>NC_136069.1:278130771-283430771 GCF_964261635.1 Lissotriton helveticus
GCTGCATTTACAATGCGGCGCATCATGGGGCAAAAACAGCACAGATGCGTGATGTATCTGTGCCGTAAAGGTGGCGCATTGCTGGAGTTGTATCGCAAGTGTGATGAAGCTCCAGCAAGGGTCGGGGGTGCCCCTGTCGCAGGGTTTCTGTTCTCACACAGAACTGTGGACAGAGGATTGGAACCTCGGCGAATTAGGGTGTCCCAAAACTCACGTTAGTAATCAAAAACTCCTTAGTAAGCTAGGTACAGTGTCACATTGGATATAACAAACTCTCAATGTTTAGACAATCCAGAATATGAACTTATAGTACCTCAGGATACGTGGAACTCATGAACAGTCGGTCATTATATATTTCTTAGAAACCAGAACATGGAGTTAAGAAGAACACATGTGTATTTGAAATGTTTATTTACTAATGCCGTCTTCTCAGGCGTAGTATCTTAGATAATACAAGTACACATATTATCAGTAGCAAAATTACCAGCATAGTTACTAGTACATAAAAAGCGAATGGTGATAGTATGTTAACATGCTGTAAATGAATAAGAGTTAGCAACACTTATAAGCAGCCGCGGGCCGTGGAGGGAGTTACGGTGAGGCAGGGAGGCGGGGAGGGGGAGAAGCAGGGTGGAGAATACAAGTACACATATTATCAGTAGCAAAATTACCAGCATAGTTACTAGTACATAAAAAGCGAATGGTGACAGTATGTTAACATGCTGTAAATGAATAAGAGTTAGCAACACTTATAAGCAGCCGCGGGCCGTGGAGGGAGTTACGGTGGGGCAGGGAGGCGGGGAGGGGGAGGGGCAAGGTAGAGAGGGCTCCACCCTGCTTCTCCCCCTCCCCGCCTCCCTGCCTCACCGTAACTCCCTCCACGGCCCGCGGCTGCTTATATCTCACCCTCCCTAATACACATATTATATTATTTGCTAAGAAGGTCTCTTTGTGTTGGTTTAGGGCGTGCCCATACTTTAGTGTCTTAGATTTAAAGGAATCACATCAGCATACACCAGCTCTCTCTTCATGTGAACCGCATCAACTGTTGTGTATGTGTGTTCGGCAAAGCAATATAAAACCCGCCTCATGCCCAGAATTGGCAGAAGTTGCACTTATGTTATGAGTATGAAGTCGTGGAGATCAGACCTCATAACAATTCTGTATCGTGTTGTTCTTGAAACTTTAGCACTCGCTGTACAGATATAGTTTAACAAGCAAAGCAGATAGTAGAGCAATAACATATTATTCTCATGTAAACCACGATGAACTACTAGGTGGAAAGCTAAAGCAACAACTAAGTGTCGTGTGCAGAAGTTGCAAAAAAGGAAAAATGGCGTTTAAACCGGTAATGAGCCCATGCTAACTTAACACGGTGTAAAGATATCCAGGACCTAGATGACACCTCCCCATGATCCGGAAACGAACTGAATAAGATAATAGAAGTGCCATCTCATGAGAGCAGATTGCAAGTTTATATGTGGACGGTCCGCAAGGTAAAGCATTAAAAACTAGGAAAATTTAATGCTAAAGAAAAATAAAACAGCCAAGTACTTTATCGAGTCTTAAGCCAATAGGCAAGGTAAATAATAAAAACTTGACAAATAAGTCAATGAATTGTCAATGAAATGCTAGTACTCAGCATATCAAACATGAAAAAGGTCTATGACATAACTGTGTATGCAAAATAAGCTGCAACAGCCTCCAATAGGAAGTCACCGTCTTCATCCGAAAACAGTTCAGCCATCCAATTTAAAAGCGGAAAAGAACATACGTGCTCTCCCAGCACCGGATCCTCTATCACCATCAGAGGACAGCTCGGTGGGTTTTCAAGAAAGCTCTGTTCCAAGAAAGACTGTGCTGCCGCCAGTAAATTCCAGGGACCAAGTAGTCCATGCATCAATGCCACAGCCATAATCCTTTCGCCAGGACAAACCAACTCGTGAGTAATGATAGGAGTCATCAGCTGATTAAAGTCGACGTCAGGAGAAACCGGTCCGCAGAGACACAAATCAATGGCCCAATCGAAATCACAGGTCAGGCAGTGAAATACAGGCTGGACACAGGTGAAGTAGGAGAATCGAAAAGATAATCCATATGCCGTGCTTAATATCGCCAACGGCATTGTGCCATAATATTCTAGCATGCGATTGCGGAACAGTGTCAGCAGCTGCAGGGTGGGAGGTTGCATAGGAGGGACATCCATATTTAAAAATGTAAAAAAGCACAAGAGCGTCCGCTGGTAATGCAAGTAAAAATGCCAATCCACGAACCAGAGTGGAGAAAATAGAATGAAAGGAAGCAGGGATGACTCCAAAGATTTTCTCAAATGAAGTCACGAGACCACTGGTAACAACTTTAAAAAAGTGCGCCAGGGCCTTTGTGGAGGATGCGTTAAAGATAGTCGGAACCATCTTGCTCAAATTGAAAGGCAAATCTGAATTGAAAAGGGTCTGCACCTCTGTACGGGTGTTCGCTATGTGAAGCACGAAAGTTTCACGGGCCGAACTCAAGGCCACCTCTCTCTGAGACAAAAGAGCTCTTATTCTTGCCATGCCGTTGAAATCTGTCCCAAGGTTGGTATTTGTGGCCAGATTGAAAACTCCCTATGTTCATGTGTGGGAGGAAATAGAACATTTCTGCAGCAAATAACCCGTTCACTTACTGTTACGATAAAAGGAATACTTTTAATTAACTCAGAACAATCTTCATTATTGAGCATCAAATAACTACCATTTTCCAACAACTTGAACGTGGGGATGATAGCAGGAACTGGCGTGCCTTGCAACACGCAAGCCATATTTGGTCGGTGTTTGTTGCGTGAACCGTGTAACTGTATGTGCCTACACATTAGTGAATGATCTGGCGTCTCAGTGCATTCCTCTCCATTCAGATAAACTTCTTGATCATCTTTGAAACATCTGTATGTGTATGGAAGCGACCAGACCTCATGAAGAAAAGCACTACCTAAAGGTTCATAACGACCTATTGGTATATATTTCATACAATTTGAAAACTTATATAAAGCAAAAGGCAGCGTTATTAAACCGTGGATAAGGCACGTTGCCAAAAAACCCGCAATCCTCTGCTGATGATGTCACTGAGCATGTCATGAATGATGTAATATGTGACATCATCAGCAGTGGATTACGGGTAATAGTATCTCTAGTTTACTCCCCTATAGCTGTCTTTCTTTTAACATAAGTGTCTGTTTCCTTCCCTTATACTTACTGTTTTTGGTTCGCTTCCGGTTCGCGTACCGGCGAGCGAACTGGGAAGCGAACTAAGAGAAATAGAGGTTGGCACAGTTCCAAATATTGTACCAATTTTTTAATAACGGGGAGGTAGTTCTGAAAAGAACTTTTTTTTTATTGTTTTTGTTGTTTTATATTTTTTTTATTTTTTTTCGGAACATTTTTTTACTTTTTTTGAATTTTTCTGAACAGTTTTATATTTTTTGGGGTTTTTCTTGGAGGGGGCAATGAAAACGATTCATTGTAAAGGGCTCAACAGGAGCAACACAACAAAAAAAGAAGTATTTATTATTTTGGGCGTTTCGTACAAACTTGCATATGATAGTCAATAGCTCTGTTGATCAGAGTGATGCTTCTTTCTCCGTAGGAAATGAATCCATCGCAAAATACGCAGATGTGTTTTACTTCACCAAATTTCATTTGTATATTTGGCACCATCTCCCTGCCCTCTGGTCCCGTTACTTCCGGTACAACAGATCTTCTGGCCATAATAGGGAGATTATCTAGGTCGTTCCGAAACTGTGCAGCACTGTAGTTGTTAGGATGCCACCTAGTCATATGGCGATGCATTGTGTAGTTTCCGAAACTGTATTTTTTCTCGGTTCCTCTGGACAGTCTATCTTGACATATAAGGCAAGTTACGTATCTTGCATTTACTTTTTTCTGACCTTTGGGAATTTTAAAAAATTGCCAAATGAAGTTTTCTTTCCGGTGAGACGTCCTGGGCTGCTCAGGCAAAAACTGCCTCTCTTCGTGCTCGTCGTCCTGTTCCTCTTCTTCCTCTTCTTGTTGAATTATAACTTGAGCAGGTGGTCCACTCTTCCTTGGATGTGGTGGAGGTGGTGGGGAAGCACCAGCTGAAGCTACTAAAGAAGTCATTGCTCAGTGATCACAAAGGGTCTTTCTCTCACAATGATGAAAGTCAGAGTGAGGAAAGAAGGAGGGATTTTCATCATTTGGGAAAAACAAGAGTTCTCAACCAATCAAAAGTGTTCATTTTAGATTATATGACCTAGTCTTACATCATTAGGAAACCAAAAGTGAAATGAACCAATGAAAAGTGTTATTACCAAGTCACATGACTTGCTGTGTTTACGTTAAGCGCTTTGCAGGGCCTCCCGGTTTGCTTCCAGAAACCTGCGCTTTGCGACTCGCTTCGCGTACCAGTTCGCTAACGTAGCACGTCATATGACGTATCACGCGACAACGTGAAACGTCATGCGGACGGGAGGCGTCATGATGTTGTTTTCTAACGCGGCACTTGCGGTAAAGAAACGTTTACCGGCTCGCGGTCTATTTCGCGGCATCAAGGTCAGCTAACGGGAAGCTTCCCGATTCGCGAAGCGGGAACGAAGAAAAAAAAATATTTAAAAAAAAAATTATTCATAAACATATAAAATATATTTTTGGATTTAAAGAAGAATACATTTTACAGCTACAGATATTAGCTGTTAAAAAACCAATGAAATTCACAGAAAAAACCATAGGTTATAGACCATATATAGTTAGGAATTAGCATTTACAAAACCTTGAAAATTCACTGAAAAAACCATAGGTTATAGACCATATATAGTTAGGAATTAGCATTTAGAAAACCTTATTTTACTCACACAAAACCATTGAAATTCCATATATAGTTAGTTGCACTAACTATATATCGCGCACCCGCAATCCACTGCTGATGATGTCACATATTACATCATTCATGACATGGTCAGTGACATCACTGATGACATCACTGATGACATCTCAAATGACATCACTGATGACATCATCTAGTGTCTGTGTGTTTTTGTAAAGTTTAAATACGTTTTACATATTGAAGAATGAGTGGATGTATGGAAGACTGAGTGTGTGTGTGGCTGGCTGGGAGGTGTGTGACTCTGTGCATATCAATGTGTACTTGTATCAGTGATTGTATAAGAGAGTAAGTATGTGTTAGTATATGTGTGAAAAGTATGGTGTTCTGTGTTTAACTATAGATGAGGAAATCGAAGTGTGATTGATTCTTCACAGGACTGACTAGGTGTATGAGTGCATATGATAGTGTTCTAATAATAACTGACTGTATGTATGAGTAATTGTATGGGTGAATGAGTGAATGTGTGTGTAGACGTACGAATCAGTGAGTGCGTATGTAGTAACTGGTATTGGTGTGTCATGATGTCATCAGTGATGTCATTTGAGATGTCATCAGTGATGTCATTTCAGATGTCATTAGTGATGTCATCAGTGATGTCACTGAAGTATGGTGTTCTGTGTTTAACTGTATAGATGAAGAAATGGAAGTGTGATTGATTCTTTACAGGACTGACTTGGTGTGTGAGTAACTCCATGGATGAGTGGCAGTGTGTGACTGTCTGCATAGGTGTATGAGTGCATATGATAGTGTTGTAATAATGAGTGACTGTATGTATGAGTGATTGTATGGGTGAATGAGTGAATGTGTGTGTAGACGTAGGAATCAGTGAGTGCGTATGTAGTAACTGGTATTGGTGTGTCATGATGTCATCAGTGATGTCATTTGAGATGTCATCAGTGATGTCATCAGTGATGTCATTTGAGATGTCATCAGTGATGTCATCAGTGATGTCACTGACCATGTCATGAATGATGTAATATGTGACATCATCAGCAGTGGATTGCGGGTGCGCGATATATAGTTAGTGCAACTAACAATATATGGAATTTCAATGGTTTTGTGTGAGTAAAATAAGGTTTTCTAAATGCTAATTCCTAACTATATATGGTCTATAACCTATGGTTTTTTCAGTGAATATATATATATATATAAAATTTCTATGGCAAAATGAAACCCCTCATTTTGTTCCTTTTCAAATTAAATGTATTACGTGTTACCACTTTATTCCAATCAAGATGACTTCAGGTGTGCCATACTTTTGTCATAAGTAAGACTGTTAGCGTTCTAGTTGTTCTTTAGAACACTCTGGGACATTCTGTCATTGGGCTATAGTTGGGCAACATCTGACTGATATTTGGGCTACATTTGGGCTCTTTTGTCTCTGGTGGCCATCTTGGGAGACTGCATATCAGAATTTTTTTAATGAAATATAAGAGGATTTGAGAAGTCACTCAAAATGTGCCCTAATTTTTCTTTCTTCAACACCAATCATAATTTCTATGGCAAAATGAACCCCCTCATTTTGTTCCTTTGCAAATTAAATGTTTTAAGTGTTACCACTTTATTCCAATCAAGATGACTTCAGGTGTGCCATACTTTTGTCATAAGTAAGACTGTTAGCGCTCTAGTTGTTCTTTAGAACACTCTGGGACATTCTGTCATTGGGCTATAGTTGGGCTACATCTGGCTGATATTTGGGCTACATTTGTTTTTTTTTTTGTCTCTGGTGGCCATCTTTGGGCTACATTGGGCTACATTGGGCTACATTTGGGCTCTAACATATATATAGCCCAATGTAGCCCAATATATATTTTTTCAAAGTTCATTTTCGTAAAAGCCACTGGAGCACATATCTTGAGACATAGCAAAGGCACATCGGGCTACCAGTCCCTACAATTTGGCTACATTTGGTGGAAAACCATTCAGCCGTTCGGGCTAAAAGTGAGTCCAACCGCCCTATGTAAATTAACATGGGGAAAACATGTTTTGGGACCCCCCTTTTATCTCGGCCCCCGCTTGACGAATCCCCCCCAAACTTTCAGGGAAGGAGCGGAACGCCGCGAGGCAAAGTTAAGGAAAATTTCAGGAAGATTCCTCAACCGGCACCAAAGTTATTCCCAATAGAATGTTGCGATTTCCCTATGGAAAACAATCTTAACTATATATACCTACTGGCTATTGCCAGTAGGTATTATACATATATATATATATATATATATATATATATATACACATACATACATATACATACATACATACATATACATACACACATATATACACATACATACATATATATACATATATATACATACATACATATACATACACACATACATATATATACATACACACATATATATACATACACACATATATATACATACACACATATACATACACACACACATATACATACACATATATACATACACATATATACATACACATATATACATATATATATATACACCTTGCTTTGAAGACGCCACACGCGTGGAAGTTAAATCCTTTTATTGATGTAGGCAACAGCGATACCTTGCTTACTGCAGCTGAAAAAGCGCCACACGTGTTTCGGGCGTGCTGCCCTTAATCATTGGCATGGAAGTAAAGTCCCAACTGTCTTTGCTGCATTTTAAACATCTCTCGGGCCCGCCCTGATGGACATGTGCCCCAGTGCCTTGTTGATATTGCAGTTCAATTCTTTGACCACAGTGGGTGCAGACAGGACTTCTTGCAAAATAATTACATCTCCAAGTGGTTATTCCGCTGTGCAAACAGGTGGGTATACTGCAAATGTCAATCCCGCAACAACGGACTTCCACGGCCCACTGGCACCCAGCATGACAGGCGCCGTAGGACCGCACTTTCGGTGGGGCATCCTCCCGACGAGGCTTCGCCGCAATTAATCTCCATACACCAAGTTTTACCTTGCTTTGAAGACCCCACACATGTGGAAGTTAAATCCTTTTATTGATGTAGGCAACAGCGATACCTTGCTTACTGCAGCTGAAAAAGCACCATACGCGTTTCGGGCGTGCTGCCCTTAATACATATATTCCTTGCTACATCTGAGAATAAAAAGGTCACATAAAGCTGTCTGTGGGTGCCTCAATTTTTGGGCAGTTTCATTTGGAGTATGTAGCGGCCGGCTCGGGTCGCGAGACACCCCGCCGCTTAATAGCGGTTCCTGAACGCCGTGTGAAGTGTCGAGCGGCGTCATGAGGAAACAGTGCTGACCATACTCCTAAGGAAATACATGCTGGAAGACAGTGTTTTTTACTCAGCAAACCTACTAAAGGATTTTAAGATTAAACGGAGGCAGAAGTGGCAAACTACTAAAGATTGACAACTACAAAGACCAGAGTGCAACATAGCCACGCCTACTATGGCGATTTGAATATCAGGCGCTGTGACAGCTTTTCCTCCATGGGACTCCAGTGAACAAGGGCTGAACAAGCCTGAAACATGTTTGGGACTGAAATATTGCTGTGGAAAGATGCCGGTTTTCCTTGCTACCTCGGAGAATAAAATGGTCACAGAACGCTGTCTGTGGGTGCCTCAATTTTTGGTCAGTTTCATTTGGGATATATATATATATCCCAAAAATTGAGGCACCCACAGACAGCGTTATGTGACCATTTTATTCTCCGAGGTAGCAAGGATATATATATATATATATGTATATATATATATATATATATATATATATATATATATGACAGCTCCAGCGCACGCACAGTACGGCATACAAAGGCACTCGGGGGTAAATTTAAACACCTTTATTAAGCAGACGCGTTTCAGCAATAAGCTTTCCTCAGTGCTATTAGGTGTCAGCAGCTTGATGTATGCATAGCGTTCTGTTTTTGAAATAGGGAAATGTCTCTCCTGATTGGCGCTCACAGAATGTGGTAGTTGAAACAGGACTTCAATTATACCAACCACATAACCGCGATACTTGAAAGGTAATGTTGGATTTTGAAGATGTATTTCGTTACCTTTGGAAATGATTGTTCATTTTGTGGTGTTTCATATGGCATTTTCGTCCGTTTCTCCTCCAACGCTGTGCTTGCAATTTTCCCCTCACCAAGCCTCATTTCTATCAGGATACAAACCGCAGGTAGCGGTATATGACGGCTATCCTTGAAGTTGGATATTTCATGACTTCAGTCAGCGGTAGCTACCTGTAGAGACGTTTCGGCTTCTGCGTTTGAAAGTAGCTCCTCTTCCCATCCAATGCACAGATTTCGCCGAACTCCTGGTGGGTGCCTTTCACTAGTGAGGATGGGACTCACTTTTACATGACAGCTCCAGCGCACGCACAGTACTGCATACGAAGGCACTTGGGGGTAAATTTAAACACCTTTATTAAGCAGACGCGTTTCAGCAATAAGCTTTCCTCAGTGCTATTAGGTGTCAGCAGCTTGATGTATGCATAGCGTTCTGTTTTTGAAATAGGGAAATGTCTCTCCTGATTGGCGCTCATAGAATGTGGTAGTTGAAACAGGACTTCAATTATAACAACTGCATATCCGCCATACTTGAAAGGTAATGTTGGATTTTGAAGATGTAATTCGTTACCTTTGGAAATGATTGTTCATTTTGTGGTGTTTCATATGGCATTTTCGTCCGTTTCTCCTCCAACACTGTGCTTGCAATTTTCCCCTCACCAAGCCTCATTTCTATCAGGATACAAACCGCAGGTAGCGGTATATGACGGCTATCCTTGAAGTTGGATACTTCATATACATACATACACATATATATATATATATACATACATATATATATATATACATACATATACATATACATATATACACATATACACACACACATATATATATATATATATTTTTTTTTTGTCTGCCACTTGCTCTGCCAGAACCTTCAGGCACGGACTTCAAGCACCCCCAAACAAAACTTGCAGAATCCCCACGCAATATTGCTGGATGAAGCAGTGAAGTTTTATTTAATAAAAAGTCCACACAAATTAAACAGGCATAATGCCTACCATGACGTGTTTCACTCCTCACAGGGAGCTTGGTCACATGATGAGTCTTCTTTCAGGGAACTCATTAAAAAACACAAACGTGCACAATTGCCTGTAAAAACAAGCTCACCCGGATTATGTGTATGGAAAACAGACTATATCATACTCCTAGTAGTTCATAGTTGTTTATGCATCTAATATATTACACTTTCAAAATGCAATGAGGTATTGAAACTAAATATATAAACATAATACTGTTCACATTGCACCACAATGGCCATCATGTAAACTATAATAGATTCACATAGCAGCACAAAGACTCAATACTCCAAAAATGTGGTCTATGATGGTCATAATTGAACACTGGTCAGGTATACGAATAGAAAACATTCAAATACGTAGACATGAGTCCTAAAACAAATAATCGTTAGATAATAAAATGCAAAAAGACCCGTCATGCCAAGTTCACTATTTCTAGCTGCTAAAAACCATTCTGAATACAAAAACAAATTTCACAAAAATTGCCTAAAAAAATTCATATGCCTGTTAATGTTGATTAATCCATTCAAAAAAAGTGCAAGGTGAAAATATTTAAAGTGCAAAATAGTGCTGTGCATGATACAAATTCAGCTTTGGAAAACCGATATCATTTAAGCCTAAATGATCATAAAGTGCAAGTGCAAATGTCAATGTATAGTTCACAGAAAAACACAACATCTGAAATTGTTAATTCATCTTGTATGAGCAGGAAACTATTTACATAATTAAGAAACAAATATCTCCATGTCAACATTGAATAACTTATCAGTGAATACAATCTCCATCTAACCTATATAGAAGGAAATTACTCATCAATCACTGAAACAATAGATGTAACATGAATAGGTCAGATGAATCATAACATCATCATAGAAAATTATGCAGATCATCACTCATATTCAGGCCATTAGGGACTCTAGTATCGAGGGCTAAAATGAAATGAAATTCACCTTGTCGTAATAGCCTCTCACGATTCCCTCCCCGTCCGGGGATTGGAACCATCCCTAAAACTGTATATTCCAGATCTTTCAATTTGTTATTATGTACTGATTTAAAATGTCTGGCAACCAAATCATTTTGGTCATAGTTAACAATGGCCCTTATGTGTTGAAGGATGTGTTTATCTACCGGGAGTTTAGTACTGCCAATGTATTCCAAATTACAGGTACATTTCAATTTATAGATGGCATACTCAGTACATGTGAGCTGTTCTCGAATAGCAATCTCCTTCCCACTAAACGCGGTCTTGTAATAAGTTGGATTCTTAACAAATGTACAAGCGCAGCATGAATTGCACTTAAAAAAGCCATAGGTTTCACTAGGGCATCCTTCATCGAGGGTGCCCTTTTAAAAGTAATGGCAGGCAAACTTGGTAAGATAGGACCCAAGATAATAACAGTAAGTACAATTGGCCATTCTGAGTATGTAATCTCAAGTATTTTGTCTAATTGTTGACTGAAGGTGGTAATCAGTCGTATTGGATGTACCTCTTTATTAGGACCACATCCTGTGTCCCCGGCAATGTTAATTTTGGGCTTTAGCAGTGTTTCTCTAGGCAGACCGACCATTCGCTTTATTTAAGGCTTGGGTCAAAAGTGATTTCTTGTACTCACGATCAAGGAACCTACAAAATGCATCCTGTTGACATTCAATGGAGACCAAATCTGAGCTACAAATTCTGGGAATCCGGATAAATTCTCTGTATGGTATGCTGTTAATTAAGTGGCGTGGATGTGAACTTTCCACATGTAAAATAGAGTTTCCAGCTGAGGTTTTTCTGTGAAGCTTAGTATGTAATTTCCCCTCATGAATATACAGTAAATCATCTAGAAACTCAACACTGGAACTGTCGATAGAGCCTGTAAATCTCAGATTCAATTCATTAGAGCTAATAGCTCCTACAAACTCAACAGCCTCTTCTTTCGAACCATAACAGATCAGACAGATGTCATCAATATACCGTCAATGATGAACTATATGCTTATACCAGTGTTGGTGTGTAGTCTTGAGGAGATGCTTCTCCCACCAGCCAACATGCAAACATGAGTAGCTGGGGGAGAAGCATACCCACATCGCCACATCTCTTGGTACACTTCATTTTGGAATAAAAAGCAATTAGTCATCAAGCACAGTTCAATTATTTCCAACAGCATACAATTATGTTCTTTCATATTAATATCTCTGTTCTCTAGAAAATGTTTGGTTGCATTTAAGCCATTCACATGATTTATGATTGTATAAATCGATTCAATATCCATGACCACTAACAAATATTCTGGATGCTGGATTACATCTTTGATTTTGTTTAAAAAAAAAAAAAAAGAGTCCACAAGTGGTTGCAAAAAATAGTCCACATATTTGGAAAGATTTTCATTCATGCTTCTCTAGGCAGAAATATTGGGTGTCCTGGTATAGGCGTGGTCTTGTTATGGACTTTCAGCAGGAAATAAAGCATAGGGGTGACCGGATGTTTAACATTTAAGAAATGAATTTCTTCCTTGGTCAACAAACCATTTCTTTTCCAATGATGGATACGTTTACGTGTCTTATCCTCTGCTGATTTCAAATTTAGTTGATTTTTTATAGCATAAAGTATCTGATAAATGACGATCCGCTTCTGCCAAGTATTCCTTTTGAGACCCCAAAACTGTATTACCTCCCTTATCAGACTTGTTACTATGATACGGTCTTGATTTTTTGGGAAGTTTAGCAATCAGAGCATGATATTGTATGTTTTTATAGTCTTTATAACGTTGAGTAGTTGTCACGGTTCTATTTAAAACCTTTAATTCAGCGATTACTCTGTCACTAAATACATCAACCGCCTCTTTCCGCATTAAGGGAAGAAACGTAGAAACCGGGCGAAAAGGACTAGGAGCTGACTTGTTGGAACAAATGTCTGCAGTTATTGAAGACGAATCATCTCAATTTGTCTCCTTTGCTAGGTCATATAAGACTTGTAAATTGGGTATATCTTTAACTTGAAGAGTCCCATCTGTATTGGTGTTACTAAGAGTGTTTATTGATGCTCCTCCAGAGAATGTATTCAGTTGGAAATGTTTTATTAATTTTATCCTCATAAATTTAAACACATCAATCATAGTCAGGTTATATGAAAAGCAATTTTTAGGACAGTAGGAGAGACCCAACAATAAAAGTTGTGTTTCAGCCTTGGATAAAACAGTGTCCGTAAGATTGATGACTGTGTTGTGATTTTCACTTGTTATTTTTTCCAGTTCCTTAGTGCATTCCCTCTCGAGGTAGTTTTTGCGGTGCTTGACCCGCCTCTCCCTCCTGCGTTTGTTGACTGTGCTCCTAGCACATACTGATATTTGTGGGGGCGCAAGTTATACCTGTGACCTCCTGGTCGGAGTTACTGCTCTTCCCCGTGCCGCTCCACCGTTGTGGGACTTCTCTCAACGCCGCTTGAGCTCCTTGCCAGGTAGGTGTTCAAGGACATTCTCCACCCGCTGGTTCCTGCCTGCGCCTCATCCCTGGTGGTCTAGTGGAAGAGCACCCTGCTCTTCTGCTAGTTCACTCTGGTTGTGCTCTCTTTTGCCCTCTCCTGTCTGTTCGACTAGTTTTGTTTCTGTATTCCTGTTTTTTTTGTTTTCTGTACATTGCCTTTTTTCTCTGGTTTTGCTTTTTCTATTTGCCTTTTTTTCTCTCCTTTCCCTCGCGCTCCCGCCGCTGCTGCCCCTGCAGCCCCTCTCCCCAGCGTGTCGCTCACACCTCCCAGCTGATCGCCCTCCCCATACCCCCTAATAGTGGCCGCTGCTTGGCAGGAAGAGTACGACCTCTGACCTCCTGGTCGGAGTTACTGCTTTCCCTCCACGCAAGTCCAACATTGTGTGACTGCCCCTAGCGCCGCTTGAGCTCCGTGCCAGGTAGGTGTTCTAGGCCCTCCTCCACCCGCAGGCAGGCGCCTGCGCCTCATCCCTGGTGGACTAGTGGCAGAGTACTCTATACACAGAGAGAAGGACCAAACAACCAAAGGGGTAGGGTACCAAAAAGACAAAAGTCTAAGGAAAAATCCCCTTTGGGTAAATGTCACACACCAAGCATCAAATGGCCACAGACAGTCTCTACACTCCAGTAGGATGAACAAAGAGGAAATGTAAGAATACAAAGAATATAGAAAAGTATACAATTTATTCAGAAGATCATTAAAAACAAATTAGACACAGTGTCCAATATGATCATTAGATCCTAGTGATCTTTCCCTATCACAAATACAATGCTAATTATTCAAAAGTATTAAAAAAACAATAACAATATCAGGCAAAGAATGTAATCATTATCACAGCATATATAAAAACATCATAAAAAACAAACACATTTGGGAATACACTTAGTACAAAATGGTTCCTATTTCATGAGAGAAGCCACATTAGCCAAACAGAGATCAATTCTGATTTGTATTCCAATCTTCATTCACACTTATTGTCCCTCAGACTTATAGAAGTTTCAACTCTTAGAAGCATCGACGCGTTTCGGTGGGCAAATACTAAACAGCCAACACCTTCTTCAGGAAAACATAATACATTCCCAATTATCACATTATAATCTGCAAAGAATAAAACCAATAAAAGAGTATTTTTAATACAACCACATTACCACTAACATCTCACAAGTATTAAACATACATACATAACCTCATTATTCAAAAAGTTCAAATCACCGGTAGTGTCTAGAGTATAATCAAATGGCCCAATGCAATAATACCGTCTAAGCATTCATACAGCAAATACATCAGATATCCAGGGCATAAAAAGGCCTCCATAAAAAAGGTGTCAAACACATCCCCGGTAGGTGCAATGACCTATATTGTACTCATTTCAAGGGAAAAGCCAGGCATAGCACTTGGTCATAGCTAAATTGACCCCACCGAAAATGGTAGCAGGCCTTAATAGACCTAAGCAACATTCAGTGGCAGGGACCCTACCCACATCTCATACTGTTGCTATAAAATATCAGGACAAAGTCTTATCAAAATACCTGTCAATCCTAGGGCTGAAAAGGCCTTCAGAGAACAACATTATTTGAAGCAAAATATTTATATCTGTATCCAAAAATAAGACTAAAAAGTACAGAAGTTCCTGTTATTAACAATGTGAGAGTTACATCCTATCACTTTATATCTACTTGCAAGGGTATCAGACAAACCTCTCGATTGCGGGAAATTCTCACATCATTTCTCTCATAAGAAGTCGCACAAAATGTTACGTGCTAACAACTTTTATATTCGGTTAAAATCTGAAACTAAAGAAAACATATTTCAGTGCTGGCAGAGAGCTCTTTCTAGTGACCAAGAAAAGTTTTTTATCCCCTCTTATTTTTGAATGCTAGGAGCTATCTCTAAAAAGGAATTAAACACAAAAAGTAAGTAGTTAATAAATAAAAAGATTTTAAAACTGCCACCAGTGCCCAGGCGATGAGTAATATTATATCTACCATATTTACTATCCCACAAAGCTTACTAGTGGTAGTACTACTATCGGCAATGGGAGACCTGATTTTAAGTATTGTTGCCACGACTCATCCAATAAACCAGCTCGAAGGTCTCCCCGCTCTTAATTTGCCATTACTGGAAAGGCAATCATGTATGTTTCCACCCTCACTTTTAAGCCTTATAGAATCAGGTATATTACCTCGAAGTACAGAGATGTGTGGCAGAACGCGCGGTCCACCTCGCTTCCGCATCTGTCAAATTACTCAAGAATTCCCTTAGTATGTTCCGCATATACAAAGCAGTACCACCAGTGGTCTGAAAAATATATACAATATACAGATGCTGGCGTCTATATACCCAAAGTGAAGGAAACAGAGAGTGTACTAGCGTTACCTCGGGCCCCCTATTCACATACCTGTATCTTCCGTAATGCGAACTCACTGGTCATACACCTCCGGTAGATATTTTTTTAAAAGCGAGATCCTTGCTACTGCCAGATTCCGCCATTTAAATTCCACCAACTCGCGAAAAATTAACCGGATACACAACACCAGTATCCGGGCACATGATCGGCAACGAGATCGGAAAAAACGACTAGAACGTCATTGAGAAATTGCATACAGCCGTCTATAGAAAGTGAAAATAGACTAAATGTTGATCGACCGAAAATAAGGATAGACTGAATGCTGGTTTACATATACACTATCCATTTCACGGAATACCCAGAAAAATGAGAAAAACAGATAATATTTCTCCAGTGTGATAACGCTACTCATTTTATTCAATAGAATTCAGAAATCTCAAAAAGTTCCGAACTCAATACCATGGCCCTATCGGAACTCACAGACTTGTCCCAGATAAAGACATCCCTATGTGCTACTTATATGTGCTACAAGTATCAATCAAGAGCGCCAAATGATTACCACTCCTGGTTTGCTTACACAAAAGCATAGTATACCATACACTATGCAGTTCTTTTCTTCACACTAAAAATCAAAATTCGTTAGAGTTGAAGGTATAAAACCCCTTGATCTATGACTGGAAACGTGTATACTTATCCAGTTATAAAGGTACTAAAAGTCAGAGAAAGGGGCGATACCGGAGTGCTGAATACAGTGGTATGTAATACCGCTGAAAGACAGTCATAGCACAATCTTCCTTAAACAGCCCCCATGAGTCGCTCCCATTCCTCCTTCGAATTCAGACCATTACGGACAGTATTCAAAAAGGAGATATACCACTGTCCACACATTTTGCGTTTAAAGTGAATGTCTCCTCCTCTCTTTCCAATCTTTACCTTTTCAAGAATGAACCAAAGGAAATCATTTTCACCATTGCCCAATTCTAGGAAGTGTGTCACTAATGGTGCTGTGATCTTTTTGGTCTTGATTGCAGACCTATGCTCCTGAAATCTGATCCGGGCCTCCCTGCCCGTCTCACCCACATAACCAAGGCCACATGGGCACAGTATTAGGTAGATCACATATTTGCTTCTATAGTTATTGAGGGTCTTAGATTTCATCAAGCAGCCATTATGTGTAATCTCTGATGACTGTAGACATTTTTGGGCAAATATTGCAAGTGCTACACATAACAATCCAGATGGCCGGAGTGTTTAAAATGGTTCTCTGATTAGGTTGACTTTTCTCTCTGTATGTGTGCACTAACAAATCCAGCAGGTTGTTTTTTTTTTTAAAGCAAACAGAGGCCTCTCAAGCTTAACTTACTCATCATGGTTAAGTATGTGCCAGTTCTTGTTAACCACGTTTTTAACTTGGTTACTCAGATTGGAAAATTTGCTAACAAAGACCACCTTATTAAGGGGGTATGAAGGTGTTGGCTGTTTAGTATTTGCCCACTGAAGCGTGTCGATGCTTCTAAGAGTTGAAACCACTATAAGTCCGAGGAGACAATAAGTCTGAATGAAGATTGGAATACAAATCAGAATTGATCTCTGTTTGGCTAATGTGGCTTCTCTCATGAAATAGGAACCATTTTTTCCTAAGTGTATTCCCAATTGTGTTTGTTTTTTATGATGTTTTTATATATGCTGCAATAATGATTAAATGCTTTGCCTGATATTGTTCTTGTTTTTTTAATAATTAGCATTGTCTTTGCGATAGGGAAAGATCACTAGGATCTAATGACCATATTGGACACTGTGTCTAATTTGTTTTTAATGATCTTCTGAATAAATTGTATACTTTTCTATATTCTTTGTATTCTTACATTTCCTCTTTGTGCATCCGACTGGAGTGTAGAGAGTGTCTGTGGCCATTTGATGGTTGGTGTGTGACATTTACCCAAAGGGGACTTTTCCGTAGACTTTTGTCCTAGTGGAAGAGCACCCTGCTCTTCTGCTATTCCGCTCTGGTTGTGCCCTCTTTTGCCTTTTCCTGTCTGTTTGGCTCGTTTTTTTCTGTATTCTGTATTTGCTTACTTTGTCTGTTTGCCTTTTCCTCTGTTTTTGTCCTTCTCTTAGCCTTTTTCCCCTCCTTTCCCTCGCCCTCCTCGCCGCTGCTGCCCCCGAGGCACCTCACCCCCCAGCATATAACTCCAGCCTCCCAGCTGATTATCCTCCCCGACCCCTACTTAATGGCGGCTGCTGCGCGGCAGGAAGAACACAACCTCTGACATCCTGGTGGGAGTTACTGCTCTCCTCCTGCGCAGCACCACCATTGTGGGACTGCCCTTAGCGTCGCTTGAGCTCCTTGCCAGGTAGGTGTTCGAGCCCCACCTCCACTCACAGGCTCCCACCTTCACCTCATCCCTGATAGTCTAGTGGAAGAGCACCCTGCGCTTCTGCTATTCCGCTCTGGTTATCCCCTCTTTTACCTTTTCCTGTCGGACTCGTTTTTTACTGTATTCTGTATTTCTGTTTTTTCTGTACTTTGCTTTTTTTCTCTGTTTTTGCCTTTTTTCTCTCCTTTCTCTCACACTCCCCACCGCTGCTGCCCACACGACCCTCCCCCCCAGCTGGTGGCTCTAGGCTACCAGCTGATCGTCTTCCCCGACCGTTACTTAATGGTGGCTGCTGGCATGCCAAAGGCAAGCCTGTCTGCACCCAACAGTGAACAGCTCCAGGTATCCTGGTCCCCCGACCACCTGTTGCTACAACTCCAGCACTCTTGACACACTCAACCACGGACACAACAACAACTGCCCGCATTCAACGCCAAAAAACACCCAAGGCCCGATCTCCTTCCGACACTGCTGCCTCACCTTCACCCACCTCTGGATCGGCAGCAACCCCCAGCCCACGGGACGCCACCGCACACAAGCCACTGAGCTGCATCTTCCTCAACGTATGCTCCCAGCACAGGCACTCAGTGGAAATCTGGGACCTCCTCAAAATTCACACGCATGATTTTGCCTTCCTCACAGAGACCTGGACTAACGCAAGCTCCGCACCAGAAATCGTAACCACCATTCCCCGACGGATACAAGATCCTGAGGTAAGACCCCCCCAACCGCCCAGGAGGAGGCCTCGCCATTGTTCACAAAAGCTCCCTCCAATTGACAACCCCCAACTCTGATGACACCTCATCCCCCATGGAACACATACACTTGCAGTTCCACCCAACCCCAGAACGATGCTCCATGGAACACTCTCCTATAGCCCGCCTGGACCCCGCACCTCCTTACCAACGTCATTGCCGAACACCTTGCACCCCACGCCATTGCCTCAATGGACTACATACTATTCGGAGATGAGCCTCTATGGACTACATACTATTCGGAGACCTGAACTTCCACCTGGAAAACCACAGCAACCCCAACACCGCCACCCTCCTGGAAAACCTCACCTACACAGGACTGAAGCAACTTGTCTCCACCCCAACTCACACAGTAGGACACCACTCGATCCCATCTTCGCTGGAGGAAACAACATTCGCTTCAGCAACACCATGGAACTACTCTGGACCGATCACTGCTGCATTCACTTCTTTACAAAACCCAACGCACACAAGCACCCGCGCCGCCTCCCACGCAGAAGCTGGAACAAAGTCTCAGAAGAACACCTCACCTGCACTCCCCCCTTACTACGATAGACACCAACACAGCGTCAAGCAAACATCTACCAATGGATAACCAACTGCGCCAACACTCTCGCCCCCCTTCCAGAACACCACGAGACGACAACAAGAAAACCAACTGGTAAAACACGGATCTACGAGATTCCAAACGCTCCTGCCGCCAACTGGAGAAGACATGGAGAAACAGCAAAACCGCGGAAGCAAGCTCCGCTTACAAAACAGCCATCATAGCACACCACCAACTCAACAAAGAAAAACTTCATCCAAGACAGAATGCTCACCAACGCCCACAACTCCAAGGAACTCTTTGGCATTATACAGGAATTCACCAAACCAAACTACGAAACCACCGACGTCCCTCCCTCCCAAGACCTCTGCAACAAACTCAGCTCCTTCTTTCACCTCAAGATCAAGACGCTCTGCTACAACTTCAACGATCAAGACCACAGCGCCGCCTCAACTCCCACCCCGATCGACGCCACCAAACAGACCTTCCTCTCCTGGACCCCTCTTCTCCACAGAAGGCATCTTAAAGACAACAAAGAGCATCCACTTCGGAGCACCTTCTGACCCTTTGCCCGCCTCACATCTTACACAGGGCCGCCATTGAACTTGAGCTACAATGAATTATCAACTGCTCCCTCGACACATCCACATTCCCCGACAACTGGAAGCGCCCCATGGTCAACCCCCTCCTACAGAAGCCCTCCACAGACCCGACGGAAAACAAAAACTTCAGGCCCATCTCACTGCTTCCTTTTGCTGCCAAAATAATTGAAAAGGCTTTAAACACCCAGCTAGTACACTTCATAGGAACCAACAGCATCCTAGACATATCTCAATCTGGATTCTGCAGCAACCACCGCACTGAGACTTGCCGCCACCGGCAACATCTGCGCCCTCCTCGAACAAGGCCACATGGCAGCCCTTATCCTCCTGGACCTATTAGCAGCCTTCAACACAGTCTCCCACCGCACTCTAGCCACCAGACGACGCCAGCATCCAAGGAAGGGCCCTAGACTGGATACACTCATTCCTCTCAGGCAGAACACAGAGAATAAGACTCCCGCCCTTCCTCTCAGAACCAACAGAGATCAAATGCGGAGTACCCCAGGGATCCTCCCTCAGCCCAACACTCTTCAACATCTACATGGCCCCCCTTGAACCCATCATCAGAAACTAGAGCTCAACATCATCTCCTACGCTGACAACAACCAGCTCATACTCTCCCTCACCAAGGAACCGGACATCACCAGGCACAACTTCCAAGAAGGGATGAAAGACTTTGCAACCTGAATGAGCAGCAGCTGCCTGAAGCTCCACTCGGAAAAGACAGAAGTCCTCATCCTTGGTTCCACCCCCTCCACAAGGGACAACACCTGGCGTCCACCCGCCCTTGGAAACCCACCCACCCCAACGGATCATGTATGCAACCTTGGCATCATACTCAACTTCACTCACCATGAACCGCCACCATGAACCGCCAGATCAACGCCATAGCCTCTGCATGCTTTAACACTCTCTGCATACTTCGCAAGACGTTCAAGTGGATCACCCCGACTCCAGGAAAACCGTCAACCATGCACTCATCACCAGCAGACTGGACTACAGCAACACCCTCTATGTGCCCGAATCAACAAACAACTCCTCTGCAAACTCCAGACCGTCCAGAACAACGCAGCCAGACTTATCCTCGACATCCCACAACACAATCACATCACTCGACACCTCTGCAACCTCCACTGTTTACCCGTCGAAGAATAACCTTCAAGCTGCTCACACATGCCTACAAAGCCCTCCACAACACCAGACCCCAATAAATCAACGACCGAATCTCCTTCCATGCCCCCAAGAGAAACCTTTGCTCAGCCGACCTCACACTAGCCCTCGTCCCTCGTCTCTACAGGAACAGAGCTGGTGGAAGATCCTTCTCCTACTTCGCAGCCAAGGCCTGGAATGAACTCACCCTTCACCTCCGACGGTGCCCGCTACTGCACCAATTCAGAAAGGACCTTAAAACCTGGGTCTTCGAATGACCCCAACGGAGCTGCTCAGTTCATTTAATTATGAAATATATGTTGTCCTGACGTTAGAGTTGTTTTTTCAAACGCATTTAAAATGTATTTTATTATGTATGCTAATGCTATATATTTTGGTATACGTAAATTTATACTCATGTGAGTGGATACCTATATGCTGCCCCCCACGACCCGAGTGGTGAGTGTAAGGGGTCTACAAGTCTAAAAAAGCCGTCGCTAATGTAATATTTAAAAATGTATACTACATCGCAATAAAAACTACTGACCATATAATTACAAACCCTATCCTACCCTGGACCCCCCCCCTTTGGAATAAAGGGAGCCTGCTCCCTTCTCCCCTCCTTCATACTTCCCTTCCCTGTCCGCTAGTTTACAAACTCCCCTCTCCCCTCACCCCCCTTACCGATCTGATTCCACTGGCCTACACCCTTGAGATCTCCCCTCACTCCCCCCCCAACCTCTTACCCACCCCCTCTCCCACCGGTAATGTTTTGCCTCACTGGCCTTTGAATGTAGGCGAGTTTATATGTTCTATAAAGTTTCAATCAGAGATTTGAACCATAAATTGCAATCAGCAGAGTGAAATCTACAAATGAAAGGAGTTTGAAGTTGTGATTATGACATATCGTGTGCTGCAAGGGGCATCTCACTAAGGCAGATTTAAGGGTTATGGATAGGACATGGTTTTCTAGAAGCACATAAAAAGCAATTTCTTGCACCATTAGCATCATAAATGTGCTTGAGACTCGCACAGATTATTACATCTAATGTAGTTTCTCCGGAGACTACAACCTGTTGGGCAATGTGGAGACAGCAAGAATGGATGGGCTCTCCTTAAAGCAAGCCAGAGGCTAATGCGAATTTAAAAGGTCTAGGCAGCAGTTTCAGCAATGCCCGACTGGTGACATATGGGTCTGGCGTCCCGCTGAGCTTCTGTGTGTTTAATGGAAAGTGAAGTTATTACACCAAACGTGGAGGAAAAGCTAAGCAGTCCAGGAAACAAATAATTTGACAGGCCACCGAGAAACACTTGGAGCAAGAGTTATGACGAGCCTGGGTGTGTCAACGAAATGGCACAGCCTGTGATACATTAGAAGTGGACTTTAACATCTTTTTGCTCTTTGAATATAATACCACCATCATTTGGTAGTCAGACTGTTTTTTCACTATCAATTCCGTAGCATCATCCAGGCACGGATGGATTTGATATTTGCAAGATTATGAAAGTTTTTGCATTAATAGAGACAATAATCCAATACAATTGATTAATAAAAAAAAATATTAACAATAATGAAATCTTTTCCTTAACTTGAGCACGCTTTAGATAAGCTCCCTTAGAAATTATTTCGTTATACAGCAATGATCTAAAAGTTTAATGAAAATGGTAAACAGTACCGACAAAGCCAATAGGTCTGACTTTTATATGCTCCATGCCAACAAGCTCAGACAACACAAGAGGCAAGGAAGTGTACGCAGAGACCATGCTTACACACAGGCATACATGCATAAGGGGAATCATGTACACAGGAAAAATGCGCATACAAGCCACACATGCGCATATACGCATTAGCACCACAATAGGTACAACTGTACACAAACAAACAATTAAACACAAATTAATGTTTAAGCAGTGTCAATAAATAGCAGGTACCGTTGATGTTCCTGGGACCCCAGAGACCATTTTGCCTCATTTACAAGGAACAGGGCCATCAGACACAAATCCCTGCCTTGAAAAAGCCCTCGGCAGATGGGCCATACGGGCGAAACACGTGTCGGCTGTTTTTTTCCTATGTATGAGAATATGAATAAACACAACGCACTTGAAACCTACCAATGAACTATTAGAAATTATTCCGCCTAATAAACACAAATTAAGATGGCACAATCCTCCGCGCACTAACTAGACCGTTGATGTTAACAACCTGCACGTTCTTTGAAAGACCAGTGTCAAAATATTAATTTTTAAATGGAAATAAAGAAGCAGACAGATGAACGGGGTAACAGGACTGACAGAGTGGGGCGATGGAGGGACGAATGCATAGATGGACTGATGGATGGATGAGTATCGAATAGACTGACTTCTGCAATGAAAGGAAAAACAACAAGCATTTACAATGCAACGGTTTCGCCTTTGTAAAAGTTAGAGTTATTGGCATTGTAAATGACAAATTTTTTATTTATGTGTTGGTTTTGAAAACGATAAATAAATGGCATTGTCATTTACAATGCCAATAGCTTAATCTCTCGCAAATGCGAGACCTATTGCATTTGCACCCACACGCACACACACAGAGAGCCACACACACATACACACAGAGCCACCCCCACACGCACACAGAGCCACCCACACACAGAGCCACCCACACACAGAGATAAATGTAACTCTACAAAGCAGAACCACGCTTTTTTGTAGCGCAAAGTTCAGGAAACGACTGCCATTAACCCAATAATAAGGACCTGCAATTTTAGTGTAGTTCCATTCGGCCTTTTTTTTGCTATAGTGGTGAACACAAATTTGTATGAGACTTCCGGTGTGAAATGTCCTTCCCAGTCTCCCCAAATAACGTTGCCACACTTTAACTAATCTGCAAATATGTTTAAATAATGATGAAACTTTAAATTAATTAACCTTAACTGAAGAGTGTAGGTTCAGGCAAACACCATAGCATCAGTCTGGGTTTTCCCAAAGAACCATAGCTGCAGTCACTGTCACCCACTCTGGGAAAGATAGAGAAGAGTAGATAGAAATATACAGATCTTGCTGTAAAATAAACATTTCCAGGGTGTTCTAGTACGTCTAACTCCCTGCCTAAATAAATAGTGCCCGTCCCCGTGGTCCTGGGTCTGCTTTTGCCCTTACACTAAGATCTCCTCAGACTTTCTCGGAATTGTCTCACAATCTGCCTTTAATTCGCTAGCGGCGCTTTTGTTGTTCTCGAGGTGGTTGTTCATTGTTGTTACGTCTTTGCTTTCACCCCGGGCTCGGAATACTGAACCAAGCGTTCCCTTTAACCGCTGCCTCTCGCAGCACGTGTGGGCTGGTGGTGGCTTTAACTTGCAAATCAGTCAGCCGGTCTCCAGGGAGGAAACAGTGAAACAGGCGGCAGAGGATCACAAGGAGCGAGAGGGGAGGGCTCAGAGTATGAGGCAGAGGCATAGAGAAGTGATGCCCAAACTCTCAAGGGCTTAACTGGGACAGAGAGTCTAAAGAGCGGACAGGCGAGTGCAGGGACCGGTGCAAACAGAGTGGAGAAACTGATAGAGAAAGAGAGGCGTAAAGAGGCAGAGAGAGCGAAAAGAGACAGGGAAAGAAACAGGCAACTGTTTGAGAAAGAGCGACGGAAACTTCGAGGCTGAGAAAGAGGAAACATAAGATATAGGGAGAGTAAAGATACTTCCACTAATTTATAGTACAGAACGAGAGACAAGAACACCTAAGAAAGGTGAATGAGACTACGGGAACCATGAGGAGACAAACCTAAAAACGAGACTGAAATGCCTCACACCGCGAGTTAGTTAGCACAAGGAAAGACCATCACTGTAAAAGTATTAATGTCATCAGTACAGTTCAACAATGTACATTTACACGCTTGTTTTTAAAAGATCCTTAACGAATTCTTAACAGGGTTCTCCCTATATGTACGATTTAAACGAAAAGATATCAGATGCCTATGAGGAGGAGGAAACCTTTTCATGATTTGGTAATTCAGCATAAAGAGTTACGGCCAGCCTCCGATGTTGACTCGCTCCCTGTCCTGTTTGCGAGTTTTTAACCATCAGGCTTGGTAATTCAGCTGCTGAGTATGGGAAGGCAGGCGGGGTCCAGCCTCCAGTAGCCGTTGTGTTGACGAATAAACAATACACTTTGTTTGGTGTGCGGTAAAAGCCGGGGAGCCCGTGGCATCGGATTGCACGGTCGAACGTGACTCACCTGAGGTATCGCTACCTGCCCTGCTTTCCACGGGCGCTTTTGAAAGTCCGGCCTTTGTCACCCGAGAAGAGAGCTTCTTGTTTCTGCCGGTAGGAAGGAGAGTGAGAGTGCTCACCTCTGCTCCCCGTCCGACGGAAGTGAGTCAGAATCGATCCTAGAAAGGCATGAAGAGGGGAAACAAGGTGTAAGGTTTGATTGGAATGAATGGTGCATACAACTCGCACTACTAGTAGCCAGACTGAAACCGAGATGGCGGCACTGACCTCCACACATCTTCTCGAACACTAGGTAGAACTTGTCCTCCTCCTCGAAGAACTCTATCAGCTCCAGGACGTTCCTAAGAGGAGAGAGAAGGAAGCGGGTCACCTCTCGCCCTGCAGCAGCCCGCTCCCATCCTTCCCCCGTGCTTGGAGCCCGGTTAGCATACCTGTGTCCCTGGCACTGGTACAGCATCTCTACCTCCCTGAACACTCGGTTGCGGCTGTGCCCGGGCTGCTTCTCTATGATCTGCAAGGGATTACAAACATGGGTGAGCTTCAGAGCGAGTCTGCCCGCCTTCAAACCTTCATACACTTGGAGCCTGTTACACAACATGCTTGGCCGGCATTGCCATTAGTTTTTCCCCATCTAGCATTCCCTGCCACTCCCATCTCTCTCACTGACCCTGTAAACGTTTAACACTTGCCCACAGGATGACTAGCCAGGCCTGCCCGGATGGGAGCCTGAGCCTTGCAGAACTTGGCAACAGCACCTTTGCTAAACATTTACTCTCGTGGCCGGTCTAAGATCAAAACAATCTTCAGAGACAAACAGCAAGTGGGGCCGAAGCTTATCAGAGCTTGAGAGACGCCAACATCCAGGAGCGAAGGCCTCTGTACGTGGAGTTTTGGATTAAGCGCTGCTGTGCAATGCATGCACGGGAATAACCCTAGGCGGCACCTCGGGCGGTAGGACCCTGCGACACGATTTGGAGCCCGCCGCTCCTTACACGAGCAGCCCTACTGTGCACGAGGCTCCGGGAGGACGCCTTACCCTGTGGTGTGTAGGGCTCGCCGGGACACAGCGTGTTGGTGATGTCGGCAAGGCTCAGGCGCCTGGAGCTCTAGTGTGTGTACAAGCCTCCGACCAGGCGCTATATATCACGTGTGCGCACAGGCCCCATCCTATAGTTTTGCAAAAGCTAGACTCAAGTATTGACTTTCTTGTGGACAAAGCACCCCCTCCACCCCACCCTCTCCACAGCAGTGACTGCCAGCTAATGGTATCAGCAGCCTTTCCGCCACTGAAGGAATGCAGGGGGAAGGGCGATCCCTTCTCAAATTGTATTTGTCTCCCTTTCTCTCCCTCTCAGGCTGGCTCTGCTCCAGTTACGGGGTGGGGGCGCTCACTCATGGTTCGTGCCAGCTCTTGCCCCCGCCATCACTGCATTCACAGGCTTCACCCCACCTATGCAGCTGAGCCTCATAAACCCGACTTTCATGTACACCGGCTCGGAAGAAATTCACGTTGAGGCGTCGTGGTTCAGTTCCCCAGCTCTAGCAGCACTGGGGGCGCCACTCATCTCTCCCCATGTCTTAAACTGGGACCACATGCAGCTCAGTCCTAACTGAGCACTTGGCCGTGGTATCCTCTGTTATGCGAGAACTTGAACCACGTAGCCTTGTTGTAGAAATAACTAGGCTTTATAAAGGGGGGGGGGCGGAGGTGCCCAAAAGCAGTATTTGACCCATGAGCTGGGCAAAGCTAGCATTTGAACAGGACAAGTGAGCGCCACAACATTGTTAGGGTTGTTAAGTATGTGGGCGAAAACAGAAAGCAAACGACCATTTGTTTCCATGGCTTTTTTGTTGTCTCTATAACTTTAGTATGGATGGAACAGTCGAAATGTTCTAAAATGCTAACTAAAGAGACACTCGGGCGCATGCCTTTTGTGCTGTTTTCATTTTGCTATCTCCACTGCAGAACCTGTCCAAGTTCTGGATCGGTGGCTCACATGGTTTGTTTACCACTGTACATCAGAAGGGCAAAACGGTACTGTGGGCTCCACACCCTGCATATGTTTGGGGTACATGAACATTGCTGAGTAAGCGCTCGGGTGGGCACGACCACTGGCAGTAATGTGCTGCGGGTGCTTGTTTCAACTTGTGACTTACTCTTCCTCAGACCCACCAGCCTTTCAGAAGCACCACCTTTCCCAGGGCCCAACCTACCTTCACGGCGTACTCCTTGTTGGTGATGACATTAATGCAGGACTGGACTCCAGCATAGGCGCCTTCTCACAGAAAGAACGTGTGTGAGGTTTCCACCGGCCGGAGACACGGACAGCGGGGGGTGGGGGGACGGACGGGCACACGGGAACGGACAGCGGGAGGGGGGGCGGGAACGGACAGCGGGAGGGGGGGCGGGATAGGTTTAAGAAAAGTGCTTAGCGGCTCCCGCGAGCTGAGGAGCGCTTGTTTGTGTTGCAGCAGGGGCTGAAATCACTCTCCACCGGGCGCCATCTTCAAAGAAATGCCCAAACAAACCTAAACAAAAAAAACAACAACAAAAAACACCGCCCACCACCGCAATGACGTTGTCAAAGGGGCAGGATGAGAAAAAAATCGCCGGGAACGCCCACCAATCGCCTCGCTGAAAGACGGATGCCTCTCTCTTCAATGGCTAGCCTCCATTTATGGAGCTAGCCAATGGAACAGAGAGGCGGGAATAAGCCACATACTGGTAAACAAAAGGTTTTCGCCTGCACCAAAAGCTGCGCGGCGCAGCTTTCGACGAGGCGAAACCTAAAAACAGATGAATGGATGGGCAGATCAAGTAATATATAGATCAATTGTTGGGTGAAAGGACTGACTTGAAGATAACACTAAAGAAAGGTTAGGCAAAGGAATGGCAAACAATGGACATTGATTGATAGATGTTCAGAAGGACAAATGGACAGTCTAGAGGACAGATGGATAATGAAATACAGAACAGTAGTTGGGTTAATTAAGTGACAGGCAGAAATATTAGACTGATGGGTGAATGAATCAAATTGTGGATGGAAGGATGTACAGCTTGAGTGACTGGACTGAAAAGCAGACAGACTGAAGGAAGGATAGAAAGATAGGCAGATAGTTTGATGTTGACGGATGGATATTTGAATGAATACATTGAAGGCAGATAGAATGGAGGAGGATTAGATGTTAAGAAGGGTGGGGGGATTATCTACTTTCATGAAAATGGAAAAACAATGCTTTCTGTAGTATTATAACATTTTATACCCCAGAGGGATATGGCTTGCCACCAAGAAGGTAGCTGCTCGCTGAAGGTCCCCTGCCCAATTCCCTCAATATTTCCCATAACAAATGGGCTAATGTACAGTGGAACGGTGGAGAAGGTGGTGGTGGAACCCACAAACTCCTTGGCAAACCTGAGCACATCCACTGAATTACTATGTAAAATCTACTTATAATGTATTTTCAGATCGAACCTCATTTATCTAATTACACTTTAGGAACATAATATATCACCGCCAAGAGAAAAAAATAAATCGAGCACAATCACATGCCTAGTGGTATACTTAAGAACCTCAACATAACAGGTTTTAAGGAACAATGCAAAACAGCAGGAGGTAATACACCTGCCTAAAACGACACAGATGCCATTTCAAAGAAGTGTTCTTGCAACATTTCTAAAGCCCTAACAGGCACAACTAAAAATGAGAACACCCCAAAAGGTATCCAACGAATGCTTCAACCACAAAATGCCTGAACTTAAAAAGCAATGCAGAAACTTTGAACAATAGTGGCACAGTCCTATTTAGAATTAGCCACATCGCCTTAATTGCTTACAAAGGGAACAAAACAGTATATCAAAAAGCACACTAAATTGTAAAATTACTATATGTAGTCAAGCCCACCAATGACTCTACGAATCAAAGAAAACATTTCAAAATATCCCAGAAAATCAGCAGTCCTGTTTTATAATGAAAAATTCCCCGTCCATGGCTAATTAACTGGATCAAAGTAATAAGTTCCTCTCTTAAGTCCATCATAGTGCAATGCCCTATAAAGCACATTATCAGATCTATGCACATACAAAGCAAAAGCAGACCTTCGAGTGCTACGTAACTATTGACCAAAACCCAACCAACAATATACACATACATTTTTGGAAGGAGTAGTTACGAGAACATGTGAAAAGAATGAGCTACATTCTACATTCAGGGTTCTGCCACACGAGAGGGACAGAATATGTTCTGGTCAAAAATTGAAATAAAATCATCAACAAGTTTGAGGATTGCCAACAAGCTGCTATAATCCTTCTCTACCTCTCTGTGGCGTAGCAAATCTTGGACCATAACATTTTGCTGACCAGGCTAAAAGGCTGGTTCAGGTTATTGATGACTGCCTTATTTACTGCTAGGCTACATTCAAAGAGGTCACAGTCCATCAAGCATGCATCGGAGTTTCAGAATTAACCTCGCACATATCTCTGTGTATTATTATCTCCATGTTTCTCCAACTGTTACTTGTATCTCTTTTCTGTTTACTAGACCATCATCAAATCCGCTTCCTGATGTACGCTAACTGTACTCCAATGTAAACCCAATGTGTAAAAAAAAAAAGAAAATCAAAGAACCACATTAACTTCACATTAACTTCACAAATTACCTAGATCGTATCACATTTAATAAAATAAAGCTTTCTTGAATTCAGAGGAGAAAATATAATAGATTCTCATTCTAGGGACTGTAGAAATGTCTGTACTCCATCTGTCTAGCTCCAGGGTCTAGAGAGATAAGTCCCACCAGCACCCAGAAAGACCAGAACCTCGGATAATTTTTCGAAACTTCATTCCCCCCTCAAACCAATACTTGGTTAATGGTGTCTTTATGCATCATTACGTGCTTCAACCAATTGTGGTGATCTTACAGAAAACCTTGTTATGGAACTTTAGAGTAACTGTAATGTACTGTACTCTGGTCTCCCTAGAGCTTATAGACAAACTACACAAGCTTCAAAATCCGGCAGGCAGGATATGACGGAATCAAAATAAGCGTTATCACTGCAAACAGAATAGAAAACACTCTGCGAACTCCCACCAAAGTCCACAATTATCATGAAAAAACTTCATTAGTTACAAGGCCTACTGGAAAAAATCCTTTATACCTTAAAAAGCGGATCCCCACCGTGGTGGCATCTGTACTCCCCCCCCCCCCTTCGGAATTGGATACTGACCTGTCATCCTCCCAACCTGATGTTTCCTCCACGGGCATTTAGATATCTTGCTTCTTCCTGGTCTCCTCCCCCCTCCCCACTTTCTTCGCATACTTCTGACATTTGATTTGATTATGTATCCCCCCCCCCCGAGCGCCGATATGACACATCTGTAATGTATTGCCTTGTTTTCTGTTTTCTTCTTTCCTTGTTTTTTGTTCTTTTCCATTTAATAAAAAGATATGTAAAAAAAAAAAGCGGATCCCCAATAAATGCCCAATAAGAGCCTCCATTTAGGTTTGATGCACCTGATCCTACAATGCCCTCGAACTGAGTTAAACATGGAGGCAAAAACTGACCGTTTCAGGCGGGCATCCGTGATGGCCGCTTGAGCACAGCGCTCTCCGGACCCTCGCCGCTCCCGGCGATTTATCCTGACTAGATCCTGATTTCTTGTAAGAATTCAAGTAGAGGACGTTTGGCTGATTACCCTGGCACTTTTCGGAATTTGCTTTGGATCTCGTACTCCTGAGCTACGGTGGTCTGAACTTTTGGGCTCCGCCCTTGAGGTGCGCCCGGGACGGGGTGCGGATCTGTGGCCGTCCTGGAATTGAACAACAACGGCAGGAGATCTGGCCTTGTGAGACCCCCTTCCTGAGTTTCGGTTTCGATTCTGTCTCGACCTGTGCCACGAGTGTGCGTATCGCGCTTGGCTGAGACTTGGAGACAGTTCGGACACGGGGCTTTCCTCATGCCTATTTGCTGGTTTGGTGGCCTCCTCCCGAATTGAGCCCTTCTTCTTGGTGTACTTTTGTTCCTGAGTTTTGGGTGTTTGGCCCGTCGACCCTGGTGGCTGTCCCGTGACGCATCTTCAAAATGGCGGGCAGAGGGGACAGAGAAACGCGCAAGACGAAAACACCTCTGCGCGGAGCGCCGGTTCAGACGAACGTCATGGACCGTTATACTCAATCTAAGGGGTCCCCCGGAGCTGCCCTACCTGGCCACAGTACGGCATCTGAACGAATTGTGGAAGAGTCGGCGGAGCCTTCCCTACAGGATATCATGGGCGCCATCTCGGGAGTGAGGGAATCCACCGGCCTTCAGTACGAGGCCTTGGCCCACAAACTTGACACCGTGGCCATTGAGGTGAATCTGATTCGTGCTGATCTCGGCAAGACGAATGAGAGGGTGCAGTCATTGGATATTAAATCATCTAGCCTCACGAAGGACGTCTCGGAGCTCCAGACAGAGGTTGGGAATCTTCGTCGAGTGAACGACTTCATGACCCGACGCCTGGAGGATTTTGAAAACAGGGCACGTCGCTGCAATGTTCGCCTGGTTGGTGTACCGGAAAACCCTGAACCCCACTCTGTTGATCTCCTGGTTGAGGGTCTGATTTTAAACCATCTTGCCCCCTCCGGGCTTACCAAATTTTTCACGGTTGAACGCGCACATCGTGTCCCGGGGGGCAAAGTTAAGCCGGGTGCTCCGCCAAGGCCTATTGTGGCTAAACTGTTTCATTATAGGGATCGGGACGCTATCCTGCAGGCCTCACGGGTGAAGGGCCCGGTGGCCTTCGAGAATGCCACAGTGAACTTCTACCCGGACTTCTCCCAACAGGTTCAAAGACAACGTATGGAGTTTCGTGGTGCTAAGAAACGTCTTCGAGATCGGGGTCTACGCTATGCTATGCTTTTCCCCACCAGACTTCGTGTCGAGTATAATGAGCGTACTCTGTTCTTTGATAGACCGGATGCTGTTAATGACTGGCTGGACTCCTTGCCTGACCGTCCTCCTGAGACTGAGTCTGCCGCTCACCCTGGTGGTGCCGAAGGTGGTGTGGAGATCTGATTGTTTGACTCTGATGTCTCGTTTTGAATACGTTCCCAGGAATGGTGGCCAGCGTACCTCTGCAATGTGATTATTTATTTTTTTGTGTGTTGATTCTTGCTCTTACTGTAGTCTGGGGGCGGGTGGAACGGAGACCTTTCCTCCTCCGGGGTCTTTGTGTAGACTAGGGGTTATGGGGCGACAGGCACACTGCAGGTTGGGGTGGCTCTTTAGCTTTTTGCAGGGGTGCAGGGTGGGGGGTGTTTCCTTTCAGCTTGGGGGTGGGGGGATGGGAAGTTCTTATGTTTTTGTGTGTTGTTTTCAAGGCGAATTGCTTCTGTCTTTACTGATGTTTCTGATGTCTAGCTCTTGGATGGGGGGTCCTGGCTCGGGTGGGTGGGATGGGGGGTAGGGGGTTGAAATTTGTTTCCTGGAACGTTAATGGCCTGGGAGATCGCATCAAGCGCAGTGTGGTGTTGAAATATATAAGACGTTTGTCACCGGACATTGTTTTCCTGCAAGAGACCCATTTGATTGGGAATGTATGTAATGCAATGAATAGATGGGGCTACAGCCTTGTCGCACACTCGGGGTTTACTTCAGGATCCAGGGGTGTGGGTATCCTTGTTCGTAACTCCCTCCCTCTGGCGATAGATGAGGTGATTCGGGATGATCGTGGGAGATATATTGTTCTGGTGGGTAGATACGAGGGCCGCACCCTGTCCCTCTTTAATGTTTATGTCCCCCCAGGCTTGCAAACTGCTACTTTCACTGATTTAGGCCGTGTCTTGTTGGACCTTCCTGATAGTGTACTCTTTCTTGCCGGTGACTTTAATTCAGTGCTTTCTGGCCTTCACGATCGCCATCCCCCCAGGGATACCCCGCATGCCCAGCGTTGGATGGGTGGGTTTTTGGATACTTTTGGCCTTGTGGACTGCTGGCGATTGTTACATCCTACTCAGCTTCAATACACTTTTCACTCTGGTGCCCATGGTAGCCTATCTCGGCTAGATTATTTCCTGATGCCCGCTGCCCAGTCGTCGGCGGTCCGTGAGATTATACATTTGCCAAGGGGCATCTCTGACCACTCGCCGCTCTGGCTTCGTTTTGAGGTTGGGATAGAGGCAGTGGGCCGAGTGGCTCCCATTAACCCATGGTATCTCTCCTCCCCTGAGACTCGTGCCCTCTTGCTCAAGTCCATAGATGCTTATTTCCTGGAAAACGAGGGATCGGTCCCTTCGGCGGTGTCCCTGTGGGAAGCCTTCAAAACTGTGATCCGTGGACAGGCCCTTTCTTTGATTGTTGAAGCTAAGAAAGCCGGGAAGAGGGAGGTAGTGGACCTCGAGGGGGAAATTTCTGCCTTGGAGGACGAGTTGGGATCTGGTGTCACGCCTGAGAAACTTCATGCCCTGGGTCTAAAACAGTTTGCATATAAATCCCTAGTTACTGACGCTGCAAAAGTGATGTTTCGTGAGCAACAAGGCAGATTGTATGATGTTGGTGATAAGGCTGGTAAACTCCTGGCGTGGTTGGACAAGAAAGAAAGAGCTAATCGTGTGGTGCCTGTGATTCAGTCTGCGAGTGGTGAGAATGTGATTGATCCGATCGCCATTGTGGATCGTTTTGCGGAACATTTCCGTGTTGTGTATGCTCCTGTGTCTGTGAGGGATGTGGCTGACTCTCGCCTCCTTTTGCGTGATATTGCATTGCCCTGTGTCTCTGATTTGGACCGTATCGCTTTGGACTCCCCTTTTACGGTTGATGAAATAGCTACCGCCATTCGTTCGCTCCGTTCGGGCAAGGCGTTGGGTCCAAATGGTCTGCCTATTGAGTTGTATAAGTTGCGACCCGATAAAATGGCGCCATATCTCCGCGATATGTTTTTGGAATCACGTGAGCGTAACCTCCTTCCCTATGATCAGCGTCTGGCGACGATAGTCGTCATCCCTAAAGACGGTAAACCTCGCGATCTTTGTTCCTCGTATAGACCCATCTCCCTGTTAAATGTTGAACCCAAGGTTCTGGCGAAACTTTTGGCGACCCGACTCCTATCGGTTCTTGGGGACTTGGTTCATCCGGATCAATCTGGTTTTATCCCGCATCGCAACACTGCTTTGAATCTACGTCGTCTTCACGGCGTGATAGCGAGGGCGGGGCTACTGACTGAACCGGCCATTTTGGCGTCCTTGGATGCCTCCATGGCCTTTGATACTGTGGAGTGGCCTTATTTATGGGCGACTCTTGAGAAATTCGGTTTCGGGTGCGAGTTTATTAGCTGGATCAAGTTATTGTATGCGGAACCTTTGGCGCAGGTTGTTGTGAATGGTAGGGTGTCTGCCCCCTTCCCCCTGGGCAGGGGCACCCGCCAGGGTTGCCCCTTGTCCCCGCTACTGTTTGCGCTTGCCCTTGAGCCGTTGGCGGCCTGGCTCCGCTGGGAACCGTCCCTTAAAGGGATCCGCTGGGCCCCGGACTTCGAGGACCGAGTCTCGCTCTATGCGGACGATATCCTCTTGTATCTTACCTCCCCTCGTAAGTCTTTATCTGTTTTATTTGACGTTCTTGTGTCCTTTGGTGCTAACTCGGGCCTAGTAATCAATTGGACCAAGTCCTGTGTGTATGTTTTGTCTGGTGTCTTGCCTCCATTACCGAGCAGGCTCCCTCTTCAGGTGGCCCGGGATGGTTTCAAATACTTGGGAGTTTTTGTTACCCTGGACTCGTCTCTTCGCTTTGATCGTAATCTCCTTCCCCCGTTGCTTCGACTGCGTTTGGACGTTGCTCGTTGGCGCAGGCTTCCCTTGTCTCCCCTTGGTCGGGCAGCCCTGTTTAAGATGATGTCGTTACCGCGGTTTCTTTACGCTCTCCAGAATTATTATGATCCTGTCCCTCAGTCCTATTTTCGGGAGATTGAGGCCCTTCAGAGACAACTTGTCTGGGATGGACGCCCGCGTATTGCTCTTGCTAAGCTTTCCATTCCTTGGTATGACGGTGGCATTGCACTCCCCGACATTAAGAGGTATTATTGGGCCTCACACTTGTCCGCTATCAACCACATCATGTTCTCGCCGGGTAGTAATCCGGCGTTTGAGATGGATAGACTTCAGCTTCCGGGAGGTGACTTTAACAGAGTGCTTTACTCTCGCCCTGCTGGGCGCCATCTTGTGGGTCCTACGTCGATTGCTTTGGCGGTGTGGAGGGCCGCGACTCGGAGCCTGGGCTGGGAGGATCGCTTGACGTTAGCCACGCCGCTTTATGCTTCCGAACGTCTGGGCGGTCTTTGGTCTACCAAGGGTTTCGATCGCTGGGACATGATTGGAATTTCTAAAGTGGGAGATGTGTATTCCAAGGGCTCTGTGCGAACATTTCAGGCCCTCCAGGCTGAATATGGCTTGAGTGGTCGGGAATTCTTTCGATACCTACAGGTTAGGCACGCTTTGACCGCTGTATTTGCTCCTGGTGAGATTCCGCCTGATTCTTCCCCCCTTGAAGACCGTGTCCTTGACGGACATCTTCCTGACAGCACTATCTCCCTGATTTATAAGAAACTGATTAATAATCGGACTGATCTGTTGGTCCGACTTCGGGAGGCGTGGGTTCGTGATGGTTTGGAGCTTGATGACGAGGATTGGCAGTCGGCCCTCTCTTCTCCTAAAGAGGTGGCTATCCCGGCTCGTCTCCGTTTGGTCCAATTGAAGATCCTTCATCGGGTGTATGTTACGGGACCTCGTTTGCTTGTGATGGGTTTTTCTTCCGATGGGTTGTGTAAGCGTGGATGTGGTTTGAGTGCGACTTTCCTACATATTCTTTGGGAATGCCCGATGGTGGTTGCTTACTGGACGGCTGTGCTTGAGGTTATGGCTGTGGTGACAGGGGTGTCCTTGTGTCCGGAACCTCGTCGTTGTCTTTTGAATGTTTGGGAGCCCACTGACTGCTCGGTGGCCCAGACTAGGTGGGCCACCCTGGGTTATATGGTTGCGAAGCGAGATATTGCTCAACTTTGGGGGGCCTCCAAGCCCCCTGAACTATCGAAATGGGAAGATAATATGGATTGGTCTATGTTCCGTGAGAAGACTGTCTACGTTGCTAGGGGCAGACCCAGGGCATGGACTAGGGTGTGGGGTCAATGGAATGAATATCGTGGTGCCATCTGTACTCCTCCCCTTGTGGATGACATTGGGCTTTCCCGGTCTCCTTAGGCGAGCGTTCTTGGAACCTTGCATATAGGGGTTGTGCTGGTTCTCCGGCTCCCCCCCCCCCTTCTTTTTCTCCTTCGTGCCCCGTCCCTCCCCCCCATCCGGGCTCTTTGGAGCTTATAGCTTTTATTCCATTTTTGTTTCTGTCCCCTCCCGTCCTTTGGGCTGACCTTCAGTAATACACTTTCGCCTTTTTTGTGTGTCTGTTCCTTTTTTATAAAACAAAATCTGTTTTTGTTCTGTATATTACATGGAGTATTGCATTGACGATTGATCGTTACCGCTACGGAAGTGTATATTGTGTATTTTCTCCTCTTTAGCGGCTGGCCCGTGTGGTTGTAGGCCCATCCTTGTATTTTATTACATACTCAAATAAAGGTTTTTAAAAAAAAAAAAAAAAAAAAAAAAAAAAAAAAACCATGGAGGCAAAGTCCTGGGAGAACAAGAACCTAATTGTCAGAACACATTACACCTCAAACAGAGGTCTGAAACCAGTTACCTGCAATTCGCTAAAATCGTCAGAATGGAACTATTAAGGAGCTCCTTCCACTGATCAATGTCACTTAGGCCTGTGAGGCAAGAAAGCTTGATTGCCTTTTTTTTCCATATCCTGCTGGTCTGCCACGGCTGTTACAGACTCTTCTAGTTTTTATCAATCTGTGAATCACCTTTATTCTTTTGATTACCTACATTTTGAAGCCTTCCATTAATTCCAATCGTAGCATAAACACTGTACAAACCACCAACCTAAATACTTTAATGAGTATTGTTAAATGATGGGTGGCAGTCAAGTGCAGATACTTAGGTGATGGAAGCACACAACTAGGCATTTACCGATGGTTATTACAGAGCAATTTGCACCGTAGAGGAGCCTGCATTTTTACTAAAATGTGCTCTTAAAATTAGACAGCACACTATGAACTGAAGATAGCAGGCTCATTACTGATATAACGTGTTGCCCCAGTAAGAAGATTAGAAAAAACGTACATTCAATTATTTCAGAAAGTACAAGTTCCGGAACACCCATTCAATCCTTGGCCACTCCTTTGATAAATCACTCCTGCTAGGCAATGGGAAGCTTCAGCCTAGTTTACCTTTCAGTCCTTGGCCTCTTAAAATTCAAATGCTGGAGCAACGAATTATAATCAATGCAACATAGCAATTCAATGTGTTCATTTCGCTAGAACTCATATGCCACATTTAGAGTTGCCAGATTGCCCTAAATTCACCAAACGTATTCAGCATTGAGCTTTCATTTTTACAAATCATTTGTATAACATGTTTTAGTACAGATAACCAAACACCCAGAATGCCTGATTTCTTTAAAAAAAAACCTAGAAAGATAATGTTTAGACTAATGTGGATAGACTAACCTGCACAATCAATCAAACAATCAATCAATCAGGGGAACTGTTAGCGTGCTACTCACCCGTGAGGGTCTTAAACGCTGGGGGTGGGGTGGGGGAGCTCCGTTCTGTAGAAAAGCCAGATCTTAAGCGTCTTCCTGAAGATGTTCAGGGAGGCGGCTTGCCTGATGTTGAGTGGGAGCTCGTTCCAGGTCTTAGCTGCGATGTAGAAGGTTCTTCCACCTGTTCTGGCTCTGCAGATGCGCAGGGTTTCAACGAGGTCAGCGGATCGGAAGTTTCTCTTGGGTACATTGAAGAAGAATCTCACGTTGAGGTATTGGGGTCCGGTGGTGTGGAGGCATTTGTGGGCGTGGGTGAGTATCTTGAAAGTAACTCTATCCTCAATGGGGAGCCAGTGGAGGTTCTGTAAGTGTTGGGTGGTGTGTTCGAGTCGAGGACGAGTCTGGCTTCGGTGTTCTGTATGGTCTTGAGCTTGCGAACCGTAGACTTGTTGATCCCGGCGTGGAGGGCGTTTCCATAGTCCAGTCAGCTGGTTATGAGCGCGTGGATGACAGACTTCCATGATTCAGGAGGGATCCACTTGAATGTCTTTCGGAGGATTCGGAGGGTGTTGAAACAGCTGGAGGCAACAGCATTGACCTGTCGGGCTATGGAGAGGGAGGAGTCGAGTACGATGCAGAGGTTTCGGGCACGGTTAGTGGGTGTGGGGGTGGTGGGGCTGCCGAGGGCAGTAGGCCACCAGATGTTGTCCCATGCCGAGGGGGAGGGTCCGAGAACTAGGACTCCTGCCTTCTCCACGTTGAGATTCAGGCAGTTTCTCCTCATCCAGGATGCAACATCCTTTATTCCTTCCTAGAACTTGAGTCTGGCGGTGATTGAGTGCTTGGTGAGGGAGAGGATAAGCTTGGTGTCGTCGGCGTGCTGTCTGACAATGGTGGCTGTGAGAAGGTGGCCTGGTATATGCTGTCCACTAATTATAGTCGGCACGCTGTACCAGTCCACAGGACCCTTATGATGTAGGAGGTCAAAGATAACCTTAAGAAAACTATCCTGGTGGTAGCTGTGGAGAGCAGCTTTCAGGCTTAATCTTGAAGGAATGTGAAGCAGCTTGTTTTATCAGAATATCACCTTTAAAATGAAAGGAGAACCACACAGTGTTGTATAAAAGTATTTATTTAATAATATAACACTCTCTACTAGTCTCTATACGAGACTAGGGCACAAAGTACACAATACTGAATCAATAGAACATTCGTAAATAGCAAAATACACAGCGGGCTCCAGGGGGAGACCGAACCATATACTGAAAAAATGGTATAACATTCACGACTTGACTAGACACAGTGCCTAGATCACGTAGAATCACTGGGACTCCGAGTAACTGCCCAGAGGAGTGACACAGGGAGCGCACAGAGGACGGGTGCCGTGAGGAAACACGGACGCGTACTTCGTACAATTCTATGGGAAAGTTGCGGTTGTAAATTTACAAGTTAAGGACACTTCTAAGAGGACGTCGAGCAAACCCTTTGGAACATAGGAGGTTCTAAGGCCAACCCATCAGTGAGTACCAAAGTACCTGTGTTACCCATCCCAGAGGAGCCAGGTGCATAGGGGTCAAGTGGTGTCGGAAACCTTCGTCGTTTTCAGTGGGGAGTTGCCAAGTACTGCTGCCAGGAGAGCGAAGAATGTACGGTGGAATCCAAGCCTGGGTTCGAGGTGAGAAGAACCTGAAAGAAGAGGGGACAGAGTCAAGGTCACTTCAGGTGACCAGGGGCTCAGTAGTCGAATGCCCACCTATGTCGAGGGCTTCAGGAGAGAAGAAGGGTTGCTTGACTCTGCAGCCACAGGGACCAGGAGACGTCGAGGGCGACCAGGATCCGGAGCTGAGCTGTCCCATGAAGGATGTAGAGTGCTGAGGGGTCGATTTCTGGTTGGAGCACCAACAGGCCTTGGCAAATGCAACCCACGCAGTCAGAGGAAACGGGTTACGGTGTGGACCAACAAATTCCAGGGCACTCTCCAAGTACTGGAAAGTCTGAGAACGTCTGGAGCAACCAGGTAAGCCCAAGAACAAACAAGGTGACCCTTGCCAGGACCCACAGGCCAACGGACCAGGGATCGCGAGGAGACCTCAAGCAAGTTTGCAAAGTACCAACCCACAGGACACTTGAGGAGTGGAGGCCGGAAATCTTCGGTGCAAATACTGCTTGGGGTGAGGACTACACGGAGTCCAACGCACAAGTTCGAGAATCGTCAACAAGCATATGTAATTGTTGCAAAAGTATGCCGTGCACAGGGGTTCTGGTTGCACGGTCCCCACGAGGGATATTGGTCTCAGAATCGCTGAGAAGGCAGATCGACCTCAGGGACCTTCGGGACCCCACCTCCTATGTTGCTGAAATCTTTGGAGTCCTCAGGAGCTTGGGAGAAGCAAACCAGTCAGATGCGTTTAGGTGCCTGCCTTTGCAGGGGAGTAACTCCATTACTCCAAGGGAGATTCTTCCGTCGTCCAGCGTCGTGCAGACAGTCAAAGTACTTGGTTTCTTCTTAGCAGAATCTTGTCCCGCAAAAATCTAGACCCCTGTAGTAAGGTAACCCATGTTATACCCATGGGAAGGGGTTGGAAAGATTCTGTGGACCCTCCTACGGGAGGGGCAGGACAGAGGGGTGGCTACACCCAGGTCCTGTGTCCAGTTTCGCGCCAGAGCAGGAGCCAATGGTTCCCAGAACTGGTTTGAGCTGGACTATGCACAGGGACACCATATGTGCCAGAGTGCAGACTTTCTGGCACTCTCAGAGTGCACCCACCCAGCCCCAATACACGAAACCCTGTCTGGGAGTTGGTCACACCTGCTTGTGACAGGATGCCTATTGTCATGCCTTCCTCAGCGCGAGCTGGACTCAGCAGCAGGAGCTGGTAGTCGAGTGACCCACATATGTCCCTTTGTAACGGAATCATACCTCCACACTAGTTACTGGTATGATTCCAAGGTGTTTGACACCAAACACGACATGTTTCTAAGCAACCATTTTAAAGTAAGCATTTACCACGAGGTTATAATGCACTCAAACATATGTCTGGCTGCGTCACACACAACCCCGGAGAATGGTCTCCAAAGTGTGCAGAGGAGCTCTGCTCATGCAGGGGCACCCTCTCACGTAAAACACAGCACCCTGCCTTCAGGACTGATAAGGCCTGCCATAGGGGTGACTGATAGGTATTTTTATCTGTAGTGATTTAGGTAGGTATAGGGAACCTATATCTTAAGTAAGTGGTGCAAGCACCAGCTTACACAGTCTGCTGTAGCAGGCTTGTCGTGTCACTTTGAATGGCCTCTCATGGGTGGCATAATACATGCTTCAGCCCATGGGAGGCCTCTGGGGTACCTATGCCCTGGATACATGGTGTACCATATACTAGGGACTGATAAAGGTAACCCAGTATCCAATATGGAGTGTACTTAAAGTACATACTTAGCAATTTAAGGGAAAAAGCAGATAGATTGGGGTTCTGAATAGCAGGCTTGTCCAAAAACAGTGTGACATCAGCACATAGGGGGGTAACCATAAGAAGCAGATACTACTTTCCTACAGTGGCGGGGGGCCATGGAGATGTTAAATAGTATGGGGCTGAGGGATGATTCTTGGGACACTCCGCAGTTGATTTCCGTGGGATCGGAGAGGAAAGGTGGTAGTCTGATTCTTTGAGTTCTGCCTGTGAGGAACGAGCGGATACAGTTGAGGGTGGTTCCTTGTATGCCGGCGTCGTGGAGTCTGGCGTTGAGTGTGCGGTGGGAGAGGGTGTCAAGTGCTGACGAACGCAAGTTGGATTGTGTTAACTGTACCGTGTTTAACTTTCCCAAATAAAGTGGTTTTGGTTCTTTGCAGCAATAAAGCTCAAACATTCAGAATTTTCATTTTGTTTGGCTATCAAACCATTTGTTGTATTTATATGTTTGTAGATAATTTGGTCCATGTAATTAATCTTTGCAATGGGCCACTTACGATAGAAAAATACATTTTTGGAGAACAAAACCTAATTGACCGCGTCAGGCAAATGCATCAATATGCCATTACGGAAACCTTTTTTCCCACCACCCGATTAATGAAAACAAGAGATGCCATATGAAGAATTTTTAGAAGAGACTAAAACCCATTCCGAAGGCACGATGCTGGTATCTCATTCAAGTGCACAGTCAGATATTCCCCTTACAACCCTGCTTGAACCATATTATCACATTAAAAAAATTGGCATTCATAAAGCAGGTGTAAATAGGAACTGTTAGATCTGGCATCCCTGGTGTGGTTTCCTCGAACTGTTTGCCTTCAGATCTTCAGTTTTTGCTGACTTCATTTTTGGTGGCCTTAGGACTGCTAACCAGTGCTAAAGTGCTTGTGCGACTTACCTAAAACATGGTAACATTGGCTTATACCCAATTGCAATCTTTAATTTACTTGTAACTCTCTAGTAAAGTGTCACTACCTATGCACAGGGCATGTGCAAATGGAATGCAGCTAGTGGGCCTGCAGCACTGATTGTGCCACCCACTTAAGTAACACCCTAACCAGATCTCAGGCCTGCCATTGGAGAGCCTGTGCATGCAGTTTTAAACTGCCATTTCGACCTGGCAAAATAAATCTTTCACCGGGCCCAAACCTTCATTTTTAATCCATTTCAGTCATTCCTAAGGTAGGCCCTGGACAGCCCATGGGGCAGGGCGCAGTGTTTAAAAAGTTGGACAAGTACTTTAGTAGATTTTACCTACCAGGATTTGTAAAACTTAGGTTTTTCACTACTGCAAGGCCTACCTTTCTCATAGGATAACATTGGATTAGCCTTATGAATGAACGCATGAATGAATGGCCATTTTTAGAGCCCAAATGTTGCTCCAGACGAAGCGTCCTGGCGCTAGTGAGAGATATAGAGCCGGGGAAAGCTACAGCTCACCAAACAGTACAGTTCTCAACAGTGCCTTAAACAGGCTTCCAGAACGTATAGAATCAAGGGTATTCCAGAAGCGTGGTACATGTACTGAGAAAGATCTGACCCCTGCTCGGACTCTGAGATACCTGGGGATGCACAGGAGGCTGAGATTAGAGGAACGGGAGCCCTTGCAGGAGAGTGATGAAGCGTATCTTGGATATATCTAGGACCCCTTTGGTGGAGGGCTCTACAGGTGATCATGAGAGTGTTTTACTTTATCCTGGAATTGATTCGTAGGCAGTGTACTTCTATGAGCCCTAGTCTGATAGGCTGACGTATGGGGATATTCAGAATACGCCTTGCTGCAGCATTTTGTGGACGCTGCAGACGAACCTGTAGATTCTGAGGAGCACCTAAATAAAGTATGTTAGCATACTCCAGCTGGGAAGTGGTACGAGCATGTACAATCCCGTTGCAGGTGTCTGGGGGCAAGTATTTTAACAGCTTTCTAAGAGATTTAAGTAGATTGAAGCAGGTAGCAGCCGCTGCCTTAACTTGGAGTTTGAAGGGTTTCTAACAACTGTGGAAGAGGTGAGGGCCGGTTCGAAGTTAGACGGCCGGAGGCACAAGGCATCATAGGAGGAGGAGGACCCAAACAGTAGAATTTCCATTTTTTCGTAATTAAGTTGTAAACAGCTGTTATGCTTCCATTGAGGAATGGATTTGAGACAGCCCTGGAAATCCCCAACTAAGTGTCATCAAGTTGATGGAAGGATAGCAAAAGTTGTGTGTAGGAGACAATATTCATACCCCTACTTTGGGCAACTAAGGCAAGTGGGGTCAGCTAGATGTTAAAAAGGGTCCGGCTTAATGATGAACAAAGGAGGACACTACAGCTTATGGCTCTAGACTGGGAGGTGAAGGGGGAGAGGAAACGTGCCTGTTGCCTATCTGCTATAAAGGAGCAAAGTCATTTGAGAACGTGGCCGGTCATGCCCGCATCCTCCGGTCTTTGTAAGAGGATTAGGTGAGACACAGTGTTGAAGGCACATGAGAGGTCAAGTAGGATGACCACTGCCTTCTGCCCAGAGTTGAGGTTGCCTCTGATATATTTGATGACTCCAAGAAGGGCAAGTTCAGTACTGAAGCTGGTGCTGAAACCTGACTGGGATGAATATAGAATCCCGTTCTGTTCCATATAGCTGGGGATCTGACGATTCACCATCTCACATTTTATAAGTGAAATTTCCAAATGGTAATTGGTAACTAGTTCATGTTTGGAATCTCTGGAATCACCATTTAAAATCCTGACTCATGGTGAAGTCAGATTTTAAATTGCAATCCTGAAAGTGCCTCTTTTAACCTGGGGTGGCATGGTGAGCAAAAGAATGATGGATTTAAACCAGATCTCTTGACAGGGGGTGGATGTTTTGATTTGTTCTGCATTCCGTCCATCAATTGTGTGTCTTTTGCTTTCTCTCCCTAAGTGCGCCGGGTATGCCCAGAAGTGGGTCCCGGGCTCACTGTGCTACTGGATTCAGGCTAGCCTGGCTGATGAGGAGTTACACCCCGAAACCAGTACTAGGATACTTGTTTCAGGTGCAAGGAGGACCTGGCTTGGTATTTCGGTCTGAACTGTTCCCATGAGGCACAGGGTCAAGGCTGATTTGCATATGGACGGGTCTAAATTGGGGTGGCATGGTGAGCATAAGAATGATGGATTTAACCCAGATCTCTTGAATGGGGTGAATGTTTTGATTTGTTCTGCATTCCATCCATCATTTGTGTGTCTTTGGCTTTCTCACCCTAAGTGCGCCAGGTATGCCCGACGTGGGTCCCGGGCTCACTGTGCCTTTTGATTCAGGCTATCCTGGCTGATGAGGAGTGAACCCCGAAACCGGTCCTAGGATGTTTGTTTCCGGTCCAGGGAGGACATGGCTTGGCAGTTCAGTCTGGACTGTTCCCATGAGGCACAGGGTCAACACTGATTTGCATATGGCCGAATCTAAACTGGGGTGGCATCGTCAGCAAAAGAATGATGGATTTAAACTAGATCTCTTGACTGGGGGTGAATGTTTTGATTTGTTTACGTAGAGGTAAAGCGTGAGGAGGAATCCCTTATCCTGTGATCTCCCAGCAATAAAGAAAATCATTCATATTGTATTCTGGTCTCTTCAATGTGATTATTCCATTGAGGACGCATCAAAGAAAGTATCCCAAGTATCCTAGTATCAAAATGCGCTTTTTGTAACCACTGAGCATCCCTACATAATTGGAGCCTAATAATTAATTTGAAAGCTGTAACTCTAAGCAGAGATCATGCTGCACCATCCTAAAACGCAGCTTGGTCATCCATGTGACAAAAAACAGGATATCACTGTTGATCTAATTGTGGCCTTTTCCTGACGAAGGTACACTCCAGAGCTGAAACGCGCTTAGAAATTAACAGTCAATTGAATTTTTTCCACACTATGTTCTTGTGAATTAAAAACCAGTCATCAAACCATTGTCACTATCATTGTCATTAAATTGCTGTTTTTAAATTAAGTTTAGATTTTGTGTGACGTATGATTGCTGATATGATTGGGATAGTGTGAATGGGTCAATTTATTACTCATGTTATTATTAATAAAATATATTTTGTACTTATTTGACAAAATTAGTATTTGTGGGTTCTTTCTTTGAGCATTTTTCTTGGTTTATTATACAAATTACCAGGTGATTGCATTATATTTGTTGCCTTAAGTTTTTACACCGATTTACTGAGCCCTGCCTTAAGGAACTTCACCCTAGTAGCAGGGGGCCTCCACCTTTACATTATATGTTTTGATTTGTTCTGCATTCCGTCCATCAATTGTGTGTCTTTTGCTTTTTTTGCCTTAGCCATTTAGTGCCTGCGACCTGTCTCTGGGTCACCTGACTGGGTGTGGGTGACATTTGGGTTTTGTGTATTTCTCCTAAACAGCCACACACAATGGGAGCTTAGGTATGAAGGGATGGGCCATAACTGGCAGGATGGGAGAGAGGAGCTGGTCCCAGCCCCACTTACACTTGATTAGGCTGCATCCTGTCTCCAACACAAAGGGATGCGTACCATTAGTAGTTAGTCCAGGGCCAGGAAGGTAGGGCGCCTGTGCACTTCAAAGACAAGCCTCTAGAAGCTTCTACCCACTTCAAAAGTACACGTGTGTTTAAAAACTGGACCTCAGACACCACCACTTCAGTACACTTTCAGACCGGTGGATACATTACCAAGAAGGACTGCTGTGCTGCTACACAGACTGCCACTCTGCTGGACTGCCGCTCTTAAGAAACTGCTGCCCTGCTGTGCTGACCTCTTGCCTGGGTGAGAAGGACTGGACCTGCATTTCTTGAACCAAGAACCCAGAGTGACTGCAAGTTGCTAGTTGGCTGGCCTCCTGATCTCAAACCTCAGGAACACAACAGGCTTCCAACAACCTTGCATCTGCACATGGACTCTGCCCTGCCAAGTGATCCTAGCCCAGTCCTGGGCCCTTGGAAGTGGGCTTAAGGTACTCTGCCAGCCTCTGTGGAACCAGCAGAACAGACGCATTTCCTCTGCTGCAGGGCAAAAACCAGAGCAGAAATGACACATCTCCGCTCCTTTGTGGATTGGACCCATCGCAAAGGCCAACATCGACTCCACAGCCGGCAATGCCAGGGAACCTCCACTGCACGCCACATCCTCAGTGCAGGCCCTGGCATCCCTAGATGGCGATAACAGACTATGCATTGCAGCTTTTCAGAACCAATGCATTGCCCCAAAGAGCGCTGCATCCTTGATGCCAGACTTCAATCGCAAGCCCCGTCGACAGGACCCTCGAAGACGATGTAGGCCCTTGCATCGCAGTCTCACTGCATTTAAGAACCCACACATCGCTTCTGCTGCAAGACAAATCTTCAACGCGGACCCTCGCAAAACCCTGAAAACCAGGATTTAAGGTATTTTATCCAGCAGTCCTAATGCGTCACAAAGACCAACCCAAGGCCAACCCGTACTCCATCGCAGTCAGCCTGAACTTATGACTTTGTCCCGATCGGGCACGACCAAATATCCACATTTGGTGCTTTGTGCTATTTGGTGGTATTTTCCCTAACACCTTTAAAATGTAATATCTCCAGTTCTACTAATTGGATTTTATTTGTTTTGTTCTTTTTTTATTTATTAAAGAAAGCTCTATTTTTCTAACTGTGTGTGGGATCCTTTTTGTGTGGTGTTTTTACTTTATTACGGTCTGAAGTGTTGCACAAATACGTTACACATTAGCTCAAAGTTAAGCCTGACTGCTCTGAGCCAAGCTGAGGGTTGAACACAGCTTAATTTAGGGTTGGCTTGTGCCTCACCCTGGCAAGGATTGTGGTTGCTGCAGAACCAGGGCATACATCCCAGTCAACCAGTAACCCAATTTCTCAAAGGAACCATAAAGCATTCTTTAACATTTAGAAACATTATATAAAGCAAAAAGGTTAAAGGCTAGTCAATTCTATTCAAAGTTTTCAAAATGAAAACAAATGTGAATTAACATAGACATATGGAGCTGAGCCCTATTCCGATTAATAGCCAGAACCATCTATGATCTAGCACAAGGCAACTAATGAGTCAGAGCAATTTGTCATAGGGACTGCACAGTCTTCAAGGCAAGAGAGAAACATGAAATATACTCCAAGTACAAAATTCAAGAACAGTCCGTCATAAGGACATGCTCAATAAGAATCCCAGAAAAGTCTTTAAGTCTACAAGTATAACTTCAGTAAGAAAACCGACAGGCAGTCTGACTTCAAGGAAAGCAAGAGAAAGCCCTAGTTCACAATCGTACTGTCACCGTGAAGGGAAACAAATGATACATTTATAACATCCAATAGTGAAACTGAAAACACATTACATGGAAAATGACTTTTGCTCCACTGTCAATTAACTCCTTAACCACGCAGCGCAAATTTCGTCGTGGTGCAGGAGTTCTAAAGAATGGGCGGGCTGCGACGCCCCGCGTTCGTGCGCAGCACTGGGCAGGTAGTGCTCCGACATGAGCACGGAACAAGTTGGGGGCGTGGCTAAGCACGCAATGGCGGAGGTCGCACTTGGGTAGAGCTCCGTGCCGAGCTCCCCTTCCCTGAGCCGATTCTCCGCCTCATTTCACCGCAGCCGCCCGAAACTGCAGGCGGACACCCCCGGAACACTTCTCGGCGCTCTGGCCGACTTTCATCTTGAGGCTCCGTCGAGGCTGACCCCGGCCTGTCCTAAGGCCCTCCTGCGGGACGTGCTGCCTCCCGGCCGGCGAGACAATCACGAGAGGTCGCGGCTCGGGCCCAGCACATAGGCCTCGGCCGGCGGACCTCGCCACGCTGCCTGCGACCCCCTGGTCGACTGCCGCCGAGCTGGTGGCGGCCCCCGGTGGTCCCAAAAACAACACACCTCGTTGCCGGATAACTGCGAGGGGCCCGGGCTGGGAGAGGAGCGGAAGACTGGCCCTCGCCTGGCGGCCACCACACGCCCGATGCCCCGCGAGTGGCGCGAACTCGCTTGATTTCCTGGAGAAGCACCCGGGGCAGGCAAGACAAGAAGGACACCTCTGAGGCGCTAATGAGGAGGCGGACCCAGCTGAAGGGGGCTCCTCGCCGGGATGCTGGGCTGAGACCGGAGCCGCCTGGTGAGTCTCTCTCGCGCCTGCTGACGTAGCGGAGCCCGCGCTGGGTGGCCGCCTGGGACTTGCGTTGCGGGCCCGCTGCTCGCGGAGGGGCTGCCCGGCCCCCCCACTTAGTCGCCTCACCAAAATTGGCACCAGACTGGCCGACCACTCGTGACGACGGCCCGCAACGGCGCGCTCCGCACCGGACCCGCCTGAAGAACCCCCGCGGGATATCGGCTGCCTGGGGGACGGGGAGACACGCGGGGGACCGCGACCTGGGCCTGGCCCTGACAGCCACCCGCTACATTTGAGGCGGCGTGGTGAAACCACGTCGGGTGGGGGCGAGGACCCCCCCCTGAAGGACACCCCCCGGCCATAACGACGACGACCCCGGCCAGCGGGGCGGCTGCTGGCCGACGGACCCCCCGCCTGGCACTGGCGTGATCCTGGGGGAGCCGCTGGAGCGGCCCAGGCGGTGGAGCTGCGATCCTGCCCATGTCCGGAGGGGTGCGGACCCGCACCGGGACTGGAGGCGCCCAGCAGAAGGGAAAAACAGACAAGCTGCTCAACAAAATGGCCACCGACCAACTGACTGCGAGGTTGGACAGCGTGCTGGCGGCCATGCAGCGTATGGAACAGTCGCTCCACCAGACCAGAACCTCCCTAGAGTCCAAAATAGACGGTGTCGCCGTGGACCTGACCCACCTAAGGGACGATCACAGGAAATTGTCCGATCGGACCAAGACCCTGGAGGGTACGGTGAAGGAGATTGAACCCAAGGTCGCCCAGACGGACAGGCAAGTGCAAGACCTCCTGAACAGAGTGGAGTTTCTGGAAGATAGGGCCGAAGATGCGGAAGGGAGGGCGAGACGCAACAACATCAGGCTCGTGGGGGTCCCGGAAAAATGGGAAGGGAACTACCCTGCCCAGCACGTTGAAGACTGGCTTAAGGCCCTGCTGCCCGAAGGCACGCTATCACCCTACTTTGTAGTGGAGCGAGCGCACAGAGTGCCGACGAGGCCCCACACCACAGGCGCTAACCCGAGGCCGTTGCTCTTCAGGATACTGAATTATAGGGACCGGGACACGGTGCTGCGGGAAACCAGACGCCTCGGTGAAATCCGAATAGACAATGCCGTGATAATGTTCTTTCCCGACTACACTGTCCAAGTGCAGCGTCAAAGGCACAACTTCATGGAGGTAAAGCGGAGACTCCGCACCGCAGGCCTTAAATATTCCCTGCTCTTCCCAGCAAAACTGAGAGTGGTGGCGGGGGACAAGACTCACTTCTTCAACACCCCCGAGGAGGTCAGTGAATGGCTGGACGAGGGCACGGACACGGCACCCAGACAGGCACGGGGCGGTGAGATAAGGCCTAGAATGCGCGGGCCGCGGCGCCGCCGCAGAAACAGAACGCAGCAGTCTCAGCGCCCGGAGGAGGGGCCGCGACACTCGCCCCCGATGGACCAAATGCTCCAGGAACAACAAGATGCGCTCCGGAGAGTCTCCCAGGTGAGCACCTCGCCATCCCAGGAAGCGGCCCCAGATGACGGCCAACGGACCGTCCCCAGCGATGACGATGAAGCCGTGTATGGGATTCCGAACTCTCAGATTTCAGTGGACCTGCCAGACGTCACACCGCAAACTGCTGACCTATTTCATTGACTCCGCAGGAGTCATCTGTGAGGTGGCTGCCATGGCGGGGGGATGGCGGCATGAACTGACTGGACGCTGGGGCGCGGCTGGTGCACGACGTTGCCGGAGGCGTCTTCTCCCCCCCCTGCCTGCCGATTGGACAGTGATCAGCCGGAACAGTGAGTACTGCCCAAGTGGCACTGATGGACAAGGGGTGTGGTGGTGGTGGGGTTGTCTTTTGACCTGTACTCATTCTATACCGCCTCTGACCGCGGGCTGCGGTCATTGGGGAGCCATTCCTGCCAGGGGCCCTGGAAGCACACCACATCTCTCTATACCCTTACTCTGCCGGGGCCGGCTTGGGCGGGGTCCCCCCGTGTGCCAACCGGAGCCACGTTCCGGAATGCTGATGGTGGCTGCCAGTTGCCTATCTCATATGGCTCGGGGAAGGATCTTGATCCCCTTCCTTGACTGAACATCTGAACTGCCGAGACTGTGCTAAGCACACGTTCCCCCCGACTTGAAAGGTTGTCCCTCTCGACCGAGAGTATGGACGGTGGCCCGTTTCGCCACTACCCTTTTGGTATTTTAGTGGGGTTTGCCCACAGCTGGTTATTGTTGTTCTTTGTTTTTCCCTTCCCTAATGTCTTCCTGAACATTGCTGAGTGTACTGAGGGGGGTGGATGTGGGAGAGTTGGACAATGGAGTGAGGTGGACCCTGGTGGGGCTGCTGCTTGTGGATATGGTGGGGGGGGAGTTCACACTGCTAGAATGTCTGCGATAAAGATCTCAACCTGGAACATCAGAGGCATGCACACACCAGCGCGCCGCTATCAAATATATTCCTACCTGAAAAGGCAGCAGGTGCACATTGCACTCCTGCAGGAAACACACTTGTGCGGGGCGGAGGTGGCTGCGCTGCGTCGTAGATGGAGGGGACAACTGTATGCCACAGAGTACTCCTCGTTTGCCCGTGGGGCGCTACTGTGGGTGAGGCCGGGCACTCCCTTCACAATGTCAGATGTACTCACAGACCCGGAGGGGAGATATGTGTTGCTGAGGGGCCGTATGGATGGGCAACCGGTAGTTCTGGCGTCCATTTACTCTCCGAACACGGACCAGGGGGGGTTTCTGGCGCGCATATCGGAGAAGCTAGCGCCCTGGCACGGTGTCCCCTGGATACTGGGGGGAGATTACAATACGGTACTGGATCCCATGTTGGACCGCTCGGCCCCACCCAGGCCGGACGCAGCGTCTCTGGGAGCCACGAGAGCACTCACACAGTGGGCGGCACAGTGGGATTTGAAAGATGCATGGCGCACTCACAACCCCAACACCAGGATATACTCTTATTACTCAGGGGCGCACGCGCTACACGTCCGCCTCGACAGGTACATGGTGTCACCAGAAATGCTGCCACACATCACTGATTCTCAATACCTTGGCCGGACACACTCGGATCATAATCCGCACACACTGCACATGGCCTGGGAACGCCCACATCCGCCCATTCCCACATGGCGATTACAACCTGCCCTACTGCTAGATGCCCCCTTCCGAGACTCCCTACAGGCCTGCGTAGCACAATACTTCACAGACAATTCGGGCACAGCGTCCTCCCCACAGTAGAATGGGAGGCCTTCAAGGTGGTGGTACGGGGACACTGTCTGGGCACACAGGGGAGTATGCAGAAAACACTAGACGCAGATCTACACAGGGTGGAGGCGGACCTGCTACGCTGGGAGCAGGAAGCGGTGGCTGGGAGGGGTGACCGCTTGAACGAGGCTCGAGCGGAACATGAGGCATTACTGGAACGACTAAGACACATCAATTATGCGGCTCACTCGGCGCGCGTACACCAACACAGCGACAAGCCCGGGAGATTGCTGGCCTGGCTAGTCAGGCAAGAGAACCGCACGGAGCCGGTGTCCGCCATCCGCACAGTTGAGGGAGAGATAGTGTACACACAGAATAAGATACACCGAGCCTTTGTAGGACACTACCAGGCACTGTATAAGTCCCAGTTGAGGGTCTCCCCGGCGTCTATTTCGGATTACCTTACAGAAGTGCAGCTGCCTTCCCTTAGGAACGCGCAACAGGGGGACCTGGGAACACCATTCACCCAGGAGGAAATGCGCGAGGCCATTTTCGCCTTATCCAATGGCAAATCCCCTGGCCCAGATGGCTTACCTGCCGAATTTTTTAAAGCATGTTCGGACACGCTGATCCCGGAGTTGCTCAAGATTTATAACGCTGCAATCGAGGACTCAGCACTCCCGGACACGCTCAATGAAGCCAGTCTGGTCTCACTTTTGAAACCGGGCAGGGATGCAACATGCATGGGGTCCTACAGGCCACTGGCCATGTTGAACACTGACTATAAAATCTTCACCTCCCTGTTGGCCCGACGCTTGGCCTTAGAGGTCTCAAACCTAGTGCATGATGACCAGAATGGTTTCATGCCAGCGAGGAGCACTTCCCGTAACATACGCCGCCTCTTCAGAGTTCAGGAAGCCGCCACGTTGCACTGGCCGAGATCGGGGTGTCTAGTCTTAGACCTTGAGAAGGCTTTTGACTCCGTGGAGTGGCCCTACCTGGGGGCGGTGCTGGACAGGTTCGGCGTGGGCGATGCTTTCGCTGACATGGTGGGACTCCTCTACCAGCGGCCCAGTGTCCGCGTGAGTACGGGCAGGTTGCTCTCGGAGGCGGTGCGGGTACGCAGAGGCACCCGACAGGGCTGCCCCCTGTCACCCCTTCTCTTCTCTCTGGCCATTGAGCCCCTGGCGGCACTGTTGCGGGACAGGGGAGCAGAATGGGGGATCCCGCTGGCTGACGGGGTGCACACAGTTTCGCTTTACGCGGACGACCTACTGCTATATGTGCGGGATCTCACCGCGGTACCGGGCACGCTGTCAGACATTTTCCGGACCTTTGAAGAAGTATCGGGACTCAGGGTCAACTGGACTAAGTCTGGAGTATATTCGTTCAGTCCGGACCTGCGGGAGTGTGATGTGCGCCTCGGTGGCACTCGACTCACATGGTACCCCACCACGTTTAAGTACCTCGGAATGTATATTTACAGGGATACACACAGCATCCTGGAGGGCAACCTGGTGCGCGCTGTCTCGTCGTTGCGGGCCCAGATGGCCTTCTGGAAGACCCTGCCACTGAATGTGCCCAGCAGAGTAGCACTATCTAAAATGATAGCCCTGCCCAGGCTGCTATACCACTTTGCGAACATCCCACTGTATGTCCCCACTAAGATATTCCGCGACCTGGAATCAATGCTCCGCAGCCTGATCTGGAACGCTGGGCGCCCCCGCGTGGCACTGGCGAAACTGTACTCCCCAACTGCTGAGGGAGGGCTGGCAGTCCCTAACATGGAGCTGTACTACCTGGCCGCACAGCTACAATGGGTGACACACTGGCTCGGCGGCTCGCACCTTGACGACACGGCCACCGCTGACTACCAATGGACCCACTCGCAGGTTTGCGCTTTGTTTCACCCCCTGACCAAGGGGCCCCGCCCCCTTCCCCTGCACGTGGCTGTGGCCTGTAAATGCTTCATCCGTAGGATAAAACTGACTCAGGAAGTTAAGCCGTATGCCCCCGCACTCCCCCTGCTGGGCACCCCCCGGAGGGGTGGAGCAGTGACAACACGTATTCTAGAGAGCTGGACTATGGCTGGGGTGGAGACCATGGGCGACCTCTATGCGGATGGGGCTATGCTCACATTTGCGGAACTGTCGGAGGGCACGGGTCTGCCGGCGGGGCAATTCCTGCTCCACGCGTCCATACTGCGAGCATATACGGAGTCCTGGGGGGATGTCCAGGATGAGCCGCCGATTCACCACCTAATTCAGTACCTGCATGTTATGGGCAACGGCTCCCACGTCATCCGCTGGCTGGCGCAGGCCCTCCTCATACACACACAAAGACCCACGCAACCGATTAGGGACAAATGGGCAGCCCACCGCGGGAGGGATTGGACGGATAAGGAATGGAACCTGGTTCTGGCCAGCCCCGTGAATGTCCCGCGCAGCCCCCGCTTCCGGATCATTCAGTTGTATATACTGCACCAGGCATATTTATCGCCAGATAGGATCAACAGATATTTCATGATCAACACTGCCGCCTGTCCTAGATGCGACCTGCTGGGCGCAGATATCTTACACATGCTCTGGCATTGTCCCTCTCTAGCTACATACTGGGGAGAGGTGACATCTCTCCTGACACATAGCACGGGCCCGGGGTTACCCCACACGTGGGAGGCTTGTATTCTTGGGTTATACAAAAGAACCAAACTCAATAAGACGCAGGCTCGGTTCTGGGATCTGGGCCTCATTACAGCCAAAAGACTGCTCACTAAACACTGGAAAAGAAGGGAACCGCCAATCCCCAAACACTGGTATGCATCCTTCACCAACTGGGCTAGAGCAGAAAGCACGGCACTACACCTGGAGGAGTTAGCGGGCTTAAGGCAGTTCCCGATAGCCCAACTCTGGGACGAAATACTGAGGTCCCTCCAGGGGGAGGGCACGGCCAGAGGGCTCACATAGAGACCGCTACGAGTAGGATAGCACTGCTGGGGTAGTAGTGACGACGACAGGGACACAGGCTGTATCCCCCCCAACATGACACTCGCCAGCCGGGAGCGCTGGAGATGAGGTGCCAGCGGCTCGCAGGCAGCCTGCCCCCCCACCGGACGCATTAGGCAGCGGCTGCGCCATACGTCTGATATGCTGGCTCCGGGCACGGGCGAACACCCACGCGAAATCACACTAATCCACAATGGATTGAAACACACCCCCGGCCCCTCTCTGCGGCATCGCTCCCGCAGGTACACTCTCCCTTCCCACTCCCCATCCCACACATATCCCCATGTTCATTGTTTCGGACTCTGGTTTCCCAAGCGTAGCCATGACCTCCTTACACGCCACACCAAGAAGATGCACCTGGACCCTTGTCCGGCCACGAGACCGGACGCGGGTGACGTCCCCCGAGAACATAGCGTGGCTATACTGTTCATCCGTTAGGCGCTACGCGCACTCTGTTGACAGCCCGAGGGGCCCCACTGCTCTCAACGGCTGTCGCACATTCTAACGGAGGCAGACTGAGCGCATACACTGCTGACCCCTGCTTCATTGCTGCCCTCCCAGGGACTGACGCTCAGTTTTTGTAGGTTTCAGTGTCATGGATGCCGGCAAAACACGCGATGGAGCAGCTACAAATTGGGACATACCAATGAGAACTGACCTGTTTTGTTTGCAGAGTTAAAAAGTTTACTTATAAGAAAAAATTTAAAATGAGACGTCATTTGCAGACATAACTGTACAGTGAACGCATGTGATATGTAAATTGTAATTAAAGCCTCATTCACTGAGGGTACAACGGACGATACGATGCATCTTTCTCTGCACTCCCTTATCCCCAAGTTACATCGCAATGTTGCAGCCAGCCCGCTGGGTTGTGGGCTAAGCTATATGTACTGCTTTCTTGAATAACAATAAACGTCTTTTTTTTTTAAAAAATGAGCACGGAACAAGTTGATAATTCTATGGCAGGACCGGAGGCTTCTGATTATGCTTTCTCATTTCTTTACTGCACAAACAGCAGCCAATGAAAGTAAAACTACAAATGTAAAAAACAACATTTCCCATGAGGCTTTGAACCACGCCTCTATTACAACAACCAATCACAATGGCAATAAGCATATAAAGTATCGAGACACTAATCTGGCCTCCTCTTTCTTTGCTGCTCCGCAGCCCAGATAAGTGCTCTATACTTTATATGCTTTTACTTGCTGAGTCAGGCCTATGCCTAATGTATCGCCTTGGCGCGTGGTATTTCAATGTTATTGCTGTTGTTTACATGCATTTTTCTTATGGTTGCCTTATGCGCTGTGCCGCGATCGTGGACTGTTTGAAGCTTCGGGTTAATCTTTTCTTTCCCCTTCTGACCTTTTAGCCTCGTGACCGGAGCTTCCCCGCTCCGCGTCCCGACTCCATTGGCGGCGCGTGTTGCGCCCGTAGGCCCCCGTTCTCTCCCTCTGTCTCGCTGCTTCCAGCGGCCGCTTGGATCGCGGTCCGCGCTGGTGAGGGGTTTAGCCCCCCCTCGGGGAGGGAGGCGCACGTCGGAGCCCCGAGAGGCCCTGCGTGCGTCTCTGAGGTCTCGCGCGCATCAGTGTGCGCGCGCAGATCTTGAAGGTGCCTGCTTGACGCTCTGCCCCCAGCTGAAGTGGGGATCTACGCAGGTCATAATTTTTGGAACCCCTCTCTGGACTGCAGAAGGGGTTACTCCCTCTGTTAGTCCTAGATTTGGACTTTATACTTCATACTTACCTGGTATTACCGGCTCCTGCGCCTGGCACTCCCCACTATCGACGCCCTCGCCTGGGCTGGTAACTGAGCTTCCCTCTGGGGACTGGAGTTGGAATTTGCTGATTCCTTGTAAAAATGGCAAGTACTGAGTACTGCGATGATGAGGGTGCTGCGTGTGATTATCAGGGCAATGAGGAATTCTATGATGGGGAATCCATGGAAGATATTATTGATAATTATTATTGAGCCTGCCTCTTGGTATCGTAGCGCTGTTCTCCCCACTGCTGTCTCTTGGTATCGTAGCGCTGTTCTCCCCACTGCTGCCAAAACGATTCTGTGCCTTATAATCGATTTGTGATAATTTGTGCCTGCTTAGTTGCTGTAGCGCTTCGCATTGCTTATAATTTATTGTGCCTGTGTATGTTCCTAGCGCTACACCGCTCGCATTGCCTGCATTGCTCCCTGAGATTTAGTAGTGCCTGATTGTGCCCACAGCATTATTTAGCATCGTGCCCCAGTCTCGTCCTGTTTGCCTTGTGTTATTGTTGCTGCCATTTTGTTGTGCCTCCAGCCCGTCCCTCCCCCCCGCTCCCGCCTCCCAGCTGCCCCTCCCACGCTCCGCCCCCCTCCACTATCCATTTATGACAGATGCATTTTCGCGCAGCGTTCACGCGCTGCGGTCGCGCCCTATGCGCGCCGAAGGTGCGCCAAAGGTAAGCCCGTCTACGCCCGTCCGCGCCTGGACCGCACCCAGCGCCAGACCCCCTGGTCCTCGCAAACCCATCTCCTCCCGCATCACATACGACGCCGCAACCCTCTCAGCTCTCAACCCCGGCCGTCCACCAAACTGCCACCAAGCCGCCCCAGGACACACCCATGGACCATTCACCTGCCACTCCTGCAAGTTCGCCTGCATCAGGACCCACACCAAACCCACAAACCCCAAACAGAGCTCAGGCACTAACCACCTAAAATGCATCCTACTCAACACCCGCTCGGTCCACAGACACGCCATTGAACTTTGGAACCTACTCGACACCACATTCCCGGACGTCGCCTTCCTAACAGAAACCTGGATGAACGCCTCATCAGCTCCCGACATCGCCATAGCCATCCCGGACGGCTACAAGATCATCCGAAAGGACCGCATCATCCAAACAGGAGGAGGCATCGCCATCGTCCATAAGAACTCCATCCGCATCATGACCAGTTCAGACGATAACCTTGCCGCCGCCGAACACCTTCACTTCCAGATCCACATCAACCCCAATACCACACTCAGAGGCTCCCTCATCTACAGACCACCAGGACCCCGCACACAATTCAGCGAAGACATCACTGACTTCATCAGTCCACACGCCCTCCCCTCCGAGGACTACATTCTACTGGGAGACCTCAACTTCCACATGGAAAAGAAAAACGACAGCAACACCACCACCCTTCTGGACAACCTGGCTAACCTCGAACTCGAACAACTTGTTGATACCCCCACCCACTATGCCGGACACACGCTTGACCCAATCTTCATCTCCAGCAAGCACATCTCCTTCAACCACACCACAGCTCTCCACTGGACGGACCACAGCTGCGTTCACTTCAACTACAAAAAGACCACAACCCACAACCTCCCGCAACCAATCCCCCGAAGAAACTGGAACAAAACTACCACCGAACAGCTCTTCACTTCGCTTCACCAAAACCCTCCTGCCAAATCATCGGGCCCAAACCAAGCAGCCACCAACCTCACACAATGGATCACCCTCAGCGCCGACGAACTAGCACTCTTGAAAAAACATCATATCAAGCATGGTAGCAAAAAAGCCCCCTGGTTCAACGATGACCTTAAGAAATCCAAGAAGCTATGTCGCACCCTCGAGAAAGCCTGGAGAAAAAGCCCAACCACTGACAACCTGACCACCTTCAAGAACGCCATCCGCACACACCACCAACTGATCCGATCCACCAAGAAATCAGCGTTCAAGGATCGACTTGACAACAACGCCCACAACAGCAAGGAACTATTCAACATCGTCAAAGAATTTACCAATCCCACCGCCGGCACCAACGACATCACTCCCTCCCAAGACCTCTGCGACTCCCTAGCCTCTTTCTTCCACAACAAAATCGCCGACATACATAACAGCTTTGAAAACCAGTCCGGAGACCAGTCCACCCCACCCACCTCCGAACCAAAACCCCCCTCTAACAACCTTTGCGCCTGGAACCCAATCACCACTGAAGACACCATCCGCCTGATGAACTCCATCCACTCAGGATCGCCAACCGACCCATGTCCCCACCACATTTTCAACAAAGCAGACTCCATCATCGCACCCCATCTCCGAGACGTCATCAACTGCTCCCTCAACTCCGCTACCTTCCCGGAAAGCTGGAAACATGCCGAACTCAGCGCCCTTCTGAAGAAACCCACAGCAGACCCCACTGAACTCAAAAACTACCGCCCCATCTCGCTCCTCCCATTCCCTGGCAAAGTCATTGAGAAAGCCGTCAACAGTCAGCTCGCCGCCTTCCTCGAATCCAACAAATCCCTCGACCCTTCACAGTCGGGCTTCCGAGCCAAACACAGCACAGAGACCGCCCTCATCGCAGCAACAGACGACATTCGAACACTACTGGACAATGGAGAAACAGTTGCCCTCATCCTACTTGACCTCTCCGCAGCCTTCGACACAGTCTGTCATAGCACCCTTATACAACGCCTCAGCAACGTCGGAATACAAGGAAAAGCCTTGGAATGGATCATCTCGTTCCTCACCGGTAGAACCCAGAGAGTCCGCCTCCCCCCTTTCAGATCTGAGGCCACCGAAGTCATCTGCGGCGTACCACAAGGATCAGCACTCAGTCCTACCCTCTTCAACGTATACATGAGCCCCATCGCGCGACAACACAACCTCAACATCATCTCCTACGCCGATGACACCCAGCTGATCCTCTCCCTCACCAAAGACCCAAAAACCGCCAAAACCAACCTACACGAAGGGATGAAAGAAGTAGCCGAGTGGATGAAGAACAGCCGTCTACAACTGAACTCGGACAAAACAGAAGTCCTCATCCTAGGATCATCCCCCTCCGCTTGGGACGACTCATGGTGGCCACCAGCTCTGGGAAACGCACCCATACCTACGGACCACGCACGTAACCTGGGCTTCATCCTGGACTCCTCACTCTCGATGACCAGACAAGTCAACGCCGTCACATCATCATGCTTCAACATCCTACGCATGCTCAAAAAAACATTCCGTTGGATCCCCACCGAAACAAGAAAAACGGTCACCCACGCACTGGTCACAAGCCGACTGGACTATGGAAACACCCTGTACGCCGGAACCACAGCCAAACTACAGAAAAAACTCCAACGCATCCAAAACGCCTCAGCCAGACTCATACTAGACATTCCCCGCAAAGATCACATTACCAGTCACATGAAAGACCTCCACTGGCTCCCCGTCAACAAGAGGATAACGTTCCGTCTCCTCACCCACGCACACAAAGCCCTCTACGACCTAGGACCTGAATGCCTCAACACGCGCCTATCCTTCTACACCCCCACCCGCCAGCTGCGATCGTCCAATCAAGCCCTAGCCGCTGTCCCGCGCATCCACAGAGCCACCATGGGGGGGAAGATTCTTCTCCTACTTAGCGGCCAAAATCTGGAATTCTCTCCCCATCCACCTCACACAGAACCACCTCTCCTTCAGAAAACAACTAAAAACTTGGATTTAAGTAAATACCCTCCTTTTCCTCAAGCGCCTTGAGACCCTCTGGGTATGCAGTGCGCTATACAAGTGCTGACTTGACTTGACTTGATAAAAAATTGGACGCTAAATTGGACAAAGCCCTTTCCTCGGCCCTCCTTCCCTTGGCCAAGAAATTAGAACTTTTAGTCCCTGGTAAGCCTCTTTCCCTTCCCAACAAGGACTCTTCTCGCCCCCCCCCCCTTAAGAAGATGGCCTTTGACCAGGCCTGGCCCCATGCCCAATCTTATGAAAAGATTTATAAATCTAAAGAATCTTCTTCTGCTGACAAAGTTTGCCTTCCCGCCCTCCTCCCTCCCCCCTCCTAATGACACCACTACTGATACTGGCACCGATACGGACTCCTCAGATGCCGCTCCCCGCAAACGCACTAAGAAGCGTAAGCATGCCTCTCCGGTCACTCCCTCTCCTTTCTCCTTCGACCCTACAGACATTGTCCACCCTAGGTCCTCAGATTGGGTCCCCCCCCTGCTGTGGCGGAATACCTGGAGGCCCACCTCCGTAAAGGTTTTGATAAAGAGGTAAGATCCCGCCTTAAGTCCGAGTGCCCCCGTCCCGATTTACCTCACAAGGTGGCAGTTACCCCGGACATTGACACCTCCAAGACCACATTTCTAAAGAAATATAAGAAAGACCCCAAAAAAGGGATTGATCGCGCGCTTAGAGCGTGCCAGGATAAGGTCCTTGACCTTTCGGGACCTTTGGCCAAGATCCTTGAGTTGGCCCTTCAGGCCCAAGAGACAGGGGATGCCATCCACCCGGAAGTCCTAGCGGGTTGGGCACAGCGAGCCATTTGCATGCTGGGAAACGCAAACTGCGCTCTTGCCTCAGAAAGACGGAAATCAGTCCTGCTCTGGATCGATCCTCAATTGGTAGAGTTGGCTTCCTCAGAGCCGGGTCCTTTGGCGGAGGGACAGTTGTTTGGGGACAATTTTGTGAAGGACATTGCAAAATTTGTCAATACGTTTGCATCCCTGGATAAGTCTCAGGCCTCCTTGAAGAGGGTGTTGCATCAGGTCTCTAATAGGGCCGGACGTGGCAGAGGACGCTCGACCGGCCGCTATTCGAATTCCAGTCCTGAAAGAGGGTACGCCCCTAGGCGTGGCAGAGGGTACACGCAGGAACCGGACCAGGCCGGTTTTTACCCGTCAAGATCCCGCGGCTTCAGGGGCCGCTATAATCGAGGGGTCAACAGAGGCTACAAAAACTTCGATAATCAGTCCTCTGGTAAGTCAATTGTTTCCTTTGCTCCCGCTAGGGGGAAGGTTGCGTCATTTTGTCATTAATTGGTCGAACCTCACTGCAGATGCTTGGGTCCTTCAGACCGTCCAGGGCTACGAGATAGAGATGGTGGAATGCCCCTTGCAACCTTTTCCCCCGCAACCTCTCCTTTTTTCCCGTCTCGAACAGTTTTATAGACTCAGAGCTCGACGAACTTTTAACAAAACAGGCCATTGCTGTAGGACCCTTCATTCCAGAGGGCTTCTGTAGCAACGTCTTTCTTGTGCAAAAGAAGGGAGGCGGGCAACGCCTTGCCTTGAATCTGAGAGATTTCAATCCCTTGTTACTTATCGCCACTTCAAGTTGGAGGGTATCCATCTTTTACGAGACCTTCTGTTGGAGAGCGACTGGATGGTCCGATTAGACCTAAAAGACGCCTATCTGACAGTCCCCATCTGCCCATCTCATCAAAGATTTTTGCAGTTCCCTTGGAAAGGGCGTTGGTTTCGCTACAAAGTGCTTCCCTTCGGTCTGTCTTCAGCCCCTTGGGTGTTCACCAAGCTTCTCAAACCTGTGATCTCTCGCCTTCAAGAGATGGGAGTGCGTCTCATTGTTTATCTAGACGACATGCTCCTCCTGGCCCAGGACCGGTCCCTTCTTCTCACTCATCTGGAGTGGACGACGTCCTTGCTGCAGAATCTGGGATTCGTGATCAATACCAAGAAATCGGTGATGATACCGAATCAGCAGATGGAATTCCTGGGTTTCCTGATAGACTCTATTTCAGCTCAACTGCTCCTTCCCCTTCACAAGATCAGGTCCATCAAGAGAGAGATAAAATCCACCTTGACAAAGGAAATGATTTCCTTGCGTGTGCTAGCGCGGATTGTGGGCCTTCTGGCCTCGTCGATCCAAGCCATCTTTCCCGGTCCCTTACACTACAGAGCCCTGCAGAGACTAAAAATCTTTTATCTTCAGAGGAATTTTCACTACGATCACTTAATCCCTCTTTCCCCCGAGGCCCGGGAGGAGCTACAGAGGTGGCTGGATCACATGTCGGCCTGGAATGGCCGAGCAATCTTCGGCGCGGCCCCAGATGTGGTAGTCGAATCGGACGCCAGTCAATGGGGCTGGGGCGCTCGCTGTGGAGAATTTACCACAGGAGGACGGTGGTCAGCAGACGAACTCTCACTACACATCAACTGTCTAGAGTTGCTGGCAGGGTCGTTTGCCATCAGGTCTATCTCACCGCTGAAGAGCAATTGTTGTATACTCCTACGGATGGACAATGTCTCAGGGGTGAGATACATCAACCGACTTGGGGGGACGAAGTCCCAAATGCTGGTCCACATTGCAAAGGAATTTTGGCATTTCTGCCTGGATCGCAAGATCTCTGTGGTGGCGGAATACCTTCCGGGGAAACTCAATCAGGTGGCAGATTGGAATTCCCGATTTCTCCGAGACTTCAGCGATTGGAGACTTCATCCATCGCTGTTCTCTCAGAACATGACTATGCGAGGTCCCTGCCAAATAGACCTGTTTGCCTCTCGCCTCAATGCCCATCTTCCCCTCTTTTACAGTTGGAGACCGGACCCAATGGCGATGGGGACGGACGCTTTCCTTCACCATTGGGGGCAGCAGAGGAATTATGCGTTTCCACCATTTGCGCTGATTCCGAGAGTGGCGGCGCTGATACGCCGGCAGAGGGCGACAATAGTGTTGGTGACCCCATTCTGGTCTACTCAGTCATGGTTTCCCACACTGTTGGAGTTGTCTGTGGATCTCCCCTTTCGGCTCCCGGTCTTCCCGACGCTTCTGCAGGACCCAGTGGGAGCCTGCCATCCATTGGTCCTGCAGAACCAAGTGACGTTGATGGTGTGGACGCTCTCCGGAGACATGAATGCCTTGCAGGCCTTTCACGAGAGGCTTCCAGCTTTATGCAACAAGCGTGGGCTTCTTCCACCCGGAAACGATACTCTGCATCCTGGAAGAAATGGGTGGGTTGGTGCCTTTCAAAGCAGGTGGATCCCGTGGGATCAACTGTGACGGATGTACTAAATTTTCTGTCGGAGCGTGCAGCTTCAGGCCTGGTTTAAGGTCGGTTAATAATTTCAGGTCTGCAATTTCTGCTGGTCACGACCACATCGACGGTAAGCCTGTGGGGATGCATCCCTTGGTTTGTAAGTTACTTAAAGATGTGCGAGTGGTCAACCCTCCTCGGCCCAGGTATTCCACGATGTGGGATGTTACAAAAGTGCTCAATTTGTTGGAATCCTGGCCCGATAATGGTGATTTGTCTTTAAAACAGCTCTCTGCCAAGCTCACTATGCTGTTATGTCTCATTTCATGTCGCAGAGTTTCAGATGTTAGAGCTTTAGATTTGGCTGGTAGGATGTTTTCTCCCCAGGGTGTTTCCTTTGTTATTACACGGCGCACTAAGACCATGTCACGCTCAATTGAGTATCCAGCCTTTCCGCATAACAGCAAGCTCTGTGTGTTGCAGTGTCTCAAATGTTATGAGGAGCGTACTATTGCACATAGGAGTGATCCTTTAGGGCAGTTGTTGATCTCTGTTCAAAAACCCTTCAAGCCAGTCGCTGCGGCTACTTTAGCCAGATGGGTTAGATGGATCATGTCGGAATCCGGCATTGATATTTCTGCTTATGGGGCTCATTCAGCTAGAGGTGCGATGGCTTCAAAAGCCTATTTACTAGGTTCCCGCTTAGAGGATATCCTAAAAGCGGCTGATTGGTCTTCGGATTCGATGTTTAAAGTGTTTTATTATAAGCCTATTCCTCATGTTTCTGATGCTGTGATTGATGAGCTTTGATTGTTGAGCTTTGAACCAGCATAATCAGAAGCCTCCGGTCCTGCCATAGAATACAAAATTTTCTAGCTATCGCGACAAGAATTTTAGATTCTATTAAGGACACGGAGGCGAGGATTATCCCACCCGTTGGGACAGTTATATAACTGTACAGTTGTTTGAAATGATGTTGTTTAACAACTTTTGTACCCACCCTCTGAGAAACGTAGTTTGTGGGCTTCTTTTCTCAAACTTCCTTTTCTGTTTCAGGAAACGACTCCAACAAGAGTTAATTGCCTCCTGTGGATTCGGCTGCTGTCCCTTCCTGTTGGAGGATGATTGCTTGGTTCTGGATTTTTTTCTCCGTTGAGAATTGCTGATGGAACTGTTCTCTCCGTTGAGAGTTATGACTTTGTTCACTATAAAGAGACTGGTCGCGCAAAGAAAGAGGAGGCCAGATTAGTGTCTCGATACTTTATATGCTTATTGCCATTGTGATTGGTTGTTGTAAGAGAGGCGTGGTTCAAAGCCTCATGGGAAATGTTGGTTTTTACATTTGTAGTTTTACTTTCATTGGCTGCTGTTTGTGCAGTAAAGAAATGAGAAAGCATAATCCTCGCCTCCGTGTCCTTAATAGAATCTAAAATTCTTGTCGCGATAGCTAGAAAATTTTGTATCCTGTATTGCATCCCACACGACAAAACAAAAGCACATTTAAAACAATATTTATAACCTCTGCTACCGAAGGAAATGCCCTTGTAAAGATACAGTTCAACCCTGCTCCTTCCTCTACTAACATCACAAACACAAAAAAGAAATACAGCTAAAAGTGACCATAAAACAAGTTGAATTAAAAAAACATTTTATGGAATATTGAAGGAGTCATTTGAACATGAGATGCACAGACAGAGAAACGAATAACCAAGTTTTAAATTTGCAGTGTACAACAATGAGTGGATTTGAGACCGAATAATGTCAACATAACAAGTTTTGTTATATTAAATACAGTACATTTTCAAGCTTTACGACCCATCCATCTTAATTAAATGTGTTTTTCTCATTTCTTCCAAGGCTTCCAATTCATCGAAAATATGGATTCTATAACTTCCAACTCAAATTTGTTTCTTTGTTGTCATCTTCTTTTTCTTACAACCACAGTTTGACCTATTCCCACAACATATTACTTCAACGAACCTAAAGATAAGTATTAGCCCATATATGAAAATAAAAAAATAATTAGCGGAGGTAAAACTTTACATATCATTTCTCCACCTACATCAACCCATTCACTAACTTTTGTAATCCCATTTCCAAGTGCATTAAACCATGAATTATCCATTTCCTACAAGCCAATATCTTCAAGAATGTTTGCGTCATGTGAAACATTTGCTATATAACTCAAATATTGATTAATAAGCTTGGTATTATCTGGGACATAAATTCACCACTGCTGTTTTGCAAGACCACAGCACGTATGGCTACCATCGCGTCACTAACTTCTGTTAGTGCAGTATTATTAACCAGACAATCAACCAAGGTAGATAACTTTCTGAACTTCATGATTGAAAGCAACACCAATAGGAGCAATCAATACACCTAATATATCCATGACCACTTGTCATGGACATTTCACTCTCCTAAAATCAGTTTCACTCATTTTTAGGTCTCGCCTGTCGATGCGCATGCGCATCGAGCTTGCGAGCCTATTGCGGCTTAAACAAGCTTTAACTAAGAAGCAAGGAATCGTGGCGATTCCTTGCAGTGCCCGTGACTTTTAAGCTCAATGCGCATGTGCATTGAGCTTAAAAGCGCGTGCACAGCCGCCCGCATTCCTCCGACACCTTTGAAGTGAAGCTTAGCTTCACTTCAAAGGCCCGGCTTCTTCACACCCACATGCCGCTCTGCCCCGCTCCGCCCCCTCCCCTGAGTCATCCTGCCTGCCCAGACTTCTCCTCCCCCCTAATTACATCCCGCTTTCACTTGTTTTTTGTTCGGACTCGACGTGCACAGCTACCCTCCCCCCGCCCCCTCCCGCCACGCAATGCCGAGAGCTTGTTTTCCTTCTCGCCCCTCATGCTCAACCTCGTTGTCCCTTTTTTCTCTCCATTCTTTCTCACACCTACCCTTTCTCCGCTTTTTTCCTTCTCACCATCGAATTCTTCTGAATATTTCGCTCCTCTTTTCTTTTTCCCTTCTCTCGGACTGTATTTTCTGCACTCAATCCCCTCCTTTCTTCCTCTCTTCTCTCTCTATTCCTCATTTTTTGTGCTCCCTTCTCCAGTCACTCGTCCTTTCACGGCGTCTCCCTTTATTTTACTTTTCTTGTTTTAATTCCGCCCTAAAACACGCAGATATCAGCGTAGGCCTGACAGGGAAATAAATCATAAGCATTTTTTGCCAGTGTATTATGCGCCTTTCTGCAGGCCCTTCCAAACCTAACGATGCCACTTATTAAAAGACTTGCGGTGACGCAGCACAGATGTTTCCTTCCACGAGATTTTAAGTAGCAGCACGTGAGTTCCTAAAACTGGCATACAGGGCATGTCCATTTAGTAAAATGTTCGTTAGCAGGTTGCATCGTTTGCTTTAACCATCAAAAGGTTCGTGTGAGGTTGCAGCCCGGTGTCCGTCATCCTCCCATCAGCGTCCCTGGGTGCATTCACGGCAGTTTTTGGTATTCTTTTACACGCTTTAACGAGCAGTGTTTTTCACCTTTTAAGCCCTCAGTGCTATGTGTGTGACTCTGCTCGGGTTCACCGTATGTGGAGCTGGCATCCCATGACACCTCGGGCCTGGAGTGATTTGCAGTGACGCCATTACTCAGCAGTTTACAGTTGGTTCTGGTCTGCTTTATCTGTATGGGGAGGGGAGACATCAAAGGTGTGCAGTGGCTCCCAGCCCCCGAGAGACTGGGCGGGGCAGCTACCTCTTATCTCTCCATCTTTTCACAGGGCACACTGTCTCTGATAGCATCCCGACCTCGGACCCTTTAAAGACGGTCACGTGGTTCGGCTGGACAAAGGGGCCTGAATGTATCTGCCGCCAGCAGCTTCACTTGCGCTCTGCATCAAAGGCTGTCGTCTTCTCTTTTCGAGAGCCTGCGCTGTGCCTCATGATCTGCTAAATCTAGGCAGAATGGCTAGGTTGGAACCGGAATCTGGAAGGGGGCATGGCCGAATCAAGGGCTTGAGGCTTGCATCATACTTTCTATCACACTTGTTTAATTTCCGCAAGACTGTGTGTTCCGTAAACTCCCTTATTAGGTGACTGGATTAAACACTGTCACGCAGTATTTATTAAATGAAGTCTGTTCACGAGCTGCGTGCGCACCAGAGCACAACTCACAAAGAGATGGAATGAAACAATGCAGAAGTTGTTCCAAAAAACAAAAGGGGAGTTAGCGGCTCAACTTTTCAGCTTCTTTCTAACCAGGCCCGCAGGCGCCGCAACACGGCGCTGAAACCTCCAGGGCACAACTAAATACATTTAGGGCAAGCACCCTTTTATCTATGTAGGTGTTTGTACATGAGGCATAGGCGAGTGAAGTGTTGGTAAGTAAGGCATTAGATCCCTTAGGCCCTTATCCTGGTCGTCAAGGTAATACTGGTTCAAGATCGAGCTCCCTTGTAATGTGCATTTACTGGGTGCACAGTGCGTCACCCTCACTCACCCTCAACCCCTCACCCTCACTCACCCTCAACCCCTCACCCTCACCCACCCTCAACCCCTCACCCTCACCCACCCTCAACCCTTCACCCTCAACCCACCACTCACCCTCACTCTCACTCACCCTCACTCACCCTCAACCCCTCAGCCTCACCCTCACTCACCCTCAACCCCTCAGCCTCACCCTCACTCACCCTCAACCCCTCACCCTCAACCCCTCACCCTCACTCACCCTCAACCCCTCACCCTCACTCACCCTCACTCACCCTCACTCACCCTCACTCACCCTCAACCCCTCACCCTCACTCACCCTCACTCACCCTCACTCACCCTCACTCACCCTCACTCACCCTCACTCACCCTCACTCACCCTCACTCACCCTCACTCACTCACTCACTCACCCTCACTCACTCACCCTCACTCACTCACCCTCACTCACTCACCCTCACTCACTCACCCTCACTCACTCACCCTCACTCACTCACCCTCACTCACTCACCCTCACTCACCCTCACTCACCCTCACTCACCCTCACTCACCCTCACTCACCCTCAACCCCTCACCCTCAACCCCTCACCCTCACTCACCCTCACTCACCCTCAACCCCTCACCCACCCTCACCCACCCTCACCCTCAACCCTTCACCCTCACTCACCCTCAACCCCTCACCCACCCTCAACCCCTCACCCTCACTCACCCTCAACCCCTCACCCTCAACACCTCACCCTCACTCACCCTCAACCCCTCACCCTCACCCACCCTCAACCCCTCACCCACCCTCAACCCCTCACCCTCACCCTCACTCACCCTCAACCCCTCACCCTCAACCCCTCACCCTCACTCACCCTCACAACACATATTGTGTTACAATAGGTGTCACATTTGCGAAAGATAAAACTATCTAGAGATGTAGCATAACGACCAGAGCTGCCATATAAGTCACGTAAATACAAAACATGTTGCATTCCAAATGCTATAGGTGTCACATTCGCAAAAGTTATAACTATTGGCATTGTAAATGACAAAGCCATCAATTTAGCAATTTTAACAACGAAAAAATAAATAAATTATGTCATTTACAAGACCAATAACTACAACTTTTCTAATGCGAAACCTATTGCATTCCAACCCCACTCACCCACGCAACGCCACTCACACACGCAACGCCACTCACACACGCAACGCCACTCACACACGCAACGCCACTCACACACGCAACGCCACTCACACACGCAACGCCACTCACACTCCACTCATCCACGCAACGCCACTCATCCACGCAACGCCACTCATCCACGCAACGCCACTCATCCATTTGCAAAACGAAAAAAGTTAAACTCTTCTATTGCGAGACCTATTGCATTTTCAATGCTTGTTATTCACATGATACTGAAAGTGAACACCCTTCTCTCTCTCATGACAGAAAAAATACAATAATTTTTTGTAATTGGGCATTTCAAGTGTGGGTGCAGTACAGAGACTTTTGTCTGAGTCTATGAAGGCATAAATGCATTACTTGTTCCATTGAACTGGATAACTCACAATTAGGGAAACGTTTTGAATCCACGGACAGCAGTAGCCTATCATTACCAAAACCATCCTCACTTCTTTCTAGGTCGTGGATGGGTTCAATTTCAGAATCAATGAGATGTTCTGTGAAGACCTTTCTCAATACATTTTCAATTTTGTGATCCAAGTAAATAACCTTTTTTGACAATACTGCTGTTTTGTTGGAGACATTTTCTGACCATTTCATGCAAGGAGGTTCAGAAAGGCACTTGTATCTAGCTTGCAAGCTTCCTTCGTTGTGGCTGTGACCATCAGTTCATCTATGTCTTGTACCATCAATGAATTAGAGGGCAGTTAGAACTCTCTAAACCTTTCTTCAGAATTTGGGGAAAGATTGAGGGACTTTCTGCAGAGCGCTGTGGGATTCTACAGAGACTCTTACTTTATTTAAAATCTGAACTCAAAAAGACATTGGCCATCCTCATAAGGAGTAATAGAGATAAATACTTGACAAAAAAAACGAATTATAGTACACCACTCTGCATCTGCATGGATTTGGAACAAAAAGACAGCAGGATGCTGTACCACTGGACAACATGGGTCTACAATACTATTAATGTTGTGGGGGTCTTGTATGATTCAACAATTTCCAAGCCCATAATCTGCAGGTCTTCCTAGAACTTCTTTTAACCCCTTCCCTGCTGATGACTAGCGGGACTCGTCATGGCACTCAGTGGACATGTGCTGATCCCCCCACGGGTGTCCAATTCCGCCCCCCACAAAGGGGGATGGCAGCAGAAGAGCTTCCACTGCCACCCCGACCCTCCCATGGCAATCCCATGACGTCAGTGCACACAGCGCGCTCGGACGTCATCAGGAAGTCCCAGACACTCGGGAAGCCGTTTGCTTCCTGAGTGTCGAGGAACAAGGTAGGTTTCCTCCTTCCTGGGGGGGTTTAGGGAACGCATCGAGGCATCAGGGGAGAGGAAAGAGATTTTCCTCTCCCCTGATGTCTCTTTGCAGGGCATTTCTGCTTCACGATCGCGCACTGCGTCGCGAGTGTACGTCGGAAATGCCCCCACTAGCACCAGGGATTTACATTTTGTGCATTGGAAGTGACCCCTTGGCCAAGGGTCACTTCCAAGTGGGGTCAATATGTTTAATGTTTTTCTGCCCCCCCCCCCCCCGGGGGCAAATCGGCCCATTCTTTCAGCTATTTTGCCCCGGGGAGGGGCAGAAAATGCCACTAGGCACCAGGGACTGTTAGGTGGCCCTTTAAATTTGGATGGAAGCGAACCCTTGGGCAAGGGTCGCTTCCTAGAGGGGGCAATTTTTGAGGAATATTTTTCTGCCCCCCTGGGGGCACATCGGCCCGTTTTTTCAGCCATTTTGCCCCAGGGGGTGGGGGGGCAGAAAAATGCCACTAGGCACCAGGGATTATTTTGGCTGCATTTAAATTTGGATGGAAGAGAGCCCTTGGGCAACTGCGCTTCCTAGAGGGGGCACATGTCAAGGAATGTTTTTCTGCCCCTCCTGGGGGCAAATTGGCCCATTTATTTGGCCGTTTTGCCCCCAAAGGGGAGGGGGGGTGCAGAAAATGCCACTAGGCACCAGGGACTCATTTGGGGGCATTTAAATTTGGATGGAAGCGTTGTTCAAGGAATTGGCCAAAGTGGGCACTGTTGCTTGTGGCACAATGCGCTGTAACCGTAAAGGTTTCCCAAAAGAACTTGTTTAAATTTGGATGGAAGCGAAGTGTCGCTTCCTAGAGGGGGCATTTTTAAGGAATGTTTTTCTGCCCCCCTGGGCATTTTTTCGGCCATTTTGCCCACGGGGAGGGGCAGAAAATGCCACTAGGCACCAGGGACTGTTAGGCGGCCCTTTCAATTTGGAGGGTCGCTTCCTAGAGGGGGCATTTTTTGAGGAATGTTTTTCTGCCCCCCTGGGGCAAATCAGGCTATTTTTCATCCGTTTGCCCCGGGGGGGGGGGGGCAGAAAAACACCACTAGGCACCAGGGACTCATTTGGGGGCAATTACATTTGGATGGAAGCAACCCCTTGGGCAAGGGTCGCTTCCCTGAGGGGGCATATTTTAAGAAATCGGCCCATTTTTTCATCCATTTTGCCCCCAAGGGGGAGCAGAAAATGCCACTAGGCACCAGGGACTCATTTGGGGGCATTTACATTTGGATGGAAGCATTGTTCAAGGAATTGGCCAAAGTGGGCACTGTTGCTTGTGGCACAATGCGCTGTAACCGTAAAGGTTTCCCAAAAGAACTTGTTTGTCAAAAGCTTGTGCGGGGGCTGTGCATTGCGTTTCGAGGAGCTTCTAGCTGTGAAGTTTTCAGCCAGGAAATTTGTGTACACACATCTCTCCTACCACCCAGCGTTCCCCCAGGCCTCCCGATAAAAATGGTGCCTCACTTGTGTGAGAGGCCCAAGTACCCACGACAGGCAAAGGCCCAACACATTTTTTGATAGGCAATGTTGATGTCGCCTCAAAACGTTTTGAGTCCTTGCATGTCGCGGGTACTTGGGCCTCCCACACAAGTGAGGCAACATTTTTATCGGGAGACCTGGGGGAACGCTGGGTGGTAGGAATTATGTGTAAGCCCGGTGATGCCACACTTTCCCACACAAAAATGTGTGAAAATAGTGATTTTTTTCAGCTAAAATGTAGGTTTGCACGGAATTCTGGGTAAGGAAATGTTGGGGGGTCCACGCAAGCCATGCCTCCTTGGAAGCCCCCGGGTGTCTAGTTTTCTGAAATGTGTGAGTTTGGTAGGTTTCCCTAGATGACCACCGAGCACTGGGCCAAAAACCCAGGTGACCCCCCTTTCAAAACCAGGTGGTTTTGAGATGGGCAATTTTGATGTTGCCTAACTACGTTTTGGGCCCTTGCCTGTCACGGGTACTTGGGCCTCCCACACAAGTGAGGCACCATTTTTATCGGGAGACCTGGGGGAACGCTGGGTGGCAGGAAATGTGTGTGAGCCCGGTGATGCCACGCTTTCCCACACAATAATGTGTGAACATAGTGATTTTTTTTTCAGATAAAATTAAGGGTTGCAAGGGAATCTGGGTAAGGAAATGTTGGGGGGTCCATGCAAGCCATACCTCCTTGGAAGCCCCTGGGTGTCTAGTTTTCAGAAATGTGTGAGTTTGGTAGGTTTCCCTAGATGACCGCCGAGCACGGGGCCAAAAACCCAGGTGACCCCCCCTTGCAAAACCAGGTGGTTTTGAGATAGGCAATTTTGATGTCGCCTCACTACGTTTTGGGCCCTTGCCTGCTGCGGGTACTTGGGCCTCTGTAGTGAAGTATAATGAGAGTCAGCATACATTTATACTTCAAGTCTTGTATTTATTGGCCACAGCTTCAGCAGTCCCCAAGTAACTGACTAACCAAGAATCTCTCCAGCAAGAACCTGCCTAAGACATTCTACATTCCAGCATGACATCACTGGAATGTAGTCAACATGAGATCACCACAATATCTCCCTTCTTAACAATAAAATAATGCAAACAATTTTCAGAATAAACACAACATAAATATAATGATAAACTAAATACAGGCAATAAAAATATGAGAAAAATAAAAGAATTTCATTCACGAAATCTCAAAGGTTTAACAATGTTCCATCTATTTCTCCTTCATTCAGACAAAGGATGAACTGAAGATTTTGATTCAGAAACTTCAGTGTCAGACGACGAAGAGGATGAAAAAGGAACCACATGAGAATGCAAAGAAGAATGTGAAGGAAAAGAACGATCATGAGGAGGAACATCATCAGAATGCACCTTCACAACTCTTCCCTTATTCAACCACTCGTTCCTGCTGGTTCTCACTGCGTTCCTTGTCGCAACTTCAACTCTGACAGGTGGTTTAAATTTAGACATCCCTTTAAGAACATGATTGGGATTTTTTACTCGAACCCAATCACCTACACATAAATCTCTTTCTTTAGACCTCACTCTGTGCACAGTGTCATAATGACTCCTCATTTTAGTCTGAAACTTCTCCACATTTGGTCTCACAACTTTGTACATTTTTGCGCACTCTCTTAGCCATGCAGGACACAACCTCGATGCAAGAGGGCGTCCTCGTAGTATTTCAAACGGTGAGACACCAGAAACAGCATTTGGACAAGACCTATGCGACCAAAGCATTTTTTCAACAGCTATAGACACATCAATCTTATTTTGAATAGCCCACTGTATACACTCTGCCAATGTACGGTTCATTTTTTCCACTAAACCGTTTGCTTGCGGATGATATAAGGCAAAACATTTATTTTAATTGCATTAGAGTCAAGAAAACTTTTCATCTCTTTAGAGATGAACTGCACACCATTGTCCGTTACAATTTCTTTTGGGAAACCTTCTCGCAAAAATAAATTTCTCATAAATCTTATAACACTAATAGTGTTTGCCTCTTCAACAAATTTTACTTCCCACAATTTACTGTAATAGTGAACAATTACAATAGCAAATTTGAACTTCCAAGGAAGAACAGTAAAAGGACCAATAAAATCTATTGCAAGTTTAGACCACACGGAATCAGGTAAATTTACTGGTTGAAGAGGAACAGCTTAAGTCTTGAGACTTTTGTCCCACAAATAACACAAGCCCGAACAGTTGCAATAATGGCAGTCCATCCCAGGCCACCAAAAGCTGTCTCTGATTTTTCTTTTTGTTATGGTTTGCCCTAAATGTCCTTCATGACCATACGCAAAGATCTTATCTCTCAAAGAGACAGGTGGAATAAACTTGTCTTTTCGTACCAACATTCCATTTTCTTCAATTGACAATTCATCTGAAATTTTAAAGCTAGGTTGAAGTTCTTGTGGTAAAACTTTCTCTTTTGGCCACCCATTCACTACATATTCTCTTACTTTACTCAACTCAAAATCTTTTGATGATTCCAACATCCACTCTTGTTCTGTAAATGTTGTGTGTCAAAAGGAGTTCTCCAACCCCAGCACCGGCACCAACGACATCACTCCGTCACAAGACCTCTGCGACTCCCTCGCCTCGTTCTTCCACCGCAAGATCGCCGACATCCACAACAGCTTCGGCGCCCCACCCACGCACCCAACCGTCGAACCAATGCCCCCCACCGCCACCCTTCGCACCTGGACCACGGTGACCACCGAAGACACAGCCCGCACGATGAACACCATCCACTCCGGATCACCGACCGACCCCTGCCCACACCACGTCTTCAACAGGGCCGACTCCACCATCGCACCCCAACTCCGGACCGTCATCAACGCCTCTTTCAACACCGCCACCTTCCCGGAGAGCTGGAAGCACGCCGAGATCAGCGCCCTCCTGAAGAAACCTACAGCGGACCCCACCGATCTCAAAAACTTTCGCCCCATCTCGCTCCTCCCTTTTCCTGCTAAAGTCATCGAGAAGATCGTCAACAGACAGCTGACCGCCTTCGAGTCGAACGGATCCCTCGACCCCTCGCAGTCCGGCTTCAGAGCCAACCACAGCACCGAGACCGCCCTCATCGCAGCCACCGACGACATCCGGACCCTGCTCGACAAGGGGGAAACAGTGGCCCTCATCCTCCTGGACCTCTCCGCTGCGTTCGACACGGTCTGCCACCGCACCCTAGTCCAGCGCCTCAGCAACATCGGTATCCAAGAGAAGGCACTGGAGTGGATCATCTCGTTCCTTGCCGGAAGAACACAAAGAGTCCGCCTCCCCCCGTTTCGCTCCGAGGCCACCGAAGTCATCTGCGGCGTCCCGCAAGGATCTTCACTCAGCCCCACCCTCTTCAACATCTACATGAAACCTCTCGCAGCCATCGCACGCCAGCACAACCTCAACATCATCTCTTACGCCGACGACACCCAGCTGATCCTCTCCCTCACCAGAGACCCCGACACCGCCAGAACCTGCCTACACGAAGGGATGAAAGACGTCGCCGAGTGGATGAAGGACAGCCGCCTGAAACTGAACTCGGACAAGACGGAAGTCCTCATCCTGGGATCTTCGCCCTCCTCCTGGGACGACTCCTGGTGGCCCCCAGCCCTGGGCACCGCACCCAAGCCAACCGACCACGCACGCAACCTGGGCTTCATCCTGGACCCCTCACTCTCGATGACCAGACAAGTCAACGCCGTCTCCTCATCGTGCTTCAACACCCTGCGTATGCTTCGCAAGACCTTCCGCTGGATCCCGACCGAGACCAGGAAGACTGTCACCCAGGCACTCGTCACCAGCCGACTGGACTACGGAAACGCCCTCTACGCCGGAACCACAGCCAAGCTACAGAAAAGACTCCAGCGCATCCAGAACGCCTCCGCCCGACTCATCCTGGATGTCCCCCGACGCAGCCACATCTCCAGCCACCTGAGGAACCTGCACTGGCTCCCCGTCGACAAGAGGATCACGTTCCGGCTCCTCACCCACAAGTCTCTCCACGACCTGGGCCCCAAGTACCTCAACGACCGCCTGACCTTCTACACGCCCACCCGCCAGCTACGGTCCACCAGCCTCGCCCTCGCAGCCGTACCACGCATCCGAAGAGCCACCGCCGGAGGAAGATCCTTCTCTTACCTGGCTGCCAAGACTTGGAACTCCCTCCCCATCCACCTTCGGCTGACCCAGGACCATCTCGCCTTCAGGAAACAACTCAAGACCTGGCTGTTCGAGCAGTAGCATACCCCTCCCCCCAAAAGCCTTGAGACCCTCCCGGGTGAGTAGTGCGCTATACAAATGGCATGATTGATTGATTGATTGATTGATTGTCATGGCAAACGTCAATACAAGCAATTAAACATTCCTCATCATTATTTTCTGGATACTCCAAAAAACTTAAAGGTGAACTGGATAAATAATCCGCCATTACGTTCTTTCCACCTGGGATGTGTTCGACTTCAAAATTGTATTGCAAGAGCTTAGAACTTAACCTAGCAATTCTGGGTGTGTGATCTTTAATGGTGCATCCACTCAAAATTAGAGTAAATTTCCTCCCCCAAACAAAGCACATGAATCTTTCGACAGCCCAACAGCATGCCAAAAGTTCTTTTTCTGTAACAGAAAATACTTTTTCATTATATCTCAAAGATCTAGACACAAAACCAATTGTTACTTCAAGTTTCCCTTTCATCTGAGTAATAGCAGCGCCCAAACCATCATTGCTTGCATCCACTGTGATGATACATTGTTGTATAGGATCAAAGGGTGCAAGAACACCTGCTGAAACAATTTCTTTCTTAAGATTAACAAATTCTTCTTGACAATTTTTTTTCCATTCAAAACTTTTCTCTTTTTTTAATAATTCTCTTAATCCAACTGTTTTGGAAGAGAAATTTGGAATAAAACTCACAAATTCCTAAACATGAAGCCACATTCTCTTTACTGTTTGGAGTGGGAGATTTAACTATAGCATCAACTAGGCCAGGTCTAGGTTCAACTCCCTTTTCAGAAATTACATGCCTAAATATTCAATAGTACTTTTTTGCAAATTCACACTTACCACGATTTGCAACAACTCCGTATTTTTTTAACCTCTCCAAAACTGTACGCATGAGTTTGTCATGAATAGACATATTTACACCTGCTATTAGGATATCGTCCTGAAACGTTACTACACCATCAATTGCTTCTAAAACATGCTCTAACACACGCTGAAAAACAGCTGCGGCCGACGCACGGCCGAACGGCATTCTTTTAAATTGATAAATGCCCATAGGAGAAACAAAAGCAGTCAAATGTCGTGACGATTCCTCAAGAACAACCTGATGATAGGCAGATGCTAAGTCAATTTTTGAAAAAAACTAAGCACCCGAGAATGTACTTATGATGTCATCAATTCTAGGCAGGGGGTGTGAATCAATCCAAATAACTTTATTGAGACTTCTTAAATCCACACACACTCTCAATTGGCCGTTCTTCTTCCTGGCAATAACCAATGGACTTAACTATAAGGAAGACTCAGTGGGTTCTATCACGCCATCATCACACATTTTTTTGAGAATATTAGCTAAATCTTCACGCACACTGAATGGTACATTCCTCAACTTATGTTACACTGGTATTACGTCACCTCTTACTTTAATTTTGGGTTTGAACTCTCTAATCTTACCTAGTTTGTCATCAAACACTGCTGGGAAATTCTCAATCCATTTGATACTGCTTTCAGTTTTATAAAATGACTCTTTGTTTGGCTCAGTTACCAAAGAGACTTGAACAACTCTACCAGGTCTGAGGGTCATACCAAAAAGACCTTGGTGATACCACCCAAGTATGTTTAACCCTTTCTTAGCAACATACACTTTTCCAAAAATGGTGCGACTTTTAAATCTGAGCTGGCATTCAAAATATCCAGACAATTCTATTTTCCTACCATCATATGTAACTGGGTTCCTGTCTGGAGGAAATAACTCAGGTCTTCCTCAGACTTCAGCAAATAATTCATCTGTCACCATTGTCATTCTTGCTCCAGAATCAATAAGGAGTTTTAAATTCTTTCCATCAACCTCAATTTCTTCGTAAGGATCAACACAGTCAGATTCATCATCTTGAACGACTACAATCATATCTCTCATTCCCCTTACACAACTTTCTTTCTCATCTGAACTGTCATCACAATCCCCATCTGGAACTGAATTGAACTTATCTTTAGGTGACTGGTAAACTTTCGCAAAATGCCCAATCTTGTTACACAATTTACATTTCACATTTTTTGCAGGACAAGGACGACCATTGGGTCCATGATTGGGATAACCACACCTAAAACAAATATTTTTCTGTGAGAAGAACCCACCTTTGTATTCTTTTTTTGGGGATATTGTTTAAAACTTTTGTTTTGTTTAAAGGCTGTTTTATCATTAACAACAGATACACTACTTGCATCTTTACGAGTAAGTTCTTTCAGTGCTTTACGTGACACCTCAATCCCTTTTACTATATCAATTGTTTCAAGTAAATTTGGATTTCTCATGGTAAGAGGTTTTTGTTGTACCTTCTTATCCCAACAACGTACTACTATCTGATCACGTATAAGTTGATCCGTGACATTCTCAAATTCACATTCCGCAGCTAGCATACGTAACAGCAACATACGCGTCTATAGACTCATGTTGCAATTGTTCTCTAGTGAAAAATGTATGTCTATTAACGATTAAACTTGGTTGGACATCAAATTGTTTCTCTAATTTTTTTATAGCTAATTCATATTCTTCTTTATTTTATTTATTTAAAGAGTTTTATATAGCGCTGGCTAGACCCGGAGGTATCAGAGCGCTTTACATGAGAATCACCCCCCATAAAAAAAGAATAGGCAATACAATTAGGAGAGGGGAGAAAGGAGAGAGAGAGAGGTAGTGGAGGGGGCAGGGGAGGTGAGAAAGGGAGGATAGGAGAAGAGACAATATGGAGAGACGAAAAGAGATCTGTCTAAGGACCGACAGGGTAAGGTGAACACCAAGGACAGAATCCACGGCTCATCGCACCTATAGATCTTCTTGATCATTGGTAATGTCATAAGGTGGAAGGTGTTCATAAATGGATTGACCTTCAAATCCTAAGTTGTGTTCTAATAGAAACCTTTTGCGTTCTGGTCGATACCTGTTTCCACCAATGGCTCCCAAATACTTTGTAAAAGCTCTGTACCAAGTTCTCCAAGGTACCGGAGGATCCCCAGGAGTTTGAAGAAACGGAGGAGGAGCACTAACATTTTGCATATTAGCCATGACACCTACTATGCTAACTTACACAAATATTCAATGTGCACACTCAGACACACATGCATGGAGGCATGCACCCGCACATATACATGCACACGATCTTGTCTCACCCCTGTGAGGCGACTTCAATTAAATATTTATTTTACGCCTTTGGAAAATGCAAGCCTTTGAAGTGCTCTGACGGGGGCAGCGGGTGGGAATGGCCTCTGTGTGGGAGGACGCAGACTAAATGTGGGCAGTGGGCGGGTGGAAGCATCCTCTGTGTGGGAGGCGGGTGCAAGTAAGGACAGGTGAGATGGGGAGCTAGATTGCTAAAACATGCACTCTCATGGATTTCGGCAAAAATAAAAATGTAAATTAGTTATGGACATTGAGCCATGTATTTTGTATGAGCACCAAACTCTCATAAGAGAGTGGACGCTACACAATTGGTTAAAGCCGGGTCAGAGGGAGGAGGGCGAAGATGGCAGCCAGGCTGAGGAGGGGGGGTGCAGTGACCGGTATTTTTAGGAGAATGCCGAGGGGGTCACAGAGCGCTCTTTACACAAACTATGTCGAGGTGTTTCCTAAATCACAGCTATGATGGTTCGGAAGACCCTGCATTGACACATGAGGTTCCAGATGGAACTTCTGCCCTTTATTACATTTTTCATTGTAAGTATTGTAATAACAACTGGCACAGAGAGATATTACCTAATCATCTTCAAAAAACACAAATGGTTTTACTTGTGAGGAGGATCATTTTTTACACAAAAGTCAGCCTTGTCTACAGCTTAGATATGGTTTCGTTCTTAGCCAAACATTAAGGGCTTGTTGATTCAAAATATATAGAGCGCGTGCATTTTGAAATATACCTTGCACCTCGTAAACAGAATTGCCAAATGCGCGCACTCTACATATTTTGAAACAAGCATAATAGGTCCTGTCGAGTTTTCAAACCACGTGGAAGTCCAGCAATTTGTTCTTCATAATGCGCATACTTGCAGTTTGGTTGGTGCTATATTTATGGGGTTGTGCAGTGCATTCACGTATAATCGAGAGTATGTGCTCACGGCACCAGCGCTTTATTTTTAACATGGTTAAAGGTAATGCGCCGTTATAGCAAAAATATTCATCTAAGAAATAGATGTTTCTTTCTATGTCTTTAGTTTTGCAGCTGATGAAAACGAAACTGCTGAAAGTGATCGCGCGGCATGAAGTTGACGAGGGGGAGGGGATGCACACGAGAAGGTAAGGAGCCGTTATAGCAAAAGTATTCATCTAAGAAATAGATATTCTTTCTATGGGCTAGATGTAGGTAATTTTTATTTACCGATTCCTAAATACCGAATTTTACAGATTCGGTATTTAAGAATCGATAAATAGAATGTAGGTAAAAAAAAAAAAGACTTTTTTAAATCAGTACATTTTACCGATTTGGTAATATTCGTTATTACCGCTTCGGTATTTACCGAATCGGTAATAAGGAATACCTTCCCATTCATTCCGATGGGCCTGGAGGCCTGAATGGGAAGCCCTTCACGATTACTGATTCGGTAAATACCGAATCTGTAATAGGGGTAGCATATTCAAGAGTGGCAGGGTGTCACATTGACACCCTGTTGCACCCCTGAATCGTACATGTGTGCAAATGTGGCGCACATACATGCCCTAAGGGCATGTATGACTGCCAAATGGCACTTTTAAAAAAGCCCAAAATTGCTTTTTTAAAAAGGTATTCGCTATTTACCACCAACTTGTAGTTGGTGGTAAATAACAAATCCTTAAACCAAACATGCACTCACTTGAGTGCTCCCTAAATAGGATTAAAGGATTCGGTAATTTACTGATTCCTTAAATTAAGGAATCGGTATTTTACTGATTCCTTAAAATAACGAATCGGTAAATTACCAAATCCTTAAATCCAGCCTCCTACATCCCAAATGGCTAAATACCGGTCGGTAACGGGAAATTTACAGATTTTCGGCTGTTACCGACCGGTATTAGCCCACCTACATATGGCCCTATGCCTTTAGTTTTGCAGCTGATGAAAGTGAAACTGCTGAAAGTGATTGTGCGGCATGCAGAGGCATGAAGCTGACGAGGAGGGAGTGGGAAGGGTATGCACGCAAGAAACCAGATGCCAGCTGTGCACGGGATGCGCACTTGTGCGAGTAACAGCAAGCTGGTGGCCGGAAAAAGCCTGTAGCATGTGGGTAGCACTTTGAAAACCAGCTTACTAAATGTCTCGCCAGAGCAACGCATGCGCTGGTTCAGGCGAGACCTAAACATGGACACCCAGAACAATATGTGTAACAACTTTCTGTCCCAGTTCTAACATGGTCGCAAAACTAGTGAAACAAGCATTTGCAATGCAATAGGTCTCGCTTTTGCAACAGTTTAAGCTATTGGCATTGTAAATGTCAATGCTTTTTATTTAGGTTTTAAAAAACACATAAATAAAAGGCATTGTCATTTACAATGGCAGTAGATTGAATTCTCGCGAATGTGAGACCTATTGCATTGCAAATGCTTGTAAAAGCGCTTAATGCAGCGCTTGCGCTTTAATGTTAGCCGCGCCAATTTGTTTAGACGAGCCACAGAGAAAGTGATGTGTTGCAAAGACACCAGGACACTGTGCTCTCGATAGAGGACTCTGCGGTTTTCAGGAGAAGGTGGTGGAAAGAGATACATGAGAAGCTGAAAGCTATACAGGATAGAGGGAATCAAGGATAAGGAAGTGCTATGGGGGAGAGATCTGTGCATGCAAGGGAATGGAGAAAAAGAGCGACTGGCCCACGGAAAGGTATGTTATACCAAACAATTGAGCAAAGAATCAAGATGTATTGACTCTGGAGGGTGGGGGGCAAACGACAAGACGTCCTCTGTCTGTCCGCTGCAGGGGCTGACAGACAACCCGGGGGTGCCGCTGCCTGCAGCTCGCGCTCTGGCGAACTTTAATGAGAGTTTGAAACTCTGAGTAAAGTTGGGAGCGGTCCAGTGGCACGTGGGCTCCGGGGGCGTCATCTGGCTTGGAAAGGGTTAACCTCCCTCCGTGGCAACTTTAGTCTAAATTCCCTTGAATTGGTGGCAGTGACAGATAAGAGGAAGCGGCGACTGAAGATTAGATCATGTGGCCGGCACGCGCAGCGGTGACAGAGGGCGGTGGGGGGCAGTGAGCTGACTCCACCAACAGATCCGTGTCTGTCACTCTCTGCCCATTGCGTGCCACCCTTCTGCCACCCAGCCCCTGCTCATCTCCTGCCCCGCACCATTCCCTCCCCCGCCATCTTTTACCCATCTCCAGCCACCACACTCATTCCTTGCCACCACGAGTCCACCTCCTGCCATGACCAGTCTGACTCCTCCTTTCAGCAATTTGCTGCAAATTAGCGGCAGCTTCGGCAGTGGGGATGATTATGCAATAGACATTTACCAGCACGGCGTGAGGCGTAAAACGGAGGGTGTTCACATAAGCGCAGCCATCGCCTATCAGCAAGTAAGAGGCCCGCCTCCCCTTCTCTGGCCCCGCCCATCAGACCCGCCTTGTCCGGTTAGGCCTCTCCCCCCGGGCCCGAAAATGGAAGTTCGGGAGCCGTGTTGACACGGGGCTCCCATGCCTGAGGGAGAGCTCCGCGTGTGCCAGGTGATGTGACGGAGCCTGAAGCAGCGCAGCGTCAAAAGAGCCCGGTGAGTGGGGTTGGGTATGTGTGTGCGTGTGTGGCTGTGTGGCTGTGTGCGTGTGTGGGGCTGTGTGCGTGTGTGGGGCTGTGTGTGTGTGTGTGTGTTTGTGTCTGTGTCTGCGTGTGTGTGTGTGTGTGTGTGTGTGTGTGTGTGTGTGTTTGTGTCTGTGTCTGCGTGTGTGTGTCTGTGTGTGTGCGCGCGGGTGACTGCGTGTGTGACTGCGTGTGTGTGGGTGCGTGTGTGTGTGCCTGCCTGTGTGTGCCTGCTTGTGTGTGCATGCGTGCGTGTGTTTTCGCGCGCATGTGTGTATGTGTTATCCACTTCCTTGTAATGTAGGACAGGAGATGTGCACGCCGTGTGGGTGATCGTGCACTCCCACATGGGGGAATCGCCTGCGCGTGCCCATCCCCTGTCTCACATTCCCAGGAAGTGGATGACAAAAGATGCTTCGCTGGACAGCAGCTCGACCTAAAAACTTTGGAGCATTCTGAACTCGGGGAAACTTGAGATTGAACAACCTGTGTTCTCATTCAAAAGCTCAGGGATACTTTAGTTCACACACCTCCTAAAAACAGACAGAGGACACACAACTGAAGCTATGAAATACTCTCACTTCTCAAGGGCACAACTATTTACCAACCTACAACAAAAAACAGCTTATTATTAATCACATAAGCGAAACCTAAAGCATTTAGCAATGCTTTTTACACATCTCAATCATTTAAAGGTCACCTGAAGTGTGTTTGTCACCCCTAAACTACATCGATATCGGTTGTAGTTCAGTGAAGCATGTGTGATGTACATGTGCTGGGTGCATGTGTGCCTGCGAATAGTACAATACAGGAATAATGCAGTACTGTGTTGTGCGAGTATGTCATATGCATGTGGTGGGTGTATGTGTGCATGAGAGTGGTAGAGTACATTAAGGATGTAGTGCTGCAGAGTGTGTGTATTATGTGTACATGTCCTGGGCCGATCTGTACCTGTGAATGGTACAAAATAAGACAAATGCAGTACTGTGCAGTGTGTGTGTGTTTTATGCATGTGCTGGGTGTATGTGTGCCTGCAAGTGGTACTCTACTTGGCTGACTCTGGGTTCCCTTTTGGGAGATCCAGGGCTGCATGATGAAACATGAGGAGCAGAGGTAGAGGAATCACCCGCTAGACAGGTTTGTGGATTGCTGCATTCCTTTCCTGCCAGCTAAATGGGACACACAGGAGAGAAGAAGGGCCAGGCTCCCCCAGTACAGTTCAAAGAGTGCTCTTTGAATTAGAGAGAGGTCACATCTCAGGTCGGAGATGTGGCTGATGAGGGAATCATAAAGAGTAGGGCTAACCTTTTGATACACATATCACTTTGGCTAACATTGAGGTATGAACTCCTAGGCACTCCCATGGCGTGTGTTGTGGTGCTATCAGCTTTGGAGTCGCTCCTAATGTGACTGACTGCCCTCTGGAGGAAGAGTGGGCAGAGGAGTGAGTACTTCAAAAGGAAGCAGACCCCCAAGCCCCCCCCCCCAGATAAACTTGAAAGACTTAGACCCTAAATAACATTTGGTTTCTGGAAATAGGCTACAAGAAGGGAAGCTTGAGACCCCCAAAATTATCAACTGTCAAGCAGCCAGCCGGCAGTCCTTCTGCATATGTGTCATCTGGTGCATAATCTGCAGATTTTAGCAAAAGCATTGCAGCTCAAATGGTTCAAAAGTTAATAAAAGCTCAGTGTCACACATGTTGCAGAGCAGTCGAAGGCCCTTTGCAAAGCTTCACTGGACAAATTTCTGTTGATCATTACTATATTTGGGTGTTAAAATTGTACTAATGAGGTGCAAACAATGCCCAGGCAGTGTTAAGTGTTAAAACAAGCATTTGCAATGCAATATGTCTCACATTTATGAGAGTTTGAGCTATTGGCATTGTAAATGACAATGCCTTTTATTCATGTCTTGTTTTTTAAACAGATACATAAAAAGGATTGTCATTTACAATGCCAATAGCTTAAACTCTCGCAAATGCAAACCTATTGCATTGCAAATGTGTGGTATAATTATTTTTTTAACTGTTAGGAGAGAGTGTGACCTGTCTAGACAAAGCTATTTGAGAAAATAGTGCTTGGAGTCTGTAATTAAAGCCTACCAAGCAACAACACACGTAACAGGGTGTGTCGCTATGGGAGGTTACAAAAGGAGACAAGGCGGTACTAAGGAGGGACTACAACAGTTTACAGTGGAAATGACACAACCCAATAAAAAATGTGGGCAGAGTGTGGGCGGAGCTTCAAGTCCCTACCTCAATACAGCATGCCTCGCAGAGCAGTGCATGCGCTGCCCAGGCTTGAACTAATGACAACATAATTAAATATCACTTTCATAAAATGTGCCGCTTTATGCCGCATCACTTTTCCGTGCTTGCTGCATAATTTACTCAGCCCTGCCACATAATTTGGCCCTTCTCTGCCACACAATTACAGTGACCCCAATTATAATTTAGCTTCTCTAATCTATCCCGTGCTAACCTAGCCTTCCTGGAACTGGTGTCAGCACAGACATCATCCTGCGTGCCACGCCCACCCACTCGGAACATGAAACCTCACAATATCTGGAGTTAGTATGCATGTGCAATTCACTAACTGGCACAGACCGGGTCTTGTTTGTCATTGACACAACTGCTGAACAGAAACGTTGTTTCAGTCACCGAAGGACTGACATGGCAGGTGCCACATACTCTATAGTGAGTGAAAAAGAGGCTGCATTAGAGAGGGGTTAAACTCTCTGTTGATGAGGCTGGTGCTCTATTGTGCTACTGACACTGGGACATACACAGGTAAGAATAATTGCTGTGTGCGCCTCCTGGCTGACTGTAGTGGTGGCAGTACTGGTTACCCAGTCAACGTTACCCCTGAGAAATTGCTTAGGGTAACTGAAGATCATACCTCGAGCGTAAGAAACATACTGCATAACAGCCTAGTTTTAAGAGAAATAACATAATCAAACCCATAGCTGCCAAGGTTTCAGATTGCCATGTGTGACATTTTCATAATTTTTGTGAAATTATGAATGACATTTCAACAATTATGAGTGACACTTTCTCGCAAGCAAAAATCATGCAACAAGGCTACGCAAGCGGAGATGGCGGTCGCAGCTTGTTAGAGCTCCCGCCGGCCCGCCATTAATCCTTCCTGATATCCTGGTCCCCGACCCCAGAACCCACAGCCACAACGGGGCGGTGATTGCCGAGAACACCTGGACTCCTCCGGTGTGCCCAGCGGAGGTCCGGCGTCCCGGAACGGGACGGAGCCCCGAGGTGCAAAGTGCGGCCTGGTGGGCGGAGGTGCAGCCGGGACCTCGATTTTGGCGCTCCCCGGCCGGGGAGCGGTGCATCGCCGGGCCTGGTGACGGCCGCGACGCCCGGAGACCCGAGGGGCTGGGAACGCGGGAGAGTCTCTGTGCTCCCTCTGCCGGGGCCCAGACCTACACGGAGGAGGAGCCGGGGCAGCGGTCGACCGAGATCGGCTGGAGAGGCCTGGTGGCCCAGGCGCAACCGGGGCCCCGGTTCTCGCGGTCCAGTACTGGCCGGGTCCTGCAGACGAGGCGGAGGTCGGGCGCCCTGATACTCCTGAACGGCGGTGATTGACCCTCGACGTGGGCGGACAGTGGAGAAGCTGGCAGCAGCCGTGAGTAGTGCCCCCCCCCCCCCCCCAGGCCGAGGGAGACGCCAGCGCTCTGGCGCGACATACGCAATAACTATCCACCCTTCTGGGGGGGGCTGCTGCTCAGAGGTGACCCTGCTCCTTGGCGGTCACTGGGGCCGGCCACGTCCTGACCAGGTCATTGGGTTGCTTCGAGACGGACCAAACGGGACCTGCCTCGGGGCCGGACACTGTCCTCCCTTGCCCTCCATAATTGTCCACCCTTCTGGGGGGGGCTGCTGCTCGGAGGCGACCCTGCTCCTTGGCGGTCACTGGGGCCGGCCGCGTCCTGACCGAGTCATTGGGCCGCTTTGAGACGGATCCGCCAAGACCTGCCCCGGGGCCGGACGTTGTCCTCCCTTGCCCTCCATAGACCTTGGCAGGAGCGGTCGTGGCTCGGCGCCTCCTTCCATCGTGAGGGGCCCCCCCCCCCCCTTTTTTTTTTTTTTTTTTTTTTTCTTTCTTCCTTTTGCTTTTTGGCCCTCCGCAGCCATGACCAGGGGAGGTGGTGGCCCCGCCAAGCAAGTGACTATCGACAAATTCACCGGGCCCAGTGGGGGCGCTGGCTCATCCGGGGGTGCTCCGCCTGGAGGGGGGCCAGACAATGCAGCCCTTATGGCGGCCATTACTCACTCGAGGGACATGCTAGACGCCAAGATCGGGGCGGTGGGCGCGGATGTAACCCTATTACGCCAAGACCTGAGGAACGCAGTGGCGCGCATCACAGAAACCGAATCCAGGGTAACGGTAGTGGAGGAAGATGTAACTACCCTTAAAAAGAGAATGGCGGCGATGGAATCAGCGCAGCGGATCACGGCGCTCCGGGTGGAAGATGCCGAAGGGCGGGCGCGCCGCAACAACCTCCGCTTTGTTGGCTTTCCGGAGCGCTGTGAGAAGGGCAACATGGAGCTCTTCCTCACACAGTGGCTGGAATCGTGGATGCCCCCAGGGACGCTGTCCACTTGCTTCATCATCGAGAGAGCTCATCGCGCCCTGACGCAAAGGCCACCTGAGGGCGAGCGGCCTAGGGCGGTGATCGCCAGACTACTAAATTACCATGACAGAGATGCTGTGTTGAGGGAAGCTAGAATCAGGGACGCCCTCCTCTATGAAAATCATAAGATAATGATTTTCCCTGACTATACCAAAATGGTGCAACAGCAGCGTCATTCCTTCATGGCCGCCAAGGCAAAATTGAGGGGTCTTAAGCTCCAATATTCCCTGTTGTATCCGGCACGCCTGAGGGTGATTTTTCAATCGCGGACATTGTTTTTTGATACGCCGGAAGACCTCTTCAAATGGACGGATGAAACGGTGCGGGTTAGACCGAACTCGCAACCGGGGCTCAATCCGGGCTCTCCAGAGGGCTCACCACGGGCTCAGCAAGACCGGACGTCGAGGAGGAGGGGCCGAACCAAGCGATCCAAATCGCGCAGACGTGCGGCCTCGGTTGATGGCACACAGACCAGTGGCAGGACCGAAGACTCCGAACAATCTGGGACAGACCACTAAAACATTCCAAGGCCCTGCCTTTCCATCTCTACTGTCACGGCTGTGACTTCTGGTTGGACTCATCGAGTCGTCTGGGCCTTGATGACTGCCCGGCACTGTTGCCGCCATGGGGCAGTACTTTGTCTGTCCTCTAATTGAGAATGGGGCTGTGGGGTGGGGGGTCGGGGACTGCGTGATGGTGGCTACCACTCTCCCTCTAGAGAGAGAGACTCTGTGGGAGGGGGAGTAAGCTTCTTGTTCCGTTTGGGAATGTTGGGATCCATTGGTATGGGTGGGCCCGGGCCCTATGTTCTGGTCTCGGGACCACCCATGCCGCGACAGGTACTTCAAGGTTCTTTGAGGTATAGGGTTGGGGGTGGCGGGATGAGGGCGGTCGGGGTTAGGGCCGCTGAGTTGGGGACGGGGACTGTTTGGGGTTGCGGGACCGTGGGGTTGGGGACCGTTGTCCTTGGGGTTGACAGGGCTATGCATGTGTGTGTTGCAACGATGTTCCATATGACGTGTGGTGGGTGGCGCGGGAGTGGAGGGCTCGGGTGTTGGATCTTAATGGACCATGGCTGAACCGGTTCGTAGACTTCCTGTAGATACTATACGAGTGATTACGTGGAATGTCAGGGGGCTTTTAGATAAAATCAAACGTGGGGCTGTGTTACGCTGGGGGAAGAATGAAGCTGCAGATGTCCTTTTACTTCAAGAAACACACATGATGGGTACAAAGGCTCTGGGCCTACAGAGATTTGGATATCATCAGGTCTTCCATGCCGGGTTCTCCAGGGGGTCCAGGGGAGTCGCCATATTGATTCACCGCAGGGTGGCTTATATCCACGAGAAGCAGTGGGTAGATCCTCAGGGTCGTTACCTGTTTATTAAGGGCAGGGTGGGTGCGGAGTCGGTGGTGTTTGGCAGTGTTTACGCCCCCCCCCCACTCCAGTGGGCCTTAGCCGAGAGGCTGTTTGCTGTATGGGAGGACATCTCGGGACCCTTAGCAGTGATTGGGGGTGATTGGAATGATGTGATGAATGTAAGCGTGGATCGCCAGAGGCGCCTAGGGGGATCTGAGCTCCCGCCCCCCTCCCCTTCGCCCTCCAGACTGCGTGCAATGAGTGAGGGGTTGGGCTGGGTTGATGTGTGGCGACATATGCACCCCACGGCCCGGGACTATACTTATGTCTCGGCTGTACACGGCTCCTTTTCGAGGCTCGACTGTGTGTTTGTGCCTCGGGACTATTTGTGCAGGGTGAAGAGCGCGGACATCTTACCGAGGGGCCTGTCCGACCATTCCCCCGTCTCGATTGGACTGGAACTCCTTCGGAAAAGACAGCCGTTTCGATGGAGGATGTCCTCGTGGCATCTCCTTCAGCCGACATATGCTAACCATTTACGTGAAACGATTGACCATTTCTGGCGGGAAAATCTAGTGGAGGGCGCTGATGTGGGGATGGTGTGGGAGGCCATGAAGCCTACCGTACGGGGAGCAGATATTGCATGGTGCTCGGCGGCCCGTCGGAAGCGTCGAGAGCAGGTTGCAGAGGCGGCTGTACGGGTAACGGCTCTGGAGCGAGAAAGTCGTGAGGGTGGTGATGTCATCGGGCTACGCCTGCTTCTACAAGCACAGCAAACCTACGGGTCCCTCCTGATGGATGAGGCCAAGCAGGCGTGGCTGGCCACCAGAAGTAGGATATATCAATGGGGGGACAAGTCCTGCTCCATGCTGCATAGATTGTGCCAACAACACTTTCAACCCCTCCTACTGCCCGGTCTCACGAATGGTGGTGGGGAGGTTATGACCGATCCACATGAATTGGCTACGAGTTTTGCCATGTACTACTCCACCCAGTATGCCCCGCGTGACCGGTTGTCGGATGGCGACTTGGCCCGATTCCTTGAGGAGCTGCCGCCCGTGCCGATATCTGATGAGACTAAGACGGCCCTGGATGCTCCCCTCACAGCTGAGGAGTTGGGAGATGCTTTGGGGCAACTTAACACTGGCAAGGCCCCCGGCCCAAATGGCTATCCTAGCGAATTTTTCAAGAAATTCCATGTTCAGCTTGGATCTTATTATCGCCGGGCGCTGGAAGCGGCGCGTACCAGAGGGGTGTTGCCCCCAGATTGGCGACATGCCGAAATAGTGGTCTTCCTGAAGCCGGGCAGACCCCCAGACAGTCATGACTCATATAGGCCCATCTCTTTGATTAATGTGGAGGCCAAGATTTTGGCCAAGGCCCTGGCGAACCGCCTAGCTCCTCTTATCACCGACCTGGTCCATCCTGATCAGGCAGGTTTCATGCCACACAGGGCAACGCGACATAATATCCGTCGCGCTCAGGCAGCGATTGACGCGGTTGAGACTCTGGGGGACCGGGCGGCGCTGTTGCTGGCCGACATTAACAAGGCCTTTGACTCTGTCAGCTGGTCGTACCTGTTTGCCTTGCTGCGCGGCCTTAACTTGGGCCCGGTCTTTCTGTCATACGTCCGGCTCCTCTACACCGACATCACGGCCTCGGTGCGGGTCGCCGGGGCTGTGTCCGAAACGTTCCATATCGGCCGCGGGACCAGACAGGGTTGCCCTCTTTCCCCCTACCTGTTCGCACTGGCCATGGAGCCCCTAGCTGCCAGAGTGCGCCAGGATGCGCTGATACAGGGCTTTCAATGGACTGCCACTCTGTCTGACAAAATAGCCCTGTATGCGGATGACGTCCTCTTTTTCCTTACCGACTTGCAGCACTCGGGCCCGCGTGTCCTGGAGGTGATGCAACAATTTGGGGAGGCCTCGGGCCTATATCTGAACCTTCATAAATCCACATTGTGGGTGCTAGGAGGGGGCGCCTTGGCGGACCCCTGGGCCTCAGGGCTGCGGGTGGCTACGACCGGGCTGAAATATCTCGGCGTATTTCTATCGACCTCGGCAGCCACTGCTTGGGATCATAATCTCATACCAGTCTGGGAGAGGGTACAGTCGGACGTTAAGACTTGGTCTCGGATGCCCCTGTCCATCTTTGGCCGCTCTGCCATTTTTAAGATGGTGGCGCTACCACGCCTCTTGTATCAGCTACAGAACCACCCATATCCTGTCCCACCTCAGTGGTTTCGACAGGTCAATTCTCTGCTGGGCCGCTTCCTGTGGGCCGGAGGGGCCGCCAGGGTTGCGCTACGTACGTGCTTTTTGTCCACCTACGGTGGGGGCTTGGCCACGTCGGATCTGCAGTCCTACTATCAAGCCGCACACCTCCTCATTCTAAACGACTGGTGGTATAGCAATGGCGAAGACCCAGCCTACGCCCTGGAACGTGCCTTGATGGGCGACAACTCGCTCCACACCATCCTCTATTCACCCCGGTTGCGTCGATCTCTGCCGAGGGTTACACAACTGGTCTTTGCAGTGTGGCGGCAGGCCCTGCGACGCATGGGCTGGTGGGGCAGACTGACCGCGGAGACGCCCTTGTGGCGTAACGGCTTACTACCGGAACTGTCTAAGCTATCAGGTTTTGATGGCTGGGACGCAATTGGTATTTCGCAATTAGGCCAAGTGATGTCTGGCACAGCCCTCAAATCCTTTCAGGCCCTTCGCACCGAGTTTGACATGCCCCAATCTCAATTTTTTCGATATTTGCAATTCCGGCATGCGCTGCTGCCCAGTCTCACCGGCATTGACTCCCTTCCTGACTTCAGCCCGATTGAAGCTAAGGTATTCATGGGCGATCTGGGAGATAAAAAAGTTTCACGCATTTACCAGACAATGGTCATCCATTGCTCCTCCACCCTCCTTCCACTGAAGGCGGCCTGGGAGATGGACGTGGGTCAGCTGGATGAGGATGATTGGCGTGAGGCCTTGGTATCCCCGAGGGGTGCGGCCATTGCCGTCCGATTCCGATTAATCCAATTCAAAATCCTGCACAGAGCCTACTATACCCGCGAGCGTTTGTGGAAGGCGGGACTGATAGAGTCCCCGGACTGTCTGAGATGCGGGCTGGAGAGGGGTACGTTGCTCCACACGTTGTGGTCGTGTCCTAGATTAGTTGGCTTCTGGAGAGGTGTATGGGACTGCTTGTCGGAAGTGTTGGGATGGACCCTCCCTCGTACCCACCGTCTGGGTCTGCTACATATTCTAGAGGGGGTTGGTGGCAATATGTACAAGAGACACCTGCTCCTCCTGGGGCTGGTGGTGGCCAAGAGAGACCTAGCCCGAGTATGGAAGGATGTGAGACCCCCCCCCCTGAGTGCGTGGAAGGCTGGCATAGACTTCTGCATGGGTCTGGAACGACCGATCTTTGAGGCCCGAGGGTGCCCCCGTAAGCACTTTAAGGTATGGAAGAGATGGGCGGACTACAGGGGCCTGTTGCTGGACCCCCCAGTGGAACCAGAGGAAGATCTTTAACTCCCTGTGGCCGGACGGCCCCGTTCCCCCCCCCCACACACACACTTACCACTTTGCGAATTTTCATCGACACCGTCCATACACACATGCATAGGGTTAGGGTGGGATTCAGGGGAGGGATCCGGGAGTTGGGGATGAGTGGATAATTTAGTGATAAAGACAGAGATGATCGTTTCTTATGACCTTGTGCTGCAATGATTGTTGACTGAATACTCAATTCTATTTTCTTGATTGTATCGGAATGTCTGATGGTGCCTTCCCGATTGTGGGGGTCCGTCTTGTTACATATGCTCATCTTTGTCAATAAACTTGTTGTGAAAAAAAAAAATCATGCAACAAAGACTAGGGAAAATTCTAAATATCAGAAATTACAGCCATTTGAGCAACAAGAAACACCAAGAAGTTCTTGAAGCTGCTGCAGAGCACCAGAAATGGAATGGCACTAACCCTAGTACGCCCCCTGACCAGCTTCTGCCTGAAAAATCTGGAGAGGATGATGAGGACTCAGGGGCCTCTGAGAATGTCTCAAATGTGAGAGTCAGTCAGTGCCGTGCGTGCAGCTGAGGCTGAGCTCTATGTGACATTAAGAGTAGAGACACCCGTCACACGACACCATGACAAGTTATACACACACAGACTGTCAGACTCTCAGACTAGTAGAGAGCACTGTCTGAGCACTGCAGGCTGCCTCAGACAGACAAGCGTTACTAGTAAAGTTCTACTAGTACTTACTGTGTTGTCTTCTAAGTTCTTCAACTCCTCTACACTCTGCTAGCCACGGGTGACGGCGCGGTGGGCGGTGAACCGGCCACCAGGCGCTCGTCGCTGAGCCATATCTCTGCGTGCTGTGCAGTGTCTGGGTCTGTCATGCGCACACCACGATCTCTTGCGTGCACGACAGGGACGGAGGTTTCCGTGGACGGAAAGACAGTTATCATTAGTAAAGAAAATTATAAGAAACCATTAAAATGATGTAAGAAAGAAAAGAGCTCCACTTATCTGCTGGCCAAACAATGGCGGGAAATGGATGCAAATTAAAAATATATAATAAAACAAAACAAATCTGAAACAGAGGCCAAGGGTGTGGGTTGGGGGAGCTGCGCCAGAGGCCGACGGGCGCTCTCTAGAGGGAAGTGGGCTTCCGATGCCTAATTATTGCCTCTGAATAGACTTCTCTCTGATACGCATGCCTCTGAAAGGCGGCTGCTAACGAAGCAGTGAGGCCTGCTTGACTTTGCAGCGCTTTTCATTACCTGGCCTCCTGGTGCCTTCTCATACGGCCCGAACAAAGGCATGAGGGATCCCGGGAGCCCACCTGAGATGGGACCGGAGGCAGCACACCAACTGCAGTCGAGTCGCAAATATGGAGGGGGAGATAAGAAAGGAACAGTGTGGAGGGCCGGCCGTCGGGGGTACCCCACAAAATGTTTAGTTATTATGAGGGAGATGGGAGAGAGATTAAAGAACATCCCGTCTCTCTCGCTGCCCTTGGAAGCTTAATCAGTGAGACAATTTGGAATGACTTTCTATTCTGCATCAGCCTGCTTCGTGAATATATCTGCTATTAAGGACTGTAATGTAAGAAGTTGGCCTGGTATATGATGTTCACTATTCTAGTGAGCACCTTGCACCAGTCCAAACAACCCTTATGATGATGGTTGTAAAGTCAACCTTATAGACCAGCTATCTTTGGGGTAGCATGGACAAAAGCAGTCTTAGGCTAAACTCAAGAGAGCATGTGAAGCCAGCTGTTATACCATATGCAATCCTTTTAATACCAAATGAAAGGACACCACACAGGTTATATATTCAAAATATATATGTATTTATTTCTAAATCAATCCCCTGTACTCTTTAGGAGCACAGAAGCACAAGCGTATAACAAGGAACTTAATATAACATACAATAAGTTGCACAATATGGATAGGCCCTGGTGGCCTGTTAAAACATATACTAAAATAGTGGTATAAGTACCACGTCACGAACAATGGTAAGGCCTAGGGCCTTGGGAATCGCTGGGGCTACACTGGACTAACAATAGTTAGGGAGCAGGAGGCCCACGGGATGCGGGTGCAGTGTCTAAATGCACACGCGTGCACACATAGAAGTCAATGGGTGCGTAAAGTTAGAAAGTTAAAGGTTTGGGAGTCTTCCGACTGGACTAGAACTTAACCACTTGAAACTAGGACACTAGGAGTGTAAATCTCTACAGGAGCACCGCAGTACTCGCGTTACCTCACCCACAGGAAGCCAGTGCATAGGTGTAAAAGTGTGTCGGGTTTCGTCGTGGAGTTCTATGGAGCCTTGGAGAAAAGATACTGCAGGCGAGCAGGAGAGAAGAGTCCGGTTGGATCCAAGGGTGGATCAAGGATGAAGAGTACCTGAAAGCAGAGGGGACAGAGTCCGGGTCACTAGAAAGTGACCAAGAAGGAACCAGGCGATGTCGGGAAGCAATCAGGTGATGTCGTGAAGCTTGTCTCTGCAGCCACGTGGACCAGGAGGTGTCGACGACGACCAGGAGCTGGATACGGACTGTCCCACGAAGGCTCTCGCTGTTGGCGGTGTCAGATCTCGATTCGGAGTCAACAGGCCTTGGCAAATGCAACCCACGAAGGAATCGAAGATGGCTTCTGGATCAGACCAGCAAGGTCTGACCGGCTGCTCCTTTTCAGGGGAGCAAGGGCCAGTCTGAAGCAACCAGACCAGCGTTGTAAGTAAGTAAGTAAGTAACTTTAGCTTTATTCGATTTTCAAGTATAAAATCATAAAAGCACATTACAAAATATATGCACAATTACATTTCAAATCATATCAGAGTAAATGACCTTATAACATAAAATAAAATCTTTAAGAAACGTCAGGTATCAAATCAAATCAATAGTATATCACATCAGAGTCTGGATATTGAAAACCCCTCACCCCGGAGCAATTTTGGCCCACCCAAAAGATAGTCTCTTCGATGGTCCTGTATGGGGGTAAAGTGATTCTCTGGGATAAAAATCAGATAAGCCCCAGGTGTGTATAGGTCCATCTCCTATCTGTGGTTTCCAAGACTGGAGGTAAGGGACAACATTGCTGTTTATGAACTTTATCAGCACCAGATCACCGGATCTCTCTTTTCGAAGCGGACCCAACCATCCCACCCTTCTGACACATTGTATTCTACCGTCCATGTCAGGGGGTAGGGGTCTATTCTTTGTTAGCCAAAATAGTGCCTTATTTCTCAGCTCCTGTTCACTTTCAGTTTTTCCCTTTATGAGTTCAGGCACCCCAGAAAGGACACCCACAAACGGGGCAGCCTCCGGTGGTAAATGGATGTGATTTGTTTTTCTTTGCGTGTTCCTTTTCTTGGGGAGTGGCCCTTTAGAAGGTGTGGTTACTTTGTTCAGCCCCGATTTAAAGGAACAGCTGTGTGTAGGTTTTATTTTGGTGGGAGCTTTCTCGCTGGATTGAGTTAGCATACCTGGTGTTGCCCGTCGGAGTTGAAGAACACTACTTTGTGGAGTTGGTAAAGGCTTTACAATGTCGCTCAAAGGTTGTGATTGATTAGGGTCTGCCATGTTTTTTAGGAGTAGCGAGTTTGTCCTGGTCATTTCCTCTATTGCCGTGATCCTTTCCCCAAGATCATTCATTCTTTCTATTAAAGGGTGTAATGCGGCGTTAAACATAGATTGTATCTGAGCCAAGAGTGTTAGTGAGATTGGTGGTGCAAGCAATTTTTTGTCCATAACTTGGGTGCCTGTATGTGTGTCCGCTGGTCGATTTCTTTCACCAGAAGGGTCCTGGAAGAATATTATGGGGTTCGTGTTACCTGTTTCAGGTGGGCAGAGGGGAGTACCCAAGAGGTTTCCATAGGGTGAGGATGAAGAACCGGGGTGGGGGCTTGTGATGACTATAGGACAAAAGGAGGCATTAGTGTGCTCAGATGTCGACTTAACGGCCGCGTACTTGGATTTGCATAAACTATTAAGTTCCTCCAGGAATGATAGGTTTGGTGATGCGACGGCAGACTGAGGGGGAGTGATGTCACTATAGGAACAGTCAGTAGACAATCGATCTCGTGCTATTCTTACAGGTTGTTGGACAGTAGACGGTGTTGTCTTGATTAAGTAATGGACCATCGTCCCCTTGGCCAGGTCCCTAGTCCCAGTAGGAATTTTCGGGGCCCCCTTAGGAGACATGTTGTGAGTAGCAGCAGGCACCTACAGGGACTTGGAATGACTTAACACAAGATGTCTTACCTATTTTAAATGCACGGCCAGGGGGGGTGGCCCGTCCCGGCCTCCTCTGGCCTATGATGGCCTTAGATGGTCCCGCCCTTGTCCCGGCCTTAGCCCCGCGCTTCGTCCCGCGTGCGTCCCGCGGGACAGAAACAAGGAGTGTATTTATTAGGCAGGTAGGCGGGGCCGGCTGGGGAAGAGTACCAGCTGTTGATGGTCAGAGGGAATGCTGGTACTCGCAGTCCCCGGCCGCCGCACCCGCCGAATCCCCGGACACAGCAAACGGGGGCAGACAGCAGCAAACAGTCCCCAGATGGACAAACGGCTCCTCCGGGCTCCCAAAGGGTCAGAGTCCCGACCCACCTTGAGCCGCGAGTCGCACCCGCGAAGCGGGGGCGGCAAGAGGTAGTAGCAGGCAGGAGGCGGGGCCGGCTGGGGAAGAGTACCAGCTGTTGATGGTCAGAGGGAATGCTGGTACTCGCAGTCCCCGGCCGCCGCACCCGCCGAATCCCCGGACACAGCAAACGGGGGCAGACAGCAGCAAACAGTCCCCAGATGGACAAACGGCTCCTCCGGGCTCCCAAAGGGTCAGAGTCCCGACCCACCTCGAGCCGCGAGACCAGCGTTGAAAATTCAAAGTTTCGTCGTCGCAGAGGCCACTAGCCAACGGGCAAGTGACCGGACAGACGCGTCGAGCAGGAAAATGCAAAAGGGCCCCACGCAGCACTCGGTGAGTGTGGAGAGGTGATCTTTGGTGCAGTTGGTGCTCGGGGCTGGGGCTTCTCAATCCCCAATGCACAACTTCGAGGGTGCCTCAGAAGTTTGCACGGAAAGCAATTCGCTGGCTTTCCAAGATGGCCGGTCCCACGTCTCCCGTCCCCTCCACGGGTCTCAGCTTTGCTGTGGATCGGGTCGAAGGAAGTCTGGAAGTCCGGGTCTTGTCAGGCTCTGCGTTCAAGCTCCGGCGGGAGCAACGACAAAGCAAACCGCTGAGCGCTTGATGGTGCCTGCTTGCACAGGGTGGTTACTTCTTGACCACAAGGGAGATTCTTCAGTCTTCTACGTTGAGTAGGATGTCGAAGGGTCCAGAGTTTCGCATCAGAGTTTCAGTCAGGATTATCTAAAGTCTAAGAACACAGCTCCTACCTATATACCAAATCTAGGGGCTGGATTACCTGCTAGGTCCCTCCTATGGGTAGGACCCAGGAAGGGGGTGGTTACACCCCTTTCCCTTTGTCCAGTTTCGGGCTGGAGTGCCCCAGCACCGGTTTGAACTGGCCTATGCATGGGACACCTTGTGTGCCCGAGGCAGTGTCTCCTTTCATTCAGCCCCCCCTGCCCCAATCCACTATCTCCTGTCTGGGGTGGTGCTAGCACCTCCCTGTGACAGGAAACCTATTGTCCGAGCCTCCCTCGCTAGAAGGACTCCCAGCAGCAGGAAGTCAGACTTGTGTCTGTAGCAGCAGCATCCATTTTGTGATGCTGAGGCTCTGGTTAACTTTAACCGGGATTAAGGAAAGTAACATGTCTTCTCCCTCTAGAAGGGTGGAATGCTAGCCCCGTCGCCAGAATTGGCGAGGGGGTAGTATTCCAAAGCGTATGACACCTTACACGACATGTTTTGATAAAGCCAAACCAAAGATAGCATTTAACTGTGAGGTTCATAATGCACTTAAGAGTATATGGTATGGCAATATCCTGGAACAGCTATAAGGACATGGTTCAGAAAGCTGCAGACAGGCTCAGCTCATGCTAGAGCAGCATCTCACATAAAACCAAGCACTCTGCCTTCAGGATTGTTAAGGCCTGCCATAGGAGTGACTTATAGGTGTATATGTGTCCAGATATAAGGTTAGACATAGGTATACTATATCTAAGCAAGGGGTGATTACACGACCTTGCCCCAGCTGAGTGATCAGCCAGTTGTGTCAGTTTGGATGGCCAGCCAGGGGTGGCAAAAGATATGCTGCAGCCCCTTGTAGGCCTTGGGTGCACCTATGCCCTGGGTACCTACAGTACACTGTACAGTGACCCAAATCCCAATTGGTGATGTACCTAAAGTACATTATGTGAAATTTAGAGAGAGAACAGCAGGGCTGTGGGTCTGATTAGCAGGCCCACAGCCACATTAAGTCGAAAACTTTTGCAAGAAGCAAAAAATGGGGTGACCATAGGATAGCAGACCCTACTCTCCTACATATATAACTCTGACTCAAAACAAATAAATGCAGTTCAGTTTTACTATTGCACATTCCACAGAAATACAATATATAATAGGAAAAAAATACTTGTTAGGGCTAACATATATTGACAGAATACAGTAACTAAAACAGAGCCGTTTGCGCTGCGTCTACAGCCTCTCATAGGACGGCGGCCGGCGCGACACACATCAGGATCATGCCAGGCTGCGGCAGTGTGCACAAGTCTGCAGCTGAGTCTCCCCCAGGGCCGTTTCTACCAATAGGCAAGACTAGGCGGCCGCCTAGGGCGGCAAAAGGCGGAAACATTTTTTTAATTTGAAATCAAACAGCAAAAAAAAATAGCAAATTAAGGGAGAGGGGGAGGGGCGGCATTTTTCAATTCTCACCTATGGCGGCAAATCCCCTAGAAACGGACCTGGTCTCCCCGCGGCAAATGCTGCAGCGCACCGGCCCAACCATGCTGCAGCCACAGGCCTCGCCTCATGCCTGCCGCGCTGCCTGGAAACACTATAGTAAGCACGAACATGTTACAATATAAGTGTATAACAAACCCCTTTACACCCTAACATTGGTGTGCGACACTGAGTCCCAACACCGCGCAATCTTCACGAGCTTCACTGACTTGCTTCCTGTTAACTAACAGGACGTGAGGTTTGGGCGCCAGGCACCACACACAGCAAGTTAAAAAATTGTTTTATTTAATTCTCTGAGAGGGCAGCGCCGGGTCCCGGAAATTTAATTGGGCAGCAGCAGGGTGTCTGAGACATCATGATTGTCTCTCATTAATCATGATGTCGACAGCGCCACGGCGGGTATCAAGAGCCAGCACTCTGCCTGCACAGTTTTAGTTTTGCAACAGTGTAGCACAACAAGCATGAAGCATTATTTCAATGTGGGCACGCGGCACGGGCGTGCTCCGATGTCAATTACTCCTGGAGTCTGCGGGACAGGAGGTAGAGTAGTGCACTCAGCAGAGCAGCTCTGAGCCCCCCCCCCCCCCACCAGCGCACACAGGTCAGAGACACCACCACCTGCAGGGCCAGACTGAGAACCAAAACCGGCCCTGGCAAAGTGCTTGGCCGGCCCCCTGGGGGTGCGACCGAGCTCTTTGCCGGGGGCGGTATTCGGACGATTTTGTTACAGGGCCGATTTTGCAGCTATGCTGCAAAAACGGCCCTATAACAAATACGGCCCCCAGGGCCCAAAACCGACCCCCACCCTTGCGGCGCACCGGGGGATTGCCGGTGCCCGCAACGGCCAGTCCGGGCCTGACCACCTGAGTCAGGCACCGCGCACTAGCACCCTGGCGTTAAGCCAGTTTCAGTGCATCACAGAGCAGAGTGGGCAAAATGCGTGACAAAGCATTTCAGTGCGATGATGCGGGAACACCACACTGAAATGCGTTAGCATCACGCCTGGTGCGTGACACTTGGCAGGACTGCAAACCTAGCAAACACAGATTAATTGCTCATTTGATTGTGTATAAAAAGCACAAGATCTTTATAGAAGAAGAGGCCATTGTGGGCAATAAGGCAGCTGTGAAATCGGGCTGTTCTTAAAATGTGTTTAGAGGCTGCCACAGTCCCCTCAACTGCTTCTTGGCATTAAAGTTTAGTAACACATATTATGTAGGCTGAAAATAGTGCAATGGAGTTTCAGCGAGTATATGCCAACTGCCCATACATAATATCCAACTACAAGTCCCATAATACATTATGCTGGCAGCTAAAATGCCACTACTGGCGTATGATACCACAATTATGGGGACAGGGTAACGTTTGGCACCACTCTTACTTGCCGTGGCATAACGCTTCTTCAAAGGCAGCAGTCAAGAGTTACTACTCCTTGTGTTGAAAGCAGGGGGTCTTGACTGGGACCAAGATTTGAATGAAAAACTAACTTCCCAGAAAGAGTGTGACACAGTAATGTTGGTAGGTCCAAATGTTTTCTCTAACGACAATTTAATTACATTGAGAAATATTAACGTGTGAAACACCTATTTCTGAAGATGTAAAATTGAATTCAATCCTATCGTTATTTATAATACAGTGTATATAGAGCGACTGATTCGTTGCTGATCAGACAGCCACTCGTACAAAGCCCATGTTCGGTATGTGCACAAGACCTAATTACTTGACGCTATTCGCTGTAGAGTCACTCGATGTATTACACCTGAGGCAACGAAGTGTCACACGCAAGTACACTCAAAACATTTTGTCACATCTAAGCAGTCTGAAAACTTGACAGCAATGCCGGGGGTACTACATATCTGCATTTGTGTAATAAAAACTTTACACAAGCATAGAGCCTGCAACTGTAAGCATAGCTGCCAAGTTTCGCAGGTCCATGCACGATGAGCTGCTCCAGGCCAGTGTTTTTGCCTTTGAATTCTGGGACTTGTAGTCCCAGTTTTTCTTGGAATAAACAAAACTCCAAGTTCACTTCGTTTGACGCAGCCAGTCGTGTACGGGCCTGGGAAACGTGGATAAGTGACCCGTATCCTGTCTTCCCTCTTTCATAAGCAAGGGATACAAGGTGGCTCACAATACGCAGAATGAAAACAGCTAACACAAGCTGAACACTGCTTGCCATATTTAGGCACACCGAAACCTTGCTTTATTGAATTCCTCTTCCTTTGGACCTCCACCGCATTGATTACTAAGCTGCTCTGGAACTGTAAGTTACTTACCCTCTGCAGCTCACTCTCTCTCGCGCTGCGCCTGGCCTCCTTCTTCTCCTCAATACTCTTTTCACTTTCAAACCTCGCTCCGAAAGCCGCCATGTTTGTGCAGGGATCGACGAGGCAGAGTCACGTGACGGGCACTCACTCGCCTAGAACTAGTCACAATTACAGTTCCACTTACTCACGGCACAACCGCTTTTCTGCTGGTACATGATTCTCCTTGGATTTGATTAACAGACAACAATGGTAACAAAGTGAGCAGGGTTCGAGCCAGAGAGATATCCACTGGTGTTCGTTACCGGAAGCAGCTGTCACTAGCATAATGTGCTGTACATTGTGGAACCTATGTGTAAACAGATGTTTAGATGTGTTCAAGACGCCGCCTTTTACCATTGACTTGCATCGTAGAGCCGTACGGGTATGTAATGCTGCCTTAGCAACAACAAACCCGTGCTTTTATGGTGTGCGTCTGTGGTTCCAGACGTTGTTCGTAAAGCTCCCAAACATCAGTATTTCCTCTAACCAACATAGGTGTAGGTTAGGAGGACTACGAAAGGAAATTAGCAAATTGGGTTCAAACTGATTGACAGGCTAAGGGGCGGTACAGGACGCTTTTTGAGTGGCTCTACTTTACAGCCCGCCTTCGATTGGTTAGAAAATGAACCGCCCCTTTCTGCGACACAGGAAACGACCTCCCACAACTCGGGAAGGCATGGCCCAGCCACATGTGAGCCGGCTCTTTTGGGCACAGAGTGGCTGCTCAGAGTGGTCGTGGTAGCCGTCTGTGGGTACGGGGTTACTAGAAAGACGCACCCGTAACACCGGAGTCTTTAGTATACACGTACCTCACTATTGATGCTGCGTCTCGTCGGATACTGGTTCATTGGTATGGTTATAGAAAGGAAATGACAGATTGCTGCTGACAGATAACCTCATCTTTTTAGGTAGTTTCCTTTTACATGAATGCCCTAGGCATTTCAAGAAAAGCAAAACAGACTATTTTAACTCTTACGTGAAGGTTAACACACTGTGAAATAGCATTTTTATAATCGACAAACTCTGATAATTCCCCGTTTAATAAAAATATTTGTCTGTCGGGCTCTTTGTAATCAAAACGTTTTTCTGTTTATATATTCAACTTTTACTACATTGAATGCAAATTTCATGTTAACGTGCTTGAATTCTGGTGACGCATGTGTGTGTTATCGCTCTGTAGGTAAATGGGGTTGGAACCAGTTAGCCCCTTGGAGTTTTTTGACTTTTAATGTGTGCTTCTCACTAACTGTCTCACTCACTGTAAACCCTGTTAAAACGGATTGAAAGTGGTAGCCGATAGTGCCTGCCTTTTAAAACAAGGTCTGCTACTTGACAGCTGGCGTAAGAAGCTCTGGATTGGCTGCACGCGAACAAACTTGTGTGCGGGCTGAGCAAGTGTGACTACCACCAAGCTCATCCTGATATGTGCGCACAGGTAGCCTGTCGCAGAAGGGACACTTAAGGGATTAGGGCTGAACATGTGTAATATAGTGCGAGTAGGTATTCATTGTGAAAGTCTGTAGTGCTTCTAGAAAAATGGTGTGTGTTTCGTGTGAAATCTGCACCAAAATACAGTTTTTTGCCTTTGTTAGTCCTAGAAACTCAGATGACTCACCTATCGTTGGTAAATCAGGATCCCAAATGCAGATCTGACGTTATTTGCTATATATTAGCCCTTGTTCTGGCTCTCGAAGATTTATTATATTTTCCGAACACGCCTCCTAATTAAATTCCTGGCTTTTGCTCCTCCTGCGAGGCCACGTTATTACTCTACTAGCTATTCAGAAAATCAAAGGCCTCACCATATTGTTGGGTCATTTGTCAGTATTTGGGCCTTTTCCTAGGAGAGGATGTTGAAAATTAGTACAGTTTGGTGAACATTATCTGCGCCATCTTGCCTCTTCCCCCGATGCCACACTTTTGTCGTGCGCACCCGCCATTTTAGAATGCCCTGATCAGAACGAACCCTTTTTCATGCCGATGGCCCCTGACATAGCCCTTCGCCTTCACTTAGCCCGCACGCTGACCAACCCCCTGCTTGCACCTGCCTAGAATCATAAACCCCTCTTCGGCACTGCTCTGCCCCAGGCCCTCATCCTGTTCCCAGCGCGACACCTCCCTTCTTCCCTTTCATGATCTCCGGCCCTTAGACGCAAACCCCCCTTTTTTCCCGTGTGTCCGTTTGTCTTCCCCGTTCCCAGGCCGACACCCAGCTCTGCCGATACCATTCCTTGCCCCTCCCCGTACAATAGAAAGCTTCCCCCATCAAAGGATCCCCGGGTTGATCAAAGCCCCCACTCCATGAGATCCGATCAAACCCCCCACGTTCCGTGAATCGGCGGAATATCCAGCTGCGCGATACTCATCACCTGTTGTGACTAGGGTGGGGACTTCAACTGTAAATGTGTGTGGGAACGGCCCAAAGGGGAGTTCCGGGAATGTCTTTTCCATATATCAAAGCTTTAACATGAATATGTAATCTGCAATAAAGCCATAAAACAGTGTATAAGAGGCCAGGCCTCAGAAATGTAGTTAGAGCACCTCAGAACGATACCTTCTGCCCGTTTTGTTGTGTTCTCCTCCGGAGAGAATAAAAACCTTGTTTCCTGCTTTCCAGTCTCCAGCGCCTGCCTCTTCATTGATTAAATAACTAGAGGGTCACAGAGGCAATACCGCCGGGCAAATACCGATTGTCCCCGACCCGCACCAGTTTCAACAATTGGCGTCCCAAGCGTGGGGCCCATCAGCGACTCGTGGATCCAGTGGGAGAGGTCCCGACGACAGAGTGAACGACTGCAACGATCGGGAGAGCTCTTGCCCAATAGACCCTCGTCTGGCAGCCGATCATCCGAACTTCACTAGTTCCGAACAGACCTCTCTCGAGTGATCTACGGTCCTGACTGGGGACCATTAGGAGTGCCGTGAGAATTACGAGAAAAAGAGGACGATCGGGCGCTGGATTCGGAAGACAAGAAACTGTCCACATGGTCCGGGTAAGGTCGTGTAATCACGACAAGTTGCGAAATGATTGCTTGATTGTTTGATTGCTTGATTATTTATAAAATACTAGTATTACTCTTTGTTTGACCTATTTGGAGATTCACTGTCTGCACACGGAGAAACAGTAGGCTCCTTCTCTTTTGCAAACGGTGAAGGATAGGTAACGTAACCGTCGCGCCTATCTTTCTCCCCCACTGACTCTATTATTTCTCAACGGTTTTTGGGAGACTCCCCACTCCCTCACTGATTAACTGGGTTCTTTAACCCCGAACTACTGTTCACAGATTGTCTTCTGGAGATTCTCTGTCTGCAAACCAGAAACAACAGCTTCCTCTTTGCGGTTAGTGAAAGGGTAGAGGACGCAGACTTTTGCGCCCTACTCACTCTCCCCATTGTCCTTTTTCTATCCTATTTATTTATTTATTAATTGCTTGATTGTTCCGCACTCTTGGTTACTCTTTTTTATTTTTTGTTCATGAGGTATTCACTGCCTGCAAACAACGTAGAATAGGAATATTCTGTCTAGTCTTTGCACCTAGTGATAAGATAGGCACTGCTGACTTATTAGTCCCTCGTTACGAGCCGTCATGTCTGTCTTCTCCCCATTGATTGATAATTGGTTCAGCCCGGACCGTGTATTAGAGGTGGACCATATAGCTCCACTAGAAGGCACCCCTAATAAGGACATGTTCATAAACTATGGATTAGTTACCATAGCCTATAATAAATTGTGGCACAGGTATACCAAAGAAAGTCAGGACAAACAGTGGCCACTGGCAGGATCCTTTGACCTTGATAAAATAGAAACGTTAGAAATAGCCCTTCGAAATAATAAGACAACGCCTATTATGCTCGACAGTCTCGGTATGTGGCGCAGAGAGGCTATGCAACGACAGAGAAAAGACGAGGACAAACCAAGTAGAGAAATATACCGACAGGACAACCCCAGGACACCGCTACCCACAAGTTATCCCCCGACACTACGCAAAAGACGACCAGACTTAGGGCCAGACCAATGCGCTTTTTGTAGATATGTCGGACACTGGAAAGCCCAATGCCCGACTCTACTGAGCGTGAGTAAAGGCAAAGGGCCGACAGGAACGACAGATCGGCAGTATGAGAAAAAGCGCGAGACCAAGGAGAACCCGACTTACATAGACAGACCAGATAGAACCACCACGTTTGATTATGCCCGATGGCACAGATTTCGCCAGGACAATTTCAGCGGCATGCTCAAGTTCTCCTAGGTCGGGCAGCGTCAAGACGGGAACCCAGCCTCGTTTTAAATTCACAGACGGAAAGAGATAATTATGACTAATAACTGTTTTATATTCGTCTTGGGTCTTTGTATGTCGTACTTGTACTGTCCCCCGTCTGAGTTTGTGTGTATGTAATGTACGAATCTGCGTCATCCCTCTACACGTGTTTTCATGTTACTCAACCTCTGTTAAGCAGAAACTTAGCATAAAAGCAACCTGGAAAGAAAGAAATGGTAAAACAAAATCCGTAGACCATTGATGAACTTGAACTTTTAATTTAACTCAACAAACAAGGAATAATAACGGTAAACTGTAGAAAATGAAAGTCAAACAGAACATTCGCCCCCCCCCCATTCTGGAACCTTCCGAAGGAGGGTAGGGTTACGGCTACGCCCAACCGGCGGCAACCAATATAAGGCAGGCCCCGCTGCCAACTCTTGGTCAGGAAATCTTAACATATGGGGAAGCCGGAGGAGAGGCAGGGGCCAGCGGAGTCCAGCCGCAGCGGCCCTGGACAGTTGCAGGCAGTCCCGCCACATGCCTCCTCGGCCCAGCCGCAACGGGCCTGGATAGACTTAAGTAGTCCCGCCACATGTCCAGAGAAGGACGGGACACCTCTTCCTTTTCCCTTCCGTAACAGCCGCAGCAGCTCTGGACGGCGGGATGTCCTGCACGTACCTCCACAACAGTTTGTCCAGGTCGGGCTGGGAGGGAGAGGCGACGCGGACGAGCCTCTCCCACCTCCACCGATAGGAGGTCTCCCAGCCCCCGGCCCAACGCCGAACACCCCCAGTCAGGCGATGGTGCCAATACTTCCACAGCACCGAACACACCATGGTGGCACCCCAGTATTTGCGCAGCACCGAACGTGCAATGGTGGCCATATTTTCGGAACACCGAACCTGCAATGACTGCACTGATACTCGTGCCGCGCCGAATGCGCGCCACAGGTGGCCATACTCCCACAGCACTGAGCACAGGACTTGGGGAGCACCGGATGTGGAGAGACCTTCACGCTGGGCGATGAAAAAGAGCAGCATGGAGTGCACCGGGAGAAGGAGACGGCGCGAACGAGTCTCCCTCGCCCCCCCAGGTGGGGGCATCACAGCTGCACCCCAGTTGAACGTCCCGCTTTCACACAACAGGGACCTCTTCCTTTCACTCCGAAGGATCTCTTCCGCTCTTGCAAACTCGACGAGAGTGGCCCCTGTAGGGCCTCAAAATGGCGTCTGGGTCCGCTGGAAGGCGGGCCCCGGCCACTAGAGTAACTTTGACCAGCAATATAACTCGGACATTTGCCCGCTGGGGCACGAGCCCCCATCTCCGACAGCATCTCCGCAGCCTTGGAGACCCTACAAAAGTCCCCGGCGGAACCTTTGGCCTCTGCAGGCTTCCGGTAAGGGACGGCTGCCTCGGTCGCCAAACGAAACAAACATGACATTGCCACTCCTTCTGTTAGCATGAATTCTAGAACTGCCGAAAAGGACTCTGGTCCAAACTGCCAGTAATGGGAAACATTTCCCCCTGATGCTGCTTCCGGACTGAGCCGGCCCCGCCCAAAATGGCGCTGGTATCAATCGGAACTTACGAACACCTCGTGGTGTTCCTTCGCACTAATATAAACTTGATGTTCTGAGACTTTATATGATCCTTTGTACACTTGGCTAGAAAAAAAACCAAGGAGAACTCACTCGACGAACAGTATGAAAGGATCCCGTTAAAAATGTTGATTACAAATGTACAATGCATTATATTTTTATAGATGATGTATAACCTCATCTACGACGCACACATACGGTATACATATAGGAAATCTGATTGCAACTATTATGATTGTACTTCTAAATCATGAAAATAAATGCCCCCCGAACCCCCAGCCAATTAATAGACGTTTTAGTTTCTTACAAATGAATGAATAAAACTTTCCGATGTTTTTTATTGCTGCAAACGACACCCCCCACTGTACGCACTTTAGCCATTGCCACGACCGGCCAAATACGACCGCACCCTCATAATCCACGTGCTGAAATGATTTTGCAAAATAAAGTTTTTTTTGAAACTACAGACGGGTATTGCATGCTTTATTTAAAAAAAAAAAAAAAAAAAATGTGGGATCGGTGGGAAAGTTCTTTTCTGTGCACCCTACTCTGCTCTCTCTTTAAGGTTGAAAGAAGATGGTTGCCCAGCCCTGGAGGACGGATCGGATCGACAACACGACACTCTGCCTTCAAAGTACGCGACTGACTCATGAACTCTTGCGTGGAGGAAGACCTTGACTTCCAAGGATGGGTAAAACGAACGGTGTAAATAAGGGAATGTAAAAGGAGGGTGAAAAGAAATGACGTAAATGTTATAAAGTACAACGTTCCAAGGTATCAGGGAACGGAGCTGACCCAAGAACCGAAGAACCTTAGAACGCCACAGCGTTGAAAGAGGTTTAAGGATCCCGATAGTGAGATACATCCTTTGACTAGATACCTCGCACTAAGCACCTCTGGTTTCCTTTTCACGTTTCCCCGCACACGACCTATATGGACACACTACCCCCCCCGACTCCAGAAACCATATCCCCGGGGACTCTGCCCCGAGGAGGGAAGACGAGTAAGAGGCGAGTAAAGGACTCTTGAATACATGTATTTGAATATGCGCGAATGCTGTTCCCTCCCCTCCCCCCCTTTTTTTTTTCCTCCCTCTGCAGGTTACATCAGAGATTACGGCCGAGGTGTGGCGAAGATCTGAAGCCTTGCCATGTCTAATACACGAAGCAGACTAGCGCCGCAGGCGGTGCCTAAGCACGCCTGCAATCTACTCACGTATCGAACAAACCCGAAAAATTAGCACGACCTGATAAAAAGTGATCACCCTTAAACCAGACCGGACGAATGAACCCATGTCACGTATGATGCGAAACTATGAGAGAATGTGTGTGTGACCGAGGCGCTGACCCAACTGGTCGAAGGACCGAGAGTGCGAGAAAGTGCGACAAAATGGTACCTCCTTTCTTCTTTCCTTTTCTCAAGGCACGTCCCCTCTACCCTGTCTAATGCTCAAACTGCATGATTACAAGATTTTGACGCAGACCCGCGAATGTCCTTTACTGTGTAATGCACTAAATAGCCTTTCTCGAATACACTGCCACCCTCTCTGTTGCACGTGTACTATTTAGCCTGCCGTTGCACTCTCTCTCTCCCTCTCTCTCTCTCTCTCTCTCTCTCTCTCTCTCTCTCTCTCTCTCTCTCTCTCTCTCTCTCTCTCTCTCTTTGCACTCCCACTCTTCCGAGCGATTAGCCCCGAAATTGGCAGACTGCCACCCCTAGCGCACCACCTAATTGGCTTCAAATACCGTCAGTATTTGCACAAAAAACTTGTCTTTAATACAATCACCCTGAGACCGTGTCATTACCTCTCCTTTTCCGCTAGAAGTCAATGAACCGAGGTTGGGCCGTAAGGGAAAGGACAGGTAAGACGACAGAGGTTCCCTAATCTGGCCCGTAATAAGGGAACTACATGTCAACGGCTCCTATGGTATAAAACAAGGACCCCAGAATGCGCGACCCTCCCCGCCCCGAATTGTCGCAATACCCAAACAGGAAAAATGATCACCCCTGTTACATCCCCTGTATCAGCCGCTCCAAATTGGAGTTATGAAACTACCCCTCATTCCCGGTTGTGAGAGATGGGTCGATTTACGCCCTTACCATAAGTTTTCTATGTCTCCAGGTGTCTTCCGATGAGACCCCTGTCTTCTCTAATTTAGTAATCCGGCCGCGAGAGGCTGCATAGGGACCAGAATGATGTTTTTTTGCAAGGTTAAGATTAGACTGGAGCAAAGAAAACCATTACACTGTACCATGCCGAAAGCGAAAATGTTTAGTTGAAAAGCAGGAGGCATTGATAGAAAATAAATGTTTAGCCTATGTTCGTCCATCAGCAATATATCTGTTTAGTACCATGTCGATAGCACACAGTACCCTTGGTAAATATAAAGCCCTAGAGAACGGTACATCTTTGTCAAAACCCGTCTTACGAAGGTGGGTCACCATCAGATGAACTGTCGTGACTATAAAAAAATAATTGTGAAGGAAAGTCGTAGTAAATCCAACAGGCCCGTCACCGGTCATTCATATGCCAGTTGTGAACATTAATATAACGGACATTTTCATTCTTTGCCTGGAGCTGGGAGAGAAATAGACTTTTTGATCTGCAAATTCTCTACAGACTGTCTTTTCAAACTTGTTTAAGGGTACGGCTGTCGGAGGAGAGAAGGACCGGATGTGGGAGCACGAGGCCTGACTGCAGACTAAGGAACACCTGCGACATCAGCCAAGGCGAGACCACGACAGAAAAGAGCTGCAGGACGAGGCACTGTTTTCGACAACATGAGAAGAAAGGGCCGACCTGATGCCCCTGCTCGATGTCCAGTGTCTGCCGACAAGTCCCCGCTCTCTGAATTCCGTCACACGCCCGCCCATCTGAAGTCTCTCGTTCCCCTAGTTTGTTCCTAATTTGGCCTTGCTCCATCCCCCTTTTCCTCCGACCTACCCTATGGACTGTTTTGTACGCTTTTCTTCCATCTGAACTTTCTGACAATCACCTCCAAGGACACAGGGCGAAAAGGACCTTTCCGACCAAAAACGCGAGGAAAGGGGTCGTGCCCTGCAACGCAGAACTTAGAATAGAGCTGGACTTGTAGCTCCACCGCCGGTGCTCCACAGCGCCAACGAAAGACAACAAAGAATAATGAGAACTCGTTAACTTCGAACATTTGACATCCTCAATCACCGTTTCTGCTAGGCCTCATTTCTCTCCCAGCCGCCATTGTATTGATCATGCTCCAATCCGAATCTAATATATGTAATAATCTACCAGTCCACGTTATGAAATGTACTTGCTGCTCTCGCTACAGAATCGTTTTTGTATTGCATTTCTATGACTTTCCTGCTAAAAACAAATTGATCAAAGTCTATCAAATGGGTCCACCTCCTAAAACCAGAAATGTTAAAATGTATTATTTTCAACTCTTTTTCATCTAGGGTTCCTACCGTTTTCTTTCTCATGCCCACCACAATAGAACCGAGTAGAAAATGAACCAGCAAGATGTCTTGAATATGTTAAAGGGAGGACTGTTGAAAATTAGTACAGTTTGGTGAACATTATCTGCGCCATCTTGCCTCTTCCCCCGATGCCACACTTTTGTCGTGCGCACCCGCCATTTTAGAATGCCCTGATCAGAACGAACCCTTTTTCATGCCGATGGCCCCTGACATAGCCCTTCGCCTTCACTTAGCCCGCACGCTGACCAACCCCCTGCTTGCACCTGCCTAGAATCATAAACCCCTCTTCGGCACTGCTCTGCCCCAGGCCCTCATCCTGTTCCCAGCGCGACACCTCCCTTCTTCCCTTTCATGATCTCCGGCCCTTAGACGCAAACCCCCCTTTTTTCCCGTGTGTCCGTTTGTCTTCCCCGTTCCCAGGCCGACACCCAGCTCTGCCGATACCATTCCTTGCCCCTCCCCGTACAATAGAAAGCTTCCCCCATCAAAGGATCCCCGGGTTGATCAAAGCCCCCACTCCATGAGATCCGATCAAACCCCCCACGTTCCGTGAATCGGCGGAATATCCAGCTGCGCGATACTCATCACCTGTTGTGACTAGGGTGGGGACTTCAACTGTAAATGTGTGTGGGAACGGGCCCAAAGGGGAGTTCCGGGAATGTCTTTTCCATATATCAAAGCTTTAACATGAATATGTAATCTGCAATAAAGCCATAAAACAGTGTATAAGAGGCCAGGCCTCAGAAATGTAGTTAGAGCACCTCAGAACGATACCTTCTGCCCGTTTTGTTGTGTTCTCCTCCGGAGAGAATAAAAACCTTGTTTCCTGCTTTCCAGTCTCCAGCGCCTGCCTCTTCATTGATTAAATAACTAGAGGGTCACAGAGGCAATACCGCCGGGCAAATACCGATTGTCCCCGACCCGCACCAGTTTCAACAAGGAAAGCCTGAAAAGCAAGAACGCTCCTGGTGGCTAGAGCGTGCCACATTACCTCCTCGTCCAGTCTTCCCATCCCATTCCTTATCGGTGAGCAGCTAGTCTGCTCCCCAGAACCGCAGAACTTTTTAGCACTTCCCCCAATATGGTGCCACCAATCAGGCGAGCATATGGGGGGATTTGCGTCACAACACTACCCGTTCGTTTTTTCTGCCTTCGCAGACTCGTTGCCTAGCAGGACGTGGGTTCGGTTAGTGTATCGTTCCCGTTTATGTTGTTTTTTATTTTGTTTGCCGGGGGCCTGCTTTAGCGGCGGTTGCCTTGTTATTTGTATATTTGTGTGGTGCATGTTCTTGTGGCCCGCTTTAGCGGCCGTCTGTTACTCACGCGTGTGGCGCGGCGTGCTTTAGCGGGTCTCCTTTGTTTCCGTTTCGCCTTTGGGCCTTCAGCTCAGGGTGCTTCGGAGCCCTTTCGTGGCAGGGGTTGTGGCAGGGGTCGTGGCCGGGGAACCCCTGGAAGTGCCAAGCTCCGTGCCCCTGAAGGTGGTGCTGCTGCTGCTCCCTCCTCTGTACAGTGACTATCTGCCTTTTCCGGTTGGGGGTCTCCTCCGTTTCGTTCTACACCTTTGGTTGGAGGTTCCGGACACATGGGCGGTGAACATTGTGTCGGAGGGTTATCGGATTGAGTTTTCTCTCCCCCCCACCCCTTTGTCTTCCGGGTGACCCCTCTTCTCGCCATCCTCTACGGCGGGAGGCCTTGTTGAAGGGTGTGCGCCTTCTGTTGGAGAAAGCGGCTATTGTGGAGGTTCCTCCTCTGGATAGGGGCACGGGTTGTTATTCTATCCTCTTCCTGGTCTCCAAGAAGGATACGTTGGATCTTTGGCCTGTCTTGGATCTCAAGAGGGTCAATCTGTTCATTCCCAGACGTACGTTCAAGATGATGACATTGCAGTTTATATACCAAACAACAAGAGAGTGTTAAAAAGAGTAACAAATACAATAAATAAACAGATTCCAGGTCAGGACGCTATTAAATCCCAGGAAAAGCAGTTATATGCAGTAGGAAAAATAGAGTGCACGTGCTCAAAAGTCTAGCTAGAAGAACCCTCAGGCTCCAATAGAACATTGGAAGCCAGTTGTCATCATTGGGTCCTTTTTATAGCTAGAGAAAATAAGAGTGAATTAAAAAGAGTGTGGACCACTCCTCAAAATTACTTTAATAAGAGGGTGGCTCTAACTCCCTTAAAAACAGTGAGTGAAAAATATAATTAATTTTTCTGGACTAAAAGAAGGTATATACAATGAACCCTTCAGTCCAATTCAACAAGTGAATGAAAAAAATAATAAAAAGGTACGGTCAACATGTTTCTGCTTTAGGAGCGGTAATTCAGCTCAGCATTCTTCAGGACCTACAAATACACTATTCAACTGCTCAGTTGTCAGAGCACGCTAAAGCGCTCGGACCTGAGCAGTGGACATGTGGAACCATACGACCTGCAGTTGTCGATGCTCCTATTAGGAAAATTCTTCCTTGAGATCATTAACCTCCTTGTTGTAGGGGAAACAATCAGAATCTACAGGGATGAAATAAACACAATAACGTGACCAAAATGCGAACTCTTAGGAGCATACATCCACACAAGTAGATTTTTTAATACGTGCACAACTATACTGAATTCAACTCAGATTGGTTGAAGAAGTTAGTATTCCCTTAGTAAATTAACTAGAGGAAGAACGGAAAAAAGCTGATACGGCTGTTTGTATTTCAAACCCCTTTATATCATCAGGCAATATGTATCAACTGCCTACACAAAGTCAGTAAAAGCATTGAAAGCATAAAAAGCAGTGCTTATTTCAACCTGTTTTTGTAAAAAGTTAGAAGGTACCCATGCAAGGAGTGTACGTAGCGCAAAAACACTTAAAAGAGGGAGCAGTCTATCCGACACTCACATTGTTTTGTCAGGTGTAATGCCCCATGGGCGTAGCGGCAGAAGGAAATCTTCACGTTTGGTCTCTTGGGTGGAGTGGAGCCAAAGGGAAGAAAAAGGGGAGAAAAAGGGGGAAAAAACAGGACTGGGTGAGTAAAAAAGGCCTTCCGGTCCAGTTAAGTTATAAGCGTTTTAACTGTCAAGGGACTTACTTGTCTCCAAACGGCTCCCCGCTTCAACACCTAAAAGCGACCACATCCGCCGCCCGAATTAGTAAACGCGGAAGTGGAGACGCGATTAAAGTAAGCGTGGAAGACGTATGAAGCGTCAGGGGCGGTTCTCTAGATCACGTGTCTGACGTGATTATGTCATCTTTCTTAAAGGCGTCCTGTTTATTTACAGACACGTTATGAAGCCAAAGCTAACACATGTACAGTATTATGAATGGAATACCTCATATGGACGTGTCAACACCCCGCGGGTAACCATACAATCATCTGCGCGATCCCGGGCAAAGATTGTAATCAGACAATACACATGACGAAGAAAGAGGGAGGAAGTCATGTGGTGGCCAGATATGTTCGGTTACTCCCATAGAGCAGCGAATAACCAAACCGAAACTCATTAGTCTATGGCCATAGATAATAAGGTATTTACGATCTAATGTATGACCAGTCCTGATTTAGTAAATCATTTACCCCAATCCCAGGAAAACCACCGTTATTATTCCCATGCTAGTGGACAAAGGAGTTCCTGGAGTATTGAGGCAGACAGGGACTGTGAGTGTACCAACATGGGCAGAAAGGCTATCTGTGCATGACTGATCCCCACGGGACGTCATCATTTAAACCATTATTATAAGTAGATAGACGATACACCCATCGTTGCTCCTTTTCATACAGTTTCCCCTCATCTGCGGCACTCAGTTGTTCAATTATTACCCATTTCACATCATTCGGGCAATGGGCTTTCTCAAGGAAATGAGTAGTCAGCTTAGTAGTATTTCTGCCACACCGGATGTTACTACGATGTTCTCCTATCCGTGTTTTAATTTTTCGAGTGGTCATCCCGACGTATCTTAAACCGCAGGGGCATGTAATCAAGTAGATTACATTACTTGAATTACAATTGGTATGACCTCGTAGGTGCCATATCTTGCCTTCTTCTAGTTGTAATGTTTTTGTGGGGGATGTAAGATGGCACACATTACATCCTCCGCAGGGAAAATGACCAGTAACGGGTGGCAAACCCCAGGCATTCAAAACAGTCTCATCGTGTTTGTGTTGGTTAATTCTTGGACGGGTGTGCACCAAAGCATCTCGCAGGCTTCTTTCTTTTTTATACGAGAATAATGGTTTCTGCCAGTTTCTGCCATTACTCGTCAGAATTTGCCAATGTTTTCCGATGCAACGGCTTACAGAATTAGATATGTTACTGTAAGTGGTAACACAAGTCAAGGGGACCTGAGAATCACTGTCTTTTACATTGTCTTCCAGTAATGCTTCCCTATTATTATTTCTGGCTCTCTTCCGACTAGTTTGTAGGATTTTTCTAGGGTAACCTCTATGTTCTAGTTTTTTTGTGAGGTCATCCGCTTGTTTGTTAAAATCAGCAACACTACTACAATTTCTACGTACTCGTAGGTATTGCCCAAAAGGGAGATTCTCGCGTAATGAACGCGGATGGAAGCTGGAAAAGTGTAGAAGGCTGTTCCTGCTAGTTGGTTTGTAGTAAGTTTTACTGGTTAATCGGTTCCCAGTTTTGGTGAGTGTGACATCAAGGAAGACAATGGAATTAGAATCATATTGGTGTGTGAATCTTAAGTGGGGATCACAGGTGTTGACCCAATCGAAAAAAGCTAGTAAGCTTTCTTCAGGCCCTTTCCAGATCAAAAGCACATCGTCAATGTACCTCTGCCACAGGATTACATTGGCTGCATAGGGGTTGGCATTTGTCAGGATGTGCGTTTTTTCAAAGTTATATACATACAACCCTGCTATACTGGGAGCAAAGGTACTACCCATCGAGGTACCAGTCCTCTGTAGGTAAAAGGTGTCTTGATACTGGAAAAAGTTCCGTTTCAATGCCAAGGTAGCACAGTCTATTACAAAGGTCTTAGAAGTATTATATGTCCATGTGGTTTGGTCCAGAATGTCTGCCAATACCTTGAGAGTTGCGTCCTGCGGAATGCAGGTATACAGACTCTCAATGTCAAGGGACACTAGGTAACAAGGTTCCTCTGGGAGTTGTACATTAAGTAACATGGAAAGGAGACTCTTAGTGTCCTTAATATAGGTGCTAGTAGCCTGAATTAAGGGTTTGAAGAAAAAATCACAATACTGGGAAAGTGGTTCCAGTTGGGATCCAATCCCTGACACTATAGGTCTTCCCGGCGGTGGTGTGCGGTTCTTATGAGTTTTGGGAAGAGTGTAAAAGTAAGGGATTTTGTCTTCTGAATTTGTAAGGAAATCTGCTTCCTGTTTGGTGATATATCCATCTCTTTCCGCAGTGGAAACCAGCTCTAAGATTTCGTCTTTAAGGAAAGGAGAAGGGTCTTGTTGGAGCACAGTGTAACTAGCACTGTCACTTAGAAGCCGTTTACATTCGGCATCATAGGCCGTGGTATCCTGAATCACTATGCCACCCCCTTTATCGGCACTTTTTATTACAACTTCTTGATTCTCTTGCAGGGATTTTATAGCTCTGTATTCCCCGGCTGTAAGGTTTTTAAAGGAGGTAGGTTCAATCAAAGCCTCCACTTCTCGAGACACCGCCTGTTCAAAAGTTATTATATCGGCCGGTATCATGTGAGTTGGAGGAGTGAAATTGGATTTCCTTTTGAAATTGGTGTCACTCGATGTAGTTGGAATAATAGCATTCTGTTGTTCAAAAAAGGATTTTAATCTGAGTTTCCTAAAAAACTCTCCCAGTTCACATCTCAATTTGAAGCGATCCAGGCTAGGGCTTGGTATGAAACCGAGACCTTTTTCCAACAGTCTAGTTTCATCTGTAGTAAGAACAACCTTAGATAAATTGGTTATCAAACTTGTTGATTGCTCGGTCCCGCCCTCTGTTCCTGGGCCTTGCTCCGTGTGTTGTCTCCCACCGTTTCCGTGGATCCCCAATGAACCTGATTGCCTGTTCGTCTCTTCCCCCTGCCTCTCCGGCCAAACCCTAAAAAAGGCTGCGGATACATATTCTGGTGGAATTGTTGTGGGGGGGGAACAAAATGTGGATTCCACCCAAATTGTGGTGGAAATGGTGGCTGGTTAAAGGGGTCCGGATAGGGGCCTCCAGGTCCTTGTTGTGGGTAAGGGAACCATTGATGGTTGTAATGGCCATAATTTTGTCTACCTCTACCTCTGCCCCGTTGTTTTTTGCCTCTGCTATCAGTGCTGGAATTACTCGAATCTGAGTTCGCTGAAGTATCAGGGTCTTCATTAATGCGTGTTGGTGGAGCATAATCTGGGGCAGCATAGGGATAGGTTTTGTCATAAGACCATCTTTTTAAGTCTTTTTGGAATTTGGCTACCTTTGACTGTGCAAGGTTTTCTTTGTATTCATTGAGCTCCTTGTTAAACTCCTCAAGCTTCTTTTTGTAGCCTGTGACCGTTGCCTTAATATGGGCTTCCGTAGCCTGAATCTCTATTAACAGGGCCTCAGAAAGGCGCATCGCAGTCTTAATGATAAGAATAGCCCAGTCATGAGTACAGTGCCAGGCTATTTGGGCCCATTCCTTGCGGAAGACACTGTCCTCTAAAAAAATTCGTGGTGCATTAGTAACCAAAAGTCCCTTAGGGGCCATGTTATTAGTAAGGTATTCCCTCATCATAGTTCCATGCAGAATCGCTCTAATTCTGTTTTTCTTTTGTTCACCAAGCTTATCCCAGTCAGTAGTCTGGGATATAGCTTGAGCGACTAGGGGATCAGCAAAAAGGGAAGTGTCATTTAATATTGCATCAGCCTCCTCTCTAGAGTATGAAAGGCCCGCCGCCTCCATTGCAATAGGTATAAAACAATGCACTGCTCAAATGCGACAAAATTACTGAAAATGTGTGGCTATGTTAAAATAACTCTCGCAGCTGCACGCTGCTGGAATGGCTTCATCAACAAGAGAGTAAGGGCCAAAGGGAAAACACTCTCATGCCCCTCATAAATCCATATACCAAACAACAAGAGAGTGTTAAAAAGAGTAACAAATACAATAAATAAACAGATTCCAGGTCAGGACGCTATTAAATCCCAGGAAAAGCAGTTATATGCAGTAGGAAAAATAGAGTGCACGTGCTCAAAAGTCTAGCTAGAAGAACCCTCAGGCTCCAATAGAACATTGGAAGCCAGTTGTCATCATTGGGTCCTTTTTATAGCTAGAGAAAATAAGAGTGAATTAAAAAGAGTGTGGACCACTCCTCAAAATTACTTTAATAAGAGGGTGGCTCTAACTCCCTTAAAAACAGTGAGTGAAAAATATAATTAATTTTTCTGGACTAAAAGAAGGTATATACAATGAACCCTTCAGTCCAATTCAACAAGTGAATGAAAAAAATAATAAAAAGGTACGGTCAACATGTTTCTGCTTTAGGAGCGGTAATTCAGCTCAGCATTCTTCAGGACCTACAAATACACTATTCAACTGCTCAGTTGTCAGAGCACGCTAAAGCGCTCGGACCTGAGCAGTGGACATGTGGAACCATACGACCTGCAGTTGTCGATGCTCCTATTAGGAAAATTCTTCCTTGAGATCATTAACCTCCTTGTTGTAGGGGAAACAATCAGAATCTACAGGGATGAAATAAACACAATAACGTGACCAAAATGCGAACTCTTAGGAGCATACATCCACACAAGTAGATTTTTTAATACGTGCACAACTATACTGAATTCAACTCAGATTGGTTGAAGAAGTTAGTATTCCCTTAGTAAATTAACTAGAGGAAGAACGGAAAAAAGCTGATACGGCTGTTTGTATTTCAAACCCCTTTATATCATCAGGCAATATGTATCAACTGCCTACACAAAGTCACTTTTGAGCACGTGCACTCTATTTTTCCTACTGCATATAACTGCTTTTCCTGGGATTTAATAGCGTCCTGACCTGGAATCTGTTTATTTATTGTATTTGTTACTCTTTTTAACACTCTCTTGTTGTTTGGTATATGGATTTATGAGGGGCATGAGAGTGTTTTCCCTTTGGCCCTTACTCTCTTGTTGATGAAGCCATTCCAGCAGCGTGCAGCTGCGAGAGTTATTTTAACATAGCCACACATTTTCAGTAATTTTGTCGCATTTGAGCAGTGCATTGTTTTATACCTATTGCAATGGAGGCGGCGGGCCTTTCATACTCTAGAGAGGAGGCTGATGCAATATTAAATGACACTTCCCTTTTTGCTGATCCCCTAGTCGCTCAAGCTATATCCCAGACTACTGACTGGGATAAGCTTGGTGAACAAAAGAAAAACAGAATTAGAGCGATTCTGCATGGAACTATGATGAGGGAATACCTTACTAATAACATGGCCCCTAAGGGACTTTTGGTTACTAATGCACCACGAATTTTTTTAGAGGACAGTGTCTTCCGCAAGGAATGGGCCCAAATAGCCTGGCACTGTACTCATGACTGGGCTATTCTTATCATTAAGACTGCGATGCGCCTTTCTGAGGCCCTGTTAATAGAGATTCAGGCTACGGAAGCCCATATTAAGGCAACGGTCACAGGCTACAAAAAGAAGCTTGAGGAGTTTAACAAGGAGCTCAATGAATACAAAGAAAACCTTGCACAGTCAAAGGTAGCCAAATTCCAAAAAGACTTAAAAAGATGGTCTTATGACAAAACCTATCCCTATGCTGCCCCAGATTATGCTCCACCAACACGCATTAATGAAGACCCTGATACTTCAGCGAACTCAGATTCGAGTAATTCCAGCACTGATAGCAGAGGCAAAAAACAACGGGGCAGAGGTAGAGGTAGACAAAATTATGGCCATTACAACCATCAATGGTTCCCTTACCCACAACAAGGACCTGGAGGCCCCTATCCGGACCCCTTTAACCAGCCACCATTTCCACCACAATTTGGGTGGAATCCACATTTTGTTCCCCCCCCACAACAATTCCACCAGAATATGTATCCGCAGCCTTTTTTAGGGTTTGGCCGGAGAGGCAGGGGGAAGAGACGAACAGGCAATCAGGTTCATTGGGGATCCACGGAAACGGTGGGAGACAACACACGGAGCAAGGCCCAGGAACAGAGGGCGGGACCGAGCAATCAACAAGTTTGATAACCAATTTATCTAAGGTTGTTCTTACTACAGATGAAACTAGACTGTTGGAAAAAGGTCTCGGTTTCATACCAAGCCCTAGCCTGGATCGCTTCAAATTGAGATGTGAACTGGGAGAGTTTTTTAGGAAACTCAGATTAAAATCCTTTTTTGAACAACAGAATGCTATTATTCCAACTACATCGAGTGACACCAATTTCAAAAGGAAATCCAATTTCACTCCTCCAACTCACATGATACCGGCCGATATAATAACTTTTGAACAGGCGGTGTCTCGAGAAGTGGAGGCTTTGATTGAACCTACCTCCTTTAAAAACCTTACAGCCGGGGAATACAGAGCTATAAAATCCCTGCAAGAGAATCAAGAAGTTGTAATAAAAAGTGCCGATAAAGGGGGTGGCATAGTGATTCAGGATACCACGGCCTATGATGCCGAATGTAAACGGCTTCTAAGTGACAGTGCTAGTTACACTGTGCTCCAACAAGACCCTTCTCCTTTCCTTAAAGACGAAATCTTAGAGCTGGTTTCCACTGCGGAAAGAGATGGATATATCACCAAACAGGAAGCAGATTTCCTTACAAATTCAGAAGACAAAATCCCTTACTTTTACACTCTTCCCAAAACTCATAAGAACCGCACACCACCGCCGGGAAGACCTATAGTGTCAGGGATTGGATCCCAACTGGAACCACTTTCCCAGTATTGTGATTTTTTCTTCAAACCCTTAATTCAGGCTACTAGCACCTATATTAAGGACACTAAGAGTCTCCTTTCCATGTTACTTAATGTACAACTCCCAGAGGAACCTTGTTACCTAGTGTCCCTTGACATTGAGAGTCTGTATACCTGCATTCCGCAGGACGCAACTCTCAAGGTATTGGCAGACATTCTGGACCAAACCACATGGACATATAATACTTCTAAGACCTTTGTAATAGACTGTGCTACCTTGGCATTGAAACGGAACTTTTTCCAGTATCAAGACACCTTTTACCTACAGAGGACTGGTACCTCGATGGGTAGTACCTTTGCTCCCAGTATAGCAGGGTTGTATGTATATAACTTTGAAAAAACGCACATCCTGACAAATGCCAACCCCTATGCAGCCAATGTAATCCTGTGGCAGAGGTACATTGACGATGTGCTTTTGATCTGGAAAGGGCCTGAAGAAAGCTTACTAGCTTTTTTCGATTGGGTCAACACCTGTGATCCCCACTTAAGATTCACACACCAATATGATTCTAATTCCATTGTCTTCCTTGATGTCACACTCACCAAAACTGGGAACCGATTAACCAGTAAAACTTACTACAAACCAACTAGCAGGAACAGCCTTCTACACTTTTCCAGCTTCCATCCGCGTTCATTACGCGAGAATCTCCCTTTTGGGCAATACCTACGAGTACGTAGAAATTGTAGTAGTGTTGCTGATTTTAACAAACAAGCGGATGACCTCACAAAAAAACTAGAACATAGAGGTTACCCTAGAAAAATCCTACAAACTAGTCGGAAGAGAGCCAGAAATAATAATAGGGAAGCATTACTGGAAGACAATGTAAAAGACAGTGATTCTCAGGTCCCCTTGACTTGTGTTACCACTTACAGTAACATATCTAATTCTGTAAGCCGTTGCATCGGAAAACATTGGCAAATTCTGACGAGTAATGGCAGAAACTGGCAGAAACCATTATTCTCGTATAAAAAAGAAAGAAGCCTGCGAGATGCTTTGGTGCACACCCGTCCAAGAATTAACCAACACAAACACGATGAGACTGTTTTGAATGCCTGGGGTTTGCCACCCGTTACTGGTCATTTTCCCTGCGGAGGATGTAATGTGTGCCATCTTACATCCCCCACAAAAACATTACAACTAGAAGAAGGCAAGATATGGCACCTACGAGGTCATACCAATTGTAATTCAAGTAATGTAATCTACTTGATTACATGCCCCTGCGGTTTAAGATACGTCGGGATGACCACTCGAAAAATTAAAACACGGATAGGAGAACATCGTAGTAACATCCGGTGTGGCAGAAATACTACTAAGCTGACTACTCATTTCCTTGAGAAAGCCCATTGCCCGAATGATGTGAAATGGGTAATAATTGAACAACTGAGTGCCGCAGATGAGGGGAAACTGTATGAAAAGGAGCAACGATGGGTGTATCGTCTATCTACTTATAATAATGGTTTAAATGATGACGTCCCGTGGGGATCAGTCATGCACAGATAGCCTTTCTGCCCATGTTGGTACACTCACAGTCCCTGTCTGCCTCAATACTCCAGGAACTCCTTTGTCCACTAGCATGGGAATAATAACGGTGGTTTTCCTGGGATTGGGGTAAATGATTTACTAAATCAGGACTGGTCATACATTAGATCGTAAATACCTTATTATCTATGGCCATAGACTAATGAGTTTCGGTTTGGTTATTCGCTGCTCTATGGGAGTAACCGAACATATCTGGCCACCACATGACTTCCTCCCTCTTTCTTCGTCATGTGTATTGTCTGATTACAATCTTTGCCCGGGATCGCGCAGATGATTGTATGGTTACCCGCGGGGTGTTGACACGTCCATATGAGGTATTCCATTCATAATACTGTACATGTGTTAGCTTTGGCTTCATAACGTGTCTGTAAATAAACAGGACGCCTTTAAGAAAGATGACATAATCACGTCAGACACGTGATCTAGAGAACCGCCCCTGACGCTTCATACGTCTTCCACGCTTACTTTAATCGCGTCTCCACTTCCGCGTTTACTAATTCGGGCGGCGGATGTGGTCGCTTTTAGGTGTTGAAGCGGGGAGCCGTTTGGAGACAAGTAAGTCCCTTGACAGTTAAAACGCTTATAACTTAACTGGACCGGAAGGCCTTTTTTACTCACCCAGTCCTGTTTTTTCCCCCTTTTTCTCCCCTTTTTCTTCCCTTTGGCTCCACTCCACCCAAGAGACCAAACGTGAAGATTTCCTTCTGCCGCTACGCCCATGGGGCATTACACCTGACAAAACAATGTGAGTGTCGGATAGACTGCTCCCTCTTTTAAGTGTTTTTGCGCTACGTACACTCCTTGCATGGGTACCTTCTAACTTTTTACAAAAACAGGTTGAAATAAGCACTGCTTTTTATGCTTTCAATGCTTTTACTGACTTTGTGTAGGCAGTTGATACATATTGCCTGATGATATAAAGGGGTTTGAAATACAAACAGCCGTATCAGCTTTTTTACGTTCTTCCTCTAGTTAATTTACTAAGGGAATACTAACTTCTTCAACCAATCTGAGTTGAATTCAGTATAGTTGTGCACGTATTAAAAAATCTACTTGTGTGGATGTATGCTCCTAAGAGTTCGCATTTTGGTCACGTTATTGTGTTTATTTCATCCCTGTAGATTCTGATTGTTTCCCCTACAACAAGGAGGTTAATGATCTCAAGGAAGAATTTTCCTAATAGGAGCATCGACAACTGCAGGTCGTATGGTTCCACATGTCCACTGCTCAGGTCCGAGCGCTTTAGCGTGCTCTGACAACTGAGCAGTTGAATAGTGTATTTGTAGGTCCTGAAGAATGCTGAGCTGAATTACCGCTCCTAAAGCAGAAACATGTTGACCGTACCTTTTTATTATTTTTTTCATTCACTTGTTGAATTGGACTGAAGGGTTCATTGTATATACCTTCTTTTAGTCCAGAAAAATTAATTATATTTTTCACTCACTGTTTTTAAGGGAGTTAGAGCCACCCTCTTATTAAAGTAATTTTGAGGAGTGGTCCACACTCTTTTTAATTCACTCTTATTTTCTCTAGCTATAAAAAGGACCCAATGATGACAACTGGCTTCCAATGTTCTATTGGAGCCTGAGGGTTCTTCTAGCTAGACTTTTGAGCACGTGCACTCTATTTTTCCTACTGCATATAACTGCTTTTCCTGGGATTTAATAGCGTCCTGACCTGGAATCTGTTTATTTATTGTATTTGTTACTCTTTTTAACACTCTCTTGTTGTTTGGTATATGGATTTATGAGGGGCATGAGAGTGTTTTCCCTTTGGCCCTTACTCTCTTGTTGATGAAGACATTGCAGTTTATCCTGCATCTGGTGCTTCCAGGCTGCTTCCTTGCGTCCCTGGACCTGATGGATGCTTATCTTCACGTGCCTATCCATCCGGAGGATCAGAAGTTTCTTCGATTTACTGTTGGTTCCCGGCACTTCCAATTCCGTGTGCTGCCTTTCGGCCTTTCGTCGGCGCCAAGGGTTTTCACAAAGCTCTTGGCCCCTCTAGTGGGTATTCTCCATTCGAGGTCTTCAGGTTTTTCCCAATCTTGACGACTGGTTGATTGTTTCTCCTTCGTTTTCCCAGGCTCTGTTAGATGTGGACCAGGTTTGTCGTTTTCTAGGGTCCTTTGGGTTCCTCATCAACCACCGGAAGTCCTCCCTGCTGCCCACCCAATCTCTGAAGTTCCTTGGGGCCATGTTCCGCAATGATCTGGGGATGGTGTTCCTTTCCAAGGAACGTCAATTTATGTTCCTCACCTTTCTTGGCTTCTGTCCCAATCACAGGTGTCTGCTCTGGTTGCGGAGTCAAGGGGAGATGGCTTCCTCTTTCCATCTCCTTCCTTGGGCACGGCTGCATTTGTATCCCCTTCTCCATCACGTTCTGTCCCACTTGGATCCGGCCTTGCAGGACTACAAGGCTATTATTCCAGTCTCCCTGGGGATTCTGGCTGCTCTCCAATGGTGGTTGTCCTCTCAGTCTCTTTCCCGGGGCTTTCACCTTCTTCCTCCTCCGGCTGTGGTTGTTTTGTCGATGGATGCCAGTGCTATTGGTTGGGGAGCAGTCATGGGTCCCTCTAAGGCTCAGGGTCGGTGGACCCTGTTCAAGTCTCGCCAGTCATTGAACAGGAAGGAGTTGAGAGCGGTTTGGTTGGCTCTCCGGTGGTTTGCTCCTCTTCTTCTGGGTCGTTCTGTATCGGTGCAGACGGACAACCAGGTTGTTCGGGCTTATGTGAATCGTCAGGGGGGCATGTGCCGGTCTCTGTTTCTCCTCCCCAGGTCCATTGGTCTGTGGGCCGAGGGCAATCTGGTGTCTCTGACGGCGGTGTATCTTCCAGGAACGGTGAATGGGTCTGCGGACTCGCTGAGCAGGGTGTTCCCTTCGTCTGGGACGATGTGTCTGTCGCCTCTTCTGTTCCATCTGATTGTCCTCAGATTCGACCTTCCTTGGCTGGATCTGTTTGTGTCGGAGGAGTTGGCCCTTCTTCCCCATTTTTGCAGCCTAGTTCCTTCTCAGCTTGCTTGTGCGATATACGCTTTCACTCCTCCTTGGTCCCTGGGTCTTCTGTTTGCCTTCCCACCGTTTGCTTTGATCCCCCGGAGCCTTCTGTTGTCATTGTCGATTTGCCCCCATTGGCAGTTTCCTCTATGGCCCTCCCCTCTGCGGTATCCTCTTCTCCGGGTGTCCTCTCCGCGCCGCCTCCGGCTGGGGGTCTGGCACTTGAAAGTTTGACTTTGTTGGAACAGGGTTGTTCTGTTGAGGTGGCTCAGAGTATCCAGTTGTCTCAGTGTCCTTTCACCTTGAAGTCCTATGACTGTCATTGGAATAACTTCTCCTCCTAGTGCCTTGGGAAGGGTCTTCTTTCCTCCTCTTGTGCTGCTGCGAGGGTGCTGGATTTCTTGCATGATGGGTTTGTTTTCGTGCTCGTGGTTTCGACTCTCCGTGCGCAGTGGGTTGCCATTCTTGCCTATCGGGGTACTGATGTGTCTTCTATCTCCCCTTTGGTAGCACGCCTTCTGCGTAGTTTCTTGATTCAGCATCCTGTTTCACGCTCCCCTGTCCCGGCCTGGAATCTTCCCCTGGTTCCGCAGGCTTTGACGGAACCCCCTTTGAGCCTTTGCTTTCCATGGACCTTAAGTTCCTTACGGCTAAGGTTGTGTTTTTGGTGGCCATTTCTTCTGGTCGGCAGGTTGGTGAGATTGGTGCCTTGATGGCCTCTCTCCCTTTTTTGCGTTTCTGCTTGGACAAGGTGATTCTTTGTCCTGATCAGTTCTTTCTGCCCAAAGTGTTGTCTGCTTTCCATTGTCAGTAGGATATCGTCCTCCCTGTCTCTTTTCCGGACCCCTCTCCCCGGAGGAGGTGGTTCTGCATACTTTGGATGTCTTGTGGGCTCTCCGCATCTATTTAGATAGCTCCAGTGCCTTTTGTAAGGTTTATTCTTTATTTGTTACCTAAGGGACCTCGGGTAAGGGGCTTCGTACCTCCTTATCCACCTTGTCTCGTTGGGTGAAATGTGCTGTGGTTTCCGCCTATGAGTCCGCTCACTGTCCCCTCCCTTCTTCGGCGTAGGGTCGTTCTATCAGAGGTGTCTCCTCATCTTGGGCCATGTTCAAGGGTGCCTCCTTGCGTGACATTTGATATGCTGCCACTTGGGCCTCTCCCCATACGTTTGTGTCTCATTACCGTCTTCAGTTGGGGATGGCGGCCTCAGCTGCCTTTGGCTCATATGTTTTGCCTGCTGTACATGATGTTTGATTTGTACTGTTTTAATTTGCATTAAATTGACCTGTTTTGCTTCAAATGGTGGTCTTTCTTTGTGCAATTACCGTGTGCTTGGGTATGGGCTCACTGATAAGGAATGGGACAGGAAGACTTGACGAGGAGGTAATGCCCGGTTACTCACCGGTAATATTCATTACTCCGAGTCATGGTCTTCCCATCCCATTCCTGAGCCCTTCCCTCCCTGGGTTTCTTTTGTGGGGTGATTGTTTTTCTGCTTTTCTGGGTTTCTTTGGTATTCTCAGGACGTGTTGTGACGCACTTCACCCTATATGCTCGCCTGATCGGTGGCGCCATATTGGGGGAAGTGCTAAAAAGTTCTGCTAGGTATAGGGTTCTGAGAGCAGACTAGCTGCTCACTGATAAGGAATGGGATGGGAATACCAGGACTCGGAGTAATGAATATTACCGGTGAGTAACCGGGCATTTTTAGTTATAAGAAGCAGTAAAGTAAACAAGCATTGGCATAGCCAATAGGTCTCGCCTTTGGGACCGTATAAGTGTTTAGTCAGAGCTATTGGCTTTGCCAGTGTATTTATGCTATGTTGTAGAGTAGTGTGGCTGTTGTGCAGCATGTTGCAAAGTTATAATAAAAAGCGTTATAAGCTTTTTTTGTTACCTTATATATAAATAAGATATTATGAATAGCTCAATGACCCTATCAAATTTGTTTCTACATAAGTGTTTTTGAAGATATACTAGTAACAGTGATTATTGTTTTAAAATAACTAAGGCCAAAATACGACTTTACAAGCTAAATAAATTTCTATATAGCGGAATACCGCAAACAGTTTCATATTAAACCAATCAGTGATGGGAATTAATAAATCTGCCATGTTTATGTTTTCCTTGAGGTTAGAGAAGCTCTGTGCCTTTTAATCAAGAAGGACCCTAGCGCATGACAACACTGCGTCTCTACTTAAGGTGTTAATTGGCTGAGGAGAGCCTGTAGAGTCTCCTGTGAAGCAGCGGGCTGTGGAATGTCTGCATTTTACAGCCCCTTTAATACAAGCTGTGGGGCCAGAGTGAAGGGGAGAAGGCTTTATTCTGAACTGCCTGGCACCCAAAAATTGTGAGCACTTTGAAACAAAGGCAATGTTGTTTTTTTGGCGAAAGAAAGTAGAAACGTCCTATATTTGGTAACAAAAACCAACTTATGCAACTACTTTGAAGCAAAATAAACACAAACGCCTTTTAAACGTATAAGGGCGGGATGGGTGGGTGGATGAATGCTTGTATTGTACTGAGGTCTCCTTCTAGTGTGCACAGTGGTGAAGGAAGGATTATTAGTTGTAGAAAAGCTAATAAATTGTTTACTTGTTTAATAAGCCACTGGGCCTCAAATGAAGTGCATATTTGAAAACAAACTGCTTGTAACAGAGCCCCCGCTAACACATTTTTTGCTTGTTTTAAACTAAAAGACTGGGAACTGCCCAGGTTAATATTAATATTTTAAATATTAACTGTATGCTGCCATTTGATATGAACATTGCACAACAAAAACATTAGTGGTGTGGGGGAATCTGGATTTCTTGGCGCTTGGGCCCCAGTCGGAATGAAGGCCTTTATAATACTGTTTAGTGTGTAGTCTGTAAATGTTTACTTTGTACATTACCCACAAATACAGTAGTAGTGCCCAAATTAATTCAGATGAATAATACACAGTGGCTAAAAATATTGCACAGGGATGTGCCCTGCTTTACCGTGCACTGCAAATACATCATAGGAGCAATGTTACTAGTGCATGTATTCCTGTAATGGGAGGTCCCCTTCCTCAACCCCCCACTTCTGCTAAACAAAGAAATAACTTGGCCACCACAGGAGTAACTTGACCACAACATAAAAAATGTAGAGCCCTGCTAAAAATATAGAAATACTGTTTCCACATTTGTTACAAATAAGATAAACTGCTGTTGAACAACATGCTAAATGAATTGGATATGGTGGCCATAATGTCCTTAACTGATCCGCACACTAAGTTTCCTGTGCCAACTTTTAAAGGGCACGGTAGGGGGTCATTTATTGATTTCATTTTAATTTCTTCTTCTTTACAATCTTCTTTCAATGGTTTTAATATTGTGGATAGTGAATTCAGTGACCATAATCCATTAACAGTTTACATGATGGGCCCACTATCAGCAAAGATTGGTGATGCTTTAAACAGGGGTGCAATGAGACTGACGGATGGGAAGCGTAGACTAAAATGGTCCCAGGTGTCCCCAGATAAATTTTATAATAAGGTAAAACTATCTTGTGCCCAGGAATTAACTCTAAGTATAACGGAGGGGTCCCCTCCTAATGAGATTCTTGGCGCATATGAGTCAATAGCGTGAAAAGTGGGCCAAATGTTATGTGCTCCAGCCAGAGGAAACGCCTCACATGGTCCCAGATGGTTTGATTCCCATTGCTCTAAAGCAGCTAAGAGGTTGAGGGAAGCTCTGTCAGCTAAACCAAGAACTCAATCTGAGGTTTGTGCCTGTCGAAAGGAATACAAGTCAGCCCTGGCCAAACGGAAGGGTGCCCTGAAGGAAGAAGCCAGGAGGGAGCTGATTGACTCTAGCACTCTTAGGAACACCTTGAGGTTCTGGAGTGTTGTGAACAGGCCTCTGTTTGATCAGAAAGGGGGGGGGGGCTCGATTCACACATCACAGAGGAGGAGTGGGTACTTCACTTTAAATCTATGTTTGATTGCCCTCAAGAGCCTAAACGTAGAGAAAGCAAGGACAGGAGGGATTCTGTAATAACTTCTGAAAGGGATGAGCTCCTGGAAGGTATTATAGGGCTATCTATTAACAAACCTCCAGGTCCAGATGGGATCCCCCCAGACCTATTCAAGTCAGACCCCCAGTTCTGGGCCCCAATACTAGAGTCAGTATTTAATGCAGCAGCAAAGAATGGCTGTCCCCAGTCTTGGGCTTCTTCTACCGTAGTCCCTGTTTTTAAGAAGGACAACAGAAATAGTACCCACTGTTACAGACCGATTTCGCTTATTGATTCAGTGGTTAAAGTGGTAGGGTGCATCCTCTTACAGAGATTATCAACATGGGCAGAGGAGCATAAGATCTTGTCGGACGTCCAGTATGGTTTCCAGCCGGGACGCTCTACTATTGCTCAGTGTCTTAATCTATCCATGATACTGAGCAAATATACGGTTGCTCGCCCCGGAACTATCCATCTTGCCTTCATGGACTTGTCATCCGCGTTTGACTGTGTAAATAGAGACAAACTGTGGCAGTCCATAAGGGCAATGGGGGTGGGGAATAGTATTGTCAATTTTCTCGAGGACCTGCGTATATCAACTAAAGCTAATGTCATGTTCTCACAGGATTTGCAGGTCACTATGGACTTTGAGATCAAGAAGGGAGTACTTTTTTCTTTAATTTTTATATAAATGAACTGTATAGTGCATTAAGGGCAACTGGAGTCGATTATCCCTGTGTAGGATGGCATTGTATCCCCGTCCTGCTATATGCGGACGACGCCCTCCTCATATCCAGGACCAAATTGGGTTTGCAATCTCTTTTAACCACTTTCTCTTAAATTCTTAAGTGATCGGGACTTGCCAATTAATAATTCTAAGTTCCACGTCATGAAAGTGGGGCAACAATCGAAAAAGAGTTTTCATTTTAGTGTAGGCCTGCCAAGATCCCCCTCACAAATGTATTTTCCTACTTAGGGGTTCTTTTTGATGACCAACTTAAATGAGGCCCCCTAATACTGAAGAAAAAAGGGGATCTGGCTCGGGTAAATACAGCAATCTTCAATTTTGCCTCGAAAATAGGGAAGAAACCAACAGGCGCTATGCTGCAAGTTTATCAAGCCAAAAGCTTGGCCATAGCTACCTATGGTAGTGAAATTTGGGGACATATTGCAGTAGAGTCCCTCCAGGTAGTGGAGAATGACTTTCTGAAACGCTTATTATGTGTTCCGTGTGGAACCTCTACTTTAGAGATCCACGAGGAATTAGGGTCCCCCATCTTAGTGATGCTCTTGCTTTGCGACCCCTGATCTTCTGGCTAAAGAGTTGGCCGAACAAAGATTTAACTCTCAACCATCTGATTCTAAGAGAGTGCATGTCCCTTGAAAACTCGGCCCGTATCCCCTGACTTAGATATATTAAAAGAAGATTTGAAGGGATAGGGCGGGGCGATCTATTTTCCATACCTGACGTCATCACCAAGAAGGATGTGGAAATAACCAAGATAGCCTTTCTGACTTTAAGGAAAACGGAACGGAAAGCCGAGGAGGTGCTGAAACCTAGTGTTCGGATGTATTTAATGCTTAATACAACTCAGAGGACGGAACCTTATCTCATGGGGTCTCTCAACATATGAGAAGTTTTTGTTAGCCAGGTTTCGGATGAACCTCTTTCACCTCTTGCTCGCCAGACCTAAGGGTTTTAACGGAGGTCAAGTGCTAGCTCCCTGCGGCTGTGACAGACAGTCTCCACAGGATTTGCTGCACTTTCTGTTTTTATGTAGACTATATGAAATTCCCCGTAAGCACTTTCTGGTTCCTATTTTAAAAAGAATGAATTTTAGACCGGTTTGTCCGGCTCTTGTGTTTCTGCAACTGCTGAAAAAGGACTGTATGTTTTTTATAGTAGGGTTTTTAAAAGCTTCTGTGAAATCTAGGATCTGTATGGATGTGTAAAGTTTGTTTACTTAGGCATGTTTATTTATTTAGCTGATTCACGTTGCGGTACTGGTTATCTTTTTAAATTATGTATTAGCACTTAACTGTTTTTATGTATTTGTATCTGTGTTTTTGGTTTTTCGAACAAAAAACGAATAAAGTTTTTCTGATTGATTGATTGATTGATTGATTGATTGAATGATAAACTGCTAGCGAAAGCTTATTTATTATAAATTAAGTGTGTGTGTTGGTGAAAAACATATCGTAGCGGCCAGCCGGAAAAAAAGCACAGATTTTTTTCCTACCTTTTTTTTTAAGGTAATAAGTGTGTGTTCCTATAATTTACACACAGCATCAAATTTAATATTATTACAGTGTGTATTGTCATTTCAAAAGCATCTGGTTTTGGGCATAAAACAGACAGAAGGAAAGTATATTGAATGGAAATAATTATGCTGCTGCCACAATTAAAGTACATTTTTATTAAGGCACATTCTGCTGCTCCTTCACATGGCTCACAACATCTGTTTTGCACAACATAGTAATAAAAGGACAAGCATCACTGCATAGTGTTAAAAGCTGTCTGCCTTTTCAGTCGGAAGAGATTTTATCTTTTAGCTTTACAGCCCCAGAACTATCGACAGGAATGTGGCTTAAACAATGTAAATAGCCCACGATCACCAAATGTTATGGCGACGCCAAGACTAAAATGACAACTTCAGTAACAATGTTACACATTTACCCCTTTTTCGGTAGATACGTGGAGAGAAAACTGATTTTGTGAGAATAACAGGTGTTAAACAGAGGCCGTGATTCTAACTTGTTTCCTGTGTACGGCATTACATAACAATGCGTTTTCCTTTGAAGCACTAGAGTTAAAGCATTAATGCTCCAGCAGAGATTGAGCCATCGTCCAGGAAGGACGCAGCAGAGCCCGGGGAGGAGGAGGAAGAGGCTGGGAGGGCTGGTGTAGAAAAAAGACAAACCCAAGCTCGGGTGAAAAATCACAGTATTTTGTTTACAACATACTGGATACTGTGTAGCAACAAGGAGCGTGGGAAATGTATGAAGCTCTTCCAAGTGCAGTTAAAAACAAGCATAACAAGCAGATAAATAAAACAAGATAACGTAATGTAAATAAATGAAACAATTAATAAAATAAGTAAACGTAATGCTGTTTTTACTCACGAGTTGAACAAAAAGAAACAGCATTGCTCCAAAGAAGTACAACTGACCTGCAGCCGAGATTGGTGGGGTCCTTTTCAGTCTCTCACTGGATGTGGAGCAGCTGGCTGGGTATTGTTGAAAATGACAACCTACGACATTCCGGGGTGGAGGGGATCTAGGGAAGAGATGAAAAAAGTGGATCCTAATAGAACTGACTACGAGATAGACGGCTTGTTCTGCCGCTAGTTATGAATAAGTGCAGCGAAGACTTGAGGGTGAGAGACAGAGGCTTGAGGTACACGGGGCAGCAGCATTTACTAATGTTGCAGCGGGGCTGCCTGTAACCCTCCAATCATTTAGTGAGCAGAGAAGATTGCAGGCCTGAGACCGTAGCAGAGAAAGGAGCTGCGAAGAGAAACAGCGCATGATTGAGCAAGATTGAGAAGAAAACACATGAGACAGCGGTGAAAAAGGAGCTGCCTGAAAGTGTTAGTGCTGCTGCAGAGCCAGGGCCCAAGCCCAGGAAGGACGCAACAGGAACGAGTCCTGGTAGAAGGAAGAGGCTGGAAGGGCTGGTGGGGGAAAAATACAGACCCCAGGTCGGGAAAAAACTCGGCACAGTTTGGCCCTTGCAGCCTCAGTAATGGAGCTGCTATCATGTTACATAGAGCGGCCGATAACTTGCGGTCCATTAAATAAAGATGTAACAAATGTGTTTGATTTGGTGAAATAATTTTTTTAAAGTGGCAGGCGGAGGCAGGGATGCCAGAAAGCAAACAGGGAAAGGCTATATGTGTTTGTGTGGGACGGCAAAGCGACAGGCTAAACAAGCCCCACAACGGTACCTTTCTGTGCACTACCGCCGCCATGTACATTTGAAGCCACATCATTGACACTGCAACCAACTCTCTGTCAGGTCAGCAACAGGTAATGCATTAGCGAGCACGGGACTTAAAATAAACAAAATGCATACCACGCGCAAGAAACCACACGTTAATAACATAACTGATATCTCCGCAAAAAAACGTTACGTTAAAGCCACTAGTACTAATGCATTCCACACGCAAACGAAAGGCATGCAATAGTTAAAAAAAAAGTGCAGCAAGTCAATATTAAACCCACCTTCTCATGCCGCCAGTAAAAGATCCAATCGAGCTGGGCGTGCCATAAAACGGACTGGGTGGCAACCAGGGGCCTCCGGTACAATCAACAAAGTCTGTTCTGAATAATAACTGACGACAAACGACGCACACCAATCACAATTGCAGTCAGAGCTCAGACACGACTTCTGGAACCATATTGATTCCAAGAAGCCGAGGCATGGCGAGAGCAGCGCATGCGCGCTGCTAACGCCAGGCAAGACCTGAAAAGAAAAACCAGCCTAAGGAGTGGCTCTAGGGCACATTATAAATGTGTATATGTGGTTTTGTGGTGCCTCAAACAGGGCAGGATTCAGAAAAGGGGGTGGTGATGAACAGAGTGCCTGAATTAAGCAGACCACTCTTACCCAGTCCAAAGATCAGGGCTTGATCCATCACCGTTTTTTAGCTCACTGCACCATCCCAGCTCAGAACTTGGCTATATGCAAATTAGTCTGTTCCTGTCCCAGTGCATGATGGGAACAGGGCAAACCAAACTACCAAGCCAATTCTTGTACTGGGAAGGAAACAAGCTTCCGGGGACCGGTTTCTGCCATTTCAGGCGTCGTCGGCCCGGCTTGCTTGAATCCTGATGGTGCAATGAGCAAGGGACTCACATCTGAGTATACCCTTCCACGCTTATGGTGGACAAAATGATTCAGAAAAGGGGGTGGTGATGAACAGAGTGCCTGAATTAAGCAGACCACTCTTACCCAGTCCAAAGATCAGGGCTTGATCCATCACCGTTTTTTAGCTCACTGCACCATCCCAGCTCAGAACTTGGCTATATGCAAATTAGTCTGTTCCTGTCCCAGTGCATGATGGGAACAGGGCAAACCAAACTACCAAGCCAATTCTTGTACTGGGAAGGAAACAAGCTTCCGGGGACCGGTTTCTGCCATTTCAGGCGTCGTCGGCCCGGCTTGCTTGAATCCTGATGGTGCAATGAGCAAGGGACTCACATCTGAGTATACCCTTCCACGCTTATGGTGGACAAAATGATTCAGAAAAGGGGGTGGTGATGAACAGAGTGCCTGAATTAAGCAGACCACTCTTACCCAGTCCAAAGATCAGGGCTTGATCCATCACCGTTTTTTAGCTCACTGCACCATCCCAGCTCAGAACTTGGCTATATGCAAATTAGTCTGTTCCTGTCCCAGTGCATGATGGGAACAGGGCAAACCAAACTACCAAGACAATTCTTGTACTGGGAAGGAAACAAGCTTCCGGGGACCGGTTTCTGCCATTTCAGGCGTCGCCGGCCCGGCTTGCTTGAATCCTGATGGTGCAATGAGCAAGGGACTCACATCTGAGTATACCCTTCCACGCTTATGGTGGACAAAATGATTCAGAAAAGGGGGTGGTGATGAACAGAGTGCCTGAATTAAGCAGACCACTCTTACCCAGTCCAAAGATCAGGGCTTGCTCCATCACCGTTTATTAGCTCACTGCACCATCCCAGCTCAGAACTTGGCTATATGCAAATTAGTCTGTTCCTGTCCCAGTGCATGATGGGAACAGGGCAAACCAAACTACCAAGCCAATTCTTGTACTGGGAAGGAAACAAGCTTCCGGGGACCGGTTTCTGCCATTTCAGGCGTCGTCGGCCCGGCTTGCTTGAATCCTGATGGTGCAATGAGCAAGGGACTCACATCTGAGTATACCCTTCCACGCTTATGGTGGACAAAATGATTCAGAAAAGGGGGTGGTGATGAACAGAGTGCCTGAATTAAGCAGACCACTCTTACCCAGTCCAAAGATCAGGGCTTGATCCATCACCGTTTTTTAGCTCACTGCACCATCCCAGCTCAGAACTTGGCTATATGCAAATTAGTCTGTTCCTGTCCCAGTGCATGATGGGAACAGGGCAAACCAAACTACCAAGCCAATTCTTGTACTGGGAAGGAAACAAGCTTCCGGGGACCGGTTTCTGCCATTTCAGGCGTCGTCGGCCCGGCTTGCTTGAATCCTGATGGTGCAATGAGCAAGGGACTCACATCTGAGTATACCCTTCCACGCTTATGGTGGACAAAATGATTCAGAAAAGGGGGTGGTGATGAACAGAGTGCCTGAATTAAGCAGACCACTCTTACCCAGTCCAAAGATCAGGGCTTGATCCATCACCGTTTTTTAGCTCACTGCACCATCCCAGCTCAGAACTTGGCTATATGCAAATTAGTCTGTTCCTGTCCCAGTGCATGATGGGAACAGGGCAAACCAAACTACCAAGCCAATTCTTGTACTGGGAAGGAAACAAGCTTCCGGGGACCGGTTTCTGCCATTTCAGGCGTCGTCGGCCCGGCTTGCTTGAATCCTGATGGTGCAATGAGCAAGGGACTCACATCTGAGTATACCCTTCCACGCTTATGGTGGACAAAATGATTCAGAAAAGGGGGTGGTGATGAACAGAGTGCCTGAATTAAGCAGACCACTCTTACCCAGTCCAAAGATCAGGGCTTGATCCATCACCGTTTTTTAGCTCACTGCACCATCCCAGCTCAGAACTTGGCTATATGCAAATTAGTCTGTTCCTGTCCCAGTGCATGATGGGAACAGGGCAAACCAAACTACCAAGCCAATTCTTGTACTGGGAAGGAAACAAGCTTCCGGGGACCGGTTTCTGCCATTTCAGGCGTCGTCGGCCCGGCTTGCTTGAATCCTGATGGTGCAATGAGCAAGGGACTCACATCTGAGTATACCCTTCCACGCTTATGGTGGACAAAATGATTCAGAAAAGGGGGTGGTGATGAACAGAGTGCCTGAATTAAGCAGACCACTCTTACCCAGTCCAAAGATCAGGGCTTGATCCATCACCGTTTTTTAGCTCACTGCACCATCCCAGCTCAGAACTTGGCTATATGCAAATTAGTCTGTTCCTGTCCCAGTGCATGATGGGAACAGGGCAAACCAAACTACCAAGCCAATTCTTGTACTGGGAAGGAAACAAGCTTCCGGGGACCGGTTTCTGCCATTTCAGGCGTCGTCGGCCCGGCTTGCTTGAATCCTGATGGTGCAATGAGCAAGGGACTCACATCTGAGTATACCCTTCCACGCTTATGGTGGACAAAATGATTCAGAAAAGGGGGTGATGATGAACAGAGTGCCTGAATTAAGCAGACCACTCTTACCCAGTCCAAAGATCAGGGCTTGATCCATCACCAAACAGGGCAGGGGCACCACCAACGGGTTGGCCAGGGTTCCGTGGTCTTCAACGAGCGCAGCAGCCCCCAAAATAGCCCCAGTGTTAAAATTCAAGTTGCGGCTCTAAGCTTCCAAAGGGGACATAGTTGGACCCCAGGAAAGTTTCTCAATGTTACAAATACGCTATAGCTGGAGCTTTAGCCTTATGGCTCCACAGTGTTGGCTCCAGAGTGCTTGGAACCCTGGTGGTGAGTCCTGACATAGCTTTGTAGTAAAAGTAGAAAAAAAAACTCATACACGCTGTTAATAAAATGCTTTATTGACCAAGTCATCAGTGAATCATTCATTAAATGTATTAATTAATGACGCTAAAGCTCCAGTCCTCATTCATTGCTGTGGGCTAAGTTTTCTATTGATTAACTGGTGTCATCTTTCTGTCTTATTACTGTCTGACACTCAGCGATAAGGTCTTTTATAGGGTAGGTAAGCACAAAGCTATGGAGAGGGGCAACGGGGAGGCTGAGTCTGGGTCTTCATTGAAGTCACGAAAGGGTAAAAAGGCGAAGAGGGTGGCTAGGCATGCAGCTGTTAATTGTGTCATCGACTGGATTGATAATTTGGTAGAAGATTGTGAGGTTATTTTGGGCATTGACGGCAGCACACAAGTAACTGGTACTGCCCAGCAATTAGTTAGAGGGGAAGGGGGGCTAGCAAAAGGGGATAGTGTTTTGCCTGTCATCCCTGCTATGTTTCTCACGAAAAGTAAGGGTCCACCTGAGTGTGATTCTGGGACAAATGGGGCTCTAGTCGTATCTACTGACAAATCTATTGAGGTCGATACTCACAATGTAAACATGATGGCTAATTGCCAGCCCTCTGTAATTACCCAGCCAGTTTTTTGTTCCAATAGGTTTTCTGTGCTTGCTAATATACATGACGATAATTCAAGGACAGGTTCACCTCTTCTAGCTGCCACTGACCCAGTTACGCCCAACCAAGCTGTATATAAACCCTACCATGACCAAGTGCAAGAAACTACGCCAGTTCAATCTGGTCTGAATGGCAATAATGTTCCACAAGACATTTGTGCCCTGACAAATTTAGTTTCCCTTTTAAGAGATGAAATCGAGTCCATGAAAGTTCTAATCCTAAATTTGACCGCTATGGTGGGACCCCAGATAAGTGCAAGGGCACGCTCGATATTAATTCCTAGTTCGACTAATGTTAATGCATTTCCTTTGAAAATTAATAGTACTAGTCGGCTGCCCCAAGTTGAGGGAAACGCAACTAGGGATGGTAACGCAAGACAAAGCACTGTTGTGGACCAGGCTGGGGCTTGTAGGCCAACTATAACCGGGAATTGCCAAAACAAATTGCAAAAATCACTGGAGTTTAAACTGTCAGACCGATTGAAGACACCAGTGAGGAAGCACACCACACCCACTAATGGAAGGGGTTTAACTGACATGTTATACCATAGAGGCAAACCCCTAACGAGGCGAGAGGTAACTTTATCCAGTAGACCCCATAGTCCAAATAAAATCTATATGAATAATATACCCAAGTTAGGCATCGGGGGCAAATATGAGAGTGCGGACACCCTGACGAACAAAGCTATACACTGGCTTCGCTACGTCAGAGGCTGTAGATCGGTAATTAGGGAGGATATTACCAAAGCTACTAGATTAGTTATGGACGAAGGACAGTATGACTGCATTGAACTGGTTTTAGCATCAGATTCACTTGCTGACAACTTATTTGCTTTGGAATTTAGAACTAGCCCCCCAGCCCATTCCTGTATCCAGCCGAGGAAATTGACCCTTAATTGTTTCAATGGACAGGCATTACGGTATAACGTTGGGGGCTCTGGATTGGAAAATATAGATTGACTTATAGATGGTGATGTAACGGTAAATCTCCTTGAGTTAGGTCCTGGTGTCCCTGCCAATGGAAGATCGGAAATAAATTTGGTAGACATTGTAAGCGGCCCGAGGCTTGGGAATGGCACAGTGGTAAAAACTGGCAACGTCAACACAGTCGATCAATCTATCAAGGTAGTAAATCTTGAAAGGTCTGGTATCCTCCCTGATGTTTGTCCAACCGTTAGGGCCAAATGTCCACAGCAAGTTGTTATGTGCCAGGATGGGGTTATTACTCCAGCCCGGCCTATAACATTAGTTGCTGCAGGGCCCGATAGGGGTTCTAGGGACCATTGTGTGAGTGAGGTTAACATTCTGCCACTTGTAAATGGTGGTCCTAAGGGGGAGACGTTAGTTTCCTGGAACATAGCAGGTCTGGGTGCTAAAATATCATCACCAGAATGGTTAGCGTTCATTGGTGATTATCACGTCTGCCTTTTCCAGGAGACTTGGCTATCCCAGCCGCATTTCTTTTCTGGGTATCTAAATTATTTTGTTCCCGCGACAAAAGGAGCCAAGGGGCGTCCAATGGGGGGTTTAACTGCATGGGTGCGGCAGGATCTTCCTGTAATTGTCAAAGAATTACCGTCTGGGAGTAAGGACATCCAAGCATTAAGACTAGACTTGGGATCTTTGGGACGCTTGGACATCTACAATGTCTATGTGAGGAGGGTTCCCGGGGGTAGATCACAGGTTATAGCTGCTTGGACTCCCTCATCGAGCTTCACTCACAAGACACTAATGTGATTGTTGCAGGAGATCTAAACACCACCTTCGAGCCCCTAATAGTTACTGAGTGGGATTCTACAGACGATGATGAAGATAGTCAATGGGGGGTACCAAAAGTTGAGCTTGAACCTGTTAAAAAGTGGACAGAGGTAGTGATACAGATTAATACAGTCTGTTCTGAAAGGGGGCTTAGAGCACTTATTGGCAGGACTTCGAAGGACAGGAATGGGGTTGTAACATTTAATAATGGGCGAAGCAAGAGTCGAATTGATTATGTTCTCTGTAGTCTGAATTTTTGGCGCACGATTATAGATATGGAGGTTAAAGACCGTATGGAAAGTGATCATAACCCCCTGTATGTCACACATGGATGGTGGGATCGGGATTTACCTCATCAAGAAAGGGCTGAGCTCTGCCCCCCAGCCATTGTGCCAACTAATGATATGAGGCGTCTCAACTTGGCAAAAGTGGTCTCTAACATAGAGGTTATGAATAAAATTGCTGAGGAGGTCGACAGCGCTTTATTGAAATTAGATGATGGTATTGACCATTCTGACTTGGGCTGTGTTACTTCTATCCATGATAGCCTGTTTAAGTCCATTAGTGGCCATTTTTTAACTCCTGGTAATACCAAGCAAAAAGGTACCCCAAAAACACTAAGGTGGTACAACTAAGATTGCAGAAAAGCCAGAGTAGATCTGGCTAGGGCCATAAAGGGTGGCAATCTGGATGCAGTCCGTTGTGGCAGACAGACCTATAAAAGAGCCATTCTCAAGGCCAAAAGACTTTGGGATGAGCGTCGATAGCAGGAGCTTAAGGAAGCAAGCGAGAAAAAGAATTCCAGATTATTCTGGAATCTTATTAAGTGGGGTAGAGGGGGGAAGGCCGACCAACCCGAGAACTATGTCACTCAAGAAGGCTGGATTGATTATTTTAAACCACAGTATGCGTCCAACCATGTAGGAGCTCAAGTGGAGGATATAAGTTTTGTATTTTCTAAAGATTTAGCTTTTAACAGTAATGATGTTTTAATTGCTCTTAATGTTGTGTCAAGAGGTAGAGCTCCAGTGTTCGATGGTGTCCCTGCAGATGTCTTTCTGTATGACAAGGCTCGCTGGGGTAAATATATCTTGCTATTGGCAAATGCTATAGCTAAGGGTGCCCCGGTCCCGGTTTCTTGGAAAGGAGCAATAATAATCCCTGTTTATAAAAAGGGCGACAAGACCCAACCCGGAAATTATAGACCTGATAGATACCATCCAAAAAACAATTGGGAGGATGATTTTAAATAAGATTATAGACTGGATCGAAGAAAACAAAGTATTGTCCCCCTTTCATGCGTGTTTTAGAACATATACCAGCACAATCGATCAAATTTTCTCTCCTCCACTGGAAGACTGTGATTCTGGGTAAAGGCAGTCTTTATGCTGCCTTTGTCGACCTACGTGCAGCCTTCGACCTAGTCCCTCGTCCACAGTTGTGGATGACACTACAGCAACTAGGTCTCCCTGCAGAGATTTTAACTATGGTGATGCGGCTGCACGAGGCAAGCTATGCTAAAATTCAATGGGGAGGTTACGGCAGGGTCACTACTCAATTTCCGGTTAAGCGTGGAGTGAGGCAAGGTTGCTCTATGGCTCCAACTCTGTTTTCCTTGTATATTAATGGTATAGTGGATTGTAAACACAGACACTCCTTCACTAGCTGGTATTAAGGTTCCGATTTTAATGTTTGTGGATGACACGCTAATTATATCTAAAACTCCTAGTGGCCTGCAGCGTGCTTTAGACATTTTTGAAAAATTTTGTTTCACGAAGGGCCTAGAAATTAACGTGGCTAAAACTAAAATGATGATTTTTAATCCGCATTGTACTTTTATGGGGAATGTTTTTATGAATGGGAAGCCACTTGAATTGGTTAAGGCATTTACTTATTTGGGTGCCCATTTGGGCAAGGACCTCAAATGGGAGAATCATATAAATTTGGCAGCTATTAAACACCGCCAAATTGCAGGCGCTCTCTCTTTGGAACATAAAAAGTCGTTGTCCAAACCAATACTGCCTGTACTAGAAGTTTATGAATGTAAAGCAGTTAGCTCTGTCCTCTACGGTGCCGAACTTTGGGGCTTTGAGAAGTTGACACCATTGGCCCTTTCCGAAAACAAGTTTTTTCGTAACATCATTAGCCTCCCGCAGAGTACACCTTTAGTACCACTAAGATATGATCTGGGAAGGAAAGCTATTGTTGATAGTGTCAGGTTACGCCCTATTCTATACTGGCGTAGGCTTTGGACGACACCTGAGCTTTCCGCATACGCCGCAGGGTTTTTAGATGTCATGAAATCTGATTCATTTCATAAGATTCGTTGTCTTGCCCACTTAAGAAACAGCTTGGCAGCTCTGGGCAGGCAAACTCTTTGCGATAGCCCTACGGAAGCTGCATTTCCTTCGAAAACAATTTTGTAGGAAAGATACTGGAAGCAGATTGCGTATCAGACATGGAGTGGTGTTGATTCTTCTACCATGGCGGGGGTCTTCATAGGGGCAAAAGTATTGCCAAAATTTGAACCTTTTTGGGACATTATTACTACGCCTGGAGACAGGAAGCTCTATTTTCAGCTCCGAGTCGGTTCTGTACCCCTGAAGGCTTTAACCTCTAGATGGTCTGCTGTAAATACCACTAATATTTGCCCAGTATGCGAGAACTCTGTAGAAACTCTTGCACATTTTCTTTTTGCCTGCCCATTGTATGCAACCCCGAGGCGTGTTTGGCTCGCACCAATGTGTAAGCTACTGGGTACCAACAAAAGCTCTGTTGCTGAGAGACTGATATGCACTTGCACCACGCCGTTTATTTCAATAGCTGTAGCCAAATACTTGGGATGGGCATGGGTCTTACGGCAAAATTTTATTCGAGGTCAATTGACTGTTTCGAAATAATGTGTGGTTTTCTTTGACCATGTATTGATTCTTTTTTAATCGATTTTATTATTCTCTTGTAAATTCACATCAATTGTTTTTATCTATTCTACTCTTTGAAATATGCTGCTTATCTCCTCCTCTAGGGAATAGTGTATGTATTTAAATCCAGTAATTCACTGCTATGATGCAGCAACAGTTGTTTAAAAAGCTGTTACCCACTGTTGCTACATCATAATGAAACTCGAGGCTACTCTGGCAGGAATCTCACAGAACATGTCAGAGCAGCGCTGGAAAGCAGTGACCACAACCTTTAGAAGAAAGAGTAGGGAAGGCACAGAGAGTGGTAGGGTTAGGCAGCAGGAAGTTAGGATGTTTTTTTCCGTTTGAAACAGGATGGAGAGACCATGTTATGTAGACTTCCCCATTACTCTTCGGCCTCTGCGTAGCAGGTGAAAACAGGGGCAGGTCATTTTGGGGCCATTAATAACATAAAATTATAGATGGGTAAAAAACATATTACGGGTATGCCTTTCATCCCTGGGTTCTGAGTGACATAGACTACTCGAGCTTTGCTATTGTTGTTTATTTGATGTCACTTAAAACCCCTTGGTGAAAGCCATCCCCGTAATTCACTGTTACTGATCTATAATTATATATACTAATCTGGTGACACTCTGACACTACCCGTCTATCTGATGCTTGTATAGTGTGAACCTAACCAAATGGCAGCCAAGCACTGTACAGGGTTAAAGGCAATCCAGCATGTTGGGCTTTTTTACTTGAAAGTATTAGCATTAATATTGTTGATTGTGTTTGTGGGTGGATTTATAGGTGGGCAGTCTAGGTTTGAAGTTGGATAGATGGAGTTATAGGTAGATGGGCATGGCTCACTCGGAGCTGTAGCTTGTCGCTAAGGGTGTCTGGCATCTGCTCAGCAGAACTATGTGTTATTAGGGGCTTGTGTGCCTAACATGGAGATATTGAGCGCAGATTCCTTAAAGAGGCTAGAGGGTTCTGGTGCCTCAAATGGCAGATAGCCCAACACTTGCAGTGGCTAATAAGGCTTTCCTCTGTACGGGGAACAGCTATTACAACGCGGTTTTTACCACGCTTTGCTATTACATCGCATGCGTTACAACGCATGCGATGTTACAACGTGTGGTAAAAACCACGCATACCATTACATCGCATGCGCTTTAACAACGCATGTGTAACGGCGGCGGTCCATGTCGTTGTGAGAAAACTTAGGCTGTTTCCTCACAACGACATGCAGCAAGCAGGAACCGGGAGCAGAGACGGTGACGCTGGAGAGGAGAGAGGTAAGGGGGTTTGAGCTTGGGGTGGAGATTACTTTTGTATGGTTTAGGGTAGTGTAAAAGTAGTGTTGTAATGTTTGTGTTGTGTGGTTTTTTTATAATGTTTTAGTGTGTTTTTTGTAGTGTAGTGTTGTATTGTTTGTTTAGTGTAGTGTATTAGGGTTTAGGGTAGTGTAGTAGTGTTTATGTAGTTTAGTGATTTAGGTTTTAGGGTAGTGTAGTAGTCTTTGTGTAGTGATTTAGGTTTTAGGGTAGTGTAGTAGTGTTTGTGTAGTGTAGTGATTTAGGGCTTAGGGTAGTGTAGTGTTTTAGGGTTTAGGGTAGTTTAGTGGTTTAGGGTAGGGTAGTCTAGTAGTGTTTGTGTAGTGTAGTGTTTTAGGGTTTAGGGTAGTGTAGTGTTTTAGGGTAGTATAGTACTGTTTATGTAGTGTAGTGATTTAGGTTTTAGGGTAGTGTAGTAGTGTTTGTGTAGTGATTTAGGTTTTAGGGTAGTGTAATAGTGTTTGTGTAGTGTAGTGTTTTAGGGTAGTGTAGTGTTTTAGGGTTTATGGTAGTGTAGTAGTGTTTGTGTAGTGTAGTAGGCTGATTTGCACATGGTCATGTCTGAACTGGGGTGGTGTGGAGTGCAAAAAAAACATGGATTTAGGCCCAGATCTCTGTACTGGGGTGAATGTATGACATTGTTCTGCATTCTGTCCATCAACTGTTGTTTTTGCATTTGTCACCCCGAGTGGGATGGGTATGCTCAGACGTGAGTCCCATGCTCTCCACACCACTGGATTCAAGCTATCCAGGCTGATGACGGCTGATAGCCAGAAACCGGTCCTTGGATGCTTGATTCCGGTCCAGGAAAGACATGGCTTGGCAGTTCGGGCTGGACTGTTCCCATGAGGCACAGGGTCAAGGCTGATTTGCATATGGCCATGTCTGACCTGGGGTGGTGTGGAGTGCAAAAAAACTATGTATTTAGGCCCAGATCTCTGTACTGGGGTGAATGTATGACAATGTTCTGCATTCTGTCCATCACCTGTTGTTTTTGGTATTGTTTAGTACTGCACAGGACTTCCTACATTGTCAAATTGCTGGCAGAGGTTAACAGGAGGCTCGGGGTTTGGACACTGTCATACTACCACTTGGCAGGGGATATTGTTTCTCCTAAAGCTTGGCAATAATCACTGCCTGTAAGCTGGACAAACTAGGCAATGGCAAAATGCAAATAACTTTGAATTAAACAGCCTGAGCTGCTTAATTGCTTTACATATGGGAGCATAGTCAATTGTCTAAAGGTCAGGAAAGGATGACGACTTTTAAGAAAAATAAATGTGAGATATGTGCTTCTACTGATGGAGCAAGGACTCGTTCAAAAGAGACTTGCTTGGACGCAATCATCTCATATAATCCTGTAACATAGTATTAATAATGTATTGTGATACTAATATGCACTACATTACATATATGTTTAGCTAGATGAAGCTTGCATATGTGTTTTACTAACAAATAACCCGAGTGGAACTTAAAATTGCTACTAACGCGGGAAACTGTACTGCGCATGCGTCAACTGCATCTACGCAGAATGACGCCTTTACGCTTGGAGGGAAAATTCTGCTTCTGCGCAATTTTATCTAAAATGGCCGTTTGAAAACTCACATGCTAAGTATCTGCTTTGCTAAAGGTTTAAGGAGTTAACTCATCTACCCAGAGGTATCTCAGACCACTCACCTGTACTTGTCAAGTATGCATTGAACACCTCAACACAACGTTCCATTTTCCTGATATATCCAGGCTATTTGAGGAATTCTCAGATTTGGAGAGGACGGATCACCGCCACGCATAATTATTTTAGAGAAAATGAACCCTCGGTATCCTCCCCCTCATTCTATGGGAGGCATATAAGCCAGTTCTTCGAGGGCAGGCCATCTCTCTAATCATGGGTCGCAAAAAAGTAAAAGTAGTGATGGCCTGGAGCAAGAAGTGAGCCAACTAGAGTCAGTACACTCCCAAAATCCCTCTGACATAAATACGCATCAATTGCATTAAAAAACAGGAATATACAGAGCATATGTGGGAAGACACGAAAACTAGGCTAGCGGCCACCCGACATAAGATATATTAGGCTGGGGGTAAAGCCGGCAAGCTCTTGGTCTGGCTTGATAAACGAGAGTGGGCTGACCGGTGGGTGGTGGAACTCCGACTTGACACTGGGGAAACTATAACAGACCCACAAAAAATAGTAAATGCTATCGAACTTCACTACAGACACTTTATGCCCGACAGCCATGGTGACACCGGAGGAAGCAATGGCATTCCTCAAAGATATCCAGCTCCCCACATTCACAAAAGCAGACAGGGCCGGACTGGGAACCAAAACCGGCACTGGCAAAGTGCTCGGCCGCCTACCCTCTCCCCCTGCCCCCGGGTGCCGCCGAGCTCTTTGCCAGGGCCGGTTTTCAGCCGATTTTGTAATAGGGCCGATTATGCTGCAAAAACGTCCCTGTCACAAAAATGGCCCTCAGGGGCTCCAAACCGGCCCCCCACCCATGGGGCGCACTGGGGGATTGCCCGGTGCCGCTACGGCCAGTCCGGCCCTGGAAGCAGACCTCACAACAGAGGAATTGGCCATCGGGAACATACAATCAGGGAAAGCACTGGGGTCTAACGGCATTCCCATTGAGCTATATAAAAGAGCAGCAACCAAAATCACCCCGCATTTATTAAAAATGTACGAAACCAGCCTAGAGGAGGGTGAACTCCCAAGGGACCAACGCATGGCGATGAAGGTGGCAATTCATAAGCCTGGTAAACCGCCCTAAGAGTGCACATCTTATCGTCCCATATCACTGCTTAATGCAGAGGCCAAGATCCTGGCCAAAATGCTAGCCAATAGACTGACACCTCACCTCACCAAGCTAGTGCATCCAGATCAATCTGGATTCATGCCGGGAAGAAACACAGCGCTCAACTTGAGAGGCCTCCATAGCGTAATCGGTAATTGGTCACAAACATACCATCTCTTGACACACGTATGGTCTTTGATATGGTCGAATTGCCCTTCTTCTTCGCTGTTCTTGAACATCTGGGGTTTGGGCCTAAATTCTGTTCTTGGATAAGACTGCTATACACAAAACCACTCGCACACGGAGTGACAAATGGATGTATCTCCAGTGAATTCCCTTTGGGGCATGGAACGAGACAGGGCTGTCTTTTGTCGCCGCTCCTCTACGCCCTTGTGCTGGAACCTCAGGCTGCTTGGATAAGAGGAGACACTATTATCCGCGGGCTCTGATGGGAAGAAGGATGGGAAGACCGTATATCCTTGTATGCCGAAGATGTTCTATTATACATGGCATCTCCCAAACGACTTGCGCTGGAGGGCGCTGTAGGATAGGGAATAGTTTAATTTACTATCCAAAACCTTCCCTACTATCCACGGGGACTGGAGTCGGAATAGTAAATTAAACTATTCCTCTATCCAGCGCCCCCAACGCAAGTCGTTGTAACGACTTGCGTTGTAAAACCTGCGTTGTAAAGGCATGCGTGGAAAAAGCATGTGTTGTACCGACATACATCCGTCAGTCATATATGTCTTGTATTGCCCTCTGCCGGCGTTACCTAGGGGGCGTGAGGTAAAGGTGGTGGAAGACAGCGTTAAATATCTAGGGATTCACATTACATCAAACCCAGATGACTTCATGAATAAAAACCTCCTGGTGCCCCTACAAAGACTGCGTCGGGATGCCAAGCACTGGTAATCCCTGCCGCTGACACTACTGGGGAGAGCTGCACTCTTCAAAATGATGGCACTCCCCAGATTCCTTTACGCCTTAAAAAACACCCCATTCTTAGTTCCACCATCGTACTTTCCAGAAATAGAATCGGAAGTAAACAGTCTCCTTTGGGATGGAACACCGGCTCGGATAGCCATGAATAAATTAGTTAAGAGTTGATATGAGGGTTGATATGAGGGTGGCATTGCACTCCCAAACATACAGACATATTACTGGCCCTCCCAATGATTGTGCTTAATCAGTGCTTAATCAGTAGCTTCACTACCCCCAAACTGACCCTGCTTTTCGAATGGATAGACATGTTCTAAGAGTGGGAGGAATCAACTGAGCACATTACAACAAAACCCGAAAAACAGCTTTCCTGGGACCTACTACACATACAGTCCACATATGGTACACTGTACTCAGAAAATTGGTCTGGGATAACAAGATAATACAGTCCACACCACAAGGGGTTTCAAGTGTGGGGGACCTTTGGATCAAGGGAAAAGTTATCACATTCAATCAATTACAGGATCAATATGAGATGCCACCCACAGAACTGTTCCGTTACCTGCAAATTAAACAAGCACTTGAGGCAGTCATCCCACCTGACACTATCCTTCCGGAACCCTCTCTAATGAAGGACAGACTCCTAACGGATCATATGGATAAAAAGCTATATCCTTAACCTACTGTAAAATTATAAACAACCAGCCAGACCCTACACAGTCACTCAGGGAAAAATGGCAGACCGACATTGTTGAACTAGATGACACTGACTGGCAGGAGGAGCTAGAATCCCAGCGAGAGGTGGCAGTATCCTCGAAGCTACGCTTAATACAGCTTAAAGTGCTACACAGAACCTACTTTACTAGGGTGACCCTATATAAGATGGGAAAAACCAGTAATCAACTCTGCCTGCGACAATGATGTACAGGAGGCACATTCTACCACACAATATGGAGCTGGCCAGCGTACTGGGAAACAATTATGAGCACGATAACACAGGTCAATGCCTTTTAAATAAATGGGACACCACAGACCTTGAACGCAAAGCCCGAGATTGGGCAACACTAGGATTGATGATAGCCAAACGAAAAATTGCCAGGCACTGAGGGGCACAAAATACCCAACTTCTGAAAAATGGCGTAATGATATGGATAGTGCTATAGTGGCTGAAAAGGCTGTATATGTTCATAGGGGATGTCCTAAGAAATGGGAATGGAAATGGAAGATATTTAGAGGGGGTATCTGTACGTTACCATTGACAGAGCCCTCACTGGAGGACAGCTAACAAACCGAGGTGAAGCACGCAAAATAACTCGACAAATATATTTATGTAACGGAAATGTATGACTGTGGCTAGAACAGTAAACTGGGAAATATTAATTTTATGTACACAGGATTTTATTGTAAGCAATAATTTTACAAGTCATGTACCTAATAAAAAGAGTTTAAAAAAAAGTCCAATTGCCACTGGGCAACTGATCTCCAGGTAAAGCAAAACCCAGGGTTCCCTTTGGTGAAAGCTCGTGCCAGTCTTGGGCTACCAAACTGCACTCTGATGACTCTCCCAGGTTCAGCAGTCTTGGGTGCAACATTTGAGCGTCAGGACTAGGACGTCCAGGCTGTACGTCGGCAGTCAATGGCGATCAAGTGGATGTGGCTACTAACTTTCCAGAACAGGCTTCTTCAGCTTTTTTTGGCCCAGGTGCTGTAACACAAAGTCAGCCAACTGACTCTGGGAGCTCACCTCTTCTGTCTGGGGCTTAGGAGTGATGTTTTCATGAGCCAGTCACCACAGACACAGTCCCCTCTTTGCTAGCCCAAAGATTATCAGGTGCAGTTCAATCTCCAGTGCAGCCACTCTTTGCCAGGGCCAGGGATGTGCAGAGAAGTCCTTCTTCAGTCCTCTCTTCAGTCCAGATGTGATCTGAGGTCTGGGTGCCAGGAATGCACCGAAAGTGCCTCCAGGGGAGGTAGCAGTTACTAGCCAATGGGCTAGCTCGCTCCCCGCCTGGTGACAACTTCCTGTGGCATGTAGCTTTTCCAGAGTGCGTTATCCTGTTCACTCCCAAGATGGCAGGATCCCTCTCTCGATATGTGGAGGGCTACAAGCCCACATCATGTTTGGCAACTAGTCTCCCCTCTCTGGCACTGAGGTCTGGTTAGATGGCCTCAGTCTACTCTTCTATATGAAAAACCAGCATCATCAGCCCCAAACTTTGGGGGCGATCATGCAAAAAAAGGCATTTCCTTACAGGGCCTATTCTTAAAGGCATTTTAGAATATGTATTTGTATGTATTTGTTTGGTGCTCTTTTATTCACTCTTGAACATTTTTATAAATTTGCTTAAAAACATAAAATGGGGATATTCAGGAATATTTCTAAACAATTAGTAAAAGTAGAAAGGATCCTTTTTGCACTTTTACTACTAGGGAGTTGGACATTTACAGGGCTGATTCACAAAGGCATGTAAAAGTAGATAAATGCTTTTGTGAATCAACCCAAATATATTCAGATGTAGTAGTTTTTCAAAGTTTAGGACTGTTTCATAATTTATTAGCATCAATTTAAAATGTTTCTATAACTGACCTATAAAGTCATTTACCAATATGCTTAATTTGGCACCAACATTAAATTGTCAACACCAGCGCTAGTGACAGTCTGCCACAAGGAGATGCTGTTTGAGTAATTTAGAGATGACCCCAACAATAGTTAATTAATAATGTAATATACATTAAGAGTGTCTATTACCCCCTCATATGTCCTCCTCGTCCCACTCCTTACACAAGTGAGACAGGCTATCTCAACGCAACTATTTATTTAATGTTTATTACATAAACCCCTCCAACCCACCGCCATGCCTGTTTTTATCACTGACTGATGGACGTGCTGTCGGAGTGCTAGGTTTGTTCCTCCATGTCAGTCTGCAGTATTGTGAGTGTTTATCACTTTATTTTGCATTTCTCTAACTATGTGTGTTTGGTACTTTATTTCTGTGCCCACGCTGGCTTTACTGGTGTCCCGGTGGGTGGCGTCCCAGCTCTGCTCCCAAACCGCTCCCCGCATGTGTGCTTACTTGGGATGGGGAGCTTTCGATGTGGTCGAGGAGCAGGCCGTTCCGGTGCTTCTAGCAGCACCTGGCTCTCAAATGTCTTGTTTGTATGTGGCTGTGGGGGAGGCGGCAGGGTTGTCTTTTGGCAATCCAAGTCTTGTGGGTTTTGAGACTTGATTGCCAGGAGATGGTATATTTAGGAGGTGCTGGGCACTTTCTTTTTGTCTGTTGGTTCCTTTTTGGTGTCACGGGGGATGAGGAGTCGGTCCCGGTACCAACCAAATCTGTTTCCAAATGGAAACATTTGCAGGAACTGTAGGAGGATGACCTGTTGCAGATTTGCAGGATTGTATTAATTCTGAGGTTCTGGATGCGCTGTTTGCGCCTTCTGCCAAAAGGTCTAAAGGGGATGAAGATGAGGACTTGGTCAATTCCCCTAAAGTCTTTTCGGACATGTTGGCCCATATTCGTGAGGTCCTGGGATTAGATCCTAAATCTTTGGTGGATGATGGTGATTATTCCCAGTATAGTACCCCGGTGGTGGATAATTTGATCTTGCATGATGTCATTAAGGAAATTATGGCTAAGGAATGGATTGAGCTTGGCAGAGTTTGATGTCCAGTTTCCTCAGGTTCCTAAAGTCAATTCTATTTTGACCATGATGTCCTCTTCCTCTTCTTTGTCTTCTGAGGAGGCTTCCCTTTCTGATCCGGTTGAACAGAAGATGGAGACGGCCTTGAAATATTCCTATGCTGTGTCTCATTTTGGGATTCAGGGTAACACTTACTCCACCTATGCCTCCCAGGTCCTTATAAAGGATTTTGAGAAGTTATTTGACTGTCTTCAGGATCACTGGGATCCCACTCTTATTTTGGCACTAATTGAGATCTTGGCGTGGTTTATGTCCGATGACAATTTTGGTACTATGTGGGCCTTCTCCTTGGCTGCTGGGGCAGCGGTGGCTAGTAGAAGGTCCCTGTGGAAGAAGCCTTGGCGTCTTCAGGCTGCTCAGAAGGCCTTGATTCATAAACTGCCTTTTGAGGATCCTCAGCTTTTCGGGGACGAATTGAACACGATGGTGCAGCGTTCTGCAGAGGAGAAGAAATTGTTGAAACCATTTCAGTGTATCCAGAAGAAATCCTTTTTTCCATAAGCAGAACTTTCAGGGTGTTCTATCTTCTTCTCAGCCCTTTCGTGGATGGGCTCATGGTCGAGGGTTGTATTCCATAACAAGTCCCGGCCTTAGCTGCAGCAGCCACAGGGTGCTTGGCAGAAGTGACTATGCTAGGGTGGGGTCCCAGTTCAGTTTGTTCCTCGATCAGTGGGTCCTGTCGGTCATCGGTCAGGCGTACCAGATTCCGTTCCAGGGCTCTCCTCCTCAGTCCTGCTATCAGGTTACCCCGTTGTCAAAAGACCCTGTGAAGAGGGCTGCTATGTTGTCTGGAGTGGGCATGCTGCTTGCGAAGGGGTGCTGTTCTCCTGGTTCGGGAGGCAGAACAGGGCCTGGGCTTCTAGTCTATGCTCTTTTTGATCCCAAAACCAGATGGTTCTTACTGCACGATTCTGTATCTCAAGACAGGTTGGTGCAGCTTGATCGGTTTTGGATGACCACCTTGCAGTCCATCATTCTCCTCATCCAGGAGGGCGATTTTCTGGCTTCCCTGGACTTGGAAGACACCTATTTTCATGTCCTGGTCCATCCTGGAAGCCAACTGGTCCTGCGGTTTGCTGTAGACGGGGTCCACTATCATATTCAGGTGTTGCCTTTTGGCCTCTCTAAAGCTCCCTGGACTTTTACCAAGGCATTGGTTCCTCCTGCGGGGGTTTTCCAACTTGAGGGTTTCTCTGTGTTTCCCTATATTTATGATTGTTTGATTTCTGCTTCCTCCCTTCCTAAGGCTCTTATGGCAGTGGAGGAGACCATGGTCATGTTCCAGGGTCTGGGTTTCAAGTTGAAGCTGGCGAAGTCTCATCTGGTCCACGTCAGAGACTGCAGTTTATTAGGGGACTTTTCAGCACCTTGTTGGGGGCGACGTTTCTCCCTCCTGCTCGCATCTCTTCTCTGCAGCTTCTTCTGAGTGATCTCCTGAGTCGGACGTCTGCTCCAGCTCAGACTTGGTTGCTGTTCCAGGGGTTGATGGTTGCAACTACAGCTGTAATTCCACGGGCTCGCCTGCACCTCAAGACTTTGGTGAATCATCTGTTGTCTCTGTGGGACCCCTTCTGTGGGAGTTATGACTCTCTGGTTCCTCTCTCCCATGTTCTGGTTCAGGAATTGAGCAAGTGGCTTTGCACTCCCAATCTGGAAAGTGGGGTCAGTTTTCAGTTCCCTTCTCCAATATTGCTGATGACCGACGCCAGTCTTTGGGGTTGAGGGGTCACATTGGGGTCTTTTGAGGTCAAGGGTCAGTGGTTTCGGGCGGACAGCACCCATTCCTCAAATTGGCGGGAATTGGAGGTCGTTTGGCAGGCAATACCGTTCTTTCAGGTTCCCCACCAGGAGGCGACTCTGTTGGTTCGTACCGACAATCAAGTGGCTCGCTGTTACTTTACCCACCAATGGGGGACCGGTGCGAGACTCTGAATCTGCTGGCTTCCATTATTTGTGCCTGGGCGGAGTCTCACCTCTCGGGCTTGCGGGCTGCTTACATTCAGGGTCACCTGAACTTTCCTGCAGACAGCTTGAGCCGTAACCTTCATTCTTCGGTTCTGTTCCATTTGTCTGTGCCCCTGTTCCGGGACCTTTGTCTTTGTTCGGGACGCCTTGGATCAACCTTCTTTTGTATTATAAAGCAGTACATTTACTTACAATAAACAAATGGTGGATTGAGGGCTTTGATGACCCAGTATCTGCATCAGCGGGATGGGCGATGAATCGTTCCAACCTCCCACATTTGCTATACAGTGGAGGCCCACTCAGAAACTGACCTCTACCACGAAAGTGGCACTGGTGGTTTGGACTGCTGCTGCGAAATCCATGGGCTGGAAACTCCATTGTGGCAGGGTCAGTTTTCAGTTCCCTTCTCCAATATTGTTGATGACCGACGCCAGTCTTTGGGGTTGGGGGGTCACATTGGGGTCTTTGGAGGTCAAGGGTAAGTGGTTTCGGGCAGACAGCATCCATTCCTCAAATTGGCGGGAATTGGAGGTCGTTTGGCAGGCAATACTGTTCTTTCAGGTTCCTCACTAGGAGGCGACTCTGTTGGTTCGTACCGACAATCAAGTGGCTCGCTGTTACTTTACCCACCAATGGGGGACCGGTGCGAGACTCTGAATCTCCTGGCTTCCATTATTTGTGCTTGGGCGGAGTCTCACCTCTCGGGCTTGCGGGCTGCTTACATTCAGAATCACCTGAACTTTCATGCAGACAGCTTGAGCCGCAACCTTCATTCTTCGGTTCTGTTCCATTTGTCTGTGCCCCTGTTCCGGGACCTTTGTCTTTGTTCGGGATGCCTTGGATCAACCTTTTTGCTTCTCCGCACAATGCCCTACTCCCTCAGTTCTTTTCCGAGGTGGTCGATCCTCATGCATGAGCAGTAGATGCCCTCCCGATTCCTTGGCCCATGGGCCTTCTGTATGCCTTGCTCTGATTCTGCTCCTTCCGAGGGTGTTGCAGAAGATTCGGGTGGAGAAGGTGTCTGTTCTCTTGATTGCTCCTTTTTGGCCACCCCGCCTTTGGTTCCCACTGTTGATGCGGCTCTCCAGGCGCGGGGTTGTCCGGCTTCCAATGATCACGTCTCCGCTTCAACTTCCCCTTCTGTCATTGCCTTGTCTGCGTCAATTAAGCTGATGGTCTGGCCCTTGAACGTTTGACGTTGGAGTCTTTGGGTTGTTCTTCCTTGGTGGCCATGGATATCCAGCGTTCCCATAGGTCTTTTACCCTTAAGTGTTACAGTAAGCATTGGGGTTCTTTTGTCACTTAGTGTGCCTCTTATCGCATGGATCCTTTGGTTGGTGATCCGGCCTCTATTCTTGAGTTTCTTGGGGATGGTTTATTGAAAGATCTTTCTCCTTCTAATTTGTCTGCTCAGTGTGTTGCTGTCCGGGCGTGTAAGGGTTTGGGGGCCTTATTGGAGGGGGTTTGCCATTTGGTGGGTCAGCTCCTGCGGAGTTTTTGGCTTCATCGTCCTGTCACTCCTGTGATTGTGCCCCCTTGGGATTTGCTGACTGTTCTACGGGGTCTCCAATCGGCCCCTTTTGAGCCATTGTTCAAGGCAGATTTGGTGTGGTTATCTGTTAAGTTGGGCATCACCTCTGCTCAGAGGTTGGGTGAATTGGGGGCCTTGCTTATTTCCTTTCCTTATGTGTAGTTCTTGCCTGACAGGGTGGTGTTGCGGCTTGATGCTGCTTTTGTTCCGAAGGTCTCCTTCAAATACCATTTGCAGCAGGAGGTGGGTCATATTGATTTTCCTAGGGATGGGGATGCTCGTGTTCCTTCTACCTTGGATGTTTGCAGAGGCCTTCAGGTTTACCTTCAGCATACCCAGGGTTTTCGTCTTTCTCCTGCCCTGTTTGTGTCCTGTGGTGGTGTGGCTAAAGGGAAGAAAGTGTCTACTTCCACCATCAGTCGTTGGGTGCGTTTGGTGTTTTGCTAGTTCAATAAGTCTGTGGGTCTGGTTCCTCTGGCACAGGTTCAGGGGCGCTCGACGCGGTCGGTGTCTGCGTTCTGGGCTGAGGTGTTTGGTGTTTCTATCCCAGAGATTTGTAGGGTGGCTACCTGGCAGTTCCATCATACTTTTGTCCAGCATTATAGCCTTGATGTCTTACATGACTCTGTGGACAATTTTGCTGTTGGCATTATGAACGCTGATGTGTCCTAATCTTGTTTTTAATTAAACTTTGTATACTGCATAGTTCCCTGCTGTCCTGCATTTTCTTGGTGTTTTTGCTTGTGAGGTCCTTGCTTGTGTAAGGACTAGGATGAGGAAAACATATGAGAGGGTAATGTATTGTTACTTACCTGTAATCGTCATTACCCCGATTACGGTCCTCCTCGTCCCAGTCCTGTTCCCTCCCTCCCTCCTCCTGTGGTTGTGTCTGGTCTTGTTGATAACAGGCATGGCATTCAGTGGAAGGGGTTTATGTAATAACAATTAAAAAATACTACCATGGAGATAGCTTGTCAGGAGGCAGGATTGCCTCACTTGTGTAATGACTGGGACAAGGAGGAGCTTAATCAGGGTAAGGAAGATTACCAGTAAGTAACAACACATTACCTGCCACCCAAGCCATCTTATAGCTTTGGGGGCCTGAAATAGTCCATACTGTCATCCTTGTAGAAGTGTGATGGTTAGTAGTTGTGTTGTTACTATTATTGGTAGCATGGCAGGAACAATGTGTGGTGCAAGCTGCAGTGGCCTCCTGACAAGAGCCCCGGGACTTTTTTTTTGTTTGTTTTACAAATTAAGCACTGGTTAACCACCACGTTATGAAAAACAAATGACATTGACGTTCTTTAACAGTATATAGATGCTGTTAGTGGACATTTTCGAGTTCTAAAAGGTGTCTAAAAAACACAGCTGTTGCCTGCTATTGTGATCCAGAAGCAGGGTTCATTGCTGCAACTGATCTTGCTCTGATACTGAGAAAGTAAAAAGAACATGCTGCTCAACTGTGTGCCCATACTGATGGGAGGGAATGAACCACATGTTGGAGTGCCTCAGAAGAAAGGAGATTTTCCAGCACTTGTGTTCATTTGTTGATTCCTGGCTGTCTATCACTGGTACCAGGATGCATTTTACCCATGGTTACTCACTGGTCTGGAGTCAAGAAGCAATATGTGGACTGCAGTCCTGCTCCAGGTGAAATTTCTGGTTGTGCTGCATTATTGTGCCGCTGATTGTTTTCAAGGGACTGTGCATTGTCAGCCTGTATGTCAATTAAAAACTATATATATTTATTAGGTTTTTCTTTGTGAACAACAGTTACAATTGGCAGAGTCCATCAGGACGACAAAACAGAGCAGTGTATAGTATGAACAGTACATTGTGTATTAAAACACAGGAAAAAAGCGCACGTGAAACATAAATGTCAGGAGTGTACTGCAGCACTGATGAAATCTGCAGGTAAACCCATGAACTTGGGCGAGGATAGGGTGAATGAACTAGGTCTAGGAGGCAGCAACAGGTTACGTCCGTGCAGTGGAGTAATGAATGTGGACTGACAGAGAAAGCTGTGATGAAGCAGCGTGTTTGTATAAAGACAGGGGGCAAGCACAAAGGTCCCCATCTCAGAGGCGATGGATCACAGGGGTGGTGCGTGTGAGTCACAGGGTAAGGATGTTGTTCCCCACCACTGGCTTCTAGGAACTGTGAAAGGAGGGTAGCCCACTGGGGGAGGGAGGCTGCTTGCACAAGTGTCAGACTTCTTCAGGGCGGCGGGCGTCATCCTCATCTGTGCCCCACTTGCGTACTGTCCTGTGCAATGTTGTCATGGTGGGGCCATTGGTGAGCGCTATAGGAGTGTGAGCGAGCACTTGGCAAGGAGGAGCGCCTGGGATGTGAAGCGGGCACATACCGTGTGTTATTTGCGTCGTTTGAAAATGCCTAAGGAGCATGCCTCCCAGGTGTCTATGTCCGGCAGTTCTGTGACCTGCTGCGGGGTGCTGTGCACAGACTTCCTGTAATAGTGTAGAGAGGGGCTGGACCATATCATGTGGGTAAGATCTGGGATTTGGCAATACGGACAGTCACCTGCACATGAGGGAAGTAGAGGTTCAATTGGGCTGCGGTAAGGTACGGTCTGTGGAGTATAAACAAACCGCATGTTTTTAAATTGTGGGGCAATTGTAAAGCTGTTCCCATTCCCTATCATGGAGCATTCATCCAAAATTGTCCTCCCACTTCTGTTGGAGCACATCGAAGGTAGCCATTGTCAGTTGGCGAATAGCCTTGAACAACCAGGTGATGAGGTGACGGCCGTCACCCATCGTAAGTATGGTTTGCAATACTGGATGTGTAGCAGGTTCCAACTCCGTGGAATTCCACGGGGTGCAGCATCTGATGGTAAGTTGTCTATGGAGAAGGAACTGCCCCGGTGGGAGATCGTGATCTGCGGCCAACTGGTCGAATGGGAGAAACTGACCGTCTGCGAAGAGGTCACCTAGTAAATTGTGGCCACCTAGTAAAAGCAGCAGGTGTTCTGTCCAGGCTGCCACGTCCCGACATGTGTAAAAGTCTGGGAAGCAGGGGAGGCTGATTAAGGGCAATGCTGGGGTGTATGACAGCATCTCTCGTGTAACGCAATAAATGTGGACCATGCATGTCTGGGACACACATTGGCTATACCTCGCATTGGATAGGTCTCACCCCCCACCACCCACTCCCCAGCCCACGCGCACACGGCCGCATTCCGCGCCTGGACAGCCCACTGGTCCCTAGCGGATGCGTGGCGGCACACACACCCGACCACCAAAATCTACTCCTTTCACTCGATCCCTCACAACTTATGGGTCCGTTTGGATCGCACATATAGTATCACTCACATGGCGGCCACCCGTTCCACCGATCCCCACTTGGCGCCTCCCCAGTGGGGCTGCCTTTTGGACCCCGTGTTCCACCGCGAGCAATCAGACACCATTCACAGCTACATTGTTGAAAACACAGGCACTACACCCACTAGGTCCCTAGAATGGGACGCTTTTAAAGTGGTCCTACGTGGGGCGAGTATAAGGCAAATTACCGGAGTGAAACAAACACTAGAGAGGGCGTTATTCAGGACAAAACAACAAGTAGCGCAGTTATCTAAAGAGGAGGATCGACAGGAGCTTCCCCCTACGCGACTGGCGGAGGCCAAAACCATGTACGAGGAGGCATGCGCTGATCTTCGGCGTTATAATTTTCATACATACACCACTAAAGTTCACAAGGAAGGGAATCGCTCAGGTACTCTGCTAGCTTGGCTTATTTGCCAGGATACACAAACACAACCGATTACAGGCATCCTCAATGCCATGGGGGAGGTGGTATACGTTCAGGCTGACATTTTATCGGCCTTCCATGACTACTACTCCGAGCTTTACTAGGAACCGACCCAGGACTGGCGGAACACATTCAGCAAATATTGGCCACAGACGCTATTGTCCAAATTACGGATGAGGAACGCACAACACTGGATGATCCTCTCACACTGGCGCCGCCATTCGCCGCTTAGCCTAAAACAAGGCGCCGGGACATGACGGGTTTCCAATAGAACTGTATTCTGCATTCTCTCAGCAGCTGGTTCCACAGCTGGACATAATCTTTCGGGAGGCGTTGGAAGTGGGTCAATTCCCCCAATCAATGCGGGAATCTGTGCATGTAACATTTCCAAAACCCCAGCGGGATCCTCTACTCAGATCCTCCTACCGCCCTATCACTCTCCTGACGTCGGACTGCAAAATTCTGGGGAGGATTCTGGCAGATAGACTCACAGAGCTGCTGCCTAGACTAGTACACAAGGACCAGAGCGGGTTTGTCCCCGGGAGAAACTCCTCCCAAAATATACATCGCCTGTTTCATGTCCAGGATGGGGTCGGGGACAGATTCCCCCGTGCGGCGTGTCTCGTTCAGGATCTGGAGAAGGCATTCGACACCCTGGCTTGGCAGTTCCTCTTTGAAACACTTCAACGTGTGGGCATTGGACCCCAGTTTGTAGCGTAAACGCGGCTATTATACACCAACATTACCACAAGGGTTAGAATAGGCCGCTATATATCCTCTCACATCACGATCATGAGCGGCACACACCAGGGGTGCCCCATGTCCCCAGTTATCTTTGCCATCGCCATGGAACCGCTGGCGGTGAGGCTGCAGGAGGTGGGCGCACATTGGGGCATCCCACTGGGAGGTTGCACCCATTGCTTCTCCCTTAATGCAGATGATCTTCTCATCTACATTAGAGATTTTACGGCAGACCTCTTCACCCTCTGGTCCACGCTCACAGATTTCGAGAGGACCGCAGGGTTTCGTGTGAATTGGGAGAAATCCTCTATCTATCCCCTGCACCCGAATGCCCCACAACGGGAAATTCGAATAGGAGAGTCCTCGCTGGCATGGACGGGCGACGCCCCGCGTTACTTGGGTATCAGACTCTACCATGAACCCCGGGACCTCCTGGAAGGCAATCACTACTGAGCCCTCCGTGGACTTAAAAGTCAAGTTGGTTTCTGGCGGACCCTACCCTTGGCCCCCATCGGGAGGGTAGCCTTATCCAAAATGATAATGGTGCCCCGACTGCTTTACTACTTCGCTAATATTCCGGGTCGGCCGCCGCGGTCCTATTTCCAAGAGTTAGACTCATTACTAATCTCCCTGATCTGGGGTAGGGGCTGATGCATGGTGGCCTTATCGGCTTTAAAGCTGCCTCTCGATAAAGGAGTGATGGGCGCCCCGTCCTTTGAGGCATATTTCTCAGCGGCGCAGCTGCAGTGGATGTCACGCTGGACGACACATCGGAACCTCGAGGAAACAGAGGCCCAAGAAGGACAGATAACAGTTCCTGATCTGACACGAATGCTCCTTCCAGGTACCACTACCAACCCGACTCACCCATTACTGGTCAAAATGGCAAGAACCTGTATCATGCGGATCAACCGTAGTTCCAGGGGCTCCCCGCTGTATTCCCCATTATTACCGCTGGTGGGACTCCCTAAAGGTCGTGAGTTCTACTCTGCAGGAGATCTCAGGATCTGGACTGAACACTAGCTCACCAAAACGGAGGCCCTGTTCACCGAAGGTCAATTGATCTCGTTCGCAGGCTTGACCGAAGGAAGCGGGCTTCCGGCTGGTCAATTCCTGCTACACCAGCAGCTGGTGGCGGACTGCAGAGGGACCTGGGACCTAGTGGATGGGGAACCCAAGACTCATCCGGTACTGCACACACTACTGAATATGGGGGGGGGTAGACACCATATCACGTGGATTTACAAATCCATCATGGAACTAACACACGTACTGACGCGCTTACGGCTCCACTGGGAGGAGGACTTTGGCCGTGACCTCCATGACAGTGAGTGGTTGTGAGCCTTAGAGCACCACAAAAAGGTGTCCAGGAACCAAAGATTCAAAAATGTCCAGTTTAATGTGCTGCACAGCGCTTATCTCACTCCGGCGCGGCTTAATCGCTTTTTCCCAACATCCCACTTCGAATGTCCCCACTGTCACGCTCCGGACGCACCCTTTCTTCACATGTTCTGGACGTGCCCGGTAATACAATCCCTATGGGTGACAGTCACACCACACTTCAAACAGTCACAGGCCTCACACATGGGAGGCATGCGCCTTAGAAAACTTTCTAGAATGAGCCTTAGGCATTTTTAGGCGACAAAAACGCAAGAAGGTAGAGACCAAATTTGCCCTGTTGGCCGTCCTACTAGCAAAACGTAGTATTGCAATGCACTGGCGTGCAGCAGAGGGTCCACCAATAGCAGCATGGCGGGGGGCGGTAAAGAAGTGGGCAGCGGCGGAAGAGGACCTTATTCGTCAGGAGGAAGCTTGGGGCATATAAAAGCGTCCTATCTCCTTAGAATGGGCAATGCTCCTAAACGACTTTAAGGAAACGCACACTGATGGCGCGGAACCACCACAGGACACACAAGCGTTGCCCGGACCAAGCGCACCCTGAACCACCTGTGCACCCTCCCCGGCTACACCAGCGTACCCCCAGAGCAGTTCTCCGGGATCATGCACCAACGATCAGGATAGAACAGTCTGCATACACTGGATGGCAAGCTACGGAGCTCCACTGCATTTGCCCCCACCGCATACGCCCCTCACCCCCACCACCCCCTCGACCCCTTCACTCCCTTGGTGCTAAATCCCCAAGTTCAGTTACAATTATGGATTTCCACTTACCGACACCCTTTGCAGGGGACTATGGACTAGAGACTGTCATATTGGTGGGGAATGGCGGCAACCTTGCCAACGACCGCCTCCTCGGTAACCCTCAGCATCCCCCATGGAGATGGTGGGAGACTGCACCCCAGTGATAGATTACCTCCATGCCTACTCAAGGAATTCCCACGCTGCTATTTATCACGGCAATGATAATTCAGAGTGTAATGTTTTAACAGTCGAGTATGGTATGACTAATGTATGACATGTTTAAGATTGAAATCCAGTAAAAAAGGTAATGAAAAAAGCCCATTCTGACCAGCACCTCGAACATATAGGCCCATGATACTGAGTCAAAAGCCTTTCTAGCATCCAAGGAGAACACCAGCACATGCTCCTGGATACGGGAGGTTTGGCTCAGCACGCCATACAGGTGCCTCAGGTTAAAGGTGCTGCTACAATGCAGCAAAAAACTGAAGTGGTCTGGGTGGACTAAGTCTGTGATAACTTTGATGAGTCTGGAAGCTAGGACCTTAACCAGGATCTTAGCTTTGGCATTGAGGAGGGAGATTGGCCGACATGAGGCACAGTCAAAGGGGTTTGCCCTCTTTTGGGAAGACCACTATCATGGCCAACCCAACCTTTAGTCTCTGAACAGCGAGCCTTGTTGCTGGCTCCCCTTGAACCTGTGCAGCAAATCACTGGCTAGTTCCCGACCCAACAGTTTATGCCACTGGATTTCAATCCCATTGGGGCCCACCGCTTAGCCCGAAGAAAAATCTCGTATGGCTGTTACTATTTCATCCTCCGTTATTTAATTTGCCACACCCTGTCTATCTTTTACTAAATGACCCTCTGGTACCCACACCTCTAACACCCAGTGGCCCGCCTGTTCCCTTTTATCTAACCAGGCCAACAGTTTGCCCGCTTTGTTACCGACGATCTTGGGAGGTCCTATGACTCAGACGGGCGGTATCAATAGCCACATCCCTGCATTCCCTTTGCTTCAGAAGGAGTGTGTTTGGTGTCACACCTGGGCAACCAGGTCTTTTTCTTGTATGCGAATTTCGTGTTCCAGGAAATCTGGGCCCTCTTTTCCTTCCTATGTCCTGCTATGTGGGACAGTGCTTGTCCCCTAATCACTGCCTTATACGCCTCCCAGAGGGTCTGTCAGAAGTCCACTGATGGCTCCTGTTCAGCAAAGTCATGTTTAGTGGTGTCTATCACTCTCTCGGTTATCCTTGGTAGATTAAGATACTAGGGGTTAATTGATATGCTCGCCTTGTAGTGTTTCCACCCTGGCCATTTATCACCCACAGTGAGGAGTGGTTAGTAATGCCTCTTGCCATGTGGCGGGTCTGCGAGAAACACTGGAGATGTTGTGTCAAGGTGAAAAAGTAGTCTATACAGGAGAAACTGCTGTGTGCGAAGGAGTGTGTAACGTAAACTGTTGCTCCCTGGGATTATGTGTGCGCCAAATGTCAGTCAAGCCTAGGCTGTAATCAAGTCAAACAGTGGGCAGCGGGAGGAATTTTCCTGCCTGAGTGGCCATCGGTCACTTTCCTCACACATTGTCAGATTGAAGTCACCACCCAGAATCAATTTGGCATGCAGTAGTAGGAACAGGAGGGTGCCTAGGTCAGGAGCGCAGTGTCATAGAGGCATGGCGGAACATAGACTGAGAATATGTTAATCATCTTCCCTTCCCAACTTCCAGAGAGGGCCACATACTGCCCATGGGCATCCGGCCACACCCCATTCACCATAAATGGTAGTGACTTTCTCATCAGAATTCCAACCTCTCTGGAGTCCATGGTGTATCCTGCATGGGCCATTAATATATAACCCCGTCTATCAAGAGCTTTGTAGGTGTTACCCTTCAGGTGCGTTTCCTGAAGGAGGGCCACATCATGGGTCTGCCTCTTGAGATATTACACTATAACACCTCTTTTAATATTGTTGCCCAGCCCAGTTTTTTCGGGAAACTGGATTCTTACGAAGATGTGGTCATTTCTATTACTGGACAGAGAAATTGTAGTTTTTAGAGAATGACAATGATTTTGAGTTTAAGATTTGCAATGAAATATGGAATATTTCTTTCCAGTGTAATAATTAAAAAAAACTTTAAGGGGAAGGTAAGTTGTAAGATGAACAATTATTTGCATTCCAACTAGGTAATTGAATTGTTACTAGTTTCCGCCCTGAGTACTAATAATGTCCTTGGTTACACTCTTGTCTGTGGCAAGTACTTTTCTTTGATCGTAGAATATAAAATTGTCACCCACTCTGAAAGTGATCACCTTCTTCAAATGTTTAAATTCAGACTATGAAAGCTGTATTAGACTGTCCCTTAGGGTAGGGACTACAGTAGATATTAGGAGGAAAATATAACTAGATGGAATAATTCTATCTTTGAGAAACTTGCAGACTGGTGCACAACAGTGACACCCTTCTCGATAGATTATTTGCGCTTTCTAGATTATTTTAAAACCTGGTCAGATACCTGCCCAGCAGCAGTTGCCCCACTAAGATGCAAAGTTCAAGAGGGCTGCTAAGACAAGAGCACGGTCTGGAAGATAGCTGTCATGGTTAAATCACAATTGTTAAAGAACTAAGGGCCAGATGTAGGTAATTCCTATTTACCGACTCTTAAATACCGACTCATATCGAATCGGTATTTAAGAGTCGGTAAATAGGAAGGAGGCAGATGTAGGTAAAAAATTACCGATTCTGTAAGAGTCGGTATTTACCGAAGCTGTAAATACCGATTTGGTATTTCACATTGATTCCTATGGGCCTTGAAGCCACCCCAGTTCAGACATGGCTATATGCATGCCTTCCCTGGACCGGAAACAAGCTTCCGAGGACCGGTTTCTGGCATTCCGGCCGTCTTCAGCCCGGCTTGCTTAAATCCAGTGGCAAAGTGAGCAAGACAACACAATCTAAAAATGATTCTCTGCCATGCTGGAAGCCAGTACAAGGCTCGAAGAAGGGGGGTGGAGGCAGCCCCAGTTGGCAAATGGCAAATGAGGCAAGCCACAGTGTTCTGCACCACCTGTAATTTTGATAGCAATGTCTTGTTTGCCAAAGTCGTAATCCAAGCGAATAATCACAAGGGCCTGGACCATCGTTTGTCTTGCAGAAGGTGGAAGAAAGAGGAGGGCTCTTCTCAACAAGTGCATGATATGGAAACAGGAACCTGAAGTAGACATAACCTGCTCTTTCATGGTGAGAGGTTGGTCCACCCAGGACCAACCTCTCTATTTTGTATGTTATGATTAGACACTATTGGTGGGTTCATGAAGAGGCACGGTTCAAAGCCTCATGGGATATGTAGTATGTTTTACTATTTTTTCATTGGCTGCTGTGTTTTGAGTAGTAACGATTGAGAAGTTTACTCCTCATTTAGGTGTCCTTGATTGAATCTAAAATTCTTGTTGCAAATTCTAGAAAGTTTTCTATTGAGGTTTGGTGTGAGTGGAGGCAGGGAACAGGGTGTTTTTTGGGGATTTTATGTTTTAGTTCTAGAATAACACCAGTAGGATTTTGCCCACTGTATGCAGTTAATAGGGGTACAGCTTCACACATGTCTAATGAAAGTCTTAACATTATATATGGCCTAATTTGATGGTGAAGTTACTTAGTTGGAACGTATGTTGGATTAACAATCTGCATAAGGCCGGGCAGGTATTAGCCTATTTATAAAGACATAAAGTAGATATTGCTCTCGTGCAAGAGACACATAATTCTCCCATGGGAAAACTTCTGTTTGCATTAAAGAGGGAACGCCACCATTATTATTTTTCTTCTAGTTCTAAGTATGGACACGATAATTAGCTGGTCCCTCAATGTTGTCCTTAGGGACTGTATAACAGATACTTTGAGTATGGTATTCATAGTAGCGGGAATGCTGGATGCTCAACCGATATTGTTGGTGAATGTATATGGACCCAACATAGCTAATCCATAGTTTTTGACAATGTCATGCTCAAATGTTGCAATTATAAGGCCTTGCCTATGACATGGGGTGAGGGGGAGATTTCAGCGTAGCTCAACATACACTCTAGGGTTATAGACAGCCCTCCAAGGCAGGCTTGGCTCTTTTGCACATCATGCAGCGATATGGACTGGTGGACTTGTGGAGGCGGATGCATCCAGATAGTACAGAGCTCATTTATTATTCAACTCTACATGGTACCTGTTCCCTGTGTGATATATGGGTAGGCTTCCACTCTCTCGCTAGCAATGTTTGTGGTTCCAGTATACATGCCAGAACGAATCTGACCATTCCCAAATTAATCTTGTTCTCCAGGATCCAGCTTCCTGACCAGCTCTTTAGTGCAGAGAACCACATCTGCAATCATAGATTACTCTAAGCTAAACAATGGATCTGTTGCTGAGACTGCAACCCTATGGGCATGGGGTGTCTTGGGGATGCACTTTAGAAACTGGAAAATATAGGTACCCTTGCACAAAACACAGGTCTGTATCAGCTACACTTCAAGATAAACTAAAGGATTTTCGAAAAGCTGCAAATTCTAGATACACTCTATTTAGGGAAACATGCATGCGCCCGTCTCTACGAGGAAGGGCACTAGACCGGGCAGTGGGTGCTTAGGTTCAATTGCGATAGTAGACACGGTTCCTTCATTGCCACCGCTACTGATGAAGCCACCTCTACGCAGATGAACAGTCTTGGTAGTTTATGTTGCTATTATGCGTGCTCGCTTATATACTGCCAAAATGCAATGTGATGCATCCAACATAGCTGCATGCCTAGATACCATTGCTTCAGCTGGGATTGAAGGGGAAGAGCAAAAACTGCTGAACTCTCCTCTCACCCTGGAGCATGTCAAGAGTGCCATCATGAACTTGCCTAGTGGTAAGACTCCTTGGGGAGCTCGGCTGCTTGATGTCTATAATGATACGCTCCGTAAGGAGCATCTTCCACTGACTAAAGAATGTCTTTATACTGTAGCAGCAATGCTGATGGCCAGAAATGTAGAGATAATTTCATAATGTGTGGGGGCTTCCATTTTAGTTAGGGGCCCTTGATGACTTTACACCTTAATCAAATGACCAAATAAATGTAAATCATATTGTCACTATTTCATCTGTCATTTCCATGCAAATTAATTAAATGTCCTTACTCAGAACATTGTCTGCAACAATCAAGCTGCTGCAAGTTCTTTGATCCCCAGCTACCAAGTCCAAAAATTGCTGCATTTTTTTTTTCTGTTGAACACATCATTTATTAAGCCTCAGTTTTACTCATAATAGGAGAGCCTATCAGCCCAGATGTATTTTTGTAGGGTTTCCTCCTCGGGGTGGCAACTTCATGCCTCTTATTTGTATCGATCGGATACCTTGGGAGATTGCATATAGTTTTATCACAAGACATTTGAGGCCAGATGTAGGTCGCCAAATACCGGTCGGTAACGGCCGATTTCGGCCGTTACCGACCGGTATTTGGCTTTTGAGATGTAGGTGGGTCTGAATTTACAGAATCGGTATCTTTACCAAATCGGTAAATTTACCACTTCGGTATTTTTTCCTGGCTGGCTGGAGGGTATCATGATTAGGCAGGCTGTTACTATAGGCTTAGAACTTAGAGCCCTCCGTAGCGGCTCTGCCGACCATTAAAGGCCCTCTCCAGCCTTTAGCAAGGGAGCGGGCCTTTAATGGGCCATAGAGCCCACTAGGGAGGGTGTAAGGCTATTTGAACATTCTGCCACTAGAGGGCAGAATGTTCTAATTTGTAAACCAAAGGACCAGGCCTTTGTTCACAGCAACAGCTATGAACAAACAGTGGAATGTTGGAGCTCTGGGCGTCTACCAGCCATTAGAAGCCTGGATCACTTCGTTGTTTTCAATGGCGCTCCCAGAATTCCAATGTTCTAATAATAAACTTACAGCCAATTCTTCCTTGGAGTCTGCAGAGTCATTCATTACACACCCTTATCTAATTTCCACAACATCTACTTTAGAATTATGAAGTTAGTCTCTAGGGGTTATGCATAAAGGAACTCCTGTTTAATATGTGATATTCACACGTGCAAGGGATGCATGTGTCCTAAGTAGCTACTGATGCACAAGTGCATTTTGTGGGAACTGCTCTGCCACACACAGCAGCGTAGCCACTGTGTCATGGGTCCTGGTGTAAGAAAGGAAATGGGCACCCTGACTGCTGTTTGAAATGTAAAATACAGCAATAACCAGAGTTCAGTGCTTCCTCACGCCTCTGACACCTGCTGCCCCATAGGGGATACCCGCCTTGCCACAGAGGCCAGCTATGGCTTTACCAGCCGACATTGGTGCATGAGACTGGGTGAGCCAACTACAATCCCCTGCTGTTCGCACAGACACCTAAATGGAATATATTGAGACATGTAAGGCTGCAGGGGGGACACAATTAAATGTCCCACCTTTTAGTCAGGTGGTGTGATTAATAGGAACGGGAAACTAAGCAGAGCCACTGGAAGGCAGTTGCAGAGGACGAAAATACATCTAAGAAACAAATTTGCTTTCAAATATTTTTCAGGCCTCCTGCTGTTGTTGGCAGTTCCCGCCTAAATCAAATTGATGCTATTAAGGAAACCATTTCCAGAGATTATAGACCTGTATCAATAATGAGGCGCGTTTGTTCCCCGTTGAGAAGGGACATGTTGGGGTGTAATTTACTTTAATCGCTCCAGACCGCCCTTCGGAGTTCAGGTGCTGATTGTTTAAAAAAAAATGTTTAAACTGTATCATGGCGTCGGAAAATATCTGAAAGAAGCTACGTCATTGTGGATCAAGCCACCATTAACTCGCATTCAGATGCCTACTTGTTTTTAATTGCATATCATTAAATCAATTTGCTTGTGAAATATATGAGATCCAAGCCCATACTGTGACTGGCCTGGGTCAGATGGAAAGGTGTATGCCGTCGCATCACTTACTTATTGCTACAGTACTGTGATAAGTTATTACAGTTGAGTTGTGTCCTCACAATACCTGCTTCCAGAACCATAAAAACGGCGGGGTGCAAAGCAGCTTAAAACTGTTGTTTAAAGAATTAAATGAATAAGTAGTTTTGTCCACGAAAATGGGCAGTCTTTAGCTATAAGAAGACATTTATGGCAATATGTATATCAATTGCACAGCTGGAATACATTACGAGGAAGCAGGAATTTATTCAAGTTCAAAAAGAAATGTATTAGAATAAAAGATTACAATAGTGTACAGAGTATAAGAACAATGAATGTAAGAAGATTATACATACTGTATCAGTTGGATTGGAGGAGTATCCAAAGTATAAACAAATCAATCCAATGTTGCATAAACAATCAATAGAACTATATCATATACCACGGTAAGGTGAAAAAATAGAAAATTACAGAATTTATAAAATATTATAATACATATGAAATATAAGTAGAACTATATAATAACATAAAGGAAGTCATGGAGGTTTAGCGACTTCTTGCTGCAGAGGTGCATAGATGGGAAAGCACTTAGCACAAGAAGCAAGAATTTATATGCCTGTTGCACAGTGGCGGCTCCTCTGCTAAGGCGATACCGTCGCCCGACAGCCCTTTGAGCAGTGCAAAAAAAACCACGTTATAATAACACAATGTTATTATCATTTATATTCGGTGCGAACTCGGAACCAGGTTAGGGCAGGGCAGGGCAGGGCTGGCCAGATGGAGGAGTGGTTTGCACTCTCAAAGTTCTTCACCCGGCTGTGTTGCACAACAGAGTGAAGAACTATCCCAGGCACTGTCAGAGCGGCCAAACAGGCTGCTCAGACCACCCACGACGCCACTGTCATGCTAGTGACAGCAGCATCATGATTGGCTGAGGGAGTCTGGGAGGCTGTGCGCTTCCGTTCCGTGCTGCAGAGAGGAGGGAGGAGAGGCGGCGGAGTTCACAGGTAAGTTTTCTTTCAGTTTTTTTTTTATCCCCTACCACCCCTGTTCTGCAGCAGCCGCCACCGCTGTTATAATATATTCTGACCTATAGGTACACTGGAAAGTGACATACATATACTTCTTTAAAAGTATTTTGCAAACAATTACAAGATGCATTTCAATATGTTTATTTTCACAGTACAGATTCCATTTTGTCGTCTATGTCTGCAACCCCTGTTTCTCTTTAGGGCTAAGTATTTCAAAGTGTATTCTGAAAAAGTGATGGTGCCACCTTGTATTAATAAAATAAATAAACATTGCATACTGTACGTTGTAAAGAGGTGTGAGTTTTGTCACTTTATTAAGGAAGTAGGTCTTTGGCCTCACGGGTGGCTTGAAGTATCCTTGTAATGTACTGTAGGTTGTACGTTATACCATATATCATTAGTGGTGTTTATTGCTTGGGGATGAGGCCACTTGATCCACTGAACATTGTACAATAACAAAGCATCCAAAGCACTTCAGTAATGCCTTGGCATTTGAATGCACAATCATTTTGTGGCAGTCTGGCCTCTCCGCAAGAAGCTCCCTATTTTGAATCCGCAGTGAGAGGCATTCTCGCTCTAACCTCAAGATCCGGAGCTAGTTTGAAAAGGAATTGACAGCTAGTGCTCTGACGTGGAAGCATGCGGATTAGGTGTATGCATGCCCCATATTTTGTACTTTTATGGCTTTGTTCTAAAAACACAAGTACATTCTTGTTGAACATTCTTCCGTTTCAGATGATGTATCCAGCATCAAGCCCAGACCCCGCAACTCTGCTTATCTGTTCTTACCCTATCACTGATCTACTAAAACGAGCCACGTTCCCCATCTGGCTAGGCAATTGTAGTCATGTGTAGCAACCCAATGTACTCCATCCCACCTGCTGCCCTACCTATTTTGTCCACGTTCTTCAATCATGAAAAATATGCATCTTGTCCCAAGCCCCTCTATTATGACTGAGTAACACCACTCTCTAACTCACATGCTTCCTTTTTCCCTTCATTAATCCTGAAGTGGCGTTCTACCCTAGTGTTAGCCTCCCTGCCTTGAACATCCAGCTCAATCACCTAGTCATCTCATCCTTCATCCCAAAGACTCAGAGGCCAGACTCATCCTCAAACTCCCCAAGTGGACCCACATCACCCCCACCTCAGAAACCCCCACTGGCTCCCTGCCTAGAAAAGATGTCAATTCAAGATGTTGACATACTTACAAAGTCCTCCATGACCTAGGACCAGCATACATCAACCACCGCCTGAGCTTCCACCAACGTTCAAGACACCTGCGCTCCGCCTCTCTCTCCCTCGCACACACACCTGCCAAAGCCACAGTGTGGAAGACGTTCCTTCTTCTACCAAGCCTCCACAGCCTGGAACGGCCTTCCCATCATCATACGTAAACAATAGTTGTCATAACTCCTCTAAACACCAAATATTGATATAATTTACTACTAAACTGGCAGTCACAAATGCGGTTATCTTGCAGGCAATAGGGGCATGATTTGAATTGTGCAGCAGGTGCAGTGGCACCAGGCCCAGCACTTGGCAGAACTCCTCTAAACACATACTATAAATATTACATCAAATAATTCTATAATTTCCCTCTTTTCATTTTTCATTGTTGCTATTATTTACTTGCACTATTCCACTAGTAACAGCACAATATATTGCCTTTTGTACATAAACAAGTCATAACAATTTAACCACGTCCGTGCTCATGACGGCTCCAGGCCGTCATGAGTCACGAGCGGTGTGTGCTCATGACAGCATGGAGCCATCATGCAACTGCCGCTCTGCCCACACTACTGTGCGTGTTTTCACAAAGACAAGGGAACCCGAAAGGTATGACATAGGGACCCTGGGCAGTATCAATTTACAAAAAACAGTGGTCCCTACATGTGGACAAGATAACATACAAAAAACAATAATCATACACCTGATAAGTAGTATGTCTTTTGTCCAACCGGACAAGAAATTTATTTTAAATGTTCTGATTGATAAAGTGAATTTTAAGAACCAAAAAAGATAACAAGTGAGCACAGCCGTGACCCACAACAATCAAGACAAAACAACAAAGAAATGGCCAAAAGGGCAAAGCGAAAATCTGTCTGTATACTTGTGGTCAGTGCTACAGACTCAATCTCTTAAACATAACCATACCATTGCATCAAATAATATAGCATTATCATATTGCATATGGGGTTTTTTAGTCGACGACGTTTCGATGCCTTTTTACATTTGTGACATCATCATCAGGACATGAATTATCAACATTATTGTTTTGTACAACAGTTATTAACACAATGCCTATTATCGCATTACTTTACATGAAGGAAATGGGAGGCAAGGGGGAAGGAAAAACAGGAAATATATATAAGTTTAGGCATGTTGGAGACAGTTTTTTTTTAAAAACGAGTGACTTGAGAATTGCGGCGACTGAAGTGGAAGATTGTGACCTAGGAGGTGTTCAGGCATGCGTGTGGTTGGACGGAGCGGGTAATCGGCGAGTGAAGGGGATAGTGAAATAAACACGGGTTCAAGGTCTCTATTGAGATCAATGGGATGTGAGGTAGAAATAATTTAATCAATAATGGCTTTCTGGCTAAGCGGTCGTTCTGGTGATCGAATGGAAATAAGTCTAGCCGAGTGTCTAAGGCAATTGCATGGCTGGGTCGTGAATGACGTGAAGAAATAATGTGACTAGGTCTCTGGATGTGACAATAATCGCGGGCGGTGGCAGGAGAAAGAACCGAGTAACCTACATGTTGGTTTCCTCGTAGGTTCAGGAATACTGATGAGTAAACGCGGATAGATGTGCTTTCTGAGGAAAGAAAAAGCCGTGGGGTTAGTGATTCCGGTCGTCTGTCTTAGGCACAGTGCCGGAGTGAGGGGGTAGGACATATTTACCTTTCACATCAAGTCCAGGGCTTCCATCAGGATTGTATGGAGTTGCCAGGAAAGGAGCGTGATGGCTCAATCTAAAAAAACGGAGCGGGGTAGGAGAGTTAGATACCTGCGATGCAGTGTATCAGATTGCTCCTTGCTTAATTACCGAAGGGCGAGAGTCACTTACTTGTGATGGCCGGAGCGCTATGGCGAATACGGCAGTCCGATGGGATCGATCTTCCGGTCAGCCAGAGGAACAGGCTATTCAAGCCTCATGGTCTGTGGAAACCGATGAGGGACTTACTGTGACTTGGTATCTGGTGGAGAATGTGCAGCAGTGAGGCGGCCATTTTGGAGTGGTGAAAAGATCATTGTGATTGTGTGAGGCTAATAGTGCAGCATGCACTAAGGGCACAGGTGACTTTCTAAAAACGGTTTTCATTAACATAATGACATATAACAGAGATTACAATAAGGAGGTCCAGTCTTCAAGGCGGTTGAGGCCTTTTCTGATACTGTCAGTTTTTAAAATCCAATGCAGTTCCTCTTTATTGAGCAATTGGGAAAGGTCCGCTCCTCTGGGAGGTGGTTTGATGATAGAAACAACTGTCCAAAATAATTCTTCCTCGCTGTTGCCTTTTTCATAGAAATGTTCCACAAGTGGTGCATTGGCTGTGTTACACCGGATCCTGCTTCGATGTTGGCCGATTCTTAGTTTTACTTTTTGACTCGTCTGCCCTATATAGATAAGCATGCAGGGACAGAGAATTGCATATACCAAATTTGCATAGTTACAGTTGGAAAAGTATCTGCGGTCAAATTTAATAGTGCCATATTCAAAAGACTTTCCTTCAATGGTAGAGTCACAATAAATGCAATTCCCACATTTTGAATGGCCTGTTAACGGTGGGAGACCCCATGCATCATTTATAGTAGTTTTTAGGGGTTGTATAGGCAGAGATGCTCTTACTAAGTGGTCTTTAATGTTCTTGGCCCGTTTAAAAGCAAACATTGGACGTTCTATTGTCAATTGCCCTGCGTTAAGAACTGGCCAATGTTTGAGCACACTCTTTCTGATTGCATTGGAAGCTGAGGAAAATGTGGTGACACATGAGTTAATTTTGATCCTTTTTCTCCTTTGGTTCCAAAAGGGTTTCCCTTGGGCAATACCAGGCCCTTTTCTGAGAGCGGCGCACTAACTTGCGAGGGTAGCCTCTATTTCTGAGTTTGCGGCTGAGGGTTTTTGCTTCAGTGAAATAATCCTCTTTGAAATAGCAGTTGCGCCTAATGCGTAGAAACTGGGAGAAAGGCAGCGAATCACGCAAGGCTCTCGGGTGATGGCTAGTTTATTCTAAGAGAGTGTTGCGTTCAGTAGGTTTTCGGTGTAGGGTGGTGGTGAGCCGACCTTCAGTGTGTCTTATTTCTAGGTCTAAAAATGGGATAGAATCCTTACTAGTCGATAAGGTATATTTGAGGCCTCCACTATTGTTGTTAAGCCAGTGTTGGAAAGATGTGAGGTTATCAAGTGATTCAGTCCATAGTAAAACAAATGTCGTCAATGTAGCGTTTCCACATTGTGATGCCATTGTGGAAAGGATTGGACGTATTCAGAATGTTGTTGGTCTCCAAGTAGTCCATGTACAGAATAGCCAGGTTAGGGGCAAAAATTGCTTCCATGGAGGTACCCCTAACCTGGCCATAAAACTGTCCTTCGAAAAGGAAAAAGTTCTTCGTCAGGCAAATTTCCAGTAACTGGAGGATAAAGTTAGATGGGACATTATGTGGGCGTGTCCGTGTCTCTAACACCCCTTCAATCACACGAAGGGATTCATATTGGGGGATGTTAGTATATAGTGATTCCACATCCAGCGTGCACATGGTGCTGGATGTAGGATCAAATGGATGGTCTTCGATCATGTTAATCATAGCCATACTGTCTTTGATATAGCATGTGGTATCCGGTACAGGTTAGGGGTACCTCCATGGGAGCAATTTTTGCCCCTAACCTGGCTATTACTAGATAGATACTTTTCCAACTGTAACTCTGCAAATTTGGTATATGCAATTCTCTGTCCCTACATGCTTATCTATATAGGGCAGACGAGTCAAAAAGTAAAACTAAGAATCGGCCAACATCGAAGCAGGATCCGGTGTAACACAGCCAATGCACCACTTGTGGAACATTTCTATGAAAAAGGCCACAGCGAGGAAGAATTACTTTGGACAGTTGTTTCTATCATCAAACCACCTCCCAGAGGAGCGGACCTTTCCCAATTGCTCAATAAAGAGGAACTGCATTGGATTTTAAAAACTGACAGTATCAGAAAAGCCCTCAACCGCCTTGAAGACTGGATCTCCTTATTGTAATCTCTGTTATATGTCATTATGTTAATGAAAACCGATTTTAGAAAGTCACCTGTGCCCTTAGTGCATGCTGCACTATTAGCCTCACACAATCACAATGATATTTTCACCACTCCAAAATGGCCGCCTCACAGCTGCACATTCTCCACCCGATACCAAGTCACAGTAAGTCCCTCATCGGTTTCCACAGACCATGAGGCTTGAATAGCCTGTTCCTCTGGCTGACCGGAAGATCGATCCCATCGGACTGCCGTATTCGCCATAGCGCTCCGGCCATCACAAGTAAGTGACTCTCGCCCTATGGTAATTAAGCAAGGAGCAATCTGATACACTGCATCGCAGGTATCTAACTCTCCTACCCCGCTCCGTTTTTTTAGATTGAGCCATCACGCTCCTTTCCTGGCAACTCCATACAATCCTGATGGAAGCCCTGGACTTGATGTGAAAGGTAAATATGTCCTACCCCCTCACTCCGGCACTGCGCCTAAGACAGACGACCGGAATCACTAACCCCACGGCTTTTTCTTTCCTCAGAAAGCACATCTATCCGCGTTTACTCATCAGTATTCCTGAACCTACGAGGAAACCAACATGTAGGTTACTTGGTTCTTTCTCCTGCCACCGCCCGCGATTATTGTCACATCCAGAGACCTAGTCACATTATTTCTTCACGTCATTCATGACCCAGCCATGCAATTGCCTTAGACACTCGGCTAGACTTATTTCCATTCGATCACCAGAACGACCGCTTAGCCAGAAAGCCATTATTGATTAAATTATTTCGACCTCACATCCCATTGATCTCAATAGAGACCTTGAACCCGTGTTTATTTCACTATCTCCTTCACTCGCCGATTGCCCGCTCCGTCCAACCACACGCATGCCTGAACACCTCCTAGGTCACAATCTTCCACTTCAGTCGCCGCAATTCTCAAGTCACTCGTTTTTTTTTAAAAACTGTCTCCAACATGCCTAAACTTATATATATTTCCTGTTTTTCCTTCCCCCATGCCTCCCATTTCCTTCATGTAAAGTAATGCGATAATAGGCATTGTGTTAATAACTGTTGTACAAAACAATAATGTTGATAATTCCTGTCCTGATTAAGCATGGGCGGATCTAGCGGATCTCGCGTACGCGAACTTGCGGATTTACGGATTCGCAATCCGCGAAGATCCGCGAACTCTAGCGGATTTGCGGATTTTCCCGTTTTTTGTGTTGGCGCGCGTTCGCGCCGATTTTGGGACAAGTTCGCAATTGCGAACTTACTTTTCGGCTCGCAACGGCCGCGACTATGTTGTTTCTACGTCTGGTTTATCATCACAGGTTCACAGCACCCTCTGTTTCACCACTGCCACCCTCTGGGACACCCATGCCACCCTCTGGTACATCCTCACTGCCACCCATTAGGTTTATTTATCACTGTAGATTATGGTGGTTGAAAAAAGCAAGCACACCTGCCCTTCTTCAACTGCCATCAATTAATTTGTGTTTCATTAATGTGTCAGTAATTTTGAAAGTTCCAGTCTGGCTGGCACCTGCTTCCTTCCTTATCTATAATTTGCTTTTTGTTGCAGTGAAAATTTTTTTTCACAGGACCTTTATGGTGTACTTGTAGCTATTCTATGAGCCTGCTGTTTGGGTCATAGCAGGGTCATAGAATAGTTGCAAACTCTGGAGGGGCCCATCAGGAAGCACTACCTTGAATGTTACTAATGTTAAGTTTGAACTTTTGCACCTGCTCATTGCTTTCAGTTTAGCTAAAATCGTTTTTTTCTGCAATTTCGCGCGTTTTTTGGGGCGCGAATCCGTGCGAGATCGATTTCGGAAGCCGCGAATACGTGCGAATACAAAATTGTTTTTTTTGCGACGTGTATGTTCGCGTGATCTTGCGCGTGTTCGCGAGGCGCTTCTAGCTATACGTTTGCCAAGTTACCCTATCGGTCGTACACGGGCGCGGCCATCTTGTTGGCGTGACGTAATTCCGTTTCCGCCCGCTATGTGTAATCTCGCAAAGTGTGCTGCTCACTAGTACAATTTCGCGCGTACTCGCAAGGAAAATCTCGCGCGAACTTACCCACGCGGTCGTGAACGGGCGCGGCCATCTTGTTTCTCATTCATTGCTATGGTTCTGGGCATGCTTTCTCTATCCTCTCTCAATCTCTGCCATCCTTTGCTTGTTTGAAGTTTTTTTGATCTAATTTTACTTATTATCTATCCCTCTATTTTTCTAGCTCTATATTTTTGTGTTTTCTGCAGCTTTTAGTTACTTTTAAACTACTTTTTTAAACTCTTTTCTTTTCTTCTTCACTATTCTATTTCTTGTTTATCATTTAACTCTATTTCTGCCCAGACCATGGTAAAGGGAGCCGGGAAGCACCCTGAGAAGGGGAAGGGTCCCGCACCCCGTGCCCGGCTCCCGTGCGGGCGTTTAAGGGGGGAGCAAGTGGTCCCGAGGGAGATCTTCAGCGCGGAGGAAGTGGCGGCACTGATCTTCCACGTCCAGCGCCGCCTCCCCAAGACGATCCTGGGAGGCGGCAAGATCGCGACTGGCTATGGCATCCGGGAGCGTCGCAAGCGGTGGGAGAAGGTGTGCCGGGCCATGTACAAGATCTCTGGGGTCCGGCGCACATATAACCAGGCCACCCACCGCTGGACCGATGTCATGGACCGGGAGCGGGACTTGCTGGACGCGCTCGGCGTAGAGGTCCCCGGGCTTGGTGAGTAGTAGTAGTAGTACATTTACTACTCTGTTTTATCCTGCTCTGTTATTTGCAAATCTTTGTTCTTTACCAAGAGCAATAATGCTGCCGATTACATTGAGGTAAATTATATTTCAAAATCTTCTATGCATTTCAGGTGCACTGCTCTCCTTCTCAGTAGCCTTGCTTGCTACTATGCTTCTTTGTTTTGTATGTTGTGTTCAGAAGCATTTCATTGGCCTGAGAAATTATGTATGAGTGTAGTGTAAAGAAAAGAACTGCGTAATGCTAGACAGTAAGGGTCATATTTTCAATTACCGGCGCATCCCTGCAAAGTAGCAGGGATGCGGCAGTAATTGTGTGCCATGCCACCACCACCCATTGGCCCAAAACATCACAGAAGCCTTACGCATCTGTGCCGTAAAGGCAGCGCATTGCTGGAGTTGCGTGCCAACGATGGCGCAGCTCCAGCAATGCTCTGGGGTACCCTATCTCCCCAATGCTGCATCAAGCCGTACGTCGGCTTCAAGCGCGCAGGGTTTGAGTCATGCATCATTGTCCTAAAAGTGACTGATTGACATCTTGTAGATTTCCCTCAGCCACTTTTAGGATTCGTTCCTGCGCAGGTACGCCCTCCCTTGCGCCGGAACGCCCCCTGATGGCGCAGAGCTTTACAACGTGATGCATCGCCCATATGCCCATATGTGTTTTTTTTTAATATATACGCCGCACCAACACCATGGCGAGTCTTTTGTTCTGCCGCTGCGTCACAAAAGGCACGCAACAATGGAGGAAAATGAGCCGCAACTTCCGCAAGGGACTTCTAAATCAGCCCCAACAGACTGAAGTCCAGTCCTTCCTTTAGACACATGGCTATAAGAAGAAATAGTGGCGGTGGTGGCGGGTGGATTGATAGTTTGAGTATTCACTGATCTGCAAGCAGGATGGACTTTGTCTGTCACTTCGCGTGCTGCGCACTGCTGCCTGCAGTGCCAGGCCTAGGCAAACCTCTTTAGTAGTCTGTTTATTGAGTTACATAGGAACTTTCTAAGTCAACGTTCCGCAAATCAGGCAATACGAATAACGTAGTATACCACATGAGATAGATCCCGTGGAATAGTGGTCTATCTATTTGCTATTTTTCCAAAATATTTTGTTATTGTTCTTTTGAAATGTTTGATTTGGTTGAAAAATCTCATCCATGTTTTCTGGTTTTTCTTTCTTTCATGTTGTACATCAGCTCCCCCCAAGGGCAAGAGGACACAGGAGGAGGGTGCTGAGGATGCAGGCCAGGATCGGGCAGGCGAGGGCTCCTTTGCTGGCCCCAGTAAGTTTACATTTTAATAAACAGTACCTATTTTTTCCTAGCGTTCCTCATTCGATTTTTTCTAAATCGTCTTTGATCTTCTTGTAGACTGGATATAAATTCTTATCCTGCCTCGAATATGACTCCCTGTGGTATTACTAGACTATTCTTATTAGTCTGTCTGTGTAGCTAACTAAGATTGGACATTTGGCAATTCCATTGGACTCCCATTATATTCAGCAATACCTCTATGCACTGTCTCCTTACTGACTAGATAGTGTGGCAGAGTCATTCAGCTCCCGAAGTCACCGATTATAGATCCCCAATGATCTCTAGATTATCGTACGCAGGACAAGAGAGTAGTACGGAGTCACAGCACAGTCAAGAAGTGTCAGAGGCACTCATGCTTGCAAAAATTCCAAAACCTTTAGCTCATCCACTCTAGTCTAGAGGAACAAAAACCACAGAGTCTATTTAAGTTTAAAAGCTTTATTAAAAGTAAACACATTTATTAAAATCTACTTTGTCATAAAACTATTTAACTGAAAACGGAAAAGTGGTTAGTGCTGACGATTAATTGGACACATTTCTTGTGGTCGAGCCGAGCTCTCACCTTGTTTGAACTTGATCCTGGTCGTGTTCTTAGGAGTCAAGCTTCTGTCTGTTAGGAGAAAAAGTGGTGCGTGTTAAAAATCAAAAGCAAGCATTCATCAGTTGTGCATAAAAGTGCAGCAAGACAACAGCCTTCCCTGGAAAATGGGACATTTTTACTATGGAGTAGACAGTCACAAATTATTACATTGTATTCTGTTTTTTTAACATTTCTCCTAGACCAAATATTATATAGTAGTGAGTGGTGTATTCTAACATTCTTAAATGTACTTTGTAGGTGTAACATCTGGTGACGGGGCCAGCGCGGAGGTGGCTGTGTTGGGCGAGGACTCGGAGGCCTCTGGGGAGGAGGCGGTGCAAGAGCCGGCGGACGGTCCTGTGGTGGATCAAACGGTGGTGGCGGAAACAGGTAAGCTATATATTCCTTACTTATTGAGATTGAAGACTGCATAGTGTGCTTTCTGCACGGGTGTATTACAAATCAACCAGGTAGTAGCCTCCTCGAAATGTACTCCGACTTAGCTGTGAAGTTTTTGGTGAGAAGAATCCCAATAAGTTCTTAGACGAACGTGATGGATGGGATGAACGAAAAGCGAAAGAAGGGTGTAAGTAAGTGGGACGCGAACTTGTATGATGGCTGGCAAAGAAGAACGATATGTGTTTGCTTGGCCCCCGAGGTGGCTGGGAAGGAAAGAATATGGTATGGTGCATGGCTGGGTCAATGATGAAGCAAGGATGGGTGGAAGGACAGCAGCCTGGGTGGGTGAAACAGAAACTGTATGTGTGCGTATACTTTGACTGAATGGATGCCTGGAGCATGGTATTCTCTGACTCTTAGATAGCACATGTGTATCTAGAGAGAGTAGATGGTCGCCAGGTGAAGTAAGTGTTACCTTGAAGAGCATGTACCACCGCACCCGCACGTCCGTTCCAGTGCAGGGAAGGCAAGGAAAAGAAATTGTAAATGTGTCCAATACTACCATGAATAGTAGCAGTACTTTGTATTGCGTTTGCAATCACAGCATATATCTGGTTATTACGGTGGACACTCCGTACCTCTCTTAATAACTTTAGTTTACTTGTAGTACGTCATTCATGTGTGGGTGTATCACTGTTCACTCAATATTAAGCAAAGCACCTAAAGTCATCTCATCTGTCATTAAATACGTCCCATGTGAAGTGATAGATAATCAAATTAGTTAGCTTCTTCATTTTCCTTTTCTAGTACTCATTTGCACTGTAGGGTGAAAGGTAAATTAATTAAGCAGTAGCCCTTGTAACAGAGTATTCTCAGTGCCACCCGTAATAGAAAAGTAATAGCTTCACCACCTGCATGTACTGGACCGGTACAGTAACGCAAGTCTGTCTCACTCATCATGGTGTGCAACTTTTTTTCTCGGGTGCAAGTTCACTGTGCTGTCCATGTCATTCTGCCGGCTTGCATAAGATAACGTACCAATTTCCCTAAACAAGAGAGAAGAAGAAGAATAAGACTGGTGTACTGTCATAGTCGACTGTAATGGAAGTCCATAGTGGTCGTAGAATTTGTTCATTAAACTACCACTAATGTTAGAGCAAGGATGCAGAAGTGGGAGGTTACATAGATACTGTCCTCAATAGTTATGTACTGTGCTTTCAATTTGCTACTTGTACTCTGTGACCCAACTTTCGGCTCAATCACTTTGTGTTATTAATAAGGAGCATTGGTTACAGACTATGTCTTTCTTTCTTCATATAGTTGCTCCTTCCAAATCAACAACAAGGAGGGAGCAGGCTAGATTGGCCCGGCAACGGAGGCTGGAGGCCACTGTCGCCGAATATCGGCGGCTGGTGGCCCTGGAGGAGGAGGAGGACACGCAGTCGAGCGGGGCAACAACGACATCCTCGACTGTGACCACTGCATCCTCCTCCGTGACTAAGCCAGCGGGACCGAGCCGGGCTAAGAAAGACGACCGCCACCGCCAAGCAACCGAAATACCAGCTGCCCCCCACAGGAGCTGCAAGGACCGCCAACGCCGCCTACGAGTCCGCATGTCCAACCTGGAGCAGGAGGTCATGAGGTATAAGAACTTGGTTAAGGGCCTCCGCTCCGAGCTTGCCACCCTCCGCAAGGAGTATGATGCCCATGCCGCATCATGCACCAGCACCAGCACCCTCCAGTAGTGGAGTGTCCCTTGCCCTTTTTTTATAGACTTTTGGGGGGTGGGATTTGGGAGTTGGGATCGTTTTGGGACGTTTCAAAGACAATCGTTGGGGTTAGGGTGGGTGAGGGAGATTATTTTGTTAGGGCTAAATAAATATATTTTTAAACTTTATCTGACCATACCTGTTTTTTACTGCTTTTCAGTCTGGTGGGTGGGGGGCGGGGGTGTAACAGTAACTTTGTTTTCCTGAACAGTCGTAGGACTTTAGTAGTACAACCGTCAATCTCTTGTCTACTCCGAAATAATACTCCATTATACTACCTCCCACCAAACGCTTATCTTACCTGTAATTTGTGTTAGAAATTAGGGCTAGGCCCAGGGCTGGCTCCAGGTGAAATGGGGATTAACGTTGTCAATCCTGGGCGGGTGACATTTCCTCATTGCGGTGGTACTAGTGGTGTGACACAGTGGCAGTTGCATGCCTATGGAAAAAAAGAAAACGAAACCTTGTTTGTCCTCCTTACTGTAGCATTACAACGGTTACGGTACGATCGAGAAAATAGCAGGTGACAGTACACTAGAACAGTGCCATAATGTAGCCTAACAAATGGTAAAGTATTTGCTTGCAAGTATAACTAGTACTTGCGTTGAATTTATTTGACATTGGCTACTACTACTAGAAGATATAGTACTGAAGCTGAGTAAGTCTAGAAGATATCCTCGTATTCCTTCACCAGCCTGTTGCTATGACCTTATCCTCCCCAGCAAGTGTGTGGAATTATTGATGTCATTTTAGTCAGACATCAAGCAAAACAACACAGCCCGGGGGAAGAGGGTTAGGGTTTGTAAAATGGATGGGAATGGGGGTTTCTTTTTGGGTAGGTTTTGTTGAGAGAAGAAAAAAAAAGCAGAGCATGGACAAACAATAATTGAAGATACAGACAATCTTTGGTTACAAACTAAAGGTAAGCACATGCAGTCACACTCATAGAATAAAAGACAACAATGGATACTGTATCTGTGTTGCGTATGTTGTTGGAGTTGTCCTGTTGAATTTGGTAAGTAAGTTGCATGCAGCAAACAATTCCTCTTATTGGCGGCACTCCTCCATTCCAGCTGACGCTTCGTCCATCAATGTGGTGACCACTGACAGAAGACACCCTGTCCACTGCCTGCCTGGCGGATGTTGACTGAAACCCGGCCTGTAATTATTGAACGGAAAACAGGAAGTGCTATTACAATACCACTGATAAATAAATAAAAGGTATGCACGCTGTGTGGTTCAAAAAGTGACACTTTGATTTCCCTAATAGACAGTACAATATTTTTGAAATTGCGTGCTCTGTCTGAGTCACCTTTTTAAGGATCAATAAGTATGGCCAAAATATTATAGCGGATCTTTCCCCTCAAGGTAGGTGTACTACTGTGTTTTAGAACAAAATTTGACCTTCCCAGCAATGCTCCCACCAAGACCCTTACTAAAGCCAGTCGCAAAAATGTAGAAGAACCCCAATCATATCTCCAAAAACGATGCCTAGCAGAAAAATGGTTACAAAACGTACTTTGAAAGTAACAGTAGGCCCAAATACAGACCGTGGATTGTATTCAAACCACTTGCAAGCAAGCAAAAGTATCCATAGCCAGCATCGCTCCAACAGTGCTCTACAACAACAGAACTGCGTTGCAATAGAACCCCCCGAAACACATGCAATCCTGCTGCTAGGGCTAACCCTAACGAACCCTAACTTACAAAACGTGCCAAAACTGGTGTTTCCTTATGGATTTTGTCCAACAAACTTCTAGCCGGTATTGGACCTTCCCAGGAATGCCCCAGGCAAGACCCGCCAACCCACCCGCAAAAAAACACCCGACAACACCCCCAAACAGCGAAAAAGCTAAATCTCATACTTACAATGTCTCTCGGCCTTCGGTCCAAACGCGGCGCTGTGCAGCTAGGTCATCATCATCATCAATCATCATAACTCCTGTTTTCCACCACGGATTTCCTGAAAAGCAAATGCAATCAAGATTAGACTGTCGCAGCAGTGCTTCGACAGAGACCCCGGCCGCAACCCACCCACGAACAGCAGGAAGCCCCCCAAAACGCTACATTGAGCAAGATGTCAGAAGAAATAGCAAAAAAAGGCTGTTCCTTATGGATTTTGTCCAAAACACTTCTATCCGGTATTAGACCTTCCCAGGAATGCCCCAGGCAAGACCCGCCAACCCACCCGCAAAAAACGACCCGACAACACCCCCAAACAGCGAAAAAGCTAAATCTCATACTTACAATATCTCTCGGCCTTCGTTCCAAATGCGGCGCTGTTCAGCTAGGTCATCATCATCAATCATCATAACTCCTGTTTTCCACCACGGATTTCCTGAAAAGCAAATGCAATCAAGATTAGACTGTCGCAGCAGTGCTTCGACAGACACCAAAAATTACCCACAAACACCCGGAACCCCGCCAAAGAGCACCTCAAAGGCAAGCAAGTCAGCAAAAACGGCAAGAAATTTCCACCTCATATTTGGTCCAAAACACTTTTGTCCATTATTAGAGCTTCACAGCAATGGGCCCAAATCCGTCAACTCACCCGCAAAGAAGTACAACACCCCCACAAGTGCTGAGTCTTTCTTCATTGGGCGTAATCCAGCACTCTGCTTGGAGGGAAATCGCAGTCTGGAGGAGGAGGATAGAGGAGCATGTTCTTCAGAACTTGTGAACCTGAGGAATGTAGACTGCGGCACCTTCAAATCAATAAGCAAACAAGTGAAGACAGTTCTGATGATGGTCTTGTTTTTGGGATTAGGTGATTAAAGTTTGAATTAAATTAACTGTGCAAAACAAAGAAAGAGAGACACAAAGCACACAGGAATAAAAGTGAATAAGGACGAAAAAGAAAGTTCTTGATTGATTGTCTCATTTTCAGGGCTCGGTGTCAGGGAATAAGAACAAGATTTCGTCATCATACTCTGCGAATTCAGGCTGGATGAGGTCAGTGCCACCGAACAGAGAAAAAATCCCCTCATCTACGTTGCTGTCCTCCTCGTCTTCATGCGGCGTGCTTTCTCGTACTTTGTAATCTGGTGGTATGAGGTGCTGATTCATCTTGATCATTGTCAGCCGCTCCACATTTTTGGGCGAGAGGCGGCTCCGTTTGGGAGTTACAATGCCACCAGCAGCACTGAAAACACGTTCAGAAGACACACTTGCGAGTGGGCAAGACAAATAGTTTATAGCCAGGTTGAAGAGCTGTGGCCACAATTGTTTTTTGCCATGCCAATACTGCAATGGCTCATCATTAAGGAAGACCTCTGTTGAGTCATTCAGATAGTCCTGCACCATCGACTCAAGGTCATCAACTGTTCCTCCACTTTGCTTACTTTTTGCTGTGCCTGTGACATTTTTTCGAGAACCATACCCCATCAAACTTAGCCAATCCTCCTCCGCAGCCACTGTTAGTGTTGTCATTGTGTGTGGTGCAGATGATCCAGTTGCCGGTGTCTTTAACGGCTGAGAGGTCACTTGTGCCCCAGCCACAGGTGCAGAAGTGGATTCTTGTGACTGCGGATGGCCTGCTGATGCTGATGCTGATGTACTGGCTTCTCCTTCAATAACCTGCCGTTCTTTTTCAAACCTCTTGGCTGACCAGGCTAACCAATGTTTGTACTTTTGAACATCTGCATCAGCAAAAGGAAAGAATGCTTCGCCTGCCAGCGCCTTTTTGTAGCGTGGATCCAGAATAGTAGCACAAATGTAATGCTGATCTGACTTGATGTTTTGAAGACGTTCATCACCACGTAGGCGATCTAATAATTTCTCAGACAAAATGAAATGTTTTTTTTTTTTTTCATCTTTTTCAAACTCAGAAGACACCGCCATCAGTTGGTGCTCCAGCATGCACAACAATGGGATAGCTTTTCCCAAATTACAGTCCTCCTGGCTGACTGCACGCGTGAAGAACTCAAAAGGACGAAGCATGTCTGTCAGGCTTTTAACTATGTCCCATTGCGCCGCACTCATCCGCAGGTCCTCCTTCTGAGATGTAGCCTCTGTGAAGAAATAGTGATCGAGTACCGTATACTGCTCATACAGATGCTCAAGCATGTAGAAGGTTGAGTTCCAACGTGTTGCCACCTCCTGGATGAGTGCTTTCACTGGCATTCTACGTTGAAGTAGCAGTCTCCGCAGATGCTTCCGGGCCTTAAAAGAATGGCTGAAATGGTTGCACATTTTGCGGCAGGTGGCCATTACCTCGAACGCTGGACTCTGTTTATCACTCAAGAATTTTTGAACTACCAGGTTGATACAGTGCGCCAAGCACGGCACTCTAACATGGTCACCCATGAACATGGCCTTAACTACATTGGCGCCATTATCCGTGGAAACATAACCAATCTTGCGTTTTAGGGGGGATAGCATTGTCAAGACCTTTTTGTTAAACTCTTCCAAAAGGTTTTCTGCTGTGTGACTTTTCTCCAAGCCAAACATGGCTAGTGTTGCATGTTTCCGAGCAGCTTTGAAAACTTGGTCCGGGTCAACACCTGCGTTTAGCTTTGCTTTAACACCTGAAAAAGAGACCCAGTGTGCAGTGATGCACATGTAATCATCGCCTGGGCCACTGGTCCACATGTCTGTTGTCAGATGTATTGTGTGAACAGCACTCTTCTGCAAAGCTGCCCCAATCGCCTGCAGCACATCTTCATGTAGTGCTGGAACCGCAACTCTGGCAAAATAGAACCGGCTCGGAACCTTCCATTTAGGGCAGAGCGTTGCCACTAATTCAAGAAAACCTACCGCTTCTACAAAAGAAAAAGGTAGAAGGTCCACAGCTAGCATTTTAGCCAGCTTAGTGTTATACAGACGCGTCAGTGGGTGGTTGCGTTCATATGGCACGTCTGAAGTAAGCATTGTTCTAATGTTGCCCTGGACCAAGCATTTACGGGCTGATAATGACTTCGTTGACCCAATTTTGCTCGCTGGTGAACTTTTGTGCATTGGTGTCTCACTCGCTCCAACACTCTTAGTGTGCCTCACATTGGGTGTGCTGCTGACAGGGGTACTGGGTGTAAGGGAAGTCTTTGACACGTCTTCTTCCTCCTCGTCATCATCAGATGAAACATCAACGTTTCCTTGAATTTGCCCTTTCTTGATCGCATCTAGGTGCGCAAACCATCTGACAGTGTGCTTTCTCTCAAGATGACCTCTCTGGCCGCCGGTACCATAGTTGGTACCTGACTTACCACGACTAACTGCAAGCTTACAAAGGGTACAAATGGCAAACTTTGGATTTTTTGGACAAACAGTAAAGAAGTCCCAAACTGGGGACTTGAAGTGTCTGTGGGACCTGGAGGAGGCGGCGATACTGGTGGTGGTGGTCATGAAGCTAATGCCAGATGAAGTGGAGGATCTGGATTGCCCAACTTTTGTAAGTTTTGCACTTTCACCGCCACTAATTAAGGTCGAGGTTGACGGAGGTCTCTTCTTGCCAGAAAGAAATATGGAAGCGGGACGAGTTGGTGTACTACTTAACTCCAATGATTGTGGTGTTTCCACTGCCTCCTCATCGACAACATCATCATCATCACGCTGAGCAGCTCTTCGGGCTAGGGTCAAAATGTCTGTTTGCTGCATGCCCGCTGGGGCTGCAGTGACCTTTATGATGACTGGGTCGTCGTTGGCAGAGTCTTCATCAGCAGCAGTATCCGCCACTTCTTGTTGAGCCTCATCACACTCCATAACTCTGAGACTTTGGACGAGCTTCCTTTTACGCTTAACTACCTTTGTTGGATCATGGTGTGCCTCACTCTCAGACGGCTGTGGTGCTGGTTCCCAAGTTTGATCCGTATCATCAGAAGGAGGTGTGCTTGAAGAGGATGTAGACACCACCCTTGATCTCTTCCTTGCTAGGGGTGCGGAAGACAATGAAGGATCATCAGGAGGAGTGGCTTCCTCAAATGATACCTCGCCTTGATTGTCGATTTCCTGATGTGCCCCTACTTCGGGAGGAACAACTATTGTGGGCACTTGTGACCCTCCATGCACCTCTGCTTGCGCATCTCCTTGCGCTGCCTCTCCTTCCACATGTACTTGGGCTTGTACTTGCACATGTGATTGTTGTTGCGGCTGTGGTTGTTCAACACTCGTCAGATGAGCTACAACAACCTGTGTTGATTGAGGGACATTGCTGCTGCTTTCTTGCGATGAGCCAACATCACTGGTCGATGGTGATTGAAGAACTATACTGGCTGCCTCTGCAGCACTCAAGGGCTTGGACTTAAGTTGGCGTGGTGGTGGTGGTGGCACTGAGCCCAATGGAGCGGGGGTGCTGCTGCCAGCTTGGTCCCCAGCAGATCCCGCTGCTGCTGCTGCAGGCATACTTTTTTTTTACTCCCAAAAAAAGGGGCGGGCGGCACACCAGTGTCCTTGGTAACTTGCTTCTTCTGCTCCTTACTGGCACCTTTCTTGCTAGAGGAGCTACAGGTTACTTTTTTTGGGGCCATCTTCTTCAGAGCAGGTCAGCAGGCAGCAGTTGCACGAGTTGCAGAGGGTTCTGTGTCCAGACGTGACGTCGCGTGACGTTATGCTGCACACACCGCTGCAGGACTTCTTCCTGGCACTGGTGGTTCTCTTGAGTCTTCTTGTGCACCTAAAAGCAATGGAAGACAGAGGAACATCAGTTCAGTTATACACCCCAAAAAATCGACAAAACACAGAAAAATGAGCACAATCCCATGCCATCCATGATGTTTACATTGAAGACACCCCACAGAAAGACTAGGCACCTGCAAGTATGCAACACTCACTACCCCTGGGCATAATGGATGAAAAGTAGGCAAAATAAGTGCAGGCCTCAGACACTGCCTCTCCTCAAAATGGCCCCCTTACACCCCAAGCACATGTTGCCTGTACCAGCCAGCACTCAAGATGGCCACCACCACCACCCACATGGCCAGTCCACATCAACAGTACACCCCCAAAAAACAGAAAAACAGCCAGAAATCACCACAATCCAATGCCATCCATGATGTTTACATTAAAGAGAGTGAGACCACACCACAGGCACACTCAGTCCATGCACCACCACCCCTGGGCAAAAGGCCACACCAGCAGCCCCCCAAAAACGACAAAAAACAATACAATAAGCACAATCCCAGCCCATCCATGGCCTCAATTATGTTTAAATTCAAGAAGACACCCCACAGAAAGACTAGGCCCATGCAACACTCACCACCCCTGGGCAAAGGGCCACACCAGCAGGCCCAAAAAAACGACAAAAAACAATAAAATCTGCACAATCCCAGCCCATCCATGGCCTCAATGGTGTTTAAATTCAAGAAGACACCCCTCAGAAACACTAGGCCCATGCAACACTCACTACCCCTGGGCATAAGGGATGAAAAGTAGGCAAAATAAGTGCAGGCCTCACACACTGCCTCTCCTCAAAATGGCCCCCTTACACCCCAAGCACATGTTGCCTGTACCAGCCAGCACTCAAGATGGCCACCACCACCACCCACATGGCCAGTCCACATCAACAGTACACCCACAAAAAACAGAAAAACAGCCAGAAATCACCACAATCCAATGCCATCCATGATGTTTACATCAAAGAGAGTGAGACCACACCACAGGCACACTCAGTCCATGCACCACCACCACCCCTGGGCAAGCAAAAGGCCACACCAGCAGCCCCCCAAAAACGACAAAAAAACAATAAAATAAGCACAATCCCAGCCCATCCATGGCCTCAATTATGTTTAAATTCAAGAAGACACCCCACAGAAAGACTAGGCCCATGCAACACTCACCACCCCTGGGCAAAGGGCCACACCAGCAGGCCCAAAAAAACGACAAAAAACAATAAAATCTGCACAATCCCAGCCCATCCATGGCCTCAATGGTGTTTAAATTCAAGAAGACACCCCTCAGAAACACTAGGCCCATGCAACACTCACTACCCCTGGGCATAAGGGATGAAAAGTAGGCAAAATAAGTGCAGGCCTCAGACACTGCCTCTCCTCAAAATGGCCCCCTTACACCCCAAGCACATGTTGCCTGTACCAGCCAGCACTCAAGATGGCCACCACCACCACCCACATGGCCAGTCCACATCAACAGTACACCCACAAAAAACAGAAAAACAGCCAGAAATCACCACAATCCAATGCCATCCATGATGTTTACATCAAAGAGAGTGAGACCACACCACAGGCACACTCAGTCCATGCACCACCACCACCCCTGGGCAAGCAAAAGGCCACACCAGCAGCCCCCCAAAAACGACAAAAAACAATAAAATAAGCACAATCCCAGCCCATCCATGGCCTCAATTATGTTTAAATTCAAGAAGACACCCCACAGAAAGACTAGGCCCATGCAACACTCACCACCCCTGGGCAAAGGGCCACACCAGCAGGCCCAAAAAAACGACAAAAAACAATAAAATCTGCACAATCCCAGCCCATCCATGGCCTCAATGGTGTTTAAATTCAACAAAACAGTTGTATCATGCACCCATAACCAACCCTGGTCCTACTGGATACTGTGGCTACCCACAATATAATTTATTTAATTTTCTGAAAAAGTTCAAAAATTGTACTTGCAGCAACTGTAATGCCCCAAACAAACTTACTTGTGAAAGTTGATTTCTAATCCAAAAGTGATCCAAAGACAGTCAAAAAGGCCTCAAATCCAAATATCCAGCAGCACCCACAAAAAGTAATCCTTCCAGCTCCAGATCCAAATGAAAGTGACCAGGAGATGGACAAAGCACTGGGAGGAGCCTGCTGGACAGGAACAGGAAGTTGGAGACTGTGGGGCACTTCCTTCCTCCCCCCCCCAAAATGGACTCCTTGCAAAAAAAAGGCCATGCAAATGTCAACCTGAGGAGTGATTCTGATAAAAATCATAATTTTCTGAAGGTTTATCCTGTTTGCTGGTGATTTTCTTGTGCGAAATTGCAAAATCTCTATTTCGCAAGTGCGAGATTGTTCCTTTCCGCCGCAACTACGTGTTCGCAATTGCGAACTCTCGCGAGGTGTGCTGTGCAAGGTGGCAAGCCGCGAGTACGTATTCGCGGGCGACAAACTCCCGCGGGAACACGCAGCAAGATCTAAAATGGCGCGTCACTCGCAAAGAAAAACAATTCGGCAAACGCTAAAATGACGGAAAGTGAACGCCGTGCACCACGCCGCGCGCCGCAACCAAGCAAAAAATCCGCCGCGAGCGGATTCACGGATTTTCGACAAATTCGCGAGCGTTCGCGGATTGCGAATTTGCCGAAAATCCGAAAAATCCGCGAGCGGAGCGGATTTTACGCCCATGCTTAGTCCTGATGATGATGTCACAAATGTAAAAAGGCATCGAAACGTCGTAGACTAAAAAACCCCATATGCAATATGATAATGCTATATTATTTGATGCAATGGTATGGTTATGTTTAAGAGATTGAGTCTGTAGCACTGACCACAAGTATACAGACAGATTTTCGCTTTGCCCTTTTGGCCATTTCTTTGTTGTTTTGTCTTGATTATTGTGGGTCACAGCTGTGCCCACTTGTTATCTTTTTTGGTTCTTAAAATTCACTTTATCAACCAGAACATTTAAAATAAATTTCTTGTCCGGCCACACTACTGTGCGGGCAAATTAGTGAGTGGACGGGGTCATGGCGGCTCCAAGCCATCATTAGCATACGCCACCCGTGACTCATGATGGTGTGGAGCCGTCATAAGTAAGGGAGCGTCATGCCCACCCCCTAGCCCCGCCCGCGCCACGGCGGAATTCAGGCCGTGGCGAAAAGGTTAACAGACTTTCTGTAACTCATATTGTACAACTACTCAGCAAGCTACAACTTACAACAAAAACAACTTATATTAATCACACAGGTGAAACCAAATACATTTATCAATGCGTGTCCTCTCTGTCTCTATTTCATCTAATTTTCTCCTCCTCTCTATGACTACCACTATATGAGTCGGTCTCCTTTCGACTTATAGCTATCTCAGCATCTTTCTATGTCTCTTTACCTCACCTCCCTATCACTCTATCATCTCCCTACTTTGCATACCCCTCTGTCTCGCTTCTTTTCTGCCTACCTCACGCTAATGCACTCTTATCTCTTTCTGTCAACCTTGCCTTTATCTTGCCCTCTTTTTTCTCTTAACTCTCTAGTTCATCTCCCTCTACCTCTATCTTGTTGTATCTCACACCAATCACTAAATCATTTCCATTTTCTCGACCCTATTTCTCTATCTACTTATCTCTCTATGTCTTGAGTCACGAGGCATGCTTTACTGCTAGGCTTTCCAATTTTCAGTTCTATTTCATGCAAATGCTGGGCGGGTTTTCAGTATTAGCAGTGTTTTCAAAAATCAAGAGAACTGCGTTTTTCTAGTGCATTTAAATAATTTTGCTATTATTTTCATTCTTCCCGCTTTAATTCTACCTTCCTTCTTTCCTGATCCTCACTCCCTTTGTTATAGCCCTTCCCAGTATTCGCACTTTTTGGTAACCTCTAGTTATTTTCTTCATGTCCCGGCCTGTCTCGTTTCCCAGCAGTCAAACTCCTCTTCCTAGCAGATCAGTGGCACATCATGTCAAGGTTAAGAGTAGTTTTCTTTTCTTGAGCTGAATGCCACTAACCAGCTCAAATAAGTGTACACAAGGTATATATGTTGAGGGGTGGTCTCTGCTCCACTATTGCAAGACAGTGTTGTGTTCTTTGCCTACAGATTTCAAGAAACGAATGGACAAATACATTTATCATTACTCTTTAATTCAGGCCTTTTCTCCTATTCCTGGTCATAAAGGGGAAACCTGCTAATGATTAATAATGCATTTGGTGAGAGAGAACTGTGATGCTTTATAAAAAACACAGCTGAGGTAGTAAAGAAATGTCATGACTTACAGGAGGCCTTTCTTTTGCCTCTGTAGGTTATACTGTTAATAAAGTGAGGAGATAGGGTAAGTGTACATTTTGTGAATATTTTCTTTCCTTTCCCTTATTTTTTTAGGTCTCGTCTAGACAGTGCTTGCACTGTCTCTTCAAGACCTCCAGTATTCAAGATATGGGCATGAAGCCCTGCCCAGTTTCCGCCCATCTTTTTAATTGGCTTCAGTCCTTGTCCTTTGTAAATGGTGGCTTTTGATTTCTTAATAGGTTTATTAGTCCCTCCTTAGTACCTTCCTCTCTTCTGTTTTTACCTCTCATGAGGACTGGCCCTTTAACATGTGTTATTACTCAGTATGTTTTATTTACTGTTAATGGACACTATTTTATTAATCGGCTAAGTACTTCCTCAGCCCCATTAACACACACTGTTCTATTTATATATCAAATAAAGTCGGGAGGTGGTGGTGGTTCCTTCTCCAGTGAACAGAATCCAAAGTAATGACTTTCTCTGTCGTGCCACCGTCACCATGTTTCTCTTGTCATTGTTACTGCTTTCCAGTTGGATCTTGTGTTTCTCGTATGTTCCCTGTGCACTAACACTCAGCATCCGGCGTGTTCCCTCTCCACAAGCTGCCTCTCTGCAGAAAGGTATCACACATTTTCCTTGGCAGAAACTCTTTCCAGACACAGATGCAGATACATAGGGAGTGGCCTAGGCTGATGCTCTCCCATTGGCCGGCGGACACTTTACTCTGGCAGAGTCATTTATTTCACAAAAGGGGTAGCTTAACTTTCCAAACCTTGCTTCTGTGTTTTAATGCACATGTTTTAAATGCATTTTCAACAAACAGCCTTTTATTCATTGGCAAAACATAAAAATCTAGCAAAAACCTAATTATAGGTCCGTGCATGCTGTAAATGAGATCACATATATTGATCACTTGATAATCAAATGAACAGCTTACTAGTCATTTCACATGTAACTAGTTTGCGTGGATTAGACACAAGGAGTCCGTAGTCGATATTGAGTCCTCACTTAGCATGTTTCAGATCTCATAAAGCGTAGCATAAATATATCATAACGTAAAGTAACATGAAATAACGTGAGGTAACTTGACATGAGATTAAATGACAATGGCCATTTTTTTTTTACAAAAAACAGGGCCACTGGAATTATGCAATTTTGCTGCATTTTTCACAAAAATATGGATTTACCACCATATGCTGCATTGACAGCAGCTACTAGTTAAAACAAGCATTTGCAATTCAATAGGTATCGCATTTGCGAGAGTTTGATCTATTGGCATTGTAAACGACAATGCCTTTTATTTATGTATTTTGAAAACCTGCAAGCCATTGGTAGACATGCACTTTGGCCTTATGTTCATTGCTTACAAGAAGCAAGGCTGGCAGTAACTGCGCCTCTTTTACTGCCAGTCTTGCTTCTCGTAAGCAAGGACTATAAGAACAAAGTGTGTGTTTACGCGCTGCTTACAAACACACAAATGAAAGGCATGTTCAGTTACAATGCCAATGGATCAAACTCTCGCAAATACGAAACCAATTGCATTGCAAATGCTTTTTTTATACATTATTGGGGCATATCTATCGGGTTTTCTCTTTATGTGAATGTCAGCACGAAGACTGCTAAGCACTGATTTCTGGCAGGCATGTGAGCCTGTGTTTATTTAAAAGCAGTACAGAGACTATTGTGCTCTTGCTCGGCATGTGTGATGGTTGCCCATTATTTTAACTATTTATCATTTGAATTTAAGCATTGTTAAACACTACAGAAATAGTTTGCATTTGAATTTGGGGTTCGCTCCTGCAAAGGAACAGGAAGATGATAGGTATAACAATACATAAAGTACATGAAGCTCGTATCAAGTCAATTCAAAAGAGTCTTTATTTCGATTCACATATCATAAAAGACATTACATTAAAATAAATTTATTTGGACATTTCATTCTCATAAAACAGGTCTAATGCAGCAAAAAAAAATCAATCAACAGGTTACTACATCCATATACACAATAATTTAGTCTAAAAGCAGGTTAATACTTTAACCCCTTCGCTGCTAGGCCTTTTCCCCTCCTGTGCTAAGCCTTTTTTTGGCGATTTGGGGTAGTGCGCGCTTAGGCCCCTGTAACTTTTTGACCACATAAGGTATCCACGCCAAATTTGCGTCCTTTTCTTCCAACATCATGTGGATTCTAAAGGTGCCCAGGGTTTGTGGATTCCCTTGCAGGGGTCCCAGAAATTAAGCAAAATACAGTAAAACTTTAGTTTTTTTCAGAAAATTGGGAAAAACGGGCTGCAAATGAAAGCCTCTGGGTTTTTCCCTGCAAATGTTATCAAAAAAGGGTTTGTGGGGCTGAAATCTCCATTTTCTCTGCTTTTAGGGAATTAGTCTTTTGTCAATTTTTTAGGTTTGCAAGGGATTCTGGGTAACAGAACCTGGTGGGAGGCAGTTGAGTCACCCCATCCTGAATTCCCCTGGGTGTCTAGTTTTAAAAAATGTATAGGTTTGCTAGGTTTCCCTAGGTGCCGGCAGAGCTAGGGTTAAAAAACGAAAGGTAGGCACTTTGCCAAAAAAGGGCCCGTTTTCACTGCGAAATTGCGGTGCGAACACGTTGCGTTTTGCACTGTTTCCTGTCGCAGGCACAAGACAGACCCAGGCAAGTGAGGTACCATTTTTTTTGGGAGACCTGGGGGAACGCGGGGTGGGTGGAAATTTGTTGATCCACGCAGATTCCAGAACTTTCCACCACAGAAATGTGAGGAAAATGCGTTTTGTTTGTCAATTGTTTAGGTTTGCAAGGGATTCTGGGTAACAGAACCTGGTGGGAGGGATTTGAGTCACCCCATCCTGAATTCCCCTGGGTGTCTAGTTTTCAAAAATGTATAGTTTTTCTAGGTTTCCCTAGGTGCGGGCAGAGCTAGGGTTCAAAAACGAAAGGTAGGCACTTTGCCAAAAAAGGGCCCGTTTTACTGTGAAATTGCGGTGTGAACACGTTGCGTTTTGTGCTGTTTCCTGTCGCAGGCACTAGGCAGACCCAGGCAAGTGAGGTACCATTTTTTTTGGGAGACCCAGGGGAACGCGTGGTGAGTGGAAATTTGTTGATCCACGGAGATTCCAGAACTTTCCAACACAGAAATGTGAGGAAAATGCATTTATTTTGTCAATTGTTTAGGTTTGCAAGGGATTCTGGGTAACAGAACCTGCTGGGAGGCATTTGAGTCACCTCATCCTGCATTCCCCTGGGTGTCTAGTTTTCAAAAATGTATAGGTTTGCTAGGTTTACCTAGGTGCCGGCAGAGCTAGGGTTCAAAAACGAAAGGTAGGCACTTTGCCAAAAAGGGACCGTTTTCACTGCGAAATTGCGGTGCGAACACGTTGTGTTTTGAGCTGTTTTCTGTCGCAGGCACTAGGCAGACCCAGGCAAGTGAGGTACCATTTTTTTCAGGGAGACCTGTGGGAACGCAGGTGGGTGGAAATTTGTTGATCTACGCAGATTCCAGAACTTTCCACCACAGAAATGTGAGGAAAATGCGTTTTTTTGTCAATTTGTTAGGGTTGCAAGGGATTCTGGGTAACAGAACCTGGTGGGAGGCAGTTGAGTCACCCCATCCTGAATTCCCCTGGGTGTCTAGTTTTCAAAAATGTATAGGTTTGCTAGGTTTCCCTAGGTGCCGGCAGTGCTAGGGTTAAAAAACGAAAGGTAGGCACTTTGCCAAAAAAGGGCCCGTTTTCACTGCGAAATTGCGGTGCGAACACGTTGCGTTTTGCACTGTTTCCTGTCGCAGGCACAAGACAGACCCAGGCAAGTGAGGTACAATTTTTTTCGGAAGACCTGGGGGAACGCGGGGTGGGTGGAAATTTGTTGATCCAAGCAGATTACAGAACTTTCCACCACAGAAATGTGAGGAAAATGCGTTTTTTTGTCAATTCTTTAGTTTTGCAAGGGATTCTGGGTAACAGAACCTGGTGGGAGGCAGTTGAGTCACCCCATCCTGAATTCCCCTGGGTGTCTAGTTTTCAAAAATGTATAGGTTTGCTAGGTTTCCTTAGGTGCCGGCAGAGCTAGGGTTAAAAAACAATAGGTAGGCACTTTGCCAAAAAAAGGCCAGTTTTCACTGCGAAATTGCGGTGCAAACACGTTGCGTTTTGCGCTGTTTCCTGTCGCAGGCACTAGGCAGACCCAGGCAAGTGAGGTACCATTGTTTTCGGGAGACCTGGGGGAACACGGGGTGGGTGAAAATGTGTTGATCCACACAGATTCCAGAACTTTCCACCACAGAAATGTGAGGAAAATGCGTTTTTTTGGTCAATTTTTTAGCTTTGCAAGGGATTCTGGGTACCAGAACCTGGTGGGAGGCAGTTGAGTCACCCCATCCTGAATTCCCCCGGGTGTCTAGTTTTCAAAAATGTATAGGTTTGCTAGGTTTCCCTAGATGCCGGCAGAGCTAGGGTTCAAAAACGAAAGGGAGGCACTTTGCCAAAAAAGGGCCCGTTTTCACTGCGAAATTGCGGTGCGAACACGTTGTGTTTTGCACTGTTTCCTGTCGCAGGCACAAGACAGACCCAGGCAAGTGAGGTACCATTTTTTTCGGAAGACCTGGGGGAACGCGGGGTGGGTGGAAATTTGTTGATCCAAGCAGATTACAGAACTTTCCACCACAGAAATGTGAGGAAAATGCGTTTTTTTGTCAATTCTTTAGGTTTGCAAGGGATTCTGGGTAACAGAACCTGGTGGGAGGCAGTTGAGTCACCCCATCCTGAATTCCCCTGGGTGTCTAGTTTTCAAAAATGTATAGGTTTGCTAGGTTTCCTTAGGTGCCGGCAGAGCTAGGGTTAAAAAACAACAGGTAGGCACTTTGCCAAAAAAGGGCCAGTTTTCACTGCGAAATTGCGGTGCAAACACGTTGCGTTTTGCGCTGTTTCCTGTCGCAGGCACTAGGCAGACCCAGGCAAGTGAGGTACCATTGTTTTCGGGAGACCTGGGGGAACACGGGGTGGGTGAAAATGTGTTGATCCACACAGATTCCAGAACTTTTCACCACAGAAATGTGAGGAAAATGCGTTTTTTTGGTCAATTTTTTAGCTTTGCAAGGGATTCTGGGTACCAGAACCTGGTGGGAGGCAGTTGAGTCACCCCATCCTGAATTCCCCTGGGTGTCTAGTTTTCAAAAATGTATAGGTTTGCTAGGTTTCCCTAGATGCCGGCAGAGCTAGGGTTCAAAAACGAAAGGGAGGCACTTTGCCAAAAAAGGACCAGTATTGACTGCGAAATTTCGGTGCGACCACGTTGCGTTTTGCGCTGTTTCCTGTCGCAGGCACTAGGCATGTAACCCAGGTAACCCCTCTTGCAAAAGCTGGTGATTTTGACATAGGCAAAACCACCAGCTTTTGCAAGAGGGGTTACCTGGGTTTTTGGCCCCGTGCTAGACGGCCATCTAGGGAAACCTACCAAACCCGGGGGCTTCCAAGGAGGTATGGCTTGTGTGGATCCTCCAACGTTCCTTTACCCAGAATCCCTTGCAAACCTCGATTCCTGAACTTTCCACCACAGAAAAACACTTTTCAATACATTTTTGCGTGGGATCTCCGTGCTGGCAAAAATGTTTTACCACCCAGCATTTCCCTTGTTCTCCCGAGTAAAATGATACCTCACTTGTGTGGGTGGGCCAAAGCAGAACAGGCCAAAAATGTATTTTTAAGAAATTGGAGCATTCAGGATTGACAAATTAAGCACAGAGAATTCTACAGTTTTGGGGTCATCCTAGTCACAGGCCTTTGGCCCACCCACACAAGTGAGGTATCATTTTACTCGGGAGAACAAGGGGAACGCTGGGGGGTAGGACATTTGTGCCGGCACGGAGATCCCATGCAAAAATGTATCGAAAAATGTTTTTTTAACCTAATTTTAAGGTTTGCAGGGAATACTGGGTAGGAAAACGTTGGGGGACCCACGCATGCCATACCTCCCTGGACTCCCCCGGGTGTCTAGTTTTCAGAACTGTTTGGGTTTGGTAGTTTCCAAAGATGGCCACCTAGCCCCGGGCCAAAAACTCATGGGAACCCCCTTGCAAAACCAAATTGTTTTGAATGAATTAAGTTTTCAATTTGAGAGCGTGAGATTCTTGGGACAATATTGCAGGGAAATTGTGACAGTCATTTTCAAGTTTGCAGGACATTGTGGATAAAAAAAACCCAATAGAATTCACAAGAAAGACATGACCATATACTCCCATGGTTTAACTATAATATCTACATTTAGTAAGTTATTTATAGCTGCAATGTACACCTTAACAGAGTTACTCAAAAGTCAAACATTCAAGCACGGCTATCTATTCCTTAAAGACACACACATACAGGTTGGATTTGGCACGAGGGCGAGTGATGGTTCAGTACATAAAATTTTATTAACAAGATATTTCAACAAAATGAAATGCTCTGTCAATAAATAAATGCATAAAAACCGAACAAGTGACTCGCAACTCATGAGCTGTAAAGCCACGACAAGGCACCAACCGTTTTACAGGCCATTCACGCACCTTTCATACCTGATACACACCAGACCATTGACACAATCCGGAAGGAAAAGCAACACATTACAACATTCAGAAAAAGGGACAAGGTACACCCTACTTCAGAAAGAGAAAAAAGACAAATATTACTGCACAGCCATCTAATCCGCAAGCACACACACATACTGGTTGGATTTGGCACGAGGGTGAGTGATGATTCAGTACATACAATTGTATTCGCAAGTAATTTCACAAAAATGAAATGCACTGCGAATAATTGAAAGTATGAGAAAATGAACCACTGACTCACAGCTCATGAGCTTTAAAGCCACGTCAAGGCACCAACCTCTTTACAGGCCATTCATACACCTTTCGGACGTGTGACACATACAAAACATTCACACCGCCAGCCGCGGACCCATCACATTACAACACTCACACCAGCAGACAGCGCCATTCAAGGGCCCATCACTTTCACACGCCCACATTCCTGACACTGCAACTACACAAAATGATGGACTGCGTGGAGTGTCACTCAACTAGCAGTGTGTGTAGTGACCAACAGAAAGTAACTACTCACACACTGCCAGCCGTGCGCCAGTCCACCCACACCACCATGCAAGCACCAGACCATGCACACCGCCAGCCAAACACCACTCCGCGCACACAGACAGCCAAGTACCACTCCACGATCACCACCAGCCAAGCGCCACTCCACGCACACCACCAGCCAAGCACCACTCCACACTCACCGCCAGCCAAGCGCCACTCCACACACACCACCAGCCAAGCACCACTCCGTGCACAGACAGCCCAGTACCACTCCACACACACCACCAGCCAAGCGCCACTCCACGCACACCACCAGCCAAGCACCACTCCACGCACACCGCCAGCCAAGCGTCACTCCACACACATCACCAGCCAAGCGCCACTCCACACACACCGCCAGCCAAGCACCACTCCGTGCACAGACAGCCAAGTACCACTCCACGCACACCACCAGCCAAGCGCCACTCCACGCACACCACCAGCCAAGCGCCACTCCACACACACCACCAGCCAAGTGCCACTCCACGCACACCACCAGCCAAGCACCACTCCACGCACACCGCCAGCCAAGCGCCACTCCACACACACCGCCAGCCAAGCACCACTCCGTGCACAGACAGCCAAGTACCACTCCACGCACACCATCCAGCCAAGCGCCACTCCACACACACCGCCAGCCAAGCACCCCTCCGTGCACAGACAGCCAAGTATCACTCCATGCACACCACCAGCCAAGCGCCACTCCACACACACCACCAGCCAAGCGCCACACCACGCACACCACCAGCCAAGGGCCACTCTACGCACACCACCAGCCAAAAGCCACTCCACGCACACCGACAGCCAAGCACCACTCCGTGCACAGACAGCCAAGTATTACTCCACACACACCACCAGCCAAGCTCCACTCCACACACACCACCAGCCAAGCGCCACTCCACACACACCACCAGCCAAGCGCCACTCCACGCACACCACCAGCCAAAAGCCACTCCACGCAAACCGACAGCCAAACGCCACGCCACGCACACCGCCAGCCAAGCGCCACGCCACGCACACCGCCAGCCAAGCACCACTCCGCCCACACCGCCAGCCTACGCACACCATCACATTTAGAATGGTTTTTTAACAAAACAAACAAAATAATTGCAAATAGATAAAAATCTCATAACACAAAATCTGTAACTAAAAACATTGCACAAATGCCAACCTTAAAAAAGAATACAAATTATTTAAAAAAACACAGACCAGGCAGTACATTTTACCACTCATGGATACTCCCAAAAATTATTTTGTGTGTGCTAAGCTCTATAACAAGCAGGCACACACAGCCCAGGGTTAGAAGGACACCCAGGGCAGTAAAGACGAGTCTCCTTCCGCAAACCTCTTCGCCAACAGACTCTACATCTCCTAGTGGGAAAGTCTTTTGTAGATGTGGGAGGAATGTAATCAGGAAAGTGCAATCTTTCAATCGAGCCACATCCTCCAGCACTCCAAATCTAGGAACACTTACTTGCTCCACAACAACAAGGCTAGATATCACAGAGTGCTGAAACTGAAGAAAGGTCAACTTTGACCCAGGAGAACACGCCTTGAACACAATAAAAGCATTGAACGTTGCTAAGTTGAAAAAATGGATGGCCAACTTCTTATACCAAACATAAGCCATCCGAATAGCAGTGTAAGGTTCTAACCTCTGATCTACTCTGCCAACACCACCCATGTGCTTATTGTAGTCCTGAATGCACACAGGTTTGTGCACTTCAGCAACCTGACCCCAAACTGGCAGAGGTGAAGTACTGTCATCATGGATGGTACTCAGCATGTACACATCCCTCCTGTCCACAAATTTCACAGCTAGTAGTTCGCCATAACATAAGGAACTGCACTGACCCCTCTGAAGATTCTTGCAAACAAGCTCCTTTGGAAAACCTTTGCGGTTAGAGCGGATTGTGCCACATGCAAAAGTGTCCAGTTTAAACAATTCCTTAAACAATTGCACAGCAGTGTAGAAGTTATCAAGGTACAAATGGTGGCTTCTGTTGAACAGTCTTCTAGCAAGATCCCATACAATTTTCTCTAACACTCCAAAAGTGGACGGACAACCATAGGGGTCAATAGTGGAATCTCTACCAGTGTACACACGAAAATTAAAAACATACCCTGTCTTACTCTCAGACAACATATACAGTTTAATTCCATAGCGTGCCCTCTTGCTAGGGATGTACTGCCTAAAAACCAAACGACCCTTGAACAAAACCAGACTCATCAATAGAAATTTCTTCCCCAGGAATGTAAATCTCTGAAAAACGATCAACAAAGTGATCAAGAACAGGCCGAATCTTAAAAAGACGGTCACAGTCAGGGTGACTACGTGGCAACGCCTCAGGATTATCCACAAAATGCAACATGCGTAGCAAAAGTAAATACCGATCATGAGTCATAACAGCTGGAAATATGGCTGTTGCCATCAAAGGACTGGTAGAGCAATATGAAGCCAGGTTCGGCTTCTTTAACAAACCCATCAATAAAGTCAATCCCAAAAACTTCTTCAGCTCTTCCAGATTTGTGGGAGTACACTGGGTAGCTCTAGAGTGGGGCCTAAGTTTGTCACTGTTGACCCTCAAAAACTGTTCAGCATACAAAATAGTCTGCTCAACAATCTCACCCAAAAACACATCATCAATAAATAACTGAAAATACTGTATAGGCAAAAAGTTTTCACAATCCACTCTACACCCTGCATCACCACTAAAGGCAGGCAACACCGGCTGCACCATGTTAGAATCAACCCAGAGTCCAACACTTCCAGTAGGAAGACTAGCAGCCTCAGGCTGAAATCCAGCTGCCTCTTGCATCATCGGCACAGCAGTGTCCTCCTCTAACACAGGCCCTTCATCTGCACTGAGAGCACCTTCATCATCCGATGATTCCATGTGGAGAGAAAACTCACTGCCAGAATCTTCCCCTCCCTCCTCTCCCTCAGTCAGTGTCATAATCCGGCTCAGAGGAAGATTCAAGAAGCATACCTAACACAAGCTGAGCAGTCATTCTACGGCTAGCCATAATGATTACTAACAAAGGTAACTTGACACACAAGTCAACAACTATAATCACTATGTGAAATAAGCAATTAACAAAATTCACCTTTATCAAAAATAACTACACAGTGCAAAACAATACCACTCACTTGCCAGAAGCAACTAAACTCACCACCACGTAGTCTGCACTGACACAGTATGGATCAACAATATCCCACTAAAAAAGAAAGAGAAAAAAATAGACATAAGACAATGCAAAACACATCACAAAAATGTTCATGCTCAAAACACTAACTAAATGCCACTAAGACACCACTTACAAAAAAAAATCCAAACATTGCAATATTACTCATTTGGAGTACATACAACAAAAATAATTTTCTTACCTACAAAAATGCAAATACACAAAACGGCAGAACAACCACTGTCGAAACCGCAAACAGGAATCAAAAGCTTGAGACTAGATTTAAAAAGAAGAAAAAAAAACATTAGATTCACATACACAAAAAATACACTAGTCCAACATGCCAAGCTAAGGGGTAGGTGGGCCTAACAGTATAACATCAATAGGGGAGCAACCCTTGCCCTTGAGGCCACCCCCAAAAAGACAACATTTTTAAAAATTCTGGTGTCTACTGGCTTCTGCCCCCCTTGGGAACAGATGGGACTGCTACTCTGCCACTCAAAGAGGGCAGAAAAGGCCACAATCATCCTCCCATAAAGGAAGGGGACCGACCCATGACCATGGGGCGGATCACCAAAATAAAAATAAACCCTGGTGCCCTAGTGGCCCTAAAAAAAAAAAAGCAGAATTGCTCTTCCAGGTGATACCAAAGGGGATGCGGGACGGAGCGCATGCGCAAATCTAACACTCACCCCCAGGCAACTGATCTTGAAATAATCCATCATCATTGTTTAGCTCACTTCACCAACCCTGTTCAGACATGGCCATATGAAAATCAGACTGACCCTGTGCCCTTTGATTGCCTTAAGTTGGCAGACGTGGGTACCTTGCTCACTTTGGCACTGTACTCAAGCTAACCTGGCTAATAATGGCTGATTAGCCAGTAACTGGTCCCATTATGGTTATTTTAAAAAACATTTGACCCCCCCACCCCCCACCGTGGGGCAGCCAAAAGCTTAAAACATGCCCCTAAGGCTACTCAAAATGGCCCCCAAAATGAAAGTGACCCTTGCCCAAGGGGCCAGTCCCCTGCACTTTGCCCCAATGCATGGTTTCTATGAAAAAACATATTTAAATAATGCCCCTCCGGGGGGGGCAGACAAAGCAAAAGTAATTGCCCCCTAAAGGGGAGCAACCCTTGTCCAAGGGGTTGCTCCCCAAAACAAAACAAAAAACATTAGGCTACTCAAAATGGCCACCAAAAGGAGAGTGACCCTTGCCCAAGGCGCCACTCCCCTGCTCTTTGCCCCAGTGCATAGAAACATTTGTATGCTACTGCCCCCGAAAGGGGAGCGACCCTTGTCCAAGGGGTCGCTCCCAAAAACTAAAAAAAACAATAGGGACACACAAGATAGCCCCCAAAAAAAGAGTGGCCCTTGCCCAAGGGGCCACTCCACTGTTCTTTGCCCCAGGAAAAAAACATATAAAATTTGTAATGCCCCCCAAATACAGGAGCGTCCCTTGTCCAAGGGGACGCACCCCAAAAAAAAATTAAACAAAAGGGCTGCACAAAATGGCCCCCATAATGAGAAAGACCCTTGCCCAAGGGGCCACTCCCCGAACGCACAAACAATGCCCCAAAATGCAGTATAAAAAAAAATATAGGCAACTTCTGCCCCCCCCTCCCCCCGGGGGCCAGAGAAAGCGAAACTATTTGCCCCCAAATATGGGAGCGACCCTTGCCCAAGGGGCCGCTCCCCAAACCAACAAACTTTGCCATTGGTGTCTAGTGGGCATTCCTGCTGCACGATCGCACAATCGTGCAGCTGGAATGCAGAAAGAGACACCGAGGGAAAGGAAAACCCTTTCCTTTCCCCCGATGCCTCTTTCGTTTCAATCCCCCCCACCCCAGCCCCAAAACTCTCCTCTTTCTCCTCTGACGCGCAGGAAGCAAATGGCTTCCCTGCGCGTCGGAGGAGAAAGGAAACCTCAAATGACGTCATGACGCGGGCGGGGGGAGGCAGGGGAAGGTCTTCCCCTTCCTCCCCCGTACAAACGAAATAGATCGGGCTGAGCTGAGCTCGTCATGAGCCCCCGAGCACTGTATGCCATGACGAGCTCAGCTCGTCATGAGCATACAAGGGGTTAAAAGCGTTAAAAATCCCACCCCATAGTGCAATATGTAGCACAGAATAGATATGGCTAGATTAATATTTATACTAATAGAATTAAAAAACGTTTATAACAAGCCAAGCTTATGTGCGCGGATTGCCCACATCCAGTGTAGAAATTTAGAAACAGCAATAGCTATGGATTCTGTGCAATCTGTTTTTAATATCCTTAGCGCCTTTTTGCCGGTTTGATGCCCTTCAACAGGCAAATGAGCTTCAACCAGGTGTGCCTCGGATATTGTACACTGGGCATATGAACAAAATGTGTGCTAAGCTTTCCGGCTGTAACAGACAGAATGGGCATCGGGTGCTAGCCGTAGTGAGGCATTTGCCGGTAAATGAATTAACTGGGAGGGTACCCACCCTAAATTGGTGGTACCTCTTCCTATCGCAGGAGAGCGTAATAAAATCCCAGTACCCTTCATAAGCGTAGTCATGTTTGAGCTCCAGGAAATCTCTTGTTACAGAGGGACTGGTTAAAATCCTAAAACGTTTCATGGAGACCATGTTCGCGTATAGCTCCTTAAAGGCCTTCCTAGGCGAGAAAATATTAGCTGCAGGGTTCTCCCATAGAGATTTTAATTCCATTGCGTTATAGGTTGCCTTAGCCTCATTCATCCATGAAATTTTGCATGCACTGTTGGCATCTCTGACCTCAAGAAAAGCCTGAGCATACTGGGAGAGCTCAGGGGTGACCCACAGCCTCCTCCAGTAGGCCACAGGTCTATAACGTGCCACATCCTCAATGCGTTGGCATCCCAAATCGTAATAGAGGGGCAATAGTGGCGTAGATGGAGGGAGGCTAGTTATTCCCCTCACAAACTTGTTTTGGGAGCTTGTGAGAGCTGCCAGATTACTGAACCCCCAGAGTTCGGCCCCATACAGGACCGACACACTAATTTTTGTGTTGTAAATTTTAAGCACGGGGCAATCGGATTTGTGAGTGAGAGGCGCTGTTCTTTTATTAGTGCACCCACTAATTGTGCGTGTTTGACAGCCAACTGATTAGTATGAGGTTTCCAATCCAATTTAGAGCCTAATGTTATGCTGAGGTAGGAAAAGACTTGGGTCTGCTCTAGTGTAACTTCATTCATGAGCACCCTCCCTCTTACTGACTTATGCTTATGTAAGACCATGAACTTTGTCTTGTTCACATTAATGATAGGCCCATGGTCCTTGCAGAACACCTCGAATCTCCCAATAGCCTTCTGGAGACCTTGTTGCATTTTGGAAATTAACAAGGTGTCATCTGCAAACATTAGCAAAGGGATCTTCCTGCCGTCAAGTGTGGGGGCGTCAGTAGGATGAGTCGTAAAATACTGAATCACCCTATTAATGTACAGGGAAAAAAGTGTTGGTGCAAGTACACACCCTTGATGAACCCCTCTAGCGATAGGAAACCTCTCAGTTACTCTCCCTTGATGTCCCCAGCGTACTTGTGCGAAGGTCGCATCATGGAGTTTAATTAGAAAAGCCAATAAATCAAGGGGCTACTCTGTTCGGCAAAAACACTCCACATCTTGGCACGCTGTACTAAGTCGAATGCCAACTTAAGGTCTACGAATGCGGCATAAAGCGCGCCATCTCTAAGGGTTACCACACGCCAGTAAATTAAAACAAATCTAACAACCTGATCAATGGTGCTCGTGTGTGAGCGGAACCTAGCCTGTAAAGGTCAAACTCATCGATCCAGGCTTGGATTCTGCTCAACACGAGCCTAGCAGTCACCTTCTGGATATAATCGGTTAGACTAATGGGCCTATAGCTTCCGGGATCTGAACGATCCCCTTTTTTTAAAATCGGGATGATCCCAGCACCCTTCCAAGAGTCGGGTACAGGGGAACCTTTTGCAATGGCATTAGCCAGGGACTGAATATGTCACCCATACTTTCTTATCATGTAAAAACAGGTCGGCTGGTACACAGTCCAGCCCGGGTGCTCTATCCCTCGGGACCGTGTTTAATGCTCTTTCGACCTCCAGCTTGGTGAAGTGTAAGGATGCAATGTCTATAGGGATATTAGGGAGACCAAGGGACAGCTCAGAGTCTTGATTTGGGGAAGGAAACTGGGTAGTGAAATGCGATACCCACAACTCGGGTGCTACATGATTAAATGGTGGTTCACTAGGCTTCCCCTACCCCCGTTTGACCAGATTCCAAAATTCAACCATGTTCCTGTCTTTGCTGGCATGGTACAACTCAATCCAATACTGCTCATCCCATTGTCTTTTAGCTTTGTATTGCACTTTCTTATATTCCTCCCTGGTCTTTTTGATCTTATCCCTATTTTTGGTTCTTATCGCCCTGGCAAATGCTTTATATGCGTTCCTACAAGATTCTCCATACCATGTTTCAACCCGTGGTTTGGCCCTATTCTTGGGAGTTTGTAGTTTAGTTGTAAAAAAGCCCTTCAGCTTATTAAAAAGTTTAATATGGATGGAGATAACTTTAGCCTCCATATCCTGGTGAGTAACACAGTTTTGGAGGTCAACTGTTGCCTCGGAGACTAACTCGTTCATAGCAGCCAAATGATCCTCTTTATTAAGGCAGTTTGGCCATTTTACTCTCCTCATGTTGTTGCTAAGATGTATTTCCATACCTACTGAATAGACTTCTGGGGAGTAACTTCCTAGCAAATGAAGAGACAATACCAGGGGATTGTGGTCGCTTTCCACCCTTTCTATAACGACCATATCCTTGAGAAAAGACCAATTTTCCTTTCTAAAAAGTATATAGTCTATGCAACTACTTCTCAGTCCATTATTGAATGTGGGAGTGCCCTGCTTATCAGATTTCGTCCTCCCATTCGCTGCCCTTAACCCTTGTTCTAGGCATAATACTTTGAGTTGTAATGCAGCTTCCGTCCACTTTTTAATGGGAGGTAGGGATAGTTGTGGGATGTCCCAAGAAAGGTCTTCCTCAAGGGCAAGATCTACATCATTGCTGTCTAGAGGTTCGAAACAGCAATTGAAGTCTCCTGCTACTAGAATGTTTCCAATCCATTATAGTAATCAAGATAGGAATCTAACAGGGCAACAATGTCCGAAGCTTTACCCCCAGGCTTCCCTCTTGCATAGATATTAAAGATAAAGAGCTCCTTAAGCTCCGGGGTTTGGAGTTTGATTATTAAAATGTCGCTGCTCTCTGAATCCATCTGTTTGACTTTGTACCGGTCATCTTGTCTTACCCAAATAATTAGGCCCCCCATTGGTCTGCCCCGCTGGCTGGGAATGGCAGGCTTAAAGAAGTTTAGAGAATCTTGACCACGATTCCCGAAACATTATGACATCATTATTGTCAATAAAGGACAGCCAGTCTAATGACGTTAGTTTACTTTTTAGCCCGGCAACATTCCATGAGACCAAGGACAACTTGATGTGACCAGGGCTAGGATTACTGTTTTGATAAGGCCGATCAACACCAGGAGTACGGCAGGAAGCAATTTTGCCCGGCACGGAGCACACAGTGTGCTTTGTAACCTTACGTGAACGGTGCGCCACCCCTTCTTGATCCTCCCGATTATTTGGGCCCTCAGGTGCATTAGTTAATATTGGTATAGGGACCCCTTGACTACGGTTAGTCGTTCTATTTTTACTATCTCTTAAGCCCTTGGGTACACTTTCCCCATGGATATTAGAATCAGTTTTAATAAGTAGTCAGTCGTTTTCCTCCAACCTATTGGAGGTCAGGACTGCACGGTTGTTAGGACCTGACGAGTTCAAGATTGTCCTCTCCCTTGGAACCCAGGGATGCACACCAGGTTGATAAAAGTACCCCAACGGGAGAACACTAATAACCTCTGTGCTAGCCCTAAAAGGGGCTGCCCGATCCAAAATACAGTGAACCATGTTTGGGGACCTAAAGCTTAAGACTACACAATCACCATCCAGGCCTTTGTCAGAATGTCCTACCCATGCAACCCTTCTCACCATCTTGAACTCTGCAAAGAGATGGTTCCCAAGCCCTGTCTTAGTATTCAAAAAGTGGAGGGCCTTATTCTTAAGTGAGGACCAGTGTTCCTCTTCTCTAGGTTGGAGTTTCGGAACATTAGCTAATATGATGGTGTGTGGAGTCGCCTCGGGTGGAAGGTGCAAGGAAATAGCTGTCGGCGAGGTCCCTCTCAATCCCTGTAGTCTCCCTACTGGGCCCTCCATTCCAGTCTGTACATGTAATGTAAAAAAGGTTTAGGTGGATTACCATGGGAGACGAAATACGGCCCTATTAGGTCGTAGTGATCTAGGTGAGGTTTTCGTCTCGCTGATGGCTAAATTTTCAGTTTGACTATTCCCGGGAATAGCGAGTCGGTCTTTAGATAAGTGCTTCTCAATGTAGCTCAGCCTCTGGTCAATTGCTTCTAGTTTGGACATAACGGGATTGATCAGGGTTAAAAGCTTTTCTTCCAGTTGTTTTGAGAGTTCCTCTTGGGCCCTCAAGGGGTCAGGGTGTCCGTTCGCCAGAGCAGGTGGAACAGAGCTAACCTCGCCCCCCTTTGTGTTATGAGTGTCAGTGGATGGAACTTTGGACCCTCTCTCCCCAGAAACTACATTCCTACTATTTGCCTGCATAGAAACCTGACGGCTAGCTTTGGGGGCGCTACGCGCTTTCCTTTTGTTTGTTTGATCATTTCCTTTGGGAGCTTGTAATAACTTTTGCTGCCTGGTGCGCATATTGGAAGGAGAGGGGGGGGTCCGACAGGGGGTGTTTACCACTTGAGAAGAATTGGAGGTACCCAACTGTGAGCTAGCTACTGTCCCAGGTGAGGTTTGGGGGCTCATGGCTATACAGGCTGGAGGCTCTGGCACTGGGACGTGCCCTACAAATGGATGTGATGGATCTAATGAAAGCCTCCGTTCTGTTAGCTCAATTACGTGTATTAACACGGATTCTGCCCGTAAGAGAAAGGCATCTAGGGTCCCCGCCACTCCTGACCCTGCCCTCCCCACGTAGTGCTTTGCTCATAACCTCAAAATTAAAAATGTGTCAGTTTGCAAAATAAGTAGCTAGCATTAATAACAACTCAATCCGTTAACAAGTCACTCCCTGACAAGTGGGAGAAGAGCCCCCCTTTGTCCAAAGTCAATTGCAACTGCTTACTTGGGTTCTAATAAAGGTGTTAGAGGGATGGCCCAGCCCATCCTCCCCAGCCGCAGACGGGCGCGGAGCCCTGCGGTGATTTTAAGTGCTGGGATCTGTGGTCCCACCCGGCTGGCGATATCTGCTCCCGCCCGGGACCGTTGCAACAAGGCTGGCCAACTGACTCGTCTGGCGGTGGGCGGCAAGAGTCAGCAACTTTAAAGGTAAGTTCTGCCAAGTAGAAAAGGACTCCCGCACTGCGGGAGCCCTGCGGTGATTTTAAGCACCTCCTGGCACGCTTGGCATTGCGTGAGCGGCGTTTCCTGCCGCTGCCGAGAAGGATTCTGGGATCTGTGGTCCCGCCCAGTTGGTGATATCCGCTCCCGCCCGGGACCGTCGCAACAAGGCTGCCCAACTGACTCGTCTGGCGGTGGGCGGCAAGAGTCAGCAACTTTAAAGGTAAGTTCTGCCAAGTAGAAAAGGACTCCCGTATCAAGTCATATATGCATTGCTGACAAACGGAACCACAAATTATTAATGCCTGTTAACTACTTTTGCAGTTGCGTGAGAGTCTAGTAGAGAGTGAATATATATCAATGTACTCGTCTAAATACTTCAGCTTCAAGATTATCAGCTTCATATCAGAACACAAAACATGCATATAGATACATTTAAGCTATATCCTTTGCATTCTTAAGGATAGATCTAGAACATTCATGGCAGGTTACTAAGTTATTTCCTGTTGTTTTAGGATATTCGCTTGACCTGCCGACGTCAGTGCCCAGTAGAGTGACGAATCAGAGTAATGGTATCTGATCTCTCTGTTTTCTCTCGTATGCCAATCCCAATCCCCATCCTCAGTTTCTTTCATTGGCACTCATATTCCTATTGTATCCGGGCAGTGATGGAGGCAGTGAGGGACAGAGTGCATCTCTCCAGGTCAATGCTTTCTATGATCACCTCTTTCTACCACACTCTACCTCTCTTTCTCGACTCAGCTAATTTTCTGTCTCATGCCCCTCTCTGTACTTTACCTCATCTCTTCCACCACATTGTAGTATCCTATTCATGTTGATGTTCTGCCATATTCCCCCATAACATGAACAGGATACTACACAAATGTTAATGTTATATTAATACATTTTGTAAAGTACGCATATACCCACCAAAGAGGTGTCTTGGCGCTGTGCCTAGAATCAGCGTCTCATAGCAACCGAAGAAGAAAGGACCTAGGTAATAAACAGTAGGGCAACCGCCAAGTCTTTTAGTGTACCTGTCTCTCACATCCTCACCCCTCTCCCTACATTTGTGTGTTCCTGTACAGCTCTACCTCTATATTCCCTCTGTCTGCCACAAATCTCCCTCTACCTCATCCCCTCTCTGACCCTCGCAGAGGTTTATATTGTACCTTCCCATCTTACATCCCTGTGTCTCTTCTCTATCTATGTTTCCTCTTTCTGAACCTCATCATTTACCTCACCTCTTTCTCCATCTTGATATGCTTGATCTCTATCTCTGTCTTATAGACACCTCTCTTTACCTCACATCACATTCACTACCATAATTCTCTACCCTATTGCTCTCACTACCTAACCTCTCACTTTACATCACCATGTATTTACTGTCTCACCTCTCCACCTCCCTTCTCTTTTTCAGCGTTTGTCCCTCTCCTTCACTTCTCTCACTATCTTACTTCTGTCTCACTACCCTTTTCTCTGCTTCTTTTTCAATAAATATAATTATCTTCATTCTCTTTTTATCAATCTCTGTACCTCCTCCTCTATTTCAGTCCAACCTCTCTACCTCACCTATCTTTAACATTACACATATCTCTACCTTTCCTCTGTATCCGTGTCTCTCTACCTCACTGTTCTTTCCCTCAGACTTTTTTTCTCGCCGTGTCAACATCACCTCTCTTTTTCTAAATAGCCTTAATCTTTTTTTTTTCTCTCTACACCTCATCATTTTTTTTACCCTTCTACTTTTTTTCTGCCTCACTGCTCTCTTTATGAGACTGTCTTTCATTGCATACATTCTCAATTCGCTACCTCTCTCTGTCCCTAAACACTGTCTCTTGTGATGGCTGCAGCTGTCAGAAGGGCTAGGAGGAGAGTTAGAATAGAGGGTTAGTATGAAAGACGCCTTTGATTACAGGCGAGAAGGAGGACAGTGAGGGTATCCTAGATGAAGTCTCAGCCCTGTTACCCTTCAGTCAGTACCCAGGTGGAGGGATGAGCTGAAGGTGCCTGTCCACATCCCTTGGTCACCATCAAATCTCCTCAACAAAGACAGACAATTTCTATAAGATCCCCACTCTTTTATGGTAAAGTTCCAGATCATTTTTGAAATTTTCAGTCTCAACTGGGCTGATATTAAACAGTTACTGAGCATCATAATGCACACATAGGTTAGGGACTGACTGATGTGATGCCTAATGTGAATTGGTTCCAACAACAATGTTGTACAGACCGCTAGAGAACCTCAAGTATGAACAAAATATAACTTAATAGCCTTCTGATTATCTCGATGGATTGAAAGACATATTAAACTGACAATCAGGTTCCTTAAAATAATTCAGAGAGAGCTACTGTGGCAAATGTTTTTGTTCACGAACTGCCCCCTATAATATGAGTGCAGTTATGGACAATTTGTGTGGCTTTTCAGTATTACTTGCAGTAGATAATCATTGTTTGGCCACGCAGGAATAAAAGAAAGAATCTATTGAAACCAAATGAATGTCTCTCCAGAGGCAAGAAATCCAGCAGATAGAAGGAAGGTGATGAGGAGATGGCAGGGGACAGGAAGATCTTAGATAGTGGAATCAGGGGAAAGAAGGTGGTGGGTTTTCTCCATCAAAGAACTCTTCCTGTTTAATTTGTGGGCAGTTATGTCAATAGAGGAAGACTGCATGACCTTGCCCAATGTGTCACAAGACCAACACAAACAGACCCGTTTCCGGTTTACTCCTTCTGCTCCCCTAGCCTACCTACAAGGACAGTTCGAGAGAACCCATCTGTCTTTGCACTCCTTAATCGATCAATTTGGAAGGTATTAGATTTCAGTTCTCTTTTTCTCACAGGCAAAGCAATAGAGCAGTTGACATTTTTACCCAAAGGCTATCCCACAATGTCAGAAGTTTACCTAATGTGTCAAAGCCTTTCATACAACATGTATGAAAGGCTGTGGATATGAAGGATTTTCCCTTGGGGTACGAACACCAGAAGGTGGTAACAAAAAGAATCCCATTGCTTATAATTCAGTTGCTTTGGACTCTGTTGCTGCTGGTTTGCTTCCATATTTACATGCAGTGGCAGCTGCTGCCCACCTGGCTAAAATGCCTGAAAATATTTTGTTGGCATCCCCACAAACAGTACCAATTCCTCATTCCGTTGGTGCGCTCTTGCTACCAACTAAAATGTAATACCATTCAATGTCAAATCTATCAAAGTATGAAATAAAAATTTTGTTTGCTTCAAACTTTATTCTTATAGGATGCTCTCTGTTGAATCCTGCCTTGGTGTTTCCCACTTTCTTAGATGGTGAACCCAATCATTATTTTGAAACTACTGCCCATCTTACCATCCCTGGATAGAGCACAGAGATATACAGATAACTAATTAACTGTGATATTGTGTTTTATGTTGATGGGGCCTACCTCAGAAATAATTATGAAAAGCTGGTGATGAGTTATGGTGTATGTAGGTATACTGAAGTAGTGGAATGTCTATGTCTTCCCTAGTTATAATCTGCCCAGTGACTAAACCTGTTGACCCTACCACAGCATATATTCTACCTGAGAACCCTCCTCCGGCCCACAACAACAACCTGCGACCCTGGTGGCAGAAGACAACCGCCTACTCCGTTCGTCATTGGTTTGAACAGGTATCTTCACAGCATGTTTGACTGTCTGTTTCATCGCATGGCTTTGCTGTAAAGCAAGGTCTGGTGATGGACCTAATTAGTGCAATATGACAATGCCCATCTCCATTCCCAGAAGCAAATAATCGGTCCAGGATTTGGAATGTTTTCAACAGTACCTCTGCATGCAGGGGGATAGCATTGTATGGCTCCGCGATGACATTGACTCCGGTCATGACGCCAGTGGAGCAATATAAGTCACCTTCGACTTACGGATGTCAGTTTCTTCTGTGAAACCTTCCGTGCCAGAACGAGGAGCCACTATACAAATTGGTTGTGGAAGCAGTGTGCCAAAAAGATCAAATACCTTTGAAACATTAATAAAGAAGAAACTTCAAATGGTATGTTAATACCAGACATGGTTTTTAAAGAAAACCCCAAAAGAATCAACAAAACATAGGGCTACATGAAATTCAGCGCCCTGGTGAACAATCCTCATGTAAGGGAAGAAAAGCTTACACTCTATAGTCCATTCATCAAAGGTAATGAATGGCTTGGTAATAGCAAAACAAAATCTATAAAAACAACACCAAGCTGTTTGTTGAATCACACCATTACATGACATATTGATTGTGTCACAAGAACGTATGATGATACCAAAGACTTTCGCAGGAAGAAGAAATAAATCAATACTGCCCACTGGTGTTTAATCACAAGTGGAAGAGAAAACATCCCCTACCCTTCCGACTACACAAATTTGGAAATGGATGGTATGGCCATTTCTAAACAAAATCTATGTGGCCAGGCCAAGTGGTTTGTTGAATCCCCACATAAGCTGAGATAGTGATCACCGGTATATAAAACCAGTACTGAAAATGGGTCTAACCCTTACCTCAAAGGTAATTCGCAGAGTGGGGAGGATGCGCAGGGAGTCAATGAATCTGCAGCTAGACTGTGTATCTACCAGATATTACGTTACTAAAGGTAAGTAGATTTTACATCTGATAGAGACATCTTACATCAGATTCCTTAACTTTTTAATTAAATACCATAGGTATACCTCCCTGGAGCAGGGTCTGCAAACTAATCCTACAAACGTTTTTTAATCGAACCAGCCAGTCATAACTAACAAACAACCAAATGTACGTAGGAATAGCAGAACAAGAGTTTGACACTTAACAGAATCCATGATCACTGTCACAGAACATATAAATAAAAAACAACCCTACAGCCCAGAGAGAATCGGTCCTTGAAGGAAAAGGGGGAAAAACAATTAAAGAAGCATCTGTCAGTTAACACACATTATCCTCTATCCCCAAGGGGAAAGCAAACTGGTTGGCCAAAAAAGGCCAGAGTGCAAAGCAAAAGTCATGTAATCCGTATTCTTTACGACAATAAAGAGATATCAGAGAAACAGCGGTCCTGATAAAATCCAAAGGAGGACTCTCAGAGCTCATTCCGTTATACCAAGATGAATGAACACCAAAAAAAAGAAGAACAATAATACCAATACCTATAGGTCACATATTGGCAGTTGTAAAAAATTCTGCCACAAAGATGTATTATCTGGACATATACATAATATATATAAAATTGTGTCACAGTAGACACTGAGTGGCCTGACAACTGCATAGAATTTCGTTGGCCAACATTTACTGCCGAACCGCTAGTATCTACATAGCATGCCCCCACATGACCTTCAGTGTCATGGGCCGACAGTCTGAACATGACCCCGAGCCGTGGGCATGTTCAAAGTACCAAGGCAAGCAAGAAAAGAGAAGCAACCAAAACTCACATTAAAATCCCTTTCCTTTCTCTTTTTTTCTTTTTTTTAAACGAAGACTAAATATGTTTATTGCAAAAGGGAAGGCACCTATTAGTGGAGCATCAAAACATAACATAAGGAAAAATCGAAATATTAAAGGGAAACCATAAATAAAATGAATCCTTGTTACGAACAAGCGCATGCAACAACACTTGTGATTCGAAACAAAATTTGATCGCAAGTCCGTCTCAAGAAGCAACAGCTATTATTTCCCAAGGACTAGTGAAGCACAGAGAAAATAGATACATACCCCAAGAGGACAGGTAATATGTCGCCTCCAGACAGATGCAGAAAGCATTGTAGAAGAATAACAAGAAGTGCTTCCTATAAAGCCTAAAAACTCCACTCCATGAACTGTATGACCTGAAAACAGGTTCAGAATCTACAGATAGAAGTCTCCATCAGATTGTTTCCGAAAATGCCTACCACTCAATGTCAGATACAGAGTTCACTCCTTCATGTTTCAAGGATAAACCAATGAATTACCTATCCCCTCCAACAAAGAAGGCCACCAACGCGTGTCTTCCCAAAAATACACTATAAACTCTGAATTTACTAGCACAACTCTTCAAAAAATTAAAGCACTTATAATAAATATGTAGATATGCAGTCCGCTCAGAAAGAGAAAACAACCTGCACCATAAAACGCATAGTCCAAAATAACTTTAATGACGGTTGAACCACAAGAGCATGTATTCAAAAGAATACTAGGTGTAAGCTCTGAATCCATCAGCCCCATAATAAATATGCACACCACATGAGTAGTGAAGACATACTACGCTGATTACTCTAACGAGTAAAGACCAAAGCGTCCCTATATACCAGAGTTACCACTGGCATACCAACATGACCATATAAAAGACAACGAAAGGTCAAAACAATGCACATTTTAGCATACTGAACTCCTTCAAAGAAGCTTGTGTCTGAAAATCTTCCATACAAGAAGATACATATATTGATAATAACCTCTAGAGCATAAAGCTCATCCTCAGAGGTAAAGGGACAAAGAGAAACCTTCCTTGCAATCTAACTCAATAACAACTTGAAAAAGGGAAAATGGCACTGGGAATAAAACATCTACTCAGGAACACCACATGGTCAAACCAACAACAGACATGTAGAATTCCTCAAAAAAGTTTACGCTCTCACCAGTGCTTAATTTGTAAAAAAAAAAGAAATGCAGGTGCTGAAAATTTTGCCAAGGATTCCACCGCTCACTTCTTCCTCCGGAGAGCCCCACTTTCAACACTCTCACTGCCTCAGTCTCTAGCTTTTAACCTTGATCGGTTGTCTGTCCCCCCCCCTATGCTCTAAGAGTGTATCCTCTCACCTCTCTAATTGTTTTCTGTCATCTTTGTCACACCCTGTATTTCTTATTTGCCCTCTTTTCATTTTAGCCCGGCCCTTTTGTCTCTTCACTTTTATCCATGCTCTGCTCTCTCTCCCCTCGATCTTGGCTCTTTACTACCGCTCTCTAGCAGTGATTAGCTGTGTCTCCGTTTTATCATTTGTCTGCTTTTTTCCCTCTGGCCTGTCCTCCACATCCTTTCATTCTATCTTCTCTCTTCTTAATGCTCTCTTCTTCACACCATGGCTGCTTTCTCTTTGATCTGATTTGCTCTCCTCCTTATCTTCTACTTTGCTCCATTTTTAGCTCTCTCCTCTCTTGTTGTTTCTTGTCCTTTGTACTCTTGCTATCTCTCATCTCTAACCCTGCTGCTGCCTGTGACCCCTGTCGTCAGCATGTACATGTCCCTGCTATTTTGAACTCTGCGTTTTCCTGTTGTCATTTCTAAAGAATGGGAAGATGACGTGTTTTACTTTTGTACACCAAATAACAATGCTTTGTTGCATATATTAATTAGTGTGGTATGACTGGGTTTATTGCGGAACAGGCGGCTGCTCGAACACAGCAGGTCATGTCACTGCTAGTGCTGCCTGTAATTAGTAGGTCCAGGGATGGCGACGGCATCGGCATCCACTACTCAGTTTGCTGTGACCCTGCCTGCTACAGCCCGGGCATTGTCTCCAGCAGTAATGCTTACTAAAAGGGGGTGGTGATGGACAGAGTATCTGAGTTAATCAGAACACTCCTACCCAGTCAACAGATCAGGGCTTGATCCATCACCGTTTTTTAGCTCACTGCACCATCCCAGTTCAGAACCTGGCTATATGCAAATTAGTCTGTCCCTGGCCCAGTGCATCATGGGAACAGGGCAGACCAAACTACCAAGCCAATTCTTCACTGGAAAGGAAACAAGCTTCCGGGGACCGGTTTCTGCCATTTCAGGCGTCGTCGGCCCGGCTTGCTTGAATCCTGATGGTGCAATGAGCAAGGGACAGTAATGCTGCCAATGCCGGTAAGTATGGCTGTGGTGCCTACCGGACTCACTCACGCTCAGCAATTACCATGCTGGGGTGCAGCGCACAGATTCGACAGGTGACGCCATGGTGCACAAAAGTTGTGTTGGGCCACAGCCGCATCAAGCACATTGAGGATAGCAGCAATGTAGGGCTGCTGGATATGCTAATTTGGCTACGCAACAAGTGGAAAGTCCACACTTACTTCCATTTATTCTTCCTCAAGGGCCCTCACTCACTCCCAAGTTCCAAATGCGCTCTTGCAGCTTCCTTGCCTCAACTCCTTCATGAGCCCGCCCCCAGCTACAATTATCCAATGGGAGGTTTAGGCTCAGGCAGTGGCAGGGTGCAGCAGACTAGGGGAATAGAATGGAAGCCATAGTTTGTCGATGACTTCTTGGATTTGTGAATAGCGTGAAGACATCTTCACTAACGTGGGGATGCACAATCATGCCTGCTGGACAGAGGTATGCCAGCCTGCCTATGAACATTTACCAGCCAGTCACCATGCAATGTATGTTATTCTTTTTATTTTGAATTTGAACAATTAATATTGAGAGCACCACCTGCAGGGTCAGAATTTGTATCCCCGGCCCTGTGAAAGAAGTGCCGGTGCTGAGCACCTGAAAGCACCTGCTCAAATTAAGCACTGGCTCTCACAAAGAAATAGTCAGTCAGCATCTCAAGCATAAAGACAAGTTACACCAGTAACAGAAAATGAAGGTTATGATTCTGAAGACCTCTGTCTATCACGGACGAGTCTTAACGCTGCATCAGCTTGACTTCCAAAAAGAGGGGCACCATCAAATGGCATGTTGACCAAAGTCGACTGGACAACCTCAGAAAAACCCGCATTTGCCAACCAAGCACCACGCCTTAGTGCCACTGGCGATGTCATCGCACAACCTACAGAGTCTGTAGTGTCCATACCACATCTTGCGGTAAGCATAGCAGCCTGCTGACCATCTCTAATAATATCACCAATCTCTGAGTGGAGGTTGTCTGGAAGAGATGGCAGCATACTCTAGCAAATCCCATAAAGCATGGGAATATCGCCCCAGCACAAAAGCTGTGTCTGTGGATCTCAAGGCTGACCTTTCCGAAGCAAAGATATGTTTACCACAAGCATCACAATTGCTAGACTCCTTACCCACTGGAGTCTTAGGTATAGAATGTACCTCCTGTGAGAAGTCACAACCTGAGTCCCCAAGCTACGTTGAGAAGGATGTCTATGAAGACAAACCGGGTCCCCAGGCGCAGGCAGGTGTCTAATGCAATATCCTGGTCAACTGATGCCCCCGTCTCAGGCTTGGCCCAAGTACCTAATAAAATATCAAAAAGGGCCTCCCCAGACGAAAGCACAGGTGTTTTCCCAGTCTGTTCCTGAAAAAGGACCTCAATCAAGGGGTATGTGGACCTTTGCACAGTAGGAACTGAGAAGCTTAAAACTGTAGCCACTTTCCTTAGCATGTCTGCAAAGGAGGAACTTGCTCTGTAGAAAGGCGAGTGGAAGAAAGTAACCACGAAGCCAGTGAAGAATATAGGCCACTAGCCTCTCCCTGAGCAGAAAACCAGCTCTCCTCCATCTGAGGTACATTAATGCCGGCCATGGGCTGAAGGAGCCCTGCTTCAATCGACAAAGACTGTCTTTCCACAACCTCTTCCTGAGAAGGAATTAAAACCTGCATATTCCCCTCAGTTTGAATAGTCAACTCCGGCATCCGACGTCATACGACGCCTACACGGAGGTGGAGAAGCAACATTGACCGCCACCGCCAACGTCAGTGTCGGAGTCGGCTGATCGAATTGCGTCGTAGTCGGATGAGATCTCGAAGCACTGTGGATCTGTGCCAAAGCGGCGCTGGCAGACGTCGACTGGTGCTGATCCATGGAATCCAACAGCTCAGCCGTCACTGAGGGCAAACCCTCCGACGGCACTCCATTCACCTCCTTGGGGACTAAACGTGCTCCAGAAGGAGATGGGGCACAAAGATGAGGTGCAGGGAATTATAATATTCCCTCATCTGAGCCATCCACGCCCCAGATCCCAGAAACCCAGGGAGACTAGGTGCAGAGTCACGTACCGCCTCCTCTACCGTCATGTGGGAGGAGCCATGGGAGACAGAGTCTCCACGTGGTGAAGTCTGAGAATGCTGCGACCTTTTGACCTCCACAGGAGACAACGTCCTCCAGAACGGCTTTACCTCCTAGATCAACCGCGCAAAGGCTCTTCCCGGATTGATAAAGACTGAGGCTGGGAAGCCTCCGAGGACCATGACACACGTGCTGCCATCAACTCCAAATGCCACTCCTTTAGCGACTTAACGGTTTTAGTTTCTGGCAGGAGGCACAATACTTGGTGCTGTGGTGTTCACCTAAACACCACATACAAATTGTATGTGGGTCCGTCACCGACATATGCCGGCTACAAGACCCACAAGGTTTGAAACATGTAGACATAGAAAAGGCACAATGTTCCACCGACAACAAAGTACCAAGGCAGGTCAAAAAATCGACCCGAGGAACCGCTTCCCCGGATCTGCGTTACAGCACAAAAAAAGAAGAAACTGATGTCTCTATCAAATTTGGGGAGAATTTGAAATCTCACAATAGCTAAAACATTTGCACATGTGGCGCTTGTAGTGGCATGCAGGCATATAATGAGACGCTCGGTGGATCATCAGTGCTGACACTGGAGTCCTGCATGGCATACACATATTCGTGCATGGAATCTGAGAAGTAATTAAAGGAGCAATGGTCCCTATAATAAGAATAACACATAAATTAAAACATTGAAATCATTTAATAATGATTTTACGCCCACCCCAAGGACTTATCGAGTGGCCTTGCTTCTGTTTTTGATCTCATTGTCGGGTCCTTATTACCTGAGTCCTTATAATGATCCCACTTTGATGAACAGGATCGAAATGTCGTTGACTGTTATCTTGGACCCGTCATAAGCATTTCTATTGTACTCATGAGGGTCTTGCTTAATTGATGTTCCGATACATACACTCGTTACTTTATTGACATGTGTATTATGTTTAAGAGGGCACTGAGCACGTTTTCATCTTACTGCCATTTACTACTTTGTAACGCCAGTGTTTCATTATTAAACTATTTCATGTGTTATTCTTGCTATAGGGGCCATTGTTCCTTTACTTATTTTGCATCACTCCAGGCTCCTAATGATCCTTGGGTTCCCCTATGTTCTAATACTTGGTATCTGAGAAGATCACATATATTCGTAGAGGTTGTCTAGGAAACTGTGATAAAATGGGACTTGCCTGGTTAAGTGACTTTGGACAGGCATGAGTATGGCCTCTTGGAATCCTCCTTCCCGTTGTTTGCCAGAGGATGTTGGTGCTTTTTTTGGATATCTCTTTGGGAGAAGGAGTGTGGTAGAAATAAGGTGTAATCACCCTTTCTTGATTGGATTGTGGCTAGGAAGTGCCCTAATGAATAATGTAGAAGTGGGAATAAAGGAAAATACAAGGAAATAATTGAGGGATGATGTGGCAACCAATATTGATGGTTCACATGTTTATATATATGGAAGTAAATACAAAAATGGAAAAATAACCTTTATTATTTTTGAAAAAAAATCCATGTACCATGCAGTAATGATCCATTAATCCTAAGATATCGCAGTGGTTTTTACTTGGCACCTCAAGTGGGCTTTTCAAAATGTAGCTGTGTCTGTAAAAAACACACAGGCGCCAAGCTCTGCATTTACATAGTACTGAAGGGCCCTTGCTGACAGTTAAACTGCTTCTCATAATCCCTTTCCTGCCATTTAACGTAACTAATAGTTAATCATTTAACCATATTCTAGAAAGTCTGGATCATGACTATAAATGTGTTTGCTAATGAGCATCTGGGAGCACCTCTCCTTGGTAACTGCTGTCTGATTTTGTGGGTGAGCACAGCTTTGTAAATGTACATATTGCTGCCGTAGCCCAAATGCAGTCTACTTCACCTCTCAGTCTTTCCCCGTCCCCTCCAATTTAATTTACTCAGCAGAGCTAGAGGTCATTGTCTAACCAGAAAAGCATACAAATATAAAGAAGGGAGGAGGTACAAAGCGAAGGGAGATAATGAATAACCAAAACCCACATGCATATCCCCACATACAGAGAATGGATAACATCCTTTAATACGTCAGGTACCAAGGAGCATCTTAACAAGGGCATTATCTCCGCTTCGCTTTTTTGGCTTTAAAAGCCAAAAAGCGTAGATAATCTTTTCGCACTATTTACAAGTGGGTGCTGACATGCATTAGCGCATGTTGAATGAATGAATGAATGAATAAGGTATTTATTGAGCGCACTGTGGCCAAGTGGCTTCCTGGCGCTGGGAGCTCTAAACAACAGAGACAGACGGGGCCAAGGAAGTTTTAGCGCGTGTAGGCCTGGGCAAACAAGAAGGTTTTAAGCGCTTTATGGAAGTGTGAGAAATGGGGATTGAACGCATGGATAGGGGGAGGGAGTTCCAGAACCGGGGGGCAATCACAGAAAATCTTGTACCACCGGTGCGGGATTTACAAAAACGAGGAACAGTGAGGAGGGCGGAAGTAGATGAGCGGAGGGTACGGGCAGGGGTGTGAGTGGAAATCAAGGTATTAATAAATGCCGGGGCAGAGTGATCAACAGCCTGGAAAACTAGGCACCCTAGTTTAAATAGGGATCTCTGCAAGACAGGTAACCAATGAAGTGATTTAAGGACAGGAGTGATGTGGTGAGTTTTGGGAAAATGAAAAATAAGACGGGAAGCCTGATTCTGGATTGCTTGGAGACGGCGGGTTTCGTAGGCGGGGATGCCCACGAACAAGCTGTTTCCATAATCAAGGCGGGAGGTGATGAGGGCCGAAATGATAATTTTAAGGGATTCCAGGGAAAAAAAACAGGAAATTTTTCGGATCAAACGAAGGGAAAGGAAACAGGAGGACACTACAGAGCTAACCTGTGCATGCATCGACAGGTCCTGGCTGACCTTGATGCCCAGCGTTTTAACAGAGGAAACAGGGGTAGGAGGGGGGCCAAGGATGGGGGGCCAGAAAGCGGAAGACCATGGACTGGATGAGCCACCAGTCAAGACGAGCTCAGTCTTGTCAGGATTAGGATTGAGATGATTGGCGCTCATCCAGCCAGAAATAAAAACCAAAGTGGAACGAAAAAATGAAAGGGAGTGAGAAGAAGAGAGGTCAAACACGAGCTGGAGGTCATCTGCGTAATTATACACAGAGACCCCCAGATCAAGAAGAGAAATAATGAGGGGGCGAATATAGAGATTAAAAAGAAGAGGAGATAGAGAGGAACCTTGGGGAACCCCACAGGACACCGGAAGGGGGGGAGCAGAGAAGCCAGAAAGGTGAACGGCTTGTGAGCGTCCTGTTAGAAAGGATGTGATCCAGGAAAGAGCAATGCCCCGAATGCCCGCTGCGTCGACACGGTCAAGTAAGATGGTATGATCAACGTGTCGAACGCAGCGGACAAATCGAGGAGAACCAGAGCTTGAGGAGAGTTGGTATCGGCCTTAGCTTTCAGCTCCTCAAGAACCGCAAGCACCACTGACTCCGTAGAGTGGCCCGAGCGGAAACCCGCTTGATGGGAGGCGAGGAGATGGTTCTGCTCAATATAAGAAGAAAGACAAGAGGTGACATGACTTTCAAGAATTTTTGCAAGATAGGGTAGAAGAGAAATAGGTCTGAAATTAGAAAGAAGAGAAGAATCAAGACCAGGTTTTTTAAGAATAGGAAAAACAATCGCAGATTTAAATGAAGAAGGAACCAAACCAGAGGAGAGGGAAGCATTAAGAAGAGAAAGAGGAGTAGTAGGGCAAGAGGTAAAGAGAGTTCTCAGCACGCGAGCAGGAGCGCAATCGGCTGGAGAGCCGGACTTAGTTTTAGTGAGCAAAGCAAGAAAAGAGTCTAAAGAAATAGGCAGGAAAGAATCGAAGGAGGAGTTAGGCACGGAAGGAACCGGATGAGGGGAGGGAAAAGATGTAGTGGGAATGTCAGATTTTATTTTAACGATCTTCTCGATAAAGAAGTCGTTCAAGGAAGAGCAGAGGGCCTGGGAAGGGATAAGCTTGGGACATACACGATCAGAAGTGGCCAAGTTGTTGACCAGAGAAAAAATCTCTTTGGATTTATTAGCAGACAGTGCGACCTGCTCAGAGAAGTACTTGGTCTTAGACACAAGGATGGCTTTCTTATAGTCATTAAGCAGACGTTTATATTTAGTCCTGAGGTCGGTGCAGTAGTTGCGGCACCAGAGTCGCTCAGAACGTCTGAGTTCCAATTTAAGAGCCTTGAGGTCAGAGTTAAACCATATGTGGGCGAATAGCCTTGACTAACTTAAGAGGGGCAACTTGGTCACAAGAAGAAGATAGCCAGTTGCTGACTGCAGCAGCCTGGATATCAAGAGGAAGGCCATTAAGATCAGGGGGAGAAGATGCAAGGGAGAGAGAGAGAGTGCAAGTCCGCACGGTTCCAGCTGCGGGCAAGAATATTCCTGGGGCGAGGGAGTTTGTGGGGGGAACCAAGATTAATAGAGAAGAAAATAAGAATGCAGGGGGGAGAAACTATGTCCTGAGATGACCAGACTTGGTCCAATATGTGGCCAAGATTATGGGTAGGAACAGAAACATGGGACTGAAGGTTGAGACACAGGAGGGTAGCCGTGAAGTCCTTGGAGGCCAGATCCTCCCTGGAGTCGCCCGGCCAATAATTGAAGTCCCCCAGCAGGAGAACCGAGGAGTTATTGACTACAAGTGTAGCAAGGAGTTCCTGCAGGGAGGCCACAAATGAGGGCATACTCAGAGGGGGGCGGTACACAAGGACAACTGTCAGAGGGACGGGAAGATTAGTGGAACGGGCAACCAAAAAATCCACCCCAACTATAGAAGGTTGGGAAAGAAGCTGGAATTGAAGACTGGCCCGAACAATCATGGCTACACCCCCTCCGATCCTGCCATCAGGGCGGTCAGCCCGAAGGGCATAGTAGGATTCAGGGAGGATGGCCAGGATATCAGGGAGTGAGGCCTCAGAGAACCAAGTTTCTGTTAAAAACAGAATGTCAGGAGAGTCTGAGGTAAGGAGATTGAAAAGTTGCAGTTGATGCTTTCCTGCCGAACGAGTGTTGAGGAGACAGGCAGAGGCAATATGGGAGGGGGAGGAAATACCAGTAGAAAGCAGGGGGTCCTGGGAGAGCAGGGAGGAAATAGGCTGCTGGAAAGCGGCGCGACCAGGATGGGGAGCATAAATGCCTAAAGAAGTGAGGTGCTGCGTAAGAGAAAGGGGAAGGGGCACATCAGTCGAACAGGAAAGGAGTTGCACAGAGGAATATGTAAGCAAAGGGGCAGGGTGTGTGGCCCCTGGTCCCGGCCTGTCGCGGACGGGCGCAGACGGGCTTAACTTAGGCGCAACTTCGGCGCGCCTTCGTCGTGCCCGCTGCGCCCGTCCGCTGCGCGGCCGGGATAGAAGTGCCATTAAATAGGCCACAGGAAACAGTAGGGGCGTGGCAGGGGGGGGAGGGACAGAGGAGCTGCTCCGCCAACCCCAGAGCAGCCCGAGGTGGAAACCACGCCCGTCCCCGCCCCAGTGACTTGCCCGTCAGAGGGGGGGAGAACGCTCAGCGTGGGGCGCTCTGGCAGCGTGAGCAAAGGGGTGAAGTGGCGGCGAGGGGTGCGGGGCGTCCAAGGCGCGGCCCCAACAGAAGCAGGTACAGTCTAAAAGTATTTTAAAAACAAAGTTACGCCACAGCAGGTAGCGTCGTTGCTCCCGGCGAAGCCTCGGGAGGTCTGAATGTCAAGAAGAGCTGAGGCGGGACTCGCAGGCCCGGAAGTATTAGCCTGGGGGGGAGGGACAGAGGAGCTGTACCGCCAAACCCAGAGCAGCCCGAGGTGGAAACCACGCCCGTTCCCGCCCCAGTGACCTGCCCGTCAGAGGGGGGGAGAACGCTCAGCGGGGGCGCTCTGGCAGCGTGAGCAAAGGGGTGAAGTGGCGGCGAGGGGTGCGCGGCGTCCAAGGCGCGGCCCCAACAGAAGCAGGTACAGTCTAAAAGTATTTTAAAAACAAAGTTACGCCACAGCAGGTAGCGTCGTTGCTCCCGGCGAAGCCACGGGAGGTCTGAATGTCAAGAAGAGCTCCCTTTTACCCGACGCCTCCTTTTGCATCTCTAATGAGATGCAAAGTGGGCGTCACTGGGCAGTACAACCTTGCAAATATCGCTGATGTGCACATCGTGATATTTACAAGGCTGCCCCAGCATTTAAGCAGACGTTTTTGCCAAAAAGTAACGTCTGCTAAAATGCAGACTTACCTATCTCTAACATTGGGGGTGGATTATGCTGATACAACCACAGGGTTGTATCAGCAAGGTTATCATCGTTTTGCAGGGAAAACCAGCGATGTTCCCTGCAAAACGGCGATTTCCCCGCTACCGCTGGAATTTTTAACGCCCTGGAGAAACATGTTGTTAATAACGCGCTACCAGGGCGATAAATTCCAGAGATAGACGCCGATAAATAAAAAAGCGCTAAGTGCGCTTTGCGTTATTTATCGCCATTCCTTGATGATATGCCCCCAAAATCTCAGATTTCACCTGATAGAATGCTGTAATGCCTTGGAGCAGTGCTTTGGTTTTCCCCTCTGCAACAAGAATGCCATCAGCACTGTGACATTGTTACGAGAACACCAGGCCAGTTAGATGCCGAATTTCACATAAAACACAATAAATCTTAATCCAAGTGCAAAAAAGGAATAGCTTTCAAGCTCTCTTTTGATACTATTTGGCTGGTGAATGCCTGGCAGCTTGAGTTTTCGTCTGTTTTTATATTCTCCCTTTTTTGAAAGTTTAACATGCAATACAGTATTATTTGGCATCACGATGGCTTGAATTAGTTGAAAATGGCCAATAAATTTGCATTTGCTCCAAATGGAGCACCAAAATAAGTCTCCTGCGGGGCCCCAAAAAAACCTTAAAATGAAAATGTGTAGGGTTCTCTTCCACGCTTCAAAGGTGTACTTAGATAAACCTACAACTTTTGCTTTTTACTAGTAGAGTATTCACAAAGGAAGAGATGGCAAGATATACTTCTATTAACAGCAGGCAGAGCATTTAATCATTGTCCATTTCAACTCTGGTAAAATCTCTACATTTTATTGAGATGATACTTGGGTGATCACATATACCTTTATCTTCAAAGACCCATATGGTAAACATAATATGAGGACAAACTAGAAATCACAGCTTGTGTTCAACCAAGAATCGGTGGATTCAAATCAATGGCAATTGGCTGGTAGAAAATAATTTCTATTGAGAAAACTGATTAATGAAATATTTATAATGTTAGATGAATAATGCCACCAAGGATTTAATTCATCAATAAATGTTAGGAATATTAAAGCTCAATATGTTTTTACACCCTACACAGAATAAGCTCTGATATGTCTAAACCTAATACACTATGAATGAGGGGACAATTTAAAATGCCAGCTGCACATTTAAAAAAGATGGAGATGCTGTGCGGGAGCCTGCTGTTCAAACCAATGACCAGCATCTGCTGGTTCTTCTTGTAAGGCAAATTCGTCTCTGCCTTCCAGTAGAACTACAATTCCAACCAGGAAGACATAAGTAAGAATGAGACAACCTTTCTCACTCAGGAGTGGCTGCCAAAGCTCTACATATAATGAAGAGACTCCTTAACTGGTGATGAATGCAACAGAGTGATACAAGATTTGAATACCAATAAATCACTGGGTGAAAAAGATATGTCTTCTACCCTATATGAAATAGGTCTGATGCTATTTACCCCTTTCTATTCAAGTTAACTGAAAAGGTGGCTATCTAGCCATAGTGGAAGAGAGATGTAGTAAAGAGATTATAACCTTTATGTCTGTTCCTCAACCAGGGCAATGATTTGCTCCAATGTAGAAACTACTGCCCAATATCACCTACAAATAGTGACATTTAATCACTGGACAATGTTTTAGTTCAGAAATAGTGCACAGGGAGCAGATCTGTAATGTATAATTAGCATTTTATCTAAATCTGACTTACTGTGATACTCTTTTAATGCCATTGCCTATCTCCACCGTCTGTTCTTGTATATTTAAATGTTTTAATAAATTGTAATCTTATTTTAACTATTTTAACCACTATTTAGGGATATTGAATAGAATGATGAGCTTTGTTATCTATTGTTATTTTCATATATATAATGTTTAACTGTGATCAAGGTTCGTGCGGGTAGAATAGTGCCTGAAGGGTGAAACATCACTAAGAGAACTAGACTGTTCATTATTTCCCGGGCAATAGAACCCTTTTCTGCTATTTTTAGAGAGGTGGACGCAAACTGGGATTGTTCTCGACTGTGTCACCTACAATGTCACTTAGTACACCAATGGCTGACTTACATTTGTCCTGTGAGGTGAGACATGGGGAGCAGTTAATTCCTCCCTGGGCTGTATGAGTGAGGTTGGAACCCATAACGTTTAGATAGCCGTATATACAGATTTACATAGACATCTCAGATGCAATTGATGATAATATTAAGAAAGGCAATTTCCTTGATTCCTGAAAAGCATAGATTTCTGGAGCACCTCACACTACTTGTGATGGGGAGATCAGCATAAACAAAATGATAGAAAAGCCCAGACCAAAATACCTTCTCGCAAACATGCAACAAAACACACGAAAACAGCAGGTACTGAAATCATGTATATCACAAAGGCCGTGTTTTAAAGGTTACCCCGGTGGATTTTCAGCCAGAATGTTGTTTTCAGATTATCTTCCTGCAATATATCGTTGACTAAATGTTCATTTTGTCCACAATGTTTTGCCCACGATATGAGGGCCCGACGATATTTTGCAAACAATATTTTGACATATAACCGCACAATGTATATCAAATGGGAACAAGCATTGATAAATATAGAGGGAGGAACTACAAATAAATATTTAAAAGCAATAGACATGTCGACCTGCATTATTTCCAATGAACCATATATTATTACATGGGAACTTTATTTTTGGCTTAACTTATTCGTTATCGTTGTTAAACGCTTCTGGGGGTAAACATAGAGGTGGAGGCTTTATTTAAACAGATCATTTTTGTATTTACAATAATGAAACATGGTTACAAGTGGTTTAAAAATATGTATTTAGTAAATTTCATTCACTGCTAAATTTAGTCATTTTACAAAACTGAAAGTGAATGTTCCAAGCCCCAGTGGAAGCTACGGAAAATAAACACTGCTCGTCAGGACATGATTTGCCTACTGTTCTTCACACTGCTATTGTCATCTTTCAGGGTAGACATGCCCCAGTTAGGCTGCAACGAGTAATAGTAATTCCTGTTAATTTTAGTAGTACGAATAAACAGAACTGTAGCAGAAAGCATTGTGTACAATTAAATGACTGGTATAATTAAATATTGACTTTGAATTGCAGGCGTCCTTTCTACTACGGACAGTTCAATCTGTATGGCTTTAGTGACATTTCAATGACCATCAGTGAATTCACCAAGAGCGTTTAGCTTTGGAATAGCTAATACTAGGCGGCAATTTATCGGGTCGCAGTTGCCTGCCTTTGCGACCTCTGGCCTCAGAGGTGTCGAAATCAGTGGCAGGAACACAATGGTAGCTTGCCCTTTGAAATGTATGTTGTGGGTGTGTGAGTGAAATTGAAGGTCAAAGGGATTATTTTTTTTATATAAATATGTTTATTAATAACTTTTTTCGATTTCAGTAAACATCAAATACACATTTGGCACATATAAGGTGACCATACAATTCACATCTCTCCATTGTTTACAAAGTACTCGCGTTTCCAGCAACATCAACAATATGCTTCCAGTTGAAATCACGGCAGTAAGTCCACATTAAGCACATCCTCCCTCCTCCCACAGGGATATATGTCCATTAGAGTTTATCCCTTCCAGAGACCTGTGTATATTTGTTGACCCATCTTGGGCATTGTCAAGCTCTAGTCCATAATGTCTAAGCCAGCAGGGCCGGACTGGCCATAGCGGGCACTGGGCAAATCCCCGGTGGGCCGCACGGGTTTGGGATGTTCTTGGCCCCCTGGGGGCCGTTTTGTTACAGGGCCGTTTTTGCAGCATAGCTGCAAAATCGACCCTGTACCAAAATCAGCCGAAAACCGGCCCGGCAAAGAGCTCGACGGCACCTCCAACCCCCCCAAGTGGGGAAGGGGGGCTGGCCGAGCACTTTGCCAGGGCCGGTTGTGGTTCCCAGTCCGGCCCTGTAAGCCAGGTATGCCAAACTTTGAAAAACTTTTTAGGGCACCTTCTCATTTTATATGTCACACGCTCTGCCCCCATGTACATGTCCATTTCTACTCTCCATTCCCTCAGAGGTGGGACCTCTTGCGCACCCCAATTCTTGGCTATGTCTCCCTTAGCTACCACCAACCCAAAGTTACACAAGACAAGAATCCTCCTGAGCAGGTCTATATCGGAAGGTATGCCAAGCCTCAAAGGCATTGCTATGTCACTTGTGCTACCTCGGGCATTTTGATGAATTGAGGTTCATGTACTTTTACCAGTAGCATTCCACACAGCTTCTTCGTTCCCTTGTCTTTGTGCATTCATTCCTCCACCATTCGTCCCCGCAGGTTTGGACAATGCACAGTAAACCAGAGGAAACTAAAGTTACACAAAAATGTACACTTATGGTTGTGTGCTGGTTCCCAGAAAACAGAGTTTGACAAAGATGCAATGTGAAACTTGAGGGAGGTGTAGATGCGTGCATAATCAGGCTCTGAATTTACATATGTAAATTACAAAGATTGGGATGTATGATTTAATGCATCCAATACATTTGTACATTATCACCATCGAAAGTAGCTGCCAAAACACTAGAAAAAATCTGTTGTGCATTAGTGGAATGTTGGAAATGTGCAAACAGTGGTCCTGTATGGGATGGATAATTGCCATATCCTTTACATAAGCCTTCGAAAAATGCACTTTAATTGCCAAAACGTGGTTGCCTGACTCGCCACAAACAAAGATGAAAACTAGCCTTTATAACTTCAGTTTTTATACTGCATCCTTGGCTTCCGGTCCATTAGCGTGTTGCATTGTTCATATAGTCCAGTTTAGGATTTGTCCTGGTTCTTTAGCCAGTATGTTCCAGAAGAACATAGGGGCATATTAACAAGAAAATGCGATAATTATCGCTATTCACGCTCAGCGCGATTTAATTATCTCCGATTTTTATCACCCGGTTAGCGCGTTATTAACAACGCTCATCACCCAGGCGATCACCCATCGATAGTCAGCGAAATGCGAGAATATCGCTGGAAAACCAACAATATTCCTGCAGCGATAGGGAATTCTTAGTTGATAGCCCATGGTGGTCGTGGTGGTCGTAGCCTAGCCTGACAATCCACCCCCCTTTACACATATAGCTAAGTCTGAACGTTGTAGCGATAAGCTGGGTTAGCGCAGGTTTCAATATCGCTATGGGTGTCAGGGAATGGGCTTGTTCATACCACAATGTGCGATTTGCGAGTTTTTCCCTGTTGTGTTGCCCGGGAAAGCCCTCTTTGCATCTCATTAGCGATGCGTGGCACGGCATAACTGGAACGGGTGCTAAGACAAGGAAAAACACGCTAGCATGTACTTGTTGATACTGCAATGGAATAATCGCCGCTTCTTGGCCGAAAACCGCCGCAAAAGTGGCGAAAATGGGCTTGATAATATGCCCCAAAGCCTCTACTTAGGTCTGTTTGGCAAATTATCCTATGCTCTGTGCCCACTGCTTCCAGAAGACTCGATCTAGAGTGAAGGAGGGGCACTCGGTGTCAGCCTTGCTCTTTAATGCACACCTCCTTTCCCTAGGGGTCCACAACAATTACATAACATTCAGGCAAATGGTCTAAACATGGCTGTTTACTCACTAGAGAGTGGCTTATTCCCTAAGGTTTCGTTTGTCAATAGCGCCTTGATGCCCAACACGTGTAAATACTACTCCAGTGAGTGTACTGCTCTGTGGCACTGTGTGCATAAACCATGCCCATAGCTACCATATATGGACACCAAGTCCCTAAAGAGTAGCTTAACCGAAGAGGAGATTGGCATCTTCTTGTCCCTTTGAACTTTAGGATTAACTCAGACACTTTGCAGGGTGACTGTACCTGTCAGGCAGGGGGTGGAGAGGGTCAATATGCTGGGGTCATGCTGTGGCAGGTGAAGCTAAGCAGGTTGACTGGGGAACAGGTGAGTCAATGTGATGATCACTAGGGTGCACGTGACAGATGTAGGTCGTGGTCAGGCCCAAAAACATATTTAGAATCAAACATATCGGCCCGGGTCAGATATGTATGTTGCACATCACCTAGCCCCAGATGACGTTAAGCAGTGAGCTTCTGGAAATCCACTTTTGCATGTTCAAGTGGGCCATTCGGCATCATTTTATAACCTATTCTGTCTCCCTGTTCCTGTCTACGTTCCCTAGCCCGGTCTCCCTACTCCAACTCCAGGCCTCTATTCCTCTGTGTACTTGTCTACTGTTTCCTGTTTCTCTAACCCATCTTCTTGCCTCCCTGTCCCTATCTACATCCATTCGCATCTTATTGGTTACCTCTGGCAGTAGTAGAGCCACTCCAACGCTACTCTTGGTAGCATACAATTCTCATTCCGGGAGTGTATGCCATATAGAGGGGCCTAGATAGGAGAAAGAGCGCCCACCGGTCCTTGCCCGCCTCATTGTAGGCACTCTTTCTAAGGCCTGGTGCAAGGACCGTAGATTCCTGGCAGGGCTGTAGAAATGGAAACAGCAGGTCAAGTAACTTGGACCAATATTGTGCAAAGCACGAAAAATCAGCAGCAATGTTTTGAAGAGGATTCTCTTCCTTACCGAATGCCAGTCCAAGGAAGAGAGATGCTTAGAAATCATTGATCTCCATGGCAGACTCAATAAGAGTTGCGCCACAGCATTTTGCACCATTTGAAGTCTGTGAATGGTGCAGTCAAGTTCAAGTTCAAATAACTTTTTTCGATTGTTAGTTTTACAATCATAAAAGCACAATTGATAAACATACAGTTAAAAAAGCAAGTGATCCATTCCGTTTATGAGACGAGATTATGTAAACATTATAAGACAAGAGTAACAGGCAGAATATACACTTAAAAAATATAAATAGTTATAACAAAGATAAAAAGTTGGCATTGTGCCTAACAGCAGCATAGTTAACCCTCCATACTTTTCCTGAATGTAATTGCTAATTTCAGAAAGCTACATACATGTAAGGTGCAGTCACAATTCAGGAGTTGAAGGTAATAAAGTGCTGGTTTAATCTGTGCAAATCTCAGTTCCTTGAGGCGTGGTTTTAAGTATAACTTCCGGGGTACTATATAAAAAGGACAGATAAATAAAAAGTGCGCCAGATCTTGCGGAGACTTTCCGTCGCAGCCGCAAGCTGGCAACACTTGACCTCGATGGGCCCCACTCAGTACTGCCAGTAAAAGGTGAAACAAATCAAAACGGAACCTTGTTAATAAGTAGCGTTCATAGCCTGTCATGGGCCATGATAGGTATGGTTCCATTTGTAGACAGGTTTTGAGTAATGCATGTTTCCTAACACTGTCTTTCTGTAGCTCTGCCTCTTCCCGGGCTAAATACCTAGTTGTCAAGAATGTATTTTTCACAAGGGTGACGTCCAATTTGGTAATAAAATTTGGGATTAAAAACAAATCAGACCGTCCTATTGCAGTAAAACAATCACAAATGTACTTCAGCCACGGGACCTTAGACCTACCCTCCCATGTTAGGGCTTCTTTTAGTATATCATGGGTAAGAGGTTATCATTATTTAGCCAACAGTTCATCCAACACAGCAGGGGATTAGCTGCTATTCTGTCACTTAGATAGGACACCCCTAGCTCCTCATGTACAGGGAAGTTACCCGTTCCCCTTGGCAGCCTCAGTATCTGCTTCAGGAAATTATTTTCTACAACTAGCCCCAGAGCTCGCTTCCATAGCAAGCAACGGCGATGCTCTTTGCCTGATATAATTTAAGCAAGGCAGCCACCGGGCTGTTGCCAATTTTTCTTGCGAAGTTAAATAAAGCCGCATTGACACGGGTTACCTCGCCCTTCTTTCTCAGAATAGCGGGGCCCCAGGATAGTTGGTGATCAAAGAGGACCCCGAGGTATGAGAAGGTTCTGGTGGTTGGAATTTTTTCCCCGTTTATATTAAAAAAGTTGGATTTTCGTGACCCCAGGCCTGTCTTCATAACATAAGACTTAGAGTTGTTAATGCTTAAGCCTCGGGACTCCATGAAGTTAAAAAAAGAGTTTAGGAGTGTCTGGAGGCCGATTGCTGTCCTAGAGATAAGGACAGCATCGTCCGCATAAAGCAGAACTGGAACGCCTTTCCGTCCTACATAGGGGTAATCTGCTCCGGTTTTTAACAAGTATTCCTCTAACTCGTTGATATACAAGTTAAAAAGGAATGGGGCTAGGATACATCCCTGTCGAACACCACAATTAATTCTGATATCCCCCGTCACTTTCAGGTCTTGGGTGTATCGAACATTAGCTCTTGTGTCGGAGTGCAGGTCAGCCAGTAAATTAATTAAGTTCTGCTCTACACCCATCTTTGACATGGTGTCCCATAACTTGCCTCTGTCCACACAGTCGAATGCGGACGATAAGTCCATAAAAGCCATGTGGACTGTTCCCTGCCGGGCCATGGTATATTTTCCTATAATCAAATACAGGTTCAGGCACTGGGTAACTGTCGAGTGTCCAGGTCTGAAGCCGTATTGTATCGGGGATATGACACTATTCTCATTTGCCCATGCAGTTAGTCTATTCAAGATTACACCCCCTACCACTTTGGCTACAGAATTGATTAAAGATATTGGCCTGTAGCATGACGGACTTCTGCGATCACCCTTTTTAAACACGGGTACTATAGTCGATGCCCCCCACGACTTTGGGCATCCAAAGACCGTGGCTGCATTTACTACAGCTGTAAGGACAGTGGCCCATAGTGAGATACAAGATTTAAAAAGGTCCGGAGGCAAGCCATCCGGGCCAGGGGCCTTATTGCTAGTTAACCCTTGAATGCCCTTCTCTACTTCGTTAACTGAAAAGCACAAAAGTTTCTCCGTAGGAGACAAAGGACCGTATTCTGCCGTCTGCTCATTGCTTTTAAAAATTGCACCAAAGTGGATAACCCACTCCTTCTCTGGGATGTTAGTGCCAAGTGCGATGTCACTGGGATCGTCAAACAGAGGTTTATTAATAATTTCCCAGAATTTACTACTGTTGCCCAGGACTGATGGGTCAAGCAGAGACTCCCAGATACCTGCCTTAATTTCTTTTTTTCGTTTAGAAAGTGATTTCTTGTAAATCAAACGCAGGATTTTAATTTGGCCTGAATCTCTGGGTTTGGTTTTTAATGCTTTTCTCAAATCTCTGCTTGCCTTAGAACAAGAGTGGTCAAACCATTTGGGGGTACTTCTGGTTTGTCCTTTCATTGGGACTGTTAACATAGATCCTACTAATGACACCACAACCTCGAAGACAGCTAGTGTTTGCTCTGGGGATGTGGCTGGTGATACACAAACCACAAGTTCCTCACCACATGACCTGTTAATTTCAGTATACAGGTTTTCACAATTTACATTTATGCATTTCAAGGTTCCCCGGCCTTCACAATTCAATCGCCGTTCAAGTACTCCACCACCCAGTCTAATGGATATGGGGTTGTGATCACTATAGATGCTTGTTTTAATAGTGAATCTAGAGGCCTGGTTGGCGAGATCAGCAGATAGCAATATGTGATCTATAAAGGAACCATGGACTGAACCTTTAAATGTGGTGACATCAAAAACCTTGGACTCCGGCACCATAGACATGGCTACAATTAAGTTGTTTTCATTCAACAAGTCATTAAGACAAGTTCCACGCCTAGAGTGATCAAAGTGAAAACCATTCACACTGTTACAACCCAAAGATCCCATGGGGGTAATTCCTGGATTACCACACGGGTGAACGTTAAAATCACCTGCAATCAGTAAATCTCGTGGTAGAGTGCCTGCTCCCTCTCTCAACATCTTATTTAGAAGCAGTATATTACATTCCCCTTGACTATTTGTGGCGTTGTAAAAGTTCATTAAAGTCAGGGCGTATTTGCCTCTCTTTAGTTCCAGCACTTGAATGTTCCGATTTTCATGGTAACGATTGCTTACTTGACAGGTAAGTGCCAGGTTGATCAAAATGGCCAGGCCCCCCTTTGCTCTTCCGCTAAATGATGGAGTCGCTGGCCTCAAGAAGCTTTGATAGCCCTCAATAAAAACATTTTTATCTTCCATCCATGTCTCTTGGAGGCATATTACTGCGTATTTCTTAACAAATGCCAGCCAAACAGGGTCACATATTTTATCAGCCAAACCCGCTATGTTCCATGAGACTAAATTCGCATTATAATCGTCAACCGGTTCTGTCCCAGTGGCAGATTCTGTAGTTACAGGTTCTGGTGACGATCGATTAAATTGTACTGTGTTAGTATCTCCCTGAGTTTCAATTAAGGAAGGGTTGGGTTCTTCATGAAATGGAAGAGGGCTAAAAGCCTTGGGCGAAGCATGCGATGTACTGGTGTGCTCATATAAAGTGGGGCTATCCGCTAAAAAATCTATGTCTGGCTCTACCTGTCTATTGGTATCTAATTCAGCGACTGGGGGGGGAGCAATTACTGCTTGTATGGCCCTAATTTCCCCATGTACTAGTTTGCTTTGCATATGATCAGTATGTATTGGTGTGGTAGGAGCAGCATGTAGTCAATCAACCCCCTCCAGACCACTCTCATCGTAGAAAGCATCAAACCTATTTGAAGTAGGTACATTATAGTGAATATTAGGGTATGTTGAATGGGAGTGATTGCGGTGATAATACATCTCATGTGAGGCCTCCCGTCTCTCATGATAAGATGCTGGGTGGTTAACTTGTCTGGACTCCCAGGATATATCTCTCCCATACTGTCTTTGGTCTCCTACGATGTAGTGTCCACGGTTCCTTGGAGTTACTCCATCATGATATTGGTTAAAATTACCGTAAGTTTTCTCCTGCTCTAATGTGGGGTATGGGTACGCTTTGCCTAGACTGTGATCACTTGAGGGATGAAAGTAACTTAGATCCATAGTACGGATCAGGCTATTAATCGGGCCATCCTTCCAACTAGTAATATGCCTTGCCACACGATTATCCTTGAAATTGACAACAATGCAATCACCCTCAGTGGATTTGAATCTATGCCCCACCCAGTCAGCCCTCCTAACGTTTGGTATTTTACCACTTATGTGAGGGGGATTGGTCTATGAGAAGTCAGCCAATGACTCACTTTATTTTTCAAATCCCCATAGCTCTCAGCCTTACCATCTTCTAATTGTGGTACACCAATCATTACTATGGTGTATAAGTGGGATTCAGGGGTGAGATTGATATGGGTGAGTTTTTTTGGTTGTTTCAGCTTTGGTGTTTGCACTAGTCGTGTGTTTATGGCTATATTTTGTGTTGGTATTGGCCTTTGAGGCTCAACCTGATCATCAAAATCGTCAGGTGAATCAGAGGATGAGCCTTCCGCAGCCCATTCACTCTCATCGTTTCCAATTATGGGACCATCTGAGTTAGTAGGCGGAGTCGGAACTAGTACCGTATGGGTGTTTGCACATACAGTTGAGGTTGCGATGTTATGATCTGTAGCACCTGGGGAAGGAGTGGGTAACAAACTAGAGCTATCACTATGAGTGTTTTTCTTATCTCGTATCTTTTTTGTGTTAATTTGCTTATGAGTGCTGTTGTCCCGCAAGAGACTGACCTTTGGTGTGAGTGCATTAAGAATTTTTAACATACTGGTAGTGTCATCCTTTTGAGACTTTTCAAACTTCACTAAAGTTTGCTCTATGCTGGTGATTGTTTCGCTTATAGGCTGCAAGAAAGATCTGACTAGATGTTCCAATTCTGTGAGGTATAAATTATCTAATGTACTTGCCCTTTCTGTCTGAGTTGTCTGGTCTATGGAGATTTTAATATACTCTGAATGAACTTCAATTTGCGATGATAATACACCTTGATTGGAAGACGTTTCAGTCAGATTAGATGTTTTGTTAGTTGGTTTAACCAATCTGAAGTTTGCCCAGACATCCTTTGCTGATGGTTTATGATTACCTAAAGGGCGGTATGTTTTCCTCACTATTGATTTCGTTTTTTTCTTATATCGCCGCTTCGACTTTTTTGGGGAAGGTGGTTTATCTGCTGCTGTTGTATTTGTTAGGGGTGAGCTTTCTACGAGTTCAGCCCCTGACCTTGGGGAGTTTGGTGACATAACTCCCAAATGGGGTGAGCACGGGTTTTCCCCAGAGTTAAAAATTAATGCAGGACTACTTTCTATGCTATTTAATGGTATAGGGGAGGTTAATAAGGCTTTTTTCCTACTACTTTGACCACTAGGCAACCCGGTAAAGGATTGCAATAAAAGTGACTCCTCCAAGTTAAGAGAAGAATTTGCAGTATTATCATTAGTGGTGGTATGTAATGCAAGATTAGGAAAACACATGTTCGGTGTCAAAGACAGTCGCCTCTCCGTATTTTGTATAGCATCTGCTACTATACCTATAGTCTTTTGTAGCATTAAGTCAATGGCTGTAATAGTCGGTAGAGGTGTAGATGGAACAGTCTTATTTCTAGTTGACGATCTTGTAGCCACAGGAGTCTTTCTGGCTTTAGTCATCATGTAGAAAATATCCAAAAGGACAAATAATGTACTGAACATTTAATTTGAGCTTAGCTTTGCAGGTATAACAAGACTCACTGTCAATATGAGGACCAGATATAACGCTAACGCCTCGTGGTATATCCCAGGATACTGGAGAAGAAAGGGGGGTGGCCCGTCCCGTCTCCTTCTGTCCCCTGAGGGCCACAGAGGGCCCGCCCTTTGCCCGGGCTTAGCCCCGGGCGCTCCCGCGATGCTGGAGTGACGCGCTCTTTATGTGCCGCCTGGCGCGATGTCGGCGGCGTCTTCCGCCGCAAAGCAGGGCGGGAAACGTAGTCCTGTGCCCCCCTCCGCCCGGCGGCCGCTTCGGGATGACAGTTGCGGCGGCGGGAGGGGGACCAAGATCAACAGGCACCAAGAATCCCGGGGAGCAGCGTTGGCAAGGTAGGCTCTCGCTATTACAAGGGTCCGGGTTCCTACAGGGAGAGTCTTCAAAGTTTATACAGCGTCACCCGCTCCACCGGGGTGACGCGCTCTTTATGCGCCGCCTGGCGCGATGTCGGCGGCGTCTTCCGCCGCAAAGCAGGGCGGGAAACGTAGTCCTGTGCCCCCCTCCGCCCGGCGGCCGCTTCGGGATGACAGTTGCGGCGGCGGGAGGGGGACCAAGATCAACAGGCACCAAGAATCCCGGGGAGCAGCGTTGGCGAGATAGGCTCTCGCTATTACAAGGGTCCGGGTTCCTACAGGGAGAGTCTTCAAAGTTTATCCAGCGTCACCCGCTCCACCGGGGTGACGCGCTCTTTATGCGCCGCCTGTCGCGATGTCGGCGGCGTCTACCGCCGCAAAGCAGGGCGGGAAACGTAGTCCTGTGCCCCCCTCCACTCGGCGGCCGCTTCGGGATGACAGTTGCGGCGGCGGGAGGGGGACCAAGATCAACAGGCACCAAGAATCCCGGGGAGCAGCGTTGGGGAGGTAGGCTCTCGCTATTACAAGGGTCCGGGTTCCTACAGGGAGAGTCTTCAAAGTTTATCCAGCGTCACCCGCTCCACCGGGGTGACGCGCTCTTTATGCGCCGCCTGGCGCGATGTCGGCGGCGTCTTCCACCGCAAAGCAGGGCGGGAAACGTAGTCCTGTGCCCCCCTCCGCTCGGCGGCCGCTTCGGGATGACAGTTGCGGCGGCGGGAGGGGGACCAAGATCAACAGGCACCAAGAATCCCGGGGAGCAGCGTTGGCGAGGTAGGCTCTCGCTATTACAAGGATCCGGGTTCCTACAGGGAGAGTCTTCAAAGTTTATCCAGCAGTCCGTAAGTCCAAGATATATAATGCATTAGCATAGTCCAAGCCAGAGGTTATCAGAGCCTGGATAAGCGTTTTTCTGTCCGGAAAAGATAGAAAACAAGAACTTTTTCAAAGCCTGCAGGATCGCAAGACACATTTGAGCCACTGCACTAATCTGAGGTTGGAAAGTTAAACGGTTATCAAACTTAACTCCTAGGTTCTTGGCTGTCTCCGTATAAGAAGCAGATGGAGCAGTTCGTTCAGGCAGTTATCCTATCTAGTTTGGATTATTGCATTATCCTATACCTGGGAGCTAATAAGGCTGTGATTAGAAGACTACAGATGGCCTAAAATGCCAAGGCAAGGTTGCTGTTTTCTCTTCCGAAGTAATGCCTGGCCGCTGGCTTTATTTGCAGATTCATTGGCTCTAGGTGTACAAGCATGTTCAGTTTAAGGCTTTGTGTACGGCTTACAAGACCTTTTTCTCCTAGGGGGCCTTCCATCCTGCTCAATTTGCTGTTGCCTTATCTACCCTCACGGTCCTTGCACTCAGCCGAACTTAACCTGGCCTGTGTGCCACGTGTTAGAAGAGTAAGAGCGTGTGGTCTTTCCTTCGGCACTAACGCTCCTGCCATCTGGAATGCACTTCCTCTACTTCTGAGGAGTATTCAGAACCAGTGGTCCTTCAGAAAACCCCTGAAGACCTGTCCGTTTTCCATCTAAGCTCTCTGTGGGGTTATTTTTCCTTCTAGGCATTTTTTGCAGTTGGTTCTTTTTTTTAGACTAGCGCTGGGACACCCCATTGCTGGGGCAGCCATGTGCTCTATAAATCCTAAAACATAATATAGGGTAACATCTGGCCAGCATGCAGACCAGTTGGTAGGTGCCAGATTACCAAAGAAGAGTATTTCTCTTTTATCGGTGGTGCATATCTGCTGTTTCTGATGCAACCTGTCAAACACAGTAGTGTTTGTGCCACCCACTTAAATAGCTCTAGAGACTTTTCTTAGGCCTGCCTAAGTGTGCAGTTTTAAACTGCCACTATGACCTGGTAAGGTAAACCTTTTGCTAAGCCCAAACCTCCTTTTTAATACATATAAGTCACCCTTATGGTAGCCCCCGAACCAGCTGACAGGGCTGGGTGCAATGTATTTAAAAAGTAAGATGTACTTTTAAGTGTTGCATGTCCTAATAGTGAACAACTCTTAAATTTGTTGTTCACTATTGCAAGGCCTTCCTCTCCCATTGAATTTTATCTTATTACATTTAATAAGGATATCTTCCAAACGGGAGCAGGTAAACAGTTCATGTTTTGGTGTATTTGGAATTGTAATAAAAAATCCTCTTTTATGGCAAGTCAAATTTAGAAAAAATTCCACTTTTAGAAAGTCAGCATTTTCCTGCCTTAGTCATGTACAGCCTGATTCATCAAGCTAAATTGCACTTGCAAAGGGCAAGATTCTCAGAATCTTGCCTTTTGCGAGTGCAATTTTTGCATTTGGGATTCATCATCCCAAATGCAAAATTCGCTATTAAAGAATTCGCACATTTGCGAATAATTGCATTTAAGGAATCTCTATTTGAGATTCCTTAAATGCAATTCATGAATCATTTTACAATTGCGAAATTGCAATTTTGGGCCGCTATTTACCGAGAGGTCAGACCTCGTGGTAAATAGCAAAAACTTAGAAAAATGCATTTAAATGCATTTTTCTAAGTTGCATGTTACACACACACATGTCCTTTGGACATGTGTGTGCGCAACACCAATGTAGATTACATTTCAGGGGTGCTACAGGGTGTCCTTTGGACACCCCTGCACCCTTGAAATCGCATCCTTATTTGCGGTTAGCTAATTGCTAATCGCAAATAAGGAATAACTCCCCATGCATTCCTATGGGCCTGTATGTGCTAATCGCAAATAAGGAACATGTAGGAATCGCAATATTTTTTGCAATTTCTACATGAATCCCGTTTTGCAAGTCCTTAATAGCGATTCCTGTACAATCGCTGGATGAAAAATGAATTTGCATTTTGGAGGTTGCTTAAAAAACATAAGTAACCAAATAAACAAAAGCTGTCAGTTGCATTCTGTTACATAGCTAACAATGTTGATGCAACATTCTCGAATGTGTAATTTTGAAAGGCTGTCTGTCACTAGCAGGGCCGGACTGGCAATAGCGGGCACCAGGCATTTCCCCAGTAGGCCGCTAGGCCGCTAGGGTGGGGGCCGGTTTTGGGCCCCTGGGGGCCGTTTTTTGTTACCGGGGGTCGGCAATATCGGCTCCCTGTATCAAAATCGTCCGAAACCGGCCATCGCAAACTGCTCGGTTGCACTCCCACTTAAACAGAGGGGGGGCGGGCGGCTGAGCAGTTTGCCAGGGCCAGTTTCTGTTCCCAGCATGGCCCTGGTCACTAGCACTGTTAAATCAGTTTTTAAGCAAAACAGGGGCAATTTGATTGAGGTTAACTTAAAGATAGGCCATTGAAAACACATGCGATTCACTGGTCCGGGAAACAATCGTAAACAAGTCGGCAGAAGAACCGAGCATCTGAAATCGCTTCTCAAACACGTCGACCATCTTTAAGTGTACAGACTTTCTTTTAATTTAAAGTCTCTTGGGAACATAAACTATTGAAAAATTAATATTTGGAAACATTACATACGTGCAGAATTTTACATGGCAATATGCATTGGCAATATACAAATGAAAGAAACACAGAGGTAAATACCAGCTACATAAAAAAACATCCAGTCCCACAAGTGTTGTGTGCGGCCCCATTTGTAAATAAGCACGGCAGCTATAGTTAAAGCGGACTGCGCTGTAATTAAAATAAATACATTACTAAAAGCGTGCGGCACACGTGCAATGTCGTTGGTGGAATAGGGGAACATTATGAAAAATCAGCTGAAGCAGTGTATGTCGTGCCTGGAGTAAGAGAAACTAATTAAAGAAACTAGTGCTTACAGACTAAATAACACGTACAGTGTAGCAATTAAGTAAAAGGGCCAGTCCTCATTGGAGGTTACAAATGAAGACAAGGCGGTACTAAGGAGGGACTAACAAGCCTATTTACGAATCAGAAGCCAGCATTTACGAAGGACAATCACACAAGCAAATGACAAATATGGGCGGGGTGGGGGTGGGGTGTGGGCGGGGCTTCAGTGCATACTCCAATACTGCATGCCTCGCAGCTGCGCATGTGCTGTCCAGGCTCGACCTAAAAATGGGACACAAACTTTCAGCCGGTGTGTCCAGATTTCTCTTTACCAGAATCTGGAGTCCCACACCATTGGTGACTGAAATACCTATGTGTGATTCGGGGAGTTCTGCCGCCTGTCAGGAGAACCTCCCTTGGGGCCAGGGTTGAAGGAAGGAGTTGACTGATTGCTCCCAAGGGGCATTGGAGTGCCCTTGCACAAGAATCTACTGTCTACAAGAGGGGGACAAGGAAGGACCAGAGGCAGTGAAGTACTGAAACTGCCATGTTAAATTGTGGCAGATCTGCACACCCCTCCTCCCCCACAAAGTCAAAGGGTGAGATCTGGGAGATCCTTATTTGCTGGTAGTATGCTCCCAAATCTAGAGTGTCTGTGATGGTGTGGCACACATGAAGACCAACTACACATTCCGGGAGCTTTCATGCTAAAGAATCCTAGCACCTAGTGAGAGGAACTGAAAGCAAAACGACCTGTTTGATAATGGTAAGAGCGGCAAAAAAAGTCAGGACTGGTGGATGTTATACATCACATGGCAGCAGCACATCAGGAAAAGCAGATTGATTTAACCTTACTGTAAAAACAGACCGAGCAGGTTTCAGTTCACACAGAATTTATATGCAATTTACATTGCACTTCATCCCTGTTTATGCTGGTTCTTCTCATAAATGAATCTGAGGAATATGTGTAATAACAGCACTGAAGTGATATTTGGGGTGACTATATATTTGTTGTGGTGTGCAGGTTTATTTATAGTGAAGTAGCACAATAGTTTAATCCTTTACTGTAGAGAGGAGCTCATAAACTGGGGGAGTCAGGTTTCAAATCTGGTAGGACTTACTCTGCATTTTATCCATCAGAGGTCAATAAAACAAGCACTATTAATATAATTGTTATTCCTATTATGAGAGAGAGAGATGGACATATGCATCTTGAGAGAGTGGAGGAGGAGTATATGGACAAGTTAAATTGTCCCTAAAATAGCCATTAAGTCCATTTTTTTTCTTCAGTCATGAGTACTTTGCATTGTAATCCTCTTCAAAGGCCGTTTACAAACCATCATTGCACAAAAGGGAAATAAACCATTGTATTGCAGAAAGTGATAATTTCTGAAAGCTTTCACATTACACATAGATAAATATTTGTTTCTTCTCGTGATCAAGTGTCACTCAATGTCTCACTCATAAGCCACTGAAATGTCAAACATAAGCACCCTGAAAATATGTTAATGTCACACGTATGCAAATTGAAAACTTGGCAGTTATGTGCTTGGCTTCTTCTTTTAAAGACGGTTTTGGCAGGACACCAGAGATGTCATTTCCTGTGTAGATTAGATGATAAGAAATCCGGCGATATCACTTCCTGTGCAGATTGATGACGGGAAGTCCAGAAATGTCACTTCTTGTGCAGATGGATGATGGGAAATAAACTCCTCTTGATTAGCTTCTTTTAAATATGGTTTTAGCGGGAATCCAATATTGTCACTAATAAGGGCAGCTGAAGGATGGTAACCCAGTGATGTCACTTCCTGTGCAGATGGATGATGGAAAATAAAGTCCTCTTACTTGGATTCTACTTTTAAAGATGGTGTTGGCAGGAAATAAGAGATGTAATTTCTTGTGTAAATAGCTGATGGGAAGATCCACTAGACCATGCGCAGCACAATCTGACTAGAGCCGCTCTACCACCAGTACTGGTGCTACTGAGGCTGACAGAACCACTTATGCACATGCTGCACACTCAGCGAGGATTGTGGTAATGTTGGCTGAGCAGTGGCATAGTCGTGGTGATCTCTGCTCAGCAGCCTTTGGAAGGACCCAAACCACCTGGAACTGCGAGGTCCTCGTCTGCTGCTTACACCCACAGGCTGGCTCTGTGCCTAACAAACTCTAACAAGCATTGGAAATGCAATAGGGCTCGCATTAGGAAAGTTTGAGCTATTGGTCTTATAAAATATTTTTTTTTATTTATGTGTTATTTTTTAAAATAGCTAAATTAATAGCTTTGTCATTTACAATGCCAATAGTTATAACTTTCGCAAACACCTATAGCATTTGTAATGCAACATGTTGTGTATTTACGTGACTTAGATGTATTGATATTACAAATAACAATGGCATTTAATTTTTTTAAATAATTAATACTTAAATAATTTATTTAATTTGTAATGGCAATAGCTTAAACTTTTGTAAATAAATTTTGTGAAGATTATGTTCAGTGTTTTTTATTGTGACGAAAATCCAAGAACAGAAGTGAAATATTAACATCTTTTTGTGATTTGTAATAAAGCATGAAAGCTTGAAAACAGCTTGTAACATTGAAAGAACATATTTGAACCAGTGATGCTGTGGTTGCGCTGAGTGATGCTGTGGTTGCGCTGAGAGATGCTGTGGTTGCGCTGAGTGATGCTGTGGTGGTGCTGAGTGATGCTGTGGTTGCGCTGAGTGATGCTGTGGTTGCAGTGAGTGGTGTGTGCATCGGTGGAGCTTAGTGGGTGCATTGATGGAGCTGTGTGGTGGGTGCATTGGTGGAGCTTAGTTGGAGCATCGGTGGAGCTGTGTGGTGGGTGTATCGGTGGAGCTGTGTGGTGGGTGCCTCGGCGGAGCTGTGTGGTGGGTGCATCGGTGGAGCTGGGTGATGGGTGCATCGGTGGAGCTGTGTGGTGGGTGCTTCGGTGGAGCTGTGTGGTGGGTGCATCTGTGGAGCTGTGCGGTGGGTGCATCTGTGGAGCTGTGTGGTGGGTGCATCTGTGGAGCTGTGTGGTGGGTGCCTCGGTGGAGCTGTGTGGTGGGTGCATCGGTGGAGCTGTGTGGTGGGTGCCTTGGTGGAGCTGTATGGTGGGTGCCTCGGTGGAGCTGTGTGGTGGGTGCATCGGTGGAGCTGTGTGGTGGGTGCATCAGTGGAGCTGTGTCGGTGGAGCTGTGTGGTGGGTGCATCGGTGGAACTGGGTGGTGGGTGCATCGTTGGAGCTGTGTCGGTGGAGCTGTGTGGTGGCTGCATCAGTGGAGCTGTGTGGTAGGTGCATCGGTGGAGCTGTGTAGTGGGTGCATCGGTGGAGCTGTGTGGTGGGGTCCTCGGTGGAGCTGTGTGGTGGGTGCATCGGTGGAGCTGTGTGGTGGGCGCATCGGTGGAGCTGTGTGGTGGGCGCATCGGTGGAGCTGTGTAGGTGGAGCTGTGAGGTGGGTGCTTCGGTGGAGCTGTGTGGTTGGTGCATCGGTGGAGCTGTGTGGTTGGTGCATCGGTGGAGCTGTGTGGTGGGTGCATCGGTGGAGCTGTGTCGGTGGAGCTGTGTGGTGGGTGCATCGGTGGAACTGGGTGGTGGGTGCCTCGTTGGAGCTTCTGTCGGTGGAGCTGTGTGGTGGGTGCATTGGTGGAACTGTGTGGTGGGTGCATCGGTGGAGCTGTGTGGTGGGTGCCTTGGTGGAGCTGTGTGGTGGGTGCATCGGTGGAGTTGTGTGGTGGGTGCATCGGTGGAGCTGTGTAGGTGGAGCTGTGTGGTGGGTGCATCGGTGGAGCTTAGTGGGTGCATTGATGGAGCTTAGTTGGAGCATCGTTGGAGCTGTGTGGTGGGTGTATCGGTGGAGCTGTGTGGTGGGTGCCTCGGCGGAGCTGTGTGGTGGGTGCATCGGTGGAGCTGTGTGGTGGGTGCATCAGTGGAGCTGTGTGGTGGGTGCTTCGGTGGAGCTGTGTGGTGGGTGCATCGGTGCAGCTGTGTGGTGGGTGCCTCGGTGGAGCTGTGTGGTGGGTGCATCGGTGGAGCTGTGTGGTGGGTGCATCGGTGGAGCTGTGTCGGTGGAGCTGTGCGGTGGCTGCATCTGTGGAGCTGTGTGGTGGGTGTCGGCGGGGTTCCCGAAAATAATCGCATGTCTTTATTTCGTGCTGTCTAATTCCTTCCCCAGCTTCCCCCTGACCCTAAAGCAAGGCCCAAAAGAAAAGAATTCTGTGCGTTTGAATTGATCTTTAAAAGTATAAAGCGGCACAGCTTTGATAAAATATGAGGGTTAGAGAAAAGAGAACGTAATGTATGCAAAGGAGCTGATGAAACATTTGTTTTAAATATTTCAGTAGTTCTACTGCTATAAAATCCTCCAATCCAAAAGTACAGCGTTGTACTGAAATTACCCAAACAAATATGAAAATTAAGAACGTTTTCAGCAGTTTTACTTTTATAAATCCAATACGTCATCGAGTAAAAAATGGATAACATAAAATGCTCGTCGCAGGAGCTCTAATGAGAAGAGAGAGACTGGAATATCAGCTATCTGGCAGCCTCGGTGAAAGCAGGGACTCTGCTGGTGTCTGCCTCTCCCCAGCAGAGGCAGGCATGCAGAAATGTCTCGCTGATGTGTTTATCCTCTAATCAGTTCATTAGTTATAAACAACATGACATTAGAAGTTAGGAGGCGGTTGATATTAATTTTTATTTAACTAGTCGATGTTTAATCCGTCACGCTGAGCTGCATAGCAGCGAGAAGGATCTCCCTGACCAAAACCGGTTAGAACTTCATAAAACGCCATCATTGTCCAGGGGAGAAATAAACAAGGAGGGTGTGGGGGAGGGGGGCATACAAATAGCGCGAGGCGGGCGGTGTGGGGGTGGGGAGTAAAGCAAAGGGCTAGGATAGGGAGAAATAATAAGGGGTCTTGTAGAGGCTAGACATATGAGGGGTGAGAATGCTAAGGAAGGAGTAATATAGGCAGAGGCAGGGAAGGGGCTGATCAGGGTTGGCGGGTAAGGAGGAAAATGACTAGGAAGTGGAAGGGGGAGGGGCTAGGAAAGTCCAAGTGTGCGGCTGAAGAAGAGATCAAAAGCCAGCAGGTTTAGCTTTTGAGTCCTCTTGGCTTTGTCAATGTTTTTTTTGCCCTGCTGTACGGCCAGTGCTTGAAATTGAAAAATATAAGTGCAGGTAAACTCCAATTAAAGTATTACGTTTCTCTTGAGAAGTGCCGGTACTCTCCCTCTCAAAATAAACAAGTTAAAAAAAAACAAGCATCAGAGAGTATAAAAGGAGACACGGCCTGGCGGCCGTGAAACTGAAAGTACGGCCGGCCGGCTGTGAATAATTAGGGGATGAGCGCACACTGAGAATCTTGTGGGAGGGAGGCTGAGCTGCCGTTGATGTGGTAATGTGAGGCAGGCAGGCAGGCGGCTGGTGGCATTGCGCACGCGCTTTTTAGGGCTTGCACAATGACCTAAAAAGCGCACATGCACTGCAAGGAATCGCCAGGGTTAAACTCTAGATAAGCCACTATAGAGCTTCGCCAGCTATGCGCATGAGCAGGCGAGCCCTAAAAAGGGCATAAGAGGCATTGTGCAGTTGTGGCTCTGGGACGTAAGGAACCATCATTTTATGACACTGTATAAATACAAGGGGCTTGCCAATCCGCAGGAGGTCTGTAGGAAGGAGCTCTCCCTAAATCTCCTTCTAGTGAGTAACGGTCCTGTCTTGCACTGGGACAAATCACCAGAATTTGCTTAATTCTGGTGATTTTGGGAAACAGCAGAGGTTGTGACTGTTACATGAGAGATCAGTGTACTTCATGAAATGCCCTCTATTACCTGCCATAGTGTATTGTGTGCAGAAGTGAAAGAACTGCTTGAACATTGATTTATTGACTGAAATTGCATAGGTTATTGAGCTACAAGTCTCTAATCCAGGGCACAAGTCCTCAAAAACAGAAGTGGGGGGGGCGCTGACGTCACAACAGAAAGTGTTGTCACGAAAGGTGGCTTGCACCATCAGACTCATTGCCTCCCCTCGCTCACCCCTTAGAGGAGATTGCATCAGTGAAGCCAGCGCCTGAGCAGCGTTCTGAATAATAATAATATAATAATCCACATTTGTAAAGCGCACAATCACCCGTAAGGGGCGCTGGGGGCCATAGGGAAGATTAAGCAAGCTATTGCCCAGAGTCACATGGTGCTGGGCTAATCTGCCGCCGGTGCCAAGGATCGAACCGTGATCCCCAGATTCTGGAGTCAGTCGCCTTAGCCGTGGCGCCACACCTCTTCCTCTCAGGACTGGACTGGCTACCAGGCGTTTTGGAATGCTGCTGAGCTGGGGGCTGATTTTGTTGATGGGGACCTGTGTGTACTAAACGAAATTAGTTTTGCTTTAATTATTTCCCAGCACAGGGAGGTCTCCATCAACGAAATCAGCCCCCATCGCAGTGACATCAGCCCCCAGCTCGGCAGCATGCCAAAACGCCCGGTAGTCAGTCCGGCCCTGCTTCCTCTGAATGACCTCCGATCTCGCCCCAGAGAGGGCAAAGAGTGAATGTGTGGCTCCATTTGCTCTAGTTATCGAGCTCCCGGTAAAATAAGTGGGGGGACGCCGTCCATCCGCGTGGTACCCCGACTCGAGCCCTGCGAGTCTAATCACACAAACCGTCTCCGAGTAAACCTTGGGGTGCTTGGCCTCGCTAACCTGAGGGTCAAGGGTTAAACGTGATGCTCAGTTTTCGGCGTAAAGGTACGGTTAGGGTCACAACACTAACAGTAAAAACGTCGATGGTCACAATCTGAGCCCAGTATCCTGTGTCTGCCTTGGGACTCCTGATCAATTGAAGCAGAAAAGTTAGTCCATCAATGTTTTTAGAGAACGAATTTCGGATTACAGTGAATCACGCGTCTCATGTGAACTTTTTAAATGAAGCAACTTTCTGAATTACTGCTGGCTTCTGAGCGCACGCTGTACGCCGAGTTTAAAAGTCAGCAGGTGGCGAGAGGAGACACATTATCAACACATGAGCCAAATGGAAGCTCCATTTCGACACTTAGATTGAACAGTGAAGCCGGGCCAGGCTGCAAAATGATCTCGCAGGGAGATGTAATGGGGCCAGCCATTAAAGCGAATCAGATGTCGAGCTCTTTCACCAAACACGGTCTAAAATGCGAATTGCTTCCTACGGTGGAACATAAGCGATTAGGAGACAAGCGGCAGCGTGGCCATCTGTGCGAGCTTTTTTCCGGTGAAACAAGTAGCATCCCTGATCTCCTGCTTGCCCTGGCGTTCAGGGGTCCTTTCTGCTATCCCTCCTGCCACTGTGGCCCATTCGCGTTTCAGCTTCTCGCCACCTTTCACCCTGGCAATTTGTTACAGTGATATTTGCCAATCCTATCAGCCAAGCAATCTGACCCCTGCTATGTAGAGTGGTTAGTTTAAAAGCCCGCATTTCGTTTTACAAAAGAACTGGTGATTTCACATGCTGGGCGCGCACTCCATTTGGAAGCAGTGGTTCACCTTAGCAGGCGAACACAGATTGCTGTCAGCAAAGTGGGCCTGTCGGTTAATGGAGGCAAGGGGTGAGTGGATGATTAAAAAGATTCACAACATTTCCTCATGCAAAGGACATCCCCACTGAGGCATGTCGGGTAGGGCTGGGACAGAAAATGGGACTGGGCACCAACAGAAAAGTGCTCTTCACTAGCGAATCAGATAGCTAAAATAAAGTGCCCCACATTTGCAAATCTAGGCAGTTTGGAACTTGTAAAGGCAGGCTGCAAAAGTGTTTACCAAGGTATGAGAGACAGCAAGCATGTGTGCTGGCTGAAGTCATTGTTTGTGGTAATCAGCAGTAAAACCAGTCTACCAGCATGGGCGTCGATTCACAAACACACCAGAGTAGCAGAAGTGACTGCAGTGACACCACAGGAAGTAACATCTTTTGACCTTGACCCTGATTTTTTCCAGGAAGGCATAACACATGATCATAACATCACACTCACGCTTACACTCATTCTTATTCATTCTCACTCACTTGCATTCACTCTTAATCTCACTCATATTCACTCATAATTACTGATACTCAAGCTCAAGTTTACTAATGCTTTTCACGGTGTTGTGTCACTTTTTTTTCAAGGTGGGATTTATCCAACGCAAATCCTGATTTCCGTTGGATAATATCCCAAAGTAATGAACAATTATGAAATACACTGCTTTTGCTTAAAGTGGGCGTTCCATGGGTGGTGCGTGGGCGCTCCCATGCAATCACCCATGGGGTTTGATGCAAATCCCTATCTACAACATTGGCAGTGAGGAACTTGTGGCAAAATCTTATGACTCCTCGAGGCAGGCATAATGAGGATTTTTTTTTTATTTATCTTTGTTTTCCAACTTTGCACATGTGCTACATTGAACAGAACAAATACAAAGTGGGAGAAGCCTTAAAGCATAGTCTTTGTACCAGAATGGCCCCCATCCAGTACAAAATCTAAGCTTCAGAGAACACACCCACCTTTTCACTATGGTGCAAGGGAGTGTGCTTTGGTGTGTGGCTGCCAAAAGTGCACCAGCACACAGGTTTTCCTTTCCTTTTGATGCAACGCAGCACAGTATCTTTGCTGCAGTGTTGCCTTGCGTCAAAGAATAGCAAATCAGGGCATCTGTCTCACAAAATCTCACTCGCTACTTGTCACTGAATCTCACTCACTTTCACTCACACAAACATGCTTACACATACATTCTCACACATACATATGCTCACACATACACAGTCTCTCACATAAATACACTCCCACCTGCAAGCACGCACACATACATTAAAAAACATTTGTACTTAACTACAGCTGCCACAAAAGTTCAAATTTCAGCCAAATGTGCTCCGTTTTTATTACAATAATAGTGAACAATAGAATATTATTCACTATTAATATGAAGAAAAACAGGTTAAAAATAAGGAATGCTGAGCTGCCCCAGTGTTCTTGGCCCTAATTATGCCACCTCTGAGGTCATGAGCCAGGGGTTGCAAAGTGCAAGCCAGGGGTCTCAGTTGCAACCCCGGGTGACACATAAATGACGTACATGACTACCAGACTACCAAACAGGCAAAAACTTGGGCCCTCACGCCAACCTGTGAGATCAGCCTTTCTGCTAAAAATAAACATTAAAATGTGCAACAGTAATTGTCCGTAAATATAGCACATCACTACTCAATTAAAATACAATCAACTGCTTTATACTTATAGTGGTACAAAAGGGGTGGTGATGGACGGAGCACCTGAACCAATCAAACACTCACACCCAGTCAACAGATCTGGGTTTAATCCATCACCGTTCTTTAGCCCACTCTGCCACCCCAGTTCAGACATGGCCATATGCAAATCAGTCTGACCCTGTGCCTCATGGGAACAGTCCAGCCCGAACTGCCAAGCCATGCCTTCCCTGGACCGGAAATAAGCTTCCTAGGACCGGTTTCTGGCATTTCAGCCGTCTTCAGCCAGGCTTGCTTGAATCCAGTGGCAAAGTGAGCAAGGGACTCACGTATGAGCATACCCTGCCAACTTATGACGAACAAAGCGGTACAAAAGGGAGTGGTGATGGACGGAGCATCTGAACCAATCAAACACTCATCGCCATAAGTTGGCAGTTTATGCTCAGACGTGAGTCCCTTGCTCACTTTGCCACTGGAGTCAAGCAAGCCTGGCTGAAGACGGCTGAAATGCCAGAAACCAGTCCTAGGTAGCTTGTTTCCGGTTGAGGGAAGGCATGGCTTGGCAGTTCGGGCTGGACTGTTCCCATGAAGCACAGGGTCAGACTGATTTGCATATGGCCATGTCTGAACTGGGGTGGTAGAGTGGGCTAAAGAACGGTGATGGATTAAACCCAGATCTGTTGACTGGGTGTGAGTGTTTGATTGGTTCAGATGCTCTGTCCATCACCACCCCCTTTTGTACCATTATACTTATAGCTTCACACTATGTAAGTCTTCATACTCATTTTACTTCCACATCACTCCTCCTCGTTTCAGTCCTTATAAGGTGAACTCTACCATCAGATAGAACTACTGTATTATTGTTAAAAACAGTTTAATCAAGACCACCTTGTGGGTAGATATAATTATCTGTGACTTCTAACATTCATTTGGAGTTTGAAGGTTTGCCCTTCTAATGTTCCCCATGCTGGGAGTAAGAAGCTTTTTGGAGGAGCAATGAAGGATAGTCTGTGCAACGGTATTCCCTTTATGAAGAGCAGGCGGATGGGTATTCCGAGTGTGCAACGGCAGCAGACTGAAAGGAGGTATAACTCAGCAGGAAACCTGACATTGGTATGATACGGTGCTGGGCTGCCTACGAGGCAGAGACTAAGGTAAGTCCTCAGTGATGTCCAGCAGCTGGTCAAAGAGGGTAATTCGAGGAAGAGGCAGTGAATGTTACTCCAGAGACCCCGCAGCCGAGAGACAAGTTGGCAAGATGTGAATAGGTGCCTTGGGGTTGAAGTGGCCATCAAGGCCTCTCACAGGCCTTTTTAGGAAGGTTGCGTAGCCCACTGATGTGTCATGGGTCAGTTGGTGAGGCGGTGTGGTTAAGGGCTGACAAATGTCATTCAGCAGTGGAAGGTTCTTTTTTGCCTTTACCCTGCACACCTGAGGGCTAGGTGACAGGGATGTTCCTAGGACTTTTGGGCCCTGGGCAGAAAGGGAATGTGTAAAGCCCCCCAATTTGCATAAAGCTTGAAATCCCAGAAAATGACATCATAGGAAGTGGCATTAATTGACTACTGTTGAGCAAATTTTCAAGAAGCAACTTTCTTGGTGCGGATATCAGTAAAGCAAAAACATAAATATTAACGCTAATAAAATATGCACATATATTTTAAATTTAAATTAACTGTAAATACATTATAATAGTCACACTGGATGGAAAGCTTTTTCCTAGGTCGCTCCAAAACTTATAAGTTCAATCGAATGTTAACAATTTGTTTCCAGATTAGTGCCTTAAATATGTATATGTGTATACAGTATTTATATAGGGCGAACCAAGTCGAAAAGCTGCTAAGAACTGTACAGGGTCAAAGACACAGTCAACATGGGATAGGAGGAGTAGATGGTTTGTGGATCGTGACTACATCATATTGTAGGGTTTTTTAAAGTTGAGTATTCGCTGTTTCTTAATTTGGAGCTGACTGTGCATGCTCCAGATGGATATGGGAATAACATTCCAGATCCTTGGTGCATAGACGAGAAAGACCTTTTTCTTGTTTTATCTCTTTTTAGCACATCTTCTTCCGTCTGAAAGTATCCTTCCTGTGGGTTTGTGGAGAGCCACTGGGGATGGCATGCTTATCAACCAAGAAGGCAGGGCTGTCAGTCGTGTACTTCAAACCTAGCCAAAAGCATAAAGTCAAGGAGAGATGGGAAAGGTAGCAGGTTTTTGGACTGTTAACACTTGTGTTAGCTTTGCAGATAATGCAGGGGAGCTTGAAGGTGGTGTGGGCCGGCAAGAAGCATCTGTGGAGTTTCATCGCGGTTTTATAATGTGGTCATATTTCTTCATGCCCTAGTGAGGCGTGCTGTGGCATGTAGAATACCCTTAAGAGGACCAGTGTGGATAAAAATTCCAAGATGGTTTCCCAGATACCCTGTTAGACTTGGCATCTTATGGCATGTTTCCCTGAGTTTTTGCTTTCTGCCCTCCCGGTTTTGACTCCGTTTTTGCTGGTGTAGTGTTTCTGTGCACTTTTCTCACTGCTGATCAGTGGTAAAGTGCAAGTGCTCCTCTGGTAAATTGTGTTATGGATTGGTGTTTCCAAGATTGGGTATTTGATTTACTTGTTAGTCCATAGTAAAGTGCCAGGGCCTGTAAATCAAATGCTACTAGTAGGCCTGCAGCACTGATTGTGCCACCCACGTGAGTAGCCCTAAAAAGGTAACTCAGAGCTGCCATTGCAGAGTCTGCGCGCATTTTGTAACTGCCATGTCTACTTGGCAAGTGCACCCACTTGCCGGGCCCTAAACCTTCCCTTTTCTACGTGTCAGCCACCACTTTAAGTTAGGCCCAAGGTACCCGTGTGGGCAGGGTGCAGTGTATAAGGTAGGACATGCCCTGGTGTGTGTGTGTGGCATGTCGTGATAGTGAATTACAGCCCATTTCGTTTTTCACTATTGCAAGGCTACCTGTTCCCCATAGGACAGAATGGGAAGTTTGTTTATAACATAAACATAACTGGCCCTGGGAACTAGGTGGGAAAATAACGTTTAGTATGCCTGAACTCAGAATCTAAAGATGCATCTTTTAGTGAAGGTGATTTTTACATTTGGTGTTTGAAAATACCACTTTTAGAAAGTAGGTTCTTGCTCAGTCATTCCGTGTTCCTCTGCTGGAATGTGGATTGCCTGTCTGGGTTTTGGATGACAGAAGACTTGGGAGAAGGAGTGGCTCCAGATAGTCTAAGTAGGGTCAGGAAAGGGCTGAATAGACCTGGGCTGCAATGGGGGGAGGGGGGGAGGAGATTTCCTTGCACCTCAAAGGACCCGGTCTGCCTCTTACAATGCAGTCTCCACCTCCTGCCAGGAAATTTTACCAGAGAAGGCAGAACTGGTTCTGGCTGGGCACAGACACTCTCTGCCTCAGAGATCAAAGGATTTTGGGATATAAATATTGGGGCCAGACCCCCGAACTTTAGAACTCTTTTGGATTAAGAAGACTGCCAAGAAGAAGAGCAGGAGAAGCTGTGAGGAGGGACTACCACTTTGCTGTGCGCTTTGCTGTGTTGGCCTGCAGTGGCTGCTTCTGTCTTGGGCAGTGAAAGGACTTGGCTGAACTTTCTGGAATCTTCTTTGGTGAGTTTCTCCAAGGGCTTAATGTAGAGCTTGCCCCCTGTTCAAGAAGTCTCATGAAGTCTCAGGAACAGCAAAGACTTCAAGCTCTTCTGCCCTCAGCACTAGGGACTGTGTGTTTTGTGCTGCAACAGAACAAAAGCAAATCGACGACGTCTATGACGCTACTGCCGACTCTGTGTCCTGAGGGCACCACGGCAATGCCACACCACGAACCTAGTCTCACCGACGACGCCTGCTGACGCAGCCACCGAGCCGCTGCTCGCACCGCGACCTGTGGGCACTGCACTCCGCACCGCTTCGCGACGACGCCTTGGCACCGCAGAGGGCACCACCGCAAAGCGACCCTGGTCATACCAACGATGCTTGTTGACGCCGCCACCGAGCCGTTGCTTGCAGGCGACCTGTGGGCACCACACTCCGCTCCTCCTCGCGTCATGACGATGCCCTGGTATCTCCGTCAACGATGCCTCTGCTTGCACAGTGGTTCGAGGGCCCTGCTCGTAAAGTTACGAGATGCATCGCTCTCATCCCGCACCGCAGTCTTGGCCTACCGACGCCGGCGCCATCGACTCCAATTAGTCAGCCAGCGACAACGCTTCAGCAACGATGCCGTCGCTGCTTGCACCAGGACCTGCCAGCACTGTGACGAGCACCGACTTCATCCCACACCGCGACCCTGGTCTCACCAACGACACCATCTGAGGCCACCACCGAGCCACTGCTTGCACCGCACTTCGCACCACAGCACACGACGCCTGCCGACACCAGCGCTCCTGACTTCTTAAGAGAGGAGATCAACCTGCAACGCGTGTGACTTTGAGGGCCCCGACGTCTCCTGCACCGACCTCCGGAACCGACGCCCGCGGACACTGTGTTTTCGGAAGCTCAACGAGAGGTCATCGACGCCCTGCATTTCAAAAAGGTACTGTTTGCGGGTCTTCCCGACACTGTAGCTGGCCTGCGACATAGCAGTCAGCCAGAACTGTTTGGATTTGTTTGCTCACGACGCCACGATAGCCCCGGACAGAGCTATCGACATTAAGGAACTATTTTTAAGCATATTTGGATAAGTGAAGATTTTGAAGTACTGTATTTTGTATTTTTATTGTTTTTGGTCTGGTCTTAAGTATATAAAAAAATTGGATATTTTTCTAAACTGGTGTGGTGTCCTTTTGTAGTGCTTACACTTTATTACTGTTGGTTATGTGCAAATGCTTTACACACTGCCTCTAAGATAAGCCTGACTGCTCGTGCCAAGCTACCAAGGGGGTGAGCAGGGGTTATTTTAGGGATGTAACTCCCTTATCCTGACTAGGAAGAAGGGTCCCCATTTGGACAAAGGTGCAAACCCTTGCCAACTAGAGACCCCCCATTTCTAACATACCCATTGCAAGATAGGGTATGTGCAAAAAAGATATGAAAGCAAATAAAACAGTTGAACATAGCTTGACTTCTATTAAAGGCATCACCCTAGTCCCTGAAAAATCCCAGAAATCAGCTAAATACAATCCTATGGGTTTAATGTCATGTGTCATGAGCCATGAATACAACACCCCTATTAATGACCTCTGAAGCCTTTAAATGTTCCGATAATAATAAGTCTAAAATTCCAGAATGCATTTCATTTTGTAAATTAGCTTCTGCAGGTTAGGTTGACAGATTGTGGTAAATCTCCTCTCATTTGATTTCTCCTAATTTTGAACTAAGCCTGGACAGCATATGTTTAAATGCAATTAAATAATGGTGCAATCCAGGACCACTAACCGGTCCATTTCCTTGGGCCTCACAGTACTGGACTATGGCTACAAGGCCCATGGGAGAGAAGCCAAGCCTCTAAGGTTGTGACGGGTCAGTTTTTTACCATCATGGATCGTGTTTTCATGTGTAAAAAAGATCAAAATATCTCAATAGAACTTCTTGGGCTACTCCAATAGAGAACAGAATATCCGTGCCTCATCAGCTAAGTAAAATCTCTCAAATTGGAAGTGCCCAAAATATAAAGACAATTGGTGTAAGCAGAAGTCTTCAAATTGGGGTGTGGCTCCCCTGGTGGACCTCTATTTATCATAGGGGCAATAGCCTGACCAATGGCTGAGATTAATTCAAGCAGTCCATCCTCCACTTTTTTGTGTACTTTAGTGAGTCTCCCTAAGTGGGACAGGTATGCCCAGAAGTGGGTTCCGTGCACACTGTATCACTGGAACCAAGCTATTCCTGACTGATGACCCCTAACTAGGGCCACACCTGTCCTGGGTTGCTTGTGTTCTGGGTCAGGAAGGACCTGACCTGGTAGTTCGGTCTGGACTGTTCCCATTGGAGCAGGGTCAGGACTGATTTGCATACGGCTGGGTCCAAACTGAGGTTGAATGGTTTGCAAAATAACTATGGAGTGGGATGCAGCTTGAGTAATTACCAGTTGCAGTGATGAATCCAAGCATTCCAGCCATCACTTTTTGCATAGTTTTTTTAACAGTAAAATACAGCAATAATTTGGGCACATAGGTCCCATAAACCCATAAGGCCATGGTCCCACTGTACTTGCTGCACTATTGACAGCTAAGCCCTTCAGAGGGGCCTCTTTTCCTGGGCCTTGCAGCCATGGACCTGCTCCTTTGGCCATCCCAGCAGGGGACCATGGCTGGAGGTCTAAGAGAGGAAGGACTTTTCCTTTTTTTTTTTTTTAAATAAAAGTTTTTATTAGAGTTTACTAATAAATATGAATATAGCAGTACAGAATAAATCCCTGGGTATGGAGTTACAAGAATGAGCAATGAGTATGCAATACATTAATAAGTAAGGTATCCTTAGCGTCTGCACCTTATAGCCATAGACGTAAGAACAGACATTGTACATCAGAGTACAGCAAACTAAACACGTAACTGCAGCAAATTTTTAAGTACCTAGCGGATTGGGTTCTGCAACGTGGGGGGAGGGGATGTGAGGGGATGAAGCTCGCTAGAGGTAGATCATGCCGTGAAGTAGGACTTCTAGTGCCTAGTAGTAGGAATGGTGTGATGGCAGAAACTGAAGGAGGCTGGGGGAAAGGCTTGGAAGTCTGCTGCGCACTGCCTGTGGGCAAAGGAGGAGAGGGGGGATAGGGGCCCGGGGGATTCATGGGCTGTGGGGCCAAGTCGGGGTGCAACAGAAAAACAGAGGACTTCCAGCTCCATTGACACTGAGGGCTGAGCACATCCTGGATGGAGGACAACCCAAAGGTAAAGGAGCAAATCATCGGCGAACGGTGACACCGCATGTGTTTCTTTTCTGTGAGAAGTATACTCCAGGATTGACCATCCCTCCATAGCCCAGTGGCAAGCTGCTCTATTGCTATCACAAATAGCAGGGGGAATAAGGGGACAACCCTGTCAGGTGCTGCGCCCCAACGGGAACGTGGATGAAATGTAGCACCACAACTGGATGCAGGTGAAAGGACCAGTACATAATAACCATGTATAAGCCAGGAGGCATGTGCCCACACCCATCTGCGCTAGGACTTGGTACAGGTAATTCTATGTTAGTAAGTCAAACGCCTCCTCCAAGTCAAGCACCAGGCACAATGCCTGGGGAAACCACACCTGCACCTGAACTTGGACGTGAAAGAGACGCCTAATGTTTTGTGAGGTACTAGGTCTCGGGACAGATCCATTTTGGTCTGAATGGATGAGTTCTGGAAGGACCTGGGTGTATCTAATGGATAACATTTTCCCCAGTCTTTTATAGTCTGCTCTCAGTATGGCCATGGGTCGATATGAGGAAACGCAAGTGAAGTCTGTGTCTGGATTAGTAATGGACACTAACAATGACTTCCGGAGGTAAAGTGGTAGCTCCAAAGATATTTGGGCAACATTGTACATTTCTTCTAATGAAGGCGCCAGGCTGCCAGCAAAAGCGCTATAATACTCAGTGGGAAGGCCGTCTGAGTCTGAGGTTTTATTCCAGTGGAGTTCCCAAATCGCTTGTTTGACATCTGCAGCTATGCTCACAGTGTCAAGGCGTCCCTTTGGTCTATAGAGATCTGAGGGAGGGGAAGAAGCAATAGGAACCGCTCTTTCGTGTACCTCCGCTCCTGGGGGGAGCCTCATAAACCCCAGTGTAATACCAGTAAAAATTCTGGAGAATGACTTGTGCGTATAGCTGTGTGCTGGAGCAGGAAGTGAGCTCCAGGCTGGAAGTCTGTCATTGCTCCTGATAAATCAACAAGGTAAGGAGACGGCCAGATTTGTCTCCCTCTCTGTGGGTCTTAGCCACATGAATAGTGCGGTTAAAGCACCGCAGGCACTCCAGAAGAGCTGTATGCTGGTGTTTGGCATCGTCCATTGCAGCAAGTTGTGAGGCATCCTGCTCTGCCACTCGCCCCATTGATGGTAAGCACTTCTCTGCTTCTGCTAGTTCCTTTTCAAGGGTCCTTCAGACCCCACGATTTCTTGTATGCAAATAGCTCGAGTGACCTACTTAAAGGTGTCCCATTCGACTGTCCTGATGGAGGCCTTGTTTCCATTCTCTGTAAAGTAGCTCTGTATGTGGGATACTTGGGTATCCAGGAATACGGGTTCGTCCAGGCAGTCTTGAGGGAGTCGCTATGTGGGAGTCGGTGGGCGAGGGACATTCCATTGCACATCAACCACATTGGCATTATGGCCATAGACCACGCGGCCAAGATATTCTGCGTTGTGGACTAAGGGCAGAAGGGCGAGTGAGCACAAGATATGGTCGAGACACACATAATTTGTGTGGTGCAGAGTGGAATGAGTACACCCGGGAGTTGAGATGTATTGCCCTCCTCGTCTGCCAGTGCCCAATACCTCACCCACCCTGCAAAAAGTTCTGCCTGTGTGTAGGGGAATGTGCATGGTAGAAGTGGGTGTGAGTCGTCCAGGTGCACATCGTGTACAGTTATAGTCACCCACTTGTATCTACGACACAGGTTTTATGTGCCAATACTCCTGAAAGCGTTGTCCAGAACGTCTCCTGGTCGGTGTTTGGGGCATATATGCTCCCCAGTAGAACATGGGAGCCATCGATCCACCCCTCAAGTAGAACAAAGCATCCCTCCTTGCCAATGGTCATGTTAAGCACCTAAAAGGTAACAACTAGATGAATCCAGACTAAGACCCCCTTGGCATATGCTGAGTATATGGTAGCATGTATGCACCCCCGCCATCGTTTTAAAAGTCGCAGCAGCTCTCCAGTTGTGGTGTGCGTCTCTTGCAGGAACACTATTTGCACCTGTTGTCTCTTAATATAGGAAAATGTTGAGTAGGGTTTCCGGACGGTGTGCATCCCCATGACGTTAAAAGTGAGGAACCTAGTGATAGTGAGCGAAGCCATTACGTGTACAATGAGTCTAAATAAATTCCAAGTACCCAGGGGATTCCGGTGGGTTTCTCCATGTGCTTGCATCCATCTCCCTGAGATACGTGTGTTGCCTGACATATGTCTTTTTCAGTGATTCATGTGGAGGGAAGATTTGTATGGGTGCTAACAGGTATGAACAAAAACGTGTAGAGCCTACCGCAACTGGTGGTACGTCCAAACAGGACTTGAGAGGTAACCATCAAGATAATTGGGGTGTTGGTCTTGTGGTGTGTCCATTGCCTCAGCTTGCCACTCTCTGGCCCGTGGCACAGTGCGGCCCCGAGCAATGAGGCCTCCACTGCATGGCTCGTGGCATGGTGGGCTCTCATGCTGTGCTACGATCCAGTAACTTTGCTGCATGCGGTCCCACTTCGGGTCTAGGGCTCTCTGTTCCTGCATCAGCACCGAAGGCCCTAGTGCAGGCCGCGATTGCCTGCCCAGCGCGGCTTCGCCTCCAGCTGTTGGAGGTGCACAGAGGGCACATAGGGCACCCCAGCCAACAAAGATGGTCCGTGTCGGTGGGTCCTGCCTTAGCGGAGGGTAAATTGGTGCTGATGCCAGGCCCAGAGTCTGGATTTAAAGATTACAGGGTGGATGTTGCAGATCACGAACAATGCACGTCCACCATCTTGGCCTGATTGGCCAAGTCGCTGAGGATGGACTTTTGCAGCTCTGGATCACAGCTGTGCGGTGCATGTGTGAAGGGACCAGTGATAAAGTATTGTAGCCATGGGCCCTGATGCAAGAAAATTATGCCGGGCAGTAAAATTTAGCTATAATCTGGGTGCATTGGGTCCAGAACATCTAAAAGCCCTGGTGCCACTGCACCTGCTGCACTACCAGTGGACCTCACAGCCATAATCCTGCTCTGCTAAGCTCATGGACTGGCGCCTACTCTCCTGAGTGTCCAACCATGGCTGGCTGCAATGCCCAGGGAGGAAGGGCCTCTCTCAGGCCTCTCAGTTCTAGAACATGGCTGCAATGTCCATGGAATATAGTCAAGTAGGACAGCAATGGTGGCGTGGGTGTTGATAAAAAGTAAAAGCACCCCTTCACTCTTTCCCTCTGCTGAACAATAAAATAAAGCTATATTTTGGGAGAATTGGCCACTTAATACCACTGGGCCCATAACCACTGCACCTGCTGCACTACTGATAGCTATACCCTTGACTGATTGCTATGCCCGCTCAAAAAGGGAATGTGTTAGGCCCCTTTAATTTGCATGCACAGGAAATGGCATCAAAGGACATGGACCTTGACATCGACCTATGCACAGAGCCATGGTACAGAGTTGTGAGAGTTTCAATGGTGCCCAGGGAGGGGCCCACATGATGGGCACCTCCTGGGCTTTTCAGACAGGGTGTGTGCTGAAAGGATTAAGGGAGGGAGCCCACTAACCCCTGAGCCTCCCAGCACATAATCATGGCTGCAAGGCCCAGGGGAGAGGGGCCCTCCCCATGGCCTGGCAATGCTACATCATGGCTACGAGGCATAGGGTAGGGGCCTCCACTTCCTTCGGCCTCACAACCACAGTCTGGTGCTGTGAGGCGCTGGAGAGGGGACCCAGGATAGAGGAGACCTCTACCATAGGCCTCACAACAATTGTGTAGCACAGCAAGCCCAGGGGAAGGATGTTTCCTCCCATGGACCACCCCACCATGATCCACAGCTGGAATGCCCATGGTAGTGTTGTCCCACCCTCTTGCCTCACATACACGGTCTGGTGCCGCAAGACCCAGGAGGAGAACCCTTTCCCTGGGCCTCCCAGCCATGGTTCCTAGCCGTCACTGTAAGAACCAAGTAGGGTGGCCAATTTTCCATTATCACTTCAAAGGACAATGTATGACTTTGGAGAAACACTGCATGTGTGGAGTCACATTTTGTATGCAGAGTTTATTGAAGAGCAGGAGAACTAAGAGTCACATTGAAGATTTTTAGGGTTTCATTCTAAATCCCCGTTCTAAAATGGGTCATGTTAAAAGATAACTCAGCTGGAAATTAAGTTTATTGAGCGTGATAACTCTTCATACTATATTTGAGTTCTAATCCCTTTACCACCTCCTGGAGTACGTCTTAATGCTTGCAATTGAACATTTTGAGCGACAAGTTTAGAAAATGAACTCTGGTATTCAAACAGAATGAAATAGTCTTTAAGCTTTGAATCACAAGTGGGAAATATCAATATCTACTACTGTCCAGCATACTGCATATTATTCAGTAAGTATCCACTGCCACAGGACCTGGTTCAACTGGCACGTTTTAACGAAGTATATTTGACATCGAAACTCATTTTTATATGATGGAAATAATCACCTTGTTCTCAAGCTGAGCTGAACCAATAACAAAGTGGTGATTCCCTGGGAGGGACAGCTCCTCCGCCTTGCCATGAGAATCACTGACACCCTAGTTGTGGTCTAGTGGGCTAGTTGGAAATATGGAATCAGGAGAGGAGTTTTTTTAATGCAGGACTCCCATTTGGTCTAATTGATTGCACTTGGGCAATCAGTTTTCTGAATCTATTGCCAGGGCGACTGGAATTATGCGATTGTGCGGCTACTGCATTTTTTGCATAATTATAGATATGCCGCATTTGCCACATAAACCACCCTCTGCAGCATAATCTGGAGCTTTTAACCAAAACTATTTTTGTTTCTAGCTCAAATGATTCAAAAGTTTTTAATATCGCAATGACATGTGTTGCCACGCAGCTGAAGAGCCTTTGCAAAGCTAGACTGGTTACTTTTCTGTTGCCTATTGCTACATTTGGATGTTACACTGGTACTAATTAAGTGCAACCATTACTGAATATTTCCTGAGAGAATAGTGGTGCCCAGTCAGTAGTCACCTAAATGCAGTACAATGATAAATATATGGCCTTTGAACCAAGTATCTGCGTATTGCAGTCATCGGTCTACTGATTTAACAAATTGTTTGATCCTGGGCAAGCTAGAGCTTGTGGCACCCGGGGCTATCCCTCAGGTTTGCCGCCCCGTGGGGGGGAGGGGGGGGGGGGTGCTGCTGGGGAAAAAGGACGGTGAGCACACTGGATACCACGTCCTCCTAGCTGTCCTGCCTGCAGATGCTTAAGACTCAACAAGCAATGGGGAACAAAGATTGGCCTGTCTTGTGAATTGTAAAATGATGTGTACTCCTATTCTCATCACATGCAAGTGAAAGGCCCTTTTTAGTATTTCGGCTATTTGGTCACACAGTGTTAAATGTTCCTGTAGTACTAAAGCAGCTACTTTTTAATGTAACTTATACCCTGACTTAAAGAAACCTTATAAGTTTAAAGTAAACATATTTAAAATGTCAGTAATAGTGTTTTAAATTTCATTCACACAACCCACTCTCCGGCAGTACGTCGTCTATCCTCTTTCCTTTACATGTTTTGCAGGCTAAATAATCAATAACAGCCATCAGGGCACCACCACATTCATCCCACCCAGAGGCCCAAGTTAAACTGTAAGGTGCCCCATAATACGCATGCAGTGTTGAATCCATCTGAAGTGTAATGAAATAAAACAGATGCACGCAATAAAACAAATGCACGACATTACAGGTGATTGCTGTGTTTCTCCTACCTTCAACTGGTCGTCAGGCCCCACTTCACAGATTGGCTTTTTCACTGACCTTGCTGGATTTTGCGTGGTGGCGTCTAATCCCACCTTTCTCCATCTCGTCACAGAGGGGGGTAGGGTTTAATCACATTTAGAGGAACCGCCCCTGCCGAAAGGAACAAAGGCGGGATTTAGTTAAACCGCGCTGCCGCCTGCACTCCTTTTGACCTGCGTTGGTAAGTGCTGCAGAGTGCACACACAAACGCGGACTTAGTTCTTGGCAATATAATTGAAAGCACCAACAGTACTTTCAATTATATTGCCAAAAATTAAGTCCCGCGTTTGTGTGTGCACTCTGCAGCAGTTACCAACGCAGGTCAAAAGGAGTACAGGCTGCAGCGCTGGCGGCTTTGCACTTACTTTTAAACTACGGCTGCGGCACTTGAGGCTCGTTGTGACCGCGGTCGCGGTCGCCTTTATAATTTATTTGGGGTCAAATAAATTATAAAGGCGGCCGCGGCAGCATCGAGCCGCGCAGCCGCGGCAGCCTCAAAACTGGTGCCGCCTGGGGCGGACCGCCCCCCTCTAGCTACGCCACTGGGCAAATAACACTCACCTTGTGCCTCGTCCACTGATCTGACAATACGGCAGGCTTAATGTGAGAAATAGACACCAAAGATGTACTCCCTGGCTCTGGCTCAGCTCGAGGTCCAGTTTGAACAACAAGTCCATAAAGAGCTGAGCTTTCATGTTGCTTCTGCCTGCCACCCTCAGTCTAATCAGGATGTGGCATTACTACTAGAGCTGCCAACTTTCTAATTGGGGAACCGGGTTCCAGTCTTGGCGTTAGCTCAAGATGCTGTGATTCTGGGCAAATCACTTTATCTCTCTGTGGCTAATAAACAGAATGGGTCCTTGTGTAATGTAACCCTTTCTGTACATAATCAAAACAGCAAATATGAACATAAAACACATTCAAACGCGTTCTGGCGCTGTGTTTCCTTTCATCCTTGTGTAATAATTAAGATAAACAAAGACAGAAACGTTTTGAAACAAATAAATGCATACTATTTTTTAAAATGTACTATTTTGAATTGTGCCCCGGCCTTTGCAGACTCTGAAAACAGCGACAAATAATCTGAACTTTTCTCTTGGAAAGGTGGCAACCCTATTTGCATCCCAATAGTTGAAGGTGATCCTGATCCTGCATGGAGCAGAACACCTCCTGTGCAGCAATGCGCTCTCCCGGACACTATCAAGCACCTCTTCCACAGCTCATCGAGGGATGGAAGAGGGAAAGTTGCTTTTCGTTCAGTAGGACCTTCCGAGGCCCAAGAGAGAAGCGCGCCTCTCTTGGGCCTCGCAGTGCTGGAGCATAGGTGCGAGGCCCAGGTTAGAGGGGACAGTAGCTGAGGCCCCATGTTGGTGGGCTGAGCACAGGGACCTGGGTAGCTCCCCGTGCCTAACGCCAGCCCTGCTTGGTGAGTTTTTGTCAGATAAGCAGGCTTTGCTGGGTGTCTTAGGAAGTGAAGTATTAGGCTAAAGGTAGTATGGACTGGGTAGTTTTTTTGTGTGCAATTTATATAGCACAACCTTGACCCGAAGATATTGGAACACCTTACATAAACACCAGTCACATTACACAGTTATTTTTGTGTGTTTTTTAGGTACTGGGAGATGAAGTGATTTGCCCAGAATCAAAGGATGTTGAGCCAACACTGATACTCGAAGCCTGTTCCCCAGCTCCAAAGTGGTGACTCTGGATGTTACGCCACATTCTCTCCCCAAGTCTTGTTAGGAATTTTTGTTCAGTTAAGATATATAATCGTCCCCTTTCACAAAAACCTCTTCCCTGTAAGGCAAAGATAACAAACTTGAGAATATGTGTACACGCTATCCCTTTGACCTGTTGCCTGTGAAGGAAAAAGGTCATGTAAGTCAAAAAATACATTTACTTCACTTGTCTTTGTCTGCTCCTCTCCACAATCACCACACAGTTCCTAGCAGAAGGAGAAAAAGAGAAATCAGTGCTATAAATCAGTTTGGGTTCTCCGATACCCCAGCCAGGCTGGGCTATCACTTCAGGTCCTCAATTGTCTTTGTCGCTGTCATTGTCTGATCCATCGATTACCGCGTAGTCATGCAGGAGGCTGTGGATCATCTTGCCGCAGCCCAGGGTCGAAGTCCTTCTTCCCTACTAACAGGCAGTTTCACTGCACCTGCTGCACTACTGATAGCTATACCCTTGATCGATTGCTATGCCCGCGCAAAAAGGGAATGTGTTAGGCCCCTTTAATTTGCATGCACAGGAAATGGCATCAAAGGACATGGACCTTGACATCGACCTATGCACAGAGCCATGGTACAGAGTTGTGAGAGTTTCAATGGTGCCCAGGGAGGGGCCCACATGATGGGCACCTCCTGGGCTTTTCAGACAGGGTGTGTGCTGAAAGGATTAAGGGAGGGAGCCCACTAACCCCTGAGCCTCCCAGCACATAATCATGGCTGCAAGGCCCAGGGGAGAGGGGCCCTCCCCATGGCCTGGCAATGCTACATAATGGCTACGAGGCATAGGGTAGGGGCCTCCACTTCCTTCGGCCTCACAACCATGGTCTAGTGCTGTGAGGCGCTGGAGAGGGGACCCAGGATAGAGGAGCCCTCTACCATAGGCCACACAACAATTGCGTAGCACAGCAAGCCCAGGGGAAGGATGTTTCCTCCCATGGACCACCCCACCATGATCCACAGCTGGAATGCCCACGGTAGTGTTGTCCTATCCTCTGGCCTCACATACACGGTCTGGTGCCGCAAGACCCAGGAGGAGAACCCTTTCCCTGGGCCTCCCAGCCATGGTTCCCAGCCGTCACTGTAAGAACCAAGTAGGGTGGCCAATTTTCCATTATCACTTCAAAGGACAATCTATGCCTTTGGAGAAACACTGCATGTGTGGAGTCACATTTTGTATGCAGAGTTTATTGAAGAGCAGGAGAACTAAGAGTCACATTGAAGATTTTTAGGGTTTCATTCTAAATCCCCGTTCTAAAACGGGTCCTGTTAAAAGATAACTCAGCTGGAAATTAAGTTTATTGAGCGTGATAACTCTTCATACTATATTTGAGTTCTAATCCCTTTACCACCTCCTGGAGTACGTCCTAATGCTTGCAATTGAACATTTTGAGCGACAAGTTTCGAAAATGAACTCTGGTATTCAAACATAATGAAATAGTCTTTAAGCTTTCAAGTTGCTTCTGCCTGCCACCCTCAGTCTAATCAGGATGTGGCATTACTGCTAGAGCTGCCAACTTTGTAATTGGGGAACCGGGTTCCAGTCTTGGCGTTAGCTCAAGATGCTGTGATTCTGGGCAAATCACTTTATCTACCTGTGGCTAATAAACAGAATGGGTCCTTGTGTAATGTAACTGGTTCTCATGTAAAGCGCTCCTATACCTTTGGGTCGTGTTTGCGCTATACAAAACTGAGGGTTGCCATCTGGTGGGGTTTCTGTCCCGTTCTGTTCCGTTTCATGTTCTGGCCAGTACAGAAATATGAAAAAGTAAGCAAATCATCTAAAACCGCTATTTTTAGCCCTTTTCTGTACATAATAAAAACAGCAAATATAAACAGAAAACACATTCATACGTGTTCTGGAGCTGTGTTTCATCCTTGTGTAATAATTAAGATAAACAAAGACAGAAACGTTTTGAAACAAATGCATACCATTTTTTAAAATGTACTATTTTGAATTGTGCCCCGGCCTTTGCAGACTCTGAAAACAGCGACAAATAATCTGAACTTTTCTCTTGGAAAGGTGGCAACCCTATTTGCATCCCAACAGTTGAAGGTGATCCTGATCCTGCATGGAGCAGAACACCTCCTGTGCAGCAATGCGCTCTCCCGGACACTATCAAGCACCTCTTCCACAGCTCATCGAGGGATGGAAGAGGGAAAGTTGCTTTTCGTTCAGTAGGACCTTCCGAGGCCCAAGAGAGAAGCGCGCCTCTCTTGGGCCTCGCAGTGCTGGAGCATAGGTGCGAGGCCCAGGTTAGAGGGGACAGTAGCTGAGGCCCCATGTTGGTGGGCTGAGCACAGGGACCTGGGTAGCTCCCCGTGCCTAACGCCAGCCCTGCTTGGTGAGTTTTTGTCAGATAAGCAGGCTTTGCTGGGTGTCTTAGGAAGTGAAGTATTAGGCTAAAGGTAGTATGGACTGGGTAGTTTTTTTGTGTGCAATTTATATAGCACAACCTTGACCCGAAGATATTGGAACACCTTACATAAACACCAGTCACATTACACAGTTATTTTTGTGTGTTTTTTAGGTACTGGGAGATGAAGTGATTTGCCCAGAATCAAAGGATGTTGAGCCAACACTGATACTCGAAGCCTGTTCCCCAGCTCCAAAGTGGTGACTCTGGATGTTACGCCACATTCTCTCCCCAAGTCTTGTTAGGAATTTTTGTTCAGTTAAGATATATAATCGTCCCCTTTCACAAAAACCTCTTCCCTGTAAGGCAAAGATAACAAACTTGAGAATATGTGTACACGCTATCCCTTTGACCTGTTGCCTGTGAAGGAAAAAGGTCATGTAAGTCAAAAAATACATTTACTTCACTTGTCTTTGTTTGCTCCTCTCCACAATCACCACACAGTTCCTAGCAGAAGGAGAAAAAGAGAAATCAGTGCTATAAATCAGTTTGGGTTCTCCGATACCCCAGCCAGGCTGGGCTATCACTTCAGGTCCTCAATTGTCTTTGTCGCTGTCATTGTCTGATCCATCGATTACCGCGTAGTCATGCAGGAGGCTGTGGATCATCTTGCCGCAGCCCAGGGTCGAAGTCCTTCTTCCCTACTAACAGGCAGTTTCACTGCACCTGCTGCACTACTGATAGCTATACCCTTGATCGATTGCTATGCCCGCGCAAAAAGGGAATGTGTTAGGCCCCTTTAATTTGCATGCACAGGAAATGGCATCAAAGGACATGGACCTTGACATCGACCTATGCACAGAGCCATGGTACAGAGTTGTGAGAGTTTCAATGGTGCCCAGGGAGGGGCCCACATGATGGGCACCTCCTGGGCTTTTCAGACAGGGTGTGTGCTGAAAGGATTAAGGGAGGGAGCCCACTAACCCCTGAGCCTCCCAGCACATAATCATGGCTGCAAGGCCCAGGGGAGAGGGGCCCTCCCCATGGCCTGGCAATGCTACATAATGGCTACGAGGCATAGGGTAGGGGCCTCCACTTCCTTCGGCCTCACAACCATGGTCTAGTGCTGTGAGGCGCTGGAGAGGGGACCCAGGATAGAGGAGCCCTCTACCATAGGCCACACAACAATTGCGTAGCACAGCAAGCCCAGGGGAAGGATGTTTCCTCCCATGGACCACCCCACCATGATCCACAGCTGGAATGCCCACGGTAGTGTTGTCCTATCCTCTGGCCTCACATACACGGTCTGGTGCCGCAAGACCCAGGAGGAGAACCCTTTCCCTGGGCCTCCCAGCCATGGTTCCCAGCCGTCACTGTAAGAACCAAGTAGGGTGGCCAATTTTCCATTATCACTTCAAAGGACAATCTATGCCTTTGGAGAAACACTGCATGTGTGGAGTCACATTTTGTATGCAGAGTTTATTGAAGAGCAGGAGAACTAAGAGTCACATTGAAGATTTTTAGGGTTTCATTCTAAATCCCCGTTCTAAAACGGGTCCTGTTAAAAGATAACTCAGCTGGAAATTAAGTTTATTGAGCGTGATAACTCTTCATACTATATTTGAGTTCTAATCCCTTTACCACCTCCTGGAGTACGTCCTAATGCTTGCAATTGAACATTTTGAGCGACAAGTTTCGAAAATGAACTCTGGTATTCAAACATAATGAAATAGTCTTTAAGCTTTCAAGTTGCTTCTGCCTGCCACCCTCAGTCTAATCAGGATGTGGCATTACTGCTAGAGCTGCCAACTTTGTAATTGGGGAACCGGGTTCCAGTCTTGGCGTTAGCTCAAGATGCTGTGATTCTGGGCAAATCACTTTATCTACCTGTGGCTAATAAACAGAATGGGTCCTTGTGTAATGTAACTGGTTCTCATGTAAAGCGCTCCTATACCTTTGGGTCGTGTTTGCGCTATACAAAACTGAGGGTTGCCATCTGGTGGGGTTTCTGTCCCGTTCTGTTCCGTTTCATGTTCTGGCCAGTACAGAAATATGAAAAAGTAAGCAAATCATCTAAAACCGCTATTTTTAGCCCTTTTCTGTACATAATAAAAACAGCAAATATAAACAGAAAACACATTCATACGTGTTCTGGAGCTGTGTTTCATCCTTGTGTAATAATTAAGATAAACAAAGACAGAAACGTTTTGAAACAAATGCATACCATTTTTTAAAATGTACTATTTTGAATTGTGCCCCGGCCTTTGCAGACTCTGAAAACAGCGACAAATAATCTGAACTTTTCTCTTGGAAAGGTGGCAACCCTATTTGCATCCCAATAGTTGAAGGTGATCCTGATCCTGCATGGAGCAGAACACCTCCTGTGCAGCAATGCGCTCTCCCGGACACTATCAAGCACCTCTTCCACAGCTCATCGAGGGATGGAAGAGGGAAAGTTGCTTTTCGTTCAGTAGGACCTTCCGAGGCCCAAGAGAGAAGCGCGCCTCTCTTGGGCCTCGCAGTGCTGGAGCATAGGTGCGAGGCCCAGGTTAGAGGGGACAGTAGCTGAGGCCCCATGTTGGTGGGCTGAGCACAGGGACCTGGGTAGCTCCCCGTGCCTAACGCCAGCCCTGCTTGGTGAGTTTTTGTCAGATAAGCAGGCTTTGCTGGGTGTCTTAGGAAGTGAAGTATTAGGCTAAAGGTAGTATGGACTGGGTAGTTTTTTTGTGTGCAATTTATATAGCACAACCTTGACCCGAAGATATTGGAACACCTTACATAAACACCAGTCACATTACACAGTTATTTTTGTGTGTTTTTTAGGTACTGGGAGATGAAGTGATTTGCCCAGAATCAAAGGATGTTGAGCCAACACTGATACTCGAAGCCTGTTCCCCAGCTCCAAAGTGGTGACTCTGGATGTTACGCCACATTCTCTCCCCAAGTCTTGTTAGGAATTTTTGTTCAGTTAAGATATATAATCGTCCCCTTTCACAAAAACCTCTTCCCTGTAAGGCAAAGATAACAAACTTGAGAATATGTGTACACGCTATCCCTTTGACCTGTTGCCTGTGAAGGAAAAAGGTCATGTAAGTCAAAAAATACATTTACTTCACTTGTCTTTGTTTGCTCCTCTCCACAATCACCACACAGTTCCTAGCAGAAGGAGAAAAAGAGAAATCAGTGCTGTAAATCAGTTTGGGTTCTCCGATACCCCAGCCAGGCTGGGCTATCACTTCAGGTCCTCAATTGTCTTTGTCGCTGTCATTGTCTGATCCATCGATTACCGCGTAGTCATGCAGGAGGCTGTGGATCATCTTGCCGCAGCCCAGGGTCGAAGTCCTTCTTCCCTACTAACAGGCAGTTTCTGGAAAACAGAAGAACATCTTTAAAACAGCACAAGAGCCTCCAGCAGTCCTGGAGGGCTCTACATTCATGTGTTCTTGGAAACAAGCCATAAATTACAGTCTGCAGCGATGCAGGGTGTGTGTATCAAGGCTCCAAGCTCCCTACTTGGGGCCCTCAGCAGGTGCTGGGCATAGGTGCAGTCCCAGAAGAAATAGTAGGATGTCTTGTCTGCAGTGGATCGATTGAGCCCTCTTGCATGCATGAACACTCTTAAGGCCATCTTTGTGATTGTTAGTCAGACGTTTGGAGGCGATGTTCTTCAACATGTGGTCAGCTGTCGCAGAGGGGATAGCGTTGATCAGTTCCCTGACAACTCTTGCACAGATCTGTCGTTGGACGATCTTTGTAGATTAACTGACTTGAGGCGGCTGCCTCCAGACCAAATAGCTTGACAAACTTCTCCACTTCTTAGTAGAGTCATGGGGATCCCAGTTGTAGGGAACGACGCTCACCAACTCCATGCATTTGAGGCGCCTCTATATTGGCAGCAGAAAGAAGCATGCCATCAGAAAGCCAACATGGCTTTTGTCTTTAGAACTCAGGGTGCTCCTCACACAGTGGCACACAAAGATCCCCCTCAGCATGGTGGCGAAGTCAAGCACTACTTTGCTTCCCGTCTCTTGGGTCTTGAACATTGCTTCTCTCTTCATTCTGTCTATTTTGGAGTCTCAGGTGAAGTAGAAGATCATTCTTGCAATGGGCTTGGCTGTTTGAAGCTGCACTGGCCACACTTGAGTGATGTACTGGAGCACTGGCAAGACCTCATTCCGAAGGACCAAAAACTTCCCTTTGATCACCAGCTTCCGGGGCTGTCAGAGTCCCAGTTTCTGTTTCATGTTTGCCAGTCACTTCTCCCAAGTCTTTGCCACAGAGTCTCCTCCAAACAAAACGCCAAGGATGGTCATGATATCCTGCTGGGTGGGGAATGGCACTGGATCGGGGGAAGGGTGGTCCAGTGCCTGAAGAGAAGGGTTTCTGACTTTTGCGCTGTTGGTTTTCGCTCCAGACACCTTCCCAAACTCGATGCGTGCCTTTTCCAGTTACTTCACCGAGTGCCCATTCGCACAGAAGACTGAGACTTCGTCCATGTAGAGAGAGCATTTTAATTTACCCTTCCCATTGCTGTCTGGTACTGTCATGCCTCTGATGTTTCCGTTCTGTCTGATGTGTTTGCCCAGGAACTCTGTAACACAAACGAACAGAAGAGGTGACAAAGGACAGCCATGCCTAACCCCCGGATAGGGCAGGAGGAGGGTCGGTTTTCCATATGTAAACCAATGCTGTGCTAGAGATAGCTCTCTACACTGTGGTCACCATGTCACAGAAGTTGCCTAGTCTCAGTTCTTTGAGTGCCCGGTGCATATACTCAAGGGGACACAATTGAACGCCTTTTCCTAATCTAAATTGACAAAATTCTGCCTGTATCTTTTAGCCTTTCACATACTTGATTGTGTCCCGAACCAGGGCAAGACTGTCTGCAGGATGTCGGCACGGTATCCCGCGGGCCTGGTTAGGGTGGACTGCTTTGCGATTACCTTCTTCAGACGGTTGGCTATCACCTTTGCTAGGATTTGCTATCCCACACTGATGAGCGAAATTGGCCCCCAGTTCTTGAGGTCTTCTCTCTCTCTCCCTTCTGCTTATTCAAAAGCTTTAACATACTTGTAGGGATTGCTCCATATTGCCCTTGCCCACCGTTTCCTCACAGAGATCTTGCAAGTCTGGGCCGATCAGGTTTGTGGTCAGTGCCTATGGTCTTGCAGGTTGTAGCAGCTAAGTGCAGCTTTTCCGGAGTGAAGGCCACATTCAGACCCTCTCTCTCCTCTGGACTCATTGTCTTTGAGATGCCCTCTAGGAAACTGTACGCCTGGGCTTTCTCCGACGACTTCAGTGAGTAGAGCTCGACGTAAAAGTCAGTCATGACTCTCATGAACTGCTCTTTTCCATTTTGGAGTTTCTCTCCAAGTCCCGAAGCTCCAACAGCGGGGTATGGGCTGAGTGGAGCTTCTTAAAGAAGAACGAGTTGCAATTCTCATCCTGTTCAAAATTCTCGGTTCCGATGTGGAAGATGATTTTCCAGGATTCTTCCCTGAAGTGCTCAGCAAGCCCTTTTTAACGCCGAGGGACACATATATTATAAATGTCTTGAGTCAGCAAAGAAGAACACCTATGCCTAACTTCAGCAGGGGCAGTGCAGAGGGACTACATATCTCAGTTTCAGAAGCACCAGGAGAGGCGCTGACACCAGCATATGCACCGCTCGCAGCCACAGCAATTTTAAGTGCACCAACTTTCCCTCAGCGTGCGATGCCTAATTTCAGCGGGGGCAGCACAATGGGAACACATATTCCAGTTTCCCAAGCGCCAGGAGAGGTGCTGATTCTAGCATCTGCCCTGGCCTGCAGACATAGCGCTTTTAAGAGCATCAACTTTACCACAGCTCAGGACGCCTAACTTTAGCGAGGCAGTATAAAGGGACTACATAGCCTAGTTTCCCAAGTGGTAGGAGAGGCGCCAAAGCCAGCATCTGCCCAGACCGCAGCCATAGCGATTTTAAGCACACCAACTTTCCCGCAATATGGGAATAAGCCGAACTTCAGCGAGAGCAGCATGAAGGGACTACATATCCCAGTTTCCCAAGGGGAAGGCGCCAAAGACAGCATTTAACCCACCAGCAGCCCTAACGTGTTTAAGCACATCAACCTTCCATCATAGCGGGACACCTAACTTCAGTGGGGGCAGCACAAACGGACTACATGTTTCAATTTCCCAAGCACTAGAAGAGGCACCGACACCAGTATCTGCCTTGCCTGCAGTTGTTGCACTTTTAAGAGCACCAACTTTTCCACGCCTGTCACACCCCAGAGGAGGCTGGGCTGGGCCACTCCTCTAACATATGCATAAAGCTACTCACACTGTCCTTGTGCTTCCCTCTATAGTGTCCATAGCACCAAGTACTCACTGACTAAATGATTGTGACTGGAAGTGTCATTTGGATTATTACAATCTTATCTGGTTTTTAACTTTTTATGAGTTGAATGGGCTATATCTATTTTTTTTATTAAGGTCAGAGACAGGGGCTAGCTAGATATTTGCATTAGAAGGTGTAGTGCCACTTTTTATTTTTACTCTTCTTTTTTACTTAGAAGTAGCAGCAGAGTGCCCCAAAATGGTGTGGTAGGTGCAGCACTTCTAACGTGATTGCTAAGCAATTAAAATAGAGAAAAAGAAGGCACCTGATGTGGCTGTTAGTTCTACTGTAGCAAAAAAACAACTCAAGTCAGCAGGGGAAAACTAATGTCCCACCCGCCCACATAGTACCCTGCACTATACCCCCATGCCCAGCTCCAAACAAAGAAAAAAGAGTGTTCCGAAAATGTTTGAAAAGTCAAAGGTACCAGCTCCAGCCCCGCAAGTAGTTCAGTGAGGGAATCCTCAGAGGGTACTTATCCCGGATACCGCTACAGGGGGTCAATTGCTAGAGCATGTTAATCCGGTTATCCAATACCAAAACCGATGCCTCATATGTGGAAGGGATGGGCAGAGCTGGCAAGGAGGAGGGGGGTGAAAGATATTACACACAGTGAGATATTTACTGAGAAACAAGGTGACCCATTGGTTGTGAACAGCTTGGTGGACAGTTTAATTGGTTTAGCTGTTACTGAAGCCTTGAAAGGTTCTACTAGATTCACCTCCTAAAGACCCTTATCACTTCTTAACTTTGACAATAAGACATTAGCCAAGTCGATTCAAACAGGCTTTCACTCCTCTTGGATCAGATCCTCTGGGCAATTCAGACAGGGTTCATACCGCATTGATTAACCGAGCTTAACCTTAGGACAGTATTTTCAGTTCTCCCGCGACACCTGTAGCAGTTGCCCTTTTGGACGCCAAGAAGGCGTTTTATTCGCTTGAGTACCCTTTCTGCAAGCAGCGCACCGTAAGCTCGGTATACCCAACGGTTTTAACGTGCTAGTCTTACTTTTGTATTCCTTGCCCATGGCCTGTCTGCGGGTGAACGGCTCTCTCTCAGACTCTTTTCCCATCTCCAGGGACACCCGACAGAGGTGCCCGCTCTCACCATTAGTTTCATCATAGCTATGGATCCCCTGATCCAACACCTTCAGGAAAAACACTTGCATCGCGGCTTGCCGTCCCAATCAATCAATCAATCACGACATTTTTAGAGCGCACTACTCACCCGTAGGGTCTCAAGGCGCTGGGGGGGGGGTGCCGTTACTGCTCGAACAGCCAGGTCTTGAGCTTCTTCCTGAAGGCGAGGTGGTCTTGGGTCAGGCGCAGGTCAGTCGGGAGGGAGTTCCAGGTCTTGGCGGCCAGGTGGGAGAAGGACCTTCCTCCTGTTGTCGCTCTTCGGATGCGGGGGACGGCGGCGAGGGCGAGGCTGGTTGATCTGAGGTGGCGCTTGGGAGCGTAGAAGTTGATTCGGTTGTTGAGGTAGCTCGGGCCTTGGTCGTGAAGGGCTTTGTGTGCGTGGGTGAGGAGACGGAATGTGATTCTTTTCTTGACGGGGAGCCAGTGCAGGTCTCTCAGATGTCCGGAGATGTGGCTGTTTCGTGGGAGGTCGAGGATGAGTCTGGCTGAGGCGTTCTGGACCCGCTGGAGTCTCTTCTGGAGCTTGGCGGTGGTTCCGGCGTAGAGAGCGTTGCCGTAGTCCAGTCGGCTGGTGACGAGGGCCTGGGTGACGGTCTTCCTGGTCTCGGTGGGGATCCACCAGAAGATCTTCCGTAGCATGCGTAGGATGTTGAAGCATGATGAGGAGACGGCGTTGACTTGTCTGGTCATGGAGAGGGAGGAGTCCAGGATGAAGCCCAGGTTGCGTGCGTGGGCAGTCGGTTTGGGTGCGGTGCCCAGGGCGGGGGGCCACCAGGAGTCGTCCCAGGCGGAGGGCGAGGAGCCCAGGATGAGGACCTCCGTCTTGTCCGAGTTCAGTTTCAGGCGGCTGGTCGTCATCCACTCGGCTACGTCTCTCATCCCTTCGTGCAGGTTGGTTCTGGCGGCGGCGGGGTTGTTGGTCAGGGAGAGGATCAGCTGGGTGTCGTCGGCGTAGGAGATTATGCTGAGGTTGTGTTTGCGTGCGATGGCCGCGAGGGGGCTCATGTAGACGTTGAAGAGGGTGGGACTCAGCGAGGATCCTTGGGGGACGCCGCAGATGACTTCGGTGGCCTCTGACTTGTACGGTGGTAGGCGGACTCTCTGTGTTCTTCCGTCGAGGAAGGAGGTGATCCATTCCAGTGCCTTCTCCTGGATTCCGATGTTGCCGAGGCGCTGTATTAGGGTGCGGTGGCAGACAGTGTCGAACGCCGCGGAGAGGTCAAGGAGGATGAGGGCCGCTGTTTCTCCGTTGTCCATCAGGGTTCGGATGTCGTCGGTGGCAGCGATGAGGGCGGTCTCGGTGCTGTGGTTGGCTCGGAAGCCAGACTGTGAGGGGTCGAGGGATCCATTCGTCTCGAGGAAGGCGGCCAGCTGTTTGTTGACGGTCTTTTCGATGACTTTGGCCGGGAACGGGAGGAGCGAGATGGGACGGTAATTCTTGAGTTCGGTGGGGTCCGCTGTGGGTTTCTTGAGTAGAGCGCTGAGTTCTGCGTGCTTCCAGCTCTCCGGGAAGGTGGCGGTGTCCCAGCCCGGCCCTCTTTGAATGTCCCTGGATGCCAGCGATATTTTGCCATTCATCAGACATCCCTCTGAGAATCCAACTTCTATAGTGAAGGAAAACCCCTGATTCGGAGATATGTCTGGCCGGCGTATCAACTGGGAGAAATCTAAACTCTTTCCCTTGACGGGCTTTACAGAAACCCAGCCAAGCGGGCATTCCATTCGCTGTTCCGCAGACACCACTAAATACTTGGGGATTACGCTCCACAGAAATAAAGATCATATTATCCGCCTTAACTACGGCCCCATCATAGATAGGCTTGCTACTCAGGTAAGTTGCTAGATCTGCCTCCCCCTCTCTATGGCTGGGCGCACAGCATTCATCAAGATGAATGCGCTATCTTTATCTATTTGTAAACATTCCCATTCCTTTGATGAACGCATTCTTTCTCCAGCTCTGCAGTTTATTGCTGCGACTGGTATGGGCAGGCCGCTGGCCACGGATAGCCTGGGACACACTCAGGCTCCCCTACAAACGGGGTGGGTTCGCTGTTCCTGATTTCCGCCTGTGCTATTTGGTAGCACAAGCTCAGTTCACCTACCACTGGTTCCACCCAGATGCCCGCCTCCCGTGTAATAAACTGGAGCAGGATCTAGCAGACCCTGCACCTCTCAGCGTACTACTGCCACGAGCAATTCGTCAGGACCCAACTGATGTCCAAACACTGTCTACACCATGCTGGGCCTAGCGCAAACTCAGCAGAATGCTGGGCTTTGATTATATTTACTCCCCTAAGCTACCTTTGCCTCGAAATCCTTGGCTTCCGCTAACATCTCAGAAGTTGGTGCAACGCACCTTGCAGAAACTTCATCTCCACACCTTTGGGGATCTTTTCCCAGATGGTCATATTGAGACGCATTTCGAGACTGCTCACGACACAAAGCTATGATACATGGACAGATTTATCCTTGCTAGGCTGCAGGGTACTCTGCATACGGTAATAACTTCCTACACATTATCACCCGCGGAATATCCTCCTCTCACACTATTAACCCAGAGGACTCCCACCTGACCACAAAACTCTACCGCTCAAGCATGGCTTTAAAACACAAGTGCTATGGAGGGGCACACAGTTGCACGCAAATTAAACGTATACTTCCTATCCATAGCCACAAGCTCCTCCATCTCCGGTTCCTTCATAGAGCCTACATTACTCCATTGGAGATTACCAATTTATGATGCCTCCAGACCCTCGTAATGCCCCAAATGCTATTCACCCGGAGCAGAGTTTGCAACAAGGCCTGGATCTAGACCTGCCCCACGATCATCACATATTGGACCGCAGTGTTCCAAGCGTTATCATTTATGGTTTCCAAGCGTTATCACTTATGGTATCCACAACCCTAGACCCATCCCCCATGCTAGCTCTGCTGGGTAATATCTCCGACACCTTGGTCAGCCACCGCAGATTCATAGCTATTGCCCTATTGTTAGCTAAGAGGAAATTGCATTGCATTGGGGTAGCCAGATCCGCCCTACCAAGGGCGCATGGCTCTGGAGCATGACACATTGCGACATGCAGAGTGAGATATATTCCACACTTCAACCCCCCACTTCACTCCCAAAGGTATTTGGCAACCTCGCAGGGCCTACCTGCTCACTCTGCAATCTAACTCCCCGACGCCTTCCCCCCACCCAACCACGAATGTAGTGCCAACCCCCCCAGCCCTGAGCCTCCGCCTCTGGACGATAATCCTCACTGGTCTGCAATGCCATCTTACCAGTGGCCCCCTCTCAGTTTCTGGTACACTGCACTGTTGTGTCACACAACATTACCATCCACATTGATGGACTCTGTGATCCCTCACACCTGTTTTCCCCCACATTTTTTTCTTCCCCCTCCCCTCCGCTATGCGTGTCGAAGTTCTTGGTGTTATATGTTGCTCCCTACACAACAGTTTACAAGATGGCTGCAGATTGCGGTTGTATATGCATGACTTATAAGAATGCAATGTTAACTGATGTATGGTAAATGCAGAGATATGAAATTATTCAGAATTGCTGGTTTTGTCAATTGAATGTCTGACGTTTAACCCTAATAAATAATCATTTAAAAGAATGAAGGCCATAAATGCTCTTGACGGAAAAGTTGGCGAAGAATTGGGGCTAAATAAATCTAGGCCATGAGACGGGTGATGCAGCGCCTGAGACTCGATCAACCTTTTTTGCAAATGCTGGGGGCATTGTACCACGGACTGCGAGCTAGATTGCGTATTAATGACCTTGTGACAGAATCGTTCCCCATCACCAGAGTCACTCGTCAGGGGTGTCCACTTTCTCCCCTGCTATACGCCTTCGTGGCAGAACCGCTGGCTTACGCCCTCTGGGAATACCACGGCAACGAAGGCATCTGCTTCCCCAACTACAAGATAGTAGTCTCAATGTATGCGGATGACACTCTGCTTTACGTTAGAGACCCGGACAATAATTTGACATCCGTGCTAAGGGAGGTGGTGCGCTTCGGTGCACTGTCAGGCATCCGAGTGAATTGGTCAAAGTCATTGGCTTTTCCTCTGACCCCGGCGACACAACCCACAACAATGGAATACCCGCTCACCTGGACCACTGACGCGATTAGATACCTCGGGATTCACCTTCATACGGACCCCGAGATCCTCTTCAGTGCAAACTACGGCACGGCCTTTAGTAAACTAGAGGACAATGTGACAGCATGGTGCAAGCTTCCACTCTCCCTCATTGGACGTATAGCCATCATGAAGATGATAGTGCTCCCCAGATTCCTCTTCTTATTCACTGCCATCCCGATGGTGCTCCACAAAATATTTTTTCAAAGACTACAGCAGGAACTAACTAGGCTGGCCTGGGCGTTTAGACAACCACGGGCGAAGTGGTCGACTCTCACATTACCATACAGTATGGGGGGACTTGGAGCTCCAGACCTAGAATTATACTACAGAGTGGCACAGGCGGCACACCTTCACACATGGGTACATGGACACAAAGACATCCCGCACTTGAAGATGGAGACCCTCTTTGCTCTCCCGTTGTCCCTCCCGCACATGATATTCGAACCAGCTGACTGCCGCACGGGAATACTCGATTCAATTGCGGCCACGACACATGCATGGAATAACCTTCTGCAAAAGCAGAGTGGTGCGCTATTATACACCCCCAGCATGCCAATCGACTGGACACGCTGGCTACCCCCTCTGCGCGACAAGGGGGTGCTTGAAGCGATGCGACGGCTAGGGATTGCGACAGCAGGCGACCTATTTAGTGATGGAGTGGTAAAAACTTGGGAACAGGCCCGGACGGACCAGGAGGACCCGTCCCTGCTGACGAGATTCCACTTCTTCAGAGTGAGACATGCATGCCTAGAACTACTAGGGGGAGACATGGCAGAACCACCGGAAATGAAGGAGCTCACGTACATCATAAAGGTTGCGACTCCCCAAAAGCTAATCACTCATCTCTACTCCCTTGCAATGTCACACAGGGAAAACACATACACTAAAGGGAGACTGGCCTGGCAGGCTGACTTACAAATTGCGCTGGGTGATGATATTTGGAAATACTGCTGCACCAACACGAGGGGCATATCCCTGAACGGCCGACACAGGCTGGTGCACTTCAAATTCATTAACAGAATTTACTACACCCCGTCCAGGCTTCATAGGTACGGTCTCAGACCCACAGCGGAGTGCGACCGATGCCATTTCCCAGACGCCGACTTTCTCCATTTGGCGTGGGGCTGCCCGAGTGTTAATAATTTCTGGCATAAAATCTTTGCAGAACTCAGCACCATTGCGAAGGTAGTTATCCCCCCTGACCCTGCGATGGCCCTGATAGGATACACCAAGAGCCTACCAAAAACAATTTGCAGGTTAGTTGACATGGGGCTCCTACTTGCACGCAGGGTGGTCGCATGCTTCTGGATGAGAGGCCCGAGGCCGACTACTAAACGGTGGGCAAACGACATGCTTTATTCCTGCACGCAATCTGAGATATACAGCGAACTGCTGCCCCCCACAAGCAGACCGAAGAACTTCTGGGGTCTATACCAAACATACATAGCAACCAGCGCAGACTCAGACCAGGAGGAAGGGGCGCGGGACTGCCAAGGGGTTGCGGCTTAGTGTAAATGGTGCGGAAATAACAGAATCATATGCTGGCTGTCGGAGTTTGTGAGGTGTGGAGAACGGCAGAGGCAGACCAGTTGCCTAAGCTCTATGTGTCTCAATGCTGCAGTGCACTTCAGACGCCGCCTGCCCTACTCATAGGGTTGTTGGCTAAATGGCTGTGTAACCATGTGAGAAAACTGCGGAAGAGTGATCTATATTGTGTTGTTCTACAGGCCTACAGGGGGGGAGGTGGGAGGAGGGTGGGTGATGAAGTTTTGCTGTACTGGCTTCAACCTGTATCCAAAATCTTAAAATAAAATATTAAAAAAAAATAAATACATCTAGGCAGGACGGTCGGAAACTAAGGGGATTTGCGGTGTTTCCACAGAAAGGCAGCATAGTGAAACTTCGGCCCAAGGCCCAATGCAATCCATCCCTTAGCCCAGAGCCAGTACACAACCCTGGAGCCATCCCATAAGAATTCTGATGTACCTGTTGTGGATGGGGGTTTGAGAGAATGAGAAATCCTTCAAGAAGGAACCTAAGGCCCAAAGCCACTAAGGGTTAGAAATTCACAGTGGAGCATTCAGAGATAGCTGACCCAATCCCTGTAATACCTAATTCATACTGCTTTCAATTCCATCTGCACAAAAGGAAGGTGCATAGGAGGATTTATGTTCGGACTTCGGCTCTACTGAACCACGGTCAAATAAATTTAATGCAGGTCCCAAGATTACTTCTGGCTTAAGGGGAGGTCAGGACACCCTTCTAAAGAAAGTTAAACATTGGTTACGGAATGTCAGGAATTACTGTTCGATGATAAGGAGCGATATCTTAAGCACTGAGAGGACTGAAACTCCCGGAGACCCCTATGACTCGGTGAGAGTTGTTTTTAAGGATAAAGACTTGGTGGATAGCCTTATGTCGATTGATGCATGAAAATCTGTAGTGCTAAAGCCCAAAGACAGATCAAATATAAAATTCAAGCCCATAGACCCACCTCAGGGAGAAGCGTTGCATGCTACAAACCAAGAGTATCAGAGGACATCCAGAACAAGGGGGCTTAGTGATACAGACTGACTGTGTGCAAATAGTGAATACAGAGAAAATATGGAGCAGCTTTGGGTATGCACTGAAGGACACGTAGCCTGGGGCTAGGAGTAGATCTGTGGAAATGCACAGAGAAAGTAAGAACTATTTTATAAAAAAGGATGGAGGGAAAATTCCGTTCTGAATAATGATGAGGAATACCTTTTGGCGAAGGTTAATAGGGCAACTAGCAGTGATGGGTTGAATGAGGGTTCTATTGTTTCTGGCCCTTTCATACCCACAGATAACCCGTCTAAAAAGATCAAAGTTTTGTCCTGGAATGTGGCAGAGATTAGCTTAAACTGGCTGAAATTGAATGGGGGCAGTTTATAGATAGCCACAACATATGCCTCTTTCAGGAGACTTGGAGCATTGTTTCCATATTCATGAATGGTTTTACATCATATTGCATAAAGGCTGCTCAGTCAGGCAGGGGAAGACCATCAGTGGTCTAGCGATTTTTGGTGCTTTATTTTACCCTAGCCTGAATGTATGACATCATTTTTCCCTGCATGTGCTTTTTTCCTTGAAGATTTCTTTTGTTTGTGTAATCTTGAAGGCTTAAACATGGGAGAGCTTTCACAGAGTAGAACAGCCTTGCCAGGAACATAAAGTGTGGGATGTACATCTAAAAGCATGAGAGAGGTGTGCAATGTACTGCCGGAGACTTTTGTAAGCTTCGTTAAGATAAAGACTGGAACATGTGAGAATGCAAAAGGAACGTGAGAACATTTTTGTCTTTGGAATGCTTGCATGGAAAGTGGCAAATTCTAGTAAGTTTTCATGGCGCAGAGGAAGGCCTCTCGGAACCTTCTAGTGTGTTTTGGGACTATAAAGCTGGGGTTTGTTGACTTAGAAACTGGGATTTGAGCCTGAACGGTGGACACGTCTTCAGTGCAAGAATCTGTTTCCCCAAGGAAAAAGCAATAGCCCTACTGGAAGATTGTGTACCACTCTTTTAATTTATTATAGATCTTTTAGCCCAAGGAGAAAGGGTTGATACGTAAAAGTTGGAGGAAGTATCATGGTACAACAAAGCATGTAGGATAGCAAAAACAGGCTTAATCACTGCAGTTAAATCCAAGTGCAGGAGTGATCTTATGATGTGTAGGGCAATATATAAGGGGGAACTGGCCAAAGCTAAGAGAGCTCGGGAAAACTCCCTTTGGGAGCAACAGAGATAACACAACTTTTTGGTGAATAGCTGCAATAATATAAAGTGTATTTGTGAAGTGCACGTCCACCCAGAAGGGTATCCTGGTGCTGAATAACAGATGTTTATTGAGAGTTAATGGTACCCAGAAGGAATTGGAATATTTTGTCCAACCCCAGAAAAGGGTGGTCCACTTTAGTAACTTATATAAGGGAGTAAAGGAATCATGTTGGGATGTTGTAAATCTATCTTTGGCAACAAAATTGGGGGAAAAATGGAATTTGATGTAAGTGGGAGCCATTAAAATTAGCCTACCACCAAGAGCACCAGGACTTGATAAGATCCCTAATGACCTTTACTTGGCCCACCTGGATGTGGAAGGTCCCTATATTAACCATCAGTCTAATTCAATTTTGAAGGGCATGGAGATACCCTTATCTTGGCAGATGGCACAGATCATGCCTATTTATAAAAAGGATAACGAACAACAGGGGCAACCCTAAAACCTGAACCAGGGGCTAAATAATACTGGAATCCAAACAGTGGTTCAAGTAAAACTACTTAAAAATAAAAGAAAAACCAAAAAGTAAAAATGCAATGGAAACACACATAAAATATACAATTGAGAAAAAAGGAAAGAAAAAAGTAAAAGAGATAGAATGGTACCAGAAACGGTTTTATAGGCTAGAAAGAATGAAAGTAAGAGAAAATATCAAACAGACCCCACAACCGACAACCAAAGATCAGTGCTAAAACCAAAAGGAAGAAGAGATATTTTCTCTTACTTTCATCCTCTCCAGCCTTTAAAACCTTTTCTGGTCTACTGCAAAATTATTGTTATTAAATGTAATTATTCTGCTCTTATACCCGTGTACATATTGTGTTCTAGATATTTTATTGAAGCCTATTGGACGCTCGCACTTTTGTTTGTCCTGATGAGAATCCTCCAAGTCTTAATGGGTTGAAACGCCGTTGACGCAAAGGTGTGGCTCTAATTAATGAGGACATATCTCTTTTGCTATGTGTTTCTGTTTGGTTTTGAACCGGGCCTTTGTGTATATATAATTTTTTCCTCAGCCACTCCCTGTCTGATTACACATGATATTGTCTGTATTTGTTGGTATTGTTTGTGTAACTCTATGAACGCCATTATTGTTGTTTCCATATACTTATATCCAACAAATACATTTTGTATTTGAAACACACTTTCTGTACATGGGTATTGTGTGCCCCTGAGAAAATCTTTTCTTTTGGGGTACCATTCTATCTCTTTTACTTTTTTCTCCCTTGTATATTTTATTTGTATTTCCGTAGTATTTTTGCCTTTTGGTTTTCTTTTATTTTTAAGTAGTTTTACTTGAACAACTGTTTGGATTCCAGTATTTTTTTTTTTTTTTTTTTAAAACCTTTATTCTACAAAAAGTGCTCACAAATACGGGCCTACAACCCAGCGGGCTGGCCACCACATAGCAGGAGCATAATCAGCAGTACAAAATTATCCACAGGATATGACAACAAAAACACAGGAGACATAGGCCGAAAGCCATAGAGCAACCAGCATGGACAGGATATACGAAGGTTGATTTTCTATTATGGGAACGGGAAATATAGGATCATGATGGGCAGTGAGTCAAGCAAAAAGGGAGGGGCCGTGGTGAGCCGCGAACAGGCGATCATAGAAAGTACAGGATAAATCCAACAAGAACTAAACATATCTGTAAATACAATCCCAACGGAAGTACCACAAGGAGAGGCGATTGCGCTCGCCGTCCAGCGCCCACCCACCACAGCTACAACCAGACGTAACAAACGGACGCAGAAAAGATCCCATCGTATCAATCAATACGGTATACACCCCAATAAAAGGAAGGAAAGTCCCCCACAAAGGAGGGAGGGGAAGGAAGAAAAAAGAAAAAGGAAGGGACTCCTCCTCAAACATGCGCCCCCCGGCGACGAGGCAGGAAAACATAAACCGGTACACGGCATACATCGAAGGTCAGTGGCAGAACACGCAGTGAGCCAGGATCACAATAAGACCGGCAGGCCAGTGCATCAGAAACACCCCAGGGGGACACATGACGGGACGGAGTTCCGAAAAAGGGAATACATAAGAGCCATAGAACAAAAAAAGGGGAGAAAAAAAAAAAAAGGGGGGGGGGAAAAAGACCCCCCATAATGACAGACCCCCCCACCCACCCCACAAGCCCACCCTGCACCTCTGCAGAAGGCTATGGCCTACCCCCCAGCAGCGTGCCTGTCGCCCTATTTAGAACCCGAAATATAGAAGAACAAAGGCAAGAAGGAAACCTAAGACAAAAGAGGGGAGGGGGGAAAGGAAAAAGGGAAAGAAAACGCGCAGGAGAGGGCCAAGGAACAGAATTATCCGCACCCACCCACCCGCCTGAGAAAAAGGCAGAGCCCTCGGGAAGTCAAAAAGAATATCAGGATACGTTCCAGGAGCAGCACAAAATCACACATAGTCATACCGTTACATGCCGATCATCCAACCAGTACAAGACTACCGCACACAGAGGCAAATTCGTCTCAGCCCTTTCCTTGTTTGTCCAAATTTGTAGCCGTCTGATGCACTAAGAACCAGACCACGAAGAACAGAAGGCAAAGAGCAGGGAGATCAAACGGCAGTCCAGATAAGATACATGAAGTAAAGCCCGGATGATCCGGAAAAGACAGAGAACATCTCACGCAATGCAGGCACAGTTTCAGGGACAGTTCGAGAAAAGCCGACTCAGCGGGGTCGGCACAGGAGCCAGGGTCGGTCATTCGAGGCGAAGGGAGGCAGAAAGAACCATTGAGTCCAGTCCAGACGGGATCCGGCCCCCGGACCCGTGGCGCCGGAGATAGCACAGGACGATGAAGGGCAACGGAACTCCGCACATCCACAGACGCGGCCGTCGCCGGGCCCCTGCTTCCCAGGATAGTTCCAGCTACACCCTGCAACGGTGACGAAGCCGCACCCAGTTTAGGGGGCCCGAACGGCCCGAAGAGAAGATCCACCTCCAGGGTGACAACGGGTGCGGCCACCGAAGCTCGCCAGGAGAGTAGGGCATCCAGGATGCTCTTAAGTGTAGGAAAACCTTTACAGTATCCGGCACCCAGGCCATGCGGCGGGCCTCCAGCGCTCGTCCAGGCCCGGCTGAGACCCACAGGGTCGGCCGCCATCTTGGAAGCCCGGCGGGGCCGCGGCGTCCGTCAGCCCCCGTCCGGGCAGCAGCGAGGCAAATGAAGACCAGCCGACCGGCAGCAGGGCACCTCCAGAGCAGGAAGGGGGGCCACCAGAAGAAGGGGGATCGCCGGCTCCCCAGTGCCGCCGGTCCCGTTCTCCGAGTCCGGGCGGAAGAAATCAAAATGGCCGGACCGGAGAACAAAGGGGGAGCAAGCCGAATGTACGGTCAGCCCCGCCAACGGAAGGCAGCGCCTCCACCCAAGGCCACCGGTCCACCGGAGCCGGCCAGCAAGTCACAGCCGGCCTACACGCACAACGGCCTCTATGACCGCGTCCACAGCGCCATCAAGGGCCGACCATCGAGCTCCGCCCCGTCCGGGCGCCGCCGAGAAGATCCAGGCCAGCCCGCTCCGGAGACCCCGAAGCGAGCGGGAGCGATGTGCAGGATCCACGGCACCCAAGGACAACCAGAGCAAAAGGTGAGTGCCTGCAAGTTGTCTCAGCACTACAGCATAGCAAAGAGGACTTCCCGGGGCAGGATAACGACAGGATAGACGATAAAACAGGCAGGCGAGCGGAGCCGAGCTAAAACGCGGCCATCTCGGACGCGAGCTTGGCTCCTCCCCCCCGGATTCCAGTATTTATAAAAAAAGGTCCAACACAATGATCCTAATAACTATCAGCCAATAGGTTTGGTAGATACGCTGCAGAAGATTTTCTGCAAACAGGTACTAGCACATCTACACGTGGATAAAGGATACTAATGGGTTGTAGTCTCTCCAGGAAGTTTTAAGAGGTTATATAAGTACCATCGATCAGGTCTTTTGATTTAATTGTACCTATTGGAAGGCTACAGCAATCAACAGCAGCAAACTGTATGTCGCCTTTGTTGATCTGCTCTCAGCCTTTGACCTGGTTCCAAGGGAAAAGTTGTGAACAGTTTTGGATAGGATGGGTGTTCCCCTGAACCTGCTGTGCATTCTTGTGCCTCTTCATGCAGAAAACTACGCAAGAGCTCGTTGTGGCGACCATGGCTTACTAAGTGACCCAACAAGGATCAAGTGCACAGTCGATCAAGGTTGTGTCCTGGCCCCTACCCTGTTCTCATTGTAAATAATAGGGGGTTGTGGAATGGTTGGAGAGGGATGGGTGTGATTCACCACAAATGGCAGGGTGGAGTGTGCCCAACCTGCTTTTCGCTGAGAACACCCTATTGCTTTCCAAAAAACCCACAGGGCCTGCAGCAGTTGTTGACTAATTTTATTGCATTTTGCGCAGAACACGGATAAGAGCTAAATAGTTCGAAGACCAAATATATGACTTTTAGCCCTGCAAAGTCAAAGAATTGAAAATGGACTATATATGTGGGAAACGATCCAACTGAATTGGTTTCCAATATTTATTATCTGAGATTAAGATTTACCCTAAACCTAAACTGGGCTTTATAAGTGCAAAAATTGCAAATATCTTTAATTCAGCATACTGCGACCATATCCAAGATTCATAAAAAGACTGTATACAAGAATGTTGCCCCGGCCCTGGAGATCTATAATGTTAAGGCTCTCGGAGCAGCCTGGTGCAGCTGGAGGTATGTGAATTTCAGCATATTGTCAGTGGTAGAAAACAAATGTATTCGATCACTTTTGGTACTCCCACTGAGTACTCCATTGACTCCCGTGTATCTAGATATAGCAATTAAGAAAATCGCACAGAAAGCCAAGGCTAGCCCTTTGATTTACTGGCACCATTCATGGACCTCGACTGGTTTAGGAGTGTACAGAGAGGGCCTAAGTGATCTCATGTCCCTTGCTTGTGTTTGGAAAATAAAGCGGTTGAGCTTTGCCAAAAGCTTTATTAGTGAAATTGGGCCTGGAGAGATGGAGACCAAAGAGCAAAATGGATAGCTCTCCTGTGTAGGAAAATTGGAACAACCCGGCATATTGAAGCCTATAGGATTCTCAGCACTGACATTTCTAGAACTGTGGTATAGTCTATCTTGACATTCCTTATGTCAGCTTGGATTTGGCACAGCAAGTGTATTCAAACTAATGTAACTATTTTTACCATAAATGTGCCCTTAACGGGGGGCGTGGCTAAGCACGCAACGGGAATGGCCGTCCTGGGGTAGAGCTCCGCTCTGAGCTCCCCTTCCTGGCGCATTTCTCCGGTGAAATACAGCCTGCAGCCGGCAGAAAACCGCCGGCGCTGCCACAACACCTTGCCTCCTAACACCCAGCCGACTTTGGGCAAGATCGGCGCACCTACGGCGCACCGGTGATTCAGCGGCGCTGGGACCGCGCACGTCGCTTCAGACCTCGGGAGGCGCTCAGGAGAGACCGAGGCTCCGACGGGCGCAGAGGGCCCGAAACTGAGGCCTACGTGCGCAGAGAACACACAGAGCTGCGGTGCTGGGACGGACAGCGGCACCCGGCCTGGCCTGACCGGAAGATCTGCATGCTGAGTGCTACATGCCCGGACAACTGACCGGCGGTGAATCTGCACGTGACCGGATGAGGCAGATTTAACCTACATGAACTGGAGGTAGGGGGAGCGGAGCTGATCCGCCGACAGCGGGGGCCTACTCCTACCCGCCAGGTGTGCCAGACGCCTTGACCCTCCACCACGTGGTCGACAGTACTGGGGCGGAGCGGCCACGGGTAGTGTCCGGTACGCGACTGGCCGGCAGACACGACCGGACTGAAAACGCACCTACTGACTCACACCCACTTATTGGCGGGAAGCAGCGGGACCACTCTGGCACCCACAGCCGGGGAAACGAAGCGCCCACAGCGCTACCAACGCCACGTGCGTGACGCAGTGGCCCGCAGGGCCCACCACCGTGCCTGACCCACCGCAGGGGACACGCGCTGGCCCTGCGTTAACTCCAACCACGGACACACCGTCCTAGCGGACGACGAACGCCGCAAGCCGCCGACACGTGGCCACGGACACAGGTGCACACCCGCCTGCGGGCCGCGAACACTGAGGAATAGTCCAGTACCCCGCCACCTGACAACCACACGTACAGGCTGGTCCTCTGGGGGTGAACCACGCTGCTAGAAAGGAATCGACGCTGTGGTGCAGATGTCTAACGGACCTAGAACACGAACCGGGACCGGCAACACGAACTCAAAAGGCAAGATGGACAAGTCCGGGAAGAGCAATGACCCGGACCAAACGGCGGCGAAGCTGGACACCATGCTGGCAGCGATGGAGCGGCTCGAAGAGTCAATACACCTAACCCGCACCTCCCTGGCCACCAAAGTTGATAGCGTGGTCATCGACCTGAAGCACCTAAGGGCGGACCATAAAAAACTGGCGGAACGCACCACGACCCTGGAAGGTACCGTACAGACGCTTCAGCCTCAAGCCGACCAGTCGCACAAGCAAATACAGGATTTATTGAACAGGGTGGAGTTCTTGGAGGACAGGGCCGAGGACGCGGAAGGTAGGACCCGCAGAAACAACGTACGCTTGGTCGGGGTCCCGGAGAAATGGGAAGGGAGGACCCCAGAGGAACACATGGAACAGTGGCTGAAGGGCATACTACCGGAGGGATCGCTCTCCCCGCACTTCGTAATAGAACGCGCTCACAGGGTCCCCACCAAATCTCTGGCAACAGGCTCCAACCCGAGGCCCATGCTGCTCCGTATTATGAACTATCGAGACAGAGACTCCATATTGCGCGAAACACGCAAACTCCAAGGAATCAGAATTGAAAATGCGTCGATAATGTTCTTTCCGGACTACACTGTACAGGTCCAGCGGCAAAGGCATGACTTTCTGGCAGTGAAAAAACGACTGAGGCAGCTGGGCCTACAGTACTCTCTGCTGTTTCCTGCGAAGTTGAGGGTTGTGGCCGGAGAACGGACGCATTTCTTCACGGACCCCACGGAAGTGGAATCTTGGCTGGACAGCGGAGTGGACACGGACCCCAAAAAGACTGAGGGTCCTGCGCCCCGACGACAAACCGGAGGTAACAGGCGAAGACGTCGACCCCGCCAGAGGTCTCAGACTGGGACACGAACACCGACGAGAACTCCCCCTCCAGCGGATGCCACGAGGCAGGAGAAACAGGACGCCCTCCGCCTAGTGATGGAACTCAGCGGGTCCCCTACACGGAACGACGTGGCGGGCAGCAGCGCACAGTAACTCCACAGCGACGATGAAGCCATTTATGGTGTGCCGGACTCCCCCACATCGGAAGAACGGCCCGATGTCACTCCCCAAACGGCGGACTACATCAGCTAACTGCACGACGAGCACACCACTCTGAAGGGATATCCGCCAACGACCGTCGCAAGAGAACTGACGGAACACGATAATGCAGCAACACCACAACGACAACGAGGAACACTCATGGCAGCGAACTATGCCCCCGACCCTACATGCTGCGCAGGAGGCACGCACACACCAAGCGCCTCCTCAGTGAGCACGAGTCCAAGAACCAACACTGAGCGCCCGTACTTGACCGGGGTGCAGCTACTGAGATGCTTTGCTTCGCCTGGTAGCAGCTCGATTGGGACACGTAATGTATAGAGTTTCATGCATGTACATAAGGGGTTCACTGCAAGCAAGGGCGGTTTAGGCTGGTACATTCCTCCCGGGAAGGCGATGGGCCTTCATACAACAACTGTATTGACTCAGAACCGTTGATCACGTGCACATAGCACAAACACCCCCTTAGATTTGAATTTTGTTGCTCTCCTAGAGAGTATGGACGGGAGCATGTTTCGCATCCGACCTTTTGGTATTTTTAATGTTCATAATGTTCATTGGCTTATTGTTCCGTTAGCCATATTTCTTTCCCCTCCTTTGGTCTCAGTGAAGTGGTGTGACAACTTAAGTGTTTATTCGATTGCAGGGACCTCTTGCATGTTGGCGGGCACGGAGTGCTTGGGGAGGTGGTGGGAGGACTGGGCGGGGGACGTTATTAAAGAACTGTAATGTCAGCCATTAAGATCTGTACATGGAATGTGAGGGGCATACACACACCATCCCGACGTTACCAAATCTACTCGTACCTCAAGCGCCACCACATACAGATTGCCCTCTTACAAGAAACACATCTTAGCGCCACGGAAATTCCCACGCTACGTTGCAGATGGCGTGGACAAATATATGCTACGGGTTACTCGTCGTATGCTAGGGGGACACTGGTATGGGTCAGGCCGGGCACTCCGTGGACCACACTAGATGTACACATAGATCCCGGAGGAAGATACGTGGCAGTCCACGGCAGACTGGATGGCAGCCCACTAGTACTGGCCTCAGTGTATGCGCCTAACGCAGGACTGGCGGAATTCCTTGCCCAATTGTCACAAGTGCTGGCCCCCTGGCATGGAGTCCCCTGGGTGCTTGGCGGGGACTACAACAGCTCATTAGATCTAACACTGGACCGCTCTCTCCCTTCACCACCCAACTCACAGGCACGGACTACGACGAACGCACTACAGACATGGTCCACACAATGGGGTCTACATGATGCGTGGCGCACTCGCAATTCACACTCCAGAGTCTATTCATATTATTCGGGAGCACACACCCTGCATGTACGCCTTGATCGATTCATGGTAACCAACGAGATCCTACCACATGTCACGGATACCTGCTACATGGGCCGCACACACTCAGATCACAACCCACATCTGTTAGATCTGGCGTGGGATCAGCCTCGGCCTCCGATACCCACGTGGCGGTTACAACCAGACCTATTACTGGATGGCCCCTTTAGAGGCTCCATATGCACACAAACAGCACATTATTTCGAAGACAACTCAGGCACGGCGTCGACACCACAGATTGAATGGGACGCCTCTAAGGTGGTCCTCAGGGGGCAATGTCTAGGTACTCAAGCACATTCCCGACGGCAATTGGAGACAGATCTCAGGCGCTTAGAATCAGACTTGTTGCGAGCGGAGCAGGCAGCGGCCGCGGGCGCGGACACGGACTTGCTGGAGGCGCGGGCAGAACACGGCAGGCTGATTGACAGGCTGAAAAATTTTAATTATAGGGCCCACTCAGCCCGCACACATCACACCGGAGACAAGCCTGGCAAACTGCTGGTTTGGCTGATACAACGCGAAGACCGCGCGGCGCCAGTGACGGCGATACAGCCAGTAGCTGGCCCGGCAGTATACACCCAGGCGAAAATTCACGAGGCCTTTGTGACACATTACAGCGAGCTGTATATGTCCCGTCTTCTAACCACACAACCCACCATAACTGAGTATCTAGACGACGTTGCGCTGCCTGCCCTAACGGATGACCAACAGGCCGACCTAGGGTCGCGGTTAATAGCAGAGGAGCTCCGTGAGGCCATCTTTGCCCTTTCAAATGGCAAAGCCCCCGGCCCTGATGGGTTGCCAGCGGAATATTATAAAGCCTGCTCTGACATCCTGATTCCGGGGCTCCTCAAGGTGTACTCAGCGGCACTGGACGACTCAGCCTTACCCCAGTCGATGAATGAGGCGACACTAGTATCCCTTCTCAAGCCAGGTAGAGATGGTACACTCCTTGGCTCGTATAGACCCCTAGCGCTGCTGAACACAGATTACAAGATACTGGCTTCGACCCTCGCCCGACGACTGGCGAGCCTGGTACCCGACTTGATACACAGTGACCAGAACGGCTTTGTACCCACTAGAAGCACCTCCCACAACATACGGAGGCTGTTCCGAGTGCAAACATACGCAGTACAAAACTGGCCTAGGTCGGGCTGCCTAGTTCTAGACCAAGAGAAGGCATTCGATTCGGTCGAGTGGCCCTACCTGCTAGCCGTGTTGCGTAAATTCGAGCTTGGAGATGACTATATTGACCTGGTCGGATTGCTGTACAGACACCCCGTGGTGCGAGTCCGCACGGGCAAGCTGCTGTCCGACGCCATAAGGGTACGGCGCGGCACCAGACAAGGCTTCCCACTGTCCCCATTGCTCTTTTCGCTGGCGATAGAGCCCCTTGCTGAAATATTGCGCACTAGGGGCACGCACTGGGGCATCCCCCTGGCAGATGGTATACACATAGTCTCGCTGTATGCGGACGATCTACTCTTATACGTCAAGGACCTCACCCAAATACCACCAGAACTCTCGGAGATCTTCCGATCCTTCGAGACTGTGTCGGGCCTCAAGGTAAACTGGGCCAAATCAGGGGCGTATTCGTTCAACCCCGACATTCCAGACCCTGAAATTAGGATTAATGGCGAGCAATTGCCGTGGCATCATACCACGTTCAGGTACCTGGGAATATATATTTACAGGACACCCCCGGATATCCTAGACGGCAACCTAACACGCGCCATAACGACCATAAGGTCCCAAATTACCTTCTGGAAATCCCTGCCACTCAATGTCCCGAGCAGAGTGACATTGGCGAAAATGATCGTTCTCCCCAGACTCCTATATTATTTCGCCAACATCCCGGTATACGTACGGGTCCGCACCTTCAAAGAACTAGCATCCATGATCAGGGACCTGATATGGAACACTGGGAGGCCCAGAGTGGCCCTGCAAAAACTATATACACCAATTAGTGAGGGTGGCCTTGCAGTACCGAACCTAGAACTTTACTATCTAGCAGCGCAACTGCAGTGGGTAACCGCTTGGCTCGCGGGCAACCGCCTGGAGGACACGGCCACGACAACAGATGTCCTGTCCTCTACACAGATACATACCTTATTCCACCCCCTGACACACCCGAGGAGAACGTCACAGCTGCATGTGGATGTGGCGGTGCGATGCTACGTCAGGAGCTTACGACTCACGAGACACATCAAACCATATGCCCTGGCACTCCCGCTCCTAGGCCCCCCCAGGACCACCTCTGTTGTCACGGAAACAGCACTGGAACATTGGACGCGCACTGGAGTGGACACCATGGCGGACCTGTACGCCGATGGTGCCCTGATACCTTTTGTGACACTAGCTACTGACACGGGTCTCCCAGCGGGACAGTTCTTGCAACATGCCTCCATAATTATGGCATACACACGAAGGTGGGGCACCATCACTGAGGAACTACCAACACATCAATTAATACAGAGCCTACATGTCATGGGGAACGGTACGCATGTGGTACACTGGCTGAATCAAGCACTATTGACACACACACAACACACGTTACAGCCACTGCGTGACAAATGGGCAACTGACAGGGGGAGGGAATGGACTGATAAGGAGTGGCAGATGATACTGATGGGCCCTAGGCACATTCCTCGCAACGCTCGCTTCAAGCTGATCCAGTTCTATATACTACATAGGGCGTACCTCTCACCCGACAAAATTAACCAGTACTTCCCAGATGCTGCGGCCAGCTGCCCGAGATGTGCACTAGAGGGAGCAGACCTGCTGCACATGCTGTGGCGATGCCCGCAGATACAGACGTACTGGCAGACTGTACTAACGATACTAGATAACTGCACAGCAGTGTCGATACCGCACACATGGGCGGCATGCATGCTAGGCCTATATAAACTAACCAAATTAAATAGAGTCCCCTCTCGCTTCTGGGACCTTGGCCTCCTCACGGCCAAAAGGCTGATCACGAAACACTGGAAGCGAGCCGCCCCACCCCTGACGGAACACTGGCACACATCCCTAGACAACTGGGCGAGAGCGGAAAGCGCCACCCTCCATAGTGAGGAAACAGCAGGGCTACGACAGTTCCCAATCGCGGCACTATGGGATGCCATGCTATGCTCTTTACGTAGGGAATGCCAACAGGCACAGAATCCCACAAATGACGATCAACCGGACAATGCCACCGATACGCCCCTTGCTAGCATTCCGTGCTGACAGTCATGGTGATACTCTGCCCAACACTTCCCTCATATCGAATGCCTGCCACGGCAGACCCGATGTCCTCCCCAACGCCATACTCATGCCATTGGTCCCTATCCAATAGCGCCCGCGCGCCCCCACTGCATTGATGCACCCTCAACTCAACACACACAACACACTTCCACATTAGATGACCACAACCCCCCTTTCCTTTTCCCCCCTTTTTAGGTTTTGCCTACGCAATGCGTACGAAGTACGCATGCGCTAGCAAAATCTAATGATATCTCTATGTGGGGTCGGGTATCCGCCCCCTCCTCCCATTGGCTAGCTCCATAAATGGAGGCTAGCCATTGGTAGAGGGCTCTGTCTGTCAATCCCAGACCAGATTCGGGGGCGTTCCCGAGAATTTTTCCCTTTTGGCTACGTCACGCGACGTCAGCCGAAAGCCGGGAACGCCCCCGAATCTGGTCCGGCATTGCCGGCACCTGCCTCTGCCTTCCTGCTCGGGACTATTGCACAAAAGTCGCTCGATAGCCCCTCCTTCCCGCTCCGTGGCAGCCCGTTTCCCTCCCTCTCCTCAGGCCGGCCAGCCGAAAGAAGCAGCCGTCCGCCTCCAGCCAGGGCCGCGCTGGGATTGGCCCAGCCGGCCGAGCCTCCACCACGTCATCGGGAGGAGGAGTGGAGAGCAGGAAGCAAGAGATCTGCCGGAAGATGTCCAGGTGAGTGCTTTGTTTTTTGTTTATTGCTTTGTCCGTGTCTGTTCCCGCCCCCCTCCCCCTCCCGCTGTCAGTGTGTGGCCGTTCCCGACCCCCCTCCCGCTCTCCGTGCCTTTCCGCCCCCCCCTCCGTTTACCTCGTGCATATTGAAACAGGATTGTTAGCCAGGTTGTGTCACCGAAACTTATTTGCTACAATGAGCGCTGCACGGAGAACCCACAAAGGGTTAATTACCCCCCCCCCCTCCCGCTATCCGTGCGCCGTTCCCGCCCCCCTCAGGGCGGCCTCACCACCCGGCAGTTTTTCGTCTTCATTTCAATATCCTAAAAAAAAAAATGTAAATCGCCGCAGTGTGGCTTTTTTTTATTTTTTGTAAAGTTAAATTAGAAAGCGCTTTAAGTGACTCAATTAGCATGGAAAACACCCTAATGCTTAGTGTGGGAATAGCTTTCGCGGAAGGAAGCCTCGTGTGCCCTTCGCAGCTCGCACAAGGTTCCCGGGCAGGCAGGGGGGCTGGGTGGGCGCAGGCAGGGGGGCTGGGTGGGCGCAGCGCCTAGGGCCGCTTTTCACCGTCTCGGCTCTGCCGCTGCGCTTCCACGCGCCGGGAAAACGAGCTGTGGAGCCTAGACCTGCTTTTAAGTCTTTAATTATTTATTAGGCGCTAGAAGAGTCAGCGATGCAAAGGAAGCGCAGTACAACAATAGTAGCCGGCCGTGTTTTGAGACCCCCCTGTACGAGTAGTGGAAGGGACATAGCGCCAATGCGTTAATGTGTGTACACTTTCTGTAGCGTGCTGCTTGTTGGAACCATTATTAGACAAAGCGTGGTGAAATCACCCTTTAAATAAGCAATCTCTGCCTTTTAGTGGTTTGAGGCTGGGGTGCTAGGGCGGTGGAGTGTTGTGGCACCGGGAGATTTATTTCCGCCTTCTGTTTGAGGAATTTTAGGGCCATTATTACTAATAACATCCTTAACTCGTCGGGGCGCTATAGACTTTGTGAAGTCACAAACGGTTGAAAGGCGAGCCTTTTGCTTACGGGAGGTAATATTGGTTGCTCGGTGCCTACCTAGTCCTGGACATGTTGGTGGGTGGAGGGAGGTTGGGTTACAGTGTGAAAGATCTGTGCTCCTCAGCTTGCATTCCCTTATCCCGGAGAGGTCTTCTCGCAGTGCCATAAAAGAGGGAAGTTTAGAGGTACCTTTCTTGATGGCACCGCCGGCGCTACTTTAGCTTTTACATTTCATTTGCATTTTGTTTCTAGTTCGGCGCCTGGGATTTGGGCGGAGGAGGGGGTTTTATTAGGACATCTGGACTGACAATATCAAAGCAGACAGCGGCGTCCCCGAGCAGGCTCGGGTTTCAGAGTTAATTAGAGCGGAGTGTCTTTAATTAAAGCCAATTAAATTTACAGTGGGGTACTAAGGATATATATCCGTGGCCTTGATAGAGGATTGTGAGAGGTGTAGCCTTCGGCGGGGCAAACAATACAACTTGTGTGGCCTTCTATACACGTCCAAATTTAAACACGAGTTCAAATATCCGTGGATAAGGAGTGGTGTGGAGGAACATCATTTTTTTCATGATGTAGTAGCTGACATCTGTGGGTGCACTTAAATCCCACAACTAAAATTGAAATAGGTGGAGTATTCCCGAACAGCGTTGCTAGTAGGTTAAAGGAAAACCTCTCGAGTGTGTTTGGTGAGCACTACCCAGTGAACACGGGGGCGTATTGATATTTCTCGCTTGCGATGGTAGACATCCCGGTGTGATATATATAATTTTATTTTTTAATTCACCGTCCTGAAGAGTTTGTGTGTTACTAGTGTGTAGCAGAAAACGTTTCTACTTGCTTACTAGTGCGTAGCAGACAATGTTTATACTTGCGAAGTCAATTGGCCCATGTGGTACAGCGAAAAGTAGCTCAAACACTTTAGTCTTCCGCTGTACCACATGGCCTACTAATCCTTGAGTCAAATTACTGCTCCTGTTTTCTGTTGATAACTGGTCATAAAGAAAAGTTTGTTTTATTTTTGTAATACACACCAAATTGTCAGAATTGCCCTTTTCCCGCCTCATTCACCATTTAACCCCTTTGTTAATAGTTATGCCACTACTCCTGTCCTCCCTAACCTATGCATATAGTATAGACCACCAGGTGATTTTGTGTCCGTGATTACCACGCAGGTATAAACGACCGTGTCGGTGTCTGGCATGAGATAGGAGAGTGTCTAAGGGTGCTGGACAAGATAAAACTCATAATCTTGCCTAGGCGTGGACGGGTTGAGGGTGGAGAGGCACAGTTAATGCTGAGGAAGACACACAAATAGGCTTTCGCAGTATTCGAGTTAGCTCAATTTAAAAGTGCACACGATATTTTCTGTCTCGAATGACAGGTTGCTACCGTCTTATTCCGTCGCAGGCAAAATCAAAACAATGGAATGGAAACCTGCGGAATCGACTGATTCAATATTGATTCAAGAATTTGAGTCCATCCCTTTTTACTAAATCATCTGTACTTAGACCAATTATACCATATTTAAGAAAGTAATACAACGTGTCCTTTTAATTAATGGTAGGACTTATCGCAGTGTCGGATCCACCAACAACAGATGTGACACTTCATTCTAACGTTTTATTATTTGCAGAACTCTAGAAAGTGCATTTTTATGGTGTTGATGTGTAAAGATTATATACTATATTGATGAATTTCGAAAAGTACATGTAAGCATATAAAATCCATATGTGCCCTATTACAATGTTACCTTTTAGAAAATACAAAACAAATTTGTTTTAATTGCAAACGTCTATATAAAGTGGTCTAGGAAAATTACATGGCATATTAATCTGGCTACACCAGAAGCTGGTATCTGTTAAACCGATTATTTGGTTTAAGAGAACTTTGCGCATACTTGGCTCGCTTGTGATGCAAAAAACCCTCCATTGTCAAGCAAAGCATGACAGGCTGCATTGAAACGTGTATTTCAATAATTAATGTCTACCCCTGCCTTTCAGTAATTACACAGGAAGCCTTATCCATCCATACATCCACCTTTTCTTCCATCCGTCCTTCTTCCATCCACCCTTTTATCCTTCCACGCATCCTTTCATCCATTCATCCACACTTTCAACAATCCATCCTGCATCCATCCACCCTTTCATCCTTCCATCCATACATCCATCCTTTGGACATCCACATTTCTATCCATCCACCCATCAATCACCCACCCACATTTTCACACATCCATTCATCCATGCAACATTTTATACATCAATCTTCATATTCTTCATAAGTTATGGGGTTATTTAAACTAGTAAAGTCACTGTGCAATATTGTGCCTATGCATGGTTCTGTGTGTCATCCACATGTGCCTTATTAGTGTTACAACAGTACATGCACTCACATTCTAAGACCTTGACCTCATTGTGTATGTTGTTTAAAAAAGTTTCTAAGCAGCTGCCTGCGTCCATCTGAGAGTGGCTTCAATAAGATATATTGTCCACCATTGTATAGTTAGAAAGGAATATATTCTTTATAATGAACAGTTGCAAATAACTCTCTCCAAAGCTTTATAAAACTCTACGGCTTAGTGTACATTGTCAAACAAGGGGAGGGCTCTCTGTGTGTGGGCGGGGGGCTCTGTGTGTGGGGGGGCTTTCAGTGTGTAGAAGAGGCTCTCGGTGTGTGCGGGCTCTCTGTGTAGGGGGTGGCTCGCAGTGTATAGGGGAGGCTCGCAGTGTGTGTGGTGGGGCTCGCAGTGTGTGGTGGGGCTCGCAGTGTGTGGGGGGGCTCTGTGTGGGTATGTGTTGGGGGACATTTGTGAAAGATAAAGCTAGTGGCATTGCAAATAACAATGCCATTTATTTATGTTTAAAAAAAAAAATGGTCACAAGCTTTGCCAATAGCTCAAACTTTAACAAAGGCAAAACCATTGCATTGTAAATGCTTGTTTCTGTTTTCCTTCATTGTTTACCTCGGAATGTTCTTTCCTTTATTGCGACAACATGGTTGGAACATTTGTGATGAACCATTGACATGATGTATGAAGCGGAGAACTACTGCATTGTATGACATGCCCCGCAAACATGACAGACATCTTTGAGATGTAGAGATATGTATGTTGTATCATTCATGTTTCCATTCCTCCTGTGATTTTAATAAAGGATATTTAAACAAAAATAAATGTGCCCTTAACACTGCTATTTTTGCACATATTTGTAGGTTCTACATGAGCTGCCAATTTGAGCCGTTATGAAACATTTACACTTCATTGCTAAACTGACTATTAATAGTTTGCACGTTTTTAGGGTCTAAATGAACTGATAGTCTGGGCTCTTATGAGGAACATTTGATGAATTTGCACTCCATTGCTATTTTGCACAAGTCATTCTGCATCAGAACAGGGGATAGTGGGATGTACTGCATGTGATTAATCTGCCCCTACTGTATAATGTTTACACTTCTGAAGCTTTGATCTGTATGGCATTTGTAGAATGATTCGATGGTCTTATTGTGTTTTTATGTGTACCTTTTATGATCCTGGGTGATCGAAATAAAGTTACTATGATTTTATGATGAAAACCTATGCAGCGACAGCATCAGGTAACGCAGTCCCAAGAGCTACCAGAGCCCAGATGGACCCAGCAGCCATCACAAAGGTGAACAACCTTGTGAAGGCCTCCATAGAAAATGCAGAAAAGAAGCCTGAGCAAAAAAAGAAAGATGTCCCAAAAGGACCAGCTCCCAACTCCTCAACACCGCTACCTACCGGTCCTAAGGAGACAGAGATCAAAAAGGAACATGCGGCAAGCCTGGAAGCTGCAAATGGTCCTTATTGAGATACGGACCTGCAGGCAGCTCAACCTTCCCAGTAGAGTAGCGCAAGCTCCGCATTGTTTTCAAACCCAAACACCAATATCTAGTGTTGAGATAATGGCTATATCATTGTTCACCTTGAACATCATGTTGCTGCCTTACATATGTCCTCTAGTGGTATGTTTCCTAAGAAAGCCATAGAGGCTCCTAGTTTGCGAGTGGAGTGCGCTCTAGGAGGAACTGTTAGTGTACGTTTTGCCTTTAGATAGCATATTTGAATACACTTTACAATCCATCTGGCAATTCCTCCTTTAGATATGGGATTGCCTTTGTGTGGTGAACAGAAAGATACAAATAGTTGTTTTGACTTTCTGAAGGATTTAGTCCTGTCTGTGTAATATAAAAGAGCTCTTCTAACATCTAGGGTGTGTAGGGCTCTTTCTGCAACAGGGTCTGGTTTTTGGAAAAACACTGGTAACCCTACTGATTGGTTAAGGTGAAAAGGAGTAATCACCTTTGGCAGGAATTTTGGGTTAGGTCTAAGAACCACTTTGTTAGGGTGTATCTGAAAAAATGGTTCTTCTATTGTGAATGCTTGTATCTCACTAACTCTTCTGAGAGAGGTGATGGCAACAAGGAATGCAGTTTTCCATGTTAGGAATTGCAATTCACACTTGTGTAAAGGCTCAAACGGGGGTCCCATGAGTCTTGTAAGGACAATGTTCAGGTTCCATACTGGTGCAGGTGGTAACCTAGGTGGGATTATTCGTTTTAATCCTTCCATAAATGCTTTTATCGCAGGTACTCTAAAGAGAGATAGATGCTGTCTATTCTGTAAATAGGCTGCAATTGCTGCTAGATGCAGTCGCATGGAAGAGTAAGCCAAGTTGGACCTTTGTAGGTGTAGAAGGTAACAAATAATATTCTGGATGGAAACATCCAATGGATTGATATCATTGTTGTTACAATATATGGCAAATCTTTTCCACTTAGCAGCATAACATGCTCTAGCGGTGGTTCTTCTAGCTTCTTTAATTATGTTCATACATTCTGGTGGTAAATTTAAGTAGCCAAACTCTAAGACCTCAGGAGCCAGATTGCCAAATTCAGCTGGCTTGGTTCTGGGTGCCTTATTTCTCCATGGTTCTGTGTTAACAGGGATGGCATGAGCCGTAATTTCTGATGTGGAACCAGTGAGAGGTCTAGTAGTGTGGTGAACCACGGCTGGCGTGCCCATGTGGGGGCCACTAGTATTAGTTTGAGGGACTGTTGTCTGAGCTTGCGTACTACTAGTGGAATGAGTGGGAGAGGCGGAAAAGCGTACGCAAATCTGCCTGACCAGTTCATCCATATTGCATTCCCCTCCGACCGCGGGTGTGGGAACCTGGCGGCGAAGGTTGGGCATTTTGTGTTTTCGTGGGTGGCAAACAGATCTATGTGTGGGTGCCCCCACATTTGGAAGAATGGTTGTAGGACTTGTGGGTGCAACTCCCATTCGTGAATCTGTTGTGATTGTCGACTCAGCAGATCTGCTATCTGAATGTGAATTCCTGGAAGGTGTTCTACAGTCAGGTGTATGTTTTGAGGGATGGCCCATCTCCAAATGTTCTGTGCAAGCTGGGACAGTTGCAGAGAGTGTCCCCCCCCTGTTTTTGTATGTAATACATAGCTGTCATATTGTCCGTCCGGATTAGAACAGCTTAGTTCTGTACTTGGAGTTGAAAAGTTTTGAGTGCTAGGTAAATTGCTAGCATTTCAAAATGATTGATATGGAGCAGTTTTTGTTGGCTGTTCCATTGGCCTTGAGTGGTATAGTGCAGGAGATGGGCTCCCCATCCTGTGAGGGATGCATCTGTTGTGAGCACTATTTGTGGAACAGGGTCTAGGAACGGCCGTCCCTTTGTCAAGTTTTTGGTGTTCCACCATTGCAGAGAGTGATATGTACGGCTGTCCACCAACACCAGGTCTGTGAGCTGACCTTGAGCCTGATTCCACTGTTGTGCTAGACATTCTTGTAGTGGGCGCATTTGCAGTCTTGCGTGAGGGACTATGAAGATGCAAGATGCCATCATGCCTATTAGTTTCATGAACACTCTGGCCTGAAGAGAGTGTTGGGATTGAAAAAGGGAGACCAAGCTCTGAATGCTTTGAATCCTGGCTTGACTGGGATAGGCTAGAGCTACTGATGTGTCTATGGTAGCTCCTAGATATTGGTGAACGTGCGAAGGCTCTAGGTGCAACTTGGTGTAGTTTATCGTAAACCCTAAGTCGTGTAATGTCTGAATTGTTTGTTTGGTGTGTTGTACACACTGGTTTAACGATCTTGCTTTTATGAGCCAGTCGTCGAGGTAAGGGAAGACATGTATCTGTTGTCTCCTGAGATGTGCTGCTACTACTGCTAAGCACTTTGTAAACACTTGGGGTGCTGTTGTGAGCCCGAATGGAAGGACTTTGAACTGATAGTGTTGTCCTTGTATGACAAATCTTAGATACTTCCTGTGCGCAGGATGTATAGGAATATGAAAATAGGCATCCTTTAGGTCTAGTGTTGTCAGAAAGTCTCCCTGTTGTAGTAATGGGAGTACTTGTTGTAAAGTGATCATGTGAAAATGATCTGATTGAATGTAGTGGTTTAGGGGCCTGAGGTCGAGGATCGGTCTTAATGTCCTGTCCTTTTTGGGTATTAGGAAATACAGGGAGTAGACTCCTGTTCCTTGTTCCAGTAAGGGGACCTCTTGAATAGCATCTTTTTGTAGAAGTCCTAGAACTTCGTGTTGAAGCAGTGTTAAGTGTTCTGTGGACATTGGACGCTGCCTGGGTGGTATGTTTGGGGGGGGGGGGTTGCTGTGAGTTCTAGGCAGTAGCCATGTTGGATAATTTGTCTTACCCACCTGTCTGTTGTGATGGAATCCCAAACAGGTAGGAACTGTGATACTCTGCCCCCTACTGGTGTGGAATGTTGTAGGGGAGGCAGAGGGAAGTCACTGTTTGGGAGTGGAAGAGGAGCGGTTGTTGTTGTTACCTCTACCTCTTCCCTTATTGTTGTTGCCTCTGTACCCTCCTCTATAGTAACCTTTATTAGAGGGGGTTTGTGTTTTAAAAGATGACGTGTTATCTGCACCGGTCTGGTTGGAGCCTCCTCTATAAGAGGAGCGACGAAAAGAACCTCTTGTCTGGGTAGATTGTAATGCACCCATAGACTTAGCAGTGTCTGTGTCCTTTTAATTTTTTCTAGCGTATTATCTACCTCTGGCCCGAACAATTGGTTCTGATTGAAAGGCTGGTTGAGGATGGTAGTTTGCACCTCTGGTTTGAAACCGGAAATGCGTAACCATGCATGACGCCTGAGGATAACACTAGTGTTAACTGCCCTAGAGGCTGTGTCAGCTACGTCTAGTGCGCATTTAATGGAGGCATTTGATATTAGTTTGCTTTCCTGTAAGAGCTCTGCTGCGTGATCTTTGTATTGATCTGGCAGATGGTCCATTAACTTTTCTAGTTGGTCGTAGTGAGCCCTATCGTAGCGTGAGAGTAAGGCTTGTGTGTTTACTATGTGCCAAATGTTTGTTGCTTGTGCAGCAATCCGCTTCCCTGACGCATCAATGATTTTTGATTCTTTGTCAGGGGGGGGGTGTCCCCAGAAGTCTGGGAATTGGCTCTTTTACGTGCATTTGACACAACTAAAGAGTCCAATGGTAGGTGTCCCTTAATGTAGGTAGGATCTGATGGTGCTGGCCTATACTTTTTTTCTATTCTTGGGTTTAGTACCCTACACCTTACTGTGTCTTTAAAAATATCTGGGGCATGTTTAATGACCCCCTTGATCATAGGTAGTATTTGAGTAGATCTCTGTGATTGCTCAAAAGTGTCTAATAGGAAATCCTCCTCAATGGCATCAGAGTGCATTGGAACTCCATGGTAAAGTGAAGCTCTGTTCAGTAGATGATTAAACCCAATACTATCCTCTGGAGGGGAAGGTTTTGTTGGGTAATACTTAGGATCAGGTATGTCTGGTGCATTATTTGGTTGGAAATTATATGCATCATCCTCTTTGGTATAATCTGGGTTGACCTCTTCATCCTCATGTAAAGGATATGTGTGTGTATCTGGTACATCATCCCCCCACCTAAATCATACTCCTCGTCAGTGTGGTGTGAGATTGAGCAGGAGACGTTATAGGCTTAATATATGGAGTGATAGGAGAGGAAGAAGGTGAAGGAGAGGAAGGGTGCATTGGAGATGTTGCACAATCCTTTTTGGCAGGAACCACAGTTGGAAGTGGTGTGTCTGCTGGCCTTTTCTTGTGTGGAATTGCTTCCACATGTCAAGTTTTTGGATTGATATAGACCTTTTTCTGCTTTGGATCTGGTCTAAATAGTTCTTCCTCTTGTATAATCCTCTTCAGCGCCGATTTTTTCGGTGTCGATAGTGGTTCTTTAGCGTTTTTTGCCTTAGGAGGAGTTTTTGAGTCCTGTGGCAATTTCCTCAGTTCCGAAGATTCCTTAGGCTTGTGTGTATCAGGCCTTGTGGTCTTTGGTACCGTTATCGAAGATTTCGGCGTGGAGACAGGTTTTGTTGGTCCTGTTGCGCCGGGGTCTATCTTCCCGTCTTTGTTTTTGGAGCCGGATGGTTTCGGAGTGGAAGCTTTCGGTTCCGTTATTGGTTTTGGTTTTGGCACCAATGCCTGTTTAGGTTTGTGTGCCGAAGAGTCTTTGGGCGCTGAAGGGTGTGGTAGCTTCGGTGCCGAAGAGTCTTCAGTGTCGAAGGGTTTTTTGGTGCCAATGGAGGAGGTGGAATTGGCATATGTTGTTTTTTCGGTGCCGAGGCACCGGAAGGCGTAGTCTTTTTCCTCGGAGCCGAGCCCGAAGGCGGGGCGTTAGAGGGTAGATTTCGGTCTCGACTGGGCCCCATGGGCGAAGTGCTGACCGTTGCCTTTGGTTTGGGCAGTGTCTGTGGTGCAGGGGCAGAGGTACTCACGGGTTGTCGAGATGGAATCGAATCGTCCGAGTCCTCTGCTCCCGATATGATCTGGAGGTCAGGAGAGTCTTCCTCGGCGACGAGTGGAGCCTCGTCCTCGGAGATATCTTCGATTGGGTTCTCGTCCTCGGAGACGTCCTGTTCGACGATCTCCTTTTCAGAGATGCCTCTGGTGCTGGTGCTGATCTCCTCATCTCGTGTCGACGGGCCCTCCGATCCCGAATGGGCTTTTTCGATCGGAAGGAGGCACAGGCTGTGCAGGTCGACTCGTCGTGTTCTGGCGAGAGACAGAGGTTGCAAACCTCGTGATGGTCGCTATGAGGGAATTTTGGTCGACATACCGGGCATCCCTTGAATGGAGTTCTTTCCATGAGGTGTAGGCCGTACGGCGCCGATGGGCCCAACGGCCCGCGTCGATGCACCGGGATGTAGCTGGTGATGTTGAAAAGTGTCTTTGATGTCGAAAGTTGTTTGTCGAAAGTTTTACGCTTCGAAAATGCAGAAAAAGTATTTTCTAGCCGGAGCGGAAAACTTTCATCCGAACCCAGTGGCGGAAAAAAACAATCTGAGGATGGAGTCGATGACCATGCGCAGTATTGTCCAAGGGAGGAGTCACCTATCTCGTGACTACAGACTTCTTCCAAGATGACAACAACCTGCAATCATCCGAGCCCAACACCAGGTGGCGATCTATTGCCAAATGTACAACCTGCAGCTCATATGCCTCGAACCATACATTTCACTCATCCTTAGTCTAAGATTCAGAATGTGGAATGTAATCTTGCAAATTGCTTTTTAGTGCATTTAAGCGGAACTTAAAGATGCAAAAATATTTGGGAATTGTGTCTTGTTTTTGAGCTACATAACCAATACTAGCACCACTTATAGAACAATGTGATTGGCTTAGCCAAATGGTTCGAATGCTGACATTCATTATGTTTTACCTATAAATCCAGGTTCAAAGGCCGAGACACAAGCACAAAGACAGTGTGGGCATCGGGGTGTATTTTTTCTCTGTGCTGCGCTGCGCTGGGGCACGTGCTATAAAGTATTGTCCTCATGTTGTCGGATGTTGGACGCTGTTAATTGATTTGTCTTCATTGAATGCTTTTTGCTTTACCTCTGAACTACAATAATGGGGGTGGTGGGGGGTTCACGGCCTCTTCAGACATTCTGGACCACTGTTAACACCCTTAGCAAAGGGCAATAGCACTGAATTATTTTTGGAATCCCAATAATTGTATAATTGATAAAACAATTCCATTCTTTCTCGAAAATGTGCATTGCGTGAAAGGGCATTCGTAAGAAACATGAGTGTTTTTGTGTGCTAAAACTGTGTTATCTTATCATTAGTTCAAATACGGTGGCTGCCATGTTTTTTTTATTGGCAGTACATTACACAAAAAGTGCCTAAGAGGGTGTGGTATATATTGCCATAGCCAACATTTCAAGAATACATTTTATTATCCAATTTAAAAACTCAATGACTACACGGATCATCCAATTTAAAATATCTGGAACAAGTTGGGATTGTTAGTTTAACACTGTGCGATGTTACAGTTTTTCAAGGATTACACACCAGTTTCCTTGGTCGTGGTAGCTCTGATGGATTCTAATGTTATCTAGTTTCTGGCACACTGCTTCCAGCTCTCCTTCAAAAAACACGTGGTAATAGCGGTGAAAGACAGGGCTGCACGCGCGCTGCCCATCAGACGCCGGCAGGGGGGTTGGGGAGCCACCAGACCCGTCTTTCGTTTTATTTCCACTTTTCAGATGCCAGGGCACTAGGACATCTTGAGAATCGAAGGCAGTTCTATTAGTGTGAACGGGCAGTTTCGGATTTACACACTGACTTGAGTGACAGTCTCTGTGTTTCGCGTCACTCGGTGCTCGATGAGGACACGCCGCTTCCTGGCTGTTCTCGATAAGTCCTCTCTCCCCTGACAGCACTGACGTGACGCTGTCATGTACGTCTTGCGTCAGCATGGCGGTGGCGCTGTCATGGACGTCTTGTGTCTCGCGGTTGTTCCTATTTTCCTTAAGGTACTTGGACTTCTGCTTCATGTACTCCTGTTCCATTGCCCAGACGTAGATAAGTGCTTTTCCTCCAGGTTTTAAAAGGCGGACTAATTCACTTATGGAGGCCAATCTTCTCTCCTGCCGACAGAGACAAAAGTCATTAGAAGATATTCTTTACAACAACAACGGGGTGATAAGCGACTCAACAGTGGGCAGGATTTAAAAGACTATCAGGTAAAAGGTGGCAACAAGGGGTTTCAAAGACATATTTTAAATTACCGCAAAGAAAAACAAGCATTGGCATAGCCAATAGGTCTCGCCTTTGGGACCTTATAAGTGTTTAGCCATGCAACAATTTATCTTGTTGCACCAAGGATATTGTGCTGCATAACTAAATACTTATAAGGTCCCAAAAGCGAGACCTATTGGCAATGCCAATGCTTGTTTGTAAATGAGGCTCCGTGGGTTTATACTAAATATAACTGTGTAGAAACCACTTTACATCGAGGTGAACATGTGATTTTCAACAGAACAAATATTTTATATTTTACTTTTCTTCCAAAATCTCCAGCTAAAAACGCATAATACCGTTGACAATGCAAAGCGCTTGGCGCTTTCAAACGAGTTGCCTCTAAATGTTTTGACTATGACTTTTATGACTGATAGAACCAACTGGGCTCAGGCACTCAACCTTAGAAGAATAAACAGCAGATCCGGCCAAGATGGGACGAAAAGGCTCGACAGACAGCTTCTATGCAAGTCACTGCAGCCACTGCGCAGGTCACTGAGCTGTCTCGTTGGATTATATTTAAAATAGAGGTCAAATAACGAAAAAATCAATTCATGGAAAATGACTTGCAGTAGAGGAAATAGCGGAATAAACTCGATATATAGACAGAAAAAGAAAAGAAAATGCTGACAGGGACAAACGTGCGCCCGGAGGCAGCGTAGGGGTCTTCCTTTCAAAGCACTGCCTGAAGCCGGGAGCGGACAGACACCACATCACACGGGTTAACGTGTTTACGATCTTGCGAGGAGGGCCTCAAATATCAAGACACATGTGCCCATGTATACATATATGAATAGTAGTATTAACATTGTATGCTATCCAATTGTCGAGCCTTTGAATAAGCCGCAGGTACGCCGCACGTGGCTGGCCCTTTGATGCCTTTTTCTGTGTGCGCGCATCCAAGCATGATAATATTGAAAATAATAATGACCGTGAATGTAGCTCACAAAACGAAATGAAAGGGCTCTTAGCGCTTGGCGAGCAGCTTTACTCACACTTCTGTGTCCCTTCTTGGCAGCTTAAAGTGATAACTTTCACTCCTATTAACCAGACCCCACTGAAATTTGCACAAAAAGACAATTTTACCCCTCAAGTAGTTTCTTAGCCGAATTTGCGTTTTCATGGCACGTATCTGATGGTAGATCGTGGCATTAAAATCTAGAATTACCTGCTGAAGGTTTTAAAGAAAGCATAAAGCTCAAGTTAGTATTTATTTATATCCATGCTGACTCATGGCATGGAAGGGGGTTCACAAAGGTCACTATTTTTCTGCTAAAACACCATTTATCGCGATTCATTCCTGAACACAACTTGACATAACAGCCGATAACTGAACATTGGAGTAGTTTAAATAAAGTATGGGGGCACGGCTGAAAGAAACACAATTCAGATGAAAGGAGTGTGAACGCTTGTGCACCAATACGATTATTTTACTACTGAGCCGTATGGAATGAATGTCATAGTGGGGTTTGCGGTGCTTTCTGTTCACAGCCACACGGGTGGGGGTAGGCGGCCGGGTGTGCACACTACAGCACAGACAGGGGTTCAGCTTTAAAGCAGCATTTCAAGAGATTTACAAAGAGTTAGACTCCTCCCGAAGTCAAACAACGGAAGTGTCTTCTTGGGGAAAAATAACGTAACGCAAATAAAAACGAGATAAAAGACGGGAGCAAACGAACAGAGACTAAGAGAAGGACCAAATTGTAATGGAAGGAAAATTAAGCAGAATGGGAGAAAGGGCTTTTCCATGCGGAAGGTTGGACAATCTCTTATCAGGGGCCAATGAGCAATAGTTGCCCAGTTTGTGCAGATTTGCAAAAATAAACTTCAGCACAGCTAGTCCATACAAGTGCAGTGTAAATATTCAATTAAAAAAGGTCCCTCCCATAGGTCACGACAGCGAAAACTAAACAAACAAGTTACGTGTGCTGGGGGGGGGGCCTGAAGAAAGGCGAGGCTCCCTGAGCGGACTTGTGCTCAGGAGGATGCTGAAGCGAGGAGACCTCAGTGTGTCACTTTTAGCACAACATGTGGGTTGCCAATCCCTCGCATGTCGTTTCTCATCCATGCGAGGTCAAACTTGGCTTTAAAAACAAGCAGAAACACGAGAGACGGCCTGCGGCCGTCAAAGTGAAGTGGAAACGGCGGGCAGGGGAGGGGGCGGAGCGGGGAGAGCGGCATGAGGGTGTGAAGCAGCAGGGGCCTGAGATGCGGCCGCCTTTGATGTGGTAATGCGAGGCAAGCGGCTGGTGGCATTGTGCACGCGCTTTCACGTGCACTGGAAGAAATCGCCTGGGAATCGCCTGATCTCGGTAAGCTCTGTTTAAGCCGCAATAGATCGAGCTCCCGCTCTCAATGCGCATGCGCATTGAGATAGGTCGCTCGACCTAAAAAATCAAAGGAAAAGATTTATGAGATATAAAATGAGTGTCCAAATATATTTTACAAACACTATAGTAGAACGAGCCCTGTTGAATACGAGGCAGATGTTACCTCGTGGTCTAATTACTGCCACAGGCGCTAGAAGAAGGGCGCGGGGTGTTCTGCAGCATCCCCAAAATAACTATGCTGGAGTTCTGAAGGTGAAGCGCAATAAAGTATGCCTTTAAATTTGGTTTTATAGCTCGCATTTGCTGTGCCTTCAAAGACCGATGTCCAAAGTCAAGCTATGTCTTCTGATAAATTGCTGCTTGTGCTTTTAACAAGAGGATGTGTGTTTATTTTCTTGCTGTGACGGCAAAGTGAGAGGAATTTGTAAAGTGAAGTAGGTGACAATCCTGTTGTGGTACATGAGGTGTGAAAGGAAAGGATATCTTTTTATTTTCTAACACACAACTGTTTAAGTTTAAGTTTAAGTTTAAAATTATTTATAGAGCGCACGTCTACCAACGGTTTCTTGGCGCTAATGCTAACATGGTCCAGGGCTAGAAAGCGAGGGGGGGTGATGGCGTGTTACTCAAGGAACTTCTTGAACAAGAAGGTCTTGAGATGTTTTCGAAATTGGGGGTACAGAGTGATGGAGCGGAGTTCGAGGGGAAGGGAATTCCAGAGGATCGGGGCAAGAGTGGCAAATTTTGAGCCTCCCCACTTCTTTCTCCGGTAGCGTCGGACAGTGAGGAGGGACTGGGAGGACGAGCGGAGTTCCCTGGTGGGAACGTAGGGAGTGATCTCAGAAGAGATAAATGCAGGTGCCACGTCCTGGCGTGCCAAAAAGGTGATAGAGGCGAGCTTAAATTGGACCCTGGCCAGCACAGGGAGCCAATGTAGCGTTTTTAGAAGAGGGGTAGAGTGGTGAAATTTTGGAAGTTTGAAGGCCAGGCGGGCCGCCTGGTTCTGTATCAGTTGTAGGCGGCGCAAGCTATATGCGGGGATGCCAGCATATAGGGCGTTGCCGTAGTCCAGGCGGGATACTACCATGGCCAAAATAATAAGTTTGAGAGCGGAAAAAGTGAAGAAACGGGACACCCTGCGTATAGTGCGCAGTGCAAGAAAAGAAGAAGACACCACAGAGCTAACCTGGGAGTGAAGGGTGAGTTGAGAGTTGAGTTTTATGCCCAGGGTTTTAACAGAGGAAGAGGGTACAGGAGAAGGGCCAAGGGAGGGGGGCCAGAAGAGGGGAGACCAGGGGCTGGATGAACCACCCGTCAACACCAGTTCGGTCTTGTCGGGGTTGAGTTTGAGGTGATTGTGGTTCATCCAGTCCCTGATGTGGAGCATGACAGATTGAAAGTTTAAGATAGAGGAGGGAGAAGAGGATAGATTGAAAACCAGCTGGAGGTCGTCCGCGTAATTAAAAACGGCGACCTCCATCTGTTGAAGAGAAAAGATAAGCGGGGCAACGTACAGATTGAATAAGAGGGGGGAAAGGGAGGAACCTTGGGGGACCCCGCATTGAACTTTCCGGACGTCCGCTGTAAAGTCGCCCAGGCGGACGGCCTGGGTGCGGTCCCTCAGGAAGGAGGAGAGCCAGACCAGAGCGGTACCCCCGATCCCCGCCGCCTTGATACGGGACAACAGAATGGTATGATCCACAGTATCAAAGGCGGCAGAGAGGTCGAGGAGCACTAGGGCCTGGCGCTGGTTGGTATCCATACCCTCCCTGAGGTTGTCCAGGACCGAGATGACAACGGACTCCGTAGAGTGTGCGGGGCGGAAGCCGGCCTGGCGGGGGGCAAGAGCCCCATGCCTCTCCACGAAGGAGCTCAGGGCGCCGGTGACGTGGCGCTCGAGGACCTTAGCCAAAAATGGCAAGAGGGAGATGGGGCGGAAGTTGGCGGGGACGGTGGGGTCTGCCCCGGGTTTTTTTAGGATAGGCACGATAACCGCAGACTTCAAGGGGTTTGGGACTATGCCTTGGGCAAGGGAACTATTAAGGAGGTGAAGGGGGGGGGTCAGGGCAAGTGGAAAATATATGCCGGAGGATGTGAGCAGGGCAGGGGTCAAGCGGAGAGCCAGATTTGACCAAGGAAAATAAAGAGATCAGAGATTCCTTAGTAATGAGGGGGAGGGTGATGAGCTCACCCTTGGGAGGGGGGCATTGGGGATCCATGAAGGAGGGGGAAGGGGGAGGGATGTTGGCTTTGATGATCGCAATTTTGTGAATAAAGTAGTTATTGAGGGAGTGACAGAGGTCTTCGGACGGAACGGGCTTGAGGGTTGTTCTGTCCGAGAATGCTAGGTTGTGGATGATCGTAAATATCTCTTTGGATTGGTTATCCGCGGCGAGGACTTTGGAGGAGAAGTAAGATGTTTTAGCCTCCAAGATGTCTTTTTTATATTGGGCGAGAACGGTGGTATACTCCAGCTTTAAAATGGGGCAATAATTTCTCCTCCATGCCCGCTCCGCGCGGCGTACTTTAAGTTTGGTGGCCTTAAGCTCTACGTTAAACCACCGGTTGGCATCCTTCTCGCGCTTGGAGGTGATAAGTTTGAGCGGGGCGACGGAGTCGCAGCCAGAGGAGAGCCAATGGTCGATGGCCTTAAACTGGGAGAGAGTGGAAAGACCCTGCAAGGAGGGAAGGGAGGAGGTGAGAAGGGAGGAGAGATTTTCCGGATTGACTCGGCCCCAAGATCGAACCCAGGTGTTTTTGGGGCGGGGGGGCTTAGCTGGGGGGTGGGTAGGAAGGGAAAATGAGATCAGGTAATGATCAGACCATGAGCAGGGCGAGATGGAGAGAGAGTCCACAGGGCAATTCAGGGACCAGATCTGGTCGAGCGTGTGACCTTTGATATGAGTGGGGGAGTGAACGAAAGATGTAAAGTTAAGAGATTGGAGAGTGTCAGAAAACTCCTTAGAGGACGAACATTCAGCAGGGTCAGAGGGCCAGAAGTTGAAGTCGCCCAGAAGTAGGATAGCAGAGTTATTGACTGTAATCGTGGCTAAAACGTCCAAGAAATCAGAGAGAAACTGTATGGGGGATTGAGGGGGACGGTAGGTGAGGAAGCAGGTCAGAGGGGGAGAGGTGGAAGGGGTGCGAATCACCAGATATTCGGAGGTCGCAATACCGGGCAGGGATAGGATTTGAAAGGGGAGATCGGCACGTGCGATGACTGCCACGCCACCCCCAGCTCTGCCGGTAGGGCGGTCGGCCCTAAGGGCATAGTAAGTGGCCGGTAAGATGGATAATAGGGCGGGGAGGGAGTCATCGCAGAACCAGGTCTCCGTTAGGAAGAGGAGGTCTGGGGCATGAGTATCCAGCAGGACCGAGAGCTCATGCGCGTGCGCGACCGCAGACCGGGTGTTAAGATAACACGCCGTGAGGGCTTTAGGGGTAGCAGGGGGGACAATACTGCAAGGTATAGAAGAGGGGCTGACGGTAGGATGGGGGATGTGAGGGGAGACGGTAGGGACAAGAGCAAGGGTGCAGATGCGAGAGCATGTGGAGGCAATAAGGGGCCAAGGTCCCTGGAGGCTGCGCAGTTGGTCCGGGGTGTAGGTGATAAGCGGGGCAGAGTGACGCGCCCCTAGCCCCGGACAATCGCGGACGGGCGCAGACGGGCTTGCCTTAGGCGCGCCTTCGGCGCGCAAACGGCGCTCCCGCTGCGCTCGTCCGCTGCGCTTCCTGTAAATGCACATTTATATAACAGTAAGGGGCGTGGCCTGTGGGGGGCGTGGCCTGTAGGGGGCGGCGTCAGCGCGCACGCCTCAGCTGATGGCGGCCGCTCGAGAAATGCCCAGCACAAACAGAGCCAACACAGGAAGATCGTAAGTAACACCACACAATGAACAATTTTTAAAACAGAAGTCGCTTTTAAAAATGATTTGCCAAAGTTAACGTACCACCAGCCCCGGCTTTTCGCCTCAGGACTGGGAAAGCAATCAGGGAAGCGCTAGCAGATCAGCGCTTAAGAAGGCGAAGGTGAAGGGGGCGTGGCCTGTGGGGGGCGTGGCCTGTAGGGGGCGGCGTCAGCGCGCACGCCTCAGCTGATGGCGGCCGCTCGAGAAATGCCCAGCACAAACAGAGCCAACACAGGAAGATCGTAAGTAACACCACACAATGAACAATTTTTAAAACAGAAGTCGCTTTTAAAAATGATTTGCCAAAGTTAACGTACCACCAGCCCCGGCTTTTCGCCTCAGGACTGGGAAAGCAATCAGGGAAGCGCTAGCAGATCAGCGCTTAAGAAGGCGAAGGTGAAGGGGGCGTGGCCTGTGGGGGGCGTGGCCTGTAGGGGGCAGCGTCAGCACGCACGCCTCAGCTGATGGCGGCCGCTCGAGAAATGCCCAGCACAAACAGAGCCAACACAGGAAGATCGTAAGTAACACCACACAATGAACAATTTTTAAAACAGAAGTCGCTTTTAAAAATGATTTGCCAAAGTTAACGTACCACCAGCCCCGGCTTTTCGCCTCAGGACTGGGAAAGCAATCAGGGAAGCGCTAGCAGATCAGCGCTTAAGAAGGCGAAGGTGAAGGTGAAGGGGGCGTGGCCTGTGGGGGGCGTGGCCTGTAGGGGGCGGCGTCAGCGCGCACGCCTCAGCTGATGGCGGCCGCTCGAGAAATGCCCAGCACAAACAGAGCCAACACAGGAAGATCGTAAGTAACACCACACAATGAACAATTTTTAAATACCTGGAAACGAAATGTACAAATATTGCAAAATATGCCAGCAGTTAGGAAAGCAAAAACAAAGCACATTTGTTCTGTAACTCCAAAGTGTAATGGAAACAAATATTTTAATAGGATCAAAACAAATAAAGACACTTTACCTGGTGATGTGCAAATGGTAAAGATTGGCTGAAAACTGATTTCCGTACATTATTATTTGTGCCTATATAAACTGCATGTCAGTGCGTATTTTGTGGCCATTTCAACGGAAAATGTACTGTCTATAAATGAAGGTGCGGTACCACACCATGCTTTAGTACCATATTTGCGACAGTGTGCTCCAAGATACACCACCACCAACATACCACACCCGTACCACTCTCCTAATGAATGGTCGTGGCTCATTTGCAATACTTGCTCTTTGTGTGATGCTTGGAGTTTCCACAATCCCTATCATTTCAGTGATGTAACACTGATGCCAGCATCCCCACTCTGAAAAGTCTTCCTGTACCACCAATTACTGCAGGCAAGCTCTCTGCTTAGAGAAAGCTGTAATTGTCCTTTATGTGTAATTCTCACCTGCAAATTCAGTTACATCCAGCAAAGGGCGACATTTTTCACGTAAACGTGAAACGTGCGAAATCCATCTGCAGCGAAAATGGGCTCAAGGAACAGATTTTTCAGTTTTTCACAAATTGGTTCCACTGGATAGATTTTGCTGAATTTTGTGGATCAATAAGAATTCTGACCACAGGCAAACGACGAACATATGCACACTGCTAAATTTTCATTCTATTGTTAAAATGTGAAAACTGTTTATTGCGGTTTTTTTCACTTCTGCATTTTGCAAAATATATTTTACCTAGGCCTACTTGCAAGGAGTGCTAAGCATTAGCCTCTAAAATAAAACTCCTGTAAGAATTTGACAATTTCTATAACTCTTAAAATATCTCTTTCAGAAATGTGACTGTTTATATACTTTTGTTAAGCCCTTGAGGGGAGGGGCGTGGCAATCAGTGGTGCTATGGCACCAGGGCCTAGAGGTGGGAGGAGCGCATCCTGCTACTGTTTATTTAGCAGGCAGCCACTGCATAATTTGTACGACCTTGTGGCCTGGCAAAGTGTGGTCTCTTTCTCATGAGTTTGGGGAGGAATTACTGTCACTACAGAGAGTGACAGTGCCCCCACACAGGCTCAGACAAACACAGAAAAAGGCTAGAATGAAACAGATGTAGGCTGCTGTTTGCAGGGGGAATGAGAAAAGGAAGAGAAAAAAAGATACAGAAGCAGCCAGAAAACATGAGCAGAGCAACTAGGAAGGCAAGAACAATATAAGACACAAAGAAAACAAGCATTTGCAATGCAATAGGTCTCGCATTAGGACATTTTGAGCTATTGGTATTGTAAATGGCAATTTTTTTATTTCTGTGTTGGTTTTGAAAATAGCTCAATTAATAGCTTTGCCATTTACAATGCCAATAGTTATAACTTTCGCAAATGTGACACCTATAGCATTTGTAATGCAATATGTGTTGTATTTACGTGACTTAGAAGTATTGCTATTACAAATAACAATGGCTTTTAATTTTTTTAAATAATTAATACTTAAATAAAAGTTATTGTAATTTATAATAGCAATAGCTTAAACTTTTGTAAATAACTTTTGTGAAGATTGTGTTAAGTGTATTTTATTGTGACGAAAATCCAAGAACAGAAGTGAAATATTAACATCTTTTTGTGAAATTTGTAATAAAGTTTGAGACATTGAGAGAACATATTTGAACCAGTTGTTGTTGAATGGTGTCACAGATTGTTGCTGTGGTGCCCCTGAGTGGTGGTGCTGAGTGAGTGCGATAGATAGACAGAGTGAGTGCGATAGATAGCTAGAGTGAGTGCGATAGATAGAGTGAGGGCGATAGATAGATAGAGTGAGGGCGATAGATAGAGTGAGGGCGATAGATAGAGTGAGGGCGATAGATAGATAGAGTGAGGGCGATAGATAGAGTGAGGGCGATAGATAGAGTGAGGGCGATAGATAGATAGAGTGAGGGCGATAGATAGATAGATAGATAGATAGAAAGTGCCTATAAATAAACCCATCAAAAACATAAACACCTAATAAACAAAAATGCCTGATTGTTGAAAAGGAATAGACCAAGATATTAGATTTGTGCAAATACAATAAACTGAAGCAAGACAGTGAAGGGGCAGGAGAGAGTGAGACGGAAATAGAGGAAGAGTGGAGAGGCCAAGACAGTGAAGGGGCAGGAGAGAGTGAGACGGAAATAGAGGAAGAGTGGAGAGGCCAAGACAGTGAAGGGGCAGGAGAGAGTGAGAAGGAAACCGAGGAAGAGTGGAGAGGCCACGACAGTGAAGGGGCAGGAGAGAGTGAGACAGAAATAGAGGAAGAGTGATTACGCGCGTAGCTGTGTATGTGAAGTAGTGTGCATATAGTGCGTGCGTGTGTAGTATATGTGGATGCATGGATGGTTTGTGAGATTGGTGTGTGTGTGTGTATGTGCGCATTTCTCTATTGTTTACTGTTGTCAGTGGCCGCAGGCTGTCTTGGCATTGCTGTGAGGGGGCGGGGCGGGAGCGCATTGGCGGGGGAGGAGCAGCCTTTGATGTGCGAGCGAGTGGGAGGGAACACCATATGGGGTGTGATTAAGAAGTGAGCTCAAGCGGGGGCTGGGGAAGCGTCGCGCTCGAGTAACTCACATGCATTGTGGCAAATCCTCGCTGGTTTCAAGAGCTGTTTTGCCCACTATAATCTCGCAGAACAACGCATGCGCGTTGGTTCAGCAAGACCTAAAAAGGGAACTGGCCGGTAGAGTGTGAAATAGACACAAGAGACAGAAGAAGAGAGCATAAAGCAAGAGGAGAGACCGTGAGAGAAATGGGATAAAGAACAAGAGAGATTGGAATAAAAAGATCGGAAAGGACAGAAACATAAAAAGAATGTTAGAAGGGCCAAAGTTAAGAATGAGAAGAGAGAGGGAGATTAAATGATGGCCAAAAACAATGGTAGAAAGAGAAGTAGGAGACTAGAGGAAACAAGCATTTGCAAGTCAATAGGTCTCGCAGTTGTTAGAGTTTGAGCTATTGGCATTGTAAATGGTAATGCTTTTTATTTATGTGTTGGTTTTTAAAACATAAATAAAAGGCATTGTTATTTACAATGCCAATAGGTTAAACTCTCGCAAATGCAAGACATATTGCATTGCAAATGCTTGTTACACATGGAAATACTATCTGGGCAAAAATGTCACCTCATTAGTACCAGTCTAACAACCAGATATATAAATAAGCAACTGAAAGATGACCAGCTAACGTCTGTAAAGGGTCTTCCAAAGCGTGTGAACATATATCACCAAGTTTTCAGTAAGCTTTGATCCTCTTGAGTTAGAAATAATTTATCTACAGATTATGCGCCAGATGAGGGATAATTGTGCAAAATAAAGCAGAAGCAGCAAACACAGGATCGCATAATTCCAGTGGCCCTCCCCATGACCTACTGTTATATTTGAACTAACTTTTATGGTCAAACTGGACCCTCTCCATACCTGTCCACTGGGTGCAACATAATGAATCTATTATGACCCCCCCAGCCCCTACCCCCTCGGCTGCCAAAACATATACGATGGACAACAGGCGGAGTGTTTATTCTAGCCTGGACCGGCTGCAGTGGGTGTCTCTGGTGGACTTGACCGAGCTCTATGGACACAAGCTCCACGAAGCCAACTTCAAGCAGTGCAAGTGTCACCTCCCCGAAGCAGAGATCCAGCGGCGGCAACGCTTGCAGAAGCCAAAGTATATGGAGTGGTCGGGACCTTGCACTGCCACAATAGAAACCCACAACAACCAGATTCTCAATGTGGGCTAGATTCTCCTAGCCGTCCTCTTTGAATATGGAAACATAGCGGTCTGGGAGTTTCAGCGTCCATTTAGGGGGAAAAGAGTCCATTGTTTCCTGCGACGCCGTTGAGTCAGGTGTGGCTGGCCCTAACATCTTATCCTGGTGGGAGTATGAACATTCAAACCGTAAAATGCGCGGGCTCATAGTGGGTAGTAACAATGGACCAATTAAGATCCTTGCCGCCAACCTGCCGCCAGTCAAGGGCTACTTCACGGTGAGGCTTCCCTTGGTCCTGTGGCAAGATGCCGACCAGATGCCAGTACACTGCATTCAGTGCCTTTCCTTGTACCACCCACACCTGGAATCCAACTGCAGCCTTGTGATGGCCGCACAAGGGACATATGTCTTCTGGTGCCTGCAAGAGGCTCACGCGGCGCGGGACAGATTAACACCCGCAGTGCCCTCCCTGTGACGCAACGCCAGCGCCAAGCGGAAAAGAAAGTGAAATACCTGCTGTACCATCCTGCTCCCTCTCTCCTCCATAAATTTAGCGGATGCCCTAGTCCCCGCCCCCGAATCATCTGCCTAAAGCAGGCATCAATTATGGATGAGGGGGTGTGCGCAGGGAGCGCGCGAGAGCTGGCGGGACGAGAGGGTGGAGAGGTGATGCTGTCCCACGCACGCCCGGTATCTGCTCGCTTCTCTGCCTGCCGCCTGCCGGGCTCGAAGCCGAGGTCTCAGCCGTGAGAGCGGAGCGTACGTGAGTGAGAGCAGGCAGCAAGTAGCACGGTGAGTGGGGCTGAGTTTTGCAGCACTTGGGGACATTTTTGGCACACCGAGCCTTGTGTGGCTCCAACGTCCAACATGTGTTTAGAGAGCGTAGCTGACTCCAACGATCGGTGCAAGACGCCATGAGCGTGCACCTGGGCTGTCCAGGCGCCCTCGCTCGCGCAAGTGATAGCGCGGGGGAGCGCGAGAAGAGACGTTGCTAACGCCTCCGTACACACTCACAGTTCATGTCTCCAAAAGCACGCGTTCACAGCTCATGTCTCCAATGTGTTTACAAGCTTGTGCACCTCTCCTGTCCCGCTTCGCTCAGCAAGTCGGCGACAATAGATCTCGCTTAGCGAGCAGCTGCGCTGCATCGCTAGGCGAGACCTAAAAAGGTAAGGGAGAGGGCAGAGTGGAGATTTGAGCAAACCTGTTAAGTCACCCACAGTTTGCGGCTACCACCCGATTTCCTTGCTTAGCACCTGCACGCCCTCAAAATTAGATAATCACCCTTAAGAACACAGCTTTATGCTGCTAGCCCGCCTGTCATTATAATGTCAGGAAGGGTTAGTCTTGCTGAGTTATGGACAGTAGAAGCTTAAACCCTCCTGAATAGCTGCGTTTCCGTGCCAGAAATATCATGCTATAGGCGTAAATAGCCACCTCCACATGCCCTTGACGCCTGTGTGCAGAACCAGACTGGATACCAAACTCAGCCCTGCAAAAAAGTTCAAACCACTCCAACAGTGCAGGAGATCACAACTAAAATGGATCCAAGAGGGCATGGCAGTTCCAGGTAGGCAATTCCTCTCTGAAAGCAGCACCTCAACCAATAGCCCACTGGCGAAAGCCAGGGTGGCATAGGGGCCACCACGGCGCTGGCAGGAAGACAGAGGAAGAAGTCTCTTCTGTGAGACAACTCTGCTCGGTCTGAAACCTTTGACAATTACATGCCAGGTAAGAAGTAACGGAAACGATTGGGTACAGAAAAAAACAATTGCTCCAGCCCAGCAAGACACATTTAAATATGTCTGGCTGGGAATCTGAACTTCATACTGAAGGAAATGACACTTGTGCTGTGTACACGCTAGAGTATGACAGGCTCCCATGTAGCCTACACTCTTTAAGACGAGGAAATGGCAGGACAGTACTAGGGGAGACACCGTCTGCAGACTCGGGCTTTTCCACATTGCATATTTTTTTATTTTGTATCAGAGCGGTATGAGTGGACTTTTCTAAAACTGTTGTCAAGACAATTTCATCTTTACAGTTTTTAGAAAGTGTGCATGTCACTTGACACCCATGAACAAGTTATAAAAAACCTTAGAAAAAAATGTAAACTCTGCTCATGGTAGAATAATTCTATAATTAACCCTCAACGGGCTGCATTAAATGTTTCAACAGTTTTATTTCAAATGAAAGCCAAATGAAAACATAAATGCTAACCCCCTAAAACATCAACTACTTGCAAATTAGCAGTGACGTGACATTTTCAAAGTTTAAACACGTTTGAAGATGCAAGTGTGCAAACTCAAAATCTCTTTTTAGCCAGTTTGAATATACTCTCTTAGTTCAAACATAACACTCAGCCACATTTAGACACCCCAATACGAATAGAGATCTGAGGCATAGATATGTGTGCCCAGGATCATATAGTTTGGTAACAAACATTAGAGGTCTCGCCTATGCAAGATATATTTGCCAATGTATTTTAGCAATGTTGTACACAAGAGTGGCTACTGTTTAGCATGGCTAAACATTAGTGGCGCAGAACAGAGTGGTGTGTAGTGGAGTGGCGTACAGTGGAGTTTTGTGGAGTGGTGTAGAGTATTGTTGAGTGGAGGGGCGCAGAGTGATGTGGATTGTCGTGGAGGGAGTAAAGTGTTGTAACGAGGAAGGGCATAGAGTGGGGGTTGCAAAATTGATTAGAGTGTTGTACAGTGGAGTGGCATAAAGCGGAATAGAGTGGAGTGGCTTAAAGTGGAGTAGAGTGGTGTAGAGGGAGTTGCATACAGTGGAGCAGAGTGGCATACAGTGGAGTGGCATAGAGTGGACTGTCGTAGAGTTGAGTAGCATAGAGTGGAGTACAGTGTCATGGAGGGAGTAGAGTGTTGTACAGTGGAATGGAGGGTGTAGAGTGGAGGAGCATACAGTGGAGTACAGGGGCATAGAGTGGCAGAGAGGGGCGAGGAGGAGCACAGAATGTCAGAGTGGAGTGGCATACAGTGGAATAAAGTGGCATAGAAGGAGTTGCACAGAGTAGAGTTGAGTGCCGTCGAGAGGAGTAGATTATTGAAGAGTGGAGTAGCATAGAGTGGAGTACAGTGTCAGAGTGTTGTAGTGTCATGGAGTGGAGTAGAGTGTCAGAGTGGAGTAGAGTAGTAGAGTGGAGCGGAGTAGAGTAGAGTAGTGTGTTGTAGAATAAAGTGGTGTAGAGTGGTAGAGGAAGTTGTGCAGCGCGTCAGAGTAGCACAGAGTGGCATACAGTGGAGTAGCGTGTCAGAGTGGAGAGGTGTACAGTGTTACCGAGTGAAGTAGAGTGTTGTGGAGTGGAATGCATAGAGGGTTGTAGAGTGCAGAGACGTAGAGTGGAGTAGTATTGAAGAGTAGAGTGGCGTGGAGTGGAGTAAAGTGTCAGAGTATAGTGGCGCAGAGTGAGTGTGTCGGAGTGGCGTCTTGTAAAGTAAAGTGGGGTGTCATTGAGGGGAGTAAAGTGGAGTGGCACAGAGTGGAATGATGTGTCGTAGAGTAGAGTGGAGAGCCGTGTCATAGAGTAGAGTTGAGTGGCATGTCGCAGACTGTTGTAGAGTGGAGGGGTATGTCATGGAAGGGCGTAGAGTGGAGTGACGTGTTGTAGAGTACATTGGAGCGGCAAGTCTTAGAGTGTAGTGGCGTGTTGTGGAGTGATGTGTCGTGGGGTGACACTTTTATTTATTTATTTGAAAAGTTTTATATAGCGCTGGCTATACCCTGAGGTATCAGAGAACTTTACAAGAAGATTAGTGCGTTACATGTTACCTAGTTACATCAAATAAATCAAAGAATCACGGAGTGAGGAGGAGGGGTAGGGAAGGAAACACTACAGGGAAACGATGAAAACAATGTCAGATGACCGGCTTGGTAGGTGACAGTCGAGGGGGTGAAACCAGGGCCAGACTAATCTATAGCTGCATATGACAGCTCCACCGGGCATCTGTCAAGGTTGCTCGTGCGACGAGGTAAGTACAAACAGTTTTGGTATCCGCCCAGGGGGCATCGGCAAAGGTCCATCGATAGTTCCATTAAAGTTCCACCTGGCAAGGGCCCTGTTGATCCGGCTCCGTGGTGTGTACAGTGTTCAAGGTTTTAGAGGATCAGCGAGTTACGGATTACATCAATTAAATTAAAGAATCATGGATGGAGGAGGAGGGGGAAGGAAGGAAACACAACGGGGAAAACAATGTCAGATGACCGGCTGGGTAAGTGATGGCCCATGGGGTGAAACCAGGGTCAGACTCCTCTATAGCTGCATATGACAGCTCCACCGGTCATCGGCCAGGGTTGCTTGTGCACCGAGGTAAGTACAAACAGTTTTGGTATCAGCCCAGGGGGCATCGTCAAAAGTCCATCAAAAGTTCCATCAAAGTTCCACCGGGCCTGGGGCCTGTTGATCCAGCTCCGTGGTGTGTACAATGCACAAGGTTTCAGTCCGGGGCATCGTCATAGATCAAATTGGTAGCACCCATCCCGGAGTTACTGGGAGGCCAAGACTTACTGTAGGGTTGATATGCACTCAATAGCAATGCTTCCAGGGGGCAGACCAGGACAGCCATCTTAAGGTCAGGCATATGGAGTGTGGACCGGGGTTGTAGGGCACTCAGCTGTTGCCCCAAGCAATTCTCTCGGTGTGAGTGAGGCTGAAATAGGACTAAGTGTAAAAAACCAGTCCCATTGCAAGTCTTTTGCACTGTGGAGACCCTGATGTGACGTCATGCTCTAACTGACTGCCTGCTCTGTAATTCTCTGCTGAGGAGCACTGTTAGTCTGTGGCTCGCTTGAAATAAACGGTAGTCTTTCTTCTATTTTCCTGAAAAATGTCCCAGTTTTTGGTTTTACAATTTTTGTCACAGCATGTCGTTGAGTGCTCTGGAGTGATGTAGACTGGAGTGGTGTGTCGTAGAGTGGATAGTTATAGAGTGGAGTGACGTGGAGTGTCAGAGTGAAGCAGTATGTGGTGCAGTGTGGTGGAGTAGAGTGGAGGGAGGTAGAAAGGCACAGAGTAAAGTGGTGTGCACTGGAGTATGCATGGTGTGGTAGCACCCTGCCATTACAGACAACACATTTTCAATTGACATGACATCACATTTGCACAGACATTCAGTTTGACTGATAAAACTATACAGGTCACAAACAATGTGTGGAAATGGCATCACCTAGTGTATTGACTTGTTTTGATCATAATAAAATGGTTGTGTGACAGAATCATGCATGCAATTACAGCGCATGCCAGTTCCATGCTGTCTTAACCACACATTTGCCTTTACCACGCATGCCTTTACAACAAAATATGCATTGTTAAGGCATGTGTGGCAAAGACATATGCATGGTTAAGACTTCTCAGGTACGTGTAACCCCCGATCCTTGCCCCGCCCTGAGCCCTAAAACAACTCTCAAAACCCCGAAAAGTACCCTGAACCCTGCCCCCTCCCTGAGCCCTAAAATGGTCCCACAAGCCCTGTCCTGAGACGCAAAACCAACAACTCCCTCATGAAAACCAACCCCTTCCCTCTAGTACTAAAAACTTCCCTGCCCCTCAGCCCTAAAAACGACCCCACCCTCCCCTAAGCCCTATAAACTACCCGCCTTCCCGCGGCCCTAAAAACTACCCTAATTCCCCCCAGCCCTAAAAACTTCCCCCACCTCAGCCCTAAAAACAACCCGACCCCGAGACCTAACAACTACCCAACCCCCCAAAAGCCCAGAAAACTCCCCCGACCCTCCCAGCTCTGAAAACAACTCGACCTCCACAGCCCTAAGAACTACCCCAAACCTTAAAAAACAACATCCCACCCCTCCAAAACCCGGGTCCAGCCCCACTTACATCACAGCATCCTTTCCCAATCCTTCCTCGTCCTGAGCCTGCCCATTCCAGCAGCTAGACCACACACTGCCTTAACCACACATACGTTGTTAAGGGATTATGCATTAGTTAAGGTAAGCGTGATTGCGCTTGTGTTGTTCGGACAAGCATGGCTCTGCCCGCATTGTTCCGACCGTTTCCCTATAAAATTATTTGTTTCCACCAAACGTCAGGATTACAAAAAAAAAGTCTTCATATTTACTTCCTAATTCTGATATATTCTGAAATATCTGCACAGTTCATTTGAGACCTCTAAATTTAGTTGTCCTCGAAAAAAACCTTTACTTTAACAACCCCAGCAAGATCGTCACATAAATTCTCTCACTTTGAAGTCAGAGAAAGAAAAAGAAACGCCAATCTCCTGCCATTTGACCTCCGTCTTTGAATGCACATCAAATGTGGCAAGATAATAACAAAACTTAAAGGCCTATTTACAGAAAGCGAGTCTTCGTGGAAGAATAGAAGGATTGGTGGTAAACAGGCTATGCTTCACAGGAGGGACTAACTCGAGTTGCTCAGCCTAAAACAAATAAAGCCAGCAAACAGAAAGCACAACTGTGAGTTACAAAACACAAAGGCAATGGTAAGCTTTTAGAATGTCCCCAAGAAGTCATTAGCAAACTAGACAACTGCGTTGTCTGGTAGGCTTTGACCTAATAATGAGGGCCAGGGGTTTAACCTGCATCTCTTGATTCTGAGGTTTGCAACTTATCAACTACAACACCCCTCTGTGTCATATTTTGCACACATTCTTTTTACTAAATAAAATCAAAGGATGAAGACATTGTCTCTCTTAGAAGTATATGGAAGCATGAAAAGGCCACTCCATCTGTGGGAATTATTCCTTTAAGAGACACATCCTTTCTTACTACGATGCTTACCTTTGCATAGAACATTTAAAAATCCTTATACAATGTGTCAGCTTTGTATCTCTGACAAGCTCGTATAAATTACCACCCTATACACTTAAATGTCCCTATTTTATTTTTTTTGTCCTCATTTGCCACATCCTTGTTCCAAGAAGGAGCCAACCACCTTATTGTCCTTTAAGAAACAGACCAGAAAATGGTCCCATCCTACTCCCGGACAGACGTATCAAATTGGCGGGAGGTACTTTCAGGAAGATCTTACTCCATCAAGGCATATTTCAGCCTGTTGGCCCTGGATGCGTTGTCGTGATCCGGCAGACCCCCGTCTGGACCATGGAGTGTAGGGGCATAATCATCGGACCCGGGGAAAAAAAACAAAAAAAAAACCCCGGAGGCCCGAGTAGCTTTTCATCTCCACTTGACTAACAGATTCCAAAAGGCAAGGCTCCGAGAGCTGCCAGATCTAGCTGTGTCCACCTTTGATGTTTCATAGAGGGATGACAGCCACTCTGCGTGGGTTGGTGGGTTGGAGTCGACCCAGTGTTTACATATTTGCCGTCTTGCCAGGAGGATTGCATAGAACAGAACAGTCCTTGCCAACCCCGTAATGTTGTCTTCCAGACCAAATATAATTAAGGGCAAGCTGAGGGGGATCTGTATTTTAAGGATTGATTCCAAGGTAACCTTAACTTCATCCCAATACGCCATGATATCGGGGCAGTCCCAAAACATATGAATATCAGAGGCTCCTGGGAGGAGACACTTGTTGCAACACTTTCCTGGCTGGAATTTAGAAAGCCTTTGGGGGGAAAGATATGCTCGGTGCACAGTAAACAGGTGGTTACGTCTTAACCATGCTGGCTTGACAGTTTTGTAAGGGAGACTAAAAGATCTAAGCCATAGGTCCTCACCCTGTGCGCCCATGTCACTTCCCCACAACTCCGACGGGAGGTTAAATTCACCATCTGCCTCCTCCATGATGGACCAGTACCAGAAGACCACCTCTTTACCCAACGTTTGCCTTTCTACCAGATGTTTTTCTAGAAAACGGTATCTCCAACCTGAACATTTTTTCTTGACTGCTCCCGGAACCAGCTGACCAGTTGTAAATATTTGAATCTAGATAGAGCTGGGGCGACCCTCTCGGAGAGCACCTCCCATTCTACCAAAGAACCTCCTGCCATCAACTCTCCCCATCTTAGAATCCCTGCCTCTAGTAGGGGAACTGCGAGGCTGTCTTTTAGACAGGGGGGAGCCCCGGGGAATCCCAGATTGGGGCGAGGTTGGAAAAGTATGCCAACCCAACTCTGGCTTTTATTTGAACCCATTCTCTCACCAATGATTGTAAAATCTTTAGTCTCACCTTTTAAAAAAACTCCTGGTGTCCAAACAAACAAAAAACCGTCAAGTGGAAGATTAGCCCCAATCAACATGGCCTTAAACATTTTCCCATTTGAGGTGTCTTCAGCAGCATCCTGGAGAGGGACAGCTGAAATGCCCATGCGTACTACTATAGGTCTGGCAATGCGAGCCCTCCCTTCTCCTCCTTAATTTTTTACATGCCAGCCTTCCTGTTTTATAGCTCCAAATGAAATAATTAATTTCCTGCTGACATTTATGGAGCTGTTTAGGGTCAAATGCTAGTAGAATGGAATTAAAGATAAACGTAAATTTAGGGAGGATAGACATTTTCACTAGGTTTGTTTTACCATACACAGTCAGATGGAGAAAGGACCAGGCCCTCAATAGTGCCTTAGACACACGAAGGACCCAATCTAAATTGGTCTGGGCCAGCGTACCAATGTCATGGGTGATTTTAACTCCCAGGTACCGAATTGAGGGGGTCACTGGAAGATGTAAGTTATCAATATTTCAGGTCATAAGCTCAGTTTTCCCCGCATTAATTTCGTACCCGGAGACCCGCCCGAAATCCTCCGCCTTCCTTACAACCAATGGGAAAGCCTGGACAGGGTCTGTGGGGTAAATGAGGATATCATCGGCATAAAGTCCGACCTTCTTCTCCCAACCACAGAATTTAAAAGACGGGATGCTACGTTCATCTCTCAGGATCTGGATGAAGGGTTCAACATAAATATTAAATAGAGGGGGGAGAGCGGACAACCCTGTCTAGTGCCCCTCATGATTTGAAAGGGCTCAGTGCGGGTACCATTGACCAGGAGACTAGCCCTGGGATCTCTATATAGAAGATTGATTGCACGACAGAACTTGGCCCCGAGTTGAAACTTCCTCATTACTGCAGCCAGATAGGGCCAGTTGACCCCATTGAATGCTTTAGTAGCATCAAGGGTCATAATGGCCAGAGGAAGGGCAAAGGTTGAGGCGATATCAATCGCACCTACCAGGTCATGGGTTAGATCTGCTAACTGGCGCCCCCGTATGAAACCCTTTTGATCTTGATGGATAATCGTACCGATCTCACTCCCAAGCCGTGCTGACAAAATTGCGGCAAAAATCTTATAATCATTGTTTAGGAGCGAGATCGGCCGATAGGCCCCACAGTCGGCCGGGTCCTTACCTGGTTTTAGGATCAGAGCGATGTCTGCCTCGCCCCATGACTCGGGTGGCACTGCTCCATTTAATAGGATGTCGTTGAAAAGACCAGTCAAGATTGGGACAATGGCTAAGCCCAGAGCACGGTAGAGCTCGCCAGGGATACCATCTGGCCCAGCGGCCTTCCCCCGCTTCAGTTGTTTAATGGCATTGCTGACTTCTGCCTCTGTTATTTCCCTGTCCAGACAATCGCCCTGTTCCAAGGAAAGCGCAGGAAGATCGACCCTCTCTAACCACGCATCCCTGACCATTGGGTCAACTATAATCTCTTCTTTATAAATTTTCTGGAAGAAGTCCTGGAAGGCTTTTCCTAGGTCTGTATTTGAGGTCCTAGGCGTAACTTCCCCATCCCCTCTCACTTCCCTGATATACTTTTTGGCCTGATCTGATTTGATTTTCCAGGCTAAAATTTTACCTGCGGCCTCTCCATACTCGAAGTGTGAGAGCTTGCTGGCCTCCCACCTCTTTGCCACCCTTCTTTGTAGTATATTATCCAGTTCTGCTTTTAGCTCCTTACGTCTCTCTTGATCTACTAAGGGTATAGTATCAGGGCCTAGCTTCAGGTCTAGGAGTGTCAGCTCCCGCTCTATGCTTGATATCCCTTCTCTGTATTGCTTCTTTCTGTATGATGCTCGGTTGATGATACATCCTCTTAGGTAGGCCTTAAACGTATCCCACACGATAGCCAAGGAGGCCGAGTTTAGATTACATTCTAAGAAAGAGGTAGACTCTCGTAATAGGAAGTCTGTCTCTTCTTCCTCAAGCAGAATGATCCGATCAAAAGACCAGGATTTGTATTTATTCTGCTGATCCAGTGTTAGTGAGAAGAGAATAGCCGAATGATCGGACAAATGGGAGGGGAGGTAGACCAACTCCTTCAGGGCATCCTTCAGGCTGTAGCTGAAGAGCGCCTAATCGATTCGGGATTTATGCTTGTATTTGAGGTTGTGGAAAGACACCCCCAACATATTGCCCGCTCTCTCCCTCCAAAGAACCGCTAACCCCAAATTTGTCATGCATGCTATAGGGTTGACCTAGATTTGACATGGGTCTGTGCTCTAGAGTTGGGCGATTTGTCCAATGTAGGGTTTAAGACTAAGTTAAAATCTCACATCCATATCACAGGGTCTTGAGAGGTAATCAGGTGGCTCTGTATTATATTACGGTAGGAAGGGTCATCGTGGTTGGGACCGTAATATCCTACCAAGGTGAAAGCCCTCCCATCTAACAGAACATTAGCTAGAAGCCATCTACCACTGGGATCCTCCTTATAGTCTATGACCTGTGCCTTGGCCTGTTTTATGAAAACAATAAGGACCCCGCGGATGTTGGCATTATGATCTGTACAGAGAAATTTGTCCATCCATTTCAGATTTTTCATCATTTCATTGGCCCTTTGTTTTAATAAGGGATGACAATGACCTGCGCGGGGGAGTCTCTCAGGTATTGGAAAATTTTGTGTCTCCTACCCCTCACACGCAGGCCATTGACATTCCAGGATAAAACTTGTAACCTTTTTTTACCACAAATGAGCCGCTCCTAGAAAAATGACCTCAGTGCTAGAGTAAAATAGTGTTAGTTAGTGAGTCTTGGCATCTCACAAAAAGTGAAGGACTGGTCTCACACACCACCTGGTGTCATGCTTCATCATTGACCAGTCCTCGCCCTCTAAAAACTTGGTTTGATAGAGGGCGGGCTTACACCTGGAGACAGGGATGCACTTCTAAAACTAAGTGGGGGCCCATGCAAAAAGTGAAGTGAGGTTAAAAAGCCATTACAGATGTCATACTTGTTTTAATGTAACTGGCATCTGTATGGTGTTAAAAACAAAGGTCGGTGTGATGGGGATTATCATTGTCCCCCCACCGTGCTATACATGGTCAACATGTTTCTGCCTATTGGCCCCAAAAGGGGTCCGTGGCATTCGTCAGGACCTATATTAATTGGGCTCCACCCTTACCGTAGTAAATGTAAATGTAAATGTAGTTGAGCTTATATAGCGCACAGCTACCCGCAGTGGGTTTCCCGGCGCTTGCTTAGGGAACCCTTCCTGGTATTCCCCTGTGAGATAGCAGGGTATCCACAAGGTGAAAGTCAGGCATCCCGCCGCGAGGGGCCGTTGTGGAGATTAAGCAAGCTATTGCCCAGAGTCACAGAGTGTGAACCCGTGAGTCAAGGAGGCACCGGGGCGAGAATTATCGAGTCCGTGGAATTTTTAGCCCAAGACCCCGCCGAGGCGGGGAATTGAACCCTGGTCCAGGACCGATCTCAGCTTCCGGGTCTGCTGCCTCTAACCCCTGAGCCACACTTCTCCAGTAAACAGGTGAGGGTTCCACTTGGTGGTGGGGAATAATAACTTGCCACCGTTAAGCGATACAACTGGACGCCCTAGTCAATGGGACCTACTAGCCCATAGGAGAGTAAGGAGGGGAGACCGGCGAGGAAGCAAGGAGATCGGATGCAGGTGTAGAGGTGGGAATTCCCCTTACGTACACATTTGACCAAAGGGGTCTCCCCTCCTTACTGCTCTTTCCCTTCCATGACTTTCAGTAACACAGTGCCTGTCACTGTCCCTAATGGTGCTGTTCTTCACCATTTGCTACTTCCCTTTCTGTTTCGCTGATTTTTTCACACACTGTTCCCATACTCTCACAGTTTTGTTTGTGATGGCTCCGCGTTGTGGCGCGGAAAAGTTCTCAGAAGAAAAACTGACGTCAGCGTGCTGGGTTGGGACTTATGTGACTCCGCGGACAGCGTCAGGGCGGAGTCGCATGGTGCCGCCCCCTGGCGCGCAGGGATGCTGTGGCAAAATTTTTTCCAGATCCAGTCTCACGCCTGGGGATAATTCTAGGTTAAAGAATCTGCGTCTAGAATTGTCTCTACCAGATACAATGTGCCGAAGGTAAGTACATTGTACATTAATATCAATTATTAGCTAAAAACTGAAACTTTGAAATATCCAGACAAAAAGTAGGCCCTGTTATAAATGCTAAAAAAAATAGAACATCATTGGGAAATTATGGAACATCAAGAATTAAATTATAAAAAGCTGCCGTAAATTATTTTGAATCGATTATTGCTTGGTGCATCATATGAGAAAATAACTTAGGGATGTAAGTATGTTGTTGATATAAGTATTCCAAGCACAGTTTCTTAAAGGTCACGCTGCCTCATCAAAACATATTGCCTCGAAAATAGAAAAACAATACTATAGATTAAGGGTCACATTTCTCGCTTTATAGTGAAAGCCAAGCAACCGGAGTTTTCTCTGCAGGAAATATAATTTTCCACCTTCCAGTTAAGGATTTGTAATGAAATTCACAATAGTGACACTAATGTAAAAATAGTTAATATGAACTTCCTAAAAGCATTTGCTCAAAAGAGGCAATGATGTCCTTATCCATGCATGTGGTATTTTTATAACGCAAATCTAGTAAAAAGGCAGCAGAGCACTGTACAGAGTCAAAGACAAGCATAAAGTAATCGAGTAAGAGGTGAACTGATTTGTGAACTGTTAATCCATTGTGCTGTAGCGTTCTTTAAAGAGGTGCCTCTCCAGCTCTTCCCCAAATTGGAGCAGCTTCAGGCTGTCCTAATGTATAGATCCAGAGTACATAGGAGAAAAAGGCCTGCTGTCTTGTTTTTTATGATTCTTAGTCTGATGGTGTCCTGACTGCAAGTGTGCTGAAAACCGCCAGCTATGGTGAGCTTATCTGCAATATTGGGAGGGGTGCTGGTTAGGATGGCTTTGCACTTGATGCAGCTGATTTTGAAGATGGTGCAGGCTGGTTAGGGGTTGCATTAAGGTAGAAGTGAAGTGATCATGTTTATTTAGGCTGTGGATGAGACCAGCTGTGATGTATATGATGCACTTAATATGTGTCAGTGTGGAGTCTTGAAGGCCATTGAGCAGGGCAATGCCACCATCCAGATGCAAGAGTACGGGGGCTTGAACAGCAGTTCTGATGTCACATTCTGGAAGAAACAGTTTCACTTTAGAAGAGAGAGCTGATACAAGGCTTTCTTTGGTTTGTGACAATGTGTTCCTTGATGGTGAGGTTAGTCTCCAGGGTGATACCAAATGACTTGCATTAATTGGTAGTTGGTGTTCAAAGCCATCATGATTCATGTCATAGAGCCTGGAAATCTACTTGGTTCAAGTCGATCAGAGCTGGTAAGTCTTTTCCCAGAGGTCCAGCTAGTCTGAATTTAGCAGCGCTATTTGGTCTGCATGATTTGCAATACTCAGGAGGTTCCCAGTCTTAAGGATTACTATGACATTAGCCCCTCTCATGGATGGGGTTAGCCCTATTCCACCAGGGAACGAGTTCAACAACTCGGCTAGCTGGTCCAGTAGGAGAGCGCAAACTCTCTGTAACATGCACCAGAAAGACCATCTGGGCCTGGAAATTTATTTGGCTGTGTAGTCTTGATAGCCTGTAAAATATACTGTTTTGTTATGGGTTGTTCCATTTCAGTTGTCTAGTTTGCAAGTATCTTTGGCATGTGAACTTTGTCCCGGAAAGCCATAATGTCCTCCTAGGCCCCACACTGGAATAACCAGGGTGTATAGATGCAGAGGTACACATGAACCTACCGTCCCAAGTACCAGAAAGGAAGGGGTGGAACAAATAAACAGAACAAAGCATCCCACCAGGGAGGAAGTGAAAGAAGACACTTGCAGAAGGCAAATCCACCCGGAGGGAGGGGAGTGCAGAAGAACAAGCTGAAGGACCTCGCAGAACGGGGAGGAAGGGCGGGCCGTGAAGGAATCTGTAGCTAGAATCGTCTCTACCAGATACATCGTTACCGAAGGTAAGTAACTTGTACATCTGATAGAGACTACTAGCCGCAGAGTCCTTAATGTAGAATAGATACCCTAGTCATACCCAGAGGGGAGGAAGGTCTGCGAAAGAACCTCACCAGCTTGGAAGAATACAGGGCCCCAACAGGGAATGGGGACAGGAAGGAGGGCCCAGCCCCCACCAAGCAGAAGTAAATAAGAACAGGGAGAAGGGAAGGCCAGGATACCACAAGCCTACCCGAGGGGCAAAGGGCGTCTGCCAGAGAACCTGGCGAGACAGACAGCACCATGAGAGTACCAAATGAAGTAAAGAACCACCCGCAAAATCCAAGGAAAAGAGGTGGAAACGGAGGCAGAGCCCGCCTCAGGAGAACACACACACAGCAAAGGGGATAGCTGAACGGGCATCAGCCCCGAGGAAAGGGACAAGCCAGGAACGGCTCCACAGCCGAGAAGCGCATACGTGAGAAGAAAGACACAGTCGCGCAAAGCTCCAGTAGTGCAAGGGACAGGAGCACACGGAAACACACCAAGGCTCATGGAGGTGGACCATAACGACCATGCATGTGCAGCAGGCAACTGGTACATACTATGAAGTAGTGTGCCCAGAACAAACCGAGCGCAAGACTAAGACAGGCAAGGGAACCCCAGAACAAGCCTCTGAGAAGGACCATCCCAGTGGCACAACCCGACCCACGAAGAGAAGTGGGACCGGCCAAAAGAAAAAGAGGAGAAGCAAGGAATATGTAGTAAAGACCTAAAGCCGTCAACCAGAACACAGGAGAACACCAGGAATATCCTAGCCCCTTGGAACACAAGGTAGAGAACCAGGCTGAAACGTTGGATAATAAGGTGGAAACACCAAGACATGAAGCCGTAAACGGCAGAGCAGAGCAAGCTGTGCTAAGGCGGAAGAAAAAAGACCACACTAAGCAGTATACAGTGACGCTAGGAAACACGAGGAACCCGAGAACGTATCCACTCCCGCCCAGCTTAGGACAGAGCTATATAATAGCCAACAAGTACCCCACCTAGGGTATGACACGTCCCAAAACAAAACAGGGGAACACCTCTTAGGGAAACCCGCAGCAGAGGTCAAAAACAGACGGCTTACCAATCAGCCAAAAAAAAAATAATACACAGATTGTCCAACCTGAGGACCAATACAGCTTCACTAACAGCCAAAAAACACACACCGCAAAAGCTGAAGGGCTGTATCAGCAGCCAAAAGTACAGAGGAGCCAACTTAAGGACCCTGAAGGCATTCCCGGCCACAGAGGGGCCAACCGAAACACTAGGCCTAAAGAGAAAGATGGGATAAACGCCTCCCATAAGACACCTGAGGACCAACAAGCCGAAGCTTACGGAGGGGGAGGAGGACGGAGCCCCGCAAGGAGTCGCTGAATAGCAGAGTCCACGTGGGTGTTAAATAAAAGAATCCCATCAAAGGGCAGGTCAACAAGACACTCCCGAATATTCTCGGGAAAGACACTATCCCGCAACCAAGCATGGCGGCGGAGGGCCACAGAACTCGCCATAGCGCGGGCGAGATAATCAGAGACACCCAAGGCTGAACGGAGAATCAATGCAGCTATCTCCAAACCATCCAGCACATGGTGCCGCAGATCAGCGCGGACACCTTTGTGGGAGGTGCGAGACAGAAGTGACTCAGCGGAATCCCATAGGTCAGAGGTAGCCCTGGCCAACACACAAAGTGTGCTGAGCGCGCGCAGAGCAGCGCTAGTGGAAGCGAAAATGTTACGCCTCCAGGAGTCCAACTACCGGGCCTCCCGTGATGGTGGGAGCAACACTGAAGGCAAGGAAGGGAAAGCAGTCTGCAAGACAGGGCCCTGGGCAGACGGGTGGGAAAAAAGGCAGACTGGATCGTGCGGGGCAGGACGGTGGCGGTGGAGGAGTGGCTGAGGCACCGGATCCCCCGTAGCAGTACGCCCCCAGAAGAGAGTTGTGGAGCGAAGCTTCAAATGGAAGAAGCGGCTCCCCTCCACCAGAGCCCTGGTGGAGAACATCCAACAAGTGGCCCGTTGGGAGTGGAGTGACTGTGTTGACCATTTGCAAAATGCCGGTGGCCGTGGAGATGGCCCGGACAAAGGCTACACTCGCCTCTGTAGGGCGATGTGGGGGAGAGAGCAACTCTTCTGTGGGTGAAGGCTGCAAACTAAGCCACTCAAACCTGTGCCCTGCTGGAGGAAGAAACGGCCAGCCCCTGTAGGATGGAGGACCCATGGACAAGTTAGGGGCCTGAGGGGTCTCCGAAGAAGGCGGAGAAGCCTGCGGGGCAATCAATTGCAGGGTGCGGAACAGCAGGTCCGGGGGCTGTGGGCACGAAGACGGCATAGAATCCGCCTTGGAAGCCGCTGGGGAAAAGGCAATGATGCGGCGTTCAGTCTCCGGTGAAGAGGAGAGGACAATCCTCCGGAGAGGAAGGGACAAGGGACATCCCGAGAAGAGTTGACGATCCAACGCTGGGACGGCGCAGGGGAGTCCATCATGGGCACCGGTGTGTCCTCGATCGGCGCCGAAGTGTCCACCAGAGGTGCAGAGTCGACCTCCACCACCATGTGCCTCATAGGAGAAAAGGGCGGGGTCGGAGCCGAAACAGCCAATGAACTGCGCCGAAATGGCGCCGGCTCGACCTCCGACGAGGCAGCCGCCTGCGCAGAGGACCGAAAGGGACTCAGGGAGGCGTCCCGAGTCCTGTCCTCCACCCGCGTCGCAGCTAGGGCTGGGGAGGGATGCCGTTGGCACCGGAAAGGCGTCGGCTCGGCCTCCGGTAAGACAGCTGCCTGCCCAGAGGACCGAGGGGGACTCGGGGCCAAACCGTGAGTCCCGGCGACCTCCTGCCACACCACAGTGAACCCTGCGGGGTTTTGCGGCGAGGCAGGGACGCCATGGGTTGAAGAGGGGAACCCCGTAGGGCCTTACCTCAATGACACCACACCTCCAAAACCTGAAGCCGAATGCATCGGCACTGGGGGCGAATCCCCCGGCGAGTCCGCGTAAGGCCCCACGCATGGCAAGGGATCCGCAGGCGTCTCAGGAAGAGGAAGGGGGCCCAAAGAAGCCTGCAGAGCGGTAGCGTAGGCCTTCATTTGGGTCCTTGTCACCCCAATCAATGCCAGGAAACGGCGGATCGAGTGGCGACGGGCGTGGTAGCACGTCCCGAGAGGGACCTACGCCCTCTGCAGAACGAGGACAGGGCCTCGGTGGCAAGCTGCAAGACTTACCGTGGGCGAGCGACACCCATGGGGCCTCGGCGAAGGACGATGCTGCAGCTGGAATTGGCGGCTTCTGGACCCTTCTGAGGTAGGGGACGGACGCGGTTACCAGACCGATCTGGACAAGCGGGCCGAAAGCAATTTCATCCTACGCTCCCGCTGGGACTTCGGCTTGAGATGCTGACAAGCGTCGCAGTCCGTAGACTCATGGTGCTCACCCAAACACTACATACAAATAGAGAGGGGGTCCGTCGCCGACATCTGATGTGTACAAGAAGCACACGTCTTGAAACACTAAGGCATTGCACACTGTTCCCAACGCAAAGACGTTAAAAGAGGCCTGAAAACAGGTCTAGGGAACTCACTCCGGATCCACGTTGCACGCGGAAAAGAAGGAAACTGACATCAGCGTGCCGGGGTGGGACTTATGTGACCACGCTGACGTCACATCCACGGACAGAGTCAGGGCGGAGTTGCGTGGTGCCGCCCCCCGGCGCGCAGGGATGCTGTGGCAAAAGGTTTTCCGGATCCTGTCTCACGTCTGGGCATAATTCTACATTAAGGAATATGCAGCTAGTAGTCTCTATCAGATTTGTAAAATACCTGGAATTCTGTACAGTTATTACCGATGTAAGATAAATGTTTTCATGCATAAATTGGCTTTAATACTAAACCATGATTCTAATTACTGTGACCCCGAGTCAATTTTCTTTCTGAGGATGAGTCGCACACAGGAGACAGGCAATTTATGAAACAAACTCTTACATTTCGGCTCAAAAGCTGATTTAATTTTTTTTATCTACCGGACCTTGCACAACATGTAATAGACCGTGAACCTCACCCGAAGTCCTAGATCATACCATTCTATAACATGCATGATAGAAAGTCAAACAGAACTTCTGGCACTGGGATAAATGGGCTTAATTTGCCTTGGCCCATGAGGCAGCATTACCTTTGGAATATGTATATGAGAAATTTGATAACTCCGTCCTGCTATGTAGTAATAAGCATTGATGGCAAAACGTGACTAGTGACACATAGTAGCCAAAGAATTTTTTTTTCCATTTTCTTAAAGAAGCACAAGTAACCAAAAATCTAAAGACTTAGGAAATAGTTTAAATGTTGGCGTTATGTACACTCCATCGCAAAGGCAATGGAGTATACATACCGCCAACAAAATGGCCCTTCTATGCGATTTAAATGTCACAGGTATTTAAATACAATAGGTTTGGCTACGGCAGTAACTACTCCGTCTCTGCCATAGCCAAACCTCTCTGGCGGCCTGATGGAGTAAGGGCCGTCAGAGAAATGGCACTATGTCCGCCAACCCAATCAGGATGGGAAGATATACAGCCATTTCTTCTTTTTTTACTGTTTGTCACCACCAGGCAAACCCTGGTGGTAAGGAACAGTGTAATGTTAATAATGCTTCCCCCACAATGAGAGATGACTGCTATGGTGAGGGTAGCATTACATTTATTAAAAAAAAAAAAATCCGTATCAGGATTTTCTTTTTAAAAATAAAAAAAGAAAACTGTTTGGTGCTGGGTTGCGTCATTCTGACACAGCTCTGCTCCAAACAGCGAAATGCACTGTCATGAACCGCTGTGGCGGCGGTTCCTGCCAATGCTTTATAAAGCAAGACACACAATTGATGGACGGAATGCAGAACAAATCAAAACATTCACCCCCAGTCAAGAGATCTGGGTTAAATCCATCATTCTTTTGGCCACCATGCCACCCCAGTTTAGAACTGGCCATATGCAAATCAGTCAGGACCCTGTGCCTCATTGGAACAGTCCATTTATTTGACGTGAACAAAGGTCCTGAGCTTAATTAGAGATATAAACAATTTTTAAATATAGAACACAATAGGGACTATATATTTGACCTGCCCAACCGGACCAGGATTTTTATTTTGTTACAATCAAAACAATGAATGGAATACAAAAAGTAATTACTTGTGGTAGGGCACAATCCTGTACCCAAGCAGTGAGAGAGACAGGAAATAGAAACAAGAATTGGAGCAGAAAAATTCACAGGCAAGGAAAAGAGCAAACTGGACACTTTTAAATCAGTGTAAGCAGTGTTCTCCAGAGTGGAGCATGCAAATTGATACACAATGGTTACATGTATGCCCACTTAAAGAAGTCGACGTTTCGATCCTATTGCTCAATTAAATAAGGATCATCATCAGGACTGTAAAAACAATTGAGTTGCCTGAGGAAATTATTACGCCTGTTTGTGGGAGGAACAGGGAGGAAAAAGAGAAATAAAGTTTTTCAATAAAGTTTTTAGAATTCAAAAACTGAGAAGTCAGCATTTAGAAGAATATTCACATATTTACAGTCCTCGGAACCGCAGTGAACTCTTCAGGTGCACAGGTGAGTTAAAAACGCGAGAAGTTTTTCAGAACTCAAAAATCAAAACCTGAGAAGTCAGCATTTAGAAGATTATGCACACATTTACAGTCCTCGGAACCGCAGTGAACTCTTCAGGTGCACAGGTGAGTTAAAAGCGCGAGAAGTGTTTTGTAGTTCGGTCCGTGGGACGTTAGCCGGCTGAGTGTTTAGCTGGACTGGCCCCGAATTATTATGTCCTTAATACCATTTGCGAGTATATGGCATCTGTTCATGCATAGCTGTGAGCGGTATCAAAATTAAAGGACCTGGATGTGAGGGCGTGCGAGCTAGGGGCAAGTAGAATCCAACAGGTATTATAAGGCTTACCTCGAGTGGGACGGCTAGCCGTACTGAGATTAGTGCTAGGACCATGTGAGGTCGCTGGGGCTGAAGTTAAGGCTTACGCTGTAAATGAAAAATCGGAGTCAGATCACTTAATAGCGATGCCGGGAATTGCATGCATTACATCACGATGGCGCCAGTGAAGTAGAACCTACATGGGCGATTGCCCAGTAAGCCATGAGTTGAGGAACACCGGTCGCTTGTTAGCGAGATCCTTCAGGGCAGTTGGCGGTCTTCGTAAGATGGAAGATACGCTATTGAAAGGGAGGGGTGGAGGTTAGAGGGAGTGAAGTGGGAGGAAGGGAAATTCCTGAGGCCACATTCGGAACATAAATAACTTACCGATGTGTTTGAACAATGTCAGGAAACACGGCAGTGAGGGGGCGTGATGGCGACGATGCGGTCTTGCCAGCCGGTGAGCCTAGTGAGAGGAGCGCGGCTCTGTGGATAAGCCCCGGGGAAGGTAGTCATGTGACCACGAACATCGGTCTCATGTCTATGGGAGTGGGTGGAGCATGAGCATGCAACCGTGGGGGCCATCTTGGAATGGTGAATGGTGAAGGTGAACGGGTCTTAAAAACAACAGTTGTGCATTAAAATACGGCGCAGGTGACGTACAACTATTAGTGACCTTCAATAAACAACTTAAGGTTCACATGGTGGGCCTATCATACATTCACATATTTGGAGAAAATATGGTAGTGATAGGTAAACAATTTCTGATGTCTTCCCAGAGAGTGAAGCCTGGGCAAATTGATAATCCAAAATGTTCATTCAGCTGCAGTCAAGTTCAATTGAGGGTTGCAGATTAGAGCAAGGTGGTCCAGTCCTCACTCCTGTTCAGGCCAGTCCGTATGGTATCAAATTGGATTATGCTTTTTAATTCCTCCCGATTCAGGATTTGGGCAAGGTTGCCACCCCTTTGTGGCAATTTGACAACTTTTAGAATTGTCCAACGAATGTCATCCTCGGTGTGATTCTTTTCAGTGAAATGTTCAACCAATGGTGCATTGGGAGTCCTGCACCTAATGCGGCTCCTATGTTGGCAGATTCTAGTTTTAGCTTTCTGAGTCGTCTGACCTACATACATACATTTTGGGACAAGGGCACAATACTGTGTAGATAACATTGTTGGTATTACAATTGGAAAAAGATTTCAATTCGACAGTGACATAATTGTGACTGAAATTGCATGTCTCAATTGCATAACCGCATACATTACACCCCCCGCACTTTTTATGACCCAATAGTGGTGGCAGATTCCAATTGGACTCAATGGTAGATCTGGGTGTGGGCACCGGAAGGGCCGCTCTCACCAAGTGGTTCTTAAGATTTTTACTCTTACGGAAAGCAAATAGGGGTCTTTCTAGATTAATGGAGCCAGCATTAATTATGGGCCAATGTTTGAGGATAGATTTCCTGATTTTGTGTGACACCGGCGAGAAAGTAGTGACGCAGGCTATCCTCTCTGTTTTGTCATGTACTTTGGGTGTCAGCAAAGCATCTCTAGGGCAGTACCACGCCCTTTTGGATGCCGTTTTTACTAGCCTTCTAGGATAGCCACGGTTTTTGAGTTTGTCAGATAGAATTTTAGCCTCCCTGAAGTAATCTGTTTTGCAAGAACAATTTCGCCTTATCCGCATGAATTGAGAATAAGGCAAAGAATCTTTTAGTGCCCTAGGATGATTGCTGTTATAGCTCAGGAGCTTATTACGCTCTGTCGGCTTTCTGAAGAGGCGTGTAAGAAGTTCACCTTCATTATGATAAACTGTGAGGTCCAGGAACGCTATTTCTGCTTTGTCATGAGCAAGTGTGAATTTCAGATCTGCGCAGTTATTATTAAGCCAATGTAAGAACTGGTTTAATGCGTTGGTGTCAAGGTTCCATATTAGAAAAATATTGTCAATATAACGACGCCACAGTCCAATCCCTGAGTAGAAGGGGTTACCTTCTGACAGAATCACACTAGTCTCGAGTTTATCCATGAAAAGAATGGCTAGGTTGGGGGCAATAATTGCGCCCATGGAGGTCCCCTTGATTTGTTGACAATAGACATTATCAAAGATGAAGAAATTCCTAGTTAGGCATAGCTCGAGTAATTGTAGAATGAAGAGAGTAGGTATTTTGTGTGGGCGTGGTCGAGAGTCTAGTCTTTTTTGAATGACTAGTAGAGCCGCTGTCTGGGGGATGTTGGTATACAGCGACTCTACATCCATCGTGCATAGTGTATTAATTGATGGATCATAGGGACAATGCTCAACTAGTCAGTGTATAGATAGAGCAGAAAACCTCAAAAACCCCGTCTTACGGGGATGGCCTCCCTAGTGCCCTAGTACCTCAACCTTATTTCTGCTTTATCTATACACTGAGAAATGTCAGCTCATGCACCTCTGTATACAGCAGATTACATTAAACACCTATGTTCAGGTCCCTCTCTCCTCTCTGATACCCCAAATGCACCCGCATCAACTGATCCCTCTCTGCCTGAACAACTAGAGAAGTTAAAGAAAAAACAAGCCCGACTTCAATTAATGGTATTAATGTTAACGGACTATCTAAAGGCAGATGTTATCCCCCTAGGCCTACAAGTCCGAAACATACCAGGAATCTTTACAGATAACCCTAAATATACTGCTAATTTCAGCTACATTGGAACAACCTGCTCCCGACATTGGTTAGCACTTGGCATTGACATAGCAATGGAGACACTGAAATCCCTTGAACTCGAAATTGAAGATATATTGAAACAGATTAATGACTCTGATCCCACCGCTGAATGTAAGAAACTATTAGAGCAAGTGGAGAAAACTGTAGCGGACTTCTATCGAATTGAGCAAAATAAAAAAGCGAATAAAATCAAGAAAGATATCAAAGGATACAACATTGAGAACACCTACCCTTATCTCAAGAAAGATTTCTACACTAATAGGGTATATTCTAACCCCCAAAACAGTAGACCTTGGGGTCGCTATAACAGGCGCCAGAACCTAGTAGGTTTTTCAGACACGTCAGCAGAGTCCTCCGATAACTCAGATCCAGACGAAGGTGGCAGTAACTCGAGACGTGGTGGAGGAGCCCAGTCCCATTTTTTAGGCAGAGGTCAACAAAACACCCCACAGAGAGGCAGGGTAAAGAAACCACAAAGATGGGTCAACCCTCCAGGGGAGCGCAAAACACGGAACAACTTTTACCAGTGGTAGTTCCCAATGAGACCCAAGACATTGCAGACGCTGTCTCCCTATTGCCCACATTAGAAATGATTCCCATTTTCAATCTCTCTAAGCATAATTTACTGAACCCCGAATTGGAACTCCTCAAAAAAGGTTTATCCTTTGTGCCTACAATTCGACCCAACTTCTTGGAACTCCAAACTGAGTTATTGAGATTCTTCAGGCTAATCCGCCTCAAAGTTTTTTTCCAATTACACCCGTCTCCTACCATCAACTCGAGCACACCTTTCCGTCCACCCTCGACGTTTTTGCCATCTGCAGGCATGATCCCTTCTGAAATTGTCATGTTCGAAAAATTAGTACAAAAGGACCTCCAGAGCTTGGAAAAGAAAAAACTTTTCATTCCCTACAATATCTCCCGCCAAGAGAAGGATGCCGTAAGTACCCTTAAAAAAGAGCCTTCCCTAATAATAAAAAGTGCAGATAAGGGAGGTGGGATTGTCCTTCAGGACATTGATTCCTACAAAGAAGAAATTCTGCGTCAACTAGCAAACTTAGATCATTATCAAAGGCTACCAGGGAACCCCACCAAAGACATTCAGGAGACCGAAGGGTATTTGAGCAAGAAGGAGTTTAATTTCCTCAATGTAAAAACCCCACGCTTACCGGTTATATACAGTCTCCCTAAAGTGCATAAAAACATCGACAATCCCCCTGGCAGACCAATTGTTTCTGCCTGTGGCTCAGTTCTTGAACCACTGGGCGCGTTTGTGGATTTCTTCATCAAAGAGTTTATGCCAGGCACCTTATGTTATGTAAGAGACACTATGTCCATGATAAACCTAGTTGAGCATTGTCCCTATGATCCATCAATTAATACACTATGCACGATGGATGTAGAGTCGCTGTATACCAACATCCCCCAGACAGCGGCTCTACTAGTCATTCAAAAAAGACTAGACTCTCGACCACGCCCACACAAAATACCTACTCTCTTCATTCTACAATTACTCGAGCTATGCCTAACTAGGAATTTCTTCATCTTTGATAATGTCTATTATCAACAGATCAAGGGGACCTCCATGGGCGCAATTTTTGCCCCCAACCTAGCCATTCTTTTCATGGATGAACTTGAGACTAGTGTGATTCTGTCAGAAGGTAACCCCTTCTACTCAGGGATTGGACTGTGGCGTCGTTATATTGACGATATTTTTCTAATATGGAACCTTGACACCAACGCATTAAACCAGTTCTTACATTGGCTTAATAATAACTGCGCAGATCTGAAATTCACACTTGCTCATGACAAAGCAGAAATAGCGTTTCTGGACCTCACAGTTTATCATAATGAAGGTGAACTTCTTACACGCCTCTGCACCGGTCCTAGGATGCTTGTTTCCGGTCCGAGGAGGACCTGGCCTGGCAGTTCGGGCTGGACTGTTCCCATTGGCCGCAGGGTCAAGACTGATTTGCATATGGCTGGGTCCAAACTGGAATGGCATGGTGAGCAAAAAAGGATGGATTTCGGCCCAGATCTCTGTACTGGGGTGAAAGTATGATATTGATCTGCATTCTGTCCATCAATAGTTCTTTGTGCATTTTTCACCTGAGTGGGACAGGTATGCTCAGACGTGAGTCCCGTGCTCGCCATGCCACTGGAATCAAGCTATCCTGGCCGAAGAGGGGTGAAGCCCCAAAACCGGTCCTAGGATGCTTGTTTTCCAGTCCAGGGAGGACCTGGATTGGCAGTTCGGGCTGGTCTGTTCCCATTGAGCGCAGGGTCAAGACTGATTTGCATATGGCTGGGTCCAAACTGGAATGGCATGGTGAGCAAAAAAAACATGGATTTAGGCCCAGATCTCTGTACTGGGGTGAATGTATGACATTGTTCTGCATTCTGTCCATCAATACTTCTTTTTGCATTTGTCACCCCGAGTGGGACGGGTATGCTCAGACGTGAGTCCCGTGCTATCCATGCCACTGGAATCACGCTATCCTGTCTGAAGAGGGGTGAAACCCCGAAACAGGTCCTAGGATGCTTGTTTCCAGTCCAGGGAGGACCTGGCCTGACAGTTCGGGCTGGACTGTTCCGATTGGGCGCAGGGTCTAGACTGATTTGCATATGTCTGGGTCCAAACTGGAATGGCATGGTGAGCAAAAAACGATGGATTTAGGCCCAGATCTCTGTACTGGGGTGAATGTATGACATTGATCTGCATTCTGTCCATCAATAGTTCTTTTTGCATTTTTTCACCACGAGTGGGACGGGTATGCTCAGACGTGGGTCCCGTGCTCTCCATGCCACTGGAATCAAGCTATCCTGGCTGAAGAGGGGTAAAACCCCGAAACCGGTCCTGCGATGCTTGTTTCCAGTCCAGGGAGAACCTGGCCTGGCTGTTCGGGCTGGGCTTTTCCCATTGGGCGCAGGGTCAAGACTGATTTGCATATGGCTGGGTCCAAACTGGAATGGCATGGTGAGCTAAAAAAGTATGGATTTAGGCACAGATCTCTGTACTGGGGTGAATGTATGACATTGTTCTGCATTCTGTCCATCAATAGTTCTCAATGCTTTATAAAGGACTACATCCTCGGCGATCCTTTATAAATTTGGTGGACGGTCCCTCTGTCATGGGGATGGAGTAATTTACTCCATCCCCCTAGTCTAGTGGAACGAGGGGCAGTCTCCTAAATAAAAATTCAGGCCCTAAGTTTTATTGTGTGGAGTCACCCCCTTCCTACGAAACTATGAGGGATGCCCAATTTCCTTCTCCATGTGGAACCACAAATTCATAGTTAAACAAAATGCAGGTCATAGTTCTAAAAAAAACCCTGGCCAGGAATATTTGAGGTATGGACTTCAGTTAGCTAATGTACCAGGTTCATCAATACATTGGGAAGATCAAATTGCAACTAGAAAACAAACCCTGGCAGGCACAAAATTACAGGGAGCCTCTTCAAATAGCTGAAAACGTAGCCTTTGTAATTCTGACAATCACAATAATTTGCCTTTTCCTGCTGTATAATTTAGTCGGCACTGCAGCATAATTTTGTGCTACCCTGTTGTATAATTTCAGTTGTCCTGGCTGCATATTGGAATTGTTGAATATTGAAATTTGAAACAGTTTTTTGAGTCTATCTTCTTTGACCCAAAACGGCCAATGGCCTACTTTGCTTTCCTAGAATCTTGGCAGAATGTTTCACTATTTTATATCTTTGGCTACATACTTACAAATGCCAATGACTATTGGTATGTATTGTGTATTGGTGCTGCTGCTTTTGAAGGTCTGAGTAGACACTTAACGGCCAGTGATTTCTATCGGGTGCTTTCTTTGATAACATAGGTATATCAAATAGGGCCTTCCCCACTGTCTGCATTCCGCCATATCACGTGTTAAGGACCAATTTTACTAGCCAAGCAGCTGTTTCCGGTGCGGGTACTGATATTTATAACAGTAATGACTTTTCAATGTTAAACGCCCTAATCCTTCATGACACCATCCTTATGTTAGTCGCTTCCTTCCCATAAGAGATTTCTTGTGGTGAGGCAGTAAATAGGGTATCGATTAGTAAGTTGGGGTTATGTTGTTATCAGTATTACTCTCACTATGATGGAGCTGTGTTTCTCCGTGGGGGGTTTTCCGTTACTTGGCATTTTGTTTTGGTTTGATTTTTTCATTGAAGGCATTTTGCCATCTTTTATCTTTGTGGTTGTTTTACACATCATTTCTTCATAATTGCCTTTTTAGTTTTTGCACAATATGGCGGACATCCACGCTCCGCGCTTGTTTATCGTCGAGCACTGGCCTATCAGCAAACTCCGTCTGCAGCCTGTGCGCGGACTTTCACTCTGTGCGTCAAGCTTCCGTTGACGACAAACGCTGCAGAATCAGCTAATGCCGTATACAACTGTGTGCGTGGCCCTAAATAAGCTTGTACGCCACCCGGTCAGTTGATTTCTACCCAGTTGACGAGGTGATGGGTTGCCGCAATCTTATGGTAAGAGACGCTGTCTCCGTATGGTCAGGTTACTTACTCACGGGGACATCAACATTTTTGGTGTACCGCACCCACCATGGGGGGTGGCTGTTACCATTTGATCAAATTGATCGGGAACATAATCGCTCCCATTCCGAAAGCACTGTTGCAATGCAAAAACATGTTCCACAATTGATTTCCATTTAATCATTTTATTCTTGTTATGCCAATATATAAGTATTTCGATTTTTCAATTCATTCTGACACATGAATCCATTTTATGTATAAACATCTGATGCTAAAGGTATGCCCATCCAGGTTTTTTCCATAAAGCAGGACATATACATATTCCATCCTCAGTAGTATATCTTTCCCAATGCATTTTGGGCGCCTTCTTCGCCCTTCCTCAGGGGTTCACTACAAATACAAGCAATTACTTTAGACTTTATGTTTAAATTGTTCAAACATTTAGAATACTAAACAGGTTACATGCTCATTATATATGCATTTGTTAAATACTTCAAGCGGCGTGCTCCCTCTAATGACCGGCAACATAAGGCCTAGATATAATATCGCCCTATTCTTCTCCCTCTCGGTCTGGCATCATAAACCATATTACAGCTTTGTAGAAATGTCGCCCCACTGCCTTAATTCACAAAAGTGCCCCATACTTATTAAAGAAACCGGCTAAGAGACGCTCTCATACCTGTAGTACTGTCCTGATCTCGTATCGCCCTTTACGAAAAACCATGTACACCCCTTCCTCACACCTGCTTCACTTTTAACAGACTATGAGACCCCTCCCCTTCACCTCGTCTTCGTTCTGCACTACAGGACCCATAATTCTCCATTAAGTTATACCAAAACCAGCAATCTACAGAGGCTGTGTGTGATCTACCAATGACGACACCTGCACATGTACGCCCCGCCCACGCTGCGATGTTTCACGCTACGCCGAATATAAGATGTACATATGAAGCATTAGTGATAAATAAGAATACAAATGCAAACTTTCAAAGATATTACAATTATTGCACAGACTTCAACCTTAAAGTCCAAAAAATGAGCCACTCCATGTCAAAAACTCTGTTCACATAGTGCTCATAAAAATTAAAACAATAACGTCCGTTTGTTTGCAGAAGGAGCAGTTCGACCACGCTCCCCCATGTTGAGGCGGACAACGTTTTCATATGACCATCCATCTTTGCTTTGTAAACCAGATACTCCATGGGTGCTACTTCGGTAGGGCTGAGTATTAAATAGTGATGTGTTGGGTTGAAGCGCACACCTTTTTTCCATATTACTATGATTTTGAATCATTTTAGGTTGCGTGCATCTCGGAAACGCGGTCCGCCCTTCGGCCACGTGGAAGATTAATTTGCTTACACCCATGGAGTATCTGGTTTACAAAGCAAAGACGGATGGTCACATGAAAACATTGTCCGCCTCAACAGGTGGGAGCGTGGTAGAACTGCTCCTTCTGCAAACGAACGGACGTTATTGTTTTAATTTTTATGAGCATTTTGTGAACAGAATTTTTGACATGGAGTGGCTCATTTTTTGGACTTTAAGGTTGAAGTCTGTGCAATAATTGTAATATCTTTGAAAGTTTGCATTTCTATTCTTATTTATCACTAATGCTTCATATGTAAATCTTATATTCGGCGTAGCGTGAAACATCGCAGGGTGGGCGGGGCGTACATGTGCGGGTGTCGTCATTGGTAGATCACACACAGCCTCAGTAGATTGCTGGTTTTGGTATAACTTAATGGAGAATTGTGGGTCCTGTAGTGCAGAACGAAGACGAGGTGTAGGGGAGGAGTCTCATAGTCTGTTAAAAGTGAAGCACGTGTGAGGAAGGGGTCTAGATGGTTTTTCGTAAATGGCGATATGAGACAGGACAGTACTACAGGTATGAGAGCGTCTTTTAGCCGGTTGCTTTAATAAGTATGGGGCAATTTTGTGAATTAAGGCAGTGGGGCGACATTTCTACAAAGCTGTAATATGGTTAATGATGCCAGACCGAGAGGGAGAAGAATGGGGCGATATTATATCTAGGCCTTATGTTGCCCGTCATTAGAGGGAGCACGCCGCTTGAAGTATTTAACAAATGCATATATAATGAGCATGTAACCTGTTTAGTATGCTAAATGTTTTAACAATTTAAACATAAAGTCTAAAGTAATTGCTTGTATTTGTAGTGAACCCCTGAGGAAGGGCGAAGAAGACGCCCGAAATGCATTGGGAACGATATACTACTGAGGATGGAATATGTATATGTCCTGCTTTATGGAAAAGGCCTGGATGGGCATACCTTTAGCATCAGATGTTTATACATAAAATGGATTTCATGTGTCAGAATGAATTGAAAAATCGAAAGACTTATATATTGGCATAACAAGAATAAAATGATTAAATGGAAATCAATTGTGGAACATGTTTTTGCATCGCAACAGTGCTTTCGGAATGGGAGCGATTTTGTTCCCGATCAATTTGCTTAATCTTCCACGTGGCCGAAGGGCGGACCGCGTTTCCAGGATGCACGCAACCTAAAATGATTCAAAATCATAGTAATATGGAAAAAAGGTGTGCGCTTCAACCCAACACATCACTGTCACCACTTGATGCCATTTGAGCCCGTTAGCAGGGGAGAATCAGGTCTACTTTTTCTTCTTGTTTGTACGTAATGATTAGTTATCTAGGATAAGGCTCAGGACCAATATTCACATTTTGCTCCTTGCTCTTGGGGATGGGGTCTATACTCTGGCATATGGAGTTGATGCAGATATCTATTCACACAGTCCTATAGTCTTTACAAACTGGTTACGACCTCAGGCATGACGTAATACTTGTTAACGGGGACTGTTGTTTGTATGATGGATTGTGACATAATAGTTTCCTGTATACTATATTGTGATATATAATATGCTTATGGGCATTGTGCCAATGTATATTATTGGTCTATCCTGCCAGAATACTGCTATAGAATTTATGTCAGTGGAACAGGTTTTTGAAATATTGAGAACTCATTTTGGATGCCTGATTAGACCTTTATTTTCGCCTATACTTGTTACATTTCGAGTAATATGGTACTTGATTTCTTACAGCTGTTTTTCGCCGCATTACCTTTGGGCATATCGAGGGTATTGTAGTTTTTATATAGCTGTGGTGATACTCTGATTTCCACTGATTTGTCTCATCCTTAATGTCTTTTTATTCATTTAGGCACATTTGACGGACTATCAAACCTGTGGCCCTATTATGGGGCCATGTTCCTTTGAAGTTTGCCTGCTCTGGGCGAGAAGGAACAATGCTTTGGGAATAAACACATACCACAGTTTCTACATGAAGCATCTTGGGACTAACAGGACAATCCAGTGAATTATTATTGAAAAGGTAGGGGTGGAACTAGAACTCACACAGACCCTGGGGTGGACGGTTCCCCATGACCCACTACGTTTGGTCCTGGGTGTGTTTGATGGCCTCGATGGATCTCGGGTCGATAAGTGCTTCCTAGAACAGCGGTGGCAGTAGTGAAGCGAGATATAGCAGGACTCAGGCCAAGCCCCCAACTATACGGAAATGGATTCGGGGGTAGACTAGTGTGGAACTCAAGGCGAACCCCTCTTTAAGGCCCGGGGCTGCCCCGAGCTTTTTGGCAAGATATGGGGCAAATGGTTCAATCTACTGCCCTAAGGGGCGCAAGTGTTCTTATACATCCTAGAGAATGATTTATAAGTCTCTGTCGTCTCTCTTTCAAATGTATTTTATACAAATAATGTGCTTGATTTCACTGCCAATGTATTTTGTGATTTGTTCTTTAAAACCAATAAACTTGATTATCAAAAAAAAAAGAAAAGGTATGCTCCATCACTAGTCAAACCTGCTCACTTTTCTGGTCACTTTTGCACACTTTTTGTATGTTTTAGCACCTTGTGGCATTATAACTGTCACATGAATTCCTCACACTAGGAATATGCATATTAGAAATATGATTTGTACCCTTGTTCAAATATTTGTGTTGTTGCCTGTCACAGGTTTTAATCTCTCAACATTACCCTCTGCTTTGGGGGTTTTCTTTCTAAAGTCATTTAGGCCCATTCAACCCATTTCTTTGGTGGGTGTGAATTGCTTAGTGTACTATATTTGTTTAAAAGGGCATGTGTTTCCATTAGTGGGTTCTATGTGGAACGGCTGCCCTTTATAACATCTGGGTGGAAAACTGCACATGTCCAAGGGGGCATGAGTTGCCATGACCGTGTTCAATATAGAGCGGCTGTCACCCCTTTTTACTATCTTGTATGAGATTTGTGTTTTGCCAGTACATGGGTTTCATTGTTATAATTGTTTGTGCCAGTCACATGTTTATATGTTTCATTAAGTCTGTTGTCCAAGAAATGTTTTTCTGTCAATGTATTGTTTATCCTTTGGGAGTTGTGTTTTTGTATATATAAGCGTCCATTTGGTATTATGTGTATATATTTATGTAACTATATTTGTGTTGATTACAGCCCTGATGAAGTTCAAGTGTTAACTGAAAGAAATGCGTTGGCTGGATGTTGTGCGTACAGTAAAGAACCTGAATTGAATAAAGAAAGAATAAAAATAAAAAGTAATACCTTTATTTATTTTTATTTATTTTGGAATTTTATAAAGCGCTTAGTTACGCTCTCCGCGTGTCCCTGCACTCACTTATATTGTTACTGGTTGAGGACAAGAATCCTAATGGTGCACCATTCCACAATGTAAGGCCCTGGCCTTATACGGAATTCACTTGGAGTGGGACAAACATTATATTCAACATGTCATTCCCTTATGCAACAAACCTCAAGCAAAGCGAGGTATTAAAGCAATATTAGATCGATTATCAGGACATAATAGCGCCTTGCCTTTCACCAATGAACACACCCCTTTCTCCTGTCTCCAAACTGGACTGATCCCATAGAATAGTTTTAGACTATAGGAATTTAAATGCACATACAAGAATATATGAGTTGCAAAATACACACAGCATAGGTTTAATGATGAACCTGGTGTAGAAAAAAACAAAATGACCCTTGACATCTATAACATGTTTTTCAGTCAGTTCAGTTTAAAAGCTTTATTCGGTTGAATATATCAGCCATGCAGCAAACAGTAGTTAAAAAATACAAGGAAAAGATATCAACAGTTTCAATAACTACCTCCATACAAACCATCCATAAAAACAGCGCACGCAAATTCATTATACAACAAGAATAAAAAGATAACCTTTCATGAGTTTAACAAATGTTCCAGCGGCAAAATCCAGCTATAAACATTATAAAGTGCAAGATACAGGGGGAAAAAAAGCAACGGGTACGAATTCATTATACAGTTTGAGTAAAAGATAGCCCTTCATAAGTTTAACTGAAATTCCAGTGGCAAGGCCAACATGAAGCGACATAAAGGGCAAAATACAAAATAGGACACAATCCAATATACCCTTTAAAATACAATCACTAGTTAATAACTATTGACTCCCTAATATTGATGGCCTTTAATAAAAAAGATGCTAGGTGGAAACAGTCCCGGATCCTCCATTCCAATGAGCAGGTTCATAGCATCCTGCGGGGATCTAATATTGTGCTTTAAAAAGATAGGTTTTAAATAAAAAATCCAAAAATTCAAATAGAATTTACAAAAAAGTAAGATATGGAAGCAACTTTGTTGGGAAGCTCCATCACATGGATAGGGAATGGTAGTACTCTGTTTCATTTTGGGAAAAGCTACCAAGTGAAGGCCTATACCTAGTCTTAGGAGTGTCAATACATATCTATGGGAAGCAATTGTTACAAAAGTTAAATACGGTTGGAAACCCGTTACAAGTTCCAGTTGCCGGTAAAATATCACTGTCGGTTGTTTCTCAGTTATACAGGAACGAGATACCTTTTTCGCCCCCAGAAAAGCTTTTTAATCTCAGATTTTGACAAAGTATCTGTGAGGCATGGGTCCAAGCGTATTTCAAAATTAAATAAACAGGTGAACCAGTAACAAACATACTTTATCCATGGTATTTTGTTGCAACTATCTAACCTTAAACAGTCTCGAATTAAGGTTTGTGTGAACGCAGTCTCTTCCTTACTCCATATGGTTTTCCAAAGGAGGAGGGAGCGCATAGCAGCTAGGTCTGACATATATTCTAGACCCACCTCATTGTGTATTAATTCTGTAGAGGCAGAAGACGGGGCACATAATAAAGGTTTAAGGTACAGGTTCTCTTCAATTAATAGGGAATTTTTTGTACAGGAGCCCCAGAGACCTGCCCCATATAAGGCTTCTGTCACACACATGGCCTTATAAATATCCACCATATCCTTTGGTCTACGTGTTCCTAATTTAGCTGCGAATCTAAATATGCCATTGGCATTCCGCAACATTTTCGACCTAACATTGGCATGTTCGTGAACCCAAGTTCCGTTCCCTGAAAAAGTCACTCCCAAATAACAGAACTAATTAATCACCTGTACCCTAGAATCATCAATGTAAAAAGGCCTGGACAATTTGGGGTGCTTACCACATGCCATGATAAATGTTTTTGTTTTATTTACTAGCAGCTTCCTTTTATAAATAAATCATTTTAAATTGTTAATAAGGCGCTGTAAACCCATAGGAGTACGGGAGAGTAAAACCGCATCATCAGCGTATAAGAGAATTGGTATGGTTTTCTCAGAAATCATAAGGAAATCTTCCGGGATTAACCTCAGTGCTGAATCTACGTTATTAATAAATAGTGAAAATAATAATGGGGCCAGCACACAACCTTGGCGGATGCCTCGTTTGACGTTAAAAAGAGGGGTGCATTCTCCTGTTAGTCCATACCGCACTTTACTGGAGAGTTTCTCATATAATCTTGCTAAGAAGAAAACAATTTCCTTAGGGGCGCCCATTTCTATTAAAAGTGGCCACAGGATGGAATGGTCGACCAAATCAAAGGCGCTGCTGAGGTCCGCAAAACAAAGGTATAAATTGCCTTCTTTTGCTAGAGTATATTTACTAATCAATAGGTCTAGGTTTACACATTGTTCCAGAGTGCCTAGGCCTTTCCTAAAGCCATATTGGACTTCTGAGAGGATCAAGTTTTCGTTCGCCCAGTTTTCAAGTCGTTTAAGCAGAATCCTACTCATTATCTTAATAGAAGAGTCCAAAAGGGATATAGGGCGATAATTACTCGGTTCAGACTTAGACCCTTTCTTGTGTATAGGTTATAGGTATGATTGTTGAGTAACCCCATGACGTCGGGATTGAATCCTCAACAGCTGCATTGAAAACTCTGGTTAAAATTGGCGACCACAACTCCCTTTCATTCTTATATAGTTCAATTGGCACCCCATCAGGGCCCGGGGCCTTGCCCCCCTTGCTATTTATTATACCTTCATGGAATTCCTCGATATCAATCGACAGGGGTAATACGGGCCAATTGGTGTCACTTTGAATTGATGGATTCAAATTAGACGTACTCCTATCGGAATTATTAAAAATGCTACAAAAGTGTTCCACCCAAGCATCACAATTAACTAAGGAATTTAGTTCCGGGATGTGATCGTCTTTCAAGAAGGGGCTATTCACAGTTTCCCAAAAGAGTTTACTATCATTCGTATCCGCTGCTAAACTCAATTTATCCCAAGCTTCTGTTTGAAGCTCAACCTTTTTGCCCTTAATTGCTAACTTATAAGTAAGTTGTAACTGTTTAATACCATCCGACTGTCTAGGTTTAATATTCAAAGCCTTCTTCAAATCCCGTAATGCTCTAGAACAGCTCTGATCAAACCAACCCACATTGAAATTTTTGTTAGTTCTACACGGTCGGCTTAAAGAACTATCCACAACCTTATTTATCTTGGAGAAGTTAATCAGTATCATTTTAGCATTGATGTCATCTTCAAGACACATATTAATTTCGTCCCTACAGTCAATTTTTAACCTACGCTGGAAATCAATGGGGATTATCCTGGCCCACTTAATCCGTACCCCATTAGGTCTACACGGGGTTACATGTGGACCATGCGTGTCATTCGATATGTTTTTTGGTCCCCAGCAAAATAAAGACATAGAGATACTATTATGATCACTTGTAACCTGCACTTGGATCCTGGGTGTAGAATGCAGGCCTCTTGCATTACAGGAAATTAACATATGATCATTGTTCGTTACTGCATTCCTTCCCGTAAAAGTTGGGCATTTCACATTATTCCTATCCGTCGCACATTTTACCAATTGGGTCTAGACTCCATGTCTCTAGGAGACAAATAATATCATGTAATTCTGGAGAAATATAGTCAGACCAAGACCGGGTCTCTAATTTATTTCTTATGCCTGATACATTCCAAGTAGTGATTGTATATCCACTGCAAATAAACCCTGATATAAGCATTCTAGCTTCCGGTTCCACAACAGTGTTTGATAATATAGGACTTTCTATAGTACCATAGGAATTGCTAGTTGGTAAAATGGCTTCTAAAATTTCTCGAAGAGGTGTCCCTAGTTGTTTTTCCTTATACATTGGCAATCCAGACCCATCACTACTACATACCTCAGTACCCTTCTCATTAATCAGGAAACCCTGATCATTAAGGTCCTTTCCCACCCGTATAGTTTTCTCTACTGGGTACTTGGTTTGGACTACCTTGCGTCAATCATTACTATCCAGGGTACTCAACGCCTGGCATCTATTAACTACAGGGATATTATATTGAATTTGTTTACTGAGTTGAGGTATAACCGGACACTGATTAGATTCAAACTGGGTATCTCTAGTTATATTAGACCTCAAGTGTCTATAATAAAATCCCAGTGGGAGGAGGGTAATATTCTGGTTACATAACCTGGTCAATTGTGCATTCTCTATAGTATTTCTTGCACATCTGGGCGAACAGAAGTTAATGATTATGCAATCCCCTTCCAAACATTTATTAAGCGGGCCTATCCATCCAACTCTCTGAGTAGTCAATGTCTGATAGGAACTCTCCATAGGATGCCCACAATTTTTAGATAGCCAGTGGATGGTTTTATTTTTTAACATATCATGATTTTCAACCTGGCCGGCCCGTAACTTGGGTATATTAGATATAACAGCAACATAAGGTTCGCATTCCGGGGGTAGATCTATTCGTTGGCCCAACTTAAAAACATGTTTGTTCCCGGGGCCCTGTGTAGATGACTCTTCAGATCCTGTCCCTGCTGTGGTATTCTGTATCCGGGCTGGATCAACAGGGGCAGTAGGACTTTCGGGTCTTACAATTGCCTTTGTCTGGGGAGGCCCTTCTCTATTGTTAGCACACATTTCCTTTGTGACCACAACATCAGAGGCAGTTTTGGATACCCTATCTACACCTAGAAAGCTGCTCATTCTTCTAGATTGTTCTAATGGCCTCTCACTAACTTTGGCCATATTTCCCTCTAACTTATGTACTTCTTTCATCAAGGTTTCCATTTTGTCATAGAGCGGCCTGAGGATTTCTGTTAAAGTCTCCATGATAGTTTCTAATGTAATAATGGGATTTGGGAGGTCGGTCTGTACCTGTCTTGCATGGGGTCCCTTGCTGTTTATTCTTCCGTCTTTTCTAATCTTGGAGCTACACTGGCCGGTTAATTTCTTTTTACACCCTCGTGTATTTTTAGGGGATAGTGGGGTAATGGGGATTGATAGAGTTGGTGTCAGGGATACCCGTGTATAATCGTCGGGTGGTTCTGCAACCAGGTCAACATCCCTTGTTATTACAGGACCTGTTTCATCTATTATTATAGAGTTTTCCATGGGGGATCTTTGCCCATCCACAGTAAGGACACCCCTATGCGTCTTCCCTTTATCAACTCCCTGAGGGCTGGGGCCTATAGATAAACATCTCTCAGTACGGTCAATTTCCTCTGAGAGTACATTTACCACTCTCACCAGGTAGGTATCTATAGTAGTGCATGATTTTTCAATCTCCCTTTTATTAGTTTTCCTCTTAGCCATCCTGTAAACACCGATTGAGTCAGGTACACACTAGGGATCTAAAACATTAAAAGACCAGGTTATAGATGTCCCATGTAATATGTCAGAGATAAATACCAGATCCCGCTTTGTACTAGACAAAGGGGTGGCCCAGCTTGGCCTCCTCTGGCCTAAGACGGTCCCGCCCTTGTCCCGTGACGTGGGGCTCGTGCTTCCTTAAGAGCACCTCCTGTGGCGTCCTGGCGCGTCTCTGACGCGGTGGCGTGGTGCGCGCCGTGAAGGACACTTGACAATGGAGTCCGCTGACTCGTGGCGGTGGTGGCTCCTGCAGACCCCCCGGCAGCAGCGATGGTAGTTTCGGCAGCAGCAGGTATGTGGCAAGCCGTGACAGTGGCCAGAAATAGTTCTAAAAAGAACCCTCAAAGACAAGATTAGCAACTTCCTTATGGGCTGGGAAACTCAAACATTCTCTACCGTCCCAATACCATTTCTTTAAATTCCATTGGGCAAAGTTCAAATCAATCACTTACTCGCCAATGGGCCGTCTCACGCTCTCCAGGTGTGAGTGTCGTAAAACCTAGAGGATTACTTTAACCCTTAGGCAACGCGATTTCCTTTATTTAGTTGCCACCTCTTCTCACTGTCATATTTAACTTCCTCCACACCTTCCCTGCCAGTGCCTCTTGTTACTACAGGAGACTGGTGGGAAAGAAAAGGTTAACCACGCAGCTCTCCATGCATGTTAACCCGAAGCCAAGTCGGTGTTGCTGAGCATTGCACTCCGTGTGGCAGTGGGACTCTTCTTTGAGTGCAGTGGAGGTAAAGTTTCAGTATGATCCTACTCTTCGTTCACAAGCTTTTCTCCATCCAATATGAGCAACATATTTTTCTTACTCCAAATACCTTACACATCAAGTCTAACTAGAGAACATTCTATATGAATGGCTCTGCTTAACTAGTGGTAAGAACTGAATTCAAGTACGCTGCAGCCTGTGCGCCAGTGCAAGATGTAGTGAAAGATGGTGAATTCCATCTGCAACATACACACGCTAATATCTAATGCAACAGCACTACGCAACTTGCAGGACTTCATGACCGGTTGCTTGCATTACAAAAGTTGAATCCATCAATTCCAACACTCATAGTGTCAGATTCATGTTTGTATGTGCAAGGATACAATATTGATTTTTAACACTGGAGCTTGAATGGATTAAAGGATTCATAGGGAAAATCTATTAAAGATAAACAACTCTGGGGAAGGGTACCGTTCTTCTAAGATAAGCTTCCACTAGTCCATGTGAGGCACACTTTCGGCCATCAGTGTGATGGATTTCATGGACAAGGGAACTGTGCAACTGACTTAGCTGACAAAGCTGAAATGCAGACTGTTAAAGAGTACCAGCCGTAACAAGATCGTGCATGAAGATCGATACCGACATTTTAACAGCCACACATACCACCAAACAAGGCAGAAAACCTCTGGCAGGCTTTTCTCCTAAATATTCCTACACCCTTAATTCAGATCATATTCCTGTAGTCTCTCAGGTGTGGGAGACAGAATAATACCTAACAGGCTGTCCAGATTAGATTTAATCAGGGAAGCTCATGAGGGACTGGCATCTACCCATGTTGGGGTTAATGCAACTGTAGCAATGCTACAGCAAGGCTACTGTAGGCCTAGTTTATATAAACATAATATAGACTAGACTAGAGGCTATATCAGGAAGTGTGACATTTGTCAGCAGATTAAACCATCTACTGTTAAGAGACCCTGTCAAGAGAGCATGAAACTATTTATGAGAATGACTCTACACTTTGCACAGAGGACACAATTGAAAAAATTACTGAATGCATTTACATAAGACCACAAAAAAGACCTTTTCTGAGTAAAATTCTACAAATTTGTCTTTATTCTGTTCAGCAGCTCTTGCTATATAAGGGAGCAAAAACTACTATTGGACTTAAAATGGGAAATGCTTTGAGATTATTATCTTTGTCCCACCAGTTCGATCTGTATGAAATTTGAAATTACTAATTTGAGCTTCAAAAGCGAAGCACCTGACAAGTTTTGTGCAGAGTCTTCAAATGTCAATTTTATTACCAATGGAAGTTCTAACTTACCCAAAACTAGAGAGCTGCTACACCAAACTATATTTTCTACAAATTACACTGTGCAGGTCACAACTGAATGGTTATGGTTCAGATGCACTTTCCATTGGAAAGGCATTGCTTTATTTCCTTATAACGTTTGACCCTGTGGACGGATTTGCACAATTTACATAATCAGCTAAGCCTCACGTGCCAAGTTTTTTGAAGATCAATCCACATGGAAAAAACATTAAAATAGTTGTCATATTGTAAATAGGTAGTGTTTTCCTCTTTTAGAACATGTTGCTCACATTTGCAGCTTGAGCCTCTTAACTGATTAACACCAAACTTGGCATGAAAACAGAAGTTTTTGTGTAAATCAGTCAGCAGTTTTCGAGAAATTAACCAGCAGGTTTTTTATGGCTTAACACTTATGTATATCTCTGCTGTTTGGGACTTACAAATAATTTTCAAGTCCATGATTTCAAAAAATAAAAAAATCTGATTTTCTCCCTTTGTCCCTTTCGGATCTGCAGTACCAGAATAGGTATTGTGAGTCAGAGAGGTCTGATTGGTTGCCACAAGAGAAAACATTCTTGGGGTACAGTCTATGCAGCATGCAGAAATGATGCAGGGTAGCACCCTACCCCCCAGCCTCAGTGGTGGGTCCCTTAAAAATGGCCTCTCTTAAGTTACATATAAAAAGAAAAAGTTGCGGCATTTGCCATTTATGACTCATAAATCCTTTACAACTAAAATGGTGTCTGGGGACCGCAGTACCTTTCTTGGTACCAAAGGCCTCGCCTGATATTTTAGATGTAGGTAATTTGTAAGTCAAAAAACCTACTTGTGTACAAAATTAAATCTCAGCCGGTATAGATTCCCAAAGATTTCCAAATCCTATTTAGGATTCGTGAATCTGAAAAAAATGATTTAAAAAAGGAAAAGCCTGATCAAAAGTGAAGCACTAAGGGCCAACCCTTAGGCACTGAGTAGGCAAGGCCTAGTGCTAACCCCCTACTGAGCACACTCAAAAGCAGCAGATACGCACCTGTGGAGTGCTGGATGGAGGGCCTCGCATGACCCACCGCTGCATACAGCTGAAGCTCTTGCACAGTGGGTGTTGTTAATTAAGTAAATAATGAGAAAAAACTATGAAACGATCATAATTGGAAGCATTCACAATGCTCAATACACTAATTTGCCAAAGGTTCAGTAACACACCTACAGTTATCAGGAGAACAACATGAAGGAAGGTACGAATTCTGGAGTGTGCGTTGATAATTATAACTGGTGAATTTCATGGTTTTACGTGTTTGAGTAAGAACCATAACTCAGTTTTTGACTTTGTTTTTTTAGTGAATCTCTATATTACCACTCAAAAGCACACTTAACTGTCAGTTATGATTTAGTGAACAAGACACCGAAAACGATCTGACATTTTCAGTTATGGTATACAGCACACAACGCACACCATAACTCACGCCCTTACCATGTTTCACTCTGTGTAGATAGCCTTTTTTGTTTTTTACATGCCATTGTCTAAGTGGTGAACTTAGCATACGGGTGCCTGTGCTATGGTGTGAATTTCATGTTTTATCATGTGCAACATTCACATGCCATGTGCCTATTCTGCGCTGCACCCAAAACCTTTAGGCTCTGAACAGCCGGGTTTGGATGCAGGGCCTGTGTCACGTGTCACACCTGGCACGAGGCTAACCGCTTTGATGCCTCGGACAGCCCCCGGCCGTCCGACGTCATGGTGGCCCTGTGCGGAGGACATCCGGGGGCCGTGCGAATCACGCACGAGTCGAATTCCTCCGCACTGCGGGGGAATTCCGGCCGCAGAGAAGCGGCTAAACTTGTTAAACAAAGATAATAGTGTATTAAACTTTTATTGTCTTTCCCCGCTCTTCTATCACTCAATTCAATTATGGATTATATTTATCAATTATGTAAATGTAAATGTAAATGTGGGATACTTGTAAAGCGCACTGTTACTCTACCCGAGTGTCCTGGCGCTGTAGACCGCTGGGGAACCCGTCCTGGTTTTCTCTGTGAGATGGTCACTTTCTGGGTATCTCCAGGGTGAAACCAGGCATCCCCGGCGTCTGTGGGGGGCCGTTGTAGAGATGAGGCAAGCTTAATGCCCAGAGTTACCGAGTGTGTTCCCTGGTTAGAGTAGGCACTGAGGCGAGAATTATCGAGTCCGTTGACGCTGGTCCAAGACCCTGCCGCGTCGGGAATTGAACCCTGGTCCCGGGCCGTTCTCTGCTTTCAGGTCTGCCGCCTCTAATCAGTGAGCCACACCTCTCCACATATGTATCCTCAAACACTATTTGATCTTTCACATATTATTCTGTAATAGCTAAACACTATTCCATTGGTGTTCGTTTTGTCAAATCCATTTTATGTTGACCTCCATTCCTTTGTCTCCTAGTATCAACAGATCTGACTGACATCGTCATCAAATTGATGTTCGTCCAATTAGTATTATTTCTTATATGCTTTTGCTCACTCGCTCACATAGAGTGAGCAGAAGCAAATAAGAAATGATACTCATTGGAGGAACATCAATTTGATGATGGTGTCAGATCTGTTGATACTACATATATATATATATATATATATATATATATATATATACACATATTACCTACTGGCAGTCGCCAGTAGGTATATATAGTTAGGATTTTTTTGAATAGGGATTTCTGAAAATTCTATGTTGAATAACTTTGGCGTTGATGGACGGAATTGGCTGAAATTTTCAGGAAAATGGCACATTTTGTTTCTGAGCGTCCCCTGAAAGTTTGGGGGGGGGGGGTTCGTCAAGCGGGGGCCGAGAAAAAAGAAGGGTTCCCAAAACGTGTTTTTAACATTGAGTTTTCCATAGGGCGGTTGGACTCACTTTTAGCTCGAACGGCTGAATGGATTTCCACAAAACTTGGCAAAATTGTAGGGACTGGTAGCCCGATGTGCCTTTGCTATGTCTCAAGATATATGCTCCAGTGGTTTTTACGAAAATTAACTTTGAAAAATATATATTGGGCTACATTGGGCTATATATATATGTTAGAGCCCAAATGTAGCCCAATGTAGCCCAATGTAGCCCAAAGATGGCCACCAGAGACAAAAAAAACCAAATGTAGCCCAAATATCAGCCAGATGTAGCCCAACTATAGCCAATGACAGAATGTCCCAGAGTGTTCTAAAGAACAACTAGAACGCTAACAGTCTTACTTATGACAAAAGTATGGCACACCTGAAGTCATCTTGATTGGAATAAAGTGGTAACACTTAATACATTTAATTTGAAAAGGAACAAAATGAGAGGTTTCATTTTGCCATAGAAATGTTATATATATATATATATATATTAGCTACTGGCAGTCGCCAGTAGGTATATATAGTTAGGATTTTTTTGAATAGGGATTTCTGAAAATTCTATGTTGAATAACTTTGGCGTTGATGGACGGAATTGGCTGAAAGTTTCAGGAAAATGGCACATTTTGTTTCTGAGCATCCCCTGAAAGTTTGGGGGGGTTTCGTCAAGCGGGGGCCGAGAAAAAAGGGGGGTCCCAAAACGTGTTTTTAACATTGAGTTTTCCATAGGGCGGTTGGATTCACTTTTAGCTCGAACGGCTGAATGGATTTCCACAAAACTTGGCAAAATTGTAGGGACTGGTAGCCCGATGTGCCTTTGCTAGGTCTCAAGATATGTGCTCCAGTGGATTTTGAGAAATTAACGTTAAAAAAAATATATATATCTGTGACAGCGTCCCGGTTGTTGTGTTGTGTGGGTGATGTAAGTACCAACATGTAGGTACCAATGAAGAGTCTAAAATTCAATGTACACCGTCTCCTCTGTAGATATTTTGTATGTTCTAATATGGGTTATTTAAATGTAAATGTGTCGAAAAGCACTTCATGCTTTAAAGCAATTGTATTTTTGAACTGATTGTTCTTTCCTCTTAGTCCTCCTCTTTGTTTTTTTTCCCCACTCTTCTTCAGCATGATAGTTGATAAATTCGTTCCCTCAAAAAATTTATATACATAAAAACATTATATTAAATACATATAAAATATATTTTTCCTTTAAAAGAAGAATACATTTTACAGCTTTTGATATTTGCTATTAAAAAACCATTGAAATTCACTGAAAAAACCATAGGTTATAGACCATATATAGTTAGGAATTAGCATTTACAAAACCTTATTTTACTCACACAAAACCATTGAAATTCGCATATATAGTTAGTTGCACTAACTATATATCGCGCACCCGCAATCCACTGCTGATCACGTCACATATTACATCATTCATGACATGGTCAGTGAAATCACTGATGACATCACTGATGACATCTCAAATGACATCACTGATGACATCACTGATGACATCACTGATGACAACATCCAGTGACTGTATGTTTCTGTAAAGTTAAAATATGTCTTACATATTGAAGAATGAGTGGATGTATAAGTGTCTGGATGAAGGATTTAGTAGGTGCATGACTGACTGTATGAGTGAGTGATTAAATGTGTCTCACTGAGTGCATGGGATAGTGACTAAACTGTCTTAATTTGTGCATCATTATGTCTGTTGTTCTGTAAACTGCTGCATGTGTTGATCAGTAGCTATATGAGTAACTATATGGGTTATTGATTGGTTGCCCACGTATTTGTATGGGAGACTGAGTGTGTGTGTGGGTGGCTGGGAGGTGTATGACTCTGTGCATAGATGTGTGAGCAGTTGATTCACTAGATGTATGGGTTCAAAAGTGCATGTGGAAACAGCTGTATGGGCGGTTGACTGTGTGCATGAGTGTATTGGTGAGTGAATGGATATCTCAGTGCTACATGTCAAAGTAAGTACATATGTAAAACACAGTACATGTGAGAGTTGACATATATAAATAACTGTGCATAAGAGCCAGTGAATGTGTGAGTGGCTGTATGGATCATTGTGAACTTGTATCAGGGATTGTATAAGAGAGTAAATATGTGTTAGTATATGTTTGAATAAGTAAGGTGTATATAACTGTATAGTTGAGGAAATGGAGGTGTGATTGATTCTTTGCATGACTGACTAGGTGTGTGAGTAACTCCATGGATGAGTGACAGTCTGTGAGTGTCTGTTTACACTGAGTGTATCTAAGGTTATATTAGAGTCTGAAGAGGTTCATCGTATTATCACATGAATGATGTCATCAGTGATGTGATCAGTAATGTCAAATGAGATGTCATCAGTGATGTCATTTGAGATGTCATCAGTGATGTCATCAGTGATGTCATCAGTGATGTCATTTGAGATGTCATCAATGATGTCATCAGTGATGTCATTTGAGATGTCATCAGTGATGTCATCAGTGATGTCATTTGAGATGTCATCAGTGATGTCATCAGTGATGTCACTGACCATGTCATGAATGATGTAATATGTGACATGATCAGCAGTGGATTGCGGGTGCGCGATATATAGTTAGTGCAACTAACTATATATGCGAATTTCACTGGTTTTGTGTGAGTAAAATAAGGTTTTGTAAATGCTAATTCCTAACTATATATGGTCTATAATCTATGGTTTTTTCAGTGAATTTTCAAGGTTTTGTAAATGCTAATTCCTAACTATATATGGTCTATAACCTATGATTTTTTCAGTGAATATATATATATATATATCAATGCTCGAAGGTGTCCACCTTTGAGTAGCACGCGAACAGCAGCTTGGTTTATGTATAGGTGAGGACGGGGATCCACTCGTAGACGCCGCTCCGTACGGGATCTGCCAGACGCGTTTCGAAGCTCCATATGCTTCTCTTCAGGGGCTTTAACGGAAGCGATGTGCGCAACCGCCGACCCACTTCCCCATTTTATATATAACACACCCACCGATGGGAGGCTCAAATGAGACTGTGTATTCTGGGAAGTGTGGTCCGGGAAGCACACAATCAAGTCCTGTATGGACTCCACAAGTGGGCCCGTCCTCGATTCCAAGTACAACTGCTGCTTCACTTTCGTGACCCCCAGGGTACCGGGGTGGTGCATACTCCGTGGCTGGACGGCCGCGTATAAATCAATGCTCGAAGGTGTCCACCTTTGAGTAGCACGCGAACAGCAGCTTGGTTTATGTATAGGTGAGGACGGGGATCCACTCGTAGACGCCGCTCCGTACGGGATCTGCCCGACGCGTTTCGAAGCTCCATATGCTTCTCTTCAGGGGCTTTAACGGAAGCGGGGTGCGCAACCGCCGACCCACTTCCCCATTTTATATATAACACAGCCACGGATGGGAGGCTCAAATGAGACTGTGTATTCTGGGAAGTGTGGTCCGGGAAGCACACAATCAAGTCCTGTATGGACTCCACAAGTGGGCCCGTCCTCGATTCCAAGTACAACTGCTGCTTCACTTTCGTGACCCCCAGGGTACCAGGGTGGTGCATACTCCGCGGCTGGACGGCCGCGTATAAATCAATGCTCGAAGGTGTCCACCTTTGAGTAGCCCGCGAACAGCAGCTTGGTTTATGTATAGGTGAGGACGGGGATCCACTCGTAGACGCCGCTCCGTACGGGATCTGCCCGACGCGTTTCGAAGCTCCATATGCTTCTCTTCAGGGGCTTTAACGGAAGCGGTGTGCGCAACTGCCGACCCACTTCCCCATTTTATATATAACACACCCACCGATGGGAGGCTCAAATGAGACTGTGTATTCTGGGAAGTGTGGTCCGGGAAGCACGCAATCAAGTCCTGTATGGACTCCAAAGATGCATATAGGTAGGTACAGTCGGTTTCAGCGATTCATCTTCTGGGTTTGGAGTAGTAGTGGGCCATGATTCAAAGTACTACCCAGCAGTTCGCCAGGAACCGTCTGCATTCTACGGAGAGCAGGGTGTTGGTAAGGCTGGTAGCTAGCGCTGCGGAGAAGGGGGGCCACCTGAAAAGAGGCTGCACAGGTGGACTTGTGGGCAAATCCAAGGGCTATAAAACGGGGGCTTAGGTTGCATGAGGTCTTGGAGCACGAATGCACAGCCGGATTGTCGGGACCTGGGTCGGGGCCCTCAGGGGCAGAGGGGGTTGGTTGGTTGGGTGCACAAAGATGCGCCTTGCGGTCAACCAGCTGGAAGCGACAAAATCAAAAGCAGCTGGGTGACTCTCAAAGTGGGTCTCAGTGATGCGGACGTCCCTAAACGGTTGCTTGGTCTTGTGCAGTGAGGATCTGTACTGGACACTCATGGTTGGTGTTTGGTGCTGGGCATCTGGTACCCCAGGGGTTGGTACTAGCACGGGTCAGGTTGGCCCTGGTGTCATCACACTTGGTGGGGAGACAGATCTGACCTTCCAGAGCAGAACTACCTTCTCCTGGTCGTCTGCAGCCTTGGTCGTGCTTGGGAGCTGCATGGCGGTGGACCAGACTCTACTTGTCCTTGCCTGTGGACTTCAGGGGAGTAGTACCTCTACTCCAAGGGAGACTTTCGGTATTTGTTGAAGTGGTGGCAGGCTACCCAAGGCTTTAGTAGTTCTCCAGCTCGCAGAACGAGTCACTCTGTTGCGACTGTAGAGAAAGGGCTGAGGATGGCAAGATTCCACGCCAATGTCCAAAGTTCTGGTGCAGTTCTCGCCAGGCAGTGACTCTTCTCGTTCCTTCTTCTGTTGATCTGTCAAATCTTAGTTCTTGAGTTCAGGGGTGTCACTTAAGTACTCAATTTAAGGGTGTTATGGGGAATGGACTACCGACCTTTATGGTGTCTACACCCTCTATATGACCACTTCCTGTGGGAAGTGGGCATAACCCTGACCCAAGAACGCTAATTCCAGTCAAAACAACATAGAGGAATTTGAGAAGTGGGGTCCATATCAGCTGGTCTGCCCTAGGGGTGGTGCTGGCTGAATGTGGGCACACCTTCTGATCTAATTTTCCGGCCTGTCTTGCCACCAAAAAGTGGGGTCAGGACAGGGGGGTGGCAACTCCACTATCTGGAGAGGGTCGGGACACATAACAAAGGCGGCAGGCCTTTGAAGCTTCCCTCCCTGGAATGCCCATCCTGCCTGGAGGAGGTGTGAACACTTCCGCCCAGAGCAAGCTTTGCTCCAGTCTTCTGAGAGCGAAGGTTCTCACCTCAGAAGGCCAGAATCCTGTCCATGGTAACTGGCTGGTCCAGTCTAGTCAGTCTACACACTAGTCATCGGTAGGTTTTCAGGACACACCTCTAAGGTGCCCTCTGTTTGCATTTATTAATAAATTCAGCACTGCATCAGTGCAGGTTTATTAAGACAAGGTGTTTGGTACCATACACCTTGGGGTACAGTGAAGCCATAATGTAGCTGGGGAACTGGTAATGACGATTGTCCAGCCCATGTACTTGTTATGGCTTCCCTCTGCACTGGTAATATCTAAGGGTGAACTTAGATATCACCAGGATATATCCACTTTCACAGATATGCCCTCACATGGGTATAGTGCACCCTGCCTTATGGCTGTAAGGACTGCCAAAGGGGTGACTTACCTATACCATACGTAGTGCTCACAGGCATGGCACACAGGGGTGTGTGCCATGTCGATTCTTCGTTTTTCTCTGCACCAAGACACGGAGGCTGCAATGGCAGTTTGCATGAGCTTGGTGAAGGGTTCCTTAGGGTGGAACAATTCATGCTTTAGGTCCAATGCCCTAGGTAGCAGGAGTACCATTTACTAGTGGCTTGTGTGGATGGTACTGCAACAAAAACCCAGATTCCTACACTAACTAGTTCTAACATTGATGGGTTCTTCTCTTATGGTAGCGAAGCTAGCGCCAAGACACCTCCAGGTATTCGAGCGATTTAGAAATATATTTAACTTCACATAATGCACTAAAGAGCAAAAATATATTTCAAATATAATGTTTCAGTTTAAGCCTTCCTCAGACAGTACAAGATTGTTTTGTTGGCTCAATGCCTGCACAACTGACCCCGCTGGATTTTCAAAAAGCATGGAATGTGGAATCAATGCAGCCTTGAGATATTTTGAGATACGCAGTATTCGGGTGGTATTGTCAGTGATGTTCAGTCTATCTGGATGGAAAGACTTTAAACTGTACATCCAAAAATGTTCTCTGGAGTCCAGTAGTTCTTCATTTAAGACATGTTCCACAGGGAATATCTTCAAATCTAATAGCAAATGGTCCATAAAGTTGAAAGGCTTTTTTGGCTACAGGCTGGTCAAGATTTTATTAATTTTTGCTTATTTGTGATTCGTCTAGTCAAGTTTATTTGCATAGCTAATTAAATCCATTGCATAACAGTAAAAACATAAAAACGTGCAAAGGCAGATTGCTTAAATACCAAGTTGACACTAAACCAGTTACTCTAGCATCTGTCAAATATATTGGTTTAAAACAGTGAAATGTATCCTACAATTAAAATTAATTTGTAGGTGAAGGTGCAATATGAATTAAATATAAAGAAATGCCCATTGTGGACCAATATATCACCTGTGATATATTGGTCCACCCGTTATCTCTCCTTGCATACCTTTATCCCCTTAACAGAGAATGATTTACTCTCTTATAAAAGGCTTATGTGCTTTGTGCAACCCTAGAGTCTAGAGTGAGTATTTGTATTGGTATAAAATCAGACCTCTGACAACCTATGTTGTCCTGGTAGATTGCAGTTCGATGTGATTTGTTTCTGTCAGTTTTTTAAATCTGTTACAAAAATATAAAAAAGCTTTTAAGAGGCTGCGACGTGGTTTAGACAAATATATACAAACTGCCCTTCCGCCCTTCTTTCCCTGTGTCCCCCCCTCACCCGGTGGAGCTCTATTTGGGGGAAATGGATTATACATTTGTAATTGTTTCTTAAAACACAGTGAAGTGGAATTAAGTGCTGGTGCCATGTTGTATTCACGGAAATCGGAGAAGGTTAAGGGATAAAAACTAGTGTTCTTCTTTCGATAATAGTTATACTTCTAGTAAGGATGATCTTGGCTCCGGCAAAGAGCTTGCCTTTGACAAGGCAAGACAGTACCGTGTTAAAGGGTGTGATTGTCCTCTTTTGGGGAGGGGGGAGCGGGCGGGGGGGGGGGGGGAGGGAGAAAGGCACCAACTTCATTTGCAGGGGTGCAGTATCTTAAACAAGAAAATAGAAGTGTGAGAGACTGGAACTGAATCAAGATTGTTTAGAATTTTTTTTTTTTTTAAACATTTCAACAAGAAATGTAAAGGTACACTTTGATATAATTATGAATTCTTAGCAAAGACTGGGCACTTAGACACATTTTTGGAATGAAGTACAAACTCATGCAATGCAAACATATTTTAAATCAATGGCAAAGCAGAGAAGAGAGAAAGAGGCAATTTCAAAATACAATAAGCAATATAGGCTTAGCCAAGGATGCTAGATAGATGGCTGAGGGGGCACATACACATGCGTCATGACCCAAGGGGTCACTTCTGCGAGGTAGTCCGTCGAATGGACTGAAGGGCAGATCATTTATACTCTTAAATGAGGAACTATTGACCGCAGACCTTTGGCCACCTCTCGGAAATATTAGGAACACAGAAGTGACACCTACATTGTTTGCGTCACTTCTCAGAAACTTTTCAAGAAAGCAGAACATTTAGAAAGGTATAGGTCATATTCTCACGCCATGCTGCATGTTTTAGTTACATTAAAGCTAGCAAAAATACAATAATAAGAAGGAATAAAAATATTGCCATTGGCCCCCACCACAATCTACCACATCATGTTTCTCTTAGTTCGAGATGTTCCCTATTCCTGCGGTATCATGAGTGTAAGAAGAGAAGTGCACTTCGCACACAACAAAGGAGTGGGGGCCTCTGTGGCCTGTTTATCAAAAATGACAGAGCTGAAGCTTCGTGTGTGTCCCAGAGGAGATATCTTATAATGTTAGCAGAGAGGCATTGGGCCCACTATGGTTAGAGAATAGTTGAAACAATATAGTCAACGTAACAGATTTTTGTGTGCTGACTGGTGGGGCCTACATGAGGGCCTCATGCTTCAGGTGTGGGGCAGAATGGGCCTGGGGCACTATATGGTAAAAACTAGACCCCGTTTCAACCGTTGCAACATGCCCCCAAGATGCTATTTTCTTCTTTTTTGATGACCTGAGAAGTTCAGTGCTGTGGGGGAAATTATTTGTCCCCCACTTCCTTTGTGCAATAGTTCGATATCAGTTTCTGGACTTTATGACGACGTTGAGAGAGTTTGGGGCAGGGGTGATTCCTCATGTATTGTGTACAGAGGTCATCCACTGTTTGGCCCACGTAATGTTTTTCTACAGCTTTGCCGTTGAATCACATAAATAATGCATGTTGATCGACATGCAAGATGCTGTTTTATGCTACAGGTAACATAACGTGTTACTTCTGATGTTTGTAAAAGGTATTCACCTGTGATGCACCTTTTAGAGTCACACAAATGAACCCCTGAATTTATTACAGCTTGCTTGAGCTCAGCTCTCACAATAAAAAATCATATTTGGGTGAGCGTTCAGTGTATTGTACTTCAAAAAGATTTATGAAATGTGGATTTAATTATCAAAATCACAGCTTCAAACCACTTTGGAGACCTTTACACCTGTCAGGGCCTCAAGGTTTATGCAGCAGGAAAGGCAAATAATGTGACATCATGTAGCACATTCCATGGCAGTATTATGTTGATCCTTTTCATCTGTAACCAACATTTTTGCTGAAATCTGCAATTTAGGCATCATAAAAGCAAATCCACAATTCTACAGTAAATGTTACAGCCACAGAATTGCAGTGGCCACTGTCCATTGTTTTATGAATAATCCATTATGAACGTTAAAGAAAAGCTAAATATTAAAATTCCAAGCAGCGATTATTATTAGTTGCATCTTGAAGACAACAGCTTCAACAATCTCCTTTCTACCAAATAAAATGTATTGAACAACGCAAAGTGTGTTTTTACTATAGAATTGTGCATTGTTAATCTCGGTTCTCTTCATTTTACCAAACATTATGATCCAGTATTTCACTTATTACTTTCAATGACCATTTCTTGAATGAAAATCACCTTTTTAAGGTGCATGTCTAAACATTGACATGTATTTTTTTTATTTTTACTTTACAGAGTTTTATATAGCGCAAACTTGACCCGAAGGTATCGGGTATCAGAGCCCTTTACATAGCACCAGTTATTTTACATGAGGAGACATTATTATTTTTTTTGTTAGGCATAAGAAGATTTAGGGCCAGATGTAGGTAAATAGCATTTACCGATTGGAAAATACCGAATTTTACCGATTCGGTATTTTCCAATCGGTAAATGCTATGTAGCAAATCATTCGGTAAAAATTACCGAATCAGTAAGATTCGGTGATTCGGTAATTGCCATTCATTCCTATGGTCAATTACCGAATCGGTAAATACCGATTCGGTAAAAGGGGGAAAACATTGAAGGGTGGCAGGGTGTCACTTTGACACCCTGTTGCACCCCTCAATTGTGTATGGGTGCACATGTTGCAGACATACATGCCCTAAGGGCATGTATGTCTGCAACATGGCACTGAAGCAATTTGCATAAAATTTCTTTTTGGGGTGTTTTCGTTATTTACCACCAACTTGTAGTTGGTGGTAAATAACGAATCCTAACATGGGATAAGCACTCATTTAAGTGCTCCCTACATTAGGAATTCGGTAATTTACCGAATCGGTATTTAATAAATTGGTAATTTACTGATTTCTTAAATTACTGATTTAGTAAATTACCGAATCGTTAATTTCGGCCCCTACATCAGAAAAGCCTATTACCGGTCGGTAACGGCCGAAATTCGTTAATTTCGGCCGTTACCGACTGGTAATACCCTTCCTACATCTGGCCCTTAGTGATTTGCCCAGAATCACAGGATGTTCAGCGTCGTTGCTGAGACTCGAACACAGTTCCTCAGATTCATGGTCGACCGCCCTAGCCGTTAGGATAGGCATTATGTAAAAAATACATAATGAGGAAGAGGATGAAGAGAAGAGGGGAGAGAGAGACTTTTTTTCTTATTTTGCAGTATTGACATTGAGAGCTTCCGGTGACATCTTAAAACGTGAGGCCAAAGGCCATCGGTTTGCCCTTTTATGAAAAAAAACTGTCAGCATATCCTCTGTCGCCTTCAGAGAGCAGGGGCAGTTATGAGGAAGACAAATGAGGCAATAATATTATTTACGTAAAAGCCTCTTCATCTTAAAGCGCATCCAAAGTTTAAGTTTAAGTTTAAAATATTTATTAAGCGCACTTTCACCAGCGGTTTCATGGCGCTATGACCTGCAGATCTCCCGAGTGGAAATGATAAGGGAGGAACAACGTAACGAAGGGCTAACTAAAGGATTTGGTGAATAGGTTAGCTTTGAGTTTCTTTCGGAACTGGGGGTAGGGCGTTAGGGATCTGAGCTCAAAGGGCAAGGAGTTCCATAAGACTGGGGCAAGGGTCGCAAACTTCGAACCCCCCCATTTTTTTCTGCGGAACCGAGGAACTGATAACGGGGATTGGGATGAGGATCGTAGCTCCCTAATTGGAAGATATGGGACAATCTCTGAGGCAATGAAAGCGGGGGCCGTGCCCAGTCGAGCCTGGAAGGTGATGGAGGCAAGCTTGAACTGGACACGTTCACGGACAGGAAGCCAGTGTAGGGATTTGAGGAGGGGTGTAACGTGACAAGATTTGGGAAGTTTAAACACCAACCGTGCGGCCTGGTTTTGGATCAACTGCAACCGCCTAAGACTGTATGCAGGTATACCAGCATATAAGGCGTTGCCGTAATCCAGGCGGGAGATGACCATCGCAAGGATAATCGGCTTCAAGGCATCAAAGGAAAAGAAACGAGATACCTTGCGGATGGTGCGTAAAGAGAGAAAAGAGGAAGAGACCACAGAACTAACCTGGGAGTGAAGGGTGAGGTGAGAATTAAGTTTAATGCCTAAAGTTTTAACTGAGGTAGAAGGGAACGGGGGAGAACCTAGGGAAGGGGGCCAGAAAAGTGAGGACCAGGGACTGGAGGCACCACCTGTCAACACCAGCTCGGTCTTATCTGGGTTGAGTTTCAGGTGGTTAAAATCCATCTTGTAAATGAAAGAAAATTGAAATGTAAAGATGTCAAACTCAAAACATAAGAGCAGTACGGGTTTGGTTCCTCCACTTTGAGGGATTTGTTATGTCAACCTCTGACAATTTAGCACATGATCACAGTGCACCTAAATCAACACAGCTGAAGGTTGAATGAGATAAAAAGAAATCGAAGAAAAAAACTGAATGTAATGATCAATGCGCAACTTGTACACACACAGAAGCCAAATTGTAGGCAATCAGCATACATCTGGGGCAGCCAAATGCATGTTGTAAGACCACAGCTAAGCGTTGCGTCCCATAATACGATAACTGCACCTCGGTGGTCATCACACATGATATGGATATACGAACAACATAGGATCAAAATAAAAACATTCGTTCAACCACACACCCTACATGGTGTAGCATGCTAATCATGTAGGCACGTGTATCAACGCCCCACCCAGGGGTAGTAAGCGCTATATAAATGCTGCAATACAATACAATACAGAGTCCTACTCAACACAGTGCAGCAGATGCTTAATAACGTGCTGTGAAGCAACAGTAAAGTCTTAGGGAGAATTTGCAACATCACCTTTATTTCTACAGGCTCTCACAAGTCACAACCCTTACCTCGGTGGAGAAGTGGTGGATTACGGCAATGGAGATAACCGCATCAAATAAAAAACTTCTCAATGGCACCGACAAAGCATCGCATACAAAGGCCTCGAAGTTCTTCTCACTGCAAATATCCACAAGGTTTTTACTGCGGTCGCACCCCACCTGTAGGAGAAGGACAGCATTAGGCCACAAGGAGGAGCCATGGTTAATTACTTGTAGTTTCTATATTAGCATCTGGGAGAGGGAGGGATGGTCCTTCTCTCAGGTTTGGATGGTAGAGAGGCCCTTCTACCTAATGGAAGGAAAAAAGGAGGGATAGGTCCTTCCTAATTAATTCATTTACGCAGAGAGTATTCCTCCTAAGATTTTTTATACAGAGAGCTGGTCAATGGTAGTCTCAAGTGGGGCACCGCCTTAATAGAAGCAGGAAAGGAAAGGGTTTATTTTCTTTAAATAACGCTCACACACTCTAGTAGTGTCATGCTTCATCATCAGGTTCACCCAGTCTCCTAAAGGTCAGGGTGGGCTCGACCGTCGCCCAGGGACCACTTAAAAGAAAAGACCAGGGGGAATAAAGATAAAAAATCCTACGGCTTACTTCGAGGTATCTCTTTGTTAGTGGAGTAGTCGGATGTTAGAACTAAAAATCAGTGGCGGCTGGTGACATTTGAAAGTGGTGAGGTGAAAAGGTTTGGTATAAGTGCTCGGTGGCGGACAAGCGGAGCGGATTCGGGAAGTCCCATGAGCAAATTTTGAAAAAAGTGGATGTAAATGGTGCATTCTCAAGCATATTTGAGAAACCAATGTGTGCAACCTCTCCTGCCACTTTTGTGCAACCATGCATGCACCTGCTGACCTGAAAAGAGTGAAACTCAGGGCAAAAAGCATGCACCACCCCTTAGCTCAGGAGGTTGAGCGAAAGTTGCAGTGATCAGTGAGTTAGATGTTTGAATCACTGCTAGGCTGACTCAGTCTTCCCAAAGACAATTTGACAATAACCATTTCTGCTGCTACATACCTACAGACAAGCTAATTTGTGTCCGGGTTTTTAATATGCCGGGTTTTTAATATCAGAAACACAAACTGACAAACCATTGACTTGCAGTATAGTGGCACAAGTGTATTGTTGTAACTATGTATTCAGACTTAAGGGGCTATTGGATGTAACAAATGCTCTTTGTGGACATGCCTGACCTTATATCTGCTGCCACGTAGATACATAAATAAAAACTTGCACTTCACTCCTATCACAGAACACCATATTAATCTGATAATTGTATACAGCGATTGCAAGTTTTGTCCATATAAATTACATTCAATGCCAAATATTTAGGCAGCCGATATCCATACGCAATGCAAAATTAACTTTTCTATGTGTATGCCATATCGTGAGTGCAAGGGAACTGAGAAGAGGGATGCCAGCGCGCTGCCATCTTGTTCCGAGGCACACACGAGGTGAAAGGAGACAAGGAGTTGTGACTGTAATCGGATCAGAAGCCAAGGAAGGGGTATGGAGATCCGAGGGGCGCAGGACTTCACTCTCAGTGGGTTCATCGTACCCACGTTCATTATATTTCAGCTTTAGACCCACATTATATATTGTAGCTGCAGGTCCTATGAAAGTTCATCATAAAATAAGACCTTTTACAACGCAAAGCGGAGAAGCCTTTCATACCAATGCCGCCTTTGCCACCACCTCCCCTACACATGACCAGTGTATAGTGTCAACCCCTACTCGTGGTTAGCTCTTCTACTCACCCTCTACATCGGCACACTCCACTCCTCTTTATATTGCCCCCGCTCCACCCTTCTCTTTACTTTCTCAGCATTGTCTCATCTACATATTCTCTTTCTGAACTTCCTTTCATTGTATATGTCTCTTTCTGCAGCCTCTCCTGCACATTTCCCATTCTTTACCCCTCTTATCCTATAGGCCTGCCTTTGTATACATTTTCTGCCTGTTCCACGATGTGCATGGCAGGCTCTGCCCTCTGATCTGACAACTGAGGCCGCACCCTATGGCTCGCATGTCTGTGGGGAGGCCCTGGGGTGTCAAGGGCCGGCCCACACAGCCTCACTGACTGGAAGCCCATCCCTATACCTTCACTGCACAGCAGCGCCTGTTTACTGCCCTCCTTCCCATCAGGCAACACCTGTGCAGAGCTCCTTCCAGGAAGAGGGCGCACGGTTAGTAATACTGGAAGTGCGCGTGTGTGCTGCACAGGACCGGGCAAGCGCTGACAAACAGCGACCGACACAACACAAACCGGCACTGACACACACAGGCACACAGTACTCAGACGGCGCCAACGAGGTGTGACGCAACAGTAAATCTGGCACCAAGTACGTGCTGTCCTACACTCACATTGACACACAAAGTGCTCCAAACACACATGGACTCACACGGTCACATGCAGACAGTCACACAGCTTTTCTGTACACTTCCGAATGCCTGGAACGATTTGCCAGCTAGCCCGATGGGCAATCACTGATCGCAGGTGGAGAATAAAAAAATCAAAAGTTATTTACAGCTCTGCTCCTGGCCACCTGGCCGGTGTAATGGTGGTGCAGCCGAAACCGGATCCCGCCCGGTGTTCCTACAGGAAGCAGCCAGCAGGCAGCCTCCTTCCCCGGCGCTAAGCCAATCACAACACTACAATGGAAGCGTTGTGATTGGTAAGGCGCAGTGGAGAGCGCCCCAGCTGGGCCATTTTCTCTATGTAGGCTGCATGCAGCACCCTACATAGAGAAAAAGGTAGAGTGCGCATGACTAGGTTGGTTGGCCCTGGAGCCGACCAAACAGTCAGTACCCACAACAGTGGGCAAATCCACTCCCCCACTGCCCTCGAGCAGGACCGCCCACCCACAACCAGGCACGCCAGGCACTTCTGCTTTCTCGCAGTGCAAGAAGCAGAAACATAAAATGGTAGTTTTACCATTTTATGTTTCTGCCTTCTAGCACTGCGAAAAAGCAGTGGGGTGACGCCCCCATGGAGGAGTCGCCACTGCTAAAAATATATATGTAGTGTATTAGGATATCATACCGACATGTTTCAGCCCTACTCTATGGCCAGGGGCTTTCATCAGGGTGATCTGGCTCACCTCCCTGGGGCATAAGCTCTTCAAGCTACCTATTTTCTTTTAGATATGATGCATGTACCTCTATGTATATCGAGGCAATGTGTATACGTGTATACTTGTACCTTATTCTTTTTTCTTTGTCGAGTCCATCCTGTTAGTGTTGAACTATTTTTTTTAAACTTTATTTACTTTTTTTTAAAACGTTACAGCAGTTCAAGCAGTATGTATACAATACAATGTCCTCTGTACACATAATAAGTTTAAAAGATACACTACGCCAGTGCACGCAGCTTGTATACCATACAATATCATATGTGCATACAACATGTCCAAGTCCTCCGGGGCAGCACAGTAAGACGAAGTAATATCAACCTGTAGTCTTATCATATATAGTTACAGTTTAATGACTACACCCACCCCAACCTGTACACCCCCCCACTGCACCCCGCATGCATCATTAGACTAGTTTGGTAGTGTAAGTGTTATTTCAACCGACAACCACTCTGTCTTGCTCTACTTGTGTAGTGGCCTCTGCAGCTTTCTTAAACAAGTATGCATGATATGGGCCCCATATATCTTTAGGTTGACACTTAGCAAGCATTAATGAATTATAATGATCTGACTGTATAGAACAATAAGCCAGGTCTGTGTGCCAGTCTCCCAGCTTGGGTAAGGGACCATGCATCCATCTCATCGCAATCCTTCGCTTTGCTATTAATAGGCCGACGGCCGACAATCTGCGACCAGATTTGTGTATATTATCATACCCTAGGAGTGCAACTAACGGTGTTTCTGGCAATGCCAGCTCCAACATTTCTCTTAATGCAATGAACACTTCGCTCCAAAAGGCCCGGACCCCAGGGCAGTCCCACGCCAAGTGTGTGAAATCTGCGCCTGCAGCCTTATATCTTATGCACTTATCGTCTGCCCTCAGCCCATATATATATATAGACGTGTCGGAGTATAATATACTCTGTGGAGCTATTTAAAGTGGATTAATCTATGCCACCCATACTGTGAAATGGACTTTGTGTTATTAAAACAGTGGGTCCACTGGGCCTCAGTAATTTCTAACCCTAGTTTGTCTTCCCATTGATGCTGAAATTAGCTTTTTATTCGAGTTGTCGGCCCTTTTATGAGGGCGTAAAGTATTGTGATTCCATGTTGCGGGGATTGGGATTGTAACAGAAATGTCAACGACTTCATTTCTTGTGGCTCAGTCATGTCAGCTCCCAATGTCGCATGCAGTGCCTGATGCAGTCTGTAGAACTGGTAAGCGTCTAGTGCTGTCACCCTCGGGCCTGGGAGGTCGCTTTTTCCCACGTTTTCCAGAAATAGGTCCCCCATCTACACTATCTGTAGTTTAAGTAGAGTTTGCAATGTTGCCCTGTCGTTACAGAGCGGGAACCAATCACACCACTTTCTAGGGAGTTTAGGAGAGTATACTGACTTAAGTTGTTGGGTAACTGCAATTCTCTGTTGTTGAGACCCTGTGCACCCTACGGGGTCCATTATGTGGGGCTTGCCCAGCAAGCCACCAATCAGTAATTTCGGTAGAGGGGTAGGGGAGACCATGTTACGTTCAATATACAGCTGTGGCAGGTTATGTGGGCCATGTATCCAGGACTGCGCGTGCAATATTTGCAGCCCAATAGTAGCTTTCTAAGTCTGGAGATTTCTATCCCCCTTCTGAATACAGTTTTATTAAGATGTCCCATTTAACACAAGATTGCTTTACGGCCCAGGCCAGCCGCGTTAGTAGTGTGCGTAGGTTGTGGAAAAAAGACCTAGGTAAGCTAATGGGGATGTTTGCAAAGAGAAAAAGGAAACGTGGAAGTACTACCACCCTTTTCATTAATGCAATGTGTCCCACAAGAGATAATGGGCGTTTAATCCACTCATCAACGGCCTATTTTAGTTTTTGTATCGCGCACCCATAATTTTCGGACATTACTACCTTGGGGTCAGTATGTATATTTATGCCCAGATATATTACTGGGTCCACTCTATAGGATACTCTGTATGGATGAGGGCAGTGGCTGCTGTGAGGGGGAAAATAGTCTGTTTGTGCCAGTTGATAAATAAACCTGAGTGTTGTCCAAATTTCTACACCTCCGGGAGCATAGGTTTGAGATTGAGCTCCGGATTACGTATATGCGTGGTATTCGTGCATCGCACAAGCCAGGGGTTCTGTAACCAGGGCAAGGGGGAAAAGGGGACAACATTGTCTTGTGCCTCTGGCAAAGGCCACAGGCTGTGACAATGCGCCATTAACCCGCACGTATGCCACAGGCTGGGCGTACAAAACCTCCACTAGTTTTAAGAAAACGTCCCCCACACCCACCCTCCTTAGAACTGCGTATAGAAACCTCCATTCCACCGAGTCGAATGCTTTCTCGATGTCTATAAATAGAGCAGCGGCTTTTACATTCGGGTTAATTCTAGCTATGGTGCCGAAGAGAGTTCTCAAATTGCACATTAGGGAGCCCCCCGGCACAAACCCTGTCTGTTCCGGCCCCACCAATATCGGTAATAGAGGCACCAGCCTATTCGCCCAAACCTTGGAAAACAGCTTGGTATCCCTGTTTAGTAGGGATAAGGGGCTGTAGGAGGAACAGTAGTCGGGAGCTTTACCCGGTTTTAATAGAGTAATCAGAGTGGCCTCTCGCATTGATGGTGGCATTATCCCATGTTTTGCCATCTCTTTAAAGAGATTCACTAGGTGTGGAAACAGTTTGTCCTGGTACGCTTTGTAAAAAGCCACTGTTAGGTCATCTGCTCCTGGGGCCTTCTCATTAGGAATTTCCTTCAATGCTGCCAGAATCTCAGTTGGTCGGAGAGGGGCTACAAGCCTCTCTCTGTCGGTATTCTCTAACCATTTCATCGCTATATGAGCAAGATACTCATCATATGACTGACGCTGTAGGCCCCCTTGAGCTGTACAAGTCAGTGAAGTAATTAGCAAAGGCCTCCACTATCTCAAGTGTGCTGCTTACCAATTCACCACGCTCGTTATATATTTGTGAGACATACCCGTCATGCCTAGTGGGTCTTATTACCGCTGCCAAACTGGTGATGAGTCTGTCACCTTCAGCATACAGCCTAGCCGTAGCATATTTCCCCAAGTGTTTCACTTCGGCGTCTGCCAGCTCATTATATTCTTCGATTTGCGCCCTGATTTGTGAGAGTAACTGGGGATCCCCACTCTCCTGGAGTCTCCTCTCCAGTGTTTTAAGCGTGTTATCTACCTTCTGTGGTTGAGTGCGGATAGATTTTATGACTCCCATGTGTTTAGAGATCGCCATACCACTTAGGTAGAGTTTAAAAGTCTCCCGAATGGAACACAGAGTGGGTACGCAACCCAAATTTGTGCCTAAGAAGTCGTCAATTGCGTTGCCCAGTTCAGCCCGGAAGACAGTGTCCAGCAAAGAGTATTGTGGGAATCGCCACGCGGCGCATGCTGGTGATATATTTAACATGACCGGTGAGTAGTCGGATAGTGTGCGTGCCACATGTATACAATCCTCTATAAAAGTTAGCAGCTCACGTGATGCAAACCAGTAATCTATTCTAGTGTGTGTGTGTCGTATACTGAGGAATAGTGTGTATATTCTCTACCCAGGGGAGAGCGCTGGCACCAGACGTCTGAGAGACCCTCCGCAATACTGGCTATGGCGCTCGAGATGGTCGTCTGTGGGTGCCTTTCAACCTATCTAAGTCTGGGTTCTGTATACAGTTGAAGTCGCCCCCCCCCCCCCCCAAAGTATTGGCATATGAGAGTGCCTCATAATCTTATCTTGTAGTGCATGGTAAAATTATGGGTCATCTTGATTCGGCCCATAGACTCCCACTAGCAGTACGTTAAAACCCTCTTTGCACATATAGCCAACACGTACCTGCCCCCTGGATCCACCTCTACTTCTTGTATCTGTAGGTCTGAGTTTTTGCGTACCCAAATCAGTACTCCTCTAGCATGGGATGAGAAACCGGCAGAAATGCACACACCTTTAATTTTTCTTGGGGTCAACAGCCCGGATCTTGGGGTAAGATGAGTTTCTTGAAGTACAGTCACATCCAAGTTGTGTCTATGCAAATAGGCCACCACTTTGCAAATTTTTTATGGTCTTTGGGGCCCCTTACGTTCCAGGACATAAAATTGATGCCGGCGTTAGCCTTGGTGACCTGCATCATGTGCATAGTCTACATGTGTATACCGACACACGTTTTTGAGCGTGTGTGACCATGTAATGTGTCATGCACAGATTCTAGAGATGTAACAGTCGCTGCCTGCTAGCTGGTGAACTAAAATAACCCCCCCACACACCATATTCAAACAGTACGACATGGCACACTTATGACATCATAACTAACCCCCCACCCCAAAAAAAAGAATTACCCCAAAAATACTGCCCGAGGTGTGATACACTCGGGCATTGGTTTACCAGACCTGAGGTGTTTTCTGATGGCCAATGACCGCCCATGCGATGAGTTTCTGTCCAGGCCTATAAATGCTGGTTCTATATATGTATGCAGTGTTTATACATTTTATTAGTCCTTGAGATATGTCTGCAGTGTTGCGGCCGTAGAACGAGCGGGTCCCAGTTCCAATAGTTGTCCGTCGTGGCTATAATGCAAACTTGTGACCTGTCTATGATGCTGGGGTGCCAGGTTCTAATTGAATCTCCTGCTCTGTGGGCTCTAGCGCATCGCCGCCTGCTGCCGCCGGTGACTGTGCAGGTTTCAGTAGTTTATCTTTACTGTACCTTTTGAGGTCCTGCTGCAGCAGTTTAGGGTTGATATATATTTTGGACTTGCCAACAAAGTTCACCCTAAGCTTGGCAAGGTAAAGCATCGCGTATTCCAATTGCAGCTTTGTTAGTTTGCGCTTCATGGGTCCGAATTGCTTGCGTGCCTCCTGCACCTGTGGGGTGAAGTCCGGATAAAGGGCTAACTCTGATCCCTCATACTTATGCACTTTTAACTCTCTGGCACGCTGCAATGCAGCATCCCTGTCCCTGAAGTTTAGTATTCGTGCAATCAGGGGGCGAGGGGTGGCCCCGGGCGGCGGTCTGGGACCCAGCGATCGATGAGCGTGTTCCACGACAAACACTACAGAGAATGTTTCACTGCCCAGCAGGGACACTAGTAGTGGTTCAACTAACAGTTCTACGCTCCCAGTGACTGTGGTTTCAGCTAGGCCAATAAGCACGTTGTTGCGCCGAGAGCACGCTTCCAGGTCTTTGGCTTGGCTTTGTCGTGCATCGTTGCCATTATTTCGCCATTTGTTTCTGCGCTGCCCACATCTCAACCTGTGCATCCTCTGCTTCTGATATCCTGCGCTCCACCAGGTCTAGCCTTTCAGCAAGTTGGTCCACGCGCTCTGACATACGGTCGAACCGGTAAGCCAGGGAGTCAATCTTGCCATCGATAGATGCCAGGCTCTGCTGCATTGCTGCAAGGATGTGGTGAATGTCTTCCCCTGAAGCAGCTAACTCGCTTCCATGCTCGGAGGGCAATAGGCCTGGGTCTTCCTCGCTATTACTGAGCAATTTGCGTTGGCCAAAGTGGATCTTAGATTGTGTCTTGTTGACCTTCCCCATGGCCTCCACATTGACGGGCACTGGACCCCCTGTAGCAGCTCCGCATGCAATCTGACCAATGCTGGTAGTGCACGGCATCGACACACAGCGACTAGACGAGTGCACTGCCCATACCCTGCCAAAGGGTTATGCTGCCATTCACAGGGGGGCCAACTATAGCTCCATGTCAGTCAGCACAGGATCTCCACCAGGAAACACTCTGCAGCATGCACATGCACCCTTGATTATATGTGCTGCCAGTGATCAACTTCGCCTGATCTTGCGCCCCCACCACCTCCAGCTGAGGCATACCGATCCACACCCATGCCCCAAATGGCCGGGCCGGGAGGTCTGGGACAGCCGCAAGGCAAGACTGCCCTGGTCATCACACGCCCAGCAGGGCCGCCAGAGATCGTGGGGGGCTTGCCTACTTTGGGTCAGAGGGAGACCAGGTCCGCCACCACTCCCAGGATAATAATGGGGTCGGTGTCTTCCGCAGCACGGACCGAAAGCCAGTAGCGCACCGCAGCAGGTCCACCAGCTCACCGCAGCGGCGTGTCCCGGGAGTACCTCGAGCCGCTCCGCCAGCAGCCGTCACCTCGCCACAGCACCCCCCCCGGCGTCACCCCCCCGGGTCAGGCAGGCAGAGCCACTTCATGCACCTCGGGCAGTATGTGGGGATCCGGGCGATGTGACGCATCTGCCACGTCTCCGCTGCGTAGTCCGCCTACAAGGCCCACAGGTAGGCCGCTATTTTACACTCTATGGCACTGGGTGTAGAGGCCACGCTGGTCCTCCAAACTTGCAGGATTTACACACTCTACTCTACCGCTCCTGTAGCACTGCTTATCAGCCTGGATGCAGCTGATTCTTGCAGGATATTACGGGCGGTCGCCGGAGCTTACTCAGGCTGCAGCCATCTTGGTGTCAGGCAAGGTTCGCCCCCCCAGTGTTGAACTTTTTGTTTCTCAGGAGAGAGAGGAGAAGCGGGTCGCCCTGTAGTCAAACTTTTGTCAGGGGTCCTACGCTACTGCCTATTTGGTTCCACGTCTCTCGGCTTGTGATTCTTTTCTTTTATGTGCTCCCTGGAAGACGGTCGAGCCCACCCTGACCTTTTGGAGTCAGGGTGAACCCGATGATGAAGCATGACACTACTACTGTGTGTGAGAGTTACTTAAAGAAAAGGAACTCTTTCCTTCCTCTTCTATTTAGGCGGTGCCCCACTTAAGACTACCATTGCCCAGCACCCGGTATAAAAATCTTAGGTGGGATACTCTCTGTGTATATAATTACTTGTAGTTACCACAGAAGGCAGCCTGCGCGTGACCCAGCATTCATTTTTAATTTTACTCATCATAACTGACTGCGTTAGGTACTTAAGTTTGTGACAGCACACTACAGCAGACAGCAAATCATGAATACATATGACATATGTAATAATACCATTCACAGAAAACTACTTAATGCGTGCTCTGTGACTGAGTAAGCTTTGTGCTGTCCTTGGTGAATTTGTTGCCATTACTCGCTGTTATTAAAGGGAGCCTATTCGGAACCGCACAGGCAGTGGCACACAGTAGGGGCGCGTGGCGTGTGTTTAGAGCTCTGCGTCATTTCCCTTCTGACTGACAAAGCAGCGGGCCTGGCGCTTCTAATGAGGCTGCCGGGCTCGGAGCATATGGTTAATAAAATGTAGTCGAGAACTGGCAGCACGCGCGGCGACGTGGAGGTTTAATTGAGAAATAGTAAAGGATTGTTTTGGGCTAGGACAACGAGACAGAAGCCTATCTCTGCTGCCTTTAAGGGAATTCAACACGGAAATTACACCCAAAGCTGTTAGTGTTACATACACCACCTTCGCTGTTCCAGTCAGTTAACCCACACAACGTCTTTTTCAAGAGCTGCCAGCTCAAAGTTATCATGTGCGTTTATTAAAAAGAAGTCAGAATTGGTAAACCCAATAGATCTCACCTTTGGGACCAGTTGGCTTTGCCAAGTGCTTTTGCAGCGTGGCGACACTATCGCATCGTCAAAAAAAGGCACTATGGCGGTCAATTCATTGCTCTGACACGCAAATGTGAGAAAGCATGCTTGCATCAGTGTTATGTTATGCCACTATCGCATTTTGTTAACATTTTTATGTATTTACTATTACAAGGTTCTAAGACGATGAACGCCACTAGGATAGGTAAATAAAATAATTAAGGTCTTTAGTACAAAAGCACCAATTTAGGGAAAAAATGAACCATGGGTGTCGGGGAGTGTATAATAGAGGAGCTGTTCGGTGGGAAGAAGGGGAAAGTAGCATATGGAGGGCGCGGGGAGAGCTAAACAAGGAGAGATGAGGTTGCCCCATGACCAGTATTTTACCGGCCTGGATGGAATGTTCAATCCTAGACGGGTAGAAATAGCAGGAAAATCCTTAAACTCTGGTATTTTTTACCTTTTAAACATGAACTGAAAGCAACACATAACAATAACAAGCATTTACAATGCAATGGTCTCGGCATTATTAAAGGTAGAGCTATTGGCATTGCTCATGACATTTTTTTTTTTTAATCATTAATAAATGGCATTGTCATTTACATTGCCAATAGCTTAATCGTTAAATAAATGGCATTTTCATTTACAATGCCAATAGCTTAATCGCTCGCAAATGCATGACCTATTGCATTTACACCCACACAGAGCCACACAGCCACCCACACACACACACACAGAGCCACCTACACAGAGCCACCCTCAAACAGACAGAGCCACCCACACATAGCCACCTACAAAAAAAGCTATCCACACAGAGCCACACACACAGAGCCACACACACAGAGCGACACACACACAGAGCCGCACACACACGCACAGACAAAGTGCAATAAGGGGCACGACAATAGTTGGAGTCCAAAGTAATGGGCAGAAGTTGGGGTCTGTACGTTGCCATTAAGCTGGTCTAATTAAATCGCCAATCTACTTATTGGGGTGACCGCAGTGCTTTATGAATATATTTGCATTTCGATCCATTCCAGAGTGTGCACACCATCGGAGCACAGATAGGATTGTTGCATCGAGAATTGCCATAGTATCAAGAGAGCTGCACTACGAACCACAGAGCAAGCTAAATGCATTAAAGAGGATGCACAGGATATACAAAAGGGATTACAGCAAAACACACAACCAAATCCAAAACAGTACCAATGCAGTGTGCAACCTGCAAAAGCCTATATCCAACAAACCAGAGAGTTAATGCGGGATGCCATCTGACAAATGCTGTGCAACAGTTTATGGTAAAGAGCCTTTTCTTGTAAAAGAGAGAGGTCGACTCAAATGAAGATCAAAGCACCACTAGCAAATAACAGTAACACAAACTGCTGAAGAGCTGATCGCACATAATGCAAGTGACACATCAACCACAAAATAATAACAAAAAAATTGGGGGGAAAGGAGGTGATCATTCAAAAAGATGTCAATTCTACATCGATGTAGTATTTTATTCCATTTTGCACAAAGTTATGCCAAAACCCCTATGAATAATCAATGATCATGCAAGAGGAAGAACCACAAAGGTAGATCACTGCATATATAAGGACGTGGACCTCTGGAACGCACACCTGAAATCAAAACCACACAATATATTCGGAAAACTGAACATTTCAATCTTCCCCTTCAGCTGATCTCAACACAAAACGAAGGTCACAACTGAAGATGAGACGGCGCTGGAACAGGGGCAGTGGGTTAGGCTGGGGGCCGCAGGTGAAGAGGAAGAAAGAAACCCGTAAGCAGATGAAGCTGCATCCCTTTGTTCTCACCCTGCTTCCCTCACTCCACAAAATGTGTAAGATCTTCCTCAATTCTTTTAAATCTTTGTGTTCCTCAGGGTTTTGTCCTAATTGTGGGCGCTTAAAAGCAGAGTAAATGACAGATTAACTGCTATGTACCACTGCCTATTTGAGAAGGGATTTCGCCTACTACGGGAAGGCCACCTAAGGTTTGACACTACTGGAGGTGAAGGGCTGAAGTGCACCACCTACACCTGAAGATATACTGCCCTCCTTCCTTACTCGGAGGTAGAGGGGTCAGTACTTCAGTGGCATAGAAATGTATTTCTGCCTACATAGATGTATATTAACCACTAGTAGGGAAGACTTACTCACTGTAGTAACTCCTGTGCTCCTGGCACAAAGGATATCTTTGAATCTTTAAAAATCTAGACTCTCACGACAGTCCGCCTTCTCAGTGCTGCGGCTGCTGCAATGCCGGGGGAGTCCTGCGCCGAGTGTAACTTCCATTTTCCGCTTGTTAAATGTCAGCGGGCGGTTAGACCCCATTAATTTTTCAGCAGCTTTGGGTAAATTAAACGCGCTGATGAAATGGCGTGTATCCGGCCTACCTGTGCACACGAGTGAGGAAGGGAGGGTCTGGCGTGTGCCTGGTTGGTCCTCATGCTGCTCCCCACCACCAGTGACCTTTCAGCGGCACATGGCTGTCGTGCAGTGCCCCGGGCATCTCTGCCCCAGATGCACGGGTTTTTGAGTCTCAGCAGCTTGTTGAGGAATGCCCCAGTCTCCCGCAGACAGAGCTGCCCACGTCTGCAAGTAGCTAACGGAAAGTTACCGGGTGCCTCCATGTCACAAAGGACGCACTGCTACAGTCCTGGGATTTAGTTTAACGCCCTACTGCATTGTGGGAGTGGTAGTCCGGTTTCACTTTAGATAATCTGGGCGAATAAACACGCTTGAAAACGACTCGTCTGTAAAAGAGAAGTCCATGACACTTAGCCCATCAGATCAGTAGGGCTGGACAACACATGGACAGTGTTGTTTCCAATGCAACAATACAATTCTCCAACCCCCCTTTTGCTGTAAGTAGCCCTTGTTCCCCCTCCTCCATCTACAAACACACACGACTTATTGAGAGTGACCTGAGGAAGGCTTTCCTGTCTCTATGACGACGAAGCGTCGTATTACTGCCGTAGCAGCTGCAATGGCACCCGCAGCTTAAAGGGGAAAGGTAACAAACAGCCCAGCTGTTGTGAACGGACGGTTCTCAGCGGTCATTTCCGAGTCCCCACAGCCAGGCGGGGCTCCGCTTTCTTCTCAACAGCCAGGGAAAGCATATGGCGGGGGAAGGGGGGGGGGGGGCAGAGGGAAGGGGGAGGCGAGAGCAGGACGGAGGAGGGCTGCGGGCAGAGGGAAGGGGGGAGGCGAGCGGAGCCGAGCAGCTCCAGGAAAAACAGAAGTACGGCGGGGGGAAGACTGGGGGCAACAACACGAGGACAAAGAGCAGAAGTTACCTGCTGATGGTTACATGCAGCACAGGAACACACCAGAAACATGCTTTTGTTCTGGGACACAGGATCCAACACCACCACGTTTCTCCGAGGCGAGGCAGAAATGCCTCGGCGAAACCAGCGTCTTTTTCAGATTTGGGGGCGTGTTTTCATTCTCTCCTCTTCCCATTGGCTGGAATGTAAAATTCCAGCCAATGGGAAGAGGAATTAAGAGAAAGTAAATAGAAAGAAAGTTAAAAAACACTCCCCCGAATTGCAAAAAGACGGGGCTTGATCGGAGTGACACCCCTCTCCTCCAACGGCTGGCCAGCATTTACTAGGCCAGCCAATGGAGAAGAGGGGCGGGTTCCAAGCCCCCTCTAAGAAACAAGAAATCTTCGGGCTCCGCCCACACTGCTTACAGCAGTGCGACGGAGTCCTCGACCTAAAAACATGACAAAAGAATGCTGGCTCGTGTATTCCTAAGTACATTTTAAAGCAAATGGAGACAGAGTTGCTGTGTTGAAAACATAATGCAGAGGATTGTACACAAGTGACTCTTTCGGATCACCAACACAGGTCTACATGAGCTGGTACTTTTCTCTGAGAAAGGTGGCAACTCTAAGTTGAGAACAACACAGAAGCACACGCACGTAAATGAGCAACACGTAAAGCGGGGAAGTGGGAGAGAAGCACGATGATGAGACAGAGCAGGTAGGGAAGAGAAGATGGACAAGAGAGCAACAGCTACAAGAATGAGGGACAGAAGCACACAATTGAAACTGCTGGAAAACACATGCACTTTCTAAAGTGCTTAAGCAAAAAGAAATGAACGAGTGCGGCGTGGAGGTGTAGAGAAAAGCACATGGACAAAACAGAACCACACTGAGCGGGAGATGGGGAGAGATGTACACAAGGGAAACAGCTGGAAAACACATGCCCTCTTGTGGTGTGCTTAAACAAAAGGAAAAAAAAAACTTCCCTAAAAGTGAGCAGTGGAAGGACGTAGGTAAAGAGGGTATGCTCCAGGAGATGGACAAACAAGATGGACAAGGCAAGCCACTGAATAAGCAGTAAGCAAAAGTCAGTGACCAAAAAGCAAATAATGGTAAGCAACAGGCAGGCTTTAAGCCCACTGTAATTTTTTTGTCAAGCTGACAATGGTGCTTTTCCAATCAGACAATTAGTGCTGTCTGGTAGACTCGTCCTAAAAATGAGGGAGCAGGCAGACAGTGCAACAGTGACACCTGCCAGGCAGTCGAAGTATTTTGTATAACTTATAGGATCTTCAGAGGCCTCGTTGTCAGCCTTGGGTACAAGAGGCAGAGACATTGACCACCTTGTGCGGTGGAATTGAAAGAGAAATTGGAGAGACAGGCCAATGACGGCTTGTTTAAAGCACCCATAGACCTCTGGATTTAACATGGCCATGGAGCATTGTTTGTCAGTTCTTATACGCATTTGTTGAAGTCCCGAGGCTCTGGTGGTCACCCCTTTACTCCCCACCTTTTTTACTTTTTTCTCAGGATGGAAAAGAGAAACATAAACATGCTCTATGTATGTGATTTGAATACACAATGTAGAAAAAGGAAGGTAGAAATATAAAAATGAAAGTCCTCCCTAAGACCATTTACTATACAAATACAAAGATGACACTCCTGTGATAATCAACTGGCTTTGCCCTGATGTCCCATAATACAAGAACCCATGTATTTAAATCACATTCCCCTTCAGGAGTAGTCTAATTAAGTACATTCAAGATTCTGGATTAAGGGACGAGGAAAGAAAATGTGATGGGTGGATTGCTTATATTAATCTCAGTCACTGCTTTCAATGGGCAATCATACATAGGTATCAGGGTTAAAAAGAGCATCAAAAACAAGGTGATGGATGAAATGCTATATGCAAATCAGTCTTGCCCCTGCTCCAGTGGGAACAGTCCAGCCTGAACTCCCAAGCCAGGTCCTCCCTGAACAGGACCACAAACAACCAAGGACCGGTTTCACCCTTATTAGGACTCATCAGGCAGGCATAGCTTGGTTTCAGTGCGACAGTGAGCATGGGACCCACATCTGGGCAAACCTGTCACACTTAGCGCATCAAAAACAAGGTAGTGGAGTATGCATTACCTGTTTCATAACCATTTTCTTTCTTGGACCTGTAAGGACATCGTGCATGGGGCTAGGGTGGGATCCGGGAGGGGGTAGTTAATACAGGGCAGGGTGATGGGAGAGTTGTAGTCATTATGCTTAATTGAACGTCTGTATTGATTGCTATTCGGTGCATTTGGACTATATGCTCACAGCCCCTCCGGTGTTCGGAGTACTGTGGTTTATTTGCAATCTCTCTCAAGAAAACAATAAAAAATTTGTTCTGATAAAAAAAACAAGGTAGTGGATAAATGTTTGAATTAATCTCAGCCAAAGGCAATCACTTTGGGCCGTACAGTTTCTCAATAGCATTTCTGAAGATTTCAAATGCTCATTTACTGTCTCAAACATACCATTATTCTGGAGCCCTCCTACACTTTTAATGCATGGTAATTCATCTTTTGACCTGTATCGGTCCATTTAAAATGAGTTTTGCCATCTTTCTCCTCCTTTTCATGCTATAAATCTTTCTAATAAATGTGTCTTGGGAGCCAATCTTTTTAACCAAGCACATTGCTCTTTCTCTGCCACCTTCTGCCAGAAGGGTGTCAGTTCAATTAGTCATAAATTAGATTATAGAAAGGAATATCGTGTCTTTCTCATTGCATATAGGGAATACTATCTCATTAATTAAGTCTATTTTGAATAATCCTACGCATTAGAAGCACTTTGCAAAAACGTAAACGGCTGGAATTGTGCATTCCAGGATGTCTTCTTGACATGCAAGCAACCTCTGGATCGCTCTCCAGCTTATGGCATAGGTCAGCTTCCTATTTTTCCTGTTTCTTTCAGCAGTGGCTTCTTCGCTTAGGCGGAGGAGCGCTGCCCCACTGCTTTTCAGCAGTGCAAAAAAGGAAAAATAAAATGATAATAACACAATGTTATTATCATTTTTATTTCCATGCTGAAGCCAGATTCAGGGCGGGCTTGGCTATCGTCAAAGCCAGCAGGGAAAGAAGTGGTTGGTGGTGGCCACCTAGTCATGCGCACTTAGCATGTTCTCCACCCGCCTGTATTGCACATCCTGGGTAGAGAAAATGCACAGGCTCCCACTCCCTGTCTGAGAGCTGAATCAGACCAATCACGTTGCAGCTGTCATGCTGGTGAACAGCAGCGTCGTGATTGGCTAGGGGAGTATGGGAGCATGTGTGCTTCCAATTGACAGAAGAGGAAGGAGGAGAGGCAGCAGCCGGTTGGTAAGTGATATTTTCTTTTCTTTTTAACTCCCGCCTCCCCACTACTACCCCGGAGCAGCCGCCACTGGTATCTTTATTTTTAAGGTGTTCATGATGAATTGGATATACATGTGATTTTTGCTACAAATGCCCGATCCTTGCATGGCACCTGGTGTAACTGATTCTGTCATTTGTTCAAGCAAATTCCTCCATTTATGCCTCAACACTGAACTCCATATAATGTAAGCACTCTCTTCCCGCCCAGTAACAACAGAATTGGTAGAAGCCCAAGCATCATTCTTCCTTACAATTTGTGCCCTTCCCGTTTTCAAACTATTCTGCTCTTACTATATTATCCCACTCTGACATGTTCCTGAAATACTTTCATCTTTTTATCTATAAAATCTTAACTAGTACCATGGCCGGTCAAGGTATTTCTTGACTCATGTCGGAGGCCAACAAACAAGTTACTTACCTTCAGTAACACTCTCTCTGGGATACTCTAGCTAACTGCAGATTCCTAGATTGCTCACCCTTTGCAATTCCCCCAGAAGCCAGACTGGATCCGGAAGCATTTCTAGCACTATGGGACTCTACAGCAGTTTGTCTCTCTTCCAGGAGTGACAGTGTTGAGCTGTGTATATAGGCACAACCAATGCACACTGAAATCAGTTGACAACAAAGCATTCTGTGCCCTCAGATGCAGAGCGTCAGTACAGCTCAATAACTGTGACAATGTGCACAATCTAACTTGGAATCCTATTAAACATAGAGGTCCACTCCACAAAATGATGTGGAGAGTGGGTGGTGACAAATCTGTGGTTAGATAAGAGTATCCACCAGAAAGCAACTTGCTATTCTGATAGATACTTCTAGTCATAGATTCCTCGCCTTCTGAATAGATACCAAAGCAGTACATCTCAAACCCTATGCACAAATCAATGTAACTGCATACAGATTTTATAGGTAACTGCATACACTACAAAACCACACAAACCACATGTATATACACTTCTATCCCAGCTACCACACATTTCCACCATCACTAACAAACAGTACACAACTCTATCCTAAACCACTAACCAATCAAGTCATCACTAACAGAACCAAAATCCATACCATACCATACGTAAGAAGAACCCATCCCGACACACACTCCCCACTCTAATTACTCCTAACAGACCCCCTTTTATCAATAACATACCCATACTCAGCCTTCCATCATTCGTCCAACCAACACCCTCCTCTTCTTTCTACCACAATAAAACAACACTTACATTCCATAGCGCCACACATTTTAACTCTTGCAGCAAACAGGTCTGAAACAAACAGTCTTAAATCTAATTGATCTCCTCCTACACACAACATACACTCTACTCACAAACACATCACTGCCCCCTTTACCTTATAACTTCCACTAGCAAACAATACTATACAAACAAATCCATCCGACAAAACAAATACATCAGCACCTCTTTTCACTACTCTTCAAAAACAAAACATATCATGCACTTCAGCACAACACAATCTTGCAAACACAACACATCATAATAATTACAGTCATAAAATACAATTATACACCCACCTTTCAAACTACACAAATGAACAAACTCCAATGCTAAGCTTTCTCCGTTCCACGACACATAACACACATACAAACACAGCAACTCTCTTCCAACCGCCTCTCATCCATTGGACAATTTAGAACCTTACTACATGACCCACAAGCTGAACCGCCACCACAGACTCATACACCCTAAACATATTCAAACAATATAAACAAAGTGCACACATCACAACTTCGCTTCTCCATGTCTACTGCACAACAAGGTTACACCACAAAAACAACACAGCACACCAACTCACTCTCAAACACCATCCCCCACCTATGCACGCAGACCCATCAAAATGCCTTCTTAGGCGGCTGGACGAGGAACACATTACAGAACAACTACACAATTGCCACCTCATACAGCTAATACCAGCACTAAAAACACGCCTGCTACTAACCCATACAATACTGGTCACTCTTCTACAAAACAAAGTCTCACTGTCAGCAGAACACATACTCTAAACTGTCTACTAATAAATGCTCGATCGCTCTCTAAAATCAAACATCACATCTAGGACCTTCTCACTGATGCAAAACCAGACATACTATTCATAACTGAATCATGGTTGGGTGATGATATGGCTCCAGTCCTACATGAAGCCATTCCTCTAGGCTATAAAACGATCACCCAAAATCGTATAGGCAAAAACTGAGGTGGTCTAGCTGTTGTGTTCAAGCAAACATTACATATCACTAAAGTTGACATCTTCATAAAGAATTGTGAGGCTCTTCTAAAAAACCACCTAGAGGCCCATAGGAATGAATGGGAAGACATTCTCTATTTGCGATTAGCAATTAGCGAATCGCAAATGGAGAATGCAATTTCAAGGGTGCAGGGGTGTCCAAAGGACACCCTGTTGCACCTCTGAAATCTGCATATGGGTACATCTTGCACACACACATGCCCTTATGTTTTTGCAAATTACCATTAAGTTCAACTTCATGGTAATTTGCTACTCCTATTTGCGAAATCGCTATTTTTTTTGTTTGATGCATTGCATTTAAGGAATCTCAATTTGGGATTCCTTAAATGCAATCGCAATTTAAATAATCTCAATTTAGAGATTCCTTAATTGCGATTTTTGCATTTGGGATGATGCATCCCAAATGCAAAAATACCGGTCGCAAAGGGTCAGATTCTCAGAATCTGCCCGTTTGCAACCGGTTTTTAGGTTGATGCATCTGGCTGATAGTCTTTAACATAGCAATTAAGACAAAGCAATAAAGACTTTCACACAGTTTAGTAACTACACATTATATATAGTGAGACTCTACAAATTAGTCACGGAAACAATCAATGACACTGTTACTAAATCCACCATCCACACATTTATATTTATATATCCACTCATTCTTCAATGCAAAGTAGTGTACTTATAATACATATTTAAATATCAAAGCAAACCACATTCACTGGATGATGTCATCAGTGATGTCATTTGAGATGTCATCAGTGATGTAATCGGTGATGTCACTGACCATGTCATGAATGATGTAATATGTGACATCATCAGCAGTGGATTGCGGGCGCGTGAGTTATAGTGAGTACAACTAACTAGAACGGGGGAAGTTCAATGGTTTTGTATGAGTAAAATGTCCAGCTAACTATAATATATATATATATATATTTATATATAGTTGCGCGGACCTTCGCATGCGCGAGCTGCATGCTGATTGGCTGCCAATGTCTGTCAACACTCCAAAACAGAAATTGTTGGCAGCCATCTTGTGCCTCGGTAGACTGAGGCACAAGAAAGCAGAAAAACAAACGTGTAGAACTCAAAAAGGGGGCAGGGTAGAAGCACCCTGACCCCCTAGGCCTGCTCAGGGGGTCCCACAAGGATCCCCCAAGGAAAAGAAAAATTATTTTTTTTCTGAAAAATCGCAGGGTGCGCGTACTGTGCGCGCACTGGTCCGCGTACGTACGTGTACGGTACGCGGACGGTTCGCGTACCTTTCCGAGACAGCTGCATGCTTATTGGCTGTCAACACTCCAAACCAGGAAGTGTTGGCAGCCATCTTGTGCTCATTAGACTGAGGCACAAGAAAGCAGAAAAACAAATGTGTAGAACACAAAAAGGGGGCAGGGTAGAAACACACTGACCACCTAGGCCTGCTAAGGTGGTCCCACAAGGACTCCCAAGGCCAACATTTTTTTTTTTTTAAACCCAGTATGTTTTTTTCAAAATTACCCCCCAGGGGGACCAAATTGCAGGGGCATAGTGATAAAGAAGTGTGGGGGGTGCCCAATCCACCCCACACTGCCCCGGGGACCGCCGCCCTCTGGGGTAAAGCAACACAGCCCCCTGGCGCATACTGGAGGCTTCTAGTGGGCTAGTTGGCCCCCAGGGACCCCCAGTATGCAAGGGGAATTAGTTCCCCCTCTGCAAACACGCAAGTGGGCTGCGTTGCAGAGAGGTGTAAAAAGGGGCATAGTCTCATTACACCTCTGTGCAATGCAGCCCCCTGGCACATACTGGAGGTTCCAGGTGGGCTAGTTGGCCCCCAGGGACCCCCAGTATGCAAGGGGAATTAGTTCCCCCTCTTCAAACATGCACGGGGCTGCGTTGCAGAGCGGTGTAAAAAAGGTTGTGGCCTCATTACACCTCTCTGCAATGCAGCCCCCTGGCGCATACTGGAGGCTCCTGGTGGGCTGGTTGGCCCACAGGGACCCCCAGTATGCAAGGGGAATTAGTTCCCCCTCTTCAAACATGCACGGTGGCTGCGTTGCAGAGAGGTGTAAAAAAGGGTGTGGCCTCATTACACCTCTCTGCAATGCAGCCCCCTGGCGCATACTTCAGGTTCAAGGTGGGCTAGTTGGCCCCCAGGGACCCCCAGCATGCAAGGGGAATTAGTTCCCTCTCTGCAAACACGCCCGGGGGCTGCGTTGCATAGAGGTGTAAAAAGGGGCGTGGCTTCATTACACCTCTCTGCAATGCAGTCCCCTGGCGCATACTGGAGATTCCTGGTGGGCTTTCAGGTCTTATATAGTTAGGAATTAGCATTAAAAAAAACTTTGAAATTCACTTAAAAAAACCATAGGTTTCAGGCCTTATATAGTTAGGAATTAGCATTTAAAAAACCTTGCAAATTCACTGAAAAAAACATAGGTTTCAGGCCTTATATAGTTAGGAATTAGCATTTAAAAAACTTTGAAATTCACTGAAAAAACCATAGGTTTCAGGCCTTATATAGTTAGGAATTAGCATTTAAAAAAACCTTTAAAATTCACTCAAAAAAACTATAAGTTTTAGGGGTGTTATAGTTAGCTGGACATTTTACTCATACAAAACCCTTGAAATTGCTCCTATATTGTTAGTTGTACTAACTATATTTCGCGCACCCGCAATCCACTGCTGATGATGTCACATATTACATCATTCATGACATGGTCAGTGACATCACTGATGACACCTCAAATGACATCACTGATGACATCACTGATGACATCATCCACGTGACAATCACATACACCTTTTCATACACTAGTAAAATCTTTCATCACTCTTTGTAAAATACAGAGTATCATATTTGAATCCATTGTCACAGCAATACAAGTATCTAAAAACCCGGGGGCGCTAGAGGGCGCACTTGCTGAATGGCCGCACCTACGTGAGGCTCCAGCTGCCTGGCGTGATTATCCTGCATTTCTCCTGTTCCCCTGCACGCACCTGCCCGAAAATCCCCACGGAGGGGCGGCGGGCCACTCTCCACAATCGGTGCAAGTTTGGAGCCGATATTCCATTGTGTCCCGGAGTTACGAGCTGCGGACTCCCCGGCTGCGTGAGCCTTGCTGAGACGGAGCCTGCAGCCGGCGCCTGGACGTGCGCGAGCCCGGGGATCCCCACGAGGCAGGTAGGCCTCTGGCACTGAGTGGGCAACGCGACCGGCTGTGGCGCTGGGACTGCCGGCGAGCGTAAAGCGGTGAGGTGCCTGTGAAGCACACTGAGTACTGCGCGGGAGGGGAGACGGTGTAAGCCTCCCGCGAGTATCACGCTCCTAGGCGCTCCATTATTGACATTCTGGGCACATTGTTTTGGCGCAATTTTGGACCGGCTACACGCGCCAGCGGGGGGTCGGCGCGGCCGAAGGACTGCTTTCCCGCCTCATTCACGGCCTTGGGGACTGCCTGTGCTTGTTCCCTGGTGAGCGGCCGACTCTATTGCGGTGCCTGCCTCCACCCTTCTAGGCGCTACGCCTCTAGATGTGCTTCCCGCGCTGGAGCGCTGGTGAACTCTCTCATCCTGACCTGCACTTCTGGGCGCTCTGAACAGCCCCGCTGGGAATCACTGTGCAGCCCTGCATTGACTTGCGCCCTGGCTGCGGGTGACAAACTGCTGTGCCACATAGGGTACGAGAGCTGTCTCTCTTTCCGCCTCACCTCCGGCGGCGGTACGCACAGCGCATAGTCACACTGCTAACACACTTTGCTGGCAACATGGGCAAGCCTGATAGTCGCCAACCCAAGCTGCAGTTTGACAGCGCGGCGCAGAAGAAGACGACGCGGCACACAGGGGACACGGCGCCACCTAGAAGCCCGATTGCGGTGGCCTCGACGTCGGCCCCACTGACCCCGGATATGGCCACCATACTGCAAGAGATGCGCCAGGGCTTCGCGACGGTGGTCGACAAGGTAGACCGGCTGACATCTAGGATGGATGGCATAGCCCAAAAGATAGACGTGCATGAAGAACGTATAAATGAGGCGGAGCGCAGGATCTCGGCTGCTGATGACGCGACTGCGGCGCATGACACTCGCCTGGCTAGGATGGACAATGTACTGAGGGTGATTGCCGCCAAGAACGAGGAGTTGGAGGCGAGGAGCCGGCGGAACAACGTCCGCGTCACGGGCATTCCCGAATCGACCAACACCGGGAAAATGGAGCTCTACATCGAGAAACTGCTAACAGCGACAGTGGGGGAGGACGCGCTCTCGAGTCAATTTATTGTGGAACGTGCACATCGTTCTCTTGGTCCTCAACCCAAGCCCGGAGCCCCACCGAGGCCCATCATAGCACGCCTACTCAACTACCGGGATCGAGATGCGGCACTCAGAGCCGCCAGAGCGAACCAGAACCTAACATATGATGGCGTGCCCTTCTCCATTTATCCAGACTTTACCCCGGTAGTCCAGGAACAGCGACGGAAGTTTCTTGCCGTCAAACGGAAACTGCGGGACTTGAACATTGACTATGCTCTCCTGTACCCAGCCAAGCTGCGTGTTACACACCAGGGTACGCAACACTTCTTTCTCAACCCGCAACAGGTTGAGGACTACCTTAAGACTCTGCCCAAACGGCCCAGGAGATCTGAGGACGCTGCGGACTTGAATGCTTCTGACATTGAGTAGGCCGCAACTGGCTCTCTGCAGCTACGCTTCTTGCATCTCACTGATTTGCCTTCACTTCCCTCCCGACTAACGGGGACTCATTCAACATGGTGGTGGCTGCGGCCGCCTATGGGGTGCCGCGGGCGAGTGTTGGACTGCAGGTGGTAATGTATGCCAGGCCCCCACCCCCTTCTTCCCTCTCTGCCCTGGATGGCGACTCCAAGGGTGGACTTGTGCGGAGTGGGATAGCTGGGGGTGGCGGTACGTGCACCTCTGATGACCTCTACTGGGTGTTCCCCAATGACCTTTACTTGGATTCATGTTTATTGGATAGTTTTGACTATTTTCTGTGTTTGTGGGTGGGGGGCGGGACTAGGGTGCTGGCTGGTTGGGGTGGCTTCAGTGGGCGGGGGGTGGTGGGTTGCTTCTTGGAGGTGTCGACCTTGCAATAGGCGAGCTGCGGCATCTGTTCGAATAACTGGTGACATTAGCATTGTATGGTTCTGTATTGAGGAATGTTTGCCCTTTTTCCGGCTGCGGCTGGCTGTTGAGGCTGTTGGGGAGGGGAAGGGGTGGGGAACATGGCGGGATGGTTGTTGGGTTTTTGGTTTTAACATGTGCATGCGATGTTCTGTGCTCTATTGTCTGCCCTATGGGGGGCTTCTTAGACATGACTGGGGGATGTGGGGTGGGGATGGGTGGTTTGTGCGTTATTTGTGGCTGGGGGGTGGCACGATCGACAAAGGCGTTTCGGCGCTGCGCCATTCTGCTATCTTGTGGGGTGTCGTTGACCTGAGCCGATTGGCTAATGGCATATTGTTTGCTGAACATTGTTTAGCTGTTTCCACTCTCTGCTGTTGCTACAGTTCATTTACCCTCCTACATGGCTGATACACGCCTAAATGTTGTCACTTGGAATGTGCGAGGGCTGGGAGACCATAGGAAGAGGAGGCACATCTTGAGGTACCTAGATCGCCATAACATCCACATTGCTTTCCTCCAGGAAACACACTTTGCGCCCAACAAAACATGCGCATTTGGGAATAGGTGGGCCTCTCATTCGATATTCGCCAATTACTCCTCGTATGCAAGAGGTACGGCCATTCTAGTTAAGAGGTCCACACCATTTCAGCTAGTGGGCTCTAGGGCTGATCCACAGGGGAGGTATTGTTTGTTATGGGGCAGGCTAGGGCATATGTCAGTGACATTAGCATGTTGTTATGGGCCCAATTCAGATGACCCGCACTTCTTCACATCCTTATGGGCTGCGATAGTTGAGACAGGGCCACAGCACCTCATGTGGGGAGGAGATTTTAACGTGACACTGCGCCCCCCTTTGGACAGGTCGCACCCTGCCCCACACCATTATACTAATGGGCGAGAAGTCCTTAGTGCGACCATTGCCGATAACAATCTCGTTGATGCCTGGCGCTCACATTGCGGGACGAGACAGGAGGGTACACACTTTACGGCACAGGCCAAGTCGTGGGCGCGGCTTGACTACTTCCTCCTCACCTCACAACTGTACACGGCGCTTACACACGCGTCACACCTCCCTAGGACATATTCCGACCACTCCCCTGTTCTTATTACACTGACCGGCTCTGAGCTAGGCCCCCCAGTGACGGCGTGGCGTATGCAACCCTCTATGCTACTGGACTCGGTGTTCCAGGATGAGCTCCGAGAGGAATGTCTGGATTTCTTTAAAAGAAATAGGGACTCTGTCCAGGACGTTGAGACCATATGGGACGCCTTTAAGGCCACGCTCCGGGGCTTATGTATTTCAAAAGGATCGGGGGTACTCAAGAGTATACTGGCTAAATTGCGCTCCATAGAAGATGACCTGCGTAGTGCTGAGAGCCGCCTTAGGGCTAATCCTGACAGTGCAACCCTTGCAACCATTCGTGTGAAATTAACGGAGTTCTCCGAGGAGGCTGCTCGTGAGGTGAAGTTTAGGAACAAGTACTGGGTGGCCAGGCGATATGGGGAGGGCGAGAGACCTGGGAAAGCTCTGGCGGCGACGGTCAAACTGATGCGATCGCCGACGGTCATACTGGAACTGGAAACGGCTGAGGGATTGGTTCTCAGGGACACTACCCAAATCCTGAATGAATTTGTGCAGCATTACGGTACGCTGTACACCTCTAACGGGACTGGAGGGCTCACACTAGACGACTATCTGACTGATGTCTCTTTAGGGTGGTTGAGCGATGCACAGCAAGAGTTCTTGAGCGCCCCCTTTGAGCTGGATGAGGTCAGAGAGGCTATCATGGGCATGAAATCGGGTAAGGCCACTGGATTAGATGGTATACCCATTGAGTTCTACAAAACGTTCATTGACTTCATGGCGCCGGTACTGCGGGAGGTCTATGAGGATGCGCTGGAGGTGGGCCATCTACCGGCCTCCATGAGAATTGCCCTTATTACGTCACTGCTTAAGCCTGGGAAGCCAGCCTCGAGCTGCGATTCCTACCGACCGTTGTCCCTCCTAAATTGTGACGTTAAAATTCTCGCGAAACTGATTGCAACGCGCATCAGCCTCCTACTGCCGACTCTGATACTACCCGATCAGGCCGGATTTGTGCCTGGAAGGGCGACGTCACACAATCTCCGCACTTTTTTTTCGGTGTATGATTCCATTCATGAAGACCTCCCGATGGCGGCTATTTTTTTGGACGCCACCAAGGCGTTCGATTCGCTCGAATGGAATTATGTGTTCAGTGTTCTTGAGCGAATGGGATTCCCTCCTGTGTTTATCTCCTGGATTAGATTACTGTATACCAGGCCGGAGGCCAGAGTCCTCATTAATGGGAAATTGTCGTCAGCCTTCCCGATCTCCAGAGGGACGAGGCAGGGCTGCCCCCTGTCCCCCCTCCTTTTTGCCATAGCCACTGAACCACTAGCTGCCAAACTGAGACAGCGGCATCGGGACAGTGCACTGCGTTGTTTTCAGAGACAGTTACTCGTCTCTATGTATGCGGACGACATTACCCTTTATGTTCGCCACCCTAGCGATAACCTGCACCCCATACTTAGGGAGTTCATACGATTTGGTGCCCTTTCTGGCATCCAGATTAACTGGAAGAAGTCATGTATCTTCCCCCTTACTGCCTCGACGAGTCCGTTTCAGCTGGAGTTCCCTCTTGCTTGGTGTTCGGGAGATTTCAAATACTTAGGCATACATGTGGAAAGAGGCAGAGAGGAGCTGATACGTGCCAATTATGGCACTGTAATGGACAAGATGCGTGACAGTATATCTAGATGGATCACACTCCCCCTCTCCATGGCGGGTCGTGCCTCATTGATTAAAATGGTTATACTCCCTCAGCTGTTGTACCTCTTCATGAACATTCCGTTTCACCCCGGATCCCATTTCTTTCGGTTACTGCGTTCGGATATGCTCCGCATAGTGTGGGGTGGCAAGACACCCAGGCTCAAGTGGGATATTCTAGTCAGACCATTCTCCCAGGGGGGTTTCGGGATACCTGACTTTGAGCTTTATTACCGAGCTGCTCAGGCCCATTATGCATACTTCTGGATACGCCAGCAGAGGTATATGCCGCAATTAGCGGCCGAACACTGGTTGGCCCATCCGATCCCCATTGAAGGTGCCCTCTACTCCCGGGTTGAGGGTAGGGATAAGACTCCTTCCACGGTGTCCAGCACGGTGACGGCGTGGCACTCCATTGGTGCTATGCTTGACCTGGACTTTCTTTATGCCCCACGGCTGCCGCTAGCCTATCACCCGAACCTGCCGCTCCTGCAAGAGGCTGGCTTTCAAAAACTGCTTGGGAAACTAAACGTCAGTACATGGGGGGACCTGTATCTGGACGGTGTCTTCCGGACTAGAGATCAGTTTTACGGGAGCATACAACCCACACCTCTTGACGTGTTTTACTATGTCAGACTCAGACACGGGTTACAAGCCATAACGCCTGACTTCCCTTGCGAGCCCTCAGTACTTCCTCCCCTGCAAAACATGTTGCTTCTTGATAACCCTATTAAGCTGGTGTCCACACTGTATAAATCTGTTAGGACTAACATCACCTATAATGATCTGCCCGCTAGGCGTAAATGGGAACAGGACCTGGCCTTCGCTCTCACAGACACCCAATGGGATTTTTGCCTGCAACAGACCGAGCGCATCTCCTCTAACAGCCGTTATAGGATACTTCATTATAAATTCCTACACAGGCTATATTACACTCCAGCGCGCCTCCACAGGTTCCAGCTTAGGCCTACTGATACACATGACAGGTGTGGGGCTCCAGGGGCGGATTTCCTTCACCTTGCCTGGGGGTGTGCTGAAGTGAACTTATACTGGACTCAAGTGTTTACGGCACTATCCAAAATGATACACATGACGGTTGCTCCTTCCCCGTTGGTGGCCCTTCTGGGGTATGTTGCGCCTCTCCAGGCGGCTCACCGTAAATATGTGGGGCTGGCTATGCTTCTGGCCAAACGCAGGGTGGCCTGTAGATGGGGGAGAGGAAGGGCGCCAAAATTTAAGGACTGGATGAGTGACATGGTGTACTGCCAGGAGCAGTTAAGTACATATTCTGAGCTACTGCCGCCCACTTCTAGGCCTACTGACATCTGGGCCCCGTTACAATGCTATTTGGTAACTAACCCGCTAGAGGGTGATGGCACTTGAGGTTGAGTTATTGAGATATTGAGCGGTTGTTGTTTCTTGATCTCACATTGACACTCCTGGTCTGATGTAACTGGCATGATATGTGCGCTGCTTGTTGCTCCTGCCCCCCCCCCCCTTCTTTGTGCTCCCTGGTCACCCCGTTTCAATCAGAACGTCCTCCCCCAAGTCTCGCGCGGCCTACTACCTCTGATACTGTGGCCCGCCTCGCACTTGGCTTGTAGTTGTGTAGCTATGCTGCCCACGTACCCCTCAGGATTTGTTGTGCCCCCCCCTCATGCTTGGGTTCGGATGGACATTGCACATGTTACTGTTCATGTTTAGTTTAAGGTATAACTTGTAAAAATGCAAGACTCATAGATTTCGCTGTACTGACGCTGCATTTGCCACTCTGATTATGCTGGGGCCTGGAATGTTGTCACATTCATGCATATCTGCTATGATTTATATTTCTGTATGCATTGATGGCGGCCGGCCTCCGGGTTGTTGGTGAGACGCTGTGTACTCCTGGAAATGCTAAATAAATGTTTTGCACTTTAAAAAAAAAAAAAAAAAAAAAAGTATCTAAAAACCCACTCAGTGATTCATAGATGTATACACACATCTAATCACTTACCTGTAGATTCACTCATACATGCTGTCAATGAACAATAGAACACTATCAAAAATACTTATACACCTATATCGATATTACACACCAGCACACATCCTATTCACATATGAAGTCATCCTACTCACTTATGCAAACAATGGATCATGCTTACATATTTACTTAGCTACACACTTATACAAACACAACTTTATCTATTCATTTAGATAGTAAGTCATACTTAGTGAATTATAAAATCATTATTACAAGTATACAGTTATCCATACAGTCACTCACACAATCATTGAGTCTTATGTATACTTATTTATATACAACAACTGACACATACACTGCCTTTTATTTTTCTAGTTTGTTGGACATGTACCATTGAGAAACATATTTGCTCATCACCACACCCATAAAGATATTCACTCACCCAAACAACTGTTAGAACATGTAGTTTTAACTTCATATATCTAGTGAATCAACTATTCACACATCTTTGGGCAGTCACACACCCCCCACTGAACCACACACACATTCACTCTCCCATACAAATACTCAGTTAACTAATCAATAACTAATATAGACTTTCACATAGCTAGTAACCAACTGGAGAAACAGTTTACACAACAACTGACAAAGGGATACAGATATTCACACAGTTTAGTCACTATCCACTATATTTAGTGAGACACTATAAATTGGTCAAGTAAACAGTCAATTACACTGCTACTAAATCCTCCATCCAAATATTTATTTTTATATATCCACTCATTCTTCAATGCAAATTGCTATATATATAATGCATATTTAAATAACGAAGCAAACCACATTCACTGGATGATGTCATCAGTGATGTCATCAGTGATGTCATTTGAGATGTCATCAGTGATGTCACTGACCATGTCATGAATGATGTAATATGTGACATCATCAGCAGTGGATTGCGGGTGCGCGAAATATAGTTAGTACAACAAACTATATAGGAGCAATTTCAATGGTTTTGTATGAGTGAAATGTCCAGCTAACTATAACACCCCTAAAACTTATAGTTTTTTGAGTGAATTTTAAAGGTTTTTTAAATGCTAATTCCTAACTATATAAGGCCTGAAACCTATGGTTTTTTCAGTGAAAAAATAAATAAATATATATATATATATATATATATATATATATATTCACTGAAAAAACCATAGGTTATAGACCATATATAGTTAGGAATTAGCATTTACAAAACCTTGAAAATTCACTGAAAAAACCATAGGTTATAGACCATATATAGTTAGGGATTAGCATTTACAAAACCTTATTTTACTCACACAAAACCATTGAAATTCCATATATAGTTAGTTGTACTAACTATATATCGCGCACCCGCAATCCACTGCTGATCATGTCACATATTACATCATTCATGACATGGTCAGTGACATCACTGATGACATCACTGATGACATCTCAAATGACATCACTGATGACATCACTGATGACATCTCAAATGACATCACTGATGACATCACTGATGACATCTCAAATGACATCACTGATGACATCACTGATGACATCTCATTTGACATTACTGATCACATCACTGATGACATCATTCATGTGATAATACGATGAACCTCTTCAGACTCTAATATAACCTTAGATACACTCAGTGTAAACACAGACTCACAGATTGTCATTCATCCATGAAGTTACACACACACACCTAGTCAGTCATGCAAACAATCAATCACACCTCCATTTTCCCAACTATTCAGTTATACACACCTTACTTATTCAAACATATACTAAAACATATTTACTCTCTTATACAATCCTGGATACAAGTTCACAATGATGCATACAGCCACTCACACATTCACTGGCTCTTATGGACAGTTATTTATATATGTCAAGTCTCACATGTACTGTGTTTTACATATGTACTTACTTTGACATGTAGCACTGAGATATCCATTCACTCACCAATAAACTGATGCACACAGTCAACCGCCCATACAGCTGTTTCCACATGCACTTTTGAACCCATACATCTAGTGAATCAACTGCTCACACATCGATGCACAGAGTCATACACCTCCCAGCCACCCACACATACACTCAGTCTCCCATACAAATACTTGGGCAACCAATCAATAACCCATATAGTTACTCATATAGCTACTGAACAACACATGCAGCAGTTTTCAGAACAACAGACATAATGATGCACAAATTAAGACAGTTTAGTCACTAACCCATGCACTCAGTGAGACACATTTAATCACTCACTCATACAGTCAGTCATGCACCTACTAAATCCTTCATCCAGACACTTATACATCCACTCAAGACATATTTTAACTTTACAGAAAAATACAGTCACTGGGTATTGTCATCAGTGATGTCATCAGTGATGTCATTTGAGATGTCATCAGTGATGTCATTTGAGATGTCATCAGTGATGTCATCAGTGATGTCATTTGAGATGTCATCAGTGATGTCACTGACCATGTCATGAATGATGTAATATGTGACATGATCAGCAGTGGATTGCGGGTGCGCGATATATAGTTAGTACAACTAACTATATATGGAATTTCAATGGTTTTGTGTGAGTAAAATAAGGTTTTGTAAATGCTAATCCCTAACTATATATGGTCTATAACCTATGGTTTTTTCAGTGAATTTTCAAGGTTTTGTAAATGCTAATTCCTAACTATATATGGTCTATAACCTATGGTTTTTTCAGTGAATTTCAATGGTTTTTTAATAGCAAATATCAAAACCTTTACAATGTATTCTTCTTTAAATCGAAAAATATTTTTTACATGTTTTTAATACAATTTTTTTTAAATTATTTTTATTGTTTCGCTCCCGGTACGCGAACCGGTTAGCTTCCCGTTAGCTCAATTCGGAGCCGCGACCTGGTCCGCGAACCGGTAAACGTTCCGTTTGCGCAACTGTCGCGTCGCGTCAGCATGACGTTTCGCGTTCTCGCGTGATACGTCATATGACGTGCTACGTTAGCGTACCCGGAAGCGCAGCGGTACGCGAACCGGAAGCGATCCGCGGCGCGGCGCCGACCGCGTAACGTAAACACAGCAGGTCATGTGACTCGGTAATAACACTTTTCATTGGTTCATTTCACTTTTGGTTTCCTAATGATGTAATACTAGGTCATGTGATCTAAAATGAACACTTTTCATTGGTTTAGAACTTTTGCTTTTCCCAAATGATGAAAACCCCTCCTTCTTTCCTCACTCTGACTTTCATCTTGGTGAGAGAAAGACCCTTTATTTGCATTCTGACATGGCTTCATTAGTGGCTTCAGCTGGTTCTAACCCACCACCTCCACCAAATCCAAAGAAGAGAGGACCACCTGCTGAAGTAATTTTACAACAAGAAGAGGAAGAACAGGAAGAGGAGGAAGAGGAGGAAGAGCCAAGGTTTTTGCCAGAGGAGCCCAGGAGGTATAATCGAAAAGAGAACTACATTTGGCAATTCTATAAATTTCCTGAGGGGCAAAAAAAAGTAAATGCACGCTACGTGTTTTGCCGTATATGCGGTGATAGACTGTCAAGGGGAACTGAAAAAAAATACAGTTACGGCAACTACACTATGCATCGGCATATGAGTAGGTGGCATCCTAATAATTATAGTGCTGCCCAGCTACGTGATGAGCAACAAAATCCCCTTCCGATGGCAAGAAGATCGGTTGTTCCAGAGGTGTCGGGACCAGAGGCGAGGGAGATGATCCCAAACATTCAAATGTTGTTTGGGCACGTGAAGCAAGTGTGCGTGCACTGCGGCGATTTCATTTGCTACAGGGAAAGTAGCATCATTTTGATTATGCGAGCTATTCAGAATCATGTTAATGTTTGTCCGAAATGCCCCAAAAAATAAATTCTTTTTTTTTGTTGCTCCTGTTGAGCCCTTTCCAATGGATCGTTTTTGTTTCCCCCCCCCCCAAAAAAAACCAACAAAAATATAAAAACGTTCAGAAAATACAAAAAAAGTAAAAAAATGTTCAAAAAATACTAAAAAAAATATAAAACAACAAAAACATTAAAAAAAAAGTTCTTTTCAGAACTACCTCCCCGTTATAAAAAAATTGGTAGAATATTTGGAACTCTGCCAACCTCTATTTCTCTTAGTTCGCTCCCCGGAGCGCTACCCGGTACGCGAACCGGAAGCTAACCCAAAAAATTATTTTTAAAAAAAAAGAACAGTAAGTATAAGGGAAGGAAACAGACAGTTATGTGAAAAGAAAGACAGCTCTAGGGAGTAAACAAGAGATACTGTTACCCGCAATCCACTGCTGATGTCACATATTACATCATTCATGACATGGTCAGTAATATCATCAGCAGTGGATTGCGGGTAACAGTATCCTTAGTTTACTCCCTATAGCTGTCTTTCTTTTAACATAACTGTCTGTTTCCTTCCCTTATAGTTACTGTTCTTTTTTAAAAACATTTTTTTGATCAGTCAGAAACAATGACATTAATAGAAACAGAGAGAGTGAACAAGAGGGAAGAACTATGGTCCTCCTCAGCCACCCTCAGAAAACCAAGTGGGTCAAGATACATCTACCGTGCCCCCTTCTACCCATTCTGAACATTATTTGCCCTCCATCTTGTATCTTGATTCGACCGAAACACAAAATGGTGGACTCCCGTAACGCTGCTGGTTTGCGAACCGGGCCACTTCCCGGGAAGCGGTCCAAAAAAAAAGGTGGGTAAGTAATTCACAGACACTAAGAGTAATAGAGACGGAGTGAGTGAACAAGACTGAGGAACTATGAGAAGAGAGGGACTGAGAAAAAGAGTGGAAGGAGTTGAGTAAGTAGGTAATAGAGAAAGGAATGAGGAAAGTACCAAAGGCAGGAAACTGAGGGTTAAAGAAGTGAAGCAGTGGAACTAATAGTAGGTGAATGTGATAGAAATGTAACGAAAAGAGTACAACTATTTACCTTATAATTGCCGTTAAATTACTCACTTTTTATTTTTATACTTTCAATCTGTGAAAGAGAGAACCAACATTTGAAAAATATTAAAACATGTATTTAAAAATTACAAAAGACAAGGGAAAAGATTGAAGGACAAATAGTTTTTCAACAACTTTGACACTGACAGAAGCTTCTGCTTCTCCAGGTCCCCTACACAGTCCTAAAGATATACATTTTAAACTAACAGTATCTTGATACAGATGAAGTGAGGCCTATCTTAAAACATGGTGCATCTTTTGCATTGCTCTTGTTTCAGAAAAGTGTCGCTTCAGGATGCCAATAACATGTCTCCTATCCAGAGGTTTGTTTGAGGTGAGGCCTACTCAGAGTTCAAGATGAGATTTACACTTGTTGAAGTGTACAGAGGAGATAATATCTGTGAAAGTCTACCAATGAAGTGAGTCATGTCCACTGCACTCTTCAACAAAGTAGAAACCTCCTATGTTTCCCTGGACAGACCTAAACTTGATCTGCACAATGTGATTCGTAATGATAGGAAACACAGGTGATGTAATTGAAATACGTGCAATTTATTTTGCTCATTTCTCAATCACATCACTTGCGTTTCCTTTGCTTAGGTATCTCATTGTGCAGATGTAGTCTAGCATATGAAAGAATACGCAGAAGTGCAGCACTGCATGCAACAACTTTGACACTTACAGAAGCCTCACCTTCTCCATGCCTCCTACACAGTTCTACATATACATCATAAATGCAAACAGTACAGAATTAATTATACATGTTAAATGGTTTATTTTTGCTGTTCTCAGAATGTATCAAAATTCACTAAAAACAGTGACTTGAAGGTATTCATCATGTAACAGCGGGGAAAAAAAAACACAATCAAAATGATTGTGTTTAAAAAACCCATACAACATCAGAAATCAAAATTCAGAACTCCTTAAAGTTAACTTACTTTCCATGACGTCCAAGGATGTCCTATGAACAGCTTACACTCTTTTGTGCTGTTATTACTTTCAGCCCGCCACTTTCTGAAAGAAAATCTCCATCGTTTTTAAAAACACGTTACATGCAATAAATGACTTCTTGCTCTCTACCACAATTTTCCACAAGGCCAAATCTGGTCAGAGCAATTTATAACTCTTGGATTTCTTGTAAGCCAATCCCGTCATTTGGCATTTCCGCAACTTTCAGAATTAAAATGTTGAAGATCATTTTCACAATCCTGGAATAGTAATATCTTCCCCTTCTTGCTCAGTCATGTTCTACTTTTCCTATGACACTGATACAAGCAGACTTACACTACCTCTATGACTACTACAATTATTTAATTCTCTACATCACTTTTAATCACAAAGCAATGTAAAACAGTAGACAGCATTGCAGACTTACATTCCCTCTACTCCATGTTTTGATTGGCTGCTTCAATTAGTTTATAAAAAGAAACAGTTTTTCTGAACTCATTCAAAGTGCACGTATTTCTCCATAATGTCCAGTCCTATGGTTAGAAGTTATGTCTCTGAACTACACTTATCCTCAAGGCCAAATTGTGTAGGAGCCATTAGAACTTCTTGAAATTCCACAGAGCACATCCCGAGATTATTTCCCTAAAATTTTGGTTTTAAAAACACCAGGTAAGAGTTTTTAAGGTCATACGGCAATTTTTTTTTGAAAATTAAAACAGAATCATTGCAGAATGACCAGCCATTTCTAGACTTTAAATAAGCTGTGTAATGTCCTGATGTTATTGAAGGGCCGTCATGATATATAATTGCTGCAGTTACAAAAGTCCTTCCTGATATTGACAACTGCGAAGCTACAAAATTTTTAATTAAAGTTGTCAATTTTGTTCCATCAGGCCTACATCGTTGGAACATTAAAATGACATACTGGCCATATGTTCGTATAAATAATGTGGACATCATTTCAGATTTACATTGGCTACACTCCATGTTGTGATCAGCTGCTTTTACTAGCTTATTAAAGGAGACTGATTTACTGTCTGGCAAAGTTAAATATATAAATCTTTCTGAGTCTACACTAGTAGTACTTGATACCATACAGTTCTCGCAGTCATGCTGCCATTGATAAGAAAGCCCAAACAGCTGATCTACATCTACACCTTCAGCATGTAATACATCAAGCATATACATTAAAAACTCCTGACAATCTTGCTGAATATTTTGAGAGAATTGTGTTTGGCCTGAACATCTGTCTAACAGATTTCGAATTTCAGACACACTTTCTATGTTTCTTCTATCAGTGGTACATTTCTCTAACACAGAATTTAACAAACTGCAAAATCTTTGATCAGAATTGACCACAATCTCTTCTTTTACATATTTTAGAGAAAACAAAACATTAACAACTACATTAGCATAGCAGTTGACACCAGAACTGTTTTCAAACTGAAAACCAACAACATCTTCAACAGAATCCTTTTTGTTTCTGCTTGTAATTTTAGGTTCATTGACTTTTTGTCTTTTTGCTACAACCTCCCCAATATTGTTCTCATTTCTTCGTTTCCGGCCTACCACACGTTTCTCAAACAAAGGATACTGAGGCAAATGTGGCGCATTCTCTCTTCTTAACCTATTGTATTCCTTAACACAATCTAGATCCGCACAAATGTTTGTGACATCACACTCAATCAAGTACAATCCCGATAAAGTTCTAACTCGTGACAATGCCACATATGCCATACCCTCCTTGAACACAGAACTGCCAATATTCACCAATGCACTGTCTACACTTAAACCTTGCGATTTATGAATTGTCACCGCATATGCCAAGCAAACAGGAAACTGCTTTCGGCGAACATATAAGTCTTTTACAAGCAAAAATCTAGCAGAACAACGAGCAATTAGCTGTACTTCCTCAATGCCATCAAATTTAATTTTTAAAAATTCAATTCCATCTCTATTTCTGTATTTCACAAAATCAACAACATTACCCATTGATCCATTTACCAGACCTCTTTCAACATGTAAATTCCTTCTTAAAATTATACGGCAGTTCAAGCACACATTCAGAGTCTTTTCAAAACCTGCAGTTTTAGATATACTCTTCTCTAATGAATCCAATTTTGTTTTCAGATTCTCAGACAAAATAATTGTTGATCCCATATGCTCTACTCTATCAATAGCTTCCAGTTTCACAATCTCTTGCTTTTCTAAATGCAACATTTTGTTGTTAAATTTGGCACATTCTGCAAGAGTTGGCATCAAACATATTCCAGATTTCTTCTCAGTAATTTTCTGAAAAATATTCTCAGGCACAACATCTTGTTCTGGATATAAATTTGACAGTAATCGTGCATGTAAAGCTTCTTTCCCATGCTCGGTCACTTTTCCAATTCTAACATCTTGTAGAATAGTCTTGTAAACTTCATCCTTCGCCTGACGCATATTTTCATGCAGTTCAGCATAATTGAAGTTTAACCATATATTGACGTTGCCAATGCTGCCTAGGCACTTCCTGGTATCTTCATGCGTGAGCATTTTGAACACAGGTTGCCCTTTCACTGGTGTCAGCTGCAGAAGATCTCCGAAAACAATGATGTGTTTGCCACCAAATAACACATCATACTCTGTTTTGAGAACTTCTTGCATCCTCAAATGCACAAAGGCAAGCATGACATTGGAAACCATGCTTACTTCGTCAATGATAAGAAGTTTCATTTTCCTCAAGATTCTTGAAACTTCAAAACAAGCATCTCCAGATAGCTTGTGATATTGTAATTTGTTGTCATGCTCCACTGGCAGCATCAGTAAACGATGTAAAGTAATCCCTTTAATATTATGTGCTGCCAGTCCAGTTGGAGCGGTGACAACACAAGACAGCGATGACTCTGTCCTTTCCTGCAAATAGCATGAAATTGCTTTAATGAGGAAACTTTTTCCAGTTCCCGCTTCTCCACTCACGTACAGTCGGACAGGCTTCAACGACGTACATGAGCACTCTTTCTTGTCATGACTTAATCCATGATCAATTTGCATGGTAACTTCGTCATATATTTTCCTCTGCTCAACGTTGAGTTGTCTTTCCAACTCTTCTAAGTTAACCGCATCCTCCTGAGCATGTGCCATGGCTCTTTCCACTTCATTCATAGCAGTGGCAGCTTCATTTTCAATAACAGGTCCTCCTAGTGGATCCTGACTCAATGAAGCAGAACTCTGACTGTCCTGAGAACTGTCTCTGGCAATCTCGGCTGCAATCGTTGCTTCCTGCTCAATTTCCGCATTCAACATTTCTACATATTTGGGAAAAGCAGGACATTCTATGGTCTCCTTGGCGGCATTGAAAGAGTCTTCGTAACAGAGGAAATCTCCAAGCAGTTCCTCTTCTGCACGCCAAGGCTTGAAAAGTTGCAAAAGTGCTAAATAGAAAAACTCCTTTTTTTCAGGAGATTCACCACTCAATTTTCGATGGTTTACCAAGTGGCATTTTCTTTGCTTGACCAGACATCCCTCACTTCCTATTACAGCATACACTCCTTTCTCAGTATCTTCTTTGATGTTCCTCTTGAATATGTAATTTTGCAGAACCTCATACAGACAAACATTCTCGAGGTGACTGCTTCGATTTGGATAATATGTATCCAACATGTTTGTCTTCAAAATGTTGGTACTGTTTGGCTCCTTTTCCGCCAAATACTCAATTTCCCGCACAGGTTTGAGAACTCGATTACGCGTTGCTGCAAGACCAAGACTCGCCCAAACGATACTCCTGGACTTGGCATAGAGACTTGCTGAAGACAACCGGTCAGAACATTCGTACGCTCCGATTTCTCGATGCGACAACATCTTCAGACTGAAACTGTACAACTTCTTGCTGAGGCTCTTTTCATGGGAAATGTCCTCCCACATATCCTTCAATTCTGTCTTCTCTTTTTTGGTGATGTAAGACGTCACATACCGAGCCACAGCCATACAGTTATCAGCCACAAACTGTATATCCATGTTAGCATTCCACATGGACAAAATCACCGGGTTGTAGTCGTTGATGTACTTGGACTCTTCGTTCCTCTTCAAATTGTAAGTGTTTTTAGGTGATTTCTTCATGACATTGTGTCGCAGCGAAGACATCAAACTGTTTACTCTTCCTTTAGAAATCACCGGTCGTGGAAAGCCGAAACGACATTTAGTGTAGAACTTGTCTTTGTTTCGGAATTTACGACGGCAGTACTTTCCACATCGATGGCTTTGGAAACGCAGAACTTTTTCTCTTAGGTTTTTCTTCTCCTTTGCGTTTGGAACAGCACACGTAGAATACTGTTGTATGAAACTCATCACTGAGTCTTCTGGATCCGTTCCAAATTTAGGTGCATCCTTGATCCACAGCAAGATATGTATATGAGGAGCACCTCTTGCTTGGTACTCTTTTCTCCAGAAGAAATCCAACACCTCTCCAAGAGGTGGATTCTTCTTATTCATGATGAAAGACATCATAGCTTCAAATCTATGATTGAAGTACCTACATACATTGACTGGATCCAAAGAGCACAGTTCTCCGGGTGTCTTGAATTCGATGTTATCTACGTTAGCATTTGCCTCTCGAAGAAATTCAAGTAAGTCTTCCCAGCCATACTCGGCACAGCTCAGAGTGAGGAACCATGTGGGAGTACCTAAGTTCCTCAGCATACATTTTAAATCACCATGACGACGGTACCAGTACTCATTAGTACCACGCTGACACGCCATGAGATTAATCAGGTGAGAATCCAAAATACTATCTTGGACATTGACTTTATCCATAAAGTCACTTGCCGAGATGTTTTGCATGTGTATACCACTTTTCAAGATGTGGTTCACTGCATATGACAGTCCAGACAGATCGCTTTCAAACAGGAGATGAAACAAATAAGGAATGCATTGTCGAAACCTAGCATCTCCTGCATACAATCGCAAAGTCCGGTATTCAGAAGCAGGAATTTGATGAGGTCGCTCATCATATCTTCCTCCCTGACCTGTTGGAAAAAGCTGTGGGAAACACCGAGCTTCCAAACTTTCCTCCCAAACACTAATGGGACTCCCTTTGGCTTGTTTCATTTGAAACAACTCAATAGCATTCCCCATGACTTCCTTGGAATGCAAAGGATGAACACTATAATGTTCATATATTTCTTCACTAGTAGAGGGTTCTACTTTCTCAATTTGACCAGCACACAAATCGCTATCCTCTTCCTCACTTACTTCCTCTTCTGCAACATATACATTCTTATAGTATTTATTATTTTTTTTCAAATACAATGTTGCCTTTTTAACTTTCCTAACATCTACTAAATCTTGCCATATTTTCTTATTCTTTGTCGGAACCCCATTAACTAAGATAACCAGAGGTTCCTCTTCCACTTTTTCTACTCCAATTGTGTTAATGTTTTTCTTCAAATCTAGAGGCAAATAAACAACTCTTCCCTTTAATCCTCTCTGTAAATCTGATGGAGGCAATTTCCCTGTCTTTGGCTCCATTCTTACAATAGCCTGAAAGGGATGGATACTTTGAATCAAAATAGATTCATAAGTATTTAAATCCTTCAATTCAGAAGGAATCTCAACCAATTCCAGATTATTATGAACTGCTCTAGCAGGCATCTGGTTTTGATTTAATTTGCAAGAACAATAAGTACACACACGTTGATCCAATCCCAAATCAAAAAATGTTCTACCATCAAGTATGTTGCAAAATCCTTCCATTCACTATTATTTTCCCTTTCACTTTTTGCATATAAATCCACTAACTTAGTCTGATTCTTATAATAAGTGCGTCGACAACACACACAAGTGAAATTCGGCCTCTCACTTGATTTCACCTCAAACGTCGCAATTTCCCTCTGGAAATTATCTGTACTGGAAACCTGCACACTATCTTCCACAAGACCCTCTTCTTCTTGCTCAATTTCAACATTCTCCTCTTTACTTCCAAAGTAACAAAACTCAATTTCTTCACATATATTCTTCACATCTATTTCAGAACCATGCAAAAGAGCAGCGCATAATTGTTTAAGCATAATTGCTGGACTCTTAGCATAATACAACATTCTAACTAATTTCCTCACTTTGTTATGATGCACTGCTAGCATCCTGAAATGATGAAAAACACTCTGGCATACTCTCCTGGAAAGACAAGCCAGTGAATGTCCATGCAAACCTGTCACTTCTCTTACTCTGCAAGGATCTAATTCTTGCAACAACATCATTTTCTGCTTCAAACTTTTCTTATTAAATGACCGTACAAAATCACAAAGCAAATTGATGGAATCCTGTCGCACACTGCAAATACTACTACACTTCCAGGTGTACACAGGACCCTTAGCACGTCTTCCTAAAACCTCATTACCTAACACCTCTTCTGCCTCTGTTGTCACAAGTTTTTCTTTTTCAACTGGACAACCATCTTTCACTTCATAAGCACGACCACTGGTGTCAACTGCATGCACCAAATCATTATCCTGGAAATAACTCTCCTCATTAAAAAATGCCTCACAGCTTGAACTATGCATCCATTCTCCAGAAAAAACTTCACAAAAATTACTACGATTAACTATTCTCTTCCATCTACTATTTCTTTTGAAATCAAAAATTGCCTTGTTTAGCTTCCTAATTCTATTGATTATCAAAATAAATAACTTACGTTTAATTTCAAATGCCTGATCAATAACTTTCTCAACTTTTTTTTTTGTCTTATAAAAAACTAGTTTATGTTGACCTTTCTTAATATTTTTTAACAAATTGCCAATTATCCTGTTCCGGAACATTCGTTTACGAATCTCCCTAAACTGTTGTTTCCTTCTACTATCATGCACAGAGTTATCTCTTGCTCTAGCAGTAACATTTTTCATTGGCCTTTCTTTTCCATTTGATTTCCTTCTCGTTTTATGGACTGAAACATTTTCTGTAGTAATATTTTTTTTATTACACATATTTCTTATAAAGTGTTTTGTGCTCTTACCCGGTGCTTTCTTCGTGACTTGACAAATCTTTTTGTTAGAGGACTGCTGCGTATTATTTTTCACCTGCTGTCTTTGACGTTTTGCAGCCTTTCTCTGTCTTTCTATTGTAGGCATGGTGAAATCTTGAAATGATCTGCAGTTGAATCTGTGGAAAAATATAATAAATAATGTTATTAACCATTATTACCAAACAGTAAATCAGTAACAGTGATAAAAAACTTAACACACTACTTGACATTTTAATTAGAAGATTTTTTAGTCGTTGGCAAATTTACAATACAGAAATACCAGAAAAGAAATGACATTTATATTTATGTTACCTATGCTATTTTATATGTGAATCTGATCTAATTTTATGAGCATATTTTAATATTTTATTGAAGACACTACACATAACCTGCTTTTGAAGGTGTCTTTATTTTTAAATTAAACGGTTTACCTTTTTACTTTTTATTAATTATAAATTTTAAAAATAAATGTTTATATTTCCAAAGGCTCAAGCAGGTCAGCTTCCCATCCTATATCATATAATTCGGACAAATCTGCATCCTCATCACGCTCTTCTTCATCCTCAGGATTTAAATCATCCAATGGATCAACATCCACTGATGTTTCAATTACAAGTTCAATGATGAGGTCAAAATCAACTGATTGCAGATTGTCGCTCATGTTGAGGTTGTCTTTATCTTTAAAGAAAGATAACAACAATGAGATGTTGCAGAGTAAGAGACAAATCTCACAGATTATAATAGTAAAATTGTTTAACAAGAGTAACATTTTGCAGCTATTATTTAGCCATGTCCAGCGATGCTGAGCAGGTGAAGCCTATGTCTAATTTTTCACTGAACAGGACTCATCTCTTCTTAACCTTGGATAAGCCTCACCGACTCTGTGTCCCCTGCACATACTTAAATGTAAAGGGGCAGATTTATGTTAAATGGCACATCCCCAGGCATGCACCAGTTAACGTGCACCACTGCTCTGCCACCCATGGTGTGCCGCATTTACAATCAGATAGGAGAAACCTGTGTCAAAACCCTGCGCCTGCTTGAAGCAGGCATAGGTCTTGACGCAACATTGTGGAGATGGTGCACCCCTGAGCCTTGCTGGAGCTGCATCGCACTTGCGATACAACTCCAGCAATGCGCCACCTTAACGGCACAGATGCGTCAAGCATCTGTGCCGTTTTTGCCCCATGCTGCGCCGCATTGTAAATGCAGCACACCATGGGTGGCGGAACAGCGGCGCAAGATGACTGGCACATCCCTGGTGATGCACCAGTCATCATAAATCTATCCCTAAGCTTCTTATCTTGTTAGAGATGAACTGCCATATGTATCATCAAAATATTTTGCATTTCCTAAATAGCGAATTTTAAGGAATAAATAGCGATTCTTTACCATTCCTAATTTGCGATGAGCAAATTGCTAATTGCAAGTTACCCATTCATTTCCATGGGCTAGGAGGCTCATAGGAATGAAGGTTTAATTTGCGATTAGCAATTTGCTCATCACAAATTAGGAATTTTTCCAAGGGTGCAGGGGTGTCTCAAGAACACCCTGCTGCACCCCTGAAAAAGAAATTTGGGGGCATATGGCACACATACATGCCCTAAGGGCATGTGTTGGCGTCATATGGGACCTTTTGTTTTTTTAAAAAAAAGCTTTTTGAAAAGAATTCACAAATTACCACCAATTTACCACAATAGTTTCCAAATCCTTAATGTCATTTTTTACATATTTTTTGTTTGATACATTGCATTTAAGGAATCACAAAATTTGCAAATCCTTCAGTGCAATCGCAAAATAAGGAATAGCAAATTTTGCTACTCCTTATTTTGCATCAAACTTGTTTGATACATACCATTTGTCTAATTAACATTCGCAAAGGCCAAAATTCGTAGAATTTTGATCTTTGCGAATGCTAATTAGCTTGATACATATGGCCCCAAGTGAGGCCTGTCTTACGACATGGTGCATCTTTTGCATCACTGCTGCATCGGTTTCATGTGGTACGTTTTTTTTACACCATGACATATCTGCCTAAATGCATCAATTTGTAATGTTGTCGCCTCATAGCAAATCTTTTGCACCACCGCTGCATCATAAAAGTGACGCACAGTGGCACAAAAGAGGCATACACCTATCATAAATCTGTCCCTAGCATTTTAAATGATTAATCCAGGATGACAATAAAGTGTGGCCTATCCAGAGGTTTGTTTAAGGTGAGGCCTACTCAGGATTGCAGATTAAAGTTACGCTTGATGAAGAATACAGAGGAGATAATACATGTAAAGGCCTACCAATGAAGTAAGTAATGTGCACTTTATTGCGCCAGTCATCATAAATGTATCCCTAAACTTCTTATCTTGTTACAGATCAACCACCATATCTACCATCAAACTATTTTGCATTTCCTAAATAGCAAATTTTAAGGAATAAATAGCAATTCTTTACCATTCATAATTTGCAATGAGCAAATTGCTAATTGCAAATTAGCACCGCCGTTGCATCATAAAAGTGACGCACAGTGGCACAAAAGAGGCATACACCTATCATAAATCTGTCCCTACCATTTTAAATGATTAATCCAGGATGACAATAAGGTGTGGCCTATCCAAAAGTTTGTTTAAGTTGAGGCCTACTCAGGATTGCAGATTAAAGTTACGCTTGATGAAGAATACAGAGGAGATAATACATGTAAAGGCCTACCAATGAAGTAAGTAATGTCCACTTTATTGCGCCAGTCATCATAAATGTATCCCTAAGCTTCTTATCTTGTTACAGATGAACCACCATATGTACCATCAAACTATTTTGCATTTCCTAAATAGCAAATTTTAAGGAATAAATAGCAATTCTTTACTATTCCTAATTTGCAATGAGCAAATTGCTAATTGCAAATTACCCATTCATTTCCATGGGCTAGGAGGCTCATAGGAATGAAGGTTGCAATTTGCGATTAGCAATTAGCTCATCACAAAATAGGAATTTTTTCAAGCGTGCAGGGGTATCTCAAGAACACCCTGCTGCACCCCTGAAAAATAAATTTGGGGGCATATGGCACACCTACATGCCCTAAGGGCATGTATGGGCGTCATATGGGACCTTTTGTTTTTTGGAAAAAAATGCTTTTTGAAAAGAATTCGCAAATTACCACAAACTAGAAGTTGGTGGTAGTTTCCAAATCCTTAATATCATTTTTTACATATTTTTTGTTTGATACATTGCATTTAAGGAATCGCACATTTTGAATTAAGGACATTTTAAGTCATTTCCACATGTGCAGTGTTTTCAAATTATGATTTGAAAATCGTTTTTGGGGAAAAGTAATGGTTTGCAAATTTATGACAAGGACATAATGGTGTATGCTTCTCTATAAGGCATTTCAGTGTCTCTGATGTCATTTTTCCCATATTACATTATAAGACCTTTCCCCATGGAGCACATTCCTTGTAAATATGCTCCCACCTGTGCATGGCGAATTTAGATTTTGACTGTTTGAGTCACATAGCCATGTTAAAAGTGACCCAAAAAAATTGCAAACGTTTTAAAAAAACACATTCATGTGTCTTAAGGACATTTTAAGTCATTTCCCCATGGACAATGTTTTCTAAGTGGCGCAAAAGAGGCATACACCTATCATAAATCTGTCCCTAGCATTTTAAATGATTAATTCAGGATAACAATAAGATGTGGCCTATCCAGAGGTTTGTTTAAAGTGAGGCCTACTCAGGATTGCAGATTAAAGTTACGCTTGATGAAGAATACAGAGGAGATAATACATGTAAAGCTCTACCAATGAAGTAAGTGATTTCTACTTCATTGCGCCAGTCATCATAAATGTATGCCTAAGCTTCTTATCTTGTTAGACATCAACCGCCATATGTATCATATAACTATATTGCATTTCCAAAAAAGCGAATTTTAAGGAATAAATAGCGATTCTTTACCATTCCAAATTTGCGATGAGAAAATTGCTAATTGCAAATTACCCATTCATTTCCATGGGCTAGGAGGCTCATATAAATGAAGGTGCAATTTGCGATTAACAATGTGCTCATCACAAATTAGGAATTTTTCCAAAGCTGCAGGGGTGTCTCAATAACACCCTGCTGCACCCCTGAAAAAGAAATTTGGGGGCATATGGCGCACATAAATTTTAACAACATTCCTTTACCTCAAAAACGATTTTCAAATCATAATTTCAAAACACTACACATGGGAAAATTACTTAAAATGTCCTTAAGACACATAAAAGCGTTTTTTGATTGCCTTTCCTGCATGGTTGGGTCACTTTTAACATGGCTATGTAACACAAACATTCAAAATCTAAATTTTCCATGCACATGTGGGAGCATATTTACAAGCAATTTGCGCCACAGAGAAAGGTCTTACACTAAAATGAGAAAAATAACATCAGGGACAGTCAATTGCCTTATAAAGAAGCATACACCATTATGTCCTTGTCATAAATTTAAATCAATTCCTTTTCCCCAAAAACGATTTTCAAATCATAATTTCAAAACACTGCACATGGCAAAATTACTTAAAATGTCCTTAAGACACATAAAAGCATTATTTCATTGCCTTTCCTGCATGTTTGTATCACTTTTAACATGGCTATGTAACACAAACATTCAAAATCAAAATTTTCCATGCACATGTGGGAGCATATTTACAAGCAATTTGCGCCACATAATTCATAATTTTCTCCTTAAAGCACACTATTCTCTATCTAAATTAAAGAAATATTTTCTCACCTTAGCAAATACTTTGAGTTTGAAAACAGTCTCAGAAACACACCAATTTGTCTTCAGCAGAGCAAAAGGTATGCACTCCAGAGTCTGCAGCTATCAAAAGCACAGAAATGCTGTAATTCTTCACACATATTTCTCATGTCACCCAATCAAAACTCTTCCCTCACTTTTTTTCAAATGAAAACCCTTCCCCCCTCTGCCCTTTCTGTCTTTTCTGCATGGCAACCACCTCTTGGAAGACTTCTGGTGTTTGCAAGTTCACACAACTTTGTTGCAATTGAACTCTGAACTCTCAGTGCACCTGCATATCCAGTGCATTCTTTCATTTAATGATTTTTTATTGACCATTCAAAATACATCTTTCAAAGAACACATCCGTGCACCCTAACTTTCTGTTTTCAGCAATCAAAATCCACCAATCACTGTTACTGCTTCATGAACACAGAAACTCCACAGTTTTTTTCATTTTAAACTCTCATTTTTTCAACTGCCATTTCATTGCCACACTTCATCTGACTGCAGGAGAACCTTCTCTCACCATGTTTTCTGTCTGGATTGTTGGACATAGTTATATTCACTGGGCTCAAAGGTACGTTGAAAACAGGAAATTACCTAACCTCAATTTACAAGATGTGGAAATTAAGTGGTTTGGCCACAGAGGATTAAAATGTCACCAATTGATACCATTGGTGAAAACCTTTATGCATTTGCCCAAACCTGACCTGTTAATTGTGCACTGTGGAGGTAATGACTTGGGCACTTTGACTGGTGTAGGTCTGGAAATTCTTTTAAAGGACACCTTTGAGCAATTAATGGCACTTTTTCCTCAGACTGCCTTGGTATATTCAAATATATGCCAAAGACAGAAATGGAGGTGGTCAAACCAATTTTGTCCACAAATTGAGAAGTCGAGGAAGCATGTAAACAAATCTGTTTCAGCTTACATGAGAGACCATGGAATGGGCTCCCTGTACAACAATAACTTGCGTTACTACATGCAAGATATCTACAGAGGAGATGGAGTTCACTTCTCAGATGAGGGCAACAGAGTTTTCACTCTGAATTTAAGAATGTGCATTGGTACCTACTTATAAGTACCTAAATGTACCATAAACCCAAAAGCTCTTCTCAGAGCTACCCTACATCTAATCACTCACAATTATTATTTTACTCTAACATTTTTCACTAATTTTCAACAAAGTACGCTCCCTGGGGCGCTACCCGGTACGCGAACCGGGAGCTAACCTCGCGAAATTTTTTAAAAAAATGTTTTTTTTCGCACATATAAGCCTCCTCAGCCACCCTCACAAAACCTAGGGGGTCAAGATAACTCTACCGTGCCCCCTTCTACCCATTCTGAACATTATTTACCCTCCATCTTGTATCTTAATTCGACCGAAATACAAAATGGTGGACTCCCGTAACGCTTAAAGTTCGCGAACCGGGGCGCTCAACAGTTCGCGTACCGGGTCGCTCCCTGGGAAGCGCACCATCAAAAAAGGTGGGAAAGTAGTTCACAGAAAATCTACTGGAGACAATTTCACCAAATATAGATTAGCTCATACTACATACCAATCCCTACCATTTTCACAAATTTGATTGGAATTCCATTTAACCATTTAACCTGTAGAACTCTCTAAATACCCTGAGGTAAATTACTTCTCAAAACACATCTGAAGTGTTGGAATTGACAACCAATGAAAATGTTACTTTCATTTTCTACTTTTTTTACCTGACATTTGATTGGTTATGTACCTGAATATATATAAAGAAAGAGAGAGAAACACAGCCATTTTGACTACTACTTCCTGAATTACATTGCAAGATCATTTTCACTCACAACTTAAACTTCTTTTTAGAAGGTGAGATATTATTTTATAAAATTGAAAACATTTTCAGATAGTTATATACTATCCCTCTGTAAGAGTTAGACATTGAGAAAGGCTTCTTTATTATAATTATGGATTGATTTAGGTTTCTGTGGTATAATTATGAATTTACTTAGGCTTCTTCATAGGCACTTTTTAATAGTACTACTTCACGCCTGAAACCATACAGTGCCCATAGATTACTTCTCTGTTATAAACTCACAAGTACCTGTCTGAACTTAAACCCAACAGTGCCCTATCTCTGCTGATATATTTATTTTTTATGCAAATTACAGCAAGAAAATGGAAGGAGAGCAGAATATTTCCTTCGAAATTGTTCTGGAGAACAACACAGAAAAAGATATTGAGGACAATGATGACTCAGATTTCATGGATGAATCACGGGACCATGAATTAGTTCAATGTGTAGAATCTGTGGATCATTTACTTCATTATGATGACGGTCAAATGTGGGAAGTTATGTTCACTCAACAAGAGGACATATCTGACAGTCAAATGTTAGACATTCTATTAAATTTTGAAAAACAATCCGAAAAATAAAATTATATGTAATATTAAAAAATTATTTGAGTCTTTAATCATTTTTATATGTAATTCATAAACTAGTGAAATGTTAGAAATGTTATTAAATGTTGAAACACAATCACAATAATAAATAATTGCTTAAAAAATAAAAAAATTAAAAAATAATCAACAAAACCAACAATCAATTAACATACAGTATTTGAAAAATCTATCATTCATTTTTCATTATAGTACGCTGCCTAGAACGCTTCCCGGTTCGCGGACCGGGCGCTAACCACGAAAAAAACCAAAAAAAAAATATTTTTTTTTTTGCCCCGCGGTGCCCTTTTAAAGCCTCCACATTAAACCTAGGGGATCAGGGAGGATCTACTATGCCCCCTTATGGTTATTTCCACCTTTGTTTTGGCCTCCTCTTGTCTCTCAATCCTCCCGAGAGACAAGATGGCGGCCGCTCCGGACTGTTTAGAATGTTGACAGACACCGGAGAGCCAATCAGCTTCGCTACGTGAAGTTCCGTTACGCTTAAGGTCCGCGGACCGGAGCGCTGCCCGGATCGCGCTTACAGATATATATCTTTTTTAAACGTTAATTTCTCAAAATCCACTGGAGCACATATATTGAGACCTAGAAAAGGCACATCGGGCTACCAGTCCCTACAATTTTGCCAAGTTTCATGGAAATCCATTCAGCCGTTCGGGCTAAAAGTGAGGCCAACCGCCCTATGGAAAACTCAATGTTAAAAACACGTTTTGGGACCCCCCTTTTTTCTCGGCCCCCCCTGGACGAACACCCCCCAAATTTTCAGGGGCTGCTCAGAAACAAAATGTTCCATTTTCCAGAAAATTTCAGCCAATTCCGTCCACAAACGCCAAAGTTATTAGACATAGAATTTTCAAAAATCCCATAGGGAAAAAATCCTAACTATATATACCTACTGGCGACCGCCAGTAGGTAATATATATATATATATGCAAACCTGTGTCCCTCGTCTGTCCCTCTGCTACCCTTCTCAATCCAAATAACTGACTAACAGCCACCACTAAAATTACTTTCATATTTCACCTTACTAATTCAACACTAATCCTTTAATGGGTTCCGGAGTAGCGTGCTACTCGCCAAAAAAAAGAAGTGCTTCAACACCCCATCAGGGGTAACAAGCGCTATATAAATGCAAACCTTTTCCCTCCGCTATCCTTCTCAATCAAAATAACTGATTAATATCCACCATTCAAATTACTTCCATATTTCACTATACTAATTCACCGCTAATCCTTATGGGTTCCGGAGTAGCATGCTAATCGCCAAGAAAGTGGCTTTCAAAACATAGGAGAGGCTCTGATCACCCATATAATTCAAGGTGATGTATTTAATCTTATACAACTGGAGGTCCATGAAACTCTGGACAAAATTCATCAAATAGCAGATGGTTTCACTCCTCACCTTTTTCTATCATATCGGCTTACTCATGTCCGAACAATGAGTAAGCAGGAGTACCTCCCTATGCAGACTGTCTCACTTATTTGGATCAGCCACTACGATCCTGCACCCTAGGGTGCCAGAGAAGAGGTTTCCTGCCTCACAGAACCAGGAGGCAGGGGTGCCATCATGGCACTGGAACATCCCAGGGAGAAATACAGCTCCCTCCCACGAGGTTAGGACTGCAGCTGAGCTTCGGTAGAGCTGCAGACACTTTAAACATGCCTATTGCAAAGTGAAATACTTCTAAAACAGTTTCCATTGATTTGAGGCTGAAAATGAATGATTATGAGTAAAATAAAGTGCCGCGAAATATCCATATTTGTGCCGCTAAATTTGCCAATCCATGCTGCAATATCCTGGGGGGTCTGATTAGGGGTAACAAGCGCTACATAAATGCAAACCTTTTCCCCTCTTCAATCCCTCCGCTATCCTACTCAATCCAAATAACTGACTACTATCCACCACTCACATGACTTTCATATTTCACTATACTAATGCGCCACTAATCCTTATGGGTTACGGAGTAGCGTGCTACTCGACAAGAAAGTGCTTCAACACCCCATTAGGGGTAAAAAGTGCTATATAAATGCAAACCTTTTTTCCCTCTTCTATTCCTACGCTCCGGAGTAGCGTGCTACTCGCCAAGAAAGTGCTTTGATGCCTCGTCGGGGGTAAAAAGTGCTATATAAATGCAATTACAATACAATACATATCTACTTGCCTTATTTATCAATGTCTCTAGCACAGCCTGCCCCAAGGTCCTTGCAATCAGGACGGCTACTTTACTAATTTGGGAGTGAAACTGCCTTATGTATATGCTGGAGCGGAATCTCCATCATTCTCCTTTTTTCCGGTGCGTTTCTTGTAGTGCTACAAGCTCGTCCTTCTCGGAAGCTACTAAGCTGTGGTCCCTCTTCCTCTTTGTAGGGGAATTATTCCCTTAATAATACGTGAAAGGGCGTGGAATGCTACTTGTCTTTAGGAATACATCCTTTGCAGAGTACCTCACCCTGTTCCTTCACTTCTCTCTATTGTCTTTGCAGGATGAGCAATGTATCTATCTGACTTTGGCTTCTGGGCGGGGATCTCCCCTACTGGCTTTCCGAGATTGATCTACCGTCTCTTATACTGTCCTCTGGCAGGGTCCCTTCCTCAATAATTTGATACCTTCATGGCTGAGCATGCATGATGTGACTGTTCATTTACATGAATGACAAACACAGCAGGGTAAGATCCATCTGAAGCAGAGCCTATAGCTCCTGAGAATCTCTGTGAAAGGTCGGGTTTGTTTGTGTAGGGAGGTTCTGCAACAGCATTAGTCTGACATCGTCGAAAAGAACCTAGGAGTGTTACCTGGCCTAGCTCAAGATATTCTCTTTTTGCAGGCAAGAAGACAATTGAACCATATGTCTTTGGGTTTAGCCATGTTATGTGGTCAATGTGCACCTCCTCAATTCCAACTCCTTACTCCTTACTACAGTCTCAGTACACGGCTAAACACTGCCCAAGCATAGACGCGTTCATATGAGCCCCCGACCTCTCTGGTTGCATTGTGGTTCCTAATATTGTCTCTCTTTCATCTTAAATGCAGCAAGACAACTTGTGATTCTAAGGCTGTAATTTTAGTGGCCAACTCTGGTGTTTAGCCAGTAGGTCCTGCACTGAGTTCTATGCCTCAGCCACCCTTGTGCCTATTTAGAAACGTCCCTTCTCATTTTTGCTTGTATTGTTAAGGCTATTTTTCTTTTCCTCCAGTTCCTGATATAGGTTGTCTTTCTATTCTTTTCATAGGTCCTGCATTCACATCTTTAGGTCATTCTTTAGTGGGCCCTCATCCTTTACTCCGGTTGCCACATTTAGTGAGGTGATGGGGCTGTGTTGGCCCTATATGTTGTCTGAGCCAATAGATGTCACTGCTTCTATTTCCCCATTCCAGGTTTTTATGTGGCATTCAGACACTCTGGGGACCAACCTTAATGACTGCACCCCCTTTACACTGTAGACGTTCGGTTTCTAGTTCACCCCAGCTAATGTAAGCAACTTCAGGTCAGCCTCTCCTTGTACCTTCATCACCTCTCATCATTGCTAGTACCTCATAAGAGCTTCAAGAGAGTATCTGCGTGCTCCCACAATTAGTGGCCAAGTGCTTCAAATGTCTCTGGGTTCAGCTATTGTGTCCACTGTCTCCCATCCACTGACCCACTCGTCTCTGCCTTTGCCCTCCTCATGCCCTATAGTTTAGGGGTCACCGCCTAGAGGCTTGATGTGGCCTGCAGTATTGCCTTTCAGATACTGCACTATCAGAGCACTTCATCTCTTAGGCTACTGCAGTGACTCCTAGTGCCGCTCCCTCTTTGCATTGCATGTCCCTCTCTGTGCTGGTTGTCACCCTACATCTGGACTCCGGGGTCTTGCAGGCCTCTCGCGTGCCCAGCCCCAGTGCTTGGGCCTTACCGCCCTGTACACCTTTGTTCACAGTAGTCAGCACCTTTGAAGCACGGAGTCGGGCCAGCGGAAGCTGTTGTCACCACTGTTACATGCCGAAATGGCAACACCACCATCTGTGTGTCTTTCGTCCTGATACCAGAAACGCTACACTTACCACACGTAGCATTATGGTCTAGAACCTTAGAACGAGCACATCACCAGGACACTGAGCAAAGGTTAAGGGTATTACATCCTCTCCATGTTACTTCTCCCATAACCTGTCTTTATATATTACATATGCAAGGTGGTCAATTTTTAAAGCTCATAGGAGCATTACGAAGTAGGCCCACACTTTCCCTGGCTTCAATACCATTGGTGGCAGAGAGTGAGATTCAATGTCATAACATACTTTGATTGGAGGAAACAATTGAGTGGGTAAAAACAGAATACTTTGAACTAAGGATCTAGATTAAAATGGCCTTGGTGTTAAAGTAAATATCTCAGCAAGACGGTTTAAAGACACTTATGTATTTTTCATTAAGCCTTGTTAACTTTGTGATTAAGAAAGAAACTAACACTAGAAACCAGCGCATTTCCGAAACAACGAGCTAGTAAAAAAAACACCTAATAACACAAGACAGAAAAACAGCAGACCAAAAGCTATCTGGAAAGTGATTAAAACTCAATGACAAACGTTAATGAGTAGAAAACTAAAGCAGAAAGGGAGGGGGGTGTAAAGGGGGAGACATCACAGAACCGCAATGGGATGAGCAAAACGATTTCACTAAATGTACTGCAGGAAGGAAATACCAGTGCTTAAATTGTGTATATTCCACACAATTAAAGTAAAAGCCATGGTGTAGTTTGAATAGAAGACACAATAAACACTATATGCAGAGAGCTAAATGTGTAAAAAGAGGGAGGGCTTGATTGCCAAATAACTGATAAAAAACTGAATATTTCAACAGGCCATTTTTAGGCATTAATGTATTTTTGATTGAGCCACATCTAAAGCTTGTGATCAAGATGCAAAAACAATAATAGACAGGGAGAGTGCAGCATGTAACAAAACAATGAGCTTGTAGCAAAGCACTTAATAACAGAAGACAGAAAATACATCCAACCAGAAATATGACCTTGGAAATGATTACAGGACAATGACAAATGTTAATGAATAGGAAACGAACCGGTAGGAATAAAGTATTTGATCGTCAAAAAATAAGAACCTAATTTGCATCTAAATTGCAAGAAATCATTCTGGAGTCGAGCTAACGTACAATGTCATGTCACCACACAGTTGAAAGGATTTATATTGAGCAATGCAACGATGTTGACAAGATGGAAAACTTCCCCAGCACCATAGATTTCGCTTAGCAAAGAATCAGGGTATTAAATGGCACATTTATTTAAAACTAGTGGGGTTAAAGGTGAAAATATAACAAATGATTAAATCATTCTGTGTGAGGATCTGGGGCCAGGGTTATAGTTTACTAATTTTACTACTCTTAAGGAGTAATCTTTACAAATAAGCGTAAACACATTTGAAGGCGAAAAGAAACTACACAACCCCGAAGCTTCAAGATAAACAACTGCAAGGCTGCGTTGACTATATCCTTCAACATCAATGTCCCACCATCCTCTTGTTCTGATGTTCGACAGCCTTAAATATGTACCATTGATTCTAATACCTTTTGCTGATTAAGATAGCCGTACCATTGTGCACAGTGGCTTCTGATGTCTCCTGTTTTCTAACACCTTCGCTGCGGCGGTTATTCCGCCGCAGCGCTAAGGGGGTGGGAGGCCGCGCGGCGCTCACACGCTGGTGACGGAAGCGCTCCGTCACCAGCCTCGGGTGAGCTGTGCTGATGACGGAGCGGTTCCGTCATGGCCCCGCACGCTCAATAGAACTCGCCGCGCAGGCGCGAAATCAGCGCCGCGCAGGCGCATCGGGCGGGCCATGACGGAACCACTCCGTCATCAGCACAGCGCCACCGCGGCTGATGACGGAGCGGTTCCGTCATCAGCATCGATGCGGTTAAATAATCTATTCTGTTATTGAATTTTGAATGGTAGGCGACAGGGTTTTCAAGGCTGCCAAGCAGTAACGCTCTCTCATAGCACAGGGCATAACTGCCCATTATAGCTTTGTCTTTCAGGATCGCGCACAGGGTTAATCTACCTGCACTGAGTTTCTTTTACAATTACGCGCCGAGGCCACAGATGTCCAATGTCATGCCTGTTTCACGTGAGCAAAGCTACTCCGTGTTATGCTGTCAATGATCGGGCAGCTCATGTCTTTGGGAGCGGCTGTCCTCTTTCTATTAGCAGCATATATCACTGAGGGTTTCTCCGTGCCAGAACCACTGTTGGTGCTCTGCTCATTCTGGGAGCTCTGGCAAGGCTCTGGATAGAGGTGTGTTTGACCTGGTACCCTTCGCGTGGTTTTCCCCCAAACGTTTTACCTTCAGAACTCCTGGTTTTGCTGACTTTGTTTTTGCTGGCCTTAGGACTCTTCACACTATACAACTGCTAACCAGTGCTAAAGTGCTTGCGCTCTCTCTTTAAAATGTTAGATTGATTTAAACCCAATTGGCATTTTTAATCTACTTTTAATTCCCAAGTAAAAGTGCACTACCTGTGCCCAGGGCCTGTAAATTAAATGCTAGTTGGCCTGCAGCACTGATTGTGCCACCCACTTAAGAAGCACTTTCAGCATGCTTCAAGTCCGCCATTGCAGCCCGTGTGTGTGCTGTTTTAAACTGCCATTTTGACCTAATAAGTAAACGTTTGCCAGACCCAAGCTTTGACCATTTAGAGCCTCCAGCCTATCTCTGGGTCACATGACTTGGTGCAGTTAACAGTTGGACTTTGTGTATTCCTCTTAGACAACCGCACACATAATGGGGAACTTGGTGTGACTGGATGGGACATCACTGGTAGGATGGGATGGATGAGCTGGGCCCAGCACCACTTACCCTTGAATAGTCTGTTTCCTGTCTCCATACAAAGGGCTGCATACCCCCTGTAGTTAGTCTGAAGCCAGGGCCAGGAAGACAGGGCCCGGTGCACTTCAAAGGCATGCCTCTGGAAGCTTCTCCCCACTTCAAAGGCTCAACTGGGTATAAATACAGGACCTCAGGCACCAGCTCTTCAGTACACTTCTGAACCTGTGGATGCTCTGCCAGGAAGGAGGACTACTGTGCTGCTGAAAGGACTGCTACTCTGCTGGACTGCTGCCCTATTGTGCTGACCTGCTGCCCTCTTGCCTGGGTGAGAAGGACTGGAACTGCACCTTTCGAACCCAGAACCCAGAGTTACTCCAAGGGCTAGCGGCTGGCCTTCTGATCTGAAGCATCAGGCACACAACAGGTTTCCAACCACCTTGCACCTGAAATCTGCGAAACTACCCTCCCAAGTGATGTCACCCCAGCCCTGGACCCTGGGAACTGGGTTTAAGGTGCTCTGTCAACCTCTGTGGATCAAGGGGACCCAATGCATCTCCTCTGCTGTGCGGCACAAACCCAAGCAGAACCGAAGCATCACAGCTGCTGTGTAGACAGCACCCGTCACAAAGTCCTGCATCATACTGCAGCCCATTGGAATCGCCTCTGCACAACACATCCTTGATGCAGGCCCTCGCATCCCACGTTGACAGCAGCCTCAACAACAATGCCGGACTCTGCATCGTTGCTCTTTGGAACCAATGTATCGCCTCAACTACGTGGTGCATCCTCGATGCTGGACTTCGCATAGCAAGCCCTGTCGACGAGATCCTCGACAATGATGCAGGCCCTCGCATCACAGCCTCGTAGCATCTCGGACCCTACGCATCGATTTAGCTCACAAAATGTGGATCCTCGCAATGCTCAGCAAACCAGGATTTAAAGTACGTTGTTCAGCCGGCCTAACTGGGTCTCTGTAGCTAGCCTGCACTCCGTCGCGGTTGGCCTGATCTTGTGACTTTGTCCTGGTCCATCATGACCAGATATCCACAGTTACTGCTTTATGCCGCTATTTTCACTAAAATATTTAAAATTACATAACTGTAGTTCTACAGAGGGGATTTTTGTTGTTTTTGTTTTGTTTTATTTATTAAAGGTCTATTTTTCTAACATGGTGTGGGATCCTTTTTCTGTGGGGCTTTCACTTTCTTACTGTTTGAAGTATTGTACCAATACTTTACACATCCCCTTTAAGTTAAGCCTGACTGTCTGTGCCAAGTCACTAGAGGTTTGAGCACAGGTTAATTTAAGGTTGGCTTGTACCTCACCCCGGACAAGGATTGTGAATGATGCTTGGCCAGGGCTCACACCCCAGTCAACCAACAATTTCTCACAAGGTGATTATGTGCCCTAACATCAGAGGTGGTGTTCTGGTCCTGGTGAGTGGGGTTGTAAAATTCTGATCCGTGTTAATACTGACAGGAGTCAGACAACAACTGATGTTACTAGGGACAAACTTCGCCAGAGGTGGTCTCCCCTCTCTCATGTCCAGCAAGACCTTTTGGGAAGCTACATTTGAGTGAGTGGAATAACCCTAAACAATATTAAAAAATATTTTTTTCTTAAATATTCCTCTGAAACGTGTGGTGAGCTTTCTAAGTGTCATGACTGTCAGAAGTAGGAATAACTTCTCTCGGGAGTCGAAAAAACATTCATCTTCTTACATACTGGATGAGGGTCTTTTACAAGCCATTGGAGACACAGTACATCCAGCAGTGCAGGAAGCATTCTCGGCTGCACTGAAACTATTAGGAACACGATTATATCCTTTACAACAACAAGCTGATATTTTCTTCAGAAGACCTAAAGATGGGTGCTGGTTCATTCATTTCGATTAAGAATCTTAGGCAGGTTAGCTGACCCCTCCCACCAAAGCAAATGTGAGGTCTTCACATATTCCACATTCGGTTGTGCTTGAAAAAGTAAGATGCATTTTTGGTCACATCTGGAGACGTATAATTTGCACATGGAAGGTTCATGACCCAGCGCTTATGGCTGCAAGATGCCTTGGGACCATGAGCCAGAGGCAGATGACCTGGATCTTTCCGAAGAAAGACAGTTAGATTCGAAAGAATATGAATAGTCTGAGAAACAAGCTCATATGCAGCACTTATAGCACGCTTATTCACATGCTGAACACAAGAGAGAGGTTGGTTATGACTCAATGAACAAGCCCTTTGATTTTCGAAACGAATCTTTTTGACTGACCATAGAGAATATGTTCAATCCAAATGCTATAATATATCCCAGGTCACATGAGTGAAAGACATCTGCTATTGTGGCTGCCTTTGTCCATTCCCATTTGAGGAAAGCGATCAACAAAGGACTCTGCATGCACGCAGAATGTCCTAGTCCTTCCCTGAAAAGAAGGCTAGCCTCCGCCTATGAAATCGATCCAAAACGTGTCTACCTTCATGTGGAATTTGTTAGGGACCCTAAAATGGCATGTATAGAGCCTGGAGAGGGTGTCTGGATAATGTGTTATACTTGGCAGCCCGCATCACTAAAATCCTAGACCAAAGTGGCTAGCAGGTCCAGCAAAATCACCACAATTAAATGAACAGTGCTTGCCACACATCTGTTGTTGTCTTGATTACCTGCATCCAACAAATACCTGTGTTTGTTTCAATACCGGGCACTCACTGGGACACTCATGATTATAGTTGCACATGTTCAATATTTACCTGTTGGTGCATGCTGAATGTTGCATTTTCACAAGTGCAGAGCCATTTCTTTTTTTATGTTTAATTATATGTCAGGCACATCAGCAAAGCTTGATATACACGTGTACACAAAACAAGGGCAAGCCTATAGGCCCACGGAAACCAGAGTAATCATATAAAACCAAAGACGAGACACATGGGACTCATTTAGATGGTCACCTTTTATGTGGCTCAATTCAAAGGTAATTAGGTAAATCATATGCATGTATTTCATACGTCTGATCCATAACATACGGTGATTAACAATAAATAAATCAAACAAAACCACTGTTCTCTTACTAACAGATTTAGTCACTCATCTGATAAAAATAACTATAAGGTGCAAATGATACAATATGACACAAAGCAGACAACAGTATCAGCCTTGGGTAATTCAGTGTCTATGTACACACACATACATGTTTATGGTTAGATGCTTGTAAAGCGCTCGAATGCCGAGGCGTCTTGGCGCTGAGGTGTGAGGGTAGAAAAAAAAAAAAGAAGTGGGAGCGTAGCCTATGTGGTTGTAAAAAGCCAGGTGTTTAGGTTCTTTCTGAAACACTGAAGGTTAGGTTGGTGTCTTAGGGACAAAGGCAGTTTGTTCCAGAGCTTGGCCGCGCAGTATGTTATAGCTCGGCCACCCCATCTGGCTCGTTTGAACTTCACAGTTTCTATCAGACCTTGGCTGGCCGACCTGAGGGCCCATGAGGGGACATATGGTGTGAACAATTTTTGAAGGTCCACTGCGCTCCCTCCGTTTATTGCCTTATATACTAAGGTTAAAGATTTAAATTCAATGCGCTGTCTAATGGGCAGCCAGTGAAGTGATCTAATTCCTGCAGAGGTCCTCTGTGTAGCCCCAGGAGGAGTCTAGCTACCGCATTTTGCAAAGACTGCAGTTTTTGCAGTTGGAATTTGTCAATTCCTAAGAACAGTGCATTCGAGTAGTCCAATTTTGACAAAAGTAAAGGTACCATCACTGTTTTTTGGAGCTCTTTGGGTATAAATAAATAAAAAAATGTCTCACATTTTTTAAAAGCAGAAAAAAATGAAGAGATGAGACTGCTCACCTGCGCACCAAAATTCAGTTTGTTGTCGAACATGATCCCTAAATTTCTGACCTTTTCAATAGGACGAAGACATTCTCCGGCCTCAGGTGGCCACCAGGTCTGGTTCCATAAAGGTGTGCCTGGCCCAAATTCCATCACCTCTGCCTTCTCTGTATTGATTTTTAGATAGCTCTGACACATCCAGGCCATGATGTCGGTAAGGCAGGCGTGAAACCTGCTTGCCGTGGTCTCTGGTTGGTTGGTGATGGAAATGATAAGCTGAGAATCATCAGCATACAAGACCAGTCCAAAGCCATGTCTCCCTACTACTTCGGCCAAAGGGGTGACATACAGATTAAATAGGGTCGGAGATACACATATATATATGTGTGTGTATGTACATGCTCATCTTTTACTAGTAGTGCGTCATCTGCACTATGTATATATATATATATATATATATATATATATATATATATACACATTCAGGCATAGAGTGACGCATAAATTATGCAAAAAAGGAGAGAACTCTGGGTAGTTCTCAAATTTATTAAAGTATTTAAACGTACTCGTTTGAGCAGTTCAGGTATGTGAGCAAGGCTACTCGTTAGCCGAAACACGTCATCCTGACTGAAAATATTGCGCACCTGGCAGAATAAAAAGTCACTGTAGCCAGCAGTGATTAAAGAGATTTTCGTGTTTTTCTCCTTTGGGTGGTACTAGCACCAGAGTGGTAATTGTGTTTGTGTATATATATACAAAGTCTTTAAGCATAGGATTAGCACAGTGCCATCCATGCCGAGATAGAAAAAGACAAAGTCTTTTGCCATTTTTACAGCAAAGTCTTTAACCCCTTCGCCGCTCATGACGAGCTCAGCTCGTCATGCAGTACACTGGTTGTGTGCTTATGACGAGCTGACCTTGTCATGAACAATGGTAAATATGCATCTGCAGCACAGGAGGAAAATCTCCTGTAGCATTGAAGGTGTTAAGCATAGGACTAACACACTCCTGTAGTTGCAGAGCTGTAAAATGACAAAAGACATTTATCACTCCAGGCACAGTATTACAGCTTCGAAATGGTAAGGACAGCACTGTGTTAGTCCTATGCTTAAAGACTTTGCTGTAAAAATGGCAAGAGACTTTTATCTTTTTCTATCTCGGCATGGATGGCACTGTGCTAATCCTATGCTTAAAGACTTTGATAGAAAAACAGACATTTAAGGTGAGCATATAGAGTATCGCTGGTGTTGAGAGTGCTCTAACAGGAGCTGCTTTCCACCTAAATTTGAGAACTACCCAGAGTTCTCTCCTTTTTTGCATAATTTATGCGTCACTCTATGCCTGAAAGGGTTTTGTTTTGATATATATATATATATTCACTGAAAAAACCATAGGTTTCAGGAGTTATATAGTTAGGAATTAGCTTTTAAAAAACCTTTGAAATTCACTCAAAAAACCATGACCATGTCATAAATGATCTAATATGTGACATCATCAGCAGTGGATTGCGGGTGCGTGAAATATAGTTAGTACAACTAACTATATAGGAGCAATTTCAATGGTTTTGTAGGAGTAAAATGTCCAGCTAACTATAACACCACTAAAACTTATAGGGCCATATGTATCAAGCTAATTAGCATTCGCAAAGGCCGAAATTCTGCGAATTTCGGCCTTTGCGAATACTAATTAGATAAATGGTATGTATCAAACATGTTTGATGTAAAATAAGGAATTGCAAAATTTGCTATTCCTTATTTTGCGATTGCACTTAAGGAATCACAAATTTTGCGATTCCTTAAATGCAATGTATCAAACAAAAAATATTCAAAAATTGCCATTAAGGATTTGCAAATTACCACCAACTTCTAGTTGGTGGTAAGTTGCGAATTCTTTTCAAAAAGCTTTTTTACAAAAAAACAAAGGTGCCATATGACGCCCATACATGCCCTTAGGGCATGTATGTGCACCATATGCCCCCAAATGTCTTTTTCAGGGGTGCAGCAGGGTGTTCTTGAGACACCCCTGCACCCTTGAAAAAATTCCTAATTTGCGATTAGCAAATTGCTAATCGCAAATTGCACTTTCATTCCTATGGGCCTCCTGGCCCATGGAAATGAATGGGTAATTTGCGATTAGCAATTTGCTAATCGCAAATTAGGAATGCTAAGCAATCGCTATTGAAAAGCGATTTTGTACATACATACCGTTTTGCGAATTCCAAATAGCGATTCCTTAAAATTCGCTATTTGGAATTCGCTAAACGGAAGTATGATAAATGTGGCCCATAGTTTTTTGAGTGAATTTCAAAGGTTTTTTAAAAGCTAATTCCTAACTATATAACTCCTGAAACCTATGGTTTTTTCAATGAATTTCAAAGGTTTTTTAAATGCTAATTCCTAACTATATAAGGCCTGAAACCTATGGTTTTTTCAGTGAATTTGCAAGGTTTTTAAAATGCTAATTCCTAACTATATAAGGCCTGAAACCTATGGTTTTTTCAGTGAATTTCAAAGGTTTTTTAAATGCGAATTCCTAACTATATAAGGCCTGAAACCTATGGTTTTTTCAGTGAATTTGCAAGGTTTTTTTAAATGCTAATTCCTAACTATATAAGGCCTGAAACCTATGGTTTTTTCAGTGAATTTCAAAGGTTTTTTAAATGCTAATTCCTAACTATATAAGGCCCGAAACCTATGGTTTTTTCAGTGAATTCGCAAGGTTTTTTAAATGCTAATTCCTAACTATATAAGGCCTGAAACCTATGGTTTTATCATTGAATTCGCAAGGTTTTTTAAATGCTAATTCTATTAGCGGATAACGTTTTTATATATTAAAACGTTTTTTAAATCTCAAATGCCTGCTTTGCTAACAGAGTTTTTAAGCACAGGCTCTTTTGTCTCTGGTGGCCATCTTGGGAGACTGCATATCAGAATTTTTTTAATGAAATATAAGAGGATTTGAGAAGTCACTCAAAATGTGCCCTAATTTTTCTTTCTTCAGCACTAATCATAATTTCTATGGCAAAATGAACCCCCTCATTTTGTTCCTTTGCAAATTAAATGTTTTAAGTGTTAACACTTTATTCCAATCAAGATGATTTCAGGTGTGCCATACTTTTGTCATAAGTAAGACTGTTAGCGCTCTAGTTGTTCTTTAGAACACTCTGGGACATTCTGTCTTTGGGCTACATTGGGCTACATTTGGGCTATAACATATATATAGCCCAATGTAGCCCAATATATATTTTTCCAAAGTTAATTTTCGTAAAAAACACTGGAGCACATATCTTGAGGCACATCGGGCTACCAGTCCCTACAATTTTGCCAAGTTTGGTGGAAAACCATTCAGCCGTTCGGGCTAAAAGTGAGTCCAACCGCCCTATGGAAATTAACATGGGGAAAACATGGGGACCCCCCTTTTATCTTGGCCCCCGCTTGACGAATCCCCCCAAACTTTCAGGGAAGGACCGGAGCGCCGCGAGGCAAAGTTAAGGAAAATGTCAGGAAGATTCCTCAACCGGCGCCAAAGTTATTCCCAATAGAATGTTGCGATTTCCCTATGGAAAACAATCCTAACTATATATACCTACTGGCTATCGCCAGTAGGTAACATATATATATATATATATATATCCAATTACCACTCCGGTGCTAGTACCACCCAAAGGAGAAAAACACGAACACGAAAACCTCTTTAATCGCTGCTGGCTACAGTGACTTTTTATTCTGCCAGGTGCGCAACATTTTCAGTCAGGATGACGCGTTTCGGCTAACGAGTAGCCTTGCTCACATACCTGAACTGCTCAAACGAGTGCGTTTAAATACTTTAATAAATTTGAGAACTACCCAGAGTTCTCTCCTTTTTTGCATAATTTATGCGTCACTCTATGCCTGAAAGGGTTTTGTTTTGATATATATATATATATATATATATCCCAACGTAAAGTTTGCTCACAAACTGGAAGAGCCTCAGTAGGTGGGTTGCAATAGTCGTTTATTCCAAAGAGGCTGCACACAGGTTTAGTTTGCTGCAGTCTCAAAACCTTCAGTAAGTCTGTAAAAACAAACGCAATATTTTAAAATATAATCCACAGTGGGGTGATGTTAAGTTTACTTCATTCTGCTGCAAGCTTTTTCACAATGACCAGTGGCATCACCTTGATACGCTGACTTTCCAGCGGGGCTTCTTCCGCGGCCAGAGCGGACCGCTAATATCCCAACGTAAAGTTTGCTCACAAACTGGAAGAGCCTCAGTAGGTGGGTTGCAATAGTCGTTTATTCCAAAGAGGCGAATGCGATAAAATGAGAAAGTGTTGCAGTCACCTGTTTTCCAAACGCAACTGCCATGGAAAAAGAGTGTAAACTTGAAACGCGTCTGGCATGAAGTAAGGAAGTTGGTCTACTAAACCTGTGCGCAGCCTCTTTGGAATAAACGACTATTGCAACCCACCTACTGAGGCTCTTCCAGTTTGTGAGCAAACTTTACGTTGGGATATATATATAGCAAGGCTAGACGTTAGCCGAAACGCGTCATCCTGCCCGACATCTCGCACTATTCTTAAATAAAAGTCACTGCATCCAGCAGTGTGCAAGCTGATTCTCGAGTCCGTGTCTTACTCCGTTTGGTGGTTTCAAGCGCCGGAGCGGTAATTGGATATATATATATATATATATATATATATATATATATATATATATATATATATATATATATATATATATATTTATATATATTTATATGAATGCTCCTTAATCCGTGCACAATGCTCACAAGTAGAGGCACGCACGGGGGTGAGTTCTCCGTTGTTTATCGAACTCTTGCAGTAAACAAACGCATTTCAGCAGATGCCTTCGTCAGTGTCAGGAGCGCGGGAAATGGACATGAAATTAAATACATTCATCATTTCCATGAGTCATAAACATCAACAGGGGACTTACCCAGACACTCTTGTGTCTGCGCCATCTTGGCGTGGTAACACAAGGAGTATATACATACATTTTTACAACTTACATTGCATTTAGTCAATTTCAGTTATTTTATTCTTGTTTTTCAAGAGGTCCCTTCTGTCTGTGAGCTCTACTCTATTCGAGGCATCTGTTAGTAGCGCTCTCGAATAACCTCTATCTAGAAATCTTGATACAGCTGCATCTTGTGCCTGTGAGAAATCGCTATGATCTGAACAATTCCTCTTCAGGCGGAGCAGTTCACCAAAAGGAATATTTCTTATCATACTTTTAGGATGATGACTTGCCGCCGCAAAAAAATAAAAAAATAATAAAAATAAATAAATAAATAAATATATATATATATATATATATATATATATATATATATATCTCCGGAAGGTTTCGAGACATATATATCTATATCTATATATATATATATATATATATCTATATATATCCACAAAACTCCTTCCCAAGAAAAGAGACAGAGACCCTGGAGGAAACGGTAGGAAGCCTTCTTTTATTCACACAATGGCGAATGCATTTCGGCAGCCTTCTGCCTTCTTCAGCGCCCAAAGCATCCTGTAAGTGTTATCACACGCTGCTGCTGAGTCCCTCCTCTTAAACACTTGCAAATGCAAGCCAGCTCCACCCCCTGCAGTTAATGCCCGCACCTGTGTGAAGTCCTGAGTGTAGCGCAGGACTTCATATCCCAGAATGCAGCGTAATGAAGTCTGGGAACTGCAGTGCAGGAGCGAGACACAGAATGCCAAAATGTCATTGCAGGGGGGCAGGGAACAGCATGCGCCCCACAGAACACTAGAATGGAATCTTCTGCTTTGATGTGCAAATTGCCGAGTGCCTCCTCCGGTCCCCCAATACCACCTCAGCCACGTTATCCAGAGAGTCTGTAGAGCAGGGGCTGATCCACAATGTGCTCTGCCCGGCATGGGATTAATAATCCCACAACTGCTTTCTTTCTCCCCGGTGTTGGTGGCGGGCTCCTGGCCTTTCCAACAAACGCTGGTGAAACAAAACGAACTGCAACAGTTCAGGTCCCAGTGAAGCCGGTGCCCAAAACGAGGTGGGGGTCTCTGAAAAGCGTCTCTGGGTGACGCTGCCATTGATCCACAAAACTCCTTCCCAATAAAAGCGACAGAGACCCTGGAGGAAACGGTAGGAAGCCTTCTTTTATTCACACAATGGCGAATGCATTTCGGCAGCCTTCTGCCTTCTTCAGCGCCCAAAGCATCCTGTAAGTGTTATCACACGCTGCTGCTGAGTCCCTCCTCTTAAACACTTGCAAATGCAAGCCAGCTCCACCCCCTGCAGTTAATGCCCGCACCTGTGTGAAGTCCCGAGTGTAGCGCAGGACTTCATATCCCAGAATGCAGCGTAATGAAGTCTGGGAACTGCAGTGCAGGAGCGAGACACAGAATGCCAAAATGTCATTGCAGGGGGGCAGGGAACAGCATGCGCCCCACAGAACACTAGAATGGAATCTTCTGCTTTGATGTGCAAATTGCCGAGTGCCTCCTCCGGTCCCCCAATACCACCTCAGCCACGTTATCCAGAGAGTCTGTAGAGCAGGGGCTGATCCACAATGTGCTATGCCTGGCATGGGATTAATAATCCCAAAACTGCTTTCTTTCTCCCCGGTGTTGGTGGCGGGCTCTTGGCCTTTCCAACAAACGCTGGTGAAACAAAACGAACTGCAACAGTTCAGGTCCCAGTGAAGCCGGTGCCCAAAACGAGGTGGGGGTCTCTGAAAAAAAGCGTCTCTGGGTGACACTGCCATTGATCCACAAAACTCCTTCCCAAGAAAAGAGACAGAGACCCTGGAGGAAACGGTAGGAAGCCTTCTTTTATTCACACAATGGCGAATGCATTTCGGCAGCCTTCTGCCTTCTTCTTATATATATATAGAAACCTTCCGTGAGTGCGACCCATTCCTGTTTGGAAGAAGAGATATATATGTAACAACAGCTACCTTTCTGCCAAATTTGGTGTAATTCCGTTCAGCAGTTTGGGCTGTAGCTGCATCAACAGTTTCCTATGGAAATTAACATGGCGAAAACATGTTTTGGGACCCCGGACGGTGGAATGTCCTTCCTCTGACTGCCCCTACTCCAGGAAGCTGCCGAAGAAACATTCATCCACTAAGTCAATGACACTATCTTAATGGAATACTTAAGATCTGCCTGTATCTAAATGAGGCAGGTGGACCAAAGGTTTGGTGGCAGGGTACTCCGTTGTATTTGCAGCAGGGTACCAGGTCTGCTAAACTATAAATCTGGCCCATTTTTTTATGCGTTAATCACTCTCTTGCTTATTAAGTCTATATGACAAATAACACTAAAAAAGAATGATATCACGGACACCTTCCCTTAGGTGCTAGACAGACTTCTTACAGAGTTTTACCAATATATTCTTGATTAATTATAATTTATTATGATTCAAGATCCCTTCATTCCATCTTGTTTCTTTAAGGAGTGTCATATTTTTTTGGTCCTAAGGAGTGTCTTGCTTGCAAGACCGGTATATTCCTATATGTTGAACAACTCTTCTATTAAACCATATTAACAAACAAGTTCCTTTTGTGAGGACAAAAATAGGGAAAAACATTTTACTCACCTTCACAGTAAAACAGTTAGAACACTAGGAAGGGTTTTAGAAAAGGTAGGCAGACAATCCAAGGACGCTAGTCTAGTATAGGTAACAGGACAAACAAAGGCCTAATAGTGAATACATTCCTTACTGGAGTTGAAAAACCAATTTGCTAAAATATAGAAACCTTACTAAAATGTATAAAGTCTTCAGATAATAGTTTGCCATTAAGGCCCCAAAATTCAGAATAAGAAACAGTTGTAACTTGAACAAGCATTGGTATAGCCAATAGGTCTCGCCTTTGGGACCTTATAAGTATTTAGTTATGCAGCAGGTCCCAAAGGCGAGACATATTGGCTATGCCAATGATTGTTTAGGTAGGCACTGGAAGATTAAGCGATTTGCCCAGAATCACAGCATATGATGTGGACGCGACCCCGAGGCTCGAACCTTTGTTTCCCAGGCCGAAGGTCGGTGTTGTAATCTGATGTAATGGAATTCGGCAGTTTAGCCACGAGACCACATCCTCTCCCCAGTTGGGTATACGATCAGCTGCAAGTTATTGTGCTTAGTTTGTAAAGCGCTCATACTCCATCGAGGTGCCCAATTTGAAGAGGGGGAATTCAGGCAACACAAGTGTCAGACTCCGAGAAAACTCTCTCCACTTGGCTGCACAGGAACAGAGATGCCTATTCCCAAATCCACCCCGAATAACACCCCAGAGCTCGATGGACACAAGTCTCTAAATTGTTATCCCGGGGGAAGGGGGATATTGGATAAAATAATAAACAGAGAGAGAAAGAGGAGATTTCTTGGTTGGCTCCTTTCTTCTGTCCGACCTGCAGACTTATTTGTGATTGGAACCTGTAGGGAAAAGATTATTATTAATTCCTGTCTTGTCCTTCTCTACCCTTCTATTGTCTATTTAATTTTATTAGCAACCTACCACTTGACTTCCAAGAATTAACCTCTCTTCTGTGTAAGTTGCTTATGACCTTGGTTCTTGCCTTTTACGCTGCCTGTCTTCCGGGTAATTCAGACTTATTTCTTTCTTCAATTATTTAGTACAAGTCTCTTGTCATATATACATTTATCACAATGTTCATGGAATTATCACTTAGCTCTGTTTTTTCTTGATAACTCCTTCTCAGGTGCTCGTTTTCAAGATGACAGCGCTCGTTCTTTCCTTTCACCAAAAACTCACTGAAAAACGGACTCCTTCCAATTGCGGCAAAACCGCCAAGGTAATGTCTATAGAGGTAGGGGAAATGCAGCGTTTAATGTTCTATGAAGGTTGGGGGCTAAACTCAGTTTTCTCTCCTCAGATTTCCTCAAGATCGGGACCACGCAACTGCTCCGGCTGAGATATTTGGTGAAGTGCGCAGCTTGTAGTCTGCACGCACCTCTTCAGAGCTGTGGTGGTCACGAATGAGAAACACTAGACTGCTGAACAACTTGCGACTTCGGCGGCCATCTTGGAGAGCCGAAATCGCGTTGAAACAGACCAGGAAGCTCTTCTTGGTTTTGGTCCTTTTAGACACGACCTTCTGTGCGTGATAACTGACACTTGAGAATGGAGGGGTCTGAAAGTACCCCCAACAAGGCAGGTTCCTTCCGTCTCGGTTTGGTAAGGAATCGTTGATGAAAGAATTTGATTAATCTGGGGTCATGAGCGTCTTCTTCTTTTTCCCAGGATCGTTCCTCCGGCCCATATCCTTTCCAATCTACCAAGTAATACAATTGATTTTTGGACCTTTTAGAATTTAGAATCTCTTTTACTTCAAACTCCTGTCCAGTTTCCACCTGCACTGGTTTAGGAGGCAAGGTTTTCTGCAGATTAGCTGGAGTCTTTTTCAGTAAGGAAACATGGAATACTGGATGAATTTTTAGTTTGGATGGCAGTGTGATTCGATAAGTTACTTGGTTTATTTTTTCCTCTACTGGGTAAGGGCCTATATATATATTTTTTTTTTTGGTAATCCTCATATATCACAAATGGAACTCTTGATGGGACACTGGCTCCTCCATGCACTACTGGCCATTCTGCACCGACCCTCGTTAGTTTTGGCCTGATGCAAGTTGGTTTGCCCGTACCCTCAAGCGGCCACTACCTTCCCCTCCAAACTCCTTTTTTTCGCCGATCTGTGTGCGCCCCTTGCTACTTAGGAGTACGGGGAACCAGCAGGGCTCCAGACAAATCATTGGAAAACCAATCATCGAGATTGCCATGCCACCAAGGCTGCCCAAACATTCGTCTCACTTCTGGGATCACATGCCACATCTGATTTGCAGGTTAACATAATCTGCCTCAGGCAATTAGCAAAGGTAGGGGGAGTTGGGTCTTTCCATGCCCTACAAATCTCACGCCTTGCTAAGAGGATGATAAAGAATACGAATTTAGTGGGAAGGTCATTCACCTGATAGTTCGTAACAAGCCCAAACATAACTGTAAACCTTGGAAGTGCTATAGGCATTGACAGTACTTCTTCCAAAAATTCCTTTATCTTCCCCCAATAGTCCGCCAATTCAGGACAATCCATAAACATATGAACATCGTCTGCCCTCAAGAGGCCACACCTTGGGCAATTATAGTCAATATTTGAGAATTTTGCCAGTTTCTTCTGAGTTATATAGACCCTATACATGGTGTATATGTGATTTCTTTTCAGCGCAGCCGGCTTGATTACAGCATTTAACACCCTGAAGGAGTCGTGCCAGAAATCCATAAAAGGCCCGTTGGCCGGGGTAAGAGCGTTGCACCACAATTTACTGATTTCAACCTCCGTCACATCCTCCCCTCCAGCATTGCCGAATACCAAAAAGATATTTGGCATTTCCACTTACCCCTTCTGGCTACCGCTTCAAATTTGGGGTTAGGGGGGTTATTATCATTGGGTATCCCAGATCTCGTTGTCCACCAGCCTGACAATTGATAGTATTTAAACCGCGTCAGGGCCCCCCTAGTTAGATTGAACAAAGTGTCCCAGCTTAAGAGTTGGACATCTCCCTGCAGGTCTCCCCACCTCTCCAGCCCTGCCTGCTTCAAAGGTAGTGATAGTTGATCATTAAGGCAGGCTGGGAGGCCTGGTGAGTCCCATATGGGTGCCTGCGGCGCATAATAAGAGATGTTTAGTTTAGTCCTTACAAATACCCAATTTTTCAAAGCTGACCTTAAAATCCTCAACCTTACTTTTTTAAAGAATTTTGGGTCCCCAAACTTGTAAAGAAAAAAACTAGATCCCTGAGGAACGTCCTTTAATAAAACAGAGAATAGCAACCCCATTGATGATTGGTCCATATGGCCCGCCATAATTCTGAAATGCTTAAAATGAAAAGCATGGCAATACAACATTAAGTCTGGAAAGGCAAGCCCTCCTGTCTTGAGACCCCTTCTTAATTTCTTCCATGCTATACGAGGGCCTTTGGCATTCCAAATGAATGAGCCCAATTTTCCTTGTAGTTTTTTAATTAAGGGTGCTGGAAAAGATAATGGGATTGCATTAAATAGAAAAGTGACCTTAGGGAGCACTATCATTTTCAGGAGATTCACTCTCCCATATATATTTAAAGGCAGAGAGGACCAACGTTGCAATAAAACAATTGTATCTTTAATGACCCTTTCTAAATTAATTTTGGGGATTTCATCTATCTCATTGACCAGATGGATTCCCAGATACCTCATTTTATTCTTCTTCCCCATCGAACTAAACTGCTGATTCCATTCCATTATTTCCGTCTTTTCGGCGTTAATTGAGTACCCCGAAATATTACCAAACCCCTTTGCAGCATCTAATAGTCTGGGAATCGCTACATCCGGATTTATCGTATACATTAACAGGTCATCCGCATACAATGCCAGCTTAAGCTCCATATCCGCAATCTTAAAGGGTTTAATTATTGGATCAGCTCTTAATAAACAAACGAAAGGCTCTATATATAAGTCAAACAAAAGAGGGGATAGGGGACATCCCTGTCGAGTACCTCGGGAGATATAAAACTGCTCAGTCAATGAGCCATTTACTAGGACCTTTGCTGTCGGGGCTGAGTATAGAAGCTTAATGGCTGTTATGTAGTTCATCGGAAAGCCAAATTTTTCCATCGCCAACCACATGTAGTTCCAGTCTACCTGGTCAAATGCCTTAGCGGCGTCTACTGCTACTATGGTCAGAGGCAGCTTCTTTTCTTGAGCCAGATCAATCGCTGCCACCACTTGAAAGGTCAACTCATTGAGCTGCCTGTCCGGAATGAAGCCCCTTTGGTCACAATGTACTACCGATTTTACTACCTTTGCTAGTCTCGTAGCCAGTACCCCCGCGAATATTTTATAGTCCACATTTAGTAATGAAATGGACCTGTAGGACTCTATCCTACTCGGGTCCTTGTTTGGCTTCAACAGTAATGTGACCGTTGCCTCCGCCCATGACCTAGGGACCTGTCCTCCCCTGAGTAAAACTTCATTGAATAATAGGGTCAGAACCCCTATGATCTGCTCTAAAACGATCTTAAACAGCTCCACTGGAAGCCCATCTGGGCCTGCGGCTTTGCCCTTAGCCATTTTCGCCAACTGAGCCCTGACTTCCCCTTCTTTGATTTCTGAACTAAGGTAAGAGCTGTCTGACTCAGATAACTTAGGGAGCTGAACATTTGCAAACCAGGATTCTGCTTGTTGCTTACCCATGGAGGAGTTAGGTCCATATAGGGACTGCATGTATCTCTTTGCTTCTTCTCTTATACAGTCATCCTCGTTAGTTTTTTCCCCTGTACTTAATAAAACCAAACTATCTATCTGATTTCTTGTTCTGTCCGCTCGGGCCTTCCAGGCCAGGAGACGCCCACACTTCTCACCGTAGGCAAACTGCTGTAAATTACTAATGTCCCACTTTTCCTTCAGATCCTTGTCCAACCCTGCTTGAAATTCTGCTCGCAGACAATCAAGCTCTCTCTGAAGGATTTGCCTGTTATCCGACTTCTCTGCCGATGCCCTCTGTAACTCCAGCTCCTTAAGCTTGATTCTTGAAATCCATGCTTCCCTTTTCTCTTTCCTCAGTCTATTCCTCCTGATCATCAGGGTTGTTAACAAACCTCGGGAAAAAGCTTTATAGGATTCCCAGACGATTTGTTTATTTGCTGACCCTGTATTGACTGTAAAGAATTCTTCAGACTGGGTCACTAAATCCTGTCTGACCCCTTCATTCTGCAACAGCATCCGATCCAGTGTCCATCTCCTGTAATGTTTTTTCTGTTTCATATTGACTACCATTTCCACCACTGAGTGGTCTGATAGAATTGCAGGGACATATGATATAGAGTTGACTGCCGATGAGAGGTTCTTATCTACCAGGAAGAAATCTATCCTAGAATGATGCCCATATCTTCTACTATAGAAAGAAAAATCTCTTCCCCCTGGATTTTTGAATCTCCAAATGTCCATCAAATTAAAATCCCTCATAATATTCTTAAGTTCTCAACTGGTTTTTTTTGGGGGGGAAAATCTCACTCTTGATGTTCTATCTAGATCTCTATCAAAAATAAGATTAAAGTCTACCCCTACAATTATTGGGCCTGTTGTCTCTATTAAGTTGGTTTTAAGTTTCATCAAAGCCCCCGGGGCGTCTAGATTCGGGCCATAGTAGACTGCGCAGACAAGAGGGGCGCTTCCTACCATCAAAGAAGCTATCAACCATCTGCCTGAAATGTCTGTTTCGTGTTTTATCAACCTAATCCCCATGCCTGCTCTAATAATCACGGCCACCCCCCGTGTGCTGCCGCTTTGTCCCGAGGAAATAATATCCTGGATCCATCTACATCTCCCAAATATTTGACTGCATTCTTCCCTCTCCACATGTCTCCTCTAATAGACAAATGTGTGCCCCTGATCTAAACAAAAAATCTATGATCCTTCTTGCTTTGGTCCTGTCTCTTAACCCATTAACATTCCAGCTTATAAATTTTATGCTATATGTCGTATCGGCCATAATTCTCTAACATCACATTAAGCATTTTGAGCCAGCTCCCTGCCTGAGCATGAATTATTTTCAAACCAATATGAGGATTTATTTTACTTTTTCCCCCTGCTCCCCTCCCTCCTCCCCCCCTCCCCTGAGGAACCCCCCCCTTTACTCCTACGGCGATCATGTCGCCAGTCGGGAGCTCTCCAGACCCCCGGGTGGAAACCCTTGTGGTTTATTATACTATATGTGTACGACAAAAGCTAGATAGATTAATCTATTCTTTCCCTCTTCCCTACTTTTCCAAATTAAACACCCTTTATCTTGTAAGAAAAAAAATTTTTTTTTATATATATTTTTTTTAAATGTTTCCCTCTTTTTTCCCTTCTTTTTCCACCTCCTGATTTTCTTTAACATTTCTTTCTTTGCTCTTGAAAACTACTGGCACCCCGAGACCCCCACACACACCATTAATCACCTTAATACACGTGTTACTTAGATTCTGAGCTAATTATCTGACTAATTTTGCTCTCAACCCCCCCGGGGCTTTTCAGAATCCTATTTATCTTACTCAGACGTTTTCTCACGCATCAAAATAAGGAAGGAGTCGACATCTTGTACTGAATTAAAGTTATGAGTTTTGTTTTTCCAAACCACTCTCAAGAAGGCAGGGAACTTCATCTGCACCTGTGCCCCTAAGCTCCTCAGCTCAGGCATTCGACTCCCCAACTCCCACTGTCTTTGTGCTGTTATTTTCCCTACATCAGAACGGATCATGTAGTTTGCTGCACCTAATTGTAGGGATTTTTCCTTCAGAGATTTACTCAAGATTAATTCTTTGACCGAAAAGGATAAGAAATTCACCAGGATCTTTCGTGGCTCTGCCCTTCCGGAGCGCTGCCTGAAAGGATCTCTGTGGGCTCTTTGTATCTCTCTCTCAAGATCAATTTCTGGACTGTCTTTTAGGACGCCCTCTCTGAGGATTTTGCAGATAAAGGCTTTAACATCCCCATTTTCCAACCCTTCAGGTATTTTCAAAAACTTCAGATAGTTCCTTCTTGAGTGGATTTCTAATCTTTCCACGTCCATCTGAAGGTCCCTGTTTCGCGCTCTTAATGTCTCAATATCTCTTTCATGTCTTTGTGAGGCTCCTTTTAAGAGACTAACATCTTCCTCAAGCTCCTCTGTGCGTTTACTGACATCCACCAATTTTTGCTCCAAACTGGCGCACTGATCATGAATGATTTTTTGGTTGGCCTCGGATGTGTCAAACTTCTGATCAAGTTTTGTCAGCAAGTCCTCTCTAAGACTTAAGAGGAGAGCTCCCACCTGTGACAAACCTGCGTCCGGGACTGTCACCAACGATCTTGCAGGGGGTGGGGGGCTAGCCAGGGCGGCCTGTGCCGGCCTCTGACCTAAAGGTCCTCCCTCTATTCTGGTTCCGGTTTCATCATCTTGCACTAGCTCTTTCTCTGATCTCTCCTGACTCTCTTGACTTATTGCATCCTCTAACTGTCCCAATACCGTATAGCTATTTTTTAAAGTCACAGCGAAGGAAATGCCTGGTATATCAGGAGAAGTATGATCTGATAAATTTCTGACACTTTGTGGGTCCTTTGACGTAGGATGGCTAGACGGACCCGGGGATCCTAAAGAACTGGGACAGGGGATACTCCCTCCCCCTGTTGGGGTGTCAACTACCTTCTCCATTATTTTAAAATAGGCCTTTAAGGAAGGGGTGGGCTTTGGGACTGTCCCGCAGGTCTTCAGCAACTTCTGCTTTTGCTTTTGCTTTTGCTTAATCACTTCCCCCACGATATTACTCCTACCCCTCCTTCTTCCTATCGGGGAGATTGGGATGACACCTGTAGAGACGGTGACGGGAACCTCAACTCCTGACTTCTGTAACGCGAATCTTGACCTCAACTGATACCTATTCCTGACTAGAGGTTTGGATGTAAGGGCGGGTGGGGGGGGGGGGAAATACGTTAGAGGGTATATTGGAGGGTATATTAGAAGGTGTGTTTGAGGGCACCTTAATCTTTCCCTTATCTTTAATGGCAGTCTTGTTCTTATACTCCTCACCAACCAGGTTCTCTGAGAGCACGACTATCTCCTCGTCTTGCCTGGGGTGTATAAGCAGATTCACAGGTATTGAACTTACTCCTAAGTCCATGCCCTTATCCTGTAGCAAACGCTGTAGCTTACATAATACCTCTCCACTGCTCAGTTCCAGGCCTGCCGAGCCCCTCTGGTGCCTAGATGTTTTGACCCCCTTCTCCTCTCCCTCCTTTAGTGAGGCACGATAAGCAAAATTATTGGTTAGTGGCGAGCTGAGGCTTACTCTTGCCAACAGCCGCCTAGCTTGCCCCCAGGCATAAGCCCAGTCCCTCGACCCCCGCACTATTCTGCCGAGATACCTCCTCTCATCATGTGCTGTGGAAGGGATACAGATTCCTTTAACTTCACCAACCGTAGGACCAGAATTAAATTCTGGAAGAAGCCTGATCGAGCTCATAACACACCGCCGATGCACGTTGGGTGACTCTCTCCCCGCCGGCCGCTTTCACTTCCTGACTCCGTCTCCGTCTTCGTTCTCTCCGCCCCTCCGCTCCTCCAGGGTCCTAGCGCCGGGTGTGCTCCTAGACTGGTGTAAACGCCGCCGCCTCCGCTTGCTCGTTATTTTTCCGTTTTATGAGGAAAAACAGATAAACGCATCAGGGTACCGCTAGCATTAATCTAGAAATCATCCGCTCTGCTCTCACCGTTTTCGTGCCTTGGTCGCTGCCTTTTCTTCGGGGAAAACCACCTCCCGGTCTGGAGCTCCCACGGCAGACGTCAGCCTGCCGCCATGTTCCTCCCTTTTTTGAAGACGGGGACTATTGTGGACAACCCCCAGGACTTTCCCCCTGGGTAAGGGCCTATGAATCTCGGTTGGAATTTCCGGTTTCCTTTTAACCTCAGATTCTTAGTGTTTAGCCAAACCCGATCCCCTATTTCAATTCGAGGACCTACCCGTCTTTTCTTGTCTGCATAAATCTTATACTTTTCCTTAGCTAAATTCAGATTTTCTTTGCATTCTGGTGAACCTGTTCTAGATGTGAGACGATCTCTGCAACTGCAGGGACTGATATTTCAGTCTGTCTGATAGTGGAATTTGGGTGTCTGCCATAATTCATATAGAACGGGGAGTAGCCGGTGGACACATTCTTTGCATTATTATGGGCAAACTCTGCTGCCCACAGATAATCTGGCCAATTTCCTTCTTGTTTCAAAAGAAACAATCTCAAATATTGTTCTAGTTCTTGGTTCACTCTTTCGGTTTGGCCATCTGTCTCTGGGTGGTAACTCGTAGAATATCTCACTTCAGTTCCCAAACCTTCCATGAAAGATTTCCAGAAGTGGGAAATGAATTGGGCCCCTCTGTCTGAGATTATGATTTTAGGAATTCCGTGTATCTTCACTATTTGGGTACTGAAGTGGGTTGCTAACTGTTTGGCGCTGGGCACCCCTTTTAAGGCGGTGAAATGAGTCATCTTGGTGAATGAATCAACCACTACTAATATGGTGTTGTATCCTTGACTGTATGGTAAATCTGTAATAAGATCTAATGTGACTGTATGCCAGGGGTAAGGTGGAGTGGGCAGGGGTTGAAGTAGTCCCTCGGAGCCTGCCGTTCAGACTTTCCCAGAGCACAAATCTCACATGTCTTAACATACTCCTCAATGCCCTTAGACATTTCCGGCCACCAATAATGTCGTTTAATCAATTCCTTTGTCTTCACTTCTCCCTTGTGTCCTGCTAATTTAGCATCATGACACTCTTGCATCACTTGCCGCTGCAACTCTTTGGTAGGTACATATAGAGCATCTTTGAAGTACTGTAGCTGACGAATGATTCTTCTTCCATCACCCTCTTTCGCCCAAGTCTGTATGGCTTCTGAATCCATTATTTCTGAGAGAATTTTTTGAAGATGGACTGAAGTAATAGCTCCAATTATCATGTCATTTGGAATGATTTATTGATCTTCGAGGGGGGTCTTTTGATTTTCCGTGTCAATCCTAGACAAGGCATCTGCCTTTCCGTTTTGAGTGCCAGGTCGATAGGTGATCACGAAGTCGTAATCCGCAAAATATAACGACCACCTCAACTGCCTTGGTGTAAGAGTTCTAGCAGTCTTCAGGAATTTTAGATTGCGATGGTCTGTGAATACCGTCACTTGGTGCTGCGCCCCCATGAGATAATGGCGCCATTCCTTGAAGGCATCCTTAATTGCCAATAGTTCCTTCTCTGTGATGGTATAGTTTATTTCCGCTGGGGTTAATTTTCTTGACCGATAGGCAACTCGATGTAGTTGCCCGGTTACCTTATTCCGCTGGGACAGGACTCCCCCAACCGCCTGATCCGAAGCGTCAGTCTCCACGTAGAAAGGTTCTGTGGGATCTGGATATTGCAGAATTGGGGCTGATGTGAAGTCCCGCTTCAAGGCTCCAAAAGCTTCTTCTGCTTCTCTCGACCATTCAAATTGAATTCCTTTTCTCAGTAGTTTAGTGAGTGGTAAGATTTTTCTTGAGAATTCACTGATGAATCGTCGATAGAAATTTGCAAATCCAATGAAGCTCTGTACTTCCTTGACACTCCTTGGGGACTTCCAGTTAATTACTGCTTCAATCTTCCTCTGGTCCATAATAATTCCGTTAGGAGATATAACGAAACCTAGGAACTCTACTTGGGTCACACTGAATGCACATTTTTCTAGTTTCACAAACAGTCGATTGTCTTTTAATTTCTGCAGGATTCCCTTGACTTGGTCTCGATGTTTCTCCGTATCTGAGGAATAAATAAGAATATCGTCAATGTACACTATGGCACATTGATCAATGTATTCCTTCAGGACGTCGTTTATAAAATGTTGAAAGGCCGCCGGGGCGTTACACAGCCCATAGGGCATGACCTGATACTCGAATAATCCAAACCTCGTCCGAAAGGCTGTCTTCCATTCGTCACCTTCTCGCATTCTAACCAGATGATAGGCTCCTCTCAAATCGAGTTTGGTGAATATCTGAGCCCCTTTAACCTGATCTAAGAAGACCGAAATGAGGGGCAATGGATACCGGTTTTTCTTAGTGATCTTATTGATGGCACGGTAGTCGATGCACGTCCTCAAATCCCCTTCCTTCTTCGGCACGAAAAACAACGGCAACGACACAGGGGATTGCGAGGGACTAATGAACCCATTGGCCACGTACTTGTCCAGATATTCCTTCAAGCGTTGGTGTTCCTTTTCCGTTAGAGCGTACACTCTACTGCAGGGTAGATTCGAACCAGGTTCTATTTCGATCTTGCAGTCATAAACTCGATGGGGAGGAAGTTGTTCAGCTTCCACCTCATTAAACACTTCCTCAAAATCCTTATATTCTTCCGGTATTTCTTGAACATCGATGACACAAATGGACTCTCCCGTTTGGCATAAAGAATAGGCTGGGTTTAATTCTAGAACTCCTTTGTGACTTCCAAAGCAATTCTCCATGCAGTAATCTGAATTCATTCTTATCGTTCTGGTGCTCCAATCAATCAGCGGGTTATATTCAGTGAGCCAAGGAAGACCCAGTATCAATTCGAACTGAGGAGCGTCTATCAAGTTAAATTGAATCCTTTCTTCATGCCCATCATTAGAAATAAGTTGAACCACTTCTGTATGACTCACAATGGGACCAGACGTTAAACTTGTTCCGTCAACAGCTCTAACTGATTCCCTCTTGGATTTTATGATTGCTTGAATTCCTACTTTATTCGCGTACTTCAAGTCGCAAAAATTTCCTGTGGCCCCCAAATCAATCATTACAGAGACCTTTGTCAAGGCTATATTTCTAAATCTTATTTCCATTGACAGAATCAAATGGGGTGCCGCAGACTGCAAGGTATTTGCCACTCTATGTTCCTCAGGAGTTTTCTTTTGTAACGCATCCACCTGTTCAACTCCTCCAACGGGTGGTGCCTCTAGTTTTCCTTCGGCTTAAAGGTTGTCTTGGCCTTCTTCGGACAGTATCTGACAAAATGGCCACCAGCTCCACAGTACATGCAGAGATTATTTGTTCTTTTTTCCTTCTCTTCTTTCGACAAGGGGCCGCTTATCGTTCCTATCTGCATAGGTTCCGCTCCCGGTTCTCCGTCATGACTACGATTGTTCTCTGACCTAACTCTGGGAACCGTTGGTCTAAAGTCTTTTCTTTTCTCGCCTTTTCTTTCGCCTTGTCGAAAGTCAATCTCTAACACTAGGTCCACTAACGCCGAAATCTCGGTCGGTCTGTTTGGTATCGCCGCCAGCACATCTTTTAGATCGTCCTTCAATCCCCGATAGAAAACTGCCGCTCTCTTACTCTCCGGCCAATCCGTCTCCACTACAAGTTTGTTAAACTGGGCCAGGTAGGACACTAAGTCCCGATTCCCTTGTTTTAAATCGAGTAACTCGTTGTCTACGGCTTGTTAAATTCTTCTTCTGTCGAAGATTCGAAGGAACTCCTGTTTAAACTCTTCATAGTTTCGTAGGATAGGATCATTCTTGGTGATCAAAGGTAAGGACCATGAAGCTGCGTCACCACTCAAATATGACAGAACGAAGGCGACTTTCGATTGTGCATCTGGGAAAATCGAAGGGCGGCATAGAAAATGCAGCGAACACTGTGTAATAAATATTTGCGCTAAATCTTTCTGGGGTGGCTAGAGGAATAACGGGAGACAAGGAATGTATCACTTGAGTGGTTATCCTATTTGAACTCTCAGCTAAGGACCCCGGTATCTCTTGCCCTGGACTAAAGGGTTGTCTAATTCTTTGCGCCAATTCTGCGGTTTCTTTTCTCGAACTTATTATTTCTGATCTAAGGTTTTGGTTTTCCTCTCTGACTGCGCCTAACTCTTTTTGAATCGTATCAAGGATTGCACCTAAACTTTGCATATCAATTCCTTCTGCCATCTCTGTTCGGGTGCTAAGTGCAACTAGGGCACTTCACTCTGTCAGACTCCGAGAAAACTCTCTCCACTTGGCTGCACAGGAACAGAGATGCCTATTCCCAAATCCACCCCGAATAACAACCCAGAGCTCGATGGACACTAGTCTCTAAATTGTTATCCCGGGGGAAGGGGGATATTGGATAAAATAATAAACAGAGAGAGAGAGAAGAGATTTCTTGGTTGGCTCCTTTCTTCTGTCCGACCTGCAGACTTATTTGTGATTGGAACCTGTAGGGAAAAGATTATTATTAATTCCTGTCTTGTCCTTCTCTACCCAGCTATTGTCTATTTAATTTTATTAGCAACCTACCACTTGACTTCCAAGAATTAACCTCTCTTCTGTGTAACTTGCTTATGACCTTGGTTCTTGCCTTTTACGCGTCTCTCTCCTTAGCAGTTAGTAACTGTATAATTAATTACACATTGGTTAATTTTTATGCTAATTTCTTGTACCCTGAACTCTAATGTGTCTATTTATTATGTACTCACTATCTCTTTCTACATCTGGACTTTTACTTCTACGTCTTCTTTTTTTTTATGTATTATGTATTTATATTTCCTGTTCTGATTCTGTTCCTCTACTGTATTTCCTTTCTTTAAACTCTTGGACTAATTACATGTCTCTCTTCTTTTCAGGTTCTGATGATATGACTGCTTGTCTTCCGGGTAATTCAGACTTATTTCTTTCTTTAATTATTTAGTACAAGTCTCTTGTCATTATATATACATTTATCACAATGTTCATGGAATTATCACTTAGCTCTGTTTTTTCTTGATAACTCCTTCTCAGGTGCTCGTTTTCAAGATGACAGCGCTCGTTCTTTCCTTTCACCAAAAACTGACTGAAAAACGGACTTCTTCCAATTGCGGCAAAACCGCCAAGGTAATGTCTATAGGGGTAGGGGACATGTAGCGTTTAATGTTCAATGAAGGTTGGGGGCTAAACTCCGTTTTCTCTCCTCAGATTTCCTCAAGATCGGGACCACGCAACTGCTCCGGCTGAGATACTCGGTGAAGTGCGCAGCTTGTAGTCTGCGCGCGCCTCTTCAGAGCTGTGGTGGTCACGAATAAGAAACACTAGACTGCTGAACAACTTGAGACTTCGGCGGCCATCTTGGAGAGCCGAAATCGCGTTAAAACAGAGCAGGAAGCTCTTCTTGGTTTTGGTCCTTTTAGATACGACCTTCTGTGCGTGATGACTGACACTTGAGAATGGAGGGGTCTGACAAGTGTGCGCGGTGCGCAAAAAGAGTGTTCAGACAATTTTGGTGTGTTTTCGACGCAGCAGGGCTACCCTTGGCACTGTTGCGTGGTTGGGTTGTATTGGGGGTGCACTGGCTGCATCCTGGGGCGCTGCAGCATGGGTACTCGTGCTACAGCTGGTATGCAGAGGGTGTCGTGGGGTCACTCTGGATAAACTGACAGGCTTTGAGGTACAGGCTGTACCAGAGTGTTCAATCTGAATTCGGGGTGCTCAGACAACAGTGTGGTGTTTTCCGTGCAGGGGGGTGAGTGACGTGTGTCCAACCTGCATCAGGGGGTCAAAGACCACAGCAGAGAAACTCGGAGTGTAGCATGGTCGCTCAGCTGTGGTAGGGGTGCAAAGGCTCTACTGGGATGCAGAGAACACAGGGGGGTGGTGGGCTGGGGGGGGTCTTTCGGTATGGACATGAAGGGTGCTCAGGCAGGAGGAGGGGTGTTTGCGCTGCAGTAGGCCCCAAAATGTGTCTGCGTTACACTGTGCCAAAGCCGCAGAGAAGTCTCGGGGAGCAGGCATGGAGGTGCTCAGGGTGCAGCAGAGGTTCTCCGACCAGTGGCAATGGTGTTGGGGCTCTTACCCGCAAGATGGAGCGGATATCTGGGTGCGGTAGGGGCAGGCAGCGTCTATGGAGCTCGGAGTTCAGAATGTGGCAGGACTCGGGACTCTGGAACAGGTCCCACAACAAAGCCGCCAGATGTTGTTCGTAAGGCAGCGCAGGGCGGTTTATCCTGCCTTCTCAGTAACAAAGGCTGGCATTGACAGAGACTGCCCCTGGGACATTCAATCAGCTGCAAGACCATGACTTGAGGATGGGCGAGTGCGAGGAGCGGGGAAAAAAACAAGCAAAGTGGCACATAGTCCACCAGCGGGGACTGACCGGCCTAACAAGCATCTTTGGACCGGACTCGGGCAGAAGCGGTCCGTTTGCTCGTCACAGCAGAAAGTGCCCTTAGGAGCCGTGGTCACGAAACTATTGTTGTCGCATGGGCTGGAGTGGGCGGGGATTCAGATGAGATCCTCCTAGGGAATAAGCGCATAACCTGAACCGCACATAAACACTTATTTAATTTACTGTATATTATGACAACCGGCCATCACTTCCCCAAGCCACCCCCCCTTGAATCCAGAGAGTAGGGTACAAGGTTCAACAAGCATTAGCAATGGCGGTGGAGGTGGGGAGGAAAGACACGGACAGCGGAGTGTGGGCGGGCGGTGCGAAAATCCACAGAGTGCAGGCAGTGAGAGGTGCGAACATTTACGGACAGCGGATTGCAGGCGGGGGGTGCAACAATCCATGGACAACGGAGTGCAAGCTGGGGGGGTTGCTGTGTTGTTGGAAAATGCAAAGCGCTGCTAATTCTCACTGCTTTGTGCAGTTATCACAGAACAGAGCGAAAGCAGTATGGGGCCCAGGTGAGCTGGTTATTTATAGTAAAGATTGAGGAATTTAGAGACAGGGAACGAGAGACGAAATACAAAAAAGCCGAGGGGGAGGAGGAGAAAGAGAATGGCGACTGGAGAAGAATAAGATGGCTGAATGTGATAAAGGCAGAATTCCCCAGAGCAGAGAGGAAGTAGAGAAGGAGGAGGGGGAAGATGGGGTAGGCAGCAGGGGAAAAGATCAGAGTGTGGGGTTAGGAGGGCAGATAGAGGCTGTCTCCCCGAGCTGTGGCCTGTAAGGCTCCACGCGATTGGTGCGCACGCGCGCCACAGCGAGACATCTGTTTTGCATTATCGAGCACACATCTGTGCACGATAATTGAAAACAGATGTGGCCCGTGCATGTAACCACAAGCAATAGGCCATGGGCGGAGCAAAGGCGGGACATGCGCCCGCCTTTGCCCAATTGCATGCTCTCTTTCTTAGAAAGACGTATGCAAAGCCCAATAGCCTATGACGAAAACAAAACCACACGTATGAGCGTGTGGTGAACTTTTCAAAGCCCCTTACAAATGTCTTGCCAGAGCAGCACAAGCACACAGCTACAGGCTCGACCTAAAAAGCAGGAGATGGAACCAATCATAACCACATACCGACCATTAAAGTAAACATATTTGCTGTAAACTCACCATGTATAACTCCTTCACCAGTCCTAAATATTTTCCATTGCCACAGCCTATATCAGCCACTAGAGATCCTTTGGGAAGACCCTTAAGAAAGTGAACAATTTTGGGCCATGGAGTGTGTCTGGTACTACTGAAATGGCCTGCAATTTCTTCATACACTTGGTGTACATACTCCTGTTCGAGCTTTGAGGCATCTGTGTTGCTGCCTGGTATTGATGCTGAGTTGTCTTTTTGATGGCTCTTCTGGCTGTCGCAGACAGAGGGATATGCTAAAAACAAGAAGAGAGAGAACTATATTAATTGAAAATACTGAATGTTGTTATAAGCTTATGAAGTTACAGAATAGGCACTAGTTGTTATCACTCATTTTTAAAACTATTTTGTGAATATTTCACAACCTGAATCTACGCTCACCATTCTGCTGGTGTAGTTTTTTATTTTTTTATCTTTGCCGTGCCATTAGTTTTCGGAAATAAAAGAGTAACATTTTAAATCTTTGAAACCAAATTTTATTTTCAATTTTTTGTATTAGCTTATTACTTTGAAATTATTTTGAGTGACTGATTGTCTTTAACCCTACATATAGTTTCCAAAGATTTTCCTAAGGATTTCATTTTCTATTTCTTATAATTAAAAATAGCACAGTTAGAAAACTCCTATACAGACCATATAATAATCATGATTCAAATCAAATCAAATCAAATCAACTTTATTCGGTTTTCGTCTTGAAAGCCATAAAAGTACAGATATTGACACACAAAAAAGAAAGAAGCAAATTGTAAAAACATTAAATTCATAATATGTTAAAATTATTCATTCTTTAAAAGTTGGACAAAACATTTACTTAAGTCCATTTTATTTTTTGGCATCTCTATAATATTCATAAGTTCATACGATGCCTCAGGCACACCTTTAAGTAAAGTGCCACAGATTTTGACACTAGGCTGTTTTCCAAGAACTGCAGCGCTAGATATGCAGGGCGGCACCTTCGAAAGTTCATTAATTTTAAAATTGGTAAAATCCACCTTTTACGAAGTGGCATATAAAATTTACAGAAGAAAACTACATGAAGTGTGGACTGAGGGGAAGTAAGGTCACAGGGGCAAGGTGTCGTGTTACGTGTCCAAACATTCTGGATAGGGAATAAAACCATAATATGAAAAAGATTGAACCTGAAACGGGTGAGAAGAAGTTTTTCGAATTGCGTCAGGTCATGCCGCAGATACGGTTGGATTGATGGAGCCTGTTGTATCATTAGACAGTGTTGAACTGATGGCTTTCTTATTTCAGTCATTATTCGTAGTTGGGTTAGATGAGACAGACATAGCTTTTTTAAATCCTTTTTTGATAAGTCTGTTACTGATTGTGGTTCCTCAAAAAACCTCGGAAGACCAATGTCTGTAAGAAAGGATTTTACATAGCATAACCATTTTATCTTCTTCATACATTCTAGTTTCACAGTCCTTGATAATTTCTCTTGTGAGCTGACATTCGTCCGTGGCCCATATTCTGCGCCACAGCATTATGGGTCGGATCTTAATAATATCTGAGATATGATCCAGTCCGAGTTCTAAGTGGCAGCCAAAGGTAGTTGTACTTTTTGGGACTGCTAAAAGAAATTTTAAAAATGTATTTTCAATTTTCTGTATTTGTTCAACATTTGTTATTCCCCAGACTCCTGCTCCAAAGATCGCTGTGCTAATGCATTTTGCATTGTAGATCTTGATCATCTCGGCTAGGGGTCTTTTTCCTAGACGAAGAGAGAATGCTTTTAGAGCACCGACTGTTTTTATTAATGATAACGTGCGTGAGTTAATTGCTTCTTTCCACTTAAACTCTTCGTCTATGGTAATGCCGAGGTATGAGTAAGTTTTAGTTCTTTCTAGGGGCAGTTTGTCTACAAAGATTGTCTTCAGTTTTTTCCCCTTTGTGCCAGCGTGCATCACGTATGTTTTTTTAATGTTGACTTTTAAATTTAGGCTTGACATGAAGGTGCAGTAATTATTTAGTGCCTGTTGTAGCTGGATAGGGGTGCGCGCCAGAATCACCGCATCATCGGCGTATAGTAGTGCCGGGATTGGTCGCCGATCGACTTCTGGATAATCTGTTACGCCCTGCAACATTGCGGCTTCCAGTCCATTAGTGTAGAGCGTAAATAAGAAGGGGGCCAGCACACACCCTTGCCTGACCCCCTTCTGGATTTGAAAGCTATCTGTCAATTGGCCTTCGACCCCGTAGCGTATTTTTCCCGTGGCACCAGAATATAATTCACGTAAAAAGTCTACAATTGCTGGATCGATCCCCATTTGCAGCATTATAAACCAGAGTTTTGAATGTTCCACACAGTCAAACGCGGCCGTTAGGTCAACGTAGACCATGTGTAAGCTTGTTTTTTTGCTGTTGTGTATTTTCCAGCCAGCAATGTTAGGTTCAACACTTGATCTACGGTGCCCAGGCCAGCCCTAAACCCGTATTGGAGATCAGAAAGAATCCCATGTTCTTTTGACCACTCCTGGAGGCGATCAAGAAGTAATCTCCCTGCCATCTTGCCTACAGAGTCCAGGAGGGAGATGGGGCAATAGCAAGATGGACTGTCCCTATTACCTTTCTTGAAGATGGGAACCAGTATAGATGTTGACCAGGAGTTAGGGAGGTTGGTTTCTTTGGCTGCATTCAGAACTCTGGTTAGAAGAGGAGACCAGAGATCAGGAAGAAATTTATATAAGTCCATTGGAACGCAATCTGGGCCTGGAGCATTTTTTGCTATCTTTATTGCTTTCATTACTTCGTTTATGGTAAACTCTATTTTTATCGGGTATGTCACCAACGGAAGGGGAGGCATAGAAGCCAAGCCTGCAGGATTGACTTCTCTGAAAACCCCCGAAAAATGTTGCACCCAGTCCTCCGCATTTATTGCGACATCTAATGAAGGACCCTCATTGTTTCCAGTTAGAAATGGGGATTTAACTATTTTCCAGAAGGCGGCACTATTTTTTTGAGAGCTGCTGTTTATCAATTGAGTCCAGAGATTACCCTGTATCTCTTTTTTCCTTAGTTTTAGTGCTTGCATGTACGATTTCCTAAGTTGCGCTATCACTTCTTTTTGTCGGCCTTTCTTTGCAAGAGCTTTCTTTAAATCAGAGTAAGCCTTTGTGCATTGGGTATTAAACCAACCTTTTCTTCGTGTATTCTGTTTCTTTCTGGGTTTGGTTAATTCATTGCCTATGGTTTCCACTAATGCGCTATAGTTGGTCAAAATTTTAGATGCCGTTGTGATGGGGTTTAGGCAGTTATCGATATGAATCCAGCATTTTTTAATTATCGTTCCACTGATTGATTCTTGATCTAGGTTGCCCCATTTTAGAGTGAAACCATTCAGTCTGTTTAATGTAAGTGCATTTTGGTGCAGTAAACCCAGGTGGTCCACGGCTTGATTCTTATGACGAACAGGCTCAAGGTATGTAAGTCTTAGTGGATGGTGGTCGCTGAGTGCATTTTTGTTTACTTCAAAGTTCTTTATGTGTGCGGCGTTGTTTGTGGAGACTAGGATATAGTCAATTACTGTTTGTGCGCCTCTTCCATGAAAAGTTGGTGTAAATTGAGTTATCGGGGACATTATCCTGTTCGCGAAACCTAGGTCTAGCTCAAACATAATAGTCTGCATGTTGTTTCCTTGCTCTGTATGGGAGAAATGCTCCAGAGGGTTATCTTGATCGTCCGTGATCCCACATATGGGGGCATTACTTTTAGGACATATATGGAGGTTGAAATCTCCGCCCCAGATTATTGAATGAGTGATTCTAGCATGTTTGGTTTTTAACTCGTTTATCAGATATCTAATTTCGGTGAGAGCTTTGATTGAATCGGTCAAACTCATGTTGTTATAAAAGTTTATTATGGTGTAAATAACCTGGTTGGTTACTTTGATGTTGATAACCTGATAGTTCTGGTGGAGTACGATAGGCATAGTTTCTTGAGTCGGCCAAAGATTGGAGATGTACGTAATTAGGCCGCCTTTACTTCTCCCTGAGTGTGACTTCGTTGCCTGGGAGAAGTATGTTCTGTATCCCAGCAGATGAATTGGTTCGTTCAACCAAGTCTCCTGAAGACAGATTAAATCGTTTGTGTATATTAGGTCCTGAAAAGTTTTCTCCATGTGCTTGGTCGCTAGACCCGCCACATTCCAGAATAGGATATTCCTCGCGATCTCTGTGGTGGTGTTATCGGACTGGAACTGCAGGGCAGAAAAATCTGCCTCTGTTGTTATGTTTAGAGAATTAACGTTCAGAGCAGTCTCACCATAACGATTGTTTGAGGCAAGGTGTTGAGGGGTTTGCTTTGTTGTTTCAAAGTTAAGATGATTAGAAAGAACTTTGGTCTGACTGTCTACATTTTGAGTTATGTTTTTTGAGGATTGGTCGTAGGTTCTGTCTTTGTAAAGACTTTGTGTCTTTTTAGGCGTCCTTGTCTTTGGATTATTAGGTGACAAAGAAAAACACACTCTGGTATTGGGCAAAGATCTTGAAGATGGTAACTGTGGTGACGGTCAATCGACCATATCCAAACAGCTGTAATAATTGAAAGTTGGAATTCCAGTCCAGGGTTCTCTGTTGAGATGTTGGTATCCCCTCCTACCAAAGTTATTATAATCTCCTCGGTCTCTTTGCTCGTATCCCCAGTCCCCCTGAGAGTAGTACCTTTGATTGTTTCCCTGATTTCTGTCACCCTGATTCCAATTTCTTGGTCCTTGGTCAAATTGACCCCATGACCAATTTGATGGCCAGTTTGGATCCTCAGGACGGGGGTTTTGTCGAGGATAAAAAAAGGATAAGCGTTTAATGTCTATTCCTTCTTTGTTTTCTGGAGTGTCCCAAGAACAGATGTGGTCCACTGCTCGTGGGCTTTCAAAGTTAATTATTATGCAATCGCCCTGGATTGTTTTTGGCTGGTGTCCTATCCAGGAGGCCCTTCTCACCGTTGTAATTCTAGTATTGTTATTTGGGTGGCTGGGCCTGTTGATATTTAGCCAGTAGCATGCTTTATTTAGTAAGGACCAGGTAGGTTCATCTGTGTCTTTGTTAAGTTCTGGGACCCCTGTTAATATTGCAACGAAGGGCGCAGCTTCCGGTGGAAGATTTACTGTCCTTGGCCATCTTTTGGTTTGTCGTTCTGATTTACTAGTTTGTCTAGGTGGATGTTCCTGTCGGGTTGTATTCGATGCTAATGGAATGGCAGGGGTTGTTTCCCGCTGGGCTTTCGCCTGGATAGGTTTTGCGGGTAGGTGACTTTGAGGAGCTGGAGTAGTTTTAACGTTGTCATGGTTGGACTGAGTTTTCGTAGGGAGGGTTTGCTTCGTTACTTTTTTTGCTGATTCTGTTGTATTTATGTTTGAAATATTTGTAATACTCGGTTTATTCGTTTGTTGATTCGGTGTGTTGATAGCGTTTACTTTACTGATATTAGCGGTTATACCAATTGAAGGTGGGAGATCGTTTTTCTTTAAGTTGGTGATTGTTTTAACGGTTGTAATTAGTATAGCCATTTGTTTTTCAATTATTTCTAGGCTTTTTTGTACAGGTTGTAACTGGTGTTCTACTATTTCCAGGATTTCTTTTAGCATGGATTGTTCTACCTTGGAAAGTCTTGTGGTTCTTGACGGGTGAGAACCCGACATTTCTAATCGTGTATGTTTGGAGTTTGACCTGTTCACATGGACACCGACTCTGTGAGCTTCAGAAAAGATATTATTAGTGGGTTCTGTGTTAACAATTATCTGTTGACTTTGGTTGGTAAACGATTGTTCGGATTCAGAATTTATATCAGTATCAGTAATATATGTTAGGCTCTTAGGATTCAATTCTGTGTGAGTCCGTTGTTTAGGGATTGCTCCTTCCCTGACTCCTCTGAGTTCTGGCAGTGTTTGAACACTGTTTATTGGCTGTAGACTCGCAAAAATATCAGGAGTCTGTTCAAGGTCCTGAGAAGATTGTGATTTAGACAGTTGTGAGGCTACCGATAGGTCGACAGTGTTTGGCAATGTTTGTGTTTCGTCACTCGTTTCCCCAGTTAGCATATTTTGAGGTACAATATTTGGAGTTTGGGCTTGTGCTAACATGCCCATAGATGAGCGTCGTCGTGCTTGATCCAGCTCATAAGAGACTCGGCGGTCGATTATTAGTACTGTTTGGTCTATGGTTTCATTGACTTTATTCAGAAATTGATCGATGGGTCCGACTTTGGTCACCATGTTAGCCTTTTTGGTTTTGCTTCTAGAGCTTCTTGATGTCATTATTAATAAATCAGCCAAGAAGATTAAATGGTTGGACCTCAGATTATAAGTGGGTCGTGAGTGGTAATGAAGCCCTATGAAACTTAATAGCTGGCGTATAGGACGAAATTTTACCTTGGGTTGGATGTTAGGGGGATGCGCCCGGCCCGGTCTCCTCCGGTCTGTGACGGGCTAGGACGGGCCCACCCTTGGCCCAGGCTTCGCCCAGCGTCCCGCTCGCGTCCCGCGAGAGGGAGCGGTGACGCCCTTTATGCGCCTCCTGACGCGACGTGCTGGGGGTGTGGCTGGAGACCTCGAGGGCTGCCGGGAGTTGTAGGCAGCCCCTCGCCTCGCTCCACTCGGCGGCCCCGCTGAAGATGTCAATAACAGCAGGACGGCGGGAGGGAGGCGGTGGGGGGTCTCAACAGCCTGCAGCAAAGTCTTTGAAGGGGAGCCTTCCCCTGTCAGCGCGAGGCAATCCTTTGTGGTAGAATACGGGTATGGCCGAGAAAAACAGCGTGTCACCGCTCAATGCAGCGGTGACGCCCTTTATGCGCCTCCTGACGCGGCGTGCTGGGGGTGTGGCTGGAGACCTCGAGGGCTGCCGGGAGTTGTATGCAGCCCCTCGCCTCGCTCCACTCGGCGGCCCCGCTGAAGATGTCAATAACAGCAGGACGGCGGGAGGGAGGCGGTGGGGGGTCTCAACAGCCTGCAGCAAAGTCTTTAAAGGGGAGCCTTCCCCTGTCAGCGCGAGGCAATCCTTTGTGGTAGAATACGGGTATGGCCGAGAAAAACAGCGTGTAATCATGATTCATATAGCCATGACTTTTTTTTTTACATAACACAATAAATCAATATTGCATTAATAATTTCCAAAACGGAGGAGCTACGCTTGCAACCAAGATGGCTGCGTGAGCTCCCGGCTCCGCCGACCTCCGTTTTCAGCCGGATGATCCTGGCACATATCTTGATTTTACGCCCGACCTCCGTGTGGATGAATAGTTGCAGAGCTTGAAGGTGCAATCCCGAGAATTTTATCGGCCTGATTGACGGAGTTATACCGTGGTCTAATTTCCGGCCTAGTCCAGCTTGTGAGCCGGGGCCTCCAGTACTGGCCCTGCGGGGTTCTAGTTGAACAACATCGGCCGTGGGACTTGACTTGGGTCCGGTCCCCCGCAGTGAAGGTTATCCTTGTCCGATACTGATGGCGGTCATTTGGTCTGGTTAACATCGTACGAGTGGTGACTGGACACGTTGGAGGCTGTGGGTGGGGGTCCCCGTCCCGGAGTCCCGGTTTGCCGTCCCCCGGGATTCGGTGGGTTGGGGTCCTCGCTCGCGGTAGCGGAGTACAGATTGCTGTAATTTCATCGTTATGTCACCCTCCGCAACTGTCCGCTCCGCTCTCGCTTGTTCCCCCGGAGATACCGGGGTCTCCGGGGAAGAGACCATGTTTGTAACTGAGGGTGCGAAGACGGGCCAGACGGAGTGTGAGCCGTCGCTGAAGACCGTACTGGCCGCCATCAGCGCACTACACTCACATGTGGACGCCATTGTCTGCAAAATGATCGCTGGTGCAACTGAGACGGGGTGAGTGGGACCGGACTCAGATTCATTGCATGGCCCGGCACGAGCTGAGTTTTCCATGGTGTACATTGTGACGGAGGATGGAGGCACCGAGCAGAAGGATGTATTGATGCCCGTGGTCAGTGCGCGGCCACACACTTGCGAACTGGGAACTTCGAATCGATCGCTACAACCGATACTGCTGTCGTCTGAGGTGGAACCGCCTGTTTCCCCATTCCCAGGGACTTTGAGAAGCGACCTGCGGTTTGCAACTTTGTCTTCTCCCTCCCGAGCATTCTTACTACGTCTGCGGAGGAAACATCATCGTGACTTGAGGTCGGTGAGGGAGAATATGTGTGTGGTTGGGGTTCTCAAAGACCTACTATTTTTGATTTATTCCAGACTGAACTTTTTTGTGCTCTTTTCAAAATGTGATTCTCCTGAGAATGCGGTGGTTCTACCAGACGGAGTTCGCAAGCAAGATCGTAAAGGCCAAGGATGAGATTGACAATTTAGACTGGTTGGGCGGTGTCTGTAACTTAGCCTATTCGTTTTGCCTGTGTATCCTGAGGGTTTTTTTTTTTACTGTAATGTAGGGGTAGTTTCCTTCTGGCGGGGGGTGAGAGGGGAGTCCGGGAGCCTGTATGACTATTTCCTCCTCCATTTATTACTTTTAGTATTAGTTAGTTGGGGCGACAGGCACACTGCTAGTTGGGGTTAGGCGATAGCCATATGCAAGGGTGCAGGGTGGGGGAGGGGTTTATTGTAGTGTCTTTGTTTTTGTTTTATGTCTTTGAATTCTATTCATATCCTGACAACGGGTGCCTTCCTAAATGGTTATCCTGCTCGGTGGGCGGACGGGCCCTGGGGGTCGTAGCGTTTATACGGTTTCTTACAATGCATGGCCTTTTAATTGCTGGGAGCTGGGTGCAGTCGTCGCTTTGTCCACTGCTCTTCTTACTAACTTCTCCTGTCACTCGAAAGTGCCTCGAACACGATACTCCTGGTACCTATGGGTGATGGCCTTTTGAACAATGTCGGTTAGACTGGATTTGAACTTATTGCATTTTATACAGCCGCACTCCAGTATTATTTCATGCTTTAGCCTATGCCTTGGGGATTACCCGTCTATTTCTCGCCAAATGTATGTATACTTGTAGTTCATTCCGTGAAGTAAGACACCTAGTGTTGCTTTTTCCTGTGTTCTTAATTAATAAAAAGAAATATAAAAAAATATATAATTTCCAAAACACAACCATAATTCTAGTTATTTGTTGGGGCAATTTCATCCTTTTCCATCTATTTCCAAGCTGCAATTCAACATTTCTTTTACAAATAGATCTTTGAAAAACAGGTCCATATATTAGTTCTTATTGTGGGTCAAAGTCAAACCTCTTAGGCACTGTGCCATGCTCGTATCCCACTTTGTTTAATGAATGCTTAATTCTGTAATTCTTGAACTTCAGAAAATTAGAAAAGAGACTCATAACAACATATTTAAGCATAGTACAATTGTAGAATGCTAGACTGCCTTCTTTGACTTGGCATTTCTCAGATTTTACTCCTCATGCACAAACAGGCTGGCCACTGTAATCAGATTGTAAAATTTCAAAGAAACACAACTTAGAACTTTAATTGTAATCCTTACATATTCTTCTTCAGACTTTAAAATTTCAGAAACAGTCTTTTATATGTATTTACCTATCTTTGTCCTCACACCGTATATTCTGAGATTCCTGTCCTGCCCTCTTCCTTTGTTGTGACTGCAGCAAACCCCGACAATCCACACCAAGGCGTCTTCGTAATTAAATTAATTTGGTAGTTAATTTGATTTTCCAGTACTTTTTGCTGGAGTGCTTCTTTTACATCTTCCGGGACTAATGAATTTTAGTTTGCTTGGTTTTTCAAGATAAAAATAAAAGTGATCTCCAGGGTGATCGACTTCAAGACTATTTCAACATTTGAAATGAGGTAGTAGACAATATCCAAAGAAAGACTAAAAATAGGCTTGGGCTCACCTAGGCTACCTTTTGGAGGGTGCAAACAGTCTATTATATAATCTGGAGGAGCATGTTACAAAAAAGAAAACATGTAACACAAATGATAAGTCTTCAAGATAAATTTGTTAACAAGACTCACAATTACAACTGAAACTTTGGAATAAATAATCCAATACCAGAAAAAAAAACGTGAATGGTAACAGGCTTTCTGGTTGGTGGCAATTACTTGTTTGTTGTTCACATTTCAGAAATAACTGAAGATGCACTTTGCCTGATCCAACACATTTAGTGTACTGAAGGACTGAAAATCAATGAACCTTCTACGTAATATTCCATGTTCCCATCTGCGCACCAATACAGTGACCCTTTGTCTTGACAGCGGCTTCTGGGTGAGCACCAATCATGAACCATAAAACAAAGTCTATCCAAAACACCTGCCTCTAGAACAACAGGAAGGACTACATTTGGTGGAAAAGGGGCAGACGCCTCCTAAAGGTATTTGCTTGGGATGCTGCAGGTGTAACGTAATGCATGATGTTAGTCTCATGCCTACTCCAAACAAATATATTTATGCTACTGAAATGACAAGAAAATATGCATAGATACTTTTCACGCTTTCAATAAACTGTTTCAAAGTCTTTGTTACAAGGGAAGGTCCGTAAGGGATGTTTACCTTTGTTTTTGTGGAATCTGATTTGGTGCTTTATCTCAGCCATACAGGCTGCTTAAATCATAATTATGTGCTCACAAATAGAGAGGACACATTATTCCAGACTAAGAATACAACAATTTGGTCAACTGATCACATGTTTAATTAATGGTTTAGTCAGATTGCTTACCACAGTTGCAGGGGATCGTCTTCACTTTTCTAAAAGTGAATGATGTCCTTGTTCCCCTCTTGTTTAATGTTATATCGCCAGCATCCACAGCGATGGCCCCAATGTTCAGACCCTCAGATGCTTGAACCACATCAAACTTCCTTGGGGTGATGCTGCAATTAGACAACAAACACAATGATCACACAGCACACTGAGATACGCAGGTACTGCATTATAAAAACCGAAAATACACTTGTCAGTGGAGTAATAAACAGCTAGTGCACGTGTGGAAAGTATTACGATGCATAGTCCACTTGTAGGGAAAACGTCAATATCTCAAAGTAAAAAAGGCAAATTGAAACAAAGTGTTAAAGTAATATAACATCTACAGCATTCTCTGCTTCATCCAAATATTTTTTTTTTAATTGAATTATAGTGCAATACAAAAAGACAATCCGCAAAAACAATTATACACAATATGTCCTCAGTGACGTTGCACTTATCATATGGCAAACACGCTTGTACAATACGACAGTTCATAAAGTACAGTTCACTATATTCTGATGAGTGATATTCCACATTTAACCAAAACAACAGACCATCCAAAGACAAAATATAAAAAAAACAAATAATATAAAATCAAAAGATACACATCATTGACACTGTACAATCCTGGGTTGTGCAAACATGACTGAGCAGTCCATCAAGCAGTTCTCACTATATAATCCACCCCTCTGAGCTTCCCTTTTAAACTGAACATTATTCACTCTTATTAAGCAAATATATTCGTAGTGGTTCCCAGATGTCCCTCGGCCTTGAGATTGTTGGCAGTTCCTCTGCATATGTATTCAAATTGTCTCTACAACATACTAAATCTTTGATCCACACGTCAATCACAGGCCTGCATCTGCTCCCCCATGTAATCGCCACTCTCCTCGCCGCCAATAACAAAGCTAGACGTACAAACTCACCATTTACTCCCTTAATATGCGGCACGCAACAAAGCAAACACACAACTGGAGTACATTGAATATCTGCAGTCACCATATCTTTCAGACAGCCCACTACCGCTTCCCAGAATTCACACACCTTACTACAGCCCCAAGCCAAATGCATAAAGTCTGCTTTGTCTTGCCCACATCGCTCACAACATTCAGTCACACGCAGTCCATATCTGTGTAGTCTCACTGGAGTATAGTACACCTGATGTATGTATTTAAAATGTATAATCCGAAGATTTCCATTCATGCTGAGCTTTCCCGTCAAGCCACACTCATATTTCCAATTCTCCTCCGAGATAGGATCGGGCAAGCATTCATTCCATCTATCCCAGCTCCTGTCTGATACAGCCACAGTTTCATCTTTAGTCAGCTTATAGAGTTTCAATATTATCCTTTTATTAGTAGGGGTAGTGAGCGCAAATTGCAAGCACAGCAGTGTGGGAGGTTTTTGTGGATAAGTGGTGTAATGTAACCTGGCCGCTTGTCTCAATCTATGTACAGCAAATCTGAAAAGAAGTGATTGGTTACTTACATATTGCAAGTCCATCTGCATGACGAACGTGCCATTTGGATAAATATCCTTCATGCACAGGAGACCTGCCTCACGCAACAGTCTCATGGAGGGCGCCTCTTGTGTTACAGACATGGCGGCATGATGTTCCAGATACATATATGGTGCGTACACCAGTAGCTTCTGTCCTAGCTGCCCTATGTTCCGCCAAGCAGCAACCGTGGTGTCAACTGCATTAATTTCTGTCTTCGGAGTGCCGCACGAATAATGAGTAATCACACTGTGAAGTGGAATTGGAGACGTACCTCCTTCCTCCACCGCCACGTGTGGGGTGAATGCATGTGGCCTGTACCAATAAAACACATACTAAGCCTGTGCACTCAAATAATACACATGAAAGTCTGGGGCTCCGAACCCTCCTTTCTCATACCCTCTAGTAAGGACCGACCATTGTACTCGCGGGGTTTTGCCCCCCACACTAACCGAATCAGGCTGCAATTTTTTTTTTAAAACTCCATTGTTAGCACTATTGGGATATTTATAAAAAGATAAAGGAACCTCGGTAGCACCACCATTTTGACGAGAGCGATACGGTCCGCCAATGAAAGCGGCAACGCAATCCAGATGTCCACCAAGCTCTCTAATTTCGAGTATGCCCTACTGTAGTTCTCCCTGACTAACACAGTTGGGTCTCAATGCACCCAAATTCCCAGGTACTTAACCGGTTCCGTCGACCACACTAGTGGAAACTCCAAGTCGGGTCGCGCGGTAGTTGTCGTTAATTGGATTATAAACGACTTATCCCAGTTTATGTGGAGGCCCGACAGATGGCCAAATCGAACGTACTCCTGGAGCAACTGCGTTAAATACTTAGATGGCTCACGAACGAAGAGGACCATGTCATCTGCATAAAGCGAGATTGCCACTGGCCGATGATTGAAGTTAAGCGCAGTCTCCCTGTGCCATTGCCGAATTACACAAGCCAGTGGCTCCAACACAATCGCAAATAAAAGCGGTGACAGGGGACATCCCTTCCGGGTACCCCTCTCAACTTGAAATGGTTCAGACGTTAGTCCCTCTACACGTACCCTCGCCGTCAGTGCCGTATGAAGTACAGTAATCCACTGTACAAACAGAGGTGGAAAACCCATACGTCGCAAGACCCGATACATATAATGCCATTCCACCGAATCAAACGCTTTAGCAGCGTCTAATAACACTGCCGCCGCCTCCAGACTCGGCTCAAGTACATGAAACATGGAGAAAATCGTGAAAAGGTTGTGCGAAGTGGATCTTTCAGGTATGAAACCAGATTGTTCCGGCAGTATCAGGCCCTGCAACAGGGGTTGCAACCTGGTCGCCAAGATTTTAGCCACAATCTTGGCGTCCATATTGATTAGTGACAGCGGGCGTTAAGAGTCACATCTTTCTGGGGGTTTGGCTTTCTTAAGTAAGGTAATGACCAAGGCCTCTCTTAAAGATGGTGGTAGCTCCCCTGAGTCGTACGCTACTGCGTACATTTCCAATAGATGCGGCGCGAGGAGATACGCATATTTCTTATAAAACTCTACTGTAATCCCATCTGGGCCTGGTGCCTTACCATTAGCCATTGCCGCAATCGCTGTCTTGACATCCTGCTCATCTATAGGCGAAGAACAGATACTCCCTTCGCGCGTCCGAGAGCCAGGCGCATGCTATGTCTTCTAAATGCTTCTCAAATTCTACCTCTGACGCTGCACCTTGCAATTTATATAAATCAGTATAGAAACTGCGGAACTGTTCTGTGATGCCTTCCGAATTATGATGTTCACCTCCCTGTTCATCTACTATTCTATCTATGCGCGGTTGCTCGAGCCGCTCCTTAATTTTGAACGCCAATATGCGTCCCGGCTTACCAGCCTCCCCATATAGTCTCGCCGTGTGTCTACGCGATAGATATTTAACCTCCGTGTCAGCAAGTTCATCATACTCCTTAATCAATTGCTTAGCCGCATACTCTTATTCCAAGTCTCGGAGCGCTCTCTCGATATTTTGAAGTTGAGTCCTTATGTCTCTCAGTATACCCGCTGCAGTACCAATACAAACCCCTCTAATCGTAACTTTAAAGGCCTCCCACAGTGTTGAAGCTTCGTCTACAGTGAAGTATTGTACAATGGCCTCCCGCACTGTCGTCCCATATATTGGGTCAAGTAGCGCTTCAGACCGCAGTCGCCACGTAAAGGGGCGTCTCACAGCCGTCAGGAATATCACATCCAGCCTCACTGGGTTATGATCTGACAACGTTCTAGCAAGAGGTGTTACCTCTTCCACCCATTCCATCATCTCCGCTCCTACCAGCCAATAATCCAAGCGCGACCAACTTCCATGCATCGGCGTCGCATGTGTACCTTCCCACACCTGCGGGTTGCGCACTCGCCAAACATCATATAAACCAAATTCCTCCATGGCCCGTACAACACTCTTGGCAACCTTAGGGGTGCGGTGAGATATAGGGTTAGATTTATCCAGTGTCACGTTCAAATATGTATTCAGATCCCCCCCCAAACTACAGGCCAATCCCTTAATACTCCACATACACGATCAACACAAACCGGATCGTCCATAATTGGCCCGTACATATTGACAATGGTGATCAGCTTGCCACTCATTTTCCCACACACCATCGCACATCTGCCGTCAACATCCGTGTATGTGTGCAGTGGTTGGAACTCCACCCATTTTTTTAACCAGGATCAGCACGCCTCTCGCAAAGGAGGAATAGGAAGCCGCCAGTCTAAATCCTGTCCATCTGCCTGCAATACCCCACTCAGTGTACTTAGTTAAATGTGTTTCCTGTAATAAAGCAACATGTATCATGTGACGATTTAAATATGCTAACACCTGTCTCACTTTTTTGGGTGAATTGAGGCCGCGGACATTCCAAGTTAACATCCTACATCTATCTCCCATCAGTTATCTCACGTCTACAATCAGTTGCTCCCCATCTTGACTCAGAGTGGCATAAAGTATGTTACTATAACACATTTCTACCCAATGGACCATTTGATATGTATCTCTGTACAGTTTGATAGATGTGATACGAAACAAACCAAAAAAAAACACACCTCTCCCAACTCCCTCCCCCCTCCCATTTCAACCTCCCAATCAGGTCGAGACCACACCTCCCTACCCTCCCTCAATGCATCACCCCCAACTACCCATTGCATCATATGGGGAACACCAATTCGGGGAAGAGGTTCAGCAACGAGTATCCGCACCGAAGTGCGGTCGCCGGAATATTTCTATCTAGTCCCCCTGCGTGCCCCATGAAACTTGTGCCTAATAGCATGAAATAACTATCCTGCTCAGGACAAACATTGTAAAGTTTTAGTGAGTCTTTGTCTCCCATCCATCGCTCTCTCAAACAGTAAACCTGCCATCCACTGCCAACAGTTCAGTTCTAGCATCAGACCAGGCCTCCATAACATCATGTGATAGCAACCGAGCAGATGCCCGCCACTAGCCTACGTCCTCCAGTACCGACTCCATAGCCGTATCTTCACCCATGTTCTGCCGGGGTTTGGCCTTACAAATATGCTTAGTGAACTTCAGCGCTGATTTTGCGTCTGTAAAAAAATGTGATTGCTCCTCATGGGTGATTTTCAACTTGGCCGGGTATAACATGGCGTACGGTACTGATGCCCCTCACAGCAGTTTCTTCACTGGTACAAATTCCTTTATCGCCACCTGAACCATAGGAGTATAATCCGGAAAAATTAGAGTTTGTCTCCTTTATAGATAACCGGATCCTTGGCCCTAGCCTCTTTCAACACAGCGTCCCTGTCAGCATAGTTTAGGAGACGCGTAATAATTGGACGTGGCGGCGCACCTGGTTGAGGCCTCGGCCCCAATGAACGGTGCGCTCGCTCCACTATCATCACGGTGGATAGGACTGGCCCAAAGAGTTCACACAGCAGACCATCTATGAAAGTCTCCATATTGGATATGGGCGTGGTTTCCGATAATCCAATAATGCGAAGATTATTGCGCCTCGAGCGCGCTTCCAAATCTTCATTCTTCGCAGTTATCACCTCCAGTATCTTTTCCATCTGAAGAATCTGCGTGCGTGATTCAGCTTGTGCATTATGCGTGTCAGACATACGGTTCTCCAGTACATCCAATCTGTGCTCGTGCTTGTCCACTTTCTTCTTGACCATGTCGAGACCAGTTGCAAAAGCATCAATCTTGCTATCTATCGTCTTCATTCCAGCTCGCGATTCCAACAATATGGTCCTGGTATCATCCTCCGCACCCTCTGCGAGCCCTGCGGCGCCTCGTGATTCACTCTGCTCACCCATTCTGTCAGTAGCACGAGTGGACCGTTTGTTTTCAAATTGTAATTTGGCCTGCTTAGGTTCCGATTTGCCCATGCTTGAAGACACTAGTATCAGATGACCCGACCGGTTAGCTTAGCACCTACACCAGTAATATGTAGTACAATTCTTTTCACGGTGGGACAGTCAAACACCTCCCTTGTCTTCAATTGCATCGGTGTCCAGCGCCCCCAAAGCACCCCTGCTCCCCAAATGCAGTTGTTCTTTTTCAGCAGCCAGTCAGGGCAGCAGACCCCCTCCAGTAAACAGGCCTCACCGCTAGACCTCCAGTACTATTACACCAGCCAGCAGGACTCCTGCACCAGTCCACCACACAATACGTTCCCAGGGGTCCTCAAGGGCTATTTGGTCTGTCCAAGCCCATCGATACAGCGCCCCGTGGTAGCAGTCTCACTTCTAGGTCAGCACTCCTACTACCCCCCCGCAACCGAGAGGCCCTCCGTGGTCCCCCAACCTCGTCCGTCCGTTATCCGGACTAGCTAAAGGCCGACGAGACCTCTGGAGAGCGCCCCCCCAGTCACCGAGAGGCAGCCCAGCACTCGCCTAGAGCACTTGAGGAGCACCACGCAGGCTTTTGCCTCCCGTGATCCCGCAGCACAGCCTCCACTAGGCGGCACCACACACTCGATCGTAGCACCCTATAAAGGCCGTGCCGCCCAAACCAACCAGGCCCAGCCCGCTCCGGTGTGTCACTCACCCTGCCAGGCAGACTCCACTCCTTCCCTCAGCGTCGCCTATATCAGCGATATCCCGCAGGTCGGCTTCACTTCGGGTTCCAACGTATGCCACTCCTCAGGTCTTTCACTGCACCAGATCACCGCCGGTCCGCCGGTTCAGGAGAGGGGCCGCATCGCACTTCGGCCCAGGTCCCTCCGCCACACAAAGGTTCCGCGCATCTCGCAGGCCTCGCCGTCCCAGGCGTGCGCCCCTCTGCCAGCGACAGGTCTATATCTTGCCGTTCCTCCCGCTTCCAGCCATAAATTCCAATTAGTGGTCTGCAGGCTCGCTCCATCCGACGCAGACCGGAGCCCACAACATTCGTTCACCCGGCCGGCGCCATTTTCATGCACGGCCCTCAGCGACATCACAGTCTGGTATAAGAGCAGTGCGATGGGCACAAGTCCTCCGACCCCACCAAAATGCGCCGCAACCTCCGTCAACTGCCCCGAGGGTTTCTCATAGCACGCAGAAGGCTTTGGTAGGATGGTATTAATCAAGTGAAAGTTCTGGCGCGCGGAGCTCCCTTAGCAGGCAGCCGTTCTTTTTTTTTAAATATATATTTTTTTAAATATTTTATTAAACAAGCAGAGTAAATGATCAGTTGGCAATCATTAAGTACAAAAATTGACATAGAAGGCATACATTACAGCAGTGCATTATTAGTGCGAGTACGGGGAGGACCAGTCCTGGTCATCGCCATTTCAGTTGTAGGGGAAGTACAGAGTTCGCCCCTATAGACATTCCAGTGACCCCATTTCTTATCCCAAGTTCCAGGACACCCTCTGACCTTGTATACAGTTTTTTCAGATAACATACATGTGTCCATTGCAGCAACCCATCTGATCAAGAGCGGTTTATTTGGCGAGCCCCATTGCATTGCTATTTCATGTTTTAATAAGAGAAAGCCCAGAGCTGCCCATTGACATTCCAGCGCAGTCAGATCTGTGGGGTCCCATACATTAAGGAGTCCGCTTTTGGGAGACAGAGGGACCGGCTTGCCCAGTGCATCAGACATCTTATGGGTCGCTCGTTCCCACAGATCTTGGATCATCGGGCAGTCCCAGATAGTGTGGTAGAAAGTGCCACCAAGCCCGCAGTTACGGAGGCAGAAATCAGTTGTGCGCTTACCAATCTTGGCTAGCAAGGGAGCAGACATATATGTTCTGTGTAATATCTTCAATTGTATAAGCCTGAATCTGTGATTGATAGCCGACTCACGCGGGGACATCAGTGCCGCCTGCCACTCAGCATCCTCCATGGCCCCAATGTCGCCCTGCCATTTGTCTCTCAGGAGGTGGAAGGTGTTAGGCATGTTATTGCATAGCTTGCGGTAGGTATAGGATATCGCCTTGGCCTGAAGGGGTTCTGATAATAGTCGATCCTCAAGAGGCGAGGATTGTGGAAGAGAAGTGAGATCAGGGACATTAGTGAGTATGGCATGTTTGATTTGGAGGTAGCGGAAGGCCTCAGAGTTGGCTAAATCATACTTCTTCTGGAGCTCTACGAATGTCAGCAGTTTGCCCTTATGAATCATGTCTCCCAGGGTAGAGATGTCGATCATGTCCCACTTGTCAAAGCCCTGATAATGACAGAGGGAGCCTAGTGTATGTGAGGCCCAAAGCGGAGTGGATAACGTGAGAGTGTCAGACCAGTCGAGGCGCTTATTCGCTCGGTGCCAGACTGCTAGCGTTTGGGACATCAGGCCTATATATCGAGTGCGGGAAGGCTTACCATATAAGGCACCGAGGTAGCCCTCACGGCCCGTCTGATATCGTTCAAGGTGGAAAGCAGGGTTTGTTGGTGGACCATATAGCCAAGAGTTGGTGGCTGTCAATTGAGATGCCCAATAATAAAGTCGAATATTTGGCAAGGCAATACCACCATCGTACCACCCCTGCGTAAGCGAGAGAAGAGCAATGCAGGGGGAGCCGCCATCCCACAGGCGGAGGCGGAGGTCTCCCTCTAGTTCATTAAAATAGGAGTCGGCAATGGGAAATGGGCAGTTTTGCAAGGCTTATAAAAAGCGAGGAAGTGCAAGCATATTAAAGAGGGCTACTCTGCCTGGGAGAGACAGAGGTAGCGATCTCCAATGCGATACGTCATTATGAAGTCTTTGTACCGGGCCCTTTAGGTTACTGTCATAGAAGACTTTGGGGTCTGGGGTGACAAAGATGCCGAGGTACTTGAATCCATCCTGGGCCACATCAATCGAGTATCCCCTCGGGAGAGGAGGGAGTGGGCCATGTAGCACGTACATCACTGATTTGGACCAATTGATGGGGAAGCCCGAGTATTTGCCAAAATTGGTGATGACGTGCAATAGGCTATTAATAGAGGATTTGGGGGAAGAGATGAAGAAAAGGATGTCATCTGCATATAGTGAGATCTTGTCTATTGTATCGTCATTCCACCGGAGGCCTCGGACAGAGTTATCCGTCCTGGCCCAATGGGCCAAAGGCTCTAGGGTGAGCGCGAACAATAATGGGGATAGGGGACATCCCTGTCTAGTTCCTCTGTGTAGTGGAAATCGTCTAGATGTGTGGCCATTAACTAAAACTTGACCCCCGAGATCAGTATAGAGCAATCGGACCCATTGAATACATTTTGGACCGAAGCCGTAACGGACTAAGACCTCGAAAAGGTAAGACCATTCTATGGAGTCAAAGGCGAGCGTGGCGTCGAGGGAAAGGATAGTTGCGTCTTCCTGGAGAGATGGTATTCTACACATAACATTGTGAACCCTACGGAGATTAAGCGCCATGTCACGGCCTGGGAGGAATCCCGATTGATCCTCGTGAATTAAGGAGGGGAGAACTGTCATGAGTCTGGTGGCGAGGAGTTTCGCCAGAATTTTCACCTCATAGTTAATGAGGGAAATCGGCCTATAAGAGCCACAATCAGTAGTTGGTTTAGTAGGTTTGTGAATTACAACTATCGATGCCAACCGTTGGTCTAGCGGCAGGCATCCGGTATCACGGCACTCCTCGAACATTGCCTTCAAGTGTGGGAGAATCTCACCCGCCATACCTTTCAGAAATTCAATAGGGACACTGTTGAGGTCCATAGCTTTTCCTGACTTAATAGCAAACAATGCATTGCCAATCTCCTCCATTGTGAGGTCTACCTCTAGTTCCTACGCGTCAGTCTCAGAAAGAGTGGGTAAGCGCATTTCATTTAAGAGTAGTCTAGACTCCTCGGCACTGTAATGCGCCCTGGCTGTGTATACTCCCTCTAGGTGAGTAGCAAAGACCTCCGCTATTTCTCCGGGGTCTGTAACAGAAGAATTGTCTGGGCCGGACAATTTCGGGATCCATCGGGAGCCTTGCTCACGTTTTTCGAGCCATGCCAGCATTTTACCTGCTCTATCCCCCAATTCATACACTCGGTGGCGAGTCTTTAAGAGTTTGGCCTGCGCTCTCTCTAAGGCTGGTGCTTTATATTCTAATTGTTGTGTTCGGAGACGGGTTGCGGTCTCTTCCGAGGGGTGCGCGTTGTGGGTCGATTCCAAGTGGGCTAGGTCTACTTCGGCCTGGATTAGGTGCTCATTTTGTTTGTGTATATAACCAGTTTTGAGAGCTATCGCCTTCCCTTTGAGTACAGCCTTATAGGCCTCCCAGATGGTTATAGCCGACTTCACGGACCCGACATTTTCGGTGAAGTAATATTCCATGTGTTCTAGCAGGCAGTCTTTTATGTCGGGGATTTTAGAAGCCAAGGGGTTATTATTATGGGACCGCGGGATCTCTGGCGATGGTATGTGAATTCTACAAGAAGTGGGGAGTGGTCTGAAATTCCCCTGGGGAGCCCCTTAGAGTGGCGAAAAAACTCCATATCAGTTGTGGGGGAGAAAAGGTAATCTATATGAGAGCTACTATTATGGGCATTAGAATAGTGTGTGAAGTAAGAAGTAGTCGGGTGAAACGAACGCCATATGTCTTCGAGTCCCATCGCCTGCGTAAAAGTTAGGAGATCAGAGCCCTGCCTATGTGACGTACGTTGGGGGTGTCGATCGAGGGCGTCATTCATTGTCATATTAAAGTCTCCCCCGATAAGCAGGGATCCTTGTGGGAGATCTAGTATGAGTCGCTGCAGGGTTTGCAATGCGTCTTTTCCCAAGGTTGGAGGAATGTAAACTGAGATAACATTTAATGGTTTCCCCTCCCAGATGGCCTCTACCACAGCAAAGCGACCAAGTGGGTCAGCCCATGTCTTTGTACACGTTAGTGCAACATTTTTACGAACAAGGATACCGGTTCCTCTGGAACCGGAGGTAAATCCTGCATGGACGAGCAATTTGTAACCCCCTCGGTGTAGTGCTAGACATGTGTTACCCATCAGGTGTGTTTCCTAAAGGAGGACCAAGTCCGGAGCTTGGCGTTTGAGATACTGCATGACTATCCCTCGTTTTATTCTACTGCCCAGGCCATTGACATTCCATGTCATGAGGGAGAGAGACTTAGTCAGAGGGGATGTCATGGTGGCTTAAGGACTGGAAGATATTTACGGAGTGTAGGCCCTTGAGTCTCGGAGTGTTTCCCAGAGCCGAAAGCGGACCTGAGCCGGACGAAGGTAGAGTCCAAGGGAGACCAAATGCGCCCTAATGTTGAGTGTGGAATGCCTTGCGAGGGTACGTAACGCTGTGTAGCAAGCTCCATGTCCAAAAAGACTCTGCAACGTGTAAACAAAAACAAAAAAGACAAAAACAATACAAGGATCATAACAAACAAGGCGGGATGTAAGAGGGGCCACTTAGGCCACCGGTCTATCAAGTCAAGTCGGGACACAGGATCAGGAGACCTTCGATCCTCCTGGGGACAGAGTGGTACCCCTGGTAGCCATCGCGGCATTTGAGGCCCCAGAAGGAGCAATGAAGAGTGAGAAGGAAAGACTTTGCTGAAAACACAAAAGAAAACCAATAAATCCAGAACAGAACAGCTCATTCCAACCCCCCACCCAGCCCCCCTGCCCGTGGACTTGAAACTATCCACTCCCCAACTAGGCAGAGTATCTGTCGTCCTCCCAAACATGTACGGGGTGTGTGGAGAGCCATAGTTGCCCTCACCCAAAAGTGACGAATATTTAAGTCAAGTGCAACTTCAATAAACATGTATCAACAATAATATTCACATAGTACATTAAGCAATGACATAACCTGGACGCTCCCCGGCGTCTGGACCGCAGAGAGTAGAAATCAAGGCAGCAGAGGTGGAGACAAAGTCAAAGTGTCCTCGGCCACTCAGGGTCAGAAGACTCCAGTCGTACAATTCGAGCCTCAGGACAGCGTTCTATTGGTGGCGGAGATGAACAGGCCGCTGGTGAGTTCACAAGTCTTTTCGAATGTCTTCAGAGAACAGATCTTGACTTTCCGGGGGCAAATCAGGATCAGTATGTTCGGTCGATCCGCGGCGATGACGCTGGGTGGCCCCTGATTGACGTCACCCCTTGAGCCCCAGTCCCATGTTTCTTCAGGTGACAAGAAGAACCAAGTTTTCCCGTTCTACTCCACTCGCAGCTTGGCAGGAAACAGCATAGCGTACTTAATGTCTTTGGCACGGAGTGCCTTTTTGACTTCGAGGAAGCTATGCCTACGAGCCTGAACCTTCACCGTGAAGTCGGGAAAGAAAGTTATCTGGGCGTTCTCCAATCGTACAGGTGGACCTGCTCGCGCCGTTTGAAGGATGACATCACGGTCTCGGAAGTTAAACACCCGGGCAATTATTGGACAGGGGGGAGCGCCCACCTTCGGTCTCCCTCCAGGGACTCTATGTGCTAGTTTGATAGAGAAGTAGTTGGAGAGTTGTTTTGGCTGGAGGTGGTTCTGGATTAGGTTTTCGACAAAGAGGTCAGTGGCAGGCCCCTCCATTCGTTCCGGGACACCTAGGATGCGGAGGTTGTTGAGTCTAGCGCGTCCTTCATAGTCGTCCAGGAGCTCCCCCATTTGCGCTTGTTGTTTTCGAAGTTGGGCCACCTGCTGTTGGAGAGTAGAGGTGTCATCTATGAGCGCCGTGGTTTTGACCTCTATGTCCCGTACCTTGGATTCCATTGTTCGGAGGTCCGCGCGTAGTAGGGTAACCTCTATGTTAACCGAGTCTATTCGGGTCTCCAGTGACGAACGAACCCCGGCTATCGCTTCCATCATGTCTTCAGGCGTGGGGGTACGTGTTGCCGGGGGGGGGAGGGGTTCGCAGTTTTGGGCGCATTTTCAGGGTTCACCTCTTTGGGCTCCCCTTTAGAACCCCATGAGAGTTTGTTGATTTGCCTCTGATTAGATGGTCGGTTGCCCTTACTGGAGGACATGTTGGGGCGTCGATACTCCCAGCGCAGCCGGTGACGCGGGTCTAGGAATAGTCAACAGGAGTAGACCCTCTCCCTCCTGATTCAGGCAGGTCGACACCCCTCCCGCTAGACCAAAAGTACTGGGGTAGTGATGACCCAGGTGGGGGCAGGGGAGAAGGAGCAAGGTATCACCTGAAGGTCGAGAGTATAAAGGCGTCGCTTATTTAGCAGTAGATCTCAGATCTCGTTGGAGAGCGCCCCACGCACTTAGGAGCACAGGCAGGCAGGTCATATGAGTCGAGGAGGGGGGCGCTTCCAGGGTCCGGCCACTTTATGGGACTGTGTTATCCCAGGTAAGTCCACAAGCACGAGAGCGCCTTTAGAAGAAATGGGAGGGTGGCTCGTTCCCGTGACACAGGGCCAGACGCAAGGCAGCAACCGTTTGTTTCAATACTGTCTCCCGTTGCCGGTCTCTTCGGGGCAGTTGAGGCGGTGCCCTCCGCGGAGGGTTAAATCCCAGTCGCAACGTTGTCGGGAGGCCAGGTGCTCAGAGGCAGATCCTGTGGGCCTGGAGAGTCCAGCCACCGGAACCCCTTCTGGCGGGTCACGAGTAGGCCGCAGATCACCCCAGTTCGTTTCAGGTGGAGCGGCCTGACAGGGTAGCACGTCGTCTCGTGGGGGCCCCCTCTCACCTCACAGGGAGTAATGATGGGTCCGGACCATCAGGGCAACAGTGGATGGCCAGCGAGAGCGTCCGGCCAAGGTGTGGGCAGTGTGGAGCAGTCCCCGGCAGAAGGCCCAAAGCCGGGGTCTCGCGTAGTTGTCACTTCGGGCTCTGGGGGGGTCCCGCCGTCTGCAGCAGCTCCCCGGCTCCGATCGTCCCAGCCAGGCGGAGGAGCCGCACAGTGGGAGACAGTCGGCGATGTCCCCCGCGGAGGGTCAATCCCAATCACAGCGTTGTCGGGAGGCCAGATGCTCAGGGGCAGATCATGTGGGCCTGGACAGCCCAGCCACCGGAACTCCTTCCGGCAGGTCGCAGGTAGGCCGCAGATCTCCCCGGTTCGTTTCAGGCGGAGCTGCCAGACAGGGTAGCACACCTTCCCGTGGGGGCCCCTTTCACCTCACAGGGAGTAATGATGGGTCCGGACTATCGGGGCAGCAGTTGATAGCCAGCGAGAGCGTCCGGCCGAGGTGCGGGCAGTGTGGAGCGGTCCCCGGTAGAAGGCCCAAAGCCGGGGACTCGCTTAGGTGTTACTCCGGGCTCTGGGGGGGCCCCGCTGTCTGCAGCAGTTCTCCCGCTCCGACCGTCTCAGCAAGGCGGAGGAGTCGCACAGTGGGAGACAGTCGGGTCTGTCAGTCTCGACCCTGGTGCGTTCTGTTTGTGGAAGCTCCCTGCTCTTGGAGTCAGCGCCGGAATCGAGGCTCTCGACAGTCGGCAGCTCCGGCCGCCATTTTAGGCTGATGAGGCAGCAGAGCCTCGGGAGTCCGCAGCGGCCGCAGGGGCCCGGAGGCGGCCAGGGAGCAGGCGAAAGCGCCCAGGCAGGTCAGCGATAGATGCTCTTGTGAGGATGGGTCATCTATGGCACTAGCTGAGAGTAGAAGTCTTCATTATGGGCGCGGGCCGAGGAGCCAGTTCAGAACGCGGCCATTCCTCTCGGCTGCTAGCAACGCCCCGTCTTAAAACATTCTTAATTTATGTTACTAGTCATCTACAATGAGACATCACATTGAGTATTTTCCACTGATCAAATGTTTTGTGAAAAATCACAGTCCTTATTATACTTGGAGCATAAAAGTGTACACTTAAAGTAGTTTTTTTTTTAATTTGTATTTTGCAAATAATAATAATGACAACCAAAGAGAGAGGACAACATCCACATCCATGTCTCCCTATTAGAACACGATACAGAGTTCACATAAGTTTCCACAGCAACTGTCCCATCGTAGAAACAATTTCTATATATGCAATAAAACCCAACAGTGTTTTAACAATTCAGTAAAAGCCTAGGCAGATGCGGATCACAAGAAACAAAAAGAAAATATGAAATAAAAAGAAAAGCCCTGTGTTGACAAGACCACAAATGAAAACACAATAGAAGATATTAAACACAAAGAAAAACAAGCTCGATCACAGTTCAAATGCGTTTCCAAAGATCAATCACTATGCACTCAACGGACAATGTGCTCTTACAATCTACGTTCCGTTCCCATTGTCAGGCTCCCCAGCCCCGTACACGCTACTCTGCCGTTCCCTCCCTACTCCGATTCAAGCTTTTGTCCACACCCAACACTGTTTCGTCTTTGATAAATGTATATATCTTAGAAATTAGTTTCTTATTATTGGGTGCAGTTAGAACAGATTGCAAAGATGCTAGCGCCAGAGGCTCATCCAGGAAAGTGGTATAATGCTCCCGGGCTGCACTCCGCAAGCGATGAATCGCAAAGCGGAACAGAAGTGACTGGTTCTCAATGTGACTTAAGTCTTACTGTTCGATAAACGTGCCGTTTGGGTATACATCCCACATGTGAGTAATGCCTACCTCCTTCAGCAACCTCAGAGACGGGGCCTCACGTGTGACCGACAAATGCGCATGATATTCGAGGTGCAGATCCGGTGCGTACAACGGTAGTTTTTGTGCCAATTTCCCTATGCGTTGCCATGCCATGTTCCGAAAAACCCTGAAAACCCACCTTTTTAAGTTGGCCTTTGAGTAGTGCTCCCTGCCTTAGTTGTTATGTCTGTTATGAGCGCCAAGAAACCGTCTCGGTGTACGTGCGCGGTACAAATTTTTTAACATAACATAACATGCCGATATCGCAGCATCGATCGCATTTATTTCCGATTTCGGGGTACTGCGCAAACTATGTGTTACTACACTATGCAAGGGGACCGGGGCAGCATCCCCCTCCTCCACCGCTACATGTGGCGTGTAGGCATGCGGTCTATACCAGTAATATAGATATTGAGCTTGGGCACTTAAGTATTATGCGTAAAAGTCTGGGGCTGCGAATCCACCACGCTCATATCCCCTGGTAAGAACCGACCACTGCACTCTCGCCGTCTTACCTCCCCACACCAACCGAAGCAGATGACCGCGAAGCGTCTTGAAAAATGACAGATTCAGCACTATGGGCACGTTCACGAACAAGTAAAGAAAACGCGGCAGCACCACCATTTTGATAAGAGCGATGCGATCCGCAAGCGAAAGCGGCAGCTGCAGCCAGGTCTCGACCATATTTTCCAGATTGGAACTAGCTCGACCGTAATTCTCTCGTATTACAACCGCCGGGTCGCGGTGCACCCACACTCCCAGGTACTTAACGGGGTCTGCCGACCATACCAGTGGGAACTCGAGTTCACGGCGCACAGTCTTTTCCGTCAGCGGGATTATAAGCGACTTCTCCCAGTTTATCTGTAATCCAGAAATGCATCCGAACCGCACATATTCCCGTAGCAGCTGCACCAAATACTGAGACGGTTCCCGTACGAACAATACCATGTCGTCGGCGTACATTGAAATAGAAACCGGCCGATTATGATAGTTCAACGCAGTTTCCCTGTGTCGTTGCCGTATCACGCAGGCCAGTGGTTCCAAAATAATCGCGAACAGCATGGGCGAGAGGGGACATCCCTGCCGGGTTCTCCTTTTAATACATAACGATTCCGAAGTCGATCTCCCATCCCTCACTCTCGCCGATGGCGCCGTGTACAGCACCGTTATCCACTGAAGGAATAATGGGGGAAACCCCATGCGACGTAGTACTCTGTGCATATACTGCCATTCCACGGAGTCGAACGCTTTGGCAGCATCTAATAGCACCGTCGCAGCCTCCAAACTCGGCTCCAGCACATGAAACATGGAAAAGAGTGTACGCAGGTTATGCGAGGTAGACCGCTCAGGTATGAAACCTGACTGATCCGGCAGAATCAGTCCGTGCATCAAAGGTTGCAGCTTGGTGGCTATGATTTTGGCCAAAATCTTGGCATCAATATTAATCAAAGACAACGGGCGATAGGAGTCGCAGCGCTCTGGGGGCTTATCTTTTTTCAACAATGTGACTCTCAGTGATGGGGGGAGTATCCCAGTTTTGTGTGCTTCCGCATATACTGCCAGTAGATGCGGTGCGAGGAGATCAGCATATTTCTTGTAAAACTCAACCGGCAACCCATCCGGGCCCGGTGCTTTACCATTAGCCAACGCAGCTATGGACAATTTAATGTCTTGCTCATCTATTGGGAGACATAAATACTGTTGCTGTGCATCTGTCAACCAAGCGCACGCGATGTCGTCCAAGTGCTCATCAAAGTCCTCGGTAGTCAGCGTATTTTGAGTGTTATACAAATCCGCATAAAATTTACAAAATTGTTCCGTTATAGCTTCTGGAGTATAATACTCGGCTCCCGTTTCATTCACTATCCTGTCCACCCGCTGCTGCTCTAATCTCTTTTTTATTTTGAACGCTAGCGTCCGTCCTGGCCTGCCTGCCTCACCATATCTTCGGGCCCCATATCTGCGATAAATATATTTAATCTCTGCCTCCGCCTGTGCATCGTATTCTACCATCAATTCCCGCAGTTTAGCCATTTTAGACAGCGCAGGCCGGGCGGCATAATCACGCTCCAAATCCCGCATTTCGGATTCTAGTCGCTGCAGTTGCGCTCTTATATCCCGAAGTATGCCTGCTGCCAAACCGATACATGTCCCTCTGATGGTGACTTTGAAGGCCTCCCACAGTGTTGCAACCCGATCAACCGTGCCCTCATTCAACATAAAATATTGCACTATTGCATCGTGTATGGTTTTGTCATAAATAGGATCCAGAAGTGACTCAGCACGTAGTTGCCACATAAAAGGACGGCGCACTCCAGCTGGGTTTGTCAAAAGCAAGAGCACCGGGTTATGGTCCGACAGAGTACAAGCAAGAGGCACCACCTCCACTACCCACTCCATGAGTTCATCGCCAACCAGCCAGTAGTCAAGTCTCGACCAACTTCCATGCATAGGTGTCGCATGTGTACAATCCTTCCTCTCTGGATTACGTATTCTCCATACATCCTGCAAACCAAACTCCTCCATGGCTTGCAACACACTTGCAGCTACTCTGGGGGTGCGGTGTGTCCCCGGGTTAGACTTATCCAGCTGCACATCCAAGTACGTATTCAAATCTCCCCCCCCAGATAACAGGCGCAGCAGGCCAGACCCTCAGCTGAGCACAAATACGAGCCACACACACCGGGTCATCCACTATGGGGCAGTACATATTCAAAATGACGACCATCGTGCAGCACAACTTCCCACACACCATAGCTCATCTCCCCTCATCGTCTGCATACGTGTGTAACATTTGAAGGTCGACCCCTCTCTTTACCAGAGTCAACACTCTCCTCGCATAGGAAGAATATGATGCAGCAAATTGAAAACCTGCCCACCTGCCTAGTGCCCCACACACCACATGTGAAGCCAAGTGTGTCTCCTGTAACAACGCCACTTGTACCCCATGTCTGTTCAGGTACGCTGCCACCTGCCTTCCCTGTTTAGGGAGTTGAGGCCACGGACATTCCAAGTTAGCATTACACAGTTGTCAGCCATTAGACATTCCCTGTCGCAATAATATCAGTTCGTGAAGGGGAGCCTCCCGGGAGATTACCCAAGCAATCGCAGAGCAACACCACTGCCTTACATGATAAATATAACCTTTCGCATTTGTGATCGATCCCAATGTACAAAAAATCCAACACACACAAAAACCACATAGAACCCACCGCCCCCCCGCCACCCACTCCAACCTCCCAATCAGGTCGAGACCAGCCCCCTCCCCCCACTGACAGCAACCATTCAGGTAATACCCAATGGGGGAAGAAGCACAGCAGCATATACACGCACCGTAGTGCGGCCGCCGGAACTATTTCCATCATAGTACCGCTGAATCGCTTTCAAGTTTTCAACAGTGAACAGTGCACCGCCCCGCCCTGGGTCCCCGAGAGAACAACAAGCAGAACAGAAACTCCCGCCCGCCTCAATCCAACAAACCAGCCTGATCAAGCACGCTTCGCTCCTCTTGGCAAAAGTGAGAGGCCCAGCAACATACTCATGAGTTATGTATACAGTGCAGCAGTCGCCAGTCTATCAGTCTGCGTCGTCCAGTCCGGAAGCCGTCTGCTCCACAATTGTCCGTTGTTCCCTTGGCTTGACCTTGTAGATGTGTTTCGTAAATTTCAACGCAGACTTAGCATCTGTAAAGAAATGTGACTGTTCCTCATGAGATATTTTCAGTTTTGCAGGATAGAGCATAGCATATGGCACCATTGCCTCCCGAAGCAGCATTTTCACCGGGACTAATTTGCGGCGCGCCGCCTGAACCGTCGGAGTGTAGTCTGGGAAAAAGGACAGTGTATCGCCCTTATACACCACTGGTTCTTTTGCCCTCGCCTCCCTCAGGATGGAGTCTCGGTCTGCATAATTAAGTAGCCTGGCGATGATCGGCCTCGGAGGTGCACCCGGTTTTGATCTGGGCCCCAAGGACCTGTGAGCCCTCTCCACAATCATCATACTGGACAGAGCGGTCCCGAAAAGTTCACGCAGCATGCCATCGATGAAAGGCTCCATCTTGGAGATAGGTGTAGTCTCCGACAGGCCAAGAATTTGCACGTTATTGCGCCTAGATCGCGCTTCTAAATCTTCGTTTTTCGCACTGATCACTTCCAGGATCTTTTCCATTTGGAGGAGCTGCGTGCGGGTCTCCGTCTGCGTGTCGTGACCATCGAACACCCTGTTCTCCAGCACGTCTAACCGTTTTTCATGTTTGTCTACCTTTTTTTTCACCATGTCGATTTTACTGTCTATGGATTTCATACCCGCTCGCAGCTCAAGGAGTATCGTGCGGGTGTCGTCCTCCGTTTCATCTGGCGTGGACGTATCTCCTTCAGCCCCGCCCTGCTCATGCAGACCATCCACCGCTCGTGTGAGCCGTTTGTTTTCAAAAGTCAGCTTGGCCTATCTGGGCTCGGACTTACCCATGGCGCCACGTGGTCTGCTCCAATAGTTCGACACTTCCTACACCTGCACGAGCACTGATTAGTGCGTGGGTCCTGGCAATGCGGCGGCCCTCAGTCCTCCGCCGTGTCTACACACTGTCTCGCCTCTTCCGCCTCACTGCGCCTTCAAGGCCGCCCAGATGATTAACGCTTCTAGCTTTGTGTTAGTGCGGCTTGGTATAGAAATGGAGGGGGGCACTAATCGTCGTCTGGCTGTCTTAATACGCACCAGCAGTGGTCACCCACAACGCCTTCCAGACTCCCCACCGCTCGCAGGCCCTGCCTGACCCGCACCCACGGCCGCCAACTAGCCCCCGACCTAAGCCGGTTCAGGGACACAGCAATGTAGCCACTAGGCGGTGCCCCTCAGCCCCTATAGGCCTCAACGTGCGGGACCCGCCAGGCGCCACCGCCTATTCTGGCAGTATTCCCTCCGCCAGCCCCACGCCACCAGTCCCAGCAGGCCCGGTCACAGCTAGCGCCCCACTCACCAGCTTCAGTTGTGTGCCAGAGTGTTCTGTGCCCACCTCCTCGTGTCCGCAGCGAGGTAGGAGCGGGCCCTCGACTCATCTCCTCACAGCAGCTTCCTCCGCCAGCCGCCAGTAGCACCGCGGCCAGCCTGGGCCGGGACCTCCACCGGCTCGCTCTTGGCCCTCCGCTCCGCAATGCCCCTCCAGCCGACCAGCGCCTCCCGGCCTCTCACCACACAGCCAAGTCTCCACGGGTCAGATCGGTTCCGCGGCTCCGTCTCCCACCTTCCAGTGTCCGCCTGCCGAGTCCACAACTCCCCCAAGGCAGGTCCACAAGACGCACTCACTGCTCCGAGCGCGGCGCCGCCATCTTGTCTTTCGCTCACACGCCCGTTATCTTCAAGGAATCGAGCAAAGGCACGGCGTCCCAACGTTTTTCATCGGCTCACTTTGCTCCATTGCTCTCCCAGGCCCCCCAGGCACGTCATCGGCCCGTTTTCAGCGGGGTGAAGGATGGAATTTGTCCGGTGTAGGGTCCCGGCGCGCGGAGCTCCCTTACGAGGCAGCCATTCCGCTCAGCGCCGTAGCCACGCCCCGTATATTTAAAGTAGTTAAAATTCTGTTTATTGTATGTGCTAATATGATTGGCTGAAGAATGAGGTATGGAGTACAGTTATTGAGAATCATGCACAGAAGCGAAGAAAACCCAGTTCTGATGAACTAAGTAATAGTTATTTGACAACATAACTCAAATACTACTAGTCTCTAAACTCTTTTGTATCATTATTGCATGTGAAAGTGCCTTCTGGTAAAAAGAAGATGGGTATTTTGCATGTGGATCCCCTACCATGCTGCCTTGGCCAAGTCTCAAGACTTCAAGTGCCTTCCTAATGTGACCTATTCTCTATTTATAAATACAGCTCATGTATTGCATAAGGGCTGAAACCATGATAGAGGCTATGCACGACAGATACTGATATATTGCAAACAGATTATCTAGCATAAATAAGTAGGATTTGGTGACGGTACTTCCTAACCAGGCCCTTAGGCATATATATATATTTGCAAAGTGGTGTTTGACCAAAGTGTGGATTCATTACAGAACTAGCAATAATTTCGCTTGCGAGAAGCATACAAATATGTCCAGAAGGATGCCCAACAAATCTTCAACGGTATACATTTTGGCGACCCAGAGATAGAGATAGTTCTGGTGAATGAATGCAAACACAATGGGGAGAGAAGCTGTGAATCAGATATGCAAAAAACAAACCAATGAAAAACTGAAACACTAGAAAATCATCTACTTGGGAATACTCCCAAGATGGGTAGCAAAGCTTTGTAGCAAGACTGAAATTCCCAATGTGCTTAATGTATAATATCAAATGAAAAAAAGATTGGAAGAATTACCTGTTGGTTTATATCTGTAGATAAAAAAGTACCAACCCCCTAACTTGTATATAAATACTGATGCTGAGTATCTATTCTACAAACCACATTGGTTACTGCAGTATTGTCCACACTGGCTTTCTCAAACGTTACTGGCAGATTGCAGACTAAGGCAGTTTAGGTCTCAGTTTCCGAAAACTACACATGAACCTAGCTTTGAAATCACTTCACTGGCTCTCTAAGGAATCAAGAAGTAAGTTAGGCATAGTATGCACCCCACACAAAGCATCCTGGTAAATGCTCAGACTCCTTGAAGAAAATATGCATCCCTCTATATATGGATCACAGACCTTCAACCTACTGCCCTACATTTGTTTAACAAGCATTTACAATGCAATGGTCTCGGCAATATTATAGGTAGAGCTATTGGCATTGCTCATTATTTTTTTATTTTTTTTTGTATCCCTAAATAAATGGCATTGTCATTTATATTGGCAATAGCTTAATTGCTTGCATATGCGAGACCTATTGCATTAGCAGAGAGAGAGTGAGGTAGTGAGATAGAGAGAGTGAGGTAGTGAGATAGAGAGAGAGTGAGGTGGTGAAATAGAGAGAGAGAGAGAGAGAGAGAGAGAGAGAGAGAGTGAGGTAGTGAGAGAGAGAGTGAGGTAGATAGAGAGTGAGGTAGATAGAGAGCGAGGCACCGCTCTCAGGCGCCATACTGGTCGGGTCTAGCGGCTCTAGCAGCAGGAAGCCCGCGTGGCGTTATAGTATAAACAGAGATGTGTAGGCAGGCGCGCAGCGGGTGCGCGCAGCGGACGCGCCGTAGACGCGCCGGAGGTGCGCCAGAGGTAAGCCCGTTTGCGCCCGTTCGCGTCCCGGGCGCCTCCGGCGCACCGGCCACTTCGCATGCGACAGAGCCTCGTGTGATCTCTTATGACTCTCTGAGCTCTGCGGGTGGTAAACATTGTTTGTCCACTTTGCCTCCGCACAGGAGTTTATCTTGCGGTCTGCTGAATGTCCGCTCGCTTGTAAAGCACCATGCCGAGATTGCTCTCCTGATAGAAACCTCCCATTTGGACATACTATTTGTGACCGAAACATGGGCTACAGGAGACTGTGGGATGGAACTGGGTTGGGCTTGCCCACCAGGCTATCTCATAAGACATACTCCCCGAGTTTCTGGTAGGGGAGGGGGAATAGGATGTATCTTCAGAGAATCAATCGCCCTTACAGAATTGGTGGTAAAAGAGGTGCTAGGATTTGAGCTCATGGGCTTTTCCATTGCGGCCCAGGGCGGTACCTTGGTGGCAGGTTTACTTTGCTACAGACCTCCCTCTTTAACCACAACGGCCCTTCAAATGCTAGTCGACCTGATCTACGACCTTTCTAACTCCCATGCTAAACTTTTAGTATTGGGTGATTTCAACCTCTGGCCTTCCGGTCCTCATGATCTGGCCTTTAGAGAACTCTGTCAAGCGTGCAGCAATATTCATCTTGCACAGCTGGTTTTATCACCTACCCATGCTAAAGGGCACATTTTGGACCTGGTATTCGCCGATGAAGATCTGGTTATAGTGGAAGAGGTTGTGGACCAGTGCTGGACCGATTATTCTCTGATCATTATGTCTTTTGTGATGCCTGCCCCATTGAAACCTTGCAACGCGGGTGGTATGAAATTCAATCGACAATGGAATCGTCTTCTTAGAGAGCCGATTCGACCTACATTTCTGCCTGAAACCTTCTCAATAGAGGATACTGTGGATAAGAGCTATGCTACCCTCTGCCATCACATCTTAACAGCTTTGGATGAGCTGGCTCCCCTGCGTAGGGTGAGGGACAGGCCTAGAGGAACCAATGCCTGGTTCACCGAAGAGCTTGGACAGCATAAGCTCCACTGTAAACAGGCGGAGCGTATCTGGAGGAGAGGGTATAAGGAGCAGGATAGGGTAGCGTATAAAGCGACCCTGCAGGAATACAAGGTCCAGCTAAGAAATGCAAAAGCTAAGTTCTTTGAAGACACCTTAGCGAAGGCCTCCAACAAATCACAGACCCTGTTTAGGTTGGTTAATAATCTATCCAACCCGTCTTGTACAGTGCCAACTATCCCGGCTTCACAGGTATTATGTGATTCATTGGCCCTCGCATTTGAGGAGAAAATCAGAACCATCTTGACGGGTCTTATAGCATCTGGACAGTCTGCGCCGTCTCTGTCTTCCCCTTTGGATCCTTTTGCCCACTTGGATAACCTCAAGGAAGATTCCCCCCGGCTGTCCTGTTTTCCTATTCCCTCGCTAGAGGAGTTTCGTGTCTTGGCCAACGGCGTATCTTCAGGGTCACCACTTGATCCTATGCCCCATAAGATCTGGAAGTTATTCCAAGATGAGTTGTTTCCACCTCTTTATTCCATCTGCTGCCAATCTTTGACCACAGCATCAGTCCCAGACAGCTGGAAGTTGGCAATTGTAACTCCCCTGTTAAAAAAGGCTTCTCTGGACCCTCTCTGTGCGGCCAACTATCGCCCTATATCGCTTTTACCATTCGCGATTAAAATTCTTGAGAGGTGGGTCACGAGAGCATTGTCTAACTTCCTAGAAATAAATCGCTGCCTGGACGTGGCCCAGTTTGGCTTCAGACCGGCCCATGGTACCGAGACCGCTCTGGTCACCGTGTTGGACGATCTACGGACGCGTGTAGACAGGGGCAAGTCAGCATTTCTGGTGCTGCTTGACATGTCGGCCGCGTTCGACACGGTAGATCACAAAGTTTTACTTGCCCGTCTTCGGAACGTGGGAGTGAGCGGTCTGGCTCTAGACTGGCTCACATCCTATCTTGACAACAGACAACAAGCTGTGGCACTTCCACCTTTTCGATCACCCACACGACTGGTGAATCAAGGAGTCCCTCAAGGGTCGGCGATCAGCCCAATCCTTTTCAACCTATATCTCCGACCTCTGGTTGAACTGATAAAGTAATTCGGCATATCAGTCATCAATTATGCCGATGACACTCAGTTGATCTTTTCATTTGAAGGATCAGAGATAATCTCAAGGGACACTTTTCACCGTTGTATGTCGGCCACAGCAGCTTGGTTGCGAGCCAACTCACTCCAATTTAATGGATCAAAAACGGAGGTGCTCCATTGTTCTTCAGACCGTCTTCCACGTGCTTTACCGGACGACTTTTGGCCGACTTCCATCCCGGGCTCAGTGGAAGCTGCAGAATCAGCTCGCAATTTAGGAGTTCTGTTTGAACCCAATTTGCAGCTCGATACTTCTGTAAACAGGACGACAGCGACATGTATGGGCCTGCTTCGCGCCCTACGTAAAATTCTGCCAATCTTTCCCCGAGGAGCTAGAGCTGAGGTAGTGCGTAGTTCTATTCTCAGTAGGCTAGACTACTGCAACGCACTACTTCTGGGAGCTCCCAAGACCCTGATCCTAAAGTTGCAAAGGATTCAGAATATGGCTGCTAAACTGGCCTTGTCTCGACCACGGTCCGCTTCCTCATCTACAGCTCTAGCTGACCTTCATTGGCTACCGGTCCAGCAGAGGATCGCTTTTAAAGCTCTTTGTCTCGTGTTTAGGGCTCTGCATGGACTAGGACTGATACCACTTCAAAATCTCTTTTCCTGGTATCAAGCAGCCAGACCTTTGAGATCCTCCTCCGCGTTCCTGGTGAGGATCCCCAGGATAAACAGAGTGAGGATGGGCGGCCGCGCTTTTAGTTTTACGGCCGCCACACTATGGAATACTTTACCGCTGGCTTTGAGAGGTAGCCATGATCTGCTTATGTTTAAGAGAGATCTTAAAACCCACCTGTTTCCCAGAGCAATGTAGCCTAGTTTATTTGATGATTGGATACGGTCTCAGCGCCAGGATACCCTTCTGGGTGACAGCCGCGCTTAACAAGCATTAAATACATACATACATACAGAGTGAGGTAGTGAGAGACCGAGAGAGTCAGGTAGTGAAAGAGTGAGGTAGTGAGGGCGAGGGATGTTGTGAGGTAGTGAGATAGAGAGAGAGTGAGGTAGTGAAAGGGAGTGAAAGTGAGTTAGAATAGTCGGGGAATAGATGGCGGGGAAGCAATGGACGAAGTTTGGGGGAAAGATGAGGGAGCAACAAGGAGTGCATGGGTGCGGTGTGTGTTTAGAGGAGGGGAGCATTGAAGCAGGACACGAGAGAAAGAAATCACAAGTCTTTCCAGACTTTCCAGAAACCAATCAAATCTATCCCATTTTGTGTTGAATTTCTAGAAAAGGCGTCAACGATGGTAACCGAGTACTAGGGCACATAGAGATGAATAAACCAATCCTGATTCAGACTGGAAACTCCCAAACCTATCCCAGTAACGTATACTAAGAGTCTGACGAGTACGAACGAGCTACCAGAAGCTGTAGCAGTAAGCAAAATGTGTGAGTGCATACCAGATCCGGAGGGCAATCGCAATGGGACCAACTCTTTGCTAATTCTGAAACTGCGATCGAAAATGCAAATCATAGTAGGAGTTCATTGTGGATGCTAAATAGAACAAACACTGACAGTAGTAGGCGGTCTCAATGCACGTCACCCTCGGAGAGCAGTGAGCAGTGCAGCGACTGCACCAGTGTACAATGACACACCATCCTGCTCGGAGCACCACGCGCCACTGGGTCCCCCCCAAGGGGGACATGGCTACGCCTCTCAGGGCTGCTCACCTTAACGAGCCACACAAAAACAACATCCAAACCTTTATGAGAGCAATGTTAGAGTCGTCACTCCATTAAAATGCTCATTTTATATTAAAGCAAAATAATTGTGACTATTAGAAACATATATGGATCTGCATTCTATGATTCATTATAGTATGTGAATCTAAGCACACATTATGGTTTCGAGTTTCATAAGCATATTCCCTTATGTGCCATATTGCGCATCACTGCGGACATTTTGTTCACCACCATATCATTAACGTTGTTGATAGTTAGACATTTGGAGTATAGAACGCTGTACAGGGCATAACTTTTTCGTTTTAACTGCAACGTGAGTTTTTTTAACTTCCGGTGAAGAGGACTACTGCTTAGGGCGCAAACTATATCAAACTACTGTAAACTCAGATAGTAAATTATTGTTTTAAGAAGGTGTTGTAATAAATCCGAGCTGTTTATGCTTACCAACACAATCTATTGTTCCCGTATTTTTTCAGCGACTACAGATCAATTGTTCACGATCAGAACTAGAAGAATATATCTACTGTGGATTCTTAAGTACCTCGTCTGTGTTTAAAGTACTCGTAGCTATTGGTGCACGTCATGTTTTGTTGGAGCACTTACAAAAGAGGGACCCGTGTTTAGTCATTCAATATGCTATCTGCTGGCAGTGTCCGACTCTTACATGGAGGACTGGAAGGCTCCAGATTACTGTTGCCATGGCAAAGTTGCCACCTGGTGAAGAATCGGATACACGAACAGCGGGAGGGGGGCGGGAGGGGGGACAGCGGGAGCCACGAACAGCGGGAGGGGGCGGGAGCTACAAACAGCGGGAGCAGGCGACCTACCACAGCGGGAGCCACGAACAGCGGGAGGGGGCGGGAGGGGGGACAGCGGGAGCCACGAACAGCGGGAGGGGGCGGGAGCTACAAGCAGCAGGAGCGATCAGAACTAGAAGAATATATCTACTGTGGATTCTTAAGTACCTCGTCTATGTTTAAAGTACTCGTAGCTATTGGTGCACGTCATGTTTTGTTGGAGCACTTACAAAAGAGGGACCCGTGTTTAGTCATTCAATATGCTATCTGCTGGCAGTGTCCGACTCTTACATGGAGGACTGGAAGGCTCCAGATTACTGTTGCCATGGCAAAGTTGCCACCTGGTGAAGAATCGGATACACGAACAGCGGGAGGGGGGCGGGAGGGGGGACAGCGGGAGCCACGAACAGCGGGAGGGTGCGGGAGCTACAAACAGCGGGAGCAGGCGACCTACCACAGCGGGAGCCACGAACAGCGGGAGGGGGGACAGCGGGAGCCACGAACAGCGGGAGGGGGCGGGAGCTACAAGCAGCGGGAGCAGGCGACCTATCTCATCTTACTGTGCAGGAAAATGGCGGCCATAAGCTTCAGATATTTTTCGGATTTGGGGGCGTGGTTTTGCTGTCCTGAGTGACGGGCTACGTCACGAGCTAAAGAACAGCAAAAATGACGCCCCCAAATCCGAAAAAGACGGAGCCTATTCGGAGGGACGGCTCTCTCCTCCAGTGACTGGCCTCCGTTTAGGAAGCCAGCCAATGGAGGGAGAGCCAAAAAGAGGGAGGGATAAAGCAGCCCTCTTACTGACATTAATTCTCGGACTCCCGGTCTGCCTTCGGCAGACCGGATATTACCGAGACCTAAAAAACAAGGGTCTAAATGACTAAAACATGATGGGTGATCCTTAGGACTACAGCGAACCACACTTTGGAAGTATCTAAGCTGTAATTTAAGAATGAAACCTGCTACGATTTAAACACACCTAAAAACAAGAGGGAAGCAACTGAAGAATGTTTCAGAATACTCAAACTACTCCTGCTGTATTTCAAAAACTCTGTAGTTACCATAAAATGACATGTGGAGCTTGATAAAAAACCCATAATAAAAAGTGCCGCAGGATACAAGTAAACAGTGCTGTGAATAAATACACCATTGGGAGTGAAAGAACTTGAATGTGATCAGCTGAAATGCTCGACAAGAAGAACGTATATGCTCAAGCTGGGAGATACTCACTGGGATGATAGATCTGCCATTAGGGCGCTGACTACCAAGCAGGGAAAGTGAATGTCGCTTTATGTGATATCTTATGAGCTCCTTTCTCTTACTTTGCACAACACAGCCTGGTGGTATATTGGGTGGAGTATTGGATGAGTTTTATTCTATCTATGGGTTTTTTTAATATTGAAGAGGTACAACCGCTTTGTCTAAAAGCTGTCTTGTATCTTTGTGTTATGCCGCATGCAGAGCTGATTAGTTACATGCTGTAACTTAAGATAAAAAAATATTGCTGATAAAAAAGGCCAATATGAAATCCCACACCTCCGAGTATAGGTCATAATAGTAGGAGAAGCCACTCTCACAGCAAGCAGTTCAGATACAAAGAGAGGCAACCCACACCAGGGCAATAAGGAAAGCGATGATAACTCCCCCAAAGTTTCAGGCCATCTCAGATTAGAAAGACCTACTTAAGAAAGTCAGTCAGGATTGCCTCTCTCATAGGCTCAAGCCTAGTCAGGAAAGCCTGATAAATCCAACCTCAGCCCTGCAATTCTTAACTGCCAACTAGTCTGCTAAAGCAGCTTTTCCACATGAAGTAGGTCCTATTTTTCAGAGGCGGAAGCTGAGTTAGGTGGGGCCGGAAGAAGATCACCCCAGATGAGCCCAGAGAGCAATGGGGTGAGGGAAGCGGCATGTGGCTCACTTAAAGATAAGACATTGTCATGAGTTCGATAAACTGAAGGGTGAGATAAGAGATGTCACTAAAGTCACAGCCACAACAAATTATCCAGTCGGACCATGCAGCAGTCTAGCCGAGCAAGGAGGCGGCAACAAAGGAAGAGTTGGAATTCAAGTACCCAAAACAGAGTTCAACTTCCCTCATTGTAAAGGATAAGGATAAGAACAGTGCAATAACAGATACAGAGTGCTCAAGTATTTTAAACAAAGTGAACTCAAGTATTGTTAATCGATCGGTAGATTCTCAAGAAAAGACAAACTCAATCATAACCAGTAAGACTTTGGATACTCATCCATTCATTGAATATTGTCATCATAGCCTCTCAGGGGCTGTAATGCCCAAAGAAATACTAAATGAAATGTCAGGAATCAGCAAGTAAATTGAACATATGTATAACAAGGTCATGACTTGGCGGGTGGGATACACTATTGCAAATGTGACGGATGTCCAGTCCACTATATTACAAGCACCATAGGATACATTGTATTTGTAATGTAGTGTACAGGACATCTGTCACATTTGTGATGATTATCCTGTCTGCCAATCTCTAAATCTTGTCGGAAGTCTAAACAGAAAGGTGTAGCAAATAAAGAAAGACCAGAAAAGCATGCTTGACCCAAAATTGAGGCTAGGGTCAATTTGGGGTCCAAATCTCATAACAAGAATATTTTGTCTAATGAAAAAACAAGCAAATTGGATAGACTGTACTTTAGATGAACCGCCTATTACAGAAAAACATGGCAATGTAATACATTTTTGCTAGAAGATAAAATGTGGGTGGAGAAAACAAAACCATTTATTTAAGATTTCTTTCAAAAAAATGATGGAACAGCCAGCTTTTAAGTCATATGGGATACATTCAGGGCAAGGAAATTGAGAACAAAGCTATACTTTTAGCTAAATCTGCTGACAAAAGAAAGAATAGAATAGATAGAATTCACAATGTAGATGACAATTTGCTAACAACTGGTCCCAGTCAAATTCAGAACATAATTTTGGATCGCTACCATTATAAAAATATATTTAGCTGTGCTCAGGATACAACATAAAAAAGAGCACAATCAATTGCTCTGTCGGTTGCCAATACCTAGGTTGGACGAAAATTAAGTCACTCAATTGCTAGAGCCTTTATCCAAAAAAGGAATACCTGAAATTCTAAAAACATTGGCCAAAAGAAAGGTTTGTGGTCAAAATGGGTTTCCAGCAAATATTTGTTTTACTAAAACATCTTTATTGGCTCATAAATCATACTCTGAATTGTGATCAATGATCAACATTTTTTAACAGGAACTGAGGTCAGTTTTTTAAAACCAGGGAACAGAGCAGAAGATCCAAGAACCTATCACCCGATAAGCCTTCTAGGTGAGGAATACAAACTGATTATGAAAGCAATGGCTGCTAGTATGGGTAAAATGGAGAATAAGTTGATCATATAGACCAATATGGTTTCATCCCAGGTAGGCAAATAGCCAATACTAATTATCTTCTCATAGCAAAAAATCCCAATGGATGTAATGCTGTTTGGATGAAGAGAAGACCTTTGATTTTGTGTGCTTAGAAAGTATATTTTTCATCTTAGCAGCATTCGATTTTCCTTCACTTAGGCTTCAATGCCTTCTTGTTCAAAATGGATGCCGTATCATGATGTTTATTCTGTGTTTATATTCCTCGCTTGACACTAATTGCAGCAAGATGTGGATTACTTATTTCTGTATGTCATTGTTCTAGAGAGGCTCACAAAAGGAAGAGTTCTCCCAATGTATTTTTAGGTCCAGAGGGGGGAGAAGAAAATGAACTGAGCAAAAAGATTACCTCTGATTAGACCTATATTACTTTATCACAGAAATCTATCAAAAATATTGTAGAGAAGGATGCTATAGAAAAAAGAAAAATCTGTAATTACTTCAAAACATTATTTTATTATTTTTCTTTTTTTCCCTGTTTTTTGTTTTTCAGTTTAACTGTTTATACATAAATACAGATTATTTTGTGACACGTAAACATATTCATAAATAACAAGCTATCAAAATGAAGTGTAAATTTCATAAAGTGCAATTGAAGCAAAACACCCCTAACAATTCATCTCATCCTGTTGTCATTCATTCTATCATGCATACCTCTGCATTCACTACCCATTCTTAAAAGACAAATATAAACAGATAGACAGAACCTCACATAGGACTAACACAGAATGTATTAGGTAGACCTCTATTATGTTTTGGCCCTGAAGAAGGTGATTTAATTATCAACTATCACCGAAACGTACGTAGGCCGTACACACCAAAGACTTGGATATGTATTACAAATTAGAAAACGATGTATAGATCAGTTTATGACTAAGTGGTAGGACCTCTCTCTCTTACACCTATAGAGGTCTATGCACTTTATGAAATTTACACTTCATTTTGATAGCTTGTTATTTATGAATATGTTTATGTGTCACAAAATAATCTGTATTTATGTATAAACAGTTAAACTGAAAAACAAAAAACAGGGAAAAAAAAGAAAAATAATAAAATAATGTTTTGAAGTAATTACAGATTTTTCTTTTTTCTATAGCATCCTTCTCTACAATATTTTTGATAGATTTCTGTGATAAAGTAATATAGGTCTAATCAGAGGTAATCTTTTTGCTCTAGAGAGGCTCACTACAGGAAGCCTTTTGTTACAAATATTGAAGGTCTTTCCACTTGCACGTGTATTGCATTATTGAACTGTTGTTTATGTAGCTAGTTTGTTCTAATACCTCCATAGGAACGAAGGTCAGAAGTGGAGATTCAATATTTATGCTGTGGGATAGTGCTACGGTGAAGCGTGGCTCAGTGGTTAGAGGCGGCAGACCCGGAAGCTGAGATCGGCCGTGGACCAGGGTTTGATTCCCCGCCTTGGCGGGTCTCGGGCTAAAAAATTCCATGGACTCGACAATTCTCGCTCCGGTGCCTACTCGACTCACAGGGTCACACTCTGCGACTCTGGGCAATAGCTTGCTTAATCTCCACTACGGCCCCTCGCGGCGGGATGCCTGGCTTTCACCTTGTGGATACCCTGCCGGGGTATCTCACAGGGGAATACCAGGACGGGTTCCCTAAGCAAGCGCTTAGATACCGTGTAGGTGATTTGCGCTATATAAATACATGTACATTTACATTTACATAGGGCAATTTGATGTTTTTAGAATGTAATAATATCAGTCAAAGTAACATTTATTTAGATTACTGGTCTTTAAACAACATAAAACCATGACATTTTTATAAATAATCTAAAATCATCACAATTTCAACAACAGGTACCATTAAGATAAATATCCTGTAAGAAAAAAAAGAAAACAGTGCAGATTTCCATACACTAAATTACATAATTGGGCAATTACTCGGTATATACATTATGGTGACACCTGTATATAAAATAATTGAGTGCTTACTAAACATTGTTATAATAATTCCTATTAAGAAATATCTAAAAATTGTTATCTAAAAATGTTGCATCCATTAAAACTGTCTAAACCCAATTTCATCATAACTTACAATCTTGCAATCCATTTTTCCATAAAAGACCTTTTTACGGCATTCATATATCTCCCAATTTCTATTGCGATGTCAAGGTTAGGCATATCTACAAGAAGTTAGACTGCGTGTGCCCGGGATACAGTACCATATTTTTTTTAAATGGGACGTAAAAACTATTTCCGCAGAGCAAATATTTTTTAGCAATCCACTAATATGTGCAGGATATCACATTTTGTGCCTATCACACATGTACAATTGCCATCAGATTGCATAATTTCTGTTTTTATTCTCATTTATCATCCAAGGGTTGATACCAATTCTCAATCTTAATACTTCCCATCGGAGCCAACGATTAGGTAACGTATCCAGGTATGGATACCAGGCTTCATTCGTCTAACTATTCATCATAAATTGTACTGATTTTTCTTTCTACTCCCGGTCCTGCCTCCTAGACAGTTCCTTCCATAGGGATACCCACCCAATGGACTAAACAAACTGAAACTCTCCCTAGCCCCGATCTGGTGCAAGGTCATAAACAGCTCCCTGAGAACCGGTGTCATACCAGACTGCCTCAAAGTCGGCCAAATCACACCACTACTGAAGAAACCAGGCTTTAACACCAACGACCTCAACATATTCAGACCCATATCCAATCTTCCTGTCCTATCCAAAATCCTCAAAAAGTGTGTTCTCCTACAACTGACTCAGCACATGGGCAGCATCAACCTTCTGGACCCCCACCAATCGGGCTTCAGAAAAGTCTGTAGCACTGAGACCGTGATTCTTAGCATAGTGGACAACATCCACAAGTCTCTTGACACTGACCAATGCTGCCTACTTATTCTTCTGGACCTATCGGCAGCCTTTGACACGGTTGACCACAAGCTACTCATCAAGGCTCTCCAAGAAAGGGTTGGTGGAGATGAGGTGGTCCTACACTGGTTCTCCTCCTTCCTACACAACCGTGCCCAAAGGATAAAAATCAAAACCTTTATCTCTGACCTACACCCCGTCAGCAGAGGTGTCCCCCAAGGCTTAGTTCTCTCCCCTCAACTGTTCAAAATATACATGGAACCCCGCACCAACCTACTTAAAAAAGCCAACATCCCCTTCCACCTCTATGCTGATGACACCCAGATCTATCAGGAAACCTCCTCCATCAATTACATTCAGAGACTCAGCGACACCCTAAGATAAGTTCAACAATGGATATCAATAAACCACCTAAAACTCAACCAAGAAAAAACAGAAATCCTCCTCATCTCCAACAAAGAAGAAAACCCGCATATTGTAGAACGGCTAAAAGCAATTGATGCTCTTGACGGTAATCTCACGCTGGCCATCTCTGTAAAATCTTTAGGAATCACCTTAGACTCAAAACTCGACATGTCCAAACACATTAGGAACTCCGCAAAGAGCGCCTTCCTCAATCTGAAACTACTCAACAAAATAAAACCCTTCATCCTGCCCGTGGACCTCAAACAAGCCACTCAATCACTGGTGTTATCTAGACTCGAGTAGGGGAATGAAGTCCTCACCGGTACAGCAAAATCCCACCTAGCTCCCCTCAAAACAACTCTCAATGCAGCAGCCAGAATGGTCTCCGGAGTTGAGAAATATGAACACATCTCTCCCGTACTCAGAGAACTAAAATGGCTCCCAGTCGAAATGCGCGCCTGTTTCAGAACCGCCCGCCTCACGCACCAAACACTGCACACAGGGAAACCAGACTACCTGGCCTCCAAACTCAAGAAGGCCAGTCAGGCAAGGAACCGCAGGAGCTCCAATACCCTACTACTCATCCCTATGAAGACACGCAAACAAAAAACAGCTATTCAATCCTTTGCTTGGAGTGCTCCCAAAATCTGGAACTCCATCCCAGCTGATATCAGGACTATCCCTTCCTCTGTAGAATTCAAGAAACTCCTAAAAGTCCTCTTCCTCAACCGTGCCTTCCCGAACTGAAAACTGACAACAAAGCGAACAAGCATGCACTATACAGCACCCTGACAATGTGTCATTAAGACAAACCTCTTCCCGCTCTCCGTATCTCCTCGCTCCCTCCTCCCTGAAAAAGGTTCAGTCCAATGACAATGTGCACCCATCGAGGTTATCACAGGACTCCCTTCCTCAATGTGGCACAGCACACAGACTTCCGAACCAATATATATACCTGTCTCACTATGTGACTCTTGCATTAAAATTTGTTGTAAAGTGCTCCGATACTCTCGGGTCTGGCCAGCGCTATATAAAACTCCTAAAATAGAGTTCACTCTTAGTGACTTCTACTTGTAATGTACATTGACATATTCTCGCCTTCAGGTTCCCACATACAGAATACAATTTCTTTCTGGTCTCTTAGGCCCATTTTAAATCACTATACTGTATCTAATTTTTACACCGTTGCGAGACCTTCTGGTCTGTTCCCGGTCCAATCTTTTCCAAAACCTTAGCAGGGCCACTTGAGCCTGTACATTCCATAATGTCAGCACTAGCTCAAATCTGATTGCCTAGATCATAGATGAGCCTAGCAACGACATTAGGGATGTTATGCTCTTCCCTTCCTCAAAATCCCATCCACTTTTACCACTTAGGTAGAGTACTTCTGCCCCATAAAGTAGTTGAGGGGGTATCATCACACTGTAGGCCTTTATCAGCGGTCGATGGGACATATCTCCATAGACCTTGATCTCATTTTTTCAACCCACATACTGATGTAAGGGCCTTTGCTTTCAGGACCTCTAAATGCGTGTGGCACTTTAGGGTCCTGTTGAACCAGACGCCAAGGTATTCGTAGCCATTCACGATTTCTATTTTTAATGGGCCCAAATACCAATTGCACTTAGAATCTCTTTTTCCAAAGCATAAGATTTTGGTTTTATCCACATTTACAATTAAATGCTTTGCCACACAATATTCTCTAAATGCATTTAACTTCCTTTGTAGGCCCAACTCTGTCAACTCAAGGATTACTAGATCATCTGCGTACAATAAATACGATAGTGGTTTCACGTTCATTTTCGGGGTTGCACTTCTATCTACCTCCAGCACAGATGGCAGATCGGCTAGGAATATGGCAAAGAGTAGAGCAGAGGTCTTCAAACTGTGGGGCGCGCCCCGACACCATCTCAGGGGGGGCGCGCACTCCACAGGAAGATCTTCCTTCTCAGAGGCTTTTTATTGTCCCGAGGCGTCACAAGTTCAAATGGGAATTCTCCTGTAAGTGAGGGGGGGAGGGAGGGGAAATAGATAAGGCCGGACGTGTGCTTTTGTCACGTTGAGCTAACAGTTAACCTTCCCAGGAGGGGATTAATTGGTAGAGCTTGATGCTTCAGCTGCAGTGGGAGGCAGGGTCTCCTCTGCTAAAAAAAACGAACAGACAGTCCTGTTCCTTTTTGTACGATTTCAAAGCAGAGGAGACTCCTTGCCTTCCACTGCAGCTGAAAGGACGTCTTTCCTTTGCTTTCAGTTTTAGCAAAGGAGACATCCTGCCTCCCAAAGCAGCTGAAGCATTTCAGCTCTACCAGTTTAACCCCTTCCTGGGAGGAAGCTCTTAGTAGAAAGGAGACAAAGTTTCTTTTACATTTGCACAGGCAGGCACTGCAACACCAACAGGGCTTCAAGTTACCAACAGAAAAAATGGGCCATCTGTTTTTTAAACAGCTTGTCTTGACACCAAATATGCTTATAAAAAACATTTGTAATATGATGTTTGTTTCTTTGTTCCATTTTATTATCAGTCATGGACCATTCAGGTAGCTATAGAACACAGTTAAAAGTGCTACTATTTATATTTGCTGCTCAAAGTATGCACAGACAAGTGCTGACAATACAGCTTTAGGTGACTGTTATTTGTGTACCAACCGGGCCATCAAAATAATGAGCTGGCAACCCTAACCATAAAACTGGAAGTTTGTTGGAAGATCAGCACATTTATTTCGTCCACCCTGATCCCTTGTTAATGCCATAATTGCAATAGTTTAACATATCTGAAACCCTACGCTACCGTCAATAACTGCTGAGTTAGTTCAAGTGTCTGGGAATGCACCCTGCATTCAGACAACTCGCTCTCATGCTCGCCCTTCACTTTCATGCTCACCCTGCACTCACAGCGATCACAATGCACTCACACTGATCACCCTGCACTCACACCATTCACCCTGCACTCACAGCGATCATAATGCACTCACACTGATCACCATGCACTCACGCCATTCACCCTCTCACCCTGCACTCACAGCGATCACAATGCACTCACACTGCTCACCAGGCACTCACACGGATCACCCGCTTACCCTGAACTCAGTGATCACTCTGCACTCACAATGCACTTGTGCTGTTCACCCTGTACCACACCCTGCAGTCACACAAGCACACTACTCACCCTGCACTCATGAAACACTTCACTCACATGACTCCCTTTCTGCTCAATGTGTATACTCACTCAAATAAGACCATCACTAACCATACATTCATTTGTCCCACTCTGCACTTACATCCGCACCCAAATTCATATCGCCACCTCTCTCACCCTGCAGTCACTCCTCTTACCCTTCTCTCACACTGTCGCATAACTCACCGTGCACTCACATGGGCACTCCTACCACCCAAGAAGTGCAGAGGGTTAAATGTGCCTGCTATAAAGAATGTGTACCATGCAGATCAAAGAACTGAGTGTGGGTAAACTATGAGTAGCGCTATAAAAAAAAAAGAAATGTTTGCCAGAAAGGTGCTATAGAGAGATGGGGTGCATTGTTGGTGAGTGGTAGTGAGGAAATTCAGGGCGAAGGAGGAAATGGGGAGGGGGGCCAAAACAGACCGTTGCACTATGTGCATCCAGTGCTAGGACCAGCCCTGGTTGGGAGTGTTAGCCCCACGAAGTTTGGGTCTAGTTGCGCCCCTGTACACAAGTATGGGCATGTCGTGCCCCATCAAGGATTATGTAGTGTACCAGATTCCAGAAATTTCTGTCAGGTGGTGGGGGGGCCCAACATCTGAAAAAATTCAGCTGGGGGGCTCAACCTACAAAAGTTTGAAGACCTCTGGAGTAGAGGGACCAGCACACAGCCCTGTCTTAGACCAATATTAATTGCTATTTTCGACGTCAAAGACCCCACCGTATCCTTAATGATATGCGTCCAATTTCCTCTATGTAACTCCTATATTATGACCAGAAGTCCTTCTGGAATGTCATTTTTTTCAAGATCTCCCATAGGCACTTCTGATCAACTAGGTCAAACGCTGCCCGGAAGTCCACAAAACAGGGCAAAACATTGGTCAATTGTGGAGTGGCCTTCCTTTAAGCCACCCTGTTCCACAGGCACAATAGACCGCTGCTCCACCCAGTCATTCAATCTACCTAGTATTATTTTGGCAAAGACTTTCTCATTAACATCCAGCAAATTATTCAGTCTATAATTTTTCAGGGCTTTCATATAGCCCTTCTAATGTACTTATCTACTTACTGCTCCCCTCCAAATATTTGAAATTCTGCCAGAATCTAATATAGCCAAGAACATATGTGATAGGAATACGGCCCACTAATTTAGCTGTGTCTTTATTAAAATAGCAGGAAGGTTTTCAAGTCCTGCTGCTCGGGTTAGCTTTAGCTTTTTTATGGTATGCATCACATTCTCTACTGTAAAGTAAGTTTTTATAACTTCAACTACCCCTCCCCAGTGCAATTTATCGTTATCGTCAGCCATTTTACATAAACCATTCAATTCATCCAAGTATTCCTCCCAAGCTGCTTCTTCTACCACACAGCTCATAGCCCCTTGGGGTTGTTCTGATGCTCCATGTATCAGCTTCCAGAACTTCCGTAAATTTTTTGCTTCAATGGTTTCCAGCAGGTTTTCCCAGCATTTCTCTTTTTGGATCCTTTTGTGGTTCCTTACTAACATTTTGTATTCCCTCCTCAGCTTATTAAGCTTTGTATATCTACCCAGATAGTATTTAATTCTGAGGTTTCTTTCTTCTCTCCATACCACCCTTTTCTTTGTCATACATTCCGCAGAGAACCACTTTGCTCGCCTTTCCAGGGTTGTTTGATGATTGATCGAGCTTGATTTGTTAGTTTTTTGTTTTACTTTGACACATTATACTACTTGTTCAATTTTCCCTTCAAACCATTTCAATTTCTGACCCCTGGCACTTTCCATGTTTAGCTCCTGTTGAAATTTCACCAGTTTTACCATATATTCATCAGTTAGACTGGTTTTCAAATGCTTGGGATACTCTAATTGTTGAGGACTTGCTATATCACGTGGACTCATGTCATCACTGCGCTATTCGAGTTGCAAAGGGTTATGATCACTACCATCTCTTTGACTTACCCGAAACCCCTTTATTAATGCAAAATTCCATGCATGAACAAAGACGTAACCAATTGGGCAATATTGTGTACCTATCTTAAATGTTTGCTTGGCTGGGCAATCGATTTCTATCCTACCATTCAGGCTGAATAACCCCTTTGTTCCCAAATACTTCCCTATATAGCTCGTCTGGAGGGGATACAGTTTGGGAAGTAGGCTAACGTTATATCATATGCTCCCAATAATTCTTTAAACCAAGGATCTAACCTTTTCGGATTCAATTTATGATGAAGTCTCCCATTACAATGACCATATCAGTACCATGCTTTTCACACAGAGTGTCCACATCTTTCTTAAAATTCCCCATCTCTGTCCCATAATCCTTATGCCCCCCCCTACTGCATGTAGACATTTTTAAGTACCACATTTTCACACATTTGATCTGAAGATGACAAGGATACTCTGCAGACAAGCAATCATTTGCATTTTACGTTTATGGGCATCACTTTTTTCGCAATCCTAGTTGACATTAGTGTCATAATCACTCCCGCTGGGCGCCCAAGCCTTTTTTTCTTTGCTGATCTGTGAATTTGGACGAATCCTTCAATTATAGGGGTTTTGTCGCATAGCCAAGTTTCTAGTAAACATATAATCTCAACACTTTGGTCTAGCTCTTTTATCCTTTCTACTTTTACTGGTCCTCCAAGCCCATTTATGTTCCAAGATGTAATCTTAAGGCAATGCGACAACCCAATGTCCTAATCTATTTCACTTGGGCAATCAGCCTCCTCATGGTTCCACTGGGACAGTCTGGTACAACTGTTTTCTGGACTCCAATTACCCCAAAGTTTACTAATATCTGAGTTATCGACTACTATTTTCATGTTTTCTTATTCTCCACAAACTACATCTAACAACCTCACCTGCCTTTTTCCTAAACCTGCATGACACTTCAAAAAATATCTTCCTTGTTGGCTACTTTCCTCTAATTCTCCATCTGGTATTATTGTTATCCATTCCTTAGGTACCTCTCTCTCTGCTTTCACAATTGCTGCCTTTACCAACCCTGAATACACTAAACCCTTAGTGATTTCCTTCCCTTTTCTATTATAACTGAAACCCACCTGTCTCGGGTCCTTGGTCCGAATTCCTCTTAAACTAGGGCATTTGGAGAAGGAATATAAAAGCTGGGACCGATTTAGGGGTAGAATCTTCCTTGTTTTTTTCTTCCCATTCTCTAGTTGTGAGGGTTCAGAATGCAGCCACTTATTACCTACTGCCTCCATTTCTGCAATATGGGCTTTCGCTCTTCCCTGCCCGTTGTTCTTACTAGTAAGTGCTTTTGGTTTTCTACTTCCTTCTACTATTTTCCTGGTGTTAACATCTCTTCCCAGGTCTTTTCCATAAATGATGTCCTTTATACCGTCCTTGCTTGAAGTAATAATATGATTTGTTGGTGCAATGATTATACCATGTCGACTTTGCCGTTTCTGTACTTTCATATGCAAGAAAACTGTATATAAACCCATGGGTTTTGGGGTGCACCAGAACTCTTTTTGAGATCTTTCCTGAGCTTCTATGGATGCTGCCTGACATCTTACTGAATCTGCTGCACACTAGAGATATAGATACTTTTTCATGATTTTATTATGTTTTCTGTACTAAGAGCCTTTATGGCAAATTGACTTTATGACTATTAATACAGCTAAAATTTCCTGTTTTGTACTGTGCCTAAATTATTAATAAACATTAATAATATTTCGAAATTTTTGATCTTATACTCCCTTTTTGAGTCAGTCAAATTGAATTTATTTAAAATGCTATTTTGAATCTTATCTGTAAGGACACGTTGTCTCATAACTTTGAGGTTAACACCATCCCTTATCCACCCAATATCTGGGTGTGCCACTGGCATATAGAATTTTCAAGGGCCCTGCGCACACACGCTATTTGTGATTGTTTAAGAACTGAAATGGTTGTTCATTGTGGTGCTTGTAATCTATATCCTGGATAATGGTTAAATTAAAAATCAGGCAGAAATTAAAGTCTTCCTCTGTCCTTTTCTGGTTACCAGTGAAAAGACATGTTCCCCTTTTTGGCTTAATTTTAAAACTCATGAGTTTATGTTCCTTCCTGTTTCACCCTATGAATGTGTGATCTTAACTAGGCTATAAGCAATGCACCAAAGAAAAAGTTACTTAACTTTTTTTAATGCTCTGTTTGATAGAGACTCTATCTTGCCAGAGATTCCTCACCTGTTGAATATTCTCCAGGCGTCAGACTGGATCTGGAAACTTTTCAGTATTACTACTGCATACCAGATGTTGGTGCAGTGCTGCAATGCACTGACGTCGTTCTACTCCGGTAAACTTCTTCTTGATTGTCCATCTTCTGCCACATGTGGGATCTATATAGGCACCACTCCTGCGTGCTGACATCAGTTGCTTTCAAGAGTATCCTTGTCTCCAGACACAGAGCTGCAAAAGCAAATTGATGTGACCAGTGTGCAGATACCTAGATTTGGCATCTTATTAATTGATAGAGACCACCCACATAATGGGGGGGATTGGAGGGCTGGTGAGGAATCTACAGTTAGATAGAGTCTCTACTCGGAAGAGCATTACTGAACCGAAGTAGCTTGTTCTTCTGATAGAGACTTCTAGCTGTATATTCATCACCTTTTGAATACATGCCAGAGGAGTACCTATTCAGATGTGGGCCTGTCAATGGACTTAAACCAGAAAGTCCTGCAGTACCAAGCAGGCAAAATGTCCCTCTAAGCTAACCTGATTGTTCAAACAATAGTGCTGTGTGAACACATAGAGGCTCGCCCAAGTAGCCACCTGGCATATGACTAGGACAGAACTGCATGTGCCAATGAGTGCCAGCAGCTTTGGCCCTGGTAGAATAAGCACACAGTCCTTCTTGAGGCTGCTTTCTGGCCAATACATAGCTGGTCTTAATGCAAGCACAATTCAGAGGAAGATGGTGCTCTTTTGCACAGCGTTGATTTTTTCGCACCAGTGAACCCCACAAAGAGCTTATTATCGACCTGGTGGTCTCTAGTATGATTGATGAAAAAACTGTGCTCGTTTGGGGCCCAAGCAATAGTCTCTCCTCCTTAAAGGGGTGAGCCGGAGCATAGAAAGCCAGCAATTTGGTTCTGACCGACATAAAATGGCATCACAACTTTAGGTAATAAAGATGCCAGCGCTTACAATATCAGCTTATCTGGGAAGAAAGCGGTGTACAGTGGGTTGGCCGAAACAACTTGAAGCTCACTCACGTGCTACACTGATGAGATGACGATGAGGAATACTGTAGAGCGTAAAAAGCTACATGGGGATGCAGCTAGGAAGCAGCTTGAAGTGAGTGTCCATCAGAAATGTAAGGACCGAGTTAAGATCTCACTGTGGCATGACAAATGGAGAGGGAGGAAGCAAATGCTTTTTAAGAAATGCATAACAACTGGAGGCTTAAACAATGAAGGCTGAAGTGGCAGTTGCAAAAAAGCTGAAAGAGACAAAAGGTAACCTTTAACTGTGCCAAGGGCAAAGCTTTTGCTGACAAGAGACAAAACCAACAACAGAACATCAGACAACTTGGTCTGAAGGGGGGGTCAATCTACAGTCTAATGCACCAAACCACAAATCTGTCCCAACAAGAGGCGTATTGTTGCTTGAACATTTAATACCTTGAAAAAACAAGAGACAAGAGGTGTTTGGCAATACAGGAACAGTTTAATTAAACATTGCGGCCAGTAGATCAATTAAAGGCATAGGGTCTGAGGACTGTCTCAATTTACAATCGAACTGACACGTTCTTATATAGTTCGTTGTATGCCATAAACGATTCTGGTGATCCTTGTATGGTAAGGAAAGCAAATTGCTGCCTTTGAAGTCATAATTTATTCATTCAATAGATAATCTTGGTGGGCCATGCATCCATGCGTGAACACAATGTGGCCAGTGGGTAATATGTCCAGATGCCCAGCATGGGGAGTGTGTGATCACTACATGTGCTGTGTCCAGATTCAGCATCAAATTTTTCAATATTAACAGCATACCTTTTGTTTTAGATGGATGTCTTGCTGCTAAGATGACATCAACCACCTTGGGAGGAAGTTTAAAGGTATTCAGTTGTCGCAGCTCAATCTCCAAGCATGACGGTGGAGACTGTGAAGGCCTGGTTGCGGAACCCTTCCCTACTGCTGTTATAGCAGATCTTCCCGGAAGGGCAGCGTGATCGGAGGATAGATGCTCAAGCACAGGAGCTCTGTGTCTCCATGCCTAATCCAGGTCCAGTCAGTCCTGATCCTCTGGAGAACTCGGAGCAGGAGAGGTATCAGTGGGAAGGCAAGAGTCCTGAATTCCACTCGAGGTGGAAAGCGTCTCCGAGTGAAAGACACCTTGCTTGGAAACTCTGAAGCAAAAGTGCTGATATTGCACGTTCTCTGCAGTGATGAGTAGATCGAGCCAAGGTTCTCCCCATGCATGGACGAGCCCTTGCACCACCTCCAGATATAATTGCCACTCGTGCTCTTCCAAAGGTAGCTGGATGAGTTTGTCTGACCTGACATTCAAGGAGCCTGCCAGGTGATTCACAACCAGAAAAATGAATTGGTGGTCCAGCCACCCAGAACAGGGTCCGTGGCCCCATCCCGCCCTGTTTGTTGCTGTGCCACATGGCAGTGGAGTGGTCTATGTGTACCTGAATCAGCCTGCCCTTGATGGATTGAAGGAAGGCTTTCAACACCAAGTGGATGATCCTCATCTCCAGAAGGTTGACATGGAGCCAAGACTCCACCGGAGACCAGAGGCCTCTGCTCTCCGCCTCTCCGAAGCAATGCATTGGTCACCACTGTGAGGTCTGGGTGGGGAAAGGAGAGAGGTTTGCGCTGACTGAATCACTGTGCATCAACCACCACAGCAAATCTTTTGCAGTCTCTTCCTAAGTCTGAACATGGTCGGAGAGATCCCCTTGATGTTGGGCCCAGTGAGACTTCAGATTTCACCGCAGAGTCCGCAAATGCCACCTGGTGTGCTCGACCTGCAGGATGCAGGAGGCCATCAGTCCCAAAAGCTTCAGAGTTGACCTCACTGAAATCCAAGATTAAGGGTGAAAGTTGAGGATCACAGCTGAAATGTCCTGGGGGGAAAGGCAAGAAACCAAACTGTGACCAAACTGGCTCTGATGAAGGTAAGCGTTTGAGGAGGAGCCAGGTTTGACTTTGGCTCATTGACTGTGAACCCCAAAGATGACAAGAGGTTTGCAATAGTCTGGAGTTGGTTAATGACTGCCTAGAGTGAGCCTGCCTTCCACAACCTTTCATTGATTTAGGAGGAAGACTGGTATCTCTGACCCCGAAGGTGTGCTGCTGCCACACCACCACTTTCATGAACACTAGAGAGGCGATGGTGAGACCAAAGAGGAGCACAGTGAACTGAAAATACTCCTGTCCCGAACTGCATGCAGTGCACATGGACTTGCAGGAGCATATATTGAAATAAGCATCCTGCAGGTACAATGCTACCATCCAGTATCCAGGGTCAAGGGCAGGCAAGACCTAGGCCAGGGTGAGCATCTTGAATTTCTCCTTCCATTTGAAGGAGTTGAGAGAAGGAGGTCTAAAATATGACAAAGGTCTTCGGCCTTCTTGGGCACCAGAAAGTGGCAGTAATAACAACCACATCCTACTTCTGGCGCTAGCACCCTCTCGACAGCCCCTTTGAAGCAAAATGGAGAGACAGTTCTCTTGCAGTTGCTCGGGGACGGTGGAAGGTCTGGTGGAAAGAGAGGAAGGGCAATGTATATCCCCTGCAAACTATTCGCAGGACCCACCTGTCCGAAGTTTTTGCTTGCTGTCCTGCTAAGAATTGTTGGTTCCTGTCTCCCACTGGTTGGCTGTGCTCCCCTAAAGGGATGCTAAAGGGGTTTTGTAGGTGCAACTGTAGGGGAGACAGTGGACTGAGTGGCCCGTTGACCTTGACTGCAGGGGAAGTGGGCACTGCAGCCTCGACCGCGAAACGACTGGGTTCCCTGCTGAGACTGGACAAGCTGTGGGTATATGAAATCTCTGCAGAGGCTGCAAAAGGAGTAGTATGGTTAGTGCAGCTAACAATACAGGGCAGCTAAGCCCAGAGAGCGTGCTGTGGCTCGGCTCTCTTTGAATTGCCCCAAACGGCAGTTCCTGTCAAAGAGCATGTCCATAGGGGGGGAGAACACTGACTGAAAATCTGGCTGATCGAAACCATGCATGGCGGTGAATAACAACACTGGTGCAAATGACTCGCCCGAAGGAATCAGTGTTTTTCAAGCCACAATGAAATGTGAACTTGGCAGCCTTACAACCATCTTGAATTACCTTGTCATGGACACGTTGGAGATCTTCAGGGATAGCAGGGAAGTCTTGAGCCACTGAACCCCAAAGGGCATGGAAGCAGCGTTCCAGGAGACAGCTGGCATTTACTAAATGTAGAGACAGGCTGGTGGAAGATAATATTTGCTTTCCAAAAGTCTCCACCGTTTGAACTCCCTATTGGGAGGAGTAGTCAGAAAACTTTTGGGATTAGATCTGTTTGTTGATGCCTGCTCCACTAACTTTTTGGGGAAAGGTGATGAAACAGGTATGCAGGACAGCCCGGGTCACGGCGATGTCATCTTGCTATTTGCCTGTTGACTGGGGAGGCAAGAGCAAGGTTTGGACTAGGCTCCTAACAAGGTGTCATCTAAGGCCTCATTGAACGGCACAAGGGGCTTAGAAGATGTTTGCCCTGGCAGGAGGGTTTCCATCAGCACATTTGTTTTAACCTCCAAGGTTGGAAGCTGACCATGGCGAAGGAAGCGGATTCTTTCATGAATGGGCCAGGGGGTGAGAAAAGACATGATTCACGTGAGGAATTGAGGCCACTAGCCTCTTGCAAGTAATCCTACCATTGTCCTTATGATAGGGCAGAGTGAACTCATCACCCACTTCATAATCGTTGTCCGAGACTGTGTTCAAAAAGGTGTCCAAGATGTGTGTTCTTCCTTGTGGAGGCAACAGTTCAAGCGAGGAAGTGGTGCCTCAACAGTGGTTGGGCATGGTTTCGACTGGGTTGGAGACTACTACAGGTAGCTTCTCTTTGTCATCTCCAGCAACCGGTATGAACCATGGCACCAGAGACGGGCTCTAAATCGGAGCGGAGGGTGACGTGACGGGTCCAGAGGGTCCAACTGGCACAGAGTGCAAACTTGCCAGCAGTACCTCAGATGGAAGGCCTCTTGGCTCCTTGGGGCCAGAAGGCACGCCAGCGGGAGTCAGTAAGGATCTGAAGAGCTGGAGCATGACCTCACGGAACTATGTTTTGAAGAAGCAGGCGGCCCCAAGAACTCAGGTTGTATTGGAACCAGTAGCAGGATCGGCTCTGAAATCGACTGACTCCAGGTGCCCCCACCACACCTTCTCACATGAACACGAGTAGTGAGTGGGGCCTGAGTCCTGCTTCAATTTAATATGCATCTTTTTGAACTTACCCGACAATTTACTGCTGGGGCGGGACTAGGACCAGGACAAAACCTTCGACTACGACTAAGAGTAGCTTAGTCACAGGGTCCTTTGTCAATGTAAAATTTGGCTGTCTCCGATGGCTTTTGGGTTCATCAGCGCACAGTCACTACTGGCCTTAGAGTCGTGACTTGATCCTAGGCATATCTGATGGGGATCTCTCACAGACATGCAACAATTCCTACAGGTCTTAAAACCTGTTATTTTTTGGGATGACATTCCCTTGTACACTGTGAAATCTAGATGAAATGTCTGAAGTAAGTGCCTCAAAAAGACAAGACAAACCTTCAGATCTGCACCTGGTGGCAGGGAAAGATAGGAACTGATGTCAGCGCACAGAAGTAGTACCTATATTCCATCTTAGTCACCTTCTTTCTGAATGGCACTAAATGCTTTTATAACCTGTCGAATTTCGTTGTTAGGCTGAAGTGTTTTTTTTTTATGTGCAGCAGTGTTTGCGTCATCCTTGTCTCCAGCAATGATCCTAACAGTGGGCTCTAGGGGCTGAAAAAATCTATTCTGTTCCCATCTTTATGGGCCTTCGTGATGGGTTGGAACATCTTGTAATACTGCTTCTGCATGTAGAAAATAATTAATTTTTCAAGGACCAACAAAAGTTCACAAAGATTAAATCTAGAGCTAATAATAAACGGCTCGGTACAAATAAGCAAAAAACCAGCAAAGCAACAGCAGCGGTGTGTAATCTGGCTTTGTAAGGAAGAATGGGACAGACTGGATTGAGTGAAACTACTTCACAGAAACAAACAAAGTGCACGCTATCAAAGATCCTAGTGGCGCTACAGACTAAGAATCTCAGGGTATTATGTATTTGTAGATTTTTTTTTGTAAATGCATGCAATGCTGGAACAAGATTGAGCTGTAAGGCACTTATACCCTAAAGAAAATATATATAAACAATCATATCCCAAAACTCAACCTTTTAGAGATTTACATAATGAAATAACTTGGTCACATTACCCATGAAGTTGTTACGCAAAATGAGGATTCATTCTTATGTATGTGTGGTTATATATTTGTAGGAATTTATGTAATGCAAAGCTAGCCGACAGCAATGCTGTGCTGTACTTTGAGACATCAGAGGACAAGAACTGTGAGGAAGATTAGTTATGATCATGTATATAGTTAAAAGTGGGGAGTGAACTGAAGTTCTCTTTTGCTTAGGGAAAGACGATGATGGTTCCCTTCATTGGTTAATTAGGTACTCCTTTAATAGGTGTGTCTTTGGATCTTATCTTCACTGGAGAGGCAAGGGGCAAGCCTTATGTAAAGGGGTGTTGTTCCGAATTAGGAGCATATAAGGAGAAAGCTCGTTTCTGCTGGCTTACGTTTTTGTGGTTCTTGATCTCCAATCAGGTGACATCTTGTGATGTGTACCCCTATGTCCATTTTTTCTGAGCGGTAGGCATAAATAACAGTTTATTACTGTTTTGTACATGATGCAGTAGATTTTGAGGGGTATGAGGGTTTGAAGTGGCAGTCAGTGGAGGTCTTTCTTGGTGGGTGACCTGTGATTGAATATATGTGTGTGTGTGTGTATACACACACACACGTACGTATATAGTGGTTCAGCTACACCTTCCATTGAAACAGCATGACCATTTTTGGAAGCTCCCTGCAGAGGAAAAAAGTTAAGGAGGGGGTGAAAAAAAAGAAGTCTTTCAACATTTTGCTTACATTGCTTACAGTAAGAACCGCTTAACAGATTTAAAAGCAAGCTTGTGTTTTTTTGGTGTAAATCCGTTTGATAGTTTTTGAAATATAAATGTTTAAGGAAGGTGCTGGCGGGCTTCAAAAGGTTTATACTTTTACATAGCTGTGCAGTTTAAAATCACAATTTGTTTTTACAAATGTGATTGGCTGGCTCAGATTTTTTTCCACTATCTTTAAAATCACACGACGATTTCCACAGCCATGGAGTGCCACCCTCAGATGTGTCTGTCAGCAGGGGAGCACTAAGGGATACCCATAGGCGTTGAAAACTTGAATATCCGACCAGAAAAAAAACTAGAACATAGTGCACAAATAAAAAAAAGAGTTTGTGCTCCCATGAGCTGCCATTTTATTTTATTTTTTTATTTTTTATTTTTTTTAAAACCTTTATTGTACAAAGAAAGCTCACAAATACGGGCCTACAACCCCACGGGCTGGCCACCACACGGTAAATAACGTAGCAAAGGAGAATAAGTTCTTCACAGGATATGACACCAGGAGCACAGGAGAAACAACAAAAGCCATCGAGCAATCAGCAAAAACAGGATAACAAAAGGTTAATTTTCTAATACGGGGCGGGGAAACAGAAGAATAACGGGCCGTGGAAGGAACAACAGGGGAGGGGCCGCGGCAAGCCGCCATTTTATGAGCACAGGATGAAACGAAAAGCCATACAAACATAGCTACCAAAGAATATACACATAATCGGAGTACAAAGAAGCTACAATGGCATCAGTCAAACCGCGCTCACCCTTCACCGCCCCCACCCAAATTATAGAGACAGAACCAAAAGGCCCCCATTGCAAAATACAATACGATATGCACCCCAACGGAATGAAGAGACCCCCATAAAGGAGGAAGGGGAAAAGGGAAAAAGGGGGACAAAAGAAGGGACTCCCACCAAATCACGCACCCCCAGGAGACAAGACAGAACAACCTGACCCGGCAAGTGATATACCAAAAAGTCGACACCAAAAGAACCAGCGGGCCACAATCAGACACACACCGGAATACGAACGCCACAGAAACTCCCCAGGGGGACACATGAGGAGACAGAGTCCCGAAAAGGTGAATACACAAGAGCCATAGAACAAAAAAAAGGAAGAAATGAGGGGGGAAAATGACCCCCCAATAAAGACAGACCCCACCCACCCACCCCTAAGCCCACCCTGCACCCCTGCAGAAGGCTACGGCCTACCCCCCCGCAGCGTGCCTGTCGCCCTAATCAGAACCTGAAATATAGCGGAGTAAAGTTAAGTCGGAAACAGAAGACAAAAACGGGAAGGGCAGGGAAAGGGAACATGGGATGGGAGACACATACATACACATACACGGGGGAGGGCCGGAAAACAGGAGGAAACGCACCCGGCCACCCGCCTGAGTCGAAGGTCCCAGACCCCGGGAAGCCAAAGATTATCAGGTTAAAATCCAAGAGCACCAAACAATCACACATAACCATACCAGGATACATTGACCATCCAAATCAGTACAAGACTACCGCACGCAGATGCCAGTGCACATCAGCCCTGTCCCTGTTTGTCCAAAGTAAGAACAGTCCAGTCCAGCGAGGACCAGGCCACGAAGAACAGAAGGCAGACAGCAGGAAAATACAACGGCAGTCCAGAAAATACACGGGAAGTACAACACGGAAGATCTAGGAAAGTCACGAAGTGTAGCAAACGATGCAGGCACAGGTCCAAGGATATGTCCAAAGAAACCGACCCATCTGGGCCAGCACAGGAGAGATCGCCGGGCAGCGGCGGCAAAAAGGAACCGGGAGAGTCATGAAAGTCAGGCCGTGCAATATCCAGCTCCCGGGCCAGAGGCAAAGGAGGCAGAGCCGGAGGAGGAGGCATCATCAAGTTCCGCACACCCACGGACACGGTCGTAGCCGGGGCCAATTCCGTCAGGATAATTCCAGCCGTACCCCGCAATGGCAAAGCCACATCCGGTCGTGGGGGCCCGGGAGGCCCGTAGCGAGGAACCATCTCCGAAGTAATGACAGGCGCGGCCACCAAGAATCGCCAGGAGAGCAGGGCATCCAGGACCTCCTTAAGTGTAGGAAAACCTTTACAGTATTCGGGACCCGGGCCATGCGGCGGGCCTCCAGCGCTCGTCCAGGCCCGGCCGAGACAATCGGGGTCGGTCGCCATTTGAGAGCCCAACAAGGCGGCCGCCCACCTCCGCCGGGGCGACGGAAAGGCAAGTATAGTCGCGCCGACCAGCGGCAGAGCACCCCGGGCAGGAAGGAGGGCCACCAGAAGAAAGGGACCTCACCGGCCACCCAACGCCGCCGGTTCCGTTCTCTGAGTCCGGGCGGCAAAATCAAAATGGCCGGACCGGAGAACAAAGGGGGAGCAAGCCGGATACACGAGGAGCTCCGGCAATGGAAGGCAGCGCCTCCACCAAAGGCCTCCTCCCCACGGGAATCAGCCAGGAAGGATCTCCGGCCCACACGAACAACGGCCTTCCGACCACCTCCACCGCGCCCCGAAGGGCAGCACCGCAGGCTCCGTCCGGCCAGGGAGCCAGCAAGAAGATCCAGGCCAGTCCGCCTCCGACGCCACAAAATGATCGGGGGGCACCGCTCCGGATCCGCAGCAGCCAGGACAACCGGAACAAGAGGTAAGTGCCTGCAGGGCGTCGTAGCACTACCACACAGCAAAGAGGGCTTCCCGGGGCAGGATAACAGCAGGATAAATGTGAAAATACAGGCGGGCGAGCGGAGCCGAGCTAAAGCGCGGCCATCTCGGTCGCGAGCTAGGCTCCTCCCCCATGAGCTGCCATTTTAGATGCTGGATCCGACTGCCATTTTGTGAATGGTTGCCAACTTTTGTGCAGTCTCTGCCCCCAATGCTTATAACTCATTGCTGACGGCAAAGTGTTGCGCGCAGGACCTCGCCCATCCCTCACTGCATTCTGCTGTAGTCTGTGCAAAGCAGAGGATGGAAATAAGTGTTATATAAAAAACATAGAACTCCAATGAAGATGCACTTTCCATTGAAAAGGCTTTTTTTGATTTGCTTATAACTTTTGACCCCCCCGAGGACAAATTTGCACAAAATGTGTCAAATCATTAGATCATCCAGCTTTGGTCTAGCATACTAATTTCCCTGCAGATCCATGAAGGGGAAAACGTGGGGAGGTGAAAAAAAGTGTTTCCCCTTTTAGTTCCCACAAGAAATTTGCATATATTTATTGCCAGAACTGCAGAGTCGATTTAACTTGGCATGAAAGTCAAACTTTTGTTGATTTGGTGCAAATCTGTTCAGTAAATTTTTTTGGGCATTACCGTTTAAAAAGTTGCAGAGCAGGTGTCAAAGGCTTAACACTTATGCATATATCTGCTGTTTAGGACTAACAAACAAGGAATTTAAAAAAATCTGATAGGCTAAAGGAGCCATTTCTCCTGCTGTCTTGGTGCTGTGGTCCTTGGCGGCCATTTAAAGTGTCAGGAGTTTGTGAGTCAGAAATCCTATGTGAGATCTCGATGCAAGCTTCAAGCTTTGAAGCAAGCACAGGATTTATGAATTTAGGAAAAAAAATAATTTTAAAGCCTGGCCAAAGAATGGTGGTGCGCAGGGCCAGGAAGCAGGCCAGGCCGAGGGTTGTGCACTGGTGCTGGGTTGAGACCAGGGCTCTAGACTCATTGCCAGGAGCGCACAGATGAGTTTGGCAGGTGGCTAGGGATGCCTGCTGCAGCCCTCCGAACAACAATTATCGCGGAATGCTGAAAGCCTCGCACAGTGGGGTTGTTAATTAAGTAGATCATAATAAAATAATTAAATTCACTGAAATAAACACAGTTTAGGGCTGATTTAGGACTGTGTCTCAAACATGTAAAACCACTGAAATTTACCAGTTATGGTCATCAATGCACACAACACACGCCATAAATAACAGTGTCTGCCAGGCTAAGAACAGCATAGACACAATGAGAAAGAAAACAATATGGAAGATGGTATGAGTAATGCCATTTGTCTTGTGTGTTAATACCCATAACTGCTGAATTTCACACACACACACACACACACACACACACCCCAATGCCCCCCCCCTCGGTTCCCTTATTAGATTTTTGTCATTTTGGTGTCAAGTTGTTTATTAAATTATACTTTTTTATAGCTTTGTATTGTAACTTTATTAATGTTTTAGTACTGCATAAATGCTTTACACATTGCATCTAAGACAAGTCTGTCTGCTCTGTGCCATCGCTACCAGGGGGTGGAGCTCAGGTATATTTAGTGACTTAATTGGTTCACCCTGACAAGGATAGCGATTATTATTTGAGGTGGGTACTCACCCCTCCCCTCACCTCCAAATAATAACCCAATTTCTAGCTATCTGGAAGACACATGAAAGCAGAACATTCTACAAAAGGCATCAACTGCTCTATTGGCAATTCATTAGTGATTTCCAACATGTTGGACCCAAGAAATCTTACTTTATTTGTATAAGGCAGGACTAAGGAATCACTTTCAGTTTCAAGATAACAAAATTAGCCTTGCATACCTCGACCAAAATTGGAAACTTCATTTATAAATTAATAAATTAACATGTCAGGTGGTAGAAAGTATTATTTAATAAGTGAGAAGTTCTGGCATTTAGAATGATTCACCTTTGTCTTAATGGCAATGAAGTTAGAACTAGATAAAAATAAAGTCAATTAAGAGGTAAAACGTCGCACATTTAGATTAATTTAGCATATTTTGCTAAACCTGGCCACATTGGTGTGATAAAAATTGCCTTCCTAACCTTTCCCCCTAAGAAACTTGAAAAATAAGTTACAATATACGTAGAAAACTCAGCCCTGTCCATCAAATGCTATATATTTAGCCACTGGACAATGTATCTTCAGCTTATTGGACTACCTCTGAAGTAGGACATTAGCAGAGGCGGCTCCTCCATTTGAGTGGAGGAGTGTCGCCCCACCTGCCCAAGAGCTGAAAAATAAAATAGTAATAACGATTATTCATTACCATTTTATTTTTCAGCAACCCGTCCCAAACTAAGTGTCAGAACGGAGTGGGGCGAGTGCAGTTGAGTGGCAGCAGCAGGGAACTGAGCGCTTTAAAATGCGCATGTCTCTTTGGTCAGCTGTCTTGGGACGGCAAGCCAGACGTGCATTTCAAAGTTCTCTAACCTAGCTGTCTTACACAGCTGGGTTAGAGAAAGCGCAGGCCTCCAGTGCTCTTAGGAGTGCTGGGAGAGCCTGCTCTATCCAACCACGGCGCTGCTTTCATGCTCTGAGTGCAGCACCAGGATTGAGTAGTGCAGTTTCCTGCATCAGAAGCTTCCTGGAAGACACCTGAGGAAGGAGGTCACACTGCAAGATTGAAAGGTTCGTTTATTTATTAATTTTTTTAATGTGCCCCACCCTCGGTACGTCACCTGCCACTGGACACAAGTACCACAGGTAGCAGTGTTTCACACTAGGGAAGTATGCATGGTTGCTGAATTAGAAAGACTTAACACGTATAAATTATGCACGCTCTAATTTATATGCACCAATGCACTTTATTCACATAAAAGGCTAATTTCCATTCATTTTCCTTAAGATACTTGAGCGTACCTTGTGGACTGCATACAGTATGCCTGGATACGATCGTGACATTTGTGGAGTTACCATTTTTTCTTTTGATTAACTTATTACACATACACACTGGTACTAACACCAAACCCACTACATTCCTCGTGAGAATGGAAACAAGGATGCCTTTTTCAAACCTTTCTGCAGCACTCATGCCTGACCCACTCACATGTAAGTCAGGCTAGGAATTGCATTGGGTAATATTTGTGAACATCTGTAAAGTTACAACTGAGCCACTGTTCCTCTCACATGTATGGAATTTCCAGTACACTTCTGTGAAACTACTCTGGAATTGTTCAACAGTCCAAAACTAAATGTACGTAATGTACGCACAATACTCACTGTGGCCATCTCAAAGATATCCAAATGTCTTAGGCTTAGTGAGGGGATGTTCTACAGAGACGCGCGTCTGTTTGGAGTTCCAATTACCATCCTACCGAGGTTGACAAAGTTTGTGAATAATCACAGAAGACTTGTGAACCAAGAAGCAGACGCCCTGAATTCTGAAACATGGACTACTGTTTTCTTGTAGGTTAGTTCTTTCTATGGAGAAGGAAAATTGAATTAGGCATTACCTCCTCGTTAGTCTTCCTCGCCACATGACTTAGTTATGCTAAGCCTCACTTTGCCAGAGACCGCAAAGATCATCTGGCCTCTGCGCTCATGTGTTTCAAACTTTCTTCTTCTTTCAAAAGACTTTGCCTTTGGCTTATCCAAATACTTGATTGGGCAACGACTTCCGAACATTACAGCATGACGAATACCTATGCTGGTCTGGGAGCACTGGTTTCTTGTGTAGCAGCACACTCATTTCAAGGCGCTTAGAGAGAGTTCCCTCAAGCATGCAGTAGAAGGATACAACTCTTACAATCAGAAGACTGTGAGACTGAAATGCTCCTGGAATTGGACAAACACAACCATAGCAATGAAAGCTTTCAATATATGTAATGTATTGGAAACAACAGCTCTCGCCAACAGGCAGTTAAAGCATTCTATAGCCAAGACCAAAAAAGGAATAAAAGCAGTTTTTGTTTTCTTCTATGTTGTTTTTCCTCTCACAGTTTGAGACGCGCACTTCTTGGAATAGTCAATACAATCGCTGTGCGGAACTAACAAGATGTCACTCTTTGAGACAAACAGTCCAATTTAGGTTAATCTTTGTAAGAATAGTCTATGGCGGCACAGGGCTGAGCACTTAAGAATGTTCCAGAAGCACAGCAGGTGGTCTATTCCTTTCAACAGGATGACATGAGAATATAAGTTCCCAAAGCAGTCGGCGGCACATCTTGTCACAGATGCCAATACTCTTTAGGTTGGAATAGGAGCAGACAAACACAAATTCAATGAAAAACATTTATTTTCCAAGTAGACAGCAGACAGAAAACCTTAAGTACTCACCCATGTGTCCATAAGTATCTAGATTCTCCAGTCATCACTAACAAGCTGCGGCGAGGGAGCAGGACAGCCACAGACCGCCCATCAGGATGCTTGAACTCCATGACAATCTTAAAATAAAAAGAAACCCCTCAATCACTGAACAGCTCTCTTCAGCATAGCTGTGCCCAATCTGAAGGCACAACCATAACAGAACACAAAAATACAAAAGAGATTAATAGATAAAAATAGACTGGAGCCATATTTTGCAAACCAACACCAAACAGAAAAGCTGGCCAGTTTTTTTTTATTTGCTCTGAACGGAGAATTGTGACACAAACATGCCTTTTTCGGGGAGCCTCTGCTGCCTACAAAGGAGAAAAAGAAAAGCAAACTGGAGGTGGTATCTCACAGCGGTCCATGGACTGCTGAGAGATTATTCGGCCTGACACATGACCAGGGCAGTTCGTCCCAGGGGCAAGCTAGCAGAACGCCAGCTGCCAATGCGATTAGTTTTCATGTAAGGACCTATTTCATTTGTTTGAAAGGGTGACCAGAAAGTTGAAACAACAGCAACTTGATTTACCACAGTATCACTCAATCAGAATAAGTTCTTCTGATAGGACCAATCTGATTTTCACAACTGGTGTGGGTAGGCAAAACTTCGGTGGGCAGTGTCATCGTCAGGATTTTGTGTGTCCTGGGCAAGACTTATTTTGGTGGCCCTTCTAGGGAACAAATAAGATTTTTTTTATATTAACATTTTATTGGATTTTTTTATGATCGCATTAAAACTTTTGCCTTGCCCAGTATCAAAGCCGAATACCATTGTATTGCTGGTATTTTCCAAACCAGGATTAAGTCAAGATCCAGAACCTCCACATTGCTACAATTCGCCCCTCTAGTATTATCTGTTCGACAGGCCATGGTAGTCCCACCATTTTCTCCAAATTCTATCATACTTGCACAGGAATCCTCAGGTCTTGTAAATGCTTTCCTCCAGTTTGCCACACCAATCCATGGCCCCAGTCAAGGCTGTGATTGAGGGGGCCATTGAGGTAGTCCAGCCACTGGCAATGTCTCTCTTGGGTATTAGCATGCTACCCCAACCAATATTCGTTCCTACCTGGGTCCTCCTAGGTCACCAAGTATACTAAGCAGGGCGATTCTAGGATCCCTAGACACAGTCTAGCCCACCACCGCAGACAATACACCAAAAACAGCTTTCAAATAATCCTGAATCAACGGACATTACCAGACAACATGGAAAAATCTCTCTCTTGAGTCCTGCACTTATAACATGAAGGAGAGGCGGGTAGGCCCGCCTTCTGTAGGCAAAAGGATGACATGCAAGCCTGATGCAAATACTTCCACTGTATAAAGCAGAGACTAGTAGAGATCGTCTAAGTGTGATGGGCCACACAGGCCTCTCTACAATCCGCCTCATACAATTCCCCCACATGACCCCCCCACCTCTCCTTCATAGGAATCAATGATGTAGGTCCGTTCACTACCAGGGATTTAGGACCCCCCCCCCCTTTGCCTAGGTGGCTCAAACAAATCTTATTTTCCAAGCAGCTATATTGGTGTGTATGTAATGCACGCCTTAGCTTTACATAACAGTAACATTTGGTGTTGGGCATGTGGAAATCAGACTGGAGTTCCTGAAACGCCTTCATGTGGCTGCCACGTCACACGTCGCCAAGCCTCGATATTCCAATGGAGTCCCTGCTCTTAACCCCTTCCTGTGTGGATACCTACTCCAGCCACCTACCCATCCACAACTGGGTTTCCTCGGTTAATTTGCAGTTCTATCCCAGCCACCGCAACGTAGCCCTCCACACTCCAAACACCACCTAGGTAACCTCTAGAATTGTGGGAAGGAATGGGGCACCATAAAGGATATGTAGGATATTATTTAGGCCCAGGATAGCAAATTCAGCTCTGCATGTGGGTTTGTCCCACACTCCATGCAACCATTCATTGACAGGAACTAGATGTGAAGCCCAGTAATAAAGGAGCACGTCTGCCATAGCGAGGAGCCTGTCATACACTGCCCGTGTACACTTGCTAAAGGAAACACTGGAAGGGCCGCCAGCTCAAATCAACTTGCGGCTCAAAGCCTGAACAGAGTCAAACAAGTTCTGTGGGATGTGCAAAGGGTCGTTTTGGAGATTATATAGGAATTTAGGTGGGATCCCATTTAATACAAAGCGATTATTCCCATGGTGTTGAGAGGTAGATTAGGCCACCGCGAAATATCTTCCCTAGCTTTGCGCAGCACAGATGCAAGATTCAGGCTCCATTTAAAGTCCAGGTGTTGAAAGCTAACCTGACACACCGGAATGTGGGATTGCCAGGTCTAGTCCTGGCAGTCTCCCGTCAGGGGGACCAATAGGGATTTGCCTCAATTAACCTCAAGTCCTGATGCCTCCCCAAAAATGCCTAGGATCTGGAGAAGACTAGGCCCAGTATTTGCAGGCCTACGCAGGTCTAGACAAGAATAAGAAGACGTCATCTGCTTAAAGCGCTATGTGCTCCTCCATAGCCAAGCCCAAGTCAAACCGCCAAACCTGAGGATTGCAGCGGACCCACACTGCCAGCGGCTCGATGGAAAATACAAATAAGAGTGGTGACTATGGTGCCCCGTTTCACCGGAAAAGCCTCTGATAGTACTCCATTAAACCTCACCCAGGCCCGGATGCCTGGGTACAGAACCCCGAAGTAAGTCAGGAATAGAAGCGCAAGGCCCATACCCGTAGCACCTCGCCGAGGTAAGTCCAATCGATTGTATCAAACGCCTTTTCAAAGTCAATTAACATAAGGGATGCCAGACCACCCAGGGCCCTAATTTGGGATACCACTATATGCACTCTCCGAATGCAGTGCTGCGTCGGATGAATCCACGCTGGTCGGAGTGCAGGCGCTTCGCCAGTAGTTTAGCATAAAGCTTGGGGCGGAATAATGTTGGGGCGGAGTTTATGACACAACTCCACAGGGAGCCCGTCGGGTCCCAGCATTTTGCCTGGATTACGTTCTGAAAGCGTGTACCCTATTTCTTCTCCGGTGATGTTGGTCTCTAAGGCAGCCCTTTCCTGGGGAGGCACTCAGGGCAGAGAAAGCTCTTCTACCAAGGGGACAGTTCTCTCAATATCAGGGAGCCTATGACATGCATAGAGCTCCAGAGTAGCGGGCAAAAGTGGCAGCTATCCCCTGAGACTCCTACAAACTCGAATTTTATTACCCATTTTATGCTAATTCAAGCCTGCGTAATGCCAAAGAATAGTATGTTAAACTTTAGCATCACCACAAACAACAGTTGAAAAATGTCTTGCCCGGGACCCCAAAAATCCTCAAGATGACACAGAGTACAGATACAGAGGTAGATGCGAGTCAAATTGAATAGGCAAAGATTAAATAAAGAGAAAGTTCCCTTTCAAATGGCGCCCTTTAGGAGGTGGGGGCCCTTGGCAATTGCCCACTTTGCCCATGCTTTAAAAAGGTGGTATATGATTTCATAGAAAAAAGATTTCATGTAATACCATTACGGAGAAACCCTGTAATCTTAACTGTTTAATAGAAATGTTCCAAATGAGTGGCATTTACCTTTTCGTAAATAACCATTATAGAATGTATTTTTGTTCGAAATTGGCTTTAGAATGCTCATTTTTTTAAGTTTACATGCAATGGTTGTAGTTCTTACTTTTTGAAACAGTTTTGTCAGAGACATTTCATTCACTGGTTTACTTTATTTGACACAATCAAACAATTACTTTGGATGCTTTTAATTCGCTCACCCATCACCATCCCTAAACACCATCCATCGCAGACCCCTCATACCCTTAAAAACCATAAATTCTTGGCCTCTAAATCCCCTCATCACACCTAAACTACACGACTCTGAAATCTACACGCCCTTTCTACCCCAAAAATCCACCATGCCTGAATCATAAAATCACTCACTGGGTAGTAAAACCCAAAAAACACACCTTACTACGTCTAAACACCACTCATCCCATACCCCTTAAAACACCTCAGCACACCCAAACTTCACCCATCTCCAAACGCTAAAAAAAGCCTTACCGCTCTCAAACACAAGCCATCCATGACCCATAAGAAGTCCTCTTCACCCTAAATTACTCATAGCTGAACCCAAAAAAAACCTTTCTACATCTAAACTACACCCATCCCTGAATCCTTAAAACCTTCCACCACCCTGAACTCTACTCCATCCTGAACCATAAAAACTCTTCACCACCCCAGCCGATACCCATAATTGAACCTTAAAAATCCTCAACAGCCCTAAACTCCGCCCATCCATGAACCCTAAATCCCACAACACCCTTACCCTCCACCCACTCCTGAAACCTAAAAACACCTTACACATCTAAACACCATCATCCTTGAACCCTAAAAACCGCTTACCACCCCTATACTCCACCCATCTCTGAAACCTAAAAATCCCTTTCTATGTCCGATGCCCATTATTCCTGACCCTTAAAACCCCCCATCACCCAAAATACTACCCATCCCTAAAGCCAAAAAACCCACAGTAGTCCTAGATCCCACACAAATCGAACATGATTTTGGATTTTTACTTCAAATTTTTAACCCTTTAAAATGTTTCCTTTTATTTTCGATTGTTTTGTATTTCCTTAAAATTGGTTTTCCGTGATTTGGTTTCCTCCAGTGTCGTTTTTCAGTTCTTGTTTTCCATTAATCCACACACATCACTTTAAAACGTCTCCGAATGTGGGCCACTCTGGCATCCCGAAAACAGTTGGCTGGTTTTCTGTGTTCTGTCACCTTTTTCCAATTCGCTGTTTTGTGCTTTTTCAAACAGATTTAAATTTTACAGCGAACTAAAAAAAGGGATGATTTAGATAATTTTGCTTTCACTGAAACTGTTCTCAGTCCCCTTATATCAATCACCATCAAACATGTCTTCTAACTGTGCATTAGTTTATTTGGAGCACAGAATGCAGGGGACACCTTAACGCCATGGGGGGTAATGCTTCCATTTTGGTAGTTTGTGATTATAGCAAGATAAGTGGAATGTGGGAACAGGAATATTAAATGTAAACAATAACTATTGTTTATGGTGGAAAAGCCATTCTGCCCTAGAGCAGTGTTTCCCAAACTGGGGTCCGTGACACCTTCCCAGGGGGTCCTCAGGCAGCAGTTTTAAAAGCACTCCAAAATTCCTTGTAGAATTAGTAGTTTTCGAGCGTCAAGGTAACACCAGTGATTAGTGCACCTGCTGGAGAGAGATGAGAGTTTTATCCAGTGGCAGGTTTGACTTATCTTATGTAGCACAGAGGGTTAATATGCCTGCTGCAAAGAACGCGTACCACATATTTTAAAAAACAGTATTTTATGTGCATAGGTCAGTGCATTACTTCTTTCGTCTCAGAGATTATTTTGTTACTCTTCAGCTCATAAGAGACAATCATAATCTAGCACAGTGACCTATAAACTATCATCAAAGAGCTGCTTACACACTGCATGGTACAAGTTAGTAACTTATGCTTTTTCAGTCTTTCATTATCCTGATGCTGCTAAAGGGGTTTATTTGGGTGGAAATACATTTTTATTGTTAAAGTCAATGCTAACCACTGTGTTAGGTTCTGAATCCTGAGTTTGTGCTTTTCCAGACAAAGCACTCTTTAAAAATGCCTACCAGTATGAATGACATGTGATTCCTACACATTGTAGTCACCTTTGCCTTATGTAACATTTTCTCTACACTGATTTACAAGTATGGTTCATTGTCTCTGTATGTGTGTGATGTAAATTGCTCTGACATCCTACAATGGTATGAGAGATGCTATAAAACAAATGGAATACATGCGATGGATGTGTTAGGAGAAATGAGAGGCACTGTTGAAGGGTGATAATAAGGGAATCATTGAAGAACCCCAACAAAGATTGTTGTATCCTGGTGCCTAGTAAGGTAATTATTTACTATTCTTTAAAAGCTAATACAATTCAATATATAATGATAAATGTGTTGTAGAATGCACCATTGTATCCTAAATTTTCTTGGGGGGTGAGCCTCCCAAAGCCCCCTTTGTAGTGGTCAGCCTCACTCACTGCACTTGGTGTGCACTGTATCAGGACTGGTCTCAAAACATTTGCCAGGGGTTCTTTGGGTTTCCACTCTGGCCCTGGCAGGAGCCTTGTACTGCAAAATAAAAGTATCCATTTAAAAGGTAATCACAGAGATGCAGCACCAACCTTCCCATTAACATTTTCAGTTTTTTGCAAACTCTTTCAATATAAAATACTAAAATCCTTAGTAATTTGAGTATTTTCTTTGTGTGCAGGTGTGTTTATTTTTTTGGGTAATACTCTTTTAATGTTTGAAACTTAAAATCGTACAAATTGCTGGTGGGTCCCCGGCTTCCAGTGGTGAGTCAATTGTATTGTATTGTATTGTATATTGGATTTGTAGAGCGCCTTATCACCCAGGGGTCTCTATGCGCTTAGCGGAGAGTGGACACAATGTTGTTAGGGGAGCAAGCTAGATGGTACCCCATGCCTCCTGAAACAGCACGGTTTTTAGCTTTTCCTGAAGGGCAGCAGACTTGTTTCTTTGCGCAAGCTCTCTGGCAGTTTATTCCATGCACTGTGAATTGTGTAGGCGAAAGTGCGCCCTCCTAGAGAGGACAGTTTGAACCGTGGGCAGACCAACAGTGCAGCATCTACTGATTGTAAATTCCTGCTAGGGGCGTACGGAACAAGACGTTCCTTAATGTATTTCGGGGCTTGCCCGTACAAGGCTTTGTGCGTAATGCATAGGCCCTTGAACTTGGCCCGCTGTTTCACTGGCAGCCAATGGAGTTTGCGAAGAAGGGGGGTTGCATGAGTCCTTCTTGGTTTATTGAAGATAAGTCTGGCAACGTCGTTCATGACTATCTGGAGTCTGTTCATCAGTTTTTGTGGAGTACCGACATACAGAACATTGCCGTAGTCCAGACGTGCCAGGATTAATGCTGATACTGCTCTCCTGAGTGTGTCCGCCGTCAAAATGGGGGACAATTTACGCAGTTGTCTCATTAGGCCCACACAAGTGCCCACTACAGCTGAGACCTGGGCTGACATAGTGAGAGTGGCATCTAAAACTATGCCTAGGCTTTTAACTGTTTCTGCAGGTACTGGGGAGTTTCCTAATTCAGTGGGCCATAAGAGGTCACTCCAAGGGCTAGATGTTGTCGTGATTGCAAGCACCTCAGTCTTGTCAGGATTAATCTTTAATGAGTTTGCCGTCATCCAATTGACGGTAAATTTTAGGATGTTTTGCAATTTCTGATAAGCTGTTGGAGAGTTGCCGATTTGAATGATGATCTGTGTGTCATCAGTGTAGTTGTATATACTGCAGTCCATCTGATTTAGTGATGAGATAAGGGGTTGCAGATATGCATTAAACATCAAGGGTGACCGGGCCGAGCCCTGTGGGACTCCACATGTGATCCTTGCTGCCTCTGATACCAGGTCATCCAGCTGTACTCAATGGGGGTCCTCATGCCTTAGAGCCTACGTTCTGCCTTTTGACGATTACTTATTGTATGCAGGGGTGGAGCGGGATGGAAAAAGTTACATTTGAAAGGGGGACGGGCCTCCCACTCCTTAGTAATATAAGTATTACGACTACGAATGTTTTCATATGGATGTTCAAGAAGATTCCAATTTATTTTCCTATGTATTGAATGCACAACAAATTATTCAATTCTGGACAGCGGATATGTGTTTTGCCTCTGTTGGTGCATGGGCCTCAGGCTTTTTCAGAGCTCTTATGTATTTACAAGTTGTATGTGTCCAGTAAGAATTCTGGCTTTTGGACAGAGCTCTTGGGTTCTTGTAAATTCTCTTGGGATCTTTGAATGAGTGTAAAGCAGTCAATTGATTTCACTGTTGTAGTCTAAATGTCTCTCTTGTTCTGTTGAGCGCACTCTGAGCTATGTATTAGTTGCTCAGGATTCGGGAGTAAGGAACGTCACTGTGGTCAGTTGGCCGGGTTCAGGTGTGTTCTGTGTCACAGAAGAAGCTCAAAGTGCACTCAAAAGATTGAGGTATTGGGCATTTCTCAAGACCTGCCATGAGATGCAAGCCTCAAAATAAGGCATGTTAGATTGATTATGCTGTCAAGAAATAAAGATTTCAGGATAAAAAATGGCCCATTGGTGTCACTAAGAAGAATGCATAAACTCCCTGATTGTCAAATAACTCTAGAACCCTCAAATCAACCAATCAGCATTTAGAAAGGTCATCAACAACAGTATATGGAATGTATTCAGGTTAGAGGATAAAAACTAAATCTCAGGGTGCTCTAATGCTTGTTTGGTAATTAAGTTTTAATCAGAACCAAAAATGCAATCGTAGCTAGCCACTAGCTACTAAAAACATCAAAAGTAAGCTTATGGTACTATGCTTCGGTGATCTTACCTCGCTGGTCCATGCGTTAAAATGGTTAAGAAACAATGCAGACAAAATTTACTGGAGTGACCTTGACTCAGTGACACACCATGTCTATATATGTCCCGCGCTACACACGGAAAGAAAGTCACTAATGTACATACCTTTCAACAACCTGCAGGTTCGGAAGTGTCGACAAGCGGTCACCGAAGCAGGGGCGGCTCTAGGCTCATGGCGGCCCTGGGCAGGGAGCCTAGGTAGGGGGCCGCGGAAGAGGGGGTCCTGGCGGGGCGGAGCGCGGAGGCCAGTGAAGAGGGGGGGGGTCAGGGTGTTTGGAAGTGGAACAGAGCCAGAGGCCGCCAAATCCCTGCCAGGGGCCGCCACGCAAATATGTATCCATCCTCAGAGGATTATTATATCAAGGATATATATTGGCGTAGTGGCCACTGGGGTTTGGTGGCACTGTGCAGGTGCACAGCTTGCACATGCCTAAGGCCGCCCCTGACCGAAGCCTTGAACTCAATAAATGGAGAGTTGAACATTTGACTCGTTACATTTGTAGTGCTCATAACGAATAAAATGGCCGGTTTGGAAGAAGGAAACACAAAAGGATTTTATACCCAATCAACTTGGGGGACGGACCTGGCTCTTGATTCGTACTCTTTAAGTTTCAAAGTCGATCTGCGCTCTTTCTATTGTTTTAAACTCTTTATACGTGATAATCCTGCTCCACCGCCGTGAACCTTGATTATGTTTCAGGTCCATAAATAATTATTTTACCTTTTTAACTGTAAATTTTAGATAACGTTTCGAAACGATTAACTGTTATAAGAGTATGTATTTTTCAATGATTAATTACTTCATTGTAACCTCAGGTTTCTTTTCTATAAGAATGCGTTTGCACATGCCATGATTGTAATTGCTCGCGCATGAGTACACACATTTGACATTTCAGAAACCAGTGTAAAAGTGTCAATGACACTCACAGCCCCAGGGAACAACGAAAGCTGTGCAAGCTCCCCGAAGCACCCGCTGAAAGCGCATCGCCACCCTCTTATCACAGTATGCGATGAGTGAAAACATTTGGTAGCAGCTACTGAATGAGCAGGAAATGTATTGTGACGTGTTTGCAGGAACGTGCCTTGGACAGTAAGATGGGGGTGGGGGGGGGCGTACTCCTGATATTACAACAGTCACAACAGTTGATACATCATTTTAAGATAATACGGCAAGCAGGGCGCACAAGATGGGCTTAAGGAGCAGTGAAAAGGGAGAGAAATGCAGATTGGCACGGGTACTAAATACTTGACTACACATTATTTAATTAAATAATCAATATTTTTTTAAGTCTTTCCAAATAGAGAGAGGGAGTGTGTGTGCGCCCGTTTTTGTCTTTGTGGAAAACATTCCTGGTGAAATCCGACAGATACCTCAGTCCTACCCCACTGAAAGCACCTGTACACAACTATGTATCACAAAATACATTTATTAGGGGGTGTAGCGCCCCCTCCTCCCTCCTGAAGCTACGCCCCTGCATATTTGGCAATTCCGCTCGTATAGTGCGAGATTCTGGTATATCCTAGGTGGGGAGTTTTTTTTATGTCCTGCACGCCCGTCAGAGTTGTGCTCTTCTCGTGTTTGTATACAGGCCCCGAACAATGGGCATCTTTCTGTGAGATGCTCAGGACTTCCTTATGACTCTCTACCGAGAGTCTAGCAGGTGTTCTTTTTTAAGAATGAAAAGTCTTCGTCGCATCATCGTTCACACATTTAAGTGCCCACTTTAAGTACCTGTGCTGTCACTCAGTGCTCTACTTTGACCCAAGCTCACCCTCAACGCATTCATTAAGCCTCGTCGCGATGACGTCACACATTCGTGTCCTACGCGCCCTTAATCCAAAGTACTGAAAATGACTTTTATCCAAGTAGAAACTTGGAAATTACCACCTTCGAAGGACAACAGAATAGAAAGACGTGGGCACCTGGTGCTCTCTTTAATTCACCAGGAACTACAAATCGATAAAGCAACTCATGCACCGCCGGATCCGTCTGCCTCCTGACAGTCTGGCTCCACAGGAGCTATTTCCAATTACCCTTTTCGTTTTTACTCATTTTCTTTCTTCTCCGAGGTGGCAGAGTTAATAAAGATCACATTTCCACCCAGTCAGCCTTTGGTGCATCACAAAAATTACAGTGGAGGTCAAAAACAATCCAGGCTGTGAGCGCATACCAATCCGACACTGCATTCCAGACCTGCCCAAACTCTCCAGAGAACATTTAACAAACCAGAAAGATCTGGCAGAAGTAGGCGGCAGAAGTAGGCGGCAGAAGTAGGCAGCAGAAGTGAGGATATGGACAACCCACCGGTATCAATTCAAATAAGAATGATAATATAGGACGAGAGATCAGTCGGTCTCGTTATAATTAAAACCTGTGACCAGCAACCTGCACACAGATCGTAGCAACAAATGTTACAGAGAACTGAATACAACTGCAGAAAGCATGGTGGTAACTTCTATGTAATCTAATTTCACTGTGGGTTAAAAGCTGCCCATTACTTACCATTAATCTTCCTTACTCCTCAACCCTTCATTACTTAAATACTCAGAATTACCTGTCCAGGCACCGCATCCCCACATCTAGCCAAATCCCCAAAAGTCTCACCTTTAACTTTACCCTCCTGTCCCTTATCCCCATCCGGAGAAACCATACACAGGAGATCTGGCCATACTCACCCTGCCATCACCATCGAGAACATAAGAACTTAGACAAGGAAGTGTAATAGAAGTTGTTAGACCTAAACAGCCTTAGGTGGTCTTCTCCCCAACCTTTTGACTCCCCCCTCCATTTTCTGACCTCGTTTTTGCTTTCTTTAGAACTCTGTGCTCTTTACCACTGCTAACCAGCGCTCAAGTGCTAGTTCTCTCTCTCCTGAACATGGCAATGTTGGCTCATGCCCATTTGGGATAGTTAATTTATTTATAAGTCCCTAGTAAAGTGAACTACATGCGCCCAGGGCCTGTAAATCAAATGCTACTAGTGGGTCAGTAGCACTCATTGTGCCACCCACTGAAGTAGCGCTCTAACCATGGCTCATCCCGGCCATTGCAGAGCCTGTCTGTGCAGTTTACACTGTCATGTTGATACGGCCAGATAAACCTCTTGCCTGGCTTAAACCTTCCCTTTTTATACATATAAGACACCCCTAAGGTAGGCCATTGGTAACCCAGAGGGCAGTGTGCGATATATTGAAAAGGCAGGACATGTACTTTTAAGTTTTATATGCCCTAGTAGTGAAAAAGTCACACATTTGTTTTTTCACTACTGCAAAGCCTATATCTCCCATGGGATAAAACTGGGATTACTTTATTACATCTTTCCAGTGTAATTCCCAATTGTGAAGAGATCGATTTTTCAAGTTTGGTGTCTCTGAACTCACAATTTAATAAAGTTGGATATTAAATTGCAAATCCAAAAATGCCACTTTTATAAAGTTGGCATTTTCTTACTTTAGTCATTATGTTCCTTCTGCCTGTCTCTGACTACACATCTGGGGTGGGCGACAGCTGGGTTTTGTGCATTCCCTCTAGACAGCCACACACAAAGGGAGCTCAGGTGTGACTGATGGGCCATCTACATCCTGATGGGCAATCCTGGGCAGAAATGGAGAAATGAGCTGGACACAGCCTCACACTTTCACCTGAATAGGCTGTGTCCTGTCCCCACACAAAGAACTGGAGCCAGGGTAGAAAGTAATGACCTCTGTGCACTCCAAAGACCTTTCTTTGAAGTCTCCCTTGCTTCAAAGGTGCAACTGGGTAGAAGTACTGGACCTCTCGCACCACCTATTCAGTACACTCCTGGATCTGTGAAGACAGGAAGAAGAACTGCTGTGCTGTTAAAGGACTGCCACTCTGCTGGACTGCTGCTTTGCTGGACTCCTGCATTGCTGTGCTGCCCTCCTGCCTGGGTCAGAAGGACTGGACCTGCATCACTTGAACCTTGGGTGACTCCAAGGGCTTGCTGGCTTGCCTCCTGATTGAAGTCTCAGGGACATAAAAGACTTCCAACTCATCTGCACCTGAACTCTGCCATCTCTGAATCAGCTCTGCCAAGTGGTGCCACCCGATTTCTGGACCATTGAAAGTGTGGCTGAGGTGCTTCTTCAAGCCAACCCATGCATCCGCATTGGAACCGGCACAGCTTTGCCTTTGCGTGGGTCGGAACCGGTGCATCTTTGCCTTTGCGCGGAACGGAATTAGCTCATCCTCGTTGCGTGGAGTAGATCCGGCGCATTGCCTTCGGAACCATTGCATCGCCCTCAGACTGAAGCATCTTCTGCTGCATGAGGAGCGCATTGCATTCAGAACCAGAGCATCGCACTTGGAACCGACACATCGCCACTGTTCCAGGGAGAAAATCGAGGCATCTCGTCCACTGCATGGCTCGACACAGACGCATCGCCCTCGGCTGCACCTTGCATCTTCTTTGACGGCGACACAGGATCAAGGTACTTTTCTTCAGTGGGTCTAACAGGTTCACTGTATCCTGGACCGCGCTCCATCGCGGTCAGCCTAAGCTTTTGACTTTGTCCCTGTCAGGTGAGAACGGATATCCCAAATATGCGCTTAACGCTTCCAAGAACTATTTTACAGTTTGATCTTTAAAAACTCATATCTTGCCTTCTACTTATTGAATTTTTAGTCGTTTTGGTCTTGTTTTATTTATAAAGTGATTCTGTATTTTTCTAAACTGATGTGGATTCTTTTTGTGGTGTTTTCACTGTTACTGTTTGAAGTGTTGCACAAAACATCTTAAATTAAGCCTGACTGCTCTGTGCCAAGCTACCAGAGGGTGAGCACAGGATAATTTAGGATGTATAGTGACTTACCCTGACAAGGATTGTGGTTCCTGCTTGGGCAGGGTGCATACCTTTGCCAACCAGAAAACTAATTTCTAACACTGGTAATCAGCAGTGGGGATAGGACTTGTGTTTGTGCTGTGCCATACAGTCACTTGGTGTACACCACCCATCCACATCCAAGACAATTTTGAATTTGTTTCACTTCTCCCTGATTGACATTCTTGATTTTGTTCTTTAATCATGTCTCTGACTGCTGGACCAACTGCACTATAGCACTGAATAATACATTTGCTGCTCTGGAGGGGCTTGAAGTATGTGATTGACAGGAGGTACGTAGGGAGGCCCAGCATACTCAGCACAGTCAGGCCCAGCAGCTGGAGAATTCTTTAAAAACTAGTCATCCACTAGAACCGAGAAGTGATATGGTAAAATCATTAAATTGGTCCATAGATGGACTTAAATCTAAATTGGATAATCCAGAATGGACTAGGATTATACATCAATATGATCTAGTACACTGGTTCCGAAACTGGGGTCCGCGGACCCCCAGGGATCTGTGACACATTCCCAGGGGGTCAGCAGACAGCAGTTTTAAAAGTACTGCAAAGTTCCTTGTATAATGAGCAGTTTTTGGGCAGCAATAAAAATGTCAAGATAACTCCAGTGATTAATGTACATGTTGGAGAGAGATGGGGGTTTTGTCCAGTGGCAGCTATCACTCATCTAAGGAAGTGCAGATGGTTAATATGCCTGCACAAATAATGTCTACCATGCATTAAAAAAACAGTATTTTGTTTGTGCATAGCTCAGTGGGTTCCTGATTTTGCCACAGAGATTATTTTGTTATTGTGCAGTTCACAAATTCCAATCATAACCTAGCACAGTGAGCTATAAACTGCCGTCAAAGAGCTGCATGAAAACTGCATGGTACAAGTTAGTAAGCAGGGATGTGGAATTCCTACAGCCCGACGCCCAGGACATATTGTTTGGGGTCAAGGGCAACAGGTTTTCATGTGTATTGCGTCCTTGGGACAAGCAGGCCCAACGCCCTGCAGCACAAAACCTTTGGCTGCCAATGTGCAGTACCACATTATGGATCGGGGAAGGGCACTGTCTGCAGTTAAGGTAATATTTTTGGTCGATATGTTAATGCTGTTCAAACTTGTATTTATGGTTGATTAATTGAAAGCCTTTATTATTAGGGTGAGCGCTCTAAGTAAATGTTGTAAACTGTGACTGCACTACTGACGGTGGTTCCAGTATAAAAATGTGTACACACGTTTTCAAAGTTTACTAATATGATGCTATGTTTAATGCTCCGAGAATGCTCTCTGATTTGATGCCCATATTTGCAGAAGCTTAAAAGCAAGAGTGATGATTCTTTGCTTTCAAAATAAAATGTTCTTAAAAAAATGAAAGCAGGAAAAAAAAAACATTTTGCTAAACTAGTGTAAAATTTCAGGTACCATTTCTTTGTAGCATCATTTAGTAACATGTGTGTCAGGGGCTCAGTGACGCTGACGGACGGGGTGTGGACTTTAACATCTGTTCCTTTCCACCCCGTCCGCAGGACTCCTACGGCCCCTTTAACTCTGCTTGGATTTCTTCGGAGACACTGCCCACATCCCTCACGTCAACCGCCGGGAACCAATCCGCTGTAGAGGAGGCGGATAAGGAAGTTCTGCCTGAGTCTGAGAGCACGAACGCCGGAGGAGGATCGGAAGTCGAGGAGCCGAAGACGACCAGCGTTGCGGTTTTGGAGGTCGAGAAGAAGCAAGACGAGGTCCTGGAAGACGGCCAGCCCGGCGGAACCGGTACGCCAGGAGGCCACCGTCACCACGAGTCGTCCCGCCGCACTTCTGGAGAAGTGTGGCTGGACAAGGTACGGAGCCGGATACGGGGATTGGTCTTTTCACGGGGTGGGACGGGGTAGGGGCGGTTGAGGGTGGTCACTGGGCGGCATATGTGTGTTAGCTTCACTTACACACTCCCGAGCACTATACTGAGCGTTAACTTTCTGTGACAGCTCGTCAATATTGGTGGCAGTCCCTGGTGATCCCCTCACTTCCCCGTCCTCCTCATCTGTACATAGTGCCCAGAAACAAGACAGTAATCCTGGGGTACGTTGTTTCTTTTTCTTTTCTTCATTGTCTTGGCCGGTGTGGAGAGTTACCCGGAACCCTGGGGAAAGCCTGAAAAGAAGAATCCCGGAAGAACTCGGACTGCACTGACTGGACTTTGTTAAAAACCCATCTAGACTCCCTTTTTGAAAGACACTACTTTAAAAATAAAGAATCACGTGAGACGTTCCACCTTTGGTCAGCTCGTTATTCCTCCTATCCCCATTGCAACGGTCACAATGTGTTTACGCATGCTAGTATTTCCCAAAAATATTCATTATGGAAAATCAGTGAAACCAGTTTCAAAAAGATTATGGGAAACAAAAATAAACAAGCATTGGCAAAGCCAGTAGGTCTGAAATTGGTGGTCAGCTTTTTAGTTTTGTCAATGTGTGACTTGTTTTGGCATGGTTTTTGTAAAACCTTATTGGTGTGGGAGCTGCTGGGTCCTCACCATAACAAACATTGGCAAAAGCAAACATTGTTTTTGGTCTCGAAAAGCACACACTGCCACAGGAGATACTGGCACTGAACAAAAGTACTTTGTATGCAGATATGCTCCTTGTGAAACAGCAGAATGCTGTCACTCACAGTGAAGCCAGCCGATGCAGAGAGAGAGAGAGAGAGAGAGAGAGAGAGAGAGAGAGAGAGAGAGAGAGAGAGACAGAATTTAATAAACACACAAAAGGTCACGGTCAACGTTAGACCAAATTTGGGGCCCAATTATTAAAGAAAATCTCAAAAGCGCACCCATGGTATATGTCCTTGCATCAAGTGCAGCTATACGGCTTTCATGAATTCCCAAGAATAGGACAAGAAATAGTACTCCTAGAAAATATTTGTGACCTGAATTTTAGCATGAGAAAATATGCATGTATAGGTTTGCTCATGCGAAAATCTGAGTGTGAGCGAGTTCACTTTTCCCCAACTCTGGAAAAAGGTTTACATCTGCCATTGTCCGGAGTAAATTTCCAACATTTCTCAGTATGGTAAACAATTAGAGAAGAATTGTTGAAAACCCTTAAAACATGTAAGTTAGTAGGTTTTCACAGACTCAAAAGGGCATTCTAACCATGGAACTATTGCTTACCACTACCTTCAGCCCCATTATGTAGATCTGCGGAAACGTGGCAACATAAGGGAATTGCAAGTATTCAAACACTACTATAGTATGAGCCTCAGCTTAATCAGAGAGGCTATATCAGAGCTCTTATATAATGAGATTGCTTCCATAATTTGTCGCCTCACTACATGGCACAAAATAGACAAGTAGATTTTGTTACTGGACAGGTAGATTTATGAAGCATCCTGCCCCATGGACAAGTAGATATTATTGAGTAAATTATGATTTTTCCCAGTCTTTCATTATCCAGATGCTGCTAAAAAGGTTTGTTTGGGTAGAAAAAAATCCATATTATTAAAGTCAATGCTAACCCCTGTGTTATATTCTGAATCCTGAGTTTGTGCTACTCCAGAGCAAGCACCTTAAAAAACGCCTACCAGTATGGGTGACATGCAAGTTCTACATCTTGTATTCTCCTTTGCCTTATGTAACATTTTCTATTAACTGATCTACACATTTATGATTCATTGTCTCTGTATGTGTGTGATGTAAAGTGCTCTGACACCCTACAGTGGTATGAGAGGTGCTATAAAATAAATTAAATACATGTGCTATGGAGAGATAAGAGGCACTGTTGGAGGGTATTAGTGAGGGAATCATTGAAGATTGTCAATCATTGAAGATTGTCAAAAGATTGTTGTATCCTGGTGCATAGTAAGGTCATTATTTACTATGCTTTAAAAGCTAATACAATTCAATATATAATGTCAAATATCTTGTAAAATGCACCATTTCCCCCCAGATTTTCTATGGGGAGAGCCCCCCAAAAGCCCCCTTGGGGGGATTTGGGGGGCTCACTCACAGCACTTGGTGTGCACTGTACAGGGACTGGTACACTCACAGCTCTTGGTGTGCACTGTACAGGGACTGGTCTGACAACATTTGCCGGAGCAACTTTAGGTTTCCAGTCCAGCCTTGGCAGGAGGAGCGGCCTCGGGCAGCGAAATAAAACCAAACAATGAAAAGTTAGTCTCTAGATGCAGCACCAACCTTCTCATTAAGATTTTTCGATTTTTGCAAATATTATTATTATAAAAATACTAAAATCGTTAGTAATTCAAGTCTAGTTTTTGTTTGATGTGCACACATGTGTTAATTTTTTTCGAATTACAGTTTTAATGTTTGACAGTTAAATCATACAAATTGCTTCGGGGTCCCCGGCTTCCAGCAGTGACTCAATGGGGGTCTTCAGGAGTGAAAAGCTAGGGAACCACAGATCTAGTTTGTCTAAAAGAAACATGGGAAGTTGACGCTGTCTATATTGATGGCTTTCGTACAATTCAAACTCCAGCAACCTCCTCAAGGTCAGGCAGAGCACTGTGTGAAAATCTTTAGGACTGATAAGGAGTCCTCTTACATCCATCTTGTAGTGTGTAGCCAGCCTGGCGTAGAGGACATGTTGGTAATTAATTTTGATAATAATTTTGAGGGTAATATGTCCCAGGTGATTGATTCACTAGAGAGTGCAATTGACAGGGCCATGACGAACCCTCACACCCCTCTGAATATAGTGTGGACGGGCGATTTCAATGCTCATAGTTGTACCAGGTTATCGACACCACAATGTGGTCTGATTGATGAAGAGGGTGTAGTATCGGTGCATTTTTCACACACCCTATATGGTAATGAATTGAATAGGCTTTTGAACATAAGACATTTGTTTATACTTAATTCAATTGAATTGAATCCACTGGCTCTTTGGCAAACATATTTGGAGATACAATCCAAGGCACTAACATAACATAACAGGTGTATTTTTAAAGCGCACGATTACCCATAGGTGTCCTGGCGCTGAATAACAGATGTTTATTGTTACCCAACTCAATGGTACTCATTTTATCGAACTCAGATGGATGAAAGGCTGAGTAGACCCGCCGGGATTTTAACCTGTGACCATGAGGTCGAACACAGGCCCCTGCAGTGGCTTCTTTAGTACACTGAGCCACCAGACCCGGCTAATACTACAATAGATTACCTGTTGGTTGCGTAGCCCGTAAAAATATTTTTTTGTCAGAAACCCTCATTACAGATTTTAGTGATCACACTGCGATTACCTTCCAAATTCAATGGAAAGGCTGTTTTGAAAAGTCTGACAGGAGTACCCCAGCACCAACTATAGTAAGAAGGAATGGCATAGTCCTTAAATGGGCTAAGATAAACAAAGCTGAACTAATACCGAATATAGTTGGGAGTACTCAGGAGGAAATATTGACTTGCCTAGACTTTTATAGCAAACTTTTGAATATAGTGCAGGCATTTGTATCATTACTAAATGCCGTGGAAAGCAACTTACTGTCCCAGAAGAGGAAGCTGAAACCACCGGCCCAGGCGGGTTTGACACTGTTTGCACTCAGTAAATTACATATGGCACTAAAGGAAAAAACAAGAGACAAGGTATTGGTCACTTATCTCCACTCCCACTATAAGGAAAGTAGGATGTCTAGACTCAAAGCTCGGAAGGAGGATGCATGGGATAAATTACGACATGCTGCATTCTCAAAAAACTCAAAAGAATTCTGGGCTATAATTAATACCCCATTCTTGACACAAGATATATGGCCATCTCTAGATGTACATGTGGGAGAGGGTGCTTGGGTTGACTACTACGCAAATATATTAGGGTCTGTTTCGTAAAGGGAACATTTAACTGCTAATATTGTGACCAATGATTTGCATACCCCTATTATCTTTTCTATGGCAGAGGTAAAATGTGGTTTGTTGTCATGTAGTAGTACTAAAGCTCCTGGTCCAGATGGGACCCCAATAGACTTCTTTTTTGAAAACCCAGGCCTGTGGATTCCACTTCTGAAGAATGTTTTTAATGCATCACGGTAGTGGGTCCCCCAGTCTCATGAAAGAAGACAATTATTTCACCAATATATAAGAAAGGGGTCGAATCACTGCCTATAAACTACAGGCCCATTTCACTTTTGGATGGTATAGTTAAGATAATGAGCCTTCTGTTATTAAACAGACTAGAGGAGTGGGCCACTGACAACAAATATTTTAATATCGGCACAATATGGTTTTAAAAAAGGGCTGGGTACTTTGGATCAGTGTTTAAAGCTGAACTTAATTGTAGCCAAGTACACCCAAGCTAGAGAAGGAAATATTTTTATGGCATTTATGGACCTCTCTGCAGCGTTCAACTGTGTCTCACATAGCAAGTTATGGAGTATCATGAAAGAAATGGGTGTGGAAGAAGTTATAATATATTTTATACGTCAATTATGCTCCCAATCTTCTTCGTGTGTTAGATATGGCAGCCAGGGGGGATGCACTAGATCATTCCCTATTCTTAGGGGAGTCAGGCAGGGGTGTGTCCTAGCTTCCCTTTTGTTTTCTCTTTATACCAACCGGTGTGGAATAGCAGTAGTTCACTCCGCAACTGATATCCGCATGGCAAACAAAAAACGCATCCCCATATTGCTGTACGCAGATGATGCCGTATTGATATCTAGGACTGGTCTAGCACTGCAAAAGCCTATTGATAATTATATGTCCTTTATGGATTCATTGGATCTCCAGGTTAACGAAGTGAAAACCTATATTTTAATCACGACCAATAAGATCACCTTCTTTTTATATCTCTGCACGTAGAGTTGAAATTACAAATACTTTTTTATATTTGGGTGTTCTATTTAATAGCTCGGGCACATGGTCAAATATGATAATGAATAGATGTAATGCACTAGAAAAGAGCATCATGGCCATATTTTCCTTTGTTAAAAAAATAGGTACAAAGCAACTGGAACCAAGTAAACAGATTTACTCTGCAAAAGCTATTGCATTAGCCACATATGGGGCAGGGATTTGGTGAACAACAATGTTAATGTATTACAACGAATAGAAGATGGTTTTCATAAGAAATTATTCTCTCCTCCTAAAGGCTGTTCAAATGTTAATCTGTATAAACAGTTGAATGCTCCATATATCCCATATTTAATATCCCTTGCCTCAGTATCACTTTGGCATTTTATTTAGCATTCAATTTGGCAGAGGGAGACAGTGGGATTAACCCAACACATCATTAGGGATTGTTTAACTCTTGATCAAACTCATAAAGTACCATAGATTCAATATGTAAAGGAAACACTGTCAGTATTGGGTCTTGAATCCCTTTATAAAGACCCACTCAACTGCCACTCAATTTCAAAAGCTGAAGTTAAAACCTGTTCCAGTATGCATAGGGGAATCGAAAGATATACACAAAACTGTAAAAAAAAACTACGGTATCAATATATTTGGGGCTTCCTTATACTCCTGACGAAGTAAACTCATATCTGGTTTTAAGTACAAACATCCGACATCGATATGTATTGGTGCGATTTAGATTAAATCATATCCCGTGCATGCTGGTTTTTCCTGCGGGAGTTTACTCACTTAATGATTTGCTAGTTTGTCCATGCGATGGTACCTCCCTCCAATCCCCCCCAATCTAATCTCCACCTTATATATTTTTTGTTAATTTTATATGTCTGAACGTAAAAAGTTTATTCTCCCTCTACTGCGGAAATATAACTTAGTGCAATGTCTCCCAGCTTTGTCTTTACTCCAAATGCTCCCTGACTCTTATGTATGTTTTTCCCTTGCATCCTACTTATGTATGGTCTTAACAACAAGGAGATTGATTGCCTTGTAATACTATTTTAACCTTGACTTGGCATTATATTATGAATTGGATGGATTTAGTACTTACTAATAGAGGATTTTTAGCTTGCTTCTGTTTTTAGATTTTGGTTTTTGTTTGTATTTATTTGTATTTCACTTGGAAATGTAATGTATTATTGAATATGCCTTTTATGATGTACTGTATTTTTATGATCTTATTTCCTAAGATTGAATAAAGTTAATTGACTGACTGACACACTGTGGCCCAGCTCAAGGACTCTGTAAGGAAGTGGAATTTCCTGCCAAGGGCACCACAGGAAGGTGGAGTTGCAAAAGACGCTGAGGGCCTGGGCAGAAGTTCACGCAGAACTTAGTGACACCGCAGGAGATGATGATAGGATGGAAGATGAGCCCTATGTGGAACCACCTCCAATGGATGAGGGGGTGACCCCTGAAATGAAGCTTCCAGCAAGAGCAGGGAACAAGTGTCTCTTCCTGCAGCCTGTCCCCAGAGGAACTAGCAGAGAGGAGGAGAGAGAAAAAGTTCAAACTGCAGATGATAAAATAAAAAATGGAGGCAGAGGAGAAGAAGAGGGCCCTGGAAGACAAAAATGCTGAACTGTCCTTAGAGGAGAAAACGTTGTTGGCTCACAAACTAAAATAGCTGGACATCAAGGCTAGACAGACATATTCCAGCAGTGATGGTGGCAGCATAAATACAGTAGCTGAAGGAGAGAAAAGAGTTTGTATACCCAAGGATTTGGTGCCCAGTTATGTGGTGGGAGAATACATTGATAAATGATTTTCTGCATATGAGGTTGCACTGAAGGTTCACAGGGTTCCTGAGGATCACTGGGGTATGGTCCATGGAAACAAATGCCAACACTTGGGAGGGACACATGTCTCACACTAGTGGTTGGGGATCAAACAAATTATACACCTATAAGGTCCAGTTTTGTTTACCAAATTTGGGAAAACTCCCGACAAATATCGCCAAAGAATCAGGGACAGCCAGAAGCTCCCCAACCAATCCTGGATACATTTTTTGATTCCTCCAGTAAGGCACTGAATGGCTGGGTGAGGGGCAACAAGGTTAGTGTATTTAATGGGTTGTACCATTTAATCATGAGAAAGCACATGCTCAGTATCTGTTTTCCTGAGTTGCACCAGCACCTAGTGGACAGTAAGCTGACTGAGCCCAGGAAGCTTGCTGAGTAGGCAGAGCTCTGGGCTAGCACCAGAGTGTCCAAAAAGGTATCTGGGGGACTCCCAAAGAGGAGTTCAGGGTTTCCAGTAGAAGAGCGTGGGAGGGGGGGGGGGGAGAAAAACATAAAAATAAGGAGTTCTCTAAAGCCACAAAAGAATTCCCATGAGAATAGTGGTAACCAGTCCCAGTCTGATCCTAGGAAGTGGTTCTTTGATCACAAGACAGGAAGGCTTGTACCCCAATCCTGAGTGCTACAAGTTTGGACACTCCAAGGACGACTCTAAATGTCCCAAGAGGTCCCAGCACCCCACCGGTGGCCAGGCACCTGGATTGGCGAGTATAGCACTCGGGTAGAAGGTATTGCCAGTTAGCTTGGGGGGGGACAGACAGAGGTGACTCTAGTTTCACCAGGGGATAGAGAAATGGTGCCAAAGCCCACATGCCTGAAAATACTTAAAAGTACAGACAGTGGGTCAACATTAATGGGCAACAGGTGGAGGTCCTGCGAGACACAGGAGTCAGCATGACCACGGTCAAGTGTCAGCCAGTGTCTGCAGAGCAGGTCCTACTGTACACATTTCAACCAAGTTGTAGTCGCCGACAATCACTAGAGCCATCTACCAGTGGCTCTGGTTCCCTTAGTGTGTGTGTGTGCGTGGGAGGGAGGGTTGCTTGGGTTCTCTGAAAGTTGCTGTGAGCTCTAACATGCCTGTAAATTGTTTGCTAGGCAACGACCTGGAGCACACTGCCAGGAGGGAGATAGAGCTCATGCCTCACTTGGAGATGATGGGGTTGCATGAGTGGGTCAATTTGACCACACAGTCCGTGGCTGCCTGGAGTAGAGAGTAAAAGGCACCTGGAGCCTGGAACAATAGCCCAGACAGCTGCCAGGGAGAGGAGCAAAGGGTGAGGTAAACTAGCCCGAAGTTCCAGCGGTGGTGGAGGTTAATGTTGTCCCTGAGGAGGAGGCCCCCGAGCCTCAGCGAAGACATTACCACCCTAGGTGAACTACATTTATTTTAAAATTGTATTTATTGCATTTTAAAACAATGCTACAAACATTACAAACAACAAGCCAGTTGCTAATCGGTACATAGTTATCTCTACATCTGCCTACCTTGCCAATTACAAATGCCATTTCATGCGTGCTCGATCTTCTGCTCAGTACATGAAAGAAAGTAGATACATCCTATTGTAAGAAACAACAGCTGCCAAGACCCAAAGGACAGTTTAAGAAAAGAGTCCACTACAACACCTCCTAGGTAGTGCTCAGGCAGTTAGACTCAGCAGTAGAAAACCGCATATTTTTCCCCCAGAAAAAGCCGTCCCCCAACCACCGCCCTTCCCCAGGCTACCCTGTGTCAGCTCATAAAAACCCAAATTCCATCATCGTGTCTCCAGCAGCCTCCTGGTACTCTCAGACACACACAACAAAAGGTTCCCAAATGTCCCTTGGCCTGGATGCTGAAGGCATCAATTCCCAAAATGTGGTCAGTTGTCAATGCCCAAATGTTACATCTCTGTTCCAATAATTTTTAGAGGGAACCCCCTTACGTCCCCAGTGCATGGCTACCTGGCGCTTAGCAAATAGAAGTAACAGTGCATGCAGTTTATGAACTTTGAAGGGTGTATCCTTTATGTAACCCAGCAACCCCTGTATTGGGTCGGGGTCCCCAAGCATACCTATCTGATGAATTGCAGTAAATATGTTGGACCAGTATAGTGTCATGCCATATGTAAAAAAGTAGCGGGAGCAAAACCGCATCTCCAGCAGCTTTCGTCATATTTCAGCCCCATTCGATGTAAACTGGAGGGTGTCCTATAAAATCTATGCAAGAACTTAAAGTGAATTAGGCAAAGTTTACAGTTAGGGGACAATGCAGTGAGTTGGCAGCAGTAATAAGCCCACTGGTCCTCAGTGAGGGGAGGTATAAGTTCTTCATTCCATGCCTGGAGTGCTTGTGGCCGTGTCAGAGGGGCCAACGTTCACATGTGGTTATATATCCGGGTAATGAATCTGCGAGGTGAATCTGATTTGAGCACCTTTTCCAACGCATTCAGGATTGGCGGGGAGTTCGGGAAAGTGGCATGTAGAGACCTACACGCAGCTTGAAGTTTGTAGTATAAAAAGAGTTCAGAAAAAGACACATTCCGACCATCCAATGAGACCTAACGTTTCCTCTGGATAGAGGTCTGCAAAAGTACGGAGGCACATTTTTTGTGCTATGTCCTTGCTGATACCTTTGACCATTGATGGAGCGGGATAGAAAACAGAAATCTGTTTAAACCCGTGAAGTCACACTTCCATAAATAAATTAATAATGCTAACAATTTGTGTTATGTGTATAATAATTCAACCTAGTTTAAAGTTACATTACATTACAGAACACGTGGGAAACTAATATGTGTGCTCATAAATGTGCATTATGTTGCATTCTTATGTATGTGGAAAATAATAAATTAATCTTGTCTATTGTCATGTCATAACTAATAGCAGCTGTTTTTAAAATAATGGCATGTGCTTATTTTGCTTCCCTTGTCTATGTGATGTCATTTCTACTATTCTAGGTGCACATAAGGCTTTATGGATTATGAAGACAGGTAGATATAAAATGCTGCTTTATTTGTGCTTTACTGCTAGGTAATTTAGACTAATGGGTTAATAATTAGCAATGATGGGAGGCAACAGAACAAACTGTATTTCTTTCATTAATTATTCTTTGTGTTTGTTTATATAATAGTTTTACAAGTGAAGCTTAGAGATGGCTGCAGGAAAATTAGTACCCTTTTAAAAGTGGCGCAGGGACAGTGGCGCAGAAAATTGACGCTTTCTGAAAAAGGCCTAATGATGAAAATGGCTCAAGTGAAAATAATTCCAAGAAGGATGGAAAAGGCCTCTGAGCTTTTATTTTGAAAGGTTTTGGAATGAACTGCTAAAAAGATGACTTTTTGGAGAAATCTGCTAACGGTTGCTAACGTGCCACGGGAGTTCAGAGCTGACTAGCTCAAGGTTAAAAAGGAAGCTGTCGCTACAAAATGTAGCAGTCTAAGGAGAGCTGCCAAGACTTCTAAATGAACAATGGACTAGTGAATTTGCCCGGGCATGTAAGAAGGAGGTGTCACAGTTTACTGTGGTACGAGGTGGCTCAGCCAATGGAGAACTAGAATTCGTCTGCTGGAATGTGAAAAATAGTTAGCTCAGCTAAATTAGGGTATAAGAATAGGTTCAGAGAACACATAGTTGGCTTACGCTCGAGAATTCTGGAGGACGATGTTATGCTGATGGACTTTACACGTGAGGACAGGAGTTTTTATTAATTACTTTATTACTAGGTGATGAGGGTAGAGACAGAGATATAGTTAGGATTTTGGAAAATGCTTAATTTTACTTATTCCTGCTAATGAATAATAATTCTTGATTTATGCTCTTTTTATTAATACTGAATAAATCTTTCTTTATGACATTTTCTAATGCTTGTTTAATAAAATACCAAAACCTAAGTTTTTCTAGATGTGTTAAAATAAACTTTCTAAAATGACAAGCTGGTCTTGATTATTGCAGATGGTTTAAACAACTATATTTAGATCTTATCGCCTCATGATTCAAGCGCTCTATTGTTGTTATGGGCCTAGTGTTGTAGTGTAAGTTTTGTGGTAGTAGATAGTGTCATTTGTGCAATATTTTGGTGAGAGCGCTGGATCAATTTCTGGTAGCCATCGGACGGTTTATATATGTTGTTTTTGACATACATGTTACATGCATGATACTTATATGTAGGTAAATTCATAGGATTAAGTTTTAACACATGTTGAGTTTGTTTATTTTGTGCTATGTGTGTACCGGTACAAAAACTGTGTGATGAGAAGGTAGTCATGCAGAATATCTGATCTGTTTCTGTGATATCGCCGAGTATCACTGTTGGTATCGCCGTGTACCAGAAGTATTGTCGCCGTGCAATACAGTGTTGTCGCCGTGCAACACAGTTTTAGGGCTAGGTGTGAATCTTGTAATAGTGAGGGTTTTCTAAGAAATTAGAGCAGCATGAGAATAGGGACAAAGCGCCTTCCATAAAACTCACTGTGATAAGAGTATTAGTTATATTCAAGCTTGAGTGAAGGGCAGGGTAATGTCGGTGCATGATTATCTATAAACAGGTTAGAGTCCTGTACGGGTACATGTTTTATATCTATAAACAGGTGAGAGCCCTGTACGGATAACGGTGTTATTTTGCTAACGGTGCATGATTTCTATAAACAGGTGAGAGTCCTGTACGGATTTCATGTGTGTCTGAAGTTAGGGAATTTTCAGTGTGAAAGTGCGTGATTGTTTTGTAAGGTATGTTCAAGTGGAACTCTTAGAACTTTCACTTCGCGGTGGGTTCAGAGCAAAATGAGTTCATATTCTTACGTGTTAGAAGGGTAGAGTAAGAGTTGCTCTACTGGCAAGTGGAAATTATCCTTAGTGTGAATAGCGACGTCTATTCCGAAGTGTGGATACTTGAATGTATGTAAACTATCCTAATTAGAGAAGCAGACAGATGTGTTTCGTTTTATATATTCACTAAAATGTACCAAAAGTAATTCTAAGGTACTTAGGAAAGTTCAGGATAAAGTCTGTACCATTCTAAGACTTTTTTATGATATTGTGCAGTGTTTAAATACATTTAAAAGCTCTGCACGCTAATAAAATTCAATTCAAAAGTGTTCAGCATAGTTGAAAAGTATAAAAAGGTGAACTGTGCTATTTTAAAACATTCAGGAGCATTTTAGAATGTTTTGTGTTAATTAGGCAATGATTAAGGTATTCCACGTTATTAAACTCGTTAAAATAAGTAAAAAGCGATTAGTATTGATTTTATAAACATTCCACACTTTAAATATAGTATTATACTGTTCTCCGTAGTTTAAAACCCTTTAATTGGGCCCCGATCGAAAATTGTAAGGGAGGGGCTGGTTTTAGGAGTGAGAACGTGTGGGGAGAGAGTCTGCAGCTGCAGCAGCTGCCTACGTCAGAGCTTGCCGCGCTCTGATTGGCTCAAGTGTCTGGAGCATCATAGCAAAGCAGCGCTATGATTCGCTAAAATGTTTTAGAATAGTCGCGCGTGATTGGCTAGCGCGCGTCTTCACTTCATGTCAAGTTATTCATAAATTATAAATATCCCCGTTTTTGTTCCCTTCCTCGCCGCGCTATTGTGGTAAAAGGGAGCAGCTGTGTGAGCCTATGACGCTATTATTTGTAAGGGAGGGGCTGTTTACTGCGAGTAGAAACGCAAGGGGAGAGCTGCCAGCTGCAGCGGCTGCTTGCGTCAGCCGCCGCGCTGCTATTGGATGAAACACCGTCGCGTCATAGCAGGAGCCGTCCTCTGATTGGACCAGGCTTTGTGAGTTTGTAGGAGCCGCGACCGGATTGGTTGAGGCTCGTGTATGGGCTTTGTGTCTGCCGAAGAAGAGTTTTGAAATTGAATAAATAAATAAAACACCGTTTTAGTCCCTTTCCTTTCACGCTTTAATATTTTAAAGAGAGAAGCGTGTAATAATTGATATATTGAGCGAGTGTACACAAAGGTAGAAATTAAATAAATAAAGATTTAATAAGTGTCCCCAAGTTTTCATTAAAATACTTGAATTAATAGATAAATCCCTGTTTCATGTTTTCTCCTTATTGCGCTATTTTGTATTGTTTGAAGCGCGAAAGGAGAAAGTTTAGAGCTGCAGCAGCTGGGTGTGTTAAGGCTGCCGCGCTCCTATTGAACAAGAGGCCGACGTGTCATAGTAGGGCTGCGCTCCTATTGGGCGAGGCTCCGTGAGCCCCGCTCCGATTGGGCGAGGCTCTCCTATTAGCTATTACATAGATTACAGTGTCTTAGGGCTGCCTCGCTCGCTCCGATTAAGCTGTGAGGGAAAAGCGTGCCACAGCTAAAATGGGTCAGAGACTGCGCGCTTATTAAAAAAGCTTCCCAAAGCAAAGCGCGAGGGGAGAGCAACTGCATACACATTAGTAACAGCTGCTGTATTGTGATTGGCCGATGTGCCACGTAAACAGTGTTGTGATTGGTTGTAATTGGCTAACAGCGCTGAGGTGGGATTTCACTTTAGAACATTTGCGACTGTTTTGAGTCTTTGATTTATAGCCATATTATTGACGTCACAGCTAATAAATATTATGGAGTTTGCATTTTACATTTTATAATTGTCAGTACAGACATAGCTACAAGTGGGTGTGCAAGATTGGACACAGAATTAAAGGAAGACACATTCTGAGAGTTTAGTGCACAGTACTCTCATGGTTTCTCATTAGTGTAGGAACAGGGCATTGGTTTAGTGAAGCGAGGGTTGTCAAATGCCCTGCCAGTGAAGTGCATATAAATAAAATTGATCTTTTTCATACTATATTGTTTTAGCAGCATTCCAAAAGGGATAAAAGCTTACAATTATTTTACTACTTTAGATAGTTTGTTAAAATACATGCTTGTAACTTATTCTTCACAAAGGAAACTCTTAAGAGATGATAAATTGTTTTAAGCTCAGTGTGTTTTTACAAGTAAAATTTTTGGTTCTGTGCATCCTGTTCCTTGTCTACAATGCGGGAATGCAGGATTGTGCAGTAAAATTAAATAAATAAATATTTCCAAGTATTTTGATACTTATTGTAATTACTGGTGTAATTTAAAAGGTTGCGCTGTGTTCAAGGTAGCAGCAGGACATTATATGTAAATTAAAGCAAATAGATTAGGTTTTCTTTTTCCACAGGAATACGTTGCAGAAGGTGTGTAAGTGAAAAATAAGTACATTTAAAACACATGTGATTATATGTTGGTATAAATAAATATTTTGTGTTGCTATTGTTTTTCCAAATTGATATTTTTCTTTACAGATTAAAATTTTAGTGATACAAGTAAATTAAGTAACTTAGGAGAAATATTAAATTGACCAAATTATTAAGTTTTCTATAACTGATAGAGTTAAATTTAATTAATTAATTAATTGATCAACAAGCGCTGCAAGGCAAATTTAAAGAGTACGTTTACCAAATTAATTAAATAAAATGTCTTCCTTATATAAGAAAATGAAAAAGGTTGTTGCCAAATGTGAGAGCAAATTAAAGATTCCAAAATTAGCGAAAATAAATAATAAAAGTGTCAGAGTAGAAAATATAGATCAGTGTACAATTGATGTTGTAAATATGGATCAGAACAGAAATTCAAGAAGACCCCCAGAACAGATTAATGCAACGCCAAAAGTCAAAGATCAGATTGATAAAGTGCCAGCTCAGACTTCTACTAAAAATAATGCGATTGAAAAACATGATGAAATGTCTGATACATCTGGAATTAATATTCCTGATTATGTAAATTCATCAAATGATTTGAAGGAGTCCATGAAAATTATGGAAACAGAGATAGTTCCTGTACTTAGGAAAGATGAAATTAATTCCGTAATTTTAAAGGTCCCATTAACTGAAAAGGTTTATTCTATTGTACTTGAGATTGAACTGGTAGGGATCAAAACTCAGCAAGAAACAGAGATGACTTCAGTTCTAGTAAGTGAGAAGTCTGATACTGATCTGATTAAATTGACACAGCCTGATGAGTCAAAATTATGGTCAATTGAAAAGGAAACTAAAATAAATGAGCTGAATGAAGAGTTACAAATACAGCGACAGGTAATGGTTCAGCAGATTGACATGGCTTCATTGCCATTACAAATCTTTGTTAATGAACAGATAGACAATGCAGATACAGGATTAATTAAAGAACAGGAAAACAGTCTAAAAAGATTAAATGCACTTCCAGAATGTTGGAATAAAATTGATGTTCTTTTGAGTGAAGACATCAAAGTAAAGGATGCAATTGATCAACAGATTGAAACATTAACTTCTGCAGGTTCACTTTTCAGAAATGCAAATTTAATTAAAAGATTGATTGATGATATTCAATTGGCAGAAAGGTTTGTTGGCGTGATATATGCAGCATACAAAATGAATGATGAACATGCTTTGAGTTCACTAATACTAACATCCATAGTTGAAACATGGCAAGTAGTCAAAGACTTACGAGATGATGCAACTCATGAGGAGAGAAACACATGGTTGAGTGCAGATTATAAACAGCGAGATGAGAATGAGATTCGGATACACAAAGATGACAGAGTAGTTTTGCTAAATAGCATAATTACTGATATGGACAATATGTACCATAAAATTGCAGAATTTCTTTACCAGAAGTGTCTAACATATCAGCAAGTGAACACAATTAAGAGAATAATTGTGAGATTGGGAACAGAATTACAGGAGAGTGGTTCATTGAACAGATTACAAATGGATTTCTGTGAGATGTCACTGCATTACAAACTGTGCTACATTTTTGTGATTTTCTGTTTGATTACAAAATGGGTTGGAACATTTCAGATGCGACGTAATGATGAAATTACTGTTGCAAAGTTATCAGATAACAAAAGACATATTGAAAACAGATTGCTCCATTGTACAGATAGAACAGAAATTTCAGATGTTGAGGAGCAAGAGAACGGTACTATAAAAGACAGAAATGCAAAAATGTGCCTAGCTGCAGGTACAAAGTGGACAGATATCTTTCCACTTGTTTTGATGTTTCTGAGAAGTACTACTGATAAAAAGACAGATTTAAGTCCACGTGAGATTATGATGGACAAGGTCATGAGACAGTCATTCATACCAAAGAAAAGAATGATGACTATCAATGATAGCATCAATTTGGAGAACTGCAGGAATTTATCAGATGAAATGATTTCTGTGTTTGATGAAGATGAAACTGAAGTGCAAACAAGAGAAAAAGAACAAGTACTTGATCAGTTACCAGGTAAAAGGATCAGGAAAAAGGTTCGTCTAAAAGGAAATTATCTAGCGCCAAGGTGGCAGAAAAGGAGGTCAGTCAGTCTTGTTATTACAAATGCAGAGAAGTGCAAAAGACTGAAGAGGTGGATTGACACTGGCCATACTTTTCGTGTATCTACACCTGAAAATCCTGATGAGGATAGTGTCACAATTGATGATTCAGATTCTGAAGAAGAGCCTGAAGAGAATCCAGATCTTGAAGATCGACAAGTTGGTCGATATCTGGAGAACATGAATAGAAAACAAGCCTTGATTGAAGAAGACTTGAAAGTTGTGACTGAAGACTCAGAAAATGATGGAAATCTGCCAGAAAAAGAAGCAGAAGAAGAATGTGATCAGATTGTGATTCAAGACCAGGAGAGTATTGAAAAGCAGAAGAGTAGCTCTGAAAGCAGGAACAAGAATTCTGAAACTGGGAAGTTGAAGGTAAATGAAGAAGATGAATTGCCAAGTACCAGCTACAAAGATGACGTTCCTAACGGAGTGAAGTTGCTGAGTAAAGAAGTACCTGAGTCCAGAATGAACATTTCTGACACTGAAACTGATGAAAGTGATGAAGATTCTCAAATAAGAAAATTCAGAAAAGGAGCTTGGAGAACAGAATGTAATGTGACCAAGCAAAAGAAGAAATTACCAAGAAAAAGTGATAACTGGCCAGAAGAAAATGAAGGCCTAAAATTCAAATTGAGACACAGATCAAAGGAACAGATTGATGAGATATCAAGTGAAAAAGATTCTAAAAAGAAAAGTGAGGCAGGAAAGAAAATAGAAGTGATACCTGTAATGGAGGTAAATAGTCACAGTCAGGAAAAGATTGAAAACAAAAGTGACAATGATTGAAGTGCATACCTGTTAAATTTTAGGTTTTTTGTTTTTGGCATAAGGCTGAAGAAATCTTGTTAGATGACACAAGGTCGAAGAAATACTGTTAGCTGAAAAATTAATTTGTGACATTAGGTCGAAGAAAAACTGTTAGAAGGTTTAAAAAAAAAAAAAAAAAAAAAAAAAAAAAAAAAAAAATTGAAAAAGGGGGGTGTTAGAAATTTTTAGAAAATTTAGGTAAAAATTTTAAAAATTTTTGTTTTATTTTTCTTTGCAAGCTTAATGCAATTATAATTCTGCTTTGGTTAATTAAGGTTGTTGTTCTTTTAGAGATTAACTAGGAGAAGTTTTAGGTTAATATGACAAGCAAGATACTGACATTATATTAGTTATAGTTTTTGCAACACATTTATTGAAGCTTAGTTGTATGTTACACAAGAGAAAGAAATAGAACTAGAGGGGTTTCTTAAATATATATATGAGAATTGTAGATAAACTGATGAGATAAGTCTTTAGAAATACTAACACAGGTGAAATTGAATCGTGTTCATCTTAGATAAAATCTTTGCTAAATTTTTGGGTGCTGGTGTGGTGATTTGTTAATCACCAGATGAGGGAGTTGATGGAGCGGGATAGAAAACAGAAATCTGTTTAAACCCGTGAAGTCACACTTCCATAAATAAATTAATAATGCTAACAATTTGTGTTATGTGTATAATAATTCAACCTAGTTTAAAGTTACATTACATTACAGAACACGTGGGAAACTAATATGTGTGCTCATAAATGTGCATTATGTTGCATTCTTATGTATGTGGAAAATAATAAATTAATCTTGTCTATTGTCATGTCATAACTAATAGCAGCTGTTTTTAAAATAATGGCATGTGCTTATTTTGCTTCCCTTGTCTATGTGATGTCATTTCTACTATTCTAGGTGCACATAAGGCTTTATGGATTATGAAGACAGGTAGATATAAAATGCTGCTTTATTTGTGCTTTACTGCTAGGTAATTTAGACTAATGGGTTAATAATTAGCAATGATGGGAGGCAACAGAACAAACTGTATTTCTTTCATTAATTATTCTTTGTGTTTGTTTATATAATAGTTTTACAAGTGAAGCTTAGAGATGGCTGCAGGAAAATTAGTACCCTTTTAAAAGTGGCGCAGGGACAGTGGCGCAGAAAATTGACGCTTTCTGAAAAAGGCCTAATGATGAAAATGGCTCAAGTGAAAATAATTCCAAGAAGGATGGAAAAGGCCTCTGAGCTTTTATTTTGAAAGGTTTTGGAATGAACTGCTAAAAAGATGACTTTTTGGAGAAATCTGCTAACGGTTGCTAACGTGCCACGGGAGTTCAGAGCTGACTAGCTCAAGGTTAAAAAGGAAGCTGTCGCTACAAAATGTAGCAGTCTAAGGAGAGCTGCCAAGACTTCTAAATGAACAATGGACTAGTGAATTTGCCCGGGCATGTAAGAAGGAGGTGTCACAGTTTACTGTGGTACGAGGTGGCTCAGCCAATGGAGAACTAGAATTCGTCTGCTGGAATGTGAAAAATAGTTAGCTCAGCTAAATTAGGGTATAAGAATAGGTTCAGAGAACACATAGTTGGCTTACGCTCGAGAATTCTGGAGGACGATGTTATGCTGATGGACTTTACACGTGAGGACAGGAGTTTTTATTAATTACTTTATTACTAGGTGATGAGGGTAGAGACAGAGATATAGTTAGGATTTTGGAAAATGCTTAATTTTACTTATTCCTGCTAATGAATAATAATTCTTGATTTATGCTCTTTTTATTAATACTGAATAAATCTTTCTTTATGACATTTTCTAATGCTTGTTTAATAAAATACCAAAACCTAAGTTTTTCTAGATGTGTTAAAATAAACTTTCTAAAATGACAAGCTGGTCTTGATTATTGCAGATGGTTTAAACAACTATATTTAGATCTTATCGCCTCATGATTCAAGCGCTCTATTGTTGTTATGGGCCTAGTGTTGTAGTGTAAGTTTTGTGGTAGTAGATAGTGTCATTTGTGCAATATTTTGGTGAGAGCGCTGGATCACCATATTGGGCAGCATAGGGTTATGTGCCAAGGGTATGGACAGGGCATAGAGTATAGAACTGCCAGCTCTCTTCCGTAACTCATTCCACGCCCAGCGCAAGGTCTCTACTGTTTCTATGCCATCTCTAGGATGCTTGTAAGTCTGATATAAAGCGACCTGCAGGGGGAGCGGTGCCGCAGCATCTGTCTCCACAGCCACAAGGGGTCGGATATACCCAGTGGTGTAGAAACTGAGCCTGAGCGCTCCATGCATAAAATTACATATCTGGGGCTCCCAACCCACCCTGATGCAGAGGGAGTGTCAGTAGGTCCCAAGAGGCTCACGCCTGCCCTCCCGCCCAGACCAACGAGATCAGGAGGGATCTGAGAGATTTAAAAAAGGCCTGGTGAGGGGAATAGGAATGTTGACGAATAGATAAAGAAATTTCGGCGGAACCACCATCATGACCAATGCTATTTTCCCTGCTAGGGAAAACAGGAGCTTAGCCCACGCAGTGACTTTCTCTTCTAACCATGTTATGGCGCGCCCGTAGTTCAAATCCCATATGTTCTGTACATTTTTACTGAGCCATATGCCCAGATACTTCGCAGGTTCGTCCGCCCACTGAAATGGAAATTCAGAGGGAGCCTGGGTAGTGGCGTCCGTTAAATGAAAAATAACTGATTTAGCCCAGTTAATTGAGATGCCAGAAAGGCCACCAAACCTAATAAATTCCCGAAGTAATGGATCAAGGTGCAACACCAGGTCAGTCACGTACAGTGTGACATCATCAGCATACAGTGAAATTAAAAGGCTCTGAGCACTAAACCCAATCCCTTTGGCGGTGTGATGCTGCCTAATGCTTGCTGCCAGCGGCTCCATCGCTATTGCGAATAGTAGAGGGGATAATCGGCATCCTTGCCTTGTACCTCACGAGATACTAAACGGTAGAGACAAAAGACCGTTCACCCTGATCCGAGCCGATGGCAGTGTGTATAGCAGATGTATGAGATTAATAAACAGGGGACTGAATCCCATGCAATTCAGAATTGCAAATAAATACTGCCATTCAAGAGTATCAAACGCCTTTGTAGCGTCTAGTAATACTGCAGCAGCTTGCACATCTGGGTGTAAATAGTGCAGTACTGAAAATAGAGATCTCAGGTTGTGTGAGGTAGATCTTCCGGGGATAAATCCCGATTGATCTGGGCGAGCGATCTGCTGGAGTAGAGGCTGCAGCTGGTTTGCAATCAGCTTTGCCAGGTGATGCACACTTACAACGCAACTTTTACGTCGTAATGCTGTTACAACGCAGCTATTACAACGCAGGATCCATTACATCGGATGCCATTACAACGCATGGCATTACATCGCATATGCTATTACAACGCATACCATTACATCGTAAGTATTGGTAAGTATATACATTTTTTTTATTTTATTTAATATTATATAATTGATTTAATTATTATTAATTATAAATAAAAATAAATAAAAATATTTATTTATGTTTTTAAATATTATAAATTAAATTTATTAATTTAAGTAATTTTTTAAATAAGTATGAGTATAGGAGTATATGTTTTGGTGTACTGAGGTATATGTTTTGGGGTGTTTGGGTATTTTTTGGTTTTAGGGCAGGATTTGGGTTTTGGGGTACAGGGGTGTTTTTAGGTTTCAGGGCTAGGTTTGGGTTTTGGGGTACAGGGGTGTTTTTAGGTTACAGGGTAGGGTTTGGGTTTTGGGGTACAAGGGTGTTTTTAGGTTTCAGGGTAGGGTTTGGGTTTTGGGGTACAGGGGTGTTTTTAGGTTTCAGGGTAGGGTTTGGGTTTTGGGGTACAGGGGTGTTTTTAGGTTTCAGGGTAGGGTTTGGGTTTTGGGGTAAAGGGGTGTTTTTAGGTTTCAGGGTAGGGTTTGGGTTTTGAGGTACAGGGGTGTTTTTAGGTTTCAGGGTAGGGTTTGGGTTTTGGGATACAGGGGTGTTTTTAGGTTTCAGGGTAGGGTTTGGGTTTTGGGGTACAGGGGTGTTTTTAGGTTTCAGGGTAGGGTTTGAGTTTTGGGGTACAGGGGTGTTTTTAGGTTTCAGGGTAGGGTTTGGGTTTGGGGTACAGGGGTGTTTTTAGGTTTCAGGGTAGGGTTTGGGTTTTGGGGTACAGGGGTGTTTTTAGGTTTCAGGGTAGGGTTTGGGTTTTGGGGTACAGGGGTGTTTTTAGGTTTCAGGGTAGGGTTTGGGTTTTGGGGTACAGGGGTGTTTTTAGGGTTCAGGGTTGGGTTTGTGATTAGGGCTAAATAAATTATAGTTACCATTTATAAATTAATTAAAATCTATTTATTAAATTAAATTAATTATATTATATTAATTACATTTTAATTAAATTAATTAAATTAAAAAAATTATTTTAATTAATTTAATTTCATTACAATTTTAAACATATTTAAATTAAAATAATTTCATTATATTAATTAATTAAAATTAATTACAATTTTTATTAAAATTAAATTAAATAAATAGATTTAAATTTATTAAACTAAATTAATTACTATTTTAAAATGTATTTTAATTAAATTAAATAAATTAAATTAATTAAATTAAATTAATTACATTTTTTTTAAAAAGTATACTTACCTATACTTACGATGTAATGCCATGCGTTGTAATAGCATCTGCGATGTAATGCCATGCGTTGTAATGGCATCCGATGTAATAGATCCTGCGTTGTAAAAATTCCGATGTAACGGAATGCGTTGTAATAATCCGCGATATAGTGACACCAATCCGCTTTGCCAATATGTTCACATCCACGTTTAATAATGATAACAGTCTATATGAGTCCAATTCATTTTCTGGCTTCCCAGGCTTCAGCAAGGTAATTATTATCGCTTTGCGCATTGACGGTGGTAAGATGCCCAAGGCCTGAGCCGCCTCATATAGCGCTATTAAGTTCGGCGCCAGTTCTTCTGCATAAGTCTTATAGAATGCAGTGGTTAGGCCGTCTGACCCGGGGGCCTTGTTCAACAGTAAGCTCTTGATGACCTGAGGGCCGTCCTACACCGTGAATAGGAAGTCCAAAAACTCCCTATGCCTCGGTCCCAGCCAGAGCAGCTCCAGTGAATCAAGAAAAGGCAGCAGGCCCTCTGGACAAGATTATTGTGTAGTAATGTATAGTTCAGAATAAAAACGGGAAAACTCTGGTCTCTAACTACAGACTGTTGTGTACCTTTGAGCTCCGTTACGTAGGCAGTGGACCTTGGGGCACGAATATTCGCTGCTAGAGTTCCCACTGGCCTGTCCCCCTCCTCGTATCTTCTAGCCTGGGCATGTTTCCCCAAACATTTCACTTCGCGGTGCGCCTCCTCCTCAAATTCAAGCAGTTTCTCCTTCAAAAGGGATAGCATCGTGGGATTATTAGAAGAATAAAACCATGTTTCCAGTTCCTCGATCTGTTTTTCTAGGGTTGCAAGCATCCCCCGAATTGCCTTCAACACCCCAGCCTGTCAGGCGATGCAATTACCCCTTATTACTGTCTTAAAAGCTTCCTATAAAGAAGCTACAGTATCAACCTTCCAGTGTTACGGGTGAAGTAGTCTGTGATATCTCCCCTAATTTCTTCCTTAAAAGCCTCGTCTAAAAGGGCATGCCACGGTAGCTGCCACGTAAACATCCGAGGAACGGAGTTGGGAAATACTAGGCACAGAAGACATGGTGCGTGGTCTGACGGGGATCAAGGGAGATGTGAGACCTCACTGGTCCATGTAGCCACATCCTGTGACAACAACCAGAAGTCTAGTCTTGACCATGCTTTATGGTACTCAGATATACACGTCCCCTCCTTAGTTTGTGGGTGAGTACGTCTCCAAATGTCCACCAGGTCTCCGTCTAAAAGGATGGCATTCAATGCAGAACTAGCTGATGGGTGTAGCGTTCGAGATATCCCTGTCCGATCTAGTTCAACATTCAGGATTGCATTGAAGTCCCCATCCCAAATAATGGTTTCACAGTTTGTAGCCCTCACTCTGGCCCTTATACCTTGAAAAAAACTGGGGAGTCAACATTGGGGCCATATACTGCAACCAACACCACTGGAATCCCACCTAGGGTGCCCATTATTATGACATTATCTACCCTCTGAATCAGTTTGTAGTTCACCTTCCTTCCATTCAAGACCCCGTCTGATCAACATGGCCACCCCCCTGGAGTAATTTGAGTAAATGGATGAGTACACTGAGCTCCATCTACTGTGCCTCAGCCTGGGAGAGGGTGTAACACTGAGATGCGTTTCCTGTAACGTGCATATGTCTATGTGATGTCTTAGCAAAAATGAGTGGACGAGCCATTTAGCCCACGGATGTTCCATGTTAAAAAATGTAAACTGGTCATAGGACGTCTACCACAGTATAATGTAACATTCCAGTAGGAGCGAAACACAATATCATGTGTGGTGGCACCCAGTGGCGGTAAGCCGAACTGTATAACCATGATCTGGCAAACATCATAACATCAACCTCCCCCCCACCACCACCCACTCCAACCTTCCAATCAGGTTGTAGAATACCCGTCCCAAACATCTCAAAAGAAAGCTACAAGATGGAGTTCTCCCACTGGGGCGCAGTACCACCAGCGTACTCCCCTGTCTACACAGGGTGGCCAAGAAAACTGCAGAGAGCCGTGCTTATCTCACAAGCAGTGTAAAGAATACCAGGATATCATAGTTAGCAGTTCGGGAACATATTCAGGCTACTTAGCCCAGAGCAGTGAGAGTCCTACAGATCCCAGTCCATCTCAGCCCGCTGTGTAAGCAGCCAAGCCTGGCTCATAAACATTTTAAATGAGAACAAACGCCTGCAGCAGAGAGACCGGCACACAAAACTGTAAACCCCCCACCTCCCAACCCAGTAAGAGCCCCACGGGTCCCAACCCAGCTCAGTGCATAACTGCTCCAGCGAGGGACGTATCGGGGCTGTAGCCTCGTCAGCCATCGTCACTCAGCCTGGCCTCCGCGGAATCCACAGACTTGGGAGTTCTGTTTGGACTTCTTCCCACCAAAGTGTTTAGCAAACTTGAGGGCGGACATGGCATCCGTGAAGAAATGTGCGGACCCATCGTAAGTGACCTTGAGCTTGGTGGGGTATCGTAGCGAGTAGGGAATCTGGCCTGCATCAGGATTCGTTTAGCAGGGAGAAACTCACGCCTCGCCAACTGCACTGCAGGCGTGAAATCTAGATAAAATGAGATATTGTTACTTTTGTGCGTGATAGTCCCCGTCCCTCGTCCCAAGCGCAGGATAAGATCTCGGTCCTGGTAGTTCAAAATTCTGGCCAGAATGGGTCTAGGTGTAGCTCCGATTTGAGGTTTGGGACCCAAGGCACGGTGTGCCCGCTCCACTGCGAATACTGCGGATAGGTTTGGAGCAAAGAGCTCATGAAACAAGTCTGCTATGTAGGTTTCCACTTTGTCGATGGCTGTCATCTCCGGTATGTCACTAATTTGCAGGTTATTTCGGAGGGACGTAGCTTCCAAATCTTTGTTCTTGGCGTGAATGATGCCTAACACTTTATCCATATGCAGTAACTGTTCCTTGGTTTCAACCTGGCTCTCATGGAAGTCCGAGGCCTGTTTTTCAAGCACATCGGGTCGGGTCTTGTGCAAACCCATCTGCGTTTTGACAGCATCTAGTTGGGTAGTTAACGCATCCAACTTGGTGTCTATGTTCCGAAGGCTGGATCTCATTTTGAGCATCAGGGTGCGCAGATCCTCCCCTCGGGCTTCCGTCTGCGACTTGGACAGCCTCTCCGCGTAGACTTCTGGTTCCGACTCCTTGAGTCTCGTGGTTCTCCTCTGGTCGAAGGTCAGCTTCGGCTGCTTCGCGTCCGGTTTACACATGGCTCGCCAGGTGCCGCAGGGTCTCCTGCAAGATCCCCTGGCGCGGCGCGGCGCAGGCAGTCCAAAGAAGGGGGATCAACCACCAAACTGTTGCACCAATGGCTCATCTGCCGTTACTCCTTACACTTGAGTGGGGCCAATATGCATCGCAAGCACACAGGACCGTTCATGAGTAAAGCATCGGACTGGCGTCCAGGTCCCAGCCAGTCCAGGCCAACCGCTCCAGATTCAACTCTGTTTATTCTTATATTGTACCGGGCATGGGCCTCAGACAGCAAGAGCTCCTGTAGGCTAAGCACACACTCTAGGTGCAGAAAATCAGGGTGCGTCTCTACAGCTGGAGTAAGCAATGTGTCCAGCTCACCCATGCCCACCCATGGTGCTCGCCGCCGTTAAATACTTGAATGCACTCAGAGTGGTCTCACCGCTATGACTGCCTCGCTCACCGCAAAGACGCATCACCTCAGGATCTCAAAATGGCGCTCGGGGCTCTAGTCCAGCTCCAATTCCCCGGGTCAGACAGCAGGCTTCTGGTCCACCTCAATCAATAGCCCCTCACACATCTCCGGCGGCCTGGGGTCCCAGCCCTGCTGCCCCAAGAGTCTCAGCTACGGGGTGGAGATCCAACCAGCCCCCCTGCATGGCCTCCGGGTATGCGCTGTCCGCGTCTGCTCCCCAACGCTGCCTCCCTGGTCGTCTGCCTCCCCACCGAGGCCGATTCAGCACAGCCCGATGCTGATTAGTGGGCCGGCTACTCACCGCTTCAACTCCATGGTTCCGCCTCTCACCTCTTGGTCCCTGAGTCAGCCAGCAATCTCCTGCGTAGGGCGTGGCCCTCAAAGCACTAGATGCCACAGGCTCGAGTTCCGATGTTGCCGGCCTGCACGTCAGTAGCTCCAGAATGTGCGGCCAGGCCCTCCTCCGTTGGGGCGCACCCCTCCGTTCCAGAGCCGAACTCAGGGACCTGGATTAGCACACGGAGTCCCTGTTTTCCAGGCTGTGTGTAGGAACGTGTTTGGCGCGGCAGCAGCTCTCCAGTCACACGGATCGATGAAGGGTTAATTCTCGGCCGGCGGAGTTCGCTTAGCTAGCGGTCATTCAGCAGCTCAGCAGGCCACACCCCCAACCCTAGGTGAACTACCTTAGTTTGCCACCTGGCAGGTTGAGAGTTGGCCACCAAGGAGGAATTCTACCATGCACAGAAAGACTGCCACACTCTTGGGGGATTGAGGGGACAGGCCTCAGTCCATGCAACAGGTGAAGCCTCTGGGGATCACCAGATCTACTGGGAGAATGATCTCCTAAGTCTCCTGGTGCGGGGGCAGACCACGTTCTGGTGGTCCCCCAGTAATACAAAGCCTTCCTATTGGGTTTGACTCATGGCATACGCTTGGCAGGACATTTAGGGCAAGACAAGACCTTCAGCAGTCTCATCTCCCACCTCCATTTGCTCAGAATCAAGACAGCCTCAGATGCATTCTGCAGGTCCTGTCCCATCCGCCAGGCAAGTGGGAAAACAAGGAAAAGGCTAATAGCTCCCCTGAAACCAGTACCAGTGGGTGACACCCCCTTTGAAAGGGTGGACATCAATGTCATTGGACCCTTGGATCCCAAGACTACCTTAGGCAATAGGTTTGTCCTAGTCTTGGTGAACCAAGCCACCCGTTACCTAGAGGCCATCCCTTTAGAGTCAGTGACTCCACCTGCAGTGGCTAGAGCTCTGATGGAGAACTTTATCCGTGTTGGATTCCCCAAGGAAGGTAGTCTCTGACAGAGGCACTAACTTCATGTCTTCATACATGAAGTCCATGTGGGATGAGTGTGGTGTAACTTACAAGTTCACCACGTCCTATTACCCCCAGACCAGTGGTCTTGTGGAGAGATTCAACAAGACCTTGAAGAGCATGATTATGGGCCATCGTGAGCCCATGAGAAGTGGGACGTTCTCTTGTCATGCCTTCTCTTTGCCTACAGGTAGGTGCCGTGCCACAAGACCCCTAAAATAACTAATTAATAGGGAAAATAGAACAAACAGCAAGGAACTCCAATACAAAACAGCCTGAAAGGGTTAAACAGAAAACCTAAAACAGCAAGCACCTTTAAGGGGAATGGCCAAGTGAGAAAAAGGGGCGTGTTAAGAGGAAGGTTTAGAATGCTGGGATGAGCGTGCGCATATTAATGAAGGCAAATAACCTCACATGCAAATTCCACAATGGAATACAGATTAAAGCAATAAAGTCACTAAACCACACAATAATATACCAAATAGTCAAAAAATCGAGCATAGTTCTTATCTTGACTGCAAGCAGCAATAAAAAAGGATTTGTTGCTCTTAGTCAAGATAATTATATTGGTGTTCATTAACGATAGTAGTTCTATTGCCAGGGTTTCTGGGTAACAGTTTTTTCTTTTCTTGGCTGCTGTTTTTAATAAATGCATGAAAAAAAATCATTATATAAGTCTCCAGTCTTGTAATAAAATTGGCCACAGAAGGTTTTATAGAATAGCGGGGTGACTCGCTATTTCCCCATCCGTTTTCTTGAGTTGACCATCTGGCAGTCGCATCTCGCTAGTATTGCTTTTGACTTACACCTTTTTCACATGTGGACACAAGTGGAAGAGGGGAGAGTTTCCAGGTAGAATTTATATATAGTATAACATGAATATCACATTCTGAACACAGCATAAGCAGAGTATTGACTCAGCCTTCTGTTCACAGGATCTTCAGCAAGTCTCCAGTGGTGCCTTCTTGGTGTGGGATGCGTGTTGGACCTTCCTCTACCGTCTCCTTTCCTTGTCTCCCCTCTTTCCCCTATACAGTAGTACTACTTTGACCTTGTTGGGTGGACTGGTGGTAAAGGGTAGTTGGGAACTAGTCATCAACCTCCTGCCTCTCATCCCTGCGGACACCCGGTATCTCTGCGAGGGTTTGCGTAAAACGGCCTCTGAATTTGTTGGCCACAAGGATGACCACTCCTGCCTTCTTGTTGGAGTTGGCAGGTGGACCATTTGGACTGCCGTCTTCCCCAGTCCTTCTTCGGCAGGTAGGTTTTTAGTAGATGGGCGAGACCACATTCTGAGCCTTTCAAGATGGCTAACACTGCTAGACGTTTTTCTGGTGCATTCAGCCCTCGAACAGTAACACTCATAACTTTGATCATAGAGTCCCACAGGAAAGTCTCCTAAGTACAGTAACTGCTATGCAACAGGTATCGAGATGTACCCCAGTGATGAGGTCAGGCAAGCTGTGGTGGGGAGGGTGTTCAGCGAGGTTCCTAAGAAGGTAGGGGGTAATACAACTGGGTAATAACGAATAACTTGAGGGTTCCCAAACAGGGTATGTGTTGGCTGACAGAGTCCCGTAGCCTGCTCCGTCTGACATGTTGGCCCTCCGCAGGATCTTGGAGGTGGATATGAAATGCGTTCCTTACCTGTAACAGCAGTTATCCAGTATTGGTGTCTTTCATAGATTCACATGCCTGAATCATTCCCCGTCGTCGAGATGGGAGCCCCGGTAATAGAAAAGTAATGTCCTATAGACATACATAGAGAAAAATAGGCCTAAGGGCCTTGCCTTAGTAGCCTATCTATGTCCTTTTGTAAAAAGGACCACATTTCCAAAGGTAGCCAATCAGCTACCACCTCCCTCTAGAACCTTCCTGCCAGGAGCCTCAGTCTCTCAGATTTTCGTACGCACCAAGCTAGGTAGACGTAACATATGCTCTGTAGTGAGAGATGAGTCCTTCCTGGGGAGGTGGGAGGGTTGCATGTGAATCTATGAAAGACACCAATACTGGATAACTGCTGTTACAGGTAAGTAACGCATTTCTTATCCAGTATTATGGGTGTCTTTCATAGATTCACATGCCTGAATCAGAATAGCAAGCAATACATTATGCACATATGCGATGGAATATAACAGTCTGAGATAATACATATCATGTGACTAGATACCATCAGTAATATAAAGAGTAAAGTAAATAAATGTGCATACCATTGCAGGACGGTGGGAAGTAGGAAGGCTCATCTTACTGGAAGAGATGGCGAAGTACAGCTTGGCCCACAGCTGCATCCTGCATCAGTTCCGTGTCCAGGCAGTAGTGTCTGGTAAAGGTGTGCGGCGATTTCCAGGTGGCCGCTCTGCAGATGTCCAGAATCGGTACACCAGCGAATAGTGCTGCCGATGTGGACACAGCTCTCGTGGAATGTGCTCGGACTGAGGAATGTAATGGACGTCCGGCTTTGTCATGACAAAATGCAATTGTTGCCGATATCCATCTGGAAATGGATTGTTTGGAGAGTGGCATGCCTTTTCTCGGCCTGCTGAAGGCAACGAAAAGTTGTTTGGTCTTTCTGAAAGCTTTCGTTTTGTCCAGGTAAAATTTTAGACATCTCTTAATGTCCAAAGAGTGAAGAGATCTTTCCGCCACTGTGCCTGGGTTCGGGAAGAATGAGCGAAGCACAAGTGGTTCATTGAGATGGAAGTCCGAGGGGACTTTAGGAATGAAACGGGGGTTGGTTCTCAATATGACTCTGTCCTCTCGAAATTGCAAGAAAGGATCTTGTATCGAAAGAGCTTGCAACTCACTGACTCTTCTGGCTGATGTTAAAGCTAAAAGAAGTGCAGTTTTCCAGGAAATGTATTTGATTTCAGCCCTATGGATAGGTTCAAATGGATGTTTCATTAATTGATTGAGTACAATATTCAGATGCCACGTTGGTGGTATTCGTCTTGGTCTAGGGAAAGATCTGTAAAGCCCTTTAAGAAACTGTTTTATCAGTCTGTTGGACCATAGTGAAGGGCCTTTTGAAGACCTTGTGAAGCGTGAGATTGCTGCCAGGTGTACCCTGATGGAAGCATGCGCAAGACCTGTTTGGGCCAGATGCAGGAGATAAGGCAGAATCTGCTCTGGAGTGATCCTGAAAGGGTGTATATTGTTGTCTTTACACCAAATACAAAATCGTTTCCATTTCAAGGAATACGTTTTGTTCGTGCTAACTGCTCTTGCTTTAGCTAGGACTTCCTTGCACTCCTGCGGGATGCTTAGGTGACAGAATTCTCGGTACTCAGGAGCCAAGCCGATAATCTGAGAGATTTCAGATTCGGGTGAAGTATCTGGCCTTTGGACATCGAGAGTAGAGAGGGATGTTGAGGCAGTTGGATTGATGGACGGACTGAGAGGCGACGGAGGTCCGCGAACCAATGTTGTCTCGGCCAGTATGGGGCAATGAGAATCAATGTGCAAAGTTCCATTTTCATCTTCCGGATGACTCTGCTTATCAGGGGAAATGGCGGAAATGCGTACGCAAACACGTTGCGCCATGCGATGGAAAATGCATTTCCTAATGACCCCTGTTGGGGATGCCAACTTGCGAAGCTGTGGCATTTTTTGTTCTCCTTGGTGGCGAAGAGGTCTATTTGTGGTTTTCCCCATGCCGAGAAGATGTTGTCTAGAACATGTTGGTTCAGTTCCCATTCGTGGGACATTGACCTCTGTCTGCTGAGAGCGTCTGCTATGACGTTGTCTTTTCCTGGGACATACTCTGATGTTAATGTGATGTTGTTGAGCAGTAGCCAGTTCCAAATTTTTTGTGATTCGCGAGACAGCGTCAGCGAGCGTGTCCCTCCCTGCTTGTTTAAGTAGTGCATTGTGGTCGTGTTGTCCGTCCTCACTAGCACTGCTGAATTTTTGATGCGAGGGAGGAATGCCTGTAGGGAGTGAAGGACTGCACGTAGTTCTAGGAGGTTGATATGCAGAGCCTTCTCTTGCTCCGACCATCTGCCGCTGATTTGTAAGTCTTGAAGGACTGCACCCCATCCTTCGAGAGATGCGTCCGTCGTTATGACGTGTGGAGTTTCTGGTAACAAGAACGTGAGACCTTTGGATAGGTTCTTGAGCTTCATCCACCAACCCAGCGTCTCGGATATTTGTCGAGTGACGACAATGTGATCCTCGAAGGAATCTGTACATTGGGTCCACTGTTTGGTCAGGGCCTCCTGAAGGGGGCGCATTCTGAGCCGACAGTGAGGGATGAGTAGAATGCAGGAAGACATCATCCCTAGAAGAGATTTGAAAATCCTTACTTTGATGGTTGGTTTTGAAGATATTGCGGTAGCTAGAGTCATCAGTTTGTTTTTTCTTTCCAGAGACGGGAAAGCTTTGGAGGAAATGGTGTTTATAGTGGCCCCCAGAAATGTTATTATCCTGGTGGGTTGTAAAGTAGATTTTTCGAAGTTGAGAGTCAAACCTAGGTTCCGGAAAATATCGAGACAGGCGTTGGAAGACAGCTGCGCGTCGGTGAGAGACGGTGCTTTCACCAGCCAGTCGTCCAGGTAGGGGAAGACCTGGTGATTCTGTTGTCTCAGGTAAGCTGCCACAGGAGCCAGGCACTTTGTAAAAATGCGAGGCGCTGATTTGAGGCCAAATGGGAGGACACAAAATTGGTAGTGGAGACCTGCTACTTCGAATCGTAGGAATTTTTTGTGTCGTCTGTGTATTGGGACATGGTAATATGCATCTTGCAGGTCCAAAGATGTCATAAAGTCTCCTTCCTCCAGGGAGCCTAGGATTTCCTGGATAGTCACCATTCGAAACGATTGGCTTTTCAGGAAGGCATTGAGCGCCCTGAGATCTAGGATGGGCCTCCATTTTTTCTTTTTCTGTTGGATTAAAAAGAAGCGGGAATAAAATCCCTTTCCCTTTTGAGCTGATGGGACTCGCTCTATTGCTCCCTTTTTTATCATGGAAGAGATTTCCTTCAGTAACATACGAAGGTGTTTGTGATGATGTTTGTGAGGAGGGGTTAACCGTGGGATGGAGTTGAATTCCAAGGTGTGACCGTGTTGAATCAATTGTAGTACCCACCGATCCGTCGTAATCATTTTCCAATTTTGGAGGAAATGTGTCAGCTTGCCACCAATTTTGAGCGGACAGGATGGTGGGGGGACTGGCTGCGGGAAATGGTCATTGTCTTCCGCCAGCCGTTTTCTTTTGCGATTTGCCCCTGAAGTTCTGTCTCCCGTAGGGGGTCTGACGACTTTGTTGTTGCTGTCGCTGCGGATATTGTGAGCGATTTTGATTATATGAGTATGTGGATTTGCCTTGATAGGATCCTCTGTATGTGGATTGTCCTCTTCCTCTGTGCCCTCGAAAGGACTGGTTTCTGAATTGTAAAGTCCCGAGGGCCCTTGCAGTATCGGTGTCTTTCTTAATCGTCTGCAAGGCTTCATCTATTTTAGCTCCAAATAGTTGTTGTCCGTCATAGGGCATATCTACAACTTTGGTTTGTACCTCTTGCCTGAAGGACGTCGCTTTGAGCCATCCTTGTCTGCGCAAAACTGCGGCGCCTGCAAGCTGTCTGAAGCCTGTCATGGCGACATCGACAGCTGAATCTATGATTTCTGATGCTGACATTTGACCTTCATGAAGGAGTGCCTGGACCTCATTTTTCAAGTCATCAGGCACGTGCGTGAGATATGGAGCAATATCTTCCCATAGTTGCCTATTGTATCTGCCCAGCAGAGCAATGGCGTTGGCCACTTTGACCGTCATGGCTGACGTTGTGGAGAAGCGTTTGCCTATGCCATCCAATTTCCTGCCCTCCTTGTCTGGTGGTGCTGACAGTGGCGAGGATGGGTTTCTGGAGTTCTTCTGGGCGGCTTGAGTGACGACCGAATCTGGTTTTGGATGTGAATTAAAACAAGTGGGTGCCGTTGACGGAGCTCTATATTTTTTGTCCAGTCTAGGGACCACTATTGAAACAGATGCAGGAGTTTGCATGAGTTGTAGCCCCTGTTCCCAGATATTTACTATTATGGGAATGGACCGTGCCTCCTTCCTTATGGGGTCTTTGAAGTCATACAAGAAACAATCCGTTACTTTTGTTTCCATTGCCATGTGAAATCTAGTGGCCGCTCTCTCTATTAAATTGTGGAATCCACCGATATCCACTGGTGGAGAGTCTGATGTGCTGGGTTCCGGTGTGGCCGGAGAATGAGCAACGTAATCCTCATCATCTCTGTTTTGAGAGAGATCATCTCTAACCTCACCTTCCTCAGGAGGTTCGTCGTCATCATCAGAGGATTGTATGTTGTGAACCTGTTCATTGTCTTGAGGAATAACCAAAGGTGCTGGTCTTGCCCTTGGTGATCTTTGCTGTTTGGAAGATTCTTGAGAATTGTCATGTGAAGGTGTCGCCGACGATTCTGGGAATCTCTTTTTATAGTCTGTGATCAGGAATTGAAGATCATTAACTATCTCAGCCGGCAATACGATCATTGGAGTGACTTGAGTATGTACCTGAGCCCGAACAGTTTCTTCCGTAAAAATAACATCATCTCCGTCATCGTCAGTACTCTGGCATTTGACATTGAGATCTGACGGGCTAGTAGCTTGTTCGAATTGTTCATCATCTGATTCGTCAGCTTGTAGTATGTGAGAAGGAAGCAGTGATTGAACCCTACTGGGTGATGTCAATTCGGGCGTAATAGGGAGTTTGGTGACCTTTTTTGATGGAATTAACTCCGCTTTTTTCCATGGCGTCGATGATGTCGTCGTCGACGAGGTCGTCGACGGTGTCGTCGACGGTATCGACGTCGATCGTTTTTCAAGCGTCGAGTGTCCCTTCGCCGATGAAGCTGTCGTCGACGTGGCGGTCGTCGACGGTGCGGCTGTCGACGATGTCTTCGTCGACGTGATCGTCGACGGTGCCTTCGCCGTCGTCGATGCGGTCGTCGACGGTACTTTCGCCGTCGTCGATGTGGTCGTCGACGGCAGTTTTGTCGTCGGCGGCGTAGTAGCCGTCGACGGTGCATTTGTCGTCGGCGGTGCTCCTACCGTCGTCGGTGTCTTCGTCGACGATGCGGTGGACGTCGACTGAATTCTCGTCGACGATGTCGGTGTTTTCTGTTTTGTCGACGTCGACGGTGATGACGACGGAGTTTTGACAAACGATTGCTGTTTTTTAATAAGTACAATCGACGATATTGGCTTACCCGTCGTCGACGAGTGGGTGGTCGTCGTCGTTGAAGTCAAGGCTGACGATGCCACCGTCGTCGAGACTGTCGTCGTCGATGTGGAAACATAGTTCGTTTTTCTTGAAGAGAATGTCATGGAAGTAGACGACGAGGACTGCGATGGCTTTCTGAAGGTTGCAGCATCCTTCACAGACGTGTCAGATCTTGCCTCAGAAGACTTTGAAGTAGTCTTTTTGTGAGGGACGTCTGGATGGCCAGGGGAAGCCTCCCTTGGCCTTTTTAAGGACAGTTTTGAGGAAACTGAAGCCATTTCACTGCCCTCCGAGGAGAGCACCTCATCATCTCTGGTTTTGAGTCTGTTTAACCAGAGGAGCAGTCTGCCTTCTCTATCCTTAAGTGTTTTGGAAGAGAATGTTCTACATACCCTGCAGTCCTTTACTGTGTGGTCAGGGTAGAGGCAGTAGAGGCAAGTCTCATGCTTGTCGTCGACGTGCAGTCTCTTCTTGCCACAAGAAGAACAAGCTCTGAAGAGTCCTTTTTTCTGTTGTTCAGCCATAGTTGAAGTATAATCCAAGTTTTTTGAAGAAAAGTAGAGAATTTGAAGAAACCTGAGGAGAGCTCAGGTGGGGACTCCCTAGCACAACGTGCGGTAGAAAATCTGAGAGACTGAGGCTCCTGGCAGGAAGGTTCTAGAGGGAGGTGGTAGCTGATTGGCTACCTTTGGAAATTTGGTCCTTTTTACAAAAGGACATAGATAGGCTACTAAGGCAAGGCCCTTAGGCCTATTTTTCTCTATGTATGTCTATAGGACATTACTTTTCTATTACCGGGGCTCCCATCTCGACGACGGGGAATGATTCAGGCATGTGAATCTATGAAAGACACCCATAATACTGGATAAGTAGTGAGATTTGGCGGTCCTGACATCTGGGTTTCTCAAGTCTCTCTTAAGATCCAAGCAGCAGCCCACCAGTCAGCGTTCAGTGTTCCTGATCCTCAGGCCTCTCCTGTTGTACTTGTTGCAACAGTTCGGTGCGTTCCCAACAGCTTTCCGCTGCAGTGGGTTTGTGGGTATTTGATCAGTTGGATCTCCAGAAATGCAGTTTAGGACCCCTGCGTGGGGACAATGTGGGGGAGGCATGGAATGGCCCCCTAATTTTTGGGGGCGGTCAGTCCTAGTATGGATTGAGCTACCTCCACAGTACGGATGATATTTGTTTCCTTGACCCCCTACACGAAGATAAGGTGGAAGGGGTGTACTCATCTGTACTTGACTCCCTTGTCTTGCAGAAATATGGCGATGTCTCAGATGATGCGTCGTCTTTGAAGTGTGATGGGGAAGATCTTGAAAAATCCACACTTTGACCCCATCGAATAGTATTGGACCTTGGTTGCGTGCAGCCGCAACAAGGGCTACTTTCTGATGATAGTAATGGAGGCAGGTCAGTATGTCCTGGGGAATCCTTGGTGTGCTGGCAGGGTGGCCCACTCTATGCGGTCAGTCAAGGTTGTCCACCGGGTTTGGAAGGATCTGTCTGAAGAGGCAGGTAACATATCCCTCCAAGTCTCCATTTTCAGCATAAGAGGGACTTCTTTAATCCTAATATTGGATAGGCCTTATTTGTTCTCCAGGTCTTCCAATTGTGTGTGACAGTCAGAGTTTTGCTCCTGTAGGTCCAGGAGGTCCTGCCGGCAATTGGCCATTTCTTATTCCTTGGCATTGCTGCTGTCTTCCAGCGCTGCTTCTCGTTGGCCTATGTCTGTCATTTCTTGTGTGACGACTTTGCATTCTGCTGCCACTTCTTCCCTCAGGGCAGCAAAGTTGTCTCACAACGTATGGAAGAGGCCCTACATTAAGGAGAGCATGAGGTGTGTGTCGAGGCATCATGTTACTATGTCTTGCAAGGCGGCCAACGATGGCAGGGTCTCCCCCATCCCCCTGTCTCGATGTAGATTCACTTTTCTGGCCATTGCTTTGGAGGGTAGGTCTCACAACGAAGAGTCCCTTTTCCCCCAATTTGCAGCCATGGGCTGAGGATAAACTGCTTTGGCGGATCTTCTCAGAGGACACTCTGGACATTGTAGCAGAGTGATGGGAGTGCCCTAATGTGGGAGGGCCGTGGCTGGTGTGGGGTTGCTGTTTCTCCCTACTCAGGTTCTGGGGAAACACCTGCACCACTTATTTACTGCTCTTACTAGGGTGTCTAACCTGCTGGCTATAGTGTTGGGATGTGGTGGGGTTGAGCCCCCCTATTCCCAATGGTGCTTTATATGTAGGGGAGAGTCACTCCTCCGCTGTCTCAGCTTGGCCCCAGCCCTGCTGAGCCTTTCTGTGGTTGGCTTCTGTGTCCTTTTCTGGTGGCCGGACTCTGGGGCCCCACAGTCAGCCCCCCTCAAGCTGCAGGCCACAAATGTTAATGTTAATGTTAGTGGTAATTTATAAAGCGCACGTACGCCGTTTGGCTTCATGGCGCTGATAGGCTCACTAGCTATCCAGAGTTGATTCAGTTGTATGCTTGCTGGAACAACCAGGTCTTAAGAGATTTCCTGAATTGCAAAAGGTCAGTGTTAGATCGAATTTCCCGTGTAAAGGAGTTCCAGAGTTTGGGGGCGAGGACTGCAAATCTTCAACCTCCTTGACGAACTCAGTTAAATCTAGGGATGGTAAGGAGTGAGAGGTGGGCAGAACGGAGATTGCGGACGGGGGGTATGTCTAGATATCAGCTTATTGATAAATGCAGGGGTACTGCCATGCAGAACCTTAAAGACAAGACATCCTGTCTTAAAGGCACATCGCTGGATGATGGGAAGCCAATGCAATTTTCTTAGCAGGGATGTAGCTGAATGCCAACGTAGCTGTCGATAGACCAGCCGAGCTGCATTGTTTTGGACCAGTTGCAGTCGTTTGAACAGATATAGTGGCATGCCCAGATATACCGAATTGGCATAGTCTAGGTGGGACAGGACAGTTGCCACTATAATTTGAATCAAGGCATCATGGGTAAAGAAGCGATGAATTTTCCTGATCTTACATAGCTGGAAAAAAGATTTGGAGACAACCGTGCCCACTTGAGATTTTAACGTGAGCTCGTTATTGAGAGAGACTCCCAAGGTCTTGGCCAAAAAGGACGGTGAGGGAGTTGAGCCCAGCTCTGCTGGCCAATATTGAGGGCCCCAGAGCTCATGGCTATCTCCGATCAAGACCATTTCTGTTTTTCCTGGATTTAATTTGAAATGGTTACAATCCATCCACCGTTGTATGAACAGCATTGTAGCTTGGAAGTCGCAACTGAGCTATGAGATCCGTTGATTTGAAAGACCAGCTGTAGGTCATCTGCATAATTAAAAACTGTCACCATTCTTTCTCTCAGGGAACGAATCAGTGGAGCCATATAGATATTAAACAAATGTGGGGAGAGCGCCGAACCCTGTGGAACTCCACAATTGATTTCACGTGAAGGAGCAAGAAAGTTTCCTTGTCGAACGGCCTGAGAGCGATCATCAAGGAAAGAGGTGAACCAACAGGCAATGATGCCTTTAATGGCAGCGAGTTTGACACGGTCGGCCAGGATGACATGGTCGACCGGGTCAAAAGCAGCAGAGAGATCCAGCAGTACCAAAGCCCGGGGTGCCCCTTTATCAATATGATCCAGAAGAGTATCCAACACAGCAAGAATGACAGTTTTGGTAGAATGGGCAGGGCGAAACCCTGCCTGTTGGGGATCCAAATATTTGGACTCCTCCAGGAAGTTTGACAAACATTTGGCCACATGTGTCTCTAATAGTTTTGCCAAAAATGGTAGCAGGGAGATCGGACGGTAGTTGGAGGGGAGCGTAGGATCAGCTCCAGGTTTCTTCAAAAGAGTTACCACTACTGCTTTCCTGAAGGCTATGGGCACTTGACCAGAAGCTAAGGCCTCATTTAACAGCAAGAGTACAGGTCCTGGGAATGCTGTAAAACAGTCTCTAAGTATGTGTGGAGGGCAACAGTCCAAGGGCGATCCTGATTTAACTTTCATCAGAAGTTCCTGGAAGGTTTCCGTATTGATGGTAGAAATGTTACTAAGAGTGCTGTTATTTGGTGGAAAATCAGGGGCTCTAGACGTACTCATATGGTTAGGAATTTTAGCCTTAATAGCAGTAATTTTGTTGATGAAATAATCATTAAGGGAATTACATAGGGCTTGGGAGGGCAATGCTTTTAACAGAATTCTTTCAGGATTAGATAGTTCATTAACTATATTAAAGATCTCTTTAGAGTTTTTATTTGAATTGAAGATACGCGTTGAAAAATAACTAGTTTTAGCTAGTAGAATGGTTTTTTTTTTTAAATTCTTTCCTGGATTCTATATAGAGTAGTTTTTTTCCCATGGCAGTAGTTGAAGCACCATTGTCTCTCTAATTGCCGTAGTGCCAGTTTTTGGTTTTTGAGTTCCGAAGTGAACCATCTCTGCGAGTCGGTATGACAAGCTGATTTTAATGGTTTGAGGGGAGCATGTTTATCACTGGCATTCAGAAGCCATTTTGAAACGTTTTGATTCTGTAATTTCTAGATCTGTACCATAAATTGGTATAGTTGACGCTAGTGTAAAGAGGAGATCTGCTTTATTCACAGAGTTCCATTGCCTAGCAGAACCACCTTTAATCCTGCTAGGTTTCGCAATAATAGAGAATTTAAGAGTACATTTTAACAGATAGTGATCAGACCAGATGCAGGGTTCAATGATGGGGACAGAGGTGGACAAACCAGTAGTCCAGACTTGGCCCCCGCGAATCAACTACTGTCCTCTGTACTTCTTTGACAGCATCAGGGGTTCCCCCTCAGGGTTCACCCTGATGGCAGACTGATGGACGCCTGTGGACTGGGGGATGGCGGACGCTGGGCAGCTTCTCCTACTGGCCCATCTCAAGCCTCGTTGAGAACCATCAAACACCTCACCCAGGGTTTTGATTTGGAGACCAAAGAAAGAGAGGAGCTCGATTTTACCTGGATTCATAGCGAGCAGTGAACTCCATATTCAAATACAGGTATCTCCAGCAATTGGACTAAAGTTAGAGTTGTGGTAATAAAGGCTCAGAGGAAGCAGAACATGGTTATCATTAGTGAAGATGTGGAAACCTACAACACACTTCAAGTAAATTGCACAAATTTATCTTTTACACCTTGAAAAGCACATGGGATGGGGTGAGTCCTGAGGAATTTCACATGACAAAGTCACCAAAGGAGTGAGCACACCATCCTTCATAACTAGATTAGCTTTCTCGGACAAACATTACCTGAACCACTGCATTAGAGGGAGTGACATACCCACAATGTGCCGACAAGGCTAATAGGTGCACTAGCTGTTTACAGTGTTAAAAGTGGTCAACCATGACTAGTAGTGCTGCAGCCTCTCATCCACATTGAGTCTTGAATGTTCAGTAAAAGTTTTAGAACTTTGAAATGGATGAAAACCTGATTTCAAAACATCCAATAGATGGTTAATCAGCTCAGACAACAGACAGGTGTCTACCTTCCCCAACATTTTTGTTTAAAAAAAGGGTCCCAGTTATAGGCCAGTAGTTGTCAGACGTGGCCAGGCTTAGAGGCTGCTTTTTAAAAAGAAGGCTTCACCAGATATGACTGAGGCATTTCAGAACATAACCCAAGGTCAGAGATTGTTTGATAATCTCTGCTGGGACCAGAACATTTAGATGGTTAAGATCCTTGATTACGGAAGGTTTTCACTGCGAAACGGGGCACTGAGGAATTCCTCCAATCAAATCCTAGGCCATGGTCACTGTTACCTTGGCGAACGAGAAACCAGGCTATCGGATATAAGGCACAATTTCCCAACACGTGAACTATGGAAGACATAATGGGAGATGGGCGATCTATGCTGAGCATGGGCCAACGTGATCTGTGTCCAAATGCAACAAACCTTTTAATCAAAATAATTCTGAATAACTTGTACAGAATTCAATTCAATCTTTATTCGGGCACAAAAGTAGCCATAAATGTGCATACACAAAGATATGCATAATTATTTTAAAACATTCATACACTTTTGTGTCATCATCATTCAATAATAGTACCATCAGTAAAATTACCATGTCACCCTAGCATTAAAACTAAAATTAGGTCATTGTGAGCCGGGCGCTCACAGCAGTTTTCAAAAATAAGGCGACATAGAAAATGCATTCCTCATTGTTCAACTGGAGCAGTGTATTATACGCTTCTCTAATAAGAAATGCATAATTATTTAAAAACATTCATACACTTTTGTGTCATCGTCGTTAAATAACAGTACCATCAGTAAAATTACCATGTCACCCTAGCATTAAAACTAAAATTAGGTCATTGTGAGCCGGGCCCTCACAGCAGTTTTCAAAAACAAGGCGACATAGAAAATGCATTCCTCATTGTTCAACTCGATCAGTGTATTATACGCTTCTCTAAAATCAATAATGCAATGCCTCTTAATTAATGGTAAAAATACTTTTAGTATACAGGGAATGAAAACCACAGAATAATAAAAAGTGTAACATAGATTGGCCAGAGATCCCCTAACACGGGCAAGGACAAGAATCTAAGTTTGATTGAAAGCCTAGGGGGAAGCTTAGCAAATACTTAACGGTACCTGCCATGAGACGAAACAACAAACTACGCTCCCATTGCACCATGGGACTTATCAAATACCTTTGAATTGGGCTGTTCACTCCCGAATTTGTATTCAAATAAGCTAACCGCTCTTGGCTTAGCAGACTCCTTCTTCAGTCTCTCTGCCTGTGATAGTAGCCTGCAAATGATTTTTACTGATAGTGTGTGGACCACCAGTATTCTCAAACAACTGTTGAAAGCCTGCCTTACGCAGGCAGGATTCTACGTACGCCAACGCCAACCAGGGGATGCTCCTGCCTTTATCCCGAGAGGTAATCTTTGATGATGTCTCTAGTGAGGCTTCCCTACGTATTTCTCCAAATGGCAAGCCATAGCAGCAAGGGGCGAGCACTGATATAGTATTTAATGAAAGGCATAGTCAGTTCTCTATGGCAAATACAATTTGAACAAGAAATTGGTGCCCCCAAGATTCTTCTACAGAATCTATGTACTTCCGCTTGAATTAAGTGACACTTATCAATACCCCACCCAGACTTCAGCCCCATGAGTGGCAATTGGGAGACATAGGGTTTTAAAAATCTTCATGAAAGGAACTAATGCTCCCCCTTCCTGGTTCCGTGTAAGCTAAACCATGAGCTGATGGTCTGGAGTATTTGTTCCCACTATATATGGTGTGTAAGCTCTCCATGAACCATTATCAGCTAAAACCATTCCCAAATAAGAAAACGTACGTGTGCATTTTAGACTACATTTGCCTACTTTTAGAGTTGCCATGTGATGCTTCTTTGGGCTACACGTCATAATGAAAGATTTGTTAAAATGAGGGCGTAAATCTAGCAATGCCATGAGGTTTACAAAACCGCATACTAGCTGATGAAGGGCCTTCGGGTGTGGCCCATCAACACGGTGTCGTCAGGGTATAATACTGCTGGTAAAAACAGAGCCTTTAACTTTTGGGGACAACGGGGGTGTTGGAAGTAAAAAAGGGTGAAGAACATTTACATACAAAATATATAAAAGCAGTGCTAAACCACATCCTTGTCTCACACCTCTGTGGATATCCACATCTCCAGATACCTCCTCTGAAGTAGCACAGAAAGTTGACGGGTGTGTGCATTCAGTAATACTCATTGCATTTCTCATTTATTTTTCGGACTCCATTCCTGCAGTAAAAAATAACTGATCAATTTTCATTCAGGTAATCTCTTTTCATTTAAACAGTGCACTTCCATTTTCATTGAAGTAATATCCTGACATAATGAAGTTTCAGTTTCATTAAAGCTCTTCAGAGGACCTAAATCTTGTCAGGTGGTGCGGACATTGAATGTCGCACAACATTTCAAATGGTAAAATATCCAAGTAACTGGTCCAGCAAGTGAGCAACCCCTAGTACAGACCACTAGCCCTGGGTGCCACAAGTTTCAGTGACATCAATAGATTGTAGCAGTACTAAGATACACAGCTGTCTGACTTTGGCAAGGCTCTCCAGCATTCTGGTGAATGCAGTCTGTGAATGTTCCCTTCTTTTTTCCAATCTTCATTTCAGCAATAAAATGTGTATCAGTTTTGATGGAGATATCGCAGGTCTCAAGTCCACACAAACCCGTGGTCAGACATAAAGTCTAAAATAAAAAAGGGTATAATCTCACATTTGTATACAGTGAACATCTTGTATGGGAAATACTGCTGCTACCTTACTGTGTGAGGACACCTGGGGCATACAGCATCCCTACTGTCATACTGTGCCTCTTTGCATTCTGCAAGTCGTGCATGCAGCACTGTTGCTATCATCATGCATGCTGCTTCTGTAAATTTCTAGTTGGTAGTACTGCAGGCCCCACACCGTGTCAGTATACCATGTGCAGAAAATTCTGCAAGTGCCAAACTATGAATGTAATTTGTGTGTCTTTTGCTTTCTCGCCCTAAGTGTGCCGGGTATGCCCAGACGTTGGTCCCGGGCTCACTGTGCCACTGGATTCAAGCTAGCCTGGCTGATGAGAGGTGAAACCCCGAAAACGGTCCTAGGATGCTTGTTTCCAGTCAAGGGAGGACCTGGCTTGGCAGTTCGGGCTGGACTGTTCCCATGAGGAGCAGGATCAAGACTGATTTGCATATGGCTGGGTCTGAACTGGGGTGGCGTGGTGAGTAAAAGAACGATGGATTTAACCCAGGTAACTTGACTGGGGTTGAATATTTTGATTTGTTCTGCATTCCGTCCATCATTTATGTGTCTTTAGCTGGTACAAGCAGCACAGCAGGAGGTGCACTGTGCCTGCACACGTGATGAAAGCAGCATTGCTGTTATTAGTGTGCTTTTTAATGTTTCACAGAGGTGCTGCCTTACTGCCTGTACACCTTGTGATGGTAATTCCGATGCTGTCCCATCCTGTCAGTCAGTACTGATATGCGACAGTGTGTTTGTATGCTTGGAGCAGAGCAGGCGGTATGTGTTGTTGTTATGGTATCTGTCCATCGATGGACTGACACGGGAGTATGCTTGGGTAAGTCAACAAAGATTGAGCTCGGATAGAAAACATATACATTGGTCGCCTAACTTAACTATTCCTTACGTCTCAAACGAAAAGAGCCGAGGACTTTCCAGCCAGACCTCTGCCGTTTACATAATGAGCTGTGACAGTCGAATAATAAAAACGTCTTCCATTTAAACCATCCTATTAAATCTGCAATAAGAAATACGAAAACATTTCACTAGCAACATCTTTGATGTTACAGCTAGAAAGAGGGTACTCAACGTCCACTAAAGTCCATTTACTTCTCCCACTGACAGCGTCAGAGAGCTATTTCTATCCACGCGAGCCAGGCCTAAAACATCAGGAAGGGTCTGTGTCTAAGCAAGCAACACGGATCTTTACATCAACAGCACAAATACTGACAGATGTGGAAATGATGATAGTGACTGCCAGGCTCAACTCGTACTGCTGCACTGCGCTCACACCATTTCATTTGACCGCGATAAAAGGTTGCTGAATTCGCATGGGAAGCCTCGCGAGAAAAGATTAGTTAACACGGGGCACGTTTTATCTGTAGTTTTATGGCACGACAGCTTCGTTCAAAGGCTCCCAGATTAAATTCAGCACATTTCCAAAAATAGATTGGTACAAGGAAAGCTAGTGACGTCAATGCTGGAGACAGAATTAGCCTCCTTTGCTGAACTCGAACGTGCGTTTTTGGGGCTGAACGAGCTTGGAGATAAAGACTGCCTCGCGCCCTGTAATTCAGCTCGCGCACGGCGGATTGGGATCGGCACTTCAGCCTTCACAATTTCACACACACGGCGTTCTAAAAATAGCAGCAGCGAAATAAACGACTGTTGCTGGCAGGGAGCCTGATGCAATCGAAAATAAAAACTCCTCGCCTGGGTTTAAGACACATGCGAAGGCTCACGTTATTTCCCCGTGGCCGTTCAGTAAACGTAGTATTTTGGTTGATGCTTCCTTCTGCTTGGGGTGTCTGCAGATGGTGGCTTCTCGGCTAGGACTTAACGTGCGTCAAACGCAGTTGGGCCCAGCTTGCGTCGCTATATATAAAACACCGAACGCGCGCACGCACGTTGTACATCATTTAATTGGAGTGCAATTTCGACTCCCATCAACGCTGCTTTGCTTGCTTCAACAATACAGTCTGTAACGGATTGCTTTTTTATCCTGCCAAAACATAAGTAATTTGTTCAAATTGGAAACTAAGAAACATATGTTGTTTTTAAGCTTTTTTCTCCCAGGCTGTGATCAAACAAAAACTATGCTGCGTTCTAATGACAGCTACTACAGCCATTCTGGAGCCCTGGTGTAAACTGCAGGGATTTTTTTTTATTTCAAAGCATTTTATTACATTTTACAGACAGGTAAGAACGCTTTACCGTTACAGGGTATCAGCCCAACATGGCTGTTTTTGCCATGGTTACACACATTCCCTGCCCTCTCCAGCAGCACTCGTGTGAGTCAGGCGATCTGACCCTCGCAGAGGGACATTCTATTGGTTCCACTAATGCAGCCTGCATATATAGCTCCAAATGTATTAGTATTTGGAATTTATAAAGCACACTATACACTAGGATGTGAAAGCACTAGCAATGATGGAAGAAGCAGTAATGTGAGAAAGACACCAACCAACCATCCCGGAAGGAAGGAAAGACAGGTTTTGAGTTTCTTTTGAAAAACTGTACGGGGAAGTGATACTAGCAATACAGAGGGATAACGTATTTCACACCTTAGCGCACCTACCAAGAAGGTCCGCCCTCCCGATCTGGTTTTCCAAAATATTGGAGTATTCACCTTCCTATCTCAAACATCTGTTGAGAATATGCCATTGGAAAGTCGTTCTCAAGGCAAGTGGGCCACACAAATGCAGGGCAGTGTGAACCAAACACAGAGCTTTGAAGGTCACACGTTTCCTGATCGGCAGCCAATGAAGGGACCGAATGCCATCCCTAACATAACCGTTTAGGGACATCCAGAATCAAATCAGCAGCTGCATTGTGGACATTCTGAAGTCTATTGAGAGTAGATTAATTGATATTTCATTACAGAGAATTGCATTAGTGCAACTGAGAAGTAATACGGCCAGTAGCCACTACCACTCTGAGCTCAGCAGGAAAAAAGGGAAAATCTTTTTTAGGATCCTAATGATGAGAAAGCAGGTGCTCACTATTCTCTTGGTCTGAGAATAAAAAGAGAGGTTACAGTCAAAAATTACACCTACATTTTTAGCTTCAGTGACAGGACACAGTAAGGGGCCACAGATCTCTGGCCATCACAATTCAGACCACACCAAAATTTGCTCACCAAACAGAAATATCTCTTTCCGTTTTAGCCAATTCTCTTTCATCCAGGTACTTATTTCTGAAATGCAAAATTTGAACCCATCAGCTACCTCACAAATGTCATCTGTAATAGAGACAATAATTTCCGTGTCAACCGTGTATGACACTTCATCAGTTTTGCCAAAGGGCAACTTACAGATTAAACAAAGCTGGGCTAAGACAAGAGGCCAGCGGAACCCTGCAAAGGCAGCTGGGAAGATTCTGACCTGAAATGCCCACAACTCACCATGTGGGTCCTATTCGTGAGAAAGGAATCCAACAGGGCCAAAGTGAAGTTCCTCAGACCTGCCTGGTGCAGCCTAATGACCAGACGGGAAGAGGACACCATATCAAATGCAGCTTAGAGATCCAACAATATCAATATGGCAGACCCTCATTGATCCACCAGGCAGCAGATAGCACCAGTAGCCACCAGAAGTGCGGAATCAGTGCAGTGACCTCTCTGCAAACCATTCTGCGAAGGATCCAGAAGATCTTTAGTGGCAATGAACTCCGTCAGTTCCTGATTAATATATTTTTCAAGGATCTTCGCATTCGAAAGAGAAATAGGACACACATTTCTTAGGTTCTCAGGGTTTATTTTTGACTACTGCCTCCTTCCAAGATGGGGGAAAAATCCCAGTTGTAAGAACATGGTTAAATACTCTTTCAAGAAAGGAGACATCCTGATCCAGAGCCCAGTGTAGAATTCTAGGAAGGCACAGGTCATCCGGAGAGCTGGATTTTGAATGCAGGAGAAGCTCTTTAATTTTTAAAAAAGAAATGGGGGCAAGGCAGATAGAGTGGGAGACAAGGCTGGGTTAATTACCTCTTCAGTTCTATCTAAGGGGAAACCATCTTCCTTAGAAATGAAACAGGATACAATCTTCATGATTTTGTCCCTGTTTTGAGCTGCCACACTATGGCAAAAGCTTTGTGAGCTTTACACTATTTGCTGGGCTGGCGGGGTAGAAAGACTATTGATCACTTAAAAAAGTTTCTTGGGAGTATTAATACCCATACTAATATTTGCAGAAAATAGGAAGACTTAGCTGCCACGATGGCACACTTATACCTATGCACCAATTCTTTACACTTATCTTTTTCTTCCGTTGAGGACGTATGCCGCCATCTCTGTTCTTGCCTTCTGCACTCACGTCTAAGACTTATTAAGTCCTGTGAGAACTAGGGAGGAGATATTCTGGTTTATGTCCTGGTCTTAGAGGTGAGGGAGGGCAATCTGATACATAGCATTAGCTATCCATAAACTAAAGTCCTCCACAGTGTATTCCAGTGGTCTATAAATCCTTACTAGGGATTCACTTAGAGCAACTTCTAAGTTTTCAGAAGTGATAATATTCCATCTCCCGTAAGTAGTGATATTGCTGTGCCGCTGACCTTTGTCATTCTGTAAAGTAATTTTAAAAGCTACCAGAAAGTTGGCAGTCCAACACAGCCGGAGAAGATCTCCCCTCTCCAGAGCATCGTGATAAACAAAGATACCATCTAAAGCGTGTCCTACCATATGAGTAGGTAAGTCCACCACTTGGGTGAAACCAAAGTCCTTCATTAGCTCCAGCAGCCTAGTGGAGTCACTATAGTCTGTGTCCTCCGGAAGGAAATTAAAGTCCCCCAAGATAGTGAATACGGTGACAAGTGCTGGAAGTTTCCAATACGAATCTCCATTCCTCGATAATCTTAAACCAGTGACCCGGAGGGGGATAGACCAAAAGCTCTGAAAATGTGGAGTTATAATTAACTTTGATTCTAAAATGGGCCATCTTGTATGTTTCGGATGACCCAAGGCATAAGGGTTCTAGTGAGCAGTTTAGCGAGTTTTTGAAAATCAAGGCCAGTCCTCCCCCTCTACAGAGAGGTTTGTGTAGCGTAGCAATCACGTATTCCTGAGGTAAAGCAGCTTACTAACTCAGGTCCAGAGTCTTCTCTCGTCCATGTCTCAGAAATAAATATACAGTCTAAACCTTTTGAGAGAATCAGGTCATTGATTTCAGTACAGTGCTTGACCATGGACACATTATTCCTGATGTAACGTAACTGGTGCTATGTAAAGCGCTCTGATACCCGTTTCGGGTCAAGTTTGCGCTATATAAATTTCAGCAAAAAAAAGCGCCCAAAAAATTAAGCTAAAGTCTCAATAAATGTGCACAACCTCTAATGTGACATGTGCCAACACCGAGGAAATCCAAATGAAACAAACAAACATAAGACAATTATTAATAAACGTATAGGGCAATATCGAATGACAACTGAGCACATTTAAAAACAAGCCAGTAGGTCTGGCCTTGACAAAATTGGAGCAATGGTTACATTTTTAAAAATTGTAATCATAAGGCACAAACATAAAAAGGAGAGAAGAGAAAATGCCGCCTAAAGGAGTGACTACAATCTTGCAATAAATAATTGCATGTAATTTTAACGGTATGTGTCCTTTCTAATTGGGCAGGAGAACTTGGAACAGGTATAGAAATAATTTCTAGATTTGATGCCCATAACAGGAAATGTGACACGGCACAAAGGAAACGTCTTAGTTACTTTGAATTACAGTAATAACTACTCCAGTAGCAAGTAACACCCAGGACACCAATAGTTCTGTAATTGACTCATTGCAACCCATGGTGAGTGGCTTGGATAATAATGACTCTCCTGTGGCCAAGGAGCCTAATAATACAACGCAAAGTATGACAGTGACCACCAGAGGACAGAAAGTTAAATTCAAAGAAGGCAATGATCCTGTACCCCTACCTAAGAAGAAAAGGGGGCAGGGTCTTAATAATCAAAGTCATACTTTAAAGATTTGGGGGAGAAAGGCCAAACGGCGGAGAGGGCAACCAACCAGGAGTATAATACCACCCGAATGCCTGAGGGCACACAAGTTCATCTTTGGAACATGAGCAGGAGGAATACTGGAAAAGGATGGAAGCCACCATGGCAGGTCTTTTGTGTCCATTTCAGTTAGTACTCACGCAAATCGAAGGGAGGCTAACTAACCTTGAGAATACTGTAACCTCGATTCCACCAGATCGTAACATTCCATGTGTGTGCAGAATGCAAGAGATCCCACCAGTCAGCCAACCTAAGGATCATTGCGTGGGTGGGAGAGCTCCACAGAACCAGGGACACTTAACTGTGAGAAGCATAAATGATCCGGCAAGACCTGACTTGCCGGGAGAAAGTGTACCACAATTATTACAAAATCAAGTGGAGACTACACACACTTCTTTGAGTATACAGGCAGGGGAAAACCAGCAGGGGAAGGGTCCTAAGCAGTTCACCCTGGGGGGGGACACTACAGGCACAAGGGGCAACCCTTCAAATACCCCATGTCACCCAAATGAGGTCAGGAGAAAGCCATCGGAAACGAGTATTTTAAACCTTCCACCGCAAGCTACACCATACAGTCATCCTGCCAAAAGTACCTCCACTATCATCTGGTGAGGAAGAGCACTGGTCCACACTAAGAAACAAGTTGCTTCACTTCTTAGGTAAAAGGACGGGTCTTACTGACAAATTGTTTACTGGATTTAAGATGGCCAGGAGAATTGGATGGATTGGGAGCTCTAATAAGTCTATGCCAGGGGACTGTGTTGTGTTAACGTTTAGCTCCCCTGAAATGATTCAAACTATATTGGAAAGGGCTGGCTCCAGGTTTGTAACCAACAAGGGGATAAATATTCTTCTCCTGGAATTCTTTTATCAACTCCCAAGGCCCATACAACATCGCTTAGAGGGAGAGAATTTCCTTGGGGCGGGACAACAAAGGTATGCCGTCCCAACTAATAACCGGTTTGCTGTTTTCAGTACCGTAGGAGATATTGATTGACTGACTCGACAGGCCCCATATTCAATTTGGGAGGATGGGTCAGTAGGGAGCAGCAGTCTGGGGTCCACAGCACCCAATTGTCACATGATACAGCTTGACAGAGAGGGATACAAATCTGCAACAGCGGGAGGAGGAAGTAAGAGCGAGGGAAAATGACAAAGAGAAAGAGGCTCATCTGATTGCACTCGGGAGCTTTCCTGTACAACCAACAACAGCAGCCCCTATTTACAATTTTAATAGTAATAGGCTTCCCCATCCACGTCTCCACATAACAAAGATGTGCCACGTACTAAAGTTATTCAATGGAACATCTCAGGCCTACGGTCAAAGATAACTAACCCAGTATGGTGTGATTACATCCAGAGTTGTGACATACTTTGTTTACAGGAAACCTGGTCTAGTGAACACTTCCATATTAACGGCTTTAAAACCGTTGACACCCATGCTGTGAAGGGGTTAGGGGGTAGACTTAAGGGAGGTCTTTGTACGTACATCTCCAATAAGCTGGCAACTAACAAAATAGAGGCCTCTCTGGGGATAGATTCTACCAGATAGTTAAACTATTTTTAGGGGTAACCAATGTGTAGTTCTAGTCAACTTCTAGAACAACATGGCTCCAGAAGAACTTAATCAAGTGCTAAGAAACATGGGTGCTGATTTGACCGTGATTTGTAATACAAGTTAATTACATGTTATGATAATTATGATGGGAGATTTTAATTGTGCATTGTGTCCCTTTGAGGCTAATAGAATATGTGGAATCATGTATGAATAAGGCCTTAGTAGCACCCATTTTTGCCATACAATGGTGGGGGAGTTGTTTAATGAATTCCTCGTTTGCACTGAACTGGGTTTTGTGAATGAGCTTGTTTCCTCACAAGCACCAATGCCTTGCACTTTTAACGGAATGGGTTTGGCCTCTACAGTAGATTATATTTTAGTCTCATGCAATTATGCACTTAGATTACTGCTTTTGAGGTTGGAGATAATTCCCTGAGCGATCACTACCCTTTATGTTTATTGGTTAACTTGCCACTAAACAATCTGAAAAGAAGCAAGATTAATTCACAGGGTATTGCTGAAATTGAACTTGATAAAACTAATGGCTATACTCAAATGGTCAATGGTGGACCCTATGGCAATGACATAATGCTTAGTGATTAAGTGTAAATCTACCATAAATACTTGCCTAAGCAAATTGGCTCCTCACAATAGGATTGTAGCATCTTATATTGAAATAACTAATGAGCTTAGGAAATTATTGTCAGCTCAGCGCCCTAACAAAGCTAAACATATGGGCTAATAAAAAAAAATGACATCAAAATGACAAAAAATCCAGTAAGTAGAAACAGTGATATGAATTTTTAAACTTTGAATTAAAAATAGCGCCAAAAAGCACAAAGGGCCAACAACAGTTACCTGGTCGTACCAGACCGGGTCAAAGTCGAAAGTTCAGGCTGACTGCCACGGAGAGTGGGTCCGATAAAGAGACCAGGTTCATCCCAGTGGAAAGTTTACTTTGAAACTCAGAAACTTTTATAAGAAAAAATAGTTGTTGATGTGTTGTCAGCGGGGCAATCAGTAAGCTGCATCAACAATGGAGGGTTGCTGAAGAGCAAGGTCCTGGTTTGGTCACTGCTGAAGGCGAGAAGGTTCTAAGCGGGTGAAGTCTGTGCCAAGGAAGGCCTTGACGCTGAAGGGTTGCTGCTCGGAGTTGGTCCTGATGAAGCCCTGTACATTCAGACTTGGAAACTTTTCTGGAACTCAGATTTTCTTCAGCGTGCCAAACCAGCAAGCTGAGGCCGACTGGTGATTTGATGTTGGTGGCTGTGGATTTGAAAGTGATCCGTGTCCCTGACGGTTCTCCAGGCAGAAAGTTGACCAAAAGTTTCTACGTTTCAGTTTTTGAAGTGTGAGCACACTGAGTACACCTTAATACCACCCAAGGTTCCAAGACCTTGGGGACACCATTTGGGAGTTATACCTCATAATAGAAGTGGCAAACAGCCAGGTCGAGGCCAGTTACAGTTGGTACTGGTCAGTTGCAGGGAACAAGACTCTTATTGTGGCCCTGTAGCTCAAACAGAGGGTCAGCCAGCCTGACCCTTGTAGTCACTTCTGGGTCTTGGATTCAAGGCATGAAGTTCAGGCTTCCTTCAGGTTCTTCAGACAGCAGGGCAGTAGTCCTTTTGATTCTTCGCAGGTCCAGGAGTGTTCTCAGGAGAGGTCTGTGGGGTACACTTGTATGCCCAGTGCCAGCTGGTGGGTGGAGGATAAGCATTTGTCCACCTCCTAAACACTTTCTGGTCAATTCCTCCACCTCCATGCGTTCTGCTGCCATGCTTACTAGCTAGACAAAGGAGAGGCAGGCCTAGGTGTGAGCTTCACTGTCAGTGACAAGATAGGAATCCTTTGAGCCACCAGGTCAAAGGAAGAGTCCTCTGCCCCACTCCCAAGACCATTTGTCCACTATCTGGGAGCAATACACCTCTCACCACAGGGTAGTCATGAAGGATCAGGTGGCAGCTGGATACTGGGAGGAATGCCTTTTGGTTTTAGGTAGGAAAAAGGCAACTTCTTAAAGGTGTAATTTCCAAAATAGTAATATAAAATCTGACTTGACCATTAAGTTGGATTTTAAATTACTATTAAAATGAATGCTTGAATCATTTTTCTACTTACTCCCTAACTGAATTTAGCCCTTTTGAAAAGCATTAGGTTAAACCAGTGTTAACCAACGGGAGAGCCTTCCTTGCTACAGTAAAAAAAAGACTTTGCAGGTTTTTCACTACCAGGGTACGTAAAACCTACATTATACATGTCCTAACTTTTAAATATCATGAACTATGACCTGTAGGCATAAATGACCTACCTACCTGTGCCCTGTGCCAGCTCCCCACACTCCAGACATCAGGTCTGTCTCTGCCCTGTGTTGGCGCAGCGTGCACTGCTGTGCACGCTCCTCTCTCTTCCCCCACCGCCTTTGCCGATTAGAATTGCTGCTGCAAAGACTAGAAGAACCCTCTTCTCCTGTCTAGCACAGCGTCAATCAGTTAGCCTCTATTCCAGTATTAGTTAGCTCGTCCTCTTTTGCCTGAGTGTTCTTTATTTTCTGTACCAGCTTAATTGCCTGAGTATACTTTATTCTTTGTACTTGTTCAATTTCCTGCTCTTGTACTGCCTTTACCAGGGGAAAAGTTCTGTGCATTTCGTCTCCTGCCATTTTCGCGCTCAGCTCCTGCTTCCGGCCACCCAGTGCCCCGCCCCCCTCCCAGCACCTACTTAATGGAGGCCGTTGCACGCCAAAGGCAAGCCTGTCCGTGCCTGGACCACACCCAGCGGCAGGAACCCTGGTCCTCCAGCCAACCAACGAATACTCCTTTACAAAACTCCAAGCCCCGCCTAGATCCCGGACGCCGCAACAGCTGCTTCCTCGCATCCCTGCGCTCAATAGCAGGACCGTTCACCTGCCACTGCTGTCTCTTCACGTACAACATAGGGCCTCCCGCCCTCACAGAAACCTGTGCCTCTCCAGCTCCGCCGACTGCACCAGAACCACTCTGATGCATACTGCTTAATGCCTGATCACACTGCAAACACTCCACCGAAGTCTGGGACACCATCTCTACCCTCGCCCCCAACGTGATCTTCATCACAGAGACCTCGCTCAACCCCTCCTCGGCCCCCGACATCACCATCGCAACGCCCAGCTGCTACAAGATGACTCACTGTGACCGCACCAACAAACATGGAGGAGACATTGCTATCATCCACAAATAAACAATCTGCTGCACCACCACCGAAGATGACACTACATGGAACACCTCAACTTCCAACTCCACACCGATGACAAAACGACCATCAGAGGCACCTACGTTTACCAACCCCCAGAACCACGCACCAGTTTCTGTGACACCATCACTGACTTGATTGCTCCACTAGCCATCAAGTCCAACCTCTATATTTTCCTCGGAGACCTCAATTTCCACCTGAACGACCACACTGACACTAACTCTGTCAACCTCCTGGAACGGATGGGCAACATCAGCCTCACTCAGCTGGTCACCAATCCCACACACAGAGCAGGACACACTCTGGACCTGAATTTTACAGCCAGCAACAGAGTCAAATACAGCCATGCCACACATTTCACCTAGACCGCCGCTTCATCGTCCATTTCACCATCACAGGAGCACCATGCACTGCCACCATCCTCCCAAAAGCCCCATTCCGCAGCTGGAACAAAGTGACACAGACCCAATAGATGGACGCTGTCAACACCACCTAGCCTGACCCCTCAACAAACCTCGAACAAATAGTTCTGAGCTTCACTACCTGGATCACCAAACCCGTCCACTGAGTTTCCCACATCAATCAAACCAAGACCTGCAGATCTACCAAGCAAGCCAGCTGGTACACACAATACCTCAGGACAATTAAACACAGTTGCAAACAAATGAAGAAGATGGCGCACCAGCAGAGAACACAACAGACCGTGCCATCCTTAAAGTCTGCCCTCAACAAATACCACCAACTCAATGATACAAAAAGAGACGCACTAGTAAACCGCATTGTAGCAAGTACCAACCGCACCAAAGAACTCTTCCGAATTGTCTGAGAGTTCTCATGCCCCACGGCTGTCGAGAACATAACCTCCTCCTCACAGGATCTCTGTGACGCTCTAGCAGTCCATTTCTACAACAAGATATCCACCATCTACAAGAACTTCGAACCCCAACCCACAGGTCTCTGCATCCTCTTCGCCCCAACGGAAGCCTCCCACGACCAGCCAATCAATGCATGGGAACAGCTCACCACAACGAACCATTAGGATCAATGGGGCCACCCGGTATCCCTCGGACCTGGGTAATTGTTAGAAAGCTACAAGTGGGTCCCTTGGTTAAGTACCACAGGGTACTGGTTCAGAACCTGATTATTTCTTTCACAATCAATAATGATTTTGTACTAGACTATTATAAATGTACCACACCCCAGAAAGTTTTTATCAAAAATATATATTTATTAAATTATTTGTTCTGTTTTTCTATTCCTCTCACCAATTGTGTAAACAATTTTATACAAAAAGATAATACCAATGGGGGTTGTCTGACAAAGGAAACACAATAACAAATACACGGGCAATTCAATGGGTGACTGTGGAGACATGTAGTGCAAATGGGTGACCTTTCAAATAATAAACAAGATAATAACATAAATTATCCGTCCTTTTCAGGTCTTTCACTTTAGCTAGTCCTAATGGTGTTTCCTAACTATCCTATGGAGAAACCCTAAGCCGTACAGATACAGACACCCTAAGCCTTACAGGAAAAATCACAAGGCTGGCGACCACAAAATGGAAATGTTTAAATCTACTAAACCCATTTTGTGATTTGATAACATGTTATAGAATCCCAAAAGTGATTTAGAAAGGCTTAACCCCTTCGACGCTGATGACGAGCTGGGCTCGTCATGAGGTAGCCTCCTGCTACGCTGATGACGAGCCCAGCTCGTCACGTAACATGCGCTTTCGCATATCTCAGCGTGCGAGCAGAATTCCGCCCGCACGCATGCAGTTAACAAATTGCTACTTGGAAGGGGCGTGTTTAAAGCATTCTTCCCAAATAGCGATTTGTTATGCTAAATATTAGCTACTCCAGCCTCCAAACACTGAAGAGTTGCAGATTGTTGAGTTTTGGTGGTACCACATTTGCACATTCCATTGGTGAGTATTAAAAAGTATGCAGAAGAGTAGGGATAGGTAGAAGGACCCACTGTCCACACATTAACAAACTTTAAAAAAAACATAAAATGTTCTTTTTAAATGCAGCTCCGTTCACTTTAGGGAAAGCAGGCAGCATGAAAATGTTTTTTATTTTATCAAAATGTAATCACAGTAGTGGTGGTATGCTGACCTCGGCAGGTCATCATTCTTGTGATGGCATCCGATTGCAGTGAGTCACAATTTGTGATCAAACTCACGAATATTGATATGATAGGTCAGACGGTGACCCACTATAACTTTTTGTTAATGACCTTTAGTACATAGGTTGTTTGGGAAAATTATTTTTTATTTGCAAAAAGTCAATGCACAATTTGCAATCACTGTTGGCGAATAGAAATTTCGTAGATCAGGCTGCTAACTCCATCCATGGAATGTGGCAAGTTAATCTATGGATCCAAGCAAATGAGAGCAAACCTTCAGCGCTTATTGAAAGCATGAACTTGTGAGACTGAATCTGGAGGCTATGATGTATATGCTTCTCTTCTCCTAATGGCCGATGCTAACAATTAGTTTGCAACAGCCAAAAGTATGAATGAAAATCGGCATCCCAAGCTGGTAAAACCTTTTCATTAAAGTTTTGTACTCAAAAGTCCATTAGGTTGGATATCAGCATCAGTGAGGCATATAAAAGATGAATTAGTTACAGTGCAATGCCCAATTCTCATTCCACACACAACATCCAATAGGAAAGTTCACTCCAAAGATCCAGAGGCATTTCCTGCAACTATGATTTCTAATTCTGGTTTAATACAGGACCAATAGAATGTAACATATAAAACTCCCTGCAAACATTATCTGCTGCGGATTGACTTTAAACGAATCTTGCTGGGAGGCCTGGATAAGAGGCAGAAGAGGCAAGAAGACACTTTGCAATCACTGCAATATTTACTAATATTTAATATTTTACTCTGCGGTTTAAGGAGAGACAACAGGTCTGTAAGAAGCACACTCGTTTTTGCCAGGTTTCAAAATAAACTAATTAAGAACTCTCGAGTAGTCAGTTTAACTGTAATGCTAAGATATGAGAGAATTCATTGGAAATATTTGGCTGTGACATTAATGGGCCTTCAGGAACTGTCACCTGTGAAATCCGTTGTTGCAGCAGCAACTTCTTTTTCAGCTAAGGGTTCATCCAGATCCTGCCTCATTAGTTGGCCTTTAACCCCTTCCGCGCTCATGATGAGCTGAGCTCGTCATGAGTTGCACCGCTCGCACGTAACGGGGTATTTTAAAAAAGTCAGCGCACAGCGGGAAAACGGCTAGCGCTGATGCGGATAAAGACTTGTTTTGTAAATTCCACCTAATCCTCTACCATCCTCGGTCATCTTTGAGGAGCGTAACTCTCTATCTATAACTTACAAATACCAAATTCATCTCATCATCCAAGGTGACTTCAGTGTCCTCAGCAGGAGTATTTGAGTATGTGAGCATTTATCTCTTCCTACAATCCAGCATACAACTCTTCTTTACATCTTTCCTTTATGCAGTGTTTGCCATGAGTCATATTAACAAGTGGCATCGATTAGCATACAGCGTCAGCCAAATCCAATTCAGATTCATGAAGTCTGTTTTGACAGCGAGAAAGCAAGGACACTGATATTTACCGATTATTTACAAAAAAACAAATTTGCAAAATGTTTGATAGCCCAGTCAACGTGCACAGGCTACAAAACAGATTTTGGATATCTTCTTCTTAAAAAAAGTCCAGGCATGGTTGACACACTTGTCAGCTACTAATGACGTCAAAACAGAATGGATTATTACATTAGAAAATTATTTATGGTGATTGAAGTATTGATAACTGTTGGAATGGACAGCTTTAAATGAATCTGAATAATTGCATAATGTGGTGTTTATTGTATGTGAAAATTAGAGTAGGTGGTGTTTCGTTTTTCTGGAAATTATTGTAAGTGAAGAAAAGAGTGATTTACACAGGTGAGGTAATTACAACATTTGTCAAAGTTTTAACAGTTTAGAGATCATGGCTAAAGTTTTGGTAGGGCTGATTTTAGGCAGTCACATTTCAGACTTAAATCCAACTAAGTACCCTATTTTCATAGCCACCATCTTCCAGGCACAGATCTCTTAATTTCTCGTGCTTTCCACATGTTATTTCTGAATACAATACAACCGAAAAGCATAGAGTGCCAGCAGAGGGCAGCTGGTCTAAAAGGAGAAAGAAATATTTCCCGACAGTAACTCACAGCCCATGACTGACACTCAGGCAGTCCACCTCCAAAATGATCACTACCTATTAGAACAGGTGCACTACAGGGAAAAATAGTGATACCTAGAATCACCAACCGCTAAATTTGTAATGATAGTCCTCCTTTTGTGTAAGCACAGAGTGCATGTACAACTTCATGGCAACTGTATTACAATTAGTATTAAAGAAAACTAAAGATTACATTTTCTTTCTCTGGTTGCTACAGTAGTCTTAAAATCACAATTCAAGCATTCAACATTTGTAAAGATTCAGCTAATTATGGCTTGCTTATAATACCTGGAATGAATGAGTAGAAAATCATACTCAAGATAAGTATCTTACCCTTCATTTCTGTGGTTTTTTTTTTAAGTTCACACATTTTTATTGGGAGTTTAAGAGATGATCAGCATGTAAAACAATCGTAAGTACAAAGTAAATATTACATGAAGGAAATCTATACTACTATTATAAAGAGAGAACTTGCACCTTTTGGCCAGGTAAACTCGGGAACCACAGCGCCAATCCACACACCCAATACATTGTTGGAATCCTCAGGGTGTGTAGATGGACATAGGCGACATTAAATAAAAAAAAAACGTAAATTAAAAATTTTTATTTTGTAAACAAAGTAGTCCCCTAAAACAAGCGCCGGCCGCGACGTAGCGCTGACCGCGACCTAGACTTAATGACGATATGCGGGGAGGAGCGGTGACGTGCGGCGAGGAGTGGCGGTGGAGTCCGGAGTGGGCGGCGGCTCAGGTAAGGCAAAGAGCGGCGAGGAGTGGCGGTGAAGTCCGTTGCGGGCGGCTCAGTTAAGGCAAAGGCAGGCTGGAGGCGGGCGGCGGGAGGCGGGCGGGAGGATCGAGGCGGGAGGCGGGCTGGGCAATGTCGGGGCTGGAGGCGGGAGGCGGGCTGGGCAATGTCGGAGCGGGCGGCGGGGGGCGGCGGCGAAGCGGGAGGCGTGAGGGATGCGGTCTGGGCAATGTCGGTGCAGGCGGGAGTGCACAGAGCCTTAAAATGCTGCCCCCAGCCCCCTTCTTCCCCGGGCAACGCCGGGGCGGGCTGCTAGTAAAGAATACATGAAGGAGGCGTGCTCAAAGAAACTGGTGAAAGTGGACATAATTTTACATAATAAATTACATAAATGACATATAAGAAATCATACAAAGAAATAAAATACAATAGCGTTGCAACAGTTCACTGGTATGAAGGTAAGTCAGCAAGCAGGCCTACAGGATGTATATGAACTTAAGCAGCCTTGCCATACTAACGTAAGTTCAACAGGTGGTCATGGTGGTTTGTGTAAGTCAAAGTAGTCATCCAGGGAGGTCCAGAGTCTCCTATGTGGGGGGCGCCAAGGGGTAGAGGCAAGGGCTAAATTATCGGCTCCTTTGAGATTTGAGACCCAATTGAGCCAGTGGGGAAAGGAGGCTTTAGTAGTGTCCTTCCAATTGTTTAATATGATCTTAACCGCCGCCGTCAGTAGAAGGTCAAGAAGGGCTTTGTCGTTGTCATTGAGTGTGATGGCTTTGGTAAATCCCAACACGAGGGTTGAGAATTCTCTCGGAAGCGAGACATGTAAGACTTTGGTGACGAAATCAAAGATTCTGTCCCAGTAGGTGGTGACACATGGGCATGTAAGTATCAGGTGTTCGGGATCCCCGCTTCCTTCTTTGCAATTCCAGCAGGTGTCCTCTTCCCTAATGTTGTGTAGGAATAACCTCTTAGGCATCCAAAAGGCTTTATGAAGAAGCCAGAACTTAGTTTGGGACAAAGTGGGGCTGATTTTGTGACGTGTGGTGGATTCCCAAGTTCTGGCCCACTCTATTTCAGAAGTTGGTGTGGACGAATAGGATTCCCAGAACACTCTTAGGGAGTCAGTCAAGGTGGAATTTTGTGGGCGGATTAATTTGTAGATTCTCGAAACTTGATGGCCAAGTCTGTTGAGCTTACTGAGAAAGTCGGGGAGGGAGGGGGTGCGATCACTTAGGGCTGCCTTTGTGAGTGCCACTTTGATGTGTAGAAAGTTATAGAATTCCATGCGTTGGAGCTGATATCTGTGTTGTAGTGCACTAAAAGGGAGCGGTGACGAGCCCTCGTAGAGTTGGTGTGGAAAGTGTATCCCTTTGGCTATCCATGAGGTGAAGTGTAGTGGTTTCCCCTTGTATGTTAGTGTATTGTTTTGCCAGAGCGATTCCCATCTTGATTTCCAGAACTGGTGTGGCAGGTGTTTGCTCACTTGGAGTAAGGCCGTTTTGGTGTTTTTAAAGATGGGGCATGAGCCTAGGTTGGGGCTAATTTTAATGGTGAGAAGGGTAGCGGGGTCAAGGCCGTGGAGGGGGGATTTTTCCACAGTCATCCACACCGGGGTGTAGTCCGACTGTGGCGTTAACCAATATGAACCTTGTCTGGCTAGAAAGGCGGTTTGGTATAGCTTAAAGTCCGCCAGATTAATGCCTCCAAGGTTTTTATCTAAACGTAGCTTTTTTAGGCTAATCCTGGCTTTTTTGCCTTGTCAGAGGAAAGAGGAAATCAGTTCAGTTCAGTTCAAAGACTTTATTCGATTTGAATTCAGAATTCATAAAAGTGTACAAATAAAAACACAATTAAAATTCCATCTTTTCCAATCAAGCTTAAACATGATTACAGATAGATTTTTTTTAAATTAGTAAAAAAAGTTAAAGGAGATAAAACAGTGCAATCAATTAAATACACAGTAGTTAAAAATAGCTTAATTGTCTCTTACTATCCCATGACAATGGTCCTTCTTACTCTTAAAATTGTATTCAAGTAGAGGCTCACTGTGCTGATGGTAATGCAATCATCTAAAGACCTGAGTTTATTATAGGCATCTCTTGCTTTCCTTAGGCCCCAGGTTAACAGGAGGGGTTTTAAAATTTGTCGTCTAGAATAGCTATATAAAGTGCAAAAAAGAGTACAGTGTATATTTGATTGAAATGATTTGTCATCACAAGGACACCGCCTTTTTACTCTCGTCCAGTCGTTACAGTTCGGAAATGATACGAGTCTGTAAAAGGTTTCCAGGCGGAAGTATGTCAGGAGCCTACGATGCTGTAGGGGAAGATCTATCACAAGATACAACTGAGGACCCCTCTGAGATGTCACATTGTCGTGGCTGATGACAGATTTTTTGTTCCTTTCACCCTTCCACCTTTGCAATTCCAAGTGATCCAATAAGGTCTTTTTGAACATGGATCGCGAGAGCTGTTCCAATGAGGCTGGGTCAGTAAAGTATTCAGGATGACCAATTTCACTGACAAAGTTCTTGATATAGCTAAGCCATTCGATATTTTTCATCCCATGACAACTTAAGCAATCCTCAATAATAAACCTATTCAGTTCTGTGGCAGGGTTGGTCCAAACATTATGCCAAAGTAAGACCGGGGCTAATTTTATAGTATCCGTAATATGTAAAAGATCAACTTCGGCATGTAAAACATATATAGGAGTGCTCTTCGGTGTGGCTGTTATAAATCGCAGGAACCTATTCTCGATTCGCTGAATCGCCTCCACTTGCTGCCAGCCCCAGATGCCCGCCCCATAGGTCCCAATAGCAACACATTTCGATTTAAATATTTGGAGGAGCTCCCTGACAGGCCAGTTCCCTATTTTTTTTGCAAAGCACATAAGCGCACCAGTAGCTCTATTAAGTGCCAGGGCCCTTGCATTCACCGCAGGCTTCCACGTGCCGTGCCTGTCAAAAGGGACCCCCAAATAACTAAAGAGGTCGGCTAGCTCCACCCTCCTTTCATCTAGAGTAACTAGACATGGTGATCTTTGCTTGTTTGGGCCGCATGACATGGTAAACGTCTTCGTGACATTTACACGTAACCCCTTATTCTTCATAAAGTTGGTAAAAGTCTGTACGGCTTTCTGAAGACCCACCTTTGTCTGCGAGAGGATTGCCGCGTCATCAGCGTAGAGTAACATGGGGATGGGTTTGCCTTTGATTACAGGATAATCGTAATACTGTTGTGTTAAACAAGCTCCCACCCCATTAATATAGAGATTAAATAGCAGGGGAGCCAATATGCAGCCCTGCCTTACCCCTCTATTAATCCTAAAGAGTTCAGTGCATTCCCCCCTCTGGCCGTATCTTACTCGTGCTCCCGCCTCGGCGTAAAGTTCTCTAATATAATCTATTATTTTATTGTCCAGCCCAATGTCCCTCAAAGTCTGCCAGAGATTATCGTGCAAAACGCAATCAAATGCAGAACTAAGGTCTACAAATGTCACATATAGGTTTGTTTTTTTCGCATGTATATATTTAGAGATGATTAGGGATAGATTTAAGCCCTGCTCGATTGTCCCCCGTCCTCCCCTGAACCCATACTGAAAAGGTGATAGCACTTCCCGTCCCTCAAGCCAATCCTGTATGCGAGCAAGAATGACCCTGCCTGCCATCTTCATAAAGCCATCTAACAATGAGATGGGCCGATAGCAGGCAGGATCATTCCTGTCCCCCTTTTTGTAGATCGGGACCAAGATTGCCTCCTTCATTGAGTTCGCTCAGTGCCCTTGTGCAATTTGAATCAAACTACCCAGGGATTCTCTTAACTGTATTGCGCGGGTTTCTGGTCAAAAGTTGTTAAATTGAACAGCAGATTTTATTGAAGGAGTCCAAAACATGTTCTTCGTTCTCTTTTAGCGTCAAACATGTATTAATTTCCTTTTGGGAAATGGTCACTAATTTTTTTAGGAAGCTCTCTGGTATTACCTTCTCCCATTTGCAGCAAAATCCGTTACGCTGACCTAAGATGGGATTAAGGTCATAATTGCGTTCAATATTAAGGAACGGCGCATCCAGAGTTAGCTTAAAGGTGACTGAGATAGGGTAATGATCACTAATACCACTTTTGAGTGTCTCCCATTTAATGACTAGTGGGGCGTAGCGAGATGAAAGTAAAGTGAAATCAATAATTGATTTTGCCCCTCTTCCATTAAAGGTGGGTGAAAATGTTTTAGGCACGGAACAAGCCTCATTAATAAATACCATGGAATAATCCACCAATAAGTTGTTTAACATGTCCCCTAATTTTGTATGGGCAAAATGCCTTGACGCCCCTAAGTTTTCATCTTCCCATCCACACACACCCTGTAGACTCCTTGGACATAAAGCGCAATAGAAGTCCCCTACCCACATAAGAGCCAAGTCGCCCGGACAGCTGTCTTCAATCCTCTTAAGAGTGCCTGACAGTTTTTTAATTACAGTTTCCACATGTACTTTCGGGACGTTGTTATAGAAATTAATTATAGCTAAATTTTTAAGAGATCCCCATGTTACCATTAATATTTGATAATATGGGCAATCCAAAAAGCTCCCGCGAACAGTAGGACCTGAGTAAATCGACACATATATAGACAACCCTACCTTGTGTCTACCCATTTTACTAGGGACTGCTGGCGTAAAGAAGGTTTTATATCCCATCAAATGGGATTGCTCGCTAGCCCATGTCTCCTGTAGAGCTATAATGGAGTAGGACGTAGTTAGTAATCGCCAATCTGCGTCATTAATTTTTTAAGCAAGGCCCGCTATATTCCACGATATTATACTACCGGGAATTTCTGTATCAATTGGGCATGTTGCATCAGTAGATATCACAGTGGCCGATAAAACACTGGGAGTTATCCCCGAAAAATTTGCCAACTGGGGGAGCGATGTTATTTCTTCCCCAGGTACTTGGGTTTCAAGCTGAGGGACTATCTCAGGGCAGGGTTCCTGTATACTAATAATATGTACTGGAACCAGGTTATATTTTTGGGTACTCAAATTATCTTTATTGACTTTTGTCTTAAGAATTGGGGACGTGTTAGCAGGGGGAAGAGGAAATCAATTTGTCCAGTTTGTTATGGAATTCTTTGGAGAGGATGAGGGGTAGCATCGTGCTGAGATAGTTGACTAACGGGGACACCATAATTTTTATGGTCTCTACCCGACCCCACCAGGTGATGAACCGGGGAGACCAACCATCAAGTAGGCGTTTAATTTTGGTAAAGGTAGTGGATTCATTGTGTCTGAGTGTGCTCAGAAGGGAGTCAGTAAATTCCAGTCCCAAATATTTAATAACGTCCGTTTGCCATGTTAGTCCGGAGTCTCCTAGGACCTCCCTGGTGGTGTGGACATTTAGTGGCTTGACTTCGGACTTGTCCCTATTTAATTTATATCCTGATAGGGCTGAGTATTTACCGATGGAGGACATGAGTCCAGAGATAGATTTAGCAGGGTCTTCTGTAGCGATTAAGATGTCGTCAGCGTAGGCTGCTAATTTTACCCGAGTGTCACCGAAAGAGACTCCGGCTATTTCTTCGTTGTGCATTAGGTCAGTTAGGAGGGGTTCAAGGGCTAGGAGGAAAAGTGCTGGGGAGAGTGGGCAGTCTTGCCTGGTGCCCTGATAGAGTCGGAACGAGCTGGAGAGGGTACCGTTGATTGCTATTCTGGCTGACGGGGAGGAGTAAAGGGCCATCACCATTTTGATAAAGGATGGACCGAGGTTGAAACTATGCATACATTGTTGGAGAAAAGACAATGAGACCTTATCGAAGGCCTTTTCTGCGTCCATTGTTATCGCCACCATGGGGGAGGTAGAGATCTTAGCTTTTTCCAATAGGTGACACAATAATCTAGTATTGTAGTTCGACATCCGATGTTTTAGGAAACCAACCTGTGCTGGGCCAATCAGTTTGGGGAGGAAAGAGTTTAATCTATTCGCTAAGATGTTGGCATAAATCTTGCAGTCAAGGTTTATCAAAGATATGGGGCGGTAGTTCTTGGTGAGGAGAGGATCTTTACCCTCCTTGGGGATGACTATGATTGTGGCTTCACTCATCGAGGGGGAAACGCTACCACTGATCGCTGTGGAGTTAAACAGGGAATGGAGCGCGGGGTTGAGTTGGTTAGTGAAGGCTTTATAAAAGGCCGTGGAAAAGCCGTCAGGCCCGGGAGCCTTATTGCTCTTTAGTGTTTTGATGGCCTCCGTAATCTCAGCGCTCGTAATGGGGGACCCTAGCTGAGATTTATCGACTTCTGATAATTTGGGAAGTTGTAGGGACTCAAGATATTCAGTGCAGGCTGTCATGTCCAATGTTTTATCGTTTTTGTATAGATCTTCGTAGAAGGTTTTGAACGTCTCAAGGATTTTGGATTGTTTTGTATGGGTTTTGTTTGTGGAGTCCTTTATCGAGGATATGGTGGTTAGTCTCTGTTTATGTTTGAGATATGAAGCGAGGAGCTTGTCCGCTTTATTTCCCTCGCATAATTTCAGGGCGTTGAAGCGACTGATCCATACACTCGCTCTCTTGCTAGTGATGGTGTTGTACTCATACTTCTTTTGGGTCAATAGGTCTAGAGATTTGGAATCGAGGGGATTGGATTTATGGTGGGATTCTAGGAGCCCGATCTGGTGTTCCAGTAGTTCTAGATCCTTATTTAATGCTTTGTTAGTTTTAGCTCTGATATTGATAATGACCCCACGGATCGTAGCTTTTAGGGCGTCCCATAAGGTATTAGGGTGCAGTGTCTTGAACATCGTTTAATAACAGATATTCCTCGATGGCGTTAGCTATGAGTAGTTTGTTAGAGGGATCGGAAAGGGTTTCCTCGTTAAATCTCCATCTCCTAGGGGGAAGAATTGAGCGGGAGCCAGCAAGTTTGGTGCGGATACAGGCATGGTCGGATACTAATTTAGGGGCTATTTCAGTTTCCTCTATCAGGTGTGTGTAGGAGCTTGAAAGTAGGATGAAATCAATGCGTGAATATGACTTGTGTGGGGCAGAGAAGAAGGTATAGTCTCTACCATCTGGGTTTTGGAGGCGCCAGGAATCTTTTAGGCAGTATCGCTCACATAGGCGTAAGAGGGCTTCGTGCGATCGGGAGGAGTGAAACATGCATTTGGATTGTCTGTCCAAAATTGGGTCCAGGGGGAGATTGAAGTAGCCCCCCACTATTAGTAGATTGTCTTGTGGGATGTGTTCTAACGAGCGAGAGACTGAGTCCCAGAATTCGGGGTCATCGGAGTTGGGGCCGTAGATATTCACCACATGGATAGGGTCATCTTCCCGTAGGAGGTGTGTCACCAGTAGTCTTCCCATAGTGTCATGTGTATGTGAGACTAGAGTTAAGTTGGATTTTTTCGCTAGTAAAGTGATAACTCCACCTTTTTTGTGTGTCGCGGGGGAGCTCAGTATGTGCGATGACCAATGTATGTTCAGGAAACGTATGTCCTCCTCTGACAACTTAGTCTCCTGGAGTAAGATGACATCCCCTTTTGTTTTACCGAGGTATTCGAAAATGTTCCGTCTTTTTACCGGATGGACATTCAGGGAGATGACATTAAGGTCGTCAGCTAATGATTTGGCGCTAGACATCACTGGGACTCTTACTCGCTAAGGATTGATCTGGTGGAAAAAGTGCTTGGTGAGCGGGGTAACGTGTTTGCCCGCGTGGGTCGAGTGGTGGATATAGACCTTGACTTGTTGTGTGCAGAAAGGATAGCCTGCATAGTGTAGTGTGTGGAGATGCAACTTTAAATAAAGGATAAAGGTTACAGCATGTAGTCAAAGGTGACTGTGCCGAGAAAAAGTGAGTGCTGTACTTGCAAAGAACAAACATAAGCATAAAACAATACAAAATATAGGTAGAAATTCTTGACTTCTGGATTATCTTAACCCTCTGTAGCTCCCTCCCGACCGATTTCACCCAATGTCCCCCCTCCCACCCCCCCCCCAAATACGTACGTAGGGAGTACGAAGACAGTACCTTGCTAGGTAGAACAGGAGTAACCTTAATAAAACATAGTAACATTCCCAGTGATGGAGTAAATTGGGATAGTGCAGTCCCGCTGTAAGAGCCGGAGTAGCAAACGCTAAACCATCGAAACCATTTTAAGATCGGCAGGAGTGGCTAAGGTTGGGAACCTATAGTGTGAGCACATTGGCTCTATTCGATAACTAAACAAACAGTGGGGTTGAAGGTAACCCAGGTCGAGGTGATAACGTGGTATAAAATGAGCTACAAGGCTGGGTACATAGAATCAGACTGATTGCGGTGAAAGCATCGTATGGACAAGAGTACAGCGCAAGAAATCAGAGTAGACTATGTAGAACTTTAGTGCCAAATAACCCAATACTTAAAGTCTTAGACTACAAACTCACGGAACACGAGAACACTTAGGCAGGGTGCCGCACTTCTTGAATTAAAGGGTTAGCTGCTTCTGTATAGAAGTCCATAGCGCCAAGCACATCTCGAGCCTGTAGATAGCAAGACCGTAACTCTGTCAGAGCAGGAAGTCAGTGGATCGGAGAGGCTGCATCAAGAGAGGCTAGAGCTGCCGTTTTCCTTTTATTGGAGAGTCCGGTTGATTGATCCATTTCTTGTGCAGTATGATCTTCGAGTAGGTGTGCAAGGACCTTGGGATCCGTGAAGAATTTGGGGCGGCCGTCAATCATGATCTTGAATTTAGCGGGGCCTGCGAAGGAGAAGGTAATGTTTGTGGATCTGAGCTTGTCGCGCAGGTCTAGAAAACCCTTGCGCACTTCCACCGTGCCTTTCGAATAATCCTGTGTGAAGATGATTCTCTGGCCCTCCCATAGTATGGAATGGTTTTTCCTTGCGTATTGAAGGATCATCTCAACATGCTGGAACCTGAGCGGCTTACAAATCAGCGGCCTAGGGCCTTTGGTGTGTTTGCTAGCGAAGGTGGGGATCCTGTGTGCCCTGTCCAATTCGAGGCCATGAGGGAAGTCTATTTTGGTGATCATGGGGATCCATGATTCTAGGAAGGCAACGCAAGAGTCCGCATCTTTCTCAGAATTCTCCGGCACGCCAAAAATTCTAATGTTCCCCCTTCTGTTCCGATCTTCTAACTCAGCATTGTGACGTCTAAGAGCGTCAGTTGTATCTTCTTGGCGTTGGATTTTCTTCGTTGATGTTCTTGATAGATCTTCCACGTCACTAATGCGCTGTTCGACCACCCCTAGACCCGTGTTCAGGGCGTTCATGTCGGCCCTAATCGCTGTTAATTCGCGTTGCACAGATTCGGTGTTAGCTTTGGTGGATTTAGAGAGCTCATGGAGGTCCGCTAATTTCTTAAGGATCATTTCCATCGTGGCCGCCATGTCTGCTTTATTTTTAATAGGTGATTCTGAGATCGTCGGTTCTGGTTTTACCTTCTTAACAATATTTCTATCTTCCCTGTTTGACATTATGGCAGAATAGAGAGGTGATCGAGACAACAGGAATTGCAGGAGAACTTGGCAGGAGAACTTGGCAGAGTTTCCCGTCGCAGTTACCACTCTGCGTGGGTAGATCAAGCGTGTTGAAATGATCCGGAATTACAGGTCTCCGCTTTATCTTGTGAAAGTCAGCAGTGTCTGGAGTTAATGAGGAGATACAGTTGAAGACGAGGGTTAAAGAGCTTTGATTAGAGGCAACGAGATGTGACCAGCACCTGTACAGGATCAGGGTGACGTAGGGTGACGTAGGCGATCGCAGGTAGAAAGTGAGCAGTACACTGGACGTCGAGGTGGAGGGAAGGGCCACGTGCTGCTCTCTAGAAATGTCGGTTAGAGACCTCTCACCCCTGGTTACAGACCGGTGAAGGGCAGAGGTAACTGACTGGGTGGCGATGACCAGGAGGTGTAGGGCTAATCCTCAACCCACGGATGGCTGGAAGCGCGGGGCGTGGGCTGCACTCCTCGTAGTGTGGGGAAAGCAGGGGCTTTGATGATCAGCTCCTTGGACAGTGTGTGGCAACCACGAGGTGTGGAGAACCCCTTTGTAGTGCTTAAATGCGCTTTTGATGCACACAGGGCTTCTCTCCCCTTGTAGGGCAGCACAGAGGGATCTTGTGGTGGTAGATGATCACCGTGGAGTAAGAGACTTCACCATTGGCAGTAATTAAGGAAATGTCGAGGCTCCGAGGGCGCCGCCATTTTGAGGTCAGGCAAGTCGGGCCGATTTTCGGTCCGTGGAGGCATTTACTTAAGGTCCTCTCACCTCAGTGGGGGTCCGACTGTATGCCAAGGTGTGCTGCCTCATCTCCGGGCCGTGTGGAGGGTGGACGCTGGCTGAGAGTGCTGGAAGTAGCCTACGACGTCAGGCAGAGAGTCCGTGACCGGGCGTCGCCATTTTGTGAGCCTCTCGGAGCTGGAGCGCGGGCCGGTGAAAATTGGAGAAAAGTCTGCGATCAGAGGTCCGGGGTCGCAGATCAAGACACCGAAGGGCATCTCATGGCTTCATACATCGTGGTCCCTGATTTCCGCTCGAATGCGTGCGAGGAAACACCGGGAAGAAGGCTGTAGTCGCTCCCCTGAACTACGGAGCTCCGGATTACGCAGCCATTGCTACCGCCGTCCAAGCCACGCCCCCCTTCATTTCTGTGTTTTTAACATACAAACCCCAGCTTAATATGACGTACTGCTGAAGCATAAACCACATATTAAACAGACAACATACTTCATAAAGTTCATCGATTAAGTTAATTCTAATCTAGAGACTATTTTCATGACAGAAGTCATATTACCCGTGCAAAATTGTTACCTGTGCTCCAAGACTGAGAGATATTAATCCATCTTCAAAAGCTGAGTGGGTATCAATGTGTGGAGGTATACCTAAAATACAAAACAAAACCATTGGAATTCTGCGGGAATTCACTTCGCTGTCACTGAAACGCCTGGGAACACTACGGAACAACATTTCAATTTTTGAATGGCTACCTGGTCTCTGTTACTGTTCCGACTGTCTGAATTCCTAATTTACCCAGACGAATCCCCTGTTAGTGGATATTATGTAGAGCCGCATAACCTAGTTTTATTGATATATGATGTAAGTTATGTTTCGTATTGTCAGAATCAACATGCATCTTCACGCTTAGATCCCTCATTCGATTAAATGTTCTCTCTATGGCTTATTATATGGTTACATGAGTTATGTGTGAAGCTCCCTATACCAAACAGTCTAGGTTTGCACTATAAGAATCGTAAATACATATAAATAAATGAGAAAAACACGTAAATGGAGAGCAGATAAAAACCTGAGGGGTAATTTAAATTATTATACAAAACGGAGTTACAAGGTAGAAAAAGAAAGCAAGTAGCATCCTTCTCATCTGGAGGAAACAGTCCATGACTCGGGAAGGTGGATCGAAGTCAGATGCTATAACAATATGCTGACGATATGGAAAACAGTAGCATTCATCTCAACCTAAGTCTAATGGTATTGCGTAAGCTTAAGGACCAAGAGCAAACATTTTTTATTTTGATATGAGAGTGTTACATTTTTCTCATCTGGTTTAACATAGAGAAAACCAGGAAGGTTCTTATCTGTTGGATATTCCAGCAAAAATGTCTTTGCTTCAGAATCACCAAGGCCACTAACCATAAATGTAGGCTTAAATTATCACATTTTCACTAACCAAAACTACTTAATTTGTGCTTTCTATTTAACTCATGTGCCGTACAAACAATGCAAATATGACTTAGACCAGAAAACAAACGTTAATATGTTTTAATAGCTTGAAATATATCATTGCAACTAATCATTTGGTATGCACCTTTTTAAATCTAGAAATACTTGCTTCCCTAAAACAAAGACACGGCTTCATGAATACAACTCATGTTTCCAAAAACTGTAAATTAAAAAACACATACGCATCAGTGTCCTGTATTGCATGAAGCCCAATGACCTCACTAGCTTTCTCTCAAATCCCATTCTGGACTCAATTTAATGTTATAGTACATATCAGTTAAATAGAAACATTAGTACGCTCACATAAACAACAAATAGGATAAACAAATCATCACACAAAAAAGACAGCTACATCAGTATTTTCACGGCCAAATTCTTCCTCACCTTCAGTTAAAAGGTCACACTTTTTAATGTCAATAGCCACAGTTAGACTTGAAAGGGCCTATTTTAGATACCTACTTCCTGTATTTACTACTTCTACGTTGGATAGCAGTGACACCTGAATTTGTGAAAGGCTTAATTTCTCTTTGTTAGGACACTGGCTCTTCTCAGCAGGCACTGCATATGCCAATATAATATAAAACACCTCAACCAAGAAACTAAAAAAACTAGAATTCTACAATCTACTTTGAAGCAGCTATTTATACAAATAGCATTATATTTGGCTACTATGGGCGAAGCACGGAATAGCACGTCTGGGGATGCCTATATGAAACTCGGTTCCTAAAGAATTACACCGAGAAATCTTTTTTATGCTGTCAAACTGTTAAAGCATTTAATTATTTTCACAGAACAGCTCAAAACTCTCTCGTTTAACATTTTGTATAATGGGGCAATGGAAAGCAGAGTGGTGTCTAGAGACTACATGAGTATTAAAGCGCTCTCTACCATGCACTGGCTCTGGCATTCATGTAGCTCAAATCCATGACGAGATAATACTATTAACAATCTTTGGAAATACAATAGGTCTCGCATTTGTTTGAGTTCGAGCTATTGCAATTGTAAATTGCACTGTCTTTTACCTATGTGTTATGGAGTGCATGCATGTGGTGTGTAGTGGAATTATGTGGGTTCGATTGGATTAGTTAGTTGTGTAATTGTGTGGCGTGGAATTGTGTGGTGTGGAGTGGATTTGTGTAGTGGAATTATGTGGGATGGTTCGCTGTGAAATTATGTGGATAGTAATTATGTGGTATTTAGTGTAATGGAATTATGTGGAGAGGAATTGTGTGTTACAGAGTGTAATTATGGGGAATGGTATTTTGTGTTGTGGAGTGGTATATAGTGGAGTTTAATTATGTGGTGTGCTGTTGAATTGTGTGGCACGATGTGGAAATGTGTGGTCTGTAATTGCGTTTTTGAGTTGTATTATGTTGAATTGTGTGGCATGGAACTGTGTGGATAGCTTTGTCTTTTTGGTGATGAAAAAGAACAAATAGGTAGGAGTTAAACTCCAGATCTGTGTGTTTGGGTGTTAAAAAAAAGAAAGTTAGAGCTATTGGTGATGTAAATGTATCTTACTTATGTGTTATGGATTTGAGTGAATGTATGTAGTGTGAAGTGGAATTATAAGGGTTGGATTTGTTAGTTGTGGAATTGTGTGGGGTGGAGTAGATTTGTGTAGTGAGTATTTGTGAGTATTTATTTTTTTATTGCATACGTTAATTTAAACCATTCAATACAGTAATAAAGATAATAAAAATGAAATCATTAAAACATCGTAAAATGGAAAGCCATAGTGCAGAACCAAGCGATACAAAAGGGGATGATGGACAGAGCGTTTGAGCAAATCAAACACTCACCCCAGTCAACTGATCTGGGTTTAATCCATCACCATTCTTTAGCTCACTCAGCCACCCCAGTTCAGACATAGCCATATGCAAATCAGTCTGACCCTGTGCCTCATGGGAACAGTCCAGCCTGAACTGCCAATCCATGTCTTCCCTGGACCGGAAACAAGCATCCTTGGACCGGTTTCGGATTCATAATCCTCATCAGCCAGGCTATCTTGAATCCAGTGGCCAAGTGAGCAAGGGACTCACGTCTGAGCATTCCCTGCCAACTTAGGGCGAACAAAGCGATACAAAAGGGGATGATGGACGGAGCGTTTGAGCAAATCAAACACTCACCCCCAGTCAACTGATCTGGGTTTAATCCATCATCATTCTTTAGCTCACTCAGCCACCCCAGTTCAGACATGGCCATATGCAAATCAGTCTGACCCTGTGCCTCATGGGAACAGTCCAGCCCGAACTGCCAAGCCATGTCTTCCCTGGACCGGAAACAAGCATCCTGGGACCGGTTTTGGATTCATAATCCTCATCAGCCAGCTGGCAGGGTATGCTCAGACGTGAGTCCCTTGCTCACTTTGCCACTGGATTCAAGCAAGCCGGGCTGAAGACGGCTGAAATGCCAGAAACCGGTCCTCGGAAGCTTGCTTCCGGTCCAGGGAAGGCATGGCTTGGCAGTTCGGGCTGGACTGTTCCCATGAGGCACAGGGTCAGACTGATTTGCATATGGCCATGTCTGAACTGTGGTGGCAGAGTGGGCTAAAGAACGGAGATGGATTAAACCCAGATCTGTTGACTGGGTGTGAGTGTTTGATTGGTTCAGATGCTCCGTCCATCACCACCCCCTTTTGTACCATGTGCAGAACCAGTACGGGCAAAACGATCAAGAGTGCTAATAGAGTGCAAATTACTAAGTTTGTTCTGAGTTTATTTTCATGTTTACATTTGTGTTGTGCTCTGCGACTCGCCCCAATCGCCCAGCTCCCTCTCAAAGGTCCTTGTGTTACTGGCCTCCCGTTCTCCTCAACTTCCTCGGGCTCCATCCATGGGACGAGTGCCTGTGCATTGCGATTTAGTTCAATTTGAAGGAGTCTTTAGGTGAGTAATATTTGTTGGGGTGTTCCAGTCTCTGATCGTTCCTCCAAGGCGGGGACAGAGGCCTGTCATTATACGGAGTGCTCCGACTTGAAAGGGCAGGAAAGAATATTACTTTGGTCTGGTCTTGTCTAAGGTTCATACTGACTTCCCTTTAAAATGATTTGTGTAGTGGAATTATGTGGCATGGTGTGCAGTTGTATATGCGGATAGTAATTATGTGTTTTTAAGTGTAGTGGACTCATGTGGAGTGGAATTGTGTTTCATGGTGTGTAATTATGTGAACTGGTATCTTGTGTTGAGGAGTGTTATGTACTGGAGTTTAATTATGTAGTGTGCTGTTGAATTTTGTGGTATGATGTTGAATTATGTGTTGTGAATTGGATATGGTGTGTGTAGTGGATTTGTGTTGTGGAGTGGAATTATGTGATTTGGTGTTGATTTATGTGGTGTGGAATGGATTTGTCTAGAGTTGAATAGTGTGGCATGGATCTGTGTGGTGTTGAGTGAAATTATGTTGAGTGGAATTATGTGGCATGGTTTGGAGTGTATTTATGTGGATTGTTGTAATGTGGCTTATCGTGGATTTATGTGGGGTCCTTTTATTTGGTATTGAGTAGTGTATAATTTGGTGGAGTTGAATTAAGTGGTGTTGTGTGGTATTATGAGGAGTGCAATTATGTTGCATGGTGTGGAATTGTGTGGCACAGAATAGTGTTTTGTGGAATTGTGTAGCGTTATGTTGAATTATGTTGAGTTGAATGCTTGTCTTCTATCTACAGCAGTGCTGAAGGAGCAGTCTTCATGAGAGGTGAAACCGGCCAAATCAGTGTTAATTGGCATGCAATAGTTGTTTCTGCCTTTCCTGCAAGAGTGTTGGTGTCTAGAGATGACCCCAGCTTCAGGCGGTTGGAGTTATGACCGCTTAGAAGTTTCAACGTGGGTTCTGCTGGGTGAGGCCGGCATGGTGATTAAAGGCAGCTTGCGGTCACTCCTTTGGGGATGTGTTGAACGAGGCATGCATTTGTTGTCGAATTATGTGGGGTGGAATGGAAATGTGTGGAGTTGAATTGTGTAGCGTGCAACTGTGTGGCACTGAGTGAAATTATGCTAATTTGAATTATGTGGCATGGTGTAGCGTGTATTTATGTGGATTGTTGCTATGTGGCAGAGTAGTTTTATGTGTGGTGTATTTATCTGGTATAGAGCAGAGTGTAATTATGGTGAGTTGAATTATGCTGCGTTGAGTAGTATAGTATTATGTGGAGTGTAATTATGTTGAGTGTTGTTGAATTGTGGGAGGGTGAACTGTGTTGTGAGGAATTGTGTAGTGTTGTATGTCACACCAAACATCCAGGTAAGCCACAAGGTACCCAGGTGAACTAAAGAGCTAAAGAAAAGGTTTGAAAGTGGGGGAGGGTAAGAATAACCAGGATTTTACCAATATCTTAAACCTGAGGCGCAAAAGCTCTTAGAATAAAAAGGTCTCAACCTAATGTCTTTAATCTAACAGTCTTGTCAGGTGTCCTAAAATATCTACAGAAAACATCAGCACATTTTTATTCTGGTAAATGTTCGGAAATATATATTTTCGGAATGCTGACAGCTCTACTGTTATACCACTGCTGAATTAAGGATTTTATATCAAGTAGATATGCATACACACTTTCACTTAAACATTAGCATTGAAAGATATGCCATTGCATAAAAAAAGAGATTGGTGACAAAATAAAGTAGGGTATACGTCGGTGTACTGCAGTAAAACAGCACGTGTAATTAACATGCACAATATACGTGCCACAATTTTAAAATGGGAGGGTACTGCTGAGCTCTGTTACCAATAAGACTTTTAAAGTTTCAATCCTATGCCAATAAAATTAGTTTATTGCGTGACGTGACAGTGTTATTAGGTGACGTGACAGTGTTTTTCTACTTTTCAATTAGTGTACCATGGTTCAAACAGTAAATGCAGAGGGTGCCCAAGTCTTACTGAAGTCAAGGTTATTAGACAGCCCCAGTGCCTACCGGACAATTATGCAACAATGTGGAAAGCTGCTTGCCAAGTAAGAACAGAGCTATAATCACTGCTTTCCTGAAGTGCAACCCAAGGCAAAGTAATTCACTGAGTTCAACTGAACCCCTAAAGTTTATGTCCCGAAATGCACCGGGCAGCGACATAAAATGAATGTTATACATAAGATATGAAGTTACTAGTAGAATTGTTAATATGCAGAACATAATTATGTATTGATTGTACATTCATTGCCCATGCTTATGTTGTGGTTATGATGATGACCAAGATTTAAGAATATGTTTTGATAATAAGAGAATAATTGTTAAATGACAATCATTGTTGAGTAATTTTTTAAGGATTATGTAGAATCGTGATAAACTTTAGGGGTTCAGATGAACTCAGTGAATAGGACACAGTGCATTCAAGTTACCATACTTGTAATAGCTGCTTTTGATTCAACACTTGGCATGACAGCAAGTGTAGCACAGTAGCACCATTTAGCGATTAAGTTGAGTTAAACGGTTTCGCTTGAGAAAATAGTTAAAACAGGAGTGCTCCCCCAACTTTACCTTTACCTACCAGAGTTCCAGATCACAGAATTGAGCAGAGATGTGGAATCCTTCTTCCTGCCAGTAATCTGGGCTAGGGACGAACAGCCCCACCAACACCCTGAAGCTCAGTCCAATATAGTTAATTAGTGAATTACTAAAATAAGAACTCTAAAATAAACCCTTCACAGGACTGAACCCACACACATTTCTCTTTCTAAGGTGAAGACTAACAGAAAAGGAGCTACTTTTCAACTTTCGGAGGATGAATAATAAAACAGAAGAGCCCTAGTGAAAGGGCCTCAAAACCTGTAACGAAACTTGGCACCCACCACACCTGGACCAGGTACAATCCTCCACAGACTAAGTCCAATTTGTATAGTTATTTTCCTTTTCCAAGTTATTTCTCATTTTCCCTTTTCTCATCTTTTCTGTGATCCCATTTTCTACATATGTACCTGACCGTATAAAAATAAAAACGTAAAATTCAAAAGTGTATTGATTTTTCCTTCTTCATATTAGTCCAAAGCAAGCATCATTTTAAAACTCTCAGCTTGTAATGCATTTGACCCAGGTATGTTTTAGAAAATAATCTTACATATTCGAAGTATAAATATCTATTGCCATGCTGCCTACTGAAAGTATAAACATAGCTCCCAACCTTTATTCAGCTGTACTGGGTGGTTTCGGCAGCTACAACTTCTCACTTCGGTTGAATCACATTACAGGTTACGTTTTATTATTTCAAACTGAACCAGGCACCAATACCACTAGAGAGGCTCAACCGTTTCTGCCATCAGCACTTCTCTAAGCTGCCAATTAGCATCTGGCCACTCTAGCTGGCTGTCTTTTTGGTTGCTGATGTGTTTCCAAACGTACTTTCCCGGAAGGCTATAATGACTGTTGTATTCTATCAAGCCTTGCTATGTGCAAGATTTTTTAAACTTGTTTCTTTGCTGTTTCTAGTGCAGTTTCACTGCAAGACTTGAAAGCTGTGGCACTAATCTGTCTAGAAAACCCATCACTCATTCCTACCTCATTTCAATTTAAAATTGAGCACAATTAATCTGTTTAGATTAGAGCAAACAAAACGTTCCCCGCAAAAATAAGAAAAAATAGAGGTGGGAGTAATTCAGTGAAAACAAATAATGCTGCTGTTTCCTTTTCCAAGAAAAAGTGCTTATGAATAAATAAAGACTGGAGAGGTCAGCTAATAAAATATCCAGGGTACAGATTTGACTGCAGCTTCCATTCGAAGTACATCTCCCTATTAGCAAAAGCCCATGCATTATACCAACAAAATAATATTTCAGCAGAAATCAAGGTTTAATAGTAAAGTTAATATCCTTACCTTGTCCGGGCTCGTACTGATTCACTGTCAGCTGGTCTGGTTTGTATTCAATGAGTCCTTGTCCCATGACCTTCTCTAGCACCAATTCACAGGTCTCAGGAAAACCTTTAAAACATAAAATATTAACATTCAAAGGGTAAGCCATGTGCGCCCTATATCACTTCTGGATCTCAGAGGCTAGTACCTGTGGTATTCCTAAGAGCTTACAGATATTAGGCTAAAATTCACACTTAGTACACAGCGACCTCCACTCCCTGGGTCAAGGGCATAGTGCACATTATGTGCAGTTGATAGCTGCCTGGAGCATCGTCCATTATTACCGGTTGTGTAAACTGTGGGTTCAGAAAAATAGTTACCAGGTTTACATGAAACTTTTAAACAGTAGGGAAGGAGATGTTATGCCTGTGGGGCTGTGCACGTAAGAAGTGATGTACGTTTCTTGCTACACCTTCTGTTGCAGACAACTGACTAAAAACGAAAAGAAGAAAAGCACAGCAGAGCTCACTGCGTATCCTTCTATACAGTGGGTTGAGAGGTATGACTGTTCTAGCCGAATACAACAGACGCAACCATCAAAATCAATATGCCAAGTTATCCCAAACCTTTAAGCCTCATTAGAAAAAACTCCTTTCTTTATCCAGTCAAAATATTCTTTTTCTTTGGATTCCGGCATTTGTAGCCCAGCGTTTATAATGGGATCACCACAGCCACCCAGAGAGAAAATAAACAAGCATTTGCAATGCAATATGTCTCACATTACTGAAAGTTTGCTCTATAGATGCTGCATTATTATTTGCAAAGCCTATAGCTCAAATTTTCAGTAATGCGAAAACTATTGCACTGCGAATGCTTTTTAAAATAAAAATAACTGTGCCACCTTTTTGAAAACAACACCGAATGGCTCTTTATTATTTTTTTTTTAAATTGTTTTTATTGCAGAATCATGGACAAAACACTGAGAGATATCGACCATCCCCACCACCACAATACAGGGTACCATACATTTCCAGGGTTGTACACAGCCCATCAGCCCACATCCCGGAGGCCGGGCGGCGCAAGGTCAAAGTCCAACAAAAGGTCGCCCAGCATGTGACAGAGGGGTATCCGGTCAACACTATAGCGATGCATCTGCTTTTTTTCCCCCCCTCAACAACTCCCCTTCTCCCCCTAGACACCCCCTGGTGGAGCCGTGCCTACCATGTGAGCAACACCTAAACCCGCTGGTTCTGTAGAGCAGGGTTGCACTGATTTACTAGTACTTCGACTGTCCATGTTCCCTACCCGTCGCTACCTGCGTTCCTAGCCCTACCAGGGTGGTCAATGAACTCCCCTATGTCCCCCCCTCCCCTTGAATGCTGCTGATGTGGGTTGTGATTGTGGGTATCAGACAGAATGGCGTGTCATCAATAACGTGTAAGTGGTCGTGCCTCCGGTCTCACGGAACCCCAGTCTCTGAAAGCCTCTCCTCTGCATCTTCCGTTAAATAATCACACAAGGCCTGTACAATCATCTCCCAAGCCCGAGCCTTCTCCAGGCTCCTCTCATTTCCCATTCTAGTGGCCTGCCGCATCCTCTAAACACTCTCGCATCTCGACCATTTCAGCAACTCATTCGTCCACCTCCGCACCGCAGGGCCTTCCTTGTTTTTCCAGCGCCAAGTAACTTCTCTCTGGGCCAACATGAGCCCCAGATCAATGAATTTGCTTGTAACTTTCGTTTTCGCGGTGTGAGGAAACCAGAGTAATAGGCATGCAGCCTTGTCAAATTCCACCCCCCTGTCTGTGACCGCGTTCAGAAGGGTACCCACCTCCGGCCAATATGTACCCAGCTTTGGGCAATCCCACATCATATGATCCAATTCAACCTCCGGTTCCGCGCACCTCGGGCATGTCGCGTCATGCACCTGAAAGTGCCGGCGAAGCTTCCCCGGGGTCAGATAAGCTCTATGCAAAAGGAAAAAATGTACCTGTTGGAACCTAGCATTCCTACTAACCTTCCATGTTCGTGCTATGATGTGACCCCATTCTACGTCCGGAATAGGCTTGCCTATACTCTCCTCCCATCTAGCCTTCAGCGCCGTGAGCGGTTCCTGCCCTTCGTTCAGCATCCGTGATTGGAGGCATGTCACCGCCTTGACCGTACCCGCGGTCATCACCACGTACTGACAGGCCATGGTCGTAGCTGGCTCCGTCAGTCCCACCTTCCAGTGTTTTTGCATCGCTGCAGATATCGCCGCATGTAGGAGGTAACCCCCATCCGGAAGGCCAAATTGCTCCTGCAGCACCTCAAACGGGGCCATTACTCCCTCCGCAAACAGATCGCCTATGACTTGTAGGCCCAACTCCTCCCATTCCAACAGCGGGGTCCAATCTCCCCCGTGCGGCAGCGCCGTCAGCATCCCAAGAGGGATCTCCGGGGCATAAGGTCGCGCAATCCGTGCTCTCTTCAGGCTCCTATTCCAGCACAACCGGAGGGTTTTTTCCTCTAAGGTGAGCTCACTTAATGCCAGTCTCTGCTGCATAACAATATAGGAGAGGACGTGCCTCTGGATACCCGTTCCACGAATCCGATCAGGGCCCCTAAATTCCCTAGCCACATTCTGTGTCAGAACCTGAAGCTGGGCTGCCAAGTAGTATAGTTCGAAGTCCGGGACTGCCATCCCCCCCTCTAGTTTGGGCCTAGTCATGGTGTGCAGCGCCACCCTGCGTCTGCCATGCCCCCAGAGGAACTCAATAATCATCGACCTCAGGTCCCTAAAGATCCGCTGTGGGATCCAGATAGGCAATGTTCTGAAGTAATACAGCAGCCGAGGGAGAGCCACCATTTTTAACAATGCCACCCTACCCTGCACCGATAAAGGGAGAGAGGCCCAGAAGGACATGCAGCCACGCAATCCCCTAATACACCGTCCTATGTTGCCCTCTAGGAGGCTCACCGCATCATGATAGATCCGGATTCCCAGGTACGTAAAGCATCTGTCTGCCCAGATCACGTCTGCCGCAAGAGGAGGGCGCTGGATATCCGTTCGCAGGGGGAAAACACAAGTCTTAGTCCAGTTCACCTTAAGGCCCGACATACCGCCGACGGAGGAGAGCAGCCCCATGGCCCCCGTCAATGCTGCTTCCGTGTCCTCCAGATACAGCAACAGGTCGTCAGCATACAACGAGATGTAATGAATACTCCCTCTATATTGGATTCCGGTATAGGATTCCCCCTTCCTGGCCTGCGCCGCTAGAGGTTCCATTGCAAGAGCGAACAGAAGGGGAGAGAGCGAGCATCCTTGCCTAGTCCCTCTGCGTACCGGATAAGCGGAAGAGATGAGTGACCCCAGTCGCACCCTAGCGGTGGCAGAAGAATAAAGAACTTTCGTCCAACCACCAAACCCACCACCTAGTCCGAACTTCTCCAGCACCCCATCCAGGTAGCACCATTCAAGGCTATCAAAAGCCTTCTCAATATCCACCGACAAGACCACCGACGCACAGTCTGAGCTCAAGGCATCCTGCAGTATACGGATCAGCCTGCGGGTGTTGATGGCCGTGTTTCTAGTAGGGATGAACCCCGCTTGGTCATCGTGTACCATCATGGTCATGTGGGGTAGCAGTCTGGTGGCCAAAATACGGCTCAAGATCTTGTAGTCCACCGTCAGCATAGAGAGGGGCCTGTACGAAGTCACCTCCAGCGCATCCCTGCCTGGTTTCAGAAGTGGAACCACCAGCGCCTCTCTCATGGAGACGGGGAGGTGCCCCAGAGTCAACGCCTCCGAGTACACCGCTAGTAGCTTGGGTGCCAATACATCAACGTACTTCGCATAAAACTCAACTGGTAGGCCATCTACCCCCGGTGTCTTGTTTCTAGCCATCTGCTTAATAGCCCCTCGGATCTCCAGTAAGGAGATCGGGCCACCCAAAGCCTCTGCAGTCTCCTCATCTAGCATCGGGAGCTGCACCGAGCTTAAATAGTCATTGATCTCGGAAGGCCCCGCCTCCAACTGAGTTTCATAGAGGCCCGTATAATATGACTGAAAGCGTTGCAATATTGCCATCGGAGAATGAACCAACTCTCCCGTGGCGGTTCTGATACACATAATTGGACCACTCCTTGGTACCGGGTTAGCAAGTTTTGCTAGCAGCGTGCCCACTTTATCCCTTTCCGCATGGATTTTCGTGAGGTACAGCTTATAGTCATAGCATCGCAATCTCTCAGTTTCTCTCGCCACCACCTCCTGTGCTTCCAACAGTCGACCCTGCAGATCTGGCCGCTCAGGCCTACACCGCTCAACCTCTCTCAGCACGCATTCCGCCTTCTCCAGATCCGCTAGGACGGTGGTCCGTACAGTCGAGAAGCTGCCCATGCATACACCCCTCACCACCACTTTCATCGCATCCCACTCTATCGATCTCGTGGTAGCTGATCCCTCGTTCTCCGTGAAATAATGCGCTATACCCTGGTCGACCCTGTCTCCAAACACCAAGTGTCCGGCCGTAGCCTCCATGTCGGGATCGCAGATCTCGCCCTCTGCCATCTTACCGCCATCAACAAGGGATTGTGGTCTGAAATGGTCCTAGCAAGGTATTCAGTGTGTGTCCCCATGGCTACTATGGGGGCGCTACACAGTATGGAATCTATTCTGACATGTAGAGCATGCAGTGAGGAGTAGAAGGAGTAATCCCTAACCGTAGGGTGTTGTGTTCTCCACACATCTAGCAGGTCCCACCGTTCTTGCCAGTCCCTCCTATGCTCCGACAGTTTGCGCACCGGGGAGTCAGCCAGTGGCGGGTGTGACCTATCCCACGCTACATCAGTGATCGAATTAAAGTCTCCACCCAATATAATGGGACCCGCCAGAAAGTGGGCCAGCGAGCCCGTAAGAACATCAAAATATCGGGCCTGATCAACATTGGGGGCATAAACACTACACAAGACAACCTCACAGCCATACAGCCTCCCCTCCACCGCCACAAACCGACCTCCAGGGTCCACCAATTGACTCGTGACCTGAAATGGGATCCCCGCCCTAATCCATATCAGCACCCCCCTTGCGAACGCTGAATAAGAGGTACCAAACACATGGCCACGCCACCTTTTCTGCAATGCTTCACACTCTTGTTTGGTTAAATGAGTTTCCTGCAACATAGCAATTTGAACACCCCTCCTCACCAGATATGCATGCACCTTGTATCTCTTTGATATAGTCCGGGGTCCACGAACATTCCACGTGAGGCACTTTAAATCAGGTAACGACCCCATCGCTGCCATCCCCCCTCCACCTCAGCAGTGGTAACCTATCCCCCACATCAGTACAGCTATACCTTCCCCCCAAAACACCCCAACAAACTTCCCCAACCCCACTCCCCAGGACAGGACCCAATAGCACTGCTTTAGCCCCCATCCAAACCTGTAACATCACACTCAATCCACTATCCCGTGGTAGTTACCACAGGGGGCCTTAAGGGCAGTAGGGGGTGCTTCAGTACCAACCCGGGGCAGGCCAACCCTCACCCCAAACCCACGATCCCATATGAAAGTTACAACAGAGTACCTGCCAAACGCCAAATATCAGGGTAAATGTGCACCAGCGGAGGGCCAGCATCATGCCCCCATGCTAACCATTAAACAATCCATCCGCTGTCTGCGGGGTGACCGTCGGCCCTGCCGAGCTGTCAGCTTCAGAGAGTTCCCCTCCAGATTTTCTTCCTCCGTCCTCTGAGTCCGAGTCCTCCTCGATCTCTCCACGTCGCGACCCCGTGATAGTTGCTGTCGCAGCCAGCGCTCCCTTCCTTTCCTCCGCCATCAGGGCCTCCCTCATCACCTGCTTGAGTCGGTCTCGTTTGCGGATCCGCTGAGATTTGCGAATCTGAACTGGTCTCCCCTTCTCCTTCCCGCCTTTGTGTTGACGGTCAGTTCCTGCTCTATACAGTTCGAGCCACGACCAGGCCTCATCAGGGGTTTGGAAAAACTGAGTTGCACCATCCAGGATCACCCTCAGTCTAGCTGGAAAGAGTAGCGAGTATTGTATTCCCTCCTCTCTCATTTCCTTCTTGACCGCTAGGAACGTAGCTCTGCTCCTCTGAACTTCCTGAGTATAATCCGGGAAGAGCGTGACCGGGCTGTTGTCCACCTGGAAGGGTCCCTGGGACCTCGCCCTTTGTATCAAGAAGTCACGGTCCTTGAAATGCAGGAGGCTGACCACCATCGGTCTGGGGGGACGACCCTGCATGGGGGGACGAGACGGGACCCTATGCGCCCTTTCAATCGAAAAGAACGGAGATAAGCCTTCAGGAGCAACAGCGGATCTGAACCAGTTCTCCATATACGCCACTGCATCGTCCCCTTCGATTTTTTCCGGCAGACCTACCACCCGTACGCTGTTCCTGCGGTTGCGACTTTCGGAATCCTCCGCCCGTTTCTCCAGCGTTACCAGTCGGGCCATGATATCGGACAGGTTATGTTCTGCAGTGACCACCGCCGGTTTGAGCTCCTGGAGAAGCAGTTCGTTTTCTTTCACCCTATCAGAGAGCTTGGCGTGATCCGCCCTCAGGAGACCCAGCCCCGTGGCCACCTGCGCTATGTCCTGGTGCAGTGTCTCCTTGGTCGCTGTGATCGCCTCCAGTATACTGTCGAGGCGTGCATTCAATCTGCGTTCCTGTGCCGATGTATCCGGGTAGTCCTGGAGCGCGCCATCCAAGTGCAGCTTAGTCGTTTGGTCCTGAGTTAACCCTGTCGCCGCTGCGCCATCGACATCAGCCATCTCGGACATCACACAGGCCCTCGCAGCAGCTCCCAATGGCGGACTATAGAGCCTGAGCTCCGTCTCCCTGGACAAGGATACCCCTCGTTACCAGTCGTGCGTGCACACCGGGTTTCAGCACTTTTCCTGCAGCCGCGGGTCGCCCGGTGTGAGGGGGAGCACCCAAGCAGCAAAAGGCCGATTTCCACTTGCTCTGTGCAGGAGCAAACCACCACCCAACAGTCTGTGGGGCCCAGTGGCGGCCGAATCCGGGCCCAAATTCCCTGTTGCTGTGTGCAGGCAGCAGATGTCCAGCTATGTTGGTCCCTGTCCCATGTAGAAGGGTAAAGCCTGAAGGAGGAAAGAAGACCGCAATACCTCCACCTCTGCGGATCTCCTAGCCCAAATCTGTGCCTCAGGTCTTGCAGGGGTCCTCAGCCGCCCAGCACGATGTTTGCCGGTGTCCCCCAGGTCAGGCACTCCGAGTGCAAATGCCAGCGCTATGTCCGCCCAGATTTGCCCCCATGGGAGAAGCCCCACATCAGTCACTGCAATAGCCTGCTCCCTGCTCCTCGTTACCCCCCCAAGACCCTTCAAACGTCAGGGTTCCTTCTGCATGACCCCCCGCCGGGTCACCGACCAACCTCAACTCCGAGGGTCCGCTCCACAGTGCCGCCTCTCCGCCTCTCCAAGGGTCTCCGTCTCTTCCGCCGGGAGGGGCCGCCCGGTCACCGGCCGTGGAGCAGCCGAGCGCTCTCCCCGTCGCGGACGTTGCCAGCCCCCCCCGTGTGGTCGGGTCACGATACCGTCGTCCTCCTCAGGCGGCAGCTCTCAATGCGCTGCGTGAAAAGCGCCGTGGTCCGTTGTGCCTCCGTTTCCGACCATAGCCGCCACCATTTTAAGCCCGCAGGCTCAGTTCCTCGTGAGCGCCGTGTCGGTCCTCAGCGCTGCTTCGGGCAGCCGCCCTCTCCCCAAGCCCTGCCCTGGTGGGTCCGGCGCGGAGGACAAAGGTTCCGGGCGCTTCACAGGCTCCCAGGCGAGGGAATCCAGGAGAAATGTGGGATCTGGGACGGAACTCTGGGCTCACGCCGCCATCCCAGTCGGCGCCTAAACCACGCCCCCCACCGAATGGCTCTTTAAACCGTGTAAAAATGTTATAAAAAAATAGCAAGCAAATAGGAGAGGTGCAGTGACGGAAGGGCACATAAAAACTTTAAACAGGTGGCAGGGAGAGGGACTACTGAACGTAGAGATAAAAAGAAGAAAAGCAGAGAAATGTCTAGGAGAGCCAGAGAGGATTTTGGGAAGAAAATAGAAAGTTTAATCAAGCTGGAGAATGCGGAGCCCTATACTGAGGAACCCTCACCTGAGTTTTCCGCTCCTGCCTCCGGTGAGTGCCTTCCTTTTCACACTTAGTGGCTGCGCCATACATTCCCGAACACGTAAAGTGAACCTTGTTAGTTTCACGGTTGATCTTCTGCAGAAGGTGGGGTGCGACACCAGAGCATGACACCAGAGCATGACAACCAGAAAGAACGTTACTTTCTGTGCAACACAGGCCACTGCCTCCCCAGCACTGTGGGTGGCACCGATGTGGTAGGAGCAGGCAAAGGGTGAGGAGGGTAAACATCACACCCACAAAATACGAGGGCAGCAGCAGAAACTGAAACAACTAAGAACTATTGTTTTTCTTCTAAATACAAAAGCGGGCACCATGCTCAAACAAAGAGCAGCGCCTTTGTTGCAAATATGAAAGCGGGCGCGGTGCAAGTAAAAGTTAAGTGAATGGAGCCTGTGAAGTGACTTGCATGTTTAAGAATGTGAATACGGCAGGCCACAAGCGGCCGGCATTGTTTAAATGAAAGCACGACATGGGGTGCTTTAAAAAATGAAGAGTTTATATTTGGTAACATGAATACGGGAAGCAGCACATAAAGTAAGGGCTGCTGCCGCCATTGTTAAAGTGAAAGCGGAAATAAAAAAAAATTAAAAAACAGCAAGGTCAAGCAGTATTGTGGGAGGGGGGATTTCCAAATAAAGCGGCCAGAAGCGAAGTAAACAGAACAGCACCCTAGGAGAGGCGATTAAGCAGTGTTGTGGGAGAGGTGAGGGGGCATGGCAAAGGAATCTGCCAGAACTAAAGTAAACAGAAAAATTAAGGAGCAGAGATAAACAAACAAAAAGAAGAGTGCATTCAAAAGTCTCTACATAACCCTGACGAGTAAGATAATAATAATAATAATAATCCACATTTGTAAAGCCCAAACCATCACCCGTTAGCGCTGGGGGCTGTCAGGAAGATTAAGCAAGCTATTGCCCAGAGTCACATGGTGCTGGGCTAATCTGCCGCCGGCCCCGGGGATCGAACCGTGACCCCCAGATTCCGGAGTCAGTCACCCTGGCTGCGGCGCCACACCTCTCCCCCTAGATACACGAAACAGGGGCTGTCCTCATGGGAGGTAACAATAGAAGAAAGTGAGGTACTAAACAGGAAGGAGGGACTATTAACAAAAGAAACCAAAGAATTCCAAAAGACACTGTAAGGAGCCAATAAATGTATAGGCGGACTTCATGCCCATATCCTGAATACTCTTTATACACTAGAGGGGTTTTGTCCTACGTGACCAGGCAGGACACTCAATTATAATACATCAAAGAATGCCTGGACTCGAATTTAGAAAAGACTGCTCTTTATTTGAAAGCAGCCTGGGGGCTTCGTTTTGTTAATTCGGAAGCTCCTGTATTTTATTCAAACATTTATTTATCATGTTTTATGACGTCATTTCTCATTATAGATGTCTGAGGTTTTGACACATCCAAACATTATTCAACTGATTCAACAATACAAACAAAAATTTATTGTGTACGAGTACAAAAATCAAAACATTCAATACAATTGATACAAAAACAGTAAATCGGTACACCAGAGACTGTTCACACTCTAGTCCTGACTTTATAGTTTCCTCTTATGTTCTAGGACTAGCCTCACTGGGCTTTTGATATTCATAAGTTCAATTAGGTCCACAAACAGTGGACATTTGTTGAGTTTTTAGCCCTTAGTGAGTTAAGGTATCAGTATCCTTGGGAAAGCCAAGGTATGAGTGTCCTTGGAGAAGCCGACGCGTTTCCAAACCCGTTCTTAATTAATCGGGTTCTTCCTCAGGGCAAGGCTGGGTACCCACAATTTAAAAAGCAAAAAAAGAGTTTTAACTTCTCCTATTCCCGAATGATTTAAGAGCATTCGGGCCGTATCATCCAAAGGTTACCTTTATGTTCAAAACGACTGTTTTCGTCAATATTCTTTTTTTGGGGGCGTCTTTCGCAAGATCATTTCTAAAATGCCTGGGCAAAAGAAAAGAACGAGACATACTATTGCCTCACAGTTTTTTTTGAGGAAACAGAAGAGAATTCTATACATTTTGAATGTTCGGCTGTTAATTGAGTGCCCCAATGCACTTACTTTATAAGCTGTTCAGTCGCTCCCGGACGGTCGCAGTTTTCTTTTGTAACTCTTTCCTTCACGGGTGCTTATTCTGTTAGAGTTAATTAAATGGAGGGTTTCATTTAAGGGAATTCATCTGGCTGCAAATTTCGTGACCGTGTGCGGTGAAACTTAGCCTTACTTGTGCACGAGGAGGGGAGTCCTCACTGGGTATGAATCCACTCGCAATGAATCCTCTCTGTTTTGTAGGCCCTACAACATTAAAGAATGCGTTTATTTTCGTGCTGCGATTTTGAGAGTCATATTTTACGGGGCATTAAGCTACTCTTTGCTTATCTCACCTCGTATTATTCAATGAATTTCGGCGAATTAATCCCTCGGTTTCAGTTGCTGAACTTGCGCCCTGAATTCCGCAGTGCAACTGTTCCTCTTCGCAAGCACACGGAAGTATCTTGTCCGATCACATGGTTGTGATCGTTGCCAGGAGTTCTGGGAGTTGTAGTGACTTTTTTTGGATATGAATCCTAAAGACCATTTCCCAAGTTTAAAAAGTTTAAAGGCATTGGGGCACAACTGTTACTTCAAGCCGGTAGTCAGAACAGAGGGCTCAGTAAATAGTTATTTGTAATTCGGACATCTCGTTCATTCCATCCACCACACAGTTGAACTTTAAGATTAAGTATGCTTCTTTTCTTAACAGCATGGTATCAATATTGCCCCCACGTGGAGGAACTTTTATCGCAGATAATACTGTCCACTTAAAATCTTTCTCTGTGTGATTACTCTGTACAAAGTTTTGCACCATAGGGGCAGTCAACACTATGTGTCTAATTCTGGACAGGTGTTGTGCAACTCTTTGGTTTATTTGCTGAGTGGTTTTCCCGATGTACAGTTCTGGACAAGAGCAAATAATTGCATAAACCACATTCCGGCTTTTGCAATTAGTAAATTCTTTGTGTGACCATTTTATTGAATTGAACTGGAACTCTACCCCTTCTATCGTGTTGGCACATGAAACACAGGTGCCACATTTATGGTGGCCCTCAACTGGGTTCAACTTCCACAAGGTGCGTAAGTCTGTTTTTGCCTGGCTGATTCCCATGTCAGCACGGACAATATGCTGTCCTATACTTTTATTTTTCTTTAATGCAAACAATGGTTTTTCCATTGGAACATCTAACTTGGAAATTAGATGCCAATTTTATAATATGATTGCTTTGAATTTGTTTGTGTAAGGACCAAACGTTGTTACACAGACAGGCCTGTCCAGTGTTTTTTTTTCTTTTTTCTTTAATAATTCTTCTCCTGGGGTAAACCAAGCTCGCTTGATTGAGTGTTTCAACATTTTACTAGGATAGCCTCTCGCTTTTAACTGATTACTTAAAATTTGAGAGTGTGCCATGAAATCTTCTTTTCTGGAGCAGTTCCTCCTGATCCTTAACATCGACGATATCTGGTATCAGTGGAATGGTTCGGAAGAAATGCTTGTCCACTTCCACCAGTGGCTTAATACCAGACATCCAGATATAAAGTTTACCTTAACCCACAGCACAACACGTTTAACTTTTCTTGATGTACTGGTTTTCCCGCAAGATCAAAAACTGACTACTACCTTACATCGGAAAACAACAGACAAAAATACCATCCTTCACTATCAAAGTTATCACCCCAAAAGCCTTAAAGCCAATCTCCCTTACAGCCAAATGTTAAGGATCATGAGGAACTGCTTCAGAAAAGAAGATTTCATGGCACACTCTCAAATTTTAAGTAATCAGTTAAAAGCGAGAGGCTATCCTAGTAAAATGTTGAAACACTCAATCAAGCGAGCTTGGTTTACCCCAAGAGAAGAATTATTAAAGAAAAAAGAAAAAAAAACACTGGACAGGCCTGTCTGTGTAACAACGTTTGGTCCTTACACAAACAAATTCAAAACAATCATTTTTAAAAATTGGCATCTAATTTCCAACTTAGATGTTCCAATGGAAAAACCATTGTTTGCATTAAAGAAAAATAAAAGTATAGGACAGCATATTGTCCGTGCTGACATGGGAATCAGCCAGGCCAAAACAGACTTAGAAAGTGGAAGTTGAAACCAGTTGAGGGCCACCATAAATGTGGCACCTGTGTTTCATGTGCCAACACGATAGAAGGGGTAGAGTTCCAGTTCAATTCAATAAAATGGTCACACAAAGAATTTACTAATTGCAAAAGCCGGAATGTAGTTTATGCAATTATTTGCTCTTGTCCAAAACTGTACATTGGGAAAACCACTCAGCAAATAAACCAAAGAGTTGCACAACACCGCTCCAGAATTAGACACAAAGTGTTGGCTGCCCCTATGGTGCAACACTTTGTACAGAGTAATCACACAGAGAAAGATTTTAAGTGGACTGTATTATCTGCGATAAAAGTTCCTGCACGTGGGGGCAATATTGATACCATGCTGTTAAGAAAAGAAGCATACTTAATCTTAAAGTTCAACTGTGTGGTGGATGGAATGAACAAGATGTCCGAATTACAAAGAACTATTTACTGAGCCCTCTGCTCTGACTACCGGCTTGAAGTAACAGTTGTGCCCCAATACCTTTAAACTTTTTAAACTTGGGAAATGGTCTTTAGGATTCATATCCAAAAAAGTCACTACAACTCCCGGAACTCCTGGCAAGGATCACAACCATGTGATCGGGCAAGATACTTCCGGGTGCTTGCGAAGAGGAACAGTTGCACTGCGGAATTCAGGGCGCGAGTTCAGCAACTGAAACCGAGGGATTAATTTGCCGAAATTCATTGAATATTACGAGGTGAGATAAGCAAAGAGTAGCTTAATGCCCCGTAAAATATGACTCTCAAAATCGCAGCACGAACATAAACGCATTCTTTAATGTTGTAGGGATACAAAACAGAGAGGATTAATTGCGAGCGGATTCATACCCATTGAGGACTCCCCTCCTCGTGCACAAGTAAGGCTAAGTTTCACCGCACACGGTCACGAAATTTGCAGCCAGATGAATTCCCTTAAATTAAACCCTCCATTTAATTAACTCTAACAGAATAAGCACCCGTGAAGGAAAGAATTACAAAAGAAAACTGCGACCGTCCGGGAGCGACAGAACAGCTTATAAAGTAAGTGCATTGGGGCACTCAATTAACAGCCGAGCATTCAAAATGTATAGAATTCTCTTCTGTTTCCTCTTAAAAACTGTGAGGCAATAGTATGTCTCGTTCTTTTCTTTTTGCCCAGGCATTTTAGAAATGATCTTGCGAAAGAAACCCCAAAAAAAAAGAATATCGACGAAAACAGTCATTTTGAACATAAAGGTAAACTTTGGATGATACGGCCCGAATGCTCTTAAATCATTCGGGACGGGTTTGGAAACGCGTCGGCTTCTCCAAGGACACTCATACCTTGGCTTTCCCAAGGATACTGATACCTTAACTCACTAAGGGCTAAAAACTCAACAAATGTCCACTGGTTGTGGACCTAATTGAACTTATAAATATCAAAAGCCCAGTGAGGCTAGTCCTAGAACATAAGAGGAAACTATAACGTCAGGACTAGAGTGTGAAAAGTCTCTGGTGTACAGATTTACTGTTTTTGTATCAAATGTATTGAATGTTTTGATTTTTGTACTCGTACACAATTAATTTTTGTTTGTATCGATTGATTTTCACAAAAATTGTTGAATCAGTTGAATAATGTTTGGATGTGTCAAAACCTCAGACATCTATAATGAGAAATGACGTCTTAAAACATGATAAATAAATGTATGAATAAAATACAGGAGCTTCCGAATTAACAAAACGAAGCCCACAGGCTGCTTTCAAATAAAGAGCAGTCTTTTCTAAATTAGAGTCCAGGCATTCTTTGATGTATCATATCCTGAATACAGCATGTCTCGAAGAGACAGCGGAATCGTTGCCTGGGTGACACCTAACTATAGGACTGGATAAGTTAGACACACTGACGTGGGACAACTTGGGACCTCTCTGAAATCTCCCTAAGTCGAGCTACTGAACCCTGACTGTGCCCCCTACTGAAGACATCACCATGTGCCCCATCAAATATCACTTCCTACACGAATAATATACACAATCATGTTCCCTTGTTCTCCTGAGGCATATTACCCAGTACTCGCTTGTGTCACATAGTTAATCCTTGAGGCACAATACCCAATGTTCTCCTGGAGCACATAACCCACTGCTCCACTAAGACTTAGTTGCCAATGGTACCATGAGGAGCATCTATAATGCTTCTCCACTGGTCGCCATCCATAATGCACATCACCTATGCTTTCTGCTGCACATTTTTTGGGTGTTCCGCTGATGCACACCATTCTGTGGTTCATGTTGTGTTATAGCTGGTTGGTGTGCATTGATGCATGTATGTATTGTTGGTCTGTTTTCATGGCTGGTTGTTTGTGCCTTAATGACTTTTGGACTTTGTGAAAATGTTTGTCTGTAGGTGTTTCCTTATGTGTGAATTCTCAATGTGTCGCATCACAAAAAGCAACTGCTGATGTCTGTATATCAGTTATGGATGTCCAGACAATCAAAGAACAACAAACGAGGATGACAGAAAGGGGAAAGTGCAAGGGGTCCCACTGAAGTAGTTTGTTTTTTGCCTCAAAATATCTTCGGTGATGGGATATCCAAAGATATTGGAGAAGACGCCTCACTCACTTATCGTGACATGCTTCATCATAGGTGTCTTTCCACACCCAGGTAAGATGGTACTACCTGGGCGGACTCAACCAAAGATGTTATGGGAGTTCTTATATAAAATATTAACTGGCCACTCAGGGAACAGATGAGTGATATTAAAAATACCTACAGGTATACCCAAACAATACGTTTATTCATAGGGTACCTGGGGTACTAAATAAAACCGTGAACCAAATGGGGTGTACTCTGAATACTATTACTTCAGTTTTACCCTCTTCAAAATGCCAACATGTTTCAGCTCACAGCGTGAGCCCTCTCGGGTCTGAGGCCTTCTTCAGGGCTGGATTCTCTACTCCTGGGTGTCCCTGCTCTAAAATCAGCACACATTACATGCAAAAATGAGGCTTGTGCGCTCCCCTGTATTTTCTGTTTTCCAGTAGTTTTTCTACTGGGTATCGATAATATGCACCATGCGGGTCAGGGGCGTTGGGCGGGCGAGAGATACAGGTACTCCAGCGGTGACTGTACTATGACAAATGTGTGACTAAAAGACAGCACCAAAACCCCTGACCCGCATGGTGCATATTAGCGATACCCAGTAGAAAAACGACTGGAAAACAGAAAACACAGGTGCGCGCACTAGGCCTCATTTTTGCATGTAATGTGTTCGACATTAGCGCCTCAATCTCCGCTGCAACGCGAGGTACTGCAGGATGGCGGCACGCACAAGTGACGCAAGCCGAGTGGCTCTAGGCTCATTGATGCTGCTAACCATCCTGCAGCGTGTACCAGGTTCCCTAGCAGCGAAGACCACAAGCAAAAATCTCTGCACAACAGAAGAATGAAGGTAATTATGTGTGTGCTGACTGTGACTTGCGCCCATGTTTCAAACTTGAATTGGCGGTTCAACTTGCACTGATAAAAAAAAAAATCGCTCAAGTATCACCAACAAACAGAGACAAGAAAATGTCTCACCCGCAATGTCCGTTAAAGCACTCCATGTAACAAGACGTGCCGTGTAAACGTCGTCAAAACACCACAAACAGCTCGAAAAGCCAAATCAAAATATGTAGAAAGAATCTGTTTTACCTGGCTTTGTGCGAGAAAAACGATTTGGTAAACGGTTGTGTTAGCTAACCACCAAAAGGGGTACAAATATCTCCCTTTTGGCGCAGACATCCAGATAACAGCGACGTTTGACAGTTTTGAAAAGATGATGAAATGCATGTTGTGACTGAACCAACGATTGGTGGAGAAGGACACTTGAATAACATGCCCTTGAACATCACCACATGCGGAGCGTACACATTAAGGGTGACAGAAAAATTGTTCCTTACTATACTTAAAGACTCTGTTCCTGTAGTTGTGGCCACGAGGCAGAGCATAGCACACTAGGGTTGGGGTTGTCCGGTGTAAAGACGGGGCTACTAAGCATGCTTTTCCAGTTACTTTATTCTTGAGTTTCATGTTGCTTGCATCCATCATCTTGACTTCACAGACAGTTCCACATTAATATCTTTAGTGAAGTATGTACAGTGAGGGTAAGTCTCCAGATCGTCGCCAAATAATTGTAGATAAGCCCCACCAGGAGCAGCCAGCAAGCTTCTCAGCCTGTGGCTTTCCTTCACAGAGTCCCAACATTCCGTAATACATCATCACTGTAACATTCCACTGGCTGAGCATGTGGTGGAAAATGGCATACATAACCATGGACAGGGAAGTAGGATACTACAATGACCTTATCAGCTGCTTGGCTATAATCTGTGCCCCTGTCTAACAGCTAGTTGGATGAACACAGATTTCTGGTTGAGTTGAGATAAAAGAACAAGGCACTCTCTATGTCCAGGTTAAACAGGATATCTTCAACATAGGCGGCATCAGGTCAATGGAGGAAAGTAGGAAGAACAATCTTCTCATTCTGATGGAACTCTGCTAGCAGTTTTAGAATTAAGGTGGAGTAAAGACGAGTACTAAGCTTGGCAGGAGTTGGACAGAGCTGCCAGGGTCAGGGTCAGTGAACAGCTCAGGTGCTTCTTGATCTACTGGAGTATAAGAGTAGCCAGGGGAAATGTGTTTAAACACACTCTTATCCAGTCCATTGTCAGCCATGACCCAGGGAACTGGGTTCCTTGCCCATCCAAAAAGCTAACTGCTTGCAATTGGGGTTGAGGTGGGTTGCAATTGAGTCTATGGAAATTTGACCCCAAGCCTCGAAGATGAAGGTGAGGACTCACAAAGAAAGTCACATTCACATCTAAAGTGATTACTTTAAATAAAATGCTTTGTTTTAGAATTGAGAAGGCACTCCACATTCCATAACACTATAGTTGGCGTTCTCCACAGATCAGATGTGTTTTGTCACATCAACGTTTGACACTTCCAAAGAGATAGGAACACAGCAAACTTACTAACTCCTGCATTTTAAATATACTTTGATTTTACTGCAAGGAAATATAATATTCCATTGTAAGTGGCTACCCATTCATCAATTACATTTAAATATTATTTACTAGGCAATATGAATGATTATGACAGCAAGCTGATAGGTCTCTCCCATCCCTTGTGTGCAGAATAATCTGCTAGCAGTGAGGATTCATCTGCACAAGCAAGCTCACTACTAAAGTGCAAATGCGGGATAGGCCATGGCAAACGACTGAAATTGGGGAATATTCTGTTTGAAGCAGAAGAGACACGTGGAAAATCAAAGAGGGGCATGGAAGACCACGCCAATCGAACAACACAGTAGCAAAAATATATGTGAGGCCCAATTTACCAATGCTACACCCTCATTCTACTTTGGACAAAAACACACCACACCGGACCACTAAGGAAAACTACAGTGGAATCACACCGAAACCAATGGGGGGCAGGAGTAACATCACCAAGACAAAGTGAAAAATCACAAGGAAAATGGGAAATGAATCAACAAACTACACAAGCACATATTAATCACAATAACAACATATGCACAAAGAAGAGGCACAATAATGATAAAAACAAAAACACGAATACAAGAGACTTGTCATAATTAAAAGCAACTAGAAACCAACAGTCACAGCTGCTTTCATCACCACACCAACAAATAAAAAAGGCACTCACAAAAAGTAAAAACATTGAAAGTATCTTTTTAGAATTATTTCTAGTTTAACACACCTGTAAATGAAAGAGGGAAGTGGCTCATTTACAACACCTGCTCCAAAGGAATCAGCAGCTGAGACTCACCAGACCAACAACAAATTACACACCTCAGCTACATATGAAAAACATGCCACAATCACACCTCTCTCCCACAATGCTGGCAAATGTGTTTGTAAACCCTCATCCTGAGGAAGAACTAATTGAGGAAGAGAGAGAGGATACACAGACAGAGGATCACTCTATTCAATATGTCCAAGATATAGTTTGTGGTAGGATAACTATTGTGTGTTGTACAATACCGCCATGGATTAGGGCTTACACACAGACCTACATCCATCTATTAATTCAGGTCTGTTGCCCCTCTCTCCCAATATTCATATTTGTATGTTTTTCTGAACCTCATCATTGTATGTAAAAGCAGCAGGGTGTATAAATAACCTATCACACAAGCTGAAGTAAACAAAGTAGAAGTGTAACATCTGCCATTTCTGAGCCAACCTGTCTACTGGAACCACCTTTCTCCATCCTGCATCTGATCAGTGTCTGAGAAGATCTGTTGAGTGACCTAGATTGACTGCAAAAAGGATGACATCTCCCAGTAGCCACGGCGCCACTCTTCACAGAATATTATAAGTGAACGGGGACAAATGTCTCATTTAGAGGGTTGCAGCTAGGTGGAAAACTCCACATAGGATTAAAATCCTTCTTTGGTAGTCTTTGTTGTTCTTGATTGAAGTTGAAGATTGTACTAATGAAAACAACAAGACACCAAATTCCTCCTGACTTCATAAGAGAACAAGCGATCACGCCACCTCCTCCTCGCTCCTTCTGCTTACTCCCGAGGCACCAGCTGGATTCAATCCTTACTTGCCAAATGAACCAAGAGGCTCCTCCCGCTGTGGTCGCTCAGGCTTGGGCTGCTTCATGTTGTCCACGACTGACTCCACTCCTCACTCCTACTGAACCCGCCATTGTTCCTCTCCTGCTGCACCGGGCGCGGCCTCGACACTTGCCTGTGTCTCTTGTTGGCGGCTCCGACGGAGTTAATTTGCCAGGCTGCCAAGACTGCCGCAGGCACGGGGAGGGAGAGCCGCAGGCGGTGCTGTGCATGGGGGGCGGACTATACCTATTCTCCGGAACTCTCAAATACTTACCCATACAAAGAACATGCATGTTGCTTAACAGGTGTTATAATAGTAAATTAGCAGGGACTATGGGTCATGAGTCTGCTGCACGCATACAGTAATGCTAGTTCTGCAGCACTCTACAGCGAGTCAAAGGAGAGAACGTGTTCCAAAATTAGACCCAATTCACTATCTGACTGCTTTCCCACGCACCGATATAAAAAAAAACGGAAGTCAGGCACTTTTGCCTGAGACGGGGGCAGGGCCTGCAATCCGGCAGGAAGTCCCGCCCGCCGCCACAGCCGCCGCCGCCGAGGAAGAAGTGGAGCCGGCCGACTGATGGCCTCTCCGCATCCCGGGGCTCCCAGGTGCTGGAGGAAGCCCCGGAAGTGAAGTCCTGCCCCCTGGTACCAGCGCTGCCGTAGATGACACACTGAACACGCCGAAAGAGCCCGGTAAGTGGTGGGGGTGGGGGTCGCGCGTGTGTTCGAATGTGTCTGTGCGTGTGTCTGTGTGTGTGCGCGTGGGCTTGCGTGTGTGTATGCAGTGTGTGTGTGCCTGTGTATGCCTGTGTATGTGCGCATGCGTGAGTGTAGTGTGTTTGCGCAAGGGAATGTGGACAGGAGAGGGGCACGGCGCCGTGCGCGCTCACGAGGTGAAAACTGAGCTACTCTGCGCTCGTGCACCCTTTCCTGTCCACATTCCCAATAACGGATCACAATAGTTGTCGAAGCAGACTCTGCTATCAATGCTTACGCATTGAAGCAGAGGTCGTGCTTCGACCTAAAAAAGAGATTTGAGCAAATTCAGAATAGTGTCAAGATGATCCACGAAGAAAAATATTCCAACATGCTAGAGGGAAAATCAAGAACAACATTTCTTCGGAAGGGGCACTGATTCCAATGAAAGGAAATAAAAAAACGAAATGCATTTTTGTCTGTCAATGTTTTGATTCATATATGCATGGGGCAGTATTTCATATCACATGAAGAAACGCTAACATCTTAGATAGGGATACTTGGATAAACTTCATATGACTGAGTACAGTCTGTTCGCAGGAAACCATGGTGTCCATTTTACTTTGAAGCAATAGCACATGCTTGCTTGTTATGCAGCATCTTGCTTGTTATGAACAACTCTGAAGCCATGCTGCCTGCGCCCCATGCCTCCTGCAATCCACGGTAAACCACTCCAGGTCACCGGGAGTGTGGAAGCGCTGGGATAGCCTTAGCAGGGTGGGAGCTCCAATCCCACCGGAACTAAGCGTTGAGACACATGCTGATAATAAGCATGCAAGAAACTTCATCCTCCTGACACACAATAGCCCTAGGTGACTTCTTGGTGCTGATCTCTGAATGGATGTGGCGTTGCTGTTCTGTTTTATTTCTCCTAAAAATGGCTGAGGAGAGAAGTGAGTGGGCCCTCAACTTTGTCCAAGAAGAGGTAGACATTGGTGCACAGCTCTACTCCCAATGTATTCACCATTAGTATGATAACCTGCCTTATGGCCACCTTCTCTGATCCACCGACACTGTGTGGAGGCAGACCATCTAGGTCGCCACAGTAGTCAACTACAATGTTGACTACAATATCTGCCTCTGTGAAGCCCTTATTGAGTGGGATGGTCTGCATCCTGCTGGATCTGAGAGGGCACTGGCTCCAAATGCCACACATCACAAGAGGAGGAGGGCAGGGGCCTGGGTGTAGAATGTATTTAAGTTCTTGAAAGTGTGATTGGTGACTGTTTGTGAGTCTTTCTGGGTAGGTGTGATTTGTTGCTTATTTCCATCCATATGGATTCATGTGCAGGAGAGGCATATTGATACACCTATGTACGTTTGGTGGTGATATGCATATTTTATGACCATATTGTTACAGGCATGAATTGAGCTGGGGGGAGGGGGAGGTGGGTGCACACCTATTACTGTTCGGAAAAATCTGAATATTTTGTGAATAGCTCTCATTTCAAAATGAGCACATAGAAGTAGATAAACCGCTAAATGTGTAGATTTCCAAACAGAAATGTAACTTTGTGAATAGACCATTTGCGCATTTAATCATATTACTGCTGCATTGAGGGCCCTAGTCAAAAATTCCCAACATTCCATTTTTGTAAGCATGTCAATGTGTTATAAAGTGACATATTGCACCCTTACAGTTTTTAATAAGTCGGTAGCACAAAAAATGACCTAGCACCACTGCTCTACGCATTGACGATCCTTGTGTGGCACACCACTACATTTTCCTAACCACAATAATGTTTGACTAAAGTCCTGAAAGTATGTTTTCAAACATATGTTTTAAAAAAAAGTTCTTACCTCCTGGCAAAGGTTTGTTTTTATCCACATTGTTGTTGTCATAGCGAAACTCAAATCCATAATGCTTCACCTTTCTGTGCTTTAAGGATTTCTGAGCTGCTAAAAATACAACACAAATAGTTAGCATATCAATTATTTCCTCTATCAAACTAAACATATTATGATTGTTCTGAATCACTCATTAAATATTAAGAGAAGCATACTGAGATTGCTTGGTGCATATAATATTGCAGCTTGCTAAAGGAATGACTATTAAGAATGAACGGCCTGGCGAAATTTGTAGCCGAGGGTCACAATCAAAAACATGGGAACAATCAAGAGGACAAAGAATGAGAAGGGGGAAAAATCGGAGAGTCGAGCAAATTGTTGTTTTACGTGTGGGAGTTGGTATACATCGGAAGAGGGAAGGACACGTCCAGGCTCGTCATAAACATGTCATGAATGTAACAAAATGGCGGACTTTGTATGAGTGCACAAAGCTAGTCTTGGTGGTAAAAGGAGCGTAAATGTCTGGATCAGGGGAAAGGAACAGAGTGATGACAATGGAGTGGAGGAATAATAAGAAGAGTATGTCTATTCAGCGGAAGGGAAGGAAAACAGTGTTCCATGGTGCATAATAATTGCGAATGGCGCTGAACTAAGAATAAGGGCACATTCCGTCTCTCCCTGAATAGATGCAGTGATGCAGAGGGGTGTTAATTCTGAAAGGAATGAAGCATACAGCTAACTAGTTGTCAATTTTAGGACATTCATTGAAGTAGTACAAGAATCTGTTGCTATATTGAAATTTAAGAACAATGGGACAAATGTTTATCTCTTTTTGGGATAGTGAGAGCAGAAGAGTTTTCCTGGGACGGTTAGAGCAGAATAGGTTGAACAATAAACTGGACGACAACCATCCAAGTGTTATGATCAAGTGAGGTGACAAGAGCTGCAAGACCAAATAAGAGGGCAGACTGGTGTTTAAGGAGATGTTAAGTAAGCTGAAGGGTAGAATGCACAACCCAGTGTGCATAAGGTACATCTGGTGCCAGTGGACTAGAGGAATGAGCTTAATGCTGAATTGAGAACATTGTGAAACAGGATATAACAGAAGAAATTGTGAGCTCAGACTGTTTAGTGCCAGTGGTTTTGGTGCACAAGACCAAAAGTATATTTGGATGACCATAAAACTGTGCCCCAGTGAAATCCAGAATGGTCTTATCCTCACTCAACAGGGAACTACTATCCTATGCTGCATACTTTATATCCTCAAAGATGACAATGTCATTCATACCACATAGTCAGCATACATGCAACCTCTAAACCCAAACACACTGATACATTCATTGGGAAGATAAAGCCCCAGATATGGGGGTACTAACAAACAGTATTCAGTCTCTATTTCTTTTTATGGGATGGTTTTGCAGTATCAGTGGTTGGCCATGTGTGGTGCTAGACTGACTACTACTCCTTTTTGGGCAGTAGTAACGTTACACTCATACATTTGGCTCCACGACCTGTTTCAGTGACCATGCTATTATGGCAGGTCATAGTTATGCAACAACATAATGGATTTGTTAAATGTCACTGAGGGAGAAAAGAAAGAAGGGGGTGAAGATCCATTAGGGGTGGATCTAATAAAGTCTTTGGTTCGCAGACAAATTCATTTGTTCTAATAGCTGATAACATAATTTATTCAATCAAGCATCTGATTGTCATGAGCTGACTCTTCAATATTTAACTCACCATTTTCATTTTCTTTATCTGTTGCCCAATCAATGCTTTGCAGCATAGATTCTTCATCCTCCGCAGTTATAAAATCTTCAATCACTCTTAGGCCAGGAGGCATTGGGGGAGGTTCAAAATCCTCCCAATGTACTAAGGGTATAACATCAGTCGTAGTTAGCAAGCATAGTTTTAACTAAAAAAAACTCGCTAGTAATTTTTGTCAAAGTAATGTTCACGTAAACACATTTTACCTAAATATAATTACGATCCGTTAGTCAGTATTTATACATTCAAATATTAAACATTTCATATTTGGCATAATCTCTTACTATGTGATCAAGATGAGTCGGCTTTTATCAGCTTGCATCATACATGCAGCAGCACAATGGATATATATATAGATACACACACATAAGACAGACATAGCTGCACATCCATAGTCACGGTTGATGCCTAAATCTAGAGCATTTTCCATTTTTGCATCCCCAAAGAATGTTTCCCTCTTGAACAATTTGCACCAAACCTTGGGGAGCCAGCATTCAAAATTCTGGCCAAGAGCATGACAAATTTAGTGAACATTGGTAAAAACAGTTCGAAAAGTGTAAGGGGGTTCCTAAAACTTGTCAACTTTCAATTTAAAATGTATTTTCCTCGGAAAACCTTTAGTTGAGTAAAACTCAAACCAAAGAACGTTTACCAAATTTTAAAGGCACATCAGCATTCCTATCGTGTGGTGCCATTTTTGTTTGGTGAATTTTTGTCCAGCCATATTTGAGAAATAAGACTATGTTAAAATGTCTGATGCACATTCAGCAGTGCTGTGTATTTGATGTTTTGCTTGCAATCTCTAGATAAAAAAAATGGACCCCCCACCCTTTCCCACCTGCAGCTTTTTTATTTTCTCTAAATATATTTTGTCTATAAAAGATTGGGTTCACATCACCTTCTGCCTTGGTAAAGGACATGGTGTGGGTTCCTAAATCTCCTCACCTTCACTTTTGTAATTGGCAGGGGGCATTAAAGGTTTTCATCCCACGCCTTGTCCATAAGAGGTATATTGAGTTTGAGTTTCTAATAAGAAGTGGTTGAAATATTGCAGCTTTAATGGGTTTGACCATGGGCCCAATTACGATGTCGGGCGGACCGCCATCGACAGGCCTTCGGTGGCAGTCCGTCCAGCATCCAGGGTATCGGTCTGACCGGCGGATTACAATACCGGTGTTCGGAGCAATTTGGGCTGGGGGAAAGATCGCCACCTCCGACAGGCACAAGGAACCCGTCAGGCAGCGGTCGGAGCCTAATTTCTACAATGGAGGCAGTGCCAGCAGAGGCACCGCCATAGGGATCAGGGTGTCAGTTTCCGACCGCCATTTCATGGCGGTCCAACCGCCATGAAAAGGCTGTCAAAAAGGGACCTTGGGGGAGCAAAGGACTAATGTCTGGGCATACCCATCCCACTTAGGGCGAAAAGTGCTGCGGCAACAAATGATGGACGGAATGCTGAATTAATCATTCACCCGCAGCCAAGAGATCTGGGTAAATCCATTGTTCTTTTGCTCACTACAGTACCCCAGTTTGGACTCAGCCATATGTAAGTCAGTCTTGTCCCTGGTCCTCATGGGAACAGTCCAGCCCGAACTGCCACCTGGGTCCTCCATGGACGATGAAGCCAGCATCCTGGGACCGGTTTCTGGGTAAAACCCCTCATCAGCCAGGATAGCTTTAATCCAGTGGCACAGCAGGCACAGGACCCACATCCTGGCATAACCATCCCACTTAGGGCGAAAAGTGCTGGGACGGGAACGCCAGGCCACTGGAGTCAAGCTAGATTGGCTGATGGGGGTGAAACCCCGAAACCGACCCTAGGTTGCTTGTTTCTGGTCCAGGGAGAACCTGGCCTGGCAGTTCGGGCTGGACAGTTCCCATGGGGCGCAGGGTCAAAACTGATTTCCATATGGCTGGGTTTAAACTGAATGGCATGGGGAGCAAAAAAACTAGGGATTTAGGCCCAGATTTCTGTACTGGGGTGAATGTTTGAAATTGTTCAACATTCTGTCCATCACCTGTTCTACCTGCATTTGTCACTCCGAGTGGGATGGGTATGCCCAGATGTGGGTCCCCTGCTCTCCATGCCACTTGAGTCAATCTAACCTGGCTGATGAGGGGTGAAACCCCTAAATCGGTTCCATGATGCTTTTTTCCGGTCCAGGGAGGACGTGACCTGGCAGTTCAGGCCTGACTGTTCCCATGGGGAGCAGGGACAAGACGTTTTTGCATATGGCTGGGTCTAAACTGGAATGGCATGGGGAGCAACAAAACGATGGGTTTAGGCCCAGATCACTTTACTGGGGTGAGTGTTTGACATTGTTCAACATTCTGTGCTTCAATTGTTCTATTTGCAATTGTCACCCCGAGTGGGAGGGTATGCCCAGACTTAAGTACAGTGCTCTCAATGCCACTGAAGTCAAGCTAATCTGGCTGATGAGGGATGAAACCCCGAAACCGGTCTCAGGATGCTGGTTTCCGGTCCAAGGAGGACCTGGACTAGCAGTTCGGGCAGGACTGTTCACATTGGGAGCAGGATCACTACTGATTGGCATGTGGCTGTGTTTAAACTGGAATAGCATGGGGAGCAAAAAACGATGTATTTAGATCCAGATCTCTGTACTGGGGTGAATGTTTGACACTGTTTAACATTCTGTCCATCAATTATTCTATTTGCATTTGTCACGCTGAGTAGGACGGGTATGCCCAGATGTGGGTCCCGTGCTTTCCATGCCACTGGAGTCAAGCTAGCCTGGCTGATGAGGGGTGAAACCCTGAAACTGGTCCCAGGATGTTTGTTTTCAGTCCAAGGAAGACCTGGCCTGGCAGTTCAGGCTGGACTGTTCCCATGGGGAGCAGGGTCAAAACTGATTTGCATACGGCTGGGTTTAAACTGGAATGGCGAGGGGAGCTAAAAACAATGGATTTAGGTCCAGATCTCTGCACTAGGGTGAATGTTTGACATTGTTCAACATTCTGTTCATCAATTTTTCTATTTGCAGCAAGAGACAATGGCCCAAAACATAGGAGCAAAATAGGGCAGGTTATATGAGGTAGGTGTGAGAGGCTGGCCTGGTATATGATGTACACTTTTGTAGGTGGACACCCTGCACCTGTCCAGACAACCCTTATGCTGATTTAGGAGGCGTTAGACAACCATAGAAAGCTCTCTAAGTGTTAGCTGTGGAGAGCAGCTTTCAGGCTTGGTCCAGAAGGAGTGTAAAGCAGCTTGTTTTACCTGAATACAAACTTAAAGGTATAGATTAAATGAAAAAGAACCATACAAGGTATTTATAAAAATATGTATTTATTATATAATACTCTCTAACACATTTAGATATCTCCTTCCTGGAGATATGCACAAAGCACGCAATACTTTGCATAGAAATCACGTAAATAGCACAGAATACACAGTGGACCCTGGGGGGGGGGGGTCTAAACCATATATTAAGAAAGTGGTATAAGAATCACGACTTGAGTCAAGACAATGTTCAGAGGACGTAGAAGTGCCTGGGACCCAAGGAACCACCCAAGGTGAGTGACTAGGAACCCCATTGAGTTCGAGTGCAGTGTGGGAACACGACCATGTTCTCCGTACAGATCAACGTGTAAGTTGCGGTTGCAATTTTAAAGAAAAAGGACCCTTCCCAGTGGACCCTGAAGAAACCCCGTGCAAGACAAAAGGTTGGAGAGCTACCCCACCCGTGGATACCATAGTACCCACGTTACCTATACCAGGGAAGCCGGGTGCATAGGTGTGAAGTGGTGTCTGAAACCGCCGACGAACCCAATGGAGGACTTCAGGGAAGTGCCGCTGCTGGAAAAAGAGAAAGTGTCCGGTGAAATCCAAAGGTGGATTCTAGTTGAGAGGTACCTGCAAGCAGAGGGGACAGAGTCTTTGTCACTCAGGAGCGACCAGGAGACCTGGAAGACGAATGCTCGCTGATGTCGGGTGTTGCAGGAGAGTTGGAGGTGACTTTTACTATGTAGCTGTGAGGACCAGGCAACGCTGAGGAAGACCAGGAGTTGTGCACTAGCTGCCCCACGTCGGATGTCGAGAGTTGAGGGGTCGGTGTCCGTCGGAATCACCAACAAGTCAAGTCAAGTCAAGAATTTGTATAGCGCACTACTCACCCAGAGGGTCTCAAGGCGCTTGAGGGAGAGGGGTTCGCTAGTTATCAAACAGCCAAGTTTTGAGTTGTTTTCTGAAGGAGAGGTGGTTCTGTGTAAGACGGAGGTGGGTGGGGAGGGAGTTCCAGGTTTTGGCCGCTAAGTAGGAGAATGATCTTCCTCCCATGGTGGTTCTTCGGATGCGTGGAATCGCGGCGAGGGCTTGGTTGGACGATCGTAGTTGGCGGGTGGGGGTGTAAAAGGTCAGGCGAGTGTTGAGGTATCTGGGTCCTAGGTCGTGGAGGGCCTTGTGTGCGTAAGTGAGGAGACGGAACGTGATTCTCTTGTTGACGGGGAGCCAGTGAAGGTCTCTCAGGTGGCCGGATATGTGATTGTGGAGGGATATGTCTAGGATGAGTCGAGCGGAGGCATTCTGAATGCGTTGAAGTCTTTTCTGCCATTTGGCTGTGGTTCCGGTGTAGAGGGTGTTTCCGTAGTCCAGTCGGCTTATGACAAGTGCTTGGGTGACCGTCTTCCTTGTTTCGGTTGGGATCCATCTGAAGATTTTTCGGAGCATGCGTAGGGTGTTAAAACATGACGATGAGACGGCGTTGACTTGTCTGGTCATCGAGAGGGAGGAGTCTGTAATGAATCCCAGGTTGCAAGCATGGTCTGTTGGTTAGGGTGCACTTCCTAGGGCCAGTGGCCACCATGAGTCGCCCCATGCCGAGGTGGATGATCCTAGGATGAGGACTTCTGTTTTGTCTGAATTCAGTTTTAGGCGGCTGTTCTTCATCCACTCGGCTACGTCTTTCATTCCTTCGTGTAGGTTGGTTTTGGCGGTGTTTGGGTCTTTGGTGAGGGAGAGGATCAGCTGTGTGTCGTCAGCGTATGAAATGATGTTGAGGTTGTGCTGGCGTGCGATGGATGCGAGGGGATTCATGTAGACGTTGAAGAGGGTGGGGCTGAGCGATGATCCTTGTGGTACGCCGCAGATGACTTCGGTGGCCTCTGATCTGAAAGGGGGGAGGCGGACTCTTTGGGTTTTTTCCGGCGAGGAACGAGATGATCCAATCCAATGCTTTTTCTTGTAACCCGGCGTTGCTAAGGCGTTGTACAAGGGTGCGGTGGCAGACCGTGTCAAACGCTGCGGAGAGGTCCAGGAGAATGAGGGCAGCTGTTTCCCCGTTGTCGAGTAGTGTCCGGATGTCGTCTGTGGCTGCGATGAGGGCGGTCTCGGTGCTGTGGTTGGCTCGGAAGCCAGACTGTGTGGAATCGAGAAAGCCGTTAGACTCGAGGAAGGCGGCGAGCTGACTGTTGACGGTCTTCTCTATGACTTTGGCGGGGAATGGGAGGAGCGAGATGGGGCGGTAGTTTTTAAGTTCGGTGGAGTCTGCAGTAGGTTTCTTCAGGAGGGCACTGAATTCGGCGTGTTTCCAGCTTTCCGGGAAGGTAGCGGTGTTGAGGGAGCAGTTGATGATGTCCCGGAGTTGGGGTGCGATGATGGAGTCGGCCTTGTTGAAGATGTGGTGGGGGCATGGGTCGGTTGGTGATCCGGAGTGGATGGAGTTCATCAAGCGGATGGTGTCTTCGGTGCTAATCGGGGTCCAGGCGCGAAGGGTTGTGGAGGGGGGCTTTAGTTCGGTGGTGAGGGAAGTGGACTGGTCGCCGAAGCTGTTATGTATGTCCGCGATCTTGCTGTGGAAGAACGAGGCTAGAGAGTCGCAGAGGTCTTGAGAGGGAGTGATGTCATTGATGCCGGCGCTGGGATTGGTGAGCTCTTTGACAATGCTAAAAAGAGTTCCTTGCTGTTGTGGGCGTTGTTGTCTAGTCGATTCTTGAATGCTGATTTCTTGGTGGAGCGGATCAGCTGGTGGTGTTTGCGGGTGGCATCCTTGAGGGCGGTCATGTTGTCTGTGTTTGGGTTTCTTCGCCAGGCTTTCTCGAGGGCGTGGCAGTTCTTTTTGGAGTTCTTGAGGTCGTCGTTGAACCAGGAGGCTTTTTTGTTCCCTGGCTTGTTGTGATGGTTTTTCAAGGGTGCTAATTCGTCAGCGCAGTGGGTGATCCACTATGCGAGATTGATGGCTGCTTGATTTGGGTCCGTTGATGTGGCGGGAGGGTTTTGGTTCAGAGATGTGGTGAGCTGGTCGGTGGTAACTTTGTTCCAGTTTCTGCGGGGAACTTGTTGCGGGTGGTGGTGGGTCGTGGTCTTTCTGAAGCTGAAGTGGACGCAGCTGTAGTCTGTCCAGTGGAGTCCCGTGGCGTGATTGAAGGAGATGTGCTTGCTGGAGGAGAAGATTGGGTCGAGCGTGTGTCCGGCGTAGTGGGTGGGGGTACTCACCAGTTGTTTGAGTCCGAGATTGGCGAGGTTGTCCAGCAGGGTGGTGGTGTTGTTGTCGTTGTTATTCTCTAGGTGGAAGTTGAGGTCCCCTAGGAGAATGTAGTCGTCGGAGGGGAGGGCGTGTGGGCTGATGAAGTCAGCGATGTCTTCGCTGAATTGTGTGCGGGGTCCTGGGGGTCTGTAAATGAGGGTGTCTCGGAGTGTGGTCTTGGGGTCGGTGTGTATCTGGAAGTGGAGGTGTTCGGTGGCTATGAGGGTGTCTTCGGAGCTGGTCGAGATGCGAATGGTGTTCTTGTGGACGATGGCGATGCCTCCTCCTGTTTGGTTGATGCGGTCTCTTCGGATGATCTTGTAACCGTCTGGGATGGCTATGGCGATGTCGGGCGCTGAAGAGGCGTTCATCCAGGTTTCCGTAAGAAAGGCGACGTCCGGCGATGTGGTGTCGAGTAAGTTCCATAGTTCAATGGCGTGTCTGTGGACCGAGCGGGTGTTGAGCAGGATGCACTTCAGGTGGTTATTGTCGGAACTCTGTTTGGCGTTTGTGGGTGTGGTGAGGGTCTTGATGCAGGAGAACTTGCAGGATTGGCAGGTGGATGGTCCATTGGTACTTCCTGGGGCGGCTTGGTGACAGTCTTGGAGGTGGCCGGTGTTGAGTGCAGTGAGGGTTGAGGCGTCGTAGGTTCGACGGCGGGGATGGCAGTTGCGGGGGCCTGGCCCTAGGCGCGGTCCAGACGTGGACGGGCGTAGACTGGCTTACCTTTGGCGCGCCTTCGGCGCGCATGGGGCGCGTCCGCTGCGCGTGAACTCTGCGCGTATGTGTCTCTGCCATAAGTGGAGAGTGGAGGGGGGCGGAGGGAGGGAGGAGCAGCTGGGAGGCGGGAGCGGGGTGGCGAGTGGGGAGGGGATCAGTCCTGAGAGGCTGGGGGGAGCGGGGGTGCGGCAGCGGGGGAGCAGCGGCAGGGACGGGCTAAGAGGCACAACAAGATGGCACCAAAACAATGCTGGGCGAGATCAGGCACACAAACAGTTATTACAGAGATGCAAGATGCAATATAGATACGATACCAGTTCTATTGGAATGCAGACAAGATCGGGGCAATGCAGACGAGATCGGGGCACACAAGCAGTTGTTACAGAGATGCAAGATGCAATATAGATACGATACCAGTTCTATTGGAATGCAGACGAGATCGGGGCAATGCAGACGAGATCGGGGCACAAAGATGTAGCAATATCCGCAACCAGGCACACCAAGGAGGGCCACGCGGCGGGTGGAGCGACCGGGGCTGACCAGGTCAGGTCGGTCACAAGCCATAGAAGGTGGAATGTCAGGACCAGCAAGGTCCAGAGGACTCACCACAAGCAGGGGAGTCAAGGCGGGCCCGAGCAATCAGGGAAACCCAAAATAAATAAAGGTGACCCTCGACAGGACCCACAGGCTGGAGGCACTGGAGTCACATGAGGACCTCGAGCAGTTCACCAAAAGATGCAGGCCACGATGCAAAACGATGCGGTGTGGACAAAGATTCTGGTCAATGGAGATGCTTGAGGTTGGGGCTACTTGGAGCCCGAAGATCTTGGTGGAAGGAAGCCAACAAGCCTTTGCACCGACAAGCCGGCGTGGTGCACAGGGGTTTGGTTCCTGCAGCTCCTACGAGGGATACTGGCTTCAAACTTGGTGAGATGGCAGGGCAGGGCTTGTGAGCTATAGAGAACCACCACCTTTGTTGCTGAGCCTTTCGGGGTATGTGGGAGCTCAGGATCAGCAGACCAGTCAGTTTAGTTGGGGTGTCTGCAAATGCAGGGAAGTGACTCCTTCACTCCAATAGAGATTCCTTCAGGTGTCTTGTATGCCCACAGGCCTTGGAAGGTTCCTGTATGGTGCCCAGGCACAGATGATGCAGCAGACTGGAAGGGAGATGAAGTCGAGCCCAAACGAAGTCCAACGAAGTCCAGAGTGCGCAGACGGTAGAAGCTAAAGTGGTGTCTGAATTGAATCGTGTCCCATGATAAATCTAGGGACCTACACCCAGGTAAGCCCTTAAGTACCCTAAGGAAGGGATTGGGGCGATTCAGAGTTACCTCCCAGGGGAGGGACAGAACAGGGGGGAGGATACTCCCATGTCCTTTGTCCAGTTTCACGCCAGGGTGCTGTTTTTTACTGGACCATGCAAGGGAACACCAAATGTGCCTCTCATGCAGATTGAGTGGTGCTGGCAAGCGCACCCAGCAGACCCCAATGCTGTCTGGGAGGTGGTCACACCTCCCTGTGACAGAAGATCTATTGTTCTGACTTCCCCTGCTTGAGATTGGCTCAGCAGCAGGAGGGAAGAATCGTATATCTGGTCGGCAGCAGTCATGTTGTGCTGTCTGGGTCAACAAGACTGGCACGGGGAACACTGAGAGCCCAACGGAGGCCCGTTCCCGTGCTTAGAATCATACCTTCCACACCATTTACGGTGTGAGGGTATGATTCCAACAAGTTAGATACCAAACATGATAGGATTACTTGCAACCAGTTTCGAGAGGGTCCTCTGGGGTACCTATGCCCTGGGTACCTTAGTACTATATACTAGGGACTGACAAGGGTGCCTCAGTATCCAATCAGGGATGTACCCAAGTACTAAACATAACAATTTAAGGGAGAAAGCAGCAAAACTGTGGTCCTGATTAGCAGGATCCCAGTCAGACTAGTCAAAAACAACTTAGCACCAGGCAAAATGTTGGGGTAAACTAAATAAGCATATCATAACTAGAGGATGTCCCTTAGTGCACAGCCATCTGGCCAAATCAGGCATACAATGTTTAAATCCAATAATAGTATAAATCCATTAAGGATATGGTTTGAATAAACTTTAATAAAGTATATTTTTATTATTTTGTTATTTTCTTTCTCCGATCTGATAAACAATCTCAGATGTTGTTTCTTTTCACAAAAATGCTTTTATCATTCAACATAAAACGTTCCCGATGCATTTCGGGCAACTAAGTGCCCTTCTTCAGGGGACTCATCTGTGCATGAAACCAAACAATTTGCGCTAATCATAAACTCAACTTTTTTCATATTCACAAACGTTTATATCTGTATACATTATCATCATGTTCATATTTTCTATGAGTAACCATGCATTTCATTGCCTAAAAGCTTCGCTATCTTTGTTTTTCAAAATGTTGGGGTAACCATAAAAGCAGATCCTACTTTCCTACAGTGGGCAATAAGGCAGGGATCACTAAAAAGAAGAAGGGCAATGGTAGATACAGGCCATAGACACGGGGTAGGCTAGCCAGTGGAACCCCGAATAGCTCAGGCTTTTGCTACACACCTGAGCGACCTCTACCAGGTGAAAAGGGAATTGACACAGAGGATTTAGAGAGCCTCATTATCAATATTACGGCTCTTGACTTCTAGAAGAAGCGGGTCGCTCCCTGGAAGCGAAGACCATGGAAACTGAGCTAACGGAGACGTTTGCCCTGATAAAAGGGGTTGATCCCCATGACCTAATGGCCTGCTACCTGAATTTTTTTAATGCATCAGATCCTGAATAGTGAGCCCACTTTGCGCAATGTTCTTCAGGGTGAAAGATGAGGGTACGCTCCCCCGAGACCTAAAATGGGCACTAGATGTTTTGATCCACAAGAAAGGAAACTACTGGGGGACTGTGCTTTGTACAGACCAGTATCACTGCTGAACCTGTAAACTAAGGTTTTAGCGAAGGTTCTGGCTAACTGCCTGATACAGGTGGTGGATACCCTTGTGGCTTCAGATCAATCAGGCTTTATGGCATAATTTTCCGAGATTGGTCGGGTGCCTAGTTCACAGAGATCGTATCAATGAACCGGCCATTCTACTAGCTTGGATTTCGAATGGCATTTGACTCTCTGGAGTGGACCTACTTGAAGGCGATCTTGCGCAAGATGGGATTTAGCCCAACATTCCTGTTGTGCGTGAGTCTGTTGTACTAAGACCACATAGCGAGGGTTAAGGTAAACAGGGATTTTTCAAGAGAGTTTGGGTTAAGCAGAGACACTCAACAGAGTTGCCCACTGTCCCCTTTACTCTTTGCTGTAGCGATCGAGCCACTGGCCACATGGGTATGGAAGGATGTATTGATATGGGGCTTAAGGTGGAAACCAGAGTGGGAAGACGTAATTTCTTCATATGCAGACATACTCCTTTATCTGACCAACCCAGAGCGCTCCACCCCCAGAGTACTGGGGATCCTAAAGGTGTTTGGGACTTGTCAAGAGTGAGTGTAAAGTGGCACAAATCAGTGGCTTTTCTGTTATCAGACGGTGATCCGGAGTGGGGTTTGAATTATTCTCCATGATGGGAAAACCTGACCAAACTCCTTGAGACCTACAGGGTTGACGTGGGGTGCTGGAGGAAACTCCTGTTATCTTTGCTGGGAAGGTCAGCTTTTTATAAAATTATTTACCTACCGAAATTACTTTATGTGTGCAAAACACTCCATTTGAGGTCCCATATGGGGGTTTTCAGTCCGTGGATGAGGTGACAAAAGGACTGATGTGAGATGGAGGACACCAAGGACTGCCCTGATAACTCTTCCCAGGAAGCCCCTGGAGGGCGGGATCACCATCCCAAACTTAAGATTATATTAATGGGTAACATAATTACAAGTGATTAATAACTGGGCCTTCTGCATGCAGCAGTAACCCTCGCTGATTGGGGCTAGGATGGCACTTGAACTAGAGGGCTATGTCCAGCAACTTTATTGGGGTACCACTGACACTAACAGCAATGCCAGGCCGACAGCTATGGTAATAAAAATATGGCATAGGGATACTCAGACCCTAGATTGGAAAGGCATGTTGACATTAGAGACCCCACTGTGGGACTCAGATACACTGTAGGAACTGTGTGAAATAGAGGGTTACAAATAATTGGATCTATTGGGTATATCTAAAGTAGGTGAAGTTTGGCAAGATAATGATCATACCCTTCTCCAAACTGCAGGAACAATATGAAATGACAGGGAGCTCGTAGCTCCGATATCAGCAATTAAGATATTTACTACAAGAACACGAGAGACACCAGACGAGACACCCCTAGAATATAGCCTGTTGGTGCCCCCCCCCATCTAGCCACACTGTGTCCAAAATATACTTTAAACTTCTTCAAAATAGTCTGCCCCCACTGGATAGTCTTATGGATTAAAAGGAACAAGGTCTTGGCAGACTGGAAGAAAAGGACTGGGCAGTGGCCTGCCGCTACCCACGGGAGGAGGCCATACAGACGGGAGTCCAACTAATCCAACTGAAATTGTTCCACAGGGCATTCTTTATGAGGCCCAGGTTGTTTCACATGGCTAGAACTGACAACTGTCTCTGTCTAAGGGGGTGCCAACAAAGGGGTACTCTTTTTCACACGATTTGAGGCTGCCCTAATATTCAAGACTACTGGGGCAAAGTGGGCTGCAAGATCTCAGCGAACTGGATTTTTTATTGGAAATTACCCTACAGCTGGTAACTTTTGGCATCTGGGAGAACAAACATTAGCCCATTATTTACTTGTATTCTTCAATGTTGCCCTGATGGATGCACAATATGATCCGATTAGAAACTGGGGGAGGGACAGAGTTCCAACGATACAGATCAGGGGAATCCAATCTGCATTGATGCATAAGGGCAGAAAAATTAGTATATCAGGCACGAGGGTGCCCAAAAAAGTTCAAGAAAGTATGGGAGGCATGGAGAAATGACAAGGACATAGTACCCTAAAAGTCACCATACAACTATGGGAACGGGAAGAGAGTGGAAGCAGCGCATAACCATCAGCGCACTATGAATTTTTCTGTGTAATACATAATGCCTGGGATCTATCTGTGTCAATTGTATGTGGCTTGATAATGGTGTTCTTGATGTCAGATGGGTACGCCTCACAAAATTGTTTGTTGGTTAATGGATGTTATACTACATATTTCTGAACTGAAAAACTAAAAAAAAAAAAAAAGAATCGGACCAACAAGAAGTGTTAATTGGAGGGGATGTTTGAATTTTCCACACTGGTAGCTTTTCCGACTATAGATTAATGGCTTCAGAAGGACACAGTTCAGAGGTTCTTTCGAGTTTGACAGGTCTTTATCGGTGGTTGAATAGGGACGTGGAGGGCAGTCTGAGCACAGAGGTGCAGGGTCAGCCCACATGGTGCTGCCTACAGATCCGATAATCTGCTCAGCCCACATGGTGCTGCCTACAGATCCAATAATCTGCTGGGTGCACCACGTTACAGTGATATCGATGATCAGTGAGTGCAGGGGAGTGGGGCAGATATATTCACTGGCCTGAATCTTGGAAGACTCATATCACCTCCCCCCTGGGCTTTCACTGTAGTTTCTGGTTTTCCATGAGGGGGGAGACCAGTTGGGCCTCCTTGTGCTCCCCGGTGCCTGGATGGTGATAGGTAGCGGGGTCATCAAGGTCCCGTTTGAGGCACTTCACCTTTCAAGACCAACTTCTATTCCACCCCCCTCTTAGCCACCTCACACACAAACACTCCCCAAGAAGAGCTATGGGCATGAAATGGACACAGCAGAAGGACACATCTCTACCCTAGAAGATACTGATGGTATCAATGAAACATTTTGGGGTGGGGAGAGAGGCCAAAATGGTGATGGTAACAGTTGTATAGAAGCGAGCTCTGTCTCAATTTCACATTTATCTTGGGATCCTACCCCCATACGGGTCCTATCCACCCACTGCCAGCTCTCAGGGTGCACACCGACTCCTGGGGGTCAGCGAGATCTGAGCGAGCCCCCTACTGCAGCGCAGGAGACGACCCGGAGCTGAGCAGGGCTACCGCTGATTGCAACCAGTGAAGGGCATAGCACTGCTGCTCCTGGGCTAGGGTGACCAGACGTCCCGGATTTTTCCAGACAGTCCAGGTTTTCAGAGGACTGTCCCAGTGTCCCGACGCTTTTTTACATTTTAAAGAGATTTCCTGTTTTTTGGGACAAAGGTCAGTTCATCTAGCGAAGCATAGGTGATAGCTAAGCTCTGCTTTTACAGGCGCTTACAAAGTATGAAATAATTGAAGTAATGTATCTGTTTCTGCCAGGCAACACAGTCTGCTGTCTACTCCCAGCAGAGAGACTGCAGCTGTCTGTAGCCCCCGTAGGGGGCTAATCCAGCAGGGTGGCCCTTTAGTGCCATTTCGACACCGCCCACCGACGCTCTAGTCTTTGGGGGCTCCTACAGGAGCCCAGTCGCCAGGTCACCACTGTAGCGCCCTTCCTGTGCGCCAGGTGGGGGGGAAGGCATATAAGCCTCCCCTGCCCCTCCTGGCAGTCTCTGTTCGCCAGCCTTGCTGTCTCCCACCCCACCACTTACCCGGCGTGCAGGCTGGCTGGCAGGGTACTTTGAATGTTTTAATGTTTTTCTTTTGTGTTGCAGGCGGAGTTACAGGGCGACCTGGAAGCAGACGGGTACTGTAAGGGTACCTGTGCAGCAGACCGGTACAGTAAGGGTACCTCTGCGCTGCACAATAGGGGTGCCAAAGCCAAAGACCAGGAGCCTCAGGGCAGGTTCCTGGAAAACCGCGACTGCGCCCCGTTAGTCCTTCGGACGGTTGGGGGCCTGACCAACCGGGGGTTTGCCCTGCTACTCTCCGCCCTGAAAAGGGCATGAGTAGAAGAGAACAACGTGTCACATGATCCGTAAGAGGATCAGCAAGGTAGCACGGACGGGGTGTCCCCCCAGTGCTGGCTCACCAGGCGGGCGGGGCAGCATAGGTTGGCACAGCTGCCCGCCCTTGGATTGCCCATAAGATAACCCACATATTGCATCCTCTTGTATGGAATAAACCTGTAGCAATATTTCCCCATAACAAAGTTGTCTTGTGTATTTATTCATTCTTGCATGCTCAGACTGGGGGTGGGAGAAGTTGCCGGTAATGGCACTAAGAGTGGGGAGGAGAGCGGGGGCACAGGGTGGAGGTCAAGCCATAGCTAATGTTATGTGTATATCGTCTTGTACGTGTGTATATACAGATATAAAAGTGAGACTAAAGGCTTTAGTCCTTCTTTTATGTCTGACCTGTCCTGGTTTTTGCTCCTCAAAATCTGGTCACGCTATCCTGGGTTGACTGGAGGTCTGCTAGCCCTTGTAGTCTGGATCGCACTGGGGAGATAAGTGAAGCAATGATGTCCTGAGGCACCGGGCAGTAAATTGTACCTGTTTCCGCCATGGTGAAGCTGAGTGACAGAGCCAAGAGGTGGTCCCTCCCCCTGCTCTCCTTGAGGTTGTTGGTGGTCCAGCTGCCCGAAACACAGCCTGCTTGCAGCCTCCGAACAAGGACCGGCGCACTGAGGCTCCTATCGGAGTCGGCTAATCAGTTTCGGGACAATGCCCAGTGCACCTGTGGCTGCTATGGAGGGTTGCGAGATGTGCGGTGAGTCCTTATAACCGATGCGATTGGGAGCCTTGTGACCTGCTTCCTCCCTGGCCCATACTGTGGACCCTGGGTCATGGAGAGCTGTCCATCCCGCCAGGGCTCGCCACATCCGCCTGACACTCAGGCACTAAGGATTCAGCTGTAGAGCCCCTTGTGCTGCACCCAATGGCAAACTGGAGCCCTCGTGTGGGGTTTATTAGTGAGATTCCAGCGGTAGGAGCGGGCGCCTGTGCAGGGGTAAGCTGCGATATGGATCAGCTCTCTCGCCCCTCTCCATTGCACCCACTGCATTGTACCACGCTGCACTGGTTGAAAGATTGGTAGGATGTTTCCGGGTATCCGTGGTGTGTGGCACCGGTGTGGCGCAGCAGACACGGATTTTTCCCACATGGTGTGGCCGTGCGTGGTCTTGTTGTGCGTGGTGTAGTTGTGCCCTTTTTGGGTGCAGGTAACGCAAGCTGTCTCAGAGATAACGAGCTGTTTGTTCCTGGTGGACGCCGTCCGGTGCCTGCTCGATGAGGAGCATATCACCAAACGATTAAGAAGTTTATAGTTACAATTTCAGAATTTGGCACTTCTGGCTAAACGTTGCATTACCGCTGAATAAAAAATGTTTCTTGTTACCCAACTCAATGGTACTCTTTTTATCGACCTCAGATAGATGAAAGGCGGGATTAGAACCTGTGACCGTGAGGTCGAACATAGGCCGCTACAGTGGATGCATTAGTCCACTGCGCCACCAGACCCGGCATGGACTGTAGGACAAGCTGTGCTTATATCCAAGGGCCTATAAACACGGGTTTACATTAAATTTGCTGTGGTATTATTTTGTTCATCATGATCTGTCTATGTACTTCTCAAGGGGTCCTCTTGTTGGAGAGAAACTGAGATGCTCAACTGCTACTGACAAGTATTTTATAACACCTGGAGGGCGTACAATGGCCCTCCCGTGTTGATGGACCTATTTAGGAGGGTACACAAACCCTGCGTGCTGTATGAGAAGGAGCTATGGACACTAGCAATCAAACAGCCCCTGACTTCCTTCCACCGTTATGCAGTCCTGGATGTGGTTCTGTTACTTCCACACATTGTAAAGGCAATGAAGACATTTAAAAAAAATTTGAAAATTCTCAAACAGAGAAAAAATTATTTTGTATTATAAAAGTTAAGAATGCTCCTTGGAAGCATAGGACAGTAGAGATAATGTACGCATCCTGGGCCCAAAACGACAAACATGAGCAGGATGGAAGACGACATTGAAAATCTCATGGCTTGCCGTTTTGGCCGCTATAATTTTTCCTGCTTTTCACCATAGAATGCACTCACCGATCTCCGGCCCAAAGCCCCTTCCTGGGGTTCCAGCATGTTTACTTACAACCCGCCTCTTAAAATGCAAAGAACGCAACACACTCCTCAGGCTTTCTGAAAAAAAACATGATCTCTCCCACAAAGGCAATGCCATCTCAACCTTTCCAGACTTTACAATAGCAGTGTGTAGGAAGCAGGCTCTCTATGTAGTGTACTAAACTAAAGTACACTATGTACAGAGTTCGGGAAATCCCCAATTGGTATACAGAGGTATAAGAAGATAATGCTAACTCTTTTTGGGGTCGTGTGGGAGGGCAGAGTTAGGCTTATCAGAGGGTAGAACTAAGCATTTGTTGTACTCCCAGAGGCAATAAATGAGACACACACAAGAATAAATCCAAGACCAATTTATAAAAATAAAATCGATTTTATGTCATTTCTAAGACGATGAACACAGTTCTAAGGTAAGTACTTTCGGAGATAGGATATTGCAAAGTTCGAAAAATATATCACTTTTGTGCACAATTAAGCACCATGGGAAACAAAGGAGAAGTTGATTTTTTAAATAATTTTAGGCAATGCTTTCACAAAGTTCACCTTCACGTTTTAGGTCGCTGTCAGGACCAGGTCCAAAGTTCCAGCAGGAGTAGTTCGAGCGAGTCCCGGATCGGCCGGGAGCAGAGTGCTGAGGGTCTCGGAAGCTGACATACGAAGAAGAAGGTGGCCACTTGAAAGTACACTGCACAGGAGGTAAGTCTGCTAAGGCTCCTTGGAGCGAGGCGGTTGCAAGGGCTGGGGAATCATGGGAGCACAGCAGGTTAGTCGAGGCCGGGCCGGGTGCAGAGCGAACAGGTCAACCGGGTGTTGTGCATCTTGAAGTCATCGCGGTCAGGAGCAGGTAACTTGGAGAGGTCATCTCGTGACAACTGGGCCACTCAGGAATTGGATATCTGATGTGTCGACGTCCCTTGACGGGTGCTTGTTTCTGGTGTGGACTCTTCTTCTCTGTGTTTGCCTTTGGGGGTCTGGTACCCCGGGTATTGGGACACCACGGCTCTGGCAGGTTCTGGTGTCTCCAACTTTGGTGAGGAGACAGATCTGACCCTGCTTCAGTGCTGCATCGAGGTCATCGGAAAACAGCAGTTTGACAAACCAGACTTTTTTCTTTTTAACTCTTTATTCATGACTGTAACAAGCATTACAATTTACAGTTAGTCATCTTACATAGTATCAGTCTTTTCCTTTTTCCTTAACTTAGGCATATTATTCCCGACATCTGTTTATTCGCCGTACCTCGTAACATTCCCAGAAAACATTTCAGTATAACATGTATTCCGCGTCCGTAGTATACTGCAGTGCCCCTTCAAGTCCCATCCCTCCCAACTCCCTCCTCCCTCCTCCCTCCTCCCTCTTCCCGTCTCCAGGCAGTCCCCGTGTACATCGTCCATAAGATGGATATATCAGCTTTATGTCTGCATGAATGAATACTACATTGGATAGGCGTGGTTATCGGTGCAATTGGGCAAAGTAGCCGCGCATACAGGCACTCCTCATACCAAGCGTGTGGTCATAAAATATGTGCCAGTCACATGTCTGGGTTATCATCCTCCAGTTCTATTAACATATGGTCCCAGTCCTGCGCAATGGGGTATTTACGGTGGCCCTTCTCTTCCTCCCTGCGCAGCTCCGTAGCCTCTGCCTTTCCCCATTTCAGCATATCGGACCTCCATACCTCTACATCCGGGGGCCTAGGTGACTTCCATCTCATGGTGAGGGTTCGGAGTGCCAACAAGAGAGCCAAGTCTATAAATTTCAATTGTGCCTTACAGGCCTTGGGTCTCTTCCTGTTACCTATCAGGCAGGGCAATGCACCCTCAGGGATCTGCAGAACAGTTATAGTGAACAGTGTATTTCTAATTGTCACCCAGTAATTACGTATTCTCGGGCATGTCCACAACATGTGAATAATATTAGCATCATCTTCCCGACACCTAGGGCAGTTGTGTGGGGTGTTGGGAAACATCCTATGTAGTCTCTGGGGAGTGAGATACGCCCTGTGCAAAACCATGGCCTGTATAAATTTGAATTTAACGTTCCTGGACACTCTCCTAGGGTGCCCAAGGATGATCTTCCAATCGCCGTCTGTGATCGCCTCCCCTGTGTCTGTAGTCCAGGTCTCCCTAAGTGCGGTGAGGGGCAAAGCTGCGTGTTCTCTGATGCCTACGTAGAGCCACTTCACTAAGTGTCCACCCGTCCCCATGTAGTGGAGGAGATGGACCAGTTCGTGTTGGTCCGGCTTAGTGCGTTGTGGAGCCCAGGTGCGTCTAACATAGTGGGTCACCGAGGCGTGCAACAAGTACAGTCGTTGCGGGGCCCCTGTGGATTGTGCGAAGGTAGCGTGATCTAATAGGTTATCGTCCCCAAATAAGTCTCCCACCCTGTCTACCCCGGCATCTGTCCAGGGTCGTAATCTACGTCTGGACAGAGTCCCCTGTGGAGTCGGGAGGCCGATTAGGGGGATGTTGTCCGCATAGGGAGGGGTTCCTGCAGTGTACTTTAGCGCTTTCCGCCAACATTTCAGAGCCACGAGTAGTAGGGGGTGACAATCCCTGGGAGTCCGGGCCGTAGGCAGTAGGAGGGAATGAAGGTCTCCACGCGCCAGTTTGGCTGCCGTGAAGGCGATCTCGTGGAGGTTTCTGCCCGCCACCCATCTTGCCAGCCACTGGAGCTGGCTAGCATAGTAGTAGCTTCGCAGGTCAGGTGCCCCCAGGCCCCCTTGTCTGGTGGACAGCTGTAACTTCTTGAGACTCAGCGCCGTCTTCCCGATCCCCAAATTAAGTTGATTAGTAGCGAGTTTAGTGTGGTGAATATGTGTTGTGGGAGGAGGATGGGTAAATTCACAAAGAGGTACAATATTCGGGGAAGTAGGACCATCTTTGAAATTGCCACCCGGCCCATTACAGAGAGGGGTAGGGACGCCCAGAAGGTCACGCCACTTCGAAGGCCATTGATTGCTCTTCGCACATTGCCCTCAATCTGGTCTTCAGGGTTCCGGTATACGTTAATACCAAGGTATTTAAATGTAGTTGGAGCCACATGGATCTCGTGAGCGCCAAATTGTATGTGGGTAGGCTGTTGTCCGTCTCGGAAAAAGAAACCCAGCGATTTTCGGGGGTTCACAGCCAGGCCAGAGATTCTTTCGAATTGAGTAAAGATCGTCGCTAGGTGTGTGTGGTCACCCCGTAGATCTCGAAGGAACAGTATTATGTCGTCGGCGTATATGGAGATCAGGTTATGAGTATCTCCAACCATAATGCCCGCCTCCGCTGCTCTAGTCCGGAGTGCAATCGCCAGGGGTTCTAATGTGAGCACGAACAACAGCGGTGACAGTGGGCATCCCTGTCGGGTGCCCCTGTGAACGTCATAGCTGTCCGAAGTATGTCTGCCGGTGCGTGCCCTAGCCGTTGGATACGTGTACAATAGACAAATCCATTTTATCAGGGCATCTGGGAAGCCGAAACGGTGTAAGGTTTCAAACATGAAGTCCCATGCCAGTGAGTCAAACGCTTGTCGTAGGTCAAGGGTTATGCAGCCAGCGCTCGGGAATTCCAGGGGGGTGGTTGACATCAGGGCGTGTAGTCGCCTCGTGTTCTGAGAAGTGCTTCTCTCCGGGAGGAAACCACATTGATCAGTGTGTATCAGGCCAGGGAGGTGGGCTTGTATTCTCATGGCGATAGCCTTGCTAAGGATTTTATACTCCGAGGGGAGCATAGACAGAGGCCTATAATTACCCACATCTAGGGCGTCTCTGCCGGGTTTCGGGATGGATATGACCAAGGCCTGCATAGTCGAGGCTGGCAGATGGCCGACCTCATAAGCAGTGTTGTATATTTTTTCCAGGATAGGCACCAGCGTATCGGAGTAAGTTTGATAAAACTCCCCGGGCAGACCATCCATACCCGGAGTCTTGCCCCGATTTAAGGTGTGGATGGCAATTTTAATTTCCTGTTGCGATATGGGTTCGGCGAGGTCCGTCTGGATCTCCCGGGGCAGGGTTGGGATTACCAACTCATCCAGGAAGTCCACCATGGCATCCCGATTATCATTAGGGGGAGGAGCATACAACCTCTCCAGGCGGGTCCTGAACACATTGTTAATCTCCATCTGCGTGTTTACCTGTCTGCCCGTGTCGTCCTGGAAGCACGTAATTACTGGGGTCTCAGGGGTATCCCTGAGCAGACGAGCCAGCAGTGCCCCCGACCTGTCCGCCTCCGCCTGCTGTCGTCTCAAGTATTCCCTATAGTCAATAACCCGTAAGGTTTCTAGGAGTTACGTATGCTCAACATTACACAGTTGTAGGTCATCTCTGCGACCTGGGTCCGTCCCCACCACGGTCTCGAGCTCTTTCAGACGTCTCTCCACCGTACAGAGTTTATCATGAACTTCCTGTCTGGCGCCCACCAGCCGGCCAATCGCAGCTCCCCTCACCACAGCCTTCATTGCATCCCACACTACCAGGTTCGAGGACGCAGAGTCCCAGTTTTCTCTGAAGTAGCCGGTTAGCGTGTCCTCAAGGTGAGCACGGAACGGGCCATCTTCAAGTAATGAGGGGTTGAGCCTCCAGGTGGGTACCGGTGAGGGAATCCTGCCCTACTGTAAATCAAGCGTTAGCGGTCTATGGTCCGAGAATGTTTTGGCAAGGTAGGTTGCCGATACACACTGCGCCGTCAGGGAATTGGTGCAAGCGAATCTGTCCAGGCGGGTGTGTAGGTTATGTAGTGGGGAGTAGTATGAATATTCTTTAAGTGTTGGATAAAGTGTGCGCCACACATCAGTTAACCCCCATCCCTGAAGCCATGTGCCAAATGAGTCAGACATTTTATGAACTCCTGCCGCCTGAAGGGGAGGGTGTGATCTATCTAGACCTACATCTAGGACCATGTTCCAGTCCCCTCCCAAAATCCACGGGATGTCCACCCAGCCTGCCAGGGCCCTGCCAACTGTTGAAAGGAATCTGTCCTGGTCGTAGTTTGGGGCATAAATACAGCCCAGGACTACCATTATACCGTCTAGTGTGCCCTTTACCAGAAGGTAACGCCCTTGGTCGTCTGTTTTCCTCTCCAGCTCCACGAAGGGGACCCCATATCGTATCCATATCGTGGCTCCCCTGGAAAAGGCTGAGTACGTTGTGGAAAACACAGCTCCCCTCCATTTTTTCCATAAAGTGTGCACCTCAGGCTGTGTCAGGTGGGATTCCTGGAGGAATACAATATGTGCTCTCTGGCGAATCAGGAAGGCGTGTACCCTATGCCACTTCTGTATCGCCCCTAACCCCCTCACATTCCACGTAACCAGCCTATACTTCCCTCTCTCTTCAGCCGTATCCAAATACAGACGTCCAAGGGGACAACATTATGCAGTGCAGTATGAACATCGGCCATGTCACCCCGGAGACGGTTCCCTCCCTATCCCAAACCCCAACTCTGGAGGCGCAGCCTCGGAACCTTGCTGTGCCGAACATGAAACTGCAAAACAAAAGCAAACATTTAACAGTGCATACGCTCTTGGGGGGTCTGCTAGGCTTGAGCCATATCCAATGGACCATGCCAGTCTGCGCCGCCTGCTCAACGGCGCCGCCGGGAGGGGTGTCTTTCAACCAATCATTGTTACTGTCCGCCACTTGGGGGGTGGGGCCCTATATCCCCGCACATTCAGAGTTGTAGACCTAGGATGGATTAGAGTGTGGGTCGCACACGGGCCGCACGCCTGGGACCACGCACAGTGGACAAGGATAGTTCACCTCAGGAGCTAACAGGTAATGCATAAACACATTTGCGCACTTCGTCCATAGGGTCTTTTCCCTCCCCACTTTTCGGTCGTGCAACAAGGTTACAATAAAGAAAAAGGATACCAGTTTGACCTGACGATTCAGATCATATCAGCAACAGTCCTTATTCCAGGGCGGTGTCCAGGAGTTCATCCGCTGCTCTGGGCGTCACAGTCGGGAACAGCACCATATTGTTTTCAGAGTCCGAATGTATAGTGCTATCCTCGGTGTCCGTATTTACTTGCCCTCGGTCTTCCCTGAAGGAACCCGCCATCGCAACAGCGTCGTCTTGTCCTTTTTTCTGTTCGTGGACAGGAGGCCCACGTCTCTTCGGTTCCACACTTCGCGCTCTTGATCCGCTCTTTGCACTCTCCGTTCCGTCCTTAGATCCGCTGGTCGTCGAGCCCTGAGTTGGGTCCAGGTCCTTCTCAATGTCCATCACTTCTAGCCACTCCTCCGCGTCCGTGGGGCTATCAAAGAAGTGGGTTTTGTTATCGTGGATCACTTTGAGTCGTGCAGGAAACAACAGAGCGTATCGGAGTTTGGCTTTTTGGAGTCTCTGTTTAATCTCGTAGTAGGAAGACCTCTCTTTCTGCACTAGATTGGTGTAGTCCGGGTATAGGGATATGCGTTTGTTTTCGTATTCTATAACGGATTTCAGCCGGGCTTGTCTAAGCAATGTGTCCCTGTCCCGGTAGTTGAGGATCCTCACAATCAGGGGTCGTGGTGGTCGGCCCGGGCTCGGCTGACCCGTAGGGATCCTATGAGCTCTCTCCACACAGAAGTACGGGGACAGTCCTTCTGCAGCAGCATTATCTCGGAACCAGTGCTCCATAAAGTCCGTTGCGTGGGGCCCCTCACAGCGTTCCGGCAGGCCAATGACGCGTATGTTGTTGCGTCTATTGCGTCCTTCCGCATCCTCTACTCTGTCTATAAGAGTTTGCACCTGGTGTTGGATTTGTTGGATGGAGTCCGTATGTTCCGCCACCGTTGGGGTGAAGTCCGCCAGCGTCATTCCCTGGTCTTTGACTTTGTCCGACAGTTTGGCGTGATCGGCTTTAAGCAGGGAGAGGTTAGTAGTAAGGGAGCCCATTTGCGCCTCCATCGCAGCCCTAGAATCTCTAATTTCTTTAAGGATCAGGTCCAGTTTGTCTCCCTGGTGGACTTCCGAGGGGTTAGAATTCAATGCCAGAGGCGTGGAGCCATCCAGGGTCGCATCAGGGATAGGTCCCGTAGTTGTTCCGTCCTGGCCTTCTGTCGCCCTTACGCCCCTGCGCCCCATGGTGATTATTGCAGGGCAGATTCCAACCTCTACTCAAGGCACGTCCCCTCGGGCGTCCGTTACGTCTCTCAGCTTCTCCAGATCGCAGCAGACGGGCAACTTCACTGAGTTCGTCAGCACAGGGCCGCTGGACGCGGAGACGCAGGCCGCAGTCGTGTCCGTCCCTCACTGTGTAGGCGGCAGGGGGCCAGTGCACGTGCCGGCCAGGCAGGGCCGCCGCTTCACAATCACCAGAGAGGATCTCGTCGCAGTCCCCACCCGGGGGGGGAAGACGGTGGGCGTCCTCGCGCCTGCAGGGGGGGAAGGGGGTCCACTCCCTCTTCCCCTCTCTCCTCGGCGCCAGTCGGCCGTCACCCCAGCTCTCTAGCGCGGCGCGGGTCCAGGCCGGCAAAGCCCCTCGTCCAGGCCCCACTCCTCACCTGGGGTAATGGCGGCGGTCCAGTGTCGTGCCCCCTGTCTCAGCCCGTCTCAGCGACGCCAGCAGTGCGTCCCCGGTCCGGCCCTTCGGTGACTGTAATGGCCTCGGAGGAAGAGGGGGGGGGGAGAGATCAGGGAGAGGGCAGATGGATTCAATGCAGCGCCGTCCTCCGAGCCCCTGCGCCCGCTTCCTGTGATGGCAGTCCTCTGGGCTCCCCCCGGGCCGTCGGCGCCGCGCAGGGTCGGGGCCTCGCAGTCAGGGCAACTCCACGTGTGGCAGCGCAGCTCTCCCAGGCCTCCTGGATCGTGCCGCCGGTGGTCGCCGAAAGGGGGGTGGGGGGGGGGGTCGCGGAAGATGTGCACTCGCCCCCCAGTTCACCAGCAGCGAGGTCGCTCCCCAGTCAGTGAAGGCCAGGCAGTTCGTCGGCGGTTCAGCTGGCGGCGGCCTCGCATCTCGGTCGCAGGCCGTACTCGAGCCCCCGGCTCACAGCCCGGGACCAGGCCGCGCCCCTCCTCGTCGGTTTGCCTGGCGCTCGTGTCTCCCAGGGCCGTGAAATCTCCGTCAAGGCGAGCAGGGCACCGAAGGAGCAGGAGCCAGTCCTCGATGGCACAGGGCTACCCCCGGAAACGGCGCACAGGATCGTTTTGCTCCCGGCGGCACCGGAGCTTTAGCAGTCTCCGTCCGCCATGTTTGGCTCGCTAGCCACGCCCCCTTTGACAAACCAGACTTCACGGGATTAGTGCCTGCAGTGTGCAGGGGAGCGAAACCTTCACTCTAAGGCAGCTTCTTGGTGATTTCTTGAAGGCTGGAGGTGCTCCGGAGTTCTTGGAGTCCTTTCAGGTTCAGGATGACACAGCAGGTAGTGACTGTCGAGTCCTCGGAGCAGCAGGCAGGGTTTGGCACCTTTTTCTACTGCAGCTGGGCTCCAGTTCTCGTGCAGCATGTCTTCTTAGTACTGGTCTTCTCTTGTCCATCAAATCTGATGTTCAGGTCTTGAGGAGGAACCTAAATACTAAATTTAGGGGTGTTAGAAGGGGAGACAGGTAGTAGCCAATGTGATACCTATATTTAGGGTGTCTACACCCTCTAGTGACTATTTCCTGCGGGAAGGGGCACTACCCTAGTCCTGATAGGTGTTTTTTCCTCCATCCCAAGATGGTGAAATTTCAGGACAGGGGTTCACCTCGCCGGCCCCGCCCTAAAGGTGGTATAGGCTAAGTGGGGACCCTCCTCCTAATCTAATTTTCCTGCCTTTATTCCAGGTAAAAGGGGAGCATGTCCTCCACCACTATCTGGAGGTTCCTGGGTTGGATTTAAAAGGCGGCATTGCCTTTGTGGCTTCCTGACAAGGAAGGCCATCCTGTCCTGAAAGAGGTGTGAAGCACCTCCGCCAACAGCAGGCTTTGTCTCTGCCCTCAGAGTACTGGCTCCCATCCCATGAGGTCAGAAACATGTCTGGTGGTGAAAACAAGTCACAGGCCACACCAGTGCTTGGTAGGTTTTCTGGGGATCCTCTAAAAGAATCTCCTGTGTGAATTTATTAATAAATCCACTACTAGCATCAGTGAGGATTTATTAAAACAAGATGTTTGGTACTAAACACCTTAGAAATCAGCTAAGCCATCATGGGGCTAGGCAACTTGTGTTGACAAGTATTCGGCCCATGTACTCTTTATGGCTTCCTGTCCACTTACAATATCTCAGAATAGACTGGACATTGTAGGGGCATATCTACACGTCGCTCTGCCCTCACACAGGTTATAGTGCTCCATGCCTTAGGACTAAAGGCCTGCAGTAGGGGTGGCTTACCTATATCTTATGCAGTGTACGGGTAGCATGGCACCCAGGGCTGTGTGCCATGTCGACTCTTCGGATTTCTCTGCACCAAGACACGCAGCCTGCAATGGCAGTGTGCATAGTCTTGGTGAGGGGTCCCTGGGGTGGCACAACCAGTGCTATAGCCCCAGGTTCCAGTTCAGTACCCCAGGGGTACTACTTACTAGGGACTTACAGGGGTGGCTGAAGTTGTGCTAATCATGGTACATTATTTGGGAAGGATATCTGGCACGTAAACCTGGTTAGCAGGGACCTAGTGCACTTACATTTTGAAATCACATCAGGCATCAAGCAAAAAGTGGGGGCTAACCATGTTAAAGAGGCACTTTCCTACATGACCCCCCCCCCCCCAACGAAAGAGGATGAGACTAACCTTCCCCTAGAGAGTCTTCAACGTCTAAGTTGAAGAACCTGGAGAGGCCATCTGCATTGGAATGGATAGCAGTTTGAAATGTTCAGCTTTCATTTGCAGTAACCACCTGAGAGGCCGGTGGTCGGTTTGAACAATGAAGTGAGAGTCAAACAGGTATGGCCTCAGCTTCTTCAGGGACCAGGAAAGGCTTCCCTCTCAATGGCACTCCAATGCTAGAGAAGCCTTCTACCTATGAAAGCCACTGGCTAGTCTTGACCATGGTCATTTATTTGGGATAGGACCGCTGGTTGGGTTCAGAAGCATCTGTCTGCACAATGAATAGTTTGGCACAATCTGGAGCTTTTAGAACAGGTGCAGAGCACATTGCTTCCTCCAGAGTGTCAAAAGCCTTTTGCTAGCTCACTGTCCAGTTCACCTTTGTAGGTATTCTTTTGGAGGTCAGTTCTGTGAGGGGTGTCACAATGGTGCTATAATCCTTCGCAAACCTCCTGTAGTACCCAAACAAGCCAAGGAAGGCCATGACTAGAGTGTGGGTTGTTGAAGCCACCCAGTCAAGAATTATCTGGATCTTGGGCTCTAATTAGTGAACCTGGACTCCACCAACTAGGTGGGCCAGTATATAATGTTCCCCTACCTTATCTGGCACTTGCTTGCCTTGATGGCGAGGCCTGCACTTCTCAGAGCCTCTAGTACTCTCCCAAGATGGCTCAGGTGATCCTGCAAGGTGGAGCTGAAGACAGCAATATCATCTAGCTAAGTTGTACTAAAGGGTTTCAAACCAGCAGGGACTTTGCTCACCAACCTTTGAAAAGTGGTAGGTACATTGTTCAGACCTAAAGGTGTCACAGTAAAATGATAATGACCATCTGGGGTTGAAAATGCAGATCTTTCTTTTGCTCCTGGAATCAGATCTATCTGCCAGTACCCTGATGTGTGATCAAAGGTACTCAGCTATTTGACTGCTCACAGCCTGTCAATTAGGTCATGTGTCTTTGGAATTGGGTGTGCATCAGTTTTGGTCACAGCATTGAGGCCCTACAGTTCACACAGAACCTCATCTCTTTCTTACCACCCTGGGTAGGAAGTTTGGGGACTAACACCACTGGGCTGGCCCAGGGGATGTGAGATGGCTCTAGGACTCCCAATTCCAGCATCTTGCTTGCCTCAGCTTTGATGCCGTCTTTCACATGATCAGACTGCCTATATATTTTGTTTTTGACAGGTAAGCATTCACCAGTGTCCAGATCATGGTAGTTTGACCAGGGATCAAAGAGAAGATCTCAGGAAAATGATTTATGGCTTGCCTGCAATCAATCTGCTGTTGGACCGTGAGGGTGTCTGACAAGACCACTCCTTCCACTGAATCATCTTTTGGATTGTTGGACAGTACTTTAGGGAGAGATTCACTCTCTGCTTCCTGATCCTCATCTGTAACCATGAGCATGGTCACATCTGCCCGGTAATAGTAGGGTTTAAGGCGGTTTACATAGATAACCTTCTTGGGGTTCCTGCAAGAGCCAAAGTCCACCAGATAGGTGACCTCCCCATTCCCTCTAGGAGAGGGTAGGGCCCACTTCACTTATCTTGGAGAGCCCTTAGAGCCACTGGCTCCAAAACACATACCTTCTGCCATGGTTGGAATTCAATCATAGCAGCCTTGTGGTCATACCATTGCTTCTGAAGCTCTTGGCTAATCCCAAGGTCCTTGTTTGCTTTCTCCAAGTATTCAGCCATCCTGGAGCGGAGGTCAAGCACATAGTCCACTATGTCCTGTTTAGGTTCAACAAGTGGTTTCTCCCATTCCTCCTTCACAACACACAATGGCCCCCCTAATAGGGTGACAAAACAGAAGTTCAAATGGAGAGAACCCCACTCCCTTGTGTGGCACTTCCCTGTGGGCAAAAAACAGGCATGGAAGTAAGACATCCCATCTCCTTCTGAGTTTTTTTAGGGAATCCATCAATCTTACCTTTCATGGTCTTGTTACATTTTTCAACAAGGCCATTACACTGCGGATGGTAGGGGGTAGTTCTGCCAGATGTGTTTCATGTAACCAGACATGAAGTTTGTACCTCTGTCTGATGCCACCTCCTTAGGGTAGCCCACCCTGGTAAAGATACTAATGAGGGCCCTGGTCACTGCAGGGGCAGTGTAGGTCCTAAGGGGAATAGCTTCAGGATAGCTGGTGACACGATCCACTACCACCAGAATATAACTTTTTCTGAGGCCGTAGGAGAGTCAAGGGGACCAACAATGTAGTTCCCTACCCTTTCAAATAGAACCGCAACCACTGGAAGTGGAATCAAGGGGGGGCTTTGGGTTTCCAACTGTCTTGCCACTGGCTTGACAGTTGGTACAGGAGTTACAAAACTCCTTTACCTTCTGGTGCATGCCCCATATTGCTACTGAAGTGTACCACGTGTTCGTCACCCTTCTCACAACCCTGCTGGGATAGACCACCCCAAACACTTCTCCAACTATCAATCCAATAGTATGCACACTTTTGGCCTGGTATAAATTATGCTCTATAACTTCACATCCCATGCTGTATGTGCTGGAACAACCCGTAGGCCACCATCTACATCTTCCACCCATAAATGAAAGAAAAACCCAAATAAAGCTGAAGAACATGAACCTGGAACAAATAGGGCGCCTATTCTCAAATGGCCAATCCTTGATCTGACTCACATAATTGATAAAATAAACCGTACCCTCCTCAATACCTTCCTCTATTACACAATATGCCGCACACATATAAGATGGCCTTCATGTCCCTGATACAAGCTCCACCACACAGCAAAACACTACTACTGCGCCTAACCACAAATACCCTTAGGAGCCTGGTGTCACATTTATCCAACTCAATTCAAGAGAAATCTCCTATCACTATCCCCCGACCAGAGAAAAATGGTCTAATGTTTTACCTGGCAGATCACTGATGAGGAAAGGAGATCTCTTGCACTCATACAGGTACCATCGCCTCCAATAGTACACCACATGTAACCGACTTCAAATTCTTGTGCTGTGTGCATAGCACTCCTCTGTCACAGCTCTAATATGACCTTGCAACTAACTTTGCTTCCAGAGATGTCAGGCCCCAATGGCGGAATTCCTCCATCCAGCCTGGACATATCTCCAGATACATACATTTTGGGAGGCTATATTTTCCCATATTATTCACCACTACACCCATAGTATCTACCACTATACCAATCTCCCCTTTCCCTGCCCTCCTGGGATTCACTGCACTCCTGGCCTATGTAAAACATCTCACGCCAAGTATTAAGGAATTATCAGCCATTGCGCTACTAGCTAAGCACTAAATAGCATGCATGTGGGACCAAGATTGCTCTCCTACCATCAACGACTTGCTTAAATATTTGGTATTTTTCAATGAGCAGCTCAAAATGTACGGTTCCACAATCCTGCACGCTTCAAGGCCCAAAGAAATAAATAAGGGCACCCCTGCAACCTGTTCTCCTGAAGCCCACATTTTCCTTTTCCATTTTACAAGACTCTATAACTTAGGCATAAAACGGTTTTGCCTCTCACAAGGTGACTCTTTACTCAACATTGAGACCATGCTTTGGCATCCGATTTTATGTCAAACAACATTACTATAGCAACATTACCTTGCAAATTGACGTATATTGCCGCTGAAGACGGAGTATTGCCCAACACCTAATGACATTAGCTATGTAACCTTACATGTTGGTGTGTTAAATGTACAATTGTACTTCCCATGGTGCAAACTGTTTCTTTTACAACTGTGTTGGTTTATTGAAAAGTAAAAAAAATCCTGCAAAGTCTTCTGAATTGAACGATCTCACATAATCTAAAATACAGTGTGTGATATAATTTTTAGAGTTGGGTAACACTGCTAGTCCTTGTGAATATCAATGGGCTGCTCGGCTGATATGAATGTTAGTCTAAAGTCTAACACTTTTGTGGTGTGATGATACATGTAAGCGGTTTATGATACGTTCAGAAAACCAAATCAAATGACTTAAAATACTTAGAAGAATGGGGAGTTTGTCATTCTGCAGATGAGAGTGTATAAGAATCAGTCATGAAACATTATCGCCTTTGAAGAAATGTCCAACTCCACACAAACACAAATGGTGACACTCCAAAGAAATTGGTTGTACTAAAGAAATTCAGGTGATACCATGAAAAAGATATTCCAGAGAACACTGTTGCAATTTATAGTCTTCAAACTGAGCGAGACAGGTGCAGACAAAAAAAATTACGATGAGAAGCAAGGTTACCCAAAGTTAGTGCCTTAATATACTAGAGTTCAAAGATGTCCGGCACATTCTCGCTCTCTATTGGAATGTGACCCTCACTATGTGGACGCCATCTTGAGTTGGGAAAGATACACCAAACACTCACCATTTCGGCTTCCATTTTAAAAGTAAAAAATGTTACTTAAATCTGCATTCAATATTAATTATGTGAAGTTAATATTCAAGATACAGAAGTTTTGAATGATTAAATGTAAAGAACTACAAATGTACCTCATGCCTATGTCCATCTACCTCGATTGGCCTCCGTGATGAATCCTCTCCTACTCTAACCAAAAGTAATGCATACTTGTGTTGATGTTCCTGACACTAAGTCCCAAGGTGAAATCTTTGACTGGGTCGACCCACTTGGTGTATCTAAACAGTGCCAGGTCTCTTGAAAACATGCCTAGGTCCCGTCAACAAAAAACAGGGACACCAGATTGCCACTTTACTTTTTCTTGGTGCTTTTGCCATAAAACGTAAAACATTCATAGCTCCCATTCCTCTTATTAGGTATTAATCATGTTTATGTAATTTTTCTAATCAAGTGTTTCTCTATATTTAGAAATTGGTTGTGGGATTTTTACTTTGTTGTGTTTTGACCTTTTAACTGTTTTGGTACTGCTAAATACTTTACACACTTTTGCTTAAGTTAAGCCTGTCTGCTCTGTGCCAAAAATCAGAGGGGTTGAGCCCAGGTTTTTTTTATTGAACTTGTGTATTGGACTGGACAAGATGGTTGACCCATTACTTGGACTAAACCTCACATCCTCCTCAACCAATTTTCTTATATCATATCTACAATGGCCCTGAATAATATAAGCAATGTCAGTCCCCACTTATCTACAAAAGAAAAGTGGGGACCGTTCACGCAGTGTAACGGTTACCATATCACTATGTATTCCAACTCAGTATCTCTGCTCCAAGGCAAAGTTAAGTTTGCAGTGTGCGCTTCAGAAGCAAAAATACATGAACAGAAACAGTGTTACTGTCAGTGACCTGTGGATCAGGTACTGCGCTTTTTCTCCTCTGCACAAATTTCAAACTATATGGTCACTATTAACTTTACATTACCGGTGAGTCTAGTCGGGGAATTAATCCTAACTCTTGTTCTGTTCACTGAAAACTGATCCTATTGCATCATCCTGAACTAGCCAAGAGACGTCACCCTGGACTCTAGGACTGCATTTTAAGACCCCTCAACTGCTAGAAAGAAAACAGTGGTTATTTCCAATGGTTTCCTGATCTACAGGGTTACTCCTCATTGCCTTGTTGACAACATCTATTTTATGGTGATATGCAAATGTAATTTAAGTGCTTTTAAATCTTAAATTCCTTGCCTGGATCATGCAACATTTTGAATATTTCTATGTCTCTAAGCACCATTTTTCACCGAAGAAGCGACTGCTTTTAATGCCTTCTGTTCAGACTTTATCTGTTCACTTGGAGGTGAAAGCTAACTAGCTGTACATTTCGGTGTACGTGACCAACATCCATTCATCAATGTACAGAGAAGTACGTTTATAAGTGCAAAGGGAATCTAAGAACTCGAAGTCAACTGTTTTAAATGTACAAGTTTCAGAAATGGATAAAATTGGGAGCAATAAATAAAAAAACACACAAATATTGTTGACTATGGAAAGCAAGAGTAGACACTTGAAAATACAAATCCCAAATTGAAGACAGGGTAAAAAACAAAAACAGCATAGAAATACAAAAGAATGATGTAGATAATTGATGCTCACTGTGATACCTTTTTCCACAAAGTTTAGATACAGAGAAATCCTTTGCTTGGAATCGTCCGACATGATCTCTTCTCCGCTAAGAGTGGTGTATGCTCTTTTGGCTTCATCCATTGTGCCATATCTTACAAAGGAATATGGTTTGTTGGGAGGCATTAGAAGAACTTCCACAACTCCACATTTCTCCAATACAGACTGCAGCTGCTGTCTGCACACTCCATTACCCAGACCGCCATTGGCCACCACCAGATTCTAACAGAAGAAAAGTATTAATAAAATAATTGTTTTGAAAAATTTGTTTTTACTTTTTCAGTTTAATTTTAAAAATATATTTTTATTAAGGTATTTTTGACATTATAGCATTGAATATAACCAAAAAGTAGTCTCTTATTTTGCTTGCAGTCAAGAAATGTAACTGTGCACCGTAAACAGGATAATACACCGAAATCATAGAACATGCCACCATGCTTGAGTAAGAATCGCTATGATGAAAAACTTTTTTATTTTTCAAAATGAGTTCTTCTTGCAAACTAAAGGAGTAGCTATGGGGGAACTTTTGCCCCTGATTTAGCGATTATATTTATGGACGATTTTGAGAGGAGGTACATATTCAGTGATCAGAATCCATTTAGCAGTAATATGGATTTATGGGTGCGTTACATAGATGACGTTCTTTTGATCTGGACTGGAACTACATCTAACTTAACATGTTTTCATACCTGGTTGAATGAGAGGAGCTCGGACATCCAGTTTACCCTACAATCAAACAACAAAATAATTGATTTCTTGGATATAACCATCTTTTCAGAGAATGATTTGCTCCATACAACCCTGTATAGAAAACCGGCAGAACGGAATTCCCTCCTGAAATACGACAGCCACCATCCCAGGGGATTGAGGGACAATTTACCATTCGGGCAGTTCCTGAGTCTTCGCAGGAACTGCTCTATGAAGTCGAACTACATGATTGAGTCTCAGGAACTAACAGACCGACTGCTGGAGCGGGGCTACCCTGCCAGGCTGATCAAGAGAGCAGGCAAGCGGGCATGGTTCAGCCCACGTGAGAGCCTGTTACAACCCAGGGACAGAAGTGACTCGACCTGTGAAAGGATGATATGTGTGACAACTTTTTCAACCAGAAGTAATGCCATCAAAAAGGTCACAAATAAATATTGGGCCCTCATATCAAGTGATATACAGCTAAGTTCCCTTCCCCTCCATTCATACAGAAGAGCCAAGAACATCAAGGACCAGGTGGTCCACTCTTTTCTTGAATCACCTGAACCAGCTACTGTGCTATCCATGTGGAACCTTCCGCCTATTCTGGGGCACCACAGATGTGGAACATGCAAAGCCTGAACTACTACAATACAGTCCAAAGAATTCATACATAACCAACGCAAGATTGTCCGTAAATCCTACACGAATTGTAATACTACGAATGTTATATATGTGATCCGATCCCCGTGCGACCTTGTATATGTGGGTCAGACTCAACAAAAAGTCAAAGCAAGAATAATGCAACACAGCAGCCGGATATGTTGTGAGGTACCAGGAGCACCCCTGGTGGAACACTTCAAGAGGCTTGGACATACCCCTGATAGCCTGAGATGGATTGTCCTGGAAAAAGTATCACTGGGACCAAGGGGCGGTGACATGAGCTTGATTTTGAACATTCGTGAATCAAAGTGGATGTCAATATTTGACTCCATCAATAATGGACACAATGAATTGGACAGTAGTCATGCCCAATTAGCAACATTATGCCGGTAGAGCTGATTTATGAACTCTGACCCCACATGAATGCCCAGCTCCAGTTCTCATTGCTTTCTTTTGAATCCTTATTATGTATAACTAGAAATCAGACACACTATTGTTCAGTGCTCTATACTATGTGACAGACAACTATATCCGATTGTGCTTTGTCTAGTTCTGTATACAATGTGGCAGATGACTATACCCTCGTGTCAGAGAGGTACTTGTCTGATCCCCCACATGATCAATTGAGTACATTGTCCTGAGTTTATTGTGGCCTCAATACTATCCGAGTTGCTGCTTACATGCTGAGTCATGGATCTTAAGTAATCAATACATATGGGACGCATTCACCCTCGTGCCCAAGAGGTGCACGTCCCAAATGCCAAATAACCTTATCCTGTTTGCTTAAATTCAGAGTTTTTACGTTGGACTACTGGGTCAATTGAGTAATTTTTCCTGAGTTCATTGTGGCCTTAACACTATCTAATGTGCTACTTATGGGCTGAATCATGGACGCTTTCACCCTCGTGCCTGAGAGGTGCGCGTCACAAATGCTAAGTCAATTGATCTTGTTTTCTTCCAATGAGCGTTTTTTCTGTGGGGCACGGCATTTTTACTATTATCATTGATTGCAGCCCATCTAGCGTTTCCACTGTGGCCATCTACGCATTGTGCATTAGCAAAGGTGCACACGCGCAGCATGCGTCTTTAACCCCTTGGCCGCTGCAGTAATTCCGCCGCGGCGCTGGGGGAGAGGGGGGCGGCGCTGCCATGCTCGTGACGGAACCACTCCGTCACGAGCGTCGGGCGCCCTGTGCTTGTGACGGACTGGTTCCGCCACGGCCACGCCTGCTTAATAGAACGCGCAGGCGCGGAATCGCGGCAGCGTGGGCGGGGCGGCGCGCCATGATGGAACCACTCCGTCACCAGCACAGCGCATCCGTGGCTGGTGACGGAGTGGTTCCGTCACCAGCACACAAGGGGTTAAACTATTACCGCCCGCATTACGTGCGACTGCTTATTCATCGGTGGGAAAACAGAACCCCTTTCGGAAACGTTGGAGGCCGTCTCTTTAGGTATTTACTACTCCGCTATACAAAACAGGGCCGGACAGTGAGATCGGTTATGTCCCCATGCGAGGATGTACCGCGCACTGAATCCTTCGTGCTTTCTTTCCATTGCAGATATCACCGACCATTGCAGCGGCTTTTCATTTTCCCCATTGCACCCAGAGGACCACGACAGCACCTTGACTCAAGTGAGTGCTCAGGGTGGTAGTCGTGTGTGTCTGTGCTCAGGACTCTCCTTGTCTCCAGGCGAGCCCTACACTAATGTTGCTCCCTCCGTGTTTTATTTATTTATTTTAGTAATGGCTGACCTACGTGGCGGCTGGTCTTTTTGCTATGAACAAAGCCTTTTGATCACGATTCTGCCTTGATCCATGTAAGTTCATATTGGCTACCACTAATTTTGTATACTTCCAGTTTCATTTGGTCTTTATTTCGAATAAAAAATTCATAAAAGACAATATACAACCATACACAATATAAAAATCCACAGGTTATTCCCTGGTACAAGTAAAGTACAATACAACATGCACATAAATTAATACTGCTAATATCCACGTAATGCTAAAAAGACATAATACAGAAATATACATCTGGATAGAACAATCAATGCAAGGGTATATTCAGTCTCTTAGTTCGAATCAGCCAGGCCCATCCCAAAAATTTAGCAACACAAACCACAACTGTTTCTGATCTAATTACTTGTAGTTTTGTGAGTGCATCTCGGTGACCACTACAATTCAGGGATGAACATATGGGTTTCAGCCATTTGCTTCTAGGCGATCGATAAACAGGACAACCGAAGAAAAGATGGCCAACACTTTCTTCCTGGCCAGGACACCAGAAGCATTTATTTCCTGTCTTCGTGTCCCACTTTGCAGTAAAGGAATTGACAGGCAAGGTGCCAGTACGGAACTGATGATATAGTTTGCGGTCTAACACCTTGGAAATCAAATCCCAGTACTGCTCAAGAGAAGGAATAACCTTATGCAATAGAAATAAACCAGTTAAATTTGCATCCAGGGATTGGGTTACTAAAATAGATTTTTTCCAGGCCCAGAAGAGCGCCTTAAACTCAGATTTTGATGGAAAGATTGACCCCCCTGGGTTGGACCATAGCTCTGGAAGGCCCATCATGTGCAGGATGTTTTTGACTTCCCTAAGCCATGGTATTTTTTGCGCACCCCACAGTGATTTTACCTCGTCTAATTCACGAGAGAAAAGACTAAGCTCTGGGGTAGTCCAGAGACGACGCCATAGTGCCACTAGGCGATAATGTGCCATCTCGTTGATAGGTCTACAGCCGAGATCTAGTAACAAAGGTTTAATAGGTGCAGACTGCGGGAGACCTACCAGGTTCCGTAGGAACCTATTCTGCGCAGCGGCCAAGCATGATAGATCCTTGTGGCCCCAGACTTCAGCACCATATAGGGTTGCAGCAATAACCTTAGCGTCATAAATCTTTAGAGCTGGAGTGATACGCTTTGTTAGGGAGTTCTTTTGTTCATGGACCAGACATCCAGCCAGCCGATTAAATTTAAGTTTTGACGTCTCCAATTGGGGGTTCCAATTGAGTTGGTGATCAAGAGTCACACCTAAGTATGTCATGACCTTGACCTGCTCCATTAGAACACCGTTTAAAGTAACAGAACAATTAGGGGGGGTTTTCTTGCAAAAAACCATAAATTTGGTTTTCTCAACATTTATTTGCAAGTCATTTGTTTTACAAAACTCTGAGAATCTGTTCAGGGCTACCTGAAGCCCACCTCTTGTTTTTGAAAGGAGAAGGGTATCGTCAGCGAAGATTAGCATGGGGTATTTAAAACCGCACAGAGTTGGTGCATCGGCGTGTGTATTATTAAAATATTGGACCACCTGGTTAATAAACAGAAGGAACAGGGTGGGGGCCAAGACGCAGCCTTGGCGCACCCCACGTTGTACAGGGAAGCTTTTGGTCACCTGCCCCTGGCTCCCCCACCTTACCTGAGCAAAATTATCCTCATGTAAACGCTGGACTAAGCTCAAAAGCTCTAATGGAAGACCCATTAATCTAAGAGCCTCCCATAGCTTCTTCCTTGGGACTAAATCAAAGGCCGACTTGAGGTCGACAAATGCGGCGTATAACACACCGCCACCCAAAAAAACCACCTTCCAAAAAAGGAGTGAAAACCGGAAGACCTGGTCTATGGTGCTGGTACCAAACCTAAACCCTGCCTGCATAGGGGAAAGTATGTTGTTTGGTTCGATCCAACCCTGAATTCTTACTAAAACCATCCTTGACACTATTTTCTGGATCGAATCGATCAGACTAATAGGCCGATAATTATTTGGGATGGAGCGGTCACCTTTTTTGTATACTGGCAGAATTTCCGCCCCTTTCCAAGATTTGGGGATCTCAGCCCCTGCAGCTATGCTGTTAGCCAGTAGCGTGATATAGGGAACCCATAGGTCAGGGTTAAGCTTGAAAAGGTCTGCAGGAATAGCATCTAGGCCAGGAGCTTTACCAGACTGTACAGACTCAAGGGCGTGTACAGTATCAGATTCTAAGAATGTAAGTCTGTCTCCTATTTGTGGTAGGGTACACAGTGGCGTAATTGCAGTGGTTTGATCCTGTGCTACACTTGGATCATTAAATTGTGCTGAAAAGAATTCCACCCAGGACTGAGCTGAGACATGATTGTCGGGTGTATGGGCAACTGAGTCCCTACCCCGCCTGACAATCAGCCAAAATTCAGTTAGGTTAGAGGATTCACAGGCTCTGAGGAGATCGAGCCAGTAAGAATCATCCCAGTCCCGCTTGGCTGCCCAGAGGGTATGCTTGTAGCGCTGCCTAGCTGTCCTAATATCATCCGTATTCCGGGCCTTAACAGCAGCTATTAAGTTGGTGTGAGCATCTCTGCAACTCTTGTTGTACCATTTTTTGTGCACCTTTGCAATAACAGACTTTGAGGGTATGGTAAGGAGATTTTTAAGGCCCAAAAAGCACTCCTCGTGGAGATTGGTAATTATAGGATCAACGTCACCAGAAAAGGATAATGGTGGCATCCTACTCCTCACATTCAGGACCTGCTCTTCAATCTTAGAAATAAGCGCTGGGTCAACTAAAACCCTGGACCATTTTACTCGCCGTCTGTTGTCGCACAGAACTACATCTGACGTTAAGCAATTGGTTCCCATGACTGGAGCACCCAGACCGGGGACCAAAATCTCCAGGGAAAGAGGATTATGATCACTCTCTGGTCGGGACTCTACCACCATATCTCGCACAATAGACCATGATTCGATATTAATCAATATATAGTCGATACGGCTAGAGCTCAGACCATTGTCAAAGGTATTGGTCCCTAAACTGTCAGAGCGTGTACGCCCATTAACAGCCCGAAGACCCCATTCCAGACAGAGACCCAACCAATGTAAAGCTGCCTCAGTGCCCCTAACTCCCTTGGTGATGGTTAGCGGGGGAATATTCCAGGCTGTATCCTCCTCAGATCCCACATCCTCTGCCAAGGTAAGTATGGGCTCAAAGGATGTATTCATGTCACCCGCTACAATGACAGTCTGATCGACTTTAAAGTTCTTAAAAAGTCGATCGAGGTCATTCAGGACAGTTTGTTTCCTCCCACCCTGACAGCCACGGGCATAGACATCAACTAGGAGGAAATCCTTGGTGTTGGCTTTGCTCACGATAATACATAGGAGATCAGCACTCTCTACCAAAATTTCCTTACCATGAAAGCCCAGATTGTTTTTAATCCAAATGGTAAGGCCACCAGAGGCCCTACCCTTGGGACTCCGGATAGCAGGTTTGGTAAAGTTAAGATAACCCAGTCTAAATAAGGGGACTGTTGACCATGTTTCCTGGAAGACAACGATATCATAGGAGTCAATGAAGTTGACCCAATCGTCGTTGTCCAAGCGTCCCCGTAACCCTGCAATGTTCCAGGAGGCCACTCTTAGTGGATTATCCGTGCCATTGGCATGGGGTATCTGTACCAGGCCCATTTCCTCTGTCCCAGTCTTAACTAAGGTATTAGTAGGATCTGAGATTGGACCTAAGTTTTTAGGAGGAATTAAGCCATTAGAAGGTGATGTTAAAGTAGTGGGTAAGACAATCCCCCGTGAGTGAGGAGAGTCCATAATAGGCATTATGTCACCAGACCCCCCAAGTCAATCAACATCCTCCAGGCAACCAAACATGTTGGAGGTGGGTGCCCCTTGCCACCAATTATGCTGGCTATGTCCATCTATCCTGTGGGTTGGCCGTCTGGCATTCTGGACAAATGACCATAAACCCTCATTCGCGGGTTGGTGTCTTGGAGGATAAAAAAAAGTAAGAGGTCTCACAACAATTGTGGAATTGGCTTCGTAAGATGGCCATGCACAAAGATGCTGTGCTGTGTGGGGGTCTGCAAAGGATACCACAACACAGTCACCGGCTAGGGACTTGTGTGTGGGGCCTATCCAAGGCACTCTCCGTACCATTAGTACACTGCTTCTTTGATGGACGGGAAGCTGTTTGTTCGAATTAAGCCAATGAATGACTTTGTTTTTCAGGGAATGATGGTTCTCCTGGGAATGTAGGTCCAATTCTGGGACGCCAGCTAATATGATAACATAAGGCCCTGCTTCCGGTGGAAGGTCAATAAACCCTCCACGAAAATTGGGACGACTAGCCTGCCGTTGTGGGTTATTCACAAATTCCGGCCTTGTGGCGTGGTGTGATACAGCTCGTGAGTTGGGGTTCTGCCTGTGTGCTGGATTTTGCGAGAGAAGAGATTTTGGTGCAACAGAACTAGGGGTGGGTGCAGTATGGTTTACAACAGTGGTACGGGGCTTTGGTATGGGTTTGGGTGTTGGTAGGGTCGCAGGGATATTTTGAGGTATTTGTGGGGGTAGTAATATGGGTTCTGGTGCCTTAGTCTGAGGGGTTGGTTCGGTTTTGCGTGGAAGCTTGGCTTCCATTTCCTTTAAGCTCAGGCTAGCCAGGGTGACTATAGTCCTATCCATTTCTAACAAATTATTCTCTATACGAGAAAGCCTTAGTTCCAAGGGGGTAAGTAATTGTTTTAACGTGCCCCAAACTATTTTAAGGAATTCTTCGTCACCCCCCCTATCGTACTCAGATCTACTCAACCAACCCTCCAATTGATTCGCTCTGTTCGTCCCTGGGGAGGCGACCAAAATATTGTCGTCCACCGGGCTATGTGAGCCAAGAGCGACTTCCCCGCCCAAAATGCTGGGATTAGATTTAGAACTATCGTCTTTCATCCCAAGAGAACCCAGAGCCCTTCTACTGTTGAAAAACTGTGATCTGGCATTTTTAGCTTTTTTCCGTGCATGTATAGATCTAGCAAGGCATTTCTTTTTATGAATTGCAGCTTTCTTGACACTGCTTGATCTCGTGGATAGATTAATTTTGGAAGGAAAGGAGGTGCCTGTCACACAAGTTAGTGGGACAGGATCCTTATATTGTTGCACTGGAGTGGGTTGGGGGTTAGGGGGAGATATTGGAGAGGTAGTAGAAGGGGCAGGATGAATAGCTGCCGTTATTAACAATGGCCGAGGACCTACTGTGTGCTCGGGGGTACGTGCAGAAGCAATATTCCCCAGGGAGGATTTTTTTGTGCTGGCTAAGTGCTCAGATAACCTTCTTGCAGCTTCAAGATCCAAGGAAACCCTGTGCTGCATTTTACTAATTTCCTCGTCAATGGCCAGATTGGTTTTGATTAGGAAATCATCCAGGGTTCTGTTGGAATTGCTCGCCGCCATAAGGGTTTTACTCCGACTACCCCGTGAGCACATTATACAGGATATATAAATAACAATAAATACAGAAACAATAAAACTGTATAATGCACCAACAAGGGGGGGTGGCCCAGCCCAGCCCTCTTAGTCCTCGAACGGCCTCAAACGGCCCGCTCTTTGCCCGCGCTGCGTCCCGCGCTGCGTCCCGCGCTGCGGAAGTGGTGTGACAATATATAGGAGGGCGTGTGAGGCGGGGGGCGGGGCAGCAGGGAGAGCGGACCGGAAGGTCGAAGATGGTCTTGCAGGGACTCCTGGGTACTGGAGTCCCCTGCACGCTCGCAGCCCTGCTGTCCCCACTCACCCGGTGCCCTGCTCTCAGTCCGTCAACAAATGCCCCAGTGCCTAGCGAGGCGGAGCGGGTGCGGCGAGTAGTGATGTGGAGTCCAGGAAATGCCGCTACAATCCAGGTAAAACAAAGTGCCTCTGTGCTTTTGTTCGCGTCCCACAGGAGAAGAGGTAAGGGGAGTTTTTAAGACCACAGAGGGGCGGGGGGCGGGGCAGCAGGGAGAGCGGACCGGAAGGTCGAAGATGGTCTTGCAGGGACTCCTGGGTACTGGAGTCCCCTGCACGCTCGCAGCCCTGCTGTCCCCACTCACCCGGTGCCCTGCTCTCAGTCCGTCAACAAATGCCCCAGTGCCTAGCGAGGCGAAGCGGCACCCGCGGAGCGGGTGCGGCGAGTAGTGATGTGGAGTCCAGGAAATGCCGCTACAATCCAGGTAAAACAAAGTGCCTCTGTGCTTTTGCTCGCACTTATAATTGATCTCCATTTGAGATGTTTTCTCCCTGGAGCTTATGCCCGCCCTTTTTCTTGCAATGCTTTGCAGATTGACCTTGGTTCTCCCTGGATTGGAGCCGGACGGCCCAACCACCCATTTTTTCATGGTAAATGCCCTTTGGCAACCCCAGCGATTTTAACTCACTGTGTTGTTCTTTTTACTCGCCCAATTACTGCACTTCATTATTCTAGGTAACCCTGCCCCGCCACACCACCCCTGTCCTGATGAAGACCCTGCTCTAAGGTTATACAGATACCTAATTCTGCATTTGGGGTCGAAACGTCGACAACCTATGCCCCTACCAGCTTGCACCACTTACACTGAGGACATCTGCATAAGCGCATGGAGCATGGTTTCTCCTAATTTGCTATGAACATTGGTTGTTCCTTTTGTTTCAGCTGGCTCTACGTTGAAGCCAGTGCTGACTAACTCAAAAACTTTTGATCTGTGGACTAGCATTGTTTACTTTTTTTAAAACTTTGCAAATTTTTCTATCACACACACCCGTTCCCTTTTTTTCCCCCCTCACTCCCTGGGGCACTAAGTATATGTACCTGTGTTCTTGTACTTGTATATATATTTTTCATTTGTTTTTCCTGTTCCGACTAATATTGTGTACTGGGACCCCGCTCTCTATGTGCCGTATGAGTAACAACCATAGCATAACGTCATGTAGGGCAGAAATCTCAGAACCTATGTTCAACAGTCGAAATAATGTGTGAAGTCATAGAGATGTTTCTTTGCCAATAATGTCTACTCCAAGGGAAATCTAGAGCTAAAGATCGCTCTGGTGGAACATAAGGAGTACTGTAGAAGAGGGTCACTGTTGAAATGCTTCACAGATATCCAGGAAACTGCAAGGACCGGACACCAGTCCTAACATGTATCAGGGATCCTATGGAAATAGAAGGGTCCTTGTCTGTAAGGGTGAGGATACAACCCTGGCATTTTCCCCCTCTTCTGATGTCAAGGTAGTTCGTGGGAGAAGGGGGCTGAGGCCCTAGTGCTATACCGAGGTTAGTATGCTACATATGGTGGATATTTTGGCGTTGGGGAACAAAATGAATCTATATTTCTTCAAGGGGGCAAGGTATCATCTCTGATTGGCACCCAGTGTCGTCAGGGGCTCATGCCAGTCTTCTGCTATTGGGTAGTTGCACAATCCTCTACTCTCCTCTCTATGAAGGATCTAACTTTCTGCTTGAGCCCAATGCAGAATCACTGTGTGCCACATTTCTACTGATGGGGCGCTGGTGCCTTCCACCCACTTGTGTCAACCCTCTTGGCTAGGAGAAGGCAGAGATACGGGAACCACTTTACATCTGTGCATACAGTGTTTCCAAATGGGTTGGAAGAGTCGAGCAGTACATGTGGCCAAAACACGAAAAACAGGAGTCCAGTAATGGACAATCCCAAACCATATAAGAAAAATCATCTGGTGTCCGATTACAGAACAGACAAGAGCCAAATACATCTGGAAAGATTTTGTGGGGCCAGGCCAAAGAGATATATATATACATTTCTGTTGTATTATAAGACGTACTAACAACTGGAACCCGATGAAGACAAATGGCTACCTACCATATGTAGGTGCCTGAGGGTTCCTTTTTCCTCACTGGGAATCCATAACCTTCAAACGTGACACAATTTATGTTTTACATAGGGCACATATGGGTGACGGTGGTAAGGATAGGTGGTCTCACCCCTTCTCCTACTGTGCTTTATTTGTATTATAGTTTAAGATACTCTTTAGTTGTTCTTCAAAGAGATATATAATCTTTGTACTGTATAAAAAACTGGATCCGTTTAAATTGGGCAGTATGAGATATTGTGCGCTGGTAAGCGCGTGGTCTTCCCATTTCTTTTCGTTGAGTACTCTCTCAAATTCTGTCCCCTACGTTTCCCACAGCTGTTGAAGTGCCACTTGCAAATGGGAACATTGCGATCAATAAAGCCAACTCACACAGAACCTACTAATTCCCATACACAGTTGTGGGCACTGGTTTATGTATTGCTGGTTTGATATCCACTGCCACCCATATGGAGCGCAAAATGTGGGTGAATAATCCATTTGTCAAAAATTGTCCTTCACGTAGAAGATAATTGTCTCTCAGTTCCTGACATGATTGCAATCGACTGTTAATAAATAGATCACCTATTTCATCGAGGCCACCTGCCAGGGTATCATCTCTGGTTGGCACCCAATGTCGTCAAGGGCTCATCCCACTTCTATTGGGTATTTGCACAATCCTCTCCACTCTACGATGGGTCTTACTTGCTGCTTGAGCTCATTGCGGAGTCACTGTGTGCCACATTTCAACTGATAGGGAAAATGAACCTTCCAGCTAATGTGACAGCCCTTTTGACTAGGAGATGGCCGACATACAGGAAGCACTTTACGTCTGCACACACACAGTTTTCCAAAGTGGGTTGGAAAGGTAGAACAGTGCAAGTAGTCAAAACACTAAAAACACAAGTTCAGCGTTCTGTCAGACATGGACAATCCCATATCATATAATTAATAAAAGTCCGCTCGTGTCAGATTACAGCACGGACAAGAGGCAAATAACCCTGAGAAGATTTTGTGGATCCAGGCCAGAGAGATAATCTTGGTGCAGTTTAAAATACTGGATGAGTTTAAACAGGGCATTACGAGATATTGTTCCAAGTAAGCGCATGGTCTCGCCCATTCCTTTTCTTGAAGTGCTCTCTCAAATTCTGTCTCCCATGTTTCCTGCAGCTGGTGAAGTGACACTTGCAAATGGGAACATCGCAATGGATAAAGCCAACTCACACAAAGGAATACTAACTCTCACATACAGTGTCTGCACTGGTTCATGTATTGCTGGCTTCATATCCACTACTGCCCATGTGGAGCGCAAAATGTGTGTGAGTAATGCATATGTCAAAAATTGTCCTTCATGTAGAGCATAATTATCTCTCTGTTCCTGAAATGATTCTAATCGATTGTTATTAAACAGATACCCTTGTGCATCAAGCGTAGCTGCCGACCACAACGTACGAATTTGGCCATTCAGACGAGACTGCTGATTGCAAAGGCCTAATAGCGGAATATCTGGAGCATAAGGAGCCTTACATTTACTAAGTGTGCGTAGTTTGGTCAGGCAGCGCAGCGCCATCTTGACCAGTTGACGCAGTCCTCTGGCACTCAAGTTGTGGGGAGGACCACATTATATATATCTCAGTCGGGCTCAGAGGCGCGGCATTTGCCCCAGTCTCCACCAGTGCTTATCCGGCCAGCCGCCTGGACAGCGACTGAAGTTGAGCTGCCAGATAACAGGCTTCGAAGTGCAGAGCTCCCAGGCCTCCAGGGTTGACAGGGAGTCACAACACTGGCATGGCCACCCTATGACGCTGGCCGGTGCAAAAGGAATCTATAAATGGTGAAGGTGTACAGATAAACATAGGAAGATCTGAGGAGTTTGGTCCTCAAGGCTCCCAGCTATGAGTGACACTGATTAACTGTCATTCTTAATATGCCCGAGGTCCTTTTGTCATTGCTGTTATCTCCAACTATAATCCTATTAATTGTTTAGAAATGATTGAGTTCCTCTTATGCACAATTGTTATTGTTTGCTGAAAAGCCAGATTTGTGTTTAAACGTGTTTCAGCAGTGCATGCTCTAACTGGCTATTTTTGAGAGATCTCTGCTTAGTTGAGGTGACAATTGTCTCTTCATTATTTGCTGTATTCATTGCTATTTTTGCATTGAACACAAGTAAGATTTTCGGACTTCCTGGCATGTTTTATTTTAGAATCTTCTATTATTAAAAATTGGCCTAAACATATTTCCTATTCTATTCTGTCAAAGGCTGTTCCAGATCCATTGACAAGTCAATCTGGTCATCCTCATCATCTTTCATCTTATATTGTAAGTTATACCTTAATAAACTACACTTCTACAGCAAGCACTGGTTTCTCGAATTCTTTCCTGGAGATTTAAAACCTGAGGCAGTATTTTAAAGTTATAACAGTTAAACATATGGATATATGACCTCCTCATTCCATTTTATGAATGAATGGATGTATGGATGGATGAATAGTGAAGCGCTACTGCTCCCTAAAACAGGGTGTCTTGGCTCTTAATCCATAAGAAGAAACGGGCACCAGAGATAGAAATTGACAAATAACAGACAGGTTTTCAGATGCATGGGAAAGTTTGAATGGGTTGTTTAACACATACGGGCCAAAAGTAGACTTCTCAAGCTTTAGTGATACTGTTTTCTAAAGAGCAAGGGTGAGACTCAAAGGTTTTACGAAACTGGGACAGGACCTGTATTAGATATTACAACAAGCATTTACAATGCAGCAACGACATTGTTTCGAGCTATTGGAATTGATTTTTTTTCCCCTTTGTAAAAAATTAATCAAGTAATAGCATTGTAAATGACAATGTATTTTACCCCTTGTTAACCCCCGCATACAGACATACATAGAAACAGTACTAAAAACAGGCACACATGCATGCACATGCTGAGAAACACACGCACCCCATAAGACAGGCACACTAATACATAGAGACACAAATGGTAGGGGTAGAGTATCGTTGGTGCAGCAGGGTGAAAGGATGTAAGAAGCCCATTAAGCCCCAATTATTACTACCCAACCCAGGGTGAAGGATATATTTACCCCTTGAATTAGGGGCCATTGCCCTCTTGCTACATGACTAGAGGAGGTGGAGGGAGAAAGGGTGAATACAATTGGGCTGGATCATGTTTAAACTGCACACACAAAAAGTAAGGTAGATGAAGATGCTGACAGCGGCTAACAAATGAGAATTGACAGGGTTGTGCGATGCGGAGAGCCATGTAACTGATGCTTGGTAGTGGTGCATTGTCCCATTCCATGTTTAGCAGCCCTGCTCATTAATCTCTATCCCCACTGCTAGGTGGTGCTTGCAGTGCCCCGGTTCAAGTGTAGCATCCCTGCTGGGCAATTCTGGCGCTGTATCATCAAACAGGCATCTCCACTGCCCGGCAGTACTGGCGCTGTCTTAGTAAACGTATATCTGCACTGCAGGATAGCACAGGCATTGTACCCATAACATGTGTACCACCTCAGCTGAGTAGGCTATTCATATTTCATTAAACATATATCTGCCCTCCTGGACAGTGCCAGCACTGGTCATTTGCACTGCTTACATTGTCGCATCACAAGTACAACAAGACTGCTGTGGAATGCCAGTGCTGACTCATTAAGGCACATATTTGTCTTCTGGGGGAGGGGGGCTGACGCTGTAGAATTAGTAGTACGGCACCATTTAAATAGATTGCCACCCCTGCTGGACATTGCAGGTATTATGCCAATAAAGGGTAGAACCCCTTCTCAGTAGTACTGCCACTGTCTGGTGCCAATAGCGTAAGGCATGATGTAATTGTAGTTGCGTTTGGTTACGCAGTGCTTAATTTGTAAAAAAACAAAAAATAAGTGCCAGGGCCCTTCATAGAAGGCAATTAAAGCCTGCACCACCCATACCCTGGCAGCGCTGCCAATGGCAGTACCAACGTGACACCTGAACTGTACTAGAGCCCGGGCTGACTAGTGCAGGTGCTGAGCACCAGAAACCACTAGCACAAATTAAGCACTTAGTGCCTTATACCGAGAAGGAGAGCACAGGACTGCTCTCGTCACCGACTCCTGAAGAGGTTTTAGCAGGGAAAGTCAGGTGGTTTCCATTGTTCTCCAGAGTAGCTTTCACTACTTTTTTTCCCAGGTATATGTCGAACGTTTTCTGTGACGAATCTGAGTGTTATGTGAATGTATTAAAGGGAGGATTGCCTCATAAATGGGTTAATTTCTGCAGGAATACAACTGTGCCACTTCCAGTCTTGCTACACTCTCCGTGCTAAATTAAAGGTAGTAAAATAAGTCCCACGAATCCCTCACGTGCAGTGCAGGAGAGTCTGAGTGGCCATGGGGGCTGTGGTGTGTGGGTGACCGTGAGGAACGCGTCTGTTGTTTCAGCGCGAGCACATTCTTTAGGCTTCCCCCACCTCCGCTGTGTGCATTCCTGGAACGAGTCACGAGACTTCCTTCAACTTCCTTCCTCATCTATAACATGCATTTACACTGCTAGGGGTGATTTAAGAAGGGAGCGGGCACGGGTGGGTGGATTTTCAACTCACTCAGTTCCTTCGGAAAAACAAGTGACGTAAGCTCCGTGGCGGGGGGAGGGCTAAAGCGAGGAGAGGCTCCCTGAGCGGACATGTGCTCTGAAGGAGCGGGGGGGAACGCTGAAGCGAGGAGACCTCAGTGTGCGGTGTAGTGCCTACAGACTTTCTTATCATTAGGGGGGGCATCTGTTTCTAATTAGCATGGCTGTGCTAAGGCCATGCTAATTAGAAACAGATGGCCCCCCTAAAGATAAGAAAATGCTTCACAACAGCCATGAAGCAGGCGAGCCAGTCCTGATGGGCCGGACGAAAGAGATGAAGGGCAGTGGCCAAAAAGCATCATTTTCAATGGGAAGCCAGAGTTTAGCATAAACGCTGACACGACCCAATGATGGGCGGGGCTTCAAGTCCCCTTCTGAAATCTCCTCTCTCACTATAGGTCTCTTGCCAAGCGAGCAATGCATGCACTGCAACGCTAGGCGAGACCTAAAAAATAAGGACTGCCTGTCAGGTGGCAACGCCCCTTATTTCCACCAGGTCACTGGAAAAATAATTCAAGAAAGACAGACTGTGCCTAAAAATGTTAGCTTAATTCAGGAATAAATGTTCAAAAATTCTTCACGTATTCAATATGCATTTATTAAGATCAAAAAGATTTGTCACATTATTGCTCAAAATAAGTCTGTAGGACAGTTGTACACATTCTGCTCTGTGATGCTTATTCATAGTACTTAGACAATGCGGACGTTCCTTAATTAGTTTTTTTTACCTCTTTGCTAAAGATAGATTGGAAAGCTGATTTTTGACTCTTTGGTGAGTACTACAAAGGCTCTTGATCTTTGAACACTGGACTTTTATTTTAAGTTATCTGCAGTTTCCCTCCTGGTAAATGACCTTTCAGATTTAATAATTGCATTGTGGTGGGCGTGTCCAAGATGGCGCACTGACTGTAATTCAACTATAGAGCTCCGCTTCATCGTATCTCTGCCCCAGTCTCACAGCACCTGAGGCGGAAGGCTTGCAGGTCCCCCCGGTGTTGCCTGGAGTTGGGGGAAGCGCCCGCTGTGGCTGATCCGGGCATCTGGGGCCGGGGGACGCGAGATCAAGGGGCTCCACAAAAGGGCGGTGCGGTGAATGCGGACGTCCCAGCACCATGGGAGGGCTGGATCGGGCACTCAGACCGCGCGTCAAGACACTGCTCCAGACCAGCAGGAAATTAGCAGTGCCTGCGGGTACTGGGCCGACCACGCGGAATCTGAAGCACCCGGCCCCCGGAGACCATGAGGTGACTGAGGCAGCACTGGAGCGACGTTGGGGCCTGACGACGCGGTCCCGGAAGGTGGCTCCTCCGCCCAGTGGGAGAAGAGAAAAAGCGACTTCACGGAGTAATACGGGGCCTCCCAAAGCATAAAGCAAGTGACTCCAAATACTGGTCAGTGACTATGCGCCAGCAAAGGGAGGCCTAGACGGAGTTTTTCAACTGTACTGGGGTGGGGAAGCACCCCCCCTCCCCCTTCAGCCACGTGGTGCCCCGCCCTCCCCCACGTAGACAGTGCCAGGCAGCCGCGTCTGGGGTTTATACCAGCTTTCTACAAACAATTTCCCTTCTTGTTGACTCCTATACTAACCCGATTGTACAATTATTTTAGTGACAATGGAAACTATGCACATGGCAATGATAACAGTACTGCTGAAACTAGGCAAAGATCCCCAGCGCTGCGCATCCTTCCGCCCTATTTGCCTACTAAATGTGGACACAAAGATTTTTACGGGGATACTAGCGGTTAGGCTGGGGTACACATGCCGGGCTGATTGAGCCTGACCAGTTGTAATGACCGGATTAGCAACTCACCCAAACACCACAAACCCAGTCATCATGTAACTCCATCCCTTCCCAGTCCCTATTTACAACAGTACCTGGGGTACTTACCTGGGAATGGGGAACCCACAATATATACAAGCTTATACAGCTAATATACTACTAAATCTTAGAGAAACTACGGAATTCCATCCTACATCCTATTATCTTACCTGTACAACCCCACAGCAATCTGGCTCGGGGAGCAGCTGCTTTAAAGTGTCCCCACTTGTAGCCCCACGACAATCCGGACTGGACTACTCTACCCCCTCGCTTCTCGGGAGCAAAACTTTTTAGAGTGTTCCCCCTTGTAGCCCCACGACTATCCTGCCTGGACTACTCTACCCCCTCGCTTCTCGGGGAGCAGCACTTTTTGTACAGAACGTCCTATCCTGAGCGATCTCTATTTAACGTATTCCCACGGTCCTATTTATACCTCCTTCTCTCTCTCTTTCATTGGGGATTTTCCTAAGTACCTAATATCTACTGGAAGTATCTATCTCATATGAATTGTTGTTATTATATGCGGGACAGAAGATCCGATCCTCACACACAAAAGTGGTCAAGTCGCCACATCTGAGAATTGTTATATGATTTGACCCACACTCTCCCCCGTCAACAGTTACCTTCTCAGAAGGGAATGTCCCATCCTTCTGTTCATCAGCATCTGGCTCGAAGAAAGGTTAACTCTATCATAGTAATAATACTCAAATGCATTCATTAAGAACTGGGGTCCCTTTATTAAACAATAAAAATAAACATTGTATTTGTATTAGCACCTAGCAATCTAAACATAGCCTGAAAAGGAAAGGAAAGAATTAGCATATATTTGCACACTATAATAGCAGGACAGACTTCACCTAGAAAGCAAAAAGGGGGGAGGGGGTTTGAATGATTAATTATATGTTGCAAACTAACTAAGAATACCTCACCCTGTTAAGAAGGGTCCAACTATCTGTTCCTCTCTCTGGTGGAGTCAGGATTCTCTCTCTCTCCTGCACCATCACCAACGTGCTAACTTCACTACACTGGTTCAACTGCTCCAAAAGCTCCAACCGGCAGCACCAACTCTTCCATCTGACTGGCAACTGCTTCAACACATTCTGACAAACTGGCAGCTCCAGCTGACAGTTCCAACTCCAAAGATCATCTCTGACTGCTTCAACTCCGAATACCAACTGACTGCTCCAAAAACCATCCGAACACCAACTGACTGCTCCAAAAACCATCTGAACACCAACTGACTTCTCTGCACTTCAGTAATAAAGAATGCTCTCTACCCATGGAAATTTCCAGCCGGCAGACTCCTCACAGCAGATTCCTGCACCAAGCTCTGTGCTCCTTACGCACCCCCAGTGGCCAGCTGTTGTTGCGTCTGGGGCACAAAACATAAGTACATTCCTCTGATAAAAGCCGGTTCCTTTCAGTTTGCAAAGAGTGAACAACAGATCATTACCAAAGCATTACCTTTGGCCTGCAAGCGCCTCAGTCAGCAGAGGCAAGAACAAAGATGGCTTCTCTCTAGTTTAGGCCTCTAGGCCCGAAAAGAGGTAAAGAAGGCACAGAATCATGCCAAAGCCAATAGGCAAACACTGCAAATATGTAGATACTGCAAAGGAAAGATGGCTACCCTCTAGTTTAGGCCTCTAGGCCCGAAAAGAGGCAAAGAAGGCACAGAATCATGCCAAAGCCAATAGGTAAACCCTACAAATAGGCACACATAAGGCTGAAATAAAGGATTCATGAATATATACTGAGATGGCGGTGGACAACAGTCACCATCAGCCCAAATAGCACAAATTATCCGGGCCCCACACCAGTCTGGCTTCATACCAGGTCTTACATGTGGGGGCAACTCTAAGAGACTCTTCTATTTGCTTGACAAGACACAGCGTTCTCAAAAACCGACCCTATTCCTCTTAATAGATGCGGAGAAGGCCTTTGACCGGGTTCCTTGGCCTTTCTTGCAAACAGTACTGGAAACGGTGGGCATTGGACCCCGATTCCGGCACTGGATTTGGGCGGGGTATGCAGAGCCTAAAGCGCTAGTTAGAGTGAACAATACACAGTCCCTGACCTTCTCTATTTCCAGAGGGACTCGCCAGGGATGCCCCCTCTCACAGCTACTGTTTGCGCACTATATGGAGCCAATGGCAGAACACATCCGTCATCACCCACAGATAGAGGGAGCCTGGATGGGAGGCCAATCACACAAAATAGCCTTATACGCCGATGACGTGCTGCTGACCACTACAAACCGGACCACTCACTGTCCCCCCTCCTGGAGGAGTTTGCGGCATTCGGGAACGTCTCGGGTTTCAAGGTGAACACCTTTAAAACAAAGGCACTTAATATCACTATCCCCCAAGAAGCACACCAACGCTTGGAGTCGGAGTTCCCCTTTCATTGGGCACAGCAGGGCATCCCATATTTGGGTATTCAGATCTCTCCGACCATGGAGGGCATGGTGACCCCCAACTACTCCGATGTCTTCAAGACGGTGCAGTCACTTATCCAATCTTGGCATGGAGGGTCCCATTACCTGGGTGGGTTGCATAGCAGCGGTCAAAATGACATTGTTTCCCAAAATCCTGTACCTTATGCAAGTAATGCCATTGGCACCACCTGCCACTGTAGTTAAAAAATTGCAGGCGGCACTCGAATCCTTCATATGGGCTGGTAAGCGGGCCCGAATGGCCAGGGAGCAGGCTTATCTGCCAATGGCCAAAGGGGGCTTGGGTATTCCCAAACTGATGAAATACTATCAGGCGGCGCAACTGCTTGTGTGCGGATGTGCTCCTTGTGAAAGAGCAAAATGCAGTCACTCAAAGTAAAGTTAACCCACGGCTTAAGTAGGCTCATCCACTGCCCCATGCTATATGCTGTATTGGGCGGAAGCAACATGTGAATGACATAACAACAGAGCAATGGATGAAGAGAGGTGGCTAATAGCCCCAACATGTAAATATATTACATATATTTTAGTAAAATCAAAAGGTCGTGGCTAATGCCAGAGATAATGACATTAATAATAAAAACTCTTGTCGGAAGTGCAGGTACTGATATGGGATTGGAAACCAGCTATCACTGCACTTGAGAAATTTACTAAAGGAGTGTATGACTGCGGAATTGCTCTCCCAGATTACCAGGATTACTACTGGGCATTTTAACTGATAACAGTTAATGATTGGGTTTTTGCCAGAGAGTAGACAAACATGCGATGAGTGACAGGAGTTTCCAGGCTACGTTAAATATGTTTAATAGCTGCACATCACTACCACAGCACACTCAGGCGGTAATCCATGTGCACTCTCTGGTTGACCTTTGGTGGCATCTGAGTCTATTGGCTGGAGGTTGTCTTCATCATAATGTAGCTGATACTGACATGGTGGAAAAGAGGAGTCCGTAGCATTCAACTCCGCCAATTGCCTGTTTCTGCTTGCTTCTGCCCTCTGCATCATGCCCTGGAAGGACCCCTTCCACTATACCCGCAACCCTCCGTGACATTCTCATTGGACATAGACGAGGACCCGCTCAGCTCGCGTGGCCCCACCTCAGTGCACCGCAAGTCACAGTCCCATGGCGGTGTGCCTGTGCCAGCTGCAGTGCATCCAGGGCCACTAACTCTGTACTGTTAAAGTCAGGGACCCTTGCTGTTCGTACCTTGTACTGCTGATTGTCTGATCACTGTTGTGGTTGTTGCCAGCACCAACCAACCCCTGAGGGGTGGCTTACACTACCCAACACCCCTCCAGCACAGGCGTCACTAGACATGTAACCCTGGCAAACAAAAGGGCCAGGCGCACGTGAGCGTAGCCAGTTCCACAAACTCACTCAGTTTGTCCGTGTGGTCAATATGTATGCATGAGGGACCGGGGCCATTCCACATTACATTGTGCTGTGTACAGCGGGTGCAACCATGTCACCGCAGGCAGTGGTGTAGATCTTGGACATGTAACCGTGCCGTACCTCACTGTGAGCGTAAGCGGGGTGGGCAGGCGTATGACAGTAGAGCATAGGGGTGTGGCTCCTCCACACATAGATCTGGGTGTGGTTAGGTGTAGGCCTTGCCAAGGATGTGGCAGATGCGTGTGTCTCTGTTGTAGGGTCTGCGCCACACGTCACGCAATTGACAATGTTGCTATGTGGCATGCCCCTGATGTGCATGCTCGGTCGAAGGGGTACATGGGGGAGGGCATGCCCACTCGGGGTCAGGGATCACACATGCTAACTGTTGTGTGTGTCGGTATTAGCGTAGTATGAGCCAAAGATCTACCCTCAACTGCATGTCGAGCTCAGTCAGGCAGGTGCTCCACATCTGTGTCAGCCCTGTCCTTACAAAGGGCCTACACACACGTGGCCGGCCACATTCTGCGCACATCATCACTGTGTCGTAGTCAGGCTTGTGGACATGCGCAGACAGGCATGACAATGGCGTGCCGCAGGGGTGCAAGTGATGCAAACGCGCTGCGCATACTAGTGGGGGAGGGAGGTGCATCAGTGAGGCTACTTAAGACACATTGATGCCGCTCATTTGCAACAAACAGTTCATGTCATACAGGAATCACTAAGTCACACATATCACACACCAATGAATCAGTGAGCCTGCCAGCACATCATGCAGTACGTAGTCTTGACTCATGTCTTGCTGCACTGTCACAAGTAACCAAGGATATGCACTCTGCGCTTGGATGATGACACCCCTTCGAGCCCCGAACACACAGTTCCAGAGGCAGTACGATTTGGCCCATAAATGCACCAGGGGCATCATGGAGCGCACATTTGGTTTGTTGAAGTCACGTTTCAGGTGCCTGGACGTCACAGGTAGAAAGCTCCTGTACAGCCCAGACATCGTGTGAAAGATGATCGTTGCATGTTGTGTGTTGCACAACATATATGTACGCATGTGTACAACATTTGTAGCCCATGGATACGAATGCCAGATGCACTGGACGATGATGATGAAGATGAGGCAGGTGGACCACACACCACTGCAGCCGCAGCAGGAATAGCCCATAGTGACTACATCATTGACAATTTCTTCTCTGGTTGATGTCACATTGTGACGGTCCTTAGCAATAATGGGACAGTACGATGACTGACCACAGGCACAGCATGTGCAAATACATTCATTCCAAAACACATTCCCTGCGTGCATGTCACTCATCTGTACAGGCACTTCACTCAGACAAGTGTGGGTGGGACATGTAGTGCTGAGAATTTTGGAATTTGTTAATGGGTGGTGGGTGTGTCACCTCCGTGCAGTGAGCCTGTTGAGGGTGTCACGTTTTCGAACTGCCAGTTCTGTGTGTCACAGTTGTTACGGTATCCCACTATTTGGCGTTTCACATGTGTCCCAATTCCTTCCATTTTGGCTGTCATTTGTGGCCTACAGGTGACAACAGGGCTTCTTTTGGGCTCCGATATGTGCCGCCATGATGCAGGGATGCACCCTGTGACCCAAGTTCCATGACATGGGCCACATGAGCGTAAGGGGGAGTCACTGTCCCTACATTAGTCCATGATTTCATTCTTGTTTGATCATGGACATGGCACGTCGGTGTGCAGTGGGGCGTTGATTGACCCTCTGCAATGTGAAGAGGAGATGCGGTTTCACAGTGTGTTCCATGTATGTTTCCGCATTCGCGCAGGTAACATATGAATGCATGTCAATGTACATTGTGATTGTGGCTGTTTGTGTGGAAATGCCTAGCTGATGTGGGACAATGGTAATTTGTTCTGCGTCACAGCTGTGGGGTTGTGCTCGTACGTTATCATCTCACCGTTTTTTTTACTCTGCTTTTATGGTGCATTTTCCCACCTGCTGCGTGGGATTTCCAGGCCTGTCGCTGGTTTTCTCTGCATTTTGAATCGCATTTGGCCTCATCGCAGTTTTTTTAGCGTTCGTGTTTTGCATTTTTGCGTCACTGCGTTGGTTCTAATGCAGGTATTTGACACATTATCGTGTGACTATATTCAATTCAATTCAATTCAATTAATTTATATAGCGCGCTACATACCCAGAGGGTCTCAAGGCGCTTGGAGAAGGGTGGGGGATTACTTGTCGAATATCCAGGTTTTAAGTTGCTTTCTGAATGCTAGGTGGTTCTGAGTGAGGCGAAGGTGAATGGGAAGTGAGTTCCAGGTTTTAGCCGCCAGGTAGGAGAAGGATCTTCCTCCCATGGTGGTTTTGTTGATGCGAGGTACAGCAGCAAGGGCTTGGTTGGAGGAGCGTAGCTGGCGGGAGGGGGTGTAGAAGGAAAGTCGTGTGTTGAGGCATTCGGGTCCAAGTTCGTAAAGTGCTTTGTGTGCGTGTGTTAGGAGACGGAATGTTATCCTCTTATTGACGGGGAGCCAGTGGAGGTTTTTCAGGTGACCAGAAATGTGGTCGTTACGCGGGATGTCTAGTATGAGTCTGGCTGATGCGTTCTGGATGCGTTGGAGTTTTTTCTGAAGTTTTGCGGTGGTACCGGCGTATAGGGTGTTTCCGTAGTCCAGGCGGCTTGTAACCAGTGCGTGGGTGACCGTTTTTCTAGTTTCGTTGGGGATCCAGCGAAATTTTTTTTGAGCATGCGAAGAATGTTGAAGCAAGATGATGAAATGGCGTTGACTTGTCTGGTCATCGAGAGTGAGGAGTCCAGAATGACGCCCAGGTTCCGTGCGTGGTCTGTCGGGATGGGTGCTTTTCCAAGGGACTCTGGCCACCAAGAGTCGTCCCAGGCAGAGGGGGAGGTACCTAAGATAAGGACTTCTGTTTTGTCGGAATTCAGTTTCAGACGGCTGTGTTTCATCCACTCGGCTACTTCTTTCATTCCTTCATGTAGGTTGGTTTTGGCGGTGTTAGGGTCTTTGGTGAGTGAGAGGATAAGTTGAGTGTCATCAGCGTAGGAGATGATGTTGAGGTTGTGTTGGCGTGCGATGGCCGCGAGGGGGCTCATGTATACGTTGAAGAGGGTGGGACTGAGTGAGGATCCTTGTGGCACGCCGCAAATGACTTCAGTGGCCTCTGACTTGAATGGTGGGAGGCGGACTCTCTGGGTTCTTCCGGCAAGGAAAGAGGTGATCCATTCCAGTGCGTTTCCCTGGATTCCGATGTTTTTGAGGCGTTGTATCAGGGTGCTATGACAGACTGTGTCGAAGGCTGCGGAGAGGTCGAGGAGGATGAGGGCGACTGTGTCTCCATTGTCCAGTAGAGTTCGAATGTTGTCTGTTGCTGCGATGAGTGCGGTCTCAGTGCTGTGTTTGGCTCGGAAGCCGGACTGTGAGGAGTTGAGGGATTTGTTGGTTTCGAGGAAGGCGGCGAGCTGGTTGTTGACAGCTTTTTCGATGACTTTGGCCGGGAATGGAAGGAGCGAGATGGGGCGGTAGTTTTTGAGTTCGGTGGGGTCAGCTGTGGGTTTTTTCAGAAGGGCGCTGAGTTCGGCGTGTTTCCAGCTTTCCGGGAAGGTGGCGAAGTTGAGGGAGCAGTTGATGACGTCTCGGAGGTGTGGTGCTATGATGGAGTCTGCTTTGTTGAAGATGTGGTGAGGGCATGGGTCTGTGGGGGATCCTGAGTGGATGGAGTTCATCAGGCGGATGGTGTCCTCAGTGGAGATTGGGTTCCATTCGTTAAGGATGTTCAAGGGGGGTGAAGGTACGGCAGAAGGTTGGGTGGGTTGGTCTCCAGGTTGAATGTCGAAGCTGTTGTGGATGTCACTATAGCATGGTACCACAGTGTTGTGAATACTTGGTTAACCAACACAGCTTAATTTTCCCGCGATAGACTGCGATGTTGAAAGTTGTGTTAAGCTAATATTGCGGAAGTTTTCACACGTTCTTAAAAACATCCCCCCATGTGTCTATGTAAACTTAATGCCCATTTCAATTGAAAATGTTCTGCCCATAAATGAAAGAGCTCTACCATAAGATGCTTTATAGTTACATTAAAAAATCACCTGCCTCATGTTAATGTTCTAAAAAGTATGGGAAGAAATGTATTGGAGGGATTTGTGAGCTTGGTTTTAAAAGCGATGAAGTATCACACATACGCACACTAGAACCATGGTAATGTCACACATACGCAATCTGTAAACTTGGTGGCTGTGCTATGTGTAGTGAGAAAACTGTATCATCAGCAGAATCTTGCAATCACCTGGGTGGCGTAGGGCACACTGTCGATGCCTTCGTGCCTCAGCAGGGTGTGCCTGGCTTTATTCTGTTTCCGCAGCTGTTTCTTTGCTTCTTTGGTAAGCTTAGGGATGCTTTGTCGCTCACAGTCCATGATCAACCTGCTGGGCATAATAAGCAGCCATTAGCAAAGGAAACACAAGGCTTCCAGTCCACGGTATCTTGAACTTCGGTTCCACGATCAGGACGATTACAGCATTCACCTAAGGCAAGCAAAAAATACAAGAAAATGCAAAAACCAGAATATGGTCTAAACAAAAGAACGTTTAGCGTCAGGGGCCAGTAAGAAGAGTCCTTAGTTGGCAACTGTTTTACATGAGAAATGTTGTCAAGACCCAAAAAATATTGCAGATAATAATAGTTTACAGCTGATGTCACTAGGTGGCGCTCTAAGACCAAATATAAACACTGGTTTGGCTTCTACAGCAAGCAGCTCTTGAGCAACTGGTATATCTCAGCTATCGCTAAGCATTGCCTCTGCGCAGCAAAGCCCACTAAACTATAAGCTTTTGAATGACTGGATATGTGTATAGCGAAACTGTGCAATGTGTTTTCAGAACTCTTTGGGGCTGGGGAGGCTTATTAATATTAGCACCTTGGTACCAGATGTAGTGCTAATATAAAAGGCATTGCAAATTGACAAATCCTTTTTTAAATTACTACTGGCAACCTTGCCTCGTGCACTGAGGTGATCACTGGCGGTAATTCATCTTTGGGTGGCCAGTAATGTCTGACAAGGTCACTTCTACAACAGTACAATACTAATAATATTAATACCTCTGGAAGAGTTTCGTTAGAGACCCCTGCACTAGATCAACGTTCCTGTCTTAAATATAGAACTGCACTATGACCATTTGATTGTCATTAGAGAAAATACAAATGTGAGCTATAGTCAAAAACAATATCGACCCCTCACCCCGTTTTACACATCCTTTAAAATAAACCTGCCAATTCCCTCTATTGGAAGAATGCAGGAGAGCGCCCACCATCCAAATTGTGTTAACTCTCTTCAAAACTAAGGGGGTCATTAGGATGTAGGGTGGATCGCCACCGCTCGCATGGCGGTGGCGATCCGCCCTACATCCTTCCCCGCCCGCCACCCATTTACCCCCCCGCCATATTAGTATGTCGGGGTACCGCCAGACGTATAGAATTTAAAGCTCTCTGCCTGGCTTTTGAAATCTTGAAACTCTCCTCCACTAGGATTTTGACCAACGTACTGGTACCATACACACCTACAAGCCACTTGCGCTCTCTGGGGTCATGCCTTGCTGTTGTTCCGGGGGTAAAACACATGCGTGCTGGGGGATGCTCTTTCCGCTGTTTGGCGGCCAAACTGTGGAATTCCCTCCCCATGCACATCTACAGCCTGGAGAATTATTTGATGTTTAGGAAGGCTATAAAAACTCATCTTTTTCCTGCGGTTTAGGCTCTAGTGTTTGGTCTGCCTGTAGTAAGCGCCAGGGTGCCTCTTTGCTGAGGCAGCTGTTGCGCTATAGAAGTCGGTCTAACACAACATAACATAACCGCGGCGGACAGGAAGACTGTCCTCAGCTTTTCCGCACGGTCCAAAAGTCGACCGGGCGGAAAAAGGTTTAATATGGTGGCGGTGTCCGCTAGACACCGCCATCCATATTAGTATGGGTGCGGAAACATGCCTCAACACCGCCACGGAAAGGCATGCAGATTCTGCTTTTGGGGGCCCGTTGCCGGCCCTCACAGTATTGGAGGTGTGGGGGGTGCACATGGGGGAGGTACACCTATGGTACCCCCTGCATTGTCATGGAGACAGGCACCGTGTGCATGACAATGCATGCAGTGCATTCCCAGCAATGCTGGGAATGGAGGATGCCACCGCCATGGGGGCGGTGGCATCCTAATTGTCGGGGTGGGACCGCCGCACCACTGGCGGTCGGTCCCAGCACCGCTAGGGTGGCGGGCTGACAGATGTCCGCCCGCCATCCAAATGGCCCACTATGTATGAACACTGTTAACCTACCATAACAAGCATTGGCGAAGCCAATAGGTCCAGCTTTGGCAGGTTGGTGCGATGGTTATTTTTCTTTAAATCTTTACTGCAAGCTATGTGACAAATAGAGTAGAAAAAAGAAAGCGTGCACCCAATGAACAAGCATTTGCAATGCAATAGGTCTCGCATTATTAAAGTTTGAGCTATTGGCATTGCTAAATAATGCAACACCAATAGCTCAAACTTTAATAATGCGAGACCTATTGCATTGAAAATGTCAGAAATAGAATGTACCTACAGAGTTCTTCTTCAATGCTGGGTCATTATTGGGGAGCCATGCCCCCTGCACATATACTCAAAGTCACGTTTATTTATTTTGTTCCAGGCAATAACTCATTAAAAAAATACAGTTTTTCAGAAAGCAGCTTCAGTTCTATAATTATTAAAAACATGTTCCTTTGCTTGCTTCAATGGAATTATTACATTGTCTTGTTAATTTCCAGGCAACAAGGATGTAAGAAGCAATTGGTAGAAATGGGAGTTGTGACTTGCCCCTCGGGCACAAATCCTACACATATGCTTCCGCCAACTGGCCTGAATATAGGACCATGAGTCAACAAGAGGGTGAGGAAGGCGGGTGCCGCGATTATACCAAAAGTAAAGAAATAGATGTTTTTTCTTTTGGTACAATTGCTGCACCCGCGCTTTACTTTTGATGTTATAAGTAAAGCGCGGGTGCACCGAAAGCGATCATGTAGCGATCGCTATTGTCAACAACTAGTGGTGCACGCGCACCACAGAGGAGCGGGGGCGGAGTGAGAACGCTGCACGTGCTAGCCACCAGTGGGAATGTGAGGAGCAAAGGCGGGACATGCGCCCCCCTTCGCCCAATCGAGTGTTGTATTTATTTTTTTTAAAACACGCAAAAGCCAATAACTGTAGGCGAAAGCAAAACCACACGCACAAGCGTGTAGTTAGCTTTCTAAAGCCCGTACAAGAGGTCTCACGCTGCGCGAGCAATGCTACGCACTGCAACGCTAGGCGCAAGACCTAAAAATGGCTGACAAATGCTTGCAATAAAAATGTTTAAATAAAAAAACAGTCCCTGATGTGACTGATTTACTAATGATTTTTTGGAACAGTAAACCTTGCATTCTATCATTATCTGTCACCTTAAAAAGAATACACCTAACCAAGCACTCAAACGGCAGGGTGCCTCAAAGTTAAAATGTCAAAAACACTTCACAACCACAAATTTAAAAAGGAGATATAGTAAATCATCATTTAACTGGGCACCCAAAGTGCAGGCAAAATAGATAGCATATAAAATAAATATGAAAACTTAAATAAAACTAATTTTGAATAAGTGTCACTGAAGAAAAAGATACAATATGTCAGTGCACATGAACAATGAGACCAGGCCTCTTACTAAAGTAGCACAGTGGGTGAAAAACGATTGGTTGGAATGCTACCCCCGAGCGACTGTCAGTTGTTAGACTATTTGCAAACACAAGGAGATGATGGACGGAGAGCTGAAACGTTTCACTCACCCCCTGTAACAGATCTGGGTTGAATCCATCATCGTTCTTTAGCTCACTTTGCCACCCAAGTTCAGACCCAGCCATATGCAAATCAGTCTTGACCCTATTCCTCATGGTAATAGTCCAGCCTGAACTGCCAAGCTAGGTCTTTCGTGGACCGGAAACAAGTATTCTGGGACCGGTTTCAGGGTAACACCCTTCATCAGCCATGCTAGCTTGAATCCAGTGGCAAAGTGAGAAAGTGACCCACGTCTGGACATACCCTGCCAACTTAGGGCGAACAAAGCGAACACAAGGAGATGATGGATGGAGCGCTGAAACTTTTTAGACACTGGGTTGCATCGATCATCGTTCTTTACCTCACTTTGCCAACCCAGTGCAGACCCAGCCATACGCAAATCAGTCTTGACCCTATTCCTCATGGTAATAGTCCAGCCTGAACTGCCAAGCCTGGTCTCCCCTGGACCGGAAACAAGCATCCTGGGACCGGTCTCATCAGCCAAGCTAGCTTGAATCCAGAGGCAAAGTGAGCAAGGGAAACACACGTCTGGGCATACCCTGCCAACATAGAGCTAACAAAACAAACACAAGGAGATGATGGACAGAGTGCTGAAACTTTTCAGACACTCACCCCAGTCACAGATCTATGTTGAATCCATCATTGTTCTTTAGCTCACTTCGCCACCCTAAGTCAGACCCAGCCATATGCAAATCCGTCTTGACTCTATTCCTCATGGGAATAGTCCAGCTCGAACTGCCAAGCCAGGTCTTCCCTGGACCGGACACAAGCATCCTGGGACCGTTTTCAGGGTAACACCCCTCATCAGACAGACTAGCTTGAATCTACTGGCAAAGTGAGCAAGGAACCCACAGTAATGATTTTACATTAAAACATATTAAAGTTACTGGGCACGGCACGTTATTATTAGTCTTAGATTTTTCACCAAAAAAAACACTGATTGGACATAATATGGATTGTGGGTGATACAAGTGCTGCCTGAACTGAGCTAGGCATTCTACCATACAACACGCTCCAAGAGTAAACCTTGACTGCTCAACTTTCCTATGGCAACGCCTCACCAGAGGTAGTAAGCACTGTATAAATACAATACATGAAAGTTAAAACCTAGAGAGGAAGTTCTTGGCAATTTAGTGAGCATACAGTAGGGCCTTGTTCCTGGGTTTTCAATGCTAGCAGCAATACTTGTCACAAGGATTGTCTACCTGCCCTTGAGTCACAAAGGTCTCAGAGAAATGCCCTGGAACTCTCAAATCAAAAATTCATTTTGAACTTAAGGGATCAGCCAGCACCATCTATTTGAAATTCTGCAGTCACATTTTCCTTGACTCACGATACTTACACTGGTGCTCTGTTGAGAAGCCTTTTTTGATTTAGGTACTATGTTTTACACGTGAAGCCTACCACAGTGTAGGTTCATTTTCATCAAGAAAATTATTTTTAAGTATATACTAGGGCGAGCTAAGTTTTGAGTCTCAGGATGTCTAATAGCTCCCTGTTTTCAAAAAAAAAAAATGGTGGTTGCCCTTTTAGGGCACAGGACACCCCTCTCTAGAATCCTCCATCCATGTATATTCATTTGGAAAGAAAGAATTTGAAATTGTGTAGGAACCTGAAGACCAGTCTCTTGACGTGATAGGATTTCAATCAACTGACCTTTGTTCAAAGTACTCATCCAGAGGGCGAAGACTTTACAAAAGAAAGCTCATTGGACCCTTCATGCCTCCCGTTGTTTTCTTTACATGTGGCTCTTTATTGACAAATTTTCATTTTTCACAGATACTCAAAACAAGCAAAATGAATAAGCAACACCAGGACTCTGGCCCACCCAGAGGGCACAACCAGCATACCGTCTGGGGCACTCTGACACTTTGTCTTCAACATCATCATAGCAATACTATAGCAATACTCTCCTTCCTCTCCTAAACCCCTTCTCAATCAGAGCAATTGCTTACTTTTGAATACCAGGTCCTTGGGGAAGCACGCGCTTGACAATTATAATCTTCCGACAGACTTTAAACCGTCGTGTCTTTTCTTAACGGAAACCTGGTTAGGAGAAGGTTCGGGACCTGACATTGCAGCAGCAATTCCCCCCAGCCATGTGATTTTTAGGAATGATAGAACTACAGGGAGAGGAGGTGGGGTTGCCTTGGTGGTGGACAGACGTATCTCCTGTTCAGTTATCCCCAATGACAATATTCAGGGTTGCGAGACCTTGGGGTTTTCCCTCTCCTTAACGCCCAATCAATCTTGCATTGGGCTGTTGGTCTATAGGCCCCCGGGCCCGGCAGGCTCCTTTTTTGAAGAGCTCCATTCGGCCATATCCACGCTCTGTCTTAGATCCAAACATTGCCTGCTTTTTGGGGATTTTAATATCCATATGGACACCGTTGACGCCCCCGACACGGTCAAGCTGACTGACATTGTTTCCTCCCTAGGGCTTACTTCCCTCCTTCAGTCTCCCACGCACCTCAAGGGTCATACCCTAGACCAAATATTTTCTACCATTCCCATTGTCCTGTCCTCCTTGGCACCCGTGCTTTGGTCTGACCACTATTTAGTGGAATTTCTAATTCCTCACACTGAGAAGAGCTCCCCGAATAGTTACATGCGTCCATTACAAGAATTCAGAGCGTTCCATCGGGTTTCCTCAGCCATGATAGCGCAGGCCCTCAGCGACCATCCGTGCCAACTCACTGGCTCGCTGGAAATGGACCTTGAACGTCTGCAGACTTGGCTTACCCAAAGATTTAATGACCTAGCACCGCCCCGGGCCTCTCAGTCCACCTCTGCTAAACCATCTGCCCCCTGGTTCTCGTCGGACCTGGCTGCGAAACGGCGACAGTGTAAAAAAGCAGAAAGAGCATGGCGCAGGCAATATGATTCTAAGTCTAGGGAAGCTTATAAAAGTCTATCAGAGAGTACCACCGCGACATCACCGCTGGCAAAAAATCCTATCTAGCAAAGAGAATTGATGCAGCCTCTAATTCGTGCAAAGAAATTTTTAGGGTGGTGAAGGACTTCATTTCCCCCTCCTGGTGCACCCCCAAGACCACGCACTCGGAGCTCTGGATCACCGAGCTGACCAACTTCTTTGCCAATAAGATCAATGCCATCCAAAACACTTTCGCGGCTATCAGGATGACATCAATCCAGGAAGTACCTCAGTCCCCTCCCTCTCTGAATTCTCCGGGCCCGGTCCTCTGGGATTTTCCGTCGCTGACTCCCGAAATCTCCCTTGAGCTTCTTTCTAAGCTCAAATCAGGTTCCCCTCTTGACCCCTGTCCTGCAAAAATCCTGGCCCAGGTGGCTCCGGTACTTAACCCTTTAATTAATCCGCTTCTTAACCTTTTCCTTAGCACAGGGACGGTCCCTCAGCCATTGAAGCAGGCCCTGATTCTACCTCTTCTAAAGAAACCCAACTCGGACACTAGGAACCATGCTAACTATAGACCCATTTCCCTTTTGCCGGCCCTGGCGAAAGTTGTCGAAAAGCATGTTCATACCTCCCTCGTCAACTTTCTCGAGGCCCATGACATTCTGCATCAGTCACAGTCAGGGTTTCGCTCCAATCTCAGCACAGAAACAGCTCTGGGGTCACTGAAGCCATCAAGGAAACCCTAGATGGTGGGGCAAGCCATGCTGATCATGCTTGATCTGTCGGCGGCTTTTGACACCGTCCCCCATGACCGTCTCCTTTTTAGACTCTGGGAGATTGGCCTGAGGGGGACGGTGCTCAGCTGGTTTAGATCTTTCCTTGCCAACCGCCAGCAGACGGTCTGGGCCCCCCCTTTCTCCGCCATAATGCCACCTCTGGAGGTTGGAGTGCCTCAGGGGTCTATCTTGAGCCCCACTCTTTTTAATATCTATATGACCCCTCTGGCGGCATTGGCGGAGGCTTTCGGGGCTCAGATCGTATCATAGCGGGCGACACCCAACTCCTGTTCACGTGTGATAAAGGATCTGACTTTCATGGTGCAAACATCTGGGGCTGCCTTGAGGCTCTTTTCAACTGGTTTGAACAGAACAGCCTCAAGTGCAACTCCGATAAATCGGAAGTACTCTTCTTTGGCTGCCCTGCAGACCCCAGGTGGAAGGACTGGTGGCCGGTGACCATTTTTCCCCCGGACAGCGACTCAACGGTCGCCAAAAACCTGGGAATCCAAATGGATAACAGCCTTTCCCTTAAACCCCAGGTTCTTGGCCTGGTCGGCAAATAGAAGAATTACCATTCAGGCCTTGATAGGCTCGCGCCTTGACTACTCTAATGTGTTATACCTGGGCCTTCCTGACTTCCTCTTAGCTCGCTTGCAAGTCGTCCAGAATTCAGCGGCTAGAGCCATCTTCGGCCTCACTAGGAGAGCAAGAGCCAGTGACCTTCTTAAAACCTTGCACTGGCTCCCGATCAAAAAGCGCATTGCTTTCAAAACGCTCACCATGGCATTCAAAGCCCTCCATGGTCTGGGCGCAAGATATCTTCAGAGAAGGATGAGCTTCTACACACCCTCCAGATCTCTGAGATCTTCCACTCAGGCCATGGCTGTCACGCCTACGATTAGGCGTGCCCGGTGCGGGGGCCGCTCTTTTAAGCGCCTGGCACCCCAGATGTGGAATGCCCTTCCTCTCTCTCTGAGAGTGACTAACAATCTCCTGGCTTTCAGAAAAAATCTTAAAACTCTTCTTTTCACTCAGTAACCCTTTCACCGCCACCTTTCGCCTTGACTGAGGATCTTCCAGCGCCGGGACACTCTTCGGAGTAGCCATGCGCTATAGAAATCCACTGTATAACATAACATAACATATGCTTGTGCCGGTTGTGTGTGCACCCCAGTGCAATCCATATTCTCCCTTTGTGCATCTGGTATCCACCACTGTCCACTATCTAGAACCCCATGTTGTGAGAGGGTGTAAAAAACACCATACAGGGGCTTAAACCTGAAACCATGTTTTAGTGGAGGCAGCCTAACACCCTCTGGGGAGCCAGCAATAAAACATTAATATACTTCACTGTTAATTGAGGAAGCTGGAGGGTAGGATTTGATGGTTAGTGAGAGGATTATTACTACAAGGCCAGGGACCCACAACTTGGGGATAGATAAGAGGTGGGGGGTCAGAGGGCAACGGACAGCAGGATTCAGAGGACACAAAACCAAAGTGCGTCATGCGCAGGGTTCCTACCCTGTGGCTTAGTTACTGGAGGCCTATTGTCCGTCATGGCTGCCATCTTTTCTAAGTATGTGTCCCAGGCTTCCCGTTGTGTGTTGGGGGGGTAACAACAAGTGCCACATTGTAACTTCAGCTGTCGCCAAGCACAGCCCGTAGCCATATAGTAAAATTATGCTTCCAAAGTTGTGCAGCAGGGGCACCCAGGGGCCACAGTCGAGAACATGCGGTTGAATGGCACGGGTGTTAGGAAAGTCTGGTGCAGGAAGTTAAATTGAGTGAACTTAAACTGAGGGTTTCTAGACACTTATATATATATGTGTGTAATAGTACCTTGTATAGCACAGTAATACCATGTGTGTAATTCCTGTGAGTGATCAGGGTCTGGCTCCTGGCGTTCAGGTCCACAGAGGTGCCCTATAGCGGTCAAAAGCACACAGTAAGACAGGGGTTTGCTGCATGCAAGGTCAGATTTTTTCCAGATGTTCTGGAAAAGTTAAGAGAGTCTTATGCACATATAGGTCTAACGGCGTGGCTTGACAGCCAATGGTGGAGGACGCGTGAGCTTGCTTCTCCGCACTTGCCTGCTAATTATCCTGTCCCATCCAGTGCAGTCCCGGCCCACGATAGAAGGTGAAGCATACCCGGAGTACAGGGGGAGCCATGGGATGTGTGGAGCGCTGCTCGCGAGCAGGGAGTTCTCGGACAGCACGGGTCTGGTGAACCGAGTCAGGCCGACATTTTCAAGATGGCGACCCTGAGCTGCTGTACCGCTTTGGACCCGACCACCCCTGGTGACTCCAGATACGACTTGGCTCGCTGCAAGAGCCCTGAGGCCTTGAGGAGGGGGACCGCACCGTCAAATTGACTGACTTGCAGAGGGGTGAGGCCTCTGGGGAAACCACAGTCATAGTGGCGCAGGGAGGCAAACACCCTACATATCCTGCTGTGGCTTTGGGAGAATCTACAGCCCTGCTGGGCCCAGATGCAGACGCACCTCCACAGGGCCGGACTGGCCATAGCGTGCACCGGGCATTTCCCCCGGTAGGCCGCTAGGGTGGGGGCCGGTTTTGGGCCCCAGGGGGGCTGATTTTGTTACCAGGGGTCCGCTATGTCGGTCCCCTGTAACAAAATCGGCCGAAACCGGCCGTCGCAAACTGCTTGGCTGCACTACCCCTCACCCCAGGGGGGCCCAGCTGAGCAGTTTACCAGGGCCGGTTTCTGTTCCCAGTCCGGCCCTGCACCCCCACCTGAGAGGCAGAGCGGCAGAGCACCGATTGGCCAGGCGGATGACTGACTGGCCCTGATGGAGATGCGTTGAGCAGAGACAGCTTCCTGTGGGACGGTGGACATTCGGGGCCTGAGTCGGGGTCCGGCGAGCGGCATGGGGCTTGATGCGGATGGGCCTTGACCTCCGCCTCATTTGTCTCTCTTCTCCTACAAAAGGCTTCAGACCTGCTCTAGGCTGGACGTTCGATCCAGGCTGCGCCTGCGGCGCGAAGACCCTTGGGGCTCCGGATGCTGTCCGGCCCACTGTATGGTTCTCGCCGGTCCAGGTTGGGGCATTATCACCACACGGACAGGCTTGGGCTAAAGAGAAAGGAAAGACGTCACAATCCTTTATAGCCCAGTGCGCGCCGAACGCCCCGATGGGCCTGGAACAGAAGGTCGGAGCACCGATTGATCTGGCTGGGGGTGGACCGGGCCCCAGGGGAGTGTGGTGTGGAGGTAGCTTCCTTGTAGGCCAGCAGATACTCGGGGCACTGGTCGGGGCTTGGCGTAAAGAGAGATGCGAGACACGGCTGGTCCTGGGCACCCCTCTACAGTCTCCTTCCTTCCTGTATGGGACCATGGGCAGTTCCCCCGAGCCAGACATAGGACCCAGATTGTGCAGGGGGTGCAGAGGCAAAGGAGCGGCTGGCCTTGAGTGGGGTCGACATCAGAGACTGGCATAGTGGCCTCCTAAGCCTTCTTTTGAACTACATTTCATACTCACTGTGCTGAAGAGGCTGGGCCACGAGTAGAGGTTTGGGATCCCTGTGGTGAGCAGCGATTATACAGGGTTGACACTCGCCATGCTGGGAGAATGATGGACTAAGTACGTAAAGGTGACGTTGTTGGGATATGTTACCTGAACCTGAGTTCCGAGATCACCCGCATTTGCAGTGACACCCCAGACAGGGGTGATTCATTGACAAAACTGCGATAGCAGCTATTAGGTCCGCTCCTTGAGCAGGGAATGGCAAGACCAGAGCTAAGCCGGCGGGAGTGCCCCCGGAACAGGAAGATGACTCCCTAGAGCAGAAACAAGGGAACCTGGGATCCACGGGCTTGGAGGACCCAGTGAAACAACAGCTGACCAGAATGTTAGAAGCCATAGTCGGCACTAAAGCAACATTACACTAAGACATTAGTACTGTGTCTGTAGGGTTGGGACTCCTTAGAGCAGAACATCATAAGTTGGCTGAAAGGGTGAAAGTAGTGGAGACCTTGATTGCTGAGCTTAACCCAGCACAACAGGCATTGACACTCCAAGTGGAAGAACTCTATGACAAGATCGGTACCTTGAGCACAGGGCTGAAGATGTGGAGGGTTGTAATAGAAGAAATAACATTAGAGTGGTGGGTCGACCTGAAGGAGTGGAGGGGGGAGATATGATCGCCTACCTTGAACCTTGGCTCCGCACAGTGGTCGCACCAGTGGGTCTGTCACCGTTCTATATGCTTGAAAGGGCTCACTGTGTTCCGGCCCAACCGCTGGCTCCGAGCTGCACCCCACGCCCGGTCGTAGCTAAGCTTTTACACTTTAAAGACAGAGACACACTGCAGCATAAAGAACAAACGGATGGCCCCTTTGTGGTAGACAACTGCAAGGTCTCCATATTTCCTGATTATACAATGGCAGTCCAAAGGAGACGAGCCTCTTTCTTTGAAGTCAAGAAACCCTATGGGAAGTAGGCCTTTAATACTCTCTAATGTTCCGTCCCTCCCAGGATGGCGTGGGAATAGATCAAGGCTTATAGATCTGCGGGACCACCCACGGGGCCGGGACTCATTGCAGTGCCTCTGGATCTGGACCCAGGAGAAGATCCAGGAGGAGACCCAAACGGGGTCTACTGAAGAAACCAAGTCCATCTCAAACTGAGAGGGAAAGAGCTGCGGCCCTTTAGGTAGTGGCTGAGATTATGCAAGACAAAAGAATCCTCTCGGAGGCTGTCTCTCGTTCGTGAAAGGGACCGAGGGGTCGGACTCTGATTCCTCCCATGAGAATAGTGCTACCCTGCCAACAGTTACCCGGAGGACTGCAGATGACATTATCTGAAAATGGAACATATAAATACAGTGCCTGGCCCCCGTGTTGGTCTGCGCCCCACCGAACCATTTCAGAGTCGGACTGGGCTGGGTCGAGAACTGGGCCGGTGCGGCTCACATATGTGACTGTTCCTTCTAAAGCTGGCCGCACGCCCTAGATGGACCACTCCACTGGTTGGTTTGGGTCCTAGTTCGAAACTGATGGTTTGTCTACAGTTTGGGCGGCTGGCTTTTGCCAGACTGCTCTGGGACCGGGGAGTTTTTGACTGTGGGTGTTTTCCTATGGTTTGATTTGTTCTGTTTGCAGAGGTGGCAATGAATCCTTTGTCCGGGAGTGGGGTCGGCAGGGAGGCAGAAGTGGGTGGAACCTTGGAATTTGTTTTTAACCATGACATACACCATACATTGAATTTACTAAAGTGGAACATAAAGGGATGGGTTTGATGATTAAAAGACATAACGTGCACAGCTATTTGAAGAGATGGGGCATACATTTAGCACTACTGGAGGAGACCCATCTCCTGAGGGGCAATGTGGAGGGCAGATTTTTGTGACCCCTTTTCAGCCTATGCTCGGGCGTGTTAATTTGGATACGGGCAGGGGTCCCCTTTGAATTAGTACGTACCCTCATAGATAGGGAGGGCAGATATGTGTTACTTACTGGGAGACTGCGCAGCTGGGATATTATGCTCAGTGGCGTAACGAACCTTGAGGGGGCCCCCCTGCAGGGTAAGTGAAGGGGCCCCCTCCGGACTCATTCTAGAGCTCCCCAGCAAGAGTGCGGTGCTGACGGGGCCCCCTGGAGGGTAGGGCCCCCCGCACCGCGGGGGCTGCAGGGGCCTGTGTTACGCCCCTGATTATGCTTGGTAGTATATATGCCACCAATCAAGACTAGGTGACTTTCCTTCATGATATCTCGGCCCAGATGGCTGACCTAACAGCAGGGACCATGATACTAGGAGATGATTTTAACTGTGTTGTAGATATCTCGCTAGACCGCTCTTATCCCCCTCTCCCAGGGGCCCAGACCCACCGTACAGCCACGGGGTTCCGAGACTGGAGGGAACACTGGGGGCTGGATGACATTTGGAGGGTACTGCATGCAGAGGGTAGGGAATATTCCTTGTTTTCTCCGGGGAGAGGTGTGGCGCCACGGCAGGGTGACTGACTCCGGAATCTGGGGATCACGGTTCGATCCCCGGGGCCGGCGGTAGTTTAGCCAAGCACCATGTGACTCTGGGCAATAGCTTGCTTAATCTTCCCGACGGCCCCCAGCGTCTAGAGACCCTAACGGGTGATGGTTCGCACTTTACAAATGTGGATGATTATTAATATTATTATTCTCCCATGCATCAATTACACACAAGACTATATGCCTTCTTGTGCTCCCCAGACGTTAGTGGTTCCGTCATACATACTGAATACCTGGGGCATACTTTTTCAGACCTCAGTCCATTATTGATGACCCACCAACCCTTGGGGACGTGCCCCCCGATTCCCCTATGGAGACTCAGCTCCCTGATGTTGGAGGATGTCCCCATTAGGGAGTCCCTGGGCACTATTATCGAAACCTTCTTTTCCAATAATGTGTATACAGCAGCAACGGCACTTGTGGAATGGGGGACGTTTAAGGTGGTGGTAAGGTGAAACTGCTTGGGTCAATTAGTTGGGGCGCAGAGAGACCTTCATAGGGAGCTGGAAACATTAGAGGACCGATTGGGCAGACTAGCCAAAGTGCAGGTAGTCCTCAGCTTTGAAACGCTTGCAGGAAACACGGACACTTTAAAATGATACACCGAAAAGGTTACAATGCTACGATTATGAGAGATACCTTACTACGGTACAGAAAGAGGAGGTGAAAACTGGCCGCATACTGGCATGGCTGATCAGAACGGAATAAAGCAATTAATGCTTTATTCCGGGAATACTATAAGATGTTATACAACGCTCCTCCTCCGGTTTCGCAGATGGAGATCGGAGACTTCTTGACTCCCTTACAGCTCCATGTACTAGATAGACAGGCGCAGCAGACACTGGAAGACCCAGTGACGTTACAGGAGGTTCATGAGGCTATCTCAACTGTGGCCACAGGTAAAACGCCTGTGTCTCCTAGCGGAACTTTATTCAGTATACGCTTCCAAATTGGCACCCCACATAGTGACTATCTATGCCAAATCCCTAAAACTCCGAAGGCTTGAACTCCTGTTGAGACTACGGGTCAACAAAAATAAAACCTGTTTCCTGTGGCGGGCCCTACCTGTAGACCTTAATTGGGCACCCTATACATTAAAATATTTGGGAATTCACATTTTCCTCTCTCTAGACAATCTAAGAGAGGGTAATTTAGATAGGGCGCTCCGATCCCTTCAGTCCTGCGTGTCTTTTTGGGACTCCTTGCTATTCCCTATCAAGGACAGAATTTTCCTGACCAAAATGGTCATGTTTCCCCGTCTACTATATTTTTGTCAACCTTCTGATCTTGATGCCTACAGACGGTTTTGACGATTGGATTCCTTGCTGCGGGACCTCATCGGGGAGGAAGGATGGCAGAGAGTTTCATTTGAGACATTACAACGCCCAATGGCAGAGGGATCCTAGGGGTGCAGCATTTCGAGCTTTATCTAATGGCTTTCCAAATGCAATGGTTGGCGCAGTGGTTAGAGGGAGGGAACGTCCCTGATGGAGCCAGGTACATGCTCCAGCCTATTACAAGCTAAGGTGCTTGACTCCACAGTGATAATTCCTTATCGATCGATACTGCAGACCACGGCCCTGCAGGGTTGGAAACAATTTATGGCCAAAATGGTCAGGATCCCCGATATACAGTGGTGTTGCCACTAGTCGGTTTGCATCATGGGGATCCGCGGTCGATATTCACACCGAATAAATGGTAGCCTGGACAGAGTTGGGACTGGAGACAGAGGGTGACTTCTATCAAGAGAAAGTTTTAGTCCCTTTTGAGGAAGTAATGGAAAGTTGTGGCCTTCTGCTTGGACATTTCCTACAGTATGAAGCATGTAGTACTGCATTCACTGCTGACATTGTGTACAGCTGGGCATGAGGTCAAATGGTTTTATGCTTCATTGACTGGAGTGCCCCTTACTCAACTGTGCATATTACGGAGACATTGGGAGCTGGTCCTAGACAGAGTTTACTGACTTGGAATGGGGCCAAATTTTGGCATCCCCCAAGAACATTTCCTGCAACGCGAGGTTGAAATACATACAATTCAACTTTCATGCACATGACTTTCCACCATCTACAGGTTGCATACGGTGAGGAAATACGTAGTTGCCCGAGGTGTAATCACAGTGACGCAGATTTTATACATATGACTTGGGCCTGTACTGTGTTGTGTCCGATTTGGGATGAAGTATTATAAAGGATAAATGATACATCGGGGCGCACGTTAAGCGCCACGGCCGAGGTATGCTTGCTGGGGCTTTTTCCCCCGACCACTAAAGCAGATGGTGTGGAATAAATCTGTAGATCTGGCCATGGATCTAGCCAAAAGGAGGATAGCAATGTCCTGGAAATCCACCACTGAGCCACTGATAGGAATCTGGAAACGAGATGTAACCAGCTGGGCTGGAGCCGAAGGTAGAGCCTTAATCAGAGAAGAATCAAAGGGATTAGGGTGCTGCCCCACAGTTGAACAGTGGAAGGAACTACTTGTTGCCTGGGAACATCCGACACAGACAAGTAGTGAAGGAGCAGGGAAGCAAATGAGTTAGAATAAGTAGTTACAGATAGACTAGGAACCTCAATATATATGCCCCCACAGTACAAACGCCCACTGCACAGTATGCAATATATTGATCATGGCCTTGACTAGAAATGGCTGGAACCCCTCCTTCCTACACCCTGCTTGTGAAAAGGCACTCCCAGGCTGCACTCTTGGCCTACATCATAAACCACCTTCCTGCATATGTTAAGTTAAATGTTTGGTTTTAGTTTGAGATTACTGTGCAAAGATGGCATTTCATAACCTCCTTTCCGAGTTGATATGATCAATCTTGAAACTGACACGACTATATAAAGCCCATATTGCACACTGTAAAGCCGCGATTTATGCTGAAAGTGAAGGAGCAACCGAATAATATCCTGGTATTATATAACACATATATAAAGAGTTTATAGATTTAGGCTGTGACTGGAATGAACCTTACAATGCTTTCTCTGAATAGAAATGAGTAATGAGGCTTTTACATTGTTGATATCCTGTCTGCTCTCTTGCATAAATGATAAATGGCAATAAAAATATGATTTTAAAAAGAGGTCTCCCGGCGCAGTAAGGCCAGCATCCCTCCGTGGTCCAATATTACAGGGCGTAGCCACTTAGTACAGAGTCGGCAGAGCACATATTGGTAGGGCAGCTGGCAGCACTTAAGTTAGACATATCTGCCCCAGCAGCGCTTTGCGGTCGTGGTCAACCGGACAGGGTGCAGGGCCACCACCCGGAGATCCATTAACCAGCTTATTATCATGCAGTCCCCTAGGTCTCTCTTCACAACTGCCTGTTTAGGGTTAGGAGTGTCTATAACTAGGCGCATAGGCCACTGCAGGTGGGCTGCCACATAGTAAAGCTCATCATTAGGTGCACCTAGCCTGTCATTTTCCAGGGGTGCATATATTTTATGGAGTGCCAGCCACCCTTTTATGTCCAGACCTCCAGGTCAGATCGGAGAGAATAAAGTGCATTTCTCTAAAGAAGCACCAGGGAGACTAACTGGGAAAGCTGCAAAGTAATACAGCAAGCGAGGCAGTATATTAGCTATTGCCACCCTGCCCATCATTGACACGGCAGGGAATTCCAGAACGCCAAGGAGCTGCACGTACTTGCCATGACCACTGCCAGTTTCCCTTAAATGAGATCATCATCGGAGTGTTAAATGTTCACACCCAGGTAGCGGAAGGTGTCAGGCACCAGTCCATCGCCGTGCTTCACACTCCCCCTGCCGTGAGGTGTCGCATGGGGAACAGGCTAGATTTTGCCCAGTTCAGCCGCAGGTCTGAGGCCCTGCCAAAGTTGTCTAATACCGCCATTACTCGCAGAAGGTCCCTTTCCACATCCTCGAGGTACATCAATGCTTCATCCGCATACAACAATATGATTTCCCAGGAATTACCATTCGGAATCCCTCACTGAGGTCCCTGCAGGCGAAAAAGGCATGCAAAGGGCTCCATAGCCAGTGCAAAAATGTTAAGCGACAATGGGCATCCCTGCCTTGTGCTCCTGTGGATCCCGAATGCAGCAGAGCTCTCACTGTCCGTTCGCGCTCAGGCCACCAGTAGAGTGCAAAGTAGCACTATCCACCACGAAATGTCTGGACACCGTCACATTCTTTTCAGTACTATCCTCAAGTAGGGCCACCCCAGGGTGTCAAAGGCCTTCTCAAAGTCGAGGGAAAGAGCTGTGCACAGTATAGTCACCAGCAGGTTTTCTTCCATCGTTGGAATAGGCGAGTTAGATTCAAGAATGTGTTTCTCCTTAAGATACAACCATTTTGGTCTTGGTACACTAATGTGGAAAGGCAGGGTAGTAATCTAACCTTCCCTAGTACCTTATATTCTGAGTTGAGGAAGGAGATTTGTCTGTATGATCGCACCTTCAATGGATCTTTACCCGGCTTGGGCAGGACCACAATCAGTGCTTCTTGCAAGGTCGCTGGAAGGGTGCCCTTATCTCTCGCCCAGTGAAATATCTTGTGTAGTTTTGGCGCTAGGGTCACACTATAGGTGGAATAGAATTACACTGGGAATCTGTCCATCCTGAGGGTTTTATTATGTCCTAACTAGTCAATCGCAAGAAAGACCTCTTCCACAAATAATGCCTCATCTAAGGTGTGGCACTATAGCGGTTCCAGGTGCGAAACAGGCAAGGTGTCCTGTAACTCCTGTGGGGTTGGGCTTATCTAAGCTCCCTCTGCTCTGCATGGAGAGGTGTAATAATTGAAATAGATCAGGTTAGTGCTGAGCTGCGTGTTCAGCATTTGTTCCATTGGGGATCTAATGGCACTCATGGGAACCCTAGAGATCTCAGGAGTCACGCCAATACACGCCCGGCCCCATCTCCCGCTGCGTGATGCCTTGCCACATATTTCATGCAGTCTAGTTTTCCTAGTCTGGCGACCACTTACCTTTGTTCCCTGCGGCGAAGGGTCGCTTCGTCTTCATTCACCGCAAAGCTCCTTGCCCACACCTCCGCCGCTCTGTGATTTGAGTCCGCAGTATGTGCCTTACCATGTATGAAGTTTTGATGCACACACCTGTGTGACCAACTTAAAGGCATCCCATTCGATCCCCGCGTCAGTGGCAATTCCATCATTTTCGGTGAAGTAGTTAATGATGTGTGTGCCAAGGTATCACTAAAAACCCTGTCCTGCAATGCTGGGGTATACAGATTCCAGGTAGGTACCGGCATCAGCCGTCTGCCCCACTGTAATGACATTTTGAGGGGGCTGTGATCCGAGAGTGTGTGGCCCAGGACTGCATGCCTCCCTCTTTAACATCTACCATGACTTCTACCAACTACATGTTTCCTCAGCTCTCCCCTTACACCAAAGGTCAAACCTTGCCCCTACAGTGATAACATCTCACCTCACTATATCAGCATTGACCTGGGTATTTATATCAAATCTCTCAAAATCTAAAATAGCCTGAAACCTTGCAGGAAGACTTATATTTGGTTTACAGAACCGTAATCAAATCATAGAAGCAAGAAAATATCTACATTGGCTCACATGTAAAAAATGAGTAGACTTCAAAGCACTCTGCCTCACCCGCAAAGCTCTTAAAAATAATGCAACCAACTCCTCGCACCTCTCCTAACTCTTTACAACTTACTAGCCGACAAACACCTGATGAAGGCTCCCCTTCTTCTCTTGCACTTTACTACATCTCTCTTAAATCCAAGCCTCAAATAATACTAATTTGTTTTCATTTTGCAGTTCATGCAACACTTCTGCCATTTCAAAGCTCTGTGAATAAAAGCTACCTCTATTAAGTACTACACTACTGCTTTGACATCACCTCCTCCAATTGGTTGCTGTTGTCATTAATAGTAAATCATGAAGTTTCCTAAATGATATTTGTCCAAGTATCTTTCAAGACTTCACACAGCTCCTGACATGTGCAAACACCCTAAAAGAGTTTCATTCTCCTCTGGAATACTTTGACCTCTTTCAAGAGAGCAGTAGTGACAAAATCACCACTTGTTCCAAAGGATGTAACAAACTATAGGGCAATTGCAGATCTACCATACTTGTTTGAATTGTTAAAGCAAGTGGTTATGGAGCAATAGGACCGTCTGTCAAATATATTCTGCCTAGTTTGGTTTCAAGTAGTTCATTTTTGTGGATGTGGATGGCAAAGATGTCTGGGATCTAATCTTGTTAGAACTGATCCATCTTCATTATAACTGAGCAAAACATACTGATTCTAGGTTCCAGGAAATAGGGTTGTGTTGCTTGGGCTGAGCTAGGTCTTAAGTTACAGCCATGCTTTTTCTTTAAGATTTGCTCACACAGTCACGTGCAGCATTCCCCAGTATGGTCTCCCAAAACCACCCCATCAGCTGCAAGATTAACTGCATGCTTCTTAACTGCAGATCTGCAATCAAGCACGCAAAAGAGTTGGCTGATGTCATACTGAACTATGACATTGACATTGCGTTCATCATCGAAACCTGTCTCAATGAATCATCCTACCCGATCCTTGACCTTCTAGTCCCCCCTGGTTCCTCCATCATTAAAAAGGACAGAATAGACCAATGCGGTGGCGGCATTGCCATCATTCATAAGAACAATATGAAAATAGCTAAAAGTAAAACCCACTCCTTTTCTTCATTCGAATACCTCATCACCAACCTAACGCGACAAGACAACAAAGTAGCTAAATGCCATCTCATTTATCACCCTCCAGGAAATACTCTCACTTTCGGAGAACAACTATCTGACTTACTTACACACTGCTCCCTATCCAACTCCGACAACAATATCCTAGGTGACTTAAATCTCCACTGGAATAACGAAAAGGACACTTTAATACAGTAACTAAATGAACTCCTTCTAAATGAGCTCACCCAACACTGCAAGGGACAAACCATCAACCAAGGCTTTACCTTAGATGAGATCATAGCCAAAAACTAAATAATAAGCATCAATAACATTCTCCCAATTGACTGGTCAGACCACCACATCATTCTATTTAAAATCAACTAAACTGCAGCGCCACCAGTCAAAGCCCAGATTACCCATCAATGGAGAAGAAACCTCAATCCCATCCCCCTCTCTGACCTTGAAGAAAAAATATCATCACTTCTCCAACCCTTCAGAGACAACCTTAACACGGACGAACTCACTACACTCTACAACATGACCATGAAAACTGCACTTGACCAACTAGCCCCCATTAAACACAAAAGGATCAGAGATATCCCATCTAGAGCCTAGTTCAACAAAGCCTCAACTCTGAAAGAAGACAAGTAAGAGCCGTTGAGAGACTCTGAAGAGCAAACCCATCCACAACCAACCTCTTCCAGGATGCAGGAATTACAAAAAACACATTGTAAATCAAGTAGAAATCCCTTTTCTTCCGGAGTGCCCTGGACAAAGCAAAAAAGTGCCCGAAAGAACTCTTCAACATCATCTGCAAACAGACTTCCAAACCCACCAAGGAAAATCCAACTGCCTCAAAACTACATTATGACAACCTGGCCGAATTCTTTAATGACAAAATCACCAAAATTGAGCTCTCCTCAGACCACCACCCTCAATCCCAACCCAGTAACTCGTCGCCCAAACAAAGATAAACCCAACCCCAGTTCACTCCATGATACCCAAAACCGAGACACCTCTCCTATCAACCACCAAAATAAGTCTATACCCAAGACCCTCCTCTTCTCCGAAGAGTTGAAGGACTTCAAACCTCTCTTAGAAGAGGACATCTCCAGGGTGATTGCCAACTCCAAACCCTCCGCCCACTACGCAGACCCACTACCTGCTTCCCTGGCTAAAAACCTCATCCTCACCTAAACCCCGCTGTGGACGAAGATCATCAACAGTTCATTAAACAGGTTGATGCCCGAATGCCTTAAACAAGGCCAAATCAGCCTCCTGCTAAAAGAACCTGATGCTGACTGGAACAATCTCAAAAACTTTAGACCCATCACCATCCTTCCTTTTCTAGCTAAAATCCTCGAGAAATGTGTTCTTTCGCAACTCAACAAACACCTGGAATCGAACAACCTACTTGACTCACACTAATCTAATTTGAGGAAGGGATACAGCTCTGAAACCGCAAATCTAAGTATAAATGATGACATTCACAACTCCCTTGTCTCAAACAGATGCTGCCTGCTTGTCCTCCTCGACCTATCGGCGGCTTTTGACACTGTGGATCACCAGCTACTTTTAGATGCTCTACAAAAGCATATCAGAGCAGATGGCACTGTCTTAAAATGGTTCTCCTCGTTTGAGCAAAACCGATCCCAACTCATAAAAATCAAAAACTCGATATCCGACATCTCACCCACAACCCAAGGTGTCCCACAAGGCTCAGTCCTCTCCTCCACACTCTTCAGCGTCTACATGGAATCCCTCACTACCATTCTAAAGCATGCAAATATCTACGATCATCTCTATGCTGACCCCACCCAGCTCTACCTCAAAATATCTTCCCTTAAAAAGACATACTCTTACTCAACTCGACACTTTCAAAAGTAGAAAATTGGCTATCCATCAACCACCTCCAACTCATCCAAGAAAAAAAACTAAATTCTTTTCTTCTCAAATCATGACCAACTTTCTCAGATCCATGAATGGATAAACAACCTAGACTCCCTAAACTGCAAGCTATCCCCGGCAAACTCAGCTAAATCTCTAGGGATCTCTCTGGACACAGGACTAAACATGAGCTCCCACACAAGCTCCACTACAAAGGGACTTCTACAGCCTCAAACTCCTCAACAGAATCAAGCCTTTCATACCCCCCAATGACCTAAAAATTGATTGCAACTCAAGCTCTAGTTCTGTCCAGACTTGACTATGGAAACGCCACACTAACTGGGGCAGCTAAAACACACATAGCCCCTCTGAGAGCCACCGAAAGCGCAGCAGCAAGAATGGTCACAGGATCCATGAAACACTACCACATCACCCCTGTGTTGCAAAACCTAAAATGGCTACCTATTGAAGCATGCTGCTGTTTCAAAATGGCCTGTCTCACCCATAAAGCCCTACACACTGGCAAACCGGATTACCTCGTAGCCAAATTCACTACAACAGGACAATGGAGAAACCTAAGAAGCTCAAACATGCTCCTTCTAATACCAGCCAAAAAGCCCTCTCCTGCTCTTTCTCAGGCAACGCCCCCAAAATCTGGAACTCTCTCCCAATTCAAATCAGAACCAACCCCTCCTTCACGAGTTTCAAGAGACAGCTAAAAGAATTTCTCCTCAACCGTCATCTCTATGCCTCTGGACAATAACCATCCAGCGTTTCCCTCCAATCCCCTATGCATAGACGGCTCTGCTGCAATGCCCTCGATGAACCAATCCTCAACTCCTCTTTCGATCTCCCTTACCCTCCCTTAAATGAACTTTTTTTTTCTCTTCCTCATAATTATTGAACTATGAAACTTCCAGAATCTAGGTGTATCATTGGACTTAACTGTTTATGCTTCTATACATATACGTTGTTGGAAAGCGCTCTGGTACCCCTTGGGTCGTGTAAGCGCTATATAAAACTCCTAAAATAAATAAATAGATGCTAATCCGGAGCTATGAGCCTAAGCCACCGTGAGGGGGCTGGAACAGAATATAGAGAACAGAACAGAATGTGATGAGCCAAAGTCCATTTTATACATATGTTGAAGAATTGTAAATAGCACTGATGTGCCATTCAAGCCTACCTTAAAAAACAAACGTGCATACCTTTGTTAGGGAGGCATAGTTGCCAGGTTGCCCATATCACGTGACACTTTGAGCCAGCCAGACTTTTTTGCTAAAAGTACTGTACGTCCCTTTACAATGCCAATCCTACAGGCCACTGTCCTTCCTATAATTTTGATAAGATCCCCGCTAAAATACTTGCCACCCGACTGGCTCTCCTACTCAAATCTATCACCTCCCCTCTACAATCAGGTTTCGTCCTGCACCGCTCTACATCTATATATTTACACACGCTGTTCTCTGTCCTGCACAGAATAATCACCGGAGGTCCCAGCGGCAGTAGCCATGCTGAATGCCAAAAACACTTTTGACTCCCTCAAGTGGTCCTTTTTATTTTTAACACTGCAGAAACTTGGAATCCTTTGCAGATTTACATCCCTGATCAAACTGTTATACGCATCTCCCCTCTCCTCTTTATCATTGTTATGGACCCCTTTGGTGCGGCATCTCCAGGAGAAACACCTTTGGAGAGGGTTACAGTTTAGCCCAGGCCCGTTGCTGTAACCACTTTCCGCGGACGACATACTACTCCTCCCCAGACACCCTTCGGAGAATCTGCTTTCTGTCTGTTTGTAGTGTGCGAGATTTAGAGATGTGTCCATTTTTCAGGCCTCTTGATCAACTGGAGCAAATCTGGGCTTGATTCATTGAAAGCAGCGACACACCAGTTTCAGAGTGACCTCCCACTGAAGTGGCATGACAATATTGTTAAATATCTCAGTATCCACATACATCGAAATTGGGAGCAGGTCCTCCGACTAAATTATGGTCCAGCAGTGAGCAAACTAACCACGCTAATCAAGACATGGATAAAACTGCTGCAGTCCTTTGCCGGACGTGTGGCCACCTTAAAACCAGACATACGTCCCCGGTTTCTTTCTTTCTTAACATTCGCACCCCTCTCACCAACGCCCTGTTCGAAATGTTATGGAGTCTTCTGCTGCGCTTGATCTGGGTGGGCCGCAGACCGGGGGTTGGGTGGAGATCACTGATCCTCCCATATGTGAGGGGCGGCTTCAGAGTGCCATATTATCACCAATATTATCTGATAGCACAGTGTCAATATGCTTATTATTGGTAACACACTGGCTGCCTTACGTTCGTGTTGACTGCGATGTGGTAGGAGTGCCGCTGAACGCCATCCTCCCTATGGGGCAGTTATTAGATCCCACTGACATTCAGCCGCTCGCTACCACCTGCTGGGCATGGTGCCATTTAATGCGCCTGCTAGGAAAGGGGTGTCTATACTCCCCCGCTTTACCTCTTACGGATTGCCTGACTCCTCCCAATGAATAAAGCCATAGTTAAGCGTACTCTCAATTGCTATGAACTGTACACTACAGGAGATCTATTTCCGAGAAGGCATGCTATCAGTTGGGTGGAGGACGCACGTTTTGCCACAGCTTAGCCATTAGACAGGTTCAGTTTGCATCGTGTCCAGAACGCTCTCCATGCTCAGGTGTCATCCTACCCTATAGCTCCAGATGACTTCACCCCTCTCTCCCTTCTTATCGACGATGACAGTGGTGAGCATCTGGTTTCTAGGTTATACCACATGTGTTTAGACAGGGTGCCCACCACAGATGACAAACTGCGCAGGGCGTGGAGGGTGGATCTGCAACATACATTGCCAGATGAGGTTTGGTATTACTGCTGTCTCCAGACCACGTTGGTCTTCCATAAACACAGACTGTTGCACTTTAAGTTTCTCTGGCACACCTTCATGACCCCCAAAATCATGGCTAGGGTAGACCCCTCCCGCCCTTCTACATTTCCAAGTGCAGCTCCGACAATGCTGACTTTTTTCACCTAGCGTGGCCATGCCCACATGTCCATAGTTATTGGTCTGATATTTTTACAAACTCTCCCAAATGCTAGAGGTAATATCCGTCCCAGCGTCACTGCTGGCGTTGCTAGGTTATGTTCATGACATCCCAAAGGTTTTTGCCGCGCTGGCTCTGTTGCTGGCAAAGCTGGAGATTGCATTGGGCTGGGGAGCAGCCGACACCCCACGGCCGCACAATGTCTCAAAAGCCTTATATTGTGCGACACGACTAGTGAACGTTACGCTCTGATGCAACCCCCCACATCTCGCCCATGGAATATCTGGCAACCCCTCCATACCTACCTGCAATGCATAGGCATATCCTCACAAGACTGATCCAACTGGAACAACATCCCCCATGCCACATATGCATTGCTCACACGATCACGAATTGCCCTCTATCTGCAGAACACCGTTTTTTTTCTCCCTAGTCCCACTGAAAACGCGATACATCGCTCCCTTACACACAAATACCCATCAGGGCCTAGGGTCCGGTTACGCCTCCCAGCCCCTCTTTATCTAGATGTATTGCACACAATTCAAGAGACCCAATTCTGGCAGGAGACTTACGATTTTTCAAGCTAAAAATAGCTTGATTTTTGCTGTCTCCCGCCCTTAAGTCTTATCTGTTTCAATGATACTCTGCTCAACTCTGCTGTACCAGTGGTTTCCACTCTTAGGTATTCTGGGGAGTCCCTGTTGTCATTACGTGCGTCAAAACATCCCAGTTGCTGCTACCTTTGGGTCGAAGGTACTCCGTTTGCACAATGTTATGTGTGCTGTTCTGGTAATACCAGCATGGACCAGACTTCGTTATCGATGGCTCTGCTTAATTGTAGATCGATACCTTGCCATGTCACAGAAATTAACTCCCTCCTTTTAGACCACTGCCTGGATGCCTTGTTCCTTACGGAACCTTGGCTGACCACGTATTCTGGTCCTGATATTGTTAAAGCTCTCCCTTCGGGCTACCTCATATTTCATCTGGACAGGCCGGATGGGAGGGGGGAAGGAGTGGCTATTGTGTATAGAGACAAATTCGTATGCAAAGCGGTAGATTGCGGCATTAACAACTCTGAAGGCTGTCAATTCTCCCTTTGCATATCTCCTACTGCCTCTATCTCCGGCCTTCTCGTGTATCGGCCTCCAGCAACGTTGGGAAATTTTGTAGACTCCTTCATTGAGGCAGTGATTCCATTGGCCGCCGCCTCCTCCAACTTTGTGATCCTCGGGGACCTCAACCTACATTTTGATGACCCCGATGATGCAGTGGCAAGAGACCTACAAGGTATGCTGGGCGCATTGGATTTACATCTCGTCAATGTTGGAGAGTTATTAAGAACCTGTCCTCCCCCTGTGGCTGACCCCATTATTGCTGATCAGCATATGGGGAAATGGCTGACTAATGCTTTGGACTCGTTGATTCCAAAGAAAAGGAGGCCTGTTAGGGAAAGAAGAATTGGTTCCGCCCCCTGGTATACCCCCGAACTTAGGGGTATCAGAACCTCATGTAAAAGGTTAGAACGTGCATGGAGGAGAGAGCGGACGGAAGAAAGCCGGGAAAATTACAAGAGAGAGATGAGGAAGTACAAAAATGCGTTGAAGGATGCCAAAAGGTATTTCTTCAGTGATAGGATTGAGAGGGCAAGTAATTCACCAGGGGAATCATTCAAAATTTTTAAGGAACTTTTGAAGGCTCCTGTCCCGCCAGTTGTGCATGATAACCCCAAAGAAAAATGCGAAGAACTGGCTTATTTCTTTCATTCAAAAATAGAGAAGATTTTGTCCTCACTGCCTGTGTCCCCTCAGATCCCGGAGTCGGTCGTTAGCCCAGCAATATGCCCTGCTGAGCTCTCCTCCTTCGGCCCTTTTTCGGAGGAGGAGGTTGTAAAAGTATTGAAGGAGATGAAGAGTGGATCCCCTAGTGATCCAGTGCCCATGAAATATCTTAAACTAGTGGCGAACACTCTGTCTACTCCAATGACTGACCTTATTAATCTTTCACTCTCGCATGGTACAGTGCCCCAGAGATGGAAAAAGGCAGTGGTAAAAGCTTTACTGAAAAAAACAGGATTAGATTCTTCTAATTTGGCCAATTTTAGGCCTATTTCACTTCTGCCTGGTTTTTCAAAGGTTGCAGAGAAGTTGGTCAACCGTCAGCTCTCCTATCACCTTGAGTCCAACCACCTGTTGGGAGATTCCCAGACTGGTTTCCGCCCTGGTCAGGGAACGGACACAGCCCTACTGGCGGTAGTGGAGGAAGCAAGGAGCACTCTTGATACAGGAGGGTCAGTGGCAGTGATCCTCCTGGACTTGAGTGCTGCCTTTGACACCGTAAGTCATCGGGTGCTCCTCCAACGCCTGTCAGAGGTGGGTGTGTCAGGGACGGCCTGGAAATGGCTGGAATCCTTTCTCTCCAACCGCTTTTACCAAGTCTGGGAAGGGGCAGAGCAATCGACCCTGTTCCCTCTTCAATGTGGAGTCCCGCAGGGCTCATCTCTGAGCCCTACTTTATTTAATATAAACATGACTCCGCTTGAAAGAGTGGTTGCCCCTTCAGGAGTGAAGATTATCAGCTACGCTGATGATACTCAGCTGGTGGTGGGCCTCACCCAGCTGTCGGAACAACCTGAAGTTCTGCACGACTGCCTTGCTAATGTCCATCGCTGGATGTCTCACTCTGCCCTAAAGCTTAATGGGGAAAAAACTGAGCTGATGCTCCTGGGTAAATCCAGCCCCTCCATTATTTCTAGCTGTTGGCCCCGGTCTCTGGGTGACCCACCATCTCCCAAGAAGGAGATCAAGACCTTGGGAGTTTGGTTGGAGGAAGATCTGTCCTTTAGGACCCACGCCAGGAAGACCGCGGGGGTTTGCTTTGGTCTGCTGCGGTCAGCCCGCAAGGTGCTACCATTGCTCCCCGACTCAGCAAGGAAGCTTCTGTTGCGTGGTTTAATCCTGTCGAGGCTCGACTACGGGAACGCGGTGTTTCTCGGTGCTCCCGAAGCGACTTTTAAAACCCTCCAACAGGTACAGAATGCAGCCGCTAGAGTGTTAATGGATGTTCCCAGAAGACAGTCTGCTGCCCCGGCCCTGAAAACGCTTCACTGGCTCCCTGTGAAGGAGCGGGTAAAATTTAAAGCGCTATGCACGGCCCATAAAATCCTGCATGGTAGGGGCCCCCCGATTCTTTCTACTATGGCACGCCCGTATAAGCCCACACGTTCTTTGCGCTCGGACCAAAAACATCTTCTGCAGTCAGCTAGAGTAAGGAGAGCTCGCTCGGGGGGCAGGCGTTTCTCAGTGCAAGTGGCGACTTTATGGAACTCCTTGCCCCTTAAGATCCGTCCAGAGCCCAAGATCTTACTCTTTAGGAAACTTCTGAAGACTCATTTGTTTCCACTGCAGTGATTGATCTGAGCCTCTCCTGTGTCCTGTTTCGCACTGGGATGCCCCTGGGTAACTGAGCGCACTATAAATTTCATATAATAATAATAATAATAATAATGTGCGTCAATAGGGGAAATAAATTCCCCTGTTTTTTTTCCAAGATCTTTCTTTTTACTATTTTAAAATGTTGGCATGTATGGTAGAAAATCCTAACAAAAACGCCATGCGAAATTTACATGCATTTTTTTCAGTAAGGTTAGATTTCTAAAAGATAGCTTTGCATGTTTTTCGATAATGGGACCTGCTATAGCAGCTAAGTGGTACGATTCATAATACATACATTTTCCAGTCCTGGCGTTTTAAGATAACACAGCACTACTATGCTGGAGGACATTTTTTCAATATAATTCCCAAAATACAATGCGTTGTGTCCAATACGGCAGAGTTGGCCAAAGGCTTCGGATCTGCTTTACAGTGATGTAAATACTAAGAAGATAAGTTCGTTAAAAAATACACTGTAAATTAAAAAGTCCCATTACTAAACGTGTGCAAATAAAATGTAATTATATATTTTCTGTAAATGTAACTGTTTTAAAAACACCACGAAAAAGTGCCACGGTAAGCAAGCTTATATCAAAACTGTGATGAGAAAGCGTGACAAGAGCATAGACACCAATACAACCACAACACAAGCCTCCTTCAGCTGAGCTCGTGTAAAAGCTGTTTCCAAACCAAGCCAGGTCCGCGTTCTCTGCTCACAGTATTTCCAAATAATCACAGAATCAATAATCACACGATCAGTTATAAAAAGCAATTAAAAAGAAAAATCAGGCTAACGTTTGCAACGCAAACCCGGAAGTTGAGCACATTACCTTACAGGAGGCAGCCATTCAGCTAGACATCACGTCCTGTGACTACAATTCCCATGATGCCTGCACTGGGGACTACAACTCCCATGGTGCTGTACATCCCAAAACACGGCGAGTTCAACGTTGAATGCAGCGTGTAGTGCAATGGGCTGGAATCTCCGAGGATCTGCTCGCAGCGCTCGTGTTAATGATATTCCGCTTGTGTCGTAGCGTGTATTCGTGAAATTTGTAATCAGTAAAATGTGCTGGGACAGCGCCACACGGATTTGCCTCCAATGGCTCATAAGTTTTAATAATCATTTCACAGAGTCGTGGACTCAAAATAGCGCTGCCGAACCTACATTGTCTGGAGTGGGATTCAAAAATGATTCTAAAGTGTGCATGATTTCATCAACATTTTAATACACCACAAGTGTTCCATTATTTTCAATTGAGAAAAATAATTTCTTGTTATTTTTATCTTTTAAATAAGCATAGTAATCTGCGTTGGCCCATTGACAAAGATAGCATGCACACCCAAGCGCATGTGCGGATGGTGAATACGCAAGCAAGTAGAACCTTTGGCAAAAAGCCAATAGGATTCGCATTAACCCCTATATAACATTTATTTATTTATTTATTTAGGCGTTTTTATATAGCGCGGACTTTAATTACCCTAAGGTGTCAGAGCGCTTCACAATAGGAACAGTAACGTTACATGAGGGGAAAATTACAGTGTGCTTAGTACAAGAGCAAACATTACGTTACATGAGGAAAAAGTGACAATTGTGCAAGTAACAACAGTAAACAAGATACAAGATGAGGCAGCAAACAATAAGAGGAAAGAGTGACTGTTGTGTCGGGCAGTTGGTCAGCCCGACACGGCAGGTAAGTGACTTCACTTTTGTATTGGGGGCCCACGTGCAAAGCAATCAGACACAGGACTCATGCCTCCGTCCTTGACTGACGACGTAAGGGCGTCCCATAACTTTTATTAACTGAGGGTCACATGACCCTTACGTCGCGACGTGACGAACATCGTCACCGATCACGACATTACAGTGACAAGTGTGCATGTTACAGTCATAAGCATACTGGATACAAATAGAGGTATAATACTGCAATAAGTGGCAGTCACTCCAAACACAAGAACCCACTGGGAAGGCACTTCTATAGGCATGGAGTACAGAATTTCCTATAGTGAAAGAACTTCCTAGAGGGAATAGATGTGGCATGAGTTCGGTAAGTTACATAAGCATACTGGATACAAGTAGAGATATACTGCCATAATTGGTAGTCATTCAAAACACAAGAACACACTGGGAAGGCACTTCTATAGGCATGGAGTACAGAATTTCCAATAGTGAGAGAACTTCCTTGAGGGAATAGTTATGGCATAATTTAGGTTTGGAAGTGTCTTTGAAGGAGGAGAAGTTTGAGGTCAGCTTTGAAGGACCGGAGCTGAGGCGGAAGTGAGTTCCAGATTCTCACTGCGTTGCCTGAAAAGGATTGGGCCATCGATCTTTCCCTTTTGAAAGTGGGTGGTTCAAGCAATACATTTTCTGCATTGCGTGATGGTCTAGAGCAGAGGTCTTCAAACTTTTGTAGGTTGAGCCCCCCAAGCAAATTTTTTTTAAATGTCGCAAACCCCCCCCTCACTGGACAGAAATTTCTGGAATCTGGTACACTACATAATTGATCGACACCCGCATATCCCTGGCCATATCCGGCAAATAATGTTCAAAACAATAAGAGTGTTTCGTCCTTCTCCATGAATTCCCTCACTACCACTCACCAACAATGCACCTCATCTCTCTATAGCATCTTTCTGGCAAACATTTAATTTTTTTATAGTGCTACTCATATTTTCATCGTACTCAGGGGCATATGTACAAGCACCTATAGAAACCACAACGTCACTTTTTACGACGTGGTGGCGATAGGGGCATTGCCGTATTTACAAGGCAGAGTTAAGCCACTTAACTTCGCTTAACGCTGCCTTGTAAATAAGCCCCCCTTTCATGCTATGCTTAGCGTGAAAGGGTGGGCAGTGGGTGTTGCGGTGGGCGTTCCACTGCAACAGGCACTGATTTTGATACTGCGCCCTATTTACAAGGGCCTTTGGTATCGCTATTTACAAGGGCAGCGTAAAAGGGAGGCAACGTTAAAATTAAGAAGAGGGAAAACCTGGTCTTAAGCTGATGAAACTAGGAGAAATGCATTATTTCTCCTCATTTTTGCTTCACCCATGTGTGCTGCCTTGTGCAGCACACATGGAAAAAGTAAAATGCCTTGTATTTGTAATCTTTAAATTGAAAGATTGTTTATGTACAGGAAGGTCCCCCTCCTGTACATAAACAATCTTTCCCCTGCACGCAGACACCCTTGCACTATGGTACAATGGTGCCTGCGTTGGCGCTACGCTGCTAAGTGTAGCGCCAGCGCAGGGGAGACGCAAGGCTGCACAATATTGTTGTAAATATGGTGCAGCCTTCCGTTTCTGAAGTGGCGGAGAGAGGCCTTAACCCATAACTGCTAACACCTCTCTCCGCAACTTCCTTGAACATATGCCCCTCAGTTCTTTGGTACACGTTCTTTGTAGCAGGCACATTAACCCTCTGTGCTGTGAGGGTGGCAGGAGTGCTCATGTGAGTGCACAGTGAGGTATGCGACAGTGTGAGAGTAGGGTAAGTGGAGTGAGTGCACAGTGAGGTGACCATATGAATTTGGGTGTGCATGTTAGTGTAGCGTGGGACTAATTAATGCATGGTTAGTGATGGGCTTGTTTAAGTGAGATTGCAGATTGAGCAGTGTGGGGGACAGGTGAATGAAGAGTCTTCCAGCGAGCCCCAGTGGAGATTGAAGTCGCCCATGAAGATCTGACTATCACTTTGTGAGTATTGGTCGCTGATGAAGTCAGCGAGTTCCTCCAAAAACGAAGGGCCACTATCAGACAGGCGGTAAATGGCATGGAATCTGAGGGGTGAGCCGTTGTGCACTTGAAGCTCAAGAGATAGGCATTCAAAGGTAAGGAAGGAGCTGTTAGGAAAAGCCTTGAGTTGAAGGGAGTTTCTAAAAATGACTGCCACACCTCCCCCAACTTTGTCTATTCTGTCCTTTCTAAGTATAGAGTAGCCTGTGGAAATTAGGAGATTAAACATAGAGTGAGAGGTTTCATTGAACCAGTTCTCTGTAAGGAAGAGCATGCCACTATTGTGAAGGATGATGGTATCGGAGATTTCAAGTTTGTGTTTCATTGCAGTTGTGCAGCAGACAGCGTAACTCTGTCGTGACTGTTTTGGTGACAGGGGCACTTGGGCTATGAGGAGTGATAGGGATATTGGACTTGTACGAGGATGCCCGGGAGTATTTAGGCGGGAGATTGGTTCTGACAAGGAAGATGGTCAGAATAGTGTAGATAGTAGGGTTACTTGGAGAGGAAGAAGGGTGGCGTTCGAAGACTTGTGTGAGTTCGCAATGTTTGGAGACAACAGATTATGATTGGCTATTTTGGGTTGTGGGGGTGAGGTGCATCTCGTGAGTTTGGGAGGGTGAGTGTTTTCCAAAGGAATTGAGGTGTAAGGAAACGTGGCAATCTTGGAGCTTAAGAGTGAGATGGTAGCGTCAAGCTGGGAGATGGAGGTGATGAGAGATCCAAGCTTATTTTCCAGAGAGAGTAGGTCAGAGCACGGCATGTTTGGTGGCTCGATGGAAACAGGAGGGGGTGCAGTGGCAATGGAGGGCAGGGAGAGGTGGGGGTACGGGTGGGGAGTTGGGGTACAAGGTTCCGGGGAAAGGTGGTGGTTGAGGGCGGGTGTTGGTGCATAAAGGGTGTTGAAGACCCCCTCCGCCTGCTGGGTCCTTTTTAGGTTGCAGCAGTCTGGTTGCAAAGATATATTGGGGATATATGCTGTAAGTAACATTACCTAGCAATTCATTAAGCCATACGTTGCTTATGTTCTATTCGTTGGCTTTATTTGGCAGTGTCTAGTTGCAAAGACATTGAAGGCATGCCGAAAGCTTACCTAGTGAGACAATTGTCCATTGCTTACCATTGGCTTTGTATTTTGTAGCTCACATTTCGTGCTTTCTCTTGACTGATTTTATTGGTTGTAGGCCGTCCAGCATGTCTTTGTCTTTCCCGGAAAGCATACCCTCTTTACCATCTCTCTGACTGGCTCCTTTTATTCTTAAGCAAGTGAATGCTTCCCAGGAACTCTTTTATTTTTCTTATTCGCAAGCCGCTCCTTGAGAGTTGTGTTTTCACCTGTCTCCCTTGTATGATAGCATATGTACTGTAGTTCTTTGAATATGTTTCCTACACATGTATGATTCTACATATATATAAATGGCACTATGAGTTCATCAATCACCTGATTTCTACAGATTATCAGGTATTCGCTGCATAGTTTTGTTAGTAAAACTTTATGGCTGTGTAAATTTAGTGGTAAATTCAGTGGAATGAAAGAGCCCTATCACACCTTGCTTTAGTACTGTATTTGCAAACGTATGCACCAAAATGTGCTACCAGCTTCAGACTATACGCTTACCATTCTCCTACGGAATACATTTGCTACATTTGTTCTTTGTGTGACACATGGATATTTTACAGTCCCTATGACTTCACTGACGTAACACTAATGGCAGCACCCCCACTCTGAAAATTGTTCCAGCACCACTGGCGAGAGCCAATTGCAAAATGTAATTCACGTATGAGTACTTACTTCGGAAACCGATCCATCTGCTGACATTAAAGTTTCACCAAGTCATAATTTAGGTGAGATCTGAGCACAATGATACTGTGACTACCCATTGCAACAGGCATGGAAAATATACCCCTTTCTTGTCTTGTTCTTGCACTATGCTTCTAAACTTTCTCGTGCATAATAGAGCATATATAAGTGAGAGGGGTCCTGTATTTCAATTATAATTGTATCCCTTATGTTATTATTGAGCCAGATTTTTAACTAACACTATAACAGGGTACCCCTATGCATTTAGATGTCATTTGCTTTTTCTGGTCCCACTGTTGTAATCTTCTTGCTGATGTCACATGGTGATGGTTGCCATCTCACATCAGAGAGAACATTGAGCCAAGTTTGGCTGGCAACAGTTGATGTATCTTGCCAGGGGTTGATGGCGTTGGCATATCTTAATAAAGTCACTTACTTTCTCCTCTCTAAGCGTCATTGTCTTTAACAGTGCCGACGAGGATGGGGTGTGACAACAGGCTTTTAAGCTGAGTGGATTTGTCTAGACTGTATTTGGCCATTTAGAATCAACCGTTGTGTGTCACTTGGAGGACGAGGTGACGTGCAAGCAAGGATTTGGCCACGCAAGCCGAGACCTTTGGTTTGGGTAATCCGTTGGTGTTGGAGCTTGGAGAGTTTTGTGTGCTGTGACCAGTGTTAAGCATGACAGCCTGCTCAGCGCGTTTCTGTGAGGCACAGAGCTCCAGCGTTTGAAGGGCGGTTATTTTAGAAAATCCAGGGATACCAAGCATAGTATAGGAAGATTGGAGGGAGTCTTTTGAAACTTATATGGAAGCTATTGGTGGAGATGTTTATGTTGCAAAAAGAAAATTTGCTAATTTTAAACACAGTCTATGGTTGGAGGGGAGGAGGATTTCGAAGACTTTACCAGTGCCAGAATAAGTTCTTGATGAGGAGAATGAGGAAGGGGAAGAATGTGAAGAAGAGGTGTATTCTTTAGCTATTAAGGCTCTTGAAGAGAATTTTGGGAAGAAAACAAGCATTGTAGTTAAAAGACATACATTTTTTTCTCATGCACAGTTGCATGGGAATACATTGAACAGTTGTGTCTGGGTTAAGAACATTATTTGTGTCATGTAAGTTTAAAGATTTACATGAAGAAATAATTAGAGATCAAATGATAAATAGGACTTGCAACACCAAAATTCAAGAAAAGCTTTTGGGTTTCAAAGATCCATCTTTTGAAAAGACCGTATTAATTGCTTGTAGAATTAAGAACACATCTCATTATGTTAAAGAATTAAATCAAGATGTGCGGAAAAGTGAAGCTGAATGTGGTGATAAAGCAGTTAATACCTTATGTTATTCTGGAAACAATTCCAAAAATACGGGGTTTAAGGAAAGGTAGCTCAATGATGAGCGCAAAGGATCAGGTAGTAAACAATGTTTCCATTTTGGGAGTTTTAGGCATGTGGGAGAATCTATTTTTGTCCTGCTTTTAGGTCCAGATGTTTTAACTGCAAAAGATTTGGGCATTTTTTAAGAATGTGTAAAAATGGTGCGACTTACAGGAAACCCAATGTGAATCTAGTAGAAGATCAATGTTCTAAGTATGAACATTCTAGTCTGGATACTGATGAGGCGGTTGAAGTGATGGTGGTGAGTAAAGTGAAAGAAATCCTGGAAGGGGGTGATCCCATGACAAGCCCATATAATCCACCCAGATGTGTGGTAGTTATGAATGGTGTTCAGACACACATGTGGGCTTATTTGTGTTCTCCGTACACTCTGATTGACAAAACTGTGTGTAAAAGTATTGGGGCACCGGCTTTGATTTCTACTGTGATTGAACCAGAGGGATATTGTGGAATCAAATTGCCAAATTTTAGGGTGTTTTAATCCTGAATTGAAATACAAACGTAGATGTTGCACTGGGAAGGGGTATGTTGTTGAAAAAGGCAACACACTTCTAGGATGGTGAGAACAGAAATCGTTGGGTATTATATTGGACCCCAATCATCCCGACCAGGTGTTGTTGAGGACTCATAAAGGGGAGGAAAAGTGGAGTAAGCAGTTCCCCAGTTTATTCAGTGAAAAACTGGGATGTTTAAAAAAAATTTAACTCTGTATTGTTTTAAAACAAGGATCTGTACCTAAGGTTTACAAAGTGCACAATATTCCCTTAGCCCTACGTGGTCAACTTAATGGTGAATTAGAACATTTATGTAATGCTGGTGTCATTGAGCCCATTGAGGCATCAGAATGGCTTAGTCTAATTTTTTGGGCGAGGAAGGCCAGTGGCAAACTACGCATATGTGTAGATTTAAGGGCTCTAAGTAGCTGCATATGCGTTGATCAGCATCCCTTACCCCTTATAAGTGAAATGTTAATGAATGTAAGAGGAGCAAAATATTTTTCAACATTAGACCTCTCCAGTGCATATCATCAGATACGCTTACATGGGGAGTCTAAGCATCTAACATCTTTCATTACTCCTGAAGGGGCCTATCAATTTGTACGCATGCCCTTTGGCTTGGCATAGGCATCATCAGTTTTTCAGAGAATTATGCAATCTACATTAAAGGGGTCATATATGGTATTATGTTTTCAAGATGACATATGGTGTGGGGTAAAAACAAAGAAGAGCATGATGAGGATCTACTAGATGTTTTTTCAAAACTGGAGAGACCTGGTTTGACAATTGCTTTGGAAAAGTGCAAGTTTGAATTGAATGAGGTTGAATACCTGGGGCATACTTTGACGTGTGATGGAATTAAGCCAATATTGAAACTAGTGGAAGCTATTGAGAATGCACCTTCACTACAAAACGAGGATCAATTAAGATCATTTCTTGGGCTAGCTGAATTCTATGCTAAATTTGTCAAGAAGTTTGCTGAAAAAGCGCATGTTCTACAAGAATTGTTTAAAAAAGGTGTGTAGTTCATGTGGAGTGATAGCTGTCAAGCTGTGTTTGTTAACATAAAAAATCCACCAGTGAAGCTTGAAATTAAAGCGTTAAATCCCAATGACAAAGCTATAATTGCTACAGATGTCAGTGCATACGATTTAGTGGCTGTTTTGATGCAAGAGTGTAATGGGCATGAAAGGGCTGTAGCATTTGCGTCCCGCACTCTGAAAGGTGCTGAGCCAGCGTGTTCCACCATTGAAAAAGAAGCTTTGGCATGTTGGTGGGATGTTCAACATTTACGCACATATGTTTGGGGAAACCAATTTGTATTACGGACTGACCACAAACCGTTGATAGACTTGTTTACCACTAAGGTTGCTGGCAGAGCTACACCTCGCATAGCCAAGTGGTTATACAGGCTAAAAGAATATTCGTTCACTATGTGCTATGTTCATTGAAGTAAGAATTTAAGTGCTGACTGTTTGTCACAGTGCCCTCTGGATTGTACAGAGGAGGTTAAATATGAAGAGTGGGTTGTGACAGATGTTAATGAAACATTTAAAGGAGGTATTTGGGAGAATGAGTGGAAACAAAAGTTGTTCGAAGATCGATGGTTGAATTTAGTTGCTGAGTTAATTCAAAGTGGTACTGAAATAAATGGTAAAGAAAAAGAGAATATAAGCAAATATGCTACTGTTTGGAGTGAACTATCTGTGTTGACGGTGATTGCGAGAAGGAATGATAGATTAGAGGTTCCTGAAGGTTTACGTTTTTGTTTGTTAAAGCTATTCCATGTGGGTCATGTGGAATTTCTGCTATGAAACTCAAGGCACGTGTCGACTTTTGGTGGCCAGAAATGGATGGGGAGATTGACAGATTTGTGAAAAATTGTGTACCTTGCACCTGTAGTGACAAATTTCACATAGTTATGGAATCTCCGATTGTTTCATCTACATTTCCCAAGCGGGCATGGAAAAAACTGGCAATTGATATTTGTGGGACATTTGATTGTCTTGGACAGGAGAACAGATATGCTTTGGTGATAATTGACTATTTTTCTAAATGGCCGGAGGTGGCTTTCATGAGGGAGGTCAAAGGGTGCCATGTCATTTCATTTTTTGAAGGGATTTTCAGGAGAGAAGGATGTCAGAGAATTTTGGTGTCGGATAATGGCCCGCAATTTACATCCAGTGAGTTCACCACATTCTTGAAAATGGAGGGGATTGAGCAACATTGCACTGCAGTGTATCATCCTAGGGAATATGGCTTAGTAGAAAGATTTAATTGTGTCCTTGTGGAGTGTGTACAGTTGGTGTTGTGTGCTGGGCTGGATTGGAAAAGAGAGATAAAAAATATGTTGTGGAACTACAAAAATACTCTGCATTCGGTCACTGGTGAAACTCCTTTCTTTCTTTTAAAAGGAAGAGTAGCTTATAGCACAGCTGTTCCGGCGTGGATGGAAAGAACGGCGAGAGTGAAATTGAATTTGGAACAGTTGGAGAAGAAGGTTTACAATTATCAAGATCGTTGGGGCACAGGCACTATGATATTTTATCTAGGTCTAGAGTTATTAAGGAAGGAGAGTGGGTCAGGACTTTAAGGGAAAATCATAGAAAGTGTTGTTCCAGATGGTCCTGTCCTAAGGTGGTCAATGATGTGTAAGGGTCAAAAGTGTTGGTGGATGACAAGTGGTGGAATGGAAGAAAGTTAGTAAAGTGTGATGATGTGGAAGTGAGTGGAAAGGTTGGTAAGGAGAATGAACATGTCATGGATACCTTGTCAAAGATCTATCCAAAGACAAAGATGGATCAACAACTAATCTACTCAGAAACAAGGATTTTGTTGTGCGTAGTAGAAGGATGCCCAAACACATGAAGGATTATGTTGTTACCTAACACCGTTGTTCTTGATGTTTATGCTGTAAGATGTGTAACGTTTATAATGTTATAATTATCTCTAGAGTATCAGCATGATGTATTTATTGCTCGTGTTTTTTTGTGTTTATTTCGTTCTAAAAAAGGAATTCTGTTTATAAAAGGGAGATATGTTGTAAATCTTGTTGCTGACGTCACATGGTGATGTTTGCCATCTGACATCAGAAAGAACATTGAGAGGAGTTCTGCTGGCGACAGTTGATGTATTTTGCCATAGGTTGATGGCATTGGCGTATCTTAATAAAGTCACTTAAAGTCACTTATTTTCGTAGTCGTCTTTAACACCCACCTATTGTCTAAAAAATGTTAATGCTTCAAGCATGGTGCTTATTTATGTATATTTATAATTTAATTTTGTCGAAGTCCTGTGCTTTCTGTCTTATGGAGTGGAGTTGTTTTTTTTTTCTATTTTATTTTAATTTTTGTATTTTGATTTGTTGTCCTTTTACATATGATTTTCAGCCCTGATGAAGTTCTCAGAGGAGAACGAAACGTGTTGGTTGAGCTGAAGTTTGTCATTACTATCTGAAAATATTAATTCAAAATAAAGACTTTACATATTACAAGACTGCCTTGGACTTATTTTACCTGGTGCACTCCCACTCGTAACCGCATTACTGTATTACCATCACTAATTCACATCTCAACAAAACATTATAACGGATGCTAATAAGACAGCTGAAAACAGTGCGGTGACACATTCAAAGAGCTTTTCACCATGCAAAGTTATATATTCAAAAGCAATAAAGGAAGTGTGTGCATGAACATTACAAAACACAATTAGAAAAAACTCATAATATGCTCCTTTCACCAGTAACATTCATAGTGCAAGTCTCAACAAAGTCATGAGTCTTTTTCAAAGACTTTTTGATAGCATTAACTAACTTAACTGAGTCTTTTTCCAAGTATTGCTAATGTTTAATGTAAGAGTCTAAAGGAAAAAGGAAGCTTTGAGGCTATTTTACTCCAGTTCAACAATCAAGTTTCTACCTTTGCACACTTGACTCGCTAAAGGTAGCGATTGCAAGCAGAGAAGGCTAAACCCCAGGATGCGATAGGTAGATAGCAAATAAGATACAGCATAATGCAATATTGTCAAATCTGTGTCTCTTCTAGAAAATAGGGGCATCATTTCGAGGCTGTTAAGGAATGAAATCCTCAAACTAACTCCATGATTCACAGTCCACACCATGTACATGCTTCGCTCTATGCTAATGTTCCACTCACCTCTACTCTCCTTACATCCGCCTCTCTTCTGACCCCCATCCTGCTGGCATCAATGCAACTCTCTGTCACACCACATACCACACTTTTTGTTTACGAGTACCCACGGTGTACATCATCACTAAAAATCATTGGCAAAAGCCAATAGGTCCCTTAGGTGAGACATATTGGCAACGCCAATGCTTGTTTTAAGTCTCACCTGAGGCAGCATTTGCACTGCCAGTTGGAAAATATTTTGTTTACTTACTGGGGGCTTTGAGCTCGTCCATTGTTTACCATTGGTTGGCTTCATTGTCACTCTCATTTCCGGCTTCTTCTTTAGTCAGTGCATGCTGGCTACACTTTTTCTTCCTGTCTTGGGCCATCCCCTGGATCATGGCCCTAGCACTGGTTTCCTTGCCAGTGTTTGTCCTTCCACTGTTCATTGGACTTCTGAGGTATTTACCTCTTCCAGTTGCAGCAGTGGGTGTGTTTGCAGGCCATCTCCCCATCCTCTGCGTTGTTCCTCGTCCCGTCATTTGTTGCTTGTCCCGTTGTTTGTTGCTCGCCTCGTTGGTTGTTGCTTGCCTCATCTTTTGAGGCTTGCCCTGTCAGTTGTTGCTTGCTCGTTGTTTGTTGCTTGCCCCGCCTCCTCCCACGTCGTTGCTTGCCACCACCCACTTTCTTATGTTGTTGCTGCCCCATCCAATCTCCCTCCTGCCGGAAAATAGGCATTGGCAATGCCAAGACATCTCACCTATGTGTGAGCAATTGGCTTTGTCAATGTTTTTTTGCCATGTTGTACAGCAGTGCAGCTGGTGCGCAGCATGTCTGAAAGTAAAAATAAAAGTGTTATGACACGGCCCGAGCTGGCCATATCGTAGCGCTTTTGTTTTGTTTTTTACTTTCAGCCGTGCTGCACAGTAGCTGTCCTGCTATACCACATGGCTAAAAAAATTGATAAAACTCATAGCTCCTACATAGGCGTGGCCTATTGGCTTTTCCATTGCTTGTTGATGTTTGGGGCTCTTCACACTATATTCCTGTGACGGGGCGGGTCGCCCCTGTGAGGTTGAAGACGTAAGGGGAACTGTTCCGCAAGACTGGTGGTCAGCTGTGCCTGTTTTACCCCTTTCTCGCCCCCTCCAGCAAACCACATCATTACCTGAAGAGGAGTGGGCCAGCCCAGATTTTGCGTACCCGTGGGGTGGCGAGGCGGATTCTGGACTCTGTACCTTTAACACTGACAGCTACGTAGCAGAGTCTCCGCCCATGGAACAGCTCGTCACGACAAAAGAGGGTGGAACCCGGAAGACGCCGGAGAACACTTCCCCGGAGGACGACTGTGGTGAGGAGAGAACGCAGAAGACGGTTCAGAGAGAGACCAGTAAGACGGAAGACGTCAAGCCAGGAGGCCCACGGTTTCGCGAATCGCCCTGCCACGCTCCCGCGGGAGGGGCGTGGCTAACAAAGGTACGGGGCAAGGTTGAGGGCTGGGCGGGTTGGAGTGGATGATCCGCTCACTGTCTTCCGCCTCACGTTTCCCTGCACCCCTTCCTCACTGGCACTTCGACACCTCGCCTTGTAAATACACTGTGGCACTGAGTCCCTCACTCCCGATCCCTCTACGAGTGTGAGAAAAACACTCCCCCTGATACTCTTCTTTTCTTCTTCTTCATTTTCCGGTGGAGCTCTCCCGGACTCCGGCTGGAGGTCGACGGCGATCCCGACATTCTGGCGGCAACACCACCTGCACGTCGCAGAGCCAACTTGGACTTACCTATTTTTCCGAAAGGAGTCAGGACGGAGACGGATGAATTTGCCCGTATAAGACTTGCTAGTAGGAGAAAGAAAGCCTATCTGAAAATAAAGCCCTCGTTAAAAGCACTTTTTCAGCCTTCCGACTCGCTTCCTTCCCCCGTGATACCCACCCAGTTACAAGTGGTGTCAGAAGTGGGATCTCCACCGAAGTCCATCTGTGAACCCAAGATGGACGCTGTAATCCAACACCTGATTAAGGGGCAGGAAAAACTAGAGTGGGCTGTGGAAAGACAATGGACCGCAGCACAGGCCGACAGAGACTTGTTTAAAAACACAGTAACGGCCCAATTGGAAAGCATGCAGAGAGCGGGTCCAACAGCAACCGGCATAGTACAGGTAGAAACCCGAGGCCATATGCCTCGCCCATCCGGAATAGCCCTGCAGAAATATGTTCCAGGGGACGATCCGGACGCATTTTTGATGAACTACGAATGGGCGGCGAGAACCCTAGGGTGGCCCGAGGAGAAGTGGCCATGTTTCCTGGCACCCCTATTGACCGGTGAGGCTCAGTTTGCTTATCAGGTGGCGAACCCTACAGGGAACGCCCCCTATCAACATGTCAAAAACATTATCCTGGACCATTTGGGGTTGGACCCCGAAGCCTACAGGGTTCGCTTCCGAAAGGAAAAGGGAATACCAGGAGAAAACCCTAAAACCCTGTTTTTCCGTCTCAAAATGATGGCGGACAAGTGGCTGAAATCGGAGACCAGCACCAAGGAAGAGATACTAGCCCGGATATATCTGGAGCAGTTCATGGAGGTCCTCCCCTACGGGTCCCAGAGATGGTTGAGGCAGCACTCGGGACTAACCATTGAACAAGCCATAGAAATGGCCGCCAATTATGCCAGAGCCCAACCCCGGTGTACAGGATGGGAACACGAGAGGCATCACAAACTGCTGTCGCCCCTCAAAACCGAGAAGCACGTGACACCAACCAAACCCGAGAAAAAAACATTCACCCCGGTAGACCACCACAAACCCAAATCATGGAGAATGGAACCAACAATGACCCAAGGGCCGCAATGTTTTGAGTGCGGCGAATGGGGCCACATCGCCCGACTGTGTCCCAGGAAGCACCAAGCGGAGGAACCCATGGAAGTGGGCTATCTACCAAGAACCGTTTTATACTCCGCAGAGATGGGGCCTTCATTCTATGTGAGTATACAGATCAACAAGTACGTGGTAAGAGCGTTACTAGACTCAGGGTGTAGGCAATCCGTGGTCCAAACCCGCCTGGTGCACCCTAACCAATACATCCCCAAAACGAAGGTGCACATTCGATGCGTCCACGGCGATGTGAAACCATACCCCCTAGCCCAGGTCATGATACGCCCCAAAGACAAAGCTGCCTTTATAGTGAGAGTCGGGGTAGTGGACTCCCTCCCTGAGGATGTCATATTAGGGGTAGACAACCCGGAGTTTCTCGCTTTGTTCCAGAAGGAATTAACCGACCGGTCAGGGTCAGCAGCATCTCCCCAGCATGCTCTGATTACATCCGATCCATGGATCATGGACCGTAACTTCAAATATGCCCAGACCGAAGACCGTTCGTTGTACAACGCCTGGGAGGCTGCTCACACGGCTCAAGGTCGCGAGGACACTCCGTACCCTAGGTTCGTGATCCGAAAAGGCCTCCTATATCGGGAACAGAAGGCAGGGAGCGAACCCCAGCTTCTTGTCCCTACTTCCTTCAGAGAACAGGTATTGTTTTTCGCCCATGCACACTTAACGGCAGGACACTCCGGTAAAGTAAAGACCACGGACAACATTACGCGCCATTTCTTTTGGCCTGGTATCTATAGGGATGTGCAGGAGTACTGCAAACAGTGTGACATCTGTCAGAGAAAAAACACCCACCGTCCTCCCGGGGCCCCGCTTCAGCCCTTACCCATAATAGGGGTGCCCTTTGAGAGGGTGGGGATGGACTTGGTCGGGCCCTTACCAAAATCCCCTAGGGGTCACCTGTATGCATTGGTCCTCGTGGATTATGCCACCCGCTTCATTGAAGCGTTTCCCCTAAGATCCCGGACAACAGCCAATGTCTCGGAGAGACTTGTCGAACTCTTTTCCCGAGTAGGCTTTCCAAAAGAAATCCTTACGGATCAAGGGACTCCGTTCACTTCTCGCATGATGAAGGAAGTGTGTAAAACCTTCGACATACAACACCTAAATACCTCGGTGTACCACCCCCAGACCGATGGCCTAGTGGAACGCTACAATCAAACACTGAAATCAACCCTAAAGAAAATGTTAACCACTGAAGGCCCATCGTGGGACCGTTTGCTTCCTCTGGCGTTGTATGTGTTGAGAGCGCAAAAACAGAGCAGCCTCGGCTGTTCTGCTTTCGAACTGGTGTACGGTAGACTCCCTAGATCTCTGTTGGAAATCACCAAAGAAACGTGGGAAGCCCAGGAGACAGACGACCAGAGATCCCTCCTTGACTATACAACGCAGCTAAGGTCAAGGCTAGGAAAGCTGAGAGACCTGGCAGACACGAATCTGGAACGACACAAAGGAAAACAGAAACAGTATTATGACCGTGGTACTAAATTAAGGACTCTCAAGATCGGAGACTGGGCTCTGGTCCTTCTACCCACTCTAGCCCAGAGAAAAGAGTGGATGGGGCCCTATGAGGTAATGGACACCATAGGCAACACCACGTACCGATTAAAACTCTCCCCGTCTAAGTGTCAGAGCTACCACATTAATCTATTAAAAAAATGGATAGGACCCATTCCAAGGACTAGCAATCTGGCTCTCTCAGAAGTACCGAGGGACCTTTCCACCCTCCGAGACCTGGTGGTCAATCCGGAGCTGACTGAAGCACAGAAAGAGGATCTCTCTAAAGTTCTTCTTCCTTTGTCGTCAATCTTTTCAAACCTACCCGGAAAAACCGACTTGGTGGAACATTGTATAGACACGTTACCAGGCAGGACAGTAAAGCAACGGCCCTACCGGATCCCAGCAGCCAGAAGAGAAGACGTCAGGAAAGAAGTCCAGGATATGCTAGATCTAGGGGTTATTCAGCCGTCTAGGAGCGAATGGGCTTCGCCAATAGTAATGGTCCCAAAGCCAGACGGGACAAAAAGATTTTGTATGGACTTCCGGGCCCTGAATGCAATCTCCACGTTCGACGCCTATCCCATCCCTAGGGTCGACGAGTTGGTGGAAAAACTGGGCGACGCCGTCTATATCACCACCCTGGACCTCACTAAGGGCTACTGGCAGGTGCCCTTGCGTGAACAAGATCGGAAGAAGACGGCGTTCAGCACAGAAGAGGGCCTGTTCGAGTTCACTGTCCTCCCGTTTGGATTACACGGAGCACCAGCCACTTTTCAGCGGCTTATGAACTGCGTTTTGAAACCCTATGCGTCTTTTAGCTCAGCCTATTTAGACGACATTGTGATTTATAGCAAATCCTGGGGGGAGCACCTACAACATGTAAACACCATCCTATCCGCCTTACAGGCAGCGGGTTTACACGTAAACTCGAAGAAATCGCGAGCAGCATTTACCAGAGTCAACTATCTGGGATACGTCCTGGGGAACGGGACCATAGCCCCACAAACCGAGAAGATCAGAGCTATCCAAAACACCCCCTTCCCGAGGGACAAAAGAGAGGTACGAGCCTTCCTCGGCTTAATTGGTAATTACCGGCGCTTTATCCCCGGCTTTGCTGGCATTGCCGCCCCCCCTCACGGACCTGCTACAGAAGACCGTCAGACCCAGGGAAATACAAACCCCGACCCAAGAGGCGAGGGATGCCTTCGAAAGGCTAAAGCGGATCATAACCGGGGCTCCGGTTCTGGAATCTCCAGACTTCACCAAAACCTTCATCTTGGCAACAGACGCCTCGAACATAGGCCTAGGAGCGGTTCTCTCCCAGAAAGGGGAAGACGGAGTAGAACATCCCATCCTGTATGCCAGTAGAAAACTGTTCCCTAGGGAGTGTAATTATTCGACGGTCGAACGTGAGTGCCTGGCGATAAAATGGGCCATAGAAAAACTGCACTACTACTTGGAAGGAAAGCCGGTCATTTTACAAACAGATCATGCTCCCCTGAAATGGATGCATCGCAATAGGGCCATGAACGCCAGGGTGTTGCGATGGTTCCTCTCTCTTCAGCCCTATTCCTTTGTGGTGCAACACAAGAGGGGCAAGGAGCATGGCAACGCCGACTACCTCTCCCGTGCTTTTCCTCTCCCCGAACGGGAGAATCCAGGGGGGGAGATGTGTGACGGGGCGGGTCGCCCCTGTGAGGTTGAAGACGTAAGGGGAACTGTTCCGCAAGACTGGTGGTCAGCTGTGCCTGTTTTACCCCTTTCTCGCCCCCTCCAGCAAACCACATCATTACATGAAGAGGAGTGGGACAGCCCTGATTTTGCGTACCCGTGGGGTGGCGAGGCGGATTCTGGACTCTGTACCTTTAACACTGACAGCTACGTAGCAGAGTCTCCGCCCATGGAACAGCTCGTCACGACAAAAGAGGGTGGAACCCGGAAGACGCCGGAGAACACTTCCCCGGAGGACGACTGTGGTGAGGAGAGAACGCAGAAGACGGTTCAGAGAGAGACCAGTAAGACGGAAGACGTCAAGCCAGGAGGCCCACGGTTTTGCGAATCGCCCTGCCACGCTCCCGCGGGAGGGGCGTGGCTAACAAAGGTACGGGGCAAGGTTGCGGGCTGGGCGGGTTGGAGTGGATGATCCGCTCACTGTTTTCCGCCTCACGTTTCCCTGCACCCCTTCCTCACTGGCACTTCGACACCTCGCCTTGTAAATACACTGTGGCACTGAGTCCCTCACTCCCGATCCCTCTACGAGTGTGAGAAAAACACTCCCCCTGATACTCTTCTTTTCTTCTTCTTCATTTTCCGGTGGAGCTCTCCCGGACTCCGGCTGGAGGTCGACGGCGATCCCGACATTCTGGCGGCAACACCACCTGCACGTCGCAGAGCCAACTTGGACTTACCTATTTTTCCGAAAGGAGTCAGGACGGAGACGGATGAATTTGCCCGTATAAGACTTGCTAGTAGGAGAAAGAAAGCCTATCTGAAAATAAAGCCCTCGTTAAAAGCACTTTTTCAGCCTTCCGACTCGCTTCCTTCCCCCGTGATACCCACCCCGTTACAATTCCACAAAAGGTATCTAAGCCAAATCTGCTTTTTGGCATCCTCTTGTTGGTGATTTTGAAGATGCCCAGTTTCTTTTGGATTACCCTGGAGGGAACCAAGCAAATAGCCAAAATGTCACAAAATGTTGTCTTTCTTTGGAAAAAATGAAAAAGTGCTGTGTAAGAAAAGCATTTGTTTTTATCTGATACTAGCACTCACAAAGGGCTTGCCCTACTTAAATTAAGATTTCAAGTGAGACGATTGTATATTTAAGGACATATTGATTCCCTGGATAACCGCATGAAGTACTATAAAGGCTCTAGTTTTATTGACTTCAAATGAAATGTTTTCTCAACAAATTTTTCAATGGTGAATTATTTTTATTCCGCATAATATACTAAGATAAATACTGGGAAATATACACTCTATAAATTGTAAATATCTTAAGCCATTGCATACCGCCCATGCACCAATTTGTATGATAAAATCTAACAGATGGAAAATGGGTATGAAGGAAACCTATGCATTTTTAAATCTGCCCAATATAGAGAGTGTATTAATAGTTCTTATTTGTACTACTCTCAATCTGAGGGTCTATTTTTGTCGGAGGGGCCCCAGCCTAAATGCAGATTCCAGAACTTTCTCTCATAGAAATGCGATGAAAATGTGTGATTTTAGTCAAAGTTTGAGGTTTTCAGAGCATTAGGGGTAAAAGAAAATGGTAAGATAAACTAAGTTACACTTACCTGGACTCCCCTGATTGACCACTTTTCAGAAATGTCTGGGTTTGTTAGATTTCCCAGGGTGGCGTCCAAGCCTCGGCCCAAATATTTCAGCTAGCTACTTGCTGTGCCAGAAAGCGTCAATTACAAAGTGAATGCTTGCTGTTTATAATGCATTTTTTGGTCTTTTCTGTTACAGGCGACACAGATGTGGCAACAGTTTTATTGGGAGAAGTGTGGAAATGCTGGAAGGTAGGATTTTTGTGGATCTCCGCAGATGCTGAAACTTTCTCTCACATAAATATGGGTAGAATGCTTGATTTTAGCCAGTTTGTAGGGCATTCTGGGTAAGAAACATAGCAGAATCCACACCCGCCACACCACCCTGGATATGCCTAAGTGTCTAGGTTGCAGAAATGCCCATAGTTCGCTGGTGTACTGGTCTTGACATGCAAATATAGGCCAGGTTGTTAAAATTGTGGCAGAGTGCCAACCCTACTGACTACTAATTATTGATGAGACGGGTGGTCTCTAGAAGGCAGATAAGTAAGATTGGAGTAAATCAGGGAATTCCTCCCTGATATTGGTGTTTGGCATTTGACTGAACCTACCTCTGTCCTTCCCCCTTTCATTAACACCAAACTGTAATCAAATTGCCTTATTTAGAACTGCATTGTAAAACCAAAATGATTTTAGTGTTTTTTTCCTAAAACCCTATCATGTTTTAATGACTGCTACTGGTCTGGGTGCTGTATGTCTACCATTTCTGTGTTTTTAAGTAGATAGTGAGACACCCAGCACAAGTGGGCTTGACACACCTCCTGCACATGCATGGACCACACAGAGCAGCGAGTAGCACCCTCAACCCTGCCTTCTGAGAAGGTCTTCCCTAAAATATACATCAAATTTTGTATTGATCAATGGCCATTTGCCCATTCTGTTTTAAAAAGCTGTCTTTTTTGCTTCTCTGATCACACAGACGATGATGGATTTGATGTGGGGTTTTGTGAACTAGTAATGACTGAGGAAGAACAAATTTAATTGATGGTGTGAAAGGTGATGCGTCTCCCTTAATGGGGCCTAGGTCCATGCTGAAGCAGGGTAAACAGTTAGAGAAACTGGGTCTCGCGATGTTTCTAAGCCAGAAGATTTTGAGTTTCAGTTAGAGAGAGAAAAAAAGCTTAGAAAAACAGCAGAACCTAAAAGGTCTGAGAGGAAGGAATCTGTTCAACCAGCCATAGAGATGGCATTGTTATACCGAGCGAGGCTCAGCTGCACAAAGAGTAAATATGTTTATGAAAGCTGAGGCTACCTTGTCCTTTCTGGAGAACTCCAAGAGATGGTATGCTGAAGGATGGGGTGGTGGGAGCCCTGCTTGAGGCTTTGAGTTAAGTTATGTGTGTCGTCATTTGGCGAGGTGGTGGCTGTGTTGCAATGTTGTGTGGATGATGGCCAAAGTGGTTTTTCAGTAGTTAGCTTATTGGTGGAAGACGTTAAGGAATTTCAACTGCACCTTTTCCGATCCCCTTTCCCAGTGCTGGGCCACTCTGGTTCAGTATTTGCCAGAGTTTTAGGTTGATGTGGGGTTGGAGGTGAGTAATTGCATATATTTCAGTTTTTAGGTCATTGTGGTCTGTAGTTATACCCTGATAATATATTAAGGAGTGATGTTGACCAGTGCCCTAGCAGGCATGGTGGTCCTGTCTCATTATATGCTTTATTGTCAACCTGGGATGATATTTTGTGGAGGATGTTGATGAATGATCTTGAGGGTGGGGGTGGGTTCTGTTATTCTATACTTATTTGTGTAGTTTAAAAAAATGTTTTTGGGAAAAAAGCTCCATTTGTCATTCATGTTCCCAGAATACCCAAAGGAATACTCCCAACCCTAGAGAAAAATGTATTTGGGTACTTTTGACTAGTGACTGTACTTTAAAACCAAACAATCTCTACGGATGCTCAAAACATTTTGGATGAGAACAAGGATGGGGTCCCACAACAGGTCCCGCAAAGTCTTCTGACACGTTTATGGTGAGGTTAGATGTGAGGTCAGTGAGGATGGAAGCTGATGTCATCACAAATAGTCTGTAACCTATCTACCACCCATCCACAACTGAACATTACAGTATCCTTTGACACTCCTACTACAGCACAAGGTGAGACATACAAGCTCCTATTACAAGATATGAATTGTTCACTCAATATGTCAAAGATTATCTGAACATATTTAGGTTTCTCTTCTTCGAATTGTCTATATTGGGCAGATGTTGGTGGCGTCTAAATAGCAGACTTCCCACAACCCTTTATTGTTTTTTGTCATTTCTGCATGCACCTTCATGGCCCAACCAGGGACCTTCATAGCTCTCACAGACCCCGCATACTGAAGCTGATCCTGCTTCTGTACCATGTTTCAACTTTGAAGGCAGGTGTGGGAGCTGTCTCATCAGGGTCGGCTTTAGGGCAATGCGATCGGTGCCACTGCACCGGGCACTGACTTGGGGTATGGGCGCCCTGTTTTGCAAGTATATTTTCAATTGAAAAGCACTTGCTGCTGAGTTACTTGTTTCCAGCAATTTTCAGCCATTAATAAAAATGGTAAGATCACTCCAGTGATTAATGTTTCTGCTGGAGAGAAATCAGAGGTTTGTCTAGTGGAATTTTAACTCATTGTAAGGTAGTGCAGTGGGTTAATATGTCTGTTGCAAAGAATGTGTACCATGCAGTTCACAAAGTGCATATAATGTAAACAGGTAAGTGGGTTACTGCTTGTGTCCTAAGGGATCCTTTAGTTAGTTGCAGTTTATAAGTTAACATCCTAATATAGCATAGTGAGCTATTAACTGTCATCAAAGAGCTGAAAGCAAACTCCAAGATATATATTAGAGTTATATGTCTTTTTGCTCTGTCTTTCCTTATTCTAAACTTCCAAAAATTTGGGCAGAAATCAATTCTTCTAATAAAAAGAGAACCCCTAACAATGATGGTATGTTGGTTGTGGGCAAGTGTGTATGATGGGCATGACTGAGAAGTCTGGAGCTGAACTGGAAGGGAATTTGTTTTTTCACTGTGCTTTTCAGCGGGTTAGAAGGTGTTCCAACTACATGTGCATCCAATCCTTGGCCTCTTGCAGAATGCACAGAGCGATGGTCACATATGAGCTAAGGTGTGGGGGAGTGTGTAAAGGCGGTACATAGCAGTTAAAATATGGACAGTTCCAAAAAACCAAAATGCAGAGCTTGCAAGTGAATTTATGGGAGTCGGAGGGGGGTGGCATTCAAAGAATGTCCACCCCCTGGCTTCTTCGGGCAGTGGAATCGCCCGCAGGGAGCTCGCCCTGTTGAGGCGCTTGGTTTAGAACGCGGTGACTTCAAACACCGCGTTCTAATCTAGTGACAGTCGGGTCCAGGCTCAGGTAGGCAGCAGCGCGACTGTTTTCATGCCCCTCCCACCAGGGCACAAGTCCTATAAAAAGAAGTGGGGGAATGGACAATATGCAAAGGACCTCATGAAGTCACGTGCTGAATGTGTCCCGGTGTCTGAAAATTACACCGGGACACGTTCAGCATATTTCTGTGGTGCCCAGCTTCTTGGCAGGGGGGACGGCGTCCACCATGTGAAAAGAGTGGGGGGACGCCGTCCACCCTCGTGGACCCCCGACTCGAGCCCTGCCTCCCACCCTCCCTTTAGCAGGTTATTTGTCCAGGCTTGGGTTTTTCTTTTCCAAGATATTCCTTCGTTCTTTTCCTTTCTCCTTTGGGCAGATTTGGATGGTATTGAGGCAGGCAGGAAGGGTTGGGACAGGCAGAATAGCATAGGATAGAGGGAAAAACAGAGGGCAGACGAATAAGGAAGGAGGTAGGAAGGGGGATAAACTAAGGGGTTGGGCCAATGATCAAGGTGGGGAAATATTCATGGGGGATCAATTTGGGGAGAAATTCATGGGGGGGGGTCATTTTGGGGGAAAAAGTCATGGGGGATGATAGGTTTCATTTCTCCATGCCCCGCCCACTGCATACATTATGCTTATGAGTTAGCAGAATGTGTCTAACTACTGATATATTCATTTATGCATTTACGTTTATATTCTTCTATTAGTTATTCATTTATGCGTGTGACATTATTTCAGTTTTCTTAGCTTGACCTGTGTGCTACCATTTTTGAAGCATTTCTCTTTGCGTGCGAGTTGCACTTGCTCATCCCCCTCCCGTAGGAATAGGAATATTCCACATGTCAGCAGTTTTGTCTCTCAGCTCACTGTGACTGAAACTACTAGCGAAACCCCTTATCACTCTGTTCTCATGTGCTGGAGATGCTAAGGCCTGGCTCCGTGTCCTTGGAGTCAGAAGAGAGAATGTTGCAATTCCAGGTGCAGATGCCTCTTGTATGAGGCCATTGTTTATCCTCTCCGGGGTCCAGTACTTTTCCAGTATGGGCGTGTTTTACTCTGCCTTTTTGTATTATAATGTGTTACTGTGATGATATGAGTCAGTCCTCTCGGCACTCTCTTAGAGAGTGAGGTCAGACAGGGCCCTCTCATATGGGAGTTTGTGGCCTAATAAAATTGCTTGTTTATTCTTCTCCACTGTCCGGCTGACTTATTATTAGGTAACTATAGGTGAGTGTGGTAAGTCACTCAGGTGGATTTGAGCCACGCTTATCAGATGGCACCCCAGATGGGACTCCGCGATTAGGACCTTTCTCACCCGTAAGTGGGTAGCAGAAGGCCGGAGACCCCCTGGTCGGCACGGTGGGTCTGGGTACCCACTTTGATGCCGAGCTTGGTTCTCGCAGCGCTGCCCCACCCTGCTGATCGAGAGGTCCCGGTCCATGATCCTACGCCGGAGTCCAGAAGGCGGAACCTTGGAGCTGACCGTGTTGGTCCCAGCAGCCGGCAGTGGAGAACGGTGGAGGTCGGTTCTGCGAGCAGAAGGTGAGTGGTCCGACTGTTGATTGAGGGAGCTGGGATGCTCCATGAGACCGGTGTGTCTCTGAGACCGGTGTGTCTCTGGTGATTGGAGGAGCCGGTGTGCTCCTGGGGCTAGTGTGCTCCGGGGAACTCAGAGTGAAAGTGGCGCTCTGACAGACTATTGGTGATGAGGGTATTGGGTGGATGTCTGTTTTAGAGCATCTGACCGGGTGGTACTGAGACTGGAGTGTGGCTCACCACGGTTAAATACTGGGAAAGGACCCAAACCCCTGGTGTGAGTGGTTTGAGGGAAGAGTCCCAGATCTTCCGGGGTAAAGTGCGCAATGGTCTGCAGTGCCACCCGGGTGGCTGATGTGTCCTCCAACCTCAGAACAGTTAGTGTACTGTTCGGTCTGCGGTAGGGTCCAGGTTCCCCAGGACTTGGTCGACGGGCCTTGTCCCATTATGGTAACACGTGTTTGGCAGGGACTCAATGCATAGGAAGTGCGTGTGCGTGTGTGGTTGTGTGTGGAGATAGTTGTTTGGTTCTTTTGTGCCAGGAGATGTGTGGGTTCTTTGGCGGTATCTGATTGAGTGAGTTTGGTGGTGTTTGATTGAGTGTGCAAGATACCGTGTTTCACTAGGTTGCAATGTTTTAGGTGTTGCTGCAGTTCAACTGATGTCAGATTGGCCAAGAGCCAACCCGCTCCTGTAGAAGACCCTTGATTTTGTTTAATATTTCTGATGCAGGTAAGATAGATCACTTGCAAGAGAGATTGTTTGCTAGGCACTGCTGTCAGAGCATGTTTGATTCCCTAAGGTTGTGGCAGAAAGAGGAAATTTTTGTTTTTAAAAGAAGACAAAATGTGTACCTTTAAAGTTGTTTTTAGTGGCTCAGTGAGCCAATGTGAGCAGTGATTAAGAGGATGGGGTATGTATTTCATGTAACATGTTTTATTTTGTTATAATTGGTTTGGGTTGAGGGCAGTCTGTGAGCTGCCTTTTGTTTGTGTAAATGTTTGTTTGAATGAAGTGAGTGCGTCTTGTTGCATAAGTTAGATTTTCTGGTCCTTGTGAGCTATCTGAGATGGGTGTGCCTGACTGTCAGTGTGTTTTTGTGTAGTTTAAAAGTGCATGCAGGGCTGTGCTCTATGGAAAAGAATTTGTTTTCTTCCATTCCCTCAATTTGTGAACAGTAGAAGATGGAGAAAAAGGGATTTGATTACCAGTAATCAGAATGTATATTAATAGCATGTGGGAAGAGTGTAAAGTGAAAAACAAAAAAAGAATGAGAAATGTATTTGCCGAAATAGTGTTAATTATTGAATGTTACAAAGAGTTAGGAAGGCTTATTGGCTTTGTCAGCGCCAGACCGACGAGAGCGAGGCAGATTTGACCTTGGTGGTGAATGCCAGTGGAGACGGAAGGCTGGCTAGCAGCCCAGAATTCTTAGCAGACGGTGAAAGTGAAATGCAGTTATTTAGTTAGTTTTAAACATGACTTGTCGAATGAATGTGTTTCAGCCCACAATTTAGAATAACAGTGTGGGAATATTATTAGGTTCTGGAAGGGTTAAGTGAAGGGGAGAGAGTGTGGGCAGAGCTGGGAAGATTATGTACAATGAAAATATAGATGCTGGTAACACAGCACAGTAGATGTGACCTTGTGTGATAACCACATTCCAATGAGTTCGCAGAAGCACCGGGAGAGCGAGAGAGGAGTGCAGGCAGAAGATTAAGGGGGGGCTAGGAGACTCTGCTCCTGGTACAGAAAGGAGAGATACACAGCTGGAGTCAGCATCAGCGAGTCTGCATAATTATGAGGGTTTAGACTGAAGTATAATGCAGTTGTTCAGAACACATGTGATTTAGAATCAGGAACAAAATTATGAATAACTTTCAACAGGTTATTCCATTTGGACATAGAGAATTACACTTTAACATGACCTAGCCTGAGAAAAGAATGATTGTTTTGAGAAAAATTAATTTACTAAATATGTTAGTGAAGTGTTACTCCTATTGTTTGAATGGTATTCAGTAAGTGATTAATTTGTGTGCAGTTTAATGGCAAACAGTAAAAAGAGATTTATTGGTTGTCTGTTGTGTCCATTTTTGGTGTTGATTTTTGTTTCACTGTTGGACAATGTCCTAGTATAACATTTTTTCTATTTCAATAATAATTGAGTTGGGGGGTCCCTGATTGGCATACTGATTAGTGTCTTTGCTAGTGGATACCAGTGGAGAGTACTGATGATGCGAGGGCAAGTAAAAATATTGATTGTGTTGCTCATAGGAGCGGCCTGGTGGGAAGGTATATATGTGTGTAATGTCTATATGTGTGTAACAGTATTTGTATGCAGTTTGCCCATGGGGCACCATTGCAGTGGGTCCAGTGCCCCACCCGCTGAGTGTGCAAATGTCTGCTAGTGTGCACTGGAGTATTCAGTATGTTCTGGAGGTGAGAATATGTCGCCCTTTTGTTTAAAGTTAAGAAATGGCATTGGTTATAAGAGGGCTCATTTACACAGCGACAGATGACTATGCAGAAACATTTGGTATTTTAGTAACAAGAATAACATTTTTACGCAAATATGGAAATTCCTGGCTTATGACAAGTGAATGATGTGAATGTAAATTTATATATATTTTTCCCTTTTGATGCTGCATTAAATGCCATTACCAGATTGTCATGTGATTTTCAATGCTGCTAAATGTTTTATATTCTTGGCTGACGGTTAAAGAGGTTAGAAATGGTTCTTATGTGAGACAGCAGACAGGGTTTTCAGAATGGAAAGTGAACGGTGAACTGGTGTGAATGAGCTCCAAGCATAGGTTTTACGGTAAGTATTTGTGAAAGGTATTTTTACTGAGTGGTTGCTTTTTGTCCAATATTTTCTGTGTTGTTGTTTCTTTTGTGTGTGTTTTGATTTGTTTCGTTTCAGTGCAATGGGAAATATTTTTTTTATCTGTGTGTTACGGTGAGTATTGATGCAGCTTTGGGCTAGACAGATTAAGTGTGCACTGACACCGCATGATGCGAGTATATGCATGAGAAAAAAAAATAGTCCTTTGAGTAACTAATATTGTGTTTTCCTTTTGTGGCCTTTGTGCTATTGTGTGTTTTATGTTTTCTTTGGCTTATGGTGCATTGCTTGCTCTGTTCTGCGTGGATGGTATGCTGATCAATTTTAAGCTTGATAAATTAAGTAGGCCAGCATGCTGGGTTTTGGGCCACAGGCTCACTGTACATGAAATGCATGGCATCGTGTTGTGTGTCACAGCTCATTTGCATGCGTTACAGTGAATTTTCTATGCTATCTGTGCTTAACACAGCAAGTATACCTGCTGCCTTGGTATGCTTGTTTTTATTTTCTGTATGTCTCTGTATTGTATTGTTTGGATAATTCTATTATTGATACTAGAACAAGCTCCTCTATGGGGAATTTGTTCTGGTCCCTAAATTTCACAGACAACACTTCAGCAGTGTATGTCTATTTGGTTAAAAGGGGTATGGAGGGAAAAATACGAGAGTTCTACGGTGTACTCATGGTGTTGTGTCACAAGCCTGACCATTACCTCAGTAATTTTTGTTCATTTATAGATTTTCCATTTGCCGCCATTTCCCTAATGAATGTCGCATAGTGCCTAGTTATGGGGGACTTCAGCTGTGTCCCAGTTCCAGTTCCATTTCCTTACTACTCTTCCTCAGATACGTTGTATTAGATATTAATAGGCACACATATCATTTTATGGCAATGACATTTCTACAGGTGCTAAAAGATGTTCTAGCCCTCTCAAAAGTGCTACGTATCCCCTAGAATTTTGTTTATGCTCAGGGCTACACCCAGTGGTTGATGGTATTGACCGAAGTGAAATATGTTTCAGATTTCCTTCTGTCAAAATGGGGTAGGAAGCTAGCTCCCCGCTAGCTCTCATATAAATTAAAACTAGGTAACATGTGTATTGCTCCCTCCTGTCCTGCTTTGATCTAAAAAGGGAATTAGACGTGGGTAGTTTTGTTCTACAAGTGTTGGGTAAACTGAGAGTTTTAGAATTAGCGCGCTACTCACCCGGGAGGGTCCCAAGGCGCTTGGGGGGAAGGGGTCCGCTACTGCTCGAACAGCCAGGTCTTGAGTTGCCTCCTGACTAGTGTTTCCTTATTTGACCTTTGAAGGGTCGGTACCTTTGTGTCACATTCCTAGGTAACGTTGTGTTTAGACAGAACAAGGGAACCCTTAAGGTATAGCATAGGGACCTTGGGCATTACATATTGCAGAGAACATTGGTCCCTATATGGAAGTAATGAACACAGAGCACAATGATCATACACTTGATAAGTTGTATGTCTACTGTCCGTCCGGACAGGATTTTAATTTTTTATTTTAGTTTAAGTTTATGCGTTTCTCGGTAATGTCAAGCGGGCACAGCCGTGACCTTCAACATACAGGAGACAACAACAGAAAGATGTGAAAAGCAGGAGATCTGTCTGTACACTTGTGTTTCAGTGAGTCAGACTTAGGATATTTACATAAACCACACCATTGCATCATTCAATAGTTACTTAGGACGTTTGCATATGGGGTTAAGGGTCGACGTTTCGCTGCCTTTCTTAAAATGCAGACATCATCATCAGGACATTACATGACATTATTGTTGTTAAGATTAAAATTCCACATTTACTTTACACACATATTTACAATGGACAAAAGAAGGGGGAAGAGAGAAAACAGAGAGATACATATAATTAGTAAATATATCACATATGACAAGGATCCTCTTATGTACATTAAGTGAAGGCAAGTGCCCAGGTGTTTTAGTGCAGCCATGTCGCTCGTATTTCCAGTATGGCTTCTGCACAAAAAAAGAATATGATTTTCCCAATACTAAATCCCCACGGATTCCAGTTATCTATTGTCTGCCCAAAATTCATAAAAACTCCCAATCACCACCAGGTCGCCCCATAGTTTCGGGCTGCGGTTCGATTCTCGAACTATTAGGGCACTACATAGATTATTTCATTAAGCCATTTGTCCCAGACACCAGCTGCTACATTAGGGACAGTATGGCCATGATAAACCTTATTGAAGATTATCCTTTTGATCCCACATCCAGCACTATGTGCACGCTGGATGTGGAATCACTTTATACGAATATCCCACAATTTGAATCCCTACGTGTAATAGAGAAGGTACTAGAATCAAGACCACGACCTCATAATGTGCCCTCTATATTCATTCTTGAACTTCTTGAAATTTGCCTGACCAAAAACTTTTTTCTTTTTGAGGGACAATTTTATGGTCAAGTTAAAGGGACATCCATGGGAGCAATTTTTGCTCCCAACCTGGCCATTCTATACATGGACCATCTGGAGACCAGTAACATTCTCCACACGTCGAATCCCTTCCACAATGGCATTGCCTTGTGGAAGCGATATATCGACGACATTTTTCTCCTATGGAATGATACTCCAGAAAACCTCGTACTTTTCCAACACTGGCTTAACAACAACAGTGGAGGACTCTGCTATACCGTGTCCACCAGCAAAGATTCTATTCCTTTCCTTGATCTAAAAATAAGGCACACAGAAGGACGTCTCACTACCACATTGCACCGCAAGCCCACTGAACGCAATACTTTGCTCGAATATACTAGTCACCACCCTCGGGCCCTCCGTGATTCATTACCTTTTTCCCAGTTCCTCCGCATTAGGCGAAACTGCTATTTTAGGGATGATTATTTTACTGAGGCCAAAATTCTGAGTAAAAAATTGAGAACTAGAGGTTACCCACGCAAACTGGTACGGAAATCTCTCAAAAGGGCCTGGTACTGTCCAAGAGAGACTCTGTTGGAACCTAAAGAAAAGAATACCCAAGAAAAATTAATCTGTGTCACCACATTTTCACCGGCTTCTAATGCCATTAGAAAAAGCATCCTTAAACACTGGTCAGTCCTTAATGTGGGGCAACTAACATTAGAAAAACCCATGTTTGCATTTAAACGTGCCAAGAATGTAAAAGATCACCTTGTCAGGGCAGCTCTCCCTCAACCCGTGCTAAAAACGACTATAAATGATGTGTGGGGCCTTCCACCGCTCACAGGCCATGTCAAGTGCGGGGGCTGTGTTTGTTGTGACACCACTATAGAAGGAAAGATATTTGAATTTGGAACTATCAAACATGAACGGAATTTCTTTTCTAACTGTAATTCTGCTAACCTGGTGTATGCCATCCTATGTCCATGCATGTTGATCTACATAGGACAAACCAGTCAGAAAATAAAACTGCGGATTGGCCAGCATAAAAGCAGGATAAAATGTAAAACAGCAAATGCGCCATTGGTGGAACATTTTTCTGATAAAGGACACACTGAAAAAGACTTTGTCTGGACTGTGATCACCACCATTAAACCCCCACCCAGAGGAGCAGACATGTCACAACTTCTAAACAAAGAAGAGCTACGTTGGATTTTGCGCACTAACAGCATTCGGAATGGGTTAAACCGACTTGAAGATTGGACGTCCCTGCTGTAATTTTATTAATAACGTGTATATTTATTACTCAGTAAATGTGCAAAGTGCTAAAAATGTATGTTCACTATAGCACGATTCACCACTCAGAAATGGCCGCCGGGAACACTGCCATTCACCTCACTTCACTCCCATTGCCTAGTCCCTTCACGCTGTTCACTATCGCCGAGGTTACAGCCCACGCGTTTTAAACAGGAAAATTAGCCGACACAGCACCAGACCGCCAGACCCGTGGCATCGTTGAGCCGTACCTAAAGTAAGTTCTTCACCACCCTCCCGAGTAAGTTAGAGTAGCGGTATCTAACTCCCGCCACTAAAATTTGCATTCACTTTTGCAGATAAGCCATTGTGCTGCCCGCGTATCATTGTATACGGAAGCTCGCTTTACCGCGTATTTGAAATCCGGTTTTTAAAGGTAACGTGTTCTTCTCTTCGGTTAGGTATTTTGCATGCGAGCCAATTTATCAGTATACCGGGCGGTCCTTTTATTTATTCTTCATATTTTTCATAAATTGTCTGTCATCGCGACCCAATAACTCTCTCGGTACCGCTAATTTCCAGCAAGGAAATGTTACCACGTAGGTGCAATTCATTGTTCATTACCCGTTTTTTGTACGCAAGTATGCGCACTGTCGGCGGTGCTCTTCACTCTGTGCTCACAAACGCCTAGTTTTTCCACATAATTTTATTGCCATCGCGTCCTTTTTGCATGATGTCCCGCGTCGCAACTCACTATACCCCAACACTCCTGAGCCTTTTTCACTCATACTTTGAATAAAGGTGTCAATCAAAGGTTTTACTTCTCTAGCCGGTAAAGCCTCCTTCGTGCATGCCACAATTGTCACTGCAGAGTTACCTATGAGAAATACGAGCGACATGGCTGCACTAAAACACCTGGGCACTTGCCTTCACTTAATGTACATAAGAGGATCCTTGTCATATGTGATATATTTACTAATTATATGTATCTCTCTGTTTTCTCTCTTCCCCCTTCTTTTGTCCATTGTAAATATGTGTGTAAAGTAAATGTGGAATTTTAATCTTGACAACAATAATGTCATGTAATGTCCTGATGATGATGTCTGCATTTTAAGAAAGGCATCGAAACGTCGACCCTTAACCCCATATGCAAACGTCCTAAGTAACTATTGAATGATGCAATGGTGTGGTTTATGTAAATATCCTAAGTCTGACTCACTGAAACACAAGTGTACAGACAGATCTCCTGCTTTTCACATCTTTCTGTTGTTGTCTCCTGTATGTTGAAGGTCACGGCTGTGCCCGCTTGACATTACCGAGAAACGCATAAACTTAAACTTAAATAAAAAATTAAAATCCTGTCCGGACGGACAGTAGACATACAACTTATCAAGTGTATGATCATTGTGCTCTGTGTTCATTACTTCCATATAGGGACCAATGTTCTCTGCAATATGTAATGCCCAAGGTCCCTATGCTATACCTTAAGGGTTCCCTTGTTCTGTCTAAACATAATTAGCGCAATCGCTGGATTGCAAGGGATCTTGCTTATCCCAGGCCCCTTTTTTCTCAAGTGGGCTCACCCTGTCCTGTGTCAATTTTTTTTCCCTTTTCATTTTGTCCCTTTTCATTCCTTAAACCCCCCCCCTTTTTTTCGTCTTTATTAGTATGTCTGACCCTCACCCTCCTATGTACGATTTAGAGTATATTAATAAAATACTAGGGGGTCCCTCTCTCCTTTCGGACCCAACCGAAACACCGACAACATCAAGTACCACTCAAACCGATGACTTAGAGAAGTTAAAGAAAAAAGAGGTTTGCCTGCTTCTAATGGTCAGACTTTTGACCGATTATCTAAAATCCAACACTATACCTTTAGGCCTACAAGTACGTAACGTACCTGGGGTGTTTACTACAAATCCGAAATATCTGAAAGGATTTAGTTACATCAGTACTACTTGTTCCCGGCACTGGATGGTGCTGGGAATTGAAATTGCGACAGAAGAACTACAAAAATTGAGTATCGAAATAACAGACTTGGAAAAACAGATCAAAGATAATACCACTAGCGTAGAAACCAGTAAACTCCTTGAAAAAATAAACAAGACTATAGATGAGTTTCATAAATTTGAATTAAACAAAAAACAAATTAAGGTTAAGAAGGACATTAAAAATTTCAATCTAGAAAGAGCTTACCCGTACCTCAATAAAGACTATTACACTAATCGCCCTTACAACGGTCCACAACAACAGAGACCCTGGGGCAGATATAATAGGAGACAGCAATACGTCGGCTTTACTGATAGTTCAGCCGATACATCCGGCAACTCAGATCAAAGCGACAGCCTAGGCCCTTCTAATAGGAATTTTTTAGAAGGTGGCCAAGGCCAACCCAGAGGAAGAGGAAAAACATGGCCCAAACCACAAAACCCCCCCGGGGAACGATTCACACGCCGCCAGCATTACCAGTGGTAGCTGCGCCCAATGAAACCATCACTAATCCAGCAATGAATACTCTAGAAACAGGCCTTCTCCCCATCTTTAACCTCACTAATCACATGCTATCTAGCAATGAGGTGTCTCTCCTCAGTAGAGGTTTATCCTTCGTCCCCACAGTAAGGCCTAATTTCCAGGAAGCACAAACGGAACTCCTAAGATTTTTTCGGAAAATCCGTTTGAAAAGCTTTTTCACTCTCAATCCTTCCATACCTAAACAGTCTAATACCCCCTTCAGACCACCGTCCAAATTTTCTCCCACGGCTGGCATGATTCCAGCAGAGATCCCAACATTTGAGAAATTGGTTCTAAAGGATCTGTCAGACCTTGAAGGGAAAAGATCTTTTATTCCTTATAACATTACTCTAGAAGAAAAGAATGCCATTTCCTCCCTCAAAACCAACCAATCCCTTGTTATAAAACCTGCGGATAAAGGGGGAGGGATAGTAATCCAAGATATTGAAACCTACAAGAATGAAGTGCTTCGCCAACTGAACAATCAGGAGCACTACTGTAAACTCCCGCGAAACCCTACTGGTGAAATTCAAAACATGATCACTACTGTCACTGACAGAGCACTTGAGTCAGGCTTCTGCACAAAAAAAGAATATGATTTTCTCAATACTAAATCCCCACGGATTCCAGTTATCTATTGTCTGCCCAAAATTCATAAAAACTCCCAATCACCACCAGGTCGCCCCATAGTTTCGGGCTACGGTTCGATTCTCGAACCATTAGGGCACTACATAGATTATTTCATTAAGCCATTTGTCCCAGACACCAGCTGCTACATTAGGGACAGTATGGCCATGATAAACGTTATTGAAGATTATCCTTTTGATCCCACATCCAGCACTATGTGCACGCTGGATGTGGAATCACTTTATACGAATATCCCACAATTTGAATCCCTACGTGTATTAGAAAAGGTACTAGAATCAAGACCACGACCCCATAATGTGCCCTCTATATTCATTCTTGAACTTCTTGAAATTTGCCTGACCAAAAACTTTTTTCTTTTTGAGGGACAATTTTATGGTCAAGTTAAAGGGACATCCATGGGAGCAATTTTTGCTCCCAACCTGGCCATTCTATACATGGACCATCTGGAGACCAGTAACATTCTCCACACGTCGAATCCCTTCCACAATGGCATTGCCTTGTGGAAGCGATATATCGACGACATTTTTCTCCTATGGAATGATACTCCAGAAAACCTCGTACTTTTCCAACACTGGCTTAACAACAACAGTGGAGGACTCTGCTATACCGTGTCCACCAGCAAAGATTCTATTCCTTTCCTTGATCTAAAAATAAGGCACACAGAAGGACGTCTCACTACCACATTGCACCGCAAGCCCACTGAACGCAATACTTTGCTCGAATATACTAGTCACCACCCTCGGGCCCTCCGTGATTCATTACCTTTTTCCCAGTTCCTCCGCATTAGGCGAAACTGCTATTTTAGGGATGATTATTTTACTGAGGCCAAAATTCTGAGTAAAAAATTGAGAACTAGAGGTTACCCATGCAAACTGGTACGGAAATCTCTCAAAAGGGCCTGGTACTGTCCAAGAGAGACTCTGTTGGAACCTAAAGAAAAGAATACCCAAGAAAAATTAATCTGTGTCACCACATTTTCACCGGCTTCTAATGCCATTAGAAAAATCATCCTTAAACACTGGTCAGTCCTTAATGTGGGGCAACTAACATTAGAAAAACCCATGTTTGCATTTAAACGTGCCAAGAATGTAAAAGATCACCTTGTCAGGGCAGCTCTGCCTCAACCCGTGCTAAAAACGACTATAAATGATGTGTGGGGCCTTCCACCGCTCACAGGCCATGTCAAGTGCGGGGGCTGTGTTTGTTGTGACACCACTATAGAAGGAAAGACATTTGAATTTGGAACTATCAAACATGAACGGAATTTCTTTTCTAACTGTAATTCTGCTAACCTGGTGTATGCCATCCTATGTCCATGCATGTTGATCTACATAGGACAAACCAGTCAGAAAATCAAACTGCGGATTGGCCAGCATAAAAGCAGGATAAAATGTAAAACAGCGAATGCGCCATTGGTGGAACATTTTTCTGATAAAGGACACACTGAAAAAGACTTTGTCTGGACTGTGATCACCACCATTAAACCCCCACCCAGAGGAGCAGACATGTCACAACTTCTAAACAAAGAAGAGCTACGTTGGATTTTGCGCACTAACAGCATTCGGAATGGGTTAAACCGACTTGAAGATTGGACGTCCCTGCTGTAATTTTATTAATAACGTGTATATTTATTACTCAGTAAATGTGCAAAGTGCTAAAAATGTATGTTCACTATAGCACGATTCACCACTCAGAAATGGCCGCCGGGAACACTGCCATTCACCTCACTTCACTCCCATTGCCTAGTCCCTTCACGCTGTTCACTATCGCCGAGGTTACAGCCCACGCGTTTTAAACAGGAAAATTAGCCGACACAGCACCAGACCGCCAGACCCGTGGCATCGTTGAGCCGTACCTAAAGTAAGTTCTTCACCACCCTCCCGAGTAAGTTAGAGTAGCGGTATCTAACTCCCGCCACTAAAATTTGCATTCACTTTTGCAGATAAGCCATTGTGCTGCCCGCGTATCATTGTATACGGAAGCTCGCTTTACCGCGTATTTGAAATCCGGTTTTTAAAGGTAACGTGTTCTTCTCTTCGGTTAGGTATTTTGCATGCGAGCCAATTTATCAGTATACCGGGCGGTCCTTTTATTTATTCTTCATATTTTTCATAGATTGTCTGTCATCGCGACCCAATAACTCTCTCGGTACCGCTAATTTCCAGCAAGGAAATTTTACCACGTAGGTGCAATTCATTGTTCATTACCCGTTTTTTGTACGCAAATATGCGCACTGTCGGCGGTGCTCTTCACTCTGTGCTCACAAACGCCTAGTTTTTCCACATAATTTTATTGCCATCGCGTCCTTTTTGCATGATGTCCCGCGTCGCAACTCACTATACCCCAACACTCCTGAGCCTTTTTCACTCATACTTTGAATAAAGGTGTCAATCAAAGGTTTTACTTCTCTAGCCGGTAAAGCCTCCTTCGTGCATGCCACAATTGTCACTGCAGAGTTACCTATGAGAAATACGAGCGACATGGCTGCACTAAAACACCTGGGCACTTGCCTTCACTTAATGTACATAAGAGGATCCTTGTCATATGTGATATATTTACTAATTATATGTATCTCTCTGTTTTCTCTCTTCCCCCTTCTTTTGTCCATTGTAAATATGTGTGTAAAGTAAATGTGGAATTTTAATCTTGACAACAATAATGTCATGTAATGTCCTGATGATGATGTCTGCATTTTAAGAAAGGCATCGAAACGTCGACCCTTAACCCCATATGCAAACGTCCTAAGTAACTATTGAATGATGCAATGGTGTGGTTTATGTAAATATCCTAAGTCTGACTCACTGAAACACAAGTGTACAGACAGATCTCCTGCTTTTCACATCTTTCTGTTGTTGTCTCCTATATGTTGAAGGTCACGGCTGTGCCCGCTTGACATTACCGAGAAACGCATAAACTTAAACTTAAATAAAAAATTAAAATCCTGTCCGGACGGACAGTAGACATACAACTTATCAAGTGTATGATCATTGTGCTCTGTGTTCATTACTTCCATATAGGGACGAATGTTCTCTGCAATACATTCCTAGGTAACAACACCATTATTGTGCAGCACTAAGTAAAGGTGTACAAGTCTCTTATCAGTTAGCCGGTAAATTTCAGCTGATATTCCCTATTAGAGCTGGTGAACAGGTTTTCCCCTAAATAAAATGTTACATGGTCTAAATAGTGAAAAAGGTGAAAAGATGCTTGTGTGATCCTCAGCACAAATATTTTTAGAAATGAAAGATTTGTAGAAATTAGTAATATGTGAGCATGGTCATGAGCAAAAATATAGTTGTTTTGAGTAAAGAAAAAGAATATTAGAAGTGTTTGAAGTTTTGCACAACAGTGAAGGTTCATAAAGTAGACGCTGTGTACTCGCTATAGGAAGAGCGGTTTGAACTTCCCTTTTTGCTGTTTCTCAAGTGCAAATGGGGGAATACAACATGTCTGTTTTGTTTTATTTTTTTTCTCTTCTCTTAGAATTCAATAAATGCATACGTCCATCTACAGGTAATACAGCGAAAAGTCAGATATGTAATGTATTACCTAATGTCAGTGCACAAATTTATAGATAGGTACAATGTGTTCACCTTCAAATTGACATGGGTAAAGAAATATGAAAGCACAGACTAGACTTCATTTGGTTTCTTTGAATTTGAATTTTATTCATATGCCTTGTCTAAAGACCTTTGTTCTGTTCATCAATAGAAATGTGTCACACCGCCAGAGCCAGAGGGGACCCAAGCATCGGATCCAACTTCAAGTGCAAGTCAAGTCCCGTCGTCAGAAGATACCAATGGAAGTTTAGCTTGGAGCCAAGGTACCACTGAAGCTGCTGTAGGTGTGTGATTCCTGGGTAAGAAAAGGGCAGGCCTGACCGAGATGGAGGACTCACTCTTCGCTTTTGCGCCAGTTCCCCAGTGGTTCGTTTCTCAGAAATACTTGAGAGGGGCAGTTCTGTCTGTGCAAAAGGCTGCCGCCAGTTCTCCAGTGGTTATGCTTCAGGTTTCCCTGTTCCCCATCTGTTTTGGAATCTACAGTTTTGTCTGCTAAGGTACCTGCTCACACTTTATACAATCTATGGCCTCGACAGAAGAGCGGTACACCAGGAGAAGAAAAGTAGGAGATAGGGAGAGACTTTAGTCTTAGGGTACAGATACAGTGCTCTTAGTATCTGTTAGATTCATATCTGGTGTACTGAGCGAGACACTGGACAGAATTTGTAGAGGGCACTACCTGGATTGGTGGTTGCTAAAATTCTGCAAGAAAGACTTTGCATCATTGGCCAAGATTATTTTCCATTTGAGTTGCTAGCAAGTGCAGCTCCAACGCAGATGATTTTTGAATTTTTGATGGATAATACGAGCTTACCTGTGAGGCTCAGATGGACACAGGGAGAAGACCCCCCTCTGGCTGGCTGTGTTGCAGATTGTTTCCTTTAGTTTAATTTGGACATTTTAGCTAGGAAAATTTGTGTTTTGAATGTTCCTATTCCCATGGAGGAGCAGCCCCTGCGGCTCCTTGTCCAGATGTCCCTGATCATTTTGGTTCTCATGGTCTACAAATTTAATATTGAGTTTGTTTGTATCCTTACTGTTGCTTTCATATTTCTCTTTAGAGAATTAGTTTCTTGTTGCTTGACACATACCTTCATGAGTATTTCAACGCCACCTGATAATATAATTGGTACTCTAGATCCACACGAAGAGGAGCACTGGGAAGTTCATTAGGATGATGTAGTATTCAAATGTTGCACCTGACACATGTTATTCATAGAACAGCAAAACAATTATTGGGTGTGTGGGTCATTGCCTTCATACACACACACAGGGGTGGAAAATTGTTGCTTGTATTCTTGCCCTATGGAAGTAGCTGTGAGGGTTAGTATACTTTGAGTGGTTTAGTAAAACACATTTCTCAGCCTGATAAAATATTTACTCCAAGGATGTTAGATATAGGTCCTAGCTGATAATGCAAGTGAGCCCTCAGTGTTGGATTCAATAGGGTGTTTTCCTTGATGATGACAGTTTGATCTTATTTGCATTAATTCCTGCTCATGACTTAAAGTGTGATGTATTTAGATTAGTCAAAAAGGAGGGTGCCTCACACCCAGAGAATAATTATTGTCCTAGTAGGTATTGCAGGGGTTGTTCTTTTACTTGTTGCCTCTGCATTTCCTGCCCTATAGCATGCTGCACTACTTCTGTGACCATGACCATGCTGTGTAAGGTGACAGATTGCTGGGTCTGTGGGTTACTCCTTTCCGCTGCATATAAGAAGGACAGGTTACTGGCACTTCCCTTGACACTTGTGAATAGCTGCGTGGGCTGGTACACTTTGATTGGTAGGGCGAAATTCTTTCAACAGCCTGATTTCTTGACTCCCCGACTGGGTTGTAGGAAATGTAGGTGTATTACTGACTTGCTGCCTCTGTGTTTATTGCCTTCCCCCTTGTTGCTCCATGTGTGCCAGCAATATACGAGTTTCCAGAAGGCCAACAAGACTACATCCTGTTTCCAATGCTGTTGAACTTCATGAAATTCACTGGCTAATGCTTATTGATGGTGATATTTTTGATCAGTATAGTGTCCTGGCCCTTAGAATTTGATGTAAAGGCTCTCCTTTTAGTTAATAAAGTTAGCCACAGTCTGCTAAAAGGAGGGTCTGATAGGTTTCATTTCTCCATGCCCCGCCCACTGCATACATTATGCTTATGAGTTAGCAGAATGTGTCTAACTACTGATATATTCATTTATGCATTTACGTTTATATTCTTCTATTAGTTATTCATTTATGCGTGTGACATTATTTCAGTTTTCTTAGCTTGGCCTGTGTGCCACCATTTTTGAAGCATTTCTCTTTGCGTGCGAGTTGCACTTGCTCATCCCCCTCCCGTAGGAATAGGAATATTCCACATGTCAGCAGTTTTGTCTCTCAGCTCACTGTGACTGAAACTACTAGCGAAACCCCTTATCACTCTGTTCTCATGTGCTGGAGATGCTAAGGCCTGGCTCCGTGTCCTTGGAGTCAGAAGAGAGAATGTTGCAATTCCAGGTGCAGATGCCTCTTGTATGAGGCCATTGTTTATCCTCTCCGGGGTCCAGTACTTTTCCAGTATGGGCGTGTTTTACTCTGCCTTTTTGTATTATAATGTGTTACTGTGATGATATGAGTCAGTCCTCTCGGCACACTCTTAGAGAGTGAGGTCAGACAGGGCCCTCTCATATGGGAGTTTGTGGCCTAATAAAATTGCTTGTTTATTCTTCTCCACTGTCCGGCTGACTTATTATTAGGTAACTATAGGTGAGTGTGGTAAGTCACTCAGGTGGATTTGAGCCACGCTTATCAGGGATCGATATGGGTTAAAATTCATGGGGGATCAATATGGGGATATTTCATGGGGATCAATTATAGGTGGTGGGGTGGGGTTACATTGGTTGTGCTACCATTTGATTGCAATATTGGAATGTTTTATTCGTTGCTGAAATAAAACCGACCTTTTACCCCCCATCGGCATGTGATGTAATCTTTTCCCGATAGGATGTTTGTGTGTGCGTGTGTGTGGGTTTGGGGGTGCTGATAAAGTGGAGGAGAAGAACGTGCCGAGAGATAGAGTGGAAAAGACTTCGCTGAAGAGGAAAACGATGATGTGTGGGATCTGCAGATGGAGAAATTCAGAAAAACATGAGAAAAACGAGTTTAGCGTCTAACAGTATGAGGGACTGTATAGGTTAGTGGTGTGGGGTTGGAGGGTAAGGTATGGACGCTGCGAATACCACTACCCCTTCGACAGACCTTAATAATGTTTAATTCACTGTCCCATATTTTCAGAATTGAACAATTTTCAATATTAAGTGTACATAACAAAATCATTGTTACTCATTTATGTGGTACTTTATTTATGACAATAAGCATTGGCAAAGTCGATAGGTCTGGCCTGTTTTACATGTACCTTCGTTGTTGTCTGAATGCAATAACACAGTCTACACCCAAATACTGGTCACAAGCCATCCGTTATGCGTGAAACACTGGATTTTAGTTTGCATGTTAAAGCCACACTCTGCATCTTAATCACATAGGCCATCCCTTTTGGAAAGAACTCATTGTTACGCTTTTCAGCCCCCCCCCCACCCACAGCCTTTTCTTCCAAGTTAAAGCACTGTTGTGGACCTTAGAGAAGAAACCCCCCAGCCTTCTCTGAGGATATCAATTAAGTGAAGCACTCGTACACCACAAGAAAAGAACTTGCCTGCGCTCAATGTTTATTTTATTTCGATCCTAAATGTTGAAATCCCACAACAGTCCTGCAGATGGCGATGAAGCACATCAAATGCATTCAGACCACTTTTTTTTAAAGCTAAAGACTGCAAAGGTAATCAATATTTCCTTTTCAAAATGTGAATTGTTATTTGTTACAGTTAACACCGATAAACAATTTTGATATACACTAATGGACAAGCTGCAAAAAATAGGTCAGTCGTTCGGTTTGTCTCGGTAGTACGTAATGAATAAAACATAATAAAATTGGGAGGACCTAAAAAGCAAAGTAGTGCTTAAGAGTATTGTTTCAAAAACAACTGTTGATGGACAGAATGCAGAACAATGTCATACATTCACCCCAGTACAGAGATCTGGGCCTAAATCCATCATTTTTTTGCTCACCATGCCATTCCAGTTTGAACATAGCCATATGCAAATCAGTCTTGACCCTGTGCCCCATGGGAACTATCCAGCCCGAACTGCCAAGCCAGGTCCTCCCTGGACTGGAAACAAGCATCCTAGGACCGGTTTCGGGCTTTCAATCCTCATCAGCCTGGATAGCTTGACTCCAGTGGTGTGGAGAGCACGGGACTCACGTTTGAGCATACCCATCCCACTCGGGGTGACATATGCAAATACATGGATTTAGGCCCAGATCTCTGTACTTTGGTGAATGTATGACATTGTTCTGCATTCTGTCCATCAACTGTTGTTTTTGCATAAGAGTATTGTTAACAGCTATAATGATCAGAGTATGAAAATGGCTTCAAAACCCAAGACATAATTTCAATAGATCTCACACACAAGTAAATACAAGTGTGAAAAGGGAAACAGCGAAGAGGAAAGAACAGTAGGGATGGAAGACGCTTGAGAGTCTGAGAAGTTAAACATGAGGAAAGTGTAAGGTTTTCACTTAATTCTTCTCCACGGTGCAAAAATAAGGCATATCCCCATATCCTATCCCTTAAGGGGAGGGAGCCGAACAAAACACATTTTCTTTTGCATTTATTGTGGAAACGAATGACTTGTGTCACACTCTTGAAAGCAATAAATATATACCTTTAGGGATCCCGTTCTTTATGCAGATGGCCTAAACCCCAAGGCAGCATGTTGAGCTTCTTGGCTAGCCCAGCCAGATTGTAGCATGTGCATTCTTAATATATTTGCTGTATCTCTCGGCCAAATTTAAAATTTATATTTGAAGGTTCAGAATGATAAAGTCAATATTACTACACTAACTTTCACTTTTCAAAGCGGAGAAAAAAGAGATGCAAGCTTGTGCTCCTTGGTTTATTACTAGGCACAAGGAGGCCAGTGAGAGCTAGCAGGCGAACAACTGATGACAATACGTGGAATGAATGATAATTTGTTGTAGAATCTGCTGACTAGCAGATACTCCTTCAATCGCTGCTTTATCTTCTGACACCAGTCACTATGAGCAAGAGTGGGGAGATGTGATGCATGTTCTAATGGGTACTGGACCCTAGGATGACCTAGCATTGATACATGCATAGGATAGTGGAGAACAATCAGATTATATGATGACGAAAGGTGATTGAAGTTATCTGGTTCTTTAGAAATGCTTCTTAGTCGTTGAATTCCACTTCGCAAATGAGAGCAGAGCATTGTAGCTGATGACATATGACCCAGTTGTAGCGTCCTTCCTCCCCAGCCTGGGTCCCCGCAAAGGACTACGCCACACACGGAGCTTAGGGGCAGATGTATCAAAGCCATTTTTAGTCGCAAACGCTGCGATTCGCAATAAAACAGCGTTTGCGACAAAAAAATTCGCAAAACTGTATGTATGATGGAAATCGCTTAGCAAAATGAAGGAATTGCAAAATTTGCGATTCCTTAATTTTACGTAAGCATTTAAGGAATCGCAAATTGCGATTCCTTAAATGCAATGCATCAAGCATTAAAATTTTGCTATTTCTCCTTAAGAAATCGCAAATTACCACCAACTTCAAGTTGGTGATAATTTGCGATTTCTTTCACAAATGCACTTTTTGGCATTTGTGAAGATGCAATATGGGCATGTATGTGCGCCATATGCGCACACATGTTAATTTCAGGGGTGCATCAGGGTGTCCTTATGACACCCTTGCACCCTTGAAATTATTCTCAATTTGCGATTCTCAAATTGCGAATCGCAAATTGAGAATGACTTCACATTCATTCCTATGGGCCTCCTGGCCCACAGAAATGAATAGGAAAGTATTCCTTAATTGCGATTTCGCAATTTGCAAATCGCAATTAAGGAAAACTAAGAAATAGCAAAAAAATTAAGATTTTATACATACATCCCTTTTTGCAATTCTCAAATAGCGATTCTCAAAAAATCGTTATTTGAGAATCGCAAACGGGGATTTTCATACATATGCCCTAAGGTAATACACGTCTTAATTCCTCTGCATGTAACCACAAACTCAACATTCTAAATCAGCCTTCAGTGCGTTCTGCTCTAACACTTTCATCACAGTTCTACGGAGTACTTCTGGCTCCATCATTTCTAATTCGCAAGACACTACATCTTCCCCTCTGTTAAATAAAAAAAGATATATTTTACAAAATACTTATATTGATAGACATATACATTTAAATCTCTTCAATCAATATTCTTGGCACTTTCATTGTTCGACCTGATCTTGTTCTGGCAAACTGGGAGGTGTCGTCACTGATGTCCAGGATCTGTGCCAATGGAGTAGAAACAACAGCTGTTGCTGATGTTTCAGATCGAGTTTCTCTTTCAACTATTAGATCTGAAGAATGATTGATTGTGCAAAGCGCCTGAAATGAGAAGAGTCTCGAGTAATAGACTTCCCAGGGCGCTAGGCAGTCACCATGTGTCCCTTAGTAGACACCACTTGGAAAGGGTCTGCATCGAAAGGATTAGCAGATTTTCTTTTCTGCTTTTGGCATATGAGCACTGGATTTACTCTCTTAAAGAAGATGTTCTTGGCATGTCGTCTTTGGTCAGCATACACTTTCATCTTTTGTTTGTTAACCAAGTCATTCGCTTGAGTTTTTGTCTTATCTTTCTTTCTCTGATTGGTTCTGATAGAGCGTCATGTCATTCTGAAAATTGTAGGGGTGCATCATAATCACAGATAGTCTGCACCCGCATATTTAAAGGAATGCATTAACGTGTAGTTATTAGAAATACAGTACTACAGACAGCATATATTAGTGTGAATAGAAATGCAATTATGTCATTCATGGAGATAAATGTTGTGTTTAATCGAAAATGTGCTTTAGATGATGCATAACGGATTTGTTCACGTATAAAGTGATGCAATAGATTTAAAACGTGCACCATTTTAAAGTCTGCACGTGTATTTTTGCTTATTATGTATGCAGAGTAATAGAATCAATGCTCATAAAGAGATTTTAGAAATGTACGTTTAAATGTGCAAAGACGTACTTGATTCTCTATGCTTTGCAATATGAGGCCTGTTTGTGATTTCTTACGTTAGGTGAATATTGTAGGCCTGAAATGTATTTTCCTTAGGAAGGTTCTCGGTAGAAGGTAGTCAGGGGATTTTGCGTGCGTGCAAGGTTGCTTCGCTCACATGCTTCTTGTTGCAGGTGCAAGGACATACATCTCATTAGGCAGAATAATCCTTTTGTTTTAAGAGTTAGGATGGTAGGAGAAGCCGCCATGGGAGTTTACAGGAATGCAGATATGATACTTTCAGTGGAGAAGGTGCCTGGGACCCAAGGACACACCAATGGTTTTTGGATGAAGTCAGAGTTTTGATGGAAAGGTACAGAAAGAAGACCTGTCCAAAGGGGCGTGTAAAGGGTGTGTTCTGATGCTTGTAATTTTGTATTAGGGATAGTGCCCTGAGGGAGGAGAGTAGAACAGGAGAGGGCAGAACAGTTGAAGGAGCGGATGAGGACTAGAGGGAAAGTTAGGAAGAGCATCTTAGAATGAGCTCTGTAGCTTTGGCTACTTATCAATGCAAGTGAGTGTACTTCTAAGGAAGTTCTCGCTACTGACACCTTTTTCTCTCTTGCCTAGGGATGATGCTAAGTAGGGATGTCACTTTAGTGATAGTGTAGGGACAGATTCATTGTTTTTTTGTTCTAGGTTAATGAATACTAAGATAGAGATTGGAGCAGTCATCGCATGCCTGATGCTTTTAGAATTCACTATTCTTCTTATTCTGAGTCGGATGAGACTCTTGCGTAGGATTCATTTTGTATTGGTGCCCATTTATTTCTTAACCTCATGCTGAGGTTCTTGTATGTTCAGTTATTTTTGGCTTTGTAATAAATTTCAAAACTATTTCATAGTCAGTGGTCCTTTGAGCCTAAATCGTTCTGGTCAATTGAAAATTACGGTTTTTCCCCTTTACTCTTCATAGCAGATAAGAAAGATCTAGTCGAGCGAGGATTCTTATAAATTGGTAAGACAAGATAAAAGATAAGATAAGAATCTGGCGTTATCAGTTAGTAGCAGAGGATGTTTATCTCTAGAGTAAGGAGAAGCAGAGTCATTGAGTCCTCATAGTGCATAGTCGTAGAGCCCAGGTGATGGTTGTCCGGCGGATCGTCAGCGAAGGACGGCGGCGTTTCGATGGAAACTGACGGAGAGTGACGGTGGTGCGAAAGCAGCAGCTCGTGGGAGAGTGAGTATGTACAGGGTTATGTGTTGTTAGATTGTGGTGTTGTTTTGATGGTGTGATGTCTTGCCTAGCTGGCGTGAGTGTTGAGTGATTGTGAGATCAGGCTGTGAGCGCGCGCAGCCCGGGAGAACTTAGGCTTGACAAGTAGCCTGTGAGATTGTGGTGCAGAAGACACCCAGAGAATAATTGTCGACAATTGATCGGGGAGTCTTGAGACGTCCTCGATTACCCTACCCGAGATAGGGGGAGTGAATGTGTGAGTGCATGAGTAATCGACGCTTGATGTGGGTTACTGTATGTGGAATAATGAACGTGTGAAACCTATCAGTTGAGGCGATTGTCCGGTTGGACGGACGGTTACCAGGTTGAGGTAGACAATTACACGAGACTGTGGACAGACAGTCAGAGAAGTACCTGGTTTGCTCATTTTGCGGACAACCGGTTATTTCAGAGTATGAAAGGAACATGTGAGTGAGTACGAGAAAATTGTAAAGGAGGGGAACTGCTGCGAGCGGAGGAAAAGTGACATCAGAGGGTGCCGCGTTGCGATAGGTCGGTTGGTGTGAAGCCACACTGGTATTGGTGGATAGTCATCATGAAGTAAAGTGTGCTGCGAAAGGAGGAAGGTGATTTCATCTTGAAGTGTTTTAAAGTTTTGCGAGATATGTGGAGAGGAGATAAAAGGGTGGTTTACTCGAGGAGGAGAAGAAGCTCCGCCCGAGGATACCCCAGCTCATTACATGGCTACGAATGTAGGGTTGCATACTATACTTTGGCTCGAGAATTGGAGCAAAATGACAGAAGGAAATGAAGAATTGATTTTTCCTCATTATGGTACCTTTAGATTGGAAGTGTTGCATCGATTGGAACCAATTATGGCTTCCTTGCAACCTTTACCTAGACCAAATCAGTTTGAAGCGTTACATGAATGGATTATGGCAGCCCATGAAAGGAAGAGAGAGCAAAGTAAGGAAAGAGTGAAAAAGTCAGTCAGGGCATTTCAAGATGCGAGATGGGATGCACTGGCGAAAAAGTGGAGGGTACAGACTATTGAGGGGGATAAGCTGTTCCCGTTGTTGGTAAAGACAGGAGATGCACAAAAGAAGTGTGTGGAGGAAATCAATAGCGATACCGATGACAGCTTGCACGAAAGGTTGCTATCAGAGAGACCGCCTCCGTAAAACCCAGCATCAGAAGAGAGAAAATCAGCACCAACAGAGAGAATGGGCGAATCACAGGTTCCACCTAGCGTAGGAATAGCTGGGAAACTATCAACAGGAGGGATGGGAACACAGACACCAGTGAGCACGGAGGTAAAGGGAGTCACAGATGTTAGGAAGTTGCCAGACACTCTTACGGTAACGGTCACCATTGGTCCCATAGTGTCAGTATATGACCCAGATCAGGCGAGAAATGGGAATTCATCACAGTCAGTAGTAGGAGAGAGAACTAGCTCTGAACGGAATGGCACAGTGAGTGGGATAGCTCAATTGCAGTGTCCCATAGAATCGAGTACGCCATTGCCAGCCACTGAACACTCGTCAAGGAGACAGATGGAGATAAGGACGGCGAGGCCGAGATCCCTTGCCGATTCGAGATCAGACCTAAGAATGTGGGCGCCACCCGTAATGAATCGGAATGACAGGATGACAGGAAGTTGGGATCACGGAAGCGAAGGGAACAGACCAGTCCTTAGGGATACAGCCAAAGGGAATAGATGTAAAGAACAGGGCATTGGAACTGAAGAATTGAATGGTGCATCTAGTCGAGGGACTCTGAAAGCGGCCATAAGGGCAAAGATGTTGGATGTAGTGAGACTGAAAGCAGAGATAGATGAGATAATTGATGGAAACTTGCCTTTGGAGAGAGTGGAGCATTATGAACCAGATGAATTCTTGTTTGTAGCAAAGGATGTGACTCGTAAGGCAAGATGGGCACATGAGAAACTGTCTGACTTAGCGAAGAGGTATGAGGTTGATTTGACCAAAACAAAGATGTTACAAGGGGGTCACAGGTTGCATGCAGTACAGTGATCAGGAACTGGAAGAGAAGAGGGCCATTGGATTAAGCACTCACATTTGGGAACTGATTATAGGGATATGCGCATGGAAAGTGCTCGATAAGTGGGAAAAAAGATGTTCTAAACAGAAGTGCTAAAAAGAGCACAGGAGAGACACCACCTCCAGGAGGAGGAGTGTTGGGATACAGAATTACCCTTTGCGAGAGGTAGCTAGTGGAGGATATGTGCATGTGCCTTGGAGTAGAGGTGACTTAGCAACATTCACAAATGACTTCCTTAAGCTGAGGGAGAAGCCAGTTGAATGGTACAAGCAGGTTGATCGCTTTGTTAAGATCTCAAAGGTGTTGTGAATCGATTTGAATATGCTGTTTGACATTGTAGTTCTGAGTGATTTGTGGGCAGCTTGTAAAGTTGCTATTGATTGGCCTACTTATGACCCAGACAGGGGTTCTGTTACGAATGGTCCTTCGCCTATTGTCATGAAGAAGTTTGAACAGGTGATCACATGGCTGAAGTCCAAGATAGCGCCACATGACATTGATTGGGTCAAGATAGATCGAACGGTTCAGGAACTGAGGGAGACAGTACATAGGTATTATGAAAGACTTTTGCAAGTCTTTAAACAGTACAGTGGGTTAGATACGTTAGACCCTAAAGACATGGGACAGTTTGTTTCAAAGTTTGTCTTGTGCCGGGGATAAGAGATTAGCCTCATGATCCAGCACATTTGATATGTTGGCAGAACAAGTCAGTGGATGAGATACTGCAATATGCTAGGTACTGCAATGATGAGGTGGACTCAAAACATAGGAAGCTTAAAGATAAGCTGATGTTAGTCCAGATGGAAGCTGCTGATAAGGGACTCAAGATGCAGCCAAGTGGAGGGACGTTAGGGAGAAAACAGGGACGTAATCAGGGAGGAACACAGAATGGTCAGGATTAGGGAAAGGGAAAACCGGTAGACCCAAAACGTGAATGGATGTGGCGACACTGAAAAAGACTACTGCATGTCATCTTTGTCACCAGATCGGGCATTGGAAACGCGAGTGTCCATTGAACCCAGCAAATCAGTTGCAGCAGGAGATAGAGACAGTGCAGGTGCCTGAAATGGTTAATACTGTGACGAAGCCAAGATCTCTGAAAGGGGGGACATTGGTTCCACAATCACAGATTACCCAGCCACCGAGAATCCCGCAAGGGACTTGGACATGCCAGCAGATGCCTCTCTTTGATGGGTTTGATGAGTATAGTCCCGACCCCTTGGCATGGCGGTGCCTGAGGGGGGAGGGAGACTGCACTCTTGGGGCAGTCTTGGGGGTCGACCTGAGGGGACCGTTCGTAGAAGCTAACGTTGACGGTCATCCTACCACCTTTTTGGTTGACACCGGTGCTACCCGTTCTACTATTGGATCTGCTGTAGTTCCCAACCTGCCCCTCTCGTGACTATCAATCCAAGTTGTAGGAGTGGCGAACAAGAAAATGATAAACCCTTTGACTGAGCCAATTCCTGTGAGAATAGGGACTTTCCGAGATAGACATCAGTTTGTGGTATGCGACTCAAGCCCAGTCTGCCTGTTAGGAAGGGATCTTTTTTGTAAGTTTAACGGCACTATTTACTGCACCCCCAAGGGAGTGGAAATGCAGACCAATGACGACGATGCCACCTTTAAAGTTGCAAACCAGCACTTGTGCATTGAGATGCACCCTGTGGTAACTGTGGAAGAGCTTCCACTTGACTTAAAAGATTCAGTCTTGTTGACGGTGTGGGATTTCACAGGAGAGGATATCGGGCTGATCAAAGGAGTTGAGCCAGTTAAGATCCAGGTTAAGCAAAATGTGGGGTTTCCAAGAATACCTCAGTATAATCCACCACCAGAAACAATTGCAGGGATAAAACCTGTAATCCACTCTATGATTAAGCAGGGAATTCTAAAAGAGATAATGAGCAGTCCATGCAACTCGCCTATAATGGGGTTGCAGAAACCTAGTGGGAAATTCAGGATTGTGCAAGACCTGCGAAAGGTCAACACAATAGTCGTTCCATGTTGTCCAGTGGTATCGAATCCATCAGTGATATTGTTACAGATTCAATGTAAAGCAGAGTGGTTCACGGTGATTGATTTATGTCAAGCATTCTTTTCGATACCACTTCATGAGGAGAGCCAATTTCTTTTTGCTTTTAAGCTGGAAAACCGTGTGTTAACATGGTGTCGTATCCCTCAGGGGTATACAGAGAGTCCATCAATCTTCAATCCGATTTTGAAGAAGAATCTTGAGAGTCTTGTGTTGCCGCAGAACTCAGTTCTCATGCAGTACATAGACGATCTCCTTGGTGCGTCCGAAACAGAGGATGCTTGCAGGATTGACACCATTGCCTTATTGAATCATTTGGCAGAGAATGGACACAAGGTGTCCCCAAATAAGTTACAGTATTGTCTGAATGAGGTGCAATACTTGGGTCATCGCATAGAGAAAGGCATGCGAAAGGTGTCACCCAATCGAATTGAGGCAATCATGAGTATGTCTGTGCCTACCACACAGAGGGAAGTCAGAATGTTCATTGGGTTGGTTGGCTACTGTCGCCAATGGGTTCCCAACTTCTCTCTGAAAGTGAAACCTTTGCAGAGGTTGACACACAAGGATGTGAGTGGTCCGGTACATGGGACAATGACTGTATGAAGGCGTTTTTGGAGTTGAGAGAGGACCTATGTCGTGCTCTGGCTCTGGGAATGCCTGATTACAATAAGCCTTTTTCACTATTCTGTTGTGAACGAGAAGGTTGTGCATTATCAGTTTTGACTCAGGATCATGAAGGTGTCCGTAGACCAGTTGCCTATTTCTCATCTACTTTAGATCCAGTAGCTTCAGCGTTGCCCGGATGTCTCAAGTCAGTTGCTGCAATGGGTGTCAGTATTGAAAGGTGTGAAACTGTTGTGATGGGGCATTCTTTAATTGTGTATGTTCCACACTTTGTTGAGCTGCTTATGACCAGGACAAAAAACACAGCACCTGACCAATAATAGACTAACACTCTACGAGCAAGTTATACTTGCTGTGGAGAATGTGACTCTAAGAAGGTGTTCTGTTTTGAACCCCGCCACCTTGATGCCCTTACCAAGAACAATTGATGAAGATTGTGAGGACCATGACTCCCTCGATGTGACTGATCTCTGTACCAAACCGAGACCTGACATTGTCGACGAACCTCTGTCTGACCCTGATGAAATATTCTTTGTTGATGGTTCATGTTTAAAAGACAGTGTCGGTCAGTTGAGATCAGCATTTGCTATGTGTACCATTACGGGAGTGGTTGAATCTGCTTGTCTAGAAGAGTATACTCCGCACAGTTAGCTGAAATCATTGTTTTGACCCTTGCCTGTCTGGCAGCTGATTAAATTCTAATCACCATTTACACCGACAGCCAATACGGGTTTTGTGTGGTTCATAAATTCTGACAGTTATGGTCACATAGGGGTTATATGACATCATCTGGATCTCCTATTAGGAACGGGGAGTTTGTGAGGCTACTATTGGAAGACTTGCAGCGCCCAAGGGAAATAGCTGTGGTGAAGTGTGCTGCACATGGGAGGGGGACGGATTTTATCTCTCTTGGTAACAAATATGCTGATGAAATTGCACGCTTTTGTGCTGATCAAGGTTGTATTTTCACTGGAGATTACATAGTAGAGAACCAAGAAACAACTGAGTTCAACATGATGTTAGCCATGGCAGACACTTGGGATGAACTCAAGCGCCTGCAGGATGCGGGAAAGAACCTTTACAATGCAGTCATTACATCGTACTACACTTACAATGCATGTCACTACTACGCAGGCATTACAACGCATACTATTACAACGCATGACACTACATCGTGCGTCACTACAACACAGGCATTATAACGCATACCATTACAACGCATAGTCCCCCTACACTATCCAACACTTACCCTATTGTTGCACCCCCTGGCGTTAGAATAGTAATTTTAACCCCTACACTGTCCAACACTTACCCTACTGTTGCACCCCCTGGAGTTAGAATAGTAATTTTTACCCCTACACTAATCAACACTTACCCTACTGTTGCACCCCCTGGAGTTAGAATAGTAATTTTAACGCCTACACTATCCAACACTTACCCTACTGTTGCACCCTCTGGAGTTAGAATAGTAATATTTACCCCATACTATCCAATACTTACCTTAAATGCAATGTAATAGTTTGTGTTGTAATGGTATGAGTTGTAAAGGTAGTATGCGATGTAATGGAATGCGTTGTAAAGGTAGTTTTTTAATATGCAATGTAGTGTCATGCGCTGTAATGGAATGCGTTGTAGTGGATGTTGCGATGTTAAAACTGCTTTGTAAGTACATGCGTTGTAAATGTATGCGTTGTAAGGTCATACATTCATAGGATGCAGTTTCTGAGCAGGAGAAAAGTGTGTAAATTAAGTCAGGATGTGAGAAATGGGATTTTGACATTTGGCTTTCGAGTGATGGTCGAGCAGTGTTACCGGATGATCTGTTAAACCCGATGGCAAGGCAAATTCATGGTGCGGTACATTTAGGCAGAGATGCAATGGTGCGAGTGTTCAGACAGATGTGGTACAATCCACAATTTCGTGCAGTTGCAGAAGCTGTATGTCAGAGGTGTGTCACTTGTCACCAAATGAATGCTGGAAAGAAGACTGTGGTTACCCTGAGTCACATTGGGAGGTCGGGGGGGGGCTTTTAATAGAATGCAGTTGGATTTCATTGAGATGCCTAAGTGCAATGGGCTGAGATACATTTTGGTAGTGGTGTGTGTGTTCTCGAGATGGATGGAGGCTTATCCAACCCATAGGTGCGACACACTCACGGTAGCAAAGTTGTTGTTGAGGAAGTTGATACAGAGATTCGGTTTTCCGACCTGTTTGGAATCGGATAGGGGACCCACTTCCACAGTGAGATGATGAAGATGCTTTGCACAGCTTTGAATGTAGACCAAAGACTCCATTGTAGCTATCGACCAGAGGCTTCTGGAATAGTGGAGTAAATTAATGGGACTTTGAAAACCCGAATGGCAAAAGTGTGTCCGTCTACATCTCTGAAGTGGCCTGATGCTCTGCCTTTGGTGTTGATGAGTGTCCGCAGTACACTCAATAGGAGAACAGGTATTTCATTCCACAAAGTATTAATGGGGAGGGCAATGAAGTTGCAAGCAGTGCCATCAACAACCTTAATAAACATCACAGATGATCTTGTCCTTGATTTTTGCAAGGGACTCGCTGATGTGGTCTGTTCTGTGTCTCATCAGGTGCAGGCTGCTGCTGTTCCAGCTTCAAACGATCTTTGTCATGACCTGTTTACGGGGGATTGGGTGCTTGTCCAAAAGCACATGAGGAAGAGTTGCTTGGATGTTTGCTGGCGAGGCACTTACCAAGTAATCCTGATAACGAACACTGCAGTAAAGTATGGAGGACTGCCAAATTAGGTGCACGCTTTGCACACCCGCAGAGGTTCAGCACCCATGGAAGAAACAGCTCTTCTCCCGAATGAAAATCCAGCTGAGGTGGCAGGGCCACTGGAGGGGACAAGTCAAGCTGTGAGGGTGGCTGAAGAAGCTGGTTGCTCACCAGGCCAAGCTAAGGAGGGTCATAACGACAGTAACACCGATACTGCTTCAGAGACAGAAAGTTGCTGTGAGAGTGGTCCAGAATCAGACTCAGCAGATGGAATTGGCACGCAGGGTGAGTGAGAGGAAGGCAGAAGAACTCAAAACACAGGAGAAGTGTGGCCTGAAAGGCAGAGGCGACTGAATCTCCAACTGGTTTCCAAGAGAGATCTTGCTCCTGTGTCTGAAGACTCTGACTCAGAAGAGAGCGAAGAAGGGCAAGCTCGTGGAGGCCTGAGAAGATCAAAACGAACGAGAGTGCCTAAACAGAGATACGGAACTCTGAAGTGGTCATACGTTGTGACCGATGCCAGGAGTGTGGAGTTCCGGGAGGCTGAGGGCAGTGACAGTGGTCAGCAATAGTCCTAACATAAAAATAGATGTGGTGTTGTTGATTCCAGGACTTGAAATCGAAGGAGTACTGACCATCACAGTTCCAAATCCTCCAGTTTTGAGCAGAATTTGTCATCTGAAATTGCACATGTTAACGTTTCCGACATTTGGTCATGAAGCTCCGTCTCACGAAGTGATTGTCCTTCGTCTTTAACTTTTGCAGCATGTTCTAGAGATAATTGGAGCAAATGTTATTTTGGATTAAAAGTGAAATCTTGTTGTAAATAAGTCAAGAGAAGATAACCTAGGTCCGAGTGGGAGAAGAAGAAATTTAGGGTCTCTCCGTAGATGAAGAAGACGGGTTAAGGAAGTCTTTTGGACTGTCTCAAAAAGGAACTGAAAACATAAAAGGGGACTTTCAGCATTTTCCTGAGTGTTGATTTGAAATGGTTTGCAAACAACGGAAGGAGGAGAGACTCTTGGGTATTCGTTACTTGAACTGGGAACTTTGAGAACTTTTCTGAGATCATGGAGGCTGGAAATCCGAATCGTAGGTCCAAATGTATAATAGGTACACTTGTAAGTGTGTGGTAAATAAATAAATAATACCTCTATTTTTGACTGGATATAACAATAACAGATAGCTCAATAAATAAGAGTCAAGATTCGAGGTAGTAGGAGTTTGCAGGTTTAATACAGCATAAAGGACAGGAACAGGACAACCTGCACGGGCAAGATCTGGGATGGCTAGCAACTTTTAATAACCGTGCACAAGCATATATAGTTAAAACAATTGCATTACAGTACATACAGTAGGCGTAACAGTGGGTGGGGCCTGTAACAGTCGCGAGAGATAAGGGTGAAAGTAGGTGTAACAAGAGGCGTGTACATAGACATGTGATGTAAACGTAACAGAATATGTCATAAATGGGGCGGAAACATGGAGGGGGCTACCTAAGGAGCCGGGACCTCTAACCTAGTGGTGCGCGCAAACTAACAATGACGTGTTACTAGGAGAAGCTGGGGGCTATGACTTCTGTGCTAGGAGCAGAGACTGAAGTCTGGAGAGTCAGAGCGACATGTACCTAAACGCTATCTAATATCGGATGTTTAGAGAACATGTTGATAGAATCCAAAAGTTATCGGGGTAAAGGCTAACAGACACTAAGACTGGTGCATGCATTATTCTACATGTAGTGCGTGTTGAGGAATATTAAATGACCATTAATACAGTATTTCTCTTACATGGAGACGTAAAGGCTAGACCATGACGGAAACTATTGATGCGATTCAGTAGCTTAGGAATGCAGAGAAGGAGGGCTGGACTGATAACTAGAATCATAACATACTCTTGGCAGACTGGCAGGCAGAGCCAGGCCGAGTCCGGGCACTGTGAGGCAGGAAGTAAGTGAAGGGTCAGGGATACAGGTGGGGGCTGTATCGCTCCTCAGCGAGGGTTCAGGAGACAGGAGCTGAATCTGAGTCCGGGCCCTTTTGAGGCCTAGAAACGGGGACTTTACAATGAAATAACGTGCACACTGTGAAACGTGGCAACGTAGCTTTACATAGGCTCCATACTCGTAGCTTTCACGAGAACTGGAAACTGACATACTAGAGATGGACACAACTGTAATTGCGTCTTTAATCGATCACGGGGAATACATATGCATATTAATCATGCACATATAACATAACATGGGGAACACGTAGGGACACAGAACATGGCAAAATTTACTTTTCCACATTCCCTCCTTGTCACTACGTTTCCATCAGGAAACATCAATATTCATGATACCATCTATCATTTCATACAGTATCATTTGCTCGTCTCGAATTGTCTTGGAACGGGATTTAGGACGGGACTTGGGACTAGGAATACAAGAGGTAGCACAAATGCCGCAAATCGCAGGGCCACATTGTATACAGAGGCAGCAACTGAATATGATCGCTACGGCAATACCTAGAAAGGACAATACTTTCCATCCCCAGGCAGAAATTATACTCCAAAACCAACCGGACCATGTCCAGGTGCCTGGATTCTGGTGTAACTGATGGGCGATTTTATGAAGTCTGGTTATAGCTGAATAAACAGACGGCGCGTTATTAGGAATGAAAATGCAGCAACTAGATCCGATGACTCTACATGCTCCTCCTCTATCGGCCAGTATGACGTCAAGAACGAGACGATTCTGGAGCACGACAAATCTCATAGCAGATTGCTCTTCGGTTAAGTTACCTAGAGCAGAGGCAGTCTCATTCACTACTGCTTCAAGGGTTCTGGTCAATCTACGTATTAACTTACTATTCTGGATAGGTCCTATAAAGAAAAAGAATCCTCTATTGAAATCTGTATACTGTTCTAGAGCAGTTTCAGTTTGATCGACAATTGGGGACTCGATCTCCCTTCTATGTCTAATATGTACTAGATGTGTGTTTCTATGATAGTCAGATGGGGCTAGAAAAACTGGTGGCAGTAGGAAGGCAATGTAACAGGTTCCCTCCTAATCGAGGGGCAGACGAACATATGCGGTCTGACCACAAACAAAATAAGAATGACGTGAGGCTTTGAAAATAGATTTCCCACTGTCACTATACTCGACAATAGTAGTACAATCACTATGTCCTACATGTACGGAACCATTATTTCTGACACATAATTCGCCTTTGACTGGTAGTACTGAAATAGCAGGTAAGTCTGGAGTAGGATCAGACTGAACATTCAGGACCATAAAATTCGAAGAATAATTACCCAAATTATAAACTTCATTTTCTAGATCTAACCCTGTTCTGTGGGGAAGACCTTGCTTGTCTGGAAAACATGTACTGTTCAGAAAGGACATATCATTTGAAGATGACGTTAACATGGACCAGGCTCCACAGGAACCATTATGTGAAAACGGATAAGGAAACAGTGGCAGAACTCCCTTCGGTGTCTGGAAAGGGGGGAGTCAACCACACACCCAACAATTAGTGGCATTGCTGGTCTGGTGTGAATAATGTAACATACGGATAAATGTATTGTTGCGCATAGCAAGACGATAGGATAGTTCATGAGGAGGCAGATCCCTAAACGTGTGCTCTACTGTAGCATTAGAAAACTTATTTACATGAGAAATTGGAAAACATAAATGAAATGCATAACTCGTGCAGGTAACCATCAAGCTGAAAAACAATATAAAACTTAGAAAAACGATACATCGGATTGAGTTTTGACTAACTCTCTCACTATGGGGGTCTATTTCATACATGTCAGATACCTGTCTAACCGTTTCACCTAGGGGAGGACTTAGACAATTAAACTGGCTGACTTATTTTACTAGACCGGAGCTTCAGTTTATACTCCTGCTGCGGAGTTTTCTCTAACAGGGGAGGATTTGAATCAATGTAATTTGCGGGACAGTCCTTAAGAATAGTATCTTGGCAGTCTTTAAAATCTTGACAATCCTTGGAAAAGTTCTTGGAAACAGTTTGTAGTCGGAGTCCGTGAAATTTCTTGACGTGTGACAGATGCACCCACCCCTTCCTGCCTTCTAACTTGACGGCAGTACGGGTGGCCAAAAGGACTAACTTCGGCTCCTTCCAACGAGGCTCCAGCGGACTTGAACGATCAAAATTCCGGACAAGAACCAAGCTCCCTGGAACGATTTCATGCGGTTTCACCTCGGTATTGTCTGGAAATGCGGCGGCAACCTGTGAACGACAAGAGTGTAGGGCAGACATCAAGGAAGCTAGGTAATCTGTCAGCATATTACTGGAAACATCTGTAATACTTCGGGGTCTAGGTGTACCCCACATATTTGGGGGGCGGCCGAATACGACCTCATAAGGGGACAGACCTGATCTGGAGTGTGCGACCATGCGCATATAGAACAGAGCGACTGGCAGGGCAACTAACCAGTCTACACCTTTTTCTTGACAGACTTTGGCAATGCGGATTTTCAAGGTTTGATTATGTCTCTCTACGAGACCGGCTGCTTCTGGATGGCGTACACAATGGAACTTCCACTGGTACCCTAACAACAGGGAAACGTGCTTCATGAGTTCAGATGAGAATGGCTGGCCGTTATCAGAATATACGACCCTAGGGAGCCCATAACGGGGGAAATATTCATGAACCAACTGCTTAGCAGTGGTCGCGGCTGTGTAATCTGGGACTGGATATGCTTCTGTCCACCTGGACAAAGCGCATACAACTACAAGGACATACTTGAAACCTCGACATCGCTCCATCTGAATATAATCCATCTGGAGGACTTCAAAAGGGTGGTCAGGGGGCTGGAATCCACCTTGTTCCACCGGGACACTTTTACCTGGATTGAACTGGCAACATATCATACAGGTACGGACTTTCTGCTTGGCTGCAGCTCGTAAATGCTTGTTAAACCAAATGTTCTGGATACTGTCTAACATGGCTTTTTCTCCTAAATGTGCTGGACTATGTGCGGTATTGATAATGACTTGAACCATTGAGTCGGGGAGAAACCATGTGGCTCTACCCTTCGTCAACCATCCCTGATCTGTCTGGACCCCTCCTTGTTCGGACCATTTCTCGATTTCTTCGGGAGTAGCATGTAACTGTATGTCTATGACATCTTGAGTAGGGTCCTTAACTGTCATACAAGTAGTCTGTTCTAGAGTGGATGTCGGTGTCTTGTTAACTGGTGTGTCTGGTGTCTGTGCTGTAAGCTTGGCTGTTCGATCTGCTAGATCATTACCTTGGGAAATAATGTCTGTAACTTTCGTATGTGCTTTGCATTTCATGATGGCAATAGATGTCGGTAAATGTATTGCATCTAACAGAGCTTGAATGAGGAAACCATGCTGAATCTTGGTTCCATGAGAAGTCATGAAACCTCTCTCCTGCCAGAGCACTCCGAAGTCGTGTACAACTCCAAATGCGTAGCGTGAATCTGTGTAAATATTAACTTTCAGGTTCTTGGCGTGTATGCAGGCTTGTGTCAGAGCGACTAGCTCTGCTGCTTGAGCGGACAGGGTGTCAATACGGTGTGTTTCAATAACTTCAGTGTCAGTAGTCACTGCATACGCGGCTACTAGTTCTCCTGTACTCGTTCTCATACATGAACCATCCACATAAAGTGTCAGGTCGGGATCTGGTAATGGAATATCTGTCAGATCTTGTCTTGGTTTAGTCATAGTGTTAACTACTTCCACACAGTCATGTGTGGCAGGATTCGAAGTAACTGACGGTAACAGTGTAGCAGGATTTAGAACGTTGCAGCGTCTGATTTCTATGTGTGGCTGGAACAGTGTCAGTTCATAACCTGTCAAACGTGCAATTGTCAAGTGCTGAGTCTGTGTTCGGTTTAGAAGAACTTCCACGGAGTGTGGAACTTGTACTGTCAGGGAGTGTCCTAATACTATGGAATCACTTTGTCTGATAGCTAGAGCTGTGGCTGCAACTGACTTGAGGCACGCAGGCAGAGCCTGGGCTACTGGATCTAGTGTGCTCGAAAAATAAGCACAGGGCTTGTATTGTCCGGCTTGATCTTGTGTGAGAACAGATAATGCTGTACCATCACGTTCTGTGACAAAAAGTGTGAAAGGCTTACTGTAGTTCGGTGTAGCTAGAACAGGAGCTTGGCATAAAGCTTTCTTTAACTCATTGAAACTAAGTGTATGTTCAGATGTCCAAGGGAGGACAGTCGATACGGCTGCCTCCTGTGTCGTTAACTGTATCAGTGGCTTGGCTAGAAATGCATACTGAGGAATCCATTGTCTGCAGTAAGAAGTAAGGCCGATAAAAGCACGTACCTCCTTCTGGGTCTTGGGCTGTGGAAGACTCGCTATTAACTGGATACGATCGGGTGTCAACTGCCTACCCCACTTGGACAGTAAGTGGCCTAAGTAGATCACTTGCTGGACACAGAATTAAAGCTTCGAAGGGGACACCTTGTGCCCCATCTCGGCTAGGAAATACAGAACTGTAAGTGATGCCCGCTCGCAAGCACGTTCGGAACGGGCTGTGATCAGTAGATCATCGACATACTGGAGCAGGGCAGTGTCAGTTGGCATATGAATGTTGTCTAGTTGTCTCTTAAGTGCTTGACTGTAAATGCTAGGACTTTCTGTGAAACCTTGAGGAGCTCGTGTGAATTTATAGCTCCTTCCATTTAAACAAAAACCGAAAAGGTACTGGCTATCTGGATGAATGGGGACACTGAAAAATGCATTCTTGAGGTCGATTACAGTAAAAAATATTGCCTCAGAATCAATGGCTGTCAATAGGGATGAGATATCTGGAACAACTGGATACTGGGGAATAATACATTTATTGAGTTCTCGAAGGTCAATCACTAATCGATATACTGGGGGTGCATTTGGATCAGTACGTTTCATGACTGGAATGATAGGAGAATTACATACATTGGAGTCAGTTTCTACAACTACTCCTTGAGCCATAAGCTCGTCAATAATTTTGGATAAGGCTGCTACAGCCTCAGGTGGCAGTCTGTACTGTCTGATTCGTGGCAGGACTATACCTTGCTTGAGAGTCACACGATGGGGTGTGATTTGCATGAAACCAACATCAGTTGGACCTTGCGCCCATAGATGCTGCGGGACATTTGACAATCTCGGATCAAAATCTCGTAGAACATAGTGACCCTTGAAGTCACGTAAAAACAAACGTATTCCCTCTGGGGAACATCAAATAACTGCACCTAATTCTTTCAGTGTCTTAATACCTAACAAATTTTCTGGACATGACTTCGTAAGCAATAGATCAGTAGTTCGGGACAATGGACCTACTTCTAGAGTAACTGGCTTTGAAATCTCGTTTACAATAGGCTTTCCTGAAAATCCAAGGGAAACATTTCTAGAGCCTGAGAGCGGAGCCCCTGGAACCTCGTCGTGACTTATAGTAGTCCTACTTGCCCCTGTATCAATCAGAAACTTTCTGTCTTTCCCTAGTACTTGACTATGAACATAGGGACCTTCTTGATCTACAGGAATCTCGATGAGAGGCAAGCCTACCTCCCTCTCTAGGCTGTTACATGAATACGCTTGATACTCTGGATACTCTGTCTGAGCATACTGGTACATTTGCTGTGTAACATGCTGTGTTGCAGCGATAGGCTGCGGTGCTGGAACTGTCTGTTGTACATTCTGTGGCTGAGAAGTCTGTGAAACTTGTTCTTGTCTAGGCGGACGTGGTCTTTCTTTAGTTTTACCAGTGGCTATGTTGTGTTTCAGAACTGCACACTCGTTTATAAAATGACCTGGCTGTTTACAATAATTGCATGTCCCTTTAACGGGAGCTGTAGGATGACTGGCTTGATTCGGACCCCTCTTCTGACTGTCCTGAGGAACAGATTGTGCAACTAGTACTTTCATTTTTGTGTCTTTCATACGTCTTCTCTCGTGTTCTTGCTCTTCTCTGATTCTATTCTGGTGATACTGGAGCATCTGTAACATCTGGGACGGAGTACTAGCTTGCCATGTACTTTCGACTTTCAAAACTCTATTCTTAACTTGTGGACTTGAATTCTCGACTAATTTAGTAACAAAAAGATGAGGGTATGACTCGCCACTTGTCTTCAAACCACTGTTTATTATAAAGCATTTCTCAAATCTGGAATAAAAATCACTAGTGTCTTCGTCTTGTTTTTGTTTACAGGCTGAGATTGCATCCCAGTCTTCCTTTTTAGTGGCTAATAATCTAGGCAAAACTTGTATTAACAGTTCAGGTAATTCTTTACATTTATCTCCAAGACCGGTACCTGGTACTCGTATCTTATCTTCAGCTTCTAGAGCTGTCCAATCGATCTTTTTCTCTCCCACCTCCCAATCTTTTTCCTTGAGTTTTTCGTATACCCCTGCGGGCAACAGGACTTTTAACATTTTAATAATATCTGGATACGTGTATTCTCCCATACGGAGCATGTCTTTTAATTCTCGGTGGAACCCTGCTGGATCTTTGTCGTGACAGGGAATTAATTTCTTCATCTCTAAGAGTTCCATCTTGGTAACTGGAGTGTAAACAAATACTCGTTGCATCTCACCATCTGGTGTCCTAACTGGGTGTACTTCTCGTAACGGATGCTGTCTGTCTATGTAAAACGGTTTACTTTCTGGAGGTGAGACATGAACAAAATGCGGGTTCCGAAACGTCCTATATTTGTGGCGCTGTTCTAGAATGACACTAATTAAATCGGTACCTAAACCTTTCCATCTATACTGGAGTAACTCGTTCAGGACATCATGTAACGGACCTGGATCAGAATGTTGACCCTCATACAATGTAATGAGGTGTTGGATCATATACATACCCACCAGTCGCTGCTCGGCTGGGGGCAGTTTCAGAAACATTTGTGCCACTATTTCGTCTGGAAAAGTGGTAGAATCAGTAATCCATCGGACTGCTGATCGGACTAGTTCTTGTTCATGCATGGTACTTAATTCACTATAACCGATTTGTGATTATAGAATTTGATCGGTAGCTTGAAATACTTGTTCTAGAGAGCCTTGTTCCGGTGCTGGAAGATGAAAGACTTTCTTGTGTTCTAGGCGTAAATGTCGGTCTGGAAATCTAGATTTACCTACATACGCTATTCTGGCGGTATTCTCGTCCTCTACCTCTTCAGTAGAAGAGTCATTTTCTTTCTCGCTTCCTAGAGCTTCTTTGCGTTCTTCGTGTAACCTTATTATTTCTTTACGAATTTTCTTGTACATATTCTCTATACTATTGAGTGTCTTGTGCTTACCCTCGGCTATATTATCACTCCACCTTGTCAGAACTTTCATTTCGGTAGGATCTTTGGTCGGGGAATCTTGTTCCCGTATTAAACAATTGATCAGAAACTTTAATAGCATAAACTGGATCTCAGATTTCCTGAGAGACATGACTTCAGCAATACTTTCTGGATCTTGTCCTGTACGAATGAAATGATACATTCTGTCTAGATCTTCTTTCATATTCGGTAGGGTGACCAAATACTCGGACACCTGTCTTATACGTACGGAATATATAACCATACTATCTTCGCCTGGGACTGGATCATAACAGCATTCAGTAAGAAGTCGCCTGATTTCTGCAATGGACTTATATTTAGGCGTACGCTGTAACGCACGTTCATGTAACTCGACTGGCCCTAGACGTCTATTTGGCGGCGGGGTACCAGGAGGACCTCCTCCCGCGGCCCCTAAACTGGAATCGTCGACTGATACTCTTCGTGCTGGCAGAGTGACTGATGTAGCGGGAATTTGTACTACGGGCTGGACCGGGGGTACCGTAACAGGTACTGCAACAGGTGCCCCGGTGGCTGGAAGACCATGAATTACATTATTTACAGGAGCTGGTGGAACAGGATTTGCATACTCTGGGACTGTGTCGTCCAAATAGGACGAGATAAAAATATCAGCTGCGGTCGGTTTGTGACGTAGCTTGGTCGGAACTAGGGGTGGCGGAAAATTACTGGATGCCTCCGGGGTTGCTTTTGGCAAGCCCTCGGCAAGAAGAGGATACATACCCTTAATGAGGGCGTTCCTCTGTCTGTCTGACTGTTCGGTTTTAACTCGTTCACCTATTTCGATTAATTCCCTTTCTTGGGCTCTTTCTAAGGATTCCCTACTTAATTCTGACTTTCTGATTTCTTTTTCGGTTCTTTTATGAGATTCTTTGCGCCATAACTCGATGGCATCTTTCTGTGACTGTCTGGCTTTCTTTTTCCATAATACTTCTTCTACTCGCATGATGCACTCGGCATCCCACGTACCTGATACGGGCCATCTATACTTTTCTTCTAACTGTTTGGTGTACTCCACCCATAAATCTAGATATAATATGGCACTTATGCCATGCTTTTGATACATAAAGTGACCTGGACTGTCCCTAGGCGGCACAGGAACTGCTTCTTCTAACAGACCTTTCCTAGTTTTTAACTGACGTAATTTGGAAAACAAAGGCATGACTGAACTGTAGTCTAGACACAATACAATACACAATAAACACGATAATTACCACTTTCATACCACGACATTGAAATACATGAATGACATTTAAAATAACAGTTCGGACAAAATACTACCTGGAATACTGAAAACAGAATACATGAATTTCTCGAGAACAGAACGGACTAGAACAGAAACTAGATGCACTGCTAAAACAGTACGAAACTTACCGGTCTCATAAAGAGACACGTCAGGACCCGCATCCACCTAAGTGGACACTTCGTGTTGGATCTGCGTACCCAAACCCACGGACCAGAGACAATGCAATTGACCCTGTCTAGATACTACCCCAGCAACGGTACTCACCGGGCAGCAAGAACGGAAGGCCTCGGACTGGACTGGACTGCTACGACGACGGACGGACGAACTTCGGACTTCTGTTACGGGTGGGCCTCCGGATACCTCGGACCTTGGACTCTCGGCTTGGGCTCTGGTCGGGACTCGCCGCGTTCCTCCACCGCCTCGTCTGGATGCTGGACCGCAACCTCCGTCTCCTCCGTGGGCCTGAGGGATACTTGAAGCAGAAATATCTGCACGTGCACGGTATGGTTCCGTCACGGCTGCAGAGGATCAGGGGGCTTGCGTGGCTTCACCGGCGCGTGGGGAAAGGGCAAGTCCCTATTCGGGCGCCATTATGTGGTAAATAAATAAATAATACCTCTATTTTTGACTGGATATAACAATAACAGATAGCTCAATAAATAAGAGTCAAGATTCGAGGTAGTAGGAGTTTGCAGGTTTAATACAGCATAAAGGACAGGAACAGGACAACCTGCACGGGCAAGATCTGGGATGGCTAGCAACTTTTAATAACTGTGCACAAGCATATATAGTTAAAACAATTGCATTACAGTACATACAGTAGGCGTAACAGTGGGTGGGGCCTGTAACAGTCGCGAGAGATAAGGGTGAAAGTAGGTGTAACAAGAGGCGTGTACATAGACATGTGATGTAAACGTAACAGAATATGTCATAAATGGGGCGGAAACATGGAGGGGGCTACCTAAGGAGCCGGGACCTCTAACCTAGTGGTGCGCGCAAACTAACAATGACGTGTTACTAGGAGAAGCTGGGGGCTATGACTTCTGTGCTAGGAGCAGAGACTGAAGTCTGGAGAGTCAGAGCGACATGTACCTAAACGCTATCTAATATCGGATGTTTAGAGAACATGTTGATAGAATCCAAAAGTTATCGGGGTAAAGGCTAACAGACACTAAGACTGGTGCATGCATTATTCTACATGTAGTGCGTGTTGAGGAATATTAAATGACCATTAATACAGTATTTCTCTTACATGGAGACGTAAAGGCTAGACCATGACGGAAACTATTGATGCGATTCAGTAGCTTAGGAATGCAGAGAAGGAGGGCTGGACTGATAACTAGAATCATAACATACTCTTGGCAGACTGGCAGGCAAAGCCAGGCCGAGTCCGGGCACTGTGAGGCAGGAAGTAAGTGAAGGGTCAGGGATACAGGTGGGGGCTGTATCGCTCCTCAGCGAGGGTTCAGGAGACAGGAGCTGAATCTGAGTCCGGGCCCTTTTGAGGCCTAGAAACGGGGACTTTACAATGAAATAACGTGCACACTGTGAAACGTGGCAACGTAGCTTTACATAGGCTCCATACTCGTAGCTTTCACGAGAACTGGAAACTGACATACTAGAGATGGACACAACTGTAATTGCGTCTTTAATCGATCACGGGGAATACATATGCATATTAATCATGCACATATAACATAACATGGGGAACACGTAGGGACACAGAACATGGCAAAATTTACTTTTCCACAAGTGGAGTGATAGTTTTCATAATTCTAGTAGTCGTACTTTCATATTTAGTTCCACATGAGCAAGAAGTGGAGGTTCAGGCAAACCCTATACCTGCCACTTCTAGCCACTTCTAGCCAGAAAGAGGTCACCATAGGAGCTGAAAGGGCTTTGCTACTAGAAGAGAGTCGTAGGTTTCATGTAGATCTTTCTAGAGGTGATTTTAAGCTTAATGCGTGTGCTAAGCTGCTACATGAGTAGCAGCCCGTTCCGACGTTGTCCGGGTTTGAAATAGAATGTGTGTAATGTGTGTATTTGGCAAGGGAAATTTATTTTAGAATCTCGCGGTAGACAACATTTTTTGTTTCATTAGAATAGGGACGGAGAAGGCCCAGCTGCAGCCCTGGTTGATGTTAGCAGGCGCGTGTAATTGGTGTAGTGATCCGCCGCCTGAGCCCGGCTACAGCCCTGGTTGATGTTAGCAGGCGTGTGTAATGTCGTTGAATGAGAGAGTTATCAGCCGCGGGTAAATCTGTTTAATGAGAGAGTTCAGTGACAGCGAGTAGGAGAGGCTGCAGTAATTGTAGCCACATCGATTTATTATACAATTTCACACTTGATACCTCACTTGACAATAAAGTTGTGCCTCTCCCGGAGTGTGCCCTGTCAAGTCTGAGAACGACAGACCCAAAGCCCGCTGACCCCAAAGCTACCTGGGAACCATCAATAAAAAAGATCACAGGTGACACTGACCTGATGACACTAACGCAGGTCCTTAACACCATAAAATCATTGAGAGCAGATGGAGCTCCCGGCCCAAATGGTCTCCCCAACGCCCTATTCAGGAAAGACCCCATGTTCTGGGCCAGTCAATTACTCCCTTTATTTTGTTACAGCGTAAAGACCCAGAACATTCCCGAATCGTGGAGGGGCAGCATCTTACACCCAATATATAAATCTGGGTCTCGCTCTGACCCCAACAACTACAGGCTAATAGCCTTAATAGATGTGGAGGCAAAGATCTATGCGTCAAATTTACTGGTAGAATTGGAGGCTTGGGTAAGCCGCATAGGTCTAATCCCCCTGACTCAAACAGGCTTTCGGCCAGGAATGGGCACCCTCACCAACTTATCTGCAATAACCCTACTAGCAAAAAGGGCAATCGAAAACTCTAATTCGCTGTACACTTGTTTTTTGGACTTAAAAGCGCCCTTTGATAAAGTGCCAAGATCTAAACTCTGGGCCAAAATGAAATCCTGGGGCGCGCCGCCAAAGCTAATGGGAGCAATCATAGAGCTGTATTCAAAGACCTGGGTCCAAGTGAAAAAAGGAGACGGCCGATGTCTGACAAAGAAATTCAGCACACTAAATGGCTTAAAACAAGGCTGCGTATTGGCCCCCTGCCTTTTCAACATTTACACCGCGGACCTAGAAAGCGATCTACGCTCTATTCAGGGAGATCCACCAAAATTGGGTAACTTACCCATAATGAGTATACAATACGCAGACGACATTGTGCTTTTGTCACAAACTCCTCTCGGCCTACAACGTTTGATTTCTAAGCTTGCGTCATACCTCTCGAACGCACAACTGACAATAAACCTTAAAAAAACAAATGTTTTATGTTTCTCTGGCTCTCGCAAGAAAAGAAAAAAATTTGTCTGGAAGATAAACTCCAGCATACTAACTCAGGTAGACCAATACAAATACCTGGGCATCTCACTGGACTATCAATTAAAATATAAACAGCACTTGGAACAGGCGAAATCAAAAGTCAAACAGCTACAATTCGCCTTTAAAACAGTCCAAAAACATCTACGCGGAAACTCCACTGCTCACGTTTTAAAGATCGTAGCCGCCAAATTCTTGCCATCCCTCACATATGGTTCTGAGATGATGGCAACCCGGGCCTCCACAGCGCTAAACCTCGCCCAATCTCGCCTCTTTAAAAATCTTTTTTCAATCCCGCGCTATATTTCGCAATCTCAAATACGTTTGGAATACGGTCTCACAAATCAGCTCCCGGCAAGACAAGGAGCCCTCGTCAAATATTACTGGCGAATGAGGGATGCAGAAGATCATTCCCTGGCTCATCTGTGCTGGCTGGAAGTAGAAAAACAGGCAGAACTTCCCAAGTCTACATATAAGTCCCTCAGGCAAGCGCTTCAATCATTAGCACTGGAAGAATCCTGGCTTGCACCCATGACTGACACCGCTTTCAAACTGCGAACTAACAATGCAATCAAACAAGCGTCTCTATTAATGGACAAAGCTGCAGTGGCAGGTAAAAGCCACGCCTGGATTGTTCAGCCATCATACATCCACATGAAGCCCCATCCACATTTGCAAGACTGCTTCAGGGACCATTACAAGAGGAAATTAAGCTTGTTAAGGTTGGGCTGCTTTGTGAGTAAAGATCTCACTCCCAAATGGCTACAGTCGTGGTCAACTTCCGACTGCCGCCTCTGTAACAACGGCGCAGAGTCATTACTGCATCTAATATGTATATGCCCTGCACTTCAGAAACTAAGGAAAGTGCTTCTGCTACCACTCTTAAGAGTCACCCAGGTGAGAACCTGCAGGGCGGCTGTCATCATATGCCTCAGTGGGACTTGGATAAAACTATCTTGCAATACTATAAAATTTCTGGAGCATGCAGCTCAAGAGTTGGGAAACAAGGCAGCAACCAAAGAGAACTCAGGATAACAGGCCTGGACACAGCCAGCCATAGACTCACTTCTATTTTCCCAACGGACTCTCTTGTTTCCATCCTACAGCACTTCATTTCATGTCATAAAAGTGTACCCTAATCCAACCCACTTTGCTTCCCCTAGTTTTACTCTCCCCCCTACACCACTTTTTGAAAAGTCTGTGTAATTTTACTGTTACAAAAGTGTCCCCTGATTCAACTCATAACATCTTTTTAAATCTTAATTTTTCATCTTAGACTACCTTCCTGAAAAGTTTGCGCAATTTTTATATTTTCGTTGCTTTTCCTATTCTTTTTGTTTTATCTTGACCTGAAGCTGATTTTGTGTTGTTTTAAAGATGTAAAGATGACCAAATGGTGGTAAGCTCCACCCTTTTATGATTTTTACTATAAATCAAATAAAAGTATTACTCTCTCATTAATTGTCCCCGCAGACACGTTCATTTGCGTGTTCCCCCGCTTGAGGCCCAGATGCAGGCCTGTTTGATGTTAGCAGGTGCGTGTTCCCCCGCTTGAGGCCCAGCTGCAGCCCTGGTTGATGTTATCAGGCGCATGTAATTAGTGTACTGTTCCGCCGCCTGAGCCCGGCTAGAGCCCTGGTTGATGGTAGCAGGCGCGTCTAATTTAGTTGAATGAGAGAGTTTAGTAACAGCATGGAGGAGAGGCTGCAGTAATGTTACTTACCAGGCCTCCAGCTGAACGCGTTTGTCATGCCCCCAGCACACGGCCACAGCAGACGATCTTCTGATTAATGTACGACCCACATGACATGAAGGGCGGAACGTAGCACACGCCCCCAGAGTTTCTCACACCCCCAGCGTGCCCCTTGATGCGGCGCAATTGTGTTCACATGGCATGAAGGCCGGACACATGCCCCTAGCGTTTCTCACGCCCCCAGCGTGTCACGCCACCAGCGTGCCCCTTGATGCTGCGCAGCAAAGTAATTGGCGCTTGTATGTACGACTCACATGGCATGAAGGGCGGACACACGCCCCCAGCGTTTGTCACGCCCCCAGCACACACACACAGCCCACGATGTGATGGCCGTATCACGCAGACACGCCCACAAGGGACTACTTTGCTGGCACGGTTCTTTTACCTTTTAAATATATATGGTGTCCTACGGTACAATTGTATGTCTTGCACTGTATGATTGTGATGAACACCACTGTTTCTTGAAAAGTTAATAAAAACAATTAAAAAAATATATAAAAATGTATATGGTGGCCGTCTGCATAGCCTATGTCCTTCTGCTGCAACTGCCCTTTCCAACGCTGTATTGGGTGTTGTGAATGGTGCTGTGGTTACTGAGATTACCCACCTCAAAGTTTTGGGCTCTCTCTTTATAATATTAGTATGGGTAGATGCCATGGATGCGAAAGATTGTTATGTGTGTATGCAGTTACCTGCTTCAGTGGACGAGGGTATTCGATATCATCATCTTCCACTGAAGTATGGTATTTCATGTAGTTTGTTGTTTAGTATCTTTTATGGAAGAGGTAGGTTTGAATATTTCTTTTCTAATTATGATGCAGTGCTTCCTGAAGTACCAGCTTATAAGCATTTGGAAAAGTACGATTATTATAAACAAGAGGATAGACTTAGGAAGTATTTTATACCGTCATTAGAATTGGTTACAGCATATGCCCACAGGCATAATCTAACCTGTTCATTAACTGATGTAGAGAAAAAGATCATAGATCACGTAGAAGATAGATACAGAAAATTAACACAGGTCTGAGATTCAGGAGAGGGTAAAGTAGATTGGACCTATGAAGAGAAATTGCATAAGTCAAAGGAGAGTTATAGCCCTATAGCGCTAGATAAGGAGCAGAGAGGGAAGTTGTGTATAAGGCCTCACCAGACTTATTATGAGAATGTTCCAGTGGGATAGACTACGTGTGATCATGTTTTCACCTTGAAAGATTCAGCAAAGGATTTTTTGCAAGGTCCTGTACAAGTGATACCAACTGTGTATTATGTGTGTGGAACGAATGCTTATGTGATTGATTGAAAGCTTTATTTCGATATAAAAGAATATCATAAAAGCATAATACAATGGATTAAAAACAATATTTACATACACATTAAATTTACACAATAAAAAGCATAGTATAAGCAGTTAAGACAAGTATTAAATTGACAAGGCAAGCCTTTTTAAACGAATTAGCCAAGACCATTTTAGGAACTTGGATACACCACAAACAAACAAAGCGCGTGTGTCAGACATTAAAATATGTAGGGCCACTTTGTGTTGCCGGGTGCCCAAATCACTACATAGTGGTTTGAGCCACCGCCGCCTAGGGGCAGAATAGGTAGGACATTAAAAAAGAAGATGGACAACAGACTCGACACGCATTGGACATGACGCACAGAAAGGAGATCGCTGGTAAAGAGATTTCCACCGTGCTCACAATTCGTTTACAGGAAGCGTCCCTATTCTGAATTTAAAATACAGGGCTCGATGTAGGGGGTTAAATAAAATATCTAAATACAGTTCATAAACCACCACTTCCTTAATTTTCATAAAATCTAAAGTCGATTTGCAATGTTTAGAATCTGTAGAAATTTTGTGAGAGATCCAAGTCCAATACAATTTCTTTAGGACGGCTTGGGGGGGGGGGGCAGTCCTAGACCCCCAAGCCTCGCCGAGACCAATGACCCCAAGCAAACGTTTCACGTCCCTCAGCCACTTGATCTTGGACCAGCCCTCCATTAGCATCACTTCTGACAGAGCTTCTGCATATGAAGCCAACTCGGGCACACGCCACAGGCGAGCCCAGAGTAGCAAAGGACGTAGTTGGGCTTGGTCCTTAATCGATCTACAACCCAGATCCATTAAAACGGGTACGGAAGGGGTGCTCTGGGGGAGGGCCATCAAGTCCTTCAAAAATTTGCACTCTGATCTAGCTAGGGCTTCAAGGTTGCATGTACCCCACAACTCCGCCCCATACAAAGCAGCACTAACCCCTCTTGCTCTGTAGATCTCCAATACTGGGGCGATCGGCTTGGTTGAGGAGGAGCGTTGCTCTTTTAGGAGTGCACCACCCACCCTTTTATGGCCAAGTATCATCTTTTGGATGTGCGAATTCGAGTGCATTGAATCAGTTAATCGGATTCCTAGGTAGTCGAATTCGGCCACCCTCTCCAAAGGCTCAGAGTTCAGCACCGGGGGGTGACCCATTTTTTTGGGGGGGTTCAAAACCAAATATTTAGTTTTATTGGTGTTAATAATCAAGCCCCTAAGTGAGCAGAACTCCTGGAATCTGTTAAGGAGGCTCTGCAGGCCCATAGGAGTCTTTGAAATAAGGAGGGTGTCGTCAGCAAAAAGTAATGTGGGGATACGCTTGCCCGCCAGGGACGGTGCATCTGCAGGAGTTCTAAGCAGATGCTCAACCACTCCGTTCACATAAAGAGAGAACAGAGTGGGAGCGAGCACACATCCCTGACGGACACCTCTCCCCACTGGGATCCTGTCTGTTTTTTCACCGTGCGGGCCCCACCGCACCTGAGCAAAATTATCAGCGTGGAGCCTCACCAATAAGGACAGGATATACAGTGGCAGCCCCAGCTCCGACAGAACAATCCATAGCCCCTCCCTTGGTACTAGGTCAAAGGCAGTCTTCAGGTCAATAAAGGCCAAAAAAAGACTGCCCTTGCCCAGCACCACCGCATTCCAGTAAAGAAGAACCAATCTAAAAGCTTGCTCTATGGTCCCTGTTCCAGGACGAAAACCAGCTTGGTAGTCCGACAGAATGTTATTGTCGTCTACCCACTGAAGCACCCTCCCCAGAATCACTTTACCCGCCACCTTTTGGGTTGAATCAATAAGGCTTATAGGCCTGTAGTTGGCGGGATCGTCCCGACACCCCTTTTTGAATATCGGGACGACCTCCGCCCCTTTCCACGATTCTGGGACAGGAGCGCCGTTGTTGATAACATTAAGCAAGGAAGAAACCACCTTCCCCCACTCTTTGTAGTTAGCTCTCAACAGATCTCCTGGTAACCCATCAGGTCCAGGGGCTTTAAGGGGTACCAGGGATCTTATTACGCTCTTAACTTCTCTAGGGGTGAATGGATCTCCTATTGTGTCCCCCTGAGGTTCAGCTGTGTAGAGGCTGCTATTATCGATTAACTGAGGATTCGTCTCATCAGAGGTATAAGGGGAGAGAAAGTGGTTATACCAGGTTAGGGCTGGGATGTTGAATGTAATAAGGTTGCTATCTGGTCTATTCCTAAGTCTGATTAAGTTCCAGAACCCTCTAGAATCTCTGCCAGCACACGCTTCCATGAGATCAGACCAATACCTATCCTCCCATTCTTTCTTTGCTGCTATCGTGCTCTGAGTATACTTTTTCCTAGCAAGCCTGATCTTTACCGGGGATTTAGTTTTAACAGCAATAATCAAGGCGGATTTATCCTCCCTGCACTTTTTAGTAAACCAGCCTGGTTGGTTCTTAAGACTCTTGTTTTTCCCAGCTGGAAGATCTCTAACTGGGAGAAGGAAGAAATTACCCATAGCGTTGATTAAGTTACAAAAAAGAGCTGTCACTTCACTGGGTATCTGGATGGACAAGTCCAATTTGGCTGTGCAGTTGGTAGGAGCGCCCCTATTGCTAGCAGGTTGCCCTCATCCATAGCGACATTGCACCACTTCAGGCGCCTCCCGCAATTAGTGGGTCGTACTACTGAGGTGTGGGCTGGTTTAGAGGGCATGTGCGCGCTCGATTCCCCAAGCCACAAAGGGCGAAGAGTCAAGGAGAGGGGGTTGTGGTCACTGTCAGCTGTCGTGAGACCACCATATCCCGCACGAAGCTCCACAGGTTAACATCGAGGAGAATATAATCTATCCTCGATGTGTGATGCGTCCTATTATAGGTGTGGGCTCCCAGAGGATCCGAGGGCGTCCTCCCATTCACAGCCCTCAGGCCATATTCCAGGGTCAGGGAATTAAGTTGTATGCCCCTTTGGGACCACCTCCTGATAGGTGGAATAGTTAGAGTGGGAATCCCACTCTTGGCATCTTCTTCGGCAAGGCCCAGGATGTCCTCCATAGCAAGGGGTTCAAAAGTGCAATTGAAGTCCCCTGCGACCAGGACATGATATCTAGCCGGGCACTGTCTAAGAACATCCTCCAGGCCTGTAATTGTGGGTGACTGTAAGCCTCCTTTCGGCCCCCTGGCATAGATGTTAATAATGCTCAGGGTGAGCCCTCTCTTGGGCCCCTTGACTGAAATTCTAAGTAAATCGGGGGAGTTGAACGCATGCTGCACGACTTTGCACCCCAGTGAAACGTCAACCCAAATGAGAAGGCCACCTGAGGGGCGACCCTTCCCTGAGAGGGAAGGAACAGCGGGTATAAAGAACGATGAGTACCTTATGGCAGGGTTCCCTGCTCCATGTTTCTTGAAAAATACAAATTGAGTGGGCCTCCACGAGGGTATTCCAGTCGGGAAGGTCCAACTTCCTAGAGATGCCCGCAACGTTCCAGCTGAGAATCCTAAGAGATGGATCCGCCACAGCCGGCTCCGTGCGGGACTCAGACCCAAGTATTGCCGCCCGCCCAAAAATGGTTAGTGGTGAGCCCTCTCTCGTGGACCTCGCAATATAAGTAGTAGCAAGACCAGGTGACGAGTCTAGAGGCCGTCTAAGGCATGGGGGAATAGAGTTGGAGGGACTGCCTGTTGCAGGCTGTAACTGGAGAACGTCGGTAGATGGTTCCGGGACACTAGTCGTACTCAGACGAAGAGATGTGTCCCTGGAGCAAATATCATTTCAGTACCCAAAAGTGTGGTTTGAGTGGTTCGTTGGCCAAGCGTGAGGTAGATTAGGAAGAGAGTAGTGGTAGTACTCAGGGGGAATAAAACCATGCCTCCCACCCCACCCTTGATGGGCAACATTTGGGAAGCCTGACGGTCTAGCATAAAAATAGCTCAAATCTACTAAACCAATACCCTCCCCTCCATAGCCTTGCTGCTGGTTGCAGATGAATGGGGCAACCCTGGCATCCTTACAATTCACCACCACACAATCCCCCTGGAGATGCTTGTGTCCGTATCCTACCCACCCTACCCTTCTAACATTTAGAATCTGGCCATCCAACTCGTTAGGCAATAGTCTGTTCGCTCTCAGCCAGTGCATGGCTTTATTTTTGAGCGCCTGGTAAGATTCATGCTGGTCAGCTTTCAGTGGCAGGACGCTAGTAAGAACAGCGACATAGGGCTGACAATCAGGTGGGAGGTTTACAGGAAGGGATCTAGCAGCCTCAGTGAAGGACTGCACAGGCTGCTGGGAGACAGGTGCGGGCTTAAGGCTATTTGTACTAGGTTGTTCTAGGAGGGCTTTGGGGTCTTTCCTTGAGCGCGGTGCTTTCACCCTCATAGTAGTAAATCCATTCGAATTTGTAACTGAGGGAACAGAGCCTGCTAAATGTTGACCCTGAACCGTCAGGGCACTGGTGTCAGGAGGGAGCATGGAAGGCGGGGTAGAGACTAGTGCAACCTGTACAGCGCCCTGGTGCACAGACCCCTGAGGACAGGCCGTTTTTTGGGAGGGTTGAGACGGTGCGACTTCGGGAGTTAAAACGTCTCCGTGAGATCTAACCTGCTCACTCTCTCTTGGATTGTTTTTGGCCTGCAATTTTATCAAGGATTTGAGCGAAAAAAATTTATCTAGGGTTGTCTGCTCAAATCTGTCTAAACGATCTGCAATATCCTTAACCCTTTGTAGTACGGGAAGGATCAGGGACCTCACTAACTTTTCAATCTGCTCTATAGGAGGAGAGGGCAGTGGCAGATTGGGTGTAGAGGAGCTCTCTGCTAAGCTCTCCGGATGAGAGGCTGGGTTGGGCTGGGCAGGAGTCATAATAACTTCTATAGATGGAAACAAAGGGTGTACCCTCCCCGGCATCGCGAATTACTCACCACCACTAGTATGTTTTGCTTTAAACTTTTTAGAGAGTTTAGAACGCCCACCCCTTGAGTAGATGGCAAGTCTTTTCCTCTTGAGGGCACGAAATCTTAAGCCCCCGCCGCCCACTGTTTTCCCTTTTGGGAGAGGGGTGCAAGCAACACTAGACACGGGGTGATTAATTTTGTCGGCCATGAGATCTAGAGGTGGAACCGGTGGCAGAGTGGGCTCTGGGGGCTCAAAGGAAGCAGGAGACTCTAGCCTTGAAACAACTACCCCATTCAGCCTGTCCAGGCTAGCCCTGATAGCACCTATACTATCACGTTCAGGAGCCTGCAGCGCTTCAACATCACGCATGTTATTATTAGCTGGAGATGTTATTTGTGCTATGGCCCCTAAGGAGGAGCGCTTGTGAGAGAGAGGTTCAAGGTTTAATTTACGTTCAGTGACTGCGATTTCCTTTTCTAGCACTGAGAAGGCACGAGTTATAAAATTGTCCAAAGTCCCATTTATGCTCCCACCCCCCCACCTTTCTACCCTTTCCCGATCTAGTAGTCATGGGCATGGGCAATGGAACACCAGAGTAGAGCAAATGTCCCCCCACAGTAGCAGGTAACTAATTGGATAAGTGGATAAGGCTGGGATTACGAAACGAGGCTGGAATCCAAGAGGGACATGATGTAATGGGGGTGGCCCAGCCCAGCCTTATCCGGCCTATGACGGCCTTGGACGGTCCCGCCCTTGTCCCGGGCTTCTCCCGGGACGCTCCCGCGCAGGGGTGACCCGAATGCTAAATGTAGGTCGTACAGCGTTCTGTGGGCGGGGCTGGCAAGGGAGGCGTGACCAGGTGTGCTCGGTCTGGCAGGGACTCCTGGGAGAGGGAGTCCCTGCTTGCGCCTACCAGAGCCCGCTCGATGGTACAAAATTCCCCACATGTCCGCTCTCCTGATTTCTGGTAAAGATGTGTCCCCGCAAACACCAGATGACGAAGCGGCACCCGCGGAGAGGGTGCGGCGAGTTGTTGAACACAATCCTCAGTCACAATCCTCTGTCAGGACACAATCCGCTTTTCAAATTCCTTTCCCGGCAAAACAAACAAGTTAGTAGCCCACTGGCAGGGGGGAAACAGGTTGTTTTAATTACACACGGCGTTCTTTGGGCGAGGCTGGCAAGGGAGGCGTGACCAGGTGTGCTCGGTCTGGCAGGGACTACTGGGAGAGGGAGTCCCTGCTTGCGCCTACCAGAGCCCGCTCGATGGTACAAAGTTCCCCGGACGTCCGCTCTCCTGAATCCTGGTAAAGATGTGTCCCCGCAAACACCAGACGTCGAAGCGGCACCCGCAGAGCGGGTGCGGCGAGTTGTTGAACACAGTCCTCAGTCACAATCCTCTGTCAGGACACAATCCGCTTTTCAAACTCCTTTCCCGGCAGAACAAACAAGTTAGTAGCTCACTGGCAGGGGGGAAACAGGTTGTTTTAATTACACACAGCGTTCTGTGGGCGGGGCTGGCAAGGGACGCATGATCAGGTGTGCTCGGTCTGGCAGGGACTCCTGGGAGAGGGAGTCCCTGCTTGCGCCTACCAGAGCCCGCTCGATGGTACAAAGTTCCCCACACGTCCGCTCTCCTGAATCCTGGTAAAGATGTGTCCCCGCAAACACCAGACGACGAAGCGGCACCCGCGGAGCGGGTGCGGCGATTTGTTGAACACAATCCTCAGTCACAATCCTCTGTCAGGACACAATCCGCTTTTCAAACTCCTTTCCCGGCAGAACAAACAAGTTAGTAGCCCACTGGCAGGGGGGAAACAGGTTGTTTTAATTACACACGGCGTTCTGTGGGCGGGCCTGGCAAGGGATGCGTGACCAGGTGTGCTCGGTCTGGCAGGGACTCCTGGGAGAGGGAGTCCATGCTTGCGCCTACCAGAGCCCGCTCGATGATGCAAAGTTCCCCACACGTCTGCTCTCCTGAATCCTGGTAAAGATGTGTCCCCGCAAACACCAGACGACGAAGCGGCACCCGCGGAGCATGTGCGGCGAGTTGTTGAACACAATCCTCAGTCACAATCCTCTGTCAGGACACAATCCGCTTTTCAAACTCCTTTCCCGGCAGAACAAACAAGTTAGTAGCCCACTGGCAGGGGGGAAACAGGTTGTTTTAATTACACACGGTGTTCTGTGGGCGGGGCTGGCAAGGGACGCGTGACCAGGTGTGCTCGGTCTGGCAGGGACTCCTGGGAGAGGGAGTCCCTGCTTGCGCCTACCAGAGCCCGCTCGATGGTACAAAGTTTCCCACATGTCCGCTTTCCTGAATCCTGGTAAAGATGTGTCCCCGCAAACACCAGACGGCGAGTTGTTGAACACAATCCTCAGTCACAATCCTCTGTCAGGACACAATCCGCTTTTCAAACTCCTTTCCCGGCAGAACAAACAAGTTAGTAGCCCACTGGCAGGGGGGAAACAGGTTGTTTTAATTACACACGGTGTTCTGTGGGCGGGGCTGGCAAGGGAGGCGTGACCAGGTGTGCTCGGTCTGGCAGGGACTCCTGGGAGAGGGAGTCCCTGCTTGCGCCTACTAGAGCCCGCTCGATGGTACAAAGTTCCCCACACGTCCGCTCTCCTGAATCCTGGTAAAGATGTGTCCCCGCAAACACCAGACGACGAAGCGGCACCCGCGGAGCGGGTGCGGCGAGTTGTTGAACACAATCCTCAGTCACAATCCTCTGTCAGGACACAATCCGCTTTTCAAACTCCTTTCCCGGCAGAACAAACAAGTTAGTAGCCCACTGGCAGGGGGAAACAGGTTGTTTTAATTACACACGGCGTTCTGTGGGCGGGACTGGCAAGGGACGCGTCACCAGGTGTGCTCGGTCTGGCAGGGACTCCTGGGAGAGGGAGTCCCTGCTTGCGCCTACCAGAGCCCGCTCGATGGTACAAAGTTCCCCACACGTCCGCTCTCCTGAATCCTGGTAAAGATGTGTCCTCGCAAACACCAGACGACGAAGCGGCACCCGCGGAGCGGGTGCGGCGAGTTGTTGAACACAATCCTCACTCACAATCCTCAGTCAGGACACAATCTGCTTTTCAAACTCCTTTCCCGGCAGAACAAACAAGTTAGTAGCCCCGAATGCTTATGTAAGATTGCCTGCAAAGTGGTATGGTACATGTTATTTGGTGATTATTTTCCCAGAAATCTACCATGCAGAAGATTTAGAACTGTTAGAGGGAGGGAAGCATTCAAGAGTGAAAAGAGGTGAAAGTGCAGAAACAATAGTTGGAGATATTTTTGGTGCACTGATACTAGGTATGGGCGTAATCCTGAATGTTTTGAAGATTAAAAGGTTGGCGACTGTGGGTGATGAATTGTCAATAAACACAACCAAATCGCTATTGCTGGTGGAAGGGGAGATGTTTTTGATAACGACCATAGTTTTGCAAAATCGTCTTGCTTTAGTTTCTGTCCTTTTAGCAAAAGAGGGTGGAGTCTGTCAGATGTTGAAAGTTCAGGAATGCTGTACTTATATACCAGATAACAGCAAGGCTCTAGAGAAATATATAAGTAGCATCACTACGATTCATCATGAAATTGAGAATTTGACTGAAGAAGGAGTTTGGGAGAAAGTTGGCAAAGGCTTTGTCGAGTGGGGACTTGGTTTGCAAATTTGGGGAAGAGGTTTCCTTGGCTTTGTCTTGAAACCTCTCAATATAGTAGTTGTTTGTGTGATCTGTTTGTGGGGTCCTGTGAGAGCTTGCAAGTGGTATAAGGACAACAGGGTTGAGAGATCACTTAGAGCACAAGAGAGAAGGATGGTAAGACTGCAGGACAGTCAATATCAAAGTCTCAAGAATATGGAAACATGCAGACGAGAAAATATGGCAATAAGTTCTGTTTAGGTCAGTTCTTTCTCCAAGGAAATTGTGTGAAGGTGTGATGATACTAGTCATCAAAGGGGGGAACTGATAGAGCGTCATGTCATTCTGAAAATTGTAGAGGTGCATCATAATCACAGATAGTCAGCACCCGCATATTTAAAGAAATGTATTAACGTGTAGTTATTAGAAATACAGTACTAAAGACCGCATATATTAGAGCGAATAGAAATGCAATTATGTCATTCATAAAGATAAATGTTGTGTTTAATCGAAAATGTGCTTTAGATGATGCATAACGGATTTGTTCACATATAAAGTGATGCAATAGATTTAAACGTGCACCATATTGAAGTCTGCACGTGTATTTTTGCTTATTATGTATGCAGAGTAATAAAATCAATGCTTATAAAGAGATTTTAGAAATGTACGTTCAAATGTGCAAAGGCCTAGTTGAATCTCTATGCTTTGCAATATGAGGCCTGTTCGTGATTTCTTATGTTAGCTGAATATTGTAGGCCTGAAATGTATTTTCATTGGGAAGGTTCTCGGTCGAAGGTAGTCAGGGGATTTTGTGTGCGTGCAAGGTTGCTTCGCTCACATGCTTCTTGTTGCAGGTGCAAGGACATGCATCTTGTTAGGCAGATCTTCCTTTATTTGCTCTTAACATGCGTCTTCTCTTAATTGCTTATATAGGCTTTACTCTTTACTGCATTCTTCAATTATATCTGTTGCTAGCACTGTTGAATGTTACTCTCTTGGAAGCTTCAGCTGAGCAGTTACTCCCTGGATGCTTAAGAAGAGAGACTCTCTGTAAGGATCTTAGGTGCTGTACTCCTTAATGGAATAAACCTAATTTGTAAATCTACTTTTGGACTCCTTCAACTTATTCCAGGACATAACATAAATTGGCGACAAGCGGGCCGAGTCAGCACCCCACGGACCCACTGCTACGCACCTTTTGCTAATTTATGACTTTCTGGACTTCACTTCAAGATCATACAGGAAAATCTTCAGTGTTTTCTCTTACTTATTTACTATTTGCTGAAACCTCACTTTGGAATTGGAATCGAATGTACTAATCTCCGCTACCCCTGGCTTCACTTTGGACTCCTTTGTGCATCTACTTCAAACTTTCTGCTATTTTGCCTGACGCCACCCTTGTTTGCGTGTTGAGCTTCGCAGCAAACTTATTTTACTTATACGTGTACTACAAACTTTCTGCTACTTTGCTTCAACTGTGACAGATTTTACGTTGCAGATTCTAGTATTGCTCAGCTCACCTACTTTGCCTGAAGCCACCTGTTTACTTGTTGAACTTCGCTGCAAATTTATTTTACTTAAATGTACACCTTCTTCTCGGTGCTCGAGTACTTTTGTCCTTGTTGTGGTGTTGACACCCCCACACTTTGTGAACAATTTTATACGGACAACTCATCGTCGAAGATTTGAATTACATTTTGAACGCCATTGAGATCATTCAAATTCATCTCCCATTCCAGAACTTCTTACCGGATTTCTGGAATCTTGAAGATCTCATCTTCAGCGTCTCTTCTGCTGCATTCTTCGTTCGATGTTCCACTCTGCCTCGCAATTGCTGACATCTTACATTGAAGATCCATATGATGCTTCACGCTGATCACATCTATGACGCTACGTGTTCAACGCGTCATCCTTCAATCACACACTGTGTTTCTTAGCAACCCAACGCTTGTTGCTCTTCCCTTCCAGTTTTCAACTGCACGGTGACATGCACGTCTTTCAAGTTTACTCAGCATTCAAACACTTTTACTGAAGTTTCTTCTCCATGTTCTTTGCGCAGTGATGCACACACCTTTCAGGATTCCGCTCCTCTTGCATATGGGAAGACTACTGAAACTATAACTTCTATTTGTGAGTATTATTCAGCGCGGTAACGCACACACCTTATATTACTACATTTTCAAGTACTTCAAGCGCGGTGATGCGCATACCTTATTACTAGGATTTTCTTCACTTTTATGTTCATTACTACACAGCCATTGCTTTACCATTTTAATCTTAGCTTTATATAAATTTCTTAATTATTTCTTTTTGTCAATTTGTACATTGAATCTTTTCCTTTCAGATATGGCTCTTCAAACAGCTGTTCTTCCGTCTCCTTTTCTCTCTGAACCTGGTACTCCAAACATTAAATGGACACATTGGTACAAGTCTTTTAATAGTTATATAATAGCTATTGATGAAGTAAAATTGTCTGCTGTTAGAAAAAATGCTATGTTGTACAATTGTCTAGGGTTTAGGGTCAAAGAATTTTTGATCATCAACCCCCTATTATTCGTCCTCCTTCTGATGAATGGAATGAATTTACAGAAGCAGTCTGTAGATTAGAAAAACATTTCAAGGATGAACCTAGCATAATTGTAGAGAGACATAAATGTTATACTCGTAACCAACGTGAACACGAGAACATTGATCATTTTCTAGCTGAGCTAAGAGTACTTGCTTCCTCTTGTGAATTTGAAGGTCCAATAGAACAATATTTAAGAGATCAAACTGTTGTAAACTGCTTTGATAACAAGGTTCAAGAAAGAATGTTGTGTTGTAGAAATCCATCTCTAATAGAAACTTTAGAAATTGCCAGAGGGATCGAAAGGTCAGTCTTAGCTTCTAAAGAAGTAGGCAAAGCTAAAAATGCTGTCACTGAATCTGTGAACAAAATTACACAGACATTTTCTCCAACTGTTTCTCAGCGTAACAAACTTCCTCTCAATAAGTCTGATATAAAAAAAACAGACAGAACTACTCAATGCTACAGATGTGGTTCTAAACCTCATTTAGCTAATGTTCCTATTTGTCCAGCTATTGGTAAAATATGCACCAACTGTAAAAAGACTGGACATTTTGCCACAGTATGCAAAAATAAGACTAAGGTAATGAGTTTAGATTCCATAGATTTGAATACTCCTTCAAACATACTTGCTGATAATTTCCAAGTTAATAAAATTCAATTGGCTGTAGATATGTTACACTCTTCTAATGATTCTAAAAGCGTGACCCTGTTTGTGACATTAAAATTGGAAATGTTCTCACCAAAGTCACAGTAGATTCTGGTTCTCCAGTCACAATCCTTTTCAATGTGTTCTTTTTGAAAGATTGGGAAGGTATTCATTTACTTCCTCCTGACAAACACACAGTGGCTTTTGGTGGTCAAGAGATCGACATGTTGGGCTACTTTACTGATGATCTCATATTCAAAGACAGAGTTATTCATTCAAAAATTTATGTAGCAAAAAAAGGTTACAACATTCTTGGCTGGAGGGATCAAGACACATTTGGAATGGTTTTAAGACTTGACACAGATGTTCCTATTTCCTTAGTTGATACCATATATGTTGAGGATACTTCTTTAGATGAAGTCATTGCTAATCATCAAACTGTTTTTCATGACAATCTTGGTTCAGTCAAGGGATTCCAACATAAAATTATTCTTAAACCTAATGCCATTCCAGTAATTCACAAAGTTAGACATGTTCCGTTAAGCATCAGGGAAAGGTTAAAGGACCATCTCCAAAAACTTTGTTCTGATGGAGTTATTGAGCCCATTGATTCTTCTTTATGAATTTCACCCATTGTCATAGCGTTAAAAAAAAATTGCGATGAACTTAGGTTCTGCATTGATTTGAGATCCTTAAATAATAATAATATTCAAGTTGACTGCTTTCCATTACCACGCATTCATGACATGCTAGCTCAGTTAAAAGGCACAACATTTTTCTCAACCATTGATTTAACGGCAGCGTATCATCAAATCGAATTACATAATGATTCCAGAGATTAAACTGCTTTCAATACACAATTTGATGCTTTTCACTTCCTTAGAATGCCATTTGGACTTGCTTCTGCAGCTTCAGTGTTTCAGAAACTCATGTTCCAATTTTTTGCAACATTAAAGATGTTTTAGCATATCAAGATGATATTTTAATATCCACTAACACTTTTCAAGAGCATTTCGCAAAATGAAATCAAGTTTTAGGGATCTTAGAGAAACATGGCATGACAGTTAAGAAACAAAAATGCAAATTTTTACTGAGTGAGGTTGAATATTTAGGTCATGTGTTTTCTGCAACTGGTATTAGTCCCAAACAGGATTTGTTAAAAGTTATGCGCGATTGCGCTCAACCATCTAACAAAGATCAACTAAGATCCTTTTTGGGTCTAAGTGAATACTATTGACGTTTTGTTCAATATTTTGCATTTATTAGTGAACCTTTGAGAAAATTAATCAGAAGTTATGTGAAATTATTTTGGGGGGGATAAACAACAAGTTTTTTTTAAAGGTTTAACCCCTTCGCTGCTAGGCCTTTTCTCCTCCTGTGCTAAGCCATTTTTTGGCGATTTGGGTCAGTGCGCGCTTAGGCCCCTGTAACATTTTGACCACATAAGGTATCCACGCCAAAATTGCGTCCTTTTCTTCCAACATCCTGGGGATTCTAAAGATACCCATGGTTTGTGGATTCCCTTGGAGGGGTCCCAGAAATTAGGCAAAATAGAGTAACAATTTTGTTTTTTTCAGAAAAATGGGGAAAACGGGTTGCAAATGAAAGCCTCTGGGTTTTTCCCTGCAAATGTTATCAAAAAAGTGTTTCTGGGGCTGAAATCAGCATTTTCTCAGGTTTTAGGAAATGACAGTCTTTTGTCAGAGAACCAACATTTTTCACACAGTTTCGGCATTTTTCTGGGACATAGACTATTTTTGCTATTTTTAGTGCCTTCAACCTCCTTCCAGTTAATGGTAGAAATGAGTTCGAAAGTAATAATGGATCCTGGAAAACTATACATTTTAGAAATGTAGACAAAATTCTAAATTCAGAAAGGGGTCATTTGTCTAAATCCATGAAGGTTTCTTTATAGAAACTCACAATTAAATATTGGAAAAATTGAAAATTAGTTGAAAAAAACAGCCTTTTGTCTCAACATTTTCACCTGTAACTTCTTGTAATTTTGTCAGCTCTTTGAAAGCAATATACTGTTACATCTGTTAGACCTTCCTGGTTGTGGGGATATACAGGAATTGTAGTTTCGTCAAGAACCCAACGAACCCAGAGCCAAAAACTGAGCAGCAACTTGCAATGATTTTTTATTATGTACCGGGTATAGAGCAATTATTCTGTGAAAATGTATACATGGAAAAATCGGTATGAAAGACACCTATGTATTTCCGAATTGGGTACAAATTATAGGGTTTAGAAACAGTATATATTTCCACATTTTCAAAATTGGGAATACTCATACTAGCCTGAGAATTATTGGTCATTTTTCAAAATGATTTTTTTTTAACTCAATGTCTTTCATTTTGAAGGGAGAAATGCATGAAAACTCAATAGGTAATAACAGTTGATTTACAAATCTGAATTACCCTAAGTCTCCCGATAAAAACGGTACCTCACTTGTGTGGGTCGGCCTTGTGCCTACGACAGGAAACGGGGCAAAATGCAACGTGGTCAGACCTCAATTTCGCAGTTAAAAATGTACCCTTTTTTGGCAAAGTGCCTACCTGTAGTTTTTGCACCCTAGCTCTGCCGGCACCTAGGGAAACCTAGAAAACCTAGACATTTTTGAAAAGTAGACACCCTGGGGAATCCATGATGGGGTGACTTGACTGCTTCCCACCAGATTCTGTTACCCAGAATTCTATGCAAACCTAAAAAAGTGTACAAAAAACAAGTTTTCCCCCCATTTCTGTGGTGTAAAGTTCTGGAATCTGCGTGGACCCACAAATTTCCTTCCATCCTGCATTCCCCCAAGTCTTCCGAGAAAAATGGTACCCCACTTGTGTGGGTCGGTCTAGTGCCTGCGACAGGAAACGGCGCAAAACGCAACGTGGTCACGCCTCAATTTCGCAGGGACAAATGACCATGTTTTGGCAAAGTGACTAGCTGTAGTTTTTTAACCCTAGCTCTGCCGGCACCTAGGGAAACCTAGCAAACCTATACATTTTTGAAAAGTAGACACCCAGGGGAATTCAGGATGGGGTGACTCGACTGCCTCCCACCAGGTTCTGTTACCCAGAATCCCTTGCAAAGCTAAAGAAATGGCAAAAAAACGCATTTTCCTGACATTTCTGTGGTGGAAAGTTCTGGAATCTGCGTGGATCAACAAATTTCCACCCACCCTGCGTTCCCCAAAGTCTTCTCAGAAAAAAGGTACCTCACTTGCGTGGGTCTGCCTAGTGCCTGCATCAGGAAACGGTGCAAAACACAACGTGGTCGCACCTCAATTTCGCAGTGAAAATGGACCTTTTTTGGCAATGTGACTACCTGTCGTTTTTTAACCCTAGCTCGGCCGGCACTCAGGGAAATGTTATGGCTACTGTTTCTTTAATAGAACACTGTGTGATCTACATCATTGATGGAATGTTTACATTCTGATTACTGAGTCAGTTGCTGTGGCTTGCTGTTGATGGTTGTACTAATAAACCAGCTCTTCCTACTAAACCTGTTTTAAGAGCCTTTCTCACTGGCGACGAGGGTCAAGGCTTGATTGGGGACAAGCATCCACAACCATCAACTCCCCTACCATTGGAATTTCGTTTTGGACTTGGATTTGCTCAAATTTCGTTTTTTGGGCATTGGATTACACCTTGGACACTGGATATTCAATGTGGACTTGGTTTCAATCAACTTGGATTGATATTTTACGGACATTTTTCTTGGATTTATCTTGGTTTGTTTTTCTAATAACTTTTCTGCACTTTCTGGAATTCCTAAGACTGAGCATGTAAATTTGGCTGACTGTTCTCTTTCATTTTAATCTTGGATGGCATTGGTTATACTGTGTCTCTGTTCTACATCGGAGAGAATCGAGCCTCTTTTGGACATCGCGCTGAAGCCTTAAACACACAAAGTTGTGGAAAACAAGTATCGTCTTCGCCTGTTCGGCGCTTACCGTTAGACCTTGCTTTCCTTTGAAACCCTGAGGCGAGGCATCGCGTGTGACCCAAGCTGCGTGTGCCATTGTGGGTGAGACAGCGCGTGTGTAACGGCAGCGCGTGTGTAGCAGTATCTGTGTACTCGCTCTCCTGCTCGCTCTCCTGATCTTCATGCGTGCTGTAGAACTCTGACCTCGCGTGCAGCATCATCACGTTAGCACGCAAACAACGTCGTAACAGCGGCCATTTTTGAGGACATTTGGTTACCATAGTAACGCCGATGCGCACGGCAGCGCATTTTGCTTCAACTTCGCAACGCTGATACACACGGCAGTGTACCCTTGGGAAACCGACACTAATGCGCAACAACGCATTTTGTTTAAATTAACAACGCTGCTACACACAGCTGTGTATTTTTGGACTACCACTTCAACAACGTCGATGTGCACGACAGCACATTGAAATTTCTTCTTTATTGGGATGTATATTGAGGTGTGATTTATATATTTATATTATATTTCAGATTTTTTTTTAATTTTCTCATCTACTCTGGTTATTTATTTACAACATGACTTCTACCTCCAGTATGTCACAACCCCCACCTTTTCTCTCTGAAGAAGGAGAGCCTATTCTCCCTTGGAAAAGGTGGCGGAATCTTTTTGATTCATATTTGGTGGCAATTGGTGGTGAAAAGTTCTCGGCTGCCAGAAAACAAGCAATTTTATTGCATAATTTAGGGGTTGAGGGTAGGCACACCTATGATAGCATGGACACAATACCAGTAGGTGGTGCTGATGGTGAACCCTCTGACATTTTTGAGATGTCTATGTCCATGTTAGAGAGTTACGTTGGTCCCAGAATTAATGTTACCTTAGAACGCCACAGATTTTTCATTTGCGCACAACGTCCTGTTGAACGTGTTGGTACATTTGTAGCTGTTCTGAAGACTCTTGCACGCACGTGTGATTTTGGAGATTTAGCTGAATCGTTGGTGAGAGATCAGCTTGTGAGGTGTACGAATAGCACTAGAGTTCAAGAAAAGTTATTATCTAAGAACCCTTCTTTAAAAGAGGCTATGGATATTGTAGAAGGCATGGAAAATACTTCTACGTGGGTTAAAGAGACTAGGAAAAATTAAGAGGAACCAACTCACACTGCTATTGAGGTTAAAAAGAAAAATCAAGATGTTGTGAACAGATTAGAAGAAGAAGAGTTTTTAGAGGATTCTCCTGATTCTATTGCTAAAGTTTCAGCTAATGTAAGGAACAAACTGCCCCAAAAGAATGTCTCATCTCAAAAGACTTCTCAAGAGAATCGTCCTTTATTTAATAGAGAGATTTCCTTATCGAAAGAACGTGATTTTCGACAACAACGTTCACTTTCTAATCAAAGACTGCGTTGTTTTAGGTGTGGTAGTTTTTCTCACACTTCTAATTATCCAAACTGTTTTGCAAGGGATAGCATTTGTAACAATTGTGGGGGTAAAGGTCACTATGCTTGTGTTTGCAAATCCAACAAAAAGAAAGAATCTAATGAAAATGTATCTGACGTTGTAGCACTGTAGTTGTTTCAAATGTAAAAGATATTGGAGAGGATGTAGATTCTGAAAGGATTGTTATGCCTTTTTGTGATATAAGAATTGACAAGTATATGTTTAAACTTATGGCAGATTCAGGATCTCCTTTTACCTTGATAGGTAACAAAATTTGAGATGAGGTTGTTGGCCTAGAAAATGTTCAACTACTACCTCCAGATATTCCTCCTTTGAGTTATAATCGTTCAAAAATAGACATTTTGGGGTATACAGTAGCTAAGATTTATTTCAGAGGTAAAGAAATCACCGGCAAAGTTTACGTAGCTGTGAGAGGAGACAATCTCCTTGGTTGGAAACATCAACATGATTTTGGTATAATCCTTAATCCCTGTGCTAAAAATCCCCATGATCAAGTGATTTTCATAGAAGATTTAATTTCCTCTTTTCTTTCTCAAAGAGTTAGCAATGTTTCTGATTCCAATGATATTTTTTCTGAATTTCCTAAAGTGTTCTCAGATACATTGGGTTGTTTAAAGGGATTTGAACACAAGATTGTTCTAAAAAAATCTGCTAAACCGTGTGTGCATAAGGTTCGCAAAGTTCCTTATATGATGGTTGAACCCTTGAGATTGGAGATTGAGAAACTTTTGAAATTAGGAGTAATTGAAGAAATTGAGTCTTCAGAGTGGTTGAGTCCTATAGTTTTGGCACCCAAGGATGGTGGAAAGGCGGTAAGAATGTGTGTGGATTTGCGTGGGTTGAATGAATGTATTTGGGTTGATCGACAACGTTTACCGAATATATCTGAGTCTATTAGTATTTTGAAAGGAGCGAACATGTTCAGTGTTCTTGATCTCTCTTCTGCATACCACCAAATTGTTTTGCATCGGTTTTTGAGAATGCCCTTTGGGTTAGCCTCGGCTGCTGCTTGCTTTCAAAGGGTGATGAAAATGGTTCTTGGGGATCTACATAATGTTATGTTCTTCCAGGATGACATCTTGATGTATGGAATGAATGCCAAGGAACATGATGCTGCTTTAAGGTCGGTATTGAATAGACTATCTGATAAGGGTCTCACAGTCAAGAAAGAGAAATGCAAGATTGGCTTGGACTCAGTTACTTATCTAGGACATGTAATCTCTGGGAAAGGGATACAACCGAAGTTAGAATTGGCTGAGAGTATTGTTAAAGCGCCAGCTCCTGGAGATAAAGATCAGGTTAAGTCTTTTTTGGGCATGGCAGAATTTTATTCCAAATTTGTCAAAGGTTTCGCTAGCATTGTTGAGCCTATAAGATCTCTTTTAAAAAAGGATGCACGGTTCACTTGGTCAAGTGATTGTGAAGAAACATTTTGTTTGATAAAGAATGAAATTGGCAAAATGCCCACTCTGGGTCACTTTGATTCAAAACAGAAAACCATTGTCACTACTGATGCCAGCCTTAAAGGTCTTGGCGCTGTACTTTCTCAAATTGTGAATGGGGAGGAAGTTGTGGTGGCTTTTGCTTCAAGAGCTTTGAGAGACGCAGAATTGAATTACTCATGCATCGAAAGAGAGGCATTGGCTGTTTTTTTGGTCTATATATCATTTTAAGTTCTTTTTATGGGGCATTCCGTTTCTCGTAAGATCGGATCATCGGCCTCTTGTTCAGATATTCTCTTGTCACCAAAGTGATCACATGACGCCCAGGTTGAAGAGATGGAGTTAAGGTCTACAGGAATTTAACTTTAGGGTACAGTATATTGCTGGTCAGAACAACAAGCCCGCAGACTGTTTATCAAGGTTGCCGATTGAAGGAAATTGTTTTTCAGGTAATCTAGAATGCATAAATTGGGTACTGGAATCTTCTTTGTCTAAGGATGAATGGTCAGGTTGTGCTGATAATGATGTTATTTTTCAATCTTTGAGAGATATCATCAGAATAGGATGGCCTAGGTATGATCAACTGGATAGTGAATTGAAACCTTATTGAACGGTTAGAAATGACTTGTCATTTTGTCAAGGTAACTTGTTAAGAGGTGACAGACTAGTTTCTCCTAGTGATTTGCGTGAGAAAGTTGTCAATCTGGCTCATGAAGGGCATCTGGGAAGAAATCTTACCAAGGCTCGCATCAGGGAAAGATACTGGTGGCCTAGTATGGATCGGATGGTGGAAGCTGTTGTGAAAGATTGCCATTTGTGTGCTGCCAATGACAAATCACACACCACTAGTCATTCTCCTCTTTCTCCGGTAAAAGTTCCTGTTACGGTTTGGACTAAGGTAGGACTAGATATAGCGGGTCCTTTTGAGCTCATGCCCTCACATGAGAGGTTTGTGGTATTGCTAGTGGATTACACTTCGAAATGGGTGATTTCAAAATGCATGGGCATGGTGAATTCTAGAGCTATTATTGAATTTCTCAAGGATGTATTTGTGTCAGAAGGCGTGCCTAAGTATGTGCTTACTGACAATGGGGTACAATTTACCTCCAATGAAATGGACTGTTTTCTTAAAGATCTTGGAATTGTGCACCAGAAGACAGCTCTTTATTCACCTCAGGCGAATGGTCTTACTGAGCGAATGAATAGGGTTGTTAAAAGTTGTGCACAGAGGGCTCTGCAGTCTAAGGTCTCTTTCAGTAGTGTGCTAAGGGAGACCTGGTGGGCGCATCGCACTGTTCCCAACGCTATCATGCAAAAGTCTCCTTTTGAAGCATTGAGGGGGAGATTGGCTAATTCCAAACTCAACCCAGCTTGGCTTCCGGAGAGGGTTTGTGATGATAGTGTTGAAAGTGAATTGAGAAGAAGAGATGCGTTGGCTGAATATCAATGGAAGTATAAACAACGTTATGATGATAGGATGGCTGTCAAAATTAGGAAATGGAATATAGGGGATAGTGTTCTTGTGAAAAGGCCAAAATGTGGTCACAAGGGTACTTCCAATTTCAGTGGTCCTTTCATCATTACTGCTATTAGAAAAAATGTTGTGACTTTAGACAATGGGTGCACTTGGAACATGTCTAGATTAGCAAAGTGTGCTGTGTCTAATAGTCATACTAATAGTGGATCTGTGCCTGTTGATAATTCCAGACGCCCCTGTACTTCTTCTAGCCAAGGTCAAGATGGTGTTCACGATAATTCAAGAACAGTTCCTAGGACAAGACAAGTTCCCAGGAAATTTAATGACTAAGTTTTGTATTAGGTTCTTGATAATTCAGGAACAGTTCCTAGGACTAGACAAGTTCCCAGGAAATTTAATGATTATGTTCTGTATTAAGTTTTTGGTACAATTTCTTTTATGCTGTGTTATTTATCTGTTTTAAGTTGTATATTACAGATACAGTTTTCCTTATGTTGTTTTGTTTAAATCTTATTTATCTTTTCTTTTATATTGGTAAGGGGATGTGTTATGACTACTGTTTCTTTAATAGAACACTGTGTGATCTACATCATTGATGGAATGTTTACATTCTGATTACTGAGTCAGTTGCTGTGGCTTGCTGTTGATGGTTGTACTAATAAACCAACTCTTCCTACTAAACCTGTTTTAAGAGCCTTTATCAGGAAACCTAGCAAACCTATACATTTCGGAAAACTAGACACCCAGGGGAATTTAGGATAGGGTGACTCGACTGCCTCCCACCAGGTTCTGTTACCCAGAATCCCTTGCAAAGCTAAAAAATTAACAAATAAAACGATTTTTCCTCACATTTCTGTGGTGGAAAGTTCTGGAATCTGTGTGGATCAACAAATTTCCACCCACCTCGCGTTCCCCAAAGTCTTCTGAGAAAAATGGTACCTCACTTGCGTGGGTCTGCCTAGTGCCTGCCTCAGGAAATGGTGCAAAAAGCAACGTGGTCGCACCTCAATTTCGTAGTGAAAAATGGGCCTTTTTTGGCAAAGTGCCTACCTGTCGTTTTTTAACCCTAGCCTGCTGGCACCTAGAGAAACCTAGCAAACCTATACATTTTTGAAAACTAGACACCCAGGGAAATTTAGGATGGGGTGACTCGACTGCCTTCCACCAGGTTCTGTTACCCAGAATCCCTTGCTAAGCTAAAAGATTGGCAAAAAAAACGCATCTTCCTTACATTTCTGTGGTGGAAAGTTCTGGAACCTGTGTGGATCAACAAATTTCCACCCACCCCGAGTTCCCCAAAGTCTTCTGAGAAAAATGGTACCTCACTTGCGTGGGTCTGCGTAGTGCCTGCATCAGGAAACGGCGCAAAACGCAACGTGGCTGCACCTCAATTTCGCAGTGAAAAATGGGCCTTTTTTGGCAAAGTGCCTACCTGTGGTTTTTTAACCCTAGCTCTGCCGGCACCTAGGGAAACCTAGCAAACTTATACATTTTTGGAAACTAGACACCCAGGGGAATTCAGGATGGGGTGACTCGACTGCCTCCCACCAGGTTCTGTTACCCTAAAAAATTGACACAAAAATCGCATTTTCCTCACATTTCTGTGGTACAAAGTTCTGGAATCTGTGTGGATCAACAAATTTCCACCCACCCAGCATTTCCCCAGGTCTCCCGAAAAAAATGGTACCTCACTTGCGTGGGTGGCTCAAGGACCCACAGCAGGCAAGGGCCCAAAACCTAATGAGGCGACATCAAAATTACCTATCACAAAGCAACCTGGTTTTTCAAGGGGGTTTCCCATGAGTTTTTGGCCCTGGGCTCGGCGGCCATCTAGGGAAACATACGTAACCCACAAATGCCCTACCACCCAGCGTTCCCCTTGTTCTCCCGAGTAAAATGATAAGTCACTTGTGTGGGTGGGCCAAAGCAGAACGGGCCAAAAATGTATTTTTAAAAAATTGTAGCGTTTGGTATTTATAAGAAAGCACAGAGAATTCTACTGTTTTGTGGTCATCCTAGACACAGGCCTTTGGGCCACCCACACATGTGAGGCACCATTTTACTCGGGGGAACAAGGGGAACGCTGGGTGGTAGGACAATTGTGCCGGCACGGGGATCCCACGCAAAAATGTATGGAAAGTGTTTTTTTAACCTAATTTTAAGGTTTGCAGGGAATTCTGGATAGGAAAACGTTGGGCGGCCCACGCATGCCATACCTCACTGGACTCCCCCGGGTGTCTAGTTTTCAGAACTGTTTGGGTTTGATAGTTTCCCAAGATGGCCGCCGAGCCCTGGGCCAAAAACTCAGGTGCCCCCCAAAAAAATAAGGTAGATTTGCTGTAGGTAATTTTTAAGTCTCCACCGTACGATTTGGGCCTTTTCCTGTTGCAGCCACTATGCCTACCCACGCAAGTGAGGTACCATTTTTATCGGGAGACCTGGGGGAACGCTGGGTGGGAGGATATTTGAGGATCCACGAAGATTCCAAAACGTTACCACACAGAAATCTGAGAAAAAAGCGATTTATTTTTGCAAAATTTGAGCTTTGCAGTGGATTCTGGGTAGGAGAATGATGAGGGACCCACGCAAGCCATACCTCGCTGGAGTCCCCCGGGTGTCTAGTTTCTAGAAATGTGTGGGTTAGGTAGGTTTCCCTAGATGGCCACCGAGCCCCGGGCCAAAAACACATGGGAACCCCCTTGCAAAACCAAATTTTTTGACTGAATTAAGTTTTCAGTTCGACAACGTGAGATTCTTGGGACAATATTGCATGGAAATTGTGACAGACATTTTCAAGTTTGCAGTACATTGTGGATAAAAAAATAACTTAGAATTCACAAGAAAGACATGACCATATACTCCCATGGTTTAACAATAATATCTATATTTAGTAAGTTATTTATAGCTGTAATGTACACCTTAACAGAGTTACTCAAAAGTCAAACATTCCAGCACGGCTATCTATTCCTCAAACACACACACATACAGGTTGGATTTGGCACGAGGGCGAGTGATGGTTCAGTACATAAAATTGTATTAACAAGATATTTCACAGAAATGAAATGCTCTGTCAATAAATAAATGCATATAAACCGAACCAGTGACTCGCAACTCGTGAGCTGTAAAGCCACGACAAGGCACCAACCGTTTTACAGGCCATTCACCCCCTTTCATACTTGATACATACCAGACCATTGACACCATCCGGAAGGAAAAGCAACACATTACAACGTTCACAAAAATGGACAAGGTACACCCTACTTCAGAAAGAGAAAAAAGACAAATATTACTGCACAGCCATCTAATCCGCAAGCACACACACATACTGGTTGGATTTGGCACGAGGGTGAATGATGATTCAGTACATACAATTGTATCCGCAAGTTATTTCACAAAAATGAAATGCCCTGCGAATAATTGAAAGTATGAGAAACTGAACCACTGACTCACAGCTCGTGAGCTGTAAAACCATGTCAAGGCACCAACCTCTTTACAGGCCAGTCATACACCTTTCATACGTGTGACACATACAAAACATTCACACCGCCAGCCGCGGGCCCATCACATTACAACACTCACACCAGCAGACAGCGCCATTCAAGGGCCCATCACTTTCTCATGCCCACATTCCTGACACAGCAACTACACAAAATGACGGACTGCGTGGAGTGTCGTTCAACTAGCAGTGTGTGTAGTGACCAACAGAAAGTAACTACTCACACACCGCCAGCCGAGCACCAGTCCACCCACACCACCATCCAAGCACCAGGCCATGCACACCGCCAGCTAAGCACCACTCCACGCACACCGCCAGCCAAGCGTCACTCCATGCACACCGCCAGCCAAGCGACACTCCACGCACACCACCAGCCAAGCGCCACTCCACGCACACCTCCAGCCAAGCGCCACTCCACGCACACCGACAGCCAAGCACCACTCCACGCACACCACCAGCCAAGCGCCACTCCAGGCACTCCACCAGCCAAGCGCCACTCCACGCACACCGCCAGCCAAGCACCATTCCACGCACACCGCCAGCCAAGCGCCACTCCACACACACCGCCAGCCAAGCACCACTCCACGCACACCTCCAGCCAAGCTCCACTCCACACACACCGACAGCCAAGCACCACTCCACGCACACCACCAGCCAAGCGTCACTCCACGCACACCGCAAGCCAAGCGCCACTCCACGCACACCGCCAGCCAAGCGCCACTCCACGCACACCGCAAGCCAATCGCGACTCCACGCACACCACCAGACAAGCACCACTCTGCCCACACCGCCACCCAAGCGCCAGCCTACGCACACCGCCCTCACATTTTGAATTTTTTACAAACAAAATAATTGCAAATAGATAAAAATCTAGTAACACAAAATCTGTAACTAAATACATTGCACAAATGTCAACCTTAAAAAAGAATACAAATTATTTAAAAAACACAGACCAGGCAGTGCATTTTTCCACTCATGGATACTCCCCAAAATTATTTTGTGTGTGGTAAGCTCTATAACAAGCAGGCACACACAGCCCAGGGTTAGAAGGACACCCAGGGCAGTAAAGACGAGTCTCCTTCCGCAAACCTCTTCGCCAACAGACTCTACATCTCCTAGTAGGAAAGTCCTTTGTAGAAGTGGGAGGAATGTAATCAGGAAAGTGGCGATCTTTCAATCGAGCAATATCCTCCATCACTCCAAATCTAGGAACACTTACTTGCTCCACAACAACAAGGCTAGATATCACAGAGTGCTGAAACTGAAGAAATGTCAACTTTGACCCAGGAGAACACTCCTTGAACACAATAAAAGCATTGAAAGATGCTAAGTTGAAAAAATGGATGGCCAACTTCTTATACCAAACATAAGCCTTCCGAATAGCAGTGTAAGGTTCCAACCTCTGATCTACTCTGTCAACACCACCCATGTGCTTATTTTAGTCCAGAATGCACACAGGTTTGTGCACTTCAGCAACCTGACCCCAAACTGGCAGAGGTGAAGTACTCTCATCATGGATGGTAGTCAACATGTACACATCTCTCCTGTCCACAATTTCACAGCTAGTAGTTCGCCACAACGTAAGAAACTGCACTGACCCCTCTGAAGTTCTTGCAAACAAGCTCCTTTGGAAAACCTTTGCGGTTAGAGCGGATTGTGCCACATGCAAAAGTGTCCACTTTAAACAATTCCTTAAACAATTGCACAGCAGTGTAGAAGTTATCTAGATACAAATGGTGGCCTCTGTTGAACAGTTTTCTAGCAAGATCCCACACAATTTTCTCTGACACTCCAAAAGTGGACGGACAACCAGGGGGGTCAATAGTGGAATCTCTACCAGTGTACACACGAAAATTAAAAACATACTCTGCCTTACTCTCAGACAACATATACAGTTTAATTCCATAGCGTGCCCTCTTGCTAGGGATGTACTGCCTAAAAACCAAACGACCCTAGAACAAAACCAAAGACTCATCAATAGATATTTCTTTCCCAGGAATGTAAATCTCTGAAAATTGATCAATAAAGTGATCAAGAACAGGCCAAATCTTAAAAAGACGGTCACAGTCAGGGTGACTCCATGGCAACGCCAAAGAATTATCCACAGAATGTAACATGCGTAGCAAAAGTAAATACCGATCATGAGTCATAACAGCTGGAAATATGGCTGTTGACATCAAGGGACTGGTAGACCAATATGAAGCCAGGTTTGGCTTCTTTAACAAACCCATCAATAAAGTGAATCCCAAAAACTTCTTCAGCTCTTCCAGATTTGTGGGAGTCCACCGGGTAGCTCTAGAGTGGGGCCTAAGTTTGTCACTGTTGACCCTCAAAAACTGTTCAGCATACAAATTAGTCTGCTTAACAATCTCACCCAAAAACACATCATCCATAAATAACTGAAAATACTGTATAGGCAAAAAGTTTTCACAATCCACTCTACACCATGCATCACCGCTAAAGGCAGGCAACACCGGCTGCACCATGTTAGGATCAACCCAGAGTCCAACACTTCCAGTAGGAAGACTAGCAGCCTCAGGCTGCAATCCAGATGCCTCTTGCACCATCGGCACAGCAGTGTCCTCCTCTAAAACAGGCCCTTCATCTGCACTGAGAGTACCTTCATCATCCGATGATTCCATGTGGAGAGAAAACTCACTGCCAGAATCTTCCCCTCCCTCCTCTCCCTCAGACGCACTGTCAGTGTCATAATCCGGCTCAGAGGAAGACTCAAGAAGCATACCAACCACCTGCTGAGCAGTCATTCTACGGCTAGCCATAATGATTACTAATAAAAGTAACTTGTCACACAAGTCAACAACAACAATCACTATGTAAAATAAACAATGAACAAAATTCACCTTTATCAAAAATACCTATACACTGCAAAACAAAACCACTCACTTGCATGAATCAGCTAAACTCACCACCAGGTACTCTGCACAGACACAGTATGGATCAACAATATCCCACTAAAAAAGAAAGAGAAAACAAAAATACACACAAGACAATGTAAAACACATCACAAAGAATTTCATGCTCAAAACAGTAACTAAATGCCACTATGACATCGCTTACAAAAAAAAAAGACATACATTGCAATATTATTCATTTGGAGTACATACAACAAAAAAAATTGTTCTTACCTAAAAAATGCAACTACACAAAACTGCAGAACAACCACTGTCGAAACCGCAAACGGGAAGCAAAAGCTTTACATTAGATTTAAAAAGAAGAAAAATAAAATTAGAATCACATATTAAAAAAATGCACCAGTCCACCTGCCAAGCTAAGGGGTAGGTGGGCCTAACAGTATAAAATCAAAAGGGGAGCAACCCTTGCCCATGAGGCCACCCCCACCAAAACAAAAATAAAAACAACTCTGGTGTCTAGTGGCTTCTGCCCCCCTCAGGGACAGATGGGACTAAACACATTCTGCTACTCTACCACTCAAAGAGGTAGTAAAGGCCACAATCATCCTCCCATAAAGGGGGAACGACCCATGTTCAAGGGGCGGATCCCCAACATAAAAATAAACCCTGGTGCCCTAGTGACCCATAAAAAATTGAGCAAAACTTCCCTTCAAGGCGACACCAAAAGGGGGATGATGGACGGAGCCTTTGAGCAAATCTAACACTCACCCCCAGTCAACTGATCTTGGTTTAATCCATCATCATTATTTAGCTCAATTCACCAACCCAGGTTAGACATGGCCAAATGCAAATCAGCCTGACCCTTTGCACTTTGATTGCCCTAAGTTGGCAGACGTGGGTCCCTTGCTCACTTTGCCACTGGACTCAAGCTAACCTGGCTTATAACGGCTGATTAGCCAGTAACCAGTCCCATTATGGTTGTTTCCGGCCCAGGTAAAATATGGCTTGGCAGTTCGGGCTGGACTGCTCCCATGAGGCATAGGGTCAGACTAATTTGCATATGGCCATGTCTGAACTGGGGTGCTGCAGTGAGCTACAACCTAACATCATGGGCATACCAAAATGGCAAGGCAAAATATTTGTGCCAAAAAAGGGTAGTGACCTTTGCCCAAGGGGACACTCCACACTACATTTACACAATTGGCACAGTGTGTCAAACAAATTATTACAACTTTTATTTTGCCCCCCCAGGGGCGCAACAACTTAAAAAATATGCCCCCTAAAGGGGAGCGACCCTTGCCTAAGGTGTCGCTCCCCAAAACGAATAAAATAATGTTTTACAAGACCTAAAATGACCCCCGTGAGAGTGGCCCTTGCCCAAGGGGCCTCTCTCCAAAACAATGCCCGATTTTAAAAAATGTATTAAAAAAATAAATAAAGTTGTGCCCCCTCCCGGGTGGCCAACACTTTAAAAAATATGCCCCCTAAAGGGGAGCGACCCTTGCCCAAGGGGCCGCTCCCCAAACCAACAAACGTTGCCAATTTACAACAACAAAAAAATCCCTGGTGTCTAGTGGGCATTCCTGCTGCACGATCGCACAATCGTGCAGCAGGAATGCTCTAAAGAGGCATCGAGGGAAAGGAAACCCCTTTCCCTTCCCCCGATGCCTCTTTAGTTTAAATCCCCCCGCCCCAGCCCCCCAAACTTACCTGTTTCTCCTCCGACGTGCAGGAAGCAAATGGCTTCCCTGCGCGTCGGAGGAGAAAGGGAACCTCCAATGAGGTCAGCGCGCCTCACGCGCTGACGTCATTGATGATGCAGGCGGGTGTGCAGGGGGAGGCAGGGGAACGTCTTCCCCTGCCTTCCCCGCAGAAACGAAGGCGATCGGGCACCCGCGGGGGGAGCGCTGGCGCTCCCCCCGTGGGTGGGACTCATGACGAGCTGTGCTCGTCATGGGCACCCGAGCACTGTATGCCATGACGAGCTCAGCTCGTCATGAGCATACAAGGGGTTAAAGAATTTAATTATTAATGTACCTGCACTTAACCCCTTTGATGAGAGGTTGATGTCTTATGTTACAGTTGATGCAAGCAAATTAGGTCTTGGTGCCATTCTCAGTCAAATGGTTGACAGTGTTGAGAATACAGTTGCATTTGCCTCTCGTAGACTTTCGTCAGCAGAGAAAAACTACAGCACCATTGAAAAGGAAGTACTTGCCTGCGTATGGGTTGTCAAATATTTTGAAAAGTTGGCCGTTGCACTACTTTTTGTTTATCATTTAGTTAATTCTTAAATCAGAAGTTGACAATTTTCTAGGTGCATGGGGTGTTCACCTCCTGGGTCATGAGGTGCTAGGATATAAACTGTTGCAAAATCTTACTGAAGAGTAAGAATACCCGATGCACTCTTGAGCACAATAATGTGTTTAGTATCTGTACACAAAAATTTGTATAACGCTCGTAGTTAAGGTAGTTTCCAGAAATTTTATTAATCCATGTCGAATCAATTCATCATATTAGTAGCATATGGTGAACTTGTACATGACAGGTCTTCCGGGTTCACGGACACACGGAGCCCGTTTGTTTCAGCTACTACACCCATTTCGGATTCCTCATACTCTCCCTCACGGACCCCCTGAAGAAGCGCTTTCAGCGCGAAATGCATCGGGGACTATAGTATACTATGGATGTATTCTCATTTTGATGGATAACTTACGATGATTGAACGTGTACAAGTTCACCATATGCTACTAATATGATGAATTGATTCGACATAGATTAATAAAATTTCTGGAAACTACCTTAACTACGAGCGTTATACAAATTTTTGTGTACAGATACTAAACACATTATTGTGCTCAAGAGTGCATCGGGTATTCTTACTCTTCAGTAAGATTTTGCAACAGTTGTCAAATATTTTCCCACATATTTGTGGGGAAGGGAGTTTGTTTTAATTTCTGATCACAAACCTTTGGTCTTTATTTGGAATGACAAAGGCTTAAGAAATGCTAGTCCCTGGTTGATACTCTTAGTCTCCAAACTATATAATTACAACTTCTCCATGAGACATATTCCAGGTGGAAACATTTTTAAAGCGGATTTTCTGTCCAGATGTCCCTCCAATGATAGTAATGTAGAACCACTTACTGATGATAAAGAAATTATGGTTGGCTTAGTTGATGGCTTAACCTTGACCAAGGAAGTTATGTCATACTTTGAGTGGCAGCAAGCATCCTCATCTGACACTTATCAAGTCTTGCTTAAGAAATGTATTTGTAACGGTTGGCCTAGAGAAGGTCAAGTTGATAAAGAGTTCATTTCTTACTGTAAGGTTAAGGATGAATTTAGTTTTGAAGGTGATCTCATCATGATAGGTTCTTCACTTGTTCCTCCTGCTATCTTAGGAGGTCAACTCATTACCTTGGCACATAAAGGTCACTTAGATATCACAGGAACGAAGAAAAGATTACACTTTTATTATTTGTGGCCTGGAATGGACATTTTGGTTGAAACTATGCTAAGCAATTGCATTGAGTGTGGGCATGCTGAAAAATCCAGCCACACTCACAATTTTCCTTAATGTGCTGTTGATCTTCCTCTGAATCCTTAGGAGAAACTTGGAATTGATTTTGTTGGTTTGTGGATTAAACCAGAGTTTCAGATACATTTTGGCAATTGTTGTTTATTTTTCGAAATGGGTCTCCTACAAATTCAACAGAGAACCTAACACTGAAAATGTGATCACATTTTTAAAACAGCTTTTTCGCTCTGAAGGTATACCTGCATTTTTGGTGTCAGATAATGGTGTACAATTTGTTTCACACAATATGCAAAGTTTTTTTAATAATCTTGGAATTAAACATCTCACTACTGCCTTGTATAGTCCACAAGGCAACGGTTTAGTAGAAAGGGTAAACCGTATTTAGAAAGATTCTGTTCAACGTGCCTCTTCTTCTGGCTACATGTACAAGAGGTGGTGGGTGATAGAATTTGGTCATATAACAACACTCCTCATTCAACTACAGGTGTTACTCCTTTTGCTATGTTGAGGGGTAGATAATCATACAATGAACTTTCTCCTGAATGGGTTATTACTTACTCTGGTTTTCATAAATATGTTCCTCACTATGACCAGGTAAGAGTAAGAGTGGACAAGTCTCAAGCCAAATCCAAAATCAGGTATGATGAAACCACAAATGTTAAAGAATTTTTTTGACTTTAGGTGAACAAGTTCGAGTTAAAAGACCAGTTAAAAAAAGAGGTTCAAAGTTTTATCCTGAGACTGTGATTGTTAAAGTTATTAAACGTGCTATTATGGTTTCAGGCGGAAAGTGGTGGAGTAAAATAAATGTTGCCAAAGTAAAAAACAGCTCTGTCAATTCCCACCAATTTTCATCATGAGAATTCTTCACATGATGTTTTAGGGAAATGTGATTTTCCTTTTAATGTGAATGCTACAGCAGGTTTCAAGTCTGTACTAAATGATAATTCTTCAGAAACAATTGTTCAAATTAACAATTATTTTTCCAGGTCAGCACATTTCCCTTATGCTGCCTCCAAGCAAGAGAAGTTACACGATAATGTTTTGCAGGAAACAAATTCCAATCTAGGAACAACTAATTAATTTTTATCTGAAGAGACTACTGATCGGTTTAAAGATTTTTCTGTACCTGATGTTTCAAAGCTTTTAAAATCATTTTGTTCTAGGCAAAAATTTAAGCCTAAGTATCTTGAAGATTACATCACTTAAATCTTCTTTTCTTGTATTTTATGTTCACTTTAGGTGTTTTATTTTCTTGTTAAAGGGGGAAGGTGTGTTATATTCCTCTATTTGCTCTTAACATGCATCTTCTCTTAATTGCTTATATAGGCTTTACTCTTTACTGCATTCTTCAATTAAATCTGTTGCCTAGCACTGTGGAATGTTACTCTCTTGGAAGCTCCAGCTGAGCAGTTTCTCGATGGATGCTGATGAAGAGAGACACTCTGTAAGGATCTTAGGTGCTAATTTGTAACTCTACTTTTGGACTCCTTCAAGTTATTCCAGGACATAACAATAACCCTTTTGTTTTATGAGTTAGGATGTTAAGAGAAGCCGCCATGGGTGTGTACAGGAATGCAGATATGATACTTTCAGCGGAGAAGGTGCCTGGGCCCAAGGACACACCAACGGTTTTTGGATGAAGTCAGAGTTTCGATGGAAAAGTACAGATAGAAGACCTGTCTGAAGGGGCGTGTAAAGCGTTTGTTCTGCTGCTTCTAATTTTGTATTAGGGATAGTGCCCCGAGGGAGGAGAGTAGAACAGGAGAGGGCAGAACAGGAGAAGGAGCTGATGAGGACTAGAGGGGAAGCTAGGAAGAGCATCTTAGAATGAGCTCTGTAGCTTTGGCTACTTATCTATGCAAGTGAGTGTACTTCTAAGGAAGTCCTCACTACTGACACCTTTTTTCTCTCTTGCCTAGGGATGATGCTAAGTAGGGATGTCACTTTAGTGGTAGTGTAGGGACACATTCATTGTTTTTCTGTTCTAGGTTAATGAATACTAAGATAGAGCTTTGAGCAGTCATCACGTGCCTGATGCTTTTAGAATTAACTATTCTTCTTATTCTGAGTCAGATGAGACTCTTGCATAGGGTTATGTTTGTATTAGTGTCTATTTGTTTTCTTAACCTGGTGCTGAGGTGCTTGTATGTTCAGTTATTTTTGGCTTTGTAATAAATTTCAAACTTATTACGTAGTCAGTGGTCCTTTGAGTCTGAATCGCTCCGGTCATTTGAAAATTACGAATGAAATGCTTTTTCCCCTTTACACTTCTTAGCAGATAAGAAAGATCCAGTCGACCGAGGATTCTTATAAATTGGTAAGACAAGATAAAAGATAAGATAAGAATCTGGCATTATCAGTTCCATTGTGGTAACTCCGTGTTCATTGCTCTCCCAAACATCAAAGTCGCAGAACATTCACCTGTTGTTGAGTAGTGTGTTGAAGTTCTCAAGGTAGAATTCAATACAGTTTTCAAATTGAGCTTCTCAATAGTTGCAAGCTGCACTGCTTTCTTTAGCTAACTCATAAAGTGCTCAACAAGCTAGTTGGATTGTGGCCACAGAGGTGTGCGCTTTTGATGCTTTATTTTAAAATGAGCCAAGACATCTCTGAACTCTCAACTAATTAAAGGTGGGCCATTGTCCGACTTCACTAAAGCTGGAACATCTCATGTCGCAAAGATGCCATCTAGTCTTTCAATGATTCGTTCTTGAGTTGTAGATGAAAGATCATCAATTAGTGGAAGTCATGAGTATTCATCCATAATGAACAATAGATGATGTCTATTAGCAAGTGGACAGTAAAAGTAAATGGCTTTTATCTCCCATGCATGCTTCGGGAGTTCTGACATGGGGTGGTGAATAGTTTTTGTAGAAAGGCATTTGCATAAATGACCGACCTTTAATTCCGTTTCAGCACTGTCATCAAGGTAAGGAAACCAAACTACGTCCCGTTGAGCTCGTTTTGTGACAACAATCCATGATGTCTTTCACTCAATTATTTTCTGTCAGACTCTCCAGAATAAGGATTCTCGACCCTCATACTAGAACTCCTTCCTGAGTGATGGACAGTTCGTCCTTGACATGTTTGTACTTTTGATATTCACCATTCCAGATAAGCGGGCAAGTGTATTGGTTCCAAGACTGATGTTTAATGATATACTTCAGCTTTAGCATGTCGATATCATGGCTCGTGAAAGTGATAATCTGAGCCAACAAAATGGCAGCTGATGTGTTTGATTTTACAATGAAGTAGATATAGGCCTCAGCCATCTTGGATGGAGTACCATGACCATGTATAGGCACACTGGGAAAGTAGTCAGCAGGTTTCTGATCCTTCTTTGAATGATGCACAATGGTATAATCATACTCGTGTAACCGTAGTTCCATCGTTCAATGCGAGGAGGCATTTTGGACTTTGGATTTCCAAATATAGGGGCTGATTATGACTTCGGCAATCTTGAGAACGCTGTACCGTTTTTGGCGATCCACAAACGACCGCCCGATTATGATGTGTGCTGTCGTACTCCAGATTGCCTCCACCACCAAGATAGTAGCTCCCATGGTGGCGTCGGTGAGGACATCGGTGGTCAATGGTGGTGGTGTTAGCATGGGCATCGCAGTGAGAATTATGACCTGCCTTTTCGCTGACCTTTTCACGGCAGGGATCCCGCCTTGAAAAGGTTGGTGGGAAGGCAGGTAAAGGGCCCCAAAAACGGGCCCCCAGGCAATTTAGCCCATGAAGATTGAGGCTGTGCCCTCCTATGCCTGCACTGTCGGTGCACGCAATGTTTGCCATGCATGACATGGTGCATGGCAACAGTGCGCCGAATCGCTGGAGGCGCAGCAGTGTGGCTGGCATTGACTTCCAGCTCTCTCTTAGACCTGAAGCGCGCTGCTGCTGTGGCAGTGCCGCCGGCACACAGCCAGCCCCGTGGTAAACGTATGAAACTGCGATCGGGATGCTGCCGGTTTGGTGTTTTTCTCTCACCCGTCGTGGGCTGGCAGTGTTCCCCAACAAATTTGTAATTCGGCCCTAAGTCAGTAAAGCTTAGTGATCAGTTACCATTGTGAATGGTTTTTTGTACAGTAGTACATGGAAATGTTCACAAGCCCATACCACAATTAATCTTCCTTTCTCAGGTTGTGAGTAGCCACATTCTGTTTGGGACAAATTTCTACTTCCATAGGCCACAATATGCCTACGAGCATTCAGGTGTCCACTGTGCTGTGTAAGGATAGCGCTTAGTTCGACTGGGCTAGTTTCAACAACAACCTCTAAACGAAGCTTCGGATTGAAATATGCCATTTCAGTAGCATTTTCATTGGCTTGTTTAATTCTCTTGAACTTTTTCTCATATTCATGTGACCAATGAAATCGAACATTCTTTCTTGTCAAGTCTCTCAACCGAGCACGAATAGTCGCAATGTATTGTATGTATCTGGAACAGCAACTGGCCATGCCAAGAAATGAACGTACCATGGAAACATCTTGTGGGGGATTAGCATTTGACAGCACTTGTACTTTAGCAGTATCTGGTGTCAAACCCATATCAGAAAAGATATGGCCAAAGAATTTTACCTTTGTCTTATTTAACTCAAACTTGTCTGCATTCAAAGTCAAACCTGCTTCAGCAAGTAAACTACATTCTTCTGTAAGAGTTTTATTATGTTCTTTTTGTGTAGCTCTGAAAACTAATATGTCATCACTGGAATTGAGCACATTCATGAAAGGCTGTATGATACTTCGAAAGACATCTTGAAACAGTTCTGCAGCGGATGACACACCAAAACGTAGGCCCTGATTTATATTCTTGGCGGGACTCCCATCATCCCTCCGCGGCAGGGTTTACAAGTACTCCACCAAGCTGTCGCAATTACTCCCGCCGTACTTAGATGTGTGCTGACTGACCCGCCGTCGACGTCGACAGAGTGTTTTCCATCACGTAAACAATTCAATGCTGTTGACATAGCAGCCTTCTCTGCTGGCTAACATTACTCCATTGCCATCAGGGTGGCGGAATTGTGCTGAACCTATTTGGACTTCGGAGTTGTGCTGGTGGTGTTCTAGTGGCAGATTGCTGACGGCGTGATACCGTCACAGGACTCATTCAACATTGGACTATTCCTGTGGCTTCTGGGTGGCTGCTAGCATTACACACCTGATGTGTTTTGCCTAATTGTGTTCATCTGCATACCACACTATAAGATACACTCCATTTCAGGCCATGATCCTTTGCAATTCCACTGTACCACAACATTTTTAAGCTGAAATTTTACTAGTTAAGTCTGGTTTATTTTTTAGCTTTCTCTGTTTCTTGTCCCTTATTTATTCCTTCAGTTATATTCTTGTGGGTCATAACATTCATTAGAACATTGTAATTTGGAGCACTCCATTGAATTCAATGGAGTGCTCCAAGTTTCTACAGGACGGTAGAAGCCCACAGAGCAACATTCCAATGCTGTTTTTGTTCACAGCTGCTGCTGTGAACAAAGACCTCTCTCAGCCTGGGGGGATTTAAACCCCCGGGCTCTGAGAGTCCTTTGTTTTTAGTAATTAGAACCTTCTGTCCTCTAGGGGCGCAATGTTCTAATAGCCTTAGAGCCTTCCTAGTGGGCTCCACCGGCCATTAAATGCCCGACCCTTTCGCTCCCTTTGGCTCTGGCCCTTAATTCCTGGTAGAGCCCAAAAGGTCGGGCTCTAAGGCGATATTTTATTTTTGTTTTATTGATAATGTCAGGGAGGAGAAATCCCCACTTTATAGAGGGAGAATCGTCAGTTATGATGGATGAAATTCTATAGAACCAAAACTGTTTGGAGCGCAAGTACAAAATACAACCATATCTCAGAAAAGACTACTTTTGGGCCGAAATAGTTGACAGATTGAATGCGGTAGCAAACAACCTGGCACACAGAGATAAATTAGGAGGAGGTGGAATGACCTGCAGGGGAGAATACGTTCACTGACCTGCACGCATCACCTGAAGGCCAGAGGACTGGTTGTGGTTCTCCAAGCCCCCTCTTTCAACTTTTTCACTGGGAGGAGGAAGTCCTGGAGATCCTACACCCTGAAGGCTTGACAGACATCCCCAGTGCAGTGGAGACTAGTAAGACACACTTTTGAATGTGTCACTAAACCTATATGCTGTTTAAGATTTTCATTTAGCTGTTGCTAATGTGTTTTGCACCTTTTGTAAACATACAAACATATATGTATTTTTATGCATTATTTTGTGGTCTTATTTCTTTGTTTGAATGTATTTTGTTGTATATAGGATTACAGGTTGCAATCTCCATAACATTTCACATGATGTAATGTTGCTTATAAATGGTTTCACACCAAATAACACATTGCACATATGTTGTTTATATTGTTAAGTCTGTTCTTTTTCTCCAGCATAATTTCACTAGGTATGTTTAACTTACAAATTTGCACGTGCTGTTAATGTGTAATTGAAATGACGACAACTACCATGATGCCTTTTTATTGTTTTGTGAAAATAATATTGTAATGTTATCTTGCTCATTCCCTCTTTCCTATCACATCTTCACATGTCAAAGTGTTAGTTGTTTATCAATCTTTATTTCATAATATGTTTTGAAATGTTTTTGTGTTTAATTATGTATGTTGTCCTATCCCTGTTATTTGTTTCAATTTGTGGTATTTATTTCACAAATCAGAACTATTTTACCCAGAACATTTTAGGTATGTAATTTTGTATGCTTAATATAAGTAGTTATTTGTATGAAAATTTACTCTACATAGAATGACTAATGCTATATATCCGTCTAAGTTGCGTAAATGTCATATTATCAGCCGCTAGGCCTTGTAATGGTTTATTTCACATTTTGCCTCTCTACTGTGTTGAGTTAAATGTTTGGTATATTTTATGTATACTTTCTAATAATCTTTTCGCAATTCAGTACATCTTTTCACCTGCTTTTTTGAAGTAGTTTTATGTGTCATCCAAACTGTTTTTATAACCTATTATAATACCACTGATGGGAACAGTCATAATAACCTTTTGCTTTTTACTTTTAAGTTGCTTCATATGTTAGCTTAAAAATAAATTTATATAATCCAGAGTTTTAAATGTATTATTTTTCATTAATTTATAATAGGTCCAACAGCGAGAGTAAGTAGATCACTGAGGATATCTCCACCCCAGACCAGGATCAAGCCTTCAGTGAGGACCACACTCCTGCAAATCCAGTTGACGAAGAGCAGCCTGGCTCATCTAGTATGCCTGGGCAGACATCTTCAGTGAGTCTCCCTCAGCCCACATCTACACTTTCCGCCCCAGCTGTAACCATACCTTAACCTATGGATACCTCCACTTCCTGTCTCCAAACAAACATCACACCAATCATTTGCACCCCTAGCCCTTTTTGCTGTTGATACAACACCACCACTACCTGTAATTCAGCCAGGAACCAGTGGGATGGGCCACAGTGGGTCAAAATTACATACCTAAAATGTTTTGGGTAAAATAGTTCTGATTTGTGAAATAAATACCACAAATTGAAACAAATAACAGGGATAGGACAACATACATAATTAAACACAAAACATTTCAAAACATATTATGAAATAAAGATTGATAAACACCTAACACTTTGACATGTGAAGATCAGTGGGATGGGCCACAGTGGGTCAAAATTACATACCTAAAACTCAGACCCCTTCTTCATTTCAAATCTCAAGTCCCGTCCCTATCCCAGGCCTACTCACGTCTTTGCAGGCAACCACTGCAACAGACACAAGCAGCAAACACACACACATAAACACAAAACACACAAAGAAACACAAGCAAATACCCAAACAACATGCAGACACTATTACTATTAACACTGCATGCACAACCACCACCACACTCACCACCACCACCACACCCACAGCCACCACCACACCCAAAAGCACCACAACCACCACACCCCCAACCACTGCCGCACCCACAACTACCAGCACACCCACAGCCACCAGCACACCACAAGCACCACCACAAACACCACCATCAGCACACCCAGGAGCACCATTAGCACCACCACATCCACAAGCACCACAACCAACCACCTCAACAGCACAGTCATCCAAACGCATGCCTATACACAAAACAACACCAACCAAACACAAGCGCCCACACTCACCCAAACAATATATACCTTCCAAGAAAAGCACACCCTCCCAGACATACACAACATACACCTGACCCACATGAGACTGCAAAAACACACACACATCACCCACTGCAGATCCCTCTACCTCCCAAACCCAATCCTCTCCCACCCATCCTACCAGTACTCCTACTGCAGGAATGTACATCGTGATTGACCCAGCGAACAAAAGCGACTGTGCTCCCTCTGACTGCCGCTTTTGTCTATGGCAGTGTCGACGAGGGTGAAAAAATCTGGTAGAGGCTGTGACACTCCAATGATCTTTCGTCCATCGACCCGCTATATCTACAAAGAGCGGGTGGATCACTTACTATGCAATAGAGAATGGGAAACATTGTTCATAACGCACGCATTACACCGCGTGTCAATTACAACACATTTTTTACATCGCAAAATCCATTACAACCCATGTCATTAGATCGCATAATCCATTATAACGCATTCCCCAAAGTAACGAACCGAGCGGAGTTAGAATAGTAAGTGCACTGTAATGGTTAAAGCGTTGTAACGACATGGGTTATAACGACATGCGTTGTAATGGATTTTGTGATGTAAAGAATGTGTTGTAATGACACGCCTTGTAACGCGTGCATTGTAAAGTGTCATATTTTAGGGAATCTGTGAGAAAAGCGATGGGGGGACCAATCTAAATCAGGCCCTTAGTCTTTTGTATCAAAACAGACCAACATGTGTAGAAAATGTTGTAATGTACTTGTAATCTTCTTCAAGTTCTAACTGATGATGACCTTTAATTAAATCAACACGAGAAAAACACTGCCGCACCCAGAGAAGACATTTGCACCATTTGACTGCGTTATCATGTCAGCAATGTGTGGACCTGGATGTCGTTCTCATTCAATTGCTTTGTCAGCTTGACGCAAGTCCACAAATATGCGTACAGCTCCTTCACAAGTGCCACCATTGCCTACGTAACGTTTGTTCTTGTGTTTGAGTGTCCTCCATTTATTGCAGTATTATACCTCTACTTGTACTTTGTACGCTTTTGTAACCTGCACACATGCCACTTTTTCCTCCTGGAATGCACCGTTTGCTACCTCTTGTATTTTGTTCGCTCACGATTGTCACTTGTGCCTCATGTAATGTAACTTTTGCTTTTGTAATTTGTTCACTTGTAATGTTCTCTTTTATCAGTTCTGTTCCTTTTGTGAAGCGCTCTGACACCTACGGGTAAAGTCTGCGCTATATAAAAACGCATAAATAAAAATAATAAAAAAATAATACGCAACTTAACTTTCAGTCTTAAGCACTTCCAAACCATGACAAAGTGAAAGGCACTAACTTACTATTTCATGGTGAGCATTCATGCTGTAATTCACAGAAACCAGTCCCAAATCAGCGGTTGTGCTGAAACTTAGTAGACAGGCACTGGACGCTGTGCCTTGAAGCACATGGATGTGTGCTTGTACCTTAGTTTTCTTGTGTTTCATTTTTGGCACAAAGAACCTTGACTTTTTAAAGGTCTTGATGCAGCCCATGTATATACTTTGGTTGGTGATGGCGTTAAGTTGCGGTAATGGAGTTAATTCATTGTATTTTGCTCAGGCATAATGTTTATCTATGCACCACTGTCGGTAATGAAAGGTATCAAGCAACCATTTACTTTCAGTGTAATTTTAGGACAATATCTGAATGACTTTGGTGCTTTGTCATGTTGATCTTTCTTTGACATTTTTCTTCACAAGCAGCCAGTCCAACATGCGCATGCATTTCTGCGGTAAACATGGACATGGCGCAATCAGTTCCTTCACTCTCACTTGATATGGATACAGAGGAACTATTTGACGATGATTTAGATGACGATCTATGCCGTTCTGTGTTCATTTGTCTTAGCAGATGTTGCCACATGGACTTGTGAGTGTGTTGCTTCTGGAACATTTTGGTGGCCATTTTGTTTTCACACCGTGATGCATTTGCATTTCTCTTGGCTTTGCAAACTGTCACAAAATGGTACTCCTTCATACAGCCTTTACAAATCCGTCTGGGAGTAGGACATTTACCTTCATGTGGAAATAAAAAATCTGCATCTAAAACACAATTTCTTTTTACGGGTAGACCTCACCTTGTGTCATTCAGTCTTAGGCTTCAGCTTACTTTTCACTCTCATGACTGATTTATTCTGGGCACCTCCGTCCTCCTTGTAGGCAACTGGTCTTTCAGCACGCTCCTCAGCTCTGACAGCCACTAACACTCGCTCCAAACTAAGAGTTTCTCTCAACATTTGTTGTCTGAATGAATCAGACAAGCATCCATCAGTAACTCTCATATGCGTAGCTTGTCCATCATTAAATTAATTGAACTTACAATGTCTGATGAGTGTGTCATGTTTCTCCACAAATCATCAATGGCTTCACCAGCTTTCTGGCGTTCCTGGTTGAAGATGAATCTTTCGTAATCAACATTAGGCATTGGATTAAACTTGAGATTCAAAACTTAATTAATCTGATGATATGTGACTTCTTCATTGGTTCACAACATTCTTTATATGACTACTTTACACCATCACCAGAAAGATTTATGAGATACTTGATAACCTTTTTATAATCAGTCTCTTCAAGTGCATCAATGAAATAATGAAATGTCTCTATCAAAGTAGTCCATCTATCGCCAATATTTTTCTTTTTGGCGGTATCAAATGGTGGTGGTGGTTTTAGAAAGTTGGAGCATGGTAGCCATTTCTGAGAGTGGCTGACATAGAGGGCGGATCTCTCTCCAGCTCCCTCAGCTGTTCGTCTTGAACCTGTTTGTGTGAGCCATCTCTAAATCCTTGAGATGTGCTGGCCTCTGGATCATCCTTAATGACCTTTGGAAAAACAGCCTCAGTCTTAGCCTCCATTGGACAACAACATTTCACTTTTAAAAAAAAAGGGATTTGATTGTCCCCCACTGCTAAGTTTCTGTTCCGACTGCCCCCATGGCCCTTCAGTTAGCTTGGCAAGACTCACCAGCGTCGTAAGCACAACCCCTGTGCTTGGCCTGGGTTGCAGCACCTGGCACTGCAGTTGTATTGGCTCAATTTACCCAGGTTCTGGTGAGTTAATAACTGTTTCGTTCTTAGGCGTCTCTTTAAGCACTCTTTGTCTTCACCACTTTCTAATTGTAACGTTATCTTGCACTTTGTGAGTATCAATAACTGTTTTTTGAAAACCTGGTTGTATCTGCCTTCAGCATTCACACTCCGGATTACATATGACAGTATATTGCATAGCAGCGGAGTACCTTTACGTATGATCTGACCAGCAGGTTCTCGATCATCGATACAAATACTCCTTTAAGTGCTTTCATAATTGTTTACTTCTCAAGGGCGGACGGAGATGTGCTTTGAATACACATGCATTGAGTCACTTCCTCACTTCAACTTCAACATATGTTGCACGTACGAGCAGTTTGATTGAATCATGGGAAATTCTCTGAAAGAGCACCTTTGATCTTCAGGTTACTTATTCCCTAACTCGTCGCCAGTTGCAACTTCCTCCTCAGCCTAGTGAAGGACTTTGCCACACACAGAGCTTAGTAATACAAGTCTTTATTCTTCTGCGTGTAGCCGCAAACTCAACATTCTAAACCAGCCTTCAATGCATTCCACACTTATGTCAAAGTTCTATGGAGTTCATCTGGAGCCAAAAAGATTCCATCATTTCTAATTAGTAAGACACTACACCAATCGTCCTTCATTTTCTGTTTTTTGCAGGGGGAAGAATAATTTGGAAAGATGACAGCTGATTCGCAGCTATGTTTGCAGTTGTAAACAGAACACCAGTCCAATTGTGAGATGGTCCAGTCCTCCTGGCCCAGCTGAATTTTGCAGAGCATGGAGAACCTGGGCAGCTCCAAGCTATCCTGTCCTAGTGGTGCAGTTGTGAGCTGTCCTGTTCCCCTATCACCATCCATAAATGAGGGTGAAAGAGTGCCAGGACAGCTGCCATCTACCCCAAATCTTATTAATAATTGCTAACAGGATACTGGGACTGCAGTATGACAGAATATTGGGAACAACAATATTGTGACACCAGAATATTGTGTCAAAAATATTGTCTACAAAAATATTGACTTTACATACTATGAATGTAAACATCCAAAATATTGTGTCATAAAAAGTGTAAAACAGAATATTGCCAAATATAATAATATAGAAATTTTAATATGCATAGCATTATTGGTAATTTATTTAAAATTTTAAAGTACAAGATAGTATATATGTATGTATTCCACCATTAAACAAACACTGACTTCCGAGCTTCTTCTCCACGTTGCTCCGCAGCTGGATAGCGACTCCCTATAAATCCACACAATGTGCTCAGTTCATTACGAACAAAACACACTGCGGCTCAACTGCTATTCCAAGCTTGATTCTCTATTTATACAACAACATTCATCAATGACCTTCGGAGCTCACAGCTTCTTGTTCACGAGTAAATCAACAACTCTTGCTGCCCAGTATATAACACAACATTTGATTATGAGTGAATTAATAACATAGAAAAAAGGTATTGCCACTAGATTGATATACAATTATTTTCCTTACTTTTTGAGGACAAAAAGCTGTGCTTTACACAATAAAACTATTGATTTGAACATAATCCACTTGATGTTTTTATATTTAAATCAATTCAATGATACTGCTGGTCGACATTGTTAATAAAGTTTTTTGACAATTTTTTCTTTCTTTAACGTATTACTGTGGCAAAATCAAACTATCAAATTCATTGGCTGTATTTCACTAAGTTTCCCCTATCACCGTCCATAAATGATGGTGAAAGAGGACCAGAACAGCTGGCATCTACCCCAAATCGATATTAATAATTGCTAACAGGATACTGGGACTGTAGTATGACAGAATATTGGGAATGACAATAGTGTGACACCAGAATATCATGTCAAACATATTGTCTACAAAAATTTTGAATTTACAAACTATGAATGTAAACTTCCAAAGTATTGTGTCATAAATAGTGTGAAACAGAATATTGCCCAAAAAGGTAATTATATTGACATTTTAATATGCATAGCATTATAAGTAATTTATTTTAAAAATTACGTGCGAGATAGAATATATAGAGTATATAAACATATATATTCTCTTTAAAAATGATACAAACAATAATTAAACAAATTACAAAATAATTACATTAAATATATTAACAATACCTTAAAATGTAAATGTAATTTAAATTGACAGACATATACATATCCAAAAGAATATATATATGTTACTTAATTTAAATAACTACATTTAAAAATAGTTGTAATTATTGTGTTTTTGTAATTGTTAAACTATATATATGTATATATAAAATATATATATAAATACATAAATAGAATATTGAACGCATTAAAACAATTAAAAAATACTTTAACAATCTTAACAATAACTTAAAAATGCAAAAATTCAATAAAAACATATTAACAATAATATTACAATTACTAACATGCCCTATTCGTTGCAAAAAACCTTTGCATTCGGCCGCGATCTTACTCACTCATCTCAGTCTGCACTGTATACATTTGAAATAGCAACACTAAGGGGCTTATTATGAGTTTGGCGGTGGTGGCACCGCGCCGTCCGCTGGAAGACCGCCAAAGCTGTGGTGCGTCTGCCCGCGGGATTGCGAGTGTAATCCTGGTAGGGCAGGTGGTGCTGGGACAGTCTCACGTGGCAGGCTGTTAGGCTCATAGGAGAGCCTAACATGCAGACCGCCGTAGTGAGAGCGCGGACTGCACGTTCTGGCATGGTGTGGCATGCATGCAACACAATGCAGGAACTGGGGGTGCAATGCCAGGGATTGTATCATTGCCCCCCTGCATGCACCCCCAGGGCCTGGAGTGGGCTTGTGACTTTGTCTCGGTCTGGGGAGACCAGATATCCACAGTTGGTGCTTTATGCCTTTGGCATCATTTTTACTAAAATCTTTCAAATTGAATATCTCCAGTTCTAATGATTGTAGAAGAATTGTGGTTCCTGTTTGAAAAGGGTTTCACCCCCCTCAACCAGTATTCCAATTTCTTACAATATACATAAAAAGGATATGCTTACCTTCTGTATTCCTGGATATATTTGTAGTTCCAATATTTTTGACGTGATATTAACTGTTGCACCGTCTGTCCGACCGCCCTATTTTAACTTGGGCAGTTTGACATCCATTGCATTGCCTCAACTGCCAGTGATTGGAGATCCCTGCCGTTGGTGCAGCAGTCTTGAGGCCACAATATGGCTGTCCCGCCAAGCATATTATGAGTTTCCTCTCCGTCACGGTTTTCATGGCTGTTTCTACTCCATGAAAATCGAGGCGGAGAGAAAACGAAGGCCATGGGGAACATGTGCCCCCTTGTCTGCATGCACCCCAGTACCTACACGGCATCGACTGCACCAGTCCATGCCGTGCAGGTACTGCCTTTGACTTTCCCATTGGCACCGCCAAAGAACCACCCTCCAGTGACTGTAAAAGTCGTAATCTGGTGGGTGGTGCGCACCGGGTATGGCGGCGTGGGAGCTGGGCGGCGGCGTGTCGGTCCTGCTCCCACACAGCCAAAATCGTAATCAGGCCATGAGAGTAACAATTCGGCTATTGCTCAGTAGGGTCCACAGATAACTTGTTATTTGCAAATGAAGGAAAAAATATATCTTTGCTTTTATTTTAATCTCTCCTGGTGTTCTGGAACAAATAAAAAAAGACAATGTAAACTGCTAAACTATGTCAATATTACAATTATGGCGTACTTCAGCTCCTTAGCATTTTCACAGTCTTTTTTTATTCTAGGGGTTTGTAAACCCCGGGAAACATTTAAAAACGTTTTTCCCTTTATTTATAAAATGATAATACTATATGGCGAGAGGAATTTCCAGAGAGCAATGGCTTCATAGTGACGCACATGTTTTAAATGTCTACACGGGATGTCAAGCGTCTGTAGACGTTCTTGAAGGTTTGGGACATTTTTGATCATTGCTGCCTGGGAACATTATGTTCATTACTGTAAGTGGTCGTTAATTTCCATTAGCTAATCCGTTAATATTCTGCAGCAGTACCTGGACCAGTTCTTCCTTCCTTATTCTACTATAACAACGTTTTTCCATACATGATTACTTTACAGTTGTTTTCTCTTGGAAATCTACATCCGAAAATTACCCCACTGGGCTCTAATTTTAAAAATGACAAAAAAGTATCTATATTTAATTATAAAATGCCTAATGTCGCCATACAGCACTATTTACATACTAACCATATGTGTTGCCTACTTCAAGGACTGCTATATATACTAAACACACATTACAACGCCAATAGGGTTTAACGGTTGTATAGCATGCTGTTGACTTTGCCAGTGTTTCTGTACTTGACAGGAAGCGCATACAAAAACTTCTGAAAAATGGATGCTACAGAAACAAAGCACTCTTTTTACTGTAGCAGCCATTTTACATATGTTTTGTCAGTATTCGCTCCCCAGTGCTACTAGATCACTAGCTGACTGTAAAATAGTCCTTTGTGCATTAGTTTGCAGTTGGAAGGGGTCACAGAATAAGCCCATAGAAAAATCGAGAGACTGCAACACACGAGGACTGAGCCAAGATGGGTTTACAATGTCTCAGGCTAATGGCTGGAGGGATTAAGAGTCAGAATATCGAGTAGGAAATGTCAACTTGCACTAATATCGAGTGCCAAATATCGACATATATAAATATCGACTGCAAGAAAATCGTGTTCAAGAATATCGAGTTTCAGGTAAGAAATATCGTTTTCTAAAATATCTAAGTTATTAATATCGTTTGCAGTCCGGGGGAATGGGCAGAAGTAAGTACAAAGAAGGCATCTGACTCAAACCACGTACTAGCAAGAGGAACATTGTCCCGAACGATTTTCACATGCCCCTAAGAGGTATGACGCCTTCACCAACTGGGAGAAGACACCAGAGGAAGGGTGCCAGTCTTTGGCATCTGTTCTTGGAACATACATGGCCTAACCTCCAAAATGGATGACCCGGACTTTATAAAGTATATCTCACAATTTGACATCGTAATGCTGCAGGAAACCTGGCTCTCGAGCACAAAACACATCCCGGGTTTCACTTGCTTCTCAACAGCTGCGGCCAAAACCAACAAATTTGGTCATCGATCAGGAGGTTTGGCGACATACGTATCCACCACATCAATACCCTCGGCAGTCCATCTGGCCCCATCAACATCCTCAACCCTATCCGTAAAGATCAAGTTACAGTTGGGCACCAAAGAGGAAGAAGTCTGCTTTGTCAACATATATGTTCAACCCAAAAACAGAGCCAAAGACTCAAGGACCATCTTGAAACAACTGGCGGAGCATGCGACGCAATTGGAGAAACCACTCCTCTTCCTGTCGGGGCACTTCAATCAAAATTTACTTGGCTCGTCACAAGATGACGATGCCCTGGCTCTTAATAAAATCTACAGCATACCAGCACAAAGCTCCCCTCCAAACCGGAGAAAGCGCCAAAATAACGCTTTTCTACAAGACTTGGAACATCAAAATCTCCGGGCACTAAACGGCAGATTTCGGACGGACTCCCCCCCAGTAGCTTCTTTCTACTCTCACAGTGCCAGTTCCATTTTGGACTACACTTTTGCAAGCCTGGCACTATTTCCATACATCTGGGAATTCAGAATGGGGGACCAGGGGGAAAATGACCACCGCCCTCAGGAAAGCCAGCTGATAGCAAGGACGCAAATGGTAATTAGGCCAGACAATACACTGGGGGAGACTTATACAATCAATCTAAGGAAAATCAAATGTTCGCCAACTAACACAACCACCTTGGCTGAAACTGCCCTCCAACTGTATAAAACACATACATCAGATGCAGCTGGGCACATTTCCCACTGGGAGCAATACACAGACCTGCAGGTAAACAAACTGGCAAGAAAGACAGCTCCTAAAGGGAACCATAAAACAGAGCACAGCAAAAGCAGCTTAAAGAAGGGACAAATAACACAACTACGCTCACAAAAAAGAGCTGTAAACCTATACTTACGGAAGCTAAGAGCAGCTCCCCAAAATGAACAACCCCGAGTCACACTGAAAAAACAAAGGGCTGAGCTCAAACACACAAAATGGGAAATAAAAAAAGACGCAGAAAACGAAGGCTGGGCAAAACTCTTATATGACTCCAAAAGCAACAACAGTGCCCGCTTTTGGCAATCAGTAAATAAGATCCTACGCCCAGAACATAAGGACCTCGGCTCACACATTGGGGAAGATCAGTGGATTAACTACCTTGGCAGTCACTTCAACGATCCCTTGGGACAGACAGGGGTACAAAGTAGCACCAACGCAGAGCAAGCACTTGCAACGATTATGTCAACGTCCACAAACCTGGGAGATCAACCCCAATCCAGTGACACCCTGGCACCATCAGTAGCCCAGCAAATAGCCCTAGTAAAAAAACAGATTAGTAAGGGCAGGAAAGAAGGCGCTCCAGGTCCTAACCGCATCCCGCCAGCCCTGTTCAAGGAGAAAGACACAGAATGGGCAACCATACTACAACCTTTATTCACAGAAGTCAGACTCCTAAACAGAATTCCAGACTCCTGGAGAGGGTCGACGATTGTCCCCATAGACAAAAAGGGAGACAAAACGGCCCCCGATAATTACCGCTTAATAGCCCTCATTGACAACGAGGCGAAATACTTTACTGGAATAATCTTAGAGGAGATTGTGACATGGGCGGACTCAAAGCAGATTATACCATGGAACCAGACAGGTTTCCGGAAAAAAAACGGAACAACTAACATCCTGGCAATCTCGCTGATTATCGACGGAGCTAAAACAAAAAAACTGCTGCTGCACTTGTGCTACATCGACTTCACCGCAGCCTTTGATAATATCGAGAGAGGCATGCTGTGGCAGAAACTTTCACAATGGGGAATACCTCATTCACTTCTTAATATGCTGAAGTTACTTCACTATGATACCTGGGTGCAGGTGAAGCTGGGAAGCGGGACCCATCTGTCTTCCAAAGTTCGTACGACCAAAGGGCTAAAACAAGGGTGCGTGTTGGCCCCGACCTTGTTCAATCTGTTTATGGCAGATTTATCAGGCCGACTCGACACATGCAACTCCCACTCTCCGAGGCTGGGAGGAAAAACCCTAAGCAATCTATTATACGCGGATGACGTGGTGCTTCTTAGCCACACACATATTGGCCTCCAGAATGTGCTGATCGAAATGTACAGTTACACAACGGAAAACAACCTAAAAATCAACGTAAGCAAAACTCGTACGATGTCGATCAATACCAGAAACATCAGAAGCCCTGGACTCTGGGCGGCCAAAAAATAGAGTCTTCACGAGAATATAAATACTTGGGACTTATCTTCGACACCGAAGGCTCATTTGTCCGGCAGATGGAGGAAACCAAAAGAAGAGGGGCCTCGATCGCGATCACACTGAAAAATTTAGCAAATCAACTATCGGGGCCAACTCTAACACCATATTTAAAAGTCATCCAGGCCAAATTGCTCCCTTCAATTTCCTATGGCAGCGAGGCACTACGAGGAAGAGACTCCAGGAACCTAGACAACATCCAGGTAAAAGCATATAGAACTCTGTTCTCACTTCCATCCTACACCTCGCCTGCCCAAATAAGGCTTGAGTTTGGCTTAAAAAAACAAGGCCTTGCAAGACAAGGAGCTTTCATTATCTGCTGCCACAAACTTCGCTCAGCCCTCAAAGACACCTTAAACGCGATACTGTGGCAAGACATACAAAGCAGGGATGAATCTCAGGCACGCTCCTACTTGAAGGCAGCCTTGGGGGCTGTCAAGGCAACCGCACTCTGGGACATGCAACTGGGGCACAACCCCTTTAAAAAAGTGGTTTGGAAAAACGTAAAAACTATTTCCCTAATAGAGGACAAGGCCGCTTTTGCAAAAAGAAACCATGCGTGGATGACACTAAACACGTACAAATCCCTGACACCACAACCTTACTTCAGCCAGGGCTACCCAAAAATTACAAAACTGAAGTTTTTGAATTACAGATTAGGGATCCTGCCCAGCAGAGAGCATCAACCACCATGGCTCAGGAGCAATGGCCACGAAGTCTGTCCGCACTGCAATCTAGCAACCGGAGACATACTACACATGACCTCTCTCTGTGAAGAGTTCCGACAAGTCCGCCGACAGCTATTAAGGGACCAGCTCAAGCAGATAGGGACCAGCACGCAAAGGCAGGCTGTGCTTGCTTGCTTGAACCCTGTAAACACAAAACTGAACTGTAGATATGTCAAATTTCTGACTCCGATAGAGTAAAGCCTGCAAAACCTACAAATGGCAGCAACTCTTGGCTCTGGGACCTAATGGACGAACTTTGGGCCACAAAAGTCTAGCCTGCCCTGGCTCAGGGAATACTGCTCGACAACTACCGTCGGTGTTTTGCCGCATGCCTTGACAAAGACGATTACACAGACTATATTTTTTTATCATATTTTAAGAAATTGTTTCAAATGTAGCGAATGTACTGGTTTTAATTAACTATACATAATAAAAAAAAAATAATAATAATATCGTTTGCAGAAATATAGTTGTAAAACATCGTTTTAGCTAGGGTTGTGTATTTTAAATGTATGTGCTCTATTTTTTTGTCTAAGTATTGCATTTGTTTTTTAATATATGTGTGACATTTTTTGAAGTTATTAATTTTAATTACATTTGGCTTTTTAGTTCCGTAGCTGGTTGTGGGTTTATAGGGGAATAGGGTGGGAAGTAATTTAATTATAATAGATTGCATATTATTTTTTAGTTATTCATATTAATTTATTTTTAATTTTACAGTGTTGATTGTGGGAATTAATTTATATTATGTAGGGTGATAAGTAATTTAATTATAATGAATTTATTATTATTGGTATTGATTAATATTTATTTATTTTAAATGGTATGTGTTAATTGTGGGAATTAATCTATTATTAATTATTTATTAATTGGTTGTTAATTAATAATAATTAATAGGTAATTATGTTAATTGTGGGGTTTTTTAGGAGCAAGTTGTGGGTTGATAGGGGAGTAGGGTGGGAAGTAATCAGCCCAACACTGTACAATATTTACATGGCCCTGCTCGCCCACGTCGCCCGACTGCATAAACTTAACATCATCTCCTACGCTGATGACACCCAGCTGATCCTCTCCCTCACCAAGGACCCCCTCACTGCCAGAACCAACCTCCATGAAGGAATGAAAGCAGTCTCCGAGTGGATGAAGAACAGCCGACTGAAGCTAAACTTGGACAAGACGGAAGTCCTCATCATCGGCTCCACCCCCTCAACCTGGGACGACTCCTGGTGGCCAACCGGTTTGGGAACAGCTCCAACAACCACGACCTTGCACGCAACCTAGGGTTCATCCTCGACTCCACTCTCTCAACGCCGTCTCGTCCTCCTGCTTCAACACCCTCCGCATGCTCCACAAGATCTACAGGTGGATCCCCACCGAAACAAGAAAAACGATCACCCAGGCCCTCGTCAGCAGCAGGCTGGACTACCGAAACGCCCTCTACGCAGGCCAAACTCCTGAAATGACTGCAACGCATACAGAACACCTCTGCTCTCCTGATCCTTGACAACCCTTGCAGGAGCCACATCACACCCCACCTGAGACCTGCACTGACTCCCCGTCAACAAGAGGATCACCTTCAAGCTTCTCACCCAAGCACACAAGGCACTTCACAACACCAGAACAGCATACTTCAACGGACGACTCAGCTTCAACACCCCTAACCGCCAGCTCCGCTCCGCCGACCTCGCCAAGGTCCCCCGCATCCGAATAGCGACCTCCGGCAGCAGATCGTTCTCCCACTTCGCCGCCAAGACCTGGAACACCCTCCCCATCCTCCTACGGCAGACCCAGGACCTACTAACCTTCATAAAACTCCTCAAGACCTGGCTATTCGAGCAGTAGCAGCACCCCCCCAGCGCCTTGAGACCCTCACGGGTAAGTATCGTGCTTTACAAATGCTATGATTGATTGATTGAATTGAATGTTAATACATTTATCAATACTTTTAATTTAATATTTAATTAATTTTATTTTATAGTTTTAGTTGTGTAAAATGATGTATTAATAATTATTTATATTTTGCTCATTAATTGTTATTAATTAATTACTTGTTAATTAATTATGTTAATTGTGTCATGTTTTACCAAATTGGTGGTGGCATTTATAGGGGAATATGGTTGGGAGGTAATTTATTTATAATTAATTATTTATTTGTTAATTAATGCTAATTAAATCATTAATATTTAAATATGCCAATTGTGTAATACTTTTGATGTGTGAGTTGTGGGGTTTGTAGTAGTAAATGGTGGGAAGTAATAAAAAATTTATTTAATGATTTATTGTTGATTGATATTAATTTATTAATGTAAAATTAGTTATGGAAATTGGGTAAATATTATTAGGTGTGTGTTTTGCTGTTTATTGGGGTAGAGGGTGGAAAGTAATTTAGTTTAAATTAATGAATCATTACTTGATTATTAAAAATCATTTATTAATTGATATATATTTTTGATAATTGTTTAGTTTTTATTTTGTTTGGGGATTTAGGTTCAATAAAGTAACGTTTGGTTTGTACATTAATATCTACATTTTTCAATGTGTTTTAAAATTATTAATATTTGTTTAATTGATCATTAATTGTGTTAATTATGGAGGTACACTTTTCTGTTTAATTTAGATGTGTGTTGTAAATTGTGTGCCATTATAGGGTAGGGATAATAAATATTACATTTATGTAAATTTTATGTTTTGGATTAAGATTCATTTCTATTACAAAATATTTATTTGTTTGTAAATTGTTTGTTAAATGTAAAAAAAAAGATATTTTTATGTCAATTTTAGATTTTTGCTACATTAAAATACTTCTATATGTTTTGTTAATTTTTAGATTTTTATATATGTTTTGTTTTAGTTTTTTTAATTATATTTTGTATTGTAGTTGGTATTGTGTTTGTTTTTAAATTTGAATTTTGTTCTGTGGGAATACTAATTTATACCCCTACGCTATCCAACACTTTCTCTTTGCACTTTGCACTTTGCACAGTAGTGGGAACATTCATTTTCTCTCCTCTGCTATCCAACACTTTCCCTACTGTTGCACTCGATAGAGTGGGAATAGTAAATTAATACCCTCCGCTATCCAACACTTTCCCTACTGTTGCACTCATTGGGGTGGGAATAGTCCTTTGTACCCCTCCGCTATCCAACACTTTCCCTACTGTTTCACTCATTGGAGTGGGAATAGTAAATTATTCCCTCCGCTATCCAACACTTTCCCTACTGTTGCACTTACTGGAGTGGCAGTAGTAATATTTACCCCTATGCTATCCAACACTTTCCCTACTGTAGCATTGGCTGGAGTGGGAATAATAATTTTTATCTCTCCGCTATCCAACACTTTCCCTACTGTTGCACTTGCTGGAGTGGGAGTAGTAATTTTTTCCCCTACGCTATCCAACACTTTCCCGATTGTTGCACACATTGGAGTGGGAATAGTAAATTATTGCCCTCCTCTATCCAACATTTTCCCTACTGTTGCATTAGCTGGAGTAGGAATAGTAATTTTTTACCCTCCGCTATCCAACACTTTGTCTACTGGTGCACTTGTTGGAGTGAGATTAGTAAATTATTCCCCTCTGCTATCCAACACTTTCTCTACTGTTGCACTGGCTGGAGTGGGAATAGTAAATTATTCCCCTCCGCTATCCAACAATTTCTCTACTGTTGTACTCGCTGGAGTGGGAATAGTAATTTTTTACCCTCGCTATCCAACACTGTCCCTACTGTTGCACTCATTGGAGTGGGAATAGTAAATTATTCCTCCCCGCTATCCAACACTTTCCCTACTGTTGTACTTGCTGGAATGAGAATAGTAAATTATGCCCCTCTGCTATCCAACACTTTCCCTACTGTTGCACTCGCTGGAGTTAGAATAGTAATTTTTTACCCTCTGTTATCCAACACTTTCCCTACTGTTGCACTAAGGGGTCGGTTGCGATTGGGCAAACGAATCCGTCCAACGATTCGTATTCGTAGCCGTTTCTGTACGAATCTTACGGATCCGTCAGAGCCGCGTAGTACGATCCATTGCGAGAAAATACATCTGAATCATTGCGAACCATACGAAAAAGAACAGTAAATCCATACGACATCTACACGCACAGTGAACCGTATGATTCGTAAAAATGCTGTACGACCCGCCAAGTACGATCCAGACCGGGGAATGAGTACGCAATTCGTATGGTAAACGTCACGTATGAGCAATTTGTACGGAGGGCAACACTATCACATACGCACCGTACCCCTAAAATCGAGAGGTGTACGCACGGGGTGTATGCACTGTACACCTACGACCTTTGGGTGTACGAACCTTACCCCTACGGTCCGTACACCTACGATCATGGGGTGTATGCATGGGGACATACGCACCGTACCCCTGAAATCCAGGTGTCCAGGTGTGTACCGCCCATACCCCGATGCACCGTACCCCTGCAATCATGGGGTGTATGCACCGTACCCGGGGGTGTCCGTTTCGTTTGCATTTAGAGGCGAAATCTGCTTTTACGGACGTTTTAAGCTCCCGTAGGAAAAGAGTCGTACGGAGTGTTGTCGATGCGATTCGTACTTGCTGGATCGGAAAATGCAGCTTCGATCCGTATGGACATCGCATACTGCGCATTCCGAATGAGATTCGTACGGATTAGTAAGTTGTCTTCGGTACGATTCGTACTGAGAACTGCTTTGGGTACACATCGTACGTACGGGTACCGTTCTGCATACGAATCGTACGGGAAAAAAGCTCTGTACGGCTATTCGGAAGGCATTTTACCGAATCGGAATCGGCCCCTAATGTAGTGTCAAATGTAGGTTTAAAAAAATATTACATATTTTATTATTTTAATTTATATTGTAATTTTTTTTACAAATGTTTATGGTACAGCAGGTGTATGTATATATATATATATATATTTATCTTTATTTTTTAATATATTTCTAACATTTTATAATTAAGTAAAATTATTATTTATTAATTATTTTAAGTAACTATATATATATATTACATTTGGTATATGTATGTTTAATTTATTTTTAAATTACATTTATTACTTATAATTGTTATAGTTTACAAATAAATCTAATTTTTTTAAAAGTAAAATGTATTATTTTATTTATTTTACATTATTCATAATACATAAAAAAACAATATTTTGTGCTTCGATATTTTTAACGATATTTTTTTCACAATATTTTTGTACTTACCATTATGTAGATAGGAGGTCGGTATTTTTGACAACTATATTTATGTCCCGATATTTCAGTAGGTCGATATTGCTATTGTCGATATTCTGTCTGTGATCCGGCTGTAGGTTCCAGAGCCATAGAGGCTGACCCAAAGCTGTCGAAGTAAGTTTAGAATACAATATGTTTGCCATGAATGACGCAAGTGCCATACATGTTGGACCTCAAAAACTACACTCTTTCATGCCCAATTACATCACTTTTGTGGTGCTTTATCCTTTACCCACTACCACTTTAGTCAGTTTGGTTTAGACCACTAAGGTAAAAAATGTGAGTGCAAGATTAGGCCTTCATCATGACAGGATACTTCCTATTACGCAAACAACCAAGACTTTGTTACCTTTTTGCAGTATGAATCTCTTAAACACCTGTTGCATTTGAATTTTGTTCTGTGGGAATACTAATTTATACCCCTACGCTATCCAACACTTTCTCTTTGCACTTTGCACTTTGCACAGTAGTGGGAACATTCATTTTCTCTCCTCCGCTATCCAACACTTTCCCTACTGTTGCACTCGATAGAGTGGGAATAGTAAATTAATACCCTCCGCTATCCAACACTTTCCCTACTGTTGCACTCATTGGGGTGGGAATAGTCCTTTGTACCCCTCCGCTATCCAACACTTTCCCTACTGTTTCACTCATTGGAGTGGGAATAGTAAATTATTCCCTCCGCTATCCAACACTTTCCCTACTGTTGCACTTACTGGAGTGGCAGTAGTAATATTTACCCCTATGCTATCCAACACTTTCCCTACTGTAGCATTGGCTGGAGTGGGAATAATAATTTTTATCTCTCCGCTATCCAACACTTTCCCTACTGTTGCACTTGCTGGAGTGGGAGTAGTAATTTTTTCCCCTACGCTATCCAACACTTTCCCGATTGTTGCACACATTGGAGTGGGAATAGTAAATTATTGCCCTCCTCTATCCAACACTTTCCCTACTGTTGCATCAGCTGGAGTAGGAATAGTAATTTTTTACCCTCCTCTATCCAACACTTTGTCTACTGGTGCACTTGTTGGAGTGGGATTAGTAAATTATTCCCCTCTGCTATCCAACACTTTCTCTACTGTTGCACTGGCTGGAGTGGGAATAGTAAATTATTCCCCTCCGCTATCCAACACTTTCTCTACTGTTGTACTCGCTGGAGTGGGAATAGTAATTTTTTACCCTCGCTATCCAACACTGTCCCTACTGTTGCACTCATTGGAGTGGGAATAGTAAATTATTCCTCCCCGCTATCCAACACTTTCCCTACTGTTGTACTTGCTGGAATGAGAATAGTAAATTATGCCCCTCTGCTATCCAACACTTTCCCTACTGTTGCACTCGCTGGAGTTAGAATAGTAATTTTTTACCCTCTGTTATCCAACACTTTCCCTACTGTTGCACTAAGGGGTCGATTCCGATTCAGGAAACGAATCCGTCCAACGATTCGTATTCGTAGCCGTTTCTGTACGAATCGTACGGATCTGTCCGAACCGCGTAGTACGATCCGTTGCGAGAAAATACCTCTGAATCATTGCGAACCATACGAAAAAGAACAGTAAATCCGTACGACATCTACACGCACAGTGAACCGTATGATTCGTAAAAATGCTGTACGACCCGCCAAGTACGATCCAGACCGGGGAATGAGTACGCAATTCGTCTGGTAAACGTCACGTATGAGCAATTTGTACGGAGGGCAACACTATCACATACACACCGTACCCCTAAAATCTAGAGGTGTACGCACGGGGTGTATGCACCGTACACCTACGACCTTTGGGTGTACGAACCTTACCCCTGCGGTCCGTACACCTACGATCATGGGGTGTACGCATGGGGACATACGCACCGTACCCCTGAAATCCAGGTGTCCAGGTGTGTACCGCCCATACCCCGATGCACCGTACCCCTGCAATCATGGGGTGTATGCACCGTACCCGGGGGTGTCCGTTTCATTTGCATTTCGAGGCGAAATCTGCTTTTATGGACGTTTTAAGCTCCCGTAGGGAAAGAGTCGTACGGAGTGTTGTCGATGCGATTCGTACTTGCTGGGTCGGAAAATGCAGCTTCGATCCGTACGGACATCGCGTACTGCGCATTCTGAATGAGATTCGTACGGATTAGTAAGTTGTCTTCGGTACGTTTCGTACTGAGAACTGCTTTGGGTACACATCGTACTACATCGTACGTACGGGTACCGTTCTGCATACGAATCGTACGGGAAAAAAGCTCTGTACGGCTATTCGGAAGGCATTTTACCGAATCGGAATCAACCCCTAATGTAGTGTCAAATGTAGGTTTAAAAAAATATTACATATTTTATTATTTTAATTTATATTGTAATTTTTTTTACAAATGTTTATGGTACAGCAGGTGTATGTATATATATATATATATATATTTATCTTTATTTTTTAATATATTTGTAACATTTTATAATTAAGTAAAATTATTATTTATTAATTATTTTAAGTAACTATATATATATTACATTTGGTATATGTATGTTTAATTTATTTTTAAATTACATTTATTACTTATAATTGTTATAGTTTACAAATAAATCTAATTTTTTTTAAAGTAAAATGTATTATTTTATTTATTTTACATTATTCATAATACATAAAAAAACAATATTTTGTGCTTCGATATTTTTAACGATATTTTTTTCACAATATTTTTGTACTTACCATTATGTAGATAGGAGGTCGGTATTTTTGACAACTATATTTATGTCCCGATATTTCAGTAGGTCGATATTGCTATTGTCGATATTCTGTCTGTGATCCGGCTGTAGGTTCCAGAGCCATTGAGGCTGACCCAAAGCTGTCGAAGTAAGTTTAGAATACAATATGTTTGCCATGAATGACGCAAGTGCCATACATGTTGGACCTCAAAAACTACACTCTTTCATGCCCAATTACATCACTTTTGTGGTGCTTTATCATTTACCCACTACCACTTTAGTCAGTTTGGTTTAGACCACTAAGGTAAAAAACGTGAGTGCAAGATTAGGCCTTCATCATGACAGGATACTTCCTATTACGCAAACAACCAAGACTTCGTTACCTTTTTGCAGTATGAATCTCTTAAACACCTGTTGCATTTACCCCTGTTTTCAAGGAAGCAAATTAATTCCATTTGAATTTTTTTTTAAAACCTGGTGCTACTCTTGACATAGCAAATAGCCATTTAGTTGTCCACAGATGAGGATCAGTGTGCTATAATTTAATTGAAATCGCGGACCTTATTATCATCTGCATATTATTCCTCATTTCAATCATTACCCTCTTCCATTGCTCATTTAAATTTGGGGCATCTTTTCATAGGGTTTTTGATGTCATTACTCGTAATCTTTTATTCTTGTACCTCTGGGGCGCAACACCAATTAATCCTGATGATTGCTCCTCGCTGTGTTTAAACCTTTCAGTGATTTGTAGTGGGGCTATACTGATTCCCCAAAAAGTTGCATCATTTTACTAACATTCTATATCATCTACTATGGCCTTATATGTACGAATTAATGTGTGAGGTTATGAAAAGCGCATAGCACGGGTTGGAGTTAAGGTTGCTTCTAACTTCTTTCAGGTATGTCATTGCAAGTTGAATTTGTGACAAAGGTTATGGCACGATTGCAAACATCAGTACATCTCTTTCCTAACTGAAAGGAAAGTGGATGCAGATGATAAAAATGAATGCAGTTGTCCTCATCCCATGGGAAAATGGGATTAGGTAGAGAAAAACAATGAAACTGGCCCCTGGGTCTGGTCTTATGCTGTAAACTCCTCCCACAGGGTCCAAACTTTAGGCTTCTCATATAGGAGGCTCTGATGCTTCAAAGATGGGTAAGCTGTTGACCCCAGTGAATTCCAAGAAACTTCTCCATGCTGTCGTACGGATTGTACTTTCTCAAGCAAAATTGTGCGTTTATTGGACAACATAAATGTTGGACTGGTGTGAGACTGATTCTGAGCACCCCACAGGATAAGTCCTGCTAGCTTACAGTGCACCATCTGCACCCCTCACCTGACAGGGTAACAATGTGTGTGCAACCTCTGAACATGACAACCCTGACTCCCCAAGGAAATTGTGGTAACAGATCCAGAACCTTTTCACTCATCCACTTATGCATACCCAAAGAGATACACAATAGAAACACAGCATGTAGTTTCAATATTTATTGAAGTGTTATGATTCTTGAGTAAATTATGTGCCCTGTAATGATTAATAGAAGGAAACAGAAAATTGTGATTAGCATTACGAGAATGGTGAAAAAGATGAACAATTTATCCATTTTGCTGGTTACAGAAAACAATATGCTTGGATACAGGTACTGTAATATAGTGTACTCCTACCTAGCGCTTTCTACCCTAGCGTTTCTAAGGTTAGTGGATCTGCCAAATCCCTAGCCGGGTGGTCTAACTCCCCATCACCTGTGGGTAAGTGCCAGCTAGCTGCCTGTCTTGGTGTAGAGTTTTAACATATGGATGTGTAATCTTTGTTTTTAACAAATCTGTTTTTATATGTATTGATTTTTTTAAATGTCTATATGTAACTGTTATTGCACAATAATTTAATTGTATGAAACAGAATAAACATATATGTTTTAATTTTGTAACCACACTCTTGCCACAGACATTTTTTATTCGTACACTTACTGTTTTGAAATGAAATGAAATGAAATGAAATGAAATGAAATGAAATGAAATGAAAAAGGGATTTATAAAGCGCTCTGTGGCCAAGCGGCTTCCTGGCGCTGGGGAACACATCAACATCTGCCTAACAGATAGGGGGAGGAATTAGTCCGGGAAAGCCTGTAGGAAGAAAAAAGTTTTGAGGGCTTTCCGAAAGTGAGAAAAGATGGGGATGGAACGGATGGAGAGGGGGAGGGAGTTCCAGATCTGCGGCGCGCGCACAGAGAAGCGGGTGCCCCCTGTGCGAGACTTTCGGAAGCGGGGAACGTGAAGGAGAGAGAGGGAAGAGGAACGGAGGGAACGGGAAGGGGCATGAGAGAAAATGAGGGAGTTAATGAAAAAAGGAGCGGAGCGGGCTTGCGCCCGAAAGGCCAGACAAGCAAGTTTAAACTGGGACCTGTACTGAACAGGGAGCCAGTGAAGGGTTTTAAGGGCGGGAGTGATATGGGAAAACTTGGGGAGACGAAGGACAAGACGGGCCGCCTGGTTCTGGATGGCCTGGAGACGACGAGTCTCGTAGGCAGGAATGCCTACAAACAGGCCATTGCCATAATCCAGGCGGGATGTAATGAGGGCAGTGATAATAACTTTGAGTGCATCAACAGAAAAAAACCGGGAGATCTTGCGGATAAGACGAAGGGAAAGAAAACAAGAGGATACAACAGAACTAATATGTGCATGCATCGAAAGATCATTGCTGACCTTGATGCCCAGAGTCCGAACAGAGGAAACCGGAGAAGGGGGAGGACCAAAGAAAAGGGGCCAATGAGCAGAGGACCAGGGATTAGAGGGGCCACCAGTGAGGACGAGCTCTGTCTTATCAGGGTTGAGCTTCAAATGATTGAGGCTCATCCACTGAGAAATAAAGACAAGAGTCGACCTGAGCTTGGGAAGAGAGTGAATGGGGGAAGACAGATCGAAGACGAGCTGGAGGTCATCAGCGTAGTTATACACCGAGACCCCCAGCTCTAGAAGTGAAGAAATAAGGGGGCGGATATAGAGGTTGAAAAGAAGGGGAGAGAGGGAAGAACCCTGGGGTACCCCACACGTGACTGGGAGGGGGGGGGCAGAGAAAGTGGAAAGGTGGACTGCCTGTGAGCGTCCCTGCAAAAAAGAGGCGATCCAGGAGAGGGCAGTGCCCTGGATGCCCGCTGCGCTGACACGGTCAAGAAGAATAGCATGGTCGACCGTGTCAAACGCAGCAGACAAGTCCAAAAGGACCAAGGCCTGAGGGAGATTACCATCGGCCCTGCCCTTGAGTTCGTCAAGGACCGCGAGGACCACGCCCTCAGTGGAGTGGCCCGGTCGAAAGCCAGCCTGGTGGGAGGCCAAGATGTTATTCTCCTCGATGTAGGAAGAGAGACAGAGAGAATTGTGTTTAGATATTGTGTTTACAAATTGCTAATACCATTGATTTAAATACCTTATTGTTAGTCCCTTTTGATATGAGTAAGTTCATACTTTTGTGGTTGTGAGGTTGACCCAAAAAACAGGCAAGTCCTATGGCGGATGCATAGTATCTTTTGGACCAACGTAGTAATCCATTAGATATATGCTCTAGGGACATCATAGATCTTTTTGGTGTAGAGTTGGACAGCATCCCTCACATGAGGTGACAGGAATCAGCTGAGCTGGAATTCCGGCATGGACCAACAACACAGTGCCACCAAAATGCTCCTCCGCCTAAACAAAGGCTTGATGTCAAATATATAATAACATCCTCCATGTTGCCAATGCCGAAACACCAGTCAGGCCTCTATTGTTTATTCTATTATGATAGTTCTGCCGTTTAACGACCAAAAACAAATAACAATATCTTGTGTGCTGAACATAGCCCTTGTAAAGAATGTTCAAGGTGTCTTGAAGAGTGCCTATGAAGTGATGTTGTAAGCAAACTGAGTTTGAAGAATATTGTCCCATATGTCATGCAAATGAATTTGTGTCAAATGTCATTGAGTTTAAGTAGAGAAGGCAAACTAAGAACGTGTGTATGTAAAATGGTGAGCTCTTAACTGGGCCTAATACTTCCACATGACAATGCTCAGGAGCACCAGTAGCTGCAAGAGCCTAGTAGGACAAATAGCTAAAACAAAATACAGGGTAACCATGAAATTATTCAGGAACAAAGGGAAAGAAACCGGAAACAGGCAGAAAAAACAAAACAGACATGAAAGGAAAGGAAATACAAATGATGAAACGGTCAGCATCAGGGAACTCTACAACAAAGGAACCTGCAAGACAACTTCTTCCATCTAACTGACTCTACTTAAACTTACCCAGAAGTGCTAACCTTGCTCCTCATTTTCTCCTATTGGTCAACCACATGTATCTGACTTGGCTCCTCCTGTACTATATCTCCTGTGTCTCTAGACGTAGTCTCCACCTTCCCCATATGCTTAAGTGTGATCTCGCCTTATTGCTACCTTTTGTTGCTTCCCTTGTTTCTTGTTCTTACTACACGCTTCCTTTTTCTACATCCACTTTGGTTTTCAAATTCCTTACAATTTCTATGCTTTTGAGTTATTGGCATTACTGACCTCCCCCACAACATTAATTAAAAACAACTATTTTTTTTTATCCATGGACTATATAATATTTGAAAAAGATAAACTCAAACATTGAATTGTTGTTAGAACTATGAAAAGACTATGAGGTTTTGGCAGGGTGAAACACTGACAGACTAGGCAAGACAAGAGGTCCTTAGCCATCAATATTCAGACTAATAACCTAATTGATCTAATTGGATCATACGTGGCGGTGGAGGTAAACCCCCTACTGTTGGTAAGGAGATGGGAAACGGGTAGTGGCTCAGATGCAATGTGGCATCTGCGTAAACTTACATTAGAAATTTCACTCATACCTAGTGTGTGCCTGTGTGAATTTGTATATTAGTGAAAAAGTGAGAGTGGAGAAAGAGACTTAGAGTGAGGCAGAGTGTGAGAGTGCTGTGATATAGAATGCGTGATGAGCTATTAGGTGGTGCAGGAACTATGATGGGCATTATTTTGTGGTGCGGTATTTATAACTGTGTTATTACTCCCGCACTGCATTGTGAGTGATGTACATACATTTTTTTGTACTGGGCACTTATTTTTGTAGTCTTGCATACACCACTTTGTAGCATCCTCCCCAGCCAGGGAGCATGCAAAATGAACACACCACACATGGAACTCGTAACTGATTATATTTCTTTGATAAGTCATCTAGGTGCATGCACTTTTTGGCCAGATCACGTGGAATGAGGTAGTTGAGATGCACCCTGAGTGGACACCGAGGGTGCAAGAGCTGATGTTTGAGCTAGGCCGTCAGGAGTAGCAGTCCCATCTGAAATTACAGGAGGTTGATAAATGTTGAGATAGAGGTTTGAAAAGTGACGAATGTCTTGTGATGGATTTTCGGGGGCGTTGCGCTATCATGTATCCCTTGCACGTCACAACTGAGGCTAAGCAGCAAATGGAGGATCTGGTTTCCGCTTCTGTGTTTGTCAAGAACCCGGTTACACCATCAAAGACAATTTGCGAAGTTTTCCTACATTGATCAGCCTATGTCTTCGTTAGATGTTTTCAAGCAGTGTCAGCAGCAGGAACCACATCAGCAGTCCAAGTTAGTTCATTGGTTCACTGTGGTAGTTTGGCTCTTACAGCTCTCTTAAACAGCAAGGTGGCAGGACTTTCACCAGTGGTGGAGTAAGGAGTCAAACAATAGGCATGGAGGGCTTGACATAAGGCCTGACTTAGCTCGATTCTCTCCATTGATGCTCGCTGGATCACTCTCTTTGGGGTGCCCATAAATTGTTCTACAACACTGTTAGCTTGGGGCCACAAGGGTGTACTCTTTTGATGCTTGACATTGAGTTTAGTTAGAAACTCCTTGAACTCCTTCCTATTGAAAGGTGGACCATTGTCAGATTTAAGGATGTCTGGGAGGCCATTTGCCTGTTGTTGTCTAGCCGCTTAAGGTCCTTGTAATGTGTTGTTGATGACATTTCCCTCACCAGAGGAGAATGGGAATACTCGTCAATGACTATCATGAGATGTCCAATCGCTAGGGGCCCAAAGAAATCAATGACCACTCTCTCCCACGCATGTGCAGGAAGATCAGACATGGTTAGTGGATACTGTGTCACTTTAGGAGAAAGGCAATTACAAAAGTGGCATTCCTTTAATTCCCTCTCAACTTGCTTGTCCAACACTCGATCTCTCAGGGCTCTTCTGGTGGTGACAATGCCGCAATGTAATTTGTGAACGAGTTCAAGGACTTGCTGTCAGAGAGTCTCAGGTATGACAATCCATGAGCAATGGTTTCCTTAGTGATAGACAATTCATCTTGTACATTCTTGAACTTTTGAAATTCAATATCATCGCTTAGAGGTCGAACACTGTGTCTCCATGACTGCCCTGAGATTATGTTTTTAAAGGCAAGAATGTCTTTATCAACATTTGTAGCAGCAGTGATCTTTTCAATGGATGAGGCAGCTGGCGTGCTGGACCATATAGTGAAGTTGATTAACTCTTCAGCTGTTGAGCCATGCCGATCTAAGGGTAGTTGTGAGAAGTAATCTGCAGAGTTTTGATTCTTGCCCGGCTTATACACAATTGTATGGTGGTACTCCTGTAAACGCAACCCCTACTATTCTGTGTGAGGGGGCATCTTAGCTTTTGGGTTTCCAAAAATGTTGAGCAATGCTTGGTGGTCTGTAACAATCATGAGATTGCTTTCCGTAAAGAAGCACAAAAGTGTCCCCTGACCTACACCACGGCCAGGTTCTCCTTCGCTGGCTGTGAATAGGCACATTTTGTGTCAGACAGACTTTGGCTAGCATATGCCACAATGTGTCTCTGAGCATCTGGATGTCCATTTTGATGAGCAAGGGGCTCGTATCAAAAGTAATCACAGTATATAATTTAGGATCAACGTAAGCCATGTCTGTGGTATTTTCAATGGCATGCTTTATCCTTTTGAAGCTTTGGTCGCATTCAGGGTACCATCGGAACTGGCCTTTTCATTTAGTGAGGTCTCCCAATGGGGTACTCACTGTGGCAAAGTAGGAAATGTACCTTGAACAACAGCTGGCCATGCTCAAAAAGGATCGTAGCATAGTAACATCTTGTGGGGGTTGGGTGGCTGACAGTGTTTTACTTTATCTGGGTCAGCAGTCATTCCCCATCAGAGAAGATATGCCCAAAGAACTTGAGTTTGGTTTTGTGAAATTCACACTTTTCTGCATTTAGTTCCTTTTTCACCTCTTCTTGCAGGTGAAATGCTATTCTATGGTGTCTCTGTACAACAGACTGATTGTCTTAGTTGATGTGAAGTTGTCTTGAGTTTTCCTAGGCCATGAAATAATGACGGGAACTGACTCGCAATTTCAGATTGCATATGTTATAATTGATAGTTATTAGTCCAATGTCAGCAGCAGTTGCAAAACTGAGTTGTCATGCACTGGATGAAGTATCTTGAAAAACATGAATTGGGGCTTGCACAGATGGGGTTTTATGTCGTAAAGTAGCCATGAAGGATCCTTAACTCCGCAGTGGTTTCGAAGCAGCCCATGTGTACACCTTCCTGTTTCACGCGTTGAGTCGCGGTACGAGTGACAAATTGTTAAACTGCTTGACTGGCATGATGTTGATCGATGCACCACTGTCAATTACAAAGATTATGGGACAACAGTTGACCTTTAGGGTGCTCTTGGGGCAGTGTCCATATGAATTTTTTTGTTTCGTTGACTCACTCATTATTGCTTTTCGTCCGTCTTCTTTACAGGTAACCATACCCACATGTTCATGTCGCTTTTTGGGCAGATATGATCATCGCACATTCAACCTCATCACTGGTGCTCGATTGTAACGTCAAAAGGTTAGTTTCCACTTGTCGCTGTTGAGGTTGCTCTTGTCTTTGTAGGCATGGTGAGAATGCTTCTGGAACTTTCTGGCGTCCGTTTTCTCGTCTTGTCTAGATGCACATGGCTTTTCTTTTGCCTTGCAAACAGTTATGAAGTGGTTTTCCTTTCTGCAACCTTTGAACGTCTATCCAATGACTGGACATTTGCTTTCATGTGGAAATGAAAATCCCACATCGGAAACACACCTTTCCTTTCTTTGAGGATATCGACTTACCTATATCTACTTTGTGCTTCTGTTTGCTCTTCATGATTAGTGCTGATTTACACTTTGCTGTTCCAGGTTCCATGTCGGCAGCTTGCGGATCTACTCTTTCCTTGGCTTTTGCAGCCATTAGCACCTTTTCTAACCTGAGCGTTTCTCTCAACATACGTCAACTGAATGAGTTCAAAAGACAGCTATCAATTACTTTGAGGCACATGGCTTCTTCAAGATTAAATTCACTAAATATACAATGTTTGATAAACACGTCCGGTCTCTCAACAAACTCATCCATTGTTTCACCAACTTGGTTTTGGATTGTACTTGGCTGCTAATGCTTCTTTCATATGACGGTATAAGATTGTCTCAGTCTGTGAGATTTCCTTTATCACTTCTTTTACTCGATCAATAGCAAGATTCTTTAAATAGTTAATAATTTTCTCGTAATTTTCTTCTTCCAGAGGAACTATGAAGTCATCCAAGGTCTCGATCCTTGTGGGCCATCTGGCGCCAATATTCTCTTTTGTGGTGGTATCGAATAGTGGCAGAGGTTTCAAAAAGGCTGCAGCACCGTACTTCATGTCTCGTGCAGCAGCTACTGGGATTCGATGCTGTCTTGAAAACCATTTGAGTTGTTCTGAAGGCCACCAACTGGTGATTTTCCCTACCTTTGGCAGCTTCTCCGGGGATCAACAACTTGAGTGAACCCTAAAAAGGCCCTCCTTATGAACCAAAAAAAAAACATTGTAATAGGAGGCCAAGGGCAATATGTCCCTGTTACCTGGAGCCTTAAAAGGTAGATTGTGGACCTCAAAAAACATGGACCCCTTAAGTCTGCGGCCCACAGCCTGGAGACAGGATACAGAGGACAAGATGTATCGAGTCTGTGGCCCTAAAAATAGTCTGCAGAATGCCAATATTTGAAGAACTGCAAACAATAAAAATAAAAAATGAAAAATATTCCCCCCTTAAATGTCCTTCTAGTTCAAGGTGGTCATTCTTGGGAGAACGTGGACTAACTGCACCTAGCAATGAGAGCAGGACTTAGTCATGCTTTCCGCATTCTGAGTTTTTAATAGGCTGCCAACTCAGATATCCTTCCTCCACAAGAAAAGGTGCAGTTACTTCGGCAAAAAGAGGCAGAAGAGGAAAAACGTGACAAGTTGTTACTGGCACTCACTGCCCAATTTAGCCCAACCATGCACAATCTCCAGAGGCTAATCTTCCAGGACCATCATCTGCAGCTGCACACAAAGAGGAGGCAGATGTACAGCAGCTTGGTGAGGCAAGAAGAAACAGAATCAGTCAGACATATGGAAATTCTTCACCTATCTGGAAGGGAAGAAAAACATTAACACACTCTGAGAAACTCTCACACACTATGGGGCCCATTAGGATAGCGGGCGGAAAATCACCCAGACCGCCATGGAGGCGGAAAACAACCGCCTGCCGGGACCCCGGATAAACCGGCGGTCAAATTAGGATCAACCGGCAAAAAAGACAGACCGCGGCGGTAGTGGGCTAACAAAAACCGCCCGACGCGGGCGATGACGACCCAAAACCGACCGCTGCGGTCGGAAAAGCAGCGGAAAAGCTACACCCCGCCGGAAGCATAGCGGAGACACCGCACGGGAACTTAGGATTTCCCTGATGGTCCCGCGGTACGAACCGCTGTTTCTGACCGCCGCGGTAGCACACTGCAGTGAATGGGAGAGACAGCATAAGAGTTGCAGCATAGCCACCGCAGCGGACGGTACATGAAAAAGATGGCAGACGAAGCCAAAACACCGCAATGCTGCCTAGCTGAGCACAAATCAAAGTAGCCATGCCCCACAAATACACAAAACACATACCAATGATAAAACAAATGCAAAAAAAAAATTACAATTCCCAGGACAACACCCACAATGCACCTCACAGCAAAGGCCCAATTGGACACACCCACACAGCTGAGTATAAATGCAGCCCCTTTACTGACCACAATTCTTTGCAACACTCCAGAAGAGAAGGCCAAACACCACATCTGACAGGAGAGGCAAAACAACACAACACACTTACCACTACCACCACCACCACCACCATCACCACCACCATTACACCAGCACCAACAATCCCCCAGCACACAACACACCTCACACCTTAATACCACACACACCCCTGCACCCAAAAACACTGCAAACACCAACCACCATGGCCGCACAGAAAATGTCAAAATTCACAGAGGGTGAGTTGACAGTCATGGTCAATGAGATAGTGAGAGTGGAACCACAACTGTTTGGTAGCCTGGTCCAACAGACACCATTAGCCACAAGGACACAAATGTGGGAAAGGATAGTCCAAAGGGTCAATGTAGTAGGGACCACCCCGCGATCCAAGAAGGAGATCATGAAGCGGTGGCATGATCTTAAGAGGGTTGTCAAGGAGAAGAGGAGCAAGAACTGGAAGTTAGCGAACCAGGCTGGCAGTGACCCTCCCATCCCACAGAAAACATTTACACCATGGGAGTAGAAGGTGCTTGCCATACTGCATCCTGAGAGTCTCACAGGAGTAGCTGGGGGAACGGAGGCTGGTAAGTACAAACAAATGGCAACCAACACACTGATAAGTACTCCCTTGCACAACCCATACACCATTGCACGGTTTACCCTCACCTAACAGGTAGGCAGCCAACCTCACTGGGAGACATGTTTGGGGGTGGGTGACCTGCACTACCACTCCCAGCATGCCCCCTGTCCCCCACCCCAGCAGCATGGAGGCCTCCCCCACCCAGGAGCCTGTGTCAGCCATTGCACTCTTCACCAAACAGATTTACAGGTAGGTAGCCATCTTGTATACGAGGACTGTTTGGGGGTGGGAGGCCTGTATCACTACTCCCAGCATGCCTCCTGTCCCACACCCAGCAGCATGGAGGCCTCCCCCACCCAGGAGCATGTGTGAGCCATTGCACTGTCCACCCCCACCTAACAGGTAGGCAGCCATCCTCACTGGGAGACATGTTTGGGGGTGGAGGGCCTGCACTACCACTCCCAGCATGCCCCCTGTCCCACACCCCAGCAGCATGGAGGCCTCCCCCACCCAGGAGCATGTGTCAGCCATTGCACTGTCCACCCTCACCTAACAGGTAGGTAGCCATCTTGTATAGGAGGCCTGTTTGGGGGTGGGAGACCTGTATCACTACTCCCAGCATGCCTCCTGTCCCACACCCCAGAAGCATGGAGGCATCCCCCACCTGTGAGCATGTGTCAGTCATTGCACTGTTCACCAAACAGACTTACAGGTAGGTAGCCATCTTGTATTGGAGGACTGTTTGGGGGTGGGAGGCCTGTATCACTACTCCCAGCATGCCTCCTGTCCCACACCCCAGCAGCATAGAGGCATCCCCACCCAAGAGCATGTATCAGCCAGTGCACTGTCCACCCTCACCTAACAGGTAGGTAGCCATCTTGTATAGGAGGACTGTTAGGGGTGAGAGGCCTGTATCACTACTCCCAGCATGCCCCCATTCCACACCCCAGCAGCATGGAGGCATCCCCTACCCAGGAGCATGTGTCAGCCATTGCACTGTCCACCCTCACCTAACAGGTAGGTAGCCATCTTGAATATGAGGACTGTCTGGGGTGGGAGGTCTGTATCACTACTCCCAGAATGCCTCTTGTCCCACACCCCAGCAGCATGGAGGCATCCCCCACCCATGAGCATGTGTCAGCCATTGCACTGTCCACCCTCACCTAACAGGTAGGTAGCCATCTTGTATAGGAGGACTGTTTGGGGTGGGAGGCCTGTATCACTACTCCCAGCATGCCCCCTGTCCCACACTCCAGCAGCATGGAGACCTCCCCCGCCCAGGAGCATGTGTCAGCCATTGCACTGTCCACCCTCACCTAACAGGTAGGTAGCCATCTTGTATTTGAGGACTGTTTGGGGGTGGGAGGCCTGTATCACTATTCCCCAGCATGCCTCCTGTCCCACACCCCAGCAGCATGGAGGCCTCCCCCACCCAGGAGCATGTGTCAACCATTGCACTGTTCACTAAACAGACTTACAGGTAGGTAGCCATCTTGTCTTGAATAGGAGGACTGTTTGGGGGTGGTAGGCCTGTATCACTACTCCTAGCATGTCCCCTGTCCCACACTCCAGCAGCATGGAGGCCTCCCCCACCCAGGAGCATGTGTCAGCCATTGCACTGTCCACCCCCACCTAACAGGTAGGCAGCCATCCTCAGTGGGAGACATGTTTGGGGGTGGGAGGCCTGCACTACCACTCCCAGCATGCCCCCTATCCCACACCCCAGCAGCATGGAGGCCTACCCCACCCAGGAGCATGTGTCAGCCATTGCACTGTCCACCCTCACCTAACAGGTAGGTAGCCATCTTGTATAGGAGGACTGTTTGGGGGTGGGAGGCATGTATCACTACTCCCAGCATGCCCCCTGTCCCACACCCCTGCAGCATGGAGGCCTCCCCCACCCAAGAGCATGTGTCAGCCATTGCACTGTTTACCAAACAGACTTACAGATAGGTAGCCTATCTTGTATTGGAGGACTGTTTGGGGGTGGGAGGCCTGTATCACTACTCCCAGCATGCCTCCTGTCCCACACCCCAGCAGCATGGAGGCATCCCCCACCCAGGAGCATGTGTCAGCCATTGCACTGTCCACCCCCACCTAACAGGTAGGTAGCCATCTTGTATAGGAGGCGTGTTTGGGGGTGGGAGACCTGTATCACTACTCCCAGCATGCCTCCTGTCCCACACCCCAGCAGCATGGAGGCATCCCCCACCCATGAGCATGTGTCAGTCATTGCACTGTTCACCAAACAGACTTACAGGTAGGTAGCCATCTTGTATAGGAGGACTGTTAGGGGTGGGAGGCCTGTATCACTACTCCCAGCATGCCCCCATCCCACACCCCAGCAGCATGGAGGCATCCCCTACCCAGGAGCATGTGTCAGCCATTGCACTGTCCACCCTCCCCTAACAGGTAGGTAGCCATCTTGTATAGGAGGACTGTCTGGGGTGGGAGGTCTGTATCACTACTCCCAGAATGCCTCTTGTCCCACACCCCAGCAGCATGGAGGCATCCCCCACCCATGAGCATGTGTCAGCCATTGCACTGTCCACCCTCACCTAACAGGTAGGTAGCCATCTTGTATAGGAGGACTGTTTGAGGTGGGAGGCCTGTATCACTACTCCCAGCATGCCCCCTGTCCCACACTCCAGCAGCATGGAGACCTCCCCCGCCCAGGAGCATGTGTCAGCCATTGCACTGTCCACCCCCACCAAACAGGTAGGCAGCCATCCTCACTAGGAGACATGTTTGGGAGTAGGAGGCCTGCACTACCACTCCAAGCATGCCCCCTGTCCAACACCCCAGCAGCATGGAGGCCTCCCCCACCCAGGAGCATGTGTCAGCCATTGCACTATTCACCAAACAGACTTACAGGTAGGTAGCCATCTTGTATTTGAGGACTGTTTGGGGGTGGGAGGCCTGTATCACTATTCCCCAGCATGCCTCCTGTCCCACACCCCAGCAGCATGGAGGCCTCCCTCCCCCAGGAGCATGTGTCAACCATTGCACTGTTCACTAAACAGACTTACAGGTAGGTAGCTATCTTGTCTTGAATAGGAGGACTGTTTGGGGGTGGTAGGCCTGTATCACTACTCCCAGCATGTCCCCTGTCCCACACTCCAGCAGCATGGAGCCTCCCCGACCCAGGAGCATGTGTCAGCCATTGCACTGTCCACCCCCACCTAACAGGTAGGCAGCCATCCTCACTGGGAGACATGTTTGGGGGTGGGAGGCCTGCACTACCACTCCCAGCATGCCCCCTGTCCCACACCCCAGCAGCATGGAGGCCTACCCCACCCAGGAGCATGTGTAAGCCATTGCACTGTCCACCCTCACCTAACAGGTAGGTAGCCATCTTGTATAGGAGGACTGTTTGGGGGTGGGAGGCATGTATCACTACTCCCAGCATGCCCCCTGTCCCACACCCCTTCAGCATGGAGGCCTCCCCCACCCAGGAGCATGTGTCAGCCATTGCACTGTTCACCAAACAGACTTACAGGTAGGTAGCCATCTTGTATAGGAGGACTGTTCGGGGGTGGGATGCCTGTATCACTACTCTCAGCATGTCCCCTGTCCCACACTCCAGCAGCATGGAGGCCTGTCCCACCCAGGAGCATGTGTTGGCCATTGCACTGTCCACCCCCACCTAACAGGTAGGCAGCCATCCTCACTGGGAGACATGTTTGGGGGTGGGAGGCCTGAACTACCACTCCCAGAATGCCCCCTGTCCCACACCCCAGCAGCATGGAGGCCTCCCCACCCAGGAGCAGGTGTCAGCCATTGCACTGTCCATCCTCACCTAACAGGTAGGTAGCCATCTTGTATAGGAGGACTGTTTGGGGGTGGGAGGCCTGTATCTCTACTCCCAGCATGCCCCCTGTCCCCACCCCAGCAGCATGGAGGCCTCCCCCACCCAGGAGCATGTGTCAGCCATTGCACTGTTCGCCCTCACCTAATAGGTAGGTAGGCATTGTCACAGGTCTGGCTGTTTCTGGTTGTGAGACCTGCAACACTACACACGGCACCAATTGCATGCAATGCATCGACACAGGACATGTTTGATTATTTGATGTTTTCATGCACCATGTAATAACAGCCAGTATTGCATGTAACAATAATACAAAAGTTGTCTCAATTGTGTAGTATACAGACAGCAGATGACATGCAGCTAACAGAATTCTTGCACATTGCCCTACACTGACCATTTCCCATCTAATCCACAGGTGATGAAGATCTTGCTGCTGAGGACAACAACGACCAGCAGAGCCAGTCTCCACCCCCGGTACATGGACTCTCGGATGTTGACTCCCAGGACAGTTTGGACGATGAGCTCCAGGCCGGCCCATCTGGTGTGCCAAGTCCCAACAGGTCCCAGGACCCGATCCTCCCCACCACCACGTCTGCTGCACCAACAACTGCACAGCAGACCCCTGCAGTCATGGCCTGTGCCTCCACCGCTGCCACCTCGGCCACCACCACCACCACCAGCACCCTCCCTGTCCCAGGAGATGACCACAACACCAACCTTGGAGGGCAGGGAGAGTGTGCGAGGACCCACCATGGTGAGGCAACAGGTCCGTGGCAGCAGGGCAGGTGGGAGGGCCAGGGTCCCCCCCCAGACCGCAGAAGGTTGGCACACCATCCCTGAACCACTTCACCAGAGTCATCGGTGCATATGAACAGGTCCAGGGACAAAGTGCGGTAGACATTGGCATGGAGACATGGGTTGCTGGCGGTAGGCATGCTGCGCCACACATATGGCGGTTGCAACCGCCTGTCCACGGTGGTGTGACACCAGCACCACCCCACCACCACAAGTGCAGTAGACATTGGCATGGAGACATGGGTTGCTGGCGGTGGGCATGCTGCACCACACATATGGCGGTAGCAACCGCCATAAGTGTGGCGCTGCATGCCCACTGCCAGCAACCCATTCCAATGTCTACCGCACTTGTGTAGGGGGTGGTGCTGGTGTCACACCGCTGTGGAGAGGCGGTAGCAACCGCCATATGTGTGGCGCTGCATGCCCACCACCAGCAACCCATGCCAATGTCTACCGTACTTGTGTAGGGGGTGGTGCTGGTGTCACACCGCAGTGGACAGGCGGTAGCAACTGCCATATGTGTGGCGCAGCATGCCCACCACCAGCAACCCATGTCTCCATGCCAATGGCTACCGCACTTGTGTAGGGGGTGGTGCTGGTGTCACACCGCCGTGGACAGGTGGTAGCTAGACACCAGCACCACCCCCTAAACAAGTGGGGTAGACATTGGCATGGGATGCTGGCGGTGGGCATGCAGCGACACACATATGGCGGTTGCTACCGCCTGGCCACGGCGGTGCCACACTGCCATGGGGCATTGTCTACAGCCAATGGGAGCGATGATTGCAGTGGTATGATGCAGGTTTGAAAATCGCGGAATGCGTGCTCTGCCACTGTGGAGCCGGTCATTGGATGCTTTTTAATGAGGCAGTCCTGCACAACCAATAATTGCAGATTTGCAACTCACAAACTAGCCCAGGGGGCTATAAATCTGTGGGAGTTAGCAACACATTTCAACTGCTCACAGAGCCTGCTGCCTGGGGCCCTCTCCTGCTGCTGACAGAAGTGCTGCTGCCTGGGACCCTCTGCTGCTGCTGCCTGGGACCCTCTCCTGCTGCTGCCTGGGACCCTCTCCTGCTGCTGCCAGAAGTGCCTGCTGCCTGGGACTCCTCACCACTCACTTCAACCACAGGTGTTACATGTCCACAGGGATGTCAAGAACTGAGAAGATCCGTGCCAGTCCATTCACAAGCGAGGAGCTGGAGGTGCTAGTTGACGAGGTGCTGGCACAGTACCCGAGGCTGTATGGTGGCCCCAATGTAGTGGTAAGTTATCATTGAGGGTGCTGTTGGGCAGGGGGGGTGAGACATGCATGGGACTGGTGATGTGTGCGACACACAGAGGGGGTTCAGTGCAGTCCTGAATTGGTCCTGACTCTGCGTATTGCTACTGTTGTGATAGATGTTGGTACATGACACTGTGTAACTGGTCACTTACCCTAGTTTTCTCCCATACCTGCAGCTCAAGGTACACCAGCGTAAGGCCGTGTGGAGGGCCATTGCTGCAAAGGTACGGGCCCTGGGGGTATCCAACAGATGACACACCCAATGCCACAAGAGGTGGGACGACATCAGCCGGCTGGCAAAAAACGTGGCCGAGATGACCTTGGGACTGCAACCGCGCACGGCGCAACTTAACACCACTAATGTTCCTCATATTGGCAGTGACTAATCCAGAGTTGGATGCACGTCTGAAGGAACATCGCCAGCAAGGCAGGGGTGAGTATTTGGGGATGGTGACTTTGCCTGGGAGTGGATGCATGTGTACAGAGCCAATGGCAGCGGTGAGCCATGTTATGTTTGCGGGGTGGTACAGTGATGTGTCATGTGAGTGGCTGCAGGGATGTGTGCTAGTGTCAGGCATTGTGCCAAACAGCTCTTACAAGGCTGATCATCCCTGCTGTGCTTTATCATAGGCAGGTGTTTTGGGATCCACATGGTCATTCTGCATTGTGATGGTGTGGGAAATGTCTTAGGGGGGTTAACATAAGGGTCCAGTATCTGAATGTGAGTTCATGTATTCCGACTTTGCATGCACCATGATTGTTGAGGGTCACACGTCTGACAACAAGGTGCCCCAGAGTTCCACATGGTGCTTGGTATGGCCTACTTGGCATTGTGGACTGTCATGTCCTAATAGGTGTATGTGTGTTCTCCCATCAGGTTCCCTGAAGGTCTGTCAGTGGCAACGAGTGTTGGGACATGATAGGTGTGGGAATGTCAAGTTGTGTGTGGTACACTTCATCCTTGGGCAAGGTGTTGTGCTGTGTGGCCTAAACATGGCTCAGTCATGGCAGGTAGTCAGTGTTGCAAGCACTGTTGTGGTGTTTGCAGTGTGTTGCTGCAATGTTTATGCAGGGTGTGGTGGTCAGCATGTTGATTTGGGCATCCCATGTATGCATCGTTTAATTAGCTTTGTCCTGATGATGTCATTTATACAACCCTGCATCTCTCTCTCATGCAGAATCGCCAGTGGGCACAGAGGAACATGAGCCGGAAACCAGTGGTGGCGAGAGTAGCACTACAGCTGCACCGGAGGCCAGTGACACAGAGCTCACCAGCGCATCTGAAGGGGACAGGAGTATGCAGGAGGAATCCGTGACTGAGACACAGAGTACTACATCATCTGATGCGAGTGGTGATGCATCCATGTTGTCAGGCACAGGGGATGGGGAGTCTGCTACATCATCTACCAGTCAACGGCCAGTGCCCAGCCTCCCATCCACTTCCTCTGGTGCTGCCCGTGTTTGTAAGAGGGGATGACTTACATTCACAACTGGCACCGCTGAGCCTGCACCTGTCCCCCCTGCTGCCTTCAGTGCTGAGTGTGTAGAGCTCCTGCGCCAGCTTTGTGTGGGCCAGACCGCCCTGCTCAATGCCTTCAGTGCCCATGACAAGAAATTAGGGCAAGTGGTTGCCTACATGGAGGGCATACACTCTGACGTGGGTGGGCTCCACCGTACAGTCCAGTCTTTGTCATCCACAGTAACGTCTGCCCTTCAACAAACACATGCTCCCATTCCTGTTCAGGTGCCTTTGTCCACCCCCCAGTCAGTGGCCACATCAGAGGACAGTGACCACGGTTCGCATGCATCACAGACACAATACAGCACAACGAGCACACAGCAGACACAACCCTAGCGGTCCCGCCCACAGACACCATCCCCCCAGAAGGTGGTCCAGAGGCGTAGCCAGACAAAGCGTTCTGCAGGATCCAGCACATCACCAGAGGAAGTTCCAGTGTCTGAACCAGATGCGGGACAGTTGGTGTGTGTACCTGTTGTGTCATCACCAGTTCCCATTAACCCCAAGACAGGGAAGCCATTTTGTATTCCAAAAAAGTGGAAGGGCACCCCTCCAACCTCTCGCACCCACACTGTGTCCCAGGTCTGCATGACTCCACCTCCACGTGCCACTATACCACCTGGTCCAAACAGCCCCCCAGCTTGCCAGACAACTGATAGCCCTACATCACCTGCTCTGTCTCCCCAGTCTAGTGCTCCTGCTGACCCTGACACACAGCCAGCTCCAAGTCCACCTGACAGCCAGATGTGAGTGGCAGTCCCCCTCATACACCTGTCTCTCATAGAGGTGTGCTAGTCCTGACCATTGTTTGCCACCAGGTTGTGTTGCTGGCCATGGAACGGTACAGTCAAACACACTCACTGTGCAGCTTCTCATGCCCTGACTCTGCACTTTGCCATGCCCACTGGCCTTGTCGTTCACTGCTGCTCTCCCCTTGCCTGTGCAGCTTCTCATGCCCTGACTCTGCACTTTGCCATGCCCACTGGCCTTGTCATTCACTGCTGCTCTCCCCTTGCCTGTGCAGCTTCTGATGTCCTGACTCTGCACTTCTCGCTGGCCACTGGCCTTGTCGTTCACTGCAGCTCTTCTCTTGCCTGTGCAGCTTCTCATGTCCTGACTTTGCACTTCTCCCCGGCCACTGGCCTTGTCGTTCACTGCAGCTCTCCCCTTGCCTGTGCAGCTTCTCATGCCCTGACTCTGCACTTTGCCATGCCCACCGGCCTTGTCGTTCACTGCTGCTCTCCCCTTGCCTGTGCAGCTTCTCATGCCCTGACTCTGCACTTCTCTCTGGCCACTGGCCTTGTCGTTCACTGCAGCTCTCCCCTTGCCTGTGCAGCTTCTCATGCCCTGACTCTGCACTTTGCCATGCCCACTGGCCTTGTCATTCACTGCTGCTCTCCCCTTGCTTGTGCAGCTTCTCATGTCCTGACTCTGCACTTCTCCCTGGCCACTGGCCTTGTCGTTCACTGCAGCTCTCCCCTTGCCTGTGCAGCTTCTCATGTCCTGACTCTGCACTTTTCCCTGGCCACTGGCCTTGTCGTTCACTGCAGCTCTCCCCTTGCCTATGCAGCTTCTCATGCTCTGACTCTGCACTTCTCCCTGGTCACTGGCCTTGTCGTTCACTGCAGCTCTCCCCTTGCCTGTGCAGCTTCTCATGCGCTGACTCTGCACTTTGCCATGCCCACTGGCCTTGTCATTCACTGCTGCTCTCCCCTTGCCTGTGCAGCTTCTCATGTCCTGACTCTGTACTTCTCCCTGGCCACTGGCCATGTCGTTCACTGCAGCTCTCCCCTTGCCTGTGCAGCTTCTCATGCCCTGACTCTGCACTTCTCCCAGGCCACTGGCCTTGTCGTTCACTGCAGCTCTCCCCTTGCCTGTGCAGCCTATCATGTACCTGCTCTGCCACCTGCCCTGGACACTAGCCCTGTTGCTCTGCTGTGTTGGAGTCTCCCCTGTGCCATGGACACTGGACCTGTTACTCTGCTGTGTTGGAGTCCCCCCTGTGCAGCCTCTCATGTACTTGCTGGGCCACCTGCCCTGGACACTGCCCTGTTGCTCTGCTGTGTTGGAGTCTCCCCTGTGCCATGGACACTGGTCCTGTTGATCCGCTGTGTTGTACTCTCACCTGTGCAGCCTCTCATGTACTTGCTGGGCCACTTGCCATGGACACTGGCCCTGTTGCTCTGCTGTGTTGGACTCTCCCCTGTGCAGCCTCTCATGTACTTGCTGGGCCACCTGCCCAGTACATTGGCCCTTTTGCACTGCTGTGTTGGAGTCTCCCCTGTGCCATGGACACTGGACCTATTACTCTGCTGTGTTGGGGTCTCCCCTGTGCAGCCTCTCATGTACTTGCTGGGCCATCTGCCCTGGACACTGGCCCTGTTGCTCTGCTGTGTTGTACTCTCCCCTGTGCAGCCTCTCATGTACTTGCTGGGCCACCTGCCCTGGACACTGGCCCTGTTGCTCTGCTGTGTTGGAGTCTCCCCTGTACCATGGACACTGGCCCTGTTGCTCTGCTGTGTTGTACTCTCACCTGTGCAGCCTCTCATGTACTTGCTGGGCCACCTGCCCTGGACACTGGCCCTGTTGCTCTGCTGTGTTGTACTCCCCCCTGTGCAGCCTCTCATGTACTTGCTGGGCCACCTGCCCTGGACACTGGCCCTGTTGTTCTGCTGTGTTGGAGTCTCCCCTGTGCCAAGGACACTGGCCCTGTTGCTCTGCTGTGTTGTACTATCACCTGTGCAGCCTCTCATTTACTTGCTGGCCTGGGCAACCTGCCCTGGACACTGGCCCTGTTGCTTTGCTGTGTTGTACTCTCACCTGCGCAGCCTCTCATGTACTTGCTGGGCCACCTGCCCTGGACATTGGCCCTGTTGCTCTGCTGTGTTGTACTCTCACCTGTGCAGCCTCTCATGTACTTGCTGGGCCACCTGCCCTGGACACTGGCCCTGTTGCTCTGCTGTGTTGGAGTCTCCCCTGTGCCATGGACACTGGCATTCCTGTTTACAGTTTGCTTGTGCAGGATATCTTGCATTTGTTCAGCATTTTGTACCTTGATCTTGTGTACAGCTGTTCAACTATCACATCTGTGCAATATGTGAATAAATAAAGACAGTTACTCCTGTTGTTAGTTTTGTCAGTGTACTTGCTGAATAAAGATCATTGTGTGTGTGCATTTGGTAGCCTGTGCCCCATGCTCTATGTGTCACTTCAACATTGCCAAGCTCTTTGGCTGCATCACATTTTTAAACAGGGGTAACAGGGTCTTCAGTCCATTCAGACACCGATACTCGTGTTATCTGTGTTGGCTGTTTTACCTGTCATGCAGTTCTCTTTTGAGTGGTTTTGTGTTCTTGGCTACGTTGTTGCCATGTCAGGTTGGGGTAGACTGCCAGCACAGGGTGTGATGCTGTGCACAAGTTTGCATTAATTAAAGAGGAACAATGGTCCTTAGACAGTAGGGAAAATATTTATAGGAATAAATATAGACTAGATAGAACTATATTGTTAGTAAACATATACAGCCGGACAGTTAAATAGTAGGCAAGAGAAGGTCATCAAAATTGTCATAAATTATAGACAGATGATCCACAGTATACACATATGCATGAGCAATTGTTTGTCAACTATGCAGTTAGTGCATTTATGGTCGACGACGTTTCGAACCGTACAAAATTCTTGGTTCATCCTCAGGACAGACAATTATTGCCTAAAAGAAGTGACAATCCAATTCATGTCACACTATGCAAATATTCAAGTAACAACAAAGGTATTTGTGTCATACAAAACAGAAGTGATGACAGAAATAGAAGGGAGACAAAAGGGGGGATAAAACATGTCAGTTAAAAGAACGTTTAGTCATGACTTCCTAGAACTAATATATAGTGCCAGACTCCTTTTGTGGTGCCATCTTAGTTGTGTTGTATCAAATTCATGCAATAACATGCCGTAGTAACCGAGGTGGCTATGTGGTGTGCACATCAGATTCATGCGTGGTACACGAAATTGTGTTTTAGTCGCAGTAGTCAGAGAAGTGAAAGGCTGGGAGTGATATATGCGCAAATTGAATCCATAGTGCTCGAAATTAACACTTAGCAACGCAGTGTGCCGGTAAGATGAAAGATTTGGAGTGATATGACCTACGTCAGCCCATATTAATCCGGCAAGGAATCATAAGTCGGGGCAAAGCCATATAACATGGTAAGTCGATACAGTGAGGTTCGTGCAGGGATGAACAATGGCATTATCTTGCAATAAATAACCAAGGTCCGGCTTACCAATGGAGCTGTTGGTATATGTTGCTCCGAGTCAAAAATTCAGGAAGGAAGGAATATTTATCCTTCAGAATTTAACAGTCAACATCAATTGCGTGACCGGAAGGCTTGTCGCGTCACAAGCAAACAAGTTGTAAACAATGAATCTGTGAGTGAAAAGGGGAAGTGGTTACGGGTGTACGGGCTAAAAGTGACCAAATTACTTGGACATGCAGCACGCCGTATGCTTACCGTCTGGGTCGGTGCCCAGGGGATACGATCTACGGGGGAAAAAAATTATATACGGAGGAGAATTAATTAAATGAAGTCACAGCGTCTAGGCGGGCAGGATACTGCGGAGAACAAAGGCGGGCTTACAGAAGGTAATTGCGTAGGTCCTCAATGGGGGTCCTTACACGGAGGGAAGATTCCTGCACCGCTGGCTCTCGCGGCGTCCAAATCGAATATGGCAAGGGATTACGATCACGTGGGTAATTGCATCCAATGGGAAAGCGCCAGAACGGATCCGCCATGTTGGACACAAGAACTGCTGTTGGACTCCTTTTTGCCCTTGTAATTATATGTACCAAATGTGGACTACACAACTCCTCTGAATGCATGCGTGAACCCATCAGTGGTCACTTGCACCCTGACTGTGCACTTATTTTATAATTTCACCTTTACCCATTGCATGTGTGTATTTTCAATCACATTAGTTATTTACACTCCCAACGCACTGCCCCCACCTTGAGCACCTTTAAAAGCCCTTTCTCCCGTTCGGTTCCCATTCCAACATGGCGGATCCGTTCTGGCGCTTTCCCATTGGATGCAATTACCCACGTGATCGTAATCCCTTGCCATATTCGATTTGGACGCCGCGAGAGCCAGCGGTGCAGGAATCTTCCCTCCGTGTAAGGACCCCCATTGAGGACCTACGCAATTACCTTCTGGTAAGCCCGCCTTTGTTCTCCGCAGTATCCTGCCCGCCTAGACGCTGTGACTTCATTTAATTAATTCTCCTCCCTATATAATTTTTTTCCCCCGTAGATCGTAACCCCTGGGCACCGACCCAGACGGTAAGCATACGGCGTGCTGCATGTCCAAGTAATTTGGTCACTTTTAGCCTGTACACCCGTAACCACTTCCCCTTTTCACTCACAGATTCATTGTTTACAACTTGTTTGCTTGTGACGCGACAAGCCTTCCGGTCACGCAATTGATGTTGACTGTTAAATTCTGAAGGATAAATATTCCTTCCTTCCTGAATTTTTGACTCGGAGCAACATATACCAACAGCTCCATTGGTAAGCCGGACCTTGGTTATTTATTGCAAGATAATGCCATTGTTCATCCCTGCACGAACCTCACTGTATCGACTTACCATGTTATATGGCTTTGCCCCGACTTATGATTCCTTGCCGGATTAATATGGGCTGACGTAGGTCATATCACTCCAAGTCTTTCATCTTACCGGCACACTGCGTTGCTAAGTGTTAATTTCGAGCACTATGGATTCAATTTGCGCATATATCACTCCCAGCCTTTCACTACTCTGACTACTGCGACTAAAACACAATTTCGTGTACCACGCATGAATCTGATGTGCACACCACATAGCCACCTCGGTTACTACGGCATGTTATTGCATGAATTTGATACAACACAACTAAGATGGCACCACAAAAGGAGTCTGGCACTATATATTAGTTCTAGGAAGTCATGACTAAACGTTCTTTCAACTGACATGTTTTATCCCCCCTTTTGTCTCCCTTCTATTTCTGTCATCACTTCTGTTTTGTATGACACAAAACCTTTGTTGTTACTTGAATATTTGCATAGTGTGACATGAATTGGATTGTCACTTCTTTTAGGCAATAATTGTCTGTCCTGAGGATGAACCAAGAATTTTGTACGGTTCGAAACGTCGTCGACCATAAATGCACTAACTGCATAGTTGACAAACAATTGATCATGCATATGTGTATACTGTGGATCATCTGTCTATAATTTATGACAATTTTGATGACCTTCTCTTGCCTACTATTTGTGTATGTTATGTTTGTGTGTCCATTGGGTTAGTTGGACATCGGCTGGTGTCCCACTTCCACCTTGTGTAAATTTCTTTGTGAATAATTTTTATTATGGTATTAAAACTGTCCGGCTGGATATGTTTACTAACAATATAGTTCTATCTAGTCTATATTTATTCCTATAAATATTTTCCCTACTGTCTAAGGACCATTGTTCCTCTTTAATTAATACCTACCCAAGGTCCTTAGCTTATTGCGCCCTGGGTTCCCTTGTTCCGTTTATACAGTGCACAGGTTTGCATGCAGGCTGGGCACTGTCACGATGTATGTTGGGTTATTCCTGTATATGTGTCCAGCTGTGTATGTGTATGGTCATCCTGTGTTGGCCCTTAGTCGTGGTCCCCTGGCATACATCAGATGTGTGATCTTGGGTGGTGAGGAGGTGTGAAGTGTGAAGGGTGTGACTTTGTAGTGGGTGTGGATGTGTACGTGCCCCTAGATTGTGATAGCCACACATGTGTTAGCCAGGAGTTGTGTGCCTGTTGTTTGGATTGTCCTGCTCTGTGTAAATGATTGTGTGCACTTGTGTGAGTTGTCTGTTGTGCACTGTGCTGTGTGTTGATGTGTCCATGCAGTTCTGTGTGACTCCTCACTGTTGTTTTTGTCACTTATGAGTGTGCAAAGTGTGTGACTTGCACATCAGTGTTGTGTTTGTTTGATCATCAATGTGTGTTGTGTGTGTTTGTGTGGACTGTGTGGCCCTGCGGCTCCTCACTGGCATTGTGTGTGACTTTCTCTTGCACTGCAGGCACATGGTGCCTTTTCTCCTCCTGTATGGCATGGTGTGTGGTGTGATGCCATCCCCTAGGTGTGCCACTTGTGCCTAGCCATTGTGGCTCTGCATTCCCTCTATTTGTGTTTGGTACACACCTCACATGTCTAATGGTGACATGCAAGTCATTTGATTTTGATATCAGCTTTCCCCTTTGTTTACATGTGTATGTGCCTCCCCATCCCTTCATTTGTGAGACTGTGCCTTGTGGTGCAGGATTTGGGCCAAGAGTGCTGTTCCACCCTGGACATGGCCTCATTGTTTTATGTGTGATGTTCTTGTGCTATTCATCAGTGTGGATTGCCCTTGTGCACTTCAGCTGTGTGTGCTGCCCAGTGCTCTGGTGTAGCTGGTTGTGCTCTTGTATCCCAGAGTGGTGCATCCTGTTGTTGTTGTGTTGGGTGTCTGTGTGTTGGCTGTGGTGTATCTTCACTTACTGGGTGTGCTGTTGTTTTTGTGCTGTGCTGATTTGTGGTGTGTGTGTTGAGGTTGTGTCAGTCATGTCTGTGTGTAGCTGTTGTGCTTGTTGTGCACACACTGCCTGTTGTGCATACAGTGTTGTGGGTATGTGGGCTTGGCATTGTCTGATGGTCATCCCCTGATGTCCTGTGGTGTTTGTAGATTTGTGCTTTCATGTGCATTTGAGGTTTGTTTGATGTGGCAGTGTAGTTCTGTGCAGGTGCACATCTTGTGTGATTTGTGGTATGTTGTGTGTGTTTTGTTGGTGAGTGCTGATGTTGTGCAGTGATGTTGTGTTTATACTCCCATTAGCTTTCCACAGTTTGGCTGGCAGGGTATGTCTGCTTCTGTTGGGGTTGTGTGTGTGTTCCTGTTGTGTTTGTGTGTAGTTTTGTGCAGGCATCTGTTCAGGCTACCCTGTGTGTGTGTGTTATGTTTGTGGATACACCAAGGGTGTGTGTTTGTGTGTGTATGTGCTGTGAAGTAATGTCAGCCTTCAGTGTGTGAGGCACGGGTGTTGTGTGTTCCTTGTCAACCACTCCCGCTGTGGCTGTCTCCCTGGTTTTCTGTAGTGTGGTGCAGGGTGTGTATTGTGCTTGCTTGTTCCTGTGCTTGTTGCTGTGCATGGTGGAGCCCAGGATGGGCACCTGGCCTGTGACTTGCTGGGGTGTGTTGATGTGTGGTTGGGGGTGGTGTGTCCCTGTGGTGTCTGTGCCCTGCCCATGTCTTGCTGTGGCCTTGCCTTGGGCATTGTGCGCATGTGTTGACTGCTGCGGTGACGTGACCGGGAGTGTGACGTTGCTGCTAGTTCGCGGTCGATGTGTGTTCCGGATGCAGAGGGGTGACTTGTTGTCAGGTGGGTGATGTAGGGGTGCCCTTGTGGATGTGTTGTGACCCCCAGCAGGGTGTCTGTGGTGGACTTGGACCATGTGTCAGCCCGTGTGTTGTGTGTTGTATTTGTGTATTTGCATACCTGCGGCGTCGTCCGTGGTGGCCCAGTTGATGGTAGTGCAGTAGCAGGTACATGCCCGGATGCATATGTAGGGCTGGGCCCATGGCGTTCATGACCGGGTGGTGACGACCAGGTCTGTGCTATTGTGCTCCGCTATCGAGTTTCCGCCGTGTCTAGTTGGGTGTTGTGTCCGCTGCGGTGTGTCTGCCTGTTTGGGCCATCCTAATTTGTAGAGCGATGCGAACGTCATTCCGCGCAGCGGTGAGTCTACATTGGCTCCCACCGCCGCAGTGGCGGGCGCACTTTGATGGCGGTGCGCGCCGCTCCGGACGGGAAATGACCTATGTTTTGCTATACTAATATGGCGAATGTGAGTTCCGCTGCTCGCGGGCGGAAAAAGGTGTTTTTATGCCCCAGCAGCACCGCGGTGCTGCCACCGCACAACATCCTAATAGACCCCTATAAAATGGAGCTGAGAAGTAGAAACAGGAGGCCACTACTCCTTCTGCACATACACCATACAGAGACAACTAAAGTCAAAGCATGAGAAGCAGCACCGCAGGTGGCAGAGGAAGTGTACTCGACTGGAGGCACAGGAGGGCACAACATTGTCGAGCATGCCAGAATATATGCTCCTGAAAAAGCACCTGAGAGTGTTTGACCTCTACATGTGGCATGCAAGGTTCACATATGGTGAGGGGAATGAAGCAAGCCACTTTGAAAGTATCTGATAGAAGCAAACTTCCACAGTTTCCACTGAAAAATAATGGCCCTTTGTCACAACAGTTAAAATTTAAAACATACAAAACGGAAAAACAAAAGAAACGACCCCTCTGAAAAAAGTGCCTTCTGAAAAACACAAACAAAGAGCAGGTTTCAATTAACTCTTAGGGCATACACAGCTTCCAATGCTGGGTATGCTACAAGGCTTTGCCGAAGGTAAGGATCTGCGGCCAACCACTGCTCTGCAGTGGGTGGAGCCTGGCAGTATGCCAAGCCACATGGTTAACCTCTGCTGTGCACTGCTAAACAGCAAAGGCCATGCTCAGCGGGGAATGGCACTCTTTGTAGGTTAGGTATGAGGCTGGGCTCTGTGGCTGTCAAGATGCACTAACCTTGCAGTCCACACGCAACGGGTGCATGGTGAGCTTCAAAACTTCTCTGAACTCGCTGCCATCCTTACATTAACATCATGTAGGTTATTAATACACCTGTAAAAGTGGAATGGGACAAGAGAGACAAACAGAGACACTGGATATTGTCACACTACCTGGTTACACAGCAGAGCCTGACCTACACATATATATTGAGTATTGATAGCTGAAGAGCTGAGAAGACTTTCAGCATGGCTAAGGTATTCGTTTTGGCGTTTAACTTTTGAGCCTGCATACAATATACCCGCTGACAATCTCTGTAATGGTCATCTCTCTAGTCTAGAATGAAGCTTGATAATTTTCCTGAGCTGAAAAATGATTAGAGGTGAAATAAAACCTACAAACAACATTCTTAGTGGCTAGCTGTTTGCTAAAGAGAGCTACCATCAATGTAATGTGATACAATTCTCTGACTCCAATTATGTTCAATGTAACTGGTTGATAACTGTAATATGAAAAGCGTTTTTTAATATATAACTTGTTGACATAATCAGCAATCATATACTCATTCAAATGAAAACCTGAATACCATATGTGCTTTACTATGAAATCAGTACAAGACAAGAGTCCACTGACCCTGCTTGTAAACAAAGTGCAAAATGAGAGTTTGTGATCCTAATGACTCCCTCTGATAACTGACACAGTGAAGTCCTTAATGAAGAAGTAGTGAAATTAGTTTTAAGTACATGTCTATATCCTATTCAGGTTTTTCACTAGAATACTTCACTGGTCCCAGTGATGTATTTTGTCAAGTTCCAAGAATAACACATTACGAAGATTCCAAACTTCTAAACAGCACGTCCTGGCTGCAGAATTATGTATCAAGATTGCCTAACAACGATGCTATAAACTACGAGTAACATATATAATATATTGGACGTATTCACAGCTGCATTTTGTAGTACGTTCAGTAGTACTACAGTAGTGCGACAAAATGTTATTCATATACTTACATCCGGAGGTCTATGCCTTCACCTCTCCTCTCATTTATGTGTGGAGATCTCAGCCGTGACCGCACACATAAATATACGTATTAATAAAAAAGGTGGGAGGTGACTGGCAAATGGGAAATACTTACTACTAAAGGAGAAGGGCTAACTGAGGAGTAAGGAGAGGTTGCAAGAAGGTTTGGGGGTGGGGTTAGTGAAGTACTTGCACCTACCCACAAAAGAGTAAGCCCCTTCCTTGTAACAAACTATTCTCATAGTTACCACAGCCAAAAAGGACCCAAATCTGTTGTAAATGTACTCCAGGTCAGAGCAGGAGATTGTTGAGCACCGCCCTTGCCTCTCTAAAGTATTGCAACACCCTCCCATAGACATTTATGAGGTAGGGACTTAAAATGTTAACACATTCTAAAAATAAAACATAATTTTAAAATATTTTACTAACCTTTTTTAAATATAAATATTAAATATAAATATGAATGTAACATTAATATTCACTGAAAATAATGAGCTTACTGGTAATTCTAACCATCACTTAAAATTGTAAAAACAAAATAAACACATTTATGTTTTAATTAAGTGGGATTTTAAATAATTACATTTTAAATTTAATATATTCAAAATAATTAACTGTTCAATTTAAAATTAAACACCATCAACTTTAGTGGGAGAGAAAAACTAATTTATCAAATCCATTCAATTCACTGATCTATTCAACAATTCAACGCATTAGGAGTGGATAGATGGAGAGACAAAAGACATAATATATCATACATTTGCAAAAGCTCTGCACATTTAAGACAGAAATATATTTACCGAATGGTGAAATGGAGAAACCCAACCCCTGGCCAAAAGGATTGGTGGAGGTCACCTGATAAAGAGTCAGGAGACAAAGACTATAGAACAAATGCAGGACAGGATTATACTTACTACACTTCTCTAGAACCAGACGCACCAGAGCGCATCCCTCTCTTACACTCTCTCCCTCCTCGATATTCTTCCACAATTCTTCAATCTAATCAGGCTGTCTTTCAGTATTGAATCTTCCCAGTCTGTTCTTCTACAGCAGCAGCTCTCACTCACACCTCACTCAGCATCGACTTCAGCATAAATATCAATACTTTCCCCAACTTAAATCACTCTAGTTATAGTCTTTATTTCCGCATGTCCCTCCCTCAAAAGTTACAGGTATTCATGAATCATGCACTGCGATTGGGCATGGGCAGGGGAGTTGTCATCACCCCATGCTGTCATTCTTTATTTCTTAACTAATTCTTTGTTCAGTAAACCCTTCCCATTTAATGTATTCATTTCTTTAGTACCACTTCCTTTCACACCCATTCACAAAACAAATTAGATACAAATTTGATATAATTCCACATTTGAAGAACGTTCCCAGACATCTGTCCTTGGTTCTTGGTAGCCTGTCAATGATCCGGTCAACAGGTCACTTCAAAACTTCAGTGAGCATACTCAACTTGCGTTTCAACCGCCATCTTTTTCCCTTGGCTTAGCACATCAGGCCCAAACCTACACTATTAATAAAGGAATCATAAACAGATGTTATTTTCTCAAATATGTTATTATCACTATTCACCACCCACTTCTACTCTGTCCCATGTTATTTTCTTCTTCGTTAAGCAAAAGCATTTGCAGAGACAGCTCCTTCTAAATCCAGGCAAGCCTTGAGACCTACAGTCAGTGACTCCCTCTGCATGTGTGAGAGTTTCCCTCTCACGTGGGTTAATCACATGGTTATTTGCGCGGTACTGCTTCGCACATATGCAAAACGATTTTCGCTTACAAGCGGGATTTCAGTTACACAGCACATTATTTTTTATTATTTAAGCAAGCATCAAGCTGTTTCCTCGTGTATGGATGTTGTGTGTATGTTAATTTTCTTTTATCTACCATTTCTGTTTGTTAGTATCTTGTTAACGAGAGGTTGATTTGAGCAAGTTTCTTTTCCTCGAATCCTTGCTCCATCAGTATCACCTCCGTCATAGCCATTATGAGAATCATTAGTTCCACCCAATACAGTTTGACTCACAGACATGAAATAACGTCTCCCTGATTCAACAACCCCACCAGCATAAGTACGAGCTCCCCAGCATTGCCAAACAACTGCGAGGAAATGGGGTGTAACTTTACCGTGTAATACACTTACTAACCCCTTTAGGATCCTTGAGTTTCGTCTATCAAACCCTCAGCTCAATCTTGGGCGCTGTGGCACTGAGCAGCAAGGCTTACACATCAAAATAAGGGTTAAGCATTTAAACAGCACCACAACAATAGAATAAGAAATCAACACGACACTGAAGAAATCCAACAGCAATTTATAAAACTAGGTTGCATTTTTATACCAATTGAGACACTATAACCAAAAAGATCCACCAGAGGGTTCTGGAGATATAGATTTTACAAGCAATAATAAAAAAAGTGCAATTTCACTCAACCACAAACAAGCCTAGGCAAAGTCAACAACTTGGACACATACTTTTTCAAAGAAAACCTAGGTAAGTGTCAATGCGGTTGGTTAGAAGTACTTGGGGTGACCAACTCTGGCATGGACCTAGTCAGGGGGACCAGCAAGGTCCTCAAGAACAGTTACCTTCACAGAGGAAGCAGTCTTTCAGCAGGTCCAGGCACATTATCCGCGTTGGAATGGATTCCTATGGAATGGTTGTGATGCAAGGGAGGAAAGATGTTGAAGATGCTCTTGGGATGTTGTGGGTGCGACGCAGTCGACCGGGGTCATTTCATTTCATTTCAAAAAGCTTTATTCGATTTTTTGTATAAAATCATAAAAGCATACAATTTTAAAATACATTCATAATTAAAGTCGACCGGGGTCTTCTTGCAGGGGGCCCGTGGTCAACAAAGACGGTCCAGATCTGACGTCTGCGTGACAGCAGTGCTCCCTTCATGCGCGGAAAGTGCCCTCAGAGCACGATGTAGCTGATAGCCAATGGACTACCAGGTTCCCTCCCACCTTGTGATCACTTCCTGTGGAGTGCAGCATTTGGCTATCACAGGGTGCACCATTCTACCTACTCCCAAGATGGTGAGATCCCTCACCAGATGAACAGACCTCACTAGCCCACCCCCGGGATGTGGCTACCTCAGGGCTACACACCTCGGGGAAAACCGGTTTGACAACCGGTTTCCCCTCTCTGGTTCCCTTGCCAGCCTGTCTACTTCAACAATGGGGCAGCCCTTCCCCCTGGCGCTACATATCTGCCCTCCACCTTTGAAGCCTACCTTTTGGGGCTAACACTCAATTGGCTTTCTGCAGGAGGGAGGTGACCCCGAGGTGACACCTCCCTGGCTTGCAATCCCTCATTGTTTTCCTTCCTGGGATTCGCTAGCATGTCTCTTCAGGAGGGCAAAAAGTTGTTTCATGGAACAGGCTCCATGTGTGCCCGGGAAGGCACAGACGTTTTAAAGGCAACAAAGTGGCAGCATTGCTAAAGGTACACACTGCAACAAGTTACATTAATTTCGACTTGAGAGCCAAGTCGGGCTTAATGTAATGAGTTGTTTGATACCTTGGAGTACACACTTCGGTGTCACTGTTCAGGAGTTCACTTGGAAATCTGATAAACATTAGATCATCGCAATATGCAAGGGTGATCGAGGCGTTCTTTCGTTTTGCAAACAAGCTCGGACATAGACCCTGAAAGTGATGCTACAGTTGTATAGTAGCAAATGTATTACAGTAGCACTTTACGGGGTGGGTCACGCTAATTCTGGTGCCATTCAAACAGTGGAAAACACTTTTTTACGTAGACTCCTCTCGGTACCTACGAGTAATGTCACCCATATTTGTCACAACGAATTAGGGGTAAATTACATATCAGATACTCTACCCCTCTGTTACTTTGGATTAAATTTGGCTCGTGCCAGAGGTGACATTTTCAAGACGAGTACTAAAAGATTGCCTTTAGCTGAATAAGGCACTAGAAATCCCTTGGCTTGCTTATCAAAAACAGTCTGAGCAGATGGATAAAAATAGCAAATTAAGGATTAAAAGCAGCGGTGTCACTACGGTTGGTGTCACCCAGTGCGGTAACTCCTGGTGCACCCCCTCACGACTTACCCCATGGACCTCCTCCGAGTCCGCCAGTGCCAAATAATGGGACCATACAGAATCTTTAGTAACGTTTGTAAATTTAGGTCCTGTCTATATTTACAAAAGCCATAGAAGAAAAATGGAATTCAAGGTCGGAGGTAAAAGATTGTAAGTAGTTATGAACTAAGAACTACATAGAAAATATGTTACTTTTTTATTTTTATTTTAACATTAAACTTTAAATTTTATTGTTACAGGAGATAAGGTTGTAACCGTTCTGTATTGGGTTTGCACAATCAGCAACTGCCAGAATAGTATGGAACAGTACAAATTACAATGTCACATTAAATCTCGACTAATCAGAACTTTCCTTTCTTGGCCTTTAAAGCTGCAAACTTGTTAATTACTTCATCGAAATCAACTCCTTTCACCAAATCACTTTCAATTGATAATATTGCAAAATCAGAAAGCCTTGACTGTCCCATGGTAGATCGCAAATAGTTCTTTAAAAACTTCAGCTTTGAAAAACTCCTCTCACATGAAGCCACAGACACACAGATCGTAAGAATTAATTGTAGGCTCACTGAGAGATATGGGAGAGATTCTAGGAAGATTCTAGGAAGTCCCATTCAGCTATGAATTTCAAAACGACAAATACTGACCAGTCTTTGGCTTCTTCGAGATCAATCTCTGCTGCCTTCAGGTGCCTTCTCAGCCTTGGTATTTCTAATAAAAGTACTCCCTTGGACAACTCATCATAGAAAGTGGTCAATTTTGGAATGGACACCAGTAACTCTTCTTCAGTGGCAGATAACAAACTCTTGGCTTGAACAGCCTCAAACATGGCTGCTACTTCCTTGATGGCTCTTGATTTGATCTGGAGTTCAGAATGGAAACGATCAATACACTCAAGCATCGCCCTCTTGTTTTCTTCTTGCAGAGTTAGTCCAGCATCTCTTGTATTCTCACCTGTCATCCTCTTCTTGAACCTGGGTCTGCTCTCTACTGAAATTCCATACTGGTCTGATTTTAAAAGCGCCTGTTCGATTGCCTGCTCCACTAGATGATTGCGCTGCTCGTACAGAAAAAGTCTTAGCGTCTCTAGCTTTGTCACTACCTTGTCAAGAGTTAAGCCCTTAGTCTGAAGGTACAGCTGTGTAAGATTAACTTCTTCAAGTGCATCACACCAATAGTAGAGGTGCCACAGAAACATGAAATTGCAATGCAGCAGGCAAAAGACCTTTGGCTGTACCTCTTGTGTCTAAATTTTCATCTGGATCTCATAGAGCTTCAATTGCCGCCACATATTCATCAAAGTTTTCTTTCACTGTCTTTACTGCAGCATGATGAGCACTCCAGCGTGTTGTTGATAGCCTTTTCACTGAGACTCCAGTGTGGTCCATTAACATCCCATCGGTGAGTGGAAGCAGCAAAGAAGGAAAACATTGTCTCAAGAGTTCCAAAAAAAGTCACACACAAAGCATTTTCAACAAAAGAGTGTTGGCCACACAAGTTAAGCGAATGGTCCACACATCCATTAAAAATAGCTTTCCTGTTCTTTCTTTTCAAAATGGCTTGTACACCGCCATGGATTCGAGCCATAGTGGCAGCATTATCGTAACCTTGAGCGTGGCACATCATAATGTCGAGTTCATCACTTTCCAGATTTTTAAGAATATCAGAACTGAGGTCAACAGCTTTTTTCCCCTTTAAAGGGAAACATCCCAGAAACACTTCTCTTACTTCAACTTTCCTATTTTGGATTTTCACATATCTGATCACTTCGGACATTTGGTCAGTGTGTGATGTGTCAGGTGTGCTATCAAACATGATCCCAAAATACCTGGCAGATTTTATATCCATGACAAGCTTCTCCTTCACATGATTTGCTAGGACATGTATAAACTCATTCTGAGTTTTTGGTGCAAGAAAAGATACTGATGCTTTGAGTTTACATGTGCTTCGCTTTAATCTCATTAGGTGCTCTTTCAGCACTCGGTCATATTTAGAAAGCATCTCAACCATTTCAAGAAAGTTTCCTTTATTCAATGAAGATTCATCTTCATTGTGGCCCTGAATGCCAGATTCTGCTTGGCAAGAAACAATGTGATATCGAGCAACCTGTGCAAGATGTCTCTCCACTTTTTCTTCTCTATGTCCATCAAAAAAGCAATAATTTTGGCGTCAATTGTTTTGTGCAATTTAAGTCCTGCTGCCAATGTTTTCCATTTTTCAAGACAATGTAAGTGCTCTTCGGATGTCTCATGATTATGCACTTCCGGGCTCAGTTTCTACCACATCTGAAACCCAGTCACAAATTTGGATGTCGTGTCTGTAGAATTAGCGATAAAGAGTCGGCAGCAAAAACAATATAATTTCATGGATGGTTTACTCACTGACGAGTGAGTAAACCATCCAGGATCGCAACACTTTCTCGCCATTCGGCATCACCTTGTAAAACCACTCTTTTGATAGCTGGCAAACATCTCCTTTTGCTTTTGGATCTTGCCTTGTTGCAATTCTGAAAGGGCTATCTTTGTTCTGGAAAGAAGCACTTCCTCTTTTGATGATTACAACCCGCAAATTACCTGGTACTGGTATATTCCAAAAAGAAGCATCATCTAAATGATATCAATTTTCCCCCTTAACCTCATTCATCATCTCATTTACAGTATCATGGTTGGAGTCACTTTCAGTACTTTCTTCTGCTTCAAATTCATCCATTTGAATTTCCATTTCCTTTCCTTGTTTTTCTGCTTCATTTTTTTCTTCTATTTCAACTCCTTCCTCTTTTGCAGAATGCATACTGGCATCAGAATCAGCGTTATCAATTGGTGGCCGAGGAACTGTGTCTTTTTATGAACTCTAGCCATCATCTGGTCTCTTGACATATTGAAACATGGATCCACGTAGTGTTGAAAGTGATTCATTTTTTCCTTTTTTGCTTTCTGTTATAAAAAACAGCAACTTTAAAAACACCAACAACGACAAAAACAAAGCGTGTTTTTATGCACTTGTAGTGGGCGTGGGCTGATGAAACGGCGTGTCCGAGGAGCCATGTGAGTGACGTGTTTTGAATGTCGATGTCCGGACGTCGTATAGCTAATTGGACAATAATCTTGGCCGGCGGCCGGGTAACAGGTTACTCCATCCTCCTGATTTATGTAGCGATTTAAAGCAGAGGCTGCAGAGGGCAGAGCTATTGATAGAGAAAGTTTGCCCAGCACCCAGCAGCCAACAGCGTAACCAGATTATATATTAGTCTAGTCGCCATTTAATTTTTTATCTATTACTGTAACTATATACAATGTAATCTTCTGGAGGAGTTATTATACACGCAAAACAAAACTGTATCACGCTTTTGTGTTTATAACTAACAGAACAGAGATATTTTTATATTTTAATAATACATTTCTGTCGCTGGGCTGAAAAAATGCATAAGAATAATTTCATAGAGTGACATAGAATCATAGACAGTACTATTTAGCATTTTGGTGTCACGGTGTCACCCCATGTGATGGTGTCACCCGGTGCGGTCCGCACCCCCCTAGTGATGCCCCTGATTAAAAGTTTGTTCCAAAACCTGTGCTTAATGGAGAGGGCAGAATAATCCTAATACATGCCGAGCGTAGCCTCGCGTAACCCACTGATAACCTCATGTAGTGTAGCACCTTACCTGGCTACCTTAAGCACCTCAACCACAACTTTTAACTGACTCGTTTTCGTCTTAGCATTTTGCACTTTTTGGCAGCCTTCCCTTATCAGGGAGGCTGGTTTCAAAGGTTGCCAAAATGCCTTTGTGACAATTTGTCACAGCAAAGCACTATTCCTCTTACATTATTTTGCACCTCATACAGCACTGAACGGAAATGTTTTTAGTACCAATCCAGTGGGCATCTACTCTTAGATACTATAAACAAGGCAAGAAATATCTGCAACGTCTTGAGACACATTAAATAAGTTGTGCATTATTAAACTTTATGTATACAATTTTAGCAGTGCAGAAAAGGCACAAAATATTGCAGTGATAAATATTGGCAAGTTTTAGTGCTCTGGATATTACCGGATTTTAAATGTGAGTTCACCTGATTTTAATTTTTCCTGAACTTTTAGTATTGGACTAATTATTTTATATACAGAGTCAACAGTATTCTCACCCTAAATATCATGTATTTACTGTAACTTTTATTGACTTTTTCCGAATAAATTTGTTTTGAATTGAGTTGACTTTACTTAATAATATGAGGCATGCACAATATGGAAAGTAAGGAGAGGGTGTATCCCTGTTGCTATGTCACTTAGTCTAGAAAGTGGAATTGTTCTCTGGAAAAATGTATGCAACTTGTCAGTTGACAGTTGCAGGTCTTGAATGCTGGATGACTACTTGTACTAATCAAGTAATACTTCGCTCTATGCTATGCTGCTACGAGTCATCTCTTACATTTGGCGACGACTGGAACTACCAACGTGTGCCTCAACACATCGAGCCTACCTTTAATCTTCACATGTGTGTGCTGCGCTTCAACTGCTTCCTCGCTGATTGGAGGAAAAATCTAGGTGGTCTCTTCCCCCTTCCTGTGGATTCGCCGAAGCTCTGCCTTATTGTCCGATTCCAGTGATTCTCCTCCTCCTTCACAGATGATTCAATAGAGGGCAGGGATTGTGTGCCGTGAGATCTCTTACTCCCCTGTATATTGTTGGGGAAGCTGGGCCACTCCGGCTCCACCTTTCTAATGTGAGTACTGATATTCATATTTACTTCTTGTAGGCCCTTAATCAGGTGTGGGGAAGCCTAGACTTATCGACCAAAGCGTCTGCGCGACGTTGCATGAGCCAGCGTGCGCAAGCCCCGCTGTCCCTGTGATGTTGCGCGAGCTGGAGGAAAGCCCTTCTGTCATTGTGGGGCCTCCAAGAGCACCTGCGCACGCAACTCCATTATTTCTGCCTGAGTGAAGTCAACGGATACTCTTCACTCACGCACAACAGAGAAGATTTGGGGGCCATCTTTGTTTGGTATAACATCGCTGATGCGCACAGCTTTCCTCATTACTTATGCACATCATCTTTGTAGAGATTAACATCCCTGATGCACACAGCTTTATTCATTGTTTATGTGTATCCTTATTGGCTTTAACATCACTGATGCGAACAGCTTTCCCCATTACTCTTGCGTATCATTATTTATAGCATTAACATCACTGATGCGCACAGCTTATGTCATTGAGTTCATACACACAGTCTATATGTGAAAAGTGCTGAGCGTCATGCCTAATGCAAAAAAAAGCTTTCATCATTACTTATGTACATCATCTTTGTTGGCTACTACGTCGCTGATGTGCACAGCTTTCTTCATTGTTTTGGCGCAACATCCTTGTTTGCATTAATATCGCTGATGCGCACAGCTTACAGTTCACAGTTATATTTGTAAAAAAAAAAAGGGAGACAGGCATCAGATAACATTGTTGCTGTACTCAGCTTATTTCAATAAAATGTCATGTGCACACCTATAGCTGCATCTTTAAACCTACTTAGCGTTCTGCACGGCTGATGTGCACAGCTTTAGGAGTGACAATTTCAGCAGTGTTGTTGTCCACTGCAAAGGTGCACAACTAATGTTTTGTCAGAAATTCATTATATCTACAAATGTAAAATTGGTTTGTTTCACAATTGCTGCATATACTAGTTTGCAACTTAGACATATATATATATATATATATATATATATATATATATATATATATATATATATGTAATATTATTGATATATGCGCCTGCTTTGCTTTCATAGCCAATGCACACTAGTATACCTTTTGCTAATTTGGATTTACAAAAAGTATGTTTTGTTGTTACAGAAGTTGCTTTATTCATGCAGAATGTTCCTGCTCCTACTTTCTTTTTATCTTCTCCTGGTGAGCCTAATCTACACTGGTTAAACTGGAAAACGGTGTTCACCCACTATGCTTGCGCACTATGCTGCGGTACATCACTTAGTGCAGAAAGGAAAACTTCCTTGGTAATGCATTGTTTGGGCGCCAAAGATCAAGAAGTTTATGAACTTCTTCCTGACCTTCCAGATAACGAAACCTCTAGTCTTAAGGAGTTTGAGATTGCTATTAAAATATTGGATTTACACTATTTACCAAAGGTGAGCAGAGTTCTTGAAAGGTATCCCTTCGGTAGATGTATGCAAAAAAGAGATGAATCTGTTGAACAATATATTACGGAGCTTCGTAAGTTAGCCTCAACGTGCAATTTTGGTGCATCATTAGAATAACGTCTTCGAGACCAGATGATGTCGGGTTGTGGCATCAACAAAGCGAGAGATAGCTTGTGGCAGAAGGATAATCCCTCTTTGCACGAAATTGTTACAATTGCAAAAACTCATGAACATTCAAGAGTATGTTTGGAAACTATACAAAAGAGTGATCCATCTGATAAAGCCCAGAGTTCAGTCATGAAGGTGGATAAAGACAAAGAGAAGAACAAATATGAAGGGATAAAGAGCAGAATCTTGAATAAGTCTGAGTTTCAACCTAGTACTTCAAAGAGTTTCCAACCTAGTACTTCAAAGAGTTTCCAGGGCAAATGTTTTACATGTGGAAATTCAGGCCACATGGCAAACTTCAAAGACTGCCCTGGATGTAAAGCTTCTTGCAGCATGTGTGGTTGTAAAGGACATTTTATCAGATGTTGTAGGTCTGGTAGAGATTTAAAAAAGTTAGAGAAGTACATTTATTTGAGGAGGTTATGGAAGAAGTCAACATCTGTCAGGTCAAAGGGTCTGGAAGTGAAGGTCTCATAGATGTTGTATTAATAAATGATGCACCTGGGAAAATGTTATTTGATTCTGGGGCAAAGGTGACCTTGATTCCAAAGAAGCTCATTGATCAATATCTTTTGAAGAAAGTCACCTTGTTGTAACCAGATTTAAGACCAGGAGGATATGGGTGAAATTATTGATTTACTAGGATGGTTTTGGGGGACAATTGAATATAAAGGCAGAATTATTCCCGGCAAGATGTATGTTTCTATGAGGGGTGATTCCTTACCAAGGAGATCTACATGTCTTTTTGGATCCTAATAAGAGCCCGTCAGTGTGTCTGAAAGATTTACCATCTGTTAGTCAAGTTGGAAAAGAGTGCAAAGCCTAGGTCAGTTGGTTTCCCGAGGTATTTGAAAACAAGCTTGGGTGCCTCAACAAGTATGAGCATAACAATTAAACCTGGTTCTATTCAAAATGTTGCTAAAGTTAGGGGAGTTCCACTTATGGTGAAAGATAGTATGAGAACTGAGCTTAATGAACTCAAAGCTAATGATATTATAGAGGAAGTTGAAGCAACTGAGTGGCTTTCTCCCATTGTTATGGCTCGTAAGGCCAATGGGGAGGCCAGGCTTTGTGTGGATCTGAGGGGGCTCAACAAGGCAGTGGTGGTGTACCATTATCCACTGCCTAACATCAGTGTGATGTTGTGCTCCCTTGGTGGGGCAAAGCATTTTTCATCTCTTGACTTGACCTCAGCTAATCATCAGGTCAAACAGCATCCATCTTTTCAAGATTTAACGGCATTTTTAACGCCGTTTGGTACCTTTACATTTTTGAGAATGCTGTTTGGCCTGATCTCTGCAGGTTCAGTATTCCAAAGGGTTATGGAACACATTCTCAAGGGTTTTGAAGGGGTCAAGATTTACCAAGATGAAGTTCTGGTGTTTGGTGTGGACTCCGTAGAACATGATCAGAGGTTAAGTTTGGTTTTAAGGAATATGTGTAATGCTGGTTTGACTGTACGTGCGGATAAGTGTAAATATGGCTGAGATTGAATATTTGGGTCATCAGGTGTTTGTTAATGGTATTAAGCCCAAATCTGCGCTGGTAGAGACCATCTGCAAACTCAGGACTCCTATGAACAAAGAAGAACTGGTGAAATTCTTGGGTATGGTGGAATTCTACCACCAGTTTGTCCCTAATTTTGCTAGTGTGACTAGTCACTTAAGGAACCTTCTAAAAAAAAGGGTGTGAGTTTGTGTGGTCTAATGTTTGTGAAGGTGAATTTCAACACTTGAAGATGTGTCTCAGTAAAGCCCAAGATCTCAGCAGTTTTGATCCAAGGAAAAAATCCTACTTACCGACGGACGCCAGCTCTAAAGGTTTGGGGGTAGTCTTATTTCAGAAATCTAATGGAGTCGAGAAGGTTGTCCTGTTATGTCCAGACCTTTAAGAGGGGCGGAATGCAACTATTCCGCTGTGGAAGGGGAGACGCTGGCCATATATTGGACCATCCGCAAATTACGTAAATTTCTTTGGTAATGTTTGTTTGAAGGATTAACGGATCATAAACCTTTGAAGGAACTCTTTTTTTTGTAAACAGATTTTATTTGATAGATTGCACATATAGTGCAGCACCCCGCACTCCGGAGTAAGCTGCCAGTCATTACAAGGCATCAATGAAGTAGCAATCCGTTCATCAATTTCCCCCCTCCCTAACTCCCCAACCCCCCCCCCCCGGGATCCCCCACCCCCGGTCACTCAACACCGTCTCCCCTATTCTGCAAATCAGTTCTCGGTCCAGAGTTTACATACATCCTCTATCATGGCTCGTTATACAGTCTCCACAGTAGCTTCCCGCTCCACCGGAGATTCCAGCCACAGGCCCCTATAATCAGCCCACCTCTTCCATATCCTATAGTGCTTACGCGGGCAGCCACGGGCCACAAAGATTGGCTGCTCTAGTCCCATACAGAAATCTAACCCCTTCTTCCATACCGGAACAGAAGGAGCTCGGGGGTCTTTCCATGCTTTAGCAATATCTCTTTTGGCGAGGGGCAGGCCAAATAACAACAGATGCCTCTTATATCTGTTCCCCCCCACCTCCTCCATCACATGCAGCAAACCTAATCGTGCTGTGCGTGGGAGTTCCCACCCCAGGACCTCGGACAGACAATCCCACACCCCTTTCCAGAATCTGGCCAGTGAGCTACAACTCCACACCGTGTGAATCAACGTCCACACTTCCCTCTCACATCTAAGACAATTCGGGGATGCAATGAGGCCTGCCCGCCACAATCTCTCCCTAGTATAATAAATTCTGTGTAAGTATTTGAATTGGATAAGCCGCAGGCACATCGCTATGGCTGCACTTCTAGGGGCCTCCAGTGCCTCTCGCCAATCCTCCTCCTCCAGTACCCCAACATCCCCTTCCCATGACTCTCTGAGCTTCTGCAATGTCGTGGAGCAGTGTGTGACTAGTGTCTGATAGATGCAAGATATCTTTTTATCTCCTAAGTCCCCCATGAAGACCTTAGCTTCCAATGGACTAAATTCCGGGAGGGAATCCAGACCTTCCAAGCTCGGTGCAATGGCATGGCGGAACTGTAGATATTGAAAAAATTGGAACCTGGGCATGTCATACTCCGTTCGGAGATCCTGGAAGGATTTGAGTGTTGTACCTGACATTACATCCCCCAACCTTGAAATCCCTATAGTATCCCATCCCTTGAAACCCCGGAGGGACTCCAGAGAAGGAAGGCATCCATTATTCCACAGTGGGGTTTCCTCGGTCAACGTGCCCCACCATCCCATGCGATGCAGCGTCCGTCTCCAAATCTGGAATACCAGTTGAAGCCGTGCCGCGTACAGTATCCCATGTAGGGAATTAGAGCCCATCAGGTGTCGTTCCAGGGCATATGGTGGGTCACCCCTATCTCCGTACCACCACTCATTCAGAACCAGGAGATGGGAGGCCTGGTAATAGGAAAGGATATCTGAGGTCACTAAACCACCACAATACGTTGAGAGAAAACATGTCCGCAATGCCACCCTCACCACACCTCCCGCCCAAAGAAATTGCCCCAGAGCTGAATTTACTTGGCAGAACCACTGGGGTGATATTGGATATGGATGGTTCTGTAATTGATAGAGCAATCGGGGAAGTGCCACCATTTTAACAATGGCCGATCTGCCAGAGATAGCAAACCTCCTAATTTCAACCCTGCTCTCCCTCACCCCCCCCCCAATATGAACGGCATAGATTTGGACCATGATGTTAGGATCTTAAATACCTGGATACTCGCCGCCCTGGACAAACTTGTCCCTGAGCAGTTGGAGAGCACTAGAACTAAAGGGAGAGGAGCGCCTTAGTTTGACGCCTCCCTGAAACAAAAGAAGCAAGCCCTTCGTAAGGCAGAGAGAAAGTGGAGACTCCACTATAGCCAATCAGACGCCGAAAATTTCAAAACCCTGCTCTCAAAATACAAGGCAGACATCTTGGAAAGAAAGGCTGCTTTCTATGAGGGAAGAATTAGGGAGGCTACTAACATACAGCGAGAGACATTTACCATTCTAAGGGAACTCACACAACGTGAAGGGAAAATTTCAGTGGGTGACCAACCTGACGGTGACTCCTTTCAATCCTTCTTCCTCCAGAAGGTACAGGACATCATCACCGACATCAATGCACGGCCAGTCACAACCATGCTGCCTAGCCAGAATGTTCAGGTGCCATCCATGACTTTGGATAGCTTCCCTCCCATTAACGACAAGTGCTTAGCGCAACTGGTCGGTCAAACCAAATCTGGCTCTAGCATAGACCCATGCCCCCCCAAAACCTTTAAAATGGCTCTGCCAGGCATTCAGCCCCAGGTACTGAGTCTACTGAATAACTCACTTAATTCAGGCTATCTGCCGATTCAGATGAAAGAAGCCAGGGTCTCCCCACTTCTGAAGAAAGCAGGAACAGACACGACAGCCTTAAAAAATTATAGGCCCATTTCGCAGTTGCCTTTTCTAAGCAAGATCTTAGAAAAACACGTTCTCAGCACTCTAGCCGGCCATCTGGAAGAAAACCATCTCCTTCATACCAGGCAGGCTGGGTTCCGGCCCCAACATAGCACAGAATTAGTCATGGCCTCGGTCGCCGATGAGTTGAGAGTCAGGGCAGATAACAAACAGCCCTGTGCCTTGATTCTACTAGACTTATCGGCGGCTTTCGACACGGTCAGCCATACCATCTTGCTGGACCGTGTCGCAAAATTGGGGATCACAGGCCAGGTGCTAAAGTGGCTAGAATCCTTCCTGTCTGGTCGAACCCAGAGAGTGCAGCTAGGAGACCAACTGTCTGAGATTCGTGACGTGACCTGGGGAGTGCCCCAGGGGTCGGCGTTATCCCCCCTGCTTTTTAATATCTATCTACAACCACTGGTGGAGGAGCTTATGCATATGAACTGTGAAATTTTTAATTACGCAGATGATACTCAGCTCTTAGTCCGGTTGGACAACACCAAAGAGGCCCAGGAATCAGTGAGGAATCTGCTCTCATTCACAGTCAACTGGATGACTAACAATCTGTTGAAAGTGAATGCTGACAAGACGGAAGTGCTGGTGATTAGCAACAAAGAGGATCCCTGGAGTGACTTGTACTGGCCCCCCGAGCTAGGAACCACTCCGTCTCCTGGTTCTGTGGTAAAAAGCTTGGGGTTAAGGATCGATGCAGACCTCTCAATGGCCCCTCAAGTTTCTGCTGTGGTAGGATCCTGCGTTGGTGTGTTGAGGCAATTGCGAAAGCTAGTTCCCATCTTATCTGCCTCCACCCTGCAATCGATCGTATCCGCCACAGTCATTTCGAGACTTGATTATGGCAATGCCTTATACCTAGGCCTATCACAGAAGCTGTTGAGGAAGCTGCAGGTAATTCAAAACGATGCGGCCAGGCTGATCCATTCTTTGCCTAGAAACTCGCATGTAACCCCACTGCTTCAGAAGCTGCACTGGCTCCCAGTGAAATTCCGAGTGCAGTTCAAATGTCTCTGTGTGGCCCATAAGGCACTCTTTGGGAAAGCCCCAGAGTACATTAAGCAACGTCTAAAGAGGTATATTCCCGGGAGGCTATTGCGCTCAGGAACAACCTCCAACCTGTCTCAACCTAGGTTCAAATTAAAGACCAAAGGAGGCAGGGCCTTGTCTGTGCTCCTTCCACAACTGTGGAATGAGCTTCCACCTACATTGAAAGAGGAATCGCAGCTTCTACCTTTCAGAAAGAAACTAAAAACTTATCTTTTCAGAAAGGCCTTCATGACATCATAGGAGGTGAAACAACTGAGGTTCTAGGGTCATTAGTGTGTTATGTTCTTTCTGGTAAGCGCTTAGAGACCGGCGGTGATAGGCGCTATACAAGTAATCCCTAACATAACATAACATAACATATAGGACCATGTCTTCATTTCGGTCCGGACCCGATCCCAGACCGGCACCAGGAGATTGCCGGGACCTCTGAGATAAACACTCCTAGATATTTAATGCCCCCAATTTCTACCTGTAACGTGGAAGCCCATTCCCCCACTCCGGATTGCTCTCCGAGCACCCACAAAGACGATTTACGGGGGTTCAGGTACAGGCCCGAGGTTTCGCCAAAGATCTGCATTATCTCGAGTATACGGGGCCCGATCTGTTAAAGTTGGTAAGAAAAAATAAGACATCGTCCGCATATAGGGCAATTCTATCAGACGGACCCATCTCCCACTCGAAGCCACTAAGCTGTGCATCCATTTTCCCCCCATCCGCCAGTGGCTCCATGGCCAGGGCGAATAGGAATGGCGAAAGAGGTCAGCCCTGCCTAGTGCCTCGCCCGATTGCAAATTTAGATGATATGGCACCTGCCACCCTAACCAAGGCTGTCAAGTCCGTGTATAATAGTCTCAAGTAGGATAGGAAACAAGGCCCTAAGTTAAACCGGGGTAGTTACGCAAATAGGTAAACCCAACTCAGTGAGTCAAATGCCCTATCAATATCAGCTAGGAGAAGTGCCGCCTGTGCCCCGGTCTCTTGAACCGCCGCCATTGCCACATGGGCCCTACGAATGTTATGTCTTGTAGCTCTATGTGGCATGAACCCGGCCTGATCTGGATGGACGAGTCCCGCAATGTGGGGCAGAAGACGATTCGCCAGTGCCTTGGCTAGAATTTTTGCCTCAACATTCAGTAGAGATATGGGCCTGTAAGAAGCATGTTGCTCGGAGGCCTGCCCGGCTTCTGAAATACTACCACTTCAGCATGCCTCCAGTCTGCGGGGAGGCAGCCTCGTTCCTGTGCCTCCGCAAGTGTCGCCCTATAGGCCGTGCCAAGGTGGAGGTGATATTTCTTGTAGAACTCGCTTGGAAACCCATTGGGTCCCGGAGCCTTTCCAGTATTGAGTTATCTCAGGGCCATTCCCAACTCTTCCGCCGTAAACGGGAACTTGAGGCCATCACGCACCTCGTCCGACACCGCCAGTGCGGCAGGTCTGCTATGAACTTGTCTACCATCTCCGCTGGGAGGCATTCATTCGGGGCATACTGGTTCGCGTAATAGAGCGCAAAACTCTCCGCCAGCACCTTCGGATCTGTGATCGGGTCCCCAGCGGCATCTAGGAGCCCCGGCAAAGTCTGAGCCTGGAACGTGCCCTGGCAAAGCCGGTGCAACATCGTTCATGACTTATTCCCCCACTGACAAATCCTGTTGCGCGTCGCCAGCCACGCCTGACGTGCCTCCTCCAAAAGCAGGGATGAATAAGATTGCTGTGCCAGGAGGAGTTGCCCCACCATATGACTTTCTCCACTTGCGCTACAACGACGCTCTAGGGTCTCTATGTCCGCGGCGGCGCGTATTAAGTCTGCCTTGCGCTGTCGGCGCACAGCCGCGCACCACGCAATGTCCACTCCCCACAGCGTGGGCTTCATGGCCTTCCACACCGTAACTCGGGAGCTGTGACCGATCCAACATTCTCTGCCAAGAATTGGGTAATGGCCTCCCCCATGTGTTTCTGGTAGTCTTCGTTGTGAAGGTGCCATGTGGATAGGCGCCACCGAAATGGCTCCCTCGCCCTACCCAGCAGTAACTCGATACTTACAGGGGAGTGGTCCAATAGCCCCCGCGGCAAAATAGCCGCCGATCTTACCCTACCAATAACTGCTCGTGGGACAAAGATATAATCAAACCTAGAGAAGGAGTTATGGACTGCAGAAACTTAGCTGTGACCGATCCAACATTCTCTGCCAAGAATTGGGTAATGGCCTTCCCCATGTGTTTCTGGTAGTCTTTGTTGTGAAGGTGCCATGTGGATAGGCGCCACCGAAATGGCTGCCTCGCCCTACCCAGCAGTAACCCGATACTTACAGGGGAGTGGTCCGATAGCCCCCGCTGCAAAATAGCCGCCGATCTTACCCTACCAATAACTGCTCGTGGGACAAAGATATAATCCAACCTAGAGAAGGAGTTATGGACTGCAGAAACTTACGTGTATTCCCGCCTAAGTGCGTGTAGATACCGCTAAATGTCCACCCAATCTAAGTTTCTAACCATGTCCCCTAATTTAGTAGATGCTGTTGGCGCCCACCCACCTCCGGGCCTACATCTATCCACCAACCCATCCATGACATCATTCCAATCCCCCCCACCACCGCTGATCTCTCAGGAATGTCAGCCCAGAGCGCAAAGAGCCTCTCTACCAAGGACTACTGCAGAGGAGGTGGAGCATATACACTGCCTAATACCAGAGTCTCCTCCCCAATTCTAACCCTGATAAATATGTACCTGCCCTGTGGATCGGCCCATTGAGTGACGTGGACATAGGAGAGTCTGCGGTGCACTGGTATGGTAACCCCCCCGGGAGCCTCTAACAAAGCCCGCATGATAAACATGCTGGTAGCCAAATCGCTGCAAGCAAAGTGTTTTGTTACCCAATAAATGTGTTTCTTGTAGGAGTAGTACGTCAGCGCTCTCTCGTTTGGCCTGTCGCAGTACAGCGCCCCTCTTAATTTGGTCTACCATGCCCCGCACATTCCAGCTGAGGATTCGGAGGGATGCTCCATGACCCATCACTCTAGCCTCCGCGCTCGCCATCGGTGAACCAGGAAAGGAAGTGCCCCTGTGCTGGGCCCTTTAGATGCATGCAAATAACACAAGGAGACGTCCTCATTGTCGTGTGACCTTACCCTAACTGACCCTCTATATGAAACAAAAAACTGCCCTCCCCAACTCCTGGTTCCCATCCCCATACCTCAAGAACACTGAAGTACCTATCGCGGTGTAGGTGGCCCTAGGCCCACAACATAGGGCCTGAGCCCGGCCCCACCAATGGATCCCCCCATGCTACCCATAGTCCAGCCTCCCCCCCAACAAGTCCCAACTAGGCGAAGAACCCGCCCCCCCATCATCCCCACCCCGCTAGCCTCGAATAGTATCTGTGTCATACAGTCAGAGTCCCTTTAGTCCAAACTCTCCACCAGAGCAGCGCTAACCTGGCCCTCGCAGAGATCCCGGGTGCATTGTAATCCCTAGTTATAGCTATGGTCCCCTTACCTATGGGACTTACAGTCAGGGATCTACTATGGGAGGATCAGCAGCACCCCTTGAGCTCCCCTCCGCCCCCCCTGAGTTGGAGCGCCTTCGGGACCTGGAACGCCAGTTCCCCCTGCTCCGTGACCCCCGGGCAGTTTGTGACTGTGATCCGCTCTGCGAAGCGTCGGAGTCCAGGCCCGGCGGGGTATGCACTCTCACTTCCACTGTCTCATCGGTCCATTGAAAGACATTTTCTGGAGTGTCAAAAAAGTGGGTGCGTGACTGGAACACCACCCTCAGACGAGCCGGATAAAGCAGAGCATATGGGAGCTTGAGGTCCTGCAGTCACGCTTTTGCCACCATAAACGATTGCCGTTGTTGTTGCACCATCTTTGTGTAGTCAGGGAAAATAAGGATCCGCTGATTTTCATAGAGGAGAGGGTCTTTCACCCGTGTCTGTTGTAAAATAGTGTTGCGGTCATGATAGTTCAAAAGTTTGGCAATGACCGGTCGGGGGCGGGACCCAACCGGTGGTTTCTGAACAAGAGCCCTGTGTGCCCGTTCTATCACAAAACAGTTTGATAGGGAGTACGGGGGAAGCCAACTCAGCAACCATTGTGTCAGGAATTTCTCCATGTTGCCCTTCTCGCAGCCCTCCGGGAGCCCCACAAATAGCAAGTTATTCCGCTCAGCCCGCCCTTCCACGTCCTCTGCCCGGAGTGCTAGATTCTTCTGTACACTCTCCATGTTTGCGACCTTGCGCTTCAGGGTCGCCACATCATCCTCCACTCCCGAGAGTCTGGTTTCGGCTTCTGTAATGCGGGCGACAGCATTGCGCAAGTCTTGACGTAGCAGGGTAACGTCTGCTCCCACAGCCCCAATTTTCGCGTCCAGCATATCCCGGGATTGGGTTATAGCTGCTAACAGTGTTGCATTATCTGGCCCCGGGTTTGGAGGGCCTCCCGCTGCCCCGGCCCCTCCATTCGGCTCCGTATACTTGTCAATTGGCCCATGCTTCGTGGTGCCCCCTCCGCTCCTACCTCGTGTAATTTTGTGCGGGACTCTGGGACACTCACCAACAGTTCAGAAGTTCCGTCAATCAGCGCCCGCTCAGCTCCCCTTCGGATCCTTCAGTGCGTGTATAGACCCCTCTGTGACAGTATTCGTGGTCCGGCTCCTGCGGGGCAGGGCTGCCACCTAGTTCAAAGGCCCAACACCTTTCGCCTCACCCCTCCACCGTAGGGGCCTGTCGCTGCTCTCGTGGGCCCTTTGCTGGATCTTACTGTCTCCAGGCTAGGTGTGCCAGTCCTGTCCATTATATACAGCTCCCAGGCACCCAGGTCTGGCCCGCACCACCAGGCTCGGTGTTAGGGATCGCAACACCGCAGGTCAACAACTTAGGGACCGCCACCGCCCATGCAGGCCATTCACTATGGACATGTGTCAAGTACATTCAGGCTGGCACCCACCTCTCATGGCACTTTAGTCGCTGCCAGTGTCCCCTCTGGTCCAGGGTTCCCCGGGCCCTTACAGACGGGTAGGATGCCCTGTAGTTCCGGCTCCTCATCGGGCCGCATCCCACCACAACCGCACACTTTCGGGGTGTCAGGCTTCGTCCCCACTCCTGCGCACCCCTGCTCTCCAACCGCCGATGAGGGCCGATCTGCCCCCCGATACCCCGCCAGGCCCTGCCCCGCAACGATACCTTCCTCAGGCAGATCCAAACTGTGGTCCCCAGCTTTACGACCTACCGATGGGCCTGCATGATGTCTGGGCTTCTGTACTGCTGCCCGGGAAGGATCACGCCGCACTGTGGCCACCCACGTACCTCCGGAGCTCCCTTGGGAGGCCTGGAGCACCCGCCAGCAATAGTCGGGAAGCGCCGGCCCACCCGCTGCTGTCCTTTCTCGGCGGCCTTTCATGCGTCGGGTCCGGGGGGCCCAAAAATCGAGGCCCCGGCTTCTGCGATGCGGACCAGGCCCCAGACCGCTGTTCCGCAAATGGCACCAGAGCCTCACCCGGCGGTCCGGATCCAAGCGCCGCGCTTCAGGACTTCAAAGCGGCGTGGGGGAACAGGATAGATCATCAGATAATTGGCAGGCGGGACAGAGCTACATTAAGCTGCGTCTGCCATGCTGGCCCGCTTAGCCATGCCCCTGAAGGAACTCTTTACAAAAAAAAGGAATTGATTTTGTCTCACATCGCATTCAAAAGTGGCTTGTTGCCTTACAGGAATTTAATGTTGTTGTCTCCTATTTGCCTGGTGCTAGTATTATTCTGGCAGATTGCTTGTCTAGGTTAGGTAATGCTGATGAAGGATCAGTAAAGTTGATTGCTTTGGTGGTTAAGATTTTGAAGAAGGTGGGGATGTTTGTCTCATCAGTGATGGGATTGTCTCTGAAGATGAATGGAGAGAAACTTTAGCGAAAGATTAAGTTTTACAAAAAGGGATGACTATGGTCTTGGAAGGTTGTGTGAAAAGAAGGAATGTGATCAAGAAATGAAGGGTTTTTGGCAATCAAAGATGAGCTCACAGTTGTGGATGGTATTATTTTAAGGGGAAACAGATGGATTCCTACACATGATTTATGGGATATGTTGTTTAAATGTGCACATGCCAGTCACATGGGAATTGTTAGGACGAAGGAGAGATTGAGAGAAGCCTACTGGTGGCGAGGTATGGATGTCTGGATTGAAAGGGAAGTTAGAAATTGTCCAGAATGTGTGTGTTGTGACAAGGTTTTGAAATGTAGAACACAACCCATGGTACTAAGAGAGGAAGCGGATGGTGCTTGGTCTGACGTAGCCATTGATATTTTGAGCCCTATCAAAATAAAGTCTTGTGACCAGTATATTCTTGTTTGAATGGATATGTACTCATGCTGGCCAGAAATTAAGATTGTAAACTCTATTGAATCTTCTGTAGTCATCGAGTTTTTTGTACTGTCTGTTTGAAAGGGAAGGTTTTTCCCTGTCTTTACTTTCGGACAAAGGGGTGCAATTTACCTCAGCTGTTGTGGAAGAATTCTTATCCACCAGAGGCATCAAACACAAGAAAGCCGATCTCTAGCATCCAGAAAGTAATTAGATTGTCGAGAGATTTGTTAAGGTATTGAAGGAGACTCTGCAACAGGCTTTAGCAACTGGTGCTGATTGGGAGGCTACCATGAGAAAGAAGGTGAGAGAGCACATGTTTACTCCACAGGTCCTCTACAGGTGTGTCTCCTTTTTGTTTGTTTAAGAAGAGGGTGGCCAATACAGAGGTTTGCCCCTCTTGGGGCTGCTCTAAGAGATTAGGAAGCAAGATATATCCTGAGCTGATAACAATAATTAGGCTTTCCTGTTTTCAGTTTCTATTTTTGGTAAATTCTGGTGGGGTTTTTTCAGTGTTTTCAATATCTTAAAAAACAGTTGTTATCAGTGGTTACACATTTTCGCGCCACTAAAAACAACAGAAAAAGTGTTTTTCCGGTGTTTATGGAACGTTTTGCTTTTATTATTGCTTGCTTTCTGCACTGAAAGAACATGGTATAAAGACAGTGTACTTATGGTGTATAGGAGGTCCAAATAGATTTTTGCAAATTAATCTTATTGTAGTACACCATACAATACTTCTTCAGTGAGTCTTTGGGTCATGTGCGCTTGCTCTTTCCTTCCCATGTAATCTTCTGTGAAAAGGCCCTCTCAGCATTCATAGCCCCATGGGTTGAGAACCATCAGCTATGGGACACAGTTGGGATGACTCTTTCTTTGATGCCACATAAAGCACGAAATTATAAATATTTGTGTTTTAGTTCCTGTGCATAAGAAAACAGTGCACCAGAATGGACTAAAAAGTCTATAGCATGCCTCATTAACTCTGAAGATGGTAAAGATGCTTTCAGCATACCATCTAACAAGTGGTAAGGATCTCCTACAGGGAATCACTTCAGCTCGGGTATCAATTTTGACAGGTCATCCCACAACTTTTTTATATACGTAGCTGAATCACTGCAAATACAAACAATATCACTCCAATCTTTGTTGAACTGGGAAAGAACCTTTTTTGCAGAGCATTACAAGTGACACTGAGTTCAATGCTTTCCAAAAGTCTAGTGTCATGTTTTCACCACTATCCCAGATGTTTGGTGATATATATACTTGTCACTATACCTTGCATTGAATGTTTAAAGCCTGAGGGGTTGGCAATTCACCTACTATCAATACTGACCCACTAGAAACTTTGGTCTGATGTATTAAGGATGTTTACCCATTCTCTGTGGGTAAATGTGATGACACATATTAGGAAAGATTTTTATGATACCAGCCATTTTACCTATCAGTGAAAGAATCAAATGCAGCCACAATATCAAATATGAGTTTGATATTTTCTGATTCTCTACAGTTTATAAAATAATTAAACTAGACCTAAAACATGAAACTAAACCCTGCATCTTTAGACCAAAGGGCACAAAACTGAAAAAAGTAAAAGGAAGAAGAAACAATATTTTAGTGGCATCACTAAAGAACAAAACTCAAGCAGAATAATGTTAGACAGTCTTGTATAACAAAGTTGCGCCTTCAGGAAGAGAATAATGACTCTTTCACTCTCTTTTTCCTTTCTTTGAATGGCATTTAGTTTGTGGTTGTGCAGGTGTTTTTTCAGTGTTTATATGTTTTCACCGTTGAGGGCTATTTATCTTTCAGTGGCGTTTTATCAGTTATTATAGGTTTAAACCTAAAACCCCATAGCCTAACAATAATCAATAAAGTCTTTGAATGAATCACAAACAGAGATCTGGAAAAACAGCACACGCCGGTGCTGTTTTACTCGTATCGGACTACACTACGTCCGACGTCATTTTGGGCTTTACTGTTACTTTGAAGATCTGCCTGAACCATGACTTACCGTTTCAAGAGCCTCCAGATCTCTTAATCTTAATAAGACGCCATATAGATGCTGGTACAATCTTCCGTTTAATCATTACTTGTTGGTCCAGCAATAGCCCTGAAGAGGTCTGTGGTCTATACCACCTAAGACAAAACTGTGTTGGCGGCTAGATTCCTTTAAGAAGAATTACATCACAATAAATGAAGAGATGAAGATCATCTTGTTTGTGATTCATTCAAAGACTTTATTGATTATTGTTATCAGCTCAGGATACATCTTGCTTCTTGATTACGTTTGGTATTGATTTTTCTTTACCTTTGGTTGATGGTGGATGGCCATCACCTTATCCTTGGAGCTATCCCTATTGCAATTACCAAATTTTCACTCAGCCTTCCTCTCTGCATTGTACTGCTCGAAGAGATTTTTGTCAATAAAGATGCTGACCGTGTGGAGAGTTGGAGAGACAGAGAGAGAATGATTAAGGAGAAGAGAAAACGGTGGTATGATAAGAGAAGGGCAGTCAAGAACACTGTTCTTTCTGTGGGCGATTCGGTGAAGATAAATTCCCCTTGCTTAGGCAAATTTGGTTCAAAATTCAGTGTACCTTTGAAGGTGATACAGGTTTTTAATAACTCCATTTGTACAAGTGACCATAGGATATGGAACTTAAATAGGGTGACCTAATACCAACCCTCTGTGGTGTCAGAAGGTAAGGATGCAATTCCACAAAGGAAGTTTGTCAGACCTCGCAGGCTAGTTCAACGCTCTGCGAGATATCGAGACTATGTCTAACTTCTTTTCTCCTTTGTTTTGCTTTTGTACGTTTCCTTGATTTTATTTTGATGTTATTGAGGGGGAGGTGATGTAGTGTTCCTTCTTTGAATGTATCCCTATTGCTATGTCACTTGGTCTAGAATGTGGAATTGATCTCTAGAAGAATGTTAGGAGCTTGTCAGTTGATAGTTGCAGGTCTTGAATGCTGGATGGGGTTGTTTATCTTCTGACTACTTGTACTAATAAAGTAATACTTCGCTCTACGCTACGCTGCTACGAGTCATCTCTTACAGAGGGTAATTCAAAGAAAAAGTAGAGGGGACAATTGGAAGTTTTAAGTCGAGATAAACATTTTCATGCAAGGTGTTAGGAACATATGGCAGACTTTTGATATATCATGCACTCTGAGGATGCAAAACTGTAGAAAGAAAGATTATTTGCATGTGAGATTGTGCTATGTTGGGCACTTTTGATAGGCTCTAGTATCAGGAGAGCAGTATGTCTGCTGTCAGGATACTGCTAGATCACAGCTTCAGCAAGGACAGCAGATTATCTCATGAGTTGGAAACTTAAAGTAATCGCTGGACACATATAAAGGGAAATATTGACAGCTTTAGGCTGAGCGTGAAGGGTGTAGTAATTGTATGATAAAAGCAACATGAGAGAATATACAGGGTATGTAATGCAAAAATTGAATGCCACCATCTATAGTAGCAGATGTCTTTTGATTTATCGTTTAGTTTGCCTCACGGTATTAATTACCAAGGCAAAGTGGAATCCATTTGGATGCCCCCGGTTTAGCTTGCCACTGGATGGGGAGAGGATAGCATCACAGCCAGTGGAACTGTATTACATGCACCCCTGACAGTGAAAGTGTATTACCTGCACCCCTGACGGTGAAGGTGTATTGCTTGCACCCGACAGTGAAAGAGTATTACCTGCACTCCTGATAGTTGAAGTGTATTATCTGCACTCTTGTAGCTGGAGGGAGGAGACCGAGACATTGAAGTGAGGAATGAGGGACCACGATGCCTTTAAAAATTGCAGGAGGCCTTTTGTTTAAGAAAGAGATGCAGATTGGTGTCCCGGAACACTGTCATTTAGTTGATGGCAGGGATGATGGGTTGGATTGCAGTTTCTGTTTTGTCAAGGCGTATCTATGCCTTTTATTTGTACTGAGTACAAATTGAAATATTTGTAGCCCTCGCAAAAATGCCAATGCTCTCCCACTTCTCTGACAAGGTACGCTCTAGGTCCTCCTCCCATTTCTGCATAGAATTGATGTGGACAGGTGTGGGGCTTAGGCCAGTGGTCAAGTGTGTGTGAGATATCTCTTCTGGGAGAGGCCTGTGAAAATATAGTCTCTATTTGACTCAGTTCCCTGCTCCCATCTGTGTGTCTCACGCCCATTCGTTCCAAGTGCAATGTCCGCGTTATTTTAAGTTATCTTTGTGTTGGAGTCGGCAAAGGTCTACACATTCTCGCCATTGGAAAAATCCCCCATCCTCTGAGTACTCATTACTCCTTGTACAGGAAAAAAAAGTCTTGGGTAATCTCAGCTTGAAATCTAGGTTATAAATAAGAGGGGGCAGCAGGAATAGGTATTTAGTTGTCTTTGTCCGTTTGAGCAAACCATCCCGACATGTGAAAAGAGCTTTCAGATTAGGTCAATGGGGAGGAGGCAGCCATAATATGCATTCGACCAGAACCAGAGTATAAGCCTCCCTGACCACCAACCATTGGCTTTAGCTTTGGGGATCCCATCCATTCTAATGCTGGGTGAATTTGTGCTGATAGAATATAGCATGGCATATCTGGTAAACCTAAAACACTCCTTTATGGGTTTTAGAAGAGTCGATTTCACTACCCTAGATGCTTTGTTACCCCATACGAAGTGTAACAGTTGAGACTGAACGTCTTTAAGTACAGCTTTGCAGAATCTTATTGGGACTGTCTAAAGGACGTAGACCAAATGGGGAAAGAAATTCATTTTGAAATTGCTCAGAACACTCTCGCTAAAATCACACAATTAAATATTAGAACAAGAGTAGGCTGTCACAAAACTCACAGGGATCACAAGTCATACTGGGGCCGCCTTCACTTTGTCCCACTACAGCTGCCCTTAACATCTAGAAAGCCACAAACCGGTGCTTTCATCAAGGTCTAGCTGACTTACCTACTATGATGTTTCAAGGAACCCCCATACTGAGGTGAAATTCCTGGATGCAATAGGCCAATATGAACAAATATTCCTAAGTTTGTATATTGGGTAAGTGCATATAAACAGTAAAGTAGGTGTTCCTGTGCCTCTCCCCCGAGCACTGGGATAGTAAACTCAACTGCCAGCTTCCTAATGGCCGAAAGGCCTAAAATCACCGCCCTCTGGGGATTTAGGTACAGCTGACATCTGGATGAAGAGGGACAGAGGGGCATGAGCATGGCCAGCCACCTCCACAGATCTCTGGGCTTCACATTACTACCAATATATCAACAGAAAAGGATATCTTGGAGGAATCAACAAGCAAACAGATTACACTCCACTGTCTTCACAATCAAAAACTACTCACCACCAGTCTTAAAAGGACCCAAGAGGCAATTAAATAAAATCTGTTTAATGTAACATGTAGTTAAAAAACAATTGTACAATACATTAAAATTCATATGGTTAAAAACAAGCTGTGCTATATCATACGAAAATATATTGCACAAACATTATTAAAACATTACATATAGGAGAGACACAACATTCAAGACATACATATTTATCTTTTAAAAACTTGCTAAATTAAAGGAATCAGCAAGTGAAAGTGCCTAGATATCACTGATAGTTCATTGTTCCTCAAATTTACCAGAACCAAGGGGGCGTTGACGCATTTCCATGGAAAAACAGTGTAGGTCCACCTTCTTCAAAACAACAACATAAATTATCTCTTTTAACTAAATATGCAGTGTTCACCGATATTTATGGTTATTATTATGAGGGTGAGTGACACTGTTGACCATCACAGATCTGGTCGTAGAAATATGAAGCTCTTATCTATTTGGTTGCTCCTATGGATGCAAGAGGCCTAACCCTCTAGATATCAATATTGGTGAAATGCAGGTGATTGATTCAGGAATATATGTTGGGCATACACCACTATGTTCCTGTGCTCAAAATCATATTCCTGTAGATTTTCAACCTCCTATCAGGTATAAGTCGAAATACTATAGAGGACCTTTATTAAAATTTCAGATCCTGAACCCGGGACATGGTAATGGGGACTAACCAGCCCTCCAAGAATATACGGAAATTAACTTGCACACCAATAATACTTCCATCAGTAGTGGTAAATATCTGATGCCTGCAGTTTCGGCCTCCCACATCCTCCTTCCGATAAAGTAAAAAGGACTACAACATAGTGTAAGGGGAAGAGCAGTTCTCTGTGAGCAACCATAGACATTGTCAATACAGCTGAACCAAGATATGCCCAGTTGACCCCAATGATGTAGGTCATTGATGAGTGTGTACAGTACTGTCCAGACTGGCAGGTATTGCATGTGACCCTCAGCATACTGGAAGCCCTCACACAATAAGTGTGATGTGCTATCGGCTACCCCTGCCCCAAGTAATTTGGAACAATTGATTTTGAATTCCAACACTTCAGAAAAGAGCTGCATGTCCGATACTAAAGATGGTATCGGGGTTGCTGGTTTTGCCTGAATGCACTGGATGTTGTCTGCGAAAAGGGCTAACTTGTATGTTCCTGAATTTGTGGCAACCCCTGTATAGGTTGGTTCCCTTAATTCTATGGCTCAACAGCTCCATCAAAATAACATGAGAGGAGTATCACCACGAGGCCCTAGGCAAAGGTTCTGAGTGGGATGCAGAGGAAAAAATAAATATTTTTCTTTTTATAAAAAAACCCTCACTCACCAACCTGGTTGGTGACATGCTTCATCATTGGGGTCCACCCTGATGGCCGAGTGCCATCAGGGTATGCTACAACACCTGAACTACAGTGGAGCTGGTTTTTTGTGTAAATGGTGCAGAAAGTGATGTTAAAAATTGTCCTGGTATAACCTATGTGAAAACGATTTTATTCAGAAGCTACTGGACAATATTAAAAAGGGGTGAAGATACAAAAAAGGTTTTTATGACCGTGTGCATCCATGTGATTGGTCTACATGTTTCAACCTGTGGGTGGAGATTTCCAGGTTTTCGTCAGGACCAGAAAAAAAGGAAAATGGGTGGTCTGCACACACTAACGTGCAGCCAGTCCTAGATTCCCAGTGCCTACTGGCAAAAATCTGTAGTAGGTGGTGCCTCAAACCTAGATTAGGTGAGGAAAAAAGCAAAAAGACCTGTGGGAGGAAATGAAGAGTCAGGGTGGACCCCAATTGTGAAGCATGTCACCACCCAGGTTGGTGAGTGAGGGTTTTTTTATAAAAAGAAAAATATTTCTTTTTTCATATGCATCCCACTCAGAACCTTTGCCTAGGTCCTTGTGGTGATACTCCTCTCATGTTATTTCGATATTAAGTCCAGGGGACTGGGAGTATTTTCCATTCATCAATGTGAATAAATCCCTTACTCCCTCCTTTTGTTTATACGCGTCAACAGCTCCATCACCAGAGCAAAGATCAGAGGTGAAAATGGACATCCCTGTTTTGTGTCCCTTGCCTAGGGATCTGTTGTGTGAATTTGCCATTGATCTTGATTCATGCAGCGGGCTGTGTAAAACTAGCAAGGATAAGAATTTCATTGAGGAACAAATAGATGACTTGGCCAAGAGGTTTGAGAGGAAGCATCAATCTACCCTATCAAAGGCCTTTTCCACATTGAGTGAGAGAAGGACCATCTAGGTTTCATGATTTGTCACCAAATGGATGAGGTTTGCGGCCAATCATGTGTTGTTGTACGCTCAGGATCCTCATATGATTTCCAAATGAAAGGGCAAAATCCGCTCAGACCAAATATGGTGCAATCTGGAGACCAGAATCCTGGTGAAAATGTTGACATCACTGTTTTTTTTTTAACATATGTTTATTGGCATTTATTATAAACATCACCAGGAGGTGAAAACAGTGTCACATGTTGGCAACGGTAATCAGAGCAATCTAGTTCAGCAATACGTTCTTAGTGTCCAAGTGATGATCTACCAAGCAAAATTGTGGTCACAGGGAACACAGTGTCTTAACTACAGCTACTACTTAGGTTAAGCCTCTATTTAAACCACGATTCAAAGCCACAGAAAACAGTACTCAAATAATCACAGCATCGATATGCGTTGAATGATGTTGACATCATTGTTAAGGAGAGATATCATTGCTCCTATGTGGTTAAATAGTTTCACCAATGGATCAGCCAAGGCATTTTGGAATGCATTGCTAGAAACCCATCAGTGCCTGAGACCTTGTCCGGATCAAACCAAATACCACCAACTTCCCCTCCAGTGGGAGATTGGTTGATCTAGCTATGGAATTGATTCCTCTGAGATTTCAGGGGGCCAATACGAAGCCAGGTAGGTATCCTATCTGGCTGAACAGTTGTACCTCGGCACTCAAATATTTCTTACACATAGAAGCCAGTGCTTCTAAGGGAGAAACTTCCCTGTCCTGACCTTATTAAGGAGTCACGACTTTCAGTGATCAAAATACACAGTCCAATATTTAGCTGTATGTAGAGAACATCCAAAACATCAAATATCTTTGCTGTTTTAATATCGTTTTTTGCACAAATGTATATATCAAATCATATTAATTATACATGTTACAAAACTTGTTGTCAGGAGTTCTTCTGTACACATATCTCAGAGAAACAAAGCGGGCAGCCTTCCTAGAATAGTTTTCATTGTCTTGGAGCTTTTTTGTTAAGAAGGCATGCTGAGATTCGAGTACCAACTCCCATTCTGCCAGTGTATCTTGCTTCTGAGCCTATTCCTCTATGAAGATTTCAGTCTGGTCATTTTATGTTTCCACCTTCTGTAAGGTGATTTCAGACATAGTCTTGGACAGGTCGTGGCGTGGAGAAGTGAATTTTAGACTTAAATTCACACTTTAGCAGCTGTTGGTCCATGGTTTCTGGTGTATTAATTCCTGGTGCTGTTTTCTGGGCATCTTTCAAATCATGTTTCTGACCAGGCAACATTTTGCAGATGGGTGGCTTCTTGGCTTGCTTATTCTTATGACATGCCATGGCTAGACAAGAGCCAGGGCCAGCCCAAAACAATAAGAGGCAGAGAACATTGTCCTCCAGAAAGGTTTCTTATTAGTACCATGATCGAGGAGATATCAAACAATCACCACATACCAAGTACCACCCTACACCCCCGGCCAAGAAACAGAATTGCGGCACCCCAACGTATATTGGAGCTATCAGCTTTGTGGCAAGTTAGAGGGGCCCCATTTCTTTTTTTTTTAATCGACTTGAGATAGCACGCAAATCACCCTAGGGCATCTCAGTGCTGAATGCGGGTCAAGAACAGAAACTACACGCGGGGTTGTTAGAATTGATAAGCTTTAAGTTGTTTCCTGAATTTACAGTAACTTGGACAAGAACAGACGTGAAGAGGGAGCTTGTTCCAGTACAAGGAGGCGAGATAGGTAAAAGCCTTACCACCACTGTGTGTAAGACGGATGGAGGGGATCCACAGCAGTGCATTCGAGCTGGATCTTAAAGTACGACTGGGGGCATATGCTTTTATGCTCTTCTGAAGATAAAGTGGACCTTTGCCCTTTAAGGCATTGTATGTAAGGCAGCAGATTTTAAAATGTGCGCGTTTCCTCATAGGAAGCCAGTGTAGTTATTTCAACAACTGCGCCGAAGGGGTGCCTGCCGCGCAGTTGAGCACAAGCCTTGCAGCAGTATTTTGAACCACTTGAAGCTTAGAAATGAGTGTTTCAGTGGCCTCGGCCAACAGGGCGTTGCCATAGTTCAATTTGCTTATTACTAAGGCCTGAACCAGTGTTCTCCGGGTGATGAAAGGAAGATAAGGGAAGATTCTACGCAAAAGACGTAAGTAGTGGTAGCATGAGCCAGTAGTGGTCAGGATATGATTTCTCATGGTTAGGGCTTGGTCAATTTTTATCCAGTGGTTTTTTACTGCATGACTGGGTACAGAGGTGGCGCCCCGCTGCTGCGGGCACCAGTCGTGGGTCTACATGGCAGGGGCTTACCGAACAGCATAATCTCGGTCTTATTTGCATTCAGCTGGAGATAGTTCTTGTTCATCCAGTTAGTGTTGGCCAGCATGCCTGAGGAGAACTGTTCTTTTTCTGCCGCCATGTCCTGGCCAGGTGTGAACAGCAGATGGGTATTGTCAGCATAAGAAATTATATCAAAGCCAAAATGCTCTGCGATCTCCGCCAATGGGGCCATGTAAATATTAAACAAGGTAAGGCTCAAACATGATCTAGAATTGATTTGTGTGAAGAATAGGGACCCATGATGACAGTTTGATGACTGTCACTCAAAATGATGGAGCCATTTTAATGCCAGACCCTGAATGCCGATTTCTTGTAGCCTCTCCTTCAGCCTCATATGGGAGATGGTGTCGAAGGCTGAGGAGAGGTAGCACTGTCTCAGTGCTATGGCCCGGGCGAAAGCCAAATTGGGAAGGATCAAGAATCTGATTCGTTTCTAGCTAAGAGCTGGGGTGCTTATTGACGAGACTTTCAAGTAGTTTGGCCAAAAAAGGTAGTAAAGATATAGGGTGATAGTTGCCTAGCAATTTGGAATCCAGAGAAGGTTTTTTTTAGAAGGGGGAGTACACAGGCCATCTTCCATTCTGACGGGATGGTACATGTTTTAGCTGAACAGTTAAAAATCTCTAAGATTCCTGGGGCACAAAGCGTGGCCAACAAGGACATTGTATTAGGTGGGCAAGTGTCCAATGGAGAGCCTGACTTTGCAGAGACCAAGGAGCTATGGATTTCTCCCAGTGAAAAAGGCTCAAAACTCTCTAAAACATAAGGGGTGGTTGTTGCCTGCTTAGATTTGGGAGTGGGAATTCCTGGGTCTTGATTAGGGACGATGTGTAGTTTTGAATAAATGTTGGAGATTTTGTCTTGGAAAAAGTTAGCCAGTGAGTCGCAGAAATTCTGGGACTCAGGCAACGTTTGGGAGCACGCTGTAGGAGTGATGAAGTTGTGAACTATGTTAAAAAGGGCTTTGGACGAGTTACTCACCAGATCAATTTGATTAACGATATGGCTACGTCTCGCTAATTTGCTGTTGTGGTGGTAACAGGCCAGCGTTTGTCTAGACAAGTCTTTGTCAAGAGGGCATTTGTTCTTACGCCAGAGTCTCGCTATGTTCTTACATTATGCTTTTTCAGTTTTTAATTCTGGTGTGTACCAGGGGGCCGAGGTTCGGTGATAGGTGGCACGGCAAGGTCTGAGAGGGACAGTTGAATCCAAAGCTGCTGTCAGGGCAGAGTTAAAGGACTCCAGCAAGTTTGAGACCAATTGATTGTTTTGGAGCAGGTTGAGGTTGAAAACTTCCTGAAAGGATTCTATAGTCAGTTTATGCCATGGCCTAGACGTGTCACCTACTTGTCTACCATTCCTGATGTTTGATAGGGGATATGCTGACTGCACCTCAAAGGGAATTAAATGATGATCTGTCCACATGAGGGGGATTGGAGCCTTGCTATAATCCACAAAAGCAATGTTAGAGAATAGTAGGTCTATGGCATCAGGCTTCTTGGCCAGATAGACTGGAAAGAGAGAGCGGTGCAAGAGTGTCTGCAATATTGACTCTGACTGGTCCAAGCCAGATATCCATTCAGTTTACCCCAGCTTCAATCTCCCTTTCATCTCAGATAGTCCCAGCGAGCTGTCCTTTTACGTTCTGCCCTCCTCGGTTTCACAGGGCTGTGGTCTGCTCCATGATCTGCTGTATTGTAGGTGTAGTTACATGTCAGTGCGGCCAACCCTCTTTACCCAATAAGCGGAAGGTTATATAAATGGTGAATGCAGTACATCATACAAACTCTAGAAATTCACTGAAAACGCATGTAAACACATTTAAAAAGCTGTACACCACTTTACAAATGACACAGGATCAATTGACTCAGGGCACCCTTGCTGCTGCCTTGACGTCCTCATTGCTCCTGGCGTCCGCTGTGGCACGCCACGGCTTCTCCGCAGCAGCAAAGGAGGGGTGCAGATGGGTCTGCAGGATGCATTGTGGACCAGCTTCCCACATGCCGCTGGAGCTGCTCCCCAGAATCGTAGCACCACGACTCATGATCTGACGTGCACCCAATCAGTGACTGACTGCCATGCTGCTACCAGGACATGGAATATGAAAAGCCGATCCAGGCACAAGGCCATATGCCAGAGGGGCTTCGGGAATCCGTAGAGCACTACTGTAAGGTAATTTGCCCTACTGGAGTTTTAGAAAAATGAAAAAAAAAGAAATATCATTGGCAGGATAGTTGGGGCAATGCTGAAGCTTTAACAGGAACTGTCCACCATTTCAATTGTCCTCATCACCTACTCAAATTTAAGCCCATTGTACCTGGAGGGTAAACAGACAAAAATCTCGACTACAAAATATCGAATGGACATAATATCGAGTACAAAATATAGGCTGGATAAAATATCGAATGGACAGAATATAGACATCAAAAATATCGTTTTGAAGGTAAGTAATCTAATATCGAATTTTAAAATATAGATAGTCAAAATGTCGAAGTACATAATATAGGTTACTAAAAATATCGAACATTTAATAATATCGAATTTTTTATAGTGTATTTTATGTGTTAAAAGTGTTTATTTATGTTATAATGTAATTTAAGTAATGAATTTAATGTTATTTAAATTTTGCGTAATTTAATTCTGTAGCGGGTTGTGGGTTTATAGGGGAATAGGGTGGGAAGTAATTTAATTATAATTAATTAAATATGTACATTTATTTATTGGTATTTGTTTATAATTAATTGTTAATTAATTTTTATTTTGTAATTAAATTTTAATTGCCAATTAATTTTATTTACTTGATTAATTGATAATTATGTTAATTTAACTAATTTAATTTCTGTAGCGGGTTGTGGGTTTATAGGGGAATAGGGTGGGAAGTAATTTAATTATAATTAATTAAATATGTTAATTTATGTAGTGTTATTTATTTATAATTAATTGTTAAATAATTTTTATTTGGTAAATAATTAAATTTTAATTGCCAATTAATTTTATTTAATTGATTAATTGATAATTATGTTAATTTAACTAATTTAATTTTTGTAGCGGGTTGTGGGTTTATAGGGTTATAGGGTGGGAAGTAATTTAATTATAACTAATTACATATGTTAATTTGTTTTGGTATTTATTAGATTTTAATTCTTAAGTAACTTTTTAATTACTAATTAATTAATTGTTAATTTGTAATTAATTAGTATTAATAGATAACTAATTGTAATGATTAATTTAAATTAGTATTTGTAATTGATTAACCCCTTCAGTGCTAATGACAAGGGTAACTCGTCATGGAGTTTCCATTGATTTCAATGGAAAGTCAATGGAAGTGCATCATGTGCCTTAGCAGCCAAGTGGTTAATTATTATATTATATTAAATTGGTAATTACTTTTAATTATTTTTTTATAGATATTAATATCTATATTTGTTTAAATAATATATGAAGTATCTACTTTCCCTACTGTTGCACTCACTGGAGTGGGAATAGTAATTTTTACCCCTACGCTATCCAACGCTTTCCCTACTGTTGCACTCTCTGGAGTCGGAATAGTAATTTTTATCCCTATGCTATCCAACGCTTTCCCTACTGTTGCACTCTCTGGAGTGGGAATAGTAATTTGTACCCCTACGCTATCCAACCCTTTCTCTACTGTTGCACTCTCTGGAGTGGGAATAGTAATTTGTACCCCTACGCTATCCAACCCTTTCACTACTGTTGCACTCTCTGGAGTGGGAAAAGTAATTTGTACCCCTACGCTATCCAACGCTTTCCCTACTGTTGCACTCTCTGGAGTGGGAATAGTAATTTTTACCTCTACGCTATCCAACACCTTATCTACTGTTGCACTCTCTGGAGTGGGAATAGTATTTTTTACACTTCAGCTATCCTACGGTAATAATATTGGATATTTTTTAACTATATTATGTTACTATATATATATTTTTTTTTGTAAAAAAAAATGTTTATAACTTTCATTAATTATTTAATTAATATAAGGTAATTTAAGTATTTTTAAGTATATTTTAGTAATTAATTTTTAATATTAATTTAATTTAACATTGTTTTTAATAAAGTCGATATGTTTATAAACTATATTTTTGTAAATGATATTTTTTACTCGATATTTTTGTACTTACCTGTTTGTAGATACAAAGTCGATATTATGTCTGTCGATATTTTTTCGCCGATATTTTTGCTAGTCGATATTATGTCCCTCGATATTATGTCAGTGATCCTACCTGGAGCATAGGCACCCCACAAACGAAGAGTTACCATAATCCCTTCTGGGGAGGACTTTGGCCTGGATAATGCCTAGCCTGTAAGAAAAGTTGAGTAAAAGCAACATATTTCTTGCCAGCTGTAAGTGTCAATTACAATTTTGATTACTTGAGATTTGTTGACTGTCGAGAAGCAATAAATAATATCATTTTATAATAAATGTGCAGAATTAACGTGTAGGCTTTAATGAAAGATAATAAATGCATTAAGATGCAAAATAATTGGAGTAGGTAACCTTATTCACTCGTACTAGGCATCAAAAGGCTGAAGGGACCGTGCCTGACAAGCTGACATGACTAAAATAATACTTACATTTAATAAAATGCTATTTCTTGACCTTCTCATAGACATGTTTTCATAATGAATAATAGTTGCATAAATGTTTTCATCTAATTGTGCAACTGTTTCTACTTATATAATGTTCACTGCTACTAAATGAAAAAGTTTGTTATTTAGAAAGATAGATATGAACATTCCCTCATGGGAAAGTAGTTTTGAACAGGAAAATGAATCACAAGTAGACCAGATGAAACCGCTGGATAATAAGAAATAGGCAACATTGAAAGCTACTATGTAAAGTAATTACATTCTTGTGAGAAGATGAGGAGTTATCCTGTTCCCATGAGAGCATTGAAAGATGATTGGCTGGCTGAAGAAAGAAGACACCACAAACTACAACATTGATATTATTTTTTTCTAAAATAGTGTGTGTTCCTAGAGCAGACCTAGAGGTATTCATTCCATTCAGTCACTCTCCCTAGTCCCCACTGCTTTAAGACTCTACGGAGTTTCTTGAACCTCTCTTTATGGTTTTTCTTTGATTGATTCTTGATTTATTTAACTGAATTTTGATGTTAAAGCTTTATGCTTGTGCTCTCACTCTCTCTAACTGGAACTCTATATGGGTACTGACTAGCATATTTTCTCTTCATTCCTAGAATAGGGTTTCTTTCCATTATGAAACATATTGAACACATTTTAATATTTGATTGACGAATATTGAATATTGATTTCTGTCCATATTTGATGATTGAGATTTTTACGAATTAACTGGTGACTTTGAATAAAGATGATTTTATAATAAAACCCTTTAGCTCATAATAAGCTCTCATTATTGGCTAAAATTAGACTAGTAAATTGTGTTTATAATTGCATGCATTGTACAGTTCCTACCTCACACAATCTCACTCAACGTCAAAAGTCCATCGACCCTCAGACAGCAGGAATAAGGCTTGATAATTGTAAACAGAGATTATAATTTAAACTAATTCCCGCTTCAGCAAATGTGTCTGTGATACCATCCAGAGATAAAAGTCCCTAGAATGCAGTGCAGTAGGTTGGTCTCCCTTGGAGTAGTTGGGAGGGGGTCAGGAACCTCCTTTACAGCCATAGAGGTGGCAACGCTAAAGCCATCTCAATCCAGACCTGAAAACATTTAACACAAGTACAAATGTTGGAGGATGTGTTTTTCAGTCTGTTTTAAAAAATTAACTAGTTAGTAACTCATTCTGAGTCCTGTGTTAAACTGATGCAGTGATACTGCAGCTCAAGATGTGGCACTTACTAGAATAACCAAAGAGTATGCTGTGCCTGTCACAGTGTAACAGTGCTACAGTTAGTGAAAATGCCACATTGGCTATCAAAATAAGTGGGAGCTGTGGTTTAAAATTAAGCCCAACTAACTTTAGATATTTGCTTCCAGTTTAAACTTTTTAGCCCAGCCTTTTTTATGGTGACAGGCACTTTTTCTACTGTTTGGAGTTTACGTAGAGACTTAAAGGAAATGTATTTACTAGTTGACTCACACTATTACATGGTGACAGGCACACTTTTTCCATGTGGCATTTTCACTAACGGTAGCCTGTTACACTGTGACAGGCACCGCATCATCTTTTTTTATTCATATAATTCAGTCGCCTGTTATATGGTGACAGCCACACTTTCAACTTTTAGCTATACTACTGCAACATTTTTTCAAGATGTCTTCAATTCCACCATCACCATATTTTCTGTAGCACCCAGGTGAATTGTCTTTGTCGGAGACAATTGGTATAAGGTATTTATGGCAACTGTAGAGGTGCTTGATGGAGAAGACTGCTCAGCCACAGGAAACATGTCCTGCTTAGAGAGTGTCTTGTGGGTGACTGCGCTTAAAGATTTAAAAAAGTTATCACCTTTAGAGATCAGTTCTGTCGAAGAGTTAAATGTTTTTGAGTATACACTCAAGCAGTTGGGTTTAAGGTTATGAAAGGAGCATGAATATTGTTATAAAGCAATATAAATGTTATTCAAGAAACCCATTAGTCACCGAATCCATTGAAGAGCATCTTGTGGTGTTAGGGGATCTTGCTGTTCCATGCAATTCAGAAAATATCAATTATGAACAAGTTCTAAGAGATCAAATCCCTATGAAGTGCAAAAGCACGAAAATACAGGAAAGACTATGAGTTTGTTTCGACCTAACACTTAGGGCAGCTGCGACTATTGCACCGACCAAACACCTAGTGCAGCTGTGAAATCAAAGAAATGTGTTCACGAATTCTGGAACAAAACTCTGGATGTAAACATTGTGATTAGGAAATTGGAAAAGGGCAAGACCACTCAACGTGATGAAAACAAAACTAGAGAAAAGAAGGGTAATCTTTTGTGTTGCTATTGTGGTAATCCCACCCAGTTAGGGAATTCCAAGAATTACCCTGATCTGGACAAAATCTGCAGCAAGTTTAAGATCAAAGGGCTTTTTGCCACAGTAAGCAAATCTTCGACCGTTAGGAAAGTTAATGTGGTCTCTGGTGCACAAGAAAGTGAATAACTGTATTGTTAGGTAGTTATGTGTGTAAATGATTAAAGAATTTTTTTTAAATCTTCATTTGACCATCATTAAAATAGATTGGATTAATGTTCAAATGATGGTGACTCATGGGCTTGGTACTCTATTAATATCACACAAAGGAGAAAAAGTGGGGTATTACAATAATAACTTAAATAAACACAAATATTGGCGTGGTGCCCTCAGAAGTATGCTACCTGCTCATTCAGCACTTCTGCAGGTCAATAATAGCGACCGAGCGAGTTCCTTGTGTGCTGCTAACTGTGCTTAACCTAAACTCCAAGCTATTCCAAGAATTGGACGAGGATGGCTCACTCGTGTAATGTGACATGCTTCATCATTTGCCACCTCATCCCACCCTGGTAAGATGTTACTACCAGGGTGGACTTGACCTCGAAATGGGGCTTTTCTGAGGGAGTTCTTAGATATTTCTATTCTTTCAGGACAGTGATTTAGGTCCGGTTTGTGAGTTTAAAATACCTTTAGCATAAACCACTAAAGTATCCTGGTTGTAGCTCTGGTGCGGTGTCCCGCAGGGGTCGGCACTCAGCCCTTTGCTGTTTAATGTCTATCTGGCCCCACTTTTCACTCTGATTGCTAAATGGGGGGTCAAGGCAATTTCGTATGCAGATAATACGCAATTGGTCTTCCCCTATAAAGACACGTCGGAGGCAGCTTTTAGTAAAATCAGGGGCTGTCTTTGAGACGTGGCTAACTGGATGAACACAAATAAACTAAAAATGAATGCTAGCAAAACGGAGGTGTTATTCTTTGGAAAACATAAACATCCCCCTGGACTTGTGGTGGCCGCCTGAAATGGGCCCAGCCCCATCTCCCGGAGCCCATGCAAAAAATCTGGGAGTAAGATGGGATGAGAATCTCTCCTTCTTGCCGCACATACAACAGCTTACCGCCGGCTGCCTGCATAAACTCAGAAATCTTCGAAAATTCCTGCCTCTTCTACCAGTCGAGTGTCGCAAAATGGTTGTTATTATTATTATTATTATTTAGCGATTTATAGAGCGCCTGGTTACCCGGAGGCATCCCCGCGCTATAAAACTTGTAGAGACCAGGGAGGGAAGGGGTACTATTTGGGGAAAAGAAGAGTTTTCAATTTTTTACGAAAGAGAAAGTGGCAGGGTTCCAGCCGCAGGCAGGGGGGGAGTGAGTTCCATCCTGAGGACGCTTTTACTGCAAAGCGTCGACCGCCGGTGCGTGCCTTCCTAAATCTAGGGACATTTGCCAAGCGCTCGTAATCCGAGCGCAGGAGTCTGGGGGCCTTGTAGGGGGTGACCATGTCTCTCAAGATAGAAGGGCCTAGACCGTTGAGGAGTTTGTGGGTGGTCACAGAGCCTTAAATTCTATCCTCTGACGCACTGGAAGCTAGTGTAAGGCCTTGAGCGCTGGTCTGGCAGAGGCTCTGGAGGGGAGACTCATAAGGAGCCGGGCAGCCGCATTTTGAGTGCGCTGAAGTTTTGCCAGGGTAGATTCAGGGGCTCCAAGATAGAGAGTGTTGCTATAGTCTAGCCGAGCAAGGATCAGACCTTGAACCAGGAGTTTCCTTGATAGGGGAGGGAGTAGTGGAAGAATCTTGCGGATGGAACGCATGAGTCCGAAGCATGTTCCTGCTGTTTTGGCTGCCTGGATCTTCATCGACAGCTCAGGTTCAAGCCAGACTCCCAAAGTCTTGATTTCTTTTTTCGGGGTGGGCACCTCGCCGAAAACGTCTGGCCAGACCGATGGGGGGATGGTGGTCCATTTCTTACCCATGAGCATGACTTCGGTCTTCGATCCGTTGAGCTTAAGTGATGACTCGCACATCCAGTGGTGGATTTCCTGGAGGCAGTTCAACAGATTGTCTGGGTGGTTGTCAAGATGTGAGAGTGAGACGACCAGTTGCGTGTCGTCCGCGTAGCTCACTATCTTGATCCCGAATGGGGCGACGACATCCTCGAGAGGGGCCATGTATGCGTTAAACAAAGTGGGGCTTAGCGAAGACCCCTGGGGAACTCCGCTAGAGAGGGGGAGAGGGGCTGAGTGGGAGTTGCCGTCCCATACCTGGAACGAACGGTCTGATAGAAAGGATTCTATCCATGCGAGCGCGGTGCCCGCGAGTCCTGCCACGGCCAACCGGTGGAGTAGGACACGGTGGTTCACCGTGTCAAAGGCTGCACTGAGGTCCAGGAGGATCACTGCCACTGACCCTCCTGAATCCAGAATGCACCTTGCCTCCTCGATGACAGCGAGGAGGGCGGTGTCCGTGCCGTGGCCGGGACGGAACCCAGTTTGGGACCGACGCAGAAGGTTGTTGGATTCGAGGAACTGGGACAGTTGTACATTGACCAGTTTCTCGGCCATTTTGCTAATGCTTGGGAGAAGCGAGATCGGCCTGTAATTAGGCAGATCGGAGGGGTCCAGTTGAGGTTTCTTAAGAAGAGCTTTGACTACAGCACTCTTCCAACTCGGAGGGACAGAGCCTTGGGATAGCGAGATGTTGATCAGCTCCGTGATAGTGGGCACAATGGCAGGGGCCACTATTTTCAGGAATCTGATGGGGCGGGGTCAAGGGGGGAGCCACTTTTCATCTTGGCCAGAGTCGTTCCTACTTCGTCCAAAGATACTGCCCTGAATGCGGTCAACTGTAGGTGTGGGATGTTGCCTGTATGGTTAGTAGGTGCATCCTTGTCCGTATGGTTAGACAGACTGGGAGATGGAAGGGAGGCTAGGATCCGGGCGATTTTGGAGTCAAAGTAGGTTGCCAGTTCATCACTTCTGTCCGGAGGGGATATGTTGGAGGGGGGGGGCGCTGGTATTTTCAGAAGTTCTTTGGCAATGAGGTAGGATTCTCTCGCCGAATTGGTGGAATTTTTTATTCTGGTGTCGTAGTGAGAGGCTTTAGCGAGCTTAAGGGTGGATTTATAGGTTCTCACCGACCTACGGTAGGCGTCCTTACTGGCATAAAGCCAGTCTTTTCTCCACAGTCGCTCCGCTTTTTTGCATTCTTTGCGGAGAGTTCTGAGTTCCGGGCTGTACCATGGGGCTGATCCTGTTTTCCCGTTTTTATCCTCACGGGTTTTTATGGGGAGTATAGAATCGAGGGAGGTAAAGATCCACTCCCTGAACTTTCTGTCCGCGGTGACCGGGTCTTCCGTTAGACTGGGGGTTGTAAAGTTCAGGGCTCTGGCCCAGTCCTCTGCAGGGAGTCTGGACCATGCCCTGTCCCTGGTATAGGTGGCAGGCTTGTGGGTTTTACTGAATGCCCCTGGCAGAAGGATAGGGACCAAGAAATGGTCAGTCCACGGGAGGGGGAGGGACTCTTTGGTTTGTAGGGTGTGGATATTGGTAAACACTGGGTCTAGCAGATGACCCTTATTGTGTGTGGCTCCGGAGTTGGTAAGATGGAGGCCGTAGGCCGCCAGGTCTAGGATCAAATCGGCTGCCCCTATGTCTAGGGGGTCATCGAAATGGATGTTGAGGTCTCCTAGTATAGAGAAGTTGGAGGTAGAATGGGCCAGAGATGATATTGATTCTAGGAGAGCGCTAGCAAAAGGGCCAAAATGGCCAGGGGGACGATATACAAGGAGGCCTGACAGCGTACTTGTCGGCGCTAGCTGGATGGTAAAATTACAGCTTTCAGAGTCCAAGATGTGGGCATCATTAGTTCTACAGGAGAAGTGATCCCGGTAGAGGATGGCTAGTCCGCCTCCTCTACCAGAGGGGCGTGGTTGGGACTGGATAAGGAAGCCCGGGGGTAGGGCTAAGACCACGTCCGAGTCCGAGTGGTCAGTAAGCCACGTTTCCGTAAGGAACAGGATGTCCAGGTCGTGGTCTACTATAAGGTGGTTAATGAGCAGAGCATGCATAGGGAGTGACCTGCAGTTCAGTGCAGCTAGTTTAAGGCCCGGGGGTGAGACGGGTGGATTGGTGAGTTGTAGCTGGACTGGGTAGCAGAGTGTACAGCTAGTGAAAGGTCCGTCTAAATCATGCACATAGTTGCACGTGCTGTCGTTGGTGGGTCTGAGACTAAGGAGGTCCCGACGCGAGTAGCTTACCATTGTGGGAGCTGGCTCCGGCATGGGTTCTGGCCCTGAACCCGGTCGTGCGCGGACGGGCGCAGACGGGCTCGCCTTAGGCGCTCCCGCTGCGCTCGTCCGCTGCGCTTGCGTGGCAGGCACATTAGTAGAGAGAGAAGTGGGCGTGGCCTCACGTGTGGGCGTGTCTCCGCCTTCGAGCCGCGATGGCGGTTGAGGAAATTCCCTGGTGCAGCGTTAGGATCCGCTGTGTCAGGGGGTATCAGGGAGACTGCTCGGCGCAAGTGACAAGTGCTCGTGAGAATGGACAGTGAGTTATTAAAAACAATTTACAAGTTTTTTAAAAATGCGATCAAAGTCCTCCGGCTTCCGCCTCAGAGGTCAACACAGTTTGAATGGCGCGCTATCAGTCAGCGCTTAAGTACGATTTTGAGGTGGGCGTGGCCTCACGTGTGGGCGTGTCTCCGCCTTCGAGCCGCAATGGCGGTTGAGGAAATTCCCTGGTGCAGCGTTAGGATCCGCTGTGTCAGGGGGTATCAGGGAGACTGCTCGGCGCAAGTGACAAGTGCTCGTGAGAATGGACAGTGAGTTATTAAAAACAATTTACAAGTTTTTTAAAAATGCGATCAAAGTCCTCCGGCTTCCGCCTCAGAGGTCAACACAGTTTGAATGGCGCGCTATCAGTCAGCGCTTAAGTACGATTTCGAGGTGGGCGTGGCCTCACGTGTGGGCGTGCCTCCGCCTTCGAGCCGCGATGGCGGTTGAGGAAATTCCCTGGTGCAGCGTTAGGATCCGCTGTGTCAGGGGGTATCAGGGAGACTGCTCGGCGCAAGTGACAAGTGCTCGTGAGAATGGACAGTGAGTTATTAAAAACAATTTACAAGTTTTTTTAAAATGCGATCAAAGTCCTCCGGCTTCCGCCTCAGAGGTCAACACAGTTGTTCACGCGACAATTACATCTCGACTAGACTACTCAAATGGCCTTTACCTTGGTCTGCCCAAATATCTGGTGCAACGCCTACAGATCGTGCAGAATGCGGCTGCGAGACTGATAAAACGCATTCCCTTTAGGCATCATGTCTCTCCGCATCTGCACGAGCTACATTGGCTCCCAGTGGTAAGCAGAATTAAATTCAAGGTGCTAACCTTGGCGTTCAGAGCGCTAAAAGGTACCTGCCCCAACTATTTAAAACTTCGACTCCCCCGTTATCACCAAGAGCGACGGCTGCGATCTAACTCTACGCTTAAGCTAACTATCCCGCATGTGAGGAAAGCTAGACTTGGAGGCAGGTCCTTCTCGGCTGGCACGGCAAAACTCTGGAACACCTTGCCCTCTGCCATCCAATCTGCCACGACAGAAGCTAGCTTCAGGAAGCTCCTAAAAACTTGGCTTTTTATGCAATAAAAATTGAATTTCCTCCGGGCTACTCGCTCGCTGCTGAAAGACTCGTTAGCGCCGGGACACCTCACCCAGAGGTAGCTGTTCGCGCTTTACAAGCATCTGTATTATTATTATTATTTGTACCATCTCACCTGCAGATCAGCTGAATGAGCAGATAGCCAACTTCTGAGGTCATACACTATTATCAGTCAAGAGTTGTCATATAATTTATGACCAAATATTGAATGATTACAAACTGATGAAACTCCTGGAGGTTACACTGGACATAAAATCAAGATGGTAGCTTTTCTTTTTCCTTTAATTGATTTTAATGGGCATAGTTCAAAAGACAAGGTTTTCGTGGCAGACAAAGGTGACTCCATACTTGGTAGGCCCCACTATGAAGATATAGGTATTAGATTGGATCCACGGGCTATTCCACCAGTGTATGCCGTTTCAGAGAGCAACAGAGCAATAATGATCTGGACTGTGTGCTGAAAATCAGAAGAGAATTTCCTAATGTTTTAACGATGTATTGGGGGAATATGAAAATTTCAAACACAGAATTGTTCACAAAAATAGATCGATAACTGTGCCTTAAGGTCAGGAATGTTCCAATTAATTACATAGGTAAACATGAGGAAATGTTGTGTGAGTTGTGTCGCAAGAATATAGTTGAGCCCATTTTAATGTTCGCAATGGGTTTCTGAACTAGTCACAACATTGGCTGGGGCTAATATTTTCACTGCTTTGGATATAGTCAGTGATTACCACAAAGTAGTATTAAATGAAGACACAAAGCATTAACCAGCATATATCAAACCAGTACAAAAGAATGCCATTTGTTTTGGCTCAGGTAGTCGTAGTTTTCCAGTGGTTGATGGTAGAGACATTAGCTGATGTTTATAGTGCAGTACCATTCCAAGATGGCCTTTTATTTTTCAACCATAACCAGAATGAACATGATGAAAACTTGAAGAAAGTGCTAACATTACTTTCATTGAAGGGGTTAACATTAAGCTTCAAAAATGTCACTTTGCATGTGAAAGTGTGGACTATTTAAGACACAAAATATCAGTCAAGGGTATCAAACCTAAGGATGTCCACACCAAAGGCATTCAAGAAGCTTATTTTCTGGTGTGTAGAGAACAGTTGTCTTCCTTTTTAGGGCTCACAGAGTTCTGTTTGAAGTTTATGCTGAATTATGCTGGTAAGGTAGAACCTCTGAGATAATTGTTGAGAAAAAAATGCAAAATTTAAATGGGATGATGAACAAAATAAGGCTTATTATTATTGAAAGGGGGATTGTTGAATGCCATTCCATTCCATTCAATAACTTTATTTCGGTCACAAGGACCATAAAAGTACATAGTCGTAAAAATCATAAGAAATATACACAATTGAATCATAAAAGTCATTCATTTAATACTAGGCACAATAAAAAGAACGGTATAATTAAAATCCTATTGGCCATGGTAAAGTGCATTTTAGGTTGATTCAAGACACAGTAACAAAGGAACTGTACAATTAGTATTGACCATGGTAAAGTGCATTTAAAGTTTTTCCGAGACCTAGACCTGATCAGATGTTAACATACAATACAGTCAGGGGACATAGTAGTGGGTAGAGGTGCTAGACAAGGGTGCGTTCTCTCCCCACTTTTATTTATTTTATATATGATAATGATTTACATAACATCCCGTCTAACCAAATAACAGAGGTCCCAATAATTAATGGAAATAAATTGCCCTCCCTACTATACGCGGATGACGCTGTTTTAATGGGGCGCACGCCAAATGCCCTGCGAATTTTAGTTAGGGGGTTTGTAGCTTTTATGAGTAGTTTGAATCTTTGTACAAATTTTATGTGTTGCGGCCCTAAACAATGTTCTATCACTACTATTAATTTGGGCACAGATTCCTTGCTTTGCACTCGCACTTTTCCATACTTAGGTTTACAATTCTCAGATAATGGGTCCTGGACACCGCATCTAGCATATGGGCGAACCAAATTTTTAAAAGCAATAAACTCAATTACTAGCCTCCCCAAACCAAAAAGACTAGAGGTGGTACTATCCTTACTTAAAATCTATAGGACACAATGGCGTCGATTCCGATCCGTGAAAAAGCGCTCCAAATAGCGGTTGGGAGCGTTTTTCCCCGTACGAATCGTACCCGTAGGCGTCCACGTACGAATCTGCAAGTACGATCACAATCTAAAGCGTCACTCGGAAAAAACGCCGTCCGAATCAAAAGTCCATATGATTTGCAGTCGGCTGACGTTACACGCTACGTTCGGACGTAAAAAGACCGCGTCTCCCGAACCAGGAAGTACGATCCGTGTAGAACACACTCCGTACGGCTCTCATTCTACGAGAGCTCTAAACTACCGTAAAACCACACTCCTGCACGAACCGCACGCCAGTACGCGACAAGCAGGACATGAACGCCATCGTCCGTCTCATCCCTATCCTGTACGGCCACCACCTCGTACTTAGAAACCGACGACGGCGCAGAAGGTGAGTACAACGAACTTCAACATACCTGTACGTGTTGCCACACGCGCACATCTCCATTGCACGACTGTAATGTCTGGGTACGTTGCGCCACACACTCCCGCACTTCACCAGTGGAATTCGGAGACGTACCGCACCTACGTCATCGACCTCGGGGTACGGTACGTCACCGCACAACACCAGTGGAATACGTGCCGCATGTACGTCATCGACCTCGGGGTACGGTACGTCACCACACAACACCAGTGCAATACGGAGACGTACCGCACCTACGTCATCGACCTCGGGGTACGGTACGTACCGCACCTACGTCATCGACCTCGGGGTACGGTACGTCACCGCACAACACCAGTGGAATACGTGCCGCATGTACGTCATCGACCTCGGGGTACGGTACGTCACCGCACAACACCAGTGCAATACGGAGATGTACCGCACCTACGTCATCGACCTCGGGGTACGGTACGTCACCGCACAACACCAGTGGAATACGTGCCGCATGTACGTCATCGACCTCGGGGTACGGTACGTCACCGCACAACACCAGTGCAATACGGAGACGTACCGCACCTACGTCATCGACCTCGGGGTACGGTACGTCACCGCACAACACCAGTGGAATACGTGCCGCATGTACGTCATCGACCTCGGGGTACGGTACGTCACCGCACAACACCAGTGCAATACGGAGACGTACCGCACCTAAGTCATCGACCTCGGGGTACGGTACGTCACCGCACAACACCAGTGCAATACGGAGACGTACCACACCTACGTCATCGACCTCGGGGTACGGTACGTCACCGCACAACACCAGTTGAATATGTGCCGTATGTACGTCATCAAAGTACGTCACCGCACTTCACCAGTGTAATAGACGTGTGGGACATACGTCTGCTAAGTAATTGTATGTGTAAGTATCAGAGTGTGTGTCTGAGACCCCCCCTGCCCACCAGTGCCCAGCATCAGAGTGGGTGTATGGCTAACACCCCCCCCGCCCACCAGTGCCCAGCATCAGAGTGTGTGTATGGCTAACACCCCCCCCACTGCCCACCAGTGCCCAGCATCAGAGTGTGTGTATGGCTAACACCCCCCCACTGCCCACCAGTGCCCAGCATCAGAGTGTGTGTATGGCTAACACCCCCTCACTGCCCACCAGTGCCCAGCATCAGAGTGTGTGTATGGCTAACACCCCCCACTGCCCACCAGTGCCCAGCATCAGAGTGTGTGTATGGCTAACACCCCCCCACTGCCCACCAGTGCCCAGCATCAGAGTGTGTGTATGGCTAACACACCCCCACTGCCCACCAGTGCCCAGCATCAGAGTGTGTGTATGGCTAACACCCCCCCCCCCTGCCCACCAGTGCCCAGCATCAGAGTGTGTGTATGGCTAACCACCCCCCCCTGCCCACCAGTGCCCAACATCAGAGTGGGTGGCGGAGACCCCCCCACTGCCCACCAGTGGCCAACCTTTACATCAAAAACCTACCATTGATAACCACATTACCATCAGGAGAGTGACACATGTCATCATACTTATATTCTAACATCACATCAGCTCCCAGGCACACAGCAGTCACAGACATTTTCACACAAACAAAAGCTCTGAAAAGGAAACAAATAGCTTTATTCAGCTGGTGCTAAAATAGCAAAGCAAATAAGAGTCCTCGCTCATTAAAGGCAAATGGCCAGTCCCAAAAAGTCTCTGCAACAGTTTGTGCCTCCATGGGTGTCATCACACCTAAACCTGCCTGCACATGGTGTTTAATCCGCAGTGGTGACTATGGGGGCACCATCTGTGGAATCCTCCGGCACCGCATGGACAGGAGAGGGAAGGACAGGTGGAGTGGGTGCAGTTGTAGTGGATTCATCCACACTGGCTGGGGCATCGCCGAAAGTAGCTTCAAAGACCTGGCTGCACACCTCAGCCAGTGCGGAAAAACTACCACCTGAACCCGGGGACACATTGGGGGTGGAGGTACAGGGCTGTGAGTCAGTTCTACTGGGTGTGTGGATGCGTGTGTGAGGTGTCTCCCCTCTCCCTGTGGGTGTGCCTACTTCCCCTTGAGAATGGGTGCGTGGAGCTTTGAGCTTCTTATGCTGTGTGTGTGCGCTTGGTGTGTCTGACCTGTGGCGTGTGCGTGTATGATGTGTAGGTATGTGAGAGGCAGAGGTGGATGGGTCTGAAGGATGGGGGGGGACAGATGCTGCTGGGTGTACACAGCTGCCGTCAGTGCTGACTCCATGGCAGCCACACTCCGACGTAGATCAGACATGGCTGATGACATGCTCTCCATGAACGACACCACCTGTGTAAGCAGTTGTGTATGTCCACGGAGGACAGTCAGCATGGATGTCTGACCTACTGCAATCTGCCGGAGTAGGTCCACAGTCTCAGCACTGAGGGCAGCAGGGGACACAGGGGCAGGGGCTGCGGTGCCGGGAACAAAGGAGACACGGGGTCTAGCACGGACCCTAGGGACACTAACGACTGGGAGGGTGGAGATGGTACTGGAGGAGGGGAGGGCAGCCGAAGAAGATGTTACCATTGCTGCATATTCCCCCTCCTCCTGAGAGTCTGACGCGGAGTTGTCGGCATGGAAAGATGTGTCAGTCACATGTCATCCGGCGCAGACTCTCCTCACCCTCCGTGCCATTGCCTCCCTCTGACTTCTCATAGCAGGTGGCACTGTCGCTGGGTCCCTCGGCCTGGTCCGCGCCTGTGTCTCCTCCAGATTCAGATGATGATGCTGTGGGCAAGGAGAACAACAAAAACATATCAGTCACTTGTACACATCAGACATATCAGCTACAATACATTATGGCTCATTTCGAAACATGGCATGCATCATGAGGCACATTACACAGAACTCTGCACAATGCAAAGTCTACTTGTGGCCAATTGGGAGAGACACAACGCTCAATGTACAGTAGGATACAAGCAAAATGTAAGCTAAAAACTAGTATGAGATACACAATGATGATCCACTGCCTGGCAACAGGATAGCTGATTATGCATCCCTGCTCATTTTCCCACCCTGCCACCCAAACCCAGAACAGGACATGTTGGAATTGCTTAGACCTTGTGCCACATGGGAAAAGTCCTGCCTGTACTGAAATGTTATGCCATCCTGGGACCTGAACCAAGTGTAACATCACCTCACACTAGCATCACAGCTGTTGACACCCAAAGCCTCATTGTGTGGCTGACCATCATTATTAGTTAGAAACAACATTATACATATTTGGCGCATATGCACACACGCACTGCCCAGTGTGAGTATGCATAAGGCCAAAATATTGCACATGTACATTGTGCACCTGTATCCAACACATTACAATTTGAAAGAGTACCATGGTCCAAGGCCACTGAGGCAGACTCGTGCAGAAAACACATGTTTAGACTCAAGATCAGTGCAAAAATATGAAGAATGGCAGACACTGTGAACATGTGTTGCTACATGTAATGTACCAACAGGTGTCACAGACCCACCTCAAACATGATGATGTGCAAAGGAAGATGCATACTGAGACATTGCACCATAGGAGTACATGTGAAAAATACACATCAGCCAAAGCGCAGGGCAAATGTGGAGTAGGGCAAGGCATGCAAAGAAGCAGCTGCAGAATCTGGGACATTCTAATGCCAAAGCATGGAGTGCCTGTCTGACCACACCACTCAAACTATGGGAGTGTGAACATGCCATGGAGCACTGCAGGGAGCATGTGACACACATGACAACAAACAGACATGTACCTACCCCCTACTTGCTGCTGTCCCTCCTGCAACTGCCTATGGAGGTCTGGGAACACCACTTCCAGGACCCGCAGCATGTTGGGGATGAGGTGGCGGGTGCCGCCATGCCGGCGTGGAGCTTCCAGATGCAGCTGGACTCTGGCGATGCGGCGGGTCCAGCACCGGATGTCCTGCCACCTCTTCTTGATGTTCCTGAGCCTCCTGCGAGGCCCCCCCTCACTCCTGACAGCCCTGGCGATGTCCAGCCAGATTTCACCCTTCTCATAGGCAGATACCTGTCACAAATGTAAAGTTAAAGAGCATCAGTACACCTGGTCCATGTTCAAAAGACACACATATGTGCACAAAAGACTTGATGACAACAGGGCATCGTAGGCTCCACACATTAGCATCATTGTCCAGGAGTATGTGGCCTGTGAGCAAACACTGCTGCATTACATGCCATTGAAAGACTACAGATGACATGACGTGGGCTAAACACTCTTAGAGCATGGCAATCACAGAGCAATGTATGCTACATCTGGGTGCACTGCAGCCTGTGACACGCTGTCACACACCCCACTACAAGAAATAACCCTCTTTACACAAGACTGTACACCCTGGCATTCACTCCCAACAACATTTAATCTATATACCATACATAGACAGTGGGCGTTATGTCACACACACAACAGGTGCACACTCCAAGGTATTGCACCAATCACTCACCTGATCCTCTGGTCTCCCATACAGCTTGCTGTAGTTGGGCAGGAGGGCATCCAGCAGGGCCTTGTTCTCACCATCAGTGAATGCAGGTGCCCTCTCCATGCTCAGCTAATCAGGGTCCAGAGGATTCAGAGACAGCAGCTGTGGTTACCACACCAATGTTGTGCAGGCAAGTGCCCTCCCACAGCCACATGCTGCCTTATATCTGTGCTGCAGAGGGTCTGTGAGTCCAAGGAGTAGTGTGTGATAGGCCACCATAGTTAGCATCCTATGTTCCATCCAATCACATCACACATAAGCCCATTACACACATATGCATGGTTTGAAAATTGATCCTGAGCTGAACAACGTTTGCAACATTGTATACTTTAGCCAAACTGATTTTTCTAGAACACCTGTAGGAGCCTCAAAAAACTCTGTATCCATGACAACCTGGTTGCATTTTGATCAGTACACTGTTCCCCTAGTTGTTCACTATTATTTATCTAAAATGCCCACACAAGTATGGTGACATAGCGTTGCTAATGCAACCCAGTCAATGGTGTAACGAGGCGTACACACGCACGTACCTTGGGGTACGCTTTGCTCGCGCATTGCCAAAAAGCAATAGGGAAACGAGGCGTACACACGCACGTACCTTGGGGTACGCTTTGCTCGCGCATGGCCGAAAAACAAACGGGAAACGAGGCGTACACACGCACGTACCTTGGGGTACGCTTTGCTCGCGCATGGCCGAAAAGCAATAGGGAAACGAGGGTACACACGCACGTAACTTGGGGTACGCTTTGCTCGCGCATGGCCAAAAAGCAATAGGGAAACGAGGCGTACACACGCACGTACCTTGGGGTACGCTTTGCTCGCGCATGGCCGAAAAGCAATAGGGAAACGAGGGTACACACGCACGTAACTTGGGGTACGCTTTGCTCGCGCATGGCCAAAAAGCAATAGGGAAACGAGGCGTACACACGCACGTACCTTGGGGTACGCTTTGCTCGCGCATGGCCGAAAAGCAATAGGGAAACGAGGCGTACACACGCACATACCTTGGGGTACGCTTTGCTCGTGCATGGCCAAAAAGCAATAGGGAAATGAGGCGTACACACGCACGTACCTTGGGGTACGCTTTGCTCGTGCATGGCCGAAAAGCAATAGGGAACCGAGGCGTACACACGCACGTACCATGGGGTACGCTTTGCTCGCGCATGGCCAAAAAGCAATAGGGAAACGAGGCGTACACACGCACGTACCTTGGGGTACGCTTTGCTCGTGCATGGCCGAAAAGCAATAGGGAAACGAGGCGTACACACGCACGTACCTTGGGGTACGCTTTGCTCGCGCATGGCCAAAAAGCAATAGGGAAACGAGGCATACACACGCACGTACCTTGGGGTACGCTTTGCTCGCGCATGGCCAAAAAGCAATAGGGAAACGAGGGTACACACGCACGTACCTTGGGGTACAGTGCGTCAGACATGGTCAAGTGAAGGGTTGTGTAGCCTGAGTCCCTGTCCACCTTCATGTCACCATTGGGAGAATCACACCAGGAAATCACATAGCAGGGATGTAGTCTACACTCATGTCGACGATGTGGTGCATACATCAGCATGGCATACATACATCAGGATGCCCATGGTGTGGCAGACATTGAAGAAGCACAGGGATTGTGACCTTGTGCCTCAGTTGATGTGTGAAGAGCATGCGAGACATGTCATCAATCATATTGCACATGTGCATCACATGCAGTCAACACTTTGCACCGGAGTAACGTCAGCAACATGTTGCAAGGAACATCAACACTGGAATGCCTCACCATTCAGTACAGGGAACTGGCACATGATGACAGCAACATGCCCACTGTCACTGAGGTGTAATAGCCGCACAGCATGACCCTGTGTGACCACGTCATGTGTGTGCCATGAGCGACATTGTGCATGCCGTTTTGCATATGAAATGAACAGGTCAGTATTCTATAACTCACCTTAGAATATCCCCACATGTCATCCTGGATATGTCAATTTCCGTTCTGTAGTACAATTGTGTGTCGGTAGGCATGTCCTGTGGCTCTGCATGGGTTGTTGGCGTCATGTGGGCCGTGATGACGTTGTCAGAGTACTCATACGTCATCTCTGCGTGCACACGTCAGGTCCTCTTTTTTAACAACACCAGCGCTGGTCCCGTAAAAGTGTAACCTTACACACTTTTGTTGCCACTTTCATAGTACAATCACTTGAGACCTTTTACCTTGGATTCTCTGACTCTGACCGGTGCCAATAGGGATGTCATTTTCAAAGCCTGTGAGGAATACAAACTAGTCATGTTGGTGACTGACCCTCACCGTCTGTGTCTCCACTCTCATCACGTCAAGCACAACAACAAGAGCAACTCCCACTGCCGGGACCAGACATATGAATCCAGGTGTGATTGGTCCCACAAGCCACTCTGACTCCAGCAGTTGGCACTGCACCACAATAGCTCATGGGCTGGACGTAGGACGAGTGCATGGGCGTTGTAGTTGAGACATCACTGCCCCTTAATTTGACATCAGTGCTCCCGGGCAAAGTTGTCAGGTTAACAAAATAAGTCAGATATATCTGATAGCAAATCAAAATCACCACAATGCACGTGCAATGCTGCATGGGATTCGGGTGACACCAACCACGCGGCTCTGTCAGAATTGCAGCCATCGTAGCCAGCACCACGACCTCCGGTCCCTGCCCTGCATGTGACGCAGGATGAGTTAGTGCACTTCCTCATGTCCATGATGTCCCTCACCCCACCAACGGCCTACATGTCGGCTTCTGGCACAGCGGACCCGTCTGGGGGCACTAGCGTGTCTGTTGAATAGCCCCTGACGCCATCACTCACTTACTACTGGACGCAGGCGGCGCATATGTCCCAAACCGCCGGGACAGACAGGATCTGAATGTTCATCCTGGTCCCCGCTGGTTGAACTCGCAACCTCACTGGCAACTATCCCCCAGGTGTCAGCCGTGGCGCCGTTCTCGGGTGGTGATGTCCCCGATACCACACACTGTACGGCTCCGGCGTGGGAAATGTGCAGCAGAACACCCCTAATAATGCTGCATGGGGGGTTTAACTTCAACGAGCCAGGCAATGCTCATTACAATGGTTGTCAATGAGTATTGGGAGGGTCATGAGGAACCACTGGCATGTGAGTGTCAGTCCCAAGACAACAGGACAGGTGGACTGGGGAATGCAAGTGGTCTGGACACCTAGCCAGACACTGGTGATGTCTCTACTCCTAACGTGTCTTAGGATGAGCGGGCAACGTACAGTGTTGTGTTAACGTGGGAGGCCGGAGCCTTGGCCCTTCATCTCCCCGTTGCTGCCATGTTGACCAACTCCTCACTGACGTCCTTAAACATCACTCCGGCTCAGCTGATCCTCTGCAGGCATATCTTGAGGAATGTACTGTATCTATATTGGGCATCCTGTACAGCCACGCATCATGTTTGGCTGTAGATAGGCACCTTGTCAGACCCCCACACCCCGCCCTGGACTGACCATGTTCCCTTTCCTCCCACCCCACCCCAGAGAGCATGGGCATCCAGGCCTCCAAATCACAGTCCACATTCCCGTTAGCTCTGCTGTAGAGGGTATCCAAGAGGTATGGGCACTACGGAAAGATGTCACCATCCTCCCTGAGTCTGGGACTGAGGTCTTCCAACATTACATGCATCTTAGTCCGCTACCCACACTCTCGGTGGGACATGGTTGTGTAACTGCTGGCAGAGTGTGCGTTGTAGGTACGGGCAACACTTGGGCACGCCCTTGTAGGATGCCAATCTGCGGCACTGTCATTTTTCCGGTGTGACCTGGATACCCCCGACTCTCTGTGCAGAGCGATGGCATCCAGGGATGCAAATAGGTCAAAAGCCTGGTATGTATTGAAAGTCGGGAATATGCTTCTAACTACTGTTGCTTACTGATATTTTGTTACAAAAGGTAAGTAATCCGTCCTTACTGTTCAGTACATCTGCTGTAGGAGCATCTATGTAGTGTCCTTGCCGTGATGACAGGGTTACTAATGTACGCACACCATGCCACGTGTGTTAATGACCTGTTCATATGTGTGATGGCATCACAGACCATTTGTGAGAATAAAACATTTATGCTGTATGATGATGGATATGTAATAGTTAGGGATGCTACACACCGCAACATGACTAAGGCAGAACTGTGCAAATGATGGCACATGTGGTGTGTGTGTGTGTTTATTGCTGTCAGATGTCTGGTTGTGCAGACAACCTACTACAGACATTCACATGACGTTTGTCACTGACATGATACATTGTCATGCTCACTAAGACCTTTCCATCAGATTGTTTGTATGCATGTCATATCCATTCCACACACCACAGGTCTTTAATTATTCACGGAGGAGTGGCTGGGAGCTGGCACACGTTACTTCAGTGTGTATGCCACGCCACACTCCAAATTGTCTAGATTATTTTAAGCAGTCTTGCTTGTGCCATGTACATTGTTACAGTCTCAGTCAGACAGTTGAAGACATTTCCAATAAATTGTGTATTGCAGGGCACCCCCTCTGGAAAGGCCGTTGCCTGACTTGGAAGCCACGAGGGAGCGCAATTGTATTCGTCGCTATCGCTTCAACAGGCAGTTGATCAAGGAGCTGACGAACAGGCTTGAGGCTCACCTACAACCACGCCACAGGTATCCAACTGCACTGACACCCAAGGTAAAGGTGATGGCAGCCCTCCATTTCTTTGCCACAGGTACGTTCCAATTTACCATAGCTGATGTGGGAGGGATGTCTCAGACAATGATAAGCCGGGTGTTGAGTGATGTTTTGGCTGCTATGTTGCTCCACCTAGATGAATTCATTAGATTTCCTACTCCTGAAGAGTTGACAGATGTCAAGGGGGAATTCTATGCCCTGGGCCGCATGCCACATGTAATTGGTGCAATTGAGGGTACACATGTTACTCTTGTGCCACCACAGGCCCCTTGTGTGCCACTCTCATCCACAGCTCGCCCTGCCTGTTGTCTGTTGGGGTCATCATGGTCATCCTGCTATTGCTCATTATGATTGCAACGTCAGCCAAATCAACGGAGCATGCATGGACATGTGTAGAAGTCAATTTGGGTAAGGACGCATATGAGGCTGTTTAGCGTTGGTATGTTTAGAAACGTGTGGTACATGTTCATGTGCATGTAGTGAGACCATGCATACATGCAACTACATTATGTTACTTATTACATGTATGCCCACTCCCATGACAGGATATTCACCCCATCTGACTGTCATCTGTTGTAGTTAGAGACTCTGGTGAATGCATCAATGTGTGTAGACATTGGCACTGCAACATTGCAAATACCTTGGGTTTACATTGTGTCAGAGGTCACAACCACAGACTCTGTGGGGGATTGCAGCCTCACTGTGTGCATTAGATTGTGACTGGATCCTCACCTCCAGCTTGTGGCCCAGTCCAGTTTGATTACCATGAAACTATGTGGTGTGGGTGTGGCCCAGTGTATGTTCCACATGTTAAGACAACTGTCCTGTGAATCAGTTAACATGGATGCATTGCCCCTTGTCGCAGTATATCATGTCACTGTCATGTCGTTACCTCAGTGCAGGTTGAGAATACTGCTACGCCAGCCTTCACAGTGAGTAGCAGTGCTGTTTAGACTCACATGATGCCAAGTATGTTTTGCATGTAAAGTCAAATTGTTGGGATGATGCATATGTGATAAATTGTGTTGCACCAGTGGAGTGCAGTCATTCACATGAATCTCTGGTCCCGTGCTGCATTCCTGTGTAATGGTAAGGTCTCATTATGTGGCTCGGATCAACATCATTAGCACTTTATAGTTCTTCTACTAGCATGTGATGTTTTGCATAGTAGTGCTAACTTGACATATCAAAAGACTGGCTACAGAGTGCCTCCATTGCATGTTGGTCATTAGCTTCCTCTACATATGTGATAGTTACAGCTGTTGTGGCTGAAGTAAAGTTTGCCTACATGGCCCTTATGGGTAACCAATATCAGACAGACATTACAGTCAGGGTAAGTAGCATTTCCATATGTTTCCATTTGTTTGTAAGGTCCACCTCATCTGAGCCAGTGAAAGAGTTTTTTACAACATAGATCTAATTGCATGGTAGCTCAGTTGTGAGCGGTACACATGACTCTAATGGATGACAGACTGTCCTTGGTTTTATGTGTCCGTGTCATAGCATCAGATCTCATGTGATGGCATGATTAATCATCTAAACTTGTCTCCAGTTAGTACACTTCACAGGTGTGAGTGGTACAGTGTATCAAATGAGGTATTTGAAATGTCAGTGACATGAGAATGTAATCCTAATGGTTATATGCCTGTGTTTCAGGTCTCCCTCCCAGCAGTTCCCATCCTCTCCTTCCCTCGCCTGATCACCCTTTTGTGTCTGTCGTTTGTACTCAGACCAAGGGGCTATTTGGAGGTGGAACCCTTTGAGCATCACACCACTCTGAAGAAGAAAGGTATGGCCAGTCCTTGACAGGCTAGTAGGTAATAGTACTGCTGCATTACAGGTGACATCAATAATAGTGTAATTTGGACTTCTTGCCAATGCACATGTATGTTTCATGATGCTCCTTGGGCTCACAATATAAATAATGATGTTGTGCATGACGTCTGACTTCTACGGAATATTGTGCCACCTTGATGTCAACGCACATGTCCTTCTAATGTGGATCTATACTATTTGTCATTAACTTAGCTTATGCTTGTTATGTGTTTACCTGTAAAGTGACCACACGCATGGGGTTGGGGAAGTCTAGTATACTATGTTGTGTGTGAGGTAGATGGATTTGTAGCTGCTGTTTAGCTTTGAAAACACTAGCTGTAGTCTACACCTGATGATGCTGTGTGTCCTGTGCCCCACTTGTCCGTAATGGCCCTGATCCAGTGACCTTGGTGATTACTGTGCCATTTATTTTTCAGTGACCCTGAGTGAGGCAGACACTCCAGCCTTCACATACACATGTCACTTTGTGGCTTGCCAATGGCGTTGTGGTATGTGCTTGTTTTGCATGTTGTCACACCCCTCCTGCCGTCATGTCTTCAGTCATTGCTGCTGCTGCATACACAGCCACCATGCAGCGCACACCATTCAGGAACACTGACACCATACAGGATGACCCTCCTTCCATCCATTTATGGAGCATGCTCCTGCCACCCTACACACAGACAAAACCAGACAATCAGCATCCTGGTATCACAATGCTTCCGACTCAGTCATTGCTGCTGCTATGCCTGTGTGTGCGACACATACTGGCACGACTATGCAGATTCACATGACATTGGGTCTACGTACCACCAGGTCATGTGCCGTGTCCAGCACAGCCCCCCTTCCACGGCACAATATTGTACAGGGTTACCTTGTTAACACCACTATAGCACTAAAGTGCTTGCTTACAGTTACGTGGCTGTACACAACCTGCTCACACCACTGCAACATGGCAGTCACAGTCAGTCAAGTTGCCACATGGAACACACACCATGAGCATGTCTCTTGGGTGTGGTGTGATTTCCCCATTGTGGTGTAGGTATTTGTCAGACGTGTGTAGTTGTTCTGTATGCGTAGCTACCATTACAGTAGTATAGTACTTGTAGCTACATAGGGGTAGGTCACCTATTCAGGTGTGCTTGTGTGGAGTGCTACAGCCAATTGCCCACAGTCTGTCCTGCCAGCCTTGTCCTGTGCGCCACACATCACATCCACAGTACTGCATCATGCTGATGATAGCTCACATACCTGAGGACACAGTTGTAGGTACTCCCTACGTGGACCACTACTTTTGTGCCACTGATATGTACACCTCAAAGAGACTCTCCTGGGTCAGCCTGTGATAGAATTTTTGGGATCCATACCCCCCTCCAGCATTTACTGTCCCACGCAGGTGTGTATTTCCTTCCATGTATGTAGTTGATAGGAATTTCTGACCAATGTGTGTCCTCACTCAAATTCTGATCGAAGTGTGAGGCTGACTGCTGTTTGTTGTATACCCTTGCATTTTATACATTTGCACACACATATCAGTTTATGCTGTTTCAAAGATAACTCACCTAAAGCGTATGAGGTGTAGAATATTTATTGGGTGATATTGTGCAGGAAACGTGAATAGATGCTGTACAGGAAGGGGTTGAATCCAAAGTTCACTGCTGGAGATGAGATGCCTTACAGTTTGAGTCACCAGAGTCCAGGCCACTGTGCTTGGCAACATTGGGCAGACTGTGACCAGCAAGTCCATGTGGGAGAGTCTCATAGGGGATGCTGTTGCACCCAGGGGCAATATGCCAGGTCCAGTGTCCTGGGAGATGTCCATGGCCCACTGCCCCTCAACGTCTTCGCCGTGGACGACCCACCTTCCTTGGGGGACCCTCATGTGCAGGCATGGACGGTGCATGGGACGCTACATCAGAGGGTACCCCCTCCTCCTCCTCCTCCCTCCCTGTGGCTGGTGTTGCACTTTGCCGTGATGTTGCTGGCCTTGTGACACAGGGAGGGGGCCGCATGTTGGCAGCCATCTGACGTAGCATATGGCAAATGTCCCGATGCACCATGAAGAACTGAGCCTGGTGTGCCTCCACCCGTCCATAATGCTGGTCTTGCCTGGCTATTTGCTCTGCCTGCTGTTGTCTGACCTGGTTGAGGGCCTCCGCAAGCTGGCTTACCTCCCTGGTGTCCCGCCGGTATGCCTCCAGGATGTTAGCGAGTTCAGGCATACCGGGTGCTGCAGCTGACTGTCCAGATTCTCGCCTCCGCCTTCCGCCACTCCCACCACCCTGACCCACATGAGCACGGCCTCCGCTAGTGGGCACATCCGCTCGACGGGCCCCCCGATTGCTGGCACGGTGGAGGTCGTCACCAACCTCAGGGGCGCCCGACAAAGGGTGTCCCTCATTTTCAGACTGGCTCTCTTGTGGATCATGGGCAGGGCTCTGACCTGTCTGCTGGGATGTGGTGGGAATGGGTCCGGTGGTTGGCTGAGATGTAGCTGGTTCAGTTGCTGCAGGGGTTTGGGATCCAGAGGAGCCAGGTTGGTTGGGGTCATCCACAGTGCGTTGAGGGACGGCGCTGTTGGTGGGGTCTGGGTCCTGCTGAGCCTGGGACTGGGATCCTTCTCCCCCCTGGTCGGGGGGACCGCCGCACGTTCCCCTGTGTGTGGGAGAGACAGACACTGTTAACGCACTATCAAGTGACTTCTTGTTTACTTATCCATTATCAGCATCACAGTTCCACAAGCTTTACATTGTTGACATTGTTAAGTTGTGTATGTAGTGGTACAAAATTAAAATGTACTCTGGGGTATTTACATTCTTCCTTTGTCTTGACAATGACTGACACAGCCATTGCTGTGTCTTGTGTTGCCGGCACCACACGTGTTAAGCATTGCTCAGTTTCACGCAACATCCAGGATACGGTGTAAATCCTTATGTCTGCGTCATGCATGCACAGAGTTCATATGCAGCGTGTTGATGTAAGAGACAGAGCATCATTAATTTGCATGTCCTCTACTACTTTGGATGTCTTTTGCTGTCCCATGCTGGCCAAACAATGCCAACACACCTGGACCTGTAGACACACAGTTATAGATCATGGCTTTTGAACTTGGCACTTCTCAAACACGCATCACCTTGTCGATACCCATGTCCATGTCAGTACTTACGTGCATACACAAAGTTCATGAGATGGGACACGTGCATTGTTTGAGAGGCACAATGGACTAGAGCATCTGCTATGTGCATGTATGAGTTGTATGCATATTCATATGAGTGAGTGTTTTGTTGTGGTACATGACAATTGGGACAGTGTTGCACTCCATTGCCTGTCCCCTGGGGCTGACTTTCTGTATGGGGGTGTATGACAAGGCATGCTATTACTTAGCTTGGGAATTGGAAGCGTCAATCGTTCATGATTTGGCTGTCCCCTGATGTATCATCAGTGGCGGCTGGTGACATTTGAAAGCAGTGGGGCGTAAAAGTTAGGAATTCTTTATAAGTAGCGGGAGAGCAGTGCATCTCTATTTACTTTTGCTATGTCAATATTTTTTTTTTACCCCCATCTAACCCATATGCTCATAACCACAAATACAACTGGAACACATGCTCACTGCCCTGTGCGCTGTGCAGAGAGGCGTAGGACTGGATGGCCATCAAGATTTCTGAACACCTTTTTCGCTCACTGACAGGCACTGTGAGAAACTCGCAGTGACCTCATCCTCAGAGCTCTCAAATGGTACAACTCAGTTCAAATTATGCACTGTACAAGAGCAATATTATACATGACAAAATTCAGAAGCAACACTTTTAGGGAATGTAACTGCACAATTAATACATGCATTTTAAATAGGAACTAAATCACTAAACATAATGGTTTAAAGTTATAATTAAAATGTTAAAATGTTGACATTTACTTTCCTTAATGCAGTTGCCTTTGGTTTGCCATCTCTCTTCCAGTACTGCTCCAGCCTCCCACTCCAGTGCCACTGCACTCTTTTTCCGTGTGGCGCATCGCACAGCGTGGACTGTGCCACACAGGTCCCTTAAGTTCCCTCTAACCTGCATCTAAAACTATTCAATGTAAAGTTAAATAGCAAAGACCGTGAAATCGCGCCCAGTATACTGATTTACTCCCAACTCCCAAGAATATATATTCAAGTAGACTGACAATACATATTTTTAACATGTGGGTTTAACTCGAGTTAAAATAATTGCACATGCACAATAACATAAATAATACTACTCACAATTTCGTGCTTGAAGGGAATTCCACGGCGGCAAGACAGAGTCTGGTCAGCACTGAAGAGCACAGCCCGGCCTATCTCGAACGGCTGCAGCTGCAGAGATGCCAAACTGTGCCGCATATGGCAGACAGACGGAGGCTTCACAAGTTGGCACCTTCGGTCACTGTCAGCAGCCTCCGGTATGAGCCTGCAGGTGCGATGTGCACAGACTGTAATAGTTCTCCTTTGCGTGAGTTGTTTTTTTCTGTGGTCACTCTATATGCTCAGTACTGCGAGCGACTGGCGGCATCTGTCCTCAGAGTAGCGCCCAGCCATCTCCCTGCGTGTGGCACGGATTAAAAAGACGAGAGACACGTCTTGCCACAAGTTAATGTAAACTTTCAAAGACCCTGGGAATAAACGCTGGAACATGAGGTGTTGGTACTCCTTTCAACCTCTGTCTGCTCTCCGAGTCCGAGAAGCGCATGAGCCGCCACGCCAGATACTGAGATCTTTAATAAAGTTAATGTACATTATGCCGGGAGTGATAGTCAGTGCTGTGACCCACCACACAAGGCCCAATTGCAAACAGTTCATGCACGGCCCGGGACCTGTGCGCCTGCCGCCTCCTCGCCACGTCACAGGGCTTCACAGTGCTGTATGCCCTTGTAATAACGCAGACAGCGCGCAGCCGTAAGAAGGATCACTTTTTCTGCTCTCAAACACCTCGAACCTCTGAAAACAGTTATAGTGTATGCACAGACACGTACTAAACCTCAGGTGTTGATCATCACGGCATCTCTCTTTCTGCAGCTCGTTACATATAGGTTCTGCTGTGGATGTGTTTTTTTGATGCGAGCTAAGAATAAAGGGGGCTTTTAAATCTACTACGGACTTTGAAGCTAAACGGGCCCAATTACAGGTAGCCCGTTAGAGCGCAGGGGGTTGGTCGACACTACCTCCTTCCAGTCCCTCATCATGCAGTCACTAGCTAAGATGGAGGCGTGAGCTTAAGCCATTAGGTTTCCAATGGCGCAGTTGCACATTAGCACAGAGGTAGATGAGGGGGAAAGGGTGGACAGGGGAGCCGCGGAGTCGACCGACGCCCTTCCTTCAAATGCACTGTAAATAAAAAAAAGGGCGGGTGGTGTATCTGTACCAGCTCTCCCACAGGTGTATTGTCCACCACAAATCAACAAGAGAAGACAAGATGACGTCACTCCCCACTGATAAACCCCAAACAGGATCAAACTTGTTTAGGTTTACTGAATGGGGGCTAAACTGATTTGTTCTAGTCACATCTGCACTGCACGACATTAAAGCGATCACAACACAGAGCAGAACTTTAATACCTGGAAACGGCTGTGGCACATAAACCAAGATCGCATCGCAGATTAAACACTGGGCGGTGCGAGGCAGGCATTGTGACACTGGTATCTGCAGACACCACAGAATGGTCACTCTCAGCAAAGGTTCCTCTGATGCGGAAGGGGGGTTATAAATAATCCACCCTTGGGAGAAGGGTCTCACACACAGCGCAGGAAGTTGGAACGTGCCTGTGGTGGGCCTTGTTTAAATTCTAGGGCACGCACGGCGGTAACTCAGCCAATCCTGGCGCAGCATAACATCGCCACTGCGCCAGGATTGGTTAAAGAGCAGGGCTAATACTGCCCATAATGAGACCCGGCTCCCCCGGGTCTCTGCCTGTGTTCGTGCTAGAGGAGGAGGAGGGAAGGGGCTACTGCGTGTGTGCGCATGCGTAGGCAAGTCAAAAAAATGACTTGTCCTAAATGCGCACACACTGCTGCTGCCCTCCCTGCCACGCCTGCTATCTGCCAGCCGCCTGCCACTCACTGCAACACAGGCCTGCCCCCCACCCTTCCGCGATCGGCAAATGAGGTGATACAGTTAGTGACTCACTCCGAAACTGTCTGCGCTCGTAATAAATTATAATTGGTATGCGCAGTCAGTGTCAGACAGGGATGTGACGGTCGTCCATGGCTAGTGGGGCAACGCCCCAACGCCCCCAATGGACGAACCGCCACTGTGTATCATGCTGGCATGATCGTGTTTTTGTGTTGGTGCCCAGGATGTGTGACCTTGTCCTGGTGTTTGTGTTAGCAGTGATCACAGGAGGGACTTGTGCTGCCTACACCTGTGCCCATTGTGTACTACAGAGCATTCCGAGAAGTGTGTCCTAACACAGTACAGTGTGGACTGCAAATGGTGGGTGTGTTGCAGGCACATAGCAGATGACTGCTGGTACTTGTGAGACATCCCTTTACATTCTGATCTATGGTGTTTGTTAGGCCTGTGCAGTGCTTAGGTGCAACTGTGTGTGTGCCCAGGGAGCTGCGGTGAGGTGACAGAGGGAGGAACACTGAGGGATGGATACAGAGGGAGAGGGCGACAGAGGGAGAGGGCGACAGAGGGAGAGGGCAACAGAGGGAGATGGCAACAGAGGGAGATGGCAACAGAGGGAGAGGGCGACAGAGGGAGAGGGCAACAGAGGGAGATGGCAACAGAGGGAGATGGCAACAGAGGGAGAGGGCGACAGAGGGAGAGGGCAACAGAGGGAGATGGCGACAGAGGGAGAGGGCGACAGAGGGAGAGGGCAACAGAGGGAGAGGGCAACAGAGGGAGAATGCGACAGTGGGAGTGGGCCACAGAGGGAGAGTGCAACAGTGGGAGTGGGCCACAGAGGGAGAGGGCGACAGAGGGAGAGGGCGACAGAGGGAGAGGGCGACAGAGGGAGAGGGCAACAGAGGGAGAGTGCGACAGTGGGAGTGGGCCACAGAGGGAGAGTGCGACAGTGGGAGTGGGCCACAGAGGGAGATGGCGACAGAGGGAGAGGGCGACAGAGGGAGAGGGCGACAGAGGGAGAGGGCGACAGAGGGAGAGGGCAACAGAGGGAGATGGCAACAGAGGGAGAGGGCAACAGAGGGAGAGGGCAACAGAGGGAGAGGGCAACAGAGGGAGAGTGCGACAGTGGGAGTGGGCCACAGAGGGAGAGTGCAACAGTGGGAGTGGGCCACAGAGGGAGAGGGCGACAGAGGGAGAGGGCGACAGACGGAGAGGGCGACAGAGGGAGAGGGCAACAGAGGGAGAGTGCGACAGTGGGAGTGGGCCACAGAGGGAGAGTGCGACAGTGGGAGTGGGCCACAGAGGGAGATGGCGACAGAGGGAGAGGGCGACAGAGGGAGAGGGCAACAGAGGGAGAGGGCAACAGAGGGAGAGTGCGACAGTGGGAGTGGGCCACAGAGGGAGAGTGCGACAGTGGGAGTGGGCCACAGAGGGAGAAGGCGACAGAGGGAGAGGGCGACAGAGGGAGAGGGCGACAGAGGGAGAGGGCAACAGAGGGAGAGTGCGACAGTGGGAGTGGGCCACAGAGGGAGAGTGCGACAGTGGGAGTGGGCCACAGAGGGAGATGGCGACAGAGGGAGAGGGCGACAGAGGGAGAGGGCGACAGAGGGAGAGGGCGACAGAGGGAGAGAGCAACAGAGGGAGATGGCGACAGAGGGAGAGGGCGACAGAGGGAGAGGGCGACAGGGATGGAGACAGGTTGTTTGTGCTTGTTTGCTTGCTACACTGCCTTACTGTGTCACAAAATATCGCATCTCGGGAAGGTGTGTCCACAACATGAAATTGATTAGGAGCTGTGGTCTACTATCTTGTGTGATATTTCCCTTTCCCTGTACATTGGGCATGGTGCTTGAGTGAGGCCCTGGGACATATGGGATGAGTGCAGCCTCCTACCCTCCACCTTACACCCTTTGTGGGTTCCACTTGCAACAAACCACTTTTAGATGTGTCCTGCTAGGACTCATGGCCACCCACCCCATGCTGCTGGGCACTGTTGTAAGTCCACCCATGTGACATGTATTTTTTGTACACTCACCAGACTCAACGGCTCCTTCTATTCCATGTACTCCCACCGGTGGCAGCAGGGCCATGACTCTCTCCTCCCAGGGATGGTATACAGGAGGTCTGCGGGGACCGCCGCCTCCTGTGTGGTGTGCAGAGGCGTAGTCCTGGTCCATTTTCTTCTTGACCATCCTCCGCAGCTCATACCACCTGGACTGGCATTCCGCCCTGGTGCGCCGGATGGGTGCAACAGCATTGACCCGGTCTACGATCCTCTCCCACAGGCGTGTTTTTTCTGCCAGGCTGGTCTGTCTGACCAATGCGCCAAACAGCTGTGGCTCGACTCTGATGACTTCATCTGTGAGTATCTCATTCTCCGGGTTAGTGAACTTTGGATTCTTGGATGTGGTCATGGTGTGGGGTGTATGTGATTGAGGGTGTGATGGTGTGTATGGATGAGGGTGTGTGGTTGTGATTGTGAAGGGGTGGTGTGGGTGAAGATGTGATGGTGTATGTGTGAAGGTATGTGGCTGCAATTGTTGGTGTGCTCTCAGTTTACTCGCAAGAATGGGTATGTTGCAAAGGATGATGGGTTGTATGTGTGGACCCTTTTATTGGCCAAAATGTGGGTGTGGCTTAATTTGAATTGGGGGGGGTGTTATATGGGGTGGGTGTTGGTGTTGACCTCTGTTTGGCTGTGACCAGGACACTGATTCTCAATGGAGTGTACACAGGAGACATGTTCAGTGTTGTTGTGCGACCTGTTTGGTAAGTCCTTGTGCTGCTTTGGTTGTTGGCGTTATTAGTGCATGTCGTACTTGTGCGTGCGGTTGACTTGTACGGGCCGTTGGCGGTTGGGGCTGTTCGCGTGGGCTGGTTGGGGGGTGTGCGTGTCGTACTTGTGCGTGCGGTTGACTGGTACGGCCGTTGGCGGGTGGGGGGGTTCGCGTAGGGGGGTGTGCGTGTCGTACTTGTGCGTGCGATCGACTGGTATGAGTCGTTGGCGGGTCGGGGGTTCGCGAAGGGGGGTGTGCGTGTCGTACTTGTGCATGCGGTTGACTTGTACGGGCCGTTGGCGGTTGGGGCTGTTCGCGTGGGCTGGTTGGGGGGGGTGTGTGTGTCGTACTTGTGCGTGCAATTGACTGGTACGGCCGTTGGCGGGTGGGGGTGTTCGCGTGGGGGGTGTACGTGTCGTACTTGTGCGTGCGAACGACTGGTACGAGTCGTTGGCAGGTCGGTGGTTCGCGTAGGGGGGTGTGCGTGTCGTACTTGTGTGTGCGGTTGACTTGTACGGGCCGTTGGCGGGTGGGGCTGTTCGCGTGGGCTGGTTGGGGGGGTGTGCGTGTCGTACTTGTGCGTGCGATTGACTGGTACGAGTCGTTGGCGGGTGGGGGTGTTCGCGTAGGGGGGTGTACGTGTTGTACTTGTGCGTGCGAATGACTGGTACGAGTCGTTGCCGGGTCGGGGGGGTTCGCGTAGGGGGGTGTGTGTGTCGTACTTGTGCGTGCGGTTGACTTGTACGGGCCGTTGGCGGTTGGGGCTGTTTGCGTGGGCTGGTTGGGGTGGGTGTGCGTGTCGTACTTGTGCGTGCGATCGACTGGCATGAGTCGTTGGCGGGTCGGGGGGTTCGCGTAGGGGGGTGTGCGTATCGTACTTGTGCGTGCGGTTGACTTGTTATGTTATGTTATGTTATGTTATTTGTAGTTTTGTATAGCGCAACGGTTACTCAAAAAGAGTGTCCCGGCGCTTTAGGTAAGGGGAAGTAATGCAGAATAACATAACACAGATTAAAAGAAATGAACAGCACACAGACAATAAAAAAGAACAACCTGGAAACCTACTGAGAGAACAGCAGGGTTTTAAGCCCTTTCCTAAACTCAAAAAGAGAGGTAGCCCCCCGAAGTGGGAGCGGCAACGAATTCCACATCTGTGGGGCCAATAAACTAAAAGAACGGCCACCCAGGCGGGCCCTCTTGACCCGAGGGACCGTCGCCAAGAGTAGAGATTCAGACCTCAACGACCGCGCCGGATGGTAAAAGGCCAGTCTCTTCTGGAGATACTTCGCCCCCACCGCATGGAGCGCCTTATAGGCCAAAGTCATAGCCTTGAAGGCAATCCGCTTGCGGATGGGTAGCCAATGTAGCGCCAGCAGTAGCCCAGAGACGCTACTGCGTCTATTTAGACCAAAAATGGCCCTGGCCGCCGCATTCTGCGCCACTTGAAGCCGCTGTAGCAGATACTCTGGTAGGCCCAGGTAAAGAATGTTGGCATAATCCAACCTGGAGCCTATCAGAGCCTGCACAGTCAACCTCCTGTGCTCCTCAGACAGAAGAGGCAAAAACCTCCGCAGCATTTTTAATAGGCCAAAGCAGGTGCCGGTCACCCCCAGAATCTGGGCCTTCATCGTCAACCCCACATCCATCTTAACCCCCAGGTTTTAGCCATAGGGGAGGAGCCGGATGGTGGGAACATGTCGACGGGCCACCAGGTCTGCCAGCTGGGCTCTACATCGCACCCGAAGAAGAGTACCTCCGATTTATCGGAGTTGCACTTGAGGCTGTTCAGTTGGAACCATGCGAACACCGCCCCAAGGCAACTCCGGATACTCTCCCCGTCAAAGTCAGCCCCTCTCTCGCAAGAGAAGAGGAGCTGGGTGTCGTCGGCATACGACACGATCCGGGCACCAAACGACTCCGCCACCGCCGCCAGTGGGGTCATAAAGATGTTAAAAAGGGTCGGGCTCAAACTTGTACGGGCCGTTGGCGGTTGGGGCTGTTTGCGTGGGCTGGTTGGGGGGTGTGCGTGTCGTACTTGTGCATGCGATTGACTTGTACGGGCCGTTGGCGGTTGGGGCTGTTTGCTTGGGCTGGTTGGGGGGTGTGCGTGTCGTACTTGTGCGTGCGATTGACTTGTACGGGCCGTTGGCGGGTGGGGCTGTTCGCGTGGGCTGGTTGGGGGGTGTGCGTGTCGTACTTGTGCGTGCAATTGACTTGTATGGGCCGTTGGCGGGTGGGGCTGTTCGCGTGGGCTGGTTGGGGGGTGTGCGTGTCGTACTTGTGCGTGCGATCGACTGGTACGAGTCGTTGGCGGGTGGGGGTGTTCGCGTAGGGGGGTGTACGTGTCGTACTTGTGCGTGTGAACGACTGGTACGAGTCGTTGGCGGGTCGGGGGTTCGCCTAGGGGGGTGTGCGTGTCGTACTTGTGCGTGCGGTTGACTTGTACGGGCCGTTGGCGGTTGGGGCTGTTCGCGTGGGCTGGTTGGGGGGGTGTGCGTGTCGTACTTGTGCGTGCGGTTGACTGGTACGGCCGTTGGCGGGTGGGGGGTTCGCGTAGGGGGGTGTGCGTGTCGTACTTGTGCGTGCGGTTGACTTGTACGGGCCGTTGGCGGTTGGGGCTGTTTGCGTGGGCTGGTTGGGGGGGTGTGCGTGTCGTACTTGTGCGTGCGATCGACTGGTACGAGTCGGTGGCGGGTCGGGGGGTTCGCGTAGGGGGGTGTGCGTATCGTACTTGTGCGTGCGGTTGACTTGTATGGGCCGTTGGCGGGTGGGGCTGTTCGCGTGGGCTGGTTAGGGGGTGTGCGTGTCGTACTTGTGCGTGCGGTTGACTTGTACGGGCCGTTGGTGGGTGGGGGGGTTCGCGTAGGGGGGTGTGCGTGCCATACTTATGCTTGTGCTTGTGCGAGGGGTACACGTGTGGTATGGTTTGACGCTGCTTGATGCGACCCGATATTTGCCGTACGAATCATTGTTTATGTCCGAATACTTTGTCCCGTCCGAATCGCTGTCAGGCTTCTCGTACCGGATCGTACTTGTGTGTTAGTACGGGCAGTTTACGAATCGTACGGTAGGATTCCCGTTGCATGTTCGTACGGATCATCGACTGTGATTCGGACGGTTCGATGATATTCGTACGGAAATAGACGGGAACGGATCGGAATTCGCAGGTCGGACGTAAAGTTCCCATTCATACGGATTCGGATACGAATGCGATTCGTACAGCGGATTATTTTACGGGATCGGAATCGGCCCCAATGTGTATCAGTCATAACTTATGGGGCTGAAATTTGGGGCTACATAAACTTGAAAAGTGCCCAAGCAGAAGAAAATAGATTTTGTAGGAGAATTTTAGGTCTAGCGATTTCCTCATCTACTTTTATTTGTCATAAAGAATTATGTTTACCCTATTTGGAGGACTACATTAGATCCCGCCCTACCTTGTTTTGGTTAAAAGTTTGGCAAAATCCTGCTGCCTCATTAACAAGGGAAATTCTGGCCGATTGCTTAAAATGTGTCAGGGGCGGTGAAATACCGTGGATTGCGGAAGTACGGGAGAATCTGATAGCCGTTAACCTCAGTCATATTTTCTATAACCCCGACCAACTAGATAGTATTGATGGAAAGACTATCCGTAAAATATTATACAAACATTACGGGGATTTAAGACATGCCAAGGAGTCTGTTAAAGCATCTGTGGGACAATACATAACAATGGCTGAAGAAGGAGGCTCTCAATCTCGTTTACCTGCCAGTTATCTATTAAAAGATATTACTCGCTGGGAACGAAGCCTTCTTTTTCGCCTTAGATCAGGGACAATAAAATATTTGTTGTGTTTCCCCTTAGGATATCAATCTAATATTGATAACCTGGCCTGCCCATGTGGCAATATAGGTAAACAGTCCATGCTGCATTTCTTGTTTTTCTGCACTTTTTATCAAAAATATAGTATGCAGTTATTGATACCGTTCTTTAGGTCAAAGGGGATAACAGACTTTAGGGTTGCTTATGAAACAATCCTCCAGGTTAATAACGATGATTTAACATATCGGGTAGGCACTTTCTTGAAAATGGCTATTCGCTCGCGCTCTTCCATGAACCCATGAACGCTGGATTAGATTGCACCTTATATATGCCTTTTGATGGTATACCTAAATGGGGAATATGTTACACAACTAACATAAGGGTGCACAGAGCTGAGTGTTTATAATTTTCTATTTTATTAACTTGCCCATTCCTTGCACATTTGTACATTGCACTTTTACACCCCAGTATTGAAATTGCAACGGACTATGTGTTTTTGTACTATGCACATTGCACTCTGACACTTTAGAGTTGAAGCTGCTAATGACTATGTGATCTATTAATTTGTGTTCTCTTTGCTTATTTGCACATTGTATTTTTGGCACTTTAGTATTGAAGTTTGCAATTGGCTAAATGATCCATGAATTTGTTAGTCCCCTGCATATTTGCACATTGCACTTTAGCACTTTAGTATCAAAGTTGCAATTGGCTATGCGTGATATCCTTGTAGTATTTTTTTTTTTTTTCGCAACCAATTTTATTGAGCAAATGAGCATTGAGAATGTGGCATCTCCACAACCGAAGAACACCACGACAATATCAAAACAGCAATTACATAGGCAGTAAATGATGGAGCTGACTCAAAAAAATAGGCTCAGTATAGAAGCTCCCCAGTGACCCACCCTAACCCACAACTCCACCCCCCCAACCCCAGACACCCCCCAACCCCCCCTACCACACGTACATAGAAAGCAATAAAGAAAAATAAGTAGGTGTAGCGCCACCAGGGCGATGCTGCTTCGGGCCAATAGTGTCACTGTGGTCAAATGTCCTCCTCTCGCTCCGCTGGGGGGTCCAGGGATAGACCACGGTAGTCAGCCCAACGCTTCCAAATTTTGTAGTGCTTGCGAGGGCAGCCCCGCGCTTCAAAGATCGGCCTCTCCAGGCCCATGAAATAATCCAGCCCAGCCTTCCATGCAGACAGGGGGGGGCCCTCACTGCTTTCCATGCCCGGGCCAGGTCCCGCTTGGCCACGACCAGCCCTAATAGCAGCAAGTGGCGCTTATATATGTTACCCCCAACCCCTTCCATGATGTGCAGTAGGCCCAACCGGTGGGTACGAGGAAGGTCCCAGCCCAGCACCTCAGCCAGGCAACTCCACACACCCCTCCAGAACCCAGTCAGCCGGCCACACGTCCACACAGATCCTTGTAGTATTTTTGACAACTGTTTTAAAATTTTATTGATGAAGGTTTTATGCAACTGACAACGAATATGCCAAATGATATGCTTGTAATATAGTCAATGTTTAGTTGCAACCTTATTTATTAACGAGGGGCATTGTGAAATGTATGTACTTTTATGGATATTATTTATCCGAATAAAGATCAAGATTCGATTAGAATACAATCACAAATTAAAAATGCATAGTTCCAAATAAGCAGTTTCCAATACGACAATTACAATTTCAAACGTGGTATCAGGCTAGAAGAGTGGGATGAGTATGAATTACTAAAATCAGGGTTACTAGTTTAAAAAGCTTCGCTGTACATGCCACATTGAGTTTAGAAAGCGAAATACGGCGAAAACAATAGGGGCACGAGTGTCATACTTTAAGACTCTAAGTGCAGCGGCACAATGTACAAAGCCTAAATTCCTGAAAAGTTGAATGTGCCAACGCTGCCGAGATAGTGTGTAAGCGGGGCAGAAGAAGAAGACATGTCACTCTGTTTCTTCCTTGTAATTACAGGCAGGGCATCCGTCAGATTGGGTTTGGGACCATTTATTTGAAAAGGCATGGGGCGGTAAAGTCCCTTGTCTAAATTGCACATACAGTTTCCTCGACAGAGGTGGTTAGATGTCATCCAGGAAAGGTTCCATGCTGTACCCATCTTTGATATGTAAGAATTCAGCTGTCAGACGGCTGCAAGACGAACTTTCCTGGATGACTGCAAGATTGAACCTTCTAAAGGATCTTACCAATTCCAACCGTGAAGTTAGGGGGCATGATTCCTTGGGATATTTCCATAGCCCTGGTTTACCCAATTTATTACAGATATCCTTTATATGTGTAAACCAGTATATTTTTCTGATACCCAGGAGACTCAGTAGCTCTTTAACCTCTTCCATGCTCATGACGGCTCCCGGCCGTCATGAGTCATGGTGGGCGTGTGCTGATGATGGCCGGGAGCCGTCATGACCACGCCCGTTATCGGAATGTTCAGCAATGCGGCGGAATTCGCACCGCAGTGATGAGGTTAAGCTCAGATCGAAAGGTGGCCAATTCCGGGGTCACCCATAGCCTCCACTAGAATGTTACAGGTCTAAGGGCGATTTCTTCACTATTGAGCCTAATACCCAAATCCATATGCAAGGGGGTGAGCTAAGTACTGGGGGGAGACCTAACAACTGCCTCATAAAGTTGTTCTCTACCTTTTCAGACTGGGAGTAGAGCAGTGCCCCCATAGTTCTGCCCCATACAATGTAGCACCCCTGCTTGAGTTTTATAGATTTCAGCTATTGGCTCAGCTGGTTTGAATAAGGAAGTCCTGTATAGTTTCAGAAGCCCTCCTACTGTCTGAGCTAGCTTAAGACTTGCTGTGGTCATCTGTGGCCTCCATTCAAAATGTTCTGTCAAGGTGACACCTAAGTAGCCGGAAACCGATACTCTTTCCAGAAAGGTGCCATTCAAAGATGGATTAGAGCGGGACTTGATGGCAGGATTGAAGACCATGTATTTGGTCTTCAATGTATTAATCTCCAGCCCCCGGGTCTTACAGAAGGCAACAAAGGTATAGAGGATGCCCTGGATTCCCATAGGGGACTTTGAAAGTAGGACAGTATCATCAGCAAACATCATCCCTGGAACCTTGCCAGAAGCTAGCCTGGGGTTGTCATTATCTATGGCCTTCCAAAGTTGGTCAATAAGTACATTGATAAATAGACAAAATAAGGTGGGTGCAAGAACGCATCCCTGCCGTACCCATTAGTTGACAGGAAAGCGGGGTTGGTTCACCGTATTTTCCATACCTCACTTGGGCAAGGTTTTCTGTATGTAGCCTCACCAAAATGCTAAGGAGATAGGGGGGAATCCCCAGATCTCTAAGTACATCCCATAGTTTCTCCCTTGGTACAAGATCAAAGGCTGATTTCAAATCTACAAATATTAAATAGAGACTGCCACTCTCTATTGTCACCGTTTTCCAGAAAAAAAGTTGAAGTCTAAATATCTGGTCGATGGTAGAGGTGTTTTTTCTGAGCCGGGCTTGATAGGGGCTTAGAGTCTCTTGTTCTTCCATCCATACTGAACGCGATCAAGGAGTACCCGTGCAAAACGTTTTTGGGTGACATCAATCAAACTGATCAGCCTATAATTGGTAGGTAAGAGTGGGCAACCTTTTTTGAGGACTGGGACTATTTCTGCCTCACGCCAAGTATAAGGAGGAACCAAGCCATTCATGATGGCATTAAATAGAACGCATCGTTATGGTCCCCAAATTTTCGGTTCTCCCAGAAACAGATCTCTGGGTAGTTTATCTAAGACTGGTGCTTTATTACAAGGGGGCTTGTTAATTGCACTTAGCACTTCGGGCAAAGTGATCCCTGGGTCCATCTCTGGGTCCATCACCTGGACAGACTCAGTGGTTGAATGCACAGTGTTTAAAGCCTCTTATGGTTGGGTAGGAGTGTACAATTTGTGTTGCCGCCATTAATGTTGATCTTGGCGCTGCGTTAATGCAGACCAATGGCAACAATAAATGAGTAGTGGCACATGGTTCATGGACACTGACAGAGTCTGAAAATAATTGTTTGTTCATTTAAAGGGAACTCCTTGCATGTGTTTGGGCTGCAGACCTTTAAAGAATGTATGTTTGGGAAATTAAGTTCAAATTGAGGACTGATCATAAACTTTTAGCTAACTTTCTTTCTTCTGTAGGAGGCCGTAATCTAAGTGCAAGGTTACCTGTTAAGGTACAAGCCTACAGTTTTAAAGTGGAATATGTAACCATTATGTTCCTGGATATGCGACACAAGCTGACAATTGATCTCAACGTATGCCTTATGTGTGCAAGACCTGATTATCAATATCATGTGCCTGTCATGTTTTGCACTGTGGAACAAGTTTGCAACCTTCAATAAAAAGATTTGAAAATAAAGTGGAATATGTTCCAGAGCATAGATGTACATGCTAGTATTATGACACGGCCACGCAGACACAACTCCATTGAAGTTGATAGGTTGGCGTCTGAGTGGGAGGTGACTTTTACTATGGAGGATGTAAGTGGTAACACTGGGGCATATTTAAAAGGAGTTCACGCCACCAGAACGTCACTTTTTCCGACGTTCTGGGTGCGTTAAGTCCTTCGCCTTATTTACAAGGTGGCGTTAAGCCAATTAGGGGCCGATTATGATGGCGGACGGACCTGAGTCCGTCCGCCACCATAGAGTAGGAGGGACCGCCCGCAGGGGCTGCGGCGGTCCCTCCGTGCAGATTAGGATGTGACCGCCAGGGTGGCGGTCACATCCTCAATCTTTAACATTGCGGCGGGTGCAGCTTCAAGCTGCACCCGCCGCAATGTTAAAAATGCAGGCACGGCATTTGCGTGCACAAAGCAGCAGGCACCGCGCGGTGCCTGCAGCTTTGTCCACGCAAATGCAGGGGGGTACCATAGGTACCCCCCATGTGCACCCCCACCCCCCCTTCACCAAGGGGGCCCGCAACGGGCCCCCGAAGTCAATGTCCGTATGCTTTTCCACGGCGGAAAAGCCGCCGTGGAAAAGCATATGAATTCCGCCATCCTAATATGGAAAAGCATATGAATTCCGCCATCCTAATATGGCTGGCGGTGTCTGATAGACACCACCAGCCATGTTAATGCTTTTCCGCCGCGGTCGGAAGGCGACCGCGGCGGAAAAGCGGCGGACAGATTCAAAGACCTACCAGCCATCCTAATTTGGCGGTGGGTCTTGCCAGCATCCGCTGCGGTTTTCCCGCATCCTCCGGGCCGGCGGTGGCTTCCGCCGGCCCGGAGGATGCGGGAAATCTGCCATCCTAATGACCCCCTCAATGTGGTTTAACGCCACCTTGTAAAAAATGCCCCTATTCACGCAGCATTTATCGTGAAAGGGGTGTGCAATGGGTGTTGCGGTGGATGTTCCACCGCAACACCCATTGTTTTTTTACCATGCCCCATATATGTGCAAGGTATGGGGCAACGCCAAAAATATCACCAGGGAATAACTGGTCTTACACAGGCGATACGAGAAGAAATGTTTCATTTCTCCTCGTATTTTGCTCTTTCCATGTGTGCTGCATTCTGCAGCACACATAGAAATAGCAAATCACCTGTAAAGATTGTTTATGTGCAGTAAGCTGTCCCTTCCTGCACGTAAACAATCACCCTTGCAGCGCAGGCACCCATGCAACATGGTGCAAGGGTGCTGGCGCCAGTGCTAGGGGAAATACAGGGGTGCACTGCATTCTTGTAAATACTGTGCATGCCTGCGTTTTGAAACTGATGGACCGCAGCGTTACCAATTTTGGCATAACACTGTAGTCCCCAAATTCTAGTAAATTTGCCTCTGTGTCTGCTAATGATATTTGGGAGTCTTGCGTTGAGTCAGATAATATGATTAAAAAAGTAATTGAGTGCTTGAAACATGGATGGCCAGAAGAACGCAAATTGAGAGGAGAGATATCTTCTTTCTATAAGATCAATTATGAGTTGAGTTCAGCTGGTGCTATTGAATATGCAATGTTACATCGCATGCGATCACAACGCGGTCGTTACAACGACCGCGATGTTACAGCGCATACCATTACATCGCAAGTCGTTTCTACAACTTGCTGTAGGGGGCGCGCTGGATTTAGGGATAGTATAATTTACTATTCCAACTCCAGCGTGCGCAACAAAAGGGAAGGTGTTGAAATGGTAAATTATACTATTCCTTAGTTTAGAGCACCCCCTACAACAAGTCATAGAAACGACTTGTGTTGTAATGGTTAGCGTTATAACAACGCGGTTGTTGTAACGACCGCGTTGTACCGCATGCGATGTAAACGCTGCTTCCCGGTGCAATTCTGGCTCATGGTGACAAGATTGTGCGACCTTTTGAAATGAGAAGTATTATTTTTTTTATTTTTGTCATGCAGGTCATTTGGGAATGTTTGCCACCGACAGATATTCAAGAGAGACAAGTTGGTGGCCTTGTTCGGACAATCTTATTGATGGGTGTGTTTGTGATTGTGGTGCTTGCATGAATAATGACAAAACGGCCAAACCTAGTGGTGCTGAGCCCATACCTGTAGATGTTCCAGAAGGACAGTGGAGGAAACTGGGTATTATATAGGGCCATTTGCTGTATTACCACAGAGAGAAGCTTTTGGCATAGTTTTGATTGACAACTTTTTTAAGATGCCTGAAGTCAGGATGGTCAAGAAGGTTAATTATGAGACTATAATTAAGTTCCTGGATGATGTATTCTTAAGAGAAGGGTTGCCTGCAAATATAGTCTCTGATAATGGGCCAAAGTTTGCTAACAGCCGCAAGAGTAGGTATCTACATTTGGGTGTTCACAAAAAAAATCTCCATTTTCTGTCCTGCAGCAAATGGCCGTGTAGAAAGATTTAACACATTGGTTAAGGATATTGTAAAGTTAACCAAAAGTCATGGGTTGAGTTAGAGGGGACTCCAATATGGTTTTGTCCTGCGGTACAACAATACATCCTGCTACTGGGACAACACCTTTTTAACTTCTTATAGGACCTGTTCCTGGCTCTAACCTGTTTCCTTGGTCTTTGAATTAGGGTTGTGGGATTAGTCATGAGTATGTTCCCGAAATATTCTTAGACACAAGGTCAATACGAGGTTAAGGTTAGCGGAGCAAATGAAGTTGGTTAAAGGTAGGGTTTGACTGGGAAAAATGTATTTTGGACAATTTGTTAAGAGTGAAGATTCCGACGGACAGAGGTAAATAGACCGCCTCATGGTTGTCTCCTGTAGCTCTAACACAAGTATTTAAAAGAGCTGTAAGTATGACGGGCGCCACCCCATCTAGGAGGCGTGGCGCCTTTTAGTGGCAGCAAATGCCAGAGCAAGGTTAGGCAGGGCTTGCTGTTCCGAGACGGACACGCATCACAAGGAGGGACCCATAAGCAAAAAGTTTCCGGGGGCTTAAAAGGCAGAGGGGCGGGAACAACGCCCTCTTTGTCCACTTTCCTGCAGCGGGGTCGTAGGTCGCGAGACGAGTTCCCAGGTGGACCACGTGGGCACCAGCGGCCCGAGAGGAGCGACCGCGCGATTCGTTGCAGGTAAGCGGGCCTCACAGTAAATGGCGAGTGTGGCGTGCTGAACAAGCGCTGAGTGTGCACTGGTTTGTGGCCGAGTGCTGTGGTAGTGTGCGTGGAGGGGCCTGGTCCCGTTTCCTAGATGCGGAGGTTTTGTGTTCTGTAAAGGTGCTGGATTGTGGACGGGTGCTTGTGGGTGCCTGGTGGGCGGGAGTCGCGCGAAGGGCTGAATGGCTCTAAATGATTCACGGTACACCGAGGCGGAGGCGCTGTGTGTTGAACGGGCGCTGGATGGTGGCGAAAGCTCGGAGGTGCCTGGTGCGTGCGTGAGTCGCGCGGGAGGCATAATTGCCCTGAGACACATTCTGGTACAGCGACGGAGCGGGGATTCTTCCGACCGCGGCTCCTCTCAGGGGGTACAGAGGATCACCCTACCTTTGCCTTGCATTGCCCGCATGGTCAGTCTCCCGGTGGACTTGCGCAAAGAACCTAATTTGCTGACCTTTCGGAAGAGGTTGAAGACTGTTCTTTTCCAGAGGCCTGGGGTGGGATATAAATTCTTTGCAGTGTTTTCTTTTGGTTTCCTGCGGTGTTTACTGGACAAGCGCTTAGAGACCCCGGGGTTATATAGCGCTATACAAATCGAAAGAAATAAATGAAATAAAAATGGTGGGAAAGTACGTACAGAGCGCTGGTATTACCTTTAGTCTATGGGAGCTTGTGGTACTTTTGTAAGGAAGTGACATAGTTTCGCAGCCAGAATCCTAATTTTGAAATTAAATGGATCGGTTCCCACTGTATTTCGCTGCAGAGAAAGCGGATTGGTTAAATACCCCGGGCGCATGTTAACAACGCCAGATGGCGCCCGGGTCAATTCAGAGCACGTAGGAACGATACAGATTGGTAATGTTGACAAATCTTCCTGCCATGCTTCCACAGATATCACTGGGAGGAAACTGGTTAGACCGTACGGTGCATGACGGGTTGTTTGCTTGCCTGGCCTTATTGATTTAGCCTGCTGCATTAGGTAAATAAACAGGTACGCAGCAATGGTAGCCTCATAAGGTTAGTGCACCATGTAGACACGCCATGAAGGGTTTGTTTCCCACCAGTTAACAATTCGCTTCGCATTTGCTCTTTCACCTAGCCTTCCCAGAGGTTCTAATACAATCCATGTTGGACTTTAGTAAAACCGCTCACTTAATATTCCAGAAACATATGGCTTGGGCAAGATGAATTAAATTCCAAGATATTAGGAGCTATAACAATATTGCTTGCCGGCGTTTAAAAATGAGAACACAAAACGCTGGTGCTGCAACAGTTGGTATGTTTACTGTGTAATGGGTCGAGCTCATTTTGCATGGTATGCAGGGTGAGGGCGAGCACTGGAGGGATTATAGGTAGCGGTAAAGGGGTGCATGTGGCATGGGGGAGCCTCAGGCACCAGAGCAAAGGAGGCAAGAGAGTGAGGAGAATGAATAATAAAGCTTTTCTGTTTCCATTAAGTGCAGAATGCCAAAAAGGGCAAGGACGCCCAAGCTACAAAGGACAACTTTCGCACGCTGACAGAGCTGTTGGAGGTCACTAAAGAAAAAGGTGTGGACTGGGCGTTAAAGACACTGAATGAAGGGGCTGGACCGAGCACATCAGAACAGGCAACGCGGGCCAAGCGGGTGCGGCGTACAGCGGAGAGATTTAAAGATACACAACACGAAAAGCGCACTAGAGCGGGGGACTCTCAGGCAACTACCTCAGGTGAGGCAGAGGTGACAGACACAACAGCCCAGGTGGCTGGCTCAGCGCAATCGTTGACCGTTCCTTCCAAGGGCCTGGCTGGGGGATCCAATACAATGAATGATTCCTCGCAGACGGGGGGGGGCTTCAGGTCACAATGGGGGCGGCACCCCCGGCGCATATAGCCCCGCAAACCACTCCACCGGCGGTCACGCATCAAGGCAGTGGTATAGCACAAGTGTGGGTTCAGTCAGGGGGTGTGGCTCAATCCCCGGTGGTGGTGGCGGCAACCTCACAAGGGCAAGCAAACAGCTACAGCGCAGCAGGGTCAGCAGTCCCCGCAATGGCCTCCCCTATGGCAGTGGGGCCAACAGTCATGGGGCAAATAGCACTAGCATACAGCCCACTAATGTATAGGTCGGCATCCATGGCGTATCTCCCTCGGCGGGGATCACATGGCACGTGCCAATAGAAATCAAAGAGAATATCTTGAGGGGAGAGTATATCGACGTGTTCGACCTCATAAACGCCGGGGTGGTCCCGGGGAAAACCAGGGTGGGAAAGGAAGGAGAGTTCAAACAGAGAAAGATGTGGGTAGACTGGTTTATCAAGAACTGGATTACAGGGTTCGCAATCTACGCGGCTGTTATGGTAGAGAGATACCCTGCAGTGGCAGCCCAGTTAATCAGTTACATATCCATGATTCATGGGGCGGCGTCAGAATTCCCAGGGACAGGATGGCTCCAGTACGACAGCAAATTCAGGCACATGAAGGCAGTTCATCCAGAGATAGCGTGGGACCAGCAGGAGATTAATATCTGGTACTCAGTATTTCACTCAACAATACCCGTGAACAAGACTAGTCAGTCCTTTCGGGGGGACATGGGGTCTGGAGATAAACAACTGGCCTGCTGGAAGTTCAACAAGAACGAGTGCAACCGGGGTGCAGCATGTAAGTTTAAACATTGTTGTTCCTTCTGTGGTGGCCCGGCACACCCAGAGATTAGATGCTACAAGAAATTGGGGAGACCAAAAGAACAGCCTGCTCACACCCAAGCCCCAGGCAAAGGACTCCCCACACAAGCATCCTAAAAGCTTACCAACGCCCATCCAGCTCCACGTACTGACACACCTCCTTAGTAATTATGACAAGTTACAAGAGGCCCAGTTTTTGCATTAACGGCTTTCATTTTGGCTTTCGCATCCCGTCCTCGGCTACCCCGTCTACAGCTCCACCGCGCAGCCAGCGATCAGTGCTCCAAAACAAGGAGGTGGCTAGGCAGAGAATCGCGGGGGAAGGTGCACTAGGGAGGGTGGCGGGACCCTTCCAACATTTGCCGAGGCCTGATCGTGTATGCTCGCCATTGGGGTTGGTACCTAAAAAAGAGAAGGGAAGATTTTGTTTGATTCACAACTTGTCGAGCCCCCCAGGGTTGTCAGTCAATGACAACCTTGACCCAGACCTGTGCACGGTACGTTATACCACCTTTGACATGACAATCCGGAACCTGCAGGCGCTAGGGGAAGGATCACTGATGGCTAAATCAGACATCGAAGCGGCATTCCGCCTCCTGCCGGTACACCCTGACGACACCAAGTTCTTGAGGTTCACCTTTGAAGGGGAGCCTTTCATTGACCTCTGCATGCCAATGGGGTGTTCCATCGCGTGCGCTGTGTTTGAAACGTTCAGTAGATTTCTAGAATGGGCGGTGCAACTATTGCTAACGTTGGTGTCATCTTGAGAGGTGGTACATTATCTGGATGATTTCTTGTTTCTTGGACCACAGGGCTCACTTGCATGTAGGAATGCCCTGCTGAGCTTCCAACATCTGACAAAAGCGCTCGGCATGCCTTTGGCCGCAAAGAAAACAGAGGGTCCAACTACTCTGTTAACCTTCCTAGGCATTGAAATAGACACCAAGGAGGGGGTCTGCAGGCTTCCCCAGGATAAGGTAGCAGCTTTCAAGTCAGCCATTGAGGATTGTCTGTTGGCACGGAAGGTGACGCAGCACCAATTACAGGTTCTGGTGGGGCAGCTGAACTTTGCGCTTCGAGTCATACCCATGGGCAGGGCCTTTTTGAGGAGTATATCGAGGGCAATGTCTGGTTTGCGCGCCAAGCATCATCGCACCAGGCTATCAGCGGACTTGAGGCACGATTTAGCTATCTGGAAAGGTTTTCTGGACGAATTTAACGGGGCGGTGGTCTGGCAACAGCCGAGTCTCTCCAATGCCGACTTGGAATTGTACACAGATGCGGCGGGCAGTTTGGGCTTTGGGGCGGTCTTAGGTCCCAGGTGGTGTATGCAGCATTGACTGGAGGAGTGGGCATTGTCAGGTCTCACACGCAATATTACCTTCTTAAAATTGTTCCCAATCATAGTGGCGTTGCATTTGTGAGGCGATATTTTGGCAAAAAGACACATTGTTTTTGGTCAGATAGCATGTCGATAGTCATGGCGGTTAACAATCAGAGAGCGAAATGCAGCTGGGTCCTGAGCTTATTGAAAGAACTGGTCTTGCGATGCCTGCGGTGCAATGTACATTTTACTGCCAGATATGTGCCGGGGGTGGACAAGACAGTCGCTGACGCCTTGTCCCGTTTTAAGTTGGCAGAGTTTCGCACCCGATGGCCGCAGGCAGACAGATGACGAACTTCCCGGAGGGATTATGGAAGCTTGGTGCCCCACAGCCCCTGAGTTGATAACGGCGTCTTTGGCCCCCAAGACCAAGAGTATGTATGAGAGGTCTTGGCAAGCATACCTGACTACTTTAAGGGGGGCGGGGGCAGAAGAGATGTTCTTACCTCAAAGTGTCCTGGAGTTCATAGTGCAGCAGAAAGCGAGCGTTAGATCTCCAGCAATGGTGAGGAGACAATTGTCGGCAATAGCATTTTATTCAGGTTTAGTCGGGTGGCAGACCCCACAAAAGACCCAAGGGTGAGAAGAGCTATGAAGGGTTGGGAACGATTGGCACCAGGAGTGAAGGACAGTAGGAGACCCATAGATGGCAGCAGGTTAACAAGTATCTTGAAAATACTGCCAAGTATTTGCTTCACGCCTTACAAGACGCAGTTACTTAGATTGGCATACTCATTAGCGTTTTTTGGGGCTTTTAGGATTTCGGAATTGTTACCAGCGTCAAAATCAGACAAAGAAGGAGGCATACACTGCGAGAATGTAATCCTGACCAGAGAGTCCCTTCAGGTCAGGGTGCGGAGGGCAAAAACGGACCAGCTGGGGAAAGGAACCTGGGTCCAGTTGGGGTCAATGGTGGGGGCAATATGTTGCCCGGTAAGCTTGGCCAATATTTTCCTTCAGATGAGACAAAAGGGGGGAGGACAGCAGGGTATTATTGCACGCGGATGGCATCCCGCTCACCAGATTTCAGTTCACTAGGATAAGTAAGCGTGCCCTGGAAAGGCTAGGGGTGGACACAATGCATTTCACATCTCATTCATTCCGCATCGGTTCCACCACGACGGCGGCCTCCCTAGACCGACCGGAGGAAACAATTAAGAGGGTTGGTAGGTGAAAGTCGACGTGTTTTGAGCGTTATGTACGCCCTCAGTTAGCATAAGTAGTCAGTCAGTCTCCTCCAATTGTCCTGTACCACCCTGATCGTTTCCCTTTTAAATTTGATCTAGGTACACCGTCCAGAGGGCCCAAGTATGCTGGTGTGGCCACTCTTTTATTCGCAGAGCAGGGCACTTCTTCAAGAAGTTGCGCGAGGAAAGAGTACAGAATGCGAAGGGAATTGACAACCATTGGGTGGGGGTAGGCGGACAGCGGCTAGCGGAGGTGCCTACCGATCTGCGGGGTGCCATGGCCAGGGGCATGCCGATTTTCGATCTATTGGTGATCCATTCGGGTGGCAATTATATGATCCCAGCAGGAAGGAGGGGCGTAAAGGAGGCCCTTTTTCAGTTTTGTCAGTGGTTAAGAACATGTTGCCCAACACTAAAATACTATGGTCTGAGGTGATACCGCGTCAAGTATGGGTGGCAGAGGCACCCCCGAAGGCAGTGAATAAAAAAACATCAAGGGCAGAGCTGTATGCGGCGGATGGGGTACACTTGTCAGGGGCAGGTTGAAATTTGTTTATACAGACGGTATTGGGAGCTCTTGCCGAGGAGTTAGAATGCGCAGAGGGAGGAGGTCGAGTCCGCCAGTGAGCGCCTCGCCCTGTGGCAGGGTCCTGGGCAAGAGAAATGACAGGGACTCCGTTGGTGGGTGGATGCTTGGCCCCAGAACAGGGCTTGAAGTATATCTGGGCTCTGGGCAGGCTGGAGAGGGGGCTGACCTGCTGGTGGCTCTGGACTCTCTAGCTCTACCCCAGGAAGCCGGTGATTGTCACAAGCAGTGGCAAAATTATCTACCTGCAGCTCTGTTGGCCGGGGGGTGGTCAGCATAAGGAGAACAGGGTTTATTGGGAGAACAGGGTTTATTGGTTGTGACCTGCTGGCACAGCCCGAATACAAAGAGGACCTGTGGAGAGGCAATTGTAAAAACATGGAAATGTATAAAATGGATATTTTATTTGCGTGCTGTGGTGTTTTAAATAAAGCAAGAATAAAGGTTGATCAAAGATTAATAGAAGAAAGGCCAATGGAGTAATTGGCCATATCTGTGAGTTAATAAAGTTTACAATGTGAAGACCAAAGACTGACTCCGTGGTTCCTTATAAAGAGGAATGGGGGAAGAAGGGGGAGTGCACTTTGTATGCCAGCTATGACGGGCGCCACCCCACCTAGGGGGTGTGGCGCCTTTAGTGGCAGCAAATGCCAGAGCCAGGTTAGGCAGGGCTTGCCGTTCCGAGACCGGACACGCGTCACAAGGAGGGACCCAGAAGCAATAAGTGGCCGGGGGCTTAAAAGGCGGAGGGGCGGGAACAACGCCCTCTTTATCCACTTTCCTGCAGCAGGGTCGGAGGTCGCGAGACGAGTTACCCACCCACCCATCCCTGAAGGCAGAGTTTTGGTTAGGCGGGGTCCTGGGCAAGAGAAATGACAGGGACTCCGTTGGTCGGTGGATGCTTGGCCCCAGAACATGACTTGAAGTCTATCGGGGCTCCGGGCTGGCGGGAGAGGGGGCTGACCTGCTGGTGGCCCTGGACTCTCTAGCTCTACCCGAGGAAGCCGGTGATTGTCACAAGCAGTGGCAAAATTATCTACCTGCAGCTCTGTTGGCCGGGGGGTGGTCAGCATAAGGAGAACAGGGTTTATTGGGAGAACAGGGTTTATTGGTTGTGACCTGCTGGCACAGCCCGAATACAAAGAGGACCTGTGGAGAGGCAATTGTAAAAACATGGAAATGTATAAAATGGATATTTTATTTGCGTGCTGTGGTGTTTTAAATAAAGCAAGAATAAAGGTTGATCAAAGATTAATAGAAGAAAGGCCAATGGAGTAATTGGCCATATCTGTGAGTTAATAAAGTTTACAATGTGAAGACCAAAGACTGACTCCGTGGTTCCTTATAAAGAGGAATGGGGGAAGAAGGGGAAGTGCACTTTGTATGCCAGCTATGACGGGCGCCACCCCACCTAGGGGGTGTGGCGCCTTTAGTGGCAGCAAATGCCAGAGCCAGGTTAGGCAGGGCTTGCCGTTCCGAGACCGGACACGCGTCACAAGGAGGGACCCAGAAGCAATAAGTGGCCGGGGGCTTAAAAGGCGGAGGGGCGGGAACAACGCCCTCTTTATCCACTTTCCTGCAGCAGGGTCGGAGGTCGCGAGACGAGTTACCCACCCACCCATCCCTGAAGGCAGAGTTTTGGTTAGGCGGGGTCCTGGGCAAGAGAAATGACAGGGACTCCGTTGGTCGGTGGATGCTTGGCCCCAGAACATGACTTGAAGTCTATCGGGGCTCCGGGCTGGCGGGAGAGGGGGCTGACCTGCTGGTGGCCCTGGACTCTCTAGCTCTACCCGAGGAAGCCGGTGATTGTCACAAGCAGTGGCAAAATTATCTACCTGCAGCTCTGTTGGCCGGAGGACCTGTGGAGAGGCAATTGTAAATACATGGAAATGTATAACCTGGATATTTTATTTGCGTGCTGTGATGTTTTAAATAAAGCAAGAATAAAGGTTGATCACAGATTAATAGAAGAGAGGCCAATGGAGTAATTGGCTGTATCTGTAAGTTAATAAAGTTTACACTGTGAAGACCAAAGACTGACTAAGTGGTTCCTTATAAAGGGGAATGGGGGAAGAAGGGGAAGTGCACTTTGTATGCCAGCTATGGAAAATGGAAAAGTTTGGAATTTAGGGAGGGTGTCCATAGTCAAAGGCAGTTTGGAGAAGGTGAGCAACTATGCTAGAGAAGAGGAAGAAAAGAGCAATGTGTTTCTGGGGGCTGGGGTTCCTTTTTCGAAAAGCTGGAGTTGTGGAGGTGAGGGAGGAAGAAGCAGTGCCAGAACACTCACACACAACCAATCTCATGTGAAGCAGTGCAAAGGGTGCATGACAGGAAGCTTGACAGTTGATTCTATCGTGTGGCTGAAGGTTGTGTATATAATTCGCTTTTATTCTTAGAGGTTTTCTAGTTCTGCTTCAGATGTGTGTTTTATCAATTTTTATTGTGTTTCGCTCTAGGAGGGAAGATGAGTGGTAACTGAACTTGATGGGCGGTGTAAGAAATATTGAAAAGGCTGCAGAGAGTGAAGGAATGGACGAAAGCAAGAGCTTGGAAACAGATAATGGCAGAGGGAGAAAGAGAAGGTGAGATATGGGAAGGAAATTATGTAGAGAAAACGCGAGGTGCAGATAGAGAGAAAGAAGAGAGAGGGGATAGGGAAGGGGTTGGTGAGAACAGAGTAAGAGACGAGGAGAGAAAGCGAGGGAGGTGGAAAGTGAGAGAGGCAGACCTGAAGCGAGAGGGAAACATGAAATACAGACGAGGAGAGAATAGTGATGATGGGCACCAGAGAGAGACGGGGGAAATAGAGGAGGGAGGGAGAGCATAGGGTAGTGGGAGGGACCAGTGAGTGAACGGTAGAGGGAGAGAGCGAGCAGCGAGAAGGCGGCAGGTGAGCAGACACCTAAGCCTGGATGCGGGCAGCAGGCACGGGGCTCTGGCTGATGAGAGGGGCGGAGAGCGGCAGCGGGAAGCCTGTCTCCATGGGACCGTGATCCCCCGGCATAACAAAACACGGTGAGAGGATGGGGCAGCGCCGGGGAGGGTGATTGTGGCACACCAGTCCCCGCCACCCGCCAGTGAACCCTGGCGCTGTCATGGGTGTCGTAATGTGGCTGCCTGACCCTGTATGTGTGACAGGACAGGCAGCACAGGAAGGGCGTGGGGAGGAAAGGAAGTGGGCGGCAACAGGGCAGTAAGGAGGTGTACACGGAGTAATAAAGACGTGTCTACCGTACCTCCTCTGGCTCGCGTCATTTCTTGGGGTAAGAGGTGACAATGGCGACGAAGGTGGGATATCTGCAATAGATCCCACGTCGCCTCAACGCCCCGCTGCTTGTGCGCAGCCGAACGCTCGAGCCTGCAGCCCCTGCCAGAGCGGCGCCTGGGCGCCTGGAGAACACACCGCGCTCAAGCGCCAACGGGCCGCCCCCTGCCTCCTGCCCTCTGTCCCCACAACAGCGCGGTAAGAAAGGAACCGCTGCGGGGGAAGGAAGACGCCGGTGTCCCATCACGCTGCAGCCGCCTATCAAACGAAAGCGTGCAAGACGCTGCAGACACCTGGCTGGAGAAAAGAGCGCGAAAAGCGCTGCAAGACGCTGCGGCCGCACCGAAGTGAGCGAGAGACGCGTGGGGCACACAGCCAAGCTGGGTGAGTCCAGAAAACGAAGCGACTGCCCTAAATTGCCTAAATAAAACGTATTTCCACATAGACTGCAACTATTCAAAGCCATACCACGTGTCACCGACGGCGGCCATTTTGAGGTCAGGCGTGACCCATTGACTTCCATACACATTTACTGGAGCGGCCATTTTAGAGTCAGGCACTTCAAAAGACTTCTACAAAGTGGCCCCAAATTGCGCTAAGCTCTTTCTCTGAGCATGTCAGTGGTATCCAGCTCCTCCAGTGATACAGGAGGAACGCCAGCAACAGCTGCACCTGCGACACCAGGAACACAAGCTCCACCTACCAACGCCGCCATCATGAACCACACAGGGCCCCACCCCATCATGGGACTATCATACCTCCGGCCACCAGAGCCATTGGAGCTCACCTCGGGCAGCAGTATGGGCCCCAAATGGAAGACGTGGTCTGAAGACTTTGAGGACTATATGACAGGTGCACAAGTCCAGGACCCCAAACAGAAACTAGTTGCCCTACGCAATCTAGTAGGAAAAGACATTGCTCAACTCATCAAAGAATTGCCCAATGCAGCCACTGCTTCATATGATGATGTCAAAGGAATTCTCGACAGGCAATTCTTACACAAATACAATCTTGACTACGAACGATACACGTTTAACCTAGCTACACAGGAAAAAGAAGAAAGAATGGGTGACTTCATATTACGCATTCGACGACTAGCACGACATTGCAATTTTGATGACTTCAACACTGAGGATGCACTGCGACTACGCATTATTGAAGGATGTCAATCCGAGTCACTAAGGCGACGCCTGTTAAAGAAACACTACTCACTAGAGGAAATCGAAGAAATGACACGTATAAACGACCAGGCAGAAGACCATGCCAAGAAAATGGAAGGGAACAAATCAGACAAAAAAGAACAGGCATTTCGCCTTCAAGCAAGAAGTCACAAGAGTCGTCCACACCAGATTGATCGAGGGAAATCAAGAAAATCGACGCATCATCACTCTTCTCACAGGTCCAGAGCAAATCACGGATCAAGAGAGTCACGCTCTACTAAATCCACCAAGTCACACTCCAGCTGTTATCGATGTGGACAGGACTATCCACATTCAGGTCAATGCCCCGCCATGGGGCAACGATGTCACCACTGTGGCCGAGACAATCACTTTGAAAGTGTATGCCAAGCTAAGTCGTCAAGGCAAAGATCATCACGCTCAAGACAGCGATCTTCCAGGAACCAATCCTCAAAACACCATCATGCACGTGCTGTCAAAGAACAGGAAAGACACTCCACCAGCTCTTCACGGTCCAGTGATCACTCCCTCGGATCACGCCAGTCTCGCCGGTCGAGGTCAACATCCAGTGACTCCACGTCACACACGCCTGTGTCTCAAGATAGTGACGAATATATATGCATGGTCTCAGACCCGGATCGGCTGCGAAAATATAAGAAACTAGATATTCGAATTGGAAGTCACCCAGCCAAATTTGTCCTAGACTCAGGAGCCTCCCTGAATTACATCTGCGCGCTAGAACACCAGAGTATGAAACCACGTCCGGTGCTAGAACCAGCAGCTGTGCGGATCTTTACATGGATGTCCAGGAAGCCACTAACATGCCTAGGCCGGTTCCACACTACCCTAACCTTTCGGGATCGGACAATTCCAGCATTCATCCATGTGGTAGAAGGCCCAGACATAGCTGACTGTCTACTCAGCTTGCCAACAGCGGAACGACTCAAATTGGTAGAACTTCTCTACATGACTGAAGATGCACCAGACATTGTGGCAAAATTCCCCAACTTATTTAAAGGACTGGGAAAACTGAACCACTTTAAGGTTAAACTACACATAGACGACCGTGTCACACCAGTAGCACAACACCATCGGAAAGTGCCATTCCATCTGCAACAGGCAGTAGATGATGAACTACAGGAATTACTCAAAGCCGACATCATTGAACGTACTTCCGGCCCTACGCCATGGATATCACCCGTGGTTGTCGTCCCCAAAAAGGGACAAAACAACAAAGTGCGTCTCTGTGTAGACATGCGTGCAGCTAACGTGGCCATTGAACGTGAACGCCACCCTGGGCCACACATCAGTGACATGATCGCCCGTCTCAATGGAGCCACCGTCTTCTCAAAGCTAGACCTCAACAAAGGTTATCACCAGCTTGAACTCCATGAACGCTCCCGCTACATCACCACATTCACAACGCACCAAGGCCTCTTCCGCTATAAACGCCTGAACTTTGGCATATCATCGGCCGCTGAAATTTTCCAAGAAACCATCAGACGGGTAATACAAGGCATACCGAATTCCTTCAACTACAGCGATGATCTTCTAGTGTATGGCAAGGATCAGACGGAACATGACACGGCCCTTGACCGAGTGTGTCATGCGCTCCTCCAGGCAAACCTCACCCTGAACTCGGCCAAATGTGAGTTTCACAAATCACACCTGAAGTTCTATGGACACATTTTTTCCAGAGATGGCATGACACCAGATCCCGAAAAGGTGTCCGCCTTAGCAGACACGCCAACACCTCAGGATGTGAGTGACCTTCGCTCATTCCTCGGTATGGCGAGCTACTGCTCCCGATACATACAGGACTTTGCGACTCTTAGTCATCCACTGCGGGAACTCACCCGTCAAGGTCAGCCATTTGAGTGGACGGACGCCTGCCATCACTCCTTCAGGAAGATCAAGAAGGCTGTCAGCTCGGCGATCAATCTGGCTTACTTTGACGCAAAGAAGCGGACGGAACTCACGGTGGATGCCAGTCCGGTTGGCCTCGGTGCCATCCTTGCCCAATACACAGAGGACTCTGACCAACGGCACATCATTGCCTACGCCAGCCGTAGTCTCACTGACACCGAGACTCGGTACTCCCAGCCGGAGAAAGAGAGCCTAGCGGTGGTCTGGGCGTGTGAACACTTCCACCTCTTTGTCTACGGCAAGCATTTTACCATTGTCACTGACCATCAAGCCCTCATCACCATCTTTGGCAATCCCAGGGCCAAGATGCCTCCACGCATAGAGCGCTGGGGCCTCCGTCTGCAAGACTACATTTATACTATTGTCCATAAGCCTGGGAAATCGGACAACCCTGCTGACTATATGTCACGCCACCCGACAGTCTCTGCCACTCCTCCGCCTTCCATTGCCGAGGAATACTTACACTTTGTCATTGATGCAGCGTGTCCTCCCACAGTCCCGCTGTCCGCCATTCAGGAAGCATCGGCCCATGACCCAGTTGTCCAGGCTGTTTCGGATCGTATCCGTCAATGCTCATGGCGTCACGTGCCGGATGACCACAGCCCCCTTGCTAAGGAGCTTCTTGCATTCCGTCATGTCCAAGATGAACTCTCCATCAGCAGTGACGGTCTCATCTTGAGAGGGGGGAGGATTGTCATTCCTCAGAAACTGAGACAAGGAGTCATCAACCTTGCCCATGAAGGTCATCGTGGAACAAGTGCCACCAAGAAAGCGCTAAGAGAACGGGTTTGGTTCCCGACACTGGATCAAATGGTGGAAGACACTCTCAAAGACTGCACATCTTGTCAACTAGTAAGTCGAGACGACCCGCCAGCTCCACTACAGATGTCTGAATTGCCCGAAGGAGTGTGGCAGCAAGTGGCAGTAGACTTCTTTGGACCCCTAAAGTCAGGACAGTACATCCTCGTCATTATGGACGAATATTCCAGATTCCCGTTCGCCCAACTCATACCATCCACCAGAGCAGCTGCAGTAATTCCAATGCTTGATGAAACGTTTGCAGCATGGGGCATTCCTCTACGTGTCAAATCCGATAATGGGCCTCCATTCAACAGTCACGAGTTTGCCAACTTCGCGACACACCTGGATTTCAAACATCAGCGAATCACACCACTGTGGCCACAAGCCAATGGCATGGTGGAAAGATTTATGGGAACACTAAAGAAAGCTGTGCAACAAGCGGAGCTGGCCCACAAAGACATTCAACAAGCACTGAATGAGGTGCTAAGAGCGTATCGCACCACGCCTCACAGCACCACAGATCAATGTCCAGCCACCCTCATGTTAGGGAGAGTTCCACGCACCCGGCTGCCAACCATAGTCAATGCGAGTCAGTCAAGACCAACAAACACTGACCATGAGACACTAGTCAATATTGATTACGACAAGAAACTGAAAATGAAAACGTATGCTGATCAGAGAAGACATGCAAAGCACTTGGACATCAGAGAAGGAGATTGGGTGACAGTCCGGAGAGATCGAGGAACCAAAGCAGACAGTCGCTACCTGGCACACCCACTAAAGGTCAGCCGTAGGAGAGGGACAATGATTACGGCCCAAGGAGATCACAAGAAAATAACACGTAATGTATCACACTTCAAGAAATGCAACCCGCCTGGGACAAATGACCAACACCAGTGGGAATCATCTACTGAATCTGAAAGTAAGAGTAGAAGCAGCGACTGCGGCTCATCCAGCCCAGCCAGGCAGGACCACCCTGTACGTCATCGACACACCTCAGACAGATCAGCGAGACCCCGACGACAAGTTCGACGGCCGGAACGCCTCATTGAAGTAATCTAAGGATGCAGTAAGACTTTATACAAAAGGGGGAGATGTCGTAATGTGGCTGCCTGACCCTGTATGTGTGACAGGACAGGCAGCACAGGAAGGGCGTGGGGAGGAAAGGAAGTGGGCGGCAACAGGGCAGTAAGGAGGTGTACACGGAGTAATAAAGACGTGTCTACCGTACCTCCTCTGGCTCGCGTCATTTCTTGGGGTAAGAGGTGACAATGGGTGATGGAACCAGCTGCCTGGGGTCTGAGCTCTGAGCCACGACAGATCCTGTCTCGGTCTGCGCCCGAGGCTGCACGCGCCTCCTAGAGTCTATGTGCCATCGGGGCAGGTGCAGAACCCTGGCGCCTCCTGGCAGTGGAGAAATGATGGGGGTATTCTCTGGGCACCGTCGGGGGGTAACTGAAGCAGCAAGTAGGAGAGACTGACACTCAATGGCGTGTGTGCCATCACAGTCCAGAGGCAGACTTCCATTCTTCACTGTGTACAGCCTCTGAATCCATCCCCCCACCCATAGCTTCCATGCACCCCTCTGCACACGCCACCCTGCTCCTCAGCACTGCTTACCACCTCACAGTCCTGCGTGCACCATGCTGCATCGCTGCACGCCCCCTCTTCCGCACACCTACCCTGAGCCCCTGTCTCCTGTAGGCTGGTACTACCCAGCACTGCGCAGCTCCATTCGTCACCTGAGACCCCCGCATATCCGCAGAAACCCCCCTCAACAAACCCTTCTCCCGTACCTGAGCGTCGCACCCCCCACCCATCATGAGCCCCACACACTCTCACCCTGACAGGCTCCTCAGCCCTCATATTGCACCCTGGTCCCCTGTTCGTCTGTATCCAAAACCCTGCACCCCTCGCGATGCACGCAGGTGAGGAATGGGGCAGCCTGTCTGTACTGTAATGACACCCAGGAACAAAGCCCTGGCAGGGAGCGGTGGAGGAAGGGGGGCAGGGGTGAATGGAGGTAGGGGGAGTAAAGAAACGCGGCACCTGCTGTTTATTTAAATCAGTCCTGGAGATTATGGTCGGCAAGGCATCACTGCATTGCTGCACTGGGGGCGTGGAGAGGTTTTGAACAACGGCGCTCGCCTGGCATCTTCGAACTTCTTTCTAACGTCATGAATTGTTTAAAGCTAGCTTTTGGTTTCAGGCTGCATTTTTTATTACCCAGCACAATGTCTCTTCTCTGTTTCGCTGTTCACCCGCGCTCCTGCCCCAGATATGTCCCACGCGTCTTACACTGCTGCGGGGACCGGGAGCCGCCGTGTGATTAATAACTGTGATGAATTGTGTTTCTCTGGGCGCGCGTGCTCTTCAATGTGTGAGGACGGGAGGGGCTGCGGGTCTCTGGTGGCGTTTATGTCCCCGCCGCTTCTGTGTTATTGTGGGGGATTATGATAGCTGTAATACGCTGTACTTGGGAAATTAAAAAAATGCGCACATTTCAAGTGAGCAAATCGAGTAATTCTCTGCATTGCTCTGAATGCGCCTCGTCAGTGGTCAGGGCTAGTAAGCGCTATATGCATGCAATTACAATACAATACAATACAATGAGAATGATTTTTAAGGCAGTGCAGCGACGCGCATGGGTCGGTTATTTTTTCCGTTTTTGAGTTTGTGTATAAGCCGGGTCGGGTTTGTTTTGCTCCTGCCTCTGTCTGCCCCCACGCGTTGTCCCTGCTCAGAGCTCAGTCCTCTGCGCGCTCACTCTGCACGCAGAGGGATGGATGGATGGCCAGGAGGGGGTAGGCACGTCCCAGACGGATTATTAGTATTCACGGCTCCCGTCGCGGCAGTCCCGCGAGATCTGCAAGTAGGCCGCGATTTCAGCTTGTGGCTGGAGTGGATGAAAGAGGATGGGTGTTATTATGAGCCATCCCTGCCTCCGCTTCCACAGCAGAACTCGCTCACCCCGAGAGTGAATTAGAAGGAAAGAGAAAAATAAGGCCTCTTCATCTGCAACAAATACTGGCCAAGCCAACAGTGTCTCCTCTTCCCACCCCCTTTCAACCCCTTCATTTTCTCACTCCCCCTCTCTTCACCCCCCTCTCTCTCCTAACTTTTAATTTTCATTTTCCACTTAATTTTATCTCTCTGTTTTCTTTGCCCCCTTAGCCCTGTTGAATGCATTATCATACTGTAACTCTTTTTCGCTTTATTGTTAATTTATCTCATTATGTTCACCATCCTTGTAAAGCGCTATGATACTCTTGGGTCTAGTAGCGCTATATAAAACCTTTGAAATATATAAATAAAATATTTTGTTTTGTCCTGGTTTTTGTAAAACTTTATTCTTCAGGATCTTGCTAGGCCCCACGACCAATATAAAAAATAAACATTGCTAAAAGTAGAAATCTGTTTTTTGGTCTCACAATGAAATCTTTACTGTAGTAGGCCCTTGTACCAAAGGAACTACTTTTTGTAGATGTACTGTCTCTGAAAGCAACATGTCGCCACTCCCATTGAAATTAGGCAGTATCTGAAGTGTACCCCACAGCCCCATGCTATAGTGGTCGGGGGGAAAAGATGAATCACACTACAAACAGACCAATGGACGGAGAGGGCTGGATGAGAGCCCCTATATATAAGAACATGTATATTTATAGTAATATAACTTTATTAAAATTAGAAAGTCTTGGCCAATGTCAGATCTAAAAATGTGAAAGATTTCGAAGGCTGACACAAAGCTCAAGGGTGGGGGATTGTTGTAAACAGCTGGACCAAGAGGCAGCAGATTTAATTGGATTTTGAGAAATTCTAGATACACATGCTCCTACTATGATGTGTCTGCTACCTTTCCCATGTGGATTCATCTATTTGCTGTTGCATGTACAAAAGGAACAATTTAATAGTATCGTTTAATTTCCCCTCAGCAAAAAGGCCTTCGTGCCCATCATCACTTATTCTTCTGACTGGTGCCCTTCCTCCACACAGGAGCTTTCCTATCATTCTCCTATATTTCTGGTTGTCATTGGCGCTATGGCTAATAACGGGTTGTGGCAAGTTTTAATAGTTCACCCACACCTTTTTAGGTCTGACCAGAGGTAGTTTAATGTCCTTCCAGAAAAAAATAACTATGGATTTAGGGCCAGATCTCTGTACTGGGGTGAATGTATGACATTGTTCTGCATTCTGTCCATTGATTGTTCTTTTAGCAATTGTCACCTTGAGTGGGATGGATATGCCCAGACGTGGGTTCCATGCTCTCCATGCCACTGGAGTCAAGCTACCCTGGCTGATGAGGGGTGAAACCGGTCCTAGGATGCCTGTTTCTAGTCCAGTAAAGGCCTGGCCTGGCAGTTCGGGCTGGACTGTTCCCATTGGCCAAAAGGACAAGACTAATTTGCATACTGATGGGTTCAAACTGGAATGCATAGGAAGAAAAAAAACGATCAATTTAGGCCCAGATCTCTGTACTGTGGTGAATGTATAACATTTTTCTACATTCTGTCCATCAATTGTTCTTTTTGCATTTGTCACCCCGAGTGGGACGGGTATGTCCAGACGTGGGTCTCATGTGCTATCCTGGCTATTGAGGGATGAAATCCCGAAACTGGTCCTAAGATGCTTGTTTTCAGGCCAGGGAGGACCTGTCCTGGAAGTTTGGGCTGGACTGTTCCCAATGGGCACAGGGTCAAGACTGATTTGCATATGGCTGGGTTCAAACTGGAATGGCATGGGGAGCAAAAAAACGATGGATTTAGGCACATATCTCTGTACTGGGGTGAAAGTATGACATTGTTCTGCATTCTGTCCATCAGTTGTTCCTTTAGCATTTGTCACCCCGAGAGGGATGGGTATGCCCAGATGTCCCCGAAAGCCATCCTAGGATGCTTGTTTCCAGTCCAGGGAGGACCTGGCCTGGCAGGTCGGTCTGGACTGTTCCCATTGGCCACAGGGTCAATACTGATTTGCAGATGGCTGGGTTCAAACTGGAATGGCATGGGGATAAAAAAAAGTTGGATTTAGGCCCAGATCTCCGTACTGGGGCGAATCTATTACATTGTTCTGCATTCTGTCCATTAATTGTTCTTTTTGCATTTGTCACCCTGAGTGGGACGGGTATGCCCAGACGTGGCTCCCGTGCTCTCCATTCCACTGGAGTCAAGCTATCCTGGCTTATGAGGGGTGAAACCCCGAAACCGGTCCTAAGATGCTTGTTTCAAGTCCAGGGAGGACCTGGCCTGGCAGTTCGGGCTGGACTGTTCCCGTTGGGCACAGGTTCAGGACTGATTTGTATATGGCTGGGTTCAAACTGGAATGGCATGGGGAGCAAAAAAATAATGGATTTAGGCCCAGATCTCGGTACTGGGGTGAATGTATGGCATTGTTCTGCATTCTGTCCATCAATTGTTCCTTTTTCCAGAGCTTTGTAAGCATAAAAGTAAGCATAAAAAATAATATCACAGAATATGTACAGAATGGTTAAATTGTCAGTCAAAGATGTATTTAGTTTTGCCATTTACAGCAGGTGAGATCAGACTGCGGCTGTAGAGTCTGCCTGGTGGGGTTGTCCTGGAAAGCTCCCTTTTTTGTAAAGAAAATTCTCTCTGTTGTCCATGTAGGTGCCTAATAGAAGGGTCCCTGTGCAGCAGACTGTAAAGGAAGCAGGCACCCAAAGCCAGACTGTAAATCAGACAGTTCCGGGGGAGGAAGGTGGGGTTGCAGCCTGTGCAGTAAGGGACACACAGGAAAAAGTGCAGGTTCAGCCTGAAATGTCTTGAGCGGCTCAGGCTGGGGAACCCCTGTAGTACAGTCCTGAGGAATGCAAATATGACCAGTGTGTTTTAGGGCCAGAGAGGTAAAAGGTGTCTTGCCTAATGTAACTTTAGAACACAACACAGATTTAGAAACATGATTACCCTTAGATATTTGAATAAAGAGGAAAGTGAACAATGGTGCAGTTGCCCTATCTCTGCCCTAATGGTGCAATCATCCTATATCAGCCCTAAAGGCTTACATGTAGACAAAAAGTCTGCTATTATCCTCATTGAATGAATGTTTAATCCGCCCATGTATGAGGGCAAAAAGGCAAATACAGTCTGTTCCTCAGCCATTCCTGTATGCAAAGTACCGCCTAGTTGAGGTTCTTGTTGCTTTCAGACAACTTTTTGAAAAGCCTTGTATTTATCAGGGCAACGTTGATCTGGTCTCTTCATGTTGATGGCCAACTATCTATTTACATTTGAATCTGCACCAGTCATAATAGACTGTTCTTCCTAAATGACACTTGTCCTTGGGGCATTGGTACGATGTGACAGTGCGACAACACACTGGGAGTCTAGGTCCCATAGTTAACTGGAAGGGAAACATTTACTTACTCATAATTTTCATTATTCCAATTATCCTTCCTTGTCGCAGTACATCCTCTAATGACTGGTCACACCTGCCCATGGCACCAGGTGTCGGAGCTTGGAAACACTATATCCATAAAGTACCTCCAGTAACCTCCCTTTTATCCTCCCAGACTCCATCCTTTAACCTGGAGTCAAAAGTGGAGGGAGACTGTCTCATGTCTTGTCATCCAACAGCAAAGAGGAATTCATATTAATTTCTCATTCCTACCTTAATGCAGTCTTTACTTTAATGAGGACATGCCAAAGTCAAAAACAATTTTACCTGAAGTAAAACTCCAATTCCAAAGTAATGTTTCCTTTCAGAACTTCGAGCCCAAAATTCAAAGATTTCTGATTAATTAAATCCAAACACTAGTGCTCCACAAAAGCTGAAGGGACTGCCAGGCTGCTGCCCAATAAATGTCTGAAATAGAAGAACCTTCTGCTTCTGCCAAGACTCTGCTATTCCACCGGTGGGGCACCCCGGAACAGATTATGGCTTCATAAGATTGGGGGTGAGCGAAGAAACCGCTCGCTGCCAGAGTTCGTGGAGTTTTGCCCACTCCGTGAAGTGATGTAGAGTGGAGTTTTTTTTTCTCGAGCTGCTCTTCAAAGTTAAGTTGGCAGCAGTCGTGAGAAAAAATCACGCACTAGACCTCTTCCTGGTGAGATTTCTCAACACGGGCAGTTGCAGCAGGTGGGAACCACTCGCGTTGAGAAATCTGCGGCTTGCGTTGAGGAAGCTGCTGCTCGAGTAGAATGTATTCTCCAGCAGCATAAAGCAGCAACGTCCTCTGGCGCGACGCATAGAGCCGTTTGTGCTGATTTTACAGGCGACACCTAGAAAGTGCAATTTTTCCTTGGTGAAGAAGAGAGCAGGAAAAAAAAGAAGGAATAACACTTTCTTGGTCTGTATGGAAAGACAGGATACTTTGGAAAGAAAACTGGGATCCAAATAAAGAACCAAACTGTCAAAGAAAAAAATACGGACAGGGAAGTCCAATGGACAACTATCCCAACTCATCCAGCATGTGTGCCGTCGAAGTAGCCACAATGAAGAAAATTCTGAAAGACAGACATTTTTACGGTAATATCTTCTAAAGGAGGAAATTGTAGTGGTTTGAGAACCAAGGGTAAATTCCAAGAGCGTACACTGCAACGGGTCAGAGAGGAGCAAGCTGAAGAGAGAAATCTTTTAGAAGCGGATTTGCCAGATGTTCCATATTAGAAAGATGCCCTTGCCTCTAAGTTGCTCGAACTGTCTCCATTGCTGCCCATTGAACTCCAAAAGTGTAAGGGAGGAAACTGACAAACCTAAGTGAAATCCATACTGAAGAAATTGAAGGGCCTTTTTAGGTTCACAAGAACAGGGATCTAATGATCTGCCTAATACCAGAAGAAAAAAGAAATCTAGGCATGGTCATGTGATCATCAGATAAAATGACAACTAGATTATTGAATGACTGTTGCAAGAGGAGATGAAAGACCAAGGTGTCGAAGATCCTTCTTTTCAGCTTCTAGACAGACAGATGGAAAGTAGTGGCTCCTCGAGGGAGTGCTGCGGGGCGACGAGGCGGGGGAGGGGCAGGGTGTGGGGTAGTAAACTCTGGAATGCTGCCGAATGGAGTTGAGTAAAGAAATAAATAAATAAAACGAATTACAATGCGCACTGCATCGCCGATTTGGCGTTGCAGCGCGTTACAGCACGCGCAATGTAATTCATTTTTGGTGATTAGCAATATTGGGAAAAAAGAAGTTACGTTTGAATAAAGCTGCTACGTTGTTAGGGTACAGTTTTAAAGAGCACGACAGTTCATCAAAATGTTGGACGCTTTCTTTAAAAATGCAGTAAGTTTTTGTGTTTTGTTTGCCAATAAAGTTTCAAAATAGAAAGCAATCGTTATGAAAATGTCTTCCACCTGCTGTTACACTAATGTTGCGAATGCAAACTCTGTAATCCCTCGTTTATGTTTTAAAAAAAATGGTAGTAGTGTCTTACCTTATAAATGCTTATACTAAAAATAAGGGAAACCCTATGATCACTAGAGACCTGGTGTGCCAAATTAAAGAAAAGAAAACAAAGTCCATAATAACTCCTAAATGTCTCGGAAATGTATTTGTAATTATTTTTTTATAATTAAATGATTGTATATATTTACAAATATAGATCCAACAATAAATCACAATGTACAGTGAGGTGCAAAAGTGCCTGCGCTCAGAAGAGTGACACACTTGTGTATCGCAAAGCTTTCTAAACAGACGACCCAGAGAACAAGTTTAGATACAAATCACATTTGGTTCACCTCATTAGTTGATGGCATAATAAAAGAAAGAGAAAGTTACTAGATAAAGTGGGTTGTCATATTCATCTGGTTGAATGATTGAATATAAAAATGCATCAAGAAAAGTCTTTCTAAAACACTGCAGTCCTAATTCGCATAGGGAGAGCAGGTACAGTCTTAATGTGTAGCAGGAGTTAAAGTAGCGAAGTCCAGTCCTCCATCCTGTTGAATCCAAAGTTCACTGTGTTCAGTCGAAGAATCCACTTAAATTCTTCCTTGTTCAGAATTTGATTGAAGTTGCCTTCCCTGGGGGTTGTTGAGATGATGGAAATCATCAGCCAACGTAGGTCATTTTTTGTGTGGTGCATTGCAGAAAAGTGCTCAAAAAATTGTTATTGTGGTGCTTGCATGTGTTGTGCTTGTGGTGGCTGTGGGTCTGCATACAATTGTGTGTGTATGTTGTTTGTGTGGCATCCAATATGTAACAAAAAGTGGCAAAACAAATTAACAACATATGTTTTTGGGAGAAAACACAACATATATGTGTATTGACACATTAACAAGTATTACTTACCAGTCTCCTCTTGACTAGGGACACGCTCCATCAGCACCATTAGGGAAATGCCAGCCGATCGGGGATACCTTAACCCCTTCGGCGCTGATGACGGAACCGCTCCGTCATCAGCGTCGGTTGAGCTGTGCTGATGACGAAGCGGTTCCGTCATGGCCCGCCCAGCTCGATAGAACGCTCATGCGCGGCGCGAATTCCGCGCCTGCGCTGAGGGTTCTATTGAGCGGGGCGGGCCGTGACGGAACCGCTCCGTCACGAGCACAGCTCAACCGACGCTGGTGACAGAGCGGTTCCGTCACCAGCATGTGCCCGCCGCGCGGCCGCCCCAAACCTGTAGCACTGCGGCGGAATAGCCGCCGCAGTGAAGGTGTTAATAGGCTAGGTGCAAACCCACTGGGTGTTTGGCAACAGAGTACTGTTAGCCAGAATAGAAGTCTGCCACATTGACAAAGGTGCGCCGCTTACACGGCGCAAAGTGAACATTTTTCTGCTGTTACTGCTGTATGTCACTTCAAAATATGGGATGTGCACAGTCTGTAAGTTTAACTGAGTTATCCGTGCTCCATGGGTATCACTCTCCTCCCTGAGTGTACTCGAATAATCCAATGGTCGCAGGACTATTACAACATAGTCCTCTCACCCCGGGCACAAGAAGATTGCTGGATCTCCAGCTCTGATCAATGCAAACGTAACTTCGTTGTGATTATGTATATGTGAATTTATTGCTTCATCATAATCCACATTTATCGGAAAGTTCACATATTAAATATTTCATTTGACATCGTTTGTTTGGTTCCCAAATTAATTATATCCAATGCATTTCGGTGCGTCTAGCACCTTCATCAGGGAAATCTGTAAGTTAATTAAACAAAACAAAACTTGCTTTAGCCTGCAGTATTACGTGTGATTCACAATGTTTAACATTACCACCCTCTTTGTATCTGACTACGTTAAATTTCAAAAATACATAACATGGTTCAATAATTATTAACACGTGAAACAGCTGCCACATGAAACGTTTTACAAACTTGGTTCAATATGTGCTCGGCGTTCAATGATACAATGTAATGCTACTGCTGAACTCGCACTTCGGTGTTGATGTACCAGTTAACCGCACACTTTCATGTTGACGTTTCTAAGCCGCGCATCGCTTGCATGCATTTATGCCGGTTATGCTAAACTTATAAGACGCGGCTAGCTTTAGCGAATGCTAGTGCTCTGAACGCTCACCTTGTTAGTTGTGTAAACCGCTTACGCGAACTCCATGCTGTATTTTCTAATGGCGCCGGGGTCAAGTGTGTTCATTTTTCTACCCGCTGTTTGACGCATGCGCGTTGCTCTACTTCGTTTTTTTCACTCAACTTTATTAACGCTGCCTGAACGTTGTGCTGGCGATGTACGTGAATTTGACTGCGCGCCCTTACTATGTGGTGCCTGACAGGTTTAAAGAATGTGTAAGAAACTTCATGCAATGTGGTGTTTCATATACGCAGTGGGTTTTTACAATTCGACAAAGATATACGCACTAAATCATAAATAGCACAAAAATTCAGTTCGATCATTAAGCCCGTTGGGCTTCAAACTGTTCAAGTAATAAATCCAGTGGTTCTCTCTTTTGAGTAGGTTTTTCTTGTTACTTGTACCCTCAGTTTTGAGCACAATTTCCAATATGCAGGCTCGCAGTTGGCTTATGTGGTGCTGTTTTTCCTTGAAGTGGACTGCCACCGTTGATTTTGTTGATTCTGTTCTTATGTTACTTTTATGTTCTGTGAGGCGCGTTTTTAGTTTGCGCTCAGTGTGGCCTACATACACTGCGCCACAGGGGCATTTCAACATGTATATTATGTTCATTGTGTCGCATGTCCCATTGACTCTTAACGGTATTTGGAATCCTTTCATTGGATGGGATATTACATTGCCCTTCATGATGTTATGGCAGCTGCTACAGTTCATACATGGGATAGTTCCACGGTAAGTGCTTTTTGGAGGTCGCTCAATAGGATGCTTCAACATTTCTCCTAGGTTTTTTGCTCTCGTGAATGCAAACAGTGGTTCTTCTGAAAAGATGCAAATCATCTACATCTACATAACAGTACGACTCCGGTCACCACCAGTCTTGTGAGTCTGTGGACCAATATATGATGGTTGACCGTATCGAAAGCGGCAATGAGATCTAAAACTACGGGAGAGAGGCACTTAGCAAAAGTGATGCAAAAACTTTGTAATCGGTATTGAGGAGTGCTAATGGGCGATAGGAGCCCAGCAGCTCGGGATTTTTATCAGGCTTTAGGAGGGAAACCAGCAGGGCCTCGTTTTGGGTATTTGTTAGGGTGGTCATCTAGCGCAGTTTTGTACACTTTCAAGAACTGCAGTTCCACGGTAAGTGCTTTTTGGAGGTCGCTCAATAGGATGCTTCAACATTTCTCCTAGGTTTTTTGCTCTCGTGAATGCAAACAGTGGTTCTTCTGAAAAGATGCAAATCATCTTTTCAGAAGAACCACTGTTTGCATTCACGAGAGCAAAAAACCTAGGAGAAATGTTGAAGCATCCTATTGAGCGACCTCCAAAAAGCACTTACCGTGGAACTATCCCATGTATGAACTGTAGCAGCTGCCATAACATCATGAAGGGCAATGTAATATCCCATCCAATGAAAGGATTCCAAATACCGTTAAGAGTCAATGGGACATGCGACACAATGAACATAATATACATGTTGAAATGCCCCTGTGGCGCAGTGTATGTAGGCCACACTGAGCGCAAACTAAAAACGCGCCTCACAGAACATAAAAGTAACATAAGAACAGAATCAACAAAATCAACGGTGGCAGTCCACTTCAAGGAAAAACAGCACCACATAAGCCAACTGCGAGCCTGCATATTGGAAATTGTGCTCAAAACTGAGGGTACAAGTAACAAGAAAAACCTACTCAAAAGAGAGAACCACTGGATTTATTACTTGAACAGTCTGAAGCCCAACGGGCTTAATGATCGAACTGAATTTTTGTGCTATTTATGATTTAGTGCGTATATCTTTGTCGAATTGTAAAAACCCACTGCGTATATGAAACACCACATTGCATGAAGTTTCTTACACATTCTTTAAACCTGTCAGGCACCACATAGTAAGGGCGCGCAGTCAAATTCACGTACATCGCCAGCACAACGTTCAGGCAGCGTTAATAAAGTTGAGTGAAAAAAACGAAGTAGAGCAACGCGCATGCGTCAAACAGCGGGTAGAAAAATGAACACACTTGACCCCGGCGCCATTAGAAAATACAGCATGGAGTTCGCGTAAGCGGTTTACACAACTAACAAGGTGAGCGTTCAGAGCACTAGCATTCGCTAAAGCTAGCCGCGTCTTATAAGTTTAGCATAACCGGCATAAATGCATGCAAGCGATGCGCGGCTTAGAAACGTCAACATGAAAGTGTGCGGTTAACTGGTACATCAACACCGAAGTGCGAGTTCAGCAGTAGCATTACATTGTATCATTGAACGCCGAGCACATATTGAACCAAGTTTGTAAAACGTTTCATGTGGCAGCTGTTTCACGTGTTAATAATTATTGAACCATGTTATGTATTTTTGAAATTTAACGTAGTCAGATACAAAGAGGGTGGTAATGTTAAACATTGTGAATCACACGTAATACTGCAGGCTAAAGCAAGTTTTGTTTTGTTTAATTAACTTACAGATTTCCCTGATGAAGGTGCTAGACGCACCGAAATGCATTGGATATAATTAATTTGGGAACCAAACAAACGATGTCAAATGAAATATTTAATATGTGAACTTTCCGATAAATGTGGATTATGATGAAGCAATAAATTCACATATACATAATCACAACGAAGTTACGTTTGCATTGATCAGAGCTGGAGATCCAGCAATCTTCTTGTGCCCGGGGTGAGAGGACTATGTTGTAATAGTCCTGCGACCATTGGGTTACTGCTGTATGTGCCATGCATCCTGTCTCAAATACATGTCTGGGCTGGGTGACAGCAAGTCTTTGTTAGGGGTGGGCGGAATTTGCGAAACTCACTTTCGCAAATTATCACGAAAATGTCAAATATCTCTGCAAACACGCGGAAATATCGCAAAGACGCAGAAGTTTTTTTCCCCCGCCTGTTAGCGATATTTTCTGCGTGATCGCGTTGAAAAATGTGTCGCCAACTTGCCCATGCGGTCGGCATCTTGTTTTCACTTGTCCCGCCCGCTCGCAATGCTTATTTCCTGTTCGGGGTCTTGAATGACGTGTTCGCAAACTCACGCGGGATAGCGCGACCGGCTATCAACAATCCAACATAGGAAAACTCGTCGGCGAACACAGGGACGCTAGCGCGCGAGAATGCATTTTTAAAGCGCGAGCAAGAAAAAACATCAGTTTCGCAGCAGATTGCGAAAGTTTTGACATTTTTGCGCTCTCCGCGGAACGCGAAAATGTCAAATTATCGGTGGGTGTGGCAGAGGACTCATCTGCATTCATCTACATTCTGAAAGCCTCACTGGGCAGGAAGGGGGAGTGGGAATTAACACTTTTTTTTTAAACTTGTTTTTATCAGCAACATTGCATGGCATCACATTTTTGAAATGTAGAATATACATTTTACATGGAAAACTGTCCTACTTTTGTGTTAATAGTCTCCATGCTAACCGTCATCGGCTCCACACTCCTGTGGTATACTGTATATTGCAATGTGTTTTAAACATATTTATATATATCAAACCTAATAGAAAAGCAATAAAACAGCAACAAGATTAAACCCCCAGCTTCCTCCCCGGGAGCTAACACTTACATCTAAATAGGCATTGTCCTGTGCCCCACACAAATTTGTATTTGTAGCATTTCTAAAGTGCATTAGACCAGAAGGCCTGAAAGTGCTGTGAGAGGATAAGAACTGTGTGAGCAGTGACAGCCCAAAGCAGAAAAAACCTCAGCAATCCAACCACTAAAAGGGAGGACTTATCTGCAAAAAGCTACATTTTAACTTGCTTATTGAACATGAGGTGCAAGCTTAGGCTCCTGTTTTGTTCAGGAAGGGAGTTCCACAGCCTGGCAGCCACCACTGTTTAAGTACATTGCCCCCACCTGACTTTCTTGCACCGAGGAACCAACCACCTTATATTGCCCAGCTGATCTCAGACCCTCCTTGGTGCATATCAATTCAGGGCCGTCCTGAGAAAACTCGACCCATGAGAGTGGGGGCTTTGTGTATTAGGCAAAGAAGTTTAAAGGACACCCGCTTCTCTACTGCCAGCCAATGAAGGAATCTCAAACCTTCCCTGACATAGGAGTGTTTAGGTACTCCCAGGCCCACGTGCGCAGCCACATTCTGAATGATTTGGAGCTTATTTAATCAGTATTGGTTGGCATTTAGATACAAGGCATTACCATAGTTTAACCGAGAGATGATAAGTGAAATGACCACTGACACCCTGAGCTCTTTCAGGAGAAAAGGCATTATTTTCTTCAAGATCCCAATCATCCAGAAGTAGGAGCTCACTGTTCTATTAACTTGGGTGTCGAAAGTCAAGGTGTTATCAAAAACACACTCAGGTTTTTGGCCACCGCCGCTGGAGTGGGTAATGTTCCACATGTTTCTGGCCACCAACGGTTGGTCCAGATTGAACTATGCACTCTGAACGCCACAATCTCAGTTTTCTCCCCATTAGTTTTGAGCCAGTTCTCCCTCATCGACCTGCTGAACTCCAGCATATAAGCCCTAAACCTGTCCGCCACCTCTTCCCAGTCTTCGGAGATGGAGACGATGATGTGGCTGTCGTCCACTTAGGACGATACCTAGAAACCAAAAGAACACACCAGTTTTGCCATAGGAGTGGAAAACAAATTAAATAGGGTTAAACAAATTAAATAGGGTTGAGGTTAGGAAAGACCCTTGGGAACTCCACAGGGTAGCTGAAAGGGTGTTGCTCTGACGTCTCTGCAAATAACTGTGATTGTTCTATCCCACAGGAAGGACACCAACAAGTTAAGGGCCACCTCCTTCAACTTGGCCTGCCCAGGAGATACATGGCTAATTCCTGGTTTAAATGCTTCTCCAAGATCTTGGCATGAGCAGGCAATAAAGAGATCGGGCACACATTTGTCAGATAGCTGGAGTCTCTGTCAGGCTTCTTCTACAGAGGGATGACTACTGACTCCTTACAGCCCTGTGGGTACACACTGGACTCCAGGACCTCCGAGTAGATCTTCTCCATGGCAATACCATAAAGTCCGGAACCTGTTGTAGGATGCTGGGCGGACAAGGATCATCTGGTGAGCCCGAGGTGGTGCCACCTAACAGAGTCTTGATTTTAGGTGCAGGCAGTGGAGAGAACGTGGCTAAGCAACTGTGGTTAGGTTATTATGAAGTCACACCTTCCTCGCAGCAAGGTGACAGTATCCCAGAATCAACAGAGCCATCCATGGGAACCGGGAAGTCTGCATAGATCTTTATGATCTTATCTTTGAAGAACTCTGACACCTAATTGCAGAAAGCTTGTGAGTTTTTAACCACCTGATACATCAGAGGTGAAATAAGGGTGCACACTGTATTGAAAGGTTCTTTCGGACCCGATCCTCTGGGAGAAGTACACTGATTTTGCTTCTTTGATCATGCTTTTGTGTTTGAGAGAGAGCTCCCTGAGTTTGCTTTTCTCTTCCAGCTCGGAGCCAGTCTCTATCTTCGCTCCTTCCTCTACACTGTGTTTGGAGCTCCTTGAGCTCCTCTGAAAACCACAGGTCAGATGGGTTCTTTCTACCCTTTGGGCCAGTTCTTGTTAGGGGGCAACCTCGCCCACTAACAACCTGATCCATTTGTTAAATTTCTCTGCAGGTGAGCCCAGAACCCAAAGGACCTTCTCCTTAAAATTTTCCAGGGCAAATGACTGATTACCCCCTACAGATGGCCTGGCAGACAGGGTTGTGATGAAAAGGGGACCTGTGCACTTCAAGTACTGATTTGAAGTCATCCCGACTTCAAAGGCACATTTAAGCATAAGTAATGGGGGCTCTGACCCTACCAAGACAGTACACTACTGGACCTGGGAAGAACTCTGTTAAAGTAAAGACTGCTGTACCGTAAGGATTGCCACTTTGCCTTGATTAACTGTTTTGAGGAACTGATTCTCTACTTTGCTGAGCTGCACTGCTGATTTCTGCCATGCTGAGGACAAGGACTAGACCCTTCTCACTTGAAATGAAATTAAATGAACATTTATATAGTGCATGGCTACCCGAAGGCATCCCAGCGCTGATAGCAGCAGGCAGCAGAGCCTTCGACTAAGGGAAAAGCCATGATTTTAAAGACTTTCGGAAGGCAAGATGGTTGGGTTCCTTGCGCAGGTAGAAGGGGAGGGAATTCCAGTTTTTGGCGGCATTGTATGAAAACCGTTGTCCTCCACTTCTGGTTTTCCAAATCCTAGGTACTACAACCAGAAGAAGATCATCTGAACGGAAGAATCTGCTAGCACGGTAGGGCTGGACCATGGAGTAATTTATTGGGAGGCCCTTTCCGGTTAGCGACTTATGTACAGTGCACATAGCCATGAAGTACACTCTTTCTCTATAGGTAGCCAGTGGAGAAATTTCAGAGCAGATTTGGCCAATTGGCACCTCGGGATATCTACGAGGATTCTAGCTGCCCAATTTTGGACTGTCTGAAGTTTTGTAAAAATTATGACTGGAGCCCCAAGGTAGAGAGCATTCCCGTAGTCCAGGCAGGATAATATGAGTGCCTGAACCAAGATCTTCCTTGCCTGGAAGGGAAGAAAAGGGAGTACTTTACGGACCATCTTTAGGATGCCATAACAAGAGGCTGCAACATTGTGAGCCTGAGCCTTAAAGGTTAAATCACGCTACAGCAATACACCCAGGCTTTTTATTTGACTCTTGGGGGCAGGGGCGGGGCCCAGATTGCTGGCCACATAAGATTGGGATCAAATAAAGATGAATTCCCCAGAATCATGATCTCTGTTTTTTCTCCATTCAATTTAAGAAAAGATGCATTCATCCATTTAGCTACCACATTCAAGCAGGGGAGAGGCTAGAAGAGGAATTCTCTGCATGGTTAAGTCCCTCCATCAGTTGCGTATCGTCTGTATACGTCACCATATCTACCCCAAAAGGAAGTACGATTTCCGCTAGATTACTCAAATAAATGTGAAATAAAGTTGGACTCACGGAGGACCCCTGAGGCACTCCACAATGGAGAGGCAACTGTTTTGAAGTCACATCACCTTTGAAGACCTGGAAGAGTCTGTCCTCCAGGAAGGACTGTAGCCATAACAGTACGACTCCGGTCACCACCAGTCTTGTGAGTCTGTGGACTAATATATGATGGTTGACCGTATCGAAAGCGGCAATGAGATCTAAAACTACGGGAGAGAGGCACATAGCAATAGTGATGCAAAAACTTTGTAATCGGTATTGAGGAGTGCTAATGGGCGATAGGAGCCCAGCAGGTCGGGATTTTTATCAGGCTTTAGGAGGGAAATCAGCAGGGCCTCGTTTTGGGTATTTGTTAGGGTGGTCATCTAGCGCAGTTTTGTACACTTTCAAGAACTGCAGTATCATAAGCATATGCTTTGTAAAATTCAGTAGGGAAACCATCAGGTCCTGGCAATTTTCCATTTGACAACGAAAAAATGCTATCATGAAGTTCTTCTGCGTGGAGAGGTGCATTCAGGTCCTTGCATTGGATGTTTAACGGCATCGGTAGATCCAGGTCCCCCAGGTAGGCTTGCAGCTCTAGGGGGGGGTGACCCAAATGCGCTATTTATATAAGCTCTGATAATGTCCGGAGCGCGCTCCGCAGAATTTGATTGATGCTAGTAAGGGTCCACCTCCAGACGTTACCAACACCCTGAGTATATTATATACAGGGTGTCCGAACCATCAGGTGAGGGAAAAAAGAAAGGGGAGAGACCCTCTGGGAACAGGAGACCTGAAACAACAAAAAGGCAAGTATAAGAACTATGCATAGATATAAGGCTACTCTCATAAATTCCCGCTAATAAGGGAATTGACCTGTCGCACAAAAGGTCTTTCTGGAAATACACGAAAACACCCAAGACCATCTTCCATAATTCTATAAGCAATCTGTAAATGATATAAAGAGATTTAGCCTTCCATTCTCCTTGTTCTCATTCACACCCCGATTCCCTCTTTGAAATGAAACTTGTAACATACCACAAGATACACTCTGGAAAAATTACAATGGTCTTAGGTAATCCCCAATCCTTAATGTGAATGTAAAGTAAGTAACAGGAATGACTTCTTCCTCCAGAGAATATGGCATTCATAAGATTCTTTGTAACATTGTATTCTCATGAATAGTAAAACAAAAACAAAGTTCCACTGTCAACAGGTTACCTTCACCTGAGTATATAACCCTTTTATAGGGTAACCTTCCTTAATGAAAAAACTGTAGCTCCTGGTTGCGACCACCATAACGCTCAGTAAGAAAATGAACAGAAGAAAGTTTTTTGATACTCTTTAAAAGTATACACGTGCTAAACCTGAGCATAGTCTTTGTTCATCCTTAACAATAATGTCCACCGGTCACGCGTAGCTGCGACCGCCACGACGTTCCGGTAAGAGGACACCACTTGCAAGTTTTATTAAACCCAGTAACGTGTGGCTGCGACCACCACCACGCTCTGGGAAGGAAATTATCAATAACAAACAAGCAGGACGGTAACGCGTGGTTGCGACCACCACCGCGCTCCAGTCCTGCCAACCGTAGCTAAATACAGAAAAAAGAACAAAGAACAGCAACGCGTAGTTAATCACACTTCCGCGCTCTGCTCAGCAATACATGCGGACTCAAAGGACCCGCTCTGCAGGGAAATCCAAAGAATAGATACGGTAAAGCGTAGCGTCGCTACCGCGTTCCGCTCCTCAGGGAAATGGAGTACTCACTGCGAAGAGCAGGCACGAAACAAGAAGAAAGATTCCCGCGATCCCGCAGGGCAGAAGGCACAGCAGGACCAGCCGACAGTGAACTCCTCTGTCAGACCGGCAACCAGGAAGTATCCAGAATTACGCGCAACGTCTCATGCGCAGACTCGCCTAAGTACTTCCTTGTCGAGTGCATCATGGGAAATGTAGTCTTTACTGCATTTAGGCAGGCACGGCCAGGTCGGCCCTTACAGATAATGCTTGATGAATACATCATGGATGTCACGTTGCGTATAAGCAGTTCCCCCGCTCGCCGTCCTCACTGATATGATCGGCGCAGATGAGTCATTTTGGCAATGAGCCACGCAAGTAATTTGCCTGCCTTATCACCCATTTGGTGCATCTGTGCCGAATGAGCAGCATCATTTAGACACTTTAACCGCTCCAACAAACGCGCATGTTCCACTCTGCGTGCGGCCAATTGCCCTTGAGTACCATCTGTGTCAGCTCGCTCATCAGTAGCCATTTGCATCTCTAACGCGGTTAGCTCCCTCTCCAGTTGCACACATATGCCTGCCTGTGCCCCCAGACAATGCCCTCTGATGATCACCTTAAAGGTGTCCCACTCCACCAGTGGCGAAGTGGCTGTGCCCGTATTTTCATCAAAATACTGTGCTATCGTAGTGGCCAGTAAATCACAGAAAGACGCATCCAATAAGACATCTGGCTGAAGGCGCCACACAGGGATTGGCGGCATCTCAGCTTCCCATCGTACCTCAATCAAATATGGGTTGTGATCAGGGTGTGTGCGTCCTAGTTTTGAGGTGTCGGAGATACATGGGAGGAGGTCTTTGGACACCATGAACCGGTCTAGGCACACATGTAGCTTATGGGCTCCAGAAGAATAGGAGTATACCCTGTCTAGTGGGTTCCTGAACTGCCACACATCAGTGAAGTGCCATTGTTCTGCCCAGTGCGTTAAAGCTTTCGAAGCTGCATGAGTGGCTGTTTCCGGCAAGGGAGGGAAGGAGCGATCTAAGGAGACATCCAGCACACAGTTATAATCCACGCCTAAAATCTTGGGACTGCAGTACCTACGGCATCCAAGATTTGTCTAGACTCTTCAACAACAGATAGCAGGGCCATTTCAGTACCTTGCAAAGGTCGTAAGCCAGTCCGTGACCAGTGGAGAAGATTGTGGGACTCTAAGAAGGCAGACAGCACCCTGAGTATATTAACATATTTTTTGGAAATTTTGCTAATCCCTGGAAGAAGAGAGAGAGGATGATAATTTCCCAGGAAGTCCGTGCCAAGGTTAGGCTTTTTTAAAAGTGCCTTTACCATTGCTTTCTCCCAGGGAGAAGGAACAACCCCAGTGGCAAGTGAGCAATTGATCAGTTCCAATATAATGGGGGCAATAGTAGTGGCTGCTTGTTGCAGAATGTGGAGAGGTGCTGGGTCTCTAAGCGAGCCATTCTTTACTTTGAGGAGATGTTTCCAAGCACCTCAAGATTCATCAGAGGGAGTACCTCCAAAGAGGAATGTAAATTATGGGGGCTAAGGCCCCATATTTGGTCATCCATCAGTGAAAAATACATACATTTATTTTATTTTGAGGTGGAAAGTCTGCCAATTTATCACAACGTGAGCCTGAGATGACCCAAAGTGACTCCAAAGGCCTTCTGGCTTGCCCACTGTGTTCTGAAGTCTCAGGGACACAAAATACTTCCTGTAATCCTGCTGGCTTTGCTGGACTCTACCATCTGACAGTCCTACCCTTGCCTGAGGGGCACCTCCAGTTTTTGGCCTCAGAAGTGGGTTCTGCAGCTGATTTTCTACAAAACCGACGCACTATCACCAGTGCGCCGGTCAGAAGCGACGCATCGACCTTTGACACTGATGCAGAAGCTGTTCTTAGACAGTGGTTTGACAGCTTGCGCTGCCCAACAGCGACACATTGCCTGCATCGCAACGGAGCTCAACGACAATGCAGTGATCCAACTGCATGGAAGAAATTGGCACATCGTGCGCTTATCGTCGATGCTTTGCTCCATCAAAGGTACTTTTTCAGAGGACCCTACGTGGGTCCTGTAGCTGGCCTGCTCTCTGTTGCGGTTGACCTGAACTTTGGGTTTACCCCAGTCCCTCGTAACTTCAAGTAAGCTTTTAGGGCTAATGACTTCTAAGCACTGTTTTTGCATTTATTCAGTAAAAATGCATATCTCAACCTCCACTGATTGTAAATTTGTCATTTTGGTCTTGTTTTACTCAGATAAATATTCTCTATATTTCTAAACCTGTGTGAATTTTTTATAGTCTTTTCATTGTGTTACTGTGGGTGTTGCACAAATACTTTACACATTGTCTCTTAAGTTAAGCCTGTCTGCTCTGTGCCAAGCTACCAGAGGGTGAGCACAGGTTAATTTAAGGTGTGTATCTAGCTTACCCTAACTAGGATTGTGGTCATTACTTGGACAGGGTACAAACCTCTGCCAACTAGAGTTCCAATTTTTAACAGCTGGCCTCTCTCTAAAAATCTTTATGTGTGGTATTACAGATACTACCTTCCAGTGGGTTGGTTCCATCACTTGAAGGTGATTTACATTGTCCACTCTGAAAAAAGCAAGAAGAGTTTTATATTGAAAACTCTGTAACTACAGTACCGGTGCTTTCTGTTGCTCAGCACCCGCACTTAATTGGTTTCCGGTGCTCGGCACCAGCACCTAATTGTCAACACCATACTTAGAACAGTCTACCACATGGTGGCGCTGCTCATCTAATTTAGAGATGAGAAGAACAACAGTTGTTTAGGAATACAATATATATTTAAATTGCTAATACCTGCCTCCCCAGCCATTCCTTTTGCTTTGGGGACCTGGAATAATCTGTACTGTCGCATTTACATGCGAGAGTAATGCTTAGTAGTTGTTTTGGCCGCAAAGAGAAGGGCGGTGGGTGGTGCAAGCTGCAGTGGCCTCCTGGTCAGAGTCCTGGCACTTAATATTTTACAAATTAAGCACTGGACTGTGTGACAATCACAATAGGAAAACCTTCCAGTTCTGACCTCCTTGATGAACATCATAGGAAGGGGCTATTCATTTTGCAACAGTGAGACCTTATGAAATAAATTACAAGTTCAGTGGAATTCGTCATTATTGTCTACATTTGTAATTTTATGTTTAATATTTAATTATGTATGAATGGAAGTACTTTTTCTTTTTTAAATAAACTATTGCTATTGAATTCAAGTGGTAGCAACACACACTTTCAGCTTGAAGTGCTGGAATGTCTTGCTTCAGTTACATGTTTGATGACTAATAACCTTTTGAAGCAGAATGTAGAAAAAACTGAACTATTTGTTCTGGGGAATCATCCTTAGGTCTGTACCTCCAGTTGTTATTTACCAGCTCTCAACCCACTCCCAGACCCTGATATTATCACCAAAAACAGTGTTGTAACTATTTTATTTTATTTTTATTTATTTAAACTTGTAAGGCGCACAGCTACCCGCAATGGGTTTCCCGGCGCCAAGGGAAAGACTGGAGAAGAAAAACTACAAGGCTTAAAGAGGGGACCGCTGTTTAAAGAATCAATGTTACTGAGAGACCCTATTGACAAAAAAGCCAAGTTTTTAGTCCCTTGCGGAACTTAACAAAGTCAGTTTCCAATTTCAGACTCACAGGCAAGGCATTCCACGTTTTAGCGGCCAGATGCGAAAAGGAGCGGCCGCCCATCTTCACCAGCCTAAATCTAGGAACAACAAAGTCTCCCTTACCTGCAGATCTAAGAGTACGGCTAGGAGTATAAGCATGGATAAGACTTTGTAGGTAATTGGGGGCAGAGCCCTGTTTAATCTTAAAAATATAACACAAAGCCTTAAACTTGATTCTATTTTTAATTTCCAACCAGTGCAAATCGCGAAGGGCAGGGAGTGCAGATGCTTTCCGGGGAACATTGCGTAGCAGCCGTGCGGCCACGTTTTGGGCCACCTGGAGTTTTCTCAGCGTAATCGAATCAGCGCCAAGGTACAGGACATTCCCGTAGTCCAGGCGTGATGTTATCAAAGCCTGGACCACTGTCCTTTGGGTGTTAGTCGGAAGCATCCACAGGATTTTTTGTAGCCATTTGAGGGTGGCAAAACAAATGGCAGCCACTTTGACAGCCTGTTGTCGCATCGTAAGTTTCTCATCAATTAAGAAACCGAGGTTGCGAACCTGAGCCACAGGCTTGGGAGTAGGACCCATACTCTCGGGCCAATGTTGTGGGCCCCAGAGATCTTTGTCTTTAACCAGGATTACAATCTCGGTCTTATCACCGTTCAGCCTCAGGAAGTTTGCCTTCATCCAATCAGCCACCTGAGACAGCCCTAATTTAAGAGCCGAGACATTGCTGCCATCCCCTCCAGATAGAGTGAAGATGATTTGTGTGTCATCGGCGTACGAGAATAACGTTAAGCCAGCTCCTTCCACAATAGTGGCCAGGGGTCTAATGGAGATGTTAAAAAGTAATGGACTAAGGATAGACCCCTGGGGCACGCCGTACGCCAATGCACAGATTTTAGATGATGCTTTAGCCGAGAAAACCTGGAAGGTGCGCCCTTTCAGAAAAGAGGCTATCCAAGTAAGGGCAGAACCCCCAACTCCCAAGGATTGAAGGGATGAGAGAAGGATGGAATGAGACACAGTATCGAAAGCTGCGCTTAAATCCAACAGGATAAGCGCCGATGTCTCCCCGCGATCGACATTGTGTCTCAGATTCTCGGTAACTCCCAAAAGAGTGGTTTCTGTGGAGTAGTGGGCCCTGAACCCAGATTGGGATGGATGCAGGTAGCCCGAGCTCTCCACTAAGTGGGATAGTTGAGAGTTGATTTGTCTCTCCAAAATTTTGGAGAAGATAGGCAGCAGTGAAATGGGCCTATAGTTGGATAGATTTGAAGTATCCACACCTGCTTTTTTCAGCAGGGGAACTACCATTGCGTGTTTCCACTTCTGTGGAACACATGATTCTCTCAATGAGGTGTTTAGGAGTTTCATCAATACACGACGATGCTGATCTCACAGTGTATTCAAGACAACAAGACCACTCGTACATTTTACTCCTTAATGAAATGCTTAGAGAAAACTCTACCTTGCTTCTGAGTTAAAAGGCGATTCGGGCATATATCTCATTATGTCTGTATTACAGGAGTGCTTCCAGTAAATTAAAGTAGGACTTACTCCACTGGTTATTAGTAATTAAACAGATCTTGTTTAAAACACTCTTCATGGTGCACAAGATCTTTGCTTGCACTTATTCTCAGCATTTCAACTTGCAATTTTAGCTTTACATATCATCTCTTGTGGTTCTTCACCTTCTTATGTATTCTTGTTCTGTGACATCAGAATAGGCATACTTTCTTTCCATGTAATCGCAGGGTGAGTGATGTATCTATGAGAGTGCAGGGTGCAGTACATTAAAGCCAAACCTACTGGTTTTGTCGGTGCTTGTTTCAGATGGGTGACCATGGTTGTCTGGTCCAGAGGCAATGCCAAACCAGATGTCCTGTTCATTTATTGTACTGAGACACCTCCACAAACACTGTTCATCAGTGAAACACATTCAAAACAAAGGCACCTCTGGTCACAAGCCACATAATATATAGCCCCTAACAACTGTGCATAGATGATGGACTTTTTGTGTGTGTGCTCTTGCCAGATGTCTACTGTGGCTCATCCATCTGCGTAGCCCCCCTTCGTCTATTTTAGCCATGTAACTATTTAAAAATCCAAAAAACAATAAAAACAATGGGAAGTAACGTGTATGCCTGGGCCAACACATTTTGTTTTCTGCATCTGGTTTAAGAGTATATATTTATTTATTTTATTTAGATAGATGTATATGGTGCAAACATTACCCTAGGGTTTCAGAGCGCTGTTCAAAGCAGCCCACACCCATTACAGAATAAATATAATCCTGTAATAAAGTATATAAACAGAAATGGTCTCTAGCCAAGTTTGTTGACCAATAATATCTCGCGAGGCTTGTTTGTGAGGCTGAAACCTCCATGGATATAGTCCAAGGGTATCAAGCTGGACCTCAGGTCATCCTTGATCTTGGTCCTCACGGGAGGAAACTGTCAAATAGACATCTTCTTTTAACTTTTTATTTTGAGGTTATGGTCGAAGGGTTTATTGGATCTCAGGTGGGACAGAGTTCCATATTCTTGTAGAGGACCCTGAGAAAGTAAGAGAGTAGATGTTTAACTGTCTGAATCTCGGGGGTTCAAGCCATAGGTACTCAGCACTCCTAAGGGAGCAGCTTCCTCTTGATAGTGTTAGCTTTTGCAATTTTTAACTGGATCCTGGCCCCGAAAGGGACCCAGAGAAGAGTCTTGAGATGTGCCGTGAACTGGCTGAAGCGTCGTGTTCCTGTTATCAATCTTGCTGCACATTAAGGGTTGCCTTAAATAGAGCTGTTCATGAATTCAGTAAGCCTTTCAAGGGTCATACTCCCATAGTCCAGTCTGGATACAAATAATGACTGTACTGAAGTCTTTAATTCTGTGGGCATGATGGATGGTTTCACCTTCTTGAGTAGGAGGAGATGTTGGGTCGCAATAATAGTGGATATGCTTATGTATGCTTACAAGTTAAGAATTGTCCAAGGTTAAACCAAGGGATTTGCAGCCAGATTCATCAAGGGAAATTGCGCTCGCAAAGGGCCAGATTCTGAGAATCTGGCCCTTTGCGAGCGCAATTTTTGCATTTGGGATTCATCATCCCAATTGCAAAAATCGCTAATAAAGAATTCGCAATTGTGCGAGGAATTGCATTTAAGGAATCTCTAATTGAGATTCCTTAAATGCAATTCATGAAACATTTAAAAATTGGGAATTCGCACTTTTGGGCCGCTATTTACCGCAAAGTCAAACCTCGAGGTAAATAGCGGAAACTTAGAAAAATGCACTTAAGTGCATTTTTCTAAGTTGTATGTCACACACACACATGTCCTTGGGACATGTGTGTGTGTAACACCAGCGTCCAATATCATTTCAGGGGTGCAACAGGGTGTCCTTTGGACACCCCTGCACCCTTGAAATCGCAAACTCAAAATGCGAATCGCTAATAGCGATTCACACATTGAATGTGTTCCCATTCATTCCTATGGGCCTTTAGACCCATAGGAATGAATGGGGAGTTATTCTTTATTTGCGATTAGCAATTAGCTAATCGCAAATAAGGAAGCTGTACGAATCGCAAAAAATATTGCGATTTCTACTTGAATCCCGTTTTGCGAGTCTGTAATAGCGATTCCTTAATAATCGCTATTACAGACTCGCAAAACATGCCGATGATGAATCTAGGTGTTGGTGGTTTCAACGATGGCTGGTTTGCAATTGAGGGAGTCTAGGTGGATGATCCGTTCAGATATGGGGGTGGTGCTGTTGGGTGGTGAGATGGGAAGGAATTACGTTTACAGGGAGTTTAATCTAAGGTGATTTCATGATAGGCAGTTCTGTTTTTTGTTAGTGTGTCACAGTCAGGTGATATCCTCCATGGAAGCAATTTTTACATATAGCTGAGTGTCATCGGGATACATGTGTATGAAATGTTATCATTCTTGAGTTTCTCCATCACTTCCTACTAAGATTTTGTTTAGGGGTTTGTTGATTCATATTATTTCTAGAATCCTATTTTCCTGTACCTGCTACAAGCAGTCATTTCAATTTAATTACTGCAGTTATGTTTGTTAGACCTGTGGAACCTTGGTGGGAAATGCATGAAATGCAAGTCCTATACAAACATGCCTTTTGTGCTTTACCTTGAGGACACACTTGCCAACATTTTTTAAAGTTTACGCTGCACACTCCACAGCTTTAGAAATTTCTAATTGGATCTGGTCTGTCGGGAACATATTGAATTGACAGTGCTGTATTAAATCTAACACTAACTAGAAACATCCGAGCTAATGATCAAAAACATTTAATCAAGAATTTATAATTCAGTTCCTGTGCTTTTCTCTTCGATGTCGATCCATGGGGGTTTCTGCTTGGTTTGAGAATGAGCACAATTTAGCTTGGTTGGGCCTTGAGTAGAGAAACCCTGTCTGTAACCAGTTCGTATTAAAATACATCTTTTGAAACATCAATAAGGCTCTGCAATGCATGCTTTATGTACTCTGTGTAATCCGTAGTTACCCAACCTATTGTGCAGTATATCACTCTATCACTCAGATATAAATATATGTATCTTGAGATATTGGTTTCTATACCAATGCATTTTGTGAAATAAAAGTACCCAAAAACGTACAGGAATACATTGATTGATCACATCACAGACCATTTGTTTATAAAAAAATATGGCGTCTGACCCTGTTAAGGGGGAGGTGGGTTGAATGTTTTACGGTCCATGAAGGACTTGACCTGGCAGTTCGGGCTGGACTGCTCCCATGAGGAGCTGGGTCAAAGCTGATTTGTAAATGGCTGGGTCCAAGCTGGAATGGCGTGGCGAGCAAAAGAACGATGAATTTAACCCAGATCTGTGACAAGGGGGGAGTATTTGATTTGTTTAGCATTCCATCCATCATTTGTGCAGTAACATTATTTTTTAGCACATTGCAACACAGAGATATAACATATGTTGCAATGTACAACTTTTTTTACCACTTGCAGTAACTGAATTTATTTGAAGGCTACATGTTTCACAAGACACTGTGCTGTATGGAATAATACATGGTCGTAATACACCTGGGATTGATATAAATACAGATAAAAAAGAAGGATTATGTACACATGATGAAGTCCAGTGAGCTGAAACACTTCGGAAGGCCGCGAGACTGCCTCCACCATTTTGTACCTTTTAAAAAAAATAATTGAAATGACAACTTCCTTTACATTGCATGCCACTGATTCTATTCTGTGGTGCAAACTATCAATGTATATGTAGGAACTGATCATCTTTGGTGTGATTTCCTCCCAATGTTTTTCCTATTTTTTATGCTGGCATTAATACCTTGTGCATTCTACCCCTGCTGAACAGGGATAAAGTGCTTGATCTCCCCCCTATAACATAGCTAAATTAGTTAATTCCCTTAACTTTCATATAAGTGCCAAGTATATGGTGTGGAACATGCACCCAAGATGTACTAGTTAAATGCTACCTGTGGACACCAGCACCTATTATACCATCCACGTGGTTGGCCTGTAAAACATGGGTTCAGCCCTCCCATGTGTAGCTTGATTGCAGCAGTCTTAAAAGCGGCTGCTAAACCTGTTACAATAACCCTTTTTGACACACAGGATACCCTGCTTTTAAATGATAATAAGTCACCTCAAAGTACACCTTGTTGCACACACAGAGGGGTCCCTGATATTTAAAACTGGAACATGTATGAAATTTAAGTTGGCATAGTACTACAGTGACTAGACCTCCAAAGCTGTTTTCACTTGCAAGGCTGTAGCCGGATCCTAGAACATGTCCAAGAACAGATTAGGAACTTTAATTTGTAAATAATTACAGTAAATGGCTAAAATAGTCATTCAAAATCTTTTTTCATATTTACTAAAAGTCCAATTAATCGGTGAAGTTAATATTTTAATAAATACTCAGGAAAAGTTACTTTTCAAATGTTACCTTTTCCTTGCCTGGAGTCTAATTAGCATTAGTCTCCCAGCAGCTGGTCAGCCAGTGATTGACCTTATTGAGGTGTGAAAACTGTTCCAAAAGCAGAAACTTAGGCTTGGTGGCAGGATGGACTGGGTGTGGGGCAGATGATACCTATCAGCTCAGGATTGATAGTTGGGGAGGGCCCAGGAGTTTTGCATGGGGAAATTGTGTATTGGTACCCCCACTTTTTCTCAGCCCGCTTGATGGATCACTGCTAAACTTTCCATGAAAGAGCTGAGAGGGATGAACCATTTTTTGTTAAGCTTTTTGAAGATTCGTCAAATGGTACCAAAGTTATTAGCAAACCAAAAAAATCTATTTTCTATGGCAACTTTGCCCTAACAATAACTACACAGTGGCTACCGGATGTGTTTTATCTTTGTTTTTTACTTCCCTGAGTTGCTGAAGGACCCTAACGTGTGCCATGTGGATTGTGCTACCCACGTAGATTTTAGGACAGGTGCACTGAAGAACATACACCACATAGTCACTCCTGCAATTAAAGAAACTTGGAATTTTCCATGGTTTACTCATCAAGGGTAGTTGCATTTCCCTTTTTTTACTTCATGCTGGCATGCCTTGCATTTGTGACACTTGTTAAAACCTGGATTTGCCTTCAGCCAACTCTCAGGTGATGGTGGTGGTGATAATTGTGATATGAAATAAATGAAATCATAGCGACTCCTGGAGTAGGGTGCAGTTTTTGGTGGAAAAGTGTTTTGCGAAGTTATGTCCAACCTCGACATTCAGGCACCTACTGCGTAATAATGCACTCTGATTACGGACTGGTTGTTGGAAGGATATATATATATATTCACTGAAAATACCAAAGGTTACAGGGACATTATAGTTAGGCTCAGATTTCACTCTTACAAAAAAAAATTCAGCTGGTATAATTAGTGAGCTAATTGTAACTCATGCCCCTGCAATGCACTGCTTATGACCTCACATGTTACATCACTCATGACATGGTCAGTGACATCACTGATGACATCACTTATGACATCTCAAATGACATCACTGATGAGTGTTTTAAAAAAGTTTATGAGTGTTAAATAGATATAACAAGGTGTATTGGAGAACAGTGGATGTCTGAGTGCCTGTTTGGATGAGCCGTGTGAGGCCCTGGGGTCACCATCCCACAGGGCCACTATTAAAATTAAAAGGGCCCCACTCTCTGAGGCTTATCTTGCCCAGGGTACCCTATCTCCCGGGGCCCACATCATTGAAAGTGAGTGACCTGGTGGCCACCCACCATACATTCAGTGGGGCCTGCAGGAGGAGCCCCAAGGCCCCCGCGACCCTAGCTGGCTCCCTACATGCAGCGAGGGCCAGCAATACTCCCGTTCACAGGGAGCAGCTACTAATGCTGCTCCCGCTGGGCGGTAGCAATATTTTAATCTGTCTCCCTGCATCACTGCAGGCAGGGAAATAGATCAAAAGTCTGCTCCTAGCCAGCAGTTGCATTTTTAAAGCACCTGCCCCCCACCCCCTGGTTTATTCCCTCCCATGCCTGCGTGGATCTGAAAGAAACTTCACTTGATGAAAATAATTCAATTGGAAAGTTTTGTGTTGCTTCGTCATATGGCATCAAAGCTATACGAAAACAAAAACGTCTTTCCAAAAGAAAAAGAAACGTAACCATAACTATGCAGTTGCTATCACTGACTGCATAATATATAGTTTTTGTCACCACCTGACCATCCAGGTGTTCATCAGAAGGAACTCCTTATATATAAATCACTCTCACATCAGGGAATATTTGTACTCAGCTGGCTGGGTGCTAAAGCTGAAGATTATTCACATATCACCCTGATGCAGCAAGGAATAAACTGTCAGAACCATAAACTCGGCCATGCATACAGCTATAGCTGCATCAACATACATACGCACCTTACATAATACATGAAACTCACAGTCACTACATCCACAGAATACCTTTTGTCCCATTCTCATATGTATGTAGTATTATTACCTGTCTTACTTTTCCTCACTGTTTTTTAAATATAGCTTCTAATTTTAAGTGTTTTTCTTAATTTTTAATAGTAATTTATAGGGTCTTACTAGAATGTTCAGTTTGCAGGGGGATAGGGTGAGAAGTTAACTAAGTTATAATACATTAACTATTAATTGCTATTTGCAAATTAATGAATTGAATTTTAAATATGTGAATTGTGGAATACTTATTTAATTTAATTAAATTTTAGTTGCAAATGCTAGGTTTGTAGGGGACTAGGATGGGAAGTTAAGTAATCATTAATTAACAATGTATTATTAATTGATAATTAATTATATAATTAATTTAAATATGTATGTTATAGAATAGTTATATTTTTAGGTATGTTTTAGGTGCAGGCTTGTAGGTTTGCAGGGTTACAGGGTGGGAAGGTAATTAATAATTGAAAAAAGTATTTATTAATTGAGCATTATTTTTTATTGAATAGTAATTCAGTTAATTAATTAACTGGTTTTAGTTTTTTAATACATATATATATTTTATGTTAATTATACTTTTATATAAAGACTTGTGCTCGCTTTCATCGCTCAGTTTTAAGAAGACCTGGAACATTTGAGCAGCAAGTTTTGAGAAATTTTCCTTTTCGAGCGTTTTCGGAAACTCCTTCATATTCTGCTTCCAAAGATGGTGCTAACAAGGAAGGGTCTGGAGATGGAAATAAGAACTCTATGGGGGAAGGAGGTGGTAAAAAATCTGGGTCTGGAAAAGGAGGCAACCAGCTTCGCTGCCCAAAGTGCGGAGACTTGTGCACTCATCTGGAAACCTTTGTTTCCTCCACCCGCTTCGTGAAGTGTTAAAAATGTCATTATGTTTTTGTTGTGCTGTCAGAATCTGACTCTAAAAAGAGCATTCATAAAGAGCCTGAAACAGCAGCAGAAGCCGTAAAACTGGCATTCCAGCAGAAGCCGCCGCCACCCCCAAAAAAGTTTTATAACTATCTCGACAAATATGTTGTTGGTCAGTCTTTTGCCAAAAAGGTGCTTTCAGTTGCCGTTTACAATCATCACAAGAGAATATATAATAATATTTCCACCACTCTGATTCCACACACTGAAATGGAAATTCATGCTTCATTAACCCTTAGAGAGTTGCTCCAAATTGCTGGGATAAGTCGGCATGGTAATGCTTTAGGTGCGTCTATGCTGCTAGAGCCAACATTAGGTCCAACAGGGTCTTGTAAGACCCTGTTGGCTCAGACAATAGCGAAATAGCGAAATGCCTTGATGTACCTTTTGCTACCTGTGATTGTACAACTCTCACCCAAGCTGGATATGTGGGAGAAGACATTGAGTCGGGTATTGCTAAGCTACTACAGGATGTCAACTACAATGTAGACAAGGGGGGCGCTAGAGGGCGCACAAACCGAATGGCAGCCTGACTGCGTGGCTCCCGTTCCTTGATGCATTAATCCTTCTTTAAACCTTACCTGCTGGAGGGCTGCTGTTCCCCAAAGTGGCTGCACTGGTGTTGTGAATAGTCCTCTACACTCGTTCCAACCCTGGGACCTCTGTGAGCAACTACGGGCGAGAAATCAGCCGTTCAAGACGCACCGGCACTGCCCCTGGATCTGCTGTACTGCGGCGGTCGGCCGCGGATTGCCACGCGAGGCCGGTGCTCGTCCTGAGGTGGTGGGCCTCGAACACGGGCTGACCTGCGCGCGCGGCATTGTCCTTGGCCGCGCGCTGTCTGCTCGGTCTCCTTACCCGGCTACTGTGCAGCCACCCGAGACCCCGGCACTGACTATCACCCTGCGCCTGATTGGGGCACCGCAGCTGGAGGACAGCTGCCCGCGGCTACTGCGGTGCGCGGGAATCGCTGCTGGACGTGCCATCTTGAGGATCCTGCCCCGTTACTGGCGCCGAGGTACTGTGTCCTATTGTGGACTAATGCATCGCCCTGCTGGGATAGTCCGGCCTGATCACCGCACGGCCTGCGAGGGACCCCCTTGCTACTGGGAACATCCTACCCCTGAGTGCTTTGCACGAAGTGCGGACATAGCGCGTGTGGCACCCGGGGTATTGCGGTGAGAGTGAATCCTTGAGCTTCAAAGTGACTGTTGACTCCCGCTTGCCCGAAACTGTTAGTGGAACTGCGCGACATACTGCTCCGTATCTTTGTGCTCTCTGTGTTGTACTGCTCAGAGGACTCCTGCTGGTGTCGCAGACCTGGCTGGTGGTGTGGTTAGGAGCCCCCGGGCGCGGCCTGCGTCCTGTTGTGCGGACTGCTCTGGGTGCATGGTGGTCCTGTCCCCTCAATCTGCGGGCTGCGCCTACATCGTAGACGTACTTCATACAGCTCTGGCTGCTCCTGCTTGCGGTGCACTCCGGGCTAACTGCTGTCTCCCATTGGCCGACGCTCTACCATAAGCTCTCGCCAAGGTGATCTCCAGTTTGAAGTACCTCAGTGGAATGCAGACTTGCGGGGTGCCGGCCTGACTCTGCCCATTGTTCATCGACTGGCTTGGCCGGAGTATACCCCCTGCTACCTCTACCGATCCCAAGACAGAGAGGCGTGGGAGATGCGAGAGCACGATGGTGCGCCCCGAGAACCGTCAGTCAAAAATCAACTTTGATGGCGCAAAAAAAGGGTCTAAGACCGGGACTGTGGAACCAGGGCCTAGCGGCGCGGATCCTGCACCTGCGCCCTCCCCTTCTAAAGAACTTGATATGCACCGTCTGCTTTTAGAAATGCGATAGGGGTTCGCCACAGTGGTGGAAAAAGTGGACAGGATGTCCTCTAGGATGGACGCCTCAGTACATAAAGTGGACGAGCACGAAGAGAGACTTACTGCAGTGGAGCAGCGGATTTCAGACAACGACGACGTAACCGCTTCCCATACGTCCCAACTAGCCCGCATGGATAATCTACTGCGGGTGATAGCAGCTAAGAATGAGGACTTGGAAGCTCGAAGCAGACACAATAACATCCGCGTCACAGGCGTTCCGGAGTCGACAGATACTGGACGGATGGAACTGTACGTGGAGAAAATCCTCCGAGCGTCGATAGGAGAAGATGCCTTCTCCCCACAATTTATAGTGGAGAGGGCGCACAGATCATTGGCACCGATTCCTACGCCCAGAGCACCGCCCAGACCGATTATCGCCCGCTTGCTCAATTATCGCGACCGAGATGTCGCGCTACGGGCAGCTCGGACCAAACAGAACCTACATTACAATGGCGTTACCTTCTCTATCTATCCTGACTTCACTCCTCTGGTGCAGGAGGAACGTCGCAAGTTTCTGGCTGTTAAAAAGAAACTAAGAGAAGCACAGCTGGATTATGCCCTGCTCTACCCGGTGAAGCTGCGAGTGACACAACAGGGCCAACAGAGGTTCTTCACCAATCCGCAGAAAGCTGAGGACTACTTGAAAGCGGTTCGTAAGGCACAAAAGGAAGATCGGAGAAACAATGCTGACCTCGAGGACGACTCGCTTCGAATGGATAACGACGAGTGAGATGACATTATTCATATAGCTCGGATAATTCCTGGATTATCATCGTTGACTGTTCCTTAAGGCCTTGAACCACATTGCTTTTTCTCTTTGCAGCCGCAGGGGACTACTAGACCCCTCCAATGGTAAAGTATTACAAGGACCACTATCTCTACCCTGGCCTACACCGAGGGTGGTACAGTATGGTAGGCTACTGGGAGGAGACGTGGCTGTGCGCCCTCGATGTTGCTTCCCCTGCGGGCATACCCCCTTTGTTGATACATGTTGTGTAAATTAAGGAAGGGTGGGGGGTGGGGGGCCGTGGATATGGGTGGCTGCTGGCATGATTGGGATGCAGTAGTGGGAGGGGGGCTGAGTTCTTTGTTTGGGATGGGAGTTTGGTTCTGCGGGAAGATGGGGCGGCTGGGCGGGCAATGCGGGGATTTGCATCATTCAGGAGACATTGATGGACTTGTATCGACTAAGACATGTAACACTTCTATACCGAGCCTAAGACATGGCGGGTCCAAGGGTTCATGCACGCTTGAATTGTATGTCATGGAATGTACGGGGTCTTAACAATGCCAAAAAATGTCGTAATGCGATCACATACTTAGAGCGCCATAATGTTCAGATAGCCATGCTACAGGAAACGCACTTATCACCGCAGACACGCTCCACCTTTGCAAGCAAATGGGCTCCTGCTCGTGTCTTCTCCTCTTATTCTACGTATGGGAGAGGAGTCGCTATCCTAATAAAACGCGCAGTGCCCTTTCAGGTGTGTGGCGAACTGGCTGATGCGGAGGGTTGATATGCCCTGCTGTGGGGTCGTCTGGGTCGCGATACCATCACATTAGTTAACTGTTATGCCCCTAACTCGGACATACCCTTATTCTTCACTGCGCTCTGGGGGAAAATCCTGGATGTAGGATCCCGGCATGTCATTTGGGGGGGAGATTTTAATTTAGCATTGGAACCTCACCTGGACCGGGCGGACGGGGTGTCACATTACAAACCTAGGTCTAGGGAAGCGTTGGGTGGTCTGATCATGGAGGGCGACCTTGTGGATGGTTGGCATTATCTGCATCCCCACCGAAAAGAGGGTACACACTTTACATCCCTGACGGGCACATGGGCACGACTAGACTACTTCTTCACCACCAGAGAGATATGTGTGGGGCTCTCTAGAGTAGAGCACCTTCCGAGGACATACTCAGACCACAGCCCAGTCCTGATGCACCTGCAAATACCTGGGTGGGACACTCCTAGGCCACAGTGGCGATTGCAGCCAGCGGCCCTTCTAGATGCCGTGTTCCACACTGAGCTTGGAGTAGTAGAGATCGCTGCTTTCTTCCCCAGCAATAAAGGCTCTATTGACTCAGTCAACAGTATTTGGGAGGCCTTAAGGTGACGGTACGAGGCTATTGCATATCAAAAAGCTTTGGGGTCCTGCGAGATATCCAACGTACAATCCGCAAACTTGATAGCGAACTGAAGGCGTTGGAGGCTCGGATGGTAGAGGGAGATGTCTCAGACATCCATGCAGAGTTTAGAGACAAACTGACACAGTATGAGGAGGAAGCCGATCGAGAAGCCAGATTTAAAGGGAAGCACTGGCGGGCGCGAAAATATTGTGAAGGGGATAGGCCGGGCAAGGCTCTAGCGCTGTTGACGCGACCACCACACACTAATAACACGGTCTTGGAGCTGTTAACTGACCAAGGACACACACTCAGAGACTCTGATGACCTACTCGCTGCCTTCGTCTCGCATTATCATAAATTATACACTTCTACCGCCACCTTAGATATAACGTATGATACCTTTCTGGGCGATGTGGCCCTCTGCTGGCTTAGCGATAGCGACAGGCCTTCCTTGCTGCCCCCTTTGAACTAGATGAAATTCGTGATGCCATCATGTCGCTTCAAAATGGGAAGGCACCTGGCCTTGATGGGCTACCCGCAGAATTTTTTAAAACGTACATTGACATTATGGCCCCAGTCCTCCGCGAGGTCTTTGAGGAATCACTGGCTGATTGACTCCTCCCTCAATCCATGCGTGAAGTCGTAATAACATCACTGTTAAAACCTGGTAAGGACCCAAACGTTTGTGGCTCTTATCGCCCACTCTCGCTCCTGAATTATGATGTAAAAATATTGGCGAAAGTGCTGGCTACCAGACTGTCTCTGCTGATGACCCGGATTGTATTGCCAGATCAGTCTGGATTTGTTCCGGGCCGCTCCACCTCTCATAATTTACGCACTCTGTTTTCCCTACTACACACTGTGGATCCTGAACTCCCTGTCGCTGCGGTCTTCCTTGACGCTACTAAGGCCTTCGACTCGGTCGAGTGGCCGTACTTGTTCACTGTACTGGCACGTATGGGTTTTCCTAAATTATTCATCATGTGGTGCGTCTAGTTACTATACATGCGACCGACGGCGAAAGCCCTGATTAACGGCCGCCTATCGACTTCTATTGATCTTTCCAGAGGCACCCGTCAGGGGTGTCCATTATCCCCTCTCCTGTTCGCCATAGCTGTTGAACCCCTGGCCTGCAGGTTGCGCCAGCTGCACCGGGAGAGTGCGTTCCGCTGCTTACAACGTCAAATTGATGCATCGTTATATGCTGATGATATAACACTATTTGTCAAAGACCCTGCATGTAACCTGAACCCCTTACTTAGAGAGTTCGTTACCTTCGGCGGGATGTCTGGGGTACATATCAACTGGGCTAAGTCACAATGTTTCCCGCTTACGGATGCTGTAGTGGATTTCTCCCTTAACTACCACCTGGAATGGTGCCGCTCGGAACTTCGATACCTGGGTATTCAGGTCTCGCGTCACAAAGACGAGACGTTACGCTCCAACTATGGTGTGGCAGTTACGAAGCTGCTACTCAGGTGGATCGCTGGATATCCCTCCCCCTCTCCATGGCGGGAAGGGCGTCACTCATTAAAATGGTAGTGCTACCCCGATTCCTCTACTTTTTCCTAAACATCCCGTACTATCCGGGAGCTTTCTTCTTTAAAACATTGAATTCAGAACTATGTCGTCTGTTCTGGGGGGGTAAGGGCCCGAGACTGAAATGTTCCGTGCTGATTCAGCCGTATGACAAAGGGGGGTTCGATATCCCTGACTTTGAGGTTTACTACCTGTGTGCTCAAGCATATTATGCTTACCATTGGATGATCCCCACCCCTTTTATGCCACAATTGGCAGTGGAGGACTGGATTGCAAACCCTCTTCCCCTCAATGGACTTCTGCATTGCCCACTCTCGGATATAAGCACGCCGTATACATCCGTCACATGTACAATCGAAGCCTGGCGCCGTATGGCTAAAAAACTAGGCTGTGCCTTGCTATACTCCCCTCGGATGCCACTGGCCTATCACCCTAAACTTGAACTCCTATGTGAACAGGGCTTCCGAATGCTCTGCAGGAAACTGCATATCACATGCTGGGGCGATCTTTTTACGGCTGGTCGTTTCAAAACTGCGGACCTCTTTTTTGCCTTGCACAGCCGTACTCCGCTCGAGGTGTTCTACTACATACGGCTGTGCCAGGGGATGAGGGAGATCCTACCTGACTTCCCGGACGAACCCGAGACCCTGTCTCCTCTGCGATATATGCTCTGTTCCCTAGATGGCTCACACTTAGTGTCGGGCATGTATCGTCATGTCAGGTCATGTGCTCCAGTGACGGAGACCTCGGCCCGCTTGCACTGGTCCACTGACCTCACCCTTGAGCTCACTGATGAGCAGTGGTCATACTGCTGTTCCCTCACAGCCCGAATATCGGCCAGTAGCAGGCTCAAAATAATCCATTACAAATTCCTACAGCACTTATATTATACCCCAGTGAAAAAATTTAGGTTTCAATTAACTGATAATGACAAATGCGAACGTTGCCGCATGGAACATGCAGGCTTTTTACATCTTGCCTGGGAGTGTCCTCCGGTCCATGCCTACTGGCAGCAAGTACAGAAGGCTCTTGAATCAATGACCGGGATAACCATAAGTATTGACCCATTACTAACGCTCCTAGGACACACACCACACATTCCCACGACATGTAGGAAATTCGTAGATATCACATTGCTGCTTGCGAAAAGACGAGTGGCATGCAGATGGGGTCGTGGCAGGGCCCCCAAATTTAAGGAGTGGCTTACGGACATGATGTACAGCCAAGAACAACACACAACCTTTGCTGAGTTACTTCCGATTACTACCAGACCGAAGGACATATGGGGACCACTAACAACTTACCTACTGGCCCAGACTGGGAATGATCTTCGAGATGATAACAAAGCCCAGACGTAATATACACACTCCCTCAGATAGACTCACTTGAGGGGGGCCTTCGACTGCACTCGCTAGCATAATGTACATATGCATGCTCCATTGACTGCCATGGGCCATTAATAATGGGCCGTGGTTGTATTTGTGCACACCTGATACATTCCTCTACCTTCTATTGTTACACACCGAGTCATGACCCCCCTTCTAGTGTATTCTAGTTATATTTGCTTACCCTGATGGCCAAGTATGATGCTTACCCTGCTGCTAAGCCCATTGTTGAATTCATGTGTTTACATTGTCATATACTGTGAATGATATATGCTCTTGATGCTACCCCATCGACTGTACAGCCGCACTCTTGTATTGTACTATGTTTAAAAAAACTAATAAACAAAGTTTACAAAAAAAAACTACAATGCAGACAAAGCACAACAAGGAATTGTCTTTTTGGATGAAGTAGAAAAGATAGGCAGCGTGCCTGGCATTCATCAACTGCGAGATGTTGGCGGTGAAGGAGTTCAGCAGGGATTGCTAAAACTACTTGAAGGTACAATTGTTCATGTTCCCGAAAAGAACTCTCGTAAACTGCATGGGAAAACTGGACAGGTCGATACAACAAATATACTCTTTGTGTCATGTGGTGTTTTTAATGGTCTTGATAGGATCACCAGCCAGAGAAGGAATGAGAAGTAACAAACTTAGGGGTCTAAATTGAGGATTCCACCATAGTCCTCTACTCTTCAAAACCTTGTCATTAGTACATAGGTATGAATGAAATGTGTTAGCAAACCAGATCACCAGATGTGAAGAACCAGTAACGTGAGTCCCCCCTGGTGTAGGATTCCCATCAAAGGTCTTGTGATGATCAATATTATCATTTGGTAGTCCTAGTCGGGTGTTGTGTCTCTAGATCATTGAGACCAGCATACCCCGAAAACCAGATAGGGGGTAGCGACCCACAATCACTTGGTACTACCACATGTTGTTGATATGGTGGGAAGTGCAGTGTAAAAAAATTATAATCAGTGGTGATTTAAAAAAGGATAGGGAGCTCAACCCAGAAAATTTTAATAATTGTTTGCCCCTTCCTTGCTAAAAACAAGAACAGTGAAATATCGTCATCGCAGTAAAACCAAATAGCTGCGAGGAGACCAACATGTTTCAGCCACTCAGGGATTAATCCTTCGGCTTTCGTCAGGGTCTCTGTTCTATACCAATACTACTGCTTCAGTTGTGATAAACGTGTGAGAAATTATAGAAAAAACACACAAGTGAATAGACCAGCAAAGGATACGATTTTCCTTCCGCTGTTTCAACTCCTCTCTTCGGCACCTGGTTGAATGTATACTATTTAAAGAGGACAAACGTACAGGAAAAACACAAACTGTTACCCTGGTCTGCACACAGCATACTAAGTTCTTTAACTGTAGTATTATCTACAAGCTTTTTTACTCACCCAGAGTGTCCGGGGAGTGGACCTCACCTCTTCCTGGACCTGGCTCAGGATATGTGAGACCCCGCTCTACAAAAACAAAGACCGACCACGTCAGCTACACAAACCGGGCAACCCAGCATGCAGCTACTCTGGTAGTGTATATGTCTACGTAGTCAAAAGTGTCCTGTAATGGAGTCAATTGGCCCCCATTGCTAGGCTAACAACACACCTCCTCCACCTCCCTGCAAACTACAGGCTGAAGTGAACAGATTCACATAGTTATTTACACTTCTTATATATTTAGCATATATTTAGCATAACGCTCACACCATGCCATGCCCATGGCGTCTAGCTGCTAAGGCAGGTAATCATACCTGTCCGTCGGTGTCCCGGGCCGTGACTGAGTCAGGGGGAGGCACCGTCCCCAGCACACTCTGACTACTTCATCGGTTGGCCGGGGGACACTCGACCAATCATAACAGTGAGGGAGGGGCTGGTCAAATCCAGACCTCCTCGTGTATCACTCCATCAAGATGTTAAGTTAATATAATCATGATAAGGTTGCCGCGTACCTCATAGACACTGCCCGCCCTTGATTCCAGGACAGGCTATCACATCTGTCCTCTTGCGATGTTTACATTTGGACTGGTGCCCTGAACGCGTCCTCTCGCGAGAGCGGGTCGATCTGGAACTACAAAATGACATCACGTCATTACTGTTTGTAGTTTCTCTCTACAACGCGATAGGAATACCGAATTATTGTTTATGGCATTACCCAGAGCGGTGTGACGTGGTTCGTCTGCACTCAAGGCCGGCTGGGAGTAACCCGGCCTAAATACCAGTCGATATGCATCGACCTCAATATCGCGGAGCTCTCGTTCAGCCATTAAGACAGAACTACCGCATGACGTCATGTCACAAAAAATTGTAGTTTTTCTGATTTTTTATTTTTTGATGTAGGTTGTGGGCATTAGAACTCACAACAGACTCTGCTGTTGGTAATAGGATTCCAACTAGCGTTCAAGTAACAGATACTCGAGCAGCAGTAATGAAAGGTTGCTGATAGGACCAAATCACACCTAGTGTGTCAATGGAACTTGGCGCATTGGAAAGACTGGGAGCACATTCTATGGAAATATCTCAATAACATGAGACTATTGAGCTCGAAACTAAACAAATAGTATTAGCACATGACGAACCCTGCTCAAACATCGGTGCATGTCCAGATGAGCAGGTGCACCCTCGCCTATAACAGAAAGCGAAATATTCAATAGTTCATGGGCTCAAGAAACTTAGTCCAGGAGCCACCTCGTGCTGTCTCACTGCTGTTAAGGGTGGGGGCAAATACTCTGATGGAAGTCGCGCCTGAAGCTATTCATGAAGACACGGATCGAATTGATCAGGACAAAGAGACCCACGGGATATCATCATTCAGCCCTTGTTTATGTGTCCCCAATTTGAAAACCCACCTTTGTTCACGAACAAACAGATAGTTGGACACGTTGCTCACATGTGGAGGGATGTATGGTTTCTCGAGAACATGCCATTTAAAATCTGTTTCGGCATGGTTGCGCGTGAGGAAGTGCTTTGTGAGTTTGGAAACATCTTTCCTGCAACGGAACGTGCTCTTATGTTCCTGCATCCTCACACGTACCTTCCTCGTGGTCATGCCCACGTACCTTTCATTACACGGGCACGTGATGAGATAAATTAGATTGGTGCTGTTGCAGTTTGTGAACTGCCGCAGCTCCCAGGGCTTATCTGTACCAATGTCCACACTCGTGATTTTCATGGTTAGAGGACAAATGGAGCAACCTCCGCAAGGATGATGCCCCATTACTGGCGGGAGATCCCATAGGGTGCCTAGTTCTCTCCTGGGTGTGCTCTTGGGACGTGTATGTACCAGGCGGTCCCTTAGATTAGTAGAGCGTTTGAAAGCGAACAGTGGAAAAGCGATCTTGTCTTTGCCGCTGTTCAAAATTTTCCAATGTTTTCTGATCGCTTTTTGGACCAAATTCGATTTGGTATTGAAGGTGCTCACTAGGGTGAGGCGATCCAGTGGTGGTTTCTCTATGCGTGGTTCTAAGAGGGCAGCCCGATGATTATTCGCTGCTCGTTTATATGAACGTTGAACCAACTTCTTGGGGTAGTGTCTCTCTCTCAGTTGTTCAGAAAGTTCCTCTGCATGAAGTTTGAAAGTGTCTGAGGTGGAACAGTTCCGATGGACACGGAGGAACTGTCCAAATGGCAGATTGTCCCTCAGCGACTTAGGATGTTGACTCTCATACAGGAGCAATGAATTTCTCGCCATTGGTTTCTTGTACAATTCACTCTCCAGGCCCGTCGGGGTGCTGTAAATAGAGAGGTCCAAGAACGGGAGTCTATCTTTACTCATTTCCATCGTGAAACGGAGGTAGTTATTCTTGCTATTGAGCCATTCATGAAACTGTCCAGCCGATTCGCTAGTCCCTCTCCACACCATCAGGATATCATCAATATACCTTTTCCACCAAACTATGGATGGAAAAAAGGGATTGGTGGGATGTAAGACTGTCGACTGTTCGAATTGGTGGACATAGAGGTTCGCCAGCGAAGGGGCAAAAATACTGCCCATGCTGGTCCCAGAGACTTGGTGGTAGATCTGGTCCTCGTACATAAAAAAGTTTTCTTTCATGGCTATAGTTGCTAAAGCCATAATGAATGGTACTGGAGTGATGGAATTCAATTCTGATTCCCCCAGGATGGACCTGATGGTATCCAGGGTCGCATCCTGGGGTATTGAAGTATATAGAGACTCAACGTCCAGAGAGATCAGATAGTCTGTCTCTCGGTCAAAGGCAATGTCGGGAATCACTCTCAGGACATCTGCAGTGTCCTTCAGAAAAGTTGGCATCTTGCTCACCAAGGGTTTGAGAAAATAATCAGCAAATGCCGAAAGCGGTTCAAGTAAAGAGCCCAGGCCTGAAATGATGGGTCTCCCTGGGGGCGGTCTCTGTGGCTTATGCACCTTGGGCAAGGTGTAAAAATAAGGCATGATGGGATGCTTAGCCTGTAGGAAAGAAGCCTCTGCGGAGGTGATCCAGCCTTCGGCCAGAGCTTCTTCAACCAAGACTTTGATCTCACTCGTCAGTCTCGGAGTAGGGTCAGTGGTCAATGGTCGATAGGCCTCACTATTGCTCAACTGGCGGAGACACTCTGCCCTATAAGTGTCTACATTCTGTACCACAATGGAGCCCCCTTTATCGGCGGGCTTCACAATTATTGTACTGTCTTGGGTCAGTGATTTAAGGCCTTGCCTCTCTGCAGTGGTGAGATTATTATACCGGGGTCTAGAACTATACCGGATGAGGTCTATTTCGTTCTTGACTGCTAGTTCAAAAGTGAGAACTTAAGTGGGTATGGCATGTAACGGGGGGGAGAAAGTAGATTTATTCCTCAAGCCCGTATTGGTGTCCACCTCTACCTCTAATTCCTCAGAGTTCTTATTTTTGAAAAAATAATGGAGCCTCAGTTTCCGAAAAAACTGCGCCAATTCCACTTGCAGAACAAATGGATCGCCCTCATCAGTGGTCACAAAGCCAAGGCCCTTATTCAGCACCGCTTCCTCTGTGTCCTTTAAAGATCTTGAACTAAGATTGACCACCAAACTCTGCTTGGGTCTGTTTATTGTTCCTGAGCATTCCGTCTCGTATGGCTCCGAGTTCCTGCGTGGGGGCCTGTTGTATCTTCCCACTGGACCTGGGGTTGTCCCAGTGCCGGTCTTCTTTTGCCCCGTGACCGTCTGGGGCCACGCGCCAAAAAAGGCTGGCTGTTGAAATTTTGGAAACCTGGAAAAGGTCCCATGGGTGGCGCAAAATTGCCTGGGTATCCCCAGGGACCCGGAGGCCACCACGGTTGGCCGGGCATGTTGTACTGGCCCCTATAATTCTGTGATCTCCCGCCTCTGCCACGGAAATTGCCAGCGTTAGGGGGTTGGTTACTAGTCTCTGAATCGCTCCCTGACTCAGTGCTAGATCCTGAGTAGTTCGATCCATACGCTCTCCCTCTTTTGTTGAAATCCGGAGCTTTGTAGTTATCGCTGGTGTAGGGATACACAGTTTCTAAGTTGAACTTGGCCAGGTCTTTTTTAAATTTCTCAAGTTTGGTCTGGAGTATCGAATCAGCAAATTCTTTGTTGGCTTTGTCTGATTCGTCTTTATTTTTCTTGAAGGTGGCACTGATGGTAGCCTTGATTTTACCCTCTAACATTTGTATTTCTACTAAGATGGCGTCTGATATCCGTTTGGCTGTGCTGATAATTAGAATTAGCCAATCACGGGTACAGCGCCACGCGATCATTGACCAATCCTTTGGGAATGGTTTGTCGCTCAGAAATAGTCGTGGAGCATTGGTAACTATAAGCCCGGGAGGTGCGCAACTGGCTCTCATGTACTCTGCCATGATGATCCCATGGGTTTGAGTCCGAGATTGCGACTTCTTTAGGGCCAGCACTTTGGTCCAGTCATCAGTTACATTCACTGTAGGTGTAGGCAGTGTGTCTAGGAGACTAGGCATGTTGTCTAAAATAGAGTGGTACATGGCATCGTCATAAGCCAAACCATGGCGTTCAGCCATTATAGCTATACAACGGAGGGGAAGGGAGATGTGAGAAGCCTACAGGAAGGAGGTCAACCTGATAGTCACTTCTTGACAATAGAAATGAAATGATCGTTATTATTCTCGATCAACCTATACAAGCCCGCAGCTGTCCGCTGCTCTAAACATGGAAAAATACGAATTAATGCAGGGCTAGAGGGATGTTCAACGACCAAGCCTAAGTATTATCCCCCGAAGGAATCAACAAACAACAACAAACTTAGGGGTCTAAAATGAGGATTCCACCATAGTCCTCTACTCTTCAAAACCTTGTCATTAGTACATAGGTATGAATGAAATGTGTTAGCAAACCAGATCACCAGATGTGAAGAACCAGTAACGTGAGTCCCCCCTGGTGTAGGATTCCCATCAAAGGTCTTGTGATGATCAATATTATCATTTGGTAGTCCTAGTCGGGTGTTGTGTCTCTAGATCATTGAGACCAGCATACCCCGAAAACCAGATAGGGGGTAGCGACCCACAATCACTTGGTACTACCACATGTTGTTGATATGGTGGGAAGTGCAGTGTAAAAAAATTATAATCAGTGGTGATTTAAAAAAGGATAGGGAGCTCAACCCAGAAAATTTTAATAATTGTTTGCCCCTTCCTTGCTAAAAACAAGAACAGTGAAATATCGTCATCGCAGTAAAACCAAATAGCTGCGAGGAGACCAACATGTTTCAGCCACTCAGGGATTAATCCTTCGGCTTTCGTCAGGGTCTCTGTTCTATACCAATACTACTGCTTCAGTTGTGATAAACGTGTGAGAAATTATAGAAAAAACACACAAGTGAATAGACCAGCAAAGGATACGATTTTCCTTCCGCTGTTTCAACTCCTCTCTTCGGCACCTGGTTGAATGTATACTATTTAAAGAGGACAAACGTACAGGAAAAACACAAACTGTTACCCTGGTCTGCACACAGCATACTAAGTTCTTTAACTGTAGTATTATCTACAAGCTTTTTTACTCACCCAGAGTGTCCGGGGAGTGGACCTCACCTCTTCCTGGACCTGGCTCAGGATATGTGAGACCCCGCTCTACAAAAACAAAGACCGACCACGTCCGCTACACAAACCGGGCAACCCAGCATGCAGCTACTCTGGTAGTGTATATGTCTACGTAGTCAAAAGTGTCCTGTAATGGAGTCAATTGGCCCCCATTGCTAGGCTAACAACACACCTCCTCCACCTCCCTGCAAACTACAGGCTGAAGTGAACAGATTCACATAGTTATTTACACTTCTTATATATTTAGCATATATTTAGCATAACGCTCACACCATGCCATGCCCATGGCGTCTAGCTGCTAAGGCAGGTAATCATACCTGTCCGTCGGTGTCCCGGGCCGTGACTGAGTCAGGGGGAGGCACCGTCCCCAGCACACTCTGACTACTTCATCGGTTGGCCGGGGGACACTCGACCAATCATAACAGTGAGGGAGGGGCTGGTCAAATCCAGACCTCCTCGTGTATCACTCCATCAAGATGTTAAGTTAATATAATCATGATAAGGTTGCCGCGTACCTCATAGACACTGCCCGCCCTTGATTCCAGGACAGGCTATCACATCTGTCCTCTTGCGATGTTTACATTTGGACTGGTGCCCTGAACGCGTCCTCTCGCGAGAGCGGGTCGATCTGGAACTACAAAATGACATCACGTCATTACTGTTTGTAGTTTCTCTCTACAACGCGATAGGAATACCGAATTATTGTTTATGGCATTACCCAGAGCGGTGTGACGTGGTTCGTCTGCACTCAAGGCCGGCTGGGAGTAACCCGGCCTAAATACCAGTCGATATGCATCGACCTCAATATCGCGGAGCTCTCGTTCAGCCATTAAGACAGAACTACCGCATGACGTCATGTCACAAAAAATTGTAGTTTTTCTGATTTTTTATTTTTTGATGTAGGTTGTGGGCATTAGAACTCACAACAGACTCTGCTGTTGGTAATAGGATTCCAACTAGCGTTCAAGTAACAGATACTCGAGCAGCAGTAATGAAAGGTTGCTGATAGGACCAAATCACACCTAGTGTGTCAATGGAACTTGGCGCATTGGAAAGACTGGGAGCACATTCTATGGAAATATCTCAATAACATGAGACTATTGAGCTCGAAACTAAACAAATAGTATTAGCACATGACGAACCCTGCTCAAACATCGGTGCATGTCCAGATGAGCAGGTGCACCCTCGCCTATAACAGAAAGCGAAATATTCAATAGTTCATGGGCTCAAGAAACTTAGTCCAGGAGCCACCTCGTGCTGTCTCACTGCTGTTAAGGGTGGGGGCAAATACTCTGATGGAAGTCGCGCCTGAAGCTATTCATGAAGACACGGATCGAATTGATCAGGACAAAGAGACCCACGGGATATCATCATTCAGCCCTTGTTTATGTGTCCCCAATTTGAAAACCCACCTTTGTTCACGAACAAACAGATAGTTGGACACGTTGCTCACATGTGGAGGGATGTATGGTTTCTCGAGAACATGCCATTTAAAATCTGTTTCGGCATGGTTGCGCGTGAGGAAGTGCTTTGTGAGTTTGGAAACATCTTTCCTGCAACGGAACGTGCTCTTATGTTCCTGCATCCTCACACGTACCTTCCTCGTGGTCATGCCCACGTACCTTTCATTACACGGGCACGTGATGAGATAAATTAGATTGGTGCTGTTGCAGTTTGTGAACTGCCGCAGCTCCCAGGGCTTATCTGTACCAATGTCCACACTCGTGATTTTCATGGTTAGAGGACAAATGGAGCAACCTCCGCAAGGATGATGCCCCATTACTGGCGGGAGATCCCATAGGGTGCCTAGTTCTCTCCTGGGTGTGCTCTTGGGACGTGTATGTACCAGGCGGTCCCTTAGATTAGTAGAGCGTTTGAAAGCGAACAGTGGAAAAGCGATCTTGTCTTTGCCGCTGTTCAAAATTTTCCAATGTTTTCTGATCGCTTTTTGGACCAAATTCGATTTGGTATTGAAGGTGCTCACTAGGGTGAGGCGATCCAGTGGTGGTTTCTCTATGCGTGGTTCTAAGAGGGCAGCCCGATGATTATTCGCTGCTCGTTTATATGAACGTTGAACCAACTTCTTGGGGTAGTGTCTCTCTCTCAGTTGTTCAGAAAGTTCCTCTGCATGAAGTTTGAAAGTGTCTGAGGTGGAACAGTTCCGATGGACACGGAGGAACTGTCCAAATGGCAGATTGTCCCTCAGCGACTTAGGATGTTGACTCTCATACAGGAGCAATGAATTTCTCGCCATTGGTTTCTTGTACAATTCACTCTCCAGGCCCGTCGGGGTGCTGTAAATAGAGAGGTCCAAGAACGGGAGTCTATCTTTACTCATTTCCATCGTGAAACGGAGGTAGTTATTCTTGCTATTGAGCCATTCATGAAACTGTCCAGCCGATTCGCTAGTCCCTCTCCACACCATCAGGATATCATCAATATACCTTTTCCACCAAACTATGGATGGAAAAAAGGGATTGGTGGGATGTAAGACTGTCGACTGTTCGAATTGGTGGACATAGAGGTTCGCCAGCGAAGGGGCAAAAATACTGCCCATGCTGGTCCCAGAGACTTGGTGGTAGATCTGGTCCTCGTACATAAAAAAGTTTTCTTTCATGGCTATAGTTGCTAAAGCCATAATGAATGGTACTGGAGTGATGGAATTCAATTCTGATTCCCCCAGGATGGACCTGATGGTATCCAGGGTCGCATCCTGGGGTATTGAAGTATATAGAGACTCAACGTCCAGAGAGATCAGATAGTCTGTCTCTCGGTCAAAGGCAATGTCGGGAATCACTCTCAGGACATCTGCAGTGTCCTTCAGAAAAGTTGGCATCTTGCTCACCAAGGGTTTGAGAAAATAATCAGCAAATGCCGAAAGCGGTTCAAGTAAAGAGCCCAGGCCTGAAATGATGGGTCTCCCTGGGGGCGGTCTCTGTGGCTTATGCACCTTGGGCAAGGTGTAAAAATAAGGCATGATGGGATGCTTAGCCTGTAGGAAAGAAGCCTCTGCGGAGGTGATCCAGCCTTCGGCCAGAGCTTCTTCAACCAAGACTTTGATCTCACTCGTCAGTCTCGGAGTAGGGTCAGTGGTCAATGGTCGATAGGCCTCACTATTGCTCAACTGGCGGAGACACTCTGCCCTATAAGTGTCTACATTCTGTACCACAATGGAGCCCCCTTTATCGGCGGGCTTCACAATTATTGTACTGTCTTGGGTCAGTGATTTAAGGCCTTGCCTCTCTGCAGTGGTGAGATTATTATACCGGGGTCTAGAACTATACCGGATGAGGTCTATTTCGTTCTTGACTGCTAGTTCAAAAGTGAGAACTTGAGTGGGTATGGCATGTAACGGGGGGGAGAAAGTAGATTTATTCCTCAAGCCCGTATTGGTGTCCACCTCTACCTCTAATTCCTACCCCATCGACTGTACAGCCGCACTCTTGTATTGTACTATGTTTAAAAAAACTAATAAACAAAGTTTACAAAAAAAAACTACAATGCAGACAAAGCACAACAAGGAATTGTCTTTTTGGATGAAGTAGAAAAGATAGGCAGCGTGCCTGGCATTCATCAACTGCGAGATGTTGGCGGTGAAGGAGTTCAGCAGGGATTGCTAAAACTACTTGAAGGTACAATTGTTCATGTTCCCGAAAAGAACTCTCGTAAACTGCATGGGAAAACTGGACAGGTCGATACAACAAATATACTCTTTGTGTCATGTGGTGTTTTTAATGGTCTTGATAGGATCACCAGCCAGAGAAGGAATGAGAAGTACCTTGGATTTGGAACCCCATCGAACCTTTGAAAGGGGAGAAGGGCTGCAGCGGCTGCCGGTCTTGCCAACAGCAGTGCAGAGTCCAATGCTGTGCAAGATATTGAAGAGAAAGACCGCCTGCTTAGACACGTGGAAGCCAGGATCTCATTGAGTTTGGAATGATTCCAGAGTTTGTAGGGCGATTGCCTGTGGTGGTTCCACTGCACAGCCTGGATGAGAAAACTCTGGTGCGTATTCTTACTTAGCCGCGGAATGCGGTTGTACCTCAGTACCAGGCACTTTTCAGCATGGACAAGTGTGAGTTAAGTATAACTGAGGATGCACTAAAGGCTATTGCCAATCGGCTTTGGACAAAAGAACGGTGCAAGAGGCCTTTGATCTATAATGGAGAAGCTGTTGTTGGAGCCCATGTTCAAAGGGCCAAATTCTGATATTCTGGAGTGGAAGAGGAAGGCTGGCCCGGTCAGGCTGATGCTGCGAATCGCGAAACCGCTGCAGCTTTCAGATTCAATGTGAAAACGTTTGTCCGAATCTCAAGTTGTTTTTGCCATCTGACTAAAAAATAACCTCTGGTATGGAGGGGACACCTGGTCAGACAACTGTTACCATAAAGAAAAATCAATAAGATCATGTATGTTATGTTAATGGACCACTGATTTATACATGGAACTTTGTGGACTTTGTTGAAAGTGTTCAAGTACAAAAATGTAAATTTGTGTTGGGTTTTTAAAAGAAGAATTTTGTTAGCAATGTTCTTAGAACATTGCACTGTGCAGGTATTGGTCACAGTTAATTTTACAATAATTTTACATGTTGAATAAGCATTCATGTGAAACGGCAGTGCTCTACCAGAACATCACAAGGATAGTTTCAAGCCTACACACGTATGATAGGATGTTGGAGTTATTTAATTGCGTAATTTCATTTTCAAGTTTGGAACCAAATTCATGATTTGGGCTTACATGTGTCAAGGCTGCATTTTCTGGAAATGGGGACTGAAGTCTACATGAACAATAAATGTACTGTATGGCTTTAAAACATTTTTTTTACTATTTATTGCTATTTGCAAATTAATTAATTCAATTTAAAATATGTGAATTGTGGAATACCTATTTATTTTATTTTATTTTAGTTGTGAATGCTAGGTTTGTAGGGGTCTAGGATGGGAAGTTAAGTAATCATTAAATAACAATGAATTATTAATTGTTAATTATATAATCTATTTTAAATATATAAGTTATAGAACAGTTATATTTTTAGTTATGTTGTAGGTGCGGGCTAGAAGGTTTGCAGGGGTACAGGGTGGGAAGCTAATTAATAATTAAAAACAATATTTATTAATTGAGCATTAGTTTTTTATTAAATAGTAATTATGTTAATTGATTAACTGGTTTTAGTTTTTAAATACATATATATATAATTTTAATTAATACTTTTATATAAAAAGTTTAATATTTTTTCTACATTCATGGGGTCACTCATATCTGTAATGTTTTTGAAGTTAAAGATTTTCCCTACTATCATGCTTAAAATACAGTAGGAATAGTAAAACTAACCTCTTCACAGTTAACACTTTCCCTACTGTTGCGTTGTTTAGAGTGGGAATAGTACATTTCAATCAATCAATCCATCAATCAATCAATCAGACAATTATAGAGCGCAGCAAATCACCCGTGGGGTCTCAAGGCGCTGGAGATAATGGATGCTGCGTAGTGGTTCAATTATCCAAACATCCAGGTCTTTCCCTATCTTTTTAATTGCTGGAGTGATAGAGTAGTCCTTAGGTGCAGGGGGAGGTTGTTCCAGGCCTGGGCTGCCAGGTGTGAGAAGGAAGCTCCTCTGCTGTTGCCTCGGCGGATGCATGGTGTGTCTGCGAGGGCGAGGGATGATGATTGGATGTGCGAGTCCATTGGTGGAATGTCAGGCGTTTGTTGATGTATGCTGGTTTTATTATCTTTTTATTTTTCCTTTCTTGCTGAGTATTTGGGGGTGGGGCCATAGGGAATGAAAGGCTGCAAGAGGAGTGGTGGACACTGTCTCTGGCTGGCCAACTGTCATGTGCACGGAAGCGGTCTCCAACACGAGCTGCGTTGCCGGGTTTGGAAGAGCAGACACAGGCTCCCAGTCTCTCTGGGAGCGCAAATTCAGAGTGCTCAGACCAATCCTGATGTTGCTCTCATGACATGAGAGCAGCGTCAAGGTTGGCCGCAGTGGAGTTTGGCAGCCTATGCCTGTGAAAAGAGGAACAGAAGAGCGCAACGAGGCCGGCTGCCGTTAAGATTTTTCTTTTATTTCTTTTGTCCCCCCAAACGCTTACCCCCACTCTTCCGCAACACCAGCCGCTTCCTTTGGTTCTTTGTTGTGCATGGTCTTGTAGGCGTGGGTCAACATCTTGAACTGGCATCTCTTCCGAACCAGAAGCCAGTGTAGGTTCCTGAGATGGGGTGTGTTGTGGGCCTTTTGGAGAGGGCGAGTATGAGTCGTGCCGCTGCTTTCTATATTATCTGGAGTCTTTTTAGAAGGCATGCCATGATTCCTTTGTGGAGTGTGTTTCACCCCCTCTGAAATCCAACGCTTTCCCTGCTGTAGCATAGAGTGGAGTGCAAATAGTATATTTTACCGCTCCAAAGTCCAACACTTTCCCTTCTGTTGTGCTTACTGGAGAGGGAATAGTAAATCCCATCCCTCCAAAATCCAACGCTTTCCTAGTGTTGCACTGACTGGATTGGGAATAGTAAATGTTACCCCTCCAAAGTCCAACACTTTCCCTATTGCTGGGGCATTGGGGCTCCCCCCAGTGTCCCCAGTGGCAGTATGGTGGGCTCCCACCTTTTACTATGCTGGTCCCTGGGGCAAACATTGGCCTGGGGAGGAGGGCCAAGTGCCCCTCTTCTGCTAAACGTTTTGCCAAGTCCCAGGGGATAGGGTCAACAAGACTGTAATTGGCCAGGGGGGGTCTGTGCACGCCCTCTCTTCCTCAAAATTACTCCAGGCCCTGGTGGGTGGAGTTCCCATAGCTAACCCCAGCTCGGGGAGGGGGGCCGTGTACCCCCTCCCTCTAAACATAACGCTGGGCCCCACGGGATGGGTGCCTGGGGACAAAATCATCCAGAGGAGGAGGTCTGAGCATGCCCTCCTCCCCCTAAAAATAACGCTGGGCCCCAGGGGATGGGGTTTCTGGGGCCAAAATCGACCCTACTAAATGATGGTGGGGATGGTCTCCCTAGGGCCAAAATCAGTCCGTGAAGGGGCAGCTGCATGTCCCTCCCCCTAATAATGACACAGGTCTCGGGGATGGGATCCTGGGGGTCACAATTGGCCATGGGTGAGAGGCTGCATGCCCCCTCCCCCTAAAATAATTGTGGGCCCCTCCCCCTACAAATTACACAAGGCCCCAGAGGTTCGGGGCCCCTGGCCAAATTAGGCCAGGTGAGGGTGGCCATACATGCCCCTTCCCCTTTATTTAAAGAGTGGGCCTGGGGGATGGGTTCCCCCGGGCTTAACAAGTGGTCCTGTTAATCTACTAGAAACTCTGCAGTGTAAGCTATCCCCAGAAGGGCCTGCCAGTGCCTTCTTCGGAACCAAACCAAACCAAAGCCAGGAAAAAAGTCTAAGGAAACCAATGTATATTTAGAACAACAAAGTAATACGAGTAAAGGGGCCAATAGCTATAGGCGTGAACAACTCTCCAATAGGAGGGACTTTAGAACATATTTCACCAACCACAAGTAAGAGAATTTAAGTGGCACACAAAATAACAAATAGAAACTACGGGAAAAAAAGAGGCGGTAACAAATATCGTATAGTATATAGAGCATCTCTCGACGAGACAGCGCATGCACTGCCTAGGCGAGACCTGAAAAAACAGATGGCCCTGGGGGATAGCGTCTCCAGGGCCAGGCCCTATTGCCAGCCTCCCCACTTGATTCCGGTCTGGGAAAGACATGGCTTGGTAGTTCGGACTGGACTGTTCCCATGAGGCACAGGGTCAGAGCTGATTTGCATATAGCTAGTGTCTAACCCAGGGTGGTGTGGATTGCAAAAAAACGATGGATTTAGGCCCAGATCCTTGTACTGGGGTGAATGTATGACATTGTTCTACATTCTGTCCATCAACTGTGTTTTTTGCAATTTTCACCCCCAGAGTGTACACTGTTCTTAGTAGATTCTTTTTAGTACTCTGTTGTGTATTTCTCATGAGAGTTTCACTGTTTGCAAACAGTGTGGTATAGAATAAACTCTCTCCATAGAGTAAACACTGTTTACAGTGCCCAGTTCTCCACTGATACCAACTGAATTTCTCAATGTAGGTTTGGTGAGTGTCATAGGTTTGATACAGATAACAATGTCTGTATTAGGGCTTTTGTTTTTGTATTAGCATGCATTATTTTGGCTTTCTGTGAACAGTTGCATACAGATTGAACACCATACTCAATTAGGGTTTCTCATATATCTGTGGTTTATTGTTAATTTGAACTACGTTGCCTGCATAGTGTATGATTGTAGGACGCTGGCTCGCTATCTTAGTATCTTAGGCGTGCTAAGGAGAGCCTGGACTTTGGGCTCCAGAAAGATCAGAGGAAAATCCTCGTATAAAACGGAGACTGAGAAGAGGATACATGGCAAGTGCCCCCACATTGGCTCTGACGTCTACCTAGTCCACAGGTGGTCATGGTCAAGTCCTCAAAGTAATGGGGACAGTCAAAAACCTCCATAGAGAGGAATAAAATGCATTAGCCCACTTGGGCAATATAGCATGAAATAAGATCCACACTAATATGGTATATACTAAAACATATGATGATGTAGTGTCCATTTTGCAATCCAGAACTGATTGTTATATAGTTTTAAAAAATGCCCACTGGGGCTTTGTGCTAAAAGGATGTGTTTTATTATGATAATGGGAAATGCCTATTATGCTTAAATAATTAATTTATACTATAGTAGCAAATATGTTTTGTAACTGTTTAGGATGGGCACAGTTTTACAAATGTGGAATATGTGCATGTGTACACAGTGACAAGTGTTGAGAGACACATGACCAAGTAGACAAAATCGGTACTACCATTTATTTATATGTTTGACAATGAACAAAAATGTACATGAAATTAATGTGGAACACTATCACAAGTGTTTTGGAAAGCAAAATGTAAAAAATATGGAAAGTGAGAGGACAGATAAATGTCATTGATGCAAATGATTTTTGCTTTGGTGATATTGTCGATTCGACCATTGCAATATGGGCACATATTTTACTATCCATTACAATTGATTTATGGTCCATTTTTGATTTTCTTTAACAAGCACATAGGTTGAATGAAATGTATAAAAATATGAGCTCCAATATGGCGCATTATGGTGACCAAAGTTGCCTAGCAACCGAAACGGGTTGATTTTCCTAGTTCAGGAATAGACTAGTGGATTCTTAAAAAGCTGTCGGGTGTGCCATGTCCATGTCTGGAGGAGAAAACGGAGGGAGTTTCATATATATGTATATGTGAGTGTGTGTGCGTGTATGTGCGTGTGTGTGTGTTTGTGTGTAGAGTATAACATAGTTAATAAAGTTATTTTGCATTATATTTATTTTATTAATGTTTTACATTTAATACTGCGAATATACATACAGATCTGCACATACAAATTCATAATAAAACATTTAAAATATGAAAAAAATTATATAATGTAATATAAATATTTATATTAGTTGTATTATATACACATTCATAGTAATACATTTAAAATTAAAAAGATATATAGCAAAATACATATTTTTGTTTTTTATGTTATACGATATATATTTATATAAATACAAACACATATATGTGTGTTTGTGTATAAATATAAGTATATATTTATATATATCATTAAATATTAGTGGAATATATTTAATTTACATTATTTTAAATTTATATATTAAAATATTTAACATTTACTACTTTTACACGTATTTATATTTAAAACGTGTATATTTTTATCAATTTCTGGACAATATTAGTGTTAATGATATGTTTGTCTAATATTTTTATACTTATCATTATCAGTATAGGAGCACAATATTGTGGTAAACAATATTTTCAACACTTTGAATCTTCCAGAACATTCTTGCTCACGAATGGCAACCAGTCCCTTGCAGGACCCAGCCACCTCATAGCACGTACTGTCACTAAGTCTTAGCCTTAGCCCAGACACAGCCTATTAATTCACCCCTAATTCCATCTAAATAATATAGAGAGCTGTTTATGAAGGCATTTATGAGGACTTAACATTGTACTCATGTAGTACTACATCATGTGCTTTTAAATGCATTTTAGAAATGGGAATATTCAGGAAATATTCATATACAATTAGCAGAAATAGAAAGTACTATGTCCTCTTTGCACCATTACTAATAGAGAGTTGGTTATTTCAGTTCCAATTCACAAACGGCATGTAGGAGTATGTGAAGAAGGACTCCTGCTTCTTACTACTACATCACATATACATTTGTTTGTAAATAGGCTTCATACTCTGGGTCTGATTCACAAACTGCACTTTGTAGTGTGTTTTGTAGTGCTACAGTAGTACTACAAAACTTACTACAAAATGTTATTCACAAACTGCTCTTTTGTGGAAACTTATACATTTGACTACGTTTACTGCTTTCAGTAGCCACAAACTGCACTTTTTTAGTAACGTAAACTTTTGTAGTAGCTTACACTTTTGTATTAAGTTCCTGCCACCATTACTTTCTATGAGTGAGTGTTGTAGTAACAGTGGTTGGGTATGTGTAGTGATGGACTGTCTTGCTTCGCACTTGCAAATAATACAGAATACCACACGGTGGCTCAAACACAACAAAGCAATAGACACCACACCCCCTAGAGAGGGATTTCACTTTATAAAATTAAACATATCAAAGACTCTCTTTTCAGAATAAGGCTTGGGTTTTTATTCATGCAATGCTCTCTAACAGAAAGGCTTTCCCAGATGTCAAATGAACAACATTCAAATGTATATATATTCACACTCTTTGAATCTTAATTGTCCATACAAAATTCTTTTATTGCCGTCCGCCCTTGTTCAGACACGAAACAAGTTGTCTTCAACTTCGGTAGAAGTAACATTTGAAGGAAATCATATGCTTGATCACAAAATTCTCTTCACCTAGTAGTTGTACAGAATAGCCAAGTCAACACATGTTTCGCGAAATTAATTCGCTTCTTCAGGGCTGTTGATAATAAGACAAACCACTTATCAGTTCCGTCATCTTCTCAACTCTGGATAAAGGAACTTCATAATATAAACTTCCAATATCTAAATAGAATAGTAATCAACTATGGCACTCTGTAAGTAAAAATATCAAGCTGACTTCTGTCTGCAAAGTTTAAAAACAATCTAACAACAGAAAAATTCCATCCATATTAATCTACAACGCCGAGACCTCCAGAACTAAGAAGAGCACCCCAGTGATGGCTAAGCCAACCGCAGGCAAGCACTCGTCAAAGCATGAGGAAAATATATAAAGAGATAGTATAGAGTAAAATATACCAAAAAGAAAAAGAAAGAATACAATAGAACAGGAGGGGGCAAGTCTTCAACCCTGGTCACTACTACTCCAAAAAATGACAGTTAACTTCAAGTGCTCTATCCCAGCTCACCCTCAGTAGCTAAGATTCTAGAGAATAAAAATGTTGAAGACATAGCGCACCGTGCCCAACATACCATAACAATTATCTCTTTTTAGTGTAAGATTTCCCACATTTTTTCAAGATTCAAAAAAGCCAAAGAGGAAAATTATAGGACAGGAGTACTTAGTCTAAAAAAAAAAACAAGGAAAGTTATAGGGCAGACGTACTTAGTCTAGATATAAATACAGCCTCTCAGATACATGCCTACAGTGACACCCACCTTAGCAGTTACAGAGTACAGCTCCACAATAGATTTACCAGGAAAACCAGCTAAAGCCTCCCATCGATATGAACACTAGTCAGTTACTGAGGTAAACAGAACAAGAACCCCTATTTTTAGTCCCAGGTAGTCTCAATTGGTCTAACTGCTCAGAACTTAATTACCAATTAAATTTGAATTCCGGAACACACATGGCAATGAGCCGCACATTGTCTATTTCACCTTACAAATACATCAAAAACCAGAAAGGTAGAAATAGACAAAGAGTACAAAAGACTGAGATATAAGGAGAATATGTGTAGAAATAATAAAAAGAAAAAATACAAAAACACGAGGGGATGGGTCTTGAACCCTGGTCACCGCTAATCGAAAAGTGAAAAAATATTCAAAAGTGAAAATAAATTCAAGTGAGCTATCTCAGCTTCCCCTCAATAGCTAAAATTCTTAAAGCTAGAGTAAATAAACATATAGCGCATATAATAAAACCGATCACAGATGATGGAAATGCAAAAATAAATGTATAATGAATAATCCTAAAACAAATAATATAAGAAAAAAGAAAAAGAGAAACAGCAGTTAAGGTTGATCTCAAACCCTTATCCTCTATATGCAAGTGAAATAACCTATGTAGGTAAGCTATCTTAACCGCTTACATTTGGGGTGCTACAACTCCCTATTCAAATATCTAATGTACGCCTAGACCAATACCTCTACACCAATTCAACCATGTTAGAAACTATATATATATATATATTAGAGATATGCCTAATCACGCAGCCAAAAACAAATATAAAACATGTAAAACTGATTACCAAGAAGAGAGGAAAATTACACTGGTCACATATGACCGTTGTAATATAAGTTCTCTTTATATTTGATACCTACTACTGAACCTAGCTACCATCAAATCCGTAAAAAAGTCAAAGACTTAATAGTCCATACACAACTCATATTATTGCTCTGCAATCATGTATAAAGTTCCCTATCGAGGTTCAGACCAAAGATAACCGTTTTAAGTTTGTTAATCCAATAGATTTCCCCGAATCTAACCTTTTTGTCCCTGTCACCACCTCTCCTATCCTTTTTAACTGTTTCAATGCCTGTAAATCTTATCTCTAGAAGGTCTTCTATCCTATGTTCTAAACTAAAATATAGTGCCATCGGATATTTAGGATCTCTATTCTTAATTGCCCTGATGTGTTCCTTCCATGTTTCTTTCAGTTTGCGTGTAGTTGACAATACATATTGCTTTTTACATACACAATACATGATATAGACACAGTGTGTTATGTTACAGTTAATGAAGGAATTGATTTTATACTGTTTCTCGTTTGAGGAATCATTAAAGTTTGTAGTATTGTTAGTCACATATTTCCTGCTTATACATTTCGAACATTTGAAGCATCTCTCAGGTAGAGAGCTCAACCAAGGTATAGCAGAAGGTTCCCTTACTTCTGGTAAGAAAGTAACAGTATCACTTGGACTAAGCATATTGAGTAACGTAGGCGATTTCCTATACGTGATCAGGGGTTTGACTGGGAGTAACATCTGTAGATCCTTATTTCAACGTAAAATGCTCCAATGTTTCACTAGACAGTTGTAAACCTCTTTATTGCCTTCAATAAATGTTGTAATAAACCGTATACCATTATTTACTTCATTGACAGAACTCCTCTTTTTAGATTTTAGTTTGAGACGGTCTGATTGGCAGAGTTTACTTGCTCTTAGTCTCGCTTTCAGTATAATCTCCTTACAATATCCTCTTTGTAAAAACCGCTCAGTAATACACCCTTCCTCAGTAATATAGTCAGACTCTAGTGTGCAGTTTCTCTTAGCACGTAAATACTCCCCATAGGGGATATTCTCTATCTGTTTTCTAGAATGGCCAGAGCCAGCATGAAGGACAGAGTTAGTCACAGTAGGTTTCCTATACAACTTGGATACAAGTCTACCATTTTCAATGTGAAGCTCTACATCCAAAAAGCATATTTTTTCATTACTATATTCCAAACTCAAAGAAATATTAAAAGAATTGGAATTCAAATACTCATCATATTGAATGAGTTCAGGGACAGTACCATGCCAGATTATAAAAACGTCATCGATATAACGACCCCAATACACCAACTTGTCTCCTCTGCCACAACCAACTTGTTTCGTGTTTTAACAAGGACGGAAGACAATAAAAGAATTTTGCATGGACACTTAAGATGCAAAGAGTGTGGTTTTTCTCAGTGCATAACCTAATGTGTGACTATTCCCTGAAAGGAAAACAGGGATCTGGGAACTAGCGCCGGGCATTTCTCCAAATGTCCTCTGTTGTTGATGTTATATCATCATCATCACCATCCTAAGCATTTGGTGCACAGCATCCCTTACGGAGAAATGCTTAGAATCAGGAGAATATGCAGCAATGACAGTGACCTAGTCAGCGCCCAAAACGACAGCAAACAGAGGTTCTTGGCCAGAGGGTAATCAGAAAGAACAATTGAAATTGCAATTAGAAAAACTTGAGCACCAAATAGATCGAAGTTGCTAACCACCACTTCCTGTAAAGAGCCAAGTACCATAGCAACACAACAGAAAGATCTGAACACAAGGTTAATCCTTATGTACAATAAGCAAAAAAACAAATTGCGTAAGATAATCAACAAAAATTGGCCTATTATACTAAGCGATCCACTACTAGGTGGTATTCTGCCTAAAAATCCAACTATTACATTCAGAAAGGCAAGCTCTTTGAGCGATGCATTAGTAAGCAGTAGCCCGGAAGTTAAAGCAGCAACTAACTGGTTAACTCAAAGGAAGGGGTACATCAAATGCACTGCTTGTCGTCCTTGCCGGTTAGGTATAAACAAGACAACCTACAAAACACCCTTTAGAGTCGAACCCATTAACATCAGAAAGTTCCTTACATGTAAAACGTAGTATGCAATATACGTGTTTGAGTGCTCTTGTGGACTGCAGTATGTGGGCAGCATAAAACTGCAAGTCCACAAGAGAATACTCCAACACCTAGGGCAATCACCAACTCAGACCCAGCATACCCGGTGGCACGCCACTTCAAGGACACCCACAACAATAATTTAGAACATCTTAAATACTTTGTTGTTGACTCGGTCCCCACTTTAAGGCGAGGGTGCAATCGGAAAGCGGAATTAAGGAAACTTGAAACACACTATATCATTGAGCTCGACACACAAAGTCTGCAAGGACGCAATTCTAGCGAGGATTTATACACTTACCTGTAACATCTACAAATGCAGAACACATACCAAAGATACATATCCCTTATATGCAAAACGTTAAGTCCCATCTATTTTAAACTCCACTTATTTAAGTTTGCATTTTGTGAACATTTTTGTTCATTAGGGTGGCACTTTAAGATAGTAAATGCACCAATGCACTTTATAACTAAATATTTAATATAGAGAAGCGATGTGAGCAGGCCCACTTGGGCTACAGAGTTAGCTGACATAGTCACATAGGACATGATATTACAAATAAGAATAAGTACAGGTACTACTAAGTCCTCATACAAATCAACAAGGTCATTCAACACACTGTGTGTACAATAATGAATTGTACTGTATTGTTGTTAATATGTACATAATAATTTTTTATATATTATAACAAAGTATTGCTCTTATTTGATATTTTAACTTATCTTATTTTATGAGATCATGTTAATAGTCCTCTTAGGCCAAAACGATGCAACTGACTCTGACAATATGTCTTCACTGTCTATGCTAAATTTGCACCACGTGTTTATGCACTTGTCACTTTAAATATGGAAGGTTACTCTGCAGCCGTGTCATGTGATCAAGGCCTGTTCAGGCCAAAACGCCTCATGGAGGTGTAAGGGTTGAAGAAATCACTTTGCACCTGTTAAATCGGATTGGCAAGCAAACGTAAATTGAAGTAATATATATCTATATATTTATATATATCTATATATATAGATATATATATAAATATATATGAATATATATATATATATATATATATATATATATATATATATATCCCAGAGTTACGGTGAAAACCATTTAAAGGGCAACCGGCAGCCTCCGGGGACTGGACTCCGGTTTTGGATCCCTGCTACATGAAAAGGTGTCTGCAGGGAATTACCGGGGCAGACAGCGGCTACCTTCAAGGGATACCAACCCACTCGTGGACAAGACAGGACTGCAAATACCAGCATGCTTGGGGTTAAAAGATTGGCTCTGTCGGCGCCCACCAGGGGGCTAATATCCAATTAAAGCAAGCAAAAGACTAACCAGGGTTCTGTCAGCGTTCCGCCCTTTCAGAAAGGCTAATGATAGCCGAAATGCATTAGGAAACAGGAACGTTTTTACCTTGAATAAACCGCTGTATTCCACTGTCAAGTGTGCGACTCAATTTGTCTCTATGCTGGGGAGCTAAGGCAAGATATATATATATATATATATATATATATATATATATATATATATATATATATATATATACAGATATATATATTACCTACTGGCGGTCGCCAGTAGGTATATATAGTTAGGATTTTTTCTCTATGGGTTTTTTGAAAATTCTATGTCTAATAACTTTGGCGTTTGTGGACGGAATTGGCTGAAATTTTCAGGAAAATGGCACATTTTGTTTCTGAGCAGCCCTTGAAAATTTGGGGGGGGTTCGTCCAGTGGGGGCCGAGAAAAAAGGGGGGTCCCAAAACGTCTTTTTAACATTGAGTTTTCCATAGGGCGGTTGGCCTCACTTTTAGCCCGAACGGCTGAATGGATTTGCACGAAACTTGGCAAAATTGTAGGGACTGGTAGCCCGATGTGCCTTTTGTAGGTCTCAATATATGTGCTCCAGTGGATTTTGAGAAATTAACGTTTAAAAAAAGATATATATCTGTAACAGCGGACCGGTTAGCGCTCTGGTTCGCGGACTTTTCGCGCAATGGAGCTTTGTGAAGCGAAGCTGATTGGTTCTCCGGCGTCTGTCAACATTCCAAACAGTCCGTAGCGGCCGCCATCTTGTCTCTCGGTAGGATCGAGAGACAAGAGGAGGTCAAAACAAAGGGGGAAATAACTATAAGGGGGCATAGTAGATCCTCGCTGACCCCCTAGGTTTGATGTCGAGGTTTTAAAAGGGCCCCGCGGGGCAAAAAAAAATAATAAAAATAATAATTGAACGGCTGAATGGATTTGCACGAAACTTGGCAAAATATTAGGGACTGGTAGCCCGATGTGCCTTTGCTAGGTCTCAATATATGTGCTCCAGTGGATTTTGAGAAATTAACGTTCAAAAAAAGATATATATCTGTAACAGCGCTCCGCTTCGCGTAACGGAGGTTTGCGAAGCTGATTGGTCATTCTGTCACTGGGCTATAGTTGGGCTACATCTGGCTGATATTTGGGCTACATTTGTTTTTTTGTGTGTCTGGCGGCCATCTTTGGGCTACATTGGGCTACATTGGGCTTCATTGGGCTACATTCGGCTAATTAGCAAATAGCTCATCGCAAACTAGGAATGGTAAAGAATCGCTATTTATTCCTTAAAGTTCGCTATTTAGGAAATGCAAATAACTTTGATGATACATATGGCGGTTCATCTCTAACAAGATAAGAAGCATAGGGATAGATTTATGATGACTGGCGCATCACCAGGGATGTGTTAGTCATTCTGTGCCGCTGTTCCGTCACCTATGGTGTGCTGCATTTACAATGCGGCGCATCATGGGGCAAAAACAGCACAGATGCGTGATGTATCTGTGCCGTCAAGGTGGCGCATTGCTGGAGTTGTATCGCAAGTGTGATGAAGCTCCAGCAAGGGTCGGGGGTGCCCCTGTCGCAGGGTTTCTGTTCTCACACAGAACTGTGGACAGAGGATTGGAACCTCGGCGAATTAGGGTGTCCCAAAACTCACGTTAGTAATCAAAAACTATTTAGCAAGCTAGGTACAGTGTCACATTGGATATAACAAACTCTCAATGTTTAGACAATCCAGAATATGAACTTATAGTACCTCAGGATACGTGGAACTCATGAACAGTCGGTCGTTATATATTTCTTAGAAACCAGAACATGGAGTTAAGAAGAACACATGTGTATTTGAAATGTTTATTTACTAATGCCGTCTTCTCAGGCGTAGTACCTTAGATAATAAAAGTACACATATTATCAGTAGCAAAATTACCAGCATAGTTACTAGTACATAAAAAGTGAATGGTGATAGTATGTTAACATGCTGTAAATGAATAAGAGTTAGCAACACTTATAAGCAGCCGCGGGCCGTGGAGGGAGTTACGGTGAGGCAGGGAGGCGGGGAGGGGGAGAAGCAGGGTGGAGAATACAAGTACACATATTATCAGTAGCAAAATTACCAGCATAGTTACTAGTACATAAAAAGCGAATGGTGACAGTATGTTAACATGCTGTAAATGAATAAGAGTTAGCAACACTTATAAGCAGCCGCGGGCCGTGGAGGGAGTTACGGTGGGGCAGGGAGGCGGGGAGGGGGAGGGGCAAGGTAGAGAGGGCTCCACCCTGCTTCTCCCCCTCCCCGCCTCCCTGCCCCATCGTAACTCCCTCCACGGCCCGCGGCTGCTTATATCTCACCCTCCCTAATACACATATTATATTATTTGCTAAGAAGGTCTCTTTGTGTTGGTTTAGGGCGTGTCCATACTTTAGTGTCTTAGATTTGAAGGAATCACATCAGCATACACCAGCTCTCTCTTCATGTGAACCGCATCAACTGTTGTGTATGTGTGTTCGGCAAAGCAATATAAAACCCGCCTCATGCCCAGAATTGGCAGAAGTTGCACTTATGTTATGAGTATGAAGTCGTGGAGATCAGACCTCATAACAATTCTGTATCGTGTTGTTCTTGAAACTTTAGCACTCGCTGTACAGATATAGTTTAACAAGTAAAGCAGATAGTAGACCAATAACATATTATTCTCATGTAAACCACGATGAACTACTAGGTGGAAAGCTAAAGCAACAACTAAGTGTCGTGTGCAGAAGTTGCAAAAAAGGAAAAATGGCGTTTAAACCGGTAATGAGCCCATGCTAACTTAACACGGTGTAAAGATATCCAGGACCTAGATGACACCTCCTCATGATCCGGAAACGAACTGAATAAGATAATAGAAGTGCCATCTCATGAGAGCAGATTGCAAGTTTATATGTGGACGGTCCGCAAGGTAAAGCATTAAAAACTAGGAAAATTCAATGCTAAAGAAAAATAAAACAGCCAAGTACTTTATCGAGTCTTAAGCCAATAGGCAAGGTAAATAATAAAAACTTGACATATAAGTCAATGAATTGTCAATGAAATGCTAGTACTCAGCATATCAAACATGAAAAAGGTCTATGACATAACTGTGTATGCAAAATAAGCTGCAACAGCCTCCAATAGGAAGTCACCGTCTTCATCCGAAAACAGTTCAGCCATCCAATTTAAAAGCGGAAAAGAACATACGTGCTCTCCCAGCACCGGATCCTCTATCACCATCAGAGGACAGCTCGGTGGGTTTTCAAGAAAGCTGTGTTCCAAGAAAGACTGTGCTGCCGCCAGTAAATTCCAGGGACCAAGTAGTCCATGCATCAATGCCACAGCCATAATCCTTTCGCCAGGACAAATCAACTCGTGAGTAATGATAGGAGTCATCAGCTGATTAAAGTCGACGTCAGGAGAAACCGGTCCGCAGAGACACAAATCAATGGCCCAATCGAAATCACAGGTCAGGCAGTGAAATACAGGCTGGACACAGGTGAAGTAGGAGAACCGAAAAGATAATCCATATGCCGTGCTTAATATCGCCAACGGCATTGTGCCATAATATTCTAGCATGCGATTGCGGAACAGTGTCAGCAGCTGCAGGGTCGGAGGTTGCATAGGAGGGACATCCATATTTAAAAATGTAAAAAAGCACAAGAGCGTCCGCTGGTAATGCAAGTAAAAATGCAATCCACGAACCAGAGTGGAGAAAATGGAATGAAAGGGAGCAGGGATGACTCCAAAGATTTTCTCAAATGAAGTCACGAGACCACTGGTAACAACTTTAAAAAAGTGTGCCAGGGATTTTGTGGAGGATGCGTTAAAGATAGTCGGAAACATGTTGCTGAAATTGAAAGGCAAACCTGTGTACGGGTGTTCGCTATGTGAAGTACGAAAGTTTCACGGGCCGAACTCAAGGCCACCTCTCTCTGAGACAAAAGAGCTCTTATTCTTGTCATGCCGTTGAAACGTGTCCCAAGGTTGGTATTTGTGGCCAGATTGAAAACTCCCTATGTTCATGTGTGGGAGGAAATAGAACATTTCTGCAGCAAATAACCCGTTCACTTACTGTTACGATAAAAGGAATACTTTTAATTAACTCAGAACAATCTTCATTATTGAGCATCAAATAACTACCATTTTCCAACAACTTGAACGTGGGGATGATAGCAGGAACTGGCGTGCCTTGCAACACGCAAGCCATATTTGGTCGGTGTTTGTTGCATGAATCGTGTAACTGTATGTGCCTACACATTAGTGAATGATCTGGCGTCTCAGTGCATTCCTCTCCATTCAGATAAACTTCTTGATCATCTTTGAAACATCTGTATGTGTATGGAAGCGACCAGACCTCATGAACAAAAGCACTACCTAAAGGTTCATAAAGACCTATTGGTATATATTTCATACAATTTGAAAACTTATATAAAGCAAAAGGCAGCGTTATTAAACCGTGGATAAGGCATGTTGCCAAAAAACCCGCAATCCTCTGCTGATGATGTCACTGAGCATGTCATGAATGATGTAATATGTGACATCATCAGTAGTGGATTATGGGTAATAGTATCTCTAGTTTACTCCCCTATAGCTGTCTTTCTTTTAACATAAGTGTGTGTTTCCTTCCCTTATACTTACTGTTTTTGGTTCGCTTCCAGTTCGCGTACCAGCGAGCGAACTAGGAAGCGAACTAAGAGAAATAGAGGTTGGCACAGTTCCAAATATTGTACCAATTTTTTAATAACGGGGAGGTAGTTCTGAAAAGAACTTTTTTTTTTATTTTTCTGAACATTTTTTTACTGTTTTTGAATTTTTCGGAACAGTTTTATATTTTTTTGGGTTTTTCTTGGAGGGGGCAATGAAAACGATTCATTGTAAAGGGCTCAACAGGAGCAACAAAACAAAAAAAAGAAGTATTTATTATTTTGGGCGTTTCGGACAAACTTGCATATGATAGTCAATAGCTCTGTTGATCAGAGTGATGCTTCTTTCTCCGTAGGAAATGAATCCATCGCAAAATACGCAGGTGTGTTTTACTTCACCAAATCTCATTTGTATATTTGGCACCATCTCCCTGCCCTCTGGTCCCGTTACTTCCGGTACAACAGATCTTCTGGCCATAATAGGGAGATTATCTAGGTCGTTCCGAAACTGTGCAGCACTGTAGTTGTTAGGATGCCACCTAGTCATATGGCGATGCATTGTGTAGTTTCCGAAACTGTATTTTTTGTCGGTCCCTCTGGACAGTCTATCTTGACATATAAGGCAAGTTACGTATCTTGCATTTACTTTTTTCTGACCTTTGGGAATTTTAAAAAATTGCCAAATGAAGTTTTCTTTCCGGTGAGACGTCTTGGGCTGCTCAGGCAAAAACTGCCTCTCTTCGTGCTCGTCCTCCTGTTCCTCTTCTTCTTCTTCTTGTTGAATTACAACTTGAGCAGGTGGTCCACTCTTCCTTGGATGTGGTGGAGGTGGTGGGGAAGCACCAGCTGAAGCTACTAAAGAAGCCATTGCTCAGTGATCACAAAGGGTCTTTCTCTCACAATGATGAAAGTCAGAGTGAGGAAAGAAGGAGGGATTTTCATCATTTGGGAAAAATAAGAGTTCTCAACCAATTAAAAGTGTTCATTTTAGATTATATGACCTAGTCTTACATCATTAGGAAACCAAAAGTGAAATGAACCAATGAAAAGTGTTATTACCAAGTCACATGACTTGCTGTGTTTACGTTAAGCGCTTTGCAGGGCCTCCCGGTTTGCTTCCAGAAACCTGCGCTTTGGCACTCGCTTCGCGTACCAGTTCGCTAACGTAGCACGTCATATGACGTATCAAGCGACAACGTGGAACGTCATGCGGACGGGAGGCGTCACGATGTTGTTTTCTAACGCGGCACTTGCGGTAAAGAAACGTTTACCGGCTCGCGGTCTATTTCGCGGCATCAAGGTCAGCTAACGGGAAGCTTCCCGATTCGCGAAGCGGGAACGAAGAAAAAAAAATATTTTAAAAAAAAATTATTCATAAACATATCAAATATATTTTTGGATTTAAAGAAGAATACATTTTACAGCTACAGATATTAGCTGTTAAAAAACCAATGAAATTCACAGAAAAAACCATAGGTTATAGACCATATATAGTTAGGAATTAGCATTTACAAAACCTTGAAAATTCACTGAAAAAACCATAGGTTATAGACCATATATAGTTAGGAAATAGCATTTAGAAAACCTTATTTTACTCACACAAAACCATTGAAATTCCATATATAGTTAGTTGCACTAACTATATATCGCGCACCTGCAATCCACTGCTGATGATGTCACATATTACATCATTCATGACATGGTCAGTGACATCACTGATGACATCACTGATGACATCTCAAATGACATCACTGATGACATCACTGATGACAACATCCAGTGACTGTATGCTTCTGTAAAGTTAAAATATGTCTTACATATTGAAGAATGAGTGGATGTATAAGTGTCTGGATGAAGGATTTAGTAGGTGCATGACTGACTGTATAAGTGAGTGATTAAATGAGTCTCACTGAGTGCATGGGTTAGTGACTAAACTGTTTTAAATTGTGCATCATTGTGTCTGTTGTTTTGTAATCTGATGCATGTGTTGATCATTAGCTATATGACTAACTATATGGGTTATTGATTAGTTGCCCAAGTATTTGTATGGGAGACTGAGTGTGTGTGTGGGTGTCTGGGAGGTGTATGACTCTGTGCATAGATGTGTGAGCAGTTGATTCACTAGATGTATGGGTTCAAAAGTGCATGTGGAAACATCTGTATGGGCGGTTGACTGTGTGCATGAGTGTATTGGTGAGTGAATGGATATCTCAGTGCTACATGTCAAAGTAAGTACATATGTAAAACACAGTACATGTGATAGTTGACATATATAAATAACTGTGCATAAGAGCCAGTGAATGTGTGAGTGGCTGTATGGATTATTGTGAACTTGTATCAGGGATTGTATAACAGAGTAAATATGTGTTATTATATGTTCCAATAAGTAAGGTGTGTATAACTATATAGTTGAGGAAATCGAGGTGTGATTGATTCTTTGCAAGACTGACTAGGTGTGTGAGTAACTCCATGGATGAGTGACAGTCTGTGAGTGTCTGTTTACACTGAGTGTATCTAAGGTTATATTAGAGTCTGAAGAGGTTCATTGTATCATCACATGAATGATGTCATCAGTGATGTGATCAGTAATGTCAAATGAGATGTCATCAGTGATGTCATCAGTGATGTCATTTGAGATGTCATCAGTGATGTCATCAGTGATGTCACTGACCATGTCATGAATGATGTAATATGTGACATCATCAGCAGTGGATTGCAGGTGCGCGATATATAGTTAGTGCAACTAACTATATATGGAATTTCAATGGTTTTGTGTGAGTAAAATAAGGTTTTCTAAATGCTATTTCCTAACTATATATGGTCTATAACCTATGGTTTTTTCAGTGAATTTTCAAGGTTTTGTAAATGCTAATTCCTAACTATATATGGTCTATAACCTATGGTTTTTTCTGTGAATATATATATATATATAAGCAATAATAACACACTGGGCACATGCAACTTTTAAATGCATGAACAATAATAATAAAATGCACAAGCAGATCATAATGGATGTCCTACAAGAAATCAGAAAGATATATACACCAATTACATCAGATGATTACAACCACTGGAGAGAGACTTGAATGTGAACTCAGGCACCCACACCTCACAATGAAAACACCTCAGATGATTATAATCACTGGAGACTTGGATGTGCATACAAAGTCACTCACACACATCACAAAGTCAATAGCCAGGCAGGACTCCCGACCGGGACCCAAATCCCAAGTTTTTGGTGCCGACACGTCTGCCCCTCAACTGAGCTCCCAATCTGCCTGCCAAGATCCTTTGCCTTTAATACCTTTTACTCAATGTGAGACGAAAGTTCTAGAAACCTCACCCCCTTTCTTCTGTTACGAAAAACCGAGCTGACTGTACAGGTCTGTGTCAAGGTCAAGACAGAAGCTGGCCAGGCCCCTGAATTTTGACTCCGAGACAGAGCAGTACATTCCACACATTTCTCTGGCAACAATAATCTCTGCTCTGAAAGGCACCAAACACACTTCCCACACATTGTCCCAGCGAAGCTTACGAAAGCCTCCATCCAGCAGAAAATAAAACAACCTTGAATGTGGATAAACAACTTGAGCAATCTGGGGGCCTGCCTGTGGTCGCAGAAAGCTCTAGCAAGACGGAGTCAGGATTCAAGATGAGATGAGGGCATGTCAAAGCCAACAGTAAGAACTTCATAATACTTTCCAATGTACATCACAGTCCACATTTGTGCACCACTGCCTATAGCATCATACACTTCATCTGCCAATGTACAACACAATGTACATTTGTGCACCACTGCTCATAACACTGTACTTCAAGAATAGAAAGTACATTCCACATCTCTCTCCCTCATGCTTTCAAATGCACATCCCACATGTTCTGTTCCTGGCAAGGCTATTCTACTCGGTGACAGCTCCCACTTTATGACTGCAAGATTACACAGAGGAAATCTTCAAGGGAAACAAGGCATATGCAGGACGTACATTCAAGCTAGGGTAAAGTAAAACACCAAAAGTCAATTAAAAGGATGGTAGTCAAAGGTCATCAAGTGGTGTCAAACCATAGGAGTGTCTCTAGCACTACATGACTTACTACAAAAGTGTCAGTTACTATAAAAGTGCAGTTTGTCAGTACCGAAAAGTAGTAAACTTCCTCAAAAGTGTAAACTTACTCATAAGTGTAAGTTGCCTATATGACTCAGGCCAGATATTTTTTTCTGCACTCACTGTCTGATATGAAGCCTGCAAAAAATTGTGCACCTTCTACAAACACTCCCTATATGGACACAGTGGGAAAAAGGTCCTACTCTTGCTATGTTATTCTCCGTAAGAACGAGTGATGTTGGGCTCCCAGCAGCACATGATCTCTCATTGGTGTAGAGGTGAATGTGTAAAACTTATGAATGATGAAAGGAGTGAGTAAAGTATACAAGATTTTATTATGGGAGATCGATTTTCCGACCTTACATTGAAAAAATCTGTTAGGCCATTTCCACTTTTGCAATTGTTCATCTAACGACTTGATTTGGTTCAATTGCTTTCCTGCCAACACAGAGATGTATCTGGAAAACAGGAGATCCTAACTCGGTTTACAGTGACAACAACAAATTAAAGATTATCACTGTCCATCAATGTATTTCATTTTGTGTAGTCTAATAACAGATTAGGTGAATCAAGTGATAAGGCTTGCAACCTTTCTTCAATTATATGTGGATTTACTACCAGTTAATTTCTATTTTTCCTAAGCAATTGTGGTAAGGTTTGATTGCTGTGTTTCCATTAAGTTCTGAAATTCCGGGGCGTGGCTTAGCCAGCTGCAAGATGGCTGCACCTTGAGTGGGCTCTGCCGAGGCGTGCCTTAACCGTCCAAGATGGCTTTGAGTGGGCTCTGCTGGCCAAGCTCAAAATCTGTAATGACCCTGCGGACCAGGGGCACACTCTGCCCCCTGACAAACGACTGTAGTGTCCGATACCCTGGGGAGCGTAGTGCTCTGATTTTTTCACGCTCTGCGGTTCACGGAGGGGGTGGAGACCCTCGTTGGTGAGCAGTGGCCTACGCACAGCAGCGCATTGGAACTGCGCAGCATGTTCCTATCTACGTTGGGGCTGTTACTGGTCTGGGCCGCGACTGGCCCGGTGGGAGACGGAGAGGCCTGCGCTTGGCAGACCGCGACTGTGGAGGCTGCAGATTGGAAGCTGTGACAGCAGTAGGCGTCCTGCGGCTGTGGCAATTGCTGGTAAGTGAAGCTGGGCCTAGTGCGGAGAGTCCTGAGGCAGCGTGGTGAGCGGAGTTGCCGGAGGACCGGGAGCGACTGCCCAAGTAAGCGGCCCTGGGACACTGACGGAGGCGGTGTAAGGGCATAGGCGCTGTACCATGGAGGCCTGGGCCTGCATGTGAACCGGGCTGGGGACCTCTGATGATGGCACGGCCCTCCCTCGTGGCCCGCTGGGCCTCCACAATGGGAGCGACGTGCCCCCTGGAATCTCCGCTCCTCTCCTGGGTGGGTTGGCCTGCAGACACTGGCTGAAGGTGCAGAATAGTCTGTTGGACCCGAGGAGCTGGGGCTGCACCCCACCTCGCCCTTGGCCTGGTCCTGAGCAATGTGGCCCGAGCCCGGTGCTGGCCGTTGTATGCCGGGGTGGAAAACGATGGTGGAAACAGGGCTGATGCCTCAGGTGCCGATCTGAAAGAGGGGGAGGCCAACTCGTAGAGGACTCCACAATGGTGTAGAATCTCCTGAGGTCTGCCCTCGTTTCCCCTGTGCAGTGCAGCGCCCCTTAGGCATGGAGGGCCTCGGAGTTGATGGTGGGCCGGGCTGGGAGAGGACTGCTGGCCCCCGCCGCCGGCTGATGGCGTGTTCACCCGTTAAGTTTGCCTGCTGGCGGACTAAAATCTCCAGTAGCGGGGCCCATAGCAGTGTCTGGATCATCTCCGCTTGAGTCCCCACATCTGCTATCTTCGTTCAAACCACATGTACCTACTGCATCACTCCACAGCAAGGACAAGATGCACCTAATCCCCTTAGTAAGGCAGGTACTTCATGGAAGTGAACCCAGAATTTGAAATGAAAATGTCCTTGCGAATGTTCCAGATTTGTTTCTGAGGAATCCACGCTTATCGCTCTGCACAGCTGCAACTCTGGCGACCCGTTGGCGATGTTCCCAGTACGCACAGAGGAACAAAATGGGGCTCTTGGAATAGAGAGCTGCACGCCTAGGTACTGCTGCATGGTGGCCCACCCTGGGCTTTTCTCCCGCCCGGTTAAAAGCATGGGTAAAGCGGACGCCAAACAATCCAAACTGTCTTTTGACAGCAGGAGACAAACTCGACAGGAGGACCCTCATCTGGAGGTGGGAGAACTATCTACCCAAACGGACAACGATGATGCACGCAATGACGACCTAAAAACACTGCTTCTGAAGATCAAGCCCAGTCTCAACACCATAGATTCTAAACTGGACCAATGGTCTATCCGTCTGGAACATGTGAAAAATAGGGTAGACACTTACAACACAAAAATTGCGCAGTTATAAGCGAGAGTGTCGGACACTGAGGATTCGCTGGCGGCAGACAAGCAGAAACTACTGCAAATGGACAAGGTGTTATTAAAGCCAAAAACGAAGAATTGGAATCTCGCTTCAGAAGGAGCAACCTCCGCATAACAGGAATTCCCGAATCCACTAGCATCACGCGGATGGAAGATTACATCGAAACCCTCCTACGTGAACTCTTTGGCAATGTCCTATCTATGGTTTTCATTGTGGAGAGAGCGCACAGATCTTTAGGACCAAGACCTCACCCGGGCCGCCGGCTTGCCCGGTTATAGCCAAACTTTTAAATTACTGTGACAGAGACGCTGTGCTGCGCTCAGCGCATGAAATGGGTGAGGTCTGGCACAAGGGTAACGTGCTGTCCTTATATCTGGACTTCACACTCGCGGTTCAGGCTGCTAGCCGCGAATTTCTCCCAGCCAAACGGATCCTCCAGAAGCAGGACATGCAGTACGCCTAATTTATCCTGCTAAACTGCGCATCAGAAGAAGGACTCAGACGCAGTTCTTCACTGATCCTAAGGCTACTCTGGCGTTCGCCAAGAAGTTGGAAAATGAACAGCGCAGCTTCTTCAAGACCCCTGAACGCAGTGATGGAGGCACTACTAGTGACAATGATTTGAGCGGCTCTGCAACTCACTTGAAACCGTCCACTCTGATGCTGTGCCGCCGCGTGTCGTACACAATCCATTGTATCACAGACCCCAGGGTCAGAACACTCATTAACCTGGAACATGTCTTTTAGACTACCCGTCGATTTAAAAAAAAAAAAATGGCTTGCCCACCCTGTCACTGTTGGACGGGGAGACTGCCAGGAGATGCAAGGCCCTCACGGTATAAGTCCCTCGATCTCATAGAGTCTAATCAGTTGGTGTAGGGAGGAGGGTGGGTGGGATATCAAAACCTGATTGGGGGGTTGGTGTGGGATGACAGGGTTGGGGGGTAAGTTCTGCAAAATGGGGGTTTTACCATATTCTGTTTCAATTTGGAAAAGGGTGGGAGGTTGGGAATAGTTTACAGGGTTGGTCACAGGGCTTGCAGATTGAGAACTATGCAGATGCGCTTTGAATCCTGTTACGGATGCACGCAACGTTAGCGAATGCACCCCCCCCTTTTTTATCTAAGGCCCCTTGTTGTGTCCCTATGGTGCATGTCTATGAAACAAATGGGTTGGTGTGGCTAGAGTCACCTGCCTAACATCAAATGTCCGTGGCCTTCATGACCACCGCAAATCTAGACTGGTACATGCTTACCTTACCAGAAAGGGAATGGATGTGTGCTTTATGCAAGAGACGCACCTGACTGGTGAGACCGAGTCCCGCCTCCGTGCCCGGTGGTGTGGCGAGACTTACTCATCTGCAAACTCCAACTATGGCAGTGGGGTCGCCGTTTTGCTATGGAAGGGATTGCAGTCGACCACTAACCAAACAGAGCAAGACAATGAGGGGAGATGTGTCATTATTGCGGGGAGACTGTATCAGCGGCCGCTAACACTGGTAGCGATATACGGCCCTAACCAGGATGACCCAAATTTCTTCTCGCAGATTTGGAGGTTGGTGGCAGGCATGTCACCCGGGGACGTGTTGTGGGGTGGAGATTTTAATGTTGTACCAGATAGTCGGCTTGATCATTCTGGGGCTAGACAGCACCATACGCAGGCAGCAGGCGCTCTTAGGGCCATAGTGGAGGACAACATGCTAGTAGATATATGGAGATACATGCACGAAGGGTAGAAGAGCGATACTTGTAGCTCCACACATTATGGCTCCTGGTCACGCATTGACTACTGGCGAAAGATGTAGCTACTTGGACGGTATCGGTTGACCGCCTTCCCGAACGTTCTCTGACCACTCCCCTGTACGCCTCACAATGACAATACCGAGGACTCCTCCTCGCAATTTTTCCTGGCTCCTGACCCCTCATGCTCTGCGTGACACCGCGGTCCAGAGGAAATCTGCATCGATACTAGTGACTACTTCGCTAATAATGTTGGGTCGGTTACATCGTCCTCCACGCTATGGGAGGCCTTTAAGGTGGTGATCTGGGGGGAGTGCATTGCGAAACAGGCTGGGGTGCTGTGAGCAATACGGGATACACTGAGTAGGCTAGAGGTCGACATCAGTAAATTAGAAATTGCGCAGGCTGCGAACCCTAACCCAACTTCGTTATCAGAATTCCGAAAGAAGATATTGAAATACACGGAAGAGGCTGAGAGGAAGGTAAAATAGTTGGGGAAGGAAACAACGGAGAGACGGTATGGGGAGGATGACCCAGCAAGACCTTGGTGGGGTTACTGCGCAAGCCTCATACCGCGACCTACGTTGGGAAACTGCAGGAAAATCAGTGGCCTTATGGTCTCTCCCTCGGAAGCTCTGCCGGAGGTGATGTCCTCTTTTTACGCCACGCTGTACACGGCGGGGGACACTGGATGAAGGTGAACTGCAAGCTTATCTTGACACTATAGAACTGCTGTAGCTAGGTATGGACCTTAGGGAATATTTAGGTGCTCCGATCTCCCCGGAGGAGATAGCGCGTGTCATCTTTGCCCTGCCTGCCTGCAAGGTGCTGGGTCTGGATGGGCTCAACCCCGCTTTTTATAAAGAATACACTGACCTGCTTATCCCTCACCTTATTGAAATGTACCGTGAATCCCTGGAGGCGGGTCTGTTCCAGACGTCGCTCTGCGAGGCCCTAATTGTAACAATCCTGAAACCGGACAAACCGCCTGAACTATGCGATTCATATCGGCCCCTGTCCCTTATAAATATTAATGTGAAAATATATGCAAAACTTTTACCTAAACGACTGCAACCGCTTCTGTCCTTGATAGCTCGTCCGGACCAGTCGGGATTCATACCGGGGTGAGGGACCTCTCACAACTTGTGCACCATCTTTTCGGTCATGCACTACCTCCACCCTGATATGAGGACTGGGCGGCGCTCCTTGACACCACAAAGGCATTCGATACGCTGGAATGCAGTTCCTCTTCACTCTCTTGACCAAAATCGGATTCAGCCCTGGATTTAACAGAAGATTCGACTCCTCTACTCTCTGTCTGTGGCTCGAGTGAGCCTCAATGGGCAAATATCTGAAAAATGTGCGGTCACAAGGGGCACCAGGCAGGGCTGCCCCCTCTCCCACCTCCTTTTTGCTGTTGCCATAGAGCCATTGGCTGCCAGGCTGTGACAGCACCACTCGGAGTCGGAGCGCGGGTTGGGTTCACTACACGGGACTTGGTGATGTCACTATATGCGGACGACATAACATTATATATCTGGGACCCCAACACCAACATCTCTCCCATGACGAGGGAGGTCATACGTTTCGGAGGGCACTCTTGTGCACAAATTAACTGGGACAAGTTGATACTTTTCCAACTCACTGAGTCGACTGTCCCCTGCCCCATGAACTACCCCTATAGGTGGGCCACTGAACCTATTAAATATTTGGAGATCTGGCTGAGCAGAGATGTGGATGAGATTTGGAGAGCAAACTTTGGCTGCGCTGTTGAATGATTTGAAACGGGCATACAAGTATGGAACAGGCTGTCGCTGTCCTTTGCGGGCTGTATTGCAATAGCAAAGATAGTGGTCCTACGTAAATTCTTATATCTTTTTATAAACCTCCAGATCCCCTTCACATCGAGGTTCTTTAGAAGACAACGGTCTAACTTGGTAGCGCTGGCCTGGGCGGGACGTCAGCCCAGAGTCAGATATGAGATCCTGACTCGTCCGTTGGCGAAGGGCGGAATGGGAGCTCCGGACTTGCAGGTGTACACCTTCAGTGCACAGACGAGTTACCTGCATCATTGACTGTAACCCACCCCATGTCAGCCAAATGTGGCAGTGGAAAATGTTATGTTATGTTATATGTGCCTATAGAGCACGCGAATCACCCCATAAGGGTATCTCTGCGCTAGGACGGCCTAGGTGAGCTGATGAGAGGTGATTAGAACAGCAAGGTTTTCAACAGTTTCCTGAAAGCCAGGTAATCCGTGTATTGACGGAGGTGTAAGGGGAGTTCGTTCCAGTAGTGTGGGACTAGATGGTAGAAGGCCTTACCCCCTTGGTGTTCTTTTTTAAAGCACGGGACTGTGCTGTTGCCACTGAAAACAGCAGCATTTGGCAAGTATAAGGCACCACGAGGTAAAATCGACCCTGTGGAATGCGTGAGGTGGGCGAGGGACTCCGACTTCAAGCCAGTCTCTCGAGCCTGCATGCTCCGTCAACCCAGTTATCGGATAATCCACTTTACCTCCCTCTGCGGGTCAGAGGGGCAGCAGACAGAGCCACGGATTTTGGGACTTACACTATTGCAGACCTGTTACCTGACACGAGGCTTCTTGCTTCTCTGCCCAGTCTGGCCACGTGAGGAGCGACGGCACTTGACACACTGTTCTATTATCAACTGCGGGCGACTTGTAGGGCGATGTATGACACTTTCCAGAGCATCCCCTCCTGATGCTTGAGACGCAAATAAACTAGTCACTAGACTCTACTCGATTACAATCCGACAGGATGTTTGCTTAGCGAGGGTGGCATGGGAGCGAGAATTGAGTAAGGAGATCCTGGAAGAAACGTGGTCGTACTGCTGTGGCCAGACAGAGAGATTATCCCCCAACTGTATTTTAACAAAATATACCGCACGCCCCTACAGCTGCAGAAAATGTGGGTCAGCGAGACCTTGAACTGCACTCGCTGTGCCACGGCACTCGCTGTGCCACGGTACCGCAGCCAACACTTCGTTCCTCCATTTGGCCTGGGGATGCCCTACGGTGAAGTTCTGGCGGGAGGTGTGCGTGACATTTGGCGATATTGTGGGGGGCCCTCTGATACCACATCCTGTGACTTGCTTGCTGGGGTAGTAGAGAAGACACCCGTGGGGCGCCGCAGGCTACTGGCAATACTATTGGTACTGGCAAAGCATAGAGTGGCAATGCACTGTGGGTGACGCCCAGCACCGCTGCGCGCTGCATGGTTGCAGGACGCTGCGTACTGCCAGGAGCCGCTTAATACATACTGGGAGCTCGTACCTGGGCGCATTAGGCCTGTGGACATTTTGAAATCCTTTGCTGCGCATCTAAGAGAGGCGGCTGAGGCCGCGCCGGAGGCCCTGGAGTAATAAAAAAAAGCATGTTGATGGACATGTGTACTGTGAGCAGGAGGGAAAGAGGGTCTATGTTAATTAACGTATTACAGGGGCACTTATGCTACCCGAATCATTGAGTTGTTTTGTGGGGGGAGGCGGGACAAGAACAAGTGTAGTTCTGATTATGTACGAATATCTCTGACAATGTGCATCTAATACTTCAAGATGTGTTTTATGTCTACTGCAAGCTTTGGTGTTGTACTGTAAAAAAGTTAATAAATTAAAATGTAAAAAAAACATCTGAAATTCCAAACTTAATTTTAGTCTCTGGCAAATGCTTTTTTGTTTCCCGTTTTTTATGTTACAAATGCTTCTGTCAGAAGCGGTGACGTCGTAAAGAGGAGTATTTTGGATCAACTGTTAACTAGTGGCATTGTCCTGTGTCATTTCATATTAGTGATCAGGGCTGAGTCATCTAAATATGTGTTAGTCAATGCAAATGTTTTTGTTCAATCAGAAGTTTAAACCCCTAAACAACTCTTGACTGACACTCACCTTATAGACTATAGAACAGAGGTCTTCAAACTTTTGTAGGTTGGGCCCCCCCCCTGCTTAATTTTTTTAAAAGTCGGGCCCCCCCCACCACCTGAGCGAAATTTCTGGAATATGGCACACTACATAATTGACCGCCACCCGCGTGTCCCGGGCCATATCCGGTAAATAATGTTCAACGCAATAAGAGTTTTGTTAGCTGTAGGTTTGTGAGTGGGTGTGGTTACATCAGAGCTTTATTACACAGCTCAAAACAAAATTTTCCAAGATAAAATGTGCGTAAATTGTTTTTAATAGGATGCTTTGTTTTACAAATGACAGATTGACAATAACACCACCAACATTAATGTGACGGGTGTGCCTGTTTTTCACCACAGAGACGGTCAATTCGCGGATGGATTTTTGCCACTGCCATCCTCAGGTTGTGTTCCACATCCAGTCTTGAACAGTACTTAGTCTTTAGTACCGCAAGTGCTGAGAACCCAATCTCACATAAATAGGACAAGCTGAAAGGCAAGAGAGTTTTGATGGCAGTTTCTCGCAAAGCTGAATATTCTGCAGACATTTTCAGCCAAAACTCTCCCAGTGAGACTTTGCTGAAATGCATCTGCAGAGTGCGGTCACTTTGAAGATCAATCAGTTCTTCCTGCATACGGATTGGGAGATGGCTTGCCACCTCTGCCAGAAAAGGTTGAAAGGCCCAGTCATTTAAGTGATCGTTGTCCTCTGGAAAATACTTTTGCAAACTGTCCCTGAGAGAAATCAGATGATTTTTTATTACCTCAGCAACACTTGGAAGTTCATATTCAGTCCCCGCAAGAGCATCTACTAAACATGGAAACTGCTCAAACAGGCCATCTTCAACTAATCTTCTCCATAATTCAAGCTTCTTCTTGAATGCAGTTATTCTTTTATTCATGGTAAAAGAAGTCATGTCAGCTCCTTGCAGAGACACATTCAGGGAGTTTAATTTCTCAAAAATGTCAGCAAGGTATGCTAGAAGTACAAGCCAGCGGGGATTGCATAGTTGTTCTGATTTGCAGGGGTCCAAACACAGAAGAAACTGCCTTACTTCATTCCGTAATTCAAAGATGCGAGACAGCACTTTCCCCCGGGATAGCCACCGCACTTCTGTATGAAACAGCAAGCCATCATGCTCAGCTCCCATTTCTGCACATAAAATTGCAAATAGACGAGCTCTTGTGGGATGGGTCTTTATAAAATTTACTATTTTCACAGCAGAATTCAGCACATCCTCTAGTTTGCTGTCCATGTTTCGAACAGCAAGGGCTTCCCGGTGTATCATACAGTGGGTCCAAAGAATATGTGGAGCCACTTTCAATACGTTCGCTTTTAGGCCAGCCCTAGCACCACACATTGAAGGAGCACCATCTGTGCAGATTCCAACACAGTTATCCCATTTTAAGCCATGGATATTCAGGAAGTCATTGATCATGGCAAACAAATCGGATCCTGTTGCCCGCCCCTTGATTGGCTTGCAAAATAAAAAAAATTCTAGTACAAGTGTTTCATAACAGTAACGAACATATGCAATTAAATGGGCATCCTTTGACACATCAGTTGCTTCATCCAGCTGTAAAGCAAACAAACTTGATTTCAATCTGGCTATGAGCTGTCCCTGGATATCTTCTGACATATCAGTGATGCGGCGGCAAACTGTTGTATCTGAGATGGGGATACTTTTGAACTTCTCTGCTGCTTTTTCACCAAGCATTGTCCTAGCTACGTCGAGCAATGCTGGGAGAATCACCTTTTCTCCATCTACAAAGGGCCTTTTGTTTTTAGCAATGTGGTATGCTACTTGGTATGATGCTTTTAATGCATTTGCAGGAGTATTTGCCACATGTTTCACAGCTTCTTTCTGCTGGGTTATCTCTGTCAACTTCCTGGCAAAACAATCTCTGCTTTTTCCTGCTAGAGACCCATGTTTCGTTTCAAAGTGACGCCTTAGTTTGGTTGGCTTCAAGCTGTCGTTAGCTAAGATCACGCCACAAATCACACACTGCGGTCTACTTTCTCCACTAACAACAATGCAGGTGAAACCAATATCCAAATAGGAGGCATCATATTTCCTTGTTTTTGCAGCTTTTCTCTCTCCGTCGCTTTCTGTTTCAGCCTTTCGCTTGAGCACTATACCCTCTTTTCGAAGCAGAAAACGATCCATATCAAATGCTCGCTTAACCTAAGATAAAAAAATCGGAGGCTGCATGTTAATGAATAGTAAATGGCTAGAATGTTATAGCTGCATGAGGTACAGGAGGTCTTTAACTTTGTAGTTGCAAAAAAAAAATCTTTAAAAAAAATATTATGTTTAAAATAAAATAAATTTGGATAAAAGCATAATTCTGTGGTAAGTGGCCAAAAAAGTAATTCCAGCTCATCCAGGCTTTAAGTAGGTGCTCCCAAAATTGCTGCAGTATGTATATGCTTTATACCACCGATTAGGCTCTGGAAGTTACTTGTTCGAAGGTTAGTGAGGGTAAACTTCAGCACTGCCCCTTCACCCATCACTCAAAAACAAATGCGTACCTTCTTATTCACTTCCTCAGATGTTTCTTCTGCTTGAATAGGAGTCCTCAGCCTAGCGACCAAGTAGCTTTTTCCCTTGCAATGAAGAGAACATGTTTAAGAAATATTACTTGCATGTTCTCAAGTTATTAGTTGACGTCCTGATGGCTGGTAAGATGGCCATGATCTGCAAGTTAAAAATTAGATTTCTAGCAGGACCACATTAGCTTTCCATTTTTTGAATTTGTTAAATTGATTGCATGTACTTCCTTGAGGCTCCTTCACTTCAATATCCCCCATTCACAATACACCCACTCTCCTGCTTGTGCCATGTTAATATTTCAACACCAGTGCAGTTCCTCCTTGGACCTTTGCGCAGAATCATAACTGGCACATGTGACTAATGTAATGTGCACTCTGCAGAGAACATGTGCAGCTGAAACGCATCTGGAACAGAACAAGGAGGGCTCCTGGGATACTCCGTACTGCCACTGTACCTTTTTGAAATTTGTATTAAAAATATAAATCTTTCCTATGCCAAAGCTATGACTCCATTGGTTAAGATACCACCTTGATATATTGGGAAAAATCCCAGGCGGTTCAAAAAAAGCAGCCACCGAAAGCTGTATTTTCAACACTTTCTGTGCATACTTTGAACAGCAAATATAAATTCATTCCACGTTGTAAACGTCACGCAATTGCCCCCAAATCTTTTTGGGATTTCCATGTGTGGGATCCTTAAAGTCAACAGGTCTCCTGAGAAGTACAGAGCTGCCAAGGTTTCAGATTGCTATGTGTGACATTTTTATAATGTTAGTGTCTTATGAGTGACATTTCAATGATTATATGAGCGACACTTTCTCGCAAGCAAAATCAAGCAAAGCAGGTGAGGGAAAAGTCACTGACCTAAAGTGTGTGACAGGACTCAATACTTCCTGACTAGGTACGGCACTTGGTACATATTTCATGGAGACTTAGATGTGGCCCTAAAGTCTTACCAAATAAAAACAAAAAACGCTCCAATGTTTTATTCTTGAACAGCCTGCACTTAATGAGTTTCACGGATATGTGTGCTCTCCCACCATATATTTTTACAAGCCACTTTGTGAAACATATGCTGCAAAAAGTGGCTTTCTTTTTCCCATAGTATAGAATATAAATGTAATGTGCCCTGTATAATAATCAAAGATCTGCCAATTGTTATTTTTGTGGCTAGACATTCTTTACTCATTTTTTCTACTTTTACCAACTCTGTATACACAATCGAACACAAGATAAATCCAGCATAAGTGTACCAAACCTTCACACTCGAAACATTGCATCAATATAACAGATTCTAATGCATAGAAAGGGAACACTTTACTCCAGCATAGCAATGGACAAGCGACCATAACATTCAGACAAAAAATGGAACAGTTCTTCAGCACATCCACTTGTAGGCTCTCCCAAAATCAAATGGAATTTACTTTCACATCGGCCTGGGCGAAGCTCACAGAGTTTCACTCTGTGGAATTCAGCTGAGTTATCTAAAAACTCCACGAAATTCCGCAGAGTTCTGCGAGCAGCGTAATGCCAGTGCCACCGTCCAGTCCTAGTACTGATGTACATTTAAGCACATTGCAAAGCAATATAATGATCTACAAAAGACCACCCCATGTATAAAAACATAAGATGTGATGCCATAGTAATTAAACCACTTTGCAAATATTGTAAAGAACATAATTGGCTGGCTTAGTAACAGCAGTGTCAAACTGACAAGCAGAAGATGAGCGTTGGTACCCCCTTACTGTGCTGCCTCCGGTGCCTGCTCTGCACTTCGTTCTGTAGATTTTCAGTCGCTAACTGCTGTGTCTCCTGGTTATCGCTCACCGCAGCTGAGCTACAGGTGTTGTGCTGTCAGCCTTCACCGACCGGCCTGGCTCCAGACAACTCATTCAGGGCCAGATGTAGGTAATCCCCGATTACCGATTCTTAAATACCGAATCATACCGATTCGGTATTTAAGAACTGGCAATCGGGATGTAGGTATATTTACCGAATTAATTACCGAATCGGTATGATTCGGTAATTAATGAATCGGTATTTACCGAGTCTGTAACTGCCATTGTTTCCTATGGGTCTTGAGGCCCATAGGAATCAATGTCAATTACCGAATCGGTAAATACCGATTCGGTAACTGGGGGAAATATTGAAGGGTGGCAGGGTGTCACTTTGACACCCTAATGCACCCCTCAATTGTGCATGGGTGCACATGTTGCTGACATATATGCCCTTAGGGCATGTATGTCTGCAACATGGCACTGTTTAAAAAGCAAAAAAAAGCTTTTTAAATGGTTTTCTTAATTTACCACCAACTACTAGTTGGTGGTAAATTAAGAATTCTTAAACCCTTTGCTACCTACATCTGAAATTACAGAATCGGTAATTTTACCAATTCGGTATTTTACCGAATCGGTAAAATTACAGAATCGGTAAAATTACAGATTCTGTAATTTTACATGCTCCTACATACCAATGTCCAAATACCGGTCGGAAACGGCCGAAAATCGATATTTTCGGCCGTTTCCGACCGGTATTTGGACACCTACATCTGGCCCTCAGTGTACTAGCAGCAGGAGCAGCTTGTGAGGACCCTGGCTTGATAATCTGTGCCTGCTGTCCCCCACCAGCCATACATGGTAGAAAGGAGGAAAGGTCACCAACGGAGCAGAGGCTGCCGAGCTCGGGGAGCAAACAGAGGCTGGCATGGGGCAGGCCAAAAAACACCATTGATGGCAGTCAGCATCTTCTTCTTTTATGCTCTCATCTGCCTGCAGCTGCCTCTCCTCTTGAGTTGTGCACTGTTTGCCCCACTCTTCCTAATGACCCAAGTATGCCCTTAACATCATTATCGCCATTCGCCAACCCACTAAACTAATGCTAGCCGACGCAGACAAGAGAACGAGTGAAGTTCTTCACAGCCATTTGGCACATCAGAAATTGTGCGGCACACTATGATAGGCTGAGATGGCCCCAATGCTCCAATCACCTTACATGCTCAGGCGACTCTCAGATAGGTCAGATTGAATATGTTCTGCCTCGGGATTGCTTGTTGTTGTTATACGACTCGAGAGCGCAATGACGGACATAATCAATTAGTAAATTGCACGGATGACACCCCAGCACTGTTATGCGGTGGGTGGCGGAGGTTTTGGCGAACTCCACGCTCCAAGCAGAGTGGAGAGTGACAAAAACTACGTGAACTCCGCCGGCAGAGCAGAGTTTACGTCACACCCCAACTTTTACACTGCTCTGCATGAAACATTTCTAAACTAAAAATTGGGTAAACTTTCTAATAAACTCAAACACTGAAAAAACGATAAACAACAGACACAATCAACTGCCTACCTTCACATGGAGGTAGGCCGTTCATTTGAAAAATATATGAGGACCCCTTTTAAATCTAAATCCTTTTAAATGTCATGGTTGGGAAATATTATTATTCTTAAACGAATATATACTCACACAAGCCTTTTACCTCCTTTGGTACCCCTCATTAGGCATTACCAATGTAGAAATTCTCACCAAGCTGAATTGGTTGTTAGGCCTTGTTTGGGGACTCAGCCCTGCTTGAGTACCACAGGGCAGCACATCTCCACATCATGTTGAAATGGACAGTGAAAGTGAGAACAGATGTCTTTTCATGGCTCACACATTGGTTGGCCGTTCCGTGTGGGACTCTGCCTGGTAGAGATGGGCCCAATGACCACTTAAAACAGCTGGCTAGACTACACCAGTCAAGAGAGTTCATGAGACCACACTACAGAAAGAGGATGGCTAACCGCCTACCCAATACTGAATATGCCTATCTATCACAACCCAGCAATCCCTGATCCTTGAGAGGTGAGGGGTTCTATAACTGGGAAATGGGGAAATGCAGGACCTTTTTAACCAAGGTCAGATTAAATCCTTTGAGCAATACAAAACAACTTACAGAGTGGTTAATTTGTAAACAAATAAGTGCCAGGGCTCTTGTCAAGAGGTAGCTTGCAACAGCCCATTTCTCCTGTTTGAGCCTCCTAAAACAGAACCAACTGCTAACCATGAAATTTAGGGGAGGGTGTGGCATAATGCCAAGAGTTGCCAATTTTGGGGCTGGGGAACCAGGTTTGAGTCTTGGAGTTGGCTCAACATGCTGTGAGTCTGGGCATATCACTTAATCTCCTCGTAAATGATGTATCCTTAACTGGTGCTCATGAAAAGCACCAGTGTTGATGATTAAGTGCCAATGCTGAGCACCGGAAACCACCGGCTCAAATTAAGCAATGAACCTACGGCATCCCTGAAACGAACAGAAAAGCGGCCACTATACCCCTGGCCAATTTTGAAGGGACTGTCGGCAAATATGCAGGCTGCCGGAGGGTCATTTCTAAAATTTACCAGGGCACTCCTGCTTACCGACCTAATTAAGAAGTGGCGCCACCAGCAGAGATGGGAAACGGATCCGGGGAAACCAAACAAAGAGTAAATGTGGGCGGGTCCATGGGTTGACACTCCTAAGATTTATTGAAACTTCCCCCACATGAAGGCAGCATAGAGGATAATGTACCAATGGAACATTATTCATATAATAATACTTATTATTGTGATCTTAATACTTCCAGAATGTGCTCCTATCTAAATGATAGATTGCAGTTAATTGTATCGCCCCTTTTATCTCTGGTTTTCCCCAGAACTTCTTATTGTCACCCCTTAGCTCTAACATAATTACGCCACCAGATGCTCCCTTTATCTGTTCTCGTGTGCTACTTTTCAGTACATTTGCTGACAACAAGATCCTTAATATGGACAATGATTTGAGGTGGTATCATGAACAATGTGTCCCCTAGCAAAAATTGGTATACGCACATTTTTGCACTTAAGTTTGCACATTTACAGCCACTTTTCTATAATTTTAGCACGCATGCATTTACTACATTTTTCATTAGTTACCAAACTATGTATTTAATCTTCTAATTGAGAATATGGCACTAATACATGCTTTGCACTAATTTAAAGCACTGCTTTTCAGTCAGGCAAATTTATGGATGTTGCATTACTCATTAACATTTTTAAAGTACAGTGGCATCCCAGATATGCTGTGTGCATATTAAAAATTACCCTTAATGGAAACATTTATAATGTTACCAGATACAAAAAAAATCTGAATTATTGCAGAAATGGCTGTCAGTAGTGACATTACCAGAACTGTCATTTACTCGATATTTTATTGGAAATTAACTAAATATTTCCCTAAACCTCCCTGCAGCAAGTATCTGCAGCTGATGATTGTTAAGATGGCCGCCACAGGACTGAAACGTTATCAGCCGGGTTTAGTGCATCTTCATGTAACATAGCAGCCATGGTGCATCTGAAGAAAATCAATGGAAGCATTTAATCAGTGCTGTGAACAGTGAAAGCTTCCTAATGTGAGCATCAGGAAACAATTCATCTCGGTTTTAAACCTCAGCCGTAACACGCATCACTCTGTGCTGCTCTTTACAACCGCGGTACTACGTTTCTTAACACTTTCATATATTTAGAAGGAGAACACACACACGGCTGTTTTCTCTTTTTCTGTTTTCTCTACCCCTATGATTTTCTTTAAATTATTGTCTTAATATTTATTCCCGGACCCGCATAAACACAATGTTGGGGCCAGTTTCAAAAACACATTGGGCCAGATGTACATTGTACATCCGGTCCAATGAACACAAAAAAACAAAACCAATTTCATTCTGGTTAGGGCTCAGGGCTGGACTGGGCGTTGTGGGAACCGGGCATTTCCCCGGTGGGCCACCAGGGTGGGGCTCCGCTTTTGTTACAGGGCTGTTTTTGCAGCATAGCTTCAATATTGGCCTCTGTAACAAAATCGGCCGAAACCTGCCCTGGCAAACAGCTTGGCTGCACCCCCAACCCCATGGGGGGCTGGGCGAGCACTCTGCCAGGGTCGGTTTTGGTTCCCAGTCCGGCCCTGTTAGGGCTCTTCAGTTGGGTGTAGCTTTGTTTCAGTGGTACAGTGAGCATGGGATCCTTGGCTGGGCGTACCTATGATACTTAGCAGTTTGCACTGAATTATACAAAAAAGTGATGGGTGGAATGCTTGATTTAACACCAGCCATTGGTAATTACTCAAGGCTGCATCCTAGTCCATAATTATTTTGCACACCATAAACCCGCAGTTTAGACCCAGCCATATGCAAATCAGTTGTGACCCTGCTCCAATAGGAACAGTCCAGCCCAAACTGCCAGGCCAGGTCCTCCCTTAAGCAAACCAAGACTGGTTTTGCCCTTGATTGGTGCTCTTCAGCCAGGTGTAGCTTTGTTACAGTGGCACAGTGAGCCAAGTGGGTGAAGAAGACTGGTTTAAACGACACCACCTGTACTTTCCCCGCCACAAACTGTTAGCAACGTGACAGATAACTGATATATGGATATGCTTTTGACGAAAGGTATTCCAGAATCCCTTTCACTACAGAAAATGAAAATGGCAGAAGCCTGATTGTCTTCCAAGACCGGACCAATTATGTCCACCAAAGATCTAAGAAAAGCCCTATCTTCCAGGCCCATTTGTCATTCGATCCATGCTGCCAGTGGCTTTGCTGGTCTGAGGAACAGCTTCCATTTTGTTTGTTTCACATCACACAATGACAAATATAAACAGTGTGACTATTTGCATCGTGAGACACAGTAAAATGAAGTGATTTGTCTAGAATCACGCATTTTCCTTAGTCAAGTGGCAAAGGCGATATTTTGGCCAAAGTTACCTGGTTCCATTGTCAACTATTTTAGACCATTATTTCTTTTCCTGTAAAATTATGCTGTATGATTTGTTAACATTTTAATGACACTTTTTAAATATTATTAAAAAACATATTTCAGTTTTTGCCTCCGCTACAAAATCTTAAAAAGACCAAATGTTCCAAGGAACATCCTCTCGCTGCCGTGCATGTGAGACATTCTGAAAAACAAAGCGAGCATCTGTTAATCAGTATGAAATATCCTGCTAATTTGTTCGTAATCCCTGATATAAATGCCATCAAGTGGAACACTGTCATGGAAAAACACTCGCACTCCTTAACTCCACTCTATTAGGAAGATGGCTTTTTCGAACTGAGGGCAGATCTTCAATAAAAATGGTGATTGTTCTAATTTTTTTTGTATATGAAACCTGCAGACAGATTTTTCTCCCTCAAAAAAGGGAAGTGCTAACGCTCCTCTTTCAGCGGATAATATCATAGATTACACCAGTGCCGATAACATTTTGTTCCAACATTACTGGATGACATGCATTGCACTGGTGCAATTTTTTCAAGGCAATTAGCATTACCTAACTTGTTCAAAAACAGCGTTTGAACTGAGAAGATGTAGCTTTAGGGCCAGAGGTGGCGACTTTGGAACTTGGGAACCTGGTTCAACTCAGCTTTGGCTCAACATCCTGTGACTCTGGGCAAACCACTTGAGGGCTTATTACGACTATAGCGGTCCTGTGGACCGTGGAAGCTGTGGTGGTGTGGGCACCACTGCACTGGCGGTCCGACCGCCTAGTACGAGTTTGGCGGTCCGACCGCCAAAGGACCACTGCAGGCACTGGGGATCCGTGATCCCTCAGTGGTATTGCAGGGGTGTGAGGCCGCAATATGCTCAAGGATATTACGAGTTTCCTCACTGCCGTCCTTTTCATGGGTGAGAGCTCACCATGAAAAGGATGGCGGTGAGGAAACTAAGTGGGCCCCCCAGGGTCGTCTGTTGCCTCTGGGCCAGGAGATGCATGCGGCGGGGGGCACATGTTGTGACCCTATGTATGTATGCACCCCCAGATCCTGCACGGCATGGATTGCAGAACAGAAACGTGCTTTGGTGTTCCCATTGCGGTGCCTAATGGCATTGCAGTGGCCAGTGGGACCGCCAAAGCACCGCCCACCGCCCACCAGACCAGGGTTGAACTCCTAATGTTACAGGCGGTGTTTTCGGACAGCTTTGACGGTCTGGTAGCCGGGCAGTAGCATGGTGGGCCGCTGCGAGACCACCAAAGCCTTAATAAGGCCTTTAATCTGCCTGTGCCTAAAACATTTTTGAAAATGTATGTGACCTTGTTTAAGGTACCTGGTTCACATGTAAAGCACTCCAATACCTTTGGGTTGAGTTCACGCTATATAAAACTGTAAAAGAAAAAAACGGAGCTGATAATTGTGACACTTCTCCGAAGTGTGACAGTTTATATATCAGTTGTAAGATCTCTAGAACAGTCCAGTGTCACCTGGAAATATTAGTGCTGAAGTGGTCTGGCTCCAGCGCAGTTGTTTTACTGCGGCGCTAAAAGTGCATCTATTTTTACCTCTATCAGCAAGAAGCACTGGCACCGCCCTTTCAAAAACAAAAAGCGTCAGAGCTTCAGGTCTGTGATCTGAAAGCATGGCAACAGCAAAGGCAGGAGATTCATTTAGCTTAGATGTGAACATCTAAAAATAAACAGTTACAATTGTATTCGTGAGACTGAAAGAAAGGAGGCCTCCTTAGTTCTCTCTGCTCCGTCTCTGCTTCCTGAGGGGCTCTGCGGCCTTACAAGCCGCAGTCGGGTGAAATGAAGCGTGACGCAAACCCGACAGCGCCCCTGCGTGCTCTGACGCGTCGAAGCCTGGCTCCCTCTCTCGACAGATCTGAAGGGACACCGCAGCATGATCCTGTCTCTGCCTGTCACTTTCCGCTGCCTTGTTATCTTTTAAGCAACACTGAGGAGAAGAACAGCATCTTTCAGGATACATAGATGGTATGGGCACAGCTGAACCTGAGCATCAGACAAGAGATGATTCACGCATGCGTGGTCTGGCAGCCATTCACGAAAGGTGAATTATCCAAGGAAGCTGCACAACTTTTGCATTCCCAATTGACACTTAGGATCAGATGTTCCAAGGTACCCGTTTGCATTTCTCACATAGCCTCTCCGTAGGAATCGCTGTTTAGGAACTGCAAAAGGATATGTACAAAATGTGAAATTCCCTATTAGCGATACCTACAAGGAATCGCTATTAGGGAATCGCAAATAGGAAATGCCATTGAATTCCTACCTATGGGCAAAATAGGAAGGTTTTTGCATTTCCTAAATTGTGATTACCTATTAGGCCAAGGGTGCCTCTGGGCTTAAGGCACCCATAGAGGCACCCTGAATTTCCTAGTACACATGTAAGTGCACATATCCCTTAGGGGCATATGTGCGCTTCATGGCACATGGTTACCATCGACTTGGAGTCGATGGTAACTGCATTTCCTAACTGCCCAATTCGCATTTAGTAAATGCTTTGTACATGTGCTTTAGGAATCGCAAATAGGTAATCTCTATTCCCTATTTGGGATTCCTAAATTGCGGTTGCAATTTGCAATTTCTACTGTTTAGAAATCGCAAATTGCGACTGCGATTTTGCCTTTGTACATCTGAAAAGGCCATTTGGCGTTTCTTAACCACTTCGGCGCTGATGACGAGCTGAGCTCGTCATCAGTTGCACCGCTCGCACGCTGATGACGAGCTGAGCTCGTCATGTAACGCGCTTTTTGAAAAAAGCAGCGCAGCTCGAAAATAGCCGCCGCATGCATGCGGTTAACAGCTCAAAATAGCGATTCGGACTGTTAAGAAATGCTAAAACCCTCAGGCCCACAGGCCCTCGCTATGAGTCATGCGGTAAACCCGATTCAGCTGGTAAGCAAGATTACCGGCCAAATCAGGATAGGACGTTTTTCAGGAACATCGCACTGCCAACATTTTTCCACTTGAACATTTTAACTGTAGAGATCAGGCAAAAAGTGTGTCAATGCCAGGTCCTCCCTGAACCAGAATACAAACAACTGAAGTTTGATATCAAAGCTGGTTGGGGCTCTTTAGTTGTATGTAGCTTGGTTAGAGTGGCACAGTGAGCAAAATATCATGAGAAACATCTGAAATGATGGAAAACTTTGGAATAGATATGGAACCACTGATCATCTGGTGAAATTTTGTAATGGAGTGGTATTCCTGCACTTTGGAATTCAAGAACACACGTGTTTCTAGTGGAACACTAGAAGCATCCCTGTGGGCACTCAGTTTTTCCTCAGTGCAAAATGAGGGTTCCAACACAATTTTAATTATTCCAATTCTTCAATGTTTTATTTATTATTTTTATACATGCGGCATTGTAAGATTCCGAAGTTACCGATACCTTACACAAGTTGTGTTTATCATGTTTTCATTTGTTACTTTTTAGTGTTGTTCCCTGATGAAGGGCTGATTGATATGCCCGAAATGCATTGGATATGAATCTTACAATGCCGCATGTATAAAAATAATCGGAAAAGAAGAGTTGAATTATACAATGAACTGTGTGAAATAAAACATTGAAGAATTGGAATAATTAAAATTGTGTTGGAACCCTCATTTTGCACTGAGGAAAAACTGAGTGCCCACAGGGATGCTTCTAGTGTTCCACTAGAAACACGTGTGTTCTTGAATTGTTTGACGTCCTGGGATGTCGGACGTCTCCTGTGGAGCACCTACAATCTATTAAGCATTTCATTTGAAAATCACCACAACCCAGCTGTGCATCTGCCTCAATTCATTTATTGCACTTTGGAATTACCATGTCTCTCGGTTTGGGAATACCAGCGTAGTTTGCCCCATTGACCTCTTAATGAGGGTCCTAGATGTGCAGAAGTAGTCATTCCCCTGTGTGGTCAGAAAAATACAATGCAAATGAGATGAACTCTCACACAGTTGTAATTTTATGTGTATTCACCAGTGTTTGCCATACATATCCTTCACTAATCTGCATCGCAAAGCAAAAATGAAACCAGACCTAATTGATAACAACCTTATCAGCACGGTGCAATTATAAGTTAATCCTCCCGGAATGTGTAATAACCACTGGACCTGATTTTTCAATATCAAATTGCACACAAAATCCCCTAATCTGGGAAGATTAGAATTCCATGAGCAGGTGGTAAATGGTACCACAAAATGACTCTGACTGCAAAGCACATTGCTTCTGTATTTGCATCAAAAAGAAACTCAGGGTAGGTCCTGTTCCCTCTCTGTAGCAGTGAACTTAGATCCCACCAAGGGCTCTGAATTCACGTACGTGGTTGGGCCAAATGTGGGGTATCAGGAATAGAGAATACAATGGTTTTAAACTAGCTTTGCGCCCTTTGTCACCTGAGCAAGGGTGATATATGAATTTAAATTTAATATACCAAATCGTGTATTCTTGGTATTTATTTGTATATATTTATTGACAGGTGCTTTTTTATAATCTTTTGAATAGTTTTATGGCATTTTTTTTTTAGATCTGTGTTTGAAGTATGAGTGAGCGTTGTACTGTACATGTTGCATGGTCCTCTTTAGCGAACTTTTATGACAAACATGTCAAAATTAAGTACACAACAACAGCATATACAGATGCAAAATTTCCTGAATACATTTCGGGCCTGTGCAGTAAAGCACAAAACAGATAATCTACACTAATGAGTCCTCGGTCCAGGGGAAACTCACTGCACTGATTCTAAAGTAGTTTTCGACAGACATGATTACTGGAAAAGACTTTGGAGTCTCTTTCGACAGCGAAGAAGGTTCATAAAACTCAGTTCGTAGACAGTTTGTGGTAACAGGTCAAAGGTAAAGTTTAGAGGTGGGGAAGGGGATAAATCAGTACAGCCCATCAGTCAGTTAATTTTATTTGGTTAGTCACCATAAAAGTACATACACAGCTCAACACATCAATTATTAATAAAACAGTTTCAATTTGCAAAAATATTAGTTTATTTCCAGTATTTAAAATATAGATCAACAAATTCGATAGAAATGTTCAATTAGCCACCAATTGTAATTGGTGGGCATTGGGAAGGCGTATGCGCCTTCAGTAATTCCTTCAGCTGAGTTGGGATTTTCAAAAAGGTCCTAGTGAATACCCAGATATTATCCAGAGCCGTGCAAACTTTTATAATTAATGTTTTGCAGCCAGCCTTTGGGGCTTGACAAATCTTCAGCCATGGCAGCAAAGGGTCCAAACTAATCGAATTCTCCAAATAATTCATCCCAGTCTCTGCATTGCAAATGTATGTGGCCATGCTTGCAGGAACAGCTAAAAGTGTGCATATAAAGCTGTTTTCAACCTTTTGCAGTATTTAAGAATTGGAGTGGCCCCTGTAGAGGACAACAGGGATGCATTTGGACTTAAAAAGATGTAACAGGCTTGTGACTCAGCTTTGAAGCAAAACAAAAACTGTCATCCATCTCTTTAGACAGTTGCTCTAATCTAAGGGTCAATAGAGGGCCCCAAATATGGTCTGCCCCAGTAGTAGTAGTAGTAGACTACTTCCGGAGACTACTGCTGCCTACTGGTCTGAATCAAAAGGGATCCCCAACTGATTAAAATGTCTCACTTTAGTAACTGATACCCCTTTGATTGAATGGCTCTTTAGAGCAGTTTACTTTCATATTGAGATTGTTCATAAAAATGGGGAAGGTACTTGTTATGAGGACTGCATCATCCACATATAATAAAGTGGGGATACAGCAATTTCCCATTTTTGAAACATCCTTCCTGTTTTGCAGTAAATATCTATCCAGCCTGTTAATATAAAAACAGAAACAGGGCCAAAATAGACCCCTGTCGGACACCCCGGGTACACCTTACCAATGGGGTGCACTATCCTATTGGGCCAAATCTAATTCTGACTGTGGTATCCCAATGTAGACATCTCAATAAAGTGACCAGTGCCTTTTGTACTCCCAAGTTTTCCACTATGGACCATAATTTAGAGCAATTAATATTATCAAATGCGTTTGAGAGGCCCATAAACTCTAGCTTCAATGCACTTTTCTTTGCTTGGACATACTTTCTAATTGGGAGGGACAGATTAAAACATTGTTCCACAGTGCTGATGTCTGCTGTAAAACTAAATTGGACCTCTGGCAGGATATCATTAGTCTCAGTCCACTCCTCTAGTCTGGAGAGGAGAAGCTGTCCCAGAATTTCAGGGTGGAATCCTATAATGATATTGGGCGATACGAGTTTGGTTGGTTCCTGTACACGTCTTAAAGATCGGTGTAATAGTTGCCCCTTGCGAAGAAGTAATTAGTGGGCCCACAATTGCTGCCCAATCACATTTGTGAGTAATGGTACCCAAAATGCAATATTCTCAGGAAAGGACTTTGGAGTCTTGTTCGACAGACCTCAAATTAAATGCAAGTAGTTTGCACTTAGATAGCACAGAGGGTTCATAAAACTCAGTTTGTAGATATTTTGTGGCAACAGGTCAAAGACAAAGTTTAGAAGTGAAGAGGACAGACATAAACCAATACAATTTATTGCAGGTATGAACATTAAGTAATGGAAACTGGACTGATATAGATTCATAAATAGAGAACACTAAAAGTGCCACCAGACAATATCGAATAAAACATGAAAAGAGATATGAGAAATGAAGATGATTGATGAAATACCGATAAAGCAAAAACTTAAAGCAATATGAGTCTAAGGAGATCTGAACTAAATTCAGATCAAATGTCAATGATGTTACAGAGCTCAGTTTTGCAAAGGTCTACAGTGAGACTACAGGGTCTAAAGACAGGTGAGCTGAAGTATAACCCCTCCAGTTATGCCCTTTCTCTTCAGGATTATCCTACCAGGTTCTACAGCTCAGATGAAATCTAGTTTTACCACAGTGCTGGGATTGCCTTGAAAAGGAGGCTACAAAGCCACTCCAAATGTAACCTTAAGTGTTAACTGGTCACTTCTCCTTCCAGCAGCCTCCCAGTCAGTGGGAATTCACCATAAACAAATGTACTGTTCGTGTACATGGACTGAACTCACAATACATGTATTTCTGTTCCTCTCAATGTCGTCTGAAGGGCTCCTCCTTCACATGCCCATGTCACTTTGGCCGGGAGGATGTCTTGTAACTAGGTCACATCTTACTGTCAGCACCACTTTTGGTGGGAGGAGAGGTGGTAAAATTGGTCAGATAAGGCAGAGGGTCCCCATTTAGCCTGCTCCACCCCTAAGGTGGGACAGGCGATGTGAATCCCTTTCCTGAAAATCCACCATCTTGAGATGCTGGAAAAACCTCCTATAAGGGTGGAGTAGTGCCGCATACCAATAGACACCTTAAAGGTAGATAGCCCATTGGCTATCACCTTGTAAACGCGCCTAAATTCTGTATTTTGATGGCTCACCAAGACCTAAACCTCAGTTTTATCAGACCAAAGAAGACCACGACAAGAAAGACCCCCTGCACAAGAACTGAAGCCCTGCTGCAGAAGAAAAAGACGCCACACTCTGCCAGCTGCTCCAAGGACTTAACAAATCACTGCCTGCTGTGTCGCCCTGACCCAGCAAGGACTCCAGGGACCCAGGAGCTCCTACAGCCTTCAAAAATCACAGAGAAGCTCCCTTGGAGTAAAGGTATCATTCCCCTCCACACATCAGGCACCAATCCCGCGAGGTCTGGTATGTCGACTTACTGCTCACCAACGACCTTGATGTAGCACTGAAGCAAGAAGAGGTACAACAGCTCCAGATGGTCTAATCTGCCTCTCCACCAAGTTTGGAGGCACAAGGACCTACTGGAGCTGCAGCATATCACTACCTGAGGTACCAGACTCCCAATGGCTAACAGCGAAAAGAAGAGTCTACTCTGGACCCCCAAAGCACCAGAAGGGAGGACCCATTGAGGGACTTTAAGACACCTGAGACGACTTCCTGAGTGGCCCGCTGTCCCGTAATCGGCTCTCCAATTTTCCTGCTCCTAGCCGTGAGGACCTCAAGATACACAATGCCTAGCTGACCTGTTCAGTCTGCACCTGGCCCTACCTGCCCCTGCATCGTCTAACTAGCTGTGCTCCCATGGAGACCAGGTCTTGTGACCTCCTCCCTCCATGAAGAACCACTGGACTTCTCTGTAAGTCCTACCGTGTAGTGTGTTTTCAAGTGCCCCCCTTCTTCTTTGCGCACCAGCATCCAAGACTCTCACCACTCTGCTCCCGGCTGGTCAGGGATGCTCCCGAATCTTCTCCTGCTGGAACTTTGGACCAGGTCCTGACATCTACCTAAATGAAAAGGTGAACTTCGTGAAAGCATTGCCTGATTTTATATGCATTTTTTTCCTTTTTCCTATTGTTTCATATGGTGCGCAATTGCGCACAAAAGTAATATTTTTTCTGAAATTTAAAAAGTCGTAACCCTGAAAGTACCTACCTTTGAACTATTTTCTTAGTCTTAAAAAATTAATAAAAATCAACTTAATTTATATAAATTGGTCTCGGATTTATTCTTCAGTGTGTGTCTCATTTATGCTTCTGTGAGTACAACACATGCATTGCACTACCCTCTAATACGCGTAAATGCTCATCCACGCTACCACAAATAGAGCATTAGAATCATCTGCTTTTACTGCTGTGTACCATTTGGGGATTCTCTGGACTATCTGCACAGTGTACTCCTCTTTAGTACACTATATAGAGATCCAGCTCCCTATATCCCTCTTCTGCCAAAACTGGACATGCTTAGAAACGGGCCACCAAAGTATAAAGTGACTTATAAAACATATACTTCATAAATATTGCCTCACTTAAATTTACCTATCTTCTCCCACACAGCCTGAACATAAATTGAGATCTTTCGAAAGAGTCACACTAAGGAAGAAACAGACTTAGGAAAGCCAAAACCATCACTATGAAGCACTTCATGAAGTAAGTTTATTCAATGTTTTTCCTGTGCTTGATTTAAAAAAGTAAATATAGTTGTCAGTGTGTACTTTTGTTGCACAAACTTTCCCTGTTGCCGTTGTTTTTGGAGGATCTAATGCAATAGAAACTGTAACATGTTTTTTACTGTTAGCTGCTTTATTTGGTTTTTTAAAAGGTTGTAAAACCATCTGCTTTTTTGATATTTTGTTTCATTCATGATTTTTAATAGTTCACAAATTTCAACAGTGATCTGTCTCAACCGGTAACCCTTCGCTACAACAGGCTTGTTTGGGACTCTTTAGAACAATTGTTGGACTTTGGGTGAACAGCATATGTATTAGGACTTTTACATGTTTTATTGTGACATTGGTCTGGATTTCATGTTTTCTGTTGTGGGTTCTGAAGCACGAGCAGCCTTAGGATCCCAGAGCCAGACTGGAGCCTAGTTCAATTACATTTGTCTGGTTCCTACTTCATGATGCGATAGTTGAGCAATGTGCTTTGTGAAACATTCAAAGTACCCTCATCCATCTGCACCAGATTGATAACCAATGGTCATGGAATAGCATTAGGAAATTTGAAAATACCATCACTAGTCGCTAAAGTGGAGCACAGTAGCTGCTACATTGTGGACAAAATGCCCGGTACCAATGCGAGTCAACAAAGACGCCATCTGGGTGTTTGAAACTCCCAAAAAACAAGTAAGCTCTGCACATGTTGTGATGGACTCGATCACGTCGAGGCCTTTTCAACTACCCGATACCTGAGCCAAAGGAATTCTTTATTCATTTCTTCATAGTCCCAGAGTCAGGCATTTCCAATAAATGTACAGTGCCAGAAATTGGAAAGGTGACATTCCCATTTCTTTGGCCATCCTTTTCAATTCTGTCCTCTCAGCCTCTAGATGGATGTGGGTCTGCCTGACATTGAGAGAGAAGAAGGTCAGTTGGCAGGTTGAATTTACCTTACTTTGCGGATTCTACCCATCTCCATTTCTTGCTCTTACCCAAGAACCCAAAATGATTGGGTTACTTATGGGTTAATCATGATGTAAATGCACTTGCATAAAATCAAGCATGGTAAAGCTAACCCATTTTTTTTTTTTTTTTTTTTTATAGTAAAAACTTTTATTGAGAAATAAAATAAGAGTTACAGAGATGGGCCTACAACCACACGGGCTGGCCGCTAGTAGCAACGCACAACATAAGTAGCGAACGATCATTCCCGTGGCCGGGCACAAGGAAGATACCAATTATTGCTCGAAGGATAGGACAGGACATGACAATTTTTATAATAATCATGAAAACAACAAACTCTAAAACAAGGCGAATGCACAGTAATCAAGTCAGCCCATGAGGCGGAGGGGAAAGCAACGAATCAGGAAGACAAAAGCAAAGCAATGAAACGCGGCTTGGCCGGGGGGGGGGGGGCAGCGGGGAGGGCAGGAAAATCCTAAAACCATATGAAAAATTTTCGGGAATGTCAGCCTAGGGAGATAGGGTCACATCTGGAGCGTCAACCAGGGGAGGGGCACAAATATCTCCACGATATGCATTCCACTGACCCCAAATCTTCGTCCACGCCCTGGGTCTGCCCCTAGCCACATAGACGGTCTTCTCTCGGAACATGGACCAGTCCATGTTATCCTCCCACACCGAAACTTCGGGAGGCCTGGATGCGCCCCAAAGTTGCGCAATGTCCCGCTTCGCGACCATGTATCCCAAGGTCGCCCATCTGGTCTGGGCCACAGAATAGTCAGTGGGTTCCCACACGTTCAACAGGCATCGTCGGGCCTCAGGCCGCAGGGTAATACCAGTCACAACAGTCATCACCGCAAGCACATCAATCCAGTAGGCTGCTACCACCGGACACTCCCAAAGAATATGCAGAAATGTGGCACTCATCCCACAACCACGCTTACATAGACCATCCGGGGAAAAACCCATCACAACCAGACGGGGACCAGTTACATACACCCGGTGGAGGATCTTAAGTTGAACCAAACGGAGACGGGCGGGGATGGCGACCTCTTTCGGAGAAGAGAGTGCCGACTGCCAATCCTCGTCATCCAAGTCCAATCCGTCATCGACCCAAACCTCCCGAAGTCGGACCAATAAGTCAGCGCGATTATTAATAAGTTTCTTGTAAATAAGGGAGATAGTGCTATCGGGCAGGTGTCCATCCAGTATACGATCCTCAAGGGGAGAGGACTCGGGCAGGGTCACATCAGGAGTCAGAACTGAGGCCAGGGCATGCCGGACCTGCAAATACCGAAAAAACTCTCGATCACTCAAGTCATATTCTGCCTTAAGGGCCTGGAAAGACTTCACTCTACCCTGCACACAGACGTCACCCACTTTACATATCCCAATCATATCCCAGCGGTCAAAGCCCTTAGTAGACCAGAGACACCCCAAACGTTCAGAAGCATAAAGCGGGGTCGCCATTGTCAGCCGGTTCTCCCATCCCAAACTCACATTCGCGGCGCGCCACACATTGACTGCGATCCTGGACGGGCCCACAAGATGGCGCCCGGCCGATCTGGAATAAAGCGCTCTATTAAAATCCCCTCCCGGCAGCTGGAGTCTATCCATCTCAAAGGCCGGATCTCGACCCGGGGAATACATTACGTGATTAATGGCAGACAGCTGGGCAGCCCAATAATATCTCTTGATATCGGGAAGCGCCATGCCCCCGTCATACCAAGGGATAGTAAGTTTCGCAAGGGCGATACGTGGACGCCCGTCCCAGATCAGTTGCCTTTGAAGACTCTCGATCTCCCGGAAATAGGTAGCAGGAATGTCGTCATAAGAATTTTGAAGCGCGTATAGGAATCGCGGCAAAGACATCATTTTAAAAAGAGCAGCCCTGCCTAGAGGAGACAGGGGTAGCTTACGCCAACGGGCCACATCCAGTCGCAGTCTAAGAAGCGGGGGAAGGAGGTTACGCTCGAACCGGAGTGAGGAGTCCAGCGTGATAAAAATCCCCAAATATTTGAAGCCAGAGTGGACAACCTGGATAGGAAACCTGTCCGGTAATGGGGGCAAAACACCCGAAAGAACATATACACAGGACTTAGCCCAATTAATAACCAGACCCGAGTTAGCACCAAACGAAGTAAGAACGTCGAATAAGACATTTAAAGATTTACGCGGGGAAGTAAGATACAGAAGAATGTCATCCGCGTAAAGCGAGACGCGGTCTTCAAAATCCGGTGACCAACGGATCCCTTTGAGTGAAGGTTCCCATCGAAGCCACGCAGCCAACGGTTCCAGAGCAAGCGCGAAAAGCAACGGAGACAGGGGGCACCCCTGACGGGTCCCCCTACCAAGACAGAAGGGGGCAGAAACTCGACCGTTTACTACTACCTGTGCCAAGGGTTCGGCGTATAACAACTTCACCCAACCAATAAACTCAGGCCCAAAACCGAATTTCTCAAGAGCTGCCCAAAGATAGGGCCACTCTACCGTGTCAAAGGCCATCGAGGCGTCCAGCGAAGCCAAAATGGCCGGCTCCGTCAGTAGCCCCGCCCTCGCAACAGCTCCGTGGAGACGGCGTAGATTGAGAGCCGTGTTGCGATGCGGGATAAATCCGGACTGATCCGGATGAACCAAGCCACTAATGACCGCCAAGAGGCGGGTTGCCAGGAGCTTAGCCAGGACCTTGGGTTCAACATTCAAAAGGGAAATGGGCCTGTAAGACGAACAAAGGTCCCGAGGTTTACCTTCTTTGGGAATAACAACTATCGTAGCCAAACGCTGATCATATGGGAGAATACCCCGGTCGCGGGATTCCAAAAACATGGCACGAAGATAGGGCGCCACCTTGTCAGGACGTAGCTTGTACAATTCAATTGGCAATCCATTCGGGCCCAAAGCCTTGCCCGAACGGAGTGAGCGAATGGCCGTCGCTATCTCGTCCGTAGTAAAAGGGGACTCCAAAGAGACTCGGTCTAAATCGGAAACACTGGGCAGAGCTATATCACGCAACAAAAGGCGAGAGTCATCAACATCCCGTTCAGACACAGGGGTATAAACCGCACGAAAATAATCCGCAAAACATTCAACTATTCCAACCGGGTCTGTCACACCCACGCCACCCGAAGTCTGAATCACAGGCACCACACGATTCGCCCTCTCCGTCTTATCCAACCATGCCAGTAATTTACCCGCTTTGTCCCCCACATCATACAAACGACCCTGTTGCTCCCGAAACATCAGTTTAGCCGCATCTGTGACCAAAGACTTATAAGCAAATTGCTTCAGACCCAGGGCGTGGAGTTTATCAGATGTAACGTTCGATTCTAGGTCAGCCTCTATCTCAGCAATCTCCCTCTCAAGGTCTACCACCTCCCGATTCCTCGCTTTCTTGGATTCGGCAATAAGGGCGAGGGCCTGCCCGCGAATCACTGTCTTAAAGGCCTCCCACAGGGATACAGCAGAGGAAACGGAACCCTCGTTGTCCAAAAAATAATTGTCCAAAGACTTAATCAAGAGATTGCGGGTCTCGGGGGAGGTGAGGTACCATGGGTTGATAGGAGCCACCCGGCCCGCCGCCTCCACCCCCACCTCAAAACAAAGCCAGAGCGGGGAATGATCAGAGATGCCCCGGGGAAGGTGCCTAATCTCACGAACCGCTGGCGACTGCGCCGCAGGCATCAGGAAATAATCCAGTCTAGACAGACTCCCATGGGCCCCAGAGTGGAAAGTGTATTGAAGCTGAGTAGGATGCATAAGTCTCCAGCAATCCACCAAGCCGAACGTATCCAGAAACCCACCCAACCACTGTTGGGACAAAGGGGTGTCCCTCGGGGGGTGACGATCATGTAGACCGGAGAGCACAGAATTAAAGTCACCTGCTATGAAGAGAGTACTATCAGGGAGGTTCAACAACACACGGCCCAAATCGGAAAAGGTAGAGGTCTGTAGACCAGGGGGCACATAAACGGCCAACAAGGAAAGGGTTCGACCCTCATAGCGACCCACGAGGACGGCGTATCGCCCCCGATCATCAAGGATCACATCATCAATAGCTAGGGGGAGGGAAGCCCGGACAAGGATACCCACCCCCCTGGAGCCCGTGGTAAACCCCGAATGTGCGGCGAGGCGATAGCCCCACCTATTCATTGCACGACATGTATTGCCTACCAAGTGAGTCTCCTGCAGAAAAACAATATCTGGAGACAAACGTCGTATACATCGCAACACCACACCCCGCTTAATACGATCCCCCAGACCATTAACATTCCACGAAATAAACCTCAACCCGCTACCCCCATCCCATAAAGTAATGCTGTAACCCCCCTCCAATGAGCATGACATCAAAAACATCATTAGCAAGATAGAATCGCCTTGAGAACACAACACACAAACATCAAACTTCCCATCCACCCACCCCCCAACAAACAAGAAAACACCCCCCACCCTGCACCCCTGCAAGAAGCTAAAAAGCCACCCCAACATGCAGTGTGCCTGTCGCCCAAGAACCCCCATTCTACAAAAAGACCCCGGAGGAGGAAAGGCTCTGACCCACCCGCCACCCCAACAAGAAAAATAACAAAGAGATCACTCAGACAGCAGAGGCACTTGGGCATAGAATCCCAGAAGAAATTACTTGACACGAGGACCCGGGCATAAACAAACAGTTCAGCTCTCTACACCACCCTCAGCACCACCCGGGTGGGCGGCGGACTCAGCCGCAGGGGGTCGGTCCGGCAGGGAGTCCAGCCAGTCAGTCACAGAATCAGGCCGATCAAAGAAAAAGGTTCGTTCATTGTACTCAACTCGCAGCCTGGTCGGAAAAAGCATAGCATAGCGCAGTCCCATGTCCCGGAGACGCTTCTTGACTCCACGGAATCCCATACGCTGTTCCTGCACCAGTTGAGAAAAGTCCGGATAAAAGTTCACCGTGGCATTCTCAAAGGCCACCGGGCCCTTCACACGTGATGCCTGCAGGATAGCGTCCCGATCCCTATAGTGGAAGAGTTTCGCAACAATAGGCCTCGGCGGGGCGCCGGGCTTACCTTGGCCTCCCGGAACACGATGGGCACGCTCAACTGCGAAGAACTTACTCAGCCCAGACGGAGAGAGGTAGTTCTGGATCAGGTCCTCAACCAGGAGATCAACAGAGTGCGGTTCTGGATTCTCCGGAACGCCGACCACACGCACATTACAGCGACGTGCCCTGTTCTCAAAGTCCTCCAAGCGCCAGGTCATGAAATCGTTCACCCTACGGAGATTGCCAATCTCTGTCTGTATCTCCGAGACGTCTGCCGTGAGGCTGGATGACTTGAGATCCAATGACTTCACCTTCTCATTGGTTTTAGATAGGTCGGCCCGAATCAAGTTCACATCAATGGCCACGGTGTCGATTTTGTGGGCCAAAGCTTCATATTGTTGACCTATCGTTTCCTTTATGCCAGAAATGGCGCCCATGATGTCCTGCAAGGACGGTTCCGTTGATGCGTCTACGATGTGATCAACCGCTCTTGGGCCAGGCAGGGCGGCTCCGGGGGACCCCTTCGCATGGGTGTAACGGTCCATAACGTTAGACTGGACCGGGCCCCCACGCAGGGGCGTCTTGGTCTTTCGTGTCTCTCGGTCCCCTCTGCCCGCCATGTCGGCAACCGCGCCACCAGGAGACTCACTCGACCCGATGGAAATGGCCACAGGAAAGTAGGGCGTCGGGACCAGAAGGCCGCTGCAAGGGTACCACTAGGAGAGGACCAGCTTGAAAGGAGAATAAGCCAGCCAACGGCCCGACAGCCGTACCGTGTGCCGGACCCAGCCCAGGCCAGACTCCCCTGCCAGATGTCTCAGTCTGAGGCAGAATCGAAACCGAAACTTAAGAGGGGGACCCACAAGTCCAATCCCCCTGCCGTTGTTGTTCAACTCCGAGTCGGCCAGAGAACCTCACCAAGTCCCGGGCACACCCCAAGGGCGGACCCCGAAAGTTCAAATCGCCATATCTTCGGCGCCCCGGGTCCAAATCAAATTCCAAAAATCACAGGAAGATCAGCCCAGCGTCCTCTACATAAATCCTCGTGAAGAATCAGGATATGTTCAGGATATCATGCCGGGAGTGGCGGGGGTCCGGAGAGCGCTGTGCTCACGCAGCCATCACGGATGCCCGCCAAGCTCCTCCCCAAGCTAACACATTTTGACCTGAGGGATATTTGCTGTATTTCTGGCGCCATTATTTTATTTGCCTTTTTTACTCTGCTACAGCCACATTTTTTTCTACGCAGGCGTATAAGCATGAACATGCTATATTTCACACATGAGTCAAGATATAAAGCTGGGTCTGGTGGCTCAGAGGATTTAAAGCCTCCACTCTGGGGATTTTTGTTGAACCCCATGGCCACAAGTTCAAATCCTGGTAGGTCCACTCAGTCACTCATCCTACAGAAGTCAATAACATGAGTACCATTGGATTAGGAAATGATAAACATGAGTTTTCAGACAATAGCATCAAACAGCCCACTCAGGGGTGAATACATACTCTATAAATAAGCCTTTTGTGCTGTTTTTTGCCCCATTGAAACCCAATACATGCAAGGAGATGATAGGGTTGGCGTAGCTAATGAAGCAGAACATGGCTACACTGTCGAAGGATTGTGGGGCAGTTTGTACACCGTCTGCCTGCATTGTCATTGACTTTGCCCAGTTGCTTCTATCCATAAGACAGATAACATTTCACTACGCTGGCTTAGCTCAAAACACACTGTTCCAAATGTCTACGTCGCCATTCGAGTCACTACGCCAACACTGTGCTACAGCGGCTGTTTCATGTGAGGGCTTTAAACAGGATGGAGATGATGCTGGAGCGATCAGTTACACTATGGAGAGCATTCATTAACTTTTCATGCACTCCTTCTTTCTTAACTTAATTAGGTCTGCTTTATTTACCACAGATCTGTGCTTGCTCTTGCTCATCTTTCAATGGGAGGGCTTTTCTCCATAATTGTGAAGCAGCAAAAAGCTTTGTTAAATGTGAGCAGCTCCTCTGTGGACAGCTAAACTGCTGTCCATATGTCTGCCTGGGTGGAATACACAAGCTGTAATCTAGCTGCTGACCTTTCCGCTCTTTTATTCGAGAAGGCACATGTGTTCTGTTGCCCAGAATTATTTAGGGAATCCTTAAATTACTGGCTCCTACTGCGGTTTCTCCAGCTCCTCTCCTCTTACCGGGTTAGTGCCTTCAAAGACGGCTTCTTTTTGTGTCTACAGGCCCTGGACTGGACCTCATTCTAAAACCGGTAAGTGTTGGTGATCTTTTTAATGCTACGGTGGTGCCATGTCCAGCCTCTTCCTGGAGTTTGGATGGTCTCACTCTTAGTCGCAACACGATTTGGATGTTTTTCATTATATTCCTAGTTGAGCCTAATGACGACGATTGCGGACATTTATGGTCTACTTGTTTCTGTTTGTCACTGAATCGCCATTTTGATGGAAACCTCTCTCTCCCTGTGGAGGACTGGATTCAAGTTTTGGACACTTCTACAGATCGTCCTGTTTCATACAACTACCATGTCCCTACTGGGTACTTATCCCACCTATTTCCATCTTTCTTGGATTCCATGAAAGTGTTTCCTTGATGCCAGTGCCTCTCTACTATGCATCTCCTATAAGGTGGAAGATTTTCAATCCGCAAATTGAGCTACTTTATTTGTGTGCTTTTATGAAACAGGCATACTGTATTATTCCCATCTGTCTATTTTTTATGCTTACAATAAAACCTTTCGTATTATCCCTACCGCAACAGGATACCATGTCGATGCACCAGAATTACTTATTTAGTTATTTCTAAATCATTGTCTATCGTTGCACCTGCTCGTGAAGGTTGTGAAAAACTAATGGGATGGGCTGTCAAGAGTCTTCGTTGCCCTTCAACAGAAACACTTTTTTTTTACCTGAAGGTTTCAGTTCACACATAATCGACACTTTTATATTAGTTTGTGATGGTGGTGACATTTCTGTACTGCTAATATTGTCCATGGTATTTGTGATACCCGTTGTTTTTATTTTTAATTTGTGTCTTCAATATGTTAAATACTTTTTTTTCTGTTTGCTGTTTCTATTACCGTTTATCCTCATTTATTTACAGTATCCAATATTTACTCACACTTTCCAATGACTTTGCTTGGTGAAATAGCTTTACATCTTTTTGTGTTCATACTGTATTCATTTCTATAGTAGAGAGCTGGAAGCGTACGGCATCCTTAAAAATAGGAGGTTGAGGAAACTCCCCGGTTAATGCAAGAGAGATAAGATCAATACATGTTGTTCATTTTGTATTTTTTCTGTTTACAAAAAGACAGGAGATATGGCATCCTTTCCAGTATTCCCCTTGACTAGGCAGTGCAAAGAATCGACATTATCAATTTTGAACTTGTGGTTGAATAGCTGGGAGGCTTGAAAATCGTACCACTTAGGTGAACATGCAGCAAAATAGTCGATAGCGAATCCTTAATTGCGATTTTTAAGGAATCGCAATTAAAGATTCGCTATTGGCTATGCATGTAGGAATCGTAAATAAATTAGCGATTCCTACAAATTCCTTAATTCCTTAATTGCTTCACATCAGCCCTCAGTCAAATACTAAATATCTCCTGTGTAGAATAAGTCATATCAGGCCTATGTACATTTGTGCTGTATTAATTTTTACAGTCTTATTTCCTATCTGATAACACAGAAAGACAAGGGGGCCCAGGTATTAAACTTTCATGCAACACAGGGCAGCAAGCAAAGTTGCTGCTCTCCATTGCATTAAGGGAGAGAGTAGAAATGTTCCATATTTATAAAGATATGAAGCATTTCTGCCTCAACCTGCGTTGTTGCACTGTGTGCTGCCTAGTGCCAGGCACCCTGGCAGCATGGTGCACGGGTGCCTGCTTTACAGAGATGATTATTATTATTATTATTATTATTATTTGTGTGCAGAAAGGGGCACCTTGGAGGCGTTTTCCTCCTTCTATGTCTGCTGCAGATTGCCTCCTCTGTAGGCAGACAATGAGACTAATAAATCTTTTATTTTTACATTTAATACAGCGGGTAATCCTTTAGCAACATTTCTGAGACTACTACTACATCGATAATGCTTCACCTTTTTGTAAGTCATTATAAAAACATTTGGGTATTTTTTAAACTATCTACAGTATATATATCATGATCATTGTTCTGGGCAAATCTTTCACATTCCTACTCCCTAATTATAGCACCCTATATATCCTGTGGACTGTAGTGCTTTTAAATAAGTGTGCACTGTTGGCAACATTGTTCTCTCTTCCTACTTGCGTTGTTACAACTGTGTATGGTTACTTTTCATACCCCCATTATCTTGGAAGTAGCACTCTTCCAAGTTCTTGAAAGTTCATGTGACATGTCTGTACTACTGACTTCTTCACAAAGTTAGCGGCCATCTTTTGTATTGCTCCAATTACTAGGTACTTTTATTGACTTCTTCATCCCTTTTCCCCATACCTGCGGTTTATGCAAGCAGGTCACTTATTTTCACAATACCAGTTCACGGTTCACATTTTGTGTCTACATTTAGTTTCTTTTACGTATTTCATCTTTCAGTCCGTTACAGTTAATTGCTTTTGCAAATCGCCCCCATTCATGATTTTTTCGATTTTCAAAACAGGTGACAGTTATATATTCAATTCACTGTTTAGCCCCTTAAAACACATGAATGTAATCATGGTCACTACATGTTCCAAAACACATACATGAATCATCTTAATCATTAATAATCTCACTCTTACAATCGTTCACCATCCCCATTCCTAGTGCACTTAACAAAAAACATAATAAACAAATTAATTGTGTCAAGTAAATGAATCCAATGTTTCACTTTATGACATATTCATTTTATGACCACCACCTCAGATAGAAAATCAACATGATCAATTATTTGTAGGTGCATTTTATACACTGTGTGCTACCGCTTTATGTAATGCCACACCAGTCGCAACACAGTATCCTTATTTTATGTATTTTAATTTATCTTGTATTAACCAAAATGTGACCTTTCCAGTAGTCAAAGCATAGCATAGTCCACAGGAGAAACAGAATATGTATATTACGAATACGTTCAAATACAAATGATTTTTTATACTAATGGCCTTGGATTTAGATGAGATATGTATTTTCCCGTTGTGATATTATTTCAAAGTACAGTATACAAAGGGTTATATTCATGTTTTTCCCGTTGCAGAAGGTTGTTGTGTAGACCTATGGGTGTTCCATACTATTTCCACCTGAACATGTTTTAAGTTATCCGGCCATTGACGTACAGTGTTATCCATGAAAAGATATTTGAGGGTAGCATCCACCTAAATTAGTAACCAATGTTTCATAATTCTTCGCTTGAGTCAGTTTAGGAGGTTGTGAAATGGTTCATATATGTAATTTTCCCTGTCTGCTCAAGTTTGGCCTCTTCTTTGAGTAGATACTTTTTTATGTGATTTTCCTTTATGTCTCTCGCACGATGCAGTGATCGCATCCCATCCCTGGTTGCAGGACGGATACTATAAATACGTTATGTTCCTACATTCGTGAGAATCTAGCTACCCACCAATTAAGCCTTGGTTGTCATAGAGCTACCGTGGCTGAAAGGATGGTTACCTCTGGATATATAAATAAAGTAATTGATAAAAGAGGAGATCGAAAACCGCTCTCATTATTAGGGAATGATGTAGACAAGATATTTTGAATGCAAAAAGGATCATTTAAATGCTGTCTCCTAACGCCTAATTTTACCCCTCTACGGGGCCTTACCCTTGTGCTCTGCAGAATCTAGCTTCATTCGTACGGCTTTGACCCTTTATCTTATTGGTGAAGCTGTTACTAGGGTCTATTTAGATGCCGGGGTCTCTTTTTACAGACAAGGTAGGATACCTGCTCACAGCCTCTCCATTGTCCTGCCAGTCTCTGAGTTGGCAGCTGGTGGGTGGTGTCATCAAAATGCATGAAGTGGGTGTAATCTCAGAGAGAATTCGGTTTGCATTTAGAATGCACTTCCTCTGAGCCCATGTGCAATACACTTCATATTCCAAAACTGCAATAAAGACAATAAATAGCACGACATTTTGTTTTAATGGCATTTATTATGTGAAGGTACAGACTTACATTCTATTCTGTAGGAATATATCCTAAAGATGAGACAGCTGGAGAGCTTGTATTCTTAAATAACAGGCCATTTTCAAAGAGTAGGTTGGACAAATCTATCCTTCATCCCTACATCTCATATCTGTATTCCGTGAAACATTATGTATGGGTCTTTCACAAAGAAAACTGGCCAACCAAAGTGACAGATAAGGAATGTCAATCCTTTTAAAAAGAACACATGTGGCTTAGCATATTTTGAATGTCAAGGTGGCTGTGTGGGTCAAAACAGAGCTCAAACATGGGGACAACAAGATGGATTCCCTCACATGCTGCACAAAGAACAAAACAATTGGGGAAAATCGCCTTTGGTGGTCTCCCTGCCAGATGAATCATCAGATCTAAAAAACCTTGATAGACTTGACAAGCAAACAAGCCTTCTACAATTATGCACCAAGACTCTGATGTATATATAAACGCATACCAGTTTTCTGAAATAGTTCAGAAAACCAGTTTTCTGAAATAGTTCAGAAAATAAGTTGAAACCCACCTTTTCATCCTGAATGTCTCGTCAGCTAGCTGACATTCTTCAGCTTGCTGCAGCCAGCCCCTCTTGCCACCACATCCCGCCCCTTATCTCTCTCCTTAACTCTCCACTCTACTGAGCTTTCAAAATGCCCTTGCATGGTATCTGTAAACAAGCATTGGAAATGCAATAGGTCTCGCATTAGAAAAGTTGGAGTTATTGGTCTTGTAAATGACATATTTTATTTATTTGTTGGTTTTTAAAATTGCTAAATTGATGGCTTTGTCATTTACAATGCCAATAGTTATAATTTTCGCGAATGTGACACCTATAGCATTTGGAATGCAACATGTTTTGTATTTACGTGACTTAGATGGCAGCTCTGGTCGTTAGGCCACATCTCTAGAGAGCAGGATAGTGCAGCAGGGGAGAGAAGCACAGCAATGCAATAGGTCTCGCATTAGGAAAGTTTGAGCTATTGGTATTGTAAAGGACAAATTTTTTATTTATGTGCTTGTTTTGAAAATAGCGAAATTAATAGCTTTGTTATTTACAATGCCAATAGTTTTATCTTTCGCAAATGTGACACCTATTGTAACACAATATGTGTTGTGAGGGTGAGTGAGGGTGAGGGTGAGGGGTTGAGGGTGAGGGGTTGAGGGTGAGTGAGGGTGAGGGGTTGAGGGTGAGTGAGGGTGAGGGGTTGAGGGTGAGTGAGGGTGAGGGGTTGAGGGTGAGTGAGGGTGAGGGTGAGGGTGAGGGGTTGAGGGTGAGTGAGGGTGAGGGTGAGTGAGGGTGAGGGTGAGGGGTTGAGGGTGAGTGAGGGTGAGGGGTTGAGGGTGAGTGAGGGTGAGGGTGAGGGTGAGTGATCGTGAGGGTGAGGGGTTGAGGATGAGTGAGGGTGAGGGTGAGTGAGGGTGAGGGTGAGGGGTTGAGGGTGAGTGAGGGTGAGGGGTTGAGGGTGAGTGAGGGTGAGTGAGAGTGAGGGTGAGTGAGGGGTTGAGGGTGAGGGGTTGAGGGTGAGTGAGGGTGAGGGTAAGGGGTTGAGGGTGAGTGAGGGTGAGGGGTTGAGGGTGAGTGAGGGTGAGGGTGAGTGAGGGTGAGTGAGGGTGAGTGAGGGTGAGGGTGAGTGAGGGTGAGGGGTTGAGGGTGAGTGAGGGTGAGGGTGAGTGAGGGTGAGGGGTTGAGGGTGAGTGAGGGTGAGGGGTTGAGGGTGAGTGAGGGTGAGGGTGGGTGAGGGTGAGGGGTTGAGGGTGAGTGAGGGTGAGGGTGAGGGGTTGAGGGTGAGTGAGGGTGAGGGTGAGTGAGGGTGAGGGTGAGGGTGAGTGAGGGTGAGGGGCTGAGGGTGAGTGAGGGTGAGTGAGAGTGAGGGTGCGTGAGGGGTTGAGGGTGAGGGGTTGAGGGTGAGTGAGGGTGAGGGTGAGGGGTTGAGGGTGAGTGAGGGTGAGGGGTTGAGGGTGAGTGAGGGTGAGGGTGAGTGAGCAATATGCAATAGGTCTCGCATTAGGAAAGTTTGACTTTTTTTTATTTATGTGTTGGTTTTGAAAATAGCAAAATTAATACCTTTGTCAGGTGGATGTGGTGGTGGATGTGGTGGTGGATGCGATGGTGGTGGATGCGATGGTGGTGGATGTGGTGGTGGATGCGATGGTGGTGGATGTGGCGGTGGATGTCATGGTGGATGTGATGGTGGATGCGGTGGATGTCATGGTGGATGTGATGGTGGATGCGGTGGATGTGGTGGTGGTGGATGCGGTGGTGGATGTAGTGGTGGTGGATGCGGTGGTGGATGTAGTGGTGGTGGATGTGGTGGTGGGGGATGTGGCGGTGGATGTGGTGGTGGTGGATGTGGTGGTGGTGGATGTGGCGGTGGATGTGGCGGTGGATGTAGTGGTGGTGGATGTAGTGGTGGTGGATGTAGTGGTGGTGGATGTGGTGGTGGTGGATGTAGTGGTGGTGGATGTGGTGGTGGTGGATGTGGTGGTGGTGGATGTGGTGGATGTGGTGGTGGATGTGGTGGTGGATGTGGTGGTGGATGTGGTGGTGAATGTGGTGGTGGATGTGGTGGTGGATGTGGTGGTGGATGTGGCGGTGGATGTGGTGGATGTGGTGGTGGATGTGGTGGTGGATGCGGTGGTGGTGGATGTGGTGGTGGATGTGGTGGTGATGGTGGATGTGGTGGATGTGGTGGTGGATGTGGTGGTGGATGTGGTGGTGGATGTGGTGGTGGATGTGGTGGTAGATGTGGTGGTAGATGTGGTGGTGGATGTGGTGGTAGATGTGGTGGTAGATGTGGTGGTGGATGCGGTGGATTTGGTGGTGGTGGATGTGGTGGTGGTGGATGTGGTGGTGATGGATGTGGTGGTGGTGGATGTGCCGGTGGATGTGGTGGATGTGGTGGTGGTGGATGTGGTGGTGATGGATGTGGCGGTGTATGTGGTGGATGTGGTGGTGGTGGATGTGGTGGTGGTGGATGCGGTGGTGGTGGATGTGGTGGTGGATGTGGTAGTGATGGTGGATGTGGTGGTGGATGTGGTGGTGGTGGGTGTGGTGGTGGATGTGGTGGTGAATGTGGTGGTGGATGTGGTGGATGTGGTGGTGGATGTGGTGGTGGTGGATGTGGTGGTGGTGGATGTGGCGGTGGATGTGGTGGTGGTGGATGTGGTGGTGGTGGATGTGGCGGTGGATGTGGTGGTGGATGTGGTGGTGGATGCGGTGGTGGATGCGGTGGATGTGGTGGTGGATGTCATGGTGGATGTGATGGTGGATGCGGTGGATGTGGTGGTGGTGGATGCGGTGGTGGATGTAGTGGTGGTGGATGCGGTGGTGGATGTAGTGGTGGTGGATGTGGTGGTGGTGGATGTGGCGGTGGATGTGGTGGTGGTGAATGTGGTGGTGGTGGATGTGGCGGTGGATGTGGTGGTGGTGGATGTAGTGGTGGTGGATGTGGTGGTGGTGGAAGTAGTGGTGGTGGATGTGGTGGTGGATGTAGTGGTGGTGGTGGTGGATGTGGTGGTGGTGGATGTGGTGGTGGTGGATGTGGTGGTGGATGTGGTGGTGGATGTGGTGGTGGATGTGGTGGTGGATGCGGCGGTGGATGCGGCGGTGGATGTGGTGGTGGTGGATGTGGTGGTGGTGGATGTGGCGGTGGATGTGGTGGATGTGGTGGTGGTGGATGCGGTGGTGGTGGATGTGGTGGTGATGGTGGATGTGGTGGTGGATGTGGTGGTGGATGGTGTGGTGGTGGGTGTGGTGGATGTGGTGGTGGATGTGGTGGTGGATGTGGTGGTGGATGTGGTGGTGGATGTGGTGGTGGATGTGGTGGTGGTGGATGTGGTGGTGGTGGATGTGGTGGTGGATGCGGTGGATGTGGTGGTGGTTTTAGATTTTGACATTCCTTGTACAGTCCTAAACTTCGATGAAGCAGTATTTTAAACAGTTGTATTGTGAGCAGAGAATTTTACGCCATGGTCTCTCCAACGTTCGGCTCAATTTTCGCTCGCCGTTCATGTGGGAGAGGAAGGTTTTACAGCAGACTAAGCACACTGGCTGGCAGTTGGCTGCAATTATTAACCAGAAATGAATTCCGCACACTTTCATTAATCTGCCTCACACGTACCCGCTACATTCAACAGTGACGTCCCAGTTACAAACGTCCTTTCAGATAGCCTACCACGGGGCGAGCAGGTGAGGAGGCTTGTAAAGTGAGGAGGGGCGCAAGGGAGCGAGCTGTCGGGAGCAAATTTACAAGCCATCTGGAAGAAGAGTCAGCCTATTCCTGTGCCAACTGTCAGTTTTGGTTCAGAAAAGACAATCGGTTCACTGGAGGCGGATGAGGATTCCAGCTAAGGCAACTTAAATGTCTAGATTGCTAGCAGTTGTTTGTTAAAGGGTCGCGCTTCAAACGAAAAGAAATGCAAAATGCAAGGAGGTTTAACATGAACCAGATTCCACATTAATACAAACTTCCACAGCACGTCCGAGGAAAAAGGTGCTCAGATTTATGGCGTATACTCAAACGAAATTAGACTACAAACTACAAACAAAATATAAAACTATCAAACGAAGGATTAACCATTTCTGGATAGTTCCCGGTGCAGTTATAAAGCACTATACGGCAGGGTGTTCAATTTGGAGGGCTCAAGAAAAAGGATACATAAACAAGTACTGCAAAACTTAAACTGTGTTGCTTTTGAAGGGTTTGCATCGACACAAGGGAACTTCAGAATGGCTATGGTGGATGCGGTGGTGGTGGATGTGGTGGTGGATGTGGTAGTGATGGTGGATGTGGTGGTGGATGTGGTGGTGGTGGGTGTGGTGGTGGATGTGGTGGTGGATGTGGTGGTGGATGTGGTGGATGTGGTGGTGGATGTGGTGGTGGTGGATGTGGTGGTGGTGGATGTGGCGGTGGATGTGGTGGTGGTGGATGTGGTGGTGGTGGATGTGGCGGTGGATGTGGTGGTGGATGTGGTGGTGGATGCGGTGGTGGATGCGGTGGATGTGGTGGTGGATGTCATGGTGGATGTGATGGTGGATGCGGTGGATGTGGTGGTGGTGGATGCGGTGGTGGATGTAGTGGTGGTGGATGCGGTGGTGGATGTAGTGGTGGTGGATGCGGTGGTGGATGTAGTGGTGGTGGATGTGGTGGTGGTGGATGTGGCGGTGGATGTGGTGGTGGTGAATGTGGTGGTGGTGGATGTGGCGGTGGATGTGGTGGTGGTGGATGTAGTGGTGGTGGATGTGGTGGTGGTGGAAGTAGTGGTGGTGGATGTGGTGGTGGATGTAGTGGTGGTGGTGGTGGATGTGGTGGTGGTGGATGTGGTGGTGGTGGATGTGGTGGTGGATGTGGTGGTGGATGTGGTGGTGGATGTGGTGGTGGATGCGGCGGTGGATGCGGCGGTGGATGTGGTGGTGGTGGATGTGGTGGTGGTGGATGTGGCGGTGGATGTGGTGGATGTGGTGGTGGTGGATGCGGTGGTGGTGGATGTGGTGGTGATGGTGGATGTGGTGGTGGATGTGGTGGTGGATGGTGTGGTGGTGGGTGTGGTGGATGTGGTGGTGGATGTGGTGGTGGATGTGGTGGTGGATGTGGTGGTGGATGTGGTGGTGGTGGATGTGGTGGTGGTGGATGTGGTGGTGGATGCGGTGGATGTGGTGGTGGTTTTAGATTTTGACATTCCTTGTACAGTCCTAAACTTCGATGAAGCAGTATTTTAAACAGTTGTATTGTGAGCAGAGAATTTTACGCCATGGTCTCTCCAACGTTCGGCTCAATTTTCGCTCGCCGTTCATGTGGGAGAGGAAGGTTTTACAGCAGACTAAGCACACTGGCTGGCAGTTGGCTGCAATTATTAACCAGAAGTGAATTCCGCACACTTTCATTAATCTGCCTCACACGTACCCGCTACATTCAACAGTGACGTCCCAGTTACAAACGTCCTTTCAGATAGCCTACCACGGGGCGAGCAGGTGAGGAGGCTTGTAAAGTGAGGAGGGGCGCAAGGGAGCGAGCTGTCGGGAGCAAATTTACAAGCCATCTGGAAGAAGAGTCAGCCTATTCCTGTGCCAACTGTCAGTTTTGGTTCAGAAAAGACAATCGGTTCACTGGAGGCGGATGAGGATTCCAGCTAAGGCAACTTAAATGTCTAGATTGCTAGCAGTTGTTTGTTAAAGGGTCGCGCTTCAAACGAAAAGAAATGCAAAATGCAAGGAGGTTTAACATGAACCAGATTCCACATTAATACAAACTTCCACAGCACGTCCGAGGAAAAAGGTGCTCAGATTTACGGCGTATACTCAAACGAAATTAGACTACAAACAAAATATAAAATTATCAAACGAAGGATTAACCATTTCTGGATAGTTCCCGGTGCAGTTATAAAGCACTATACGGCAGGGTGTTCAATTTGGAGGGCTCAAGAAAAAGGATACATAAACAAGTACTGCAAAACTTAAACTGTGTTGCTTTTGAAGGGTTTGCATCGACACAAGGGAACTTCAGAATGGCTACCAGTGCGTTACGACATATACAGATGCATAAAAGGTAATCTTGCAGGCAGTAATAAAGAATAGTCGTTGGAGATGGCCACCGAAGCATGCAAAGTTGCAAACATTTTAGTATATTAAGTATACCGTTTGAACATGGACAATCATTATTTTACAACAGTAAAGTAAAAATATTAAAGTAAGCAAGAGTAAGAAAAATAAGAAATAAACGATATTTGCTGCTGCCAGGCCCTCTGCAAAAAAATGAAAACTTCAAAAATGGGGAGAGGGATGGGAAACACAATCAGGCAAGCGAGAGACACGGCGGCATTGAGCAGCTTCCAGGCCTTAGCACAAGCATCAGTGGTGGGTGGAGGGGGGGGGGGGTTATTTTATTTAATATTTTACACTGGAAGCAATAGTGCCTGCTTAACTATGGCTGGATCAGGATTTCGATTGAAAAGGCATATTTTGTTAATAACTTTAGCACCGCTTGGCATTTCTGGACAAAACTTTCCAAAAATAAACAAGAAAGGAAACAAGATGGAGGGCATTGCTGTGGGGAGGGGGGGGGGAGGAGAAATGCACACGGCGGGCAGGGGAGGGGGCGGAGCGGGGAGAACGGCATGAGGGTGTGAAGCAGCCGGGGCCTTTGAAGTGAAGCTAAGCTTCACTTCAAAGGTGTGGGAGGAGTGCGGCTGAGGGAACAGACGGCGATTTGGTGATGTGCACGCGCATTTTAGGTCAATGCGCTTGCGCATTGACCTAAAAGCCACGGGCACAGCAGCAAATCGCCACAGTTAGGTAAGCTTTGTTTAAAGCCCTATAGTCTCGCTTCTCTCAATGCGCATGCGTATTGATAGGTCACGAGACCTAAAAAACACTGCCAGGCACACATATTGTGCTATATAAAGTGCTTCACTACCTTCTAAGGTCCGAACTGGAATAAGAAAGCAGTGGACGGCTAAATTATGGAGCAGAATTGACATAAATATGTGGTAAGCCAAGTCAAATTATGCAGCACCTTCTGTGGTAGTGTTATCTTGCCCTTTTGTTATTGTAAAACTCATCTATACAAAGTGATTTGTATACAAAATACAAAGGTTTCTTAAAGAAGAAAAGTATACACATTCACTACCTCTAACTGAAAATGCTATTCACCAACAATCGACTTGCATGGAAGCACTGGGACAAAATTTCATGAACACTGTCCCTTCTAACTCCCAAAGTAAAATAGCTTCCTGGAATGTACAATGTTGCACTCATCAGAATACAAATATACATCTTCAAATGTCATGCAGTAAATGTGACTTTTTATGTTGCATATCCCAGTTATGTTTTAGAACGTGTCAACAGTTTTGGTTTTACACTATATACACCCTATAGGCAGGTTTTTGTGGTGCCAGGGAACAAACATTTTTGTGGGGCCTCTCATTGTGTCTGATAGAAGAAACATTTTGTTGTAATGATGTCATGTGGCGTGAACCTCGTCTTGTAATGTAATGCATTCCATTACCTTCCATTGGCACCCTATGTCACCCCATACCCAGCATTCCACATTTTACAACTACCAGGTATCAGTGTCAGTTACCTATTTGCCAGCACCTCTTATGGACGTGTCTGGGGCTTTATGGTAATAAATTTACCTTACTCAAGTTTGCCTACGCGTCATCTTTACACATATATTCCAGGGAAAGACAAAACACAGTATTTGATGCAACATGGAGGTGTTACCACCTCTAGGTAAATCAAGAAAGAACAGATTAGACCTTCTCTTTTAAGATTTAAAAAGATGTAACTGGGGAGTGGAGCATGTGGAAAAGGTCCCCAGATGCTATTCCTTTGTGATGGTCTTTATTTATTTATTTATAAAGTTTTATATAGCGGAACCAGATCCCGAATGATATCAGAGCGCTTTACAGTAAGAGGGAAGGATGGTAATACAATGCAGTGCCGGCTTCAATAGGAGTAATCAACATAACAATTACAAAACAAGGTGTTCAATCGAAAGTAATAAAATAAATGGTACATAGTGAGCAAGCGGGGAACAAATGATAGACTAAATAAGAGTTGCACCACAATACAGGTCGGAAGGTTGTAAGTCCCCTGACTTAGAGCAGATGATCCAAATCCATTTAAGGTAAGAATTTGTTCATTAGGAATCTTTTAGCTTCCAATTTGAAGGCAACCATGGAGGAGATTCTGCGTACTTCTGGTGGAAGAGAGTTCCAGATCTTCGAGGCATAGCCGGAGAATGCACGGTGACACGTCCTCTTTTTGCGAAAGATCTGTGGTTTCAAGGCGACAGGCAGGCAATCTTTAGCTGAATTCATGCTTCGTAGGGGAACCACTTAAGGGATTTTAGGACTGGGGTTATGTGCGCATTTCTTTTGGTACCCATAACCAATCTGGCAGCAGTGTTCAAAGATGTCTTGCTGGTGGGCTTCTAGAAGCACATCTGTCCATTAAGAAACACCCCAGCAGAACAGTAGCACACATTATGTGTAAATAACGAAAGTCTCTCACTAGAAGGCATTTTAACAGTAAAGAACCCACATCTTAAAAAGAGGCAGTAACATGTTGGGGCTATTTCTGAGTGGCCTTTCAAAATAACAGCTGTTTGAAACCAGCATCTGTTGTGTACCATGAATGTGCATGGAAAATGAAGCAAAACATCTGAGTTGCATCCAGATTCACGAAGATAATTTTCAAGATTTTAATGCTACAGAAAAAAGTTCTTCTCCAGCGCTTCCATTGGAGGACATTAATATTGTCTTAGGAAAAAATAGCATCCTTGTTAGCACCAGTTTATTAACTGAGCAGAGAAACCAACAGCTGAAACGTGGCCAGTTAACCTTTTTACAAAGTGCCTGCCACTCGGCTGCACCATGTGCGTCATATTGTCTTGGAAACCTATGATCTGTTTAAGCTACAAGCAAATATTATTTGATGAAAATGCTAATTATGCAGACGAGGGTGGTATTGCCGTCAGATACGATCAATTCACAATTAGACAGAAAAAGCTAGGTATATTCACGTTTTTTCAGTGGGCCTCAGTAAAAGGAAGTACCACGCAGCACTGTGACCATGGGTAAATCTTCAACCAAATGTCCCGGGTGGAGAACAAGGACAACAGCAGCCCTGTACATGTATTCTGAATCCGTGCCCTTGGAGTATTTCTCAAAGCACAATGTTCAAGTTATTTGAGCCCTCTTGATCCACAATTACCCATGTTTTGCATGTCTGAGTTGAACTTAGTAATAAATAGTGGTCTGTGGGCTCACATAACCATATCCTGGTTCTCAGAATCATGATCAGTAAACAGTGGTCCAGCCGATGGAATTGATACTCCAGAAAATACACCAGAAGAGCGGATTGTCCACAGTTCTATGTTTTATGTCAGAGATGAGAAAGCGTATGTCAGCGGTGACCATGAAAAATGCAGTGAACATCCACAAACCTCTATGTGTGTGGATGTTCAAAGAACGTGCAGATCATTCTCTATTCCGAAAGTGAATTGAAAACTATTCTTCCAAAAAGCGGGAGAAGTTGTGTTTCTTGGGTGGGAAAGCAATGTAACTCCTCCATATTTCACCAGGGTTTGAGCAAGGGTTTATTCCACAAGGATACGTAACAAAATAAAAAGCTGTTTATTCAAATTCATGGAAATCTACTATTGGGGTACATTTTCATGCATTTTGCATCTCACAAATTTTCTTTGCGCCCTACAGATGGATTGAGCTTGATTAAAAAAATGTGCATTTGTCTTGAGATAGGATGCAAAATTCTTTTGAGATTCTTAGAGAAGAGGTTACTAATAAGTAAGGGCTTGGGTGTCGCATTAAAGGCTCTATGGGTGGATTTCTTGTGAATCTTCTTCTCTTTTGAGGGCGTGGTGGATCTGGATTTCAGATGTGGCACAATGACAGTCAAGCAGAGAGAAGGCAATATGAGTTTTGTGTGAAATGACAGTGGATCTCAAAACGACTATTTGGTGTCAGAGAGAGAATGTCAAAAAGCTACAACAATAACCCCGTGATTGCTAGCACCTTTAAGGGGCCCATAAATGTTCAGCACCAGTGATACCAGTGCCATCATTAAGTAGTTGATCAGGGTACCTGTCAACAGACATCACAGATCTTTTCTCATTCAATTGCTGTAGCAGCTCAGGCTTCCTCCATTCTTTTCTCCCAAAAGCTTTAAGAGAGTGTCCAGGCTCAGGGTTTGTCCAGTCTAGAGCAGAAACTAAAAACCTGCACTGACCTGCATTACCCTCTTCCAACCACGAATAATGCAGGACATTTTATACAAACCCATTAACCCAGCAACAGGGTCTGCTTTTTGTTCAAACTGCCAATACTGTTGCTAGCCAACACCATCATCATTTGTCCCTCAAACAATGGCAAGCAGAGAGATCTCATCAACTACAGTAAGACATGGGTTTTTTTTCAGTCACTTTTCATTGCTCAGCCACATTTCGTATAATTCCATAAATGATATCGGGATTTCAGGTTACAACTGGCACCACAGAGATTATCAAGCAGACAGAATTTAACTTCAGGAAAATATTGTTTCAATTATTTTCAGGAAATGTTTTGTTATATTTATTTCAAGGACTTCGGAACACAAATCATAATTCACTAGTCAATGAGAGGCACAGATAATATATAACTGTGAAAAATCCAGCATCATTATATCACCTTCAAGTGCTCAAAGAAGATTAGCTCAAATGTTAAGGACATTCTTTGAAAATCGGAAATTAAGATATTGCTAGAGAATTTTATACAAACTCACTTGAGTTCAGGAAGATATGACTACTTTTACTCTTTTTCATGGACTTTTGGCATATATATACCCATTTTCAATAGATTTAGGGTAAGACACATGGGAAAGCACTCTTGAATTCCAGGAAACGTACACTGTTTTCATTACAAGCCCCCATTTCCAGCATCCATTTAGACTCACTTTCCCAGGTAACATCCCCTTGCTGCCATCTGTGATACAGCCCTAAACTGCTTCAGCACCATCTTCTACAAACTACACATATTCCGGTATCACCCTACTCTTGCCAGCCTCGATACATCTCCCCTTCATACTGCTGAGTGCTACCCACAACTGGAATAGTGCAAGGACTATCAGGACCACAGGCAAAATTATATTTTGGCCTCTGATGCTCTCCCTTATGAAAGCAGTACTCTTTGCCGTCCATCCTGTCTGGTGGTTCCACAAGGAGGCTGTCTTGCCAAGGCTAACGGATGTACTGGCCCATTCCTATTGACAGCCAACTCCTTGGTGTAGCTGCCCCCCTTTGTTACCCGTCATTTACCAACTGCCACGGACCACCTGCTTCGGTTTAAGTCCTTTGTTGCAAGATGATTTGTAACCACCACAACCTCCACTGTACAAGGCCCCGATTATCATCATTCACGTGCCCTCAGGACCAGCCTCTTTGCATTACTACCTCTTCCATTGCCCATGGTAATGCTCCTCCCACTAAAACCAGCTTCAGTGCACCGCATTGTCTCTGACACATGACCAGACAGAAAGCAAACCATTGAAGCAAGGTGTTGTACTTAGATTTCCTGCTGCTCAGCAAGAATGCATGAGTGTGGGTGTGGAATGTTGGAGTGCCTGATGACTGTGTAGAATGTTGGTGTGCCTGGTGGACTGGAGGAATGACAGTTAGAGAGAGTGGGCTGAGCAGCAAAAATGCTGCTCCTGGTGGGGCCATGAATTAGCTTGTAACAACTTATCTACTTGTAACAACCATCCTGTAACTTTCCAATAAACCTCAAATTTGGTTTACCTCGTGACTACAATTCATCATTTAACCCGTTGGCTGCGTCGAACGTTCAGCTCCAGTGCTGAACGTTCGAAAAACGGGTGGGGCAGCGTCGGCCAACGGACGTGCGCAGCACTACCAAGGTAGAGCGCGCGACGACCGTTGGCCGACGGCAGCAGCCAACGGGTTAAACACAAGGTTATCAGGTATGACTATAAACTGTATGTAGCTGGCGCAGTTCTATACATTACCACTGCTCATGAGTTAATTGCACGGGTGCAGTGTGACCCTCCTCCTCTCACAGCTTGACTCCATCTCTGCAACTCAAAACCCACCTTATCGCATGTTGCTCCCAATAGCACATTGAATCTACCCCAGCTTGCCATGACTATGTTCATGGACGTCCATTCACCAAAATGCCAGTGGTAGCGGAAGTGACTTCGAAAGTCATTTGACCCAGCCCAATGTCCACTGCAGGCCCCGTATCGAGCAGTCCCACCGGACCCATGCCGCCAAGGGCTCAAGAGCCAGGGCAAATAACAGCGAGGACAAGGAACATCCCTGCCTCGTGCCTCTGCCAAGAGAAAAATCAGCGTACCTGCAATTATTTACGACAACTCTCACCAGTGGATTGGCATACAGTAGACAAATCCAGCTCACAAACTCTGAACCGAAGCCCATCTTCCCCAGTACTGCAAATAGGTAGGGGCCACTCAACTCTATCGAAAGCCAAAGTGGCGCACAAGGACATCAGAACTGCCGGTTCCTGGATCGTTGAGGACCTGCCTATTATCCTGTGGAGCCTGCGCAAGTTGAGAGCTGTGTTACGGTGGTGCATGAACCCGGATTGATCTGGGTGTATTAGGGTGGTGATTACCTTGACTAATCGTGTTGCGAGCAACTTCGCCAGGATTTTAGGCTCAGCGTTTAACAGCGAGATCGGTCTGTATAAAGAACAATGCGTTTGGGGTTTACCCGCCTTGTAAATAACCACAATGTTAGCCACCCACTGGTCATACGGGGGCTTACCCCTCTCTCTACTCTTCAGGAACATAGACCGGATGAACGGGGCGAGTTTATTAGCGCTTAGTTTATACAATTCAATGGGAATTCCATTCGGGTCCGTGGCCTTCCCAGAGTGCACCCCACTGATAGCCTGCGCCAATTCATCATCCGTAAGGGAGGAGTCTAAGTACTCTCGGTTGTCATCCGAGAGCACTGGCATCTGGATATCCCTAATCATTGCACCATTTCCATTCTCCGTATATCCGCTGACTGAGGAATACACCCCGCCATAATATATAGAGAATTCATCCGCTACTGCCTGTGGGTCGGTGACTACCTGTATTTCTGGCACCAGTCTCGGCGACCGCTCTCCCTTCTCCAGCCACGCTATAAATTTGCCGGCCTTGTCCCCATGCTCATATACCTTATTCTGTGTATCGACATTCTGAGTCACTGCCTTGTCTCCTGCGAGGTTTCTATAGTCGTCCTTTCTCAATTTTAAGAAGTGCATATTATTCGGAGTCGCCACCCTGGCTACTACCTCGTCCAGCATTATCACAGGCCTTCGCCCTGTCTATTTCTGCCTGACGCTTCTTTTTCTTTCCCGCTACCAAGGACACTACCTCTTCCCGAACAACTGTCTTGTAAGCTTCCTGCAGGATTTGCGGTGAGTCCACAGAGCCTCTATTTTCTTGAAAATATCTCTCCGTTTTCTTGACGATCTCTTTCTTAGTGTCTGGGTCTTTCAGATGCCATGCATTAATAGGAGCCACCCTACCCACTGCAAAGTGACCAAGCTCAAGCTGAAGCCATATGGGAGAGTAGTCGGAGATCCCCCTCCCTAGGTGTCGCGCTTCCCGGACCGCAGAGGCCTAGGTCGCCGGTACCAGAATATAGTCAATTCTAGACAGGCTGCGGTGTGCGGCTGAGACATGTGTATATTGCGATCCTGTGGGATTACGCATCCTCCAACCATCCAGCAGCCCCGTCATGTCTAGGAAGTCGGGAAGCCACATCTGTGCCAGCCTCAACGCTCTGGCCCGGTGCCTGTCTATTTCCCCATCCACTACCGCGTTAAAGTCTCCGCCCATCACCAGAAGACCCAAAGGTAAAGTCAGAAAAATAGCGCCCAGGTCACGAAAAATGTCAGGCCGAAGGCCGGGCGGGACATATATGGACATAAATGTAACTGTCTTCTCTTCCCACTGCCCAGATACACCAATGTAGTGGCCTCTCCGGTCAGACCATGCAGACTGAATGTTTAGGGGAAAATAGTTTTTAACCAGGATACCAACCCCCCTGGACCCAGTAGTAAACCCGCATGTGCAACCAACTTGTAACCCCCCTTGTGAAGGGCCAAGCACCGATCACCAATAAGATGGGTTTCCTGTAATAACACTACTTCCGGGGAGTGCCTTCTAATCAACTGGCCGACCATCCCTCTCTTAATTCTATCTCCCAGCCCGTTCACATTCCAGCTTATCACTTTTATCCCTGATCCCCGACTAATATCCGACATTAAGCCAGTATCGATACACTACAGTCATAGCATTGTCACCTGATGCAGAAAGAAAAAAAAGGCAAACAAACAAACGCCAACCAAACAAACTCCCCAACTGCTTGACCCTGAATGCGCGGGGCATCGCTAACCCTGGATGCCCCCCCCTCCCTCCACCCCTGCTCTCGGCTAATGACCATCCCCAACTTGCAGTGTGCCGGTCGCCCCGCAATCAAATTTACAAACTAACTAAAGGTAGTAACGAGAAGGAGAATCGATGTTCCGCACCCCCCCCAGCTCCACATCAGACATTGGTTCATTAATTCGGATTCCCCCACACCCTCTCAATATCACTGCATCAATAAACAAAACACACCGATGAGGCGAGACCCACCACCGTGTACAGAACCATAGATCCACTGTTCCAAACGCCCCCTCACTCCTGCTCCTGCTGTGCGTCCCCATCCACTCGATAGTGTCTCTCTGATTCAGCTGGGGGTGGCTATCGATCCAGTCCGCTGCAAACTCCGGGTTATCAAAAAACCAAGTCCACCCCTCGGCCTCCACTCTCAATCTTGCAGGAAACATCATTGCGTACCTCAGACCCTTGTCTCTCAATTTATTCTTAACGGGTTAAAAGCTTTGACACTGTCTCTGCTGTGTGAAGTCCGGAAAGAAGGAGAGGGTGGTGTTCTCATATTGGAGGGGCCCCCCGAGCTAGCCGCCTGCATAATAATATCCCTGTCCCTGAAATTCAGGACTCTCGCGATCATAGGGCGAGGTGGCGCTCCAGGTCTGGATTGTCCTCCGGGCACTCTGTGTGCCCGTTCAATCGTGAAGAGGTTACCCAGTCCCTTAGGCTTGAGGTGTGTAAGGATGATGTCCTCAACAAACAAGTCAGGAGCAGGGTTCTCGGCCTTCTCCGGCACCCCAAGGATGCAAATGTTTTTTTGGCGGGCCCTCCCTACAAAATCGTCAAGCTTCTTATCTGTCAGGGCCTGAGAAGCCTTAAGATCATGTATCTCCTGCTGGATCAGTGCCATGTCATCTATCAGGCTTGCGGTCTTTGTATCCAGCGACTTGACCGTCTCCCTCGCTTTTGTGAGTCCCGCCCAGATGAGGTTGACCTCTAACGTAACAGTGTCCAGTTTTTATCGAGAGATTCCATTTTGTGCCCCAAGGATGTCTGAACTCCCTCAATGGCCGCCATAAAATCCTGAATCGTCAAATCCGCCGCTGCCTCCGGAGACATGAGACAATAGTGACAGTTGTGCAAGTATCAAGAGCAACAAAATACAAGAGGTAGCAAACGATATGCAATAGCATATCTGAGGGAACACGGCCTGGAGGTAGCAAACGATATGTTCTTAGAGGAAACAAGCTTCTCGGCATTGCTGGTTGGGGGATTGGGGGGGGTGGGCGGGGGAGCAGCAGGCAGATGCGAGTGGAGCGCGCGCTGGAGAGGGAGGGGGTGGGAGGACTAGGCAGCGGGAGAGAGGGAGAAAGGAGCGCGAGGGAGGCGTTTTTAGATACATGAAGCCAAAATTACAAGTGAGCATGTTACAAAAGCAAACGTTACGTTACATGAGACAATAGTGACAGTTGTGCAAGTATCAAGAGCAACAAAATACAAGAGGTAGCAAACGATATGCAATAGCATATCTGAGGGAACACGGCCTGGGGGAAGCTGGCTGGGGAGGGGGAGGAGAAATGAAAGGAAGGCTGTGTTTGCGGGGAGAGAGAGGGGAGGTGCTGGTGTGGGAGGGGGGAGGTGCTGGTGTGGGAGGAGTGCTGCTACGGCAAGGCTGTGTTTGCGGGGAGAGAGAGGGGAGGTGCTGGTGTGGGAGGGGGGAGTTGCTGTTGTGGGAGGAGTGCTGCTAGGGGAGGAGAAGCCCTGGCCGTGAATGCTCGTGCATGTTCACGTGAACTGCAGGAAAACGCCGGGCTGAAACCCCTTAGTTTGAAGAGGATTTTGCCGACATGAATTCGATCCTATCCATTCCTGCGGAATGGGACAGGCTCGACCTAAAAAGCTCTTCTCCAGCGCTTCCGTTGGAGGACATTAATATTGTCTTCACAAAAAAGCATCCTCGTTAGCACCAGTTTATTAACTGAGCAGAGAAACCAACAGCTGAAACGTTGCCAGTTAACCTTTTACAAAGTGCCTGCCACTCGGCTGCACCATGTGCGTCATATTGTCTTGGAAACCTATGATCTGTTTAAGCTATAAGCAAATATTATTTGATCAAAATGCTAATTATGCAGACGAGGGTGGTATTGCCGTCAGATACGATCAATTCACAATTAGACAGAAAAAGCTAGGTATATTCACGTTTTTTCAGTGGGCCTCAGTAAAAGGAAGTACCACGCAGCACTGTGACCATGGGTAAATCTTCAATCAAATGTCCCGGGTGGAGATCAAGGACAACAGCAGCCCTGTACATGTATTCTGAATCCGTGCCCTTGTAGTATTTCTCACAGCACTAAGTTCAAGTTATTTGAGCCCTCTTGATCCACAATTACCCATGTTTTGCATGTCTGAGTTGAACTTAGTAATAAATAGTGGTCTGTGGGCTCACATACCCATATCCTGGTTCTCAGAATCATGATCAGTAAAAAGGGGTCCAGCCGATGGAATTGATACTCCAGAAAATACACCAGAAGAGCGGATTGTCCACAGTTCTATGTTTTATGTCAGAGATGAGAAAGCGTATGTCAGCGGTGACCATGAAAAATGCAGTGAACATCCACAAACCTCTATTTGTGTGGATGTTCAAAGAACGTGCAGATCATTCTCTATTCCGAAAGTGAATTGAAAACTATTCTTCCAAAAAGCGGGAGAAGTTGTGTTTCTTGGGTGGGAAAGCAATGTAACTCCTCCATATTTCACCAGGGTTTGAGCAAGGGTTTATTCCACAAAGATACGTAACAAAATAAAAAGCTGTTTATTCAAATTCATGGAAATCTCCTATTGGGGTACATTTTCATGCATTTTGCATCTCCCAAATTTTCTTTGCGCCCTACAGATGGATTGAGCTTGATTAAAAAAATGTGCATTTGTCTTGAGATAGGATGCAAGATTCTTTTGAGATTCTTAGAGAAGAGGTTACTAATAAGTAAGGGCTTGGGTGTCGCATTAAAGGCTCTATGGGTGGATTTCTTGTGAATTTTCTTCTCTTTTGAGGGCGTGGTGGATCTGGATTTCAGATGTGGCACAATGACAGTCAAGCAGAGAGAAGGCAATATGAGTTTTGTGTGAAATGACAGTGGATCTCAAAAGGACTATTTGGTGCCAGAGAGAGAATGTCAAAAAGCTACAACAATAACCCCGTTATTGCTAGCACCTTTAAGGGGCCCATAAATGTTCAGCACCAGTGATACCAGTGCCATCATTAAGTAGTTGATCAGGGTACCTGTCAACAGACATCACAGATCCTTTCTCATTCAATTGCTGTAGCATCTCAGGCTTCCTCCATTCTTTGCTCCCAAAAGCTTTAAGAGAGTGTCCAGGCTCAGGGTTTGTCCAGTCTAGAGCAGAAACTAAAAACCTGCACTGACCTGCATTACCCTCTTCCAACCACGAATAATGCAGGACATTTTATGCAAACCCATTAACCCAGCAACAGGGTCTGCTTTTTGTTCAAACTGCAAATCCTGTTGCTAGCCAACACCATCATCATTTGTCCCTCAAACAATGGCAATCAGAGAGATCTCATCAACTACAGTAAGACATGGGTTTTTTTTCAGTCACTTTTCATTGCTCAGCCACATTTCGTATAATTCCATAAATGATATCGGGATTTCAGGTTACAACTGGCACCACAGAGATTATCAAGCAGACAGAATTTAACTTCAGGAAAATATTGTTTCAATTATTTTCAGGAAATGTTTTGTTATATTTATTTCAAGGACTTCGGAACACAAATCATAATTCACTAGTCAATGAGAGGCACAGATAATATATAACTGTGAAAAATCCAGCATCATTATATCACCTTCAAGTGCTCAAAGAAGATTAGCTCAAATGTTAAGGACATTCTTTAAAAATCGGAAATTAAGATATTGCTAGAGAATTTTATACAAACTCACTTGAGTTCAGGAAGATATGACTACTTTTACTCTTTTTCATGGACTTTTGGCATATATATACCCATTTTCAATAGATTTAGGGTAAGACACATGGAAAAGCACTCTTGAATTCCAGGAAACGTACACTGTTTTCATTACAAGCCCCCATTTCCAGCATCCATTTAGACTCACTTTCCCAGGTAACATCCCCTTGCTGCCATCTGTGATACAGCCCTAAACTGCTTCAGCACCATCTTCTACAAACTACACATATTCCGGTATCACCCTACTCTTGCCAGCCTCGATACATCTCCCCTTCATACTGCTGAGTGCTACCCACAACTGGAATAGTGCAAGGACTATCAGGACCACAGGCAAAATTATATGTTGGCCTCTGATGCTCTCCCTTATGAAAGCAGTACTCTTTGCCGTCCATCCTGTCTGGTGGTTCCACAAGGAGGCTGTCTTGCCAAGGCTAACGGATGTACTGGCCCATTCCTATTGACAGCCAACCCCTTGGTGTAGCTGCCCCCCTTTGTTACCCGTCATTTACCAACTGCCACGGACCACCTGCTTCGGTTTAAGTCCTTTGTTGCAAGATGATTTGTAACCACCACAACCTCCACTGTACAAGGCCCCGATTATCAGCATTCACGTGCCCTCAGGACCAGCCTCTTTGCATTACTACCTCTTCCATTGCCCATGGTAATGCTCCTCCCACTAAAACCAGCTTCAGTGCACCGCATTGTCTCTGACACATGACCAGACAGAAAGCAAACCATTGAAGCAAGTTGTTGTACTTAGATTTCCTGCTGCTCAGCAAGAATGCATGAGTGTGTGTGTGGAATGTTGGAGTGCCTGATGACTGTGTAGAATGTTGGTGTGACTGGTGGACTGGAGGAATGACAGTTAGAGAGAGTGGGCTGAGCAGCAAAAATGCTGCTCCTGGTGGGGCCATGAATTAGCTTGTAACAACTTATCTACTTGTAACTACCATCCTGTAACTTACCAATAAACCTCAAATTTGGTTTACCTCGTGACTACAATTCATCCTTTAACCCGTTGGCTGTGTCGAACGTTCAGCTCCAGTGCTGAACATTCGAAAAACGGGTGGGGCAGCGTCGGCCAACGGACGTGCGCAGCACTACCAAGGTAGTGCACCCGACGACCGTTGGCCGACGGCAGCAGCCAACGGGTTAAACACCAGGTTATCAGGTATGACAATAAACTGTATGTAGCTGGCGCAGTTCTATACATTACCGCTGCTCATGAGTGAATTGCACGGGTGCAGTGTGACCCTCCTCCTCTCACAGCTTGACTTAATCTCTGCAACTCAAAACCCACCTTATCGCATGTTGCACCCAATAGCACATTGAATCTACCCCAGCTTGCCATGACTATGTTCATGGACGTCCATTCACCAAAATGCCAGTGGTAGCGGAAGTGACTTCGAACGTCATTTGACCTCTACTTTGATTCACACAGACATGCTTACACATACTAGCAAATTCACACACCCTCGCTCACATAAACACACTCTCACCCGCAAGCATGCATACAACGCATGTTTAACAGCACTTTTTACTTACCTTAGCTTCAAGAATGGGCCATATTCCAGCTTATGTACTTCACTTTTTTATTACACTAATAGTGAATAATAATATTCACTATTTGTACAATAAAAAATTGTCAGAAACCAGGCAAGTGGAGCTCCAACCAGTGTCCATTAGGAAGAGCTGCTCCTGTGTTTAGGCACTGATTTTGCAAACTCTGAGGCCAGGGGTCGTAATAGGATGCCAGGGGTGGCGAACACTAAATGACGTCCATGACCATGTTCCTCTGCCCAATTTCTGTCACATTGATTTGTTCAGAGGCGCATTGCCAGTTGCATCACCCAGAACCCCCTTTATTCTCAATGGAAGCAACAGCGTATCAGATAATCCCGTTCGTGGGACATACCAACCACCACTTCATCTCTGCCAAGTTTGATTTCTCTCTGCATTCGTCACAGTTGTCTTTGCTGTCCAAGTGCCTTCCTGTGCAGTCTTTGTGGGAGAAGGTATCGGCATATCAGTCAATTGAACTGGCGAGCACTGTGCAGCGGGGGACGCCTGGAAGGCCTGGTATTGATACTGTCGATGTGACCTCATTAATCAATTGTCCCGCGTTTCTATTTCGCATGCATATCCGGTCACCAGTATCAATTCAAACTGTCTGAAGAGGCCTTGTGAGGTTATTCCTGCTTGCTTCTGGGGATACAGACGGTGCTATGTATGAAAACGGCTCATACAGAGCTGTGGTGGCAGTGTGATACAGTGCATTGCTATTTTGGCAAATATGGTCCGTCTTCTGACAGTGAAGCCATTTTTACTAAGAGCATAAGGGGTGCGGAAGTGAGAACACACTTCCTCTTTCTATTCACGTAGCAGATTTTCACATAATATGTCTAATGACCCCTTTGATAGGCTATCTATTGCAGTGTTCTCTTTAAGCACGCCTTATTACAAACTAGAAATAGCAGAAGCAACATGATGGGGGTAGAGCACTTTTTCGGCCTGGTTCACAAAGGTAAAAGTAGGACAGGCCTATGTTTTTATGTGCTGAGTTCTCCACAGCGACTGTGGAGTCCTTGAACTCAGTGCTTTAAATGGGCCGGTACTCACCCGTACTTAGGGCCCTATTAGGATGGCGGACGGACCTGCGTCCGTCCGCCACCCCAGAGGTGGAGGGACTGTCCGCAGGGGCAGCGCGGTCCCTCCGTGCAAATTAGGATGTGACCGCCACCCTGGCGGTCACATCCTGTATTTTTAACATTGCAGCGGGTGCTGCTTGACGCAGCACCCGCCGCAAGGTTAAAAAAATGCATGTTTACCTTTGCATGCACGAAGCGGCAGGCACCGCGTGGTGCCTGCCGCTTCGTGCACGCAAAGGCAGGGCGGGTACCATAGGTACCCCCCATGTGCATCCACCACCCCCCCCCTTCACCCCTGGGGGCCCGTAAGGGGCCCCCAAACAAAAGACCGTATGCCTTTCCACGGCGGAAATGCCGCCGTGGAAAGGCATAGAACTGCAGACATCCTAATATGCCTGGCGGTGTCTGATAGACACCGCCAGACATGTTAGAGCTTTTACGCCACGGTCGGAAGGCGACCGCGGCGGAAAAGCTGCGGACAGAAAAAATTTCCCCCCGCCATCCTAATCTGACGGGGGGAATTTCTTCAGTCTGCAGCGGATAATCCGCATCCTCTGGCCCGGCGGTGGCTTCCGCCGGCCCGGAGGATGCGGATTATCCGCTATCATAATCGGTACTTCTGAAATTGTTTGCCCTTGAGTACCGGAACTTTTCCTTGGCCAAAGAGAGAACCAATATTCATTGCAAGGCAAGCTTAGTGGAATGGATAGGTACAGTAGCATGGTTGCTGCTCATTAGCTGACATCCAATTCATCTGTCTATTTTCGTGCTGCGCTCTGACAATCGAGTGCCAATCTACCATTGTCCTGTGCGGCTGCTAACTTATTCAGCAGCGGCTTACTTGCATTTATTCAGGGCTGCCAGGCAGTTTGGAAGGAGACTGCGTCACACTGTGATTAAAGATACCGGGTCCAATAAGACCCTGTGGAGTCAATCATAAGGTAGGAGTGTCCCAGGGCTTTCTCACTGCCACATCTGATGACTCATGTAAAATGTAAGTGAAAGCATGGCTGTGTAGCAGAGTAAGCCAGGTCTTGATTCGAGTCAGGATGAGGTGGAATGGGGAGACAGTGACAGTGAGGCGCGGGGGATGGCAATCAAGGTACATCCAAGCGAACATAAACGAATATAAGCATTTGTAAAAACAAATGTATTGAATATTGTGTGTGCGTGCATGCATGCTTGCATGGTACTGGGTGCGCTTGCACACAAGAGTGTTGTGTGCAGTGTCCATTTTACTGATGTGTAACAGCTGAGGCTTTTTCTTAAATAGAGTGCTATTCTTCTGATGCATGTTAAGGTTTCTCTTTAAATATCCCACATTATTTGCTATTGTGCATATTGATAACATATGAAATATCTCGATCCCCTTTAATGTGATGCCCTAGCCCGCCCCAATTTATCACCATTAACCCCACCCCTAGCCCCACCCCTAAAGTTTGGAGATCACCTGCACTTATTTTTCCCTTTTAAAGCACTGCCTGCACTCATAAACTTACTATTAAAATGCAGTTTTGTGAATATCGAAAAAGCATAATCTTATACAAATGGTTAAGTTTACGCTTTGTGAATCAGCTCCTCTGTGTCTATTGTTTCACACCTTGCTGAGTTTTACCCACACAAACAGAACGTAAAGAACTAAAAAGAGTGTCTTTAAAAATGTAGCAAATGTACCTAAAACAGGCTGCAAAAGGGAGTGGGCATTTTTTCTATTAACGGGAGGCAGAGGTGAACCACTGGGTGACTATTTCCAAGATTCTAGTCCAGATCTGTGGAAAATCACAGTAGCTACTCATAGCAGGCCACAAGCCACTTGGAAACCACAGGCCGCATGCTGTCTCCATAAAAATGAAGCAGGGCTGGTACAGAGTCATTACAACTGCTGGTCAGGGCATCCAATCAGATCAACTTATATAGCCTGCTGTGTCAGAAAATTCTGATTGGTTGTGTGCTAAACAGACACTCAGAAAAACCTGCACAACCCATGTCTACTCCAACTGCCATTAGTGTTGGTAAATACCAAGACAGAGAGTGGGGAGGGGGGAAAGGGAGCAAGGGAACGGAACATGACAGGGGTAGGAGAAAAGGAAGAAATAACATGACTACAACAGTTATATTGCAGACAACAATCTAGTGTTCTTAGTGGGTTGTATATGATACACACTGTGGAGACATTTGATGTTTTATTGTTGATAATTAGATGTATCTTAAGCTTGTTGAGTGCGGCTGGAGGTCCTGCAAAGATGCTTACATGCCAACTGTCTATGTGGCTTGTACAACAGGTTTGTATGCGCATAAAGAAAGTACTGTGTAGGGATGTGTCTTAATTGGATCGAATAGGGCGTATGCCACGAATCCAGTTTGGACGGGTACTGTTGTCTGATTCAAGTGATGGTGTTATGTTATTTTATGTTATGTAGATTTCAGATTTTTTTAAGTTAGCCCAGTTAATTAAAACCATTGCAATAAAAATGTCTCCGTAGAGTCTTTACCACATGAAAAACAAAGCGAAGCAAGCCATCAAATTCATAACACATGTTTCTAACAAGGCAATCTTGTACTGTGAGTATAACAGTAAAGTTTCAAAATCAAGGAGAAAATGAGCCTTGTGGCACAGTTTAGTGAGGAGACACTAGGACAAAATGCAAAAGTAGTCTGTGATGAGTTTTTGGGAAGGAGGGACCGGTTTGGAAGAGGCAGGAGAGGGACAGAGCAGGTTTTCCAAGAGTCTCAGATATTTTGCGAACATTTGAATATCTGTGCAAGTAAAACGGAGAGCAGATGCCTCCCAACATGTGCTGATGCCCCTTTTTTCGATATAATGGTTTTAGGAAAAGTCTTCTAGGCGTGTCTAGGGCGGGACAACAGCACAGAAGATCCAGCCATGATTCAGACCTGTAATTGCACAGTCTACAATCCCCCTCCTCACCAGTTGGAGCCCATCGGTTCAAGGCAGTGGAGCGCATACCTAGAAGACGCATAAACATATTTTTGCGAGCCACTGCGTTCAAACTATCAAAAAGGTATGGTTGCGGTACCCCGGGGAGGTATGAATCGTACAAGGGGACCAAGATAGTTGACGTTTTTAAGACCCGAGTGTCCATCTGGAAGGAGATTTGTCTTGCCTGCTTATTGATAACCCTTTTCCAGACTGTGTATGGAATAGAGTCTGCAGTTAGTGATGTTTCGTCGATATGTAGCGTTCTTATGGCTTTTACAATTTGCCGATTCCATAGGTTTCCAGAGCTGGCAAGGGTTACATTTAACTAGGCTTTAAGCGTATTATCTGCAGCCTTTAGTACCCTTATGTGGTACTTCAGGGTGTCAGCCTCACAGGAAATAGATTGTCTTTGAAGACCCAGCTCCAGTCGTAGTCTTGCCCTGTGAATATACTTCGGGAGATGGAAGATTTTTTTATAAATGGTAACCTGGGTGTGGTCGAGACTGGCCGCACATGCTTCAGTAAAGGCCTGGTGCCCATATGTTATGTAGATTTGTACAGCGTGCTATCACTTATGATATCCTGGCACCAACCAGGTGTGAGTCTAGCCAAACCTAGGGCTTAGTGGGACTGCTCGAAATTCCAGGTCTTTAGCTTCTTGTGGAATCCAATAAGTGGGGAGGAGGCTCATATCTGTAGCAGCAAGTTGTTCCAATTGGTGATGTAGGAGATGACTCGACCACCGGATCTAGTTTTCTGTATGCATGGGATGTGCACAAGCAGGAGCCTGAAAAAATGGAGGTGTCTGGAAGGTTTGCAAAAGCAGATGTGAATGTTGCGGTACACTGGGCCAGTGCTAGGTAGTGACTTGAAAGTGTAGGTGAGAATTAGAATTGTGTTCATTTGTGTACGGAGAGCCAGTGGAACTCCTTCAGTTGTGGTGTGAGGTTAGTGCAGCATGGGAGGTTGAGAGCGATCCTGGCTTCCAGGTGCTGAATGGTCTGCAGCCTTATGGCAAGTTTTTTTAACCCAAGCATAGATGGTGTTCCTGTAGTCAAGCTTGCTTGGGTGACGGTTTTCTGGGTGCTGATTGGGAGGTATGGTTGAATGTGTTGTCAGCAATTTGATATGTTATGTTGGAGGACTGGTAAAAGGCGTTACAAGTTGAATCAAGAATTACCATAATTGAGGAGCACTTTGTCTCCAGATATTTCGTCTGCTACAAGCAGGCAAACGGTTTGGGTGAAACCAGGCCTGGTAATGTGGAAACACTGATTGCCCTCCGTTATCCCCATTGACAAGTAAACAACTTATAATGGCCTCTTATTCTTGTACCCAGACGTGTCAATACACTGGTACTGATAAATCCAGATGCTGGAATATCAATGCAGGTGGTCTGAATCAGGGCCTACATGTGTAGTGCTGGATATAATATGTTAAATATGGTGTGTTAAAAGATTATGGGTGTTGTTCAGTAGAAAGTGGTGTCGGGAGCACAAATAGAAGACCTTAATATACTTACCTTTACAATATTTTGGTGTTCAATATTTTGACTACTATATTTTTGTATCACTATTTTTTGTGAGCTATAGTACAACATACAACCTAGTAAGCATTAATACTAAGGTAAAGATGATTGGGTGGGAAAGGGAAAGGCAAGCTGTTCCTGATAAGAAAGAGGGGCATACTCTGTTAGTATTGGAAAGAATAGTACCAACATCACACAAAGTCTAGATTGGCCATTCTGCCACCATGCATTTTCCCAGCTAGCTACAGGCTTGTGTGCTCTTTTCACAGCTGGATGGTCTACCATGACCTACCTAGGCCTTAATACTCCCTTCTAGTAGTGGTCTTCTGCAGTGTGGGGCTGGTTTGCAAAGATTGATTTTGGTTTCCTGTCAGGCACTGGTCAACATTGCAATTTGTGGGCTCTAAGGGTTATTAATACAAACGTCCTGCAAGTCTGCATATCTTTGTGGTTGTAAGACTTGTGTCATGGCAGAAGAGTGGGGATACTGATAATGTAGGGGAAAAAGGCATTGGTTGCTGAAAAAATCTAAGAGTAAGATTTAAGATTTCTTTTTAAATGATGAAAGAATGCATGTCATGTTTTAAGAATGGAGTCCAACCTGTCTGATTCAGTCCAACTTTAAGATATTGGCCACTAGGTTTTGGCCTTGTAAATACAGAGACCTAGGTATGGAAATATCAGTGGTTCGTTTGAGCAGGAAGGCCAGTGTGGATGGTGCTGCTGTCGTCCCTTCTTTTCTTGAATGGAATAACAAGTACTTTTTTCAGTTTATTCATAGGTCACAGACTATATGAATGTACTCATGGCCCATATCTTTCCTACTCAAATCTCATTTGATATTTCATTATTTTCCATTTTGACAGCTCCCCGGGTAGCACGATTTCTCCACAATTGCAGTCTCTTTTTTCTGCTGACATCTAGTGTTGTGTCCTCAACCTGTGCCTTTCATTCCAATTCAATGCCCACTGGGATTTCTTCAACATCCATGCTAGGTGAATGTATATATATGCGAATAGATATATAAATATATTCACAGAAAAAAACAAAGGTTAATGAGATGTTATATCTAGGTTAAAAATGTTAAATAAACCATACTGTTTTAATCCCTTGGCTGCGGCGGCAATTCCGCCGCAGCGCTAGGGGGGAGGGAGGGCCGCGCAGCGCTCCCATGCTCGTGACGGAACCACTCCGTCACGAGCCTGGGGCGCGCTGTGCTTGTGACGGAGCGGTTCTGTCACGGCCCGCCCGATCAATGGAACGCGCCCGCAGGCGCGAAATCAGCACCGCGCAGGCGCGCCGAGCGGGCCGTGACGGAACCGCTCCGTCACCAGCAGAGCGCGACCGAGGCTGGTGACGGAGCGGATCTGTCACCAGCATGGGAGGGGTTAAACTAACAAAGCCAGTGAAATTTACCAGCTATAATTATCTCATCTAACTGTAACTCATACCCTAAAGTAACTATAACTTGCGCCACCAGCATGCACAGTGTTGTCATCAATGATGTCATTTCAGATGTTGCAGAGATGTTATCAATGATGTATAGAACATGTCAGGAGTGTTGTAATATGTGAGGTAATTAGCAGTGCATCGTAAGGGCTTGTGCTCAGCCCCCTGTGGGCGCCCACTCCACACACAGACTGGCTGCAGCCAGGCCCTACACACCCCCTCCCTGCGGGTGCTCAAGTATGGCTTTGGGTACAGCTGTGCCCAGCCTCCCATGAGTGCCCAATGTCATGTGGCAATATAAAGGGTTTCATTGTACAGGCCTACTGGCTTTATCAAAGGATCAGAAAACCAAAATATAAAATGCGGGCCTATTGGTTTCATCAAAGGGCCAGCACATCAACGTATATAAATCAGATGAATCGGTTTTATCAAAAAGTCACCAATAACTATCATCAAATGTATATTTTAGAAATTCACACATGGCAATGTTTAATAGCAGTGATTATCATAAAATATTTTCAAAAGAGCATTTAAAGAAAATAATTTACCATGTATTTTACTCTTTTATAAAGTTTTTCCAGACCACAAAGCACTGCCATAGAGCCATCCACAAGGGGTCTTCTGCACTACAGCTGAAGAGCTGTTGCTTGGAGTCCTTTAAAAATTATGGTAAGGTCTACTGGGGTCATGGATTTAATGACCAAGGAGACTTACTGTTATTTTTTGTTTAATGCTGTTGGGAGAGCTGCTGCGCTCCAACAGCCCTCCACAACATTAACAAAATGCTTGGTAGTGCCCCACCCTTTCTAAGGGAACCACCAGGATAAAAAATATTGCTAAAAGTCCTCACAGTGCATTATGGGGTACTTTTTGCTTGGAGCAGTGAATAGTAAATGAGCGAATTCCTATTTTATTATTATTTTTGGGGGGGGTAGGAATCCCCCGCCCACCCGTTTCTCCCACACTTCGCATTACCTTTACGGGCTGTGTGGTGTGCCCCACAGGCCTCGCCAGCACCTCAGCCAGCACCCATACTCGATGCCAGCGAAATTCAGACTTTATTTGACTGTGGGTGCCCTGTTGCCCACCTATTGCACCTACACCTATTTTAATTTAAGGAGCTGTGGGAGTGCACCAGGGCCCCCGGCCCCTGCTGGCTTCCCCAGCGGCACCCATCCTGGGTGCGGCAAAGTTGTCTATTTTCCCTTGCTCCCGTCCGGAGGGAGCTGTGTTCCCTGCCCGGTAGATTGCAGGCAGGGAATATCATTTGTATTCCATACCTGCACTCTCCCAGGTAGAGAACATCGCTGTCCAGGAGGATGGGATCCCGGGACACGGCTGCCACTAGGCCCGAGAAGATGGGGTCCCCGGGTTGATAGGATGGATCGGGGAGTCGGGTCCCACGCCACGTCCCCAATTAGAAATACCTTTGACCACGGGGGATGGGTTCCCTGGAGCCTTTCAATGGCCAGGGAGGGGAGCCGCATGCTCCCACCCTCAACATAAGTATATTGGCTCCGGAGGATTGAGTCTCCGGGGCCTTCTATAAGCTTGTTGAAAGAGGCAACATGCCCCCTTCCCTAAACATAATTAAATTTGCCCTGGGGGATGGGGTCCCTGGGACCTTTTAAAGGCACAGGGAGAGAGGGGATGCTGCATACCATCCTGCCCAATCAAACTAGGTGCGCTGACCTCCCCTGTGCCCTGGTCTACCCCAGGGGCCTTATATTTGAAAAGGCATCCTGCCTTATTTTTTTGGTCCATGGATTGTATCGCAAAACATTTTGGCCCCAGGGTCTCCCCACCATCGGGCCTAGGGGGGCAGGGTATCCCTAACCTGCTCCCTATATTTATTTTTATTCTTTTTCAAGGACAGGGGACTGAGTACCCTAGTCCTAAAATGGCATCTTTGTTGATGTGGTGACAGCCAATCAGATCTTATCTTTAGATCTGTCAGTTACGCAGCTCCTCCATGGCGTGATATATACATACATATTGAGCACGCTTTCTGGAGTAAGATCTAGCTTTCTGGCAAATTTGGTGTAATGCCGGTTAGGAATCCCCTCATCTTTTTTTCTCAGGCCATGCTTGATGACTCATACCAAAACTTTCCAGGAAGAAGCTGAGGTGGATGAAAGTTATTAACAAACCAAAAAATTGATTTCTTGTGGAATCCTGGTCCTAACTATAACTACCCAATGGCAACCTCTACTGAGATAGATCTATCTATCTATCTATCTATCTATCTATCTATCTATCTATCTATCTATCTATCTATCTATCTATCTATCTATCTATCTATCTATCTATCTATCTATCTATCTATCTATCTCTGTCTCTATGGATAACCAAAAACAGATGGGCACTCCAGGATGTGAATTTGCAAACCTTGACCCAGTTCCTGAGGCGGAAAGCCGGGAGCTGGAGGTACGAGTGTTGGCAAATACTTAGAATATCATTGTATAAGACAAAGCTTACCTTTTTAAAATTGCGTGGTGTCACATAACGTGCTGATTTTAACCTGCACCACTACCAGGACCTGAACGCACTTAGCGCACAGCTGACTAAAACGCTGTTGACGCCCTCACCAGCCCCAGCGGCCGCCATCAGACGAGGCGTGCACGCTGACCACGCCCACTTAGGCCACGCCCCCCCAGAGTGTTGTATAAAAGCGCTGAACACTAGCGCTCTTGTAGACTGTTGACCCAGTTCCTGAGGCGGAAAGCCGGGAGCTGGAGGTACGAGTGTTGGCAAATACTTAGAATATCATTGTATAAGACAAAGCTTACCTTTTTAAAATTGCGTGGTGTCACATAACGTGCTGATTTTAACCTGCACCACTACCAGGACCTGAACGCACTTAGCGCACAGCTGACTAAAACGCTGTTGACGCCCTCACCAGCCCCAGCGGCCGCCATCAGACGAGGCGTGCACGCTGACCACGCCCACTTAGGCCACGCCCCCCCAGAGTGTTGTATAAAAGCGCTGAACACTAGCGCTCTTGTAGACTGTTGACCCAGTTCCTGAGGCGGAAAGCCGGGAGCTGGAGGTACGAGTGTTGGCAAATACTTAGAATGTCATTGTATAAGACAAAGCTTACCTTTTTAAAATTGCGTGGTGTCACATAACGTGCTGATTTTAACCTGCACCACTACCAGGACCTGAACGCACTTAGCGCACAGCTGACTAAAACGCTGTTGACGCCCTCACCAGCCCCAGCGGCCGCCATCAGACGAGGCGTGCACGCTGACCACGCCCACTTAGGCCACGCCCCCCCAGAGTGTTGTATAAAAGCGCTGAACACTAGCGCTCTTGTAGACTGTTGACCCAGTTCCTGAGGCGGAAAGCCGGGAGCTGGAGGTACGAGTGTTGGCAAATACTTAGAATATCATTGTATAAGACAAAGTTTACCGTTTTAAAATTGCGTGGTGTCACATAACGTGCTGATTTTAACCTGCACCACTACCAGGACCTGAACGCACTTAGCGCACAGCTGACTAAAACGCTGTTGACGCCCTCACCAGCCCCAGCGGCCGCCATCAGACGAGGCGTGCACGCTGACCACGCCCACTTAGGCCACGCCCCCCCAGAGTGTTGTATAAAAGTGCTGAACACTAGCGCTCTTGTAGACTGTTGACCCAGTTCCTGAGGCGGAAAGCCGGGAGCTGGAGGTACGAGTGTTGGCAAATACTTAGAATATCATTGTATAAGACAAAGCTTACCTTTTTAAAATTGCGTGGTGTCACATAACGTGCTGATTTTAACCTGCACCACTACCAGGACCTGAACGCACTTAGCGCACAGCTGACTAAAACGCTGTTGACGCCCTCACCAGCCCCAGCGGCCGCCATCAGACGAGGCGTGCACGCTGACCACGCCCACTTAGGCCACGCCCCCCCAGAGTGTTGTATAAAAGCGCTGAACACTAGCGCTCTTGTAGACTGTTGACCCAGTTCCTGAGGCGGAAAGCCGGGAGCTGGAGGTACGAGTGTTGGCAAATACTTAGAATATCATTGTATAAGACAAAGCTTACCTTTTTAAAATTGCGTGGTGTCACATAACGTGCTGATTTTAACCTGCACCACTACCAGGACCTGAACGCACTTAGCGCACAGCTGACTAAAACGCTGTTGACGCCCTCACCAGCCCCAGCGGCCGCCATCAGACGAGGCGTGCACGCTGACCACGCCCACTTAGGCCACGCCCCCCCCAGAGTGTTGTATAAAAGCGCTGAACACTAGCGCTCTTGTAGACTGTTGACCCAGTTCCTGAGGCGGAAAGCCGGGAGCTGGAGGTACGAGTGTTGGCAAATACTTAGAATATCATTGTATAAGACAAAGCTTACCTTTTTAAAATTGCGTGGTGTCACATAACGTGCTGATTTTAACCTGCACCACTACCAGGACCTGAACGCACTTAGCGCACAGCTGACTAAAACGCTGTTGACGCCCTCACCAGCCCCAGCGGCCGCCATCAGACGAGGCGTGCACGCTGACCACGCCCACTTAGGCCACGCCCCCCCAGAGTGTTGTATAAAAGCGCTGAACACTAGCGCTCTTGTAGACTGTTGACCCAGTTCCTGAGGCGGAAAGCCGGGAGCTGGAGGTACGAGTGTTGGCAAATACTTAGAATATCATTGTATAAGACAAAGCTTACCTTTTTAAAATTGCGTGGTGTCACATAACGTGCTGATTTTAACCTGCACCACTACCAGGACCTGAACGCACTTAGCGCACAGCTGACTAAAACGCTGTTGATGCCCTCACCAGCCCCAGCGGCCGCCATCAGACGAGGCGTGCACGCTGACCACGCCCACTTAGGCCACATCCCCCCTCTGGTTAAATATGTGCATCTACAGGAAGCGCAGCGGACGAGCGCAGCGGGAGCGCCGTTTGCGCGCCGAAGGCGCGCCTAAGGGAAGCCCGTCTGCGCCCGTCCGCGACCGGCCGGGGCCAGGGGCCACAGACCTAGGCTCCCACCCCCCCCAGAGCAGGACCTACAGCTTGGCGACATTATACAGCATAGGTAGGACCACCATCCCCCAGTGCCCTCATATCTTTGCACCCACAGAGCTACCTGCCCGATGTTCAGGGTGTAAACACTCCTTCTGCAAACCCCCTTCGACTGCGACACAAACGTACCGCATGTACGTGCTTAATTGCCGTTCCTTACCAAAACACAGCACACAGATCTCCATGCTGCTTGAGGAGGGAAAAGCAGACGCGGCATTTCTGACAGAAACATGGCTCACTGCCCACTCCGAGCCAGACGTGGTAAAAGCCCTACCCGTAGGCTATTATATCCTCAGAGTGGACAGACCGGCAGGGAGAGGTGGAGGTCTGGCGATTATTTTAAAAAACCAGTACCGATGCCGTATAACAGCAGAAACCATCCCTGAGTGCGAGAGTGTAGCATTCTGCATAGAGTTCAACGCCAATAGCACATTCTCTGGCACCCTTATCTATCGCCCCCCCGAGCCTGCAAAAGAGTTCCATAGGTCTCTCCCAGAAATTACAGCGCAAAGAATCCTCTCCTCCGCCAACCACACAATCCTAGGTGATCTTAACCTTCATTTTAACTCTCCCTCAGACCACATTGCTCAGGAACTACAAGAAGACCTGGAAGCCCTCCAACTACTCCAACTGGTTGCCGCCCCGACCCACGAAAAAGGCAATTTACTTGACCCCATATTCAGCAACTGTCTGAATCTAACTGTGGATCAACCTATCCCCCTCCCATGGTCGGACCATTTTTTGATCCCTTTTACCTGGGTCAAACACAAGACCCCCCAGCCACCTCCCCAAACCACAACCAGGAGGAACTGGTCAAAACTTCCATTGGAGCTTTGGATGCACAACTTAGATTCATCTCGCCCGCTACCCTGCCCAGACCCTAACGCGGCAAACGCCCACTATGAGAGCTGGATCACCCATTCGCTAGATGCGATCCTCCCGCTTCGTAGGTCCTCTTCGAAGAGACTACAAAAATCTGCCCCCTGGTTCTCCGACTCTCTAAGACAACTAAAACGCGTTTGCAGACAACGAGAGAGAGCCTGGCGCTTAGACTTCCTCCCAAACAAAAAGGCTGCCTACAAAGAAGCGATCAGAGCCTACAAAGAAGGAATCAGATTAGCCCAGGCAACCCACTACTCTAAGAAAATATTAGAAGCAAAATCCAAGCCAAAAGAAATTTTCCAAATTATAAAACAATGCTCCAATGTCAATTCGGTCCCCCCACCTAACAAAACCCAGGATCAATGCAACGAGCTCGCGGACTTCTTTCACGACAAAGTCCAAAACATCTACTCCACTTTCCCGATTGCAGGCACATCCCTGGACTCGAGCAACTCACTCCCCCCGAGGTCACCCCTCCATCCAGACCAGCCCTCCCTCGAGCACTTCCACCTTTTGGACCTTGACACCTTAAGCAAGGTGGCACGACAAGTCAAGTCGGGCTCCCCCTGTGATCCTGCCCCACCAGAGATCCTGATGCAGGCCAGCAAAACCACCCTGCCTACCATCCTGGATCTCCTTAATACATCCATATCCGCCTGCTCAGTTCCCATGGCTTGGAAACAAGCCATGGTACGGGCACTGTTAAAAAAAACCAGCCTAGACCCAAACGACCATGCCAGCTATCGCCCCATCTCGCTCCTCCCCTGGGCGAGCAAAGTGTTGGAGAAGCACATAAATGCGCAGCTGGTCCAGTTCCTGGAGGACCACTCTCTACTACATACATCCCAGACAGGCTTCAGACCGAAGCACGGTACGGAAACCGCCTTACTAGCAGTCACCGAAGAAACTAGAAGGATACTGGACCAGGGAGGATCAGTGGCAGTGATCCTCCTTGATCTAAGTGCCGCCTTCGATACGGTCAGCTATACCACCCTGCTAGACCGCCTTTATAACATCGGAGTTTCAGGTGACGCTTTAAGGTGGTTTGACTCCTTTCTGTCTGGGAGGTCGTTTCAGATCTTCGACGGAAAGACAGTATCCTCCAGGAAACCCTTGAGCTGCGGAGTTCCACAGGGCTCCTCTTTGAGCCCGGTGCTGTTCAACGTGTACATGAGGCCGCTGGCGGGTGTTGTCGAACCATATGGCATCAAAATCGTGTCATATGCTGACGACACCCAGCTTGTGGTCTCACTGGCCACGGAGAACAGCACTCATTCTCCAGCAGACCTGCTAAATTGCCTAGAGGACGTTAAGGGATGGATGACCAACTCCTCCCTTAAACTAAACGGAGATAAGACGGAGCTCATGCTCCTAGGCCCAACCTCCCCTGCGGCTTTCACCTCCTTGTGGCCCAGTACCCTGGGCTCTCCACCCGCTCACAAAGAAAGTGTTAAAAGTCTGGGAGTATGGCTAGACCATAAACTCTCCTTCTCCACCCAGGCAAAAAAGCTGTCTGCCACCTGTTTTGGCCTACTTAGAGTTCTGAGGAAGGTGCTCCCGTTACTTCCCCTGGAGGCCAAAAAGGTGGCAGTACAAGGTCTAATCCAATCCCGTCTGGACTCGAACAATGCGCCATATTTGGGGGCCCCAGAGATGACCCTTAGGAAATTGCAAATTGTTCAAAACTGCGCAGCACGCACCCTGCTGAAAATTCCGCGCACCCAGTCGGCCAGACCTGCTTTAAAGAGTCTTCACTGGTTGCCAGTGAGGCAGAGAGTGGCCTTTAAGGCGCTATGCTTGGCGCATCGTACCTTTTGGAAAACGGGCCCTGCCATAAACATCAGCCTGTTTACCCCCTACCACCCTAAGAGGAACCTTCGGTCGATGGAGGCATTCCTCGCCGTTGTTCCCAGAGTGAAGCGAGCTAGGTCTGGAGGTAGGTTGTTCTCCTTGAACACCGCCAGGCTCTGGAATGCTCTTCCTATCTCACTCCGTTCCAACCCAGACCTACTTGCATTCCGGAAAAATCTAAAGACATTGCTGTTTGCTCAATCCTATGTACCTTAGCTCCCTCCAGTCACTTTCCCTTCAACCCAGCGCTTGGACGCCTGTGGGCAGCAACCGCGCTCAATAAATATTTTTACAATTACAATTACAATTCTTTATTGTGCCATCAGGTCCTGAAGAGTTTTGCCATTTCACACTCTAGTGTACCTGCCTGCTTTTGATAACCCAAAACCTTGGCTCATGTATTGGGGGGACTCACGGCCTTGACGGAGCACCCACACTGGAAGTGGAAGCGAACACACTGCTGCAAGGGAGGAGAGGGCGAAAGGGAGGAAGAGAGGGGAGGAGGAATGAAAGATAGCCAAGAGGCAAGCGGTATGAGAAATTCAGAAATCTGAAAGAAGGACCTTATTTTTAGTACTGGGATTGTCAATAGTACAGGTGCTCTGGGGTCTGCAGGCCACTACACCACATTTATATCTGTCATTTAATACCGAGCACACAAGGCAAGGGACTGTTTTCAAGTGCTTGTATTAGAGTCAGCGCTTAATTTGATCCACTTGTTGCAAGCGGGCCCACTGGCACTCATTTATGGTGACCCAGCACTTATCTTTCCTCATCAGACTTTGACCCAGAGCCTGAGAGAGAAAAACCCAAAAGGGGGGAAAGAGGAGAAGAACAATGGAAAACCAATGACAAAGAAAGGAAGCATTGCTGAAAAAGAATTTAAAAGACTGGGATAACGGGGCAGAGAGTGTCTGGTTTTGGATTAAAGAGCCATCAGTTTGACTCACGACTAGGCTGTCTTGGTATTCGTCATTCTTGATATTCAATGGTTTCTGAGCAAAACTTTGGGCACCAGCCCTTATTTTTTTACAAATCAAGCACTGATTAGGGCCCGTGACCCACTTGCTACGTCAATGCTTTTGAACCTTGCAAAGTAGATGTGTACCCTGATTGATGCTTTACTGTTCTTTTCTGATCAGCGACATTGGCGGCAGTTAATACTTTCCCCCAGGACTCTGTGGTATTTCCTGAGAGTGCAAGGTGCATGTTACAATTTTTGTATTGCTGACGGAAATTCTTTGGTTTGTCTCTCGCCATGCCATGCAGGTGATCCGTTAAATAGAGATGCTTGCTCTGAAATGACGGTATTCAGGGGTTGGCTGAAACACTCTGTGTGATGCTGGCACGTTAGCAGCCTTATTGTTCCAGCAGTAATGAGAGGCAGGATCCCTAAGGGTCCTGCTTTGTGTACAGCTTCACCATGGTGCTGACAATCTAACTCCCAGTCACTGTTTTACTCCCCAGCCTTCTGGGTTCTCCCGCTAGGAAATATCAGAACAAATTCACATATGTGATGCCCCAAAACACACCACACATTTGCTGGCTACTTGTGATTCTGTTTTTTCTTGCTTTTTGGATTAGTTGTATTTCTCCCTCTGTTCTTACTGCCCCTCTTTTGACATCCTGCGGTAGAAAGCGCTGTAATGTGTTTCTAAGCACATCATGTAAGAACAATTTCTTGTGTACGAATAAGGTCTGGCTGATGGGAACTCTGCCCGCCTGGTGTAATACCGAATGTTCTATGTGACTCCAGGGCCTAGGAAGACTTCTTTTGGGGTTTTTAGTTGGTTTGCGAAGGCCTGCGGGTCATCACTTTGCCTGAGACTCATTGCTACATCATTCGTTGTTCTCTTCCCAGATTCAGCTCAGTAAGTGGGTGGTCAATATCTGTTAGGGACTTCTTTTCCTCTCTGTACAAAGCACCCACGCTTGTGAGTATTCAGACAACTGCCTGTGGGCCAGATGTATCAAAGGGTTTTACCCATTCTGTGTCTAAGGGAAAATGTGTTCATACATAAGGTCCTGTATGCTCTGATGTTTGGGAGTCAAAGAGTAGCTGTTTCACGCTGGCCCAGAATCCCCGGTCAGTGCTGCCCATTTGCTCTCCGGAGCTCTGGGAGCCTGGCTGCTGGTCCCCGGTAGTGTCACTCACCGCCCAACTCTCGCTGGCTTCCTTTCCCTCTGGTGCACTGACTCTTCCTTCACTGCGGGCACTGCCAGATCTGTGGGGTTCAAGGATCTCTGTTGTTTCCATGTGAGCCGCACCCTGTCTGACTGCTCACTTCAAAAAACACAATTGACAGACAGATTTTCACCTGGTGAGTTTTTGACTGAGCACCAATCTGGCCACAACAGCTCCTCAACGCCATTTCCATCCTTCTGTGTGAAGGGTCAGTGCCCTAGGCTTCTCTCTGTTTGGCTCCCCAGTAACTTTACCAGGGCAGAGACACATCTGCACTTCGAGACAACAGACCACTTAAATTCACACCAAACCTTCTTCAGGTGCACTTTTTTCTTTTAACGAATAATTTCCTAGTGAGTCTTAACACTGCATGTTGGTAATTGCACTGGGTTTTCATTTACCTTGAATAGGCCCCATACCCCCCTCATTGCTAATGTTTAGTGGCATACCCATACCACCTGTCATTAGAGGCACACTCAATTAATAATAATAATGTAATTGTTAATAAAGAAAGGCATTGGGGATGCATGACATACTCAAAATTTAATATTTAAGCTCTTCCAGTGCTAGAGTGGGGTTAAATCACCCAATAGCACAGGTGACTCTATGTTACCAAGGGTGTAATGCTCCAGTCTTGTGATCAGGTGTCGTGATTAAATTGGAACATGTAAAGTTAACCAGACCCATGACTTCCAGACTGGACATGGCTCCAGGATACTAGCACTTTATCCTTGATGACGTGGAGTCGCCTGGTATCATTACTGTATACTGAACTGTGTTATACCCATCCTTCCGGCTCATTCGCATTTTGTTCAGTCACACAAATCTATTCCTTTTTTGGTCTAGCTACTTCCAGCTTTAGATGTTTGGAGCACCTCATGTTATCAATTCTTCGAAGAGGTATACGTTGACAATTGAGCGCACGGGGTTTGGGTCATTCCAATTCAGCCATAGGCTTTCTTGTATTTTTCATGATCTTCCATTGCCTGGATAGGGATGTTCATTAAGGCCCTGGCATCTTGGGGAATGTTATATTGTCTCATTTGTGTGACCATTAGGTTTTGGTGATGGGTCTTGTTAGACAAGAGCCAGTTTGTGCCCTGTGATATATTTACTTTCCTGACACAACGTTTTAATTGCTGGTTTATGACTATTTTGTTTAGAAAGTGCTTGCTGTTTGAATGTCTTGGCCTTTTTAAAGACACAGTGCAAGTCACTAATATCCCTTGCACGAATATTTGTCACACTTTACTGTCACAATGACATGTTGTTGAATTAACAGCTTCTTTTGTTCACGAATTAAAGATGTCTGTGCTCCTAGGGATTATTAAAGATGTAACAAAATATTGTATATTTGTCAAAGTATCTAGCATGGAACATTTTCTTATTAAGTGCACTACTTACAACATATGTTTCATCTTCTGACTTTTTTTCTTAACAATCTTCCTTGAAGGTACAACCTAACTTCACTATTGTTTTAATCCAAGACATTGCTTCATTGTGAGATGTAGTAAAGCATTGTACGTTGTGAAGGTCTGTCATGTTTCCTTCTTGATTGTCCGAAGGGAGGGTCACTTCTTCCATTAGTATTGCTGCCCCTAAGAAGTATAGAGCTGAAAGTTGTCAGGTGCCTCCTGAAGAGGCTCTGAGTTAGGTGACAAAGGCCGAACAGAGCCAAAAATCTTCTTGGCAATATTGTAGCTCTGAATTGAAGATGAAGGTAAACAAACAAGGCACTAAACTCTCCCAAGTATCAGGGAAGAGGAAAGTTGAAACCAAAGAATTCCAGTAAAAAATGCAAAGGGAATTCAGGCGGCAAGGAGCAGAAATCAGGGTAGAAAAAGTACCAGCTGGGCGATGAATGGAATTAAAAGTAAGGGAACAAATGGGGTACGACCTATCATCAAACATTCACGCCTCCTTTATGTATGATCCAGACATGAACTTACATCACAGGAGACATCTTTATTTCATCTTGGATTGGGAACCCTAGTAAGAAGTCTCTGAACTGACCACCGTATGGGAAAGGGCAATAAGGCTTGACCACGCCTCTCTTTTCTAGCACACGGTGTCGACTACGCATGCGAGAGGAAGAATCCCAAGCAGACATCTTCCATCTGATACAGAACTCTGCAGTCCTTTTACTGCCCTTCCTGCCTGATGCTCCTCACAGCCTGTGGAGAAACCCTCCAATTGATTGCGAGCGTGGGAACACAGAGAGGTCTAGGCTGCGAGGACGCCCACCTGTGCTCCGAGCAAGGCCCCATGCTACACACTGTCTGACTGCAGGATGAGCACACCATCGTCCTCTGATGGCTTGCTGCCTCTGGTAGGCTTTCAGCGTGGATGGAACAGATACTCTTTGTAGGATAGCTACATTAAAGTGCCAATTAGCGAACACTTCTCAAACTATTGGTTTTGCCAATGCTTGTTCGTCACTTCAAGGTGTTCATCTTTTTTTTCCCGACTCCGCATCAATGGCTGCAGAAAGAATAATACATACTTTTTGCCAGGTCTCAGATGATGCTGAAAGAATCTCTGTACCTTCCCAGGCCCATGTTCTCTTGCTAGTTAAACAATGCGATCCAGCACCCACCCACCACAGACCCTTGTTTCTTTGAGAAAGTAATTGTTTAAGTAATTAATTGTGTCTAATGACTGTACGCATATTTGATGTGTTTGTCTTCTGCAATGACTTGTTGTTGGCACTCGAGGGTTGCTGGTGCTTGCTTTGTGGTGCACCTAAAACTGGGCTGCAAGGAAGGGCAATTAGGCATGTGATCTATGAAGCACTGAAATGGGCCGGTTGTAATTACGAATGCGCTGATGCAAATTCATTGCAGATTTCCCTGCTGGATGGCTAATTAGGACACAATCAATGTTTGGGCTGTAGGCAAAATATGTCAGCTTGAATTACTGATGCTGCAGCAAATCAGCAACAGTGGAGCTCTGTTTTTAACTAGTCCTGGGTAAATATCTATGAAACTTGCATATGTCGGTGTGGGGGTTATACAATGGCCATCCTAGCAGCTTACCTGCTGGTTGTTTCCATCACCCGCTCAACAACTATGGACAATCCTTAAAATAGTCAATGGGAATTGCATATTTTAGGTATGCCACCACTCCCCTGTAAGTTTATCTGCATTTATTTAAACACTTTTCTTTCTTTCTTTCGTCTTTCTTTTATTCGATTGGTCCTAGATTCTCATTGTCCTGCATTCCACCTCTAACCGATATGAACCTAAAATCTTCTTGGTTCACAGGGCCTCCAGGTTGATCATGGTGTGGGCTGCCCTAGATAGTTTGATGGGCAAATCGTCAATTAATTTGTCTAATTACAGAGACCATGAACCCTGGACCTCCGCCCCGCCAACGCTACGACCCAGCAGCACTCCACGCACTCAACCCAGGCTGCAACAACAACTGCAAGCTAGCATCACCAGCCGACACCCATGGACCCTTCAGCTGTCACCGCTGCCGGCACACCTGCAGCACCGCCAAGAACACAGATCCAGCACAACCCGCCCACAAGAACACAACCAAACCGAAGACCCTACAATGCATCCTCCTCAACGTCCGATCCCTCCACAAACACGCCACAGACATCTGGGACCTCCTCGACAGCACAACCCCAGACGTAGCATTCTTCACCGAAACCTGGACCAACACCACCTCAGGACCGGACATTGCCATCGCCATCCCCCAAGGATACAAGATCTCCAGGAAGGACCGCCCCATCCACCCAGGAGGAGGAATCGCCATCGTCCACAAATCCAGCCTCCGCCTGAGCACACTCCCTGACGAGTCCACAGAACTGATGGAACACCTTCACTTCAAGATACTGGCCAGACCCACCGCCGCCCTCCGAGGAACCCTCATCTACCGACCCCCTGGACCCCGCGGACCCTTCGCCAACTCCATTACGGACATTATCTCCCCGCAGGCCATCGCATCCACCAACTACACCCTGCTGGGAGACCTCAACTTCCACCTCGACAATCAACTGGACCCCAACACCACATCCCTCCTGGACAACCTCCACAACATTGGACTCTGCCAGATCGTGACCGAGCCCACGCACTCAGCAGGACACACCCTCGACCCCCTCTTCACTACAGGAAACTCCATCACCTTCAGCCACACCACCGAACTCCCATGGACCGACCATCGTTGCGTCCACTTCACCTTCAGAACACCCACCATCCACAGACACCAGCACCTGCTTCCACGAAGAAATGGACCAAAATCACAGATGACCAGCTCACCTCCTCACTCAACAACTCCACCCCAACCATCGCGGAAAACGACGACCCCAACACCGCAGCCCGAACCCTGCATAGATGGATCTCGGACAGCACCAACACCATAGCCCCCCTCAAGAAAAACAACAATACCCGTGCCAAGAAAGCCAGATGGTTTACCACCGAACTTCGAGAGTCCAGGCGCACATGCCGCCGCCTCGAAAAGGTCTGGAGAAACACCAAATCCACAGAAGCCCACAACAACTTCAGAGCCGCCACCAACGCCCACCATCAACTCATCAGAGAAACGAGGAAAAAAGCGATTGAAGACAGAATCTCCACCCACGCACACAACAGCAAGGAACTCTTCAGCATCATCAAGGAGTTCGCCCAACCCACCAGCGAGTCTACCGACATCCCTCCCTCACAAGACCTCTGCGACAAACTCAGCATCTTTTTCCACCACAAAATCAAGAGCATCTACGACAACTTCGACGAAGACAACCAACACACTGAACCCTCACCAACCACCCCCGACACCCGGAAACCAGCGATTGATGACTGGACAGCCCTCACCACCGAAGACACACTGAAGACAATGAAGTCAATCCACTCAGGGGCCCCCATGGACCCCTGCCCCCACCACATCTTCAACAGAGCCGCCAACACCATCGCACCCATGCTCCGCCAAACCATCAACCGCTCCCTGGCGACCGCCTCATTCCCCGACGACTGGAAACACGCCGAGGTCAACCCCCTCCTAAAGAAACCCTCAGCGGACCCCACCGACCTCATAACTACAGACCCATCTCCCTGCTCCCGTTCCCAGCGAAAGTCATCGAGAAAGCCATCAACAGCCAACTCGCCACATTCATTGAAGAACACAACATCCTCGACTCCTCCCAATCCGGCTTCAGAAAAAAACACAGTACGGAAACCGCCCTCCTCGCCGCAACAGACGACATCCGCACCTTACTGGACAAAGGAGAAACAGTAGCCCTCATCCTCCTCGACCTATCAGCGGCGTTCGACACAGTCTCCCACCGCACCCTAATACGCAGACTCTACGATGCAGGAATCCAGGACAAGGCCCTCGACTGGATCTGCTCCTTCCTCTCCAGCAGGACGCAGCGGGTCAGACTCCCCCCTTTCCTCTCGGACCCCACACCTATCACCTGCGGAGTCCCCCAGGGCTCCTCCCTCAGCCCGACGCTCTTCAACGTCTACATGGCTCCACTTGCCCCCATCGTCAGAACCTACGGACTCAACATCGTGTCATATGCAGACGACACCCAGCTCATCCTCTCCCTATCCAACGAGCCCAACACCGCCAGACGCAACTTTCGAGAAGGCATGGAAGCCGTCGCCAAATGGATGAAAAACAGCTGCCTACAACTAAACACCAACAAAACAGAAGTACTCATCATGGGCCCAAACCCCGACGCCTGGAGTGACACCTGGTGGCCCACCGCCCTCGGAAACCCGCCAACCCCCACAGACCACGCACGCAACCTGGGAATCATCCTGGACTCCGAGCTCAAAATGGACCGCCAGATCAACTCTGTCTCATCTTCCTGCTTCCACACCCTCCGCCTCCTTCGTAAGACCTTCAAATGGATCCCCCTCGAACACCGAAAGACAGTCACTCACGCCCTGGTCACCAGCAGACTCGACTACGGCAACGCACTCTACGCCGGAATAAACAAAAACCTCATCCGCAAGCTACAGAACATCCAGAACGCCGCCGCAAGACTGGTCCTCAACCTGCCAAAACACTGCCACATCTCCCAGCACCTGCGCACACTCCACTGGCTCCACGTCGATGCGAGAATCACCTTTAAGATGCTCATCCACGCACACAAGGCCCTCCACGGCACCGGACCAGCATACCTGAACAGCCGACTCAAATTCCACGCACCCCAAAGGACCCTACGATCAGCCCAGCTTTCCTACGCTGTGGTCCCCCGCACCAGAAAGACCAGATCGGGAGGCCGCTCCGTCTCCTTCCTCGCGGCCAAAGCATGGAACGCCCTTCCGCTCCACCTCAGACAGACAACATCGCTCCCCATCTTCGCAAGAAACCTCAAAACCTGGCTCTTCGACAGACCCCCTCCTTGATGGAATGGAACCTGCACCCCCCCAACCCCCCCACCCCTAGCGCCTTGAGACCCTTACGGGTGAGTAGTCGCGCTTTAACAAACTCCTGATTGATTGATTGGTTGAAAGACGATATTTAGAACTGCTAGACCTGCCTGCTGTTTGAACCAATCTCCCTGATTGGCCATCCTTTAGCCAATAAGAATCAGCGCCTGTGTTTAGCTTTTCCAACTGGATGCTGCAGTGGCCTATATTCCGGAGACTCTGACTGGCTGCCCCGGGACACCAAAGGTGGCCACCTACGAGGGCGGCCACCCTTAGTGCCATAGGATGGCACAGACCCATGAGCGGTCTAGTGTTCGGGGGACCAGATGGTCCCCCTGTGATGTCACTTCCTCGTCCGGGGGGAGGAGCAGGTTAGGCTATATGACCCAAGGGGTGAGGGCCAGGCGCCCTCTTTGTTCTGGACGCAGTGGCGAGCTGACCCTCGCCCCCTCCTCCCCCGTGGATTTCGGACGGGTGGCTGCCCGTGCGCGTTTCTCTCGTGCCCAGGAGTTGCTGTTTTGCTCGCACGGTGAGTGCAGTTACCCCCCCCTTTAGCTGGCTCCCCCCCTTTGGGTGTTGCAGCTGGGCTGGGCGGCCTGCGATGTGCGGGCCGCTGTTGTGGGGGATGAGCGTGCGACAGCTCTCGATTGGCCTTGTGGGGCGCTGGCTGGCTGTCCCGGCTGTGGGCTCCGCATGAGAGGAGATGTGAGGCAGCTGTTTTCCCAGTCTGTTTCACCGTCAGGGGAGGTCCCAGAATGGCAAGTGAGGTTCTGTAGGGCAGTGATTATCCAGCTGGGACGGGCCTGAGGTTTCGTCCCTTCCGGAGCGGTGCCCGTTTAACGGGCACGAGGGAGGGAGGTAACATGCGATTTGCGGGCCCCTACAGTGCACGGGGCACCGGATACTACGGCCGGACAGTCCTCGCTGGGTGGCGGGCAGGGGCATCCTTTGCTGGTAGGCTGCGGCATTATGCGGGGGTGGGAGTTCGTGCCCCAAGGGTCGGTGCCCCCACTCTCCACCTAGATGGATGCCCCGCAGCGCCGGCACCCGCACCGGCCCGGCTAGGAGGCGCGAGATAGGCGGGGAACAGGCCGGGTTGCCCACGAACATGGGCAGTTTTCGAGTCCTGTAGCCTCCCCACCCCCTCCCTGCACGCTCTCGGTAGCAGAGCGATCTCTTTATCGAGAGTACCAGGGGTAGCTGGGAAGGTTGTGCGCCCTTGGAGGTTTTCAGGCGGCGCTCAAGTGACTGCCCGGTGTCGGACGCTTGGGTCATAAGCACTCCAAGTGTGAGTAGGGCCTCGGCTCCGACAGGTCCGAGGCCACGCCACATGGGGTCGGGTCTAATTTTAGTGGTGCCCCCACGGGGTCACGAACGGCAATATGGCGCCCCGTTGCTGTACAGGGCGGGCGCTCCCGCGGGGCTGCATGCCTGCTTTTTAATGCCGGAAGTTTAAATGTGTACAGCATAAACTTTTCGTATTTTAGATCCTACCTGCTTTGTACCCCCTGCGCGTTCGAGGTAGCAGGATGCGTAGGTAGTGGCACGGGGTTTACGGTCTCTCAGTGGCAAGCATGCTTCTTTTATCACAGCGTGTTCACTGAGGGATTGTGTGTTTGGGTAGTGCGCAGAGTGACAGTAATGTGGGCACCAGGACACCGTTTCCCCTCGTACCACGTTTCCCGCTGGGGGATACGGCGTTGTTCAGCTATACACCGGGACAGGCAATTCATTTAGTGGTCCTTGCAGTGCTATGCCTGTGTGCTCGCGTTCTGCTTAAGTTCGACTTAGGCCAATGAGGAGGACGGCATTGGGAGAGGTGTTAGGACGGCAGCCACGACTGCCGACTTCGGTGCAGGAGACCAGGGTTCCAGATCAGGTGGTTCACCTACAATTAAGTTTTTCGGGTTGCACACAGAGGTGTTAGAACAATTACCTCCCAAACAATGCACTCCTAGCATGCAGGTCAAGTGCTGTATTATCAAGACGCTTCCACTGCTACTTCCAGTTTAAGAGGGGAACTGTAAATGTGCATATGTTGTGAAAGTGCCCCACTGCACACTTGCAACCCTTTTGCGTGCTGAGGCGCACATGCCTCTAATGCGAGGGACTCCGGAGTTGGGCAGGTTGTCTGATCCACTGTGTCCTTTCCCTGTTTCCTGGATGGATTGTTACATGGTTCCTCCCGCTAGGGAGCCAATTATCAGCCGTAGTTGCAAAGCAGGTCGAGGGGGCATAGTTAGTGGTTAGCTTTGCCTGTTTAGAAGGCCCACGCATGACGTCAAGCACTTTTGTGCGTTGGGCGAATCCTTACCTACCGTGACAATACTTTGGGTGGCCATGTACAAGGGATAGCGCTACAGAACTGTTTTATGATTCAGAGAGCAGATCAATTTTAACAGAATTTACGTTGCATCGTGTTATTCCATACATTCTAATTTCTGGTCAGTCTAGCTTGGAGGTCCGACAAGAGCACTGAAATATGCAAACAGGGGAAAGCCATTGGTCACACTAGTTTGCTTGGTTGCAAAGCAAGCAAGTATTTATATGCTTTTCCTGGGCATAAGGGATGGACCCACGTCCTGTTTTGGCCGGCCATTGATTAGCGGCCATTGTGGGGCGACAGTGACGAGATGACCCTAGGCAGGGGTCAGCGATTGACCAATGGGCACATGCTCTTTTCCTGGCGAAGTCATTATGCCTTTCGCCTAGCGGAGGTAGTTAGTAACACGAGCCAGCAGTCTTTAGCACTAAGTTACCTCGGGGCCACCTACGCTAGCATGTTCGGTATTGTCTGGGATTCAAGAGATGGGGACATCTTAGTTCGGACGGATGAAACAGGACAGAGCAGTTCTAGATCCAGTTCGAGTGGATCAGAGGTCCCCGGTTAGGTTGGCCCCCAACTCAGCGGGTAGGGGGTGACAAGGAGCGCGCAGAGGGTTATGAGATCCAGCGTAGTTGCCTCACAGTCGGGGCGGCTTGCCTTGTCTGGTGTGCCCGGGCGGACAGGTTGGGAGATGTCTTACATAGTTCCTTCGTGGACTACAGTCTAGGACACCACGGAGGAAGTAACTTCCAAGGAATGGTTACTGGGAGGGACTCGCATAAATTTCCCCTGCCAGTGAGCCACTACTTTAATGGTTGCTTCAGGTGTTCTAAGTACAGCCTCCTGGAGTTTACCCTCTATGGTGAATGTCACCCCGGGTCTTTTATAGTGCTGCGATTGTCCACCCTACTATTATACAGTATCTTGTTACCTGTATAAAGGCAATGTAAGAGGTAGCAAGCAGCGTGTTACAAGAGAAAAGTGAAGTGGGCATGTTTCAATAGAGTACCAAACACAGGTAGAAGGTTTTTCTTCGTAAATAGCTGTCTCTCAATCCACAAGAACACACTGGGAGGACACTTCCATAGTCAAGGAGAATAGAAATTTTGATAATAGGTCTTCTTGCAGATAATAGAGATGGCATGACAAGTTGGAAGTCTCCTTGAAGGAGGAGAAGGTTGAGGTCAGCATTTCGACTTAGCATTCGAATATTTACTTAGTATTTGCCTCACCCAACTTCTTACAAGAATGTGTGTGGTTGACCAAGTTCTCGTAACTGACAAACAAACTTGGCCTCAGTTGCGTGGTGCATTGTTGGCCCCTGCCCCATTGCAGTGAAGTCAATTGCTAGTGAGGGGGGCAGGGCTTTTAATGGTTGTTTTGTTTCGAATGCAGGAACAACATTGGAACCACCTTACTCACATGGGATGCCACCTGAAGCATCAACAGTATAAGGGCCATAACACACTGGGTTTGGTGGGGCGGTGGGCACAGCGGGGGCTGTGCTTAGGTCACCATAGGGGGTGTTGCATGTCCTCCAGTCTCATTACAAGGGGCAGTTACTTGGGCATGCTCCGTACTGTCTTCAGCGTGCAACTCTCATGCATGTGTATGTAAGGGCATGGGATAGCACAAGAATCGCATATTACATACGTTCACCAGTACCTCCATGAGACAGGCATGCCCACTTCACACATTTCGGTGGTGGGCTAGCAATGCTGGGGGCTACTAAGCAAACAAGGGCATGGTTGGTTCAACTCCAAGGGTCTCCTTTGGGCAGCAGGTAGGGTTACCTGGAATAGGACTACAGCAGTTATGCTTAATGGGAATTGGATGGGTCACCCCACAGGGGATGCAGTGACTGCCCTGTCTTTTTCGACATTGTACTTTGTGACTACAAGGCGGTCCTTCATTCACGTAGCTCCACATTAGACCTTGTTTACAACATGAATTTGAATGTTGCAGGGAAGAGACCCTATCTTTCTTTACCCCTGCCTTGTAAGACCCAGCATGACACCATGGTGTTACTTGGACCATTCGCGTTAGTTACAGCTTCCTGTATAGCAAAATAGTTCATTGCTCTGGCCCGGTTGCACCAGGGAGCCTCACTATGAGGGCATGATATAAACTGATCGCACCATAGTGTTAAGGGGCATGTCCTTTTGACATGGACTAAAGGGTGGTTACATCGATATAAGTGGCAAACTAGCTCATGCACAGGTACTGGTAGGCGACGCTTTTGCATCCACTGGATAGGGCTCATAGGCATGCTACGCGACTAAGTACAGCTGTAGAATTGGGTAGAAGCTATTGGAATTGTTCAATTCAGCGATTGTTGAACTCCTCAACTTGCTGTGCGAAAATACACCTGGACTTACAACAAATTTTAGTTAAATTTTCTGTCTTGGCATCCACCTGTGTCACACAAGGGGAAGGGGCCCTCACTAATGTTCCAACCTAGTTACTTGCAGGGGTACACACTTGTCAAACTGGTAATTTCTACACCCCCTTTTAACGTCCGGAGTCGCGGCTATGGCCCGCCACTGCCATTTTCAGCAGCTAGCGCACCGGCGCTCTAGCGTTATAGGGTGGTTGTGTCTGGTGCGCGGCACCGTCCCTCAATTGTCATTAGCAGCATAGTCTGGCTGTCAGAGAGGACCGCTACTCAGCCGCGGAGTAGGCCAAGATCAATGGTGACCTCGCATTTATTTTCTCGGTTGGTTTAAATCTGGTGCCCAGAGTAACTTGGACACTTATTGGCACGCTTACGCCCAGTTTAGGGTGCGTAACAGGAGGGCCTGCGATTTATTTGCCTAGGCTGTACTGGCAGGGCCCGGATGTGGGCAAGTAATAACACAGTCTCAAACGAGCGCGTTGCGAGTTGGCAAGTTCTGTATGGGTCAATGGGCGCTGCCACATGAATATAGGCTTAGTACAGCATCTATTTCACTGGTTCAGTATGGAACCGTCATTAGCTGGAGCGGCTGCGCACAGGTGTAACAGTGTGGTTTTGTTAGTTCGCCCAGGGATAGGGCGGGCAAGGTCAGCAGCTTGGCGGCCGGAAAGTGGAAGAATTTTATGGCCGCGTAGGTGCAATGCAACCTCAGCAGTCAAGCATGCAAATTTTCTGCAGAACCCTGGTTTATGGAATATATGCCGGTTATGGGCTAAACATAATATCTGCCTTCCTGGAAAAGGGGTGTGACTTAGTTATTTGCAGGATTGGGCCATTTTGCCTTTAAGGGCAGAAATGGAGGGGACAGGGTTCCATTTCAGACAACCCCAGGATGCAGTTTGCAGGCATATTTGGGAGGATCAGGGACTTTATGCTTGGGTTTACTGTTTTTCCCTGTGCGAAATGGATTGTTACCTGTCGCTTCAGCTAGGCAAAGCATTACGATAAGAGGTCAGCTAACAGTAGGGTCGGCTTTGTAGGAGTGAGCCGGCTGGCTGGCCGTTTATAGGTGGGATATTAATCCCGGTATGTCTAAGTTAAGGTTTGAGAGGCCAGGAGCCAGACAGGGGACACAATTTCACAGGCAATAGAACGGCTGACCGGATAGGGGCTTTTGGTTGCGGATGAGCACAGCTGTCCAGAGTGGAAAGGACTGGTGGGGATGGAGCACGAAGAAGGCTATCTCCAGAGCACATTTTGCAGTTGGTTGAGAGGTTCAGGGACATTACTGTTACAGTTCTCAGCTCGGAGGAGCGGCAGAACTGATAGGGAGTTTGGTTGCTGGATAGCCTTGCTGTCCTGAAGATGACAGGACATGTCCTTGCTTGAGCCGAGGGAGGCCTGGGAATGCACAGGCTGTGTTTCACTAGGTATATGGGCAACGAGGATATGATGGATAGTGTCGCCCGACATACATTGGAATACCTTGTAGCAAAGGGGATTTGGTTTCACAAGACATGGTTTGCTACATACTAAATGCACTGGGTGCTTTGATGAAGGCGGTATCCAAAGTAGGGATGGCGAGCTTTCTGCCTGATATAGCGGAAGCACTGGTAGCAGCGAGTTGTAATTAAGAGGTAGCTAGTATGTGGGGGGACTCTGGGACGGCGGCTGCCGCACCCAGAGCCATGGCGGAGTTACAGGGCGATCCAATGCAGGAAGGTACAGAGGGGTACCTTCTACAGGAGCACCGGAAGGGTGCGAGAGCAAATTATCCCCAGGGAGATCCACGCTGGGATGGATCCTGGAGGAGTGACGGCGCCCCGTTAGTCCTTCGGGCGGTTGTAGACCTGAGCAACCGGGGGTTGCCAGCAACGCTCCGCCCCTCCGGAGGGGGAGGGGCGGAATAGAGGTCCGCCGAGGGGAGGGGTTAGACCTTCCCCCAAAACTGACAACGCCCCCGCGGTTAACACCCCAGGGGGTTATGGCTCATCAGGTGGGCGGGTCGCGAGAGGCGCCTGCTCTGGATCGACCCGTAAGATAACCCAACATGTTGGCATAATGTATGTGCTAATAAAGCTGTAACAACTTTCTCCAACAAATCAGAGTGTGGTGTCTGTTATTTGGGAAAGTTGGGAGGAACGGTCCGGGGTATGGGCCGATATTGGCACTATGACGGGCTGCCCCGGGACACCAAAGGTGGCCACCTACGAGGGCGGTCACCCTTAGTGCCATAGGATGGCACAGACCCATGAGCGGTCTAGTGTTCAGGGGACCAGATGGTCCCCCTGTGATGTCACTTCCTCGTCCGGGGGGAGGAGCAGGTTAGGCTATATGACCCAAGGGGTGAGGGCCAGGCGCCCTCTTTGTTCTGGACGCAGTGGCGAGCTGACCCTCGCCCCCTCCTCCCCCGTGGATTTCGGACGGATGGCTGCCCGTGCGCGTTTTCCCGCCCATTCCGCTTACCCTGCTTTCGGGCAGTAAGGGGGGGGTGGGCTTGTTGCTACTAATATTACTGTCTTTTGTGTTGCAGGCGGAGTTACAGGGCGATCCAATGCAGGAAGGTACAGAGGGGTACCTTCTACAGGAGCACCGGAAGGGTGCGAGAGCAAATTATCCCCAGGGAGATCCACGCTGGGATGGATCCTGGAGGAGTGACGGCGCCCCGTTAGTCCTTCGGGCGGTTGTAGACCTGAGCAACCGGGGGTTGCCAGCAACGCTCCGCCCCTCCGGAGGGGGAGGGGCGAGAGCAAGGGGCGGAATAGAGGTCCGCCGAGGGGAGGGGTTAGACCTTCCCCCAAAACTGACAACGCCCCCGCGGTTAACACCCCGGGGGGTTATGGCTCATCAGGTGGGCGGGTCGCGAGAGGCGCCTGCTCTGGATCGACCCGTAAGATAACCCAACATGTTGGCATAATGTATGTGCTAATAAAGCTGCAACAACTTTCTCCAACAAATCAGAGTGTGGTGTCTGTTATTTGGGAAAGTTGGGAGGAACGGTCCGGGGTATGGGCCGATATTGGCACTATGGGAAAGTGAGTACATATGGTTGCCTGTGTTCAGGAACAATATGAAACTTTTTTATTGTATCTGCATTTGGATCATATTTTTACAATGAGACAAAAATCCATTCTGCTAGTGAACAAAAAAAAGGCAAATACTCTAATTTCGAATTTTGGTACATTAGCAGAAGGAATGATTGATAGACTTTGATTGTTTAGTTTCAGGGATGCTGAAGTGAAACAGGGCTTTACTCCTATGTTTGTGAGTACCTCCAATACAGGAAGTTTGTCCTTTACAGAGGATGGTTGGGAGAGGTAATATTGTGGGTGATGCAGGGGATGTAAGAGGTAATCCAAGTACCCAAGTGCAAGAATTGTGCCTTAAGGTAGGATGGACTTCAATGGAAAAATGGTCAGTTTGGTAAAGTTCTGAGAGTACCTTATCACTTTCTGTGTTAGAAAGAGATTTAACGGCAGTACAGGAGTCCTAGGGGGAATAAAGAGATTTGATTTTTGCAGAGCCTGTGTAATTAAATAGGGCTATGGGTGCGTGTGGTTGGTGAAGCTGGACTTAAACAATTTAGAGAAGCTTTTTTTCAAAGCCTGGTAAGCATCATAAACATGGTGAAGTTAGTAAACGAAATATCCAGATGAAAAAACCCACCATATTTTTTGCAGGAGACAGCGTTTACAAAGCTGGCAATTCTACCCAGGTTCATAACAACGCGGTCATTACAACGACCGCGTTGTTACTACGCGTGCCTTTACATCCCAAGACGTTTCAACGACATACGCTAGGTTACATTCAACACCAGGGAATGTATTGGATTTTAAATCCAACACCTTCCCCGCTGTTGCTCTAACTGGAGTAGGAAAAGTAATTTATACTATTCCTAAATCCAGCGCACCACCTAGTGCAAGTCGTTTAAACAACTTGCGATGTAATGCCACACTGGTAACAAACGCGGTCTTTGTAACTATCGCGTTGTTACCTACCGCGTGGTAAAAGCATGCGTTGTAATGTCATACATTAATTTTTTGCATCTGTGCTTCTATATACCACCAGTAGTGACTACCAATAATAGTACTCAGCATACGACCTTATAAAGCTGAATAATACTCCTGGGAAATGAGCCTGTGGGTGCAGGTTGTCAACAGACTCTGCAATGGGTGTTGGGATTCCGTACTTAGAATAACATTTGTTTATCAGCAAACTCTTGTAAAAAGAATGATTTCACCCTGATCATGATATTGGCAGAATATTCTGTGGTATTTACCATGCCTAGAGGTTATACTTCTTTTCAAGGTTTTGGGCTTGGAAATGACAGATTTACTAAGGGTTTGTGCCTTTGCAAAGTGATTCAAAGCCCGCAAAGTGGCTCATTGATATCTAATTTACCCTGCAAAAGGTATTTTGTGCTGGAAAGATGTCCTTTTCTCAGTGCAAAAAACACATAACCCTGCTCTGCATCAAGGGGGTGTTACTAGGGTTTACTTGCGCTGATCAGTGTAAACACCCATAGGTTTTGATACAAAACATGATCTACTAAGATAGCCAGACCAGGCCTTGTGTTAAAGACTAGCACCTCGTTGAATCAGGTGCTAAGAATTTGAAACATGTTGATTTATCTAAAAGAAATCATGCATTGCTTGTGTGGTGAAGTGCTCAGCTCACATCTGGTGCAAGCTATTTTTCTAAGTTTGTATAGGCATAGGATATTGTACTCGAAAGGTATGTTTCCAGTACAAATATAATGCTAGACAGAACACACTTAACACCATCCTGTAAGGTTATATATATCGAGAGAGAGAGAGAGAGAGATAGAGAGAGAGAAGCCCCAGACAGAAGAGAAATCCTGTATGTTTCCAGTACAAATCTTATGCTAGACAGAACACACTTATCTTTGCACCATGTTGTAAGGTTGTATATGTATATATATATATAGGTCCTGGAAGAACAAGACGGCAACGAAGCTCCGTGCTTGATTTTAACTTTCAGCAAGCAGGAGAGAAAAATCAGATCCATTGTAAGGCAACATTGGCCAATCTTGATGACAGATGGGGTCCTAAGTGAGAGATTGCCTGATACCCCCACCATCACACATAGGAGAGCTAGCAGTATGCGCAACAGAATTGTGAAAACAAGCCCAGAGTTAGGTAGTGGCAGTACCTGGCTCAAACTGAAAGACGGTTTCTTCAAGTGCTCGACATGTCGAGCTTGTAAATTTGGCACTAATACCACACACTATAATACTCCCTTTTCAAATGTCAGTACGGCAATAAGAGGTAATTACAACTGTCGAAGTGAATATGCTGTGTATATCCTGTCATGTACTTGTGGCTTACGATATGTGGGCAGCACTAAGCTGCAGGTGCACGTCAGGATATTGCAGCATTTAAGGGCAATAGTGAATAGTGATAGTGCCTATCCAGTAGCCCGCCATTTCAGATCCACACATAACAATGATTTGACGTGTCTCACGTATTTTGTGATTGACACGGTTGCACCCTTGAGGAGGGGAGGAGATAGAGAGCAGGCGTTGAGAAAAAGGGAAACTGAATATATAGCTGCGTTAGACAGCAAATACCCTAACGGGCTTAACACAACTGAGGACTTGTACAACTTCCTGTAGAAGTAGAGAGCCCACCTCAGTGCTAGCTTAGGTCTCCCTTCCATGTTCCTCGTACAACGAAAGAAGCAACAAATCATTTTTTTACTGACGAAAAACCCTGAGTCAGATTAGGTTCGAAATAGATTAATATTATGGCTGCTTTGAGACCCAGTGCTTTGCTGTGAATATGATATGTATTGTTATCAATAGAAGGAGGCTGAGATATATATCCCGTTACGTATCAGACCACAAATGTAAATAGTGATGAAATATTCATTTTTCTTTTTTGTATTGTCACCACATGTAAATAGATATACATACACAGGATTTGTAATAGATGTTGGGTTTTGTTTCTGTAAAGAAAATGAGTGTATAGGTCTGAGTAGTTAAGGGGGTGAAATATAGATATTTCACAGTACAAATTAACTGACCGCTGTAGATATTAACTGAAGGGTATCACGTGTCAAGACACTTGTTATTGGTTTTTATGGAGACGGTCAAATTAGGTCCACAGCTGTAATGAAGCTTAAGTAATAGTTACAGTTTCATTGTGGCATGTAATGGTGATAAAGCGGCAGAGATGCTGTCATGTAGTGATGTTAGATAAATATTCATTAGAGGCAGCACCATACTGTTGGTGGGGCATTCAAGCATTCTGTGTATGATCAGATGTTGTGTTAATTAACGTATTATGCATTCATACAGCGAGTTGTACATAGTTTGTAAATTAAATTATGTGTATTATACATTTTTAATCTAAGTATGCACAGCATTCTCTGATCGCGTACATACAATGTCGCATAACTATATTCAAAAGCAATATTTCAGTATGTAGACATGTTGCCCAGTTCAAATGGATCATGCATTTATGCAGTAATATTATTTGACAACTTTCCGTTTTTTCAAAAATGTTTAACAATAATTACAGGATATGCAGTGTATTTTAGTCCTTGTGTATATAAAATATAATAATGATCGTGGACTAAAAACGAAATACTTTGCATTAACAAGCCAGTACAGAGCTGGTATAGGACCTAGGAAAACGTCAGTATGTTTTCTATGTTTATAATTGACCATGTGACTCACTAAGGAGGTGGAACACCTGAGCAACACTAAAAAAAGTATTTAAAAAATAAAGCTGACCGGGTGCACGGTGTGTGAACAAGAGCACATGGATGCTCAAAACAGGTCGCCCGTTGAAAGGTTGAAATAAATCTTACCTTGCTGAAGCCGTGGGGTCCGTCTCTTCATTTTGCCACGATTGTGGAGGTTGTGAAGAGTGCTGGTATATATATATATATATATAGGTTTTTTAATGCTAATTTCTATCTATAATGTCCCTGAAACCTGTGTTTTTTTCAGTGAATTTCTAAGGTTTTTTAAATGCGAATTTCTAACTATGCCTTCATAGGCAGGGCATGTACAAAAAGAGGAAGAAAGGTGCAGAACGAAGAAAGAGATATGCAGAAAGAACCATCAGAGGTGCAGAAAGAGGCCTTGTTGTAAAGTCATCCTGTGCCCTGGGCATCCCCCGGGTTTTTGCTGACTGGTACTGGACGAGTGTGTGGGTAATGCCTGGTTCATTGCATGGGTGCATGGGTAGTGCCTGAGTGATTGCATGAGTGCATGGGTAATTTTATAACTGCATGAGTAGTGACTGGGTGATTGCATGAGTACAAAAGTAGTCTGTGGTGATTTTTTAAGTGCTTGGGTATTGGTGGAATGGTTGCATGAGTGCATCGGTAGTGCCTGGCAATTAGAGGAATGCATTGGTAATGCCTGGGTGATTGCATGAGTGCATGGGTACTGCCTGAGTGACTGGAGAAGTGTATGAGTAGTGCCTGGGTGATTGCATGAGTGCATGGGTAGTGCCTGGATGATTGGAGGAGTTCAAGCATAGTGCACGATGATTTTTTAAATGTAAATGTAAATGTATTGGACTTGTAAAGCGCACAGCTACCCGTAGGCGTCCCGGCGCTTGCTTAGGGAACCCGTCCTGGTATTCCCCTGTGAGAAACCCCGGCAGGGTGTCCACAAGGTGAAAGCCAGGCATCCTGCCGCGAGGGGCCGTAGTGGAGATTAAGCAAGCTATTGCCCAGAGTTGCAGAGTGTGACCCCGTGAGTTGAGTAGGCACCAGAGCGAGAATTGTCGAGTCCGTGGAATTTTGGGCCCGAGACCCGCCGAGGCGGGGAATCGAACCCTGGTCCACAGTCGATCTCAGCTTCCGGGTCTGCCGCCTCTAACCACTGAGCCACGCTTCTCTAAATGCATGCTAGTGACTGAGTGATTGCAGCAGTGCATGGGTAGTACATGGGTGATTGGACCAGTGAATGGAAAGTGCCTGGGTTTTTCAGTGAGTCGATGAGTACTGCCTGGGTGATTTTGAAAATGCTTATTTACTGCTTGGGTGATTGCATGAGTGCAGAGGTATAATGTATGCGTGATTGGAAGACTGCATGGGTAATGCTTGGTTTATTTATTTATGATTGTATTTGTTTATGAGTAATGCCTGGATGATTGCATGAGTGGATGGGTAGCACCTGGATGATTGTAAGAGTGCAACTGTATGGTGATTTTATAAGTGCTTCAGTATTGGTGGATTGTTTTGATAACTGTATGGCTAGTAGCTGGGTGATCGGAGGAGTGCATGGGTATTGCACAGGATAATAGAGCACTGTATGGGTAGTCCCTGAGATATTACATCAGGGGATGAATAGTGCCTGGCTGATTGGAAGAGTGCTTTTGTAATGCCTGGGTGTTTTTGCAAGTGCATGTGTATTGCTTGAGTGATTTTGTAAGTGCATGGGTAATGCCTGGGTGATTGCATGAGTTTATGGGTAATACCTGGGTGATTACATGAGTGTATGGGTAGTGCCTGGGTGATTGCATGAGTGCTTGGGAAGTGCCTGAGTGATTGCGTGAGTGCATAGGTAATGCCTGGGTGATTGCATAAGTGCATGACTAGTGCTGGGGTGATTGGAGGAGTGCATGTCTACTGGCTGGTTAATTGAAGGAGTGAATGCGTAGTGTCTGGGTGATTAGAAGAATACATGGGTAGTGCCTGGTTGATCGGGGGAATGTATGGGTAGTGCTTGGGTGATTTTGTAACTGCTTGGTTAATGTCTAGGTGATTGCATGAGTATGGAGGTAATGTATAGAAGATTGGAAGAGTACTTGAGTAATGCTTGACTGATTGCATTAGTTTATGGGTAATGTCTGGGTGACTGCATGAGTGCATGGGTTGTGTCAAGGTGATTGCAAGAGTGGAAGAGTAGTGTTGGGTGATTTTATAACTGCCTGGTTATTGGAGGAATGTTCGGATAAGTCTATGGTTACTAGCTGGTTGATTGCAGGAGTGCATGGGTAGTGCATGGGTTATTGCAGCAGTGCATAGGTAGTGCCTGCATAATTGTATCAGTGGATGTGTAGTGCCTGGGTGATTGGAAGAGTGCTTTCATAATGCCTCATTAATTTTGTAAGTGCATGTGTAATGCTTGGGTGATTGCATGAGTTTATAGGTAATACCTGGATGATTGCATGCGTGTATACTAGTGCCTGGGTGATTGCACAAATGCCTGGGTAGTGTCTGGGTGATTGGAGGAGTGCATAGGTAGTGCCTGGGTACTGCCTGGGTGATTTTATAAGTGCTTGGGTAGTGGCAGAGTGATTGCATGAGTGCTTGGATAGTTACTGGGCTATTGGAGGATTGCATGGGTACTGCATGGGTGATTGCACGGGTGCATGGGCAATGTCTGGGTGATTGGAAGACTACATTGCTAATGCTTGGCTGATTGCATTAGTTTGTGGGTAATGCCTGGATTATTGTATGAGTGCATGGTTAGTATCTGGGTGATTGCAGGAGTGCATGAATACTGCCTGGGTCATTGGAGGAGTGCAAGGATAGTGCATGGTGATTTTATAACTGCATGAGTATTCAAAGAGTGATTGAATAAGTGCATAGCTGTTGATTGGTAGCTGAGCGCTAGAACACATGGTCTCTGCAGCCGGCTCTCTTCACACTGAGCTGTCTGTCCATGTGGGCTTGCGCCTTAGCATCATTACACTCGCTGGTTTGTGTGTTATAAAACAGAAACAGCATATTCCCTAACAAGTCTGTTACACAGCACGCCCAAAGAGCAAGTGCTAATGATTAAGTGCATATGTATGCACCGGTAGACCCCGGCTCAAATTAAGCAGTAGTTTAAAGACTAAAATTACCAAACTGATGTAGCAGCATGGGTACAGGGCCCTAAAAGATGAAAGGCTGAGCGGTAGAACACGTGGTCTCTGCAGCAGGCTCTCTTCACACTGAGCTGTGCGTCCATGTGGGCTTGTGCCTTAGCATCATTACACTCGCCGGCTTGTGTGTTGTATGTTATGAAACAGCATATTTCCTAACGAGTCTGTTACACAGCACGCCCAAAGAGCAAATGGTAATGATTAGGTGGCCATGTTCGCACTGGTAGACCCCGGCTCAAATTAAGCAGTCATTTAAAGTCTAAAATTTCCCAACTGATGTAGCAGCAAGGTTGTCTGCTCCTAAAAGATGAAAGGCTGAGCGCTAGAACACGTGGTCTCTGCAGCAGGCTCTCTTCACACTGAGCTGTCCGTCCATGTGGGCTTGTGCCATAGCATCATTATACTTGCAGGTTTGTGTGTTGTGTGTTATAAAAGAGAAAAAGGATATTCCCTAACGAGTATGTTACAAAGCACGCCCAAAGAGCATGTGCTAATGATTAAGTGCCCATGTGCGCACTGGTAGACCTCTGCGCAAATTAAGCAGTAGTTTAAAGTCCAACATTGCCAAACTGATGTAGGAGCATGGTTGCCTGCTCCTAAAAGATGAAAGGCTGAGTGCTAGAACATGTGGTTTCTGCAGCAGGCTCTCTTCACACTGAGCTACGGGAGTGGGGCCGCGTGGCTCCCCTTCCCTAGGTCACTTCTGGCCCCGGGGACCCCATCCCCTGGGGCCTGGCCACCCTTTATTTTTAAGGGGGGCCATTAAAAAAATGAGGTGGTGGTCTCCTGGGCCAGGGGTTCGTAATGAACCCCTGTATTTAAATATAGAGTGCCCCAGGGAGGTGGTGGTCCCCGGGGCTTGAGGAGGCCCGAGAGCCCCACACCCTTATTGATTTCAAGCCCCTGGGAGGTGGCGATCCCTGGGGATGCGATGGGCCCCCGTGGCCCCTGCTACATTAATCAAATTGCCCCTGGGACCTGGCCCACCCGGGGGCTTTTAAAAATGAAGCGGGGGAGACCGCGCTCCGTTTTTTAAATTTTTGGACGGATTCGCGCACCGGTGCGACCCCACCCAAAAATAAAAAATAAAAATGCTTTTTTGGGGGCTTGGGGGTCCTTGTGGGACCCACCAAGCAGGCCTGGGGGGTCAGGGTGTTTTTACCCTGCCCCCTTTTCTTGTTTTTTATCGTTTTTATCACCTTTTTGATTTTAACTCAATGCGAGGCAAAAGATGGCTGGCAACACTTCCTGGTCTGCAGTGTTGTCAGTAAATTAGAATGAAGCTTGTGCTTGTGAGGTTAGGCTCCGCCCAGATATCTATATTTCTTTTTCCTTTAATATTTCAAAACTACTGAACGGATTTACACCATTTGAAAAAAAGGGCACTTTCTGAACCTGAGCTACCTTTTCGCCAAATTTGGTGTAATTCCGTTCAGCAGTTCGGGCTGTAGAAACTAGGTTCTAACTATAGCTACCTACTGGCAACTGCCAGTAGGTTACATATATATATATATATATATATTGTTTTCTGTCTGGGGCTTCTTTCCATTTTGTACTCTGGTTTCCTACTCTTTGTTCTCTCTCTCTCTCTCTCTCTCTATATATATATATATATATAGATGCATTTTTATGCAATGGTATATGTGAATGATATTCTGTGGCCATGCAAAAAGCAATAGCACACTACGGTTTGAAATGTTTTTGTCCCCAGCGTACCATATTGGATTCCTATTGAATTTTGCACTTGCACTTTATTCCTGACAGATTATGTGTACTGCTAACAACTATTCAATGTGTATTTTGCAGTTGTTATTTTGATTTCATCAGGCACTTGCCATCATTTGTGTTTGCATTTTTAGGCCAACATACCAATAGGGGATAGGAGCACTATGCTTTTATTGTTAAAATGCACTCTACTTCCTGTATTTTATATATCCCCCTGTCATCGTTTTATTGGTTGTTACTATGCCTGCCGCTGATTTTTTGCCTTTCATCCTTTTTCTTTGGGTGTTAGTGCTTTTAATACACTATAAAATGGTACACCTGCTTCTGGTGCGTCAAGTGACCAAGCTCCGCTTGCGGAGCGAAACGCGTCGAGGAGAGCACTTGCTCTATGATTGCAGAATAAAACTTACCACTGCTGACACGATTTTGGTGTGATGGCAATTTACCAAAATCTTCGATTTGATACTTGGGGAGAGAGGTTTGCGCCTGCTAAGTCCGCGTGGATAGCGGACGAGACTGTTTTCAATATATATATATATATATATATATATATATATATATATATATATATAATGGCGGATTTGGTGTTGGGCTTGTAATAAACAAAAATTGCACCAATATACGAAGACGTTGTATGCCTCATATATATCTATATCTATCTATATCTATCTATATATATATTCACTGAAAAAACCATAGGTTAGAGACCATATATAGTTAGCTGGACATTTTATTGACATAAAACCAATGAAATTCCATATATAGTTAGTTGCACTAACTATATATCGTGCACCCGCAATCCACTGCTGATGATGTCACATATTACATCATTCATGACATGGTCAGTGACATCACTGATGACATCACTGATGACATCTCAAATGACATCACTGATGACATCTCAAATGACATCACTGATGACATCATCTAGTGTCTGTGTTTTTGTAAAGTTTAAATATGTTTTACATATTGAAGAATGAGTGGATGTATGGAAGACTGAGTGTGTGTGTGGCTGGCTGGGAGGTGTGTGACTCTGTGCATATCAATGTGTACTTGTATCAGTGATTGTATAAGAGAGTAAGTATGTGTTAGTATATGTGTGAAAAAGTATGGTGGTCTGTGTTTAACTGTATAGATGAGGAAATCGAAGTGTGATTGATTCTTCACAGGACTGACTAGGTGTATGAGTGCATATGATAGTGTTGTAATAATGAGTGACTGTATGTATGAGTGATTGTATGGGTGAATGAGTGAATGTGTGTGTAGACGTAGGAATCAGTGAGTGCGTATGTAGTAACTGGTATTGGTGTTTCATGATGTCATCAGTGATGTCATTTGAGATGTCATCAGTGATGTCATTTGAGATGTCATCAGTGATGTCATCAGTGATGTCACTGAAGTATGGTGTTCTGTGTTTAACTGTATAGATGAGGAAATGGAAGTGTGATTGATTCTTTACAGGACTGACTATGTGTGTGAGTAACTCCATGGATGAGTGGCAGTGTGTGAGTGTCTGCATAGGTGTATGAGTGCATATGATAGTGTTGTAATAATGAGTGACTGTATGTATGAGTGATTGTATGGGTGAATGAGTGAATGTGTGTGTAGACGTAGGAATCAGTGAGTGCGTATGTAGTAACTGGTATTGGTGTGTCATGATGTCATCATTGATGTCATTTGAGATGTCATCAGTGATGTCATCAGTGATGTCATTTGAGATGTCATCAGTGATGTCATCAGTGATGTCACTGACCATGTCATGAATGATGTAATATGTGACATCATCAGCAGTGGATTGCGGGTGCACGATATATAGTTAGTGCAACTAACTATATATGGAATTTCATTGGTTTTATGTCAATAAAATGTCCAGCTAACTATATATGGTCTCTAACCTATGGTTTTTTCAGTGAATTTTCAAGGTTTTGTAAATGCAAATTCCTAACTATATATGGTCTATAACCTATGGTTTTTTCAGTGAATTTCATTGGTTTTTTAACAGCTAATATCTGTAGCTGTAAAATGTATTCTTCTTTAAATCCAAAAATATATTTTATATGTTTATTAATAACTTTTTTTTTAAATATTTTTTTTTTCTTCGTTCCCGCTTCGCGAATCGGGAAGCTTCCCGTTAGCTGACCTTGATGCCGCGAAATAGACCACGAGCCGGTAAACGTTTCTTTACCGCAACTGCCGCGTTAGAAAACAACATCGTGACGCCTCCCGTCCGCATGACGTTTCGCGTTGTCGCGTGATACGTCATATGACGTGCTACGTTAGCGAACTCGTACGCTTACCGAGTCGCAAAGCACAGGTTTCTGGAAGCAAACCGGGAGGCCCTGCAAAGCGCGTAACATACACACAGCAGGTCATGTGACTTGGTAATAACACTTTTCATTGGTTCATTTCACTTTCGGTTTCCTAATGATGTAAGACTAGGTCATATGATCTAAAATGAACACTTTTCATTGGTTGAGAACTATTTTTTTTCCCAAATGGTGAAAATCCCTCCTTCTTTCCTCACTCTGACTTTCATCATTATGAGAGAAAGACCCTTTGTTACCAGTGAGCAATGGCTTCTTTACTAGCTTCAGCTGGTGCTTCCCCACCACCTCCACCACATCCAAGGAAGAGTGGACCACCTGCTAAAGTTATAATTCAGCAAGAAGACGAAGAAGAGGAACAGGACGACCTAGATAATCTCCCTATTATGGCCAGAAGATCTGTTGTACCGGAAGTAACGGGACCAGAGGGCAGGGAGATGGTGCCAAATATACAAACGAGATTTCGTGAAGTAAAACAAGTCTGCCTACATTGCAGTGGATTCATTTGCTACGCAGAAAGTAGCATCACTCTGATCAACAGAGCTATTGACAATCATGCTCATGTTTGTCCGAAACTCCCCAAACAATAAATTCATTTTTTTTGTTTTCTTGCTCCTGTTGAGCCCTTTACAATGAATCGTTTTCGTTGCCCCCTCCGAAAAAAAAACAAAAAAATTATAAAACTGTTCAGAAAAATTCAAAAAAAGTAAAAAAATGTTCAGAAAAATAATAAAAAAAATATAAAACAACAAAAACAATTTAAAAAAAAGTTCTTTTCAGAACTACCTCCCCGTTATTAAAAAATTGGTACAATATTTGCAACTGTGCCAACCTCTATTTCTCTTAGTTCGCTTCCCAGTTCGCTCCCCGGTACGCGAACCGGAAGCGAACCCAAAAATTTCTTTTTAAAAAAAGAACAGTAAGTATAAGGGAAGGAAACAGACACTTATGTTAAAAGAAAGACAGCTATAAGGGAGTAAACTAGAGATACTATTACCCGTAATCCACTGCTGATGATGTCACATATTACATCATTCATGACATGCTCAGTGACATCATCAGCAGAGGATTGCGGGTAACAGTATCCCTAGTTTATTCCCTATAGCTGTGTTTCTTTTAACATAACTGTCTGTTTCCTTCCCTTATACTTACTGTTCTTTTAAAAAAATTTTTTTTAGATCAGTCAGAAACAGTGAAAGTAATGAAATATAAAAGACTACGTAGAATATGAGGACTGTATGCAACAACTTTGACACTTACAGAAGCCTCACCTTCTCCATGCCTCCTACACAGTTCTACATGTACATCATAAATGCAAACAGAACAGAATTAATTATACATGTTAAATGGTTTATTTTTGCTGTTCTCAGAATGTATCAAATTTCACTAAAACAGTGACTTGAAGGTATTCATCATATAACAGCGGGGAAAAAAAAACACAATCAAAATGATTGTGTTTAAAAAACCCATACAACATTAAAAATCAGAATTCAGAACTCCTTAAAGTTAACTTACTTTCCATGACGGCCAAGGATGTCCTATGAACAGCTTACACTCTGTTGTGCTGTTATTACTTTCAACCCGCCACTTTCTGAAAGAAAACCTCCATCGTTTTCAAAAACATGTTACATACAATAAATGACTTCTTGCTCTCTACCACAAGATTCCACAAGGCCAAATCTTGTCAGAGCCATGTATAACTCTTGGATTTCTTGTTAGCCAATCCCGTCTTTTCGCATTTCCACAACTTTCAGAATTAAAATGTTGAAGATCATTTACACAATCCTGGACTAGTAATATCTTCCCCTTCTTCCTCAATCATGTTCTACATTTCCTATCACACTGATACTGCTTACTATGAAGCAGACTTACACTACCTTTATGACTAGTACAATTATTTAATTCTCTACATCACTTTTAATCACAAAGCAATGTAAAACAGTAGACAGCATTGCAGACTTACATTCCCTCTACTCCATGTTTTGATTGGCTGCTTCAATTAGCTTATAAAAAGAAACAGTTTTTCTGAACTCATTCAAAGTGCACGTATTTCTCCATAAAGTCCAGTGTTATGGTAAGAAGTTATGTCTCTGTACTACACTTATCCTCAAGGCCAAATCGTGTAGGAGCCATGAGAACTTCTTGAAATTCCTCAGAGCACATCCCGAGATTCTTTCCCTAAAATTTTGGTTTTAAAAACACCAGGTAAGAGTTTTTAAGGTCAAACGGCAATTTTTTTTTGAAAATTAAAACAGAATCATTGCAGAATGACCAGCCATTTCTACACTTTAAATAAGCTGTATAATGTCCTGATGTTATTGAAGGACCATCATGATATATAATTGCTACAGTTACAAAAGTCCTTCCTGATATTGACAACTGTGAAGCCACAGAATTTTTAATTAAAGTTGTCAATTTTGTTCCATCAGGCCTACATCGTTGGAACATTAAAATGACATACTGGCCATATGTTCGTATAAATAATGTGGACATCATTTCAGATTTACATTGGCTACACTCCATGTTGTGATCAGCTGCTTTTACTAGCTTATTAAAAGAGACTGATTTACTGTCTGGCAAAGTTAAATATATAAATCTTTCTGAGTCTACACTAGTAGTACTTGATACCCTACAGTTCTCGCAGTCATGCTGCCATTGATAAGAAAGCCCAAACAGGTGATCTACATCTACACCTTCATCATGCAATACATCAAGCATGTACATTAAAAACTCCTGACAATCTTGCTGACTATTTTGAGAGAATTGTGTTTGGCCTGAACATCTGTCTAACAGATTTCGAATTTCAGACACACTTTCTATGTTTGTTCTATCAGTGCTACATTTCTCTAACACAGAATTTAACAAACTGCAAAATCTTTGATCAGAATTGACCACAATCTCTTCTTTTACATTTTCTAGAGAAAACAAAACATTAACTACTACATTAGCATAGCAGTTGACACCAGAACTGTTTTCAAATTGAAAACCAACAACATCTTCAACAGAATCCTTTTTGTTTCTGCTTGTAATTTCAGGTTCATCGACTTTTCGTCTTTTTGCTACAACCTCCCCAGTATTGGTCACATTTCTTCGTTTCCGGCCTACCACACGTTTCTCAAACAAAGGATACTGAGGCAAATGTGGCGCATACTCTCTTCTCAACCTATTGTATTCCTTAACACAATCTAGATCCGCACAAATGTTTGTGACATCACACTCAATCAAGTACAATCCCGATAAAGTCCTAACTCGTGACAATGCCACATATGCCATACCCTCCTTGAACACAGAACTGCCAATATTCACCAATGCACAGTCTACACTTAAACCTTGCGATTTATGAATTGTCACCGCATATGCCAAGCAAACAGGAAACTGCTTACGACGAACATATAAGTCTTTTACAAGCAAAAATCTAGCAGAACAACGAGCAATTAGCTGTACTTCCTCAATGCCATCAAATTTAATTTTTAAAAATTCAATTCCATCTCTATTTCTGTATTTCACAAAATCAACAACATTACCCATTGATCCATTTACCAGACCTCTTTCAACATGTAAATTCCTTCTTAAAATTATACGGCAGTTCAAGCACACATTCAGAGTCTTTTCAAAACCCGCAGTTTTAGATATACTCTTCTCTAATGAATCCAATTTTGTTTTCAGATTCTCAGACAAAATAATTGTTGATCCCATATGCTCTACTCTGTCAATAGCTTCCAATTTCACAATCTCTTGCTTTTCTAAATGCAACATTTTGTTGTTGAATTTGGCACATTCTGCAAGAGTTGGCATCAAACATATTCCAGATTTTTTCTCAGTAACTTTCTGAAAAATATTCTCAGGCACAACATCTTCGTCTGGATATAAATTTGTCAGTAATCGTGCATGTAAAGCTTCTTTCCCATGCTCGGTCACTTTTCCAATTCTAACATCTTGTAGAATAGTCTTGTAAACTTCATCCTTTGCCTGACGCATATTTTCATGCAGTTCAGCATAATTGAAGTTTAACCATATATTGACGTTGCCAATACTCCCTAAGCACTTCCTGGTATCTTCATGCGTGAGCATTTTGAACACAGGTTGCCCTTTCACTGGTGTCAGCTGCAGAAGATCTCCGAAAACAATGATGTGTTTGCCACCAAATAACACATCATACTCTGTTTTGAGAACTTCTTGCATTCTCAAATGCACAAAGGCAAGCATGACATTGGAAACCATGCTTACTTCGTCAATGATAAGAAGTTTCATTTTCCTCAAGACTCTTGAAACTTCAAAACAAGCATCTCCAGATAGCTTGTGATATTCTAATTTGTTGTCATGCTCCACTGGCAGCATCAGTAAACGATGTAAAGTAATCCCTTTAATGTTATGTGCTGCCAGTCCAGTTGGAGCGGTGACAACACAAGACAGCGATGACTCTGTCCTTTCCTGCAAATAACATGAAATTGCTTTAATAAGGAAACTTTTTCCAGTTCCCGCTTCTCCACTCACGTACAGTCGGACAGGCTTCAACGACGTACATGAGCACTCTTTCTTGTCATGACTTAATCCATGATCAATTTGCATGGTAAGTTCGTCATATATTTTCCTCTGCTCAACGTTGAGTTGTCTTTCCAACTCTTCTAAGTTAACCGCATCCTCCTGAGCATGTGCCATGGCTCTTTCCACTTCATTCATAGCAGTGGCAGCTTAATTTTCGATAAGAGGTCCTCCTAGTGGATCCTGACTCAATGAAGCAGAACTCTGACTGTCCTGAGAACTGTCTCTGGCAATCTCGGCTGCAATCGTTGCTTCCTGCTCAATTTCCACATTCAACATTTCTACATATTTGGGAAAAGCAGGACATTCTATGGTCTCCTTGGCAGCATTGAATGAGTCTTCGTAACAAAGGAAATCTCCAAGCAGTTCCTCTTCTGCACGCCAAGGCTTAAAAAGTTGCAAAAGTGCTAAATAGAAAAACTCCTTTTTTTCAGGAGATTCGCCACTCAATTTTCGATGGTTTATCAAGTGGCATTTTCTTTGCTTGACCAGACATCCCTCACTTCCTATTACAGCATACACTCCTTTCTCAGTATCTTCTTTGATGTTCCTCTTGAATATGTAATTTTGCAGAACCTCATACAGACAAACATTCTCGAGGTGACTGCTTCGATTTGGATAATATGTATCCAACATGTTGCTCTATAAAATGTCGGTACTGTTTGGCTCCTTTTCCGCCAAATACTCAATTTCCCGCACAGGTTTCAGAACTCGATTACGCGTTGCAGCAAGACCAACACTCGCCCAAACGATACTCCTGGACTTGGCATAGAGACTTGCTGAAGACAACCGGTCAGAACATTCGTAAGCTCCGATTTCTCGATGCGACAACATCTTCAGACTGAGACTGTACAACTTCTTGCTGAGGCTCTTTTCATGGGAAATGTCCTCCCACATATCCTTCAATTCTGTCTTCTCTTTTTTGGTGATGTAAGATGTCACATACCGAGCCACAGCCATACAGTTATCAGCCACAAACTGTATATCCATGTTAGCATTCCACATGGACAAAATCACCGGGTTGTAGTCGTTAATGTACTTAGACTCTTCGTTCCTCTTCAAATTGTATGTGTTTTTAGGTGATTTCTTCATCACATTATGTCGCAGCGAAGACATCAAACTGTTCACTCTTCCTTTAGAAATCACCGGTCGTGGAAAGCCGAAACGACATTTGGTGTAGAACTTGTCTTTGTTCCGGAATTTACGACGACAGTACTTTCCACATCGATGGCTTTGGAAACGTAGAACTTTTTCTCGTAGGCTTTTTTTCTCCTTTGCGTTTGGAACAGCACACGTAGAATATTGTTCTATGAAACTCATCACTGAGTCTTCTGCATCCGTTCCAAATTTAGGTGCATCCTTGATCCACAGCAACATATGTATATGAGGAGCACCTCTTGCTTGGTACTCCTTCCTCCAGAAGAAATCCAACACCTCTCCAAGAGGTGGATTCTTCTTATTCATGATGAAAGACATCATACCTTCAAATCTATGATTGAAGTACCTACATACATTGACTGGATCCAAAGAGCACAGTTCTCCGGGTGTCTTGAATTCGATGTTTTCTACGTTAGCATTTGCCTCTCGTAGAAATTCAAGTAAGTCTTCCCAGCCATACTCAGCACAGCTCAAAGTGAGGAACCATGTGGGAGTTCCTAAGTTCCTTAGCATACATTTTAAATCACCATGACGACGGTACCAGTACTCATTAGTACCACGCTGACACGCCATGAGATTAATCAGGTGAGAATCCAAAATACTGTCTTGGACATTGACTTTATCCATAAAGTCACTTGCCGAGATGTTTTGCATGTGTATACCACTTTTCAAGATGTGGTTCACTGCATATGACAGTCCAGACAGATCGCTTTCAAACAGGAGATGAAACAAATAAGGAATGCATTGTCGAAACCTAGGATCTCCTGCATACAATCGCAAAGTCCGGTATTCAGAAGCAGGAATTTGATGAGGTCGCTCATCATATCTTCCTCCCTGACCTGTTGGAAAAAGCTGTGGGAAACACCGAGCTTCCAAACTTTCCTCCCAAACACTAATGGGACTCCCTTTCGCTTGTTTCATTTGAAACAACTCAATAGCATTCCCCATGACTTCCTTGGAATGCAAAGGATGAACACTATAATGTTCATATATTTCTTCACTAGTACAGGGTTCTACTTTCTCAATTTGACCAGCACACAAATCGCTATCCTCTTCCTCACTTACTTCCTCTTCTGCAACATATACATTTTTATAGTACTTATTATATTTTTTCAAATACAATGTTGCCCTTTTGACTTTCCTAACATCTACTAAATCTTGCCATATTTTCTTATTCTTTGTCGGAACCCCATTAACTAAGATAACAAGAGGTTCCTCTTCCACTTTTTCTACTCCAATTGTGTTAATGTTTTTCTTCAAATCTAGAGGCAAATAAACAACTCTTCCCTTTAATCCTCTCTGTAAATCTGATGGAGGCAATTTCCCTGTCTTTGGCTCCATTCTTACAATAGCCTGAAAGGGATGGATACTTTGAATCAAAATAGATTCATAAGTATTTAAATCCTTCAATTCAGAAGGAATCTCAACCAATTCCAGATTATTATGAACTGCTCTAGCAGGCATCTGGTTTTGATTTAATTTGTTACAACAATAAGTACACACACGTTGATCCAATCCCAAATCAAAACAATTTTCTACCATCAAGTATGTTGTAAAATCCTTCCATTCACTATTATTTTCCCTTTCACTTTTTCCATATAAATCCACTAACTTAGTCTGATTCTTATAATAAGTGCGTCGACAACACACAAGTGAAATTTGGCCTCTCACTTGATTTCACCTCAAACGTCGCAATTTCCCTCTGGAAATTATCTGTACTGGAAACCTGTACACTATCTTCCACATTACTCTCTTCTTCTTGGTCAATTTCAACATTCTCCTCTTTACTTCCAAAGTAACAAAACTCAATTTCTTCACATATATTCTTCACATCTATTTCAGAACCATGCAAAAGAGCAGCGCATAATTGTTTAAGCATAATTGCTGGACTCTTAGCATAATACAACATTCTAACTAATTTCCTCACTTTATTATGATGCACTGCTAGCATCCTGAAATGATGAAAAACACTCTGGCATACTCTCCTGGAAAGACAAGCCAGTGAATGACCATGCAAACCTATCACTTCTCTCACTCTGCAATGATCTAATTCTTGCAACAACTTCATTTTGTGCTTCAAACTGTTCTTACTAAATGACCGTATAAAATCACAAAGCAAATTGATGGAATCCTGTCGTACACTGCAAATACTACTACACTTCCAGGTGTACACAGGACCCTTAGGACGTCTCCCTAAAACCTCATTACCTAACACCTCTTCTATCTCTGTTGTCACAAGTTTTTCTTTTTCAACTGGACAACCATCTTTCACTTCATAAGCTCGACCACTGGTGTCAACTGCATGCACCAAATCATTATCCTGGAAATAACTCTCCTCATTAAAAAATGCCTCAGAGCTGGAACTATGCATCCATTCTCCAGAAAAAACTTCACAAAAATTACTACGATTAACTATTCTCTTCCATCTACTATTTCTTTTGAAATCATAAATTACCTTGTTTAGCTTCCGAATTCTATTGATTGTCAAAATAAATAACTTACGTTTAATTTCAAATGCCTGATCAATAACTTTCTCCAAAAAATTTTTTCTCTTATAAAAAACCACTTTCTGCTGACCTTTCTTAATATTTTTTAACAAATTCCCAATTATCCTGTTGCGGAACATTCGTTTACGAATATCCCTAAACTCTTGTTTCCTTCTACTTTCATGCATAGAGTTATCTCTTACTCTAGCAGTAACATTTCTCATTGGCCTTTCCTTACCATTTGAATTCTGTCTCCTTTTCTGGAGTGAAACATTTTCTGTAGTAATATTTTTTTTACTACACATATTTCTTATGACTGTTTTTCGACTCTTACCCGGTGCTTTCTTGGTGACTTGACAAATCTTTTTGTTAGAGGACTGCTGCATTCTTCCATGGTCCTGCTGTCTTTGACGTTTTGCAGCCTTTCTTACTCTTTCTTTGCTAGGCATCCTAAAATCTTGAAATAATCTGCAGTTGAATCTGTGGTAAAATATAATAAAAAATGTTATTAACCACTATTACCCAACAGTAAATTAATAACAGTCATCAAAAACTTAACACACTACTTAAGTATATAATATACTGAAGCCTATCTCCAATTTTTCACTGAACAGGACTCATCTCTTCTTAACCTTGGATAAACCTCACCTACTCTGTGTCCCCTGCACATAATTAAATGTAAAGGGGCAGATTTATATTAACTAGCACATCCCCAGGGATGCACCAGTTAACGTGCACCGCTGCTCTGCCACCCACGGTGTGCCGCATTTACAATCAGATAGGACAAAGCTACATCAAAACCCTGCGCCTGCTTGAAGCAGGCATAGATCTTGACGCAGGTAGGCTGAAAGCTAAAGCAACAACTAAGTATCGTGTGCAGAAGTTACAAAAAAGGAAAAATGGCGTTTAAACCAGTAATGAGCCCATGCTAACGTAACACAGTGTAAAAATATCCAGGATCTACATCAGTTTGGGGTTCACGAACCTGGCAGGTACAAGGCACTGAGGCTTTCCACCGTGCATGTCTCATCCCAAATCATATGTTGTTTGTGAATGAAACAATTTCCCAGACCAAATGCTTTGGATTGGCTACTTCTAAAAAATTAAACACCCCTACTATCCCGGAGTTAGAGGAATATGATGGTTGGAGTAATTTTACTCGTTGTCCATTAAAGATTTACAGGCCCTACTCCGTAATTCTTCCTTTAACATTTCCAGTATAAATCCAAAAGGTTCACTGCTTTGGCAACGTGCCTTATCCACGGTTTAATAACGCTGCCTTTTGCTTTATATAAGTTTTCAAATTGTATGAAATATATACCAATAGGTCGTTATTAACCTTTAGGTAGTGGTTTTCTTCATGAGGTCTGGTCGCTTCCATACACATACAGATTTTCAAAGATGATCAAGACCTTTATCTGAATGGAGAGGAATGCACTGAGACGCCAGATCATTCACTAATGTGTAGGCACATACAGTTACACGGTTCATGCAACAAACACCGACCAAATATGGCTTGCGTGTTGCAAGGCACGCCAGTTCCTGCTATCATCCCCACGTTCAAGTTCTTGGAAAATGGTAGTTATTTGATGCTCAATAATGAAGATTGTTCTGGGTTAATTAAAAGTATTCATTTTATCGTAACAGTAAATGAACGGGTTATTTGCTGCAGAAATGTTCTATTTCCTCCCACACATGAACATAGGGAGTTTTCAATCTGGCCACAAATACCAACCTTGGGAGCACATTTCAACAGCATGGCAAGAATAAGAGCTCTTTTGTCTCAGAGAGAGGTGGCCTTGAGTTCGGCCCGTGAAACTTTCGTGCTTCACATAGCGAACACCCGTACAGAGGTGCAGACCCTTTTAAATACAGATTCGACTTTGCATTTCAGCAAGATTACCCATTCATTTCCATGCAGCAGGAGGCCCATAGGAATGAAGGTGCAATTTGCGATTAGCAATTACCTCATCGCAAATTACGAATTTTTCCGACGGTGCAGGGGTGTCTCAAGAACACCCTGCTGCACCCCTGAAAAAAAAATTTGGGGTCATATGGCGCACATAAATTTTGAAAACATTCCTTTACCTCAAAAACGATTTTCAACTCATAATTTGAAAACACTGCACATGGGGAAATGACTTAAAATGTCCTTAAGACACATAAAAGCATTTTTTGATTGCCTTTGCAGCATGTTTCAGTCACCTTTAACATGCCTATGTAACGGAAACATTCAAAATCTAAATTTGCCATGCACAGGTGGGAGCATATTTACAAGCAATTTGCTCCACACACAAACTTCTTACATTGAAATGGGAAAAATAACATCAGAGACTCTCAATTACCTTATAAAGAAGCAGACACCATTATGTCCTTCTCATCAATATTAAAACCATTGCTTTTTCTCAAAAACGATTTACAAGTCATAATTTGAAAACACTCCACAGCTCCTATGCATATAAAAGCCCTGTCAGTACTAATACTTCACATTTTCTCCAATTACAATTTCTCAAAGAAACAAAATCTATTTGTGAAACACTTGAGACAAAGCAACATTTGAAAAACACAACTTTCTTCATAATTTTCTCCTTAAAGCACACTATTTTCTATCTAAATTAAAGAAATTTTTTCTCACCTTAGCAAATACTTTGAGTTTCAAAACAGTCTCAGAAACACACCAATTTGTCTTCAGCAGAGCAAAAGGTATGCACTCCAGAGTCTGCAGCTATCAAAAGCACAGAAATGCTGTAATTCCTCACACAGATCTCTCATGTCACCCAATCAAAACTCTTCCCTCACTTTTTTTCAAAGCAAAACCCTTCCCCCCTCTGCCCCCTCTCTGCTTTTTCTGCATAGCAACCACCTCTTGCAAGACCTCTCACACAACAATGTTGCAATTGAACTCTGAACTCTCAGTGCACCTGCATATCCAAAGCATTCTTTCATTTAATGATTTTTTCTTCGCCACTCAAAATACATCCTTCAACGAACTCATCCATGCACACTAACTTTCTGTTTTCAGCAATCAAAATCCACCAATCACTCTTACTGCTTCATTAACACAGAAACTCCTCAGTTTTTTTCATTTTACACTCTCATTTTTTCAACTGCCATTTCATTGCCACACTTCATCTGACTGCAGGAGAACCTTCTCTCGCCATGTTTTCTGTCTGGATTGTTGGACATAGCTACATCTATTGGGCTCAAAGGTACGCTGAAAACAGGAATTTACCTAACCTCAATTTACAAGATGTGGAAATTAAGTGGTTTGGCCACAGAGGATTAAAATGTCACCAATTGATACCATTGGTGAAAACCTTTATGCATTTGCCAAAACCTGACCTGTTAATTGTGCACTGTGGAGGTAATGATTTGGGCACTTTGACTGGGGTAGGTCTGGAAATGCTTTTAAAGGACACCTTTGAGCAATTGATGGCACTTTTTCCTCAGACTGCCTTGGTATATTCAAATATATGCCAAAGACAGAAATGGAGGTGGTCGAACCAATTTTGTCCACAAATTGAGAAATCGAGGAAGCATGTAAACAAATCTGTTTCAGCTTACATGAGAGACCATGGAATGGGCTCCCTGTACAACAATAACTTGCGTTACTACATGCAAGATATCTACAGAGCAGATGGAGTTCACTTCTCAGATGAGGGCAACAGAGTTTTCACTCTGAATTTAAGACTGTGCATTGGTACCTACTTATAAGTACCTAAATGTACCATAAACCCAAAAGCTCTTCTCAGAGCTACCCTACATCTGATCACTCACAATTATTATTTTACTCTAACTTTTTTCACTAATTTTCAAGAAAGTACGCTCCCCAGACCGCTTCCCGGTTCGCGAACCGGGCGCACTCCACGCAAAAAAACTAAAAAAACTGTATATTTTTTTTTTGCCCTGCGAGACCCTTTCAAAGCCTCCACATCAAACCTAGGGGGTCAGGGAGGATCTACTATGCCCCCTTATGGTCATTTGCCCCTTCGCTTTGGCCTCCTCTTGTCTCTCGATCCTACCGAGAGACAAGATGGCGGCCGCTACGGACTGTTTGGAATGTTTACAGACGCCGAAAAACCAATCAGCTTCGCAAACCTCCGTAACGCGAAAAGTACGAGAAGCGGAGCGCTGTTACAGATATATATCTTTTTTTGAACGTTAATTTCTCAAAATCCACTAGAGCACATATATTGAGACCTAGCAAAGGCACATCGGGCTACCAGTCCCTACAATTTTGCCAAGTTTCGTGCAAATCCATTCAGCCGTTCGATTATTATTATTATTATTTTTTTTGCCCCGCGGTGCCCTTTTAAAACCTCCACATCAAACGTAGGGGGTCACCGACGATCTACTATTCCCCCTTATGGTCATTTGCCCCTTCGCTTTGGCCTCCTCTTGTCTCTTGATCCTACCGAGAGACAAGATGGCGGCCGCTACGGACTGTTTGGAATGTTTACAGACGCCGGAGAGCCAATCAGCTTCGCTTCGCAAAGCTCCGTAACGCGAAAAGTACGCGAAGCGGTGCGCTGTTACAGATATATATCTTTTTTTGAACGTTAATTTCTCAAAATCCACTGGAGCACATATATTGAGATCTAGCAAAGGCACATCGGGCTACCAGTCCCTACAATTTTGCCAACTTTCGTGCAAATCCATTCAGCTGTTCGATTATTATTATTTTTATTTTTTTTTGCCCCGCGGGGCCCTTTTAAAACCTCCACATCAAACCTAGGGGGTGAGCGACAATGTACTATGCCCCCTTATGGTCATTTGCCCCTTCGCTTCGGCCTCCTCTTGTCTCTCGATCCTACCGAGAGACAAGATGGCGGCCGCTACGGACTGTTTGGAATGTTGACAGACGCCGGAGAACCAATCAGCTTCGCTTCACAAAGCTCCGTTGCGCGAAAAGTCCGCGAACCAGAGCGCTGCCCGGTCCGCTGTTACAGATATATATATTTTTTTAAACGTTAATTTCTCAAAATCCACTGGAGCACATATATTGAGACCTACAAAAGGCACATCGGGCTACCAGTCCCTACAATTTTGCCAAGTTTCGTGCAAATCCATTCAGCCGTTCGGGCTAAAAGTGAGGCCAACCGCCCTATGGAAAACTCAATGTTAAAAACACGTTTTGGGACCCCCCTTTTTTCTCGGCCCCCCCTTGACGAACCCCCCCAAAATTTTCAGGGGCTGCTCAGAAACAAAATGTGCCATTTTCCTGAAAATTTCAGCCAATTCCGTCCACAAACGCCAAAGTTATTAGACATAGAATTTTCAAAAAACCCATAGAGAAAAAATCCTAACTATATATACCTACTGGCGACCGCCAGTAGGTAATATATATATATATATATATATATATATATATATATATATATATATATATATATATATATATATACGCTCAACAACACCAAAACAATTCTGCGCACTCACAGGCAGGTGCGAATCCTGCGGGGGTGCACCCGCATAAATATTTCAGCTCCACTTTCTCTCCACCTCGGCTTCCGCCAGGAAAGACTCACACTTTGATAAAGAACATCAACGGGATAGAGATGTTTTAGCCTACTTCTGTTTAGATCATGTTCCCGACAATCCCAGGGATGGAGATAGGATTGTAAGGCTTAGGAGATTGGAGTCGCGCTATATAATTGATCTGCGAACAAAAACTAGCATGGTCTTAACAGTAGTGAAGAACTGGCTATACATCTGGGTGAATAGTAGGACTCTTTGGTCTTTGTATTTATGTGTCTGGATCCTTTTAATGACTCAAATGAATTGAACTGAATTGTCAATAATGTCAAATGAACTAAAGGGTTATTGATATTAATGTTTTCATTTTGTGTAAGTTGCTTCTTTAGTGTTTTCTCCTCTATTGAATTCTTTATTAATTTTGTTGTTTGTCTCTTTCCTCTCCTATCCCCTCTATACTTCAATTTTATTTCATTTCGATGTTATCAATGGTGGAATGCGTCCTATTTGAAACATTTGTGATGATTTGAATTTTGTTTAGGAGGCTCTAATCATTCTATATTTATTCAATTCCGGACACATGCCCATCTAGGGCTTGATTGATTTACATGAACTTGATAATGTTTGCCCATCTTGGGCTTGATCGGTTTTCAAAATGTATTATTGAATTTATTTTCGGATGAATTGTGCATGCGAAAGTTGATCAGTTTGTGGAAAAGTAAATTTTGCCATGTTATATGTGCCTACGTGTTCCCCATGTTATGATACATGTGCATGATCGATATGCATGTATTCCCCTCTGATCAATTAAAGACGCAATTACAGTTGTGTCCATCTCTAGTATGCCAGTTTCCAGTCTTCGTGAAAACAACGAATATTAGGCCTATGTAAAGCTACGTTGCCACGTTTTACAGTGTGCACGTTAATTCATTGAATTGTCCCCGTTTCTAGGCCTCAAAAGGGCCCGGACTCAGATTCAGCTCCTGTCTCCTGAACCCTCCTCGAGGAGCGATACAGCCCCCACCTGTATCCCTGACCCTTCACTTACTTTCATGCCTCGCAGTGCCCGGCTCGGCCTGGCTCTGCCTCCAGTCTGCCAAGAGTATGTTATGCTTCCAGTTATCAGTCCAGCCCTCCTTCCCTGCATTCCTAAGCTACTGAATCGCATCAATAGTTTCCGTCATGGTCTAGCCTTTATGTCTCCATGTAAGAGAAATACTGTATTAATATTCATAGAATATACCTCGCACACACACTACATGTAGAATAATGCATGCACCAGTCTTAATGTCTGTTAGCCTTTACCCTGATAACTTTTGGATTCTATCAACATGTTCTCTAAACACTAGATACTAGATAGGTTTTAGGTACATGTCGCTCTGACCCTCCAGACTTTCGTCTCCTCTTCTAGTGCAGAAGTCAGAGCCCCCCAGTTCTCCCTAGTAACACGTCATTGTCAGTTTGCGCGCACCACTAGGTTAGAGGTCCCAGCTGCTCAGGTAGCCCCCTCCATGTTTCCGCCCCGTTTATGACATATTCTGTTACGTTTGCATCACATGTCTATGTATACGCCCTGTACACACCTCTTGTTACACCCACTTTATGCCTTATCTTTCGCGACTGCTACAAACTCCGCCTACTGCTACGCCTACTGTATTCAATACAATGTATTTGTTTAACTATAAATATTGTGCACTGTTATTAAAGTTGGCTAGCCATTCCCAGATCCTGCCCCGGCAGCTGCCGGGCCCTGCCATCCTATTCCCGTACAGACTGTCCTGTTCCTGTCCTTTTATGCTTAATTAAAGCCTGTCAACTCTAGCTACCTCGTATCTTGACTCTTATTTATTGAGCTAACCGTTTATTGTTTATTGTCAAAAATAGAACCGGTATTTAATTATTTATTTACCACATAATGGCGCCCGAATAGGGACTTGCCCTTTCCCCACGCGCCGGAGAAGCCACGCAGGCCCCCTGATCCTCTGCAGCCGTGACGGAACCATACCGAGCACGTGCAGATATTTCTGCTTCAAGTATCCCTCAGGCCCACGGAGGAGACGGAGGTTGCGGTCCAGCATCCAGACGAGGCGGTGGAGGAACGCGGCGAGTCCCGACCAGAGCCCAAGCCGAGAGTCCAAGGTCCGAGGTATCCGGAGGCCCACCTGTAACTGAAGTCCGAAGTTCGTCCGTCCGTCGTCGTAGCAGTCCAGTCCAGTCCGAGGCCTTCCGTTCTTGCTGCCCGGTGAGTACCGTTGCTGGGGTAGTATCTAGACAGGGTCAATTAATTTGTCTCTGGTCCGTGGGTTTGGGTACACAGATCCAACACGAAGTGTCCACCTAGGTGGATGCGGGTCCTGACGTGTCTCTTTATGAGACCGGTAAGTTTCGTACTGTTTTAGCAGTGCATCTAGTCATTCCAGTAAGTTCTGTTCTGTTCTCGAGAAATTCATGTGTTTCTGTTCTCAGTATTCCAGGTAGTATTTTGTCCGAACTGTTATTTTTAAATGTTATTTCAATGTGTTTTCAATGTCGTGGTATGAGTGATTTGTTTTCTTAAAGTTATTATTGTGTTTATCGTGTATTGTACTGTGTCCAGACTCTAGCCTAGTCATGCCTCTGTTCTCTAAGTTACGTCAGTTAAAAACTAGAAAAGGTCTGCTCGAGGAAGCAGTTCCTGTCCCGCCTAGGGACAGTCCAGGTCATTTTATGTATCATAAACATGGCATAAGTGCCATATTATATCTAGATTTATGGGTAGAGTGCACCAAGGAATTAGAAGAGAAATATAGATGGCCTGTATCAGGCACATGGGATGCCGAGTGCATCATGCGAGTAGAAGAAGCATTATGGAAAAAGAAATCCAGACAGTCCCAGAAAGATGCCATCGAGTTATGGCGCAAAGAATCTCATAAAAGAACAGAGAAAGAAATCAGAAAGTCAGAATTAAGTAGAGAATCCTCAGAAAGAGCCCAAGAAAGGGAATTAATCGAAATAGGTGAACGAGTTAAAGCCGAACAGTCAGACAGACAGAGAAATGCCCTCATTAAGGGTATGTATCCTCTTTTTGCCGAGGGCTTGCCAAAAGCAACCCCGGAAGCACCATGTAATTTCCCGCCGCCATTAGTTCCGATTAAGCTACGTCACAAACCGACCGCAGCTGATATTTTTCTCTCGTCCTATTTGGACGACACAGTCCCAGAATATGCAAATCCTGCTCCGCCAGTTCCTGTAAACAATGTAATTCCTGTTCTTCCAGCCACCGGGGCACCTGTTACAGCGCCTGTTACGGTACCCCCGGTCCAGCCCGTAGTACAAATTCCCGCTACATCAGTCACTCTGCCAGCACGAAGAGTATCCGTCGACGATTCCAGTTTAGGGGCCGCGGGGGGAGGTCCTCCTGGTACCCCGCCGCCACATAAACGTGTAACATTAGTCGAGTTACATGAACGTGCGTTACAGCGTACGCCCAAACATCAGTCCGTTGCAGATATCAGACGAGCTCTTACCGAATGCCGTTATGATCCAGTCCCAGGCGATGATAATATGGTTATATATTCATTGCGTGTAAGACGGGTGACCGAGTATTTGGACACCCTACCGAATATGAAAGAAGATCTAGACAGAATATATCGTTTCATCCGTACAGGAGACGATCCAGAAAGTATTGGCGAAATCATGTCTCTAAGGAAAGCTGAGACCCAGCTCATGCTATTAAAATTTCTAATCAATTGTTTAGTAAGGGAACAAGATTGTCCGACTAAAGATCCGACCGAAATGAAAGTCCTGACAAGGTGGAGTGATAATATAGCTGAGGGTAGACACAAGACACTCAGTAGTATAGAAAGTATGTACAAGAAAATTCGTAAGGAAATAATAAGGTTTCACGAGAAACGCAAAGCAGCACAAGTAAGCGAGAAAGAAAACGACTCTTCTACTGAAGAGGTAGACGACGAGAATCCTTCCAGAATAGCGTATGTAGGTAGAACTAGACTTCCCGACCGACATTCACGTCTAGAACACAAGAAAGTTTTTCATCTTCCAGCACCAGAACAAGGTTCTCTTGAACAAGTATTCCAAGCTACCGATAAAATCCTGAAATCACGAATCGGTTATAGTGAACTTAGTACCATGCATGAACAAGAACTAGCCCGATCAGCAGTCCGATGGGTTACTGATTCTACCACTTTTCCAGACGAAATAGTGGCACAAATGTTTCTGAAACTGCCCCCAGCCGAGCAGCGACTGGTGGGTATGTATATGATCCAGCACCTCATCACACTGTATGGGGGACAACATTCTGACCCAGGTCCGTTACACGATGTCCTGAACGAGTTACTCCAGTATAAATGGAAAGGTTTAGGTACTGATTTAATTAGTGTCATTCTAGAACAGCGCCACAAATACCAAACGTTTCTGAACCCGCATTTTGTTCATGTCTCACCTCCAGAAAGTAAACCATTCTACATAGATAGACAGCATCCGTTACGAGAAGTCCACCCAGTTAGAGGAACGGGTGGCGATCTAGAACGAGTATTTGTTTACACCCCGATTACCAAGATGAAGAAGTTAATTCCCTGTCACGACAAAGATCCAGCAGGGTTCCACCGTGAATTAAAAGACATGCTCCGTATGGGAGAATACACGTATCCAGATATCATTAAAATGTTAAAGGTCCTGTTGCCTGCGGGCATATATGAAAAACTCAAGGAAAAAGAATGGGAGGTGGGAGAGAAAAAGATAGATTGGACAGCTCTAGAAGCTGAAGACAATTCACGAGTACCAGGTACCGGTCTTGGGGACAAATGTAAAGAATTGCCCGAGTTATTGATTCAGGTTTTGCCAAGATTATTAGCCACGAAAAAGGAAGATTGGGATGCAATCTCAGCTTGTAAACAGAAACAGGATGAAGACACTAGTGATTTTTTTTCTAGATTCGAGAAATGTTTTATAATCAACAGTGGTTTGAAGACAGGTAGCGAGTCATACCCTCATCTTTTTGTTACTAAACTAGTCGAGAATTCAAGTCCACAAGTTAAAAATCGAGTTTTGAAAGTCGAAAGTACCTGGCAAGCTAATACCCCGTCCCAAATGCTCCAGATGCTCCAGTATCACCAGAATAGAATCAGGGAAGAGCAAGAACACGAAAAGAGACGTATGAAAGACATGAAAATGAAAGTATTAGTTGCACAATCTGTTCCACAAGACAGTCAGAAGAGGGGTCCGAGTCAAGCCAGTCATCCTGCAGCTCCCGTTAAAGGGACATGCAATTATTGTAAACAGCCAGGTCATTTTATAAACGAGTGTGCAGTTCTGAAACATAACATAGCCACTGGTAAGACTAAAGAAAGACCACGTCCGCCTAGACAAGAACAAGTCTCACAGACTTCTCAGTCACCACAGAATGCACAACAGACAGTTCCAGCATCGCAGCCTATTGCTGCAACACAGCATGTTACACAGCAGATGTACCAGTATGCCCAGACAGAGTATCCAGAGTATCAACAGTATTCATGAAACAGCCTAGAGAGGGAGGTAGGCTTGCCTCTCATCGAGATACCTGTAGATCAAGAGGGTCCCTATGTACACAGTCAAGTATTGGGGAAAGACAGAAAGTTTCTGATTGATACAGGGGCAAGTAGGACTACTATCAGTCATGACGAGGTTCCAGGGGCTCCGCTCTCAGGCTCTAGAAATGTTTCCCTTGGATTTTCAGGAAAGCCTATTGTAAACGAGATTTCAAAGCCAGTTACTCTAGAAGTTGGTCCATTGTCCCGAACTACTGATTTGTTACTTACGAAATCATGTCCAGAAAATTTGTTAGGCATTAAAACATTGAAAGAATTAGGTGCAGTAATTTGCTGTTCCCCAGAGGGAGTTCGTTTGTTTTTAAGGGACTATAAAGGTCACTATGTATTACGCGATTTTGATCCAAGATTATCCAATGTCCCCCAGCATCTATGGGCGCAAGGTCCAACTGATGTAGGTTTTATGCAAATCACACCCCATCGTGTGACCCTCAAGCAAGGTATAGTCCTGCCACGGATCAGACAGTACAGATTGCCACCTGAGGCTGTAGCAGCCTTATCCAAAATTATTGACGAGCTCATTGTTCAAGGAGTGGTCGTAGAAACTGACTCCAATGTATGTAATTCTCCTATCATTCCAGTCATGAAACGTACTGATCCAAATGCACCTCCAGTATATCGATTAGTGATTGACCTTCGAGAACTTAATAAATGTATCATACCCCAGTATCCAGTAGTCCCAGATATTTCATCCTTATTGACAGCTATTGATCCCGAAGCTACATTTTTTACTGTAATAGACCTCAAGAATGCATTTTTCAGTGTCCCGATTCATCCAGACAGCCAGTACCTTTTCGGTTTTTGTTTAAATGGAAGGAGCTATAAATTCACACGAGCTCCTCAAGGTTTCACAGAAAGTCCTAGTATTTACAGTCAAGCACTTAAGAGATAACTAGACAATATTCACATGCCGACTGACACTGCCCTGCTCCAGTATGTCGATGATCTACTGATCACAGCCCGTTCTGAACGTGACTGCGAGCGTGCGTCACTTACAGTTCTGTATTTCCTAGCCGAGATGGGGCACAAGGTGTCCCCTTCGAAGCTCCAGTTCTGTGTCCAGCAAGTGATCTACTTAGGCCACTTACTGTCCAAGTGGGGTAGGCAGTTGACACCAGACCGTATCCAGTTAATAGCGAGTCTTCCACAGCCCAAGACACAGAAGGAGGTACGAGCTTTTATTGGCCTCACTTCTTACTGCAGACAATGGATTCCTCAGTATGCATTTCTAGCCAAGCCACTGATACAGTTAACGACACAGGAGGCAGCCGTATCGACTGTCCTCCCTTGGACATCTGAACATACACTTAGTTTCAATGAATTAAAGAAAGCTTTATGCCAAGCACCGGTTCTAGCTACACCGAACTACAGCAAGCCTTTTACACTTTTTGTCACAGAACGTGATGGTACTGCATTATCTGTTCTCACACAAGATCAAGCCGGACAGTACAAGCCTTGTGCTTATTTTTCGAGCACATTAGATCCAGTAGCCCAGGCTTTGCCTGCGTGCCTCAAGTCAGTTGCAGCCACAGCTCTAGCAATCAGACAAAGTGATTCCATAGTATTAGGACACTCCCTGACAGTACAAGTTCCACATTCCGTGGAAGTTCTTTTAAACCGAACACAGACTCAGCACTTGACCATTGCACGTTTAACAGGTTATGAACTGACACTGTTCCAGCCACACATAGAAATCAGACGCTGCAACGTTCTAAATCCTGCTACCCTGTTACCATCAGTTACTTCAAATCCTGTCACACATGACTGTGTGGAAGTCATTAACACTATGACTAAGCCAAGACAAGACCTGACAGACATTGCATTACCTAATCCCGACCTTACACTTTATGTGGATGGTTCATGTATGAGAACTAGTACAGGAGAACTAGTAGCCGCGTATGCAGTGACTACTGACACCGAAGTTATTGAAACACATCGTATTGACACCCTGTCTGCTCAAGCAGCAGAGCTAGTTGCTCTGACCCAAGCCTGCATACGTGCCAAGGACCTGAAAGTAAACATATATACAGATTCACGTTACGCATTCGGAGTTGTACACGACTTCGGAGTGCTCTGGCAGGAAAGAGGTTTCATGACTTCTCATGGAACCAAGATTCAGCATGGTCTCCTCATTCAAGCTCTGTTAGATGCAATACATTTACCGACATCTATCGCTATTATGAAGTGCAAGGCACATACGAAAGTTACTGACATCATTTCCCAAGGTAACGATCTAGCAGATCGAACAGCCAAGCTTACAGCTCAGACACCAGACATTCCAGTTAACAAGACACCGACATTCATTCCAGAACAGACTACATGTATGACAGTTAAGGACCCTACACAAGATGTCATAGACATACAGTTACATGCTACTCCTGAAGAAATCAAGAAATGGTCCGAACAAGGAGGGGCCCAGACAGATCAGGGATGGGTGACGAAGGGAAAAGCCACATGGTTTCTCCCCGACTCTATGGTTCAAGTCATTATTAATACCGCACATAGTCCAGCACACCTAGGAGAAAAAGCCATGTTAGACAGTATACAGAACCTTTGGTTCAACAAGCACTTACGAGCTGCAGCCAAGCAGAAAGTCCGTACCTGTATGATATGTTGCCAGTTCAATCCAGGTAAAAGTGTCCCGGTGGAACAAGGTGGATTCCAACCTCCTGACCACCCTTTTGAAGTCCTCCAGATGGATTACATTCAGATGGAGCGATGTCGAGGTTTCAAGTATGTCCTCGTAGTTGTATGCGCTTTGTCCAGGTGGACAGAGGCATATCCAGTTCCAGATTACACAGCAGCGACCACTGCCAAGCAGTTGGTTCGTGAATTCTTCCCCCGTTATGGACTCCCTAGGGTCGTGTATTCTGATAACGGCCAGCCATTCTCATCTGAGTTGATGAAACATGTTTCCCTCTTGTTAGGGTACCAGTGGAAGTTCCATTGTGTACGCCATCCTGAAGCAGCCGGTCTCGTAGAGAGACATAATCAAACCCTGAAAATCCGTATTGCCAAGATATGTAAAGAGAAAGGTGTAGACTGGCTAGTAGCCCTGCCAGTTGCTCTATTCTACATGCGGATGGTCGCACATTCCAGATCAGGTCTGTCCCCGTACGAGGTCGTATTCGGCCGCCCCCCAAATATGTGGGGTACACCTAGACCCCGCAGTATTACAGATGTTTCCAGTAATATGTTGACAGATTACCTAGCTTCCTTGATGTCTGCCCTACACTCTTGTCGTTCACAGGTTGCCGCCGCATTTCCAGACAATACTGAAGTGAAACCGCACGAGGTCATTCCAGGAGATCTAGTACTTGTAAGGAACTTTGATCGTTCAAGTCCGCTGGAGCCTCGCTGGAAGGAGCCGAGACTAGTCCTTCTGACCACCCGTACGGCCGTGAAGTTGGAAGGCCGCAAGGGTTGGGTCCATCTGTCGCATATCAAGAAATTTCATGGAATCAGACAAAAAACTTTTGCCAAGAACAATTCCAAAGACTGTTCCATTTCTAAGGACTGCCTAAAAATTGACTCTGAATTCAAGCCTCCCCTGTTAGAGAAAACTCCGCAGCAGGAGTATAAGTTAAAACTCCGGTCTAGTAAAATAAGTCAGCCAGTTTAATTGTCTAAGTCCCCCTCGGGTGAAACGGTTAGACAGGTATCTGACATGTATGAGATAGACCCCCATAGTGAGAGAGTTAGTCAAAACTCTATCCGATGTATCGTTTTTCTAAGTTTTCTATTGTTTCTAAGTTTGATGGTTACCTGCACAAGTTATGCATTGCATTTATGTTTTCCAATTTCTCATGTAAATAAGTTTTCTAATGCTACAGTAGAGCACACATTTAGTGATCTGCCTCCTCACGAGTTATCCTATCGTCTTGCTATGAGAAATAATACATTTATAAGAATGTTACACTATTCACACCAGACCAGCAATGCTACTAATTGTTGGGTGTGTGGTCGACTCCCCCCTTTCCAGACACCGAAGGGAGTTCTGCCACTCTTTCCTTATCCGTTTTCATATAATGGTTCGTGTGGAGCATGGTCCACGTTAACATCATCCTCCAATGATATGTCCCTTCTGAATAGAACATGTTTCCCAGACAAGCAAGGTCTCTCCCATAGAACAGGGTTAGATCTAGAAAATGAAGTTTATAATTTAGGTAATTATTCTTCGACTTTTATGGTCCTGAATGTTCAGTCCGATACTACTCCAGACTTACCTGCTATTTCAGTACTACCAGTCAAAGGCGAATTATGTGTCAGAAATAATGGTTCCACACATGTAGGACATAGTGATTGTACTACTACTGTCGAGTATAGTGACAGTGGGAAATCTATCTTCAAAGCCTCACGTCATTCTTATTTTGTTTGTGGTCAGACCGCATATGTTCGTCTGCCCCTCGATTGGGATGGAACATGTTACATTGCCTTCCTACTGCCACCAGTTTTTCTAGCCCCATCTGATTACCATAGAAACACACATCTAGTACACATCAGACATAGAAGGGAGATTGAGTCCCCAATTGTCGATCAAACTGAAACTACTCTAGAACAATATCAAGACTTCAATAAAGGTTTCTTCTTCTTTATAGGACCTGTCCAGAATAGTAAGTTAATCCGTAGACTAACCAGAACCCTTGAAGCAGTAGTGAATGAGACTACTTCTGCTCTAGGTAACTTAACCGAAGAGCAATCTGCTATGAGATTTGTCGTGCTCCAAAATCGTCTCGTTCTTGACGTCATACTGGCCGATAGAGGAGGAGCATGTAGAGTCATCGGATCTAGTTGCTGCATTTTCATTCCTAATAACGCGCCGTCTGTTTATTCAGCTATAACCAGACTTCATAAAATTGCCCATCAGTTACACCAGAATCCAGGCACCTGGACATGGTCCGGTTGGCTCTGGAGTATTATATCTGCGTGGGGATGGAAAGTATTGTCATTCCTAGGTATTGCAGTAATGATCATATTCAGTTGCTGCCTCTGTATACAATGTGGCCCTGCGATTTGCGGCATGTGCGCTACCTCTTGTATTCCTAGTCCTAAGTCCCGTTCCAAGACAATTCGAGACGAGCAAATGATGCTATATGAAATAATAGATGGTATCATGAATATTGATGTTTCCTGATGGAAACGTAGGGCACAAGGAGGGAATGTGGAAAAGTAAATTTTGCCATGTTATATGTGCCTACGTGTTCCCCATGTTATGATACATGTGCATGATCGATATGCATGTATTCCCCTCTGATCAATTAAAGACGCAATTACAGTTGTGTCCATCTCTAGTATGCCAGTTTCCAGTCTTCGTGAAAACAACGAATATTAGGCCTATGTAAAGCTACGTTGCCACGTTTTACAGTGTGCACGTTAATTCATTGAATTGTCCCCGTTTCTAGGCCTCAAAAGGGCCCGGACTCAGATTCAGCTCCTGTCTCCTGAACCCTCCTCGAGGAGCGATACAGCCCCCACCTGTATCCCTGACCCTTCACTTACTTTCATGCCTCGCAGTGCCCGGCTCGGCCTGGCTCTGCCTCCAGTCTGCCAAGAGTATGTTATGCTTCCAGTTATCAGTCCAGCCCTCCTTCTCTGCATTCCTAAGCTACTGAATCGCATCAATAGTTTCCGTCATGGTCTAGCCTTTATGTCTCCATGTAAGAGAAATACTGTATTAATATTCATAGAATATACCTCGCACACACACTACATGTAGAATAATGCATGCACCAGTCTTAATGTCTGTTAGCCTTTACCCTGATAACTTTTGGATTCTATCAACATGTTCTCTAAACACTAGATACTAGATAGGTTTTAGGTACATGTCGCTCTGACCCTCCAGACTTTCGTCTCCTCTTCTAGTGCAGAAGTCAGAGCCCCCCAGTTCTCCCTAGTAACACGTCATTGTCAGTTTGCGCGCACCACTAGGTTAGAGGTCCCAGCTGCTCAGGTAGCCCCCTCCATGTTTCCGCCCCGTTTATGACATATTCTGTTACGTTTGCATCACATGTCTATGTATACGCCCTGTACACACCTCTTGTTACACCCACTGTATGCCTTATCTTTCGCGACTGCTACAAACTCCGCCTACTGCTACGCCTACTGTATTCAATACAATGTATTTGTTTAACTATAAATATTGTGCACTGTTATTAAAGTTGGCTAGCCATTCCCAGATCCTGCCCCGGCAGCTGCCGGGCCCTGCCATCCTATTCCCGTACAGGCTGTCCTGTTCCTGTCCTTTTATGCTTAATTAAAGCCTGTCAACTCTAGCTACCTCGTATCTTGACTCTTATTTATTGAGCTAACCGTTTATTGTCAAAAATAGAACCGGTATTTAATTATTTATTTACCACAAGTTAGTCATTTAAAGATGGCGCTGGTTTAGAGGTACTATCTAGATATATGTTAGTCCTCTTTTGATGTTCATGTCGGAAGCGATTTCATTTTGAATGTACGGCGCTCTGGTAAACATAGAAAAAGGTTTACTCCGAAACGCGTCTGTTTACTTGATGCTCTGTTGCTGAAATAAATGCATGGTGACAAGTCCCCGCGAGTGTGATTCTTTCCTGGCGGAAGCCGAGGTGGAGAGAAAGTGGAGCTGAATATATATATATATATATATATATATATATATATATATATATATATATATAGAGAGAGAGAGAGAGAGAGAGAGAGAGCGCGCGAGAGAGAAAAAAGAGTAGGAAACCAGAGTACAAAATGGAAAGAAGCCCCAGACAGAAAAGAAATCATATGCAAAGATGAGAGGAGATTTCAAGCCCCAGACAGAAAAGAAATCATATGCAAAGATGAAAGGAGATTGCAGGTACTCAGGTATAGAAGATCAAACAAATAATAAAAAAGAAATGTGCCTGAAATTGCTGTGTCATATGTGGGTGATTCGATTTTTGTGAGAAAAAGCAAAGGAAGCTCTCATAGATTACTCCACATTATGGATGTCAGCTGCTTCTAGTGCTGTTGAATAGATGCCTTCTTCTGACAGATCTGTAAACACCAATATAATTTATGCCAGCTGAAACAGACACATGATGTTCATAAATTAAAATCCGCATTAGATATAGTAGACGGAACAACTCTCAGCTCCTTTGCCAAAGCCATTTGATATTCCAGTGCCTTGCTAACTCATTAAAGCTGTGATTTTATTTGACAAGCCTTTTTCTTTTACTTTGTTGTACAGCTTTTGCATTTTTGCCTCTGTCTCTACCATCTATCAGTGATATCCTTCCTTGCCTTCTGTATCAAGCATCATGAGTCCTTTGCCTCTGTGGCTTCACATATTTGGGCTCAGTGAGGAACTTAGCAACCTGTGCATTATTCAATATGTAACCAAAATATAATCTGATTCTGACGGAATTATTGCGGTATAAATAACGTTGAAAAATATCGTCCCATTGGAGTTAATAATGGGAAAACCACAACTAATGTGACGACATTTTCGATACACGATGCTCAAGACATAATATTTTCGCTATCGTCTTTGCTAACCTTATTCTGCCATACATTCCCTGACAAACGTGAATATATGTGGAGAAACATTGGGCAACCGTTTAGCGGATAGAACCTGAAGTACAGTTTCTAATATTATGAGGAGTGTTTTTATATCCTCAAAATAACCAAGCAACACGAACACTATTTAATTGCAAAAAACATGGTGTAGGCCTATACATTGTAAAGGTTGTGCTTTCAACGATGGGCGGTGCTTGCACCTCGTGACTTGTGCTGTCTGAATTTCAGTTGGTGCGTTGACCTGCTTGATTTCAGCTGTCCAGTTGGTAACCAGTAAGTGGCCATCTTCTGAAAATATCCTTGGCCATTATTGCAGAATGGGGTTTTGACAGGCTTGCGTTCCAACAGTTTAGGCATGCACTGAACTTTAAAAGAAGCACAGATGGACCTACATGCAAACACATTAAGCAGGTATAATATTAGAATGTGCTTGCTGGCTTCGAAATGGTCGCTTCTGGAAGGCTGAGGCCCAATGCGCATGGAAGCTGGTGTAATGCAGGATACAAACCCAGGTCACCACCGTCTTGGAATTAAGTTAGTTCAACCGAACAAAACAAAACAATTCACCAAAGCCAAAACACAATCCACAATCAAGCTCGTTAGGGCGGGCAGGATTCAGAAACCGAGGAAACAGTAAATGGGAAGAAAAGTAAAGAGTTACACAGGCTACTGTGAGAAAACTATGTTGTCAATAAAAAATGGCAGTGCAACACAGTTAAGTTGCCAGGCATCTTCTCAGTGAAAGTCAGCATCTAAAATACTTATGCTGCCTGAATTGCCTTGCAGTCCCAACCTTTAAATTCTCTTTAGCCTAGGAGACTTGATGTTCTAGCCACCATAGGCTGGTTCGTCTCAGTCGTGCAGGGAAATGCCTCAAATGTCTGTCGCATCACAGGAGCAAACCAAGATATATAAGCCCCTTACTTGTTCCTAACAATGCTCTCCCTCCTTAGCACCCTCTTTCATAGTGCTGCTTTAAATGTCAACTTATGATGAAAGAAGACATCCAATCTGGGAGCATGAAGACGTGAACCTGGTTCCTAGGAATGTTAAGCAGGCCCATTCCACTCAGTGACAAACCACCAGGTACTGAAACAGGACCCTCGCTCTTCCAGAGTCCAATATAGCTTCTACCTCTAATTCTGTGATCCCACAACTTAATAATTGGAGGAGGTAAATTGGTAAAGTCAGACAGACAAAATGTGATGGGTGGGACCCAACGTTCTTTTGCTCAGCATGCCATCTCAGTTTGGACCCAGCCATATGCAAATCAGACTTGTTCCTGCTCCAAAATGAACAGTCCAGCCTGAACTGCACGGCCAGGTCCTCCCTTAACCGTAACACAAGACCGGTTCCGCCCTCATTAGAGCTCAACAGTTGGAAATATATTGGTTCCAGAGCAAGGGACCCACGTGTGGGCGAAACCGTTCTTGGGTTGCTTGTGTTCCAGTTCAGATAGGATATGGCTTGACTGTTCAGGGCTGTTCCTGTTGGAGCACAGTCAGGACTGATATTATATATTAAGGGGCTTATTTTCAAGACCCTTGTGCCACCGGTGCCGTCACTTTTTGTGACGCACCAGCAGCGCATTTTACTGCCCCATATTTACAAGGATAGGAAACGCCACCCTGCTTTGATTTGCTGGGATATTTCGGGCAAATGTGGAATATTCAGGCAGAAAGACTAAAGAAATAATGTATATTGCGGAGAAAGGTGATCCTGTTTTGGGGTGGCCACACCAGCAGGATTGGGTATTTGTTTGGATCCTAATGCTATTCCACCTGTTTATGATGTAGAAGATGACAATGCTGATGAACGATATATGTCCATCTTACAACACAGACTTCTTCAAATATTTCAAATTATGTTCAGAAAATTCAAAGGTTCCAACACAGGATTGAATTGAAAGACAATTCTGATCCTATTTAAAAGGGGATACTGAAAGATTTGTGTTCTAAGAAGTTGATTGTTCAAGCTACATTATCTTCTGCATGGGTTTCTCAGGTTCTGGGGAACTGAGATTATGTGTTTGTGAAGCTTAAGTGGAGAAATCTGGGACAACAGGCTTCCTTAGGCGAACTTACATGAGTTGGGGTCTACATTATCTGGGGCCACTGTGTTTTCCACTCTAGATCTTGCAAATGCCTATCATCAGAATGCATTAGAAGAAGAAACTAAGCATGTGACAGCATTTACAATGCTAGAGTACATGTTTCAATTTCACAAGATGCGTTTTGGTCTGGCAAGCACTGCGTAAGTCTTTCACTGATTAATGAAAGACACTTTGGAAGGTATGGCTGGCACACTGCCTTTCCAAGATGACATTTTAGTGTTTGTTAGAAATATAGATGAATATAATGAGAATTTGTCCAAAGTCTTGCGTAAATGTGAAACTAAAGGGTTAACATTTAAAGGTGCTGAATGCAAATTGAAGCGTGTTGAGGATTACTATGGATTGTTTTAGTCCTAAACAAAACAATGTTCAAGCGATGTTAAATGCTCTAGTTCCCAGATCTAAACAACAACCTTTGTCTTTCCTTGTCTTAATTGAATTTTATTAGAATTATTGGTAGTTATGCCACAAAGATTGAATTAGTCCTTAGTTCATTATAAAACGTGCATTTTTGAATGGCATATGGTGCAAAACAGAGTTTAACCCCTTCGATGCTCATGACGGAACGGTTCCGTCATGAGCATCGGTTGAGCTGTGCTCATGACGGAACCGTTCCGTCATGACCACACCCATTAACATTGGGGCCCAGCACAGGTTGTAAATCTGCGCAGCATGGAAGGTGTTAAGATTGAATTAGATGAAGCCAGGGCTCGACTGGCCATAGCGGACACCTGGCGTTTTCCCGGTGGGCCAGAAGGGTGGGGGCCAGATTTGGACCCGTGGGGGCCGGTTTTGTCAAAGGGGGCAGTTTCTTTGCAGCAGTGCTGCAATACCAACCTCCTATAACAAAGCGTTTCCCCCGTCCCGGGGCCAGTCGAGCTGACGAGGGGTGGTTTCTGTGCCACTCCGGCCATGGATGAGGCTTGATTTTTTTAAATTGTTTGAAATAGGTAAGGAATGTGTAGTGATGGGTGATGCACGTGTGTGCTCTTGTGGTAGTATTGTTGCAGCTTGACTGTACAAAGAAACATGCAAGTATGGAGTAGCACATAAGTAAGGAAGGATAAATGCGCAAAGAGGATGTGTGCGAGGATAATGTTTTCGTAGACGTTACATCATACACTAGGTCTGCTGATGATGGGGGAACTTCTGAAAACTCTGGTATTCAGTAAACTTGTAATGAAGAAGAAACTAAGGGCCTGATTTAGATCCTGGTGGATGAGTTCCTCCATCACAACAGTGCAGCTATCCCGTTTGTCTAAATCTAAATCCCATAGGACATAATGAAATTCATATTTCGGTGGACGGGATATCCGTCACCGTTGTGACAGAGTAACCTGTGCACCAGGATCTAAATCAGGCCCTAAGTTACAATCTTTGTAGAATCCTGTTTCTGGATGTACTGGAACAAAGCACAGTAGTCGAGTGAGACAAACTGCAAGGGTTTATTAGGTTTTAAAATGTTGGAAATGTATTACTTTATTGTTTCTGCATTATGGTTTATTTGTTTTTTGTGTGTTATTTTGCTTTAAATGGCAAACATGTGTTGTATCTTCTTTATGCATTTCTGGAATGTTATGTGTTTTGGGGATTTAGATAGTGACTCGTGATCTAGGAGGAACAGCTAGAACCGTCGTCCACTGAAGTGGAAAGGTTTGTCTGCTCCTGCTATCTGGAAATACATGTTCTTTATCAAATTATGTGTGTGTCCAGCGACTTAATTACAGCATAAAAAACAACAACCCTAAAAATGGCAATATTCGTATCAAAGAGCATCTTCAATGCTCATGTAAACTAAATCATCTCTTTTCAAATGTTCGACTTGCAGCCTCAGTTTGCAGCAGAAATTACTGTTGTTTACGAGCTTTGGCAAAGCTGCCCTATCAAGATGAGTTGTTGCACATCATTAGCGCCTGTTGTTCAGATGGTTGGTACATTCAACACATATCACAATTGTAGAACATCCACATTGGCCCGTATAAGACAACTCACCTCCATTGTGAATATAATGACTACATATGTCAAGGCACATTGACAGGAAGTGGTCATAAATAACATGCTTCAACTTGTAAGCCATGTCCTGCTTCATAAACATCCAAAAACAATCAGCAATAGCCTAGACGCACTGAACCTGCATCAGATTGTCCATAAACCCACACACATCGCTGAACATATTCTAGATGTCATTTTTGCTAATACCGAACTAGTTACTGTTCAAACTATAACTCCGGTCACATGGTCAGAGCACCACTTGCTTGCTTTCCAACATAAAACAACACTAAGGGGCACATGCATCAACCTATTTAGGAAGTGCAAACGGTGCGAATCGGTAAATTCGGCCGTTTGCACTTCCTAAATAAGTTTTTGGGATGCATGAAACAATTTTTGAAAATCCGCATTTTTTTGCAATTCCTAAAAATGCGAATGCATTTAAGGAATCGCATTTGTGCGATTCCTTAAATGCAATGCATGAATTTGTAAAAAAATGCAAATTTTGAAATAGGAAGTGCAAATTAACACGAGGTTGACCCTCGTGTTAATTTGCGAAAATCTTTGAAAAAGCACAAAAATGCATTTTTTAAACTTTCATGTTACAGACACACATGTCCTTAGGACATGTGTGTGTGAAACATGCACTTTAAAATACATTTCAGGGGTGCAGGGGGGGGGGGTCCTTTGGACCCCCCTCTGCACCCTTGCAATGCATCAACAAATTGCGAGTTCCAAAAAAAAAAATGCAAAACGGCATTGATTCCTATGGGCCCTTTGGCCCATAGGAATCAATGTAATGCCATTCCTTAATTGCGATTCGCAATTAAAGAATTGCAAATTCCGAAAATTAAGAAATCCTAAAAAAATGTAGGATTTCTTGATGCATAGGATTTTGCAATTCCTAAATTGCGATTCCTTAATTTTCGCAATTTAGGAGGTGCAAAATCCTTCAATGATGCATGTGCCCCTAAGTGACTCACCTAAACCCACCTTACGTGCATCCACCTATCTACCATGGAACAAACTCAATTTGAAAAACTTAGAAACACAACTAACATCCAGCACAGACCTGGAAACAATACATTCTGTTAAAAAACTATATAAGTGGCTACAGAAAGCTTTTAATATCCTGGTGCCACTCAAAACCACACAACAGAACAAAAGAAAACAAGCACCATGGAGAAATACAGAGATAAAAGACATAAAACTACAAATTAGAAAGCTGCAACGTGGCTGACTCAAAAAAAAAAAACCAAGACAAACTTCACCTACGGAAAATTAACAGATTATACAAGTCAGATATCAAAAAAGCAAAGAAAATGTACTATTCACGCATAATTCAAAATGCTAAATGTGCAAATAAAGAATTCTATAAAATACTCAATGAATTTCGGAAACCAAATTGCCTAGAAGGAACTCATCCCATTACTCAAGATTTCACAGACAAGCTGGCAAATCATTACACGGACAAAGCAGACACGTTGGACTTGTACTTAAAACAGAGACAACGCACCAGTGAAGTAATCAGGGTTCCCAAGGCCTACATGCACCGAAGATAACCCACTTACACTCGAGAACTGTTGGCACGGAAACTGTAAAAGGCAAAGAACAAGTTTATTGAGACCCCATGGGGTGGTGGTACACTCAAACAGCACCCTTTGGTAATGCAAGAGGTATCACACCGAACACCGGTGTGACCCCGATTTATATACAGTTTTGGGGCAATAAAAGGTAGGCGGCACAAGTTAGGACACATTTATATACATATATGGTCATGTTTTGGAACACTGCCAGCTCATTGGAGGGGGCACAACTCCGCTGGTCAGTTTGGCGCACATTCCTGAAGGCTTACTGGTCAGTTGGGACTGCGCATGTGCAAGCTTGACCAGTACTAACAATAGCCTGTTGCTGGGCAGACTGAAGTGGTCAGTGGAACGGACAACGGACTAAAAGGGCACGCCGGCCACGAGGCCGCTTATGGTCTAAGATGGCCGCCGCAACATTCAAAATGGCGTTTTCATACATAGCCAAGTTAAGGAGGACAGCGTGTAGTTTCAGCTAATCGCTAACGCGGCCATGCCAATTACGACAGACGACCCTTTTAGCGTTTAGCTGAATCTACCTCATAGTGAACATAATCAGGATGTTCGTCCTCGATGTCTATTAACATTATTTGTGTTACTTCCTTATGAAGCATCATTTTGTCATGAGCAAGAGCTCGTCTTGATGGTATGCAAGCTGATAGACACATAGAACATAAGGCTGGGCCACATTGAATACATAGGCATATGAAAAACATTGCTCCCACGATTATACATAGAATCGTCAACAGTTTCCAGCCCCAGGTAGCAAGCATGGACCAGAACCATCCTGAAAGTGTCCAAGTTCCATTGTCCGGATGTATCTCAGCTGCGATCTTGTGGAGCTTGGATATGGCGTCATAAACAGATGGAGAATTGTCCGGAATGTATACACAGCAGCTGCTTCCGATGATTCTACATGCCCCCCCACGATCAGCCAGAACTACATCCAACACCATCCTGTTTTGGAGCGTAACAATTCTAGAAATCTGTAGTTCCTCAGTGATGTTTCCCAAGGCAATGGCAGTGTCATTCGCTACAGCCTCAACAACACGTGTCAGTCGTCTTATTTTCCGGCTGTTCAGTGCAGCCCCCACGAAGGAAAATAGTCCCAAATTGAAGTCCACATACTGTTGCAAAGCAGTATCGGTTTGGTCTATGTCATCCAAAACAACAGTCCGTTTAACCCTATTTAGGACGAAATCATGATACAAAGTATAATCATTGTGATACATTGGTGGGGCAATGAATACAGGAGGTAGCACAAACGATACATAGCAAGTGCCCAACCATCCCAATGGAAGCTGATGGTAACCCTTCGTTCCACAAATAAAGTACTTGTTTCGTGATGCTACAAATGAGATGCCATTCGGACTATCAAAAGTAAGGGTAGTGTTACATTCGCTTTTCCCCACTGCAATCGAACCCTTATTCCTAATACACAAATCGGCTTTAGTGGCAATAACATTAATAACATGTGCGCTGGATACATTTACATTTCTCTGGTTGCTGTAGACACGTGGGGCAGACATATTATCAGGCCTGTACTCCTCCCATTCAAATCGAGTACCCTCAGCCCGCGGAAACCCATCCTTGTCATGGGTGCATACTTTGTTCAAACGGAAAAGCACCCCCCCTTTGGTTGGCCATCTCAAGGTAAAGAGGAGGGTGTACCAGGCGTTACATGATCCATTGTGCGAAAACGGGAGTGGAATGAGTGGGGTGCCCCCTCTTTTCTGGTGCCCTGGCAACATCCCACACACCCAGCAATTTGAGGTATTGGTCATATTATGTGTGTGATGAAGAATCTGAATAAAACTGTTATTCAGATAGGTTTGCCGATGTCGTTCTTCGTGATAGGGTAATGTAAAGTGAAAATGTTCAGATGGAGCCGGGGTAGTCGGCAGCAAATGTTCACGTACAGGCACCACAAGTTCAACTACCCAGGCTATTACAGCTATCACCACAATAGTCAGAACAAAGAGAAAGGCACCCAATATTCGTTTATCTCGTGATGCCGTTGATTCCATAGTTCAGGAATACTCGTGCAAAAGTCTCAAATAGCACAAATTGTTCACAGAGTCTCAGATACACGTACGTGTATACCTAAAAAAAAAGAAAAATGCGGTGCTGAACTCCGAGGTAGCCGTTGTTTTTCTTCTCCGGGCCAAGACGGGTGTCGCTACACTGGCAGAACTGATCCCCCCCCCTTGGAATTCCCGGTTTCCGTTTCACAAACCTGGAGCGGTAACCAACCAGTCATTAAAAATACAAAAAATCTTCTTATCGAGGACGCAAGTTGTAGCGCTCTCGTCCGGCAACAGCGTGGTCCGGGAAGGCTCCCTCAACTTCGGCCGACGTCACAGCTGGGCTCTTTTCTTTCTCCAAAATCTCCTTGTAGTCGGTCAGCACAGCAGGGGTCACCAGATCCGAAGAGACACGGCGGCAATGTGTCGAATGCACCCACCGCTTCCTGTTGGTCACTCGTACAGCTGTTCGGGTTGCAAGGAGGACCTGTTCGGGGCCTTTCCACCTGGGCTCCAAACTGCTTGCTCTCTCAAATGACCGAATCATGACGTGATCCCCAGGACGGAGATCATGGCCCTCTCCAGTAGAGTTGTCAGGGAGCGCTTCTCGAACCTGTTGATGAATAGAGAGTAAATCATTTGTTAATCGTGCCAAATAGTCGTTCATCATAACACAAGGCACATCATGTATTAATCGCGGCTTAGGCACCCCCCAGATATTCATGGGGCGCCCAAACACCACCTCATAGGGGGTAAGGCCAGTTCGTGAATGGGGTACTGATCTAAGAGAGAGCAGTGCTAGCGGCAAAGCGTCTGGCCACTTCAACGATGTAGATGCCACAATTTTGGCCAGCTTAAGTTTCAACGTAGCATTGTACCGCTCAACCAGACCTGCCGACTGCGGGTGGAATACAGCGTGGAACTTCTGCTGAATCCCTAACCCCTTCAGTACATACTCCACAATCTTTCCGACAAAATTAGGCCCATTATCGCTCCACAGAAATTTGCAAACTCCAAAGCGAGGAAAGAATTCCTTAAGCAACACCTTGGCTGTTGTCAAAGCCGTATTGTCTTTCGTGGGGAAGGCCTCAACCCATTTACTAAAGGCACATACCACCACTAGGACATACTTCAGGTTGTTGCAGCGCTCGAGTTGGATGTAATCCATTTGGAGTACCTCAAATGGTGCAGAAGGTGGAACGAACCCTCCTTTCGGAGTATGGGTCCCCTTTCCGGGATTGTGTTGTAAACAAACCAGGCAGGTCTGCACTACTCTCTTCGCAGTATTAGCGATCTCAGGATGTTCCCAAGCTCGTGTTAACAGCCGAGTAATTGCAAGAGCTCCGACATGCGCCAGTCCATGTGTCATCTGGACCATCGCCTGCAAGTAAGCCGCAGGCAATTTCCATTTCTCCATGTCTTTGCTTCTCCAACAACCCTTGTCATCTAGTACCCCATCTGCTGCCCATGCCGCAAGTTCAGATTCAGTAGCTGATTTTTGAATGTCCAATATTTCTGCTCTAGCATCACTCCATCGCTCAGCCTGCGATTGTATCACATACATGGGGGAGCTAGTTCGGGACATAGCCGTTTGTCTAGCTATGCTGTCTGCAAAGGCATTTCCTTGGCCCACTTTATCCGTGATCCTTTTATGAGCACTGCATTTTACTATCGCTACTTTCTTTGGGCCAAGCAACGCATTTAGGAGATCACGCACTAGCTCTCCGTGCATAATGTGTTCTCCATGAGATGTCAGAAACCCACGCTCCCTCCAGAGTAGCCCGAAGTCATGTGCTACTCCGAAGGCGTACCGGCTGTCTGTGTATATGTTCACACATAGGCCAGCACTCAATTCGCAGGCTCTTGTCAAAGCTATCAGCTCTGCTGCCTGAGCCGATTTCTGTGGTATCCTAGCTGTTTCTACCACTGTCTTAAGTGTCGTGATCGCATAAGCTGCGGAAGTCGTGCCATCTGGCAGCCTTAAACACGATCCATCAACCCACAGTTCCCCATCCACATCTGAAAGTGGCGCATCCTGTAAGTCAACACGACCCTTTGTCTGTTCCTCGGTCAGGAAAACACAATCATGATGTTTTTCTTCCTGACCCTCCTCGGCCGGATAGGGCAATAAAGTGGCAGGGTTCAGGGTAGCGCATCTTTTTAGTGTAATATGTGGCGCCAAAAGTGTCAGCTCGTATCCCGTTAGCCGTGCACTCGTGAGGTATTGGGTCTTTGTTTGGTTTAGCAGAGCATCTACTGCGTGAGGAACTAACACCAGCAGTTTATGCGATAACACTATTCCCTCACTCTGTCGTATGGCCACTGCCGTTGCTGCTACCGCTCGAAAACACCCAGGCAACCCTCGTGCTACAGGATCCAAAATGGCAGAGAAGTATGCACATGGTCTCTGCTTATCCCCGTGTAGTTGCACTAACACTGACAACGCGCACCCATCATTCTCGTGCACGTACAATGTGAAAAGTTTCGTGTAGTCTGGTGTGCCTAACACGGGTGCAGAACAAAGGGCCTGTCTCAACTGTTCAAAAGCCTTCTGACAATCATCTGTCCATTCTAGAGGCATTGGTGTAGCTTTGGACAATAATGCTAGCAAGGGTTTTATGATGTGTGAAAAACCCATAATCCACTGTCTACAAAAAGACGTCAATCCTATGAAGGCACGTACATCTCTCTGCGTGCGGGGGACTGGTGTATCTAAAATTGCATGAATTCGATCAGATATTAATGCACGCCCCTCCTTAGACAACAGATGACCGAGGTAGGTCACCTGAGGTCTACAGTATTGGAGTTTCTTTTTCGAAACCTTATGATTGGTTTGTGCTAAAAAGGAAAGCAACGCAAGTGTACTTTCCTCACATTGTGCATAAGTGTCAGCAGCAAGCAGAAGGTCATCCACGTACTGGATGAGAGCAACACCAGACTGCAATTCAAACGAATCTAGCTGCCTTTTCAAAGCCTGGCTGTAGATGCTAGGGCTTTCAGTATAACCTTGGGGAACACGACAAAATCTATACGATTTATTATTTAACGTGAAGCCAAACAAGTATCTGCTATCAGAATGAACAGGAATGGAAAAGAACGCATTCTTTAAATCAATTACGCTAAACGTGGTGGCCGTGGGTGGGACCAGCGTAAGCAGAGTCGTAATATCGGACACCACCGGGTATTGGGGAATGACAATTTTATTGATCTCTCGCAAGTCAATAATAAAGCGATAGACTTTGTCGTCAGTATCTCGTTTAAGGATCGGAAGAATAGGACTGTTGCAAACATTATAAGGGACCTCCTCCACAACCCCTGCAGAAATCAAATCCTGAACAATATGTGTCAATGCAAGTTCACCTTCTCTCGAGATCTTATACTGTGGTACTCGTGCTGGTAGAGGGGCCCCCTCCTTAACAGTAATGTGTATTGGTGGAATACGCATCTCTCCCACATCCGTATCTGAGGTCGCCCATAACGTATGCGGCAGAGAGGCCAAGGCTGGAATATCTGAGATGGCGTAAAACCTGTCGGGGTCAGGATAATTGTCATTCAGGATAACCCTCACTCCCTCAGGAGCGCAACGTATCGTTGCTCGAAAAGATTTAAGCAAATCAATACCCAGGATATTATCTGGTGTATGGGGTGATAACAAAAATTGACCAAAACTAAAGTATTTGTCAAGACATAGTGCAAGGGGCTTGGACAATGGGCTGGGAGAGGGTGTGCCATCAAACCCTACACATGTAATCATTTCGCCAGACAGGGGAGCCCTCGGAACCAAGTTTTTCGACAAAGCGCTACGTGTAGCTCCTGTGTCAACTAGAAATTGATCAGTAGAACCCAGAATACCCGCTGTTACATATGGACCCTGCTGATCTACCGGCACTTCAACTGATTCCTTACCCCATCCTACGCAGTCCTATGCATGCACATAATCCTGATGCTCCACATTCTCACCCTCTGAAATCTGATATTGATTCCGCCTATCAAACGTGTTACGTTCATCCTGGCCACGGCCCCTCTCCTCAACCCTTCCACGATCACTTCCGCCACCTCTCACTCCCGCATAACCTCCTCTCGACCTTCCGCCTCCTCGACCACGCTGACTACGCTGTTCACGAAGTACCGGACAATCTTCGGCCCAATGCCCAAACTCCTTACAATAAGCGCACTGATCCCCCGCTATGTCCGTACGACCATACGACGTATTTCCTTCACCTCGTCTACCTCTATCATTCCCTCTACCCTGTGTTCCCCGAACCTGCGCCAACATCACCTTCGTTTTCAATTCCTTCGCCTTTTTCTCTACACTTTCTTTAGCCTCCAATTCCTGCCGCTCATAGTACTGAGCCATAGTTAACAAAGACGCTGAGGTCGCCGTGGCCCAGGAACTTTCACTCGACTTCAATCGTTTTGCAATCTCCGGTAGGAGATTAGCCACATACTTATCTACAAACAGATGTCGACCCTTATCGTCTGTTAAAGATTGACCACTGTAATCATGGAATGCCTCCTCAAAACGTGTAAAGAAATCTGAAACCGTTTCATCGGGTTTCTGTTTACACGACGTTAGCATAGTCCAATCGATCTTTTTAGAGGGAACAAGCGTCTTTAATTTAATCAAAATAGCTGCCGGAAGATCTAGAATTAACTGACAAGGCTTACATGCCGGTTCCCTATCTAAATCGGCAGCATTTATTTCTTTCCATGTGCCCCCCAATATTGTTTCATCATTATTTTTACGAATCTGCCGCCACATATCAGGTGGTAAAATTAACCCAAAGAACAAATCTATATCCACAAGAGTCATCACACAAGACGAAATAGCCCCTTCCACCCCTTCATAAAATGCCGCCGGATTTTTTCGAAGATCAGGTAGAGAATTTTTCAATGCCATAACATCTGCTCTATTCCAAGGCGTGTATACCCAATTATATACAAAATACCCTTTCGCATCCTTTGACGATTTATCATCATCTGTACCTTCCCCTTTGGGTGGAACATACAAGGGCGCGGCTTCACGCATAGGCATAACATGCAACGCAGAACTCTTATCTGAACCCCGGAGAGAACACTCCTTAATCTGCTCATCAGGCGCCGATTCGGCCTCCTTTTGCCTCCTTTTCCGCTCCTCCCGCAATCTGGTCGTTTCATCTCGCAATTGGATCAGTTGCTTGAATAGGTCATCGACATCTGCAAGATCAAATAAACCTTTATCCAAATTCTCACGATGCACTGATAAAGCTTTAGGTTCTAACGTATCTGAAAGATCACGATACGCGGCAACAACTTCATCCGCCAAACTAGACAAAAAGTACATTAATTCAAGTTCCGACCATTTACCCCTCTCTGCAATCACCTCAGACTGAGAAACACAGTTCTTATTCACTTTACGAGCCCAACTACGTAAATGTGCGGACCTCTCCGCAGTAAACCTGAGAGCGGATACACCTTTCTTTTCCGACTTATCCTGCCCATCATCTCCCGGATCTTCAGCTGGAGCCGTCGGCGAAACGTACGGAGGCGGTGACCGATCTAGCAATGAAAAATCATCAAATTCATTATTAAGGACAGGATAAAGCGGTCGGCGAATAGGAAATTGACCAGTCGTTTGCAATTTACGTTCCCGTTCCTCCCTCTCTTTCTTCTCCTGAGCCTCCTTTTCCTCAAGCTGTAAAACCTTATCCCGAGCAGCCTTGCGCTGCTCTTTGTCCGCCAAGGCAACTTCACGCTTCATACGCTCACGCACCGCTTTCTCCCACATTCGCACACAATCAAACATGTTTTGTCTAGACCTGCGTTGAAACAAACATTGCTCTACAAACTGTACTTTACGCAAATCGAATGACCCATGTAGAGGCCATTGCAATTCAGGATCGGCCTTTGTGTACTTATGCCATAATTTACTGTACATAATAGGGGGAAGGCCAAGTTTGATGTACATCTCGCGATTTGGTGTTCCCTCTGGAGGAGCCGGCTGTGCTTCCGCTAACCTAATTGTGGTACCCTCTCCAAGACAGCACATCCCTCGGAGTGTGCTAAAAACAGGCATGTTCAAAAAGTATCACGAAAGCATGACACCGTACAAAATGGCACTTACAGTACTTCACACAACTGTGCCGCTCAGAGGGAAAAAAACAAAGTTAGAGAAACATCTCTACATGCCTGCCTATGTGAAGTGCACTACACATATAAGTTCAAAGATCACAAATTCACAAACGTTAGCTAACTCAAGTCAAATCACAGATCGTAGGACTTCGGCAAGCGCCCGAGGACTACCTTACCGAACACAAATCATAGAACTTCAGTAAGCGTCCGAAGACTACCTTACCGAACACAACTCTTACCCAAATTCTCAAATATCCAGATTCCAACTGCCAAGGTCTTGTGATCAAATCAGCCAAACGGCACTTTCCCGGCAACACAGACGATCGAAAACTCAGTCGGGGACCGGCGCCACCTGGAAGGTCAGATCGGAAGGAGAGGAAGAAAGACCGTGGGAGCCAAGACTCGGGTCACTCGTGGCAGCGCGCGTCCATGGCGAGTTTCCAAGCCTTCGTCACGACCTCTCCTTCGGGCATCCGAGTCACCGATGAGTCCCTTCGTGGTCGCCAATTTGAAGTAATCAGGGTTCCCAAGGCCTACATGCACCGAAGATAACCCACTTACACTCGAGAACTGTTGGCACGGAAACTGTAAAAGGCAAAGAACAAGTTTATTGAGACCCCATGGGGTGGTGGTACACTCAAACAGCACCCTTTGGTAATGCAAGAGGTATCACACCGAACACCGGTGTGACCCCGATTTATATACAGTTTTGGGGCAATAAAAGGTAGGCGGCACAAGTTAGGACACATTTATGTACATATATGGTCATGTTTTGGAACACTGCCAGCTCATTGGAGGGGGCACAACTCCGCTGGTCAGTTTGGCGCACATTCCTGAAGGCTTACTGGTCAGTTGGGACTGCGCATGTGCAAGCTTGACCAGTACTAACAATAGCCTGTTGCTGGGCAGACTGAAGTGGTCAGTGGAACGGACAACGGACTAAAAGGGCACGCCGGCCACGAGGCCGCTTATGGTCTAAGATGGCCGCCGCAACATTCAAAATGGCGTTTTCATACATAGCCAAGTTAAGGAGGACAGCGTGTAGTTTCAGCTAATCGCTAACGCGGCCATGCCAATTACGACACCAGCACTAACCCTTTTACCAAATAACAATCCAAGAATTCTCTAACTCAGCCGCTCCATTCCTTCGAACACATTTTACACGATGCATTTATGGACCTGGTCAAAGCAAGCAGGCCTGCCGCCATCTTCTCTGACCCATGTCCACCTCTAACTTTCAAGACAATTCTTCTAACAACCCCTGCTGCTAATCCAGTAAGAAGAATCATCAACAATTCCTTAACTACCGGAATATTTCCAGAAGAACTCAAAAAGTCATACGTACGTCCTTTACTGAAGAAAACTAACTTGGACCCATTACAAATGGACCTTTCCTGGGCAAACTGATAGAATGAGCAGCGTTCGCCCAGATGTCACAATTTATTGAAGACATTGCCATACTTTCAGACTTCCAAACGGGATTCCGTCTGGGAAGAGGCACAGAATCTATCCTCCTTGCCATCTGGGATGACCTGAAGAGCACAGTTGACCGCAATGGGGTTGCTGTGCTACTCCTCTTGGACTTCTCGGCTGCCTTTGACACGGTTCCCAATGACACTGTGTACAAAGAATCTACAAAGCTGGCATAGAAGGCACTGCTTTAGACTGGATCACGTCCTACCTTTGAAACAGAACTAATATCATCTATACCTCACCTTTTTCTACCCAACCGTACTCCACAAAATCTGGGGTCCCTCAAGGCTCTATCATCTCGCCCATGCTTTTCAACATCTATATGAATTTATTACCGGTACTAATCAATCAATTTCACCTCATGTGCTATAACTATGCAGATGACACGCAAATACTCCTTCAACTGGAATACCCCAAAGACTTCGGAAACTTGCCAACTTTCAGTTGCCTCAGAGCCGTTTATCAATTAATGACGTGGAGCCATCTCAAATTGAATGCTTCTAAAATGGAAATACTCACGTGTGGTGATTGGAAACATTATGACATGCTTTTCGCCTGGCCTGATGAACTGGGATCACCGGCTAAAGTATTGAAGGAAGTAAGAAACCTTGGAATGACCATGGACTTCAAGCTGTCGATGAATGCCCAAGTGGACAAACTAGCAAGATCAAGTTATGTAAGTATAAAAACTCTGCGATGAATCTTCCCCCATTTGGAATTCCCACACAAGGTCCAAGCTACCATCTCCCTTGTTCTGTCCAAACTCGTTTATGCCAATAGCCTCTACCATGGATCACCTTTAATGACTATGAAAAGACTACAACGGATTCAGAACTCGGCTGTCAGACTACTCTTTCATATCAAACCGCGAGACCACATCTCTCCTGCCTTGAAAGCCCTGCATTGGTTACCGGTTGCCAGAAATCCACATTCAAGCTGCTTCATATCCCCCACAAAGTGATACATGGAATGGGACTGCTCTACATCAGGAATAAAATCACCAAACACATACATTTTACGAACCTCCGCTCTAGTGTGGCACTTTGCCTCAAAATCCCAAGATACAAGATAAAAAACATGGGTGGCACATCGTTCTCTGTTCAAGCAGCCAAAATATGGAACTCTTTACCCCCCAGCATAAGATCCACCGACAACCACCTTATCTGTAGAAAACTAGTCAAGAATTGGCTCTTACACACATAAGCAACATACGCAAACAGAAATATACAGCATATCCCTCTGTATATAAGCATTTATATGTACTATAGATATGTACCTACATATGTGTATTGCTTTGTATAAACAGGTTGAATAATGATGTTAAAAAAAATATATAAATGAATACATTTTTACGTACAAGAAAAGCGTGGCTCAGTGGTTAGAGGCGGCAGACCCGGAAGCTGAGATCGACCGTGGACCAGGGTTCGATTCCCCGCCTCGGCGGGTCTCGGGCTCAAAAATTCCACTGACTCGATAATTCTCGCTTCGGTGCCTACTCGACTCACGGGGTCACACTCTGCGACTCTGGGCAATAGCTTGCTTAATCTCCACTACGGCCCCTCGCGGCGGGATGCCTGGCTTTCACCTTGTGGACACCCTGCCGGGGTTTCTCACAGGGGAATACCAGGACGGGTTCCCTAAGCAAGCGCTTAGATACCGTGTCGGTGATTTGCGCTATATAAATACATGTACATTTACATTTACATTTACATTTACAAGACTTGAATACCAGAGTTTATCGAATGCATCTTTAATCTACGTATACTTACTTTATTTATGCATCTTTATAACTTCCATGTACTTGGATCTATGTATTTATTACTTTCCTCCAAAAAACAAAAATACAAAAAAGCATATTCAATGCACTACCCTATTTCCCTCCCTGTACCTCCCTGTATCTTTAATCTACGTATATCTCTTCTATCCCTCCACTATCCTTTTCAATCAAAATAACAGACTAACATGTCCACTTATCAAATTTCATATGTCACTATACTAATTCATCACCACAAAAAAAGTGCTTCAATACCTCATTAGGGGTCGCAAACTCTATATAAATGCAACACTTTTTCCCTCTTCTATCCCTCCACTATCTTTCTCAATCCAAATAACTGACTAATATCCACCACTCAAATTATTTTCAGATTTCACTATACTAATTTACCACTAATCCTTTATGGGTTCCGGAGTAGCGTGCTACTCACCGAAAGAGTGCTTCAACATGCCATCAGGGGTAACAAACGTTATATATATATATATATGCAAACCTCTGTCCCTCTTCTGTCCCTCTGCTACCCTTCTCAATCCAAATTGCGGACTAACATATCATCCACCACTCAAATTACTTTCATATTTCACTATACTAATTCAAAACTAATCCTTTATTGGGTTTCAAAGTAGCGTGCTACTGGCCAAAAAAGCACTTTAATACCCCAAAAGGGGTAACAAGTGCTATATAAATGCAAACCTTTTCCCCTCCTCTATCTTTCTCAATCCAAATACCTGATTATTATCTACCACTCAAATTACTTTCATATTTCACTATACTAATTCACCACTAATCCTAATGGGTTCCGGAGTAGAGTGCTACTCACAAAGAAAGTGCTTCAACACCCCATTAGAGGTAACAAGCGCCATATAAATGCAAACCATGTTTCCCTCTTCTATCCCTCCGCTATCCTTCTCAATCCAAATAACTGACTAATATCCACCAGTCAAATTACTTTCATATTTCACTATACTAATTCACCACTAATCCTTTATGGGTTCGGGAGTAGCGTGCTACTCGCAAAAACAAGCGCTATATAAATGCAAACATTTTTCCCTCTGTATCCCTCCGCTATCCATATAACTGACTAACCTATCCAGCACTCAAATTACTTTCATATTTCACATACTAATTCAACAATAATCCTTCTTGGGTTCCAGAGAAGCATGCTACTCACCGAAAAATCGCTTTGACGCCTCGTCAGGGGTAGAAAGCGCTATATAAGTGCAATTACAATACAATTACAATACAATAAGACAGAAACTGCAAGAGGAAATAGTAGTGTTCCAATGACCATAATAGAAGACAGTTTATTAAAGACATGCAGTTGAATCAAGCTCATTAACTGCGATTTAAAAGTCGATCTAAGGCCATTCTGGGTGCAACCCCTAGAAGGCAGGATAATACAAATCATGTTAATTTGTAGCAAATGGCAAAGTGCAAACATATTGTCAGGGGTGCGTCAAAGTTCCCATTTCAATGTTCTCAAGGAGTGTTATGGGTAGAAGTAACTGAACAACCTTTCAAAAATTAATTCCCCAGTAATTCATTCAGGTGGCCCTCTAATGATTTTAAGGAAGCTGGAAATGGCATAGATGGAGAACCTGTACAGAAAGAGCTCTCCATCCGTGCACAGCATATGGGAAGCTGGCACAGAACTCACCATCCACAGTATTTTCAAGTGATACAAATTGGCATTCACCATCCCCCTGACCTGAAGCACCAGGGAGTTTTAATCGCAGCTACAACACAGGTGCCTAAATATTCTGAAAATAATGTTTTTATATACCGCTTCATACAGCACTTCTGCCATTGCTAAGCACTTTAAATGCCGTTAATTACTATCACCCAGTTTAATGGCACTCCGTTCAACAATCTAGGATGGCTAAATCGGTCTTGTAGGAATCCACACTTATGACCAACAGGTTATCACATAGCTCGGAGATGAATACGTAACTCAGTGAGCTATGTGGCTGGCATTAGTCCACTCATCCACCATCATCGCGTTGGTTGTGCTACTATTACATTTCAACTAGTTGTAATTCAGCTTCTCAGTGGCATGTATGTGTGCTTAGTCAAGATGCCAATGACCCCAGACTCTAATCCTACCCGAGGAGGGGTCTCACATCCCCGATGTACATTTATAAAAGGGATTCCACTCATTTAAATAAGGCTGCCTGTCCTGCGGGGGCGGCAGGGGACTGTGTTACCCCCCTGACTGGTGGTACTGAAAGCCTCTGCTGCGGGGGCGGCAGGGGGCTGCGTTACACCCTGACTGGTGGTACTAAAAGCCTGTCCTGCGGGGGGCGGCAGGGGCTATGTTACACCCCTGACTGGTGGTACTAAAAGCCTGTCCTGCGGGGGTGGCAGGTGCTGCGTTACACCCCTGACTGGTGGTACTAAAAGCCTGTCCTGCGGGGGCGGCAGGGGCTGTGTTACACCCCTGACTGGTGGTACTAAAAGCCTGTCCTGCGGGGGCGGCAGGGGACTGTGTTACCCCCCTGACTGGTGGTACTGAAAGCCTCTGCTGCGGGGGCGGCAGGGGGCTGCGTTACACCCTGACTGGTGATACTAAAAGCCTGTCCTGCGGGGGGCGGCAGGGGCTATGTTACACCCCTGACTGGTGGTACTAAAAGCCTGTCCTGCGGGGGTGGCAGGTGCTGCGTTACACCCCTGACTGGTGGTACTAAAAGCCTGTCCTGTGGGGGTGGCAGGTGGCTGCGTTATACCCCTGACTGGTGGTACTAAAAACCTATCCTGCGGGGGTGGCAGGTGCTGCGTTACACCCCTGACTGGTGGTACTAAAAGCATGTGCTGCGGGGGCGGCAGGGGCTGTGTTACACCCCTGACTGGTGGTACTAGAACCCTGTCCTGCGGGGGTCGCAGGGGATGCGTTGAACCCCTGACTGGTGGTATTAAAAGCCTGTGCTGCGGGGGTGGCAGGTGGCTGCGTTACACCCCTGACTGGTGGTACTAAAAGCCTGTGCTGCGGAGGTGGCAGGTGCTGCGTTACACCCCTGACTAGTGGTACTAAAAGCCTGTCCTGTGGGGGTAGCAGGGGATGCGTTATACCCCTGACTGGTGGTACTGAATGCCTGTGCTGTGGGGGTAGCAGGGGATGCGTTACACCCCTGACTGGTGGTACTGAAAGCCTGTGCTGTGGGGGCGGCAGGGGGCTGTGTTACACCCCTGACTGGTGGTACTAAAAGCCTGTCCTCCGGGGGTGGCAGGGGATGCGTTAAACCCCTGACTGGTGGTACCAAAAGCCTGTGCTGCGCGGACGGCAGGGGCTGCTTTACACCCCTGACTAGTGGTACTAAAAGCCTGTGCTGTGGGGGTGGCAGGTGCTGCGTTACACCCCTGACTAGTGGTACTAAAAGCCTGTCCTGTTGGGGTAGCAGGGGATGCGTTACACCCCTGACTGGTGGTACTGAAAGCCTCTGCTGCGGGGGCGGCAGGGGGCTGCGTTACACCCCTGACTGGTGGTACTAAAATCCTGTCCTGCGGGGGCGGCAGGGGCTATGTTACACCCCTGACTGGTGGTACTAAAAGCCTGTCCTGCGGGGGCGGCAGGAGACTGTGTTACCCCCCTGACTGGTGGTACTGAAAGCCTCTGCTGCGGGGGCGGCAGGGGGCTGCGTTACACCCCTGACTGGTGGTACTAAAAGCCTGTCCTGTGGGGGTGGCAGGTGGCTGCGTTACACCCCTGACTGGTGGTACTAAAAACCTGTCCTGCGGGGGTGGCAGGTGCTGCGTTACACCCCTGACTGGTGGTACTAAAAGCCTGTCCTGCGGGGGTGGCAGGGGATGCGTTACACCCCTGACTGGTGGTACTAAAAGCCTGTCCTGTGGGGGTAGCAGGGGATGCGTTACACCCCTGACTGGTGGTACTGAAAGCCTGTGCTGTGGGGGCGGCAGGGGGCTGTGTTACACCCCTGACTGGTGGTACTAAAAGCCTGTCCTCCGGGGGTGGCAGGGGATGCGTTAAACCCCTGACTGGTGGTACCAAAAGCCTGTGCTGCGTGGACGGCAGGGGCTGATTTACACCCCTGACTGGTGGTACTATAAGCCTGTCCTGCGGGGGCGGCAGGGGGCTGTGTTACACCCCTGACTGGTGGTACTGAAAGCCTGTGCTGGGGGTCCGGCAGGGGGCTTTGTTACACCCCTGACTGGTGGTACTAAAAGCCTGTGCTGCGGCAGCGGCAGGGGGCTGTGTTACACCCCTGACTGGTGGTATTAAGAGCCTGTGCTGCGGGCGTGGCAGGGGGCTGCGTTACACTTCTGACTAGTGGTACTAAAAGCCTGTGTTGCGGGCGGCAGGGGGCTGCGTTGCACCCTGGACTGGTGGTACTAAAACCCTGTGCTGCACGGGCGGCAGGGGGCTTCATTACACCCCTGACTGGTGGTATTAAAAGCCTGTGCCGCAGGGGAGTCAGGGGCTGCATTACACCCCTGACTGGTGGTATTAAGAGCCTGTGCTGCGGGCGCCGCAGGGGGCTGCGTTACACTCCTGACTAGTGGTACTAAAAGCATGTGCTGCGGGCGCGGCAGGGGGCTGCGTTACACTCCTGACTGGTGGTACTAAAAGCCTGTGCTGCACGGGCGGCAGGGGGCTTCATTACACCCCTGACTGGTGGTATTAAAAGCCTGTGCCGCAGGGGAGTCAGGGGCTGCATTACACCCCTGACTGGCGGTACTAAAACCCTGTGCTGCAGGGACGGCAGGGGGATGCATTACTCCCCTGACTGGTGGTATTAAAAGCCTGTGCTGCGAGAGCGGCAGGGGAATCGTTACACCCCTGACTGGTGGTACAAAAAGCCTGTGCCACAGGGGAGTCAGGGGCTGCATTAGACCCCTGACTGGTGGTACTAAAAACCTGTGCTGCGGGGGCGGCAGGGGGTGCATTACATCCCTGACTGGTGGTACTAAAAGCCTGTGCTGCGGGGCCGGCAGGTGGCTGCGTTACACCCCTGACTGGTGGTACTAAAAGTCTGTGCTGCGGGGCGCAGGGGGCTGCATTACATCCCTGACTGGTGGTACTAAAAGCCTGTGCTGCGGGGCCGGCAGGTGGCTGCGTTACACCCCTGACTGGTGGTACTAAAAGCCTTTGCTGCGGGGGCGGCAGGGAATGCGTTACACTCCTGACTGGTGGTACTAAAAGCCTGTGCTGCGGGGCGGCAGGGAGCTGCATTACACCCCTGACTGGTGGTACTAAAAGCCTGTGCTGCGGGGCGGCAGGGGGCTGCATTACACCCCTGACTGGTGGTACTAAAAGCCTGTGCTGCGGGGGCGGCAGGGAATGCGTTACACCCCTGACTAGTGGTACTAAAAGCCTGTGCTGGGGGGGCGGCAGAGGGATGTGGTACACCCCTGACTGGTGGTACTAAAAGCTTGTGCTGCGGGGGCGGCAGGGGGCTTCGTTACACCCCTGACTGGTGGTACTAAAACCCTGTGCTGCAGGGGCAGCAGGGGGCTGCGTTACACCCTGACTGGTGGTACTAAAAGCCTGTGCTGCAGGGGCGGCAGGGAGCTGCATTACACCCCTGACTGGTGGTACTAAAAGCCAGTGCTGCGAGGGCGGCAGGGAATGCGTTACACTCATGACTGGTAGTACTAAAATCCTGTGCTGCGGGGCGGCAGGGGGCTGCATTACACCCCTAATTGGTGGTACTAAAAGCCAGTGCTGCGAGGGCGGCAGGGAATGCGTTACACTCCTGACTGGTGGTACTAAAAGCCAGTACTGTGAGGGCGGCAGGGAATGCGTTACACTCCTGACTGGTGGTTCTGAAACCCTAGAATATATCAAAGTCCAGTGGACCTGGAGTTAGACCTCAGGAAGTAACGTTAGACAACCCTCAAATAGACAGACCCCTTATCAAGGAAAATATATAAATCTTGAAAAAGCAATTTAAAATTGACCTCTCCTATTTTTACATGTTATAAAAAAGCATTTGTAGCCTAGTCCCTTGGTGCATGCACAAAAGCATTTGGAGAGAGGTGAAGAGAAGAGCCAAGGAAAATAAGTAGAGCGTGAAGATCAGTAATGGACTCGAGTGCAGAAGCTCTCAGCCGTCATCGCTTACTAAGGTGCAGCCATATGGGAACTGAGATGCTTGAGTTGTGTCTGCCTTCGGTACTGTGCAGTGTCTTCATTTCGGTTTGGAAGAATAAATGTCAGAAAAAGTGGGATGTTTGAAGCAAGACTCCAATTATAATATTATGCATGGGAGCCATTAGTCTGAATAACTGGATTCTAAATCCAGCAATTAATTGCAATGATGTAGTAGCAGTGGGTAACATTAATTGTTATCCACTGCTGCTATTTCATAAAGGAACTCCAGGCGGCTCTCCCTAGGCTCTTTGAGCACCTGTGAGAGCAGTGCTGGAGAATAGGCTTCTGAAGCAGTGCATAATTTGTAAAATAAAAAAAATACGTACCAGGGCCCTTGTCAGGAGGCTGCAGTTTGTCCCACCAATTGCCCCTGTCAGCGCTGCCAATGACAGTACCAACACAACTAATAACCATTACACTCCTACAAGTGTGACGATTCAGACTTTTAATATACATTCAAAATGGATTTAATCTGCCGTCTAAACCATTCTTACAACTTTGGGTGGCAGGTATTAAGTAATTTTTTACGCATATTGAAATAATAAACACCAACTGCAGTGCTCAACAAAATAATTAAACAAACAGCACCCACTTGTGGCAGACTGTCATAAGTGCAGGTGTTAACAATAAAGTGCAGGTGCCGAGCAACGGAAACCACCGGTCCTGGGGCCTCATTTATGAGAAATGACGCATCGCTGCGTGAAAGCAGTGATGCGTCACTTCTCAGTGCGCACTCCTTACGACATTCCTGATGCATCATATTTAATGTATGACGCATCATGTCGCAAGGAGTTACAGATACGTCAGTATTTCTGACGTATCTGTAAGCGCAAAAGTGACGCATTGCTGGAGTGTGTCTCAAAAGTGACGCAACTCCAGCAATGCGTCCTTTCACATGGGGCAAGCCCCATGTGAAAGGGCCTGCATCAGTCTTACGCCTATTGTGAGGCAGGCGCAAGATTTTGATGCAACGGCGTCCTAAAAGTGACGCAGTGAAATCTCATAGATTTCACTGCGTCACTTTTACAACCCTTCCTTGCCCCCTTTGCATACATTATACCTGGCGCAGGTATAATGTAGCGCAGGGGTTTACAAAGTGACTCATCTACCTAGATGCATCACTTTGTAAATATGGCGCAACAAGGTGCATTTTTTACGCCACTGGTGCGTCACAAAAAGTGACGCACCAGTGGCGTAAAAGTGACGCACAGCCTCATAAATGAGGCCCCCGGCTTTTTAGTAAACAGTACTTCGCATGCCGGTATTTTGTGCATCTGTACCTCCAAAGATAAATGCAAAATTAAATGACCACAGGAAGAAAATCCTTAGGTCAGATTAGTTGAGCTAAATTTCAATCGGTGTCAGGAAATACACACAGAATTTCTGTGTAGATGTTTGCATGCAATAGCATATTAAAGCCATACCTACTGAGTTTGCCAATGCCTGTTCTATTGCATTTGGATCACAGTAGAACACGCACAAGCCCATCATAAGGCATTTTAGCAAACAGCACTTCCCATGCAGGCATTTTTGTACACATTCTTACAGTGATAAAAGCAAACCTGCATGCCCCAGAATGCAATCTGCTTAAACAGGACAAGCTGGAGGCGTCACAAGTCACACTTGGATTTGCAGTCAGCTGGCAGCAGGGACACGGGTGGAGGCCGTGAAATTGGTTGGTTAACGATCACACATGGCATATGCATGGTAATAGGGAATTGCTTGAGCTTGAGACTCGTGAATTATTCATCCCCTGCATCCCAGTGGCCTTTGATTTTTTGTTAAGTCAAATCAGATTGCTTTTGTTCCATCCAACATCTTCCTGGTATGAAGGGGACTTCAGTGACAATCTGACAGTAGCAGCCGAAGCGAAATCTTTCTTCGAAGCCCTGACGGGCCATGCTTTTGGGTAGAGCAGTCTGTGGTTTGAGTCAGACAAAGTGCTAATCCGAGAAATTGTTTTAGTGCGCCACTGCTTAACGGGCACTATGCAACTGTGGATTCATATTAAACGCAATGATATGAAACTGCGTCACAAAGCAAATTAAAAGCACTCACAGCCTTTCTGTAATAAAGGCTGGCTCGTGATGAGGTACTGACACTATGAAAAAACCCACAATGCTTAGTTAACGCAGAAATTAATAAGCAGTCATGTCATAAAAAATAGATGGCTGGCTGAGTGTAATGTGCAAAGTAATGTCGCCTTATACCCCGGTAGAGAAGACTATATCATTCATTAAAGACCCTGTACTTGAGTTGTAGACACACAGGAGGTTCTATAATGAGTGAGAGCTCCTTTAACGAAGGACATAGGTGGAGACAGAAGGGCTATAATACCATTAGAACATTCCACCCACAGAGGATAGAATGTTCTAAATTACACAGGGAGAAACACAAAGACAGACTTTGGAATGTTGAAGCACAAAGACTGTGCTTTATTTGCCCTGTTACACTCTGTTGTCTTGAGTTAAACACTTCACATTCCAATTTTCAAAAGAGGTGTTAATAACTGAATTAAATCGGATAAATAAGTAAATGTAATGTGGATTAGTAGAGTGCTGCTTGTCTCCTGTGAGGGTATCCAGCCACTGAGTATGCGAGTGTAGGCGTGTGGTGGGGCTGCCCCCGAGTATATGCTGTCTCGATGGTCCCGCATGAAGACTAAAAGCCAGGTCTTCAGGTTCATGTGGAATTCAAGAAATGAGGAGGAGGCCCTGATGTGTTGGGGAGGTTGTTATAGGGTTTGGCAGCTTGGTAGTAGTATGATCGACCACCTGTTCTGCGTCTGTGGATGCGGAGTGTGTGCGCGAGTGAGAGCGATGCTGAGAGAGGCTGTCTGGTTGGTTGGTGCAAGTAAAGCTGCTGATTGAGTCATGCGGGTCTCATGGTGTAAAGTGGCTTGAATGTGTGTGAGCAGTTTGAACTGGCATAACTTTTGGATGGGGAGCCAGTGGAGCTCCCTGAGGAGTGGTGTGGTGTGAGTTTGGCACAGGAGGAGAGGACGAGTCTGGCGGTGTTGTTTTTTTATGGTTTGAAGTCTGTGAAGAAGATGGGTTTGGATGCTTGTGTAGAATGTGCAGCCATAGTCCAATCTGTTTGTAATTAGTGCCTGCGTGATGGTATGCCAGGTGTACAGTGGGAGCCACTTTAAGGTTTTACGTAACATATATAGGATGTGAAAGCAAGAGGAGGTAACAGCGCTGATCTGGAACTTCATGGTGAGGTTGGTGTCTCTGATGAGGCCTAGGTGGCTAGCTTGGTCGGTTGGGGTGGGTGTGAGTCCAAGTTCGGCAGGCCACCAGGTTGAGTCCCAAGGTGAGCTCTTATCCCAAAGATCACCACTTCAGGTTTGTCGGTGATGAGTTTGAGGCAGCTTTCTTTCATCCAACTGGCCATGCTGGTCATGCATGGTTTAAAGTTTGTCTTGGTGGTGACGGTGTCATCCGAGAGGGAACAAATGAGCCGAGTGATGTCAGCAAAGGAGATGATGTTAGGCAGATGAGTCGTACATGTTAAAAAGTATGGGGCTGAGTGATGGTCCCTGTAGGTCTCTGCAGATGAGGTCCTTATGTTCTGATGTGAACTGCCTGAGAATAGTTGGCATTTTGAAAGAAAGACATTTGAAGATAGATATGCTTCAAAAGCACAGGGCAGGTTGGTTATTCGCATCAGGGAATTCCCTGATGTGAATAACCTCTAGACCCGTTGAATTGATGCTCATTTATAATTTAAAATAATTCAAATGAAAAGAGTTATTGATTGTCAATTTTCTACTTATTTAAAGCAATTGTAAATTACAGGATCGATCAATTATTAATGTTATGCCCCTTCTCTCCCGTTAATGTGTTTTATGTTGTGGCTCGCCTTCCAGGTTATTACAACGACCGCAAGTGAAATTAAAACGGTGGTTTATAACATATGGGTGTCATCTGGGCTATAAAAGGATATATAATACTCTTTCCTAGAGATACGTAGTGAATGTAAACTAACATGTGCGTCGTATAAAACATTAATTTGAACATGGAGCCTCCCTAAACTTTTGATCACACACTTAACTACTTACATAGCAGGAACATGACAAGTATGTGGGTTTTCATCTGTAAACTTGAATCCAATCCAAGGAAGTTGGCTTAGGTTGTAAATAAAAAAGGATGTAATGCCCCAAAACTCAGTCTCAAGAAACAAGTTTGGAATAGGAACATTTGTAACTAGAGCAGTTCTACATTCAATAAATGGACACATCCTTGCTCTTTCATATAGTATAAGCAAAGACTGAGATTGTATCAGTAGTTGAATAGTGTATCTACCAATGTGACTAGAACATCTGCAAGAGGATGTTTGTGTTAAGACAGTACTTCTTTTTAGTTACCAAGAAACACCAAACTCAGGACGATGCCACACTTACCCAGGTTTTAAAGACCAGAACAGAAAGCATATGGAAGAAATACAGCTGTGAGGTTCCTGCATGAACAGTAAGAGATGCTCTTCCTCTCAATCCCTGTGGCCCATCCCAGGTTCTCCCATCACATGGCTCCCTTGAGTTTCAAGTGCACTGGGTTTATGACACAACGGGGTAGCGGCATGTTCCCCATTGTTTCTGCGCTAGAGTCAAGGATACAGGTTAGTGGATCTTGACAATAAAGATAGGTTCACTGGGTTTGGCCTATCAGCCTTTCCTTTATAAATTGGCAGCAAGTGGACGAAACAGCTGAGAAGGGGTGAAAGGTGGATCTTAATCCAATACTGAGTAAAAAGATATGAGGTGGGGGTGTTTGCTTCTATCTTTGACAGTGTTTTTAAAGGGCAGGGCTGTCCAAACTTACTAGTTATGACCTGGTACAGCATATGAGCATCAATTTTTCTGAAGTCATTGAGAAAGACTTACATTAGATTAAGAGGTTGACGCATGGTACACACATCATCTGACAGAGCTCGTGCAGAAGACAATTTGGAAGGAATCTTTCACGTCAGCAGCGATATATCGGGCCAGGGAATCTGCATAGACAAATGTAGGAAATTTGTCCAAACAGGTCAGGTCCGGCATAAATAGGCCAAAGGAGATACCTACACTTAAATCAGGGCAGTAGGGATTATTCGAGGCATTGAATATTATTTTATGGAAGCCCATCTTATAAGAAAGAATGAGAGGATCCTAAGGGGTAGAGGAGAAAAATGCCTCAGAGAGGGATTCTTTTGGTTGACAAGATCTTCATAACATCTAGGGGCATCTAGAATTGGCTTTGTCACGAAGCAGGCAAACCAACTCTGAGGGACATGGGGGAAGCAGTGTATTTAGTTATATGGTTATTTATGTATTAGCTTAGTAGATGTATTTGAATAACACCAGCGTAGCAACATAGGTTTTGGAGCGCTTCACATAGAACTAGGAATACAACGAACACCGTGCAAGGATGTGAAGAACAGAATTAGCAGAAGAGATTCCCGCACATGTAAAAAAAATCATATAATTATTTTACAAGACAAAATCAGAAGCTGTAGATTAAAGCAATGAGATATAGGATTACTGAAAGACAATCTGACATTATAAAATGCTTTGTAAAATCAAAAGGAGCTGCAGATTATATGAGAACACTGCTCTTTACATTATTTATGATGACCCGTTCTGAGTGAAGCAGGAAAATTATTCGACAGCCTCCAGACTGTGCCAAATGATTAAACTGCTAATGGTTTTCCCACTAAATGCTTAAAATGTAACATATTATATTTCTTGGCAAAGCCTCGTGCGCCGCAGGACATCTGTTTGTGCCTACCCAGCAGAGGCCAGATCAACAGTTTGGGCATCCCTTTGTGCCTACCCAAGGCAGGCCAGATCCACAGTGTGGGCATCCCTTTGTGCCTACCCAAGGTAGGGCAGATCCACAGTTTGGACATCCCTTTGTGCCTACCCAAGTGAGGGCAGGTCCACTGTTTGAACACCCCTTGGTGCCTACCCAAGGGGTGGCAGATCCACAGTCTGTAGACAACTGATTTCGTGAGAAAACTGAAGATTACAAAATTGAAAAGGGGCAGAGTGTGTTTGACCGGATAAACCTGCTACACGTGAAGCAGAAGGAGTAGAGAAAACAGCAGTGCATGGTCCATTGGTTACAGTGAAAATAGTTTGTGCATTTTACAGAAAATGTTACATTGCAGACCGAACATGAAACACCATAAAAAGCCCGAGGTGATGCTAACCACAAATGTTTTGGAATTTGTGAGAATAAAAATGTTATTCAGGCACGTGCGGCCGTAAAGGAAAATGCTTTTGAAGCCTTTGCCAGTTCATGGTTTAAAACCTTAGTGATAAATATTGTCTCATGTAGCATGGTCTTTGACAATTTGTGCATAAAAACACATTCTTGGTATAGTTTTGAATTAATTTTTTTCATGGAGCAAATTAACTCGATGGGAGACTGAGTAGGTTTGTCGATAACAGTCTCAGGATTATGGGTATCTGAGATTAATAGCAGAAAACAGGGCACAGACTTTTGGAAAAGCAGTTGGTCTTTTACTTGGACTTTAGCACCCAAGATTGAAAGCCCTGTAGCAGTAGATGTCCTGACTTTTCCAGATCTCCGCAGTCACAAGGATAACCACATGCCAGTATTAAAAGTTAGATTGCAAGTGTTCCCTACTAATGAGGACACAAGATACTCGGTCACTAACAGAAAGTTGGACTTTCAGGTCTCCTTGACTCCTAGTAGGCTGAAAAGCTAAGGCCTAGTTCAAAGGAGGGGGTGTGAAGGTTGATGTGAGGTTAAGGAAACACCTTTTACAATTAGAATACAGATGCAAGAAAAGCAAATTGTTATTTGGTATAGAGAGCAACACCTATAATACAATAACTTCACAAATACATGAGAACACAGTTCACTAGTGAAAATAGTAACTCAACAATGTAAATCACAAAAATGAAAGGAAACAACACACACACACAGGGACATGCAGATGTAAAATTGATCCTCTGAGTTTCATAAAGAATAGGCTGTTGGTTGCCACTATATAATTCCAAATGCTGTTCTGCTCCCAACGGAAAGAGAACTCAGAGCATTGGGATCCCGTTTGCAAAATGTGTTGACGTTATAGCAATTGTTAATGGCTGGTAACCGATCACAAGCACCAGGGCCCGTGTTATGTATCCAGCGCACTGTTCATGTTTGTGCCATGGTGTACCTTTAAACAACAACTGCTGGATGCAAATATAAACAGTGCGTCGGATTATAATGGAGACATTGCCCTCAGGACAACCGCAAACTTGGGGCTGCCCTCGGGCCAGCCCATTCAGTAAAATATGGAGAAGCTGCTTTAATTAGCCGCTCTGTGTAGGCAGCATCCAACTGCACTTCAGAGAGGGGGCAGAGATCCCCCCTGGAGGCCAATGCAGTGAGTGACCGCATCTGCTTGCAGGGGAATATCTAGGGTGGGGGGGGGGCTGTGGGACTCCCTTTGTCTGCTCCAGAGGGCTGCCATCAGGGGGGCACACTGGCAGTGCACAGAGAAAAATTTATTTCTCTGTTTACAATAGGCCCCTCCCCACCATGTAAATGAGGGAATGCCCTCTTAGGACAGCGCTTGCGCTACATGTGCTACAGCCTATCAGTAATACTGAAGATGCGGCACAAGTGTCTGAGGCCACGTCTGTAATAAGAGTGTCCCATGGGGGACGCACAAAGTGGGTGCACCTGCCCGTTGCACCCCCGGGTACTTTGTGTAATGCAGCCGGGTGAATCTTCTGAATACGAACAGAGTGAAATCAAGAATATTAAAACCTTTGAATAATGTTTCTTTGTTTTTGCACACACTGCCACAACCTAGACACACTATAGCACTGTGCTGGACTTCTTGAAGTTTACTGTATCCAGCAAATCAGGTGTTGCCTCTTTGGGACCAAAGCAGAGTCGGGGAATCCCCACAGCCCCATGTGTGGCCGGGGGATACTACTTCCAGCAACCAGACCACTTATGCTACTGGTGATGACTGGTACTCACACCATGTCTCACGGAGGCTGATGGGTATCACTAAATGGATCCCATAAATATAAACCTAGTAGCAAGCAGTATCCTGGCACATGGTGGGAGTACATTGGCAAGGCAGAGTCACCATTGAGTTCACCTGCAGTTGAGGATAGATGGTTCTTAAGCAGTGCTTTTTCAGTCTTCAGTAATGGGTAAAGAGGGTTTCTTGATGCTCAGTGTTCTTGTTTCCGGCAGTAGCAGCTGCTACCGGATGGTGGTGGTGGGGTGGGTGGGTTAGAAGGGAATGGGGGGATGGGGTTAATTAAACAAAAAAACTTACCTTAAAACGGCCGGCTGCCGCCTCCCCTGCGTCCTCTTCCTTCTTCATGTCTGCAGTCCTGCCGGCAGCAGGAAGCACCCGGATCACAGGCTCCCCCGAGCCAATCACAATGCTACAATGCAGTGTTGTGATTGGATGAGCGCAGTGGATCGCCGCTCAGACTGGAATAGGGAGCTTGTGCATGTTCCTGACCAGGCTGTGTAATGCAGCCTGTGAGGAACATGCAAAGTGCACATGAACTGTTTGGTGGGCCCAAGAGGGCCGGTCAATCAGTTCATGCTCACTTTGGGAGTGCAAACCACTTCTCGCCTGCTCTGGCCAGCCCTACCCTGCCTCACACTGCACACAGGCCCCTGACTGCATGCAAAAGGAAAAAGAAAATGACAATAACAATATGTTATTGTCATTTTCTTTTTGTGCAGTGGAGCAACGCTCCTTCACCTTAGCGGTGAAGCCGCCACTGGTCCTCTGGTTGGCTGGGAGCTTTCACCCAGGAGCTGCAGCAGGCACGTCAGCGGGTACGGCTACAGCAGGACATCAAGCCTCCTCCTAGCCTTCAGTGAACCAATAGTATGCTGCGATACATTCATGAAGCATCACAACATGGTCCGTGTGGGTATGTGTTGCTGGAGCTTTTCAATACGTTACAGAGCAGGTATCAATCAATGTGAGTTCATTCATAATGTTTGCAATACCAACCAATTACTTTGGAGTAGAGTTTTCTTCCTCAGAGGGCCTTCATAGGAAGACTAGTCGTATACCATTCCCATAATGCACTGTCGGAGCTAAAGCCTATGTGACACCAGGCAGGCAAAATGCCCAGTGGCCAACAGTGGCAGGAAACCTGATGCATTCTTCTCAGACAGAAGCTGTAGAGACAGGAAGCTTAGGGAGAAATAGGCAATGGGGATAAGACTAGCTTTGTTGTTTTACTCTGGGAAAAAGCCACCATCCATCTTTCACTTACCATTCATACTAAAAATCTGTTCATGATCGCATGATTTGCTGTAGCACCCTGTAAACTGTTGCCTGTTGTTAATTGCTGCTACCAGCCAGGACATGGACACAGAAACCAGGAGAGTCGACCACCCTTGAAACCTCAGGATTGTATGACATGATAAATGGTCTCCACAAACTCAGGGCACACAAAAGATATTCATGAAGAATACTAGAGCTGCTGTTTGAAGGGTGTATTGGGATTAGATGATCCTCAAACTCAGCCAAAAAAGCAAATAAATCATGGGAACTTTCAGGCCTAAAAACAATGGCAGGCATGGACCAACTGTCCAGGTGGTTAGTGACCACCTTCCTTCACCAGACTTATACACTACTCCACTTACCCCTTTCAGTGGCATTTGTTTTATCAAGCTATGAAAAATGAGAGGTCAAGTGGACAATCCATTAGCCAAACTTGTGAAAAGGTGTTTTACCATATGTAGGGTTTAGGGGGTTTTCCTTACAGCTGCAGCATGAAATACACAACAGCACATTGTCTGAACTACCTGCTTGGCATGAAGGATATACATTTTTTGGGTACATTTTGTATACTGAGCTCGGACTTAGCTTCTCATATTTTGTCACACGGCTGTATAACATAACGTGAAACACCGAAGTCCTCATTTAAGGCCCTCCCTGTCTTAAATAGGGAAAGGCTGAAGTAGTGACATTTTGCCTCCTTAGACAGTGGTAAATGCTTGCTTGCCTCAGTTTAAAGGTGCATTTGGCTTGAATTGCAGCAGCATTTGTTGATGTCGCTAAAGTAAATAACAGAACACAAGACAGCAATCAAAGTACCACACAAAATATTGCATTGCAATAATGCAGCTCAAAAGCGACCCATGAAGAAACAACACAACGCACCATCACCACCACCAAATGCCACACAACAAACATCCCTGTCACTCATCCCTCTGCCGGAAATCTGCCTTTATAATATGGTGGTAAAAGATGTTTGGACCAAGGACATGAAACAGTGCCGGTCAAAAATGTTCTGTGACCCGGTGTGCTGTGAATAATTCAGACTGTTACTGAGTAATTCTTAAGTAAACTTTTGCCGCACCCCTAATGAAAAAATCATAAACCAAAACCTGTTATACTAAACTTTCTAATCTACACTATAACCTGTCCCTGTGTCCCATGACAAAACTTGCCGTATCTGCAGACTACTTACACGGCTTGCAAATACATAAAAATATGCCTCTCAGAAGCCTATAAGTAAGCAATAAACCCCCTGTAATACACTTACTTTTAAATACAGCCATGTCAGGTACGCCAAATACTAATTAATGTCTTAATTATCAATTTATTTGTTCGTCCTCACAAAAGAGTGTGTCAGGCATGTCCAATACTGCTCTTTTTAGTCCCCTTAGTTAATGAAGAAAAAATCTATCATTTCCTTATGTGGAGTTAAGCAGTGTGGTTCAATTGCTGTATCTGATTGCGGGCCGACCATTTCCTTAATGGTCTTGCAAAGTGTCTTCTTCTGTCTCTCCAATCATTTCAAGCAGGTCAACCGGGCTGATCTCTGGGAAGTGGGCAACTTTCTTTTTAGTTGTGTTTTAAGCTGCATTGGTAAACGGTTCAGTACGTGTCATTGTTTATGCACACTTTTCAGAGCTGACCTTGCTTAAAAGGTTTTTTTTTACACCTCCTACTCAGGAGATTTTTTTGTCTCTTTACAATTCTTGTTTGCCAGGACCCAAACTCGGAAATCTTTTTTGCACTCCTAATATGTGCAAAGTTCTACACTTAAGCTTAGTTCATCACCTTCTCAGTTTCAGGAACGTGTGATAACACTTCTATTATGGGATTTTACACTGATTTATTTTTTTACTCACATTTCAATAGTTTTTGCAGCCAGGTACTTGTGCACTCAGTGCTGGAAATCTGCCGACACGTCTTTAATGCTACTTGCCACTCATCAGAAAAGAGTATTCCAGTCATCTGGGACTAAGGGCATGCTGCAATAACTAACTGCTGGTGAAATACCACAATCCTCTGAACATCTGTCAATGAATTCCATTATACTATGGCATTTTGTAATGGGTTATTTACATGCAATAGTTCATTTAATATATCTTTTTTTGTTTTAATACGTTCAGTGACGTCAAACCTGGTCAGTTAAAAATAAAAATGAATATGTAGTTTAATATAATCCTGCTCAAGGTATTGCTGGACAACTAGCAAATGGTCTTGTCTAGCTAAACAGCATGTAGATTTATAGATAGGCAATGATGACTGAGGGGATATTTTTCACTGAAAGGTTCTGAGGGACATCATATGGACAACAATAATCTCATCCAGCATCTGGACCAAAATACATGTCTGTTATTCACAGTTACCCCAGCTACAGTTTTATGTTATGTATGGATATCCGTGTCAACTTCGCCTGCTTGCCTCAGTTGTGCAGGGGTAGAGAAAACATGGGAGAGTCATAATGAGCACACCTGCCTCCGCAGCATTCTATGTCTTACACTTTGCGTCCTAACACTGATCACCACATTCCCATTCATACAAATTGAAAAAGAAAACATACCTAGAATCCTGCTACTCTTCCACTCGCACCCAACATTAAAAGATAACTTCGTGTCCTGCCTCTCAAACCCACCTCCCTCTGTATAATTTATTCTTGCTGCCCTCTTTGTTTAACCCCTACCACGCTACCGCGTTTCCCCGCTGTGCGCTGGAATTTAAAAAATGGCTTGTTTATGACAAAGCCAGCTCGTCATCCGCGTAGCGCAGGTAACGCCCATGACGAGCTGGCTTTGTCATTAGCGCTGAAGGGGTTAAAGAAAATGGTGTCCAGCCATACTCTGTTTGCTGGCTACATACCGCTGCTCAAATATAGAAAAGTACTGACTGCCCTCCTGCAACCCAACATCCTTGGTGCCTTACCTTCCCGCCAAAGCCAAGCTGTCAATGGACCAGAGAGCTGGAGCCCTGCTGACAGGCTCTCTGAAAGCCATTATCAATCAGTACAGGTATGGAATTCCAGTCAGTGCGGGTCTGCAGAAACCTGTAGCTGACAGGAAATGTGGAGGCTGGAGAAAGCATGGTGCTGTCCCCTTCCAGGCTGTCCTTGTGGTGGCAAATGATTCTTTCTAAAGGATGGTGGAGTTCTCTCTTACTCATCTACTGGAAATTACCAGGTCTGCATTCCTGAATTCCATATGGTTGTGGATGTTTCTCATCTTTGCTGAGAGTGAGTTCAATCATTTTGCTGTCTATACAGAGAAGGAGGTTCCACTGATCAATTTTTTTCTTCTAAGTGATAAGAGACATGATGAGTTATGAAAGAGGCAGGAGAACGTGGGTGAGATGATTGGCTGTCCCTCCGTGATCCAGGTGAGGTAGCGAACACAAGGGAAGTGACCACTTCTCCTCAGGAAATAGCAACAGTGGAAAACAATTTTTGTTTTCCACTGTTGCTGCCTCATAGTAGTGAATAACCTGATTCAGAATCTTGCATTCACACTGATGCCCTGATTACTTACTGGTAACCTTCATTGCTCCTAGTCTTACTTGTTCCAGTCCTTACAAAGTGAGGCATGCAGAGACAGTTAGCACTAGAGCTATAAGCCGAGAATCTAGTATGAAAAAGGCCTATAACTAGACATACAAAACAATGCGGTATAAATATCTGGAAACCCACTATACAAAAAGTATCAATGTCTACACATTTATATATTTATTCAGGATTTATTTTTTTGGTTTTGTGAAAAATATATTCTTTTTGGTTATTGTAGATAAATATTTTTAAGATGCATTTTGATACATTTCAAAATCAATTGTAATTTTTTCATCAGATATACAGAGACATACATATAACTCGACATAAAAAAAGAAAGAGAAACATGATGCAGGCAAAGCGGTAGATGCACTACGCGCGTTTCGGCTTGTAAGCCTTCATCAGGTGACCCGTCTTTGACTCTATAATTAAAACATAAATAACAGTCAAATAAATAAACTATATAACAGAAAATATATATATAGTGGGCACATATATATAACCTAGTTAAACCTGACACTTATTTATAGAAACACATACATTTCATCTTTGTTTATGTACAATTAAAATACCAATTTGTTCTGTACATGTCCTAACATTCCATAGTCTCATATTTTGCCACATCACAATGTTATGCATTTCATAAAGTTGATACTCTGTCACCTTCTGTATTGACAGTTTTAGCTTACATAATCATGAATATATACTTTTTCTTCTAATTATAGAGTCAAAGACGGGTCACCTGATGAAGGCTTACAAGCCAAAACGCGGGTAGTGCATCTACCGCTTTGCCTGCATCATGTTTCTCTTTCTTTTTTTATGTCGAGTTATATGTATGTCTCTGTATATCTGATGAAAAAATTCCTTTTTTTTTTTTTTAAATATTTTTATTATTTTCACCTGGTATAAAGTTACAAGTACATTCAGATATAACTTCAAATCAAATTAAACTAATTCGTCATATACATACATGATCTACTCTTATTTTATAAAATAACATTACTGTACATAAATCAAAACTTAATGTCAATTCAGTTCAATTCTAGTTTCCCCCATATTTTCTCATATTTCTGCAGCGATCTGACACCTCTAAGTTCCGCCAACGTGCGTTCCATGATGTTAATTTCGTTAACCAAATACCACCATTCCAAAGCGTTAGGTGGGTTAGGACTCACCCAAGCTCTAGCTAAAGTTAATTTAGCACAGGATAATAAAATAGATAATAGTACGGAATGTGGTTGAGTTGTAGTGTATATACCTAATATTACCATAGGGGCTGTTATTGGTGTGCTGGTAACATTTTTTATAGCTAAGATTTTTCCCACTTCTTCCCAGAACTCCCCAAGTTTTGGACATGTGAACAACATATGTATTAGGTCTGCTGCATATTGATCACATTTTGGACACTTGGTTTTTTCTCCCAGATTGTTATTTGAAGCCCATTTAGAGATCTTTTCTGGTGTATAGTATAACATATATATGGTTCTGTATTGTTGTAGGCGTAGGCTAGAAGATCTTACATTGTAATGGATGTTAGTGTACGAGTTGGTTATTTGTTTTCCTGTTATATTGGTTCCCAATTTTACCTTCCATTTATTAGCTATTATTTCGATATCATTCGTTCTTAAATCTGTCAATATCTTATATGCTAAGCTAATAATTGATTTCTCCTTTTTTGAGTTTAGGATATCCCAGATACCCCCACTCGATAAGACTTTGATTCCGTTCTTCCGCACTAGAAAATCGTATATTTGCCTATATTTAAACTCATATGTGTCGAGTAGTCCATATATTTGTTTTAAGGTGCGAAAATCCATTATGCCTTGAGAGGTATATAAGTCCCCTAATACCTTGATTCCTTTCGATTGCCATCTTCTGGCTTCCCCGTCACTAAATATGTTAGGTAGTCCAGAATTATCCCATAAGATTAGTTGGGTGTGATATATGTTGTTTTTACAGTGGGTTAGTATATCTTTCCAAATCCTTACTAGATCCCGTGCAGTCTTAAATTTGACCCTTTTGTAGAAATTCGGGTCTGTAATGCGAAGTAGAAACTGTTTGGAATTTTCTTTTAAAAGTAAATGATGGTAGAAAAGCAAATTCTCTGGGTCTAATAAGGATCTAATACGCCTTATAAATGAGGCCCAAAAGTAAAGTTTTAGATCAGGAAAATTGAGACCGCCTGATCCTGTTTGATTTTTTAACATCTTTAGCGATCTCCTAGCTCTCTTATAACCCCAGATAACCCCAGATAAAGTTACAGAAAGCTCTGTCTAATTGTTTGAAAAAGAGCCTATCTTGTGCCAAAGGAATTGATCTGAATAGATATAAATATTTGGGTATGATTTTCATTTTTATTAGATTTATTCTGCCGATTAAGTTCAGTGGAAGCCGGTGCCATTTTTTTAGATTCGAGGTGGTGGTTTTCATTAGTTTATTATAATTGATTTTATTTATCTCTTTGATATTTGAGGTAATTTGTACTCCTAAATATGTCGCGGTCTTACAAACTTCAGGCATTATTTGAGGGGGAACAAAGTTAGCTATTACTTGAGTTTTATGAGTGTTTAATTTGTAACCAGATACATTGCCGAATTTGGATGCTTCTAGATTGATTGTTTTCAGAGAATCAATGATCTCAGTAGAATAAATGGCTATATCATCCGCGTAAGCAGTTATTTTTAAGCTCTGCCTATTGGTTTTGAAGGGTATTATTTCTGGTTGATTGTCCAATGCCTTTAAAAACGGTTCTAATGATAAGGCAAATAGTAAGGGAGATAAGGGGCACCCTTGGCGTGTGCCTCTCCGGATTGTAAAGTAATTTGACGTGAGACCGCAATAACTAATATATGCGGATGGGTTATCATAAAGTGCCTGGATCCCGTTTAGAAAATTTCCGCCGAACCCCATATATCCCATCATGTTTCTCTTTCTTTTTTATAGGCCTTTTTCAAACTAGATTCCCTTCCCTATGTATAACTAGTTATTTTCGTATATAGGGGTCCCCTACTTTCTAAATCGCGATAAGCCGAGAAGACAGCTGAATGGTCACGTAACACCTCAGAACTAAATTTACTATCATTGGATTCAAAACATCAAGATGGTAGTGTGAAGCAAAGGTATGTGTATGAGTTTAAGTGGCAGCTCTACAAAACTCAGCTAAGGAAAACCCACTGACCTGGACCTAACAAGCTGCCATGTCCTAGGTAGATATACTCTGGGCTGACTCTAGAACAGGCTTTCTTATGAAGAAAAAGCCAGAAAAATTGCCAACCTAGCCCAATGACTGAATGTGGCAGTAGTTGGCTTTCCATTGTGAAAGGCAAAACTGAAAAACAGAGACATTGATTCTGACGAATGAAAATCCTTTGTTTAGTCCAGATACATGAACAAATACTAACTGCACATCTAAGGAATGGAGAGAACCCAAATCATCCTCTTCTCAGAATGAAAAGCTAGTAACACTATGTCCTGAGAAACATGGAATTGTGAATAAATCTTGCCAGTGAACCTAGGACCAAGCTGCAACATTACTGCATCAGGTAAAATTTTAAGGCGGGGAAGAAACCACCAAAGATTCAACTTTGCCAACCTTCGTGCTAAAGTAATAGCCACCAGAAAAACAACTTTAGCCATGAGCTAGCACAAAGGGGTAGAAGATAAAGGCTGAAACGGTGGATCCTGCAAACCCCACAGAACTGAAATAGAGTGAAATAGCCAAAGGAGCCACCAAAGAAATGTAACCCTTGCGTTCTCTGAAAACACAAATGGCAGCTCCCTGGGCTCCTAAAGAAGAAGTAGCCCAACCTTTAAAAATCTATCCTAAGGAAATCCATAATGATGTAGTGGTCACAAGGGTGAGGTGGAAGTATGTGCTTATTACACCAAGATTCAAAATGACACTATTGCTTGACAAAACACGCCATTGTAGAAGGGCTGCTACATTCACCTACTCCTCCATAGCAACCCTGCTACTGGAGCCCCACCGCTTAACCTGCATGCTGTGAGACAATCTAAATATACAAATACCCTGATGGGTCAGAGGTGGCGAATGCAGAGAAGAAGAACAAAGAAGAAGATGAAAGACGAAAGAGATGGCTAGCTGGACCATTACAAGAAACCAAGGCAGAAGTGGTCAAAATGGATCAATCAGGTCTCCAGCATCCGTGGGTGTAGGGGAATTAGCAGTAAGAAGCATAAACGTAGCCCCCAAGGCCAGGCCAGGGACAAATATCCTACTCTCTCCGTGTCATTTCCCATGGTAGATTCTCAAACCCAAAGACTGGTATTTGTGGTAAGGACACCAGGGACTGGAAAGCTTGGACTGGACTCTTTTATGTATATTTTCTGGTATCAACCGCTATTGCAGAACTTTAGCTACACTCTGGTGTAAGAGTCCCCTCGTCCACAGTTCCAGGACACCAATGAGAGAGGAGGTTTACAACCTATGTTTAATATGAAAACTTGACCATGAAACAAGAGCTGCTGTGGCAGATTTTAGCCCCTAATCCATATACTGGTGAGTCTACCTGTGAGACACTAGTGACTTTGGGCTGAATTTCAACCTCAGTCTTCCATTTGCTGACAGAAATACAGACTCTTCTCAGTCCTGAACAGAGCTCCAGTGAATTGTCCCTCATATGCTGGCATCAAACAAGACCCTGGACTGTAAAAGAAACCCCAGCAACACCAGACAGTTGCAGAATGTCTGAGTATTGGATGCTACTTTGTAAAAGGAGAAGAAATGACCAACCATACAAGTAGGAAAGCAAAAAACACCTTGTGGCTGTAAGGAAGCCGTAAAAGTAGCCAGTAGCGTTGTCAATCCTCTTGGAGTGATAGTAAATCTGAATAGGAGGACACAGAACAGGTAATAATGCCTCCCTACAGCGAATCTCAGAAGCTTCTGGCTGCTTGGATGAAATGGAATGTGAAAACAAGTGTCTTTTAAATACATAGAGCCATATGTATCAAGCAAATTTGCATTCGCAAAGGCCGAAATTCGCAGAATTTCGGCCTTTGCGAATGTGAATTTGCTAAATGGTATGTATAAAGCAAAATCTGGTGCAAAATAAGGAATCGCAAATTTGTGATTCCTTATTTTGCAATTGCATTTAAGGAATCGCAAATTTTGCGATTCCCTAAAGGCAATATATGAAGCAAAACAAATTACAAAATGTCCTTAAGGAATCGCAAATTACCACCAACTTCTAGTTGGTGGTAAGTTACGAATTCCTTGAAAAATGCACATTTTTCAAAGTGCCATGTGACGCACATACATGCCCTTAGGGCATGTATGTGCGCCACATGTGCACCCATGCATATTTCAGGGGTGCAACAGGGTGTCCTCTGGACACCCCTGCACCCTTTAAAATTATTCTGAATTTGCGATTAGCAAATTGTGAATCGCAAATTGAGAATAACTTCCCATTCTTTCCTATAGGCCTCCTGGCCCATAGAAATGAATGGGAAAGTATTCCTTAATTGCGATTCGCAATTTGCTAATCGCAATTAAGATTTTAAGAAATCGCAAAAAAAATGTGATTTTGTACATATATACCTATTTGCGATTCTCAAATAGCGATTTCTTAAAAATCACTATTTGAGAATCGCAAATGGGTATCTTGATACATATGGCCCATAGTCATTAGGAAGTCTCCCAAACCTGTCCTCTTGCTCTCTAGTACAGATCACACGGAAATCTCCATCTGGTTTTAGAACCCAAAACTGGAGGGCGTAGTCTCTTAGGGCCTTTTGCAAAAAAAAAAGACACAAATGATGAGTCTGCAGCAAGAAGAGAATCAAGCCATTTCAGCAGAGCTTTGCACCTTATAGGAATATAAGGAACAGAAGTGACTCGGAAGGAAGGCTGTTTTGGAGATGAAGAAAGTTGAAAGATCAGTTTTAAGGTTACTCTTCCTGCCACAGTGGTATTGATGAGTGTTTCAGAGAACTCAGGTTTCTATGTGCTGAAAATAGAGTTTGTGAGGGAAGTGATAGTCAGTGAGTGCCACGATGAGATAGGAGCCATTGAGGAATGGAGAAGCGATCAGAGAGTGAACCAATGGAAGCCAGGTAGCCTGCTTCTCAGGTATGTGATAGCGGTCTTGTGGTCTGAGAGGGGATTTTTATAAGGAGGCAAGTTAAGACCACAGGCAGAGTGCACCAAGGGTTCTGCAAATAGAAGTAACCCATTTTAGACTCAAAGTGTACCACTCATGAATTCAGCTGGGTCAAATCAAACCAGAAAATCCCAATGATATTAATACTGTGGTGAGAGTTGTCAGTAGGGTGTATTAAAAGGTGAACAAATAGCTAATATCACATGACCATGGGAAGCAATTTTTGTGATTCACACCATTGGCAGTGCCTATGTGGTACTCCTAGTAATAATACTGAACTGATGCCCTTAATGCTGTAGATGCAAATAGTCATAGAACGGAAGAAGTGTAATCTTGATCCCATCTGACGATAATGTAGGAATACACCATACTCACGAATAGTCTTGTGGTCTGAGAGGGGATTTTTATAAGGAGGCAAGTTCAGACCACAGGCAGAGTGCACCAAAGGGTTCTGCAAATAGAAGTAACCCAATTTAGACTCAAAGTGTACCACTCATGAATTCAGCTGGGTCAAATCAAACCAGAAAATCCTAATGGTATTACTACTGTGGTGAAAGTTGTCAGTAGGGTGTATTAAAATGTGAACAAATAGCTAATATCACATGACCATGGGAAGCAATTTTTGTGATTCACACCATTGGCAGTGCCTATGTGGTACTCCTAGTAGTAATACTGAACTGATGCCCTTAATGCTGTAGCTGCAAATAGTTGTAGAACGGAAGAAGTGTAATCTTGATCCCATCTGACGATAATGTAGGAATACACCATACTCACGAATAGTCAACACTCAAATATACTCTGTTGTGACTAAAGTACTAAATTGAGGAGAGCATCATATGCTAGGGGTGTTTTGTTTGAAATATATGTATTTAGAATGTTATTAATATGGTTACGTGACAAGTTAGGTATTAATGCGACAGGAGAAAGTAACATGAAATTTCGTATTTTGAGATACTTAACTTGGATGTGTGCAAGTAATGTTTAACATTTATACGCATCATTTGAATTAATCAAGTGTGAATGCATTTCCCCTGAACATTTATAATTAATTTCACTTATTCATGCTCTAAGCAGTTGCACATATTCTGTAACCTTGTGCACATACTAAATTAGTAAAACTAGGCCTTGAGAAGAAATTAATTCAGTTGCTGCTCACAATGAGAATTGAAATGTAATTCATGTTTAGCCTTCATTATGGAATGTATGTTGCTGAGCTGCTTCTATTGCAGGTGAATAAGGTTAATTATTTAAAATAAAGGAATATTGGGTTAATAGATAGCAAAGCACAAGAAGGAGGGGCAGACTGAAGGAGTCGCAGTAACAAGCGGGAAGAGGAATTCTCATGGGAAAGGAATGGCCAAGGGCGAGAAGATATAATGTGTTATGTGGCTGGGAAAAGTACTGAAGGTTTCAAATGTGCCGGAGCAGGGACATTTTCCAAGGAGGAGCCACATGCAATTGTTACATCAATTGCAGACTATATTATGTGCTGTGTTTAGTTAGGAAGAGAGTCCATCGTTCCTTTGAGAACAGACCTATGCTACTGTTTGGGTGGCTTTAAGCTACTTGACCCATTATCAGAGTTCTTCTATTGAAGACTGTGATGGAGGACACCTTTCTTCTTTTCTAGCTTGATTATGTTCTTATTCATATTCTTTAGTTAGGGTTGCCCTTTTAGATAGTGTAGGGAAAGTTAGGTTACTCATACTATACTCATTAAAGAAAATCATCTGATGCAATTTAACCCTCATTTCTTCTTTTTGATCAACTACGTTGTTATCTTAGAGTTAGTAATTTGCTTTGCACTATATAGGGTTCGTCTCTTAAGGAGATTTGGACTCAGTCTGATCTTTTTGTTTTTTATACAATTATCTTGAGCCTAATCTATATCAATTTGTTTCTGAATCTATAATTAAACTTACTAAATTCTGATCAAAGTGTTGGTTGGATTAATGTGTGGCCACATTGATTACACTGTACTGGAATGATAACTGGTGATTTGATTCCCTTCACTGATCACTCTACTAGAATGACCTGTCCCCTTTGAGTAGAAATGAAGTGAATGGCCCTAGATTTAACAGACCTATTTCCCTTCTGATGGAAATAAACAACAATAATTCTGTGGCAGATGTAGAAACAATACTTGCACTATGCATACTTACACTATGCAGACCTACAAAAGAAACAGTACCAGAAGCTGGAAACAAGTAGTTGAATCCTGCTAACTATAATTAGCAAGCTTTGTGTTTTAAAAGTTTAGATTGATTGAGTATTACTTTTGCTACTGACCTGGTGGGCTGAGTGCAGCAGCTTATAATAGTTCTATACCTATTTCCATTGACAAGTGCATTAGCTGAGGTAGTCCTACTACCACTTGAATGAAAGGTCATCCAATTAAACCATATGTCTCCCAAGCCATCCAAAATGGCCTCGCTGCAGGCGACTGCCGTAGAGTGTCATAGGCATAGATAGACAATGGTGTCCCAACAGCATATGAGCTGGGAGATGGAGCATGGTTGACACAGCGCAGCGTCCCACAACTTAGGAGCTGCACAGATACCGCATATCATCCAATTCTTTGTGGGCGCAGCAGTTTTATTTTCCATGTCTCTTCAATGGTTTAGCTGAGAGCTGCACATTCTTCACGGACCCAGAAGAAGAATCAGACTGTGCTGGGTCACAATTGTGAATCGTAAGACAAAGCATCAACACTCTCAGTCCGCACAATCCTGCAGCAGTAGACTCACTGCCTCCATATTGGATGGGAGTTATAAACAACAAAATTCAGGATCATTGGCTGGCCAAAGATGAACTAACTCAGGGCATCACAATGGTTACATGGAGAGGCTCCTGGTGACTGCCATCTGTCCCTCCATGCCTTGAGCACAGTGGAAGCTATGACCATGTCACAACTGGGTAGTGTCCCCGATGATACTCCACAAATCGCACTGGAAAACTATACAGAGCAGCGGATCTTCAGTCATTTCTGCAGCAAGATCATCAGGTAGTAAAACATTGGTCATCCTCAAGGACACCACCTCAACTTCTATGAAGCACCCATTTATGCTGTCGGGGTTATATTTGCAGTTCATTTACTTTTCCCGGGCTCGTTTGTATTTTGCACTCTTGCAAGAAATTCACTATGTAGGTTTTGTTAGTTCCGTTTGAGTGTCTTGCAGCTCAAACAAATTTTAGAAAATAATTTCCTTGTTCAAAAGCACACCGATGAGTCATATATCTGCAAACGTCTTGCAGGTGCACACATCATTTTTGCATACCTGGAACTCACAGTTTGAATCAGGGAATGCTGTTCAAATTTACACCCTGAATATTTAATATTAAGGCATGTACCTGCCAACAGGCACCCCGGCACAAGCAATTGACCTGCACCACTCCTACAGAGTGCTTACATTTCTTTCCACTCAAAGGGGTTTATACTGCCATACTGTTTTAGTGAGTGACAATGCGATTATTGGTCCTGTTATCTACTTAGTCAGACAAAATATTTTTTAAATATTGACAGCAACCCAATCCATTTAAAGGGGAAGGACTATCCCTTTAGAACCAATCCTCATTGTGAGAAATTGGGTAGATGGCTGAGTGGGGTGTTAACTCTGCTCAAGCAATAGCCACAGTCCCTGTCAGGGTCAATCACAAAAGTCACTAACTTAACCTGTGCCTAACTCTGTACTTAGCTTGCCACAAAAGCAGTCAGGCTTAACTTAGAGGCAATCTGTAAAGTATTTATGCAGCACACAAACAGGGATAAAGTGGAAATACAACACAAGAAAAATCACACAGCAATTTAGAAAAATAGAGTACATTTTAATACATTCTTTGACACCAAAATACCAAATCCAATCAGTAGAACCAGAGTTAGGAATTTTTAGAGTTTAAGGTAAAACTAGCACCTAAAGATCAAAACACCAACCACAGACATCTAGTTGCATGAGACCTAAGTCTAAAAATAAGGCGTGGAGTTTGAGTCGTATACAAAAAGTGGATTGAGCCTGGTCAGCGCTTACCTTTGAACCTAGAAGAAATTTCAAGAGTTTTGTTTGTGAGAAGGTAGAAGTTCAGAGGCGCAAGGCTACAGGCAGTGTCCAAGGAGGAGGTGTTGTCATTGGGGAGCCTCTTGATGAGGTTGCAGTGGACAGTTCCACATTCGGACTTAGTCTCTTTTTAAGAAGTCGGAAATCCCCAGCGGGACGAGGCTGGAGGCTGTAGCTGACGAGGGCTCCAAGAGGCAGATACCCCTTCCGCGAAGGACCAGATGAATAGGATTTGCTGCTACAGAGAAGAAGGTAGCAGGAGCTGCCGCAAAGTCAGGCAGACCAGTGATGCATCTTGGTCTCAGTTTTCTCTTTGCTCTCAGCAGTTTGAAAAATATTCAAAGTCAGAAGTTTAGAATTTTGGCTATCCAGGCTCCTTTAACACCACCACTCAGGGTCCAGGACTGGAGGGAGCCAATTGGGTGGTTAGGGCTCACTCAGGCTGGGACCAGGTGTGGGTTCAAGATGTTTGGAGCCTTTTTGGTCTCTAAGCTTCCGATCAGGAGGCTAGCCAGCTAACCTTTGGAGTCACTCTGGTAGTCCTGGATTCAAGAACAGGACTCAAACAGCAGGGAACGCCTCTGAGGGTTCAAAGTAGACTTCAGGCAGCAGAGCAGTCCTTCCAGGTGCAGCAAAGCAGTATTCTGAGGTACACAGCAGGCCACAGCAGCGAGCAGTCCTCTGAGAGTCCTTCTGCAGGTCCAGAAAGTGAACTGAAGAGTGGGTATGAGGGTCCTATTTTTATACTGGTACCTTCTTTGAAGTAGGAGAAGTTTCAAGAGAAGTCCCGTCAAAATGCTTGAAAATTCCTGCCTCTCCTGCCCTGGTTCCAAGCTGGCGACTTGATCAATGCAGTGGGGACAAGTCATTTGTGTGAAGGCAGTGCACAGCCTATTGATTTGCAAGTGGGGCTGTGCCCAGCTCCTTCCCCCCATCCAGCCAGTGATGACCCATCCAGGTATACCTAATCCTCTATTGCATGGCTGTCTGGAAGGAATAAACAAAGTCCAAATGTCAACAACAACCATCATGTGACCCAAAACCATGCTGCAGGCACCAAGTAGGGCAGGAAAATGTCAACTTTCTAAAAGTGGTAGTTTCAAAATTGTAAATTAAAATCTGACATTGCCATTAAAGGGGAATTTTAATGACAATTTCTCAGAAAGCAACCATGAAGATTTCCTGTTCCCAATCATCCGTTAGCACTTATTAAATGTAATAAAGCAACACTATGGGCAGGGCCACTGGAATTATGCGATTGTGTGGTTGTGGCATTTTTCGCATAGTGATAGATCTGCCTCATTTGCCACATAATCGATTGTTTGCTGAATAATCTGCAGACTTTAACAAAAAAATAGTTTCTAGGTCAAATAGTTCAATAGTTACTAAAAATGGGGCAATGTGTGTTGCTATGCAGTAATGGTCCCCTTTGCAAAGGTTGACTTGCCAACTTTCTGCTATATTTGGGTGTTAAACTGGTACGAATGAAGTGCAACCAACACCCAGACAGCGTTAACAAATGACAACATAATGAAGTGATATGGATGTATGTCATGACAACGCGGGCTTTACACCGCGCTACCATTACAACGCATCCATCACAACGCAAGTCGTTAAAACAACTTGCGCTGTAGGCGCTGGATTTAGGAATAGTATGATTTACTATTCCAACTCCAGCCTACGTAACAGTAGGGAAGGTGTTGGAATAGTAAATCATACTACTCCTTAGTATATAGCGCCATCCAGCGCAAGTTGGTGTAACGACTTGCGTTGTGATGACTGCGTCGTAATGGTAGCGCGGTGTAAAGCCCGCGTTGTAATGGCTGTCTCCCAAGTGATAGTATAATAAAATGTGCTGATTACTTAGCATAATTCGCCTTTACTTGCCACATACTTTACACATCCCTGCAACATAATTTCACCCTTCCCTGCTGCATACTTCCAGTGGCCCTGCCAATGGGAGAGGTAGGAGTAAAAATAGAGAAAAATGAATTTAGGTATTTTTCACCACCAGGGCACAAACAACTTAAAATGTCATGTCCAACATTTTAATTACAATACACCCTGCCCTATAGGCTACCTAGGGCCTACTTTAGGGGTGATATTATGTAATAAGAGGGACATTTAAGGCTTGGCAAGGGGATATATTTTACCAAGTAGAATTGGCAGTTTAAAACTGCATTCAGGTTGCAATGGCATACCTGGGACATGTTTTAAGGGGCTACTTAAGTGGGTAGCACAACAGGTGCTGCAGGCCTACTAGTAGCATTTCATTTACAGGCCGTTGGTATTTATAGTATACTACTTCACTAGGGACATTTAAGTAACTTAAATATGCCAAGCAAGTGTAAGCCAATTTTTCCATTACTTAGAACCTATGTGTGTAGTATTTATGCGGGACTTCAAACAGTAATAAAGTGAAAACACAACACAAGAAAAATTCCACATTAGTAGACAAATAGAGTTGCATTTATTCTTTCAATTGAGACCAGAACTACAAAAATCCAATCAGCAGAACAGGAGACACGCAATTTAAAAAAGTTACGTGGAAATAGTGTTTAAAAGTACAAAGCGGCAACTGTGGTTATCTGGTTGCACCAGACTGGGTCAGACTCACAAGTTTAATGGAGCGCGGGCCAAATACAGGGGCTACATTAGGCCAGCTGAACAAAGAACCTTAACTGAACGAATTAATAGAATTTATAAAACGCGATCAGCTGCTCCAAAAGGTGCATCCCGGTGCTAGGTAATAGTAAGACGCACAGAAGGAGACTGGGGAATAAGAAAAGATAGGTCCGAATTAGGTCTTTTTAAAGAGGTGGGTCTTTAGGAGGAACCTAAAAGAATCCTCAGAGGTTGCACATCTGATGTGCTGTGGGAGAAGGTTCCAGATTTTCCGGGCTAATAAGAAAAGAAGCAGCCACCCGCTCTAGCCATGAAGATCTTGGGGACACATAGCAAGATGAGATGGGCAGAGTGCAGTGCTCTACGAGGCTGGTATATTTTCTTTTTGTCAAAATATATGTATCAGGCCTTTGGTTTGGGTGGCCTTGAAAGCTATTGTCAAAGCTTTGAACTTTAGAATTTTATTAATGGGAAGCCAATGAAGGCTTTTTGGACTATTTCAAATTGATTACCATTTGGAAATATTCAAAAACACTCTAGTTGCTGCTTTCTGGACCCGCTGCAGTCTGTTTATCAGTGCTAAGGGAGATCCTAAAAGCAGCACATTGGTGCAATTGAGTCGAGATGTGATCAATGCGTGAGTAAGGATTTTTCTAGAGTGTTCAGGTAGAAATTTGAGTGTCTTTCTTAGAGATTTCAAAAGGAAAAAAGAAGCTCCTGCAGTAGCAGTAACATGTGGCTTAAAAGATAAAGTATCGTCAAGCTTAACCCCCAGGTTTTTGGCAGAACTGATACAGCATGATGCATCCCCAACACAGGACTTACCTGACACTGATCTTCCACAGGTTCAGAGGTGTACTGAAAATCCTGGTTTGTGGAGTACTGCGAAATCCCATGTTGAGGAGCTGCAGGGCTGCGATGCGGTGCCCTGCATTGGCATCCAGGATACCATCGACCAGGAGCTTGCGATACGAAGTCCTGCGCCACAGAAGCATCCCACACCCATGGTTCCGAAGAAGCTGCTAATTCCTGCATCATTAGCGCGGCTGCCGTCGACAAGGGGCTTGCGATGGAAAGGCCTGCTTTGTGGGTGGTCATACAGCGGCGTTCAGAGGTAGCTATAAGCCTTGATGCAAGGTCCTGCGTCAGGGATGTGTTGAGCTGCGATGGTTCCGAATAAGCTGCAGTGCTACAATGCAAAGTCCTGCCTCATCGGCGAGGCTGCTGTCGATGAGGGGGTTGTGATGAGAAGGCCTGGGTCGAGGATGCATCATGCAGCAGCAGTTCCAAGAAAGCTAAGGGTTGCTATGCGAGGTCATGCATCAGGAATGCAGTGTACTGTGTCGGTTCTGTTCACAGGACCACAGAGGGGCTGGAAGAGCCCCTTCAGGCCCACTTCCAAGGGCCTAGGATTGGTGTCACCACTTGTGGGGGTAGGACTCACAGCAGACAGGGTGCAGGGTTCAAGGTGGATGTAGTCTTTTCTGTACCTGACGGTCTGATCAAGAGGCCAGCCAACTAGCCTTTGAGTTACTCTGGTGGTCCTGGGACCAAGATGCAGGTCCAGTCCTTCTTTACTCAGGCAGCCGGGTAGAAGGGCAACAGGGCAATAGAGCAGCAGTAGTCCTTGCAGAGCAGTACAGCAGTTCTTCTGGGTCTTCCACAACTTTAGAGGAGTCCTTAAAAGTTGGGTCTGAGGGTACATTATTTATACCTGGTACCCACCCACTATGAAGTAGGAGAAGGTTCTGGAGGTTTTCACCCACAGAGGTGCTTGGAATTGTCTGCCTCCTGGCCCTTGCCCCAGCTTGTCTGGGGTCACAAAAGGCTAGTGTCTACTCCTTTGTTACTGTGCTCAGGCAGAACCTTTCCGAGGTAAAAGTATGAGATGTGACAGCACCTCCCCCTCATGAAACCAGAGATGGCCCATGCTGCCATCACCAATTCTTCTTTGTCTCACTGTCTGGGAGCAATACACAAAGACCAACTGCAATTGGCTAGCAGAAACACAAGCAGTCAGGCTTCACTTAGAAGCAATGTGTGAAGTATTTATGCAGCACTTCAAACCGTAATAAAGTGAAGAAATCCCAGGCTAATTTAGACAAATAGAATTTGAGTTAGAGTATACCTAGTTACGTGACCCAGGAACAGGCTGTGGGCACCAAACGTTTTGGACAAGAAAATACAATTTTTCTAAAAGTGCCATTTTCAGAATTCAGACAAAAAATCTGACTCTACCATTAAAGAGGGTTTTCAATTACAATTCTTTAGACACCAAACTCGATATTTCTACTTGCTATCAATGGAAAACAGTCATGAATTAAATGTAATAACTTAACTCAATGTTATCCTGTAGGAGAGGCACACCTTGCTGTAGTGAAAAAACTATTTAAGAGTTTGTTTTTTTACAACCGCCACATGCAAATCTTGAAGGCACATGTTCAACTTTTAAATGCACTTTACCCTGCCTCTGGGCTGTTGAGAGCCCACCACAGGGATGATTTCAATGTATTAAAAAGGAATATTTAGGCCTGGCAATATTTTTTTTTACCATGTCGAATTGACAGTTTGAACCTGCACACATAGGCTGCAATGGAAGGCTTGAGACATGTTTGGAAAAGCTACCGAAGTGGGTGGCACCAGTGCTGCAGGCCCACTAGTAGCATTTAATTTCAAGGCCCTGGGTACGTGTAGTACCACTTTACAACAAGGGCAGAATTTTCTAAATGAAACAAGGAAAAATAGAAAAATAAGCATTAAAATGTTGAAGTACAAGATCCATAGCAGTAGTTATTGGCCCTCATCCACTTCATTGCATTCAATAGAGCCCTCAAAATTACAAGATTCTAATATAGTATTATAGCCAGCTGCCTAGGGCTATAATAGTTGTTAAACGCCCTCAAACTGAGTTATAGGCCTTTAACAATCAGTTTGCCGCGAGGCAGAAAAGCTACACTGCTATTAGAACATTTTAACTACCATCAGTAAAAGGTTCTAAATTCAAAATGTAGAAACAAAAAGAAAAACATTGGAATGTTGGAGCAGAACATCTGTACCAGTCAATATTGTCGCTGATGGATCTCTCACCATTCCTTTATTCTCATGTACCATTATAGCCCACTGCAGAGGGCTATACTGGGCTTTAAGATCCCTCTAACCAAGTTATAAACAAAAGCCAAAGGCAAGGGCCTATCAAGAATAGAACATATAACTACAGGTAAAGCCAAGGATGAAGAGCCATAATGATTTTAGAACATTCCATCTGATGAAGGTATACTGTTCTAAATGACACATGGAGAAAAAGATGGCGAAATTGGAATGTTCGATCAGAAGATACATGCCAGCTATTATTTGCTCTCAGCACTCCATTGCCTTCAGTGGAACTCCCAATATTCCAATGTTCTAATATTCTGTTGAGCATATCACTTCTGTCCCATTAATACATCACAGAAAAATAGATTGTGTAGAATGTGGAATGTAATATGTGAAGAGATCTGGAATTGGTGTGGTGTGCCATTTGGTGAGGCAATTGGAAGAAGCCCGTGAGGTGCTAAAAAGATCACGTGGATGCTGCACAGATAAATACATCTATCAAAGACTTTAAAGATTTCAGCAACTTACATCATATCAGTGGCATCAGGAAGGGATTTATCTTTCTTGAAGGAATTGCTTGGATCTGTGGTTACAGAGAAGACATGACTGTGTGTGAGATTGCAGTCTGCTGTACTGATTCCTTCAGGGAGTCGTAAGTATATATGGTATTGTTACTTCATTCAGGGGGCAATGAAAAGAATGTAAAGAAAGATAAATGTGGCTATAATACACATCACCAATTATTTTATGTTATGAATGCTCAATTTCAACAGCAAACATTTGCCATTGGTGGTGTAGCATCTAAGCACGTGGGCTGTCTGAGTTTGCATATCCAGACTAGTTCTGAACTCCCTGGAGTTCCATTTTTGTTTATATATGGGCTTTCTGAGTGAGCATTGCTGTTTGTCTCTGTTTGGCTCGAGAACCTGATCCAATGATGTGACATGGTTTGATCGTTTGGCTGCAGTATTTGAAAATAAACACTAGCTTTCAACTTGTATGATAGCATAGAAATCCATAGTACATTATCAGGTAGTTTCCTAATTTGCAGGGTACACAGTTTATGATAATACTATCATACGTCACAAACAGCGATGTATGTGATTCCTCCAAAAACACTTAGCTTGATTGTGCATCTACGCTGTGTATGGAGGGCAATGGAAAATACTACTTTAAACAGCATGTACTCTTTATGTATGTTGAGCAATGGAAAATATTGCTTGATCGTTCATGTACTCTATGTATGTGCTTAATTATGATTAATTATGCAGCTTGGGACAAGCTGGCTGATTCGTGGGAAGTAAGAGTATTGCTGACAGTTAAAATATTCTAAAAAATGAGTGGTCATATATGAAATCAAATCAGGTAGTCTTGCCATACTTTCAGATGTCCTTGAAACAGCCGTTCAATAAAGATATCTTCATTAGGGTGGACATTAAGATTCCAATGAAATGTCTACAAATGAAAATTATTGACCTGATCCATGAAAGCCACTTTGGAAGAGCATTTAAATGAAAAGAACATGTCATGCCGGTGTTGAACCTGACATCCTTTTGTATGATTTTCCCAAACTTTTTGTCTTCAGTCCTCCTGTTTTTGCTAATTTCGTTTTTGCTGGCCTTAGAACCACTACTAACCAGAGCTAAAGTGCTTGTGCACTCTCCCTAAAACATGGTAACATTGGCTTCCATCCAATTGGCACATTTAATTTACTTGTACGTCCCTAGTAAAGTAATACTACATGTACCCTGAGCCTGTAAATTAAATGCTTCTAAATTGTACCACCCACTTAATTAGTCCTGTAAACATGTCTCAGACCTGTCATTGCAGCCTGGGAACACTTTGGAACTGTCAATTCGACCTAGCAAAATCAAACTTTTACTACACCTAAATCTTCCTCTTTAATACATAAAATTTGACCCTAGGGTAAGCCCTAAGCAGCCTGGTGAGCAGCCTTTACAACGCGGGCATTACCACGCGCTGCCATTACTACGCTGCTTTTACAACGCAAGTCGTTATGACGACTTGTGCTGGAGGGCGCTGTTGGATAGGGAATAGGTCTAATTTTCGATTCCAATACCTTCCCTACTGTAACGTGGGCTGGAGTTGGAATAGAAAATTAAACTATTCCACTATCCGGCGCTTACAGCACAAGTCGTTGTAACGACTTGCGTTGTAAAAACAGCGTTGTAATGGCACGCGTGGTAATAGCCCGCGTTGTAGTGTCATACAACCAGCAGCACATATGGCAGGGTGCGGTGTATATAAAGAGCTGGACATGTACTTTTAACTTTTACATGTACAGGTAGTGAATTATCTTAAATTCCTTTTTCACTACTGCAAGGCCTACCGTACCAAAGGATAACATTAGATTACCTTATTACATTTAATAAGGGACAACTTTCAATTGGGAGCAGGTAGAGAAGTCAAGTTTGGGCTCTAAATGTTTTTTATTTAAAACCCTCTTTAATGGTAAATTTGGATTTTTAGTCACAATTCTGAAAATGCCACTTGTGAGACAAAACGGGAATAAATGTTGTCAGGATGGGCTATCTGTGGCAGGCTGAGGGGGGGAAGCTGTCACCTACCACACTTGAACATCACAAAGACTCTGTATCAGCACACTAACAAAGGGTTTCACACTAGTTGTTTGTGCCTCCAGATAAGCTGGGGCCAGGGCAGGCAGGAAGCAAATTCCAGGCCCCTCTGTAGGGGGGAGTACTCTAGAAAGATCTCTCACTTCAGAGTCGTCACCTCTTATACGTAGTGTACCCTCAGACCCAAGTCTTCAGTTCACTTCTAGACCTGTGGAAGACTCAGAAAGAGGACTGCTGTGCTGCTCTATGGCAAGAAGGACTGCCCTCGTGCTCTGCCCTGCTGTCTTGGTGCCCTGCTGTCTGAGTGAGGAGGACTGGACTTGCATCTTGAACCCAGGACCACCAGAATGACTCAAGGGCTAGTTGGCTGGCGTCCTGATCAGAGCCTTAGGGACAGAAAATGCTCCAACATTGTGACCCCTGCACCTGGACTCTGTCTGCTGTAAGCCCTAACCCCCAAGTAGTTCCCCTCCAGTCCTGGCACCTTGGAAGTGGGGCTAAAGATTCTATGCCAGCCCAGAAGGGGTCTCTGCCAGAATTGATGCAGCGCAACACGTACCCAATGCAACTCTTCGCAGCGCCTCATTGGAACTGAAACAGTGCAACACAGCCACAATGGTAGAACACATTGCGGCCCTCGTAGCTTATCAGAACTTTTGCTGCCCAGGACATCCTCAACACAGACCTTGCAGCTCTTCATCAGACCGGATGCAGCATGATGTAGCCTTGATGCAAGCCTGCATTGCAGCCCTCACATCTCATCGGAGCTGCCATTGTGTGACACGTTCTTCAATGCTCCACAGTCAGGATTGAAGGGATATTTCTTAGAAGACCTAACTTGGCCCCTGTATCCAGCCTGCGCCCTATTGTGGTTGCCCTGAGCTTGTGACTTTATCCCAATCCAGCGTGACCTGATAGCCACAGTTGGCGTTTTGAGCTTCTAAGCAATATTTTTCCTAAACCTTTAAAGTTGCATTTCTCTGGTTCTACTAGTTCTATTTTTGTCTTTTTGGTGTCAAATAGTTTGTAAAATTTTACTCTGTGTTTCTAAATTGGTGTGTGATGTTCTGGAATAGTGTTTTCACTCTATTACTGTTTGTGTGCTGAAGAAATGCTTTACACATTGCCATTTAGTTGCCCCGGACTGCTTGTGTGCCAAGCTACTGGAGGGTTACGTTAATTTGGGATTTGCTTGTGTTTCACCCTGAAGAGAATTGTTACTGCTGCTTGAGTAGGCTTTCACCTCTCTCAGCCAGTAACACAATTTCTTACATGTGGCATATGGAGTCTGTGGTGAAGATCAAACAATGGAAAGATACACGTGAACACGTTTCAGCCTTTGTTCCACATGAAGTCTCCAGGGGTCTTGAGTTAAGAAAGTGATGGATATATTGGGTCTGTCTGCGCTGTCTTAAACAATTACCAAGGTCACAATTATCAGAGCTGATGAATATTTGCAATGCCTGGCTGGAGACTCTGTCAATGACAAATCGACACTTGTAATGTTCAAACTTATGAAAGACGGTTTCTTTAAAAAGGCGGTCTAAAGAAACATGCGAGCATTACATAGCGCCTAAACGGGTCTACAAATAAAAAAATCTGAGAATATTGCAAGTAATTGTGATGTATTTATGCCTTGCAGGCAGATGGTGTTCCTGGAGAACCATGGCATAAAACAAAGAAGATACTAATTTAGAGGGAAATAGGAGCACTCTCTTATGTTAATCAAGTATTCTAATTATACAAGGTAAACCAAGGGTGCAAACTGCTGAACTGTGCTGGCTACACAGAATGTGAATCAACAGAAGAGAATGTAAGCGAAGCCTACATGCAGGATGCACTGTTCCAAGAGAATGTAAATTCTCGACAACTTAAGTTGTCGAGAATTTACATTCTCTAGGAACAGTGCATCCTGCATGTAGGCTTCGCTTACATTCTCTTCTGTTGATAAAACAAAGAAGAACATATCTACATACCCTAAATCTAATGGTCTGTCAGAATAAATGCACAAGCAAAGGGGAGTCACTAAGTATCTCAGGGAAGTTAGAAAGTCTGTTTTTCTAGATATCAGCACTTCAAGGCACATGTATTGTAGCATCTAGAGCTCCGCACCTTGAAGGACTTCTTATGATCACCCCAGAGAGAAGAAGAATATCTGGTACAAAACTGTAACCTGAATGGATAGGGTCATATAGATTCAAATAATTTCATCACCATGAAGTGTGCGAAAAGCCAAGAATTTTTAACATAACATAACATGCGTATTTGTAAAGCACACGTTCACCCAAGGGTATCTTGGTGATGAATAACAGATGTTTATTGTTACCCCACCCAATGGTACTCAACATGCATTTAAGCTTATGAATAGGCTGCCATGGGCCGAGTTAGACCTCTTTTTGAAGTAGGAGGGCAGATGAGAGTGCTAGTTGTATTACTGGGAGGGATCCAGCAGCATATTCCAGCTCTTAAAGTGTGATGGACCAAAGATATCAACAGTATGGTGGCAGCAGAAAAGGCAAAATCACCCGGAGGAGCAACTGAGCAACAACTGGAAAAGCAGAGATCATTTGATGCATGAAGCTAAAGTGCCGAATTGCATGATATTGAGGCAGGGCACTTTCAGATGTCGTGTGCGATTCGCAAAAGGTGGCTGGACCTGGGTGATGGAGGTAGATGAGTTGTTCCAGTGACTTTGTACATTGCATTGCTATTTCTATGTGTATCTAAATGCAGAAGGTAGAATGCAGCCTTACTGATCACATACCAGAATAGTAAAATGTGTGAGTGTGAGATGCTTGGAGGGATCAGCAACTAACATTAGGCAGAGCTTGCTGGAACCAGTGCTGGATGAAGCCTGGAAAGTGCTTTGAAAACACTTGTGTATGTTCCAGTAATAGATGACCTAATAGCAACTATGAAGTTTTGGGCCACCCACTTTTTCTAATGTACCAAATATATATATCTAGTGTACTATCAACCGCCATGAATTGTACATTGTTCTCCTGACCAAGCTGTGGTGATATTTTTTTATGTTTATAATGACTTCACCCATTGAAATTTCTATATTTGGACGTCCATGCAAAACAGAAGTGACAACATCTTCCTTTTCCAATAACAATAAAAACACATACTTGTAAAAAGGTGGTGATTCACTTATGCACACTGCAAAACGCACCAGGGACTCACAAACCATGGACATGTCTTAAAAATAAATGTCAGTGACACAAGCCTGAAAGTGATATATCGCCAAATGCTTATGAGTAATCGTAATTAAAATGCATTTTCTGAGCTTCAATTTTTTGTGAGAAGGTTTGAGAAGAGGATATTTGATTCTTCACTGTTTTGCACAGTTTATCTAACACAAGTTACCAATTATGCTGCTGGTTATTTATGCATTTTAGGTACATTACTTTTTTTGTCTATATTCTGTTGTTAAATGAGATATTTTCTTTCAGAATGGTGGTGCAAGTCTGGCTGTATTTTTACTGCATTTGCTTGTGGCGCTGCTTGAAGTTTGTCTTGAGGAAACTCACTGGACGGTGTGAGCTACAGAGGATCTGCTATAACACTAAGCCTGGAGCCAGAAGAACCACAAAAATAGGTATATTTGCGCATTTGTGTGTGTGTGTGCGTGTTTGTGTGTGTGTGTAGTGCTTAATTTGAGTCTATGGTTTCCGGTGCTCAGCACCGGCACTTGATTGGCAGCATAGAGACTTATGAAAGTCTGGCACATGGTGAGACAAATGTCTTATTACATGCCGCCTATGCTAATCTTATAGCTTTGGGGGCCTGGAATAGTCTGAATTGTCAAACTTGTAGGAGTGTGTTGGTTAGTAGCTGGTTTGGTACTGTCATTGGCAGCAGTGGCGGCCCCTACTGGATGGGGGTGCTGGGGAGGGGAGGGGAATGTTATGAAAAAAAAGACTTACCTTTAACAGCCGGCCGCCGCCTCGCCTCATTGTCATCTTCCTGTCCTGGCCGGCAGCAGGAAGCATCTGGGCACACATGCTCCCATGAGCCAATCACAGTGCTGAAATGTGATTGGTCTGAGCGCAGTAGATCGCCACTCAGACTGGAACAGGGAGCCTGTGCATGTTCCTCACCAGGCTGTGTAATGCAGCCTGGTAGGAACATGCAAAGTATGCATGAACTGTTTGGTCTCCCCAAGAGGGCCAGCCTAACAGTTCATGTGCACTTAGGGATTGCAGACCACTCCTCCCCTCCTCTGGCAAGCCCCGCCCTACCACTGACTGCCTTAAGGAAAAATAAAATGATAATGACTATATATTTTATTTGACCTTTTTAGCCGTGGGGCAACGCTCCTCCTCCTTAGTAGAGGAGCCGCCACTGATTGGCAGCGCTACATTGGCAATGGGTGATGTAGGCTCCAGTGGCCTCCTGATGAGGGCCCTGGCGCTTATTTTTTTTTACAAATTATGCACTGTATATAACCAATAAATTATAAATTCGCAAGGTGCTATCCACCAACACACACATCGGCAACCTGCTCATCTCTAGTCTTATGATAGATTGGGTGCCTTTTCTTTCATAAAATAGGGCATGTAGAGCCGTGCATTCAGTTATTAGCTGTTGGTTTACTTACCGCTGTAGACACTAGTCGCATTCGTCATAGTAGCTTCTGCTTTAGGGGGAAGGGCACGTGACGAGTGTTCACGTGATAACTGACATTAACGAGAGGGAAAATGCTTCAAGCAATTACATATCGTGTTGAATTGACTTTTAACACGGGTCAGTTGTTTCTACCACTTCACCAACGATCGAAACAAGCAGTGCTCTTTTACTTGATGTGATTTCGAGCCATTTGTATTCATGCTCAAAATTGCTTGTTTTCTAATCTTCATTTTGCCTTAGTTTCAGTATAAATGACCGTCTTCATTAAAATCACCCACACACTGCCCAAAACGTGATGTGGAACAATAAGAGTGCTGTCCAGGAGAAGTATGCCTTTTGTATATGACGTCACCCCTCAGTGTATAGTTTGGGGGTGATAAGTGCTTAATTTGAGCCGGTCGTATCCGGTGTTGGGCACCGGCACTTAATTGTCAACACCAGCACTTATGACACCTGCCACATGGTGGCACTGCATGGGCAATTTAGAGATGAGCAGAACCGCAGTTGGGGGCCTAAAAAATTCTGAATTGTAGCAGTGTGCTAGTTAGGGGTTGTGCCCGCTGACTCCTACACTGCAGGGGAATTCCAGGTAAATTAACTAAGAAACGTGAAGATTGGCGCCAGCATACAGTCTTGCTTTCATCTATTTGCAGCGCTAAATGAGCTAGAAACGACCCCCCCTCCACCCGACAAATCTTCAACCTGGGGTGTCTGTACGAAAAGACTGCAGAAGCTTTGGTAATCCTGCATCGATACCCAGTTTAGAATGTTTACTCCACAGCTTTCCTCTTCCTACTCTGTCAAGGACAGAGGTATAATCAATTATCGAACAATTTAACATTCTCTGCACCAACTGAACAAAGATAAGCACATCATTTGGTATCAATGCACCTTCTGGAAAGCTCGATCGGACATACACTGCTTGATTCAATCCAGGCGGTAAAACCTTTTAAATCTAGTGTAACATACAAGTTCTGTTCCAAGTCGAGCAGGTATATCATGGAGTATTTTTCTGGGTATTCTGTAACACTTTTATACAAAGGTACTAAAAGACAGCCCTCCTAGGGACACAGAAGAGGTTTAGTTATTGGATCTTCCTCAAGGGTGTAATAAGGCTGCTTAGAAAGCTATGGCTACAACATTCGGGGCACGCAAGTCCCTTGCTTTTTTAAATTACATCTTTCTCAGTTGTAGTTATGTCAAAATAAATTTGCCGCTCGTTAGTGCACTGTAGATCATATCTTGAATTAACAGTGTCTCCTGCCTTGCAAATAAATAAACCAGGAACGTCACCATACGAAGAACTGGTGTGTTCATCCCACTGATATTCAGAAATAAACTTGCATGAATTAGCCCTGTGAATTTGCACATCTTCCGGCAACTAAGGCCCGAAATTCCCTAATATTTCTGATGCCGATTCCTACAATACATTTCTCCCATTCCTTAAGTGCAAATCTGATTTTAAATCTTTTATGGTGTTCCTATATTGTAATTTTAGGTGCTTGCAGTGAACAACATATAATTTGCTTCCTGGTTGACTACTCATTTTTTTAACCAACATTACGCGCAGTCATCCTCAAGGTGGAAATGCTCGCATTAAACCAACACAGTCATCTATGGCAACCATGCCCTTATCAAAGGGACCGTACATCCCCTGGTGGATAGATAAGACCTTTGGCCCAGAATAACTTTGTTACATTGATCACCGGCACTCCCAGACTCACCGATACAGAAATCATGATAAACATTATGCATATCTTAATTGTGCTATAATTCCATTGGGGCGTTCACTTTATTGACCATTGTGTAACATTGTCTGTTGCCCAACGTTTAGGATACATTCAGGGCTTGTAAGTTGCCTGGATATTGATGATTTATAAATGATGCTTACTATCAACAGTAAGGTGAATGTTAAAATTTACCATGAGCCTAATATGTGCTCCTTTCTAGCCCACCCATTTAGAGTCCCCACAAAACACAGAGTGAAGCGTCTCAACGATCCTTGCATCTCGCTTCCACCACCTTTTACTTCAGGAATCCCCATCAGGATGTAATATATCCATTTAATACAATTGCTTCAAGTATCCATGTTTCTTGCTGACATATAAACTCACATTTCCTAAGTAGATACTTTTATTTCCATCAGGATTACTGCCAGTGTCAAGGATCTGAAAGAAAACCCCATAGGTGTCTTTTGGGCAAGAGTGTGCTAGAATGTTGGTTTTGAGTGGGGCTATAACCAAAGTAGAAATGATGTTCATAAGATGTTGGGGGTCTCATTGGTATAGGAGCAGGAATGGTTGTAAGTGTTGAGTATAATTCCGATTCCACTCCGTTGGGGGTTGGATTGAGGTGGGTGGGTGAAGATAGCATAGATGGTGTGGTGGGCTGCAGTGCTTAAATTTGAGCCGGTGGTTTCCGGTGCCCAGCACCAGCACTTAATTGGGACTTATGACAGCTACCACATGGTTGCGCTGTTTGTGTAATATAGAGATTACCACAACAACATTTGTTTATTAAGCAAATAGACATTAAAACAACTAATACCTGCCTCCCAAACCATGTTTATACCTTTGGGGTCCTCAAACAGTCTGAATTGTCACACTTGTAACAATGTGATGGCTAGTAGTTGTGTAAGTACTGTTATTGGCAGGGATGGCAGGGGCAATGGGTAGTGCAAGCTGTGGTGGCCTCCTGATGAGTGCACTGTCACTTATTTTATATTCAAATTAAACAATGAGTGGGCTGCTGGTGTTGCAGAATCTTTTTGGGTCAATCCAAGCTTGATGGCAATGGCAGTGAAGTGTAGCGTTGGACTCTGAGAGTCCAAATGATCAGTGACAAAGGATGTCTTGTTATCAATAATATCAGCCATTGAATAAGCAGACAAAGAAGTGATCTTTTGGGGGCTGACACAAAAGTACTCTGAGGTCCGTGTTGTGTTCAGCCTGCACGGGTAGATCAGGTGATGAGTGTAGGGTTATGGGTGACATCAATGGTGTGTGAAGTGATGTGAGGTGGGGAAGAGTTCAGGGATAGAGGCGGTATGCATCGGTGGATGTAAAAAATGCTATACAGTTTAGGGAGATCGAGGTGTATCAGGAGAATATACATGGTTGGTGGGGTGCTTCTTTGAGAGTAAATATGGCACACCAAGTAGTAATTTTGTAGATTACTTAAGCAATGACTACACACAGTAAAACAGGCAATTGTACAAATAGAGTTCAGATAATAACGTGGCCAGAATCGGATTGAACCTACAACGCTTCAAGCACTGTAACACTTTGGTTTCTATATAATGCTATGCAATGTAAATTGCTTTGGCCTAGTCTCATACATTTGTAACACAGTTTGCAATCCTGTCAAATGTGTGGTGCATTAGAGAATAGCATCATACTTATTGATTTGGTAGGAGTAATGTGGAAGAGGAAAGGTTTAAGCGCCTTACAAGTCAAATGTTCATTCATGGGGAATTTGGGACTTTTAATTGTGGGTTTATATAGCGCTAGAATCAACTCCCGGAGGAGTATCTCCGCGCTTCGACCGCTGGGGAACCCGTCCTGGCTCACCCTGAGAGATGGTCCCTAATGTGTATCTCTAAGGTGCGACCAAGCATCCCCGGCGGTCTGGGGGGCCGTTGTGAAGATGAGGCAAGCTAATGCCCAGAGTTGCCGAGTGTGGTCCCTGACTGGAGTAGGCACCGAGGCGAGAATTATCGAGCCCGCTGACCCTGGTCCACGACCCTGCCGCGTCGGGAATCAAACCCTGGTCCCGGGCCGTCCTCTGCTTACGGGTCTGCTGCCTCTAACCAGTGAGCCACACCACTCCACTTTGGGTTCGTCATTTGGCTGCCCTCAGGCCCGAATCTGTCCAAACTGGAAAGTTACATTTTTTACCTTTAGCTGCATTCGCTGGCCGGGACAGTCAAATGTGATACATAGGAAATGATAGCAGGACTTTTTTCATTGTGCATCTCCAGAAGAATCTAAGTTAGGTCTGTCTGTCAGATGGCTGCTGTTTGTGAAAGTATCTGTTGCCTGGTCCTGGAGCCCAAAGAAAGGATGCAATGAAAGAACCCAATTTAATGCTTAGAAGACTATTAATGCAGGAACTAAGATTGAAAACAGGAGTTAAGAAAGACAATGAACAGCTTAGTAGACGAATGCCCACATATCCAAAAGGAATGTCAAATTAATGTCAGAAAAAATAGTTATAAAGTCAATTCAGGAAAAAAACTATTTTTAGCTGACTGTAGCTGAACTGCAAAACTAGGCTTAGAGATTAAAGTGAAGCGTTAAGAGAGGAGTACATGGCCCAGAGATCCTGATACTCGATATGAATTCCTAGTATTGTCACAGGAACTTTTGCTCAAGGCTCTGGACCTTTACAGGCTTGAATAAACATGGGGGTGCTGGCCATAACCACAAAAATAATGGACTGGGAATACAATTTAATACTAATACCAAAAATAATTGCAACTTTGATAAGGACGCTATAAAAGTCCTTAGCTGGAACCTTGCAGGGATCCATAGGAACTGGGTCTGCCAGAATGGAATGACTTGGTCGATGCGCACAAAATTTGCCTGTTTCAGGAGACTTGGAGCGTCGAACCACTCCATAGGTTAGGTTTTGTAACTCATTTCATACCCGCTGAGAAAGCAATACGGGGGAGGGGACGACCCTCGGGGGGGCTCCTTATCTGGGTAAGCATTTCTCTTAACTGCTGCATATCTTCTAAGCAGGTTAATAGCCCAGATATACTTGGAATCATACTGAGAAACCCCAGTAGGGGCTTAACCCTTGTCCTGTATAATGTCTATGCTAGAGGCACTAAAAATGGGGCCGCATCATTGGTAATAACTAACCTTGAGGCACAACTTAGAGACCATGCTGAAGGTGACCATACCCTAGTAGCGGGCGATTTTAACTGTACCTATGAGCCTCTTCCTATGGTTGATATTCCAGACCTAGATGAGGATGACACTAAATGGGGTATTCCACCACTAACCATCCCTCCGATAAAAAGATGGTCCCGAAATGCTATCCAGTTAAACGCGATGACTTTAGAGTTCGGCCTAAGAGCTACCAATGGCCGCACTTTGTCAGATCGCCTGGGTGCTCCCACATTCAATCGAGTTAATCAAACCTCAAGGATTGATTATATCCTGTTGGATTTAAAACTTTGGGGATTGTTGCAAGATATGATAGTTATACCTACTGTCGAAAGCGACCACAACTCGCTATCCCTATCTTTATCTAATCCCTGGTCAAGTAAAACAATTGTGGCCCCACCCAAATGTGCACATAGTACAATGGTTTCCTCCTGCGGTAGACGCCTAAAGTGGTGTAAAATCTCTGCTGACGTGCTTAAACTCTCCACCATAAATGATTTACTAAAGGCCTCACAAATGGAATTAGATACTACCAATTTGGATATGTCAGATGAAAAAGCTACACCCATTTTTGAGGCGGTCGTAAAATCCATAGGGGAGGTATTTTTGGTAAAAGGCTCCGCAGGGAGGAACCTGCCCAATCACAAACCCAGGGGAAAGCATGATTGGTACACGTCTTCATGTAGACGGGCAAAATCTCTTTTAATAGAGGCCGTTAAAAGTAAATTCCAACCCCTGATCCAGTTGGCTAGAAAAGATCACAAGAGAATACTAACACTTGCAAAAAGAGAATGGGAAGAAGAGTACTGGCGTGTACTTAAAGAGGCCAGCTCTAAAAAAGATCCAAAATGTTTCTGGGACATAATCAGAGCCAGAAATAGACCAGACAGTGATCTTATAACATGTAGCATCCCAAGTCAGGCATGGGTTAGCCACTTCTCCAAATTATACACTTGTCAAGTTGACCCCACTGACATCTATGCCTCTAATGCTGTTGAATGGAAGGGAAGGGCCCCGAGTAGATGCCCATTGGTAGGGGAGCCCCAATTCGAAAGACTCGATTTCACACTAAAGGAAGTGGAGTATGCCATAAGTACCATCATTCCCCAAAAAGCTGCTGGTCCGGATGGCATTCCTGGGGATCTCTTGAGATCAGATATCCCGAGGTGGGGCAAACTTATCCACTGCTTACTTACTGCCATCTGCAGGGGAGCTCCGATTCCTTCATCTTGGAGGGGGGCGGAGGTTGTTCCCATCTATAAAAAAGGTGCCAGGGAAGATCCGTCTAACTATAGACCTATCAGTCTACTGGACGTTAGCCAAAAAGTAGTTGGTAAGGTACTATTGATCAGAATCTTAGACTGGATAGACGAAAACAAAATCCTTTCAGACTATCAGGCAGGATTTAGAGTGGGAACAGGCACAGTTGAGCAAGCCTTCAGGTTGATGATGGTGTATTGGAAGGTTGTGGTCATAGGCAAAGGCAGTCTTTACCTCGCGTTTATCGATCTAAAGACTGCCTTTGACCTAGTACCGAGGGAAACCCTATGGAGAGTTCTTGATGATATGGGGATGCCACCCAATGTTCTCTCATTACTTGTTAGGCTACATGAAAAAAGTTTTGCTCAGATAAGGTGGGGATCAGAAGGCGAAAAAACCAGCTGTATCCCGATTGAGAGAGGAGTCCGCCAGGGATGTGTTCTAGCTCCCACCCTCTTTTCTCTCTACATAAATGGGGTGGTCGAGCATCTTCGAAAACATCCTTCAGACGAACCATCCCTGGCTGGAGAGCGTATACCGACCCTCCTCTTTGCGGATGATACGCTTTTAATATCTAAAACTCCAATAGGACTACAAAGACTATTAAACAACTTCCAATCCTTCTGCTCCAAGCGAGGCCTGGTAATCAACACTGACAAGACAAAATACCTTGTGTTGAACCCACCTTCGAAAACAGTACACCCGCCTACCCTGAATGCAGAACCTTTGGGGAGGGTAGAAGTTTTCGACTACTTGGGCATTCGTTTGTCTCACAAAATGCACTGGGGCCCACACCTTGACAAGATGTTGCTTAATCACAAGAGAATAACAGGAGCCCTGCTGAAAGAACAACGATCTTGTGTATCTAGACCGATAGCTGCTGTCCTTGAAATTTATACAGCCAAAGGGGTGAGCTCTGCTCTCTACGGGGCAGAGCTATGGGGTTCTTCTATCACCAATGAATTGCCCAAGTCCGAGAGGAAATTTTGCAGGGCAATTATGGCACTCCCGCAAGGCACTCCCATGGTCCCATTAATGTTGGATTTAGGCTCTCGTCCCATTGACGACCTAGCAAAATTACGCCCACTTTTGTTATGGGCACGTCTGTGGCGAGTTCAGGAACTTGGTAAATACACGCAGGGCCTCTCAGAAATCATGTCTCTACCAGGGTGGCACAAAATCAAATGGCTGAGAGATATGAAGTCTTTGTTAACCAATTTGGGCCTGAAGGAAGCCTGGTTAGATAGATCTTCCCCCCCAAAAGCAACCCTCAAAACTCTTTATTGTAATTGGGTTACATTACAAAGGAACTCTAATGAATCCCTGGGCAGACTCACCGAGGATTTTTTTAAATTTAAGGACCTACCGAAACGGGAATTGTACCTGGACATTATTGAAAAACCTTTTGATAGGGCCCTTTATTTTAAATTTAGAGCTGGAACTCTCCCCCTGCATGCCTTTTCATCACGGTGGAAATCACCTGCACAAACTACTGAATTTTGTCCAGTATGTATAAATAGACCTGAGACAGTGGCGCACTTTATGTTTGAGTGTGGAGAGTATGCTCTGCCTAGGAAGAAATGGCTCAAACACTTGTGCCGCCAGCTGGGCACTAGACGTCATGCGGAGGCCTTACGCATATTAATGTCTGATAGTCGCACCTTGTATGCTTGTGTTCTAGCCAAGTTTTTAGCATGGGCTTGGACTATTAGAGCCAAAAGGCTTAAATTAACTGTTTAATTCTTTTTAAAATAATTTATGAAAAGCCTTTTTTAAGTGAATAGTTAAATTTTTCTAAAGTATTTGCACACAAACTTTTTGCACATTTGTCTTCTTGTGTTGTTTTTAATGTAAAGCTTTTATGATAAATTTTATCGAAATAAAGCCTTTTTGACTTGACTTGACTTGACTTGAATAAACAGTTGAGGAAAGGGTTATGAGCAGGTAGTAGTAAGTATTTATTTGTTGATTACTTAAAATCATTACAATCAGCAAAGTACATATACAAAATAAAATTAGATTTAAAAATATGCAGCTACAGTGTACATTTATATCCAAGCAAAACTCTACAACTAAGCCCTAACATAGTTTATTTGACTGCAAATGATCAGCATGTAAAAATAAAGTGCATTGTGCCAGCAGCTATAATTTACAGGATACAATACATTCCTCTAAGAAAGACTTTATAACAATGGCAACTGCGAAGGTAAAAAACGCCCAATAAAATAACATTTAAGATAGCTTTAGCAATAAAGTGCAATTGTGCTAGTAAACTTTTAGCAGCAGAAACTAAAGTGCCTTGTGCTAGCAGCTAAAGTTGTCAATATACCAAAAAACTTTAGAATAGTGAAAGATACATAAAAAACAACCAACCATAGTAGAATTGCATTAGGAACGACGTTAGCAATAAAGTGCATTTGTAATAATAGACTTTAGCAACAAAAATAAACTGCTTAGTGCTGGCAACTTTAATTTACAATATACCATACATCAGACTAAAAGGTGCTTTATAACAATGTAAACAGAGACAAGGAAGTAGAAGTCGTAGTAGAATACAATTGTTCAAACCTCGGTGATCATGTGTGTTTCCGCTAAGCAGACTTTAGATGTTTTAATTTAAAGGATGTCAGCACTATCCCTAAAACCATTTAATAGCAATATAACAAACAGCAACAGTACACTTGGGCTATCAAACCCTAACGACTACGGTTTAAAGACTGTGCATAACCCAAGAAATACATTGCGGCATTTTAAATAATGTTCGTATCGTAAATATCTTCACTTCAATTGTCAATATTACAAAGTTTCTTTTCAGCTATAAAAATAAACTTAACAAATCGGGAAATAAGACGGGTGGTGGCTCCATTTAGACATAAGATGATGGCATTTCTACAAGATCTTACCCCCAATTCATTAAAAATAGACTTTAATATAGTTTTCCGCTCTTCTAACAATTTGGGGCATAAAGTTACTATATGCACTAAGGTTTCCTCACAAGAACCACATAACCTACACAATTTAGAGGGCCACTTGTTTTCCCATTTTGGTATTCCATCTTTAGTCGGATATCTCCCGAACCGTAGTAGCATAAATTTGTTCTTCATTAAGGTTTTTAAATGTAACAGCAAATATGGTTGGGGAGCCAGTTTACCAAAGGAATTTGCAATTGACCATAAGTGTTTTTTTCCTAAGTTCATCTTTCTCTATTATACTCTACAATAAAATAGCTGATTGATTAATTGATTTGTTTGTAAACCACTTTACTCCTAATTTCGTCTTCTAGATTTGGATAATCAAAATTACATAGACACTCATTTAAGTTTGTTTGACAACTACTCGCGTATTCACTTCTCATCACCTCATGCCAACACTGATTTGCAAGAGAACCCTCTTCAGCACGAGACAATGACAATAAGTTTTTTAAAAATTGAGATTGTCGGGCCAATATTTGTCTTTTTAGACCAAATTCTAGTCTTATATTGGCACGGCTAATATTTCTAGGAATCCTAAAAAACGGATTTATATGTCCTTATTTCAATGTCGTCAAGAATTTTCGCTTCTTTGCCGCGGAAAATGATAGAACCGTAATCCAAGCATGGAATTAACTTTGCTTTCATAACCTTCAACAGGTGATCGTAATTTGGGCATGATAGTTTGTCTCTCAATTTTCTAAAAGCAAATGATAGTGATGTTCCCTTAGCTTCAAGCTTATTAAAATGCTGCCTAAACGACATACTATCATCAAATGTGATTCCTAAAGATTTGTACGATTTTACACATTCAATGACCAAACCATTGATATTCCATTCTTTCATTCCTAGTTTCGTTTTTCCCACGGTCATTATTTTTGTCTTTTTTGTATTTATTTTTAGACCATTTTGAGAGACATATGGTTAAAAGAATCTATTAATCTTTTTAATCCTATAACAGATTGGCTTAATAAAATGGTGTCGTCAGCATATTGTAGATATTTAATCTCTTTGCCTAAAATAGCAGGATAATGGGCATTAACATGTTTAAAATGAACTGGAAGATCAGACATAAAAAGATTCAAAAGACAAGGGGCCAAAACCCAACCTTGTTTCAATCCAATATTGGTCTCGAAGCGACGAGTTGTGTGTCTTCCATCACCAACTTTGATCTGTACCCATGTATTGGAGTATAATAATTTAATCATCTTTAGTAAGGTGTTAGATATGCCCCAATTAGTTAACTTCGACCATAATACATTTCGCGGTACAGAACCAAAGGCGGCTTTTAAATCAATGAAACAAATATACAACTTTTGTTTCCTATATTTGGCCCTATCTCCAAAAGCACCTGCCCCTGAGCAGTTCTTAGCCATGTTATCCAATGGTAGGTGGATAACATGGCTAAGAGCATTAGCTCGGTAATGCATGAATATCGCTGACTTTTCAGCGATATTCATGCATTTCGGCCGATTTTTATCGCTTAGGAGATATACCTTGATAGTAGCAAGGTTCCTAAGCGATAAAAATCGCCGCAACTCGGCGATACAAATATCACCGCTAAACCAACATAGCGATAATTATCGCTAGTTGTTGGTAATATGCCCCTATGTTCGGGATTCCATTCGGGCCAGGAGCTCCATTTGATCTAATATTATTTGTTACTTTTTTAACTTTCTCTACCGACCATGGCTATTTATCAAATAGACTTAATGGATCATGGACACTTAAGACTGACCCGCCGTCTTTTATTTTTTCTTGCGAGACATGATGGGCAGAATCAAATTTATTAGAATCAAACTGTGGGCCCGGAGGAACAGATTTAAGGTTATGGAACCCGCGCCAAACCCGAAGGCGCGCCAAAGGCAAGCCCGTCTGCGCCCGTCCGCGGCCGATCGCGGGCTAGGGCGACAACCCCTGGCCGTAAGATCTGTTGGGCTAGGGATCAACTTATTGGCTTCCGCCCTCACACGGCATCTCTGTGCATGCATGGCATGTCGAGTGACGAGAGGCAATGTCCTCATTGTGGTTTCCGTTACACCACCCTGTTGCGGGATACTGAGGAGCAAGTACTTTCCTGCGGTCTCCTTAACGTAAGGTCACTACGTAAACATAGACTTGATGTCTTTGAGCTGATTACAGATAAAAAGTTCGACCTACTGTTTCTTACGGAAACATGGCTAGACCAGTTTTCCGACTCGGACATTATCGAGGCCACGCCGGAGAACTACTCGTGGGTGAGGCAGGATAGGCCAGAGGGGGTGGGAGGGGGGATTGCTGTTATCTTCAGGAAAACACTGGGCTGCTGCTTAGAGCGTATGTTGATTGCGGAGAGTGAGGCGGGAGTTTTCACGATTCAAATCAACGGGGGCACGTCGATCAAGGGATGTCTGGTATATCGACCACCAGGGGCGTGTACAAAGTTCAGGGAGAGCCTGCTAGAAAATCTTATGGAGGCTACCCTACGTAGGGATAAATTCCTCCTATTGGGAGACCTGAACTTGCATTTAAACTGCCCAGAGGCTATAGGGGTCAAGGATTTCTGTCGGGATATGCTAGCTCTTCAATTGGAATTGAAGTTCTCAGGCCCCACGCACCGACAGGGACACCTCTTGGACCCGGTTTATGCGAACTGGGGAGGTGTGGAGGTGTCGGAAATAGAGCCTATCCCTTGGACAGACCACTTTTTGGTAGCTTTCTCCATACATAGCTTAAAAACCACCAAATTCAGTCAGGCACCCCCTAATTATCTTAGGAGGAAGTGGGCTACATTTTTGGTGGAGGATTTTAATCTAGCCTTAAGTAGGGAGGGCCAGCCGGGTGGCGAAGACATAGAAACGGCGGTCTCTAACCTTAATCAACGCATTACTGAAGCGCTAGACCAGACAGCCCCACTCTGCCGCACCTCCGCATGTGCCCAGAAAGAACGCTCAGCCCCATGGTTTAGTGGCGAGCTGAGGCAAACAAAGGCGGAATGTAGGCGAGCTGAAAGAGTCTGGAGGGTGTCTTATGACAATCAGGCTAGGGAACTATTCTTGGAAAAAAGGCGCCTTCATCATAGGCTAATTAAAAAGTCTAAGGCAGCCTACTATGCAGGACAAATCTTGGGGGCGGAAAACTCGGCCAAAGAACTATTCGGTATCTACAAGTCTCTGACTACTGTAAATTCATCTACAGATCCGGAGAGTTGCTCAACGGAGTCGTGTGACCGTATTGCCGAATATTTCTCTACTAAAGTCGAGAAGATCTACTCGACTTTCCCGAATCCGCCGACAGGGGCTGACTTTGAGGCAGCATTGGTGGACATAGAGATGGCTGGGCACCTTACAAACTTCCGCACCCCCTCTTTTGAGGATCTAGTAGCGGTGTGTCGCTCTGTTAAATCAGGGTCCCCGTGGGACCCGGTGTCACCCAAACGCTTGGCGGACAGCCTGGAAGTACTGGAGCCTTATATGAGGCATGTCCTGGACACCTCCTTTGGATCGGGAAAGTTGCCTGAGGGGTGGAAACAGGCGGTGGTGCTCCCGCTCCGGAAGAAACCCCACATAGGATTCGAGGTATTAGAAAATCTGAGGCCCATCTCACTCCTGCCTTTTCTGTCCAAAGTGGCGGAAAAGGTGGTTAAAACCCAAATTATGAAGCATGTGGAAGAGACGGGATTGCTCCACGCGACGCAGTTTGGCTTTAGGCCACGCCACTCTACCGAGTCCGCCCTCCTTATGGCTACGGAACATCTGAGAGAGGGTGTGGATGCAGGCCAAACTATGGCTCTGATCCTGCTGGACCTCAGCGCGGCGTTCGACACTGTAGCACATAACATCTTGCTACAGTGTCTGAACAGAGGCGGCATTTCTGGCACCGCGCTGAGATGGATCCAGGACTTCCTCAAGGGGAGAAGCTTCCGAGTAAGGCAAGGAGACTGCTATTCTAAGGGGGTTCCCCTGGGCCAAGGCGTGCCTCAGGGCTCGTCATTGAGCCCGACCCTCTTTAATATGTATGTCGCGCCTGTTGCGTCGATTGTGGAGAGCCATGGTCTCCAATTGGTTTCGTATGCCGACGATACGCAGCTGGTGATCTCCCTATCGCAAGCGCCCTGTCTTGCTGCCGATGGCTTCCGGTCGTGCATGAAAGAGCTTGCCGAGTGGATGGCTATCAACTGCTTGAAGCTTAATGGCGGCAAGACAGAGGTGCTGGTGGTGGGGAGAGCCCAGTCCGCTTGGTCGTCGGCATGGTGGCCACCCTGTCTAGGACCAACTCCAACCCCTTGCCAAGAAGCACGAAATTTGGGGGTTTGGTTTGATGCGGGCCTTACTTTTGGCCCCCAGATCAACCGGGTGGTTGGAGTTTGTTTCGGGATTTTGAAGAAACTGAGAAAAGTCCTGGACTTACTCCCGATCGGTGCCCGTCAAACCCTGGTTCATGCTCTGGTGACAGCTAGGTCGGACTACGGGAACCTGTTGTACCTGGGGGCTCCAGAAAAAAGCATGGCACGCCTGCAAGTGCTGCAGAATGCGGCAGCACGTCTGATTCTCAGGCTGCCCAGAAGGGCGCCTTCTAAGGCGGCCCTCCAGAAGTTACACTGGCTCCCTGTGAGGAGAAGAGTGGAATACAAAGCCCTCTGCACCTGTCACCGAATTTTGAATGGTAGGGCACCCGACCCGCTGAATAAACTGATAGAAGTGTATCAACCTGCACGAGCACTCAGATCCGCAGGGGGCGGTCTTCTGAGGATCCCCAGAGTTAAGAGAGCCCGCATGGGAGGTAGGTCCTTTAGATGCCTAGCGGCAAATAATTGGAATAAACTACCAGCGGACCTGCGCCTGGAACTGGAGGAAACGAGGTTCCGAGCGAAACTAAAAACATTCCTTTATACCAGATAAAGCTCATGTCTGCTCAGTTGTTGTGTCCCCTGCACGATGCCTCTCCCACTTTTTAGCGCGTGGACACGCCGGTGTGCGTAACGCAGCGCTTTATAAATGTCCCTAATAATAATAATAATAATAATAATTGAAAAAATGTACCCAGCTTAATTCTTCAATATTGGCACTATTGCCGCTATCATTACCAAGTTCAAGATTATTGATGGTACTCCAGAATAACCTTGAATCTTTAGTTGTACATGAAAAATGTAATTTAGACCAAATTCCTTCATAATGCGCTTGTTTAGCCTTCGATATTTCGTTCTTGTATCCCTTTTTCAATTGTTTAATTTGTTGGGATACAGCAAAATTAGATGTTCCTTTCGCTTTTCTATTCAATGCTCTTGTTGCTCTATTAAGACTTCTTTTAAGGTAGAGTAACCGATTTGATAACCACCCTGGTTTATTTGAAGTCAAAGTTACACCTTTTGATGATTAAGAATTAGGAAAATTAGCCAAAAGAGCGGATCACAAACAAGGCCAGAGAGCAATCATAGAAAGGACTTCCAATATATCCTTTTCGGTTCTCTCATTCCTTTTAAGGTTAAATGGAATAGGAGCAGTTTTAATGATTCTTGTTTCCGGTAAGTAATCAAAAGAAAAAGCAAAGGAAATAACTTGTGGATTATGATCACTCTGTATCCTTGGTAATACATGATAACAAATTTAAAAGTTTCTCAGAAATTAATGAGTAATCAATAATAGAGGGATTAGACATTTTGTTGAATGTCGGTATGTAATCCTCGTTTTGCAATATTTTAAGATTACATTTTATAAACTGTGAATCAATCCACTTGGATAAAATTTTTGAATGTATAGTCAGCTTTTTGCGAGTAAAAAGGTGCATGTTAAAATCATAGGAAATGATTATCAACGAATCTAAATGGTCATAATATAACACTTTTACTATTTCCCATAAGCTTGATAGTTGAGTGGATTTAACCTTATGTTTTGAACTTATATAAACATTTAAAAAGATAATAGATTGCTTGGAAATTAATTTAATACACTGTAGCCATTTTACCTGAAAATCAATCTAAAAATGTGTAACATCCAAGTTCACAGAAACATAAATAGAGAGTCCGCCACTGGGACTACCAGTAGAGGCCTTACGAATAGCCACATTCGAATATTCAAAATAACCAATAAGGGGTTCACAGAACATATTCCAAGTTTCCTGGAGCATTAATATGTCGAAGGTTTCAAGAAAACTAATTACATCTATATCTTCAAGAAGGGATTTAAGGCTGTTTGTGTTCCAAGAACAGATTTTAAAAGGTTTTAATGCTTTATCAGGAGAATTCGGGCATCAATCGTTCTTCACAAGATGTCCATTTGCCAATGTAGGCGGGAGCCAACTCCAATCTTCAACCGGATTAGTTTCTTTCTTTGACTCTTCACATATTCAAAGCCCTGATATACAGCTCCTGATCTTAATACCAAACGACAAATTCAACTTTGTTGATGGACCAGAGGTACCTTTCAAAACTCTAACATGTGATCCCGGACCTGTTTTTTGCCAACTGATCTTTGAGTCTGGGCTACAAGATAACCTACTCAGAATCAACAAAGTCGGGTATTGAGACCCATAAGTTCTCCAAACTTTGATGCCCAATTTCTCATATTGATTATTGTTAGTGATTATTTTGCTGACAATTTCATCACTTTGCCAAGTTGTAACAGTTATTTCATTATAGAAGTTATTACAATCTTTCTTAAACTCAACTGATTCCAAATCATCTGATGTTACATCCTTCAAATCTGCAATTGCATTCAATAATTTCTGAATATTTCCACGGTTCAAAATATCATAAGGGCCTCTTGTAGTATACTGAGGACAAAAGACTACTTTCTTCAGTTCATACGAGTAATCTGTAGCCTCTATTTCCTCCTTATTTATAGAACCAATTAGATCCCTCTTCCCAATGATAGGAGCCGAAACTGGGAATAACATTTGTCTTGATACATGGACTTCTGATGTCTTTTGGTCATGAATAAGTGGTTGCTAAATATAAATCTCGTTTTGACTTTGATGACTGACAGTGTTTACAATTTTCCGAGTGAAGATATTTTGTTCTCCACATTGATTGACCAATTCTTTAGGTGACTGTTCTTGCCTAATAACCCCTGAGTTTGATAGAGCAGAAGTTGTAGACCATATACTGTCATTGGGCACATCAGGAGTGGGAATGTCGATGATTTGTCTATTTTGGGGAACCTTTAGGTTGACTGCAGGTGCTTCAGCAGATCTAAAAATCAGAAATAGGACTTTTGTATCGGGCTCTTTAGGCTCATTGAGTTCTTTGGTTACAACCTCCTTGAGGGTTTTTTTTTCCCTGTGATATTTTATTGTGGGTTTTCCTTAACCTTTTTCTTGCCCGTTTGGACAAGATCTCAGAGTTTGTAAAAGCACTTGATGCTTGATTTACTTCAGAACAAATGGATTTCACCTCATCCACTACCAAGTGATCCTTAGATTCAGTGCTTTTGACCCTATCTTGAGATATCGCAGACATTTTCAGATTGATGGCATCATTTACGAGTTGGTCATTCATATCGGCAATTTTACTATTCCCTCTTCACTTTTTCTTAATTTTATCTTCATTGGTAATTATTTTTCCTTGGGCTGTTCTACCCGACCTCAGTTTTACTTCCTGTACCATAGAACTAACGATTGACGGTAGATCTTAAATGTTGTCAATCAGTTTTGCATAAGTACAAGTTATTAATTGGTTCTCTTTATTTGATTGGACTTTAATTATCAAATTAGTCAATTGAAGAAGTTTTGCATCGATCCCTACTACGTGGGTAGCCAATGTATTTAAAATATCTACTTGGATATTTAATTTATCTGGATGAAAACTAAGAGCATTTGTGATCGAATCCATAGTGTGGAGTAAACACTCCCATATTCCACGGTCGAGCTTGAAGGGTTGTTTTATATGTCACCAGATCTAGCTTGGTAATTCCCATCAAATTATGTTAATAAATATAAGTCCACTGAATTGAACTGATTGTTTGGAACTATTTGTTGCCTATTTACTTTGCTCATTTGAAATGGGAACTTTCTCAGCACTGACAGTACCTGGTACCAGTAATGATTTATTGTTGGTAAAGCTGTTCTCCAGGATTTACTTGACTGGCCTTACATTACCAACTTTATCAGTTAGGCCATTTGGACTACATGATAATTCAGCTATCACTGGTATCAATATTTGACTCCCCCTCTTACTTTCTGTCACATCAGCGACATAGCCTAACATAAAAACCTCATCGCTTACGTTCTGGTCCAGGCCTGAGGAGATATTGATCTCTGGGCCGATCTCACTTTCACCATAAACCAGTGATTTAAAAAGCTCCTCCCATCTAGTTGCTAAAGATTCATCGGCCATAGATACCACAACGGACTGTATAGCGGAGTCTTGCAAATGAATTTGGGCTTTTGTCTGTAACTGACCAGATGATGTTAGCATTGGTTTGGGGGTTGGCGGCACTTCAAACTTTTCTAAGCCTGAATTTTTGATCTTGACTTGAAGTTTACCTCCATCTTTTAACTCCTCTATTTCTGAGGACAGCTTAGATTGTAATATTGCACACGGACAGTCTCTCTTTACACTTGTTGACGATGAGGGTGATGAAGGTGATAAGCGGCCATTGTCAGTCTCATTATTTTAGTTTTTTTGTTGTTTTTGGTACTGTTTTTGGTGATGCTTAAAACAACTCTTAATAGATGGCTGATTAACGTGAACTTGATTTTTACAGTCTTGAACAGAATTTATAGGGTTAACTGCCGTTTTAGCTGGATCATTCGTGAGGGCTTCTTTTAACGTACACTTCTTTGCAGTGACCAAAACATCAATGCTTTCCTCGCTCTTATGACATTGCTTTGATTGACTCCTCGCTGACGGCCTGATCTCATGGTCTACAGGCTAGATAAAGGGTTCGAAGATTAAAAAAATTAAATATGCTTATATTTGAACCCCCTACTCAGCTTCTTGGAATCGATGAACGATGATGATGATAAACAATTTTTACAGCTCTACTCGCAAAGGCATGTCATGCAATTCCTAGCCCAGATTCAAGCTCCAATTCTGGCAGTGGTGGCGGCTCACACAGTTTCAGCTGCTCCTCAGGTTTTCAATGAAGATTTTGTCGGTCAGCAAACCTGAAAAGTCTAATAGACTGGCAGTCTTTACAGTGTAACAGCTGTTTTCAACAAACCGGAGGAATTAGAAACTATGCTTAGCTCACCTCTATCTCATCAGTTTGTCAGAAATCCGTAGTAGCGGTGGAGGCAATAAAGGTAATGAAGGCAGCTTGGGGCTTGGCAGTGGGGGCTGTGCTGTAATCATCAAGCACGCCTCACACTGCTCACAGCTCTCGTACACTCCCGCCGTGCCCTCGCCCTAACCTCGCCTCTCCTCGCCTTGCTTCACCCGTCCCGCTTCACCCGCCTCGCGTACACTGCGCTCGCCGCGTTCACCGTGTTCGCCGCCCGTTCTCTGCGGCGGCTCTCAGCAAAGGCACAGGCAGCGGCACAGGCACAGGCACAAGCGGCAGGCACAGGCAGCGGCACAGGTGGCTGCACAGACGGGTGGCGGCACAGACCGCTCTCAGTGCGGAGGAGCTCAGAAGCAAGCAGAAATCGATGGCAACGATAAACTGCAAAACACCACTCTTTTCCCAGACTCCTTTCCCAGACTCCTCCTCCTCTGGCTCCTCCTCTGGGTGATAGGTGACCTATATACTTCTAGATTGATATACTTCTGGGAGCAGGGTAATATGCACAAAGTTATCTTTTTCCCTGCTGGTGCTCAAATAACGTATTCAAAGGCTAAAGGCTAAAGTACAGAAAAGCGGGCTGACAGGGGAAGACGACAGTGACTTACAAATAAAGTCCTCCAGGCTGACGCTGTGAAGCTGTGAAGCTGTTGGTGCCGCCTTGGGATCCAAGGCTGTTCAAACCTCAGCCCTCACTCCTGTGATGTTTAACAGTGGGCACGGGGTGCTGTGAAGCAAAGAGTACGAGCACGCTGTGGCAAGAGATGTGCAAGGTGCACATGAGCAGGGGCAGGAGCAGGAGGAGGGCACACTGGGGCTCCACAGGCTGCACCCAACCTAGTTGGGGCGCCTACGCGGATACACCTGGGCACTACACTCTGTGTCCTCCAGTAGGGAGAACACGCTCCTGCTCCCGCACACTCCGCACGCTTCCCGCTTATGGCACCCAACTCCCGGCACTCCTGGCACTCCTCGAGGACTCCCGCCACCACATACTTCTTGAGCTCTGATCCTGTGTGGGGGGGACCCTCGTGCAGACGTCAGCCTCAAATTGCGGCAAATCGCGGCACAAACTGCAGCCTGAGCAACCGGCACACCTTTTTTTCGTTGGAGCAGGAACAGCAGCGTTCTCAATCGGCTCTCCTCCGCGCACCACACTCCGCGCAAGCCTCAGCTGCTCGGAAAACCAGGACAGGATCGAAAACCAGGACAGGATCGAAATCTCTTCACAAGGTACACAGCCCTGGACAGCATAGGACTACGAGCCAGGTGAATTCCTCACTCACAAAAAGCAGGTGTTCCTCCTTACCAAAGAAGTATTATTATTAAAAGATAATTCCTTGTTCAACTATCACACATTGATCCAAATTAGTTTGAGTGAAGTTTGTTCGTTTTATTCACCACATTTTTCTGATCATTTCACTTGCTTTTGTTTTTTTGTAAGAAAAGTTTTTTTAGCAAAATTGAGCAGCCATCATGTGTTTCGACGTATGTGGCTGATAGAGCCAGGGCTTTCTCAAGGCTAGTTTTTACATTCTAACTTCATGGTTTCAGTGATGTACATTTTCATAGGACAGTGTGATTAAAAACCAATTACTACCTGGGCAGGTTTGCGCCGCCTCTGCTGTCTGCTCCTGGGAAAAAACTTTTCTTATGAACCAACATCTTCCTGAGGGAAGGCATTCCCAAAACTATCACCAGCGACAACGGGCCGCAGTTCACTTTTGCCAAATGGACAGCCTTCACCAACCGAAACAGCAATCAGACTAAACATACCCCTGTCTACCACACAGCAGGCAACGGCCAGGTGGCACGCTTCAACCAGGTGATCATGGGCTTAGTCCAGGCAGCCATCAGTGCCGGAAAGAACTGGGAGATTGAAGTCAGGAGCACTGTGTGGGCGTATCGCATGACTCCCACCCTCACAGGCTACAGCCCGTTTAAAATTTTGAGAGGCAGAGAACCATTTCCCAGAGACAACACAGCCTGGATGTGCATGCGGTTCCAGAACAGTTGGTCCCCGGCCATTGTCCTGAGTAACATTGAGAAAGCCCAACGGATCTGTAAAGCATATTACAATGAGGCACAACGTGCGTGACGTCACGCTGACGGAGGGCGACTGGTCAGAGTCAAACGGGGCCACCCAGGACAGTGAGCCCCTACGGTTGGTGGACCTGTATACACGATCAGCCTTGTTGAGCGATGGCAAGGTGTGGTCACAATCCAGAATGGCCAGGTGCAACAAAATCCTTCATTGGGGCATGAACAGTAGCAACACCTACGACAGCGATCTGCAAAAAGGTAACAGTGCCACAGGGGATGAAACACCGACCACAGAACCTGTGAGAGAGGACACGGAGACTGACAACAGGAGTGGGACCGGCACCCCGGCAAACGCTGAAGGACAGACAGCCAAGCAGCAAATACTGCTACCGCCTAGCCAGGATATAGACTGTGAAGGTACCTCGCGAGAGACATCCGATACCCAAGGTAGAGGCCATGAGGAGAGTACAAAGATGGCCGGGTCCTGTGGCGGAAGAGAGCAAGGGATCTGAGCACCTGTCACACACACCCGCAAGGGCCGTACAGTGAAGATTCCAAAATGGTTCAGTGAATTTCAGTTGCGAATCTCTCTCTGTCTCTCTATCTCTCTTTCTCTCTCTATCCCGTCTCTTCAGTTATAGTTCAATTTGTCATAGTTGTTAAGTTGGAAGATGTGTAGTGTTGCGGTCTAGTCTTCCGCATCACGTGACTCCCGCAAAGCTTGCTGGGAGTGACGTGACATGGGGGACTTGCATTGTGAGATTGCCGCACGAACTATGTAGACAGCTCGGCCTAATGCCGAATAAAGAAGTATTCCTCACGCACACTTCATGTCCTCATTATAGGGGGGCAAGCAGCAATTCTACAAAAAAGCATCACCACGTCACTCCTATGAAGCACCACCTAAAAATATTAACAGAGGAAAACAACCTCACCACCTTTAACTATTAGTTATTAAAGGGAAACAAGGACTTTACACTTCCTGTTCCTTTTTGTGTGGCCACTCTGTCAGTTCACACCACACAGAGGAAGGGCCTGTGTTTGTTTAGGGTTGTCAGTGCTCTGGCTTGATTTTCTCTTTTTATCCTCAGCTGGTTTCATATAATTATTGGGATCGTCCAGGGAGCATTCCCCTCCTTTTTATTGATCATGTACTTGCTTAATTAAATCAAACGCAAGGATTTGTGCTTTGTTATGTCCCTAACTTCTGTTGCTTGGTAGAGGTTTTCTGTTTGGTGAAAGCTCGACGGGTTCATGCTCTCCCTTTTTATTAGGTCTCGGCTAGACAGTGCATGCACTGTCTTGAAGAGACATGTTTTGTTTAATCTGCTGGGCTCCAGCACACCCAGAAGCTTCCCATTTGCTCGCTCAATCGTCTGTCTCATATTCTTTGTCCATAGCATGCATGGTCATGCTTCTTCTTCTGTTTAACCCTCCCCCTAGAGCATGGGCCAAGTACTTGCAAAGATCCACTTCTCCTGTTTCTATGAATATTTCAGAAACAACTTTTTTCTTTCTTTTTCAGCACTCTACACAGTGTTCATGCTTTTACCAGCTCCATCTCCTCCCACCTACCCTCATGCCCCGTCCACAGATCACCCCCTCCTCCGTCATTGCTTTTCCCTTTGTTGCAGCTTTCCGTTTCCTTCAACTCCTCTCGCCTGTCTCTGCATGCTCCCTCTAACCTCCTGGTGCTTGCCCTTCCACAAATCACCCTCTTCTCCAACCCCGTCACTGATCTAAACCCCCATTGTAGTCTGTTTTGTTCTAGCGTGTGGTGTGGTTCTGCCCTTTAATGTCCTGTTAGTGTGTAGCTGACCCGAAGGTATTGGAACGCTTTACGTAAGAGGCGGGTACTTTTAATTGTGCAGTTCTATATAGCGCTATTACCACAGATAGGTAGTTGAGCCCTTTACATTAGCATCAGTTTGGTTTTTTTGTACAGGTTTGTATAGCTCCACCACCACCCGAAGGTATTGGGGCACTTTACATTAGCACCAGTTACTTTACAAAAGGACACATTAATGTTTGCAGGCACGGAGAGATTAAGCAATTTGCCCAAATTCAAGGCTGTTAAGCTGATGACGAAAATCAAACCCGGTTTACTAGCTCTATAGCTGGGAGCTCTGGCCCTTACGCTGCATCCTCTCCTGAAAGGATGCCATATCATCTCCCTAGCCTCAGCCTCAGTTCCACATTTTTTCATTACGGATAAATTACGAAATCTCCCCTTTTCTACGAACAACAAGCATTGGCAAAACCAGTACGTTTTGCCTGTGAGCTTTCTATTAATTTTAGTTCTCTGCTAGACTGTACATGCCCTGCTCAACTAGATATCGTTGTCTCAAAGCGAAGTGTTGTGTTCTGCCTGTGGGCTTACAGGCCGCCCATCTCCTACCATTGGTAAGCTTCAGTGTTGCCTCATTTTCTTTGATGCCATTCCTCATGGCATGAGAGCGTCATGCCCTCTTCTTGTGTTTTGTGCTTAAATAGTTCATGAACCAAGTACATGTCCCCTCCCACTGCCTCTGGTTTGCGCAGCTATATTTTTCTTTGTTATCAAGCACTCCATAGGAGACTTGTGTTTTCAGGCTATCTCCTTTGTACACATACACACATAGTGAATTTCAGCCATGTTAGACAGCAAATGCGCTGCTAGTTAACATGGCTAAAAAACATTCACATTGACAAGGCCAATCGCTCGGGCATTGCTGAGACCCATTGGCTTTGCCAATGCTTGGTATTCAGGAAGTGTGGCTGCAGCACTGTCATTACTGTATCAGCATGTGCCTATGCGTCTCCTTTTTTGAGCCAACTACGAAGGCAGCAGACTGGAGATTGTTAGTTCTCCCTGAGGACTTGCAAAGCATGACCAGATCGCACCCTTGTCTGGATCTATTTTTGGCTGCCAGAGTGTTTTCAGGAACCGTTATTGCTTTGACCCACATTCTTCGGTAATGGCAGACTTATTCTTCTATTGGCAGTGCAGAGGGCCTGCTCATTGAATACAAGTTGTTTTTCTGTGGCACCTGGTTCATTGGAGAATCTGTTGGGGGCATATTTTCAATTCCTTGTAAAGTTTATTTATTTCATATAATCTTACCTGTTACTGTCTTCCTCCTGATGTCTGGGTAACAATTCAGTGGCAAACCAGCTGTCTTATCTTTCTGTTCTTTATTTAAAGGAACCGAGGTGCTCATAAAAAAGGAAAAATATAAAAAAGGGGTTCTCGTTATTGTTGCCTGTTTGGTGTACTTCTCTGTGTGCCGTTTTTTGAAGTGATTGTTTCACATTATCTTATTATTTTTTACCTTTGTTTCATTCCGGTTTGGTAATTTGTGATGTTCACAAATCCTAATTTTTGTTCCTTCTGTATTCTGGGATACTTTATGTACAATATCTACCCCCAACCCTTTGGCGATGTGTGTGTTGTTGCTTGCAATGGGGAAGCACAGTGTGAAGAGTGGAAATCTGTTGCCCACTTCTTCTAGGCAATAAGGTTCTGCAGCTGCTGTTAAGGCCAGACTGAGGAAGGGCTGTTTTGGCTGAGCTCTGAATATTTCAGAGCTAAACAACTACAGATTCTGATCAGATCTATTTGTGATGCTTTCAGCAAACAACAGGAACAGAGCTGTTGTTTGTCTCCTGCCAGAAGTGATACTTCTCAATTATCTGTTTCATCTCCTTCTTCCTCCTGGTCTTGTTCCAGTTGCCACACTGACAGGTTTAAGGCTGGTGCTCCAAAAGGGATGTTCAGTTAGAAGCAGGATCTAAAATGACTGGTTTCTTATATCTCCTCTAATTTGTATCTGTCTATGGATGAGAAATATCATCTGCAAGTAATGCCTGCTTTAGACAATGACTCCTGACTATGCCAAGTACGGTTTCTTGTAGACGACTGTTGAGGGAAGGCTAAGTCTCTTTTTCAGAGGTTGGCAGAGTCTCGTCAAAGACAACTGGATTCTTTAGGTGGTTTCCTGGATTACTCCCTAGAGCTTCAGTCTCTTCTTCCAGAGAACTGTTTTCTTGTGATTCAACTACCCAGATCTCTAGAGAAGAGTCAGGCTTTACATGAGAACATTGCGTTGTTACTTCAAGAGACAGCCATTGTGCCTTTTCCAAATACTGAAAGGGCCCTGGGTTGGTAAGGAAGCCTTCAGGGTATTATTGCAATATAATGGACCTCAATGATCTAAATCTTTTTCTAAAAATTATTAATTTCAAGATTAATTCCCTTCAAGATATAATTTCATTTGTTCATCGGAGCAGCTACTTAGCATCGATAGATTTACAGGATTTTTACTCACATATTTTGATTGCCTCTCTTCATTAGAGGTTTCTAAGGTTTGCAGTGGGCAGCAATCATTGGCGGTTCAGAGTTCTTCCTTTTGGATTGAAAGCATCCCCATGAGTATTCAGCAAGACTTAAACCCCAGTAATTGCAATTTTACACGAAATTAATATTCTGATCCATCCACATTGGCCAATTTCCTTGGTTTCCAATTTGGCTCTGAAATTGACATTGGACATTCTGAAGGTTCAACAGACCCTGAAAATGTTTGAGTTTCTCATCAATATCAAGAAGTTGAATTTAGAGCCTTAGCAGAGTCTAACATATATTGGAGCATCGTTTCTGATGGATTTGCGTCTTGTCTGTGTCCTAGAGGGAGGAAAGTTGTAGCTAGTTCACATATTGCCGGTGGTTTTAGAGATTGATCAAACATCTGCGAAAGAATTCCTGTAAGTACTGGGAGGCATGGTAAATGTTATTTATTTTCTACAGATCCTGTGTGCATGGCTCTCCAGAGGTTTCAGTAAGGGATTATTCAGAGCAATGTACTGGTGAGAACTGACAAAGCAATAGCAATGTTATATCTGAACAGGCAATTCGGAACAGGTTCCACATCCTTGAATTTACTGGTACAGAAAATGTTGGACTAGATGGAGTAGTATTTGTTATCTTTAAGAGCGGCTCATATTCCTAGACAGGAGAACAGGATAGCAGACACCCTGAGGGAAGTGTTTCCTTCATCCCAGAATTTGAGAATCGCAAGGGAGGTGTTTCAAATGATTTGCCAGAGGTTCGGCAACCCCTTCATAGACCTCTTTTCAGACCAGTCCAGTGCAGTAGAGTGCTCTTCTTCCCAGATCCTTTACCAGTGGTGGATGCATTGACCTGTCAATGGCAGAGTAGCCTGTTGTTTGCACTTCTTACAATTCCCCTGGTTGATAGTATTCCAGTAAGGATTCAGATGGAGAGAGCAAATGTGATTTTTGTTTGTCCATTTTGGCCTCTGAGACAATGGTTTTCTATGCTTATGCATATGTTAAAAGCTCAGGTGTGGTCTCTTCCTCTAGCTACAAGCCTGATATTGGCCCTTCCTCTATTATCTCATTTATTTCTCCAGTTGTTGAGTTTAGTGGCTCACAAGTTGAAAAGAAACATCTGAGGAAGTTAGGTATGACTGCATGCTGTGCCAGAGTCCATTCAGGCTTCTAGAAGGTTATCCACTGGAAGGTCTTTGTCATTACTTGACCTCTTTTTCTAAGTGGTGTGACTATAAGGGCTTTTCTCCTGGGCTGTGACCCCCAGAAACTATTCTGCAACTCTTGCAGGAAGGTTTTAAAAAGGCTTGGTCTTCAGCTAATGTGAGTGTGCAAAGGGCTGCAGGTAAAGCTGTGTTCTTTTTGGGGTGCTCTTTCTGAAGTTGAGAGATGGGTTTCTAGACTGTTTAAAAGTTTTGATTTGATAAGATCCAAAGTAAGAAAGACATTGCCATCTTGGGACCTTTTTCTAGTACTTACGACTTTACAGGGACCTCCCTTTGAGCCTCTGTCGGATGTTTCTCTGAGGTTTTTGTCTTTAAAGGTAGTCTTTTTGATTGACATTGCATTGCCAGAAGAGCTGGTGAACTCTGTGTTATTATTTTCTCCGGTGACAAAATCATGTCTTTTTGTTTCATTGCATTTATTAAATATTGAGCATGAGTTCTGTATCCTGTCTTTCTTTTATATACACTTGGGTATTCTTGCATATATTTAGTAATGGAGGAGGAATGAATGAGGGGGAGGTTTGGTATAATCTGGAAGTGTGGAGTCCTTGTTTCCCTTTAATAGTCAAAGGTGAGGGTTATTTTGATTGTTTGTATTTTTAGGAGGTGCTTGGTAGGAGTGACTGAGGTGAGGCTTTTCCGCACACATTGCATGTAGTGAGTTATTTGACAAGCCGTAAGGAATTGGCGTAATGAAGATTACTGGTAAGTAATCCAGGCATGACAGCAATCACAAGTTGATAGTTTGACTGACAAAATTTTGATGTATGAGAAATGTGGATTGTATGGTAGAGTGGTATTAACAATGATGAAACAAAATTGTCAGCAAGGAAGAAAAGGGGTTTTCCTACTTATACTTTTTCCTCATCACGCAGGAATTGAGGTTGGTAAAACTAACTAGGGAAAATATTACCACATAATGCAGTTTTTGATCTGATTATTTTTACTTCCCAATTCCAAATTTTGCATGTTGGAATGAGGGTTAATATGCTTTATTGGTTTTACTCAACAGTGAAAGCACATGTGTCCCTTTTTATAACTCATTCCCAGATGCAGACTTTCCAGGTATTACCTAGAGGGATAAGCACTTCGCATACACCAGGTCTGATCACAATTTGTGACCAATTTAATATGTCAAATCCTTCACAAAGTACCATTTCTCATTTACCGCTGGAATCAAATTCAATTTCACCAAAGGCAGGATGTTCATGATGAATTGGTATGCTTTTGTGTTTTGTTATCCATGTATTGTACATGTTTCAAGAATTATTGGTCCATGAAATCTCATTTTGTCAATTTATTTGCAGAGAGATCGCTGAAAAACTCCAAAAACAAGGTAAGTGTGTTTCATATGTCTCTGCATGATTGAAATCTAAACATGTTATTTAGGTACATACTAAACTATAATCACCTTTTAAATGAGCATAGAGGCAGGAGAGATGTCATAGTTAGAAGGTGTATGTTGCACGTACGCACTTTCTATAATCCACATGTAGAGCCCTTCTTCTTATCCCCTTAAGCGCTGAGGATCCAATGAGCTTGCGCCTCCTCCTCCTACCCCCTGCCCCCCATGCTGACCCCTTTTTGATACTTATGGCAGTTTATGCTTATGTCTTCATAACTTGTCTTAGTACAGAAGATACTATGGCCAAATGTGTGTCCTTTTTCTCCACATCTTGTGGGTTCTAAAGGTATGTTTGTGGATTCATTTGGAATGCACTGAGAAAAAGTAGCAAAATGTAGCAAAATGTTAGTTTCTGGGAGGGAAATAAATGCTGTTGAAGAAAGTGTGTGCTTTTTCTATATCATCAACAAATGTTTTGATATGCTAAGATCACTTTCTTCCCAGCTTTCAGGAGTAGAAATAGCAGTAAAAAAAACGTTTTTGTACCAAGGCCTTGGCAATTCTCTAACTGGTAGTCAGTATTTCACTATTTGCCGTTTCTACCTTCGTACAGTTTTTGGGTGAAGAGGTGTGACACCAAAAGTTGAAAAAGGAAAGCTGTACATTTCTGAACAGCAAGCAAAGTTATGAATTTAGCAAGGTTCATTGCTGTAGATTATTCCTGCTTTTCTCAAAGAAACACATCAATAAAAAAAAAATGACAAGAGTAAATAGGAAAAAATAAAAATAGGTGACAATGTTTTAATCTGTAATTTTATTTGCTACCATGGCTGATCGGCAAAAGTAATATACCATTAGAACTGTAAAAACACTTCTAGTTCCAAGGATATATAGAGTTTGTTGGTTGACCAAAAACACACAATAGCCAAAGGCATCAACCGAGTTGAAGCTTACAATGAATTTTTATTGTGTGCTGACCTTGCATCAATTCATAACCTAAATTCTAATGAATAAACAATAGTAATGGAGGAAAGTTATGCTCTTTTGAAATGTGTCCAAGAATCTGAGTTTAGAAATAGAAGGTATTTGTACGACTCTGAATTTGGGGTTATCTATTCAGAGGGCGTTTTGCAATATGTGTTCTTTCTTGCACACTGACTTACATTTGGAAGCCACAGATGGAAAGATCCCCCCCCCCTCTTCCCTCAATAAAACCGCAATACTTGTGTGGGCATGCCTATCCCCAGCAATATGAAAACACCCTTAATGCAACATAAAGACATCAAGATGTATTTCTTGGAATTTCAATCTTTCGCTGGAAATGGTTAGCTTGGGTATTTCTGCCGAGGGTCTGCTGCCATCCAGGAAAACCTACAACCCCAGACATTTCATAAAACTGGACACCCAGGTGGAGTCTAGGGTGAGGTGCCACTTTTTCTTACTCACAGAACGGTTTAAACATCAAAATTTGGCTAATATAGCAGATTTTTCTCAGATTTCTGAGAGGGAAAGTTCTAGAATCTGCAAGGATCGATGAAAGTCCTATTCCCAGCATTTCCACTTGTCTCCTGATAACAAAACATACCCCAGTGAGTGTGCCTATCACCTACAACAGCAACGGCCCAAAATTCAACATGTAGGCACCAAGATTTTTCCTTAGAATTTTAATCTTTCTGGAGAAGTGAGTAACTGCAGTATTTGGGTCCAAGGTTGGCTGGCACCCAGGGAAATCTACCTTCCTCAAACATTTGGGAAAACTAAACACCAGGTGGCATCCATGATGGTATGGCGTGCATTGGTCTGACTACATTTTCCGTCTCAGAATGACCTACAGATGTCAATCTTTAGCACCCGGTATTCCCACACTTCTCCTGGTAGAAATGGTACCCCACTTTTGTGGGCAGGCCTATCATCCACAAGAGGAAAGTCCCCAAAATGTAATACATAGACAACAGGATTTTTCATAGGAATTAAAATCATAATGGGGATATGGGTTAGCCAGCACCCATGGAAACCAACCTACTGCAAACATTTCTAAAACCTAAACACAAAGAGCAAGTCAGGTTGGTTTGGTTGTGGGGATCATACTACTTTTTCTTATCCAGAATATCCCGCAAAAGTCAAACTTTGGTTAAAATCACAGAATATTTTCATGTTGCTGTGAGAGAACACTCAAGAATCTGCAGTGGTCCTACCAACCGCTGTTCTCACTCTTCTGATAAAATGGTCCCCCTGCTTATGGGGGTCGGCCATTCATCCATGGCAGGAAAGGCCTCAAAATGCAAAATGGAAGTATCATGATTTTTTCGTTGACTTTCCATCATTCTGGTGATGGGGATAGCTGTGCAATATGTGCTCTGCATTGTCTGGAAATCATGGAAATCTACCAACTCTAGATGTTTCTAAAGGTTGGTGTGACTTGTGTTGATCCCACTAATTTTTCTTACCCAGAATGCCATGTCACTCTCAAGCTGTGGCTAGCATCACAGATTTTTTTCACATTTCTGTGAGTTAATGCTCCAGAATCCGAAGGGTATTGACAAAAAGTCCTACCACCAAGCATTCCCATAATTTGTATAAAAATAGTGCTCACTTGTATGAGTAAACCTATTGAGGAAACGGTCAAAACTTGGTCAATGTTGACTTCAGAGTTATAGTTTTTGTTAGTTGACTCCAGTGACTTGCATTACAGCCATACACTCATGGAGTAGTGTTTTCATTGGGAGAAGTGTGGGAACGCAGAGTGGTAAGACGTTGGCCATTGACTGGAAATGCCTGAGATTTCTGTTGCACAAATATGGGAATTTTTTCATTTTTTGACCCATATTTTGATGTTCTCAGGGTATTCTTGGTAGGAAAATGTGGTGGTATCCTCATAAGCCAGGTCTTCTGGGTCTCTAGGTTTCAGAAATGCCCAAGGTTGGTAGGGTTCATTGGGTGCTGGTCAACCAGAATTGAAATTCTGCAAACCCCCATTATGCCTTCTACTTGGGGCAGAATTATTGTCTGGGGACAGGGGTACGGGGTATTGCTAATATGGAATAGTTCCCCAACCGATTACTTTTTGTTGTAACGTCATTCACACCGTGGCTCTGCTCCACGCAGGCGTAATGTACAGGCCGATTGTATGTCACGACTATCCTTGAATTGGGAGGATGTGTAGACAAGACAGGAGTGTCAAAAAAAGAGAGAGAAGGCGCTATCTCTAGTGTCTAGGATGTAATTCAGTGGAGTTGTGGCGCAGTTAGTAAAAAAGAGTGGGCAGAAGCTATGTCTCAGGATGAAGTTCTAAAGAACGTTATAAACCTCATCTCTAAGGGTATTCGTAGGGAAAGCACCAATTAGCATTAGACCTTTTAATGCAGTCATTGACGAGTTGTGTATTGTTGCTGATCAGGTCATCATGCATGGTGATAAGATAATTCCCCCATTTGACATTCATAAGTGACTCTTTGATTTGGCGCATGAGGGGCACTTGGGACAAACCATTACAAAGAAACGGCTGAGAAACCAATTTTGGTGGCCTGGAATGGATGGTGATGTGGTTAATTGGGTGGAAAGGTGCAGTGAGTGCTGTGAAAGTGAGAAGAGACTCACGGTGGGACCCCAGTTCGTCCCTAGTTCCATCCATGACCCTGGCGTAGTGTGGTACAGCATATGCCTCGATTTTATCAGACCTATGCCGGGTGTTCACCCCAGTAAAAGATTTAGTTTAGTGGTTATGGATGTCCATACTCGGTGGCTCATTGTTTACCTACCTGGAAATAACCACCAGAGTTACCATTAAAGTATTGCACATGATTTTCAAAGAGGAAGGTTATCCCTCAGTCCTTATTATGGACAATGGGACCCAGTTGACTTCCAATGAGATGAGAGAATTTCTGAATGAGTGTGGCATTAAACATTCGTTCACCACTCTGTACAACCCACAATCCAATGGGATTGTCGAGAGAGCCTATCGCATGATTAAAGACGCGATAAGTTTGGCGCTCACCAATAATCTTGACATAGAAGAGACTTTGAGTGAATTGGTATGGGCCTATCGCACGACTGAAAATTCCACTACTGGAGTGGTTCCCTTTATTGCCATGCGGGGCAGAACACCAGCTTCCAAACTGGTGCCTCCTTGGATCAGAGAATTGGTTGAAGGAAAGAATGGTGGTGGTTGTGATGTGAACATTCCTGTACATGCTTCCAGGAAAGTACACAACAGAGAAAAGAACGTGTCTAACATATTTGTAGGTGACTGGGTCAAAGTCCAAATCCGGACGATGGGTCAGAGGTCTATGTAAGTTTCGTGGACCCTTCAAGGTAAAGGAAGTGTACCCTTTCTATGTTGTGTTGGAAAATGGGGAGAAATGGAACCTACGTAGGGTGGCTAAGTACTGCTCACGCGACCATCCTCCTAAAACCTTGGTTAGTAATGCTGTCACCAAGAATTCATGTTCAGGTTACATGTTGGCCCATGATCGTCATTTGCTTGACAGTGCTCACACAGGTACAGAGGTGAGGGCACCAGGCCCTGGTGGGGATAACTTGAGCACAGGTCAAAAAGCAATTGACACAAATGATGTGTCCTATGATCTTCATGGCGCTCAACCTTATCAGAGACCCTTACGGGCCAGGAGACCTCCTCAACATTTGCATGATTTCATTGTGGGATGATTCATTTTTTATATTCTATGTTCCTGCCTCCAATTCACCCCGCCTTCCTATTGTCCTTTCTTCCACAGAATTCCCTACCTGCGCGTAGAGGAAAGGGGGGTATGTTGTAACGTCATTCACACCGTGGCTCTGCTCCACGCGCCACAGTGGAATGTTGGAATGCGAACGTTCGATGTTGAGCGCCGCACGCTGACAGGTCAGTGATCATCTGCTGGCTGAAGGCGGCGGACGCGCTGATGTCGTGTTGCCATAGCGAATAAAAGCTTTAACTTAAACCGTGTCTCCACCTCATGTTGTGGTCACAACACTTTTCTCACTTTTTTCTATGGTAGTCGAGTGGGCTTTCTGGCCTCCGGATGGACAGTTTGGGGCATTTACCCTTTGTCAACCCATCTTGTGACAGTAGAGGTGTGTGTGTGTGAGGGGCGCTTAGAAAGCCCACCAGTGTAGGACCTGGCTATCCCCCTGGGAACCAAATAGTCTTTTTGCCCCCTTATCTTATGGGGAAGATTTGAAGGTTCACATTCTCTCATCCTGCCTCAGAGGGCAGAAAGACCACTGTACACCAGGGTTTTGTGTCCAGAAACGGAAAGGTGTGTGGCATCGGCCAGCACCAGATAGCCTTTCTGCTACATGGAGAATGCAGAATGGGAGAAGGGGATACCCCATACGTCAAAACTACACCCAAAAGGACCCCACATTCCCTCTCACTTGCCATTGGGATGGCTGAAGTGTTTGTGCTGTAGATCCCTAAGGGGAGGCTGGAGAGGGCAGGACAGAAAGATGGTTGGGGGCTCAAAAAGTGGTGATGCCAGGATAGATGGGTCCCCATTCCATTCTTTTAAACAAGCATTTGCAATGCAATAGGTCTCGCATTTGCAAAAATTTGAGCCATTGGCATTGTAAATGACAAACTCTTCATCCATGTGTTGGTTTGAAAACAGATAAATAAATGGCATTGAGATATACAGTGCCAATAGCTTAAACTTTGGCATTGTAAATGACAATGCCTTTTATCTATGTTTTAAAAAAGGAAACATAAATAAAACGCATTGGCATATACAATACCAATAGCTCAAAGTCATAAAAACCAAAAATACTCGATCTCTGAACAGCAATTCATGCTTCTGCTTTTCAAACTTAAAAACATATGTTGTATTAGAAACATCTTAAACACCTTAAACCAATGTAATGCAAAAATTCCCCTTTTGAAAATGTTGTCCATTCATAAATAGTATTTTATAGAATAAGCAATTAATGCACACATATATACACAGTCTGTGAAACACTAGATATAAAGGGGCTTCCAGTGCAGAGAAAAACACACAGCCCTGTTTCCCCAGTCCGAAACCTCTAACAAGCACGAACAGACATAGTAGATGTATTTTGTGATGTCTGCTGCGGCTTTGAACTGCTCAGTGAAATATCTCACTGGATTAGGTAGGTCACTAAACAAGTGCTCCTTTAAATGTCCTGTAATTTATATGTGTGGATACAACTGAAGTACACTGTCCCGTTGTACACGACCACTGGTCCCTGCAGTACGGGCAAACCTGTAACTGCTCCTCGCTCGGCGTCCTACAAAATCCCGAGACATCATACACGGGTCAGATAAACTGGCTTGGACCCATGTATGTGGGCATACATTGGAGCTCGAACGTTAGGTTTTATTGTCATCAAAACACTTGCCACTAGTTACATTTACCTCGTAAGGGGTCATGCAGTTTTAACGCGTTAGATGCCGGATATAAGGATCGTGAGACTGAGGCTGAACCGACTGAGCTAACTTACACACTATAGGAGGCGTTGATCGTTTTCTTTGTGCAGTAATAGGTGGCTAGCTTGTGGCAGTCTGGGCGAGTTCATTTTTCCTTGAATGGGGTGTGAATGTTAACTCACTGAAGAATACACAGGAAGAGTGGATAGCAGCAGCTAAGGGAATTTAATTTGTTGAGGATGGAGCTAAGTGAAACAAAATGGAGACTCCTAAAAACTCAAAATGATCCGTCCCCAGGGAAAGGGTGTGTCAGACGGTTTCACCCTTTTGCAGTTTAATAAGTATAAAGCTAGACTTTAAAATTTGTATATAATGCAGCAATTGCTGATTTGCTATAGCAAAACCAGTTAAAGATTGCCGTATAATTTACACATCGCCTCAAAGGCCAGGAGGCCAGAGCCCAGCACCGTAAAGCAAATATGCTGTGGACTTCCAGTATTGTTTGGTAGGAATCCGCGTCCCAAGTTTATGCGGCATTTCCCTAAGGAAACAGAACACGTCAGATAGCTGTCAAAAAATGTCCTTTCCCGGACTACGTCCGCCCGGAGGTTCTCACGCTTTTCCTGTTCCACTGAAAATGGTGATAAGATTGTGACAAAGTAACCTGTACCGGCGGTGAGAGTGTGTAAACACACACCCATCACCCGTGAGCGCAGCAGGCTGTTACTACCACCGCGTGTCTGCTAAATCTGAATTTAACTGTGACACTGCTGCTTCTGCCGCCGAGTAGTAGGGGCGGTTTCAGGGGGTGTTATCGGAGTCCGGAGACGCATAAGTGCTGGAAGGCACACAGCGCTACTGATACAAAGAAAGGCGCTCTCGCTCGTGAAAGCATGGTGGAGCGCGAGAAGAGACGCGCGCGTTCACAGCGTGAGATTCGCGCGTTCACAGTGCGTGTCTCCTAAAGCGCGCCACGTAGCAGCCCAGCAGGAGCAGGACGACCAGGAGGAGGGTCTGCAGTTCGAAGCGCTGGCCGAGGGATCCACCGTCACCACCCACATGCTGGCCGGGCCGTGGCCGGCATCATGGAGCATTGCCTCATGTACCCCGTGGACTGTGTGAAGGTGCAGCCGGTGTGTGGGGAGAAGTGGGGGGGGGGTGCGCCTGTGTGGGTGTAGCTGTGTGTATGCGTGTGTGTAGGTGTGCGTGTGTATATGTGTGGCTGTGTGTCTGTTAGCTGTGCGTGTGTATATGTGTGTCTGTGTGTCTGTGTGTGTGTGTGTGCGTGATCCATGGTGACTGAAGAGCATGCCGGAATCGGAGCACGTGTTCACGCGCGAGACCTGAACCGATTCCGGCATGCTGCGCGTGCCCAGCTGTTGTCTCCCTCTTGGCTCGATGTAAGACAAGCCAACAGCAATAGGGTCTCGCTGCAACAGTGCTTTCGCCCTGTGTCGCAGGTGCCAGACCTAAAAAAAAGGATCCTAGGCTCGAATCACACATTGGATGCCCACTTCTTGTAAGCTCACAGCACACCCTTAATTTGGTATGGGGCACATATTGAGACAGTGCACATGATTACAAAAAGCATGATGTTATCAGCGCAGGCACAAACTCTGAAATTTCTTGCTAAATGGATTGCATTAGTGAAGCACAGGTCAGCAGATTGAAACCTGGTGCAGTCTTTCAGTGGAGGCAAACTGCCTCTCTTTGAGCAGGGGAATGCCTGGGGTGGGGATCACTGGGACCCCCATGCCACCCCATAAGGTCAACCACAGAGAGCATACTGAATATGTACCTCCTCAATGTGGCACCTCTTGACAGGTTTTTTGCTTCTGCACCCACATCTGTAATACAGCACAGGTATAAAGACAAGATGTTCGCTCATGTGCATGAAGTCATGCCCCCATGCAAATCAGGACCTTCTGTAATATCAAAATGCCCAGTGGGACCTGTCAAACGTAAGTAAACACTAATCTGTATGTCTGCTGTTGTAACTATGTGAATCCCAACAGTCTACTTCCCGGTCAACAGTGCTAAACACTTTCAAGACTGCACTAGGGCTGATGGCGAAGAGTGGAAAAGGGAATTGGGATTTGAGAGAAGAAACACAACAGGTGGCATTGGTTTGTAATTCCTCTGTAGCCTTCTCATCTGATAGAAGCTCTGTCAGATTTTGTGCAGTCTCTCATAACTAACATATTTTTTATACATAACAGAACAGAAGACGACTGTTACTCTTTACTCTCACATCAAGTTAAAATATATGCGTTTTTTATTAACATGGATTTTGTATGAATGGTAGCATTCACCAGGAAATGAGTCATAAAGTAGATTTATAGCAGGATTGAGTGTGCTGGTATATATGTATGTATATATGTATGTATGTCGCTATATGGTATTTCTAAAGCATGCACTTAGCCAAGAGGCAGGAAAGTGCTGTACATTTCAAAGATAAGCATAAAGTCAATGAATAATAGAAGAGGTAGCTGGTTTGTGGACTGTTAGTACATTGTGAAATTGTGTTGTATGTTTCCAATAGTGACTAATGTCACTATTATTGCTGTTTGTTTCCAGTCAGTACTTATATAGAACACTTTATGAGTTACATTATGTTATCTATGAGTAGAGCACCAAGTGGCTCCATTTAGAGGTTGAAGATAACAGGGGAAAGTATGTAACCCTGGGGGACTTTGCAGGTAATGGGGATCTTTCTGGACCCAGAGGTGCTCATGTGAACTAAAAACTAACTGGAGGTACCCATGTGAACAAACTGGTGTCTGCTGGAAAGATAGGAGGAGAACTAGTTAAGGATATTGGTGGTGAATCTCATTTGAGGTGCCAGGGTGTGTATGAGGGTGAGATAGTCGACTGTGTTGAAGGCAGTCAAGCAATATCAGGAGGTGGGTGGATGGTGAAAGGGAGGTCTGAAATGGGCAGCGCACACATGACAACCACAACCCTGGATGGTATGACTCCTGTCACCCCAAGGCGGATGCCACTCTCAGTGGCAATGCCAATATGTCATGAGCAATGGGTAAAAGGGGTGGCTAATAATGCCTATTGCAAGAGATGGATGGCAGTGGGGATGAACAACTGTGACAAGCCATGATAGTCGTATAGAGAAATCCAAGAATCTGCTGCCATGGGAGCAGAAAAGTTTTAGGAGTGGAAATTGTGGTCCAAAACCAAGATGAGATCGCAAGCCCATATTTAAGAAAATTTAAAAAAAGACCTGTTATCTAGTATGCTTTTTACCAGCTGCTAGGGAAGAGACAGGGGTCAAAAGACTATGTGGATGCTAAGGAGGGCCAACCGCCAACCCAATATTTATTTTTTTGTTTTTTATTTACTTCTGGAATTTAGTGTGCTTTCTGCCTTCCTGCAGAGGACAGTTTAGCGGTAAATCCCCAAATCTGCCTCCTGACGGAGCCAAAAGACTGTGGGCTTTAAATGTGTGTGTTTGGGTGGGTGCACCTCGATGCCAGGACTGCCAGGACAGACTGGTCACTACCCTATTGTTTTTTCTTTAGTCTACACCTAGTGTCTAGTGTTTTTCCGGCCTTCCTCCCTTGAGGATGACAGAAATTCATCAATCAGTCCCCCGGGCCAAAACCTGTCTAAGGTTTACATGTTGTGTCCTCCTAGGACAGGCCAAGAGCCTATTCTTATTTCTTTAATTCACTCCTGGTGTTTTCTGTCCCTCTTCCAGTCTGCCCCCTTGAGATTAGAAAAACAGTGCGGGCTCTATGGGTTTAGGATGTGGCTCAATTTGAAGATGGGTTAACCCCTATCCCAATCTCTCCCAATCTGCCCCCCATCGAGTTAGAAAGACTATGTTGGATTTAGAAAGGGAGGGTGACTTGATGCAAGGACTGGTCAACACCCACCTCATTCTTTTTTGTAAATATATTTTTAAAAAACACTGGTTTCTGGTGTGTTTTCTGCCTCCTGTTGAGGTCAGAAAGAGTAAATTCCCTTAATATGCCCCTGAGGTAGGGCCAATAGACTGTGTGGGCTTTAGGGTCAGGGGGCTGGCATGATTCCAGAAAAGGCAGCCAACATCCCATATTTTAAAAATATATCCCCGGCTTTCATCCCCCATGCCCCCTGAAGAGCAGATTTAATGTCAATCCCCCATTCTGCCCCTGTGGGGTTAGAAAGACTGTGTGGGCTATAGGTGTGGGGGAGAGCAGATTCAGGGTAATGCCCCGGGTGGGACATTATCAGAAGAATTTGTGGGTTTTAGAGGTGTATGATGCACCTAGTTTCATGAGGGGTGGCCCCGGCCCTATTCTTGAAAATATCCATCCCTCTTCCCTCACCCCAAAAGCTATGAGCAAATTGGGGTAAAATTCCAAAATTCATAGTTTTGGTAGGAATCTTGTGTGATCCTATAACATCTACATTTTTTACTAAATTTTTACACACCCCAGAGTTCAATGTTTGGTTTAACAAACAAAGTAGGTAAAATGTTCTGCCATACAGGGAATTTAAGAGTTGGTGAACAACTACATCTACCTTTCATGGATTTCTATTTTCCCTAATCCGTGGGGTACCTAAAGTGGCATCAAGAGTTGAAATATTTCTCCAGCCTTAACCCCTCAACAGCCTCCTGCTACTAAGAGCCTTGCTTACATTCTACTCCTCACAGTTTCTTCATGGCCCGGCACTCATGGTTGCAAGGATACTTCCAGGTGTACCAAACGTCAAACCTGAAGTGGCAAATATTTACTACCCCTTTCTTCTTCTGATCAATGTCCGTGTCAACCTTTAGGACATGCTCTGGTTGCTGGTTTTTCTTATCTGTCTCCTATCCTACTTCTATCCCTTGTGTTTATTATACCACAATTCCATTCAAAATCATCCCACTCTACCCTCATCAACCCTATCCCCAGTGGTTAATTTGTAAAAAATAAATAAGTGCCGAAGCTCTCGTCAGGAGGCAGCTTGCACCAGCCGATTTCTTCTGTTAGCGCTGCCTAAAAGAAGAACTATGAAAGTGGGGAAAGGATGTTGCGTAATGACCAGACCTGCCGACTTCAAAGCTGAAGAACCAGGTTTGAGTCTAGGTGTTGGCTCAACATCCTGTGATTCTGGGCAAATCACTCAAGCTCCCCGTGCCCACCACAAATTAATGTGTCCTTAACTGGTGTTCATAAAAAGCGCCAGTGTTGATGGATAAGTGCCGGTGCTGAGCACTGGAAAACACAGGCTCAAATTAAGCACAGCCTACCACCCTCCCTTGTTGACTGTATTTCAGCATAATTCATACCCTCAAAGGTACTACCAAACCTACTTGCCTTAACATTTGTGACACTGCATCTCATCAGGTATGGATGCTTTGAACCTTTGTCATATCTGCATGTCTGACACCCTCGCCCCTAAAATATCTGACCTCACTGAGGAGAAAACAATGCAAGCTGGTTCAACCCTGAAGGTAGTGCAGTCAAAACAATTAATAGATTTTGTGAGTGCAAGCCAATGATGCGGTCTAATAGGCATACCATTTCAATGCAGATACTGCAAAAGAAAAATTGACAGTGCCGAAAAGCATATCATTTCTACAGCATGTCGACTGCACCTATTAATAAAGTAACTGTACAAAATAAGGTCAGGATGAAGCAACTCTCCAGCATGTGCAAAGATTATCTCCAAGTCCCATGCATTGAGTAACTCCCTTTTCCACCTATTCTCTGATAAATACCCTGCTTTGAAAACTTTCATTTCTTGCAAAGCTCCCTTCTCTTTACATCCCCCTGCCTACTATCACTCTTGCTCATGCCTTGCTCACCCATTTCCATCTCTGTCTAAGTTTCTGCCACTCTTCTCACCAATTCTGGTAGTCTCAGGCAGACAGACCTGCTCTTTAAGCCTATGAGAACCGAATTACTACACAGTCCTAGATACTTGATGGCCAAACGGAACTTTTACATTTTGTTGAATTTAGCAACATACAGGGCTTGGCACAGGTGAGTGTTTACCCAGGCCTAATAAGGTAATTTGGGGCTGATTTATAATTTGCTGGATTGTTTTCCCTCATCAGGGCGACTAAGTAAATTACTCAATCGCCTTGACGGAGTACCTGGCTGCCAAATTTTGAAATGTCCGTCAGCTTGATGGACATTTCTACCATTCACAGAAACTACTGTCAAGGCGGTTCTTGTGAATGTATTATAACTTTGCCTTACACTTCATCTAGATACTTATTTAATTTTCAAAAACAAACCCCCAAAGTGGACTTTTATTTATGAAAATAAAAAAAGCAATGCCCCCCTCGCTATGGTGAGAGGGGCATTTGAAGTTTTTTACTGCCCCTTACCATCAGGGTTGGCCTCTCGGTGATAGGCAGTAATAAAAAGCTATATATCTGCCTATCTAAATTTGGTTGGCAGACATAGAGCCAATTCTCTGATGCACCTTACTCTGTCAGATGGTCAGAGTAGTCTCCGCTGTTGCCAAACTATGGTCCGCCCACATATAAATTTGACAAGCGGGCCATTATATTTGCGTTAAGCATTCTTGGGCTCTTTTGCTGCACATACTGCTAATATATAAATCAGGACCTAATTATGAATCTCCATTTGGGCACAGACACATTTGAAGTGGTTCTCCTCTTTCTTCCCTGACAGATCTCAAATGGATTCCCTACCATTTTTTTTCCAGGAAACTCCAGATTTATTCCACCACCTTGATCACTCCTGTCTGCTCCTTTGCGATTACTTGTTTCATCTCTGCTAATGACTCCCCAATCATCACAGTAATCTTCAGATCAATCCATTCCAACCACAAGAGCCTGGAAAGAAGCCTTGTTGAAGTTGCGCTCGACCACTTTATGCTAAAGTAGACAACACTTTGACTCTTATCTGTTATAATACTTCCTTCTCTTTAACAATCTGGTGGCCACCTGATTTAGCCCGAATGTATGACGTTACAACGAATTCCGTTGCAACGCATGCCTTTACCACGCATGCGTTACAACGGAATTCGTTTTCCACGCATAACCTTTACCTCGAATACTTGCGTGGTGACGTCATACGTCGTTAAGAGAAAGCGGAAGTTTATTTTCCGATTTCTCTTAAACAACGCTGATTTTCTGCATATCCCGACGTTACTTCAGGTGAGTTTTTTTTTTGGGGGGGGGGGGCCCCCCAATCCCCCCCTTTTTTACTTTTTACCTTTACCACATATGCCTTTACTACAAACCTCGTAGTAAAGGTATGCGTGGTAAAGGCTTTCGTGGTAACCACGCATGCGTTGTACTGCATGCGTGGTTAAGGATTTCGTGGAAACGGCTTCGTTGTAGTGGCCGTTTCCCATTTAGCCCCAACTGCGGGAGATCCAATAATATAAAGAAAACAGTCTTCTTGATGCACAGTTAACCCTAACTTTCTTACCTGTCAGTCCTATAATCCATCCCTGTGGCAAGGACTTTGTACTCGCCCTACCTGATTATTCAAATAGACTAATACATATACTCCAGCATGCTCAAACTGGGCTCCTAGAAACCCCTCTATTCGCTGCTTTCTGGTCATTAGCGCCTAGTCACTCAACAAATCACTTGTCAAGGCACACTGATTCCTTTATTGGGACTAAACTGATGTGCTGTTTATCTAACCACATTTTCTGCTCAACTGAGGAACTAATCTTAACAGTGCCACCTTTCATGAATGTACACTACAGCAGACATCTTCCTCTTGCTCCGTAGATGCCAACCCCACTTTCAGGCTACAGGCTAGCACATAAATCAATGTCTTCTCCAGTAACAGGCCTGCCAGTACTATATGCTCACTCAATGAGCCACTCTTTTTTATTCAGAAGTGGTATTGGGGAGGCCCAGCCACCTCCTGTGTATCCTGGCCATACTAATTTTTGTAGCTTTTGGAGCTTATTTTGATGTCGGGCAGAATTACTTCTGCCTGGCACTGACTCGGTCCTGGGAACGACATACACCTGGTCAGCTGTACTGACTGACTCATTTCAATGCGACTGAACACAGTTCAGTCTCATGCTCCCTTCCTCAATGGGAGCTCGTGGTACAGCCGTAAACCAGCTGTAACACAAGCTCCCATTGAGGAAAGGGAGGTGCAGTTCATCCCTGCACCAGGTGGCCACAGGGTGCAGAGATCAACAGGGGGGCACAATAGGTGCCCCCTCAGCCTCCCACCGGAGGCCATGCACAAAAGGGGGCCCTGCTGGGGCCCCCAAATACTTTTTCCGACATGTCGGGCAGGCCGGCATGGAAACCATGTCGGAAAGTGTCTATCGTAATCTCAAGGGCAGAAAAGTCTGCCCTTGAGATTACTAGCTGGATTCCGACCAGCGGACGGGCTCTCTGAGCCCGTCGGATGCCAGCCGAAATGACCGGCAGGTTTACTTCTGACCGCCTCTATCATTTTTTTTTTTTTTTTTTTTTTTTTTTTTTTTTTTTAAAAGACGTTTATTAATGTTCAAAGGTACAGTACACATAGCGAAGCCTACAACCCTGCGGGCCGGCTGCAAATGAACGGTGAATCTTGAGGGTGTGGGCCATCATAAAAAGGGGGCATGTCGTTACGTCCCTTGTGTCCCCGGTGTGCTAGGACATACAGAAGATAGTCACATTTTCTGAAGTTAAGAAAGTAAAAGTCCATAAATGACGCCTTATTTTCCATTTTTTTCCTAGAACTGAGCCATAAAAACGGCAAACTAAACAAAACAGTTCGTATCGGTATGTCCCAATGTTCCTATCGCGGTTTCCCCACTCGAGGTCCGTCCCACTGGCACGGCGTTAGTAGGTGCCACCCCTGAACGGTGTGTCGTTTGCCGATGCTGCTGCAGTGCAGCCAGAGGCCAGAGGTGTGCGTGCGCAAGTGTGCCTGAACCCGGAGTGGGGCGGCCCCTGCGGGCCATGGTGTGTCATTGGTCGCCGGCCTTGTTATTGGAGCATGTGGCATTCAGGTGGAGGAGCCTCGCCGCCGGTGTGGCCATCAGCGTCTACGCCAGCAGTCACCGTCTGTAGTGCCGTCAGTGGCTTCTGCCCACGTCAACACTAGGGGTCAAAGAGGCCACCGTCCGTGAGCAGGGGTCCGATACTGTAAACAGGTAAACATATATGTGTTGATGGGTGGGGGGGGGGGGGGGGGTTGGAGTGTGCTTGCGGGGGCGATGTCAGCGACTTTGTGTTTGGGGCGCGCTGCTGGGCAATGGCCACTGATGGGCGCCTGCGTGAGCGTCGGGTCGCGTCTGAGGTTTACGCGTTGGCTGTGTCTTGTCTGTGTCAGGGGGGGGGGGGGTGGGGGGGGGGCGCCGCTTGCGGTGATTCCTGCGATACAGCATTAGCCTCTGTGACCCACCTCTGGCTTCACCCAGTCTACGTGAGCCCCCTGACAGTGCCCTCCCCCCTCAGGGACCCCAGGATACCATCCCAGTGCTGAGCTATCGGGAACTGTCGCAGGCCCGCCGTTTCTTCCCGGTGGAGCGCCGTGCTTTCCGCCCCTGCCCAGTTTGTAAAGGATGCGAACCAGTGTTTTGGGGTAGGCGGTTCCCGCCGTTTCCAGTGGCGCGTAATCAGCCGTTTGGCCGTAACGAGGCCCAGATCCCAGAACCGCGCCTGCGTTTTGTTCAGCTTAGTTCTTTTATAGAGGCCGAGAATGCACGCCTCCCACGTGTCCGGCAGTCCCGGGCCCGTGCTGTGGTTCAGGAGTGAGGTCACCTCCCCCCAGTACGTGGTCAGGGTCGGGCAGTGCCAAAGCATGTGTAGGATATCCGCGCCTAGCAGGTCGCACCTGGGACAGACGGCAGTGTCGATCGCGAAGTATCTGTTTATTCTATCTGGCGTTAGGTATGCCTGGTGCAATATGTACAGTTGGATGACACGGAAGCGGGAATTGCGGGGGATGTTCACGGGGCTAGCCAGTACTAGGTTCCACTCCCTGTCTGTCCAGTCCCTCCCACGATGCGCCGCCCATTTAGCCCTAATCTGCTGCGTGGGTTTTTGCGTGTGAATGAGAAGCGCCTGCGCTAACCAATGCGTGATGTGCGAGCCTCTGCCCATTACATGTAGATATTGGACCAGGTGGTGCATCGGCGGTTCATCCTGGATGTCGCCCCAGGAGTCAGTGTATGCCCGTATTACCGTCGCATGGAGTAGGAACTGCCCGGCCGGGAGCCCCGTGGTGTCAGATAACTCCGCAAATGAGAGCAGGGCCCCGTCAACATACAGGTCACCCATGGTCTCTACTCCAGCCGTGACCCAGTGGTCCAGATTGCGCTGCGTAACCGTCCCGCTCCTCCTGGGGGTGCCCAGCAGGGGGAGGGCAGGGGCATATGGTCTGGTGCTTTGCGTCAGCTTCAGGCTGCGGAGAAAACATTTGCGGGCCACGGCTACGTGCATGGGCAGGGGGCGGGGTCCCTTGGTCAATGGGTGAAACAGGGCGCAGGTCTGAGGATGCGTCCACTGGTAGGCCGCTGTGGCCGTATCGTCCAGATGTGCATCGCTGAGCCAGTACGTCACCCATTGGAGCTGTGCGGCCAGGTAATACAGCTCCATGTTGGGGACAGCCAATCCCCCCTCTGCGGTCGGGGAGTACAGTTTAGCCAGCGCCACTCGAGGTCGCCCCGTGTTCCAGATCAAGTCACGAAGCATTGATTCCAGATCGCGGAATATCCGCGTGGGGACATACGTGGGGATATTCGCGAAGTAGTATAGCAGCCTAGGGAGCGCTATCATTTTAATAAGAGCTATGCGGCTGGGCACGTTCAGCGGAAGGGTTTTCCAGAAGGACATCTGAGCTCGCAGAGAAGAAATGGCGCGCACCAGGTTGCCCTCCAGTAAGTCCTGTGGGTCTCTATAGATGTGCAGTCCGAGGTATTTAAACGTGGTCGGGTACCAAGCGAGTCTGGCCCCTCCAAGATGCACATCACATTCTTCCTGATCACGGCTAAACGAGTATGCCCCGGACTTGGCCCAGTTGACCCTGAGGCCCGAGACCTCTGCGAAGGTCCGGAAGATGTCCGACAGCTCGGCTGGCACCGCGGTGAGGTCCCGCACATAAAGCAGCAGGTCGTCTGCGTAGAGTGAGACTATGTGCGTTCCGTCAGCCAATGGGATCCCCCATTCCGCTCCTCTGTCCCGCAGCAGAGCTGCTAGTGGCTCAATGGCTAAGGAGAAGAGGAGGGGGGACAGGGGGCAGCCCTGCCTGGTGCCTCTGCGCACCCCGATCTTCTCCGACAGCAGCCTTCCCGTCCTCACACGGACACTGGGGCTCTGATAGATCAGACCGACCATGTCAGCAAATGCATCTCCCACCTCAAATCTGTCCAGCACGGCTCCCAGGTATGGCCACTCTACCGAATCAAAGGCCTTCTCCAGGTCCAGGACCAGGCACCCCGATCTAGGCCAATGCGTCAGAGCCGCTTCCTGAATCCGGAAGAGGCGGCGTAGATTACGAGACGTGCTCCGCGCCGGCATGAAGCCATTCTGATCGGCGTGTACCAGAGCTGGTGCCTCCAGGGCTAGGCGGCGGGCCAGTAGCGAGGTGAAAATTTTATAATCTGTATTTAGCATGGCCAACGGCCTATAGGACCCCATGAGTGCGCCATCCCTGCCCGGCTTCAGCAGCGAGACCAAGTTTGCCTCGTTAAGCGAGTCTGGGAGTGCTGATTCTTCCATTGCTGTATTGTACAACTTGAGCAATTCCGGAACCAGTGTGTCTGAGCACGCCTTAAAAAATTCGGCGGGCAGTCCATCCGGGCCAGGTGATTTGCCGTTGGACAGTGCGAAAATGGCCTCGCGTATTTCGTCCGCAGAGAGTGGCGCCCCCAGGGCGTCCTGCTGTGTGCCTACGAGGGAGGGCAGCGGGATATCCGACAGGTATTCCGCTATGTAGGCCGCAGTTACTCTCAGTTGCGACTTGTATAGGGCCCGGTAGTGTCCCACAAACGCCTGGTGTATCCTATTTTGGGTGTACACTAGTTCTCCCTCAGCCGTGCGGATGGCGGAGACCGGCTCCGTGCGATCCTCTTGCCTGACTAACCAGGCCAATAGCCTACCGGGCTTGTCACCGTGCTGGTGCACTCGCGCCGAATGGGCCGCGAAGTTAACGTGCCGCAGCCGTTCCAGCAGCGTTTCGTGCTCCGCCCGGGCCGCCTGCAGCCGGTCACCTGCACCCCCCACCGCCTCCTGCTCCCCGCCTAGTAGGTCCGCCTCCACCCTGCGCAACTCCTCCTCCAACTTCCACCGTATGCCCCCCTGAGTGCTCAAGCAATGTCCCCGTACCACCACCTTGAATGCGTCCCACTCTACTCTCGGGGAGGATGCTGTATCTGAATTGTCTTCGAAGTATTGCGCTACGCTGGCCTGCAGGGAATCTCTGAAGGGGGCATCTAGCAGTAATGCAGGTTGCAGTCGCCACGTGGGGATAGGCGGGCGCGGGCGCTCCCAGGCCATGTGCAGTGTATGGGGGTTGTGGTCGGAGTGTGTCCTACCCAGGTATTGTGAGCCAGTGATATGGGGCAACATGTCCGCCGACACCATGTATCTGTCGAGGCGAACATGTAATGCATGTGCTCCCGAGAAGTATGAGTACACCCTAGTGTTCGGATTGTGCGCACGCCATGCGTCTTTCAGACCCCACTGCGCCGCCCACTGTGTGAGTGTCTTCGTGGCCCCCTGGGATGCCGCCTCTGGCCTCGGCGGGACCGAACGGTCCAGCACTGGGTCTAGTACCGCGTTATAATCGCCCCCCAGGATCCATGGGACGCCGTGCCAGGGCGCTAATTTCCCTGAGATACGCGCCAGGAAGGTGCCCTGATCCGTGTTTGGAGCGTAAATGGACGCCAGGACCACTGGTTGCCCGTCTATGCGCCCCTTCACCAGGACATACCTCCCCTCCGCATCTATGTGTACTTCCGACATTACGAAGGGGGTTCCCGGTTTTACCCATAGCAGTGCCCCGCGGGCGTACGAGGAGTATTCAGTGGCGTACAGCTGTCCCCTCCATCTCCGCCTCAGCGCTGTCACCTCCGCCCCACTCAGGTGCGTTTCCTGCAATAGCGCGACCTGCACGTTCTGCCTCTTCAGGTAGGAGTAGATTTGGTACCTGCGCGCGGGTGTGTGCATACCTCTAATGTTCCACGTGCATATTTTTATGGCAGACATTTCAGCAGTACACATTCCCCCCTGACCCTCCCAATAGCAGCAGCATCACTAAAGGCCCCAGCAGTGGCTCCCCCAGCTCTTCCGTTCCCACCCCCCACATTACACTCAACAAAGCTTGGGAAAACATAAGGACAGGGAAAAAAAACTGTAAAAAACACCAACCAACAGCGGGCTAACCCCACGAAAATACCAAAAGGGCAGTGGCGGAACGGGCCACCGTCCATACTCTCAAGAGAGAGGAACATTCCTACTTCGTTTAAGGGGCAATGTGCGCTAAGCACAAGTTCGGCAGGATGGATATGTAGTCAGTTTAGGGGTAGCAAGCCGCTTCCCTGAGCCATACAATACAGGACAATAGTGGCCGCCCTCTGCGGTCCAGTGCTCCAAGTTGTCCAGCCTGTGTGCGATCAGGCGCAGATGCGATGACCGCCTCTATCATAATGAGGCGATCGGAAAGTAAACCGAGCGGCCCATTAAGATGCACCCCTAAAGACTCCGACTGCAGAGCAGAGTCTTTAAGGGTTGCATCATAATTGGCCCCTATGTGTGCTGTTAATTTTTCAACTGTCAACCTGACTGCACACACATGCCTGATGGCTTGCAAACCTATTCCCCTGCAGCTAAAAAGTACGTAGCAACATGGTCCATGTCACAGCCCAAATCACTACATATGACTCCAGACTTTTCTAACATAGAAAATAGTCTATCTATGCGCCTGCACAGACTCATCCATATAACGGTGGCTTGTGCAGTGGTTTATCAACATAATGGTAACTTGCATGACCTCTAGTTTGTTTCACAAAAGCCTTTGTGTCGTACGGGTTCATGCAGAAGCAACTTTGATAGAGTACCAGTGACACAATGTTGCCCAACAGGCAGGACATGAAATTTACTTTGACATGTGTCACATCCAATCCCACAAGAATGTATGACGTTACAGCGCATACATTTACAATGCATGCCTTTACAATGCAGTTTTTACATCCCAACATCCTTTACAACGCATGCCATGACATCGCATTTTCAGAAACTACAACTACAGAATTACAAAGCATTCCATTCCATTGCGTTATATCTTTACAACGCATACCATTACAATGCATACCATTAAGGTAAGTGTTGGATAGTATTGGGGTAATAATTACTATTCTAACTCCAGTGAGTGCAACAGGAGGGTAAGTGTTGGATAGTGTAAGGGTATTATGCATTGTAATGACTTGCGATGTAGTGACATGCGTTGTAGTGACATGCAATGTAATGGCTGCGTTGTAATGATATGCTATGTAAAGGATGTTGTGTTGTAATGACTGCTATGTAAAGGTAGTGCGATGTAATGACTGCATTGTAAAGGTTGTTTCCCATACCACAACCCTTGCAATAATGCGTCAAGATAAGGGATTTGTGGTTGTCTGCAATTATCAGGGGAGCGGATGTAGCCTAACGACTAGAGTTGTTGACATCGAAGCTTGGGAACTGGGTTCAAGTCTCGGCAACGACGCCCAGCATCCTGTGATTCTGGGCAAATCACTTAGGGCCAGATGCATCAAGCATCCATTTTGCGATTCCTTATTAGCGAAAAATAAGGAATCGCTAATAAGGAATAGCAAAATGGAATGCATCAAGCAAGCACTATAAAAATAGCGATTCCTTAGAATTCCTTAATTGAGACTCGCAAATTGCGAGTCGCAATTAATGAATACCTCCCCATTCATTCCTATGTGCCCAGAGGCCCATAGGAATGAATGGGAAGACAATCTCAATTTGCGAATCGCAATTAGCGATTCGCAAATTGAGATTGCGAGTTCAAGGGTGCAGGGGTGTCCAAAGGACACCCTGTTGCACCCCTGATTTTGATCTGTGCACATATGTTGCGCACACACATGCCCTTAGGGCATGTGTGTGCGCAACACGAACCTTTGAAATATGCACTAAAGTGCATTTTTCAAAGTTTTTGCAAATTACCATGAAGTTGTACTTCGTGGTAATTTGCGTGCCCTAATAGCGAATTCGCTATTTTTGAAACTTTCATGCATTGCATTTAAGGAATCTCAATTTGAGATTCCTTAAATGCAAACAATCGCAATTTAGCGAATTCTCTATTTGCGATTTTTGCATTTGGGATGATGCATCCCAAATGCAAAAATACCGGTCGCAAAGGGGCAGATTCTCAGAATCTGCCCCTTTGCGACCGGTTTTTAGCTTGATGCATCTGGCCCTTAATCTCCACGTGCCTAACTAGAATGTATGGGTCCTTGTGTAACACAACTGTTGCTCATGTAAAGCTCTCTGATACCCAATATCTTCGGGTTGAGTTCGCGCTATATAAAACGAAAAAAATATATATTTATATTTATATTCAGTTCACTTGGCATAGTAAATCCATTGGCAAAGTCCATAGCAACATGATCCAGGATTCACTGATAACTATCATGTACAAAGCAGGACATTTTTCATCATAGGTCTCTTACGACATAACCTCCTGGCCACCGTGCTATCTCATCTTGTGACAGTAAAGACTGGTACTACTACACTTTTAAGTGCCAGTTTTTCTAAGTTGTACCCTAAGCAAATGAAAGTACCATAACAAACATAACTTGTGGCTTTCATACGATTAGGTTTTTGTGATTCCCAACCCCTGTGCTAACATTTCCTGCCTTTTTGCAAAATGTTGGATGTCATTTGGACGCACACGTAGATGGGCTCGTGCAGATTTTCAGCGACAAATTAAGCATTTTTAACCTCGATTCCACATAAATTCTCAATTAAATATAAAATAAGTGGAGTTTCATTTAAACATGTAAGTGTGATCTTTTCTACTACTTGATAGCACTGAGAAAGACAGCTGTGGAGAGGGTCAGAACCTGAGGCAATCAAAATTATATTTCTGTCTCACCATCCAAAGGAGTAACTGTGAAAGTATATAGCAGAAGTAGTATTTGAAAGACAGGAGGTGTAAAGATTAGGCATCAGAGGTTGAGGCACACCACCCATCAAGGCCTTTGAGCAGAAATGTGGGAATTGTGAGATGATTGCTGTGACAAAGGGATATGTCTGGAGCAATGAGCATGGGGAAACGGCAAGTGGCAAAGAATGGTCTCGTTATGAAGGAAGCAAGGACAGAAGAGGTCTCAGCAGGCGCTTGAGCTGAAAGGCATACTGATGTTGGCAAGCACAATGGAGAAATCATACTTTTTTGTCACAGCAAATGAGCTGTGAGTGCAATTCAAAGAAAGAGAGGAGTTCTTTTGACACCCCCGTAGCTCTAATGGCATGTCAATGTGTTGGAAATTTCTTTTGAACCTGCTTCACCTGTACCGTAGCAATCAGAGATGGAACAAACAGCAAGGCCCATGAAAATGACATTTTCTGCCTTGTAGTTTCCTTTACACATATCTTCTTACTTAAGACTCCCAGCTTAAAATGAATGAATGAATGATAAGATGGATTTGTAGAGCGCATGGCTACTCCGAGGAGTGTCCCGGCACTAAAAGAGAAAGTAAGAAGCAGAGACTGGAAGAATTGGAGGGTGAAAAGCCACGTCCTGAGTTGTTATCTGACAGTCCTCTCACTTATAATTTGATTCAGTCCAATGTACTCTAAAATACTGTCTAAGAGGGCATGAGGCGGCCTTACATCATCAGCAATGAGTCATGATTTATCTATTGGTTGTTGATGTCATCATGTGGTTATAGTTGGTCCATAAATGACTAACAGGATTGGTTTTACTCGGCAGCTCCTGCAGACAGCAATCAGTGCACACCTGGATGTTATAGAGAAGACCGTGGATGACATCATGACTTTGAAGTGCATCAACAGCGATACTAATCCGCAGTAAGCGACATATTCTATTCATTTCCCCTGTGGCAACCAATACCTGTATCTCCTACGTCCATGTCCCAGTCATTACTCTTGAGGTAATCACCTCCAGACAAAAATAAACAAACCAGGAAAATGCTTTCAAAACAAGCCCAGCCCATTGTTCTTTGGGCACCACAAGGGACTTGACTTTCCCAGCATCCACCTGTTTTGTTTTTCCTGCCTCTGATTAAGACTTGGGATGCTAGGACCCTGTGGAGGCTCCTGCTGGACTTGAGTCCAATTTGCTTTCCTTCTCTTCCCTGATTGTCCATTGATGACTTTGAGACAAAGGAGTGGGGGGTGGGGTTGAGGGGGGTATACTTTATTTTACATAAACTGCAAGGCGTGGTAAAGTTTGGAGTCTGCATGTTCTATTTCCAGAAACCTTTTGAGCAGACTGTGTATATGCTACAAAACCATATATATTGAGTGGAGCTGACTTGCAAATTTAAATGGTGTAATTTTTCTGTGTACTCCATGACCACCGTTCTCTGCTCTAATTTCGGGATAGGCAAAAGCGAGACAGTAAGTGGAGCAATTTTATTGATGTTCATTAAATTCTGAGTGTGCATGCTTTTGTCGCCTTTCAGTTTCTGCAGAATGAGCACTGTTTGCATATAAAGGTTTGCCAGATTGGCAGGTAAGTATGTGGTTTGCTTGGTGGGTGTTTACTTTTCTGTCATTTACTAACTGACCAACACACTGTGCTGTATGGAGAGGGAAGGGGTGGGTTGAGGGGTTCCTTGAACTGCTTTACTATCTCCTGTGGTCTGTGGCTGCTTCTGATCAAGAATAAGGTGGCGATTGTTTCTATAAGTATTGGGAACACACAAGTAAACACAATCATGTGGAATCCTCTTCCTCACTATCATCTTATAGCTCCACTTCTCTTGCCTACAAACAGAGCAAACATGGCGAGTAAGAGAGATTAACGAAAATTGTTATAGAAATCACCATAACCTTATAGAAGAAACCCAGGAAAGACTCAGTTCCTTGAGGTACTACTTCTCCAGAGACATTTCCCTTCGTAGACTGGTCAGATTTGGATACTAAGGCAAAAACTAGAGGAGCAAAAAGATAAATACAATGGAAAGGATATGCTCGGCAGTATCCTTTCTCATGTCCTGAGGTGCAAGCTATTTCATATAATGTTCTTTTGAGACAGTTTCAAAAAGCTGCTCAAATGGGCTTCCCTGTTCATCCTCATGTATGGATGTAATTTTGAGAGAGTTGAATGACCTGATGAGATCAACCTTCCAGGTTTATTTCCAAAAGCTGCATCCATAAGAACAGATGGAGGAGAGGCTACCAGACTTTGTGGTGGTTGATTCCCTTGTTGGGTGTTTGCAAGGTCATCCTTGGCTAATGATGTTATGATCATGAACATTACAGACTAGTTTACTCATTAAGAAAAGCATACATGGGCTTGAACCTGACCCTCAGAGCCGGGGTTTAGATAGCCTATGGTACTCAGCCATTGCTTTCTGAATTCAAGAGTCTCTGTAAAGCCATTGAAGAATGAACAGAATGCTCTGCTGCCTTGGAAGGAGTGGAGATACAGAGGTTTTGCCAGATGTCTCTTTTCATATCATTAGAGCATCAGCTCAGGCAAAAAGAAAAGTGGTTTCGGCCCATATGAACCTTGTGTTGAAGGATTTGCATAAGGCTACATCAAAGAAAGTGGCAGCTCTTCCTGTTCCTTTTCAAAAAGTTTGGCATTTTAGTTCAGAATTAGAAGAAAAGTTCTTAGTTTGTTTAAAAAAAAGTTGCACAATTTATCCTTCAAGTATCAGCAACATCAATCTATATCTTCAGGATCATCTGGAAAATCTTCCTTTACACATCCGTCGAGGAAACTGCAGAAATATCATGCACAGGTTTTTCTGGAAAAAGTCAACAAAAGCATAAATCAAGTTCTCTGAATAAGTAAGTCCATTCCTAGCTAGGCCGAGAACATCCTGACTATTTCACTAGGGAGACAAATTCAAATTTTCCGGGAAAGTTGGGAAAATGCTACCTCGGTCACGTCGGTGCTTCAAGTGAATTGAGAGAGATACATCATAGAGTTTGTCTCTACCTCTCTGAATTCGGACATCAAATAGACATCATGTTCCAGTTGTCGGGAGAAAAGAATTGCATTTATGAATGCCATTCGGGAGTTACTGATTAGGAAAGCAGTGGACCCAGTTATGGAAAAATGCGACAGGGACTCAACTCAAACCTCTTTCTGGTACCGGAGATTTCATGGTAGTAAATTAGACATTTCCGAATCAGTGGGTGAAGACAGTATCTTTCAAAATTGAGACTCTTCAGAAAGTAACCTCTCTGATCCCTGCTTCATGATAACAGTGGACCTAATCAACCATTATTTCCACCTCTTGATACCTTTCCTCATCAAAAATATCTGAGATCCCAGAATCAGAATTGGCAAATTCCCATGTCCTCCCATTCGGTCTGAAATCTGCACCTTGAGGGTTTATGAAGATAGTGGCATTATGGTTTGCCGCTCTTCATTTTCCAGGATTGAATGAGTATCCATACCTTGATGACTGGCTTCTCCGTGCACCATTAACATCTCAGACACAGGAGGTGTTGAAGACAATTTAGAAGTATCAGACAAAAACACAGATTTGTCTTCAACTGGAAAAAATGTCAGCCAGTTCAGCTGAAGGACCTTATCTTAATAGGGGGTGTGGTTCAATACTAAGTTGGACATGGTGTTTCTCCAAGATCACAGAGCTGCAGACTTTCATGTCTCTGTCACCACTGATATTTCAGAAGCGATGCAACCAGATCAGGACTCCCTTACCAAGGTTTTGCTCTCTGTCCCAGAGAGAAAGGAGCATGAGGTGTGGATGGCATGTTGGTCAGTTGGCCTCAAAAACTGCTTTATACATTCCCTCTAATCTCTAGATCACTGGAAAAGCTTAGACTAGACAGGGGGTCGCACAGGATATTTGTGCTAGTCTCTTTTGGACAAGGAGGTGGTAGGTCCCTCTTTTGATGTCCTTGGTTCTGGCTCCCCATTGGCTTCATTCCGGCTCCCCTTCCTTTGAGGATCAAACAAGATCCACTTCCAGAATATCTTGATCTTTTGGTCTGGAATTTAACGGGGAAGGGTTACAAAGGAAATGTTTGCCTGTCTACCTTAGTGAGGCTAAACAAAAATCTTGTCAGCCTCAAATTTAAAGACATTTCTAGACATTTGAAGAGCTTTTAGAAATAATTTGATGCTCATTCTATTTCTGTTTTATGGTGTGATTTTCCTTCCATTCTTCAAATCCTGTGGGAAAGCCATACATATCATACGTATTTTAGAGCTCAATGGTCTACTAGCAGAGCTTGTAGGTTTTTTTTGGAAACTCTAAGTGAAGTTGGAAATCTTGTTTCTTGTCTCATGGACAATTTTACCCTAGCTTGTCCTTCCTCCAGGGCTTTGACTCCACCGTGGGATTTACCTTTGCGTCTTCAGGTTCTGCAGAGACATCATTTGAAGCTCTAGAAGCAGAAGATATAACAATGTCTGACCATGAAATTCATCATTTTACTGGAAGTAACTTCGGCTGGAAGGATGGGTGAATTAGGAGTGTTGTTATGTAGAGCAACCTTTTATGTGTACTTTGGAGGCTATCCTAAGGTCAGACCCCAAGTTTTTCCAAACTTTCCTACTCCTTTGATTAGGCAACACAAGGTAATCCAACCTGTTTGTTTTTCTTCCTCTACTTCTCAGGAAGAATAGTTGTTGTACTATTTAGATAAGAGGAGGGCTATTCTGATCTATTTGCAATGCCACGACAATAGGAAGTATGATCATTTGTTTCTTCTGGCACTGTAAATCAAGGCAGGAAAGGTACCTGAATGATCATCAGTAGATGGATTGTTTCTACAGGTTTTTTGGAATTTTCAATTGCTGGTCATGAGGGAATACAATGTAGATCTACCAGGGGAATTGGCAGCTTCTTGGGCATAGATCGAAGGTTTTTCATTGGCAGACATCTACATAGCAGGCATGTTGGATTATACCTAAGACTTGTGTGCAGCATTGCAGACTTCAAGTCATTGATTCAGATTAAAATAAAGTTGATGTGGGGGTATCGATTATTGTCTAAGTCTTATTTCTATTAAATCACTGGTTGTTGCATTATACCCAGTGTTTTAAGCCATCTTTTATTATATCACCAATCGTTTTGTGCCTCATCAGTAATTACGAGAAGGTACGATGTAGCGGTAATGTTTCTAATTACTTATTGGCAATCTTCATTACCGCACATGTGATCCCTTTTACAAGAATGTCAGGAATAAGAGTAATACAATGTACAGGTACCATGAACATTATGTAGTTTAACTTTTGTCAAATATTCAATGACTTCTTTTTAAGTACTTAATTTATTTTCTTTATGTATTGCACAAATCCCTTTTTTTCTTAAAAATACAAATCTTAACTTTTAGCTTGTTTATTGTAAATCGTTCATGGAACCCTCCGAGTAGCTATGCCAACAGACATAATAGTTTGAGATTAGTAGATGTTATAACAAGTACAGGCACTGAGTGTAGAAAGAGATTAATGTGAATAGAAACATTATCTTTACACATTTCCTTTATAGCAGTGAATATCTGTCTATCAGGGCTTCTGATACATACTTTTTAAACATTTGTTGAGCATTTCTTTCTACAGTTAAGTACATTTTCGAGAATCTTGAATTGAAAATGACTAAGGTGCTAAACAGTAAAAAGTACTGACCCTTTTTCCAATACCTTGAAAATCAAGAAAGCTATGCTGTCATAGCTACAAATAAGCAATCTGGTTGTTTCTGAGTCAGCGAATGGTAATTATTGCCATGAGTTAGGAAAAACGGGATACCAGACATCTCAAAGGTGTACTGTTTAATCTTTTTCAGTTCCTTGCTCTTCTTTCACAGATTCATGCCTGCATGCTTCTTGGTCCGGTGGTGAGCACCAGCGTGTAGAAAACCAGGGGTGCTTTGGAAGCTGCTGGAAATATGAAGTTGCCTCCAGGGCAGAGTAACTTGTGCCTAAAGAGGGAAGATTTGCCAGACTTTGTTATGTGCATCCTCCTCCTAGTGCAGTGTATGTGACATGCTTGAGACCAGAAATTATGTTTATTGTTATATGGTCAGATCCACAGTGTGGCGGATGATACTATGTCCATCAGGGTGGGGAGGAAATTATATCCGCCACCCTGAATGACTACCATCTACGAAATTTAAAGATCACCACTGGCCCAGTGGAGATCTCTGTATCTTGACAGGAACCATCATCATGGCGGTTCCTTATAAGGCACAAAACGCTTGGTGGATGGGCGCCATCAGTTTTAGTAGCCATCGACTAGACGTGTTGTTTTTCAAAAATAAACGCCTAAAGTCTTTGTTTGTTTTTGAAAAATACAAAACTAATTACCCCGCAATCAGGAAGTATTTTTCCTGGTTGTGAGGGTTATCATTTGTTTTTTTCTGTCCCTCACCACCAGACTTTATCTGCAGGTGACAAACAGAACAAAAAGGACATCAGACCATCCACCCTAACTAGGGCATGCGGTGGAATGTCCTACCTTCGGCGACCCTACAGAGTAGGGCCGTCAGAGAAAGCCTTCCGTGGATGGAGACAATGGCGTCTCCATCAATAAGCTGATGGACCTCTTGATCCTAAATAGTGTGGACCGATTGTCATTTTTGGGGACATTGTGTTTACAATGGAGGATCTTTTATGCCAAACTGTAAATTACCCTCAGAGTTGCCATGTTCAAACAGTGGACTGCAAATTCAATTCACCGTTATCCGAGCTGATGAATTCTCCACGGGCACTACACCACAGCCTAATTTTTATACTTGCATTGAATCAAAGGCATGAAGGGGCACTCCGTTGTTAAAAAAACATAAAAAAATGAAACCCGAAAAAATAAATCCAACAGCAGGAATTCTTTTTTGGGGCAGAGGTTATCTGCCTTTGTTCAGAGATGAAACAAACCTCTGTATGGCCTACATCAAGTTCCCCTACATAATGCTGCCTCTCTACACCAAAACAAGAAATATAGACTAGGTAAAGGATGGCACCGGAAAAAAACTAAGCACATGGGAAAGGCAATAAAATAGGTGCCATGATGGGAGTGGTAGGTCACAGGAGAACTCCGTCCTTTTGAAAAAGGCATGGGGAATTTAACACCAGTAAGTTACAAGCACTGTGTGTGAAACGTAAATGGTGAAATCACATTTTCCCCCGTAATTAGACTTGTATCATCCTTACATTCTCCCCATCAATTTAAAACTATACAATTTTCTGAGGGTATTTTGTTGCATTCAGTGATGTCATAATTTAAAATGTTCATTCATCTTTCTGTACCAGGGAATTCACTAATTCCTATCCAGACAGCTTTAAATCAATACATAAATATGTTGTTTTATCATTCCAGTTACCTATAGAGGGATATCATGTATTTAAGAATTCTGTTTCCTCTTTCCTTCTCTTAGGTTAGGAGTATCATTTCAGGCCTGCCTCCTGCAGATTGTTGGATACAGAAACCTGACAGTAGAAATAGAAAAGCTGCGCAGAGAGCCGTATGATGCCGACAACCCAGAACATGAAGAGATGCTGTTAAAGGTCAGTTTATGACAACATTTCTGATCCCTTTACCTTGCATACCATAGCTGAAGTGGTAACTATCACTGATGAATATTAAGGTCCATATGTATCATCAACCTGATTTGCGATTATCAAATAGCAATTTTTAAGAAATCCCAATATGAGAATCGCAAATAGGTATGTATGTACAAAATCGCAATTAAGGAGTACTTTCCCATTCTTTCTATGGGCCAGGAGGCCCATAGGAAGGAATGGGAAGTTATTCTCAATTTGCGATTCGCAATTTGCTAATCGCAAACTGAGAATAATTTCAAGTGTGCAGGGGTGTCCAAAGGACACCCTGTTGCACCCCTGAAATATGCATGGGTGCACATGTGGCGCACATACATGCCCTAAGGGCATGTATGTGCGTCACATGGCACTTTGAAAAATGCAGAAATGTGCATTTTTCAAATAATTCGCATCTTACCACCGACTAGAAGTTGGTGGTAATTTGCGATTCGTTAAGGACATTTTGCAAATTTTTTTTGCTTCATACATTGCATTTCAGGAATCTTAAAATTTGTGATTCCTTATATCCAATTGCAAAATAAGGAATCGCAAATTTTGCTATTCCTTGTTTTGCACCAGATTTTGATTTATACATACCATTTAGCAAATTCGCATTCGCAAATGCGAATTTGCTTGATACATATGTCCCTAAGTCTCTTGTGGACATTTATTAAAATAAACACTTACTATCAATGGAGGAGCTGCCTGCCAGTCATTGCAGGGAGCCAATCACAGGAAGGACATCTACAATTTGTCTGGGGGGATCTGATTATTCCGAATAGATACATGTGTCAACTTCATCACTGCTAATAAAACAATTAGTGACCATTGTCTTGCTGCAGCAACCCCAGACATTCATGGAAGAGAGCAGAAGACAATGGGCGCTAATTGTTTTATTAGTTTATCAAGCAGATCTAGTATTACATTAGTTGTCTCAAAAGGACTTTGAACTTGCTGGGTCTAGAAAACAATAAAAGAGTGACGCATCATCAAAAGTTTATTAACACACCCAGACTTCCCAAAAATATTTGCTAGCTGCTTTCTAAAAGAAACCATTTCTAAGAGTGCATAGAATGAACTTTGTTTGGCAATAATACCGTAGATTTACATAGGATGCCATAAATCGGATTCATTTGTGGTCCTCAAATTATGTGTGATGTAACTGGAGAAAAAATAGATATTCACAAAAAACCAGAGTAAACCTGAATTATTTTTGCCATATGTGCTTCACGTGAGGGAAACGTAATTTTTTTAAAAACTTGGATATGTTTTGCCCTTACTAGAAATGTTTGTTCGCATCACGCTTCAGCTTTGATAAGCAATGAACTTCATTTCTTCTGGACGAACATTTAGAAAGCTGCTAGCAAATATTTTTGGGAAGTCTGGCTGTGTTATTAAACTTTTGATGCGGCGTCAATGCTTTACTGTTTCTAGACCCAGCAAATTCAAAGGTCTTTTGAGACAGCCTAATATAATACTAGATCTGCTTGATAAACTAATAAAACAATAAGTGATTGCATTTTTTTCTGCGTACCAGTTGATATTGCAAAAAGTTTAACTAACTTCAACAGGCCTTATTATTGCCCAATGTCTTGCTGCACTCTTCCCTGAATATCTGTGGTTGCTGCAGCATTTGTCACATCCCTAGGCCTTGGGCCCTGTGCGATTGGGGTTGATCACAGGGCCTGGCCAGGCTCGGGGAGGAAGGCTGTGTTGCCCCCCACTCCTTTTTTTAAGCATTTGGGACCAATGAGATGGGGTCCCTATGGCCCTATTAGGCTCTGGGGATTCGTTTCCTCCTCCCCTTTAGTAATATATGCACCTCTCCCTGGGCCCTGGCCTGCCCCGGGAAGTTTTAATAAAAAAAGTGCAGGTTACCGCTCTTTTTTTTTGCTGTGGATGTGCTGATTGTTATGTCTTCTTTTCCACTTTTTGTTACGACTCGGGACCGAGTCCCAGGTCCTTGATGTCTGCCATCACTTCCTGGTTGAGGTGGTGGCAGCCATCAGATCGCACAATGAGATTTGTCGGCTCTGTGGATCCTCTGCGGCGTGATACATACAAATTTGTTGAACCTTAATTTCTCCAAAACTACTGAACGTATTTACATCAAAACACAAAAAGCACTTTTTTCGGACCAAGATCTAGCATTCTGCCAAATTTAGTATAAATCTGAGATTTAGGGTGTAGCTGTGTCCAAAGTTCCTATCAAAAAACAAATGGGAAAAAATATTTTGGGAAATCTCTCTTTCTTGGTTCCACTTGACAGATCACCCCATAACTTTCCATGCAGAAAGTTGTCAAAAAGTAGCACTTTTTTGGAAAAGGTTTGTGTTTTGTGTAGATTTGTCAAACAGCACTAAAGGTATTAGCAACACAAAAAAGGTATTTCCTATGGAAACACGATCCTAACTATAACTCACCAGTATGTGTGTGTGTGTGTGTGTGTATATATATATATATATATATATATATATATATATATATATATATATATATATATATATATATATATATATATATATATTCAAACACAGTGACCACTCATCTGAAGCAGTCCAGCCACACTCCGCAAAAGAGTAAGCAACACCGGTGAGTCAGCTTTCTTTAGTCATTCAGTTTTATTGCATATTGTTATTATGCCGCAACAACCAACGCAGAATGCCTAGGCGTTCCGGTTTACGCCTTCACCTGGGCATCCTTTCAGGCTTAGAGTGCAGCATAATTTATGCAAGAGAGAAAGAAAGAACTCTGGATAGTTCCCAAGGTTAAGTGGAGAGCAGTTCCTATACAGAGCGCCCTTCAACACCAGGGACACTCTGAATCTGCTCGCCTCAAATGTCTGTTTTTCATGCACATTTTTTAGCTTTAGGATTAGGACAGTGACAGAGCTAGAAACCAAAAAAGCCTGTTGTGATTTTTATTGCAAAGTTTTTAGGCATAATATTAGCTAGTGCCATTCATGCTGAGCTGAAAAATTACTAATGCCTTTTTACCACTCCAGACACAGTATTTGAATTGGTAAAATACCCTCCAACCAACTTGGAAAGAATAAAATCAACTCCTGACATGCGCTTCGCTCTTGGTATGAGCTCTTCAGAGAGTTATAGATTGTCCAGACACAAGGGAGCACCAAGTATAAGTAAAGAAAATACCCTTTTGGGCTTAGAGTGCCGCATAAATTAAGCGAAAAAGGAAACAAGGAACCCCGAGTAATTTTTCAGTTAATTTCTTTAAAAAGATGGATCTACCTTTCTCAAATAGAAAACAAGTACTTTGCACTTGTAGATCATAACCTCAGAGCACTTAAGTACAAATAGCTTTACGGATCAGACCTTCATTGGTTGCTCTCAGTTCCGTGATTTGGATATTACGGCCCCCTTCCCAAAAAGTTTGATTGAATAGGAATAACTAGCTTTTGTAGAATTCTTTGACTTATTTCTGAATTCTTGGAGTAAGCCAAGAGTATTACAAGAGCATGTTGCAGAAAAATCTTTGTGACTTAGGTACAATGTTGCCTACTGACGATACAGTGCTGAGTGTTACTTAGATCCTGGTTTTCATTCTGTATTTTATTCTTGTCTGAATACAAATGTTTTGTATAGGTCTCCAATAATGTTTTGGTTATGTCTGCACTAGGCAAATAATCTAATTAAATGTGTTAGTAAAAAGCTTTCACAACTATCTACAGTCCTGCTTAAATGTCTGTAATTTAGTATAGTTTGTTGCCAAACTGCACCGCTTTCAAAACTTTCAATTTGGGCAGAACATGAGAATAAAAAGAGCCACATTCAATAGCTTTCCAATCGTCTGTTCAAAATGCATTTTATTGTTCTGATTTCTTAACTTGGCAAACAGGTCTCACTTAAGTACATTTCCCAATTTGCTTTGTGTGAATCTTTATAATTTTGTACACAAATCTGTTAATGTTATTCTTGTTCTCAACTACTGCTTAAACTGACGTTTCTAAAGCCATGTGTTAATAAATATAGTTGGACATGGGGTAAAAAAATAATCTATGTACATTTATCAAACAGTTGGCTTCAGTCTTTGTTTCTAATCTCTAGCTGTGGAAGTGTCTGAGACCTGGTGTCCCACTGGAAAGACGGATCACCAAACAGTGGTGCGAAATTGGTTTCCAAGGAGATGATCCAAAAACAGATTTTAGAGGAATGGGATTACTAGGATTATACAATTTGTTGTAAGTAATTTTTTTATCATTAAAATCTTGGGTTCAAAATATCACAGTTTCAAAGTGAATCCTGTTTAAAAGCCTATTGCCAGTGGTGTTGTGGCGTCACTTGTGAACAGAAGAATCAATGCCCTTGCGAAATAAATGACAAAAAAATATAAATTTGGAAGAACAAGACAAATGAGGGCCTATGTTAACCTGAGCCTCTTGCGTGATGGATAGTAGCTTTGCCCAAGGTAGAATGGAGAAGAAAAGAAAGAGTTGGTGGCGGGCAGTAAAACATATCTTTACCACTGTAGACCTTCAATATTCTCCTTTCATGGCTTCATTGACTATGGGGAACAACCAGACAGGGAAAACATATTTCAGTTACATGCCCTAACATAAGATATAGAAACATTTTACCGTCTTGGCATGTACTAGCTATTTGTTTTCAGATTCCTTCCCATCTCCTCTTCCCCTGTAAGGCTATATTGTCTGAGTGAGTGTATGAGGTCATAGGGCAAGATAAGAGATTCACAGTCCAAAGAAGCCAGACTGTAGCCCCTGGTCCCCAGGACCGAACAGACGACTCAACGATTCCGATATGAGGCAGTTGAAATTTTAATGAGCAAAGCTGAACAGAAGCAAAAAACTGACGCGTTTCGGGCGGATGCCCTTGATCACAGTCAAATCTTAACCCATCATGCCTGAACTTTTAAAGTGCTAGTGCACACCATGTGATGACAATAGAGATGGAGAAAATACTACTACTACGTATCACTGGCATGAGTTTGAGGCAGGATGGATTACAATCAATATACACAATGTAAGTCTCCCAAGCACCAATTAATACCTGAATACATTCATTAATGTGTAAAAACAAGATTGCTTCTGCATAAATGCTTATAAAATGGAAAAATGGTAAAATACAAATATGTATATTTTTTATATATATAATTAAATGTACTAGCAGCTTGCAAAATGGATACATACTAACTTCCATAAAACTTGATACGGAAAAAAGCATATGTAAACAAGGTATTGATGCGGAGCACACATACTATATCACTAAAAGGTATTGTTTTGAACAAACGTTCCAAAATACATTATATTCCTATACAATATAAATGATATATTATGTGCAAAAATTGCCAATAAATACTATACATATATAAAAAACCATGAACCATATTTACAATCTTGTGGGGACATCTAATATTGATGGCAACCCCAACTTAGTGCTAATATTGAGGTGACATCTAAACATGATGGCAACCCCTCCTTTCTCAAACCTATTTCCTACGTCTGGTAATTAATCTCCAAATTTATGAAATGTGTGCCCAACATCTAATAAGTGAAATATAAGAAAAAAAAAGAAAAGAAAAAAGAGTTTTTCTATATAAATCTGTTTTTTTTTATATAGTCCAATGAAGACTAGTTATTTATATTCACTCTTAAGTTCAAAAAATGAAAAAATATATCCAGGGTAAATGAGGAATAAATAAACAAGAAGGGAACGAAAATTTTCTTTTTGGGTTGCGAGGAAAGTCAATATGATATCACATAAGCGGACTTGTAATCCAAAATATGAACACAAATTCTAGGGTCTATATGGGTTGCAGAGACGGGGTAAAGATGTTGGAAAAGACAATCTTAAAGAAAATGATATAGGTCTTCTGTGGTATTGAGACCATTTGGAACCTTCGTATCAAGCTCTAATATAATTTTAGATTCAAGTTGGCGAAGCATTTTGTCTCTGTCCCCTCCCCGACGGGGTTGGGGTACAGATGTCAAAACGAAGTAGCTGAGACACTCCAGATTGTTGTTGTGCACACTCTTGAAGTGTCTCGCCACTGGATAAGAATTGTCATTATTAACAATTGCTCGGTGATACTGTAATATCCTGGCGTGCACCGCAAGCCGAGTCCTGCCAACGTACCTCAGGCCGCAAGTACAAGCCAGGACATAAACAGCATACTCCGTCCTGCAACTGTAATTACCCTTGATCTGTATCGGTGTTGGACTGAATGGAGTCATGTAGGTGCTGGTGTTAACACCAAACTTGCAAGCTCGGCAACTCGAGCATTTAAAAAAGCCTCGACGTTGCGGGAACCAGGGTTTCTGTTTTAGTATTTCAGGGAATGGATTGGTGACATGGTTGCGTAAAGAAGGTCCTCTCCTGAAAGTGATTTTAGGGTTATCAGGGAGTTCAGGTGAGATAACGCTGTCTGTTTGAAGAATTGGCCAACTCTTCGTGAGGATTGATCTTATTTTCCTATTTTGGCAACTATATGGTGTAATGAATCTCAACACTGACTTTTCAGGGTCTTCACTGTTTGTTGGTCTAATTCCTTTCTGTTGAAGGAGGCAGTCCCTAGACTTCTGATTCATTTTGTTGACTGCTCTTTTAAGACAATCAACATTGTACCCTCTTGTTTTAAACCTACTAAGGGATTCCATAGTACACTTCTCCAATTCCTCTTCACTGCTGCAAATCCTTTTGAGGCGGAGCAGTTCCCCGTAGGGGATATTTTCAATTGTGTGGTACGGATGGGCACTACTGGCGTGCAGAGTAGAATTGCCCACAGTGGCCTTTCTATGGAGGGTGGTTGCCAAATTGCCTGACTTGTGGTATACCTTAACGTCTAAGAAATCAACTGATTTACTGCTGATGTGATGGGTAAACTTTAAATTATACTCATTAGCGTTAAGTTTGTCAATAAAAGCAAGTGCACTCAATTCATCACCTCTCCAAATTAAAAACACGTCGTCGATAAATCTTACCCACATTTGCACATTTTCTACAAAGATGTCATGATGCGTGCCCTTGAGGACCTGCTTCTCCCAATAGCCCACGTGCAAGCACGCGTAGCTAGGGGAAAAGCAGGCCCCCATTGCCACTCCCCTCTTTTGTAAATAAATATCTTTGCCAAACATGAAAAAATTATGATTGAGGCTCCATGAAGCTAAAGCAACCAATATTTTACTATGGTTATAGCAGTCTGCAGGCCTAGTGCTCAGAAAGTATTCAAGAGCCCTAAGTCCAATTTGATGTTCTATGCTCGTATATAGAGCCTCAATGTCAAGCGTGATCAAAAGAGAGTCTTCCGTCCAAGCGGTATTTTGGATTTTGTTCAAGAAATGTCCCGTATCCTTGATATAGGTGGGTAGGTTAACCACCAGGGGTTGCAGAAAATAATCTATGTATTGAGCAAGATGTTCACCCATACTATTGATGGCCGATATAATGGGCCGTCCTGGTATGGGGAATATTTCCTTGTGGACTTTGGGTATGAGATATACATATATATACATATATCTATACATACATACATACATACATACATACATATATTTATATATTTTTTCGAGTTTTGTAAAAGTGTGGCGTCTTGGTGCTGCCTTCAATGAAGAAAAGGAAGTGACATGGAAATTGACAATTGAAATGTAAAACGCCAGGTTTTTAATCATTCCCCGAAGGCAAGGAGGTTAGATTGATTCCTCTAACTCCATGGCAATTGGTTCCAGAGACGAGAGGTGGTATAGCTGAAGCTTTTATATATGAATTATATGTTTGCAGTTGTGGTATAGATAATTCTAATGTTGTTCTGTTGCATGGTCGTGTTATTTCTTCCTATGCTTTTGGATGGACAAGCCATTCACTTAAGCTGAGTAGAGTAGAAATATTGTAGATATGTTTGTTGTTGTCTTTTTTCCTCTTGTAATGTTCCTGCTGCTGGGAGGTCAAATTAAGTCCTAACTGCCGTTGCTGCATTTTTAGTGTGATCTATGTATTTGATTAAACTTGATATTACGTCTTTTGGAACTTCTATTACTGAAATATTACATTTAACGTGGTTTTATCAAAGGTTATATCTATATTCCTTTTGGTTTTTTTAAGTAGTGCATTTTTTACTTCTTCTGAATACAAGCTATAATGGTGTTCTGTGCTGTATTAGTATAAACTATATATGTTTTATATGGCCTAGTAAAACTACATTGTTTATTTTAATGACTTCATAATTTGTTACCATGATATAGGGAATAGTCTATATTATATTGTTATTTAGTTTAGTCACACGATGTTTGATTGGTGTAATATAATTTTGGGTGTGCTTGTTTTAGTCATAGTCTGTTATTAATTAGAAGATGGATTTGCTCTTTTTATTTCTGCTCTAGCTTTTATATGCTTCAGTAAAACTACATGTTCATTTTATTCACTTTATAATTTACTGCAATGATATAAGGAATAGTTGCATTATATTACCTAGCGTTGTTGCACTTGGTTTGATTAATAAGTTATCTTTTTGGGCATGCTTGCTTTCTCTTAATGTATCAAAGAGTTCTACAAATGAAATGTCAGTTTTTTGGTGCATATTAAGTTAATAAAATTTGAATTGGCAAGCACATGCGTTAGTAGCAAGTGGTCCATAGGATTGCTTGGCATTTTTAAATATATATGAACCAAATACTAGTTCAATTGGTAAAGGTCTCTAGTCAATTAAAAATGCCTCAAAATGATAGTTTGGATTCTTTAATTGCATGCAGACTATTGTTCATAAAATTAAACTTATTTTCATCGACCATTGATATTCTATCAATTGTGAGAAACTTTAAATGTTTGTAATGAAAGTTTTGTGAAATTGATATTTGTAAGGCTATATACAAAGTATGGCCTTTGCTGTCACGTGTTGTGTTTCTTGATAGGACTGTAAGTAATACGTAGATATGATCTGGATTATTTCCATTTTGTTTTTTATGATTTTTTAGTAGAGTTAGATATAGGGCTGTGATGAGGAAACGTTTGCAACTAGTGCAGAATGTATGACATGATAAAGGTTTTATTTTGTGCCATTGTAAATGATGGTACAAAAATGTAGTTGCATATGTGATAACATTATACATTCATTTAGGGTATTCTTGATATTTTAATCATCTGGTAATGATGTTTCCTTCAAGTTGTTCTGGTGTATTTGTTTTTTTGCTTGTTGTATTCTTGACACTTTATTAAGTAAACATAGCTGTTTTTGTCAGGAGCAAATAAAGTTTAACAGTGATCCTTGTGCCACCAGGTGGTGTAATGCTGCTCTGCCTTGGCTCCGTTTTTCCCTGGAGTGACAGAGCTGAGCTTTATATAAGTGTCACCATTGTGTGCCCACATCCGTTTCTTGCTTGACTCTTTCTGTGCACTCGAACAAATCAAAACTATCAGTACCATTGTGGAGATTTCTAAATTGGGACTGTTTTAGAAGGTAAAAAGTGATCACTCCACATAATGGGAAGTGGAAAGGCAAGGGGGAATCTGTGGTTAGCTAGAGTATCTACCAGAAACAGCATTTCCAAAGGTAAATAACTTGCTCTTCTGATAAATACTTTAAAAAGCTGAATCCTTACTTATAGAATTGATACCAAAAAAGTACCTGCTAAGGTGGAGGCACTGTGAAATGGGCTCAGACCAAAAGCTCCTGCAGGCCCAAATGAGCAAAGTGCCTTCCCTGTTGGACCTGGCTCTCAAGGCAGTAGTCCTTCTTAAATGTGTGCCCTGATGCCCACATTTCGGCCTGACAGATGTCAAGAAAACACACTCTATGTACCAAGATAGTGGTAGCGGCCTGGGGTCTGGGATGAGCCCTCAGTCCTTTCAGAGGCTGCTTCTTGGCCAATGTGCTGCAGATCTTAATGCAGTTGACCATTTACTTTGACAAAGTCCCTTTCTGCACTGCCTTATCTGTCTTTGCCCTCGTGGACCATACAAAAAGCTGATCATCCACTCAATGGCCTATTTCCAATGCGCTGCAGATCTTAATGCAGTTGACCATTTACTTTGACAAAGTCCCTTTCTGCACTGCCTTGTCTTTCTTTGCCCTAGTGAACCACACAAAAAGCTGATCATCCACTCAATGGCCTTTGGTGCGATTGATGTAAAAGCTTAAGGCTTTTCTTGGTTCAGCCAATTGAGTCTCTCCTCCTCTTTTAATCGGTGAGGGGGAGAAAAGAATGTTGGGAGGGCAATGGATTACCCAATGAGAAAAGGAGTGCCAACTTTTGGCAAAAAGGGCACTCTGTTCCTCAACATCAGTTTTTCTGGGAAAAATGTAGTGCAGGGCAACTGCACTGACAGATCCTGGAGCTCACTCATGTGACAAGCTCAAGGGATTGTATTGAGGAAGACAATTTTGAGAGTCAGTACATGCAGCGATCAGCTGTACGTTGGCTTGAAGGGAGTGCACATGGGGAACCCAGGACCAAATTAAGATCCCGTTGTGAGCATCACAAACAGTTTGTGAGTGAACATGTGTGTTAAATCCTTAGAAGTAGGGGGCTGTGTAGGAAAATATGGATTGTTGGATGCTGGTCCATGGCATCTGGCCCATACTTGTTCACTGGTGGGCAAAAGCAAGGATTAGTCTAAGTGCCAATAAGGGGGTCAGTTCGGCTTCGTAGTATAGAATTAAAGGCTCAAACAAGACTGTCCCAGGTTGAAAAACCTTAGTAAGGACAATTTTTAACTACAGCTGATGGCAGTTGTAGGTCAGGACCTCAGTTTCTCATCTAAATACAAGAGCAAAGGAAACACTCTCCTCCATATGGGGTCCAAGAGGCAAAGTGAACCCTGAATACGTGGAATGCCCACTGGCCTCCTGTCAGCCCATGTGTAAACTGCACATTCTTTGTGCAAATTGGAGTTGTACCCTGAACCCAAACACCAATAGCACACATTGTGCAGGCAGTTATCAATATCTGTTTCCAAATGTCACGGCTAGGTTTGAACCCTGTAATTTTTCTTGGGGAACATCATTCCCATGGCACTGATATTCAATGTATAGAATATCGTCAACCAGTCAGAATATCGTCAACCAGTCAAAGCAGAGCTCTGGATCCAAATGGAAAGCAGTGGCACTTACATGCAGCTCTCCTCCATCACTTCTGGGACAGCAACAAGGAACTGCACATTGCCACCTAGCAGTGCACTGGAGCACTGCTGGCAACATTTCTGTATCCAGCCTGGTGCCTGGAGATATAGCAAAAGTGAGAAATCTGCAGTTAAAAGTAGCCTTTCGAAATAATTTGTATTGCATTTTTATCTTGGATACCATCAACACAGAGTGTGTGTATATTGTAATATAAATTCTCGCAGTTAGTTAAAGCTTTACACAGGAGATAACGCTCCTGCCATGACCTGTCCTTAATAAACTCTCGCACTCACATGTATAAAAATGTCTTTGGTTCCATTGGATAGCTCAATCAATCCTCACTTCCTATAAAATACTTGGTTACATTACTGTCAACATTATTTTACATTCCTTCCCATTAATCTCCGTTAGCCCTCCAATTCTTGCCACTCAAGACCCAGATTCGACCTGGTCCTCTCTATCATGAAAACAGGCCCAAGGCCCTTAGCCTGGGCAGGTAAGGCAATACAAGAAGATCCATGGGTAAGTAATCCAATAAAGCATTCCAGATGGAATCAAATTTAGAACCCTCCCCGCCATGTTGAAGCTAAGTTAATGGATGGCCAGGAGGTTCCAATCTGTGTTAATGCCACTGAGTAGCAGATGTTCAGTGTTCAGTGTTCTTCCTTGTTAATGCTGTATCCAATTTTGATGCCACCATGCACTGTCAAAGCACTACTTTATCTTGTTTTAACAGCACCTTAGTAAGAGAACTATCGGCTAACAAGGATAACCTGGAGTCCTTTCTAGTAGGAAATCCCAAAATGTCTTTGCAAAAAGTTATTTTAGAAGGATAACCATTTGCAGTCAATGCAACAATATGTGGATGGTATCACCTGATATCTCTCATCAGAAATGTGTTAGTTTTGAGGAATATAGTCTATTCAAACAAGATCATACAATACACCTATTCTGGACATTTTTTGAGAAATGTTACTTTTAGTAATCTAATGTTATTATTACTTTTTAAGATTGAATAATTCTATGTTATGATTGTAATTTTTATATTGTAGTAGTTATTACAATAATGTGTACTTTTTGGATTGTATATTTAACTTATTTTTTTAAAGTTATCTTTTTAAAGTTATTTTAATATTAAAGTTTTAAATGTATAAACGTACTTATGTATTTCCAATATTTTTGCCACAATATTCTTGTACATCATAATTGTGTACCTTACAAAGTAAGTATTTAAAGTCGATATTGTTGCTGAAATATTTTTGTACTACAATAGTTTTAACCTTCCATCCAACCTTTTCCTTCGAAGATTGAATTCCATTTGCACATGTAGGAGCAACTTTGAGCTAGTTTTGCTGTAGTTGTCATGGAACAAATGACTGTAATTATACCCTTGCAGCCCGCATTCATAGCTGTGAAGTTTTCAAGTTGTATACGATCCTTGACCTTTGTTACCTTCATTTTGGGTCATGGAATCCAGAGTCTTCTCTGCACATTCTGCAGCCTTTCTCAGTCATCTAATTAGAAGTCACATTTGCTTTCAGCAGAAGATTTTTCATGCGTTGTGCAAACATATTTGAAATGATTGTACTTTGTCATGCTCAACTCAAGCAAAAGCCCTAGGAGTCTAGAAGAAGAGAGGCCTGAAAAGTATTGGAATGTATAGGGAGGAGAAGTTGGTCAAGCCCTATCTGGACTTTATCTTATTCCATGTCTCCAGTAAGATTTTAATTAATTTTAAAGCCAGTCACATCCTCAAAATGTTGCAAATGCTGTACATACCTTGAGGGCAGAACACTTTAGGGGTTCAACTTAAGTAATATATCACCTATAAAAAGAGCAGGTTCATATATCATCAATTAAAAGATAGGGCGACCCTACCTACTTCCTCTCCAAAGAGCCAGGAGCCTTGATGGATGACCATTGAGATTGATTCTAGGAAACATGTAGTTAGCTGAAAGCCAAGATGTAGAGATTGGACCAATTCCTATACAGGACAAGACTTGAGACAAGAAGGCTGGATGTACTCTGTTGAAGTCTTCCTTGGTATACATGATTCTCTTCCTCTTTCCCTTTTCAACCAGATGGATCTCCTCTGACATCATCATTAGTCTCCATATTAAAACCTGTTGATGTGCGTGCATTAGCCTGAACATTGAGGGTTAGAGCCTTGAGACCAGAAGTTGTATTTAAAAAAATGTACAGCAGTACTGAGCTGATCCTTAAAGGGTTTAAAGATGGTTGACACTTTATCTTTACCCCTGGAGGTTTTAACTAGTCCTGTGGATGAAAACAAGTTACGTGAGGTCGGTTTAGGCACTGACCATGGTGGAAATATTCTATATTTAACAACAAGGGGTGGTGATGGACAAAGTTTCTGAATTAAGCAGAATACTCTCACCCAGTCAAGAGATCAGGGCTAGATCCAACACCGTTTTTTAGCTCACTGCACCATCCCAGTTCAGAACCTGGCTATATGCAAATTAGTCTGTTCCTGTCCCAGTGCATGATGGGAACAGGGCAAACAAAACTACCAAGCCAATTCTTACACTGGGAAGGAAACAAGCTTCCGGGGACCGGTTTCTGCCATTTCAGGCGTCGTCGGCCCGGCTTGCTTGAATCCTGATGGTGCAATGAGCAAGGGACTCACATCTGAGTATACCCTTCCACGCTTAGGGTGGACAAAATATTTAACAACAAGGGGTGGTGATGGACAAAGTTTCTGAATTAAGCAGAATACTCTCACCCAGTCAAGAGATCAGGGCTAGATCCAACACCGTTTTTTAGCTCACTGCACCATCCCAGTTCAGAACCTGGCTATATGCAAATTAGTCTGTTCCTGTCCCAGTGCATGACGGGAACAGGGCAAACCAAACTACCAAGCCAATTCTTACACTGGGAAGGAAACAAGCTTCCGGGGACCGGTTTCTGCCATTTCAGGCGTCGTCGGCCCGGCTTGCTTGAATCCTGATGGTGCAATGAGCAAGGGACTCACATCTGAGTATACCCTTCCACGCTTAGGGTGGACAAAATATTTAACAACAAGGGGTGGTGATGGACAAAGTTTCTGAATTAAGCAGAATACTCTCACCCAGTCAAGAGATCAGGGCTAGATCCAACACCGTTTTTTAGCTCACTGCACCATCCCAGTTCAGAACCTGGCTATATGCAAATTAGTCTGTTCCTGTCCCAGTGCATGATGGGAACAGGGCAAACCAAACTACCAAGCCAGTTCTTACACTGGGAAGGAAACAAGCTTCCGGGGACCGGTTTCTGCCATTTCAGGCGTCGTCGGCCCGGCTGGCTTGAATCCTGATGGTGCAATGAGCAAGGGACTCACATCTGAGTATACCCTTCCACGCTTAGGGTGGACAAAATATTTAACAACAAGGGGTGGTGATGGACAAAGTTTCTGAATTAAGCAGAATACTCTCACCCAGTCAAGAGATCAGGGCTAGATCCAACACCGTTTTTTAGCTCACTGCACCATCCCAGTTCAGAACCTGGCTATATGCAAATTAGTCTGTTCCTGTCCCAGTGCATGATGGGAACAGGGCAAACCAAACTACCAAGCCAATTCTTACACTGGGAAGGAAACAAGCTTTCGGGGACCGGTTTCTGCCATTTCAGGCGTCGTCGGCCCGGCTTGTTTGAATCCTTATGGTGCAATGAGCAAGGGACTCACATCTGAGTATACCCTTCCACGCTTAGGGTGGACAAAATATTTAACAACAAGGGGTGGTGATGGACAAAGTTTCTGAATTAAGCAGAATACTCTCACCCAGTCAAGAGATCAGGGCTAGATCCAACACCGTTTTTTAGCTCACTGCACCATCCCAGTTCAGAACCTGGCTATATGCAAATTAGTCTGTTCCTGTCCCAGTGCATGATGGGAACAGGGCAAACCAAACTACCAAGCCAATTCTTACACTGGGAAGGAAACAAGCTTCCGGGGACCGGTTTCTGCCATTTCAGGCGTCGTCGGCCCGGCTTGCTTGAATCCTGATGGTGCAATGAGCAAGGGACTCACATCTGAGTATACCCTTCCACGCTTAGGGTGGACAAAATATTTAACAACAAGGGGTGGTGATGGACAAAGTTTCTGAATTAAGCAGAATACTCTCACCCAGTCAAGAGATCAGGGCTAGATCCAACACCGTTTTTTAGCTCACTGCACCATCCCAGTTCAGAACCTGGCTATATGCAAATTAGTCTGTTCCTGTCCCAGTGCATGATGGGAACAGGGCAAACCAAACTACCAAGCCAATTCTTACACTGGGAAGGAAACAAGCTTCCGGGGACCGGTTTCTGCCATTTCAGGCGTCGTCAGCCCGGCTTGCTTGAATCCTGATGGTGCAATGAGCAAGGGACTCACATCTGAGTATACCCTTCCACGCTTAGGGTGGACAAAATATTTAACAACAAGGGGTGGTGATGGACAAAGTTTCTGAATTAAGCAGAATACTCTCACCCAGTCAAGAGATCAGGGCTAGATCCAACACCGTTTTTTAGCTCACTGCACCATCCCAATTCAGAACCTGGCTATATGCAAATTAGTCTGTTCCTGTCCCAGTGCATGATGGGAACAGGGCAAACCAAACTACCAAGCCAATTCTTACACTGGGAAGGAAACAAGCTTCCGGGGACCGGTTTCTGCCATTTCAGGCGTCGTCGGCCCGGCTTGCTTGAATCCTGATGGTGCAATGAGCAAGGGACTCACATCTGAGTATACCCTTCCACGCTTAGGGTGGACAAAATATTTAACAACAAGGGGTGGTGATGGACAAAGTTTCTGAATTAAGCAGAATACTCTCACCCAGTCAAGAGATCAGGGCTAGATCCAACACCGTTTTTTAGCTCACTGCACCATCCCAGTTCAGAACCTGGCTATATGCAAATTAGTCTGTTCCTGTCCCAGTGCATGATGGGAACAAGGCAAACCAAACTACCAAGCCAATTCTTACACTGGGAAGGAAACAAGCTTCCGGGGACCGGTTTCTGCCATTTCAGGGGTCGTCGGCCCGGCTTGCTTGAATCCTGATGGTGCAATGAGCAAGGGACTCACATCTGAGTATACCCTTCCACGCTTAGGGTGGACAAAATATTTAACAACAAGGGGTGGTGATGGACAAAGTTTCTGAATTAAGCAGAATACTCTCACCCAGTCAAGAGATCAGGGCTAGATCCAACACCGTTTTTTAGCTCACTGCACCATCCCAATTCAGAACCTGGCTATATGCAAATTAGTCTGTTCCTGTCCCAGTGCATGATGGGAACAGGGCAAACCAAACTACCAAGCCAATTCTTACACTGGGAAGGAAACAAGCTTCCGGGGACCGGTTTCTGCCATTTCAGGCGTCGTCGGCCCGGCTTGCTTGAATCCTGATGGTGCAATGAGCAAGGGACTCACATCTGAGTATACCCTTCCACGCTTAGGGTGGACAAAATATTTAACAACAAGGGGTGGTGATGGACAAAGTTTCTGAATTAAGCAGAATACTCTCACCCAGTCAAGAGATCAGGGCTAGATCCAACACCGTTTTTTAGCTCACTGCACCATCCCAGTTCAGAACCTGGCTATATGCAAATTAGTCTGTTCCTGTCCCAGTGCATGATGGGAACAGGGCAAACCAAACTACCAAGCCAATTCTTACACTGGGAAGGAAACAAGCTTCCGGGGACCGGTTTCTGCCATTTCAGGGGTCGTCGGCCCGGCTTGCTTGAATCCTGATGGTGCAATGAGCAAGGGACTCACATCTGAGTATACCCTTCCACGCTTAGGGTGGACAAAATATTTAACAACAAGGGATGGTGATGGACAAAGTTTCTGAATTAAGCAGAATACTCTCACCCAGTCAAGAGATCAGGGCTAGATCCAACACCGTGGTCTGCTTAATTCAGACACTCTGTTCATCACCACCCCCTTTTCTGAATCGTTTTTGGTCACTATAGGTGTGGCAGGGTATACTCAGACATGAGTCCCTTGCTCACTGCTCCATCAGGATTCAAGCAAGCCAGGCCGACGAGGCTGAAATGCCAGAAACCGGTCCCCGGTAGCTTGTATCCTTTCTGGTGAAGAATTGGCTTGGTAGTTTGGTCTGCCCTGTTCCCATGATGCACTGGGCCAGGGACAGACTCATTTGCATACAGCCAGGTTCTGAGCTGGGATGGGGCAGTGAGCTAAATAACGGTGATCGATCAAGCCCTGATCTTTGGACTGGGTAAGAGTGGTCTACTTAATTCAGACACTCTGTTCATCACCACCCCCTTTTCTGAATCGTTTTTGGCCACTATAGGTGTGGCAGGGTATACTCAGACATGAGTCCCTTGCTCACTGCTCCATCAGGATTCAAGCAAGCCGGGCCGACGAGGCTGAAATGCCAGAAACCGGTCCCCGGTAGCTTGTATCCTTTCTGGTGAAGAATTGGCTTGGTAGTTTGGTCTGCCCTGTTCCCATGATGCACTGGGCCAGGGACAGACTAATTTGCATATAGCCAGGTTCTGAGCTGGGATGGGGCAGTGAGCTAAATTACGGTGATGGATCAAGCCCTGATCTTTGGACTTGGTAAGAGTGGTCTGCTTAATTCAGACACTCTGTTCATCACCACCCCCTTTTCTGAATCGTTTTTGGCCACTATAGGTGTGGCAGGGTATACTCAGACATGAGTCCCTTGCTCACTGCTCCATCAGGATTCAAGCAAGCCGGGCCGACGAGGCTGAAATGCCAGAAACTGGTCCCCGGTAGCTTGTATCCTTTCTGGTGAAGAATTGGCTTGGTAGTTTGGTCTGCCCTGTTCCCATGATGCACTGGGCCAGGGACAGACTAATTTGCATACAGCCAGGTTCTGAGCTGGGATGGGGCAGTGAGCTAAATAACGGTGATGGATCAAGCCCTGATCTTTGAACTGGGTAAGAGTGGTCTGCTTAATTCAGACACTCTGTTCATCACCACCCCCTTTTCTGAATCGTTTTTGGCCACTATAGGTGTGGCAGGGTATACTCAGACATGAGTCCCTTGCTCACTGCTCCATCAGGATTCAAGCAAGCTGGGCCGACGAGGCTGAAATGCCAGAAACCGGTCCCCGGTAGCTTGTATCCTTTCTGGTGAAGAATTGGCTTGGTGGTTTGGTCTGCCCTGTTCCCATGATGCACTGGGCCAGGGACAGACTAATTTGCATATAGCCAGGTTCTGAGCTGGGATGCGGCAGTGAGCTAAATAACGGTGATGGATCAAGCCCTGATCTTTGGACTGGGTAAGAGTGGTGTGCTTAATTCAGACACTCTGTTCATCACCACCCCCTTTTCTGAATCGTTTTTGGCCACTATAGGTGTGGCAGGGTATACTCAGACATGAGTCCCTTGCTCACTGCTCCATCAGGATTCAAGCAAGCCGGGCCGACGAGGCTGAAATGCCAGAAACCGGTCCCCGGTAGCTTGTATCCTTTCTGGTGAAGAATTGGCTTGGTAGTTTGGTCTGCCCTGTTCCCATGATGCACTGGGCCAGGGACAGACTAATTTGCATATAGCCAGGTTCTGAGCTGGGATGGGGCAGTGAGCTAAATAACGGTGATGGATCAAGCCCTGATCTTTGGATTGGGTAAGAGTGGTCTGCTTAATTCAGACACTCTGTTCATCACCACCCCCTTTTCTGAATCGTTTTTGGCCACTATAGGTGTGGCAGGGTATACTCAGACATGAGTCCCTTGCTCACTGCTCCATCAGGATTCAAGCAAGCCGGGCCGACGAGGCTGAAATGCCAGAAACCGGTCCCCGGTAGCTTGTATCCTTTCTGGTGAAGAATTGGCTTGGTAGTTTGGTCTGCCCTGTTCCCATGATGCACTGGGCCAGGGACAGACTAATTTGCATATAGCCAGGTTCTGAGCTGGGATGGGGCAGTGAGCTAAATAACGGTGATGGATCAAGCCCTGATCTTTGGACTGGTTAAGAGTGGTCTGCTTAATTCAGACACTCTGTTCATCACCACCCCCTTTTCGGAAATATTCTATAAGCACCCTGTGAACTTGTCTTTTCCCGGGCTGTTTTTCATATTGAACAGGTGAATGGCAGCAGAAACCTGAGTGAAACATGGTTTTAGGATACTCTAGTAAAATGCCCCCTAAAAACTAGGTATCTTTTAGAGCGCAGAAAATTGTCTCCTGCTCATAAAACACCTGACATTCTTCTATCTTGTCTTCTTTCCATGGAAATTGAGAGCTTCAGATCCATTCCTTTGCCCTGAAAAGATGCTCTAAATGTGCCCCTGTCTTATTGGTCAGAGAATGGATGGTCCATTTGAGCTTAAGCATAGTAAATTCTGCCCTGTTTGTGACTATTGTCCACAACTGATCCCAAATTTCAGTTCTTGCCCTTCATAGTCTTAGAGATGCCATTTATCTGTAGTCTGACTCACTTGTCTTAAATTTATGTATAATCTGATTCACATTGTCTCAAGTCACTCTCCAATAGTTAAGTTTAAAGAGGATGTATCCTCCATAGGTTACACATTAGGGTCAGAGACTTGTCCCGAACATCCCCCTTAAATACATCCCAGAACATGTGTTATTAGACCCCTCTGCCTCCGTTTGTCTCAAAATATTCCCATCTCTTTCTCACACCAGAGCAGTGCCAGCTGCTGGCATACAATTTCTTGTTTTCCTGGGCGCCAGAACCACATTCAAAGATATCAGGATCGACGCATGGCCAGAAAATGCAAACAGCACTATATACCCGCAACACAAACCTAGTGAGCTAATGGGTTAATTGTGAGGATATAATTGACCCTGGAGCCAAAAATATGTCATTTCTGACATCACAATTCCTTGCCTGTCATACATCTCTCTGAGCCAGATCAGGTTTAATGATGGAACTCCATCTTTAGACCTATTCAGCATGCAGTCCCATGCCATATTAAAGTCTCCAGTAATAATTAAGTCACCTGCAGCAAATGCTAACACAGATCACAAGCCTTGGCATGTCCTCCATTCAGGCTGTAATGCATCTTGCAAGGAGAACATGCAAAGTGCGCAGGACTATTTGGCCGGCCCGAGAGAAACAGTCAAACATTCATGCACACGTTACAGAGTGACACCAATCCTTTCCCTGCTCTGAGAGCAGAGAAGCACCGCCCCACAAAGACGCAGGAACAAATAAAATGATAATAACATTCAGTTATTATGATTTTATTTTTCCTTTAATTCCACTGCTAAAAGCAGTGGGGTGACGCTCCTCTGCCTCAGCTGAGGAGCTGCCACTATATACAAATGTATATTGGCTAAAAAGACAAAGATGTTATAGGAGGTTCTAAAGAGAAATATTTCAAATTTATGATTCAAGTAGCCTTCGTCTTTGCTCTTCCACCTTTATGGAACCGAATCTACCATCTCCAAAGCAAACACTTTTCCACTGTCCTGTCATGGCCGAAAGGCACAGGAAATGGTGTGGGGGTCTAGAATGCAGAGTGGAGCAATGCTTTAAATATTTTCAGCTCATCACTCTTTTCAAACTGTTTCTTACATCATCTGCTATCGACCAGAAGAGATTACAGCCAAGGTATCAAGAAAGGAGAGCAAATACTTGTAGCATGTGAATCCCCTTGAAGATAATTATGGGATGAGAATGATTTGCCAACAGTGGCAGCAGGTACCCTAAACATTTGGTGAGGCAACCAACCAAATATTTAGGGTAGCAGCCGCATGTGGCTGTCAGTCATGGCTCATTATAAACAGTGTTTATTACAAACCACGACTGACAGCTCTGGCGTTGAGGGCAAGGCTGAAAATGAATTAAAATTGAAAATGAAAAATAAAAATGCACTAACCTCCGCTGCTTTGCCTCCTCCGGCCCTCGTGAGCTCCTTGGCACTCAGACTGCAGCAATGGAATTCTCCAAAAATCCCAACGCTGCTGTCATGGTGCAGATGAGCAGCATGAGAGCAGCACCAGCATTGGCTAGAGCAGGCTGCCTCAATGCTCCTTTGCGGTAATGGGGGCATGTGTCTGCTCTCCACCTCGCTGTCTTAGACTGCTGTGTGGAGAGGTTTACACTGCGCATGTCAGGCTGGCCGTTGCATGACAGCCAGCCAAAATTACGTGCACAGTGTAAACAGGTTGAGTGAGCACCACTCCCATGCTGCCAGTCTGCAGAAGTGGCCCGCCCCCAAACACGGCTCGGCTAGAGAAAGGGAAAAATAAAATAGTAATACATTTATTTTATTACCATTTTTTTTCACCTTTGCAACGGCGCTGGCAGCAGGGGGGTTGATGTCCTTCTGCCCTAATGGAGGGGCTACCGCTGCTTGCCAATTAAATATGCGACAATGGGTCAGATGTATTAAAGGATTTTAGTCATTTTGTGTCAATGGGAAAATGTTTTCCCAAATATGACTCTATGAATTTCCTTTGATACCTGGAGAAAAAGAGCTACATTTCTAAAATATATTTAAAGCTGATATGTGAGTGATAAATCATTTAGTGTAATGGAGATTTATTATTAATATTATGGTCTTAGTGTCTGGGACATTGCAGCTATAGCGGATGGAGGCCGTTGAAATTGGCAAAGCCTTTATTACATTACTGCTGGCAAACCTGTATGATGCACTGAGGTGATCACTTCTAGCACTCTTGATTATGGTGGCCACTAATTTAATGTCTGGTGTAGTCACTCTTAGAACACTACCAATATTAGTAGCTGGGGATGACTTCGATTAAACTTAAGTAGCTCCTATTACAGAAAAGGTTGGAGTCCCCTGATAGATTATCTGACTTTGGAAACCTGTTTGTGGTGTTTGTTGACACACTCCGAATTTTCCTTGAGATTGAGGCAAAAACACCTTGGTGAACTACAGGCCTTTCTTGTTAATGGGTTGGTGGCAAATAAAAAGCTTTAGATAAATGGATAATTGTGTATGCGCAGAACTGGTAGCACGGTGGGCTATTGTATCCTGAAGCTTTGCGGCTTATTAAGCAATGTCTCAAGCACTTGTTACTAGCCTCTCAGTAAACAAGAATACCATCTTCACCAGTGCTTAATTTGTAAAAACAAATAAGTGCCAGGGCCCTCGTCAGGAGGCCACCGCAGTTTGCACCACACATTACCACTGTACTTACATGCCTATTAACCATCACACTGCTTCACGTTTGATAATGCAGACTGTTCTAGGCCTTCAAAGCTTTATGAATGGCTTGGGGGGCAGGTATTTAGTTGTTTTTAATGTATATTAAATGAACTAAAAACTGTTTGTTCTGCTCATCTTTAAATACACAAACAGCGCCACCATAAGGCAGCTATCATAAGTGCAGGTTCCAGAAATTAAGTGACAATGCCGAGCACCGGAAACCACCAGCTCAAATTAGGCACTCATCTGCACAGGCAATTCAGTTGGGCTACTATCCTGATGTAGGCAGTTTCCATGTAGGATTGTAAAAGAAAAACATCATGCAACATATCAGGACGCCCCAGGAAAAATTTGTTTTCAAAGTTGCCTGTCATGATACAACAGAGAATAACCCCATTCTGTTTGCTTTGTGATTGTCATTCTGGGACATATTAACCTAAAGTAGCATGTATTTACCAAACATTAAAACAGGACAGAGAGAGCAGTGCAAAATTGCATGATGTCGTGAGAGTGCCCACGCATATGTTAGTAAATATATCCATCTGTGTTAATGCCCCATGCACAACCTGAGCTGTAGTTGTCTGTGGTTCCAGGTTTCTGGAAAGATTCTAGACAGACACCTGTCAATTCAAGGGCAGTGGACGGCTCCAGTTTGGCTTCTGCCGTTTACAGTGATGTGTTTCTGTTTGTCTCTGCAGATATTTTGCTGAACGGGATACTGCTTCTGCCTTGCAAGTCCTGTCTGATTCTCTTCAGCCAAAATGCAGGTAATTTTTTAAACCTGATCTATGTATTTTAAATTAAATGCAGCACCAGCAGATTCGGTTATGTTTTTGTTAAGACTTAGGGCCAGATGTACAACACATCTTACTATGTACAAACCCTATTTTGAAAGTAGGTAACCTATTCCCCACTTGTAAAATAGGGTTTGCGAGTTGCTATTAGGAAGGGGCGAATGCAAAGGCCTTCCCTTCTTCATAGTGAGCCCGCAAGGGGATGTACGATTGTTTTGCAACCGGAATGCGGTTGCAAAACAATCACAGTTTACAGCCTACTTCAAGTAGGTGGTAAGCCAGTTGTAAATGGGAAGAAGTCTGCTCTTAAAAAATTATACTGGAACGTTACATTTTTGTTTTTGAAACCCATCCCATTTTCCTTCAAGGAAATTGGACTGCATTTTAAAAAAAAGTTGCTTTATTTAAAAATCAAACACAGACATGGGGGTCTGCTGTTCCTAGGGGGCCACCATCCCTGTGTTACTGCCCATTCCCAATGGGTCGTAAATTGCAACCGGCCTCATGAATATTGATCTGAGACACATTAGTACATTTCCTTTTGCCAGTCGCTAAAATTCTCATATTGCGAGTCATAAAAGAAAATGGTCAGACATGTGGCCCTTAGTGCCTTCTGTCTACCTCGGGAATGCTTATGTACATCCCTCCTCTACTCTGTAATACCTATTTTTTACTGCAGATGCAACTTAGGCTCCGTTTGAAAGTTGGGCAAATAGGGTGGGTATTTACTGCATATGGTAAATAGTATTTCCCCATGATGGGGTATTTACTACAAGTCTCAAATACCTCCTAATCTGAGTTTTCAACTTGAAATGAGGCATAAGATGCAAAAACATCTGAATTGCGCAGGTTTTGTCATTTTTTTCATGGCCTTACCCACAATAAGGACCATATGTATGGCCAAGTCATGTAGTTCAGCACAGCAAGTAGAGCAGCATAAGCAGGTCACCTTGCTGCACTGGGTGACAGGGAAAGGGCAGCAATTCATTGTATTTAAGTCAATTTATTTATTTAAAACATTTATAAAGCGCCTGAATGGGGTATCTCCGCGCTGAGGACAACAAGCGATACAACACAGAGAAAGAATAGGAGCTAAAAAAGATGAATCTGAAGCTTTTTCCTGAATGCCAAATAGTTGGTATTCAGGCGAAGATCCAAAGGCAGCTGATTCCATAGCCAAGGGGCTATGTAAGTAAAGGATTTTCCTCCCAGTCTGGATAGCTTAATTCGAGGAACGACGAGTAGGCCTTTTCCCTCAGAACGAAGTGTGCAAGATGGGATATATTTGATAAATTTTTCAGCCAAATAGGTAGGAGCCATCTGATTGAGGCCTTTGAACACAAGGCAGCACACTTTAACATGAATTCTCTTCCAAATAGGAAGCCAGTGTAAGTTATGTAGTAGGGGAAGAGATGGGGCTCGTCTGGGTGCACTGGTCACCAGACATGCAGCAGTATTTTGCACTACCTGCAAGCTTTGTAAGTCAGAATCTTTGGCCGAAATCAGCAAAGCATTACTATAATCCAAGCGACTAAGAACTAAGGCATGGATTAGTGTTTTACGAGTACTAATTGGAAGGAAATGAAAGATCTTACGAAGCAAACTCAGCGCATAGAAGCAGGATTTTTTAATAGTTGCTATATGATCTTCCAGGTTAAGATCTCTGTTTACTAGGACCCCTAGGTTTTTAACAACTGTCTTGGGTGTGGGAGCTGTACCTAGTTCTTCTGGCCACCAACTAGGAGACCACCTAGTAACAGCATCCTTAAAGAGCATGATTTCCGTATTACTGCGTTTAACTGCAGGAAGTTATTCTTCATCCAGGAGGTAATCGTTTTCATGCCTTCCAAGAATGCGTTCTGGATGTTGGGGGTATATTTATTATATTTGTAAGATCAATTGCGTGTCGTCCGCTAAGGAAATTGGGGAAAACCCAATTTTTCTAAGAAGTGCTGCTAAGGGGGCGACATACACATTGAATAAAGACAGGCTAAGACAATAGCCCTGAGGTACCCCTTTCATGACATGGCTGATCTTAGATTTAAAAGGGCCTAGGTTCACTATTTGTGTCCTATCTGTCAGGAAATCTTGTATCCAGTTCAAGGCAGTGTCCTGGACACCTGTAGAGTGTAATCTTTCCAATAGTATTTTGTGAGAGATAGTATCGAATGCGGCAGATAGGTCAAGCAGCACAAGAATTACTGCCTGACCTGCATCTGCCAGCATTCGAATGTCATCCGTTACCTTGACCAAAGCAAGCTCGGTACTATATCTAGGACGAAAACCAGACTGGGAATAGTCCATACAGGTGTTGGATTCCAGATAAGCTGAAAGATGCGTGTTAACATGTTTCTCTAGCAGTTTACTGTATAGAGGTAGCAGAGAAATAGGACGATAATTAGTTATGATGTCCGAGGCCAATTTGGTGTTTTTACGTATGAGCATAATTTGAGCAACTTTCCATGCTTTGGGAAGTTTGCCTTCTTTAATGGAATGGTTGAAAATGGAACTGAGAGGTTCTGCCAATTCAACAGCTAATTATTTAGCGAATTTAGCGCATTCCTGTCTTTTCGGCTGCTCTGGCGCCCCTTTGGATGCCCAGCACCAACGCAGACACCCTTCCACCATGGTGCAAGGGTGCCTGCATTGTAAGGAGGATTCTTTTTGTGCAGGAATAGGCATTTACTGCACAAAAACAATCCCCTGAAGCATTTTCCTATTTCTATGTGTGCTGCACTACGCAGCACACGTAGAAAGAGAAGGAGAAAAAAACACATTTCTCCTCGTTACGCCTCACCTGGGGAGGCACAGGTTTTTGGCCCACGTCAAAGTTCATGGATATTACATGGGAACACCCATGCAACGCTATGGTAACGCCTCCCTGGCACAGAGTAATGCAACGGAGAGGGATTAGCGCTGCATTGCATTTCTCGAGATTTATGAAGCCACTCATGGCTATGCACGTGGTCTTGCGTGGCATGATAAATCTAATTTTCTAGTTTGCGCCACTCTTGCCCCTAAATGTCAGTAGTCGTGGGTCTGAGTACAAATAGGGTCCAGTAGGAGGTGATAATTATTGCACCTAATACAAATCTGAAACCGAGGTTTTCGGAATTTATTGAATGCAATAACTTTTGCATATTCTTGGTTTTGGAAAGTAAGGTGGATTTTGTTGTTTAAAGGCCCATAAACTACGTGTCTTGATAAATACTAGGCCTTGGACCTGCTGAAACGTAATGGAGGTGCAATCTTTACTTTACCGCATCTGGTAATTACAGACTGCGATAAACACAGTACTTTTACAGCTGCAGTTTCTGCGCAAACTAGTGTTTGCCTAGGGATATCAATGTAACTGTAAACTTGGAATCAGGCCCCAATTGACACAAAACTAGTAATTTCGATCCTGGGGTGAACACCCTGTTTGTACAGAGAACAGAATGTAACCCTTAACTCGTGACTAGGACCCAAATGTGCAATACACCTGTGTAACTGTTCTTTAAAAATTCAAGTTTACTTGTACACGTCTTGTTTTTTATTCTGAATTTATGCTACTGCCTGAACAAGTAAAAAAGGATTCTGCCAAATTAAGAGCTACTTCACCGAATTTAGTTGACCAGAGGCAATTAAAAAAGTTCCAAAGGCCAAATGCCTTCTTTGTGTAAACGTTTTAAACATCTTAATAATGTATTAGAAAGCAGTGTGCAATCCTCTTTTCTTTTCTTCTTGAACCTTGCAGTGCAAACACTGTTGCCTAAGATCCAACTATTGGGAGGTTTCAGTCTTTGTGAATATCTAGAAACTTGAACAGGCTTCAGAAGTCATAGAATACCTGGAATCCATAAGTCTGTCTCAGCAAACATTCTCTCCCACCCATTGAGGCTGGCCACACATTGGACCTGTTTTCATCTGTAGCTTGTCCTTCTCAGGTTTAGTAGTTGAACAATACTCCTGGGCAGATTAACCCCTAATCACTTTTAAGACAAAAAAGGAATGTATTCACACGAGTGGGAAAATCACAACCCATGACACCCCTATTCCTTGGAACTGTAAGACTTACTCGGCAAGACACATAGCAGCACGGCCATCGAGTGAGGGTCTGGCATTCCAGATGCCATCTGGGTGACGGGGCAGGTTTTGCGCATCCTGAGTGGAAGAATTAGAATTAGTTTGTGCTACTACAAGTCACAGTTGCCTGGTGACTTCCTGTGCTGAAGGGCTTGGACCACTTTTGAGTAGTGCGTTCATCGCTCGGTCTCCACACTCCCATTTTTAGACAAGGTCATAGAAAGTTGCATAGCTTCCCAACCTGCTTCACACATTCGAACAAACAACCTCGGAGACGCTCTCCAATCAGGTTGCCGCCATGGCCACAGTCCAGAAATTGGTATCCTCCATATAGTCAATAACTCACTTAGAATCCTTGACTCTGGTAACTCTTGCCGCCTGGTCCTCCTGGACTTGTCTGCTCCATTGGGCACTGTCAACATTCTGGACCTCCTTCGCACTCTTGAACAATGCATGGTATGTGGAGGCACAGTCCTCAACTGGTTCTCATACCTAACCATCTGTTGCCAAAATGTGAAAATGGGCAACTCATTCTCGAGACCGCTCAGCGTGCATCAAGGGGTCCCTCAAGGCTCGTTCCTTCCCCCAACCCTCTTTAACCTCTATCTAGCATCACTATGTGCAATTCTCGAAACTCTGTGATATTCTTTCACCTCTATGCTGACGACACTCAAATGTACATGGCAATCTCATCCCCTGAATGCATTGCGCTCCTTTCAATCACACTCCTAAAGATTCACAATTGGATGTCTAAATCCCATTTAGAACTCAACCCAATTTCAACAGAATTGCTTTAGATTTCACCTCTGAAAGCAAAAACTCAATTACAGGAATGGATGGCTAACTTTCCCGCTCTGGGTGACTGCCCAGCCATTGTCCGGAGTGCTAGATCACTTGGTATCATTCTTGACAATCAAAAAACAGTAGAACTGCATTACTGTGCCCATCCCAACTTGTGTGACTGACAGACACGCTGGATGCACAGCATAACAATGTGTATGTCACAAGAGAAATAGCCCTGTAGTAGTATCCGAGTTCCCTCTGTGGTTAGCACAGGGTGTGATGTGAAAAAGAAGGTAATATCTCTGTTCCTGTTGGGATGTATAGGAATGTGTCTAATTTCCATGGTAAATGCCTGAGGGTTCACACAGACTAATATAGTATTAGCTAGGAACACCACAGAGATACAATTGGAACCTCGAAAAACACCCTTTGGTCTTATCCCATTATACAAGAACTGTATGCCTGTAGCTGTAGGAGCAAATCATTGACTCTTGAGAACTGGAGGATATTTTTTGAGTACTACTTCCTTTCCCCATTTAGGGCCCAATTCACAAAGTGATCGGTGCACCTTAATTCAACTAAGGTGCTACAGTGCTTGGCTGGCGTTGAAATTTGGTTAACTCCCTCAAATCTGTGATTTTGTGTCTATTCACACATATTTCCAAGGTAGACTCCCACCCTGGGTACTTTCGTGGGCATGGCAAAAGTCTTTCAGGTTGGAATCAAGTTGAAACAGCTCCATAATTGGTGGGTGTGTAGGGGAATGAGTTTTTGTTTGTGAACTAATCCTTGTGGAGAAGAAAAGAAAGTGCAAACATACTTCTGCTAAATATTTCCAAATGCATAATTGTAACCATGTATATTTAAAACTTGTTAATGTTTACACTTCGGAGTGTGCCTATAAATCTGGGACTATTGAAGTAATACTGGAATTCTTCAAAGATTCCCCAAAATGTGTAAAGCTGCTCCAAATGCAGAATAAACTATAGTTCAAGATTTATGTTTTGTGATTTGGGAACTTAGTTTCTTCACTCTAATCTTCTCTTTTGATAAAGAGGAGAAATGCCTCTATGGCAAGCATCCCATTGCTGCCACCACAAATGAGATTTGTGGTCAATACTACAGAGTGGTCCTGTGTGGTCCTGTGAGCTTCAGCCTGATTTCCACAGGAAGTAGTTTTTGTTATCATATCCTCTCACTGGAGACCGTAAATTTGAATATTTTCTGATATGCTTGCTGAGCCACACAGACCGATTCTACTAGGTAAGTCAGATTATTTCGCAAAACCAACAAGTTCCCTCGTCTTGCTATTATGAAAAGTGTCTTGTCAACTACAATGGAGGCTTCTGATAAGCAGCTGGAGGTAGTTTGTGTACGAGGATAAGAGTTAAACAGTCTAATCAATGACTAATATTGTTGCTGTTTGTTTCAAATTCATCCAAAATGTTATATACAGTAACCAGCAAAAGCTGTCTGCAGATGCAATGTGTTTGATGCAGTAATGCTTGTATTATTATTATTATTTATTATTTGAAGGATGCTTGTATTTTTATTTATTATTTGAAGGATAAACGTTTTAATTTGTCATTTCACTATTATTTTTTCTTTTACATTCAAGGGAATTCACTAAGGAGGAGCTCAGGTATTCTATGTTTTCATTCATTTTAAGTTAACTTACTTTCATCCTAATTTTGTTAAAAACTACCAAATACCAACAAACTAAAATGCATTACTTAGAATGGTTTGCGTCTAGTTGTTCAACTTTTCAAGAACAAATTAATGGAAACTGAGAAAAATTATTTTATACTTTTTATCCACCTACCCATAACAAGAATCCATTAGCAACACTAGCAAATTTAAAAGTGCAGAGATCATATCCACCTTTTTTCTTAGCAAACCTATACATCAATAAAGACATTCACATTTTCCTAGTGTCACCAAAGGACAAAATTGACTAATTAAAAAAAGTATTATATTCATGTGAATTAAAATGGACAGGACAGTAGAGGAGGACAATAGGCTAGTAACACACTAATGGAAGAATATAAGAGCATGTGGTGTGAGCCATTATGCATGTTTAATGCACCAAGTGTTAGACAATTTATTATGAACATTGATTTCTTTTGCATACTATGTCATTTTGTACAGTGTGTGTGTAAGGCCCAAGTGCAAAATATTTCAGAAACAAATTTAGAAATACAGATTGTTCCACTGTTCCACATTGCTCCTGTCATCTTCAACTTTTACATGGAGCCTCTTGGTGCTCTACTCATAGATGACAGCATGAAGATTCACTAACATTCTGATGATACACAACTTCTCTTGAAAGCCTCCTCTGCTTCAGACATCCAGCGCCTCAAACACAGCCTGCACATCATCCTGGCCTGGATGTCTAGTGCCTACCTCAAGCTCAACCTAAACAAGATAGAATTCCTGGTATTTGCTACGAGAAACAGACAAGAAACAGTACAAATCTGACTCACTGATATGAATGCTAATGGCTTCAAACCCCAGCTTTTACCATACACTAATCTCACCATCAAGGAACATATTTTCAAAAAACAAACAAAGAGAGTCTGGTACCAACTCTCTCTTCTATATAAAGAGAAACAGTTTCTTCCAGAAAGTGACTTCAAAACTGCTGTTCATGACCAAGTACTTGTGACCCTGCTTGATGGCCTCCCTGACTCCACACTGGGAACCCTTAAGGGAATACTACACACCGCACCACATTTAAGCCAGGGCCTGAAAAACGGATCACTGACAGAACATCGACGGACAAAATATCAACCTACAGAAAAATCGACGCAGGAATATCGAAGGCAAGAATATCGACATCCTAGCTACAACATGGTAAGTACGAAAATATCGAAACCAAAATATAATAAAGAGTTAAAAATATCGTAATTAAAAATATCATTTTTTTTATAAAAAAGTGTCAATTAAAGTAAATAATACTTATAAACAAAATAAACATAGGTAAAAATATTTACTAATGTTTAAAATTAACAAATAATATATATACAATAATATAACATTAATTAAACATATACATAAAATATATAATATATACTTACTTAATAATACGTTTTAATAACTATTTTAATAACTTATAAATTATTAAAAAATATTATAAGTTACAAATACATCTACACACATAAACCAATAACATAAATAAAAAGTAAATAATTATATTTAATAAATTAAAAAAATTAAATATACTTTCAATATTTTTAAAATTAATTATATACTACATTATCAAAAATAATAAACAAAATATTAAATAGATACATAAATAAAACTACTATTCAAAGTCCCAAAAAAACTACAGTAATAATAACGTTGGATAGCATAACACTTAAAATTACTATTCCAACCTCAGAAAATGCAACAGTAGGGAAAGCGTTGGATAGCGTAGGGGTAAAAATTACTTTTCCAACTCCAGAGGGTGCAACAGTACGGAAAATGTTGGATAGCGTAGGGGTAAAAATTAGTATTCCAACTCCAGAGGGTGCAGCAGTAGGGAAAGCATTGGATAGCGTAGGGGTAAAAATTACTATTCCACCTCCAGAGAGTGAAACAGTAGGGAAAGCGTTGGATAGCGTAAGGGTAAAAATTACTATTCCAACTCCAGAGGGTGCAACAGTAGGGAAAGCGTTGGATGGAATAGGGGTAAAAATTACTATTCCAACTCCAGAGGGTGCAACAGTAGGGAAAACATTGGAAAGCGTAGGCTTAAAAATTACTATTCCAACTCCAGAGAGTGAAACAGTAGGGGAAAACATTGGATTGCGTAGGGGTAAAAATGACTATTCCCACGCCAGAGAATGCAATAGTAGGGAAAGCGTTGGATAGCAAAGGTGTAAAAATTACTATTCCAACTCCAGAGAGTGAAACAGTAGGGAAAACATTGGATAGCGTAGGGGTAAAAATTACTATTCCCACTCCAGAGAGTGCAACTGTAGGGAAAGCATTGGATAGCATAACATTTAAATATAACATACTTATAAATAATGTTTGTATTTAAAATAATATATAATGTAATATTTAAATAACTACATCATTTACAAATACCCATTAATAATTATTAAAAACATAATTACAATTGATTAATGTATTAACAATAAATTAACAATGAATACCAACAAATATTAATTAATAATTATTAGTCACCAAATAATAAATATTGAACAATAAAATGTTTTTCATTACAAGAAAAATATTAATTATTGAAAATTAATTAAAAATGTAAAAATATAAACAAAATTTTTTTTCATACAAAAAAATACTTTTTATGAAACAATGATTACTAATTAATTAAAAATAATTTACAATTAAAAAAATAATTATCAATTAAAATAATGAATTGCCAATTAATAATTCATTAAAAATAAAATAATCATCAATACCATTAAATAAAAATAAATCATTACTTAATTGCAATTAAATTACCTCCCACCCAATTCCTCTATTAACCCACAACCTGCTACAGAAATAAACACAAACATTTATTAAAATGTAATTCCTAAAAATTAATCATTAATTTAGTATATTTAATTTACTTCCCACCCTAATCCCCTATAAACCTACAACCCGCTCGGGTACTAAAACATAAAATTGACAAAAAATAACATTATTAATATATAAAAATAGTACAAATATCATTTGAAACAAGTAATATACTTAACAAAAAACATATAACACATACATAATAAATACATAATAAAATACATAACAATGATACAAATATCGATATTAGTAACATCAAGATTAGTTACATCGATATATATGCTATAGATATTGCTAACTTCGATATTACTTACATCGATATAAAAAAAAAATGATATTACTTACCTTAAGGTCGATATTCTGTCCAACGATATTCTTGACCTCGATATTCTGTACCGTCGATATTTCCAACTTGATATTTTGTAGGTCGATATTTAAAACTCGATATTTAGACTGTGCACCCTGAAAAACATATGATCTCTTTGCCAGCCAGCAGCATCGTTAAAATCAGCTGCTTCATGTAACAGCCATCACGACCGGCACCCCTGCTTATCTTACAAAACATCTCAAGACCCCAGCAGAATGAGACTAAGGGCCTCTTCACAAAGGGAGTTACGTGTAAAAAAGTTATGAGTGCAGAGTCTCCGCACTTGGGGCAGAATCTCCATACTGTGTACTCTCTGCAGTGCGCTGTATTGAGATTCTGCCACAAATGTGGAGGCAGCAGGCCTTTTCTATCTAAGCACCCAAGATCTGGAACAACTTCCCTGTATCTATAAGGACTGCCTCAAACCTGCTCCAGTTTAGAAAAGAGTTGGAGACTAAGTATAATTTCTTTCTGAAAGGAAGGGAAGGATGGATTTGTATGGATTGCCAAGAGAAAGAAGTTCCAAAATGTGGATACACTCCCATTGAAACGATTTTGTTTCAGTTGGACACCTGAACAAGATTGTCAGAGCTGCATAGGTGGTGTCAGAGAGCTCAAGTTTCTAAGCTAAGTAGTCAAGGGATCGAAGGGCATTAGTTTGTGAACTAAACAAATAAGTGTGTAAATAAATCTGGCCTGAAATGGGAGCCAACTAAGGGTGATCAACATGGGGGTAATGTGGTCAAAGCAGTCAGTTCTAGAGATCATTCAGGCTGAAGTATGAAGTAAGGCTCTAAAGCAGGAGAGGAGCAAGGGGAATGCTGGGAATACCAGTAATAATGGAATTGCCTTACTCAAATCCCAGGAGAACCATAGATTGGACAACTACCTCGAAGCATTGGTCTGGTAAAAAGTAATTGATAAGTCTCAACTGGTAACTTTCATTGTGTGCCATGTTACTGATCAGTTTGCTAAGGTTGAGGCTGGATGTCTAGAAGAAATGACAAGGGATGTTGATAGATGAAGTACAAGCTAGGATGTCAGTTTTGAACCTGGGTGGAAGAGATCTTGAAATGAGCGGGAAGAGCATAAGCTAGGATGGAGCATCGAAGGCATCCGTGTTGTATAAGGATGGTGCTAAATAGAGCTATCTACGTTGGCCCTAAATATTCGTCAGCAAATACTTATGATTCAGGAAAGGGCCCATAGTTCAAGATTGAAAAATATCGGTGTGCTTTTGGTTAAAGCTGTAATCACCCTCGGATCAGCATTTCTCTTGTAGGAAAACGTGTAATAGTTGATTTATAAATGCAAATGCAAATACCACAGCACAGAACAGTGCTTCGGCACAGATTGGCTGGCAGCTCTTTTACGATGATAGTTATTTGTTCAATTAAATTCAGACAGATGGTCTGTGTATCATGCCAACTGTTCCAAAGAAGTAAATCACTCTTAGATGCGTCCATGTTTTGAAAAAACTTCCCCATTTTAATGTGGTTGCATTTTCAGGAACATACTGATCGTACGTTTGCAAAATAATGGCTCGTGCTACAGAATAATTATAGAATCGGATAACTGGAGAAAGAAAATGATGTCAAGAAGTATAAAGGAACGATACCAAAAGCTTATTTTATTATTTGTTTTGCACAGTCATTTATGCGAAGCCCACCATCTTTGGGTAAACATAGAAAATGTGCACCAACCCAAAAAATATTCTATAACATTTTATTGTTTGCTTTTTGTGAATTCATGTTGAGACGCTGAGAAATCACACTACTGGATATTATGACATTTTTCACAAGTTTCTAAATAGAAAAAAATATGAAACATTTTCATATAAGTTCTGTAAATTATATAGGTAATAAACAATCACTGTTCCGCAATCTGCTTCAAGACAGGTCCTCAATCTGCTTCAAGACAGGTCCTTTCTTTTTCTTAGCAACTGTAAATGTTATTAAATGATAAATATTTTTGATCTAATTGAGCATTTTTTAAATTATTTGTGAGTTATACAACGTAGTTATCTGAGGGCACTGCATATCCAGATTCATCCGGATTAGAGTCTAGTTGCATAGCAAAATCAAGAAATAAACCTTCTGACAAACCTGGAGCTACCCCCTATCGGCAACTCTGCCCCCAGAGACCAGCTACGACTGGAACTAGAGAAACTCCTTGTGTTGATTGAGCACCTCCAGGCCTATGACCATAAGGCCTACAATATGAGAGCATGTGACAAGTGTGATAAGTCGAGAACGCTGTTGGCTTGTTTGACCAGGTCAGATTGGTAAAGCTCCCGGATCCTTCAGATGCACACTTCCGATGATAGGATAGTGTATATTCCAACTGACATTAACAAGGTCTTCACGAGGTACTATGCCCAGCTCTCTATCAAGCAAGATGGGGCCAACCTATGTATGATGATGTTCTAGCAACAGGGACACACAGAGTCCCTGTTGGGGTGGTAACCACTATAGGGTGTGAAATAATGGTCCAAGAAGTAAGAGAAGCCATCAAAACGATGGCCTGAGGCAGGATCTCTGGCACAGACGGCCTTCCCATATAATATTATTTAACGTATGTGGATGTCCTAGCCCCAGCAATGACCAAATTGTTTAACGCCGCTAGGGATGCCAGTTCCCTTGCTTCGAAACTCAGCGAGGCTCTATTAGTTCCCCCTTCTTAAGAAGGATAAACCTGAGGGGTTGGTTACCTTATATAGAGCTCTCTCTACACCGAATGTTGATTATAAGCTATTGAGCAAAATCCTAGTAAACAGGTCACTTCCCCATGTCCAAGACCTTTTGCATGAAGACCAAACGGGATTAATCCCTATTCAAAATACTGCAAGCAATGCCCGTCCATTGGTACGAGCTATGCACTCTACGTGAACCGAACACCTGAAACCCCTTGTCATGGCTTTTGACATTGAAAAGGCCTTCGATTCACTGCGCTGGAACTATCTGTATGCTGCAGTCACTGGGGTGGGAGTAGGTAGTGGCTTCCTGGGCTGATAGCGTGTAATATAAGAGCGACCATTGCCTCCGTGAATCCCTCTATACAATTGTAGTTCTTCCTCCCTCTCTCCATGATGGGAAGAGTTGCTTTCTCAAAGATGACATTTCTACCCAAGTTGCTCTACCTTTTTACTATGATAGAGCGCGCAGGTCACCCGACTATAATTTTACCATATGCACATTGGGCCCATAAATTTTCAATTTACCATATTTATTAATCGGGTAACCTTACACTCTACTACCAGTAACCCTGTTCCTTCCTATTGTATTTCAAATGTACCCGACTTACCAATCCACCGCTACGGGTACCTATGACCACAATGGATCAGGGAGCTAGCTGTAAAAGAAAGGCAGGCATCCAAATACCTTTTCTATATTTTCACTCATATAATAACCACAAACTCGGGGAGTTTTTAAAACCTTTATCTAAAATTCGTCAGTTTCATTAAGCCAATGAACTGTCAATAACTAAAATTATAAAGAGCATGTATCCATATAGGAAATAAATCAGGCCAACCATTTAGAATTCTAAAGGAAGGTAAAAACAGGGAACATGCTAGTAAGAATTTTCAGGAATTTAGACTAGTCAGGAGTGACTAAAGGACGGGGAAAGATAAGGAACATGCTAGAATGTACCCCTTCAAAAGTGGGCACAGTACGAGAATTTAGTCAGTCTATGGAGACTCGAAAAGTAACATGTGACTATAGGAAGGGTAAAAGTGGAACACGCTAATATTTCAGAGCAATCACTTCAATTAGCTAAAGGAAGGTAAAGAAAAGGAACATCTATTTCATAAGCTATATGCAGGAACGTACTTAAAAGATAAGGAATATTGGAACATGCTAATATAACAACTATGATGTATGACTTTGTCATTCGTCAGTGCATAGAAAGCATGGAAAATCAATATGCAAGAGTACGTCTTTATTAAAGCAAGGAAAAGAATGAAAGATGCAGAATAGATTTCCCAGCTCTATATTTACCTAGAACGGTGTGAGGACCAACCCTGGCCACGGGTCAGTTAAGGACAGGAGAAACCCCAAGGAAGGACAGTCGCCAGTAGGCCAGCAGGTGCAGAATGGACACCCCAGGACAGGACAGGAAGACCAGATTAGGATCAGGACAGGACCATCAAGGAAAGACCAGCACCCGCAGTTTGGTAGCAACGCCTGCGCTACACCCTCTCTGCAGCTATCAGTCAGAACCCCGATTGGGTTATCGAATTCCCCAGCAAAGTGCTTCGCCAGCACTTAAGGTTCTCAAAACCCCGCTTGGGTCTGTGGAAATTACGGACAGAGTGCTTCGCAGCTCTCTGTATCAGTCACCTATTGAGTGCGTTGGGTCAGTGACTGGTCAGCTATTCGGACAAGTCGGACAAATTCTCTAGCTAAACCTAGGCTAGTTATACTGTTTTTGGGTCAGTGTACCACCCCCCAAATGTTGCAAGTGTAAGAATCCCCAATTTCGATTGGTCCTCAGGTCAACACACCAACCAGGATTAACTTCTACAAGCCCCAATTTGCATCTTTTGGGACCGCCTATTGAATTTGGGGTTGCCATGACCTATTCTACAAAATACAATGGAGAATACAAAGATTATGTACAATTGTGTCAACTGCAGGACAGTTCAGCTTCTTCTACTAGATGAAGGTGCATCTTCCCAGGCGCATCTTGGCGGGGACCTCTGGGTTGGCGCACGTTCAATGTCATAGAGTTCATCCTCTGGCGGAAGACTGTCATGCGCAGAAAGGCTGTTCAATATGGAGTATTCCATCCCTCATGCCCAAGGATTACGATACATGAAAAGTAAAGGAAAACAATTTAGAACATAGAAATAAATGAATACACTGTACACCAGGAATCCCTATATGACTCCCTTTACTTTATTTTAACTATAGCATTAAGATTAGTGCAAAAACAAACAGCAATGCAGAAAGCGGCAGGGCAAGCTTCGGCATGTGAGAATACAAAGCAGCCATCTTAAGTCGAGTGCGCAAGCGCGAAAGGTTCCCACCAGAACTGCGAATACGTCACGTCACGTGAGTGTGACCGACGCATGCGCAGATGAAATTCCCGCTAAGCAGCGCCCATTTTAGTGGCAAGCGTATTAAGGTTAATAAACACATATGCAAGCTTCTCTAGGACACCCCGTGTAATGTAAAATGTGCAATATTAGTAACACGAACATTATTGGTTATATTTATTAACATTATTTGAGGTTCTTGATACAAGCAAGTCGCTTTACGTGCGAGTCCTTGCTCCATCAACTACACTGTTGGTCCGCCTTCCTTGGTCCTTTTTAAAGGAAATGGACGGCTTACTGACTCATCTTATCTGGGGTACTAAACACAGTCGCATAGCACTGGGTAAATTGTGCCTCCCTGTAGATGAGGTGGACTAGCAATCCCAGATATGGAGCTTAATAAACTAGCCTCACAATTGAAATGGATGGTGTATTGGCACAACCTCTGATGGTGCAGCAACACCGGGGGACGTTGATTCCTTTCGGCACATGCCACTCTGTTGGCATTACTCCTTATGCCTCATCCTCAGCCCTGAGTAGAACTCGAGGGACCCTTGTTGTCCTCCATTCGATTTGCATGGTCCCAGGTATTGTAATGCACCATCACAACACTTCCCTATGCTAAAGAGCTGCCCCTGTCGATGCCGCTCTACCTCCCACACACAGGGGACTGGACTACACAACTGGGAGTAAAGAGGTTTGGCGAGGATTGGAGGCTCATTTTCCAGTGGCCAATTGCCGGATTTCCCGGGCTTGGTGACTGGGTTTGACATGCCCCCACACTATTTTCTCCTCTACTGCACAGGGGTAGCCACTATCAAGTGGATGTTGGATAGAGAATTGCTGGAACTCTCCAAACACATTTGCCTTAAGACTATCAGCACTACAATGGGCCAGAAAAGAGCAATCACACTTCACTATAGATCACTACTCTCCCAAACTAAAGACAATCTCTCGCCATTTCAAAGACCATTTGGCGGTAGATATCGGGAGAGAATTGAGAGGCAAAGACTGGGTTAATGTCCTTAGGCATACCTCTCAAACCTCTCGAAATGATTGATTTAAATTAATACAATCCTATTATCTTCACAGAGTATACTTGACTTTTTAGTGGATCAACAGAATGTTTCCGGAGGCACAGGCCACCTGTCTTAAATGCATCAAGATGGGGCATACCTTTACCACATGGTTTGGGATTGCTCCATTCTTCTGGAATACTGGGTCAAAGTGATTGCCCCTATAAACACATCTGCCTGCCACAACCTGGATATGGCCGCAGCTGTCTGCATATTGGGACTGTTTCCTAAACCCCATAGTAAAACCATCACCTTCCAATTTTTGAACCTCGCTTTAATACTGGTCCACAGACATATTTCCATGTTCTGGAAATCCCCTACGGGCCCTCACACACCCTTGCAGGTCTCATGCTTCATCATTAGGCTTGCTCCTAGTTGGGCTGGTCCTGCAATGCCTGAGAGTACCCTTTATCACAGATCTTTTTCCAAAGCCATGATGTGAAGTGCAAGTTGAGGGCGCTTAATGTAAGGAAAGGTAGGTGTCGATGTAGTGGTTAGTGACTTAAAAAAGGCTAGGCAAGTCACAAATCAAATTTAAATCCATGAGTATGCCCGACTTATTAAAAACGTAATGTTACCAGTGGGGACCATGATTCCTGGTGACTTATAAGGGCAACATGTTTCATGTGGTCAATAAGTCAAGATGTGATCTAGGGCAATTCTTCAGGACCGTAACATTTAGAACTAATCTACACAGTGTCTGGGACAAAGGATGCAAAAAGTTGTGTCCAAACACTAAGTGCCCTATAAGTGCACCTGCAGAATGTAAAATCACTGACCCAATGAGGGAGATGTCATCACCTCCTCAAGAAAAATACTAAGATAAATGCTAACATTTTTTGTGTGGTCATCCATTGGAGAACTTCACCAACGACCTGCCCCTTCCCCATCTCAACTCCTGAGGCACTTGAGAAGGGGTAGGTCGTTGGTGAAGTTCTCCAAAGGAGGACCACGCTAAAACAAATTGCGTTAATATCAGTGTGTCTCTTGAGGAGGTGAGGCCATTAACCTCATTGGATCAGCTCCAACTTGTTAAATTATTGGGCAACGCTGATGAAAGTTAAGATTTATTAGTGAAGTGACATTTTTTACCATTATCTGATTTAGGTCGAGTTGCTTTCATTAAAATGTTGGTTCAACCACTATTCTTATTTTTATTTGCCAGTGTTCCATTTAAGCTTAGTAAGAGTTATGTTAATTAGGAAGCTTTTTATGGACGCATGAGCGTCCAAATTTCGAACTGAACATCTTAACGTGGCTTAACGCCGCCCTGCAAATATGGCACCCTTTCACTCTATACTTAGGAGCCTATTAGGATGGTGGGCGGATTGCCCCCACCGGGGTGGCGGTAGCTACCGCCGGCCCAGCGGTAGCTACTGCTGGCCCGGCGGGGGCAATCCGGGGGCAATCCGCCCGCCATCCTCAACAAAATGAACCCCCGCCACATTAGGATGGCTGGGGCTTCCGCGGCGGATGGAAAGTCCGCCGCATTTCCGCTGGTCGATTTCGCGACCGGTGGAAAAAAGTGCTTTTCTATGGTGGCGGTTTCTCACAGACACCGCCAACCATATTACGATGTGGGCGGTCCGATGCTTTGAGAAGCATGTGGTCTTTACTTTGGGGGCCTGTTGCTGGCCCACATGGTGAAGGCGAGGTAGGGGGTGCACATGGGGGGTACCTGTGGTACCCCCTGCATTTGCATACACAATGCGGCAGGCACCGCGCGATGCCTGCTGCTTTGTGTATGCAAATGCATAACATGCATTTTTAACATTGCGGCGGGTGCTGTTGCAAACACCACCCGCCGCAATGTTAAAAATGCATGGTGCGCCCGCCAGTGTGGCGGGTGCATCATAATGTACATGGCGGGACCGCCGCTCAGATCGCGGGAGGTCCCGTTTTCCACGAGGATGGCGGGCGGGCAAAGTCCGCCCACCATCCTAATGTGCCCCTTAGTGTGAAAGGGGTGGGCTATGGGTATTGTGGTGGGCGTTCCGCCGCAACACCCATTGATTTTGACACTAGCCCCTATTCACAAGGGTGGTGTAAATAGGAGGCAGCACCAAAGTGAAGACTAGGGAAAACCTGGTCTTAACATGACAAAACAATGGAAATGCATTATTGCTCCTCTTTTTCGTTGTTTCTATGTGTGCTGCATTGTGCAGCACACATAAAACCAGCAAAACGCCATGAATGAATGTTTATGTTTCATTAAAAAATTACGATTTGCAACTTCTATGTGTGCTGCACAATGCAGCAAACATAGAAGTTTCAAATCACCATTTGTGATTGTTTATGTGCAGGAAGGGACAACTTCCTGCACATAAACAACCATTCCCTCAACTCAGGCGCCCTTGACAATGCTGCAACAGTGCCTGTGTTGGCGCTAGGCAGCTTAATTTAGCGCCAGCGCTTGGGAAAATGCAGGGATGTGCAATATCTTTGTAACGGCAGAGCGTGGCATTAGCATTTTGTGCTTAACATCACCCTCCGCCATTCCCTTGTAAATATGACCCTGAGTTTTTTGCTAGATGGATGCTCTATTACACCCTCGGTTCCTGCACGAATGTTTTAATGTCCCTAATAAATGGTTTTGTCAGCGGAAGGAGATTGGTCCCACATTTTATTTACCTGCTCTGTTTTGCAAACATTCTGGGGCAAGATATTTCGATTTCTAAGCCAACAGCTAGTAAAAAAGGTGATACCAGATTAACTATTAGTACTTTTGGGCTATTGGGTAATAATGGGGCATTTTTGCGGAGTGGACAGATTGTATTTTTTTAGCTGTTTAGCTGATTCAAGTGCACAATCTCTCATTCTAAAATTTTGGAACTCGACAAGGGACCTCTTACTTACTCAATGGCAAGCTAAAATTAATAGGGTAAGATAATTGGAATATGCTTATGCTAAAAGGAACAGTCGAATGACGAAATCTGAGCAGCTGTGGCCCTTTTTCCGGCAGAATGGGGAGTTGGTGGTAAATAATGAAAACCCTTCAAAAAGCATTTTTTTTGCTTTAAAAATTGTGCCATGTTGCAGACATACATGCCCTAAGGGCATGTATGTCAGCAACATGTGCACCCATGCACAATTGAGGGGTGCAACAGGGTGTCAAAGTGACACCCTGCCACCCTTCAATGTTTCCCCCAATTACCGAATCGGTATTTACCGATTCGGTAATTGACATTGATTCCTATGGGCCTCAAGGCCCATAGGAATCAATGACAATTACAGACTCGGTAAATACCGATTCCTTAATTACCGAATCATACTGATTCGGTAATTAATTCAGTAAATATACCTACATCCCGATTGCCAGTTCTTAAATACCGAATCGGTATGATTCGGTATTTAAGAATCGGTAATCTGGGATTACCTACATCGGGCCCTTGGTAATTTAGGAGTATCTATTTATCCATGAACATCTTAACTAGACAGATTACAGCACATAATTCAGTTCAGAAAAATAAATCACAAACCAGCTTTTCAATAAACCTGATTCGAATATCTTATCTGATAGTATTAAGGTTCTCCTGCAGAACATGTTTTTTTAATGGAACCCGAGGTTTTCTCTTAATTTGGTATTTTAGTGGCAGATGCCAGTGCCTTCAGCCTAGAGGAACTGATAGTATATCAAAATACCACCAACAAAAATATTGCCCTACAAAACTATATATTCCATAATACCGAGTTACTACAATATTGTGATGGTACATATATTGGCAAGTAGAGAATTACTATTCTTACCTTCATATTGAGGTAAACTGAGATTATACATGTACTTAGGATATGTAGATGTGGAGTTAAAATAGTAAATCTATATTTAACTAAATAAACTTACCTTCACAGTATTGTATTAGTAAATATTCTGGATACAGTATTTTTGTAGGGCTATTTTTAAAACTAGATATTCTGATAGTTTTTTTAATAGAGTTTTATATAGTGTGAACTAGACTCGAGACATCAGGTATCAGAGTGCTTTACATGAGCACCAGTTTCGTTAAATTATGAGGACACATTAACTTTTTTTTTTTTGTTAGGCACGGGGAGATTAAGTGATTTGCCCAGAATAACAGGATCTTGAGCGTCATTGCCGAGACTCGAACCCGGTTCCCCAGTTTCGAGGTCGACTGCTCTAGCCGCCTCTCTCAGTGCACCAGAACACTTTTCCTGAATCACCAATGGAAGCACATGACTTCTTGTTGTTGATGCAAGGACTCTGTATGTACAGTGGCGTAGCTACAGAGGGTGCGGGGGGAGGGCGGACCGCCCCAGGCGGCACTGTTTTGGAGGCAGCAGCGGAGGCCGCGCGGCACTTGTGGTCCGTTGCTTGCAGCAGCCTTTATGATTTATTTGGGGACACCGGACACTCACTGTCTGACACTTTGTCAGTCAGTGTCCCCAGCCCCCAAATAAATTATAAAGGGGGCCGCAACGCCGGGCCACCAGTGCCACACCCGCGCCACAGCACAGTTTTAAGTGCAAGCAAACTTACCTGCTTGCAACTGCTGCCTGCCTGCAGCGCACGCACGCTGCACGCACGTTGCGCGGTGTTGGTGTGGTGCACGCGCGTCTGCAGAACACGTCCGTGGGTGGAATGCATGTGATGTAAGTCACTTCCCGCTACTGTTAGATATATATATTTTATTTACTGGCTAGATGCTAGTAGAGAGAGAGAGAAGGGGTGGTGGGTGGAGGGTGGAGGGATGTAGTTTGGGGGATGGGGTGAGGAGGCGAGCCTGGAATGGCGGGACAGTGGACTTGAGTGAGGTCTGCACACATGCCATCCGGGATTACTTAGAGGCACCTAGTGCAATCTACAAATAAAACACCAAGATGTTATGGAAGAATTAAAGACCCAGTAAGTAGGCGACCTTTTTTTTTTATTAATAATGTATGTTTAGAACATTCAATTTTCCTTTTGCACCTTTAAACAGTGCTTGACTGGGAACTGTCTAATTTTTACCAGGAGTGGGTATGTTTATTAAACTAGCAATGCTTTGCGTAGCTCAGGGTGAGTGGCTTACCCGCAGGACTGTTCTCTACATTTACACCCTGATGTACATTTTTTCCCGCAAAGTGGCAATATTTCTTCCCAGTGCTAGTTGGTGCTAAAATAGGATTTGCAGTTTCACCTCAAGTAAATTTTTTTACTGTTTTCCTCACGACTTTGAAACTTGATGGATTTGTACCAATATTTTCTTCTCCGAACATCATGCAGAAATTCTTGACCATAGTGTTAAATGGCATATGAAGAAAATATTGTGAGCTATGGGTTCCACCCCAGACCACTGAGAGAGAATCTTCCCTATGGTCGGTACCTCAGGATACGCAGGGACTGCAGCAGTGTCATTCACTACAAGAACCAGGCTGCAGACTTGACACAAAGACTTAAATCCAGAGGCTATCCAACAAAGATACTTGACAAGGGCAACAAGCGGGCCAGAAATCAACCCCGCGAGGCCCTTTTAGAGGAGACCATCAGGGAACCTGTGGAAATACCTTTAATATGTGTCACCACTTACAGTACCCTCTCAAACCAGATGAAGAAATCTGTAAACAAACACTGGAGAATAATCAGGAGCAACAGAAAAGATTGGCAGAAACCTCTTTTTTCCTTCAAAAAAGCAACCAGTCTCAAGGATACCCTGGTGAATACACGACCCAAGGTCGTTAACAATCCAAACTCTGGATCCATCACCAGTATATGGGGTCTTCCACCAATAGTAGGGCACTACCCATGCTCTGATTGTAGCGTGTGTCATTTGACAACCCACACAAAAGAACTCTCCTTAGAACCAGGGAAAACCTGGTTCCAGAAGAAACATACCAACTGTAACTCAATGAACGTTATATATCTTATCACCTGCATGTGTGGGAAAAGATATGTTGGAATGACGACTCGCAGAGTCAAACAACGCATTTGCGAACATCGGAGTAATATTAGATGCCGCAAAATCACTACCAAACTTAGCGAGCATTTCATCCAACATAACCACACACCAAATGACCTGAGCTGGACCATCATAGAGCAAATTGAATCAACAACCAATACTGCGAGTATATTGTTTGGAAAAGAACAACGCTGGGTGTACAGACTTGGCACACACCTAGTTGGCCTAAACGACCAGATCCCTTGGTCCACAGTACTGAAACGTTGATCTTCCATTTGTGTTTGTGGTAAACTTCTAACCTAATGGAAACACCTGACAATGCACATTGGACTGGGGCAGAGTACCAGTCCTTAGCCCCTATGCGGTGCCACACTTTGTAGTCAATTTAAGCAGCCACAGTAAGGTTCCAACTCCCTGTTGTCCTTCCTTTGAACAACCCTACCTCTCTCTCTCTTTGTTTGTATAAACTACTTCACTTGGGTCAATCATCGTTTAGGGTTAAAAATTATCCTAACTCCATTTGTCTCTGATGGTAATTATTATGCCAATATTGTCACCCTTTTCTCCCCAAACACGTGGATGAACCTTGGTTCCCTAGCAACCAATAGGCATTGCTGAACCCACTGCCAGGTCCGATCCACCCCAGTTTCCGACATAGCGAGCTTTGCCTCCCAAGCCTCGTTCACATGCCGGCCCGGGATTAGTCCCCTTCGGACCTTTTTTCAAGCCTCTTTCTGAGGATATTCTGACCCACCCCAGAGTCACATAGAACGAGCGAGCTTGACTTCCAAACCTCGTTCCGAAGTCGGCCCAGGATTGGTCGTTTCCGGACTCTCCTCCCAAGCCTCTTTCTGAGCGCAGCCCCGGATTGGCTGCCGATGCCCCGCCTATCCCGGCTCCCCACCGGCACTCCATATCAGCGTCCCCGGCGCCTCGACCCACATCCACGGGGTCCGGAGCAGGAGAAGCTAGGTGCCAAGAGGGTGCTAGGAGTTGCGGGCGTAAGAATCCTTCGCAGCAGTAACCTTGAGCTAAGTACAATGCCCTGTTTGTCACTACTGTCAGCCGTTATTTTACGAGCTTTTTCTTTCCTTCATTTTACCTCTAGGGTGTGCGATTTTCGCCTCCACCCCCTCCCGAGACCCATGGGGCGTGGATCTTTTACTGCACAAGTGAGATCTTTTAACCCAACTCTTGTGTGTCACCCTATACTTTTGGGAGTTAACACTTCAGGCCACCATCATTGGTCAATTGATCACTATCCACGAGTGCAGTAATATAGCCGCTCTGTCCTACGGCCTGCATTTCTTTCGCCATAGTGCATGCCCACATGCCTGTAAATGCCCGTTGGGCAACCATACAGCGCTTCTGACACTAAAATAGATTTATAGCACTGGTTCTATACCAATCTATGGCGTTCTTGAACACAGAGACTGTCAAGACAATCAAAAATGATCATACATTAACTATATGTTTTGTCCTACGTGTATGTCTTTAATTTCTTTCCCAGACTATACAGGTTCCTCTGAGTGGAGGTAATCCCCACAACTTGTGGTTTGTGTTTTGTTTTGCACCCTTTTTTACACATAGCACGAATTTTAACTTTCACGTCTTTTGGTCTGGGTGGGCCTTAGCACGCCCATACTGCCTAGGTACACGCTACACGGTCCTGACGAATGCCCACGTAATTCTTACACTTATAAAGGGCAGAAACATGTTGACCCCACTTTAAGTGGAAACTCCCATCATAATCAGTGGTAGTTCTTCCACACATACCTTTTAACCATGTCTAAACTGACCAGTAAATAAATCATTTTGGTTGGTACAGTATTAGACGTTTTTAACATCACTTTTTCACATCACTGTCAATAAATCCAGCTCCGCAGTAATCTGGCGTTGTAGCACACCAGGGAGGCATTCGGCTTCTCCTGGTGGGCCTGATGATGAAGCATGTCACCAACCAGGTTGGTGAGTGAGGGCTTCCTATAAAACCCTTGAAGGTTTCCAATGTGTCTACAAGAGGGTATCTTTATATAGTCTTTATTACAGTCTCTGCCTCTGTGTTCCACAGAGACATCGTTGCATATGACACTCTTCCTTTGTTTTGCATACTTAACCAGGGGGAATAAGAGTGCCTCTTACCCTCTCTCTCTCCAATTGTTTCATGATGTTCATCTGTAGATAACCAAATGTTATTGCCACTTCAGTTGGGACCTGATAGTTCACCTTTAATCCTGTGATTACTTGGTTCATACCTTACTTATAGTGCGAGATTAATATGAAGATTAGCTATTCAGAATTAAGTCAATAATTCAGGAGATTAGGACTCCACTTATGACGTACATGATGTGCCCCAGCGGCCCCCTCGGTGGGGGTCCCGAGCTTCAGGTCCCCCCCCTGGCACTATGTGCAGGGGGCAGCTACAGACCATAGAGATCCTGACTAGGTCTGGGGGCCTTGGTGTACTTTGCAGGGAGGCCCCCTCAAATTTTGTTACACCCCTGACCCACATAGTTTTTAAATCAGAACCATTTTGGGACTACATAAAAAAAGCTCTTTAGGAAATCTGATCAAATACAGCCTATTCGCAGTCTTCCGCATCATACCGTTCCCACTCAAACCAGCCCAACATTTCATAACATCAAAGGCTCTGTGCAGCCTTCCTGGCACTTAAGTGTTCATGCATGAAAGCTTTCACACACGTTCAAACAGGCAAGCTCAGACAAAATGTAAACACTAAAGCACAACAAACAATATTCTCCTTCAAAAACATACTCAGGCTAAACTAAATCACTGGAGCTGTAAAACAATTCCACATCTTCATAGCAATTCTCAAGTTCAGATATCCTGGCTACGTCTGACAGGTACTACACCTATGGTGCAAACGTAGATATGAACCAATGCAGTGCTGTACAAGATGTGGGATTTACATTAGACAATGTAGAGGGTCCGAGGGCAAGGCTGCTGGGGTGAGATTTAGAGGAAGGGTCAAGGCAGCAAGAAGTTGTAAGTATGTGTGCAGATATGGGTGTGGAATGGGAATGAGTGTGGGTGGTAACTCTTCAGTGATAATCTTTTTACTGTGGCCCTAAACCACCTTGGGTTAAGTTGCTGCTTAAAAAAGATAGGTTTTCAGCTGCTTGTGGAAGATGAGACGATATGGAGCATAGAAAATGTGAACTGGATGTTGTTTCAAATAATTGGAGCAAGGTACTTGACATCTTGATTTATATTTCATGTATTTCCTGATTTCCAGTGTGACATAGCTGCAACTGCATGTTGTGCATCCCCCTCGCCCCCAATGGTCTTAATGTGGTTGCCAGGAGAAGTAGGGTGTCAAAGTTCAATGTATGTGAATGTCTCTATGGGTGTGTGAGTATGTGAGTGTCTGTCTGGGTCTGAGGGTATACAACGTTTACAACGCAATTTTTACAACGCACTACCATTACAACGAAACTTTTACAACGCAAAATACATTACAACGCATGCATTTACAACGCAGTCATTACAACGCTTGACACTACAACGCACACCACTACAACGCATACCATTACAACGCAGTCATTACAACGCATACCATTACAACGCATAACTTACCATCCAACATTTACCCTACTGTTGCACCCCCTGGAGGTAGAATAGTAATTTTAACCTCTACACTATCCAACACTTACCCTACTGTTGCACCCCCTGGAGTTAGAATAGTAATTTTAACCCCTACACTATCCAACACTTACCTTATATGCAAAGTAGTGTAATGCGTTGTAATGGTATGCGTTGTAAATGTACTATGCGTTGTAGTGGAATGCGTTGTAAAGGTAGTTTTAAAGTATTCGTTGTAATGGTATGCGTTGTAATGGTGTGCGTTGTAATGGATGTTGCGGTGTAAAAAATGCATTGTAATGGTATGCGTTGTAAAAGTGTGCGTTGTAACGTCATACATCCGGATCTGAGTAGGTGTGTGAGAAGTCCTTTAATCATGTGCTGCCTGGAACTGTAGAGTGTGTGTGTTGTTATACTGCTGGGTCGAGTTCGCATTAAACACCTCTTACTGAGCTTTAATCTTCTGTTTTGCTATGTACAGCTTTAGACTTCTGTTTTATTATGTACCCATTACCTCTAAGGTATGGTGTAGAGAAGTCGTAGGGCAGGGTGGTATGTGCTTAGAGAGTTAGACATGCACTTTAAAGTCTTACTGACTCATATGTGTAGTTTGAGACCCCAAGACATAGTTAAATATGCAGTTTTCACCCACAGTGTAGATTATATATATATATATATATTTACAAAAGCAGAGTTACTGGCATACCCAGTCACCCACCCATACAGCTACTAACTCACACACTCACTCAACTATACAGCCTGTCCACACACCCACGTATTCACTCTGCCATACAGTCACTAACACACACCCTCACTCACCCATACAGTCACTGACACAGCCACTCACTCAACCATTCAGTCACTAGCAGCCACTCATTAACCTATACAGATACTAGCACAGCCACTCACTCACCTATACTGGTACTAGCACAGCCACTCACTCGCCTATACAGCCACTCACATACCCATTCACACACCTATACAGTCACTGACATACCCACTGCCTCATCCATACTGTTACTGACACCAACTCACTCATCCATACAGTCACCAACACACCACTTGCACACATATACAGACACTCACTCAAACAGTCAGTCATACACTGACTCAGTCACCTATACAGCTACTAAACACTTGCCCTCATACAACTGTACAGTTTGCCACATCCACTTATTCACCCATACAGTCATTGACAGACCCATTCACTCACCCATACAGTCACACTGACACATGCAGTCAGTTGCCCATAAAGACACTAAATCACACACTAACACACCCTTACATTCACTGACACAACCACACACTCTCCCATGCAGCTACTAACACATCACACTCACTCACCCATACAAACATTTATGCGTCTACTCACTCACCCAAACAGCTATTCACACACATATTCACACATCTGTACACCCAGTCACACAGGCAGTCACTCACCAATAAAGCCACTGATACACCCACTCACATACCCATACAAACTCACAGTCATTCATTAACACATGCACCCACTGTCAAACCTACTCATTTATCCACATACCTACTCACTAAAACACTTACACATCCACTCACTTACTCATTCATGCACCCACTTACTCACTAACAGAGAGTCATTTATTGGACCCGATTCACAGAACTAACTTATGACAAAATCCTACACTTACAACTCATGATATTCGCAGAATGCACTTACGACTGTCCTAAGATTACGTCCGCACTTGGGTGAATGCAAGAATGAATAAGTGATTAATGGATGCACAAGCACAAGGAAAAGTGACAGAGTGCATGTATCATGACCAATCAGTGACTGAGGAGTAACGTTAATGCTTGTTATCTACATTTAAGTGGTAGCTAGTCGATTTGTCTAGTTGCACATCTCATCACTCGGTTGCGCACACTACCAAGAAAAGTGTGTACACAAACATTCTATTGCCGTACACAAGGAAGAATAATTAGAGGGAACATTGGTTACAGGGACGTTATAGTTAGGAAATAACGTTAAAAAACCTTTGAAATTGCTGAAAAAAACAAAGGATGCAGGGACATTATAGTTAGGAAACATAAATTAAAAAAAACTTAAATAAATCATTTAAAAAACAAAGGCTACAGGGACATTATATGGTGAGGACCATTTATGTCTGGTTTTAACACACCTGCCATGACTCCAGCACCCTCATTAGCTCAATTGGGCATCCCTGGTTGATCAGAAGGACGTAATTAGTATGATGAGGCAGGGAAAGAAGCATAGTGTATTGCCCACTTGGGCGTGATTCAGCAGAAATAATCCATTAGAATATGGGAGCCACGCCAAATTCTGATGATGCTCCGAACGCACAATATGCAGCGTCACACAATATGGAACATACTGTCAGCTCGTATGTATGCAGACACTAGATATCTGCCACAGGGTGGCGATCTGTTAACCCATTGGGCGTCACATACTTTCATCCTTGGGATTACTGATGTAATAGTATCCGAGAGTATAAGTCCTTTCATTGCCCACTTGGGCTTTTATTCTGTATGGACACTCCCTCTTAAATCGAAGGGTCTAACCAACTCACCCAAGTAGCGCTGTATGGCATAGAGCATGCAAGGTATTTTACGTATACTGATATCGGACATCCCTCATGGATGTAATAGTATCCAAGTGAAGGGGTTTTTACACTGTCCACTTAGGCGTAATGCTGTGCGGATACTCCCTCCGTAACTGAAGGATCTACCCAACTCTGTCAATATCACACGACATGTCCCATGTAGTGCCATGTGGCATGACCCAACAGGGCAACAGGGTATCAGATCACTGTGCAAATAGCATACCAGTTATACATCAGGGAGAAATGTAGTATGAATACATACAGAGAGAAATATAATACAGAATAAACAAGCCGCAATACAGATACTATTAACACACTAGACCTAGCAAATTAGGATCTGGAAGTGAGAATAGTCACGTTGATTAGCTTCAAGTCTACAATTAAAGCAAACTGTTTCACAGAAGATATTTTACTTTGCTTTTGAAGGAAGTAATCAAAGGGTTTGACTTGATTACAGGAGGAAGTGTGTTCCGTATTTTGGGGGCTATACCAGAGAAGGAATGGTTGTAAGTTTTCTTTTTGTTGAACTCCTGTGGTATCAACAGTAGAGAGTTAGCACTTCTTAGGGTATGGCTACTCCCACAAAGTTTGAGTTTATTGGCCAGGTAGATGGGCGTATTATGGTGAAGGGCCTTGGGTGTCATACAGGCTATCTTCAGCTGTATCTTTTCTTCAAATGGGAGCCAGTCTAATGTGGTCGAATCTTCTGGTTCGTGTGATGAGCTTAGCAGCTGATTTCAATGTGGCCCTTGGGTCACCAGCCTTGCTTTGTGTAATCCTGCAAGAGTAGTACTCCTGTAATCTAATTGGGAGATGATTAGAGATTGTACTGCTAACTGTAAGTCATCAGGGGGCAATAATGTCTTAATTTTCCTTAGTGTGTGTGAGTGTTGAAAATTGGCTGCTATTGGTGACAGCACTGATGTAATCTTGCATGGTTAAGTATTTGTCCACTCCACTGTTATACTAGCTGGTATACCTCGTTATCTAGTAGAATCAATAATGTGGGGGGTGCAATTGTGAGCTGTACGTTGTTTGAGCCACTCTTCTGTGGGGGCATGGTGATTTTGGGGGCAATCAAGAGAAATTTGGTTTTAAGTGTATTGAGCTCAAGTTGATTGCTGTTGAGTTGAGTTTTTAACACAGTGCAGTTGATAGTTTTTTTTTGTTGAATCTTTTTATTAAATGCGAATAACAAAAAAAAAAAACATAGAAAAGAAAACAGAAAACAAGGCAGTACATTACAGTTGTGTCATTTCGGCGCGGGGGGGGGTACATATACAAGTCAGAAGTCCGAAGTATGTGATGAGATTGGGGAGGGGGGAGGAGACCAGGAAGAAGCAAGATATCTAGATTCCCGTGGAGGAAACATCAGGTTGGGAGGATGACAGGTCAGTATCCAATGCTGAATGGGGGGGAGTACAGATGTCACCACGGTATGCGTTCCATTGATTCCAGATATTCCCCCATTTGCGGGGCGTGCCACGGGAAACATATACTGTCTTTTCCCTAAACATGCACCAGTCCATGTTTTGTTGCCACACCAGAACTGTCGGTGGCCTCTGGGCACCCCACATTTGAGCAATGTCCCTCTTAGCGATCATATTACCCAAGGTCACCCATCGAAGCTGCGCCAGGTCATATTCATTCGGTTCCCAGACATTTAACAGACACCGCCTCGCCTCAGGCATTGATTGCACACCCGTGACCTCACTCATAACTTCATGCACGCGAGTCCAATAGCGCATCACAGTAGGACATTCCCAAATGATATGGAGAAACGTACCCACCAGACCACAACCACGCTTGCACAGACCATTCACAAAGAATCCCATTCGCACCAAACGGGGACCAGTCACGTAGACCCTATGAAGAATTTTGAGCTGGACAAACCGGAGGCGCGCCGGGATAGCCACTTCCTTCGGGGAAGAGATCGCAGCCTGCCAGTCCTCGTCATCGAGCTCCAGACCGTCACTAGTCCATGCCTCTCGAAGGGTACTCAGTAGGTCGGTTCTGGCATTGATCAACTTTTTATAGATGAGTGAGATCGTGCTATCAGGGATATGCCCGTCTAGTACCCGATCTTCGAGCGGAGACGCCTCCGGAATATCCGAGCCCAGGGGAAATACAGAGAAAGCCGCGTGTCGGATTTGCATATATCGAAAAGATTCTCTATCATTCAAGTCATACTCAACTTTCAGCTTCTCAAACGTCTTGACTCTACCCTTGATCCACACATCATTCACCCTGCTGATACCGATCACATCCCACTTATCGAATCCCTTCGACTTCCAGAGGGAGCCAAGTTTTTCCGATGCATAAAGCGGGGTAGCACGGGTCGGCTTGTCAGCCCATCCCAGGGCCGCTGTAGCGCGATACCACACCTGCACCGCCGTTCTAGTGGGGCCCGTGAGAGACCTGCCAACAGATTTCGCATACAGAGCCCTGTTGTAGTCTCCACCAGGCAGCAGCCATCTATCCATCTCAAACGCCGGGCTCGGCAAAGGACCGTAAGTGCAGTGGTTGATGGCCCCCAGCTGAGAGGCCAAAGCCAAATTTAGAGAGAACCACCCAAAGATATGGCCACTCCAGCGTATCAAACGCCATGGTGGCGTCCAAAGACGCCAAGATGGCGGGTTCACGCAGAGTCTCCGCTCGCGCGAGGACTCCATGAAGGCGCCGGAGATTGAGTGCCGTGTTACGATGGGGTATGAATCCGGATTGGTCCGGGTGAACCAGATCGCCTATGACAGTGACCAAGCGGTTGGCAAGCACTTTGGCCAGAATCTTCGGTTCGGCGTTAATCAATGATATAGGCCTAAAGGAGGCGCAGGGGTCACGTGGCTTGCCATCCTTGTGGATCACCACTATGGAAGCCAATCTTTGGTCAGGAGGGAGGGAGCCTGCCTCCAGCGATTCCAAGAACATCGACCGCAGATACGGTGCTAACACATCCGGACGGAGCTTGTAAAGCTCTACAGGGAGCCCATTAGGGCCCGAGGCCTTCCCCGAGTGAACCGAGCGGATGGCAGTCACGACCTCATCAACTGTAGGCGGAGCCTCTAGAAGATCCCTTTCAGGGTCGGACAAACGTGGCAGCGAGATATCGCGCAGGAGCAAGTGGGAGTCCTGTTCAGGTCTATCAGAGACGGGGGAGTACACTTCCCGGAAATAGTCAGCGAAACATTCAACAATATCAGCAGGGTCGGTGATACTCATTACTCACGTCATTCACATCCACAATCACAGGGACCACTCGACTCGCACGTTCCCTCTTATCCAGCCAAGCAAGCAATTTCCCCGCCTTATCCCCCACATCATACAGACGTCCCTGCTGTGCCCTGCTCAACTCCTTTGCCGCATCAGTCACCAACGCCCTATACTCGAGTTGTTTTAGACCCAAAAGGTGCAGCCTCTCTGGGGTGAACTCGGATTCCAACTCCCCCTCAAGAACAGTGATGTCATTTTCAACACGGACAACCTCCTCCCGCCTACGTCTCTTGACATTGCCAATCAAGGAGAGGGCCTGGCCCGAATAACAGTTTTGTACGCTTCCCACAACGTGACGGAGGAGGACACGGAACCCACATTTTCAGCAAAGTATTGGTCAATCGTTTTAATTAGTTCCGCCCTAACCTTGGGATCGCGAAGATACCAGGGGTTTATCGGGGCCACTCTACCCTCCGATCCCAAGTGAGCGTCCACTACCAACCACAGTGGGGAATGATCCGAGATACCCCTAGCTAGATGTTTCACCTCCCTTATGGAGGAGGCCTGGGAGGAGGGCATCAGCACATAATCAAGTCTTGAAAAACTGCCGTGGGCACCAGAGTGGAAAGTATATTGCAATTGCCCAGGATGAAGCAGGCGCCAGCAGTCGGTGAGCCCTAGAGCCTCCAGGAAGTCCCCCAACCAGGATTGTGACTTCGCGATTGCTCGGGGAGGGTAGCGATCACACACCCCCGACACTACAGAGTTGAAATCCCCACCCACTACAAGCAGACCCTCGGGGACTCCCAAGATCACTCTTCCCAGATCCGCATAAGTGTTAGTTTGGAGACCCGGTGGCACGCAGACGGAGAGCAGGGTAACAACCCGTCCCTCCCAGCGCCCCACTATGGCAGCGTACTGTCCCCTGTCATCAAGGATGATTTCATCAACGGCAAGAGGGAGGGAGTTCCGAACCAGAATGCCCACCCCCCTGGAGCCAGAAGGGAAACCTGAGTGCGAGACGAGACGATAGCCACGCCTATTCATTGCATGGCACGTATTGCCATGCAAATGCGTCTCCTGAAGCAAAACCACATCAGGGGACAACCGTCTCAACAGCTGCAACACCACGCCCCGCTTGATCCTATCCCCCAACCCATTAACGTTCCAACACAGTACCTTAAGTCCCCTACCCCCCATCCCAGAGATCAACCCCATCCCCACCCCACACCGGATGCGACACTGTACAAAAGGAGATCATCAATATTATGCCTTGAAGAAAACAATGAAACAGAAACTGTAACCCCCAATCCCCCAAACAACCCCGTACATCATACCCCCCACCCCGCACCCCTGCGTAAGACTAAAAAGCCACCCCAACTTGCAGTGTGCCTGTCGCCCCAACATACAACTATTCTACGAAAAGTACCCCAGAGGAGGAAGACTCACCCACCCCCCCGCCCACACCCCAATAAGACATCATAGTAGCAAGCAATAGCGGCATAGCACCAAACCACAGCCGAAAGTCAATACGATGGACCGGGAGCTGATTCCGCTCCCTATTCCTGCTCCACCGGGCCTCCCTCCGCACCACCGGAGTGTCTAGAGTGTTCAGAACGATCAGGCCCCGGAGGCAGCGTGTCCAGCCAATCACTTGCCGCCCCTGGATGATCAAAGAAAAATGTTCGGTCATTGTACACCACACGTAACCGGGCCGGGAAAAGCATGGTGTATTTCATGTCTCTAGTCCTCAGTCTCTTTTTCACCCCCTGGAATCCAAGTCGCTGTTTCTGAACCTGCTGGGTAAAGTCCGGGTAAAAGCTGACTGCAGTGTTCTCATAAGCCGTTGGACCAGATAGGCGTGACGCTTGCAGGATCGCATCCCTGTCCCGAAAGTTAAAGATCCGAGCAATGATGGGACGCGGAGTGGCTCCCTGCTTAGGCGGGCCACCCGGGATCCTGTGTGCACGTTCAACAGCAAAAAACTTGCTAAGGCCCTTGGGGGCTAGATGATTCAGGACCAGATCTTCCACCAGCAGGTCCACCGAGGATGCTTCCGAAATTTCTGGGACACCAACCAGACGGACGTTGTTTCGTCTTGCACGGCCCTCAAAATCGTCCAGGCGTCAAGTGAGATAGTCACGGGCGGCTCGCAAGTTACCGACCTCTGCCTGTAAATCGGAGACGTCAGTAACAAGACTAGATGTCTGTAGATCGAGGGATTTGACCTTTTCATTGGTTTTCGCAAGGTCAGCCCTGATCAAGGTAACATCGATAGCGACCGTATCCAACTTGTGGGCCAGGGCCTCATACAGTTGACCCAGCGTGGCCTTCATCCCGGCAATGGCGCCCATGACGTCCCTCAACGACAGTTCTTCATCCATCGGGGATTCTTCTCCCACCGTGGCCGGGGATTTAGTCAATCCGCCCGGAGAGCCCTTGGCAAGGGTGTATCTGTCCATGACATTCGATCGCACGGAGCCCCCTCGCGTTGCCGGTCTGGTCTTGCGTTTCTCTACCTCAGGCTTGGTGGCCATCTTAGTTCATGCGCCCCGAAGGGTAGTCTGGGACCTAGTAAAAATGGCTAAACTCGAAGCGCCCGCAACAATGTAGAAATGAAGAAGAGACCCAATCACCAGGTGATAAATAGCAGGAGGCCGAGTCGCCAGTTGGTGAATCGTGGTTAGGTTGAAAGCAGCAAGCCAGGGCGATCGAGACAAAGTCAAGTAGGTCTAAGCGTGAGAAACGAAACTGAAAGTAGACAACCAGGCAAAGGAGGCTCGCATGATCCGTTGTTGTTCAATTACTGTCCGGCTGGCAGAGAAACCGAGCCCAGGGGCAGTACCATGTAGCAGGCCGGAAAAGTTCAAAAGTCCATATCTTCGGCTCCCGATGTCCAAATCGAAGTCCGAAAACGGATAAACGATCAGCAGGGCCGTGCCAATAATAACCCATCGTCCAAGTCAGGATAGGGTTCAGGATAGTCGGTGGAGGTGGCGAAGGTCCGGGAGCCCTAAGCTCACGCGACCATCTTGGGTGCGCGCTAAGCTCCTCCTCGCAGTTGAGAGTTTTGATATCTTCAGGAAAGTTTCAAGTATAATTGAGCAACAGCAGCATACATGTGGTAAAGAATGTTTGAGTGCTTCAGAATTTTGGCAAGAGGTTTCATGAACAAGTTGAATAACATGGGAGAGAGTGTGGATCCTTGAGGCACTCCAATCGAGCCCGGAGCAATCTCAGAAAGGGTTTGATTTATTTAGATCCTTTGAGCTCTGTTGTGTAGGAACAAGACAATCCCATTTAAAACGGGACCACAAAGCCCCATCCTTCTCTCCATCAGGTTAATCATGCTATCATGTTTGACAGTGCCAAACGCAGAGGAGAGAACACGAAGCATAATCAGGCATGGCTCATTCTGATCAAACTTTCTCAGGGCATCATCAACATTGTGAATAAGAGCTTTTTCCATACTATGATATCAGTCAGTCAAAATACTTTATTCGGTTCGTTGCAAAAACCATAAAAGTGTACTACAAAATTCATCGAAGTCAAGACATTGGTTAAATAATAAGACATTAATTGGCAAACCTTATCACAGTAAAATCATATGCGCGTAAAATGTATATTGTAAATATGATGATAAAAAGGATAAAAGCCGGCAAAGGCCAATTAAAAAGAGAATTAAACCAGATTCTGAATCCTAGGTCTATGAATACCACTATGGGCAATCAATCCAATTAATTTTCCTCTTCAGTCTTAAAGCAATGGATAAAAAATTTGCTACATTGAAGTTCTCCCATGTGGTAGACAACAACTGCAAATAAAAAAGGGCAGGTTTAACTTGTCTGAAGCCCTTGTCCTTGATAAGGGGAATGATACATTTTTTACGGATAGGACACAAATGTTTATAAAAAAAGATAAAATGCATAGTGTCTTTAGTTGAGAAACCGTCACAAGAACAAATCTCCACCTCCGAGTCTTTAGTCCATCCTGAACGATCAGTAAGGAGAAGGTGGAATTTGTTCAGTCTAAATTTAGTCAATAAAAATCGATGGTGCATATTGTTGACGACACTCAAGTAGGGTTCTATGCCATTGGTAGTTATTAACATTTGATGAGCCCTAACAGATGGTTTACATAGTTCTTTTTCTTCTCTATCCAGAGATGCCAACTGTTTAAATGTATATTTCACCCATTTGATGTCCCCTTTCAACAGTTTATCCGGGGAATGATATAATTCCGGTCGACCCAATTTAGCTGCCAATTTTTGAATATAATTCAGCCAGGGAATAGATTGACCAAGATCCAAAGATAGACAGTCCCTCAAAATTACATGATTCAGCTCCAATTCAGGGTTCAGCCATATAGAGATCCACTTCAATAGCGGTGCTAAAGCAATACGATCCTCCAGGTAATCAACCCCACACTCTTGGTGAACGATGTAACCCGGGGTAGACTGAGGAACACATAACAATGATTTCTAAAATGTATCCTCAATCACCTGCAAGGCCTTAACATTTTTTAACCCCCACAAGTCTGCACCATACATCGCTATAGCAGTGCATTTAGCATCATAGATTTTCAACACTGCCTCCATAGGCTTCACACCCAATTTACGAGCAAAATCCCGTACTGCCAAAATGGACCTGGCGAAAGCATTTCGTTTAGCAACTAACTGGGGTAACCAAGTAGAATTATCATCAAAAATTACCCCCAGATAGGAAAATCTTGTCACCCTGGATAAAACATTTTCTTCGCAAATCATTGTCTTAATTTTTGTCGGTTTACTCCCCACAATCATTACATGAGATTTAGGAAAATTTACACTTAGATTCAGACCCTTCATAAAACTAGAAAATGAATTTAAAAGACATTGCAATTCCACAGCTGTACGTGCAATTAATGCAGCGTCGTCGGCATACAATAATGCCGGGATGGGGAATTTACCGGCCCTTGGTAAGTCTTTACATGCCTCAGTTAGGACGACCCCTAATTCATTAATGTAAAAAGTAAAAAGTAAGGGGGCCAAAATACAGCCCTGCCTTACACCATTAATGATCGCGATCTTGCCTGTGCTATTTCCCAAGCGGTCGTACCTAACTGTGGCTGTAAGGTCCCTGTGTAGGTCAGCAAGAAAATACACAATATTTTTGTCAACTCCTAACTTGAGGAGGAGTTCCCAGAGCTTGGACCTATTCACCCGATCAAAGGCCGAGGAAAGGTCCATAAATGCCAAATACAAGGTGCCCCGTTTAGCGATAGTGTATTTCCCTATTAACAGATAACGGTTGAGGCACTGATCTACTGTGCCTCGACCTTTCCTGAACCCATATTGGAAGCATGAAAGGGTTTCTGTGTCCTCCAACCAAGTTGTTAATTTACCAAGGACCACTCGCCCTAGCACTTTAACTGCGGCGTCGATAAGGGAAATGGGGCGGTAACAATTTGGATCCCCCCTGTTTCCTTTCTTAAAAATCGGTACTATGACAGATTTGGACCAAGTGTCCGGAATATCTGCCATAGAAACCCTATTAAAAACATTGACTAAAATTCTAGCCCATGTCTTGACATCGGATTTGAAGAGGTCAGCAGGGACGCCATCGGGACCCGGAGCCTTATTACTGGTCATCTTCCCGATCGCCTCTGTTACCTCTAGCTCAGACATGTTCTGAAGCCAGCCTGGAAATGGTCAAACAGTTGAAACTATTCAATAAATGTGGTTGCAGAGTTGCAATTGTACATATTTCTCAAGTAATTTTGCTAGAGTTGGGAAGTTGGTAAATGGATGGTAGTTGTTGAGGTCCTAAAGGTCCGAATTAGATTTTGTAAGTTAGGGGTAACTTGACCAATTTTTGGGAGAGAGAGATATATTAAAAATCTTACTTCAAAGCAGGGGTAAGGAGGTTCTAAGTTCTTTGGTGATCTTAGCAGACAGGGTGTCATTGAAATGATTGGAGGGTTTCCAAGTTGCATTATTTATTAAGGTATGACCTGTAAGAGAGGATCTCACCAGGTGCTGCACTGAAATGGGACTGGGCTGCAACTGGCCTAGTAGACTGTGGGAGGCAAATTGCAGTTTTGATTTAATCTTCTTGGTTTTTCCAATGAAATAGGCAGAGAATGCATCTCCAGTAGGCAATGCTACCTTCTCTACCACATGATGGTTTGAGTTGCAACTTGTTTGTTGTTTGATGATTTCAAATAGTTGTTGGGGTCTTTTCTTGGCATAGTCAAGTTGCACCCCAACGTATTCTGCTTTTGACCTACAAATGTGTTTATTGTTGGAACTTTTTGTCAACCTCAATTGCTTGAGATGTGCAAAGGAGGCAGAGATTCTCCCTGATCTCTTGGCATGCCTTAAGTTGCTTCTTTTCTAATTAAGGTTGCTGTTGAACCACGGTTTGGACTGTCTGCTAGGAATTCTTTTTAGTTGCTTTGGCGCAATGGTGTCAAGTACGATTGATACGGATTTGGTGTAATGATAGGTGAGATTGTCCTAAAAAGGTGTCCCGTAACGTCCGGTTTAAATTTATTCAAACAATGATACTTCACAGGGCATACCTTACCCCTAAGAGAATACATCTTATGTTTCCGGACTCCCCCCACTGTTGCCCTCGTGGCGGAGGCGACAAAGCGGACTTTATTCATATGTTATGGTTTTGCCCACGCTTACGCGTTTATTGGAGTGAGGTTTGCCGGGTTATTAATACCCTAACACAATTGCCGACCCCTACGGGGGCCTTATCCTGTCTATTAGGACTACGACGCCGATCAGGGAAGCAGAAAGTCGGCTTAAAGTTTACAGATTTGTCTTGGCTATTAAGGCAATCACCATGAAGTGGAAGTCCCCTAGACCCCCATCACTATCGGTGTGGCGGGCTGACTTGTTGCGGTGGGGGAGGGCGGAGGGGGCGACCCTTCGTAGAGAGGATGAGAGGGGGCTACGTAAACAACCAATAGCCCTGGATTTGGAGGCCTTATTGATTGCCCTAGAGGCGATGGATTTCCCCTTGGATACCTTGGTGTGAACCCACCACAACACAGGTCTTTCCTTTACACCTCAGACTTTCTGACTTCACAGATGTATAATGTATAGAACGTCCCCTATTAGTGTTACATATTCAGTGATTTATGTGACGTCATACATACCTGCGGAGAGCATAGGTAGGAGCTGAAAGGACCAGGAGAGTTTGGGGGGTGGGAGGGTTTGGTTGCTGTTAAGTTACATGAGTAGTTTGGTTTACTAGTAAAAGGACACGAATACACATTATTGGAACATATACTGCAGGATACAGCAATAACTGGGTGGGGGGCAGCTATGTTATGTAATATACATAGACCGTAGGTGTGTAGCAATGTGTGGGTACACTGATTGTAATTGCTGTATCTGGCTGATATGTAACTGAGGAAGAAAAATGGAAAGACTGGTGATGATTATTATTCCTTTGTACCATTTCCCTGCTTCAGCTGCAGTCGACAATAAAGTGTGTTTAAAAATTTTTTTTTTTTTAAAATGATTGGTGAGATTGTTCACATTTGTCACGTGTGTGGGAGGAGGTTCTTGGTAGTAGAAGGTAAATCAGTTAGATTGATATTTCTCAAGTCTCTTGACCGTTTTCTGGGTTTAAATGGTTGGCCCTGTCTAGCTAGCACATTTTCCAAAATGAGCAAGGACATGAATTGTGATCTGACCAATCGTAGGGGGATTTGGATTCTAATTGAATTACATTATCCTTGGATATGATTAGGTCGAGGGTAGAGCCTCTATTATGAGTTGGGCCATTACATAAGTGGGTGTGGTTGAGGTCCAATAGGAAGGACTTCGAGGTGTTTAGTATGGGGTCATTTAAGTCGTTCCAATGAATAATGAAATCCCCAAGGAAGATCTGGTTGGTATGTTGGCTGTATTAGATGATATGGACATTGGTTCAATGAAAGGTAAATTATTTCCTGGGGGGTGGTAATGTGTGTGATGTTTACATAAAATCTTGTCAATGTTATTGAGCAGTTTGTGCAAGTTTCACAGTGAGTATGGTGTGGTAGATGCAAGCTATGCCACCCTCAGCTCTTCCAGATCTATCCAGTCTGATGATGTCATAATTGGGTGGAACTAAAATGTCTAAAATGGTTGAGGAGGTGTCTTTGAGACACATTTCTGTTAAGATTAAGAGACTGAGATCTTGTGAGAGGATGAGATCGGCAATGTCTGCTGTATGACCTGCAGTTAAGAAGTATAGACTTGATATGAGATTTGGTTACTAATGTCTCTTTGTGTGTTATGGAGATTCAATAGACTGTTCTTGTTCATATTTCTGTAGTTGAGACCAGGTTCTCTGAATGGGTTGGAGGGAATAGTTTGGATAAGGACCAATGAGGGCAGCGAGTCATTAAGTGTAGATAAGAAAACAGGAGGGAGTGAATGTCAGCTTCAGATAAGTGGTCTGTAACCCTCTGGGGTCTAGAAGAGAGACTGAGTTGGGGTCTCGATCTCCACAGCAGGAACTGGGAGTTTTCCATGATTGAGATCCTGTGCCTGGAGTAGTGCAGCCTTCCCCTTGTAGCTGGGTTATATGAATTTGGGTGTGGAGTTCTATTAATCCCACGGGTGAGGTTAGGATTCCAGAGCTTCTCGAATGTCGAGGTGATGTGTATAAGGTTCAGGAGATCAGCTTAGGAGTTGGCAGGGGTATAGAGTGGTAAGGGTGTTTTTATGGTTTAGAGGTGGGTACGGTTCTAGGGTGGTAAGGGTGTTTTTACAGTTTAGGGGTGGGTAAGGGTATTAGTTGGTAAGAGGGTTTTTAAGTTTTAGAGGTGAGTAAGGGCATAATATGGTAAGCTTACAAGGAGAGGTAAAGGGGGTTCCCCAAAAATAAAATATTTATTTTTATAATACTTTAAAATAAATATTGGGGGATAGGGGATCTCGCACAGTAAAATAAATGAGTAATGTTTACACACACACACACACACGTTGGAAAGTGCATTATTAGTAGTGGTAAATAAATATCTACAACTGGCAATAAGGCCACTAACACGGTCTAGGGCTCAGAATAGGTCTCAGAAAATTATTCCCATGCTCAACCCTTGGTAGCTTGACTGGAAGCAGGCAGGCTTAACTTCAGGGAATAGGTATGCAAAGCATTTAAAAACACAAATTCAGTAAATATTAAAGACACAACACACAATAAAAATCCAACACCAATTTATAAAAATAGGAAATATTTTTATTGTAACAATGACACCAAAACAGACGAAACCCAACGTAGGGAACCAGAGATATGAACTTTTAATTATTTAGCACTCTATAGCATATAGAAACCTATAGAGCCAATTGGGACATCTGGTTGCGCTATACCGGGACAAAGTAAAAGTTTCTGGCCAACCACGATGGAGCCCTGCGCGGCTACCCCTCGCCGTAGGCCTCGGTCAAAGTTTGTACCTTCTGATTTCGAAACTTTTCTGGAGCTTTTTCTGCCGTGGAGCCTCGCAGCTTTCCACTGTGAGGGATCACCAGCTTGCCTTGCAATGAGCTCCCGGTCAAACTTATGGACGTAAAACCTCTGGAGCTTTCCAGCAGGATGAACCAAGGATCCAGGCTGGTTCGCGATTGAAGGTGGGCGGCTTGACTCTCGTGGTTGGGACCAATCAAGTCTGTTACCTTCAGACTTAGAAGCTTTTTGGAGCTTTTTCTCCCAGGGTCTCTCGATGCTCTTCACCAGATTGGATTTGGTGAGGGTTCAACCGCTTGGGTTTTAACCAGCTGGAGGGCAGACCGGCTCGCAGTTGAGGGTAACCCGCTTGGATGGCTAGGTCGAGTCGATTCTCTTATGGAGCTTTTTTCCAAAGTTGCTCCAAACTTCGGGAACTTCTTCCTGAAGTTTCTATGAGGGTCTCAAAGTGTCCAAAATTTACTGCAAGGGTCTGGAAGCTCCAAGATGGCCCTTGAAAGTTTGGGACTTCAGTTTCTGCAATCCACTGGACAAAACCCTTCCAAATCCACTGGTAACCCTCCCGGTTGGGGATTCTTGGTGATAATGATCCAGGTTAGCTCTGTTAACCTGTAGCTTGCAGGGAGTCCACTCTTTAGTCCTTTTAAAGTAAGTTAGGCCCACAGGACTGTAGTTCCAGATTGTGCTGCAGGCACAGTCAGTCAGAGTGCAGAATCAAACTTCCATCATGGACACTTCTTCTTCTGTTCTTTCAAGCAGCAGAGATGAGAGGTTCTGCCTCTCTCAGAAACTTATTCAGTGTTCTCTGGTGTCACACAGGAGGGCACTCCTGTCCAAAGAGGTGCAGGGCAACACCCGAGAGCATGACCATTTCCTCCAAAGTGTGGCACAATGGTCTCCCAAAAAGCAGTATTTCTCCAAAATTATTTATGGCTGAAGTCTCAGCAGAGAGGCTAGAGCTAGTTAAACCAACCTCCAGGATGGCTCATCTCCAGTGTCTCCCTCCAGCTGGCATCAAACACATTCCTCCCTTAAGCCTGCCATCTGGATGAGTTCAAAGGGATTGTGGTATATGGAGTTGGCTTCTCCTGCCTGTCCTCTTCTATTTTTGAAGCTCATGGATTATGACCCTTCCCCCTTGCTCTGGCATTCCTGTGGAGCAGAACCATGTCCTTTCAGGATGGCTCCTCATCCTAACTACCACTCAGCATTTAATCAAAGCAGCCTGGCTAATCCACGTAATTCTGACCAATCAGGGCAGACCACTGGAAGGCTGAATTTTGGCTTACAGACAAGAAAGTCGTATAAATTATTTTCTGTACATGTTAGGATAAATTCAACAATAGCATATTGTTGGATTTATCAATACCATTCTTTCAAGTCCTTGAATGATGTTTGTCTTCAATCCTTAGCATTAGTTATTAATTTATAACTTAATGCAATGTTGCCCTAGGTGGCTGGGTAGTCACAATGAGGAAAATGAACTGGGCAATTTCTCCAACACCAGGGCTTATAAAACATCTTTTATGAGGACCGTGCCTCTATCTACAGGACCCTCCTCCCCTGGAACACCTAGGGGAGACTTTAGGAGTTCTGAATATGTAAATATATTGAAGTTCCTAACTCCACAGTGCTTCTAGCATAAAAATCGATTTTGAGAAGCACTTTACTACAAACATGGAAGTGAAATGTGCAATTTCACTATCCCCAAGGCATATAAAACCTCTTTTATAAGGGTCCTTCTTATGAGTACCTGACCTCCCCGCCCATAGAACACCTCAGGGATACTTGGCGGCACAGAATATCCCAAAATATTGTAGTATATGGGTTTTTAAGTACCCCAAACACCAAAGTCGACTTTGGGCACAAATTACATTTTAAAAGTAGTCCTGCAACACAGGGCTGCTTTTAAACTGACCTCAGGCTCTTAGTATTGCACACATGCAAGTGCAGAAAGTGCCTCTAAATAGCTGTACCCTATTATACACTAGGGACTTAAAGGTAGTTTTAAACCCCCTGTCCTATTATTTTCTAGGGCCTATAGGGCAAGTCATGCCAATCATATGGGTACCCTAACCCATAGTGTACCCTAGTGTATGGAGGTGTTTTCACTGTATTCTAAGTGTATTTTCGACATAGCACTGTCCCAGGGCCTGGTTAGACAGACCCCAGGGACAGTCAGATTCAGTTATCACCAGTACAATTCAGCAAATAAATGGGGGTGCCGAGGGCACAGGATGACTTTGCAATTGTGTATATATATATATATTCACTGAAAAAACCATAGGTTATAGACCATATATAGTTAGGAATTAGCATTTACAAAACCTTATTTTACTCACACAAAACCATTGAAATTCCATATATAGTTAGTTGCACTAACTATATATCGCGCACCCGCAATCCACTGCTGATGATGTCACATATTACATCATTCATGACATGGTCAGTGACATCACTGATGACATCACTGATGACATCTCAAATGACATCACTGATGACATCACTGATGACATCTCAAATGACATCATCTAGTGTCTGTGTGTTTTTGTAAAGTTTAAATATGTTTTACATATTGAAGAATGAGTGGATGTATGGAAGACTGAGTGTGTGTGTGGCTGGCTGGGAGGTGTGTGACTCTGTGCATATCAATGTGTACTTGTATCAGTGATTGTATAAGAGAGTAAGTATGTGTTAGTATATGTGTGAAAAAGTATGGTGTTCTGTGTTTAACTGTATAGATGAGGAAATCGAAGTGTGATTGATTCTTCACAGGACTGACTAGGTGTATGAGTGCATATGATAGTGTTGTAATAATGAGTGACTGTATGTATGAGTGATTGTATGGGTGAATGAGTGAATGTGTGTGTAGACGTAGGAATCAGTGAGTGCGTATGTAGTAACTGGTATTGGTGTGTCATGATGTCATCAGTGATGTCATTTGAGATGTCATCAGTGATGTCATTTGAGGTGTCATCAGTGATGTCATCAGTGATGTCACTGAAGTATGGTGTTCTGTGTTTAACTGTATAGATGAGGAAATGGAAGTGTGATTGATTCTTTACAGGACTGACTAGGTGTGTGAGTAACTCCATGGATGAGTGGCAGTGTGTGAGTGTCTGCATAGGTGTATGAGTGCATATGATAGTGTTGTAATAATGAGTGACTGTATGCATGAGTGATTGTATGGGTGAATGAGTGAATGTGTGTGTAGACGTAGGAATCAGTGAGTGCGTATGTAGTAACTGGTATTGGTGTGTCATGATGTCATCAGTGATGTCATTTGAGATGTCATCAGTGATGTCATCAGTGATGTCATTTGAGATGTCATCAGTGATGTCATCAGTGATGTCACTGACCATGTCATGAATGATGTAATATGTGACATCATCAGCAGTGGATTGCGGGTGCGCGATATATAGTTAGTGCAACTAACTATATATGGAATTTCAATGGTTTTGTGTGAGTAAAATAAGGTTTTGTAAATGCTAATTCCTAACTATATATGGTCTATAACCTATGGTTTTTTCAGTGAATTTTCAAGGTTTTGTAAATGCTAATTCCTAACTATATATGGTCTATAACCTATGGTTTTTTCAGTGAATTTCATTGGTTTTTTAACAGCTAATATCTGTAGGCGTAAAATGTATTCTTCTTTAAATCCAAAAATATATTTTATATGTTTATGAATAATTTTTTTTTAAAATATTTTTTTTTCTTCGTTCCCGCTTCGCGAATCGGGAAGCTTCCCGTTAGCTGACCTTGATGCCGCGAAATAGACCGCGAGCCGGTAAACGTTTCTTTACCGCAACTGCCGCGTTAGAAAACAACATCGTGACGCCTCCCGTCCGCATGACGTTTCACGTTGTCGCGTGATACGTCATATGACGTGCTACGTTAGCGAACTGGTACGCGAAGCGAGTCGCAAAGCGCAGGTTTCTGGAAGCAAACCGGGAGGCCCTGCAAAGCGCTTAACGTAAACACAGCAGGTCATGTGACTTGGTAATAACACTTTTCATTGGTTCATTTCACTTTTGGTTTCCTAATGATGTAAGACTAGGTCATATAATCTAAAATGAACACTTTTCATTGGTTGAGAACTCTTGTTTTTCCCAAATGATGAAAATCCCTCCTTCTTTCCTCACTCTGACTTTCATCATTGTGAGAGAAAGACCCTTTGTGATCACTGAGCAATGGCTTCTTTAGTAGCTTCAGCTGGTGCTTCCCCACCACCTCCACCACATCCAAGGAAGAGTGGACCACCTGCTCAAGTTATAATTCAACAAGAAGAGGAAGAAGAGGAACAGAACGACGAGCACGAAGAGAGGCAGTTTTTGCCTGAGGAGCCCAGGACGTCTCACCGGAAAGAAAACTTCATTTGGCAATTTTTTAAAATTCCCAACGGTCAGAAAAAAGTAAATGCAAGATACGTAACTTGCCTTATATGTCAAGATAGACTGTCCAGAGGAACCGAGAAAAAATACAGTTTTGGAAACTACACAATGCATCGCCATATGACTAGGTGGCATCCTAACAACTACAGTGCTGCACAGTTTCGGAACGACCTAGATAATCTCCCTATTATGGCCAGAAGATCTGTTGTACCGGAAGTAACGGGACCAGAGGGCAGGGAGATGGTGCCAAATATACAAATGAGATTTGGTGAAGTAAAACACATCTGCGTATTTTGCGATGGATTCATTTGCTACGGAGAAAGAAGCATCACTCTGATCAACAGAGCTATTGACTATCATATGCAAGTTTGTACGAAACGCCCAAAATAATAAATACTTTTTTTTTGTTTTGTTGCTCCTGTTGAGCCCTTTACAATGAATCGTTTTCATTGCCCCCTCCAAGAAAAACCCCAAAAAATATAAAACTGTTCAGAAAAATTCAGAAAAAGTAAAAAAATGTTCCGAAAAATAATAAAAAAAATATAAAACAACAAAAACAATAAAAAAAAAGTTCTTTTCAGAACTACCTCCCCGTTATTAAAAAATTGGTACAATATTTGGAACTGTGCCAACCTCTATTTCTCTTAGTTCGCTTCCCAGTTCGCTCGCCGGTACGCGAACCGGAAGCGAACCAAAAACAGTAAGTATAAGGGAAGGAAACAGACACTTATGTTAAAAGAAAGACAGCTATAGGGGACTAAACTAGAGATACTATTACCCGTAATCCACTGCTGATGATGTCACATATTACATCATTCATGACATGCTCAGTGACATCATCAGCAGAGGATTGCGGGTTTTTTGGCAACGTGCCTTATCCACGGTTTAATAACGCTGCCTTTTGCTTTATATAAGTTTTCAAATTGTATGAAATATATACCAATAGGTCGTAATGAACCTTTAGGTAGTGCTTTTCTTCATGAGGTCTGGTCGCTTCCATACACATACAGATGTTTCAAAGATGATCAAGAAGTTTATCTGAATGGAGAGGAATGCACTGAGACGCCAGATCATTCACTAATGTGTAGGCACATACAGTTACACGGTTCATGCAACAAACACCGACCAAATATGGCTTGCGTGTTGTAAGGCACGCCAGTTCCTGCTATCATCCCCACGTTCAAGTTGTTGGAAAATGGTAGTTATTTGATGCTCAATAATGAAGATTGTTCTGGGTTAATTAAAAGTATTCCTTTTATCGTAACAGTAAGTGAACGGGTTATTTGCTGCAGAAATGTTCTATTTCCTCCCACACATGAACATAGGGAGTTTTCAATCTCGCCACAAATACCAACCTTGGGAGCAGATTTCAACGGCATGGCAAGAATAAGAGCTCTTTTGTCTCAGAGAGAGGTGGCCTTGAGTTCGGCCCGTGAAACTTTCGTGCTTCACATAGCGAACACCCGTACAGAGGTGCAGACCCTTTTCAATTCAGATTTGCCTTTCCATTTCAGCAAGATGGTTCGGACTATCTTTAACGCATCCTCCACAAAGGCCCTGGCGCACTTTTTTAAAGTTGTTACCAGTGGTCTCGTGACTTCATTTGAGAAAATCTTTGGAGTCATCCCTGCTTTCTTTCATTCTATTTTTTCCACTCTGCTTCGTGGATTGCCATTTTTACTTGCATTACCAGCGGACGCTCTTGAGCTTTTTTACATTTTTAAATATGGATGTCCCTCCTATGCAACCTCCCGCCCTGCAGCTGCTGACACTGTTCCGCAATCGCATGCTAGAATATTATGGCACAATGCCGTTGGCGATATTAAGCACGGCATATGGATTATCTTTTCGATTCTCCTACTTCACCTGTGTCCAGCCTGTATTTCACTGCCTGACCTGTGATTTCGATTGGGCCATTGATTTGTGTCTCTGCGGACCGGTTTCTCCTGACGTCGACTTTAATCAGCTGATGACTCCTATCATTACTCACGAGTTGGTTTGTCCTGGCGAAAGGATTATGGCTGTGGCATTGATGCATGGACTAATTGGTCCCTGGAATTTACTGGCGGCAACACAGTCTTTCTTGGAACAGAGCTTTCTTGAAAACCCACCGAGCTGTCCTCTGATGGTGATAGAGGATCCGGTGCTGGGAGAGCACGTATGTTCTTTTCCGCTTTTAAATTGGATGGCTGAACTGTTTTCGGATGAAGACGGTGACTTCCTATTGGAGGCTGTTGCAGCTTATTTTGCATACACAGTTATGTCATAGACCTTTTTCATGTTTGATATGCTGAGTACTAGCATTTCATTGACAATTCATTGACTTATTTGTCAAGTTTTTATTATTTACCTTGCCTATTGGCTTAAGACTCGATAAAGTACTTGGCTGTTTTATTTTTCTTTAGCATTACATTTTCCTAGTTTTTAATGCTTTACCTTGCGGACCGTCCACATATAAACTTGCAATCTACTCTCATGAGATGGCACTTCTATTATCTTATTCAGTTCGTTTCCGGATCATGGGGAGGTGTCATCTAGGTCCTGGATATCTTTACACCGTGTTAAGTTAGCATGGGCTCATTACCGGTTTAAACGCCATTTTTCCTTTTTTGCAACTTCTGCACACGACACTTAGTTGTTGCTTTAGCTTTCAACCTAGTAGTTCATCGTGGTTTACATGAGAATAATATGTTATTGCTCTACTATCTGCTTTGCTTGTTAAACTATATCTGTACAGCGAGTGCTAAAGTTTCAAGAACAACACGATACAGAATTGTTATGAGGTCTGATCTCCACGACTTCATACTCATAACATAAGTGCAACTTCTGCCAATTCTGGGCATGAGGCGGGTTTTATATTGCTTTGCCGAACACACATACACAACACTTGATGCGGTTCACATGAAGAGAGAGCTGGTGTATGCTGATGTGATTCCTTCAAATCTAAGACACTAAAGTATGGGCACGCCCTAAACCAACACAAAGAGACCTTCTTAGCAAATAATATAATATGTGTATTAGGGAGGGTGAGATATAAGCAGCCGCGGGCCGTGGAGGGAGTTACGGTGAGGCAGGGAGGCGGGGAGGGGGAGAAGCAGGGTGGAGCCCTCTCCACCCTGCCCCTCCCCCTCCCCGCCTCCCTGCCCCACCGTAACTCCCTCCACGGCCCGCGGCTGCTTATAAGTGTTGCTAACTCTTATTCATTTACAGCATGTTAACATACTGTCACCATTCGCTTTTTATGTACTAGTAACTATGCTGGTAATTTTGCTACTGATAATATGTGTACTTGTATTATCTAAGATACTACGCCTGAGAAGACGGCATTAGTAAATAAACATTTCAAATACACATGTGTTCTTCTTAACTCCATGTTCTGGTTTCTAAGAAATATATAACGACCGACTGTTCATGAGTTCCACGTATCCTGAGGTACTATAAGTTCATATTCTGGATTGTCTAAACATTGAGAGTTTGTTATATCCAATGTGACACTGTACCTAGCTTGCTAAGGGGTTTTTGATTACTAAGGTGAGTTTTGGGACACCCTAATTCGCCGAGGTTCCAATCCTCTGTCCACAGTTCTGTGTGAGAACAGAAACCCTGCGACAGGGGCACCCCCGACCCTTGCTGGAGCTTCATCACACTTGCGATACAACTCCAGCAATGCGCCACCTTTACGGCACAGATACATCACGCATCTGTGCTGTTTTTGCCCCATGATGCGCCGCATTGTAAATGCAGCACACCATAGGTGACGGAACAGCGGCACAGAATGACTAACACATCCCTGGTGATGCGCCAGTCATCATAAATCTATCCCTATGCTTCTTATCTTGTTAGAGATGAACCGCCATATGTATCATCAAAGTTTTTTGCATTTCCTAAATAGCGAACTTTAAGGAATAAATAGCGATTCTTTACCATTCCTAGTTTGCGTTGAGCTATTTGCTAATTACAAATTACCCATTCATTTCCTTCATTTCCATAGGGCGGTTGGACTCACTTTTAGCTCGAACGGCTGAATGGATTTCCACGAAACTTGGCAAAATTGTAGGGACTGGTAGCCCGATGTGCCTTTGCTATGTCTCAAGATATATGCTCCAGTGGTTTTTACGAAAATTAACTTTGAAAAATATATATTGGGCTACATTGGCCTATATATATGTTGGAGCCCAAATGTAGCCCAATGTAGCCCAATGAAGCCCAATGAAGCCCAATGTAGCCCAATGTAGCCCAAAGATGGCCGCCAGAGACGAAAAAAAACAAATGTAGCCCAAATATCAGCCAGATGTAGCCCAACTATAGCCCAGTGACAGAATGACCAATCAGCTTCGCAAACCTCCGTTACGCGAAGCGGAGCGCTGTTACAGATATATATCTTTTTTTGAACGTTAATTTCTCAAAATCCACTGGAGCACATATATTGAGACCTAGCAAAGGCACATCGGGCTACCAGTCCCTAATATTTTACCAAGTTTCGTGCAAATCCATTCAGCCGTTCGATTATTATTATTATTTTTTTTTTTTGCCCCGCGGGGCCCTTTTAAAACCTCCACATCAAACCTAGGGGGTCAGCGAGGATCTACTATTCCCCCTTATGGTCATTTGCCCCTTCGCTTTCGCCTCCTCTTGTCTCTCGATCCTACCGAGAGACAAGATGGCGGCCGCTACGGACTGTTTGGAATGTTGACAGACGCCGGAGAACCAATCAGCTTCACTTCACAAAGCTCCGTTGCGCGAAAAGTACGCGTCCTGGAGCGCTGCCCGGTCCGCTGTTACAGATATATATCTTTTTTTAAACGTTAATTTCTCAAAATCCACTGTAGCACATATATTGAGACCTACAAAAGGCACATCGGGCTACCAGTCCCTACAATTTTGCCAAGTTTCGTGCAAATCCATTCAGCCGTTCGGGCTAAAAGTGAGGCCAACCGCCCTATGGAAAACTCAATGTTAAAAACACGTTTTGGGACCCCCCTTTTTTCTCGGCCCCCCCTTGACGAACCCCCCCCAAATTTTCAAGGGCTGCTCAGAAACAAAATGTGCCATTTTCCTGAAAATTTCAGCCAATTCCGTCCACAAACGCCAAAGTTATTAGACATAGAATTTTCAAAAATCCCATAGAGAAAAAATCCTAACTATATATACCTACTGGCGACCGCCAGTAGGTAATATATATATATATACATATATATATTTGATCACCAAAAAGAACGTAATGTCCACACTCGCTCAGTGTATTAAATTAGGGTTTATTAAAGCAGAGACTTACATACAGCCCCTTTCACCTACGCGTTTCGACCGCAGGTCTTGATCACAGTGTTGCCCAACCGTGCAAAGCGTGCACTTCCTGTGAACGATTTGCTGGATAAATACATATATATATATATATATATATATATATATATATATATATATATATATATAGTCCCAACGTAACTTCTGCACAGTCCGAGACACTTTCACGGCAGGCAACACGGCCAGGACGCCACTCCCAAAATCTGGAACACAATCCAGTTTAACAAGAATAACAAACTTACTGGAGCCATGGCCTCGATGCAGTTCGGACGTTTTTATTTGGCAAAACAGGTGTCCCTACGTGTTTTGGAGTTAACCTCACTCCTTGCTCACGGGTAAGGTTTACAGACCAAGTGAAAGACATTTAAAGGAACAGAGTTCATTTCCTGTTTGTCATAATAAACACAGTAAAAATACAATGCAATACGTTTTGATGCAGGCTTGTAATTGATATTAGCATGATCACTATTCCATAATAAAAACAGATTACATTATGGGAACTGAAATGAAAATTATTTTGTTATTTAAAATTCATTTTACCCTAGTGGGTTAACCAAACTCAAGGATGGACATTAAAAAATACTCAATCATGGACACAGAAAAAATACTCTGCAACTCTTTGCAACCGGGACTTGTAGATCATCCGGTGTCGATTATGCACCCCAATTAGTGATATATATTAATACAAATGTATTCCATTCTACCCAAGTGGGTTAGTGTTCAAATATAGTGCATCAGTCCATAATAAACTTTTTTCAATCAAGCTCAAGTGAGCGAATTGTTCCCCATCTGTGAGCTGGAATCTTAAAGCTGGAATCAACTGTGGTCAGATTTGTGTTTCTTCTTTCCTGCAACAGAATCAGATAACCTCATATTAACAAACTCAGAACTTCTGTATACCAACACTGAAAAACTTGTTAAAAACCTTATTAAAAACTAACAGCGGACGAGATCAGACCAGGACATATATTTTATCTTAAATGTATTGACAATTCCTCATCAAGATTCAAACCTGAGGGACTCGATGTGTTGTATTTAACAAACATTTTCGATTCCAACTTTCTCAATTCCAGTGTGCGATTTCCACCTCTTTCTCTTTGTGGAATGAAATCTAACACACAAAATTTGAGAAGGTTCTGATTTTGCTTGTGTTCAATGCTAAAGTGACGGGCTACCGGATACTGTTTGTCATTCTTAGCAATAGCTCGTAGATGTTCTAAAATTCTTAATTTGGCTTTTTTGATCATGCTCCCAATGTAAAACAAATTGCAGGGGCATTTTAATGCATACACTGCAAATTCTGTTTCACAGGTCACATGTTTTAAGAGTACAATAGATGTGGGGTGGCTGGGTAATAGTTGCGCAGAGTTCTGATAAAAATCTGTAAATACAATCTGAATAGCTCCAAGGATAAGGTGATGGCCACCCACCAACAACCGGAATGGTAATGAATAAACAGTACCATATATACTTAACAAACAAACTATATCCTGAGCTAATAACCACAATCAATAAAGTGTCTTCAATAAATCACAAGTAGAATAGTCTTAATTTCTTCATTTTATTCCACTAATAATCTTCTCAAAAGGTCTAGGCGGCTATACCTTTTGAGAAGATTATTATTGGAATAAAATGAAGAAATGAAGACTATTCTACTTGTGATTTATTGAAGACACTTTATTGATTGTGGTTATAAGCTCAGGATATAGTTTTTTCACATGTTTTAAGATCTTGAAAGCTGGTTTCTCGCCACATAATTTTACTGATTTACAGTTGTGGCTGTTTTTACATGCTTTACATTTTGTACAGGTGAAAAACCCTTTTATGGAATTAGACTTTTTGGGCTCCTTAATAGTACTTGTCATAAGGCTATCTTTTAACGATTTTGTTTTCCTAAATGTTATCGAAGGAAAACTCCCAATGTTGTCTCTTAAATCATCATCTGTTTTCAAGACATCACAAAATTTGCATAGGCTTTTTCACACTTCCCATGCCTGATTGTGATAGGTCGTTATAAACCTTATTTGATTATTTGCTGGCTTCAATTCCTTTTATTTGCTCTCTTCCAGTAACTCATCTCGTTATACATTTGTTACATTCTCAATAGATGAACTGATAGTACCTTTACTGTAACCCCTATCAACAAATCTTTGGGTCATGATTTGTTCTTCATTAATGTAGTCCTCTTCTGTACTGCAGTTTCGTTTGGCGTGCAGTAGCTCACCAAACGGAATGCTGTTTATCAGGCTTTTAGGATGGCAACTCTGGGCTTGCAACAGGCTGTTGCCAGCTGTTGCTTTCCTGTGCAACTTACTGCAAATTTTTTTGTCTACAATTTCCAATATAAGATCTAAAAACTCAATCTTGTCTTTACTGGTCGCACTAGTGAATTGTAAATTGAAGGTGTTATTGTTCAATTCCTGTACAAATTCATCCGCTTCAATAGGATCTCCGTCCCATATGCAGAAAATGTCATCAATGTACCTCACCCAGAGGACGACGTGGTCATGGTATTGTCTGATGTTTCTGACGACCTGCTCCTCCCACCAGCCGAGGTACAAACCTGCAAAGCTGGGGGCGAAGCAGGTCCCCATCTCCGTCCCCTGGGTCTGTCTCTACAATATTTTATTGAACAGAAAAAAGTAGTTCTTAAGACAAATTGATATCATTTCAAGTATCATGTCGGTGTGCATCAAATATGACAGTGACCTTCCCTTTAGAAAATATCTACATTTTTATTTATTTAGCGATTTGTATAGCGCCTGGTGACCCAAGGGCATCCCCGCGCTGTAAAAAGGCTGATATCCATTGAGGGAAGGGAAGGGAGGAGGGACATTTATTTCGGGAATAGGTGCGTTTTCAGTTTTTTGCAAAAAAACAGGTAACTGGATTCCAGTCTGAGGGTGCGTGGGAGGGAGTTCCATCCCATGGCCGCTTGAACCGAGAATCGTCGTCCTCCTGTGCGTGTCCTTTTGAATTTCGGGATGTTGGCTAAGTGCTCATTCTCCGAACGGAGGGATCTGGATGCTTTGTAGGGGGTGACCAAGCTGCTGAGGATCGCAGGGCCAGATCCGTTGATTAGTTTGTGTGTCGTGCACATGGCTTTGAATTCCACCCTTTGGCGCACAGGGAGCCAGTGCAGGGCCTTGAGGGCTGGTTTTGCTGACACTCTCGAGGGAAGGTTCATGAGCAGACGTGCCACCACTTCATTTTGTGGGATGCTTGTGTATAGATTGCATACATCCATACTTAAGAGCAGATAACTCTCCTTCCAAATGATATTTCTAATGATCTTTAAAAAGTCGCTGGTATCTTTAATATATGAGGGTAAATTCTGAACAAAGGGCTGTAAAAAATGGTCTACATACTTAGACATATTTTCCAGAGAGCTACCCCTAGATGACACAATTGGTCTCCCTGGTGGATTAGTGGCATCCTTGTGTATTTTTGGCAAAAAATATAGACTCGGGATCTTAGGATCTGTACATAGTATAAACAAGTATTCATCCTGTTCCAAAATACCCTGGTCACGCCATTCACACAATCTGTCATATACTTGCTTGTTCGCAATCTCATAACTATTTCTAGATACCACACAATATTTCCTCGGATCCGACAATTGCTTTCGTCCTTCCTCTAGATACATATTCAGTGGCCAAATTACCACGTTTCCCCCCTTGTCCGCTTTTTTAATTACAATGTCTCTGCGTTCTTGAAAAAAGTTTATTATGAATTGATGCACTATATTTGAACACTAACCCACTTGGGTAGAATGGAATACATTTGTATTAATATATATAACTAATTGGGGTGCATAATCGACACCGGATGATCTACAAGTCCCGGTTGCAAAGAGTTGCAGAGTATTTTTTCTGTGTCCATGATTGAGTATTTTTAATGTCCATCCTTGAGTTTGGTTAACCCAATAGGGTAAAATGAATTGTAAATAACAAAATAATTTTCATTTCAGTTCCCATAATGTAATCTGATTTTATTATGGAATAGTGATCATGCTAATATCAATTACAAGCCTGCATCAAAACGCATTGCATAGTATTTTTACTGTGTTTATTATGACAAACAGGAAATGAACTCTGTTCCTTTAAATGTCTTTCACTTGGTCTGTAAACCTTACCCGTGAGCAAGGAGTGAGGTTAACTCCAAAACGCGTAGGGACACCCGTTTTGCCAAAGAAAAACGTCTGAACTGCATCGAGGCCACGGCTCCAGTGAGTTTGTTATTCTCGTTAAACTGGATTGTGTTCGAGATTTTGGCAGTGGCGTCCTGGCCGTGTTGCCCGCTGTGAAAAGTGGCTCGGACTGTGCCGAAGTTGCGTTGGGATATATATCATCGACAAAGCCGTGAAGCGAAACGCATCTGTCAGGAGGGGTCCTTGCACCAATAAAGCATTTTTTGCTTTGGATTCTTCGTGTGTGCCTTTCCTTTTTTAGAATCGAATCAGGATTTGATGTTGAAGGAATATATATATATATACGTATATATATATATTCGAAATAGGATTTCTTTTGTTTATTCAAAGAAGTCATCCGGCACTCGTACGTGGATATCTTTCAATTAGGCTTTTTATTTTGTTACATCCATCAACGCGTTTCGGGAGTCATGCTCCCTTGATCACAATGTTTATACTGCCATTGAATGCTTCTATAAGTACACAGGTAAGGTAATGAACATAGTAAAAGGACCATAAATTGCTCAACAGGTTGCCTGTTAATGAAGCGGCCATTTTAACACTTTCAAGTTAAAAGGAACTTATGTGCAGTAACAATGAAAGGATACTATCTGTTTCGGCGCAAACCTTAAAAAACAGGGTATCAAACATAAATATTCCATCTTAAAATATGCAAGTGCATTACGAACATCATTATCAATAGTACAAGCAATAAAGGTTCAACAATTTTCTTGGCCAGTGCCCCTAAGCCATGCTTGCCTTGATGAATTTTTAAAAGAGGATTATTTGCAATTTCTTATCTTTCTCTGCACAAACTACGTTCTCAGTTCATTACTTAAATTTAGGCCTCAGACAACACATTCCATCATCTATCTTAGTTTTCTTTGTGGCTAAATTAGGTAAATTCAATTGGAATGGAAAAACAGTCTCTACTACCTCTCTTCTATTACTAACCACCTCATTATTTCATCATAAAGTGCAAGTGCTTTATTGTAAACAATAATAGTCCCTTACTGTAAACAACTACTCTATAGATTGCATTTGGCCCACAATTAAAGTGCTAGTGCTTAAATATGTTATGAACACAATGGACTCTTTTGTAAACAATCCACTCATATTGCACATCTATTTGTAAACAATAATAATCTCTTATTGCACATCAATTTGTAAACAATAATAATCTCTTACTGTAAACAATCACTCTATATATTGCACAAAGCCCTTGGATCTACTATATATCCAAAAAAAGTGCTAATGCTTAATCGACAACATTAGTTAATCATAGTTTTTTTGTAAACAATACACCAATATTGCACATCAGGTTAAAAAGGAGAAGAGGTGTTAGCGCATAAGTAGTTAAAAAAGCATTGCTTCGTACATTCCATTCTTATCAAAGCCACCACAAATTTACAAGTTACACTACCTCGCATGTGTTAAAAGAAGCATAAAAAAAAGGTTTTAATTTAAAAAACTTTTTTTTCATTAAAAATATTCACAATTCATAATTTACATATGCAGTTTTGGTACACTCGAGGCTGCTTAGTCATAATCTGGGTTAATGTTTAATCAGGCTAAACACTTATACAGATCCTCTTCCACATTTAATCCCTGTGGCTCTTTACTATTGAACTCTAGGATGAAATAAGTTTCCAATTTCCTGAGCTCCCCTTTTCTATTTCCTCCCCTCTTTTTCTTTGGGACCTCCGCGATACAGGAGTATTGGAGGCCTTTGGGGTTACTTTGGTGATGTAACTCGAAGTGCCGAGCCACAGGGTAGGATCTGTCCTGATTGACAATAGCACGTCTGTGCTGCAAAATTCGTTGATGCACTGGTAAAATAGTACTACCAATGTATATCTTGGGGCATGGGCATTGTAGTAAATAAACTACATATTCACTTTTACAATTAATGGCACTTCTGACTGTCACAGTTTTATTAAAAGAGGTTTTAAAGTCTGTACGGTTCATTCCATGCTGACAGGCTTTACACTTTGAACATCTTTTAAAACCAGGCTTTGACTTCAACCAGTCGGCATTGCTCTTCTTTCTGTCTACAAACTTACTTTTCACCACTAGATCTTTTAAAGACTTGGATTTTTATACGTAATTTCAGGATTCTTTTAGACCATCAAACCAAGTACCGGATCATTCCTCACCAGATACCAGTATTTTCTCAATATTGTTCTTATTTCTTTATGTTTGGTGTTAAAGGTCGTTATGAATCTAGGAGAAACCTGAACGCTTTGTGTTTTGTCCAAATCCTTCTGCCTCTGAGTTCTAGATGGTTCGAAGAGTATATTTTGTCTAACCAACTTTCTGGCTTTGTTAGATGCCCCTTTAATGATCGTCTCCTTATACCCTCTTTGAATGAATCTCTGGGTCATTTCGGTTTCAATCTTATCATACTGCTCATCACTGCTGCAAGTGCGCCTCGCTCTATAAAATTCCCCAAACGGAATACTCCTTATCAGAGCTGTTGGATGGGCGCTCCCTGCATGCAGGATTGAATTTCCTGCAGTTGTCTTACGGAACACTGAGGTTTCCAATCTGCAGTCAATGGGGGTAATCCTAATATCAAGGAAATCTATTGTCTTTTTACTAGAGTTCCCCACGAATTCTAGATTTAATCAATTCTGGTTCAACTCATCTGTAAATAGATCGATAGATGTCTCCATGCCCTGCCACAGCACGAAGACATCTTCGATATATCTGACCCATAGAAGAATATGTTCCGTCCAGTGATCAAGGGGACCCCCTCTGAGAACCTGCTACTCCCACCAGCCGAGATGTAAATTGGCGTAGCTGGGGGCAAAGCAGGTGCCCATCGCGGTCCCCCTCTACTGGAGATAAAGATCACTGACAAAAAGAAAAATATTTTTCGAAGACACCATTCCATGATTTCAAGAATCATTCCATTCTGTGAAACAAGTCGTGCCGGTCTCAAATTCAGATAATGCTCGCAAGCCCTCAGCCCATCTACATGTCTTATGCTTGTGTATAATGTAGAAATGTCTAATGTTAAAAGAACCATCGTTTCAGGATCCCAACATATGTCATATATACACTTCAGAAAATCAATTGAGTCTTTCAAATAAGAAGGGAGTGATCTGACAATAGGCTTCAAGAAATAGTCAATATACCGCGATGCATTTTCAAATAGGCTTCCACATGAAGAGATGATGGGCCTCCCTGGTGGGCTAGTGGCATTTTTATGGATCTTTGGCAACATATAGAAGACCGGAACCACTGGATTGTCCTGTTTTATGAACTTAGGCTCATCCCAGCTGAGTAGTCCATTTTCTTTCCAGTGGCCCAGTCTTTCCTGAAATTCAATTATTACATTGTCATATTCCTTGGGGCTTATTTTCCTATAACAACTACAATCTTGCAGTTGACTGAGTGCCTCCTTCTTATATTGTTCTTCCCCCAAAGAACCACATTGCCTCATTTATCGGAAGGTTTCACTAGAAGTCCATCCTCCATCTGTAATTTTTTCACTGTTTTGTGGAAGAGCGCCTTGTTTGGATTTATTTTATATTTCCTCTGATTATCCTGAAAATACAAATTTTTCAAATCTCTTGTTATATTCTCCCCGAACAGGTCCACATTATCTCTCATAGTTTGTGGGAGAAACTTTGAGGGAGCTCTGAACGGTGTATGATCGCTTGCTTGTAAAATGTTCTCTTGTTCAGTATTGTCATCACTCAACAGTTGGGTGGTATCATCTATAAGTACCATCATATCAGTTAATGCCGGGATGTCATTGACATTGAGGAAGGTCGAAGGAGTATCTGATATAATTTCCAAGTCTGACTGCTGATTGTTAGTTCTTCCAGCATGTAACTTTGTCAATTTCAGTTTCCTAGTAAACCGATAAAGGTCCATCCTACTATTTGGATAATTGAATTCGTTTGTATCACAATAAGGCAGACCTAATTTTAGGATTTTCTCATCTTCCTGAGTCAAAACCACAGAACTCAAATTGATGATAGTGGTGTCGTTATCCATAATATCAGTTACTTCTTGGTATTCGAGCGCAAGGCTCTTTTTGTTTGCCAGCCTTGTGCTCCTCCTGTACCCCTCACCTCCTCTTCTTTGTCGTCTTTTCCTCTGCCTCTTCCCCTTCCCCATCCTCTTCCCTTCCCCATGCGATGGTCGGACTGTTGTTCCATGATCATAAAACGGAATTCATCTGTGACGGACAGTCGTACATCATTTGGTCCCTGTCGGCTTCCATCATCAGATTCTTGTTCGGAGCCAGTTTCCGAACTTGCATCACTTTGCAGCGGTGTCTGGTGGACAGCTTGCCCACTAAAGATTTTCTGACGTCTGGCCATATCAAACTTTTTTGCAAAAGTATATATGCGTCCTGATTCATAATCGATCCGATCTCTTATGAATTTTGTGGATTTCCTGTCCTTGATTTGTTTCTCATATTTATACAGCCTTATTTTTAAGTCCGTTTTGAATTTACCAATTCTGATTTTATCGTCATGTTTTTCTAGGGTCTCAGAAAGTTCTTTCAATTTCTCAACCACTTCCAGTCGTTCCTTTTCAGCATGCTTAAGGAGCATTTGCATCATATTTCTCGAGCTGGCCGCACTGTTTTCAGCCCATGCTTCAAGTAACTCAATATCAGGATTTTCTGAGGAGGGTGAAATCATTATTCTCAGGCCTCTTGGAATTCTGTCAACTTCTAAATACCGGCGTAGTGACGCTACCTCCCACCAACGTGAGATTTCTCTCTTTTTTAATTTTTCAAAGCTCTGTAGATTCTTGTTTAAGTCCGAATTTGCAGTAGGCGGAGCAGCTGCTCCTCCTCCCCTCTGTATTGTTTGCACAGTGTCTTCAAATAACTTCGCAGCCTCGAGCTCTCTTGCTGTATTTTCTTCATCACTCATAATTTAGCCTTCAGATATCCACTCGGTATTTTCCTCCCAAATATTACCCGCTGTGTTATTCGCGGGTGAATCGGCACTCTGACTCGAGGCTCGATTGGACTGCAAACTACCACTTCCAGCTCCCGTTTACCCAGATGCAATAACCCACAATTAAGTGCTGCGAAAGTCGAGTCGGGTACACTCACCGAAGCTCTTGGATTCTCCGATCCCCGGGCAGCAGCAGTAGACCGCGACTCCGTTCGCGTCACACCAGTTGGCTCTGCAATTCCGCTGGGCTATTCACGGGGGGCGCGCCTGTCTCCTGTTATTTTTCACAGATTTGGCGATTTACTCTGGCGTGCTGCCTCGTCGCTGTCTATTCGAAATAGGATTTCTTTTGTTTATTCAAAGAAGTTATCCGGCACTCATACGTGGATATCTTTCAATTAGGCTTTTTATTTTGTTACATCCATCAACGCGTTTCGGGAGTCATGCTCCCTTGATCACGATGTTTATACTGCCATTGAATGCTTCTATAAGTACACAGGTAAGGTAATGAACATAGTAAAAGGACCATAACATGCTCAACAGGTTGCCTGTTAATGAAGCGGCCATTTTAACACTTTCAAGTTAAAAGGAACTTATGTGCAGTAACAATGAGAGGATACTATTGTTTCGGCGCAAACCTTAAAAAACAGGGTATCAAACATAAATATTCCATCTTAAAATTTGCAAGTGCATTACGAACATCATTATCAATAGTACAAGCAATAAAGGTTCAACAATTTATACAATACAATATATATATTCAGCACTCTGTTGTTTTACCAATTTTCCTCCAACACACGGGCATGGACCACAGAGTATGTGTTCATTTCTTCTTTATTTCAAAGCCACCATTACGGGTATCAACTCCACTTGAGCCTTGAACACATGACATATATATGTGTGTGTGCGCACATATACATACATATATGGACACATGTAGGTGTGCATATATGTATACATGTATATACCTATATATATATAGATTATATATATATATATAAAAATGTAGGTGTTTAATTTACCTTATATATATATTTATCTTGCATTGTAAAGGGATGCATGGTAAAGGTCTATGTGTGATTTCTCACCTGTTGTCCTTTCATCAGGACTGAAATATAATTCTGTGTTTAGCAGAGATGTGTGAAGCTAGAATTGTACAGGCGAAGTTGCAAAAAGTACACACACTTGCACTTCACAAAGATGTTGCCGGTTGTATAATGCTATTCAGGGAAGAGAAGCCAAACTTCATACTAGAATTTTTTTGTGGAGCGATTTTTAAGGAAAAAATGACTCCTCTCGAAAAGTAGGTTTTGCTGGAATGGTCGACCACAAACAAATATTTTTAACACATTTTTAAAAAACCTCATAAAGCAGATGTAGGTAAAATGCTGCATCTTTACACACTCTTAGTATTAATCATTCAACTGAGTCGTCTATCAGAAAAGGGGGAAATACAATTCCCCTTCCAATGGGTATTTGAAATGTGTTGTAGGGCCTGCTTACAAGAGTGTAAGGTAAAGCTGGCAAAGTTCTCCTTGTTTTATGTAAAGTCATGATAAAATATTGAGATTAACTGCAAACTGAGAAAGTAATGAATTTAATTTTTTTGCAGTAAATTAGAATGGGATAAGAAGAAGTTTGATAAAGCCATTGGGTAAGTACACGAAATTTGAAAATCAGAGCAACCTTATTGAACACAAGAATTAACAATGTGAGCAAAGCTCTCAAAATAACGTTTGATTATTTTATTATTGTTATTCTCTGCTGAAGGTATTAACAGTTGTTAAATAATGCTTATCTAAGACTTATTCATTCTTAGTCGTCAACACTCAAGTTATGGCCCTAAGCATAATGGTGGCAAATGGCACATAAGAACAGGTAATAATTGGTGGCTCTCAGCACCCAATTCCCACATTTTCACGCCCTCCAGCAAAAAAAAAATAACCTGACTTTCCAAATCTTCGTCATGTTCCTTCGTAACTGAACTTGAAATGCAGGCATTTACCTAGCATTAAATAAGCATACTATCAATCTAATCTATTTGATTGGTTGCACTTGTCTTAGCATTCTACAGTGAATATCAATCATGTGAATTATACTTTCAAAAACAGCGGCCAACTTTGGAACTAGGGAACCAGGTTCAAAGTCCTGGCGTCGGCTCAACATCCTGTGATTCCAGGCAAATCATTTAATTTCCCTGCGCCTTAACAATAATGTATATGACCTCGTGAAATGTAGAGTATTCCAATGCCCTTGGGCCATGTTTATATTATACAGTGCTTAATTTGTCCAAAAAATAAAAAATATCTGCCAGAACCCAAGATGTATTTCAGGTGGTCACTGCAGCTTGCATCAGTGGTGTCAAATTCCAGTACTGAGGCTCCTTGATAACCATCACTTTCCTACAAATGTGACAATTTGGATTATTCCAGGTCACCCAAATCTGTAAGAATGAGCTGGATGCGCTGGTATTCACACTGCACATTGAATTGTTAAAAAACTGCTAATGTGCTCTGTTTAATAATAGACAGTGCTACAGTGTGATGTAATACAAATGTGCGGTGTCAAAAAACAAGTGCTGGTGCTGAGCCCCAGTAAACACCAGCACAAATTAAGCACTGCATAAACCTAAAAAGGGAGAAAGAGCCTGTTTCAAGATTGCTTTTATCAGCAGACATCGAGGGGAAGAGGTGGGGCGGGGGAGGGGGGGGAGAGGCAGAGGAGATAGGCTGCTTCTTGGGGTCCAGGAGTTTGAGGAGCTTGCAACACCCCAACAATGGGGACCGGAGTTTTTTTGGTCAGTTAATGTTTTTGTTTCATGACTTTGCTCTTTTATAAATCTCACACTGAGCTACGGAAAGAGTCTCCCTGAAATGATTTCATGTGTGCCCACCCCTGGAGGGAGCCCCAACTTCAACATATTTTGCTTTGGGAGGCTAAGAGCAAAAACGTTTGATGACCTCTAATCGCACCTTAAGTCAGGTGCTCATTAGGGCCGAACAGAGCCAAAGAAGTATTGTAGGAGCATCAAATAGTGACGACCTGGAATCAGTGAATCATTTATTCTCTGTTTCTGTGTTTTTTTCAGCTATTCCTTTGCTATTGTTGGCATCAACATAACAGACTTGGCATACAACCTCCTGCTAAGCGGCGCTTTGAAGACCCACTTCTACAACGTGGCACCCGAAGCTCCGGCGCTGCACCATTTCCAGCAGACATTCTGTAAGCATTCCCTCATTCTCTTCTAACACTGCATTTTAAGGGTACCGTGTCAGGATTGTTAGAGAATTCTTTTGATGTTGTTGTGTGCCCGTTACCTCCGATTGTCAATAACACAGAAAACGAAGTACTGGAACAAGGGCAAACGAGACCTGTGCACACAGCATAGTGACATATATATTTAACAAGACACAAAGGCACCAGCAGCTGCAAAACTAGAGCCCTTCAGTGGCTCATCTAACAATAACGTGTCTGAAATGTCACAAAAAACTCAGGCTGAGCCTTCCATGAGGGGGGAACACGGCAGACAAAAGAACAAACACTCCGTACTAAAGCATAATTCTTAAGCAAAAAAAGTGAATATTTTCAGGGGTGACAATATAACATAAAAGAAGTTGATGTGTGTGACGTTCCTGAATAAGAATTTAAAAACACTCAAAGAAGAGAAACCTAAGATCATAAGAATTCCCCATGATGCGAATATTTGGTACGACATGCAGACACAGAACTAAGCCCCACTGCCAAACCTTAAGCCCTGTCTCTCTAAGTACACACCTAAACATTAGATTATCTTCAAAAGAGAGGTTGTAAATGTTGAAATCATTATCCCAGCGGCTGGCTTTGCACATGGTGTCAGGTGCAATTAACTACAAATAAGAAGCCATCAGTTATAATGCAAAGGGACCAATAGTAGAACAGCATTAATATCCCTCTCATTCAATTGCACAATCCACTGCTTATGTAATTTATGCCATTACATAATTTGTGTCACCACCTCCAACCCTCTATATACTTGTATTAACAAAAGTAAGCACCAGTTGTAATTCTACCTCCAATAATACTCCACCCTAAATCCTCCACCTTGTGCAACTTTCATGATTTTTAGGTTTCTGGAGATAGAAGGTCCTGAAACTGCCCACTAAATCCTTCTAATTCACCTATAGACCATCCCCCAGCATCATCCATTATTCAGTTTCTCCCGACACGTCTTGTGGACCTCAGGTGCCATCTTTACCCCACTCCTGCCTCATTGATATTAATGTTGTAGGATTTGTTCCGCAAACTCCTCGCAGGCAGCTGTAAAAGCAGGACTGGAAGGGACGTCACACTTCTACCTCTATAACCACTTTCACAATCTTTCCCCAACTGGCTCTGGAAGGGATATGGGTTGCAATGCCAAAAAATATGCAAATTGGCAAGGGGAACTTTGTGGGAAGTGTGCATTGATCCATGGCCCTTTCACTGATGGCTGCTGCTGTCCTTACATAGTTAAAGATGTGCACTATAGTCCGCTTCCACCTTATTTATGGTCACTTGGCAAACGTGCAGTGTTTTCTGACTGCAGAAGGAGTGACAAAATATGGACAAATTTCAGGCAATAGCAGTGTGTCCAAATTGTGATAAATTAGGTGGCCCTATTTTCTCTTTGAAATAGGGTTATTCAATGACTAATTTGTTGAGAATCTCTCTATTACACAAGGAAAGTGATTCATAGGTATTAAAAGTATTGTATAAGTTTCAAAATGATTCCAAAATCGTTTTTTATCCATGTGTAAAAACGTTGTTATATGTACTGGGGCAAAATCTGTTTGCTCCATTTTCTGTTACACAGCAAAGATTGTGCAACTGAATTTGAACAAGTGCAAAGGTTCTGTGGCATGGTAGCCTGTGTTCAAATTGATCAATCCAGTACTGGAAACCTAGATGATGAGTGAAATTGTGCACACCCATAACTGCTTGTGCTTTGATTTGATATGATCAAGACACGCCGTCAGAATAGAGTGTGGCTGGGGTAAGGGCCTTAATGTTCATTAGAAATTTTTATTTTCTGCTGCACATTTATTGTTGTCGACAAGTTAATGTGTTTGGCATTCTTGCTTAGCCCAAACTAATTCCCTCATGCCCCAACACTTGAGGGACTTAGTACGTCATAAATAACTCACATGTTCACATTGCCTCCTCATCCTGTATTGTCCTACTGTGTAGGACACTTCTGAATTACTGTAAGGGATCTTCGCCTTACCTTTATGGCGGCTCAGCTAGGTGCGGGCTCTGCAGCAGTATGCTGCTTCTGTGGGTTCCTACTCTTATCTCGGCTGCCTCTGGTCCTGGGTTGCCATGGCGTAAGCAACAGCCATCTTGTTTTTTCCAGGAGCGAATGAGCTCTTTCAAGGCCATCCTAAGGATTATTGCACAAATCTCTCTTGCATGCCAGCTTGTTGGTACCACCGCATACAGGAGAAATAGAGCAACCACAGCGTTCTGGAACACTTTCCTGTTGTAAATTATATATTATTCTAGTACTTTTCTGTCCTATCTATTGCTACAATCTGCCCTGTGTTATATTATGAAGCTGAATGTCTTTTAGTAAATTAGTCCCAATCCAAGATGGGCAAACCATTTCTTGAATTATGTCCCATCTTGTTTGGCACTGAAAAGGAGAGTCAATTTTGAGTTAATTTGCATCACATTGTTTCTTCTTCATTATTTGCTCACTGATTTCTGGATTCTCCATCTTCTCTATCTCTTGTTTGTTATCTCTTGCTCTTTGCATTGCTGTTTGGCTTCGTCTCCATTTTTTCTTCCTGCTGGGTATTATTTTCTGGTGGAGTACTTGACTCCCAGTATCAACTTAGCTTCTGGTGTTGCCTCTTGAGATAGTAGGCCATTCCTACTCCACTCCAAGCATTGCCAAGAATGCCTACTCTTGACAGGTTGCAAGGCCATCAAAATGGTTCAGGTCCAACAGTTACTGACAGCAGTAAACTACCTGACTCTTAAGGTTCAAAGTTTGACCACAGAAAATGTCTCCTTATGTCAGTTTCTTGTTCTACAATAAGGCTCTTTGGGCCCTCCTCTACCTGGCACTGCAGAAATGAAATTCGACAAGATGAAACTAAAGACCTTTTTTAAACACTTAATAGGTAATTTCACTTTTAAATCCCACATTTATGCACGTGAAAGTTCTAAGGTGGGCTTTGCCATCATTCATATCGCTGGAAATGGCTTCGCAGGGGCTATACCTGTGCTTTTGGATGTCATTCCACTTCTGATAATTTTCCACGTTTCCTCACGGAATCCAAAACATTTTCGACCTCCACGACCTTAAGTTCTCTGCCCAAGAGGAGATTTTTTAATTCATCCAAGGAAGGTTCTATATATCTACATACATACATTTCCAAATTCAAAGGTTTAGCTAGAGACATTGGCTGACCTGACTCCACCCTTTTCACCATATTTCAAAAGGTTTTAAAGGATGAATTGAAGGACAAACTCATGGCAGTTATCAGGCTAACATCCCTTCAAGATCTTCAACCTACCATTCAGATTGACAGCTGGGTTCAGGAAAAAAACTTAAGTGTTGTTAACAAAACCTCTTTTTAGGCCTATGTTCATCCAGAAGATGAGCCTCATGCAAGTGGGTTTCACTAAAGATTCTTTGACTGAGTAAGAGAAGACAAGATGATAAAATCAAGGGCTTTGTTTATACTGTGGTCAGAAAGGTCATCCTCTGAGTTCTTGGCTTGTAAGTCCTTTTTGTCTGCCTAACAGGTTGGAAAACAGGTATGCTCACCTCTAGTGCAAGGAATAGAGGCAAATGAAAAACACACACCCCTGGCTTTTCCTTTGCAGTCTTCTAGTTTTGTGCTTCTACAAGGGGAGCTATTGGTTCAGTCTCAACATTTCTTTGCAACTGTTCGTTTAGACTGCAGAGCCTTCAATTTTTATTTGGATATTCAATGGGAAATATCCCTTAAGATTCCAATTCAAAGGAAGAATGTTCGAGTAGCTGTAGAAGCTGTGGATGGAACTTTAGTAGAATCTGGCTTAGTCACTGAGGAAACTCATGTCTTGTCTCTTCCGATTGCTCTATATTATGGGAACTTCACCTTTGATTGAATTTTATCACCTCGTTATCCTAATATGTTGGGTATCAACTGGCTTCCTCAACATGACCATTACATAAAAATGGCCGGCAAAAACCTTGTTCCTGGGCTCAGATGTTTGCCTCTCTCATTGTACTGCCAATCAACCTTCATTAGCTAAAGCTTCCGAAAATGCATCCAGTAACACCACCCAGTTGATAGTACAACTATCTGAGATTCCAGAAATTTATAATGAATACCTGGATGTGTTCCATGAATTAACTACTAAGAAGTTGCCTCCTCCTCGACCTTTTGATTGTGCTATCAAAATACGTCTAGATACTAATATTCCATTTAGATATATTGTTTCTTTATCTCCTTTGGAACAACAAAAATTAAAGGAATGTTTAGATGCAAATTCAGAGAATGGCCCGATTACTCCAGTGAAATCACTCGCTGGTTCATCTTCATTTTTTTGCCAGAAAAGGGTTCGAGAATGTGGATTACTAGTTAGAGGATATATAGGAGTTCTCACCAAATAATAATGTCAAAATTCCGTATTAGGTCAAGTTAGGTTTCAAAAATGTAAAACCTGAGCTCAACCCTAGGTATTTGTAGCATAGAACAGACAGGCTTAACTTAGGAGAAATGTGTAAAGCATTTATCAGTACCAAAACATTTAAAAGTAGAAAATACAACACAATAGAAATCGCACCCCAATTTATTAAAATAGAGTAGACTTTATTGAAATGATAGACACCAAAATGACAAATATAGGATGCAGGTAACCGAAGATATGATTTTTAGATGTTTTCAGTCAAAATGGTGCCTAAAAGCACCAATCGTGTTTACCTGGCTGTACTACACCAAGTACAAGTCAAAAGTTAAGGGTGACCTCAAACTACACCAGTCGGGCACAAGTACCAGGTTTGTCCTGGTGGAGAGTTTACCTTCTGAAGATTTTCTGGAGAAAAGTTCTCCTTGATGGGTCGATGGTAGGTCGGGCTAGAGACTACATCCAAAGGAGCGCTCGATGACAGCAACCTGGTGGAGCGAGGGTCCTTGGTGCAATCCTCAGCTCTGGCTGGAAACTCGCCATGTGGGCGAAGACGGGACTCCGTGCCCAGGAAGGTATTGGCAGTCAGATGCTCTTCAGCGGTAACCTCAGTAAAGCCCCTCTATGTTCGAACTTAAAAACTTCTCTGGAAGTCAAAATTCAGCAGCAGAAACTGGAAAGTTCAATCCGACCAGCGATTCAATGGCAGCAGCCCATGTCTCCCCTGTTCTATGGAAGAAAAGTTCTGAAAAAGTTTCTAAGTGTCCAGTTTTGCAGTTTTGGGGTCAGAGGAGTACACTGTAACACCAGCACCACTCACAGGCACCTCTTGGGGGCTAGGACTCCTGCTTCCAGAAGCCATCAGTAGGGCCCAGGGCAAATCCATTTAGAACTGTTCAGCTGGGCTCTAGGAAAAAAAGTAGGCTTCTTGCAGCTTTTGTAGCCCTGTACCTTAACAGGAGGTCAACCAACTGACCTTTGGAGTTGACTCATTTGTCCTGGGTCAACTTGAAGCAAGTCCAGTTGTTAAGGTTTCTCTCCTCAGTTTCAACAGCAGGTACAGTCCTTCTGTCATCCACAGGTCCAGATGTGATCTGAAGAAGGTGCCACAGGGTTGTCACATTTATGCCTGGCACTACCTTGTGGGTGGGGAACATTCCCTGACCAATAGGGGAGTGGCGTCACTAGGGGGATACGGGGGTGCGGACCGCACCGGGTGACACCATCACATGGGGTGACACTAAAATAAAATGCAAAATATTACTGTTTCCAATACTAAGGCGTTCTAATCTGCCAAAGGCCCACATCTTAATTTTACCAAAAAATGTCCCCAAGGGCCAAACTTTAAAACCAGTCTTTCACTCCCTCACTATTGTAGTGTGGCGGTCTAGCCCCCTGCAATCACGTGACCCAGGCGAGGTATCGTGAGGGGGCATGACGCGGGGGCGTGCAGATTGCACGAGAGACTGCGAGTGTACTGACCAACTCTCCCCTATTCAGAAGCATCTACTAATAAATATAAAGTGAACACGCCCCATAGTCTGCGTTCTTCTGTTCCGTGGAGCCCTGTACTTTCAACTCTACAGTGGCAACGAGGCTGCGAGGCTGACGGACCAGCGCACCGCCAGACGGCGGACAGGTAGGGGAGAGCCGGCGTTGGTCACCAGGCAAGACGGTGCACTGCTTTTGCGCTCCTTCTTGTCCCCGCTCCGAGCTGCCACCCTCCTGCTGTGAGGCTTCTGTTCACTTTCTAGAGCAAAGCGTGTCTCAGCCGCTTCAACCTCGGCGCGCACCTTGGCACGAACCTCGGCGCGCGTTGGGCACCACGTGACCCTCGTCACTCACGGCTCAGCTAACCCAGCGCTTAAGGGCAGCCACCACTTAGCCTCTGTTCACTGGAAACCAGCCTTTGCACCACACCAGTGCATGTGCCACAGACAGCCACCTGCAGGCTTTAGTGCTAAGGGAGTCCCAAGCTGCATTGAGAAGCTGCATTGAGAGGCCGTGCGCAGTGGAACAGTCCCCAGGCCTACCCTCACGTGGATTCCTCCTCCACAAGTGGGCAATTTGGGGCGCACCACCCATACCGGTGACACCATTGGAAGGCAGCACCAAACACTGAAACTCATCCCAAAGGACCCTGGGCACACCTCCTGCGTCCTCAGGGGCCACAGAGCCTCACTTTCAACTCCACAACCATTGATGGAACTGGCCTCGAGAAACAGCACAGAATGCTATTGCAGTTCTTCGTCCTTGACCCATTGCATTCTGGGATTTATGGAGTCCCTGTATTCAGCGCGAGGACAGCACAAGCTAAACGCTTGGCACCGCCTGGCACTCTCTCTCCGGCAGCTGAAAGGAAGGGCACAAATTGAAACTGTGCATGTCACATAAAGCTGTCCGGGCTGGCACTCTGCACACTTGTCCCTTTTCTCCCGGTGCTATTAGCATTCAGCCGGCGGAACGGGCCAAGCAATTAACACAAAGGCAACACCATTCCTGGTGACTGGAGGCCTCGCGGGACTCCAGGTGGCCTGGGCCTGCGCAGAGGCGGCCCTTTGCTGGGAACAGAGAGAAGCGTCTCCGCCGAGTAGGCCGTGATATGAAAAGCTATTAATAATTATGCGGGAGCGTCCCTTCCATCAGCCGTTTATTGAAAGGTGCTCAGCGCGGGAGCCCGCCTTCTGATTTCTTAGAGCAATAAAGCTCCAAACTCTCTCACACTGGCGGACTCGGAGGAGGTCTGTGGGGTAAGTCGTGAGGGGGTGACACCAGTTACTGCACTGGGTGACACCAACCCTGTTGACGCCACTGCAATAGGGTAACATTTCTCTGGGCAACCCTACACACTTTAACAATATTTCCTGGGGGACTGGCTCTAAACAATCCCACAGTGCACTGTTTTTCTAAAATCCAACATGGCAGAACCTTTCTTCCCCTGTACTGAGCTCTTGGTACACCTCAGAGGTGGATTCCTGGCTACCTGGACATTGGAAGGATTAGGCCTAGGTGTGAGCTACGTTCTGCCTGTGATAGGGAATGCCCTTTTGAAGCTTGTGCAGTTGAGGGGCACATTTCCCAGGCCATCCTCTCAGGAGAAGATCACATCTCCTCCTACCCAAGGCCCTTTTGTTCCCTTTCTTGTGAGACATTCACATCTCCTTGCAAGGGGGTTGCAGTCTGCCAGGTGACAGTTAGGAATTAACTCTGAAAAAGCTAGAGGCTTAAGGCAGACAAATATTGACTTTTTAATGCCACTATTTCTGAAATAGTTGGACCAAAGTCAATTTGAGCATTAAGCTAGATTTTGTTTCACTATGAAAATTAGTGTTAGAAGTATATTTTCTAGCTGATGCCTGTCTGAAGTTCTCTTAGCCAGCCTTACTACAGTGAAAAACAGGTTTGGGTGCTTTTTCACTGTAAGGACATGTAAAAGAATAAAATACATTCTTTTAAATACTATGCACCCTGTCCTAGGGCTGGTAAGGCCTACATTTGAGGTGACTTACTACTATTTAATAAGAAGGTTTAGGCCTAACAAATGATTTATTTTGCCAATTTGAATTGGCAGTTTTAAAACTACCAAACCAGGCTGCATGGGCCTTGAATTGTCACTTTCATGGTGGCACAATATGTGCTGCAGTCCACTAATGATATTTAACTTACAGGCCCTGGTACACTTTGGTACTATAGATTATGGACTTATATGTAAGTTAAATATGCAAATCAGTAGGATACCCAATTTGGGATGTTTTTAGGAGTCAGAGCACACCAACTGGGTACTGGACAGCAGTGCGCAGAGTAAAAAAACCAACAACAAAGTCTAGCAAAGAATGGGGGTGACCATGCAAATAGGGGCATTTCCCACAGGGTACATCTGAACTTTGGCTTTGTATAGATTATAGGGGTCTTAATCTTGTAACTTGTGAGTATCAAGGGCTGGTATCGCTTGTCCCATATTTCTGATATTTTGGAGTGTGTCCTGGGAACTAAAGTGTTAACCAAATAGGATCGGAGAGGAGCCAATCACCTGATCTGAACAAGTGATGAATGGAAAGCAGTATTCAGGCACCATTTAGGCACCTTAAATATAGAGCAATGTCTTTTTGGGATGGAGCTGGTAGACTTTTTGGGCTATGTGCTTTCCTCTGAAGTTATTGCAATGGTCTCTCGGAAAGTTCAAGCAATCCTAGATTGGCCCATTCCTACTCCTGTAAAGGAAACACAAAGCTTTCTCCGACTGGCAAACTATTATTGGAAAGTCATCAAGAATTTTTCCAAGTTGGTCTCTCCGATCACCGACCTACTTAAAAAAACAAGACCTTTCAGTGAAATCACGGGTCAGAGAATATTATCTCAGATTCCATATTTAGACAGTATCCTGATCAAGACAGCTCCAGGACCATGGAGAAGATAATTGCTCTTCAAGTGTGACTTTTTCCAACCACTTTCACATTTCTTGAAACAATCTGTCAATAGACTAAACATACTATCCTTTGTGACTTAGAAAAACATTTCCTTCAATTTCAATTAATACAAATTGACTGATTTTTGTTCTAACAAACTCTTTATTCCCTTGAGAAATTCACAAATAATAATACTTCTGCTCTGTCTTGACTCATTGACATCCGGACTTAGTGGAAGAATTCAAAAGTTTTATCAAGTCTTGGGAAATTTGTGCCCATAATAAATCTGAAACACAAGAAAAGCATGATTATTGTTAACACCTGAAACTACCTCAAGACTTTGGGAGATAATCCCCACAGATTTTATTGTGGATTTAACCCATGTGAGAAGTGCACCACAATAATGGTAATTGTGGATTTGTACTCTAAAATGACTCACTTTTCAACACTCTCCATATTACCTTCTGTGCCAGAAATGGCTGAGATCTTATACTCTGGCATATTCAGACCTCATGGACTAGCCTTAAAAGTTATCTCTGACCAAAGAGCTCAATATGTTTCTAAATTTTGGAAATCTCTATATCATAATCTTAGCATTCAACGAGCATTAACTTTGTGCTTTCACCCTCTAGCAAATGGGCAAACTGAAAGGTAAAATGTAACTCTTGAAAGATGTATAATGTGTTACATTTCCACAACTGAAGAACAATTGGAAGTCTCTCATACCTAAAAAAAAAACACCGAAAGAATACACAATCTGAAATTGACTTTAATGGGCAGAATAAATACTATAAAGATGATCACTTTCCCAAAATTCCTGTATATTTTCAGAGCCATCCCGCTTTTTTTTAACACACCTGGTTCACTAAATTGGAATTAATCCTCAATAGACTTATCTGGGCGCATGGGAAAACGAGGAGAGCGTATCGACACATCACACTACCGAGAGAGAAAGGTGGTTGGGGCGCCCCGGATTTTAGACTGTATTACTGGGCAGCAGCCCTTCAGTATTTTCAGGGGATGATAGGGGGAGGGGGTCAAGATCAAGAGCAGGGGGGCACTGGAAGTTATTTTACGAATGTATATACTGCACTGATGGGGGGTGCGAAGAATGCCTTTCTAAACACAGTTGATTTTAGTTATTTTAAGCACACAAGGTTCAAGACTTTGAAAGCAGCCTACAAGGTGTGGACAGCAATGGCCAAAAAATTAGGCTTGGGGAGATACAATAGGTATACTCGATTGTTTACAAATCTTTCACTACCCGGGGATATATTCAGGGATTCAGACATGAGAGATTGGGAGGAAAAGGGCATTAGGAAAATAGGGGATCTCTGTGATCAGGAAGGCATTCTTCTGTTCCAAGAGTTACAAATAAAGTTTAAATTAGATGGAAGGAGTTTCTTTAAGTACCTGCAGCTGAGAAGTTACTTCATGAACAAGCAGGGTGGCACACTGGGATTTGGGCAGTGCAAAATTATGGAATACCTGGAGCATGGCCAACATTGCACGATTCGGCAGCTGTATGCAGAACTGTATATAATGAAAGAAGATGACAGGGGAAAGTATGCAGCACAATTTGGGGAGAAAATAGGATCATCACAAGAGAACTTCCAGGAGTCATTAGACTTAGGCTGTACAGTGCTATGCTCAGCCTCGCTTCAGGCACAACATTATAAAACACTGTTCTCACTTTATTATACCCCCACTAGAATAGCGCAATGGGGGGGTAACACGGGAGTAACCTGTCCGCGATGCGACTCAGCTAATGCGGATATAGTCCATATGTTTGCGGAATGTCCACAACTTTATTCATTAATAGCGGCAATAAAGTCGTTTGTAGGAGGCACTTTAGGGATTCCAGTGGCAATGTCTCCTAATTTGATATTGCTTGGCCTGATGTTGGAGGGAGAGAGACATTACATAGAGTTCATGTTTGTTGCCATGGCAGTATTACGGATCTGCATAGCTAAAGCCTGGTTGGATAGAGCTCCCCCAACTTTTCAAACCTGGTTAGCTAGATTATTATCTACCTATAATTTGGAACGTGCAATATATGGTAGGAAGGGGCGGAGAGCAAGAACATTAGGTGGAAAAATCTGGCAACCAATAGAAGTATGGAAAATCAGAATGGGGAGGGCAGTAAACTCAAGATAGGGATGATGGCTGCTGTTATTTTGTGGGTTTTATTTCTCTCACTCGCTTTACTGAGGTTATTTATCATATCCTGTGATGTCGCATTTTATTAATTTTTTCTTCCTTTTTTTGTAAGTTGTAATATGATATGTATGTCAATTGTAAACAAATGTGCTGTAACATTTGTGGATTCATGCTGTTAATACAAAACTTAAAAAAAAAAAAAAAAGGAAGTCTCTCATACCTGCAGCAGAGTTTGCTTACAATAACTCTGTTCAAACTTCCTCAGTATTCTCCCCATTGCCCTAACTAAATACCATTTTCTAATCTTTCCAGACCCATTAGAACTTGATGATCGGGTACCTGTATTTCAAAATTAATTAGAAATACTAAAGAAGAGAAATTACTTCTAACTGTATATGCTGCAAAATCTTAACACAGATTATAGGCCAATGGACATAGACGACTGGCTCCCACTTATTGGATAGAAAACAGAGTTTGGCTTTCCTCAATCAAATTACCTTGCTCTATCTGTAGGCCTAAATTCTCTCCTAGATTGTAGGGCCCCTTTGAAATTTCCAAGGTCTTTAATATTGTTCATGTTTTTTATTTAAAATCTTATCTCCTTCATTAACGTAATCTGGTTAAAACATGACCAACTCCCATACTTGATGGGCAGTCTGAGTATGAATTTCAAGAGATATGTGACTCCTGATACTTTAAAGGGAAGCTTCAATATTTTATTGACTTGAAAAGATATAATCCTTGTGATCATTCATGGGAACCAGCGATAGAGGTCCATGCTCCTTTATTAGTCAAGCAATTTTACTTGAAAATTCCCTATAAACCAGGAGCTCCTAAGAGGAGACATTGTGTAAGGGATCTTCCCTTACATTTATGGTGACTCAGCTGGGTGCAGACCCAGCGGCTCTTGCATCTCGGCAGGCTCCCACCCACACCTTCGCTGACTGTGCCCCCGGGTCTCCGTGGCATTCTCAATGGTCATTTTGTTTTCTCCTGGCGTGCGTTGTTGGTCTCAAGCTTGCGATAAGCATTATGGGTCAACATTTCCTGCATGCAGGCTTGTTATCTATATATATATATTCCTACAATATACCCTAAGTTGTATTATGATATTGAATTTCTTCTTAGTAAACTATTACCAATCCAAAAGGGCTAACCCATTTCTTGAATTATGTCACATCCTCTTTAGCACTATAAAAGGGAGTCCATTTTGAGTTCAGTTCTTTCACAATGGTTTCTGTTTGATTGCTCACTCACTGAACTCAGTAGATTCTCTGTCTTTTCCCGCCCCAGCTTGTTAGCTCTTCGCCTCGTTGTTAGAAAGGCGATCCCAGGGGAGACAGAAGATGTCTGACTGTCCGCCCCGAGACCCACCTCTCTCTGGAATAGGCCGAGCGCTGTAGGGAGGCCTCCTTGGCGAGGCTCCTCTCCTACAATCGTAACAGCTGAGCAATCACACTACTACAGATGGACACCACACAAAGGAATATTCACAAGTATCTTTATATAATAAAATGAAGGCACGTTCTTGGCCGGTTAGCAGGCCGGGATCGAGGGATCCGTAAAGTCTTGGTTTCGGGAGTAAGGGGGTAGCGGGACAGTCTTGGCACCAACTGGGGCGTGGATAGCTCACGGGGTCAGGCCGTGACAGCGTCAGCAGGGCTTTGGTATAGTTCAGTGTGGGTTAGGCCGCGACAGCGTCAGCAGGGCCTTGAAGATGGTTTAGTTCGGTCAGGCCGCGACAGCGTCAGCAGGGCCTCGAAGATGGTTCAGTTCGCTCAGGCCGCGACAGCGTCAGCAGGGCCTCGAAGGTGGTTCAGCTCGGTCAGGCCGCAACAGCGTCAGCAGGGCCTCGAAGATGGTTCAGCTCGGTCAGGCCGCGACAGCATCAGCAGGGCCTCGAAGAGGGTTCAGCTTGGTCAGGCCGCGACAGCGTCAGCAGGGCCTCGAAGGTGGTTCAGCTCAGTCAGGCCGCGACAGCGTCAGCAGGGCCTCGAAGATGGTTCAGCTCGGTCAGGCCGCGACAGCAGGGCCTCGAAGATGGTTCAGCTTGGTCAGGCCGCAACAGCGTCAGCAGGGCCTCGAAGAGGGTTCAGCTTGGTCAGGCCGCGACAGCGTCAGCAGGGCCTCGAAGGTGGTTCAGCTCGGTCAGGCCGCGACAGCGTCAGCAGGGCCTCGAAGATGGTTCAGCTCGGTCAGGCCGCGACAGCGTCAGCAGGGCCTCGAAGATGGTTCAGCTTGGTCAGGCCGCGACAGCGTCAGCAGGGCCTCGAAGATTCGAGGGCATGAGTTCGGATCAGGATCAGCCGCGACAAGGTCAGCAGGGCTTCGACTCCAAGATACAACTGGAGTCCTACTCCAGTGCTGGCCCAGATATAGGACTGGAGTCCTTTGATGTCCGGACCCTCGGGCCTGGGGGTCAGAGGGGCCGGGATGAAGGTGTCCAGACACCCAGCAGGGGGGTGGAGCCAGCGCCCAGGGAGGCTGGAGGGCGATCGATACCAGGCGTCCGGGGACGGCTGGAGGTCCATCGAAACTCCCCTCCTCCGGGATCCGTCAAGTGGCCACTCTACCACCTGGGAGGATCTTGGTGCCTCGACGTCGGGGCTTCGCGGGGGCCAGGGCCAGGGAGGCTGTGGCCACGTGCTTGGACGTGATGGGCCCAAGATGGAGTCGGGCCGGAAAGGGTGGTCTGGCATGGTCGCCAGACCGGCAGTGTTGGCGAGCAGGGTCTGCCGGGGTCCCAGAGGGGAGAGCCGTGGGTTGCCAGGGGGGCTGCTCTCGTCGATGGTTCGTGTTCAGGGGGGTTGACGGCGGGTCGACGGAGGCCGATGCCGTCCTGGGCCCGCCATGCGGGAGGGGTAGGACCACGCCACGAGGCCGGGTCCAACACTCGTCAGTTGGAAAGTTTTTCTGGTCTCCAGTTTTTTCCTTCCTGCTAAGGAGAAATACTAGACTTCTACTATCAATCTGATGTTAGGTGGTGCCTCTTCAGATAGTAGCCATTCCTACATATGAAGAAGGTACTCCTAGTATTTCCCAGATGACTTACTCTTGACGGTTACTGACCCCAACTCAGAGAGGTAGTGCCACTACAAGTGGCAAACAGACATTTCCATTATACTGCTTCACAGTGAGCCAAAAGGACTTGAGCGAGAGGAAGAGTGTTTCCCAAACAATGCCTTATGTTAGGTCTGCTCTTCTGGGAGCCCCTGCAAATGTATTCAGTTGAGCTGTTAATACCCTGGTGTGACAAGGAGCAGATCTGTGTAGAAAAAGAAGTTAGTATGGACTGTTTCTAAATCCAAATAACCAGAATAGAGGTACTCAGGCCTTCATTACAGGGGCTCAATAATTGGTCCAATAATTCTAGTCCCCGGTGATCCTATTACTGGCCGGAACATTATCTATGGGAGTTGTAAAACCTGTGCATTAGGAGTAGGACCCTGAGGTCCACTTGGGGATTGGGAAATAACTAGGGGCTCAGAGTTAGCCAATCAAATCCTCCTGTTTATTTCTGTTTCCTACCCTGATTTTCACCTGCAGATTTTGCTACTTTGAACAGCCAGCGTCTCTGGGGTACCTGTACGGGCCAGAGGTGTTTCCGCTCTACTCGTAATCTCATTGGCCCTGTAACTTCCTTGACTTCCACAATGAGTGTTTCAGTGTGATTTTGAAGTGCAAGATGATTTATTTCCTTAAATACATGAAGCTCATCCAGTGCTGTTTTATAGGCTAGAGCATTAACCCAGACAGGAGCTGTAGGTGGTTATTTATCGTAAAAGTGGGAAAACCTGGGGTTAAGTAGACGCGGGGAATCCTTTTATCCTTAACTGCTGCATTGTTTTCCTAACAGGTTACCTGATGCTGGAGTTTCACAATTTCTGGATTGAAGAGGATCCCCTGGATATAATGGAGTTCAACCGCGTCCGCGCGAAGTTCCACAAGCGGATTTTGAAACAGCTCCGCAATCCCGACATGGCCTTGTGCCCTCACTTCGCTGCCTCAGACAACCTCATCAATCTGTAGTCACCCATGCTGTCTCATTCCACAAACACTGTCTCACCATTGTGTTTCCTCACTGCTTTGATCACGCCTAACATAAAGAATGACCTTAGTGATTGTATGCATGCCTTTTTGGTGCAGTATTCATCTATTTTTTCATAAAGATTAGATCCCGAGTCGGTGATCTTTTTAGAGATTTCACATGAAATTGGTGCTCATATTGTGGCATAATGCAGTGTTAAATTCTGAACTGAAGTATGAAGAAAAATTTCTATTTTTTTAGATTTTTCCCATAACTCAGCATTGAAGAACTGCTTATCTCTCGCTTTGCTATGTAAGTGTGTCTCTCATCTACCATTTCCCGTGTACTGCAAAACTATGCTTAACGTTACCAATGTGTTAATTCTGATTGTATTTACTCACATCAAAAGGAAAAGCCAATAGAACCCCAATTGCTTTCCAAAATGAACAAATGAGAAACGGGAAGTCATGCATTTGAAACTGAAATCAGGATTTCCACACACACAGATATACATATTTTTGTACATATATATGTGTGTGTGTACACACACACACACACACACACACACCAGGAAACCTTTGCTAAAGTTTCTGTGTAACTTTAAAAGATAAAAGTCTTAACTGTATCTATTGACAAAGATCCACCAGAAATCTGCATGTACAACAACGTGTTATGAAAACTGTATTTTTTCAAATGTATTCTTTAGTCAGACATAGTATTGCACATTAAGGATGGCATAAGCTCATTATCTAAATGTATGCAAATGAAGTTCGACTTATGAACATTTTCATTGAGTACTTGTATTACAGTCTAAAGAGTACTGTTTTCAGAAGCAATTTCTAAGTGTGATTATTTCCGTTTTTGTTTTTTTGGTGGATTTACGCAAATGTGTTTTTCTCTTGAAAATGCAACTATTCTAAAATAATGCCATAGGTCGGCCTTCCCTTTAAACTTCCTAACGTTTGGTGAGTGCCTATTCCAAGAGTAGGTGAAAAAAACATTTACAGTTATGTGAATGGGGGAATGTAGAATGTATCTCCCATAGACATACCAGCTATTTTCTGACATGTTGTTTTACCAAGAGCAATTCTCTTCCTATCAGCAATTCCTCTCGTCCTCTCACATCGCCTCTTGCTTGTTCCCTTGCCTATTTTGCTTATCCCTTTGGTAATGTGATAAGATTAGTATAAGTCCTTTGCTGTGTGAGGAGTTGACCCTCTTTCTTTAGTGAATTTGGCTGCTATTGCGATTTCCATGACTGGTTTTATGTATAAATGCAGTTATCTTACATTCCGTAAGTGTAATATACTCACTGATACATGTATTAAATGTTTGTTTTCTATGTCATTACTTTTTGTTGATAATTACAATTCATCAACGCTTACAGTTCCTCCAATATACAATGAAATGGGTTTGAGAGATCTAAATAGAAAATATATCAACGGAAGTGTGACAGCTTAAAGGCAAACCCCAATGCTTAGTTTGTAAAATAATAAATGTCAGGGCCCAAGATAGTTCTCAACTGATCTCTGCAGTGTGCACCACCTACAGTCCAAGCCTGCACAGCCAACTGCCACTACCATGGACACCTCCTGACCATCACAGTCGTACAGATGTGACAATTAGGACACCACCAGCTGACCTAAACCTGTAAAAGTGGCCTGAGCATCCTGGTATTACTATTTTTACTATAATGGTATATTGAATTGCTAAACACTTTACTCACATACCGGCTTACAAAATAAGTGCCAGTGCCGAGCACCAACAAACACTGGCACAAATTAAGCACTGGGTAAACCTACCCATAAAGTATGATATAGGGAGTTTGTTTGTTTGGATTTATATAGCGCTTATAACCCAGGGGTCTCTAAGCGCTTTGCCTTGGGAACCCATCCTGGTTTTTCCCTGTGAGATAGCCCCTACAGGGCATCCCCAAGGTGAAAGCCAGGCATCCCGCCGCGGGGGGCCATTGTGGAGATTAAGCAAGCTTAATGCCCAGAGTTGCAGAGTGTGAACCCATGATTAGGTCAGGCACCGAAGCGAGAATTATCGAGTCCGTGGACATTTGAGCTCGAGACCCTGCCGCGTCGGGAATTGAACCCTGGTCCCGGGTCTGACCACTGCTTCAGGGTCTGCCTGCTCTAACCAGTGAGCCACACTTCTCCATGGTTCTTAATTACCCAGATCCACAATCATGAGCCTGAGTGTCTTGGGAAGGCCCCTAAAGATGCATCGGGTAATAAAATACTGTTTTTTTCCACATCAAGGGCATTAAGGATGTTATCAACAGCACAGCGCCATTGGGCTTCTCCCTCACAAATAAAGACTGCGGATGCGCAGAAGTAGGGATGGTGCTGAACTCTGTACCAACTGGCCTTCCAGCCTGTTCATACGATTAGCTTACCTCTGTTGAAAACAATGGTACAGAAACCTACCCCTCTCTCATCTCCCACCTCATCTATGTACATTTTGGAAACGCATAAGATGTAGAAAGAAGCATGATGTCCAAGGCAAGCACTCCCTTTTACCACCATGCTCTAGCTTCTCAAATAAATTATAGTGATGGTTTTCAGAGCAGGGTGAGAATGCAATGCCCCACTAAATACAGAAAATAGCAAACAAAACACAGGGAGCCCTGCACTCCAGGACTGGATTACCAATAAAAGGCACACCATAGAAAGATGAATGTGGCAGCCTTTGAATAAGTCGTAAATAAGGGGAACCAGGAGCTATATTTAAGCACGTCCTGCACACAAGCTCCAGGGGGATAAAATGTCTCAAAGGAGTGTGTAGTTCCTAGGGGAAGAGGTGGGGAAAGGGAGGTCTTTCTTCGTGATGCCCTCACACGCCCCGGAGGATGCCATACTTCATCATTGGGCCTGCTCCTTGTCGGGCCGGCGCTGCAATGTCTGATGGGCACCGGTGAACGGAGCTCTTTGGCGGAGATCTTTTGAAGAAGCTGTAGGGTGTGTGCGGGTGTGAGGGATGGGTAGTGCACTAAGTGGGTGAGATAAAATAAGTCTAGAGCAGTCCAACTGTTGTGTTTTTATTCCTGTGGTAGCTCTAACTTAATTTAAATAGGTAAGCCCCTATATGGGTGTAATGTTCCTATATGGCTAAACTGGTGTAGTGGGTCGACATGTTTCGTGCCTGTTAAGCCCCTAATGGGTCTCGTGGCACTTCATCGGGACCATATATGAAGTTTTTTAAAGAACAGTGAAATTTGTGTGCACTATCGTAAGTCTGGTTCAGTAAATTGTTGAATGATAGCCAGACACAGTAGCGGACCCCAGTTGAAATTGTCCCGGGGTATAAAAGACCAGGATTAAGGACGGTAAAGCAATTTGCTTCTATACTACCCTGTCTCTGGGCCTTTAAATAAGGCCTGAGCAAAATGGTAATTACACTGGAGTAATCAGTGTCATTTTGGTAACTTTGCTCTACTCTTGTGGCGGGAAATCACCAAATATTATTTGATTCCTCCCATTCACATAATTCTAAGTAATTGTGGACAAAAATGTCTACCAAAGAGCACAGGGAGTGTGTGAGCAGCTGCTGACTTCTGCTCTGTTGCGTGTTATTTTCTTAGCGCAAAACGAAACCTTGGGTCCATTTTGGGCGTAAGGGTGCATTTTGTGCTAAGCAAATAGCGCTAATGCAAGGTTCGCTCCTCGCATAATTCTACATAATCTTGCGTAATGTTGCATAATTACACATCATCAAATTACATGAGTTACACCCACTCCTACCTATAATGCATCACTTGTGGGCATTTACTGGTGTTATTGACTGCAAATTAAGCATTTGAATTGGCTGTGAAGATTCCAACATTCCATTCCGGTTGCTAACACAAATTAGCACCCCTTTTAAAATATTGTCATTTATTCACAAATAAGACTAGGTTTGTGGGCAATAACTACCCATATCTGTCTCTTATTGAGCCTTGAGTGGCTGTGTAATGACTGTGGAACTGTGGTTTTGATGATGCTCTCACCCACTAGTGCTTGTTACCACCTCTCATAATGTTACTTTTTACTGGATGTGTAGACAATCTTGGCCATGATGGGCACAGCACCTCCAACTATGAGACTCTGGCTGCCATCTCCTCCAGTTGACATTTGGTGGCAAGATACTGTCATGGAGACGGATATTGCCTTTTTGGAGTGGATACAATGTCAATTCTTTGGGTATGGATGGTGCAGAATAGTAGAAGGAAAGGCGCTATCAGGTAGAAGCTGCATTGAGGCAGAGGCCCTGTGAAGAGTTTATTTTAAGATTAAGGTTGATACCACTGGGCTCCAGGGGATACGCTGTACTGTGTTAGCATGGGACAGAGAGGGCGTGATTTGTGAAATTTGATAACAAATGCATTGTGGTGTAACGCAGATATGCCGAGTTGGAGAGCAGCACATGGTGCGATTGTTAAAGGCTAGCATATGACCCTTCAATAGGTCTCTGAGGGACAACCATTTACAAAAATTTCTAGTATGGAAGGAATTGGACCCAGGCACTCACTGATCATCAGTGACATTGTAGGATTAAATCTTCTTCCCATCATTAGCCTCTCAATAGGATTCTATATGCTCCTAAGGGTCATTAATAGTTGAACAGAGAAAACTCAAGAAAGCAGACAAAGTTGTCAGAGCCCCTTTTAGCTTTCTGTTGCTGCTTTCAGTGGTCTACAACCTTTACACCGCGGTCAAAACATTGCGGCGCCATTATGACGCGTCTTTTACAACGCAAGTCGTTACCACGACTTGCGCTGGAGGGCGCTCTAGACTAAGAAATAGTAGATTTACTATTCCAACACCTTCCCTACTGTACGTAGGCTGGAGTTGGAATAGTAAATCTTACTATTCCTAAGTCCAGCACCCTACAGCGCAAGTCGTGGTAACGACTTGCGTTGTAAAAGATGCGTTGTGATGTACCGTGATCATTTTGATCGCGTTGTAACATCGTACATCCCTTTCAGTTCTTTGACCAAGAACAGAAAGATTGAGTTAGGGGTAACACAAATTAAGCATTTGTGTCCAGCTGCCACCCCTGGTAGCCCCAATTGATGTCCGTACGTGGCTGGTGCTCTGTAAGTGGTGGCCATCTTTGTTCGGATAAAAATCAATAGCTACTGTTCTGTGACTGAATCTGGCTGCCATTTTTATTTCGGTCACCTAGGGTTCTGAAGCATTTACGATGTCAGCAAAGCTGTGTGAGGAGCAGAATCCCTTCACAGAGAATAAGAAGTGTTATGTACTAAAGCAATTGGCAGCTGCTGGAAATTAATGTTTTTTCTTGATGGCTAAAGTAATTCTACCATTGCATATACTTGATACATTTTAGCAAATCAGCCTGTGTCCAGTTTCATATGGATGTTCTCTTCAATTAACTTTTGGGGGGTAATACGAGTAAACAATTTCATTAAATTGAAAGGATTTAGGGTGTTTAGTCTATTTCTTACAACACACGCTATATTTATGCATTTTTAGCTGATGTTTTTTGGTGCAGTATTATTTAAATGTGTGTAATATATTTGTAACCTGCATAGAACACATTTTTTAATCTCAGGCAACTCATTGTGAAGCTACACAAATAAATGCTGTGACATTCCAATTCGCTTTAGTATTAACTTTTGTATCAATGTCTACCTCAATGAACTAGTTCATAGGAAAAGAAGGTACATGTTTAAAAAGTGTGCTTTCAGAGACAACCAGTCAGACATCGCCTTTGCTTTGATACTTTCCTACTTTTGGGCTTCCCGATTAATTTTTGGCAGGTTTTGACAGAATCCGCCCACCTCTCCAGAATGTGACACTGCCAGAAAAGAGAAAAGTCCCCATCAGATATAAATGCCGGAGGGAAAGGGGAATGGGATGTTGAGAGTGAGATAAACAGATAAAATACCAACGTCTTATGTCAGTTAACACAACAATGTTATTGCTTAACACTTTCTTGTGGAGGACTGTTTTCATATGTAAGGAGAGTATATATAAAACTTTATTAGTGTTAATGTGCAATTGAGCTGTTTAACCCCTTCGACGCTGATGACGAGCTGGGCTCGTCATGAGGTAGCCTCCTCGCACGCTCATGACGAGCCCAGCTCGTCATGTAAAGTGCGAATCCCTAAAACCCAGCGTACGGGCGGAAATCCTACCGCACGCATGCGGTTAACAAATTGAAGTCTCATAATCACTGACTACAAGATGGCAGGCCACAATGATCCTAAGCCGGACTGCTGGAAGTCAGCAAGACGGTCGGTCAGTCATGAAAACTACAAATGGGGAAGGGGAAAGCCTGGCCATATCCAAAGCGTAATCCATGAGTGAAGGTCAGGTTACAGACCAAAAGGGTCAGAATACCAAAGGGAACCAAGCACGAGGAAAAAACAGAGTTGAGGGACCAGACAATGAACACACCTTATGACAAAATGAGAACCTAAGCAATATAAACAGTTGCCAGGCAACGTCCTTTTGCCAAACAGGTATTTAAATAGTGTAGCTGCTGGTCTTGACCTGCAAGTCCTACCCCTTGACCTCAGTGTTCATCTGTCACCCCAGGCTACAGAGAGCAGTCCAACCCAGTCTAAAAAGGAGAATACCTCAAAGATTTACCAACTACAGGTTTCAGACTCCCAAACGGCTGCAGATTCCTGACAGTACCCCCCTTGGGAGCAGTTTTCTCCTGAAACTTTTGTTTTTGGAAAAGAGGCTACTATTCTGGGAGCATGAGCAAATCAAGCCAGTTCCCAAGGACAGTCGGTCAGCCCATAACCTTTACATGCAGCCAAATACTAGAATTTTTTTCTCTACCTTTTCTGTAGTCTATTATGGCTTCTACTTTAAACTCTCGAGCCCAATCTCTTATGACTGGAAGAGGAAGAACTGCTGGCTTGGAGGATGCAGGTTCCACCCTAGATGTGAGCAAGACTGAATGCACTCCCTACCCTATAGAAAGCAGTAGAGCAACTGCTTCTTGTCCAACCAATATAGCTATGAGAAATGGATGTACACATGATGGTGTGAACTTTGAATTAAAACAAGGTGATGACAAAAAGCACATTGAAAGTCAGACTAAATCACCTTTTTTATATTTGGGTGCCTTTTGACAATGTAGGCCAGAAAAATGTTTATAGTTTGCTTCGGTCTGTTCCAAATCTAAAAGGATACAAGTCAGTACTGAATAGATTGTTGAGCTTAAATCAGTAACTCAAGGTGCAGATGGAGATGGAAGAATGTCTGGAAATAACTGTGGGCTCTAGGGATTGATTGACCCTCTTGGTCTGACCATCTGTTCCAGTTGGTAACCAGTTCACTTAAAATGTATTGTCCCCAAAAGGTGTACTATGGTACTCCAAATCGTTTAATGAATTGTCAGCCTTAGTCCATCGACATTTGAAATGGCAATCTAACAATCTCTTTCATAAAGATCATATCCAATTGAGGAGCAATGGGTATTTTGTGTAAATGAATTAAATGGGCATATTTCGTGAAAAGATCCACTACAATCAAGATTGTAGTGTTTTTCTCAGTTGAAGGTAAGTCTGTAATGAAATTCATGGAAATCTTTTTCCAGTGTTTGTCTCTTGTGGACAATGGAATCAACAATCCTGATAGTTTTATTGGGGAATGTTTCATTGGAGCAAAATTGGAGCATTTCTTTACTTATGACTTCATATCTTTGCTTAATGCTGGCTACTAAAACTGCCTCTTAACCAAGTCCAGAGTCTTTCCTTTACCGAAATGTTCTCCTCTTGGGGAATGATCATACCAATGCAAAACCTTCCCTTCAAGAGCTTATGTGCGCAGGAATACCTTGCCTTTATGAAAAAGCATTTCCCTCTATGTTTATTTGTTGAGTAACAAAATTGTGAGGACTCTGTTACAATCTTTCAAGTTCTTTCTGTCATGATAAAGCATCTGCTTTGCCATGTCTTTTTCCTGGTATGTATGTTATGTACTATTAAAATGTGGGGAAAAGCAACATCCAGTAGGTATGGTGAGATTTGCACTTTTTTTAATTTAGGATCCCCAGGTTCTGATGGTCCACCCAAATAAGTACCAGATGCTCTGCTCTTTCCGGAGGATTAGATCAGTGGGAAAAGGTTTCTTTAATAGCAAATATTTGTTTGTTGTAGGTGGTATTACTCTGTTATGTACAGGTTATGGTTTGAGACAAGACATCTTTGCGATAGGATAGCTCCTAAAGCAAAGTAAGAGGCGCCAGTCTCTCCAAGAATAGGAATATCCTGACCAACATGCCTGAGAATCCGAGCTGCCGTAAAAGGCTGAGTGAAGGGCTCCTCTTCTTCGGGGGCCCCAATGAAAAGCTTTATCTTTTCTTTTCAAATGATACAATGGGTGCCACCAATATAAAAAATGCCTCAATAAAATGTCTATACAAGTTTTCAAATCCAGAAACCTTCGTAATTCCAACACGTTGCGAAGACCTGGCCACTTACGACACCTGAAGCCTTTTGGTTTCTCAATCCTAAACCAGACAAAATGAAACTGAGAAAAGCTACTGACTTATCTTCAAAGATATATTTCTCTAATTTTGCATATAAGAAGTATTCTCATAATCTGTGTAACACTTCCCTCACAAGTTTACAATGTTCTTCTAAAGTCTTTGCAAAGATGAGAATGTCATTCAGTGCTTAATTTGTAAAAGAATGAGGGCCGGTGCCCAAATCTCTGTTCAGAATCCGGCGGCCAGCGCTAATAAATGTTGTCACCAACGCTACGTAGTCTTGAATGCACTTCATTCCTAATTAGTCCACTACTAGACATTCCCAGCCACTTTATTTCACTCTCCAAATTCCTGCTTTCTCCCCTTGTGAGGTTTTTTCTGTCATTCTCTTCCTTCTTTCCCCTCTGTGTGTTTCCCTCTCTTGCCCTCAGTAAATGTCTTATGAGAAAAAAATGAATGCCGATCCCCAAAAATGAGTGCTGGTGGGCTACACCAGCAACCACCAGCTCAAATTAATCACTGAGGTCATCATAATATGTGAAACACAAGTGTCCAAAAATATTATTAAAGATATCATTGATCAGATGCTCAAATGTGGCTTTCGCATTGCAAGGTTCGAGTGGCATCGCCAGATATTCAAATTGTCAATACCATTTGTTAAAAGCAGTCTTCTATTCATCCCCTGCTTTAATACAGACAAGATTATAGGCCCATCTCAAAATTACCTTGGTAAATATTGTGCCCATGTAAACTTGAACCAAAAGGACAGAAATTAAAGGCGATGGATATCGATTTTTCAGAGTGACGGCATTTAATATATAAAATATGTGTGGATTTTTATTTCTCTATAGTCCACACATAGTCCAAGTAACGGCTCCTTCGTTATATCGGAGAAGCGTCACATCACTGCCAGCAAATAGAACATGTGAAATAAAGTGATAATTAGGCAATTCATAAAATTGCTTTATTATCATTTTATTGTACAATACGGAGCAGGAGCGGAGTCTTGAGGTTAGGGCCTGCCAGCAGCAGCAGGAGTGGACTGTTTGGGAAGCATTTCAACTTATGAGCACTCAGAATATGTTATTCGCAGAATTACAAAAGTTACCTATGTTACATTACTACATTTTCAAAGTACCAACGTATAAAATTATTTCAAATCATAAAATATTAATATAGTTTGAAGGGATTTACATTAGTACATATATGAAGATATGAAGATCATAATCTGTGAGTTTCAGATCAGTTATATTAAGTATGACTAAGTGGCACCAGTTTTCTCTTGTCATATTGGGTGCACATGTTACACAAAGCTTCCAGTATCTCATGAAAAGGTGGCTAAGTTACATTAGATCTCATTAATTCTGTTCACACATTAATAATTCACAGAAAATAATTAGGAGTTTAATATCACGTGCGTGTATGGGAGAGGTGTGGCGCCGCGGCCAGGGCGACTGACGCTGGAATCTGGGGATCAGGGTTCGATCCCCGGCACCGGCGGCAGGTTAGCCCAGCACCATGTGACTCTGGGCAATAGCTTGCTTAATCTTCCCGACGGCGCCTAGAGACCCTTACGGGTGATTGTGCGCTTTACAAATGTGGATTATTATTATTATTATTATATCTCATAGCCCTACATTTTCCCTACTTGTAGAAGTATACAGTAAAACAGATTTATAAAATGCGAACTATGGGCCAGATGTAGGTAGGGTTTTACCGGTCGGTAACGGCCGAATTCGGCCGTTACCGACCGGTAAAAGGAATTTGAGATGTAGGGGGCAGAATCGGTAATTTTACCGTTCTGTAATTTACCGATCTGTAATTTTACAGAATCTGTAAATATACCGGTCGGTAAATTTACAGAACGGTAAAATTACAGATTCTGTAAAATCGATATGTAGGTGGGACTCTGATGAGTCCCACAAGGCCTAAGAAATCGGTATTTTACCATCAAATTCAATTTGATGGTGAAATACCGATTCAGGTGAGCATGCAAATGTGTGCATGCACACCTGTGCCATATGACAGGCAGACCTGCCCTTAGGGCAGGTCTGCCTGCCATATGGCCCCCGAACCTTTTTTGGGGGTGCTAGAGGGTGTCAAAGTGACACCCCCTGCACCCTTGCCAAAAATCTGTATTTACCGATCGGTAAATACCGACCTGTAATGCCCCATTCATTCCTATGGGCTTCAAAGCCCATAGGAATGAATGGAGCATTACAGGTCGGTATTTACCGAATCGGTAAATACCGACTTTTAAAGAATCGGTAAATCCACATCTGGATTTACCTACATCTCGGTACATCTATTTTACCGACTCTTAAATACCGAATCGGTAAAATTCGGTATTTAAGTGTCGGTAAAATAGATTTACCTACATCTGGCCCTATATTATCTGGCATGTGATTTCATCTACCCTACTATTTATATCCATGCTTTTATGATGCAGTACCTAAAGTCTCTTGCATGTCTCTTTTACACATTTCTCTTAACGTGTGATCAATGTACGTTTGCTCAATTTCACTCAAGTGTCTTAAAGTCAGTTTTAAGTATGTCTTAAAAGATTCAGCTGTTCATCAGCTCCATCAAGTCCAATTGCTGAACTGAATGGGGGGGGGGGGGCGGTTCTTTAACTAGTTTTTTATCCCAAGACACCCACTTAACACTCTGTACCAACCATCAATTTTTTTTGTGATTAGTGGTAGGGAGTGGGGCTTCTGGTTTCTTGTTATACAATTGCATTAATAGGCCATTTTGTTACAATCATTGCAGCCCTAGCCAAAGAGCTGAGTTATCGCAATCCCTAAACAGCCAATCATTAAAAAGAATCATTTGAGCATCCCAGTAGTAAAGCTTAATGTCAGGCATGCCCATCCCTCCGTCATAATGTAAATGGACACATTTATTGAATGCTACCCTCAGAGGGCCCGCGCAATACAAAAAGGAAGTCAAATTAAATGTCAGCAATCGAAAAAAGGTGCAATGTAATATTAAGGTCTAGTTTTGTAATATATAAATGATTTGAGCGAGGGATATCATTTTACACAAGGCACCCCTGCCCATTATGTAGTGGCAACTTCCAGCGGGCCTCCATTTTCCCTTTAAGCTTGTTTAGGGGTGGTAGGACATTTCAAGTCCAGCTTTCTTCTGAGTCTATGGAAATATGAACACCAAAATGCTTAAAGTGTCCTAGGGTGATCTTAAGATTAGGGCTATCTATCTTCCAAAATTCTCTGTTCGTAAAGGGAACCACAAAGGATTTACTGCAATCCACTTGCAGACCGAGCACTCTCCATATATTATATTGATCTGTATAAGTCTTGGAATGGAGAGGTTCAGTTTTTACACATATAAGAAGACATCGTTCATAGAGAAAGCTATTTGGTCTTCTATTCTCCACACCAGTCAATGCCCAGACCTGTCCATCCCCCCTATTCCAGGTCGCCAAGGGATCCATTATTAGGGCAAATGGTAAAGGGAACAGAGGAAATCCCCACCGGCTTCCCCTTTTAATTGGAAAGGACCAGGATAATGTTCTGTGTACATGAACTCGCGCCCAAGGATTGGAGTATAGCAATTTTACATATGCCCAATACCTTTGGCCATAGTTCATTCTCTCTAGGACCTGGTGCAGGAGTGGACAAGAGACAAAATCAAATGCTTTTTCGACTAATGCTGTGTGCTCATCCAGTTTATCTAAGTTGGCAAGGGAAACGCTTAGTAGTCTAATGCAATGTCTGGTCCCCCTGTGAGGTAGGAAACCACTTTGGTCTCACCCTTTTAATAATCATGCTATTATAGATATCCTAGTTGCAAGTAAATGTTCGCCTTTGGGCCTATATGAGGTTCAGTCAGGGGTCTTCTCAGGTTTGAAGCTCACTAATACTGTGGTCTTGCAGAGGTCATCTGGCCACATGTGAGTTAGGAGAGATCCCTGAAACAGAGCTCCAAGTACACTTACCAACCTCTTGGCATTCTTCTTTAAAACATCCACAAGAAACCCATTAGGCCCTGGGATATTTGCCAAGGACATGCATAAAATAGCCTCCAATATTTCATTGTCAGATATCAGGATATGAAGGTTGTCTCTATCTTCCTACCAAGAGTGCGAATACGGGCAAATTCTGTATTGTCCCCTTCTGCAGTCGTATTAGCAAAGGCCTCGCGTTTATCTTTTGCATTTGTGATGAAACTCAAAATTGGATTTCTGATCTCAGCTACAACCCATGTTCAGTGTTATGGATCGAGAGCCTGTATGTTAACTTTCCAATTTTATCTCCCTGTACATAAAATCTGTGTTGTTATGTCGTCAATCTACATTTGGCTCCTTAAAGTAATATCTCTTTAAGGTACGTTCATGCAGCCTCAATTTGCCGAAATCAATCCCCAACTACGTCAGCCCCTTACTGACCAATCCTCGATCAAAGCCTACAGATATTTAATTTCGTTATCTCCGTCTCTACAATGCCCTTTGGTATAGGAGATTATGTTATCTTGGATTGTAGCCTTAATGGCTTTCCATACTGCTATGGAAGAGGAGAAATAGGGTGCGTTCAGATTAAAATAGTCTTCAGTATCATCTCGTAGTCTATCAGCAAATTGACCATCCAACAATCACCAAGAGTTCAATCGCCATTGTCCCTGTGCTACTCCGCCGGACTCCTTAAAATTAATGTTTACTTGGGAGTGATCTGAAAGACATTTGGACAGTATTCAGGAGCTAGAAATCTCTGCCAAGTCCACTGCTGGAACAAAAACATAATCCAACCTGGAGTAAGGGCGATGTGCACCAGAATAGAAAGTTCTGTTCTAGGGGTCGTAGTGTACCCTCCATACATCACTCAGCCCAAGCAAAATTGCCCAACTTGGCAGAGTCCTCTGCCACAGAGCAACACCTGCCTCTTTGATATCTACCCCCAGGGCCATGACGGAGTCATAGTTCCCACTCACCACCAACTTCCCGATTGGGAGATCCAGGATCAAGTTTGAGAAAGCCATCAGAGTGATGTCAATCAGTGTAAGGGGGGACATAGACACTCACAAATCGCCAAACGTTGCCCTCTAACCTACCCAGCACTGCTACATAACGTCCCAGGACATCACTGCAAACTTCTGTAACTCTCAGTGGGAAAGATCTATGTATGAAAATGGGCCCACCCCTGGAGCCCTTTGTAAAACCAGCATGATAAACATGGGTAAACCCATATTGGCCTGGAATATTGCATTGTGTTTACAGATGATGAGTCTCCCGCAGAAAAAGCAGATGTGGAGTCTGCTTCTTAGCATTGTGTACGACGGCCCCTCATTTAATTTTGTTTTTAAGGTCGCTGACGCTCTTCGAGACAACCTTTTTGTCTTTATGTGACCCTATAACGATAGCCTCCATTCTTGATGGATCTAAACTCTGCTGTCTCTCCGAAGCCTGTCTGTGCTGTATATTATTAACTGCTGAAATTCACCCCAAGCCTCTCTCCACCCCATACTTTCCAACATGAAGCATCTTTCCTCCTGAACCAAAAATATGCGGCCTTCCTAAGGGGTTAATGACCTGTCCAACTGCTTCTTCAAAATATGAAACAATAGTGCAGAACTAAGAGTCTTAAGGTTGCAGGGATATCACTCATGACTATCTGAGTAGAAGATGTCTCCGTTCAACCGTCCTAACCACTTTTATAGGGAGACGCTCCAATATCCAGAGACTAAGTCCTTCTGTCTTTTAGAGTTGGATTTGGGAACTCATCCTCACTGATCTTGAGGTGATATGGACATCTTTCAGGAACCCATGCTGTTGAATGGGGCCTCTCCGATTACCCCTCTTAGTGGAACGCTTTCTCTCTTTTGGAAGGAGGAGGACTGATCTTGAACGTGGAAACAGTATCATGATTTCCTCTTTTGCATTGGTCCTTCTTCATATTGTCAGGGAAAATCAGTACTTTAAATACATTGAACTGTCGCTCCCCTCCTTCGCTTGACTCTTAAAGAATCAAGTACCTGTCAGAGTAAATCAGGATTCTGACTATCAAGAGTGGAGGGGGAACCCTGGAGGCTTGCAGGTTTGGGGCCAGAGAACTTTGAGCTCTCCAAGAAGAAGCAGGAGGACAGCTCCCCCTCAAGCAACCAGGACTCGAAACAGCCACGCTAGGTTTAAGACTTTTCTCTTGGGGGTTTCCCACCAATCACAGTTTGCTACAGTGGGATCTACTTTCTGCCTCCTCCACTCTCCGATCTAGTTGTGCCGAAGTTACTTGAAGTTTTGTAAATGACTTTTAAATTGTATGAATCTCATCCTCTGCCTTGGATTCCTCCTCCTTCGTGCGATCGAACACATTTTGAACATCTGGTATTACAAAGACAGTTCGACTCCCACCTCACCAGTTTTCTCCTCCAAGGCCACTTTGGTAGTTAGGATGACTTTCAGAATAATTTCCAGTGAGACCTTTTTGGGCGTAGACCCTTGGAAATGATCTTGGGTGGGGTTTTGGTTTTCAGCCGACAGTAGGGGCGGTTTTACAAATTTATTGATTTTGCCTTGGTGTCCCTAATTTGAAGCCTTGCCTGAGAATAGAGATGGCCAGGTCTCTGTGGTGTAATACAGGGATGCGCACCTGGAGGCAGGATATTTCAGACCACAGTAGCCCCACTTCACTGCGACACACAAGCGCCCTTTGCTGCAGGCGTCTCCCCAGAAGATGTAGTTGTCACTATACTCACGTCCCACAGCCACTACTGAAAACACCTGGAAGTACTGATTGGTGGCATTAGCCCAGGAGCGATCGGAGAGACAGGAAGACAGGGAGAGAAAGAAGAGGAGTGCAGGAACGCTTACCACCCTAAGAAGAACAAAATGTATTTATAAAGTGTTTATACGTAGACAATTCTTGTAGGTTTGGGAAGATACACTCTTTAAACCTAACAGTGATTTGGACGTAAGGCTGGAATATACTTCATTATTAAGGATCCCATTTTCCTCTAAAAGGAGAGTATTTAGACACTGCTGAAACGGGATAATTTGGGGACCCCTAAGAGCAGCTGGTAGTTCCTTGTGTGTAATTTGAGTGAAGCAGTTTAGACATCAGTAAGAAAGTCTCCAGCCACAACTGCAATCCTTACGCCAAATTATATCTACCACTGAATTCCCTTGGAATTGGTGTCCTCTAATTTTTATTAAAACTCGTCCAAACCCTCATATGAATGCTGTGTAGTGTCATACTGGTTCAGCAATTAAACATACACCAAATCGCTGGCCCTATCGATCTGTATAGACTTAACCTGCTGTTTTAGCAGAAACGTGGATCACTGAAGATAGTGCTTCCTTTTTTGCATCCGCTAGTTACTCCTAATTTTAAAACCCTAAGAAAGAACAGGTCACACGGACTCGAAGACTGTGTAGCGATTATTGTATATGACTCACTGAAGATCAAAACACTTTCTCAACAACTAAATTACGAGCTAGAAACCCTTCTTAGTAGCATTTCATTGAAATTTGCTACCGTACGTTTCATACTGATGTACACTCCACCTGTCTGAGTCTCCCACTCTCACATCCCTACAGGAAGAAACGCCTGCCTTCACTACCGACAGATAAAATGTGGTAAGCCTTGGCAGCTTAAATCTATAATTCGAGTTCTCCTTCAACAATCCTACAAATCTAAGAGGATAACATGGCCACCTTAATCTTCTTAAACTACATGCCTACTGCCACCTCGCAAGCCATATGTGTGATGCGATATTTGCCTTGGCCAATCTAGTTGGAGTGCTCAAAACCACTGTTATAATCTGGACTGACCATTTTAGTATTGCATTCCACATAAATTACCAAAATCCATCACTAGCAATAAAGCCTTGGCGTTGACCAGCACTTGCAACAGAATTATTTTCATTGCAAACTGAGTTGCCACAGAATGAATAAATATATGGGTGCAATAACGTGCACTGCTTTAAGATTCCGGGCCCGATTCATAGAATTAATTTAAGACTCAATCCTAAACTTACTACTATTTTGGTATTCACAGAATGCACTTACTACTTTTGGTAGTCACAGAAGTTGGGATTTTGTCTTAAGTTTGTCTTAAGACAAACTTAAGACAAACTTATGACAGACTTAAGACAAAATCCTAACTTAAGTCTGTTTATGTTTGTCTTAAGACAAACTTAAGACAAAATCCTAACTTCTGTGAATACCAAAAGTAGTAAGTTCATTCTGTGAATGCCAAATGTAGTAAGTGCATTCTGTGAATACCAAAATTGTAGTAAATTTAGGATTGAGTCTTAAGTTTATTCTGTGAATCGGGCCCTCCAATCCTAAATTCTGCTTCGTCATTCAACCCTACACTCTTTGCTAGCCAGGATGCATGATTGCAAATCTGGGAACAAAAATCTGCACACATGCAAAACAAATAATTGAAAAAAATCGAGGGAAAAAAACCTTAAACTACAAGGGGCTTATTTACAAGCCCAGTGCACTGCCGGACCATCGCTTTTTTGATGTTCTGGTGGCGCACAGTGCAGGCCTATATGCACGAGGCCATGGAAAGCCATCCTGCGTAGCTTTTCATGGCCTCGTATATATGCTGTAAGGCAACACAACACAAGTCGCTGCGTTGCCTCACACTGCCTCAGGGAGGTGAGCCATGGGCATTGCGGTTGGTGTTCCCACTCAACACCCATGGTTTTTCATACATTACCAGATTTACAACATCGCATGAATATGGGAATGTGGCAAAACCCTCTGCCTCCCCAGGGGTGGCATAACAGTTGTTTTTATGAAGGAAGGTGTCCCTTCCTGCACAAAAACAACCTGATTTTAATGCAGGCACTGTTGCGCCGTGGTGCAAGGTTGCCTGCATTGGCGCTACCAAGCCATTTGTGCACCAGAGCAGTGTAAGAGGACAGGAATGCGCAGTATTTCACAGAAACACCGCATTTCTGCCCTTTTCTTTTGACTCAAAAATTAAAATTGAGAAAATGTCCTTCTTTGAAAGGATTTGTAATTCCACTAACCTTACTAACAAACTCTTTCGTATTGTCTCTGAAGATCAACACTTCCTGTCAGTACAATTCCTGATAGCACACTTACAAGTCATTTAATTCTACTGTCCAGGACCCCATCGTTAAATAACCAATTCCTATTTAAATATATATGTATATGTGTACATGCAAATTTAGACAGTATGAATCTTCAGTAAATGAAACTTAGATTGTTATGTTGTTAAGCCTGCGACCTCGACTTGCAAAAAAATGTCTTTTATAAATGTGAAATCGTGTTACATTTCTCCATTTCAAGCAGCAGTGCTTAGCCTTTGACCCCTTGGCTATTAACGCCCATTCTGCATCTCCAGAGCCCATTGGATGATAGTTACAGTGTGACACACATTCACAAAATAAATAACATTGAAAGAGTGTTCGGACTGCTGTAGTACATTTTAGTGCCTACAAAGTTTCACTGGTGATTTACTCTACTCACCTGATTAAGTGTATCTTATTTTAATTCTTTGTTGTTTAAAACATAATTTTACAATAACACATCAAGTCTGTGATGTCAAATGTGGATATTGTAACAGAAGATCCAGTTGAAGGTCAGAATTAAAGAGACAACCGATCTCAAGTATTTATTTGGAAAGTACCAAATATAAATGAAAATGAAAGATGATGTTCAAACAGATTGGAAACCTACATTAGAGAAATACATCTGCATCATATATTCTAGAAGAAATAGCATCCAGGACATTTGTCAAATTAAATTAATTCTAAAAGTTGAAAATGATCACATTATTTCAGGAATGTAACCAGTAATAAGGGTACCCAGTCAATTTATATGAGGATTCCAAATCCTTTTAAGCATGCAATGTTGTGGTTGTGGATCATTTGAATGATTAAAATTTCTAAACCACAGACGGATACATATTCCCACTGACAGGATTTATAATCTAGGGTTCCTCGTGTAACCAAGCACGTGCAATACTTACTCTTGTAGCAGTAATTGCAAACATTTAAATACAAACTTAGGGAAATCCTGGTGTAAATTGTCTAAAAAATCAGCTTAAGGACCCAGCAAATATCCATCTTCAAAAAATAATTAAGTAGGGAGACCTCGAGTCCAGTAAGGTAAAATAATACGACACGAAGCTTAAATAGGGCTGTATCTGCTTCTGTGCAGTAGCAACGAAAACACTTAGAAGTTTCTCTAAGGCTCCATTTGTGCATGTTTAATATAAATCATATAGTAGTTTAAAATAATGGACCCTAAGGTAAGAAGCATTAAGAATTGTTTGAGAGATGTGAATACTCAAAAAAATACTGCTATTCCTAGTCCATTTTGAAGCTAGCTGTTCAAAGTTATGTTCCGTACTATTTATAAAACAAAGTCTATCAAAACAAGCATTGGCCTAGCCAATAGGTCTCGCTTTTGGGACCTTCTAAGTATTTAGTTATGCAGCACAGTATCCTTGGTGCAACAACATCATCTGTTGCGTGGCTAAACACTTATATGGTCCCAAAGGCGAGACCTATTGGCTATGCCAATGCTTGTCATTTTTTGTTCTTGGGGGAAACCGGGCTAGTGCCAGGAGGGTCAAGTGTGAGTGGCAGGGAGGGGAGGAGTGAATGCCAGGAGGGACATGACTGACTGTCAGGCCATGGTGGTGAAGGGTGAGTGCCAGAGAGGTGAAGGGTGAGTGCCAGAGAGGTGAGGAGTGAGTGCCAGGACGGTGAGACGTAAGAGTCAGGAGGGTCAAGGGTGAGTGCCAGGGAGGGGAAGGGTGAGTGCAAGGGGTGAAGGGTAGCTGCCAGGCCAGGGGGATGAAGGGCTCGTGCCATGGAGGTGAAGGGTGAGTGCCAAGGGGGCGAGTAGTGAATGCCAAGACAGACATGGGTGAGTGTCAGGGAGTTGACAGTTGAGTGTCACGCAGAATCAATGCTGAGTGCCAGAGAGGGAGAAGGGTGAGTGCTAGGTGTGAGGAGTGACTGCTTGGCCTGAGGGGTGAAGGGTGAGTGCCAGGGAGGTGAGGGGTGAGTGACAGACTGCAAACAGTAGTGAGCTGGGGTCTAGAAATAGGTGCAGAGATCATCACCCGGTGTGTGCCTGGCTGGGACGCACCAGTGCCAGGCCAGACTTGGGTGGATGCAAGAACCTCTGAAAGGTGGGTGCCAGGTCATTCGTAACCTTATTACAGGAGTGGGGTGCTCAGGAGAGAGTAACATCTTCAAACAAGAAACTATTCAAAATCCTGAATACTCCACTTTATGGTCTTGCAACCTTATTTGGAAAATAATTAACAAATGAATGGGCTCCCATAGCGGACTTGCAGCTTGTTACAGCAACTTATTGAGATAAAGTTTGAATTGCAAATAAGCCAAAGCTAACACAATTTGAATTAGTAACTGTAAAAATCGCAATGAACTAGAGACAAGTTAAAAAAGCACACCAGAATTGAACCGAGGATACTGAATAATAAAAATTGGTGCAATATTGGTCTCCTTTTCTGGTGGCATCAGAATGTTTAAAAGAGTCAACTTTTCATTAAACTTTTTGTTGCGGTTGTGTGTGTGGTTGTGGTTGTGTGTGTCATTGTGGTTGTGTGTCTTTGTGGGTGGTTGTGGTTGTGTGTGGTTGTGTGTGTGGTTGTGTGTGTGGTTGTGTGGTTGTGGGTGTGGGTATGTGGTTGTGTGTGGTTGTTAGTGTGGTTGCGTGTGTGGTTGTGTGTGTGGTTGTGGATGTGATTGTGTGTGGTTGTGTGTGTAGTTGTGGCTGTGTGTGTGTGGTTGTGTGTGTGTGTGTGGTTGTGTGTGTAGTTGTGTGTATGTGTGGCTGTGTGTGTGGTTGTGTGTGTGTGGTTTTGTGTGTGGTTGTGGGCGTGGTTGTGTGTGTGTTGTGTGTGTTGTTGTGTGTGGTTGTGTGTGTGAGTGTGTGTGTGTGTGTGTGTGTGTGTGTGGTTGTGTGAGTGGGTGTGCATGGGTGTGGTTGTGTGGCTGTGGTTGTGTGTGGTTGTGTGTGTTTGTGTGGGTGGTTTTGTGTGTGGTTGTGTGTGGTTGTGTGTGTGGTTGTGGTAATTAACAAATGAATGGGCTCCCATAGCGGACTTGCAGCTTGTTACAGCAACTTATTGAGATAAAGTTTGAATTGCAAATAAGCCAAAGCTAACACAATTTGAATTATTAACTGTAAAAATCGCAATGAACTAGAGACAAGTTAAAAAAGCACACCAGAATTGAACCGAGGATACTGAATAATAAAAATTGGTGCAATATTGGTCTCCTTTTCTGGTGGCATCAGAATGTTTAAAAGAGTCAATTTTTCATTAAACTTTTTGTTGCGGTTGTGTGTGTGGTTGTGGTTGTGTATGTCATTGTGGTTGTGTGTCTTTGTGGGTGATTGTGGTTGTGTGTGGTTGTGTGTGTGGTTGTGTGTGTGGTTGTGTGGTTGTGGGTGTGGGTATGTGGTTGTGTGTGGTTGTTAGTGTGGTTGTGTGTGTGGTTGTGTGTGTGTGGTTGTGGATGTGATTGTGTGTGGTTGTGTGTGTAGTTGTAGCTGTGTGTGTGTGGTTGTGTGTGTGTGTGGTTGTGTGTGTAGTTGTGTGTATGTGTGGCTGTGTGTGTGGTTGTGTGTGTGTGGTTTTGTGTGTGGTTGTGGGCGTGGTTGTGTGTGTGTTGTGTGTGTTGTTGTGTGTGGTTGTGTGTGAGTGTGTGTGTGTGTGTGTGTGTGTGTGTGGTTGTGTGTGTGGGTGTGCATGGGTGTGGTTGTGTGGTTGTGGTTGTGTGTGGTTGTGTGTGTTTGTGTGGGTGGTTTTGTGTGTGGTTGTGTGTGTGGTTGTGGTTGTGTGTGGTTGTGTGTGTTTGTGTCTGTGTGTGTGGTTGTGTGTGGTTGTGTGTGTGGTTGTGTTTGTGTATGGTTGTGGGTGTGGTTGTGTGTGGTTGTGTGGTTGTTTGTGTGGTTGTGTGTGTGGTTGTGATTGTGTGTGGTTGTGTGTGGTTGTGGTTGTGTGTGTGTGGTTGTGTGTGTTGTTGTGTGTATGTGTGGTTGTGTGTGTGGTTGTGGTTGTGTGTATGGTTGTGGTTTTGTGTGTGGTTGTGTGTGGTTGTGCGTGTGTGTGTGAATGTGTGTGGTTGTGTGTGTGATTGTGGGTGTGGTTGTGGGTGTTAGTGTGTGTGGTTGTGTTAGTGTGTGTGGTTGTTTGTGGTTGTGTGTGTGTGTGGTTGTGTGTGTGGTTGTGTGTGTGGTTGTGTGTGTGGTTGTGTGTATGTGGTTGTGTGTGTGATTGTGGCTGTGTGTGTGGTTGTGTGTGTGTGTATGCGTGTGGTTGTGTGTGGTTGTTGTGTGTGTGGTTGTGTGTGGTTGTGTATGTGATTGTGTGTGTGGTCGTGGTTGGGTGTGGTTGTGGTTGTGTGTCTGGTTGTGTGTGGTTGTGGGTTTGGGTGTGGTTGTGTGTGTGGGTATGGTTGTGGGTGGGTGTGGTTATGGGTGTGGTTGTGGTTGTGGAAGTGGTGGTGGGTGTGGTTGTGTGTGGTTGTGTGTGTGGTTGTGTGTGTGTGGTTGTGTGAGGTTGTGTGTGTGGTTGTGTGTTTGGTTGTGTGTGTGTGGTTTTGTGTGTGGTTGTGGGCGTGGTTGTGTGTGTGGTTGTGTGTGTTGTGTGTGGTTGTGTGTGTGGTTGTGTGTGGTTGTGGGTTTGGGTGTGGTTGTGTGTGTTGTTGTGGTTGTGTGTGTGGTTGTGTGTCTGGTTGTGTGTGGTTGTGGGTTTGGGTGTGGTTGTGTGTGTGGGTATGGTTGTGGGTGGGTGTGGTTATGGGTGTGGTTGTGGAAGTGGTGGTGGGTGTGGTTGTGTGTGGTTGTGTGTGTGGTTGTGTGTGTGTGTGGTTGTGTGTGGTTGTGTGTGTGGTTGTGGTTGTGGTTGTGTGTGTGGTTGTGTGTGTGTGGTTTTGTGTGTGGTTTTGGGTGTGGTTGTGTGTGTGGTTGTGTGTGTTGTTGTGTGTGTGGTTGTGTGTGTGAGTGTGTGTGTGTGTGTGCATGGGTGTGGTTGTGTGGTTGTGGTTGTGTGTGGTTGTGTGTTTTTGTGTGTGTGGTTTTGTGTGTGGTTGTGTGTGTGGTTGTGTGTGGTTGTGTGTGTGGTTGTGGTTGTGTGTGGTTGTGTGTGTTTGTGTGTGTGTGTTTGTGTGTGGTTGTGTGTGTGGTTGTGGTTGTGTGTGGTTGTGGGTGTGGTTGTGTGTGGTTGTGTGGTTGTTTGTGTGGTTGTGTGTGTGTGGTTGTGATTGTGTGTGTGTGTGGTTGTTTGTGTGTGGTTGTGTGTGTTGTGTGTATGTATGGTTGTGTGTGTGTGGTTGTGGTTGTGTGTATGGTTATGGTTTTGTGTCTGGTTGTGTGTCTGGTTGTGTGTGGTTGTGTGTGTGTGGTTGTGTGTGTGGTTGAGTGTGTGATTGTGTGTGTGGTTGTGGGTGTTAGTGTGTGTGGTTGTGTTAGTGTGTGTGGTTGTGTGTAATTGTATGTGTGTGGTTGTGTGTGTGGTTGTGTGTGTGTGGTTGTGTGTATGTGGTTGTGTGTGTGATTGTGGCTGTGTGTGGTTGTGTGGGCGTGTGTGTGTGTGTGGTTGTGTGTGGTTGTGTGTGTCTTTGTGTGTGTCGTTGTGTGTGTGGTCGTGGTTGTGTGTGGTTGTGGTTGTGTGTGTGTGGTTGTGTGTGTGGTTGTGGGTTTGGGTGTGGTTGTGTGTGTGGGTATGGTGGTGGGTGGGTGTGGTTATGGGTGTGGTTGTGGAAGTGGTGGTGGGTGTGTGGTTGTGTGTGTGTGGTTGTGTGTGTGTGTGTGTGGTTGTGTGTGTGTGGTTGTGTGTGTGGTTGTGTTTGTGGTTGTGTGTGTGGTTGTGTGTGGTGTGTGTAGTTGTGTGTGGGTGTGTGTGTGGTTATGTGGTTGTGTGTGTGGTTGTGTGTGTGCGTGGTATTGTGTTTGTGTGTGGTTGTGTGTGTGTGTGGTGTTGTGTTTGTGTGTATGGTTGTGTGTGTGTGTGAGTGTGGTTTTGCTTGGTTGTGGTTGTGTGTGTGTGTGTGTTACCTTACGCCCAGGTCCATTGCCCCGAGCGCATCAAACAAAGTACTGGGCATTTCCACCACAATGGTTTGAGATTTGCCTTGCAACCATCAAGCAGCACTGCACCATCAGTGTCAGTTTGGAGAATCAAGAAAAACAAACTTGGTTCGAACATGAAATATATAATGTATTGCATAGCTGCCAAGTTGCCCCATGCATTGTGTAACACCTTCAAGTAAGTCTTATTGTGTAGTCAAGGGCAAGTGCAGCATATGTGGTGGTTTGCTGTCTGGGACTTGAAGTTTTGCCTGTAAAATTATGAGTATAGGCTCAAACCTTCCAGCACGCAGAGGACTGTTATCTAAACAGTCACTGGCTGTGAGAGTCGTTGTCATATGGCATTGGATGATTGGGCAGCTCTGGGTTTAAAGGAAGCTGACAGGCCACACAATACAGGTTGGAGAAACAGTGTATAACTCAAAAATACTTGTTATTACTTATTGGGCACATTCCCAGACCATTTCTCGCACCGTCGCATCCACAGACACACTCTCCCCTACCGTTTCCCCCCCAACACTCACACCTATGTACATAGTTACGGACCCTTGTCTCCCAGACATAGCCTTGTCTTCCTCACACACTACACCTGGAACACTCTCCTGACTACATGTTCGGCCATGGGACTGGACGCAGGTGGCGTCTCCCCGCTATGCAACATGGCTGTACTATTCGTCCGTCTGGCATATCACACAATTCGTTGACAGCCCGTGGGGCCACACTGCTCAACGTGGCTGTCCCACACCACGACACAGACAGACTGAACATGTGCACTACTACCCACTATCCCATTGACACACTTCCATGGTCTGATGATACGACCCATGGGACTCAGTGTTGTAGATACCGGAGAGGTGAGCGAAGGAGCAGCCAAAGATTGGGACACACCGACGAGACCTATTTTGTTTACAGAGTTGATATGTTTACTTATAAAAAAATAAAAAAAAAGACAAAACATGACGTCATTTGAAAGAGTAACTGACTATTAGGCACATGTGGTATAGGAATCTGTATTTAAAAACTCACTTGCTACTGACACGATTGCAGGAAATGTACACCCTCCACCTTGCTCCTTTATTCCATTGTAACGCTACAATGATGCAGCCGGCCCACGGGGTTGTAGGCTTTGCTATATGTACTGATTTCTTGACTACCAATAAACGTCTTTAAAAAAAAAAATTACTTATTGGGCACATGTAGCATTTGTATTTTTTACTCTGCACCTTCCTCATCAGTTTCCTCACACCTGGAAATATAGACCCCGCTTACGTCATCCTCATGGTCATGGCAGCGGTGTCTGGGCTACAGGAGTAACTGCCCCTTCCCTCAGTCGCTCATAAAGACGCTTCTCATTTCACCTTCAGGGCGCACTTTGGCACTTAACCATTGCCTACCCGACTGAGCTTTGTTTTAATTTCTTTCACTGAACAGAGAGGCCTGCTCTGACCTCGTCAACAGCTGTAGCAATCAGAAGCTGAAATTGGTAGGCGGTGGGGCTGCTGAAAAATGGTAGTCTACTGTCTAAATTGGAAGGATTGTAACAGACTCACCTGTTGAGAGTTTAGAAACAATAGGTGGCTCATATGCCAAACATTTATACTGATTAACAGATTTATAATTATAAACTATCATCAGATTCATCTGCTTTTAGCCACAACTCCCTAACCTATTCATGCTTAGTTAGCCCATTGCAGTTTATCGCTGCATTCTGGTACTTGTAACCATGCTTTTATAGTTGGATAAACAGGACTGCAAGCCCCACAGGGAAAAGAAAAACATATGGATCTTAGAATTGTGAGATCAGTGTTATAGTTTGGAAAGAACCAAAAAGAGTCATGATGCTCAAAGCTTCTTAAAAATAAGACAGTACCCACCTATAGTTAAACTCGACTGCAGTTTGTCGGCCTCGGCACGTACGCAGCTTGATGAATTCCCTCCGTGCCCCTTACAGACAAGCGCGCGCCTCGCGCGGCAGCAGGGGAGGGGGCCTGCGTAATTTCCTTGCGGGAGGGTGCAACCATATGGGGCCACCATATAGTGCCACACGCTCCCGCAAGGAAATCGCCAGACAAGCACGCGTTGCCATTGCAAGCAATGCAACGCATGCACATTTTTGCCCCCAAAGCTGTGCCAATGGCATTAGGTCTCTCTCCTATGCAGCGCATCAGTGCTGCGCAGGGGAGACCTAAAAATGTGTATACATTTCCGCCTGGGTGCCATAATGAACAATTCCAAAAATAAATTTTGTGCTACATCAACGTAAGTTGCCCTAAGATGTTGGATAAAATCCTACAACTGCAAATATCTTTCAAGAAAAACTTGCTTCAGTATTGCAAATTCCTTCTGTATCTTTTCAGACTAGAGGATGCCCCATTGCGAATTAACTGACCTGTGGTTTTAAGGTTTAAATCTCGCTAGTAGCTTATCATTCCAAATAAGGGCATGTTTTGATTATAGCAAAGTGTGTTTAATAAAACTTGAGATGTAATACATTGTCCTAATATCCTGACAGCTTGTGATGAATCAAGAGTGTTGTAAATCTGGTGTGTTTGTCATAGGCTGCATCGACTAGCCCTTTTGGGGGCACCGTGACATGGTAAAAACCATGATAATATGGAAAGAAGCCCAGAGGTGCCATGCGTGACTTCCGATAATCTAAAAACAAAAGCAGAAATATAGTACATCCAAATTGATGGAAGCAACATCCCACCTATGCTGCAGGGAAGTTGTACAAAATTAATTGTACAGCAGGGTTTCTTATATTGCCATATAAACCACTGCCACCTTGAGTCATTCTTTTTGAAGTACAGTTTACTTACCTTCAGTAATGCCTTATTGGGTAGAGACTCTATCTAGCCTCTAGATGTACCTTAGAATATCCGTAGGCTCTAGACTGGATCTGAAATATTTTTTAAGTAGTAGCCCTGCATGTTGGTAGGTGGTGTAGTTCGGCTCCACATCGTCCATGCTGGAAGTGACGTGCGTGATATATATAAAGGCGCCATCCTGTTGCGCTGATGTCAGTTACTAGGAAGGGTGCCCCTGTTACTACAATTAGCTCACAGAGCAGGGGGAATGGGAGGGTTGGTAAGGTATATGTGGCTAGATAGAGTCAGATAAGGCGTTATCAGGGGTAAGTAACTTGTTCATTTGATGGAGACTTCTAGCCATAGATTCTTTACCTTAGAATATATACACAAGCAATGCGTTCCCTGGAGAAGGGTCGGCAAAGCCAATTCGAAATCAAAAAGTCCTGTAGAACGAACGGGTGAAGTGCCTGTTATCACAGACCAGACTGTCCACAGAGTAGTGTTTGCTAAATGTGTGCAAGAATGCCCACGTTGCTACCTGACAGATATCCAGGCCAGGAACTCCACGTGCTATTGCAGTGGTCGCAGCCTTAGCTATCGTGCAATGAGCACGCAAACCCTCAGGGAGTTGATTATTGGTAGTGGTCAGGGAATTGCTTATAGCCCAGTGCTTAGAAAATCCACTATCCTTGTAGAGATGGTCTATTTCTGTACAGCCTTTCCTTTCTCAAATAGTACATAGACCTCAAAGAGTTGATCAGCCACCCGGAAGTCTTTTGTACTATCATACTTCTGATGCTGTTACCCTCTTGGTGGTGCCTTTGGCCAAGAGAGCCAGCACGTCCTGATTCGAGCAAGGAGAGGTGGTTCTCCATCAGCCAGTCGTAATTGGGTAGCATGGGTGAAAGGGTAGTCACTAGGAGGAGGGAGTAGCCCTTTGGACTATTTGCAAAACCCATGGTCCAATGTTACTGACTGCCTGTGGTGCAGGTGGTGGTGTATCATGCCTCCCGCTGGATGCCTATGAGGGTTGAAGGACAAGCTAAAGGGATTTGGTGACTGTGGATGCTGGGGGAGATAGGGGTGGACTGACCCGACCTCTGGCTGCTTGTCCCACATGGTTTATGGGACTCACGTCCTCGGCCACAAAGAAGGCTGGTATGCCTTTTGGCCATGGTGGCTGTGAGGGTATGGACGCCATGAACATGAAACGGGTTAAAGATGACTGAAGGTGATGAGGGGCCTTAGACAAACCCAAGGACCGGGCCGCAGCTCTGCTGTCTTTGAAGCGCTCCAGTGCTGAGTCTGCCTTCTCTCTGAAAAGGTGAGTGCCATCAAAGGGCATGTCCATAAGCGGGACTTGAACATCCCCTGAAAAAACATTCTTAGGCATGGCGCCCCAGGGCCACTGACAATGAAATCACTCTACTCAGCAAGTCATTTGTGTAGGCCTCATCGTATGGTGTCTCTCCTCTAGGAAGGTTGAGTATTATGTGACGATGCTGTTTAGGCTTCACCATGCAATACTTTCACACACCCCACACACCCCAAAGATGGTGCTGGGGTGCATGTTTTCCTCCAGGAGGCGGGTCTGTTCCCAAATATTCCAGGGATGAATTGCTGACATTTAATTCATTAGACTATAAGCCTAACTGCCCCCTCTTAGATTTACAGAGTGACACCAGACATTGCAAACAGTGCAAACTACCCCTGAGCTTTGATATGATCAGAAATAGAACAGCCACAATTCCTAACAAACATCCCCATTCAGGAGGCACAAAGTTGTTCCAGGGCATGCTTATTAACACGGGTTACCTTCTAAAACACAACGTAGAACTAGCAGAGATTGTGAGCTCACACATGCTCGACCTAGTATTTGTTACCGAAACATGGCCTGACAATTCCTCTTGCACTGATTTGGGTCTGGCCATTCCTGCGGGCAATGCCATTTGCAGGGCAGACCGTGTGGACAAGAGGGGTGGGGGCTAGCAATTATCTAAGAGACCAACTATTAGTTACAGGGTTAGCAGAAGGAAGTACCCCAGACTGTGAAGTCTTATTCTTAAGGATCACATTACACGTTCAAGGGCCTTTTGTTATACAGGCCCCCTGGGGCTAGAACTACCTTTGTTGACTCCATTATTCCCTTCATTGAAGCTAGCTGTGAAACAGCTGACTTCCCAGTGCTGGGAGACTTTAATTACCATTTAGAAAAAAGGGAGGATCACAACACTGCCCTGCTTACTGGTGGATACCATGGCCAGCGTCTCTCTAGAGCATGCCACTCACATCGCAGGACATACCTTAGATGGTATATTTACCTCAAACCTGGATGTGGAGGTCTCCGAAGTATTACCCGTTCCATGATCAGACCATCATGCCATAATGTTCTCCATAAGTATGAAACAGCACTCCACGAGATCTTATAGCCCTTATGTTACAGTCAAAGGGTGGGACTGGAGGAACATTGATGCCCTCTCCGTACAAGCGTGCCTTTCTAGAACTCAGTTCGACCTCACTACAGATGCCAATGGATTAAAGCTGCAGTGGACCCCTGGCCCCGGTAAAGACCTTTTCCAACAGGCAGAAAAATCCTTCAGAACCCTGGTTCTCTGACAAACTAAGAACCCAGAAACAAATTTGTAGAAGTAGGAGAGGCAGTGGAGACTGAATTATGACCCAATAGATAAAATACAATTCGCGCAATCTCTGGCCGACTATAAGAAATTGATTATGGAAGAGAAAAGCAAATACTTTACAACCAAAATTTTGCAGGCAAAAAACTCAAGTAAGAAACTGTTTTCAACATTTAACAGCCTAGCCAAACTACCAGAACCCCCTAGGATGGAATGTAGTGCTGAGTTTTGTAATGTATTAGCACAGTTTTTAGGAACAAAGTGGAGGCAGTGTACAAATCATTTAGAGATTATGGCAATACCATAATTGTGAAGCCTCTAGTAGGCACAGCACCCCCCACCACCAAATCTGCTGACTTCATTTCTCCCCTCCTGTTGAACAGATAATCCAGGTGGTTAAGACCTCCAAATCTGGGGCGCCACCCGATCCATGCCCTCCAAAAATACTGCACCTTGTTCCTGAAATTGTCAGTGAACAACTGGGGTTTGTTTTCAATTAGATCATTTGCTCAGGTATCTTCTCTGATGCCTGGAAAATAGCCTCAATTCTTCCACTTCTGTAGAAACCCGATCTCGATCCAGCCGACCCCAATAGCCATAGACCCATCTTGAGAATACCCTTACCGGAAAGGTGCTGGAGAAAATACTTAACATGCAACTTACAACATTTATCTCCTCCACAGAAAGTCTGGACCCATCACAGTATGGTTTCCGGGAGTGACATAGCACAGAGACAGTGCTGGTCGTGGCGGCCAAAGAACTGAGGTCAATCTTGGATGCTGAAGAAAGGCTGCACTGATTTTATTAGATCTATTGGCGGCCTTCGACATGGTGAGCCATGTAATCCTTGTCACAGGCTCTCAGAATTAGGAATCAGTGGCACTGCCCTTAAGCTGCTGACATCCTTTCTCTCTGATAGGGCGCAATCTGTAGAGGTCGGAGCCTTCTCATCCAAACAGTTTTCACTCCCTTGTGGCGTCCCGCAGGGTTCGGTCTTAAGCCCTACATTGTTTAATCTATATGTCTCACCTCTGGCTAAAATCATCAGACAGTTTGGCTTCTCAGTGGTATCCTACGGTGACGATACCGAGCTAGTAGTATCTGTTTCCAGCAACGTTCAAGAGACAGCGAATCGTTTTAACTGCTGTATGACCCAGGCCAACCAATGGATGTGCTCTAACTGCCTGAAATTGAATGGTGAAAAGACTGAGGTTCTCTTGCTGGTTTCAGGTAATTCTTTTTGGTCACCTAGATGGTGGCCATCCAGCCTGGGAGACCATCCAGTCCCTGTGCACAAGGCAAAAATCCTAGGTTTTATCTTTGATGATAATCTTACTTTTAAAATCTAGATTAGTGCCCTCCCCTCATCAATCTTTATCTTAAAGATGATCTGGAAAATGTACCCCTTCATATCTTCGGACACATTAAAACTCCTGGTGACAGCATTGGCCTTTTCCAGATTGGACTATGGTAATGCGTTGTATATAGGTATCTGTAGTATTCTGGTATCTTATTAATGTATTGCATAGTATCTCCTTCTCTACCCCAGCTTGTGGAATGTTCCAGCTATGATGTATGGTAGAATGTTGGGACTCTGTGGGGCTGGAGATGACAGTTGGCGCTGGGCTGAGCATCATGTCAAATGTTCCTGGTGGGGCCTTGTTACCATCTTATTCACTTAATTACAAATAAACATCTTTAAATCATCATCAGCGTGGACTTCATCACTACAGTATCCAAGCACAACACCTTCAAAAATTGCAGCGTCTTCAAAATGCAGCAGCTAAATTGCTGCTGGATATCCCGAAATTTCAGCCAGTGTCTCACAATTTGAGAACCTTGCACTGGCTCCCAGTGGACAAGAGGGTCCAATTCAAATTCCAATGCCTAGCGTTTAAGGCACTGCATGGATATGGTCCTGACTACCTGAAGAACCATTTGAAGAAAACTAAGATCTGCTCACTGCAAACTTCTACAAACACCCAGGTTTAAAAAAGAGAGTCGGGGTGAAAAAATGTCCTCGTAGGAACTGTCAAAACTTGAAACATGCTTCCATATGGCATAAAGAACAGCCCAACACTGCTAGCCTTCAGGAAAGCATTAAAAACGTGGCTCTTCCTCAACTAACTTCGCCTATTCATTCTCTTTGGCAACCTTGCTGAACTTCGTGTTACTAGCGCCTAGTCGCCCATGGGCAGGTGTGCGCTTTATAAATGCTCAAATCAAATTATTAAAGACAGTGCATTGATTTTGACACATATGGTGAGGGCAAAGTTGAGTTTGAGTATTTTGCACTGCTCCTTCAGTCTGCAATGGCAGGCATTCTCTCAGTAGTTTACATGGGTCCCTTAGGGTGGCACATACAGTGCTGCAAGCACTGGACACCCTTTTGCCTCCCATGCCCTGTGTACCACTGTTACCATATACTAAGGACTTATAAGGGGGTAAAGTCCTGGTAAATTGGTGTTGCCAATTTACACAAAATAGTTTTAAGGAGAGAGTACCGCCAATGGGGGCTGGGCAGCAGGCTCCAGTGCACTATCAAAGTGATAACCATCAGCACTGGAACAAAAGGTGGGGGGCTGGCAATCCAAAAGGGCACTTTCCTACATCTCTCGTCAGCAATAGCTTGGGAGAGTAGGGTTCGGGCCTCTTTCAAAATCATAGGCGGCAATTGCACAACTGAATCCCAGATCGTATGGAAATATTGTCTGAAAAGTCACACAGTGTTCCCCAACTGCAGTGCAAGACTGGTGGAAGAGAACATCCTTCCTCCAAACATGTAGGCCCATACTAAATCGCGACTCGCCATTTGCACTTGTTTGCGAGTCGCAATTTACTATGTACAATAGTGTCAGAGACAGTGATTGTGATTCCAATGGGGTTGCAAAATATGAGGCTCATTAATATTAATGAGGCACTCGCATTTTGCGACCCTATTGGGAATGGCTGGCCCTCACAGGGATGGTGGCCTGCTAGGCTCAACAGATCACCATGTATGGGACTGCTTTTCAATAAAGCAGCTTTCTTTTAAATGCAGCTCGATCCCTTCTTTCAAGGAAAACAGGATTCATTTAAAAAAATTAAAAATGAAACGTTTTCGTTTCATTTTTTAAGGGCAGTCGGTGGTCCCTGGGACTACTGCCTGCCCTTAACAATATTTTTGCATACATTTGCAAAGGGGAAGGGGTCCCCCGGGGACCCCTTCCCTTTTGCGAATGCATTGCCACCTACTTGAAGGAGGTGGAAATTGCGGGTGTTTTGTGGTGCTATTTGGAAGGGAAGGCCCCTTCCAAATAGGGAGTCTCTAAACACTTTTTTGCGAGTCGCAATTCATTTGCAACTCGCAAAATTGTGTTAGTACATGGCCATACCAATTTTAGCATGCACAAACGGGTCGAACTTCAATGAACATTCTAAAGTAGTATAAAGTCCCATGTAGACTATCTCTCATCCTTCTTTGTTGCTGCTGCTCAGAAAGATAAGTATCTCTCTCTAGCATCCATTATCAGATTTTACATATCTTGTTTTATTAAGATCTATTTATGATTATTATATTATACCTTATTAGTGTGGACTATATTTCGTTCTTAGAGCTGTTTGTTATGATGTTTTATATGCTTTTTCATACAACGCTTTAGATAAACGTATTATTTTTCACCCTATTAGGCTGATTGTTCAAAACGCTCTTCTTAATGCAATTCTCTCCACCTCCGGTCCGATTTCGGACTGGATTAGGCATAAATTAGGTACCCCCCTCTGATTGATCTAAGCACGAGACTAACTCTCCCTGCATGGCTTTCTTTTGAAATACCCAACACGCGAGGCGCGAGACCAATCTATCGTCTTGTCCTCGCGTCTTCGCGCACTTGCACTCGCTCCTACCTTGAAGCGTCTCCCGCCTTGAAGCTGCGAGCCCCGTAGCTTCCGTACGCTCCGTACTCGTGCTCATCCGCCCCCTCCGATAATAACAACCGAGGGGGACGGATTAAAGGAATGCACGTTAGCACCGGCCCACGCACGTCTTAACGTGCGTGCCGGCCATTTTGAGCGATTGGGAATGCCTTAGGCATCAACATTAGACGGACATTTTACTAAATCGGGACTTTACACGTACCCTAGCAACAAATGACAGTTATAATACTTAATATGAATATTTAATCGACGAAAATACAGTGTTTCAACCGGGCTCTCAACAGTACTTCTAAATTTAATACTTTAATTGATATTTGAGATAACTAATTAATTATTTAAAATAAATTCACCCCTCATCAGATACACAATGTCTGATCCTCCACCTAACATCGAGGGACATCTAGAAAGACTCATTAATAAAGCCTTCGAAAAAGGTAATCGGATCAATTGATGACACCATCAATAAAAAACTAGTGTCTTTAGCTTCCCCACACCCTTCCACTAGTAACCAATATGAAGGAGCATCAAAGGCTCCACAAAAGCGGAGATATGGAGGAGGTAAGGGTAAAGACCCTAAAAAACTAAAAACATCCTCCCTCCCTTCACACCTTCGGGGTGGTGACACTAATGGTGCCTTGGGCACCCAATTTGGGCAAAAAGAAGGCCCAGAGCCCCCTATTGACATTGATACTAGTGACAACTCAGAACCTGAGATTGATCTATCCTGCTCTTCTGAGTTCAATACAGATGAGGAAGAGGCGCAAGAAAGGGGAACAGGGAGCTCACAATCGGCACTAAAGGCCCAAGATATTAACATGGGTCTCTTGGACCCTTTGGGTAACCCGATGTTTGACCCCCTCTTGATCAAACATCCTTTATCACCAGATTGGACCCCCTCCCAACATGTGGGAGATTATCTTACTTTCTGGCTTAAAAAAGAGATTCCACAAGCTGTAAGAGCTAGATTGCGCTCCGAATGCCATAGACCCTCATTGCCAAACAAAATTATGGCTACTCCAGAACTCGATCCTAAGGTTGTTGCCTTTATTTCAAAGACCTCTAGAGATCCAAGAAAAGGCATTGACAAGGGTTTGAGATCTTGCCAAGATCGCCTCCTTGATTCGGTGGGCTCTATTACCAAAATTTTCGAAATGGCGGAATCTGCCTACATGGAAGATCGCCAAGTAGACCCCAAGGAACTCAGAGAATGGGTTCAGAGGGCCATTTGTTTAATTGGTAACGCCAATACTGCATTGTCTATTGAAAGGAAAAAAGGGATCCTCTTTAAAATAGATCCAAAATTAATTGAATTGGCAAAAGGCAATGGAGGGGAAAATACACAAGGTTTCCTTTTTGGAGACAAATTCATTAAAGACATGGCCAGATATGTTGGAGCCTTCAGCTCTATTCAAAAATCACAAAAAGACATCAAGAAGGTCTTTCAAGAACGTGTTTTTACACGGGCCGGGAGGATGCGGGGTCGTTTCCCCGGCCGTGGAAATTCAAACACAAGACCCTTCATTTCCCGCGGAGGAGGAAGATACAACAATAATTCAAACTTCACTCAATTCTACCCGCAGAGACAAAGAAGCCGTGGACGCAACTTTAGGGGAGAACGGAGACAACGTTCATTCTCTTCAGGTAAGGACTTTACCAGACCCTTTAGATACCCCTCCAAAAGTAGGGGGGAGACTACACCAATTAACTGGGAATTGGAATTTAATAACAAAAGACCCTTGGGTCCTCAATACTGTCAGAGGCTACAAAATAGATTTTATAGCTACCCCTTATCAACCCAAACCCCCACGGGAAATACTTTTCTCAGGAAAGGACAAGGCTTTGGTGTCTCAAGAAGTTCAAGAACTTTTAAAAAAAGGTGCAATTATAGAGGCTACTCAAACCGGCTTCTGGAGCAATATATTCCTTGTAGAAAAGAAAAACAAGGAACAAAGACCTGTCATAAATCTGAAGGAGTTAAACCAATGGGTAGTTTATCAGCATTTCAAAATGGAGGGAATTCACCTCCTACGAGACATCCTAAGAAAAGGAGACTGGCTGACAAGACTAGACCTGAAAGACGCTTATTTAACAATACCAATATGGATACACCACCAAAAGTTTCTCCAATTCACATGGCAAGGCCATTTATATCAATTTTCGAGCCTCCCCTTCGGTCTGTCTTCCTCCCCATGGTGCTTCACCAAGGTTCTCCGTCCTGTTGCCTCGTGGCTGAGACAAAGGGAGTAAGACTGATAATATATCTCGACGACATACTCATAATGGGTCAGTCGATAAACACTGTTGTTCTTCACACAGACCTTACGATCAACCTATTACAACATCTAGGCTTTGTGATAAACTTAAAAAAGTCATGCACAATTCCGTCCCAACAAACTCAATTCTTGGGTTTTCTAGTAGACACTGTAAAGGCAGAACTTTGCCTACCAAGCGACAAAGTGAGAAAAGTAAGGAAGGAAATCAGGAAAATCCTGAAACTAAAAGAATTTCCCCTGAGATTTCTAGCCAAATTGTTAGGACTTCTTTCTTCAACAATACAAGCCATCTTTCCAGGCCCACTTCATTACCGGGCACTGCAAAGACTAAAAACACATTACTTGAGATTGAATCAATCCTATTCTCAGCTAATCTTTCTAGATCAAGAATCGAAAACAGAACTCATCTGGTGGCTAAAGAATCTGGAGGCATGGAATGGGAAAGCCATCTTTGGGGAAGAACCAGATCTTATAATAGAGTCAGATGCGAGTCTGGAAGGATGGGGTGCCAGATGTGGAAACTTAACTACCGGGGGTCGTTGGACTCCTCAGGAGAAATTGTTACACATCAATTGCTTGGAACTACTAGCAGGTTCCTTTGCAATTCGTTCTTTTACTCAGAACTCAATGAAATGTTGTGTAACCCTTCGCATGGACAATGTGTCAGCGGTTCGATACGTCTCGAAGTTGGGGGGCCCTCACTCGAAAGACTTAACAGACCTAGCCAAGAGTCTGTGGGACTTTTGCTTGAACAAAGGTATTTCTGTTGTGACAGAACACATTCCTGGACTGAACAACGAAGTAGCGGACTTGTACTCCAGAAATTTCCGAGACTCCAGCAATTGGAGACTGAACAGACAAATATTCCTAACAATTCAATCAAAGTGGGGTCCCTTCAAAACAGACTTGTTTGCGGACCGTATGAATACCCATCTGAAAAACTTCTTCAGTTGGAGACCAGACCCTCAAGCCCTGAGTGTAGATGCCTTCCTGCAAGATTATAGAGGACTAGCTCCTTATGCTTTCCCTCCTTTTGCAATGCTTCCTCGAGTTCTCCTTCATGCTCGACGTTACAAACAGAGTATGGTAATAATAACTCCTCTTTGGAGATCTCAAGCTTGGTTTCCCATTATCCTGGAAATGAGCATAGATTTTCCCATCCTGATTCCCTCTTTCAAAGAAATCCTACTGGATCCAGAGGGTCATACCCATCCACTAGTAGAACAGGGACTTCTTCCTCTGACGGCATGGAAGATTTCCGGCGACAATGGCGAATCCCTGGCCTTTCATCTAATGCTTTCAGACTCATTTCTGAATCCTGGGCATCAGGAACAAGGAAAGCATATAGATTGGCATGGAATAAATGGGTACGTTGGTGCATTCAACGATGTTTCGATCCCATATCAACTGATTTAGTTAATGTTATTAATTATCTTTCAGACCTTTTTACCTCCGGTCTATCTTATAGAACCGTGAACGTTTACAGATCTGCAATCTCTGCTGGTCACTCCTTAATTATTGGGATTTCTGTAGGACAGAATCTTTTAACTAAGAAAATAATGAGAAGTATGAGGGTTATTAATCCACCTGGTCCAAGGTATTCTACTCTGTGGGACGTTAACCTAGTTCTTCGAACCTTATCTTCGTGGGGAGATAATTCTTCTCTTTCCCTTAAACATATCTCTTTTAAACGTACTGTTCTTCTGTGCTTATTTTCTTTTAGAAGAACCTCAGATGTTAAAGCCTTAGACATCTCAACCAGAGCCTTTCAACCTGAAGGAGTTTGTTTTTTCTTGAAAAAGGGAACTAAAACACTTTCCTCTTCTATTTTCTACCCATATTTTCATGGTAATAATAGACTTTGTGTAGTTAAGTGTTTAAAAGAGTACGAAAAAAGAACCAGAGTTTTAAGATCAAACGAATCTCAATTACTAATCTCTTATATATCTCCTCATAAGGGAGTCTCTGCTCCAACTTTAGCCAGATGGGTTAAAAATGTTATGTATGAAAGTGGTGTGGATATCTCAATTTTTGGGGCTCATTCTATTAGAGGTGCCTCTGCATCTAAAGCTTACTGTCTTGGTGGTGGATTACAAGATATCCTTAGAGCTGCAGATTGGTCTAATGATGCTATGTTTAAAGCTTGTTATTTCAGACCCATCAACAATGTGATTGATAATGTTCTTAATGCACTTTAAACTTGCATAATATGGCCACCGTGTCGTGCCATAAAATTTAGATTTTTCACAGCCTGCTGGGCAGAAAATCTGGATTTTATTAAGGACACGGAGGCTAATATTATCCCTCCTCTTGCTTTGGTATCCCACCCTACTCTTTATACAATTTTATAATATTGTTCTTTTCTTTCAGAGTAAATTGTTTCTTCTCTTCTGGAAGTTGATATTGGAATTCTTGGTTCTCCAGTTATTTTGAATTCTACGCATATGTTCTTCATGATGATCTTTCTTCGCAGTTTTTTGGACAAAGAAGGATGAGAGATAGTCTACATGGGACTTTATACTACTTTAGAATGTTCATTGAAGTTCCATGTTCTTCAATTGTTGCTGCTGAGCTGTAGTAATAAAGGAGATTTGCATAATATTAGCCTCCGTGTCCTTAATAAAATCCAGATTTTCTGCCCAGCAGGCTGTGAAAAATCTAAATTTTAGCATGCACAAACGGGTCGGTAACTCATTTGTGCATGCTAAAATTGGTCTAGTCTTTTGGATTCCCTATCCGGTGGAGTGGTAGGGACCACGTCATGGTTGATCCTTGAAGTGGAGGCTTGAACCGCCAAACTTTACGGGGTGGGATGCTGGGTACGGAAACTGGGGTCTCCAGGAGCAGAGTAATGCTGGCTGGCAATTGTCCTATGCACATGAGCCCCTGTGCCATGCTTGGACCAGGCTCCTGGTAGGATTATCAGTAAAGGCGTCATTAATTTATTTTTATTTATTTATTTATTTAAATTTATATAACAGCGCACAGCTACCCCCAAGGGTTTCCCGGCGCCGACAGAGAACAACATAGGGAGAGAAAGGCCTATTGGCTGAAAAGCCATGTCTTGAGAGATCTGCGGAATGACAAAAGATCAGGTTGAAGACGAAGGGGCAGTGGAAGAGCATTCCACAAAGTGGGGCCAAGATAAGAAAAGGAGCGACCTCCCATACGAGTAAGTCTAACTCTCGGGACTCGGAATTTCTCTTGAGTAGAGGATCTAAGAGTACGGGAAGGGACGTAGGGGCATGCCAGATGTTGTACATAGGCTGGGGCCTTAGCATGCTTAATTTGGAACATATACGTGAGGGCCTTGAACTTGACCCATTTTTCCACTGAGAGCCAGTGGAGATCGACCAATGACCTGGATGTGGATGCCCTTTTGGGGATTCGGCAGAGTAGTCTAGCGGCAGAATTTTGTACTCGCTGCAGTTTGCGTATAATCTCTTTGTTGACACCCAAAAAGAGAATATTCCCCTAGTCCAGCCTAGAAGTCACCAGGGCCTGGAAAACGGTACGCTGAGCATATGATGGAAGCATCCACACGATCTTCCTCAACCATTAAATGGGAGTAAGGGTTGGGAGGGGGTGACTCCAGGCTGAAGCACCGCTGTCAAGACATTTGTCTTGACTGCCACTGAGGGCAGGTTAAGGGCCAAGACCTCAGTCGCCCTACGTGCCACCAAAGAAGAAGAGGTGCCCTCCGCTGTAGCCTCGCTAGTAGGAGATACAAAGCCAGTGTCAGGTGAAGTATCCAGCCCACTGGCCTCTGCCAGTTCCCATTGATGAGTTGTCCTCCTCATCTAATGGATGCTGATAACCATAAGAGTCCTCAGAGCCCTCCCATTCGTTCCCTTCTCCAGGACTATCAAGAGTAAAAGGCACTGGCTCCACTGTGGAGAGCATGGTTCTGGTCAGCTACGGAACCAGCTCTGTGTCAAAGTCAGGAATAAGAATGGGGATGGAGCCGCTGTGGGAGATAACTGAAGCCAGGTGGGTGGAGTCAGCTCTGGAGCGGGCGTCAAGGAGGGTCTTGGTCTCATCAACGGCTCTGCTCTGGATCCATCAAGCGATCCATGGGGCCCAACTGACGCAGAGGACAAATCCGCCATCCCCAGTAAGGGGCCCCTACTGGACCTGTGGGACCGACAGAACTTCAGTGATGCCAGGCCGCCCAAATATGGAGGACACAGCCTCATAAAAAATTTTGAGCTGGGCAGGGGTCGCTCTGGCTCAGGGAATGCCGGGAAGGCTCAGAGCGGAACCACCTAGGCTCCACCGAAGTGCCAACACTCTTGTGACTTGTCGGGAGACTGCGACATGCACAGTGAAATCGAAGACCTCATCAACTTCCTGGATTCTTTGTGACTTTGGGACTCACCTGATTTCCCCAGTGATTTGGAGTGCGATGACGATCAATGGGTGCAGCTCCGCAAACGATCCTAAGACCTTCAGCACAATTGGGTAATTGAGCAATGAGGAGTCATCGGTCGGTGAGGAGCATGGCACAGCAGTCTTCATGGGTCCTGAAGTCGTGGTCACTCTCCAAGCACTACAAACACACCAAGTGGGGGTCTGTCACAGACATCTTCCTATGACAGGCCCTACATGGTTTGAAACCTGCAGGATTCATGGGAGACATTTCTCACACCAGGGGAGAAAACTCTCAAATAGAGTCGATAAAAAGTCTCAAAAAGCCTGTCAAAAAATGACTGAGGATAGCTCAGACAAGATCAGCGCTATCTGGTACGGAAAGGAAAGAAATGGTGTGAGCTCGCCGGGGTAGCACCCATATAGGTACCTCGCATGTCACTTCCAGTGCGGACAATGCCGAAGCTGAGCTGAACGACGCCACCTACCAGAGTGCAAGTGTACCGCTCAAGAAATCTTCCCGATCCAGTCTAGTGACTAGGTATATTCTAAAGTGAAGAATGTCTCTCTCTAGCCGATGAATACTTTAGATGGTTAGATCAGGATGGACCTAAAAAGATAAAGATATCAAGAAGAAGAATCATCTTATGAGGTAGCATCTGCTCATTTGGCCAAGCCATAGTCTATCTATGGGCTTCCTATATCGGCCAATGAAGAGCAGCTTGGCAGATTACAGGTAGCCCAGAACAAGACAGCTAGACTGGTCCTTAATGCCCCAGCCAGATCCCCTTCTCGTCCTCTTTTGTACAAACTTCTCTGGCTACCTATCCGCCAGCGGGTTAAGTTCAAGGTATGCTGCGTAATTCATAAATGTCTGTATGGCATAGGCCCTAAATACCTGACTGAAAAATTCACACTTTATGAGCCAGGTCGTTCCTTGCGTTCTAGGAACCAATTGTTGCTCCAGGTTCCCCGTATCAAAAGGGAAAGGCAGGGTGGTCGAGCATTGTCCTACAGGGGCCCTACTTTGTGGCACACTCTGCCCCTTACCCTTAGGCAAAACACCAACCATCGAGCCTTTAGGAAATCCTTAAAGATATTCCTGTTTTCGACAGCTTAAACCCTGCATTATTCATGATTTGGTTTTGGCCTTTGGTAAGAACACAAGCGCGGAGATACCCCTTCGGGAGTCGAATTCCTGCGCTATATAAGCAAATAAATAAATAAATAAATATCCCATTTTCTGAATGACACAGAGGTTTTCATATAGTGCCTCATAATTTAGATTAGTAGTATCCTCCTTACTAGTAGAGATTTGAAATCCCAAGTACATGGCTGACCTAACAAAGATTGAGTCTAGTACGTCTATAGTTAAACTGGTCACTATCTGGGTATTTTCAACATTTCAGTATTTACCTTATAACCATATTATAGCATCGTGTTCAACTGCTATCAATTCGCAGGAGGGAGATAAGGATAAAATAACCTGACTTCTAGCTTATGCAGAAGTAAGGGAGAAAAAATAGATAACAAACTTGGATATGAGGCCTAATAGAGATGATCTCTAATAGGCCGCCCACACCGACTTTGAGAGGAGACAACGAGCTGTGCAATGATTTAGTTCACTGAGGCTGATGTAATGGCTCACAATCTACAGTTATCGGGCGGGATGCTGCAAAACTTTGGGGCACCTATGTGCTTAAATTACAGGACAAGTCAGACAACCCAACATAACCGTTGATCTAGTTTAATGCCCCTAAGTTATCATGAGCCACGAAGATGGTCTCCTGAGATATCTGTCAGAGGGAGCTAGGACTCGCTGCCCTTACACGTGACAGGCGCCCTACTGGCGGGCAGGGGATGCTAACTCCTATACTTTAGTACACAGATACCCCTCTAGTTTGTATATTGACTGCGCTGCTGTGCTTCTGATACCGACGCTGGAGTCCCAGATTGTTTATTTAAGTTGTAGGTTGTTAACGCTACATTGCTTTATCAATGTCCTTGTGTAGAGCACCACCCTGGGGAGTGTATTGACCTAGCCTACCTCACTAGTTCTGGGGTTGAAACAACTTTTCTACATCTGCACTATGCGCTTCGCCATATTATTAAATGTTTTTCTGTTGCACCACTATAGTCACTGTTACCCTAGATGCTGACATAAGTCTGTCACTAACCTGTGCCTTGTTTATTACTGTAACGAAACGAAAATGACAATTAAAGAAATATATATATTTTTAATGAGTTAGTTCAGCATAGAACATTTGATCCAAGACCCATATAAGTTATGACAGTTAACAAGAACCGCCAGGAGACCCCTTTTAGGTATCCGACAGGATCATCCTGAAGGGGCTAGGTAGCCTATTCGCAACCTCAAGAACCATTATCGACAGATTAACATGAGAGTTTGTGTTTCTTGACAGGTTGCACAGGAACCACCAACGTGATAATAACAGCTACCAGCTTTTAGAATCAGAATTAATCAGTGATATCGGCCACTATGGGCTGTATTTAAAGGGGTCTACCCATGACTGTGGACCGTATTGCAGAAATTTAGTTGAATTAAACAATTCATGCATCAGGAAAATCAAGGTCCTCGAAAAAAGTTTGTAAAATTCGATTGAATTAAACCCGGACTTGCTGCTTTACTGGCTGCATGCTGAGATATAGCCTTTTCTGTCTCAAGCGGAGTTACTAGTGAGTCCAGAAGACTCACAGCTGCTCTGTCAATGTGTGCAGCCTCACCATTTCCAGATAGTTGACATTTAGTACTTGAGAGACCATACACTTTTTCTACACATAAGATAAGAGGAAAAACTGATGAAATGCTGTCAATGTACCTACTTGGCCGGAGACCACCTCCATTGTAGAGGTCTTAAAGCTCAAAATGGAGCTCCTGTAGTTCCTGTCCCCAACCTGAACTGTCACAAGGCATCCCGTTGCTTGGCTGTTTTGAAAACGAGAGCTTTATTACAGCTGCAACTTGCGAATGGACCTGTACCAGAGCTTTTTTTTAAAACAAAATGTGCACTGAGGTTAGCTGGTCAAAAAATTAGATGTTTGCTGTAGAGTGACCATTATTCCCTATTACAAAATGAGTGATCCTCTTCTAGTTGTAGGAGTTTAGATCATAAATGTGCCTTAGCTAACCTTTCTGAGTTTTTCTGTTGACTGGAAAAACCTAACATCTGACCACGACGAAAGGCCTTCAGGATGTCCCATACAACTGTAATTGCAGCTGAACCAACATCAATACACTATCTGGGACAGCCCTGCACGAAACTTTGTAAGAGGCATCCGGTAGCAGTTTACAGTTGCGGGTCCAACTTCTTGGTGGAACTGCTGCAGTTTGGAAGTAGAAAGCTTTGATGAGATGGAGCTTTGTGATGTGATACAATCCTGGGGTTAAGTTTTATATAAACATATAGAATCATTGCATTGCCAACAAAGAACATGCCTGTTCATTAAGGTGAGTGGCGAAGAACAGAGAAGAACTATAGCCATGCTCAGATAACCAACATGCTCGCGAAGAATCCGCTAATGCTTTTGATTCGAAAATGTGTTTCAGTGCCACTCTGGATTTCCTCATGCAAGAGTGACCTTCTTCTAACAGGCCTGTGGAGTCAAGCCCAGGTACAATTGATCGAGCGCGCGAGGCCACCCGACCAATAAGTTTCGCCGTTTCCGGCTTCAGGGCCCATATATTTTCAACTCACCATATACATTGACCAGGTGACTTCACGAGCTCTACCAATTTGTGTGTGTTCCCTACTATTTGTTTCTCAGTGCACCCGACTTACCATCCACCGATGCGGGTACCTAATGACCACAATGAATCAGGGAGCTAGCTGTAAAAGAAAAGGCAAACCAAATACAAACCCAACCAATAACATTCAAAATACTGTCGAAATGACCACGGACAACTGGAAGTTTTGAATATGTTTATCTAAAGTTCATTATTGTCTTGCATCCAATACACGAGAATGAGACATTCAATGACTAATAAAATGTAAATGATATAACTATAGAGAAATAATGTCAGGGTAATCATTGAAAATTGCTATTGAATATAAATGAAGAATACTACGCAATCTCAAAATCTTCAAGCATGGACAGACTATGCATGGGTAACTATAGGAAGGCCTATAAAGAGTAACACGCTAAACTTAAAGTGAACGGGCCCTTGAATAGTCTAGGTAAGGAGGTTCTAGACCATATTAGAAAATGACAAACTGCAATGCAAAATATAATTTCTAACAAGTGAGAAGACATAGGAACAAAACTTATGGAAAAATACAAATGACTTTCAATAGTTTCGGAAAGACATGGAAAAATAACATATGCAATGGGAAACTTTATTGAAGCAAAAGTTAGAAATTCAGAAGGTGCAAGATTTAAGAGTTTCAGGACAGTATTTACCTAGAATGGTGTGGAAACCAAACCCTGGCCACGGGTCAGTTAAGGACAGGAAACCCTCAAGGAAGGATACCCCTCAAAGGACAGCAGGTGCAGAATGGACACCCAAGACAGGACAGGATACCCTCGGAATAGGAATCAGGACAGGACCTCAGGACAGGACAGCAAACCCTCAGGACAGGACCGCTCAGGACAGGACCGGAACCCACAGCTCGGAAGCAACGCCTGCGCTCCACCCGCTCTGCAGCTATCGATCAAGACCCCGATTGGGTCAGCGAACTCCCAGCAAAGTGCTTTGCCAGCACTTTAAGGTTCAGTAGAACCTTAGTCTATGGTCAATTTCGGACAGAGTGCTCCGCAGCTCTCTGTATCTTCAGTCACCTATTGAGTGCGATGGGTCAGTGACAGGTCAGCTAAACCAGACAAGTCGGACGATTCCCTAGGTGAACCCAGGGTAGATATACGTTTTAGGGCAGTGTACCACCCCCCAATGTTGCAAAGTGTCAGAATCCTTCAATTCGGATTGGTCCTAAGGTAGGATTTGGGTAACACACCAATCACAATACAATATTTCAAGCCTGTATTTGCATACTTGGGTACCGCCTATTAAGATTGGGGTTCCCATGAGAAGCTACACGGCAAACAGTAGCGCAACATTACATTGTATCATATAAGGAGCCACATTCGCTGTTCTCGCGGGGCAGAGGTGACTTTCTCAGGAGCATCTTGCCCATCACTGCCAACTGGCTGTGTTCCATCAGTCAAGGTCCACTGTGCCGCAGAGAGTTGCGCAGGTGCAGAAGGGACCTCCAATATGGCTCTCCTCTCTCTCAGACCCCCATTCCCCGCGGTACATGAAAAGTAAGCGAAAACAAATTAATACATAATAATGTCATCATGAAAACACATCACAGTGTTTGTACTTTCTACTTATCATCATAAAATATACTTATGCAATTTAAATGTTAGCTACATCGATACAGGCACAAGAGCAGTGGCACGAGCAGTACCACATGATGGGCACAGCTATGCATTACGCATGCGCATAAATTTCCCTCCACTTCTGCAGACGCGTCAGGACACGTGAGTGTGGCTGACGCATGCGCAGTAACTAAAATACAAGCGGCGGCCATTTTTAAGTACACGGATTAAATGCATTAGAAATACACATAGGCAAGCTTCGTACCTTTACTCAAAACTTAATATAAATGTTAGTAAGACGTACATTTGTTACCTTATTACACATACACGAGGTTCATGACTTCAGCAAGTCCGCAAAATATGCGAAGCTTTGCTTCATCAATCCCCTCTTTGATGATATTTACTATCATCACAAACTAAATGGAACCAGATGCCAACTTTCTTTCACACTTTATACAGCTCTATCTCTTCCAACAATCGTTCCAACTTCTCTCTTTCAGTTCTGGTAGGGTGAGAAGTCTTCACCTTCTTGTATATCTGATCATTCACTTCTTCCAATTCAATCTCATCCACACTCCGTTTCAACCCTCTTGCATTTACCTCGTGCTTCTTAGTGCGCTTGCGGCATTTACAACAGATAAAAATGAGAAATATGATAAGACCTATAATACCAATTGGCATCAGTATTTTGAACAATAAGCTTTTACCTACGCTAGCAAGCCAATGACCTACATTTGAGAGACCATCTACCAGTCTCTTCCAGGCACTATCAACCTCGAGTGGTTTGAGTTCCTTTGTCAAATTAGTAATGTTTTTCACATATCTTTTGATCTGTACACTTTTGTCCGGAATATAAGTGCAACAATGTTGCGCCTTCAACATCCGGCAGACTCCGCCCTCTTTCGCTAATAAGGTGTCAAGAGCAAGTCGATTCTGCAAAACCATTGATCTGATCGCAACCATTTCGGTATTGACCAGCAGAAATCCATGAGCTGTTTCAGTAGACAGCACATCCACTATAGTAGACAATTTGCAAATTCTGTGAGTGTTCAGAACCACTCCCACTCCAGGTATCAGTGCACTGAAAATACTACCCATAATTTCACCTATACTTTCTCTTTTACTACGCACTAAGCCATTAGTATTTTCATTGCTTCCAGCTTTTCCATTCACATGGTATATTTTCGGGAAGACAATGCCAAAATAGCAGCTTCCATACCAGTGATCCGGCAATTTGAAATAAGCCTTGTCCCCACAAATATAATAAATTCCAGGAAACACAGGCTCTGACCCATTTTTGAAACCCCAACCTCCAATTACCTTGTAATTGTGTTCGCATTCACTGGAACCAATGAAAACATTATTATAATAGCTAGTCTTCTCGCGGTGAAGACATAGCTTGCCTTTCTTTTCAAAATCCAGCAACAGAGCAGGTCCCGCCCCACCATTTGAGGTGCCTTCCATGTTCTCAGCCCACTTTGGCTTTTTCTGACTTTCGTCATTAGCCTTCTTTTGTATTTTAATTCTTCTTTTCTCTGCCATGTTCAGGAACATCTTTTCCTGCTCACGCAAAGAACAAGTCAAGTTATCTCTGTGTGCATCAGCTATGTCAATGTTACCTATAGTCAAAAAGTAGTCTCCCATATATCTTATGGTGTCGCTTTTGGTATGTACAGGATTCAAGTTCCCACGTATAGGAAGTTCAGAAAAGATCACGTCGTTGTTAGAGTAATAGTACTGTAATGGTCCTCTTTTGTAAAATAAACTAGCTAAAATGCTACAGGAGATTCCATATGTCAATGGCAAGTGATGGTATGTCACGCCTTCAGCTACAGAGGTTGGTAGCTTCATGCAGACATAACAATCTTCAATTTCCATAGTCTCTACGTAGTGTATTAACAAGTTTGCAAAAACATTCAAGTGTGTCCTGTTCTTAATCCCATGATAATGTAGTCCTCCCTCATCTGATGCTTCTAAGTCTTGTTTTGTTTGTCTCAGTGCTCTCTCATGTCTCGCTACACTCTGTGTTGTCAACTCCTCACTGTCAGTATTTACAATTTCAGTAGGGACAATGTTAGTATCTTTACTTACAGTGAAGGGTATAAAGATTGTTAGTCCTATCCAAATTACTATCAGTACTACTATACTACATATACACACCTTGCAGCACGTCTTGCAACGACTGCAACTAGGTCTACCATTCACCGTTGAATCAGACATTTCGGCTCAGAAGAAGTTTCTCGACCCCTCTTTGTGTCTTTACACAGCTAGCTTACTTTGTGTAAATTCACGGTGGTTCGTCTTCTTCTTCAGCAGAGTACTCAGGGACGGGCTCTCCGTCGCTTACGTCAGTTATATCAAGATCTTCAAGTTCTTCCAAAACGAGTGTCCATTCAGGAGACTTGTACTTTTTGTTTTGTCTTTTTATTCGTTCACTCCTTCTTTTGGAAGAGTTTTCTTCTTGCTCTGCTATCCGCGCACTTCTCCTTGCTTCTGCACGTTTTTCTTCCACCGTCTTTATCCTTAGCCTCAATTTCTTTACGAACCTAGGCTCAAGGTTGTTTCTTTTCTTGAGTCTCTTAGTTGGTACTTGGACTTCGCTTTCTTCTCTTATCCTCTTGTTTTCTTTAGCTTGTGGTAATTCTACTTCACTTCCTTCTTCTTCTTCTCCTATCTGGCTAGTTCCAGGGCTAGCATCTAGTTCTTCTGCCTGGTTACTAATCTGGCCTTGTTCAGGAATATTTTGTTTTTGGCTTTCGATTGTCTCTGTTTCTGTTTCTGTTTCTGGTTCCTGAACCCGTTCTTCTAACTCTATCTGATCCTGTTCAAGCACTTCGATCTCTTGATTTTCTTCTGCTCGAACTATCACTCTATGTCTAAGCTGTCCCTTATCCACATCAGGAGTTAGTGGAGGTGTATCGAACACCTGTTCTGTCCCTGTCTGACCTTCTTCTTCCTCAGTTTTGATGTGAATCTCAAGAGACTGAGGTTCTTCGCCTGTGCCTTGCTTTTCCTGACTAGTCCACTCTCTACCTTCACAAAGTCGCTCTCTTGTTCGGATGGGATCTTCGGTCAGATCAATCAATGGTATCCATTCTTCTGGCCATATGCTTGGCAGCTCGTCATCAGCTACTCCTGGCTCAGTTTCCTGGACCTCTTCAGCAGGCTGGATTCTTGGCAGTTCCTAGTCAACTACTCCTGGGCCAACGTCTGCTGTTCCTGCAGCTTGACTGGTGCTGGGCTGTTCGTTGTCAGCTGCTTCTGGTCTGGCTCCTGCAGAGTCCTCTGCTGGATGCCCTTCTTCTTCAAGTTCCTTGTCTGGTAATATCTTCTGGGTGTGGCCAGCGTGGATCCACTGGGGAATACCCGCGACCTTCACTGCAGTGGTTGTTACCAGGATTACTTGGCGTTTCTTTCCCCACCTTGGTGCCAGACAGCTTGATCGAGTGTGCTTCTTTATTTTGACCCAGTCTCCTGGAACCAAGTTGTGGAGAGGAGTCGTTGGATTGAGGATGCCGTCGTCTCCAATCTGGCGAGAGATAGAACGCACTTGGTCACCCAATCTTCTGCAGTATTCAAGCACCAAATCATCAGTAATACTCAACAGTTTGCTTCCTGGCACCCATGCTTGTCTCATCACTCTTCCCATAATGATTTCATGGGGACTTAGGCCTGTCTTGCGGTCAGGAACATTTCTCAGTCCCATCAGGACCAGGGGCAGGGCCTTCACCCAGGTCATGCCAGTTGCATCAGTCAGCTTTGCTAGTCTGTTTTTGATAGTTCCATTTACTTGTTCCACTACTCCAGAAGCCTCTGGATGATATGCACAGTGAAGTTTCTGCCTTATTCCAAAGGCCTTACAGAGTTCAGCCAGTATTTCATTCTGGAAATGTCCACCCTTATCTGATTCAATAATGAATGGCACCCCGAATCTAGGTATCAGTACTTTTAGTAAACACTTCGCTACTGTCAGTGCGTCACTTTGGGGAGTAGGGTAAGCTTCTACCCATTTTGAAAATACGCAAACAATGACAAGGACATATCGCTTCCCTTCACAACGGGGCATGGTGATGAAATCAATCTGTATCCTTACAAAGGGACCCCCTGATCTCCCAATTTTGCTCAGTTCAACCATTGTCCTCTTGCCTGGGTTCATCTGTTGACATGACAGGCACCTCTGGCAGAGGGACTCTGCTACTTTCCTGAACTTCTTACTGTACCAAGTCTGTTGAAATACCAGAATCATGGCATCCCTACCAATGTGTGATCCCTCGTGTATTAATCTTGCCATTGTGCCAAGCAAGTGTCGGGGTAACACAGGCATACCAGTTGGGCCCAAAATGACACCATCCACACGTCTCGGTCTACACCCATCCTCCTTCCATTTCTCTCTTTCTTGCCAAGGGGCCGACTCCTGCCACTCTCTCACTTCATCCCAAGTAGGCACTTCTTCAAACACTTGAAGTTGGCAGCTGGCTCCGATCCCCCCTCGTTTAGGATTAACGATATAGTGATCTCTGGCGCACCATTGGGCCACTCGGTCAGCATAATCGTTTCCCAGTGATACTTTGTCCATGCTCTTCTTATGAGCAACGCATTTTACCACTGCCAGTTCCTTGGGTAACTGGATGGCCTCTAAAAGGTCATGAACAACTTTTCCATTTCGAATGGGAGTACCTGAGGAAGTCAGGAATTCCCTCTGTAGCCACAATTGGCCAAAGTCATGCACAACTCCATAACAGTACTGACTGTCAGTATACACTGTTATGCGTAGGTTCTTCCCAATTTTGCAAGCTTTTATCATAGCAATCAATTCGGCTACTTGTGCAGACTTTATGTTATATAGGTAACCGGCTTCTTCAATTTTTGTTAAGGAGACTACAGCATATGCAGCACTCAGGCCTCCTAGTTCATGTCTTAGACAGGAACCATCTACAAACAGTTCTTTATCATGCTCCGGCAATGGCGTCTCTTTTATGTCTGGGCGTGGTTTGGTGCTGAACTCTGTCAGATCAATGCAGTCATGTTCATCATCATCCCCCCCTTCCATCTCCAGGGGATCGGGGAGTAAAGTGGCAGGGTTCAGAATACCGCACCTAACAATGCTTACATTTGCTGTACCCACAAGAATCCTCTCGTATTTAGTCAGCCGACTAGGGGTGAGATACTGCGTTTTGGTTCTGGTCAATAGAATTACCACTCCATGTGAAACATACACAGTCACAGGATGTCCCATGACAATGGACTCACTCTGTTCTAAACTTGCGCAGGTAGCAGCTACTGCTTTCAGACAGCCTGGTAACCCAGCAGCTACTGGGTCCAAGGTGGCAGAGAAATAGGCCACAGGCCTTCTGGTCGTGCCATGTTCTTGAGTCAGGACTGACAAGGCGCAATTATCGCGAGTGTCACAGAATAGGGCAAACTCTTTGGAATAATCTGGCATTCCCAACGCAGGGGCTGTACACAGACAATTTTTCAGTCTGGTAAAGGCCATTAGGCTTTCATCGTCCCATTCTACAATATCTGGCATTCCTCTCGTAGTCATTTTTATCAAAGGCCTGGCTAAGACTGCAAATCCCAGAATCCATTGCCTGCAGTACCCTAGTACACCCAGGAACATTCTGACTTCTTTTTGAGTACGGGGCAACTGCATCTTTTGAATTATTCTCACTCTTTCTGATGTAACTTTTCTGACACCCTTTTCTATCTGGTGTCCTAGATATTTCACTGATTTGGCACAGAACTGTAGTTTGTCAGGGGCCACTTTATGCCCTTTCTCACACAGATGATTTAGTAGGGCAATGGTGTCAACTACACAGTCCCTATGACTTTTAGACGCCAGTAGAAGGTCGTCTATGTACTGCACTAAGACAGAGTTCCCAGGTAAGGTCAAAGTCTCTAGACATTTTTTCAAGATCTGATTAAAGATAGAGGGGCTCTCTGTATACCCCTGAGGGACCCGGCTCCAACAATACACGTGACCTTCGAAGGCAAATGAGAAAAGAAATTTGCTGTCGGGGTGCAGGGGTATCGAAAAGAATGCATGACACCAATCAATCCAAGTGAACCACTCAGCATCCCAAGGAATCTGGTACAATATCACTGCTGGGTTCGGGACAATAGGGCAGCAAGGAACTACAATTTTGTTTACCTTTCTTAGGTCTTGCACTACCCTGTACTTGCCACTAGGCTTCTTGATACCCATAATCGGTGAGTTGCATGGGCTACTCATCACTTCCTGTATGATGTTTCCTTCTAATAATTTTTGTATTTCCAGAGTGACACCGGCTTTCACTTCAGCATTCATTCGGTAGGGCTTAGTGTTAGGATATACTGCATTGTCCTTGATGGCTATCTGTATGGGGTCCACAACTTTCATTAATCCCACATCTTTTCCAGTGAAATCCCACACCTCTGGCTTTACTGCTTCCTGGAGTTCTTGGGGCAAGTCCTGCAGGGTCAATCTTTTAATTTCTGAGTCAGGTCTGAGTAACAATAATTTATAAATGCCATCTTCATCTGGGGTCTGAATTTCAACACCCTTTGGTGTGCAAAAGATGGTACAGTTCATTTTGCACAGCAAATCACGACCCAGTAGATTCACTGGACTGGTGTCACAGACGACAAACCTATGCATTTGTTTAAAATTTCCAATTGAAATCTCCATTGGTTCGGTAACAGGAGTACTAATCAATTGATTAGATACACCCACTACTTGGATATTTTCTCCCGAGAGGGGTAGGTTTGGAACGTCCACTGTTCTTACAGTAGAACGGGTAGCGCCAGTGTCCAACAGAAAGGTGACATCATTTCCATCAACCTTTCCTTCAATGTATGGTCCAGACTGGTCTACCGGCAAGGAAGCGCCAAGTACGCACTCCTCGTCCTCCCCTCTCAGGCCCCGTCAGTACTGATCATTACAAAGGAAGGTATCATTCAGCAGATACTGCGAAGTTGCTGTATTTCTGTTCTCACCGCTTTCCCAAACTTCTATCTCCTCACTCTCCGCCTGTTTTCCCCTGTATACCTGCTTTGGTGCTCGAGGCACCTGAACTGTTTTTACCTGTGGTTGCGTTTTTCTTGGTCTTTCTTTCTGCGTCTGTGGAGTTAAATCAGGTGTTTTGGGGTTATCATCTGTCAAATAGGGACACTCGTTTCGCCAGTGTCCAATTTCGCCGCACTGATGGCAGGGAAATTGCTTCATAGCCTCTTCCCTGCTAAATTTGGGCCGGGGCTTTCCTCCACCCCCTCCCCCAGGACTTTTGTTTTCAGCATTTTTAACCATGTTACTCAACTGTTTTTCCTGCTGTTCTGCGAGCTTTACTTGAGCCCACATCACCTTTTCCTTAAGGGCCTTTTTCTTTTCTGCCATCTCGTCCTCGCAGTACTTTGCGTACCGCAGGACCTCATCCATTTTTTTTGTATGCCAACAGATTTTATTATCTTTTATCCACTGACAAATTTCGGGTCTTAAACCATTTACAAACCTGTAAATAAAATGCGTCATGTCTTTCATCTCGATGTTATCAATACCACTGTATGTTTTGAATACCTGCAATAACCTCTCATGGAAGGAGTGCACTGTCTCGTCCCTTTCCTGTGTTGTTCTATCTATCTTGGTCCAATCAGTTTCCTTTGCGGGCACCTTTTCTTTCAAATGCTGAATTACCTGCTCATATTTTCGCATGACATCCTTCGATGGCTCCCCTGTTTCTTTATTCCTTGGGTACTCTTCACTAGGCCAGTCTATGGCTATTTTACACTGGGTCCATAAATCTACCGGAACCACAATGTCGAAAAACCCATCCAGGTCTTTCCACAGACACTTCTGTACCTTCACGAACCTTTCCACCTGCCTGTACCAGTCTACTGGTTTCTCTCGTAATTTTGGAAAATCATTCGTAAAGGACACAATATCTTGTCTGGACCAAGGGACATGCACATATTTCCCTCCAGGTACTTCGCGCATGGGGCATAACTGCTCAGGTTTTTCTACCTCCCTTAAAGCAAACTCAGGAGTCACTTGTCGGGAGCGAGCCTCTTCTTTCTTTCTCGCCCACCTGCTTCTCCATCTTTCCACATCTCCACATTTTTGCAGTACCCCTAATAATTCTTTAATCTGCAACTTTTTTCCTGCCACATTCAGATGCTCTATATCTTTGTCTGAGAAGTCTGCTCTGTACGGTTTCTGCAAGGGCTTGGATTTTGAAATATCTACCCCTATACTAGCTGCGGTGTCTGTCAGTTTTTCGTGGAGCACTCTGGTATTCCTTGTAAGGCTTTTACACATAAACGACAATTCTTCTTCAGAGTAGGTATTCAATCGATCCAATCCCACATTTCCTGCCATTAATTCTTCTATTTCTACCCTCAGCTTGTAGAGGTCTAAAGGTTTTGTTTGCGGAGTCTGTTTCTCTAGTTCGCGACTCCAACTTTCAATTTCATCCGGAGTTACCAAAGACACACTCCTAGTACCTGTTGCTGATTCTAATTTAATTTCTTTCGTATTAAAAGGGTTATGCCTCTGCTGCATTCCCTTTCCGGTCTGTTTGTTTGGCAAGTCCAAGAACGCAACTTCAGACTCGCACTCACTGGACTGATCATCTATGATTATCGGTTCCTGTCTCGGGGGTGCCATAACTGGGGTCATAACTGGAGTAATCGGATTTCCCTGACCATTTCCGTATAACGGAACCACTGGTCCGATAGTTACTGGAATGGTCAACGCCTCAGGACTGGTATTTAACTGGGAGATTTTCTGAATTATTTCTGTCCTTTGTCTAGCTAGAGCCTCTTGCTTCTTTTCCACTAGTATCCTTCTTAAAGTCGTGTCATGTAATATCTGTGGGGTCAATGGAGGAGTAAAACTCGGGGCAGTAGGATGCGTTTCACTCGGTCCCCCACCATAATTCGGTTTTGGGAACAAGGTTCCGGTGTTAAAGGACCTGCGCTCTTCCTCATATGGAGGTTGAACCAAAGGCAGTCCTGAACTCGATGGTTTCTCTTCACTTTCATATAGGGGTTTGGGAAAGAAAATTTTCGTACGTGAATATTTTTCTTCCTGGCTTGCGGGCACTTTGGGATATATATCCCTTGTTTCCGCCGGTTCGGGTTTCTCAAAATAGGGCAATACCTGACCACCCCCTCCCAGTCCTAGGGATCGGTCTTCTTCCTTTAGGAAATGGCGACGGGGAGCATCTCCTACACTGGAAGGACGGGCCCCCTCATTATAAGGTGGCGGACTTCTAGTACAGATGTCATCTAACAATTCATCATCTGACTCCCCAAGGGCCCCCCAATGCTTACACTTTTCAGTACCTTTCTCACCCGCTGCAGGGTTATGACATGCTGGCATCATGGGAAACAGACCCTCAACAATCATGCTCTGCCTCCACTGCTTCATCCTTTTATCCCTGGACTCCTGTTTTTGCCTGGGGTACCATTTGGTCAGACCTTTGTCCATTCGGGGTCTTTCTCTTTCAAAAGCCTCTATTTCCCATTCCTCTAATGCTTCATATTGCGTTAGTCTCGGTCTGGGATGCAGTTCATTCATTCGGGTTCTTAAATTAAATAAGATCCTACCATTGAAAGTGCCTTCTAACGGAAAAGCCAATACTCCGTCATCCTTTGTGTACTTCACCCAATTCTCCAACCACACACAGGTGTTGTACCCTCGGTCAAACATCATGAATGAGGCAGGAGTATTAGGTGGTGGGACAAGAACACCTTCTCTAGATTTAATCGGTTTGTCTGTTTTGAAATAATTCTTCACCTTACTTACAAGGGACATTTTTCTCTTTGTTCCGTACATAATATCGTATCTATTAGTCTTCCACTGATCCCTTTCAAACCCTAGGTGCCTTGGATCAGGTCTAGTTCCTGTAGTCTGCGAGTGCCACATACGACTTCTACGCTTAACTTTGTTTACAAACTACCTCCAATCAGAACGCGCTTCAGAAATCCGTGCAACCAATGGGTGCGCGACTCTAAATAATCTCTGCCAATGGGTGCGCGGCCCCTTCGTGAGACAGTTCCCACGCTCCGGCGCTCACCCCTCCTTTATAATTCCAGCTCCGCTACCCGCCCGCTGCTTCCACCAATCCCAGCGCGGCACAGAGTGACGTCAGAGGCGCTTCGCGACTGACTCGCTCCCTTCACAAGGTAACGGAAACTTTCTTTCTTTTAAAGTGCTCAGTGCTTGGTTATTTTACAACAAATACACATTCGCCACAGTGCTCGAGTGTCTAGACAGAGAAAGAATTCTTTTACTGCAAGTAAACTACTTCCATTTACTTTTTCACGCGCTGCGGGTAGATCTCTTCCGCCTACCCTTCACTCTAGCATCGGTGAACCTGTTATTCCCCTAAACTCATCCACTTCTCCGGGATATATCCGAGTCTAAGGTTTCCCAGCGGACCCCTCTGCTTTCACGCTAGCTCCGAGGAACCTGCTACTCTTCCGATGTGACCCTTACTAGGTTACGCCACTATGGGAATTTTGCCAATGAACCCCGTTACTGACATTTATTCACACATGTATTCAGAAAACCCTAGTTAGTGCTTCCCGGTTATCCTAACCTGCACCTAACTTTCCTCGAGCCTGTGACCTCAGGACAATGGATTCTATTCACCACTTGCCCTTTCAATTCCCCGGGGAGTTCGGACAACACGAAACAATACGATTTACTAACGCATGGATTAATACATATAACAATATAAGAACAAGAATAATGGCAATACAACAATTCATGAATTGTTTTTACAAGATATTATTTGTGCGTATTCACAAGAGATTGATCAGGTCTCTTTAGAACAGCCGCTCTTCTAGCAGCATCAATATACTAGCAGCTTCCGACTTAACTAGTCTAACTAGTTCTACCTAACCTTTAGCTAGTCCCTAACCATCCTCTGATCTACCAGTAAAACTGATCGAGCGCGCGAGGCCACCTGACCAATAAGTTTCGCCGTTTCCGGCTTCAGGGCCCATATATTTTCAACTCACCATATACATTGACCAGGTGACTTCACGAGCTCTACCAATTTGTGTGTGTTCCCTACTATTTGTTTCTCAGTGCACCCGACTTACCATCCACCGATGCGGGTACCTAATGACCACAATGAATCAGGGAGCTAGCTGTAAAAGAAAAGGCAAACCAAATACAAACCCAACCAATAACATTCAAAATACTGTCAAAATGACCACGGACAACTGGAAGTTTTGAATATGTTTATCTAAAGTTCATTATTGTCTTGCATCCAATACACGAGAATGAGACATTCAATGACTAATAAAATGTAAATGATATAACTATAGAGAAATAATGTCAGGGTAATCATTGAAAATTGCTATTGAATATAAATGAAGAATACTACGCAATCTCAAAATCTTCAAGCATGGACAGACTATGCATGGGTAACTATAGGAAGGCCTATAAAGAGTAACACGCTAAACTTAAAGTGAACGGGCCCTTGAATAGTCTAGGTAAGGAGGTTCTAGACCATATTAGAAAATGACAAACTGCAATGCAAAATATAATTTCTAACAAGTGAGAAGACATAGGAACAAAACTTATGGAAAAATACAAATGACTTTCAATAGTTGCGGAAAGACATGGAAAAATAACATATGCAATGGGAAACTTTATTGAAGCAAAAGTTAGAAATTCAGAAGGTGCAAGATTTAAGAGTTTCAGGACAGTATTTACCTAGAATGGTGTGGAAACCAAACCCTGGCCACGGGTCAGTTAAGGACAGGAAACCCCTGAAGGAAGGATACCCCTCAAAGGACAGCAGGTGCAGAATGGACACCCAAGACAGGACAGGATACCCTCGGAATAGGAATCAGGACAGGACCTCAGGACAGGACAGCAAACCCTCAGGACAGGACCGCTCAGGACAGGACCTTAACCCACAGCTCGGAAGCAACGCCTGCGCTCCACCCGCTCTGCAGCTATCGATCAAGACCCCGATTGGGTCAGCGAACTCCCAGCAAAGTGCTTTGCCAGCACTTTAAGGTTCAGTAGAACCTTAGTCTATGGTCAATTTCGGACAGAGTGCTCCGCAGCTCTCTGTATCTTCAGTCACCTATTGAGTGCGATGGGTCAGTGACAGGTCAGCTAAACCAGACAAGTCGGACGATTCCCTAGGTGAACCCAGGGTAGATATACGTTTTAGGGCAGTGTACCACCCCCCAATGTTGCAAAGTGTCAGAATCCTTCAATTCGGATTGGTCCTAAGGTAGGATTTGGGTAACACACCAATCACAATACAATATTTCAAGCCTGTATTTGCATACTTGGGTACCGCCTATTAAGATTGGGGTTCCCATGAGAAGCTACACGGCAAACAGTAGCGCAACATTACATTGTATCATATAAGGAGCCACATTCGCTGTTCTCGCGGGGCAGAGGTGACTTTCTCAGGAGCATCTTGCCCATCACTGCCAACTGGCTGTGTTCCATCAGTCAAGGTCCACTGTGCCGCAGAGAGTTGCGCAGGCGCAGAAGGGACCTCCAATATGGCTCTCCTCTCTCTCAGACCCCCATTCCCCGCGGTACATGAAAAGTAAGCGAAAACAAATTAATACATAATAATGTCATCATGAAAACACATCACAGTGTTTGTACTTTCTACTTATCATCATAAAATATACTTATGCAATTTAAATGTTAGCTACATCGATACAGGCACAAGAGCAGTGGCACGAGCAGTACCACATGATGGGCACAGCTATGCATTACGCATGCGCATAAATTTCCCTCCACTTCTGCAGACGCGTCAGGACACGTGAGTGTGGCTGACGCATGCGCAGTAACTAAAATACAAGCGGCGGCCATTTTTAAGTACACGGATTAAATGCGTTAGAAATACACATAGGCAAGCTTCGTACCTTTACTCAAAACTTAATATAAATGTTAGTAAGACATACATTTGTTACCTTATTACACATACACGAGGTTCATGACTTCAGCAAGTCCGCAAAATATGCGAAGCTTTGCTTCATCACAATGACTAAGATAAGATCACCACCCAACAAGATGGGGTAATGCCACTGATGGAACTCTTCCAGTAGAAATTTGAATAATGTATTAAAGCCCCCGTAAAACTCAGCACTGGTGCTCCAAATCCCTTCATCAGCTCAGTCCTTACCCGCTCGTCCGTCCTAATTCTATTAAAGAATAAAAAAGGCCAAGTAAATTCGTAATTTCACAAGCCCATCATCTGTTAACTCGTACCAGTTTTTCGGAGCACCCCATATATTTATACTTTTAGCTGAAATAATAATTTGCATTGATGTGGTTGTGCATTGAAAATATTCTAGTTTGGTAGAGGGTACCTGTTTCGGCTTGATATGATAATGAGATAAAAGTCTCAAATTATTCTTGTGTTTCATGAGCACCTTGGAGAAACAAATTATTTCCTTCTATAGGTTATGACAAGTTGGTCAAAAGAGGTTTTGTCAAGTTAGTATGCTTCTTCACTATTTTAGGGGGCTAATAGTTGCCATTTGAATGTTGTCAATGCTTAAGACATTTGAGACTCATCTGTCTTTTACCTTTCCTGAGAAAAGAAAAGTGAGAGTAGATTTTAACTAAAATTGATGAGAAGCAAAAGGTGCGGAACCAAAAGCTTTAGTAGCTAGGATGTCGTTGGATTAAGGGTCTGTCCGTGAACCGGAAGTGCTTACAGCAGAGTAGTTATAAGGAGGCCTAGCATCATAGACCTTTGAATTCCTACTAGATTTCTACTTGGGGCAGGGCTGTAGTTGTTGAAGATCAGCTAGAATTGTCTGCTGCAAATTTTTCAGAATTGTTTTTTTGTCCAGTTTGTCACGAGCTAGAGGGCTCAGGGAGGATGAAACTCAAATCGCTCCTGACACATCTGATACAACTGTAGCCTCCCATCATGCCAAGTACAGCGAGCCACAATTCGAACAGATTGAGCAGTATCCTTCTGAATGACCTCCCTTTTCTGGGCTCAAGCCTGCTTAGATGGGATAAAAGTGATCCTTTTTTTTTGCAGAGTGATAATTTGATTGACTGCTTTGGGGAGCCAGCATAGTGACAGGGTCCAACAGTACCTGTGTCATCTCGCTTGGATCCACAGCAACTTCCTTAGTCATTTCTGCTCCTTCTGTTGATGCCTTTGGTTCCTTCAACAGTGTGAGACCCAAAAGTAGGTGAGGATGGTCACGCTTCATGGCCTTGCTGGTAGCCCTTCCTCCTGGGTGAGCGTCAGCTGCTATGCCACGGAGATGATGATATTCGTTCCTCGTTTTGAATGAAGACCTCGACATCTCATTAACCCCTTCACTGCGGCGGATGCTAAGGGGGCAGGGCGGCCGCTCGGCGGGCGCATGCTGGTGACGGAACCGCTCCGTCACCTGCCGCGGTTGTGCTGTGCTCATGACGGAGCGTTCCGTCATGGCCCTGCCCGCTCAATGGAACGCTCACCGCAGGCGCGGAATCCGCGCCACGTAGGCGTGCCGTGACGGAACCGCTCCGTCATCAGCACAGCGCGACCGGAGCTGATGACGGAGTGGTTCCGTCACCAGCAGGGGAGGGGTTAATTTGTTGACCGGACTCTGTGTGAATGAAGATGACTGAGTAGTCTGATTCGGGCATGGAACATCCTGTCACACATCGGGGAGACGCCATGACACTGTCGGTTGTGTGCGGGCAGCTCTGGACTTGCGCAGCTCAACCTTACTTTGAGCCTCAGCAGTACGCCTTGCCTCAGAGGTTTGGCAGCCTTTGTGAATGAGGCTGCGCCATGCTGGATGGTGCAGTGCAAGGGTTTTCCATGCCATGGTAGGCAGGGCCGGACGGGGAACCGAAACCAGCCCTGGCAAACCGCGTTGCCGCCCCCCCCTGCGGGGTCTAATTGGGTGCAGCCGAGCTGTTTGCAAGGGCCGGTTTCGTCCGATTTTGTTACCGGTGCCGGTATTGCAGGCCCCTGGTAACTAAAACGGCCCCCACCCTGGTGGCCCACCGGGGAAATGCCCGGTGCCCGCTACTGCCAGTCCGGCTTTGATGGTAGACTGTATTGAGACTGCTCGGTGTGAGTCTGGAAGTATGCAGCTCTGTGGCCACCCCTCCACTCCAACATTCCAACATCGCAGGTGAAAGCCACGCTGGAGGAGCTCCATCAAACACAGTATGGATAGATCCAAAGCCAAGGCCGGCAAGGCAGCAGAAGAACACGCTGCTGGAGCACGACTGATAGCCAGGGAGCCGCGTCACAGTGAACAGCATGACCAAGTTCAAGGTAAAATCATTACTGGCAGCATGATGAGTGGAGTCATTTATTATCACAAAACAAGATCCCTAATTAGGAGTAGTGCCCTTCCTTCACACTCATTAAGTTGCTAAGCCTCCAGGAAGCCTCAATGCATCTGCTGGACAACTTAAGCACCGCCATCTTGGTTCCCCCAACCTCAACAAACAAATGAAGAATGTCGCATACAAGTATTAATGATGGTAAAACTCTTTAATAGACATTAAATTTGAGGTCCATCATATTTTCCTGGAATAATTTCATAAATGCCACTGATAAAACTTCAGGACTGACTTGCCACATGAATGATCATGATCAGCATATCATCATGGTAAAGTGCAGCCCAAAGTGATGTGAAAATCGAACTTCTGCATGTTCCTCATAAAATAATGTTAATGCTGTAAATCAGCAGTATCCCTGTAAATTAGTGAAGTTCGACAACTGCTTCTTTACAGTTACAGCAATTGTGAAAAACAGTGCAAAAACATAATCCACTTAGTGTCTGGGCACAACAAAACTGCCATCTGTTATACATATTATTATCATATCCGTTAACATTACAGATGTAAGAACTCAAGCAATTGAACAAACTGTACTAAATCTGGATTGCTCATTGGATTCCCTCTGCTGTGTGAGGGTGGAAAGAGACACCCCGGTACACCAAATTGGGTGCATTTTCCAACAAGCTTTATTGGAGACACAACCTGGCGTCAGTCCTCTCCAAGATGCCAGGCACACAACTGACACTCTTTGGATTTCCTTTATACAATCTATAAATGAACCTCCACAATGGAACACATGCAAATGTACCTATAGAACACATGCAAATGTACCTACATCATAACATGCTGCCATAACTGCCTTGTGAGCATTTCCTAGAACTGGGAGAGCCAGATTCATGAACTGATCCATGGGATTATTCAAGCATTTGTCTGCAGGAGTCAGCTAACATCCTGCTGGGAAACTGGCCTCCTGAGTACCTTCCTGAAGTGCTGGAGAATGACAAGGTTTCTTTGACACAGGATGTTAAAATATCCATTCAGGCATTCCTAGTTAACTTAAATGTTACTTGGGGGACCATATAAACATATACATCCCACGTCTCCATGTCTCTCAGTCCTACTGCTCATCTATTTGTACCTTTCAGTCTGGAACTGAGAGGGTGAGATGTCAATGAAGGGACTTCCCAGGTTGGCCATACAAGGATCACAAAGGTCTCCTAACCTTCAGCTATTAGTGAAGCACTGGACTTCATTACATATCTGGCACATGAAAAAGGGTGTACCTCCTTTTTAGTCTGCTCATGTCCTTTCATTTCTACGTTAGGGGTTACATTGGACATTTTAGTTGCTGTGCTCAGGGTAGAGTGTTGTAATCAGGGCCTTCTGAGAATCTTGGTCTGACTTGTACCACGGAGAGATAGAGATGTGTTCCCACTCTCTAATGCAGAGACTTGGGCTGTCTTGGGCTTCATGAAGGGTACAGCATGGAGTACAGGATAGCCTTTGCTCTTAGGGCTTGCTTGACGTGAGTAAAAGAGTGCCTCGCCTCCTGCACTGCCGTGGTGAAGTCGGGTTAGAAAGTAAATGGCGCTGTCATAGTGGAGGTCTTGCTGCATCCTATTAAGTTGGAGGATGTGGTCATGATCCATGTACCTCAGCAAGCAGGTTATGATGGGCTATGGTTCTGTCCCGGCCATGGCTAGGGTGCCTGAGAACGGGTGCATGCTCGACTACGAAGATGTTGGAGAATGCATCTGGCCAACCATGGCAATCAGCATGTCCTCTTCAAAGGTCTCCATGCTACCAACACCAGAGGATGCCACTCCAACAATGCAGGTGCTGTTCCGCCTGGAACGGTACTCAAGGACCTCATTCTTTGGCTTAATAGTAGCAAGTTTGTGCTTGAGGGCCGCATTAAAGTTGGATGCCTGGCCGTTCGAGTCCTCAGTGTCAGAGATCCACATTTCTGCTTGCGTGAGACTGGTGTCCTGAAAGTGTCTGATCCTGAAAGGGGTCCATATGATGTCAGGAGGTCAATCTTGCCATGAGTGATTGCATACTCATCCTTTAAGGCAGGGTATGCCCAGACGTGGGTCCCTTGCTCACTTTGCCACTGGATTCAAGCTAGCCTGGCTGATGATGACTGATTAGCCAGAAACCGGTCTCAGGATGCTTGTTTCCGGTCCAGGGAAGACATGGCTTGACAGTTCGGGCTGGACTGTTCCCTTGGGGCACAGGGTCAGACTGATTTGCATATGGCCATGTCTGAACTGGGGTGGCAGAGTGAGCTAAAGAATGATGATGGATTAAATCCAGGTCAGTTCACTGGGGGTGAGTGCTTGCAATGTTCAACACTCCGTCCATCATCCCCTTTGGTTTTGCCTCAACCCCTTTGGTTTTGCTTTGTTCGCCCTAAGTTGGCAGGGTATGCCCAGACGTCGGTCCCTTGCACACTTTGCGACTGGATTCAAGCTAGCCTGGCTGATGATGACTGATTAGCCAGAAACCGGTCCCAGGATGCTTGTTTCCGGTCCAGGGAAGACATGGCTTGGCAGTTCGGGCTGGACTGTTCCCATGAGGCACAGGGTCAGACTGATTTGAATATGGCCATGTTACAGACCCATCTCCCTCCTGGACTCCATGGGTAAAATTGCGGGTCGTTTACTCCTGGACCGGTTACAATCTTGGGCCCGGGCGAACAAAATCATAACTGACTTGCAATATGGGTTCCAGAAGGGGCTTGGGACTGTGGAGCAGGCCCTCAATCTTGTACTCCTGACTGACAAATATGTCCGTGCCAAGGGTGGAAACATCTTCCTTGTATACGTAGATTTAAGCGCGGCATTTGACTGTGTTCAGCATGCGAAGCTTTGGGAAATTCTAGCTGACCTTGGTGTGGACCCCCCAATACTAACCTTTTTAAGAGAACTGTACACTAATGCAGAAGGTCGAGTCCGATTTGGCACCAGTGGAGAATTATCGCGCTCTTTTCAGATAACGAGAGGAGTAAGGCAGGGCTGTGTACTGGCTCCCTTCCTGTTCAACCTCTACACAAATGGGCTCGAACAGGCGATGCTGGGAGGGAGCCAGGACCTACCACAGATAAACCATCGCCCGATTCCTACCCTCTTATATGCGGACGATTCAGTCATCATAGCACGGACCTTAAACGAACTTCAGCTACAGCTTGATAAGTATGTATCTTTTATGGATTCTCTTGGCCTTAAAGTTAACACCAAAAAGACGTTCACAATGAATATTGGCCCCAGGATGAAAGTTTCCAAACCCATCTCCATCAGCAACCACAGATTAGACAAAACTTCGGTGTATCCATACCTGGGCATTTTAGTAGATGACAAGATGAATTGGAACAAGGCAGTGGAGGCGAGGAATCTCCATTTTCGCCGAGCTACCTCAGCGTTAAAATCTTTTTCGAGGAAACTCGGCAAACCTGCCCCGTCTGACCTGTTATCCATATACTACGCTAAATGCCATAGTGTGGCTACCTATGGAGCGGAAATTTGGGGTTACGGCCGTATCGACCAGCTTCAGATCACTGAAAATGTGTTCATTAAGTACATTTTGGGTCTTCCCCAAAGCTCCCCGATATTGGCCTCACATAGGGAGCTTGGTATAGAGTACATCACCGATACCATCCGATGCCAGCCCATCTTATTGTGGCATCGAGTATGGTGTAACCCTGAAAGTCATTTAACCCGCTCCCTTATTCTTGATTGTCTAAAATTAACAAATTGGCGAAAAATCCCGTGGCTGAAATTCATATATAATTTCTTTAAAGATCTGGACTGTGAACAATATTTCCTTGATCCCCCTTCAGTCGAAGATATCTCAAGAAAACAACTAAAGCAAATGGCGCTAGCCCATCTGAGAGATCTTCGAAACCAGGCCGAGATCATTAAACCAAAGAACGAGAAAATCTGCTCATTACAGACAGGAAAAGTAATCCAGCCCTATTTGACTTTCTTTTTATCAAATTATGAAAAGTTTTTAATCACCAGGCTGCGCTTTGATGTCTTTTTCCGTTTGGTTACATTCCCGGAAATACAGAACTGGTCTTCTAATATGATGAAATGCCCCTGTGATGGAGCCTCTGCACAGTCCACGATCCACGTTGTCCTTTTCTGTAAATACTATAACCTTGCAAGGAAAAGATGGATCATTCCGATCCTCCGGGCCAGTGGACTTAGACAATCTTATCCAGCTCTCTTCTATTTACAATCCCCAAAATCCCCACATGAAGCCAAATTCATAGAGACTTTTCTTAAAGCAGTTATAAGAGTTCGCCGTAATATCGCTAGTTAAATGAACATGTCTTGTTAAAGAATTGTAAAGATGTTTTTATAACCTCAAAATATCTTTTATTGCAGTGATCTTATTCTTATATAATTCCATTTTATCTTAAACGTGTTATTTGTGTGTAAATTTTTCTAGAATGTACTTTTTATGATTATACAAATTTTATAATCGAATAAAAGTTGATGAATACTGAATACTGAATATGGCCATGTCTGAACTGGGTTAGCGAAGTGAGCTAAAGAATGATGATGGATTAAACCCAGATCGGTTGACTGGGGGTGAGTGCTTGCAATGTTCAACACTCCGTCCATCATCCCCTTTGGTTTTGCCTCATCCTTTAAGTCATGAAGCAGGGCTGAAATGTTGCTATCAGGCCAAATCACAGGTTGTTTTGCGTAGAAGGCAAGTTTGGATTGTCCATTGTCTATTTTCCCCATGATCACAAATCTAATGTACAGATGAGTACGGTGACCCAAGGGTCCTGGAGGTTAGCAGGGTAAGGACCAGGCAGGTGCAAGTAAGCACAGGGTGGCCAGATCACAAGCAGAACAAAGTGGGTATCGCAGCTGGGAGATCCAGATGGAAGCTCACAACATCCCAATAGTAGGAGGGGCCACAATCATACTCCTGCACAGACCACATGTCAAGGTGTGAAGAAGATCCAATAGGATGTTGGGTACTGCAGTCCAGATGCGAGGGGGGCCCAAGTAATAACATTCGCCCACTCGATGGTGATAAAAGACCATGACTGGTTATGCGTGGGGCCCGTATGGATTGGTGGAGGACACCAGTGGGTGACTAAGCCTCCGACCACGGCCTGCCAGCAGACAGGGATGGGCCTATGATCTATGTTGCAGAGCCCGCACAATTATTCACCTAGCAGCCCAGGGCGACACTCTGCCAATTGCCATGTGTTGGACCCCCTGTGTGTCCATCCCTCCTGCCTGATAGCTGCGAGCGCTGAGATTGGCTGCAGGCAGGGGGGCCAGCAGGATTGTTGTGTTGGTGATGGAGCGAGATAGAAAATAAAATTTTGTTTAAATTCGCGAAGTCACACTTCCATAAAATAAATTAATAATATTAATGATTTGTGATGTGTTATTCTAACTCAACCTAGATTAAACTTTATACACGGGGACATTAACATGTGTGCTCATAAATGTGCATTATTGTTGCATCTTTTGTTCGTGTAAAAATAATTGATTAATTTGTCGTTTTCATTTTTGTCATTACTAGCTGCTGCAGATTTTAAAATGGCATGTGCTTATTTTGCTTTCCTTGTCTATGTAATGTCATTTCTACTATTATAGGTGCATATAAGACTTCATGGATTCTTGAAGACTGGTAGATATAAAATGCTGCTTTATTTGTTTGCTTCTTGCTAGGTAACTCTAGGCTAATAGGGTGGGTTAATGGATTAGTAAATGTAGGGTGGAAACAGAATAAAATATTATTTCTTACATTAATACTTTTCTTGTGTTTGTTTTATACTAGAAAAATAAGTTGCCTGCTTTTGGGCCTAGTTTGCTCGAGTTTGCTAAAAGATGAATTCAATTTCTGCCTGAAGCACGATGTCCACCATAAAGTTTTCCATGAAAGTTACATTCACATAACAAAGAAGAAGCGCTGTCATTATTTTTGTCGGACGTGGCCAAGGTCAGAAACCGGCAGAAAGAAAGTCTGATAACTTGGCATCCGAGGAAGTAAATTGAAGTCAGTGAGAACTCTTGTTCAAATTGTTGCAAACTAAGGAAGCTTTGGAACACGTACAATAAAGACAATGGTCTCAAAGAATATGACAGAATGGGAGGAGGCATCGCCATCATCCACAGAGACACCATCCGCATCACGACCAACACCGACGACACCCTAACCACCGCCGAACACCTGCACTTCCAGATCCACACCAACCCGAAGACCACCCTCAGAGGCACCCTGATCTACGGACCCCCGGGACCACGCACACGATTCAGCGAGGACATCGCCGACTTCATCAGCCCGCATGCCCTCCCCTCCGCCGACTACATCCTCCTGGGGGACCTCAACTTCCACCTGGAGAACAACAGCGACCGCAACACCATCACCCTGCTCGACAACCTCGCCAACCTCGGACTCAAGCAGCTGGTGTCCACCCCCACCCACCTCGACCGGACACACACTCGACGCCGTCTTCTCATCCAGCAAAAACATCGCCTTCAGCCACGCAACAGGACTCCACTGGACGGACCACAGCTGTGTCCACTTCACCTTCAAAAGAACGACGATCCACCACCACCAGCAACAGGTTGCCCGAAGAAGCTGGAACAAGATCACAGCCGACCAGCTCACCGCCTCCCTGAGCCAGAACCCTCCTGCCGGCTCAGCGAACCCCAGCCAGGCCGCTGACAACCTCACGAAGTGGATCAGCAACTGCCCGGACGAACTCGCCCCTCTGAGGACCCCGCCCAGCAGACCCGGCAGCAGAAAAACCCCATGGTTCACCGACGAACTCAAGAGCTCCAAGAAGAACTGCCGAGCCCTCGAGAAAGTATGGAGAAGGGAACCAACAATGGACAACATGACCACCCTCAAGCTCGCCACCCGGAAACACCACCAACTGATCCGCGCCACCAAGAAAAATACATACAAGGACCGGCTGGACAACAACGCACACAACTGCAAGGAACTCTTCAACATCGTGAAAGAGCTCTCCAACCCCAACGCCGGAAACAACGACATCACCCCGTCGCAAGACCTCTGCAACTCCCTCGCGTCCTACTTCCACAACAAGATCGCGGACATACACAACAGCTTCAGCATCCAACCAACGCACGCCACAACCGCCGCAACACCACCCACCACCACCCTCCGCGCCTGGACTCCGATCAGCACCGAAGACACCATCCGCACAATGAACTCCGTCCACTCCGGATCTCCGACCGACCCCTGCCCTCACCACGTCTTCAACAAGGCCGACGCTGTCATCGCACCCCACCTGCGGGACATTATCAACACCTCCTTCGACACCGCCACCTTCCCGGAGAGCTGGAAGCACGCAGAACTCAGCGCTCTACTCAAGAAACCTACAGCGGACCCCACCGAACTCAAGAATTACCGTCCCATCTCGCTCCTCCCGTTCCCGGCCAAAGTCATCGAAAAGACCGTCAACAAACAGCTGGCCGCCTTCCTCAAGACGAATGGATCCCTCGACCCCTCACAGTCTGGCTTCCGAGCCAACCACAGCACCGAGACCGCCCTCATCGCTGCCACCGATGACATCCGAACCCTGATGGACAACGGAGAAACAGCGGCCCTCATCCTCCTGGACCTCTCCGCGGCATTCGACACTGTCTGCCACCGCACCCTAGTGCAGCGCCTCGGCAACATCGGAATCCAGGAGAAGGCACTGGAATGGATCACCTCCTTCCTCGACGGAAGAACACAGAGAGTCCGCCTACCACCGTACAAGTCAGAGGCCACCGAAGTCATCTGCGGCGTCCCTCAAGGATCCTCGTTGAGTCCCACCCTCTTCAACGTCTACATGAGCCCCCTCGCGGCCATCGCACGCCAACACAACCTCAACATAATCTCCTACGCCGACGACACCCAGCTGATCCTCTCCCTGACCAACGACCCCGCCGCCGCCAGAGCCAACCTGCACGAAGGGATGAGAGATGTAGCCGAGTGGATGACGACCAGCCGCCTGAAACTGAACTCAGACAAGACGGAGGTCCTCATCCTGGACTCCTCGCCCTCCGCCTGGGACGACTCCTGGTGGCCCCCCGCCCTGGGCACCGCACCCAAACCGACGGACCACGCACGCAACCTGGGCTTCATCCTGGACTCCTCCCTCTCCATGACCAGACAAGTCAACGCCGTCTCCTCGTCATGCTTCAACATCCTACGCATGCTACGGAAGATCTTCTGGTGGATCCCCACCGAGACCAGGAAGACTGTCACCCAGGCCCTCTTCACCAGCCGTCTGGACTACGGCAACGCCCTCTACGCCGGAACCACCGCCAAGCTCCAGAAGAGACTCCAGCGGATCCAGAACGCCTCAGCCAGACTCATCCTCGACATCCCACGAAACAGCCACATCTCCGGACATCTGAGAGACCTGCACTGGCTCCCCGTCAACAAAAGAATCACCTTCCGTCTCCTCACCCACGCACACAAAGCCCTACACGACCAAGGACCGAGCTACCTCAACAACCAAATCAACTTCTACGCTCCCAAGCGCCACCTCAGATCAACCAGCCACGCCCTCGCCGCCGTCCCCCGCATCCGAAGAGCGACAACAGGAGGAAGGTCCTTCTCCTACCTGGCCGCCAAGACCTGGAACTCCCTCCCGACCGACCTGCGCCTGACCCAAGACCACCTCTCCTTCAGGAAGAAGCTCAAGACCTGGCTGTTCGAGCAGTAACGGCACCCCCCCTCCTAGCGCCTTGAGACCCTACGGGTGAGTAGTGTGCTCTATAAATGTCTTGATTGATTGATTGATTGATTGACAGAATGGAAGTTTTGAAATATGGGGTGACATGTCACTTGTCACTTTCGGACCAATGGGACATCGACTTTTGCAGAAAATTTTCCTTTACTTAGATTAGCTAGCTTAGAAAGGTATAAAAAACCCTTGCCCTATGGTTAGGGCTGGCTGCTGCTTTTCAACTTTCGGATGAGGGTGTCGTGCCGACAGACTTTGGGTGGAGCACGTAAGAACCCTTAGAGACTTTACTTTATTCACATTTATTAAGCTTAGCTAGGGACTTAGGATTTTAGAAATGCTAAAATTATAAATTCATGCTAAAACTGTAATTTTCTATAATGTTTTTAAACATGCTTACTATGATTCTAATAAAATTACATTAATAAAATTATATTCACAACAAACTATAATTAGTTAATAAAATCTTACTTATGAAAACAAGCTGGTCTTGATTATTCAGAAGTGTGGGTTACTATTAGCTAGATGCCATCGCCATGGTGGTCATATAAATAGTTAGGTTTGTTTAAAATGATGATTTCTTTACCGCGGTTGTATATAAATTGTAAATAAGTTGTATATAACTTTAATTTTGGCCACCTGATTCAGTAGGTTAAAATATGTCATATTTGATTAATGGGTCCATGAGTTAGAGTAGTGTTTAATATATAGGTTATTGAGTTAGGTAGCGTTGCTTATGACATATTTCCTATAGGCCGCTGGATCAATTCTTCTGGTAGCAGATATTGATGGTTGCTAAAGGTAACCAAGTTTGTTATGGTATAGATATAGGATCGATGTTTAACACATGTTAAGTTCGTTTTTGTGCTATATGTGAGTAGTACCGGTACAGATTGTGTGATGAGGAGGCAGTCACACAGGGCATTTGATCTGTTTCAGAGTAGTGATATCGCCGTGTATCACACGTGCTGTAGCCGTGCAACACACGTTAGGGCTAGGTGTGAATGTTGTATAGTGAGGATTATCTAAGAAATTTGAACAGCATGAGTATAGGGACAATGTGCCCATTTTAAAACTCACTGTGATTAAAGTATTAGTTATATTCAAGCTTGAGTGAAGGGTAGGGTAACGTCGGTGCATGATTATCTATAAACAGGTGAGAGTCCTGTAGGGGTACATGTTTTATATCTATAAACAGGTGAGAGTCCTGTACGGATAACTTCGTTATTCTACTAACGGTGCATGATTTCTATAAACAGGTGAGAGTCCTGTACAGATTTCATGTGTGATTGAATTTTGGGACTTTTTCCGTGTGAAAGTACGAGGTTGTTTTGTAAATTATGTTCAAGTGGAACTTTCGAACAGTCACTTAGTTGTGCGTTCTGAGGAAAATAAGTTCATAATTACTTGTTTGAAGGGTAGAGTAAAAAGATTACTGTACTAGCAATTGTATATTCTATGGGAATAGCGCCTTATATTCCGAGAAAGAGAATACTTGAATGATTGCAATTCTATCACTTATTAGAGAAACAGACAGATGAGTCTTTTTTGTCGTTGTTAAAATTAATTTTCACTGAAAAAGCGTTTTAAAATGGCGCTGTGAAAAGATTTTGTGAAGGAGGGGTGAGCGCTGAGAGGGAGACGCGAGAAACCGCAGCTACTGTGTACGTCACAGAGCCGCGCTGTGATAAGGTGACATACGTCACTAGCTGTGTTCTGATTGGTTCTTGAGTTTCTGACAAACTGTTAGCTGATTGGCTTTTCAGAAAAGCTTCACATCTATTGGTTGAGCAAATTAGTGACGTAGCTCAACTCTCATTGGCTTGTTAGTGTGTTTCGCGCACGGATTGGTTGGCTTTGCGGAACATCCCGGAAATATTTTACGAACAAATTTGTTAATTGAATTTAACTTTTAAAAATGAGTTATCATTTTAAACACGTTGAGAAAAAGCCAACGTTGTTCCAAAAATGTAAAATTTTTATCTCACCTGACAAGAAAATTGAAACGCGAGGTGGTAAATTACTTCATAAATATAAAACACCTGCAGCGTACATGGAAGGTGAATATGGTTATCATACAGTTTTGTGGTTTGATATTTGGAAACACTATACAAAGGTTGATGGTGTTTTGTCTTGGCCTGATGATGGTTCATTTAACGTAAAGGTTTTAAGGAATTTGAGAGAGAAAATGAATGCTCTTATTCCAAAACCGAGACCTACTCAATTCGAAGCTTTAGTCGAGTGGGAGGATGAGATGTTTCAATTACAAAGAGAAGCAAGTGGAATTAAAAGACCTCCTAAAACTCCAAGGTATAGAAGGGAGACTCATGAAGACAGGATGAGAATGTGGAGACAGGGAAGTATGAGTGAGGGACTCTATTTAATTAGAGAAATGGTTTTAGGTTCTCCTGGTGAAAAAAGAACTGAAAAGAAAAATAATACTTCTGTAGAGAGTGAAACTGAAGATACAGTTTTAGAAGAAATTTTCACTTCCAATAAAAAAGAATGAGTCTTTGAGACCCCCTAGGTCATGGTCTACTCCGATGACTTCTACAGAAGTCACACCGAGTGCACCTCCAATTAATGATTCTTCTAAGATTTATCCAAATAATTCTGAATCTTTTGAAACTCCTAGAAAATATGAAACTGAGACAAATGAAGATGTCTGTATTGAAGGTAGACATTTTTCATTAATTCCGATAGGGAAGCTCCAAAAAATTATGTGAGAGAAGTCAGAAATGCGGAAGCTGTAAATTCTTCTGAGTATTTACGATCAAAAGAAGAATTAATTCGACAAATAACAAAAGGCATGGAAGCTGTGACAGTTCCAGTAACGATTGGTCCTGTTCAGCCTGTCTTTGAGCAAAGAGAAGTTAATAAGCCAGGTTTGACTATTCCTTTAAATGCAGAAATTCAAAAGGTTGCTGAAAAATTTTATTCAGACATATCTGAAATTAATTCTTCAAAAACGAGAATGCCTAATTTAACTTATAATGAGGATTCATTTCCTAAATCACCGATGGGTGCAGAATCTGATGCTGAGTATTCTGAAATCAGGGTAGCAAAACCTAAACTTGATGTTGCAAAATTAAAAGCAAATTTGGAGGAATTAATAATTGGAACGATAGGTCCTGATAGTTTAAAGTTTTATCGAGATGATGAACTACTGTTCATTTGCAAAAGTATTCAGTGGAAAACGACAAATAAATATGATCAATTGGATGAACTGGCAACAGAACTTGAAATTGATTTGAGCAGGCAAAAGAATTTTGCAAAACATTACAGATTAGATTTTTCAGAAAGTGACATTGAGAACTTGAACTCAATGGGAAGAATAATGCATATAAAAGATTTAATTGTTTATATCAAAAAACTGGGAGAATTGAGTAAGTGGAGAGTTAAATGGACAAGAAAGAAGGAAGATGAGAAATTGGAAAAATTATCAAAACAATTTCCAATGAGAGAGATTGCTGGTGGAGGGTATGTTCATGTCCCTTGGTCAAGACAGGACATTCTACTGTTTACAAATGATTTTCCAAGGCTGAGAGAAAAACCTGTCGAGTGGTATAAACAGGTAGACAGGTTCATTAAAGTCTCAAAAGTTCTGTGGATTGATCTGGATGGATTTTTTGACATTGTTGTTCCATCAGATCTTTGGACAGAATGTAAAATATCCATAAGTTGGCCAAAAGCAGAACCTGATCGAATAAAAGAAACAGGTGCTCCTAATCCGATTGTAATGGATTTTTATGAAAAAGTGATTTACTGGTTAAAAGAAAAAATTCCGCCTAAAGAGGTTGATTGGGTTAAAATAGAAAGAACAAATCAGGAACCAAAGGAATCAGTTCATTCATTTTATGAAAGGTTGCTGTTGATTTTTAAACAATACAGTGGCTATGAAAAACTAGACGAAAAAGATATGAGTCATTTCGTCTACAGATTTGTTTATGGTTTGAAACCAGAAATTGCTGATATGATTCGGAACAGTATTGTCGGATGGCAAGCACTTACTGGTGATGATATTTTGAGAAAGGCAAAATACTGTAGTGATGAATTAGAAGTGAGACAAAAGAAACTCAAGGAAAAAGCAATGTGGGCTCAAGTAAAAGTGGCTGAGCAACAAATTGCTAATCTTGGAAATAAAAATACAAATTTTGTTCAGACTTCAAATTCAAATTTTGGTCAAGGAAAGTTTAGGAGTAATAATATTATCAGAAAATGTAATCCCAAAATTGAAGAGATGAAGCAGAAATTACCTTGTTTTAATTGTGGCGAGATTGGACATTGGAGAGATGAATGTAAGAAACCTCCTAGAAATTTAAAAAATCCATTGTTAAATCCACAGATGCAGAATGATGTTGATCTGCAGCGACAGCTACAGTTACAACAGAGCATTAATGAGTTAAATCTTCAGCGACAGCTGCAGCATCAGGTGAATCACCAACAGAATAAATTGCCACAGGCTCCTTTTCCTAATTCTGGGGGAATACAAAAATATAATTCTGGTGTGGGATTTCAAGGAGATGAACAGGTAATAAAATCCCAAAGGCAATCAGTCCAAAATGCTTCGCAACAGTTTTTGTTAACAGAAGGACAGGGAAGTGACTCTGATGATTACTTCTGACAGTGCCCGAGAGAGGGGGAAGAGTGTGTTATTGGAGCCACTCTTGAGGTTGACCAGTCTGGTCCTTTTGTAAACGGGAAAGTTAATGATGTAGACATCACTTTTCTAGTGGACACTGGTGCTACTCGTTCTACTGTTAGATCAGTGGAAATTGAAAACCTACCTCTCTCTGGGGAAACCATCCAAGTTGTCGGAGTAAGTAATCAACAGATCAGAACCGATTTAACTGTTCCAGTACCGGTTGAAATTGGAAATTTTAAAGACAAACACAGGTTTGTAGTTTGTAACAGTAGTCCAGTAAATCTATTGGGCAGAGATATATTGTGCAAAATGAATTGCAGAATATATTGTTCTCCTGATGGAGTTGAATTGCAAACAATAGAAGAAGATGGCCTGTACAGAATGACAATGATGTTGATGGAATTAGAGGAATCAAAGTTATTTCCCACATTTGAAAAAGAGATTTTGCCAGAAGAGCTAAAAAGTACAGTAAAATCTGAAATTTGGGATTTGACTGGAAATGAGATGGGTCTGATGAAACATGTCGATCCAGTCAAAATTACACTGAAACAGGGAATAGAATTTCCTAATATTCCTCAGTATAAAATGGAAACTGAGACAATTGAGGGGGTTATACCTGTGAATTGAAAAATTCATAAAACAAGGTGTTTTAAAGGAAATTGGGAGTAGTCACTGTAATTCACCGATCATGGGAATTAAGAAATCGAACGGAACGTACAGAATCGTTCAAGATTTGAGAAAAATTAATCAGATTGTAGTTCCATGTTGTCCTGTAGTTCCAAACCCAGCAGTCATTTTGTATCAAATCCCACATGATGCTGAATGGTACACAGTCATTGATCTTTGTAATGCATTCTTTACAGTTCCTTTGCATCCAGAGAGTCAGGAAATTTTCGCTTTCAGATTTCAGAATAGGACCCTCGCATGGTGTAGAATCCCTCAAGGGTATACAGAGATTCCTTCAATCTTTAATGAGCTGTTAAAAAGATCTTTGGAAGATTTAGATTTACCTGGCAGGTCAACGTTGGTGCAGTATATTGACGATTTGTTGATTGCTGCTAAAACAAGAGAAAATTGTGTGACAGACACCATAACTCTTTTGAACCATCTTGCAGATGAGGGACATAAAGTGTCTCCAGCAAAATTGCAGTTTTGTAAACAAGAAGTGAAATATCTTGGTCATAGAATTGCTAAAGGGAAAAGACAGGTAACAGTTGAGAGAATAAAAATGATTCAAGCAATGCAACCACCGAGAACACAGAGACAGGTTAGAATGTTTCTAGGAATGGTTGGCTACTGTCGACAATGGATAAGTGGATTCTCAGTAATTGCAAAACCACTACAAAGACTTAATAAGTCTGATATAAAAGATCCAATTATCCTTAATGAAGCTGAGTTGGAGTGTTTTGAGAATTTGAAAAAGAGCTTATGTCAAGCTCCTGCTTTAGGCATGCCAAATTATGAGAAAGGTTTTGAACTATATTGCAGTGAAAGAGAAGGATGTGCATTGTCTGTGTTAATTCAGAGACATGGGAATTTGAAGAAACCCATTGCATATTTCTCTGCAGTTCTTGATCCTGTAGCAAAAGCCTTACCAGGTTGTTTAAAAGCAGTTGCAGCTACTAGTGTTAGTCTTGAACAAAGTGAAGGAATCATAATGGGATTTCCTGTGAAAGTTTTTGTGCCTCATTCAGTTGAAATATTACTGACAAGAGGTAAAACTCAACATTTAACTAGCAGCAGGTTGACGAAGTATGAGAAAATCATTCTAGGAGCAGACAATGTTTCCATTTCGAGATGTCTGAATTTGAATCCATCTACGTTATTACCTGATTCAGAAATCATTGATGAGAATGAAGTGGAACATGAGTGTTTAGATGTCATGGAATTTTGCACCAAACCAAGGCAGGATATTCAAGACGTACCATTACCTGAATCAGATGTCGTCTACTTTGTGGATGGCTCCTGTCTGAGGACAGAAGGAGGTGTTTTGAAAGCAGCTTACTCAGTTTGTACAGTTGCAGATGTTGAAGAAGCATCATGTCTTGAGGGAATTCGTTCGGCACAAGTGGCTGAATTAATTGCTTTGATTCGTGCTTGTGAAGTATCAAAAGATAAAAGAGTTACCATCATTACTGATAGTCAATATGGGTACGGAGTTGTGCATGATTATGGACAGCTCTGGTCCCAGAGAGGCTATTTAACTTCAGCAGGGTCACCAATTAAAAATGCTGTTTTTATTAAGAGATTAATTGACGCTATACAATTGCCAAAAGAGATTGCAATTGTAAAGTGTGCAGCACATACTAAAGGGGTGGATTATATTTCAAAAGGCAATGCCTATGCTGATGAAACAGCAAAATTTTGTGCGAAAAATTGTCGTGCATATAATCGGAAAAAAAGTAAAGAATGTGATTCAAATTCATTGATGCTAACTACAACAGTAGAGACATGGCAGGAAATCAGGGATTTACAAAATGAAGCAGATGATGAGGAAAAAGATTTGTGGTTGAGAGCAGAATGTAGACCACGTGATGAGGATGGAGTGTGGACTTACAAAGATGGCAGAATAGTTTTACCAAATTGTTTGATTGCTGACATGGCCAGATTATATCATGGTCCAGCTCACCTTGGAAGAGATGCGATGATCAGACTTTTCCGAGAGACTTGGTTTAACACAAAATTCAGAACTATTGCAGAGTCTTTTTGTCAAAGGTGTTTGTCATGCCAACAAATGAACCCCAACAGAAAATCAGTTGTAGGGACAGGAGTAATAGGTCGAGAGGGTGGTCCTTTTACCAGGTTACAAATGGATTTTATTGAGATGCCTCTACACAATTGTTTGAAATATGTTCTTGTGATTGTTTGTTTGTTTTCAAGATGGGTAGAAGCTTTTCCTACACGACATTGTGATTCAATTACTGTAGCAAAACTGCTGCTCAGAGAAATTATCCCAAGGTACGGTTTTCCAGTCACTATTGAAAGTGATGGTGGAAGCCATTTTGATAACAAACTTATGAAACTGATATGTGAGGCATTGAACATTGAGCAGAAGATACACTGTGCATACAGACCAGAGGCATCTGGGGTGGTTGAGCAGATAAATGGGACAATACAAAACAGAATTGGAAAAATGTGTCTGGAAACTGGTGTAAAGTGGACTGATGCTCTTCCACTTGTCCTAATGTCATTAAGAAGTACACCTGATAGAAAGACAGGTTTGAGTCCTCATGAAATTCTCATGGGCAGAGTTATGAGACAAGCTTTTGTACCTGTAGGCAAATTGTTAAGCATAAATGACAGTGCTATTTTAGATTACTGTAAGAGGTTATCTGATATAGTAACTTCTGTGTCTAGTCAGGTGGGAACTGAAGCACAATCAAATGAAAAAGTTCAGACACATGATTTGAAACCTGGTGATTGGGTCAGAACAAAAGTACATCGAAGAAGAAATTGTCTGGTTCCTAGGTGGCAGAAGCCTAGACAAATTATTCTGGTCACTACTAATGCAGTAAAGTGCAGAGGATTGAAAAGGTGGATCCATCCTAGTCATACTATTCCAGTGCCTACTCCTGAAAATTCTGACGATGAGAGTGATACTACGGAGGATTCTGATTCTGAAGTAGAAGGTGAAACAAATCCAGATTCTGAAGATCGACAGAGAGGTCGACATCTGGAACATTTACCTGTGAATAAGGAGTTGAAAAGAAAAGACTTGGAAATTATTGAAATAGATTCTGGAGATGAAGAGAATCTATTAAAAGGAAAGACAACTGAGGATTCAGTTAAGAAGATAAATGGAGTAATTTCTGTTGAAGACAGAGAAACTGAAACAATTGAAATTTCTGACCAGGAGAGTATCGAAAAGCAGAAATCAAGCTCTGAAGTAAGGAACGGTAGACCAGAATCTGGGAAGTTGGAGGTAATTGAAGAAGAAGAGGAGGACGAATTACCTAGTACCAGTGATGGAAGACAACGCATAGTTCCTGACAGAGTGAAACTGCCAATTAGAAAAGTTCCTGAGTCAATCATTGAAGTTTCAGACTATGATACTGGAGATAGTGACGTTGCAGGTGAAAGCAGAAGTGCGAAGAAGAGATCTTGGAAGTCAGAAGTAAATGTTTCTGAACCAAAGAGAAAATTCTTGAGAAAAACAGATTTTTGGCCAGGTGGAAGACTGAGAGTCAGATTGATCAAAAAACCGAAGGAGCAGGTGGAAGAAATAAATAGTCAAAAGGATGGTGAAAAGGAAGTTGGAGTTGGAAGGAAAATTGAAGTAGTGACAAGAAAGACATGGAGGATTATAAAGCCAAATCAGAAATATAAATCTCCTGAGTGGTCTTATCTAGTGATTCCTCCTGTTCTTGATATTTACGATAGCAGTGAAGAGGAAGAAGAAATTTAAGAAATCAGTGACAATGATTGAAGTATAGAGATTTTAATAGGGATTTTTGGTTTTTTAATTTTGGCAAAAGGCCGAAGAAATCTTGTTAAGTGGCATAAGGTCGAAGAAATCTTGTTTAGCTGAGAAAAATTGTATATGACATAAGGTTGAAGAAACTCTGTTAGGGTTTGTAAAAAAAAAATTCTTTTAAAAGGGGGGTGTAAATAATTAATTAATTAATTAAATCAATTTTAGAATAATTTTTTTTGTTTTCTTTTAAGGCAAAAGCTAATAAAAGATGCCTTATGTCAAGGAACAGAGTACTTCAAGGTGTTCCATTAAGAGATGCTGTAGGATGACTCTGGTGTGTGTGCTCATTTTGATTCTGCTCTGGTTAATTTTAGCTGTTGTTATTCCTTTTGAAATTAACAAAGATTTTCATAAAGTAAACATGACAAGCAAAGCTTCAGTTAGTCAAAACAAACATAGTGTAATAGGCAAAGTTATTGATCATTGACCTGACATTCATCAGGACAAATCTATTAGTGATTTTTCAAGCAATACATTTACAAGGCTTTTGAGCGAATATGTCAAAGTAATGAATGCTAAAGATTGCTATGTGTGTGTTAAATTACCTGCTTCTGTTTCTGAGGGAGTGACATACAATATGCTTCATCTTACATATGGTGTAACATGTAGTGTATTAGCTAGTCTGTTCTATCAAACTGGACGCTTAGAATATTATTATCAAAAATTGAGGCAGCTTTGAATAAGCATAAAAAGGCTAAACAGATGAGGGAATTTTTTCTTGTTACTAATGAACTCACATATGAGTATGCTTATAAAAACAATCTAACCTGCAAATTAAGTGTTGAAGGAAAGACATTTTTGAACCTAGTTGAAGAGAGGAGAGCAATTTACAAGAGAAATGAAATAGTCAAGCAGACTAAGTCTAGGTTCTGGCAGAAAGAGGATGAGAAGTTAAATGGTAAAACACTTGATAACGCTGCAATTCACATAGATAAACCAATTAGTGGTAAGCTTTGCATTAGAAGGGACAATACACTTTTTGATAATTACTTTGTGGGTGCGAGCAATTGTGAAGATGCATATCAGATTTTGGGAGGTTGGGGATTCAAAGGTGGAAAAGATCCAATCTTCCCTGGGATATATTTTGTTTGTGGTGACAAAGCTTACTACAACCTTCCTGACCATTGGTATGGGACTTGTTATGTTGGGATTGTTTTTCCTAAAATCTTTCATGTTGATAGAAATACAGAAGGATTGTTTAAAATTAATAATTATGTAAATAGGGCTCAAAGAGAAACTTTTACAGAAATTTTGGGAGATATTTTTGAAGCAGTGATACCCTTAGTAGGTATAACCCTGAATTCAGGGAGAATCAGAAAATTATCCACAATTGTTGATAGATTGTCAACAGATACAGCTGATGGTTTCCAATTAGTGAATGTTGAGGTCATTGCAATAAGATCTATGGTGATTCAAGATCGCCTTGCTTTAGACATACTCCTTGCAAAAGAGGGAGGAGTCTGCAGCATTTTACATGTGCAACATTGTTGCACTTACATTCCTGATGAGAGTAAGAATATTGAGATGTATATTAAGAACATTACAGAAATGCATTCAGAGATAATTCCATTAGAAGAAGACGATTTTTCAGAAAGACTTTCAAAAAGATTTCAAACAATAAAAAACTGGTTCCATGATATTGGAAGTTCAATTCTTGGCAAGATTTTGGCACCTTTGATTGTAATAATATTCATATTTGTTCTGACAAAAATTGGTTGTTTGTTGCATAAGAGAAAGAAGCAAATGAAGGAAAAGAGAAGAATTTATAAAATTCAAAAAGAAGAAGAAAGGGAAATTGAGTTACAAGAATTACACAGAGCACAATATGACAATTGCAAGGATTTTGCAGAAACAAATTTCTAGAAATACTAACTCCAACGAATTTGAATCATTTTCCAGGAAGTCTAAATTTACTCAAAATTTGGGTTATGGTGTGGTGATTTGTTAATCACCAGATGAGGGAGTTGATGGAGCGAGATAGAAAATAAAATTTTGTTTAAATTCGCGAAGTCACACTTCCATAAAATAAATTAATAATATTAATGATTTGTGATGTGTTATTCTAACTCAACCTAGATTAAACTTTATACACGGGGACATTAACATGTGTGCTCATAAATGTGCATTATTGTTGCATCTTTTGTTCGTGTAAAAATAATTAATTAATTTGTCGTTTTCATTTTTGTCATTACTAGCTGCTGCAGATTTAAAATGGCATGTGCTTATTTTGCTTTCCTTGTCTATGTAATGTCATTTCTACTATTATAGGTGCATATAAGATTTCATGGATTCTTGAAGACTGGTAGATATAAAATGCTGCTTTATTTGTTTGCTTCTTGCTAGGTAACTCTAGGCTAATAGGGTGGGTTAATGAATTAGTAAACGTAGGGTGGAAACAGAATAAAATAATATTTCTTACATTAATACTTTTCTTGTGTTTGTTTTATACTAGAAAAATAAGTTGCCTGCTTTTGGGCCTAGTTTGCTCGAGTTTGCTAAAAGATGAATTCAATTTCTGCCTGAAGCACGATGTCCACCATAAAGTTTTCCATGAAAGTTACATTCACAGAAGAAGAAGCGCTGTCATTATTTTTGTCGGACGTGGCCAAGGTCAGAAACCGGCAGAAAGAAAGTCTGATAACTTGGCATCCGAGGAAGTAAATTGAAGTCAGTGAGAACTCTTGTTCAAATTGTTGCAAACTAAGGAAGCTTTGGAACACGTACAATAAAGACAATGGTCTCAAAGAATATGACAGAATGGAAGTTTTGAAATATGGGGTGACATGTCACTTGTCACTTTCGGACCAATAGGAAATCGACTTTTGCAGAAAATGTTCCTTTACTTAGATTAGCTAGCTTAGAAAGGTATAAAAAACCCTTGCCCTATGGTTAGGGCTGGCTGCTGCTTTTCAACTTTCGGATGAGGGTGTCGTGCCGACAGACTTTGCGTGGAGCACGTAAAAACCCTTAGAGACTTTACTTTATTCACATTTATTAAGCTTAGCTAGGGACTTAGGATTTTAGAAATGCTAAAATTATAAATTCATGCTAAAACTGTATTTTTCTATAATGTTTTTAAACATGCTTACTATGAGTCTAATAAAATTACATTAATAAAATTATATTCACAACAAACTATAATTAGTTAATAAAATCTTACTTATGAAAACAAGCTGGTCTTGATTATTCAGAAGTGTGGGTTACTATTAGCTAGATGCCATCGCCATGGTGGTCATATAAATAGTTAGGTTTGTTGAAAATGATGATTTCTTTACCGCGGTTGTATATAAATTGTAAATAAGTTGTATATAAGTTTAATTTTGGCCACCTGATTCAGTAGGTTAAAATATGTCATATTTGATTAATGGGTCCATGAGTTAGAGTAGTGTTTAATGATATAGGTTATTGAGTTAGGTAGCGTTGCTTATGACATATTTCCTATAGGCCGCTGGATCATTGGAGTAGGACGCAGGGCCACACACAACCTCCCTGGGATGCAACAGGTGGATGTACCAGCCATTGGAGGCACAGCAGCGAGGACTGAACGGTGCTGGATGTTGCCCGAACACGGAGCTCCACTATCGAAATATCCATACCTCTACTACGGATCCGCTACACAGAGGCAGATAGCTGTGCCCTCCATTGTTATGTTATGTTGTTATGTTATAAAGCTCTTCTATAGCGCACGGCTACTCACAAGAGTGTCCCGGCGCTTTGGCAAAGAGAGAAAGGTCAGTACATAACACAGTGCTCTACGCAGATGGCAACGGTATTACTGGGCAAAAAGCCACGTCTTCAGATGTTTTCGGAAGGCAAGCTAAGTGGACATCGATCGCAGAGCAATAGGGAGCTTATTCCAGCAGCAAGGGGCCAGATAACGGAAAGAGCGGCCTCCAGTATGGGCACACTTGATTATGGGGACAATAGCTTTAGCTTGTTGTGCAGACCTCAAGGCTCTCTTTGGAACATAAAAGGCCATCCGTTTCCGGAGGTACTTAGGGCCGATGTGATGAAGGGCTTTATAGGCCAGAGTCAAGATCTTAAATGTGACTCTCTTGGCGATTGGAAGCCAATGCAGTTTCTCAAGCAGCTCTGACACGTGAGCCCTACGCGGCAGGCCAAAGATAGCTCTAGCGGCCGAGTTTTGCACAACCTGCAAACGAGCTAAGAGATATTTGGGAAGGCCTAGGTAGAGGGCATTTGCATAGTCAAGCCGTGAACCTATCAGGGCTTGAACAATGATTTTTTTGTGTTGGAGAGATATTAAAGGGAGGAATTTCCTCATCATCTTCAACATACCAAAGCACTTTCCAGTCAATCCTATGACCTGGGGTCTAAAAGAGAAATCTATATCACATAGAATGCCCAGATTTTTGGCTTTGAGCGAAGTTTCCCCCGGTGGTGCCATGTCCTGTGGCCACCAGGACTTCCACTCAGAATTAGGTGGACTTCCAAAGAAAAGCAACTCCGACTTATCAGAGTTGCATTTCAAGCTATGTCTCTGAAACCATTCAAATACGGCTTCCAAACACTCCCTGATCTGATTGCCGTCAAAATCTTCACCCTTGTTACACGTGAAGAGTAGCTGGGTGTCGTCAGCATAGGATATGATCTGGGCACCAAAAGACTCCGCTACCTCCGCCAGAGGAGCCTTATAGATGTTAAAAAGGCAAGGGCTAAGAATGGACCATTGCGGGACCCCTACCTCCAGCGTAGGCATTTCGGCGGAGAACGGGGGTGCCCAGACCACTTGGCGGCGGTTGGTAAGAAATGACTTAAACCATTCGAACACCGTCCCCCGCAGACCGATCTCCCATAGTCTTGAAAGGAGACCGACATGGGGGACGGTGTCGAAAGCCGCCGACAAGTCCAGCATGACCAAAATCGCCTTCCCTCCACCATCCAGAGTCTCTCGAATGGCGTCAGTTATCTCTAGCAAAGCTGTCTCCATGCTGTAATTCGCACGAAAACCTGATTGAGAATCGTGAAGCAGGTTATTATTCTCTATAAAGCTGGTAATAGAGAAGTGCACGTGTTTCTCAATCACCTTGGCCATGGCTGGAAGAAGGGAGATCGGTCTATAATTCACGTGAACAAGGGGATCTGATGTAGATTTTTTAAACAGCGGTAGGATCAGGGCGTGCTTCCAGGCTGCAGGTACCTCACCCGATGTAAGGGAGGCATTGAGCAGTGGACTCAGGAGTGTGTTAATTGCCGGAGCAACCCTTCCAAGGCAGGTAGCAGGACAAGGGTCCAATGGCGAACCTGATTTGAGACGGGTTAGCATATTTGACTACCTCTGCTTCATTCCGGAGAGGTCTATTCCTCGTATATCAATTGTCCCGACACAAACTTGATTAAAAACTGGACGAGAACCTTACCCCCTGGCGTTCTGACTACTATTTGCTTTGCCCTGAAGAAGCCCATGTTTGGGCGAAACACGTTGGCTGTCTGCTTTTGTAAACCAAGTGCATCTTGAATAAAAACAACTTAAGAACGCAAGCCACAACGTGGATTTCCTAATTTTTTTCTATATGTACATACTTTATACTTTTTTCCTTGTATACATATTGCCTCTCATACCCCTGTGAAGTAATGTTTAACTCTATGGTCATGTGGCAGCTGGCCATCTAAGGTGAGCAATATCCTATTACATTTGTGACTAGTCTTGGCGGTGCAATCCTCTGCAACCCGGCTGCTTGTTTTGAATATTAGTAACTGCTCACATCTTACGGAGAGGCTCAAGAGGTTTTCCATTCTTCACAGTCTGGTTTTAGGACCAGACACAGCACTGAATTCACCCTCCTAGGAGTCACCAAACATCTTAGACGACAACTCCTGAATGGGCAGGAAAATCTGCGCTTATTTTATAAGATCTTAGTGTGGCTTTGATACTGTGTCTAATGCCATCTTTCTCGAACAATTATCATCTCTGGGTCAGGGAGTAAAAGCTTTGGCCTGGTTAACATCTTTCCTAAAGGATCTCAAGTTTCAAGTCTTTTCTCTCAACTCTACATCTGAAATGCTGGCATTAATCTCTGGTGTCCCTCGGGGTTCTGTGCTAAGCCCTCTGCTATTTAATAACTACGTTCGCCCATTGGCAGACGCAGTGGAGAGTTGCGCTTTGTCCCTTTTTTCTTACTCATATGACACACAGATCATCTTTTCTTTGTCATCTGCACATGTTCATGGACCAACTGATCTTAACTTAGGCTTGAGTCGAGTGGCCGCTTGGATGAGTGCTAACTCTCTCAAGCCTAACAGCAATAAAACAGAGGTCATAGTCCTGGGCAAGCATGCTCAACTCTGGGGCCCCCAACGCTGGCCAGCATCCTTAAACCTCTTCCTAACCTTTCCCCCAAGGTTAAGAACTTAAGTTTTGTTCTCGGTGAAAAACTATTGATAAAACCTCAGGTGACTAAGGTTACTTCCAACTGTTTGGCTATTCCGAAATGGGTGAGAAAGATCATCTGGATGATACTTCAATCAATCCAAATTACAATGATACAAGCCCTAATCTTATTCAGATTAGATGATGGTAACATTTTATATTTGGGAATAGAACAGGCTTCTATCAGGTGTCTGCAGATGGTCCAGAATTTAGCAGCCAGACCGCTGTTTCGACTCCCTAAGCATGCTTCAGTCTCACATCTCTTTCTTGAGCTAAATTGACTTACAGTCGCCAGATGTATTCAAATTAAGGCCCTTTGTTACATGTTTAAAGCCAAAGCTAGAATAGTCCACGCTAAATCCAAGACCTACTGCATCCATATAACCCTACACATACTTTGAGATCTTCAAACCTAGCCTTTTGCACTGTTCCCAAATTTCACTTGATCGGATGGGAGGATGTTTTTTCGCTGTGTTGTGTACGAGACTGCCAAATCCCTTAGGGACTGCACTTCTGTCTTCGCTTTCCGCAATGATCTGAAGACATGGCAATCTGTATTTTGCTATGCATAGCGCCAGGAAACTTTTTTGGGTTGCCGGGCGCTTTATTAAATTATAATAGAAATTATATGAAGTTGTTTTTCTCATGTGTTGTAGCACATTGGACATCTTTTACTTTGGTTACAGCAGGCCAGTACCCCTTTCTTACCTAGGTGTACCTCACTATGATACAGATTAAGGTGAGGGAGAGAATTAAGCGAGTAAATGTACCATTATAACATGGTTAGGCACTGTTAGTGTTTGCAAACTGACTCTTCTAAGTATTTCTCACCTCACTGGTGATCTTCATTACTCCACGTTTTACTCTTCCTCGTCACAGACTTCCCCGATAATTTGGCTTCAATCTGTGGGGTGAAGTGATTATTGAGCAACAAAGAAAATTGGTAAATAATATAAGCAATATTTGAACGTTGCAATATTTAAAAAAAACTAACAGTAAGTGTTTTTTTAAGATAGGAAGGGCCCGATTCATAGAACTAATCTGAGACAAAATCCTAAACGTACTACATTTGGTATTCACAGAATGCACTTACTAATTTTGGTTAAAATTACACCTTTTGATATTCGCAGAAGGCATTTAGTAGTAGTAAAGTTAGGACTACTAACTTTACTACTACTAAATGCCTTCTGTGAATACCAAAAGTAGTAAGTTTAGGAATTTGTCTCAGATTATTTCTGTGAATCAGGCCCGAAGTGTTTATTTGTCCATCATTAAAGTATAGGGCTCACGGCTGACAAAAGACAGACTGCACTAGCTTCCATTCGAGAGATCCTTCATTTCTGTGCTGACTACTGAACAGAGGTATATCCACCAAAAGACAGGAACTGGATCACAATTTGCAGAGCTGTTAATAAAGGTTACCAGCAAACCTGGAGATGGCGTACCTGGTGGTCGAGGATCACAATGAGAGGATCATAAGGACCAGGACCTGAAAGACAACCACTCAGAGGACCAGTACTCTGTATACCTGGAATGGATGATATGAAAGACCATGTCTAGGAAGACTGGGACCAGGAAGCACCAGGGCCAGCAGGACAAAGTGGTCCTGAACCAGGAGCGCTAGAAGGGATAAAGCCCTTCTACCAGGAGGAGCAGGAGCGCCTTGGCTAGTGAGTCCATGACCAGGCGGGCAAAATGCAGGGGATCGGACATTAGGGGACTAGGACTATTTGCAGAGGGTAGACTAAGAAGACCTAGTATTAGGTTAAGCAGGATCAGAAAGGCTAGACTGAGGACCAGTGCCAAGAAGACAAGGGCAGGACGTCCAGGGTCAGGAGGACAAAGACAGGAGTAAGAAGGAAAGAAAAGGTCGGGAAAAAACAAACCAGACAAACTAGGGAGGGTCCAGAGCTCCAGGACACAAACAAAACGGACAAGATGGATCATGAGAACCAGGATCAGTTGAATCGTGAGCAGGATGAGGAGGATCAGAAGGACCAGGAGAATCATGATCAGGAGGATCAAATACCAGCTTTATCAGAAATCATGAGGCTCAAGGCGATGTATACCGAGGAACCAAGACCATAGAGACTATGAGAAATAGGGGTGCTAGGAAGACCATGGTTAATGGGACCAGAACCAGCTGGTCCAGAAACGGAGGACGAGAAATAGGTAGGATATTTTCACAGCCACTGGCCAATTAGTACATAATTTTTCCTATTTATCCAGATTCTCGGTAAACAAAAAATGTACACTATTCCCAGAGGCTGGTTCAATAGCTGCCATTTTTAAGGTATTGTGCATTCACCTCCCGAGAAACATCTTGAACTTACTTTCTAGTGTTACCTACATCCACATGCGGTTGAGTACATATTGCTTGCGGAGCATGAATATCAACTTCTTCGAGTTACTAATTATAATAATTTGTGTTTTTTTGTCAATGTGTTTCGTATATTTTTCATCAGTAATTTGTGTACACACCTTCATAAATGATACGTATTTAAATAGGTTGATATCTTGGTATAATTAAAGTGAGGTTTCGATGACTCGTCACAGATTTTCAGAAGTGCTTCTGATGTCCACCAGATGGCGCACTTCACTCTATTAACAGGAAAATTAAAAACACAATGTAACGTCATTTTGTCGCACTAATCTCTAAACTGATCTCGATTTCTATGATCTCTGCCTCCAAGCCCCAGTTGTTTTTGTTACCTATTTTAGTGGAGTGCTGGGTTGCTGAATAGCATCAATGGTTTTAACAAGCAAAATATAAAACATTGATACTAAAGCCATCGGCGCGAGTGCGGAGATGCCCGGTTCGTTTACCAAACGGACCTAGATTTACAGAGACCCTGCGCCAATGCAAAACAATGAGGGGCAAATTTACAAGCCCCTTGCACCAACTTTACACCGCCGTTGCGTCACTTCTGGGACGCTGCGTCGTCATAAAAAATGTGCCAACGTGTGACACATTTACAACGTGACGCACCTAGGGAGATGAGTCACGTTGTAAAGCCCTCCACTACATTATACCTGCGTCAGGTATAATATATGCAGTGTGGGCGCGCCGTCGCAATAAAGCCTCGTAAAAGTGACTTAGTTAAAGGAGTATGGAGTGACGCAGCATGGTCGGAATAGGCATTCCTGACCATTGCTGGAGTTGCCTCGTGCTTACGACACGACTCCAACAATGCGTTGCCTTTCCGACAAACGGTACGTCACTCATCTGTCTGTCCTTGCGCCACACTGCGCCGCATTATAAATGCGGCGCAGCCATGGTGGCGCAAGGCTATTTTTCCGGCACACAAATGAACTGGCGCATCTCTGCAAATATACAGAGATGCGCCCGTTCTTCTAAATCAGCCACTTAGAGTTCCCAGCTTTTCTGCCGAAAAATACAGTTAATTTGTTTACATTTTAAGACTATACGATGAGCCGAACATGGTACATAAATAGAACTTTACATATCTATTAAATATATATCATCTATTTTGATTTGTAACATGTTTGGCCTGTTTGTGTTTTACTTCAATAATCCGTCAGGAAGCATTGAAGCAATCGGACACATTTTTAAGTGTTTTCCTTTTAAACTATTTTATGTATGTGTGATGAGGGGAAAAAATACGGCTTTATGTGATATGTAATTTTGCCATTTTTGTACTGGCTGGGACATTAAAATAAGATTGGTCCCCCCCAGTGTAAAAGCGGCCAAGTAGCAATCCTAAAAGCTAGGCAAGATAGTGCATGTATTTACTTTCCGGAGCAAAATACATTTTGAGGCTCTTAAAAATTCCGGAAGGAAAAGAAGGAGGAGAGATTAAGAACTTCGTGGCAACCACACTTAAACACTCTCTCAATCTAGAAGAGTCCGTGACAGAGCTGATATCAGATATACAGAGGGTGCACCGCGACCCCTTTCGCCTCAACCCAAATAGAACCAAACCGAGAAAGATCTTGGTAAACTTCCTGACCTATACACTAAAACAAAAAATTCTGAATCTAGCACTCAAAAACAAGACCCAGAAAACCGCAGACTTCCATTTTGAAGTTAGATCAGACCTATCTAAGACCACACTTGATAGGCAGTGGGAATTAGGTCAGAGAATAGAGAAGTTTAAGGAGCTGGGAGCTACTGCACAGATGAGATTCCCCGCCTTCCTGAAGATAATGTACAACAATAAGATGTACAATATCAAGACACCTCTTGAAGCTGATGAGCTAATAGCCTCTATCAGCCAGTCCGCAAAGATCCCAGCACACCTACCAGCAGCTATCAAATAACGAGATGTTAAGGGATAGCAATAGAGCCAAAGGAAAAAATGGGAAGCAAATAATTAAAAAAAAAAAAAAAAAAAAGGGGTGGGAGCAAACAAAATTTCGGGAAAAAAAAAAAAAACGAAATCTAAATAAATTAAACAGAATTATACATAAAATGGCACAAGAAAAGGGAAAAAAAAGGGGAGACAAAAAAAAAGCATAAACAGAAAGTCACAAAGTAGACTATTAATAAGGGAAAGCCAATATTAGGAATATTATACCTCCTTCTACTCTTTCGTCAGACTAACTTCCGGCAAAAAAAAAAAACAAAGGAAAAAAGGGGGAAAAAAGGGGAAAAGAAAAAAAAACCCATACAAAGATAATTCTTCCTCAGCAATCTAATGGGAACTAGTAGAATAAGATACTCACCATAGCTAAAACAAAAATAAGCAACATTTAAATGCACAAAAAAAAACCAGTGTATTAACCGATAAAGCCATAATCAGGGCAACGGACTGGAGCACGTCGGAGGACGACAATCTGGCAAGACACCCAGCCAGAGTAAGTGGGGGGGAGGGTTTCCAGGGGTGGGGGGGGGCTGAAATCACAAAAAGTAAAAAGTTCTCATACGCCAAAAGTCAAATTACTAAAAAAACCTGGAATCGAAGGCGCGAAACAAAGAGAGCTCCGCTCAAGCAAAAAACATGCAAAAAAAAAAAAAAAGGGGGGTAGCCGGACAGTGGTGGAAAACATTTAGATGACGGAGATTGGAATCTTATCCTGGAACGTCAATGGTCTGCGAGTAAGAGCCAGAAGACAAAAAATCTTTCAATATCTTAAAGATTCACCCGCGCAGATCGTGGCGATCCAGGAGACACATTTAAACAAACATGAGATCACGGACATCTTCAAAAAATTAAAATGGATAGATAAATTTATAAGTACCGACCATAATGCTAGCATTCGAGGGACTGCCATTATTTTTAAGAAAGGAGCAAAGGCTAATATCACGGACTGGAAAACAGACGCAAGTGGTAGATGGTTGATAATTAATGTTCAACTGCACTCGAGGCCTCTCACTATTGTTAATTACTACGGCCCCAATCAAGATGATCCTTCATACCTAAATGCAATACAGAATCACTTGATAACTTGTTCAGATTTTAATCTAGTACTAGACCCAAAGCTGGCAAATCTCCCAGTTCTAGGGCAGTAGTACATAGCAAAATGAGAGATACGATCAGAAGCTGCATGTTAAATTTGGGGCTAAACGACCTATGGAGACAAAGAGCTGGGAAAACTATGGGGGTTTCCTTTCACAACTATAAGTACAGGCACAAATCGAGAATTGATTATGCCCTCTTTAGCTTCCCTCTCAAAGATCAGGTCAAAAATTTGATATACTTACCTTTGCACCTGTCAGATCACTCAGCCATCCTCTTCACACTAAAATTGGAGCAGAGACCGGCCCATACATCATGGTCCTTTGATCGGACTATACTTTTAGAGGAAGAGGAAAGGGATTATTTTATATGTGAAACTGCCTCTTTTCTGGAGTGGAACTTGGGCTCTGCCTCCTTGGTAACTGTATGGGAGGCCTGGAAAGCCTATATAAGGGGTTGCATTACCAACAGGGCCTCTTATAGGAAAAAGAAATACAGAAATGAGATCTCAAAAATAGAGCAAGAACTGACTCAACTGGACTTGGCAGACCAAGCCCTTTCAGTTAACCAAGAGAAGAAAAAAGACCTAAAAGAAAAATTAGACAACCTACTTCAAGAAAGACTGAATAAACAATGGCAGGCAAGTAAGCTTTCGCACTTTGAGTATGGTGAATCTGCCGGGAAACTCCTAGCCTGGAAAATAAAAATGGACCAGACTAGAAACCACATAAAAGAAGTAAGAGGGACAGGGGAAACGATCAATAGGACAACTGACCTCGCTATTGGCGAAGCCTTCAGTGATTTCTTCCAAAACATCTACACGGATGCGACTGAGTCTAAATCTGAGGAAAGCTCCCAATGGTTGGACAAAGTAACACCACCAAAATTAAATAGGCTCCAAAGGGAAAACTTTGACAGGGAAATAACAGAAACAGAAGTGTAGAACGTCATTAAACACTTAAAACAGGGTAAGGCCGCAGGGCCGGACGGTCTTCCAGGGGAATTATATCGGTTACTTAACTCCACCCTCACCCCTGTCTTAACTTCCCTATTTAATAGTATAATAATCAGAGGGGAGACACCGCCTAGTTCTTGGGGAGAAGCAAACATAGCCTTAATACCAAAAGCAGGGAAAGACCCAGTCGAGTGTGGTTCATATCGTCCAATCTCGCTACTCAATAACGACTATAAGACCTTCGCGTCAGTTTTGGCTGCACGACTGCGTAGCGAGATTGGATCAATTATCCACAAAGATCAAAAGGGGTTCATTGGAGGCCGACAACTGGCCGATTTAACGTACGATTTAGTGGGAGCCGCTGACATTGCCTCAACCTTCTCTCTACCCCTTGCAATCATGACACTCGACGCCACAAAAGCTTTTGATAGGGTCAACTGGTCATACCTTAAAATAGCAATGGAGAAATTTCAACTTGGTCCTAAATTTTGCAGAGTGATAGGCCTATTATATAACAATCCCAGTGCTTGCCTATTAGTTAATGGCTCACGAACAAACCCTTTCAAGATCAGCAAAGGGACAAGGCAGGGGTGCCCCCTCTCTCCCCTCCTTTTCAATCTGTACGTAGAACCATTTGCCCAAGCTATAAGGGAGGACATCAACATCCCACACTTCTCCTTTGCGGGGTGGGAGAAGAAAGTCGGGCTTTATGCCGATGATATTCTCATCTATACAACGGACCTGGCCTTGGCATTCCCAACGATCATAAAGAAGGCGGAGGAATTTGGGAAATTCGCCGGATATGAAATAAATGCCGGGAAGACCGAAATTATGGCCTGGAACATCACAAATCTCCATCTCCAAGTAAAAGCCTCAATAAGATACTTAGGCATAATAGTCACCAAAGACTTAAACCTGCTGGCCCAAAACAACTTAGATAGAATTTCCCGCGAGACCAAAGCTCTGATGAAATCCTGGTCTTTTCTCCCACTCACCATCTTTGGGAGAACCAGTTTAGTTAAAATGAGCATCCTCCCAAAGTATACTTTTGTTTTCAACACCATCCCACTAACTTTTGAGACTAAACAACTTGCAAAATGTCAACAAGACATCAATTCATTTATATGGTGTTTCAAGTCAAGCAGACTTCCATGGAAGAAATTGAGAAGAAGAAGGGAAAAAGGGGGGCTTGCCTTGCCAGACCTGGAATATTATGCTTGGGCGTTCCATCTGACCCACTCCAGGATGCTACTAAAGACTCCTCTGGACAATGCAAATGGCAACATGTTTAAGGCAATGCTAACAGGTTCCGATCTTCCGCTGAACGGCTTCCTATTCAAGTTCGGCCACCAAAAATTCTTCAAGAAAATCAGGCTAAAGTCACTATTAGGCCCCATCAAGGAGTGGACTCAAATTAAGTCTAAAACCGGGGTAGGATACCTCTCTAACTATGCACCGATTTGGGAATTACCTGGGCTCCCATTACAACACTCTAAGACGCTAAAAAAGGTACTTATGGATGCCGGTCTAACACGATGGGGCGAGCTAGTGGAAGAAGGATCCCTAATAGACTGGGACTTATTTAAAACCAGAGTAACAACTTCACTTTCCTGGATAGTATATACACAGTTAGCCAGCTGGCTTCGAGCTCAAACAAAAAAAAACGATACTGGGCCAACAGAGTTCACTAGAAAACAACCTAGTGGAGAAACCTGCCGGAAAAAAGGAAGTCGCACTTTATTATTGGAATATCATTGAAGATGGAGAGCGCGAGCTCAATCTTCCGGCCAAACTGTGGAGAGTGAGGGAGATCTCCAAGTAGAGGATATATGGATAGACTCTTTCACCCTCCTGTACAAAATCATAAAACCAGCATGGCTACGGAGAAACCATTTTTTTACACTACACCGGGCATACTACTCCCCTAAAAAACTCGCAAAATTTCAACCTGGGAAATGTTGTAGCAAATGCTTTCTCCTTGCAGCCTCAGACCTACACATGTTTTGGGAGTGTCTGGGTATTACCGCCTAATGGAATGAAATTCAAGTAACACTCGAATCAATCCTCAAAATCCACATCACCCTGTCATGGTCTTTAATCATCTTTGGCCTAGATCAAAACATCAAGGGATTAGAACGGGAGTTTCTATTTTTTGCTATCTTACTGGCCAGAAGGGAAATCTGTAAGAACTGGGTTAGCATGAATTCTCCAACACATGCAGAATGGTTATCTTCACTGTATACAACATCAAAGGTAGACCTAGCCAGAATATGCAGCCCCCGCTCTGTGAGATTTTGGGATTTCTTGATTGAGTGGAGACGGTCCAGCTAGCTGACCCGGGTTTTTTTTCTTTTTTTTCTTCCCCGGGTCCAATGATTAGGCCAAGATCTCCTTGTCCGATGGGAGGCACCCCACGCTGTACAGTTGACGGACTTGCTGCCTACAAAAGGCTCGATTGGAGAGTACTCGTGCAGGGCTCTTTCTTTTCATGAGATACCCTACCAGCCCTCTGGTACAGACAGGGCGAACATACACCAGCCCCTCAGAGTTACAGAGGAGATAGGGTCTCGTGGCTAGAGCGCCCTTCGAATGAATATGTGGCTAATGAGGACACAAAAAAAAAAAAATACATTTTTGTTGGAACTGGCCCTTTTTGCAGGGTCATCCTCAAACTTTTTGCTTCTTCCTCCCTTACTTTTCCTGACCCGTGGCTGTTGGCAATAGGACTCTGCGCACTTTACCACTGCGGATCAGTGCTAAAGTGCATATGCTCCCTGTGTAAATTGTTATTCTGATTGGATATACATGTTTGGCATATTTGTATCACCATGGAGTCCCTAGTAAAGTGCACTGGGTGTGCCAGGGCTGGTGATGACAAATGCTACTAGTGGGCCTGCAGCACTGATTGTGCCACCTACATGAGTAGCTCTAAAATGGTGTCTCAGGCCTGCCACTGCAGTGCCTATGGGCAGTTTAGAACTGCCATGTCCTCCTGGTCAGTGTCCCCACTGACCAGGCCTAACCCTTCCCTTTTTGTGCACATCAGTCACCCCTATGGAAGGCCCAAGGTACCCCCCTGGGCAGGGTGCAGTGTATGTAAAAGGTAGAGCATGTACTGGTGCAGGTAACATGTTCTGGTAGTGAATTACAGCCATTTTCGTTTTTCACTATTGTAAGGCTATCTTGCTCCATAGATTAACATGGGGGATGCTGGCTACAGTGGTTAACAGCATTTCTTCCCATAGGAACAAGATAGGACATAAGTATCTAGTATCCCTGAACTCAGAATTTAATAACACATCTTTTAGGAAAGGTTGTTTTTAAATCCTGTGTTTGAGAACAGCACTTTTAGAAAGTTGCTGTTCTCTTGTCTGAACCTTCTGTGTGCCTGGGCCTGTTTGTGTATTGACTGTCTGGTTTGTGAGTGACAGGGGCTGGGGAACTCCCCGGCAGGATGGATGAGTCAGCACTAGGCTGAATGACTTGAGTGGTGGGAGGAGTTAGCACCTGGGCTGAATAGGGCTGTGCCTGCCTTCCACAATGCTGGCTCCACCCCCCTGCTGGGCGGCTGAGGACCCTGCCCCTCACTCTGAAAGGAAAGATGCAGCCACCAAAACAAAGTGCTCAGGATCCGCCCAGAACTGGTTCAGACCGGGCACAGGGCCCACATGCACCAAGAGAACAAAGACTTTAGGGGTATAAGTACAGGACCCCTGACAACAGAAAATTAGATCATCCTGGAAATCAAGAAGGAACCTCTGCCAAGGAGAAAGCTGACTCTGAAGAAGGAAGATTGTCTTGCTGTTGCTCTGCTGGACTGACCTGCTGTTGCTTTGCTGCCAAGGAGAGGGGAAGGACTTTGCTGTGAGCTGTGTCCCCTGTCTTGAAAGGAATCTCCAAGGGCCTGAGAAGAGCTGGCTCCCTGTTTTGAAGTCCCAGGAACAAAAGGACTTCACCCCCAGCTTCCCTGAACTCTGCTGAGTGAGTTCTGTCCCTCCTAGAGTGCTTGATCCAGTTGTGGGGCCTCTGGAGGTTGGACCTGTGCTGGGAAGCTTGAGACAAAAGCTTGAGAGACTTTCGAAATTGAAAAGTGTCGCATCGCTCGCTTGCGGAGCGCATCCCCGACAGTGCGAGAAGTTTCCCGCCGCTACGGAGGTCGAGATCGTCGCAGCGCCTGACGCCGCTGCCAGAGACGTCGCATCCTCCGTTTGCGGGACGCACCAGACCGGTGCGGGAGAATCGAACATCGCTGCGAGTATCGTCGCAGAGCCTGTCGTCGCTGGGTGAGAACGCCGCACCGCTTGCTTGCGGACCGCATCACGTCGCTGCGAGTGTCGTCGCAGAATCATCGCATCGAGGAGCTGCGAGAGAAAGGATCACCGCTGGACCGCGCATCGTCGCCCCGGAGATCGTCGCAGCACCTACGAGATCGTCGCATCGTGCCTTTGCGAGAACAGACTTCCTACGGAACCTACGCACCGGAATCCATACAAGTGGCCTTCCTCCCCATACAGACCGGATTCGTCGCAACACGCCCGCTGCTGCAGCGGGGCTGTCGCATCGCCTCCCCAGGGTCTCAGGAGCGACGCATCGCTTGTTTTCCACCGCACCAGCTTCTGCTTTTGGAACTTTGTTGCAACTAAAGGTACTGTGAGTAAACGTGACGCAACTGTGAACTTTTCACGCAACTGTGGTTTATTTTTACCGCAACTTGAAGAACTTTAACGCAACCTTAAGAACTCTTTGAAACCATATTCTTGAACCGTGTATGTTGGATTTTTATCGTTTTGGTCTTGTGTAGTTTTAGAATAAATACCTTTATTTTTCTAAACTGTTGTGGAATCAGTTTGTGGTGTTTTCACTGTGTTACTGTGAGTGTTGGTACAAATACTTTACGCATTGCCTCTGATTAGCCTAGACTGCTCAGGCCAAGCTACCTAGAGGGCGAGCAGGGGTTATCTCAGAGAGTTATCTCCTTGTCCTGACTAGAAGCAAGGGTCCCTATTTGGACAGTGGTACCTACCTCTGCCAACTAGAGACCCCCAGATCTAACAATTTTGTACTGGAAAGGTGCACTTTTCTCAGTGTAAAAATCACTGTGCGCTGTTTTGCCTCACTTTGCATCAAGGGGATTCTACCTCTCGCTTTGTCATTCAAATTCCCTGGGCTACATCCTATGCCCCATTTGTGAGAAATGTTTGTATAACTAAAACTGTTAGATTTTTTTTTATTATTTTATTTACCACAAAACAGCAAAGTACATCTCGTAAACAGCCATTCGCCTACATCCCTTCTCGGGCCGGCAGTAGTACAAAGTATCTCATCAGCGAATCCTGGCCAAGAACAACAGAATAAATCCGACGGCATATCAACCAGGTGTCCAACCAGGGTCAGGCCCTTTCCGGCTAGCCAATACTGTCGACAGTGTGACGTGCGTTACGGATACATGGACAATTTTAAACAATTTTAACTTTTTCTCCCAACCTACCCCCCTTCCCGAAACTCCCCACTCCTCCCCAACAGTTCCCCAATCAGTGCTCCTCAAGTGTGGCAGTGTATAGGCTAAGGGGGTGTTGTGGCGTTCGTTGCGTGCTACCTTTCATGGCTTCAAGTGATCCCTCCCAGGACCCCACTCACCCAGGGATACCGCTCCTCCCACCTGGCTAAGACGCGCTGCTGTGTAAGTGACTACCCTGACTGCCTCACCCCGGGTCTATGTGCGGGTCGCGCCCCTGCTCCTCCCCACCCTCCTCTGTCGGGTCATCATTGACCGTCCTAGAAGTCAAGTAAATTTGGTACAGTCCCCAGAAGTTCTTGGGTCGACTCCGGGGCGGTAGCAGCTCACTATAAATCTCTGCTTGTGTGTTGCAAAATGTCATGCTATGCACCCAACGCTGCAATGTCGGGAGGGGGCCCCTCATCCAGCAACATGCTATTACACGTTTGGCAAGTAACATGCCCATGCTGACCATTTTTCTCACTGACACCGGCACCTTCTTCGTGTATCCTAGCAGGGCGAGCGCCGGGTCCATGGTTAGGTCCATTTCCACAATAGTGCTCATTTCCGCAAAGATCCCGGACCAAAAACTTTGAATGCCCGGGCACAACCATGCTAAATGTAAGAAGTCAGCCACTGGGGCGCGGCACCTTTCGCAGCCCGGCGTATCTCGAAGACCGTACCTGTGTAGCCTTTCCGGCGTATAATACACTCGCTGTAAAAATTTAAAGTGGACCAGGCGGTGTCGCCCGTTCAGCGATATCCGCCGTGAGGCCGCACAGCAGTATGCCCACATATCGTCATCTATGTGGGTATCCAGGTCGGTTTGCCAGGCCAAGCGTGCCCTCGTGTATTGTAGCGCCGTGTGTCCGTGCCCTATCTTATGAAGTTTAGATATCATTTTCTGCGGCGCCTCGGTGGCGATTACATAAACCAGTTCTGGGATCTCAGGGGGTTCCGCCATATCGGGCCCCAGAAGGTCTAGAAAGGCGCTACGCACCCTATGATACTGAAAGCGCTGTAGTAACGAGAGATTCTCTCTCCCTTGTGACAGTTGATCCCATGTCTTAACCGCGCCATCCTGGAAGAGGTCCCCCAGAGTATGTGCGCCTAGTTCACTAAGGGCCCTGTGAACGCCAGGTTCCGCCAGCGTGGGGAGCCATAGCGCCCAATGTATCGGCATATTAGGTGCGTACATCAGCTCTTTATCTTGCCTCTGCATTATGGAGTGCCAGGCATGGTTAGTAGACAGTAGGGAGTCCAGTGTTCCCACCCTACGGTCCCTAGGGCCGCAGATCGTCGCTGGGAGCGGGGTGGGGTCAGCAAATAACCTCTCCAGTATCACATGCGGTATATCCTGTTTTCCATGAATCCAAGTGTGGAGGTGCGAGGCCTGCACTATCCTGTAATAGCGCTCCATATCTGGCGCCGCCAGCCCCCCTTGCTCGTACGGCAGCTGGAGGACCTTCCACTGCACTCTAGGTTGCTTCCCGGCCCAGGCCAGACGCACTAGAAGCTTGTCTAAGGTTTTAAAGAAGGTTCTGGAGAGGACAATCGGGATATTATTAAAGAGGAACAAAAACCTCGGCAGAACCACCATTTTTATCAAAGCAATTCGTCCCATCAATGACAGCGGGAGCTTAATCCAGAGTTCCACGTCATCTGCGAGTTTGCTATAGGCAGTACCGTAATTCTCCCTCAGCAGAGTTTCGGGATCCGTATGTATCCAAATGCCCAGATACCGTATCGGCTCCGTGGACCATTGAAGCGGATACTCCATCTCGAAGGGTTCGGTAACAGGGGTCAGGGGAAAGGCCACCGACTTGGACCAGTTGACTTTCAACCCCGAGAGCGCTCCAAAACGGACCACCTCCCTCAGCACCGACGCAAGGTTATTACCGGGATCCCTGACATACAGCAGAGTGTCGTCTGCATATGTGGAGATGCCGATCTTGTACGTGGGGTAATTGATGGCCTCATAAGAGTGATACTCCCGGATCGCGCACGCCAGAGGCTCCGCAACAAGAGCGTAAAGTAGCGGCGAGAGGGGGCATCCCTGTCTCGTGCCTCTGCTGATGAAAAACGGCTCAGAAACTGCATCGCCCAGCCTAACTCGTGCAGTGGGTTTGTGGTAAAGCGCACTCAGGAGCTGGAGAAAGGGGTCTCCTAGTCCCATCTTCACAAGCACCCTACGCATGAATGCCCACTCCACAGAGTCGAACGCCTTCTCCATGTCTAGAAAGACTGCTATAGCCTTGGTGTCATGTTTAGTGTGCTGGATGGCTCCCATCACTGTGCGAATGTTGTACGTGAGGTTCCGAGCAGGAATAAATCCCGCTTGCTCTGGGGCCACCAATTCAGGGGCCACGAGTGCCAACCTGGTCGCCAGCACCTTAGCATAGAGCTTGGCGTCCACATTGAGAAGGGACAGAGGGCGGTACGAGCCTGGAAGATCATGTGGTTTGCCCGGCTTCAATATCGTAACGATGAGGGCCTCTCTCAGAGAAGGCGGCATTGCGCCAGTCTCACCAATTTCATCAAATAGGGTGGAGAGGTAGGGCAATAACTTCTCTTTGTAAGCCTTGTAAAAGGTCACAGTCAACCCATCTGTCCCGGGGGCGCTCTCAGACCTCATGTCATCCAGGGCGTCCGATATCTCCTCCCGGAGGATGGGAGACATCAAGAAGTCCCGCTGCCAGTTCTCGAGAAACGGCATTTTAATATAGCTTAAATAGTTGTCAATTCGATCCTCTACCCCGGAAACCTTGTTAGTGTACAGCTCCTCGTAAAAGCCCCTGAATTCCGCTAGAATGTCCTCCTCCGCCGTTAGCAGCGTTCCCTCCGCTGATTGCAACTCTGTAATCACCTGCTTACGCCTGGCTCCCTTCATTATTCTAGCTAACAGCGAGCCCGGTCGATCTCCCTCACCATAAGCGCGCGCCGCCGCATACTTTCCTAGGTGCTTAACTTCTCTGTCTGCTTCCTCGTGGTACTCTTTCAGGAGTTCCTGCAGTGTCCCATCCCCTGTGGGGGTCTGACCCGTCAGCTGTTGTCGCTCGCACTCTGCCAGTTGCCCCTCCAGATGTGTCAGCCTGCGCCTGATGTCCTTTAGGACACTAGAGTGCTTAGCCATGACTATCCCCCTGACATACACCTTAAAAGTCTCCCATATCGTCCCGAAGTCGTCTACCGTGCCTAGGTTAGTATCGAAGAACACATCTATTTCCTCCCCGAGCTCGGCCCTGAACGTGTCATCCAGCAAGGAATAAGGTGGGAAACGCCACGTGAACGGGGGTATCCTCCGCCTGGGAGTGCTAAACTCCAACAATATAGGGGAGTGGTCCGATAGCGTACGGGGGAGCACCTTACAGCCCTTCACCTGCGCCAGCAACGGGGGAGTGGACAACCAATAATCTATTCTGGTGTGTATGTCATGGTATGCAGAGTAATGCGTGTATCCCCCTCTATCTCGGTGTCTATCCCTCCAGACATCCACCAGCCCCAGTCTCATCATTTCAGCTTGCATTTGCTGCGCAGCTGCGGCCGGACGACGAGGCGGCCCCGCCGACCTATCCAGCTCCGGGCTAAAAACAAAGTTAAAGTCTCCCCCCCACAGCAGTCTATCTGAGGGCCACTCAGTGCAGTGTCCCGCGAGTGCTGCGTAGAAGTCCGGGGAGTCGTAATTCGGGCCGTACACGTTCATGACCAGCAGAGTATGCCCCTTACCCGCACACTTGCTGAGTACGAACCTTCCTTCCGGGTCAGCTCTCAACAGTGTGAGGGACAATTTAGACTTTGGGTTGACCCAAGTGAGCACCCCCCTTGCGTGTGTGGTGAAGCCAGCATAAGTAGAATTACCCTGAAGACCCCTATGCGTGAGCATCCTGCTGTTGTTGGGTAAGTGAGTTTCTTGCAGCAGCGCTAGGTCTATATGATGCCTTTGGAGATAGTGTAACACCTTGCGGAGTTTCCGATAGTCGTTTAAGCCCCTCACATTCCATGTCAGGGCCCTCAGTGTCTCTGTGTCAGTCAGTGAATCATCATGTGGTGAGTCTGCCATATGTAGTGCAGCAACATTGCATATGCGTAGCAAATGTATTCCCTGCCTCTCGTCGCAAACAGCAACTGCCAAACATCACAGTAGGTAGTAACATTGTGGAGCACGCTAAGAACCCCCCCTCAAACATATCGGAACCCCAAACTCCCACTTCCCCCCGCCTCCCACAGTCAACCAACCCCAACCTGGTATGACCGAAGCCCCCGTGGCCCTCCCTCCCACCCACATTTAAACCCATGCAACAATTCCCCATACCAGCTCTATCCGAGCCAAAGCCGCAGTGAGCGCTGGGGCAGAGGTAGCCTGTGTAATCCTTTAGCCGACCACTTCCCTTCTGGGACTACCAAACAGTGTCCTTTAGCTTGCCCCTGCGCCAGCGCCCCGTTTATAGAATGCAGCAGTGTCCGCTAAACGCAATAGTTCACCTTTGTGTGTGAGGTCTCACCCCTCCACTCCCCCGCCCTCAATTTCTGTAGTCCTCTCCCATAACGTGCAGTTGAGAGCCAAGACTCGCCTAGGGGATTTCCAGGAGTGAAAGTGCAACTCCCCAGCGGCCCTAATTCAAAAACATACAGATCTCACCCACAGTTCCGCTTATAATAGCCCAGGGCCTGTGGCAGGATACTCCGAGAGGCCATTCCCCTTCAGTCCAATGAGGGGATTCGGTGGCGCTGAAGCGAACAAAGGTCCTTAGAGTCCTGCATTCCGCCCTCTACTCCTCAGTCTTGTTCCTCTAGGTCCCCGTTACTGGTCCGCTCCTCCGTGTTTGGTGCTGGACTTCCCCGGGAATCTTTCATCCAGACCTTTAGGGATTTTTGCAGTTCTTTGGGATCAGTGAAGAAATGCGAGTGCCCCTGCCTGTTGACGCGTAGCCTCGCTGGGTATAACATGGCATAGTCCAGGCCCAGGGTTCTAAGTTGCTGTTTGTACGGGACAAATCTTCGTCTCTCCTCCTGGACTTTCGACGTGAAATCAGGGTATAGCGATATGTCCATTCCCTCGTACTGCAGTTTGCCCTTCTCACGGGCTACTCTGAGGGCTGCGTCCCTATCCCTGTAATTTAACAATTTCGCTATAATCGGTCTAGGGTTAGCGCCCGGGGGAGGTCTTGGTCCGAGGGTGCGGTGAGCGCGTTCCACTATAAACATTGGCGAGAAGGTGTCATCCCCCAGCATCGTCTTCAGGAGCTTCTCAATAAACAGTTCCATCTTGCCTGTTTGGGTTGACTCGGCCACACCCGTGACGCGGATGTTGGATCGCCGGGACCGCGCCTCCAAGTCCTCCGACTTCTCCTGGATTACCTGAAGCAGTCTACCAAATTGTTTACGGTCAGTGTCCCATTCAGTCTGCGCCTCCTCCGCCTCTGTCAGTCTGCGTTCCGCCATATCCAGCCTTTCCGAGTGCTTATCCACCCTTTCTGACATACGATCCATCCGATAGGACAACGCATCAATCTTGGTTCCAATGGCCGACATGCCCTCCTGAAGGCCTTTCTCCATGGTGTTAAGCATTTCCTTGATTTCGGCACACAGGGAGGGACCCGGGTCAGTAGCCGTGCTGGAAGACTGGGCAGCCTGTTGCTCCGAGTCCTTATTCTTTCGCTGCTCGAACGTCAGCTTCGGCTGTGTGCGGTCCCCCTTGCCCATTTTGAACAATCTTCTCGGGGGAGGCTGTGTCCCGCCCCGGCGGAGGCCCCACAGGAGACTGAAGCACCGCGCGCGCACTCGCTCTGGCTGCAAGTGGCTTCAGGGGTGCTGTAGACGGGGCAACGTAGTGCGTGTGTCCTGCTAGGGTCCGTCGACACCACTTGGGTCCACAGGCTCCTTTGGGTATGCCCGGTAATTCACCCTCCAGACCCCCCGGATCGGCCTAGGACGGTAACGGATGTCCGTGCACGTGGGGAGTAACCTCCGCCCTCCGGTGTGTACTCGCCACCACGTCAAAGCCCCTCTCGCCTCAGACGTGCCCGTCTATCAGGCGCCCAGGCCGATCCTACCTTCGGGGGTGCTCCGCCATAGCCACGTGGATCGCAATCGGCCCTGTTGTTGTGCCGGCGTCTCCCCCGCAGCCCCCCGCAGCTCTCATGAGTCGTGTAGCACCTCCAGTGCGTGATTCCACCGCGTGGGGCAGCTGGGGGGTCAGCCTCCGCCGGTCTCCGTCAGACCCCCAGGCGACCGCTCGTCGCCGCCGCACGTCGGGTGACGTCGCCCGGCGTCGCCAGCTAGGAAAGACCGGTGTTTGGGGCCTGGTCCGGCGTCCGCAGGGTAGTCGGGCAAAGTGAGGGTTCCGCAGCCCGTTTTCCGCCCAAACTGCAGCCGGAGATTCGTTAAGGGCAGGGGCGGCGATATCCGCTGTTGTTGCGTAGTTTGCACCACTGTGCGAGGATCTATGCCGGATAGTTGTCGGCGCTGGCTCGGAGCTCCGCTCTTAAGCGTCCACCATTGACGCCGGCTAGCTCCGCCCCCCCAACTAAAACTGTTAGATGGTGACAGTAAATCAGATCACCTTAACCATCCTAGCTCTATTGGTGCAAGATATACTAGATTTACAAATTGTGATTTCCAAATCTTACCAAATCTCAATTTGGAAAACGCAATTCCCATAGTGGTAAAGAATTATTTTTAAAATAGCGATTCCTAGTGGGTTGCAAATTGACCTACCTCATGAATATTAATGAGGTGGGTCGCAATTTGTGACCCAATAGGAATCACAACAATCACAGGGATGGTGGCCTGCTAGTGTCAGCAGACGACTATGTCTATGATTGCTTTTCAGTAAAGTATTTTTTTTTTTAAATGCAGCCCCATTTTCTTTTAAAGAAAGATAAAAAAAAATTAAGTTTAATACTTTAAGAGTAGGCAGTCAGTGGTCCGTTAGCCTATTGCCTGCTCTTTAAACATTGATTTTTTTAACATTCTTAAAGAGGGAGGGGTCCCGTGGTCACTTCTTCTCATTTGCGAATGGGTTTCCACATCCTTTGAGGTGTTGGTAAATTTTGAATATTTTGCGACCGTAATTCGCTCGCAATACATTGATACATAGCAATGTGAATCAGTATTTGGCAGGGACTTCCAAACATGCCCCTTCCATATTGTGATTCAGTAACGAGTTATCAATTCACACTTTGGCTTTTGTACATCAAAAAATACATTTTTGTTTTCGCAAACAGCACAATTCTAGGAATTGTGCAGTTTGCATCCTCACAGAAAGCTCTGTAGTTGTGGCCCTGGTCAATGGATTCATGAACCCCCAGCTTAAGCAGCAGTAATTAGTTATAAGCCTGTTCTTCCTGCAGCAAAAACCAAAGAAAGGAAAAACCATCACAGAGATCTGAGATGTGAAGCAATCACGTGGGGACAGGAGCCCATTTTTGATCCCTTCTGCATATGGCAAATAAGATGAAAGATGGAGAGAGACTGCCAGGCAAGGATGAAGATTGTAAAATCATTTTGGAGGTCTTTTGTAGTGGAGTAACAAACAAAAAGTTAATAAAGGGTCCAAAGGAGTTTAACCCCTTCCATGCTCATGACGAGCTGAGCTCGTCATGAGTTGCGCCGCTCGCATGCTCATGACGAGCTCAGCTCGCAATGTAACGTAATCGAAAAAAGCCGTATAGCGCGAAAATGACCGCAGCACGCATGTGGTTAAAGACACAATCCGGATTAAATCCCCAAATCTATAATGTAAAAAAGTAACCAATAATTCAGGGTCTACTAAACCAGCTTCTCATGTGAAAAAAGAAACTACACTACTAACAGCTCAAGAATAGCACCACAAGCAGAAAGAAAATAAAAGGAAAATGGAGAATCAGAGGATAAGAAGACCTGGATGTTGATTGAATTCCCGTCACTCACTAATGTGATCATTATCATCATTTGGGTTTCCATGCTACCAACCAATTGCCCTCTTGATCATAGTGGGAACATGGGTCGATTATATCCTCTCAATGATCATGTAGAGGAAACAAGAAGAAGAGAAGAGAACAGTTTTCTGAGAGCGACAATTCTCTTGCTGATGATAATGATGATAATGATCACATTGGTGAGTGATGGGAATCCAATCAACATCAAGGGTCTTCTTATCCTCGGATACTCCATTTTCCTTTTATTTTCTTTCTGCTCGTGGTGCTAGCTTTTGAGGTGATAGTAATGTAGTTTCTTTTTTCACATAAGAAGCTGGTTTAGTAGACCCCGGATTATCGGTTCGTTTTTTGTCCTTTGTAGTGGACACGGATCCCAGGTTTGGAGGATAGGAAAAAGGGTGTGTTTGAAGTGTAGGGAGGGTAAATTCCCTGCCTTTTCCTGCTTCTTTGTTCCCAAGAAGTGCTAACCCGACAAGTAAACAGGTAGTTATACAAGAAACCCTTTCCCTCATTTAAGCCTTTGTTTTGTATTCTCCCTGAAAGCGAATTCCCAAAAACACTTCTTCCTCTTGCTAATAGCAGAAGAAAAAGATTGTGGCTTGACTAGTCTGGGAGGCAGCCACAGAAAGTTAAGAATTGATTGAAACAGGATTCAGCAATAGATCAGTGGAATACACATTGTTATCTGCAAAACTCGGATGCACACTGGATGAAAACCCAGGTCATGGTGCCAGTGTTCTCAGGGCCCAGTGTCAGGATTCACCTATGCACGATGAGCAGTAATTACATGAGTGCCAGTCAAATTTGCTGGATTTCTTCCACGCAAGGACAACCTAATACCACTGCTAGAAATGCTGCCTGGTGAAGAAAGGTGATTGCTGGACTACACTCGCCAGAAAAGAGTCTCTCTTGTAAAGTCACCAGCCTAGGTGCCTGATGACTAAAGAACAGTGCCGGGGACAGGGGTTCTAGACCTGCTGGTGAAGATGAATCTATCTTCAGGGAAGAAGCTAAATTTTCTCCGGTAAAATGGTTCTGCCAATGTATCCCCTGCAAATCCCTGCACTGGTTTCAGACATCCCTCTCATGGTGGGGCTTTCTGGCTTCCAAACCTCTGTCTGAAGAGAGAAAGCAAACCTCATCCAACAGTTTTGTAATCTCTCTGCTAAGTGCTGGTGCGCCCGGGTGACCTCAGTGCCCCTCCACTATTTCTTTCATCTCCTTTATGTAGAGGTGGGGACCACCGTGCCACCATTATCGTTTCTGCTTGGAAAGGCCCTGGCCATTTCCCCAACGGACCTAAGCAACCAATAAAGATCCCATGGGAAGGCCAGACATGGAAGCGACGACCGTGCGCTCCCTTGCTCTCCCTTGGAGCAGCAGACAGGAGGAGAGGGAGAGCAAAATGAACCTGCTCCATCTCCTGTCACCCGGAGCAGAGTGCAGAACAGGCAGATGAACTGAAAGTACCTCATCAATCCGGTCTTGGGGCAGCCACATCAGATGGTTGCGGCTAACCTCAGAAGAACTGTGCTGGCAGGAAAGTGTTTACAATTAAGCGAGATTGGGGCTGGAATCAATGGAGCAGCACACCCTATAAGGCTTGGGCCTCATAAAAAATGTGAATAGTCTGTTGTGGTGCTCCCTAAGACAGACGTACCACAAAGAGGTTTGTATGTTTTGGTTGGGCGGCCAGAAGCCAAGACAAGCCACATAAGGTGCCTACATGTCCCACCGAAAAGAATGGCGCACTAAGGGCCTAATTTATATATTGGCGGATGAGTTACTCCGTCACAACAGTGAGAGATATCCAGTCTGACAAAATATACATCTTATAGGATATAATGGTTTTATAGTGATAGAGCGCGCAGGTCCCCCGACTATAATTTTACCATACACGTTTGGGCCCATATATTTCAATTGATCATATTCATTAATCGGGTAACCTTACACTCTACTACCAGCAACCCTTGTTCCTTCCTATCTATTTCCACTGTACCCGACTTACCAATCCACTGTTACGGGTACCAATGATCACAATGGATCAGGGAGCTACCTGTAAAAGAAGGCAGACGCAAAAATACCAATCTCATTTAATTACTTTGCACTCATGTAATAACCACAAACTCAAGAAGTTTTAAAACCTTTATCTAAAGTTCAGATTCAGAAAGCATGAGATTTACAGCCAGTAAACTGTCAATAACTAAAATTAGAAAGAGCACGTATCCATAAAGAAAGTAAATCAGACCAACCATTTAGGACTCTAAAGGAAGGTAAGAACAGGGAACATGCTAATCAGCAGTTTCAGAATTTAGACTTGATATGGAGTAACTAAAGGATGGGGAAAAATAAGGAACATACTAAAATGTCACAGTTATATATATATATCCTTGCAAAAGCAGGTAGGGCACGGGAAATTTAGTCAGTCTAAGAAAAACTCGGAAAGTAACATGTAACTATGGGAAAGTAAAAAGTGGATCACGCTAATATTCCAGAACCATCATTTCATTCAGCTAAAGGAAGGTAAAGAAAAAGGAATATCTATATTTCATGAGCTGTATGTAGGAACGTGCTTAAAGGATGGGGAAAAACTGGAACATGCTAGTATAACAACGATAATATATGACCTTTTCATTTATCAATTCAGAAAGAAAGCATGGGAAATCAATATGCAAGAGTACGTCTTTATTAAAGCAAAGAAAGAAAAAGTGAAGGATGCAGAATAGGTTTCCCAGCACTATATTTACCTAGTACGGTGTGAAGACCAACCCTGGCCACGGGTCAGTTAAGGACAGGAGAAACCCCAAGGAAGGACAGTCGCCAGTAGGCCAGCAGGTGCAGAATGGACACCCCAGGACAGGACAGGAAGACCAGATTAGGATCAGGACAGGACCACCAAGGTAAGACCAGCACCCGCAGTTCGGAAGCAACGCCTGCGCTCCACCCTCTCTGCAGCTAACAGTCCGAACCCCAATTGGGTTATCGAATTCCCAGGCAAAGTGCTCCGCCAGCACTTAAAGCTTCCCAACAAACCCCCCTGGGTCTACGGAAATTACGGGCAGAGTGCTCCGCAGCTCTCTGTATCAGTCACCTATTGAGTGCGTCGGGTCAGTGACAGGTCAGCTATTCGGACAAGTCGGACAATTTCTCTAGCTAAACCTAGACTAGTTATACTGTTTTCGGGTCAGTGTACCACCCCCCAAATGTTGCAAGTGTAAGAATCCCCAATTTCGATTGGTTCACAAGTAGGATAGGTCAACACACCAAACAGAATTTACTTTCACAAGTCCTAATTTACATCTTTTGGGACCGCCTATTGAATTTGGGGTTCCCATGACACAGGTCTCAATATTACAATAGCGCATCTATCAATTATGATACATTTAGTACATTTCAGCTTCTTCTGCTAGGCGAAGGTGCATCTTCCCAGGCACATCTTGGCTGGGACCTCGGGTTGGCAAGTGTTGAATGCCATAGAGTTCATCCACTGGCGGAAGACTGTCATGCGCAGAAAGGCTGTTCAATATGGAGTATTCCCATCCCTCATGCCCACGGATTACGATACATGAAAAGTAAAGGAAAACAAGTTAGAATACAGGAAATAAATGAATACACTGTATACCAGGAATCCCTATATGACTCCCCTTTACTGTATCTAAACTATAGCATTAAGATTAGTGCAAAATGAACAGCGGTGCAAAAGCTGCATGGCAAGCGTCGGCATGTGAAAACACAAAGCAGCCATCTTAAGTCGAGTGCGCAAGCGCGAAAAGTTCCCACCAGAACTGCGAGTCCGTCACGTCACGTGAGTGTGACCGACGCATGCGCAGAAGAAATTCCCGCTAAGAAGCGGCCATTTTTAGAGGCAAGCGTATTACAGTTAATAAACACATAGGCAAGCTTCTCTGGGAAACCCCAAATGTCAGAATAAATGGGAATATAGTAAGACAAACAAGTTGATTTAGTTCATTATGGTTATCCGATGTTCATGAATACAAGCAAGCCGCTTTATGTGCGAATTCGTGCTCCATCAATCCCCTCTTTGATGATATTTTATATCATCACAAATCAATAGAACCAGATGCCAACTTCCTTTTAAACTTTTCCCATCTCAATCTCTTCCAACATTCGATTCAGTTTCTCTTTTGTCTCTTTGTTAGGGTGAGAATTTTTCACCCTTTTATAAATCTGATTATTCAGTTCCTCTAATTCAAGCTCATCCACATTCCTCTTCACTCCTCTCTTGTTCACAGTGTACTTTCTTTGGTGTTTGCGACATTTGCAACAGACAAATATGAGGAATATTACCAAACCTATTCCCGCAATTGGCATCAGTACCTTAATCAAAAAAACTTTTACCTAAGTTCGAAAACCAATGACCTACAGCGGAGAGACCATCAGTAAGTCTCTTCCAGGCACTGTCAACCTCCAGTGGTTTGAGTTCTTTTTCCAAATTTGTAATGTTCCTTACATACCTTTTGATTTCTACACTTTTGTCAGGTATGTAAGTGCAACAATGTTGCGCTTTCAACATTCGGCAGACTCCGCCCTCTTTTGCCAATAGAGTATCAAGAGCAAGTCTGTTCTGCAAAACCATCGATCTGACCGCAACCATTTCGGTATTGATCATCAGAAAACCTCCAGCAGTGACAGTAGATAACCCATCCACTACTGTTGACAATTTTCAAATTTTGTGTGTGTTCAGAACCACTCCCACTGCAGGTATCAATGCACTAAATATATCACCCATTATTTCTCCTACACTTTCTCTTTTTTCTACATACTAAATCACTAGTGTTTTCATTGCTTCCAGTAACTTCATTCACGTGGTTTATTTTTGGGAAGACAATTCCAAAATAGCAGCTTCCATACCAGTGATCTGGCAATTTAAATTAGGCCTTGTTCCCACATATATAATATATTCCGGGAAACACGGGCTCTGACCCATTTTTGAAACCCCAACCCCCAATTACCTTATAATTGTGTTCGCATTGACTGGAACCAATGAAAATGTTATTTTAACAACTAGTCTTTTCTCGGTGAAGACAAAGTTTCCCTTTCTTTTCGAAATCCAAAAGCATTGCAGCATTAGCTCCACCATTTGAGGTGCTCCCTATGTTTTCAGCCCACTTAGGAGTTTTCTGCCTTTTATCATTCGCTTTTCTTTGAAAACTTTCTCTTCTCTTCTCTGCCATATTTAGAAACATTTTCTCTTGTTCGTGTGATGAACAGGTCAAGTTATTTCTATGACCTTCTCCTAAATCTATTGTGCCTATAGTTAGAAAATATTCTCCCATATAATGGGTTACATCACTCTTAGTATGTACAGGGTTCAGATTTCCACGAATAGGAAGTTCAGAAAATATCACATCTGAGTTAGAGTAGTAATATTGTAACGGTCCTCTTTTATGGAATAAACTAGCTAAAATACTACAGGAAATTCCATAGGTTAAGGGCAAGTGGTGATAAGTTACACCTTCAGCTACTGAAGTGGGTAGCTTCATGCAGACATAACAATCTTCTATTTCCATAGTTTCTACATAATGTACTAACAGCTTTGCGAAAACATTTAAATGAGTTTTGTTCTTAATCTTGTTAAAGTGTAATCCTTCCTCATCTGGTGTTTCTAAACCTACATTTGTTTGTTTCAGGCTAAGTGGTTTGTCTAGTGCATCTACTCTTTGTGGTGTATTTCTAGTGTGCGATTCTACAGTGTCATCAGGTAAGTTGTTATTTGGGTACAAACTCGGGTTTTTGCTCATCATAGAAGGGATAGCTATTGTTAGTCCTATCCACAGTATCAGTACTATAGCTACACTACAAAAACATACTTGGCAGCATGTTTTACAACAACTTTGTCTCGGTCTCCCATTCTCAGAAGAATCAGACATTTTTAGCTCACAAGAGGTTACAACCCCTCTTTGTAAATCTACACAGCTTGCTTACTTGAGTAACTTTTTCAGGTTGCGTTTGCTTCTTCACTGGTCTGTTCAGCAATCAATTCCTCATCACTTTCATCACTTATTTCCAGATTCTCAAACTCCTTCAATACAAAGTAGGTCCACTCAGGACTCGCATACTTATTATTCAGTTTCTTGATGCGAGCACTTCTTCTCTTTATCTTTGTGTGCACTGGGTCAGTTTGACTTGAAACCTCGTTTATTTGTTCAGGCTCCTCATTTATTGTCTTCAAACGCAGTCTCAGACTTTTCACAAATCGAGGTACTGAATCACCTTTTCTGAGTCTTTTAACTGGCACTGTGTCTTGGCCTTCGTTCAACACTCTTTTGTTTTCGTTCAGTTGTGGTACATTGGAATCAAGTTCATCTTCAGTATTATTCCCTAACTGACTAGGTCCAGGTCTTTCATCTGTTTCTTCTGCCTGGTCCCTAAACTGGCCTTGTTCAGGTATATGCTGAGTTTGGTTTTGATCTGTTTCGATCTCTTCTTCCTGAACACAATTGTCTAATCCTATCTGTTCCTGTTCACGCTCTTCGAACTCTTGATTTTCTTCCGCATGAACTTCCGCCCTAATTTCTATCTGTCCCTTTTCTGGTGCAGGTGTTCTAGGTGGAGTATCAACTACCTGCTCTTTCCCTATCTGGTCCTCCTCAGAATCAGATTTAACGTGGATTTCGATGATCTGAGTAGCTTCTTCTTCACCTGTCTCGTCCTCACTATCCCACTGTCTGTTCTAACTGGGCTTGACTTCTGGTTCGTATAGGGTCGATTGTCAGGTCAATTAGTGGTACCCAATCTTGTTGACTGGAACTCGGTTGTTCTTCTTCAGCTATTTCAGGACCGATGTCTTGGGATCCTTCAGCTGGGCAACCTTCAGCCTCAGTTTGATCAGGTTCAGTCACTCTCTTCGTGTGGCTGGCATGGATCCAGCGAGGTACTCCTGCACACTTTACAGCTGTGGTGGTAACCAGGATCACCTGTCGTGGCTTTCCCCACCTGGGTTCAAGGCAACTTTTCCGAGTGTGCTTCTTTATTACGACCCAATCACCGGAATTTAGGCCATGGGCTGGAGTCGTTGGCCTGGCGACGTCTTCTCCCCCAACCTGGCGAGAGATAGAACGTACTTGGTCAGCCAGCTCTTACAATATTCCAGTACCAAATCATCAGATATTCTTATTATTTTGTATCCTGGCACCCATGCTTGCCGCATTGCTCTTCCCATCAGGATTTCATGTGGACTCAAGCCTGTGTTCCGATCTGGAATACTTCTGAGTCCCATCAACACAAGAGGCAGAGCATCTGGCCATTCCAGTTGAGTGCATTCACACATCTTTCCCAATCTTGACTTGATTGTGCCATTTATCTGTTCTACCACTCCAGAAGCCTCTGGACGATATGCACAGTGCAGATGTTGCGTAATTTTGAATGCTTCACAGATTTGTTTTATTATTTCATTCTGGAAATGACTTCCTCTGTCCGATTCAATTAAGACTGGGAAACCGTAACGAGGTATAAGTTCCCTAAGCAATAATTTTGCTACTGTGATGCTGTCATTTCTACGTGCAGGGAAAGCTTCCACCCATTTTGAAAACAGGCAGACAATGACAAGTAGGTATTTCATTCCTCGACAAGGGGGTAACTGAATGAAGTCAAGTTGTAGTCTAATAAAAGGGCCTTCTGCCTTTCCAATTTTCCCTGGCAAAACGATTGTTTTCTTCCCAGGGGTAAATTGCTGGCAGGTCAAACACCTCTGGCAGAGTGCCTCTGCTACGCTTCTGAATTTCGAATTGAACCATGTCTGGCGGAACATGCGAATCATCGCATCTCTGCCCACATGTGTGTCTCCATGTATCAGCCTAGCCATAGGAGCAAGCATACAGTCTGGCAACACAGGCAAATCATCAAGGTAAACAATGACACCATCTGCATTTCTTCTGCAACACCCAAAGCTTCTCCATCTCTGTTTCTCCTGTGGCTCTGCTGCTTCCTGTAAGTCTCTCACTTCCCCCCATGTATTCACTTCCTCTAGCATCAAAAGTTGGCAGCTGCTTCCAGTTCCCCCAACCCTTATATTGACTGAGATTTTGTACTTCGCACAATGTTGGGCTAACTGGTCAGCATATCGATTACCTGCTGTCACATTGTCATCACCAGAGTTGTGAGCAGCACACTTGACCACAGCCAATTCTTTTGGTAACTGGATTGATTCCAGTAAATCCTGTACATATTTTCCATTTCGGATAGGGGTGCCTGAAGAGGTCAGGAACTCCCTCTATAGCCACAATTGGCCAAAGTCATGCACAACCCCATAACCATACTGGCTATCAGTATATATGGTTATTCTCAAATTTCTCCCAAATTTACAAGCTTTTGTCAATGCAATTAATTCGGCTATTTGTGCAGACGTGACTCCATACAAGTAGGATGCTTCCACTGGACGATCTAAAGTGCACACTGAGTAGGCAGCACTTAGGCCACCGTCCTCGTGTCTCATGCATGAACCGTCTACAAACAGTTCATAATCTTCATTGTACAGAGGGCTCTCTTTAATGTCTGGGCGTGGTTTTGTACTGAATTCAGTCAAGTCAATGCAGTCATGCGTAAATTCTTCCCTCACTTCTTCTGCAAATGAGCTAGGCAGTAAGGTAGCAGGATTCAAAATGTTACATCTTTCGATCGTTACATTTCCTGCACCTACAAGGATTCTCTCATACTTAGTCAGCCGACTAGGAGTGAGATACTGCGTCTTGGTTCTTGTCAGTAGAATTACAACAGAATGAGGAACATATACAGTTACAGGATGTCCCATCACGATGGATTGACTCTGCTCAAGACTCATGCAAGTTGCAGCTACAGCTGTTAAACACCCAGGTAATCCCGCTGCTACTGGGTCCAATGTGGAAGAAAAGTATGCCACTGGACGTCGAGTCATACCATTAATTTGGGTCAGGACTTAATGTGCACAATTGTCTCGTGTGTCACAGAATAGTGCAAAATCGTCCGAGTAATCCGGCATTCCCAATGCAGGAGCAGTACAAAGACAGTCTCGCAATTTGATAAAAGCTGACATGCTTTCGTCATTCCACTCCACTGGGTCACTTGCTCCTTTCCTGGTCATTTTTATCAAAGGTCTTGCAAGGACTGCAAATCCCACAATCCACTGCCTACAGTACCCTACCACTCCCAGGAACATTCTGATTTCCTTCTGGGAATTTGGCAATTCCATGTTTTGAATTATCCTGATTCTTTCTGAGGTGACTTTCCTAATATCTCTCTCTATCTGATGTCCCAGATATTTCACTGATGTGGTACAGAATTGCAGCTTTTCTGGTGATACTTTATGCCCTCCCTCCCCTAAATGGTTCAGCAAGGCAATTGTGTCAGTCACACAGTCTCTTCGACTCTTAGACGCCACCAAGAGGTCGTCTATGTACTGCACCAAAACTGAATTGCCGGGCAAAATTAAGGTCTCAAGGCATTTTTTCAGACTCTGATTAAAGATTGAGGGGCTTTCTGTATACCCCTGAGGGACGCGATTCCAGACATACACGTGACTGTCAAATTCAAATGAGAAGAGAAATTTGCTGTCTGGATGCAATGGGATTGAAAAGAATGCATGACATAAGTCGATAACGGTAAACCATCCAGCATTCCATGGAATTTGGTATAGAAATCACTGCAGGGTTTGGCACGACCGGACAACAAGGAACCACAATTTTGTTAACCTTGCGCAGGTCCTGTATTACCCTGTACTTACCGCTAGGTTTTTTTATTCCAATTATGGGCGAATTGCATGGACTGCTCATCACTTCTTGTATGATTTTGGCCTCTAACAATCTTTTTATTTCAATGGCAACTCCTGCTTTTACTTCTGCACTCATTTTGTACCGTTTAATGTTTGGGTATACTGCATTCTCTTTTATGGTTATTTTAATTGGGTCAACATTTTCCATTAATCCTACATCTTTTCCAGTAAAATCCCATACTTCTGGTTTCACTGTTTCTTGGAGCTCTTCAGGTAAGTCTGTTATGGTCAGTCTTTTAATTTCTGAATCGGGTCTTGCTAACATTAATTTGTAAATTCCATCTTCGTCTGGGGTTTGAATTTCAACTCCATTTGGTGTGCAAAAGATGGTACAATTCATTTTACACAACAAATCTCTTCCTAACAGGTTTACAGGACTGGAGTCACAAACGACAAATCTGTGCATCTCTTTAAAATTTCCAATTTTAATCTCCATGGGTTTTGTAACTGGGGTACTAATTAGATGATTAGAAACGCCAACTACCTGGATTGCTTCTCCCGAGAGGGGTAGGTTTGGAACGTCTGCTGTTCTCACAGTAGAACGGGTGGCACCAGTGTCCAACAGAAAGGTGACGTCATTTCCTTCAACCTTTCCTTCAATGTATGGCCCTGTCTGGTCCACCGGCAAGGAGGCGCCAAGTACGCACTCCTCGTCCTCCCCTCTCAGGTACCGTCAGTAGGTGTCATCACAGAGAAACGTGTCATTTAACAGGAATTGTGAAACGGCTGCATTTCTATCCTCCCTTCCTTCCCACACTTCAGTGTCGTCACCCTGCTGTGCTTTGCTCTTATAATTTTGTCTAGGTGCTCGAGGCAACTGATTCTGTTTTACCTGATGCTGGGTCTTCCGTGGTTTTTCATTCTGCGTCTGTGGAATTAAATCAGTTATTTTCACATTACCATTCTGTACATGTGGACACTCGTCTCTTCAGTGACCTATCTGACCGCACCCGTGACAGGGGAACTTCTTTTTAGCCTCTTCTTTACTCATTTTAACTCTGGGCTTTCCCCAACCCCCGGAGCCTTGACTCTGGTTACTGGCCAACTTCTTTAACTGCTGTTCTTGTTGTTCTGCTAATTTCACCTGTGCCTACATAACTTTTTCCTTTAACTCTTTTCGTTTGTCTGCCAATTCATCCTCACAATATTTAGCATACTTTAAAACCTCATCAATTGGTTTAAACTGCCAGCAGATTTTATTGTCTTTGATCCACTGTGAAATTTCAGGTCTTAATCCTAATACAAACCTGTAAATGAAATGGGTCATGTCCTTCATTTCGATGTTGTCTAGACCACTGTATGTTTTGAACACCTGTAACAATCGTTCATTATAGGAATGCACAGTTTCATCTCTATTCTGGGTAGTTCTGTCTATTCGGGTCCAATCAGTTTCTTTTGCAGGCACCTTTCCTTACCTGATTGTATTTTTTCATAACTTCTGCTGATGGAGCCCCTGAAATTGGGTCCCTCGGGTATTCCTCACTAGGCCAATCAATTGCGATTTTACATTCTGTCCACAGATCTACAGGCACCACAATGTCAAAGAACCCATCTAAATCTTTCCAGAGACATTTCTGGACCTTCACAAATCTCTCGACCTGTCTGTACCAATCTACAGGTTTTTCTCGTAATTTTGGGAAATCATTAGTAAAGGACACAATATCCTGTCTGGACCATGGAACGTGCACATACTTTCCACCTGGCACTTCTCGCATAGGATACAATTTTTCTGCCTTGTCTGCTTCTTGCAACACATATTCAGTTGTCATTTGCTTGGACCTTTTGTCTTCTTTTTTCTTGGCCCACCTGGATTTCCATTTTTCTAAGTCTTCCCATTTTTGTAACAGGTTTAGCAATTCTCTGATCTGTACCTTTTTTCCTGACACATTCATGTTTTTCAAATCTTTGTCTGAAAATTCTGCTCGGTAAGGTTTTTGCAAAACCTTTGATTTGCTAATATCTATTCCCATACTAGCTGCCGTGTCCATTAGTTTCTCATGGAACACTCTGGTATTTCGAGTTAGGCTCTTACAAATGAACAACAATTCTTCCTCAGAAAAGGTATTCAGTCTGTCTAACCCCACATTTCCAGCCATCAGTTCTTCCAATTCTATTCTTAATTTGTAAATATCTAATGGTTTCGACTGAGGATTCTGTTTCTCTAATTCTCGACTCCATCTTTCAATTTCTTCAGGAGTCACTACTGTGACATTTTTAGTACCTGAAGTTGATTCCATTTGAATTTCTCTCGAAGTGAAAGGAGTGTTTCTTCTCTGTGAACCCCTTTCTGGTTCCCTATTCGGTAGATCCATTAAAGAAATCACGGATTCACATTCACGCGCCTGATCATCTACAATTAAGGGCTCTTTCCTCGGCTGCACTACAGCTGGAGTTATCCCCGTACAAAGGAACAACTGGTCCAATCGTTACTGGGATGGTCAGGGCTTCAGGACTTGTATTTAGTTGGGAGATTTTCTGAATTAATTCTGTTCTCTGTTTGGCTAGGGCCTCTCGCTCTCTCTCCTGCAGTACCCTTTCCATGGAGTTTTCATGCAATATTTGCGTAGTCAGAGTTGGGGTATAATTCGGGGCAGTTGGATGTGTCATACTCGGTCCTTCACCATAATTAGGTTTCAGGAATGGATTTCCTGTGCTTAAGGGTCTTGACTCTTCCTCATAAGGAGGTCTTAGACAGGAGTCTCTCTCACCTAGGTATCTTGACTCTTCGCTATAAGGGGGTCTCAGACAGGTGTCTCTAGCACTGAGGGGTCTTGAACTTTCATTATAAGGAGGGGGGTTCTTCATTAATATCTCCTCCAAATAATCATCATCTGAATCCCCGCTAGTCAATAAATGTTTTGTTTTCTCCGTCCTTTTCTCTCCCAGGGGCGCTTCTAGGGTTATTACGGGGTATAGTCCCTCCACTATCATGTTCTGTCTCCACTCTTTCATTCTTTTTCTCGGGTTTCTTATTTCTCCTTTGGATACCATTTGGTTAACCCTTTGTCCATTCTGGGTCTGTCTCGCTCAAAAGCCTCTATCTCCCATTCTTCTAAGGCCTCATATTGCGTCAATCTGGGTCTGGGATGCAAATCATTCATTCGGGTTCTCAAATTGAACAAAATTCTGCTGTTAAATGTTCCATCTAATGGAAACGCCAAAATTCCATCATTTTTAGTGTACTCCACCCAATTTTCCAACCACACACAAGAGTGGTACCCTTTGTCAAACATCATGAATGATGCGGGAGTGTTAGGTGGTGGAATGACAACTCCTTCTCTAGTTTTGATAGGCTTGTCCTTTTTGAAATAATTCTTCACTTTGTTTACTAATGTCATTTTCCTCTTATTTCCGTACATAATGTTGTATCTACGACCTTTCCACTTCTCCTTTCCGAACCCTAAATATTTTGGATCAGGTCTAGTCTCTGGGTTAGACGTCTGCCACATATACTTTTCCGCAATTTACCTTTGTTTACAAAATCACTTCCAATACAAAAGCGTATTTTATTTTCGTGCAACCAATCAAATGCGCGAATTCAAATTAATTCTGCCAATGGGTGCGCGGCGTTTCTCGCAAACGAGTTCTCACGCTCCTGTGCTCACCCCTCCTTCACAATTCCGCCTCAGCTACACGCCCGCTGTCTCGACCAATACCAGCGCGGCACTGAGTGACGTCAGCGCAGCTCCGCAACTGACTCCCTCCTTCACAAGGTAAGAAACGCTACGATTTCTACCCTTTAAAGTGCAAGTGCTTAGTTTAATTAACAACGTAAAACATTTGCCACTGTACTCGAGTGTCTAAAAAAAGAAAAGATTTGTTTCACTGCAAGTAAACCACTTCTATTTACTTTTCAAATACTGCGAGTAGATCCCTTCTGCCTACTCTTCACACAAGCATTAGTGAACCTGCTACTCCTTCGACTCATCCACTACGGGATATATACTAAGCCAAAAGTTTCACCAGTGAACTCCTTTGCTATCAATCAAGCTTAGATGAACCTGCTACTCCTTCCGTGTGACCCTTACTAGGTTATATCACAATAGAAGTTTTGCCAGCGAACTCCTTGCTAATTTATTCAAACATTCATTCAGAAAACCCTAATCAGTGATTCCAGTTCTGCCTAACCTGCACCAATTTTCCTCAAGCCACTGACCTCGCTACGGCGTGGATTCTCCTCACCACCCGCTATTCAATTCCCCGGGGATTCCAGACAAACATGTAACAATTTTACTAACGAGTAGATTAGTACATATATCAATATATCAACAGGAAAAACAATTTAAAACATTTCATAATTTTCAAAACAATAAAACAACAATTGTACAGTCGATCGATCAATTAGCAGCAACATTTTCACAATTAGCAGCAAATAACCTACCTACCTATCTTTACTAGTTATACCTAGCTTTAACTAGTCCCTAACCATTTCCTCTGCTACCAGAAAAATTACTGATAGAGCGCGCAGGTCACCCGACTATAATTTTACCATACACGTTTGGGCCCATATATTTCAATTGATCATATTCATTAATCGGGTAACCTTACACTCTACTACCAGCAACCCTTGTTACTTCCTATCTATTTCCACTGTACCCGACTTACCAATCCACTGTTACGGGTACCTATGATCACAATGGATCAGGGAGCTAGCTGTAAAAGAAGGCAGACGCAAAAATACCAATCTCATTTAATTACTTTGCACTCATGTAATAACCACAAACTCAAGAAGTTTTAAAACCTTTATCTAAAGTTCAGATTCAGAAAGCATGAGATTTACAGCCAGTAAACTGTCAATAACTAAAATTAGAAAGAGCACGTATCCATAAAGAAAGTAAATCAGACCAACCATTTAGGACTCTAAAGGAAGGTAAGAACAGGGAACATGCTAATCAGCAGTTTCAGAATTTAGACTTGATATGGAGTAACTAAAGGACGGGGAAAAATAAGGAACATACTAAAATGTCACAGTTATATATATATATCCTTGCAAAAGCGGGTAGGGCACGGGAAATTTAGTCAGTCTAAGAAAAACTCGGAAAGTAACATGTAACTACGGGAAGGTAAAAAGTGGATCAAGCTAATATTCCAGAACCATCATTTCATTCAGCTAAAGGAAGGTAAAGAAAAAGGAACATCTATATTTCATGAGCTGTATGTAGGAACGTGCTTAAAGGATAGGGAAAAACTGGAACATGCTAGTATAACAACGATAATATATGACCTTTTCATTTATCAATTCAGAAAGAAAGCATAGGAAATCAATATGCAAGAGTACGTCTTTATTAAAGCAAAGAAAGAAAAAGTGAAGGATGCAGAATAGGTTTCCCAGCACTATATTTACCTAGTACGGTGTGAAGACCAACCCTGGCCACGGGTCAGTTAAGGACAGGAGAAACCCCAAGGAAGGGCAGTCGCCAGTAGGCCAGCAGGTGCAGAATGGACACCCCAGGACAGGAAAGGAAGACCAGATTAAGATCAGGACAGGACCACCAAGGTAAGACCAGCACCCGCAGTTCGGAAGCAACGCCTGCGCTCCACCCTCTCTGCAGCTAACAGTCCGAACCCCAATTGGGTTATCAAATTCCCAGGCAAAGTGCTCCGCCAGCACTTAAAGCTTCCCAACAAACCCCCCTGGGTCTATGGAAATTACGGGCAGAGTGCTCCGCAGCTCTCTGTATCAGTCACCTATTGAGTGCGTTGGGTCAGTGACAGGTCAGCTATTCGGACAAGTCGGACAATTTCTGTAGCTAAACCTAGGCTAGTTATACTGTTTTCGGGTCAGTGTACCACCCCCCAAATGTTGCAAGTGTAAGAATCCCCAATTTCGATTGGTTCACAAGTAGGATAGGCCAACACACCAACCAGAATTTACTTTCACAAGTCCTAATTTACATCTTTTGGGACCGCCTATTGAATTTGGCGTTCCCATGACACAGGTCTCAATATTACAATAGCGCATCTATCAATTATGATACATTTAGTACATTTCAGCTTCTTCTGCTAGGTGAAGGTGCATCTTCCCAGGCACATCTTGGCTGGTACCTCGGGTTGGCAAGTGTTCAATGCCATAGAGTTCATCCACTGGCGGAAGACTGTCATGCGCAGAAAGGCTGTTCAATATGGAGTATTCCCATCCCTCATGCCCACGGATTACGATACATGAAAAGTAAAGGAAAACAATTTAGAATACAGGAAATAAATGAATACACTGTATACCAGGAATCCCTATATGACTCCCCTTTACTGTATATAAACTATAGCATTAAGATTAGTGCAAAATGAACAGCGGTGCAAAAGCTGCATGGCAAGCGTCGGCATGTGAAAACACAAAGCAGCCATCTTAAGTCGAGTGCGCAAGCGCGAAAAGTTCCCACCAGAACTGCGAGTACATCACGTCACATGAGTGTGACCGACGCATGCGTAGAAGAAATTCCCGCTAAGAAGCGGCCATTTTTAGAGGCAAGCATATTACAGTTAATAAACACATAGGCAAGCTTCTCTGTGAAACCCCAAATGTCAGAATAAATGGGAAATTAGTAAAACAAACAAGTTGATTTAGTTCATTATGGTTATCCGAGGTTCATGAATACAAGCAAGCCGCTTATGTGCGAATTCTTGCTCCATCAATAGTTCGGCAGATGGGATATCTGTCACTGTTGTGACAGACTAACCCGTCTGTCAAAACAGAAATCAGTCCCTAAGTCTTTTATGGCCAAGAATCAGTGAGCACCCAGGAGAAAAGAGGCTGTGCTTTTTGTGAGAGGACTTTGACTCTGTAAATGATTATAGAGTGTTGCATCCTTTGGAGATTTGAGTCCTGACAAACAGCTTAACAATCAAGTGTACACATTAGAAATATGGGAGCATATTTACGAACCCTTAATGCCACCGCAGTGTCACTTTCTTTGATGCTCCATTGGGGTTGCTCTTCCTTGTAACAGGTAACAGGAGGGCTTGTTGGCTCCTATGTTGGGCAGGGGGCTTTATAGTGTGCATTGTGTGTTGGGTACCATAACTGACAATTTGGATTCTCAAGCTGTCCTCTTACCTACTTATGAGGGCATCAAATCACAATCAGAGTGGTAGAGAAAGGGGATGGGGCCACGAAGACCTCTCTGCAATCACGCAATGTGGGACTTACTGAAGGTAACAGGAGGGGTAGTCGGCCCACAAGGATGTCTTTAGTGGCCAACAACTCCTCCTGTTACCTCCAGTAAGTCCCACACAGCGCAATTGCTTAGAGGTCTTCGGAGGCCGTGCCTCCTTTCTTCACAATTCAGCAAATGCGCCACCTGGCGCACTAATGGTTGGAGCATGAAGACCTCTTCGCTCCAGAGGGTCCTTGGTGGCCAGCAAGCCCTCCTGTTACCTGTTACAAGGAAGAGCAGAGTAAATTCCTCTGCTGTCCTAGCTGAAAGACACACAAGCCATCAAACTCTTAATAAGGCTATCAGTATTTTCTTTATATAAGTGGATTTTAACTGGCGATTGTAACATTCAGTGCGAGCTGTCCACATTTATGTGTTGAGTAGCTAGTGGCCATCATGCTTTTCCAGTACTCTAATTAAGTGGAGTGCAGTACGTGGGAGTTAGTGCAATAACCACATATATATTTGATTTCTGAGCCACTCTAAACCAGGGTCCTTCTCCAACATGTATATATGATATACCATTTGCAGGCACTTTAAATAAACCTTAGGTCCTGTAAAAAAAATTACAGCTGAACCAAGCAACCCTTCCAGTTATTAACCTGGGATGGTTTTATCTTATCCCTCAGAGATCCCTGAATCTCTAGTGACTTAACACCTCAACTCAAGATACATTTCTATGAGGATTTAGGTATTCTTGTACTATAGCGGGAGAGCTCCTGGTGAGGGGTCTGGCATTTCTGCCACATGGTGGCAGCACCAGTGAAAAGGTCCATCGAACTCTTGCACCTCCTTGATGGGTGGTAGAGCTGTAGTGGTCTTTGAATGGTTGCCAGTGTTTGATACTCTGGCCTTTAGGATCAGCCCCCACCATCTATTCCTGGTAGGCAGGGTGCAGAACAAGTCCCTAGCTTAGCTGAACATATTCCTGGGAAACATGATGCTTTATCCCTGAGGAAATTACCTTTGCATATGTACTTCCTGTTTGTAACAGCAATATAGTCCTAGAAGAAGGGTAACAAATAATGTAGATGATAGCCAACTCTACCTGGTGTTTTCAAGAGAGGAGGGCTATCAACTCAGTATATATTCAAACACCTATCACATCATTAAGAGATTCATGAACACAAACACACTATGGGCCTTATTTAGAAGAGAGTGATAAATAAGATTCAACCAGAGCACTTATATCCCTTTTGCACCTGCAGCAATATAGCCACATGATTGACCTCAACTGGAAGGCGTGCCATTGGGGGAAACTGCTCTAGATCTGCTAATGACTCCACCAAGGTTCAGAGTTAAACCTACCACATTTGTGGTGATCAAGTCACCTAGCATCGGGTGGTTAATCCTCCTGCTACATCTTTCATAAGGTTTACTCGCGTGGAAAAAGTCACCATATGAAGAAAGTTATTCACTTAGTAGTGATGGGCATTGGTACAATTTACACTAAAGGCCCATCCAAAAGTGGCCGCTCACTTGACAGATAAAGCCACTTTTGTTTTAGAATACTCCTCTAGCCAGCTGAAGGACACTAAATGTAATTGTATTTTTGACCGTGGCAGACAATTCACTACAAAGGCCATTGCAATTTCCTCCACCAAACTATAGACCTAGTCCTTTGTGTTATTGTGTTAAAAACATAGGCCTCGTTTACACAGTTGTGCATCAGGCCATTAATCATTTCTCCTTTCTGGAACATTATGCCTAAATATGACTTGTTGGTCCTGTGGTGGACAGAGCAAGTAGTCAAGGATTTCCGCTGCCAAAGCCAGATGAGATTCCACTGGTGGAAACTCCGAAGTTCCTGCACCTCTAAATGGCACAGTGAGGCGGCATGGCCAAGATGGGGGTCTGGTAATACTCTTGTGTCATACTTCAGCTCCGGCCCAATATAAAATAAGCTGAATTCCCCATAATTTGGGCCTGTTCTCGCTGGGCATCAGGTTCCCTCGGTGCCTGATGCCACAGCGACACAAAGGAAGAAGACGATGACCAGCGCCACAGCTAGGTGCGCGACCAGCGATTCATGCTAATATCGATCCCGCTGGACCATGGTACAAGATCTGCAGCCGAACATGGAGTGACGCTCCTGTAGAAACCTCCCAGCAGAGAAAACAAACAATGCTGCAAGGGTGCAAACAGTAGAGTGGTGGAGGCCTGAGGCATGGCTGGAGGGCAACATGGGCAACCTTTGGCACTCCCCCAAACCACTGCAGCCAAACCAAATGCCAGACATGGGGGAGCAAGGGACAGTCCACATTAAACTAGATGCAGGCATCAGGCCAAATGGTGAGAGAGCCTGAAAAATGTCTCGTGCAAAGACATTTGGTAGATGGCAAACCATCATCCTGAGGTGGCCAGAGCGAACCAGACCCAGCTGGTAATGCACCTTCACCCCGCATGCTGTCACAACGCGGTCGTTATAACGACCGCGTTGTGACAACGCATACCATTACTCCGCAAGTCGTTACAACGACTTGCGGAGGGGGGATGAGAAGGTGTTGGATTTAAAATCCAACACCTTCCCTAAAGTCCGCACAGACTGGAGTTGGAATAGTAAATTTTAGTATTCCAACATCAAGCGCCCCCTCTCCGCAAGTCGTTGTAACAACTTTCAAAGTAATGGTATGCGTTGCCACAATGCGGTCATTGTTATGACTGTGTTGTGACAGTGCTACAGCGCGGCTCCAAAAATCATTTTCTTTTTTTTTTTTTTTTTTTTGATTTTATTTGGCAGAGGTAAAACATACAAGGATATAACAGAATGAGGAATCCAACATAAGTCTTTACAAAAAACAACCATTATACAATTTAAATCCAATTATCAATAGGGGACCACAACTTCCGACCAAAAGTCTTCTTTTTAAGTCCCTTCAATTTGTAGACTGCTTTATCCATTCTATAAACATTTAGCAGCTTTCCCAACCATAGCTCAAAAGTTGGTGGGTCTATATCCAACCATCTAGAAGTAATACAGGCTCGATAAATAGACATTCCCATAAACATAAAGTGTTCTTGATCTATAGTTAAATTCCGAGAGGGAAAATAGACACCAAGAATAATAACAACAGGATGGAGCGTAATCTGAACATGCAACAAATTAGTCAAAAACTTTTCGATCTTCTCTATATATACGGCCAATTTGGAACAGCTATAAACATATGAATTGAATCAGCTGCTAAGATTCCACAACGGCTACAGTTAATACCTTTTAAAGCTTTCCATTTTGCCAGTTTTGCAGGTGTATAGTAAAGATCTAAAGTAGACATATAATGTTGACTCTTAAGAGAGCTATTAATTAGTGTCTCATTACTCATCTCAAAAACTTTTACCAAATCAATCCCTTCAATACAGAGCTTTCTCTGCCATTTCAGGGTATGATGGTCAAGGTCGTTTTGCAGCCTATTAGTCATTAGCTGATAAATGATACCGATACGATTGTTCTTCCTAGAACTCTCTAAGATATCAATAGTTTCCATAGTATCAGTAAGTAATAGTTTTTTTTTTTCTAGGAAGCTACGAATCTGTAGATATTTAAAAAAATCGTTCCTAGATAGACCAAATGTCTCTTGTAATTCAGAAAAGGACATGAGAATCCCGCTTTGATACAAATGTCCAAGTAAATGGATCTGTCTCATATGCCATCGGTGAATTACGATATCTTGGAAAATTTCGGATAATGACTTATTATCAGACAAAGGTGTATAGTAATTCAATTTTGGGATTATACGTAAAGTTTTGTTCATTTGCCTCCAAACTGAAAATGCAGCAAGGACCACCTTGAATTTTGTTTTTTTATAGTAACTGGGTTCAATGACTTTCAGCAGGGACTGCCGCGCATGAGTGCCTAGAAGCATTTCAAAAATAGAGGGTGCCATGGCTGGTTCTGTTACATAATCATGAAAAAGCAAGACCCGAATAGTTTTCAAAGCAATAGCCCAGTAATGCAATCTAAAATTCGGGAACCCCAGCCCAGCAGAATCTGATGGAAGAGTACACCATTTTAAAGATCTTCTAGCGCGGCGGTACCCCCACAAGAACCTGGACAACATTCTGTCTATTCTGTTGAAGAGAGACATTGAAAAGAATAAAGGAATAGTACGAAAGAAATACAAAAATTTTGGAAAAATCATCATCTTAATGACATTAGTTCGTCCGTATAACGACAAGTGTAAATTATCAAATCTTTCCAACGTTCTGTTAGTGGATATGAGTAAGGGGTCTATATTTAATGCAACAATATCCTCGACCTTGGGAGATAAAATAACACCAAGATATGAACCAGTAGTATTTAGTGGGATGTCAGTAGGTTTACCCGTTTCCGAATGTATGATCTGGGTTTTTGTGATATTTAACTTATAACCAGAAACTTTCCCAAACTCTCTGGCCACATCAATAATTATAGGTAGCGCAGAGGAGACATCAGAAGTTACAATAGCCACGTCATCTGCGTACGCTAGAACTTTATGGTCAACTTCGAAGAGACGAACTGGTGGGATATTGGGTTCCACAATAAGTCTGTTCAAGTAAGGTTCTAAATATAGCGCAAATAGAAGCGGGGAACAAGGGCAGCCTTGTCTAGTCCCCCTAGTAATCGGAAAAGGTCTCGAGTAGTCAGTACCTAATCTTATTACACCCCTAGGATTAGAATAGAGTGAGCGTACCGCTTGAATGAATTGTGGAGGAAACCCTTTCCATTCTAACACTGTCCAAAGGAATCCCCAGTCTACTCTATCAAACGCTTTTTCAGCATCAAGTAAGATCACCCCGACTGGGGATTCCTTTGCTTGTGCCCAATCTAAAAGTGTAATAACACGTTTAACATGATCAGTAGTGTCTCTATATCTGATAAAACCATGTTGAATGTGAGAAACTAAGCTGGGCATTACCTGGTTAAGTCTATTTGCAAGGATTTTAGAATAAATCTTACTGTCTGCAGTAATAAGAGAGATGGGTCGATATGATCCTAATTCTTTTGAGTCCTTGTTCTTCTTTAAAAAACAACTATAATAGCGGTAGACCAGGAATCAGGTGGCTTCCCTTGAAATGCCGAATTAAAAATCTTTAACAATTCAGGTTTCAACATATGTCTGAATGTCCGGTAAAATTCAAGAGGTATCTGATCAAATCCCATGGCTTTACCTGCCGCGAGACTCAAAATGGCATATTCGATCTCATCCCAACTTATTGAGCGTGTAAATAGATCAGTCTCTCCAGAACACAATAATGATTGGTTAGTACTATGAAGATAATTTACAGGATTGAAAGTCTTATCTACTTCATTGTTAAAATCATTATACAATGTTTTATAGAAATCCAAGAATGATTCTAAAATTCCTTCCCTGCGTTCATGATAAGCACCATTCATATCTTTGACACCCTGAATTTCATTAATAGAAGATTTTTGGCGGAGGCGTTGTGCTAAAATTTTACCGGTGCGCTCACTATACTCATAACGTTCAGTTTTATATAGCTTAAATTTTGATGCTACTTTGTCGGCAATATGAGTCCGTAGGCCAGAACGTTCAATTACTAGACGTAATTGCGCATCTTCTATACCTGTGTTATTTTTACATGCGGTCGAAAGATCCATCTCGATTTGCCTGATCTTATTTAGCCTCTCCTTAAAGTCTGTTTGGATTTTTTTCCTCTTAAAGTTTGCAAAACTAATTGTCTCTCCACGTACGATTGATTTAAAAGCATCCCACACCACTTGTGGGGAGGCCGTGTCATTATTTGTTAGAAAGTAGTCATTAATAATAGTCGCCATAAATTGAAGATAGTCTTCATCTAATAACAAATTTCTCTGGAATGACCAGGATCTAACTGAGTTCTGACGTTCTGTGGGAACCTGGATCTCGGCAATTATGGGATTATGGTCTGAGATAACTTGGGGTAGAATTTCGATACTAATTGTCTCCAAAAACTGCGAAGAGACAAAGAAATAATCTAATCGGGCAAATTTCCGATGGGGACTGGAATAAAAAGTATATCCAGGATCTTTATGATACAATTTATGCCATACGTCCGTTAGCCCGTTATTCAAAACCAACTCCCTAAGGGCACTATAAGTTCTAGATTTATGACCCATATATCTCCTTCCTGATTTAATATTCCAGTCAGCCGGCAGATGAATGTTTAGGTCCCCACATATTATAATTGGTTGTGTCCACATAGCTAATTCTGTATTTATAGTATTGAAAACTTCAGCGTCATCTAGATTTGGACCATACATGCAGCATATAGTGAATTTACACCCACCAATTAGTAATTCAGCAAGCCCCCATCTGCCCCATTTATCGGCTAAAGTTTTCAAACACTTCCCAACTCCCTTTCGCATACAAATAGCAATGCCTCTTTTTATACCCATCTGCTTAGACGTAAGTAACACATCCAATCCCAACTTGTCCAGAAGTGAACGCTTATCCCATGCAATATGAGTTTCCTGGATGCATAATAAGTCAATAGATAAAGTCTGGAGCATTGAGCGAAACATCCCAATCTTTTTGAAGTCATTAAGACCATTGATGTTGATTGTGCATATTTTCACCTTTTTATCCATATTGAAATAGTAATTGAAAAAAAATATTAGCGAGCATCAACAATATATACTCCTCGCTACTACAACTTAAATACCTAATAAACATCCTTGCAATGAATACCTCTGCCTTACACCCCCACCACCAACCCTTGCCCCTTCCCACCCCCACCCATTGCCCCGGAACCCCTCCCCCCACCCTCCCCATTATAGGAGGCATAGGAACTACCAGTTCCTAGAACGTATGGGTGCCGCGTCCCTGGACCATAGCGTCCTGACAGAAAAAGAAAAGGAGAAGAGGGAAACAATGAGAAAAAAAAAAGTAGAGGGAATAGAGAAAGAAAAAAAAGAAGCTTAGCAATCCTACTTACAAAGAAAGAAAAAAAAAAAAAAAGATTAAAGCTTCAACAGAGATTACTAAGCTAATAGCCCTTATAATTCTACAATATAATAGACTTGAATTCTAGAAAACCTTAACTCCTTATTGTTATTCAAATAGAATCCAAATATTCTTTAGCTTTGGTTTCTGAGATAAAGTATTTTACTGTGTCATTTCTAATCAATACACACCATTTCCCTGAAACCTTTTAAACACACAATCATTCGTCAGTGGGGTCCATAACACTGCACGTTCACTCTGTTCACTTACACTTGGCTTCAGAGTTTTTGATGAATCGCAATGGAGAAATGCTGTAACATTTGGTTGAGTGTCTAAAACCTATCTAGTCAGTTATTATTTACACCTACAGTTTTATTACACTTTACCATGGTTTATTCAAACAATTAATTATTCAGACGCACCACCATAGTGGCAATGGATCTGCTAGAAAGAAAATTAGTCGTCGGAAAATCACAAGACCAGCTTTTAAAATTCCATGTTTCCAATTTTATTAAAAGCAAAACTTTATTATGTCTGACATTTGTGCATTGATCAATTCTTTATTCAATAAAATCTTAAACTTTATTTCAAAATTATCATTTTCTTTAGAGCTCAGGAAAAATCGCTTATTTTAGAAAATCAGTTAAAAGTTTAGCAAAGAACAGATAGTTCCAAATTCATTCTCTCCCAACATCCCTAACTAACACCCTCATCTTATCCTTCAGTCCTGCAAAGCAAACAAATAAAGTTCACAAAGAAAAGTTCTTACATCCAGGAATCGATCTTCAGTCTGTCAGCACTTCGTGAAGAAATCGAAAGAGCGACCTCCTCTACACAGAACCAGAGGTTTTTATACTCTAATTTCCTAACTTAATCTATCTAAAAAGTATCTACTATTACTTATTTGGATTCTGATTGGACAAATTCGGGGTGGGTGAGCATCTCCTCACCATTACAACATCATTTTCACAACGATTCAGCAGAAAAATAAAGGAGCTTTGTTTTAGGACAGTCCATGGCCTAGTCATTTCCTTCAGTGGCAACATCAGGACCTTTTCCCAGGATCAGAACATTCAAACGTCCATGTTTGGCACCCATCCTAGGTTCCGGGGCAGGGTAACCTTGAACCTCCCCGAGCAGAGGCAGTTCACTCTGACTTGCAGGCTTTAGGCGCACCTGCGCTGGCAGCCTTTGCTCACAGTTTACCCGGATAGCCATCTTTCATACAGGCCTCCAAGGCCACTTTTTGGAGCTATCATAGAAACAAACACAAATTCATGTTAAATATAGAACTAAAGCCCTTCTGTTTACCACCCACCATACTAATGTTTCCCAATTAGTTGTTACCTAGTAAATAAGCCACACAAATGCATTTTATACTTACATATTCAATCACTTCTTAGCACAAAACGTGTACAACAAGCACATTTTAAGCTACATTTGTTTATTTCTAAGCTGTGCATTAATTCACAACACTACAACAATACATATTAGTTAATTTTATTGCAACATGCGGGCAGAATTAGTACTCCTGTGTGTAAAAATGTATGCATCTTATACTATGGTTGATTAGTTCACAAAACATTCCATTAGTAAATGTTAACGTTATGGAACATTGACTTTGAGAGGGGTACACAAAATTTTGTTTTTACCACCTCGCTCCATCAATTCCCTCATCTGGTGATTTTATCACCAAATATATCTCATAATTTGGGAAAATTTAGCAGAACATGTTTAGAAATCTCTCGTTTAATGTTATCTATACTTTTGTTTCTTTCTCCTTTGAGTCTTTGAAAATCTTTTCTCTTATTTCTTCCATTTCTATTTCATTCTTTTCTCTCATTCTTGCCTGTTGCTCTTTATTCCTTTTTCTTATTGACTTTCTAAAATCTCTTCTACCTTTTGTATATACAGCATAACCTTATCACAAAAATTACTATCACTAAGATTGTTATCTGTATTAGTATTTTACCTATAATTGAACTACCTATTTCTTGGAACCAATGCTTAATTGCTGAGAAACTTTTACCCAGCCTTTCAAGGACACCTTCAACCTCCAGTGGTTCAATTTCTTTATGCAAATCTGTAATATTTATAATATACTTTTCAATATTCTGACATTTATCTGGGATATAAGTACAACAATGTTGCACCTTCAAGATCCCACAGACTCCTCCCTCTTTTGCTAAAATTATATCAAGGGCAAGTCGATTTTGCAAAACCATAGCTCTCATAGCAACCATTTCAGTATTTACCATCAGGAATGCTCCTGCTGTGTCTGTTGATAATCGATCAACTATTGTAGACAATTTTCTCATTCTATTTGCATTAAACGAAATTCGCACTGCTGGTATCAGTGCTCCAAATACATCACCTATTATTTCTAACACACTCTCTCTTCTTTTTGGACTTAGAACTTTACTTATCTCATGCTTTCCATTAGTGCTTCTATCTACATGAAAATTTTTAGGAAAGACCAAACCCACATAACATGTCCCGTATCAATGGTCTGGTAGCCTGTAATAAGCTCTATTCCCACAAATAAAATAAATTCCAGGAAAAACAGGATCATCTCCTCTTTTAAATCCCCAACCCTCTATAATTCTATAGGTGTCTTGACATTGACTTGCACCCGCACAATAATTGCCATACAATGAATTGTCTCTTCTAATACAAAATTTCCCTAACATTTGAGCATCTATATTAATGGCTACATTCACATTCTTATCCTCAATATTCTCATCATCAAATGTAAAATATTTAAATTTTGCATGTTTCATTTTCTCATTTCGTTTGTAAGCAATCCTTCTTTCCTCAACCATGTTTAGGAAGGCCTTTTCCTCAATTCTCATTTTACATGTCAAGTTATTATTAAAAGCATATTCATGTGTCAATTCATCTAATTCTAAGAAACACTCTCCCATTTCTTTTGCAGGTTTCCTTTTATTCAACGCACCATCAATTTTTTATTTTGCGAATATTTCATCTACATTGGAATAATGATATTCCAATTTCCCAGTCTTGTAAAACAAATTTGCAATTACACTACAAGTTACTCCATATGTAAGAGGAAGGTGGTGATATGTCACCCCTTCTGACACTGATGCTGCCAATTTTACACAAACATAACAGTCATCAACATTCATAGTTTTAATGTACTCAAGTAACAACTTTGAAAAGGTGTTTTTAGTAAAATCACTGATCGACCTATCTTGATGCAACTCTGGTTTGTACACGTGAGTCTCATGAACTTTTTTTTTCTCACTTGGCTTATTTGAACTCACATTCTGTTTTAATTTTGTTAAATTGCTTTGAAAAGGAATTACAATAGCTAAAATTACCCATAATATAATCAACAATCCCATACATATTATAAAACATCTACACCATTTTCTAAAAATAGAACATTTCGTTTTATGGTTATTCATTGCAATTTTTCCCTAACACCGTTTCTTCGACCTTATGTCACCTTCAAATTGCACACCACTTAGTACACTAACAAGTTTTCTTCGAACTTGTGTCAATTCTATTCTAGATTATACTATAATTAGATTTTTCTAACAAGTTTTCTTCGACCTTTTGTCAACTCCAACCTCAACTATAATTACAATATCCGTCTTACAGGACTTCAGACTTTTTACTTTAATATCATATACTTTGAGCACCTATCTTCTATTTCTTAGTTGACTTCTTTACTCACTTTTTCCCATTGGTTTTGGGTTGTACAGATTTTCTTGACTGCTATTAACCTCAACAATTGGTGGTAGGACAATATATGTCCACTCAGGTGATTTGTACCTCTGATTTGGACGTTTCACTCTTTTTGGCCTTTGTATAGTTTCTATTTTCTTTCCCAGTGTTTCTTTCTGGCTAGTAATTTCGTTCACTTTCTCTTCTGGTTCTTTTATTTTGTTCACTATTTTGAATCTCAATCCACCAGTTCCTTTAGGCCAATTGTCTCCTTTGCAGACTTTCTTAGTCTTTGGCTCTACTGTGTTATGCTCCACTCTCCAAGCTCTTTTTCTTGAGCTTTTTCTTAATAGAGTTTCGTCTGTACTGTCATCAGTTTCACTTTCAGTATCTTCAACTGTATTATTGACTATGATTTTCACAATGTCCTTGTCTTCATCATATTTAGCTTTCTCTTCTGTTACTCTGTTAGGAACACCTTCATAACTGGTACTTGGAATCTCATCCTTATCGTGAGTTACTTCCTCTTCCCCAATCTCAGGATTTCCGTTCCTGCTTTCAGAGTTTTCAGTTTGTTTTTCAGTTTTCTCCTTTTGAACAGCTTTCTCTTCACTTTCTTTTGCGTCTTTACTGGTGTCTGTCTTTACTGCTTCCCGATCTTCAGGTTGATCTTCTGAATCTGGTATTTCCACAATCTCCCTTTCACCTTCACCTTCAGACGCAGAACTGGCTTCTGATACTTCCAGATGTCGACGTTGCTGTCAATCTTCAGTATCTGGATTCTTTTCTGGTTCAGCTTCAGAATCAGAGTCAGTTGTACTTTCACCGTTGTACGGATATTCAGGTTCAGGCCCACGGATGGTGTGACTAGCATGAACCCACCTTTTCAGTCCAGCACACTTAACTGCAGTAGTACTGACAAAGATAACTTGACGTGGTCTTTGCCACCTTGGTACCAAACAATTCCTTCTGCAGTGGACTTTCACTCGTACCCAGTCCCCAGGGACTAGATCATGAGCTGCATTTTTCTCTTTGGAATTTGATTCAGTTCCCACCTGGTGGAGCACAGAAGTTACCACATCAGACAGGTTTTTGCAGTAATCCAGTATGATGTCATCATTAATTGTCAACAACTCGTCAACTGGTACATAGGCCTGTCTCATCACCCTGTCCATCAAAATCTCATGTAGACTTAATCCAGTTTTCCTGTCAGGTATGCTTCTAAGTGTCATTAAGACAAGTGGCAAGGCATCAGGCCACTTTAGTCCTGTTGCCAAACATATTTTTGTAATTCTGTTTTTAATTGTTCCATTCACCTGCTCTACCACTCCTGAAGCCTCAGGTCTGTAAGCACAATGCAGCTTCTGGCGAATGTCCAGAGCTTCACAGATCATCTGCATAAGTTCATTTTGAAAATGGGGGCCTCTGTCTGACTCAATCGTCACCGGAAACCCGAACCATGGTATTATTTCACGCAAAAACAGTTTAGCAACAGTTAATACATCGTTTCTTCACGTGGGGAAAGCTTCCACCCATCGAGAGAACAAACAGATTATCACAAGAACATATCTGAGTCTGTTGCATGGAGGCAGCTCAACAAAATCCATTTGAACTCTCGTGAATGGACCACCTTCCCGTCCCATGGTTCCCAAACTTACAAAAGTTCTTCTGTTTGGATTACATTGTTGGCAGACTAAGCATCTTTGACACAAGCTTTCAGCAATCATTCTGAATTTAGGATTATACCAAGTCTGTCTAAAGAGACGAATCATAGAATCTCTACCAATGTGGGCCTGACCATGGTACATATCTGAAATCATGCTATCGGGCATTACTGGTCTTTCATCTTTGTAAACCCAAATTTCATCTTCCTCCCTTTGCCTGCATCCTGATTTTAGTCAGATATCTTTTTCCTCTGTTTCTGCCTATTCCTGCATCTGTTTCACTTCCTGCCAAGTCTCAACTACAGTGGTTAGCATTAAAGGACTCGGAACATGTTCTTCAATTTTTTCTCGATTGATTGAAATTTGATTCTTTGCACAATGTCTCGCAATTGCATCTGCATAACTGTTTCCACGAGTGATATAATCTTCACCCTTTTTATATGCAGAACATTTCACCACAGCCAATTTTTCAGGTAATTGAATCACATCTATTAGAGTTTTCACAAATTCAGCATTCCGAATAGGTGTTCCTGCAGAGGTCAAATAGCCTCTTTGGGGCCAAAGCTGTCCATAATATTGAACAACTCCATAACCATATTGACTATCAGTCACTATGGTTACTTTCACTTCTTTTCCCAATTCACATGCTCATATCAAAGCAATCAATTCCGCTATTTGAGCAGAATGAATTCCTTTCAGACAAGATGCTTCCAACACTTCTGCCACTGTACAAACAGCATACGCAGCACTTAGAACACCACTCTCTGTTCTCAAGCATGATCCATCCACAAACATTACGAAATCTGATTCAAGTAAAGGTTCATCTTTAATGTCTGGACGAGGCTTTGTACAATACTCCAAAACATCCAAACACTTGTGATCAAGCTCACCTTTCACTTCTGCCTCAATGGTATCAGGTAGCAATGTCGATGGGTTGACATTCACACTTCTGGCAACAGTCACATTCTCAGCTCCCAAAATTATTTTCTCATAACGGGTCATTCTGCTGTTAGTCATGTACTGTGTCTTTGCTCTAGTGAGGAGAATCTCCACAGAATGAAGTACATACACCCTCACAGGAAATCCGATCAAAATTCCATTACTTTGCTCCAGACTTACACTGGTTGCTGCTACTGCTTTCAGACAACCTGGCAAAGCTTTTGCAACAGGGTCCAAAACAGCTGAGAAATACGCAATTGGTTTTCTCATTCTTCCATGTCTTTGAGTCAATACTGACAAAGCACATCCTTCTCGCTCACTACAGTACAGTTCAAATTCTTCCTCGTAATCAGGCATTCCCAAAGCTGGTGCTTCAAACTAATTAGTTTTCAGCCGTTCAAATGCTTCCATCTCTGTTTTGGTCAAAACAATAGGGTCTCTAATATCTGCTTTTGTCAATCTCTGCAATGGTTTTGCAATCAATGAAAATCCACTTATCCACTGTCTGCAATAACCTACCATTCCCAGGAACATTCTTACCTGTCTTTGGGTTTTAGGTGGCTGCATTCCCTGTATCATTTTAATTCTCTCAATTGTGACCTGTCTGATTCCTTTAGCAATCTTGTTACCTAAGTATTGAACTTCTTTATGACAAAACTGTAATTTTGATGGAGACACTTTGGGCCCGATTCACAGAATGAACTTAAGACAAAATCCTAAACTTACTACAATTTGGTATTCACAGAATGCACTTACTACAATTTGGTATTCACAGAATGCACTTACTACTTTCGGAATTCACAGAATAAACTTACTACTTTCGGGATTCACAGAATAAACTTACTACTTTCGGTATTCACAGATTTGACTTAAGACTACTAACTTTACGTCCGCCGCCGGGGAGTAATTTACGGCCCGTAATCGTAATGTACGCCACCGTGCCGTACTTTACGATTACGGGGCGTATTTTACGATTACGGGGCGTAGTTTACGATTACGGGGCGTAGTTTACGATTACGGGACGTATTTTACGATTTTGGGCCGTTGGGCATGTTAGCCAAGGGGAAACACCTGGCCAAGGTCCACCCATCCCCCAACATGGATCAGCTGACACACAGCAGCCAATCCCTGCCCTGCTGCATGTATGAAAGCAGAGCAGACACAAACAATCCCTTTTCAGGATGTCACTGAACGTGTTTGTAGCACTACCCCTTGCCATGCGGCAAAACTACTTGCGGAGGAGAAGAAGAGCAGAGAGGATCTACAGGCAGAGGGTCAACATATTTGGAATGTCTAGCCAGGATGTAAGGGCCAGGTACCGTTTCCCACCTGAAGTCATCTTGGAACTGACATGTGAGTGGGAGCAGGAACTTGACTCTGTGACCTGCTGCTCACATGCAATACCAGCATACCTCAAGATCCTTTCTGCCCTCCACTTCTTTGCTACTGGGTCCTTCCAAAGGGTCACCAGTGACCATGTGGGCATTTCCCAGGCGAGCCAGTCGCGGTGCCTGCATCAGGTACTGAAATGCATCACTGATAGAGCCCCCAACTACATCAAAATGCCATATACTTTGGCCATGAGACAATGGGCAGCAAGAGATTTTTATCTCCTTGCACAATTCCCACGTGTGCTGGGTGCAATTGATTGCACCCATGTGGCCCTTCAGCCACCCCGCCACATTGCACACATCTTCTGCAACAGACACAGATGGTATTCCATCAATGTTCAAGCAGTCTGTGATGCCAGTGGAAGGTTCATCAATGTGTATGCAGTGTTCCCAGGCAGTACACATGACAGCTTCATATTCCGCATGTCACCTCTTGCTCGGCGTATGGCTGCTGGAGAATTTGGTAACATGTGGCTACTGGGTAAGTACCAGGCAATGAAAATGAGTGATATGCGTCATTGAAATGTCTGAATGCCCCCCAATAGTAATGATTGTACAATAAGATACATGGCCCAACAGACACTGCATGTATGAACGTATAGATCATGTCCTGTGAAAGTCAAAGAGTGAAATGTTAACAACTGCCCTTTCTTCCCTCCTCAGGTGACGCTGGGTATGCACTCTCTCCACATCTCCTCACCCCTTACAGGCGTGCTAACACTGTACCTCAGCGTAGGTACAATAGGGCACACATACGTACTCGAGCCATCATCGAGCGCACTTTTGGACTGTTGAAGTCGCGATTCAGATGTCTCGACCGTACAGGGGGTGTGCTTCTGTACTCCCCAGTAGTCGTGTGCAAGATCATACTAGCCTGTTGTGTTTTGCACAACATTGCTCTAATGCATGGCTTACACATGCCTCTCGAACCTCGACTAGCTCTGAATGTGGGAGACCGGGCTATTGCACATGACCGACGTCAGGGCATGCAAGTCCGTGATCAGCTCGTTGCCACGTATTTTGCATGAGCAACCTGTAGTGTCACGGCCAACATGTGGTTTGCTGTCTGTTGTCAATGATGAAATGTGGACAGACACAACAGTGTCCATAAATGCCACCCTGAGACGACTTTGCAAACCACACTAACTGCATGCAAATCACAGCTGCTGACAGAAGTCAAAAGGTGGATTGTGCCTCAGGTCATGTGCCCATGTCAGCAAGCAGCATAGTGGACAGCCCTAAAACAAACTATTCACGCTGATGAAAAACAAAACATGTCCTGACAGACATACCTGGACCTCATAAGGATGGGTCACCAAATCACAAAAGGTTTCATACTCAGGCCTATGGCCACTACAGATTTGACTCCCCCACAAATGATGGGCACAGAATGTGAGTGATGATGTCATGGGTCAGGTTCACAATAACAGTTGCATCTCTGCCTATCAGCAGGGATGCCCCAGTAATTGTGCCTCACAGCAGACATCCCTTGCGCCATCATGGATGTGCCGCATTTACAAAGCTGTGCGCTGTGGGCCAAGTATAGACAGAAGCGTGAAGCATATGCTGTCATAAAGGTGAAGCACCACTGGAGTTGGGTCGCAAGCGCAATGCAGCTCCAGCAAGGCAAGTGGCGAGGCGAAGCCTAACATGCTGCATCAATTCTTAGGCCTCCTACAAGCAGGCGCAGGGTGGTGACGCAGCATGGCCATAAAAATGACTGAGTGTAAATGTGTAAATTTCACCCTGCCACTGTTCGGAGGTGTTTGTGTGCTAGAAGGCCCCCCGTGCAGGAATGCACAACTGCGGTGCAGGGCCTTACAATATGACACATTTCACAGATGCGTCATGTTGAAGATACCCCACAGCATGGAGGTGGCGTAGCGCTGCTGCGCCACCAAAGTTACGCTACTGTGGCGCAATTGGTGCACACAGGGCTCATATAGCTGCCCCCATATGTATCTGACATATCCACACCAATGTTACATAACACATCATTCAACTCTGATACTGAGTACTCAATATGAACTACATGTCCCATAATGCAAAGTATGAGATTAGGAAAGTGGGATGGATGTTCTCAGCCCCCTACCCCCTGTCACTGCATAAATGACTTGAAATGACCTGTTCCCCCTTTTCATACATATTCATTATACACACCTGCATTGTCATTTCACTTTCCCCTACATCAGATCAACAGGATGGCAGTGTATTTGTTTACTGAATGTGGATGGTCCAGGATGAATACAAAATGGCAGCAAAATACTTCCTGTGATGTATTTCCTGTCTCCCACTACCTGTATAACATTTCCTGTATGATATAATGTGTTCCGGGTCATTTTCGTAATTTACGGCACAAAATCGTAGTTTCCAGCGCCGCATCGTAATTCGCGTGCGCGTAAACTACGCCCCGGAACCGGAAACTACGATTTCGGGCCGTAAATTACGAAAATAAACTAGAACACATAATTTCATACAGGCAAGGCAATACATGAAGTGGGAGACAGGAAATTCATCACAGGAAGCAGTTGGCAGCCATTTTGTGGTCATTCTGAGTCATCCTCTATCACTGATCAGATCCTCAGGCATCCTGCTGCTCTCATCTGACCTCATTCCCTATAATGGCTGAGGAATATGAGGAGAGAGCCCCCCTTTCACAGACAGGGAATTGGACATCTTGCTGTAGGGGGTGCTTGAGAAATTCCCTCAGCTATATGGGGACCCTGAGCACCAGCTGAGCACTGCAGCCCGGGGCAGGCTATGGGCCAACATCGCCGAGCGCTGCAGTGCAGTGGGAGTGGCCAGGAGGAGGCCTAGGGCGTGCCGCAAGCGCTGGGAGGACCTGAAGCGGTGGGCCCGTACCAAGGCTACCGAGCTGGCTGGCCTGTCCTCCCAGCACCATGTACATCGTCCTCGCCTGTCACCACTGTACAGGAGGGTCCTGCGAGCAGCTTGGCCGACCCTCCATGCTCAGCTGGAGGAGCACGAGCAGCATGGACCTAGTAAGTGCATCATATGCAATATGAGTCTGGGAGTATGATGTGAGTGAAACAGTGCTGTACCATTGTGTGTTCCATGCCTCCATTAGCCAATTGCATGTCCAAGCAGCAGGCACCAGGTTTCAAGAGGCACACTGTGGCATATGTATTATACAGGCCAGGGTGCATTTTGGGAGTTGTAGTTTTCTCATGACAACTGGGTAAATGCGCCACACTCATGCATCCATATTGAATTCTGCTCTGCCAGCACCACTACAATTGAACCAAGTCAATCATAACAGATGTGTGCATTGGATGAGCGATGGTACAGAGACTGTCCAGTCTGCACATGGTAGGCCATAGGGGATTGGATGTTGTGATTAGCATTGCACCTGTAGCGTTGTGTTCCAATTGAGACAGATCATCATGTGCTTTGGAGTCACGACAGATTTTGAGATCCTTGCATCACTCACAAGTTTACATAGTTTGGCAAGGTGTGTCCACTGACAGACGTCTCACCCTCAGTGGCCTATATGACATTTCACATGTACAGGTAGCTGTCACAACCGCCCACCACTGTTCAGTGGTGTACTGCACTACCTTGTAAGTCAAGTAAGGCACTATGTGGCACTGGATTGTCCGAAGATGTGTGGGGACATCAAAAGGCCAGACACACAATGTAGCTAGAGGAGTACTCCAGACCCCACGTGGATGTGTGACCCACATTTGTCTTGTCCAATACAATGCTACAAAGCAGATGACACTTGTCCAGACGTTAAATAGCTGCTAATCCATATCAATGGCAAATATCTATTATATCTGGACTCTTCATGTTCTCCTATGGTGGACTTGTAGTTGAACTGGCACATGCAGCAGTGACACGACACGCAGATCACAACAATGCCAAGGTTGAGGTTTGGATAATGCAGTTGCGCAAGCCACAATGATACACATGAGATGTCCATGTAAAACTCAATTCAGTATATGACAGTGTGCATACATGTAATGTAAGTGCATGGACAGAATGGGGGTTGGGAGCACACTGCCTCACAGTCCCAGCACGGTTTGTCCCTTTGCATCCTGGTAAATGCAGTACACAGTTCAAACTTACTTTGGAATAATCTGGAGCCATACACCAATTTTGCAGCTGACTTTGCTGTATATCTCTAGACACGTGTTCCTGGAATGAGAGCTTCATCAGTAGAGAGCAGCAGTTTCAGAGAGCAAAGTAAATCATCTCGGTTTGCTGTGTGCCCGTGAGTGTTACTGTGATCTGAGAGGAACTTGGCTGCATTCCCTGCAAACACAGATGATTCAGGAGTAAGTTAGTACTGTAAACAGCATTTACCCGGATGCAAAGGGGCAAACTGTGCTGGGACTGTGAGGCAGTGTGCTCCCAACCACCATTGAGTCCATAAGGACTGATGGGCAGATCAACAAGGCACCTGCGCCTCTGTGCACCGCCATAGGGTCACTTTAGTGACGCAGAGGCGGAGCACACAAAGCGCCATGCTGCAGGATTATTACAACGTGACGCATACGGTGCAGGATCGCATCCTAAAAGTGGCTGATTGAAACTACAAGATTTCACTCAGTTACTATTATGGCCAAGCAGATTGAAATCTACGCACCCGCTTGAAGCAGGTGTAAGGATTGACGCAGCATGTCAGCACTCCAACAAAGCCCGGCTATTCCACCGGGGATGCATCACACATCTGCCACCCAAGCGCCACGCTGTGCCGCTTTGTACATGCGGGCCATCAGGGGTGACGCACGGGTGGGCTGATGCGTTGCAACTCTTCAGACACACCTCTGCTGATTAGCGAGATGTGCCAGTAGTTGTAAATCGGCCCCTGATAACTATACAGTGTGATCAGAGGCAAACAAATTAGGACCTAGGCTATTCAATGTATGTGTAGCGTCATGCATGGAACAACCACCACTTCAGGATTTTGCTTACACTTCTGCAGGCACGGCTGGTGAGACAGGAGATCCGCAGGAACAAGTCCGGAGAAAGAGACCATCAGTTCGGCGGCGGCTAAACCCTCTTTTCACCAGCGATGAAGGAGAGGAGGAGGAAGAGGAGGAGGAGGAGGGGCCCTCAACATCTGCAGGCCAGGGGGTTTCACCCACCCGGGATGAAGAAGAACATGACACTGGTACTATGTCCCGGGTGGAGGCTGTAGACATTGAAGGGGGGGTGAAGAACCGGACACCTCCGACCATGATGTGGGGGATGGCCACTCAGCCACACATACCTCACCAGTGGGTCAGGAAGAGGTGTCCCCGGGGCAGGCTAATGTTCAACCTGGGCCTCCCTACCTCTAGCGTCCCCCATGCCATCGGGGGCTCCAGCTCAATCCCCTGATACCTGTCCCCCTCCTCATAGCCGCCAAGCAGTACCCATCCGCTCCGGACCTGAGGCACCACATCCCTTCTGTGTCCCCCCCGTGCCGGTGCTGTTCCTCCCGTGGCTGTGCCAGGGGACTTGAGTTGGATGGTCGAGGGTGAATCGGACATGTCCGCTCGCATCTTGCTACAGGTGTGTCTGGAGATACGCTCGATGCAAGCGCACATAGTCCGATCATTGGACAACCTCACCACCCAAGTCCAGTCCCTGAACACAGCCATTACGTCTTTCATCTCCCAAGTGCCTTCCCATACCACCGTCAATGTGTCCCCCTGTCCGTTGCCCCACACTGTTTCCCCCCATACTCCTCGTTTGTCACGTTCCCGTGTGGTGCCTGGTCCTGCATCAGCCAGCCGTGTGGATGTGTCCGACCCAGAGGATCTAGACATTGTGGTCCTGGAGGATGACCAGAAAGACACTTGACTGTTGGACGGAGACATTGTTTCGGACGGACATTTCTTTTTCCCCTTGTGAATAGACTGGTTCCCATGACGCTACCTGATGTATTATATTTGTTTTGCCCCACCCAAATCCAAGTTCCATTCTCCTTCTGCATTAAGATCATCATTTGTTTTCCTTTCTCCCTTCCAAACGGACTGTTTGTTTGTGTTCCTACATAAATAACTTGCAGAATTTGACTTTGTCTGACTAGTTTGACTTCATTTTGAATGTCTATTCCCAAATATAGACACATATTTAGTAAGTCACATTCTATGCACATGACAACGTGTTGCTATGATGTGTTACACTTGTACCTGTCACACACACACACACACACACACACATACACATGCCTACATTGTCAGAAGGGACATGGTACACAACAGGATATTACTTTGGTAGATATTTATTGTAAAAATACTCCTAAGGAGCCCAAAACAAATTGGCAATGTCAATGGCGGTCATGTTTGCGTTTCCGCAATAGTGGAGGGGAGGAACGCGGTGAGGGGTGAGGTTGAGGTTGTCGCCTTCGTGTCTGTGGGTGTTGTCCAGGCTGATCAAGAGGTGCAGGTGCCAATGGTGTCTTGAAACACAAGAAAGAGCAGAACAGGTCGGGGAGTGGTGTATGACTAAACCAGTCACTAAGGGCCAGTAGGGTATGAACGCAAACTAGTGTCGTTGAGAGTTATTGGGAAACAGAACGCTAGAACAATTCCCATCAGACCACCCATTCGGTGGAATTCACGTCATGTGGGAATTGCTGATCAATCCAGAGCACATCCAGCCATATAGTGCCGGTGTAGAACTAGACGTCAGAAAACTAGCATGATGTTTTCCATCAAGTGGACTAACATTAATGTGCAGTGCGAAAATAAAAAAATAAATAAATAAAAAAAAAAAAAAATAGTGGTGAAGGATAAAATTAACTACACAGATTCAAAGAGAACGGACATATAGAAAACTGTGTGTCAGAGATTAAAACCACGCCTGGTAGAAAGACTACCTTTTGGCGCCGTGCAAAAAATGGTCAACATGTTTCAGCTCTAGGGGCATTGCCCCAGCTTTCTTCAGGACCTACAAAATAGACCAGCTACTGCAACTATAACTACAATTAGTATGTTAGATGAAAATTTAATTAATTCAACAAAAGTTTACTGTTAGACTGATACATATCTACCAGCAACTTCAAAGTTTGAACGTCCACTGGGGAGGAAGCATGTCTTCTTCCTGTCAACAAACAAAAATTATTGTACAAACAACACCAATATTGCAAACACAACCACCTGAATACAAAGAGGCCGTCTAGTCAAGAACACCTGCATGAATAAATGACATTTTTTTTTCTACACCGCAGAGCGGGGCCTCAGAATCCCGAGCGGTTGCCGGGTGAGGTGAGGCCTTCACCCACACAAAGCTGGGTGAGTATCACTGCGAGGAAATGCCTCTGAGTGATTAAGCTACTATGCTTCTTGTATATATATGCAGAATGTCATTTATTCATGCAGGTGTTCTTGACTAGACGGCCTCTTTGTATTCAGGTGGTTGTGTTTGCAATATTGGTGTTGTTTGTACAATTTTCATCTAACATACTAATTGTAGTTATAGTTGCAGTAGCTGGTCTATTTTGTAGGTCCTGAAGAAAGCTGGGGCAATGCCCCTAGAGCTGAAACATGTTGACCATTTTTTGCACGGCGCCAAAAGGTAGTCTTTCTACCAGGCGTGGTTTTAATCTCTGACACACAGTTTTCTATATGTCCGTTCTCTTTGAATCTGTGTAGTTAATTTTATCCTTCACCACTATTTTTTTTTTTTTTTTTTTTTTTTTGTTTTTTTTTTATTTTCGCACTGCACATTAATGTTAGTCCACTTGATGGAAAACATCATGCTAGTTTTCTGACGTCTAGTTCTACACCGGCACTATATGGCTGGATGTGCTCTGGATTGATCAGCAATTCCCACATGACGTGAATTCCACCGAATGGGTGGTCTGATGGGAATTGTTCTAGCGTTCTGTTTCCCAATAACTCTCAACGACACTAGTTTGCGTTCATACCCTACTGGCCCTTAGTGACTGGTTTAGTCATACACCACTCCCCGACCTGTTCTGCTCTTTCTTGTGTTTCATGTCTTAACAATAGGGGTGCGAGCAGACAGGTCATTAAATATTCCCCTTGACCCTCCATACCTTTGTTTCTTAGCCAATGGTGTCTTCACATTAGGTGTCTGTGGCTGGAAAAGGGCTGGTTGTTCAGGTGGTTGAAGTGACTGTGCAGAGGTTGGTGGTGTTTGGGCAGGTAGTGGGGGTGGTGGGAGTGACTGTGCAGAGGTTGGTGGTGTTTGGGCAGGTAGTGGGGGTGGTGGGAGTGACTGTGCAGAGGTTTGTGGTGTTTGGGCAGGTAGTGGGGGTGGTGGAAGTGACTGTGCAGAGGTTTGTGGTGTTTGGGCAGGTAGTGGGGTTGGTGGGAGTGACTGTGCAGAGGTTTGTGGTGTTTTGGCAGGTAGTGGGGGTGTTGGGAGTGACTGTGAAGGGGTTGGTGGTGTTTGGCCAGGTAGTGGGGGTGGTGGGAGTGACTGTGCAGAGGTTTGTGGTGTTTTGGCAGGTAGTGGGGGTGTTGGGAGTGACTGTGCACGGTGCGGGTGTGTTTGGGTACCTTGGCTGTGGTGCTGTGCAGTTGGTATTACAGGTGTGGGGATGTGCTGTCCTACAGGCCAACATGATTGTTCCCCTCCCTGCGTTGGCCGTGAAGGTAGACTTTGGATCACTCTCACCATGCCCTCCATCATCTTCATGGCCAAGGCATGGTGTCTTGCACTGTCTTCCCTTTGGATGGATATCTGGTCTCTCATATTTCTTGACATTTCCTGCCAAGTGCTATCCATCCTATCCAAAGCTTGGGCCATCCTGTCCACCACCTGAGGGAATTGGGCCATGTCCTGCAGGGACCCAGAAATGTCGGACAGGGTAGCCCCTATGGCCCGAATGTCCTGCCTCACATCTGCCTGCTGTCGGAAGAAGTCCTGCTCCCACTGGCCACCATCGCCACGTGCAGACCCCCTCTGCTGGTGTCTGCCAGGGATGAGATGAGCAGGTCCAACAACAGGGGGGGGGCAGGTAGAAGTCTGTGGGCAGGAGTAGGGTGTCCAGGGGATACCAGGTCCACAACAGGGCTGGTACTTCCCACAGTTGTTGGAGAGAATGGCTGGGATAAACTGCGTAGGGAAGAGTGGGTAGGGGAACCACCATGTCGGTCACGGACGTGAGGGCTGTGAGTGAGTGATATCTGTGAGTGGATGTGTGGGAGCCGTGGATGGTTTGATGTATGTCGTGTTGTTGATGGTTTGAGAGGAGGCAGATGGGCGTGGCTTGTCAGAGGATGTGAGTCCAGGATGTCAGTATTGTCATCCCCAGAGTCAATAGAAATGTACTCATCATCCTCTAAGTCTGCGTCCTCTTGATCTTGATCATCCTCCTCTTGGGCATGAGTTGCAGCCGACATTGCTGCCTGGAGGATCAGAGGATTCTCCCCTCGGATTGCCCGTCGGCCACCACTGGTTGTCGGGCTGTCTGCCTCTCCCTCAGCATCACCTGAAACACAGAGGTTGCAACTGTATTAGTGATTGACCAGGTATTACATGTGCAGCAACACCAAGGTTGTATTTACTGCACTTTGCATCAGCAGATGAGGATCATGTGATCATGTTAGGGTACCACCACAAATGGCCGCTCACACCATAGCACTGAGGTGTTACACGGAGATCTACATGATACTAGCAAACTCACCAGCTCCAGCCCCAACTCTCTGTCCCTTTGCGTTCCCTCCTGGTGTATCCTGCTGCACCTGTCTCATCATAGTTGTAGTAGAAATACCTGTAGAGGGTAGAAACAACATTCTCAACGATCTGCCTCACCAAATGACAGACCTGCATATGTGTCACTCCTGGTCTGTATTTCACTTTGTAATCAAGAACTGTTGATTCCATGGAGAAGGGGATCTCGATCTCTGTAATGGCTTCGAAATCTAAGCTGTTGACACTCCTCATGCCCGATTTACCTGTGGGACAGGTGCGCGACGGTTTCACAGCTGCAGCCAGGATGTCATGCAACCCCCGGGATGGTGTCCGTTGCAGTTGTCTCATCCTGTCAGCACCTGTGATGAGAAATACATGTCCATATTTTAGTACAACTGATTGTGGCTATGAGATCAAATTAAATTCTCATTAGCCATTTGTGGATAATCAAGGACTATGTGCAGCATGTGTAGCTCATTGACTTAACATGTGGGCACCTGCTCACAAGCAGCATTTGCTAGCTTACAGCCATGCAGCACTGACATCAATAAGATGACACATCAACTGACGAACTTGTATGAGAAGGTTACTGATTTCACCCTTACCATTGTGACAGACTTTTTCCATGGGTGTAATGTTGTCTGTTGACAAGTCAGAAAGGAGTTCATGTGTGAGATTTGCAGTTGTCAGGGGCCTGATGTTGCCCATTTGTGCTTCCCTACCCATGAGGTCACACAGCTCATTTTGAATGAGCAAACACGGATTACTAATGTCCATCCTTTGAGTGTTCTCTGTCCCCATGCTCCATTTCCAACATCATGGTACTACTTACATGACAACAGATGGTGTCTTGTGCAGCAGACATCCAAACCTCATATTTCATACACTCACCTATACATTTGAATATGGTAGAAGGGAGGCAAGCAGAAGACAACATTTGGTTTAGATCACACATTGCAGATGAGGTGAGTAGCTTTGAATCTTCCCACCTGCAGAGGATTATCCTGTTGCCCTTCAGCCAAATCATTTAGCAGGTGTAACTGCATGAAGATTCACCTTAGCAACCCCTACACCCATCTCACAGGTACACAACTGGCACCAGTGTGTGCCTCAGCCATACCAATTTCATGTTGATTTGACCATGTTAATTTTGCTAGGGATTTAGCATATCATTGAATAGCAAGCCTGTTGTGTTTTGGACGTTTCTTATGACACATTGTGCTATTGTATGTCCATTGTGCACACACTTGGCATACATTTTGTGTCAGCATCTCATTTGCCACCAGGGTCTGATTGGCCATGTGTTCAAATGCCCTATGTGAGCATATTGTGATGCAGGATAACAAAGTTGTACAACACATACGGTGGAGGTGAAAGGCACAATTGATAAGCATTCAGCAAGCATGACTTACCGTGGCCCTGCACCGGAGCTGTAGGTGGTCCCTGGACAGATGTCAGGTCCAACCTAGTAGCAGAAGTCAGTGGGCGCCTGGGGTTCTTGGAGGACAACATTGTACCTACAATGATAAGTTTGTTTAGCAACTTTACATTCCTGCTGCCACATGTGATGCATTCAATTTCTGGCACAGGACGGGCACAAGCAGTCATGTTCACCACCGTTGCAGAAGTGTGTCATACATTATGTAATGAGTGATCCCACATATAACTTAGATTGGGCCCACTACCTTGATGCTACCTATGTCACAATGACATGCCTACGAATCCATAGGTAAAGTCCACTATCGTGTTTTGTTGATGTCCGGTAATTATCCATCCAATGTACGCAGTACATGATCAGCTGTGTGGACTGTGCTGAATGAAGTATGTATGACAGATTAGAAGTTGGACAGTGTATGCATTGTCAATACTACAGAGACTGGTATCTCACTGTTTGGTCTTCATTTCCGTATCGGTGCAAATGCTATTTCTTGATAAGGTCTACATACACTATTACTATATGGTGTGTACACCCTTTTGACTTGTTGTGGCCCTCGATTACAGGATTGCTTTCCCCGTTCTGGGTTTGTTGGTGTAATACATGTTGGGTACCACATTTACAAAGGTATGATGAGCCTAGACATTTTATGATTTGTCTTTCGCTGTTCAAAAATGTCATATGTTAAAGGTGAATGTCCATTGACAACTCCAATTGTAATGCAGCAAATGTAGCATAAATGGTTGACTCACATAGCTGGGCACTATTTGTCCCTCTGTCGTCTTCTGACGATATATGCATTTTGACCATCTCCTGTCCACTTTGACTTACCAGTTTGTGTGGTTGACATGCCTTCCTCGGTACGTTGCCCATTCCTCCTATGCGATGCGGTGACCTCTGCTACTGCAGTTGTCTGTGATCTGGCTGGATGTGTCAATGGGTGAGAAGAGAGAAAAGTTGACAGATGGGAAATGTGCTTGTGTAACGTTTCGGGGATTTGCCCATATCTTCTGTGTGATAACAGTACTGTGCGGAACTGCCGCAGATGGGGCAGGTAGGAGCAGTGGTGTGTTGGGGATGTAATGGCGTGGCAGAGTGGAAATTGGACTACAGGATATGTGTTGGACATATTTACATCAGAGGATACTCTCACCATCTGCTTTGTGATTCAGGCTGGCACAGGGTGAAGTACTTTTTGGATATTTTGTGGCAGGTTTACGACCCCCTAGAAAAATGATTTACACTGTTGTTGCATCACTTCTGTGACACAACAGTGGTTTACAACAGAAAACACATTTAGGATTATTTGCAACGTGACGCTACTAGGGTGAATCGTCATGTTGAGGCCCTGCGCAACGTCAGCTTGGAGGTAGGCAGGGTGTACACTCCTTTGGGATATGCCGCGTCCAAGTGAGTCAGTGTAATCTACGTGATTTCACAGTATCACTTATCAGAGGCCGCTGCGACGCAACCTTACGCCTGCTTGAAGCAGACGTAAGGAGTGGCACAGCACGTTAGGTATGGGCAGTGCATGGACATTGTTGGAGTTGCAACGCTCTTGCGACACAACTTCAGCAAAGCCCCCCTAGACACCATCAGATTCAACACACATCTCTTTATCCCTGCACCACAGTGCACCACCATATGTACACGACACATCCGTGTTTGCGCAAGGCTTGAATTGCATGTCACATTGGTACTGGCGCTTCCCTGCTAATGTTTGTCTTTAGCTAATTTATTTATTTAACGTAATTTTAAATTTCCATTTGTCATTGCACATTTTCAGTCAAAATGTACAGTCATTGAATTAGCTGGGTTGTGTATGTATGGCATCAGTACTGTGCGCATGTTTTTAATAGGGTGGTGGGTATTAGCCTTTTCTGATACAAAGTTTTCTGGGACTTGTGGTGCTACGTAGTGGGTGACACATGAGTCTCTGACTAACCATATATATTTATGCATTTTGGACAATTACCATGATCACTATGACAGTGTAACACAGACAATCTCTTCATGCACTTTTTCTTTTCATTCCAATTACCTGGTACCACGCAGCGGACGTCACTAACAGGCAGCCCATGGACCAAGTGGGGGTGTATAGTGGTTAGAATATCCTCCTCCAGTGGGGTGAGCTGGATGCGGGGTCCAGGGCATGCAGCAGGGAGGACTCTCCTCAGTTCTATCCTGGAGTACTTTTCCTTTACTCTCTGCTTTTCGTCCTGCCACTTTTTTTTGATGTCCTGTCCAGTTCGCCTCTCCACCCCCAGGGCTGAGACAGCAGTGGCTATCTGCTGCCATAGTTCTTGCTTCTGTGCACCACTGGTGCAATATGGTGGTAGCCCATATAGGTGCTTGTGGTGCCTTACTATGTATTCCACGAGCATGGTGGTCTCCTCTGCTGTGAAATTTCTTTTTCTGCGCATCTCCATGGTCTCTGGCACTGGAAGCTTTGTCGTAACAGTCTCTCTGTGGCCAAACCTGTTCCTTCACTGTGTGCTGCTTTTATGTGTGTTGTGGTACTGGTCAATTAGTGTTAATTGGCTTTAGTTGGAGTGTGGTGGGGGATGGTAGGCAGTGGCAGCATACACCATGGCAAAATGGAGCTGTTGGCTGGGATTGGCTGCTGTGTGTCAGCTGATCCATGTTGGGGGATGGTTGGACCTTGGCCAGGTGTTTCCCCTTGGCTAACATGCCCAACGGGCCAAAATCGTAATTTACGGCCCGTAATCGTAAAATACGGCCCGTAATCGTAAAATACGGCCCGTAATCGTAAAATACGCCCCGTAATCGTAAACTACGCCACGTAATCGTACAATACGCCCCGTAATCGTAAATTACGGCATGGTGGCGTAAATTACGATTACGGGCCGTAAATTACTCCCCGGCGGCGGACGTAAAGTTAGTAGTCTTAAGTCAAATCTGTGAATACCGAAAGTAGTAAGTTTATTCTGTGAATCCCGAAAGTAGTAAGTGCATTCTGTGAATACCAAATTGTAGTAAGTGCATTCTGTGAATACCAAATTGTAGTAAGTTTAGGATTTTGTCTTAAGTTCATTCTGTGAATCGGACCCTATATGTCCCTCCTCAGCCAAATGATTTAACAATGCCACTGTATCAGTTACACATGCATCCTTCGTCTTTGATGCAACCAAAAGATCATCAATGTGCTGTATTAACACAGACTCTCCAGCCATGCTCAAATTTTCTAGTGATGTCTTTAGCAGCTGATTAAAAATCGATGGACTTTCAGTGTACCCTTGCGGAATTCTACACCATGCCAGGATACGATTTTGGAAACGGAACGCAAAAATTGGTTGGCTTTCTGTATGCAACGGAACAGTAAAGAACGCATTGCACAGAACAATCACAGTGTACCATTCTGCATCATGAGGTATTTGGTACAAAATCACTGCTGGATTCGGAACAATTGGACAACATGGGACAACAATTTTATTAATCTTTCTCAGGTCCTGCACAATTCTAATTGTTCCGTTTGGCTTTTTCAATCCCATAATTGGTGAATTGCAAGGACTGCTCTCTATTTCTCTTAAAATTCCCTGCTCAATCATTTTATCGATTACTGGAGTTATTCCTTCAATTATTTCTTCAGTCATTTTATACTGAGGTATATTTGGGTAACTTGCACCTTCTTTTACTGTCACTTTCACAGGATCAACCCCTTTCATCAACCCTATATCTTTTCTGGTGAAATCCCACACTTTTTCTTTCACTGCTTCTTTCAATTCAGCAGGAATTTTCTCTTTGTCAAAAACAGGAAACAATTTATCCTGCTCTGCTTCAATCATGAGCATTGCCAATTTATACAAACTACCTTCATCTGGAGTTTGCAATTTTATGCCATCTGGTGAACAATATATGGCACAGTTCATCTTTCACAGTATATCTTTGCCTAGCAAATTAACAGGACTGCTATCACACACCACAAATCGATGCATATCTTTATATGTCCTAATTTCTATATCAACTGGTTTTGTCAAAGGAGTATTTATTTGTCTATTAGCTACACCTACAACCTGGATTGTCTCACCTGAGCGAGGAAGATTTAGAATTTCTACTGATCTGACAGTAGAACGGGTAGCACCAGTGTCCACTAGGAAAGTTATTTCCACATCATTCACTTTTCCGCTCACAAATGGACCTGACTGATCTACCTCAAGAGTGGCTCCAAGCATACACTCTTCTTCCTCCCTCAGTCACCGTCAGAAACTTTCATCCGGCTCACTGCCATTCTCCTCTTGCAACCAATATAAGGACACGTATTTACTCTTTGCGGTCTTTTTACCTGCTCATCTCCGCTGAATCCCGTCTCTGCACTGTATCTCTGCTGATTCCCACGTGAGCTAAAAAACGGTGATGGATCAAGCCCTGATCTTTTGACTGGGTAGGAGTGTTATGCTTAATTCAGATACTCGGTCCATCACCACCCCCTTTGTGAATCGTTTTGGCCACCACAAGTGTGGAAGGGTATGCTCAGATGTGAGTCCCTTGCTCACTGCACCATCAGGATTCAAGCAAGCCGGGCCGAAGACGGCTGTAATGCCAGAAACCGGTCCCCGGAAGCTTGTTTCCTTTCCAGTAAAGAATTGGCTTGGTAGTTTGGTCTGCCCTGTTCCCATGATGCACTGGGCCAGGGTCAGACTAATTTGCATGTAGCCAGGTTCTGAACTGGGATGGTGCAGTGAGCTAAAAAACGGTGATGGATCAAGCCCTGATCTTTTGACTGGGTAGGAGTGTTCTGCTTAATTCAGATACTCGGTCCATCACCACCCCCTTTGTGAATCGTTTTGGCCACCACAAGTGTGGAAGGGTATGCTCAGATGTGAGTCCCTTGCTCACTGCACCATCAGGATTCAAGCAAGCCGGGCCGAAGACGGCTGTAATGCCAGAAACCGGTCCCCGGAAGCTTGTTTCCTTTCCAGTAAAGAATTGGCTTGGTAGTTTGGTCTGCCCTGTTCCCATGATGCACTGGGCCAGGGTCAGACTAATTTGCATGTAGCCAGGTTCTGAACTGGGATGGTGCAGTGAGCTAAAAAACGGTGATGGATAAAGCCCTGATCTTTTGACTGGGTAGGAGTGTTCTGCTTAATTCAGATACTCGGTCCATCACCACCCCCTTTGTGAATCGTTTTGGCCACCACAAGTGTGGAAGGGTATGCTCAGATGTGAGTCCCTTGCTCACTGCACCATCAGGATTCAAGCAAGCCGGGCCGAAGACGGCTGTAATGCCAGAAACCGGTCCCCGGAAGCTTGTTTCCTTTCCAGTAAAGAATTGGCTTGGTAGTTTGGTCTGCCCTGTTCCCATGATGCACTGGGCCAGGGTCACACTAATTTGCATGTAGCCAGGTTCTGATGGTGCAGTGAGCTAAAAAACGGTGATGGATCAAGCCCTGATCTTTTGACTGGGTAGGAGTGTTCTGCTTAATTCAGATACTCGGTCCATCACCACCCCCTTTGTGAATCATTGATTCCCACTGTACGGCAGTGACGGTTGCGGCACCTGACTTTGCTGATTTGCTATCTGCTGTTGTTGCGGTTGCTGCTGATTTACCTCAAACTGCACCTGCGGATTCAATGACGTATGTTTCCCATTAAGTCTAGGCGGACATTTATACTGTCGTTTCCAATGCCCTAACTTGCCGCAATTGAAACATGGCATTTTCTTTTTCAATTCATCAATATTCCCTACTAATTTAGGTTTGCCTTTGAAACTACTTTGATCCCCTAGCAGTGGTTCCCAAACTTTTTCGACCTGTGGCTCCCTTGACCTAATTGGCAGTTGGTCGTGGCTCCCCATCATGTCACTTTTTTTTTTTTACCGGTGGTAGCATACAAGCCCGACCTCGGTATACTTCCAATTTTCTCCCTGAAATTAAGTGGGATGAAGCCGATGAAGGTATTCAATTATATATGTAACAAAAGAAAAAGATAAGTCGTTTAATAAAAACTTTAATTGGTTAAGTGAGAAATTATACAATATTAAATTGCCAAATATGTTTCCATGACTTGACGACCAGACATAAGATCTGGATCAGTCATGTGAGTGTAGACTCTGGTCACAGAACTAGAGAGGTCAGGTGACTGCAGACTCTGTGCATCCAGGACTAGAGCAGTCAGAAACTTCAAACTCTGGTCACAGAACTAGAGCAGTCAGGTGACTGCAGACTCTGGTCACTGAACTAGAACAGTCAGGGACTGCAGACTCTGTGCATCCAGAACTAGAGTAGTCAGGAACTGCAGACTCTGGTCACTGAATTAGAGCAGTCAGGAACTGCAGGCTCTGGTCACTGAATTAGAGCAGTCAGGAACTGCAGGTTCTGGTCTCTGAATTAGAGCAGTCAGGAACTGCAGACTCTGGTCTCTGTCAAGTGTATCACAAGTTAATCATGAAATGTTCTCAATCTTGTTTAGTTTAACGCCACCTAAACACACACAGTAGGAGTGCTTTGATAAGGAAAGAGGTTTAGGAAACATCAAGATTTTTTGAAGATATGTATTTTCTACCAGGTATGTCCACCTTCATCTTGCACTCTGGTCATATGCTCTGTCTGTAGTGTAAAAAACGGGTCCTCTCTAGTAATTACCTCAAGCTGTCTACTTTACCAACATTTTGCATTTTCTCTTCAATCTGCAACTTATAGCATTGATATTTTCCTGGCTCTATAGGTGGCTTTGATGCATTTCCCTCTATTTGCCACCTAAAAAGCTTCTGACTGGAGTCTATCCTGAAGTTGGAGGGCATTCCCATGTTCTATGTAAAGTACTTTTTTAAATTTCTTTTGTGTTTCAAAATACTGGGTAACAGGAGGAGAAAAGTATTTAGGTGAAATGAAAATCACTCCTTGCCAGGGCTCCTTCCAAGTCAAACAGCTACTTACTACATCTTTTCTTAAATGAGTATATTCTGTTTCGTGTGAGACATGCTCCTACTGTTAACCCCACCCTCGCTCACTATCGGGGGCTCTAGTAACACAGGAATCCCCTTGCTCAAGGAAAAGTTTGAATTGAGCATCTAAAATCAATCTCTGATCCTCATTAAGGAAATGTTTTTCTCTGCACTTTTTAGGAGTAGTCTGTTCCTCATCATTTCAATTTTACAAAATTCTTGTGCATTTCCTTCTGCTATGCAGGGCTAATTAAGAGCTAAAAATCCGAAGTGACAGCCATTATTAAAAGTACCATCAGTCATTAAGCGTGAATATAAATCGAAGAAATAATTCTAAATAAGGCATATCCCATATATTGTTTTTTCCTCTAAATAAGGGCCCATCTAGATATTTGTTGTAACAAAATTATACTCTTCCTGGCAGCGCCTCCGTGTAAGATGAAAGATAGGGATTGAAAATGCTAATTTCATTTGGGAGGCCTTACTCTTGTTACTAACAGGGAGAAATATATGGAGGGAAGAAGGGGGAACTGCTTTCACTGAGGCTGAGAAGGAAACTGGGTTACATTATTTATTACAATAATAATGACATGCTTCATGCCTGGCCTTAGCTATGGGTCAGACTGGGGCCGGAAAACTAATCCAGGCTGCAATGCGACTAATTTCCACAGCTGAAGCAGTTTGCCCACTGGAATTTCTGTCTTTTAAATTCTGGTGGGGACAGGAACAAAGAGTGGGAACAGCAGCCAGCATAATTACAGGGGCTTGGCCGGTCACAAGTTTTTCATGTCCCCTTTTTTTATTTAGTATTATTCTAATGTGCAACCAACCTATGTAGATTGTGCAGGGTCCTCAGAGGCACAGCAAAACACGGGCAGCAATACTGCTGGACAGTCTGCTGTGCATAAATGGAGGCTACTTGAAAGCACGTCCTAAACGCGAAGTTGCGCTCTTGGGCCAAAGTGATTACAGATTACACAGGTGGCATTTGTAACACCCCCTGCGCTGCAGGCGGCTGGGTGTTAAATAAGCCTGCAGCGCAGGGGGTGTTACAAATGCCACCTGTGTAATCTGTAATCACTTTGGCACAAGAGCGCAACTTCGTGTTTACGACCTGCATTCAAGTAGCCTCCATTTAGGCACAGCAGACTGTCCAGCATTCACAACTACAATAGAAACTTCCTTTGCACAGTCACAGGCTATCTTTCACACATCGTGCCCGGGGCGCCCCAGGCTACTCGCAACGGCGCACTGGGGCGCCGCGGCGCACAGTTTGGGAACCACAGCCCTACAGTCTTACTCTCCATCTGTGCTACCTGTTGTTCTGCTACTTTTACTTGTGCCCACATGGCTTTTTCTTTCAACTTTTTCTGTTTTGCATCAATTTCTTCACTGCAATATTTTGCCTGTCTCAGTACCTTATCTACTGAGCTCGACTGCCAATCCATCATGCTGTGTCTAATCATGTCTGAAATTTCCGGTCTTAATCCATATACAAAACTATACACAAAATGGCTCATATCCTTTTCATTTAGTTCCTCATAACCACTATACTGTTTGAAAACTAACAACAATCTTTCATAAAATGAATGCACAGATTCTTTCGGCTCTTGTGTGGTCCTGTCTATTTTTACCCAATCAGTTTCTTTTGGAGGTATTTTATTTTTCAACCACACTATCACTTGTTCATATTTTCTCATGACATCTGGTGATGGAGCTCCTGTTATCTTGTCTCTAGGATACTCCTCCCTGGGTCAATCCACAGATATTTTACATTCTGTCCATAAATCTGTTGGCACCACGATGTCGAACAATCCATAATACTTTTGACACTTTTACAAATCTGTCTACTTGTCGATACCACTCTACTGGTTTCTCTCTCAATCTGGGGAATTCATTTGTAAATGACAACATATCTTGTCTACTCCAAGGAACATGTACATATCCTCCTCCAGGAATTTCTCTCATAGGGAATTCAGTTGCCACAATTTCTTTTTCTCTGATCGGAAAAGCTAAGGTGGATTTATCACTAGTTTCTTCTTTCTTCTTTGCCCACTTGACTCTCCATTTACCTACATCACCCCATTTGCGCAACAACACAATCAAGTCTTTAATATTAACTAGTCTTCCAGCAGTATTTATGTTTTCTTTTTTTTTTGTAAAACAGTTTTTATTGCAGATTTCAATACAATACAAGGTATACCATATTTTGTAAATAGTTTGTGCGGGACTAATGATTCCGGTACTCAATTAGGTTTTGCATACACAGCCGTAAGGCCCACATCCCGGAGGCTGGGCGGCGAATTAATTTAAAGGATGCATACCTAGGTTCATGGTGCACTCTTCATCAACGATCGTCCGCTGTCTGCTTTTAAGTTTTTCCCCCCCTCAATCTTTTCCACTTCGCTATTCGGCTTATGTGTGTGGGGTTCTCCGCCCTAGCTGGGTAATGCCTCTGCTTCCCCCCCCCCCCCTGGTGTCTGCGCCCGCGTCTGGTGATTGTACATGCTATCGTGTAGGTAGTTCCAGGAGCTCTGTATCGATTAAAGGGTGCGTGTGTCTGGTGCCGGTGCTGGGACTAGAATCCCCTCCCCTTGAGTCCCGAGGTCTGTAGGCACTTCCTCCTCCTCACTCTCCACTGTACAATCCCTAAGAGCCTGGACCATCGTTTCCCATGCTAGTGCTGCTTCCTGGGCCTTTTCGTCTGGTTTGCGTCTGGCCATTTGGTACCTAAGTGTGCTCTCTGCTGCAGCCCATTTCAAGAACTCGTGTAGCCATTTCCGATGCGATGGCGCTACCTTCGCTTTCCATCCCCTGGTGAGCTCCCTCTTTGCGATGAGTAGACCCATATCTATAAACTTACTAGATAGTTTGGTTTTGCGAGTGTGTGGGAACCAGTGTAAGAGTGTAACCGCACTGTCGTATTGGAGCTCCCTATCCGTCACTTCGTTCAGGACTTCTCCCACTTCCCTCCAATAGTCCTGCAACTGTGGACAGCCCCGTAGCATGTGTAAGAAATCCGCCCCTAGTAGTGCACATCTGGGACATGCTGCGTCCTCAGCGCCAAAGTATTGCCTAATTTTTTGGGGGGTGAGGTAGGCCCTATGTAGTATGTAAAGATGGATTAATTGGAAACGCGCGTTCCTGGTGCTTTTCTTGGCTCTCTGAACTAACTGTGACCACGTTGTGTCCGGGATGTCTTTCTGCAGATCTATCTCCCATTGTGTCTTGAGGCAAAACAGGGGTGGTATATTTTCAGTGTGCAATCTGGAGTGAAGGCACGTAACTGCCTTGAAGGTCCCCGCCGCCATCATCGTATATTGGCACGCCAAAGAAGTCTTGGGTTCAACTAGTCCCTCCCCCCAATGTGCTTGTATAGCTCGCACTACTGCTGCGTGCAGTAAATAGTCCCCTCTCGGGAGATCGTATTGGTCCTGCAGAGTTTGGTACGGAGTCATCGCTCCATCAGTATAAAGGTCACCCACCATCTGTAGACCAGCCCCCTCCCAAATTTGGAGGTTCAACCAGTCTCCCCCATGCGGCAGGGCCGTTAACATCCCTAATGGGATTTCAGGCGCATACGGATGTCCCGGGCCAGCTCGTTTCTGCATGCGATTCCAGCATAGCCTCAGCGTCCGTTCTTCTTGGGTTAATCCTCTGAGCACCAGTTTCTGCTGCAGAGCAATATATGCCAATACATGCCTTGGGGTGCCCATGTCTCTCTCGTGATCCGGACCCCGATACACCCTTGCCACCTCCTGTGTGTAGAACTGCAGTTGTGCTGCCAGATAATAGAGCTCGAAGTCGGGGACTGCCAATCCCCCCTCGGTCTTCGGGCGAGTCAGAGTCGACAGTGCTATCCTCCGCCTGCCCGTCCCCCAGAGGAACGATACTATTCGAGATTTAAGATGTTTGAAGACTTTGCCTGGTATCCATATGGGAAGTGTTCTAAAAAAGTACAGCAATCGCGGTAGGGCGATCATTTTGAGTAGGGATACCCGGCCCGTCATGGATAAAGGAAGGGTGGCCCAGAAGGTCATGTTGCCCTGCAATGCCCGGATGCATCGACCTACATTGCCGCCCAATAAATTCGCAGGGTCGTGGTAAATATAGACCCCGAGATAGTGCAAGCAGGACGCTTCCCAGCGGAGGTTGAGGTTGGTCAAAGGACACCTCTCCATCTTCCGGAGGGGGAAGATGCAAGTTTTCGCCCAGTTCACATTTAAGCCTGAGACTCTTCCGAATCTCGCCAGCAGACCTTCCGCACCCTTCACCGCCTCATCGGCATTATCCAGGAATAATAAAAGGTCGTCAGCGTACAGCGATATATAGTGGTGGGCGCCTCCGACAACTAATCCGCGAAACGAATCTCCACTTCTGGCCAACATCGCTAACGGTTCCATCGCCAAAGCGAACAGCAAGGGGGGGAGTGCGCACCCTTGTCTAGTGCCCCTGTGTACTTCATATCGGTCCGAGATCAGCGCCCCCACTCTCACCCTGGCGCCCGCCGAGGTATAGAGCACCTTTGTCCACTGTATATATCCCTCTCCCAGTCCAAAACCTTTCATCACCTCGTACAGGTAGTCCCACTCTAGGCTATCGAAAGCCTTTTCTATGTCAACCGACAGCACCATAGGGGCATCTGCGGTCTGTGGGGGATCCGCTACGAGCCGGAGCAGTCTACGGATGTTGTGCGACGTGTTTCTAGTAGGGATAAAACCCGACTGGTCGCAATGTATCAAACCTTGTATATGCGACACAAGTCTATTGGCCAGGATTGTGCTCAGTATTTTATAATCCGTCGTCAGCATCGATAACGGTCGGTACGAGGCCGGATCTGAGCTATCTCTACGTGGTTTGAGCAGGGGTATCATGATTGCTTCGCGCATCGAGTGGGGTAACTGTCCCCTTTCCTTGGCCTCCGCATACAGTATATGTAGCCGTGGGGCCAGTAAGTCTATATATTTGCCATAGAACTCAATGGGCAGTCCGTCTATACCTGGCGTTTTGTTACGCGCCATTCTCTTGACAGCCCCTCTTATTTCGGTGAGGTCAATCGGGCCTCCGATGGTTTTAGCGTGTTCCTCTTCTAGTTGGGGCAGCTGTATCTCGCTTAGCAAGGCTTCTATCGCTACAGATCGAGCCCCCGGGCCTTTCTCGTACAGTTTACCGTAGTATGTTCTAAAGCACTGCAGTATATCTGGTTGGGTGTTGTATACTTCTCCGCTCGGTCCCTTTAGGGATAATATCGGGGCGCTACCCCTGCTGGGGTTGGCCAGCCACGCCAGGAGTGCCCCAGCCTTGTCCCCTTCAGCGAGAGCCTTAGTTAAATAGGTTTTATAATCAAAGCTGCGCAGGCGCTCTACCTCCCCTGCCACTGCTTCCCGCGCCGCACGCACCTCTTCTTGCAAATCGGGGCGGCCTGGTCGCAACCTCTCTGCTGTCCTCAGCGTTCGCTCAGCCTCGTCTAGATCGTCGACTAACGTTCGTCTCGCCCCCGCAAATTTCCCTATACAATGGCCTCTCACCACTACTTTGAGCGCATCCCATTCTATGGCTCTGGAGGAGGCCGACCCCTCATTCTCTGCAAAATATTGGGAGATCCTGTCTTCTAAGGCTGAACTGAATGGTGGGTCATCCAACGTGTCCGGTCGGAGCCGCCAAGTCGGGATCGGCGTGATCCCCGTCATCCAGTCCAGCGTGAGGAGCAAGGGGTTGTGGTCAGAGATCATGCGCGCCAGGTATTCAGTCCTGGTAACCATCGGCAATACCGCCGGCGAGCACAGGAAAGCATCTATACGGACATGGAGATCGTGAATGCCGGAGTAGAAGGAGTAGTCTCTCTCTGCCGGATGTTGTACCCGCCACACATCCGACAAATCCCACTGCTCCTGCCAATTCGATCTGTGTTTTGCCAACCTGTGTACTGGGGAAGCGCGAAGGGGTGGATGTGACCTATCCAGAGTGGTGTCCGCTATTGAGTTGAAGTCCCCTCCCAACAGTGATGCTCCAGTGAGGTAGGTAGCTAGTTGTCTGGACAATGTAGTGAAAAACGGTGCTTGTTCAGAGTTTGGTGCATAAATGCCACAGATTGCTATCTGGCGGCCCCTGAGCAGGCCTTCAATTGCTACAAATCGCCCATTGGGATCTATTACATGCGAGGTGGCTTGGAAGGGAACCCCCGCCCGAATCCAAATTAGTACTCCCCTGGCAAATGCTGAATAGGTGGTGTAAAACAATTGACCCCTCCATCTTCTTTGCAGTGCTACCCCTTCTTTCTTAGTTAGGTGAGTTTCCTGCAGAATAGCAATGTGGACCCCCCTGCGGACAAGATAGGAATGTACTTTGTGTCTCTTCGTCATCGAATTCAGTCCCCGCACATTCCAGGACACACATTTTAATAACCCCACATTATCCATTATCTCGGTGTGGTCGATCTAGGGAGCCTATCAATAGCGACCAGACGCTAGTTGCGACACCATTCCCTCCCTCTCCCAACAAGTGCATACCCACCCCGTTCCGCACTTCAGTCCCACCCAGCACAATCTCCCCCTCCTCCCTCCAGTCCGTGCCCTGAGCGTCCCCAACTACTCCAGGCCCCCCCTCCCCCAGAACAGGACTTAACTGCAAAAGAGTTACCCCCATCCAAACAAAGAGCAACGTGCTCCTAAAACGTTCTACTCCGCGGTCTGTACCGCGGCGGCCTTATGGGCCTCTGGGTGCGTGAAGAAGCTTCCCCTACGCGCCAATGTTTCCCTGTTCCCCCGCCCTTCAAAATACTTCCAGACTCACGTTAGTTCAGTCTCACAGCTGCCTTTTCAAATGGTCTCATGTGCCACAGTAGCTAGGTTAGCGCAGCCATTTCCCCTTGTCCTCGCTTCAGCTGCCAAAGACCTCCTCCGCAGTCTGTGGTGTGACAGTCGGGCCCCTAGTGCTGTCCACTTCGGAGAGTTCAGTCTCAGAGCCCGTTCCCGCTTCCTCCGATACAGGTGCATTCTCTAGCTGCTCTGGGATCACACCCGATACCTCCTTCACCGCCTGTAGTGCTGCCTTTCGTTCCTCCACCGTCTGCGATTCCGTCGGTTTCTTCCGGTGTTGCCCTCGCTTCCGAAGCCGTTTAGATCGTCGCACCGAGCCCTGGCGGAGCTCCTCCTCTACTCTGTAGCGTGCTCCATCCGTTCCAGCCTTGTAGGAGTCCCACCAGGACCAAGCCTCCGCCGAGGTAGTGAAGAACAAAGCTTTGTCATCAACGGAGACCCGCAGCCGTGCTGGGAACAAAAGCGAATATTGTAGTCCCTCTGCGCGCAGCTCTTTTTTAATGGACAGGAACGAGGCTCTAAGTTTTTGGGTTTCAAAGGTATAGTCCGGAAACAGCGTGACGTTACTGTTATCCACCTGGAACGGCCCCGACTCCCTCGCCCGCTGCAACAGCCAGTCTCTGTCCCTGTAGTGGAGCAGTTTGATCACCACCGGTCGGGGGGGTAGACCCGGCTTCGGGGGTCTGGCAGGGACTCGGTGCGCTCTCTCCAGTGTGAAAAAGGGGGAGAGGCCCTCCGGGGCTACCACAGTTCGCAGCCAGGTGTCCAGATAACCCATCATGTCCGTCCCCTCCTTTTTCTCCGGAAGGCCCACTAAGCGCACATTGTTCCGGCGACTGCGGTTTTCGGCATCTTCCGCCCTCCGCTCTAGTGCTTGGATTCGGTCCAGGGCATCTGCAAGTTTGCCATCTAGTGCTTTGTGTTCCGGCCCAATTTCCTTCAGGAGGTTCTCCGCATCCTTGACCCTATCGGCTAGCTTCCCATGATCAGCTCTCAGGAGACCAAGCCCTGTCGCTACCTGAGCAATGTCCTGGTGTAGAGCGTCCTTTGTGGCCGCTATAGCCTCGAGGATCTTGTCTTGCATTAGTTGCAACTCCGACTGAGGTTGCTGTGTATCCTCAGCAGTTTCCGAGGTCTGACCCCCGTCCCCCTTGGGCCCCGTGGTTTCCCCATCACGCTCCCGAAGCTCCAGTCGAGTCGGCTGAACAATACAGGGTAGGTGGTCCGTTCTTATGGTTCGGGCGGTCCGGGATCTCTTCGCCGGCAGTGGCCAACGACCCGTAGGGGTTCTGGTGGTTCAGCCGCTGTGGATGTGTCCCTTCCCTTCGGGGGTATCCTCGGTTCCCCTTCACAGTGAAGGGCCTCAGCTATGGCCAGGTCCTCTTCTCCTCCTAGTTCAGGCTGCCCTGCACAACCGTTCCGCTCTCTCCTCTCAGATATCGCTGTAGTGGTCTCCCGGGCTCTAACCACTCACCCGTGCTCTCCAGGGGGGAGTCGGACCCAGCGCCAGGGAGCCAGTCGCCTCAGAGCCGTGTTGCGCCCCGACGTGGCCCGCCTCCAGGGCACCTCTCAGGCCCGCAGCTGGAGCCAGTCAGGCGCCTTTCCACTGTTGTCGAGGACCATGGGGGGCTATCCTCCCCCGCCCTGTGTAAAGGAGGTCGCACCCCAGGGTCAATGCCGGGCTTAGTCGGGGCCTGTCCCAGGGTTCCAAGGCTTACATTCGCTCGTGCGGTGCTACTCCAAGGACACGTGGGGACTCCACTATCCTCCTCAGCGCCTGGTTCTGCACTTCCCCTCCGCCGCTCCCTCACCTTCAGTTCACTCAGGTGCCATACAGTGCCTCCGTCCCCGCTCCGCAGTAGTTACGTAGCAGGGTTCCGCCGCCACTGCGGGTCCCCCGACTCTCCCCTCGCGCACCTGCGGTGCCGCACTCAGTCGCTGCTTACCGCTCACTTTGGCGACGGGGCGCTGGTTCCACAGGGTCGTAGGCCCGCAAGCCGGGGTCTAAATTTCCAGGGCCCTCAGGGTTGCGGCAACCACGGCTGCGCGGGCTCTACACCGGCCTCCGCAGGGGCCCCCCACTTCAGGGCGTCTCGCCGAGGATGTGCCCAGCCGCCGGTTCCCAGGCACCAAGTATAGGCGCTGCAGGCTCAGCACGGCCGCTGAGCGTCGCCCTCAGGCGTTTCCTGTCGCCATGTCGTGCGTGAGTAGTTCGGGGGCTAGGCGGAGCAGTCCGTTCCTATGCGAGGGGGGGGGGAAGGCCGCCAGAGCGCCCCCAGCCCGCCCAGCGCTTCGACTCGACGACGAAGCAGGAGGCTCGGCTCGCTATTTGCCGACGCCAATGGCCGCAACAGGGTCGGGACCCCCAGTCCAGTCACCCCTAGCTCCGGGGGGGGGTTCGGCGATGAGAGGACACCCCCCCAGGGGGCGCCGTCCGCGCCGGGGTAGCGGCAGTGGTCCGGTGCGCCAGTCAGGCGTGCCCGCTCACCCCAGGAGAGATGGGCCCCTCCGGCGCCGGGGTCTCGAGTTTGGTCACTCGGGCAGGGAGGAGACGCTGCAAGGTCGCAGGGGCTGCGGAGCGCCGCGTCCAGACCTCCAGGCGCCCCCGCTGTCGTAGGGGTCTGTAGGATCTCGACGTCCGGCAATTGCCCCTTAGCTCTCCCCGGCCGTCCTCTTGGCCTCTCCAGCGGTCCGCAGGGCTCGCGCCTCAGGTCCCGGTGTTCCGGCGGTCACAGAGCCACCGCCATTTTGTGCCTCAGGTCCGCAGCTTGGGTTCGGACCCGCACATCCCTCTCGAGGCAGGAAACGGCCTGATCTCGGCACCGGAGCAGGCAGCGATATAGTGTTGAGGTCACCCGCTATTTACACGGGGTTCCCCAGCCTGTGGCAGGATTATTTCACGGATTACAGGCGGTGGGTCTGGGAGCCTCGTTAGGCTGCCACCATCTCCGTTGGCTGCTAGCCACGCCCCCTCCTAGCAGTATTTATGTTTTCAATGGCTCTTTCTGCAAAATCTACTCGATAAGTGTTCTGCAATGATTTTATTTTTGAAAATTCGATTCCACATTCACTTGCCACCTCTTCTAGCTGATCATGCATTGTCTTAGCTCTCCATGTTATGCTTTTACATAAAAACATGAGCTCATCATCCTGGTATGTTTTTAATCTGTCTGTCCCGATTGTTCCAATTATTAATTCTTCCATATCTACTTTTAATTTTGCCACATCCAGCACTTTTGATTCCTGCTCTTTTAATTTTAAAGTTTTAATCCATTCACTCAAATCTTTATCTGATGGTCCTACAGGTGTTTGCGTTAGATCTATTTTGTCTACAGTTCTCTCTGGGGTTGCAGAGTCAGATTCTGCTCCTGTTGGGTATCTGCATGACAAACTTTGATTAACAGTCAATTCTGGTGGATTTACATTCATATTCCGCCTTATTTCTGACAAATTAGGATAAATACTCCCTTCTGCTTTCTGCAGACCTTGCTGTAATGGAATTGTTAAACTCGGCTCTTTTATTCTTTGATTTTGAAACACTGGTATTACAGGTCCTATCGTTACTGGGACAGTTACTGCTTCCATATTTTTAGTAAGGTTTTTAATCAGTTCATGTGCAGAACGTTCATAATCAGACAATTTGGCTGCACATCATTTCGTCTTTCAGAACTTAGCACAATTTTGTGTGAGTCATTACTCTGTACAGGAGTACCTGTAATTCTAGCTTCTCCTTCTGGACATATCTTGTTTCTACCGTCTCAGGGAAATCTCGGAAATTTGATGGTTGTCTTGGTGTTTCATTAACTCTTTCTTCCGCTATTGGGGCATTCGGGGTAGTCCATAAAGAACTTGGTTGATGTGGTGGCGGTCTCCTATTTAATATTTCTTCTAATACAGCATCCTCTGATTCGCTTTCAACATAACCTTGATTCCTTGGTTCAACATTCTTTTTCTTTTCTGTACATTTCCGTCCCTCATATTCTTCTACCAATCTAACTGGATACATGCCATCACACATACTTCCATTCCTCCATCTCCGCATTCTACTCTCATGTGTTTCTCCCCATAAATCTCGACCTCTACCTCTTGGTCTGATATGCTTGCTCAACCTCTCACTTTCCATTTAATGCATCTCATCTTCCCACTCAACCAAAGCTTCAAACTGAGTTGGTCTAGGTCTCGGCTCAAGTTTCATCATTTTGTCTCTCAAATTTCGTAAAATTGCCAAATCAAACGAACCTCCTTTTGGAAAGGCTAATACACCATCATTCTTGGTATACTGTACCCAATTTTCCAACCAAACACTCGTATGGTAACCATATTTCGATATCATATAAGAAGCAGGTGTTTTCGGTGAAGGAAGTATTTTTCCCTCTCTCGTAACTACCTCTTTGTCTTTTACAAACATGTTCTTCAACCTTTTAAACCATGAAGGTTTCTTCTTGTCATCATCATAATAGTAGTACGACATTTTTCAGTAAATTTCCTGCTTTCAAAAGATCGCGCACTACTCTATTGCTGTTTCCGTAACACCAACCTATCACAGCGCGGTTCGCACTAATGTACCAATTAGAACACGATACGTCACTATAGTGCTTAACCAATAGCTTTTGCTGCTTTTTGTGATGAACCAATCAGCTCCTACTCTGTCTCGGTCACGGGAACCAATCCCAACGCGACACTTTTGACGTCACCAGCGCTCCGGCTTCTGCAGCGCCGACTGACCCCTCCTTTACAGGGGTTTTTTCAAGAAGCCGTATTTACAAGGTATTTTACTAAATCCGTTAGTGACTTACACAAAACAATACCATTTGCCTGTTTCGCTAATAAAGTGATAGACTTCTCAATCACACAAGTATTCTGTAACCGGAGTAGACGACGCTTACCTCCTCAGAATTTTTAGACTCGTTAATAAAATAGCACTACCCTATTTTACGCTTCTATCAGGCAATAACAAACTTGTTTCTCCAGGAAAGCACATACAGAGATCCTTTTCACCTCCTTAGAGACAATCCCAGAGTGTCCCCAGAACGTGTATTGCAATTTCATGTAGACACATTCATCCGGAAAACCCTATTCATATATACATGAACTCTGCTTTACCAGTAGGCAGCGCTTCTATCTAAACCACCACAGAATTCCTCTATCGTTAGTAAAGTAGACGCTGCTCCTTTACCCTTCTTTCAAGTTCGGGTTAAGTCCTACTATTCTCCCAGCAGTAAGTTTTAATCAGGATACGCAATGATCCCTGTGCTTGAAAGCTCTTAGATTTCACAGACTGTCCTCACTATACATTTATCCTTTCACACCTAATGTCCCTAAACAATGATATGCGACAATACCACCACAGTATTCGACAATACTCCTTTTTTTTTTTAAACAGACCAATGCACTGTGCGACTTTACTTGCCACACTTCCTCTGCCTGCAGACAGAGGCACTAGCTTCACGCAACACTTGGAAGCCTTTTCAAAACTACATATAACGTAATACGAACTCAACAGATGTTAGTCATAAATTTATACATCAAATTGTATATAGGAATTTATACATAACTCTAGCTAATTTCCTTAGCAACCACTACTCTGCTACCAAGATATAACTGCTACAGCGCGGCGGAGGGTTGTATGACGAACCATCGCGCGCAATCGCATCGCGGCACTTTACATCGCGGCCACGACATCGCATCGGCCGTTACACCGGCCATTATTTCGTCGCAAGCATTTGCGCCGCAAATGCGGCAATTTCATTGGATCGCGTGTCACATCGGCGATTTAACATCGCGCGACATGACAACGCGATACACCCATTAATTCCCTTATTTAATAGAATATAAAAACGCTTACTTAGGCGGCAAAGCTCAGCGTTGTTAAGTGCTAGAAAATGGCATTTGTTGCACATTGTATGCTTACAGCACGCAATGTATGTGTTCAATCATTGGTAAGCGCCATGGAGCAGCGCTCGAACCCACAGGGCTAAATTACCGAACACTTGCTAGAAACCTCTACCAACCTGCCCGGGTGAGAGTGCAACTGAAGTTATATTCACCTCGGCAACGCTTAGTCCTGTGATATAAAACATATCACGCACTGATATAATTTTAAAAAGTTTAAATAATTAATCAGAGTTAAGAACAGTGTCTTTGGTACATTATGAGAAGCACATAGTGGCACTTTACAAGTTCTGTCTAAAGGGCCTATGCATCCTCTAGCAAAACAGGAGGGCGCACTAATCAATATATTTGGATGTATACGAGCAGTATATGAAACAAGAGGTTGCATGATGGTCGGAACAATGGGCAGAGGTGGTGGCTACACTGGGGGTCTTGTATGAAGATGGAGACCTTAGGACTTTGCACAGGTGATGAAGGCACTGAAGGAGCGATCCAAAATTAACTTGATTTCAGCTAACAGATAGGTGGCCTCTTGGCATAAATAACCCATGAGTGAGGAAGACTGGTAACTCTCCAGAAAACCGGTATTCAACCTTATTCACCTATATCCCTTACCTAGAGTCTAGATCAACCCTAAAATGCTTAAAAGATTGTCTCCTGGACAGCAGGCAGGCGTTCCCGATGCAAAGCGTTGGATGTTGAGAATTTCATACGTTGTGGGCCCACAATGCCTTTGGCACATGTTGATAACGTTACTAAACCGAGTAACAGACATTTAAAAAAAGAACCACAAGTGTGTATTTTGGGGTTGTTTGCACACCCTAAAACTAAAAAGGTTACAAATAGATTTACTGATCTGCCTCTAGCCCTAGCAAGGAGTCAAACAGCGATGAGTTGGAAATAACATCTAGGCATCCATCATAACGCCACCAACTCTGCTTCAATTTAGGAAAGAGTGAATGACTCGCCTCTTTAAAGCACACTACATCACAGATCATTATCGTCCACAACAAGCCAGCATCCTCAATTACTTTTTGACTTTAAGCTTGCCTTTATTGCGTTTGCTCACACTGTGGGCATACCATACAAACACACATATATAGTAGCCGGTACACTAACACTGATGCTGATAGGTGAGACCCTGTAAAAGCCTGTAGTTTAATTTGCGTTATGTTTAATTAATGTTTGTTTCAACTGCATTCGAGAGGTCATTTTCAGCTCGAAATTGTGTCGTTACATGTTGATTAAGGTAAGATATGTATGTGTATATATGCGGGTATATATATATATATATATATATTCACTGAAAAAAACATAGGTTATAGACCATATATAGTTAGGAATTAGCATTTACAAAACCTTGAAAATTCACTGAAAAAACCATAGGTTATAGACCATATATAGTTAGGAATTAGCATTTAAAAAACCTTATTTTACTCACACAAAACCATTGAAATTCCATATATAGTTAGTTGCACTAACTATATATTGCGCACCCGCAATCCACTGCTGATCATGTCACATATTACATCATTCATGACATGGTCAGTGACATCACTGATGACATCACTGATGACAACATCCAGTGATTATGTGTTTCTGTAAAGTTTAAATATGTTTTACATATTGAAGAATGAGTGGATGTATAAGTGTCTGAATGAAGGTTTTAGTAGGTGCGTGATTGACTGTATGAGTGAGTGATTAAATGCGTCTTACTGAATGCACGGGTTAGTGACTAAACTGTCTGAAAGTGTGCATCAGTATGTCTGTTGTTGTGCAAGCTGCTTCATGTGTTGATCAGTAGCTATATAAGTAGCTATATGGGTTATTGATTGGTTGCACAAGTATTTGTATGGGAGACTGAGTGTGTGTATGGCTGGCTGGGAGGTGTGTGACTCTGTGCAGATCAATGTGTACTTGTATCAGTGATTCTATAAGAGAGTAAGTATGTGTTAGTATATGTTTAAAAAATGTAAGGTGTTCTGTGTTTAACTGTATAGATGAGAAAATGGAAGTGTGATTGATTCTTTTCAGGACTGACTAGGTGTGTGAGTAACTCCATGGATGAGTGGCAGAGTGTGAGTGTCTGTATAGGTGTATGAGTGCATATGATAGTGTTGTCAAGATGAGTGATTGTATGTATGAATGATTGTATGAGTGAATGTGTGTGTAGACATAGGAATCAGTGAGTGCGTATGTAGTAACTAGTATTGGTGTGTCAATGGTTTCAAAAATTATACTCTGTATTTAACACTGGGTGTAACGGAGGTTATATTAGAGTGTGAGGAGATGCATTGTATTATCACATGAATGATATCATCAGTGATGTGATCATTGATGTCAAGTGAGATGTCATCAGTGATGTCATTTGAGATGTCATCAGTGATGTCATCAGTGATGTCACTGACCATGTCATGAATGATGTAATATGTGACATGATCAGCAGTGGATTGCGGGTGCGCAATATATAGTTAGTGCAACTAACTATATATGGAATTTCAATGGTTTTGTGTGAGTAAAATAAGGTTTTTTAAATGCTAATTCCTAACTATATATGGTCTATAACCTATGGTTTTTTCAGTGAATTTTCAAGGTTTTGTAAATGCTAATTCCTAACTATATATGGTCTATAACCTATGGTTTTTTCAGTGAATTTCAATGGTTTTTTAATAGCAAATATCATAAGCTGTCGAATGTCAAGTACGTGGTAAGTGAAAACATTTTCGTGTTTATGCACACTGATCTGCTTTGAATGGTGCCCCCCCCCTCATTTCTATTAGGAGTACTCTCTCTTTGCAGATAGTGAAAGGTAGTTAACGCAGGCCTTTGCCCCCGTTGTAATCCGTCGTGCCTGCTTCTCTCTCCATTTGATTGATTGTTATCCAAGTATTTACTGTTTTAGAATTAGTTCTCTTTGGTTCATTCTCTATTTACAAACAAACACAGAGTCGCAATACTCTGTTTAGTCTTTGCAGATAACGAAAAATCGTGTAAAAAAAAAGAAAAGGAATCGAGCAAAATCAGTAGGCCACTAATGGGATCTCTTTTTGACCTCGCTAAAATAGAAACATTAGGAACAACCCCTCATGACAAATACAAAACTAGTGAGATGAACTGAACTCCACACAATGATGGCTGCAAAACAGCTCGGCTCCGCCACCCACCCCGCCCAAAATAACGATAAAGAGCGGCTGCCATGATTGGTTGCGGAATGGCCACGACGGAGCTACGAAATGATGCTGCTCTCATGCTAACCCCAGCTTCAGTCTGAAACATCCAGAAACACTGTAGACTACCAATTCGATCAGTTCCGGTAGCGCCCCAATGTAACCCGGTAGAGAAGAACTAGCCCTCCCCTCTTTCACTGATGGTTCTTGTTGCCTGTCCCTTCTGTTCTCATTTAACAGAACTATTTAGCCTGCTGAAAGGGGTTGTGTTCCGACCGCTGGTTGCTGGAGACATTTTGACTATATTCTGGACCTGCGTTGTCGCGTAATGCGTCATATGACGCGCCGCGTTAGCGCATCCGGAAGTCATCCGGGGCGCGCAGCGCGTAACGTAAGCATAACAAGTCATGTGACTTGTTAATAAAACTTTTCATTGGTTCATTTTACTTTTCTTATTGTAATGATGAAAGGCTTGGTCATATGACCTAAAAATTACGCTTTTCATTACTTCCGAACATTATTTTTTCTTAAATATATGTTATAATGTTCCAGGCTAATGTACTTTCCCGGAAATTTTACAACTGTCCTGCAAGTAAAATATATTCTTTTTTCGAGAAAAAGAGCGTTTCTTCGTCCCATGATGGAGCCGTTGAGCAAAAGAGGGTCGACCTGCTGTCTTAGTCGCCGATACGCCTGAATATGAGATTCTTATCGATCACTTTATGTTGCAGGAATAGAAAACACAACAGCCCTTGACCATTTATCTTTACTGCGTTCCTTCGTATTATACCTTTTACCCTTCATGTAATTGGTCTGCTTTATTTCACTTGCCTTTTAATGATTCTAAAACAGTGACTATTATTACAAACTTTACCAATGTATATACTAGTACCATGTTTTCTTTTAAAAACCTTTATTGTGAAAATTTCATTATACAAATACGAGCCTATAACCACGTGGGCCGGCCACGGAGCAAACTGTAATCGTATGTCATGAGTAGACATTTACACTGTAGAGGAACGTAACGGGCGGGCCATTAGGTTGCAAGAACTAAGGTGTCTAACAGTTACGGAATCGGTGGACGTACATTTTATAATTAAAATACGACAGGGCCAGTTACAATAAAATTATCTAGATATACATTTGCGGGCAAGTACCATGGGTGACGTTAATTCGAACTTTCAACAGTACAGTAATCAATAACACATCAGAACTTAATATCAATAGGGATGTCGAAATATTCAATCAATTCTCGTCCCCGCCCGCCATGTGCTTCAAAACTGCATACGTATCTCGTGATTTCAAGGTTCTGCAACCAGTACACAACAAGGAGTTACGAGTCCCATTTATTCCGGCGCCATTTTGGGCGAGGACGGGCAGGTCCAGGATATAGTCAAAATGTCTCTACCAACCATCGACTATGATGAAGTTCATATGCTGTATTTATTAGAGTAACACTCATCTGTCCACATGAAATTAATTTGCCACAATCTAAACATGTCATTTTAATCTTTCCAAAGTTCTTCTAAATATTTGGGACCGTTTCCCTTGCCTCTGAAGCTCTCAGTGCCACTTCTTTGATGAATGTACTAGCAGGTCAGGGGTTCTCCTCCAAATCTCTCTTTTATGCAGCACTATAATTAATTGGTGCCACCTCTCCATATGACGATGCATGGTATAGTTACCACAACTATATTTTTTTTCGGTTCCTCTGGAGAGTTCATCGTGGCAGATGAAGCGTGTAACGTACCGGGCATTTACCTTTTTTTGCATGTACAGGAAAGGAAAAAAAAATCGAGCGTCCGAGTTCTAAGGTGTCCCAGGGCCATTTTAGTGGAGGACATGATACAGCGATAATGCCCTGGATAAGGACACTTCCTTCGGGCACCCCACGCCGTCTTTCGGCGCCGCATTGTAGGATGGCCACACCAGTGCGGCAACTTGCTAGACACCACCTCGGTGCCATCCGGATCTCGGCGCCCCACTGCAGATGAACTGCCTCCACATGGAGAAGCGGGAGAGGCTCGTTTGCGCCGCCTCCCCCCCCCCCTTCGGGCACCCCACGCCGACTTTCGGCGCAGCATTGTAGGATGGCCACACCAGTGCGGCAACTTGCTGGACACCACCTCGGTGCCAACCGAATCTCAGCGCCTTGTGTTGTCTTCCATTCCGAAAATATTGTTGGCAGCATTTTGAAAGGAAAGACAAACAGCCGTTTGTGGCCCTCACTACACCGTTCTCCTAGTGAGTCTCACATTGTTACATTTAGGAAGAATGTTGAAGAGTAGTATGTTGAAAATCTGAAGCCATTGTTATACAAACTCTCAACCAGCCTTGGATGGAAAAATCCTGAAGAATGTACAAACTGAAAACCAGTTTTTCTCTGTATAGCATCAGCAGCAACGCTTGAGTCAGCTTTGTGTGAAGCCGCCATTTTGATTCAATCAATAGCGTCCCCCTGCACACATTCAGGGACCTGGTCGTGTCTTCAGGTCAAACGGATTGTGGGACAAGATGCACAAAGGAAAAGGAAAAAAGTTCCGCCGGACCCCGGGAGGTGGCCGCCTATGTCATGGGCGATCTTAGGCCACACCAGGGCAATACTGAAGCTGCAGCAGGTGCAAATAAGCTTCAGACAGTGTTACAAGCGCTGCTCAGAACTCTCAACTATGACACCACCTCGGTGCCATCCGGATCTTGGCGCCTTGTGCTGGTTCCGGCCTATTCACACATCGGTCCGATACTGACGCCACCTCACAGGCCAACGGGGCACCCCACGCCGACTTTCGGCGCAGCATTGTAGGATGGCCACACCAGTGCGGCAAATTGCTGGACACCACCTCTGTGCCATCCAGATCTCGGCGCGTTGTGCTGCCTTCGGCCTATTCGCCACAAGTGCGCACGCAACTCAGCTGCATAGCGAGTGAAACACCAAGGGGCGCCCCACTGCAGCCGAGGAACCTCCATCTTGGGGGCGACGCACAGCATCACATTGCTTTCCAATGCAGTCAGATCCTCAAACAGCCCCCACTGACTGACGCGAACTCACAGGCCAACGGGGCGCCCCACGCCGACTTTCGGCGCAGCATTGTAGGATGGCCACACCAGTGCGGCAAGTTGCTGGACACCACCTCGGTGCCATCCGGATCTTGGCGCATTGTGCTGCCTTTGGCCCCATTCGCACATCAGTCCGCTACTGACGCCATCTCACAGGCTAATGGGGCGCCCCACGCCGACTTTCAGCATTGTAGGATGACCACACCAGTACAGCAACTTGCTAGACATCACCTCGGTGCCATCCGGATCTCGGCGCCCCACTGCAGATGAAGTGCCTCTCAACTATGAAACCACCACTGTGACATCCGGATCTTGGCGCGTTGTGCTGCCTTCGGCCTATTCGCACATCGGTCCGCTACTGACGCCATCTCACAGGCTAATGGGGCGACCCACGCCGAGTTTCAGCATTGTAGGATGACCACACCAGTGCAGCAACTTGCTAGACATCACCTCGGTGCCATCCGAATCTTGGCATCTCAACGCCTAGTGGTATCTTCCATACAGAAAATATTGTTACGCTACCTTTGGCCCCATTCGCACATCAGTCCGCAACTTAGACATCACCTCGGTGCCATCCGGATCTTGGCATCTCAGCGCCTTGTGGTGTCAGTCAGAAAATATTGTTGCGCTGCCTTTGGCCCCATTCGCACATCAGTCCGCTACTGACACCATCTCACAGGCCAACAGGGCGCCCCACGCCGACTTTCAGCATTGTAGGATGGCCACACCAGTGCGGCAACTTACTAGACACCACCTCGGTGCCATCCGGATCTTGGCGCGTTGTGCTGCCTTCGGCCTATTCGCACATCGGTCCGCTACTGACGCAAACTCACAGGCCAACGGGGCGCCCCACGCCGACTTTCAACATTGTAGGATGGCCACACCAGTGCTGCAACTTGCTGGACACCACCTCGGTGCCATCCGGATCTTGGCGCGCTGTGTTGCCTTCGGCCTATTCGCACATCGGTCCGCTACTGACGCCGCCTCACGTGCCAACGTATTTTCTCCGCATTTTATACCCTATGCCGCATAACAGGTCATGTGACTTGTTTATAAAACTTTTCATTGGTTCATTTTACTTTTGGTTTCCTAATGATGGAAGGCTTGATCATATGACCTAAAAACAACACTTTTTATTGGATGAAAACTTTTTTTTTTTCCAAACGATGAAAGCCCCACCTTGTTTCTGGATGTTTCAGACTGAAGCTGGCGTCAGCATGAGAGCACCACCATCTCGTAGCTCCGTCGTAGTCATTCCGCGAGCAATCATGGCAGCCGCTCCCCACCAGAAGCCTGAATGAATGAATGAGGAGTTTCTTATAACGCGCGAACTTAGCCCAGTGGGCGTCAAGGCGCCTAGATTAAATACAGCAACTTAAGGCCCTACCTAGTCCTATTTAATCATGAGTAGGCCTTCTTAAAGAAATACGTTTTTAGAGCCTTTTTAAAAGAGTCGATGGAAGGGAGAGTTTTTATCTCCATGGGGAGGGAGTTCCACAATTGCGGAGCGACGACGGAAAAGGCTCTGGCTCCCCATCTGACAAATTTGATGCGGGGGACAGCTAGTTGACAGAGTCCCGCAGAGCGCAGGTTTCTTGTGGGGGCATAGCGCGAGAGAAGAGAGCCAATGGCACTAGCAGGACCATCCATCAATGCTCTGTGGGTGAGACAGAGGATTTTGAAGGCGATTCTGTGCTGTACCGGAAGCCAATGAAGCTCCTTCCTGGCTAAGGTGGCAGAGGAGGCTTTGGGGAGATTCAAAACGAAGCGTGCTGCAGAGTTCTGAAGAGTCTGCAAACGGTGGATCAACCCTTTGTTGACTTCCATATAGAGGGAGTTGCAGTAATCCAGTCTCGAACCCACCAGGGCGACTGCAACCTGTTTACGCGCCTGGGGGGAAAGGTACCCACGGATTTTGTTGAGTACCCGGATCACACCACAGCAGGTAGCAATGGTCCTGTTGACTTGCAGGGACATAGAGAGTGAGGTGTCAAATATCACTCCCAGATTTCTGGCAGATAGGGAGGGAGTGGGGCAGATGCCAAGAGAAGAGGGCCACCACTCGCTCGACCACAGATTCTGGTTCTTCCCAAATATCAACACCTCGGTTTTTTCACCATTCAGCTTCAGGGAGTTTATAGTCATCCAGTCTGCCACATACTGCATGCAAACCCTGAAGCTGGCGGCAGATGTACTAACCGAGGTGTGAGCAAGAGAGACCATAATCTGCGTGTCGTCTGCATAGGATACCACCTCCATCCCCTGAGATTTAATAAGTCTTGCAAGGGGGGCCACATAGATGTTAAAAAGGGTCGGACTTAAGGCCGACCCTTGTGGCACCCCACATTGCAGAGACTTGGCAGGGGAGAGGTGGTTCCCAAGCATCACTCTCTGTTCCCTTTCAGTCAGGAAGGAATTTAGGAGACTCAGGGCCAATCCAGTGACACCCGCCTCCCTTAGCCGAGATGACAAGATGGCGGGGGAGAGGGTGTCGAAAGCGGCCGTGAGGTCCAACAGAACTAGGACCGTGGTTTGGCCAGAGTCCACCTTGCGTCGGATGTTATCGACCACATAGGTAAGGGCGGACTCTGTGCTGTGGTGTTTTCTGAAACCGTGCTGAGTGTTATCCAGGTATTCAGAAGATTCGAGAAAGGCAGATAGATGGAAATTCAAATGCGACTCAAGCAACTTCGCGGGTGCAGGAAGAAGCGAAATGGGCCTAAAATTTTTCAGCATGGCCGGGTCCAGAGTCGGCTTCTTAAGTAGCGGTTTGACTATTGCCTTCTTCCAAATAGAAGGGAAAGAGCCTTGAGCGATGGCCTTATTTAAGACGTCAAGCAGAAGAGGAGAGAGGTGGATTCTACACTCTTTCAGTTTCTTAAGGGGTATCGGATCAAGGGGGGAGGCCGATTTAATTTTGTCAAGAAGTGAATTCAGAGATTCAAGGGATAGGGAGGGGAAAGTTGTGAGAAGGCAGGAGGGGTCCTTGCCTAGTGCATCAAGATTGGATATGAGAGGGGGAGTGTTATGATCAAGAGCAAGACGGTGGGATTCGAGAGAGACGTGAATGTCATGTATTTTGTTGTGAAAGAAGTCTGAAATATCGTTACAGAGTTGTTGGGAACTGACTACTGGGTCGGGAAGTTGCAGGGAACATAAAGAGTCAGCGATTTTGAAGAGATCTCTTGGAGAAGAAAGAGAGCTGGTCAGATTTGAAAAATATTCCTGTTTCTTGATTATCACTTGGTATTTGTAGGCACGTAGTGCGGATTTATGGGCCTCTCTATCTTTTAAGTCCCAGGATTTCCTCCACTTCCTTTCACTACTCCTGCAGCCCTGTCTCATAAGTCTGAGCTGGTCAGAGAACCAGGGTGCAGTAGGTTTAAGGCGTGCTACATAGCACAGAGATAAGGGGGCAAGATTTTCAACTGCTTTGGAGATGGAGTCAGTCAGAGACTGGGCTGCCTCTGAAGCATCCGTGACAGCTAGAAGTTCGGAAGTGGAGATCAAAGGGGCAATAGTGTCATCTGAGATATTCCTTAAGTTTCTCCTGAGAATAAAGGGAGTGGTATTGTGATTGGAGGAACAGGTGCCGGGGATGTCAAGATCAAATGGTACAGCAAAATGATCGGACCAGACCACCTGTAATGGAGTGCCTGCAGGAGTCGGGGCCCCCAAAACTTTTGATGAATTCTCAAGGCGGAGGGGACGCTTTCGAGAATGGGGTCCAAGACCTAGCAGACAAGCGTCCGATTTCCAAGGTGTCCCAGGGCCATTTCAGTGGACCAGGCCCAAAAAGGAAAGAGCCTGCCGCCATTTTGAGAGTCCTGTGACAGCCGCCTATCGCTGCACCGCAAGAGTGGGCGCAACTCAGCTGAATTGCGGCTTTTGACACAGTGGACCAAAAACGGACGGAATGGCAACTGAAACGGTAAAGGGGCGCCCCACTACAACAGATGACACTCCACCTGGAGAGGCCCGTTCACGCCGCCTCCCCCGGGGCGCCCCACGCCGTTATTCGGAGCAGCATTGTAGGATACCAAAACCAGTGCGGCAACTTACTGGACATCACCTTGGTGCCATCGTTCTGCTGCCTTGGAACTATTCGCACAACAGTTTGCTACTGAAGACCCACCCCCCGCGACGCCCCACGCCGTTATTTGCTGGGTGGCAACTTACTAGACATCACTTTCGTGTCATCTAGATTTCAGCGCGTTCTGCTGCCTTGGAACTATTCGCACAACAGTTTGCTACTGATGACCCGCCCCACGCCGGAAATCTGGACGTTGTGCTGCGTTGGGACTATTCGCACAGCCGACCGCTACTTCGTTGTTTTTCCCTAAAAATGTTTATATGTTATTACTATTTTTGTTTTCTTGTATATATTTATAAATTATTAAAGTTTTATAATCTTACTACTTTGTCGGAGTGCTATATATTTTTAATGTGACACATAATTGTAAAAACTTTGATGTACAAAGAGTCATCCCTGGAATCTTCCGCTTCACGCTCGGTCCCCTCCCCAATCACAATACAGGATAGTTTTCAGATAATAGCAACGCTTCTGCTGTGACGGATCTCATCGAGTGTGGGCCTTGATCTACTATAACTCCTTTGAAGAGGGGTGAATCTTTACAGCTGTGGCCATAAACTACATCTGCAGGGCTAGCTGATACCCTAGGACCAGCCTGGACAATCGGACACAGAGGAAAAGGAGTGTCAGAGGGTGCAGTAGTGAATAGGGCGAAAGGGAGGTGTCGGGCGGGCACAGGGTGTGATTCTCAGGAAAGAGCAGCGCAGATGGGGGGAGGTTTATTACCCATGCATAAGACAGAGAGCGGGGGTGACCACTGCCTGGGGGAGATGCTTGCGAGGGTGGGGAGCCATGCTAAGGATCGACAGCGTGCACAGAGTGGGTCTGGTCAAGGCATCTAAAATGGCTGCCGTGCACGACAAAAGTGTGGCATTTGAAAAAAGACAAGATGGCGCAGACAATGTTTTTCAACACTTCCTGATTTCCTTCGAATCGAACGTTAACAGACGTTGGGGCATATTACCAAAGTTAAGCGATATTTATCCCTAACGATGCATTGCAAAGATTTTTTTACCGTCAGAAATTATCGCAGATAAACCTTGCTATTATCAAAGTTTATCGCAAATACGATAAAAACCGACCGCAATGCATTAATATCGCTGAAAACTCAGCGATATTCATGCATTACCGAGCTAATCCTCTTAGCCATGTTATCCACCTCCCATAGGATAACATGGCTAAGAACTGCTCAGGGCAGCTGTTACTTTTTGGAGATATTCGCGCTTATCTCGAATATTTCCAAAAGTTGATAATAGGAGATAGCGATGTTAGCGACTGTTTCCAGTCGCTAACATCTTGGCATGCCCACTTTGCATGTCATTAGTGATAAATATCACTCACATGCAAAGTGGGGCCCAAGATGGTCGCTATCTCCTACTAGCCGTCGCTAACTGGTGTTAGCAACAGCTAGGTAATACAGATATAATTTTATCTCCGCGAAGCGGAGCGCTGTTACAGATATATATCTTGTTTTTGAACGTTAATTTCTCAAAATGCACTGAAGCACATATATTGAGACCTAGCAAAGGCACATCGGGCTACCAGTCCCTAATATTTTACCAAGTTTCGTGCAAATCCATTCAGCCGTTCGATTATTATTATTATTTATTTTTTTTGCCCCGCGGGGCCCTTTTAAAACCTCCACATCAAACCTAGGGGATCAGCGAGGATCTACTATGCCCCCTTATGGTCATTTGCCCCTTCGCTTTGGCCTCCTCTTGTCTCTCGATCCTACCGAGAGACAAGATGGCGGCCGCTACGGACTGTTTGGAATGTTTACAGACACCGGAGAGCCAATCAGCTTCGCTTCGCAAAGCTCCGTAACGCGAAAAGTACGCGAAGCGGTGCGCTGTTACAGATATATATCTTTTTTTGAACGTTAATTTCTCAAAATCCACTGAAGCACATATATTGAGACCTAGCAAAGGCACATCGGGCTACCAGTCCCTACAATTTTGCCAAGTTTCGTGCAAATCCATTCAGCCGTAAGATTATTATTATAATTTTTTTTTTTTGCCCCGCGGGGCCCTTTTAAAACCTCCACATCAAACCTAGGGGGTCAGCGAGGATCTACTATTCCCCCTTATGGTCATTTGCCCCTTCGCTTTGGCCTCCTCTTGTCTCTCGATCCTACCGAGAGACAAGATGGCGGCCACTACGGACTGTTTGCGGCCACTACGGACTGTTTGGAATGTTGACAGACGCCGGAGAACCAATCAGCTTCGCTTCACAAAGCTCCGTTGCGCGAAAAGTACGCGTCCTAGGCCGCTGCCCGGTCCGCGCTTACAGATATATATCTTTTTTTAAACGTTAATTTCTCAAAATCCACTGGAGCACATATATTGAGACCTACAAAAGGCACATCGGGCTACCAGTCCCTACAATTTTGCCAAGTTTCGTGCAAATCCATTCAGCCGTTCGGGCTAAAAGTGAGGCCAACCGCCCTATGGAAATTAACATGGGAAAAACGCGTTTTGGGACCCCCCTTTTTTCTCGGCCCCCCCTTGACGAACCCCCCCCAAATTTTCAAAGGCTGCTCAGAAACAAAATGTGCCATTTTCCTGAAAATTGCAGCCAATTCCGTCCACAAACGGCAAAGTTATTAGACATAGAATTTTCAAAAATCCCATAGAGAAAAAATCCTAACTATATATACCTACTGGCGACCGCCAGTAGGTAATATATATATATATATATGTGGGTATATATATATATATATACATGTTGATTAAGGTAAGATATGTATGTGTATATATGTGGGTATATATATATATATATATATATATATATATATATATATATATATATATATATATATATATATATATATATAATATGTATATATATATATATATATATATATGTAGTGCAGCTCATGATGTGTAGGTAATAGGCACCCACATTTTTTGCAAGAGGGTATAGGGAATAAACTTTAGTGCACGCATGCCTTCCTCGCTCACGGATATAGAACATACACACAAACACGATGGCTCATTGGATATGCATCATGGGACATAGCGCAAATAATACGCATTAGTCCTAACAGATGGACATAACATAAAACACACGCAGGACGAGATGAAGTGTGCAGAAATAAACATATGAAATTGTGTTAATTGTGCTCTTTCATTCAATTCGATGTCATCAGCAATTGTGCTCGTATTACTTAAATAAACATATGTCATCGTTAATGCGATGCACTTGCAATTGTGGTTGTATACTGAAATTCAAATAATACGCATTAGTCCTAACAGATGGACATAAAATAAAACACACGCAGGATGAGATGAAGTGTGCAGAAATAAACATATGAAATTGTGTTAATTGTGCTCTTTCATTCAATTCGATGTCATCAGCAAGTGTGCTCGTATTACTTAAATAAACATATGTCATCGTTAATGCGATGCACTTGCAATCATTCAATTCGATGTCATCAGCAAGTGTGCTCGTATTACTTAAATAAACATATGTCATCGTTAATGCGATGCACTTGCAATTGTGGTTGTGTACTGAAATTACTTAAATAAACATGTCCCGTGCTTGTCAAATAACTTAACTAAACATATGCGCTGCTTAATTCAAACATATGCGCTGCTTAATTCGATGTCATCAGCAATGTTCGTATACTTAAATAAACAGAAACATGTGTTAATTGTGATTGTGCTCGTATACTGAAATGACTTCATCCTTAATGCGATGCACTTGCATGCGTCCCGTGCTGTAAATCCGATGTCATCGTTAACGATGTAATATTCAATGCGATGCACTTGCATGCGTCCTGATGTCATGCGATGTGATGACGGGCACGATGTAATCGCCGCGTTGCAATGTCAGCGCGATGCGATGTATCCGATGTAAGTGGCGCTTCACTCCAAAAATCATTTCTAATCAATACTCACCATTTCCCTGAAACCTTTTAAACACACAATCATTCGTCAGTGGGGCCCATAACACTGCACGTTTACTCTGTTCACTTACACTTGGCTTCAGGGTTTTTGGTGAATCGCAATGGAGAAATGCTGTAACATTTGGTGGAGTGTCTAAAACCTATCTAGTCAGTTATTATTTACACCTACAGTTTTATTACACTGTACCATGGTTCAAACAATTAATTATTCGGACGCACCACCATAGTGGCAATGGATCTGCTAGAAAGAAAATTAGGCGTGGGAAAATCACAAGACCAGCTGTTAAAATTCAATTTTCCCAATTTAATTAAAAGCAAAACTTTATTATGTCTGACATTTATGCATTGATCAATTTTTTATTCAATAAAATCTTAAACTTAATTTCAAAATGATCATTTTATTTAGAGCTCAGGAAAATCGCTTATTTTAGAAAAATCAGTTAAACGTTTAGCAAAGTTCCAAATTCATTCTCTCCTAGCATCCCTAACTAACACCCTCATCTTATCCTTCAGTCCTGCAAAGCAAACAAATAAAGTTCACAAAGAAAAGTTCTTACATCCAGGAATCGATCTTCAGTCTGGCAGCACTTCGTGAAGAAATCGACAGAGCGAGCCCCTCTAGACAGAACCAGGGGTTTTTATACACTAATTTGCTAACTTAATCTATCTAAAAAGTATCTACTGTTACTTATTTGGATTCTGATTGGACAAATTCGGGTGGGGTGAGCATCTCCTCACCATTACAACATCATTTTCACAACGATTCAGCAGAAAAATAAAGGGGCTTTGTTTTAGGACAGTCCATGGCCGCCTAGTCCTTTCCTTCAGTGGCAACATCAGGACCTTTTCCCAGGATCAGAACATTCAAACGTCCATGTTTGGCACCCATCCTAGGTTCCGGGCAGGATAACCTTGAACCTCCCCAAGCACAGGCAGTTCACTTTGACTTGTAGGCTTTAGGCGCGCTTGCGCTGTCCAGCCTTTGCTCACAGTCTACCCGGGCAGCCATCTTTCATACAGGCCTCAGAGGCCACTTTTTGGAACTATCATAGAAACAAATTCATGTTTAATATAGAACTAAAGCCCTTCTGTTTACCTCCCACCATACTAATGTTTCCCCATTAGTTGTTACCTAGCAAATAAGCCACACAAATGCATTTTATACTTACATATTCGGCCACTTCTTAGCACAAAACGTGTACAACAAGCACATTTTAAGCTACGTTTGTTTATTTCTAAGCTGTGCATTAATTCACAGCATGACAACAATACATATTAGTTAATTTTATTGCAACATGCAGGCAGAATTAGTACTCTTGTGTGTAAAAATGTATGCATCTTATACTATGGTTGATTAGTTCACAAAACATTCCATTAGTAAATGTTAACGTTATGGAACATTGACTTTGAGAGGGGTACACAAAATTTTGTTGTTTACCACCTCGCTCCATCAACAGCATGCGGGATAATGGTATGCGGAGTGAAGAGGCATATGCGACCCAGCCCACTAAAAGTGGGCATGGTGTGGATTGTGATTTATTAACACCACCCACTGGGATTATAGCATTTACCCTGCACATACAGGCGCCCTCATGAAACTTAACCTGGCAAATCTTACACAACTGGACAAAGCCTGAATGAGTGAGAGGAAGGCCAGACTCAACAATCCCAACAAGGAGTAACTGCACCAAAGAGGCTTATGACGCTTAGAGTGCCACCCTGCAGGGGGTGGCCCTTTAATGGTGTGTGGGAGAGCATTTTTACCCAAAACTGACACCTATTGAGGGTTCTAATGAGTATTCATGGATAGGCCTGAAGGAGGATTGGTCCCATCCTGGGGAATGGTCATAAGGCCCACCCCAAACAGGAAGCAAATGTTCCATTGAAGGGACCAGGATACTTGGCGGAATCACCCTATGACTCCCTCAACACAAATGCACTATGTACATTGATTTATCGTTTAATGAGAGAAGTACAGCAGGAACCCAAGGAAAAAGCACAGCAAAACCATCTACGAATACTGAAAACATCATTAAAAAAGCTGAAATGGGAAGCAAACAAAACAATGGAGGACAACTTGTGGGCAAGACTCAACTCAGACATCAAACAGAACGACGGGGCAAGGTTCTGGAAAACCATTAATTCCCCTACACGAACAGCAAATATCAGGGTTTCATCTAACATCACAGAGGAAACATGGGCATTCTACCTTGGCAATCATTTCAATCAAGACTTGCCTAATAATCAGGACCTATCAAAGACTAAAATGACAACAGACCACAAAGCCGACAACGCAAAACGAACGCAACTGCACAAAAATATCAAAGACAGTGATGAACTAACCAATCTCCCAAAACTGCAACATAATATCAAACGCCAAATCAAAAAAGGCAGAAGGGAAGGAGCCCCGGGACCAAACGGGATCCCGCCAATCCTTTATAAACAAGACGCGGATAGCTGGGCAGCAGCACTCGAACCCCTTTTTCTGGAGATCAGGAACTTCAACATCTTGCCAGGCTCCTGTAAAGGTTCTATCATCGCCCCAATATATAAGGCAGGGAACAGGGCCCACCCACAAAACAACCGACTAGTGGCCCTAATTGACAATGAGGCGAAGTACTTCGCAGGCATATTGCTGGAGGAGCTACAGGCATGGGCCACAAGGAAATCTTTAATACTGGTCAATCAGACAGGCTTTGTCAAATCAGTGGGCACAATGATCAACATCCTAACTATGGGCATGTTAATAGACAAGGCAGAAACAAAAAAAAATGCCCCTACACTTCTGTTACATAGATTACAAAGCTGCTTTTGACCACATCAATCGGAACATCTTATGGTCAAAACTAAACGGCTGGGGGATCTCAAAACCACTGTTGGACTTGCTGATAAATCTGCATACGGAGACTTGGGTCCAGATAAAGGTGGGGGACGGCTCATTGCTGTCGAGGCGCATACAACACAAAAGAAACATATATGACCTCTTGTCCGACAACTCATTAGATGCCCTATTTCTCACAGAGACGTGGCTACATGCCAGCTCAGGCCCAGACATAGCTGAAGCCCTACTGTCTAACTATGCCATTGCCAGAACAGATCGAACCACTGGCATAGGGGGTGGCATAGCAGTCATCTTTAAAAAATCGTTGCAATGTACCTTGGAACCGGTTTCCCTAAACGCCTGTGAGATGGCCCTTTTTAAACTTCAACTCCACCCAAACTTCACCTTCACGGGTCTCCTGATTTATCGACCACCCGGCCCCATTCAACCCTGGGCCTCTAAACTTGTGGATTGGGTCGCCGCGGTTCAGGCAAACTATAGCAATTTGTCCATATAGGAGACCTAAATATACATTTTGATGACTATCTGAACAAACCTGGCATAAACTTAATTCACGATTTTGCTGCCATGAATCTCACTTTGTGGAATTCGGGAGCTACACACAAGGGAGGCCACCTTCTGGACCCAATTTTCTCCAGCTTTCCCCGGTCACTCTGCCATCCAGCCTTGCCCCTACACTGGTCAGATCACTTCCTTATTAATTTCAGCGTGTCTGACCATATGACTTCTAGTTCCTCCGGCAGGACAGGACAGTCCGGTAAAAGGAATTGGAAGAAACTGGACATAAATCATTTCATGTTCGTACTAGACTCTGTACCTCTGGATGAATTATTTGATACTGAGGACATAGAGACTGTAGCCACTAATATCAACAAATGGCTACTAGGAGCCTTAGACACCTGCCTTCCCTTGGCTCGCAAAAAAATCACAACCCACAACTCTCCTGCGTTATGGTACAACGAGGAACTGAAGGCAGCGAAATCCAAGTGTAAACGCTTGGAACGCCTTTGGAGGACAGACTACTCCCCTGTAGCCTGCCTGACCTACCGAAACGAACTCAAGCTTTACCATAAAGCTTGCTCTAAGGCCAGAGCCAACCACGTGGCGAAATCTGTCTCAGAAGCCACTAACAAATCTAAAACTCTGTTCAATCTCGTAAAAGAGTTAGCGGGCGCAAACACATCAGCCAAACCCCTTCCACTGAATAATGTCCAATGTGAAGAATTGGTGTAGTTCTTCACAAAGAAGATTGAGACCATCTACCAGGACATTGTAAAACAGCACCAGACTCAAGCAGAGACAGACCTGGACCTAGATCCGAAGGGGGAGGCCATTTCCTCTGCGCTAAACCTGTCCTATGAGCCACTAACATCCTGGCCCGAGATTAATGTTCAGGGTCTTCGAGACACCTTAGGGAAAGTGAAATCTGGCTCTCCCATCGACCCCCTCCCAATCTCAGTACTCAGACTCCTGGACACCCCACAACTCTCCGTCATCTGCCAAACTTTGAATCTATCCCTCTCCCAGCAAAGGTCCCAGCCATGTGGAAACATGCCATGGTGTCACCCCTACTTAAGAAACCATCGGCAGACCCGAAAATCCTGGCCAACTTCCGCCCAATATCCCTCCTACCTGCTTTTTCCAAAGTTTTGGAGAAACATGTCCATGGACATCTTGCCAGTTTCACGGAGGTAAACAACATACTTCACCCCTCCCAATCGGGTTTACGCCCTGGCTTTTCGACTGAGACGACACTGCTTGGAGTGATGGATAATCTTCACCTCTTAGTCGACAGAGGTGACTCTGCTGCGCTGATTTTACTTGACCTCAGCGCTGCGTTCGACACCATCTCCCATAACATTTTGTTAAATTCGCTCTCTTCCATGGGCATTAGGGGTAAAGCACTGGACTGGATATCATCTTTCCTGACTCTCAGGACGGTACAAATCACCTCCAGTACCGTGGCCTCAAATGTCCATCGATCCCCCTTTGGTGTCCCCCAGGGCTCGGTGCTGAGCCCCCTGCTTTTTAACCTATACATAACCCCACTTGCCCAGATCGCCAAAGCAGCAGGTCTAAACATGTTTACCTACGCCGACGATTCACAGATCGTATTTTCACTCTCCAATGGAGACCACGACTCCTCCTCCCTCCTGCAGTCTGGCCTTAGGAACATTGCCACCTGGATGAGTAAAAATATGCTCAAACTAAACGGTAGCAAAACGGAGGTTCTAATACTGGGCCCAAACCAAAATCTCTGGAACCCAAGACACTGGCCATCTGAAATGGGCTCCCTACCAATCCCGTCACAAAAAGTACGCAACTTAGGCATTATCATTGACAACGGCCTAACCATGGAGCCCCAAGTCACTAACCTGACATCCACCTGCTTCACCATCCTGAGGTGGCTCAGGAAAATCATGTGGATGCTACCCGACGACACTCAAAAGTCTGTGGTCAATGCATTAATCACCTCCCGTTTGGACTACGGAAATGTCCTCTACTTAGGGGCTTCACAGGCAGTCATGCGACGCCTTCAACTGGTGCAGAACGCTGCAGCAAGACTGCTCTGCAAGTGTCACAGAAGGGAACACATGTCCGGTCACCTTAAGGCACTCCACTGGCTACGTATTGAAAACAGGGTCAAATTCAAAACACTTAGCCTTATGCACAGAATCAAATGGGGCACTGCCCCTAGATACCTACAAGCCCCCGTGCGAACCTACACGCCGGCGCGTTGCCTGAGATCCTCATCTCAAGGCCTTTTCTGTGTACCCAAAGTACGCCTAGTGAGGATGGGGGGTAGATCTTTCTCCCTATTGGGCCCCAAGCTCTGGAATTCCCTCCCTCAGCACCTACGCCTGGAAACCCACTATATCCACTTCCGCAAAGCCATTAAGACCTGGCTTTTTAACCAGTAACTTGCTCCGGCCTCTCCCCAGAGTCTTTCGTTCTGTCCACGTGGTTAAATGTCTCTTAGCGCCGGGAAACCCTTTTTGGGTAGCTGTCGCGCTTTAAAAGGCAAATAAATAAATACAGACCAACAAGGGTCTCAAGCAGGGCTGCGTCCTGGCCCCCACTCTGTTCAACCTGTACCTAGGTGACCTGGTACCAATCTTGAACAACTGTAACTCTCATGCTCCCAAATTAGGAGGGCTGCACCTACCATGTCTCTTATACGCAGACGATATAGTCCTAATAAGTCACACCAAGGTAGGGCTGCAAAACCTTGTGAACACGACGCAGAGCTACTCCAAGTCGAATGATCTATCAATAAACCTTAAGAAAACGCAAACGATGACGATCAGCAAAAGTAAAAAGAAATCCCTCTTGTGGTTCTGGAACAACTCTCGCATCAAAGATACGTCGACATACAAATACCTAGGCGTGAAGATTGACGATGGTGGTCGATTCAGTGTGCAAAGATCAAGCATCAGAGGAAAAGGACTCGCACTGGCAATCTCTTTAAAAGCACTCAACAATAAACTTTCTGGCCCTTCTCTAAAACCTTTGACACAAGTTATCCGTGCCAAATTGTTGCCAACAATTACCTACGGGAGCGAGGTGCAGCGAGGCAGAGACGCAACAACACTTGATAGCATGATTACAGCTGCATATAGAATCATCTTCAGTCTTTCCCAAGCGAACCTCTCCATCGCAGATTAGGCTGGAGTTTTGGCATCCAACGACAGCTCCTGGCAAGACAGGGGGCCTACATTTGTGCCTGGGATAAAGTGAGGAAATCCGCACAAGGAACACTGAACGACTATCTATGGAGGGAGCTAGAGCAGCATCCAACCTCACCAGCAGCCAAGTATTTGGCAAACAGTCTTGTAAACACTGGGTTGAAACAGCTCTGGACCTTCTCCACAAATCACACAACGCTCATAAATTTGGTCAAGAAGTCAATCAAACAACTGTCATGGGTTCAAGACAAAGCTGACTTCTCAAAAAGAACGCACGCTTGGATGATTCTAAACTCGTATTCGGCAATAGCTCCTCAGAACTATCTCGGCTTGGGCTAAGCCAAAACTACCAAAATGTGCTTCCTAAGGTACCGGTTACGTCTGCTACCCTGCATTCAGCATCTTCCACATTGGTTAAAAGAGAAAGCAGGCACGCTATGCTGGCTATGTGGCGTTACACAAGAGGATATGCTACACTTGCTATGCTCCTGCGAGAAACTGCTAGACGAGCGGAAACTCCTGCTGAAGCGCCATTTTATCCGATGCGGGATACGTACATGAAGGAATGCAGTTCTCACCTGTTTTTCATCTCAGGACCCCCAGCTGTGCTGCAGCCTGGTAAAATTTATAAAGGCAGTGGAAAAAAAATGCCCAGAACCGATTTTTAACCGCTTTTAAAATAAAAACTATTTCCACTGCCAAAGTACTTTTTGCGTGAAAAATGAAAGGACTATACACCTTATTACCAGTACGAACAGAACAGCAATGTCCACGCTATGTAGGTTTTTAAAATACATGTCATTTTATATTTTTGTTTTTATATATTCTGCTTTTGTATTGCATTGGTTTTAATTAACTGTGCTAATAAAATACTTACTTACTTACTATGTAGCAACAATCAATCAATCAATCAATGACACTTATAGAGCGCGCTACATACCCGTAGGGTCTCAAGGCGCTGGGGGAGGGGGGTGCCGCTACTGCTCGAACAGCCAGGTCTTCAGCTTCTTCCTGAAGGAGAGGTGGTCTCGGGTCAGGCGCAGGTCGGTCGGGAGGGAGTTCCAGGTCTTGGCGGCCAGGTAGGAGAAGGACCTTCCTCCTGTAGTCGCTCTTCGGATGCGGGGGACGGCGGCGAGGGCGTGGTTGGCTGATCGGAGGTGGCGTTTGGGAGCGTAGAAGTTGATCCGGCTGTTGAGGTAGCTCGGGCCTTGGTCGTGTAGGGCTTTGTGTGCGTGGGTGAGGAGGCGGAAGGTGATTCTTTTGTTGACGGGGAGCCAGTGAAGGTCTCTCAGATGTCCGGAGATGTGGCTGGTTCGTGGGATGTCGAGGATGAGTCTGGCGGAGGCGTTCTGGATCCGCTGGAGTCTCTTCTGGAGCTTGGCGGTGGTACCGGCGTAGAGGGCGTTGCCGTAGTCCAGTCGGCTAGTGACGAGGGCCTGGGTGACGGTCTTCCTGGTCTCGGTGGGGATCCACCAGAAGATCTTCCGTAGCATGCGTAGGATGTTGAAGCAAGCCGAGGAGACGTTGTTGACTTGCCTGGTCATGGAGAGGGAGGAGTCCAGGATGAAGCCCAGGTTGCGTGCATGGTCTGTCGGTTTGGGTGCGGTGCCCAGGGCGGGAGGCCACCAGGAGTCGTCCCAGGCGGAGGGTGAAGAGCCCAGGATGAGGACCTCCGTCTTGTCAGAGTTCAGTTTCAGGCGGCTGGTCGTCATCCACTCGGCTACCTCTTTCAACCCTTCGTGCAGGTTGGCTCTGGCGGCGGCGGGGTCGTTGGTCAGGGAGAGGATCAGCTGGGTGTCGTCGGCGTAGGAGATTATGCTGAGGTTGTGTTGGCGTGCGATGGCCGCGAGGGGGCTCATGTAGACGTTGAAGAGGGTGTGGCTCAGCGAGGATCCTTGAGGGACGCCGCAGATGACTTCGGAGGCCTCTGACTTGTACGGTGGTAGGCGGACTCTCTGTGTTCTTCCGTCGAGGAAGGAGATGATCCATTCCAGCGCCTTGTCCTGGATTCCGACGTTGCTGAGGCGCTGTACTAGGGTGCGGTGGCAGACAGTGTCGAATGCTGCGGAGAGGTCTAGGAGGATGAGGGCCGCTGTTTCTCCGTTGTCCATCAGGGCTCGGATGTCATCGGTGGCGGCGAGGAGGGCGGTCTCGGTGCTGTGGTTGGCTCGGAAGCCGGACTGTGAGGGGTCGAGGGATCCATTCGTCTCGAGGAAGGCGGCCATCTGCTTGTTGACGGTCTTCTCGATGACTTTGGCTGGAAACGGGAGGAGCGAGATGGGGCGGTAATTCTTGAGTTCGGTGGGGTCCGCTGTGGGTTTCTTGAGTAGAGCGCTGAGTTCGGCGTGCTTCCAGCTCTCAGGGAAGGTGGCGGTGTCGAAGGATGTGTTGATGATGTCTCGCAGGTGGGGTGCGATGACGGCGTCGGCCTTGTTGAAGACGTGGTGAGGGCAGGGGTCGGTCGGTGATCCGGAGTGGATGGAGTTCATCGTGCGGATGGTGTCTTCGGTGCTGATCGGGGTCCAGGCGTGGAGGGTGGTGGTGGGGGTGGTTGTTCGGTCTTGGTGTGCGTTGGTTGGTTGTTGAAGCTGTTGTGTATGTCCGTGATCTTGTTGTGGAAGTATGAAGCGAGGGAGTTGCAGAGGTCTTGCGATGGGGTGATGTCATTGTTTCCTGCGCTGGGGTTGGATAGCTCTTTCACGATGTTGAAGAGTTCCTTGCAGTTGTGTGCGTTGTTGTCCAGCCGGTCCTTGAATGCAGTTTTCTTGGCGGCTCGGATCAGCTGGTGGTGCTTCCGGGTGGCCAGCTTGAAGGTGGTCCTGTTGTCCGGTGTAGGATCCCTTCTCCAGACTTTCTCGAGGGCTCGGCAGTTCTTCTTGGAGCTCTTGAGTTCGTCGGTGAACCACGGGGCTTTCTTGCTGCCGGGTCTGCTGGGCGGGGTCCTCATCGGGGCGAGCTCGTCCGCGCAGATGCTGAGCCACTTCGTGAGGTTGTCGGCGGCCTGGCTGGGGTTTGCTGAGCTGGCAGGAGGGTGCTGGCTCAGGGAGGTGGCGAGCTGGTCTGCTGTGATCTTGTTCCAGCTTCTGCGGGCGGCCTGTTGCTGGTGGTGGTGGGTCGTCGTTCTCTTGAAGGTGAAGTGGACGCAGCTGTGGTCCGTCCATTGCAGCTCTGTGGCGTGGCTGAAGTCGATGTCTGTGCTGGAGGAGAAGACTGCGTCGAGTGTGTGTCCGGCGAGGTGGGTGGGGGTGGACACCAGCTGCTTGAGTCCAAGATTGGCGAGGTTGTCGAGCAGGGTGCTGGTGTTGCGGTCGTTGTTGTTCTCCAGATGGAAGTTGAGGTCCCCCAGGAGGATGTAGTCGGCGGAGGGGAGGGCATGCGGGCTGACGAAGTCGGCGATGTCCTCGCTGAATTGTGTGCGTGGTCCCGGGGGTCGGTAGATCAGGGTGCCTCTGAGGGTGGTGTTCGGGTCGGTGTGGATCTGGAAATGCAGGTGTTCGGCGGTGGTCAGGGTGTTGTCGGTGCTGGTCGTGAGACGGATGGTGTTCCTGTGGATGATGGCGATGCCTCCTCCCGTCTGGTTGGCGTTGCGGTCCCTCCGGACGATCTTGTAGCCCTCTGGGATGGCGATGGCGATGTCGGGAGCTGAAGAGGCGTTCATCCAGGTCTCCGTGAGGAAGGCAACGTCAGGGGCTGTGGCGTCTAGGAGGTTCCAGAGTTCGATGGCGTGTCTGTGGACGGAGCGGGTGTTGAGCAGGATGCACTTGAGGTGGGTGCTGCTGGTGTACGACTTGGCGGGTGCTGGTGCGAGGCAGGTCCGGATGCAGGTGAATTTGCAGGCGTGGCAGCTGAAAGGTCCGTGGGTGCGTCGTGGTGTGGCTTGGTGGCAATCTGGGAGTCGGCCGGTGTTGAGTGCGATGAGGGTGGCGGCGGAGTACATCAGGCGGGTCGGTCGGGGTCTTCGTGGGACAGGGGTGTGGTAAGCGGCGGTGGCGGGAAGCGGGGAGGGAGAGCGGAGGTCGGCGAGGTAGGCGGGCAAACAGGAAGGATAACGCAAAAACGGGCACAAATTTACAATATTACAATAACAGCAGGCACAAAGGGGAGAAAAACAAGACCAAGGCAGAATAACAAACAGTAAGCGCAACACCGGCAGGCGAGCACGGACCACGCCGCTCGGCGGAGGGGGCGTGGTCAGCGAGGCAGGCAGCGAGGCAGTGTAGGCAGGGCAGAGGAGCACACGCAGCAGCTGGTGGCCGTGCGGCGCGGGGGTGCCCCACAACAACCTTGTGAAATGGCATACAGCCTGGGAAAAAACAACCCAAGCATAAAATAAATGCTCTCTAAATCTTGCGTGAATAAACAGGACTCGATGGCCAACTCAGTGCCTCCCTTAGTAGAGAAACCCAAAGGGGTTTGTAGAAGCACAGACAGAAGCCCCCTGATGTGCTCATTCAAGGAAAAACTATTTAGGGGGCTGAAGGAAGGCTTCTCGGCCTTAAGAGATGAACTCAGAGCAGACATACAGTCCCTCAAGCAAGACATGAAGGAAATAAGGAACAGGATACTGACACTTAAGGTATCAAGCGAGGCGAGGGAGGAGGAAATAGAGATGATGAGACAAGAGATCATCACGCTGAAGGACCGTATAGAGGATTTATATGCCTACCTGGAGGACAACTAGAACTGCTCCCACAGGCAAAATATCTGAAACAAGGGAGTCCCATGCTTTGCAAAAGGAAGAAACATAGAGGGGTCCTTTAAGAAACTGATTAAACAGATCCTCCTGGGCCTGGAGGAAGAAGATATAATCCTGGACTAAACTCTAGATCCACACAAATCATGAAGGCCCCGGACATCCTCACATGCCTCCACTACTCTCACTAGAATGAAAGCATTATAGAAGTATGGGCCTGTTAAAGCTCAAAGGGCTTAAACTAACATTCTACCAGGATCTTTTAGTCATCCCATTGCAGAAGCGCAGTGATTTCTATGCTGTCTTGTAATTCTTAATGAGTAAGGAAATCAAATATCGCTGGAGCCACCTGTTTAGGATCATCTTCACCTGTGAGGGAACTCTCGATCAGCCTCAATCTCTTGCAGACACCTGCGGATTCTGGGGTTTGCAGAACACTGTTACTCAACATCATCCTTAGGAGAACTACAACCTATAGCAAAGAGAATCTCAACGAGACCTGAAAGATGGCAAAAGATGCAGCCCTCTAAAAAGCATTCAAAACCCTCAGCAGACATTGTAGTGGCTGAAAGGCAAGTAGTGGTTGGCCAGCTGAAAGACACTGGTAAAGTCTGTGGACACTGATAGGGTACCCTTGATCGAACTCAGAAGAGAACAAGTACTAATTTATGGTATTTTTTTTAGCTTTATGTAGCACGAACTAGACCCGAGACATCGGGTATCAGAGCGCTTTATATAGCACCAGTTTTGTTACAAAAGGCCACATTCATTTTTGTTAGGCCTGGCAAGATTAAGTGATTTGTCCACAATCACAGGATGTTGAGCGTTGTTGCCAAGACTCGGACGCGGTTTCCCAGCTTCGAGGTCGACCACGTTAGCCATAAGGCTACATCCTGGAAACAAAGAGGGAGAGCAAGGAAATCATGTAGACAAACTAAGCAACCGGGCGGGTTTGGAGGGGCAAGGAGCGACAGAGTGGTATGGAAAAGATTGAAACGGTATACCTTTATGAGAGTTCAGAACTATGGCCTATTTGCCTCAAAGTGTCCTATACAAAGCTTTGGACAGGATTTGTTTTTGGTTGAAAGTTTTTGTTTGGGGATCGTTAGAGGTGGAGGGGAGGGCCACTTTTATAGTCCAATAACATATATGGCCCATATTGCACAGGGAGACTAGGGGAGCATTTGTGAAAAATATGCGAATCATAATAGGAATTACCAACGGGAAACAGCCTTTACTACGCACAGCCTTTACTACGTAACCGTTACAACGCATGCCTTTACATGCCGTACCCCAATAAAGACGTCCCTATAGATATTATAAACATTAAAAAAAGAGGCTTTGCTCAGGGTCTCAAGAAGACATATCTGCTTATTGCAAGGCCCACCTGCTTAAATAACGCTGGCATAGAATGCACTCCAATTGATTCACCCAGCAATATTTCTTTTCAGAACTAAAGAAACAAGCATTTGCAATGCACCAGGTCTTGCAATTGCGAGATTTTGAGCCATTGGTATTGCAAATGACAATGCCTTTTATTTTGTGTTTTGAAAACCAGCAATAATAAAAGGCATTGTCATTCACAATACCAATAGGTTAAAATTTCTAAAAATGTGATACATATTGTATTGAAAATGCTTGTTGTTTACAAGTGCCCCATGCTGGCTTTCATATTAATGGAGGCCGCGCCACTTTCTTAAGACGAGTCGCGCCTAAAGAAATGTCCGCGGCCGCTATCAAAGTGAATGTGCAGCATGGGCCACTTTTAGCAAAAAAAGCATTCGTTTGTCAAGTTGACAAACAAATGTTTTTGTTTTTGTAAAGCCCCCTGTGAAACCATGCATGGCACACTGAATGTTGCAGGAAAGCATGTAATACCTGCTGTAGGAGAAACCATTAAAGCAAATAGTGCTTACAGAGTAAATAAGACTTAATGTGCAACAATCGAAGTAAAAGGGCCATTCCTCATGGGAGGTTACAAATGAAGACAAGGCAGTACTAAGGAGAGACCAACAAGCCTATTAACGAATTAGAAGCCAGCATTTAGAAAGGCCAATGGAACAAGCCAATGAGAAATGTGGGCGGAGAGTGGGCGGGGCTTCAAGTTCATAAAGCATGGCTCACAGAGAAGCGCATGCGCTTCCCATGCTCGACCTTAAAAGTGAAAAGAGGCTCAAGAGGGTAGAGAAAAATGTGGAAAAGGAGCAGATGAGAGGCAAGAGTAAAAAAGAGACTCAAAGGGGTCAAAGCAATGAGTGAAAGACAGAAAAGGGGTGTGAGATGGAGCAGTTAAATGCACCATGGAAAGAGCAGACGGAAAAAGCTTTTCAGGAGCTGAAAGTGGGATAGAGGCGAGTAAAGGAGCTGAAACAATAAAGCGAGGCAGGCTCTTCAGACAAAAGGAGCCGGTCTGAAAGTGCCTAGACTGGTCGGGGGATCAGTTAAACAAGAAGGGGTGGGGGTGCTGGGCCTAGGCACTTGCTCCAAATATTCCAGTGCTCTGAGGAGGTGTTTCATTTTATATTAGCTGTGGCAAACTGAAATGCAGCTCACAGATATTACAATTACGCTCAGGAAGGGCTACAACTGGGTATTCGCAGAAATCATTTTAGCAGGAGTACCTCAAAATAGATGGGCTGGAAATGATATGTAGGTGCAGCTCAAATTTCAATCCACATTTTGAGAAAACTCTAAGTGCTGTCTAAAACCTACTTCCTGCTTTGCAATATTAACTGTTTTTTCAGGGCACAAGGTTGAGTAGGGGAGAGGCGTGAGAGTGTGTTCAGAGTTGTTGCCAGTTTAGTATTCTTTTTTAAACTTACTATGTACTTTACAATACAATAAAAAGATGTAACAAGCATTTGTAATGCAATAGGTCTCGCATTTGCGAGAGTAGGTTGAGCTATTGGCATTGTAAATGACAATGCCTTTTATTTATGTGTTTTGAAAAGCTGCAAGCGGTGCGTAAACACGCACTTTGTACTTCTAGTCCTTGCTTACGAGACGCAATGCTGTCAGTAAAAGATGCGCAGTTATTGCCAGCCCTGCATCTCGTAAGCAAGGACTATAAGTACAAAGTGCACCCTCGAAACACAGAAATAAAATGCATTGTCATTTGCAAAGCCAATAGCACAAGCTCCGCAAATGCGTGTCCTATTGCATTGCAAATGCTTGTTTTCATTTGCATACCCAGAAGCCACTGCACAGCCATAAGACGGCTCATTTCCTTATCACAGGTAAAACAGTATTAATTTTTTAGCATTGAAAATCCCAGCATGGTTATGTAGGTCTATCGATAACACAGTGTCACACATATTTGTTTTAAAGTTGACGTAATATTTATAGGTTCTAATCATAACAACAGAAAGCAGAGGTAACATCAATTTTAATACTAATACTTGAAGCACTGTGTGTCTTACAATTTATGGTCCTCATTAGCAGTGGCAACGTTTAAAATTAGGTTCAAAAGTTGCACCTGGATGTTTTGCGCATGTAATTTATGCCATGTCAGAAAGCAAGAACCTTACTATGGGTAAAGTACATCTAAATAGGTAATCTGTGTTATTTTCTTAAATTTGTTGCACGAAATTTGCTCTTGCTGCATGGTTTGTTTAAGTATGCATTTTTCAGGAAGGAGCCAGCTTCAACATTGGGTTACACTAAATGAAGTTACATACGATGGATGAATTATGCTACAGGCCAGAAATGATTGCGGGAGGTGCAAGGCTCCTTCAGAGTAAAAACAAGCTCTGCAGATTGTAAGCTCCACAACCCTGTGCACACACAACACTACTGCATGGCATTTTACATCATTCGAGACAGATATTCATTTGCTGGATATATCGACCTTTCAAAGCACAGAAACAACAGCTGTTATTATTACACAGTTCAGGGGTGCACACGTGTAGTGCCAGGATATCCATTTGGCATCAAGTAAAACAATTGTTTGCTGAAGCTACTTGTGAATACATGATCTTAAAATATTTCTGAGCCCTTTTAAGAGACTTCTGTTTTATCCTTTACTAATCTTTCTTCCCTCCTCTCTGTTATCTTTAAAGCTGCACTTGGCACCCAAGGGTGCACTGTGGCTTAACGGCTATGGAGAACAACTTTGAAGCAGGGGGACCATGAACGAGAAAAATGAATGTGTCCGTCTGTAATGCAACTGGTGCTCATGTAAAGCGCTCTGATACCTTCGGGTCGAGTGTGCGCTACATAAACCTGCACACACAAAAAATAGGATGCAACAGGCGAAACCCCAAAGACTAAATGTAATTTGGAACACACCGACGAGTGCTGATACCTACCAGATGCATCCACCAGCAAAAATTAAGCACCGCGACCCATCCAGCCATCCTTAACGGCCTCTTTTCCTTTCACCTCCCCACTCACGTCTACCCAATTATCCATCCAGCCACATATTGTGCATGAGGAACCACTCCCGTGCCACACAGAGAGGGCCTAAAAACGGACTACACTGAAGCTAAAAGTATGCACACACAATTCCACACATGCTGCACAAAGGAAACACGATTACACAGAACTTCAAATATTAACACACATACTAAAGCCAAAAAAACCTCATACAAAGACACGCTCATTTTTATGTACACGGAACCCTGAATGTTTTACAAAGAAGCCCCAAATACCGTAGACATAAAACCCCTGGTATTTCCAGAAGCCTTAATAGTCCTCATACAGAGTACACTTAACACAGTAACCACAAAGCTCGCATGCAGACTTCAAAATACTGTGAATATGTGACCCTAGAAGATACACACAGAAACCCAATATTCTACAAACAGATTCACAAGTTGATGCACACACCAGAACCCTGAATACTGCGCGCACAGAACCTAAAGGCTGCACATGCGAAACATGACATCATCTTAACACATGGGGTTGGGGGATGTTCCAACATGTGCGCAAGTGCACAGCATGTAAGCAATCAGGACTGTAAATACATGTGTGCAAAAGTTAAAGCATGCTGCAAACAGGTGCAGCTGTTTGTGAAACATTTTTCCCCATGGCTAATAGTGGGTGTTCTCCGAAGTCCTGCGAAGTTGTAGGTGAGACCTTTAGCAAAGATTAACTGATCACATTTTACTTTAACTTTCAGTGCCTTGTGTGAAGACACAGCGAAAACGAAAGCTGAGATGGAGGACGCGCGAAAGTCAGAGCGCGGTGGGAGCGCGTTGCCATGAGCGTGCACATCTAGTGTCCCCGCGCAAGCGGAGAACACCAGAGAAGACACGCCATCCTTGCCCGGGACATGGGCGGGGCACGGAGCGTGTGGCTGGAAGTGTCCGGGGCTCCCGTGAGCTGAGGGAACCCTGTGTGTTGCAGCCCCCGTGTAGAAGAAGCGAGGCAGGAGCCCATCCCTCACTGGCAGGCAGTAGAGGAAGTCAGGCGGGAGCCCACCCCACCTTCGTGAATGCCGCATGGTGCGGCCAAAGCAGGATTTCAGGCAGGGCTTCTGTGAGCAAGATGGAGCCCCGTGTGTTGCTGCAGTGACCAGCTGAAGAGGCAAGTCCCCCCTGCTATCGAGGAAACCAGCCGGGGAGCAGGGAAGAGTCCCCACAAGTGAGTGAGGTGAGGCATGCTGTACATGGTGAGCGCACCGCGCCTGGACAGGAGATGTGCACGCATATGGTGCGAGCAGGTGTTATGATAACGCCGCGAGCCGTACCCGTGCACATCTCCTGTCTGTTAAGCTTCGGCACAGACAGTTGATCTGCACGTGTACGGCTTGCGGCATTATTACAACTCCTGCTTGCACCATACGCGTGCACATCTCCAGTCCAGGCCTTGCCGTACGTGTGCACAGGTCCTGTCCCTCTTCCAAGCCAAGTCGACAACTACAGGTCTTGCCAATAGCGCGCAGCGATTTGCACTGCATCGCTAGGCGATACCTAAAAATGATTGCCGTTACTTAAAAATGTTGAATTGGAAAAGGCATATGGCACACTTCGCTTTGTCGAAGGGGATAAAACTAAGTTTTAACGTGCATTACCTGTATTTTAATGTTTACCTGTAATTTAATGTACAGACAGTGCGCACTACTTTCAAGAGCAGGGTGCTTGTGCAGACGGTATGCACATGTTCAACTCACTACTCTACGGTATGAACTACCTAACTACCTAGCATGCTCTTTAGAGACCGCAGCACTCACTGTTCTCTCGTATTTTGTTGCTGTTTTATATAGCGCGAACTCGAAACTAAGGTATCGAAGCGCTTTACATGAGCACCACTTCAATTACAGAAGGACACATTTGTTTTTTAGGCACGAGGAGATTACTGGATTTGCTCAGAATCACAGAATGGTGAGCGGACGCAGAGACTCCAAACCGGTTCCCCAGCTTCAAAGTTGGCAGCTCTGGCCGTTAGGCCACGTACCCAGTACAGACAGCAGACAGACTTCTCTCAGGACCTAACACTTGTGCGGTTCTCTATCTACACTGCTCTATAGAAAACTGCAGGCAGCTCTCCAAGACAGACTCCTCACACTGCTCCCTAGTACAGACTGCTCATACTGCTCCCCTGTGCAGACTGCTCACTTGTACAGACTTCTCCCATGTATTGACGGCTGACAGTCTTCCCCTGACACAGACTGCTCAGACAGCTGCGCGGTAGAGACTGCTCGTGCTGCACCCCATAAAAGACTCCATGAGTTTGTCTCCACTACTCTCCAGTGCAGAGTGCTTGCCAGTTATGGGTAACTGTTTGGATGGAAATCTCTGGGCCTCTGTGCTACAATTGTGTTGTGGCACATTCCTCACGAAAGGCTTCACCCAGGAGCCATTGTAAGGGTAGTTTTCAAGTTTTAAGTTTTTATTAATTTAGAACAGTTACTTACAACCATTGCTATACAAAATCTACTTTAGCACGGTTATAAAATTCAGCTTTTAGCATATTTATCAAATAAAAACAAGGCTAAAAAAACAATTTTCCAGGCTTAAAGACCGATATGCTTATTGAGGAAGAGCATTATGGTTGCCTGTGTGAACGTTTTGCTGTGCTTGACCAGATAAAAATAATTAAGAAAAAGAGTACTAGGCCAAAGGACGGAAAAAGTCTGTAATAAGTCTTTGAGAGGGAGGGGGAGGAAGCGTAGCAGCCGAGGGAGGTAATAGAAGATTGTCCAAAAGTCTCACAAATTTTCCAAACCTTGTGAGCACTTGAATGTCAGTAGATGTAAAGCACAAGGCCGAGGCCTCCCAGCATGTCCAAGCGCCCCATTTTAAGAACAAGGGTTTCAAAAGGGACCTTCTAGGGGCTGCTAGTGCCGGGCAGCAGCACAGAAGATGCAGCCATGATTCAGAGTGGTATTTGCACAGCCTGCAAGCCCCCCCTCACTTGTTGGGGCCCATTTGTTGAAGGCCGGCGAGCGCAGGCCTAGAAGTCGCATAAACATTATGTTCTTCCGAGCCACTTTGCTTAAATTTTCCTGGCAATATGCTTGTGGCATCCCAGGAAGATACGAAGAGTTCAAGGGGAGCAGAATGGTTGATGTCTTTAGAGCCTGCAGATACATGGACTGAGAAATAAGTTTGACTTGCTTATTGATGGTACTCTTCCAGGCCGAGTATGGAATAGTGACTGAGAGGAGAGATGACTTGTCAATCTCTAACACTCTTATGGCCTTTTCAATCTGGGTATTCCAGGGATTGCCAGGACTAGACAGGATCCCTTTTAACTGGAATTTAAGAGTGTTATCACCTGCTTTTAGGGTCCTAATAAAATATTTCCGGATGTCGGCCTCGCAGTGAAGAGATTGTCTTTGTAGACCCATCTCCAATCGTAGTCTTGCCCGCTGAATGAAACTTGGCAGATGGAAAAGTTTTTTATAGGTGGAGATTTGGGCGAGCTCAAGACTGGAGGAGCATGCACCAGGAAAGGCCTGGTGTCCATAGGTTAACGCAGGAAGCAGAATAGCTTTAGTCACCTTCAGGATGGCTTCTGCAGAGGGGCTGCTCAGAGTTTGGTTCAGCCAGGTCAGGGAGTATGTAATTGCACCTGCTCTCTTTTGCAAGGCGGCTAAGTGAGCTGTAGGCCTGGACGTCTCGTTAAACCAGACTCCCAAGTAATTATATTTTACTATTGTGCTAATCCTGGCGGGCCCGATGTTCCATGCCAGCCTTTTCTTGTTCTTGCATCTGCCAAATACTAGTACTTTCGTCTTTGCCTGGTTGATTTTCAGGGCATTGGCGGTGTTATATGTGTGAAGCGTACTTAATGCCCGTTGGAGACCCGATTTTGCTTGGTCCATTATTACAATTTCATCTCCGTATTGTAATATGTTGAGAGGCTTTTTAGCGGGTCCTAGTTTTGGCGGGAGAAGATTACTATTCTCCAAGAATGTACCGAGATCAGCTGTGTAGAGATTGAACAACAGCGGGGCAAGAACACAGCCTTGCTTTAGCCCATCTTCTACGGCAATTCTTGAAGAAAGTGTCTTTGGGCCGGTTTTAATTCGCACCCACGTGTTCTTGTGCAGGGAAATTAGTGCTCCTAGTAGGTCGTGCGGAATCCCCCATTTGTTCAGCTTCCTCCACAGGATGTTCCGAGACACTTTGTCAAAAGCCGCGCTGTAGTCTATGAAGCAGCAATAGAGTGGGAGATGGTTTTTTTGTACTGCTTTTTGACTCAGAGTGGCTAGAGTAATGATGTTGTCTATTGTGGAGGCCGATGCCCGGAACCCAGTTTGGTAGTATGGTATTATGTTGTTTTCTTCGACCCATTTTTCAAGCAACCGAAGAAGACACCGAGCATATACCTTTGCCTCCAGGTCTAATAGGGCAATGAGGCGGTAGTTAGCCGGTGACGCAGGGTCTCCTTTCTTGAATATGGGGCATAGAGTCGAACCTAACCAAGAGTCTGGTAGTTGGCCTGTCACGAACACGTTGTTAAATAGGGGAGTCAGAAGGTCCGCCCACTCTTCCGGGGCACTTTTAAATATCCCGGCAGGGAGTCCGTTGGGCCCTGGAGCTCCGTCTTTGTTCATGGCTCGCAGATACTTGGCGACCTCAGCTGCAGTGGTCAGTTCAAAAGTTTCTATTTGAATGGAAGCAGCGCGATCTCTTAATTCAATCACCTCAGGGTCCCCAGAGTCACTGCGATAAATATCGGACACATGCAGGGCCCAGGCTTCTTCACAGACTGCGCTTCCTCTCGTTTTGTTGGTGGAGCGGAGTTTGTTCATGTGATTCCAAAACTGGGACTGACTTTTGCCCTTGAGAAGGGCAAAGTTTTTTACCCACTCAGACTGTTCTTTGAGTCTCTTGGTCTCCCATAAGGATTTCTTATAGGTCGTCCGCAGCGATGCCACCTTTTTAGCAGTGTGTACGGTTCCAATCAGTTTGTGCTGGCGGACGGCCTTCCTGAGAGTCTTTCGTTGGGAGGCTAACAATGGGTCATGGGTTTTTTTCGGATGTAGCCCGAGTGTTCTATGTTGAACCGCGGGCCCTGCCAGGAGATCCTGTAGCTTAACAATGGCGTTATCCCACCAGTAGTGTAATTCTGTCGGGGCACTGTGTCTGAAGGTAAGGGTTTCGCCCTTGAGCCAGGTTCCCACCTTGGCAGGTCCCCGTGAGTCCCATTTAATTCTTCTAACCATGGTGTGCAATTCGGCCCGCGTTGAATGCCCCACATCTGTCATTTCGAGGGCGACTTGCACTTGCAGGTCCAGTGTAGCCGTTATGGGGTTATGGTCACTCTCCGAACGATACGGAATTTCCATCCTGGCCAGACGATTGCCCAGAAGCGGTGAAAGAAAAATGCAATAGATAGTTGAGATTCTCCTGAATGTTGGCAAGAAATGAGCGTCCGGGTGCAGTTCCAACGAGATTTGCTGAGCCGAGCGGAAATTATGGGTTGTTAGAAAAGTGATCATCGCTTCTTGCTCTTTGTTTTTCCTTGCTAAGAGGCCGTTGGTTGCGAGGTCTTTGATGTTAAAGTCTCCTAGTAGCAGTACCTCCGTGGATGCAAATTCCGCTAACAGGTCTTCCAGTTGTTTTATCATTAGAGCCGTTGCAGTTGATTTTGCGGTTTTTGCTGTATTATGATAAATGTTAATTAGGAGGATAGAGCGTGCCCTGCCTGAAAATGACAGACCGGTAATCAAGACCGTCTAGGTGTGGCCGTTATCTTGCACTTGTGACTGATGAAAATGGAGAGGCCCCCTGAGGGTCTTCCATAAAAATTGACCTTGGCGGCCGGTTGAAAAAGTTCATAGTAGCCAAGCAGAGGCGATGGAGATAGAGACCAGGTCTCCTGGAAACAAATTATGTCGCTTTTGTTCAGGAATTCAACGGCTGATTTTGAAGCAAGGGTTGACTTTAGCCTGCTCGTGTTCTAAGATGTGATAGTTAGTTTGGAATCTGGCCAGTTGATGTTCTTGTTAGGAGGATCGCTGTTGCTGGGCAAAGTTGATTGATGGCTCTGGGGCAAAGTCTCCGTAGCGCATGTTGTTGGCATGGGGGACGGGGCAATTGAGTTTGCAGCTTATCATACGTTGATTTTTGTAGCATGCAATGTTTAGGAGATTGTCAGCTTTCGACGCTTCTGGAAGCCAGGCATGGGTTGCGCCCCGGGACCCCTTCAGTACGCTGGTGAGCTCTTTCACAGGGGCCTGTGGGAGAACGTGGGGGTATTTTTGTTGAGTGGGAACCCACATTTCAATGCCCCAGTTTTCAAATTGATTGGTTTCCTTGAAAATTGCATTCCTAATGGATTCCTGGGACCACATTGTAATGGTGGCCTCTGAGCCGCCTTTCCCTGGTATTGTGGAGAACTTAACTGATGTGAGGTCTGAGGAGGTGACCCCAGCCAATGCTGGAATGCAGTTGAATAAACGGAGGAGGTTGCGTCTGTTAAGGGTATCGTGTGGGCCCTTGTGCTCGTAGTGTGGATAAAAGACTAGTTCTGCTCTCTTTTCCAGGCTCTGGTGATCCTGACTCCTGGCTGTTCCAGGTAAAGGAGCTGTCGCCATCAGAAGTTGGAAGCGTGCTTCAGGTGGGTAAATAGTCCCCCCCGATTGACTTGTCATTCCTGAGACTTGTGGCACTTGAGGCAAGAAATGCCTCTGCGGCTGCATGTGGAAGTCCCAACAGGCTTTAGTTTTGTCTTCTAGTCGATGGGGCACACCGTGATCTGTTGAATTGACCACTGTTGAGCTATGAAGATCCGTGTTCGTGGTTTCTGCCAATCCCTGGGATTTAGGTGGACTATTCCGGTCTTCCATTATTGCTTCCGTGACCTGTACAAGGTTATTCTGGCTGTAATCTTTGGTACTTATTCCTGTAGATTTGTTTGGCAGTAATACGTTTACTGTGGTTGTGATGAGCGCTTCTGAGGCTCTTGTGATCCCGGGACTGCCCAGGGTTGATGACCCGGGCTGTTCGCTGGTGTCTATTGAGCCCACGGGGGTCGTACTTTTGTCAATGTTTTTTATTTCGGGTTTTACAGGTGGGTTGAAAATGTGGAAGTAGGGGAGACCCCTCGATTTATTAACTGGTGGACTGGGTGCCGCTAACCCTTCAAGCCCCACTCTTCTTTTCAATAGGCGTTGTTTTTTAGATTGTTTTTTAAGTTTTTTTCTCTCCCTCCTTGACAGTGAAGTTTTCGTTGGAGGCTTACAGACGGTATGAGTCGGGCCCGTGTGGGTGCTATCGGAGCGATCGGATCGCGTGGTTGATACTTGCGTCGATGTGGTTTCAGTGAGGTCCAGGCCCGCTATGAGCGAGCCGGGGCTGGTCCCTGATGAAAGGCCGACCGAACTTTTGGTAGCTTGGTCGGCACGAGGGGGTGTGTTTTTTAGGGTAAGTATAGAGGAAAATAGAGGATTGTGCCCTCACGATTTGTCAACAGTAGTCTGAAAAGGAAATTCAAACATTCTTTGAAAGTTTTACGTGCGTGGTTTTTATTTCATGTTACATCTGTGGAAAAAGGACAGCCGACACGTGTTTTGCCCTAATGGCCTATAGGCCGTGGGCTTTTTCAAGACAAGAGTCAGGTGTTGGTGTAGGTAGAATTCAAGATTCTCTGGAAGGCCAGTATTTAGTTTCTGCGGTCCAGGACAAGCGGTACAGTGCTTCGCTGCCCTGTGTGGGCGAAAAGCGCTGTGGGAGAGCCGTGTTATTAAAACGACCTGTCAAATATTACGTGGTCCTGCTCGTAACACAAGTAAGGGCTGAGAGGGAGCCAGGGGTGAGAAACCCAGAGGAGTCTTGGAAAATGCTAAATCGAATTACTAAATGTCTCGTGGGAGCCCTGTGTGGATTATTAGTGAACCGAGTGTAGATAGATAGACAAGTCCTCAAGGCGCTATTGTTTCCTCAGTGGGTGTGAGGCAGGGGAGGGGCTGCCAGGGACTGTCAAACAGCTTGTGATCTTCAGCAGGGCTGGGAAGGCAGGCGCCCGCCACCTGATACCAACTACTGAGCCGTGAAATTACCCCGGGCCCACAGCGAGTAACTTCACACCCGCCTCCTCCTCCGCCCGCTGTTAAATAACACACGTCTCTACTTAGGGAGGGAGGGGGCGCCCGCGGAGCGCTGACACCGAGAGCAGTGAGGGAAGCACAACTTACAACCGACCCTCCCCCGGCTCAGGTTAAACGGAGTTAGGGATGACTTTCAGTTCCATTGCTCCCAACCCTTTCCTCAGCCACTTTTATGGACACTGGATTAGCAGTGGTTAGATAGGACATCTTAGCTTCCTTGACTTGCTGGCGCTAGTCGTGGCCAAGCGTAGACTTTGGGAGGTGAAGTGATGGTCGATAGAAGATGCAACATAACACAGACGACTCCTATTTTAATTAATGGCAGAGTTTTTTAACAGCTTTTTCTGATACACATGAAATGGTGTATTTCAAATTAACACTAAACAAGGTAGGAGCTCAACTTTTTCGTGGAGAAACCGTGACTTGAAGAAACGGTTCACAACTTCTCTTTCCTTCTTTCATTTAGATGCTTCCCTGTGAAGTGGATCCAAAAAGAACAAACCTCCTTTGTATCCTCACCCCACACTTTTTATGGCGATTGCACCGCCATGAAAAGTGCAGCGGTGAGGAAAGTCGTAATATGTTTGACGGGGCCGCAGCTGTCATGGCAAGCATTTCATGGCCTCAAGACCGCTGCTCCCTGGTAGTTTTGGTAGTTTCAAGGCAGCCGACCCCCCCTGGTCCTAGAGCAGTCAGAAGACCTCCACCGCCGTGCACCCCCCACGATTAGACTTGTAATAAGCCCCCAAGGCTTTCCTTCCTCTGTTCAGTCCACCCTTTCTGAAAACCGGGACATGTGCAATCACAACAATCAAGCACTGTTTGCTAACCAGTTGTCGGTACCTTGAAGTCATTGTTGATGGTTTGACCATACAAGGTTCGAATTAAATTATTAGAACTTGGCAAACCGGAAACAGAATTTTGTCTGCATTGTGATGCAATGATACCACAACGAGGAGCTTCACATCCTAGTTAATGCTGGAGTGATCATTACAGAGGAAGTAAAGAGAACTCGTGGTCACATTTTCTTTTCACAGGTAGAATGAACAGCTGGCTCTGTGGGCAGGGGGGAGGTTATGGATTTTCGCATTACAATTACAACCACAGCACTCTGCCAAAATGAACATTTATTCGCGGCAGATATAAGAGCCCTGAGGCGGCTCTGGCTGACATGCAGTCATTGAATATTTACTATACAAGGATCGGCTGAACACGAGCGGCTGAGGTCAAATACCTCAAATCTGTTTTTTTCTATAAATGTTCGCAGAGACCACGGTTTAGGAAAACAGAGGAAGGGTTTGAGGGCACCAGATGAGACTGCCTAAGAAGGAGAGGAAAATAAACGAGCAGTGACTGGATTTAAGGGGGAGCTCCGGATAATTACGATTTAGGCACAATAATAAAAGAGAGAGGAAATCATGTTCCTGAAACAAGCATGGAAATAGAATTTAATTTGAAAAGCTCACTGTAAAAAAGGTTGACTATTTTATGATGAAGGCAAAATGTAGATAATAGGGGAGAACATAAAAACATATTTGTAAGTTCTTCCAAACACAATTTTAAGAAAGGAAGATTTGATTCTAATGAAAATAGGGAGCGAGTGCAGATGAATGTTCAAGTCAGATGGAGGATCCTGGGTCTGGAAGGGCCAGGAAGAAGAATGGGAGAGCAGGTAAAAAACACAGCATGGGGCTTCGGGAGATCAGCTGCTTAAGGTACCGACATTTGTCCAATTTTGACCTGTCTACAAAGCTATTTATCTTACTTATGGCTGGTTTTCTGGTTAGCTGTGCGCGGTATCTAATTTGTACTACAAGTGGGGCTACTCACCACGGGACATGGGTATGGGCGCCCGCAGGATTTTTTTCGGGTGGGGAGACATAATTTTAACATCATCCATCCTCCAACCATTTCCAAACAGCAGCGCAATCTTGAATTTTTTTCAGAGGGCATGTGAAAAATCCAAGATGGGGGCAAGTGCCCTCCGTGCCCCCCTTCCTGCCCCGGCAGACAGCCATGGACATGGGTGCAGACAACAGCCTGTGCTCACTACCCAGAGCTGCAGGCTTTGCCTAGTGGTGATTGGGAGTAGGGTATTGGCATAGGGCATGGACTTAGGTCATTAAATGCCCTAGGTATATGATAAAAGCTCAAAAGCAGGATAAGTTGTAGAAGGAGCTTTATTAGTACAACCATCAACAGCAGATTACAGCAACTGACACTTGAGGAGAAAACATAACATTCTCATAATGATGTCAAGAAGGCAAGGCTGGTGGAGTTCCATTAAAGGGACAGTAACAATAACCACAACACATCCCCTATCCAATAAATAAAAATAGAAAGGAATAAATGGAAAACAATACTTAAGACATTACAAAATCATCGAATTTCCGAGGAAGGTGTGAAGTCCTCCCAGAAACAGTTATTTGACAACAGGGAGAAGGAGTAGCACTAGGAGTGCAAGAAGAATTGAAACTGCTGGTGGAATGGAACTTAGCAGCATCGCACTTGGCCAATTTAGACATATTCCAAGTACAACCATTGTCTAAGGTGACAACATTCTTCCTGATGGAAATAATGGTGAAAGGACCAGTGAAGTTTGAAGTACCTTTAAGACCACACTTGGATTTTTTCACCAGAACACAATCACCAACATTCCACTTCCTAAGTTTGACATGCATCTTAGCATCGTAGCGTTGTTTATACTTCTGCTGATAATTTCTCAACGCCCCTCTCCTTCTCACCTCTCTTTCAATACTGTCATCACGACCCTTCCCAGGAAGCCAGGTAGGATTGAGTTTAGAACAAGCTAACCTACCTCTCAAAGCCTCGAAAGGTGATCTTTGCATGACAGCATTGGGAGTCGTGCGGTGTGCCCACCACGTCTCCCTCAAGACACTGCTAAAAGAAACTTTGGATTCCAAAGCCCTTTGTGCACAACTCTTCACTACTCTATTCATCCTTTCCGTGAGACCATTAGCTTGTGGAGAGTAGAGAGCTGTCTTCTGATGGATGATGCCAAGGTCTTTCAAGAAATCATCCATCTCCCTGGAGGTGAACTGCACCCCATTGTCAGTGAATAGGATTTTAGGAACACCCTCTGATCCAAATACCTCCTTCAAAAACTCAATCACTGTTCTAGAATTGACAACACTCATGCATTTAGAAACAACCCATTTAGAAGTAAAATCAACTAGCAATACAACAAACCTTTCATGCGCAGGCATAAGTTCAAACGGACCCGCAATGTCCAGGCCCAATTTAGTCCACACAGCAACAGGCACTTCAATCGGTGACAAAGGAGATTGATTAGTGGTGCGTGATTTGTCATTGACAGCACACAAATGACAATCCTTGACAACAGCCTCCACCATGCTATCCATACCAGGCCACCAGTACCTTTCCCTAATACGAGCTTTAGTGAGATTCCTGCCCAAATGCCCTTCATGAGCTATGTTAATGATTCTCTCTCTCAAATCACCTGGAGGTACCACTCTGTCACCCCTCATCAAGTTGTCCTGAATGAAAGTTAAATCATCCCTTACTGACCAAAAAGGCTTCAAAACACCCTCAAGAGCATCATAATTAGGCCAACCATCTCTGATCACACCCTTAAGTAGCTGAAAACCAGCGTCATTAGCCACGCTCTGTGACCATTCCTCCTTGGAGATACTAGACTCCAAAACCCAATTCACACAAACACCTTCAGAGACACAATCCCTTACAATAGGAAGACGAGAAAGACAATCAGCAGGTTTATTATTTGATCCAGGAATGTACTGTACTTTAAAGTTGAATTCTTGCAATCCCTCACTCCATCTTTTCAACCTAGGCGTCATATGATCACTTTGATGACATGAAAAGATTTAGACTCTACCAACTGGACCCACCGAGCCTCAAAAAATTTCATTCTACAGTGTGCGACTCTGGCACTCAAAGAACATTTCTTCTCATATCAAGGCAATCTGTACCTTCAATGTACTGGGACCTCGATGGGTAGTACCTTTGCCCCGAGCGTGGCAGGACTTTATGTGGCAGACTTCGAGGCTAAATACATCCTACCCCCGACTAGCCCCTTCTCCCAGTCAATACAAATATGGCGCCGTTACATCGATGATGTCTTGATCCTGTGGACAGGCGACGAAGAAAACCTCCAGACCTTTCTACTCTGGATCAATAACCTTGACCCCAATTTGAGATTCACTCATACAATCAGCAAGACTGAGGCAACATTCCTGGATGTCACTATCCAGATCGCAGGAAACAAACTGACAACAAAAACCTACCATAAACCGACTGCAAAAAATAACCTCTTGGAATACACCAGCTTTCATCCCCGCCCGTTAAAAGAAAATCTGCCTTACGGGCAATTCCTACGTCTGAGACGCAATTGTTCCGAGTTACATGACTTCAAGGAACAATCCACTGAACTCTCAACCAAATTGAAGGCCAGAGGATACCCAACAGCAATCCTTAACAAAGGCTACAAGAGAGCTCGCAATCAGCCAAGGGAGGCACTCTTGGAGGATAAGACACAGGTAGATAGAGACATCCCCCTGACGTGTGTAACAACGTACAGTACCTTATCCAACCTAATGAAAAAATCCATCAATAGGAACTGGCGAATTCTAACGAGTACCAAAAAAACCTGGGAAAAACCATTGTTCTCCTTTAAGAAAGGTAGAAGCGTCAAAGACGCTTTGGTCCACACTAGACCACTACCAACGATCACTGACACACCAAGGACAATAACTGATGCCTGGGGTCTCCCCCAAGTGGTGGGTCATTATCCTTGCTCCAATTGTAGCGTTTGCCATCTGACCAAACATACTAAAACATTGGAGTTGGAACCAGGCAAAACCTGGACCCAACGAGCTCACACAAACTGTAACACTGATAATGTTGTCTATCTCATTACTTGTCCATGTAACTTGCGATACGTGGGTATGACTGGGAGGAAAGTGAAACAGAGAATTTGCGAGCATCGCTCAAACATTAGATGCAAAAAATCCACTACAAAAATGAGCAGACATTTCCTGGAACGCAACCATACTACCAACGATCTGAAGTGGACAATAATAGAACACATTGGTACTGGCAACAACATTAGTCGCCGTCTGTTTGAAAAAGAGCAAAGGTGGGTCTATAGACTTGGGACCCACCTCCAGGGGATGAACGATGACATCCCTTGGAATTCTGTCCTTAACTGACCCTGAGGGATTTGCCTCTCTTTCCCTCCCCTCAGTATGGACTAGATCTGTACCTGTGACTTTTGGTTCTTGAAATCAAGTAATGCCCGTCTAATCAACGTTTAAGATGTCCCTGCATTCTTTCGTTTGTTACGAAAACAAAACCCAGCCATTTCCTGTCAACGACCCGTGTATTTTAAATTGATGCCCTGACGTCGCATTTTCTTAAAATCACCACTGCCGTGTACTAAGTAACAGCGGAACCGATCAGCATTGATTCGGGTAGTTGCATAACATTGGTTGCCATTAACAACGACGCTACGGCAACCATTGGCTGAATACTCCCGGCGCCTGAGCGCAGTGATTGGCCCGTTGTGCACGCACTGACGCAGGCTGACCGCGCCCACCCGGAAGCGGTGAAACGGAGTGTTTACTTAAGCGTCCTCGCTACCTCGAGCGGACATCTTCGGGGTCCAGCAGAGGGTCGTCTTAGGTATACCGAGGGTGCCGAGCGTTGAGGGCGTGAGTACAGACGAGCCGCAAACCTTCTACCTCCTACTGAGCTAAGTACCGATCTGAGTGTTGCATCTGCCTTACCTCATTTCTTCTTTTCATTTCTGATGACAACAGGGTGTGCCGATTACGCCTCCACCCCCCTCCTGTGACCCATGGTGTGATATTATCACACTATCAAAGTGAGAAATTACCCTGATTTTAACTTTTCGGCACGATTCCTGATCGCGCCCAATTTTAGGTTGATAGCGTTTTTTAACCCACAACCCTTGTAAATATCACGCGTTGTACATAGCACGTATAGCACTAAGCACTACCTACCCATAATACTCTATGCTTTGGGGACCAAGGTGGTGTTAACTATACTGTTATTCGACCACATGATGTCTCTGATACCACCAACTGGAGCACAATGGACTGTAAATAGGCAATCATTAAGACAACTGATTGTATGTTCTGTTTTTTTGTTTGTCTCTGTCCTTTCTTTCCCTAATAGGTGCAGAAACCGTAAATTCGGAAGCCTCCTAAACCAGGAGTTATTAGAAAGACAGTTTTTCTTTCAAATTTTTTGCACTTTTTCATTATTTATTTTCACTTTCACGTCCCTAGGTAAGGGTGGACCTTAGAGAGTCCATACCGCCAGGGTTTATTCACACTAAGTCCTGAAGAATGCCAGGTAAATTCACACCGTTTCGTGGCTGAAACATGTCGACTGACTTAAGGAAACTACCACTTGAATAATTGTGGACGCATTTCCGACACATCATTTTATCGATAAGTCCTTAGTGATCCTAATAAAATTGTTTTTGATACACTACAGACTTTTTAAACCTCACATCACTCACTTAATATTCTTTTGCACATCACTGTCCTTACCCACTACCCGCTCCGCAGTAGATCTGGCGTTGCAGCACACAGAGGGGATGCTAGATCCCCTCTGTGGGGCCCGATGATGAAGCATGTCATCACTAGGTGGTGAGTGAGGGCTTTCTTACCAAAAAAAACGCCTTAAGTGAAGTCATTCCTTGCTCCATATTGATGGTCTCCTATTTTTCCCTTTGAATACTCTTGTTTTGTTTATGAGATTGACACTGGGGTGTGAGAGTATCCCACTACCCTATCTCTCTTCTTGTTGTGATATGAAAAGATTTGTACCAAAGGACGATGATCAGACTTTACGAGAAAAGGAATTCCCCACAAATAGAATTTAAAGTGGAGAACAGACCAAAACACTGCTACGCTTCTCTCTCAATACAAGAGTAATTAAATTCAGCCTCTCTCAAGGCCCTTGAAGCGAAAGCAACGACAACCTCTTCACCATTCACTACTTGTGAAAGTACAGCACCCAAACCTTTAAGACTGGCGTCAGTCGTGAGGATGGTTTTGAGTTTCGAGTCAAAATGACCCAAAGTAGGCATTTTACCAATCTCTTTCTTTACCAATTCAAATGCCCTCTCACACTCAGCAGACCAAGAAAAATGTACACCCTTCTTTAAAAGAGACCTAATAGGTTCAACAAGAGTGGCAAAACCTTTGACAAACTTCGAATAAAATTCTGCCATCCCTAAAAACGACTTGACTTGATCTTTGTCCACAGGAGTCGGTGCTCCAACTATGCTCTCAGCTAACTCCAGTTTAGGCTGAATCCCAGTTCCAGAAATGACATGTCCCAAATATGTAACTGACTTTAAACCAATGCAACATTTTTCTTTTTTTTACAGTAAGCCCACTTTCTCCCAACTTGCTCAAGACAGACCTTAGCACCCTGTCATGTTCACCCTCATTTACACCATACAACAAGATATCGTCCTGAAAGAACATGACATTTGAAAGACAACCCAAGACCATCTTCATTACTCTCTGAAAACACGCAGCAGCTGAAGCTAAGCCGAAAGGCATTCGTAAAAATCGGTAAGCTCCTAATGGCGTGACAAAGGATGTAAGATGCCTGCTATCCTTATGTAATACAACTTGATGGTAAGCTGAAGAGAGATCAAGTACACTAAAATATTTCGCACCCTTCAAGGTACTAATGCTCTCAGCTATATTGGGTAATGGTTGCCTATCCACCCAGATCCACTCATTCAATCCGCGTAAATCCACACACATCCTAATTGACTTTCCTCCATCCTTGGGTGCTAAAACCACTGGACTCAACCATTCCGAAGATTCTATTTCTTCAATCACACCTAAATTCAACAATTTCTCAATCTCACACTTAAGTGGCTCAAGCATCATGTTAGGTACCTTCCTCACCTTGTGCACACATGGCTTGGCAGATTTCTTGAGAATAATTCTATGCTCAAAACCTTTTAAACATCCTAAGGTATCTGTAAAGACTCTTGGATAATCAGCAAAATACATTTCAGAACTAGACACATAATCTATCTGAGAAGGAGTGGCAACATGTAAGTGTGCAGCAAGAAATTCTTCCTTCAGCATAACTTGATTCTTTGGATCTTTTGCTCCTGGATCAAGGATAATCCCCAAATCATGCTGATGTCGCCAACCCAGAAGATTATCACCCCTGACAGCAACATACACTTTACCAGAGATACATCTTCCTCTGAAAGAAATGTTGGCTACAGTATAACCCAATACCTCTATCCTTGACTTGTTGTAACTCAAAGGAGAGATATCAGAAGGTAAAAGCTTAACATTCCCTAACCCCACCTCCTCATCCCAAATTTTGTTCCCGATTAAGGTAAAAGGAGAACCTGAGTCAGCCATAAGTTTGAACACGAATTTGTCAATGGCAATATCACAAAATGGCATAAATATGTGTTCAACATCAACCATACCTTCACTAACACTAGAAACCACAACTGTACGTATAATATCAGAATTCGGTTCGTTGCTCTCTTTCTTTTTACCAGACCTGCACACGCGTGCATAGTGTCCCTTGATACCACAATTATTACAAATACTGTATTTAGCAAACATTGAGGAAAGCTGGAAGTATGGAAGGAACTTCCACACCTAAAACAACGCATTTTTTGGTTAGTGAAGGAACGTTGTTGACGAGAATCCTGTTCTTTAGAGTTATTGGATTCCCTAGAAGAAGAAGGGCGTGTTTCAGAAAAACTTTTCTGCAAAGATGGATTCTTTTGAAAAGATTTACCCTTAGGTCCAGCACTAACTTTGGCAACATCCTGACATTCAGAGAACTCATCTTCTGCTAACATATGCACAGAGTCAGGAGCTTTCTTCTTATGATCACTAACAGTTTGACTCTCATCCTCTTTATTTTTCCTTATTTCTTTGACCCATGTAGAAGTGTTTTCCATACCCTCTACAATATCCAGCGCTTCTTTTAGTGTGGGATTTCTCGACAATAGTTTTTCTTGTACTCTAGAACTGTTCGTGCATCGAACGAGTTGATCTCTGACAAGAGATTCTGAGAGATCACCAAAATCACAAGTGCGTGAAAGAGTTTTCAGAGCAGCAACATAGGTTCCCACACGCTCACGAGCACCTTGAACTCGAGTAAAAAATCTATGTCGCTCTAAAACAACGTTAATCCTTGGGCCAAAGTACTGTTCCAACATAGTCATAGACATTTCAAAAACATCAGCAGGTTCGCCATCTGCTCCACCCATGGGTATGGTATCCATACTATCATATGTGTGCCTGCCCTCAACACCCAAATTGTGCAACAAAATAGCTTGTTTTCTGAAAGCCGAAAATTTCTCTCCCCCAATAGCAACCAAATACGAGTCAAACAAGTTCCTCCATCTCTTCCAAGGGAGAATGGGCTCACCCTCCTCTGAAAGGAATGGGGGTGGCTGTGACATACTAGAAGTAGTAGCCATTTTTTAAATAGACCAAGATACAGATAAACAGTGCCAAAATAAAGTAACTTAGATAAGGAAGTGATAATAAACTACAATGAATGTGTGGAATTAAGTGTAACAAAGTACAGCATGTAGTACTAAAGTAGAGAACAATCAGCATGTAACCTAATGCTTTACAGAATATGTTGTTATACACATCAACAATGAAAATAGGCAAAAACAAAGTTTACTGGGGAGTATCAGGTTGCCGTGTGCATCAGCGCGGTAATTTGATAATTGATAGTCAGAAAGTGCTGCCGAGCGCATCGGCGTAGGTAATTTGTTAATTAATAGTCAGAATGCGCTGCCGTGCGCATCGGCGTAGTCAAGTCCGTAGTAAAGGTAAACAAAATGCGCTGCCGTGCGCATCGGCGTTGTTGCTAAGGCAATGCAAAATGGCCGCCGCGTGATGACGTCACGCGTAGGACGTCAATCGTCAGTCGTTAAGGGGCAGGAAGTGAAGATCCAAACTGCCGGAGAGTGAAAGCGATGCACGCTCACTTCAAAGTGGCGGAGCAAAGGACATTCTCACGAGGCACACTCTCACGAGGCATACGCTCTGCTGTGCTGGCACACGCTCACCTGATGATGTTGGAGCGGGGAAAAGAACGAGGCACTCGCGCAATGGTGAGCGCGAAGTACATGTGATGACACACGCTGGCACACGCGATGACGATTCAAATGGCAACAGGTAACGGTAAGCCTTAAGAAATAGGCATTATCAATGACAGTACCTGTTTTGAAAGAAATCCAGTGCGTTTTCAGTTAAAGTCGGCAAGAAGGCACTGCAAAGCCTGTCAAAGCAATATGATTTTCAGGGTAGTCCAATAAAAACGAAAAGGAAAGGTTCACTAGTTCAAAGTGTAGAGTCCCAGAATATAAATCCAAACCAATCCAAGAGGGAAATTTGTGGTAGGCAATCCTTATGGTAGGTAATCCTTATGGTAGACCATCCAGACCACAACAAGCAAGTCCAAAATGAGTATGTTGAATCCAATGTAATCCAAAACATAGGAAAACAAAAATTGGGAAAAAATCCAAGTTAAACACGAAATTCCAAGAGTAGGGGAGTTGATGGTTGTAGGTGCTTGTCCCCAATCAAGCCTTGACCCTCGTCGCCAGTGATAAAAGCTCAAAAGCAGGATAAGTTGTAGAAGGAGCTTTATTAGTACAACCATCAACAGCAGATTACAGCAACTGACACTTGAGGAGAAAACATAACATTCTCATAATGATGTCAAGAAGGCAAGGCTGGTGGAGTTCCATTAAAGGGACAGTAACAATAACCACAACAGTATAGTTCTGCATTGCTATTATGCAGGATGCAGTATTTGTCTGCAGGGCATGTCTAAATCATGTGCACTGTCAATGAGGGGTGTGTCAGGATGATTTCTCAGCCAAGGCCTCTAACTTCAGTTAGCAACTTACTCTCAAGGGCCAAGGAACTGGATTTGGTACCACTTGGAAGAGTAGGACTCTCAGTAGGAAAGCCCAGGCTCTGCATGTGAAGTATTTGATGGCCCTGAGACTTCCACCAGGAGGCAAGCTCAACTGAAGCCCTTGGAGAACCTTAGAAAACAGGATGCAAAGAGCAAAGTTCGGTCCTCTCACTCCCAAGACAAAGGCAGCAGGCAGCAGGTCAACACAGCAAAGTGGTAGTCCCTCCTGGCAGCACAACAGCTCTTCTTTCTGGCAGAATGTCCTCAATCCAGAGGTGTTCGGAGTATATGGTGTTAGAAGCCCATTACTTATACCCATTTCAGCCATTGAGGTAGGCGAACTTCCAAGGAAAGTCGTTGTAGTGCACAGGACCCTGCCCTTACCTCGCCCTCGGTCTAGAAACACTACAGGGAAACTGCTTTGTGAGGGGACAGGCCCAATTCTATTCAGGAGTGAGTGTCCCTCTTCCCACCACTCTCGCTCAGGAAGACCCATCAGCCTGGCTATGGGCCACCAGGATATGCCCGGCACATGTCAATTTCCTTTGTGTGGGACTGTCTGGAGTGAATTCACAAAGTCCAACTGTACTCCAACCCAGACGTTTATTCAAAATCAGGCAGAGGCACAGAATGTTTAAAGTAAGAAAATGCCAACTTTATAAAAGTGGCATTTTCAGACATGCAATTTAAAAACCTACTTCACTAAAAGATGTATTTTTAAAATTCTCCAATGCCAACCTATGTGAGAGATTGGTCTTGCGGTAGTGAAAAAGGAGTTTAGCAGTTTTTCACTACAAGGACATGTAAAACTCACTAGACCATGTCCTACCTTTTAAAGACACTGCACCCTGCCCACGGGACTACCTAGAGCCTACCTAAGGGGGGCCTTTCATGTAATAAAAGTGAAGGTTTGGGCCGGGAAAGTGGATGAACTTGCTAGGTCGAAATGGCAGTTCAAACCTGCGCACAAAGGCTCTGCAATGACAGGCCTGAGACATGTTTGCATGGCTACTTATGTGGGTAGCAAAATCAGTGCTGCAGGCCCACTAGTAGCATTTTACATACAGGCCCTGGGAACACCTGGTGAACTGTACTAGGAACTTACTAGTAAATCAAGTAGGCCAATCATGGAGAAACCAAATAGCAGTACATTTTAGACAGGAAGCCCTTGCGCCTTAGCACTGGTCATCAGCAGTAAAGTGTCCAGAGTCCTTCAACCAGAAAAAACAAAATCCAGCAGGTGTGATTCATACACTGTCAATATAGTACATTTAGCAAAACGTCTTTGGCCCATTTGACCATTACATCTACTAGGAAATAATTCTGAAAATAACATTGTTACCAAAGATCCACAGAAACAACATTTCAGGTACAAAGATTTCAATGTACATTCATCTCCTTTCAATTTTCCCTTAATTTAATTATTAGTCACAGCAAAATCTTGTCACTACCTCTTGTCCCTAAATGACCAGCAGAGTTCAGTGACTCAAGGAACAACTGACGTAGCTGGGCCAAGTGAGCATGGACTGCTACTCTATACCCATGGTTGCACACCCTCTCCAAGTTGCAAGGACTTCAGGCTTCTACCTCAGCCCAAAAACCAGACTCTTGTGTTCAAGAACAACAACTAAATGCAGTCCTGTTTCCAGTCTTATCCTTCCTCTGCAACAATGCACAGGAATTTCAAGATATTAAAGCTGAACTGATCAGCAGGTTCCCATGGCCAGTTTACATCTGAAGTTAGGGTAGTTGGTGCCAATGCAATTACAGACTCTGGTGCAAAGCTAAATCTGAACAAATGGAAAGACCAACCCAAATTAAAGAGCGTCTCTTTGTGCAGTCTCCAGTGTCGTGGTGATGTGCTATCCAGTAATATTTAAAATGGAAGTTGCTTAAGAAACAGCTCAGAGCCTGAGGGAGGAAGGCAGACCACATCAAACAAGAGGCCATTCCCTTGGACTATCTCTTCCCACGTCTCAGCTTTTTGCAGGTTACTGACGTTTGGAACTTGTTAATATCTGCCTATGGAATATGTAAGCTAATATCTGCTCTATTCTAGCTCTTGTGGGAACACCCCATATACACAACAACCTGAGCTACACTGGCCTAGGCAGAAAGTAAGTGAAATGGGCAGCAAGAGGGACACGCAGTAGTAAAAGGGGAACTGCCACCAATAAAATCACTAACTTTGGCCTACACTGCTAGGGAACCCCACACCTGTACTTATAACATCCTAGCTACATTTAAGGAGAAGGGGTGATTATTTCCAATTATAGTTTTAAAAAACTGCAGATTTAAGAAACAGACTGGGTAGCTCTTCTCCTGAAAAAGGCTTCAGGCAAAAACACGTGACATAAGTCACTGACCAACAGTTAACTGCCACTAACCATCATTCATAGCAGAGTCTGGTAAGGGGGTCAGTAGTCTGCCTTATAAAAATAAGGTGGAACTAGTGAGCATCTTCATCAGCAGCAGAATCAGTACTCTTCTGGAGAATTAATTTTAGAATTATTGTGGAACATGTCTCAGGGTATTCATGACACTGCTCTTCTGAGCAGAGAATTTTATTTTTGTTTGTACATATGTATGTAATACTTGCATAGTGTGAACCTAGACAAAAGACACTGGAAGGTTGCACAGAGTCACAGGCAAAGAAACATCGTGTAACTGGAGAACGTTGCTACTTTCTGACAGCAAAAGGGGGCTGCTATTGCATCATGATTTAGTGTTCCTTAAGGTAGTGTTTCTTCAGCTATTCCTTAATATTGAGCAGGGTTGGAAAAGTCCTGTTGGATACAGTTATGCTGTTTCAGATCCTAGGTGCACAGATGGAGAAGGCCTGTTGTCTTGTTTTTTGTTGTTGTTGCTTTTTTACACTTTGGCTCCAGGCTGATGGTGTTCTGACTGCAGGTCTGCCGCGTGTCACAGGTGGTGATGCTCTCATAAGCCATATAGGAGGTGGTGCCCGTCATGATGTTTATATATACTAGGTCTGTCAGAAATTGTGAAATCAGGAGTACAGGTACAGCTTGAAGCAATCCCGACAATACAAAGACTATGACAAGGTTCTTAAAAGTGAAAGCTAGTGTTTCAGAGGGAAACAGTTTATGTGCATAAAAGTATACATTATTTGTAAATGAATATTATCATCATGGCAAAAGCATGAAACATCAGTTAAAGGCAGTTTTACTGGAAATGCGGTTCATAGTTAGCTACTGAGTTGTATGGAAATGAAATTCAGTTTATTCTATATGTGCTACCACTTGATAGGACTTTTCATAAGAGACGTCCTGCTCATATCCTTTGCCACAGTGAGCTCTGGAACCTGAATCTTGGTATACAGGTTACATTTCATGAGAAAACAAAAATGTGAGGGATTAAACATATGAATTAATTGCAGCCACTTGTAACTTCTGTGAATATATTTTATTCTTGCAACAAAGCCACTCAAACAGGCTTAAATTCAAGGAAGAAGTAAAGTGCACATTAACACCTTCAATGCTATGGCTTTTCCCGTCCTGTGCTGAGATTTCTCAAATCTCTTTGTTCCATGACGAGTTCACCTTGTCATCCGCACAGGGCAGGTAAAGCTGATGACGAGCTGAGCTCGTCATCAGCATGGAAGGGGTAAAGAAAAAATAACTATGACCACAAGAGATTTCGAAGTGGCTTTAGATTTCGATTCTAGACAGATGCTTACGCAAGTCAAAGAATGAACATAAAAGAAGTAGAACATGCCTTAATAGAAAGCTTTAAGAGTTAAGCGAAGCTACGTGATCACGTGACACGCTGAGACGCTCTTGTACGTTTCCGTGTTGGCCCGTGCTTGATTCATTCGGGCCGCGGTTGTGACACGTCTAGGTAGACGGAGGAGAGTTGCCAGATTGAATGTGAGTTACCTAACTAGTTGCTACGAAGATTCTGTGGGGGCGGCTTGGGATTAATTTAAGCACTGCACCATAATGTTGCAAGGCTTTAATTCCCTTTTGTGCTTTGCATTTATCAACAGAGTATCGGGCGTGAAGGTTTTCCCCTGCCGCTAGCCCATGCCTCATTTTCAACACACATAGAGAGTGAGTTCTCTCTTCTTCCATTTTAATGTTGTAGTATTGGCACTGTTTTTGAGTTATCTCCTGCACTATAGTAAAGGTGGGTTTGTGGCTATATGGTCTTGGTGCAAATATTTTGATCACGCATACCCTTTTTGAGTAATAGTTTACTCATATCATGTAGTTTCTCAGTAGAATTGGACGAAATGCTAAGACAGTCTGAATGAATGCATTTATGACGAATGGTGATATTTTGTGCACACGTTTCGATAAATGAGACATTCTAAGAGACCACTAATCATGGACCGGTGACCATGGTTCTTTTAGTTTAAGGGGTGTTTCTCCTGCACTTTGACCCAATGAATACTTGGCAATTGTGAAAAGAATTTGAAGTGGGGCCATTGTCAATTGTCAAAAGTTTGTTGCAATGATAGCCATGTTGAATAACCCCTTTGTTTTCCAGATCAAAGACCCTTGGCAACACAAGGAGAGTCGACACAGGAAGTCCGTGAGTTTTTATCTAGGTATCACAAGTCCTTGCGGACTGGACACGTCTTAGTGTGCGTGTTCCTCTGGGGGACATAAGTTGGTCCTGACGCATGCTGAGATGAATTAGCTCGTAATAGCAGAAGCATGTTGACCATAACCATGAGATAAGGACACACTGGTTCAAATTTGCTTAGCCATTAGTTATCCGTTAGCACTTTGTTTTTACTGAAGGTCAACTATTCCTCTATTAAAAATTGGTACAGGGAACTGTTGGCTCTTCTTTTAACGTCACTGGCATTTTTTTTCTGGGCACATTCACTATGCCTTTTTTGACAAAATCGAACCCGATGATGAAACCAGTCACCAACTCTGTTGGTAGATGAGGGTACCCTTTTTTGTCATAGTCCCTCTCACAAGCACATTTTCTAAATCTATGGGCTATAAGGAATTAGTATCCTCTTACTCGTAGTTGCACTGCACATTGATTGTTACTCTTTTGTTGTTGATAATAATTAATAGAAAGTTGAACATGCTTGGAGTAATTACAATCATCTCACCCATGTGATGAACTATACTTTTTGTTGGACCGCTCTTGAAGGTCAAGAATTTATTATATTCAGGGTAATTACTTGAAGAAATGACAGATAAAAGACGTGGATCTGTTACTGTGTTTTAAGTTAAAAAATAGAGAAAGGTGTCCAGATTTTATGAACATTTTTGAAAGATTGGGCAGTAGGAAAGAAGACACAACTGCAAATTGGCCAACGCGCTGTGCAGATTCATAAATTGAGAAATTCTTAGGTGGCGAAGGAAACCATTCTAATGAAAGAGGAGGTGACAGGGTGGTAAAGAATCTATGGTTCGGTACTGTATCCACCAGAAAAAAGCTTTGTTATAAGTAACATCACAGGCGGAAGTGGAAACTTGAGGTGCATCAGGACCAAAGAGTAATCAGCTCTTCAGCAGAATGGACTCAAGACCTGGAGGTACGGTGACGCCCTTGCACCTTCTTTGGAAAATGACGAGAATGACTTCAGGAGTGGGTCTACACTCCTGACTTCGACCTGGAGTGAAACCTTGGTGAAATTGTGCAGTGGTTTACCATGTAGAGCTTCATTTCGTGTTCATTAATGGGCTTCGGTTTTATCTGGGTGCAGTCAGTGCACGTCTTTGAGGCATGTGCCCAACTTAACCACCAGACACACCTACAGTCTTAGGGGGTAACTTGTTCCTTTGCACACTGGAAAATCGAAAAAAAAATACTTCACAGAGTGAGGTAAAGAAAGAGCGAAGCTGAGGATCTGCATCTGAAGGCGTGGCAAGAAAGGAACTATAGGACATATTTACAAGCCCCTAGCACCACCAGAATGTCACTTTTTTGTGATGCTCTGGTGGCATAGTGGCATTTTCCATGTTTACAAGATGGTGCTAAGCCACTCAACATGGTTTAACGCAACCTTGTAAATATGCCCCTTTCCGCCGTAGTCCTCTGCGGCCAAGGGGCATGCGATGGATGTGGCAGTGGGGATTCCAACGCAACACTCATTGCTTTTGACTCTGTACAAGAATACCTGGTCTTAGGGTGGCGATATGAGGAGAAATTATTAGTTTCTCCTCGGTTTTTGCTCTTTCTTTGTGTGCATAGAAAGGGCAAATTGATTGTTTATGTGCATGAAGGTGTCCCTTATGCACATAAACAATCACCCCTGCAACATGGAATCAGGGTGGCAGCGAGTGCAAGGCAGCTTTTTTTGCACCAGTCCTAGGGGAAACACAGGTGAAGGCCGTAGTCTTGAGAATACAGCGCATCACTATGTTTTTAAAATGTTGGAACATGGCGTTGCTAAATTTGGCGTAGCACCTCTGTTCATCACTTTCAGAGAGGCACAATGTTGGTGCATATCCCCATGTCCCCATGGTACTACCTACCGTTGTGGATCTAGTCTGATGCTTAGGATTATTCACAAGGTGAGGAATCTGCCAGCAGTATCTATTAGAAACGTAAATTATATGCCAAATGCATCAATTGTGTACCAAAGATGTGGAGCCTAATATGCAGATTTCATGCATATGTTGTGGCCTTGCCCAGTCATTTAAGTTTTTTGGCAGGAGATCACTGCACATACCATGCCTTTTACAGACCTATAGGGCTTGTTTCCGCTAAAGCTTATTTGGTCTATTGTCCAGGTCTTAGCATTTGAAGATGACATGTAGATTTGCAGAGCTGGCATTACTGCTGGCTAAATGCTGCATAGCTTAGCTATGCACTCCAATTGTTCCACCATTGTTCGCCTGGAGCGGCCCATGGGAATGGGAGGCACTAATGTGGCACAATGGGACAATCCTACTAGCTCTAGCGAGGAAGATAGACAACAGATCTTTCTAATGTGTAAGCCAAAACAAATCATGCATACATATGAATCATTATGGGAGGCTCTTCATACATATCACTTCTTACTGCTTGAGTATAAAATAATTATATAGAGAATTTCTATACGGAATTTAATTGATTTTTTGATTTATTTACCAAGTTTTATACAGTGCGGACTTGACCTTATTAGTGTATCATAGAGCTTTACAATGGGTTAGGCAAGAAGAAAATAAGATAACCAAGCAACACAAAAGATGTCAATGTCTGTTGCAAATAGGTTAAACACCCAGACAATGATATTTTGTGGTAATTTATTACAAGAATTGCATAAAGAACATGCAGTACACTCTCTCCAAAACTAATTTAATAAGTCAGTAATATAGATGTGAGAGGACAATATGAGTGAGCAGAAAACGAAAGGACTGACTTTCCGTGTGATGTAGAGTAAAGCTTACAACATTTTTCTCCTTCTCATCAAACCAAACTTTGAATCATCAGGCTCATTTTATCCTATTTCAGGAACACACATACTTCTCAATTGTCTACCTATATACCGCAAACCATGGTGCTCCATTGGATCTTTTTGTTGAGCTAACAGGGACTAGAATACTTGGAGAAATTGAACCATTAGTCTATAAGGACCTGAAATAAATAATTTTAATCTCAAAACCTATTTCCTAGCTTTTCTAAGTTACTGTTACACACCTTGTCAAAAATATATGTCTAAAAGAAAGAGACAGAATCAATCATAACTCATGTAAAACATGTATTTAAAAACCACAGTTGTAATGGACAGATCAAGAATTTGCATTTCAAATCAGATTTAATGACAAATTTACTAGTACATGTAGCCTCGCAATACAGTACTAAGCATAAAAAAAGCTAAAAGTTCATCTGTGGAGAGAAAGCAAAATGATTTTCGAGATTCAGTTATAAATCATACATACCTAAGCAAGGCTGGCCGATTCAGTTTGTCTTCAAATTGATCTGGCCAAGTCTGAACTGCAGAATCTGGATGGAAATAGCATAATGGAGTCAATAGAAAGTCAGTCCGATAGCATGCCAGGCAAGGAAAATGGAAATGACTGCCAGCCCCCACTCCTCCTCCGAAGGGACAATGATACCTCAAAAGTTCCTAGTTTACACCACTTAATGTATCAGTTCCTTCAGTCCACGGGGTTCTCATTGATCAATCACAGTGGGCCGTTTGTGGAGTGATCGGTGAATCACCAAAACCTGGAAGAATTAATTAATCCTTTTCCAAATTTCATTAGATTCATTAAGTTTAATTGTATTACTCTTCTATCACTTCCACGGAAGTGGGGGAAACTGTACTTTGCTCACAGCCAGTCTGTTCCCAGACGTGTTTCCCTTGGTTTGTAATAATATTGTTACATTTCTATGGAGTATGTTTCTTAGCAAGAAGTGAATCCATTGTTAACCAATACAGAAAAGAAACTTCACAGAAAGATCTCACAGTGGCTAAAGTGACTGCTTTGGATGATTTCACATTTGCACAGGACAGGAAAGTTGAGACCTACTTGAAATTTAGCTAAAATACTACTGTTCTACATCATTATTAATCATACATTTTATATAAGCATTTCGATTGTGTGCATTATTTCAGTTATTAGTGTCCTTTAAAAACTATGCATACGTATTACATACAGTTAAACTATTTATTATATGAGTTACTTGCAAGTTGACCTTATCAAAACAAATCATTAACGTTTCACTCTGAGATGCATATTTTTTTTGCACCGTGTCAAATCTTTCTAAATAGGCAACTCTCATTACATTATTCTCATAAGGCAGGTACACATGTTTTCATATTTTGATGCACATTTAATTGTTATTATCACAAAACTCTCCAAGTTAACTAATATTGTGTTTTCTCTCAACACCTATATGCAGTTATATGTAATTCTCATTGGTTCTCTCATATTTTACAAATTCACATCATAGTGTTAGAACACTCTGCATGCATTTACGATGCATCATGTACCTCTCCCGTTTTTCACTTAACCGGTTAACATGTCTTCATCAAACATTTATTGTCACAATGATCTTTTACAGGAGAAAATTGAAAAAGGTAGACATCAGATAACATTTAAGCTCCATCACGTGTAAAGTTGTTTTATTCTTTCCCCATCTTATTGTGTATATATGTATTCTATTTGACGGAGGTGAATCTGAAACATCTGAATCCAATGCTTAGTTATGTCAAATATGTAAAGCCGATTAATGTCAAATTATTATTGTTACCCTTTTTTGTTGCTGTCTTAGGAAAACATAAAAGTAGTAAAAAAGGGTTTACCCATGCCCAGCTTAACTGACATGAAAAATAGCAGACTAAGCTTTTAAAATGGAGGAATGCCAAGGGCGTATGCCTATGGCCGACACGATATAACCCAGAAAATGAAATAGAACTGAGTGAAGTAGACTTTAAGTCCTGGATAGAGAACCGTGCTGTTTGAATAGCTGATCTGCTTCAAGGTTGTATACTAACATCTTTCTAAAAACTGCGTAAAGAAGATGCTCTGGAGAAGTCGAAGGTGTGGAAATACATAAGAAATTGAACCTAATCATGGAAACAATATTGCAAATTTGAGAGATAGATCTATATCAGTTATACTCAAACTTTGGCCCGGGGGCCACATATACCCTCCATACCTTTACATATACCTAGAATAGCACCGGACTGCTGTTTACTCAACTCACTGTTAACATAAAAAATATTTTTAAACAAATGAGCATACATTTATTCAAAAGTTAATTGTAGTTAAATAAAGGAAGTAAATGGGTTACCATTTATAAATACATCTTGCAGCAAAAGTAAAAAAGTATGATAAAGTCTGTTAATAATTCAAACAGTGTATTTTATTAACACGCAGAACCGTTTCATCTTAGTACATCAGATTATCAGTGCATTGAGAAGTATTTTCTTTTTTAAAGTGATAGTGTTCAAACATGAATTTAGAAACATTCATTCTTCTCCCACCCTGATAACAATGCCAATAGAGTATTAAAAGGCAAGTCAGTTGTTATGTGGACTCTTTGTCTGCCGGGGTTTCTATTCTATATGAACAGCATATAGTTTATTAAATCAAACACAGGAAAAGATTTTGTACAGCGCACATCCTGAAGTCACGTATTTTAAGGTACTCATATGTGGTAATGAAGAAAATGAGGGAAAGAATTCAGACAATAGATGTATATGCCTCACTTTCCATACACCCACGTTACCACCAACCTTTCCCCAATCCCCGACCTCCACCATGCTGGCATCATTTCGGCCCTCTGTCACATCACAGACCAGATTGTGTGGCCGCTGGGAAAATGTGAGTACCTGTGTTCTGATCCAGATGAGAGGAGGTTGACAAAATAGGTGGTAGAGTATTTAAAGGCACTTTTAGACTAAGTCCAGAGTTGTATCTGTAATGAAGATTAAAGCAATTTGTGATAAAAGTGTAGCGAAACTGCTTAGAAAATTGTAAAGAGGGCTTATGGGATGACATCAGTGAGCAGGTTTGGGAATGTGTTCTAGTCACTATTGCTAACGAGCATATTTGTATGCAAGTATGTCTCTGACAGCAGATTGTTTTGCTGTAGGCTGCTCGTGACTCGTATGAAAATGAAAACTTCTTGACATGAATACATGTTGGAAATGCCAAGACAAATCGGAAGCTAAGAACACAATCTACAATTGTACATCAGAGATCATAATTTCTGAAGTAAAGTAACTGAGAGAATGTAATGAATAACTAGTGTGAAAATAGCAGTAAAGTACAAGACTTAGACTCTGGTGGACGGATACTCTGTCACAATCGGAATTAATATCCTGTTCACCTGCATTAGGATATCATGCACTTGTAATATCCGTCACACTTGTGACTGAGTACACTTATGCCAGATTCTAAAAGACTTTGGGGCAGATTTACAAGCCCCTTGCAACACATTTGTGCAGCTGTTGCATCACTTTATGTGACACAGCGGCAGCGTAAACAATGCACCATGTTGCGGCCCATTTACAAAGTGACGCATCTAGGTTGATGCGTCACCTTCTAAAGCCCTGTGCCACATTATATCTGCATCGGGTATAATTAGGCTGTCCGGAATTCAGTTAAAACGAGTCTGCCCGAGAATACCCCACTGGTGTGAAAATCAGCTGACCCGGTTTAACCCAAGTGTAACTGATTTTCATTGCTATTGCACCACTTGCAGACTTCAGACCCCAGGACGACAAGACAACGGAGATGTCAGAGCGCTTTAAATGAGCGCCAGAGTGCAGGGGGCGAAGACAGACAGACAAGAGAATGGGGAGCCGAGGTGTGAAAGGCCAAAGGGCCAGAGCAACACCAGGCCCCCTGCCTGGTTCACATGGGGGGAAGCGGAGCTATTGTGTTCTGGCGTCTGTCTAACTGCAGCCGCACCTAAGTACTTCACAGGTACTAAACAAGGCTATCTTGTTTTTCACCCCTTCTTAGAGTGGGGAGCTTAGTGCCACCGGACAAAGTCATATTTGCACAGTTAAAACTTTCCATTATGTAAATTACAGCACTTCTGCATGCCTCACCTCCTCGTTTTTAAAATGTTTTATTTTAATGGGTTCAGCAGCTGAGCGCTGAGCATGCCAAACCATGTGCTGATGCAGCAGTCACCAGCGCCACACCAGCGAGTTCCCAAGTGGGCCTCCGAGCACCAGGCAGAGCCCTGCGGCCCATGCGAGTCCCCAGTGCCAGCTCACCTTCCACAAGCATTGGTGAGCAGGACCCCGCATGCCGCCTCAGATCCAGTACTGTAGATCAGTGCCATCTGTAGTCCGTTGTGCTAGTCCGGAATCTCTTTGCTGCCCCGCACACCTGCCTAAGTGAGGGCGAACAGTCAGCCAGCAGTCAGTGGCGGATTATTATACATTTTTAGTGGATTTTTATATAGCGCACACAAAACCCGGAGGTATCAGAGTGCTTTACATGAGCGCCAGAGTGCAGGGGGCGAAGACAGACAAGAGAATGACAAACAGCCTCTGCCTTTGTTGCCTTCACATACACGCATGTTTTAAGTGCTGACTTACGCTGCTTATTGGGACAGTGCTGAGAATAACAAAGAGCAAGGCATGGGTGTATCAGCTGCTGCTCCACAATTCTAGCATTAAACAGAAGAATTCTGCAGCGAGCGCATTAACCCACTGAGTTTTCTTTGAAACATGTCAAGTGCACCACTGTGTGTGTGTGTTTATTGTGCAGCCCTAACAACAAGAGAAGTTGCCTTTTCATAAGATCATAGGCGTCGTGAGTTCCAGAGCGAGGTCTGAAGTGGTGTGCTGCACACAACTCCAGGGGTACCGACAGGAGAGCCATGACAAGTTCTGGGGGTGGCCCGGGGCACAATGGCGAGTCTAGAAGCGTTTTTAGGGGGGAGGGTTTTATATAGCGCACACTAAACCCCGAGGTATCAGAGCACTTTACATGAGCGCCAGAGTGCAGGGGGCGAAGACAGACAAGAGAATGACAAACAGCCTCTGCCTTTGTTGCCTTCACATACACGCATGTTTTAAGTGCTGACTTACGCTGCTTATTGGACAGTGCTGAGAATAACAAAGAGCAAGGCATGGTTGTATCAGCTGCTGCTCCACAATTCTAGCATTAAACAGAAGAAATCTGCAGCAAGCGCATTAACCCACTGAGTTTTCTTTGACCAGAGATACAACTCACGAGTGATTCCTCTGTCCGAAGCTGCCCTACAGTGGAATGTCGTTCCTGAAGCCTCTCTAAGACCTGTTTCTTCCTGATATTGTTATTGTAATATCTTGTCTGTGAATGGTCTTTGCCGTAGGAAGAGAAGGTCTGTGGTGGATCGAAAACGTACATCAGTTTCTGTCTTGCTTTTTAATATCCCTGAGGCAGTGTGTGGTCATCTTCTTGTTGAGTTCTCACTACATGGCAAGGTGTTTACCTTCAGTGGGAGTTCTCACTGCATGGCTAGGTGTTGCCCTTCTGTCTGTCCACATGCATTACAGAGATGGATAGAGCAACAAAATTCTTCTCAACCCCCTGAGTGAAACAGATCTTCCTGGCTGCCACTTTTAGAGATAATGACAAATTAGGGATCAGTGTTCCGCTTGTGTTTTCATAGACCTTTGAATAACAAAACATCCTATTTTTAAGCGTTTGCTTACTGTTTGTCTTTGACCAAGTCTTTTGATGGGGTGTTTTATATACATTTTGCAAGTGTGCTCAATCTTTTGCCACTCTAAGTGTGTTCCTATGATCTGCAGAGCAAGGGACCTCCGTTCGCTCCACTTCTGGTTCCCCCACTTCCTTTGGGTGGAGTTGTACAAGGTACATTCTTGAGGCAAATTATTGGGGTCAGCTATCGGAAACAGCTGGTTCACAGTGCATTAGATCCATACACAATGAGTTGCAGATGGTCCGGGTCATTCATATTCCTGAGACAGGATTTGACCCAGTGCAAGTGATTGAAGACATGAAGGCTGGGCAATAAACTTCTCCATTAGTTTTTGACTTACACCAACATTGCAAGCTAGAAGTCGCCAGCCATCCATGGAATTTGTGTGTCACGCCCTCACCCCGTCTTCATCTGCTGGCCCTCATACAGTGAAAGATGTCTGAAATTGTTCCATCGTTCGTTTTGCAAATTACAATTTGAATTTAGTGTATTGCACATAGACTGGCTATATACCATGCACCAATTAAGAAAGCAAGCAAAAATAAAAGCAAAGCGTACCATAAACACCGGTAAAACACCGTTTCAGTTGTTTTTTATGGCCCGAAAATGAGTAACCACTGAAAAGCACTGTTTTTTCGAGGTATTGAAATCACTGGAAAACACTGAAAAAACACCACCAGAATTTACCAAAAATAGAAACTGAAAACAGGAAAACCTAGGTATAATGTATGCAGGGTGGGCATTCCCACACACGAAAGCCTCATAGAAGTGACGCTGTGAAATCCACAAGGTTTCACTGCGCCACTTCTAGGACGCCAGTGCGTCAAAACCCTACGCTTGCTTGGAGCAGGCATAAGAAGTGAAGCAGTGTATTGGGAATAGGCGGTCCCGTGCAGTGCTGGAGTTGCGTCGTGCTTACAACATGACTCCAGCAAAGCGTGACTTTTGCGCCAGCAGATGCTTCAGAATTTCTGACACACCTGTCAATCCTTGTGCCATGGTGTACCGTATTGTAAATATGGTCATCCATGGTGGCGCAAGAGTTTCACATGGAGGCGCAGGGAAACTGACGCATCTGTAAGGATGCGTCAGTTTCTTGTAAATCTGCCCCTTTAGTTTTAGCACACTTTGAATAAGTAGGAATTTTCACTATCATATTCTGTCATTATGGATAAGTAAATACATAAGAATGCCGAACAAGCTGACTTTCAGAAATGAAAAAGCAGAATTTAGCCAAAAGTGGATATGTGGATTAATGAGATGTCTTAAACTTACAAAAATGGAAAGAGATATTTTAATATCAAGACAAATACTGCATTTCTATGATAAAGCATGGTAAACGCTATTAGACTCTTAGGACTGGAAGCACTGCATGTCTAATATGCAAGAAATTGGATTACTATTTGGCTGGGTGAGTACCCATCTCAAGTAATAATCACAAACCTTGTCAAAATCACTAAATGAACCTGAGCTCACCCTCCTTGGTAGCTTTTGTACAGAGCCGACACAATTAACTTAGGGCAAAGTGTAAAGTATTTGTGCAGTACCAAAACAGTAACTAAGTCAAAATGCAAAGCAATAAAAACACCCCAAAGCGCATTAGAAAAATAGAGTAAAAAATAGTACACAAAATTACACCAAAATGATAAAAATCCAATAAGGGCAACCAATAAAAGCACCCGGAGATATATTTAAAAAAATTTTTAAGTAGAACTAGCACCAAAAAAGTACAAAGTGCCAATGCTCGTCAATGGTTCCGGAAGACAGGGATCTAGGTGACATTTGAGGCTGACTGCTATAGAGCTCAGGTCAAAGACACCAATCCGGTTCATGCTGGTAAAATATTGTACCTTCTGACTTACGGCCTGATTCATCAACGGGCCGTTTTGCGAGCCCCTAATAGCGATTCATAGCGAATCGCTATTGAGGACTCGCAAAACGGTATTCATATAGGAATTGCTAAATAAATAGCGATTCCTACACATTCCTTATTTGCGAGTAACAATTTGCTACTCGCAAATAAGGAATAACTCTCCATTCATTCCTATGGGCCAAAAGGCCCATAGGAATAAATGGGGAGTATCCCTTATTTGCGAGTAGCAATTTGCTACTCGCAAATAAGATAGCGATTTTAAGGGTGCCAGGGGTGTCCAAAGGACACCCTGTAGCACCCCTTAAATGCACATTTGAACAGGTGTTGCGCACACACATGTCCAATGGACATGTGTGTGTGTAACATGCAAAAGAAAAAAATGCACTAAAGTGCTTTTTACACTATTTTCGCAATTTACCACCACGTCAGACTTGGTGGTAAATTGAGACCAAATATTGCGATTTCGCTATTTCTAATTGGTTGATGAATTGCATTTAAGGAATCTCTATTAGAGATTCCTTAAATCCAATTCCTCGCAAATATGCGATTTCGGTAATAGTGATTTTTGCATTTGGGATGATGAATCCCAAATGCAAAAATCGCACTCGCAAAGGGCCAGATTCTCAGAATCTGGCCCTTTGCGAGCGCAAATCAGCTTGATGAATCAGGCTGTTAGTCCTTTCAGTCCCAATTAATCACAGGAGTACACTTCTAAAGTTACCCCATCCTCCAAGAATCTCAATGGAGGCACTTAGAGAATCACAGGGGGTCAGACAGAGGCTAACAACAGCAATGTCCAGTCCGTGTGCAGTAGCCAATTGTCAGCTGGGTACTTCCAAGAAAATACATGTTCAGCTTGTTGTCTCCCTGTAGCCACATTAGAGATCATCCAACTAACCCTTGGTATCCACTTTATCCTGGATCCAGGATGGAGCAGGTCCAGTCCCTCAGAGCTGCTCCTAGATTACAGACGGCAGGTCCAGACCTCTTTTGATCTTCAGTAGGTCCAGAAAGTATTCTACAGCATGTGCAAGGAGTTGACACATTTGTGCCTGGCACGCACTAGTGGGTGGTGGTGACTCCTGGCTTTCCTAAGCAATGGGGTAAACATTTTCAAGCCCTGACCTACCTACGTTTGCAGTAGTTCCTTGGTGCCTTCCTGCAAACAGACCCAATATGCGAAGGTGCCAGGGCGAATCCAAGAAGGCAAACGTCTTCACCCACATTCAACTTGGGCTCAGGGCAAGGTGTGTGTGTGGATTAATCCTAGTACCCTCCCACATTCAATACTAAAATCATGCTTGACGTAGGCACTGTACCCACAAACCCAGAGCCAGACATCTGGTAGGATAAAAGCAGGATCCTCCAGCAACCAGACAATGGATACACAAGAATTGTCTTAGCATCCTTGTCTTTTCCTTTCAAGGGAGCCCCAGGTGTTACATGTGCCTCAACCGACATGGATACCCACTGCTACCACCTGCATATTCTGCAGAGTTCAGAGAATTCTTCTTTGCCCATTCAGGTCAGCCTATTGGTTGCCACATAGAGGCATTTCTCACTTTTTCCACACCTATCAATCTATTTTCAGTCTTCTGAAAATTCAGGCAAGTAAAAGGTAACCTTCTAAAAGTTACCTTTACTTTATTACAAATCAAACGTCACTATCTCATTCCTGACATATAGTATTAGCTTTTTTTGATATTCACTCTAGTTTCCTACATAGGACCGCTAGGTCTGCCACATTGAACATAGCTCTCAGGGCCTTGTCTCTGTAGGGACACAGTGGGCCCAATTCACAGAACTAACTTAAGACAAAATCCTAAACGTACTACTTTTGGTATTCACAGAAGTTAGGATTTTGTCTTAAGTTTGTCTTAAGACTGACTTAAGACAGACTTAAGACACAATCCTAACTTAAGTCTGTCTTAAGTCTGTCTTAAGACAAACTTAAGACAAAATCCTAACTTCTGTGAATACCAAAAGTAGTAAGTTTAGGATTTTGTCTTAAGTTAGTTCTGTGAATCAGGCCCACGAATATTAATGTTCTACATGTCCCACTTTTAAATACCATGCAACCTACTTTATAGGCAACAAGGCTCACATAGGATGACCTACTAGAATGTAAAAGGTTGTAGTGCATGTTCCGCAGTGGTAGGCCTGAAGTCATTTTTGCGCTGTCGCTATAATGGACGGCCAAATAGGTGCTAAATTCAACTAGAGAAATTTGACACCCAGGCTCTTGGCACATTTTATACCACATACTAGAATCTTACAGGCAAGCTAAATATAGCAATTAGGAGTATGCCCATTTGACCATCTCTAAAGGGGGAGCACAGGGACTTTACCATTGGTTAGCATGGGTAAAGTGCACAGAAATCTAATGCTAGCAAGCATCTAAGGTCCAGCCCAAGATAAAAAGATTCAGGGTGGCTACGCAAAAAGGGCAGATTTCCTACATAATGTAGACAAAACTTTTGGTAAATTACAAGCATAAATGCCAAAACATGTCTGGGTTACTTGTACTCTGGGGGATGTGTCACGTTGTAAAGCCCTGAGCCACATGTGGGCGTTCAGGCACAGGGGGACGGGGGGGCGTTCCTGCACCGGAACGCTTCCTAAAAGTGGCTGAGTGAAATCTACAAGATTTCACTCAGTCACTTTTAAGGCCATGGTGCGTCAAAACCCTGCGCCTGCTTGAAGCAGGCGTAAGGACTGACGCAGTATGTTAGGCATAGGGGCACCCCGAGCCTTGCTGGAGCTGCGTCGAGCTTGGTACGTGACTCCAGCAATGTGTCACCTTTATGGCAGCAGATGCGTCAATCATCTGACTATTCTTGCCCCATGGTGGCGCAAGAGGTGTCTGCCGTGACGCACAATAACTGGCACATCCCTGCTGATATGCAGAGATGCGCCATTATTGTAAATCTGCCCCGTAGTGTTTTTGTACAGAATCCAAGTGAGACCTGTTCAAACCCACAAGCTAGGCCGCGAATCGAATTGTTCCAGTTCTTGTATTAGCACATAGGCTCGCACAGTAGGAACAAAGTGAGAAAAATAAAATACTAGTAAGTCAGCCGAAATGGAACAAATGAATTAGCCTATATGAAATCTATGGCTTGCAAATTACATGGATCATTAGGAGAATGTGCTGCTAAAGGTCAGACCCATCCTATTACTAAATGTGGAAATACCATCTTAGAATAGATTATTTTGAAGATGATCGTGACTTAAGACTTCAGTATGTGAGGATGTTTTTTGCAAATTCTCCTCTAGACTTGATCCTGATTCTCAGGAATAGTTTAAGGAAACTTTCTCTATGCAAACAAAACAGGGCTCACAATCACATATTGATTGAAGAATAAAACCTGTTGATAGCAATTTAATGATTTTATTTTTATTTTGGCAATGTGCAGGTATATGCAGTTCAACAGCATCAGATCTTCCAGAGCAAAGTGCCAAATAATCAGACAACAAAAATGTTTCCCTTAAATATCCCAGAACGTGTTTAGTTCATAAAAATTGCCTAATATCCTCAGTGTTCTGTGGTCATAAACAGATTGTGGCATACTTACAAGGAAATGACGGAGTGCGGCGCTGCGGTAAATTTTGCAGTGCCATGCTCCACCATTTCCAAAACAACAGGATGTGCCGTATTTACAACACCCTTGTGTTTTCCCTAATGCTGGAGATAAAAAAAAGCTGCCTAGTGCCAAGACAAACACACTTACGCCACAGTGCAAGGGTGCCTGCGTTGCAGGGAATTACTTTTTATGTGCAGGAAGGGGCACCTCCTGTACATAAACAACCATTAATGGCATTTTGCTCTTTCTTTATGTGCTGCAGAATGCTGCAAAACACACAAGATGATGGACGAAATGTTGCACAATGGCAAAACATTCACCCCCAGTCACAGATCTGGGGCGCAGTGACGGAGAAGAATTTTGGCGCGTCGCCACGGACCTTAAGAGTCGTTGGCATACAAGAAAGCAGCTTACCAATGGACTGTGTTTCTACTGGTTATATAAATTAAGAAATAACAGTACTTAGTCCCCTCGCCGTCAGCCCTAATCAACTTGAGATCTTCTTTTTAAACACGACACATTGCTGTATTTCGTGAAGTTCCACTGAACAAGGACACACTGCGACCGCCTTGCCATCGATACGGATGAAGTCCTGAGTCTCATATGCCTTGTTTGTTTCCATCATGAACGACGCTATTGATGCTGTTCAATTGATCTGGTCCTTCATTTGACCTCTATAATCGTACTTAAAAAAGAGAAATACTCACTGTGCTCTTTCTGTTTTTTGTCCTGTCTGATCCCCGGGTTCTGCACTAAACGATGAACAAGGTCCTGATGAAGGTGGTTTGAACCACCGAAACGCGCGTAGACCTGCTACAAGGGCCGTTATTCCTTTTCTGTAGCCCTTGAACAATTTTAGCTGTGTGATCTGGCTAATTGTTTACCAGTTCCTTTTTTCATCAATGTATGAGGTTTGACTGTAGTATACTTGGTAGCACGAGAGTTAGTTGGTTGTATGTCTGACACCATGGGGGATATATATTTATTTGCTGTTTATTTTTATGATTCTATTGTGTCTTTCATGAATTTGTATAATGAATTGATGTGTTTTCTATAGATTTGTCTGATTTATAACGATTCTTATATGAATTTATATTTACAAAAAAGAGAAATAATAAATACAATTTTTTGAATGAGTTCTGTTTAGTATTACCTTCCTTCTGTCAATAGTTTTTGATATGTATTGATGCATGCACACAACTGAAGTATATGGCCATTGAAGGGATTTTTTTCGATTTCTAGTTTCATTGTTTTTCCCCTCTGTCCCTTGGCCACATTCGCTCTTTGAGGGGGTCCCATTGTACATGTTACAGATCTGGGTTTAATCCATCGTTATTTTGCTCACCATGCCACCCCAGTTCAGACATGGCCATATGCAAATCAGTCTTGACCCTGTGCCTCATGGGAACAGTCCAGCCCGAACTGCCAAGCCATGTCTTTCCTGGATGGGAATCAAGCATCCTCGGACCGGTTTCATGACTATCAGCCGTCTTCAACCAGGATAGCTTGATTCCAGTGGCTTAGTGAGCAAGGGACCCACGTCGGTCCCGTGCTCATTAAGCCACTCGAATGTGTGTTTTGCAGATTGCTGCAGCACATATAAAACAAGCATTGGCATAGCCAATAGGTCTCGCTTTTGGGACCTTATAAGTATTTAGTTATGCAGCACAATATCCTTGGTGCAACAACATTAACTGTTGCATGGTTAAACACTTATAAGGTCCCAAGGGCCAACCACAGCACCGAGACTGCCCTGATCGCAGCCACCGATGACATCCGAGCACTGCTCGACAACGGAGAAACAGCGGCCCTCATCCTCCTAGACCTCTCCGCGGCCTTCGACACTGTCTGCCACCGCACCCTAGTGCAGCGCCTCAGCAACATCGGAATCCAGGAGAAGGCACTGGAGGGGATCATCTCCTTCCTCGCCGGAAGGACACAGAGAGTCCGCCTCCCCCCGTTCAGATCAGAAGCCACCAAAGTCATCTGCGGCGTTCCTCAAGGTTCCTCGCTCAGCCCAACCCTCTTCAACGTCTACATGAGCCCCCTCGCAGCCATCACTCGCCAACACAACCTCAACATCATCTCCTACGCCGACGACACCCAGCTGATCCTCTCCCTCACCAACGACCCCACCACCGCCAGAGCCAACCTACACGAAGGGATGACAGACGTTGCCAAGTGGATGATGAACAGTCGCCTGAAACTGAACTCGGACAAGACGGAAGTCCTCATCCTGGGATCTTCACCCTCCGCCTGGGACGACTCCTGGTGGCCCTCCGCCCTGGGCAGCGCACCCAAACCAACAGACCACGCACGCAACCTGGGCTTCATCCTGGACTCCTCCCTCTCCATGACCAGACAAATCAACGCCGTCTCCTTGTCATGCTTCAACATCCTGCGCATGCTACGTAAGATCTTCCGGTGGATCCCCACCGAGACCAGGAAGACGGTCACCCAGGCCCTCGTCACCAGCTGTCTGGACTACGACAGCTCACTCTACGCCGGTACCACCGCCAAACTCCAGAAGAGACTCCAGTGGATCCAGAACGCCTCAGCACGACTCATCCTGGACATCCCCCGTCGCAGCCACATCTCCGGACACCTGAGAGACCTGCACTGGCTCCCGGTCTGTGGAAAAGTAAATTTTGCCATGTTCTGTGTCCCTACGTGTTCCCCATCTTATGTTATGTGTGCATGATTAATATGCATATGTATCCCTTTTGATCGATTAAAGACGCAATTCCAGTTGTGTCCATCTTTAGTATGCCAGTTTCCAGTTCTCGTGAAAGCTACGAGTATTAGGTCTATGTAAAGCTATGTTGCCACGTTTCACAGTGTGCACGTTAATTCAGTAAATGTCCCCGTTTCTAGGCCTCAAAAGGGCCCGGACACCAGATTCAGCTCCTGTCTCCTGAACCCTCGCTGAGGAGCGATACAGCCCCCACCTGCATCCCTGACCCTTCACTTACTTCCTGCCTCACAGTGCCCGGCTCGGCCTGGCTCTGCCTGCCAGTCTGCCAAGAGTATGTTATGATTCTAGTTATCAGTCCAGCCCTCCTTCTCTGCATTCCTAAGCTACTGAATCGCATCAATAGTTCCAGTCATAGTCTAGCCTTTACGTCTCCATGTAAGAGAAATACTGTATTAATGGTCATTTAATATTCCCCAACACGCACTACATGTAGAATAATGCATGCACCAGTCTTAGAGTCTGTTAGCCTTTGCCCTGATAACTTTTGGATTCTATCAACATGTTCTCTAAACATCAGATACTAGATAGTGTTTAGGTACATGTCGCTCTGACTCTCCAGACTTTCGTCTCCTCTTCTAGTGCAGAAGTCATAGCCCCCAGTTCTCCCTAGTAATACGGCATTGCCAGCTTGCGCGCACCACTAGGTCAGAGGTCCCGGCTCCTCAGGTAGCCCCCTCCATGTTTCCGCCCCATTTATGACATATTCTGTTACGTTTACATCACATGTCTATGTACACGCCTCTTGTTACACCCACTTTCTGCCTTATCTTTCGCGACTGCTACGAACTCCGCCCACTGCTACGCCTACTACACTGAATGTAATGCAATTGTTTAACTATAAATATTGTGCACTGTTATTAAAAGTTACCCCTTATGCTCCCAGATCCTGCCCCCGGCAGCTGCCATCCTATTCCCGTGCAGGTTGTCCTGTTGCTGTCCCTTATGCTGTATTAAAACCTGCAAACTCAAGATACCTCGAATCTTGACTCTTATTTATTGAGCTATCTGTTATTGTATATCTAGTCAAAAATAGAACAGGTATTTAATTATTTATTTACCACAGGTCAACAAGAGAATCACCTTCCGTCTCCTCACCCACGCACACAATGCCCTACACAACCAAGGCCCAGGATACCTCAACAGCCGCCTCAACTTCTACGCTCCCACACGCCAGCTTCGATCGACCGGCCACGCCCTCGCCGCCGTCCCCCGCTTCCGAAGAGCCACCAGAGGGGGAAGGTCCTTCTCCTACCTGGCCGCCAAGACTTGGAACTCCCTCCCGACACACCTCCGCCTGACCCAGGACCACGTCGCCTTCAGGAAGCAGCTCAAGACCTGGCTGTTCGAGCAGTAGCGGACCCCCCCCCCCTAGCGCCTTGAGACCCTCCGGGTGAGTAGTGCGCTATATAAATGCAGTGATTGATTGATTGATTGAAGGGCGAGCCCTATTGGCTATGCTGTTTTTTTTACAAAAACAAAAATGGCATGATATTTACTGTTATTCCCTAAATATGTTCCATTCTTTTTGGTTTGGAGAGAGATATGTCTGTAGTGTGAGGGCCTGATGTAATGTGTAGTGTGAGAGCTGTATGTAAGCGTGAGGGACACAATATGGATACATTAGCGAGTTGTGTGGCGCTTGAGAGATACCTCTAAGTAGTAGTATTAAAGGTATATGTAGCGTTAGGTAAATATTTTTTAAAGTATTGTAATCGCTATGTGCTGTGTGAGTGTCCAATGCAATGTATACTAGGAAGTGTGTTTGTTTTGCAACAAACATATTGTATGTGGGGTGTAATATGTGCGAAATGTGTGAGGTGCACTTGAAGAGCTAGGTACATTCTGATGGCGTGAGGTGAGCTTTATTGTGAAATCTGTATGTAGCATAGACATCAGTGAGATGAGTGTGAAAATTGTGTGCAGTTTGGAAAGACCAGAACTGCAGTACGAAGCATGAAGGATACAGTTGTAGTCTATTAGGACATCTTTGTGCAGCTTAAGGGGCATATCATAGGTGCAGTGTGAGAGGTGTGTGCAGATTGATGCAATATTGGTGCTGAGTGATGCTGTGGTGGTGCTGACTGATGCTGTAGTGGTGCTGACTGATGATGTGGTGGTGCTGACTGATACTGTTGTGGTGCTGACTGATGCTGTGGTGGTGCTGATTGATGCTGTGGTGTGCTGAGTGATGCTCTAGTGGTGTTGAGTGATGCAGTGGTGGTATGAATGAAGCTGTGTTGGTGCTGAATGACATCTGTGTGCAGCTTAAGGGGCATATCATAGGGTCAGTGGGAGAGATGTGTGCTGATTAATGCAGTATTGGTGCTGACTGATGCTCTGCTGTTGATCAATGAGGCTGTAGTGGTGCTGACTGATGCTGTGGTGGTGCTGTTTGATGCTGTGGTGTGCTGAGTGATGCTCTAGTGGTATTCAGTGATGCAGTGGTGGTATGAATGATGCTGTTTTGGTGCTGATTGACATCTGTGTGCAGCTTAAGGGGCATATCATAGGTGCAGTGGGAAAGGTGTGTGCGGATTAATGCATTATTGGTGCTGACTGATGCTGGCTGCTGCTGAATCAAGTGGTGGTGGTGCTGACTCTTGCTGGTGTGGTGCTCATTGGTGCTGTGGAGTGAGAGAGAGAAAATGTTTACATAGAATAAAGGGTGTAGCGAGAGAGGAAAGATAATAAAATGGAGAAGGTGGAGAGAGAGAAAGCGAGAGACAGAGTCAGACAGATAGAGACAGGGTCAGACAGACATACAGAGTCAGACAGAGTCAGATAGACAGACATAGACAGACATAGTCAGACAGAGTCAGACAGACAGAGTCAGATAGAGACAGACAAAATCAGATATACAGAGACAGATAGAGTCAGATAGACAGAGACAGACAGATTCAGACTGAGCCAGAGATCGACAGAGTCAGACAGAGACAGACAGTTAGACAGAGACAGACAGTGTCAGACAGACAGTCAGATAGGCAGAGTCAGACAGAGTCAGATAGAGCCAGTCAGACAGACAGACAGACAGAGTCAGACAGACAGACAGAGTCAGACAGACAGAGTCAAACAGAGTCAGACAGACAGTGTCAGACAGAGTCAGACAGACAGACCGAGTCAGACAGGCAGATAGAGTCAGACAGAGTCAAGCAGACAGACAGAGCCAAACAGAGTCAGACAGACAGACAGAGACAGACAGACAGTCAGACAGATAGACAGACAGAGATCGACAGAGTCAGACAGAGACAGACAGAGTCAGACAGACAGAGACATAGTCAGACAGAGTCAGACAGAGACAGAGTTAGATAGATAGAAACAGACAGTCAGATAGACAGAGACAGATTCAGACAGAGATAGACAGAGTCAGACAGAGACAGACAGAGACAGACAGAGTCAGACAGACAGAGTCAGACAGTCGGACAGACAGACTGTGTCAGACAGACAGAATCAGATAGGCAGAGTCAGAGAGAGTCAGATAGAGTCAGGCAGAGTCAGTCAGACAGAGTGACAGGCAGAGTCAGTCAGACAGAGTGACAAAGTCAGTCAGACCAAGTGACAGACAGAGTCAGTCAGACAGACAGATTCAGACAAATAGAGAGAGTCAGTCAGACAGACAGACTCAGACAGTCAGACAGACTCAGACAGACAGACAGAGTCAGTCAGACAGAGTGACAGTGTCAGTCAGACAGAGTGACAGAGTCAGTCAGTCAGACAGAGTGACAGACAGAGTCAGTCGTACAGAATGACAGAGTCAGACAGAATGACAGACAGAGTCAGTCAGAGTGACAGACAAAGTCAGTCAGACAAAGTGACAGAGGGAAAGAGGATAGAGGAAACATTAAAAAAGTGTGGTTAGAGAGAAATAGTGATAAAGGGTGTACACAAAAGAAAGTGTGTAGTGAGAAAGGAAAGAGGCAAATTCAGAGAGGGCGTAAAATTTGAAAGCAAATGTGTGCATATTTTAAAGAGTAGAGCGGGATACAGAGAGAGAAAGAAGGGGAAAGGGAGTAAAGTAAGGCTTTTGAAAGCCAATCATATAAAGGGGTGAGAGTGAAAGAAAGCCTCAAAAATAGTAAAAGAGGAGAGTTATTTAAGTACAGCGAGATTTAGAGAGGGAAGAAAGAGAGAGAAGTAGAGAGACAATAAGGTAGTGGAGTGTGTGTTGTTTAAAATCAGGGACAAAATAACGCCAAAAACGACTTCTTCAAAAATTGCTTTAAGTTGTGTGCGATTAATAAAGATTTACCCAAATTTTTAAAATAAACTGTTAAATCGGCTCTGATCCCTAATATAAGAAAAATAGTGTAAAATGCAGAAATCAGCCCACCATATTGTGGATGAAAATTGAGCACACTAACAACACTGTTTATTAGAAAATTAAGCTGACGAGAAGGGACGGGAAGAATGGAGGGGGTAGTGAGATCAGAGAAAGAGAGGGGGTGGAGGAGCATGGTTCAAGTGCCAGATGGCTCCTGTGCACATTCACGCACACGTAACCGCACGCTGGAGGCCCGGAAAAACCTTTGGTAGCACTTTGAAAAGCCAATTACTAAATGTATCGCAGAGAGGCACATGCACTGGCTCAGGCGAGACCTAAAAAAATGAGGAGGATTAAAAGTATTTCCCCTCGGCACCATTCAATCAATCAATCAAGCAGACATTTGTAAAGCGCGCTACTCACCCACCCATGAGGGTCTCAAGGCGCTGGAGGGAGAGGGAAAGACGCACCTACTGATCGAACATACAGGTTTTGAGGAGTCTCCTGAAGGTCAGCAGGTCCTGGGTCTGCCGCAGGTGGATGGAGAGGGTGTTCCATGTCTTGCCGGTGGTCGTTCGGCAGATGAGTGGGACGGTGGCGAGGGCGAGGTCAGTGGAGCGAAGCTGGCGGTATGGAGCGTAGAAGGAGAGTCGTTTGTTGAGGTAGGCAAGTCCAGCGTTGTGGAGAGCCTTGTGAGCGTGGGTGTGGAGTTTGAAGGTGATCCTCTTGTTGACCGGGAGCCAGTGCAGGTCTCTCAGGTGAGCTGTGATGTGGCTGTGGCGAGGGAGTCCAAGGATGAGGCGTTCTGTATTCGTTGGAGTCGTTTTTGGAGTTTGGTCGTGGTTCCCGCGTAGAGGGTGTTGCCGTAGTCCAGTCTGCCACGTACGAGGGCTTGGATGACAGTCTTTCTGGTTTCGGTGGGGATCCATCTGTAGATTTTGTGGAGAATGCGGAGGGTGTTGAAGCAGGAGGAGGAAACAGCGTTGACTTACTGAGTCATAGAGAGCGCTGAGTCCAGGATAAACCCCAGGTTGCGTGCGTGGTTGGTGGGTGACGGAGCAGCCTCCAGCATAGTCGGCCTCCAGGAGTCATCCCACGTGCAGGGGTTGGAGCCGAGAATGAGGACCTCTGTTTTGTCAGAGTACAGTTTCAGGCGGCTGGTCTTCATCCACTCTACGACGGCCTTCATTCCCTCGTGCAGATTCCCTCGTGCAGGTTGGATTTGGCGGAGGCTGGGTCCTTGGTGAGGGAGAGGATCAGCTAGGTGTCGTCGGCGTATGAGATGATGTTGATGTGGTGCGCTCGGATGATGTTGGCGAGCGGTGCCATGTAGATGTTAAAAAGGGTCGGGCTAAGGGATGATCCTTGGGGTACGCCGCAGGTGATCGTGGAGGTTTCGGATTGAAAGGGAGGAGGCAGACTTTCTGGGTTCTGCCGGTGAGGAAGGAGGTGATCCAGTTCAGGGTTTTGTTCCAGATACCTGCATCATGGAGGCATGTGCGCAGGGTGTGGGGGCAGACGGTGTCGAAAGCGGCCCGAGAGGTCTAGGAGGATGAGGGCGGCTGTTTCGCCGTTGTCCAGCAGGGTCCTGATGTCATCGGTGGCGCCGATGAGAGCGGTTTTGGTGCTGTGGTTGCTACGGAAGCTGGATTGGGAGGAGTCCAGGTTGTTGTTCTCCTCCAGGAAGTGGGTCAGCTGTCGGTTTGCAGTCTTCTCAATGACTTTCGCCAGGAGCAGGGAGATGGGTCGAAAGTTCTTGAGGTCCTTTCGATCTGCTTTGGGCTTTTTGAGAAGGGCGTTGATTTCCAGCTCTTCAGGAAGGTGGTGGTTTTGAAGGTAACGCCTGCTATTGCATGGCTGCCTGCTATTGCATGGCTTTAGATTTTGGCGCTGCCTCAGATTTACAGATCCTTTAAAATCTGGGCTAGCGCCAAAAAGAAATGGCTGTGTGTGGTGGAACGCCCACAGCAACACCAATTGCACACCACTTTCACACAGTTACCTGTGGAAAAGGGTACCATATTTACAAAGCGCCGTTAAGCCACAGAAAGTGGTTTAGCGTCACTTTGTAAATATAAAGCAGGGCATTGCGCTACCGGAACGTCAGTCAAAGTGACGTTCCAGTGGCCCAATCCTCTTGTAAATACGCCCCATTACTTTCTACTCTTGGCTTTATGAATCACCCTAAGTGTCCTTGAAAGTGCCGAAGCGTAACAAGGACAATATCTAATAATGTGAGTAGTCAGTTGCTGGCTCAGCATTTGGCTGGGCTGCCAGTAAGTATCACGTCTCAGTAAATGATTGCTGCTTCTTTACTGTATCCTATAAAACAATATTCATTTATTTTTATTCGGTTGACAATGGTACGAAAGAAAACGGGTCTGAGACCAATTTTTTAAGTTGGGAAGGGCACTTTTACTCAGGGTTTAATTAGTCCGCATAAGCCTTTTTCGTAAAGTGTATTTATTGTTTTTGAATAGCGTTTTAACTGCCCAACTGTTGCATCAAAGCTCTTAAACCGGGGGCAGGGTTAACTGAAGAAGAGACAACAAAATACAGAACTGCCAGGATGGAAACTGTCCTGGTAATAGGGCAGTGGAGCCAGAAAAAAATGTTTGTAGATGAAAGAGGCGCTGCTTCAGAGTCTTCTTGAGTGATAGAAATGTGACTTCAACGCGCAGAGAATAAAAGGAGGGTTCACACATTCTGAAAAAAAACGGGTCTGTAGGTTTGTTGGACTTTTAAAAAAAATACCTGTGTGTGCATGCTCTGTGCATGCGTTCCTACCTGTATGTTGTGTTTGTCTGCATCCATATACTTTTTTGTGTTTAAAGCCAGAAGTACCGGCTTTGTTAGTGCTTATTTATGACGCAGTGTGTAGTGTGTGCTTACATAAAGTTATGGGTAGTGTGTTGCCAACTCAAACAGTTGCAAGAACAGGCGCTGCCTGAAAGGGTCACTGTAGTCACAGTAGCTGTCCGAGCTACCCTGAATTTGTAGCCACAAGTCCGATCAGAACTATTTCACCATCTATAGTTAATTTAAGTAGTGTCAGGTGTCTGAAGTGCCCTATTGGCATCCGTTGGTCAACTGAGAACACTCTTTACGCTGCTCACTAGTACGGTACTATTTTGCCCAAATCACTGGAATGAAATGTGTGGTCAGTTTACCCACAGCAGTTCTCTGTGCGGTCTGGGTCCTTGGCAAGCATGTACGTAGATAGATTTCAGACCACGAAAATGAAGTTAGGCGCCGAGGGCACTAGGGGGCGGCTCTCCGGAAGAGATCTTCTATTTTCGTGCTTCTCTTTTTATAGCCGAGCAGCGCGCGCTCTTCCTTCTCCTTAATAGGAATGCCTTCTCCTGATGCACTCTCGATGCCCTCGGCTGCGGCCGCACTTGCTCCGTTGCTTCGAAAACAGGGATGTGTTTGGGAGGGATGAGACTTGGAAAGGAGGCCAGTGGGTACTGTACGCGCATACCTCTAAAGGAACGCACGTTCAGTACAAACAAGCATTGGTAAAGCCAATAGGTCTGGCCTTTGAAACTATTAGCATTGCCAGGGCTTTTGTTTATGCTGTAAAGCATGAATAAAAGGGGAGCATTAAATACCACCTGAAGAGCATAAACTCTTAGCTCACCTCTAAGCGCTATAAGTGCAGCATACACAGTGACATGCTGTCTGAGTTGCTTATGGCAAAAAGGCTCAGGCTGAAGAGCACAACCATGTCATGTTTTATATAAAAAAGCACCAGAGCACACCTGAATATAGTTACTATACTCCTAAGTGCGTTACACACTATTTACAAGACCGTCCAAGTTCATTGGTCCAATCCCATGTATACTGTCTGTACAAACAGTCCACAATAAATGATCTGCAGCTGAAGAAATGTTCCGTTATCACTTTTTATTTCATACAAAACGGCAGCCGTAACTATATTCGGGTGTGCTTTGGTGCTTTTTGATATAAAGTTGTATCTAGACTACAATTGTAGATCTAGTAGTTCAATACTCAAGGTGGGTGAGTATTCAACACCATAAGAGCACCCATTATGAAATGAAATGTCATTGATCTGATGCGATTTATACTATCAATGAGTACTTGTTGATGTGCAAGTCGAAAAAGCATATCCACCAATTTATTTTGATGTACATGACATGGTTTACATTGCTTTTACTGATGTGAAAGTGCAATAAGAGCAGTTTCACATGAACGCTGGCACAGTCAAGATCCTTTAGGATCTGAGCTATGTTTTCTTTTAGTATTTAAATAGGCAGGGGAGCCGTGGGGTGTGGGGCCAGTGGAGAGCAGTCAATGTAAGAGTGGGCAGCAGCCAGGGAGGGGGAAGGGATCGGACAGAAATAAGGGATTTTGGAGAGCATGAGGGTTAAATACATACAAGGCATGATGCGGAGTAGTGGAAGAAGCAACATGCAATCATTTTGTAAACAAACAGACCACCTGGCACATAAGCGCCAGGCTGCTCCCCAGTGCCTTATGAATACACTTTACAGCACATTTTTGGCAACAATGGTGCTTATTTACAAGCCCTTTGTGCCGTCAGTGCGTCACTTTTTATCACAGAAAAGGTGATGCACCAGCCCCAATGTGTGCCTGCTTTCATCACAAATATCATTTTTATGAGAGCATTCCAGCTGCAGCCCACGAGTTAGTTTAAGCAAGCATTTTCAAAGCCAGAAGGTCTCGTCTAAGAAGGAGCTATAGGCTTAGCCAATGTGTTTTATCTATGTTGCACACCATCATGGCTGCTGTTCGATGTGGCTAAATGTTAGTGGAGCAGAGGAGAGTGGTGTGGAGTGGAGTGTTGTAGAATGGAGAGAGGTAGAGTGGTGTAGAGTGTTGTTGAGGAGTGGCAACGAGTGTCATGGTGTGGAGTGGAGTGAGGGGTTGTGGAGTGTCATAGAGTGGAGAGTCGTGGAGTAGAGTGGGGTGTCGTGAGGTAGAGTGGTATAGAGTAGAGTGATGTAGAGTGGAGTGTCATGGATTAGAATGGCATGTCATGGAGTAGAGTGGTGTAAAGTGTCATGGTGTGGAGTGGAGTGGGGGTTGGGGAGTGTCGTGCAGAAGAGTGGAGTTGAGTGTCGTCGAGTGGAGAGTCATGGAGTAGAGTGGGGTGTCATGAGGTAGAGTGGTATAGAGTAGAGTGATGTAGAGTAGAGTGTCATGGAGTAGAATGACGTGTCGTGGAGTAGAGTGGTTTAGAGTGGAGTGGAGTAGAAAGGAGGGGCGTAGAGGGGTGTAGAGTGGAGGAGCAAAGAGTGGAAGTTAAGTGGCGTGGAGTGGCATAAAGGGAGTTGGTAGAGTGGCGTAGAATGGAGTAGAGTGGCATAGAGTAGAGTGGCAAAGAGTGGAGTAGAGTGGCATAGAGTGGAATGTCGAAGAATGGAGTGTCGTAGAGTGGAGTGGTATAGAGTGGAGTAGAGTGGCCTAGAGAGGAGTAGCATAGAGTGGACAAGAACGTCGCAGAGTGAAGTAGTTTAGAGTGGAGTAGAGTGGAGTACAGTAGAGTGTTGTAGAGTACTGTGTCAGAGTGGAGAGTCGTGGAGTAGGATAGCATTGAGTGGAGAGTGGCATAGAGAGATGTAGAGGGGCATAATGTGGAGAGGCGTAGAGTGTTATGGAGTGGCGTAGTGTGTCATGGAGGGGCATAGAGCAGCAAAGAGTGAAGTAGACTTTCATAGAGTGGAGTGGGGTAGAGTGGAGTATGCATGGTGTGGTAGTGCACCACCATTACAGACAACACATTTTCAATGAAATCCCCATTACATTTGCACTGAAACAGTTTTACCAATAAAACTATACAGTACACAAACAGTAATGTGTGGAAATGGCATCACCTAGTGTACTGATTTATTTTAATTGTATTAAAATATTTGTTTCCAGCACACTTCAGAATTACAAAAATATATGCTTCATTTGTGCTTTCATAATTCAGATATATTCTGAAATATTTGTACAGTTAATTTGCAGATATTTAAATTTTGTAGTGTGCTGGAGGAAAGCCTTTCCTGTCACACTCCCAGATTGTCAAATAAAGTGAAAATCCTCTCACTTTGAAGACACAGAAACAAAAGTAAACAATTAGCATCATGGAAGACAGTCTTACATCTGACCTCTGCCTTTGAATGTCCAGCAAATGTGACAAGAACCATATTTAAAAGCCTGTTTACAGAAAGCGAGCACTTGTCGAATAATACAGTAAACAGGCTATGCTCCACAGGAAAGGCAAAGACATGCTGGACAGCCTCAAACAAATAAAGCCAGCAAATGGAAAGCAAATGCATGTGAGTTAATCTATTGTGTGCGTCGAGCGGCTGGGAGTTTTCCAGCACTACAGTGAGAGTGTGTGTCAGAAGGCTCCCGGCCATCCTAGCACCCACCCATTAGCGAGGCGCTGGGGCTTCCCCCCTGGGCCGCCCTTCCTGTTGCCTCCACCAGGGATGGCAGCGGAAGCCCTTCCGCTGACCCCTGCCCCCTCCATGTCTTCTAATGACATCAGTACTCACTGTGCGTTGACCTCATTAGATGTTACTGAATGCGCTGGAAGCCATTCGCTGGAAGCCATTTGCTTCCAGAGAGTCGAGGGAGACAGGTAAGTGTCTCCTTGGGGTGAGGGCAGGTTCGAACCAAAGAGGCATCGGGGGAAAAGAAAGGGTGTTCCTTTCCTCCGATGTCTCTTTGGAGCACTTCTGCTGCACAATTGCACATGGGGCTGCGATAATGCAGCTAGAATGCCCACTAGACACCAGGGATTTTGTTTTATCAATTTCATTATGACCGGGATCGGCCCCTTGGGGAATGGTCGCTCCACTTTGGGGAGCATTTCTGTTGGCCGATCTGCCCCCCCTTGGGGGGCAGATCGGTTTGTATTTTTTTTATTAACCACTAGCCCACCAGGAATGTTTTTATTTCTTGGATGTTGGGGAGCGGCTCCTTGGCCAAAGGGTTGCTCCCCTTTATTGGGGGCAGATAAGCCTTATGTTTTTAGGCCCATCGGCCCCCAAGGGGAGCAGAAGCCACTAGACACCAGGGATTTCTTTATTTTGATTAATTTAAGCGATGTCAGGGAGTGGCCCTTTGGGGAAGGGTCGCTCCCCTTTGGGGAGCAATTATGTTGGTCAGTGTTTCTTTTTTTTATTTAGTAGCCACTAGGCCACCAGGGAGTTTTTTATTTGGATGTTGAGAAGAGGCCCATTGGGCAAGGGTCACTCCCATTTTTGAGGTGATTATTTTGGCCATTTCTGCCCTCCTTGGAGGCAGATCAGCATTATGTTTTTAGGCTCATGAGCCCCCAAGGGGGGCAGAAGCCACTAAACACCAGGGATTGCTGAATGTTGTTGTTGGGCAGCGGCTTTTTGGGCAAGAGTCGCTCCCCTTCTAGGAGGTAATTATTTTGGCTGTTTCTGCCTCCTTGGGATCAGATCAGCCATATGCTTTTAGGGGATGTATGACATTACAACGCATGCTTTTACATCACATGCCTTTACAACGCTGTTTTTACAACGCATGCCTTTACAACGCATAGTGCTTTGGGGCGCTGGATAGTGAATAGTTTAATTTACTATTCCAACTCCAGTCCCCGTGGATAGTAGGGAAGGTGTTGGATAGTAAATTAAACCTATTCCCTATCCTAGAGCGCCCCCCAGCGCAATGCGTTGTAATGGTTTGCGTTGTAAAAGTTGCGTCGTAAAGGCACTGCGTGGTAAAAGTTGCGTTGTAAAGGATGTTTCCCGCTTTTAGGCCCACCTGCCCCCAGGGGGGAAGAAATCACTAGATACCAGGGATGTTGGTTCTACCAAGTGGATGCTTCTGGGGAGAGGCCCCTTTGGCAACGGTAGCTCTCCTTTTGGGAGTGAAAGGGTTGGCTATATTTTTAGGGCCATCTGCCCTCCAGCTTGGCTGGTGGATTGTGTATGGACTGGTGCTTTATTTGCATATGTGATCTTTAATGTTTTATTTCTCCTTTTTATTCTAGTGTAAAGATTCCTTTTTGCTGTTTTGGTAGTGGTTGATCTGCAGTTTGCGTAGTTGCATGTGTTTGATAAGAAAAACATTTTTGTTGTGTTTACTCCAAATGAGTATTATTGTCATGCATGAATTAATTTTTGGGAAGAGGCATTATAAAAGCAGTATATTTAGTTTATGTTTTGAAAGTGAAATTCTTTTTGGATTTGTGCACAATGTGTATTACATTGTCTTATATGTAATTTTCTTTTTTTTTTTTTTCACAACCAAGTTTATTGAGCGTAAAAGTATCAAGGATGTGGCATCTTCAGACACCAAGATCACCACAACAGTATCAATGTAGAGGTGACATACATAAGATTCACAAAGCTAGTGTCAATGAAGCTCAGCTTTAAAAATGCCCTAACAACCCTCCCCAACCCCAACTACACCCCAACCCGTACCCACCAACCCCCCCCCCACCACACATGTACAGAGGCAACACAAAAACGATTCACATAGAGGATGCAGGTGTAATGCAACCAGGGTCGTGCCATTTGGGCCAGAAAAGTCACTGCGATCAAATGTCCTCCTCCTGCTCCGCCGGGGGTTCCAAGGTCAGGTCACGGTAGTCGGCCCACCACCTCCAGATCTTGTAGTGTTTGCGTGGGCAGCCCCGCGCCTCAAAGATTGGTTTCTCAAGACCCATAAAGTAGTCCAGCCCAGCCTTCCACGCAGACGGGGGGGGGCCCTCACAGATTTCCAGGCCCGAGCTAGGTCGCGCTTAGCAACCACCAGGCCCAGTAGCAGCAAGTGGCGCTTGTATATGTTGCCCCCAACCCCCTCCATAATGTGCAGCAGGCCGAGCCTGTGAGTTCGAGGAAGGTCCCAGCCCAGGACCTCAGCCAGGCAACTCCATACGCCCCTCCAGAATCCAGCCAGGCGACCACACGACCACACCGTATGTATTAGGGAGCCAGGCACTTCCCCACAACGCAGGCACTCCGATGACGCAATCAACCCAGCCTTCCACAGTCGTTCACGTGTGTAGTAGGCACGATGCAGGTATTTGAATTGTATCAGGCGAAGCCGGACCGCAATTGCGGTGCCGCGCGGGGACTCCAGCGCCTCCCTCCAGTCGTCCTCATCCAAGGCGCCCACGTCTACCTCCCATGCGTCCCGAAGGGAGCGAAGAGTGGACGAGCAGTGAATAACAAGGGACCGATAAATCCCAGAGACCTTCTTGTCTCCCATGTCTCCCATAAACACTTTCGCCTCAATTGGGTTGAACTCCGGCAGGGAGTCGAGGCCGGCAATGCTGGGGGCGAGGGCATGCCTCAGCTGGAGGTAACGGAAGAACTGGGACTGGGGCATCTGGAACTCTACTCGGAGTTCCTCAAAGGATTTGAGGGTGGCGCCTGACATGACCTGGCCCAGTTGTGTAATTCCAATAGCCTCCCAACCCTCGAACCCGGCTAGGGCCGCCAGTTCTGGGAGCAGACCGTTGTGCCACAGCGGCGTTTCGGCCGTTAATTTGCCCCACCAACCCATGCGGCGCAAAGACTGCCGCCACACTGCAAAGACCACTTTTGTTACTGACGGCAGCCCGCGGCGTATACGGGCCGAGTAGAGAACGGTGTGGAGCGTATGGTCACCCATCAGATGCCTCTCCAGGGCATAGGCCGGGTCACTCCTGTCCCCGTACCACCATTCATTGAGGACAAGAAGATGAGACGCCTGGTAGTAGGAGAGGAGGTCGGACGTGGCCAGACCACCACAGTAAGTGGACAGAAAGCATGTCCTCAGGGCCACCCTGGCTGCACCGCCATCCCACAGGAAGCGGCTCAGCACAGAGTTCACCTGACGGAACCACTCCATGCCAATGGGGTGCGGGAAATGCTGGAGTTGGTACAGCAGTCTCGGCAGCGCCACCATCTTAAAAATGGCCGACCTCCCAAAGATCGTAAGGGGCATTCTGGACCACGTCTTGACATCAGCCTGAACCCGTTCCCACACCGGCAAGACACTGCGCGTCCAGACCACGGCTCGCGAAGTCGAGAGGAAAACACCCAAATATCTCAGGCCGTCCGTCGCCACGCGCAGGTCGGCGGCCCAAGGGTCGGTAACCGTTCCGCCACGTAGAACCCACAGGGTCGACTTAGACAAGTTAAGGCGGAGCCCTGAGACTTCGCCAAACCCCCGCATGATCTCCAATACCCGAGGGCCCGAGCGCCGCAGGTCGGTAAGGAAAAGGAGGACGTCGTCTGCGTAAAGCGCAATCCTATCCGTTAGGGTATCGTTCCAGACAAAGCCACGCAGATGGGCATCCAATCGTATCCGCGACGCCAGGGGCTCCATGGCCAGGGCGAATAGATAGGGGGACAGTGGGCAGCCCTGCCGAGTACCACGGCCTATCCGGAAACGTCCCGAGACCGCACCGGCTACCCGGACCGACGCCGTAACATTAGTATACAGGAGACGGATATAGGACAAGAAGACAGGCCCTAGATTGAGGCGGGCCAACAAGGTGAACAAATATGCCCAACTCACCGAGTCAAAGGCCCGGTCCATGTCCGCGAGGAGCAGTGCGGCCCGTTCATCTCTAGCCCCCATGGCGTCGATCGCTGCCTGCGCCCGCCGGATATTATGCCTGGTGGCCCTGTGCGGCATGAACCCGGCCTGGTCAGGGTGGACCAGGTCGGCGATGTGGGGCAGGAGGCGATTCGCCAGGGCTTTCGCCAAGATCTTGGCCTCGATGTTGATGAGGGAGATTGGCCTGTAAGAGTTGTGTCGGTCCGGCGCCCTGCCAGGCTTCAAAAAGACCACAATCTCGGCATGGCGCCAGTCAGGTGGCAACTCGCCTCTAGACCGCGCCGCCTCCAGGGCGCTGCGAAAGTGGGGTCCCAGCTGGACATGGAACTTTTTATAGAATTCGGCGGGATAACCGCTCGGGCCGGGCGCTTTCCCAGTATTCAATTGGCCAAGGGCCTCCCCAAGTTCCTCGGACGTTAGCGGGGCCTCCAAGGCCGTTCTAGTCTCCTCCGGAACTGCCTGCGGGAGCAGGTCGTCCAAGTAAGAGGCAATCTCGCCCTCCATCAATGGGTCACGAGGAGCGTATTGTGCCTCGTAATAGCGGGCGAAGCTAGCCGCCAACCGATCCGGGTCGGTCATAACCGAGCCATCCTCCGCCGTAATGCCGGGTAGCTCAAGGGGCTGGAAGGTCGCCTGGCAAAGCCTATGTAGCATGGTGCAGGACTTATCACCCCATTGATACACCCTGCTACGCGTGGCAAGCCACGCCTGCCGGGCCTCCTCATAGAGGACCGAGGAATATGTCTGCTGGGCCTGCAGGAGCTGTCGCACGATGCCATCGCCACCCCCGAGTCGACTACGCTGCTCCAGCTCCTCCACGCGGGCCGCGGCAGTCACAATGGCCTCCCGGTGTTCCCGCCGAGCGGCTGCACACCAAGCTATATCAATGCCCCGGATCGTGGGCTTCAGCGCCTCCCACACAACAATGGCATCGACATCCCCAACCAAGTTCTCGCGCCAGAAATGGTCGATCTCTTTGCGTAAGTGCGCCACATACTCCGGCCGCTGCAACTGCCAGGCGGACATCCGCCAACGAAAGGGTTGTCGTTTAGACAGGAGGGTCACGGTGGCTAGAACAGGGGAATGATCCGAGAGGCCTCTGGGGAGTATCGTGGCGTCCCTGACACGGTTCAGATAGGCACCCGGTACAAACAAGTAATCGAGTCTCGAGAATGACCCATGTACCGCCGATACATACGTGAAGGCCTGCACTGCGGGATGAAAATGCCGCCACACATCGATCCAGCCCAGACTACGCACAGTCGCACACAACCGGGTGGGGGCAGCCGCAGGGGGGGGGGGGGTCAGACACTCCACACGCTCGCCTCAGGCGGTCCAGGCCCACATCCATGACTGCATTCCAATCACCCCCCACCACAGTCAGGACCTCCGGGATTTCGTCCCACAGCGCAAACAGCCGCTCAGATAGTGCCCATTGCAAGGGGGGAGGGGCGTAAACACTGCCAAAGACCACCGGCTCGGAGCCCAGTAGGCCCTTAACAAAGGCAAACCTTCCCTGAGGGTCAATCCATTGCTTCTCATGAACATAGGCCACCCTACGATGTATCAAAATGGCCACCCCCCGTGATCCCCTCGTAAAGCCAGCATGATAGACCTGGTGGTAACCGAACCTCTGGAGGCAAAGGGCCTTAGAGCCCAGCATGTGAGTTTCCTGAAGCAGGAGTACATCCACCATCTCCCTCTTCCCCCATCGCAGCACAGCCCCACGCTTGATCTTATCTAGGATACCCCGCACATTCCATGTTACCACCCGCAGGGTCTTCGAAGGAGACAGAAGCGCAGCATCAGCCATTGTCAATATACAGTCCAAAATCCGGCCCTCCCTCCCACCCAGGTGCAACCCGCAACCCGACAAGAACTACAGCCTCAGACATGTGTGGACCCACCCCCCCAGCCCGCAAACTCAGCGCCCCCAACCCCACCCAGAACCCCCCCAACAAGTACAACACTAGAACACCCTTCCAAACCCCACACCCACCACCCCAATACCTCAGAAAACAGTGAAGTATCTGTCGCGGTGTGGAGAGACCCGGGCCCATAACAGAGGACCCAGGGCCCGCCACACCAATGGATCCCCACAACCCCACAATGACACACACACACCACCCCCCCAACAACACTCACATCTGTGAGGGTCTGAGGCCCACGTATGGTACCCTCCGAACCCCACTGCGCCCCCATGACAATGACTAAAGTCTGCACACGGGAGCCGACTGGCACATCAAGGACAAAATGAAACAGTCTCACCAGCCTAAGCAGAGCAATTCAGTATGCAGCATACAAAGTGCATGTAGGCCCAGCAGTGTTCAGCTGCCCGCATCGGAGAGTTCCGAGTCCCTGGCACCACCCGATTGCGATGCACTGGCGGAGGCCGATCTTTTCTTGGAGCGAGACCCCCGATGGCGGCCCCTCCTGGGCGGGCGATCCGTCCGCTCCGGCGACGATCTCTGAGACCCGCCCGGGTCTAGCCCCGGTTGGGCATGGGGCCGGAGTCGCACCGTCTCGTCGGTCCAGCGGAACACCTCCTCCGGCGACTCGAAGAAGTGGGTCCGAGACTGATAGATTACTCGCAGGCGAGCCGGATACAGGAGCGAGTATTGGAGCTTGAGGCCCCGAAGTTTAGCCTTAGCGTCCATGAAGGATTGCCTTTTCTGCTGCACCATTTTCGTGTAATCCGGGAAAATCATGATGGTATGATTCTCGAAGGCGAGGGAGCCCTTGTTCCTCGCCTCCCGGAGGATAACATCCCGGTCGTGGTAGTTCAGTAGGCGAGCGATAACTGGCCGTGGGCGCTCACCCTCCGGTGGCCGCTGGGTCAGAGCCCTGTGGGCCCTCTCAATGACGAAGCACGTAGACAGTGCCCCTTCGGGGAGCCAGCTCTCCAGCCACCCGGTCAGGAACCGCTCCATGTTGTCCTTCTCGCACCGCTCCGGAAAACCAATGAAGCGGAGGTTGTTGCGCCGCGCGCGCCCTTCTGCATCTTCCACGCGGGCTGCCAGTGTCTTTTGGATGCTTTCCACCTCCGCCAGTCGCTTCTTCAGACCACTAACGTCCGCCTCTGTCTCCGTGATACGGGTCTCGGCCCCAGCGATCCTCTCCACCGCGCTGCGAAGGTCCTGGCGCAGGAGCGCGACATCCGCCCCAACCGCTCCAATCTTGGCATCAAGTGCGTCTCGGGACTGGGTGATGGCCGTTAGGATAGCTGCAGTGTCCGGCCCGGGGCCGCCGCTACCACCGACCGCCCCGGCGCCACCACTCGGCCCGGTGAATTTATCGATGGGGCCATGTTTAGGCGGGCCACCTCCCTTGTCCCTGGTCATGATAAGCGTTGGGCAAGGCGGGCACCACCCCCGAACCTTCGGGCACTGCCACCAATCTTGAGCGGGACGGCCCGGATGAGGCCCCAGGGAGGGACGGATGCGGGCCGGCTGCCGCGATCGGATGTCGCGGAAATCGAGGTCCCGGCGTCACCCCGGTAGGACAGGCCGCATCCACACTCGACCCCACAGGCCGCTGTCCAGGGCACAATTGGAAGAGTCCGCGGGTCCGCCGTCAGTGGGCAGGCGTATCCAGTGGGCCAAGCCAGGAGAGGCGGATCAGCTGCCCCACCGGCCACTAATCTATCCTCGGCCGCCTCGGGGCACAAGGAGCCCCGGCCCCGGTCTCCAAACCGCCGTGGGACCACGCCTCACCGCCACCGCTTGTTGGTCTTCCAGAGGGTGAGTCGAGGGGTAAAAGTTGTTGGCGCCGGCCCGACCTCCAGGTGGTCGCAGACAAAGAGATAGGCCAGGGGCGGCGTAGCGGACGTCTCCCGCACCCGCCAGGTCGCAGCCGCCACCCGGCGTCACGAAACTCGAGGTCCCCGGTCTCCGGCCGGCCACCAGGCCGCACGCCGCCGCCGCCTCCCTCCGACCGCCGGAAGGTAGGAAATGACAGGATCAGCACACCAAAGTATACCGGAGGCTCCCTCGAATCAAAAGCAAGCACGGGGCACCGATAGTGGGCTCGGAGGTCAGGATAAATGTTCAAATTAGGTCCGGGCCGGCGGGAGCTCTACAAGGCTGCGACCGCCATCTTCGCCCGCGAAGCCACGCCCCCGTAATTTTCTTTTTTAGTGGGATTTTGTTGGTCTTTGCTGTGTCTGCGCAGAGCAGGTGGTGGTGAGTCTAGCTGTTCCCGGCAAGTGAGTGGTATTGTTTTGGAGTATATATGTCTTTGTGATAAAGCCACATTTTGTTTACTACTTATTTTACAAAGTGTTTGTTGTTGTTTACTTGTTTGTCAAGTTACCTTTATTAGTAAGGATTATGGCTAGCCACAGGATTACTGCTCAGCAGGTGGTTGGTATGCTTTTTGAATCTTCCTCTGACCATGATTATGAGATTGACAGTGCATCTGAGGCAGAGGAGAAAGTGCAAGATTCTGGCAGTGAGTTTTCTGTCCACAAGGAATCATCTGATGATGAAGCTACTCTCAGTGCGGATGAAGCTACTCTTAGTGTGGATGAAGTTCCTGTTTTAGAGGAGGACACTGGTGTGCTGAAGGTGCAGCAAGAGACATCTGGATTGCAGCATGGGACTGCAAGGCTCCCCATTGGAAGTGCTGGACTCTGGGTTGATCCAAACATGGTGCCTTTAGTGTTGATGCCTTTAGGGTTGATGCAGGGTGTAGAGTGAATTGTGATAATTTTTTGCCTATACAGTTTTTCAGTTGTTTATGGGTGATGTATTTGTGGCTGAGACTGTTGAGCAGACTCATTTGTATGCTAAACAGTAATTGAGGAACAACAGTGCCAGACTTAGGCCCTGCTCTAGAGCTACCCAGTGGACTTCCACAAATCCGGATGAGATGAAGATGTTTTTGGGTTTAACTTTTTTGATGGGCTTGATAAGGAAGCCTTCCCTGTCTTCATATTAGTCTACCAGTCCCTTGATGGCAGCGGGGATATTTCCTGCAAATATGAGTCATGATCAGTATTTACTTTTGCTTCAGATGCTGCATTTTGTTGATAATGCTTCGGCATTGCATCGAGATCACCCTGACCGTCTTTTTAAGATCCGCTCGGTCCTTGATCACTTTGTAGATTGATTTTCAGAGATCTATTCTCTATGGAAAGTAATAGCTGTTGATGAGTATTTGGTCCTGTTTAAGGGCCATTTGGTTAAATGTATATGTGGTCTGAGAGTAGTACAGGATAGGTCTATAATTTTCAGGTGTTCACTGGTAGGGATTCCACTATTGACCCCTCGGTTGTCCGTCCACTTTTTGAGTTTCAGAGAAAATTGTGTGGGAACTTGGTACAGGACTTTTTAACAAAGGTCACCATTTGTACCTAGATAACTACTACACTGCTGTGCAATTGTTTAAGGAATTGTTCAAAGTGGACACTCTTACTTGTGGCACAATCCACCCTAAACATAAACGTTACCCACAAGAGCTTGTTTCCAAAAAGCTTGAAAGGGGACACTGCATATAGTGGTGAACTCCAATCTGTGAGATTTGTGGACAGGAGGGATATCTACATGCTGACTACCATCCATGATGAAAGTACTTCACCTGTGACAGTTTGGGGTCAGGTTGTTGAAGTGCGCAAACCTGTGTGCATTGTAGACTGCAATAAGAGCATGGGTGGTGTAGATACAGTAGATCAGAGGTTGGAACCATACACTGCTCTTTGTAAGTCTTACATTTGGTATAATAAGTTGGCCACCCATCTCTTCAACTTAGCAACATTTCATGCTATTGTTGTGTTCAAGGAGTGTTCTCCAGTGTCAGGGATGACATTTATTCGGTGTCAGGAGTCTGTGATAGTCAGCCTTGTTGTAGTAGAAGAGGCAAGTGTTCCTAGAGATGGAGTGATGGAGGATGTGGCTAGATTAAAAGACTTTGGCTTGGCAGTTCGGGCTGGACTGTTCCCGGAAGGCACAGGGTCAGACTGATTTGCATATAGCCATGTCTGAACTGGGGTGGCGGAGTGAGCTAAAGAACGGTGATGGATTAAACCCAGATCAGTTGACTGGGGGTGAGTGTTTGTATTGTCAACGCTCCGTCCATCATCACCTTTGGTTTTTCTTTGTTCGCCCTAAGTTGGCAGGGTATGCTCAGACGTGAGTCCCTTGCTCACTTTGCCACTGGAGTCAAGCAAGCCCGGCTGAAGACGGCTGTAATGCCAGAAACCGGTCCTGGGAAGCTTGATTCCGGTCCAGGGAAGACATGGCTTGGCAGTTCGGGCTGGACTGTTCCCAGAAGGCACAGGGTCAGACTGATTTGCATATAGCCATGTCTGAACTGGGGTGGCGGAGTGAGCTAAAGAACGGTGATGGATTAAACCCAGATCAGTTGACTGGGGGTGAGTGTTTGTATTGTCAACGCTCCGTCCATCATCACCTTTGGTTTTTCTTTGTTCGCCCTAAGTTGGCAGGGTATGCTCAGACGTGAGTCCCTTGCTCACTTTGCCACTGGAGTCAAGCAAGCCCGGCTGAAGACGGCTGTAATGCCAGAAACCGGTCCTGGGAAGCTTGATTCCCGTCCAGGGAAGACATGGCTTGGCAGTTCGGGCTGGACTGTTCCCAGAAGGCACAGGGTCAGACTGATTTGCATATAGCCATGTCTGAACTGGGGTGGCGGAGTGAGCTAAAGAACGGTGATGGATTAAACCCCGATCAGTTGACTGGGGGTGAGTGTTTGTATTGTCAACGCTCCGTCCATCATCACCTTTGGTTTTTCTTTGTTCGCCCTAAGTTGGCAGGGTATGCTCAGACGTGAGTCCCTTGCTCACTTTGCCACTGGAGTCAAGCAAGCCCGGCTGAAGACGGCTGTAATGCCAGAAACCGGTCCTGGGAAGCTTGATTCCGGTCCAGGGAAGACATGGCTTGGCAGTTCGGGCTGGACTGTTCCCAGAAGGCACAGGGTCAGACTGATTTGCATATAGCCATGTCTGAACTGGGGTGGCGGAGTGAGCTAAAGAACGGTGATGGATTAAACCCAGATCAGTTGACTGGGGGTGAGTGTTTGTATTGTCAACGCTCCGTCCATCATCACCTTTGGTTTTTCTTTGTTCGCCCTAAGTTGGCAGGGTATGCTCAGACGTGAGTCCCTTGCTCACTTTGCCACTGGAGTCAAGCAAGCCCGGCTGAAGACGGCTGTAATGCCAGAAACCGGTCCTGGGAAGCTTGATTCCGGTCCAGGGAAGACATGGCTTGGCAGTTCGGGCTGGACTGTTCCCAGAAGGCACAGGGTCAGACTGATTTGCATATAGCCATGTCTGAACTGGGGTGGCGGAGTGAGCTAAAGAACGGTGATGGATTAAACCCAGATCAGTTGACTGGGGGTGAGTGTTTGTATTGTCAACGCTCCGTCCATCATCACCTTTGGTTTTTCTTTGTTCGCCCTAAGTTGGCAGGGTATGCTCAGACGTGAGTCCCTTGCTCACTTTGCCACTGGAGTCAAGCAAGCCCGGCTGAAGACGGCTGTAATGCCAGAAACCGGTCCTGGGAAGCTTGATTCCGGTCCAGGGAAGACATGGCTTGGCAGTTCGGGCTGGACTGTTCCCAGAAGGCACAGGGTCAGACTGATTTGCATATAGCCATGTCTGAACTGGGGTGGCGGAGTGAGCTAAAGAACGGTGATGGATTAAACCCAGATCAGTTGACTGGGGGTGAGTGTTTGTATTGTCAACGCTCCGTCCATCATCACCTTTGGTTTTTCTTTGTTCGCCCTAAGTTGGCAGGGTATGCTCAGACGTGAGTCCCTTGCTCACTTTGCCACTGGAGTCAAGCAAGCCCGGCTGAAGACGGCTGTAATGCCAGAAACCGGTCCTGGGAAGCTTGATTCCGGTCCAGGGAAGACATGGCTTGGCAGTTCGGGCTGGACTGTTCCCAGAAGGCACAGGGTCAGACTGATTTGCATATAGCCATGTCTGAACTGGGGTGGCGGAGTGAGCTAAAGAACGGTGATGGATTAAACCCAGATCAGTTGACTGGGGGTGAGTGTTTGTATTGTCAACGCTCCGTCCATCATCACCTTTGGTTTTTCTTTGTTCGCCCTAAGTTGGCAGGGTATGCTCAGACGTGAGTCCCTTGCTCACTTTGCCACTGGAGTCAAGCAAGCCCGGCTGAAGACGGCTGTAATGCCAGAAACCGGTCCTGGGAAGCTTGATTCCGGTCCAGGGAAGACATGGCTTGGCAGTTCGGGCTGGACTGTTCCCAGAAGGCACAGGGTCAGACTGATTTGCATATAGCCATGTCTGAACTGGGGTGGCGGAGTGAGCTAAAGAACGGTGATGGATTAAACCCAGATCAGTTGACTGGGGGTGAGTGTTTGTATTGTCAACGCTCCGTCCATCATCACCTTTGGTTTTTCTTTGTTCGCCCTAAGTTGGCAGGGTATGCTCAGACGTGAGTCCCTTGCTCACTTTGCCACTGGAGTCAAGCAAGCCCGGCTGAAGACGGCTGTAATGCCAGAAACCGGTCCTGGGAAGCTTGATTCCGGTCCAGGGAAGACATGGCTTGGCAGTTCGGGCTGGACTGTTCCCAGAAGGCACAGGGTCAGACTGATTTGCATATAGCCATGTCTGAACTGGGGTGGCGGAGTGAGCTAAAGAACGGTGATGGATTAAACCCAGATCAGTTGACTGGGGGTGAGTGTTTGTATTGTCAACGCTCCGTCCATCATCACCTTTGGTTTTTCTTTGTTCGCCCTAAGTTGGCAGGGTATGCTCAGACGTGAGTCCCTTGCTCACTTTGCCACTGGAGTCAAGCAAGCCCGGCTGAAGACGGCTGTAATGCCAGAAACCGGTCCTGGGAAGCTTGATTCCGGTCCAGGGAAGACATGGCTTGGCAGTTCGGGCTGGACTGTTCCCAGAAGGCACAGGGTCAGACTGATTTGCATATAGCCATGTCTGAACTGGGGTGGCGGAGTGAGCTAAAGAACGGTGATGGATTAAACCCAGATCAGTTGACTGGGGGTGAGTGTTTGTATTGTCAACGCTCCGTCCATCATCACCTTTGGTTTTTCTTTGTTCGCCCTAAGTTGGCAGGGTATGCTCAGACGTGAGTCCCTTGCTCACTTTGCCACTGGAGTCAAGCAAGCCCGGCTGAAGACGGCTGTAATGCCAGAAACCGGTCCTGGGAAGCTTGATTCCGGTCCAGGGAAGACATGGCTTGGCAGTTCGGGCTGGACTGTTCCCAGAAGGCACAGGGTCAGACTGATTTGCATATAGCCATGTCTGAACTGGGGTGGCGGAGTGAGCTAAAGAACGGTGATGGATTAAACCCAGATCAGTTGACTGGGGGTGAGTGTTTGTATTGTCAACGCTCCGTCCATCATCACCTTTGGTTTTTCTTTGTTCGCCCTAAGTTGGCAGGGTATGCTCAGACGTGAGTCCCTTGCTCACTTTGCCACTGGAGTCAAGCAAGCCCGGCTGAAGACGGCTGTAATGCCAGAAACCGGTCCTGGGAAGCTTGATTCCGGTCCAGGGAAGACATGGCTTGGCAGTTCGGGCTGGACTGTTCCCAGAAGGCACAGGGTCAGACTGATTTGCATATAGCCATGTCTGAACTGGGGTGGCGGAGTGAGCTAAAGAACGGTGATGGATTAAACCCAGATCAGTTGACTGGGGGTGAGTGTTTGTATTGTCAACGCTCCGTCCATCATCACCTTTGGTTTTTCTTTGTTCGCCCTAAGTTGGCAGGGTATGCTCAGACGTGAGTCCCTTGCTCACTTTGCCACTGGAGTCAAGCAAGCCCGGCTGAAGACGGCTGTAATGCCAGAAACCGGTCCTGGGAAGCTTGATTCCGGTCCAGGGAAGACATGGCTTGGCAGTTCGGGCTGGACTGTTCCCAGAAGGCACAGGGTCAGACTGATTTGCATATAGCCATGTCTGAACTGGGGTGGCGGAGTGAGCTAAAGAACGGTGATGGATTAAACCCAGATCAGTTGACTGGGGGTGAGTGTTTGTATTGTCAACGCTCCGTCCATCATCACCTTTGGTTTTTCTTTGTTCGCCCTAAGTTGGCAGGGTATGCTCAGACGTGAGTCCCTTGCTCACTTTGCCACTGGAGTCAAGCAAGCCCGGCTGAAGACGGCTGTAATGCCAGAAACCGGTCCTGGGAAGCTTGATTCCGGTCCAGGGAAGACATGGCGTGGCAGTTCGGGCTGGACTGTTCCCAGAAGGCACAGGGTCAGACTGATTTGCATATAGCCATGTCTGAACTGGGGTGGCGGAGTGAGCTAAAGAACGGTGATGGATTAAACCCAGATCAGTTGACTGGGGGTGAGTGTTTGTATTGTCAACGCTCCGTCCATCATCACCTTTGGTTTTTCCTAGATTAAAAGACTTGCCACTTTCCTGATTTAATTCCTTCCACACCCAAAACAATCCTTGTAAGAGATGTAGCGTCTGTTTGCGAAGAGGTATGCAGAAGTAGACTTGTATGCACTTTGCTGATTGTCCTTCTAATCCTGGGCTGTGTATGCCCACATGTTTCAGATTGTATCACACTCAAGAGAGTTTTTGGGAGTAACCGTGAGTCTAATGGTGAACTGCCTGGTCTGTATTGTTTTATATTTGTAGTACTGTTTCATGGTTGGCATTAGTATGATGCATTTAGTTACCGCTGTTGTGTTTGTAGTTTTGTATCTAATTCCATTTATTTGTGTTTTTATTTCTTTTTTAAAAAATGTGATGACAGTGTCTGAGGACTGGCGTTTGGAATGGCAGTGCGCATGGACTGGCAGTGTGCGTGGACTGGTGTTTGGCTGGCAGTGTGCCTGGATTGGTGCTTGGCTGGCAGTGTGTGTGGACTGGTGCTTGGCTGGAGGTGTGCGTGGTTTGGGGCTTGTCTAGTGGTGTGTGGTTTGGGGCTTGGCTGGCGGTGTGATTAGACTGGTGCTTGGCTGGTGGTGTGCGTGGACTGGCATTTGGCTGGTGGTGTGCATGGACTGGCACTTGGCTGCTGGTGTGCAGTGACTGGGGCTTGGCTGGCAGTTTGTGTGGACTGGGTATTGTCTGGCGGTATGCGTGGACTGAGTCTTGGCTGGCGGTGTGCGTGGCCTGGTGTTTGGCTGGTGGTGTGCGGTACAGGGACTTGGCTGGCAGTGTGTATGATTTGGGACTTGTCTGGTGCTGTGCGTGGTTTGAGACTTGGCTGGCGTTCTGCGTTGACCGGTGTTTGGCTGGTGGTGTGCATGGATTGGGGCTTGGCTGGCAGTGTGCGTGGACTGTGGCTTGGCTGGTGGTGTGCGTGGACTGGCATTTGGCTGGCAGTGTGTGTGGTCTCGTGCTTGGCTGGCAGTGTGGATGAACTAGTGCTTGGCTGGCGGTGTGTTGACTGTCGCTTGGCTGGCAGTGTGCGTGATCTAGTGCTTGACTGTCAGTGTGTGTGGACTGGTGCTTGGCTGGTGGTGTGAGTGGTTTGGGGCTTGGCTGGTGGTGTGTGGTTTGGGGCTTTGCTGGAGGTGTGCGTGGACTGGCATTTGGCTGGCAGTGTGCATGGATTGGTGCTTGGCTGGCAGTGTGTGTGGACTGGTGCTTGGCTGGAGGTGTGCGTGGTTTGGGGCTTGTCTAGTGGTGTGTGGTTTGGGGCTTGGCTGGCGGTGTGCTTAGACTGGTGCTTGGCTGGTGGTGTGCGTGGACTGGCATTTGGCTGGTGGTGTGCATGGACTGGCACTTGGCTGCTGGTGTGCAGTGACTGGGGCTTGGCTGGCAGTTTGTGTGGACTGGGTATTGTCTGGTGGTATGCGTGGACTGAGTCTTGGCTGGCGGTGTGCGTGGCCTGGTGTTTGGCTGGTGGTGTGCGGTACAGGGACTTGGCTGGCAGTTTGTATGATTTGGGACTTGTCTGGTGCTGTCCGTGGTTTGAGACTTGGCTGGCGTTCTGCGTTGACCGGTGTTTGGCTGGTGGTGTGCATGGATTGGGGCTTGGCTGGCAGTGTGCGTGGACTGGGGCTTGGCTGGTGGTGTGCGTGGACTGGCATTTGGCTGGCAGTGTGTGTGGTCTCGTGCTTGGCTGGCAGTGTGGATGAACTGGTGCTTGGCTGGCGGTGTGTTGACTGTCGCTTGGCTGGCAGTGTGCGTGATCTAGTGCTTGACTGGCAGTGTGTGTGGACTGGTGCTTGGCTGGTGGTGTGAGTGGTTTGGGGCTTGGCTGGTGGTGTGTGGTTTGGGGCTTTGCTGGAGGTGTGCGTGGACTGGCATTTGGCTGGTGGTGTGCATGGTCTGGCACTTGGCTGGTGGTGTGCATTGACTGGGGCTTGGCTGGCAGTGTGTGTGGGCTGAGGCTTGCTTGGCAGTGTTTGTGGACTGGTGGTTGGCTGGCTGCGTGTGTGATTTGGGGCTTGGATGGCGGTGTGCGTTGTTTGTGGCTTGGCTGGCATTGTTCGTTGACTGGTGTTTGGCTGACATTGAGTATGGATTGGGGCCTGGCTGGTGGTGTGCGTGGACTGGGGCTTGGCTGGTGGTGTGAGTGAACAGGGGCTTGGCTGGTGGTGTGCGTGGAATGGCATTTGACTGGCAGTGTGCGGGGACTCGCGCTTGGCTGCCGGTGTGCATGGACTGGCACTTGGCTGGCGGTGTGCGTGGATTGGTGCTTGGCTGGCGATGTGCAGGGACTGGGGCTTGACTGGTGGTGTGCGTGGACTATGGCTTGGCTGGCAGTGTGTGTGGAATGGCGTTAGGCTGGCAGTGTGTGAGTAGTGACTTGCTGCATGTCATTCCACACACTGCTTGCCAAATGCTACTGCACACACTACATCAACTGCCAGCTGGTGTGATTGCTGTGTCAGTCAAGATGGGCGTCTAAAAGTGATGAGCTCTTGAATGGCGCTATCAGTTGATGTGAATGTTATAATGTGCTGGCCCTGCGGCTGGCGGTGTGAATGGTCTTGTGTGTGTCTCTTATGAAAAGTGTGTGAATGGCCTGTTAAGAGTTTGGTGCCTAGCCGTGGCTTTACAGTTCACAAGCTGTGAGTCATTGATTCAGGTTTTCAATCTTTTAATTATTAACAGTGCATTTCCTTTTTGTGAAATCTCTTGTCAATAAAATGTTACTCTCTGAACCTTCACTCATCCTTGTGCCAAATCCAACCAGTATGTGTGTGTACTTAAGGAATAGCTAGTTGTTGAAGTAATATATTTCTGTCTTACCCTGCTGTTCCTTGTCTCTCCATTGTCTGTTGATGTGAGTGTTGTAATTTGCTGGGCCCACGGCTGGTCACGTGAACGTGTGTTAAGTATCAAAGGTGTGTGAATGACCTGTAAAGAGGTTGGTGCCTTAACGTGGCTTTACAGCTCGCAAGCTGTGAGTCACTGGTTCAGATTTTCAACCTTTTAATTGTTAACAGTGCATTCCCTTTTTCTGAATTCTCTTGTTGATAAAATATACATTTTGTACCTTTCACTCACCCTCGTGCCAAATCCAACCACTATGTGTGTGTACTTGAGGGACAGATGGATAGGCAATAATATTTGTTGTGTCTGTCTTTCTCTGCCAAGATGTCGATTGTCTCTAGGGGAAATCTACCAACTGTAGAAATGTTTGTAAACTGCTAACCATGGGAGTACTAGGTGGTGTGCCTCTCATCAATCCCAACAACTTCTCTTACCCACAATGCCATGCAAAACTCAAAAGTGACTATAGTCACACATTTTCCTTTCATTGCTGTGCCACAATCTGCTGGAATCAGAAAAAACACAATTTTCCTACCACCAAGCATTCTCCCAGGTCTCTAGATAAAAATGATAACTCACGTGTGTGGGTGGCCCAAGTACTTGCAACATGGAATGGCCCAAAACGTATTGTGGAGACATCAAAATTATCCATCCCAAAACAACCTGGTTTTACAAGGGAGTCACCTGGGTTTTTGGCCCCGGACTTAGCAGCCTTCTAGGGAAACCTACCAAACCCAGACATTTCTGAAAACTAGATACCCAGGGTAGTTCAGGGAGATATGGCTTGTGCAGATCTCTCAATATTTTCTTACCCAGAATACCCTGCAAACCTCAAATGTGGCCGGAAAAAAGTTAATTTTTCTCAAATTTCTGTGTTGGCAAGTACTGGAATCACCAGGCTGACATAAACTTCCTACCACCCAGCTTTCCCTCAGGTCTCCCAATAAAAAATGGTACCTCACTTGAATGGTACCTCACTTGTGTGGGTGGGCCAAGTACCTGTGACAGGCAAGAGCCCAAAACATATTATGGAGACAACAAAATTAACTATCAGAAAACAACCTGGTTTTGCAAGGGGGGTCCTGAGTTTTTGGCTCCGGGCTCGGCAGCAATCTAGGAAAACCTACCAAACCCACACATTTCTGAAAACTAGACACCCGTGGAGTCCAGGGAGCTATGGCTTGTGTGAATTCCTCAATGTTTTCCTACCCAGAATCCCTTGCAAACCTCAAATGTGTTTAAAAAAAATAATTTCCCTCACATTTCTGTCTGGTATTACCGCGCCGGCACAAAGGTACTACCACCCAGCATTCCCCTTGGTCTCCAGGTAAAAATAGTGCCTCATTTGTATGGGTGTCCAATGCAGAGTTAGCCTAAAAATGCATATTTAAAAAGAAAATACCACTTGGAGCTCGAAGTGCAATACCCTCATAGCCTATGTTTTTGGCCCTTCCCAGTCGCAGGCCCTTGGCCAACCCACACAAGTGAGGTTTCATGTACTTGGAAGACCGAGGGGAACGCTGGGTGGTAGGACCCTTGTGCCAGCACGGTAATACCAGACCGGAAATGTGAGGGAAATGTGATTTTATTTAGCTAAATGTGAGGTTTGCCGGGGATTCTGGGTGCAAAAAGTTAGGCGATCCATGCAAGCTAAACCTCCCTAGACTAGTTTTCAGAAATGTCTGGGTTTGGTAGGTTTCCCTAGATGGCCACCAAGCCCGGGGGTCAAAAACCCAGTTCACCCCTTTGCAAAACCAGGTTGTTTTGTGATAGTGAATTTTGATGACTCCACAATATGGGGCCGATTAGGATGGCGGTTTTTCCGCATCCTCCGGGCCGGCGGAAGTGTCCGCCGGCCTGGAGGATGCGGAAAAACCGCTGCGGAGCCTCCAAAGACCCACCGCCAAATTAGGATGGCTGGTGGGTCTGGAATTCCGTCCGCCGCTTTTCCGCCGCGGTCGGCTTCCGACCGTGGCGGAAAAGCTATAACATGGCAGGCGGTGTCTATGAGACACCGTCCGCCATATTAGGATGTTCGTGAATACATGCTTTTCCACGGCGGCTTTTCCGCCATGGAAAAGCATACGGACATTCACTTTGGGGGCCCGTTGCGGGCCCCCTGGGTGAATGGGGGGTGGGGGGTGCACATGGGGGGTACCTATGGTACCCCCCTGCATTTGCGTGCACAAAGCAGCAGGCACCGTGCGGTGCCGGCCGCTTTGTGCATGTAAATGTAAAACATGCTTTTTTAACATTGCGGCGGGTGCAGCTTGAAGCTGCACCCACCGCAATGTTAAATATAGAGGATGTGACCGCCACCCTGGCGGTCACATCCTAATCAGCACGGAGGGAACGCCGCAGCCCCTGCGGACGTTCCCTCCTCCTCAAGGGTGGCGGACGGACGCAAGTCCGTCCGCCATCCTAATCGGCCCCTATGTTTTGGACTGTTTCCTGTCGCTGGCACTAGACCTACCCACACATGTGAGGTACCATTTTTATCGAGAGACTTGGGGGACTTCTGGGTGGGTGGAAGTTTATGACTTCCCACTGATTCCAAAACTTTCCATCACAGAAATGTGAAGAAAATGTGTTGTTTTTTTTACAAAGTTTGAGGTTTGCAAGGGATTCTGGTTAACATAACCTGGTGAGACCCACACAAGTCACCACATCCTGGATTACCCAGGATGTCTAGTTTTTTAAAAATGTACAGGGTTGCTAGGTTTTCCCAGGTGCAGGCTGAGCCAGAGTCCAAAATCTGCACCAAGGCACATTGCGAAAAAAGGGTCAGTTTTCACTGGAAAAATGTGATGTGCACATTTTGTGTTTTGGGTCGTTGGGCACTAGGCCTACCCACACAAGTGAAGCATAATTTTTATGGGGAGACTTCGGTGAATGCTGGGTGGATGAAAGTTTGTGGCTCCCCACAGATTCCAGAACTTTCCATCACAGAAATTCTAAGAAAATGTTTTTGTTTTTTACAAAGTTTGAGGTTTTCAAGGGATTCTGGGTAACTGAAACTGGTGAGAGCCACACAGGTCACCCCATCCTGGATTCCCCTGGAGGTCTAGTTTGAAAACATTTACAAGTTTGCTAGGATTCCCCAGGTGCCGGCTGAGCTGGGGTCCAAAATCCACAGCTAGGCACATTGCGAATAAAGGGTCAGTTTTAGGAGGAAAAATGTGATGTGCCCACGTTGACTTTTAGGTTGTTTCCTGTCGCGGGCACTAGGCCTACCCACACAAGTGAGGTACCTTTTTTATCAAGAGATTTTGGGAAATGTTAGGTGGATGGAAGTTTGTTGCTTCCTGCAGATTCCAGAGCTTTCCATCATAGAAATGTGAGGAAAATTTGTTTTTTTGTACAAAGTTTGAGGTTTGCAAGGGATTCTGGGTAACAGAACCTGGTGAGAGCTACACAAATTACTGCATCCTGGATTACTCAGTATGTCACATTTTAAAAAATGTACAGGTTTGCTAGGATTCCCCATGTGCAGGCTGAGATAGGGACATTGCAATAAAAGGGTCAGTTTTCACTGGAAAAATGTGATGTGTCCACGTTGCGTTTTTCGTCGTTTCCTGTCGCAGGCACTAGGCCTACCAACACAAGTGAGGTACCATTGTTATTGGAACACTTAAAGGAATGCTGGGTGGGTGGAAGTTTGTGGCTCCCCACAGATTCCAGAACTTTCCTTCACAGAAATGTGAAGAAAAGATACATTTTATTTTACAAAGTTTGAGGTTTGCAAGGTGTTCTGGGTAACAGAGCCTGGTGAGAGCCACACAAGTCACCCCATTATGGATTCCCCAGGATGTCTAGTTTTAAAAATTGTACAGGTTTGCTAGGTTTCCCGAGGTGCCGGCTGAGCTATGGTCCAAAATCCACAGCTAGGCACATTGTGAAAAAAGGGTCCGTTTTCACTGGAAAAATGTGGTGTCCGTGTTGGGTTTAGGGCCATTTCCTGTTGCAGGCACTAGGCCTACCCACACAAGTGAGGTACCATTTTTATCTGGAGACTTAGGGAAACACCGAATTGTAGAACAAGTGTTATTACAAATTGACTTTTTATGCATTTCTCCCTTCCAAATATAGGACAATGTGTAAAAAAGAAGTCACTTTGAAAAAAGTCCTCTAATTCACATGCTAGTATGGATACCCATAATTTCGGAGATGTGCAGAACTACTGCTTCTAAACTCAATATTGTGTTCCCATTTCGGAAATTCATGGGTGTCCTTGATACCTATTTTTCACTCTTTATATGTTACCAAATGATTTGTTATATACCCACTCTCAATGAAATCCAATTGCAAGGTGCAGCTCAGCTATTGGCTCTGGTTACCTCGGGTTCTTGGTGAACCTTCAAGCCCTATATTTCACTACAATCAGAAGGGTCCAGCAGACATAACCATATATTGTTTAAAAAAATCTGCCATAGAAGTTACAGGTGAAAACGGCACAAACAGCTGTTTTTTTCTACTCAATTTCATTATTTCTATATTTCAACAGTTAGTTTCTAGAGGAAAACCTTGAAGGAGCTACAGAAATGACCCCTTTCTAAATTCGGAATGCTGTATACTTTTCAGAAATGTGTAGCTTTCTCTGATCCATTATTGCTTTCATACCCATTTCTACCACTAACTAGAAGGAGGTTGAAAGCACAAAAGATAGTAAAAATAGGCTATGTCCCAGTAAAATGCCAAAACTGTCTAGAAAATGTTGGTTTCCTGACAAAAGTCTGCCTGTCCCCGAAAGCTGGGAATATGGTGATTTCAGCTCCACAAACCCTTTGTTGATTTGCAGGGACAAACAGACACTTTCTTCTGCAGCACTTTTTCCCTGGTTACCTTTAGAATACTCAGGGTGTTGCAAAAAAAGGATGCAAATTTGGTGTGGATACCCTATGTGGACAAAATGTTACAGGGGCCTCAGTGCAAACTACCCCAAAGCTAAAAAAAAACGGCTTAGCACAGGGGGAGGAAGGCCTAGCAGCAAAGGGGTTAAAAAACTCAAAGCCAATGGTAAGCAATGGGTGGAATGCACTCTTAGGTCAGCTTTCAGAACGTCTCCAAGAAGCCTTTAGCTACGCTGCATGGTAGGCTTTGACCTAAAAACAATTAATTCAGAACCTACCTCTAGATTTCGGTCAGAATCAAGTCCATTAATGGATGAGGGTACCGAGTTTCCATCGCACAAACTGGAAACGTACTCTATGTATTCCAGCTCACCCTATGTTCACTGTATGATATGGGATTTCCACCAGACGAACGTGTGAAAAGAGTTCTGAAAATGTGTGACACAGGATGTTGCTATGTGAATTGGCAGGACTGTGATAGCAGGGCAAGTCTTCCAGTGAGTAAAGAGCGCCAGACTAAAGCTGCAGGTATAGGAGAGTGATTCACATGTATTCCACAACATATCAAGTATTCTGCAAAATGCAAGCTTCCTGTTATCCTTCAAGAAACGGCCTTGCATTCCACAATCTGTTGTGTCTGAAATGAAAGGGCAGCATGTCAAGAACATGGCATGCTAACACCCCGCAACAAATTAAGTTACCATGGTAAAACCAAAAGCAGGCCGCAAATGAAACCAGGACCCATTCTTGCTCATTTCATTTCCTCCACGATCTACTTTGAAATGACAAGTAAAGTCATCCATTGCAGCATGGGCACGGGGTCCTTAGCTGGATTCCTGTGCCAACTTCGCACAAAGAGTTTTGTAACACTACGACAATATGTTTTTTTCTCTTGCAGAAATGTAGCCAAGTAACACTCAGGGAAATACATTATTCAGAGTTCTGCATGCATGATTACGTATTACCACACTATTCCAGATTTGGAGGTGCGGAATGGTCAGGAAATACCAAACCTGGTAAATGCCACCCATGAGGTATTGGTATTTACAGAGGGTGGGATTAGAGCAACAAATAATAGGGTGAGAAGGGCCAGCATGTTTTCTCTGCCTTTTCATCTTCCTGTACTAGTAATAATTTCATGTTAACTCGTAGTGCTGTCGGCTGTCTGGACAGTGCATCAACAGGCGTTACTGGTCTTTCTTGCAGCCTGGAGGCCGGGTGTGGAAAGAAAGTAATGCTGTGTTGTTATGATGTATTTGTTTAGTGTGAAGTCTGCCATAGCCTCGCCATCTGGGCGCTGACAGTTGCACGTGTGTAGTGAAGCTGCCCTATGTTAGGAATTAATTTCTGAGTGTGTATTCTGCCTTAGTCTCTCTTTTGGTGCTGAGAGCTGAGCGTGTTAAGAGTGCCTGTTTATTTTATTTATTTATTTATAAAGTTTTCTGCATCAGTGACTGGGAGCTGCTCTTGTGTTCTCCGTTCTTGGAGTATATATATATATCTCTGTAGCCCTGCATTGTGCCCTTGAGGCTTGATTCCCTGTGCAGGTCTCTATGACAGTCTAGCGACAAGAAATAGTTCATGTTTGCCAGAGACGCAGATATTACAATCCTTAGGTATATCTTTATACACCACTGTAATCTGGTCCTGGTTTAGTCTACTTGGTTCCAGGAAGTGTACAAAGACATGCATGAAGTTGTGAAATTAATATAAGGAGCTAGAACTGTGCGTCTCTCTGTTAAAACTGAGCCATCTGGTAATGACAGCTAGACCTATGTTTTTATTCTGGTTGTATGTTTTTGTAAGCACTCGGGGGCATATTTACTAGGAAGTGGAGGAGCACGGCGCGTGCCACCTTGGCTTAACACCGCACCATGCCATTTCCAAAACGCAGGGTTGCACCCTATTTACAAGGATACAGTGCAGCCCTGTGTTTCCCCCTACACTGGCGCTAATATTAGCTGCCTAGCTCCAACGGAGACAACCTTGCACCATAGTGCAAGGGTGCCTGCATTGTAGGGGAAGATTGTTTATGTGCAGGGAGGTGTCCGTTCCTCAACATAAACAATCTTTAAATGTTGTTTTGTAACTTCTATGTGTGCTGCTTAATGCAGAACACATAGAAGTTGCATGGCACAGCTTGGGGTTGAGGGTCACAACAATGCAGGAACGTGGGGTTACGTGATCATGTTTCCCTTCCATTGTGGTTGGCAGCGTCCTGTGGGAAGTGGGGGTAAAGACTGATGCAACTAACTGAAAACCAAAACTATAAAGAAAAATGGTGACCCCTTGAGCTCGCCTTGTTGGAGTCATACGTTTATGGTGCAGGCAGCCAAGCTGTACTGTTGGCATCTGCTTCCCCAAGTTGGGCTGCGACCATGAGGAGCCATACACTGATCATCAGGCCCAAAGAAATGAAGGTAAAAGAAAATGAAGACTGTAGACCCATGCCCAATGCATGGGTCAGGAAGAGCAGGTTGAGATGCGTTGCACACCGACAGCCCAGATAAACCCTCAAATGGTCATCAAAATACTCAGAATCATGAAGAATGATGGGGCCCTGGGCCAAACAGGATACCCGCTTTGGTTGTTAAAAAGGCTCCTGATTTTTGGGCAACCATCCTCAGTCCTCTTTATAACTATGCCTTTATGACAACAAAAACACCCGATTCCTGGAGGGGCTCCATTCTTGTCCCAATTTTCAAAAAAGGGGATCGAATAAAGCCATCAAACTACAAGCTTATCGCCCTGATCGACCTCAAAGCCAAGCCTTATGCCCGCCTCTTATTCAAGGACTTGGAGACATTTGTCGAAGAAAAAAGCGTCATTCCCTTCTACTAGACCGGCTTTAGATCACAGTCATCGACTATGGACAACACACTGGCGTTAGCGCACCTAGCAACTCAAGCAGTAAAAAAGAAAAATCCACCACTCTTTTGCTGCTTCATTGACTAGTTCGGGCTGGACTGTTCCCATGAGGCACAGGGTCAAGGCTGATTTGCATATAGCCATTGTCTGACATAGGGTGGTGTGGAGTGCAAATAAACGATGGATTTAGGCCCAGATCTTTGTACTGGGGTGAATGTAAGACATTGTTCTACATTCTGTCCATCAACTGTGTTTTTTGCAAGCTTCATTGACAACAGCACAGCCTTCGATAAAGTGGTACAAAACAGGCTATGGTGGAAATTTGGAAACTGGGGCAGCCGGCCAAACCTACTGAAGGCAATCAGATCACTATATGAAGCCACCTGGGTGCGGGTTAAAACCAGCGCTGACACAGTGTCACCCAAAATAATAACGAGCAACGGGTTGAAACAAGGATGTGTGTTGGCCCCCATCCTTTTCAACCTGTACATGGCGGATTTGGGGGACGCCCTGAAAGGCAGCTTAGTAACACAGAGATTAGGCTCCACGAGGCTGCGGCTGCTACAATATGCAGATGACACTGCCATAATGGACAACACGAGGGTGGGCCTACATGCACTGAACCAATTCATAATCGATACCAATCTTACAGTCAATCAAGAGAAAACAAAGGTCGTCATTTTTGGGAGCTACCACCTGAAAAAGAAAGCGCACTGGCTAATGTGAGACATGAAAATCAGTACAGTTGAAGCCTACAACTATCTAGGGGTTTGGCTCACGGAACAGGACTAGGCAAATGTACACTTGAAACTGCAGTCCTCTAAGAAAAATAAGATCATATTTCTGTTAAAACAATTGAGCGTACACCTGACCAGCCATAATGCCGAGCCATTACTGACTGCCTTAAAGGCAAAACTGCTGCCAGCCATTAGTTATAGTCACCTGGCTTTCCTGGGGTCGCAGGAGCCCCTTCTTATTGCAGCCCAAGCCAAAGCGTATAAATCAGTTTTCTCCATCTCAAGGTCGGCAAGGAAGTCAAGGCTAAGACTGGAGCTAGGCTTGGCAAGGCAGACTTGATGTGCCAAGGGGAAATTATAAAACTATACTTAAGGATCTTAAGGGCCCCAACAAATTCCTTAAGGCAACAACTGAGAGTCATCTTTGAGGGGCCAAGATGAGCATGGCACTCCAGCCTTGGCAAAGTGCTCAGTACATTAAAGATCGAGGAAAAGAGCATACCATTGCCGGAAATTCCATTAAACGCCTGGAAAAAAGCCATAAATAGACAAGTCCGCGAAATTTCATTTGATCAGGACCTTAAATCTCTTCATTCCAGCCCCCACTTAGCCCCACTGACCAGCTCCTATACGGCAGGTAAAGCACAACCCTACCTAAGCGAGGCACTGACACCACAAGCCAGAACCAAAATTCTCTCTATGAGACTATGTCTATTAGGAATCATCGACTTTAACCCCGCATGGGCCCGCAAAGGCGAAACAACAACCTGCAGACTGTGCTCCTACATGCGGAAATCCTGGCTACATCTCCTATGCTGCTGCCCCGCCCTTAGGAATGAACGCCAATGACTTCTTCGCCCAGGTTGTATCACTAAAGGAACCAAGACATGTAGGGAAGCGTCAGCCTTATGCTTCTCTAATACAAACACGATGACCTTGGTGAGACTGGGGAAATTTATCCATCAGATTAGGATTGCATTAAAGGCTGCAAACGAACACACTGAAACCATGGCAAAATGAGGCAGATGAAGCAGACTACACGCAAACAAGTATAGACCCCTGCACTTACTCACCCGTTCTAATGAGACTTTACCAGATTTATGGCTCTAAATGGAAGGGCCAAGGAGATCTGGCCTACATATTGCTGAAGCAGAAACCACCAAGATTCACGTAGATGCTTCAGAAACTTTGTGCAAGGACTCACGTCAATGACTACTGGCACTGGCTGAACGAGTGGGCATTACGGGGAGGGAACATTAACTAAATTTCATCTGAAGCCTTATACCTCGATTGTGACTATTGTTTTTCCCTTCATGTTTTATACTTTTTACTGTAATGATTTTAATTAATTGTACAGTTATTAAATACATTCAAAATTCTATTAAAATTACATGCCCAATGCAAGAATGCTAACTGTGAATTAATAAGCTCCTGTCATTTATGGGGTCGAACAGGCGTTCATTTTTGCTTACCTATAACAAAATATGAAGTAAAAATGTAAAGTATGGTCAAAGGAGCTGAATTCATTAACAAATGAATAACAGCACAAATGAAATTGTTCTAGAGATCAAGTTAACTCCACCTAAAGCACGGCATGACTAACGCGGCGACTGAGGCTGCGGTCGTGAGATTGCGCTGCAGCTGGTTTTTAAATATCTTTGAGCTGAATACAAGCTTATTTTAAAAAATTGTCATTACAGCGCTTACCTGCATTTGTTTATAGAATTTTATTGGGCACTGTGCTCGGGTTTGTTGTACTTTCACCCTTCGCTCTAGACCCCGTTCCGCCCCGGCATTGTGCCGTTTGTGCGGAGGGTCGCAGCACTGAGCACCACTTCCTGCCCTTCTCCCCACTTCCGCCCTGCCTCTCCATCGTGCAGGTCAGCGGTCTAGCGGCTGCTTTCCTGTTTCTATATTTAGCACGCCAGCCACCTCACATCTTGACTAACGCGGCGACTGAGGCTGCGGTCGTGAGATTGCGCTGCAGCTGGTTTTTAAATATCTTTGAGCTGAATACAAGTTTATTTAAAGAAATTGTCATTACAGCGCTTACCTGCATTTGTTTATAGCATTTTATTGGGCACTGGGCTCGGGTTTGTTGTACTTTCACCCTTCGCTCTAGACCCCGTTCCGCCCCGGCATTGTGCCGTTTGTGCGGAGGGTCGCAGCACTGAGCACCACTTCCTGCCCTTCTCCCCACTTCCGCCCTGCCTCTCCATCGTGCAGGTCAGCGGTCTAGCGGCTCACTCTACTCTGGGTATATCATGGTCACATGGCGGAAGCGCAGCGGACGAGCGCAGCGGACGAGCGCAGCGGGAGCGCTGACTTCGCGCCGAAGTCGCGCTCAAGTCAAGCCTGTCTGCGCCCGTCCGTGGCCGATCGTGGCCCGCGGCCGCTCATAATGCCCATTTTATCACCTACTCCTCCTCAGATCTCCTACTGCTTCGCTGCTCTAACTCCTTACCAGCCCTCGCTAAACAGGCTGCTCTGGATTGTGGTATCCTTGTCCCTCCAGTCACCTTCAGCCCTGTCACTTCGCTTCCCTGTCCTGTACCAATATCCCCCCACCTCCACTCGCCACCGCTGGAGGTTACACCACTGTCCGTGGTATATCTTAACACCCGGTCATTGGTGAAACACCAGCTGGAAATTTTCCAACTATTGGATGATAGTTCTGTAGATATTCTTCTCCTGTCAGAGACTTGGCTGACTGAGGACTCTGTCCCTGATATTCTTGCTGCCATCCCTGCCGGCTACTATATCCTGCAAGCTAATCGATCAGCAGGGCAAGTCGGTGGGGGGGTGGCCGCCATTATTCGCTCTCAGTATGTCTTTACTACTTTAGCCTGTGCAGCGATCCCTAGAACTGAATGTCTCACTGTTAAATTTACATCTTCTAGGCTCTCTTTTGTTGTTGTTCTTATTTACCGACCTCCTGCTCCCATGCCCTCCTTCCCCCGTCAGTTTGCTGATTATATTTCTCAGCTGACTATTAACAATGCCAAGGTTATGATTATCGGTGATCTTAACTATTGGCCCTCTGACCCCCGAGAAAGTCACCTCTCGGTGGAATTCTCAGACCTTTTATCAGGCTTGAACTATTATCAACACATTACTAATCCTACCCACTGTAAAGGTCACATTTTAGATCAGGTGTGGACAACCAATCTAGATATTTCTTCCCCCATTGTGACCCCATGCTCCTGGTCCGACCACTATTTTATCTCTTTTGTTCTTAATTTGATCACTCCTAATCATCCTCCCCCTTTGACTAACTTCACTGCCCGGAACTGGAAGAAAGCCAATTTGGTGGAACTTCACTCCATTTTGTCCTCTACAACCCCTCTGACCTCGACTCTGGTGTCTCACCAGGCTTTTCTCCTTGATCAATGGCTATTTTCTGCTTGTCATATCATCGCCCCTTTAAAAAATATAAAAACCAGGCACCCTCATGACGCCGAGCGTTGGTTCACGGACCAACTGAAGGCAGATAAACTGGCCTTACGTCAGGCGGAGCGCCGCTGGAGGCGTAAGTACGACCACCAGCTGAAAATTGAGTTTATGGACCATTTGAGAACCTATAAAAAATCTATCCTATCGGCCAAAACTATCTACTTTTCTCAAAAAATCATGGAGTCCGCCTCTAAGACAAAGGATATTTTTTTCATTGTAAATGAGCTCTCCCTACCAGACCGAGTCGCCCTTCAACCTCAACCTTCCCAATCCTTGTGTGATTCACTTAATGTTTTCTTTACCAACAAAATCATCAATATTAAGAACAATATTCCTCGGCCCTCATCCCCTCACCCCCCTCCCTTGCCCCTAGAAACCCTTGCTGCTTGGATGCCTTTCCCCCGATCTACCTTTCAGAGTTCTGTCCACTCCTGCATAAAGTGAGCTCTGGCTCCCCTACCGACTGCTGTCCTTCCCAGGTTCTTAGGGAAATCTTTTTGGCCTGCCCTGATCCTCCCTTGGCTTTACTCAACAACTCATTGGCGACAGGGATGGTTCCGGATTCCTTTAAACAGGCAGTGGTGACACCAATCCTAAAAAAGACCAATGCTGACCCCACGGTCTTAAGCAATTATAGACCTATTTCCCTTCTCCCCTATTTGGCGAAAACTTTAGAGACCTATGTCACTCGCTGCCTGAGCACCTTCATTGAGACTTCATCTTTCCTGGAGGCCCAACAAGCTGGATTCCGCCCCCTCCATTCCACCGAGTTGGTTATTGTTGCTGTCATGGACAACCTCAGAAAGGGCGCCGATAATAACATCCCTCAGGCCCTTGTCCTACTGGACCTATCGGCGGCTTTTGACACGGTCGATCACGCAATATTGATCGACCGTGTCAGGAACGCCGGTATTCAGGGCACGGCTCTTGAGTGGGTCAAGTCCTTCCTGGATAATCGTTTTCAGGCAGTGCATTTGTCTACCTTCTCGGCTTCCTACTCTCCCTTGTCCTGCGGTGTCCCTCAGGGCTCCGCTTTGTCCCCGTTATTATTTAATTTGTAGATGCAACCCCTGATCTTTTCCCTTCGTAAGTCCGCCGCTACCATCTTTAATTATGCGGATGATTTGCAGTTAATTTTTCCCACTGATACATCCCTCTCCTCCTGTACCACGTTTCAGTCCACCATGCTTGAGATCTCTGAGTGGATGTATCATAGCCAACTCAAACTAAATCCTACTAAGACTGAGCTTCTTCTGGTGGGTGGAGCAGCCAATCCATGGAATGACAGCTTTTGGCCTCCCTCACTAGGGCTCCCTCCCTGTCCTGTCAACTCTGTGAAGAGTCTTGGCGTGGTCATTTCTAGCGACTTATCCATGGGGCCCCAGATCAGTGCGGTGACGTCATCCTGCTTTTTCCAACTACGCAGGATACGAACAATCTGTAGATTTCTTACCAGAGATGCACTGATCCTTGTCATCATGGCCCTGGTTACGTCAAGAATTGACTACGCCAACACTTTGTATGCCGGTAGCCCTGCATACCTTCTTCACAAGTTGCAACTTGTGCAAAATCAGGCTGCACGCCTGGTTATCACCAACCTCGCCATCAACATGTCTCGCCTCTACTACGGAGCCTTCATTGGCTCCCTGTAGCCAAGCGTTGCATCTTCAAACTGGGATGTACGATCTTTAAAGCCCTATCTGATCTTGCTCCTATCTTTATTATCTCTAAATTGAAATGCTATGTTCCTCCCAGAAATCTTCGCTCCTCTGGCCACAATCTGCTAGTCATTCCTAAAACCAAACGGAAAAAACATGGCTGCTCCTGTTTTTCTTTCTGCGCCCCCAAAACCTGGAATGCTTTCCCGCCTGCCATCCGTCACTGCTCTACCTATGGCTGTTTTCGTAAATTGTTAAAAACTTACCTTTTCCAGTCTGCCTCTGAGTAAAACACACGTCCCTGCCTCCCCGCATTTGTCATGAGCGCCATGAAACTGTACGGTGGCCGAGCGCAGTACAAAACTTTTTACCATACCATGAAAGTAACAGGAGGAGTGTGGGGGAGGGAAACACACTAGGGAGACATCTTGAAAACACATGCACTCTCTTGGAGTGGCTAATATAAAAAAAAATCAATTCCCTAAAAGTGAGCAGTGGAAGGACACAAGTATAGAAGCTATGTTCCAGTGTCAAGACAGACAGTAGATGGACAAGGCAAGCCATTGAATAAAAGGGAAGTAAATGAGATTGACAATAAAGCTAAGTATTTGCATTGTGACCAACTCCTTCGGGGAATTCAGCAGTGAAACAAACAGGCCCCCAGGAAAAAATTTTGTGCATCTAGCTTGTGAGAAATTGGGTTGTTGGTTGACCGGGGTGTGAGCCCTGGTCAAGCAAAAGCCAAAATCGCTTGCAGGGTAAGCAACAAAAAGTCACTAAATCAACCTGTGCTTAACCCTTCGGTAGCTTGGCACAAAAAGCAGTCAAGCTAAACTTAGAGGCAGTGTGTAAAGTATTTATCCAATACACAAATAGTAATAAAGTGAAAACACAAGACAAGAATAATCCCAAACCAATTTAAAAAAGAAAAAAACATTTTAATAACACCAAAACAACACAAATCCAATCAGTAGAACCAAAGGTATGAATTTGTAACTTTTTTGTGAAAACTACCACCGAAAAGATAAAAGCGTCAACCGCAGACATCTAGTCGAGCGAGACCGGGTCAAAGTATAAAAATATGGCCAACAACAAGAAGCGCAGTTCGGATACAAAAGTGTATGGGGCCTGTCAGGCCTTACCTTTGGAATTCTGGGAAAAAGTGTCTGAGAAGGTAAATTTCAGCGGGGCAAGGCTGCAGGAAGTGTCCGAGGAGGGAGCATCATCACCTGATGGCCTTGGGTCGGAGCCACAATGAAGATGTGTACATTCGAACTTAGTCGAAAATCTTCAGCAGGTCAAGGAATAGGGCTGTAGCCAAAGACAGTTACACAAGGTCAGATACCCCTTTCGTGAAGGATTGCTGAAAAGGATTTGCTGCTGTAGTAAAGAACATAGCGGAAGGAGCTGCAAACTCAATCTGACCAGTGATGCACCTTGGGTGGATAAGTAAGCAGGTTGGTCCCAGTCTCCTTCCTGTTCTCAGAGCGTTTTTTTGTCAACATTTTCCTAAGTCCTCAATTTTGGGTTTTGGCTCTCTGGGCACCTTTAGCACCACAACCAAAGGTACATGATTGGTGGAGCAGCTCTTGGGGGTTCAGGACTCACTAAGGCTGGATACAGGTATGGGCTTAAGTTGGTGGGAGCCTTTTGTGTCCCTGTAGATCTTAACAGGAGGCCAGCAAACTAGCCCTTAGAGTCACTCTGGTAGTTCTGGGTTCAGGTGAAGATGCATGGCTCAATAGTAAGGCAGGCCTCTGAGGGTTCCAGAGAGCAAAGCAGTCCTTACAGGTACAGCAGTAGTCTCTGCACAATGTACAGCAGGTCAGAGCAGCAGGCAGTCCTCTGAGAGTCCTTCCGCAGGTCTAGTAGTGAACTCAAGAGTGGGTCTGAAGGTCCTTTTTTTTATACTATTGTGCCCTTCTTCTAGAAGGTGGGAGAAGCTTCGAGAAAGGGTCTTTGAAGTGCATAGAACTTCCTGACTCTCATGCTCTGGTTCCAAGCTGGCTGCAGTGGCAATGTGAAGTTGCAAGGCACTTTGCGTGAAGGCAGAGCATATCCTACTCAGTTGCAAGTGGGGCTGTGCTCAATTTCTGCCCTCCCATCCTGCCACCAGGTGGCCCACTGAGGCACATTTAATCCCTGTAGTATGTGACTGTCTGGGAGGAATTCACAAAGTCTAACTGTCAGCTACACCCACTCATGTGACCAAAGTTAGGCTGCAGACACAAAGAGCTACGGGCAGGAAAATGCCAACTTTCTGTTAGTGACATTTTCAAAATTGTAATGAGAAATCAGACTTTACCATTAAAAAGGATTTATCATTACAATTTCATAGATACTACATATGAAATCGCTACCTGCTCCCAATTGGAAATTGCAGCGTTTCATTGTAATAAGGAATCCCCAATGTTATACTATGGGAGGAGTAGGCCTCACAGTAGTGAAAAATGAATTTAGGAGTTCTTCGCTACCAAGACATATACAACTTAAAGGTACATGTCCAATCTTTTAATTACATAGCACCCGGCCCTATGGGCTACCTAGGGCCCTACCTTGGGAGTGACTTATATGTAATAATAGGAGGTTTAAAATTCCAAGTCGACATGGCAGTTTAAATGACCTGTAGTGGCAGGCCTGGGATATGTGTTAAGGTGCTACTTAAGTGGGTGGCACAATAGGTGATGCAGGCCCACTGGCAGCTCCTATTTTACAGGCCCAGGGTATATGGTATACCACTCTACAAGGGACTTATAAGTAAATTAAGTATGCCAATCAGATGTGATCCAATCAAACCATGTTTAGGGGAGTGAGCACAAATACCTTAGCACTGGTTAGCAGTGATAAAGTACACAGAGTCCTAAGGCCAATAAAAACTAATTTCAACTCACGAAGAATTGAGGTATGTGTAGGAAGCTGGCTCTGTATATACTATACCAAAGTGAGGTATAGTGTGCACAGAGTCCAGTGGAACTCAAAAGGTAGGCAGAGGTAAAGTAGATAGCACCTCACTCTCTATTTGGGGTAGTGTGGTCGAGCAGTAAGGCTTTATCAGAGGACAGTGTTAAGCATGTGTTGTACACACTCAGTCAGCAAATGAATTCACACACTCAAAGACTGACCTTCAAACCAATTGTTTTTGTATACAAATATTCTTTTAGTTATTTTATTTCCTGGAACCAAGCAAGCCTGGCACAGGTAAGTGATAAATACGTTGCAGTAAATATACAGTTTAGATTGTAATTGTATTTGCACTTTGTTTTGACTTACAGGATTGTTACTCAGAAATGCAATGCTTTATAAATACAGTACATACACTTAGAATGGGCTTTTGAGTAAAATGACCAGTACATTACTTTCAGATTATGTTTCTTACACAGTGTAGTATACCTGGATACTACACTGGGACATTTCCTGTAAACCGGTAAGTAAAATCGTTTTTGTTAGTTGGTACAATTTTAAAGAATTTCTTTAGGTTTTCCAACTCCACACTTAGAAACTTTCATAGAAAAACAGTCAATGTTATCCTATTGAGGAAAATAGTGTTATCGGTTTAAAGGTACATACTTTGTTGTGGGAGTTGGTGTTCTGGAGTTAGAATCAGGGATCCCCCAGGGTCAAGGAGGCAATCTTGTTACACCCTCAGCAGCACTAGGGCGGTCGGATGCAGAGTGCTGAGGCCCAATGTTATCCAATGGGGGATAGGGGGCCTCGGTTGGTGGCTGCTGACGAGCAGGCCACTGGTTTGTTGGAGCAAAGCTCCTGGACTTAAGCTCAGGTCAAATGGGAGTTTAGGCCAGCACAAAAGTTGCACCGTCAGCGGCACTGGGGCGGCCGGGTGCAGAATGCTGTTTTGGCGTCGTAAGCCCTGTAGCTTTCAATGGGGAGTCTCCGGTTTGTAAAAGCACTGCAGGCTCGGGGACGAAGGTCTTCTGGATGCGACCACCACTTGGAGAGGTAAGTTGGAATCTTGGGGGTTGGTTAGGCACCGTCGGTTGGGCCACCCAAGTCCTTGGGGCGAAAGGTGCAGGGGTGCCTATTAGGGTCGATCTTCTTGCTAGCTCCTGGTCACCGTTGGGGAGACCTTCCAGTTTTAGGCTGCAGGTGTCGGCTAGAGGCTTGAGGCAGGTCAGGGATCGTCGGGTCTCGAGCCTAGATCACCGGGGGGACCTCCTCTTGGTGTTGGGCCACTAGAGCCGTGGGCGTCGGGTGCATAGTAGTGCAGACCCTTGCGGAACTGGAGTCTGTTGTTTGAACAAATCCGGTGTTCACAGGAGACAAAGCTTTTGGGATTGAAGGCAGGCAGGTCCTATGGGTTTGTTGAGTTTGCTGACTGCAGGACACACCAGGATTTCGCTGGAGCAGGTACGAGGTGGGGACAGGTCGGTAGGGCTGGGGCCAAGTCAATAGGCATCTTCCTCTTGTTAGCTTCAGCACAGGTGTTCGGTGCTTCTTCTTCTTTTCTTCCTGCAGGTCTGAGGAAGCAAGGTTCAGGGCTGCCCCTAAATACTAGAGTTAGGGGCGTTACAGGTAGGTAAAAGATTGAGACCAATGGGTCCCTTCCCTGGGGTGGGTACACCCCCTATTATGCCACCCTCCAGTGGGAGGGGGGCATAAGCTTTTCCCTGATTGGCCGCCCCCCTGTCTGCAAGATGGCGGGGACTGAGAGTTGTGGTTCACCTCTCTTCCCCCACCTGAGGGGTAGAGTTGGCAGAGGTGGGCACACCTCTATTCCTCACTTGTTTTCTCAACGGTTCTCCCGCCCAAAGTGGGGGTCAGAACCAGTGGGGACCAGTTGCTGAAAGCAGCAAATGGCCTGGGGAAGCTCACAAAGGCGGCAAGCCTTTGAAGCTTGCCCTTCGTGGATCTTGCCCATCCTGGGGGAGGAGGCGTGGCACCTCGTCCCAGGATGTGCATTGTTTCAGGCCCCGAGAGCAGCAGGCTCTCGACCCAGGGGTCCAGAAACATGTTTGGTGGTGGCAGCTGAAAGCAGCCACTCAGCCTGGACACTAGTGGTAGGTTGTTTTTTCAGGGGGCATCTCTAAGATGCCCTCTGAATGCATTTTTCATTAAATCCCACACTGGCATCATTGTGAGTTTAATGTGCTGAGAAGTTTGATACCAAACTTGTTATTGTTAAGGTTTTTGTAGAGCGCGCAGTAACCCTGGGGCATCCCGGCGCTAGAACCTGTTAGTCATGAGGGAGAAGCAGCGGGAGGGGGGGAGGGATCAGGGGAACAGATAGGTTTTCAGGGCTTTCCTAAATTGGAGGAGAGTTGGTTCGGTTCTCAGTTTCCGGGGGAGATTGTTCCAGAGTTTTGCCGTGTTCACTGAGAAGCGGCGACCTCCCGTTCGGGCCCTTTTGACTTTGTGGACCGTGATGAAGTTCTCATGATTTGACCGGAGTGCTCTGGTGGCTTTGTAGGGGATAATACAGTCTTTGAGAATGGGTGGTCCTTTGTTATGGAGAGTTTTATGTGCCAGGCAGAGGGCCTTGAAGACTACCCTTTCTCTGACTGGCAGCCAGTGAAGCTGTTTCAGGGCTGGCTTGGCCGAGGATCTGGCTGGGGTGTTGGTTAGAAGTCGGGCGGCCACATTCTGGATTCTCTGAAGGGTGTTGAATGTGACTTCCGGTGCTCCCAGATAGATTGCGTTGCTGTAGTCTAGTCGAGACAAAATAAGGCCCTGAATCAGCAGTTTTTGGGAGGTGAAGGGGAGCACTTTCCTGCACCCCTGAGGAGTCCAAAGCATGTACCGGCCACTTTTTTGCTTGGACTCTAAAGGAGAGATCTTTTTCCATCCAAACCCCCAGGCTCTTGACTTCATCCTTGGGGGTGGGGGGGTCGCCTAAACAGGAAGGCCACCTGGTGGGCGGCAGGGAGGGCCCTTTTTGTCCGAGCAGCAGGATTTCGGTCTTAGACCCATTAAGTTTTAAAGCCGAGGAGTTCATCCAGTTGTGGATTTCCGTGAGACACCCGTGTAGATTGGAGGGTTCTTGGTCCGGGTGTGAGAGGGTCACCACCAACTGGGTGTCATCGGCATAGTTGATAATCGTCACACCGAACGGAGTGACCACCTCCTCTAAAGGGGACATGTAAACGTTAAACAACGTTGGGCTTAATGAAGAGCCCTGCGGTACTCCGCAGCAGAGAGGGACCGCCGGGGAGCGACCATCATTCTCCCAGACCTGGAAGCAGCGGTTATTCAGAAATGACGTTAGCCATTTCAGTGCCGTGCCCTTCACTCCAATACCTCTCAGACGATGGATCAGGACCTGGTGGTTGACAGTGTCGAAGGCCGCACTGAGGTCCAGGAGGATCACTGCCACCGATCCTCCTGTATCAAGAATGCTTCTGGCCTTCTCTACTGCCACCAGGAGGGCGGTGTCGGTGCCCTGGCCAGGGCGGAAGCCTGTCTGTGAGTTTCTCAGAAGGTTGTTGGTTTCTAAGAAACAAGATAGCTTTTTATTAACGATTTTTTCCGTTATTTTGCTATTCGCTGGGAGGAGGGAGATTGGCCTGTAGTTGGCTAAGTCCTGCGGGTTTAGTGAGGGTTTTTTTAGTAGACCCTTAACTACTGCTGCTTTCCAGCTGGGGGGGACTTCTCCCTGTGAGAGGGAGGCGTTAATGAGGGTAGTGAGCGGAGGGATTACTGTGGGGGCTACCTTTTTCAGGAAGCGCACTGGGGCCGGGTCGCTGAGGGAGCCACTTTTGATGGATGCAAACGTAACTGCTACTTCCTCCGCAGTGACAGGACCGAAGGTGTCAAGGAAGGGTGCCTGGGGGTTGAGTGGTGGGGTGTGAAGGGAGGGAGGATTGGGACTGTCTTCACTCGTGCGACCGGAGCCGGGAGAGGGTAGGGAGGCGAGAATAGTTTGGATTTTTTCATCGAAAAAAGTTGCCAGCTTTATACATTTGTTTTCCGCGGCTATGGGGTCCAGGGGTTTCGTAGGGGGGTCTGGGGGTTGAAGGAGTTCTTTTAGGATGATAAAAGTTTCCTGAGCGGAACAGGATGCTTTTTTAATTCTTTCTTCATAGAAAGACCTCTTGGTTTTCTGGAGCGTGAGTTTGTAGGTCTTTAAGGAGGAACGAAATGTATCTTTCTTCTCTGTTGACTTATCTTTCCTCCATGTGCGTTCGTTCCTTTTGCATTCCTTCCGTAGAGTATTAAGTTCGGTGGTGTACCAAGGGGAGGGGTTAACTCTCTTGGTTTGTTTGAGGATGTTGGATCGGGGAAGGAGGCAGTCCAGAGATTGGGTGAGCCACGTATTAAATTCTGAGTCCGCGATTGTGGGGTCGTGGTTAAGGGAGGGGGTAGAGTCCCTTAGTTTGGCTGCCCATTCTTCCGGAACGAGTTTGTGCCAACGCCTGATAAGGGTTTTGATTCTAGGCTGTTGGGGAGGACAGATGTCGAGATTCCATTCGAAGGGGATCAGGAAGTGGTCTGTCCAAGGGAGAGGGATGTGCACACGTGTTTTAAGGTCGTCGATGTTCGTGAAGATCGAGTCCAGTAACTGGCCTTTGTCGTGGGTGGGCAGAGGGTTCGTTAGGTGGAGGCCGATGGACGAAAGGTCAAGCCGCAGCTCCGCTGCAGGGACGTTGGAGGGATCTAGGAAATGCAGATTAAGGTCTCCTAGTAGGAGGAAGTTAAAGGACGTCGTGGCCTTGAGGGTGATATACTCCATGAGTCTGCTGGGAAAATCGGCAGGTGGGCCGGGGGGGCGGTATATAAGTAGGCCCGACATGGATGTTTCAGGCGAGATTTGTATGGTGAAGTGGCAGCTTTCACAGTCTTTAATTTTACCGTCAGTAGTTCTACACGTAAGGTGATGTTTGTGTATTATAGCTAAACCACCTCCTCTGCCACTGGGTCTAATCAATTAACAGATTTGGTACCCGGGAGGTAGAGCATTCACAATATCCGGGCCATTGTCAGGGGTAAGCCACGTTTCTGTGAGAAACAGAATGTCATAGCTTTGTTCTTCAATGAGGAGTTGTAACTCGTGAGCATGTTTAACGAGCGACCTACAGTTCAGCAGGCCTAGCTGTAAGCCCCGATGATCTGATCCTGTACGAAGCGTGTTACAGAGGTTGCAGCTGGCAAAAAGATTGTCTCCCGTATGAATGTAGTTGCAGGTGGGGTGTTTAGGTGGTTTCAGGGCCATGAGCCTGTCACGGGTATAAGAAAGGTCGAGCCCCGGCAAAACGGGCATAGTGACCGGGCCTAGGGCCGTCCTGGCCCGGGCGGGCCCAGACGGGCTTGCCTTAGGCGCGCCTTCGGCGCGCAGACGGCGCGCCCGCTGCGCCCGTCCGCTGCGCGTACGGTGTAAGCACATACTATCAAGGGGGAAGAGGGCGGGGGGCGTGGCCTCGAGCGGGCGTGGCCTCGCGTCTCGCTGTCAATGGCGTCGAGAGTAGTCAGGGAAAGTGATTTGCACCGACAGCGCTGAAATCGGCTGTGCAGCGAGTGACTTCCCAGCAGCGTTCTAAGGTGCCAAGAGTGGCGTGCTTTTTAAAATCACAGGTAAATGGTGACACACAATTTTTAAAAATATGAGCAGACAAACTCCCGGCTAGTCGCCTCAGGAGGAAACAAGTTCTGACTCAGAGCGCTCGCATTCAGCGCTTTAAGTCGTGCGGGGCGGGGGGCGTGGCCTCGAGTGGGCGTGGCCTCGCGTCTCGCTGTCAATGGCGTCGAGAGTAGTCAGGGAAAGTGATTTGTACCGACAGCGCTGAAATCGGCTGTGCAGCGAGTGACTTCCCAGCATCGTTCTAAGGTGCCAAGAGTGGCGTGCTTTTTAAAATCACAGGTAAATGGTGACACACAATTTTTAAAAATATGAGCAGACAAACTCCCGGCTAGTCGCCTCAGGAGGAAACAAGTTCTGACTCAGAGCGCTCGCATTCAGCGCTTTAAGTCGTGCGGGGCGGGGGGCGTGGCCTCGAGTGGGCGTGGCCTCGCGTCTCGCTGTCAATGGCATCGAGAGTAGTCAGGGAAAGTGATTTGCACCGACAGCGCTGAAATCGGCTGTGCAGCGAGTGACTTCCCAGCAGCGTTCTAAGGTGCCAAGAGTGGCGTGCTTTTTTAAATCACAGGTAAATGGTGACACACAATTTTTAAAAATATGAGCAGACAAACTCCCGGCTAGTCGCCTCAGGAGGAAACAAGTTCTGACTTAGAGCGCTCGCATTCATCGCTTTAAGTTGTGCGGGCGGGGGGCGTGGCCTCGAGTGGGCGTGGCCTCGCGTCTCGCTGTCAATGGCGTCGAGAGTAGTCAGGGAAAGTGATTTGCACCGACAGCGCTGAAATCGGCTGTGCAGCGAGTGACTTCCCAGCAGCGTTCTAAGGTGCCAAGAGTGGCGTGCTTTTTAAAATCACAGGTAAATGGTGACACACAATTTTAAAAAATATGAGCAGACAAACTCCCGGCTAGTCGCCTCAGGAGGAAACAAGTTCAGCTTTCAGTGCAGCCATTATGGTGCTGTGGAGCTCGTAATGACAAACTCCCAGCACCATATACTCTTAATGGCAGCACTGCCCTTAGAATGTCTAAGAATGGACTTAGACACTGTAGGGGTACAGGGCTCATGCACCTGTACCCTCACCACTGGTATAGGGCACCCAGCTAGAGGGGTGACTGATCTATGCCAGGGCAGTGGGTTGTAGGCATGGCACACAGGGATGTGTGCCATGTCGACTGTTCACTTTGTTCTGCACCAAGACATGCAGCCTGCAAAGGCAGTGTGTGAGTGTAATGGTACAGGGCCTCCACGGGTAGCACAATGAGTGATGCAGCCTTTAAAGTTCTTCCCTGGTCACAGTGCCCTGGGTGCCTGCGGTACCATTTACCAGGGGTCAACCTGTGGCCAGAGATGCCAATTGGGTTTTGTTTTTACTGCAGGCTTAGGGAAACAACATAGGCCCTGGGCACCTGATTGTCAGGTGAACAGGGCACACTCAGCCAAAGCACATCAGCAGTTCAGCAAAAAGTGGGGGCTACCATGCAGAAACCGGGCACTTTCTCACTGTAAGTAGGCACATCGATAGGGTAAAAAACACTTTAAGGCTGACAGGTCAAATGTGTGTTACCCCCAGGTGACAGTGGGGGGAACTACCCATCCTCTTGAGAGTTCTCATCACTAAGGCAGAACAACCTGGATAGACCATCAGCATTGGAGTGGTCTGACCCAGGGTGGTGTTCCACCGTAAAGTCCATTCCCTGTAGGGAGGTGGACCACCTCAATAATGTTTTATTCTCATCCCTCAATTGCATTAGCCATGTGAGGGGCATGTGGTCTCTCTGAACCCAGAAGTGAGTACCAAACAAGTATAGCCTTATCTTCTTCAGTGCCAGGCCACACCAAAGGCTTCTTTTTCAATAGCACTCCACCTCTGTTCCCTGGGAAATAGTCTCCAAGAGATGAAAGCTAGAGGTTTGTCTAGTCCCTCTTCATTGAGCTGTGATACAGCTGCCCCTGTGCCATGCTCTGAGGTATCTATTTGGACTATAAATTCCTTCGAAAAGTCAGGGCTGTGCACGCGGGCTGTTTGAGGGAGTCAAGGCTTTCTGGCAAGCCTGCGTCTAGATCATTTTCTTGGGCTGCTTCTTAGATGTGAGCTCAGTCAAGGTGGCAACAATGGTGACATACCCCTTGACAAACCTCTTGTGGTATCCTGTGAGGTCCAGGAAGGTCCTCACCTAAGTCTATGTTTTTTGGGCCTCAAGGCCAGAATAGATGTTATTTTAGCCTGGAGGGGCTGCACTTTACCGCCACCCGCAAGGTATTCCATGCACATCACAGACCCCTCCCCTATCTGGCACTTACTGGCCTTGATGGACAGGCCTGTGTGTTACAGGGCCTGAAGCACTTTCTGTAGGTGAAAGAGGTGGTTCTCACAGCTGCTACTGAAGACAGTTATGTCATTCAAGTAACCAGCACTGAAGGCCTCCATTCCAGGCAAGTCCCGGTTCACCGGCCTATGGAAGGTGGCAGAGGCCTTTTTCAGGCCAAAGGGCATCACTTTAAACTGAAAGTGACCCTCTGATGTAAAAAAGGCTGACCTCTCTTTAGCCCCTTCTGTCAGTACCCAGAAGTTAAATCAGAAGCACATGACATCCCCTAATCTGTGAATGAGCTCATCAGCTCTAGGGATAGAGTGAGCATCAGTCTTAGTGACTGAATTGAGCCCCCTGTAATTCACGTAGAACCGGAGTTCTGGGACCAGCAAAACCGGGCTGGACCAGAGGCTACTGGAGAGCTCAATCACCCCTAATTCCAACATCTTAGAGCCCTCCTCTTTGATGCTGGTCCTCACTTTGTCAGACAGCTTATATATTTTGTTTTTGAAAGGGGGCGCTGTCTCCAAGGTCAATATCATGGGTACACAGATGTGTAAGCCCAGGAGTGAGGTAAAACAGAGAGTCAAACTCTCCCAATAACTGGACACAGTCCCTTTCCTGTTCTGGGGTCAGGGTAGGGGAGAGGCTGACAGCTTCCACTAACCCATATTTCTCTTTTGATGATAGGAGGTCAGGGAGAGGATCACTCTCCTCCTCCTGCTCCCCATCATCTGTCACAAGCAGCATGGTGTTCTCATTGAGGCGGTTGATATGGAGTACCCTTAAGGGGAGTCTTGAGGTCCACCAGGTAGGTGTCCTCCCCCTTTCTCTCAACCACCTCATAAGGCCCAGTCCAATGGTCTTGGAGGGCCCTAGGTTACACAGGCTCATTACCCACACGTTCTATCTAGGCTTAAATTACACATGGGTTGCCAGCTAGTCATACCACTAATTCATTACCCCCCTTGCTAGCCTCCAAGTTATTAGAAGCTTTCTATCAGAACTTGGCCATCTGGTTCCTGAAGGCTAGCACACAGCTAATCACATCCTTGCTGGGTTCTTGGGAGCTTGCTCCCACCCCTCCTTGGCCAGACTGAGAGGTACCCTAACAGAATGACCATACAGAAGTTCAAAGGGGCTAAATCCAAACCCCTTCTGTGGCACCTCCCTCTAGGCAAATAGCAGGCATGTTAAAGAATGTCCCATTTCCACCTCATGAACGTAGGCAGCTCCTTAATCATCCCTTGTAGGGTCTTGTTAAATGTTTCAACAAGCTCATTTGTTTGTGGATGGTAGACTGTGGAGAACTTGTAAGTTACTCCACACTCCTTCCACATTGACTTCATGTACGCAAACATGACGTTGGTGGCCCTGTCTGACACAATGTCTTTAGGGAAACCCACTCCGGCTTGAAGGCGAGGGACAGTCACCAGAGTCAAGGAGCTCTTGGAGAAAGCATATATCTATATGGTGCCTTTTGAGGTATGCGTGCACCAGACGTGCAGTGCATCTATCCATAAGTCCTTGAATATTCTATGTGAGGAATTTGAGGGATGTCATCAGCAAGAAGGGGAGTGTATAGTGGCCGTGTAGCCAGTGAAGGGGCACTGTGAAGCTTTGGGGTATTGCATACTTAAGACAGTTTTTTTTCAGTTGTTGCTTGTTCGTCAAAGAACTTTAGCTTTGGTCTACCTAATTTTGTAATGAATGGGACGAGGATGAGGGATGTAGGGTAATTCCCTGGTTACTTGCTATTAACCTTCATTACTCTTAGTCCATCTCATTCCCATCAAAGTTATTACAATGCAACTCACCATCCTCCTTTCATTCTTTTGATGAGAGCTTGGATATATACAGGAGGAGCCAGGAGTGTCAGATCACTTTTATGGCATCCAGACTGGGTTGGTAGGGCTAGCCCTAAAAGAGCCTCCTGTTTTTTTGTTCCTGTCACGAGGTGACTGCACCTCACTGTGTAATGACTGTGGCGAGGATGAGATGGACTAAGGGTAATAAATATTACAGCTAAGGTATTGGGGCATTTCCACCACTCTCCAGAATTCCCTCCATGGTACCTTTGAGTGTTTGTGGAATGGTGAAGCCTTCAATATTGCTACTTCCTGCTCTAGGAAGTCTTCCCAAGGACAGTCTGAAGCAGTAAATAGTCATGGGAGGTGTGAAAACTACATAGTACATAGAGAAAAACGCAAAACTACAGCCATAAGCCACAATTTTAGATTTTCACTTTCTGTGCATGTGTCATAGTAAATATGGTCAGCCTTTCTCAAAAGTAAGTAACCTAATAAATGTTTCTTATTGTGGCAAGCTCATTTATTTCGGAGCATGGTAAGAATAAAATTAATTATATTTAACTCTTTCTGTATATTTATACACCCCTTTCCGATTTAAGAAACCTCCCTGTAAAATTATAGTTATTGAATTTTTTAAAGCGGTCTGACACATAATGTTTTTGAAAAATACTCATGAGCTACATTGTATGGCTTGTGAAGCTGGATTTAAGCCACTTATACAACTGATGGAGCATGTGCTGTTAAAAATCAAGATGAGATTAAATTTCCTCTCTAAAAGTTATAATAAGACTACCCCCATAATAATGCAATATGAAATTCCTAAAATCCCAAAAACATAAAATACATTTATATACCTACACTTAATTGTGACTTGTACTACATGCAATCATTGTCTGTGATATCTAGAATGCAGTGTGAGGTGGTCACCTCTGCTTTGCCAGGCTTCTTCTTTCTTTTTCTTGTTTCTCTGTTGTCTCTATTTTCATTTAAAATTCTGATAAGTTCCATTTAATGTTGATATTTCTATCAGGTAATTGATGCAAACGTAGTTTCAATATGTTTTATATTTTTCGTAAATATAATTATCAAAGTCTTGTTAATTTGTAGCACGGATTTAGAATGCATTCTTTAATAAATGGTATTTTTCATAACTGTTGACTGTAGATTTTGAACACATCTATTTTTAGATCTCATGTTAGACAAGGCCTTTTGATTTTACTTAATTGATATGTATAATATAGTTACATAAAAGGGCTTTCAGTCACCTCTCTTCATCCATTGGTCTATTCTTGTGTCATTCGCATTTTGCTTATGCCTACAACAGCATCCAGCATAGGGCAATGGGTCAGCGTCCCTTCATCTACTGGCTAACTTCCCTTGAGTAACTGCATTAAGCCCTTTAACAAAGAGCAGATCCGCACAAAAGTTAGTTCTCTCCAGAGCCGGTGCATTTGTGTTTACTTTATTACTTTGGTGTTGGCTTTGCTTGTAGAGCCTGGTGTGATAGCAGGTTGCTTTCTACCATATGAGAGCACAGGGCAAACTCCGGCTTTATCAGTCCCTGTATTCTGCCAATTCTATAGTAAATTCCTTTTGAAGTAGCCTTTGTTCATCTGACTGCTACTTTTTCAAACCATACCAGGAGCTTGCATGAACTCTAAATATAAGCTCAAGAGGGTGCTCTATCTTTGCAACCCTGTCTCTATGACATTCTTTCTTTCTTTCATTCTTACTTTCATTCATACCTCTTTCTGTCTTCTGTCCCTCTTCTTTTTCTTTTTTCTTGACGTCTCCTTTCCTTCTTCCTTTCTTTCTTTCATTCTTTCCTGTTTCCTTCGTTCCTTCTTTATTTTTAATTTCCTCTTCTTTCCTCTTTTTTCTTTTCTTTTCTTCCTTCCTTCTTTTCTTTCATTTTTTCTTTCTTTCTGGCCTTCATTTTTCTTTACTGCCTCCTTCTTTTTTGGAATCCTCTTTCCTTCTTGCCTTTCTCTTTCTTGCCTTCTTTTTCTTTCCTCTTTTTTGCCTTCCTCTTTCTTTCGTTCAACTTTCTTTCTTACTTTTTCTTTCCTTATTTCATTCCTGCCTTCTTTCCCGAATCAAAAAGCAGGCAGCTAATGCCAGACCAATTGGCTTTTTTAAGTCTGTGTTAGCCAAAACCACCTTTATTTGACTAAAATGATGTATATAACATAGTTACCTAGAGAGGTTTTCAGCCAGACTTCGCCCATTAGTTTGTGGTTCTGTCATTGTGGTTCTGTTATTCAGACATTTTGCCCATCCACCATGCGTGCATCAAGGGGCAATATGTCAGCCCCCTTCAGCCAAGGAGCACATCAACACAAAAAGTAAACCTCCTGTGATTCTGGGCAAATCACTTAATCTCCCCGTGCCTAAACTGAAAGTGTGTCCTCATGTAACGTAACTGGAAAATATGTAAAGCGCTCTGATACCTGATTCGGTTCGGGTCTAGTTCGCGCTATATAAAACTCTGCAAAAAAAAAAAAAAAAAAGTACCTTCAGTGCAATGAGTGTGTTTTTTTTTAAGACCAAATAAAACATTTTTGCCTTTAATCAATGTTTTTGTTTAGAGTGATGAGGGCGGGTCAGCTTCCTTAACAAAGTTTTGAAAAAAACATGGCAAAACAAAACAAGAACTGACAAAAGGCTGGCGGCCATCTACAGATCTTTTGGCTTTGCCAACGCTTGTTTTTGTTTGAAACTGGTTTGAAATGGATATATTGCATTAATTACAGTTAAAAAAAACGTACGTAAACCAACAGGAAACAGACCTATATAAAAGGTGCCTTTCGTTTCCATGTGCCAGCTTGTAATAAAGCATGACGTACAAAAAGTACGTAATTAAATGAAGGTAAGAAGTGAAAGCACAAAACTTAGGGTGAATGCGGCCTTCTGTTACGTGCCCCGAGTGCCCTCTGACCTCAGACTGTCCATATTGCAGGACACTTCAATTAAAGCTGCCCTGATGAGCTCGCCTATGAAACAGTACCCTTAAAACAATAACATTCTACATGGCAGTCGGGAGGTTTACTTTCTATTTATGAAGTAACATAATCTGAAATCACAGTACTCCCCTCACACAATGTTCCTCCCAGACAGAAAGTGAACCTGGCCTGGTGAGAGCGGATGCCTTCGTGGCCGAGTCATGCTTATGTAAAGGAGCGGGGAAGCCCAGTGCCCCGCTCCCAGCTCTCAGGGTACGTACGACGCGTTGACCCGGCGGGCCCGCAGCAGCTGTTGTACATAGCTATCTACGATGCGTCATGACGCCAGGCGCGCGCAGGCTTGTGAGGGGAGACGTTTCCCAGAACTGTAATCACGCATACCGTCAAAGACAGGGGCATTAACATTTCATTGTCGGCGATAAGAACAAACTAAAACTGACCTTCAGGGCCACAGTCTACATTCTTAAAGCAATTCTTAGAAATAGCGCCCTGCTAAAAATAGTCACTCAAGCCTCAGCTTTTGAAAAAGGCAAGAAGGGGGTTTCCTCGAACTCATTCAGAACTGTTTGTTGCATCAAGGGAAATAAATAACTTCTTCATTCAGTGATGCCATTCGAAGGGTCGGGTATAAACTCTGCCTTAAGGGTCTCTTTGCGAGTACTCTGTGGCCCTTACCGGAGCTTCAAGGGTGTTTAATAGGAGGGATGAATGTCTCTTGGGAAATGAATAATGACCGGCGGAACCAGCAATGCCTGTCCTGATTTCTCCTGGTCAATAGAGTATAATTTACCACCACTGCCCCCCTCAGAATTTCACCAAGGCTCCCCCGATACTTAGCCTACATGCCAGGTGTATTTGTCGTAGAAATTCCACCTATTACAAAAGGGGTTAACGCAGACTTTGTAATTCTGATGACTCCTTAGACCTTCGCGGTGTTCCGGATAATAGGCCGACTTGGCAGGGCAGACCTACGGAACAGTTGTGTTCCTGGGACACCCTCCTGCCGGACACCAATTCGGGTTTATCTACAACATAAACTCGTGAATGTTCTCCCTGACTATTTGGAACATTCTCTACACGTGACAAGAAGAGCAAGGATCTAGGCAGACCGGCTCGTACTTCATGGCATAATAACCGAAATACGGTGGGGCCATAGGTGGTACAGGAAGCGACATGAGTCCTGAAGAAGACCGGGGTGACCTTTTGAGGCACAGTAAGTCGGTCGAAACATGTTGACCACAGCAGTAATAGGAGGGAAGTCTTGAGAACCCTCATTTTCTCACGAAGACATTACCCATCCTTTTTCTTTTTAATCCTGGTGGGGGGAACCTGAGAATAATAAAAATGGTTTGTTTGGTACCCTCAAACCAGTTTTAACCACTTCCAACTACCTGCACTTTTCTGTCGCACTTTTCTTTAAGCCACCTTGTGATTGGCACTATCTTCACACAATGTATGTTACGTGTTTTATTTGTTGAGTTCTCCTGTTGTACGTTGTGTTACGTGGAATTTATTATTTTTTCCCCTCCCTGTGTGTGGCTGCACCAGGGCGTATTGTAAGCAGGCCCTATGTTGAAGCATGAGGGCAGTTTTCTCAAAACAAATGAGTTTGTCTGTTTTGTTATAAATTCTGTTTTTTACTCTCCACCCCCCGTGTGTATGTACTTGAGATCCTGTGGGGGCTTGGGGTGGTAGAGTGTAATTGGTTGGCCCTCTCCCCTCTTATGTGTTAAGTGACTCCTTAACTTCCCCGACTGGTCCCATCAGAATCCCAACAAACTCGTAATGAGGCCTACACAGGGCGAAATATAGGATCAACAAACGAAATACTGAGGGTAGGAAAAGATGACACCACCTGCCACTCTAAATGTAATGTCACTTTAAACCTAAAGTCATGAACAGCAACTGTAGTGACTGATGGCAGCATAGACACTCGCATGTGTTCACACCTCGAGGAAAGATTTGTGAGTATGAGTGTAGGCCACAGGCCCAGTAAACTCTCAAGGTAATGTTCATGCATATTCTATCTTTTTAATGGACCTAATATGTGAATACATTTGTGATTTCATCAAATGTAATGCTCTATAACTAAGGTTTCAGACCTATTTGGGGAGGCGATGGGCCAAGCAGGGCCTACTGGGTCTCACCGTTGGAGCCTGGGGTCATTTGCTTCTGATGTCCTGGGGTTCGTCTTGCTGAAGTCTGCACACTAGGCCAAATAAAGCCCCTTCAGAACTTGCTTCTCAGTGGTAGCAATGACGATCAGTTACAGGCTTCTCACGGAGATAGTGTGGGGTGCACAAACTCCAAACTCAACCATCACCCAGAAAGTAGTCCAATACTGGATTTTCAACCAAGTGCTTTACGCATATAAAATTCAATTCTACACAGAAACTGATAGTAGATAGTGTAGAGACCTGCTGCACACATTTCCCTTCTCTCCCACTTGTGGAAGCAGTTGCACGGGCAGGCCTACGGTCTGGTGGGGTGGCAGTAGAACACAGCAGTAAGGACCATTGTCTGAAGTCCTCGCAGACGGGTGCAGGCACTGGACATCAATGGAGCCTCAAGCAGGAGTCAGACCCATTTTTGGGCCTCGCTGTGAGATGGTTCCGATGGGCTGGCATGGAGTCAGGGTCATAGAGGCATGAGGGCAGACACAGGTGCACACTTCAAATGTGCCTCAAGTACGCCTCTGTCATATTTTTTAGTAGTTGAAGTACAATCTGTCATGGGCACAACTCTGGTCACAGCAGCAATAATCTGTTTCAGCGCAACTCAGGTCACAGCAGCAATGTTCTCAGGTGCTGTTCTTGGTCAAAGTGGCAACCAACTCTTTCCCAAAATACTTCTTGTAACTACAATCTTAGAGAGACCACACCCCAGGACTATAGGGCTTGCAGATTGATCTCTGCAGTCTTTCGCTTCTCCTGGGAGACCCTTACAACACTGTGGTCAAGCTGCTTCTGGTACTCCTTGGCCAGTCATACCTCATAAAGGCGTGGCAAACTTCAAGCCTATCTCAGCAGGCATGCTGGCTCCCAGACACTTCCGTCAGAGGAACAGCTTCCTCCAGTAAGGAAAGACTTCATGTGATATCCTGTCACCTTTGGGAAGCTGGCTGTCAGGCATTCACTAGCTCTGGTTACACCGCAGTTCTCTGACCACTTACCAGAGCACTCACCTCCTTGGTCAAAGAGAACTTGGCACTGGTGGTCAGTGGCTCCTTCTTTCTTATAATCAAGGCAGACAAGAGATGTGATTTCCCTGTTTGCTCTTTCAGAACTGTTTGGGGGTTGTTCTTCTTTTAAGTATCCTTTCCATGCTGCACTCCAGGCAAAGTCATTATGGAGAGTAATGCTCCTCACTGAAAAGTAGTCTTAATCTTGGTGTACCCACAACAGAAGCACAAGTAGTTGTGAGTTTTCTTCACCTGGCTAACAGCAACACTGAAGAGTGATCATGGAAAAGACAAAAGGCTGTCCTCACCTAAAGTGGCACCCTTCACCTTGTACAATGTGGAGACTACAGTCCCACCCTTTACCCTCACCATCTACCTAATGGCAATGCTAAAGGAAGACTAATTAGCAGCTTCTCTCAATAAAAGGCTTCATTGACTTTCTAAAGGAGTTTGGCCTTCTCCGCCCCCACTTAAGTGTCTGCACTTTCACAAATGTCGGCAATATGCTATCAGAAGCTGATGTTCTAAACCGGTGCACAGGATATCTTCTTCAAGATCGCAAAGAGTGCCTGCTGATCCTAAGAGGGTGCTTGGAATCCAAATGTAGATTTACACTAAACCTGATACAGAGCACAGTGGAAGCCCCATGCTTAGAAGAAAATAATGGAGTATAGATAAAAAAAACTGAGAGAAGGCAAAATAAGTAATAGGATGAGAAGGAGCTCAAAGTGAGCAACACTGTAACACTGTTGTGACACAATGAGACTTGGACTACAGTCTGTTTAAATAGCCAGGTACACCCTGTGACCCGGAGCATAATTTCAACCATATTAGACCCGTAACCAGAGGCTTGTAAAGAAGAGTAAAAAACACATTAATCAAGGTAAGTGGTGCACTGGAAAACTGGAGTTAAGAAGTCATGGAATAGATGTCACCCGGTGCTCCAATGCCAATTTAGACTCTGAAGAACGTGTATGCTGAGAACAGCTGAGAGAAGTCATAGAGTCAACACAGAAAACACAAGACAAGGAAGCCATGCCCAATCCTCCGAAGTTAAGCAAGGAAAATAATGAACATAGGCACAGTGGCGGTATCACAAATGCATGGAGTTGCCACACTGGTAATGGAACAATGCTCTGGCTTCAAAGGGTGCATATTAATTCTAGTTAAAGTGCTAAAAAGAATAATATGTGTGCCAGGTGCATAACATTCCCCTCCTTACCATAACTACGCTACCTTGGAATTGCTTATGAAATCTTTTGATTACCAGAGGAGCATAAACAGCAGTAGCTGGCTCCCTTGACCTCTCAGGAGGCGGTTGCCCTTCTTAATCAACAAGGTATTGCATTTTGCCTCGTCATAACCTAGAATCACATATGTATTTAACAACAAATTCTTCAATATCATTCACCAATAAGGGCTTAAGCGGAATCTTCGGATTATTGGAACCTGTAAAAAAAGGTTGACATTCACGGTGAAACATGGAAAGATGGATGAATTTTCCACGAAGGTGGCAATTTTAGTTGGACCTTAACTGAGGTTAACACCTTGTTGATAAGAAATTGGCCATCGTACTGAAGTGATAATCTGGATCTTTTGATTAGCATCAGTAAATGGATGGATGATAACCAAACCATATCCCCTACTTTGTAATCAGGCGCCTTCTTCCTATTTCTGTTAGCCTGCTTAAGCAGTTGGCTTTGGCTTTTCAACAAATTCTGTAACAAGAAATCTTGGAGATTTTTCACTTTGTCTAAATAGTCTTGGACGACTGGAACCAAGGAATCTGTTTCAGGAGATAATTGAATCATGTGAGTGCAATAGCTGTAACTGGCAAAAAATAGACTGAAACCTGCAGTAGAATGGTTGAATTATTACAGGTGAACTCTGCAAAAAGGAAGGAAGGATTTCCAATCAGACTGTAAAGAATCCACAAAACTATAAAAACATTCTTCTATTGGCTTATTCAGCCTTTTGGTTTGTCCTTTGGTTTGTAGATGGTATCCATATGATAGGGCTCAATGAACTCCCAAGTTCTTATACAGTTGACTCCAGAATTTTGATACCAATTGAGATACCCGGTATGATAATATTGCCTTAGGCAAATCATGCAGTCTCACTATTTCCGAAAAGAATACTATAGCCATTTGAACAGCTGATGCAACCTTCGGTTATTGGGCTGAAATGTACTATCTTGTTGAAAGAATCAATGGTTACCAATCATGGTAGCACAATTTCTAGAGCGATGTAACTCCATAATAAAATAAGTAGAAATAAATTCCCAAGGCCAGTTGTGAATTTCTATAGGTTACAACTGGACACACTTCATAAATCTCCTGGCATACTTTCCTCCAGTAGTCCACCAAAATCTTTGGGTAACAAATTCGTCAGTGGTTCTCTGACCCCTTGTATCCAGCCATCTTTGTATCATGAAGACATTGCAGGATTGTTAGTTTACGTTTTTTAGTGGGAACAAATAACTTCTTATTAACAAAAGTAAATCTTCTGAATATATCCTTATGCATGATGAGTCTTACTTCTGACTTGATTCAAATAAAGGTTCTACCTTCGAAGCAAAAACAAATAGCTTTTTAGGTCTTAAAATCTTTTTGTAGCATAGAAGCGTTCTTTATCTGGATACATTCTTGACAGGCAGTGAGCTACAATATTTGTGAACCCGGGAATGTTGAGATGACAAAATTAGATTGTTGCAAGAAACAATCCCATCTGGCTTAGCAACTCTTTCAACATTCTGGTTGCTGAACAGCATGTACATTTCTATGGTCAGTTCACACAATAGTACAATGTAGCTGTTAGAATTGGTGGTCCATAGCTAACAGTGGTATAGATACTACACAAAAAGGAGAACCGAAGGAAGTTTAACGACCAGCAGGAGCCGATTCCCCATTTATACAACTAGAAAACACAATAGTAGGCCCCTGGGTCTAGTTAGTTATTGGAGTGCTGGAGTATCCCTTTCTTAGGACAATTCCCTTCACCCACCCTTAGGTGGCATGCTTCATCATTGGGGATCTCCTCGCACTACAAACCTAGTCATAGTGCGGGCTACAATCCCCTCACTGAGAGGGAGGAGCTCAGGGATGTTTTATTAGTGATCAAGAGGTATACTAAACCTCTTGAGGAGCACGGTGTGGTGAGCGGTAAGTCAAACAAAAGTGTAGGTGGGTTAAAACTAACTCAATTATATGTTGAATAATGTTAATATGGCATTCATAGGTCAGGATTAAAAGGTATAACTAAGACAGAGGAAAACTAAATCTGTCAAAGAATTGTAAGGGTCGACATGTTTCAGCCTAACACTCCTCGTAGAGATGTAGCGGCCTTCATCAGGACCAAATGCGTGAAAAAGTGACGTAAAATATCAACTTGTACCGCCTCGAATAAGTGGAAAAAATATTTATATACAACCAGTAGGTGGAGTGGGAGATCACTCAATCGTTGATTGTACTGGTCAGCATACGCTCTAGAAAGAGATACAAATGTGCATTATCAAAATCATAAGCACTCGCTCACAACATATGTATGGCTCAGATTGAAGTTCATATTATGATCTGGACCAACGCAATAGTAGTGTAATTAACCTACCCAAATTGTCGGGTGAGCAAAAAGACACCTGAAACCTTGTCATGTTATACTGAAGGCGGCATCCAATACCTATGTAAAAACATATGGGTGGTAATAAAATATGTCTTTTGGACATAGTCATTAAAACTCACTGAGTATACAGTTGACTGGGCAAGTGAAAATGGAATGAGTACAAACTACTTGTAAGCAATGTCAAAGAAAGATGCACTGTTGGTGACATATTGTCTTTTATTGGTTAAGTACAGCCGATAATAGAATATCCCAAATAGAGACGATTCTTAATAGATGTGTATACCAAAACGACCATGATAGCTCAGACTAATTAATGTGCAACATCCATAAACGAACAGCAGTTTGTTAGCAACCAAATTGTCCAGTGATTGCGCTAAATAAGCTTAAAAGGGCATAGAAAGAAGAAACAAAAAAGGCTCATGAGATGAATAATGCACTCATCTGAAAAAACGGCAATGCAGCAAAAACAAGGTTCCTCCGAGGGAGAATGGAGAGCGTGCACGGGGCGGCATTGCCATCTAAAAATGAACCCAGTGCTATAACAAAGATTTTAATGTCGTAAACTTATGTGATCATTGGCACAACTTCCGCTATCCTTATTAGGAAGAGTTCATTTGATTAAAATGACCATTTTACCTAAAGTTTCCTTTTTATTTAATACCATCCCCCTTCACTTTGATCCATCTCTGTTAGCAAAACTACAGGCGGAAATTAGTTCCTTTGTATGGGATAAGCACCTTCCAAGGATTGCTTGAAAGAAATTAAGGCGGCACAGGGAGAAGGGCGGGTTGGCAGCTCCGGATCTGCAGATGTACGCATGGGCGTTCCAGCTCTCCCATGCCCGAATACTGTTAAAGATGCCTACAGATCAGGTAGTTGGGCCCTTGTTTTCAGCTTTGCTTAAAGGGGAAGGAGTTAGTCAGTCAGGCTTTTTGTTTAAATTTGGTGACCCCAAGTTCTTTAAGAAGGTTACATTAAAAATCTTGCAGGGGATGGCAAAAACTTGGGCTAAGCTAACGATGTCTATAAAGTTGGGGTACTTCTCCAGTAGGACACCTCTTTGGGGTCTTCCTGAGAGCCCGGTGTGGCTGGGAGACAGTTTAGCTGCCCCGTTAAGAGACGCAGGTCTGGAGGTTTGGGGAGATCTTTTTATGGAAGGGGGCTTGCTCCCATGGGAATGTTTAAGGAACAAGTTCGGCCCAAACCTTGCAAGGTTTAAATGTAAGCAAATTACCAGCTGGACCCATTCTTATACTTCCTCGCCTTCCCGTGGTAACAGGTGTCCACTCGGCGGTCACAGTCAGTTAGTATCCCAACTAGTAGACAAGCCACCTGCCAAGATGGAGATCTCCCTATGGTACAATCTGATCCTGGAAGAAGTTGATGGCGACTTTCGGCTACCAGACCTGCTGTGGGGTTCCCTCTTTACTGATCGTAATTTGCATGATCTGTGGACTGCATCGTGTAAGCTTCTGTGGGATATCGTCAAACCTGCATGGTTACGCAGGATCCACCTTTTTACTCTTCACAGAGCATACTACTCCCCTCTTAGACTTTCAAAATTCTCTCAAGGGAACTCAATAGCCTGCGCCAAGTGCGAACTAGTTGCTGCCTCGGACGCCCACATGTTTTTTTGAATGCCCTTGTTTGGCTCCATTTTGGGATGCCATAAGTAACACACAATTTCTGCATCATTGGGCTTTCAAGTAGTGCTAGGGCTTCCTCTTGTGATTTTTGGAATATTGGATGGGGTTCAGGGCCCGACAAAAAGTTTGTTGTTTTATTCCATCTTACTCGCCAGAAGGGAGATTTGTAAAAAATGGAAAGAAGATCCTATACCTCCCTCTCTCAATGACTGGCTTTCTTCAATCTTGCAGGTCTCCAGATTAGATCTGGCTAGGGCTGGTAATCAAAATAAGAGAGCATTCTGGTATCTGTTGGTCTGAGAACACTGATCTGGCCGGGTTTTTTTCCTTTTTTTTTTCCCCCTGGTCCGATGATTACTCAGCTGTGGTTCATTCTCCTTGCAAAGCCTTTATCCGGTTGAAAGCCCGGTACTTAATGGCTGTATACTCCACCTGGTTTTATACCTTCTTTATGGTTTCCTTGTGTTTGTCTCTGGGGGAAGCGTCATCGCTGAGGGATGTCGATAATCTAGCTAAATTAATCCCTGCCAGTCTTATAAACTGTGACAGCATGTCGTATTCCTACCTGCGCCTACACCAGAAACCATGGTGGGAAATGAGGACAAAAAAAGAAGATTTTAATGGAAAACAACAGGTTTCAAACAGAGATTTGCCGCATATCGCCCGACTAGTCCCAAACACACAGACGTAACTTCAGAGAATAACCCGCAGCCAAAATAGTGCCCCGGAAAAGGTACTTACTAAGAGCAATGTGCCGCCTATATGTTTCCTGTTTGAGCATGAGCACCGCCCTCCAGCTGGTGACGTGAACCATATCGCGCCATGGTGAGTGGACTCTCTTTCAATGCTGAAGCGTGTAGTCTACCACAGTGAGGCTCTGGATGTTGTAGGGCAGACTACAAATGTCAAAGTAGTAAGTCTATATGTGTACGGGCTAAATTACGGTGACCTGAACACGCAATCCAGCATCTGCCAAACCTAAATGCAATATGATGGACGCAGTCATATTATTTACATGTTATTCCTGTAATCACACATACCGCTTACTGACACACCCGTGTATGTGTTTGAAACCATTATTAAAAAAAAGGTACAAATAGGTATATTACTTATGCATAGCGATGTGTCAAAATTGTAAGCATATCGAAGAGAGTGTGATCGTCTGATCATAACCAAATCATCTTGTACGGTATATGAACAATAGGGCGATGTTTGTAGGACAATTGGGCGATGTGGAATATCAAAATACACTATTTGGCAAAAGATGGTATGCCCAAAAAGGAGACAGAGCTAACCTAATGTCATACTGAAATGTTCTATGGGCGAGATAGAGAAAACCAGGGGATTTCATCATTGAGGTAAGCACTGTCGCTCCTAAGTCTGTACACGCAATGGTACTCCTTTTTGAACAAAAATTGTGTCATGTTCACAATTGGTTTGGCTAGTACTGTCCTCACTAGATCATTAGCTCCATGCCTCATTTCATGAAGATGAATTGGCAATTTGGTAATCGTTTTAGTGCAGGAAATTGTGCTCTTATGTTCCGAAATACGGATTTTAACTTTCCTTGTGGTCATTCGCACGTACCTAAGGCCACAGGGACAGGTATTTAGGTAGATCAAAGTTTCGGAATTACATACGTATGTTGTTGTAGCACCCAAAGTTGTTCTGTGCCTGTATCAATGTGTGTTGTGTGTGTAGTTTGAGTGCAGACACTACAGACACCACAAGGGAAGTAGCCTCTGGCAGGTTGGCAATCCCAGAGGGTATTTGTTATACCCTACTTAAATGTATAACATGTATTCTAGCCCTGCTGCCTCTAGCTGCTCAGCAAGAGTGTGACTTAGTCTTAGAATGTTGGTGTGCCTGTGATGCGTGGAATGCCTGGGTGTCTGAGTGGGATGAATGTGGCAGTTAGAGATGGGCTGAGCAGCTGGGCAGGCTGCTCCTGGTGGGGCTGGTACCACACTAGGCTGGCTGGAGTCAAGACAGATGGCCATCTGTGCGGTGAAGATTTACCCCTGGTGCTGGTCCCCAATGTAAATGGGTGTGGTCATGACAGAACGGTTCCGTCATGAGCACAGCTCGACCGATGCTCATGACGGAACCGTTCCGTCATGAGCATCGAAAGGGTTAAAGTCAGCAGTCTGAATCAATTCTGATAAGATCACAGGGTCTGATTTTCTGTACTGCCTACTCCCCTCCCTGTGAAAGCTTCCATAAAAACTTTTGGATATTGTTTTGGTCCCAGTCTGATGCAGAGATATAGTCCACACAACTTCCTGCCAACCATGGTGTTCGCTTTGTACTCGATAACGTTTTTTGATGTCGACATGTGGATTTGGGACAACGCTGAGTTTTCACTGCTTTATCATCGTCTGCATTCGTCTATGTTGGAGAATCCTTGTAGAACCTCTGTTTCTCCTCCGATTCATTGTTGTAGGAGGTAATGTACTTTGCGTTTTTATTTTCATTTTTGAACATTTTCTTTAGTTCTGTCAATTCAGGAATGTATTTTTCTGCACAGGTTTACGAGTGGAGAACCTTCGTTTCAAGTATGTCGAAGGAAATTTTCTTTTGGTTTTGTTTCTGCTTTGTATATTGTATATTATTCAGCGAGCCTGTCAACTGTTAGGGCATCTAGTAACTTTAGCCACCTTTGACCAAAATCTTTTAGAAACGTCTCTACAACACAAATTTGAGATTATACTTGTTGATGCCTACATTAGTTTTGTTCCTTCGAATAAGTCTGAGTTATTTAGTGTATTGAAACGTGGGCGAAGGTCGAAATGTTTCTGTGGTTTACAATGAGACTAGGCACACAGGTCTGGAAGAAACTAGTCTTTCTTTTTTGTTGGTCTTGTTCTGTTTTCTCTTCCTTATGCAAGGAAAGTGTTTTTAAAAGCACAACTCGGGTGAGAGATCGCTCACCGGTGTGTCGCACGAATGCATCTTTGTTTGTTTTAGGGGCATGATTGGATATTTTGTTGTCGTGATGCCACAGTCTATGTATTTCTATAAATGGTGGGTTGTTAGTTTATTGGTGGTAATCACAGTTGGTCCTGTACCCATAACAGTTATGTTACTCCTACATGGGGTATGTAACCTCTACAAGGGGTTTGGGACATGGGTTAGTACTCACACGTATGTACCTAGGTAAACTCCTACGTGGGGTTGGATGTGGGATTTTATCCCTGTTACAGTTGTGCACAGTACTATGGTACATACCTTTATGGTTGGTTATATTGGTGACTACTCATTTGTTTTGTTTCCCTTACTCTTGGGATTGTAGTTGCAGCGTATTCTATCTTTAGCACTATTCTATGTTATGCTCTGGGCATTTGTGTTGTGAGTTCTTTTAATCTTTTGGGTCATAGTGCTTTACGTTACAGTGTATTATACAAAATGCTACAAACGGTATTTCATTTAATGTTACGCTGTTGATTACGATTCAATATGTTTAAACTTCTCTTTTAGGGGGGATGGGGGATATTGCTATTCAAATGTATATCTTAACCATCCTTTCTTCATCTAATGGTTATTTCTCCTGTGATGTTTTGTCCTTTGCTGCATCCTAGAGATTTGTACTATTATTGATGTTTTATTGGTTATATCTTCTTAGATGCTTTGTCCATTTGCTGCATCTTTGAGATTTGTTCCATTACTTTACCTGTGCTTAGGTCTCTCGTTTCCTTTTTGCTTTTGTTTAAGGAAAAAGGGATAATGTTATACCCTACTTAAATGTATAACTTGTATTCTAGGCCTGCTGCCTCTTGCTGCTCAACCAGAGTGTGACTTGGTCTTAGAATGTTGGTGTGCCTGTGATGCGTGGAATGCCTGGGTGTCTGAGTGGGGGGAATGTGGCAGTTAGAGTTGGGCTGAGCAGCTGGGTAGGCTGCTTCTGGTGGGGCTGGTACCACACTAGGCTGGCTGGAGTCAATACAGATGTAACTTGATCTGAAGACTGAATAAAGAAGACCTAAATATAGATCCTGGCTCCTGGTGTCTTTCTACATAGGACACAACAGTATTTTGATGTGCCGTGGATTTGATCTGCGGTCAAGTGAGCACTAATTTGTCTCTTAGATTAAAGGCGAACATAGGTTCGGTAATGAGCGTGATCCTTTGTTCAAGATCTTCCAGTTCTTAATGATAGCTTTTTGGATCAAACTAGACCTGTTACTGAATGTGGTCACGCATATCAGCCAATCTGTTTGTTCTTTTTGGGGGTATGCTTCTAAGAGAGCTTCCAGATTATTATTCTTATCTCTTTTGACAGATCTCTTGATCAGAGTGCGTGGGTATTAGGGGTCTACTAGCTGGCATTCTAGAATCTGGGCATCGTTCTGGAATTTTTCAACATCTGAGCAATTCCCTCTCAGACGTAAAAACTGGCCAAATGGTAAGTTGGCTCTCAATGATTTGGGTGATACCTTGAATTGGAAAGAAGAGAATTTTTGGCCATTGGTTTCTTGTAGAGCTCAGCTTGTAGTACTCCCTGTGTGGTGTAGATCAACAGACCTAGAAAAGGTAAACTGTCTGTGCTATATAAACAGGTGAACTTCAAATAGTCATTGCAGATAGGTACGTGGGAATGACTACTAGGAAAGTAAAAATCCGTATTTCAGAACATAAGAGCACAATTCGCTGCAATAAAATGATTACCAAATTGACAACACATTTTCATGAAATGAGTCATGGAGCTAATTATCTAGCATGGGAAGTACTAGACAAACCAGTCTTCTCCCAACCACAATTTTTATTAAAAAAGGAGCAAAAGGAGCAAGAGTGACAGTGCAGGCCTCAATAATGAAATCCTCTGATTTTCCTATCTTGCCCATAGAACATTTCAGTATGGCATCAGGTTAGCTCTCTCCTTTTTGAGTATAATTTGATATACCACATTGCACAATTGTCCTACAAACATTGGCTTATGCATCATATACCATACAAAAGGATTTGGCTATAATCTGAATATCACACTCTTTTTAATATACTTACAATTTTGACACATCGCTATGTATGAGTGATATCCCTATTTGCACCTGTTTTTCGATTATGCTTTCAAACACATACACAAGTGTGTCAGTAAGCGGTATGTGCGATTACAGGAATAACATGTAAATCAATCAATCAACCAATCAAGCATGACATTTAACAATCGCACTACATACCCGTGAGGGTCTCAAGGCGCTGTGGGTGGGGGGATGCTGCTAGGGATCGAAGAGCCAGGTCTTGGGGAGTATTCTGAAGGCCAGTAAGTCTTGGGTCTGCCGTAGGTTGGTGGGGAGGATGTTCCAGGTCTTGGTGGCGAGGTGGGAGAAGGATCTGCCGCCGGTGGTCTTTCTTCGGATGTGGGGGACTGTGGCGAGGGCGAGGCTGGCGGAGCAGAGCTGGCGGGTTGGGGGTGTAGAAGTTGAGTCGTCTGTTGAAGTATGCTGGGCAGGTCTTGTGGAGAACTTTGTGTGCCTGGATGAGGAGTTTGAAGGTTATCCTCTTGTTGATGGGGAGCCAGTGCAGGTCTCTCAGGTTGGGTGCGATGTGACTGCGGCGGGGGATGTCGAGGATCAGACGTGCCAAGGCGTTCTGAATGCGTTGCAATCGTCTCAGGAGCTTGGCCGATGTTCCTGCGTAGAGGGTGTTTCCGTAGTCCAGCCTGCTGGTGACAAGGGCCTAGGTGACTGTTCTTCTCGTCTTGGTGGGAATCCACTTGAAGATCCTGCAGAGCATTCGGAGGGTGTTGAAGCAGGATGAGGAGACGGCATTGATCTGCTTAGTCATGGAGAGGGTGGAGTAGAGGATGACCCCTAGGTTGCGTGCGTGGTTGATGGGTGTCGGGGCTGTTCCTAGTGTTGTCGGACACCAGGAGTCGTCCCAGGCTGAAGGGGTGGAGCCGAGGATGAGGACCTCCGTCTTGTCCGAGTTCAGCTTCAGTCGGCTGTTCCTCATCCATTCGGCGATGGCCTTCATTCCTTTGTGGCGGTTGGTTTGGGGGCGTGAGGGTCTTTGGTGAGGGAGATGATCAGCTAGGTGTCGGCGTAGGAGATGGTGCTGAGGCCGTGCTGTCAGGCGACGTGGGCGAGGTGTGCCATGTAGATGTTGAACAGTGTCGGGCTGATGGCACTTACTCATTTCGGTATTCACAGAAGTAGGAGTCCTAACTTTAGGACTCCTAAATGCCTTCTGTGAATACCGAAAGTCTTAAAGTTAGGATTTTTCTCAGTTTAGGAGTTGTCTTAAGTTAGTTCTGTGAATCGGGCCCATTGTATTCTTCCCCAGTGGCTCGACTTAAAGTAATTGGCCTGGTTTCTCAGCAGTTTGGACTGACCCTTGGCACCAGACAAGGCTGCCCGCTGTCGCCACTACTTTTCATTATAGCTATGGACCCACAAGCCCGCCATATCCATGAGCGCCATCTACATCGCTTCATACAGGCCCCCTCATTGCATCATTCTATGCAGATGATATTATGCTTGTTGAGCGTCAACCCGAGGAAAATCTGCCCCCTCTTCTTTGACAGATAGTCCGATTCGGAACACATTTCTGTCTGGTCATCAACTGGACCAAATCCGAAATTTTTGCTTTGACCCCCGGCACCCAGCCATGTGAACTGGAATTTCCTCTGCCCTGGTGTACTGAATCACCCAAATATTTGGATTTGTTAATTCATAAATGGACCAAACTTCCACTCTCAATTGTGGGCAGAATTGCTATTATTAAAATGGTAATAATCCCACGCTTTCTATATCTATTTTTAAATATTCCCTTAGCTCTGACAATGTACTTTTTCAATACACTTTGCTCACTACTAATACGTCTGATATGGGTGAACAAACAGCCAAAACTAAGCTGGACCACATTAACCATGCCTTTTGAACGAGGTGGTTTCCGTGTACCCGATTTTTATCTCTATTACCTTATCACCCAAACCCACTTTACCCATTATTGGTACCACCCGGACGTCCGAGTACAATATCTTAAACCCGACACATCACAAATAGACACGCACTCTCTATTGATGCTGTTACCGCAGGGTCTCCCCGCAACCAAACAGAAATCAAAACTGTTCCAACCACATGCTGGGCATGGACCAAACTACATAAATATTTAAATATTTAAACCACACAACTCTCTACTCATCACTTTTACCAATAGCTGACGATATCTTCAGTAAAGAGCTGCGAAGTCCATGAAGCACAAATGTGTCCATGTACGTATTTACGGTGCATGCGGCTAGTTCCTTAGTAGAGCATGGTTAGAGTCATGAAATTGGTCTCCCAGCTTGTAAAGTCTGTTCTTGGTTAAAGTTTTCTTTGTGTGTGTTTCTAAGGCAGGGGGTATCACTTTACTAAAATATATATTTTATCATTCCGAGTTCAGGCATACTAAATTCGAATTTCTACCATGTTCCCTGAGTCAGTTAGGATTATAAGAATGTAATAATCTAACTGCCCATTCTAGCCTATGGAGAATAGGTAGCCTTCAATAGTGAAAAACAAAAATGGCTGTAATTCACTACTAGGACATGCTACACACATCAGATCATGTCCTACCTTATACTTACAATGCACCCTGCCCATGGGCCTACCATAGGGGTATCTGATATAAAGCAAAGGGAAGGTTTAGGGACTGGCAAGTAGGTGCACTTAGCCAAGTCGACATGGCAGTGCTTGACTGCACATAGACCTTGCAATGGCAGGTCTGAGACACACTTTACAAGCCGCTTCTGTGGGTGGCATAACCAGTGATGCAAACCCACCAGCAGCATTTGATTTACAAGCCCTGGGCACACATGGTGCACTGTACTAGGAGCTGACAAGTAAATCAAATTACCCAATCATGGAATCACCAATTAGTTCATTAATTTAACATAGGGAGCACTTGCACTGTGGCACTGAATAGCAGTGGCACAGTGCCCAAAGCATAAAACCAGCAAAAACATATCAAAATAGAGGAGGCAATCCATCAAAAATGGAATGGTGACTCATGCTAATGATGCCAGGTCTAACAGATACCCTCCGGGAAAATTATGCGTGCATGCTTCTTATACCGTATGATGAATATCCACCCCATTATGTTTACAGTGTAGCAATGTATATTCTTTATGTGCTCTTTTTTCTTTTTTTTTTTGTTGGGTTGTTTTGGGTTTTGTATTATTCCCCATGACTGCAAATTGTATGGAACTGAAAACATTTACTGTATGATATCTTGGATCCCCATCTGTGTCTGGGTCAACGTCTGCTTAGTTCCTGCTTATTGCATAAATTCAATAAAAATAAATAAAAAAATAAAAAAATAAACATACATGATAGCCTGATTATCCGATGTAACCCACAATAGTTTAATCAAAAAATATATTTTGGACAATTGTTGAAAAAAAAATAGTTAGGAATCCTAACTTTACTACTCCTAAATGCCCTTTGTTAATACTGAAAGTCGTAAAGTTAGGATTTTGTCTCAGACTATTTTTGTGAATCAGGCCCCATAACTCTGAAAGTACTTACCTGATTACGATGATCTTGGTGCCTAAAAAGACATAAAAAATCGGTGTTATTTTTACAAATTGGTCTTGAATTTCTTCTTGATTGTGTGTACCTTTTATTTACTCTGTGTGTGCAACAAATGCTTAACACTCCCCTCTGAGAACTCTTAGCTGCTCAACCACACTACCACAAATAGAGCACTTGGGATTATTAGAGTCAGCCCTGCCTGGACTTTTCGCATGGTGTGCCCTTACATTGGCCCACCACATAAAAAGCCAGCTTCCTACATTGTGTGGCTTAGAGCAGTCAGGCTTTTTCAAAGGAACAGGTGTAGAGCACTAAGAAATTTCAGGACAGTTGACTAAAAACAAAACGCAATGCAATACAAACAAATCTGACACCAATTGTTAGAACTGGCATCTTTTAGCGTGTTTCCCCTGTCTTTTTGCTTTCTGACCTCCCGGTTCGGACTCCGTTTTTTCTGGTTTGGTGTCTCTGTGCACTTTCTCACTGCTGTTCAGTGTTAAAGTGCAAGTTATCCTATTGTAAATTGGATTATGGATTGGTTTTTCCATGATTGGCATATTTGATTTACTGGTAAGTCCCCAGTAAAGTGCACTGAGAGTAGGAGCTAAATAACAAAATATTATGGGTGATTCTTCTACATAATGTTTATAGTTGTCCTGCAGATTTTAGACCATTACGACATATTTTATTAGTATCAAAACAAGTTGTTTTTCGCATTTTGAGTCATTGTTATTTATATACTGTTTTTTCTGTATATGTAGTGTTCCTCATTTAACCTTGTCCCCTTAATATGGGCCTCTGCCTATGTATTGACAGCACTGATCCGAGACATGAATTAATTTTTAAATGTATATGTTTGTGATTTGAATGTTGTTTTGATACTAATAAAATATGAATAAATAAAATGTCGTAATGGTCTAAAATCTGCGGGACAACTTTAAACATAATGTGGAAGAACATAATATTATAGTCATAGGAGGATTGTTATTTAGCTCGTGCTTCTCCCCTGCTCTCTTGCTCCCTATTGAGATTTCAGGGACCCTCTGTCGTTTAAGTGCACTGAGAGTGCCAGGGCCTGTAAATCAAATGCTGCTAGTTGGCCAGCAGCACTGATTGTGCCACCCACACAAGCAGCCGTTCAAAGGGTTCTCAGACCTGCCACTGCAATGTCTGTGCACAGTTTTTACAGCCACGTCGACTTGGCAAGTGCACCCCCTGCCAAGCCCTGACCTTCCCTTTTATTCCATGTGAGTCACCCCAAAGGTAGGCCAAATGTATCCCATGGGCAGGGTGTAGTGTATTTGAAAGGTAGGACAGGTACTAGTGTGTGACATGTCTTGATAGTGAAATACAGTATATTTAGTTTTTCGCTATTGAAAGGCCATCTGCCCATAGGATTGAATAGGGAATATGTTGTAACATTTTACAAGTATATCTTCCCATTTGGACAAGATAGAGAAAGAGTTTAGTATGCCTGAACTCAGAATGTAGAAATGCATCTTTAAGTAAAGATGCATTTCTACATTCTGAGTTCAGGCAAACTAAACTCCATTACCACTTTTTGAAAGTAGGTATTTTCTTGCTTAGCCATCCTTTGTGCCTCTGCTGGGTTGTGGATTGACTGCCTGGCTTTAGAGGGAAAGAGGCTGGGGATGAGCATTCTCTTCAGACACCCACTGGTATGTTGAGGTGTGTCCTGCCTTTCCTGGATGTGTCAGGGCTGGGCTGAATAGAGTTGAGCTGCATTTAGATTAGTGGGAGGAGATTTATTTGCACCTGAATGGGGCTGGTCTGTTTTGGACACAGCTGTCTCCACCCCCTGCTGGGAAGCAGGGCCAAGAGGACCACACTTGTTTGGACTGAGCACAGACACTCTCTGCCCAAGAAGAGAGACAGTATAAATATTGGGACCCAGAACTTTAGAACTCGCTTGGATCAAGGAACCTGCCAAGAAGAAGAGCTGGAAAACAGCCAGGAGGAGTAATGCCCCTGAGCAGGGGTTATTTCAGTAGTGTATCTCCCTTATCCTGACTAGGAACAGTCCCTATTTGGTCAAAGGTGCAAACCATTGCCAACTAGAGACCCCATTTCTAACCCCAATTTATAACAATAGGTTGCATTTCTATCTTTAAAAAGACACCTCAATGACAAATATGCACCGGAGAGTTCTGGATACATAAATTATCAAAGAAACAATAAATCACAGCGTTTCACTAAAAGCAATAAATCATTGTAATCTACTGCGACTAACAGTTTAGGGTTAGCCACATTAAGGAACATAAAAACAGGCATAAGGACACTCTTGTGGGGTCCATCTCCTATAGGTAGCCAATCACATGGAACAGTCAGTTCCATATTAACTGGTATCTCACAGTGTAAGCAGTTTCCATTCCAGGTCTAATGGACTAACTGCCATTGAAAAGTTAATGGGATGGTCTTGATGCAAGGGATGCAGGATGCTGAAGATGCTCAAAAATACTGAGCTGATGTCGGGGGTTTTGGCCACCTCCTGGTCCACGAACATAGAGGGGCACTGTGGCCTTAGGGATTGATGTCCCACAGAGTCTGGGTGAAGTCCAGACAAAACCAGTTGCCACTAGTCTACTGGTCTACAGTTACAGTTAATAATAATAATAAATGGATATTATAAAGCGGGCATCTACCTCAAACAGAGGGTCCCAGCGCTGGGAAGCAGATTCACAGTGAGGAAAATCAGGGGGATGGAGCTATGGAAGGTTAAAAAGGCAAGTTTTTAGTCACCTCCTGGAGGCTTCGTTATGCGGAGATGGAGGGGCATAGCATTTCAGAGTTTCCCTGCTCTCATCGCGAATGCTCTGCTGCCTATCCTGGCCTTAAGGAAGTGAGTAACCCTGAGCAGTTTCCGATGGTTTGATCTCAGGATCCAGTCTTGATGGTAACTTTGTAATCTCTGCCTCAGATAGCCTGTGCCCTCTGGTGGCTCTGTATGCCAGGGTGAGCGCCTTGAACTCGATCCTTCTATTGATGGACCGACAATGGAGGTGCCGCAAATGCGGGGAGATGCGATGGGGTGCAGATCCCATATCTTGGGTGACCTTCCAGTTTCTCCTCTTGTTAGAGATAGACCTGGAGCCAGACCGTTTGGATTCGAGCCTGAAGCTGAACGGAAGTAAGAAATGGTCTGACCAGGTCAGGGGTAGTGGGGCCTCCACTTTAAGATTAGGATCATTGGAGAAGATATCGTCCAGCATATGGCCCGCCCTGTGAGTAGGAGCAGTCACCCTTTGTTTGAGATTTAAACCCTCAAGGGTTTCTGCCAGCTGAGATGTCTTGGAACATTTTCTATTATCCATGTGGACGTTGAAGTCGCCATGAACAGTGAAATTGGCCTGCTTCAGTTGTTATTTCATTGACTGCCTATGAAAGAGATACTTTAGTTTAAGATCTACTGTATTACATTTAGGGCCTTCATATATCTGGCCTCACGCCTCCTGAATAAGAAAATCAGGAAACATGTGCTGGTCTGCGTACTGAGGTCTGTTGGAAATAATTATCTAACTATCCACAAATACAGACAAGAAAGAATGGGTGGACAAAGGTTTTTTTTTATTGCTGGCTCCCACACTATGGAACTCACGCCCACAGCATCTACAAATGGAAACAGACTTTCTCAGATTTAGAAAGAACTTTAAAATGTGGCCTTTAGACAGGCATTTATCAAATAGACAGCATTAAAGAGCTCTTGAGACCCGGTGGCCTTCACTCCTGGTAACTATGTTGCTCCCTGAAACCTGCGGTGACTGCGATATGAATTATTAAGTAAATTTAACATAGCATAAGATAATGGTATACTAATTTGACAGATGAAAACTGTTAGTCTTGGCCCTTTTTGGCTAAAGTTCCCTTAACTTTTTGCTTTCACCCTAGACCTTTTTTTCTGACATAGTGTTGCCAACTTATATGTTTTGGGCACTTTGCCACTGCTGATCAGTGCTCCCTGTATAACGTGTAATGGTAATTGGTTGTCCATGATTGGTATGTTTGCATTACTAGTAAAGTCCCTAGTAAAGTGCACTATGTGTGCCAAGGCTAGTAATGCAAATGCTACTAGTGGGCCTGCAGCACTAATTGTGCCACCCATACAAGTAGCCTTAAAGAGAGAACTTAGGCCTGCCACTGCAGTGCCTGAGCGCAGTTTGTTAAACTGCCATGTTGTCCTGACAAGTGCACTGTTATGAAGTAATGTTGTGTTGCATTTTATTTATTGTGTCTTTCTCGTGCTCTCTAATCTTACCTCATTGTAGAATGGTCATTACGCTATGTTCTTAAGAATGTTAGGCAGACACTCGACCTTTGGCAGTTCCTGCTAGATCGTCGAGGGTCTTGGATGCCAGGTTACTCTCTCATCAATAAATCCTGCTTAATTGATCAGAAGTGTCTTCGTCTTCATCATAACATTTTTGGCGAAGATTGGTCTTCCTCGACGTTCTTTTGAGAGAGCCTGGTGATCCTGACGTTGTGCCTTGAAATTTCCAGTATTATTTGGAACTTCTTCACAGTTTTTCACAGTTGCAGCACTCGGCGTGGGAGAAAAACATTTACGCTCCTCCCTGAAGGTACTGTTTTACTTAATTTTAATTTATTGGGAATTCACCGAGGGATCCTACACCAACTGTCACTTGCCTACGTCACTCCATTGCTGGAACGCTTTAGTGACCTCGGCTGGAACGCACAACGCATTGTTTGCGTGCACCGTGACACGTAACTGTCATACGTCACGCTTCGTGCAGCCATCTTGGATATTCTTGTGCTCCGTTTTCGTCCTTCGGAGATTTCTTCATTTTCTTCGTTGCTGACAGACAGTGAGTTTGGATATTAATCTAGTATTGGAAGCAATTGCGCGATGGAACAATAAACGTTTTTGTTCACCTCTGTTCCTGATATATTGATGCTTTGATCAGAAGTGTCTTCGTCTTCATCATAACATGCAGCCACTTGCCAGGCCTTACCCTTCCCTTTCTATGCACATCAGACACCCCTATGGTAGGTCCAAGGTACCCCCTGGGCAGGGTGCAGTGCATGTGAAAGGTAGGACATGTACTGAGGTGTGTACCATGCCCCAACAGTGAAATACTCTCCTTTTTGTTTTTCACTGTTGAAAGGCCATCTTGCCCATAGGACAGAATGGGGAGGCTGTGTAATATTTTTTCCAGCCTATCTTCCCAAAGGCTTAAGATGGAGAGGTAAAGTGTAGCATGCCTGAACTCACAATGTAAAAACACATCTTTTTATGAAGGTGGATTTTGCATTGTGTGTTTAGAATCCACTCTTTTAGAAGTGGCTGTGTTTTTATGTTCTAACGCTTCTGTGTGTCTCTGCCTGGTTGTGGATTGACTGTCTGGATTTGAAAGTGATAGGATCTGGGAAATGTCTTGACCCAGGGGAGGAGGTGAGACAGCAACAGGATGACCTGCATCTGGAGTGTAGGGGGGAGGAGTAGCCCCTGGAGGTGAAGAGGCCTGGGTTGCGGCCATAAAACATTGGTCAAATCTCCTGCTGAGTGATTGAGAATCCAGACCCCCACTAATCAAAGGAAGAAGGTGTCACTGGCAGGGAGGCACCCAGAACTGGTTTGAACAGGGTGAGTGCCCCCTGAACACAAAGGCTTCAAAGACATTTAGAGGTATAACTATGAGAGCTGAAGCCCCTGAACTTGGGAGAAATGGATTGATTAAGACTGAAAATGATTGAACCTACTTTGTGGTCAAGAGGAACCTCTGCCAAGGGAGAAACAGCCGAAAAGACTGAAGGAAAGGACTGACCGTTGCTGTGTGTTCTGGGGCTGGCCTGCAGTTTGACGTTTTAACCAAGGAGAGGCTAAAGGGACTTTCCTATGTGCTTTGTCCCCCTGCTTGAAAGGACTTTGCTGTGTGCTGTGTCCGGAAGTAACTTATGCCCAAGGACCTGAAGTGAGCTGGCTCCCTGTTGTGGAAACTCAGAAACACAAAGGTTTCCAGGAGAGTCTCAGCAACGCTGTGTGCATGTGCTTTTTGCAGCCTGAGACCCTCGTAAGAATTGCCCTGTGATCGTGGGCGCCTGGAGTCCAAGTGAGTCTCAGCGACTTTGTGTGCGTGTTCTTTGTCCAGCCTGAGACCTTCGTGAGGATTGCCCTGTTATCATGCACCCAGAACTCAAGTGAGTCTTAGCGAAGCTGTGTGCGTGTGCTTCGTGCAGCCGGAGACCTTTGTGAGGCGTGCCCTGTGATCGTGCACAACCGAAGCTCAAGTGAGTCTCAGCGACATTGTGTGCATGTGCCCTGTTGCAGCCTGAGATCTTCGTAGCACCTGCGGTACTTACCGGCCGCCCCAGAGGAGCTGAGCCGCCGGCATGAGCCTGCTGTTGCCAGAGCGGGACCCCAAACCAACCCTGTCGAGGGAGGGCCCGAGTTCCACTGCCCAGAACCCACAAAGTTGCATCGGAGGCCCAAGTCACCGATCGAGGAGAGGAGAGCGAGGTCGCACCCCCCAGGTAACGTGTGTCGTTGCCTGAGGCGGGGTGCGGGCTCGGAGAGAGACGTTCTTTGCTTCGGCTCTTATTGCGGCCTGTACTTGCCAAGAAGTGGCAGTACGGGGGCCAGAGTGCAGAGCTGCACCTTGTTTTACATCCAACCCATGTGGGAGCATCTGTTGACGGAAGCTGACCTTGAGTCAGTATGAGTGGCGGAGAGATCGGTGCTGGAGTGTATTACGCATTGCAATATTTCTGCATTACGAACTACCTGACTGTCGATTTAAGCATTGCATTGTTTCTGCATTACAAACTACTTGATTAGTATATTACGCATTGCATTATTTCTGCATTATGAACTACCTGATTGTTGCATTACGCATTGCATTATTTCTGCATTACAAACTACCTGATTGTTGCGTTACACATTGCATTATTTTGAACTGCTTGATTGTTGCATAACGAACTGCATTATTTTTACATTGCAAAGTGTCTGATTCTTGCATTACGAACTGCATAGCATTGTATTAGGTGCAGTGGATCATGTAGAATTGCTCATTAATAAAGCCAGAACTTACAAGGGCTGGCTGGCCTAATAACCGGCCAGGAAGAATATTACAAATATGCATATGTTGGATTTATATTGTGTGGTCTTATCATATATCTTTTTATATAAATTTATACTTGTTTAATGAAACTCGTGTGGAGTCCATTTGTGGTGTCATCATTGGTTTACTGAGAGCATGGTTGCAAATACTTTTCACACTTGCCTTGAAGATAAGCCTGGCTGCTCGTGACAAGTTACCAAGGGGGTGAGCAGGGGCTATCTGAGAAGGTGCCCTTCCTTTCCCTGACGTGGAAGCAAGGGTCCCTATTTGGCCTAAGGTACCTACCTCAGCCAACTAGCGACCCCCAGGTCTAACAAAAACGTTGTCTCCTATTTCTATTTTTTCCTACTTACTTTCATTTGTTTTTGATTCACCACAAGCAATTCACTCCATGGCCCCAGATGAATTCTAAATGTTGCCTACTTTTCAACAAGGATCAGCCTTTCACTTCTCCCACATTTCTCAGGATGTGGGGAATAGGGATGCAAATATTCCTTGAATAACTTCTATGGGAATTGTTTTTTGAAGGGTTAAGCACAGACTGCTGAAACATCAAAAGGGATCCACACTAGGTGGAAAAGCTTCACCACTTCAGAGGTTAAAAGGGGTAAATATAGCTCTACCTATATATTCTTGACTATACATTTGTAGTCGACACCCTACAGTCAATATTTTTATAGGCCGATGTGAAAGCTCAATATTTTGGTAGTACACCCATCCTGTGCACACAGAAAAAGTGCATCAATAATATTTACAAATGAGACGGGTGCTCCTCATTATACACAGTGGCAGCTGGCAGGCAATGGGGGAGTGTGGAGGTGGCGGGCCAAGAAACAAATAATAGAAAAACACCTTTTGATGGCCGCCGTCTCCCTTCCGTCGAAGCTCATCTTCATGGCGAGTCCCGGAAGGAGGAAGCACATACGCTCCCCTAAGCCAATCAAAATGCTGCAATGCAGTGCTGTGATTGGACTGAGCGCCGTGGTTCGGTGCTCAGACAGGGACTGGGGACTTGTGCATTTTCCCTACCAGACTGTGCATTACAGCCTGGTGGGGAACATGCAAAGCGTGCATGACTGTTTGGCCGGCCCAAGACAGCCGGCCAAACAGTCAAGCGGACATAGAGTGTGCCACCACTCCTCCCACTGTGACACCAGCCCCACCCCACCCTAACCCAGCTCACCAGCTACAAAAAATAAAATGATAATAACAAATGTATTACCATTTTATTTTTCCCTTTTTTCACTGCTCTGAGAGCAATGGGGCGATGCTCCTCCATCTTAGTGGGGGAGCCACCAAGCTCTTTTCCCTGCACTGGATTAATAAACCGCGTGTAATGCAAAGAACTGGTCTGATCCGAACCTAGTACTGCGCATACGCAGTACTGAGAAAAGGCACTATCAGCTAACACATCTGGCCAATGTTTTCTTTTTTCATACTAATTTTGAGGATTTAACCCACATACCAGTTTAATCCTGAAAGCAATATCTTGTTTTCAGGATACCTTGTGAACTCCTCCTATAAATTACAGACAATATCGAAATTTGTAACCACTAAACAGTTAGATCAGAAAAATTGTAAAATAGTCAGTGCATTCTGTAACGTTAAAGGGCATCCTGTGGTTGGTTTTCAGTGCCGGTAAAGTGATCTCATATTCAGTTGCCAGCCTTGATAGGTGGCAGGATGCCCAGAATGTTTTATTCTTAGCTTAAGTAAAAATGAAGCAGGGTAAGTTACTGTAGAACTTGTAAACATAGTCTCCTTTGAAACCAGAAACAGGTCAGAGATATGACATAGGCATGACAGCAGTTTTTTGTAAGATATTTCTATTCTACCTCATTGAGACGAGTAAACACAGGATGTTATTTCACATACATCGCCATGTTGAACAGCATATGATTTGGTGGAGAGAAAGTAATGGGTCAATGGTAATGGAACACAGCCACTTGGCAAGACATGTATTTTCTATTTAGGCAGCTCTATAGGAAGCCAGTGGCATTACAGGGTTAGTAAATGTCATGCCACTCTCAGCATCAACATCTCACTGTAGCTTGAAAAACACCAGAGAGAAGGAAAGGGAGAAGACAGAATGCAAGGCATTTTCACTTGGTCCTGTGACCTGGAACAGTGCCACCATCTATAATAGGATTAACAACATTCAAGTATTGGCATTTTTGTTAAATGTTTTACCAGTATCCTTTACTGGTAATAATAAACGTACAGCTGCACGCACAGATTTACCATAATTTATTGGAGTCACAACTATTTTCAACACAATTATTCTTTCTTAGTGTTTTCTTTTAATGTCATCATTATGTTACATTGTCCTCCTTGCGATTCCAGCTATTCACAGACGTTTCATAGCCCACAACTGACCCGTTTAATCCACCAGCGACAACTTTATGAAGACATTCAGATGATTTTTCCAAACGTAGATATGGGTGACCTGTCACATTTTCTTTCTGACGTTTCTTCTACGTAATTGCCTGAACCTAGAGCGTTGCTGCTCTTCAGTAAAACAAGGTTTGTTATTTGGCGTAATACAGGACCGCCGGTGAATAATCTTGTTATTGTACAGAGCCTCCAGTCATGTGTTGTTGACTTTCTCTGTGTCCTGTGCGGTGTCCAATCTTCAGATGGCCGGGTGGGGTCGCACTTTGTGCTCCTCGTGGTTTCACTACACAGAGTAATGTTGATGGATGCTTCATTTCAAATACCGAAATATCTTTCATATTTTAAAAGAGCAGGTTAGTCAAAATACAAACTCCTGTTCATGTATCGGTACATGTTCTACCTCCGAGAATCTGTGGCGTAACTAGGTTGTAGTAGGCCCTAGAGCAAGAAAAGTAACTGGGTCCCTTTACTAAGGTGACCTCCACAATCTTTTAGCTGCCCCTTTAACATAGTGTGCATCTGCCGCATCAAAACTCACTATCATTCTCATACACACACTATACTATTTCCACTCCCTGCATGGTATTTCTGCAAGTCAAAATCATAACCTAAAAAGCATTTCCAAAGCCAATAGATTTGGCCATTCTAAAGTGCATGCACACAAAGACATAACATGCATAGACTCCAACCCACACGCTGCTGGCCTCACATAGGCGCATTTCTTATTCTGAACTCACACAGGCGAAACAACCTTAAGCATGTAGACCACTCACCCTGCACCCTCAAAAGACAATGTTAATTTTAGATTCACACGAACACACCACTTACAAAACATGGTGGGAATCCTGCCGTCACACAAGTACACTCTTAACACATAGGTACACCACTCACTAGGAAGGAGAAGAGTTAGGACAGATGGTGGAACAGAAGGCATAAATTGAGTATCTGGTGCATCGGCCTACGAGTGCAATTCAAAGCTTTTCATGTAAGCTACCCTGACACCTGAATGTCCTCTAAGGTTGTTTAATCTCCTATCGGCCACATGTGGACCATCAGGGAGACAACCTTTACAATGCAACTTTTACTACGCAGTGCCATTACGACGCAACTTTTACAAGGCAAACCATTACAACGCATTGCGCTGGGGGGACGCTCTAGGATAGGGAATAGGTTTAATTTACTATCCAACACCTTCCCTACTATCCACGGGGACTGGGGTTGGAATAGTAAATTAAACAATTCACTACCCAGCGCCCCAAAGCACTTTGCGTTGTAAAAGCATGCGTTGTGAAAACCGCGTTGTAAAGGCATGCTTTGTGAAAGCATGCGTTGTGATGTCATACATCCGGACCATCACTGCAGACTATGTGAGTCTGATCTTTTTGTATTTTTGTGGGGAAGAGTGTTGACCTAAAAAAGAAAGTCACACTTGACTTCTAAAAAACAAGGTGATGGTGAAAGAAATAAAGCAAAAGAAAAGAAAAAAATGGCAACTAAATGTGGAGGGCATGGGCTTCAATAAAAAAGATTAAAAGGTAAAACTTTTCACTGGGCTGGCATCTTGAAACAGTAAAAAAGGATATACTACAGACTGCAGAATACCAATCGTTTTAACCAAATAGAGTTTGTATAGCACAGCACTATCACCCCTAGAGGTATCTTGGCCCAGGAGGGAGGTGTGATGTCTCAGTCGAAAGCCACGTCTTGAGATTCTTTCCGAAGTCCGTCAAGAAGGGTGCTACAGAGCTGAAGGGGCATGGGTTCGAAGCACCCATCAGTGATGCCCGGTGCTCTGCATAAGAAAGTTGTGGTCCAGTAGCAATGGCAGCTGAGCTGATGGTACTCTCATTACTTAATTAGCACTAGTCTGCAGTTACAGGTGAGCTGCTGGGGGATGGACTAAAGGAAATGCCTCCTGAGATCGGAGACCCCTGAATGCACAGTAACAGAGCAAGGGACCAAAACACTATTACTTAGACTCCTAAAGACCAGCAGTTATGTACTAGGAAGAGCCAAACATTGGCAACAAAATCCATGACGGAAGAGGCCAGATCCACTGCCCAATTGTATGTATGCTGCTCTGAAGGGCTGAACCAATATGTGAATGCCACTCTGTCCGGTGAATAACAGAAGGGGGCTTACCCAAAGTCCATTTCCTCTAAGCAAGATTATGTTTTATTTTTTAGAAAACACAAGTCTAGTAAGAGAGCTGAAGCAGTCTTTTGGCCACGCTTAAAACACATAGAACTAGATAGAGCACAGGAAGCAGAAGGGCCGTGTGTCACAGGTTCACATGCCTGAAACAAACAGCATTGGTAAAGAGCATTACAATCTTTCCTGAAAGACATGGAACAAGTGAGGTACTGCAGGACCAGTGCAGTTTTCCTTCAACGATATGGAACATGTGTGGTACTGCAGTCCACGCTAGTGCAAGCTTCCTTCAAAAACATGAATCAAGTGTGCTACTGCAGGGCCAGTCACTGCAAGCATCCTTCAATGACAGAACACATGTTGTACTCTAGGGCCAGTGCAAGCTTCATTTAAAGACATGAAACAAATGTGCCACTGCAGGACCAGTGCAAGCTTCCTTCAATGACATGGAGCAAGTGTGGTACTGCAGGGCCAGTGCAACCTTGGTTTAAAGAGATGGAACAGGTGTGGCACTGCAAGGCCAGCCAGAGCAACCTTCCTTCAAAGACATGGAACACATGTGGTACTACATCAACAGCCCGTACAAGTTTCCTTCAAAAACATGGAACAAATATGGTACTGTAGGGCCAGTGCACTGTTTATTCAAAGATTGGAACAAGTGTGGCAGTTTGGTGCCAGTGCAAGCTTGCTTAAAAGATATGGAACAAGGGTGTTACTGCAGGGCCAGTGCAAGCTTCCTTTAAAAGCATAATACAAGTTTGGTGCTGCTGTGCCAGCCAGTACAAGCTTCCTTCAAATACATGGAAGAGGTGTGGCACTGGGAAGCACCATTTAACTCCTCCCTTAGATATAACGAATAAGTAGCATTTCAGATTTGGTACAAGTGTAAGGAATAGCACTGGGATGCATGAGTGCAAGCTTGACTAACATGCATAGTAAGATTGCCAAGCACAAAACAAGAAGAGTACCCGGGGGGAGTATACACTTCCCTCACACTCATAGAACACATACTGATCTGACCAGAAACAATGCAGGCTTCCCTCCTATGCACAGAACATGGACAGCATCTGTAGCAGCAGTCCACACCTGTGTATAAACACAAACACACACAATGTACAGCATTTGGCAGCAGTTGGAACTCGCCTCACACAACACAGGTACAAGATGGTCAGCAGCAGAGCATGCTAAGATATCCTCACATACAAACCATACAAAAAAGGTATCACACTGGCAGCATCATCAAAGCCAATTTCAGGCACAGAAAACCCAGAAAAAAGTATGGCGGTGGGTGAGCCAATGAAAGCTTGACCCAGATGTCAGGCTCTGATTCAGCTTGGAGTCAGCTTGAGCCCTCAAGCCCAAAATGAATTGAGTTTTCAAATGGCTTCTGACTGTTGCTCATGCTGTAACCACAAGAACCAAGAATGGAAGACAAAGCATTAACCCTTTCCATGCTGATGACGGAACTGCTCCGTCATCAGCTGCGGTTGGGCTGTGCTGATGACGAAGCGGTTCCGTCATGGCCCGGCCGCCGCACCTGCGCGGCGCGTTCTATTGAGCGGGCGGGGCCATGACGGAACCGCTCCGTCATGAGCACAGCCCAACCGCGGCTGATGACGGAGCAGTTCCGTCATAAGCATGCGGCCGCCGCGCGGCCGCCCCGCCCCCTTAGCGCTGCGGTGGAATAGCCGCCGCAGCGATGCGGTTAAACTTTGATGTTAAACTAGAGCAGGAAAAGGATATCAATTTAGTGGGTAAATTACACAATATGAAACCAGAAATGCTGGGATCAATCTCAGCTTGGTCATGTGACCATATTGTGCCCTCAGCAATTATTTCATTTTGTCATACCTCCTTTTTTTCATTATTGCCTATGAGTAAACCTTGAGATAGGTGAGGATGTGTGTTGTACAAAAACGTCTTGTGTGGTAATGAACTACCTCCATGTAAAATTAGAATATAGCCCACATATTGGGTGCACCTGACTTTTGACTTGTTTCTTTGTGAACTAATTATATTGTTGTCAGGGTGGGGAGTATGGGCATGCATGTTTATAGGTTCATGTTTGAAAACTATCACTTTTATTAAATGCCTCTCAATGAAATGATATAATTGCACGTACTAAGGTGAAACGCTTGTTAACGAAATATCCATTTTAAAATTTTGAAGACACTTTACCATATGATTACATATTATTTGTTGCATAATTTTCATGCGAAATGTTTTTCTGGCTCAGCTCGTGCCTGGGCTCTTACAGTCAAGATGGTCTCCTAGGGCCAAGTCGAACCCATGGATCACCCACTTCTACTACTGTTCATAACAGTTATTTGAGTGCCCCTTCTCTATGGGGTATATTTACAAGGGGTTATCCTCACCAGAACATTACTTTTGTTTACATTCTGGTGGTGGTAATCCTGTCACCTTATTTACAAGGCGGGGATAAGCCACTTAAATCTTAACGCCGCCTTGTAAACAATGGCCCTATTCATGCTGCACATAGCGTGGAAGGGGCAGGCAATGGGTGTTGCAGTAGGCATCCGCCGCAACACCTATTGATTTTTGATGCTGCTCCCTATTTGCAAGGCTGGAGCAAATATGGGGCAGCACCAAAAACAAGACCAGGGAAAACTTGGTCTCAAACTGGCACAATGAGGAGCACATATAGAAAGAGCAAATCACCATTAGTGATTGTTCATGTGCAGGAAGGTGTCCCTTCCTGTACATAAAGAATCAATAAATAATTATGAGTTGCAACCTCTATATGTGCTGAATTGTTCAGCACACATAGAAGTTACAAATCGCCATTAGTTGCATTCTCTGCTAGATTTAGTGCCGCGCTAGGGGAAACGCAGTGGAGCAGCCTATTATTGTAAATACGGCGCATCCCTGTGTTTTCAGAATGTCGTCGCCCGACATAACCAATTGTGGAGTAATACTGCGCTCCACCATTCTGTTATGAATTTTCTCACTGTGGGGACCAATGATCTTGGTATGCTATTTAGGGGAGGATTGCTTGCCCATAAGTGAGACTGAGCGCTATTGTGTGCTCGGTCTGAAACATTAATGTCACTGTAGAGAGAGACAGGAGTAGGCAGACAGGAGACAGTGTCTACAAAGGCTTTGGAGCACTCTGTGCCACAGGCGATGCTACATCCCTAGAAAAATTTCCTGGGTAATTTATCCTCTTCCAGTCTCTAAATGCATTGCTGTCAGACAGACAGGCCCTGAGAAAAATCCCTGCGATTTAAGCTTACGGATCAGATTCTCTGGGGCAGATTCACAAGCCCCTTGCACCACCTTTGCGTCACTTTTCCCACGTTAAAAGTGACGCAAAAGTGGCTCAAGGGGCTTGTAAAACTGCCCTTCCGTCTTTGCACATGGCGGAAAACTGCAAGCTGGGCATGGAACTCCGCAGCACTTGAAAAATAATTTGAGTAGGCTAGAAAATCAGATTTGGGTGGTGTTGAAATTCCAATTACCCTCACTTCTATTCTTTCCACCACCAGCACATCTACCACCAATTGCTGGTGTGAGCCCTGTAATACCCCTATGATGTGCCAAGGAAGGGTTTTCCATTGGTTAGTCAAAGGTAATGAGAAACACAGAATGCAAGATGAGTGAATGACAGCCATCAAAACAGCAGAACTATGCTCAGGTTCTACAACAGGGAAAACTGTAGCCCAATAACTCAGGTACTCCAGGAAAAAAACTATAAAAGTCCCTAGTGGAGCGTGATACCAGTATATCATAGTCAGAATATCGTCTGACATAAACTGTGTCCCCACAAGAATTAATAATAGAACATATACTCCCAATGGGATGATATTTTGTAAACAATACTAACTACTCAGGGGCAGATTTATGAAGGCCTTGCGCCGCCGGTGCGTCACTTTTTCCCATGTTAAAAATGAAGCACCGGCGGCGCAAGGCCTTCATAAATCTGCCCCTCAGTATTTATGTCAGACAATATTTCTGCAGACGATATTCTGACTTACAACCTTTTAAGTTGAAACAGGCACACAACAGTCAAACCCCACAATAGCAGTAATGTTCTTTCGTCTAAGGTGTTTCTAGTGGTGGCACTGGTCTTAAATGCTTTGACTATGTACTAGCCGTTTCCTCTTCTTCATCCCAAACCTTAGATCATGAGGTGTGTGCAGGTATTGGAATCAGGTACCTCACTGTCTAACTAAAACAATTTTTTTTTTAACTAGGCTGTGTCCCAAGTATGCTACAAAGGACCGGCTCTGGACAAAATACAAAGACAAAATGCAGCTAGTGCTTAGCACAATGGTATTGTTGCGTGTGAACTGATCTGTGTTCATGCAGTATTTATATTATCTTTCTAATGTCTTTCCATCCCGCCTTCATCCTTTTCTGCTCTATTCTATTTATGTCCCTCTCCTCCAGTCCAATACCACTCCCTCTACTCCCCGTATTCCCTCCCTCAGCCTTGCTATGCTCTCCACATGTCATCCTCTACTGGATCACCTCTAGTGCATCACTCTCCTGCCTTTCTATCTCCACCCTACTCTCCCCCCTATCTATTTACCAGGGGCGGCTCCTCTGTTTGAGTGGAGGGGTGTCACCCCACTAAGAAAGCCCCAGGCCAGAGCAGAAAAAAAACAGTAATAAAATGTATTTATTACCCTTTTATTTTTCAGCAACCGACTCATCCTGAACTGAGGGCGGGCCAGTGCTGCCGTGCCGAGTGGCAGCCACAGGGAGCTGCGAACTTTAAAATGTGCATGTAACTTTGTCCGGTCATCTTGCAACGGCCAGCCAGACATGCGCATTTTAAACTTCTCTAACCTAGCTGCCTTAGACAACTAGGTTAGAGAAAGCACAGGCCTCCAGAGCTCTTAGGAGCACAGAGTGAGGCTGCTCCAACCAATCCTGGCGCTGCTCTCCTGCTGGTGAGAGCAGGGCCAGGATTGGTTTGGGGAGTTTGCTGCTGGGTCCCACATTGGAGCCTACCAGAAAAAACAAAGGAGGACGTCGCATTGGAAAGGAAGCCTGTTTTATTTTATTTTATTTTTTTGTCACCCACCCTCCGTACTCGGTAACCACCACTGCTATTCACCTACTCTGCACCTTCCCCACTAATATATTTTTGTGCAAGACCTTGAAGCACAGCTGTATCTTTGGTGACCATGCTCTCAGATACATAAGTAAATTGCCTAATATCAGAGAGGACGTTGGTCAAAGGCATGTGTCAGCAAAGGTTGTGTAGGCTGCACTGTCAGGTTCGTGGCAGTGCCGCAGATACTACTCTGAAAAGAGCTGAGAAACAATGAGTTTGGCGAACAGGACCTTCTTCATGTTTATGAAAGAGAACCCGTCAGCCAAACAACACCTGCTCTAAAATGTACTGTTGATAATCGTACTATGAGGAATCTGCAGTTTCTTCTCAATGTTTATAAGGAAAAACTGTATGAAAATCCTTTGTTTTATGGATGGAGGCAACTTATACTTATTCTCACAGACTTCTGTCTGTTTGGGGCGATTTACATTTTTCCCCACTGAACTCTGTTTTCCTGGGCGAGACTTTCAATTTTCTCACAAATCTGTACATTTATTTATTTTATTTATTTATTTATTTAAGCTTTTATCGCGCACAGCTACCCACAGTGGGTTTCCCGGCGCCAGGGATAGACTGTAGAAGAAAGGACGGTGCAGCACCTGACTTGAGGCCACAACCAACTATTGGCTACGCTTAGTGAAAAGTAGTGTCTTCAGAGCCCTACGGAAGCGAAGTAAGTTGGTCTCTAACTTTAGTGCCAGTGGGAGGGAGTTCCAATATTTAGGGCCCAAAATAGAAAAGGAACGGCCTCCCATTTTTGTCAGCTTACATCTTGGCACTGTGAAATTGCCAGTGTCCGATGACCGTAGTGGGCGCAAGGGTCTGTAAGGTTTTACCAATCCTTGAATATAAGCTGGAGCGCTACCCTGCTTGGTCTTGAACATGTAACAGAGTGCCTTGAATTTAACACGTTCGGGGACGCTCAGCCAATGAAGGTCACGCAAGGCGGCAGCGGCTGAAGTGCGTCTAGGGACGTTCTTTAACAGGCGCGCAGCCGCATTTTGTACAACCTGAAGCACATGTATGGTAGCTTTATCTGCGCCCAGGTAGAGAATATTGCCATAGTCCAGGCGTGATGTTACAAGTGCCTGGACTACGGTTCTGCGAGAGGAGAGGGGGAGCATCCACAGAATCTTATGAAGCCACCGCAGCGTTGAGAAGCAAATGGCTGCAACCTTAGTGGCCTGTTGCTTCATAGTTAGCCTGTCGTCAATAATGACACCCAGGTTACGAGCTGCAGAGGATGGTGTCGGCGCATTTCCCAGTTCAATGGGCCAATGACGGGGGCCCCAGAGATGTTTGTTCCGACCCAGAATGACCACCTCGGTCTTCTCCCCATTCAGCTTGAGACAATTTCTCCGCATCCAGTCGGCCACAAGGAGGAGGCCAGACTTGAGTGCGGAGGTATTGTTCTCATCTCTCCCTGATAGGGAGAAGACAATCTGGGTGTCATCTGCATAGGAGAACAAGGTTAGCCCAGCCTGTTCAACTATGGTCGCCAAGGGTTTAACATAAATATTAAATAATAAAGGGCTAAGAATTGAACCTTGGGGAACGCCGCGGGTAGATGGGCAGATGGTGGAAGCTGCTTTAGGGGAAAACACTTGAAAGGTTCGGTCGCTAAGGAACGACACCACCCAGGCCAGGGCCTGGCCTGCCACACCTAGAGATTTCAGAGAGTCAATAAGGATGGAATGCGACACGGTGTCGAAGGCTGCGCTCAAATCCAGCAGGATGAGCGCCATGGTGTTTCCCTGATCGACACCGTGCCTAAGACTCTCTGTTACCCCCAGGAGGGCAGTCTCAGTTGAGTGCCGCGGCCGAAAGCCCGACTGCGAAGGATGGAGAAAAGCAGTGTTTTCGACCAGTTTGGAAAGCTGGGAATTGATATGTCTCTCCAGTATCTTCGAAAAGATAGGCAACAATGATATAGGGCGGAAATTGGCAGAGTTGGAAGAATCTGCACCCATTTTTTTCAATAAAGGTACAACCATGGCGTGTTTCCAAGGTTGGGGGACATGGGCCTCACTCAGAGAAGCGTTTAGTAGTTTGATAATAATAGAGTGCGTGAGGGGATCTAATTGTTTTAATATTTTGGCCGGGAGAGCATCCCGTGGGGAGCCCGATCGCACACTATTTAAGCAGGAGACAAAGGAGATGGCATCTAAAGGCTGCCAAGTAGTGATTACTGCATCAATAGCGGTGTTCACCGGTTCCTGGACCATATCAGGGGCAGTAAAAGTAGTCCCTGGGAGTGTGGTAAAATGGTCGTAGATAAGATCAACTTTATTTATAAAGTAATCTGCCAAGGATTGACACTGGGCGGCATCAAGTGCCGGGGGGGGGAGGAGTAGAATTTGCACCGGTCAATTTTTTAACAACAGAGAATAGCACCTTTGGGAAATTTTGTGCATCAGTCACAGTTTTTTTAGTATAATCTGCTTTAGCAGTTTTACAGCTATTGCGGTACTTTTTCAAGGCTTCTTTATAGATGACTTTACGTGAGGGGGAATAACCTTGTCTCCATTTACGCTCCAAGGTCTTACATTGTGAGCGGAGGCATTTTAGTTGTTCAGAGTACCACGGAGCCGGAGGATGATGTAGGGAAGCAGACTTCGATGTCATCGGTAACGCCGAATTAACAGCATTAGTTAGCCACAGTTCAGTGGCACAATTGAGTGCAGCAACTGGTAGTTCAGTACACGGAAGTGTTTTGATCAACAGCTTATTGAATTCTGGCATGTTGATCTTCCCCCAATTCCGAGCTGGCCTAGCAGTTTCCACCTCAGGTCTTATTGCTGTTTCAGCCATATCTAAAGAGAAAAGGGACGGCTAAATGGTCGGACCAGGCAATTTGTAGGGCTTCTATAGAGCAGTCTAAAGAAAGATTGGACAGAATCAGGTCTAATAGATGACCGGCACAATGTGTGGGACCTGTGTTTTGAAGTTGAAGATTAAAAGCTTCCAGAATGGAGAGAAACTGATTTCTATAAGGACACTCGTGGTCTTCTAGATGTATATTTAGGTCCCCTAATATCGTGAAATTCGACGCTTTGAGCAGTACTGGAGCTAAAAAATCCGGTAATGATGTTAGCCATGAGCTCGCTGTCCCAGGGGGACGGTATACCAATAATCCTGACAACGTAAATTGGGGGGTAATGGTCAGTTTAAATAGGGCTGATTCACAATCTTTTTGAGTAGCATCTACCAATTTACAAGTGTATACATTCCTGTAGACAATTGCAATTCCGCCACCCCTGCCAGAAACCCTATCCTGACGAAGAATGGCATAATTGGAAGGAATTGCATCTGCAATGTCCGGACCTGAGCAATCCCAGAGCCACGTCTCAGTCAGGAATACCGCATCAGGTTGATTTTCAACAAGAAAATCATGGATATTATATCTATGTTGTGGCAAGGATCTGCAGTTGATGCTCCAAAATCTTAAAGGGGGGCGAGTGGAAGCTGTCCTGGAGCATGCCTGCCTCTTTCGTCTACCTTGGTGTTGAAGAGATCTGCATTTAGTAGGGGTTCTTAATGAGAAGCTGCAGCGAGTACAGCTGAACTTGTGAGGCGGGAAAGGGCAGATAGAGCAGTTATTATTAAGAGCACCGCGTAGTGCATATTGTTATTGTTATTGTTAAGGTTTTTGTAGAGCGCACAGTAACCCTGGGGCATCCCGGCGCTAGAACCTGTTAGTCATGAGGGGGAAGCAGCGGGAGGGGGGGAGGGATCAGGGGAACAGATAGGTTTTCAGGGCTTTCCTAAATTGGAGGAGAGTTGGTTCGGTTCTCAGTTTCCGGGGGAGACTGTTCCAGATTTTTGCCGTGTTCACTGAGAAGCGGCGACCTCCCGTTCGGGCCCTTTTGACTTTATGGACCGTGATGAAGTTCTCATGATTTGACCGGAGTGCTCTGGTGGCTTTGTAGGGGATAATACAGTCTTTGAGAATGGGTGGTCCTTTGTTATGGAGAGTTTTATGTGCCAGGCAGAGGGCCTTGAAGACTACCCTTTCTCTGACTGGCAGCCAGTGAAGCTGTTTCAGGGCTGGCTTGGCCGAGGATCTGGCCGGGGTGTTGGTTAGAAGTCGGGCGGCCACATTCTGGATTCTCTGAAGGGTGTTGAGTGTGACTTCCGGTGCTCCCAGATAGATTGCGTTGCTGTAGTCTAGCCGAGACAAAATAAGGCCCTGAATCAGCAGTTTTTGGGAGGTGAAGGGGAGTAAGGGGAGCACTTTCCTGCACGCCCTGAGGAGTCCAAAGCATGTACCGGCCACTTTTTTTGCTTGGACTCTAAAGGAGAGATCTTTTTCCATCCAAACCCCCAGGCTCTTGACTTCATCCTTGGGGGTGGGGGGGGTCGCCTAAACAGGAAGGCCACATGGTGGGCGGCAGGGAGGGCCCTTTTTGTCCGAGCAGCAGGATTTCGGTCTTAGACCCATTAAGTTTTAATGCCGAGGAGTTCATCCAGTTGTGGATTTCCATGAGACACCCGTGTAGATTGGAGGGTTCTTGGTCCGGGTGTGAGAGGGTCACCACCAACTGGGTGTCATCGGCATAGTTGATAATCGTCACACCGAACGGAGTGACCACCTCCTCTAAAGGGGACATGTAAACGTTAAACAACGTTGGGCTTAATGAAGAGCCCTGCGGTACTCCGCAGCGGAGAGGGACCGCCGGGGAGCGACCATCATTCTCCCAGACCTGGAAGCAGCGGTTATTCAGAAATGACGTTAGCCATTTCAGTGCCGTGCCCTTCACTCCAATACCTCTCAGACTATGGATCAGGACCTGGTGGTTGACAGTGTCGAAGGCCGCACTGAGGTCCAGGAGGATCAATGCCACTGATCCTCCTGTATCAAGAATGCTTCTGGCCTTCTCTACTGCCGCCAGGAGGGCGGTGTCGGTGCCCTGGCCAGGGCGGAAGCCTGTCTGTGAGTTTCTCAGAAGGTTGTTGGTTTCTAAGAAACAAGATAGCTTTTTATTAACGATTTTTTCCGTTATTTTGCTATTCGCTGGGAGGAGGGAGATTGGCCTGTAGTTGGCTAAGTCCTGCGGGTTTAGTGAGGGTTTTTTTAGTAGACCCTTAACTACTGCTGCTTTCCAGCTGGGGGGGACTTCTCCCTGTGAGAGGGAGGCGTTAATGAGGGTAGTGAGCGGAGGGATTACTGTGGGGGCTACCTTTTTCAGGAAGCGCACTGGGGCTGGGTCGCTGGGGGAGCCACTTTTGATGGATGCAAACGTAACTGCTACTTCCTCCGCAGTGACAGGACCGAAGGTGTCAAGGGAGGGTGCCTGGGGGTTGAGTGGTGGGGTGTGAAGGGAGGGAGGATTGGGACTGTCATCCCTCGTGCGACCGGGGTCGGGAGAGGGTAGGGAGGCGAGAATAGTTTGGATTTTTTCATCGAAGAAAGTTGCCAGCTTTGTACATTTGTTTTCCGCGGCTATGGGGTCCAGGGGTTTCGTAGGGGGGTCTGGGGGTTGAAGGAGTTCTTTTAGGATGATAAAAGTTTCCTGAGCGGAACAGGATGCTTTTTTAATTCTTTCTTCATAGAAAGACCTCTTGGTTTTCTGGAGCGTGAATTTGTAGGTCTTTAAGGAGGAACAAAATGTATCTTTCTTCTCTGTTGACTTATCCTTCCTCCATGTGCGTTCGTTCCTTTTGCATTCCTTCCGTAGAGTATTAAGTTCGGTGGTGTACCAAGGGGAGGGGTTAACTCTCTTGGTTTGTTTGAGGATGTTGGTTCGGGGAAGGAGGCAGTCCAGAGATTGGGTGAGCCACGTATTAAATTCTGAGTCCGCGATTGAGGGGTCGTGGTTAAGGGAGGGGGTAGATTCCCTTAGTTTGGCTGCCCATTCTTCCGGAACGAGTTTGTGCCAACGCCTGGTAAGGCTTTTGATTCTAGGCTGTTGGGGAGGACAGATGTCGAGATTCCATTCGAAGGGGATCAGGAAGTGGTCTGTCCAAGGGAGAGGGATGTGCACACGTGTTTTAAGGTCATCGATGTTCGTGAAGATCGGGTCCAGTAACGGGCCTTTGTCGTGGGTGGGCAGAGGGTTCGTTAGGTGGAGGCCGATGGAAGAAAGGTCAAGCCGCAGCTCCGCTGCAGGGACGTTGGAGGGATCTAGGAAATGCAGATTAAGGTCTCCTAGTAGGAGGAAGTTAGAGGACGTCGTGGCCTTGAGGGTGACATACTCCATGAGTCTGCTGGGAAAATCGGCAGGTGGGCCGGGGGGGCGGTATATAAGTAGGCCCGACATGGATGTTTCAGGCGAGATTTGTATGGTGAAGTGGCAGCTTTCACAGTCTTTAATTTTACCGTCAGTAGTTCTACACGTGAGGTGATGTTTGTGTATTATAGCTAAACCACCTCCTCTGCCACTGGGTCTATTTAATGCGCAGATTTGGTACCCGGGCGGTAGGGCATTCACAATGTCCGGGCCATTGTCAGGGGTAAGCCACGTTTCTGTGAGAAACAGAATGTCATAGCTTTGTTCTTCAATGAGGAGTTGTAACTCGTGAGCATGTTAGCGACCTACAGTTCAGCAGGCCTAGCTGTAAGCCCCGACGATCTGATCTTGTACGAAGCGTGTTACAGAGGTTGCAGCTGGCAAAAAGATTGTCTCCCGTATGAATGTAGTTGCAGGTGGGGTGTTTAGGTGGTTTCAGGGCCATGAGCCTGTCACGGGTATAAGAAAGGTCGAGCCCCGGCAAAACGGGCATAGTGACCGGGCCTAGGGCCGTCCTGGCCCGGACGGGCCCAGACGGGCTTGCCTTAGGCGCGCCCGCTGCGCCCGTCCGCTGCGCATACGGTGTAAGCGCATACTATCAAGGGGGAAGAGGGCGGGGGGCGTGGCCTCGAGTGGGCGTGGCCTCGCGTCTCGCTGTCAATGGAGGCGAGAGTAGTCAGGGAAAGTGATTTGCACCGACAGCGCTGAAATCGGCTGTGCAGCGAGTGACTTCCCAGCAGCGTTCTAAGGTGCCAAGAGCGGCGTGCTTTCTAAAATCACAGGTAAATGGTGACACACAATTTTTAAAAATATGAGCAGACAAACTCCCGGCTAATCGCCTCAGGAGGAGACAAGTTCTGACTTAGAGCGCTCGCATTCAGCGCTTTAAGTTGTGCGGGGCGGGGGGCGTGGCCTCGAGTGGGCGTGGCCTCGCGTCTCGCTGTCAATGGCGGCGAGAGTAGTCAGGGAAAGTGATTTGCACCGACAGCGCTGAAATCGGCTGTGCAGCGAGTGACTTCCCAGCAGCGTTCTAAGGTGCCAAGAGCGGCGTGCTTTCTAAAATCACAGGTAAATGGTGACACACAATTTTTAAAAATATGAGCAGACAAACTCCCGGCTAATCGCCTCAGGAGGAAACAAGTTCTGACTCAGAGCGCTCGCATTCAGCGCTTTAAGTCGTGCGGGGCGGGGGGCGTGGCCTCGAGTGGGCGTGGCCTCGCGTCTCGCTGTCAATGGCGGCGAGAGTAGTCAGGGAAAGTGATTTGCACCGACAGCGCTGAAATCGGCTGTGCAGCGAGTGACTTCCCAGCAGCGTTCTAAGGTGCCAAGAGCGGCGTGCTTTCTAAAATCACAGGTAAATGGTGACACACAATTTTTTAAAATATGAGCAGACAAACTCCCGGCTAATCGCCTCAGGAGGAGACAAGTTCTGACTCAGAGCGCTCGCATTCAGCGCTTTAAGTCGTGTGGGGCGGGGGGCGTGGCCTCGAGTGGGCGTGGCCTCGCGTCTCGCTGTCAATGGCGGCGAGAGTAGTCAGGGAAAGTGATTTGCACCGACAGCGCTGAAATCGGCTGTGCAGCGAGTGACTTCCCAGCAGCGTTCTAAGGTGCCAAGAGCGGCGTGCTTTCTAAAATCACAGGTAAATGGTGACACACAATTTTTTAAAATATGAGCAGACAAACTCCCGGCTAATCGCCTCAGGAGGAAACAAGTTCTGACTCAGAGCGCTCGCATTCAGCGCTTTAAGTCGTGCGGGGGGGCGTGGCCTCGAGTGGGCGTGGCCTCGCGTCTCGCTGTCAATGGCGGCGAGAGTAGTCAGGGAAAGTGATTTGCACCGACAGCGTTGAAATCGGCTGTGCAGCGAGTGACTTCCCAGCAGCGTTCTAAGGTGCCAAGAGCGGCATGCTTTCTAAAATCACAGGTAAATGGTGACACACAATTTTTAAAAATATGAGCAGACAAACTCCCGGCTAATCGCCTCAGGAGGAGACAAGTTCTGACTCAGAGCGCTCGCATTCAGCGCTTTAAGTCGTGCGGGGCGGGGGGCGTGGCCTCGAGTGGGCGTGGCCTCGCGTATCACTGTCAATGGCGGCGAGAGTAGTCAGGGAAAGTGATTTGCACCGACAGCGCTGAAATCGGCTGTGCAGCGAGTGACTTCCCAGCAGCGTTCTAAGGTGCCAAGAGCGGCGTGCTTTCTACAATCACAGGTAAATGGTGACACACAATTTTTAAAAATATGAGCAGACAAACTCCCGGCTAATCGCCTCAGGAGGAAACAAGTTCTGACGCATACAACTCTTCATATGAGTATGTAAGAATCATGATGAATATGATAGTTTACTCACCAAGGAGAAGAGTGTGCCAAGCCCAGAGCCCGGCCCAGCGTGGACGGGCAGGACTCTGGCTGGACTCAGGCGCTGCGAAGGCGCGCCCGCTGCGCGTAACCGCTGCGCTGAGTGACGAGCTTCAAGTAGGCGTGTGGCTCAATGAAAATGAAGCGCTAGAGCGCTGACCTGGCGATAGAGGGAGCGTCCTCCTCAAGATGGCGGCCCCGTGATCCCGGATCCGCTAAACAGTGGTGTGGTTACTCATTTAAATGCAAGTAATGGGCCAGGGGGGAGCGCAGCTAAAAGCAAGGTAAAACAAATGAAATTCTAAATCAAATATCCAAACAGGAATTTTTAAAAGCAAGCAAGCGCTATCACGCGAGCGCTAAGTGGTGTAGACTGCGCCAGGCAGGGTCACCTTATCCAGGCTGACCGCCGGCGGTTCCTCGCCTCAAGTAGGCGTGTGGCTCAATGAAAATGAAGCGCTAGAGCGCTGACCTGGCGTTACAAGGAGCGTCCTCCTCAAGATGGCGGCCCCGTGATCCCGGATCCGCTAAACAGCGGTGTGGTTACTCATTTAAATGCAAGTAATGGGCCAGGGGGGAGCGCAGCTAAAAGCAAGGTAAAACAAATGAAATTCTAAATCAAATATCCGAACAGGAATTTTTAAAAGCAAGCAAGCGCTATCACGCGAGCGCTAAGTGGTGTAGACTGCGCCAGGCAGAGTCACCTTATCCAGGCTGACCGCCGGCGGTTCCTCGCCTCAAGTAGGCGTGTGGCTCAATGAAAATGAAGCGCTAGAGCGCTGACCTGGCGATAGAGGGAGCGTCCTCCTCAAGATGGCGGCCCCGTGATCCCGGATCCGCTAAACAGCGGTGTGGTTACTCATTTAAATGCAAGTAATGGGCCAGGGGGGAGCGCAGCTAAAAGCAAGGTAAAACAAATGAAATTCTAAATCAAATATCCGAACAGGAATTTTTAAAAGCAAGCAAGCGCTATCACGCGAGCGCTAAGTGGTGTAGACTGCGCCAGGCAGGGTCACCGCGTAGTGCATACAACTCTTGATATGAGTATGTAAGAATCATGATGAATATGATAGTTTACTCACCAAGGAGAAGAGTGTGCCAAGCCCGGAGCCCGGCCCAGCGCGGACGGGCAGGACTCTGGCTGGACTCAGGCGCTGCGAAGGCGCGCCCGCTGCGCGTAACCGCTGCACTGAGTGACAAGCTTCAAGTAGAAATTAGAATTTAGAAATGCATTAGTATCCTTTATTTGAACCTGGCAATTCTTATTTCTGACTTTGTATTTCTGTATCTGTGATTTCAAGGGAAGCGTTGATTTATTTTGCATTGCCTATTCTACATTTGTTTGTATTAAAACTCTTTAACTTCCCATTGTTCTAGAACTCAGTGCTTGAGTGGACCCAGTCACCATTTTTTATTCTACTTTGCTATTTTTGGGCCTAATGTTAGGCAGGGTGGTCTCTCTTAACTGTAGATCAAGGATCCTGGAGCAGAATCCCCAGATATAATTTTGGGGTGATCAAGATATTTTGGTTGACTAAATTATTGGGGTTTGAGCTCTCACAAAATTGGTAGCAGAGAATGGCTGCATAAGAGCACCTCCTTTCTCTTGGAGATCCCTAAAGAAATCCAAAAGATTTTCTTGTGATTTTTAAGTCTTCAATCCTGGCTTGGGGGAGAAAGGAGTTTTTGCAACTTTGCCAAAAAATTCCAGTTTTCAGGAAATTACTAAGAAGCAACAAGCTAAGCATATGGTCTGGAGTGTGGGTATAAATAGGTAGAATTGATTTTATAAATGTGAATGGAATGTGTGTTTCGGAGATGTACTTTTGTGTCTTTTGTGAGATGTTTGGATATACAATGACTGTGGGTTCAGTTGGTAGATTGACCACTGCATTGATGTATTATTCATATTTGTAAACACATTTGAGGTTCTATTGGTTTATTGGTTTGGTTATCGGATTTGTTGAGTTCCAAGACCTCGAGATATATTAAAGTACATGTCTGTAATTATGGTGTGAAGATCAAGGCACAGATTACACATTGCTAGGGATTCTGAACTAACAAAATTGACTTTCCTAGGTTGCATGCTTAATTCTGTTTGGTGGAATTCTTGTTCTTGTACACAGAGCAGAGCGCACTGACTAGGATGATTGCTGCTGGACGGAGACTACCTAATGTGAATTGTGGTTTTCAAAGAGCTTTTCATTTTCTACTCAATTTGGAGTTTGCTATTGTTTCTGAAGTTTCATAAGTTTGATTGAATTGCCTTCATAAGATTTATTGACTTTTCCTACCCGTTTTAGGTTAAACAAACAAGGGGTGTTTGAGTTATTTGAGTTTAAAGAGGCTTTGTAGTTGTTTTCTTGTTCATTGGTAAGTCACAATGTGATTGGTTGCTCAGCCAGGGAGCTGCATTAGCATTGGTGAGATGACAACACAAAGCAGTGCTCTGATGGTTGGTTTTCTGGCGAAATGTCATAGGTGGACAGGTTGACTTTTGACAGAGCCTCGCTGTGACTGGTCATTGTTCACTAAGTTCTATGCTGTGATTTTGAATTGATTTGTGGGTTGTTTCCGTACAAAGAAGAATGGGATGATTGCTAGTAAAGCCTAAGGTTACTTTGGTACCTAAGGAAGGTAAAAATGTAAATGCGGAAGGAATGCCAGCTTATGAAAAGATGAAAGAAATTGGGTAGTACACATGCACCTGAATTTCAGAATGGTATAAATATACTGCCCATGATGAGGCTCTACAGTTTCCATTAGAGGGTATCTGTAGTGTCAGAAAGCTAGATTTCTTGAGACAGACCATGTATAACATGAAGCCGTCACCCAGACCTACACAGTTTGAGGCGCTTAAAAGGTGGGATCAAATGGCTACAAAGAAAGAAAGCTGTAAAACTGGTGAAGAGTTCTTTTAGACATTGACTTGAGAGAAAAATGGGTCGACAAGAGGAAAGCTGGAAAGAGGAAATTATTTATTGTAAAAAAACATTCCCTGCTATAGTTGCAGAGAGAGAGAAGACTACGATAAAATTAAACCAAAAAAGAAAGGGGAACATGCACACATATCAGATTAGGATGATGTGTTTATAGGTGAGCGTTTAAGTTCCGGACCATCTCCTTATAGAGATGTGCCTTCTGAAACGCAGCTACAAATTTTCGAACCAGAGAGAGAAGTGACAGTTGAGCCTCCTCCTAGAGGAATGTCTATAGAGGAGCCTCCTCCGACAGGCACTTTGAAAATTGAATTTGGTGAGATGCTTCAGGGCAGTGAAGATTTGAATAGCTTATAATGCTGTTAAAATTCAATATTTGATCAAGGAAGCGGGCAGATGGGCAAATGAGCCACATGATAAATTAGAAGAGTTGGCTGATGAATTAGAAGTAGACATTAGCAAAATGAAGAATGTGGAGCGAAATCATAAAATGGTTTTGACACATGATGAAATTAAGCAAATAGGATTGATTACTCTGAGAGCTCATATTAAAGATTTAATTGAGAAAACCCAAGATTGGAGTGATTTGAAAATATAAAGAAAAAGATAGAAAAAGGGGATCACAAATAAAAAGAGAATGAAAGGGGCCAAAGGCAGGGTGAGAAATGTCACAAGTGATTCAAAAGTTAAAATGGGGACGGTTTGGGAATTTCCTTTGAGGAAAGTTGATGGAGGGAATCTTGTGCATGTAACATGGACCCAATCAGATTTGTGGGCATTCAAGCCTAATTTTCTGGAATTGCGGGAGGATCCAGGATAGACAAATATAATGTTGTTATTGAGTATTTGAAAAAATTATTTCTTGAGAAGGATACAAAATTGGCATAACATTTTGAGAACTTCACAAGAGCCGAAGGTGTCATTGCAAATCCTTCTATGAAAGGATAATGCACGTTTGTAAGAAAACAGTAGAATAGAAAATCCTGAAAAAGATGGGGTTAATGGTTTCATATATGAATTTGTGAATAGACTGAGGCCAGAAATCAGTAACCACATTAAATAGACAAGATCATGATGTTGGCTAAGAATAGTAGTGATAACATTGAAACAAAGCAGAAAAAGCTTAAAGAAAAATTGATGATTGCTCAGACATGGCAGTTTGAGAAAGGGTCCAGGAATGAAATGGGTTCAAATATCATTTTTGTACAGAATGGAAGTGAATCGAATAAATCCAGTGCACATCTAAAATAGTGATAGAAGTAATGAAGTGAATGTGAGTGTTGAACTGATAAAAAAAGAACACAGACTTTAACTTCTGTGGGAAGATCAGGCACTGGAGGAGGGAGTGCTGCCAGAATCCTCCTTGGATTTAAGGGAATGTGGGGCAGCTTTCACAGATTCAGAGAAATAATATGATGGTTGCAAATATGTGGAATGCAGAACACAATGCGCAGTGTCAGAAATAATTATGCATGCCAATGCCAACATCACAGGTGATGCTGCAGAATATGAGGAATTTAATTCCCCTTAATTCAGGGTATCAGCAGAATCCTGGTATTCTGACTGATGAATTGGCAGGAAGTAGTTCACAATGATGGTACCTGAGGGGGAGGAGGATTGCATGCTTGGAGACATCATGGAGGTAGACCAAAGTAGCCCATATATTGACAGAGAAGCCAATGCCAACCCATTTAATTTTTTATTGATACAGGGCTACCCATTCCATAGTTTGTTTTGAGTAAGTCTCAAACCTACCCCTCCCTGAAAAAGAGTTTGAGTTGCAGGGATCAGTAATAAGCAAATTGTTAATCAAATTACAGAATACATTGCAGTTAAAATTGGACAAATGGAAAATAGGCATCAGTTTATTTGGTGTTATTCAAGTCCTTTGAATTTGTTAGGACAAAATTTATTGTGTAAAATGAACTGTGTAATAAATTGTACACCAGATGGTGTTGCAATAGAGACACAAGATGAGGACTCAGTTTTTAAGATGAGTTCTTCAGAGTCGAAAGTTGAATTGTTCCCGTTCCGACCAAAGACGACCTGCCTCTGGTTTTAAGATATACAGTGAAAGATGAGGTATGGGATTTTACAGGGAAGTAAATTGGACTAATTAAAAGAGCAAAGCCAGTCACAATAAAGGTTAATCCTAAAGCATTATTTTCCAAGAACTAGACAATACAAATAGACAAAAGTGGCAATAAATGGGAATGAAGCCAGTGATTGAAAAAATTATGGAACAGGGAATCCTTCTGGAGGTACTTGGCAGGGCTTGTAACTCTCCTGTGATGTGATTAGAAAAGTTGAATGGTGAATGGAAAGTTGTGCAAGATCTTAATTAACAAAATAGTTGTCTCCAGTGGTACCAAATCCAGCAGTGATCCTGTTTCAAATTCTATCAGAAGCAGAATAGTATTCAGCCATTGACTTAGGCCAAGCAGTCTTCTCAGTTTCCCTTCATGAAGGCTGTCAGTTTCTTTTTGCGGTCCAATTTTTAAATAAAGTTCTCATGTGGTATAGAATCCCACAAGGGTCAGGTGAAGCCCCGCAAAACCTGAAGAACTAGTCACTACTTTTAAAATGACCATGCAATTTCGTCTTGGTGCAGTATATTGATGACCTACTGATTGCATCAAAGACAAAGGAGGACTGTAAGCTTGATGCAATTGCCCTTTTGAATCATCTAGATGATTATGGACCTAGGTCTCCCTCACTTAAATGCTGTATTGTAAAAAAAGAAGTAATTTATCTCGGACAACATATAAAAAAGGGTGAGTAAAGTCTTAAAAGAACGCATATCTGTTATTCTGAAACTGAGTCAGCTGATTACCCAGAGGGAGGTTTGGATGTTTCTTGGAATTGTTGAATACTGACATCAGTGGTTTCCAAACTTTTCCCTGATTGCAAAGTCTTTCGTGAGATTGACATGCAGTGATGTGCAAGATCCTGTACTATTAGATTATGAAAGTACTGATGCATTTAGAACATAGAAATGGAGTTTGTGTCATCCACCCATACTCTGGATTTTGTCATGAAAAGAATGATGCGCACTCTCAGTTCTTACTCAAAACATGTAGGACAAATGCACCCAGTGGCATATCTTTCTGCTGCTTTGGGTCCAGTAACTATGAGTCTTCCAAGTTGTTTGAAATTGGTTGCAGTTCTTTGGCTGGCCATTGAACAAAGTAAAGGAATTCTGATGGGCCATACTTTAATTGTCTATGTTCCACATTCAGTTGAGATTCTTTTAACAAGGATGAGGACTCAACACAGGACAAATGGCAGACTGACTCATTATGAGCAGATCATACTTGGAACATAGAACATTTCCATTCAGAGATGTAATATTTTGAATCCAGCAACACTGCTTCCTTTTACAGACAGAATATGTGAAGATAGGGAAGGTGATGATGAAATTGATAATGAATTGGACCATGATTGTTTTGAGGTGGCTAGACTAAATTATGTGCAAAGCCCAGACCAGATATTAAAGAAACACCATTTGAAACGGCTGATCATACTTTATTTGTTGATGGCTCCTGTTTAAGAGACCTATATGGAGCACTGAGAGCTGCCTATGCAGTGTGTACTACCTTGGAGTGTGTACTACTTCTGAAACACTGGAAGAATCCTTTTTACTGAATGTTACCTTGGCACAGGTGACAGAATTGATGGCTTTAACAAGAACTTGCTTCCTACCGGAGAATTTAAATGTAACAGTTTACACAGACAGCCAGTCTGGCTTTGGTGTTTTTCATGACTATGAGCATCTATGGTCGCAAAGAGGATTTATGACATGCTCAGGAGCTCCTATAAGAGTTGTATGTATATATTTTCGATGTACAAAATGCCAATCAGCAGCCAAACTAAGTAGCTGTTGTGAAGTGCACAGCCCATAAATCTAGTAAAGATATTATTACTCTTGGATCATACTGATTAGATGGTCAAATATGTTGCATTGCAAGAAGAGTAAATTGTGCAGATTCGTCAGATGTCGCTAAAGTTATTTGCAAACCAAAAAACACTTTGTCTAAGGAAATCTTGTCCTAACTATAACTACCTATTTGCGACCACCACAAGCCAAGCATGTCCCAATGTAGAAGATAGGTTGAATATAATCCAAGAAACTTCAAATCTTGTAATAAGTAGTTTTATTCCGAGAACTTCAGCCGCAGGAGGAGCGCCTCTTCAGACTGGAGCCAGACGAGCAACTGAAGCAGCTCATCGAACTATAGACTGAAGAGGACTCCATATCTTACATTTAAAGCAATACATTCTAAAAGCAACACATTCCATGTTACATAATAAAGCTTCAACATATCTTCACCACTACATCACCTTGCCCTTTATATAAAATAAACAAATTAGAATAAATTAATACGTAATGAATTAATTGTATCTCGCTTTTCTGGCAATACCACTGCGACTGCAAGAAGGAATGGATGGGTTGATAACAAATTCTGAATTCTCATTGTTGTGAAGTTGACTGTTATTCTTGACCAGACTGCAACCAATGTGTCCATCCACAATTTTCTTGACTTATTTTATTTTTCACTTTACTAACCAAAATGGCCTGATCTTCAGACATTTTTACCAATTGTCTTAAATTCCACCAACCTTTCTGCCCCAAAAACACAGCACCGTTGCTAACTTTGACAACTTGAACTGGATTTAAGAACACTGAATTACCTTTTGAAACCTTGAAAAGGTTTTTTAATCATCACCCAGTGACCAATTGAAATTTCCACATTCTTCAAACTATTTCTCTTATCAAATTCTTTTTTCATTAGATCTTGTTTCTGCTTAACTGTGTTTGACAATTTTTCTATGTCATACCTCTTTTCATTAGGGTTCTTCTTTTCTAACCAAGAAGGGAATAAAGTAGAATGAACTTTTATACCTCTCAATAATTCAAAAGGAGTGATTTCGGTTGTACAATGTGGAGAAGTATTATAGTTCAAAATGTTCTCTTCCGGAAACTTTCCCACATCCAGACCAGAAGTAATAGCTGTTTGAATTCCTTCTTTCATAATTTTGTTACCACGTTCCACCAATCCATTAGAAGAAGGAGAGCAAAGTGCCACTTTAAGTTGTTTAATATCTTGCAAATCTAAAAATGTACACATTTTCTCTGACACGAAATGTGCTCCATGATCTGTTAGCAGCACTTGAGGGCCCCTTCCAATAAAAATACTCTTTTAAGAAATGAGATGGTATTATCAGAATTTGGAGCCTCCACAAACGTATAATACATCCACTTAGAAAAGTAGTCTATTGCCAAAATTAGGGATCTCATACCTTCAGGTAAAACATTATATGGACCATAGAAATCCAATCCCACTTTTTCCCATGCCGAACCTGGAAACTGAGTAGAGTGTAAAGGAGAATCAGAAGTTTTCCAATGTTTCTCTGAAACTAAACATTCTTCACAGTTATTCACAATTTATCTGACCTGAGCCTCTAAACCAGGCCACCAATAATGTAACTTAATTCTCATACAAGTTTTTGTAACACCTAGATGACCTTTGTGAGCCATTTTTACAATGATGTTTCTTAAATCACTTGGGGGAACACATTTATGTTATGTTATGTTATGTTATTCTGAATTTATTAAGCGCGCGGGCACCCAGAGGTTTCATGGCGCTGGTAGTGAGGAGAGAATGAAAAATGGTTAGCCTATCCTGAGGCTTGCTTGAATAGCCAGGTCTTCAATGCTCTCCGGAACTCCATAAGATTGGTACACTTCCTGAGCGACAGGGGGAAAGAGTTCCACACCTTTGGGGCAAGATAAGCAAATCGACACCCACATTGACGCTTTAGTTTGAAGGAGGATAGAGTGAGCAGGGACTGATGGGCAGAGCGAAGATTGCGGGAAGGCTCATGTTTGAATATTAGGTTGTTTATGAACATGGGACTTTTCCCATGAAGGGCCTTAAAGGCCAAACATCCAACTTTAAATATTACCCGTTGGGCTATGGGAAGCCAGTGAAGAGTAGCCAGCAATGCTTTCGCCGAATTCCTACCGTGGTTCTTGAAGATCAGTCTGGCCGCTTGGTTTTGCACAATTTGCAAGCGTTTAGACAAGAACAGGGGAAGGCCTAAATAAATAGAATTTGAAAAGTCTAATCGGGACAAGACCAAGGCGAGTACCGCATGAATGAGGGCAGAGTGGGTGAGTAAATGAGCAATTTTTCTAATTTTGCGCAATTGATGGAAGCTGGACGAGATCACAGCTCCCACCTGGCTTTTCAGAGAGAGATCAGAGTTAATGGTAATCCCGAGGCTTTTCACCGAGGGAGAGGGGGAGGGGGGGATCCCATTGTTGATGGCCAGAAGTGAGGGCCCCAACTGATCGAGCTTTTTCCCGGAAGTACTAGCTCGGTCTTCCCGGGGTTGAGTTTTAAGTGGTTCAACTCCATCCACCGTTGAATGTGCAACATAGTTGCCTGGAATTCCATGGCGGAGTCAGTTGAATCCAGTGGGAAAATTAACTGCAGGTCGTCTGCATAATTAAAAATCGTGACCCTCCTGTTTTTTAAGGAATGTAATAGGGGTTTGAGATATAGATTAAACAGGAGGGGGGACAATGACGAGCCTTGCGGGACACCACAGATGGTAGATAATTTGGGCGCTGAAAAGTTCCAGAGTTTGACTGCCTTGGTCCGTTTGCTCAGGAATGATTTCACCCAATCGAGGACCGAGCCACGCAGGCCAGCTTGTTCGACACGGTGTAATAAGATGGTATGGTCCACCGTGTCGAACGCTGCCGACAGGTCCAGAAGCACCAAGGCCTGATGTATACCCCTGTCGGCGTTGGACCTCATTGTGTCCAGAACTGCGAGGATCACTGCTTCGGTTGAGTGCGCCTGGCGAAAACCGGCTTGGTTAGGCTCCAGGTAATCCGATGTTTCAATGAAATTGGAGATGCAACTGGCCACATGAGCTTCCAAGATCTTTGCACCAAAAGGGAGGAGGGAAATGGGCCGATAGTTAGAAAGATCCGTCGGATCGGCACCCGTTTTTTTGATTAACGGGACCAGCGTTGCGTTTTTAAACGAGATGGGGACTATTCCCTGAACTAGGGACTCATTCAAGAGGGGGAGTATGCCTAGTGGGAGTGCTGAATAGATAACCCTCAGGTCGTTCGGGGGGCAGCAATCATTAGGTGAGCCTGACTTCACACGATTCATCAGTTCGACTCACCTGGGTTGATCCATCGGGGGGAAAATCTCGAATTCCGATGGGTTTTTGCAAGAGTCATCGATGGCCACCCTACTAGGACTTTCCGGGATGCTATCTTTTATGGTGGCTATCTTGTCCATAAAGAAATTATTGAGCTGATTGCAAAGCTCTTGCGTGGGAACTTGGGGGGGGGGAGGTTCTTACATCATTGCAGAGATCGTTCACAACCCTGAAAATCTCTCTAGATTTGTTGTGTGCGTTCAAAATGTTTTCAGAGAAAACTGCTGCCTTAGTAGTAAGCATAGAGTTCTTATAATTCCTGCGTGCGATCGTATATGACACTCTGTCCTCATCGGAGTACCCATGTCTCCATTTCCTCTCGAATTGGCGCAATTCCAGTTTTTGTTTTTTTAGATCTGCCGTGAACCATCTATGGGCATCCATGCGACGGGTGAAAGAGAATTTGGAGAGCGGGACGTGCTCATTGCAGGCTGCCAGGAGCCAATCAGATAGATTTTTTTCCATGAGATTAATATCCTGGGTGGGTGCTGGGATTGAGTTAGACAGGGAAGACAAAAAGTCGTGATTGTTTAGAGATCTCCATTTCCTTACTACCCCACCTGCAGGGATGGAGGCCTTCGTATGGCCGTGCAGGGTGCAGGAAAATTGGAGTAGATGGTGATCTGACCAAATGCAGGGGGTTGCCGTCGGGATAGACAACTGGACATTATGAGACCAGATCTGGTCCAGAATGTGTCCTTTTTCGTGAGTAGGGATCAAGACTGATTGAGAGAAATTCAACTGGAGGAGGACCTCAGAGAGTTCAGTGGCCTGGGGCCCTGCCGCTGGGTCATTAAACCAATAGTTTAAATCCCCGATCAGCATTACCTTGTCATAATTGACAACTAAGCCAGCCATTTGTTCGCTCAGGGAAACCGGAAAGGTGGGCATGGCCTTGGGGGGTTGATAGATCAATGCCAATACCATGGTTCCCTTGTCCGTGTCAACTTTGATTAAAAGGTTTTCAGTATCTGGTAGATCCAGGGAGGGTAATGTGGTGAACTTATGATCTTTGTGGATGATGGCAGCAACGCCACCCCCTTGCTTTCCTGATTCACTATTCACTGACAATATGTAATAGTCTGTCGGAAGAGCTGCTAAGACATCCGGTAGAGAATCTTGGGTGAGCCAGGTTTCAGTGATGAGTATCATATCCGGTCTATCTGAGTTAAGGAGTAGAAAAATATCCAGATTATCACCCCTTAACAAGATGTGATCTTTTACTGGAAGCTCATCAGCTACTTGAGCAAAAATTCTCAACTCAGCAGATACATTTCTTACGTCAGGCCAAATTTTAGTTGAAAATTCCATTGCTTTAGATAAGATGGAATCTTTCGAACTAGCTTCTCTCCATTCTTTTTCTGAAATCATTGAATTCCATTCGTCAATAGCATCGACCACAGTCACACATTCAACATCCTCCTCTATCAAATCATCATCATCATCCCTTTCCATTAACATTCTAGACAAGCAGTCCACACAGAAAGTTTTCCCTCCAGCAATGTGTTTCAACTCAAAATTATATTCTTGAAGTTTAGACACAAGTCTAGTTAACCTCGGAGAAAGATTGTTATTCCCTGCCATCCTGCTAAAAATAAAAGAAAAAGGCTTATGGAGCCAGATGTATCAAAGGATTTTACCCATTCTGTGTCTATGGGAAAATATGTTCATACATATGGCCCTTAGTCTGATAAAATTACAAATTTACATCCCCAAATATAGGTTTTATATTTTTGAGCCGCCCACACACAGGCCAACGTCTCCTGTTCAATAGTACTATAGTGGCGTTCGAATTGCTTAAGAGACCTTGAGGCAAAAGCTACTGTCTGTTCTTTGCCATCCACTTCTTGATTTAAAACTGCCCCTAAGCCATTCATGCTAGCATCCTCTGAAATGACAGAAGTGCAGTCATCTCTAAAAGCGTGAAGTGCCTGAGCTGAAATGATTAACTCCTTTACTTTGCAAAACGTTTCATCAAGATCTTTGGACCAAACAGATTTCTGACCCTTTTTAAGCAACATGCGAAGTGGTTCCACCACTTGAGCATAATTAACCACAAAGCTAGCATAATACTCAGCTAGACCCAAAAACGATCATAGAGAGTCTTTATCACAGGGAGGTTTTGCCTCTTTCAGAGCCCTTACCACAGAAAACTTTGGTTTGATGCCTAATTCCGAAATTGTGTGACCCAATTCAGTCACACCAAATTTGCATTTATCCTCTCTTACTGTCATGCCCTGCTCTCCCAATAAAGAAAGAACTTTTCTTAAAAGGATATGTTCATCTAGACTTTTGGCAAAAATTTAAATATTATCTAAATAAGCATGAACCCCATTCAGATCTTTAAACAAAGTATCCATAAGTCTCTGAAAGATGCTGGCCGCCGATGCTAACCCAAAAGGAAGCCTTAGAATTAAAAACACCAAATGGGGTAACAAAGGTTGTCAGCTCTTGAGAATCTTTGGACAAAGGAATTTGATGGTATGCGGAATTCAAATCTATTAAAGAAAACCATTTAACCCCTCCTAAATTTGCCAAAAGCTCGTGCATCCTGGGGAGAGGATGACAGTCCACTTTGATGTTTTTATTAAGACCCCTGAGATCCACCACATAACCTAATCTCGCCTTTTTTTTCGAGCGACAACAATGGGGACGACCCATTGTGAAGATTCAGTGGGTTGAATAATTTCATGAGAACATAAATCATCAAGCATTTTTTTAACTCACCTCTTACACTCAAGGGTACAGGACGAACTTTATGAGCCACAGGCAATGCGCCAGGTAATAATCGAATCCGCTGTTCAACGCCTTTCACCAAACCAATGTTATCATTAAAAACATTTTTGAACCCATTTATAAGATCAGAACGATCAATTTTTGAATCTTCCACATAGCAAATAGGCAATTTTCTTACTTTTATAGAATTATCATCACCAGGTTCCAGATACAACCCCATTTTTGCTCAGTCTTTCCAACCTACAATGTTTTTCCCTTTAATTGCCACATAAATGTTTGTCCAAATTGACCTCTTTAACACTTGTAAATTGCCCATGAAGAACCCTAACATGTCAATATCCAAATGCTTTAGGGTTCACAGCTGTATGTAACAAATTAAATTATTTCCCCCATTTTTCATAAAAGGTTGTGTCACGAAGAATGGTGATAGGCGAACCCGAGTCCGCAATTCAACCTCTTTAATAGTAGCATCACATAAAGGACCTTTAATCAGAATTGGTTCCTCCTCATAATCAAGAGTCAATAAAAGGTTGTCTAAAGACTCTTAGCATTCATCCATATCCACACTATTTACCTTTACTTATTTCTTTGGAAACCTACAAACTTTCTGAAAATGGCATGTTTTCTTGCAAAAAGAGCAACGCTTGTTTAAAGCTGGACAGCCTTTAAAATTCCCTATATGAAGGAGGAGCTTCGCGGGCATCCATGATGGTCGCGTGAGCACAGAGCTCCCGAGACCCGCGCCGCCCTTCGCAAATATCCTGCTTATATCCTTAATCTGAAGATGGGCTTTTGAAGACGATCTTTGGCTGACCTCAATAATCCTTTCGAAATTGAAATCGGACGTCCGGGGCCACTTTTACATCGACTCGTACTTTTACGGCCTGCCCCGGGACGGGGCCGGGGGCTCTGCTGATCTTCAGGCTGAGGAGTAGTTGAACAACAACGGCCAGAGGGGTCTTCCCCAGGCGGCCTCACTTCAACTTGCAGTTTCACTTTCCTACTCCGGGCTCTGATTGACTGGCATTCTTTTTGATCTACTCCGGATCCGGCTTGATTTCGCTCTACTGCTGAGTGCCTTCTTCCGTGAGTGTCTGGCCTCCAGCCGTATTGGCATTTTCTTTACTTTGGCCCCATTTCGTGTACTTTTGGCCTTATTGAGATCGGCCATTTTCACCAGGTCTCGAGGGCCCCTCCGGGGCACTGTTTCCAATATGGCCACCAGACCGGACACTGAGAAGCGCAAGACGAAAATGCCTCTCCGTGGGGGGCAAACTCAAACCAATGTGATGGATCGCTACACCCATCCTAAGGGATCCCCCAGTGGCACTGGCCGTACTCCTGAAGACCCCACGGTGGATCTTGCTGCGCCCACGGAGGTATCGCTTCAAGACGTCATGAGCGCCATTACCAGTATGGATCAAGCCCTGATCTTTGGACTGGGTAAGAGTGGTCTGCTTAATTCAGGCACTCTGTTCATCACCACCCCCTTTTCTGAATCATTTTGTCCACCATAAGCGTGGAAGGGTATACTCAGATGTGAGTCCCTTGCTCATTGCACCATCAGGATTCAAGCAAGCCGGGCCGATGAGGCTGAAATGCCAGAAACCGGTCCCCGGTAGCTTGTTTCCTTCCCAGTATAAGAATTGGCTTGGTAGTTTGGTTTGCCCTGTTCCCATCATGCACTGGGACAGGAACAGACTAATTTGCATATAGCCAAGTTCTGAGCTGGGATGGTGCAGTGAGCTAAAAAACGGTGATGGATCAAGCCCTGATCTTTGGACTGGGTAAGAGTGGTCTGCTTAATTCAGGCACTCTGTTCATCACCACCCCCTTTTCTGAATCATTACCAGTATGAAGGCCTCCATGGGACAACAGTACGAGGCCCTCGCCTCCAAGATTGATACAGTGCTGTCGATGTCACGCTGATTAGAGCGGACCTGGCGAAGACTAATGAAAGGGTCAAGGCGTTGGATCTGAAGACCTCCAGCCTGCCTACTGATGTCACGGAAGTACAGACTGAGATCGGCAACTTGCGTTCTTCACAGGACTTGGTGGCCCGTCGCCTTGAGGAGTTTGAAAATAGGGCCCGGCGTAATAATTTACGCATTATAGGTGTTCCGGAAAATCCCGAGGATGCTGCCACCGACCTCTTGGTGGAAGACCTGGTCCTGAATCACCTCTCCCCCGCCGGCCTCAGTAAATTCTTCGCAGTTGAACAGGCCCATCGATTTCCTGGTGGGAAGCTGAAACCGGGTGCTCCCCCGAGACCCATTATTGCCAAACTCTTCCACTTTCGGGATAGAGACGCTATCCTTCTGGCTTCTCGGGAGAGCGGCCCTGTGAAATTTGAAAACACCACTGTGAACTTCTATCCCGACTTTACTCCGCTGGTTCAGCGGCAAAGAATGGGGTTTCAGGGAGTGAAGCGAAGGCTGCGTGATTTGGACCTTAAGTACGCCATGTTATTTCCAGCCAGACTACGGATCGAATATGAGGAACGAACGTTTTTCTTTGATCGCCCGGACAATGTCAGCGACTGGCTTGATTCCTTGCCAAAAAGGGATGATCGAACTGAGCACCCCGGTGGCGCTGACGATGGCTCGCCGGAGGAAGAGTGACATTATGGTTCCCGACGTCCTAACTTTCCGCCTGTTTGTCAGCTGAGTTTGGATAATTGCTCTTTTGTTCTATTCTGGATCGGCCCAAGGGTGGCGGTGGTGTAAGGGGACTCCTCCTCCTGGGTTCTTTGTGTAGATTAGTTTTATGTTTGGGCGACAGGCACACTGCAAGTTGGGGTGGCTTTTGAGTCGTACGCAGGGGTGCAGGGTGGGGGGCGTTGTATCGGGTTCAAGTTGGGGGGTAGTGGGGGGTGTTCGTGTGTTTATTTTTTGTTAACAAGGCATTGTATTGTTCTTCGTCCATTTCAATCATTGGGTCCTGTGAGGGGTGTGCTCTGTTTCCTTCACGGGGATGGGGGTAGTGAGTTGAGACTGCTGTCCTGGAATGTCAATGGTTTGGGAGACAGGATAAAACAAGGGGTTGTACTGCAGTTCCTTAGACGTCATTCCCCCGATATTGTTCTTTTGCAAGAAACGCATTTAATTGGTAACGCATGCCAGGCTATGAATAGACGTGGATACCGATTGGTCGCTCACTCTGGATTCACATCCGGCTCCAGAGGAGTGGGTACTCTCATCCGGTCCTCTCTCCCCTTTGAAATTGATGATGTAATACTCAACGACAGGGGGCGCTATGCTGCGCTCACCGGTAGATGGGAGGGTAAGATGCTTTCCATACTCACAATGTACGTCCCTCCGGGCCTGCAGACGTCGACTTTTGCTGACCTTGAGCGGCTCATATTGGGTCTTCCTGAGGGTCTTCTGATCCTGGGCAGAGACTTTAACTCCGTGGCTCTGGTACTTTGGATCGCCACCCTCCTAGGGATTTGGCTAGGTCTCAATTGTGGCTGGCTGACTTGCTGGAAACCTTTGGCCTTATAGATAGTTGGAGGTTGATGCACCCTACGCAGCTACAATATACCTTTCACTCGGGGGCCCATGGTACTCTTTCCAGGTTAGATTATTTCTTAATGCCGGCAGCGCAATTACCCTCCATCAAAGAGATCCGTCAGCTTCCCAGGGGCATTTCTTATCACTCCCCCCTGTGGCTTTGTGTCGAGGCTGGGGTGGGTGGCAAGGGTAGAGTGGCTCCTATAAATCCCTGGTATCTTCGCAATCCTAAAACCCGCTCTGCACTGCTGAAATCCCTTGACCATTACTTCGATGAAAATGAGGGGTCTGTTTCTTCTTCTTCTGTTTCTTCTTCTGCTTCACTGTGGGAGGCCTTCAAAACTGTCGTTCGTGGACATTCTTTATCTTTGATTGCTGCTTCCAATAATGCTAAATGTGAGGAACTTGTACGCATCGAAACTGAAATAACTGTGCTTGAGAGCGATCTTGAAGGTGATGTTACTCGTTCTAAATTGCATTCCCTCAGTCTGAAACAAGCTGATTATAGGGCCCTTGTGACCGACGCGGCGAAAGCGATGAATAGAGAGCAACAGGGCAGGATGTATGACTTGGGCGACAAGGCTGGTAAAGTGATTGCGTGGCTGGACAAGAAAGAGAGAGTGAATCATGTCGTCCCTGTGATTGAAAGGCCGAATGGTGAGTGTGTTACTGACCCAGCTGGTATTGTTGAGTGCTTTGTTGACCATTTCTGAACCGTATACGCCTCGGTCAGTGATAGGGACGAGGAGGATTCACACTTGTTGTTGCGAGACATAGCATTGCCTCGCCTTTCTGATGATGATAGAGACCTACTGGATGCGTCTTTTACTATAGATGAAGTCACTGTTGCCATACGTTCCCTTCGTTCTGGCAAGGCAATGGGTCCTAATGGTTTACCCATTGAACTATATAAGCTACGACCCGACAAAATGGCGCCCTACTTAAGGAGTATGTTCCTTGAGGCTTTCGATTCTGGTTCCCTCCCCGTTGATCAGCGACTAGCTACCATCGTTGTAATCCATAAGGAGGGTAAGCCGCGCGATCGCTGCGCCTCGTATCACTACTGAATGCCGAACCCAAAATACTGGCAAAATTGCTAGCTAATCGGTTGATTACGGTGATTAGTGACTTGATCCATCCGGATCAATCCGGCTTCATTCCACACCGTAATACCGCCCTTAATCTTCGGAGACTTCACGGAGTTCTCGCCGTGGACGGCACTATGGCTTTTGACACTATAGAATGGCCTTATCTTTGGGCGCTCTCTCCAAATTTGGGTTTGGTCCGACATTCATCGCCTGGGTGAAGCTTCTTTATGAAAAGCCCCTCGCCCAGGTGGTTATTAACGGTAAGGTCTCCGGTGTCTTTACACTTGGGCGTGGCACCCGGCAGGGTTGCCCGCTGTCCCCGTTGCTTTTTGCCCTTGCTTTGGAGCCGCTGGCGGAGTGGATCCGTTGGGAGCCTTCAATGAAAGGCATTAGGTGGACTCCCGACTTTGAGGACCGAATCTCGCTATATGCGGATGACATCCTCTTATATCTTACATCCCCCCAGAAATCCCTTAATGTGCTTTTTGATGTTCTGACCTCCTTCGGGAAGAACTCAGGTCTCATTATTAATTGGACTAAATCGTGCGTCTACGTTTTGTCCGGTGAGCTTCCTCCACTGCCTCGTAGATTCCCGATTCAAATTGCTGATACTGGCTTTAAATACTTGGGGATCCATGTTTTCTTGGATCCCGCAGTTCGCTATGAACGCAATTTGCTACCCCCTCTCCACCGGCTCAAGCTTGACGCTGCACGATGGCGGCAGTTGCCTTTGTCGCCACTGGGCCGCGCGGCTCTTTTCAAAATGATGTCGCTGCCCAGATTTTTGTATGCACTCCAAAAAAAATTTGACCCCATTCCATCCGGTTATTTTCGTGAAGTGGAGCACCTTCAGAGGCGGCTGATCTGGGACGGGTGTGCGCGAATTGCTCTGTCTAAGCTCACGCTTCCGTGGTACGATGGAGGCATTGCCCTTCCAGATATTAAGCGCTACTATTGGGCTTCTCAATTAAGTGCTGTTAACCACGCAACTTACGCTCCTGGTCCTACCCCGGCATTTGCCATGGACAAGCACCTCTTGCCCGGTGGGAATTTTAATAGTGCGCTATATTCCAAGGGGCTTCATAGGACGTTGACCGGGCCCACGAAAATCGCTGTGAGAGTGTGGCACGAAGCGAATGCGGCCTTGGGATGGTGTGAGAGGTTGACGCGTGCGACTCCATTGTATGCTTCCGAAGGTTTGGGCAATTTGTGGCGGACGAAAGGCTTTGATAAATGGGACATGATTGGTTTAAGTAAGGTAGGTGACCTCTGGACAAAAGGGAATGTGAAGACCTTCGAGGTGCTCAAGACGGAATATGAGCTTGGAGATAGGGTATTCTTTAGATATGCTCAGGTACGTCATGCTCTGCTGTCAGTCTTTGCTGTGGGAACTGCTATTCCCGAATCCTCGCCTCTCGAGGACCGTATCCTGGACGGCCATGTCCCTGATAGTACAATTTCATTGATTTATAAAAAACTGATTCACACCAGAATTGACTTGCTTGCGCACCTCAGGGCTTTATGGATTGCCGACGGATTGGAACTGGACGACGAGGACTGGCAGTCGGCTTTGTCCTCGCCTAAAGAGGTTGCCATACCTGCCCGCCTTCGGTTTGTCCAACTTAAGATCCTTCACTGTGTGTATGTCACTGGTCTGAGTCTGGTTCGAATGGGCTATTCTTTGGATGGGCTGTGTAAGTGTGGCTGCGGAGTGATTGGCACCTTCCTCCACATTTTGTGGGAATGTCCCGAAGTGGCTGGTTTCTGGTCCCGAGTACATGCGATTATGGAAAATGTCACGGGGGTTCCGCTTCTACCCGAGGCCCGGCGCTGTCTCTTGAATGTGTGGGAACCTAACGAATATAATGCTTCTCAGATCTGCTGGGCGACCCTCGGCAACATGATTGCTAAGAGGGATATTGCACAGCTATGGGGCTCCCACAGACCGCCCACTGTACTGGCGTGGAAGGAGAATATGGACTGGTGCATGTTTAGGGAAAAGACAGTATATTTGTCTCGGGGCAGACCCATAAAGTGGAACAGAATTTGGTCACAGTGGAATGCTTATCGTGGAAATATATGTACTCCCCCACATGACTCTACCTCTGATGTCCCCTTGTCCCCCTAATTGGCATTCCCAGTGTTTTGTATCGATTGTATGTATTGCACTGTTTCCTCGCTGCCCCCCCCCTCCTCGCTAATGCTTTTAACTATACTGTACGTTTTGTAATGTCCGGAGCTGCTCCCACATGGACTCAGGATCACCATCACTGTATTTTTGCCTTGTGCTTTATGTTTTGTTGTTAGTTGTTAATTTCAATAAAAATATATATAAAAATAAAAAAATTCCCTATATGAAATTTAGAACCACACCTGTAACAATAGTTTTGAGTTTTCATTTGAGCCGATTTCCTCGATTTATCTTTACCCCCAACTGCATATAAGCCATCCTCCTCATTTTCTTCAGAAATAACATTTACTTTAGGAGTTGAATCTGACATCATAACCTTGGTCGAAATTATAGATCTTTCAATGCTCAAAGCTAAATCTATAACTTCCGACAGTGAAGGATTTTTACCACTCAGAATCCTTTCCTTAATTTTAGCTGAAGAACAATTAAATACGAATTGATCTCTGATATAATAATCTTAAAGAGGACCAAAATCACAAGAAATTGCTAAAACTCCTAAAGCAGAGATATATTCCTCAACGTTCTCATCCTCCTTCTGGTTTCTATAATAAAAATTATGCCTCTCCAACATAATATTGGGAGATTCCTCAAATTGTTTTTTTAATCTGGCGATCGCTTCTAAATAATCATTCCTTTGCCTATCTCCAGAATGTCCAGAAGGAGGAGGAATTGGTGTTAAACTATTAAAAATACGTTGAACATCTAAACCTAAGATACCAAACAATAATGCAACTTTGCGTGGAGGAGAATATTCAGCAGCATCTATAGCTACTATATGATTTTCAAATAAACCAAACCATTCCGCCCATAGCATTACTGGTTTTCCTGGTTTCTCTAAGAAAGGAGGTGGTTGTGTGATTTCACGTACTGAAGACATGTTAAAACAAAACTTTGAATATAATTCACTAAATAGCTAGATTGTCCCAAAGTACTTCAATTGAATCACTCGCTTTTCTTAAGGTTAGCATGTCACTGAAGAAATAAATATCCTTTAAATAAGTTACTTCTTGAAAAAAAAATATATATACGGACAAAAGAAATTCCAAAAAGGCTTGAAAAATATCTTATTTGAAGATGTCCTGAAACTAAATAAGGTTTGAAATTAAATCCTTTCTTCGTTCGCCCGTTATTTAAATATTCCACTTCTAATTGTATCACAGTACGTGGTTGACAAACGAACAGTGAAGAATAAATGATGACAAAACTAAAATGGCGGCACGTTCATTCACGCTCAGCCAGATGGCTTTCGGCGCGTATGAGCTGTGAGAAGTTGGCCTGGTATATGATGCTCACTACTTCTAGTGATCACCTTGTACCATGCCAAGCAACCCTTATGATGATTGGTTGTAAGTCAAGCTTATGGACCGGCTATCCTAGTGGTAGCATGGACAAAGCAGTCTTAGGCTAAACTCTGTAAAGGCATGTGAAGCAGGCTGTTTTACTAGATACACTCTCCTTGAATACCAAATGAAAGGACACCACACAGATATATATTGAAAATATAAATATATTTATTTACTACAAGTACCCCCTTTACTCTTTATGAGCACAGAAGCAATTGCGTTAAAACAAAACAGGGTTTAAATACACAAAGGTTGCACAATATTGATAGGCCCTGGTGGCCCCTAAAACCATATACTAAAATAGTGGTATAAGAACCACGTATATCTAAAAGGAAGAAGGCCTAGGGCCTTGGGAATCGCTGGGACTACGAGGAGCTAACAATAGTTAGTGACCAGGAGGCCCACGGGATGCGTGTGCAGTGCTTGAAGTTACACGCGGGCGCCCATAGACTTTCAATGGGTACGTAAAAAGTACAAAGTTACTGCAAAGGGAACCTTCCGGATGGACCAGAACCTCACAACTTAAAACCTAGACACTAGAGATGTTTCTCTCAACAGGAGCACCGGAGTGCCAGCGTTACCTCACCCACAGGAAGCGGGTGCATAGGGTTCAAAGTGCGTCGGGTTTCGTCGTGTGGTTCAATGGAGCCTGAAGATGAAGATGCTGAAGGCGGCCAGTCGAGTAGAGTTCCGGTGGATCCAAGGATGGATCTGAAGATGTGAAGACCTGAAAGCAGAGGGGACAATGTTTAAAGTCACTAGCCAGTGACTACCGTGGAACCAGGAGGGAACCAGGCTATGTTGGGTGCAAACAGGTGAAGAAGGGAAGCTTGTCTCTGTAGCCACGTGGACACGAAGAGGTCAGCAATGTCCAGGAGTCGATCACGAGCTGTCCCACGCAGGCTCTCGTTGATGGCGGTGTCGGCAACTTGATTGAAGCAAACAGGCCTTGGCAAAAGCAAGTCACGCAGGAAGTGAAGAAAGCTTGTTGCTCTGACCAGCAAGGTCAGAGGGGCTGCTCCTTTTTACAGGAGCGAGGGCCAGTCTGGAGCAACCAGACCAGCAGTGTTGATTGTCGATTTCGTCGCCAAGATGGCCACTAGCCAACGGGCCAGTAACCGGGATGACGCGTCGAGTGGCAAAATGCAAAAGGGCCTCACGCAGATCGTGGAGATGCTGGGGGGCTGATCTTCGGTGCAGATGCTGCTCGGTGGTGGGGCTTCTCAAACCCCAAAGCACAGTGTCGAGGATACCTCGGGTACTGTGCAGTCAGCTTCTCGGGGGTCTTTCAAGATGGCCGGTCTCACGTCTCTCAATGCCTCCACGGGTCTCTTCTTTTCAGGGACTGTGGATCGGGCTGTGAGATGATTGAGAATCCAAGTCTTGTTGGGCTCTGGGCTCGGACTCAGGTGGGAGGCGGCGGCAAAGCAGACATCGAGTTGCTGGATGGTGCCTGTGTTAACAGGGTGGTCACTCCTTGGCCACAAGGGAGATGCTCTTCAGTCTTTTGTGCAGCAGAATGTCGAAGTCCAGTTTTCTTCTTAGTTGCAAGTCGAGTTCAGGATGATCTGAAGTCTTAGGACACAGCTCCTACTCTTAAACCAAAACTAGGGGCCGGATAACCTGCTAGGTCCCTCCTCTGGGTGGGACCAGGAAGGGTGGCGGTTACACCCCCTTTCCTTTATCCAGTTTCGCGCCAGGACTCGGGCTGGAGAGCCCCAGGAACGGTTTGAACTGGCATATGCACAGTGACACCTTGTGTGCCCCAGGCATGTCTCATTCTATTCAGCCCTCCCTAACCCACTACACAAAATCCTGTCTGGAGTGGTGCAAGCACCTCCCCTGACAGGAAACCCTTTGTCCAAGCCTCCCAAGCTGAAAGGACTCCCAGCAGCAGGAGGTCAGACTTGTGTCTGTGGTGGCAGCATCCATTTTGTGATGCTGAGGCTCGAGTTAAACTTTACCCGGGTTCCAGGTTAGGTACATGTCGTGTCCCTCTAGAAGGGTGGAATGCTACCCCCGTCGCCAGAATTGGCGAGGGTGTAGTATTCCAATTCGTATGACACCTTACTCGACATGTTTTGATAAAGCCAAACCAAAGATAGCATTTAACCGCGAGGTTCATAATGCACTTAAGAGTATATGGTATGGCAATATCATGAAACAGCTGAAGGACATTGTTCCGAAAGCTGCAGACAGGCTCAGCTCATGCCAGAGCACCATCTAACATGAAACCAAGCACTCTGCCTCCAGGATTGTCGAGGCCTTCCATAGGAGTGACTCATAGGTTAACATGTGTCCATATAGGGTAGAAATAGATATACTATACCTAAGTAAGAGGTGATTACACCAACTTTCCCCAGCTGAGTGATCAGCCAGTTGTGTCAAATAGCTAGGCCAGGCCAGGGGTGGCACAATACATGCTGCAGCCCCTGGTAGGCCTAGACTACACCTATGCCCTGGGTACCTAGGGTACACTGTTACAGGGGCCTATAAGGTGAACCAGTTCCAATTGGTAATGCACCTAGAGTGCATTGGCATTAATTTAGAGAGAGAACAGCAGGCTGTGGATATGATTAGCAGGCCCACAGCCACATTAAGTCAGAAACCAGTGAAGCAAAAAGCAAAAATTTGAGGTGACCATAGGATAGCAGACCCTACTCTCCTACACAACCCCCCCCCCTCAAACGCAGGGACATTAGACTAACCTTGACCAGTTGTGTCTTCATGTTCTAAGTGGAAGTACCTGGAGAGACCATCTGCATTACCATGGTCAGTCCCTGGGCAGTGCTCCACTGTAAAGTCCATCCCCTGTAGGGAAAGGGGCCACCTGAGTAGTTTAGGGTTTTCACCCTTCATCTGATTAAGCCATAAGAGGGGCTTATGGTCGGTCTGAATCTTGAAGTGAGTCCCAAATAAGTATGGTCTCAACTTCTTCAGGGCCCACACCACAGCAAAGGTCTCCCTCTCAATGGCTGACCAACGTTTCTCTCTAGGGGTCAGCCTTCTGCTAATAAAAGCAATGGGCTGGTCTTGACCATCTACATTAAGTTGTGAAAGCACAGCTCCCACTCCCAACTCAGAAGCATCTGTTTGGACAATAAACTCTCTTGAGTAGTCAGGACTCTTCAGGATAGGTGCAGAGCACATGGCCTTCTTCAGGTCATCAAATGACTTCTGACAGCTTACTGTCCACTGAACCTTTTTGGGCATCTTCTTGGATGTCAGGTCATTGAGAGGAGTCACAATGGACCCATAGTTCTTAACAAACTTCCTGTAGTACCCAGTCAGGCCCAAGAAAGCTCTGACCTGAGTTTGGGTGGTTGGAGGGGACCAGTCCTTGATGGTCTGGATCTTACTCTCCATTGGTTGAACTTGGCCTCCACCCACAAGGTGGCCCAAGTACACAACTTTACTCTGCCCTATCTGGCACTTTGTGGCCTTGATAGTGAGGCCTGCCTTTTGCAGAGCCTCTAGCACTTCCTTCAGGTGGACCAGGTGATCCTCCCAGGTGGAGCTGAAGACAGCAATATCGTCAAGATAAGCTGCACAAAAGTCATCCAACCCAGTAAGGACTTGATTCACCAACCTTTGGAAGGTGGCAGGGGCATTTTTCAAACCACAGGGCATCACACAAACCGGTAATGACCTCCTGGGGTAGAAAAAGCAGTTTTGGCTAACCTGATTTGCCAATAGCCAGCTGTCAAATCAAATGTGCTCAAATATTTGGCAGAAGCCAATTTGTCTATGAGCTCATCTGCCCTTGGAATAGGATGTGCATCTGTCCTGGTGACAGCATTGAGTCCTCTGTAGTCCACACAGAACCTCATTTCTCTCTTTCCATCTTTGGTATGAGGTTTGGGGACCGGAACCACTGGGCTAGCCCAGGGGCTCTCTGAAGGCTCAATAACACCTAATTCCAGCATCTTTTGCACCTCAGTATTTATACAGTCCCTGACATGGTCAGGTTGCCTGTAAATCTTGTTCTTCACAGGAAGACTGTCACTAGTGTCCACCACATGGGTACACCAATTAGTCTGACTGGGTGTCAAGGAGAACATATGTCTATATGACTGTAAAACTTGTCTGCAGTCATTTTGCTGATGTTCAGTGAGGCTGCCATCCAAGGCCACACCATCAACTGAGCCATCTTCAGGGTTCTGAGTCAACAGGTCTGGGAGAGGGTCACTCTCTTCCTCCTGCCCCTCATCTGTAGCTATGAGCAAGCCCATGTCTGCCCTGTCAACATATGCCTTCAATCTGTTGACATGGAGCACCCTGTGGGGGCTCCTGGGAGTTCCTAGGTCCACCAAGTAGGTAACCTCTCCCTTCTTTTCAACAGTGGTATGGGGTCCAGACCATTTGTCTTGGAGTGCTGCTGGGGCCACTGGCTCCAATACCTATACTTTCTGTCCAGGCTGGTACTCAGTCAAGACAGCCTTTTGGTCATGCCAAACTTTTTGTAATTCTTGGCTGGCCTCAAGGTTTTTGAATGCCTTCTCCATATACTCAGCCATCCTGGAGCGGAGACCAAGTACATAGTCCACTATGTCTTGCTTGGGCTTTCTGAGAGGTAACTCCCATCCTTCCCTCACTAGACATAGGGGTCCTCTTACAGGGTGCCCAAACAACAATTCAAAGGGGCTGAAGCCAACCCCCTTTTGTGGGACCTCTCTGTAAGCAAACAGAAGGCAGGGTAGAAGGATGTCCCATCTCCGCCTGAGTTTTTCAGGTAATCCTTTGATCATACCCTTTAGGGTCTTGTTGAACCTTTCAACAAACCCATTACATTGTGGATGATAAGGAGTGGGGAACTTGTAGTTGAAACCACATTCCTTCCACATAGCTGTCAAGTATCCTGACATGAAGTTTGCCCCTCTATCAGATACTACCTCCTTAGGAAACCCCACTCTGGAGAAAACTCCAAGTAAGGCCCTGGCCACAACAGGAGTTGTTGTGGTCCTAAGGGGAATTGCCTCTGGGTACCTGGTGGCAAGGTCCACCACCACCAGTATGAATCTGTGCCCAGATGCTGTAGGGGGATCCATTGGACCTACAATACCAATCCCCACCCTTTCAAAGGGAACCCCCACCACAGGTAGTGGTATCAGGGGGGGCCTTTGTGGTGCCACCTGCTTTGCCACTGGCTTGGCAGGTTACACAGGAGCGACAAACCTCCTTGGTATCTTCAGACATGTGAGGCCAGTGAAAGTGAGGGACAAGCCTGTCCCAAGTATTGTTCTGGCCTAGGTGTCCTGCTAAAGGAATATCAAGGGCCAAGGTTAGAAGGAAGCCCCTAAATTGCAGAGGTATAACCAATCTCCTGGTTGTAGCAGGCTTGGGGTCTCTACCCTCTGAATAAAGGAGCCCCCCATCACCCCAATACACTTTATGGGTACCTTGAGCATTCCCAGCAGCCTCAGCAGCAGCCTGCTGTCTGAGGGGTTCAAGAGAAGGGCAGGTTAACTGAGCCTGCCCCAAGTCTGCCCTAGAAGGTCCCCCTGTACCCAGAAACTCAACCTGGCCAGGTTCAAGTTCTTCAGGGACAGTTCCTTCAGGGGTCTCAAGATCATCTTCCTGGGAAGACTGATCCTCACTTGTAGGCAGGTGGGAAGGCACAGCCTTAACCCTCCTGTTCTTCTTCTTAGTAGGTGCTTGGTCCATTGTTCCAGAATGCAAGACCTGAGGTTCAGAGAGGCACTTTTTGGCCTGTGACCTGGTCACAGCAAGGACATGTGATGATATCCCTAACATCTCTGCATGAGTCCTGTACTCTACTTCTGACCATAGAGAGCTCTCCAGGTCATTGCCCAACAAACATTCTACTGGGAGATCTGCACTAACCACAACTCTTTTTAGGCCAATTACCCCTCCCCAGGAGAAATTAACAATTGCCACACTATGTGTACTAGTGACATTGCTGGCATTGGTCACCAGGTAATTATCACCTGGTATGTATTGTCCAGGGTCCACAAAGCTAGGCGTCACCATAGTGACACTGGCACATGTGTCCCTATATGCTTGAGCCACTTTCTCATTAATCAAAGGTGTCTGTCTGTACTTGCCCAGATTACTGGGACTCACAGTAGTGGACAAATCTATGTCCACATCACAAATCAGAACAGCCTGTGTAGGGGTTCTGACTAGGCCAGACTCTCCCTCAGTTCCCAGGGTGATACCCACTACCCCCTTAGTTTGTGGACCAACACTGCTGACTGTACTAGTGGATGCAGGTGCCTGAGGGGCTGCAGTGTTGGGGGCTCCACCCTTTTTACACTCACTGGTCCAGTGAGAAGTGTTTTTACAGGTACTACACCAGGGTTTCCTTTGACCTTCTTTCTTCTTCTTCTTGGAAGTTTGGGACCCACCCGCAGTATTAGTTTGGGGCCCTGTTGAAGACTTCTGGTCTTTAGCTTTCTGCTCCCCACCCTTCTGGTCTGCCTTCTTTTGGTCACCACCCTGGTTCTGGTTCTTTTGCTTAACCCTGGTTCTAACCCATTTGTCTGCCCTCTTTCCCAATTCTTGGGGAGAGGTCAGATCTGAGTCAATCAGGTGTTGATGCAACTGCTGGTTCTGAAAATTATTTAAAATGTGTTCTCTCATAAGTAAATTGTACAATCCTTCATAGTCTGTAACCTTACTTCCCAGCAACCAGCCCTCCAGAGTCTTAGTGGCACATTCAACAAATTCAGACCAGTCCTGAGTCTGTGTCTTCTGGGTCTCTCTGAACATCAACCTGTACTGTTCAGTGGTTAAGCCTAACCCATCAACCAGAGCATTCTTCAGGACCAGGTCGTTTCTAGAATCCTCATCACTAACTGTGAGGAGTCTGTCTCTGCCTCTACCTTCAAAGGAGAGCCACAAGATTGCTTCACACTGCTCCTGAGGGATCTGCTGTACTCTGCAGGCCCTCTCAAGTGCAGTTATCCATTTGTGGATGTCATCCCTAGCTTTGTAGGGGGGCACAATCTTACTCAGGTTTCTATTGTCATAGGACCTGTCTTTATCCTTAGGGATAGTGCTGCCACCAGTGGATCCTAATCCACTCTCTCTAGGCTGTCTTGCTTTAGCAAGCTTCTCTTGGATCAGGGCTACTTCTAGCTCTCTCTTCTGGATCCTAAGCTCAGCCTCTCTCATGTTGGCCTCATGTTCCTTCCTCTGAGGAGTTGTCATTCTCCTTCTGGCGTGACCATGAGAACCTCTAGAAGCATGGGAAGTGTTAGATTCACCTGAGTGATTCCTTCTCCTCCTAGGCTCCTGGTTAAGTCCAGATGGGGGTCTGAGTGGGTTCGACCCTGTCTTAGTCCCAAATAGGCTTAAGTTAGCCTGGTTAAGTCTCCTGACTGGCACCTGACTAACTGCCAGATTCATGAAAGGGCCGTTTTGCGAGTCTTTAATAGCGATTCATAAGGAATCGCTATTAAGGACTTGCAAAACGGGATTCATGTAGGAATTGCTAAATAAATTGCGATTCCTACACATTCCTTATTTGCGATTAGCAAATTGCTAATCACAAATAAGGAATAACTCCCAATGCCTACAGGCCCATAGGAATGAATGGGGAGTTATTCCTTATTTGCAATTAGCAATTTGCTAATCGCAAATAAGGATGCGATTCCAAGGGTGCAGGGGTGTCCATAGGACACCCTGTAGCACCCCTGAAATGAGAATATACACTGATGTTGTGCACACACATGTCCAAAGGACATGTGTGAGTGTAACATGCAACTTAGAAAAATGCATTAAAATGCATTTTTCTAAGTTTTCGCAATTTTTAAATGTTTCATGAATAGCATTTAAGGAATCTCTAATAGAGATTCCTTAAATGCTAATCCTCGCATATTAGCGAATTCTTTATTAGCGATTTTTGCATTTGGGATGATGAATCCCAAATGCAAAAATTGCACTCGCAAAGGGCCAGATTCTCAGAATCTGGCCCTTTTGCGAGCGCATTTCGCTTTATGAATCTGGCTGTATGTCTCTCATCATCAGAATCACTTTCTTCTTCCTCCTCCTCATCCTCCTCATCCTCAAGCTGAGTATCTCCAGTGTTCTGGTTTTCCTCATCTATCTGGACAACAGGGACAGGGGCATCAGTGTTATCATCTTCAGAGGGAGAGCCTCCTTCTCCAGACCCTTTGGGGTCAGGATTAGAGGTCTTTAGAGCTTCAGACTGGTCTAAAAGCTCTCTGAGGTGCGCTGTGGTAGGGTTCTGACCCGTCTTGAGACCTCTTAAGGTACACAGCTGCCTCATCTCTTTAAAGTTTAACATAGAAAATTTAGATGGTGCCCTTGGAGGGTCACTCTCAACAGGGACAGGTCCAGTGGACCCCTCTGCTCCTGACATTGCTCTAGTGTGGGTGGATATGTTGCAATCTACCTACACTGGTGTTTACCTACTAAACCTCTCTAGTAGTTGTAGTCAGGATGTGCTACTCCCTATCCTCTACAACAACTAAGTTCAGTAGAACTTAAGTATACTAGTCTTGTTTTATATGTACCTAGCAGGTACCTGTATGATCTTTCAAATGATATTTTAAAGATTGCAATGGTAAAACAACAGCAAGCTCAAATCCCAACCGCTGCTCACCAATGTGAGAAGTTGGCCTGGTATATGATGCTCACTAGTTCTAGTGATCACCTTGTACCATGCCAAGCAACCCTTATGATGATTGGTTGTAAGTCAACCTTATAGACCAGCTATCCTAGTGGTAGCATGGACAAAGCAGTCTTAGGCTAAACTCTGTAAAGGCATGTGAAGCAAGCTGTTTTACCAGATACACTCTCCTTGAATACCAAATGAAAGGACACCACACAGATATATATTGAAAATATATATATATTTATTTACTACAAGTACCCCCTATACTCTTTATGAGCACAGAAGCAAATGCGTTAAAACAAAACAGGGTTTAAATACACAAAAGTTGCACAATATGGATAGGCCCTGGTGGCCCCTAAAACCATATACTAAAATAGTGGTATAAGAACCACATATCTAAAAGGAAGAAGGCCTAGGGCCTTGGGAATCACTGGGACTACGAGGAGCTAACAATAGTTAGTGACCAGGAGGCCCACGGGATGCGTGTGCAGTGCTTGAAGTTACACGCGGGCGCCCATAGACTTTCAATGGGTGCGTAAAAAGTACAAAGTTACTGCAAAGGGAACCTTCCGGATGGACCAGAACCTCACAACTTAAAACCTAGACACTAGAGATGTTTCTCTCAACAGGAGCACCGGAGTGCCAGCATTACCTCACCCACAGGAAGCGGGTGCATAGGGTTCAAAGTGCGTCGGGTTTCGTCGTGCGGTTCAATGGAGCCTGAAAATGAAGATGCTGCAGGCGGCCAGTCGAGAAGAGTTCCAGTGGATCCAAGGATGGATCTGAAGATGTAAAGACTTGAAAGCAGAGGGGACAATGTTCAAAGTCACTAGCCAGTGACTACCGTGGAACCAGGCGATGTCGGGTGCCACTGCCAACAGGTGAAGAAGGGAAGCTTGTCTCTGTAGCCACGTGGACACGAAGAGGTCAGCGATGTCTAGGAGTCAATCACGCAGGCTCTCGTTGATGGCGGTGTCGGCAACTTGGTTGAAGCAAACAGGCTTTGGCAAAAGCAAGTCATGCAGGAAGTTAAGAAAGCTTGTTGCTCTGACCAGCAAGATCAAAGGAGCTGCTCCTTTTTACAGGAGTGAGGGCCAGTCTGGGGCAACCAGACCAGCAGTGTTGATTGTCGATTTCGTCGCCAAGATGGCCACTAGCCAACGGGCCAGTAACCGGGATGATGCGTCGAGTGGCAAAATACAAAAGGGCCCCACGCAGATCGTGGAGATGCTGGGGGCTGATCTTCGGTGCAAATGCTGCTCGGTGGTGGGGCTTCTCAAACCCCAGAGAACAGTGTCGAGGATTCCTCGGGTACTGCGCAGTCAGCTTCTCGGGGGTCTTTCAAGATGGCCGGTCCCACGTCTCTCGATGCCTCCACGGGTCTCTTCTTTTCAGGGACTGTGGATCGGGCTGTGAGATGTCTGGGAATCCAGGTCTTGTTGGGCTCTGGGCTCGGGCTCCGGCGGGAGGTGGCGGCAAAGCAGACGTTGAGTTGCTGGATGGTGCCTGTGTTAACAGGGTGGTCACTCCTTGACCACAAGGGAGATGCTCTTCAGTCTTCTGTGCAGCAGAATGTCGAAGTCCAGTTTTCTTCTTAGTTGCAAGTCTAGTTCAGGATGATCTGAAGTCTTAGGACACAGCTCCTACTCTTAAACCAAATCTAGGGGCCGGATTACCTGCTAGGTCCCTCCTCTGGGTGGGACCAGCATGGGGGGTGGTTACACCCCCTTTCCTTTGTCCAGTTTCGAGCCAGGACTGGGGCTGGAGAGCCCCAGGACCGGTTTGAACTGGCATATGCACAGTGACACCTTGTGTGCCCCAGGCATGTCTCATTCTATTCAGCCCTCCCTAACCCACTACACAAAATCCTGTCTGGAGTGGGGCAAGCACCTCCCCTGACAGGAAACCCTTTGTCCAAGCCTCCCAAGCTGGAAGGACTCCCAGCAGCAGGAGGGCAGACTTGTGTCTGTGGTGGCAGCATCCATTTTGTGATGCTGAGGCTCGTGTTAAACTTTACCCGGGTTTCAGGTTAGGTACATGTCGTGTCCATCTAGAAGGGTGGAATGCTACCCCCGTCGCCAGAATTGGCGAGGGGGTAGTATTCCAATTCATAAGAGACCTCACTCGACATGTTTTGATGAAGCCAAACCAAAGATAGCATTTAACCGCGAGGTTCATAATGCACTTAAGAGTATATGGTGTGGCAATATCATGAAACAGCTAAAGGACATTGTTCCAAAAGCTGCAGACAGGCTCAGCTCATGCCAGAGCACCACCTCACATGAAACCAAGCACTCTGCCTCCAGGATTGTCGAGGCCTTCCATAGGAGTGACTCATAGGTTAACATGTGTCCATATAGGGTAGATATAGATATACTATACCTAAGTAAGAGGTGATTACACCAACTTTCCCCAGCTGAGTGATCAGCCAGTTGTGTCAAATAGCTAGGCCAGGCCAGGGGTGGCACAATACATGCTGCAGCCCCTGGTCGGCCTAGAATACACCTATGCCCTGGGTACCTAGGGTACACTGTTACAGGGGCCTATAAGGTGAACCAGTTCCAATTGGTAATGCACCTAGAGTGCATTGGCATTAATTTAGAGAGAGAACAGCAGGCTGTGGGTCTGATTAGCAGGCCCACAGCCACATAAAGTCAGAAACCAGTGAAGCAAAAAGCAAAAGTTTGGGGTGACCATAGGATAGCAGACCCTACTCTCCTACATGAGCCTCCCAACGAGCTGCGCTGAAATCCAGAACTCTGACATAAGCACGTTCACAGACACAGTGCATTTGAGCCTCCCAAGGAGCTGCAGAGAAATCCAGCGCTCTGACGTAGGTACGTCCAAAGTCACGGTGACAGATCATTCCCAGCACGCATAACACAACGTCTTCTCATAGATTAGAGCACTGATCATGTCGGAGAAGGACCTTCACATCACAAACCACTCTGGTAAAGCGCGAGGTTTGAATGTCTTTAAAATATCCAAAAGAAAACAACTTGCGTATACCGGTAAACCGAGGTTCACCTAGGTTTTAAAAATGTATAAACCACTCTTCCCGCAGATGGCGTAATTACACTAGTGAGTGTAAAATTATAATTATCTTGACCTATACGATCATTCCACATACATGCTTCAACTCAATCCTACCGTGACTTCACAGCTTCAGACTTCTTGAGTCACAGGATACCGAGGAAGTCGTGTGTATAAGTGAAATTCCAAATAAGTCATTTATATGAACGCCATATCGTAGCAATTAATCGCAATTATACATTTCCAGAAAATCTGAAAAATCACAAATTATAGCGTGGGTCGGTGGGTGAAGCAAAATATCCTGATCATCGCCAATATGTAGTGGAGAGGTTGAATATAATCCAAGAAACTCCAAATCTTGTAATAAGTAGTTTTATTGCGAGAACTTCACCCACAGAGGAGCGCCTCTTCAGACCGGAGCCAGACAAGCAACTGAAGCAGCTCATCGAACTCTAGACTGAAAGAAGACTCCATATCTTACATTTAAAGCAATACATTCTAAAAGCAACACATTCCATGGTATATAATAAAGCTTCAACATCACATCACCACTACACCCAAATAGCGTACTGAAGTTTCTTTACATCCTTTTCCAGCTGGATAAGTCTACTCTATGTTATCGATTTTGTTGTCAGACCAGGATAAAGATGACAATACCACCGCTGATAAGCAGTAGAATGATCAGAAATCCACCAAAAGAGGATAGAGAACAAAGAGGAAAACATTATGGCATCCGTCTAAACACTGCTTTAATTCTAGTAACCAGACCAGATCCAATGTTCTTAAAAAGATGCAGAATGCCAGTTGTTATCGAAGAAGTAAATTTTGTATGCATGATATCAGCAAAGTGAGTAGTGTTATGTTCTGGGACTATGATACGCCCCTGGCGCAAGGGGCGTGCAGTGTTGAAGTCATGTGACCTGGTATAATGAAGAGAGGCTCCGCACGCACGTACGTTATTCAGAGACGGGCGCACGGAGAGCCAACAAGTTATTCCCAGAGTCTGACTCAGTTATTTCTAGGGCCACGTGTTAGGCCTAGTTAGACCTAGATGCCCCGCAGTGTAGGCCCCCAGTTGTGACCCCCTAGGTTATCCCGACCCATCGGCAGGACACAACAAGTAGGATATTGCCCCTGTAACAGCCTATGATTCTCTGAAGCCCTTCTGTCTTTCTGCAGGTTGTACGTTTCTGCAGCAGAAGTCAAAGCCCTTAAACTTAACCCCTTCCATGCTTATGACAGAACGGTTCCGTCATGAGCGACGGTTGAGCTGTGCTCATGACAGAACCGTTCCGTCATCGTTCCATTGGCTCAATGGAACGTTCAGCACAGCGCAGGAATCTGCGCCGCGCTGAAGCGGTTAAGCAAGTAACGGGGCAATTCTTAAAGAATACACAGCCTCCCACACTAAAAATATCCCACCTGCGCTCATGGAGGTCCTCATACCAATTATCTTTGTGATATGGTTGGGAAAACTCATCTCAGCATCATGGCTACCACTGTCAGAACCCGTTCCAAACAATTTAAGTAGGAAATGAGCCCTTCTGGACTCCAAGGTCACTGTGTCAGAATTAGAAGTGTGGCTAAATAGCTGTGGCGCAGTTAAAGCAGCACATGTCCATCGGTCGAGGTTGGGTCAGTGCTGTTGTTGTCTGGAGTTGATGGCACCAGGATTGGCATAGATAAGTCCTGTTCTATCGTCCAGATCGGCAATCTAGTGCTGCTCCTCTTATCCCCAGACTGCCAAGGATCAAGTGAGGCACAAAAGAGCCAGATGGAGCTGGAAAGCACAACAACATATGGTCAGCACAGTATGACACAAAGGTAGCCCAGTGTGCTGGGCACATAAAATATAGCGTGTGCAACATATGAGGGAGTGCAGTAGCACTTGGCTGTCTGCTGACTGACGTGTGTGTGTGTGTGTGGTAGAAGCCGAGTGGAGGCTTTGGAGAAATCATGTGGTCGTAGACCCTTTAAATCAATAAGCAGTATCATTATTGTAACATTGTTTTGGGTTTTTCAGTACTAACTATAGGGTCTTCAATTTTGAACAAAAAAAATACAATTTTCAAAACATATTTTTGGGACAGTCAAGGGTTTTACAAGACACTCAGTTCAGACACCCAATAAATATTAATTTATTTCAGAGCCTGGCCCAGTCAGCACCTAGGAGCATTAGTCCTCAGGAGCAGTGAACCAAATTGTGTGCTAGTACAAAAGTCTGCTTTCATTGGTATATGGGGTGAGGAGCCTCAGCTGTGAAAGTGGCTCAAAATCTTCCAGTAGAGCAGGTTTTTACCTCATTACCCGCATCACCAGTCGAGCACTGCTAAAGTCACCTATAAATCTGTGAACTAAACCAGCAACAGCACACGCAGACTAGAAGTCCATGTGTGCAAGTCCTCTCTTGCTACAGACTCACTCACTTTGTGATCACGCAAGTGAGCCCAAAAAGTTTACAGGGAGAGTCATGCCGGAGCTGAGCATGTATATGGTTGGCTTTTGTAGCGACTTAGCCACATGATTCCCGCTTTTTCTGGGCTGCAGGTTCTAACAGGACCTTGAGCTGAGCCAAGCATCTGGCTCGACCATGGCTCGAGCTTTTAGTGGCTCTCCCACCTCTAATTAGGCAAGAAGGCAGTCTGCTCCAGGCTCCTTCTATTCAAAAGTCACCTGATTGCACACTACAATTCAATGTCGTCATTCTTCCATAGAATTACATTTTCAATGCTTAAAAATGCCTCTTAAATTTGAATACCATAACGCAAAAACAATCACAAAAACAATGCTTTAATTAGTTATTGTGCACATTATGTAAACATTGGTGCATACGTACGATTTTAATTTAACCTGTAATAAAAACTATTCTAATCCATCGGGATTCATGTTTTTGGCAGCCACCACATTCGCATACACAGCAGTATAGAAATATATTCCAATTGGTGCACGATTTATTTAGCTACGCCTCAGGCTAGAATTTAAACACACACTAATTCAGGAAGACTGTATTTCAGGCCAAGACTGTAAACGCTAGGATTGGAAAACACTAGTATTAGAAACAAGGATTGGTAAAGCCAATAAATATCGCCTCATTGGCCTATTCGATTTGTCAACATTTGTTGGTGTGGTAGCATTTTTTCTGGTTTTATACAAATAATATTGATGAATAATGATTATTTTTATAGGTCCAATACGCAAATGCTGAATTAACATGTCTACAGTTGAAACGAGTTAAATATGATATGTAGAAGTGTGTTTGTTAATGTGATTTTTCTGTGCCACATTTATATAGAAATGCCATACTGGATAACATGGATGCCGTTCCAATGTTGCTTTGCTACTCACTCCTTTTCTTCCCCTACCCATCACGTTCTCATGATCAACTTCTCTCCCCACAGGCTCTGCAGAAGCGAGGACAAGTTCATGTCATGGATTTTTACTATGTGTGTGTGCTCTGAATTAACTTCGTGGTATTCCTAACAGTTTCAAGGCCATTCTGATGCAGTTCCGTTGCGGGCCTCATCTTATTCATTGGTGTATAGCATAATTCTTTTAATGTTTTATAATATTTTGGACCTCTCTGGATGGCAATAACACAGAAGATGGTTAAGACTTTCTTAAAATGGATTACTGCTTATGGGCCATATGTATCATCAACCTGATTTGCGATTCTCAAATAGCGATTTTTTAGAAATCGCTATTTGAGAATCGCAAATAGGGATGTATGTACAAAATCGCAATTTTTTTTGCGATTTCTTAGTATTCCTTAATTGCGATTCGCAAATTGCGAATCGTAATTAAGGAATGCTTTCCCATTCATTTCTATGGGCCAGGAGGCCCATAGGAATGAATGGGAAGTTATTCGCAATTTGAGAATCGCAAATTGAGAATAATTTCAAGGGTGCAGGGGTGTCCAAAGGACACTCTGTTGCACCCCTGAAATCAGCATGGGTGCACATGTGGCGCACATGCATGCTCTAAGGGCATGTATGTGCCTCACATTGCACTTTGTAAAATGCAAAAAAGTGCATTTTTCAAGGAATTCACTAATTACCACCAACTTGAAGTTGGTGGTAATTTGCGATTCCTTAAGGCCAATTTGCATTTTTTTATGCTTCATACATTGCATTTAAGGAATCGCAAAGTTTGCGATTCCTTAAATGCAATCGCAAAATAAGGAATCGCAAATTTTGCGATTCCTTATTTTGCACGCAGATTTCTGTAATACATATCATTTTGCATTAATGCATTCGCAAACGCCGAAATTCTGCGAATTTCGGCGTTTGGGAACGCATTAGTGCTTGATACATATTGCCCTAAGTACTTAAATGAGTTGTTCAATTCTCTGACTTGCCAAATAATTCATTATTTATTTATTTATTTATTTTTTATTGCTTGTTAAGCGCAACTGTCACCCAAAGGGCATCCTGGCGCTGAGACCGATCCAGAACCATCTAATACATAAACTACACTACCCTTGGAAACAAATGGGTCTTTAAGTCCCTTTTAAAAGTGAGTAGATCAAGGCTACTCCTCAATGTCAGAGGAAGAGTATTCCACAACTTGGCGGCCGTAAAACTAAAAGCACGTCCGCCCATCCTCACTCTATGTATCCTGGGGACCCTGACCAGGAACGCCGAGGAGGATCTCAGAGGTCTAGTGGCCTGATACCAAGAAAAGAGACTCTGAAGGGGTAGTGGTCCCAGTCCATGCAGGGCCCTGAAGACAAGGCACGAGGCCTTGAATGCAATTCTCTGCTGGACCGGAAGCCAGTGAAGATCGGCCAGAGCTGCCGTTGAAGAAGAGGAACGCGGGCGAGACAAGGCTAATTTAGCGGCCATATTCTGAATCCTTTGGAGTTTAAGGACCAGGATCTTCGGGGCTCCCAGAAGTAGTGCGTTACAGTAGTCTAACCTACTGAGGATGGAACTACGCACTACCTCTGCTCTGGAGCCCCGGGGAAGAAGTGGCAAGATTTTCCGAAGCGCACGAAGCAGGCCCATGCATGTCGCTACCGTCCTATTTACGGAAGCATCCAGCTGCAAGTTGGGTTCGAACAGAACTCCCAAATTGGGAGCCGATTCTGCCGCCTCCACCGAACCCGGGATAAAAGATGGCCAAAAGTCAACCGGTAGTGTACGAGAAATTCGGTCCGAGGAGCAGTAGAGTACCTCCGTTTTCGACCCATTGAACTGCAATGAATTAGCTCGCAGCCATGCTGCTGTTGCCAACATGCAGTTGTCCCTTGATATTGTCTCCGGTCCCTCAAAGGAAAAAAGCAACTGAGTGTCATCGGCATAATTGATGACTGATATGCCGAATGACTTTATCAGTGCTACCAAGGGACGGAGATATATGTTGAATAGGATTGGGCTAATTGCCGATCCTTGAGGGACTCCTTGATTCACCTGCCGAGTGGTTGATCGAAAAGGTGGTAGTGCCACAGCTTGTTGCCTATTATCCAAATAGGAAGTTAGCCAATTCAAAGCCAGACCACTCACTCCCGCACTCCGAAGACGGCCTAGTAGTACTTTATGGTTCACCGTGTCGAACGCGGCCGACATGTCAAGTAGCACTAAAAAAGCAGACTTGCCCCTGTCGACCCGCGTTCGTAGCTCATCCAACACGGTGACCAAGGCAGTCTCGGTGCCGTGAGCCGGTCTGAAGCCAAATTGAACAGCATCCAGGCAGAGATTAGTTTCCAGGAAGTTGGATAAGGCCCTTGTCACCCATCTCTCAAGAATTTTTATCGCGAATGGTAATAGCGAAATCGGCCTATAATTGGCCGAGCAGAGAGGGTCCAAAGAAGCCTTTTTCAACAAAGGTGTTACAATTGCCATCTTCCAACTGTCCGGAACTGTTGCAGTTGTCAATGATTGGCAGCAGATGGAATGCAATGGGGGAAATAGCTCGTCTTGAAAAGCCTTCCAGATTTTATGAGGCATTGGATCGAGCGGCGACCCTGAGGGTACGCCGTTGGCCAGGGTACAAAATTCCTCCAGCGAGGGAACTGGAAAACAGGACAGCTGAGGCAAATCATTTCCAACATTTGCCCCCTCGGATCCCAAAATATCAGAAGGCTCCGAAAAGGGGGATGTAGGCGACAAAGACTGTTCAGATCTAGTAAGTCCAGTCAAGATATTCCTGATTTTCTCCTCGAATGCAAGGGCCAAGGAATCGCACAGTTCCTGCGAGGCCGGTATTGTAGGCGCCATACAAGATGGGTCGGACAGACTCTTAACAAGCCTGAACAGGGTCTGTGATTTATTAGAGGCCTTCGCCAGAGTGTCTTCTAGAAACTTGGCCTTTGCACTTCTTAGCTGGGCCTTGTATTCATGCAGGGCCACTTTATAAGCCGCCTTATCCTGTTCCCCGTACCCCCTCCTCCAAGTACGCTCTGCTTGTTTGCAGCGAAGTTTATGCTGCCCTAGATCTTCACTAAACCAGGCATTTAAGCCTCGAGGTCTGTCTCTCACCTTACGTAAAGGGGTCAGTGCATCCAGAGAAGATGTGATAAAACGACAGAGAGATGTATAACTCTTGTCCACATTCTCCTCCACTGTAAACATTCCCGGTAGCAGGGCGGGTCGGCTCGATTCCCTAAGGAGACGATTCCATTGTCGGTTCAGCTTCGTACCGCCCTGTCTGCTGGGTATCAGCGGGACAGGCAAGGTGAGAGACATAACAATCAGTGAATGATCCGTCCAAACCTGGTCCACGACCTTTTCCACCACCACCAACTTCTCCTCCGCAAATACCAAATCTAGTATGTGCCCCTTAGCATGGGTGGGTTCCGAAACCAATTGAGCAAGCTGAATATTGCTGCAAGCTTGGCAGAGTTCTCAAGAAGCCAAGTCATGTGGGCCAGAAGGCCACAAATTAAAATCACCCAGTACCAGAAAATTAGTATGTGAGTTGGAGAGGTCGTAGATCAAGTCGACCAGAGCTTGATGGGCCACTGAGGAAGGCGAGGGTGGCCTGTAGCATAGAAGGCCTGTTGCCAAAATACCTCCTTGAGCCGCGATAGAAAAGCCCATAAGCTCAAACCCTGCTACCTTTTTAACCACCAGCTCGGACAGGGAGATCGAATCTCGAAAGATATATCCTATCCCACCACCCCTACCTGAGAGTCGGGGAGTGTGCTTTATAAGGTAGCCAGGCGGGCAAGCCCAACCCAGTTCCACGCTACAGTCCATCGTGGCCCAGGTTTCGGTGAGAAATAGTATATCCAGCCGAGATGCTTCTATCAGCAGCGCGATCTCAGCATGATGCTTAACAAGGGAGCGGACATTCAGCAAGCCGCAAGACAGAGTCATTTGCGAAGATGAATTAACCGAGTGTTTCTCCCCGCCCGTAGTAGGCTCCAAGGACTCAGGAGCAGCGGGACACGGGTTAGCCAGATGGTAAGAGGCAGGTGCGCCAGAGGCGCCCGGAACGCGAACGGGCGCAAACGGGCTTACCTCTGGCGCACCTCCGGCGCGTCTACGGCGCGTCTACGGCGCGTCTACGGCGCGTCCGCTGCGCGTACCCGCTGCGCGTCTGCCCGCACATGTCTACTTATCTTATTACGCCACGCGGACTTCCGGCTGCTAGAGCCTCTGCCCCCAACCAATATGGCGCCTGAGAGAATCCCAAGCGTCACTACCTACTCAAGATGGCGGACGGATCACCAGGACCGGGGACCCTACTACCTAAGTCCCGCAAAGAGCGGGTGAAGGCACAATTTAACTGCAGGTAAGCCTGACTATGCCCCAGGTGACAGCACTAGCAAGCGCCCAGCGAAAAATACAGCCAAAACAACAGCGCAATTACAGCGGCGCAATTTTAAAATAAACAATCTAGGTGCAGTTAAAATCTCTGTAATGCGCGTGGAAGCTAGAAAGATTACTTGTGATCATACCACGATGAGCCAGAAGACTTTTCTTTTCTACTAGGGGTGCTGCTCGATAATCGACTTATATTATTTCTGATTCTTGACTACTCTGTAGTAGTAGTAGAATTACTTTATTTGATTTGATTTAAATCATAAAAAGAGCGGCTTAACCGTTAACACACATAAAATGCCCCATGGTTCACCCAGACCCTTGCAGACAGCCACCTCCTTTGTCGGAGACTAGAAAGACATTGGAGACAAGCATATGACACGACCTCCAAAACACGCTATGTCCAACAGAGGAAAGCATATCTCTCTGACATCAAAGCAGCAAAAAAAGAATACTTTACCAATCTCATAATGGATGCGCACCAAAATCAAAAAACCATCTTCACCATAGTCAAGTCCTTCACTCATCCGAAAGCTCTCACCACCGATGTACCTCCCTCAGAGAGTCTTTGCAACCAAATATCTGACTACTTCATTGACAAAATTATCAACATTCAGAAAGACTTTCCCCCACCCTCGACAACCACCGTAGAGGTAACAGTTAATTACCCTCCTCTCTCCAGTTTCAAACCAGTATCCTTACAACAGACAAGCAAGGCTATCCGGGCCTGTAAATCAGGAGCACCCACTGATTCCTGTCCCCCAATCATTCTTCACCATCTGATTGACACAGTCAACCCTTACATTAATGGAATCATTAATGAATCCCTTGAATCCGGAATTGTACCTGCCGAATGGAAGAAGGCCACTGTCAAACCCCTGTTGAAAAAACAGAACAAATCATCCACAGATTTGACTAACATGCGTCCCATCTCCTTACTTCCTATTCTGGGCAAAGTCACGGAGCACCTAGTGCATGAGGAGCTTAAAACCTTCACAGAAGCCCATAACATCTTGCACCCTCAGCAATCGGGCTTCCGCTCCGGTCACTCCACCGAAACAGCTTTGATCGAACTTGCTGATTCCATCAAATTCCTACAGGATGAGGGCAAGCAAGCTGTCCTCATCCTGTTGGATCTCACAGCAGCATTCGACACTATCTCGCATGTCATCCTAATCAATCGAATGCGAGAGATTGGCGTAACAGACTCAGCCCTGGCCTGGATTTCATCATTTCTATCAAATAGGTCTCAGACTGTGACACTAGGACCACACCTATCCGGCGAAAAGCCAATTACATCTGGAGTGCCCCAGGGGTCCATATTAAGCCCTTTATTCTTCAATATCTACATGGCACCCCTCTTAGCTGTGATAGAATCACATGGGATCCTGGTCACGTCCTACGCCGACGACACTCAATTGGTCGTCACCATTGACAAACAGCGTACTGACGCAGATCTCCGGTTTAAAAACTGCCTCTCTGATGTCTTTGAGTGGCTAAATACCAATCATCTTAGATGCAATAGCGCAAAGACAGAGATCATCCCAATAGGTAAGAATCTTTCTTTTTGCCCGAAAGATTGGTGGCCCGCAGGATCCGAGGCCCCTCCTAGTGCAGTTACATCAGCTAGAAACCTGGGCGTACAATTCGATTCTTCCCTTACTTTTGACGACCATGTAAAGATCACTGCCGGTCGATGCTTCGGATTAATAAAATCTCTGAGGAAATTTTTTGATTTCCTCCCAATCGCAGCCAGAAAGTCAGTCGCGGTAGCCCTTTTACTTTCCCGACTTGACTACTGCAACGGCCTTATGGCCGGAGTGAAAAAATCTACTCTCAGAAAGTTGCAGAGCTTACAACATGCTGCAGCCCGACTGGTTTTACAACTCCCCAGAAGGTCATCTGCGTCTGCAGCCCTGAATTCACTTCACTGGATGCCACTGCATAAAAGAATTCTTTTTAAACTGCTTCTCACAGTCCATAAAACCATGCAAAACACAGGACCCCGTTACTTTGTAAACCGTTTTAAGCGCTATAACCCTTCACGCTGCCTGAGATCCTCTGGGACTAACCTGGTTCAAATTCCCAGATTTAAATATAAGACCAGAGGCAGAAAATCCTTCAATGTTCTGGCGGCCAAAGCCTGGAACACCCTACCCGCCTACCTTAGAGCCACAGATAATGAGAACGATTTCAGAAAACTCCTCAAGACATGGGTCTACAAATTACCAGACTCCTCTGTCCTGGCTGCCATTTAGTTTTCTCTTCCATTCATTCCACTTTTCCAGCTATTCCTCCGCAGCTCGCCCAGCGCCATGATGCTCCCCTGGGAGCGAACGCTTGCGCTTTACAAATGCCCATAAATATCAAATAATTCATGAGCAAAGTACAAATTAATTAATAAATTCTCGTTTAAAATTTGTGATAAAAACTTTTTTTTCTTTTTTTAAAACACACAGTACAGTTGGTTCCTTCGGTCTTGTAATAGTGAGTCTAGCTATAAGATATGTAATTCTTATGCAGGCTTCGGTCTAATTGTCTGGACTTTTTCACTTTACATGCTTTGCCAGTTCAAGTTCTATATCTCTCTTTTCTAGTTGGTTTGAAGCTAAACTCAAAAACTTTAATGCTTTACATGCCAATTGCACAGTCAACCCTCCTAAACATTTTATTATGGCGGATCTGCAAGTTCTTTTCTGTTCTTTTTTAATTAATGGCCAAAAAAGTTCTTTCCATTTGGATAATAATGCCAGACAAATACAGAGTAAGTGGAGCAATGATTCGTCTCCTTGTCCGTTGAGGGCCAGGTCCATTTCCATTTTGGGCTTAGATATTTAGTTGGGTATACTCCCAGTCTCAGTAAGATCAGTTGCTGCTTCATTTGAATTGCAAAATGTTCCGAGAGGTATGATTGAGGCTTTAACATTTTGTATGTTGGTAACACAATCTATGCATTGATTTTCATTGTCAATGAGGCCTTATCCCGTTCTTGAGATATTTGATTGGTTGTTTTGTTGACTATTTGTTTGAACTCCGGATAGGATGGTATTGTGTGCCAGGCTTCCTCTAACTTTAAGGCCTCAATTGATTGCGTTAAGAATGAATAAACTGAATTACACAATTTGGATTGTCTTTCGACCTCCAGCCAACAATAATGTGCCAGAGAGTCTTCCTCTGATGCCCGCATTCTCTAATAATATTTAACTAGCGCTCCTTGTCTTGACATGATCTGTTTTTTAGCCCAAATGCTAGTCTGATCCAGGCTTGAGAAATATGACCCGGATTTTTAAATAGATTTTTAAAGGGACTGGTTTGGGTGATGTTCAGAGTAGTTGCATCCTTTCTGTTTAGGAGTTCTGAACCGTAAGTAATTGAAGGTAAAAAATTTGCTGCCACGACTACTCTGTATAATTTTACATTTAAGCCTTCATGGCATTTATTCTGTACCACTTGATTTTTTAACATGTTTGTAGTAAAACCCTTTAACTTTTCTATGAACTAGTGATAGAGCGCGCGAGGCCACCCGACCAATAGTTTTCGCCGTTTTCCGGCTTCAGGGCCCATATACTTTCAAATCACCATATACATCGATCAGGTGACTTCACGAGCTCTACCAATTTGTGTGTGTGTTCCCTACTATTAATTTCCAGTGCACCCGACTTACCATCCACCGATGCGGGTACCTAATGACCACAATGAATCAGGGAGCTAGCTGTAAAGAAAAGGCAGCAAAATACAAACCCAACCAATAACATTCAAATACTGTTTAAATGACCACGGACAACTGGAAGTTTTAAAATGTTTATCTAAAGTTCGTTTTCTTCATGCATCAAGTATACAAGAATGAGACAATCAATGACCAAGATAATGTAAATTATGTAGCTATATAAAAATAATGATAGGGTAATCATTGAAATACTGATATAAAATGCAAGAGAAAAATACTATGCAATTCAGTAATATCTAAGCATGGGCAGACTATGTATGGGTAACTATAGGAGGGCCTATAATGAGTAACACGCTTCACTTAAAGTAAAGGGGCCTTTGAACAGTCTAGGTAATGAAGTTCTAGACCATATCAGAAAATTACAAACTGCAATGCAAAATATAATCTCTAACAAGTGAGAAGACATAGGAAAAAACTTATGAAAATATGTAATTGACTTTCAATAGTTGCGGAAAGGCATGGAAAATATAACATATGCAAATGATGAACTTTATTATAGCAAAAGTTAGAAATTCAGAAGGTGCAAGATTTTAGGAGTTTCAGAGCAATATTTACCTAGAAAGGTGTGGAAACCAAACCCTGGCCACGGGTCAGTTAAGACAGGAAACCCTCAAGGAAGGATACCCCTCAAAGGACAGCAGGTGCAGAATGGACACCCAGGACAGGACAGGATACCCTCGGAATAGGAATCAGAACAGGACCCTCAGGACAGGACAGCAAACCCTCAGGACAGGACCGCTCAGGACAGGACCGGAATCCACAGTTTGGAAGCAACGCCTGCGCTCCACCCGCTCTGCAGTTATCGATCAAGACCCCGATTGGGTCAGCGAACTCCCAGCAAAGTGCTTCGCCAGCACTTTAAGGTTCAGTAGAACCTTAGTCTATGGTCAAATTCGGACAGAGTGCTCCGCAGCGCTCTGTGTCTTCAATCACCTATTGAGTACGATGGGTCAGTGACAGGTCAGCTAAACCAGACAAGTCGCACGGCTCCCTAGGTGAACCCAGGGTAGATATACAGTTTGGGGACAGTGTACCACCCCCCAATGTTAAGACAATGCCAAAATAGCAGCTTCCATACCAGTGATCCGGCAATTTGAAATAAGCCTTGTCCCCACAAATATAATAAATTCCAGGAAACACAGGCTCTGACCCATTTTTGAAACCCCAACCTCCAATTACCTTGTAATTATGTTCGCATTCACTGGAACCAATGAAAACATTATTATAATAGCTAGTCTTCTCGCGGTGAAGACATAGCTTGCCTTTCTTTTCAAAATCCAGCAACAGAGCAGGTCCCGCCCCACCATTTGAGGTGCCTTCCATGTTCTCTGCCCACTTTGGCTTTTTCTGACTTTCGTCATTAGCCTTCTTTTGTATTTTAATTCTTCTTTTCTCTGCCATGTTCAGGAACATCTTTTCCTGTTCACGCAAAGAACAAGTCAAGTTATCTCTGTGTGCATCTGCTATGTCAATGTTACCTATGGTCAAGAAGTAGTCTCCCATATATCTTATGGTGTCGCTTTTGGTATGTACAGGATTCAAGTTCCCACGTATAGGAAGTTCAGAAAAGATTACGTCATTATTAGAGTAATAGTACTGTAACGGTCCTCTTTTGTAAAATAAACTAGCTAAAATGCTACAGGAGATTCCATATGTTAATGGCAAGTGATGGTATGTCACGCCTTCAGCCACAGAAGTAGGTAGCTTCATGCAGACATAGCAATCTTCAATTTCCATAGTCTCTACATAGTGTATTAACAAGTTTGCAAAAACATTTAAGTGTGTCCTGTTCTTAATTCCATGATAATGTAGTCCTCCCTCATCTGATGCTGCTAAGTCTCGTTTTGTTTGTCTCAGTGCTCTCTCATGTCTTGCTACACTCTGTGTTGTCAACTCCTTACTGTCGGTATTTACAATTTCAGTAGGGACAATGTTAGTATCTTTACTTACAGTGAAGGGTATAAAGATTGTTAGTCCTATCCAAATTACTATCAGTACTACTATACTACATATACACACCTTGCAGCACGTCTTGAAACGACTGCAACTAGGTCTACCATTCACAGTTGAATCAGACATTTCGGCTCAGAAGAAGTTTCTTGACCCCTCTTTGTGTCTTTACACAGCTAGCTTACTTTGTGCAAATTCACGGTGGTTCGTCTTCTTCTTCAGCAGAGTACTCAGGGACGGGCTCTCCGTCGCTTACGTCAGTTATATCAAGATCTTCAAGTTCTTCCAAAACGAGTGTCCATTCAGGAGACTTGTATTTCTTGTTTTGTCTTTTTAATCGTTCACTCCTTCTTTTGGAAGAGTTTTCTTCTTGCTCTGCTATCCGTGCACTTCTCCTTGCTTCTGCACGTTTCTCTTCCACCGTCTTTATCCTTAGCCTTAGTCTCTTTATGAACCTAGGCTCAAGTTTGTTTCTTTTCTTTAGTCTCTTAGTTGGTACTTGGACTTCACTTTCTTCTCTTATCCTCTTATTCTCTTCAGCTTGTGGCAATTCTGCTTCACTTTCTTCTTCTCCTTCCCTTATCTCGCTAGTTTCAGGGCTATCATCAATTTCTTCTGCCTGGTTACTAATCTGGCCTAGTTCAGGAATATTTTGTTTTTGGCTTTCGATTGTCTCTGTTTCTGTTTCTGTTTCTGTTTCCTGAACCCGTTCTTCTAACCCTATCTGATCCTGTTCAAGCACTTCGATCTCTTGATTTTCTTCTGCTCGAACTATCACTCTATGTCTAAGCTGTCCCTTATCCTCATCAGGAGTTAGTGGAGGTGTATCGAACACCTGTTCTGTCCCTGTCTGACCTTCTCCTTCCTCAGTTTTGATGTGAATCTCAGGCGGCTGAGGTTCTTCGCCTGTGCCTTGCTTTTCCTGACTAGTCCACTCTCTACCTTCACTAAGTCGCTCTCTTGTTCTGATAGGATCTTCAGTCAGATCAATCATCGGTATCCATTCTTCTGGCCATATGCTTGGCAGCTCGTCATCAGCTACTCCTGGCTCAGCTTCCTGGACCTCTTCAGCAGGCTGGATTCTTGGCAGTTCGTAGTCAACTACTCCTGGGCCAACGTCTGCTGTTCCTGCAGCCTGGCTGGTGCTGGGCTGCTCGTTGTCAGCTACTTCTGGTCTGGCTCCTGCAGAGTCCTCTGCTGGTTGCCCTTCTTCTGCAAATTCTTTGTCTGGTAATACCTTCTGGGTGTGGCCAGCGTGGATCCACTGGGGAACACCTGCGACCTTCACTGCAGTGGTTGTTACCAGGATTACTTGGCGTTTCTTTCCCCACCTTGGTGCCAGACAGTTTGATCGAGTGTGCTTCTTTATTTTGACCCAGTCTCCTGGAACCAAGCTGTGGAGAGGAGTCGTTGGATTGAGGATGCCGTCGTCTCCAATCTGGCGAGAGATAGAACGCACTTGGTCACCCAATCTTCTGCAGTATTCAAGCACCAAATCATCAGTAATACTCAACAGTTTGCTTCCTGGCACCCATGCTTGTCTCATCACTCTTCCCATAATGATTTCATGGGGACTTAGGCCTGTCTTGCGGTCAAGAACACTTCTCAGTCCCATCAGGACCAGGGGCAGGGCCTTCACCCAGGTCATGCCAGTAGCATCTGTCAGCTTTGCTAGTCTGTTTTTGATAGTTCCATTTACTTGTTCCACTATTCCAGAAGCCTCTGGGTGGTATGCACAATGAAGTTTCTGCCTTATTCCAAAGGCCTTACAGAGTTCAGCCAGTATTTCATTCTGGAAATGTCCACCCTTATCTGATTCAATAATGAATGGCACCCCGAATCTAGGTATCAGTTCTTTTAGTAAACACTTCGCTACTGTCAGTGCGTCACTTTGGGGAGTAGGGTAAGCTTCTACCCATTTTGAAAATACGCAAACAATGACAAGGACATATCGCTTCCCTTCACAACGGGGCATGGTGATGAAATCAATCTGTATCCTTACAAAGGGACCCCCTGATCTCCCAATTTTGCTCAGTTCAACCATTGTCCTCTTGCCTGGGTTCATCTGTTGACATGACAGGCACCTCTGGCAGAGGGACTCTGCTACTTTCCTGAACTTCTTACTATACCAAGTCTGTTGAAATACCAGAATCATGGCATCCCTACCAATGTGTGATCCTTCATGTATTAATCTTGCCATTGTGCCAAGCAAGTGTCGGGGTAATACAGGCATACCAGTTGGGCCCAAGATGACACCATCCACACGTCTCGGTCTACACCCATCCTCCTTCCATTTCTCTCTTTCTTGCCAAGGAGCCGACTCCTGCCACTCTCTCACTTCATCCCAAGTAGGCACTTCCTCAAACACCTGAAGTTGGCAGCTGGTTCCTGGCCCCCCTCGTTTTGGATTTACGATATACCGATCTCTGGCGCACCATTGGGCCACTCGGTCAGCATAATCGTTTCCCAGTGATACTTTGTCCATGCTCTTCTTATGAGCACCGCATTTTACCACTGCCAGTTCCTTGGGTAACTGGAAGGCCTCTAAAAGGTCATGCACAACCTTTGCATTCCGAATGGGAGTACCTGAGGAAGTCAGAAATTCCCTCTGTAGCCACAATTGGCCAAAGTCATGCACAACTCCATAACAGTACTGACTGTCAGTATACACTGTTATGCGTATGTTTTTCCCAATTTTGCAAGCTTTTATCATAGCAATCAATTCGGCTACTTGTGCAGACTTGATGTTATATAGGTAACCTGCTTCTTCAATTTTTGTTAAAGAGACTACTGCATAAGCAGCACTCAGGCCTCCTAGTTCATGTCTTAGACAGGAACCATCTACAAACAGCTCTTTATCATGCTCAGGCAATGGCGTTTCTTTTATGTCTGGGCGTGGTTTTGTGCTGAACTCTGTCAGATCAATGCAATCATGTTCATCATCATCCCCCCCTTCCATTTCCAGGGAGTCGGGGAGTAAAGTGGCAGGATTCAGAATACCGCACCTAACAATGCTTACATTTGCTGCACCCACAAGAATCCTCTCATATTTAGTCAGCCGACTAGGGGTGAGATACTGTGTTTTAGTTCTGGTCAATAGAATTACCACTCCATGTGAAACATACACAGTCACAGGATGTCCCATGACTATGGACTCACTTTGTTCCAAACTTGCACAGGTAGCAGCTACTGCTTTCAGACAGCCTGGCAACCCAGCAGCTACTGGGTCCAAGGTGGCAGAGAAATAGGCCACAGGCCTTCTGGTCGTGCCATGTTCTTGAGTCAGGACTGACAATGCGCAATTATCGCGAGTGTCACAGAATAGGGCAAACTCTTTGGAATAATCTGGCATTCCCAGCGCAGGGGCTGTACACAGACAGTTTTTCAGTCTTGTGAAAGCCATTAGGCTTTCATCGTCCCATTCTACAATGTCTGGCATTCCTCTCGTGGTCATTTTTATCAAAGGCCTGGCTAAGACTGCAAATCCCAGAATCCACTGCCTGCAGTATCCTAGTACTCCCAGGAACATTCTGACGTCTTTTTGAGTACGGGGCAACTGCATCTTTTGTATTATTCTCACTCTTTCTGATGTGACTTTTCTGACACCCTTTTCTATCTGGTGTCCTAGATATTTCACTGATTTTGCACAGAACTGTAGTTTGTCAGGGGCCACTTTATGCCCTTTCTCACACAGATGATTCAGGAGGGCAATGGTGTCAACTACACAGTCCCTATGACTTTTAGACGCCAGTAGAAGGTCGTCTATGTACTGCACTAAGACAGAGTTCCCAGGTAAGGTCAAAGTCTCTAGACATTTCTTCAAGATCTGATTAAAGATAGAGGGGCTCTCTGTATACCCCTGAGAGACCCTGTTCCAGCAATACACGTGACCTTCGAAGGCAAATGAGAAAAGAAATTTGCTGTCGGGGTGCAGGGGTATCGAAAAGAATGCATGACACAAATCAATCACAGTGAACCACTCAGCATCCCAAGGAATCTGGTACAGAATCACTGCAGGGTTCGGGACAATAGGGCAGCAAGGAACTACAATTTTGTTTACCTTTCTCAGGTCTTGCACTACCCTATACTTGCCACTAGGCTTCTTGATGCCCATAATCGGTGAGTTGCATGGGCTGCTCATCACTTCCTGTATGATGTCTCCTTCTAATAATTTTTGTATTTCCAGAGTGACACCTGCTCTCACTTCAGCATTCATTCGGTAGGGCTTAGTGTTAGGATATACTGCATTGTCCTTGATGGCTATCTGTATGGGGTCCACATCTTTCATTAATCCCACATCTTTTCCAGTGAAATCCCACACCTCTGGCTTTACCGCTTCCTGGAGTTCTTGGGGCAAATCCTGCAGGGTCAATCTTTTAATTTCTGAGTCAGGTCTAAGTAACAATAATTTATAAATGCCATCTTCATCCGGGGTCTGTATTTCAACACCTTTTGGTGTGCAAAAGATGGTACAGTTCATTTTGCACAGCAAATCACGACCCAGTAGATTCACTGGACTGGTGTCACAGACAACAAACCTATGCATTTGTTTAAAATTTCCAATTGAAATCTCCATTGGTTCGGTAACAGGAGTACTAATCAGTTGATTAGATACACCCACTACTTGGATATTTTCTCCCGAGAGGGGTAGGTTTGGAACGTCCACTGTTCTTACAGTAGAACGGGTAGCGCCAGTGTCCAACAGAAAGGTGACATCATTTCCGTCAACCTTTCCTTCAATATATGGTCCAGACTGGTCTACCGGCAAGGAAGCGCCAAGTACGCACTCCTCGTCCTCCCCTCTCAGGCCCCGTCAGTCCTGATCATTACAAAGGAAGGTATCATTTAGCAGATACTGCGAAGTTGCTGTATTTCTGTTCTCACCGCTTTCCCAAACTTCTATCTCCTCACCCTCTGCTTGCCTTCCCCTGTATACCTGCTTGGGTGCTCGAGGCACCTGAACTGTTTTTACCTGGGGTTGAGTCTTTCTTGGTTTTTCTTTCTGCGTCTGTGGAGTTAAATCAGGAGTTTTTGCATTATCATCTATTAATTGAGGACACTCGTTTCGCCAGTGTCCAATTTCGCCGCACTGATGGCAGGGAAATTTCTTCATAGCCTCTTCCCTGCTAAATTTTGGCCGGGGCTTTCCTCCACCCCCTCCCCCAGGACTTTTGTTCTCAGCATTTTTAACCATGTTACTCAATTGTTTTTCCTGCTGTTCTGCGAGCTTCACCTGAGCCCACATCACTTTTTCCTTAAGGGCCTTTTTCTTTTCTGCCATCTCGTCCTCGCAGTACTTAGCGTACCGCAGGACCTCATCCATTTTCTTTGTATGCCAGCAGATTTTATTATCTTTTATCCACTGACAAATTTCAGGTCTTAAACCATTTACAAACCTGTAAATAAAATGCGTCATGTCCTTCAAATCGATGTTATCAATACCACTGTATGTTTTAAATACCTGCAATAACCTCTCATAGAAGGAGTGCACTGTCTCGTCCCTTTCCTGTGTTGTTCTATCTATTTTTGTCCAATCAGTTTCCTTTGCGGGCACCTTTTCTTTCAAATGCTGAATCACCTGCTCATATTTTCGCATGACATCCTTTGATGGCTCCCCTGTTTCCTTATTTCTTGGGTACTCCTCACTGGGCCAGTCTATGGCTATTTTACACTGGGTCCATAAATCCACCGGAACCACAATGTCGAAAAACCCATCCAGGTCTTTCCACAGACATTTCTGTACCTTCACGAACCTTTCCACCTGCCTGTACCAGTCTACTGGTTTCTCTCGTAATTTTGGAAAGTCGTTCGTAAAGGACACAATATCCTGTCTAGACCAGGGGACATGCACATATTTCCCTCCAGGTACTTCGCGCATGGGGCATAACTGTTCAGGTTTCTCCACCTCCCTTAAAGCAAATTCAGGAGTCACTTGTCGGGAGCGAGCCTCTTCCCTCTTTTTCGCCCACCTGCTTCTCCATCTTTCCACATCTCCCCATTTCTGCAGTACTCCCAATAATTCTTTAATCTGCAGCTTTTTTCCTGCCACATTCAAGTGCTCTATATCTTTGTCTGAGAAGTCTGCTCTGTACGGTTTCTGTAAGGGCTTGGATTTTGAGATATCTACCCCCATACTAACTGCTGTTTCGGTCAGTTTTTCGTGGAGCACTCTGGTGTTCCTTGTAAAGCTTTTACATATAAACGACAATTCTTCTTCAGAGTAGGTATTCAATCGATCCAACCCCACATTTCCTGCCATTAATTCTTCTATTTCTACCCTCAGCTTGTAGAGGTCTAAAGGTTTCGTTTGCGGAGTCTGTTTCTCTAATTCACGACTCCAACTCTCAATTTCATCTGGAGTTACCAGAGAGACATTCCTAGTGCCTGTTGCGGATTCTAATTTAATCTCTTTCGCATTAAAAGGGTTATGCCTCTGCTGCATTCCCTTTCCGGTCGGTTTGTTTGGCAAGTCCAAGAACGCAACTTCAGACTCGCACTCACTGGACTGATCATCTATGATTATCGGTTCCTGTCTCGGGGGTGCCATGACTGGGGTCATAACTGGAGTAATCGGATTTCCCTGACCATTTCCGTATAACGGGACCACTGGTCCAATAGTTACTGGAATAGTCAATGCCTCAGGGCTGGTATTTAACTGGGAGATTTTCTGAATTATTTCTGTCCTTTGTCTAGCTAGAGCCTCTTGCTCCTTTTCCACTAGTATCCTTCTTAAAGTCGTGTCATGTAATATCTGTGGGGTCAAAGGAGGAGTAAAACTCGGGGCAGTAGGATGCGTTTCACTTGGTCCCCCACCATAATTTGGTTTCGGAAATAAAGTTCCAGTGTTAACGGACCTGCGCTCTTCCCCATATGGAGGTTGAATAAAAGGCAGTCCTGAATTCGATGGTTTCTCTTCGCTTTCATACAAGGGTCTGGGAAACAAAACTTTCGTACGTGAATATTTTTCTTCCTGGCTTGCGGGCACTTTGGGATATATATCCCTTGTTTCCGCAGGCTCGGGTTTCTCAGAATAGGGCAATACTTGACCACCCCCTCCCAGTCCTAGGAATCTGTCTTCTTCCTTGAGGAAGTGGCGTCGGGGAGCATCTCCTACACTGGAAGGTCGGGTTCCCTCGTTATAAGGTGGCGGACTTCTGGTACAGATGTCATCTATCAGTTCATCATCTGACTCCCCCGGGGCCCCCCAATGCTTACACTTTTCGGTACTTTTCTCACCCGCTGTAGGGTTATGACATGCCGGCATCATGGGAAACAAACCCTCAACAATCATGCTCTGCCTCCACTGTTTCATCCTTTTATCCCTGGACTCCTGTTTCAGCCTGGGGTACCACTTGGTCAAACCCTTGTCCATTCGGGGTTTTTCTCTTTCAAAAGCCTCAATTTCCCATTCCTCTAATGCCTCATACTGCGTTAGTCTCGGTCTGGGATGCAATTCGTTCATCCGAGTCCTTAAATTAAATAGGATCCTACCATTGAAAGTCCCATCTAATGGAAATGCCAATACTCCATCATCTTTTGTGTACTTCACCCAATTCTCCAACCATACACAGGTATTGTACCCTCGGTCAAACATCATAAATGAGGCAGGAGTATTAGGTGGTGGGACAAGAACACCTTCCCTAGATTTAATTGGTTTGTCCGTTTTAAAATAATTTTTCACCTTACTTACAAGGGACAATTTTCTCTTTGTTCCGTACATAATATCGTATCTATTAGTTTTCCACTGATCCCTTTCAAACCCTAGGTGCCTTGGATCAGGTCGAGTTCCTGTAGTCTGCGAGTGCCACATACGACTTCTACGCTAAACTTTGTTTACAAACTACCTCCAATCAGAACGCGCTTCAGAAATCCGTGCGACCAATGGGTGCGCGACTCTGAATAATCTCCGCCAATGGGTGCGCGGCCCCTTCGTGAGACAGTTCCCACGCTCTGGCTCTCACCCCTCCTTTACAATACCAGCTCCGCTACCCGCCCGCTGCTTCTACCAATCCCAGCGCGGCACAGAGTGACGTCAGAGGCGCTTCGCGACTGACTCCCTCCCTTCACAAGGTAACGGAAACTTTCTTTCTTTTAAAGTGCTCAGTGCTTGGTTATTTTACAACAAATACACATTCGCCACAGTGCTCAAGTGTCTAGATAGAGAAAGAATTATTTTACTGCAAGTAAACTACTTCCATTTACTTTTCACTCGCTGCGAGTAGATCTCTTCCGCCTACCCTTCACTTTAGCATCGGTGAACCTGTTATTCCCCTAAACTCATCCACTTCTTTCCGGGATATATTCCGAGTTTAAGGTTTCCCAGCGGACCCCTTTGCTTTCACGCTAGCTCCGAGGAACCTGCTACTCTTCCGATGTGACCCTTACTAGGTTACGCCACTATGGGAATTTTGCCAATGAGCCCCGTTACTGTCATTTATTCACACATGTATTCAGAAACCCCTAGTTAGTGCTTCCCGGTTATCCTAACCTGCACCTAACTTTCCTCGAGCCTGTGACCTCAGGACAATGGATTCTATTCACCACTTGCCCTTTCAATTCCCTGGGGAGTTCGGACAACACGAAACAATACGGTTTACAAATGCATGGATTAGTACATATAACAATATAAGAACAAGAATAATAACAATACAAAAATTCATGAGTTTCAGCAGCGTATTCACAAGAGAATGATCAGGTCTCTTAGAACAGCCGCTCTTCTAGCAGCATCAATATACTAGCAGCTTCCGACTCAACTAGTCCAACTAATCCCTGCCTTATTCTTAACTAGTCCCTAGCCATCCTCTGGCTACCAGTAAAACTGATAGAGCGCGCGAGGCCACCCGACCAATAGTTTTCGCCGTTTTCCGGCTTCAGGGCCCATATACTTTCAAATCACCATATACATCGATCAGGTGACTTCACGAGCTCTACCAATTTGTGTGTGTGTTCCCTACTATTAATTTCCAGTGCACCCGACTTACCATCCACCGATGCGGGTACCTAATGACCACAATGAATCAGGGAGCTAGCTGTAAAGAAAAGGCAGCAAAATACAAACCCAACCAATAACATTCAAATACTGTTTAAATGACCACGGACAACTGGAAGTTTTAAAATGTTTATCTAAAGTTCGTTTTCTTCATGCATCAAGTATACAAGAATGAGACAATCAATGACCAAGATAATGTAAATTATGTAGCTATATAAAAATAATGATAGGGTAATCATTGAAATACTGATATAAAATGCAAGAGAAAAATACTATGCAATTCAGTAATATCTAAGCATGGGCAGACTATGTATGGGTAACTATAGGAGGGCCTATAATGAGTAACACGCTTCACTTAAAGTAAAGGGGCCTTTGAACAGTCTAGGTAATGAAGTTCTAGACCATATCAGAAAATTACAAACTGCAATGCAAAATATAATCTCTAACAAGTGAGAAGACATAGGAAAAAACTTATGAAAATATGTAATTGACTTTCAATAGTTGCGGAAAGGCATGGAAAATATAACATATGCAAATGATGAACTTTATTATAGCAAAAGTTAGAAATTCAGAAGGTGCAAGATTTTAGGAGTTTCAGAGCAATATTTACCTAGAAAGGTGTGGAAACCAAACCCTGGCCACGGGTCAGTTAAGACAGGAAACCCTCAAGGAAGGATACCCCTCAAAGGACAGCAGGTGCAGAATGGACACCCAGGACAGGACAGGATACCCTCGGAATAGGAATCAGAACAGGACCCTCAGGACAGGACAGCAAACCCTCAGGACAGGACCGCTCAGGACAGGACCGGAATCCACAGTTTGGAAGCAACGCCTGCGCTCCACCCGCTCTGCAGTTATCGATCAAGACCCCGATTGGGTCAGCGACCTCCCAGCAAAGTGCTTCGCCAGCACTTTAAGGTTCAGTAGAACCTTAGTCTATGGTCAAATTCGGACAGAGTGCTCCGCAGCGCTCTGTGTCTTCAATCACCTATTGAGTACGATGGGTCAGTGACAGGTCAGCTAAACCAGACAAGTCGGACGGCTCCCTAGGTGAACCCAGGGTAGATATACAGTTTGGGGACAGTGTACCACCCCCCAATGTTGCAAAGTGTCAGAATCCCTCAATTTCGATTGGTCCTAAGGTAGGATTTGGGTAACACACCAATCACAACATAGTAATTCAAGCCTACATTTGCATAGTAGGGTACCGCCTAGTAAGTTTGGGGTTCCCAGGAGAAACTGTGCAGAAACACAATGACAATTTAACATTGTATCATATGAGGAGCAACATTCGCCGTTCTCGCAGGGCAGAGGTGACTTTCTCAGGAGCATCTCGCCCATCGCTGCCAACTGGCTATGTTCCATCAGTCAAGGTCCACTGTGCTGCCGAAAGTGGCGCAGGCGCAGAAGGGACCTCCAATATGGCTCTCCTCTCACTCAGACCCCCATTCCCCGCGATACATGAAAAGTAAGCGAAAACAAATTAATACATAATAATGTCATCATGAAAACACATCACAGGGTTTGTACTTTTAACTCATCATCAAGAAATAAACTTATGCATTTTAAATGTTAGCTACATTGATACGACCACAAGAGCAGTGGCACGAGCAGTACCACATGATGAGCACAGCTATGAATTACGCATGCGCATAACTTTCCCTCCACTTCTGCAGACGCGTCAGGACACGTGAGTGTGGCTGACGCATGCGCAGTAACTAAATACAAGCGGCGGCCATTTTATAAACACGGATTAAAATAGTTAGGAATACACATAGGCAAGCGTCATAAACTTACTCAAACTTAATATAAATGTTAGTAAGACGTACATTGATTACCTTGTTATACATAAACGAGGTTCTTGACTTCGGCAAGCCGCAAAATATGCGAAGCTTTGCTTCATCACTAGAACTCAGTTATTGATTGGTTCCAATGACTTATGATTATTACTCTGCTAAATTGATGTTGGAGAGGGTGCCTTTTAACACAAGATCAACCTAGGGCAGAACCGTCTGAGGAAACCTTTGAGGTGATCTGAATGTTGGGGTGTCCTGAATATTGGGGTATGGTTCTGCTCACACATTGGCAATGCTGTGCAGCATTGACCAAATAGAAATGGGTGGTGTGAGGCATGCTGAAGCGTCCACTTCATTACCTAGGCGCCAACATGCATGATTACGTTTGCACATGTATCCTTGAGATAAACAATTTAGTAAGGAATGATTCAGGGTACTTAGTCATTGTACTTTAGGGATATAAAGGATCTTCCATGCACCCATAGTGTTTTCAACCTATGAGTACATAATTACCTAGTTGGTACATTGCATTAATCCACCTTGATATATTTAAAGATACATTTCATGAAGGAGGCTTTCAACAGGAAATATAGTAGTAAAAATACACAATCGCCAAATAAGACTTTACAAAAGTTTATTCCCAAAAGACATCGCACCAAATCTCAGGAGGGATCAAAAATCTCAGGAGGGATCCGAATCTGAAAGAGCTAGAGTTTATGGCTGTCCTGGTTTTAACTCACTCTCCAGATTTATTATGTGTTTTTTTTGAACGCACTAGCACTTTAAATGCACTCATCACGTATATACCTGTTGTCTAGTGAACAAGCAGCGGTGGCTGCGAAACGCGTCTTGACAATTCGGGAATAAAAAGAATCTAAATACTACCTACTTGGGTCCTTGTCCATGTTGCGGCAAGCGGCATAAGTCTGCGCTTATCGTCTTCTTTGGAACTCAACAAATACATAAATATGCATGCACTTTATAAGAGGCAACATTTGAGAGAGAGGGGTAGCGTTGTATCGACACTCCCAGTCCTCTCTGTGCACTGTCCCAGATAAACTACGCATTCCTGTTCGAAAATGGGTTTAGTCTTAGCTGTTTGGTGACCAGGGAAAAATATCCCCCCTCCCATCTCCAAAGTTCTGGGTGATCGCATGACAAAGATGAGCATCATTCCTTGATGAAGTTAAAATGGCTGCCTTTTTATCTTATACCATCATATGGAATGTTTAGCATAACCCGTCAGACATATGTGACCTGTTGTAAATCATATGCACTATTCCAGTTACCTACAATCTACCCGTCATGTGCAGCCTACCAGTGCTCTATGACGTGTTGCTTATGTACAAGGTGTCAGTCATGCTCAAGCTGTTTATCTGTCATTTCACATTTACAACGCTACAATCTCATATCAAGCATTGGACCACACTGCCCCCATTGTCAGTCATTTTTACCACGCACATGGATGTCATTTAAAGGTCGCCAGGGGTCGCAGCTGAGACCCCTAACTTGGTCCGTGCTACCCCTGACACTTTCTTTACGACCCCTGGCCTTGGAGGTGGCAAAAGCAGTCCCAAAAACAGAAGGTAAACAGATTCCTGATGAGCACTGTTTATGTTCTGCTGCTCCCACTGGGATCCAATTCTTTAAAATAAGTAATTTCAGAAGAAGAATGCCACCCTTCTGAATAAACAAAAAAGATGAAATAAAAACAAATATTGATGAACAAATTATCAGGTTTATTTATTGTAAATACACGAAGAATTATGTTAGAACCATACCTTTAACTTTATGCTTAGAGTCATCAAGTGATCATAAATAGTAATATTTACAATCCTAAGAACATTGTGAGCCAATACAATTTAGCATTTTATAGCTTAATATCCTCCAATTCAAAAGAAATTAAGGGGTCCATTATGATGTCGGGCGGATCGCCGCTGCCCGACCGGCGGTGGCAATCCGCCCGACATCTTTCATCGGCAGCACGACAATTATCCCTGTCCCTATTACAATGGCGGGGGCTCAGCGGTGGCCGGAAAGACCATCCTCCGCTTTACCGCAGGCAGGCAAACGTTACGATTGCCTGCGTGCGGTCCTGGGAAATGACATGGTGGCGGTGCCTAGCAGGCACCGGCCGCCATATTAGGGTGTCAGCGGAGTTTGGCCTTACCATGGCGGCAAGATATGCGGTGTCTGCCTTTGGGGGCATTGGGGGGTTGCACTTGGGTGGTAGCAATGGTACACCCCTACATTTGCATGCACAAGGTGGCAGGCACCACGCAGTGCCTGTCACGTTGCTTTTTTTACATTGCGGCGGGTGATGCTTACAGCACCTCCTGCTGCAATGCAAAAAATGCAGGATGCGCCCGCCAGTGTGGCGGGCACATCCTAATACACATGGCGGGACTGCCGCAACTTCAGCGGTTGGTCCTTGACTCCCTGGAGACTTTGTCCGCCCACCATCGTAATAGGCCCCTATATGTGTAAAGATTTCCTGGCACATCAGGTCAGCATCCCAATTAGAATACAGTTCTATATGAAATAGACATGTTCTCATGTCTGTAACTGCTGTACTATACTAACTGTGAACTTATTATGGGGTTCTAAGCATAAGGGGTAAAAGTCATAATGATGTCACTTTCTATGACATCACTGGGATCGAACAAAGGATATGTGATGTCACTTCCTCTACCCGTAGTAGCATTTTGGTGAATCGACACCGTGACAAAGCAATTTCTATTGTATGCTTAGGAGGAGAAAAATAAACGGGGAACGATTAACTGTAAAGACTGAAGCCGATTGTCGAATTCAATATATGGCTTTCATGTATACATTGTAAAACAGCTCATCTATATGTTATTATTCCTTCTTATTCAGTTAATTATACAATTCCTGGTCAAGAATTCCACAGGGAAAGCAGTAGAACAGTTTACACTGGTGATGTACGTTTGGCAGACAAGCAGTGTTTATTATGAAATTGTTTTAAACTGTTTGAAAATAAAGCTAACAAGAAATGACAATGCACATACGTATGTGTGGGGTTGAAGCTGCTGTCTGAATGTGTGTCAAATCCAAAGAGATGAAACAAAAATCCGCTCAAAGCCGCCTGAACCACTGTAGCGAGCTGCAAAATGAAACTAGCTGCAGTCGATGACAAATTAAAACAAAAAAAATAAGAGTAATGAGAAAGTCAACCAATGGTAAGTAAAGGTTGGGCTTCAAGCCCTTTCAACATGTTTTTTAAGGAACAATAGAATTAAAAGCGACAGAGAACACACTGTCTTAGGCGAAACGTAACAAATAATATTTAATGTAGAGCTGTGCACAAACAGACTGATCGATTTAAACTGCAAACCACTTTATTTGTTATGAAGATTATTTGTAGGCCCTTAACTCATCAGTGCTGAGTAATCCTTAAACAAGTAGAAGGTGAAAGGGAGCACACTGCCTCACATCCCAGCACTCAATTTGCCCAATGCATCATGGTAAATGCAGTGCATGATAACATTTACTTCAGCAGTAGTCTTTAATTTGTCACTCATGTTGGTGCAGTCTGTGCGGTGCATCTCTGGACATGTGCTTCTGGATTAATTCATTCACTCTGCCTAAACAAGTCCCTTGTATACTAGGATCACACTGGACCGAAATGTTGCAACTTTAATCCACTGTGGTGCAGCCCATATCAAAGCAGGCAGTGACCTGACAATGACCTGCATTGTGAAATCTGATCCCATGGTCATAGAAAAAGGGTAGAGTGCAGGCATGAGTGGTGTCTACCTTTGCACCAACAAATTGTCTCACGCTGACTGGGGGTTGGTGTCTTGCCCGATGCTTACTTTGTAAAAGAATAAGTGCTGGAAACCAAAGTTGTTCTCTCAGCTCTTCCAGGCACCGCTGATACTGTCAATTACTAGCAAAAGAGGTTTTATTGGTAGTAACAAGTAAAGCACAACAGCCATGTTGTGATACCTAGTTTTCTGGAATATGTTTTACGTGTTGATATTATATGATACTAAGCCCCACTTCCATTTTAGGGCCTTTCCCTTTATCTTTTCTTTTCTTTAACTTGCTTTTGGTGCAACTGCATCTCGCACTGATTAATGCCATTACCTATGCTTCAGTGTTCTAGAAGTTTATCTGTCTAAAAGTTCACCTTTAATTTATTAACCTCACAATAATTATTAAATCTAATCAATTTTCTCTGTAAGCCAACTTGGTTCAAATCCAGAATTGCCAGATCATCTGCATAGAGTGGACACAATATGTGTCTACCCCCTATTTTCGATGAAAAAGACTGGGTCGCTGCCAGAACCCCGGGTGGTCAGCTAGGAACAAAGAGGGCACCGTGGAGACAGGGAGCAACCCTGCCTTAATCCATTTCCTAGGGCAGTGGTTCCCAAACATTTTTGACCCACGGCTCCCTTGACCTATTGGCCGCTGGCCATGGCTCCCCATTATGTTACATTTTTTGGGCGCCTGGAGGGATGTAAGCGCTGCCTCAGGCTGATGAAAGTATTATAATCATAGATGTAACAAAATAAAAATATAACAGTCGTTTAGTAAAAAAACTTTAATTGGTTAAGTCAGAAACAATACTATTTAGCACTGGAGCATCCATATGGAATTTTTTTCCACTATTTTTGTTTTAAAAAATTAACTCTAGCATGTTGGAGGAGAAGAGACGTTCTTTTCTCTTGTTGATTATTAGAGTGAGGATAGAGAGCATGCTACATTTTCCAGAGGTACCCAGTCCTATTGGTATTACTGTGTGCATATGTATTAATTTCGACAATCTTATAACAGCAGAATGGTGAGTCACCTTCTGCGGATTCAGACGTATAATCTGCAAATTATCCTAAAATCTCTACACAAATCTAAGCCTCTAAGCTACTTTAATGGTATACTTTCCTGAGAATATGTTACAAGCAGGGTACAACTATGCTGCAGGCACTGTAACATTCAAGCTATCCATCAGGAGTCAAAGCATGCTTGTGGCAAACCAAGTCCTGTAGTAGGAACACTAGTAGATAAGATAGTAAGGCAGCTTTCCTTTGAAAGTGAATATAGTGCTTGAATCCTTGGTCACAAGTGCTTAGTTAGTGTGCTCTTCCTTGCTCAAAGTCAGTAGGACAGGATAAATCTTAGACATGGTAACTTTGTGTAATTTCCAGAATACAGTGGTGAACATTAACATATTTCTAAGATGCAGGTCAGTAACAGATACATTGTTTATGAGGTAGGGTGACCCCTCACCTCTTCTCTATGTAGTCGATGTTGGCATGTAGGAGCCACACCTCCTTGGTCTTGGCCGAAGATAGGATGAGGTGGTGGCCAGTCAAGCACAGGGTTTCCTCTACAGGTGGGTGGAAGGGCTGGTGCAACTGCACATTATCCACCATTCGGGTCTTGACCACTCACCGAACACCATCCTGAGCCAGTAAGCCTGCGAGCACCGGCCGTATCCGAGTGGCTGCAGGGCTCAGGTCCATGCACACTCAGTGAATCAGTATGTTCGAGATACCCAGAGTCCAAACCCACAGCGGCAGAATCAGTTGCAGCATCATGTAGATTAAGCGTTCGTCCGATCTGCATTTATGGCAGATAGCGGCAGCCATAGTAAAGTGGTACCTCCAACTTTATTTAACACCAGAATTTGCCCAAAATGATCATAGGGACCTAACTTGGGCACACACCTAATTTTTGTACTCTGTCAATGGCATGAGTAGAGAAACACCACTCCATAATGCACAAAAGAAAACATTTTAAGATCCTAGACTTACCTGTGGCATTTAGACAAGGATTAAATATAAATGCGTGTGCATATGCTGCTGCTAATCAAAATATAATATATAGATCATAAATAGTATATTTGGAACTTTGTATGGACCGAGCTGCTCGGTTAGCACCAAGCAACATGCTAATAAGTCACGGTTGACAAAAATAAAGTTTTAAAAAATGTTAGGCAATGCAAGAAAAAATACACACTCCCGTCCATAAAAAGCCAATAGTAGTGGCCGTATGCAACCAATTTATAGAATCCTGTTTATTAATATGGGCAGGACAACGCTAACCAGTGTTGCATTGTATAAGAAGTTAATGCTATTTTAAAATAAGCATACAGGGGCTAAGGCCTATTCATTAGGTGCCAATCACTGATAGAGGTAAAAAATCTAGAGCGTCCAAAAGTAAAAATTATGGGGTACATCTTGGGCAGAAGGGATTGTAGAGAGCGCACCTATATAACAAAATATGACAAGACAATATTTCATGTCTCTTTAACAATTACACACCCTCAGTAGAACATGCCTCATAAATAAGACACATAAATAAAAACTAGCTGCTTTCTGAGGCAAACCTGAAATTCGAAATGCTAGAAGACATTACTCTGTTTTACGTTTCTACCAGTCTGCTCACGCCATCCTCATATTTTACAGACATTATCCTCTTTCACTACGCACTGCTACAAATAAAGATAATCAAAAGTGAAACTGGAGATAGCCGCTTGTGAGAAAATAGTTTAAAAAAGGCATTTGCAACCTTAGGATTCCTCGTGCCCTCGCATCTGTTTCTTCGAAACGGACGAGGCTGCGCAGGACTAATTTCCCGACCCAGGCAGAAAAAGCCCCAAGTTTGATAGATGCAAAGTAGCAGCATTTGTTGGGGCTAGGATTCGACGCTGCTAAAATGTTCATGTGTGTGTCAGCAACAGCTGTAACTCTTTTGGTGCTGGAAATATCCGATATCACAGGAGTGTTTACCTACCAGTGGTTCCCAAACTGTGTGATTGATGCACATCTGTTCCCTGACGGCGCACTGGGGTGCCGCAGCGCACAGATTGGGAACCACTGTCCTAGGGGTATACTCCCTTAAAGTTCCCCTTCCAAGTCAAGCTCTACTTGGGCCCATTTTTCATAGTACAATTCCTGCAGGATTGCCAATAAACATTGAGGGATTCCCTGCTGTCCTAATTTAGCCCAGAGTGTACTAGGATCTACCAAATCAAAAGCTGTGCTAAAATGAACAAGACAGCAGAATACACTCCCTGTTGTTTCCTCGCTTCTGCCCCAGAGTCCGCAAACTCAAGCAGTGATCTTTAATTGAGTGTCCATGTTTAAAGCCCCCTTGTTCCATTGGGGCAATTCCATTTCCCTCAATTCAATTCTTCAATGAGCTGAGAATACCCATGCAATACAGTTTTGCACCTACATCCAGCAGGCTTATCAAATGATAGTTGCCTAGTACAATCAACTTGCATTTTTATGTATTGGTTTAATTATTGTGCCCTACCAACTGAATGGAAATGTACCTGAATTGGTTATGGCTATAAAAACTTTTGAAATTGTTTCTTTCAGAATATGAAGATGAGTTGTAGCACTACAAGACTTTCAATTTGCTGTCAAGCATATCCCTGGTAACTTAATAAATAAGCAGATTGTCTTTCTAAACTGGTTAAAGACAATGAAGGTGATGATGATGACTGATGGACACATGAGGTGGTGAAAGTGTGTTCTCTTACTGAAAAATTCATTATAGAAGAATGGTTTGGAGAGTTATGAAAATGGTTTGTGATGTTGTTTCTGAAGGATGGCTTTCGGCAAGTGTAACGACCAGCTCAAATATTTTCAGACAGTTGAAGATGAGTTTTCAATTAAGTGTGATTTTCTGGTCAGTGGAACAAGACTTATTCCACCCGTTACTTTTAGATCACGTCTTCTTGTGTTGGCCCATAGTGTACACCAAGGCATTTTCAAAACTAAAAAGCAATTAAGGTGCAATCATTGGTGGCATGGAATTGATCTATGGATAGAACAAAATGTCACATACTGTATGGGATGTTGTAACAGTGACAAGAATAGGAAGGTCAGAACACCTCCCAAAGTAGGATCCTTGGGAGGAAGTTTATTTTGATATCATGAAACCAATATTTGTTGGATCTTGAGTAAAGTATATTTGAGTTTGTTTGAAAATGTTTCCTTGTTGACTTGAAGTAGCTATAGTAAATGACGTAACCATAAAACACTGATAGCGTTTTTGGGAGGAGTGTTTCTGAGAGAATTCAATTTCAGATTTATATGCACTGATAATGGGTTCTGTTGACTTCAAAGAATGTGATTTAAAAAAATGAGAATGGCATAAGTCACAAGAGGTGTTCTCCTTATAACCCTCAAACACATAGGATAATTGAACACTTAAACAGAATGCCTAAAAACATTTACAGTTGTCCAAAATTGTGAGAAGGCACTGGAGAGAAAATATTAAATTATTTATTCAGATATTTAAGGTGTACTTCTAACTTCACTACAGGAACCATGGCCTTCGAATTGTTCAAAAAAGGGAAGTCGAGAACCATTGTTTGGCCTCCTTGGGAAAGAAAAAATAAGAAGAATTGTGGAAATGGTATTCCAGATTTAAAACAATACCAGGAAAGGGAGATATGTAAAAATGGGCATAATGCAAAATATCACATAAGAAAAACTGTTAAGGTTATGCAGATAAATGTTGGTGATGTAGTAGTCTTGAAAAGTCCTGAAGAGAAAAGAGGTGCGTCTAAAGAGGGAAGTCCTCTCAAAAGTACAAAGTTATTTAATGAACCAGCTAAACTTGATGGATGCATTCGAATCTTCAGAGGAAAGAGCCTAAACCTTAACTACTGGGCCACAAATTACTCTTCACATTTGGAACTTCAATAGCCTAACTATTGTCAGAAGATTTAGTTAAGGTTGTGTTTACAAATGAATCCTAGTACCTACAGTTTTTCTATTGTTTTCAATACCTGTCATTTATCATGCATTTATTACCTCATTAATCCCCCCTATTAACTGGAACATGAACAAAACTTAGCATCTGTCCTGGGGATCATTAATGATGAAATCCAAAACTAAAACATTTATCCAATGTGACATTGGGGCATATTTACAAGGGCATTGCTCCACCAGAGCAACACTTTTTCAGACGCTCCGGCAGTGCAATACCCTGCCCCATATTTATAAATGCAAAAAGAACAATTGATGGACAGAATGCAGAACAATGTAATACATTCACCCCAGTACAGAGATCTGGGCCTAAATCCATCGTTTTTTTGCTCACCGTTCCATTCCAGTTTGGACCCAGCCATATGCAAATCAGTCTTGACCCTGCGCCAAATGGGAACAGTCCAGCCCGAACTGCCAGGCCAGGTCCTCCCTGGACTGGAGACAAGCATCCTAGGACCGGTTGCGGGATTTCACCCTTTATCAGCCAGGATAGCTTGATTTCAGTGACATGGAGAGCATGGGGCCCATGTCTGGGCATACTCGTCCCACTCGGGGTGACAAATGCAAAAAGAACAATTAATTGACATATTTATAAGGCAGCACCAAGCCTCTTTTCGTGTCTTAATGTTGACTTGTAAATATTGTCCTCCTTGCTGCAGTTTTTGCCGCAAAGGGGAGTGCAATGGGTGTTGCTGTGTTTTTTTTTACACTGCCCCAGATTTACAAAGATCTGTAAATCTGAGGCAGCGCTAAAAACCAATCCCTTTGAAAAGGAGCGTTAGAGTGGTGCAGCAAGGAGAAATACCTTTATTTCTCCTCGTTTTTTGCTCTTTCTCTGTGAGCTAAATTTTGCAGCACACATAGAAGGAGCAAAACAGCATTGATTATTGTTTTTGTGCAAAGGTAAACAAAAAACCAAAAGGGGGAGTGAAGAGAGGTGAGGGTAGAATCATCCTCCTCTAGATACTCTAATTCAGCAAAAAGATTCTACTACTACAATATATCCTTCCTTGTTTGGGAAATTGTAATGATGGTGGTGGGAATAGTGTTAAGCCCAAACAGTTTGCCATGGGGAACACTCTTTGTTTTTAAAATACCCTTCACACACTGAAAATGAATTCGGTGTCATGCTTCATCATAGTGGTCTTCCCGTCCCTCTGCAGGACGGGGTGTGCTGGGACCTATGAAGACACAGGAGCACTTTATTAAGTGAAAACACTATGTGTCGTGCAAAGGTGGGAGTGGTAGGGTCGGGAAAGAAAGTGGTGCAAAATGAAAAGTAACCTGGCTAGAACAAAAAAAAAATGTTATTGCCTTCCCTAGCTGGAAACATTAAAAATTCCAGCTCTGATGTCCTCGATTGCGGAATTTGCCAAACTGTCAAGATATAAACTCAATAAGGACAAGACGGAGGTTAAGCTACTTAACAACATAGGTGATAAAGGCATCCTGGGTGATTCCGGATTATGTTGGCAACCAAAGAGCTTTAAATATCTTGGCATCGAATTAGCACTCTCAAAACCAACGAGCTTGCCTTATATAAAAAGATCTCCTCACTATTGGACGGCTGATCCCCAAAATTCTTGTCCTGGTGGGGCAGAGTGGAAACTCTGAAAATGATGATCACGCCACTCGTCAATTATGTAATAAGCATGCTACCCATGTTACTCTCTGATGACTTCCTCAATAAATTACACAAGATCTTTAACATTTTCCTGTGTCAAAATAAGAAACCAAGAATATCCCTGCGAAAACTTCAATTGCCAAAAGATAAAGGAGGGGTAGGCTTACCAAACTTTAGATGCTATCAGACAGCATATTTATGCAAACAAGGTGCTAACTGGTTCCACAACTATCAGGAATATACTCCTGTATGGATCCAAGTTGAAAAATCCATCATTAATAACTTACCGCTTCCTGCCATAATGACTATGGACGCCACGGCCTTCCCTCATTCTAAGTATATATTCCTTAACAGTAAAAGGGCTCTCCTAAATCTAGAGAGGCACTGTAAAGCAAAAATAAAGTTCTCCAAATCTAATTTAACATCGTTTTGGTTTAACCCGACTTTAAAAGATGAAGGCCACCTGCTTTTCTGGGAAGATTGGTCCAAAAAAGGTGTAAACATACTACAAGATATTTATGAGGGATCCACACCTTTACCCTTAGCCACCTTACAAACACGGCTTGATCTTCAACCACTTGACTTCTACAAATTCCTACGCCTTAAAGCACTGGTAACGGCTAAAGATATCACACCACAAAACCCTACACTATGTACTAAATTCATCCAGCTTATGTCTAGGGGTCATATGGTCTCAAAGGTATACAAGATCTTGTCCCCTATGCCTCAGAAAGCACACAGAAAATGTGAATGGGATTGGGAAAATGAACCCAACACCTCCGGCATGACCTTTGACTGGGACAAAATCCACCTCACACCCTTCTACAACAAAATATCCCCGATACTCTCACAGACCAAATTTATGCTGATAAACAGGTATACTGGACACCAGGGAAACTCTTCAAACTTAAACTTATAGATAGCCCTCTTTGTTGGAACTGCAAATCAGGAGTGGGTGACGTAGCACACATGCTTTTCCATTGTCCATTATTGCAAAAGTACTGGGATGAGATATATAACTACATCCAACGTACCTTTCACTATAGACCTCCTAGGGACTTCAGCTATGTTCTTCTGGGGGCGATTGATGCGAACATAACGAGAGATCATGATAGGCACCTTTTAGACCTTATGATTACTCTTGCCTGCAAAGTAGTGCTCAGTAAATGGAAGAGTGCTTCCGACTTTTCTTTCAAAACCTGGCAGGAGTGGCTGGCGTCCTTGAGGGGTGCTGACAATGACATCCTCCATTCATCCCCTTGGCAAAAACCTCACACCAAACTATGGAGCTTGCTTGACTCATTGGAGCTATGCTACGACCCACCCTAGACTAAACGCCTTACACTATACTATGCCCGTGACTGCAAATGGCTTATTTTCATCCATATTGTGAACTCGCTGCTCTCTACTATGCATAGTATTTATTGCCATGTTACTGCTGCCTAGACCTCTCCCTCCCCCCTCCACCCCCTCCTTACCCTTCCCCATTATCTGTGCTCCTTGGCTCCAATATGTTATGTTTGGATGGTAAAAATACTGTTATCGATTGTCACTTGCTGATCAAGATGCCAATATGCTATATCTACCATATCTCAATTATAGTATTGTATGTATACATCTATGCAATATTTTCTGTTCCCCGTCTTTTGTTGTACCACCCTTACGCCTTATACTTATTCCACGCTTTATTGTGATTATTATACTGTAATGGCCTTCATATTTTTGTACTTTTGTATTTCTTTGCGTACCCCCCCTTTTTTTGTATTGTCTTGATTCTCAATAAAAAAGATTTGAAATAAAAAAAAATGGGGAGACGAACAGGGTATACTTTTTTGAGTTGCCTTCTACTGAGTCAACATGTTTCAAAAGCTATCCCCTTGGCCTTCTTCTTCAGGATCATACACGATCCCTACACCACTCACAAATTTCTTTTTTTTTTTAACAAACTTTATTGAGGATCTTGATATCATAGCAGTGTAGAAATTAGTACAGAAGGTCTTTTTTTTTTGAGGCGGCCATAATAATTCAATGTATGAGTCCATTATACAGAAATACATATAATGCAAATGAAAAGGAACTGCAATTACTGCCAAATAAAGGCAACAGTTTCCGAAAACAATGCAGCTTTGACATATGAGCATCCATATCAGAAATCATAAATCTCCTATTTAACTAAAATAAACAATCCCAACAACAACCACCCACCCTAACCCTCCCACCCCAAGCTCCTGGTCTGTTTATGGTATTGCCGGTAGTACCCAAGGGGGGGTCTAACCAGGTGTTTCCTGGGGTTCGATATCTCTCTGAAATTACCGAATGGGGGTCAGGGGTTCAGGATCCTCCAATCAGGTGGCCATGAAGCGGTATAATAAACTATGGTGTTGGGGTACCTTGTAGGGGTAGGAGGTCAAGAAGTTCGAAGTCGTGTAACATGACATCCCAATCCATTGAAATGGGCTGTTTCCCTAGTCCTCTCTCTTCCTCCCTCCGAAGGGCTACGCTCTCAGCTTTCCCCCACTGTATCATATCATCGTGCCATCCACATAACGTTGGACACCTAGGGGACTTCCATCTCATGGTAAGGGCTCTAACTGCCAGAATGAGGGCCAGATCTACAAATCTTAGTTGTACCGTCTGTGACTCGTACGTCTGCGAAGGCTCATGAGGCAGTCCAGAACGTCATCTGAGACAGGAATCTGTGTGACCTCGCCCAGGGATCTACAGACGCCATTCCAATAGTCCTGGAGGTGGGGGCATGACATGTGAAGGAAAACCACTCACACATTTATAATGTGTAATTCGTGTGCCTGACAAGGTTTAGCAGAAAAGTATGGGGTGTCCCTTATTCTGGCAAGCCTGAAAGGCCTGCACCTCAATATGAGTGTTCTGTATATCTTCGAGTACTCCGGGACTAGGCCTAAATTCAATGACCTTACACAACTGAAATCATATAAGTCTATATATGATACACAAGCAAGCTACAGGTAATATTATTGGGTGACAATTGTTCAAAGTAAAATTAAAATTACAACAACTAATTTCTGATGTAAATTGTGTGTGTTTATTCTTATTTAGTACAAAGCGGGACATGTCAAACAGTTAAAAATTACATCTGTATTTGGTCAACACAATATTATACATGGTTCATAATTATAAAATCACATTTAATATACATTTGAAAAAAATCTTAAAAACAAATTCACAATTTTCAAATCATAAACAAGAATCACTATTCAAGTCGTTGACTTGAATAGTGATTCTTGTTTATGATTTGAAAATTGTGAATTTTTTTTCAAATGTATATTAAATGAGATTTTATAATTATGAACCATGTATAATATTGTGTTGACCAAATACATATGTAATTTTAAATAAGAATAAACACACACAATTTACATCAGAAATTAGTTGTTGTAATTTTAATTTTACTTTGAACAATTGTCACCCAATAATATTACCTGTAGCTTGCTTGTGTATCATATATAGACTTATATGATTTCAGTTGTGTAAGGTCATTGAATTTAGGCCTAGTCCCGGAGTACTCGGAGATATACAGAACACTCATATTGAGGTGCAGGCCTTTCAGGCTTGCCAGAATAAGGGACACCCCATACTTTTCTGCAATTTCCCCCTGGTCCCGCACAACCACAAATAGGGGGCCTCCTACTATTTTTCCTGACAAGGTTTAGCCACAGTGCATGCTAAAATGAGCATGCAAAAAAACGTATATAGTCTGTATTTTCAATAACCTGTAATGAAGGAACAGAAAAAATGAAACAGTAATGCACTGTATGAAAACATATCACCATCATGTGGAAAAGAAAATTGGCGGTGAATACCACTGTAATATATTTTTCTCGGTTGTTACTATTTCCCCGGCGGTTTATTCCAGCACGGTTTAGGATTTACGAGATATGCACGGAGACTAAATTTACAAGGGTGTGACATCAGTATTCATTCACATCAGCTCATCATTGATCACTACTGAGAGTTACTGGATGACAGAGTTTACTATTAGTTCATCCACAGATTGGCCCCTGAGGAACGTACTGATGGTACCGAAATGCATTGGGCATGAACAAAAAATGTGTTAATACAATGAGAAATGAAGTAGCATGAATGTATGAAGATAATGTAATATCAAAATGCACAATGACTGCGTGTTATGATTTATGTATTAAGGGGCCGATTAGGATGGAGGATTTTCCGCCTCCACCGGGCCGGCGGAAGCCACCTCCGGCCCGGAGGAGGCGGAAAATCCTCTGCGGAGTCACCAAAGACCCACCGGCGCATTACGATGGCTGGTGGGTCTTGGTTTCTGTCCGCGGCTTTTCCGCCGCGGTCGGATTACAACCGCGGCGGAAAAGCTCTCATTTGGCTGGCAGTGTCTATCAGACACCGCCAGCCAAATTAGGATGCATTGGTAAACATGCTTTTCCGCGGCGGTTTTTCCGCCGTGGAGAAGCATGTGTACTTTTGATTTTGGGGGCCAGTTGGGGGCCCCCAGGGTGTAGGCGGGTGGGGGGGTGCACATGGGGGGTACCTATGGTACCCCCCAGTATTTACATGCACAAAGCGGCAGGCACCGCGCGGTGCCTGCCGCTTTGTGCATGTAAATGTTAAACATGCACTTTTAACATTGCGGCGGGTGCTGCTTGAAGCAGCACCCGCCGCAATGTTAAATATCCAGGATGTGACCGCCAGGGTGGTGGTCACATCCTAATTTGCACGGAGGGACCGCCGCAGCCCATGCGGACGGTCCCTCCACCTCTGGGATAGCGGACGGACGCAAGTCCGTCCGCCATCCTAATCGGCCCCTATGTCTTGAAATGATCGTTATATGAGATGATATTCAATTGCAAAAGATGAATTCATGAATATTAAATGTTTGATGAACATGAGTTAAAAAGGTTTTGGTATAACAGAATTTTTGTAATAAGGTGTGCATAATACACCGTGTGAACAGTGCGCGACTAGACGGGTTTTCATACTCGTTTTAACTTCCAAGCTGCAATTCTTGGCATAAATGGATACATATTTCTTTGTGTATGTAAGGCAGATCAGACAGGCGGTGTTAAGTTTATTTCTTGGAAAGTTCTCAGATATTTTCTGAACCTCATGTTGAGAAGACTAGAGCGCTACTTTTCAAAGATGGATGCCTGAAGTGTGCTGTTCGTAACAATAGAAAAATACATTTCCTTTTTTATAGAGACTTCGGTTTGTTCCAAAAAATTGTTAAGGTTGGTGAAGATGTCTTCAACCTGATTTATGTTCAATGGTGTCCACGACCTGGGAGAAGATGTTTGATTTATCCTGTGGTAAATCAGATGGGTGTGCTGATGGTCAGAACACTACCCTTCCTTAATCAGAAAAAACGATCTAAAGGTTATTCACAGGATATTTACAGTTGGCCCCAGAGAATTTAATCATTAAGACCTGTGTTATGAGTTTTTAAACGAAATACCCACCAGTGTTCCTTTTCAAAAAGATATCTTTCGTTATGGACCTATTCTATCACTGTCCAAGAGATTTCTTCAGATGTGTCTCCTTTCTCTAGAAAATGTTAAGCCATTTTTATAGTGCTCTTTTTGCACTTGATGTTGCTCTTATGCTCTCCTATCCTGATCTTAACTGGACGTGTGGTCATGCCTACGTACTCCATCAGGCATGGACAGGTGATATGGCAGACCACATTTCTGGTGTTACATGTTGTGAAATTCCTTTTGCTCCCATCTGGTGCCATTGCTGAAAATTATTTCTCTGATTTTCTTTGTTAGACTGCTAACATTGCACATTCCTCAAGGGTGATGGCCTTTCATTTGTGGTAGTAATGTTGTTTGTCTGGGGGAGGCGCTAGGGGGCGCACAGCGGAATGGCTGCCTGAACTGCAGCTCCGCCGGGCGATATCACACGATGTGATCCATTGCCACTAAAACCCCACCATTCCACACTGCGCGACCAGAATTTGGTGTGGGAAGATGTGGAGCGGAGGCGGACGGGTGTGGAAGTGGTCGATACCCCCCGGGCGCAAATAAAATACCGAGGTAACCGCGGCGTGCACCGATATGCCTGACAAGATGGCCGGCGGACGACTGCGAGAGTGGAGCGAACAACGCAGGTTCAGCAGCGTACTGCCTGAGTAGCCCAGCAGGTATTGCCCGAAGGTGAGCGCAGATTGCCAGGCCCAGCGTGTCCGATTACATCGTTCCAGCACCGAGGCACACGGGCGGAGTGCGCCCAAACTTCGGCCGGCTGCCTGACAATATGGCGGCGCCCACTGCCGTCACAGCGGACCCTGGGGTTTAGCGCCGGCGGGCTCCTGCACGGAGTACTGGGCTCACTACTGGCGGACTGGCGGGGCGGAGAGCGGGATACACCGTCAGGTGCATGAGAGACTGAGAACGGCACAACGCAGGCCTCCTGCACTCAATCGATCCAGCAAACAGTGAAATTTACGTCCATAGTGCCGACAGGTATAAGGAGCGAGATAACGCACGAGCGAGGTGGCGTCCCATTGCCGGGCTGATCGCGCAGTGGCACCCCAAGGTCACGGGCACATATCTCTCCCTTCCTTCAACTTGCCGCAGGGGTGACCAGACCGCATCCCCCCCGTGGTACTCACACGCTGGTGTAATACAACTGGCGGAGGCCATCTTGGAAGAGAACTACCACCACGTGCAGCTGCTGGCCACCACTAAAGAGGAAACACGGCGACGGCGACCAGAGTAACGAGGGCGTCTGGACCCACATTGAGGAAAGTGCACTCACCGGCCACCACTATGGGGAAGCCAGACAAACAGCAACCAAAACTTTCATTCGACAACAAAAGGGTAACTAAACCTGCGGACGACATGGCGGAGGCCGGCGGTTCTGCAGATCCACCGCCAACTACTAACATTGAGAAGATCTTGCTGGCTATCCAATCAAATCTGCAGGACATCAATGGCAAGCTGGACAATCTGACGTGCAGGATGGATGGCATGGCTGCCCGACAAGAAAAACATGGCGAACGGTTGGACGAAGCTGAAGCGAGAATATCTGCCGTCGAAGATGAGGCGCATACGTCCACCACTAAATGCGCGGGATTTGAACGCATTCTGGCAGTGATAAAAGCGAAGGAAGAGGATTTAGAAGCGCGCTCGAGGCGCAATAACGTGCGAATCACGGGCCTGCCAGAATCTACCAACACAGGGCGCATGGAACACTACATCGAGGGTCTCTGTAAGGATATCTTTGGGGCGGAGGCCCTATCGCAGATCTTTATTGTGGAAAGAGCCCATAGATCACTGGGCCCCAAGCCACCGACCGGCGCGACACCCAGACCGATAGTGGCGCGGATCCTCAATTACAGGGACAGAGACGTGATCCTAAGGCTGGCAAGGGAAAAGGGCAAAATCACTCATCAGGGCAACTCTGGAGTTTTACCCTGATCACACGGTCGCTGTGCAGCAGGCACGAAAGGAGTACGCCACAGTGAAGGCTAAGCTGCGAGCATTGAACATTGGGTATTCTATGCTATATCCTGCCCGACTTCGAGTGGTGTGGAAGGAGCAGACGATCGTGCTGGCGACGCCCAAAGCGGCCCTCGACTTTGTCAAGAGAATACAGCGTGAGGCGAGGTCGGAATCCCGGGACGACCAGAACGAAGTCTCGGACTGATGTCACTGAAGGTATCCAACTTTGCGCAATGGTAAGAGTTGCCGCACAGATGACTACGTGGGACTGCTTTATGGCCCTCCTCAGCTGCATTGCACAGGGTATGCGGACACGAGGCTACCAAAGGTGAGAGAATAGCGTTTAAAGTTGACAATGTGCGGTGGAAAGGCAGGGACAAGCTGGGATGGCAGGGGAGGGCACACACCACTGTCCTGAACTGCCACGGATATTCATAAATTGACCTTGCTGCTATGCCTTCCCCGCTGAATTTTTGGATCACACGATTGTATCAAACTGTAAATAATGCCACCACTGCGAGCGATGGGTCAGGACCCTTTATTTCAAAAATGATCGCAGACCCTCAGAACTGGAATAAGATAGCGGAGGGAGTGGCAGACCACTGTACACTATGACTCACTTTGCATTGCGCTGTGTAGACTAACGGTGGTGACATCGCCCCCACACGCTGCTGTGTCCCGTACAATGTATAACCAAATGATTGCTATGTGCGGGGAGGGCTGTGCATTGGTTCTATTAGGCCTAGACTTTTCCGCACACGTATGTTCGCTGCGAGACGCAACAGCATATCCTCTAGAGCTACTCCACTACTTGCATCCAGCGGGAGGATGGTGAGGGGGAAGTGGAATTGTGGATTGATGGACACATATATTGCGATTATGTCTGATTCTATCAAGTATCGCCTACACCCGTACGTCGGGTGCAGAGTTGCACTACTGGCGGACCTCCATGAGGGTAATACCCAACACAAGTTCTGCCATGAGCACCGAGTTGTTGGTTCAGTGGTTGAGGGAGTTGTGCTCAGAAGGGGTAAGGCTTCGGCAGGTTGGGGATGCTGGAGTGGGTGGGTTTTGGGGAGGGGGGATGTTTGACTGTTTACTAAGACCAATTGCATTGCAAATGTACACATCATTCAGATATTCCTTGAGGGGGATTGTATTTGCAACTTACGACCATGGTAATGGGTGGGATCAGGATCCGGGTAGGGTACTTGTATGTGCTGGTATGTGTGGTATAGCATCATTTGTGTACACCAGGTTCTAGAACTGGCAGCGGTAACTGTCTAAACGTCCTCACTTGGAATATTCATGGGTTTTCTCGCCCACAGAAAATTAGGCAGGTATTTGCCAGTCTTACTAGATGGAATATTGATATAGCATTCCTGCAGGAATCGCACTTAGCACCGCACACTCACGCTACATTGGGGTCGAGGTGGGCAGGTACTTCATACAGAGCCTCATACTCGTCTTATTCCCGGGGGTGCTTATACTGATTAGGAAGGGGGTCAATTTTGAGGAGGAGCATTTGACACAGGACCCAGCTGGCAGATATGTGCTAGTGACGGGTACACTAAGAGGCCAACACATAACACTCCTAAACGTGTACGGCCCGAATATTGACGCGCCGGAATTCTATCGTGACATTTGGGGACACCTGCAGAAACATGCTTGCACGCACATTTTATGCAGGGGGGACTGGAACGTGACACTACTGGACGGACTGGATCGCTCCTCACAATCAGTGGAACAACACAAGCAGTCGAGACTAATGGTGGGTCACATGATGGAGGATCTAGCGTTGGCGGACATCTGGAGACTAAAACACACTGACGACCCAGGTGCTACACACATCACAGCATCCCACAATTTAATTTAATTTAATTTAATAGCGATTTCTAAAGCGCCTGGTGACCCAAGGGTATCCCCGCGCTGTGAATTTGCAATCCTGTTGAGGGGAAAGGGGGGGGGAGAGGTGCTCGTATGGGGACACTATTTAGGGAAGAGGTGTGTTTTAAGTTTCTTGCGGAAAGCCAGGTAGTCAGGTTCTAGTCTGAGGGTCCGTGGGAGGGCGTTCCATCCGGCAGCCGCCTGTACGGAGAATTGCCGTCCTCCTGTGCGGGTCTTTTTAAATCTAGGTATGTTGGCCAGGTTCTCATTCTGAGATCGAAGAGATCTGGTTGTTGTGTAGGGGGTAATAATTTTTCTGAGAATCTCGGGGCCAGTATCGTTGATCAGTTTATGTGTTGTGCACATCGCTTTGAATTGCACTCTTTGGCGCACAGGGAGCCAGTGCAGAGCTTTGAGGGCCGGCTTGGCGGACACTCTGGAGGGGAGGTTGGTGAGCAGGCGTGCCGCTGCGTTCTGTGTCCGCTGAAGTTTTGTTAGGGTGGCCTCAGGGGCTCCTAGGTAGACCATATTACTGTAGTCCAGGCGGGACAATACCAGTCCCTGGATGAGTAGTTTCCTAGAGTTGGGTGGCAGTAGGGGGAGGATCTTGCGGGTTGTGCGTAGGAGCCCGAAGCAGGTGCCTGAAGTTTTCGTTGCCTGTGTCTTCATGGACAACTCTGGTTCGAGCCACACGCCGAGTGTTTTAATTTCGCGTTTTGGTGGTGGAATTTCCCCGAATACGTCAGGCCAGAGTGCTGGGGGGATGGTCTTCCATTGTTTCCCTAGGAGCATGACCTCCGTCTTTGACCCATTGAGTTTTAATGATGAATTATTCATCCAGTTATGAATTCCTGTAAGACAGTTGGCCAGATTTTCTGGGTGGTCTATCAGTTGGGACAGGGAGACGACCAGCTGAGTGTCGTCGGCATAACTTACTATTTTTATATTAAATGGTGTCACCACGTCCTCAAGGGGGGCCATATACGCGTTGAAAAGCGTCGGACTCAGGGAGGAGCCCTGAGGGACACCGCTTGTGAGAGGAAGGATGGCTGAGTGGTGATTGTTGTCCCATACTTGGAATGTGCGCCCTGTCAGGAATGACTCCATCCAACTGTGTGCCGTCCCGGTTAGTCCTGCATCCGCCAGTCTATGAAGAAGGACACGATGGTTGACTGTGTCGAAGGCTGCGCTTAGATCCAGGAGGATCACTGCCACTGATCCTCCTGAATCCAGTATGCGCCTTGCTTCTTCAATGACGGCGAGGAGTGCGGTGTCTGTCCCATGGCCCGGGCGAAATCCAGTTTGGGATTGCCTAAGTATTTTGTTAGTCTCAAAGAACTGAGATAACTGAGCATTTACCAGTTTCTCAGCTACTTTGCTGATACCCGGGAGCAGAGATATTGGTCGATAATTCGCCAAGTCTGCTGGATCTAGCTGGGGTTTTTTTTGAAGTGCTTTTACAACAGCACTCTTCCAGCTATCAGGGACAGATCCGTGAGCGAGCGAACTGTTGATAAGTTCTGTGACGGTGGGTACGATGACCGAGGCTACGGTTTTAAGGAACCTGATCGGTGCTGGGTCCAGAGGTGAACCGCTTTTCATTTTCATCAGTGTTCTTTCCACTTCTAAGCAAGTTACTGGCCGAAATGTCGGCAGAGCGGGGCGCGGATTGCTTTTGGCCTGGTCGAGGGATAGTCGGCTTTCCATGTGACTGGTGGGGTCGGGGGGTGGGAGAGATGCCAGGATTCTTATGATTTTATCGTTGAAGTAGTTAGCTAGTTCGTTGCTACGGTCAACTTTAGGGGTGGTGGAGGTGGTAGAATTGGGGACTTTAAGCAGTTCCTTAACAATTAAGAAGGATTCCCTGGCTGAATTGGATGATTCTTGTATCCTTGTATCATAGTGTGAGGCTTTGGCTTTTCTGATGGCCTCTTTGTAAAGTCTGACTGTGATCTGGTAAGCCTTTTTGTTGGCGTGCTGCCAGTTTCTTCTCCAAAGCCGTTCGGCTTTTTTACAATTTTTACGGAGTATTCGGAGATCCGTAGTATACCATGGGGCTGACCCAGGTGTACCGTTTTTGTTTTCCCTAGTTCTAATTGGGAGTACCGAGTCCAGGGAGGAAGTAATCCATTCTCTGTATTGTTTGTCGGCAGTCGCCGGGTCTTCCGCGTGTGCCGGGGTCGTCCTTTCTAGGGTTTTGGCCCATTTTTCCGTGGGGAGTCTAGACCAGGTCCTGTCTCGGCTATAGGTGGATGGAGTTTGGGGTTTCCTGAAAATTCCAGGAAGTTGGCAGGAGACTAAAAAGTGGTCTGTCCAGGGCAGGGGAAGAGCCTCCTTCGGTAGTATTAATGGCGCACTAGTGAAAACAGGGTCCAATAAATGACCCTTGATATGGGTGGCTCCGGAGTTGAGTAGGCGGATGTCAAGTGCCGCCAGATCTAATATCAGATCGTTGGCTACAGGGTCTGCTGGGTCTTCAAGATGAATGTTCAGGTCACCTACTATCATAAAATTTGACAGGGAGTGAGCCTGAGTTGTGACTGTATCTAGGAGGGAACCAATGAAGGAACCTGGGAGGCCAGGAGGGCGGTACACAAGTATTCCCGTAAGGGAGTTGGTTGGGTTTATTTTAATGGTAAAGTGGAGACTTTCTGAGTCCAAAATCTGTGCGTCACTGGTTTTACAGTGGTCCAGACTGGACTACTGGTTGGGTTCCAAGGATGTTGCTCTGTGGGCGCGTAAGATACAAGTGCTGCCACGCACGCTATCGGATCACAACCCGGTTCACTTACAATTGGACATACCTCATTACACACCCCCCCCATTCCAATGGCGTTTCAACTCCCAGGCCCTCACAGACCCAATATATGTAGACACCCTGACTAAGGCAATCAAAGACTACTTTGCTAATAATTCTCAAACTACTGAAGACTCTTGTCTCCTCTGGGAAGCCTTTAAGGCCACGATAAGGGGAGTCTGCATTAGCACTACCATAGGAGTACTCAAAGACATACGGTGCCAAATACGCCGCTGCGAAAGCCAGATGAGGGACTTAGAATTGCACTATGAACAAACGCAGGACGTATTGTTGTTACCCAAGCTGCGCGAATTACACACAGAACATGCCGATTTTTTAACGGCAGAAATCAAATACCTAGATCGCAAACACGAGGCCAGGGCTTTTGGGGAAGGGGGTAGACCAGGGAAAGTACTGGCGCGGAAAATATGTGAGGGACGAGGACACTCAACGATACTCCGAGTCAAGTCAGGGGAGGGGATTTTACAAACACATCCAGCAGACATAGTCGAATGTTTTGTAGACTCCTACAGCACACTATACCAATCCCAACCAACAGCTACTACTGAGGAAACATATGACTACTTACATGAGGTGGCGATTGGCTGGCTGTCGGATGCCCATAGGGAATATCTGGCTCGACCGATCACGGTCGAGGAGGTCACTGAGGTGATCGCCTCACTCCCCAATGGAAAGGCCCCAGGCCCTGACGGGTACACGTCCGAATTTTATAAAAAATTTGTGGATATCATCGCCCCCTATTTGGTGGACATGTATGGTAATTCCTTTGAGGGATCATTACTCCCCCCCACTCTGCGGGAGGCAATGATCATAGCACTCCTTAAACCATCCAAAGATCCGGAAAATTGCGACTCCTATAGACCCCTTTCCCTAATAAACGTAGATTCGAAAATACTCGCAAAGTTACTGGCCGTTAGGCTGTCCCCACTGATGACTCGACTAGTACTCCCGGATCAGGCGGGGTTCGTGCCCACTAGATCCACCTCGCATAATACCAGAACCCTGTTCGCGCTGGCACACTATCTGAAGCCCTCGGTTAAGGCGGTAGCTGTCATGCTCGACGCCGCGAAAGCGTTCGATTCGATCGAATGGCGTTACATGCTGACTGTCCTCAATAGGATGGGGTTCCCTAAAAGGTTTGTCCAGTGGATTTCCTTGCTGTATACTAAACCATGTGCAAGAGTCCGAATCAATGGTTATGTTTCAGCTCCATTTGACATTGGGCGGGGCACAAGGCAGGGTTGCCCCCTGTCACCCCTGCTCTTCGCGCTGGCGTTAGAACCACTAGCGTGCATAGTACGTCAAAATTACAAGGAGTCGGCACTGCAATTTGTGTCTAGGCCACTGCACATATCACTCTACGCAGACGATATGTTATTATATGTTCGCGATCCAGAGACACATCTGAACCCGCTGCTTAGAGAGTACATCCGGTTTGGGGGTCACTCGGGTTTAGCGATAAACTGGTCCAAATCCTCACTCATACCTCTCACCGATGCCACTACCCCCTTTGCAATGGATTATCCACTAGAGTGGCAGCAGGACCCGATTCGATACCTAGGGGTCATGTTCCACAGGAATCCAGACGAAGTCATGCGAGCAAACTATGGGGTGGTACTCTCCAAGCTGGACGATAAGGTCCGTCGTTGGATACACTTACCATTATCAATAGCTGATCGTATAGCGATAGTTAAAATGAACATCTTGCCCAAGATATTATATCTCTTTAACAACATACCCATTACGCCTACGAGAGAGGTCTTTCAACGCATAAAGTCACTAGTACTAACCTTGATCTGGGCGGGTAAACAGGCTCGAATTGACCTGCAAACACTGACGCTCCCGATATCGAAAGGTGGATTCGGGGTCCCAGACTTTCTCCTATATTACCTTTGTGCCCAGGCACAGTACGCAGCATATTGGTACCATGAGGTCCCCTATATTACTCACGTGGCCATTGAGGAAGGGGATGCCCATCCCGTTCCCCTGTCGGCGATATTATCACACACCAGACCTCCACTCCACAAACAGGACATCAACACTGTAGACACCACAATCAAAGCTTGGAACAAACTAGGACAATTGGCTCACAAAACCCCATTGTATGCACCGGACATGCCATTGCAGCACCATCAGGCTTTGTCAGTCACTAACGAAAAAGTGGGGATGTCTCTGCTGACAAGAGCTGGAATCGACAGGATGGGTGACGTGTATCAGGGAGACACATTTATAGACATCGACAACTTGCATTATATCCGGAACCAGTCTTCTATGTTCCGATTCACGTACTACAGGTTGAAAAGGGCATTGAGGGTACACTACCCATCGTTCCCAGCGGAACCGGAAACTCTAGCGCCCTTACAGATGCTGATCACTACTAGGGATCTATCTCACTTGGTGTCCAGGTTGTATAATGCTGCGCAAACGGAAATAGCAGGCCACACACTGAAAGCTAAGGAGAGATGGGATGCGCAGTTTGATACTCCCCTGACAGATGAAGAATGGTACAGCACATGCGCACTGACACAGATATTGACACCCAATGGGAATCTGAGAATTATACATTTTAAGATCCTCCACCAAGCCTACTACACACCGGTGAAAATGCGTAAATATGGGCTACAAGAGGACGACAAATGTAAGCGCTGTGGTAGTGAGGGTGCGGACTTTGTACATCTGGCATGGCAGTGTGCGAGGGTAGCGGATTACTGGGTGGAGGTCACAGCCGCACTATCGGCCATATTGGGAGATGAGGTGCGGTGCACGCCACAGATCTGCCTGCTGGGTATTGTACCTCAATTCAGAGCACTAAAACGCAAATTCTGTGCAATCGCACTACTGCTAGCAAAAAGACAGGTGGCGCAATGCTGGCACAGCCGTAGAGTACCGACTACAAAAGTGTGGCTACATGACATGTCCATCTGCCGGGATAAACTACAAACTTACGAGGAAGACTTACCTGTAAAATGGAAGCCGAAGGACATGTGGGGCTTTTTATCAGACTATCTAAATTCCTTGCAGGAACATGAGGAGGACTAGCTGATACACTAGAAAGACTGGAGTGTGGATGACTGATGCATGCATTGGAGATGACTGAGGGCGGCACTGGGGAAATACCGGGATACTGCTCCACTCACTGTATAGGTTGTATTCGAGAGCACTGTAAGGTCTACAGTTGGGGAATGTTATAGTTCTGTTTATAAAATTACAAAATGTAAGACTCATACCGACTGACTGCTAAGAGTTCTGCGTAGGGCGAATGAGACGGATCTGCCTACCGTATCTGCACAGTTTTTCATGTATTACATATGCTATATTGGACGAACATAGTAACATGGCGAGCCGGCCTCAGGGTTGTAGGCTCATGCAGTGTAACTTGCGTTATGTTAATAAAGGTCTTACAAAAAAAAAAAAAAAAAAAATGTTGTTTGTCTCGTAGGTTCACTCTCACGTGGTTTGGTGTGCACCACCATATCTCTGATACTCCTTCCTCTCCTGTGGGAAAAAGTTGGTTTCGAGAGGTTCATTCCTCCACTATTCAAAATATGCCAATGTTTGTTGAAAATCTTTGTTATCTGGTTGGAGTTGGTATTGAATGTGGTGATGCAAATTGGATGTTTCTCTTCTTGTTTTTGAGGCAATGATTCTAAAAGGCTTTCTCTGCAGTTATTCCGTGCTCTTTTGTAGGCCTGGTCAATCATCATCATCAAAGTACTTTATTCGATTAAAATTGATAACCATAAAAGCATACAATGTACAACTTTCATTTGCATCAAAATATAATTAAAAGAAAAACCTGAATCAATTTTCCCTGTGAACACACAGTAAGAAGTCAACCCAACAGGATAGATTTTGCAAGTTAAAAAAGAAACAATTATAATCAAGAAAGTGAGATGAATTTGAGACTATTTCTAAGCTTTAAAAAGAGAGCACATAGGTGACATCAATTAAGATTCATTACATTAGTCAACGCAAAAAGGTAACTGTGGTTATTGGATACTTTAGATCGCCAGATCTAAGCCATGAAAAGAGTCATAACGATTGTAAGTGGGTGTCTTGTAACTACTCATTACGGGGCCCCTCCTGCACATCCGGTGGTTTTCCTCTACACTCCATCTTGTGGGAGGCAAAAACGCGGTTCTGGGATAGAAATCGGACAATTCTCTTGTTGCTATGGGCCCGTCTCCTATTTGTGAATCCCAGCTACGTAGAAATGGGATGACCTGGTTATCCCTGAAGTTAACAATTACCAGGTCTCCAACCATATCCTTAGGATGGGAACCTATCCATCCCACCCGTCTGACATTTAAGATTCTTTCATCAATATTAGATGGGAGGGGTCTATTCTTAGTTAACCAAAATTGTACTTTATTTTTGAGGTCCTGATGCCCTTCAGTTTTCCCGTTTATGAGCACCGGCACTCCCGAGAGGACGCACACATAAGGTGCTGCCTCTGGTGGTAGATTTATACAGTTGATTTTTCTACACATATTACCTTGATTAGCAACTGACCCCTCAGAGCTCATGGCTACTTTGGTCGGCCCTGCTCTAGCGGCAGAACTCGGTTCCTTTGTCGATTTTTTGGGTACTTCCTTGCTGTTTGAGGCTAGTAATGTGGAATCTAATGACCGATTTTGGGCAGTTTTACTATGTGCAGTGGTTTTAGGCATATTGGAAGCAACTAAGCTCTGCGGTTGCTTGCTTAGCTTGATAGTTTCTTCTATCGTCGTGAGCTTTTCCCCAATTCTCTCTATCCTTTCTATGAGCGGGGATAATAAAGTTTAAACCAGTTCTTCAAGCTGGGCCAAGAGATTGGATGGTAAAATGGATGCAGAAGTATCCAGTATTGGACATACTTTGAGTAGTTCATGTGTGATGATGGCTTTGACCAAGGAGGGACTTGAAATCAATTTTGGATGTTTCGCTAGACTCCCCCTGTGTTCCGCACCTTTACGCTTTCTGTTCTGGGGAGGGACCTGGGAATGCATGATCGCTTGAGTGTTAACTTTGTCTATTAATGGAGAAGGAGTTTCCAGGGGACTTTTATTTGGTTGGGGTGATTTACTAAACTGGGGGCTTCTATTTCCCATAGGGCATGTTGGGGGACTGAATTGCTCAGTTCCCTGTTCTGCTTGGAAGTACCTAGTGTTACAAATTTCGTTTAATTCCCTCAGTAATAAAGAGTTCGGTGAGTCAATTGGAATCAAAGGGGATCGTTTGCAGGATGTAGTTTCTGTAGACAAACTGTGTTCTACTCTCTCAATTGCCGATGTTACCCTAGTTAGTTCATAGTCCAGTGTCCCCTTGAGTGAACCCCCCCGAGAGAGTGTTTGTTTGGAGGCCCCTTTAAAAGCCATGGTACAACTAAGTCATAACCAATAATAACATACACGAACCTATATCGGTCCAGTGGGTATCTTATTAGCCAATAAGTAGACCATTTAGGGGAAGCAGAAGTGTTTGTGGATAGTCTCTAGATGCGCGTACCTTGGTTCTTGTCCTTTGTCCCCAAAACCAAGAGTGGTTGCCCGGCCCGACCTCCTTTGGCCACAGAGGGCCCGCCCTTTCCTCGGGCTTAGCCCGGCGTCGCCCGGGCGCGTCCCGCGACGCGGACGGGGCTCTGACCTTTTCAGCGCCTTCCGGGCGCGTCAGTGGGCGGGAAGGGGCGGAGCAGACAGGCAAAGGATTGTGGGGGCTGTAGTCCCCCCGCTCGGCGGCCGCATGGTGTTCCGGTCGCGGCGGCGGGGGGGACCAACAGCCGGTGGAGATGGAAGCGCCGACTGCGCTATGGCCAGCGAAATCCCAGAGTCCACGGTGAGTTCTGTATCAGGATGGTCGCCCGCTCCCCAGATGGGGCTCTGACCTTTTCAGCGCCTTCCGGGCGCGTCAGTGGGCAGGAAGGGGCGGAGCAGACAGGCAAAGGATTGTGGGGGCTGTAGTGCCCCCGCTCGGCGGCCGCGTGGTGTTCCGGTCGCGGCGGCGGGGGGACCAACAGCCGGTGGAGATGGAAGCGCCGACTGCGCTATGGCCAGAGAAATCCCAAAATCCCCGGTGAGTTCTGTATCAGGATACTCAAAGAAATGTTCTTTTAATGCCAGATTACAACACTCCATGATGACATTTCGCGGTGTCTGGTACTCCCAGTCTGTATCGAAAAGTACTTCTTCAATGATAGTCAAGGTTTCGTTGTGAGGAAGACTAGTAAATAGACTCTCCACATCACAACTGATCATTAGTTGGTGCTGAGTGTCAAAAGGCATTTCTTCAGGAAGTGTTAGGACATCCTTAGTATCTTTTAAATATGTGGAGTTCTTTTGTACCAAGGGTCGTAGGTATGCATCTGCAAATTTTGTGATGGGTTCTAAAATGGATCCTATTCCCGATACTATAGGGCGGCCTGGTGGAGTCTTCAGATCCTTATGTATCTTAGGGATTGTGTACAGATAAGGTGTCCTTGGTGAATCTTTTGTCAGGGACTCACCTTCCTTTTTTGATATCCATCTATGTGCCCGGGTTCCTTCCACCATACTCGCTATCTCTACACGTATATGTTCAGTTGGGTTCTGGTCTAGGATTTCATAATTTCTTCGGTCTTGGAGAAGGCGCCTGCATTCCTGATCATATTAGTCAGCTGACTGTATCACAATTGCACCTCCCTTATCAGCTGGTTTTATGACCAGGCTGGTGTCGTTGGTCAGCTCCCTGATGGCTTCCCTTTCTTCCTTTGTGATGTTATGAAAAACTCGATTGACAGTGGGGTCCATTTCCTCCAGTTCTTTCATTACTGTTTTTTCAAAAGTAAGCAGTTCTATAGGTAAAGTGGACTCTGGGGGGGTGAAGGTTGATTTTGAAACCCGTGTCCCCATCTTATGTATCTGTTTGTTCTTTGTCTTTAAAAAAGACTTGTAATTTCCGTCTCCTCATAAATTCTTTCATTTCTTTACACTAAAGCAATTTATCCAAATTCGCAGTTGGCACAAACCCTAGTACTTTTTCTAGAACCTTGGTCTGTGCATCTGTTAAGGTAAAATCTGTCAGATTCACCACGTTATTCATTTGCTGCTTGTTGAAGCATCTGTCATGCTCCTTGTTGATACACTGGTTTGCTCCTCCTCTCTTGGTGTCCAGTGTTTCCTCTCTGGTTTCTTCCTTTGTTTCGCCCTTGGCGTTACCGTGAAAAATGGGTCTGCTTGTAGTAGGGGAAATCCTGCAGAGGGTAATTCCATGGGTGGTATGCTCCCTGGGGATGTTGATGTGGGGGAGGGCCAAAGGGATGTGCTGGATATAATGGTGGACCCTGATAGTGGCCCCAACCTCTTGGTCCGTGGTATGTCGGGCGCCTGTTGTTGTTTTGCCCCTTGGTATCATGGACTCCTCCCACGGCTGGAATCTGAGCTACTTGATCCTGTTTCTGATGAATCATCATCCGTCGTCATCTCTTGAATGCTTGTCTGGGGTTTAAAATCATCCTCTCTGGTGTATGGATATACCCTGTCATGACTGAAACAACTGGTGTCCTTTTTTAGTTTGTTATACTTGCTCTGTTTCAATGTCACTTCAAACTCCTTCAGAGTTTTGTTCAATTCATCTAGATGTCTTTTAAAAGTGCTAAGAGATTCGTAGTTCTTCAAACGTACCTCTATTTCAATCTGCAGTTCCTGTGCTAGTCTGCTGGCTGTTTTTATTATTAACACCAGCCAATCCCTGGTGCAGTGCCATGATATTAGCGACCAGTCTTTCTCAAAGGTCTTGTCATGCTGGAAAATAAAAGCCTCATTTTTTACTATTAATCCTTGAGGTGCTGCATTTGCCTTCAGATATTCTGTCATTAAGAGTCCATGGAGAGCTGTTTTTATTTGGGTTTGTCTCAATTGTGCTACCTCGTCCCAGTCGTTATTATGGGGGATAGGTTCTGGTGTATTCAGACCTTTGAATGTATTCAGTGATGCTATGATACTCTCTATTTCCTCTTTGGAAACGTGTAAATGTACTCTTACACTTTGGAGTAACTGTACCACTTTTGGATATTCACAATTTCCTGGTGAAAATGTACTCCAAAGTGCAGGCCAACAAAAATCCAGTCCCTGAATTCAAGTGATGGATCCAAATGTATGCCTCTAATTTTACTACTTGTAGATTTTCACATGTAGGAGATCTCTGTAACCTTGGTGGAGAGCTCGGCCACTTTGGTTGAATTCCCTGCCAACGGGGTGAAGAGCTCCTGATGGGAAACAATAGGTAAAGTGATTAAAGTTTATTAATTGTAAAAAATACGTATATTTTATTGTAAAGTATAAATGTAAACTAAATTATAATAATAGGAAACTATTGTTACATATACCTAATACAATAACATAGTAGCACACATTACCACTTCAAAACAAATGTTTAGGAAATATTTAAACAATTTAAATATATTCATTTTTTTATAAATAGCCTGTTTTAAACAAAATAAAATAAAAGACCATACTTAGCAATTTTTTAAAAATTAATATTTAGTAAACGTAATTGAAAGTTTTGTTTAATTAATGTACACTTGTAATACCATTTTAAGAATTTTGTATATTTCTGAATAAGTTACTAACCTTTAAGCTCCTAAAATATTTCATTATCAATTTTTGCTATTCACTGGAAAAACAAAGGTTAAAGTAACAATATAGTAAGAAAAATATTTCAGTGACAACATAAGGTTTTGAACTTCAAAAAACTCACCAGTTATAGTTACGGTTATCAGTTTTCTTATCAATAATTTCATTGCAAATGTTACAGTGATATTATCAATGATGTTATACAAGATGTTATGAATTATGCAATATTTTGGGGAATTAGCAGTGCATGGTGAGAGTTCCAGTAATAGTTACCATACAGCAAGAGTGATGTTATCATCACTTGCAATAAATATATCTGGTAAATTTTAGAGGCTTTTTGAGTTTAAAGAAACGTTTAACCTAACTATAATGTTACTTTAATCTTTATTTTTTTCAGTGAATTTCTAGGTTTCATTGAACATAAAGCAATATTTTATCAAAATATGTAATGCCAACCCCTGCGGTACACAATAGGCCATGGGACGTGGCCCCATCACCCTGCAGGCAGCCAACCCCTCCCACCGTAAATAGCTTACAGTTGGCTGCAGAGCATGTCCAGGGGCCTGGCCCTGTGTTCAATGCCCCCGGGCAGCCAAGTCCACGCCACACAAAGCCTTCGGCTGTGGCAAACATGCGGTCAGGCCCTGCATCCAACCCAACGGTGCAGCTCTCCTCCCCAAGCCATTTTAAACCCCATAGACCCCAACTCCCGGGGGCCTTTTTTTTTTTTTTTTTTTTTTTTTTTTAAGGGAGGAGGCGCGCATCCCTCCTTCCTGAGCCACTTCAGGTCACGCACGGGAACCTCATCCCCCAGGGTCTTTTTATTCCAATATTGGCATGGGGCACAGAACCCCCCTCCCCAAGCCTATAGAGGCCTTGGGGACCCCCATCCCCAGGACAAAAAGATATTTGTAAAGGGGGGGGTGAGTGACCACCCTTACACAGCCACCAGGGGCTCTAGGGAGACTATCCCCCAGGGCCAAAACAGACATGTTAAGGGGAGGGGGTGTACAGCCCTCTTCCCTGAGCCAATAGTGGGCCAGGTGACACCATCCCCCGGCCAAAAGATATATCTTAAGGAGAGGCGGACGGGCTACACCCTCCCCGAGCCCTAGTAGGCCCCAAAGTCCATATCCCTCAGACCTACACTTAATTTAAAGGAGAGGGGGCGTGCAGCCCCTTCCTCAAGCCTATTGCGTCCAGGGGCCCAAATCCCCCAGGGTCTCTCTTTCTTCTAGGTAGTTGCTCTGGGGCCCAGCTGGAGCACCTACCGAACAGCAAGTTAGGGCCTCGGCGGTGGAAGCACCAGGGCCCTCAAGGCCCAAACCGGTCCCTGCATGCTTCAGGATCTGGCATTAGGACCAGCAATGTATGTTTCCCTGACTGCAAAAGTGCAGGCTAGGGAAACAAAAGTCTACACACACCCGGTGGGGGTGTTTTTAAACCTCCTGCTGAGTGAGACTAGAAAAGCCTTCTCTACCTGTGCTTGTGCAGGTAGGGAAGGCATGTCGCCCCCAACTGGTAGGATTTTTAAAAAATGCTTCCCTGGCGTCAGAACAGACATATGCTTCCCTGCATGTGGTAATGTGGGCAGGGGGTGTCCTGGGAGTGGGTTCAGGAAGGAGTGGTGCATAGCCTCCTCCCCTTTCTTTGACAATCGGCCTTTTGGGATGTCACCCCTGTGGCCTATTAAGGCTCAGAGAGCTCCTCCCCTCTGTTTAGAGCATTCAGCCCCAGGGGATTGGGTCTCTTGAGCCTATTAAGTGTCAGGACTGAGCAGGTTTGCCCCCAACGCACTCACCAGATTCCTATCTTTAGGTTCAGACAAGGCTATTCAGTTTTACATTCTCCGTGGGGTTGGACACAGAGGCTTGCTAGGTCCTTTTGCCGACATTCCTCATCAGAATAGATTACCCGACTCTTCTTCCCTGTTGCCACATTTTGTCTGCAGTTAGCGTTCTCGTCTTTCCTGTTTCCCCAGCTGACAGAGGTTAGGTGGTGCGCGAGCAATTTGAAGGCTTTGCACTTCAACCGTAGCGCTGACTGAGAAGCAGACTTTTCTTCAGTCTGCGTTCCTATTCTGAATCCTGAATCCTGTGAGCTTCAGATATTCTTTCTGAAGTTTGTTCGACCCTTCGCTCGCTATTCAGCATTTCTAGCGAGGAAGGCTCCGGTCCAGTTTCCTGTCTCCAGTGAACTTCGGCGTGCCAGTCCGAAGTTAGATTGAGCTTCCCTCGCATTCCTTGAGCCTTTAGTGAGGAAGAATCCGACCCAGTAAGGTAGCAGTTTATCTTCTCTCTCTTTTTCCAGTCAGCGAGAGAGCCTGGGTAAGAGCTACATTTTCATTTTATTTTCTCCAGAGACTGAAGCCTTCTTGAGTGTCAGTATCCATTACATAGCGTAAGTTTTTATTCCTGGTGTTCTGGGTTCGGGACGTCATTGCTAAAGACATTATAATTCTTCTTAGCAATTATCAGTTGCTTTTCCACCTTGAGAACTTTATCGAACTTTTGGTGCAGTGAGCAGAATTCTTCACCAGCTGCCAGCATTTTGAATAAAGAACATTCTCACCAGTCTTCAAGTAAATATAAATATATATATATATATATTTGTGCTTACCACCACATCAGAATTCATCAGACTTTTGGGCTATTTACAAGGAGCTCGATTGTGAGCAGAGGAGTCATTCTATTTTCATTACTACAAAATTCTCTCTGCATCACGTTCTTTATTCAACCATAGAGAGAGGCTAATTCCCGCACACATTCAGGTAGGAAAAGGTCTTGGGGAGTTTTTAGGTAGAAACAGAATTAGGAAAGTTTGTTTATTGTTGCCTTGCTTTTCAGGAAGTCTACTACAAGAAGAATTCCGAAGACTCCAGTGTGTGGGCAGTCTCTCTTGTTTGTCGTCCCATTCCCCTTTCCCCCGTATCTTAGTATCCAGCCAAGACTGGGTCCTGGGGTGTAGGAGAATTGGGAGCTAGCGTCTCATCTCCTTGGCTGTATCGTTCCTGTGGAGCCACAATTCAGGTACTGCTTCTGACAGATTGAAGTGCCAGCAATTGTTTCGCTTGGACGTTATGGCGGAAAGATTTGATGTCAAGGCCTTGGCCAGTATTCTTGAGGGGTTGCAAAAGCAGTTAAGTGAGACACAAGAGGAGGTTAGAAAATCTAATAGGGAGGCGAGTTACTTGCGGCAAAGGATAGATGAACTCACGGTTAGTCCTAGTCCAAACTTTGGAGCACAAAAGCCTCAGTCATTATCCCCCTCTTCATCTGAATTAACTACACAAGTAGTTCATGCCATGTCTCCTACTATACCTTTGGCCCCTCCAGAAAGGTTTCAGGGAGATCCTCACAAGGCACAGGTATTTATTACACAGTGTTCCTTGCATTATCTATGCAAGCCAATTATCTTTAAAGAAGATCAGTCCAAAGTGGCGTTTATGCTGTCTTACTTGGGTGGAGATGCAGCGGCATGGGCTATGCCCATACTTTCTTCAAATGATCCCATTTTGTACAATTTTGCAGATTTCAAAACTGAGTTTTTACGTATATTTGACCGAAGAGCAGTTGCGCAGTCTACAGATAATGAACTACTGGAATTGAAACAAGGGAATCGAGAATTGGTTGCATACCTCGCACAGTTTAATAAATTAATTTTAGAAACTAAGTGGCCAGAATCTAAGAGAGCAGCCATTTTCTACAGAGGATTGAAGGATGAACTTAAAGATGGTTTAGCTCAGATTCCTAAAAGACCTACGGAGGTGTCAGAATTAATAGACTTGTTTCTTCAGATTGATCAGCGTGCGAACTGAAGTTGTGAAGGGCAATGAAGGAGCTATGAATGAAGAACCCATGCAAATCGGCACCGTGCGGGGGTCTTTAAGTAAAGAAGAAAGAGAGAAATGTCGCCAGGGAAAATTGTGTATGTACTGTGGGGGTTCGGGCCATTTTGTAAAGGAATGTCTAAAAAAACCCAAGTCAAACCAATGGGTAAAAGACAGGCTCCACCAGTAGACGGAGTTGCTCTGGTGGGAGCTGCTCAGGAGACAACTCCAGATATTCAATCTCTAGCTAACACGCTACAGTATTCAGACCCTCATTTGTTAATTACCAGTCAAATTTTCTTTGGTTCAAATCGCATGGAGGAAGTGGCCGTGATGATTGATTCAGGGGCAACGGGAAATTTCTGCGACATTCAATTTGCAAAGAAATTAGGAATACAATTTATCAGAAAAGAGAAACCAGAACCTGTTCGGGCCGTGGACAGAACAACCTTGTCTTCTGGCCCTATTATCTACGACACTGAAGAAGTCCATTTGGTGGGGCCTGGTAAACATCATAGCTACTTAAATTTCAGTTTAATTGACGCTCCTCAGTTTCAATTGATTTTAGGATTGCCATGGCTGACGGAACACAATCCAAGGATAGATTGGGCCAAGAGATCTATGGAATTGGATTCCAGTTATTGTTTGGAGAATTGTTTTCATCAAGTTCTTGGAGAGAGAAAAGTTACTTCGTCTTCCTGTCTGGCAGATTCTTCTCAAATGGTCTGCACCATTGAAGTTCCCAGTATCCCTGATGAGCACTCGGATTTGGAGCAAGTGTTTAGTGAAACTGAAGCTCAGAAACTCCCTCCACATCGAGATTATGATTGTCAGATTGAACTGGAACCTGGGGCGAACCTGCCTTGTAGTCGAATCTATGCCCTCTCGGAATCTGAAAACGAGCATTTGAAAGAGTACCTGGATCAACATTTGGCTAATGGATTTATTTGTCCCTCCCAGTCCCCTGTCTCTTCCCCCCTTTTCTTCATTCCTAAGAAGGATGGGAGTTTAAGAACGTGCTTCGATTATCGTGCACTGAATCTTGTCACTAAAAAGAATCGGTACCCTTTACCACTGATCTCAGAACTTTTGGGTCAAGTTAAAGACGCCCAGATTTATACCGAACTGGACTTAAGAGGCGCTTATCATCTAGTACGAATGGCCAAGGGAGATGAGTGGAAGACGGCATTTCGCACTAGATTTGGCTTGTTCGAATATCAGGTCATGCCTTTTGGGTTGTGCAATGCCCCGGCGGCATTTCAACACTTTGTAAATTATGTTTTACGAGAATTTCTGGATCGTTTTGCCGTCGTCTATATTGATGACATATTGATTTTTTCCAAGAACCGAGAGGAACATGTTTGTCATGTGAGAAAAATGTTGGAGCGTCTACAAGAAAACCACCTCTTTGTAAACTTGAAAAGTGTGTTTTTCATTCCACCAGAGTGGAATTTCTGGGATACATACTCTCACCTGAAGGAGTGTCCATGGACAATTCCAAGGTTAAGGCTATTGAGGATTGGCCAGCTCCAAGATCAGTCAAGGAAATACAAAGTTTTTTGGGTTTTGCCAATTTTTATAGACGTTTCATTCAAAGATTTTCGGACAAGGTGAGTCCGATCACGCAATTACTAAAGAAGAATGAGAAATTCATCTGGGGAGTGGAATCTGAAGAAGCCTTTCAAAATTTGAAGAAAATGTTTATTTCCGCCCCTATCCTTCAGCATCCTGATTGAAATGAGCCATTTTTTGGGGAAGCAGACGCTTCCAACCTTGCAATTGGTGGAGTTTTATCCCAGAGGCATAAGAACACGGGTCAACTCCACCCGGTGGCCTTTCATTCAAGAAAACTTTCTGCGGCAGAAATCAATTACTCCATTGCTGACAAGGAGCTTCTGGCTGTCAAGGAAGCTTTTCAGGAGTGGAGACACTATTTGTTTGGAGCCAAGCAGTAATCACAGTTTATACTGACCATCGAAATCTGCAATTCCTGAAGTCAGCCGGAACTCTTTCTCCTAGGCAACTTAGGTGGTCTCTCTTTTTTGCTGATTATGACTTTGTTTTAACCTACAAACCTGGATCTGCAAATGGAAAGGCCGATGCTCTTTCTCGGATGGGTTTGAGGGATGGACAAGAAGCTTCAGTACAAGGTCACATCATTCCAGTGGAGAAGATTGTGGGAACCACTTCTTTTCAAATTTTGGAGGATCAGATTAGAAAAGAGTTCCAGAAAGAAGAAGATGTGGAGCAGTGGGAGTCTAAGGAACCAAATCGACTGATCCGAGATGGTTTGCCTTATCTTCAAGGAAAACTGTTTCTGCCTACAAATGATTTGAGAAAAGAAGTCATACATTTATGCCATGATAATCCTTTGGCTGGTCATAAAGGAGTTAAAAAGACTTTAGAACTTGTGAAGAGAACGTTTAATTGGCCGGGTATGGACGCTCAAGTAAGACAGTATGTAGCCACGTGCGAGCAGTGTGTAAAGGGGAAGATTGCTCGCCTGTCCCCACAGGGACTTCTCCAGCCTTTGCCTCTAGCCCCATCTCCTTGGCACACTGTGTCTATGGATTTCATTGTTGAGATGCCTTCCAGTCAGGGGTATTCAGTGATCTGGGTGGTAGTGGATCAATATACTAAAATGAGTCATTTTGTTCCTCTACAAAATCTTCCCACAGCTTCTCAATTGGCCACTTTGTTTATCCAGCATGTGGTAAAATTGCATGGAATTCCACAGGTGGTGATTTCAGATCGAGACCCTCAATTTGTGTCTTGTTTTTGGAAATCCTTTCTGGTTGGTCTAGGTCTAGATTCACGTTTGTCCTCAAGTTTTCATCCAGAAACGGATGGGCAAACTGAGAGAGTTAATCAGGACCTGGAGCAATATCTGCGATTGTACTTAATGGATCAAGAGGCAGAATGGCCCTCTTTGCTTAGTACTGCAGAGTTTGCGTATAATAATTCCATTTACTCAGCTACAGGCTTCACTCCCTTCTACTTGAATAATGGTAGGCATCCAAATATGATTTTGGGGAAGGTTGAGGTTGAGGCTCCAGCAGCAGGTGATCTTCTAAAAGATCTACAAAAGACCTATCAGTTAGCCACTGAAAATCTGATTAAGGCTAGGAATCAGTACAAAGGTCAGGCAGATAAGAAACGGAGAGAGGGTCCCGTTTTTAGGCCTGGGGATCAAGTTTGGATTTCAACTCGTCATATGAGATTGAGAGGAAATCGAAAATTTCAGCCGAGGTTTGTGGGACCCTATTCAGTTTTAAAGATGGTAAACCCAGTAGCGGTTAAGATTGATCTTCCTAAGAGAATGAGAATCCATCCAACCTTTCATGTGTCCTTAGTGAAACGAAGTCCACCAGATTTAAGACTTAGTTCACCTTCAATACCAGTTCAGGTACAGTCAGAGGAGGAATTTGAAATCAAAAGAATTCTGGATTCCAAAAATAAAGGAGGAAATCTGTTCTATTAGATTGATTGGAAAGGTTTTGGTCCTGAAGAGAGATCCTGGGAACCTAGTTCCAATGTTCAGGCTCCCAGATTAGTTAGAGAATTTCACAAGACATTCCCACAAAAGCCTAGAGAGGGGGTTTTGGTGGGGGGTACTGTCAGGACTGAGCAGGTTTGCCCCCAACGCACTCACCAGGTTCCTATCTTTAGGTTCAGACAAGGCTATTCAGTTTTACATTCTCCGTGGGGTTGGACACAAAGGCTTGCTAGGTCCTTTTGCCGACATTCCTCATCAGAATAGATCACTTGACTCTTCTTCCCTGTTGCCACGTTTTGTCTGCAGTTAGCGTTCTAGTCTTTCCTGTTTCCCCAGCTGACAGAGGTTAGGTGGTGCGCGAGCAATTTGAAGGCTTCGCACTTCAACCGTAGCGCTGACTGAGAAGCAGCCTTTTCTTCAGTCTGCGTTCCTATTCTGAATCCTGAATCCCGTGAGCTTCAAATATTCTTTCTGAAGTTTGTTCGACCCTTCGCTCGCTATTCAGCATTTCTAGCGAGGAAGGCTCCGGTCCAGTTTCCTGTCTCCAGTGAACTTCGGCGTGCCAGTCCGAAGTTAGATTGAGCTTCCCTTGCATTCCTTGAGCCTTTAGTGAGGAAGAATCCGACCCAGTAAGGTAACAGTTTATCTTCTCTCTCTTTTTCCAGTCAGCGACAGAGCCTGGGTAAGAGCTACATTTTCATTTTATTTTCTCCAGAGACTGAAGCCTTCTTGAGTGTCAGTATCCATTACATAGCGTAATTTTTTGTTCCTGGTGTTCTGGGTTCAGGACATCATTGCTAAAGACATTATAATTCTTCTTAGCAATTATCAGTTGCTTTTCCACCTTGAGAACTTTATCGAACTTTTGGTGCTGTGAGCAGAATTCTTCACCAGCTGCAAGCATTTTGAATAAAGAACATTCTCACCAGTCTTCAAGTAAATATAAATATATATATATATATTTGTGCTTACCACCACATCAGAATTCATCAGACTTTTGGGCTATTTACAAGGAGCTCGATTGTGAGCAGAGGAGTTATTCTATTTTCATTACTACAAAATTCTCTCTGCATCACGTTCTTTATTCAACCATAGAGAGAGGCTAATTCCCGCACACATTCAGGTAGGAAAAGGTCTTGGGGAGTTTTTAGGTAGAAACAGAATTAGGAAAGTTTGTTTATTGTTGCCTTGCTTTTCAGGAAGTCTACTACAAGAAGAATTCCGAAGACTCCAGTGTGTGGGCAGTCTCTCTTGTTTGTCGTCCCATTCCCCATTCCCCCGTATCTCAGTATCCAGCCAAGACTGGGTCCTGGGGTGTAGGGGAATTGGGAGCTAGCGTCTCATCTCCTTGGCTGTATCGTTCCTGCGGAGCCACAATTCAGGTACTGCTTCTGACAATTAAGGTTCAGAGAGGGGGCCACACCCCCCATTCCTATTGTACTGCATTCAGCCCTGAGGATAGGTACTCCAGGGCCTATGAAGACCAAGGGAGGAGGTTGCACATGCCCCCATCCCCCATTGGGGCTCCCAGGGCCTCCTTGAGGGCCAGGGAGGAGATCCCCTGCAGATTTGCGGCAACATTTAAAAAAAAATTTATGGTCCCAGGTGGGGTCTCTCTGGGACCCTGCCAGTAAGCCTCAGGGGTCAGGGTATACCTACCTTGCACCTTATGTCTTTGTTTATTACAGGATTCAGGCCTGAGTCCCGAGTCCTAAGATGGATGCCACAACAACCTTGATGATTTGGTGGCGGCCATTTGATCTCAGCATGAAATCTGTTGGCTACACGGATCCTGTGCATTGTGAAATATACAATTATTTTGAGCCTCAATTACTCAGAAACTATTGAACGGATTTATACTAAATTACCAAAAGCACCCTTTCTGGACCTCCATCTAGCTATTCCCCAAATTTGGTGTAAATTCGTTAAGCCGTTTGGGCTGTAGCTGTGTCTAAAGTTGTTATGGAAAAATGATTGGGGGAAAATGCGCTTTGTGACCCCCATCTCATTCTTGGACCGCGCTTGACGATCACAGTGAAACTTTCCATACACAAACTAGATGCAGAAGAGCATTTTTTGTGAAAGTTTTGGGAAGATTCATCAAACAAAACAAAAGTTATTGGCAACACAAAACAGACATTTCCTATGGAAACACAAATCTAAAGGTAACTAAACACAATAGGTCTGGCGTATGTTTAAATCAAAAGTCAGACTTGTTGGCATTGCCAATGTTGCCGACCTGGAGCATACATGGGGGTTACAATGGCAGGACACAGTGGTACATATAAGAGATATAAGACAGCATGGTTAACACAGGAAGTAGAAAGGTTGCGGGGAGGGCATGGATACAGAGAAAGGTTGTGGGGAGGGCAGGTGAGGTCGGGCCCACCATGGGGATGAAAAATAGGAAATATTGACCACCACTTATACAAATGAAAAAACGGAGGGTAAGAAATATTTTTATGCTCTACCAGTGACAGCGCAGATGAGGGTAATCCTTTGTTGTTGATATTTTACAAATAAGCATTGGCAAAGTCAACAAGTCTCACCTATGAAAGAGCTATTTGCTTTGTCAATGTCTTTTAGTTTTAGCCAGGCTGTACAGCAGCATGGCTGAAAGTTAGAAAAAAACACTATAAGAGCACCAGCACCGATCAAGAGGGCCAGTGATCCATGTTCTTAGTTGGATTATTCTCTCACTTCATAAAAAAAAATATTTTCAGGATCAAATGAAAATAATTTCGTCAGCAAACATAAACTAACAACAAATGAAAATACAAACGTATGCATTAATCTTTTTTAAGGGGGGTGCAGACAGTGTCAGCCAAATGCTGAGGATGCTGGGCAAAATACAAACCAAGCAATAATATCAAAACGAAATGATAACCACCGTCTATAAATGGTTGCGAGGGCTGCAATCTGCTTAAAGCTGCCTGAAGTTGTGAAAACCAAGAAGGATCTTGGCATGGCTGCAAGAGCTAAAACTCATGAATACCTAAAAGGCATTCATGGAAGCAAAACTTACTTGTTTAATTATCAGACCTACGAGGTGAGGTTAGCTGTGTTTGTCCAAAGGACAGTGCCAAAAAGGGCATGCTGAGCAGGGAGTGCATCACCGGCTGCATTTTTGTAGCATCCTGAAACCCATTGGCGTAACTTTTGAGGAATATATGAAGTTATTCTGCAAACTTTTACACCACATACCATCACTCCGCATTTTTTACAATGTAGGTGCAATTACTTCGCAATACAATAACTGCGCAAATTTGTACCCCGCATATGACTTTACCACGCATGCCATTATAAACCAAATGCATGCGTGGTGAAGGCATAAACTTAGTAAAAGTACTCTCTCTCTCTCTCTCTCTCTCTCTCTCTCTCTCTACGCATACTCGAACATATTAGAGCTGTCAAAAATAGGAACTTTGCATATGCCACAGCTAAACATCTTGCCCAATGCCAAAAAGGAAATTGGAGAGCAATGCGATACTATGCAATTCACATGATCCCACCAGGAGAAAGAGGGGGGAAACAGAATAAAAAAACTACGCCAGATAGAGTCGAAATACATCATACGACTCAGAACGAAACATCCCCGTGGGATCAACTTTGATGAGGAGCTTCATGTCCACTTGGAATAATCAGAAAAATAACAGATATGTGAAAGAAACTTCAACTTAGCCCAACAAAAAGAGAATTAGTGGGTTACTAAACCCAACACTTGGAATGACTGAAATTATCAGAAACAGATTTGTGCATTTGAAATTAATATGTACTAAACAAATTTCACAAAGCGCGAAATGAACAATGAACATTGCATCACTAATTGAATGCGAGTAAAAATATATGAATATTGAATGTAATGACCGAAGGAAAGTCACTCACACTATGTCCTAATGTATAAATTGCATAAAGTTTTGGCTTTTAAATTCATTGTATTCACTACAACTTCCATAATGCCGCATTGGGGCAAATATGGGTATATATAGTGAAAGTAAAAAAGGACTCACTGACCGTGAAAAAAGCCAGGCAGGCTGAAACGCGTTGGTCGAGTTGGTGTGTGGTATGAATAAATAATACCAAAAGTAACCTAATCTGGAGTGCCGCGTCGTTTGTGAAAGAAATAATGTTGATGGCCAGGATCCGGCCATAACGCGGAGCACCCGCTGTTGAGCGCTAAGCTGGCTGACCAGGGATCTTGTTGTGAGGAATATATATATATATATATATATATCCATCACACACAGGTAAGCCCCAAAACGGAGTAAAGCCACAAGAAGCTGGATAACACTTGTAATTTTATTTCACCTCTTGCCAGCAGACGATAAAAACAGGTGCAGTCTTCATAAAAAGTTCTTTACACAGCCAGACGCGTTTCAGGATGACCACATCCTTTCTTCAGTGGCTTTCAGCAGAGGAATGAAAAGCACAGTTCCATTGCGCACATTTAAGGTTTCAATTACCTGCCCCAGTGGGCGTGGCTCTTTGCAAAGCCATCTGGGCATTGTAGTGCAACAACATCTTCCCCCCGTGGGGTGGCTTGAAATCCCCTCACAATTAGCTAGAAATAATCATCCAAGTGGAAAGAAGCACAGTCACTGTCTGCCGTCTGCCCCGCTTTACTGAGGTGAACTCCGTGCTACAATGCAGCGTCACCCTGTAATGGCGCCACACTTGACTTCTTCCCGAAGTTGCAGGTATTCAGTCAAAACCTGCACAGGACACGCCTTGAGGCGCTGGGCTTTACTCCACGGCTGGGCAGCAGCCGTTATTTATCCATCACACACAGGTAAGCCCCAAAACGGAGTAAAGCCACAAGAAGCTGGATAACACTTGTAATTTTATTTCACCTCTTGCCAGCAGACGATAAAAACAGGTGCAGTCTTCATAAAAAGTTCTTTACACAGCCAGACGCGTTTCAGGATGACCACATCCTTTCTTCAGTGGCTTTCAGCAGAGGAATGAAAAGCACAGTTCCATTGCGCACATTTAAGGTTTCAATTACCTGCCCCAGTGGGCGTGGCTCTTTGCAAAGCCATCTGGGCATTGTAGTGCAACAACATCTTCCCCCCGTGGGGTGGCTTGAAATCCCCTCACAATTAGCTAGAAATAATCATCCAAGTGGAAAGAAGCACAGTCACTGTCTGCCGTCTGCCCCGCCATTACAGGGTGACGCTGCATTGTAGCACGGAGTTCACCTCAGTAAAGCGGGGCAGACGGCAGACAGTGACTGTGCTTCTTTCCACTTGGATGATTATTTCTAGCTAATTGTGAGGGGATTTCAAGCCACCCCACGGGGGGAAGATGTTGTTGCACTACAATGCCCAGATGGCTTTGCAAAGAGCCACGCCCACTGGGGCAGGTAATTGAAACCTTAAATGTGCGCAATGGAACTGTGCTTTTCATTCCTCTGCTGAAAGCCACTGAAGAAAGGATGTGGTCATCCTGAAACGCGTCTGGCTGTGTAAAGAACTTTTTATGAAGACTGCACCTGTTTTTATCGTCTGCTGGCAAGAGGTGAAATAAAATTACAAGTGTTATCCAGCTTCTTGTGGCTTTACTCCGTTTTGGGGCTTACCTGTGTGTGATGGATAAATAACGGCTGCTGCCCAGCCGTGGAGTAAAGCCCAGCGCCTCAAGGCGTGTCCTGTGCAGGTTTTGACTGAATACCTGCAACTTCGGGAAGAAGTCAAGTGTGGCGCCATTACAGGGTGACGCTGCATTGTAGCACGGAGTTCACCTCAGTAAAGCGGGGCAGACGGCAGACAGTGACTGTGCTTCTTTCCACTTGGATGATTATTTCTAGGTAATTGTGAGGGGATTTCAAGCTACCCCACGGGGGGAAGATGTTGTTGCACTACAATGCCCAGATGGCTTTGCAAAGAGCCATGCCCACTGGGGCAGGTAATTGAAACCTTAAATGTGCGCAATGGAACTGTGCTTTTCATTCCTCTGCTGAAAGCCACTGAAGAAAGGATGTGGTCATCCTGAAACGCGTCTGGCTGTGTAAAGAACTTTTTATGAAGACTGCACCTGTTTTTATCGTCTGCTGGCAAGAGGTGAAATAAAATTACAAGTGTTATCCAGCTTCTTGTGGCTTTACTCCGTTTTGGGGCTTACCTGTGTGTGATGGATATATATATATATATAGAGAGTACTTTTAGATTGACAGGCGAAACACGTCTCTCTTGCTATGCGGGGTCGCAGGAGACCTAAAGCTCAATAAATAAGCCTTATTCTTACCTGCCTCCTGTACGTACCTCTTCTTGCTGGGAGTAGGATTGTCTTCATATATATATATATATATGTATATTTATATATTTTTGTTAAATATATCTAAATTATTTATTTTTAAAAATATGTATTATATTCATACATATATATATTTTTTAATTACCCTATGCACCCTAAAAACCAAACCCACCCTTATCCCTTAAAAATCACCTGTATCCAAAAATCCTAAACCGCCCTTACCCCTTAAAATATGCCTGTACCACAATACCCAAAAAAACCCTGAACCCTAAAAATACCCCTGCTCCACATAACCCAAATCCCACCCTAAACCCTAAAAATGCCCCTGTACCCCAAAACCTAAATACCCCCTAAACCCAAAAAATATCTCTTTCACTCTAAAACCCAAACCCACCCTGAACCCTAAAAATATCACCTGCACCCCAAAACCAAAACCCACCCTAAACCCTAAAAATGCCCCTGTACTCCAAAACCCAAACCCACCCTAAACCCTACAAATGCCCCAGTACCCCAAAACCCAAACCCACCCTGAACCCTAAAAATACCCCTTGCACCCCAAAACCTAAACTCACCCAGAACCCTAAAATTATCTCCTGCACCCCAAAACCAAAACCCACCCTAAACCCTAAAAATGCCCCTGTACCCCAAAACCCAAACCCACCATGAACTCTAAAAATACCCCTGCACCCCAAAACCTAAACTCACCCTGAACCCTAAAATTATCTCTTGTACCCGAAAACCAAAACCCACCCTAAACCCTAAAAATGCCCATGTACCCCAAAACCCAAACCCACCCTACAAAATACCCCCTGCACCCCAAAACCAAAAGTCACCCTGAACCCTAATATCTCCTGCACCCCAAAACCCAAACCCACCCTAAACCCTAAAAATACCCCTGTACCCCAAAACCTAAATACCCCCTAAACCATAAAAATACCCTATCACCCCAAAACCCAAACCCCCAATGAACCCGAAAAATACCCCCTGCACCCCAAAACCTAAGCTCACCATGAACCCTAAAATTATCTCCTGCACCCCAAACCCCACCCTAAACACTAAAAATGCCCCTGTTCCCCAAATCCTAAATACCCCCTAAACCCTGAAAATACTCAAGCACCCCAAAATCCAAACCCACCCTATACCCTAAAATTACCCTGTGCACCCCACTACCCAAACCCACCCTGAACCCTTAAAATACCCATGAACCCTAAAACATATACCGCTACAACCCAAAACCAAAACAATATACTTACCTTAAACATAAATTTAAAAAACATGATTTTACCATTCATGCATTTACAACTAATTTCGTTGTAAAAGCATGCGTGGTAAAAGCATATCAAATGTAATGCCATGCGTTATAATGGCATTGCAGAGTAATGGTACTTGCATTATCTTTGTATGCGGAGTGATGGTATGCTGGGTAAAAGTTTCGTTGTAAAGGTGGATTACCCTTTTGAGTGCTTTTTCTGATGAGACAGGAGGAGGCGAGCAACGACAGAGCAGGTCGGAGTGGACCGGATAAACAATACCAGAGCAGTTGGGGCGAGGCAAGAAACAATGTGGGAGAGAAAAGGGAGGAAGGGTGTGCAAGTAAAAGGAAACAAGCATTTACAATGCAACGGTTTCGCCTTTGGAGAAGTTAGAGCTATTGGCATTGTAAATGACAACATTTTTATTTATGTGTTGGTTTTGAAAACAGATAAATAAATGGCATTGTCATTTACATTGCCAATAGCTTAATCTCTCGCAAATGTGAGAACTATTGTAAATGTAAATGTAAATGTATAGGCATTTATATAGCGCACTACTTACCCATAGGGTCCCAAGGCGCTTCGACCGCTGCGAAACCCTTCCTGGCTTCCCTGAGAGATGGTCCCTTAATGGGTATCTCCAGGGTGAGACCAGGCATCCCCGGCGGTCTGGTGGGGCCGTTAGTGAAGATGAGGCAAGCTAATGCCCAGAGTTGCCGAGTGTGAACGCTGATCAGAGTGGGCACCGGGGCGAGAGAATAATCGAGTCCGCTGACCCTGGTCCAGAAACCTGCCGCGCCGGGAATCGAACCCTGGTCCCAGGCCGTCCTCTGCTCTCGGGTCTGCCGCCTCTAACCAGTGAGCCACACTACTTCACTACGGACGAGCTCAGCATACAGCAATTACTACCACACACACACACACACACACACCCAGAGCCACCCACACACACCCAGAGCCACCCACACACACCCAGAGCCAGCCACACACACCCAGAGCCAGCCACACACACCCAGAGCCAGCCACACACACCCAGAGCCCCCCACACACACACACAGCAGCAGCAGCGACCCCTGGCGGTCCGAGCGCGAAATGCGACCAAAGCTACCCGAAGCAAGGTAGTGATTGCAGAAATTGAACTTTAGTGAGCAGTCGGTGTGACGGGGCTGCGGGGGCGGGCTTTATTTAATACTGGGCTTAATGAGCGGGCCGGGGCGGACTTCAAAGGGGGGAGTAACTCTGAGGCGGGGTGGGACCGAAAGACCGGCGGCATCCTTTTACACGTGAGAAATGCTAGAAGGCTTTTCCTCGCGTACCCTGAGCACCGGGGGTGGTGGGTTATGTGTCATGTTAATTATGCTACGTGATAGGTAGGTGTGAAGCAATATGTACTCTGCGAAGAGTGCTTTAAAGCGGAACGCCTTCAATGTGTTACTGGAATAGAAATGTTCTGAAGTTGTGCAAAGCGAGCTCACATATTGCTATCCTGACTGAAACTGCTAATTTTATCGGTAGTAGTATTCACTGTAGTAGTTAACGTTGTAATGATAGTTTCCTAATCGAGGCGTGCTAATATATGCAGTTTAACCCAAGAGATAGATATTGCATGTTTTGTTGTCAAGATAGAACTGCTAAAAGCAGTGATGGCTGCATATGTAAGCTTGTACGTTCCTATATGTTTGTGTTTATTTACTCAGTAATCTATCTATCTACCTACCTATCTATCACTCTGTCTGTTTGTTTGTCTGTCTTTGTCTGTCCCTCTATCTAGCTGGAAGAAGCTCGGCTCCGGCTCGTCGGGAAGGCTTCCTCCGTTGGCGGTGGGGGCGGGAACGGGGAAACCTGCTCCTCTCGCAGATTTCTGTGCCGATTCCTGGGCATTTTTATGAACTTCAAAAAGTAATAAATCAAAGTTCCAGCTTCGATCAAATCTAGCAATGTTAGAAAATTCTGTGTGAATTGACCCCTAAAAGGCATCCTCTTCTGAAAAGACACTGTTACCCGACACAATTGTTCATATCAGCAATTTTGATATATCTTTGTAACTTCTGTTCACCATGTGAAGAAGGGACGGGACCTCAGAGGAAATGGCCTTCGACCAAAGAGGCCCCCTACAAATGTATACCCCCCTGCCCCAAGAAAAACAAATGCGTGCTGAGCCTGCCATCGATGCCCCTGGGTTTTTTCAAAACCTGGAATGGCGATCAGCCGTTCAAAGCTCACCTGGGGAACAACGGAGGCCCAGCACGGAGTGGGAACGGACAGCGGGAGGGGGGTCGGGAAGGCTTCCTCCGTTGGCGGGCGGGGGGGGGGCGGGAAAGCTTCCTCCGTTGGCGGGGGGGGCGGGAAGGCTTCCTCCGTTGGCGGTGGGGGGGGGCGGGAACGGAACAGAAAAAAAGACATTGAGAGAGAAAACTTCAAAATACGTAAACTTACAAAGTGAGAACACATTTATAAACAAAATGCTCCTTACCTGATCGCCTCGTGGGAACTCGAATCTTGCAGCCAACTCCAACAACAAACACTTGTAAAAAGACGGAAACAGGCGGACTCCAAAAAAAAAATAACACACACCCACCGCCGCGATGACGATCAGAAGTGGGTGGAGAGGGAAAAAATCGCGGGAACGCCCCCGAATCTGGTCCGGCCTTGATGGACAGATCCGGCTCCCAATGGCTAGCCTCCATTTATGGAGCTTGCCAATGGGAGCCGGGGGACGTCCTGAAGTCAATATATGTAAACAAAAGATTTCACCTGCGCGAACTGCTTGCGCAGATCGCCAGGTCGAAACCTAAAAATGAATCCATGATGAATAAAGGTAGATAATTAATGAACTGGCACAGGGCAAGAAAGGTCTGTTCTAGTGAGGGCTGGCATGCACGGGAAAGGCACGCAACTCACCGAGTCTGTGGACAGCTATTTTCACCATCACCAAAAGCACCCCGAAGGGCCAGGACACGAGTAAACAGGGCCGGGGTTAAAAGCATAAGCAATGCATTATATAACTGCACAGAGTAGCATCACATGAAGGGATGTCACACTCCCTTTAGTCACTCATTAAAAGGAATAGTCAGTTCACGGTCCGAGAAGAGACAATAGGTGATGTATGGATATGTTAATGTAAGATCATGTATACAATGCAAGTATTCATATCTACATACATCACACATGCTTTGTCTTAATTCCAAGAAGATGTTGTTTTGGAAACAAACCCCACATTTAAATAATGTATGCAAACAGTAATTTGCAAATTACCAAACAGCGAAGAAAAGTGCATACCGCTATAGAATAAAAAATACGTTAGTCTGGAAATGCACAGGTTGCTTACGGAGCTCTACGTTTCAAGTTATTATGTACATGTTTAACTCAACCTGATTATGTGAAAACAAGGGCGTTAACCAGTGATACCTGAAAAAGATGAGTTGTGTTTATCTGGGCTGTGAAATGGCTTCTTGACTGCAGGAGAACTTCACAGAAACAAATCCACTCACATAAACACGTGACAAGAACATGTTGCATGTCAGCTTCACTTTTGTAAACTGCTTGCACATGTTCCACGCTTTGGGATGATGGAGTTTAGAAGCGACTCAGAGTGACATACACACATGCATATGCTTGCACACATATGGTCACACACAAACATATATACTCACACGGGGTACTTAGAAATTGGATTGAAAAGGTGACGTTTTTTACCACATAAATAAAAGCGCTTGGGTTAAGAGTTAATTACTAGGGTTCGTGCATTTGATCCCTGGCCGTGTTTTCAAAAGCACAATAGGGTCAGATTACCACATTCCTAAAGAATGGGAGGATCAAAGGTCGCAGCCCTGTCCTGATAACCTCCAGCTGGGCCATTCTCAAGTATAAGGCGGGTGCTGTCTGAGCCCTCCCCACCCCCGCCCCTGCTCCTCAGGTCACATTGTGTTTGTGTACAACAACAAACAAAAGAGCAGCTCTGATGGGCGGGCGGAAATGACGACACAATCAGACTTCAGTTAATAGTAAAAGGACACCTCCCTTCCCCCACGAGCCTCGGTAAGCCTTGTGCAAAAGGCACCAACTTTTTAAGATTAGCGTGGGGGAGGGGAGGGGGTACTCCACCCCACCCCCGAATTGTGCCCTGATACAGGCGTAACTGTAAAGAAGCCAACACTGGACATTATAAGGCTCCAAAAAATATATGGGTGAATGAAATAAATAAAAAAAGGCTTCGGCACAAAAATATCAAACCCTGTGGGCTGGTGTCCCATCTTTAAAAAGGTAGGACCTGCTGGAAAAAAAAAGCAAAGTTGGTACATTAGCACGTGCACTCAAGCCGTGGCAAGTGTAAAGACAAGAGAAACTCATGTAATATTGAGAATAGATGCGCATTGATACTGTTGATACTGTACCCGAGTCCCTAATTCCAGGCCTGGCATAGCTGGAAGACACCCCTGCACATCCCTAGAACCCCCATCACTGGGAGCCTCTCTCCTCGGCCTCCATGCGCTTAACCAGACAGACCACAGCACAGCACGGTCCATGGGCGCAGAATCAACAAGCACTCACCTGGGCTTCCTCCGGCGGCCGCGGTCGGCAAGCATGGAATGACCAAAACAAACAAAGAGGAAAATAAAACGAAACTCCGCCCACCGCCGCGATGACGACATCGCAGAGGCTGAGAGGGAAAAAATCGCGGGAACGCCCCCGAATCTGGTCCGGCCTTGACGGACAGATCCGGCTCCCAATGGCTAGCCTCCATTTATGGAGCTAGCTAATGGGAGGTGGGGGACGTTCCGATAGCCAATATGGTAAACAAAAGATTTCACCTGCGCGAACTGCTTGCGCAGATCGCCAGGTCGAAACCTAAAAAGTACCTCTGAAAGCAGCAAGAAGGGTAAGGACACTGGACAAGGGAAGCAGTACTTGGGTAGGGAAATGAAGCTGCCACTTGACTAAAGAGAAGAAAGGAAAGTGACGATAAAACCAACCAATGGTAAGTAATGGAGGAGCTCAAAGACCCCTGTAAGTAAACAAAATATCTCACAAGCGACAGCACATGCACTATCTCAGGCGACTACTAAAGTATAGAGTGTGGGGCGGGGAAGGAGCAAACTGTCATTGAGGCAAAGGAGCCCAAAAATACTGAAGACACAAAACAACACAGGGCATCTGCAAAACATTTAGGGGCAGTAGGATGAAGGAAGGAGTGTTTAAGGAGGGGGTGGGGATGTGTTCTGTCTGAGAGGAACCAATGTTTACCACACATTCTTTACCATGAAGGTAAGTACCACACAGGTAAGTATTTGTACCATTACCAGGCAGTACATTTTACCATCAAGGGAAGTATTTTTTTTTAATAATATACTTTTTATTTTATTGAATACATTTGATTTCAGGGTTTTGGTATGGATAGGGGTAAAGGGAGGTAAGAGTGATTTTAGAGATCAGGGATGGGTAGATCTAAAGGATGGTATCGGTGATTTTGGGATTCAAGGGTGGGTAGAGGGCAGTAAGGGTGATTTTGGGGTTTATGGTCGGAAGAGGTAATGGACAGGAAGGATAAATTTAGGGTAAATTTAGAGTTATGGATTGGGTAGAGTTAAAGGCAGGTATGCGTGATTTTAGAGTTGACAGGTGAGTAGAGATAAAGGGAGGTAAGGGTGATTTTAGATTTATGGGCAAGTAGAAGTAAGGGGAGTTAAGGGTGAATTTGGAGTTCAGATGTGGGTAGAGGTAAAGAGAGGTAAGGGTGATTTTAAGGTTTATGGTTGGATTGAGGCAAGGGTGGTTTTAGGGTTTAGGGGTGGGTAGAAGCAAGGGTAATTTTTGGGTTCATGGGTGTGCAGAGGTAAAGGGATATAACAGTGATTTTAGGGTTCAGAGGTGGATAGAGAGAATGGAGGTAAGGGTGATTTTAACTGCCGGGTGGGTAGAGGCAAAGGGAGTTAAGGGGAAGTTTAGGGTTTGGGATAGGTGGCGGTAAAGGGAGGTACGGGTAATTATAGGGTTCATGGGTAAGTAGAAGTAAAGGGAGGTAACAGTGAATTTTACCACAAAGACTTTTCACACAATTTGTACCATGCAGATAAGTACCACACAGGTAAGTATTTATATCTTTACCAGACAGTAAATTTTAAAAATACAAAGAAATGTATACTGTTCTAAATACTATACTTTTTATTTTATTTAAAAAGGTGATTTTAGTGTTTAGGAATGGGTAGATGTTGAGGGAGGTAAAGGTGATTTTAAGATGGGTAGATCTAAAGGGAGATAAGGGTGAATTTGGGGTTCAGAGGTGGGTAGAGATAAAGGGAAGTCAAGGTGATTTTAAGATTATGGGGTGGGTAGAGGCAAAGGCAATTTTAGTGTTCAGAGGTGGGTAGAGTTAAAGGGAAATAATGGTGAGTTTAGGTTTTAGGGATGGGTAGAGGTAAAGGAGGTAAGGGTGATTGTAAGGGTCAGTTATTAGAGGTTAAGGAAGTAAAGAGGGATTTTAGGGTTTATGACCGTAGAGGTAAAAGGGGGTAAGGGCAATTTTAGGGTTTAGCAGTGGGTAGAGGTAAAGGGAAATAATGGTGAATTTGGGGTTCAGGGGCTCTGGTTTAGCTCTACAAGGCTTGTTTTCACACCCACAGGTGAGGCGAGTGAACTTAGTTCAATGCACCAATAATTGAATGTGAAAGACTTGTTATTGTAGCCTCACCCAGTAGATATTTGAAGTGCCCTTAATGCTTTGGGGTTGTTAACAGTCTCTAAACATGGATCCAGGAACACTATGCTAATGTAAAAATCCAAGTTAGTTCTCTATAATATCACACACAAAAACTGTGCTAAGAAAAAGACACTTTGACTAAAAAGAGTTCATTTCAAAAGTCTCATCCTCTTGCTCAGTACATCCAGAATAACTACACAGAATATCATTAAAACAGCAAAAATGCATGTTGCCGACAGTGAGAATATAATGAACATTTTTAGCATTGGTAAAATCTAATCTAACAACAAACACCCTAACACCTGCTTCTATGTTATACACTAGGATACTATGGAGTAGCATAACTTGCTTCTAGAGTTTCTTACGGGAGAATCAAGTCACTTGCATAGCTGTTTACAGCAAAACGTAGTTATCGGAAGACAGGGAAGCACTGTTCCCAGCAAAAGAAAACATACATTGCATGACCTCCTCTCCTCCTGGACTTGACTCGGATTCAGCATAAAGCACAATGTGGAAGCATTTCTGGCAGTCAAGATCTTCTCTGGCGGCATCTTGCACAATAATTTTGTATGACGGCCCTCTCCTGACAAATGGTCAAGTGGCCATTTTTTTTACTGATTCTGAGATGGAGATTTCTGACATAACATTAGGAATGTCTGACATTCCCTATATACATCAAGATGTTAGTTTTAGTCACATTCTTATAAACAAATAAGGTAAAAATACGTAAATTCTGAATATACGGTTTTGGTTATTGTTCTTGTCTGTCCTTGAAATAGTGATAACAAGGCACTTGCCCCAGACTGATGACGCATCAGGTGTTCTTATCGAGAAAATTATCTGAGTGACTTGACTCTTTCATAGGTTGTTGGAAAGATAAGGACAGATGCTGACGTTTCTTATATTCTCCAGGTATAAGAAACCCTACGATGGTATTCCCGGGGAGGTATGGTACAACATCACATTAGGCTTGGAGTAATTTACATTTTGGCGCTCATGTGACTGTTTTGCTAAGAGTATAGATCTCAATTTTCACTTTACACAAACTTGGGTTAACAAAACGTTTTCCCAAACATAGGGGTCGATTAGGATGGCGGACGGAAACGTGTACCGTCCGCCGCGGAAGGTGGCAAGATACTCCGGACCTGTCGGCGGAAAATCCGCAACAGCAATTAGGATAAAACATGCAAAAAACGCCGACCACGGCGTACGGAGCACACCAATCCCCGTCCGCGGCGGTCGGAGTACACCTGAGTCCGCGGCAGGCGGACGGAACAGAAAGAACACCGACCGCCGCGTACGCACATGACCGCGAATACATCCACTACCCCCGCGATACCTGCGCAATGTCCGTGTCCGCAATTAGGATAACTCCGCAAGTACCCCGGTAGTCACCGCCATCCACGTCCGCAGCGGTACCAATGCACTGAGAATCCGTGCTCCACAGCGGAACGACAACACAAACAACATCCCTACTGTCAAACCAATGCCATACATTGCCACGGACGTTATCACCAAACACACGAAAAAAACGGCCACCCACCGAAAACATCCAAACCAATCACAACACACAATGATCCACCGCCAAGCACCACACAATCCACACCTGGCAACACTCCCACCTAGCACCTGACTGCCAATAACCATTCAGACACGGCCAAGACACACACCATAAAATAACTCCCACCCACTCCACAACTCCTCTGCATCACTGCATAGCTGCTAGCAGGATACACTACTGAACTGACAGCAAAGACATATATCATTCACACAACCCACACCCAAACACACCCACCACACAAAGACCCTCCACACCATTCCTACACACCACACACCTGCACCTCCCCATCCACGCAAACCCACACCCCGAGCACCACACACCATGGCACCAAAAAAAAAACCAAAATTCACTGACACCGAGTTAAAGGTTATGGTAGATGAGATAATCCGTGTCGAACCCCACTTATTCGGGGCCCTAGTGCAGCAGACCAGCATAGCCAGGAGAAACAGCATGTGGGACCGGATAGTCACCAGGGTGAATGCCTCCGGGAGCGTCCAGAGGACGAAGCAGGATATACAGAGGCGGTGGCATGATCTCAAGACCCGAGTGAAATCCATTCGAGCCAAGAACTATCTCCGGGCAAATCACACAGGCGGTGGAACCCCCCCGGAGCCCTTACCCTACACCGAGTGGGAGGACAAGGTGATGACCATCATCCACCCTGAGACCCTTGATGGACTTGCTGAGGGAGAAGAGGCTGGTAAGTACAAACCAAGCACCACGAGCACAACTACATGGTGTGCCTCACACAACTGTGAAGACACATCTCCCAGACCCCAACCCATGCATGCAGTCCACATACTCACCAACGTCGAAATGACTCCAACAGGCCCCCATGTCCATAGGACTGGCGGTGGTGGTGGTGGGTGGTGGTGGTGGGTGTGAGGGGATGGAACTACAACTCCCAACAGGCCCCCATGTCCATAGGGATGGCGGTGGTGGTGGTGGTGGTGGGTGGTGGTGGGTGTGAGGGGATGGAACTACAACTCCCAACAGGCCCCCTTGTCCATAGGGATGGCGGTGGTGGTGGTGGGTGTGAGGGGATGGAACTACAACTCCCAACAGGCCCCCTTGTCCATAGGGATGGCGGTGGTGGTGGTGGTGGTGGGTGGTGGTGGGTGTGAGGGGATGGAACTACAACTCCCAACAGGCCCCCTTGTCCATAGGGATGGCGGTGGTGGTGGTGGGTGGTGGTGGGTGTGAGGGGATGGAACTACAACTCCCAACAGGCCCCCTTGTCCATAGGGATGGCGGTGGTGGTGGTGGTGGTGGGTGGTGGTGGGTGTGAGGGGATGGAACTACAACTCCCAACAGGCCCCCTTGTCCATAGGGATGGCGGTGGTGGTGGTGGTGGTGGGTGGTGGTGGGTGTGAGGGGATGGAACTACAACTCCCAACAGGCCCCCTTGTCCATAGGGATGGCGGTGGTGGTGGTGGGTGGGGTGAGTACCAGTGCAGACAGAATCGGCAACAAAATGAAAACAACCTGTCAAGTCCACATTACTCATCCTCACATTTTGGTTTTGCAGGTCATCCTAATCTGACAGCTGGAAGCAACACCCGCCCTCCAGACTCGCCACTCACAGAAGTCTCAGGGGACGATTAGGCAGCCACCTCCGGGGCAGAGGATGATCCCGGCACAAGCAGGCAGCCAGGGCCATCTGGCTCCCAGGTCACACCTGCACCAACGACTACGGCCTCTGCCATTGTCACAACACCGGCCACTGTGACCTGCACAGCCACCACCAGCACCACCTCCACCACCACCACTACTACCACCACTCCTGCCCCTGCCACCCTGCCCAACCCACCGGCCAACGCCGTGCCAGCGCCATCCCAGCCACGCACGGAGAGTGTGAGGCAAGGCAGAGATGCAAGGCCAGATCCGGCAGGCAGGAGCATACGCCAAAGACGACATGAGGATACCAACACACCCAATCCTGTGCAACAGTCATTGGAAGCACTGGGCAGGGTGGAGGTAAGCTATCAACGTGGTCAGGCACAGGCAGACCGGGCCCACCAGGACTTTGTTGACAACACTGCTATGTTGGGGGCCACTGAGAGGCGGCTTGGCCAACTAGTGGACATTTTTACCAGGACAACCAACATGCGGATGCCATGTACATCCGCTAACACCACCCTCCCCACAACCCCACAAACAACGCCACCGCCACCGCCACCGCCACCTGCGGCGGATGTGGTACCTGATGCCCCAGCGCAACCAGCTGACTCCGTACCGTCACAAAGACGGAGGGGCCGTCCGAGGCTGGAAGTGGGCGAGAGCAGTGTGGAAGCAGCTGGCACACGCTCCAAGAGGAACCGAAAATGACTATACCAGTACCTGAGCATGCCATTCACCCTGCCAACTATCCGGTCCCACCTGCCACAGGCCTGCTGTACTAGGCAGACACCACCCTATGTGGTGTCAGCACGGACATTTCATCTGCCATAACCTTCTACTCTCACTCCCCCACCCCTTCACTCATTTGTAAATATGCACCTACACCCATGCACAATTTGTAAATAAAAGCCACTTACTCACTCAATCATGTGTTGCCTCCATGTTTATTCACATGAATGCATCAGAAACAGATGTTACTAGGTACAGGTATCCAACTGGTACAGAATCATGGCGCTGCGGGAGTGACCTAGGGAAAATAGAAACCGCAAAGACACGTCAGGAAACATGATCACACTCATCAGAACACACTGCAGTGCAACATTGAACAACCCACACGCATCACAACAGTAATGGATGAGACGACACACATCATGGAGACGTGCATTGGCCACAAATTAGCACACACACACACATGCATGCATCACATAGCAGAACACAGAGATGAAGCACACCACTATGCCACAACACCAGCACACATTCACAGGGCATACCCAAGCAGCACAAGAGGAGCACACTCACAATCAAGGGAAGTAGCGATCAATGATCTGGCGCCTCTGGTCCACACCTTCCTCCTCACCACTATCCTCATCAGTTGACATGGGTGGGTCGGGAGGGCGAGGAACTTGCAGTTCATCAGGGTCCAAGAGCAGTTCAATGTTATAGCGCACAGCCAGGTTGTGGAGCATGCAGCACGCTATCACGATCTTGCATACTTTGCCTGGTGAGTAAGGCAGGGCCCCTCCAGTCTTATCCAGGCACCGAAACCTAGACTTGAGCAGGCCAAATGTCCGTTCTACCACTCGACGTGTCCTACCATGGGCATCATTGTATCTCATTTCTCCAGCTGTAGTGGGATTGCGTATGGGACTGAGCAGCCAAGGCCTGTTTGGGTAAGCCGAGTCGCCTGTGTTGGTGGAAGAGAGAGAGAGAGAAACATCACAACCTGCATTGTGGGGCACACCATGCCACACAGATATCACTCCTGTCACCACAGCATACTCACCAACAAGCCACGCTTGTGCCGGACGCAGATTAGCCATCAGTTGGGGGACCATGCTGCTCCGCATGATGTGGGCGTCATGTGCAGAGCCAGGGAATCTTGCACACACATGTGAGATGATGTTATCGGCCTGGCACACCACCTGCACGTTCAGGGAATGGAAGTGTTTCCGATTCCTATACACCTGCTCACGTGCCCGTGGTGCAATGATAGCGATATGCGTGCCATCAATGGAACCCACAACGTGTGGTATACGACCCAGGGCATCGAAGTCAGCTTTGACCGCTGCCAACTCCGCCGCCTGAGGGAAATGTATATAGTCATGCTTGTACAGCATCATGGCTGTCAGTACATCCCGGAGTACCGTGCTGAACATGGCCTGTGACATTCCCCCGGCATCTCCAACTGTGTACTGGAATGTGCCTGTTGCAAAGAAATGGAGTGCCGCCATCACCTTTTGCGTGGGTGTCATGGAACCTGGATAGGTTCTTCGCGGCTGCAGGTGAGGAGACAATAGGGTCACAAGTTCCAACAATCGACGGCGATCCAGCCTGAATTTCCGGATCACCTCCTCGTCCACCATATCCTCCAGCACAGTGTATGGGCGATGGACATTTGGAGACCTCCTGTGTGGGAGTAGATGGAATGGAAGTCAATTCACATACAACGCATGTGTGTGCAACTCAATCACATGTCAACGCCCTCTACCAACATGTAGTATCCAGTGTATGCTTGTCATATGTGTGACTCCTCTGATTGTCAGGACAACATGGATTGACGTAGCAACAATGTGCATCCACTAGCAACATGATGTTTAGCAACATGTGCAATGCACAGTGTCTCACCTCAACATCACTGCCAACCAGACATGTGACATGACCCACATGTGTAGGCCCAACATCACATGCACACATGCAAGTACATGCACACATACTAAATTAAACACCCCCCCACCCCCCATTTCATGATGCACCAATGGCAACACCAGTAATGGTGGGCATACGGACATCACATGCATGGGGACACAATAGGCAACACACATGTACAGTACACAACAGAACCCCCACCATAGTCATCATCTGACACATACCACTCACTGACAACTGATTCACAGGTGCCCATACATACGGGATCTACTGTGTACATGTGAGGTACGACAAACTTGTGTAGGGTACTACCCGATGTGGACATGCACACGTGATGGACACTTGTGGCTCACCGATGGCCATGGTATGGACACACATGGGATGGAGCATGACATGTGTAGCCACGCAATCACGCACACAACCGTGAGCAGGCAGCTGCAGACAATGGTACAAGGTGCATCATCGGCTAAGATGCAAACATTGACCACGCCATGGCGGTGCACTGCATCCGCTGTTTACGTTTGGGCATACGCGGGCCGCCTTCGACATTCACATTGTCTGCACGTGCACAGACCGTCACGCTCACACACCGGCAAGTGCATGTGCAAGGTTCCGGGACGGATGGTCGATTTGCAACAATGTTGTATCACTGGCGCCAACATGGCGGGGCACGTGATCGGCGGGGGACGTGCAGGCCAACACATACATTAGCTGATGTCAATGCACATGGCAGGTCATGCCCCCCCCTTACAGTGCCATTGCATCATCCAGCCTTCACCGGCCGGCCGGCCGGCCGGCCCTGCCCTGCCCAGGACCGCCGTGCCGGCCATGGCAACCACCGCCATTGCACGGCCCTTCCACTACCGCCGTGCCAGGCCCTGCCCAGGACCGCCGTGCCGGCCATGGCAACCACCGCCATTGCACGGCCCTTCCACTACCGCCGTGCCAGGCCCTGCCCAGGACCGCCGTGCCGGCCATGGCAACCACTGCCATTGCACGGCCCTTCCACTACCGGCGTTCCCTGGCGGTCCGTGCAACGGCCGTGGTTTCCATGGCCGGCACGGCGGTCCTGGGCAGGGCCTGGCACGGCGGTAGTGGAATGGCGTGCAATGGCGGTGGTTTCCATGGCCGGCACGGCGGTCCTGGGCAGGGCCTGGCACGGCGGTAGTGGAAGGGCCGTGCAATGGCGGTGGTTGCCATGGCCGGCACGGCGGTCCTGGGCAGGGCCTGGCACGGCGGTAGTGGAAGGGCCGTGCAATGGCAGTGGTTGCCATGGCCGGCACGGCGGTCCTGGGCAGGGCAGGGCCGGCCGGCCGGCCGGTGAAGGCTGGATGATGCAATGGCACTGTAAGGGGGGGCATGACCTGCCATGTGCATTGACATCAGCTAATGGATGTGTTGGCCTGCACGTCCCCCGCCGATCACGTGCCCCGCCATGTTGGCGCCAGTGATACAACATTGTTGCAAATCGACCATCCGTCCCGGAACCTTGCACATGCACTTGCCGGTGTGTGAGCGTGACGGTCTGTGCACGTGCAGGAATGGGAGGTGCGAACAAGGGCGGCGTGTGCCCAATAGAATGTACCGTATGCTGGACAGCGCAACACCAGGGCCAGTCATTGGCCCATTTCCAAACACGCTTCTAGGGCTGCCCAATGGCTGTCGCCGTATGCCACTGACATGGCCACAGGGCCCTATAAATGTGTCATGTGCAATACCACACATTCCACGATCACCACCGACTGCTGCCTGTGACCATCACCTCCAACTGCTGCTGCGGAGCTGACCACCGACTGCTGCCTGTGACCATCACCTCCAACTGCTGCTGCGGAGCTGACCACCGACTGCTGCCTGTGACCATCACCTCCAACTGCTGCTGCGGAGCTGACCACCGACTGCTGCCTGTGACCATCACCTCCAACTGCTGCTGCGGAGCTGACCACCGACTGCTGCCTGTGACCATCACCTCCAACTGCTGCTGCGGAGCTGACCACCGACTGCCGCTCTAGTGCCCTACTCCGTGACCTTGCCATGTCGAGAGGCAAAGAGATCCGGTCTCATCCCTTCACCGCCGCGGAGCTGGATGTCCTCGTGGACGGTGTGCTCCGCAACTACGGACGCCTGTACGGCGCACCCGGACAGGTGGTAAGTGCAGTGGGGGACAAGTTGGTGTGCATGATGTGTACCATGACACCTGGGCTCTGGGATCTTGGCGGTGTGATGTGGGACCAACGCATGAATCGCAATGTGCATGGCTGCTTGGGAGTAACGTGTTGCCCCAATCTGTGTGACTGGCCAACTGTCCACTAACTTGCACCCTTTTGTCTCCCATCATGGTAGGTCAAGCTGCACCTTCGCAAGAACGTGTGGAGGAGCATTGCACGTGATGTACGAGCAGTGGGGGTGTCCAATAGACGACATACACACTGCCACAAACGCTGGGACGACATTTCCAGGCTGAGCAGGAACGTAGCGGAAGTGACACTAGGGATGATTCCAAGAACGGCACGACTGGCCCGACGCTCAATGACCCCTCTCATGCACCGTATCATAGCTGTGACGCATCCTGCCCTGTCCGAGCGGTTGCGTGTGGATGACCAGCAACGTGGCGGTAAGCATACTGTCAGTGAATGTTGCTTGTGAGTGCAATGCATGTTATGTTGGCCAGACACATTAGTGACTTCCGTGAATCGTGCGTCTCGTTGCAATGCCATGTTGGTGACATTGGCGCAGTTAAAAGTCACTTTCCGGTGCGGCATATTGAGACGGCACTCGCTAAGCAGTTGAGTGTTGGTGCACATGCTGTAGTGCTCCGTCACCCCATGGCAAGACTGGTGTGCAGATGTAGTTGCTCATGCCCTGTCCGCATGCTGTACATGTCGCACGGACAACGCCACTTATTTCGTGTGAGGATGACTGGTAGGGGTGGCCCGTGTGTAGGTTGGGGGATCGAAGTACATCGTCAGCAATGGCAATAGGGTTTCCGTACCAGTACTGTACGTGAGTGTGGCCGTGACTTACACCTCTTTCCTGTGAATTTCAGCTTTGGCAGTGGACACTCAGCCACAGACCGAGGAGATATTTGAAGCCAATGCATCCGGATCAGACGTCGGGCACACGCAGACTGACACAGAAGGGGGCAGCGCCGGAGAGGGGGACAGGACCGTCCCGGAGGACTCGCATGTGGAGACAACATCGTCAACATCTTCCGACAGTGTTGGTGAGTCAGCACTGTTGTCACAGACTGGGAGTGGGCAATTCACACCTTTGGTCGGGACACAGCACACAGGGCCCACCCTGCCGCCAACTGCACCATGTACTGTTCGTGCACGCAGGAGTAGGGGGAGCAGAGTAGCGTTCGGTGCCGGAACCGCTGCCCCGGCCTCCGTGAGCCAAAATGCTCTTTGTGCTGAGGCTGTTGATCTGCTGCGACAGCTGTGTGTGGGGCAGACCAATATGATTAATGCTTTGCAAGACCACGATAGGAAGTTGGGGCAGGTGGTAGCTTTCATGGAAGGTATGCATGGCGATCTGGCTGCTCTACACAGGACAGTGCAGTCATTGGGGAACAGTGTGTCGTCTGCCATTGTACAGTCGCAGGGACTGGGTGCAACTTCTGTTCCACCATCTACAACACTGGATGTCTCAGGGGGGAGTCAATTGTCTGACACAGGTCATTGCACTAGAAGCAGCGTCAGCCAGCACGTCAAGTCTCGGAGGGCTCAGACACCATCCCCTAGGTCAGCTAAATCTGTTCACAGAGACACCGTCAGAGACAGTGGAGTACAGACACGTGATCCAATAGAGGGTTTGGGTTCAATGGCAAGACATGCTGCACAGGCATCCCACACACAAGGTACTCCCAAGGCAAACCTTACTCCCAGTTCCATTGACACTACCTTGGACATGGACAGTGAGAAGAGGAAGGCACCTCATGAGAGCAGGGACACTCCCAGGGGCAGGGAGACTAGGAAGGAAGGAGCCACTCCCAGGGGCAGGGAGACTAGGAAGGAAGGAGCCACTCCCAAGGGCAGGGAGACTAGGAAGGAAGGAGCCACTCCCAAGGGCAGGGAGACTGGGAAGGAAGGAGACACTCCCAAGGGCAGGGAGACTAGGAAGGAAGGAGCCACTCCCAAGGGCAGGGAGACTGGGAAGGAAGGAGACACTCCCAGGGGCAGGGAGACTAGGAAGGAAGGAGCCACTCCCAAGGGCAGGGAGACTAGGAAGGAAGGAGCCACTCCCAAGGGCAGGGAGACTGGGAAGGAAGGAGACACTCCCAAGGGCAGGGAGACTAGGAAGGAAGGAGCCACTCCCAAGGGCAGGGAGACTGGGAAGGAAGGAGACACTCCCAAGGGCAGGGAGACTAGGAAGGAAGGAGCCACTCCCAAGGGCAGGGAGACTGGGAAGGAAGGAGACACTCCCAAGGGCAGGGAGACTAGGAAGGAAGGAGCCACTCCCAAGGGCAGGGAGACTGGGAAGGAAGGAGACACTCCCAAGGGCAGGGAGACTAGGAAGGAAGGAGACACTCCCAAGGGCATGGACAAGGACAGTCACAAGACATACGCACCTAAGAAGAGCACGGACACTCCCAGGGGCAGGGACACACACAGGGAGAAGGTGTGTCCTGGGGATGTGTACACCAAAGACAAGTCTGCTGCCTGGGACAGGGCACCATCCAGGGAAGAGGGAGGATCCACAGACATCATTCCTCCTACAGAAATTGGACATCCAAGGGCAAAGGCATCTCCCATGGACAGTGGTGCTGTCAAGGACAGGCATACATCACCCCTTGATGCACTGCGGTTGCTGTTTTCTGGGAAACGGAATACAGATGTCTCCGCAGTGGAGTCACCCCTTACCTCCACTCCCATCAGGGCCCGTCAGGAGCGGATGGAGGTTGACCCTGTAGTAGCATCCCCCATGCCACATGTTGCTGAGGCCAGAAGGCAGCCACACAGCAAACGACAAGCTGGCTCAAGCACGTCCCCAGAGAGCATTCCCCCGCCAGCAGATGCACCTCCCATGGTGGGTGATATTTCTGCCCAGTCAGGCCCACTTGCCAGTCCTGTCCTGTCCAGGGTGCAGTCACATGTCACCAAGAAACGGAAACACACACCATTGACACATGCCCAACCCGATGTCGGCCAATTGCAACTATCCCCCGCTCCCAGAGCCACCCTGCCTCCTGGCCCATACAGCCCTGTGGCTCATCATTTCAGTGGTCCCAGTGGCGCCGCTGCAGTTGACTCGCATGTGTCAGGTAGTGGCACTGTGTCTGTTGTTTGCTGTCATGCATCATGTAGTGCCACTGTATCAGTTGTGCCTCATCCTGTTTCAGGTGCTGGCAGTCTGTCTGGGTCTGTGGCCCATGTGTTGGTCACTCGGGCTGTGGCTGTGTCTCACACTCCTGTTTCAGGGGCTGGCAGTCTGTCTGGGTCTGTGGCCCATGTGTCGGTCACTCGGGCTGTGGCTGTGTCTCACACTCCTGTTTCAGGTGCTGCCAGTCTGTCTGGGTCTGTGGCCCATGTGTCGGTCACTCGGGCTGTGGCTGTGTCTCACACTCCTGTTTCAGGTGCTGGCAGTCTGTCTGGGTCTGTGGCCCATGTGTCGGTCACTCGGGCTGTGGCTGTGTCTCACACTCCTGTTTCAGGTGCTGGCAGTCTGTCTGGGTCTGTGGCCCATGTGTCGGTCACTCGGGCTGTGGCTGTGTCTCACACTCCTGTTTCAGGTGCTGCCAGTCTGTCTGGGTCTGTGGCCCATGTGTCGGTCACTCGGGCTGTGGCTGTGTCTCACACTCCTGTTTCAGGTGCTGCCAGTCTGTCTGGGTCTGTGGCCCATGTGTCGGTCACTCGGGCTGTGGCTGTGTCTCACACTCCTGTTTCAGGTGCTGCCAGTCTGTCCGATGCGGGAACTTCACGCAATCCACCTGATGGTGTGATGTAAGGTGCTGTTGTCTTCACTCACATGTAATTGGACATGGTGTGTGATTTGTCCATTGTACACAGTCTTCCACTGCTGTGGACCTTGTTACGGGTTGTTGGTGATTCGTACTTGTGGTGCCTCAGATACTGCTGTATGTCCTGTGATGTACTGCCTCTGATGTACCTGCTCTGGTGTCCACACTGCCCTGTTGCTCTTCTCTTGATGCTGTATGCCCTGTGATGTACTGCCTCTGATGTACCTGCTCTGGTGTCCACACTGCCCTGTTGCTGTTCTCTTGCTGCTGTATGCCCTGTGATGTACTGCCTCTGATGTACCTGCTCTGGTGTCCACACTGCCCTGTTGCTCTTCTCTTGATGCTGTATGCCCTGTGATGTACTGCCTCTGATGTACCTGCTCTGGTGTCCACACTGCCCTGTTGCTGTTCTCTTGCTGCTGTATGCCCTGTGATGTACTGCCTCTGATGTACCTGCTCTGGTGTCCACACTGCCCTGTTGTTGTTCACATGCTGCTGTATGCCCTCTCATGTGCTCCCTCTGATGGACCTGTTCTGTGCAATGGACTGTTGATGCACTTAGCCCCTCTCACGTGCTGCCTCTGATGGACCTGTTCTGTGCAATGGACTGTTGATGCACTTAGCCCCTCTCACGTGCTGCCTCTGATGGACCTGTTCTGTGCAATGGACTGTTGATGCACTTAGCCCCTCTCACGTGCTGCCTCTGATGGACATGTTCTGTGCAATGGACTGTTGATGCACTTAGCCCCTCTCACGTGCTGCCTCTGATGGACCTGTTCTGTGCAATGGACTGTTGATGCACTTAGCCCCTCTCACGTGCTGCCTCTGATGGACCTGTTCTGTGCAATGGACTGTTGATGCACTTAGCCCCTCTCACGTGCTGCCTCTGATGGACATGTTCTGTGCAATGGACTGTTGATGCACTTAGCCCCTCTCACGTGCTGCCTCTGATGGACATGTTCTGTGCAATGGACTGTTGATGCACTTAGCCCCTCTCACGTGCTGCCTCTGATGTACCTGCTCTGTACTCCACAATGCCCTGTTGATGCTCTGATACTGCATTCTGCCCTCTCGTTTACTGCCTATGATGTACCTGCTCTGTACTCCACAATGCCCTGTTGATGCTCTGATACTGCATTCTGCCCTCTCGTTTACTGCCTCTGATGTACCTGCTCTGTACTCCACAATGCCCTGTTGATGCTCTGATACTGCATTCTGCCCTCTCGTTTACTGCCTATGATGTACCTGCTCTGTACTCCACAATGCTCTGTTGATGCTCTGATACTGCATTCTGCCCTCTCGTTTACTGCCTCTGATGTACCTGCTCTGTACTCCACAATGCCCTGTTGATGCTCTGATACTGCATTCTGCCCTCTTGTTTACTGCCTATGATGTACCTGCTCTGTACTCCACAATGCCCTGTTGATGCTCTGATACTGCATTCTGCCCTCTCGTTTACTGCCTATGATGTACCTGCTCTGTACTCCACAATGCCCTGTTGATGCTCTGATACTGCATTCTGCCCTCTCGTTGACTGCCAATGATGTAGCTGCTCTGGTGCCCACTTTGCCCATGCTCACGCATACACTGTGATTATACCCCTATTTTGTACAATAAAGGTAGTCTATCAAGTCTCGTGGTCTGTCGTTGTCATTCCTGCTTGCGTACTACAAATGTGTATTCGTATTTGCTTCTCATCAGTGGTTTCGGTAACATGACACTCCCCCTCCCTACGTCACGTCCCTTATTGGTATTCCCCTGCAGACAGCCAATGGTTTGTGCCTTACCTGCGTCGTCGTCCATGGTGGGCCATGACTAGGACGTGGTGGATCGCGAAGAGCATCGGGAAAGCGTGTAGCGCTGGGTCCATGGTGGTGGTCAGCTTGCGATGGGTATCTCTGCTATGTCACCTATCTTCGCTGTGGGGATTCCGCCGTGTTCAGACAGGTTGTTTTTCCGCTGCGGTTTTATGTGTATTTTCCGCCATCTTGATTTGGGGGACGGTCTTCGACGTCAGTACGTACGGCGGGGCCTCCGGATGTGTTCCGTCCGCCACGTGATCGTGTGTAGTTCGGCGGCGGTGCGTGCTTTTCCGTCGCGGACGGAAATTTGACACGTTTTCCTATCCTGATATGGCGGACGGAGTATCCGCGGCAGGCGGACACGGAAAAGGCTTTTTCCGCCTACTCCAGGGCCGCGGTGGCTCTTCCGTCCGCCATCCTAATGAGCCCCTTAGTGACATCAATGAGGATATCAAATAACCTAGCCAGGGAATTTTATGAGTATTATTCAGATCTATACAATTTTAAATTATGACCGGGGTCAGGTTCACTGTGTCCCTGCACCAGATCAAGTGCCACAAAAGTAATGGGGCAATCTTAATATTGTCAGTCAAATAAGGGATTTCTTATGTCAATGATTCTGTAGAAATAGAGAAAATAGAGTCTCGGCCTGCTCAAGATGGAGTCAGGCCCTAATAGACTGTACGTCAAATTCTTAACAACACATACTGTCTGGCAACAGTCTTAAAGCAAGGGAGTAGGCTTATAGTTTCATAATCAGTAAAAGCGGCAGACGGCCAAAATGTGTGTTTGTTGTGGGTTACCTGTTTTATAATTTAGAGGGTGTTTTATTCATCACCAAACACACTGTGGTTTCAAAAAATTTATGTTTCCACGCTTAGGCCTGAGAGACAACAATCTAGTGTGAAAATTACATTATATCAGAAAGATTTTTATTATTTGTTAGTACGCTCTGTAAAATAGCTTTACAATAAAAAACAATTTGCACGTTATCACCCCATAAATATGTTGTCTGGTAAGAAACTGAAAAAAAAGTACTACGATCTCAGTGCAAGCAGCACAGAAGAACACTAATGAAGAAATCAATCAGTTCTTGGTCCATGCTCCAGGGAAGAGACAAGCATATGATGGCAAGCTGAAGCCCACAAGCGCTCAGCAATGGAAAGCAAGAAAATAAGAGTGACAATGAAGCCAGCCAACGGTACACACTCGGTGGGCCCAAAGTCCTTTTTATTTTTTTTTTTATTTTTAAGTAACAAAAGATCTTCACAAGCAGCGCTGTCTCGGGCGAGATCTAAATGCACAGCAATTCCGTTCCATCCACAAAAATGCAATTTTTTGGCTATTTCTTCAACCATACAATCCCCAATATATAGGAAATATTTGCCTTGGGTATTGTTTGGGCTAACAATGATGTAATCTTGGGCGCGGATTGTCTCAGACATTAAAAAGAGCTCAACACTAGGGGCAGGAGGGACCTTGGCACTGGGTTAAATTAGAGAGGGGATAAACAAAGTGCTTTTAAGGCAAATCGGTTGTCCACAAGTGATTGCTGACACCTTAATCCATGCGTAGGCTCTAGCAAGCATGGTTGTTCTACATAGGCGACGTCCTCTTTGTAAATGCCCTGGACAGATGGTAATTAGTGGATGTGCTGCGACTGCTCAACCTTTGCTCATTGCATTGGAACCTTTGCTAAGGGAACATGGTTCATAGGGTTGTATGGCATTACAACGCGGTCTTTTACCACAATGCCATTACAACACAGTTTTTACAACGCAAGTCGTTACAACGACTTGCGTTGGGGGGCGTTGGATAGTGGAATAGTTTAATTTTCTATTCCGACTCCAGCCCACGTTGACAGTAGGGAAGGTGTTGGATAGAAAGTTAAACTATTCCCTATCCTACAGCGCCCTCCAGCGCATGTCGTTGTAACGACTTGCGTTGTAATAGCAGCGTTGTAATAGCAGTGCGGGGTAATGCCCGCGTTGTTATGGATGTTTCCCGTTCATAGACGTGGAGTTCTTAAGGCCCCAAAGAACTGAATCAACAATCGTGAGAGTCTGTAAAAGGAAGAACTGGTCGGCATTCGAAAATAATTTGAGCATGGCAATGGATAAAAAAAAGGAAATAAAAATGTCAGTTGAAAAAATTATTCCGTGAAAAAAAGTAATTGTATGGTACTGCCTACAACATACTTAATTTCTGTTATTCAGGAAAACCATGAAAAATGTACTAATTTGATTTCACTGTAAACAGCCTGTTGATGACCAGAACGTTCCATACGGGGCGAAAGTGCTGCTCTGGAAGTTTCATGCCCCCATACTAACCACGGCCTCTTTTAGACAGTCGGGTGATAATAAATCACAGGGGAAACTGAACGAATTACCAGGCGTGAGGTGAATATAAATAGAATGTAAAATGATAGCCGGCATATGTGATCCCTGTTGACATACTTGATCCAGAGGGGCAGCATTTCACAAGCCATGCACCTAAAGGGATGCCACCAAGTGCCCTCCAAGAGATATTGATGCCAAGGACACTGCTTTAGTTTCCGTTGAATGAAACATGTTGTCATCATGGACAGTCTAAGAGAAAAGACTGTTTTGAAGAAAAGGCACCATTTTTGCTGCTTGTGCATGTGGAACTGAGTGACCAGTATTGACTAGTATTCTCTATATACACAGTCTTAACCACATGAAATTTGCTCTGTTCCTAACATGCCACTAGCAAAAAACAAAACAAAAAAATAAAATAAAAAAGCTACATAACATCCCTAAGTATGACTTATTCCCTTTCCTGTCTTCTAGGTCACAGCCGGTAGCGCACTGCCTGTCCAACCAAGAAAACCCCAGTGCCCTGGATGGGAGAGGGAGGGAGTTACAAGAAGGACTGGGACTTGGGGTCATAAAGATTACAGTTAAGTTTAATAGGGGTATTACCTCCTGGTCGGTCTTCTTCAAGTAAGTCCTTGCATTATCAGGATGTACCCAAACAACCAGAGGAAAGGAAAGCAGAATGAGGACCCAGAAGGCCACAGGCGTAGCCCATGGAGGCTGTCAGGAAAGGCACCCGTCAGGCCTACTCAAAACCCCTTACATTGAAAGGACATAAGGTAAGTGTATAGACAAAGGAGACTAAAAAGGAAAGTCCCCTACTGAGAGTATATAGGACGTTACTCAAGCGGAAGGCCAGCTAAAGGAAACTGGTAAGAAGTGAGGTAGGAAGTGAAGGCCCCCACTGGACTTCTGACTTTGCTGAGTAGGGAAGGCATCAGCTGTCACTGTGCAACAATAACAACAGGAAGTGTGCTTTTACTGTTCACCTATGGCACACTGGGAAGGGACGAGTCTTGGCTAGGGACAAAGGGCAAGTGCTTTTATGTATTTATCTGTTAACAGTTAGGGTAGGTAAATCCTGTCTTTAGCATGAGGCAAATCTTTATTTTTAAGGACTGAGACAAGAAAAATGAAGATGTGCAAGAGGTAATGGATTGCTATATTTGTGAGAATCTTTTCCACACACAAATTAACTTATTGGATCTAATACCCATTATTCACACTGTTGTCATGGTGTAAATGCATTTCTGTTATATAGGTTAGGATTTCCTTTTTTCGTGTCAAGACATTATTCCGCCGACGGTGGTAAGCACGCCACGCAACCAACAATGCAGTTTGAAGAAATTAGCAAAAGCACGGACGCAAGAGCCCACACTTTAGCCTATGATGACACCGAAAAACAACGAATTTATTCGCTGATCGAGGAAGACGTTAGCCCCACCACTACCCGCCGGAACAAGGAGCAATGCATTAAACAATTACTTTACCTCTCTAAGCGCCATATTAATCAGAAGCTCCATGCGAGCACACTGTTGAAATACCATCGAGCACTCAGGATCCCTCGTGGGTTACGGATAGCCTTAAAGCCATCTCTGTGCAAAAACTCTAAAACCTTTTTGGCAAAATGGAATGGGATACTCAACAAATGTAGTTTGGATCTTATACTTTTAATAGTTGAGGAATTAGCTGGAATCCTCAAGGAACTAGAAATGGAAATTAAGGAGATTGATCAGGAACTCAAAAACATGATGACCTCTGAAGAACTGACCTCTACCCTCGAAGACATCAAGAACACCTTAGATAAACACCAAAATGAAATAAATGAACGAAAAGTGAGGAAATTCCGGAGGGATACGCTTGATTACAAGCTTGACGAAGTGTACTCGTGGGCAGACGTGTACGCCCAGAGACGTCGCAATAAACCACCTAACACCCAAACAGACACATCATCGTCAGACACGGACTCTAGTTACAGAACATCTCGTCAACCAACAACATCTAGAACCAAGACCAGCACAGAACAAGCCAGCACCTCGACTACCCATCAAGAACAAACTCCTACACCTCATTTTTTAGACATAAGCCCGGACCAACTCGACGACTCAGGAGGAGCCAGACCAAAAGAAAAGGAAAAAGAAAAGAGCCCTCCAGCAACATGGAGCACGGTCACCAAGACCGTGAAACCAAGAAAGAACACTTAGTCATCAATATATCAGATGTGACCATTCCTGATTACCAAATGACCTTACTTGAGAAAGGCACCTCATTTATCCCCACTACAGCTACTAACTTGCTTGAACTAGAAGTGAGTACGTTCAAACTCACCAGAAAAATCAAACTTCGTCATTTTTTTGATAACATCTTACCCACAAAAACCACTGACAAAGTTGATGAACTTCGTGGCTTACGCCCCCCTAGCACTTACCAAGCACCACAGAGTCATAAGAGCATTGACCTCTTTGAGACGCTCGTACATAAAGATGTCCAAAAAATCAACTTTAAAAAGTCAGCCAAACAACAAAACTTATCCAATAAGGATAGAGACACTTTGAGATCCCTGGCAAACAATACCAAGATTCGATGTGTAAAGGCCGATAAAGGAGGAGCACTCGTTATACTCAACTCCACCATGTACACTCAGAAATTGAATGAACATATACAAGATACATCTACCTACTTGGCACTCGACCATAATCCTACCAATGAATTTCAGAGCATTTTGAAAGACATCGTCATCTCTGCTCATACAGCAGGCACCATAGAAGATCGAACAAAAAAGTACTTACTGCAGGATTATCCGAGAAGTCCCACCATCTACATATGCCCCAAAATACATAAGAATCTCACTGACCCTCCATTCAGACCTATTGTGTCTACAAAAGGATCCATGCATGAAACGACTGGTAAACTTATTGATAAGTACCTACAACCGTTTGTCACCAATACCACCAGTTACATCAGGGACACCGCTGACTTTTTAAACAAATTAGCTGCTACACCCATCAACAACCAAAAATCTTACATCTTATGCACAGCCGATGTGAGCTCTCTTTATACCTCGATACCACACCTAGGAGGCATTGAAGCTTTTGAACATGCTCTACTTAACAGTAACATCAACACGTCCATGCAAGCTTTTCTATTAGAGTTAATGATCTTCACCCTTTACCACAGTTATTTCCAAGCCAACGACCAATGGTATTTGCACCTATCCGGGATGGCGATGGGAAACTGCGCTGCTCCCACGTATGCCAATATATACATGGAGAACTTCGAAAGACAACATATATACACCAATGAACTATTCCAAAAACATTCTAGAATGTATGCGCGCTACATAGACGATTTGTTTATAATGTGGTCAGATACCAAAGAGACTTTGAATCAAGTGCTCACTGAGATCAACACCAAAGATTCACGCATTAAGCTAACTTGGCTCATCAGTGACACATCCATCTCCTTTTTAGATGTAAATATCACCATCACCCCCAATGGGTTTATCACCGACCTACATAGAAAATCTACCGACCGCAATAACACCCTGCACTATTCTAGCTTTCATCAAGGCGCTCTAAAAAAACACTTACCATTTTCCCAAATGGTACGTGTAAAACGGATTGTATCTGATGAACATCTACTCACCACACGCCTCAAGGAAATGCGTGAACGATTCATTAACCGAGGTTACCCAGACAATGTACTGAATGACGCACACAACCGCGTCTTGAAGATGTCCAGGCAAGACTGTCTAAAAAAAGTTGAGAAAGACAAGAAATCTCACATGGTACTGGTTTCCAAATTCTCCACTGCGAGCCCAATCTACCGAAGAATCATACTAAAACACTGGCCCATCTTACAAGCTGAACCTGATTTTCAGGGCATATTTGACCGGCCACCCTTGTTCGCTTACACCAGGAGTAAGAATGTTAAAGAAATTTTATCAAAACCAACTCCCACCATCAAACCACATCGAGGAACTCAACCTTGTTTAAATTGCAGTCATTGCAATAGCATCATTAAGGGCAATACAATTCAACATCCTATGAAGGGTCACACTATCAAATTACAGGTTGATGCCACATGCGACTCGACGAATCTGATTTACGCCTTGAAATGTCCCTGCGGGAAACTCTATGTAGGGAAAACGGAACGCAAAATAAAAACTCGATTAAATGAACATAAATCGAACATACGATTAAAACAGGAAAAATCGAACATTGCCATGCACTTCGCAGAATCACGCCACACCATCGCACAACTCAAATTCATTGTCCTTGAAACTGTGATTAAGAGAGAAGGAGTTGACTATAACAAACAACTGTTAAAGCGTGAACTTGAGTGGATTTACTTGTTACAAACCCAGAAGCCGTTCGGTCTCAATGACCGCATTGAATATAGCTGTTACCTTTAATATATACTGTATTGTATTGTGTATATTGCTCCTTGATCCCCCACTCATTACCTTTCCAAGATGACTCCCACACCGGGCTTTAAGCGTAAGCACCGTTTTTTATGTTCATCACCTCGTGAATGCACCCGCCCTGTCCCAATCACGTGGGTTCATAAGCCTACCGGCATGAACGCCATTCACACAGACTCCACAGCCGTTTTGAACTTGTTTAACCCTCACTTAGACACGCTTAAAAGTCCCGTCATTCTTTCACCCATTTTTTAAACGTCTCACCGCAGCGTTCTCTGTCTCCCTCCACAGCGCTCCTTGACAAAGGGCCTCCGGCCCGAAATGCATTGGAGAACAGTTCATGTGTCTACATAATGGAATGAATATTACATTGATATGACTTCAATATCAAATGCATAAATCAAAATACAAACTTTTTTGGTACAAGTGAAACAAAATTTCATTGTGAATTTGGAGTGCCCTAACGGGGATGTATTTGCAAGGCTTTGCATACACTACCTATTTCATACAGGGTTAGGGCAACATGTTCGATTGATTACTTAGAGCAAAAGCAGAACAAGTTTACAAAATGTTTTTTTAACCCAGCAGCATTGAAATGTTTGCTGTTTTGACAGTGGCAAAATACGAGGAGTAAAATGTGCTTACAGCTTCGCATACGGATATACAAACATTCGGTCATATTCAAGTATAGCGGGACTGAATTCAAACCATGTAACAAAACACAACTGTGAGTCTGATTCTGTGTGATACACTTGGTGAGTATAATAAGGTAGTGTGCTAAGGCTTGGTCCCGATCGCCCTTGAAGGCCATGCAGATGCTGTGGGGTCGAGAATAAATCGAGGAACATGGTGCTGGAGGAGGGGGGGTGCACGAAGGGAGTGAATTATTGATTATGTGATGGGCTATGGCAGCATGGTGTCGTTGTTAGGGTCGATTTGGAATGTGAGCAGTAATTTATCCCAGATGGCTGCTATTGGTCACTTTCGCAGATCCTTTACTTTCTCCGGGTGCAGTGCCATGGACCATGCCATGGACTCTGCCATGGCCCATTGGACCACTGTGGTCTTGCATTGTGAAAGTAACAGGGTTTCCAACGCATCGTGATAATGAGCCGAGCTAGTATTAAGGCCAGGTCGATAAAACAATTGGCGGCTCCCCCTACCTAGTAGGCAGCTGCCAATGAGGGTGAGGTCCTGGCATCCCTTGGATCGGATAAGGGCCATGCAATCCTCATCCCAGAAGTGACAGGGCAATCCCAAAACAGCACAAATAGTAATGGTGAGAGTGGAAACACCTGGTGTGTACCATGTCTTACTGGAAATGGATCAGCGGTCAGCCTACTTTCACTCTGGCTGTCAGCTTCGTGTGTAGGAGTTTGATCAGCTGCAACATCCTGTCACCTAGGGCCATTGTTCATAGGACCCCAAACATGTACTCGCCATCCACTGTATCAAAAGCCTTTTCAAAGTCCCGAACAAGTCAGGCAGAGTAGGGCCAGAGTGACAGGGCTTCTTTAGTTTCTATAACATGGTCCAATATGTCTACAGATATATGAAGGGACATGGCTTTCCTGATCAAGCAACCAATTAATCAGGATTTATAAAGTGTGACTACTCACCCAATAGGATGTCCAGGTGCTTGCAGGTCCAGGAGGCTTATTCAAACATCCAGGTGTTGAGAACCATTCGGAATTCCAGAAGTGAGTGATGGTTCAGAGTTGCGTGGGGAGGTTGTTCCAGGTCTTTACTGCGATGTGGGAGGAGGAGCGTCCTCCACTTGAGCGTCGGTAGATGTGGGGAGTATGGGCAAGTGAGAGGGCGGATGCACGCAGTCTTCTCAATGGTTGGTGGACAGTGGTTAATATAGGTGGGTCTTTGGTTGTGTAGAGCCTTGTGTGCATGGGTCAGAAGCTTGAATTGGGATCGCTTCTGTACGGGAGCCAGTGGAGTTGCCCGAAGTGGGGTGTGATGTAGGTTCATTGGGGAGGGCAGAAGATGAGCCTGGCTTCGGCGTTCTGTATGGTCTGCAGTCTCTGTAGGAGGTGTATGGCGATTCCTACATAGAGGGCGTTGCTGTAGTCCAGTCGGATGGGGATTAGGGCCTGTGTCATGGTGCATCGCATTTGTAGGGGTAGCCACTTATACATATGTAGCATACACAGAGTGAAGAAGCAGGTAGGGGAGATGATGTTGATAACTGATTTCATGGTGAGCTTGTTGTCAATTATGATTCTGAGGTTTCTTGCATGGCCAGAGGGAATGGGTGCATGTCCTAGGTCTGATGGCCACCCGGAGTCATTTCAGGCGTTGCTGCTCTTGCGGAAGATCAGTACTGCTGTCTTGTCTGTGTTCAGCTGCAGGCAGTTGTTCTTCATCCAGTTGGCGACGCTTGTAATGCATCTGTGGAAGTTGGTTCTGGTGGTGGTGGGGTCATTGGTGAGTCAGAGGATGAGTTGGGTGTTGACTGCGTAGGAAATTATGTTGAGAGCGTGGGACATGACAATGTTGGCCAGTGGGGTCATATATGCGTTGAAGAGCATGGGGCTGAGTGATGACACTGGGGGACACCACAGGTGATCTCCTTGAGTTCGGAGGTGAAAGGTGGGAGGTGAATCCTTTGGGTTCTTCTGGTGAGGAAGGAGGGGAAACATGTGCATGTCCTTTTGGATGCCAATGTGGTGGAATCTTTTGATCAGCATGTGGTGAGATACGGTGTCAAAGGCTGCTGAAAGGTTGAGGAGGATCAGAACTGCTATTTCTCCTCGGTCTTGGAGAATTTGGATGTCATCTTCGGCTGCAATCAGGGTGGTTTTGTTGCTGTGATTGCTGCGGAATCTGGATTGGGAAGTGCCGAGTAGCTGGTTCTGCTCCAGGGATGCCATCACTTCCTCGTTGATTATCGTTTCCAGTTCTGCAAAGAAGATTTTTTTTCCTCTCCAGTCGGATGTATGACGTTACAACGCATACTTTTACATCGCATGCCTTTACAACGCGGTATTTACAACGAATACCATTACAACGCATAGTGCTTTTAGGCGCTGGATAGTGATTTATTTAATTTACTATTCCAACTCCAGTCCCCGTGGATAGTAGGGAAGGTGTTGGATAGTAAATTAAATATATTCCCTATCCTAGAGCGCCCCCCAGCACAATGCGTTGTAATGGTTTGCGTTGTAAAAGTTGCGTCGTAAAGGCACTGCGTGGTAAAAGTTGCGTTGTAAAGGTTGTACACCCTCCAGTCAGTTCTCACCTGCATGGATGGTACTGCTTCATTTAACCACATAATGTGCACACACTAAGAGCAAACCCCTAAATCCCCCCCATTATTAGGAACCCTGTTGAGCAAATTTGGGTGGTGCTTGTAGCCCAAATTCAATCTGCAAGCATATTAAAACAAAAGAAGCAGATCTCAACTGTTTCACATAATAATTTTGCCCACCTCTAGTTGCCACCAGATGTTGAATGATCTTATAATGTCCATGCTAGTGATGTGGATGTTCCACAGATAACTGATTAGTTAAGATTTGATTTGTTGTTTTCTATATCTTATGGGCTTCCTATGGATAACCACCGATAGCTAACCCTTCTTTACTATATTCTGGTATTAAAGGAAGGAACTCAGTGGATAATTTTACATTTCGCTTACTCATGGCATCAACAAAAAAGACTGTGACCTTTTCTCCCCTTAGATGTTTCGTTATACCAAGTATTTCTCCCTCCCATGCCTTTTTACCGTAATTAGCTGGAAATTTAGTTTTGTGCTTATTAAGATTTCAACCCGCTTTTGTTTAGTTGTAAATGAAGAAAGATATAGCATGAATTTTCCTGATTTTAGAATTGTATTTCCCTTTTAGAAAGTGTCTTTTGAAGTAATGCCATATCAGTTTTTAAAATTTCTTGTGAACATTAATTTGCACATGGATACAGAGTTTCTGCAATCATCGTTCTTGGTAACTACTTTAAAATGTGTCATACTTGTCTACAGCTATCTACTATCTCTCCCTTGATATGCAATATCGCCCCCACTTTATGTTCAACTGAGTAATGTCTGCATTGAAATCTTCTCTGTCGTTTACATTTGAACACTATTTGTTCCCCTAAATCTGAAGCTGTGTATTTTAGTCAATGGGGTCTTCCAATAGGGCCTTCAATAGAAGTGGCCCGGAATTCTTGATAGGGCAGGTATTGTAGATAAGTGATGAAGTATTTTTTTGCTCAGTCATTCCAGGTGCAGTAAACACACGATTTATCTGGATGAAATAATCCAAATTATATCTAACTTTTTTTGTTCCTGATAAAAAGCCTGTAATCATGGGTTTAATTGTGAGGATCAGTTCGAAAGCGCTAATTCCCACGTTAATCCTCACTGCATACTAAGACATAGCCATCAATGTGTGAGTCCCACCAGTAATAGCCGGACCCATTGTTACTAAAACCACTAGCGTTGTTAACACTCTGTCTTAAGTCAGGGCCACTGACATTGGGCTCTGGTCAGCCCCTTTCAGCCAGTGGTTTTCCTTTGTTTTCCATTGTTTGGCATGGCTTGGCTTAGATGGGCTGTCCGTCAAGCCACTGGCACTTCGTGGATTGTTACATTGTCCCATTAGGTATCCAATCCAATCCAATCCAAAAATTCTTTATTTCGGTCTTTTAGACCATAAAAGATACATAGCATATTACATTTAAACATCCATGTTAAAAATGATTGCGATTATAAAAACACATTGCATAAAAATCATTTCCAGGTTGTTCCAAACATGATAAGGATTAAAAAGACAATTCATAGTTAGGAAGAACATTTCATGACATGATTAGAAAGCACAATCCATAATTGTAGGAACAAATTCATGTTTTTGGCGTTTGTGCATTTAGCAATTTTTTCCTAATCTGCCACATAGCCATAATAAATTTCGCCACTGCGAAGACTATGTGGGGCAGAGTACTAGTTCTTAATACTCTGTAGACATATATATGGCTCCTGAAACCCAAGTTCCTACATAGGGGGACCAACCAGTGTTTCCTTGGTCTATGGTATGCAGGACAAAAGAAAAGATGGGGTTCGTCCTCGTCATGGGAGTTACAATCTGGGCAGGTTTTGTCGTCCCGCTGTAGCCATTTACAGGGGAGGGTTTTAATAGGCAGAGTGCCAAGTCTCCACTGTATGAACAGTTTTCTGGCTAGAATGGGGAAGATAATGTCCATAAAACCTTCAAATTCGTATGAGTTTTTGGATTGCAAGAAACGTTCAGTTAGGGTGCCGTTGTGGGTTGCGGTCAGGAGGAGATCTAGGCTTTTTTCCCTGTGAATTTGAACTAGTCGTTTACGGGATAGCCTTTGGCAGCCTAGTACTGGAGCCTCCCAAAGCTCAGGCAGTTTCAAACGATACAGTTCTTTCTTGACAAAAGCCAGCCAGGGAATTCTATCTCGCTGGTTCAGCTCCATTACATGGGTAAGATCACTCCTATAGTGTGCAAGCTCGCTGGTGGACGAGAGCCTGTGCCAGAATCTTAATGGCTTAGACTCCAGCTCAGCAGCGATAGAGGGTAAACCCACGTCCAGTCTTAGGGGAAACAGAGGTGTGCCACGGGGGAGGGCCAGAAGACGTCTGAGAAAGTTGTTTTCCACTCTGACGAGATCTGGACCTGCTCTGTACCCCCATAGCTCACTGCCATACAATGCGGCCGCTTTGGCTTGCGTTTTGTACATTTCCAGTGCGGGGCTTATAGGTTTGAAGGTTGAAGTGTTTACAACCTTTAAAATTGCACCAGATAGTTGGGACAACTTTAGCCGGGATCTTGCTATTTTGGGGTCCCAGGATAGATTCTCATGCAGTGTTAACCCCAGATATTGGAAGGTTGTGACCCTTTCCAGGCTAGCTGTACCTAGAGTGGGATTAGGTCTGGTTTTTGGGGATGGGTTGAAGATCATGAACTTGGTCTTCTCCGTATTGATCTCTAGACCATGTTGTCTACAGAAGAGACCAAATCCATCTAGGATCCTTTGAATCCCCATTGGGGTTTTGGAGAGCAGGAGGGTGTCGTCAGCAAACATAATAGCTGGCACCCTCCTGCCTGCCAGAAGAGGAGCGTCATTGTCTTTGACATTGTCAAGGTGAGATATAACGCTGTTGACAAAGAGGAAAACAGGGTTGGCGCCAAGACGCAACCCTGCCTTACCCCTCTGAGAACAGGAAACCTTGATGACAGCGCTCCATCCCTCCCGCACCTGACCTGCGCATAGTTACCATCATGAAGCCTAATTATGGCATGCAACAGTTGGGTTGGAACACCCAGCTCCTTTAGGACCTCCCATAATTTTTTACGTGGGACCAGGTCAAAGGCTGACCTCAGATCCACGAACACCATGTAAAGCCTCCCCCCCCTCAATCCTCACCGTTTTCCAATACAGGAGGATGAGGCGGAAGATCTGATCCATGGTGGACGTGTTTTTTCTGAAGCCAGCCTGGAGGGGACTCAAGATTTCATTAGCCTCCATCCAATCAAGGAGGTGATCCAGAAGGAGACGAGAGAAGAGTTTTTGGGGAACATCTATGAGGCTGATTGGCCTGTAGTTGGCTGGGAGAAGAGGAGAACCCTTTTTGTAAATTGGCACTATCTCTACTCCCAGCCAAGTACAGGGGATCTCCATACCTCCCAGGATGGCATTGAAGAAAATAAGGAGGTACGGGCCCCAAATCTCAGGGTATTGTCTAAAGAGGTCACCGGGCAATCTATCCAATCCCGGGGCCTTCCCCATTGCCAGTCTCTCTACTGCACTAACCACCTCGCCAAGAGTCAATTCCAGACCAACTTCAGGGGTGGATATATCATCAGGGGCCACTTCATAGGCGGGCTGATCAGTATCCTGGTACAATTTGCCATAATGGGCTTCCCAGACAGATGGTGCAATATTAGGCTCTACTGCAGCCTTAACTTCTCCCATGCCATTATTCACCGGGGACCAAAATTTCTTCGAGTCCCTGGTTTCTAATGCAGAGGAGAGATCCTGCCAATGATTCTAATCCCACTCCCTCTTTGCCAAAGCCATGGCTTCCTTATACTCGCGTCTAAGTTTGCCGACCGTGCCCTTGTCTGAACCTGCTTTAATTGTGGCAATTAACTCCATCTTGAGCTTTTTGCAGGAAGAGTTGTACCATGTTGAGGTTCGGGTCTGTTTGCGCCGAGGAGCTGCCACTGGGTAAAAAACCTCAGCTAGTGATCCCACTAGGTTTGCATGAATATGTCCCAGTTTATTGCTAAAATCTGGGGATCTAGGCTGGTTGATTAGTTCATCTATTTCTACAAACGTCGGGAGTGCTATATCAAAGATTTTACTTATATTTTCCTCTGTACTAATTATTTTCCCCCATTTTAACCTACGCCTGTTAGAACTAAGGGCCAGGTTTCCTGGGTCATCATTGTGATCGGTAGATAGTGACTCAGCAACGGGGGCAGGGTGTTTCAGATCTAGTAAAAGTGCATTATGGTCGCTATCTGTTCTGGGAGATACTCTAAAATCCTGAACCATGGACCATAAGCCAATGTCGACAAGGATGTAATCCAGCCTCGATTCATGGCCCTTCCTATTGAAGGTACACGATGAGGGGCTGTCTGACAGAGTGCAGCCGTTACAAGCCCTCAATGCGTAATTTAAAGTGAGGGACATGATTTGCACCGCAAGTGGAGACCAAGATTTGGAATGGGGAGATGAACATGGTGGGACACCCCAAAAGTCGTCTTCAGTGGTAAGGGCACCCTCCTTTAAGCCTTCCAGAGGTTCAAAGTGGCAGTTAAAATCTCCGCCCATCACAATGTTATGGTCACTTGGCAGTAAGCCCAGAAAAGACGAAAGGTCTTCCAGGGTGGGCGATTCCATGGCTACACTGGCTGGACGGGAGTATACGTTTACAATTGCCAATTTTACTGCATTGGGCCACCTAAGAAGTACACACTGGATGTCCTGCAAAAATGTGGATATGTTTTCCGCAGTGCATCCAATGTGACTAGCTACCCAGATCGCTAGACCCCCGAAGGTCTCCCCTTTCCACTCCACCTAGCCTGAATTTCAAAAACTGCGAAGCCCGCTCTACTCAATGGATCCCTAGCCCACGTCTCCTGGAAGAGACACATATCACTGCTGCCTATTAAAAGATCCCAGTCTGCTGTGTATATTTTATTTGCAATACCTGCCACATTTCAGGAGAGGACCTTTAGGATTTCGAAAATGGATTTAGAAGGGGGCCCCTCAATTATTTCAAGTACAGTGCCCGTAGATGGAGGTACGGGGAGCCGTCCTTGTATTTCCTTAATAGGTTGAGCGGTGGATGTAGTAATTGGGACACAGAGGGCTTGGGGAGTTAGAGTACTACCCATTTGACTCAAGGGTGAGATATCTGCAAGACCCCTAGGGCTAGGAGGTTTCAAACTACCACCTGGGAATGAATCCAATTCTCTATTGGTGATGTCAGTCACTCCAGTTCCCATCCCCTGTCCTACAGATTCTGTTACGATGACTTGGTAAGATTGTGAGGAAAAACCCCCTCGCAGTCAATCTACTTCATCAAGGCAATTGAATCTATTGGGATGTGCATAGTTTACAGTGGCAGAAGGAGTGTTGTACCTGGGCCTATATCTTGACCCGTCCACGGCGTAACCCACCCTTGTCCAGCCATCGTCCCTCCTCATAGATAGCTTGCATGAATTAGGATAAAAATATGAGAGAGGGACCAATTCGATGGATGTGTTACCTGTGTTACAGAGCCAGTTACAAATATAGGTATCAACCTGGGGGCTCTTGAAGCTGACGATTATACAATCCCCCAAACTTTTCTTAGCAGTGTACCCAACCCACGTAACCCTTCTAACCATAAGGACATCTCCTTTTAGGTTAGGTGGTAGAGGCCTTTGGATGTTTAGCCAGCTAATTACCTTGTTGTGTAAAGAATCATAGGACTCCATTACACCGCTTGCCAGCTCTGGGACCCCCATCAATATCACAGTATAGCCCGCCGCCTCAGGGGGCAGGTTAACTGCCTTACGCCTAGTTTTAGGGCTATCCTGGTGGATGGAGCTATGAGCTAACGTATTTGATGTTCTCCCCTGGGTGGGTAGGCTGGCCGGGGCTGGTTGCTTCGACCTCCTAGGTGGTGGAATCGGGGGCAATAACCTGGGAAGTGGTACAGGTGCAATTTGAGGCAGGGGAACTGTACCATTATTACTATTTTCCCCAATGGGAGTTGTAGGAAACAATGGAACATGGACCGTAGTGACCGGTAAGGGATGTGAAACTCCAGCACCACCCCCATGTATTCCATCTGAACTTGCTCCTATCCCAGACTGGCCTCCATTGCCCGCACTTAATCTCTCAATCGCTGACAGTCTCGATTCTATTGATTCCAGTTTAAGAAAAAGAGGATTCAGAAGGCTTTTGAAAACAGCGGTGAGTGAAGCAATAAGGAGTTCTGTGGTGTTAGGGGTAGCCCCACCAAAAATAAATGGCTGAGTAAGTACAGGTGTGGATGCGATAGATGGGACGCTTAACATTAGCCTGTCCTTTCCCATGCTTAAAGACTCAGGTACACCCAGATTTGCCTCCAGAGTGGGTATTACGGGATCAGTTTTGGCCCTTTTAGCACCTTTGGGCTTTCTGGATCTTTTCCTTTTCATTACGAGATCCTCTCTGTGACCCGTATGCTCCGACAGGTTATCAGCTGCACCCTGCTCCTCGGACAGTCCAAACTCTGCAACAGGGGGGAGCTCTACATCACTAATAATGCGTGATGTGTCTCTATCCCTTAGCGAGGATGACGCTGTCCTTAACTGTTGTAAAACTGACTCTATTGTTTGGTCAATACTGTCCATTAGGGATAGGTGGGTGGCATCAAGCAAAAGCGGTGTACTAGTATTTGTTGATAAACCTGGCGAGGATAAACAGGAATTTTCTACACCCTCCCCAGTTAGTTTGTCAAGCACTGAAGTACCCTTATTAGTTACGTGAGTAGCTTTAAGAAGAAATTTGTCCAAAGTACCTGAAGCCGCTGGAGCAGCCTTGCTTCTGGTTTCCCTACTGGCCATGGTGTAGCGTCTTGCCTCGGGACAACCAGCTAGACAGAGTGCATAACCAGGGAGACAGGGCGTTAGGGGTGTGGCCCGGCCCGGTCTCTACCGTTCTCTAGCGGCCTCAAACGGCCCGCCCTTTGCCCGGGCTTCGCCCGGCGCCCGCCCGCGCGCGTCCCGCGATGCACGTGGCAGGGTATGATCTTGTAGCCAGTGGCCGGGCGTGGCGCCCAGGGTGGAGGCGGGGTCTCATTGGAAGAGTCTCCAGGTGCGGCACGCACACACGCCGCCAAGATTCCTGGGACTCGCAGTCCCGCTGAAAGTGCCTCCGCCCTCGCTGATGGCAAATCTGCTCCCCGGGTCCTTGATGGGGAAAGGCACTCCCACAGGGTCTCCACGAACCAAAGTCCGATCCTTCACAACCTAGAGCGGCATTAGGTATCAATGATGGGGCATCAGGCATAAGAGATGATAAAAGATTTTTTTTTTGTGTAGGAAGGGACACCTTCCTGCACATGAACAATTATTCTTCACTACCCAAGCATCCTTGCACCATGGTGCAAGTATGCCTGCGTTGAGGCTAGGTAGCGGATATTAGCGCCAGCACAAAGGGAAAAGCAGGGCTGCACTGTATTGTTGTAAATAGGGTGCAGCCCAGCGTTTCTAAAGTGACGGAGCGTGGCGGTAGGCTTCTTGGCTTAACGCCATGCTTCGCCACTTCAGTAGTAAATGTGCCCTGAATACGCAAAGTTTGTCCTCTATTTGATGCACCTGTGGGCAAGTTTTTGTGTGGGGTTTCCTGTCAGAACCATTTAGGGATGGGCATGGTATTCGGCAGGGGTGTCCCTTGCCGTCCCCCTCCCCTCCCTTTTCTCTTCTTCTTGGCCCTAGAATCTCGTGCGGCTGCGCTTCATCAAGTGTCAGAGGTGAGAGGCATCTCCACATCTGTGGTGGAGGTCAAAGCCCTTCTTTACGCAGATTATAGTTTGCTCCTCTAGCCACATCCTTACGCTTCAACAGCCGCAATGATGACATTCATAGAAAATTTATTATAGTTGTCCAGCTATAAAATCAACTGGCCACAATGTCCCGCTGTACCACAGCTGAGTGCATTCACAACTATAATATAAGATGGGTCCCTGCAGGGCTCCGCTATTTGAGCAAACAAATCACCACAATCCGCTCGAGCATGATAGAAGTAAACCTCCTCCCATTGATAGAGCACCTGAAGTGGGACTTTCTGGGATAGTCTAACCTCAACCTCTCCCTTGGAGATAAGGTGTAGATTATTAAGATGAAGGTAGATCCCCCAAATCCAATATCTCTTTGGTATGACCCCTCTTTGATTCCTTAGCAAACTCCTGGCAGGCATAGAGGCCAATATCAACTCCTGCATTTGGAGCAGGCACAAGTCAAAGTTTAGAACATCCCACCTATAGCCCGATAAAACTGCGAGGGCGTGCGGCTACCGCACTTGAAATCATACAGCCTTGGCTTTCATTTACCATGGCAGGATGCACACCTGGGCCCTTTAAGGAGGCACCCCTGCTTTGTTGACGCCTGGAACAACATCTTCTCAGTGGTCCCTATATTTCCCGCCAATATAACTGACCACCTTCCAACCATGTGGTGGCTTCCAATCCTGCCCTATTGGATTCTGTGGAATCCTATAGAAAGGCTCATAAACTAATGAGGATCACCCCCTGCAGCTGTACCATAAAGACCACTATGGCACAATGCGGATCTCTGCATCAGAGGGAAACCATTCTTTTAGGAGTCTTGGTGTGCCAAGGGCCTCAAGTGGGATGATCAAATGTATGATGGTGGGCTGCGTAAGCTGTTTCCTGTCTTGCGGACAGACTCGGACTTCGGCAGTGGATCAGTGATGATATCATCAACTAACTCACTGCCTACCTCTTTGGGACCCATCCTGTGGAGTTTTCCATTTCATTCTTCCTTATGCCTTGGGGCGTTATGGAGATTCAGTCTCCAGATTGTGTTGAGTACTCATTAAATCTTTACACTCTGACGCTTCCAGTATTACAACTAGATTAGCATGGCAACTACTATTGGGAAAGGACTATTTGTCAGAAGAGTGGTTGGCTCTGCTGGCTGATCATGATAAGACCCTCAGGGACTCCAGACTGAAGTTACTCTACTTTAACATCATTCATGACTGCTATTGGGCACCAATGAAACTCAAAAGGGCCAAACTGAACCCCAGAACCATTGCTGTAAGTGCAATGCAGACCATTGTAACCTGTATCATATGTGTTGGTCATGCCTGATGCTCGCCGGCCACTGGCCAGCTATCTGGTCACATCTCAGCCTCCACGGCATATTCCCTGTCTCCCCCACCCCCCAGCTAGCCCTCCCTCATGATATCTCTCACTTGATACATACTAAATATATGGCACTTTAAATCTGTAAAAAAACTCTTCATTACCAATATATATATTTATACAAATACATATTGGCCTTATTGTATGACACTGTTGCATTTAACCACTCCTCCTTTCATAACACCTCTTCATTACCATTCAGAAACGTCCCCTTTGTTAATGTTTTTCTACTGAAGCATTGCACACCATTGCATAATAATGTAACAAAAAAAAGATGAATTGACATCTGTAGGACATGACTTTTTTGGTTAAAGTTCCCAAAACTTTTTGCTTTCCCCCTAGACTGTTTTCCTGACCTAGAGATGCCGATGTAGATGCTTTGGGTACTTTGCTACTGATGATCAGTGTCAAAGTACATGAGTACCCTATGTAAACTGTCATGGTGATTGGTTGGCCATGATTGGTATGTTTGCCTTACTAGTAAAAGTCCATAGTGATGCGCACTGTGTGAGCAAGGGCTAGTAATGCAAGGGCGCGCAGAGAAGGGAACTCAGGCCTTCAGTGTAGGGCCTGGGTGCAGAATGCTAAGTTAGCATGTAGTCCTGACAAGTGCAACCACTTGTCAGTCCTGACTTACCCTTTTACATACACATTGGGCACCCCTGTGGTAGGTACCAGGTAACCCCTGGGCAGGGTGCAGTGTAGGTAAAAGGCACAACATAATCTGCGTGTATGTTATGTTCTGACAGTGAAAAACACCACATTTCGATTTTCACTGCTGAAAGGCCATTCTGCCCGTAGGACAGAATGGAGAGACTGGGTGTTGTGTTTGTTAGCCTAGTTTCCTATCAGTTTATAATGGAGAGGTGAAGTTTGGTATGTATGGACTCACAGTGTCGTAATACATCTTTCTATGAAGGTGTGTTTATAAACCACTCTTTTAGAAAGTGGCTGAGTTTTGTGCTCTGAGCATTTCTGTGTGTCTCTGAAATGTGGATGTCTGTCTGGAACTGAAAGGTGAGAGGAGCTGGGAGAGGTCTTGACCCAGGGAGGAGTTGAGATGGCACCAGGGAGGTGAAAAGGCCTAGGTTGGTGCTATAAACCAATTAACCCATCTCCTGCTGAGTGATTAAGGATCCAGACCCCCAGTATCAAAGGGAGAGAGGTGACGCTGGGAGGGAGACACCCAGAACTGATTTAGGGAGGGGTGAGGGACCCCTGAGCACAAACAAACTTCAAAGACAGTAAAGGGTATAACTATGAGAGCTGAAACCCCTGAACGGTGGGAATGAAACAGATATGGATTGAGATTGAAAATGCTTGGACTCATTCTGTGGTCAAGATGAACCTCTGCTAAAGAAGGAGCAACTGAAGAGACTGCTGTGGATAGACCAATCCTTGCTTCTTGATCTGGGGCTGGTCTGCAGTTTGCTGTTCTAACTAAGGAAGAGGCTGTTGAGACTGTGCTTGGAGGCACTGGGCCCCCCTGCTTGAAGAAGACTGTGCTTTGTTCTGTGTCTTGTAACCCCAAGGGCCCGAGGTGAGCTGGCTCCCTGTTTTGGAAATACAGGAACATAAAAGGTTATAGAGAAGACGCTCAGATACGCTGTGGGTGTGTGTGCTCTGTCTAGCCTGAGACCTTTGCAAGTTGTGCCCTGTGATCTTGGGCATGTGGAGTTTCAAGTGAAAGTCGGACGCGCTGTGAGTGTGTCGTGGTGCAGCCCAGGTGTTGGTGAAGAGCACCTGGGCCTCGTTGGCACCAAATGAAGAAGCAAGACTCGGTCGCGCAGTGTGCGTCTCGTGGTGCAGCCAGGGCATTGGTGAGGAGGGCCTGGGCATCATGTGCACCAACGGGAGAAGTAAGTCTCGGATGTGCTGGGTGCGTGTCATGGTGCAGCCCGGGTGTTGGTTCTGAGCGTTGGGGCCTCGTAGACACCAAAAGAAGAAGTGAGTCTCCGACATCCAAGAGTGCATGTCGTGGTGCAGCCTGGGTGTTAGGGATGAGCGCCTGGACATCGTGGGCACCGGGAGAAGAGGTGAGACTCGGACGCATAGAGTGCGTGTCGTGGTGTCGCCAGGGCGTTAGGGAAGAGCGCCTGGACATCGTGTGCACCGGGAGAAGAGGTGAGACTCGGACATGCAAGAGTGCGTGTCGTGATGCATCCAGGGCGTTGGTGAAGAGCGCCTAGACATCGTGTGCACCGGGAGAAAAGGAAAGGCTTGAATGCGCAGGGTGCGTGTTGAGGTGCAAGCGGAGCATTGGTGAAGCTCGCCAGATCGTCGTGAGCACCCGGGAAGAGGCGAGTCTCAGACGCGCGGTATGCATGTCGAAGTGAAACCTGAGGTGCTGGTAAGGAGTGCCTGGTGAGGGTGTGCACTGAAGTGAAGTAAAGTCTCCACAGTGCTGAGGGCAGGTCTTGGAGTGGGCTGAGATCGCAGGAGTGAGGGCGAAGTCATTTGGGGCCCTCGGAGTCAATCAGCAGCCACGGAAGTCAATCAGCAGCCGGAGTGCCAGCCACGGAAGAGCTGCGCCGCCGGCCCGAGTCCACCCCAGCCCGTGACGGAGTTCTGGATCAAGGCCCAAGTCGCTGACATCTGGGAGGAGAGTGGGATCGCGCCCCCCCAGGTAACGTTGTGGGTGGGGTGCGGACCTGGAGGGACACTCTCTTGTCCTCCCGCTTCAGTCAGCTGCGCGAGCAATTGCTTCGGCTCGGATCCCGGCCCGTGCTGACCCAAGACGGGGCAGTACTGGGGCCGGAGTGGGAAGCAGTACTTTTTGTGTCACCATTTGATTCATAGCGGGGGCACTGTTAATGGAGCACGTAAAACTGTTGTATTACACTTTGCATTATTGCTGCTAAGGAACTAACGAACTATCGAACTGTTGTATGGCGCCTGACCTAATTTGTGCATGACGAACTTTATGCTTGATGCGTTACGCACTGCGTTATTTCTCCCTTGCATATGACCTGATTGTAACGTGGCGCATTACATAATTTCTTCAGTGCACAGCATCTGAGTATAACGTGGCATAGTGTTTTATTTCTTCATTGCACCGTACAGGATTGTAGCGTGACGCATTGCTTTGTTTCTTCCTGGTACAGAGCATGCTGGTAATGATACCCATTGCATTATTCCTACAATTGCAAATTACATGACTGTGGTGCTACGTATGGCATTGTTTCTCTGTTGCACAGTATAAGAGAATATCGTTACTCATTGCAGTATTGTTTCCTTTTGCAACGTGTGTGATTCTAGCAAATACGACTTGCCTAACCTTTTGGGAAAGAGTTAGACGTGAGATTAACTGTTGGTTACAAGCGGAGGTTGGGATTAGAACCTACCAACCCACCGGAAAGAATACTACCCATTCTTATATGCTTATATGTTGATTTTGTATCGTGTGGTCGTTTAGTATAATTGCTTATATAAAGATTATACTAATTTTATCACTACCCGTGTGGAGTCTATTTGTCATGACATCATGGGGTTACTGTAAGTGTAGTTGCACATACTGAACACTCGTGCCTTGGAGATAAACCTGGCTGCTCGTGCCAAGCTACTAAGGGGGTGAGCAGGGCTATCTCAGACGGTGTCCTTACTTATCCTAACGTTGAAGCGAGGGATCTGGGACGCACACCTCCAGCATTTGTTGGCGGCAGTAAGCGACAGGGACCTCCACTTCCAACAACATCTATGAATTGCTAAAAATAAAAATAATTTTCAAATCTATTAGCTTTCTTATTTCCTTTCGATTTTAATGTCTTTGGAATACATACAACACTACATTGCTGCCTATGTCGCTGTAGTTATCTACAAAATAACAGCACCTCTTTTCATATGTATGGGATTCACACTATTGTGTGGAATATTTCTGTAACCTTGCAGAATTTCCTAATAACAACTTTCCTTGTGATGCACTCTTCTGCACAAACGTATGTAGGGCCATTCTGTAAACGTACACATTTCCTTTCATTCTTTTCCTATAGAGGAACATGAGGCGTGTGGGCTTTGCAACTCATCGAGACAATTATTTGTGTACGTGTTTCATCCACTTGCCACCTGAAATCAGCACAGCCACTCCCTGTTTAGCCACCGCGCTGTATTCTGGACTTTCTCTTAGTGTTTAGGAATAATGCCATATTCAAAGAGACGGGGGTCGAGGCACTTGTTCAAACTCCAGCATCCTGTTCACAGCATGTAAGTACCACCCTATTAATTCATTGTTTTTTTATATAAAATGTTCAACATTGAGTGTTTCATCAACAAAATAAAATTCCTCACCTTGGCTACTACACGGTATCTCGGATTGGTGTCACACTGAATGGCAAATCAAACAATAGTATCTACTTTGCTATATTCTCTTGCATAAGCCACTTTATGTTCTCCATCTGACTCCTTTTCATAACACTAACACCTTCCTGTTAAGGGACAGTTTACCTCTACTAATGTAAACTGATCATCACAGGGGCCCTACTCCCACTTTCCACATTATTATAGGTGCTGCTTCTTTATGGGATTTTCTTACTAGGAAGAACCGAACATGCAGAGTCCCCCAAATATTCAAATACTTTCTCTAACAAAAAGCAAGACCAACTGGCTTTGTCAATGTTTGTGTGTTAGGTGGAGAGCACTGTATTGGGGTAGTTGTCTGGATATCAGTTCTGGCCGACCTTGCCTTATATGAGCAGTTCTCTAGTAGAGTTGCAGTTCAAATGCTGGTAACATTGAAACAGTCTTTATTTACAAATGATTACCTTATGATCCAATGAAAAGGTCCCTTTGCTTGTTTACCAGCATTTCCTGTCCTTTCTCTTTAGGTTGCAAGGATAGAATAATCGTTGCTCGGTGATTATCATGTAAAAGATGCTCGTCCAACTAATGGTTTGCTCTTAATGAAGTTAATTATTTAGAGTAAAATCAGGATACATGTGACAGGCCCAGGAGACAGCATCTAACTGTTTCTAGATTCAAATATACACACATAATACATTCCAATAAAGAACAGACAGATTTCCAATGAATGCCCGCCCTACTATTTCATTACTAATACCTATTACATAATAATACAAACGCAGACACCACATACCCCCCCCCCCCTTAACAACAAATAAGATGGCAAGGAAAATAAAGATAATACCACAATGAGGCAATACATACCATCAAATAGTAAAATGTGAAAACTAGCAATCAAACTGTTATAAAATAAATGTTTACTAGAATAAAATAAAAAGGTTTCTAATCTTCAAATCTAGAAGGAATTATTCTACTTCTTGTACTCTTACGTGGTTCTAATTTTTTTTTTTTTTGATGCAAGACTTTATTGACAGTGTCAGTAAAATACAGTAGTGTGCCTACAACCCGGGGGCCGGTCAAACCATTCATTCCCTCTGATGAATAGGAAGATACACAGCTATTCAGCCAATAACCAGCGGTCCGGCAGCGTCATCAGTAATATATACAAACAATTGACAATCCACAATAGCTTCAAAATTGAATGTCATCTTGCTTTTCTGGTTTTTGTTAACTTAACTTAAACTAGTGACTGAGGGGCGCTAGAGGGCGCACAAACGGAATGGCTGCTTAGACAAGCAGCTCCCGCTCCTCGGACGATTATCCTTCATTTATCCCCTACCACAGGCTGCCCACATACAACATTTTCACTTCATCTGCTGCGGGTACCTGAGAAGTGCACTCGACCCAAGTCTGGAGTCGCTGCGCCGTCTGGAGCCGGAGATATCGTCATTTTTCTACCCGCCGGAGATTGCTCTGGACACGGCGGACGAGGAAGGCCGGCTGCGGTGGCGTACGCGACGCCGGGGATCGCCACGAGGGGGTGGGCCGCAAGCTTGGACGGCCGCCTGGAGGTGAGACGGCTGTTGCACGGATGCCCGAGACGGGGGCGAGAGGCCGCTGTACCCTTCAGTAATTGGGTCCCCCCCCTGCTACTGCTGACCCACTCGTCAGGTGAGCCGGCCCCTACGCCCGGAGGCGCGCTAAGTCGAGGGCCTACCTCCTGAGCGCCCAGAGAGGCCCGACGGTGAGAGTCTGTAGCGAGAGGTGCCCGGGCCGGAAGGCGGTCGCAGCGTTGTAGACCCCCGCCGTGGGAGAGCTCGCTTTGCATGGCTATACCTCTGGGACACCTGGGCCCTGTGTCTGGTGCTGAGCAACCCTTTACCCATTAAGGACATACTGAGGCCTATTGGGAACGTGGTGGTGTCCCCCAGGCTGCCGGCTCTTGAGTTTCCCCTGCTGGTGTGCGGGGGGGGTTGGAATCTCCGAGAGTGCCCAAATTGTGCTGAACTTTGCCCCCCCCCCTGGGCCCAGTACTCGAGATCCTCCGGCTTGCTGCTGGGTTGCGGGGCTGCGCCTACGACCTGCCATCCCCAGGGAGGGACGCTGTGGCGCCACTGCTGGCTGTGCATTGCCACCCTTCATCGCCGAGGCACCTGGGGAGCACGAACGGGGCGGAGTGCCCGCACCTCTCCCGCTAGATAACTGCAGACTTGCCACGGTGCCCCCTTGCCTGCCGACAGCGACATTGCGCCTCACCTGTGCTGCCTTCACATACGCACCGCCTTTGCCCCCGCTTGCTGGACTTCTGGACCTAGAGTGCTGCCACGACACGCGGTAGGCTGGTGCTGTGACCCGTTGCCACCATGGTGCGGCCCGAAAATCGCCAAACGAAGCTCAGTTTTGATGGTGCCAAAAAAAGGCGCGAAATCAATACCGACGGATCCTGGGTCAGTGCCGCGGCCCCGAAGGCCATCGTGTCCCCCGCTAAGGACATTGACATGCACAGCCTGTTTCAAGAGATGCGGCAGGGGTTTGCCACTGTTGTCGAAAAGGTCGACAGCGTCACTGCTCGTCTGGACGCCTTGGTTCATAAGGTAGACCGCTATGAGGAGAGGCTGACGGCTGCGGAGCAACGCATTTCTGACAACTCGGACGCCGCCTCGACTCATACAACGCAACTAGCTAGGATGGACAATCTGCTCAGGGTAATAGCGGCTTAAAACGAGGACTTGGAAGCACGCAGCCGCCGGAACAACATACGCGTCGTCAATGTGCCAGAATCCACGGATACGGGTAGGATGGAGCTGTATATCGAGAAACTGCTCAAAGGCTCGATTGGAGAGGACGCCTTCTCTCCCCAATTCATCGTAGAGAGAGCACACCGCTCCTTAGCGCCTGTGCCCAAGCCCGGGCTGCCACCGAGGCCGATTATCGCCAAACTATTGAACTATCGAGATCGTGATACTGCGATGAGGGCAGCCCGAACCTGCCGGACTTTACAATACAATGGCGTCACCTTCTCCATTTACCCAGATTTCACGCCACTGGTGCAGGAGGAAAGGCGTAAATTTGTCCCGGTGAAGAAAAAGTTGCGGGAAGCCCAAATCGATTATGCGCTCCTCTACCCGGCAAAACTGCGGATAACACACCAAGGCACGCAACGTTTTTTCACCAATCAACAGAAAGCAGAGGATTTTTGGAAATCACTCCGAAGAGTGCGCAGGGAAGATCGCGATGCCGCAGAGGAACGAGAGGACGGACGCATTTCTCCTGCGCCGAGCGGTCACTGACTGCTTACACCAACTGTAAAGAACGCATCTCCTGCATTGTTTGAATTCTCGCTGCCACTCGGAGCGCAGACACTGGGCTGACTGCACGTCATGGACCTACACGGACTCAACGCTCCTGTGGTAAAGTAACCCGAGGACCACTCTCTTGGCCATAGTCTCCATCGAGGGCGGTACAGAACTGGAGCTATGGGCCGAGAAGTGGCTGTGCGAACTCCATGTTATACCCCTACAGGGCATTCCCCTTAAGACTGCTGATGTTTTTGTTGTTGTTACGGAAGTTGGGAAGGAGGGGGAGGGGGGAGGGATGCTGGGTGGGGCGCAATGGCTTCTGGCATGATTGGGATGCTGGGGTGGGAGGGGGGGGTTGTTCTATGAAGAGGCATTCATCGCTTGGATTAAGTATGCGGACTCTATGCTGGTGGGAGCACCGATGTTGGCGGGGTGGGGCAGATCGGGTGTCACTACCTCAGGGGGCACTGCTGCGTATGTTGTTGATTTATCTATGGCTGCTTTGAGTTCTACCACACAACTGACTTGCTTGTCCTGGAATGTCCGGGGTTTGAATGATGCTAAGAAGTGTCGCAGTGTCCTTGCCTATCTAGATAGACATCACGTTCAAGTTGCCCTGTTGCAAGAGACTCACTTACCACCGAAGGGTAAGCCCACCTTTGCGAGTCGATGGGCAGGGTACCGCACCTTCTCCTCATACTCCACCTATGCGAGGGGGGTTGTTATCCTTATCGCCCGAGGGGTACCGTTCCAGAGGTACGGTGAAATGATGGACAAGGAGGGGCGATTTGTGCTGCTGTGGGGTAGACTGGGACGGGACACATACATGTTTGTCGCCACATATGCACCAAATGTCGATACGCCTGCTTTTTTTACTACTCTATGGGGCAACATCATGGCTACTGGGTCACGACACATTATTTGGGGTGGAGATTTCAACCTGGCGGTGGCGCCTCGGCTGGATAGGGCGGACGGAGTATGCTCCTATAAGCCTAAAGCACGAGAGGCGTTGGAGGGTATCTTAGCGGAGGGCGAGCTGATCGATGCTTGGAGACACACGCACCCGCATGGGAGGAAAGGTACGCACTTTACCTCATATACAGGAACTTGGGCACGTTTGGACTACTTGCTGGTCACCAAGGGTGTAGCCACGGAGCTGCTGGGGGTGGTACACCTGCCGAGAACATACTCCGATCACAGTCCAGTTCTGCTTACATTCCGCCCACCTGGGTGGGATAACCCAATGCCACACTGGAGACTTCGCCCTGACACCTTATTGGACACTGTGTTTTGCACTGAACTAGGGGAGGAGATAGAAGCCTTCTTTCCCAGGAATAAAGGGTCAGTGGAATCGGTTGAACACATTTGGGAGGCATTCAAAGTTACTATTAGGGGATATTGCATCTCTAAGAGCTACGGGGTTCTCCGTGACATCATCCGTACACTTGACATATTGGAGAAGGAGTTGCGGGCTCTGGAACTTCGTATGGTGACTGAGACTGGGCCCGAACCACATGCTGCTTTTAGAGAGACCTTGTCGAAGTATGACGAGGAGGCTGCCAGAGAGGCTAAATTCCGTGGTAAACACTGGCAGGCCCGGAAATATTGCGAGGGAGATCGTCCTGGGAGGGTGCTCGCCATGCTCACGCAATCCCCACGATCACATAATTGCATACTTGAGCTTACAGACTCTTCCGGGGCCACAATCAGGGACTCGGACGAAATACTTAATACATTCACAACACATTACCACTTACTTTACACTTCTACCACAGGGACAGATACGTCCTATGCTGACTACCTGAAGGACGTGGCTCTGTGCTGGCTCAGTGACGGGGATAGGGCGTTTTAAGCAGCGCCTTTCGAACTAGATGAGGTGCGCGAGGCCATCATGTCCCTCAAGAACGGCAAGGCTCCCGGCCTCGACGGCATTCCCGCAGGATTTTACAAAACATACATTGATATCATGGCCCCTGTCCTTCGTGAGGTGTATTCGGAGTCGCTCTGTGAAGGTGCTCTCCCAAGCTCCATGCGAGAGGTGGTAATTACATCGCTCCTGAAGCCCGACAAGGATCCCAGCTCCTGCAATTCTTACCGCCCACTCTCCCTCTTAAATTGTGATGTAAAAATACTCGCCAAGATCCTAGCCACCCGTCTGTCACTGTTGATGACTAGAATCGTATTGCCCGATCAGTCTGGCTTTGTTGCAGGCCGGTCTACTTCCCACAACCTCCGCACCCTTTTCTCTCTGCTTCGTACTGTTCATCCCGATGTGCCTGTCGCAGCCATTTTTCTCGACGCATCCAAGGCTTTCGACTCAGTCGAATGGTCTTATCTATTCTCGGTCCTGGATAGCATGGGGTTCCCGAGATTGTTTACATCCTGGGTCCGCCTACTATATACTCGTCCCACGGCGAGAGTGTTAATTAATGGTCGCCTGTCGCAGTCTATAGCACTTACCAGGGGCACGCGCCAGGGCTGCCCCCTCTCTCCCCTATTATTTGCCATAGCGGTTGAACATCTTGCCTGTCGCCTGCGTCAACTACATCGAGACGGGGCGGTGCAATGCTTACAACGTCAAATAGGTGTGTCTCTATATGCGGATGACATCACGCTGTATGTTAAGCACCCTGAGATAAACCTCAATTCCTTACTTAGGGAGTTTGTTGCGTTTGGCGGAATGTCAGGCGTGAACATTAACTGGGCTAAGTCGCAACTCTTCCCCTTAACGGACGCGATTACGGACTTTCCTCTTGACTATCCACTGGAATGGTGCCGGGCCGATCTTCGCTACTTGGGGATCCGTATCTCCCGAGACAGGGAAGACACATTGCGGTCCAATTATGGAGTGGCAATCACCAGGCTGGTTGCCTCTGTAGACCGCTGGATCACCCTGCTGCTATCCATGGCTGGGAGGGCGTCCCTTATAAAAATGGTAATCCTCCCCCGTTTTCTTTATTTATTCCTCACCATTCCCTATTTCCCCGGCGCTTTCTTCTTCAAGACCCTAAAGACGGAGCTTCGCAGGCTCTTCTGGGGAGGCACAAGCCCCCGGCTAAAATGGTCCACGCTTACCCTCCCATACGACAAAGGAGGTTTCGATGTACCTGATTTTGAGGCATACTATCAGTGTGCGCAGGCGCACTTCGCCTACCACTGGATGGCTCCTACGCCTTTCATGCCACACATCGCGGTGGAAGACTGGATAGTGCATCCTCTTCCGCTTAATGGGTTGCTTCACTGCCCCGAATCGTCCATAACCACGCCGAACACGTCGGTATCATGCACGATGGACGCGTGGCGCCGAATAGCTAAGGGCGTGTCATGTCACCTACCCTACTCTCCTAGGCTGCCGCTTACCTATCATCCTAATCTCACCCTTTTGTGGGAACGGGGATTCCGCAACCTATGTGCGAGGATTCATGTCACCTGCTGGGGTGACTTATTCTCTGGCGGACACTTTAAATCGGCTGAACTTTTTTTCGCGACACACAGCTACACCCCTCTCGAGCTTTTTTATTACATACGCTTGCGAGCAGGGATGAGAGACATCCTACCCGACTTCCCCAATGAACCTGAGATCTTACCTCCGCTTCATTTCCTGTTGGGCTCGCAGGACGGGGCTCATCTGGTCTCCGGCCTTTATCATCAGCTCAGGGACGCAGCTCCGATGCTGGAATCTAGCGCTCGGATGCGCTGGGCTACTGAACTGGCCACTGACGTAACTGATGAGCAATGGCAGTATTGTTGTGCGCTCACGTCCCGCATCTCCGCTAGTAGCGGATTGAAAATCATACATTATAAATTCCTGCAACGAATGTATTATACACCGGTGAGGAAACACAGATTTGGTTTGGCGGATGATGATCGCTGCGAGCGCTGTCGTGCCCCACATGCGGATTTTCTACATCTGGCGTGGGGCTGCCCCCAGGTGGCACACTACTGGCAGCGGGTGAAGGAAGCACTTGCAGAGATGACAAAGGAAGCGGTACCCACGGATCCATTGGTGACACTTCTTGGATCTACCGTGCAGATCCCTAGCTCCTGCCGGAAATTCGTTGATACCGCGCTGCTTTTGGCCAAGAGGCGTGTGGCGTGTCGCTGGGGTCGGGGCAGAGCGCCCAAATTCAAGGAGTGGCTGCAAGACTTGACCTATTGTCAGGAACAACATGCAACATTCGCTGAATTATTACCCATCTCCAGCCGACCCCGTGACATTTGGGATCCTCTGGTGGGCTATCTACTTGCACGCTCAGACGACGGAGACCCGCCTGATGAACACCCTATCACAGATTAGTGTCCTGAATCTTGCACCCTAGTCTCGGCCATTGTATCCACTGACGCCTCCAGGTCTCTTTCCGGTCGGCCCTTGCAGGGACCTACTACCCTCAGGCCGTGTGGACTCGGCCTACTTCCTGTGCCCCCCATGGGGTGTTCAGCTTTGACGTATCCCCTCTGTGTGCTGTCTTTCTTTCCCCTTCTGTCATTTCCTAGGATTCATATGCCATGATTAACATACATTTACACTTCCCCTAATAATTGACACTGGGCGACACCACACGTATCGCTGCTCATAGCACTGATGGATAGGTGATGGGATAGGTGTGATGCGACTGGTGTGACACGCCTGTGCCAGCCTGACTAGACTGCCACGCTTGCTCGCTACCGTTGCTTCCTGCCGAGCGGATGCGAATTGCCTCTTTGGTTCTGTGCTGTTGGGGTTTTCTGTTAACTCTTATGGACACTGTCTTTACCTTCGAAGAAAATGACTGTTCTACTGCTGCTCATCCTTCAATGCCCCACAACACCGGAGGTGTCTTCAACCTTAATCGCAGACATGTAATGCCGCCGGGCCTCCGGATGCCGGTCAAGAGGCTGTGTTATACTTACCTCACACTGCTGCCGGCCTCCGGGTTGTGGGCGCAAAGAGCTGTGTAATATGCTTCCTCTTGAACAATAAAGCAGTTTTGAACTCAAAAAAAAAAAACTTTAACTAGTGACTCATTAGTTCAAAAAAACAGCGTCTCTTATCGTTTGCAGTCTGCTCTCCATTGCTGTTAGTACATAGTCTCGGACCGTTGACCCAACCACCCCCACCGCCTGCCAGACCCACACCATGAATCTGCCATGTGTCTCGGACTTGCTCATTCTATCGTCCCCACAGTAGCCAGTGGTTCCGAGCAGTTAACTATCATCCATCTCATCCTCTGAGCCATCAGTGTCTTCTTCCTCTAAGGGTTCACACGGGTCCCCCCTGTATGTGTTCCATGGTTGCCATACCGCATTCCATTTATGAGGGTTCGCCCTCAGCTTATAAACCTACCGTTCTGTTACCATAAGCGTGTCCATGTTTCTGCACCATTGTGACAAAGTTGGTACCTCTGTTGCCCCCCACTTCTGCGCTATATCTCGTTTTGCTGTTACGAAACCCACTGTGGCCCACAATCTACCATAAAGCGTTAGATCATTAGCTCCCCACACATTCAGCAGGCACACACGAGGGTCAGGTGTCAGAGAGGTTTCTAGTGTTTGCGAGATGGTACGCAGCACCTGCTGCCAGTAGCTCGCAGGGGATGTGCATTCCCAGATGGTATGTATGAAAGTGCCCTCTGCCCCACAGCCCCTGAGACAGTGTGGGTGAGGTGCCCTATGTAATTTGTGTAGTGTAGTCCTTGTATAATATATCCTATGCAAAATTTTTAGTTGCACCAGACGAAACCTAGCTGATATGCCCGCCTCGCGTGGGGATGCTAAGGCTGCATTCCATTCCGTTTCATCCATATCTCCTATCTCCGCAACCCATTTTTCTCTCAACCTTTCCAATGGGTCTGGCAGGTTATTTAGCAGTTGACGATAAGTCAGGGAGGTGGCTCCCTCTTGCATAAAATCAGTGAGCAGGCGATCTTCAAGCGGCGAGGATTCCGGGACTGTTGTGTCTGCAGGGATTGCTGCCATAAGGGCGTGTCTGATCTGGACATATCTGTACGTTTCAGTGGGACCAAGGTCATAGTGCTGCTGAAGATATGAAAACGGGACTACCCCTTCCCTCGACCACATGTCCCCCACCGTGGAGATCCCTATATTGTCCCACTGAGTGAATCCTTTAGTCTGTCGTAGCTGTCCCAGGGCCTTTGTGTCCCACAACGGAGTTAACTTCGTGATTACTCCCCCCCACTTCAGTTTCGTTTGTGCCCTATGCCATAGCAATACCGTATGTTTGGTGGGTCCTGTTAATTTTGCCGCTGCTCCCTTGTGATACAGTGGTGCCAACAGGCTATGCGTGCCCAGTTGCGCCCTGTCTGCGCGGTAGTCCGGCTCAGTCTGTGGGGTGTGCAGCCACTGATTAATAATTTTGAGCTGTGCTGCCCAATAATACAAGTGCATATTTGGCAGGGCGATCCCGCCATCGTACCAGCTTCGGTTAAGTTTTAAATGCGCAATGCGAGCTGGGCCGTCTCCCCATAGTAAGCCCGTCAGTGCAGCTGTCACTTTTCGGAAATAGCTTGGAGGTATCAAGGTCGGTGCGTTTTCGAGCACATACAGGAAACGCGGCAGCGCCATCATTTTAAATAATGCCGCTATGCCCAGCATTGTCAGCGGAAGGGCCTTCCAATGCCTAACATCGCTTCTCAACCGAGTGAGAGGAGGTTGCAGATTTCTTTCAAAGAATTCATGAGCGTCCTGGGTGACGTAGATTCCTAGGTATTTGAAGGAGGTTGTCGCCATTGTCAAGGGGCAAGTGTCGGGGAGAGTCGGAGCTGGGCCCTTCAATTCGTAGATGACCGACTTCGCCCAATTTATAGTGTACCCGGATGTTCGTCCGTGGGTATCGCATATCCCTAATAGGCTAGGGACACCCCTCTCTGGGTCTGTCAGGTAAATCAACATGTCTGTCTTCCCAGTTGTCGTTCCAGTTGATCCCCTTCAGTAGCGGGGTCTTCCTAATGGTAACAGCCAACGGCTCCAGAACCAGTGCGAACAATAGAGGTGAGAGTGGGCATCCCTGCCTAGTCCCCCTTGCCAGTGGTATTTCACGTGAGGTATGGCCGTTCGCCACCACACGTGCCACGGGGCTGGTGAATAGCAGCCGCACCCGGGAGATGAATTTAGGGCCGAACCCCATGTGCGCCAGGACCGCGAACAAGTACTGCCACTCCACCAAGTCGAATGCCATTTTGGCATCTAGGGATAGTATAACCGCTGGTGCTGTCAGCGAGGGTGCTCTAGCCAGTGCTCCCTGCACTCTACGTAGGTTTAGTGCAGTACTTCTATGCGGCACAAAGCCGGACTGGTCTGGGTGGATCAAATGCTCTAGGAAGGGCATCAGTCTGGTCGCTAACACTTTCGCTAGTATTTTAGCCTCGGCGTTAAGAAGCGAGATCGGTCGATAAGACGTGCATTCACTAGGTGATTTACCTGGCTTCGGGATTACCACTATAGTCGCCGTTCGCTGATCGAGGGGTAGGATTCACTCTTCCCGACTCTCCTCATACATCGCCCGCAAGGGCTCACTCAATGATTCTGACCGTGTTTTATACCATTCGATTGGTATCCCGTTCGGCCCAAGAGCCTTGCCCGACCTTATAGCTCCAATGGCCAACTGAATCTCCTCAGTTGTCAAGTCAGAGTCGAGTTCTGCTACTGCGTCCGTCGACAGGGTCGGTGTTAAAACTCCGCGGAGAGCCTCTTTTGCCATTTCCTCCGTAACTTCGACCGCTGGGGAGTACACCCCTTGAAAATGATCTGCCAGTATGTCTACAATTTCCTCCCGACGCGTGTGCATTATTCCGGTTGCGTCAGCCATTTGCAGTATAGTTCTGTTACCCCCCTTTTTCCTGTCCAGCCAGGCCAAGAGTTTACTTGCCTTATCTCTGATATCATATACTCTATGCGCGGTCGCTGCGATGTCTGCTACTGTCTGGCGTCTCAGGTGGTCATCATAGAGTCTTTGGCTCAGGGAATGCAACGTGTCCTCCGACGGGGCAGCCATATGGGTCGCGTTCGCTCTGCTAAGTTCCAGCTCGAGCTCTACCAATTCTCTCTTTTGCGCGCGTTTGTGGCCTGATATGGACGAGACAGCCTGCCTCCTCAGGACTGTTTTATAGGCTTCCCACAGGTGGTTCTAATTTTTGATCCACTAACAAATCCTCAGGCCCTACAAGATTACACAGAATAGCAAAGGCAGATATTGTAGTTTCAGATTATCACTAGTATGGTAAGGCCACAGAGATTTGGGAAGGCTTTTGTACGATGTCTATCACAATACCATTGTACAGAAATATGTGAAAGGATGAGTATCTGGTAGGCAGTGATATGAAAGGAGTGACGTTTAGGACCTAAATACCCACTGGGAATTAGGCTCAATTTAAAGACATTTAAACAAAGGCTTTAATCAGAAAAATATGTTGCATTGCTATGTTATGTTATATTATTTTGTAAAGTGCTTATATACCCGAGGGTGTCTTGGCGCTGCCCTGTTAAAGGTAATCAAATAGGACTCTGGTTGTTTCCTGATGATTCTCACGTAATACCATAAATGTGAGTTATTGGTCGAAAAGCCATGTTTTAAGGGCTTTTCGAAGTGTAAAAATACATAAACACTGCAGCATTACACCTCATAAAATGTAAACATGCAATTTTCGAATCCCTCTCGAGACCCCGTTGGAAGTGACCTTCCTATCCAGTAGCAAGTTGCAAAGTTAAAAAATATGAGGGCCTTTTAGCACTGCTTCAATGGGATCAATTTGCTTAGAGACATTCATAAATCCACAACATCGTAACCCAAAAACTTAGATTGAAAAGAAGAACATTTTTAATGTTTTCATTTTCTACATGTTTATTGTATTCATACATACTTTAGTAATTACAGTTTCTCATATACAGCCAGATTCATCATCGTCCTGTTTTGCGAGTCCTTAATAGCGATTATTAAGGAATCGCTATTAAAGACTTGCAAAACGGGATTCATGTAGAAATCGCAATATTAATTGCGATTTCTACAGCATCCTTATTTGCGATTAGCAAATTGCTAATCGCAAATAAGGAATGACTCTCCATTCATTCCTATGGGCCTAGAGGCCCATAGGATTGAATGGGGAGTCATTACTTATTTGCGATTAGCAATTTGCTAATCGCAAATAAGGATGCGATTTCAAGGGTGCCAGGGGTGTCCAAAGGACACCCTGTAGCACCCCTGAAATGAAAATGTAGACTGATGTTGCGCACACACATGTCCAAAGGACATGTGTGTGTGTAACATACAACTTAGAAAAATGCACTAAAGTGCATTTTTCTAAGTTTTCGCTATTTACCACGAAGTCAGACTTCGTGGTAAATAGCGGCCAAAAATTTTGTTTTTCAATTCTAAAATGGTTCATGAACTGCATTTAAGGAATCTCAAATAGAGATTACTTAAATGCAATTCCTCGCAATTTAGCGATTTCGCAATTTGCGATTTTTGTATTTGGGATGATGAATCCCAAATGCAAAAATTGCGCTCGCAAAGGGCCAGATTCTCAGAATCTGGCTCTTTGCGAGCCGATTTTCCCTTGATGAATCTGGCTGTTTGTGCACTAGCAAAGCCCTGAAGTCAGCAGACACATGTTTTGTGTCACAGCTTCAATAGCTATCAGAGCTACCACCAAAATCTTTGTATCTTCTCTACATATGAAAGGCTAATGGCTAGACAATACAGCACATCAAGTACCTGGAGACAGATATACATATTAGATGTGCCTTTGAAATAGATATATGAATGCAACATATGTAGCAATGAAGTGCTACCAAAAACCTCACTTCAGGGGATAGGGCTGAATACCTTGGCATCAAAAAGGTGCACCAGGGAACGAAGAAATGTTTTAAAGAAGACTCTTTAATTCTGCCCATTGAGCAACCTTTACGTATATACATTAAGTAAACAAAGAGAATAACTCATAGGCCACAGCTATGACCCGAGTGTACTTCCAAGTCCAAATGGTTTTCTAATTTGAAAAAAGATTTAAGAAAATTAGCCGCTAGCATGCCCACTTCCAGTTGATTTCACCAGTGAACATAAAATGTTGTCATGGGAGAAGAGCATGCACCATCTTTATCTTTTGGAGTTAGCATTAGAGCCAGACATGTCCTTCGTACACACCTAGTTATAAAAAATAAGAAATGCATGTTTTGCTTGCAGACCAAGAGATGGTATCAATGTATTTCAGTACAAAAGTTAAAAGGAGAGATTGATTGTGCAGTTCTGTTGTCTTTACCTGAATGTTCGACGTTTCTTCTCTTCAATATACAGTTCGGATGTACTTTCCCAAATTCTTAAATGCGAGGCAGATAGACCCGACAGGCTCACGGTCCTAACTAACGGAACATCGAGCATAAAAGGACGGAGATAGAAGTGAGGTGAGTAAAGTCACATTAGAGCGGGTAGGGCGAATTATGGTGAATACATAAAGGTAACAGCTGGTCTTTAATTTCTATAGATCACCCAGATTCCCACATGAATAACCGGGCGGTGTGCATGGATTAAGTAATGTAAATGAAAAATGGTTTCTGATTTTGGTGAAAAGTGATACATGGTTTGTGAGGATTAGGTTCGTGACAAGTCTCTCTTTTATTCCATTTGTCTCCAGCTAGTTACCACCCCCCGAGAAACAGTGCATATTGAACTTAGAGGTAAGCCTTATTAAAATAAAGCCAGAAGCAAAAAGATGTCCATGCAGGCATCAGAATAAAATGTAAGATCCATTTTATTTTGTCTCTTCCAGCTTTTGAGGTCCTGATGAGAACTCCCAACAGGATAGAGTTCGAAACGCGTAGACCAACACTTTTTCAGCTATAGGGTTCAAAAAAACTATAACCTAAATGAAAAAAACTTGCTACATTTGTGCTCGAATTTGCACCATAGCTGTTTGTACAAAATTGTATATATAAAAAGTTTTCTGTGGATTTTTGTAAATGTCAAGTATGGATGGATGTTGAATGCAGAATGAATGTTATTGAGAGAATGAAGTTTAAACAGTGATGTGGAAGATAGATTGTGAGAAGTTTTGTATATGTAAAAGAATATTAATTTTTTGCCGAACAAATAATGAAAAATATGTTAATGATGTATAAAAAGAAGGTCTGATTTTTTTATAAAAAAAACCCCCAAAATAAATAGTATCTGATTTACTCAAGACAGAAAAAGAAGTCTTAGGCTCATTGATGAATTCTCAATAGGTCCATTTACAAATAGTAGTTGAATAGGTAGCAGTACTGGTATAGATTGTTGTTTATTGTTTATAGTATTTACAATACAGGGCACCATGGCGCAAGGATTGACAGATGCTTCAGAAATTCTGACGCATCTGTTGATGCAAAAGTCACGCATTGCTGGAGTCGTGTCACAAGCACGACGCAACTCCAGCAATGCAGGGGGAGGCCTATCCTCATTGTGCTGCATCACTCCTTAAGCCTGCTTCAAGCAGGCGTAGGAATTTGATGCAGTGGCGTACTAGATGTGGCGCAGTGAAATCTTGTAGATTTCACTGCGTCAATTCTAAGGGGCTTTTTTGAGTTGGAACGCCCACCCTGCATACATTATACCTGACGCAGGTATAAAGTGACGCAGGGCTTTACAACGTGACGCATCTCCCTAGATGCGTGACATTGTAAATGGGCCACATTTTTACGCTGCTGCTGCGTCACAAAAAGTGACGCAGCTGCAGCGCAAAAATAACACGAGGGGCTTGTAAATCTGCGTCTCGATCTATTATTTTTTAACAACTGGGATGAGGTCAGGGACTGAAATTAAAACCAAATGGATCTTAATTGTATTTGCTGTTTCTAAGTTTTATGACAGTTTGCAGTTTTTTAATATTGTATTCATTGTGTTTTTGTAAAGTATGATAGTGAATTCTTTAGGATTATTTTTTATGGATTTTTAAAGCCGAAATAAAATTTAATAAAACAGACACTTAATGTACATAACCTTTAAGTGCGCTAACGTGCTAACCATACAACTCTGACACGTGTAACCCTGAGCTAATACATCGGTAGGAGAGAAGATAACAGCTGCCATGAGAACAGAAATGTGCGTGTATGCAAACGTTCCTGTGCATGACTATGTGCTTTTTCGACTACAGCCTTAGAGGAATTCACTGTGGAGACAGCAGCTTTAAAAATAGATTGGAGATTTGTGTGGGCATGTGAAGCATGAGGAAAACTGGCACAACTCTGGGTAAAAGCTAGACTTCCAAGGTGCTTGGCGCCAGGAGGAGACTTTTCTACTAGACTAACTGCAACTGCTCTGGTCTTCTAAACATAAACAAAGGGCAATAATACTGTTACATCCGAAACTGCATACAGTAGGTTCAGATAGCAAAGGCAGATTGAAACAAGTCAGCCATTTTCTAGTCCTTCAATACTGCACTCTGGTGCTCATGATGGGATCCGGTTTGATGTAACAAATGAACAGGTGCACTTCTGTCTTGCAATCCCAACTGTGGAATGCGAATGCAAGCCGAGCTCCATTGCTCCCATTGTCCTCTGTTTTCAGACAAATCTATTTACACCCGCCTAATTAAAATGGCTTGTAGATCTCATTGAGTTTAATGGATTTGTGCTAGATCCCTGCAGCTGCCAACTGGCACGGCGCTAAGCATGACCCCGCGCCTCTTCTAGAGTTACTGTGGCTATATCTGCCAATGAAAAATTTAAATCCACTACCCTTGTGGAGGTCTTATGTTGTCTTACATGAGATGCCTTCTGTTACTCATGGGGAATGAAGTCATGCAACCGGGCACAACTGCAAGGGCTTCTGTAAAATAGCCAGGTGCCTTCCACAATAATAGAAATTAGTACGTCATAAACTGGGGATCAATGAAGTGCTGAACAGCAGGTGTTATGGTTGTTCACAAAAGGCACTTTAAATGTGGGTTCCTCAAACAAAATATCGCACAGAAATGGGGGGTGGGGGTGATCTCCGCTGTGCGTGACTGGGCGGCCAATATGGATTGAGCAATGATACTTGAAAAAGATAACTTGAAATATAGGGGAAGCCCCAAAAAATGGGATCGTAAAAGGGGTGGGTGGAACAGATATAGGGGTGACACCCGAATTGCAACATGACAGACTTAAAATTGTGGATATCTCTGACATTGATACTGTGACTTTACATGGGGATGAGTAACGTGAATGCCTATAAGTCAACTACTGCACATCGTCTATATGTATGCTGTGACCTGGGTGTAATGCTGTATTTCAATTAATGATTGTGTCTGGTATTGATAATGTGATTGTTAGATTTGGGGGTCTCTAGTTGGCACAGGTAGGTACTTGTGACAAATAGGAACCCTTGCCTCTAGTCAGGGTAAAGGGGTAAACTCCTATAATAACCCCTGCTCACCCACTTGGTCGCTTGGCACAAGCAGACAGGCTTATCTCAGAGGCAGTATGTAAAGCATTTGTGACCACAAGCAGTAACCCAGTGACAACACTACAAATAGACACCACACAAGGTTTATATAAAAAATAAGTATTATTTATATAGACTTATCACAATACCACAAACGACACAAATCCACAATACTGTTACTTTTAAAATGGTAGTTTTAGATTAGTCTAGTTCAGTTCTTAAGATGCAACACTTTGTGTCAATGTACCTTTAGGATGCGTTGCGCTTCCACAACAGAAATGTTGCAGCGATAGAAATGTGGCAAAGTTCCGGTGCTGAGAAATAAAGATGCCGCTCTATCCTTGATGCGACACACTTCCCGGTGATGCGGCGGCGTCTGCTGCGACATCGGTCCTCTTCTCCGGTGATGCGAAATACTTTATATGATGCGAGCCGCGACAGGCCCTTCGACAAGCTTCCCAGTGATGCGGCGGCATCTGCGGCAACGTAGATCCTCTCTCCTGGCTATGAGCCGCGACAGGCCCTGCGACACACTTCTCAGAGATGCAGCGGCATCTGATGCAACGTCGATCCTTCTCTTTTTTTTTTTTTTTACTTTATTTTGAATTTTTCATCGAGAACCTTCATCAGAGAGTGCATTACAGTTACACATTACAGGTTTTGTACATAATATGTGCATAAAGTTGGTCCACTGGTACATACATCACAATATGGCAATATACCATCAACATTAGACATTTAAACAGTGCAAACAAGTACATCTTGTATTATGGCAAGGTCTCCAACATCAAAGTGTAGCACACGAGAGACTTGGTTATAACAGTGTCAACACGCTGAAGTAGCAATTGACTTCCATATATATGTTAGGGTGATAAGGCCTCGTGGAAGGAAGGTCCAGCGCCTGCTTGTAAAATGAACCTCCACTTCTCTGAGAACCAGCGCCAGGCAGTGACTACAACGTTGTTAGACTACATGATGACCACTCACAGCTGTTCATATGATGTAGAGTGTCCAGAGGCGATAGTAAGAGGGGATCTTAGACTAGCGATTCTTCTCCGGTGTCGGTATGATCATGGGAGAGGTAACCCCGCAACGGGGCCCATATATCGCTGGGCCTTGAAGTTATTGGTAGTAATTCAGAATAGGTGTTTAATTGTTCTTGGCAATATGTTAGATCATGTAGCCAGTCCTTGAATTTAGGGGCCCTGCCCCTGCCCCATCGACACGCAACTCTTCTCTTTGCCACTAGGAGAGCCAACGCCACAAACTTGCGGTGTGCCGCCTGTAGAGGCTCTACGTACCCCAAAAGTGCCAGAACAGGGGAGGGAGTGATTTCAGTGTGAATCATTTTGGACAGTGCAGCCACTACCTGAACCCAGTATAGCTGAACTGCATCGCATGTCCATGCAAGATGTAAGAAGTCAGCTCCTGGGGCATGGCATCTATCACAGTTATCAGTGGTACGAAGTTGAAGTCTACACATACGGGCCGGGGTGTAGTACAAGCGATGTGTGAACTTATAGTGTATAATTCTATGCCTGCTGCTAGCTGATATGCGTTCTGTCTGCTGGGGGCAGAATTCCCATTGCTTGTCAGTGAGGGGCCTATCTAGCTCTAGGTCCCACTTCAGTTTGGCTGCCAAAGGCGGGTAATCTACGTGTGTATGTACTGTCCTGTATATTGTCGACACAAGTCTGCAAGGGATATCAGTTTGGAGTATAAGCTGTAAGGGGGCTAAGGGCATGGGTTCATTTGGAAAGTCAGGTGTGATTGCTTTCAAACCTTGGCGGAGTCTAATGTATAAAAAGGTTTCAAGCGGAGACGGCTGTATTCCTTCATACAAATGTTCCATGGAGCGAAACGTACCGTTGTGATAGAGGTCCCCCCAGGTTCCTACATGAATCTTGCGGTGCAGTTTGTAGAATCCCGTTTCCTGCAATAAGGGCATATCTGGGTGGTAGACCAGTGGTAACAATGGGGCATAGAGCATTGTCATGTCGAGCCTATTGGCCAATCGGGTCCATGCAGTAGCCATGCTTAGTACCGTCGTGGGTGTTTTATCTCTGCCGGCTACCACTGCGTAGATTGCACCTTCTATTGGGATTGGGTGGGCCAGCCAGTGCTCTGCTGCAAGCTGAGGCATATATCTAGGTTGATGAACCCAGAAATAGGCATAATGAGCTTGAGCTGCCTGATAATATAATTGAAAATCTGGTACACCAAAACCGCCTAGGGTATAGGGCCGAATCAGGGTGTCCCATTTTAGACGCGGGGATTTACCACCCCATACAAGTTTAATGAGCTCTGAGCGGAGCTGCTGGAAAAAATACCTGCCAGGGTAGAACGGAATGTTAAAAAAAAAGGTAAAGTAGCTGCGGGAGGATCACCATTTTGATCAAGGATGTTCTACCCGCCATAGAAAGAGGCAAGGCAATCCAACGTGTAACATTATGGATAATGCGATTCATAGTAGTGCCATTGTTGGCGCGCAGTAGCTCATCCCTGTCCTTTTCTATGTGTATCCATAGGTATTTAAAATCTCCGTCGCTCCAGGCAATAGGATAGTCTAAATCAAAGCGTGTCGTGGAAGGCGTAAGCGGAAATATGCAAGATTTACCCCAATTGATTTGAACACCTGAGAGTCTACCAAACTGTATGAATTCCCTAAGAATGGGGTTCAGATTATCGCTGGGGTCACGTATGAACAAAGTGATGTCATCAGCATACATTGATATTAGTATCTGCCTTTGAAAGCAACGTAGCGCCTTATCTCTATGATGTTGTCGCAGTTTGGCGGCCAGAGGTTCCGTAGCTATCGCGAATAGGAGAGGCGAAAGGGGGCCCCCTTGCCTGGTCCCTCTGGTGATGGGGAATGCCTCAGACAGTCTGCCATTAATAAGTACTCTAGCCATCGGGCGTTCGTAAAGGAGCCGGATCCAGGAGATGAAAATCGCTGGAAATCCCATCCTCGCCAATACCCGAAATACATAATCCCACTCTAGTGAATCAAATGCCTTAGTGGAATCGAGGAAGATGGCTGCCATTGGTTGGTCCTCATGCACTGAGTTAAGGTCTGAGAAAAACGTACGTAGATTATGAGAGGTGGCCCTGCCAGGCACAAATCCGGACTGATCAGGCAGTATCAGGGTAGGGAGCAGAAGGCTGAGACGGTTAGCAATAAGTTTGGCAAGTACCTTAACATCGCAGTTCAGCAATGAGAGCGGGCGGTAAGAGTCACATTTGTTTGCAGGTTTGCCGGGTTTAAGCAATGACGTAATAAGTGCAATCCTCATAGAGGGTGGCAGATGGCCCACCTCAAGAGCGTCCTCATAAACCTCACGTAACACTGGGGCCATAAAGTCAATGTAGGTTTTGTAAAATTCGATTGGGATTCCGTCTAGTCCTGTGGCCTTCCCTGACCTCATACCCATAATGGCTTCTCTTACTTCATCTAATTCAAAGGGCGTACTAGGAAAGGCCCTCTGGGCATCGCTAAGCCAGCCCAAGGATACGTCAGCTAAATAATCCTGCAGCTGGAGTTCTCCCACTCTAGAAGAAGTGTATAGTGTGCTGTAATGGGCTACAAAGGAGTTGAGGATTTGCGTAGTGTCTCGTATCACCACACCGTCTGGGCCTTCAAGTTCTATTATTACATTGGGTGTGCGTGTCAGTTTAAGTGTTGAGGCCAAGGCTTTTCCTGGTCGCTCGCCTTCTCCATAACGGCGAGCTGTCCAGTATTTGGCTCTAAATTTCGATTCCCTTGCGGCCTCGGCAGTATACTCAGAGACTTTCTCACGTACTCTCAGGAGGAGGGAGTCAGTGGGGGCAGTAGACAATAATGTTTCTAGGCTTTTAAGGTCTTTTTCCAAAGACAGTATTCGGGCAACAATGGTCTTTAAGATCCCAGCCCCTTTAGCAATGCATATCCCTCTTAGCGTCACCTTGAATGCATCCCAAATAGTTTCAACATCTCTTACTGAATCTTTATTCCTCCTGAAAAACTCAAGACATTCATCACGAAGTTCCTCTTGAAAGGTGGAGTCTAGTAACAGTGTGGGTTGCATGCGCCAAGCAGTTGAAGGGGGGCCTAGGTCCGCTGAGCGCAGTGTGGCTTTTAAAGGGGAGTGATCCGAATATGTTCTCGGGAGGTGCTGCGCACGGGCAAGCGAGGTATAGAGCTGTGACGTCAGAAGTATGTAATCAAGTCTGGCCCATGAGCGTGCTTGCGCGGTAAAATGTGTGCCCTCCTTTACATCGCCGTGGAGGCTTCTCCAGGCGTCTACCAGACTGTAGTCTGTAATTACAGCTCGCAGTTCTGCACGCGTTTCAGTGTAATGTTGTGGGGTTGGGTGGGACCTGTCTAGTGTAGGATCCAATGTTGTAAACGTCGATCCTTCTCTCCTGCGACACGGCTCCCGGTGATGCGTCAGCGTCTGCTGCGACATCGATTCTCTTCTCCGGTGATGCGGGGCGCTTCGTGTTGTGAAGCAGCAGTTCCGCGTCACGCTTCTCGATCTTGAGTCGCGCTTCCAGCTCCTTGCGACACGCATATCCCCCACAAAGTCCAGTACAGCTGCAGGCACTTCAGGAAGACTTTTGAGGAGCTGGTGGGTGAAGTCTGTTGTCCCTGAGACTTCAGCAGGAGACAAGCTCTGTTCCAAGCCCTTGGAGATCCTTCACAAGTTGAAAATAAAGCACACAACGTTCTTTCTCCTTTCTTTGGCAGTCAGGCAACCACTGAAGGCCAATCCCCCAAGCAGCACTTCAGCTTAGGGATAGTCTCTCCTCAGTTTCTTCAGGCTCCTCTCCTCAGCAAAGGTTTCTTCTTGTAGTCCAAAAGTGATCACATTTCTTGGGATCAGGGTCCCTACATTTATACCCAAAAACCCTATGTCCTCTGAGGGCAGAGGGGCCTTTGCCCAGTTCAAACCAGTTCTGGAGCACTCTGTGTGCATGACTCCTTCTTTCCTTTCACAGTGCAGGGCAGTACCATCAGACGCCCCACAGGAGGTGGAGCCAGCATTGTGGAGGAAAGCACAGCCTTGGAGCACTTTGTTGACAGGATTCCTTCTCTTCTTTTACTGTGCAGGGCAGAGACATCAGTGGCACCGCAGGAGGTGGAGCCAGCATTGTGGAAGGCAGGCACAGCCCTATTCAAGATCCAGGTGCAACTCCTCCCTCCCATCTAGATGCAGATCTCTCTATTCACCACTGGGCTGACTCATTCTGTCTCCTGGAATCCCCAGCCCTGTCACTCACAAACTCCAGACAAAGGAATACACAACCTAGCAGAGGCAGGCTTGAAACGTTAGGCAAGAAAAATACCTACTTTCTAAAAGCGGTATTTTCAAGCACAGAATAATTTCTACCATGTTCTCTAAGTGAGTTAGGATTATATAGGTAGCCTTGCAATAGTGAAATACGAAAATGGCTGTAATTCACTATTAGGACATGTCACACAGACCAGGGCATGTCCTACCTTATACTTACAATGAACCCTGCCTTTTCTCCTACCATAGGGGTGTTTGATATGAAGAAAAGGTAAGGTTTAGGGACTGGCAAGTGGGTGCACTTGCCCAGTCAGCATGACAGTACCAGACTGCACACATGCTCTGCAAAGGCAGGCCTTAGACACATTTTACAATGCTGCTCCTGTGGGTGGCACACCCAGTGATGCAAGCCCACTAGCAGCATTTGGATTACAAGCCCTGGGCACTCCTGGTGCACTGTACTAGGATCTGACAAGTAAACCAAATAGTCATTCATGGAATCACCAAATAATACATTCATTTACAGTAGGGAGCACATGCACTGTGGCACTGGACAGCAGTGGCACGGTGCCCAAAGCATCTAACACCAGCAAAAACACATGAGGCAACAGCAAAAATGAAAGAGAGACCCACACCAATGGTGCTAAGTCTAACACGTGTCCCCTCCAGCTGAAATGTGAGGTGAACTACCCTACCTCCAGGGAGTTCTCATCACTAAAGCGGAAAGATCTGGACAGACCATCAGCGTTGGCATGTTCTGTACCAGGGCGGTGTTCCACCGTAAAGTCCATACCTTGTAGGGAAATGGACCACCTCAACAGCTTTGAATTCTCACCCCTCATCTGCATTAACCATCTGAGGGGCCTGTGGTATGTCTGAACCCGAAAGTGAGTCCCAAACAGGTATGGTCTCAGCTTCTTCAGTGCCCAGACCACAGCAAATGCCTCACGCTCAATAGCACTCCACCTCTGTTCCAGTGGAAGTAACCTCCTACTGATGAAGGCTACAGGTTGATCTAGGCCCTCCTCATTCATCTGTCATAAAACAGCCCCCACACCATGCTCTGAAGAGTCTGTCTGAACGATGAACTCTCTTGAGAAGTTGGGTGCCAGGAGCGAGGGCGACCCTCACATGGCAGCTTTCAGAGCCTCAAAAGCTTTCTGACAAACCTCCTGTAATACCCTGTGAGTCCTAAAAAGGCCCTCACCTCTGTCTGGGTTTTGGGGGGCTCCCAAGCCAGGATGGTTTTAATCTTGGGTTGTAGGGGCCCCACCTGGATGCTCCCAACTTGCTGTCCCAAGTACACCACGGAACCCTGCCTGATCTGGCACTTACTTGCCTTGATCGTGAGGCCTGCCTTCCGCAGCGCCAACAACCCTTCCCAGAGGTGGCGCAGATGTTCTTCCCAACTGGCGCTGACCACTGCAATGTCATCCAGGTAGGCGGCACTGAACTCATCCAGTCCAACCAACACCTGGTTGACTAACCTCTGAAAGGTGGCATGGGCATTCTTCATCCCAAAAGCCATAACCCGGAACTGGAAATACTCACCTGGTGTTGAGAATGCTGACCTCTCCTTTGCCCCATCAGTCAAGGCGATCTGCCAGTACCCTGATGTCAAGTCAAACGTGCGTAGGTACCGTGCAGCCCGTAGCCGATCAATGAGCTCATCAGCTCTGAGGATGGGGTGCGCGTCAGTCTTCCTGACTGAATTGAGCCCTCGGTAGACCACACAGAACCAGAGTTCGGGTGTGGCACCCGGCGCTGCAGCCCTTGGGACCAAGACCGCTGGGCTGGCCCAAGGACTACTAGAGGACTCAATCACCCCTAGTGCAAGCATCTTTGAGACCTCCTCTTTGATGCAAGCCCTCACCCTGTCAGTTACCGTGTACGTTTTGTGCTTCACAGGTAAGCTGTCTCCTGTGTCCACATCATGGACGAACCAATCTGTGACACCAGAAACCAGGGAGAACAGATCAGAAAACTGTCCCAGCAACTGGCAGCAGTCATTCTGTTGCTCAGGGGTCAGGGTGGAAGAGAGGTTAACACCATCCACTGACCCATCTTGCTCTGTTGCAGATAGAAGGTCAGGAAGAGGCTCAGTCTCTTCCATTCCAGCATCTGTTGCTAGGAGCATGCCCAGTTCAGACCTCTCTAAGTGGGGCTTAAGGGGGATGACATGCAGGACCCTCAAGGGGTTCCTGGGAGACCACAAGTCCACCAAGTAGGTAACTGGACTCTTGCACTCCACAACTTTCAACCGACCCATTTCTTTGGGGGTGCAAAGGAGTGGTGAACTTGTAAGTTACACCACACTCCTGCCACAGGGAGTTCATATACCTAGAAATGAAGTTAGTGCCCGGTCGGAGAAGTGTGGCTCAATGGTTAGAGCGACAGACCTGATGCCGAGGTTTGGCCCGGGACCAGGGTTCAATTCCCGCCTCAGCGGGTCTTGGGCTCAATTTCCTCGGACCTGATAATTCTCGCCTCTGTGCCTATTCTAATCATGGGTCACACTCTGCAACTCTGGGCAATAGCTTGCTTGATCTCCACAACGGCCCCAACAGCGCTGGGATGCCTGGCTTTACCTTCGGGGTGCCCAGGAGTGGACATTTCACAGGGAAAAGCCAGGAAGGGTTCCACAGCGGTATGCGTACAGCGCCAGGAAACCCCAGTTGGGGTATAAATGCGCTTTACAAGTACAAATTAATTTCATTTTCTTTTCACTTCATTTCATTTCATTACCTCGTGAGGGAATCCTACTTGTGAGAAAATTCCCATCAGTGCTCGTCCCACCATGGGGGCCGGCACTGTCCTCAGAGGTATGGCTTCCGGGTACAGGGTGGCATGGTCCACCAAGACCAGGATGAACCTGTTGCCCATGGCTGTCTTGGGGTCCAGTGGCCCCACAATGTCAATCCCCACCCGCTCAAAGGGGGTACTGACCACAGGGAATGGCTGGAGAGGAGCCTTCTGCTTCCTCCCACTCTTTCCACTTGCCTGGCAAGTCTGACATGTCCTGCAATGAGTGTCTGAACTCTTGCGCATTTGGGGCCAATGAAAGTGGGTGACAAGCCTCTCAAAGGTCTTGTCCTGCCCCAAATGTCCTGCTAACGGCACATCATGAGCCAGCCCCAGGAGGCTCTGAAGCTCTGGGGCACCACCAGCACACAGGCTCAGCAACCTTAGGCTCTCTATACAGGAGACCATTCTCCCAGTAGATCTAATGTGATCCAGACTGATCACCTGCTGCATGGCTTACAGCCTGTTGCCGCAAGCCCTCAAGAGAAGGGCATTCTCTCTGCTCTCTGCAGAATTCTTCCCTGGAGGGGCCTCCTCCCTGCTGTCAAAGGGTCAGCTCAGGCAGGTCCCCCAGTTCAGCTACCTGTTCCCCGGTAGGCTCCAGGGAATCCCCATCATGGTCTACCTCCTCCTGGGCCGTGGGAACTTCGGGCCGGTTTCTCACGCCCCCTGCCTCTTCTCTCTAAGGCAGGTTCCTGGGCCTCCCTCTCAGGCTCCAGATCCTCTTGAGTACCCCTACTGGCTGCCATTGACTGGGTGGTCATGCACGCCCAGTCAGGCAGACCCACCATCTTCAAGTGAGTACTCTTCTCCACCTTTTCCCATGGTGACCTCTCCAAATAGTTCCCCAACAAACAGTCAACAGGCATGGCGGGCCTCACAGCTACCTGAAGAGTACCAGAGACCCCCCCATACTCAAAGGGAACCTGAGCCATGTGTTGTCAGCGGCAACAACTCAGCAAAATGCATGAGGGACAATCTGCTCTTGTGACACCTGACAGCTGTCACACTGGCTCCTGTATCTCTAAGAGCCTCCACCCTTTGGCCATTGATAGTCACCCACTGCCTATATTTCTTAATGTTGATGGGCAGCTGAGTGTCTGGGACCACCTCACAGTCTCCTAAAGAGACAAGGGTCATCTGTGTGGGCCCCCACCCACCTTGGACATCAATCTCCTCCCCCAAGGCTACACTAGCCTTCTGCCGGGGCGGAGCACCAGTGGGTGCTGTCTTTCCAAATAGGCGGCACCTGGGATCACTCACCTTATGACCCAGGTCCCCACATTTGTAACATTTCAGGGGCCCTTGTGGAACAGGACTACCTGTCGGGACCCCTAGCTTTCTCCTTCTGTTTACCCTTGTCTCCCCCACTCTTGTGCTGGGGACCCGGCCCACCTTTGGCTGAGTCTCCAATGTGACCCTTTTGAACCCGGTTGCTCACCCAGCGGTCCGCCTCCTCAGCAAGCTTCCTAGGGTTAGTCAGATTGCTATTAATCAGGTGCTGGCGCAGCTCAGGAAAACAATTATTAGACAAGTGTTCCGATGCAATCAAATCAAAGAGACCTTGAAAATCATTAACTTTGCTGCCCTTTACCCAACCATCCAGTGATCTGCAAAAGAAAGTGACATATTTCACCCAGGTACTGTTCTCTATCTTCTTACAAGACCTGAACCTCTGCCTATAGAGTTCAGAGGTAAAACCATACCTAGACATTAAGGCATCCGTCATGTGGCTGTATGAATTGTGAACTCCAGAAGGCAAGTTTAACAGTGTATCCCGTCCCTCACTAAGAAACCTTCCCCACATCCCCGCTCCCCAATCTCTCTCAGGAACCTGGTGGGAAGACATGGCTACCTCATAGGCTCTGACCCACTGCCCAATATCATCATTTTTATAAAACTCTTTCACCACATCTTTAGGAATATACACCCTAGCTTCCACAGGCACTGACGGTGCGCTGCCACCAGAGGGAATAATCTCTAAACTCTTGGCCTTCAATTCCAACTCCCTCAAAACTTTCTCATGTTCATATTGCAATTTCTACTCCTCAATGGCTAACTTTCTAGTTTGCATTTCAAATTCCAACTGCCCATTCAACTTGAGCTTTGTCAGCTCCATTTCATACATCCTGCTCTCTTTTCTGTCCTCCAGCTCTTCTGGATACAGACCTCTGGCAGAAAGACTGCTACCTGCTGGGGAGACTACTTTCTTCCCCCTGAACCCACTGGCCCTTGCAGCTGCTCATCTGCATTCTCAGCCCCTTTCTTAGGGGTATTCCTTGCTTCAAACCAGGCCCTCAGTGCCTTTTGATACTCATCTTTCTTGGAGAGACCGGTCATGCGGCGGCGTCTGCTGCGACGTCGATCCCAAGCCCTGTCACTCATAAACTCCAGACAAAGGAATACACAAACTAGCAGAGGCAGGCTTGAAAGGTCAGGCAAGAAAAATACCTACTTTCTAAAAGTGATATTTTCAAACACAGAATGTTAAAACGAAGTTCACTAAAAGATGTATTTTATCATTCTGAGTTCACTCATACTAAACTCAAATTTATACTATGTTCTCTGAGTCAGTTAGGAATTTAAAATGTAATAACCTAACAGCACATTCTGGCCTATGGAGAACAGGTAGCCTTGCAATAGTAAAAAACGAAAAGGGGTGTAATTCACTATTAGGACATGCCACACACACCAGAGCAGAGCATGTCCTACCTTATACTTACAATGCACCCTGCCCTTGGGCCTACCATAGGGGTGTCTGATATGAAGAAAGGGGAAGGTTTAGGGACTGGCAAGGGGTGCACTTGCCCAGTCAGCATGACAGTACCAGACTTCACACAGGATCTGCAATGGCAGGCCTTAGACACGTTTTACAAGGCTGTTTCTGTGGGTGGCACACCAGTGCTGCTAGCCCACTAGCAACATTTGCATTACAAGCCCTGGGCGCTCCTGGTGCACTGTACTAGGGTCTGACAAGTAAACCAATTAGTCAATCATGGAATCACCAATTAATACATTCATTTATAGTAGGAAGCTCTTGCACTGTGGCACTGGACAGGAGTGGCACAGTGCCCAAAGCATCTAACACCAGCGAAAACACAAGAGGCAACCGCAAAAATGGAAGGGAGACCCACGCCAATGGTGCTAAGTCTAACAGTGATTTTACATGGAGATCTGTAAAGTGCTTCCCGAATACATATATGACTGTACTGTGACCTGGATACATAGCTGTATTGCAGTTTTATGTGGTGGGTTCCTCTTGTGTGGGCAGGTAGTGTACTTGGATGAGGTTTTTCTTCAGCTTCTTTCAGAGTAGCAGCCTGTTAGTAAGTAAGTTTGCCACACTCTTGCTTACAAAGCAGCACTGAACTACTGCAATGCAATGGCCTGTTACCTGAAACCATCAAAAACAGAACATGAGAGGCATATCCAGGATGCAGATTCAACATGACTCCTACTAAGTGAGTTCCCGTTCCAGCGTGACCGCCATAGCAAGCATCCTGTGTCTCCGGTGCTCACCAGGCATCCTCCAGGGGACTGAAGTTCTGCAGATAGACAAGAGCAGTGTTGGTTCCCTTTAAGGGGCAGATGAGCATTGCCCCGCATGCTGTGAGTACAGCAGGTAGGTGTTAAAAATAATTACCATACTCACTACCTTTTAATTGCAGGCATACGAGTGTCGGAGTGTGAGGGTGAGGCAGATGTCAGCAACAGGGTCATGATGATCAACAGTGGAGTCCCCCAGGGCTCTTCCATGTGCCCCACCTTCTTCAGCGTCTACATGGACCCTCTTGCTGCCAAAGTCAGGAAACACAGACTCAATATCATTCCCTACACAGATGACACCCAGCTGATCCTCTTCCTCACCGAGTCCACAATCTCAAAAAACGACTTCCACGACGGGATGAAGGCCGTCGCCACCTGGATGAGAGACAGCTTCCTCAAGCTCAATTCAGACAAGACTAGCGTCCACACCCTGGGGCCCAACACCTCCGCTTGGGAAGACTCCTGGTGGCCTACCGTGTTGGGAACCCCCACACACCCACAGACCACACACAAAACCTCAGCATCATACTGGGCCTCTCATTCACCATGAACTGCCAGATCAACGCCGTCTCCTACTCATGCTTCCACACTCTTCGCCTGCTCCGAAACACCTACAGATGAATCCCCACTGAGGCCAGAAATGGGGTCACCCTCGCACTTATCAGCAGCAGACTTGACTACGGAAACGCACTCTATGCAGGCGTCACCCAGAAATTCCTCAGGAAACTACAGAATGTTCAAAACGCCGCAGCTAGACTGGTCCTCAACATCCCCCGCCGCAGCCACATCTCCGAACACCTACAAGAACTCCACCAGCTCCCAGTCAACAAAAGAGTCACCTTCAAGTTCCTCACACACACTTACAAAGCCCTTGACAATGCCAGAACTACCGCCTCTCATTCCACATACCCACCAGACATGTCCTCTCCACTCAACTGTCCCTTGCTACTGTCCCTCGAATCCACAAGACCAGGACAGGCGAAAGATCCTTTTCCTACCTCGCTGCCAAAACCTGAAACACCCTGTCTCTCCACCTAAGGCTATCCATCCCAGCCCGATCCTCTGCCAAGTATTGCATCCAAAACGGCAGATGGGCTTTCAATGGCTAAATTGCCTCTCCAAGCTTTAATTGAGGAGAAAAATGCCCCCTTACAAGTCGGCCTGATTGAGGTTGACCTGAACAGCGCTTTACAGCACTCTTCCTGCTTCCTGCACCAACCAGGAACGGCCATGAAAGTAGGTAGAGACGGTGACATAGAAGCACACCCGTCAGACCTGCCTCTCCAGAGATTAGTTCAGGATGTGAGGGGATAGCGGCACCCTTCCTCATATGCCGGGAGTCTCCCTTAATTGGGGTACTTCAAGACTACACCATGAGGAAGCGGCGCCCTGACAGTGTTCTTTCCCGCACGGGCAGCCCAAACTTACGACATGATGAGGGATAAAGGCAGGAAGAGGTTTCTGTCTCACTATCTTGAGAAGTACGCATTCCAGAGCGTGGGGGAGGCAAGAGGAAAGGACCGTATGGCAGACACAGAGAGGGCAGCTGGAAATATCACCGCCTCACCCTTAAGGAACAGCTACAAGCCACTCATGCCTCCAGGGCAGCCTTAGAAATTAAAATAGATACATTGTGGTGGATGTCATATTAATCCGGGCAGACATGAAGAAGAATGAGTGGTGTGTGACCGCCTTAGAGGCCACCCTGAAAGAACACTCAGGGTCTATCAAGACCCTAAATGCAGTCGTTCACCACCTCAAAGAGGGCACCAGACAGCTCCATGCCAGGGCTGAGGGTGCAGAGGGTCGCTCCCATCATATTAATGACTGCTTCGAGGGAATACCTGAAAAGGCAGAAGGAACCAATGTTGGGAAATTCATTGAGGACTTCCTGTCTACTATGGTGAACACAAAAGGCTTTTCCCCTCACAGAGGCTGGGTGTTCATCAACGAAAGATAATAGTTTCCTTTCTCAATTCCAAAGGTAGGGGTGCCGTATTGCGAATAACCTGCCAGCAAGACCCACTCCTCTTTGTAAACCATGCAGTCATGGCAGTACCTGACTTCACACAAGAGTTACCAACATGATGGAGGTCTTTCAACTAATTCAAGTCGAAATTGAGGAAGCCTAATCTGCAATATTCAATACACTATCCGGCAAAGTTATGCATTGTGGACGAGGAAAAAGGTTTGTTTTGCACTACAACAGAGAATGCCTGGGACTGGTTGGAGGGGTGGAGCCCGGTTGGATTGAAACGGCGGGCCCTGCCTAATCTTCTCCGTCTGGAGGGTCCATTCGACGACACCACAGAGAATCCCCACAGAGTCCCTGTACTGAGGAAGTCACGGACACTGACTAAGTACTACAGGAAACCACAGTGGCCAATGGGTAGCGGGCCACGTGGCCCAGAACATTCCACTGAGGCAAGCAGTGATCACCACTAACCCTGGACAGAGAGTCCAGAATGGAACACTACACAGACTCACTAAGGATTGATGTTGTGTGGGGCGACAGATACCACAGGCATTGGGGGGGCAGGTAGGTCCACATGTGCAGCATGGGTATTTAGGATGGGGGTTCATGTTGGGGGAGTTGATACTGGTGCGAGCACACACGCGCAACGATTGGCTGAGATGTTATGGACTTAATCTTAGGACTTTGGACACTGCGAAGAGGGATGGCAGCTGAGGGGTATGAATCAGGGCTTACCTTCCACTCCTGGAATGTGAATGGGTTAGGGAGCAAACTGAAGAGAGGGGAAGTATCACGTTTTCTGATTAGACGGAACCCAGATGTAATCCTACTCACCAAACCCATCTAGGAGGCAACAACTGTGCTTTCTTGTGAGTGGTCACTACACACTCCTGGCACACTCTGGATTTATTACAGGCACTAGAGGCTTTTACAAACAGGTCAAGGTCAAGAAGTCACTCCCTATAATGGTGCTGAGCTCATGTATCGATCCACGGTGCTGCTATGCAGAAATCCTGGGAGACTGGGATGGGGAACAACTGGCTAAGGCCTCCTGGTATTTCCCACTGGTCTTCCAGGAGGATAGGCTTCGGAAGGCCAGGGACTGGCCGGCACAGATGACAGGCTACTGTGATAGTGGGAGTGGACTAGCATCTGGTCATAGATGTGGACCTCGACAAGAGTACACAGGGCCAGAGACATTTGGGTAGAGACACTCAGCTAAAAACGTTTGCAGATAGTATGGAAATGCTGATATCTGGCAAAAGGCACATCATACTGATCAATATTACTCATAAACGGCAGAGGTGGTAGGTTCCATTTCTAGACTTGACTGTATTCTGGTATCCCAGACTCAAGGGGGAGGCAATACCATGATACACACTACCGACCCAGCTGTGAGGCTGTATTGTGAGAAAGCTGCATTGTGGTCAAGAATGCTGCCGACAAGAGATGTGTGATGCAAGGCCATAAGTCGGGGAAGCTTTGCACAGCAGCAGTTACGATGCGGGCTGCGAAGTCGATGTAGAGTTCTTGCACTAACAGGATCCTTGCAGGAGAAGCGATGCATTGGTTTAGCTCAGGTTTGCATCACGCAGCAGATGAAATGAGTCGGTTCTGCTGGGTCCACAGGTTGGCTGACAGATCACCTTCAGACCCACTTCAAAGAGTCTAGGACTAGGGTGGCACCACTTAGCAGGGTAGGGCTCACAGATGGCAGAGTTTAGGTGCTGGATTTAAGGTGGTTGGAGCCTTCTGTCCCTGAGTCTGTAGTCAGGGCACAATCCAACTAGCTTGCAGTCATTCTGAGGTCCAGGGTTCAACAGATGCAGGTCCAGTCCTTCTTACCCAGGCAAGAGGGCAGCAGGCAACAGGTCAGCACAGCAGGGCAACAGTCCTTCAAAGCAGCAAAGTATCTAGAGATTTCCCCCACCTGAGGTGTCAGGCATCTCATTCCTCCTTGCCCTGGCTCCAGCTTATCTGGATTCACAATAGACTAGTGACAATCCATTTGTGAAAGTGCTCAGGCAGTGCTTTTGTGATGTGCTCCTGTGGCGGGTGACACCTCCTCCCCCTTGTTAACTCAGAGTGTCCCGTCCTGCCAACACCTATCTTCCCTTTGTCTCACTGTCTGGGAGCACTACACAAAGACCAACTGCCAGCTACACCTAATCATGGAACCCAGGAACAGGCAGCAGGCACCAAATGGCTTGGACAAGCAAATGGCAACCTGCTAAAAGTAGCCAAAAATACAATGTCTCAACCAGTAATCAATTTAGAGGACAGATACAAGGAGAGTATTAATTACTCAGAGAAGGGAAGAAAGGGAGATCACAAGAAGTTTGTAGGTAGAAAGTACATTCTTATTTGTAAGTAGTTGTGATAGAGCAAGATTTCGCATCGCGACTTGCTCGAGTCATGAACCTCGAAATCTGTTATAAACCCGTAATCCAAATTGTACGTTTTACTAATCTCCTTTATTTTGAGATGCGTGTGTATAAGTGAAGCTTGCCTATGTGTTCTACTAATATGATTAACCCTCGTCCCTAAAAATGTCCGCCGCTTTAGAATCTGCTTCTGCGCATGTGTTAGTCACACTCACGTGACTCTACGTAGATGTAGTTCTGGAGGGAAAGGGTGCGCATGCGTAATAGCCATAAGATGGCTACTCACTGTAATAACGTGGTGAAGCTTGTGCTGTTGCTCATCGTGTCGTTATGTGTTGCACTTACCCTTAACAGCATAGTATATTTTTATAATGATAAACCTGAAGTACGAAATCATGACATGTAATACATTTGTTTATTTCTATGTTTTAATTTGTTTTCGCTTACTTTTCATGTATCACGGGAAATGGGGGTCTGAAATCTATCGAGAGCCATCTTGAAGGTCCCTTCTGCGCATGTGCATGCAGCCAGAGGCAAATAACCTTGGGCAGTGGAACTCAGCCAGCTGGCAGCCACAGTCAAAATGCTCATGTGAACGTCACCTCTGACCCAGCAAGATGGAGTCGAATGTTCTGAAAATGTTACAATGATATTGTTCCTATTATATTCTGCATATTCTCTCATGGGAACCCCAATCTTGCTAGGCGGTACCTTAGAATGCAAAATAGGGCTTGAAGAAGTCTGTTCTGATTGGTGTGTTAACCCATCCTACCTTAGGACCAATCGAAATTTGGGATTCTGACACTTTGCAACATTGGGGGGTGGTACACTGACCCAAGAACAGTATATCTACCCTAGGTTCATCTAGGGAAATTGTCCGACTTGTCCGAATAGCTCACCTGTCACTGACCCAACGCACTCAATAGGTGACTGAATACAGAGCGCTGCGGAGCACTCTGTCCGAATTTGACCATAGGCTCTAAGGTTTTACTAAACCTTAAGTGCTGGCGAAGCACTTTGCTGGGGAGTTCGCTAACCCAATCTGGGTTCTGACTGATAGCTGCAGAGAGGGTGGAGCGCAGGCGTTGCTTCCAAACTGCGGGTGCTGGTCGTGTCCTGGTGGTCCTGTCCTGATCCTAATCTGGTTTTCCTGTCCTGTCCTGGGGTGTCCAGTCTGCACCTGCTGTCCCGTTGATGTCTGTCCTTCCTGGGGGTATTTCCTGCCCTTAACTGACCCGTGGCCAGGGTTGGTTTTCACACCAGTCTAGGTAAATATACTGCTGCAAACTCTAAACTGCACCTTTCTATTTTCTGTCTTTGCTTCAATAAAGACATACCTTTGCATATGAAAATTTTCCATGCTTTCCGCAACCATTGCATATCCTAAAGTCATTTTGCATTTAATTTCATAGCATGTTCCTATGTTACCCTACCTTTTAGAAATCATTTTCTCCATTGCTGTTTACAATTTGCTGATGTGGTCTATAATTTTCTCGTATAAATCTGACTAAAGTAGCTCCCAGATGCATAGCGTGTTTCTTTTTTCCTCGCTCTTCCTATAGATGTATAGGATCTCTGAATTTCCCTTAGTATAAGCACTTTTCCAATAGTATAACCCTAGTACGTGCCTGAGTTTATGAATGTCCATTCTTAGATCTCACCTCTGAATCCACATAGTATATCCCTGTTTTCCACTTCCCACATTTGCATTTATAAATGGTTGCTTTAGCATTTTTCCTATATGGATATGTTATTTTTGTCATCTTAGTTATTGATTGTCTGCTCGCAATAAATTGTCTGCTCACTGAATTTCAACTTTAAAGGTCTTAAAACTTCCCAGTTGTCCGTGGTTATTTGATGAATATCAAAGATTATTAAGTTGGGTTTGTAATTTGCTGCCTTTCCTTTTACAGCTAGCTCCCTGACCCATCGTGGTCATAGGTACCCGTAACGGTGGATGGTAAGTCGGGTACACTGGAAATAATCGTGAAGGACTCAATGGTTATTGGTAGTAGATTGTAAGGTCATCCGATCAATGTGTATATGGTGAATTGAAGTATATGGGCCCGAAGCCAGAGTGGCGAAATTTATTGGTCGGGTGACCTGCGATCTCTATCAGTTATTTTCTGGTAGCGAAGAGGATGGTTAGGGAATAGTTAAAGGTTAGGTAGGACTAGTTAGTCTAGCTAAGTTGGATGCTGCTAACGAGAGTAGGCAATTCGGGTGATCTGATCACTCACTTGAAGTGTTTGCTTTGAAAAAAATTATGAAATGTTTTAAAATCGTTATTCTTGTTATTATATTGTTATATGTATTAATCCATTCGTATGTAAAACGTTTACTGTGTTGTTGGAATCCCCGGGGAATTGAATAGCGAGTGGTGAATAGAATCCACTTGCTTTGAGGTCACTTGTTCCAAGGAAAGTTGGTGCAGGTTAGGCAGAACTAGAAGCACTAACTAGGGTTTTTTTCTGAATGTATGTTTGAATAAATGTTAGCGACGAGGTTCATTGGCAAAATTCCTATTGTGGCGTAACCTAGTAAGGGTCACATCTGAAGAATAGCAGGTTCACCGGAGCTTGGCTGAAAGCAAAGGGGTCCGCTGGTGAAACTTTAGACTTGGATATATCCCGGAAAGGTGGATGAGTCTAGGGAAGTAGCAGGTTCTCCAATGCTTGTGTGAAGGGTAGGCAGAAGGGATCTATCCGTAGTGTGTGAAAAGTAAATGGAAGTAGTTTACTTGCAGTGAAACAAACTCTTTCCTGTCTAGACACTTGAGCACAGTGGCGAATGTGTATTCGTTGTTAAATAACCAAGCACTAGCACTTTAGAAAGTAAGAAAGTTTCCGTTACCTTGTAAAGGAGGGAGTCAGTCGAGAAGCTGCTCTGACGTCACTCTGTGCCGCGCTGGGATTGGTAGACGCAGCGGGCGGGTAGCGGGGCTGGAATTGTAAAGGAGGGGTGAGCGCCGAAGCGTGAGAACTTTCTCGCGAAAGGGCCGCGCACCCGTTGGTCGAAAATATTTGAACTCGTGCATTTCATTGGCCGCACGAAAATAAAAGAGGCATTTTGATTGGAAGTGATTTCGTAAACAAAAGTCACTTGTAGGAATCGTATGTGGCATTCGTATAGACCACATACTCGACCCGATCCACGGCATATGGGATTTGAAAACGACCAGTGGAAAGGTGTTAAAAACGACATTATGTACGGAAATAAGAGAAAATTGTCCTTAGTGAACAAAGTGAAGAACTATTTCAAGAAGGACAAGCCGATTAAAACTAGAGAAGGGGTTGTAATTCCGCCACCGAATACTCCCGCATCTTTCATGATGTTTGATAAAGGGTACAACACATGTGTGTGGTTGGAAAATTGGGTGGAATACACGAAGGATGACGGAGTATTGGCCTTTCCATTAGACGGAACATTTAACAGCGGGATTCTATTTAATCTGAGAACCCGAATGAATGATTTACATCCCAGACCTAGATTAACGCAGTACGAAGCACTAGAGGAATGGGAAATCGAGGCTTTTGAAAGGGATAAGCCCAGAATGGATAAAGGATTAACTAAATTTTATCCAAAGTTGAAGCAGGAAGTCCGAGCCAAAAAGATGAAACAGTGGAGACAGAATATGATTGTAGAAGGGCTGTTTCCAATGATGCCAGCATGTGGGCCTCCTGGGGGGGAGAAGAAAACAGAAAAATGTAAACATTGGGTGCCCATTGGGGAATCGGATGATGAATTATTAGATGACCGATTTACAAGAAGCCCACCTCCTTATAATGAAGAACGTAGACCTTCTAGTGAAGGGGAAATTTTCCGAAGACCTCCTCCCCCGGAGGAGGCCAGATCTGCCAGTGCAGGAGGGGGTTGCTTCATACCTCCCTACCCCTAAAGTCTAGGTCCTGTAGAGAAGAGGGATATTTATCCAAGGATACCAGTTACTGGGGAGACAAGATACTCCCGTGAAAAGGACTTTTGCTCTCGACCCCCTTACGGAGGTGAAGCGAGACCCTCAGGTTCAGGAATGCCGTTCCTACAACCTCATTATGAGGAAGAACCAAGATCCCTAGGCACAGGAAGTTTGTTCCCAAGACCTAATTATGGCGAGGGACCAAGTGAAACACATCCCACTGCCCCGAGTTATGCTCCCACTCAGACCCCGCAGGTGTTACATGACAAATCCTTAGAAAGATTATTGGAAGAAAAGGAGCGGGAGGTTCTAGCAAAGCAGAGTGCTGAGATAATTCAGAAAATCTCCCAGTTAAATACCAGTCCTGAAGCTATGACAATCCCAGTAACTATCGGACCGGTGGTTCCGTTGTATGGGGACCGTCAAGGGAGTCCGAAAACTCCAGTAATTACTCCCGTCATAGCACAACCAAGACCAGAGCCCTTAATTGTAGATGAACAGACAAGCAAGTGCGAATCTGAAGCCTCGCTATTGGATCTGCCCATTAGAAATACAGGGAAAAGGATGCAGAAAAGACATAATCCTTTTAATACGAGGGAGATTCAAATGGAATCGACTTCTGGTACTAAGAGTGTCACGTTGGTGACTCCTGAGGAAATAGAAAGATGGAGTCAAGAATTAGAAAAACAAACTCCACAGACAAAACCTTTAGATCTCGACAAACTAAGAGTAGAAATAGAAGAATTAATGGCAGGAAATGTAGGATTAGACAGATTAAATACCTACTCTGAAGAAGAGCTGCTGTTTATTTGCAAAAGTCTTACCCGAAATGCCCGAGTACTCCATGAAAAATTTACAGATACGGCTGCTAGCATGGGAATAGATATTTCAAAATCGAAACCTTTGCAGAAACCCTACAGAGCAGACTTTTCAGACAAAGATTTAGAAAACCTGAATGTGTCAGGAAAGAAAGTACAGGTCAAAGAACTATTGACAGTGTTGCAGAAATGGGGAGATGTAGAGAGATGGAAAGCCAGATGGGCTAGGAAAAAAGATGAGGCCAGGTCTAAGCAGGCAACTCCCGAATTCGTTCTAAAGGAAGCTGACAAACCAGAACAGTTATGCCCTATGCGCGAAGTGACAGGTGGAAAATATGTACACGTTCCATGGTCCAGGCAGGATATTGTGCTTTTACTTATGACTTCCCGAAATTAAGAGAAAAGCCTGTGGATTGGTACCGGCAGGTAGAAAGATTTGTAAAAGTGCAGAAATGCTTGTGGAAGGACCTGGATGGGTTCTTCGACATAGTGGTCCCTGTAGATCTGTGGACTGAGTGTAAGATCGCCATAGCGTGGCCTAGTGAGGAATACGCGAGGGATTCTAAAACAGGAGAACCCTCTAAGGATGTGATGAGAAAATATGATCAGGTAATTCAGCATCTGAAGCTAAAAGTGCCCGCTAAGGAAACTGATTGGACCAAGATAGATAGAACAACGCAGGAAAGGGACGAGACTGTGCATTCCTTTTATGAAAGGCTGTTGCAGGTGTTCAAAACATACAGTGGTATAGATAACATCGAAATTAAAGACATGACACATTTTATTTACAGGTTTGTAAACGGTTTAAGACCTGAAATTTGTCAATGGATAAAAGATAACAAAATCTGTTGGCAGTCCAAGAAAATGGACGAGGTCCTACGGTACGCCAAGTACTGTGAGGACGAAATGGCAGAAAAGAAAAAGGCGTTGAAGGAAAAGGTGATGTGGGCACAAGTAAAGCTCGCAGAACAGCAGGAAAAGCAATTGAATAAGCTAAATAAAGCCACTCAGAACCAAGGCCCTGGCGGTGGGGGTGGAGGAAAGCCCCGAGCTAAAATGAGCAGAGAGGAAGCGAAAAAGAAATTTCCCTGCCACCAGTGCGGAGAAATTGGACACTGGAGAGACGAGTGTCCATATTTACAGAATGATAATATCCAAACACCTGATTTAATTCCACAGACGCAGAATGAAAAGCCAAGAAAGACCCAGCAGCAGGTAAAAACAATTCAAGTACCCCGAGCACCAAAGCCAACTTTTAAGGGTAAATCACTGCAGGGTGACGACATAGAGATCTGGGGAGGCAGTGAGAATAGAAATGCAGCAACTTCGCAGTATCTACTGAATGACACTTTCTTCTGTGACGACCAGTACTGACGGGGCCTGAGAGGGGAGGACGAGGAGTGTGTACTTGGCGCCTCCTTGCCGGTAGACCAGTCAGGGCCATACATTGAAGGAAAGGTCGACGAAAATGATGTCACCTTTCTATTGGACACTGATGCTACCCGTTCTACTGTGAGAACAGTGGACGTTCCAAACCTACCCCTCTCGGGAGAAGCAATCCAGGTAGTAGGGGTATCTAATCAATTGATTAGTACCCCCGTTACAGAACCCATGGAGATTTCAATAGGGAACTTTAAAGAAATGCACAGATTTGTCGTCTGTGACACCAGCCCAGTGAACTTACTGGGACGTGATTTGCTGTGCAAAATGAACTGTACCATCTTTTGCACACCAAAAGGCGTCGAAATTCAGACACCAGATGAAGATGGTATTTACAAGCTAATGTTAATCAGACCTGACTCAGAAATCAAACGAATGACTATACAGGACTTACCTGAAGAACTCCAAAAGACAGTGAAACCAGAAGTATGGGACTTTACAGGAAAGGATGTAGGATTAATGAAAAACGTAGACCCCATACAAATAGCAATGAAAGAAAATGCAGTGTACCCCAATACCAAGCCCTACAGAATGAGTGCCGAAGTAAGAGCAGGAGTTGCCATCGAAATACAGAAGTTGCTAGAAGCAAACATCATACAGGAAGTAATGAGTAGCCCCTGTAACTCACCCATTATGGGCATCAAAAAGCCTAATGGCAAGTACAGGGTAGTGCAGGACCTGAGAAAGGTAAACAAGATAGTGGTTCCTTGTTGCCCTATTGTTCCGAACCCAGCAGTGATTCTGTTTCAGATTCCCTGGGATGCTGAGTGGTTCACAGTGATAGACCTATGTCACGCATTCTTTTCGATTCCATTGCATCCAGACAGCAAATTTCTTTTCTCATTTGCTTTCAACAGTCACGTGTATGTCTGTAATAGGGTCCCCCAGGGGTACACAGAAAGCCCCTCTATCTTTAATCAGATCTTGAAAAAATGCCTTGAATCTTTAGTCTTACCTGGAAAATCTGTTTTGGTGCAGTACATCGACGACCTATTGGTGGCGTCCAAAAGTCATAGGGACTGTGTGATTGACACCATTGCCCTACTGAATCACCTGAGTGAAAAGGGACATAAGGTGGCCCCTGAGAAATTGCAGTTCTGTTCAAAATCAGTGAAATATCTGGGACACCAGATAGAAAAAGGCGTCAGAAAAGTCACCTCAGAGAGAGTCAGGATAATTCAAAATATGCAGTTACCCCGTACTCAGAAAGAAATCAGAATGTTCCTTGGAGTTGTAGGATACTGCAGGCAATGGATTGTGGGATTCGCAGTCCTGGCAAAGCCTTTGATAAAAATGACAAAGAAAGAAGCCCAGCACCCAGTGGAATGGGATGATGAAAGCTTAACAGCATTCACTAAATTACGAGATTGTCTGTGTACAGCACCTGCTCTAGGGATGCCTGATTATTCCAAGGAATTTGCTCTATTCTGTGACACTCGTGATAATTGTGCATTGTCAGTCCTAACGCAGGAGCATGGCTTGACCAGACGACCCGTGGCATATTTTTCTGCCACTTTGGATCCAGTGGCTGCTGGATTACCTGGGTGCTTGAAAGCGGTAGCTGCCACTTGCACAAGCTTAGAGCAGAGTGAATCCATTGTCATGGGACATCCTGTAACTGTGTATGTTCCCCATGCAGTTGTAATTTTGCTGACCCGAACCAAGACTCAGTATCTCACCCCTAGTCGGCTGACTAAATACGAGAGAATTCTCGTGGGTGCTGCAAATATAGCCATTACTCGGTGTAATGTCTTGAACCCAGCCACTCTACTCCCTGATTCAATGATTCTGGAAGATGGGGGAGACCACGAGCATGACTGCATTGACTTGACAGAGTTCAGTACCAAGCCCCGTCCAGACATTAAAGAAACACCCTTGCCTGTACATGATGAGGAATGGTTTGTGGATGGTTCATGCATGAGACACGAACTGGTGGGTCTAAGTGCTGCCTACGCTGTGGTTGCTTTAGACAAAATTAAAGAAGCATCCTGTTTATTCGGAGTAAAGTCTGCACAAGTAGCCGAATTGATTGCCCTGATAAGAGCTTGTAAATTGGGAAAAGACAAAAGAATAACAGTGTATACTGACAGCCAGTACTGTTATGGGGTGGTGCATGACTTTGGCCAATTATGGCTACAAAGAGAATTCCTGACTTCATCAGGTACTCCCATTCGAAATGGAAAAGTTATCCAAGACCTTCTAGAGGCAATCCAATTACCAAAAGAATTGGCAGTGGTCAAATGTGTTGCTCATAAAAAGGGCCTTGACCCTGTGTCATTGGGAAATGATTTTGCTGATCGGGTAGCAAAACAATGCGCTATGGATCGCATGTCAATGAATATCAGACTGGGTGGGACTGGAAACAGCTGCCAACTTATGGTGTTTGAAGAAGTGCCTACCTGGGATGAAGTGAGAGAATGGCAGCATGCTGTGCCCTGGGAAGAGAAAGAGAAGTGGAAGGAACTTGGTTGTCGGCCAAGACGTGAGGATGGTGTCATTGTGAGCCCAAATGGTATGCCTGTGTTACCTAGACAACTGCTTGCCCCTATGGCCAGGCTGATACATCAAGGATCACACATTGGTAGAGATGCCATGGTTATGGTATTTCAACAGACCTGGTATAACCCGAAGTTCAGGAAGGTAGCAGAATCCCTTTGCCAAAGGTGCATGACGTGTCAACAGTTCAACGCTGGCAAGAGAACAGTAGTTGAACTGGGAAAGATTGGAAAGTCAGGGGGTCCCTTTGTGAGAATACAAATTGACTTCATCACCATGCCTCGTTGCGAGGGAAAAAGATATGTCCTTGTCATTGTCTGCCTATTTTCAAAATGGGTGGAAGCTTACCCTGCCCCACAGAGTGATGCCTTAACGGTAGCCAAATTGTTACTGCGAGAATTGATACCTAGGTTCGGGGTTCCAGTCACTATTGAATCAGATAGAGGCGGACATTTTCAGAATGAAGAGATGGACCAGCTCTGTAAAGCATTTGGAATCACACAAAAGCTGCACTGTGCACATCGTCCAGAGGCTTCTGGAGTGGTAGAGCAGATAAATGGCACTTTAAAATCACGGCTGGCAAAAATGTGTGACTCAACTGGAATGAATTGGATTACTGCCTTGCCTCTTGTTCTGATGGGACTCAGAAGTATTCCAGATCGGAGAACAGGCCTGAGCCCCCATGAAATCTTAATGGGAAGAGTGATGAGACAAGCATGGGTACCAGGAAACAAACTGTTAAGCATTACTGATGATTTGGTGCTTGAGTACTGCAGGCAACTGGGTGACCCAGTGCGTTCTATCTCTCGCCAGATTGAGGCAGACGCCGTCGCCAACCCGACAACTCCAGTTCACAAGTTGGTTCCTGGAGACTGGGTTAGAATAAAGAAGCACACTCGTTCGAGTTGCCTTGCACCGAGGTGGGGAGAAAAACGCCAAGTAATACTGGTGACCACGACAGCGGTGAAGTGGGCAGGCGTTTCCAAGTGGATCCATGCCAGCCATACACAAAAGGTAATTCCAAACAAGGAGCCTGGAGCTGAAGGTTGTCCAGCTGAGGGGTCTGCGGATGTCGGGCCTGAAGTAGCTGATGATGAACAGCCGAGCACCAGCCCAGATGATTGGATACCCATAACCAATCTCCCTGGAGACCCACTCAGAACAAGAGAGCGAATAAACGAAGACAGAGAGTGGAATAGAGAGGTCGAGATAGGCACAGGCGAAGACCCTCAGATTATTGAGATTCACATCAAGTCTGAGGACGAAGAAGAAGGTCAGACAGGGACAGAACAGGTGATTGACACACCTCCACTAACTCCTGAAATCGAAAAGGGACAGACTAGAAGTAGTGTAAAGGTTCGAGCAGAAGAAAATCAAGGGATCGAAGTGCTTGAACAGGATCAGATAGAATTAGAAGAACGTGTTCAGGACACAGAAACAGAGACATTCAAAAGCAAAAACCAAATTTCACCTGAACCAGGCAGAAGAAATAGATACAAGACCTGGGACTAGTCAGACAGGAAGGGAAGAAGCAGAAACAGAAGTGCCGAAAACAAGTGAAAACAAAGGAGCATTAGAAGAAAGCCAAACACAGTGCCAGCTAAAAGACTTCAGAAAAGGAAAACTATCGAACCAAGATATATTAAGAGACTAAGGCTGAGAATAAAAACGGTAGAAGAGAAACTTGCTGACAGAAGAAAAAGCATACGAATAGCGGAACAAGCTGGAGAAAGCTCCAAACGAAGGAGTGATCGAATAAAGAGACTGAACGAAAAATATCAAGATCCTGAATGGACTTACTTGATTTTGGAAAATCTTGAGGATCTTGACATTACAGACGAAAGCGACGGGGAACCGATTGCTGTTTACTCTGCAGAGGAAGAGGACGAACCGCCGTGAAATTACTCAGCATAAAGATTCCTGTGGAAGGCCACAAAGAGGGGTTGAAAACTTCTTCTGAGCCAAAAATGTCTGATTCAAACGTGAGTGGTAGACCTAGCCGCAGTTGTTGCAAAACATGCTGCAAAGTATGTGTATGTAGTATAGTTATTGTTATATTAATTTTGATAGGCCTAACAGTTTTCATTCCTTTTATGGTGAGCAAAAATACTAATATTGACCCTACACAGATTATAACTACTGACACTGAAGAACTGACAACACGAAGTGTAGAAAGACGTGAAAAAGCACTCAGACAGACAAAACGAGACTTAGAAGCATCAGATGAGAAAGGACTACATTATCATGGAGTTAAGAACCAGACTCATTTAAATGTTTTCGCAAACCTGTTAGTACATTATGTAGAAACTATGGAGATAGAAGACTGCTATGTCTGCATGAAGCTACCTACTTCTGTGGCTGAAGGCATGACATATCACCACCTACCTTTGACTTACGGAATTTCTTGTAGTATTTTAGCAAGCTTATTTTACAAAAGAGGACCATTACAGTACTATTACTCTAACTCAGACGTGATATTTTCTGAACTTCCTATACGTGGAAATCTGAATCCTGTACATACTAAAAGTGACGTTACACGTTATATGGGAGAATACTTTCTGACTATAGGTACCATAGACCTAAATGACGCACACAGGGACAACTTGACCTGTTCATTACATGAACAAGAGAAAATATTTTTGAACATGGCAGAGAAAAGAAGGGAGAGTTTCCAAAGAAAGGCAAATGACAAAAGACAGAAAACCCCAAAATGGGCTGAGGACATGGAAAGCACCTCAAATGGCGGAGCAGGGCCTGCTTTGTTGCTGGATTTCGAGAAGAAAGGGAAACTCTGTCTTCATCGAGAGAAGACTAGTTATTATAATAACATTTTCATTGGTTCCAGTCAATGTGAGCACAATTACAAGGTAATTGGAGGTTGGGGTTTCAAAAATGGGTCAGAACCTGTGTTTCCCGGAATTTATTATATATGTGGAAACAAGGCTTATTTCAAATTGCCGGATCACTGGTATGGAAGCTGCTACTTTGGCATTGTCTTCCCGAAAATATACCATGTGAATGAAATTGCTGGAAGCAATGAAAACACTAATGGCTTAGTGCGTAGCAAAAGAGAAAGCGTAGGAGAAATAATGGGTAGTATTTTTAGTGCACTGATACCCGGAGTGGGAGTGGTTCTGAACACTCACAGAATATGCAAATTATCCACAATAGTGGATGTATTGTCTACGGACACAGCTCATGGATTTCTGTTGGTCAATACCGAAATGGTTGCGATCAGATCAATGGTTTTGCAGAACAGACTTGCGCTTGATACCTTATTAGCAAAAGAGGGCGGAGTCTGCCGGATGTTGAAGGCGCAACATTGTTGCACTTACATTCTGGACAAAAGTGTACAGCTCAAAAGATATGTGAAAAATATTACTAATTTGGAAAAGGAACTCAAACCACTCGAGGTTGACAGTGCCTGGAAGAGACTGGTTGATGGTCTCTCCAATGTAGGTCATTGGTTTGCTAACTTAGGTAGAAGCTTATTGTTTAAGGTACTGATGCCAATTGGAGTTATAGGTTTTATCCTATTCCTCATATTCGTCTGTTGCAAATGTCGCAAACACACAAAGAAGTACCAAGTGAATGCGAGAGGAGTGAAACGGAGTGCGGATGAACTTGAATTAGAAGAAATGAATAATCAGATTTACAAAAGGGTGAAAAATTCTCACCCTACCAAAAATGAGAAAGAGAAACTAAATCGCCTGTTGGAGGAGATAGAGTTGTACAAAGTGTGAAAGAAAGTTGGCATCTGGTTCCGTTATTTTGTGATGATAGTAAATATCATCAAAGAGGGGATTGATAGAGCAAGATTTCGCATCGCGACTTGCTCGAGTCATGAACCTCGAAATCTGTTATAAACCCGTAATCCAAATTGTACGTTTTACTAATCTCCTTTATTTTGAGATGCGTGTGTATTAGTGAAGCTTGCCTATGTGTTCTACTAATATGATTAACCCTCGTCCCTAAAAATGGCCGCCGCTTTAGAATCTGCTTCTGCGCATGCGTTAGTCACGCTCACGTGACTCTACGTAGATGTAGTTCTGGAGGGAAAGGGTGCGCATGCGTAATAGCCATAAGATGGCTACTCACTGTAATAACGTGGTGAAGCTTGTGCTGTTGCTCATTGTGTCGTTATGTGTTGCACTTACCCTTAACAGCATAGTATATTTTTATAATGATAAACCTGAAGTACGAAATCATGACATGTAATACATTTGTTTATTTCTATGTTTTAATTTGTTTTCGCTTACTTTTCATGTATCACGGGAAATGGGGGTCTGAAATCTATCGAGAGCCATCTTGAAGGTCCCTTCTGCGCATGTGCATGCAGCCAGAGGCAAATAACCTTGGGCAGTGGAACTCAGCCAGCTGGCAGCCACAGTCAAAATGCTCATGTGAACGTCACCTCTGACCCAGCAAGATGGAGTCGAATGTTCTGAAAATGTTACAATGATATTGTTCCTATTATATTCTGCATATTCTCTCATGGGAACCCCAATCTTGCTAGGCGGTACCTTAGAATGCAAAATAGGGCTTGAAGAAGTCTGTTCTGATTGGTGTGTTAACCCATCCTACCTTAGGACCAATCGAAATTTGGGATTCTGACACTTTGCAACATTGGGGGGTGGTACACTGACCCAAGAACAGTATATCTACCCTAGGTTCATCTAGGGAAATTGTCCGACTTGTCCGAATAGCTGACCTGTCACTGACCCAACGCACTCAATAGGTGACTGAATACAGAGCGCTGCGGAGCACTCTGTCCGAATTTGACCATAGACTCTAAGGTTTTACTAAACCTTAAGTGCTGGCGGAGCACTTTGCTGGGGAGTTCGCTAACCCAATCGGGGTTCTGACTGATAGCTGCAGAGAGGGTGGAGCGCAGGCGTTTCTTCCAAACTGCGGGTGCTGGTCGTGTCCTGGTGGTCCTGTCCTGATCCTAATCTGGTTTTCCTGTCCTGTCCTGGGGTGTCCAGTCTGCACCTGCTGTCCCGTTGATGTCTGTCCTTCCTGGGGGTATTTCCTGCCCTTAACTGACCCTTGGCCAGGGTTGGTTTTCACACCAGTCTAGGTAAATATACTGCTGCAAACTCTAAACTGCACCTTTCTATTTTCTGTCTTTGCTTCAATAAAGACATACCTTTGCATATGAAAATTTTCCATGCTTTCCGCAACCATTGCATATCCTAAAGTCATTTTGCATTTAATTTCATAGCATGTTCCTATGTTACCCTACCTTTTAGAAATCATTTTCTCCATTTCTGTTTACAATTTGCTGATGTGGTCTATAATTTTCTCGTATAAATCTGACTAAAGTAGCTCCCAGATGCATAGCGTGTTTCTTTTTTCCTCGCTCTTCCTATAGATGTATAGGATCTCTGAATTTCCCTTAGTATAAGCACTTTTCCAATAGTATAACCCTAGTACGTGCCTGAGTTTATGAATGTCCATTCTTAGATCTCACCTCTGAATCCACATAGTATATCCCTGTTTTCCACTTCCCACATTTGCATTTATAAATGGTTGCTTTAGCATTTTTCCTATATGGATATGTTATTTTTGTCATCTTAGTTATTGATTGTCTGCTCGCAATAAATTGTCTGCTCACTGAATTTGAACTTTAGATAAAGGTCTTAAAACTTCCCAGTTGTCCGTGGTTATTTGATGAATATCAAAGATTATTAAGTTGGGTTTGTAATTTGCTGCCTTTCCTTTTACAGCTAGCTCCCTGACCCATCGTGGTCATAGGTACCCGTAACGGTGGATGGTAAGTCGGGTACACTGGAAATAATCGTGAAGGACTCAATGGTTATTGGTAGTAGATTGTAAGGTCATCCGATCAATGTGTATATGGTGAATTGAAGTATATGGGCCCGAAGCCAGAGTGGCGAAATTTATTGGTCGGTGACCTGCGATCTCTATCAGTTGTACCAGCACTACAATACAATATATGCAAAAGTAACCAAAAGCATAAATGTGCACTTAACATGCTTGTGACAGTGAATGGCACAGTGACACAATGGGGTTAAAAACTGCGTGAGTAGCGCAAGGGAATGTACAACAGAATAAGTAGTCAACAATACAATGGAGAACATACACAAGATAAGTATTTTTATTTAGGCTTCTTGGGTTGACCACAGTGACACCAGAGGTTACACTGGGTGGTCGACGGCGTTTCGACCTGTTTAATTCCAGGTCATCATCAGGACCAGGTTACTTAATTCAATATAGTGCTGTCTAAAGTTAAAGGAGAACAAGTATGATGCCCAGAGTAAAAAGAATTTAAAGGAGAAAATTAAATTAGCAGGGTGGTGACGGTGGAAGGAAAAGCTACCTGTTGTGTTAGCTTAGGAATCAATCCAGATGAAGTGTGAAGATTCAGGGAGTCCACCCGGCAGGCAATGGTGGTACGGAGGATCAGAAAGGATCTCTAAGGAAGGAAAGAAAATTAAGGGAAATGTGGCAATTCGTACGAAACAGGAGTGTATGGGAAAGTCTGTGAATACCGCACCAGTGGGATGGGAGGAGGCAAGGGAATAATTACCTGCAATGGAGATGCGGGAACTACGCCGGGACATGGGGTCCGTGTGGAATAATTTGTGCTGGGAACAGTAGTTGAATACTGAGGTCATGTGGATACAGACCTCAACTATGGAGAGAAAATGGGTTAGGAATTGGCCGAGTTCCTGAGGGTGGCTGCACAGTCCATGAAGGATTGGGTAGCTGGGATTTGGGGGGGGAAGGCGAGAGGACTAGTGCATACCTGTCAAGGCGAGGCCATGGGTTGAAGACGCAGGCCTCCTGAAGTGTGGAATGAAATCCGGCGGGAACATGCGGTGGAAGAAATCCAGGAAGGAAATGAGGCGAGGACGGGTGAGTGAAGCGCCTCGTACAACCAGCAAGGAGTACTGTGATTGTGCAGAATGGCAAGGGACTGCTAGGAGTGAGCCCTTGAATGGGGTCACGTGTCATTGGAGCATCCTGCATCTCGACTGGTTTAACGGGTTAACTCCTGTTTCTCAATTCCAACTTTCTAAAAGTGGTATTTTCAGAATTGTGAGTAAAAATCCAACTTTACCATTAAAGAGGACTTTTAATTGCAATTCTTTAGTCACCAAACTGAACTTGTTCTCCTGTTCCCAACTGGAAGTTATACCTTATTAAATATAATACGGTAACTCCAACGTTATCCTAGGGGAGAGGTAGGCCTTGTAGTGGTCAAAACAACTTTAGGAGTTTTTCACTACCAAGACATGTTAAACTTAACAGTACAAGTACAACTTTTTAAATACACTGCACCCTGCCCTCCCAGCTGGTCAAGGCCTACCCTATGGGGGTCATATAGTGACATATTATGTATCAAAAAGGAAGGGTTGGGCCTGCCAAAATGTTTCTTTTGCGAAATCAAAATGGCAGACCTGAGACAATCGCATACCTGAGACATGTTTAAAGGGCTACTTAAGTGGGTGGCACAATCAGTGCTGCAGACCCACTGGTAGCATTTAATTTACATGCCCTGGGCACAGGTAGTGCCACTTTATTAGGGACTTACAAGTAAATTAAATATGCTAATTGGGTACAAGCTAATTCTACATGTATTAGGGATAGAGCACAAGCACTTTAGTACCTTTTAGCAGTGCTAAAGTGTGCAGAGTCCTGTGACATTAACAACTGGGTGTGACTCTAACAACAGTCAGAAAGGTTCCCCTACTTGAAGAGATTAATGATAAACACACCCCAACACATATAACAACTTTCGGCGTTGTGAGCTTCTGTGTTCAACATCAGAGGCTTCCATCAGTCAATGGGGATTATGTGGGATCCTCACATAGCCTGCAAATAATTTTGACATTAGGGTCTGAGCATGTGCAAGTCATGAGAGCTATTTTTATATTTCAACAACTTACATGGTGGTGTTGTTATTTATTTATCTCCATTATTAAACTTCTTCCTTAAGGCACTTCATCATTTCATATTCGTAATTATTATAATTCAGTAATGTTGTCTTTATTTTCAGATACTGCTGATACAAAACAAAGCCTACATGAACACCTTTTCTGGGTGAATGCAACCCTAATCAAAGTCAACAGGCTATCCAAGGTACAGTAGAGCAAGAAAACCTAGCACTGACATACCAACTGTTAGGGCTGGATTCTTATCTAGATTTTTTATCTTACCAATCCTTAGAATCCGCGGTCGACTGGACCTTTGTTGTCTGCTAAGCAGTGTAAAGGGAAGATTCTCAATTTCATAACTTTTGACAACTTTGCAAATAATCAATTAGATCAATTTAAAGGACCACTGACTACGAAATGAAGTTTAAAGATTTATTACAAAGCCAAAAATAACTGAACATACAAGCACCTCAGCAAGAGGTTCAGGAAATAAACAGGCACTAATACAAACATAATCCTACACAAGAGTCTCAGACAACTCAAGATGTAAATCAGTGTAAGTTCAAGAAGCATCAGGCAAACTATGATTATTCCTGCTTGAAGCCTTGACTGCATTTACTCCAACGGAAAAGAAAAGGTTAGTCTGTCCCTACACTAACTCTAAGGTGACATCCTTACTTAGCATCCCTCCCAGGCAAGAGAAAAAGGTGTCAGCAGTGAAGATTTCCTAAGAAGTACTCTCACTTTCCATAGGTAAGTAGCCTAAGCTACAGAGCTTGTTCTAAGATGCACCTTCCTACACCCCTCTCCTGCCTGCCAATCTGTGTTAGGTCTACTCTAAGACTGCATTCTGCTCCTTCTGCCGTACACCCTTGGGGTGCTGTCCCTAATACAAAATCCCAAAAACAGTAAACACGCCCAAAACACACCCCTTCAGGCAGGTGCATCCTCCTGGATTTTTCCAGTAAACCGTCGACTTCATCCAAAAAACGTTGCTGTGTCCTTGGGTGCCAGCACCTTCTCCGCCAAATGTAACATCCCGCATTCCGATTCACTCCCTTCGTTCTTGCTCCTACCAACCTAACTCCTAAAACAATGGATTATTCTACCTAACAAGCGATGTGCCCTTGCACCTGCAACAGAAACATGTGAGAAAGCAACCTTGTGCACGCTCTAAGTTACAATTCGAAATTCAACTGAGAGCAGGAGCCTTTCCTAAGGAAAAATACATATTTCGGGTCCACATCGTTAGCTAAGCTGAGAAAATACAGTTAGGCCTCTACTGGCATTTTCATGTTTCAGGCCTTTACACGTTTAAATGTATTTCTAACATTACACCATAACCATTACATTAATTGTTCCAAAGCATTACATTTCATTATATTTCTAAGACATTATTCTTTCTCATGTTAGAGCATCACGCGTGTTTCATTAATAGGCAACCTACAAGTGCAACTTCTAATATGGCACGTTTATTCCTAATGCAACATTTTAAACACGAAGCAATGATTTCTACATTACTTAAGGCTTATTCTGGGTTAAGGTACTACATTAGTCTTCGAATAACATGAGAACACATCTACATATTGCAATATTCTCGGCCTAGTACTACATCTCAAAGAGTCACACATTAACACAGTCATCTAAATATGTGGATGCTGACTACCCATGATTATAATGCACCCCTACGAATTTCAGAATAACATGGCGCTCTATCAGTCCCAACAAAAATCTAAATTAGGGAGTGAAGAGGTGGTGCTGATCAGCACCAAGGTGGACGCACCCTCCTCCAGTAAATGGTTCAGATAATCAAAAAGGTCCAACCTCAAGTAGTTAACTGTGAGTCCAGATATTGTTGGCATACACAGTGTTTGTTAAAATACCCCTCACACACCAAAAGGGCCCTTGGTGTCATGCTTCATCATCGGGGTCTTCCCGTTCCGCTGAGGGACGGGGCATGCTACGACTAGCGACTACGCTGGAGCACCTTGAATAATTGTGAGTGCTATGTGAGTTGGAGTGAGTGTAGGTAGGGTCAGGGGTGTTTGGAAAAGTGAATCTAAAATGATACCTGGCTTTGTGAAAGCAAAAAACTATTTATTAGTCACAAGCTGGTATCGTTAAAAAAGGTGTAGCGGAGACTGTTAGGCTTGACAATGAACTTAATCTCCTAGTGGCGTCAACATGTTTCGAGGCAGAACGCCTCTTCGTCAGGACGGGGTCTGGTCCCTCTGTCACTCACTAATGTTGATTCACAGTATGTGTAATGTGTATATACAGGTGAAGATAATCTATACCTATGTGGTATGTATTAATTCCTATAGTGTACAGTCCTATCAGTATTGCTGAATAGTGGGCTGTCAAAAGCAGGGGTTAATGCCCCATGAGCCGATACGGATGAGGGGTAAATGGAACTTCCAGTGAGGCTTTTAGTGAGAAGTTGGCAATCCACTGACAACAGTAGCCAACCATCCCTAAGAACATCCTGACTTCTCTCTGAGTAGAAGGCACCATTATGCTCATAATTGCCTCAATCCTGTCAGGTGACACCTTCCTCTTGCCTTTTTCTATTCGACGACCCAAATACTGCACCTCATTCAAGCAGTACTGTAGCTTATTTGGCGACACCTTCTGTCCATTTTCTGCCAAATGATTCAGTAAGGCAATGGTATCAATCCTGCATGCGTCCTCAGTCTCTGATGCAACTAGGAGATCATCTATGTACTGGACGAGAACAGAGTTCTATGGCAGTACAAGACTCTCAAGGTTCTTTTTCAAGATCTCATTAAAGATCGATGGACTCTCTTATACCCCTGAGGGATACGACACCATGTTAAAACACGGTTTTCCAGTTTAAATGCAAAAAGAAATTGGCTCTTCTCGTGCAATGGTATCAAGAAGAAAGCCTGACAGAGATCAATCACAGTGAACCACTCCGCTTGGCATGGGATCTGAAACAGTATCACAGATGGATTCAGTACCACTGGACAACAGGGAACAACTATGTTGTTAACCAGGCGTAAATCCTGCACAATCCTGAATTTCCCGCTCGGTTTCTGCAATCCCATAATAGGCGAGTTACATGGACTGCTCATTACTTCCTTCAGAATTCCTTGCATAATCATGGACTCGATCACAGGCTTTATTCCTGCGACTGTCTCTGGTGTCAAATTGTATTGGGGCGTTCTGGGGAACTCAACAGTCTGCTTGATCTGAATCTTAACGGGCTCAACTCCTTTGATCAACCCTATGTCTTCACCGGTAAAGTCCCACACTTCTCGTGAGACTGAATCTCTCAAATCAAGTGGAAGTTTTTCTACTGTCACCACCAGAGTTACCTTCTCCTACTGTAAATCCTATCTACCCCTTTCACGAACGAGGAAAAACTGGGTTTGGTAATTCCTCAAAGGGAAAACATTGAAAAATTAGAAGGAATAGCTTAGGTCGCCCATGTAAATGAGTATTCACACTGCCACAGAGTAAATACAATTAACTGCTCGTATGTTTTTATGAAGCGTTAGTGGCTTGGTGGGTTAGGAGGGTGTGGGGTTGACAACATACTTTAATACCAGGGTTTCAGCCCCATTAACTTCTGCCGCCCTGGGCAAATTGGCGAGAATGCCTGGTTGTAGGGTCACGTTTAATTCTGTGAGAATGTTTCTCAGACACCCCCACTTTTTGAGTTTCTGTTCTGCCTATAAAAGAAAACAGAGTAGTTTAAGGTCCAAATCACATTTCTGCCTGCCTTACTGACGGTGATTTTCCACTATGTTGAATCACACCTTGTGGAATTTCCCATCTAGAGAGTTAATATTGGTCAGCTCGAATCCTCCTGTAAATTTGCAGATTTCCCTGACTTATGTAGATGCCTGTGAATCCCTAGAAAGAAAAAAGACACCCTAAGGTGCGAAGAAACTGGTGGAAGTATATTATTCACTTTTGTAAAGGAGGCCTTTGTGAATCCGGCCATACAAAATAGCTCTCTTCGTGCTTAGAGTGGCAGAGAAAATTCAATTCACCACAAAGTGTTATTTTGATTGTATATTAAACAAAAAATCACGTTATGGAGAAAAAAGGAAACAGAAATAACACTGAGGCCTTGTCTGAAATCTGATTAGAGGTAGAAAGAATGTCATGGACCAGGGACCTCCTGCATGTGGTCACGTGTTTCTGTGCCGTGCTCCCCAGTCCCCCCTCAGTTGTCTCTGCTCAGAGCAGCCAGTGATGAGTTTAAGTCAGTCTCACACTCCAGGTCTCGCCTATAGACAACCTTTAGCTGTTGTCGAAGACGTATTGTGGACACAGGGGTAGGCAAAAAGCCAACTAAAATACCACCCCCTCCCCCAATTCGATCGGTACCTCAAATGCCATCAGGAGAGTGAGGCTGGTAAGGTCTGTCCTCCCTAGAAGAGGTCCTTCCATCTCTCCTCTCCATTAATCTCTCCACCCTTTAAGCCTTTCATCCAGCGTCCATTTCACCTGTCTATTCATGCTCCCATCCATCTGTCTTTTCATCTAACCCATCTATCCTTCCTTTACCATCCCATCTATCCATCCATCCACCCACCCATCCATCCATCCATCCATCCATTCATCCATCCATAATTTCACCCACCTTTTATCAATCACCCATCCTTTAACCCTTCAATCCAGGTTTCCATCCATCTATCCAAACATTCATCCTTCAATCCATTCTTACGTGCACCCACCCATGCAAATATAACTTTACTCTTCCATCTCTCAAACCTTTCACCTTTGTATCCATCCTTTTATTGACCTCTCCTTCTTGTCACAGTTTCTTTGTTCTTTTCACATTTCCTATATTTTATTCTTCCTTTCTGCCCTCCCTTTCTCTTTCCCTCTATTTTACTCATTCTTTCTCCATCTGTTATGGTTTCTACCCCGCATTTAGAAAAGAAACACAGTAAGTTTTTATATAGTGCGAACTCAACCCAAAGGTTTTGGAGCGCTATACATGATTTATTATTATATATTTTTTTGTATGCATGGGGAGATTAATTGATTTGCCCAGAATCACAGGATGTTAAGCTGACCCGAGACTAAAAACCCATCTCCTAAATCGACAGCTCGAGCATTAAGCCACACCCCAACCACAAGAGTAGAAGCATTTTCAATATTATATACAACTTGATGCAAAAACCAACCATTGACAAAGCCAATAGTCTTGGCTTCTTGTAGGTGTAATATTACTTGTATTATATATCTGGATGCAATGACATAAGCAGCAAAATATCAGTAGGGTGGCACACTATGCGATGCACACATTTATAGCTTAATTGCTTTTAAGCCACACCCTTTTTTTGTGTCAAATCTGTTTATTAGCATTTAAAAGGTTTCAATATGCAATACAGAAAAAGATCAGGTAAGCATGACATTGCAGCCGTGTCATTTCAGTAATCAAGTGTCACAGTTCAATATAAAGTGGAATCATGTAGCCGCACTAGCGGTGCCTCCTGGATGAAGCACATGTGCTCGGGGCCGACTATTACAGTTAGAGCCCAGGTCAGTGCCCTAGATGTGTTCATGACTATCGGCTGGCTCAGTTGTGCACATTAGCATGTCTATGAGGCGGACCCGTTATCCGTGGACTTTCGCCCAGAAATGACATTAGTCTAACATTTGAACAAAGAGAAAACTTAAACAGTAGCGACAAAACACATACATCCAACCGTACCAATCCTCCTCCCCCCCACCCCCCCCCCGGACGCCCACCCCTTTGCACATCTACCTCTGTGGGCAAGTATGTGTCGCAGGCTTGCGTGATTAATGTCAGTATGAGCATGTGACAGGTTATCCGGACAGTGAAGCACCCCATGGCGCACGCTAGCTTCTCAGGCCCTGTGCTTTAGTCGCATCAGCAACTGGGTAGTTGGCTCCGCCCGGAAGCCGCAAGGCAGTAAGCATGTGCTCCCATTGTTCCGCCATAGGTTCTTTCCGGAGCCCCGTCGTTTCCTCCTCCTTATGGCTATCCATTCCGCCCGGGCCCATGCCTGAAGGGAAGAGACCCATGCCTGCGCAGCAGGCGGTTCGCGCGCCTTCCATCGTCTCGTGAGGAGACGCTTCGCCACCACCAGCCCCAGGTCTAAGAAGCGGGAGGATGTTTTATCTTTGGGCGACCTCTTGAAGTGGTGCAAGACGTACTCAGGCGAGTTAAAAGGAATGTTGCGTCCTGTGCACACCCCAAGCATTCCATGTATCAAATTCCAGTAATCATCCAGTTTAGGGCAGTTCCATAGGAGGTGGACAAGCCCTGCATCCACCTCGTCGCATCTGGGGCACGACGCATCTGAGCGCTGGAAGTACCTATTAATTAGCTCGGGCGTAAGGTAGGCTCTATGGACGATGAAGAGTTGTATCTGACGAAAGCGCATGTTGCGGGGAATGCGCACCGAGCTTTTAAGGACTCTCTCCCACTCCTTATCGGCCAGTGCCCGATCCAAGTCTCGCTCCTACTTGCCCCTGAGAGGTATCCAGACTGACCTCTGTGTGAGCTCTTAGCGACGCGGCAAACCAGCGGACCAGGTCCCTGCCCCTCCCCATAACGTGCAGATATTGTATGGTTAAATGTTGTGCAGGTTCTGTCACCATATCTCCCCATCTAGCCGTCATCTGTGCTATGAGCGAGCGGTACAGCAGGAACCCCCCGGGGGGTAGCCCATCCTCAGATACCAGCGTCTCATAGGCTACCAGTGCTCCATCTCTGAAGAGACTGCCCAGTGTCTGAATATCGGCCTCCCTCCACTGCTCCAGCATGGGTGCGTGATGACCCCTCCACCCCCCGGGGAGCCCTCCAAAGGAATGGCCGGCACGGATGGGAGTGCCTTTCGAGCGAGGAACATGGCTCTACGGAAACATTTGTATGCCACCGCCAGTAGCAGTGGAGTGGGCTTCTCAGGCGCCGTCAGCGGGTGGAAGAGCTTGGTGACACGGCACAAGGAATACGGTGGTTAAACCGTAGCAGTGTCTTCCCTACCCCTGTCGGCCAACCAGCGGGCAACCCATTGCAGTTGCGCAGCCAGGTAGTAGTGCTCAAAGCAGGGGGCAGCTAGCCCCCCTTTGTCCGTTGGCAAAAACAATTTCGAGAGCGCTAGCCGATGCCGGGACATGCCCCAGATGAAGTCCCGCAGGACCGCGTGGAGCTTCGAGAAGAAGGAGGCCGGAATAAATAGTGACAGATTGACAAAGTAGTAGAGGAGCCTGGGAAGCATTACCATTTTGGCAAGGGCTACTCTGCCTGTGATTGTCAACGGGAGCGTGGACCAGAAGTTTATCTGAGATCTGAGTGCTGTCACTGCCCTCCTCAGGTTTCTGTCAAACAGGTCCACTGGCTGGCGATAGATCTGGATCCCCAGATACTTAAAAGTGTCAGCCTGCCATGGGAATCTCGTGCCCCCTAGGCAGTACTGCGGGTCCTCCACCCCGCTATCAAACGCGTATAAGCAGGATTTGGCCACGTTTACCCGAAGTCCCGAGCAGTTGGGCCAGCTGTGTCGGTATGAAGTGCACGTCTCGCACAAATACCAGCAGGTCGTCCGCGTAAAGCGAAACCTGGTGCATTGCGTCTCCGAGGGGGATTCCCGCATCCAAGGTCTGCCTCATTGCCGCCGCCAGAGGCTCCATTGCTAGAGCAAACAGTAGGGGCGACAGGGGACAACCTTGCCTGGTACCCCTGCCCACCGCCACTGCATCGGAGATATAGCCACACCCTTAATTGCATTGGTTACGCCCCTTTGAAAGATCCCCAAGTATTTTGATCCCACTCAAAGCCCTGGTCTACACGCGTGGTCAGGTTCTTGGCGCACATAGCCTTGGCTTCAGCGCACACAGACGTTACTCTGCCGCACACAGAGGAAAATAATTAGAAAATAATTAGAGGGAACATTGCTATGGTGTATGGGCTCTAGTTCTAAGTTGTATTTATTGTTCTCAACTTCTTTGCAGGTGCTGCAGGAGTGGCAATTAAAAGGTAATGCATAATGTTAGCCTCTGTGTCTTCAATGAAATCTTGATTCTCTATTCATTTTAATCGGAGAATCGCCATTCTACCCAGAGGTTAGGGGTGACTATTATCTCATACATTCATCAGAGGTCTCTCAATTGTCTATGCAAATCTGTTAGACAAGCAGCAGAACCCTGTGAAGTATTAGTCCCTTCCTTCTCACATGTCCCCCCCTCGACCCCACTTATAGTGCCTACTAACATTGTCCACCATTCTCTGATGTCCTCGAGAAGTCATTCATCCTTTCTCGCCATACACATATGAACCCCCTTAGCTAACAACCATTCTCTTACATCTCTTATACACAGATTTAGGGGAGGAACGAAGGTTGGAGCAAGTGGATCATTACTCTCTTTTTGGTTATCATCAACACCAGGGCTACAATTTGGTATGATTGGTTCCTTTTTTTGGCAGTAGGAAGGTAACTCAAAATGCAATACACTAATAAGATGACAACCATATTTCCAGACGTTCTTCTCAGGGAGGCTATGATCTATGTCCATTATTCCACCACCTCCAGGCGCAGCCATATTATATGGTGAAAGATAATCCAGATGCAGAATATTAAAATGAGTGAGGCTGAATCTCACATTGCTATTCAGTTTTTTATGGTAAGTCAATAGCCTTTTCCATTCCCTAACCATGAACTGCATCTCATTGTCTCTCTTGCACACTTCTCTAAGATAGACAGGGGTTTATCAGTCAATCCTGAATGAGTCAAGAGGACGTGGAGTGGCACTTTTCAGAGACATCAATCCTTGACAAATGTGTGACTATAGGGCGGTGTTCCCACAACGGTCCCGGGTTTGGAGAATAAAATATGAAACTAGGATGCTGCACCTGGGGAACAAGTAAGGTTTAATTAGCAACCCTAGTTAATAGGTCAGACTGTGATTATAAGTATTACAATTATCACAAGGGATATATAACCTGAGGAAGGCCAGTGACCCAGAACGGCAACCACAATTGGCTGAAACATGTTGGTAAATGCAGATCGGGAACAGGAGTGGTAACTTCTCCTAAACATCCTTGTTGATTTTTAATCCTGCCAAGGGGGACCAATAAATAAAAGTGTTTGGATGGTACCTCCTTGGGTAGTTTTATTTCACATTTTTCTCTGCACAAGTGATCCCTCGCTAGGTAAACTTTTCCTTTCTTCTTCTTTTACTTTATTCAAAAAAATCAGCGCTCCACCCAGAGTGTTGGTCTGCACCTGGGTGTCTTTAGCGGCCCTATGATGAAGCATGCCACTACATAGTGGGTGAGGGCAGTATTAAAAAATGTAAGGATTTCCCCATCCATTTATTTACCTTAACCTTTTTTGATTACGTACTTAGGATAGAGGCACGGAGAGAGTGAATAACTGCAGGCTCTCTACCATAGCTATTTTTAAGTCCTTCTCTTTTTGTGGGTTTCAATTATTTAACGAGGGGAGTTAGAGGAGGCTCACTCCCTTGTCTCTCATTTTGTGGCTTTTAATCCTGAATGAGTGCCTTGTAAACATTAGGTACAAGTCTTCCTCCTAGAATGAGGTCTGTAGTAACTGTCACTTTGGTGAAGACAAGTTGTTGCCCCAGAGAGCCTCCGAATGTCAGCAGCCCGGCCCTTGTTACTCTAGCAAATATCAGCAACTGCCAACCCCAATTGAAATTGTGTGTCTAGCTTTCTCAAATGTCGATAATCTGTCTCCATCATGTAGGTCCCCAAACACTTGACAGGCACCCTCTCCCTATGCAATCGTGACAGCTTCACGTCTCAGTGGTGGAACTGTGGAAACCCACCGATCTCAGTTCCTGTCATAAAGGAGACCTTTTTCATAATTCTCCTTACCACCTGGTCCCATATCAAAGATAGCAATTAAATCAGTGGGGGAGTCCCTCCCTTAACCTGTTTTGATGCCAGATTTGAAGAGCTCAGTTTGATTTCCAGGTAGTGTCCTGCAAAACAAATACCCATATTACATAACATAACATAAATAGTTTTTAATATACATTAATTTTATATTTCTCAAATGTATATAATTCCCAGATTCCCAAATGTCCAGTATAGCTCCTGACACAATTTCACATCCCTATTAACATATATGGTTTACACCTGCACTAAAATAACACAACTAACGCACTGGACTGTTATGGTCGAGCAAGTACCTTGAACCCAATCATCAAACGAATAATGCTGAATTGCACATTTGTAATTTAATACAAGTCCAGCAAGAGGCAAGCACTAGATCTTCACCACCAACTGGAACATTTCTAAAATAAACTACATACCTGACATTCCTGAAAAAGTAATGTGACAGTCAACAGTCATACAAAACTTAAAAAGACAAAGCACTAGAAAGAGAAGAACAGAAATACAAGCCACGACTGGCCCCAAAAGATTTGTTTCAATAGATATTTCTGACCACCAAACAAAGACTCATAGAAAAGAGAAGTCATTCTCTGTGATAATGATAATAATGAAAAATAATGATAGTTTTCAGCAAAGCTAACAAATATACTAACCCTACCACAATGCACTATCTGGCGAACAGATGGCACTTTCAAATCCTGTCCACCACCATTTGCCTATTATTCATTATCCACCACCAGGGCAAAACAGTAACATGCCACTCAGTTATGCAGTCCTGCCCAATAAACAATGCACAAAAAATCAGGAATTGTTAATAATTATTAAATAGAAATTACCATTTGATACCCACATAAATAGTCATGGTTTTACAGAGGCACTCAAACAATCCTTTAAATATATCCACACGCAGCAATCCAAGGCTGTTACTTTAGTTTTAATCGAGCTTTATGGAAATATCTCCAAAAATGCCCAAAATATTGTACTGTATTGGTGTTTCTGTACACTTGAAATAGCACTTAGACGCAGTGTTAACACCTATAAGTACGTAGGCATAGATAGGAATGGTGAGGAATTTGTTAGTTTTCTGGAACACAGGTGGGTGGGAAAATTCAGTGTGAGCAAGGTATTGAAGGGTTAACTAAATTAATAAGAAGTCATGGCATGATTCTGCAATGAAGCAAGGCTGAGATGTCCCTAGGAAAAGCATAAGCCAACTGGTGTCTGAAATAAGCGTTCAAGTAGTCAACAGTGCCGCTTCACAGATTGTGAGTGTGTTAAAATGCATTTTACATGCTATTTTGACTAGAGACAGCCTTGAAAACCAACCCTTACAACCTTCCAGACGAAACTAGAAGTCAGTGTGCAACATGCAGAGGAGGCTCCGCCGTTGGAGCAAAGGAGCCTCGCCCCACTTAAATGCCCGAGATGAAAAATAAATGGTTCAAATGGTGTGATTCAACTAAGTGGAAAATCACCACCAGTAATTCATTACCATTTTATTTTTCAGCCGCCTGACCAGACGGGGCGGGTCTAAGTGAGAGCAGCAGGGAGGGAGATGGGCTGAATGTGCACTTTTTAAAGTGTGCATGACCCTTTGGCTGGCTGTCTTGCGACGGCCAGCCAGACATGCGCACTAAGATACAAGCATTTGCAATGCAATAGGTCTCGCATTATGAACGTTTGAGCTATTGGTATTGTAAATCACACATTTTTTATTTATGTGTTGGTTTTAAAAATAGAGAAATTAATAGCTTTGTCATTTACAATGCCAATACTTTTAACTTTTGCAAATGTGACACCTATAGCATTTGTAATGCTATATGTGTTGTATTTACGTGACTTAGATATTACAAATACCAATGGCTTTTAATTGTTTTAAATAATGAATCCTTAAATAAAAGTTATTGTAATTTATAATGGCAATAGCTTAAACTTTTGTAAATAACTTTTGTGAAGATTATGTTCAGTGTATTTGATTGTGATGAAAATCCAAGAACAGAAGTGAAATATTAACATCTTTTTGTGACGTTTGTAATAAAGCTTGAAACATTGAGAGAACATATTTGAACCCGTTGTTGTTGAATGGTTGCACAGATTGACGCTGTGATGGCGCTGAGTGATGCTGTGGTGTTCAGTGAGGCTGTGCTAGCGCATAGTGATGTTGTGGTGCCCCTGAGTGATGCTGTGATGGTGCTGACTGATGCTGTGGTGATGCGATAGGTAGATAGAGTAAGTACGATAGATAGATAGATAGAGTGAGTGCGATAGGTAGAGTGAGGGCAATAGATAGATAGAGGGAGGGCGATAGATAGAGTGAGGGCGATAGATAGAGTGAGGGTGATAGATAGAGAGAGGGCGATAGATAGATAGAGTGAGGGCGATAGATAGATAGAGTGAGGGCAATAGATAGAGTGAGGGCGATAGATAGAGTGAGGGCGATAGATAGATAGATAGAGTGAGGGCGATAGATAAAGTGAGGGTGATAGATAGATAGATTGATAGAGTGAAGGGCGATAGATAGATAGAGTGAGGGCGATAGATAGAGTGAGGGTGATAGATAGATAGAGTGAGGGCGATAGAGTGAGGGCGATAGATTGATAGATTGATAGAGTAAGGGGCGATAGATAGATAGATAGATAGATAGATAGATAGATAGATAGATAGATAGATAGATAGATAGATAGATAGATAGAGTGAGGGAGATAGCTAGATAGATAGATAGATAGATAGATAGATAGATAGATAGATAGATAGATAGATAGATAGATAGATAGATAGATAGATAGATAGATAGATAGATAGATAGATAGATAGATAGATAGATAGATAGAGTAATTATGTGGCGTGTAATTATGTGCACTGAGTGGTATTGTGTGGAGTGTGTGTTGCATTTAGTAGAGTGTAATTATGTGGTGTGTAATTATGTGGCACTGAGTGGTATTTGGAGTGTATGCTGCATTGAGTGCAGTGTAATTATGTGGTGTGTAATTGTGTGGCACTGAGTGGTATTTGGAGTGTATGTTCCATTGAGTGCAGTGTAATTATTTGGTGTGTACCTATGTGGCACTGAGTGGTATTTGGAGTGTATGTTGCATTGAGTGCAGTGTAATGATGTGGCGTGTAAATATGTGGCACTGAGTGGTATTTGGAGTGAATGTTGCATTGAGTGCAGTGTCATTATGTGGTGTGTAAATATGTGGCACTGAGTGGTATTTGGAGTGTATGTTGCATTGAGTGCACTGTAATTATGTGGCATTTAATTATGTGGCACTGAGTGGTATTTGGAGTGTATGCTGCGTTGAGCGCAGTGTAATTATGTAGCAAATAATTATGTGGCACTGAGTGGTATTGTGTGGAGTGTATGTTGTATTCAGTAGAGTGTAATTGTGTGACGTGTAATTATGTGACACTGAGTGGTATTGTGTGGAGTGTGTGTTGCATTCAGTAGAGTGAAATGATGTGGCGTGTAATTATGTGGCACTGAGTGGTGTTTGGAGTGTATGTTGCATTGAGTAAAGTTGACATCCACATTGGGCTCTCTCTACCTTCCGGAGGTAGGAAATAATGATTGAATTTGTCCAAGAAAGTTACAAACTACTAAATTCAATCCTTGCTGTAATTGTGTAGCGTCACTGAATTATAAGTACTGTATATGTGCGATGTTTATTTCACGTCTTGGCAATGTGGTGTAGGTTGGGGACTGGACCACGCCAGTACACAACATCCCATCACAACAGAACCTTCAACATTTAGACATTTATAATAGTCTTGCTAGGTATTGCTAATACTTTTCCTAGGTTCTCCTTTTATAACAAGTGCATAAAGTAACAAATTGAATAATAAAACAAGGCACACCAAGTATTAGATTGTTTATCGACACTTAATAATATATGAGTTTTTCCCCACTTCAGAAGACTTAAAGGGTTAGACAGCTAGGCCAAGTTATAACCATCTCAGCTGCATGTCCATGGGCAGGCGCTTAACCCCCCAACCTGTCAACAATGTGTCCAATCTAGCACACCCAGTGGGAATTTAGGGTCATTCCACCAGAGCCATGTCGACTACCTGGGCCATGGCTTCGAATAGCTATATTGCAGATTTGCAATGTAGCGCCCTGGGTGTCTTGTTCTACTTCTATCATGCATGACTGCCCAGAGGTAGGTTAACCTCATGCACTGGGGTTTGGCTACATAGTGCAGCAGGTTACCTTGACCTCTTATAGTCTTCTTATATCAGTTTCAACAAATCACGTATATTCTGGCTTTCTAGTGTTTCTGGTGATTTACGTAAACAAATTGGCTAGCTAGCACTTGGCAGGTAAATTCTGGCTGGCTGGATGGGTCAGTGAGCTGAGCACTTCCTGTCGAGGGCTGTGATTAACTAGAAAGTTTGCATCCCGGCAAAGCCCACTTTACCCCCCCAGAGGTCAGAAAAATGAGTACCAACTTCGATTGAGTATTTTTCATTATGTATGCAATAAGTTCTATTTAAAGTGCTTTGGATAGAAGATCGATAATAATATTACATTAATATACACGTGATTATGTATCGGATGGGATTACTAAGATTACGATGAAAAAATGCCTTAATTCTTGCTGTTGATCTAATTGCTCCAACTCACTGTTTGGAGTTTTGTAGCCAATCAAAGACTGTGCAGGCACTGCTCAGCTGTGGGAGGGGCTTATGAAAAGTAAGATGCTACATTTAGGTTTTAAAGAAGGTGCAGCTGAGTGCCTACCTTGTCAGATAGACTCCCATTATGATTGGGTAAGGGCTGGGGTGGGGAACAATAAATCAGAGTAATGAGATTAACGGTAAATAATCTAGGCATTACAGTATGACGTGTTCAGGGGATTAGGAGTGCTTTCGGGCAGCCTGACTCCTCACACCGGTTGTAAATTTGGTAACCAGAAGTAAATGCAACGGCGCCTTGTCGCCAGGGCCCCGCATGTCTGATTTAATGCACGTGCCACGTGAATGTCAAAGTGATGTAAAAATCCACAGAGAGCCAGTGCTTTGTAACAGTTCCTGCTCAGAGCACGAATGTTCCCATAACATACGGCGACATGGGTCTGGGAACATCGCCCTATTTCTGACCTGCAATCAACAGAGAAGCTACGACTGGCGACGAGGATCAAAAAGCATGAAAAAACAAGACGCTACGATCATCTGCCATTTCAGGGACTACGGAGATCAGCTGCTGCAGAGAATTCTTTACAACTGGAAACTGATGAATGGCAAAGCTCAACGAGTACAGAACAGTCAGCTGAGTAGACACACCTCCCCGGTGGTATGGTGGGGGTTATAGTTTTACAATTCACTATGAATACAATACGAAATAGCAATAGTATGGAAGCGAACTACAAATCCAGAATGCTAAAAAAAAAAAAAACTTTCCCGCTGGTATCAAAAGCTTGTCAGTAGCAGGGAAAGACCTGTCCTGGAATTTAAACATAAAAGTAGGACAAACGTTGCAAGAGTGAAGGCTGAGTGTGATTATAGACAGATGAAAAAAGAGATTCATTTTAACTTTAACATTTTTTTTTGCAGGTTTATTTAGCGCGAACTCGAACCGATGGTATTGGAGCGCTGCACTTTAAATGAGCACCAGTTACGTAACACAAGGACATATTCATTTTTTGGTAGGCACGGGGAAATTAAGTGATTTACCCAGAATCACAGGATGCTGAACCGTCGCCGAGGATCGAACCCGGTTGCCCAAACAGCTTGAACTACGATATGAATGTTCTAGCAAACTTGGCGGCAACATATCGCTGATACTGCTATGTCAATTTCTTCTTTGATGAACTGCCTGCATATCCTGCCATTTCAAGATGGCCACCTAGTCATTTGGAGTTACATAGCGATTACTAGCGCAACATTTCAAACGAGGTCAAACATTGTCCATAATGTGAATTGTACAACAAAAATAACTCCATATGATGATGTCTTTTGGTATCAACTTTTATTGAACCAGCAAGGTATACATAGGAAACTCTGTTCTGTTTCTGTTACTTATCCCGTTTGCAAATGGCGCCCAGAGAGACGTCTGTTAGTAGTGTACCCGCCTCGAAGAGTTGTATCATCTGGCATGACGATCAGACGGTCATTGACACTTTACATGGAGGAACCAGGAACGGGAGAAAGTGTCGCAAGAGCAGCTAGATACACACACCACAGAAGGAGAAACATTATTAAATGAGCAGGTAAAACCGTAAAACTAATGGAGAAAAAAAGCGAGTGGTGACGACGCGAGTGGTGTGCATGCGCGTCACTGCAAATGCTCTATTGCGCGTTCTAGCAAGCTCATCGCCCTCAAAGTAGCATTTCTGAGAGCCCCAAAATGTCTCGGCCGAGACCAGAGCATGCGCTGGTTCAGGCCGAGACCTAACAGCTGGGTTAAAGCAAGTGCAGACCTGAGATAGGTCGCTCCCTGCTATCAGGGCACTGCTTTCTTGCTGGTGAGAGCAGCGCCAGGATGGAACGATATCTGGAGTGAGGATGTCCTGTAGTGAGGTAAGTGTATTTTTATATATTTAAATTTTATTTGCAAGAAGGGTACCTTCAACCTGCCATGGTAGCTGGGAAGGCCAATGCAGGTGCTGGGGGGGAGTGTGGTTCTCTGTGGGATAGATGCACTGTGCCAAGGGTGTTTAAACCTAGTCACCTGTGCATTAAGTTGCATTGGTGCAATTTAAAGGTGATTGGCTTTGATTCCCGTTGTCAACAAGCAGAGTAAAAGCAAGTGACCGTGAGTGAATCCAACTTTCTCCAATTTGTCAAAGGAAAAAAAGTCTAAGTCAAAGAAGCCAGCTAACAACATGATATTGTTTTATAACACTGACACAGGAGCTGTAAAAAACTGAAGGGCTGTGACTTTGGACACATTAATCACTAACTACAAAAGCACCAAGTGTTTTCAAGTACTATCCATAAATATGAGATCAGGACGTTTGAGAACTGCAGTTGACCCACGAGAAAAATGTAAGACAAAAAGACGAGGCAAGCATAACTCAGAGGGCACTCTGGAGTTATACAAAAAGAATACGGGCAATAAAATGAATACCCCGCCGGCATCTATTGCCCTAATCACATACCTGCTAAAACCATCAAAGGGAATAAAAAATCACTTATTGACAGTGATTCAGAAATGAAGTGTGGACTAAATTCAATGGATTACATACGAACGAACAAGAGATGCAAACTACCGGGTCAAATAATATTGATTATGACGACCAACCAGGAACAGAATCTATATACAAGAACCAATTGACTGATGACTCCCTATAACGGGCAGCGATGGAGGAGACTCAGCAGCTTGAGGATTCCATATACAAGAGCGAGCAGATAATAGTAAATACCTTTTCTGACAGCATGCATTAAAACTAGCAGCCTGCAAAGCTTGGAAGCTAGCACAAGCCAAAATCCACATCCATGAAATTCCTACTAAGCATGTTAAATGCAACACCCCTCGGCTGGCCGCAATGTTCGCGGATGCCCTTGATCGAGGGGCACTCCCAGTATCGCTCCGGGAGTCGGTCATCGTGTCATTCCTCAAACCGCACAGAAACCCGCAACAGTTGTCATCCTACCGCCCGATCACGCTTCTCTCAGCCGATTGCAAGATCCTAGGGAAAATTCTGGCTGCCAGGTACAAGCAGATATTACGCCCCTTAATACACCCAGACCAGAATGGTTTTGTGCCTGGAAGGAACACGTCCCAGAACATCAGACGGGTCTTCCATGTTCAAGATCAGGTAGGAGACGCCTTCCCACGTGCGGCTTGTATCATCTTAGATCTCGAAAAAGCTTTCTATACAGTGACATGGTCCTACCTCTTTGAGGTTCTACGCCGGACGGGAATAGGCCCAACCCTTTTACAATACACTCGGCTCCTTTACACTAACCTTACGTCCCGTGTCATACTCGGCAAATATATCTCAGCCCCCCTGCAAGTCGAGAGAGGTACTAGGCAGGGCTGCCCCCTCTCACCGCTGATTTTTGCCTTGGCAGTGGAGCCGCTAGCGACCCGATTGCGCTTAGAGGGCACGACCTGGGGCATTCCCATTGCTGATACGATCCACTGCATATCCATGTACGCAGATGATCTCCTACTGTATGTCCGGGACATCACCGCGGACCTCTCCCCCATCTGGACGATTTTGTCCGAGTTTGCAGAGGCGTCGGGCCTCAGTGTGAACTGGGAAAAGTCGGTGGTGTACCCGCTACACCACTCCCTTGACTCTCAGGAGATCCGGATGGGCATGCAGCGCCTCTCTTGGACCACAGGTGCCCCCCGTTATCTGGGGATTCGCCTGTATTGTTCACCCGCCTACATCTTTGAGGGCAATCACGGTAAGGTTCTCGCTGGCATTCGCGCCTCGGTGGGTTTCTGGAAACACCTCCCACTGGCCCCCATCGGGCGAGTAGCCCTGGCAAAAATGATCATTGTCCCTCGCTTACTGTATTTTTTCAACAACCTCCCGGTTGTGCCTCCCAGAAGTTTTTTCCGCGAACTGGACTCGCTGCTCCGCACCCTGGTATGGGGAAATGGGCGGCATAGAATAGACCTCGCCAAACTTCGACTGTCCACCACACAAGGGGGCCTGGGTGCCCCTGATTTCGAATTGTACTTCCTAGCAGCACAACTTCAATGGCTCTCATACTGGATGACGGGAAGACACTCCGGGGAGACTCACACCACGCGCGGCCCCATCCCTGTGCCGGAACTATGTCGGCTGCTGCTCCCTGGCACCAAACCCCGCCGGACCTACCCCTTGCAGGTGTCCATGTCCCGCCAATGTATGTTGTGAATTCACCGCATGGCGGCGAAGACCACTTGTTACTCCCCAAGGCTGCCACTAGCGGGGTGGCTGCGGGGCAACTCCTACTTTACGAGCGGCATGGTACGCGCATGGACGGAATCTGAGGTCACGGAGGCAGAGACACTATTCGAGGAGGGCCAGCTTCGCCCGTTTGCACAACTTATGGAGGACCATGGCCTCCCCCCAGGGCAATTCTTGACACATCGCCAACTTATCGACGGCTATCGCCCTCATGGAGATCTAACGGTCGGTGAGCCCGCGACACACCCCATAATACACACTATCCTCTACATAGGGAGCGGAAGACACCTAGTCACATGGTTGTACAAGTCCACCCGAGAACTAACACACAAGCCGCTACTCACCCTGAGGATGGTTTAGGAGGACGAGATTGGGAGACAACTACATGACCGGGAGTGGGACAGAGCGCTGGAATTGCCAAAGAAGGTGTCGAGAAACGCGCGGTTCAAAAACATACAATACTACATTTTACACAGGGCCTACCAAACCCCGGCGCGCCTCCAGCGATTCTATCCTGACAGTCAGTTCTTATGCCCCAGATGTCACTCCCCGGACGCACACTTCCGCCACATGTTCTGGGACTGCCCAACCCTTCAGCCCTACTGGTTAGCCATCCTCGACTCCATTAGCACCCTCACAGGCCTCACCGACCTGCATTCCTGGGAGGCAGTCGCCCTGGGGACATTCCGCAGGCCAAAAACACACAAGGTGCAGATCAGATATGCTGCGCTATCCTTACTTCTAGCCAAGAGAAACATAGCCATGCAATGGCGTGCGCCTGCTGGACCCTCACTAGAGACGTGGGTGGGCGCGGTGAGAAAGTGGGCGGCAGCGGAGGAGGACGCCCTCCGGGAGGAGGAAGCTAAAGGTCAGCGCAAGCGTCCAATCTCTCTAGAATGGGCCACCCTATCCCATCAGTTTCTGTCATCTCACAAGCGTGATACCTCAAGTCCCTCCCAACACGCCCCCACGCCCCGAGCGGCATCCACGCCTTCATAGGGAACAATCGACATGGACCCCCCCCATTCCCGAGTCCACCTCGCTGGGCCCCGCCTTTGTCCACCCCACTCTTCCCCCCTCCAATTTTTTACCCCATAGATGCGCCCAGTGCAATTCGCCTGCCCAGCTCCCCTCGGCTCAGTCCACATCCCTCTCCCTCCCCCCCCTCCTCCCCAGTTAGTTTGTTCCCATTCGGGGCCTTCCCCTCTCTCTTTTCTCTCTTCCTCCCTTCGCAGGGACACTGCTCTCTTTACCGAATTCCCTAACCCCGCAAGCAGTCCCCCTGTTCCACTCTCCCAAATTCCCCTTGCGCTCAAGCTACATCAGTTCTAAGCGGCCCATGCCCCCACTCCATGAGCCCATGGAATACTGTACACCTCTCACGGGCATGTCTGTACTATTGTATCACCTTCACCGCATTATGATGTATTGTGCAAATTATTTACGTTGACAAAAATCAATAAAAAGGTTTTAAAAAAAAGCATGTTAAATGCAACAACAGGAGCCCTAAATATACAGTTACACAAACTGGAAATTCAAATAGATTTTTTGCACACCCTTTTCTATGTTAGCTGCGGGTATTGATTCCAAATTAGAACATCTGAATGCATTAATACACTGGGCAAAAACAGAAACACCTTGTGACTGTGCTCTAACAGTACACAACTTAGATACCCTCACAAAGGTCCTGGGAGAATCAGCTAATTAAACATAAACATTAAAGATAACTACCACCTTACTGAGGCAAACTGGGACAGAATTAATAATTCAGCAAATACTTAAAGGATACTAAACACTGGGATTCGAACAGGACTTAATTGAGGTTCTTGTTGGGACAGAAAAGTCCCTGGCACAGTGATGGATGTGCACCCCTACCTTAAGTGCCCCAACTGTAATGATATCTGGATCCCTGATGCTGATTTGTGTTCTCTTGGGCTACTACAGATCATGAACGTGCACCATGACATAGGCTTGTCTCATGAATTGCACCCTTTTGGACCAGCGGAGGTGCGCTCCCATCGTAGTTATGAAAGAGTTCTGGCTTTGCCAGGAGTTAGGCAGCACAAGCACAAGCACGGTGGTGGCAGCATAGACTGTAGTGATCAGTAGGAGTAAACAGGTGCTTTTGCCTGTGTCACTGGATTGAGCCATACATGTTGACTTATTTAAAGTTCCACTACTGTGTGCTTGACTCACGCTTGGCCTACATCGGGTTAATGTGGAGGGCTGCGCAGTGTCTGTGGGTTATGTATGTGCGAAGTGTATAGATGCCTGTTAATTGTACAATACTGGGATGGTGCAGTGCCATGCAGTGTGTGTATATTATATTCCAACTGCCTCCAACTAAACTATTAAAAAAACAGAGATAATGCTGTTTGGCAAGGCTGAGCAGTATTGGTCAGCAGATTGGTGGCCTGCTGAATTAGGTCCTGCCCCTTTCCCCAAAGTGGTAGCAAAAAATATCCGTGTCAAGCTGGACCAAACACTTTCTATGAGGACCAAAATAGCACCTGTTTTTCCACCCTGAAACTGCTCAGAAAAACCTTTCCATGGCTTCCTGTGTCATTGAGAAAAACTCTAGTCCTGACACTGATTACCAGTCACCTGGCCTCTGGAAATGTTGTGCTAGTAGCAGTAAATGAGTCATTGCTAACCAAACTCAAAATCAAACCAATACCCCAGCCCGCGTAAACTGTAACCCCCCCCCCCCCCCACTGTTATGCCTCTGCTCACATTTTGAGGACCCTTAATTGGCTCCCCATCAGGAAACAGGCTATATTCAAACTGTGCTGTCTAACACACAAAGCATTAACTACCCAGCTTCCCTGACACTTGTTTAACAAACTCAGCTTACAGCAGCCAACGCATATGCTTAGATCTGCAAACAAAGCTCTTTCAAAAAATCATCGTATTCACAATGCTAAATTTGGTGGCAGATCTTTATCCCATCTTACCCCATTCCACTGGAACAATCTTATTTTGCAAATTCGTATGATTCAGGATAATTCTGCTTTCACAAAACCTCTAAAAATATGTTATTTAGCAGGTTTTATGCATTTGGCGTTTCTGGGTGATAGTGCCAAGATACACCTTTAGGTGTGATTCGTTCAACGCTATATCAAATGCCTTTAACATAGCATAACATAACCTATGCATGTCCTGCGCGTATGTGTGCCTGTGAATGGTACAATACATGAAGGATGTTGTGATGTGCAGTGCATGTATGCTATATGCTGGGTGTGGATTTAAAATTGTGACACTGTGAGCAGGGCATGTATCAACATTCTCTACGCCGTGGTGTGGGAGCTTTAAAAATGACCCCGCTCCCTCACTTTTGTTTTAACACTTGCGGCCCTCACGTGTTTCTGTTAAATTCCTGAAAGGTTTAGGACGGGACTCCTGCCTGTCCAAGAATGGGACCAGATTTACCACACCACAGTAAATGCCCTTATGCCCACCACTGCGACCCTTACTATGCTTTAAAAGTTACTACAATCTAATATGTAATGAAAAATGTTGTTTTGGCCTTTCTTTCTCCAAAGTTTTTCTTGGGGGACCACCCCCCAAACTGACCCTAGTAGTGGTTGTTCACTGCACTTGCTCCCTACACACCATGTGGGGGCTGGTCTCACTTTTACTTTGTTATCTCTGATTTACTACCTGTGTCTATTTTTGGTGCTCTCTGAAAGAATGTCTATGGGTACATATGACTGGGTGGGTAATCCAATATTTTCTGTGCTTTGAAAGTTAATACAATTGAATATGTAATGAAAAATGTGCTGTAAAATTCACCATATTGTTCTGTCTTTTTCCAAAATTTCCATTGGGGGGAGAACCCCTCAAAGCCTCCTAGTAGCGGTCGGGCTTGCTTGCTAAGCTCGCTCGCTATGCGCCGGACGGGGGCTACTTTGGTAAAAGTTGCCAGGGTTGCTTTCAGTTCCCAGTCCGGCCCTGAGCTCAAAGCCCTCAGAATGGTCATGTGTCAAGCAGCCAGTCGAGCTGTGCGAGGAGGAGAATTTCAGCAAAACTTCGGCTGTAATCTGGGGGCCAAAGCCTGCCAGTCTCACAGCTGGGAGAGGGGACATAAATGAGGGAATCCAAGACCACCTATTCCCGGAGCCTGAAGCATCAGAGCCTGGTTGCTTGCCAAGACCATTGTGCCATGTAAGAAAGAGAAGAGCCCTGAGGGAGTTAGGTCCAGTGGGGGATACTATCAATTATATTGTGGTAGTGAGGTGTGAGCAAACGGCTACTGCACCGATCAGGTCGTTGATAAAGGGCAGGAAAAAGTCAGCAACCCCGGTAATCCATGAACGTTGCTGTCCCGATTGGGACATCGATCATGTGCAGGTTGTAAGTCGGTGACCCCGAATGTCAGGTGGGGCCACTGAGAAAATTTCTGCCAGGCTTATCAGGCCTTAGCCTGTGTGTAGAACTTAGTCAGTGACCCTGTATGCTAGGAGGTGAAATTGTGAAGATTGCTGCTTTGCTGATCCGGCCGTAGCCTATATGCGGAGCTAAGTCGGTGTACCCACATGCCAGTTGGGGCAGCTGTAAAGATTTCTACTGTGCTAATCAGGCTGTAGACCATGCACAGAGTGAGGACAGTGACACTGTATGCCAGACGGGGCAACTGGGACAAGGCAAGTAGTGCGGTCTATCGAGACTGTTATCATAAGAGGCCACCGTGGTGAGTCGAGTTGGTCCGAGCTGTGACTGAGGACCAGAACCAGGAGCCTCACACCACCCCACCTCCTGTGGGGAAGATCCCCAAAAATTTACTAGCATCGTATGAGCACCAAAACCATCCCCAGCCACTGCCTCTGCAGGATCGCATGTCAGGAGCTTGAGGACACCTGACAGCCCCCCCTTGCCACGTGTGAGGAACTTACCGGAGACAGGTGCTGCAGCTTCAGAACCCGTGAAGGGGTCAGGCTCAGGGACTCCGATTGATCACATCTTTCTGATGAAGGTAAGACTGATATAAGGGCCAGACCCTCTGCTGGATCTTGCCTGCCACATAGTGATTTGGCGCTGAAACACTTTTAATAAAGAGTTGGGGTGGGACTCCTGAGCCTCAAACTACTAGTGGGGCTTAACCTGAATGAGGAATAGCCATTACTGTTAGCAAAAGGAGAGTGTGACTCAGGAACCTGCCTTTAAAACACCGGAGTCTTGACGTCAGGGAACTGTGTGTATTGTTTGTGAATATCGTATTTTAGTTTGTGTTTGTATATAAATACTCTTTTTTTCATAAAAGCAAGTACTTGACTGAACAATCTTTTTTTGTTGCTGCTGAACATATTTTGATTGGCGAACCTGTGTGCACCCCCCTGTGTCTAACCCCCTTCTCTACGGGAATCCTTGGAATGCTTGTCCCCTCGCAAATCTATGATAAAATATCGACTACAAAAATATCGAGGTACCAAAATATCGCAACAAAAATATCGAGGACAATAAAATCGGGATCCTATCTCTAACAAGGTAAGTACAAAAATATCGAAAAAAATATATCGAAGTCAAAAATATCGTTTTTTAGAAAATATCGTATATTTTGTATGTAAATAAAATGTAATATTAACAAAATAATACTTATAAATATAATAAACATAGTTAAAAATATATTATAATATTTAAAATTAATAAATAATGTAATAAAAACTAATAATAATAAAAATATAATACATAGTATATACTTAATTAATATTAACTCTAAAATAATTATTTTAATAACTTATACATAAATGAAAATATAATAAATTACAAATAAATTTATATACATAAAATAATAATATAAATAACAATTAATACCAATGTAAAACTAATTAAAATAATTAAGTAAATTTTGGATAGCGTACGGGTAAAAATTACTATTCCCACTCCAGAGAGTGCAACAGTAGGGAAAGTGTTGGATAGCGTAGAGGTAATAATTACTATTCCAACTCCAGAGAGTGCAACAGTAGGGAAAGTGTTGGATAGCGTAGAGATAAAAATTACTATTCCCACTCCAGAGAATGCAACAGTAGGGAAAGTGTTGGATAGCGTAGGGGTAAAAATTACTATTTCCACTCCAGAGAGTGCAACAGTAGGGAAAGTGTTGGATAGCGTAGAGGTAAAAATTACTATTCCCACTCCAGAGAGTGCAACAGTAGGGAAAGTGTTGGATAGAGTAGGGGTAACATCGAAATTATTAACATCGATATTACTGACATTGATATTTAAAACTTCGATATGACTAATATCGATATTAAATTTATCGATATTACTTACCTTCTATATTTTGTCCCATCGATATTTAAACTTCGATATAATTGTATATTGATATTTAAATATCGATATTTTGTCTGCATACCCCCCTCGCTACCACCGGGAGTCAAGTGTTGAAGGGGTACTTGGCCCAATTACTCAGGATCCATAGTAGGTTGGGCCCCCACAACAGGCCTGAGTAGCTACTGATTGCCTCGTGGACCTCTGAACGGGGTTCTGACAGTTCTCATGGTGCAATAAATCAGTGCTGGGAGCACTCGTTCAGACGTTGAAACAATTCCACCCTTAAAATGACCAATATACATCCACATTATGGGAAAAAGTGAGGTCCACACAAAATGTATCATAGAAATGTCCCGAAATGATCACATTAAGCTATTACCAAAATAGAAGAGAACAAGAATAAGAAAGACCCGTTAATAATAATAAAAAGTGAGAGAAGGCATAAGCAACCTTCTGACCCAAGATATCAGCAGACACATTATTTCCTATCATCAATAAGCAATGAAATCAAGTTGCCATTTCAGACTTCAACAGAAGAGTACAAGAGCCTAGGAGTCCATCACCGAAACATACAAATACACAGGGGACTGCAACTCAAAAAAAGATCAGGTTAAAATCTTCCAATCAAAATGCATTAGTACCAGACAAGGACATCAAAAAGACATCAAGTCAATCCTGAAAACATCATCAAGTATGCAAGTTTTCAGTCAAAACTATCCTCTCACACCAAATGAAAATTCAAAAACAAAGGGTAAAACAAATCAAGTAAGAGGAATGCTGCCTGTAGAAAATAAGGGTCAACTATTATCTGAAAGTCATTCAAACATTTTTTAGCAGCCACAAATCAATTTGAGCAGAATAAAGTCACCAAATATAAATTACTGTTTCACTCAAGGTATAAATCTAAAGGTAACTTTAATGTATTAAATAGATTAAATATTTATAAATTGGTCAGAGCAATAAAGGGTTTTTCTCACTTTAAATGAATACACATTAAGTCAATAGAGTTTCAGTCGGTAAATAACACACATGCAAACAAAGCAACATTAGTTTTCTGGTTGTCAAGTTAGATTGAAAACCAATCAAAAAAACATTTGAATAAGTGGGGAAATAATATCACAGAAGGCTATAGCTAGAAATCGTATTACCTTCTAAGAGTGAAGAGATGAGCAAATCTCTAACATTTGGTAATGCTCTTTCTGGTAGAAAATCTATCTAGCCGCAGATTCCTCACCTTTTGAATATTCCTAATGCGTCAGACTGGATCCAGAAACTTTTCAGCAGTATCTCTGCGTGCCGGAAAGTGGCACTATGTGGCTCCACACCGACAAAGTTTCACTCTGGACATTACATGCGGGGCTATATACAAGTACAACTCCCAATCGCTGAAGTTAGTTGCTTCGAGGCTGTCAGCGCCTCCAGGCGCTGAGACCCAAAAGCATATTGGTTCAATCATAGAATGGGGAGAATGGGAGGGTGAATGAGGAATCTACAGCTAAATAGAATGTCTCCCACAAAGACTGTTACCAAATGTAAGCAACTTGTTCTTCAAATAGAGACTTCTAGCCACAGATTCCTCCCCTTTTGAATAGATACCAAAGCAATACCCTTTCAGAGGTGGGTCTGTTAATGGACTCATACCAGAAACCCTAGCAGGACAGAGCTAACCTCACTGTCCGGGTAATAATGATTTCTGAACATATGGAGGAACACCCACATATCCACCTGGTAAATTTCTAGGGCAGGGATGTTGTGTGCCAACTTAGTGGTAGTAGCTTTGGCCCTGGTAGAATAAGCATGCAGTCCTTCCGGAGGCTGCATGTTCTCCAGTGCATAGTAGATTTTAATGCAGAGCACAATCCAGCTGGATATGAGTCTCTTCTGCGCAACTTGCTTTTTTTCGATCCAGAAAATCTTACAAAAGCTGATCATCCACCCAGTGGTCTTTGGTACGATCTACGTCTAAGCAAAGTGCTCTCTTGGGGTCTGTCATAAACTACTTCTTGTCTCTTCCTTACTGCTCAGCTGGAATGCGTGATGACCTCATAGAATAGTTGGGCGCCTGTGTGTGTATGTGGAGCATCAGTTGGTGAATGCCGGCTAAGCAGCAGGGAGGCTGCTCCTGGTGGGGCTACACTTTATCTGCTCATCTTCCCCTACTCAACTATCCTGGAACCAAGCCTCAATAAAAGTATCCTGTTTATACACCTGGCTGGTGTATCATTCATTTGCGACATTTTGGCGACAAACTTGAAGAACCTATGCTAAGGAAGACCCTCTACAAAGGAGCTAACTAACTGAAGACTCTAACAAAGACAAAGGATCTAAGAAACAGAGGACTCTACTCAAGCCTTTCAAATATGTCAATTGAAATTTGAACCGTGTGAAAATGTAAAACGTCCTGGTCAGCCCCACCAGTGTATTTTACCATCTGGACAGCCTGAAGCCTGGGCGATTGTCATTCTACTACACTAAGAGCCTCTGCCATCCTACTGTGACGAGTCATGCTCTTCATATCATGCCTGAGGCCACAAGCTTTACAAGCAGTCTTTGGAAGAAACTGGCAGCTCTAATTTGACAACACTGACTCCAATATCGTTTTTTCTAAAAAGAAGGTGCTGGCAAATTACGTACTGCTAGTTATTATTATACGTGTAGTGAAACCTTTTATTAGGGTGACAGGAAAAGCTAAGTGCAAGCTAAACTTAGCCATGAGACGTCGACATGCATTATTTTAGGGTGTCATGCAGAATCAGATCATGCAGGATGCCAAGGCATGGCAGTTGCCAAGTATATAATACCTATATTTGTTTTTCCAAGGCAGCAATGTATCACGGTCAACTTCATTCATTTTCACATAATGTGGCAAACATCGTCAAAGGGCAATACAATCTACAGGTATAAACACACTATATAAGCCAGTTTCAATATTCATGCAAGTTCACAATTGTACAGTATTTAGGCAGTTTTATATGTAAAGACATTCCACAAGGGGCAGTGAGTAAAGTTCATTTTTGAAATTACAAGCGCAGTAATTTTACCGATTTCAATCTGCTTCAAAAACATTAGTGCATTTATATTTGTAATCAATGATGTGTTGCCTTATTCCTGCTCATTTTTGCCCAAATCAAATACACAAAGTGAGGCAGCGATAGCATTTTTTTCAACCAAAGGAAATTTGCTTTATAAGCAACCTCGAGGCACAAGATCAAGTCTAAAGTGAAGCACAGTTTTTGAACAAAAGCCCAGCGCCAAGGTATTTACGCATTACCAGACACGTGTCATCAAAGGGCATGTCCATCAGGGCGGACTGGACATCACCGGCAGTAGGGGTTGGAGCCCAAGTCTGGCATGTGACACGTGTCACTCTGTCATGTGGCATATGCCACATCTGATGTGACATATGCCATAGATTTTCTTCATTATTATCAGTTGAGCATTTCCAAAGGACTATGTTTCACTCTGCTAAAATAAATAAATTGTCTAAAAAAATAAAAATAATATTAAAAAATAATTTCCCGAGGTGGGGTTTGAACCCTGGTCAAAACTCACACAAAGCACCTGTGAAGTAACAGTGAGCCATCTGTTCTGCTAAAATTTCCTCAGCCAAAGGCATTTATGTCATAGAATAATGATGTCGGTCCTTCCTCTGTTTCTATTGTCTTTGGACTTTAGATACCAGAAATCTTCTCTCGATTTACATTCTTTAAATACAAATAGCCCTTCCTTTCATACAGTCTGCCACTAGCCCCATGCATTTATTATTGTTACACAATCATCCCCACATTCTCATTCCACTAAATAAGTGATTTCTTTCATAGCAAACCTGTCCCCCCTATCCACATGCCACCCAGCATGCCATCAATGCCTCACATGCACTATGACTAAGGAGGCCATAGTTCTCCCAGATACTGCTAGGGGGTGATTTACAAAGGCACAGCTTTCATTTGTGGAATTTAGAAATAAATTTTTTTTAAAAACGAAGAAAAAAAAAATGAATTTCCCCAGCTGGGGTTTGAACCCTGGTCAAAACACACTCAAAGCCCCTGTGAAGTAACAGTGAGCCATCTGTTCTGCTGAAATTCCCCCAGCCAAAGGCTTTTATGTCATAGAATAATGATGTCGGTCCTTTCTCTGTTTCTATTGTCTTTGGACTTTAGATACCAGAAATCTTCTCTCGATTTACATTCTTTAAATACAAATAGCCCTTCCTTTCATACAGTCTGCCACTAGCCCCATGCATTTATTATTGTTACACAATCATCCCCACATTCTCATTCCACTAAATAAGTGATTTCTTTCATAGCAAACCTGCCCCCCCTATCCACATGCCACCCAGCATGCCATCAATGCCTCACATGCACTATGACTAAGGAGGCCATAGTTCTCCCAGATACTGCTAGGGGGTGATTTACAAAGGCACAGCTTTCATTTGTGGAATGTAGAAATAAAATTTAAAAAAAAAAGAAGAAAAAAAAAACGATTTTCCCCAGCTGGGGTTTGAACCCTGGTCAAAACACACTCAAAGCCCCTGTGAAGTAACAGTGAGCCATCTGTTCTGCTGAAATTTCCCCAGCCAAAGGCTTTTATGTCATAGAATAATGATGTCGGTCCTTTCTCTGTTTCTATTGTCTTTGGACTTTAGATACCAGAAATCTTCTCTCGATTTATATTCTTTAAATACAAATAGCCCTTCCTTTCATACAGTCTGCCACTAGCCCCATGCATTTATTATTGTTACACAATCATCCCCACATTCTCATTCCACTAAATAAGTGATTTCTTTCATAGCAAACCTGTCCCCCCTATCCACATGCCACCCAGCATGCCATCAATGCCTCACATGCACTATGACTAAGGAGGCCATAGTTCTCCCAGATACTGCTAGGGGGTGATTTACAAAGGCACAGCTTTCATTTGTGGAATTTAGAAATAAAATTTTTTTAAAAAAGGAAAAAAAAACACGATTTTCCCCAGCTGGGGTTTGAACCCTGGTCAAAACACACTCAAAGCCCCTGTGAAGTAACAGTGAGCCATCTGTCCTGCTGAAATTTCCCCAGCCAAAGGCATTTATGTCATAGAATAATGATGTTGGTCCTTCCTCTGTTTCTATTGTCTTTGGACTTTAGATACCAGAAATCTTCTCTCGATTTACATTCTTTAAATACAAATAGCCCTTCCTTTCATACAGTCTGCCACTAGCCCCATGCATTTATTATTGTTACACAATCATCCCCACATTCTCATTCCACTAAATAAGTGATTTCTTTCATAGCAAACCTGTCCCCCCTATGCACATGCCACCCAGCATGCCATCAATGCCTCACATGCACTATGACTAAGGAGGCCATAGTTCTCCCAGATACTGCTAGGGGGTGATTTACAAAGGCACAGCTTTCATTTGTGGAATTTAGAAATAAAATTAAAAAAAAAACTAAAAAAAAACGATTTTCCTCAGCTAGGGTTTGAACCCTGGTCAAAACTCACTCTAAGCCCCTGTGAACTAACAGTGAGCCATCTATTCTGCTGGAATTTGCCTCCAGCCACAGGAGTATTATACATGGAAAAATGATGTTGGTCCCTCCTGTATTTCCATGGTGTTTGGACTTTAGCTGGTACAAACACTCATTCTATTTATATGCCATTAAGGAGAGAGACGCGGGCGTATTGGCCGCAAGGACGCGGTCCAGTCTACTATGTGTGTCGTGCGTCGGGGTGTAACAAGTAAAGAGCCTCCGAGTGGGATGGCTGTACGCCACACATCCACAGCTCCCAAATTATGCATCACTTCCCCTAGGCGTGCCGAGATACGTGGTTTCGTGCCAGAGCGAGGAGGATGCCGATCTAGATCCGGGTCCAACACACAATTAAAATCCCCAAACCAAACGAAAGGGGTTTCCAAGTCCGAGACAATAAGGTCCTGGAGATGGGAAAAGAAACACGGATCATCAACGTTAGGTGCATAGGAATTTAAGAGCAGGAAATCCCTACCATCCAGCTTGATTCGCAGCAGCAAGTACCTGCCTTCGACATCTGCCTCAACATACTGAACGGCACAGGGAACCCCAGGTGCCACCCAGATTAGGACCCCCCTGTCATAGAGTGACTGCTTTACCAAAATATGAAATCTATCCCTATAGAAGTACACCTTGAATGGGTGCAAATATATTACTTTTTTTAATTCACATAGCTTGGCAGTAGTAGACTTATGAAGGATGCTCCAGTCTGGGATTTTAAGGTATATCACTGACAATCAAACAACCGAAAGGTGATGGGATGAATAATTGCAAATAGTATAACGAGTGTCAAATGCTTGGGGAAGCATTCCAACCTATCGTTTTGTGCCCAATGTTACACTGCAGACAGAGGCCCACTTAACCCCTTTTGTGCTCCCGTCGGCCACTACCTCGCTGGTGCTGCCTACCGGCCGATGGAGCCCCGTCCAGCAATTAGAACGCCCGCACCGCAGCCGAAAAAACGCTGCGGTTAAGGCGTTAAAGCAAATCAGTACTGATGCTGTTTCTCATGGGCAAAGCCCACGACAAGCCTTGATCATCTTACCTGTCCACCCTGCAGCTGACTGCTTTTTTAATTGGGAAATTTGAGCCCCCCCTGAATCTCACTAACTAGGCCAGTCCCCTGCTGGAGATGCCACATTCATGCCTGGCACGTAATCAGACACATAAGGGCTTGATTTGCTTGATGCACAGAGTCAAGTTTACTCTTCCTGTGAGTTCATGTCCCCATTACATTAAGGTTGTTGAACTTGTTACTGTGCCTACTACATAATACACTGCAACCTACCAGCTGCAGGCTCTAATCCCTAAAGTATAGTTAAAGGTGACTGAGCCAGCTGCACAGGTCTGCTTGTGATCTCCAGGTTACACATCCCACTCCAGTTACGGTTACTCAAAGGCTCAATTTACTGCAGAATAATGTAAATAAACTGCAGATTGCACTTTTGAATTCACATAGGAGCTACCCAGCCTCTCACTCTTCTAAGGTGGACACAATCTGTACATTTAAATATAATGCTAACATGAAGTAGGACTCAGGTTACTGTGGGTGAGTCTCCAGCACATCTTTCATAATAACCATGTATCTTTCAAAATACTCCTCTCTTATAACAGTATTGCTGGGGGGGACTGGTGATTTACATGGTGAGCTCAGGTCATATTCCCTACTTTCCCCAGTTGTAGCAGTAGGAATTGTAAAGCACATTTTCACCCTGAAAAGTACATTGGTACTGAAAAACAGATGTTCATTGTTCTCTAACTCAATAGTGCTCCTTTTATTAACCACAGAAAGATGAAAGGCTGAGTCAACTTACCAGCCTTTGAACCCGTGACCCTGAAGTCAAACACAGATCTCTGCAGTTAAATGTATGAGTCCCCAGAGCCACCAACTGATCAAAAGCAGCAGGTCAAGCAGTGCACTATTCATAGTGTTTGGCTACAGACAGCTGCAGCTGTCTGTTAGCAACTGCTAATGAGTAGGCCTGGGCGGAGTTGGTGGAGTTCCGCATGACTGAAAAACTCTGCTGTGCTGCGCGGACTTCCGCAAGCTGCAGAGTCCGTTACGTTGCACCATTCGCACTGATTTTTAGAACTTGGTGTTTGACCCGTGCTATAAAATCAGTGCAAAAGGTGCACGCACAGCGCAAGAGGGTGCAGCTTCTTTCTGCTGCTCGAGTTGATGTTCTACTAGGGCAGCAGCTTCCTCAGTGCGAATGGAAGGTTTCTCAACGCAAGCGGTAGCGACCATCCACACTGCCGGCATTGAAAGATATCGCCGGGAGGTGGTCTGGGGTAAAATTCTCCCCGCTTGAAAACTTATTGTTGGTGAGCGCAAGTAAGTAAAAACTCTGCTCTGCGGAGTTTTTCATAACTCCGCGTGCTAAGCGGAGCGTGGAGTGGGAAAAACTCAGCAAAATCAATGAGCGAAGTGGAATTTCATGCTCAGGCCTACAAAAGAGCTCCACACTATCAGGGTCACTGCATATTCATTTTTTTACATTTTGCTGTTGAAAACCATTATATCAAATGTGAAGTGACTGCCATCTTCTACTTCATAACTTGCAATGCATGAAATAATGGTATTGTTACCTTAGGTATCACAGGCAAACCACTTGTGTTGGCTTTGTCAAATGCTTCTTTCTGTTCTTATCTTTGTGTGTTGCCCGTCACGCCAACACTCTGTGAAAAAGCATTGGCATAGCCAATATGTCGTGCCTTTGGGACCTTATAATTATTTGGCCATGCAGCACATTATCCTGGGTGCTACAGCATCTACTGTTACTTCACGGAATGGGAGGAATGGCACCCTCACAGCTGCCCCATCACGTAAAGGACAGTGCCCTCACAGCCATTGTTAGAGCACAGTGCTGCTACAGCTGCTCCAAGCAGAAAACACACAGCACTCCTGTAGCTGCTGTGATACGTTGGCCTGGCATATGCTGTCCACTATTCTAGTGGGCACCTAGCACCAGTCCAAATGACCCTTATTGATGGTAGAATGTGCGTGTCCATACACACACACGCACACACACACATACACACACACTCACACACACCCTCCACCCCCACCCACCCCCCCTCTCCCTCACCAACAAACATTGCGTGCTTTTTCTTTCCCTCCCTCCTCCTTCTCTATGGCTGGTCTTCTTCCGTCCCTGCAGCGCTGTTACTGGTAGAATGATGCATGTGCTGTGGCTCCTCTGGGTCCTCGGCTGGGCCAGCATGTACTCACAAAAAGACCCACTGGTCATCTTGGACAGCGACAACCGATCTCTCCTTCTTCACCGAGTTCTACGCCTCGCCACTGGGCACGAGCTGCAGGCCACGCCGATGTGCACGGTCACGGCGTGCCTCCAGCGTGCGCTGCTCTTTCACTTTCCCTTAGTTTTGAGTCGTGGAGCTCAACGCTGAGACTACAGTGCGGAGTCCTTTCCGGAACCAGGGAAAGCACACGTAGTAGAAGAGGGTACGTGGCATAGCCCTTGATGAGCAGCTGAGGAAGAAGCCTACCAAGCCGATACCCAATTATGAGTTACAGCTCGACGTCCGGCCCTGAAGACGAGCTATGCAATAGAGACCTACGACAAGCCAAGGAAAAGCATAGTGGCGAGACACTGGGTCCAAGTGCTGCATTAATTAGGTGAGAGCTGCGGGTTTGACGAGGCAGCTTGGAGAGGACGGCGTTGGAGACTGGCCCTTACTAGTTGTCTACAGGATCATTGGGCAGATGCAATTGCATTTTCGTTGCAGAGCGGAAAAACCCCCTGCTCTTTCTAGCAGTTGCTCCTAAGCGATTCCTGCACGCACCAAGTTCATTAATGACTCTGTCAGGCCGCCTCCAAAATGAAAACGCATTTTCAGAGCTGCCTTTGTTTCGAAATCGCTCTTTTGTTGACTTATCAGCTTTTTTGCCTCAGAGCGTCCAGCTGTGTTGAGCTGACACCTTGAGCCGACACACGTACACGCAGACGGCCTTCATCAGTGAGGTCAGCGCCCCCTCGGGTGTCCCGTGGACCGCTCTCCTCCAGTCTAAATAGCCTCATTTATCACGACAAGGCCCAGTTCTCTTCCAGAGTGAGCCAGTCCAGCACTTACAGTATTCACATCAATTTATACAACGTATGCTTGGCACAAAGCGGGGAACCGCGGGAGCTATACCAGTCAAAGCATTTGTAATGCAATAGGTCTCACATTTACACGAGTTTAAGCTAGTGGCATTGTAAATGACAATGCATTTTATTTATGTTTTAAAAAAGAAAACATAAATAAAAGTCATTTATTTGCAATGTCAATTGCTTAAACTTGCGTAAATGCCAGACCTATTGAATTGCAAATGCTTGTTTAAAATGCCATTGTACTCCAAAGTACGGGGCAATCCTGTCATGTGTACGTATACTTCTGGTGCCTCAAAGAATAGCATACGGGATTGGTACACCACCCTCAGCTTGGCTAGATACAGCAATGCATAGGGAAGTTTCTGCTCACCTAGTTGGGCCTTGTCTGCCATAAATTACTGTTGCTTCTTCTGGACTAGTCTTGTGTACTCATGACATTTGAGGATGCAAGTGTTTTTGAACATCAGGTATTCTTTGTCTGGATTGCTTTCAAATCATGTCTCTGTTGTGCTTATTCAAAATCTTTGCAATGAAAGGACTTGGCCTGGCTTCCCGGGGCGACTTCTGCATCATGGCCCTGTGTGCCCTTTCTACAACAAAATAATAGGACAACAACTATGGAAGTAGCCAGCCGGTGAGCCACTTAGTCAGGAACTCTTCCATGCTCCCCATTCATTTTGAATAAGCTTTATTCGATAGCAATTATCATAAAAGCATTTCACAGTCACATAAAAGTATATAAAATTAATATTTCATATAGTAAAAACAAGTTTTAAAAACCTGGCTATACCGTCCACTCTAAATCTATGCTTAATATCTTAATTGGCATTTGCTCATTAGGTTTAAAATTACAGATTAGCTAAAACACATGTCCCATACTAAACAGTTAATCTTCAGTACTTTGCTAATAATTCCTATGTGTAAATTATCTCTCAGATCCACAGATTAGATGGTATTTATTTGCACATTACTCCTTAATTGTGCCCTTATACGGATAATCCACGCACACCCCAGGTACTTTGTAACACCACATAGTAGCGAGGACCTACTTGAGTCACTTCTCATGATTCGTAGAGCATCAAGGAGGTTTCTAGTGCCCAAATATAATACATATAGGCTTGATCCATTTGGCCCTTGCTTGCTTGTAGGCTGGGCAAGCAAAGACTACATGGTCTACAGTTTCTTGTTGTGCATCACAGCAGGGGCAGTTATATAGGTTGGAGGTTGTTGGGTCCCATTTTGCCAGTTTGGTATTTGGCCTTACTGACCCTAATGTAAACTGCATATATAGTGCCCTGTCTCTGTGTTTCCTTATAAAATCTAGATAAGGTTCCAGGGATCAAACTGATTTATGCTGGATGAACTCTTCAAATAGTCAGACAAGCATTGGTTTATGTAAGACCCGGTGATTTACCCAGTTCCAGTAATTCTTTTTTAACTCTCTCTTAGTCGGAGTGACCTGCTTGGCCCAAGCTTTGGCTAAGCCCAGCTTGGTCAGTAATTTCTTTAGATCTTTAAGCCACTTAACACCTTTGTTGTTATCAAGGGTAATTAGCTCAGAAAGGACCGTCGCATAGCTATGGAGTTCTGGGGTGCAACTTATCCAGTATAGAATAGGGCAAAGTATATCCACCTCACTAAAAGTGTGTCTGCCCATGTCAGAGACTATGGGCTTGAGTGGTGTATTGGTAGGGACGGACACCAGATCTCTAAAGAATTTACTCTTTGATCGTACAATCTCATTAGTTTTTTCGAAGCCCCAAAGTTCAACGCCATAAATTCTTGACCTCACAGCTTTACCTTTATAGACTACTAGTGAAGGAGCTACCAGTCTAATTGACGTTAACCTTTGGTCCCTACCAATGGCATCCACCACCCGCTTATGGTTCAGTAACATTTTGTTCATGTGAGTCCCCCATTGCATTTTATGCGATAACCTAATACCCAGATAATCAAAGGAATGGACTCTCTCTAAGGGGTAAACCATTGTTAGTGAGAGTGTTATTAAAATGTTTGCCCAGATTGAAAGCCATAAACTTAGTCTTTGTGATGTTTATCATTAGGCCCCTTTGTGTACAGAAAAAATTGAAAGCGGGTGAGGAGTTCCCGGAGGACCATTGGGGTTTTCGATATTAAAATAGTGTCGTCGGCCAACAGTAGGGTATTTTTTTTTTCTCCTTCGAAAATTGGAGCAATTTTATTTTTGAAATTGGCTCAAAAAACTAACCACTCCATTTACATAAAGTGAAAAGACGGTAGGAGCCATCACACAGCCCTGGCAAACCCCCTGTTGAACTGTATCTTGTCTTTACTTTGCCCATGAGCCCCCATCTAACTCGGGCATAGGTTTCATCATGGAGGCATATTAAAATATTTAAAAGGTATGAGGGTAAGCCCATTTCCTGGAGCACTGACCATAGCTTCTCTCGCGGCACTAAATCATAATTGGTTTTAAGCTCAATGAACGCAAGTAAAGACTTCCCATGACAATTATGACTACTTTCCAATATAAAATAAGTAATGTAAACACTCCTGTACTGGTACCTTTACTAAAACCTGTTTGATAGGTGGAAAGATTATCTTCCTCCTCCATCCAATTTTGAATCCTATTTACAAGGGCTCTGCCAACCACTTTCCCTGTATTTTTTAGTAACCTGGCCGTCTCATTTTTTATATATAGTTATGACCTCTGCTCCTTTCCTAGATATAGCGACTTCTGCTCCTTTCATTATATTGTTGATTAAAAGCAGGATATATTGGGCCCACTTCTGTAGTTCTAATTAGAGCAAGTCACCCAGTATACCATCTGGGGCTGCCGCCTGTGCAGGAATAGTACAGTTAATTGCATTCTCAATCTCTTTCATTTGGAAGAGATTGGTATCTTCAATTGTAAGTGGAACCTGAATTCTCTTCAACTGAGAGGTAGGTAGGGCCTCTAGTTCATCCGTGTGCAGTTGGGAAAAGTCATCCCACCAGGCCTCATCACCAATATGGTTCGTGATTTGGATGTTGTCCCTCCTATTTCTCATCTTGATTAGAGCCCAAAAGGAGACAGTAGAGTACTACTAAAGTTAAGTGTAACACACTTAAGTAAATAATTACCGCATGCTGCAGCGACAAAATTAAAAACACAACAGCCCCATAAATATAATTAGGAGGTTGTTGTGGGTGGTGGCGGGATCGCTTTCACTTACCCGTGTGTTGTGGTTACCGTGACCTGCCCTGACCTCGACGTTCACTTCTCAAGGCTCCTCGTCAGGCTCCTCGTCTCGACTCAATACCAGGAGGACTGCAAGACACAGCATGGCAATAGCAATGATAGCACGCACAAGCCAGCCACGACGAAGCAAGCCAAAAGTAAAACTGGGAAATACTGGATTTGCTGGTCTTTGGACTCCTCCCCCAGACCCCAGCAAACAACTCACATGCAAAACAACAAACTGTTGCTGGGTCTGGTGGAAGAGGCAATGGCCACTGCCACACCCCCACAAACTCAAAGCCTGCCGGACTGTCCCGCCCTCAGCCATTGAAACTAATGGAGGGCCTCCAACTCCTCCCTGGGCCAAAGGAATAACGCCCAAATATAAATGCTATTCTGGCAGTGAGACACAGGCTGCACGCTCCAGTGTATCGTCACTGCCCTACTTTATGGCTCCAGGTCGAAGAAATCTTCGCCCAGCCAAAAGCATGTGCAGAGCAAAGGCCATCCTCCCCCACCCCCTTAAAAAAAAAACATTTGACATGTTTGTTTACCGAGCACAAGCAGCCAGCAAAATACATTGCTAACTGCTCAGTGTTCCATCATGCATTTTGTTAGTCCCCCACAGTCCCCCACAGGGTGGGAGGGCGACGCCCATCTTGCCCGTGTACACCAGCCATCCCTGGGTTTGACATGGTAGGGTTGTAACTTACGCCATTAAGGCAAGTTATATGCAGAGTTACTTTGCATGGATTTCTGTTGCTGGATCTAAGATCCAATAAGGCTGTGTGTTTCATGGCATTGCAGGGTTTGAGACACATCAATGGCCGATCCAAGTCAAGTTAAGTCAAGTTAAAATTTGTATAGCGCTCTCCTGACCCAGAGGGTCTCAAGGCGCTTGAGGAGGGGGTGTTCGCTACAAACAGCCAAGTTTTGAGTTGTTTTCTGAAGGAGAGTTGTTTATGTGTGAGGCGGAGGTGGGTGGGGAGAGAATTCCAGGTTTTGGCCGCTAAGTAGGAGAAAGATCCTTCCTCCCATGGTAGTTCTTCAGAAGCGTGGAATCGCGGCGAGGGCTTGATTGGAAGATCGGAGTTGGAGGGTGGGGGTGTAGAAGGTCAGGCGCGAGTTGAGGTATTTAGGTCCTAGGTCGTAGAGAGCCTTGTGTGCGTGGGTGAGGAGACGGAACGTTATTCTCTTGTGTACGGGGAGCCAGTGGAGGTCTCTCAGGTGACCGGATATGTGCTTGTGGCGGGGTATGTTTAGGATGAGTCGGGCGGAGGCGTTCTGAATGCGTTGGAATTTTTTACTGTCATTTGGCTGTGGTTCCGGCGTAGAGGGTGTTTCTGTAGTCCAGTCGGCTTATGACAAGTGCTTGGGTGACTGTCTTTCTTGTTTCGGTGGGGATCCAAAGGAAGATCTTTTTGAGCATACGTAATATGTTAAAGCATGATGATGAAACGGCATTGACTTGTCTGGTCATCGCGAGGGAGGAGTCTAGAATGAATCCCAGGTCGCCAGCATGGTCCGTTGGTTTGGGTGCGCTGCCCAGTGTCGGTGGCCACCATGAGTCGTCCCATGCGGAGGGGGATGATCCTAGGATGAGGACTTCCGTCTTGTCAGAATTCAGTTTCAATCGGCTGTTCTTCATCCATTCGGCTACGTCTTTAATCCGTGTAGGTTGGTTTTGGCGATGTTTGGGTCTTCGGTGAGGGAGATGATCAGCTGTGTGTCGTCAGCGTAGGAGATGATGTTGAGGTTGTGTTGGCGTGCGATGGATGTGAGGGGGCTCATGTAGACGTTGAAGAGGGTGGGGCTGAGCGATGATCCTTGTGGTACGCCGCAGATGACTTCGGTGGCCTCTGACCTGAAAGGGGGGAGGCGGACTCTTTGGGTTCTTCCGGCGAGGAAAGAGATGATCCAATCCAATGCTTTTCCTTGTATCCCGGCGTTACTAGGGTGCTATGACAGACCGTGTCAAATGCTGCGGAGAGGTCCAGGAGGATGAGGGCAGCTGTTTCCCCATTGTTGAGTAGTGTTCTGATGTCCTCTGTGGCTGCGATGAGGGCGGTCTCGGTGCTGTGTTTGGCTCGGAAGCCAGACTGAGAGGGGTCGAGGGAGCCGTTGGACTCGAGGAAGGCGGCGAGCTGACTGTTGACAGTCTTCTCTATGACTTTGGCAGGGAAAGAGAGGAGCGAGATGGGGCGGTAGTTCTTAAGTTCAGTGGGGTCTGCTGTAGGTTTCTTTAGTAGGGCACTGAGTTCGGCATGTTTCCAGCTTTCCTGGAAGGTGGCGGTGTTGAGGGAGCAGTTGATGATATCCCCGAGATGGGGTGCTATGATGGAGTCAGCCTTGTTGAAGATGTGGTGGGGGCATGGGTCGGTTGGTGATCCGGAGTGTATGGAGTTCATCAAGCGGATGGTGTCTTCGGTGCTGATCGGGTTCCAGGTGCAAAGGGTGGTGGTGGGGGGCTTCAGTTCGGTAGTAAGGGGGGTGGACTGGTCGCCGAAGATGTTATGTATGTCAGCGATTTTGCTGTGGAAGAATGATGCTTGTGAGTCGCAGAGGTCTTGAGAGGGAGTGATGTGGTTGGAGACGGCGCTGGGATTGGTAAACTCTTTGACGATGCTGAAGAGTTCCTTGCTGTTGTGGGCGTTGTTGTCAATTCGATCCTTGAATGCTGATTTCTTGGAGGATCGGATCAGCTGGTGGTCTTTGCGGGTGGCGTCATTGAGGGCGGTCATGTTGTCTGTGGTTGGGTTTTTTCGCCACGTTTTCTCGAGGGTGCAGCAGTTCTTTTTGGAGTTCTTGAGGTCGTCATTGAACCAGGAGGCTTTTTTGCTACCTTTGTTGTTGTGATGGTTTTTCAGGGGTGCTAATTCATCAGCGCAAGTGGGTGATCCATTGTGCGAGATTGACGGCTGCTTGATTTGTGTCCGATGATTTGGCGGGAGGGTTTTGGTTTAGCGATGTGGTGAGTTGGTCGGTGGTAATTATGTTCCAGTTTCTGCGGGTGACTTGTTGTGGGTGGTGGTGGGTCGTGGTCTTTCTAAAGTTGAAGTGGACGCAGCTGTGGTCTGTCCAGTGGAGTCCTGTGGCATGGTTGAAGGAAACGTGCTTGCTGCAGGAGACGATTGGGTCCAGCGTGTGTCCGGCGTGGTGGGTGGGGGTGTTTACCAGTTGTTTGAGTCCGAGATTAGCGAGGTTGTCCAGAAGGGTGGTGGTGTTGCTGTCGTTGTTCTTCTACAGGTGGAAGTTGAGGTCCCCTAGGAGAATGTAGTCCTCGGAGGGGAGGGCGTGTGGGCTGATAAAGTCGGTGATGTCTTCGCTGAATTGTGTGCGGGGTCCTGGTGGTCTGTAGATGAGGGTGCCTCTAAGTGTGGTCTTGGGGTCGGTGTGCAACTGGAAGTGAAGGTGTTCGGCAGCTGTGAGGGTGTCGTCGGAGCTGGTCGTGATGCGGATGGTGTTCTTGTGGACGATGGCGATGCCTCCTCCTGTTTGGTTGATGCGGTCCTTTCGGATGATCTTGTATCCGTCCGGGATGGCTACGGCGATGTCGGGCGCTGATGAGGCGTTCATCCAGGTTTTTGTAAGAAAGGCGACGTCCGGTGATGTGGTGTTGAGTAGGTTCCATAGTTCAATGGCGTGTTTGGGGATCGAGCGCGTGTTGAGCAGGATACACTTTAGGTGGTTGTTGTTTGGGCTCTGTTTGGCGGTAGTGGTTGCAGTGTGGGTCCTGATGCAGCAGAACTTGCAGGATTGGCAGGTGAAGGGTCCATGGGTGCGTCCTGGGGCGGCTTGGTGGCAGTCGGGGAGTCGGCCGGTGTTAAGTGCAGAGAGGGTTGCGACATCGTACGTTAGGCGGGTGGAGTGGTTTTTGCGGGGGCTAGGGGGTCTTGCGCTAGGCGCGGTCAAGGCGCGGATGGACGAAGACGGGCTTACCTTTGGCGCGCCTTCGGCGCACCCGCTGCGCGTGAACGCTGCGCGTAAATGCATCTGTCATAAGTAGATAGTGGCGGGGGCGGAGCGAGGGAGGAGCAGCTGGGAGGCGGGAGCGGGGTGGCGAGTGGGGAGGGGATCATACGGCGATGCTGTATATAATAAGGCAGGTGCTAATTTCGAGCTACATGCAATGGCAGCGGGGCCAGAGCCTTCAACGACTCCAGGATACTGACACAGTCTAAAGAGATATTTTTTGTTCACAAACCCAGGTCTTCCTCCAGGCGGATAGCAGCACTCTCCGACCCGCTTCATTACACCACTACCCCATGCCAGCCATGAAGCTGTGGGGGACCAGCCGACCTCCACCTCATCGTAATGGATTGCTTAGTCAGGAGTAGAGGCAAGTCTATAAAGCGAAGTTGTTCTTTCTGCGCCTTATGGAGCCGCATCAATCCCAAAAGGAATACTGCATGAGTACGCTGAATGGGGAAACTAACCGTAGCTGATATCAGTGATAACAATTCTAACCAGTAAGACATAATCACGGTGCATTGACATAACATACATAGCAGGTTAGCATCTTATATTTTACATCTAGGACAGCAGTGCTGTGTGGCTGGGAAGATATGCTGCAGTCGGTGCAGGGTGAGATATGCCCTCTGCAAAAACATGTATTGAATGAAGTTGAATTTGGCATTCCGTGGGATTCTCAAAGGGTATGCCAAGGACCTGCTCCAGTCCCCATACATCATGTCTGTACCCAAGTCTCTGTTGCATTTGTTGCTTAAAACATTCTGTGAAATTCTAGTTTGGTTAGTAATGCCTCTGTAAAGCCAGTTGGTGAGGTGTCGGCCATTCACTATCAGGTAGGTTATGAAGACCATTTCATGGTGGGGAGGTTTCTCCCTGTGGGGGGACCAATGTTTCTTTACATATTGCAGAAGTGTGGCATGTAGTAAATCTAATGCATCCGTGACTCCTTTGCTCCAGACAAAATTGTCGTGTTCCATAAATGTGCTGTTGTGAAATAGGTCTCCGACTCTAGCTAAACCGCCTTCCGCCCAGGGGAGCAGTCTCAGTTTAGTGAGGAGGCCATTTGGGGTCAGGATCCCAAGTAGTGGTATGGTGTAAGAGTAAGGGAGGCAGCCACGTGTGTAGTGTGTGGATTATTTCTAATAAATGAGAGCTGTGCGTAAAAGCAGCGAGCATCGGTCGGAATCTTTGCCTCTGGTAGGATCAGAGTATGAACCCGTCCGCGATCCACATCGGCAGGTGAATAATTTAATGTAATGTAAGTTACGCCCTGACAGCCAATCTGAGAGGCACTGTAACCTAGTCCCCTTTATCAGTGTCCAGTTGCAGCTCATTCAGTCCTACTCTGCGGTGGCCACTTCCCCAAATAAAAACGGAAAGAGTGATGTTCATAGTTAAGCAGCAGGGTCGGGATCACAAACGGCAAATTGGTTAAGAAATACAGTAGCAAGGGGAGGGCTACCATTTTCGAAATTGCCACTCGGCCCATCTATGATAGCAGTAGGGAGGACCAGAAGGTTACATGTGAGTGTAGCGAGCGCATAGCCTTACCTAGGTTAACGTCAATGAGGTTTGGTGCTGAGCGATAAATCTGTATACCCAGATATTTTAAAGTATGTGCTGCGACTTTTAAAGAATGAGGGCCAAACTGAACCGTCTCTGGCGAATCCCCTTTCCGGGAAAAAAGGCATAATACATACTGACATTAATTGTGATGCCCGAAAGCAACGCAAAAGCATAAAAAATGCCTGTGGCCAGTGATAGAGAGGTGAGGTCTTAAGCATACAGAATGATGTCATCCGTGTATGCGGAGATAATGTGTGTTGTTTGGCCGATACGTATGGCCGGTTGTACAGCCGATAACCGTACCCTAAGGGCTAAGGCTCCAGGGCCAGCACAAACAACAGAGGAGACAGTGGGCAACCCTGCCGTGTGCCTTTTCAAACCGGGTACTCCTCCGAGATATGTCGCCCTGTACGGGCCCTTGCCGTGGGGTCCTTGTACAGGAGCCTGACCCACATTAAATAACCCGGCGGGATGCCAAATAGTTCAAGTGCTGGGAATATGTAGTCCAATATGAGCATATTGAATGCCTGTCTCAGATCCAAGGTGATACAAACTGCGTGGGCTCTCTCCTTGGGGGTTGCAGTCATAACATGGTAAAACCTGCTGATGTTAAGTGAAGAAGTGCACTGCACTGGTACAAACCCACATTGATCTGGTTGGATTAGGTTGTGTAAATATGGAAGTAGGCAGCCAGCCAGTACTTTACTGAATAGATTGTAGTCTGTAGTGATTAGAGATAGTTGGGGGGAACTCTGAAAGATACATTGCCTGGCGTGCTGGTTTGGAGAGAGACATTAAGAGTGCCTGTCTCACGGTGGGTGGCAATGACCCCGAGAACAGCGCAGCATTACACAGTTTCTTTAGTTGTGGCACCAGAGTATCCGCAAACGTGGCATTGAATTCGGACGGGAGGCCGTCCAGACCTGGGTCCTTGTTTTGAGGGAGGCTCCTGATGGCTGCCTTGATTTCGGACCTTGTGATAGTGCCAGATAGAGCGTCCTGCGCTGTTTTTTCAAATTGTGGGAACTGTGCGCCTGTTCAAAATGGCATGAAGGGGTCTTCCACCAATGGGGGGGGGGGGCCTGGTACAAGTCTAGGCAATATTCACAAAATGCTGCATTTATATCCCATTGTGTATTCACGGTATCCCCAGCGCTAGTGGTTATCTCATGGATCGGGGGATGTGGGGGGTAATCTCTGAGAATACGTGCTAATAGCGGGCCAGCCTTATCAGCATCAGGCGGAGGACTGGCTGGAAACCTTCACCAATGTGGGGCCTCGGGACATGGCCACAACAACAAGGCTACCGAAACTGAAAGGCCCTTTTCGCAACTGGCGGAGAGAGCAACGGTATACGAGAATAAGGACACCGCCTTTGCCACTTGTGGGTCCACGCTCGGAGCTGATCCTGAGCGGACAGCAAGACACCATGCAGGCAGTTGCAGAGATCAGGGGTTCCCCGATGAAGAGAATGCATCTAAATCCAGCCAATGAGACATGTCGAGTGATGACGAACAGATATATGGCCTACAGAATTCGCAGGATTCAGTAGGAAAAGTGGATGTCAACCAGCAGACGGCGTACTTGATTGCATAAACGCTGCAAGCTCCTGTATTTGTATGGACTATGAATTGAGGTATTGGGGTGTATGTGTGGGGGAATGCTGTTGCTAGACGCGTAGAGACCTGGGATGCACGCTGTTAGTAATCCACAGTATTTGCTCAATACTGTGTTGAACACTGAAATACATGAGGGAACCGGTACGACTGAAACTTATATTTTATTGCTGATTTGTGAAATATTCCTGAGTTAACATATGAAGTTTGCCCCAACTATATTGTATGTTGCCTGCGCATGGGGAGCACCTGAGACGCTAGAAACGAGGACTGTACTCTAAAGTATAGCAGTTTGCAGCGCACCACCCAGGATTGTTTTGACTGTTATCTCAGATTGGGAGTTTGGAGGATTGCTGGTTACATTATCGGATTTTTGGAATTATTAAAGCATATATCTTTTTGTGAGACGACAACTGTTAAGAGTAGATTCATACAGTGTAACATGCTGCGAGTCAGCGAGCAAAGAGGGGTATGTAATGATGAGCTGTGTTTAATTAACACAGCTGTTGGGCTGCCACGTACACAATTTCACCTGATGCGTTGGAGGGTTAATGTCTTCAGTTAAGATTGGTACATGGGGAAAAGCTTCACGAGCATCCGAGATGGCGGCGTGAGCTAAGAGCTCCCGAGACCCTCGCTGCCTCCTACATATATACTGAAATGAATACGGATTATTCGGATGGAATATTGAAGTGCAGACCCGGCAGAGGCACTATCTGCTTTCCAAAATCGATTTGGACATTGGGAACATGAATTACACCGATCGCAACTTTCTGGCCCACAGGGGTGGAAGGGCATGGAGCTCAAGTGGCACCAATACCCAGGCAGTAGTTGAACAACAACGGCTAGCTGCAGTGGGATCGATGCCCCTGGTCAACTTTCGGTTTCGTTTTTGAGACCTCCCTGGTGAGCGAGGGTGTTATCGACAGATTGATCATCGGCCTGCGCCGGGCGCTTCACTCTGCAGTGTATCTACCGCAAGTACTTGGTGCGGACCGGGAGAAACCCTTTCTCAACCTGAACATTTGAATTCTAGTGGGCTATGAAGTGCAGATATTGACAACAGGTCGCACAGGGCCCTCCGGGGCACAGAACCCAATATGGCGGGCAAGCAAGACGGAGACCGGCGGAAGACCAAGTTCACCGGCAGGGGCAGTCTGACGCAGGCGGATAGTATCGAACGATTCACCCAGCCGAGGGGATCACCCGGTACCATCCCTAAAACTACCGGAGGGGCGAATGTGACTTTTGAAGACCCAGAGGAATTGACCCTCCAAGTCGTCATGGGCGACATTGCTGGCATGAAAACTTCAATCGGACAACAATACGAGGCTCTGGCTTTAAAGTTGGATACCGTGGCTGTGGATGTCACCTTAATCAGGGCGGACCTCTACAAAACGAACGAGAAGGTCAAATCCCTAGATTTGAAGACAGCCAGTCTCACTACCGACGTTTCTCACTTGAAAAAAGGAGGTCCGTAATTTGCAAACTGCCAACGAACAGTTCGCCCGCCGATTGGAGGATTCCGAAAGTCGTGCAAGGCGGAATAACATACGCATTATTGGTATTCCTGAAAAATCGGAAGAAACAGCAACTGATCTTTTTGTGGAAGATCTGCTCCTCAATCATCTCGCCCCCAAACGCTTGAGTAAATTCTTCACGGTGGGACGGGCGCACAGAGTGCCGTGCGGGAGGCCGAAGCCGGGTGCCCCACCAAGTCCTATTATCGCTAGGATTTTCAACTTCCGCGATAGAGACGCTATTTTGCAGGCCTCGAGAGTGGGTGGACCCGTCAAGTTTGAGAATACTACAGTGAGCTTCTACCCGGACGTCACTCAATCTGTCCAAAAACAACGATTGGGCTTTCAAGGAGTAAAAAGGCGGATGCGAGACATGGATTTGAAGTACGCTATGCTCTTCCCTGCACGGTTGCGGGTCGAATATGAGGACAAGGCCTTTTTCTTTGACCGCCCAGATGTGGTTAGTGACTGGCTTGACACTCTGCCCGTGAGAAGAGATCCGGCAGACCGCTCTGGGGGTACGGAAGACGGCGGATCGGCGCAAGAATAAGGAATATTGACTAGGTTCCCTGAACTATTGCATAGTGTACTGCTGGGGGTCGCATATCGTATGTATAAATGTGTTTTGCTGCTACTACGAGGTGGCGGGAGGGACAGGGACTCGTCCTCCTCTGTGGTTTCTTTTTGTAGACTAGTTAGTGAATGGGGCGACAGGCACACTGCAAGTTGGGGTGGCTGATGGGTCAGACGCAGGGGTGCAGGGAGGGGGGTAGATGCTTGGTTTTCTGGTTGGGGGGCGGGGGTTGGGTGTTGGGGTTTGATTTGGTTTTACACAAGGTACCGTATCGTTTGCTTATTGTCCGCTGGTGATGCGTCTTTCTCTGGGATGGGGTGGTGGTCACTATTGGGATGGGGGATAGGGGGTTGAGACTAATGTCATGGAACGTCAATGGTCTCGGGGACAGAATTAAAAGAGGGGTGGTTCTCCAACTACTCAAGAGAATGTCACCAGATGTGGTCCTGCTACAAGAGACACACCTTATAGAAAATTCCTGCTCAGCCATAAACAGACGAGGTTATCGTCTTGTCGCTCATTCGGGCTTCACCTCCGGGTCTCGGGGGTGGGGGTAATGATCAGAGGCTCCCTCCCCTTGGAAATTGACGAGGTGATTTATGATGACAGGGGACTTTATGCAGTAATAGTGGGCAGATGGGAGGGCAAGACCATACTTCTAATGTCTGTTTATGTCTCACCTGGTCTGCAATCGTCCACATTTGAAGATATCGGTAAAGTAATTCTGAATCTCCCGGAAGGATTCCTGATAGTGGGTGGTGACTTTAATTCGGTTGTTTGTGGGAGGGAAGATCGTTATCCACCTAGGGACCTGCCAGGATCAAAGGCTTGGCTGAGTAGGCTTATGGACACTTTGGGATTAGTAGATTGTTGGCGCTTGCTACACCCTGGGCAGACACAATACACCTTCCACTCCGGGGCACATGGCAGGCTCTCTAGGCTTGATTATGTACTGATGCCAGCGGCGCAGGCCATGATGGTTAAGGAGGTTAGACATCTGCCTCGTGGCATTTCAGATCACTACCCGCTACTCATGGTGTTGGATACTGGTGTTGGAGCAGAAGGGAGGTTAGCTCCCATAAACCCATGGTACCTCCGCAACCTTAGGACCCGTGCAGCATTGGTTAAGTCTATAGAGCACTATTTACTTGAAAACTTGGGGTCAGTGTCTTCTGCTGTTTCACTTTGGGAGGCTTTCAAAACAGTTATCCGTGGGCAGGCTTTGTCGTTGATTTCCTGTGCCAAGAGGAGTAAACATGAAGAAGTAATCCGACTTGAATCCGAAATAGACGAGTTGGAAGAAGATTTGGAACATGATGTTACTCAGGAGAAATTTCATGCTCTTAGTCTCAAACAGATTGATTATAAGGCACTGGTCACTGACACTGCCAGATCCATGAGTAGAGAGCAGCAGGGGCGTTTGTATGATGTTGAGGATAAGGCAGGTAAATTGATTGCATGGCTGGACAAGAAGGAGAGAGCGAGTCGGGTGGTTCCGGTGATTGAAAGTCAGAGTGGTATGAGAGTTACTGACCCAGTGGAAATAGTGGAACGCTTCGCAGAATATTATCAGGGGGTTTATTCTCCCGTATCGGACAGACCCGAAGAGGACTGGCACTTGTTGTTGCGAGACATAGCTTTACCCCGCCTAGCTGACGAAGACAGGGAATTGATGGATGCTGTACTGACTGCGTCCCTATGGACGCTTGTGCTCCCCGCAGCCTGAGCCCCTCAGAAGGAACATCGCGCTGCTGCCTGCCTGCACGGAAAGAGATCGCTCGCAGCACCTGGTATCGCTTTTGCCCACTTTAGACATTTATTTGAGTACAGTGGCTGCGCACTCGGCGCCAGAATTAATTTGCCTGACGTAATTTATTTGATTATTGCTGCGCACTGTAGACTTTGCTGTGTGGGGTAAAGAGAAGTGTTTTGCGAGTGTTTGTGACTGTGCTATACTCCGGCTGTGCCCCAGTCTCGTTTCAGGGACAGGGCTGCCATTTTGGGACTTTGTTTACCTCCGTGAGCCCGTGCCTCCTCCCAGATCCCGCCTCCCAGCTGACCCGCCCACGCTCCGCCCCCCTCCACTATCCATTTATGACAGATGTCCCAACGCGCAGCGTCCACGCGCTGTGGCCGCGCCGAAGGTTCGCCAAAGGTAAGCCCGTCTGCGCCCGTCCGCGCCTTGACCGCGCCCAGCGCCTGTCCCTCTGGCCCCCGCCGCTCCCAACCCTCTAGAATCACATATGATGCCGCTACTCTCCTTGCCCTCAACCCCGGACGTACTCCTCTATGCTGCGAAGCCACTCCAGGACGTACTCACGGCCCATTCGCCTGCCTCTCCTGCAAGTTCAACTGCTTCAGGACCCTCACCAAATCCACGTCCTCCAAACACAACTCCAACCGCCTTAATTGCATCCTGCTCAACACCCGCTCGGTCGACAGACATGCAACAGAACTCTGGGACCTAATCGATACTGCGTCACCTGACATCGCCTTCCTTACTGAAACATGGATGAACACATCATCTGCTCCCGACATCGCCATAGCCATACCGGACGCTTACAAAATTATCCGAAAAGACCGCATCAATCAAACAGGAGGAGGCATCGCCATCGTCCACAGAAACACCATCAAAATCACAACCAGCTCCGACGACAATCTTGCAACCGCCGAACACCTCCACTTCCAGATCCACACCGACCCCAGGACCACACTTAGAGGCAGCCTCATTTACAGGCCTCCAGGCACCCGCACTCAATTCAGCGATGACATCACGGACTTCGTCAGCCCACACGCCCTCACCTCCGAAAACTACATTCTTCTAGGAGACTTCAACTACCACCTTGAAAACAAACACGACAACAACACCACCACCCTTCTGGACAACCTGGCCAATCTCGGACTCAAACAACTTGTTGACACCCCCACTCACACAGCCGGACACACGCTCGACCCTATCTTCACCTCCAGCAAACACATCTCCTTCGATCACACTACAGCTCTCCACTGGACGGATCACAGTTGTGTTCACTTCAGCTACAAAACCACCCTGAGCCACAACCGTCCACAACCGATTCCTCTGAGAAACTGGAACAAAATCACCACCGACCAACTCCTCACATCACTCAGCCAAAACCCTCCCACCCTCTCATTGGACCCAGACCAAGCGGCCACAAACCTCAGGCATTGGATTACCCTCAGTGCGGACGAATTAGCACCCCTGAAAAAGCACCAGATGAAATCAGCCAGCAAAAAAGCTCCCTGGTTCAATGACGAACTTAAAATATCCAAGAAGCTATGCCGCACCATAGAGAAGAACTGGAGAAAATACCCAACATCAGACAACATGGCCTCCCTCAAGACAGCCACCCGCAAACACCACCAACTGATCCGATCCGCCAAGAAATCAGCACTCAAGGATCGTCTTGACAACAACACTCATAACAGCAAGGAACTCTTCAATATCGTCAAAGAATTCACCAACCCCACCGCAGCAACTAACGACATCACCCCCTCCCAAGACCTCTGCAATGCGCTATCCTCCTTCTTCTACAACAAAATTGCCGACATCCACAACAGCTTCGAGAACTCTCCCAGCGATCAACCCGCCCCACCCCCTTCAGATCCTACTCCTCCAACTAACATCCTCAGCGCCTGGAACCCAATCACCACTGAAGACACCACTCACCTCATGAACTCAATCCACTCTGGCTCGCCTTCTGACCCCTGTCCCCACCACATCTTCAACAAAGCTGATTCCATCATCGCACCCCAACTCCGCGATGTCATCAACTGCTCTTTCAACTCTGCCACCTTTCCAGAGAGCTGGAAACACGCCAAACTCAGCGCCCTTCTGAAGAAACCCACAGCGGACCCTTCAGAACTGAAAAACTACCGACCCATATCCCTCCTACCTTTCCCGTCCAAAGTCATCGAGAAAGCCGTCAACAACCAGCTCACCACCTTCCTTGAATCCAACAACTCCCTCGATCCATCTCAATCCGGGTTTCGAGCCAAACACAGCACCGAAACCGCCCTCATTGCAGCGACCGACGACATCCGAGCACTCCTGGACAACGGAGAAACAGTGGCCCTCATCCTACTCGACCTTTCCGCCGCTTTCGACACCGTCTGCCACAGCACCCTTATACATCGACTCAGCAACATCGGCATACAAGGAAAAGCCTTGGACTGGATCATCTCATTCCTCGCTGAGAGAACTCAAAGAGTCCGACTTCCCCCATTCTACTCAGAGGCCACCGAAGTCATCTGCGGCGTACCTCAAGGATCCTCACTCAGTCCCACCCTCTTCAACGTCTACATGAGTCCTCTCGCCTCCATCGCGCGTCAACACAACCTCAACATCATCTCTTACGCCGACGACACCCAGCTAATCCTTTCCCTCACCAAAGACCGCAACACCGCCAAAACCAATCTTCACGAAGGCATGAAAGAAGTTGCCGAATGGATGAAACAGAGCCGCCTGAAACTCAACTCAGACAAAATGGAGGAGCTCATCCTAGGACCTTCACCCTCAGCTTGGGACGAATCCTGGTGGCCTTCAGCTCTGGGCATAGCACCCACTCTCACAGACCATGCACGTAACCTTGGCTTCATCCTAGACTCCTCTCTCTCGATGTCCAGACAAGTCAACGCCGTCTCGTCCTCCTGCTTCAACGTACTTCGCATCCTCAAAAAGATCTTCCGCTGGATCCCCCTCGAGACAAGAAAGACTGTCACCCACGCACTGGTCACGAGTCGACTGGATTATGGTAACACACTTTACGCCGGAATCACAACAAAATTACAGAAAAAACTCCAGCGCATCCAAAACGCGTCAGCGAGACTCATATTAGACATCCCGCGCCAAGATCACATCACCGGACATCTAAAAGACCTCCACTGGCTTCCCGTCAACAAAAGAATTACCTTCCGCCTTCTCACCCACGCACACAAGGCCCTCTACAATCTAGGACCCGAATGCCTCAACACTCGATTGTCCTTCTACAAACCCACCCGCCAACTAAGATCGTCCAACCAAGCCCTCGCCGCAGTCCCGCACATCCGGAAATCCACCATGGGTGGCAGATCCTTCTCCTTCCTGGCTGCCAAGACCTGGAACTCACTCCCCACCCACCTCCGCCTTAATCAGAACCACATCTCATTCAGAAAAGAACTGAAAACCTGGCTATTCGACAAATAAGTTAACCCCTTCCCCTAGCGCCTTGAGACCCTCTGGGTGAGTAGTGCGCTATACAAATACCTGAACTTGAACTTGAACTTGAACTTGACTGCTGATGAGATTGCGCTGGCGATCCGTTCAGTGCGTTCAGTCAAAGCGATGGGACCAAACGGCCTCCCCATTGAACTTTACAAACTAAGACCCGACAAGATAGCGCCATATCGCCGGGCTATGTTTCTTGAATCACGTGATGAGGGCCTCCCCCCCGTGACCAAAGGCTCGCAACCATTGTAGTTATCCACAAAGAGGGAAAGCCGCGTGAACATTGTACATCCTATAGGCCCATTTCACTTTTGAACGCCGAGCCTAAGATTCTGGCTAAGGTTCTGGTGAATCGCCTGATAACAGTCATTGGTGATTTAGTACATCCTGATGAGTCCGGCTTTATTCCACATCGCAATACCACACTCAACATGCGGCGTCTCTATGGAGTCCTCGCGAGAGTGGCGTCCATACGTGAGCCGGCCATCTTGGCATCCCTAGATGCAACGATGGCCTTCGATACGGTGGAGTGGCCATACCTTTGGGCCGCGCTCGCAGGGTTTAGTTTCGGCCCGGGATTTATAAGATGGGTAAAACTGTTATACGAGGAGCCGCTGGCCCAGGGAGTGGTGAATGGCAAAGTCTCTGGCCCCTTTGTACTGGGGAGAGGCACGCGACAGGGATGCCTGTTGTCCCCTCTCCTCTTTGCTCTGGCCTTGGAACCGCTCGCTGCCTGGCTGCGTTGGCAGCCCTCGATGAGGGGTATTAGCTGGACCCCGGAGTTTGAGGATCGCATTTCGCTCTAAGCTGACGACATCCTTTTATATCTTTGTAAATCACCCCCCAGCAGTGTCTGGGAGAACTATGGCCTCCTTAGTCATAGTGCATGTGAGGCATTGATGGCATGCTGGGTGGCATGTGGATAGGGGGGACAGGTTTGCTATGAAAGAAATCACTTATTTAGTGGAATGAGAATGTGGGGATGATTGTGTAACAATAATAAATGCATGGGGTTAGTGGCAGACTGTATGAAAGGAAGGGCTATTTGTATTTAAAGAATGTAAATCGAGAGAAGATTTCTGGTATCTAAAGTCCAAAGACAATAGAAACAGAGGAAGGACCGACATCATTATTCTATGACATAAAAGCCTTTGGCTGGGGAAATTTCAGCAGAACAGATGGCTCACTGTTACTTCACAGGGGCTTTGAGTGTCTTTTGACCAGGGTTCAAACCCCAGCTGGGGAAAATCGTTTTTTTTTTTCGTTTTTTTTTAAATTTTATTTCTAAATTCCACAAATGAAAGCTGTGCCTTTGTAAATCACCCCCTAGCAGTATCTGGGAGAACTATGGCCTCCTTAGTCATAGTGCATGTGAGGCATTGATGGCATGCTGGGTGGCATGTGGATAGGGGGAAGGGTTTGCTATGGAAGAAATCACTTATTTAGTGGAATGAGACTGTGGGGATGATTGTGTAACAATAATAAATGCATGGGGCTAGTGGCAGACTGTATGAAAGGAAGGGCTATTTGTATTTAAAGAATGTAAATCGAGAGAAGATTTCTGGTATCTAAAGTCCAAAGACAATAGAAACAGAGAAAGGACCGACATCATTATTCTATGACATAAAAGCCTTTGGCTGGCGAAATTTCAGCAGAACAGATGGCTCACTGTTACTTCACAGGGGCTTTGAGTGTCTTTTGACCAGGGTTCAAACCCCAGCTGGGGAAAATCGTTTTTTTTTCGTATTTTTTTAATTTTATTTCTAAATTCCACAAATGAAAGCTGTGCCTTTGTAAATCACCCCCTAGCAGTATCTGGGAGAACTTTGGCCTCCTTCGTCATAGTGCATGTGAGGCATTGATGGCATGCTGGGTGGCATGTGGATAGGGGGGACAGGTTTGCTATGAAAGAAATCACTTATTTAGTGGAATGAGAATGTGGGGATGATTGTGTAACAATAATAAATGCATGGGGCTAGTGGCAGACTGTATGAAAGGAAGGGCTATTTGTATTTAAAGAATGTAAATCAAGAGAAGATTTCTGGTATCTAAAGTCCAAAGACAATAGAAACAGAGGAAGGACCGACATCATTATTCTATGACATAAAAGCCTTTGGCTGGGGGAATTTCAGCAGAATAGATGGCTCACTGTTACTTCACAGGGGCTTTGAGTGAGTTTTGACCAGGGTTCAAACCCCAGCTGGGAAAAATCTTTTTTTTTTTTTTTTTTTTTTTTAATTTTATTTCTAAATTCCACAATTTATTTATTTTAGCAGAGTGAAACATAGTCCTTTGGAAATGCTCAACTGATAATAATGAAAGACAAAGTAGAAAATCTATGGCATATGTCACATCAGATGTGGCATATGCCACATGACAGAGTGACACGTGTCACATGCCAGACTTGGGCTCCAACCCCTTCTCATCACCGGAGAAGGGGAGAGTACGTGGCTCAGCGACCAGAGCTGGGGGCGATTGGGGTTTGATTATCGGCATTGGCGCAACATCCTGGGATTCTGGGCAAATCACTTAATCTCGCCATAAACAGCACATGGATACCGTCATGGGTGAAAAGCTGAGCTATATAAAGCTACAAACTTTAACTTTAACCCAGTCGATTGCAGCCAAGCATGGTGGCAAGTGGCAAATGGCAACGCTGGTGCCTATGGCCCGTTCATTAGGATCGGTGGTGTCCAAGTCACAAAGAATCATAATCTTGGCAGCATCATGACCATCTTGAATTGCCTGAGAGAGTACAGGGCGAAGGTCTTCGGGCACCTCCAGAGAGGAATTCTGCCACAGAATCCCAAACAGCGTAAGTGGCATCCCAGCAAACAGCTGGTGATAAAAGATCTGAGGGCCAAGCTGAGATAAAAGACATGTTTCCTGAATGTTCCCATTTTCTTAGATTCCCTATCAGGGGGAGTGGGGGAAATATGTTGGGATTAGAGTGGCTAGTGGAAGCCTGCACCATGTTGAGTCTCGAGCTAGGCTCAAGCACCTTAGTGTTGTGTCTCGAGTTAGGCTCGAGCACCTTAGATTGGAAGTAATTTAATTTATGTTTGAACGAGTTCTCATGTTCTGTGTGCGTGGTCATGAGTTTGAAATGCACATACTTGAGAATCTGTTTGCCTGCGGCTGTCCCTGCACTTCCCTGCTGTTTGGGGGTTTAAGCTTCAATAACAGCTTTATTTAATTACTTATTGTGGACCTTCATTGAAACACAACAATGGCTACGATGGCTGCGGCTTAAACCCTATAAAAGAATCCAGGCAAGAACTCTTCAAAAGAAAGGCAAGAAGGAAAACAAAAAAAAAAAAGAAATTATATGGTAAAGTCGTGCGTTCAGATATGAAGATGTAATTCATCACAGCAATTTAAAAGGGAAGATGAAACTGTGTCTGAAGTAAGTCACAACTCTTTGCGTATTTACAAGTGTTTCCATTCATGGATCTTTTGTACTGTTAATTGCTTGTCTAGCCAAGAGAAAAGTGTGAGGTTTGGATCAAGGAAAGATAGGGAAAGACTTTCTAGCACCCTACACTTATATTTTCAAGACAAGTGGTAAATTAATTGAACTTTTTGGAGGTACCTTATTGGATGCAACAAACGATCGTTTGTAGAGCTGTTTGTCGGCCCCATTTTTCGAGTGGCAGCAGCGTACGGATGTCCGTAGTCACAGCTGAACTTTAACTTCAAGCTACGTCATCAGGAAATCGTAACACGTTACTGCTTAACGTGCCACGTCACGTGCCAAGTCAAGAGTTTATTCCTTTTGACGCGCACACAGCGTGCCTATTAAGGTACTTATTTTTTTCCCTCTTTATTATTGGGTTATAAAACCACTGGTGATATATATATATACATTTTCGCCTTGAAATTTGACACATTATATGTCAATCAAGTTCCTTGTTGTCATTTCTGCTGCACTTTCACATTACTTCCCTTCACATCCTTTATCTTTTGTCCTCTACATCTGCTGATTAATACTTTTTTTTTTGTTAAAATGGCAATGGCAACCATGAATTTGCCTTCCCCACAACAGTTTATGGTAAAGGATTGCGAAGTGTCTAGCCAGAGGTGGGAAGAATGGAGGGATTATTTGATTAATTACCTTGACGCTTTTGAGAGTAAAGAATTACCACCAGAAAGGAAAAAGAAAATCCTTTTACATTTCTTAGGCCCTGGTCGTTTAAGAGTATACACACAGAATTGAAAAGAAAACCTTAGCAGGAAGTGAAGTAAACATTTTTACTCAAGCTATTGCTGATCTAAATGCATATTTTCTCCGACGGTATGCAAGGCTGTGCACAGGTTTAATTTTACCACAGAAAGCAAGAACCGAGCGAAAAAGTTGAAGATTATATTGCTTTTCTTAGAAGATTAGCCTTATCCTGCAAATGTGGTACTATTGAAGAGGAATTGATTTGTGACCAACTTGTCATGCATTGTAACAACCAAAATCTTCGAGTTAAACTTTGGATTAATGGAGACGCTAGTCTACGAGAAATTCCGGCCATCATCAGCAAAGCGGGACTTATATCTAGATGTGCAAAAAACTGTGATAACCAAAGCAAAAATAGACAACAGTGACAAAATTGTTAAAATTGTAAGAGTTTCTATCCACAATAGTTCAGAAAAGATGAAGATGAAATTTGATAAACAAACTTTTAAAGGGAATAGCAAAAATAAAGAACGCACTAATACATTTTCAGACATAAAAGGGGTATGTTACCGTTGTGGTAGCTCCTCACATCTGGCTAGTGACAAGAAATGTCCAGCTTTAGGTCACAAATGTGCATACTGTAAAATGACTGGTCCTTTTGCTCGTGCTTGTCGCAATTCTAAATATGTAAAGTACGTAGTGGGTGAGTGTGAGCAGGAGGATGATAATGTGGACTCTGACAGTAATGACAATAAGGTTTGTTTTATCAATGATGATGAAACTAGCGCACAGGGTAAAATAAGGAAAACACCGGTGTGTGTGATAAAAGGAGGAGGTGTAGAGGTAACGTTGATGGCTGACTCTGGATCACCCTACACCATTATAAACAAAAACAAATGAGAGGAATTGTTCAGGTCCAGAATTGGCCTAAATCTTGAAAATCCTGATGTACACCCAGTGAGCTACACAGGTGAACCTATAGACCTTTTAAGTTTCCGCAAACTCACGTTTGAGTTTAAAGATAGGGTTGCCATGTGTAAAGTGTATGTTTCTAAAGTGGGACCCTGTGTTTTGGGTTGGTGAGATCAGGGTGAATTTGGGATACGTTTAGATCCCACTAGTCAGGACCCTGTTTTGTGTGTTGATCCTGTACAATAAGACTAGCGTGATGAGTGCACCTTGAAGTTCTCTACAGTTTTCTGTGGGGATGTTGGAGAACTTAAATGATTCTCCCATAAAATAATTCTGAAAGAAAATGCTAAACCGTGCATTCTTAAAGTTAGGAACATTCCTTTGGGAGTTAAGAATGAAGTTCAGAGTGAAATACAAAAACTCGTTGATAAGAACATAATTGAAGGTATAGAATTGTCAGATTGGGTCGCCCCCATGGTCATCGCATGCAAAGCTAACGGCAAGATCCGTTTGTGTGTAGAACTAAGAGAACTAAAAAAGAACATTTTCATTGATGTGTTTCCCCTCCCTAAGATATCTGAATTACTCTCTGCATATAAGGATATGGTATGGTTCTCCACAATTGATCTAACATCCGTGTACCATCAAGTTACCCTCCATGTAGACAGTAGACATCTCACAGTCTTTGTCACCCCAATTGATTTGTTTCAATTTAAACGGGTCCCTTTCGGGTTGGCATCGGCTGCGGCAATGATTTAGCGAGTCATATTTCAAATTTTCAAAGACATGGGAATCGTACTGTTTTTTCAGGATGACATTCTCATTATGGGAAAAGATACAGAAGAACATGATGAAGTTTTATCTAAAGTTTTGCAGTTGTTGGAGAAGAAAGGCTTAACAGCTGAGAAATCTAAGTGTAAAATTGCAAAGAAAAGTGTGACCTACCTGGGTCATGAAATTAGTGAGTGGGGCATCCGTCCAAAGTCAGAATTGGTAGATGCTCCCATTCCACAGAACAAAGAAGAAGTTAAGTCTTTCTTAGGGCTTGCGGAATATTATTCAAAATTTGTGAGTAACTTTGCAGATAAAATTTACTGTATCAGACATTTATTAAAGAAAGGAAGTGTTTTTCATTGGTCTAATGAATGTCAGGCATGCATGGAGGGTATAAAAAGTGATATATGCTCCGCACCAGCTCTCAAAGGATTTGATCCCCAACTTAAAAGTTTTATCACCACATATGCAAGTGGTAAAGGGCTGGGCGCTGTTTTGTCCCAATTGCAATGTGATGGATCTGAATGCGTCATTGTGTTTGCGTCTAGAGCTCTTACGATCATGGAAGAAAAATATTCTGTGATCGAAAGAGACGCTCTTGGTTGTTTGTGGAGACTCAAACACTTTAGACAATTTATTTGTGGGAACGTGTGTCATGCTACGCACTGACCACAAACCACTCACAAAAGTTCTCACATTTCAAGGTCTTAATAATGTGTCTCCTATAATTTCTCACTTCTCTGCACAACTTTTAGATTTTGTGTATGACGTTGTGTATATTCCAGGAATGCGCAACAGAATCGCTGATTTCTTAAGCAGATGTCTCCTGTCTATTGTTGAAGGTACTGATGATGATTGGGACCAATGGGTTGTAGCTAGTGTATTCAGCAGCAAACTAGCGAGCATACCCCATGACGAATGGATCAAGAACATTTCTCTTGACCAAAGGTTACAAGAAGTGTGCAAAGTTATCAAAAAAAGTTGGCCGGTGAAATCTAGTCTAGACAAGACCCTCATTCCATTTTGGGAGGTTAGGAATGAGCATTCCCTTTAAAATGATTTACTACTTAGTGGAGGCAAATTAGTTCTACAACCCACACACGGATTTCTAGTATAAGTGCTGCGAAAGCACAGATGGGTTTCTAGGAGCAGGGCGAAGGCGGCTGGCAGTTTGTCTATGGACTAAGGGGCAAGAGCAGGGTTTGGGCTGAGCCCTCAGTAATGTGCCTGTCAGTGCCACGTTAAAGGGGAGAAGGGGCTCGGAAGATGGTTTTAATCTCCAAGGTGGGGTACTGGAGCTCAAGTACTTCTGCCTCCATATGCCTCACCATGGCATAGGAAGCAGATGCCCAAGTGGTTGGTCCAGGGAGAGAAAAAAGCCTGTCATTTTTTTGAGTGACATCTCTTTCACACTAAAGATATTTTGGAAAACCTTAAGGTAGGTATCTCAAAGAGACAAGAGGGAGCTCCAGATCTGTGTCTGGTAGCCCGGAAAGAAAGAAACTGACGTCAGTACACAGGAGTGGTGCCTACATAGGCCCCACGTGCCATTTTCAAAGCGGAATGCATCAGTGTGGAGCCACAAGCCACTGCTTTTCGGCATGCAGAGGTACTGCTGAAAGGTTTCCAGGTCCAGTGTGACGGTTGAGGAATATTCAAAAGGTTAGGTATCTGCAGTTAGAATTCTCTAACAGAATTTGGAGATATAAATGGCACCAATACGGGGGCTAGCAATTAAGCATGGGCGGATCTAGCGGATCTCGCGTACGCGAATTTGCGGATTTACGGATTCGCAATCCGCGAAGATACGCGAACTCTCGCGGATTTTCCCGTTTTTTGTGTTGGCGAGCGTTCGCGCCGATTTTGGGACAATTTCGCAATTGCGAACTTACTTTTCGGCTCGCAACGGCCGCGACTATGTTGTTTCTACGTCTGGTTTATCATCACAGGTTCACAGCACCCTCTGTTTCACCACTGCCACCCTCTGGGACACCCATGCCACCCTCTGGTACATCCTCACTGCCACCCATTAGGTTTGTTTATCACTGTAGTTTATGGGGGGTGAAAAAAGCAAGCACACCTCCCCTACTTCAACTGCCATGAATTAATTTGGGGTTGATTAATGTGTCAGTTATTTAGAAAGTTCCAGTCTGGCTGGCACCTGCTTCCTTCCTTATCTGTAATTTGCTTTCTGTTGCAGTGAAATTTTTTTTCACAGGACCTTTATGGTCTACTTGTAGCTATTCTATGAGCCTGCTGTTTGGGTCATAGCAGGGTCATAGAATAGTTGCAAACTCTGGAGGGGCCCCTCAGGAAGCACTACAGTGAATGTTACTAATGTTAAGTTTGAACTTTTGCACCTGCTCATTGCTTTCAGTTTAGCAAAAATCGTTTTTTCTGCAATTTCGCGCGTTTTTTGGGGCGCGAATCCGTGCGAGATCGATTTCGGAAGCCGCGAATGCTTGCGAATACACACATTTTTTTTTTGCGACGTGTATGTTCGCGTGATTTTGTGCGTGTTCGCGAGGCGCTTGTAGCTATACCTTTGCCAAGTTACCCTAGCGGTCGTACACGGGCGCGGCCATCTTGTTTGCGTGACGTAATTCCGTTTCCGGCCGCTATGTGTAATCTCGCAAAGTGTGCTGCTCGCTAGTACAATTTCGCGCGTGCTCGCGAGGAAAATCTCGCGCGAACTTACCCACGCGGTCGTGAACGGGCGCGGCCATCTTGTTTCTCATTCATTGCTATGGTTCTGGGCATGCTTTCTGTATCCTCTCTGAATCTCTGCCATCCTTTGCTTGTTTGAAGTTTATTTAATCTATTTTACTTATTATCTATCCCTCTATTTTTCTAGCTGTATATTTTTGTGTTTTCTGCTACTTTTAGTTACTTTTAAACTACTTTTTTAAACTCTTTTCTTTTCTTCTTCACTATTCTATTTCTTCTTTATCATTTAACTTTATTTCTGCCCAGACCATGGTAAAGGGAGCCGGGAAGCACCCTGAGAAGGGGAAGGGTCCCGCACCCCGTGCCCGGCTCCCGTGCGGGCGTTTGAGGGGGGAGCAAGTGGTGCCACGGGAGATCTTTAGCGCGGAGGAGGTGGCCGCACTCATCTTCCACGTCCAGCGCCGCCTCCCCAAGACGATCCTGGGAGGCGGCAAGATCGCAACCGGCTATGGCATCCGGGAGCGCCGGAAGCGGTGGGAGAAGGTGTGCCGGGCCATGTATAAGCTCTCTGGGGTCCGGCGCACATATAACCAGGCCACCCACCGCTGGACAGATGTCATGGACCGGGAACGGGACTTGCTGGACGCGCTCGGCGTAGAGGTCCCCGGGCTTGGTGAGTAGTAGTAGCTATTCATCACTACTCTGTTTTATCCGGCTCTGTTATTTGCAAATCTTTGTTCTTTACCAAGAGCAATAATGCTGCCGATTACATTGTAGGAAAATTATATTTCAAAATCTTCTATGCATTTCAGGTGCACTGCTCTCCTTCTCAGTAGCCTTGCTTGCTACTATGCTTATTAGTTTTGTAAATTGTGTTCATTTCATTGGCCTGAGAAATTATATATGAGTGTAGTGTAAAGATAAGAACTGCGTAATGCTAGACACTAAGGGTCATATTTTCAATTACCGGCGCATCCCTGCAAAGTAGCAGGGATGCGGCAGTAATTGTGTGCCATGCCACCACCACCCATTGACCCAAAACGTCACAGAAGCCTTACGCATCTGTGCCGTAAAGGCGGCGCATTGCTGGAGTTGCGTGCCAACGATGGCGCAGCTCCAGCAATGCTCTGGGGTACCCTATCTCCCCAATGCTGCATCAAGCCGTACGTCGGCTTCAAGCGCGCAGGGTTTGAGTCATGCATCATTGTATTAAAAGTGACTGATTGACATCTTGTAGATTTCCCTCAGCCACTTTTAGGATTCGTTCCTGCGCAGGTACGCCCTCCCTTGCGCCGGAACACCCCCTGATGGCGCAGGGCTTTACAACGTGATGCATCGCCCATAATTTTTTTTTTTAATATATACGCCGCACCAACACCATGGCGAGTCTTTTGTTCTGCCGCTGCGTCACAAAAGTCACGCAACAATGGAGGAAAATGAGCCGCAAGGGACTTCTAAATCAGCCCCAAAAGACTGAAGTCCAGTCCTTCCTTTAGACACATGGCTATAAGAAGAAATAGTGGTGGTGGTGGGTAGATTGATAGTTTGAGTATTCACTGATCTGCAAGCAGGATGGACTTTGTCTGTCACTTCGCGTGCTGCGGACTGCTGCCTGCCAGGCCTAGGCAAACCTCTTTAGTAGTCTGTTTATTGAGTTACATAGGAACTTTCTAAGTCAATGGTCCACAAATCAGGCAATACGAATAACGTAGCATACCACATGAGATAGATCCCGTGGAATAGTTGTCTATCTATTTGCTATTTCTCCAAATTATTTTGTTATTGTTCTTTTGAAAGGGTTGATTTGGTTGACAAATCTCATCCATGTTTTCTGGTCTTTCTTTCTTTCATGTTGTACATCAGCTCCCCCCAAGGGCAAGAGGACACAGGAGGAGGAGGGTGCTGTTCAGGAGGATGCAGGCCAGGATCGGGCAGGCGAGGGCTCCTTTGCTGGCCCCAGTAAGTTTTAATTGTGATAAAGAGTACCTATTTTTTCCTAGTGTTCCTCATTCAATTTTTTCTAAATCGTCTTTGATCTTCTTGTAGACTGGATATAAATTCTTATCCTGCCTCGAATATGACTCCCTGTGGTATTACTAGATTATTCTTATTAGTCTGTCTGTGTAGCTAACTAAGATTGGACATTTGGCAATTCCATTGGACTCCCATTCTATTCAGCAATAGCTCTATGCACTGTCTCCTTACTGACTAGATAGTGTGGCAGAGTCATTTAGCTCCCGAAGTCACCGATGATTGATCCCCAATGATCTCTAGATTATCGTACGCAGGACAAGAGTACGGAGTCACAGTCAAGAAGTGTCAGAGGCACTCATGCTTGCAAAAATTCCAAAACCTTTAGCTCATCCACTCTAGTCTGGAGGACCAAAAACCACAGAGTCTATTTAAGTTTAAAAGCTTTATTAAAAGTAAACACATTTATTAAAATCTACTTTGTCATAAAACTATTTAACTGAAAACGGAAAAGTGCTTAGTGCTGACGATTAATTGGACACATTTCTTGTGGTCGAGCCGAGCTCTCACCTGGTTTGAACTTGATCCTGGTCGTGTTCTTAGGAGTCAAGCTTCTGTCTGTTAGGAGAAAAAGTGGTGCGTGTTAAAAATAAAAAGCAAGCATTCATCAGTTGTGCATAAAAGTGCAGCAAGACAACAGCCTTCCCTGGAAAAAGGGACATTTTTACTTTAGAGTAGACAGTCACAAATTATTAAATTGTATTCTGTTTTTTTAACATTTCTTTATTACTCCTAGACCAAATATTATATAGTAGTGAGTGGTGTATTCTAACATTCTTAAATGTACTTTGTAGGTGGAACATCTGGTGACGGGGCCAGCGCGGAGGTGGCGGTGTTGGGCGAGGACTCTGAGGACTCTGGGGAGGAGGCGGTGCAAGAGCCGGCGGACGGTCCTGTGGGGGTTCGCACGGTGGTGGCGGGAACAGGTAAGCTATATATTCCTTACTTATTGAGATTGAAGACTGCATAGTGTGCTTTCTGCACGGGTGTATTACAAATCAACCAGGTAGTAGCCTCCTCGAAATGTACTTCGACTTAGCTGTAAAGTTTTTGGTGAGAAGAATCCCAATAAGTTCTTAGATGAACGTGATGGATGGGATGAACGAAAAGCGAAAGAAGGGTGTAAGTAAGTGGGACGCGAAATTGTATGATGGCTGGCAAAGAAGAACGATATGTGTTTGCTTGGCCCCCGAGGTGGCTGGGAAGGAAAGAATATGGTATGGTGCATGGCTGGGTCAATGATGAAGCAAGGATGGGTGGAAGGACAGCAGCCTGGGTGGGTGAAACAGAAACTGTATGTGTGCGTATACTTTGAATGAATGGATGCCTGGAGCATGGTATTCTCTGACTCTTAGATAGCACATGTGTATCTAGAGAGAGTAGATGGTCGCTGGATGAACTAAGTGTTACCTTGAAGAGCATGTACCACCGCACCCGCACGTCCGTTCCAGTGTAGGGAAGGCAAGGAAAAGAAATTGTAAATGTGTCCAATACTACCATGAATAGTAGCAGTACTTTGTATTGCAACTGCAAGCACAGCATATATCTGGTTATTACGGTGGACACTCCGTACCTGTCTTAATAACTTTAGTTTAGTTGTAGTACGTCATTCATGTGTGGGTGTATCACTGTTCACTCAATATTAAGCAAAGCACCTAAAGTCATCCCATATGTCATCAAATACGTCCCATGTGAAGTGATAGATAATCAAATTATTTAGCTTCTTCATTTTCCTTTTCTAGTACTCATTTGCACTGTAGGGTGAAAGGTAAATTAATTAAGCAGTAGCCCTTGTAACAGAGTATTCTCAGTGCCACCCGTAATAGAAAAGTAATAGCTTCACCACCTGCATGTACTGGACCGGTACAGTAACGCAAGTCTGTCTCACTCATCATGGTGTGCAACTGTTTTTCTCGGGTGCAAGTTCACTGTGCTGCCATTCTGCCGGCTTGCATAAGATAACGTACCAATTTTCCTAAACAAGAGAGAAGAAGAAGAATAAGACTGGTGTACTGTCATAGTCGACTGTAATGGAAGTCCATAGTGGTCGTAGAATTTGTTCATTAAACTACCACTAATGTTAGAGCAAGGATGCAGAAGTGGGAGGTTACATAGATACTGTCCTCAATAGTTATGTACTGTGCTTTCAATTTGCTACTTGTACTGTGACCCAACTTTCGGCTCAATCACTTTGTGTTATTAATGCTAAGGAGCATTGGTTACAGACTATGTCTTTCTTTCTTCATATAGTTGCTCCTTCCAAATCGACATCACGGAGGGAGCAGGCTCGAATGGCCCGGCAACGGAGGCTGGATGCCACTGTCGCCGAATATCGGCGGCTGGTGGCCCTGGAGGAGGAGGAGGACACGCAGTCGACCGGTGCAACAACAACATCCTCGACTGGGACAGCTGCATCCTCCTCCGTGACCCCACGGGACGCCAGCATGCGCAGTGCTCCAGCGGGACCGAGCCGGGCTAACAAAGCCAACCGCCACCGCCAAGCAACAGAAAGACCAGCTGCCCCCCACAGGAGCTGCAAGGCACGCCAACGCCGCCTAGGAGTCTGAATGTCCTACCTGGAGCAGGAGGTCCAGAACTATAAGAACTTGGTGGAGGGCCTCCGCTTCGAGCTTGCCACCCTCCGCAAGGAGTATGATGCCCATGCCGCAAAATGCACCAGCACCCTCCAGTAGTGGGGTGTCCCTTGCCCTTTTTTTAGAGACTTTTGGGGGGGTGGGATTTGGGAGTTGGGTTCTTTTTGGGACTTTTCAAAGACAATCGTTGGGGTTAGGGTGGGTCTTGAGGGAGATTATTTTGTTAGGGCTACATAAATATACATTTTTAAACTTTATCTGACCATACCTGTTTTTTACTGCTTTTCAGTCTGGTGGGTGGGGGACGGGGGTGTAACAGTAAGTTTGTTTTCCTGAACAGTTGTAGGACTTTAGTAGTACTACCGTCAATCTCTCGTCTAGTCCTAAATAATACTCCATTATACTACCTCCCACCAAACGCTTATCTTACCTGTAATTTGTGTTAGAAATTAGGGCTAGGCCCAGGGCTGGCTCCACGTGAAATGGGGATTAACGTTGGCAATCCTGGGCGGGTGAAATTTCCTCATTGCGGTGGTACTAGTGGTGTGACACAGTGGCAGTTGCATGCCTATGGAAAAAAAGAAAACGAAACCTGGTTTGTCCTTACTGTAGCATTACAACGGTTACGGTACGATCGAGAATATAGCAGGTGACAGTACACTAGAACAGTGCCATAATGTAGCCTAACAAATGGTAAAGTATTTGCTTGCAAGTATAACTAGTACTTGCGTTGAATTTATTTGACATTGGCTCCTACTACTAGAAGATATAGTACTGAAGCTGAGTAAGTCTAGAAGATATCCTCGTATTCCTTCACCAGCCTGTTGCTATGACCTTATCCTCCCCAGCAAGTGTGTGGAATTATTGATGTCATTTTAGTCAGACATCAAGCAAAACAACACAGCCCGGGGGAAGAGGGTTAGGGTTTGGAAAATGGATGGGAATGGGGGTTTCTTTTTGGGTAGGTTTTGTTGAGAGAAGAAAAAAAAAGCACAGCCTGGACAAACAATAATTGAAGATAAAGAAATCTTTGGGTACAAACTAAAGCTAAGCACATGCAGTCACACTCATAGAAGAAAACAATGGATACTGTATCTGTATTCTGTATGTTGTTGGAGTTGTCCTGTTGAATTTGGTAAGTAAGTTGCATGCAGCAAACAATTCCTCTTATTAGCGGCACTCCTCCATTCCAGCTGACGCTTCGTCCATCAATGTTGGTGACCACTGACAGAAGACACCCTGTCCACTGCCTGCCTGGCGGATGTTGACTGAAACCCGGCCTGTAATTATTGAACGGAAAACAGGAAGTGCTATTACAATACCACTGATAAATAAATAAAAGGTATGCACGCTGTGTGGTGCAAAAAGTCACACTTTGATTTCCCTAATAGACAGTAGAATATTTTTTAAATTGCGTGCTCTGTCTGAGTCACCTTTTTAAGGATAAATAAGTATGGCCAAAATATTATAGCGGATCTTTCCCCTCAAGGTAGGTGTACTGTAAACTGTGTTTTTGAACAAAATTTGACCTTCCCAGCAATGCTCCCACCAAGACCCTTACTAAAGCCAGTCGCAAAAATGTAGAAGACCCCCAATCAGATCTCCAAAAACGATGCCTAGCAGAAAAATGGAGACAAAACGTACTTTGAAAGTAACAGTAGGCCCAAATACAGACCGTGGATTGTATTCAAACCACTTGCAAGCAAGCAAAAGTATCCATAGCCAGCATCGCTCCAACAGTGCTCTAAAACCCCAGAACTGCGTTGCAATAGAACACCCCGAAACACATGCAATCCTGCTGCTAGGGCTAACCCTAACGAACCCTAACTTACAAAAAGTGCCAAAACTGGTGTTTCCTTATGGATTTTGTCCAAAACACTTCTATCCGGTATTAGACCTTCCCAGGAATGCCCAGGCAAGACCCGCCAACCCACCCGCAAAAAAACACGCGACAACACCCCCAAACAGCGAAAAAGCTAAATCTCATACTTACAATATCTCTCGGCCTTCGGTCCAAACGCGCTGTGCAGCTAGGTCATCATCAATCATCATAACTCCTGTTTTCCACCACGGATTTCCTGAAAAGCAAATGCAATCAAGATTAGACTGTCGAAGCAGTGCTTCGACAGAGACCCCGGCCGCAACCCACCCACGAACAGCAGGAAGCCCCCCAAAACGCTACATTGAGCAAGATGTCAGAAGAAATAGCAAAAGAAAGGCTTTTCCTTAAGGATTTTGTCCAAAACACTTCTATCCGGTATTAGACCTTCCCAGGAATGCCCCAGGAATGCCCCAGCCAAGACCCGCCAACCCACCCGCATAAAACCACGCGACAACACCCCCAAACAGCGAAAAAGCTAAATCTCATACTTACAATATCTCTCGGCCTTCGGTCCAAACGCGCTGTGCAGCTTGGTCATCATCAATCATCATAACTCCTGTTTTCCACCACGGATTTCCTGAAAAGCAAATGCAATCAAGATTAGACTGTCGCAGCTGTGCTTCGACAGAGACCCCGGCCGCAACCCACCCACGAACAGCAGGTAGCCCCCCAAAACGCTACATTGAGCAAGATGTCAGAAGAAATAGCAAAAAAAAGGCTTCTCCTTAAGGATTTTGTCCAAAACACTTCTATCCGGCATTAGACCTTCCCAGGAATGCCCCAGCCAAGACCCGCCAACCCACCCGCAAAACACCACGCGACAACACCCCCAAACAGCGAAAAAGCTAAATCTCATACTTACAATATCTCTCGGCCTTCGGTCCAAACGCGCTGTGCAGCTAGGTCATCATCAATCATCATAACTCCTGTTTTCCACCACGGATTTCCTGAAAAGCAAATGCAATCAAGATTAGACTGTCGCAGCAGTGCTCCCAGACCCCAAAACTCACCCACAAACACCCGGAACCCCGCCAAAGAGCACCTCAAAGGCAAGCAAGTCAGCAAAAACGGCAAGAAATTTCCACCTCATATTTGGTCCAAAACACTTTTATCCATTATTAGAGCTTCACAGCAATGGGCCCAAATCCGTCAACTCACCCGCAAAGAAGTAGAACACCCCCACAAGTGCTGAGTCTTTCTTCATTGGGCGTAATCCAGCACTCTGCTTTGAGGGAAATCGCAGTCTGGAGGAGGAGGATAGAGGAGCATGTTCTTCAGAACTTGTGAACCTGAGGAATGTAGACTGCGGCACCTTCAAATCAATAAGCAAACAAGTGAAGACATTTCTGCTGATGGTCTTGTTTTTGGGATTAGGTGATTAAAGTTTGAATTAAATTAACTGTGCAAAACAAAGAAAGAGAGACACACAGGAATAAAAGTGAATAAGGACCAAAAAGAAAGTTATTGATTCATTGTCTCATTTTCAGGGCTCGGTGTCAGGGAATAAGAAGAAGATTTCGTCATCATACTCTGCGAATTCAGGCAGGATGAGGTCAGTGCCACCGAACAGAGAACAAATCCCCTCATCTACGTTGACGTCCTCCTCGTCTTCATGCGGCGTGCTTTCTCGTACTTTGTAATCTGGTGGTATGAGGTGCTGATTCATCTTGATCATTGTCAGCTGCTCCACATTTTTGGGCGAGAGGCGGCTCCGTTTGGGAGTTACAATGCCACCAGCAGCACTGAAAACACGTTCAGAAGACACACTTGCGAGTGGGCAAGACAAATAGTTTATAGCCAGGTTGGAGAGCTCTGGCCACAATTGTTTTTTCCCATGCCAATACTGCAATGGCTCATCATTAAGAAAGACCTCTGTTGAGTCATTCAGATAGTCCTGCACCATCGACTCAAGGTCCTCAACGGTTCCTCCACTTTGCTTACTTTTTGCTGTGCCTGTGACCTTTTTTCGAGTACCATACCCAAGCAAACTTAGCCAATCCTCTTCAGCAGCCACTGTTACTCTTGTGTGTGGTGCAGATGATCCGGTTGCCGGTGTCTTTAACGGCTGAGAGGTCACTTGTGCCCCAGCCACAGGTGCAGAAGTGGATTCTTGTGACTGGGGATGGCCTGCTGATGCTGATGTACTGTCTTCTCCTTCAATAACCTGCTGTTCTTTTTCAAACCTCTTGGCTGACCAGGCTAACCAATGTTTGTACTTTTGAACATCTGCATCAGCAAAAGGAAAGAATGCTTCGCCTGCCAGCGCCTTTTTGTAGCGTGGATCCAGAATAGTAGCACAAATGTGTTCTGACCTGATCTTTTGAAGACGTTCATCACCACGTAGGCGCTCTAATAATTTCTCAGACAAAATAAAATGGTCTTTTTTTTTCATCTTTTTCAAACTCAGAAGACACCGCCATCAGTTGGTGCTCCAGCATGCACAACAATGGGATAGCTTTTCCCAAATTACAGTCCTCCTGGCTGACTGCACGCGTGAAGAACTCAAAAGGACGAAGCATGTCTGTCAGGCTTTTAACTATGTCCCATTGCGCCGCACCCATCCGCATGTCCTCCTTCTGAGATGTACCCTCTGTGAAGAAATAGTGATCGAGTACCGTATACTGCTCATACAGACGCTCAAGCATGTAGAAGGTTGAGTTCCAACGTGTTGCCACCTCCTGGATGAGTGCTTTCACTGGTATTCGACTTTGAAGTAGCAGCCTCCTCAGATGCTTCCGGGCCTTAAAAGAATGGCTGAAATGGTTGCACATTTTGCGGCAGGTGGCCATTACCGCGAACGCTGCACTGTCTCTATCACTCAAGAATTTTTGAACTACCAGGTTGATACAGTGCGCCAAACACGGCACTCTAAAATAGCGACCCAGCGCCATGGCCTTAACTACATTGGCGCCATTATCCGTGGAAACATAACCAATCTGGCGTTTTTTTGGGGATAGCATTTTCAAGACCTTTTTGTCAAACTCGTCCAAAATGTTTTGGGATGTGTGACTTTTCTCCAAGCCAAACATGGCTAGTGTTGCATGTTTCCGAGCAGCTTTGAAAACTTTGTCCGGGTCAACACCTGCGTTTAGCTTTGCTTTAACACCTGAAAAAGAGACCCAGTGTGCAGTGATGCACATGTAATCAGCGCCTGCGCCACTGGTCCACATGTCTGTTGTCAGATGTATTGTGTGAACAGCACTCTTCTGCAAAGCTGCCCCAATCGCCTCCAGCACATCTTCATGTAGTGCTGGAACCGCAACTCTGGCAAAATAGAACCGGCTAGGAACCTTCCATTTAGGGCAGAGCGTTGCCACTAATTCTAGAAGGTCCACAGCTAGCATTTTAGCCAGCTTAGTGTTATACAGACGCGTCAGCGGGTGGTTGCGTTCATATGGCACGTCTGAAGTAAGCATTGTTCTAATGTTGCCCTGGACCAAGCATTTACGGGCTGATAATGACTTCGTTGACCCAATTGTGCTCGCTGGTGAACTTTTGTGCGTTGGTGTCTCACTCGCTCCAACACTCTTAGTGTGCCTCACATTGGGTGTGCTGCTGACAGGGGTACTGGGTGTAAGGGAAGTGTTTGACACGTCTTCTTCCTCCTCGTCATCATCAGATGCAACATCAACGTTTCCTTGAATTCGGCCTTTCTTGATCGCATCTAGGTGCGCAAACCATTGGACAGTGTGCTGTCTCCTAAGATGACCTCTCTGGCCTCCGGTACCATAGTTGGTACCTGACTTACCACGACTAACTGCAAGCTTACAAAGGGTACAAATGGCAAACTTTGGATTTTTTTGACAAACAGTAAAGAAGTCCCAAACTGGGGACTTGAAGTGTCTGTGGGACCTGGAGGAGGCGGCGATACTGGTGGTGGTGGTCATGAAGCTAATGCCAGATGAAGTGGAGGATCTGGATTGCCCAACTTTTGTACGTTGTGCACTTTCACAGCCACTAATTAAGGTCGAGGTGGATGGAGGTCTCTTCCTGCCAGAAAGAAATATGGAAGCGGGACGAGTTGGTGTACTACTTAACTCCAATGATTGTGGTGTTTCCACTGCCTCCTCATCGACAACATCATCATCATCACGCTCAGCAGCTCTTCGGGCTAGGGTCAAAATGTCTGTTTGCTGCATGCCCGCTGGGGCTGCAGTGACCTTTATGATGACTGGGTCGTCGTTGGCAGAGTCTTCATCAGCAGCAGTATCCGCCACTTCTTGTTGAGCCTCATCACACTCCATAACTCTGAGACTTGATCTCTTCCTTGCTAGGGGTGTGGAAGACAATGAAGGATCATCAGGACGAGTGGCTTCCTCAAATGATACCTCGCCTTGATTGTCGATTTCCTGATGTGCCCCTACTTCGGGAGGAACAACTATTGTGGGCACTTGTGACCCTCCATGCACCTCTGCTTGCGCATCTCCTTGCGCTGCCTCTCCTTCCACATGTACTTGGGCTTGTACTTGCACATGTGATTGTTGTTGCGGCTGTGGTTGTTCAACACTCGTCAGATGAGCTACAACAACCTGTGTTGATTGAGGGACATTGCTGCTGCTTTCTTGCGATGAGCCAACATCACTGGTCGATGGTGATTGAAGAACTATACTGGCTGCCTCTGCAGCACTCAAGGGCTTGGACTTAAGTTGGCGTGGTGGTGGTGGTGGCACTGAGCCCAATGGAGCGGGGGTGCTGCTGCCAGCTTGGTCCCCAGCAGATCCCGCTGCTGCTGCAGGCATACTTTTTTTTTTACTCCCAAAAAAAGGGGCGGGCGGCACACCAGTCTCCTTGGTAACTTGCTTCTTCTGCTCCTTACTGGCACCTTTCTTGCTAGAGGAGCTACGGGTAACTTTTTTTGGGGCCATCTTCTTCAGAGCAGGTCAGAACAGCAGGCAGCAGTTGCACGAGTTGCAGAGTTGTCTGTGTCCAGACGTGACGTCGCGTGACGTTATGCTGCACACACACACCGCTGCAGGACTTCTTCCTGGCACTGGTGGTTCTCTTGAGTCTTGTGCACCTAAAAGCAATGGAAGACAGAGGAACATCAGTTCAGTTATACACCCCAAAAAATCGACAAAACACAGAAAAATCAGCACAATCCCATGCCATCCATGATGTTTACATTGAAGACACCCCACAGAAAGACTAGGGCCATGCAAGTATGCAACACTCACTACCCCTGGGCATAATGGATGAAAGGTAGGCAAAATAAGTGCAGGCCTCAGACACTGCCTCTCTTCAAAATGGCCCCTTACACCCCAAGCCAGTCCACATCAACAGTACACCCCAAAAAAACAGAAAAACAGCCAAAAATCACCACAATCCAATGCCATCCAGGATGTTTACATTAAAGAGAGTGAGACCACACTACAGGCACACTCAGTCCATGCACCACTACCCCTGGGCAAAAGGCCACACCAGCAGCCCCAAAAAAACGACAAAAACAACAAAAAACAGCACAATCCCAGCCCATCCATGGCCTCAATGGTGTTTAAATTCAAGAGGACACCCCACAGAAAGACTAGGCCCATGCAAGTCACCACCCCTGGGCAAAGGGCCCCACCAGCAGCCCCAAAAAAACGACAAAAAACAATAAAATCAGCACAATCCCAGCCCATCCATGGCCTCAATGGTGTTGAAATTCAAGAAGACACCCCTCAGAAACACTAGGCCCATGCAACACTCACTACCCCTGGGCATAATGGATGAAAGGTAGGCAAAATAAGTGCAGGCCTCAGACACTGCCTCTCTTCAAAATGGCCCCTTGCACCCCAAGCACATGTTGCCTGTACCAGCCAGCACTCAAGATGGCCACCACCACCACCCACATGGCCAGTCCACATCAACAGTACACCCCAAAAAAACAGAAAAACAGCCAAAAATCACCACAAACCAATGCCATCCAGGATGTTTACATTAAAGAGAGTGAGACCACACTACAGGCACACTCAGTCCATGCACCACTACCCCTTGGCAAAAGGCCCCACCAGCAGCCCCAAAAAAACGACAAAAAACAATAAAATCAGCACAATCCCAGCCCATCCATGGCCTCAATGGTGTTTAAATTCAAGAAGACACCCCTCAGAAACACTAGGCCCATGCAACACTCACTACCCCTGGGCATAATGGATGAAAAGTAGGCAAAATAAGTGCAGGCCTCAGACACTGCCTCTCTTCAAAATGGCCCCTTACACCCCAAGCCAGTCCACATCAACAGTACACCCCAAAAAAACAGAAAAACAGCCAAAAATCACCACAATCCAATGCCATCCAGGATGTTTACATTAAAGAGAGTGAGACCACACTACAGGCACACTCAGTCCATGCACCACTACCCCTGGGCAAAAGGCCACACCAGCAGCCCCAAAAAACGACAAAAAACACAAAAAACAGCACAATCCCAGCCCATCCATGGCCTCAATGGTGTTTAAATTCAAGAGGACACCCCACAGAAAGACTAGGCCCATGCAACACTCACCACCCCTAGGCAAAGGGCCCCACCAGCAGCCCCAAAAAAACGACCAAAAACAATAAAATCAGCACAATCCCAGCCCATCCATGGCCTCAATGGTGTTTAAATTCAAGAAGACACCCCTCTGAAACACTAGGCCCATGCAACACTCACTACCCCTGGGCATAATGGATGAAAAGTAGGCAAAATAAGTGCAGGCCTCAGACACTGCCTCTCTTCAAAATGGCCCGTTACACCCCAAGCACATGTTGCCTGTACCAGCCAGCACTCAAGATGGCCACCACCACCACCCACATGGCCAGTCCACATCAACAGTACACCCCCAAAAAACAGAAAACCAGCCAGAAATCACCACAATCCAATGCCATCCATGATGTTTACATTAAAGAGAGTGAGACCACACCACAGGCACACTCAGTCCATGCACCACCACCCCTGGGCAAAAGGCCACACCAGCAGCCCCCAAAAAACGACAAAAAACAATAAAATAAGCACAATCCCAGCCCATCCATGGCCTCAATGATGTTTAAATTCAAGAAGACACCCCACAGAAAGACTAGGCCCATGCAACACTCACCACCCCTGGGCAAAGGGCCACACCAGCAGGCCCAAAAAAACGACAAAAATCAGCACAATCCCAGCCCATCCATGGCCTCAATGGTGTTTAAATTCAACAAAACAGTTGTATCATGCACCCATAACCAACCCTGGTCCTACTGGATACTGTGGCTACCCACAATATAATTTATTTAATGTTCTGAAAAAGTTCCAAAATTGTAGTTGCAGCAACTGTAATGCCCCAAACAAACTTACCTGTGAAAGTTGATTTCTAATCCAAAAGTGATCCAAAGACAGTCAAAAAGGCCTCAAATCCAAATATCCAGCAGCACCCACAAAAAGTAATCCTTCCAGCTCCAGATCCAAATGAAAGTGACCAGGAGATGGATAAATTACTGGGAGGAGCCTGCTGGACAGGAACAGGAAGTTGGAGACTGTGGGGCACTTCCTTCCTCCCCCCCCCCAAAAATGGACTCCTTGCAAAAAAAAGGCCATGCAAATGTCAACCTGAGGAGTGATTCTGATAAAAATCATAATTTTCTGAAGGTTTATCCTGTTTGCTGGTGATTTTCTTGTGCAGAATTGCAAAATCTCTATTTCGCGAGTGCGAGATTGTTCCTTTCCGCCGCAACTACATGTTCGCAATTGCGAACTCTCGCGAGGTGTGCTGTGCACGGTGGCAAGCCGCGATTACGTATTCGCGGGCGCCAAACTCCCGCGGGATCACGCAGCAAGATCCAAAATGGCGCGGCACTCGTAAAATATGATCGAGAAAAACAACTCGGCAAACGCTTAATGACGGAAAGTGAACGCCGTGCACCACGCCGCACGCCGCAACCAAGCAAAAAATCCGCCGCGAGCGGATTCACGGATTTTCGACAAATTCGCGAGAGTTCGCGGATTGCGAATTTTCCGAAAATCCGAAAAATCCGCGATCGGAGCGGATTTTACGCCCATGCTTACTAGCAATCCAGGATATTTTGGTTATTAGTGGGTATTTGCGGAACACTGGGTACTGGCACACAGAACTGATAGAGGATCCATTAGCCAAGGAGGATACTAGGGACTCCTCTACGGGGCGAGAAGTGACAAAAACATACAGCAACATACACAGACAGTAATTGGAGTTTGGAGAGGGGCCACACAGTTTCTGGGATGAAGAGGGAGGATCACAGGGCTAATGCCGCTGTGGCACAGTAGTCTACGCCTCTGTGGCACAGTAGTCTGCTGTCAGAGGTGGAAGGTCTAAAGAGGTTGTCAAAATGGGAGCTTATAGGTATAGAACACTGGAGAGATGTTTAGAGGAATCATGCTGTTATCAAATTTGAGGACCTCCATAGGGAATACAGCCTGTTTGAATCCAAGCAATTTTGATATATACAACTGGGGCATGCCCTTTATTGCCACTTGCTGGAGGGAGAACAGATACCTGAGCCCTCCTCTCTGGAGGACCAAATACTCATCAAGGCATTGAAGGAAGGGGGAGTGTCAATGGTATACAGGAAATCAATAAATAATTCCCAAGACCCATTGTGCCCCCTGAAGCTGGCATGGGGTGGAGGATGTGGGAGAGCTTGATGACGAGGACAGGGTGGAGCGTGGGAGAGTGCCATCCTAGTAAGGTTCAGACTGTTCCAATTTAAAATACTACATAGGAATTACTATTCACAGACATTGCTTTAAAAAATTGGCTGGGCAAAGTCTCTGTTGTATAGGAAGGGATGTGGGAGTGAGGGAACATTTTCTACAACCTTTGGGAATGCCCTCTTGTGCAGAGATACTGGGTCAGGGTGACGGCAAAGATGGCCAGGGTCACGGCAATGGAGGCCCTTCTGGATGCAAAGTGGTTACTCCTAGTGATTAAGTGGGAAGAGAATTGGCCAAAGTACATCATGATCTGACTAAGTCTGGCACCTGGAGTTGCCAAACACGACATAGCAAAAGCATGGAGGGGTGGGATAGAGGAGTGGGGCGCTAATTTGGATTGGAGCCAAAGGGCAGAATAGGTGATCTACAGGGCGAGACACTGTCTAAAAATGGGAGAATATTGGCCCCCAAGAACCCACAGCATAAGTCCTGGGGAGTCGGTGCTCCCCAGGGCATTTATAAGCCCCAGGAGGGAAGCCACTGTGCCCCCCTCCTTTAATTTCCCCAGGGCCCTGGGACCTGGCCCACCCAGTGGCCTATTAGTAAAGAAGCGCAGGAACCCACGCTTATTTTTTTCATCGGCAGCCGCAGCTCTCGTTGAACTTTTCTTTAAAAAAAAGTCATTTTGCCTTAGCGGGGCCACCCTAAGAGATATAGAGGGTCCCTAGATGGCTGCCAACACTTCCTGGCTGAAAGTGTTGGCAGCCAAACAGATCTCAGCATGAGATCGGGAGGGTTTGTGAAGCCTTCGAGTCCCTATATATCCCTATATATAAATATATATATATATATATATATATATATATATATATCCTCGCAGACACCGCCTCCACGCCAGCATAAATGAGGAACGGACCAACAAAGTCAGCAACAGATGGATTTATTACAAAAACAGAACCAGCGACGCGTTTCGAGCTGAAAAGCCCTTGATCACGCTGCAACATGTTTAAAGGTAATAGTGCTTTTTTATATGCTTCTAGTGACGACATCACCGCCCCCTGGTGGTGATCACCGGTGAGCAACAAATAGTAAAAACATACTAACGCTGCTAGTCTTTCTTTGCTTTTTAGACACATAGTACATGGAGACAATGCAATTCCTGGTTAAATCCAATTACATTCTAAAATCACATTGTAAAAAGGTTTGCTGGCAACCACAATTATTCTATAATGTACTTTGTTTGTGCAAAATAATGCATTATAGCAGCGAAAGTTTAAAGTGCAATAAGTGTATAAAAAAGTGCATAAATTTAGAAATATATGTAAGAGGTGCTAAGTGCAGGGAGGAGCCGCGTTACCATAAAACTAGAGATACCTCACGCTACCTATTGATTATCTTTTTCAATTTCATAGATTCACAGATCTTAGCAATGTTTAATAACAGGTTCTCTAAGAGTTGTTAATGGTAAAATTGGGTATCAAAATTGTTTAAAAAAGAAAATATGTAAAAATAATTCCATATTTCATATATATACAAATCATTCACTTATCAAGAGCCAAAAAACTCAACTATCCATACTGTACAAAAAGCCCCCATACCAAAAAATAATAACCAAACATACGAATTAATATATAAATATTTACATGCATATACATTTCAACTCTAAATTAGAAAAGTCTAATGTACGCGTGAGACTTCCTAGCAAACAAAGACTAGACTCTCAGATATCAGGGTGAATCCAATATGTAAAATACAGATAATCTGGAAGGAAGTATATGGTTAGATACAGTACTTATAAAACCTTAATGCATTGATTTATAAACACAGAAATCATTTGGCACGCAATCTATACAATAACACTTACTAATGTGGTCATCCCTAATGGGAATACGATGTACTGTGCCCTCTAATAGGGAACCTAACTAGAGGGCCGGGGTCCACATGTAGAACCGAAAACTAGAAGAACACCTACTGGCTCATCAAGAAACTGCAACCCAAAACCTAGATGTTTATAAATAATGGTGGATTTCTTCAATGTTGTTGAGCCCATTAGGCCAACGACTATCCAGCTCAAGGATAAATCGAGACTCAAGTTTTCTTAGCTGTAATTCTTGATCACCCCCTCTTTTCAAAACTGGTACAGCTCCGATGACAAAATAGCTGAGATGTTTTAAATCCTTATTGTGTACCCGTTTAAAATGCCGGGCAACCGGATATGCTGGGTCGCTATGTAGTATAGCCCGCAGATGCTGTAATATTCGGACATGCACCTGGAGCTTAGTGCTGCCAACATATCTAAGCCCACAGGTGCATGCCAAGACATAAACAGCGTGATCAGTCCTGCAGGTATAGTGACCAGTAATGGGTTTAGGGACAGTACTAAAATATATATATGTATATGTCCAACGGTTCCAATGTCAATTACCACACTCGCAGATTCCCGAAAACACCACACAAATCAGCAGAGTCCAAGGGTGTTTATTAACACCTACTACATGTTTCGGCTTCCACGAAGCCTTGATCACGTAAGTGCTGTGCATAGCAAGAGAAACATGAATGCATTTCAAAAAGTGTCAACAACATAAACAATGGACTCAGGTCTTAAGGTGAAACGCATGGCAGCCATCTTAGAACAGTCAAAGTTCAAATGAACATAAATGTCAAAATTGAAACGTCAAAATTGAAATTGAATCGATTATCATAGACAGCGGGACACAGAAAATTGCATGTACAATTGAAAAAATGTAGAGCCATTTTCGAAGTGATCCGTACAGTCAGAGCTCAAGAATAAATGCAATCAAAATCACCACAAGTCAATGAGCGTTAATATCTGGTACAATTGATTGCCATATATGCAAATGCAAAAACAGACCATTCCGGCCATTACGCTGATATCTAATACAATTGATTACCATATGCGTAAATGCAGAAATGGACCATTGTCACTCAAGAATAAGTGCAGACGATCAAAATCTGTCTTCAAAGAGCGCTGACCCCGGAGCTGCAACGGTAGTCATGGTAACACATAAAACATACAACCGGGTCCCTGCGTCTCGCTCAATGTGGCAAGTGTGAAGCTAGCGGGAAAAGATATTGAGGGCAGTCCTTGCCTGTGCTGCAGGTGTACCCAAGTATGTGACAGAAGGGGGGTCTGGCGTCCGACTCGGACCAAATACCTGTTCGAGTTCCACTATCCCAGGGAAGAAACCAGGTGAGTAGCCGTGGCCTCAAATTTAAGAAGGTGGGTTGTAATCTAGAACGATTGTCTAGTAAGACAGGTTACCAGGTGAAATACCATTGTATACCATGATGGGCCGCTGGACGGAAGTGATTCCAAAGATGAATCTAAGTGTCCCGGATTTTAAAAAAGAAGAAGAGACTGGCATGCGACCTGGTTCCACTTGGTGTCTGATGCTTGAAGGTGATGCCTGGTGTAGGCGTGCTCTTAAAGTGCTAACAGGAACGTGATAGACGCTGGGCCTGGCGCAAAATGCAATAAAGGGCCTCTGTCCCTGTGGTGCTCCTGTGAAATTAAAAAGCAAGATTTAAAATCAAACATGACAACATCGTATGCATGCAATTAATAAACAAGCTCGCTCATCATGGAAGAAGAACCAATGCAGATTCAATGCAGCAAATAACAAATGCACATTATAAATAATCATCTTTAAGATGGATTGCCAATTCCTCATCGTGGTTTAAACCCCCGGGGACCTTGGTTTGGAAATTGATAATGTATCTGGATTCAGTTTGTCTCATCTTCAGCACTCTATTCCCACCCCTAGGATTCCTATTGATCTGCTCTAGGATGAAAAATCTCATGAGTGCTGGATTTGAAAAATGATATTCACTGAAATGTCTGGCCACTGGATATTTGGCATCCTTGTGGATGATGGCACGATAATGCTCCAGTATACATTTCTTGGCATGGGCGGTGGTACTGCCTATATACCATAGTCCACAGGGGCAGACAATAACATACACCACGAACATGGTGCTACAGGTGAGGAACTGAGTGATCTCTTTAGTTATGCCGTTGTATTCTGCATGTTTGACCAAAGTGCTGTTCTTACAGGCTTTGCAGTGACCACACGGAAAATACCCTTTCAAACCAAGACCTTGGTTAATTGAGTAGTCCGTGATGTCACTGCGGACACATAGATCTCTTATGTTTCTGCTCTTCCTGTAAGTGATGCTGGGTCTATCGGGGATGAGGTTCCCTATAGTATTGTCACTTTTCAGAATATTCCAGTTTTTAGCTACAATTCTCTGGATCTGTTTGGACTCCTTATTGTATGTTAAAATGAGTCGTGTGATGTTCTCATTCGGTATGGTGTCATCTGAGATATTCTCAGCCAATGTGTCAGTGCGCATGACAGCATCGGCCTTTGCTTTGGCTTTTTTTAATACCCATGCCGGGTAATCACGTTGTCTGAAACGATCCAGCATATCTCCTCGCCCTCAGCAGTTCACCATAGGGAATGCTCCACTGTTGCCGGCAGTTTCTTTTCTGAAGAGTGACGTCTGAATCTTATTATCAATGATGTGAATCCTGACATCTAGATATTTAGCCTTGTTTTTACTGATGGTACTGGTCAAATTGATGTTTCTATCTTTGATGTTGAGAAGATCAATGAAGCGAGAGGCTTCCTCCTCCGATCCTCTCCACACCAAGAAAATATCGTCAATATATCTCCACCAGGTGGCAATATGGCTCACCTGGTCAGCCAGAGATGGGTCCGCAAAGATCTTCTGCTCCCACTGCCCCATGAAGAGGTTAGCAAAACTTGGGGCAAAGCTTGAACCCATCGCTGTCCCTGTCTCCTGTTTGTAGATTTTACCATCGAAAAGGAAAAAATTATTTAAGAGACAAAACTCCATAATTTCAAGGAGCATTTTGCTGTGCTCTCTGAAACGCAAAGGTCGATCGTTCAGGAAATGTTTGCAAGACTCCACGCCCTGTTGGTGATTGATGATGGTATAAAGGGCCTGGACATCCATGGTGATGAGAAGATAGTCTTCATCCCATATGAGATTCTGGAGTTTGGCCAAGAAACCTTTGGTGTCTTTAATGTAGCTACTTAAACCTTGCACCCAGTCACGGAGATAATGATCTATGTACTTGGATATATGTTCGGCCACACTTCCTCTAGAGGAGACGATGGGCCTCCCTGGAGGATTTTCTTTATTCTTATGTATTTTGGGTAAGAGATATAGAACGGGGAGGGTGGGGTTGTTGTTCTTCAAGAACCTATACTCCTCCCATTCTAGTATACCCCTTTCCCTCCAAGTATCCAATTTTTCCCACAAAGCAACAACACTTTTGTTGTAAGATTCAAAGTTGCTGATAGTGTGGTAAATAAATAATTAAATACCGGTTCTATTTTTCAGAATAATCAATAAACGGGTAGCTCAATAAATAAGAGTCAAGATTCGAGGTAGTTGGAGTTTACAGGCTTTAATCAGGCATAAAGGACAGGAACAGGACAGCCTGTACGGGAATGGGATGGCAGCTGCCGGGGACAGGATATGGGAATAATGGGATAACTTTTAATAACAGTGCACAATATTTATAGTTAAACAATTGCATTACATTCAATACAGTAGGCGTAGCAGTAGGTGTGACTTGTAGCAGTCGCGAAAGATAAGGCATAAAGTGGGTGTAACAAGAGGCGTGTACAGGGCGTATACATAGACATGTGATGCAAACGTAACAGAATATGTCACAGATGGGGCGGAATCATGGAGGGGGCTACCTGAGGAGCTGGGACCTTTAACCTAGTGGTGCGCGCAAACTGGCAATGACGTGTTACTAGGAGGAACTGGGGGCTATGACTTCTGCACTAGAAGAGGAGACTAAAGTCTGGTGTGTCAGAGCGACATGTACCCAGGCATATCTAGTATCTGGTGTTTATAGAACATGTTGATAGAATCCAAAAGTTATCAGGGCAAAGGCTACTTGACACTAAGACTGGTGCATGCATTATTCTACATGTAGTGCGGGTGCGAGGAATATTCTATGAATATAATACAGTATTTCTCTTACATGGAGACATAAAGGCTAGACCATGACAGAAACTATTGATGCAATTCAGTAGCTTAGGAATGCAGAGAAGGAGGGCTGGACTGATAACTAGAATCATAACATACTCTTGGCAGACTGGGAGGCAGAGCCAGGCCGAGCTGGGCACTGCGTGGCATGAAGTAAGTGAAGGGTCAGGGATGCAGGTGGGGGCTGTATCGCTCCTCGGAGAGAGTTCAGGAGACAGGAGCTGAATCTGGTGTCCGGGCCCTTTTGAGGCCTAGAAACGGGGACTTTATTCTGAATTAACGTGCACACTGTGAAACGTGGCAACATAGGTTTACATAGGCCTAATATTCGTTGCTTTCACGAAGACTGGAAACTGGCATACTAGAGATGGACACAACTATAATTGCGTCTTTAATCAATCAGAGGGGAATACATATGCATATTAATCATGCACATACAACATAGGATGGGGAACACGTAGGCACATATAACATGGCAAAATTTACTTTTCCACATTCCCTCCTTGTGCCCTACGTTTCCATCAGGAAACATCAATATTCATGATACCATCTATCATTTCATACAGTATCATTTGCTCGTCTCGAATTGGCTTGGAACGGGACTTAGGACTAGGAATACAAGAGGTAGCACAAATGCCGCAAATCGCAGGGCCACATTGTAAACAGAGGCAGCAACTGAATATGATCATTACTGCTATACCTAGGAATGACAATACTTTCCATCCCCAGGCAGAAATTATACTCCAGAGCCAACCGGACCATGTCCAGGTGCCTGGATTCTGGTGTAACTGATGGGCAATTTTATGAAGTCTGGTTATAGCTGAATAAACAGACGGCGCGTTATTAGGAATGGAGAGGAGTTGGCCTAACGGCTAGGGCGCTCGAACTCGGACCTGGGGATCTGGGTTCGAGTCTCGGTAACGACGCCAAAACCTCCTGTGATTCTGGGCAAATCACTTAATCTCCCCGTGCCTAAAATAAAAGTAACTGGAAAACGTAAAAATGTAACGTAACTGGAAAAATATGTAAAGCGCTCTGATACCTGATTCGGTTCGGGTCTAGTTCGCGCTATATAAAACTCTGCAAATAAATAAATAAATAAATAAATAAATAGGAATGAAAATGCAGCAACTAGATCTGATGACTCTACATGCTCCTCCTCTATCGGCCAGTATGACGTCAAGAACGAGACGATTTTGGAGCACGACAAATCTCATAGCAGATTGCTCTTCGGTTAAGTTACCTAGAGCAGAAGTAGTCTCATTCACTACTGCTTCAAGGGTTCTGGTTAATCTACGAATTAACTTACTATTCTGGATAGGTCCTATAAAGAAGAAGAAACCTTTATTAAAGTCTTGATATTGTTCTAGAGCAGTTTCAGTTTGATCGACAATTGGGGACTCGATCTCCCTTCTATGTCTAATGTGTACTAGATGTGTGTTTCTGTGATAATCAGATGGGGCTAGAAAAACTGGTGGCAGTAGGAAGGCAATGTAACATGTTCCATCCCAATCGAGGGGCAGACGAACATATGCGGTCTGACCACAAACAAAATAAGAATGACGTGAGGCTTTAAAAATAGATTTCCCACCGTCACTATACCCGACAATAGTAGTACAATCACTGTGTCCTACATGTGCGGAACCATTCTTTCTGACACATAATTCACCTTTGACCGGTAATACTGAAATTGCAGGTAGATCTGGAGTAGTATCAGACTGAACATTCAGGACCATAAAATTCGAAGAATAATTACCTAAATCATATACTTCATTTTCTAGATCTAACCCTGTTCTATGGGTGAGACCTTGCTTGTCTGGAAAACATGTACTATTCAGAAGAGACATATCATTAGAGGATGACGTTAACGTGGACCATGCTCCACACGAACCATTATGTGAAAATGGATAGGGAAAGAGTGGCAGAACTCCCTTCGGTGTCTGGAAAGGGGGGAGTCGACCACACACCCAACAATTAGTAGCATTGCTGGTCTGGTGTGAATAGTGTAACATTCTAATGAATGTATTATTACGCATAGCAAGACGATAGGATAGCTCGTGAGGAGGCAGATCACTAAATGTGTGCTCTACTGTAGCATTAGAAAACTTATTTACATGTGAAATTGGAAAACATAAATGTAATGCATAACCTGTGCAGGTAACCATAAGACTTAGAAACAATATAAAACTTAGAAAAATGATACATCTGATAGAGTTTTGACTAACTCTCTCACTATGGGGGTCTATCTCATACATGTCAGGGACCTGTCTAACCGTTTCACCCGAGGGGGACTTAGACAATTAAACTGGCTGACTTATTTTACTAGACCTCAACTTTGCTTTATACTCCTGCTGCGGAGTTTCCTCTAACAGGGGAGGCTTGGATTCAGAGTCAATTTTTAGGCAGTCCTTAGAAATGTTCTTGGCAAATGTTTTTATACTCAATCCATGGAATTTCTTGATGTGGGACAGATGGACCCACCCCTTGCGGCCTTCCAACTTCACGGCCGTGCGGGTGGTCAGAAGGACAAGTCGCGGCTCCTTCCAACGGGGTTCCAGCGGACTTGAACGATCAAAGTTCCTTACAAGGACTAGGTCGCCTGGAATGACTTCATGCGGTTTCACTTCGGTATTGTCTGGAAATGCAGCGGCAACCTGTGAACGACAAGAGTGTAGGGCAGACATCAAGGAAGCTAGGTAATCTGTCAGCATATTACTGGAAACATCTGTAATACTGCGGGGTCTAGGTGTACCCCACATGTTTGGGGGGCGGCCGAATACGACCTCATAAGGGGACAGACCTGATCTGGAATGTGCGACCATGCGCATATAAAATAAAGCGACTGGCAGAGCTACGAGCCAGTCTACTCCTTTCTCTTTACAAACTTTGGCAATTCGGATTTTTAATGTCTGGTTATGTCTCTCTACGAGACCGGCTGCTTCAGGATGGCGTACACAATGGAACTTCCACTGGTACCCTAACAGAAGGGACACATGCTTCATAAGTTCTGATGAGAATGGCTGGCCGTTATCTGAATACACGACCCTAGGGAGTCCATAGCGAGGAAAGAATTCACGAACCAACTGCTTGGCAGTGGTCGCGGCTGTGTAATCTGGGACTGGATATGCCTCTGTCCATCTGGACAAAGCGCATACAACTACGAGGACATACTTGAAACCTCGACATCGCTCCATCTGAATATAATCCATTTGGAGGACTTCAAAAGGGTGGTCAGGAGGTTGGAATCCCCCTTGTTCCACCGGGACACTTTTACCTGGATTGAACTGGCAACATATCATACAGGTACGGACTTTCTGCTTGGCTGCAGCTCCTAAATGCTTGTTGAACCAAATGTTCTGGATACTGTCTAACATAGCTTTTTCTCCTAGATGTGCTGGACTATGTGCGGTATTGATAATAACTTGAACCATAGAGTCGGGGAGAAACCATGTGGCTTTTCCCTTCGTCACCCATCCCTGATCTGTCTGGACCCCTCCTTGTTCGGACCATTTCTTGATTTCTTCGGGAGTAGCATGTAACTGTATGTCTATGATATCTTGTGTAGGGTCCTTAACTGTCATACAAGTAGTCTGTTCTGGAGTGGATGTCTGTGTCGTGTTAACTGGAATGTCTGGTGTCTGAGCTGTAAGCTTGGCTGTTCGATCTGCTAGATCGTTACCTTGGGAAATGATGTCAGTGACTTTCGTATGTGCCTTGCACTTCATGATAGCGATAGCTGTCGGTAAATGTATTGCATCTAACAGAGCTTGAATGAGGAGACCATGCTGAATCTTGGTTCCATGAGAAGTCATGAAACCTCTCTCCTGCCAGAGCACTCCGAAGTCGTGTACAACTCCGAATGCGTAACGTGAATCTGTATATATGTTTACTTTCAGGTTCTTGGCGCGTATGCATGCTTGAGTCAGAGCAACTAGCTCTGCTGCTTGAGCAGACAGGGTGTCAATACGATGTGTTTCTATAACTTCGGTTTCAGTAGTCACTGCATACGCGGCTACTAGTTCTCCTGTACTAGTTCTCATACATGAACCATCCACATAAAGTGTCAGGTCGGGATCAGGTAATGGAATATCTGTCAAGTCTTGTCTTGGCTTTGTCATAGTGTTAACTACTTCCACACAATCATGTGCGGCAGGATTTGAAGTAACTGACGGTAACAGTGTAGCAGGATTTAGAATGTTGCAGCGTCTGATTTCTATGTGTGGCTGGAATAGTGTCAATTCATAACCTGTTAAACGTGCAATAGTCAAGTGCTGAGTCTGTGTTCGGTTTAAAAGAACTTCCACGGAGTGTGGAACTTGTACTGTCAGGGAGTGTCCTAACACTATGGAATCACTTTGTCTGATAGCTAGAGCTGTGGCTGCAACTGACTTGAGGCACGCAGGCAGAGCCTGGGCTACTGGATCTAATGTGCTCGAGAAATAAGCACAGGGCTTGTACTGTCCCGCTTGATCTTGTGTGAGAACAGATAATGCAGTACCATCACGTTCTGTGACAAAAAGTGTAAAAGGCTTACTGTAGTTCGGTGTAGCTAGAACTGGAGCTTGGCATAAGGCTTTCTTTAACTCATTAAAAGCAAATGTATGTTCCTGGGTCCAAGGGAGGACAGTCGATACAGCTGCCTCCTGTGTCGTTAACTGTATCAGTGGCTTGGCTAGAAATGCATACTGAGGAATCCATTGTCTGCAATAAGAAGTGAGGCCAATAAAAGCTCGTACCTCCTTCTGTGTCTTGGGCTGTGGAAGACTCGCTATTAACTGGATACGGTCTGGTGTCAACTGCCTACCCCACTTGGACAGTAAGTGGCCTAAGTAGATCACTTGCTGGACACAGAATTGTAATTTGGAGGGGGACACCTTGTGCCCCTGCTCGGCCAGAAAATACAGAACTGTAAGTGACGCACGCTCGCAATCACGTTCAGAACGGGCTGTGATCAGTAGATCATCGACATACTGGAGCAGGGCAGTGTCAGTTGGCATGTGAATATTGTCTAGTTGTCTCTTAAGTGCTTGACTGTAAATACTAGGACTTTCTGTGAAACCTTGAGGAGCTCGTGTGAATTTATAGCTCCTTCCATTTAAACAGAATCCGAAAAGGAACTGGCTGTCTGGATGAATGGGGACACTGAAAAATGCATTCTTGAGGTCGATGACAGTGAAAAATGTAGCTTCAGAATCAATGGCTGTCAATAGGGATGAGATATCTGGGACTACTGGATACTGGGGAATGATACATTTATTAAGTTCTCGAAGGTCAATCACTAATCGATATACGGGAGGTGCATTTGGATCAGTACGTTTCATGACTGGAATGATAGGAGAATTACATACATTGGAGTCAGTTTCTACAACCACTCCTTGAACAATAAGCTCGTCAATAATTTTGGATAAGGCTGCTACAGCCTCAGGTGGCAATCTGTACTGTCTGATTCGTGGCAAAACTATACCTGGTTTCAGAGTCACACGGTGGGGTGTGATGTTCATACAACCAACATCAGTTGGACCTTGCGCCCATAGATGCTGCGGGACATTCAGTAATCTTGGATCAAAATCACGTAATACATAGTGACCTTTAAAGTCGCGTAAAAACAATCGTACTCCTTCTGGGGAGCAGCATATAATTGCACCTAATTCTTTTAATGTCTTGATGCCTAACACATTTTCGGGACATGATTTAGTAAGTAACAAATCAGTAGTTCGGGACAATGGACCTACTTCTAGAGTAACTGGTTTCGAAATCTCGTTAACAATTGGCTTTCCTGAAAATCCAAGGGAAACATTTCTTGAGCCTGAGAGCGGAGCCCCTGGAACCTCGTCATGACTGATTGTAGTCCTACTTGCCCCTGTATCAATCAGAAACTTTCTGTCTTTCCCTAATACTTGACTGTGAACATAGGGACCTTCTTGATCTACAGGTATCTCGATGAGAGGCAAGCCTACCTCCCTCTCTAGGCTATTTCATGAATACTGTTGGTACTCTGGATACTCGGACTGTGCATACTGGTACATTTGCTGTGTAACATGCTGTGTTGCAGCTATAGGCTGCGGTACTGTAACTGTCTGTTGTGCATTCTGTGGTAACTGGGAAGTCTGTGTAACTTGTTCTTGTCTAGGCGGACGTGGTCTTTCTTTAGTCTTACCGGTAGCTATGTTGTGTTTCAGAACTGCACACTCGTTTATAAAATGACCTGGCTGTTTACAATAATTGCAGGTCCCTTTAACAGGAACTGCAGGATGACTGGCTTGATTCCTACCCCTCTTCTGACTGTCTTGAGGAACAGATTGTGCAACTAATACTTTCATTTTCGTGTCTTTCATACGTCTCCTTTCATGATCTTGCTCTTCCCTGATTCTGTTCTGGTGATACTGGAGCATCTGTAACATTTGGGACGGAGTACTAGCTTGCCAGGTACTTTCGACTTTCAAAACTCGATTTTTAACTTGTGGGCTTGAATTCTCGACTAGTTTAGTAACAAAAAGATGAGGGTATGACTCGCTACTTGTCTTCAAACCACTGTTAATAATAAAACATTTCTCGAATCTAGAATAAAAATCACTAGTATCTTCGTCTGGTTTCTGTTTACAGGCTGAGATTGCATCCCAGTCTTCCTTTTTCGTGGCTAGTAATCTTGGCAAGACCTGTATTAACAGTTCAGGCAATTCTTTACATTTGTCCCCAAGACCGGTACCTGGTACTCGTATTTTATCTTCGGCTTCTAGAGCTGTCCAATCTATCTTTTTCTCTCCCACCTCCCATTCTTTTTCCTTGAGTTTTTCATATACCCCTGCGGGCAACAGGACCTTTAGCATTTTAATGATATCTGGATACGTGTATTCTCCCATACGGAGCATGTCTTTTAATTCTCGATGGAACCCTGCTGTATCTTTGTCGTGACAGGGAATTAATTTCTTCATCTCTAAGAGTTCCATCTTTGTGATAGGGGTGTAAACAAATACTCGTTGCATTTCACCACCCGCTGTCCTAACTGGATGTACTTCTCGTAACGGATGCTGTCTATCTATGTAAAATGGTTTATTTTCGGGGGGTGAGACATGAACAAAGTGCGGATTCAGGAACGTTCGGTATTTGTGGCGCTGTTCTAGAATGACACTAATTAAATCGGTACCTAGACCTTTCCATCTATACTGCAGTAACTCGTTCAGAACATTGTGTAACGGACCTGGATCAGAATGCTGTCCCTCATACAATGTGATGAGGTGCTGGATCATATACATACCCAACAGTCGCTGCTCGGCTGGGGGCAATTTCAGAAACATTTGTGCCACTATTTCATCTGGAAAAGTGGTAGAATCAGTAGTCCATCGGACTGCTGATCGGGCTAGTTCTTGTTCATGCATAGTACTGAGCTCACTATAACCGATTCGTGATTTCAGAATGTGATCGGTAGCTTGAAATACTTGCTCAAGAGAACACTGTTCTGGTACTGGAGAAGGAACAGTTTTCTTGTAGTCTAGACGTGAATGTCGGTCGGAAAGTCTAGTTCTACCTACATACGCTATTCTGGAAGGATTCTCGTCGTCTACCTCTTCAGTAGAAGAGTCATTTTCTTTCTCGGTTGCTAGTGTTGCTTCTCGTTTCTCGTGTAACTTTATTATTTCTTTACGGATTTTCTTGTACATACTCTCTATACTACCTAGTGTCTTGTGTCTTCCCTCGGCTATATGGTCACTCCACCTGGTCAGGACTTTCATTTCTTCTGGATCTTTTCCTGGATAATCTTGTTCTCTTATTAAACAGTTAATTAGAAACTTTAAAATCATGAGCTGAATCTCGACTTTTCTTTGGACCATGGTGTCGCCAATACTTTCTGGATCTCTTCCTGTACGGATAAAATGATATATTCTGTCTAGATAACCTTTCATATTCGGCAGGGTGTCCAAATACTCGGTCACCCTTCTTACACGCAATGAATACAAGACCATATCATCATCGCCTGGGACTGGATCATAACGGCATTCGGTAAGTGCTCGCTTGATATCTGCAACTGACTGAAATTTGGGTGTACGCTGTACCGCTAGCTCATGCAGCGTCATACGTCTGTGTTGAGGCGGGGTACGAGGAGAACCTCCCCCCGCGGCTCCTAGACTGGAATCGTCGGTGTGTACTGTACGGGCTGGGAGAGTGACTGATGTAGCAGGTACTTGTACTGTAGGCTGAACCGGGGGTACCGTAACGGGTGCCCCGGTGGCTGGAGGAACAGGAATCACATTATTTACAGGAGCAGGCGGAACAGGATTTGCATATTCTGGGACTGTGTCGTCCAAATAGGACGAGAGAAAAATATCAGCTGCGGTCTGTTTGTGACGTAGCTTAATCGGAACTAGTGATGGCGGGAAATTACTGGATGCCTCTGGGGTTGCTTTTGGCAAGCCCTCGGCAAGAAGAGGGTACATACCCTTAATAAGGGCATTCCTCTGTCTGTCTGACTGTTCGGCTTTAACTCGTTCACCTATTTCGATTAATTCCCTTTCTTGGGCTCTTTCTGAGGATTCTCTACTTAATTCTGCTTTTCTGAATTCTTTTTCGGTTCTTTTATGAGATTCTTTGCGCCATAACTCGATGGCATCTTTCTGGGACTGTCTGGATTTCTTTTTCCATAATGCTTCTTCTACTCGCATGATGCACTCGGCATCCCATGTGCCTGATACAGGCCATCTATATTTCTCTTCGAGATGTCTGGTATAATCAGACCATAAATCTAGATATATTATGGCACTTAAGCCATGCTTATGATACATAAAATGACCTGGACTGTCCCTAGGCGGGACAGGGACTGCTTCCTCGAGCAGCCCTTTTCTAGTTTTTAACTGACGTAACTTAGAGAACAGAGGCATGACTTAGACTGGAATCTAGACACAATACAATACACAATGAACACAATAATAACTTGAAAACAGATCACTCATACTACGACATTGAAAACACATGAAATAACATTTAAAATAACAGTTCGAACAGAATACTACCTGGAATACTGAGAACAGAAACACAAGAATTTCTCGAGAACAGAACTTACTAGAATGACTAGATGCACTGCTGAAACAGTACAAAACATACCGGTCTCATAAAGAGACACGTCAGGACCCGCATCCACCTAGGTGGACACTTCGTGTTGGATTTGCGTACCCAAACCCACGGACCAGACAAATTAATTGACCCTGTCTAGATACTACCCCAGCAACGGTACTCACCGGGCAGCAAGAACGGAAGGCCTCGGACTGGACTGGACTGCTACGACGACGGACTACGAACTTCGGACTTCAGTTACAGATGGGCCTCCGGATACCTCGGACCTTGGACTCTCGGCTTGGGCTCTGGTCGGGACTCGCCGCGTTCCTCCACCGCCTCGTCTGGATGCTGGACCGCAACCTCCGTCTCCTCCGTGGACCTGAGGGATACTTGAAGCAGAAATATCTGCCGGTGCGCAGGATGGTTCCGTCACGGCTGCAGAGGGTCAGGGGGCTTGCGTGGCTTCGCCGGCACGTGGGGAAAGGGCAAGTCCCTGTTCGGGCGCCATTATGTGGTAAATAAATAATTAAATACCGGTTCTATTTTTCAGAATAATCAATAAACGGGTAGCTCAATAAATAAGAGTCAAGATTCGAGGTAGTTGGAGTTTACAGGCTTTAATCAGGCATAAAGGACAGGAACAGGACAGCCTGTACGGGAATGGGATGGCAGCTGCCGGGGACAGGATCTGGGAATAATGGGATAACTTTTAATAACAGTGCACAATATTTATAGTTAAACAATTGCATTACATTCAATACAGTAGGCGTAGCAGTAGGTGTGACTTGTAGCAGTCGCGAAAGATAAGGCATAAAGTGGGTGTAACAAGAGGCGTGTACAGGGCGTATACATAGACATGTGATGCAAACGTAACAGAATATGTCACAGATGGGGCGGAATCATGGAGGGGGCTACCTGAGGAGCTGGGACCTTTAACCTAGTGGTGCGCGCAAACTGGCAATGACGTGTTACTAGGAGGAACTGGGGGCTATGACTTCTGCACTAGAAGAGGAGACTAAAGTCTGGTGTGTCAGAGCGACATGTACCCAGGCATATCTAGTATCTGGTGTTTATAGAACATGTTGATAGAATCCAAAAGTTATCAGGGCAAAGGCTACTTGACACTAAGACTGGTGCATGCATTATTCTACATGTAGTGCGGGTGCGAGGAATATTCTATGAATATAATACAGTATTTCTCTTACATGGAGACATAAAGGCTAGACCATGACAGAAACTATTGATGCAATTCAGTAGCTTAGGAATGCAGAGAAGGAGGGCTGGACTGATAACTAGAATCATAACATACTCTTGGCAGACTGGGAGGCCGAGCCAGGCTGAGCCGGGCACTGCGTGGCATGAAGTAAGTGAAGGGTCAGGGATGCAGGTGGGGGCTGTATCGCTCCTCGGAGAGAGTTCAGGAGACAGGAGCTGAATCTGGTGTCTGGGCCCTTTTGAGGCCTAGAAACGGGGACTTTATTCTGAATTAACGTGCACACTGTGAAACGTGGCAACATAGGTTTACATAGGCCTAATATTCGTTGCTTTCACGAAGACTGGAAACTGGCATACTAGAGATGGACACAACTATAATTGCGTCTTTAATCAATCAGAGGGGAATACATATGCATATTAATCATGCACATACAACATAGGATGGGGAACACGTAGGCACATATAACATGGCAAAATTTACTTTTTATAGTATAAAAGTTGTCATCAGATAGTTGTCTCAGGGATTCGGCTACGTATTGGTCCCTGTCTAGAATGACGATATTGCCCCCCTTGTCGGCGGGACGTATAACGATGGTGTCGTCATCAGTAAGAGATTTGAGTGCCTTTCTCTGGATCATGGAAAGATTGTCATGTCCGAATCTGTGTTTCTTGTTCTTAGCCCTGTAAATACTCAATTGTTTGCTGACACATTCATGAAATGTGTCGATGGCGTTGTGTCGCCATGGTAGGGATAAATGTGAATTTAGGCTTAAAAATTGAGGCTGTGCTGCTGTCAGTGATAAAACCTGCCTCACAGACAAGCTGTGTATTGTTGGTGCCTGCTTCAACTATCTCAACTGGGAGAGACTCACTCGTGGGTCGATCTACGTCCTGTTCCAATTGAACAATATTAATAAGGGCATCTATGTCACTGATCAAAAAAGTGTCGGTTTCATTGGCCACTGGTACCGGATTATCGGTACCCGTGCGGCCTCTCAATTTGTGCCATTTCTTTAGTTTTAACTTGCGAACATATTTAAAAAGATCAATTCTGGATTCGCTGTAGTTAAAAGACATAGAGGGGCAAAATGATAAACCCAAACTCAAAGTAGTTTTTTCAATGTCAGTGATAGTTCTTTTGGATAAATTGATAATAGTCTTATTTACCCTCGAAGGATCCATTATTGTCCTTTTTTGGAGCGAGTGTTCATATATCCCATGTTGCCCCTTGTGTTGCCTCTTTTGCCACCTCTGAAAGAGCCTCTTCCCCCTGTTCCTGTGTTTCCTCGTCCTTTCGGTCGTCCTCGTCCTCTCACTGCGCTGGGTGATGTTGCCGGAGTCTCGTTGTTCGTCCGTCTTCTCCGGCGCAGGTGACGATATTCCTCTAAAAAATTCGTCTTGCGGGTGTTTTTTTTCGCTTTGTTTGTCTCTTCAACAGATATATTGGAAACATCAGACTCAGTCTCACTCAGTGTAAGGGAATTCTCTGCCCCTCCTTGTGTCATAAGTTGAACTGTTTTGTCTTTGTTGTTGTATAGATGGTCATATTTTCGACTGAAGGTCAGAATTCTGCCTGTATCATAGTCTTTATAATCTCGATCCAGTTTCCTCTCCTTGCGTGCTTTGATGTCCTCCTCATACTTTTTTAGACGATCTTTTATGTCGGAGACCAGTTTGGTAACAACGTCATCCTCTGCATGTTTTTTTATGTCGTCCATCAACTCAGCAATTTCTTTGAGTAGCAGATCTATGTCTATCCAGGCGTATTTAACTAGGATCTCTAACATCCTCCTGGAGCTATTGGCTGAATTTTCTGACCACTCAGCCAGCATTTCGGGATTTGGGTGCCTCGTAGGTGGGAGTAGTAAAGATTCTCAATCCTCTGGGTACCATGTCCTGGTCAATATATTTCTGAAGAGAGATGGCCTCCCACCACTTCGAAATCTCTCCTCTCTTGAGTTTCTCTAATTTATTAATTTTGTCTTTAATTGTTTGCGGAGGGTCAGATTTGGCCGCAATGGTGGTAACTGGATCATTCTTTTTCCTTCAAACAACAATTGGGCAGCAGCTCTTCTTTCATCTCCTTCTTCCATGGTAAGCGGCCCCTGGAGCTATTATTTTTCTGCTGTCGGGTGTTAAAGGGTCTCCCCTCTCTACTATGAGAGGTTCCTCCTGTTGGTGGGTACTGGAAAACGAGTCACTGGCTCATAGAATGGAGAGAGAAACGGATGCACAGTGCAAACGAGCGGTGGAACTGCACGCAGTAATCGCGTCAATATCACCGGGGGTAGAGGGCACCAATGTCAGGTGTACTGGGACAAATGGAGCTGCGCCGTTAACCCCGGGAAGGAGCGGTGTCACGTCAGCGAAGCCTCCCGACACCCCCACTCCCCAAAGGACGGACAATGCACCCACAGCCTGCGCTCTTACCCCGTGAGATGTCTTGGTCCTCTCTCCAAAAGTTCGTCACAATCCAGTTTCAAAATAGCGCCGCGAACCGGGCCAAGTACAACCACGTCTTCAATCCAAAAACACAAAGTTGCTCTTAAATGGTTGCAGTGGCCCCGCGGGAGGTGGCGTGAACGCCGGCAGAGCACGCCGGTCTTAAGGTGAAACGCATGGCAGCCATATATCACATTCCTGTTAGCACTTTAAGTATTTAACAACAAGGGGTGGTGATGGACAGAGTTTCTGAATTAAGCAGAATACTCTCACCCAGTCAAGAGATCAGGGCTAGATCCAACACCGTTTTTTAGCTCACTGCACCATCCCAGTTCAGAACCTGGCTATATGCAAATTAGTCTGTTCCTGTCCCAGTGCATGATGGGAACAGGGCAAACCAAACTACGAAGCCAATTCTTACACTGGGAAGGAAACAAGCTTCCGGGGACCGGTTTCTGGCATTTCAGCCGTCGTCGGCCCGGCTTGCTTGAATCCTGATGGTGCAATGAGCAAGGGACTCACATCTGAGTATACCCTTCCACGCTTAGGGTGGACAAAATATTTAACAACAAGGGGTGGTGATGGACAGAGTTTCTGAATTAAGCAGAATACTCTCACCCAGTCAAGAGATCAGGGCTAGATCCAACACCGTTTTTTAGCTCACTGCACCATCCCAGTTCAGAACCTGGCTATATGCAAATTAGTCTGTTCCTGTCCCAGTGCATGATGGGAACAGGGCAAACCAAACTACGAAGCCAATTCTTACACTGGGAAGGAAACAAGCTTCCGGGGACCGGTTTCTGGCATTTCAGCCGTCGTCGGCCCGGCTTGCTTGAATCCTGATGGTGCAATGAGCAAGGGACTCACATCTGAGTATACCCTTCCACGCTTAGGGTGGACAAAATATTTAACAACAAGGGGTGGTGATGGACAGAGTTTCTGAATTAAGCAGAATACTCTCACCCAGTCAAGAGATCAGGGCTAGATCCAACACCGTTTTTTAGCTCACTGCACCATCCCAGTTCAGAACCTGGCTATATGCAAATTAATCACCACCCCCTTTTCTGAATCGTTTTTGGCCACTATAGGTGTGGCAGGGCATACTCAGACATGAGTCCCTTGCTCACTGCTCACTGCTCCATCAGGATTCATCAGGATTCAAGCAAGCCGGGCCGACTAGGCTGAAATGCCAGAAACCGGTCCCCGGTAGCTTGTCTCCTTTCTGGTGAAGAATTGGCTTGGTAGTTTGGTCTGCCCTGTTCCCATGATGCACTGGGCCAGGGACAGACTAATTTGCATATAGCCAGGTTCTGAGCTGGGATGGGGCAGTGAGCTAAATAACGGTGATGGATCAAGCCCTGATCTTTGGACTGGGTAAGAGTGGTCTGCTTAATTCAGACACTCTGTTCATCACCACCCCCTTTTCTGAATCGTTTTTGGCCACTATAGGTGTGGCAGGGCATACTCAGACATGAGTCCCTTGCTCACTGCTCCATCAGGATTCAAGCAAGCCGGGCCGACGAGGCTGAAATGCCAGAAACCGGTCCCCGGTAGCTTGTCTCCTTTCTGGTGAAGAATTGGCTTGGTAGTTTGGTCTGCCCTGTTCCCATGATGCACTGGGCCAGGGACAGACTAATTTGCATATAGCCAGGTTCTGAGCTGGGATGGGGCAGTGAGCTAAATAACGGTGATGGATCAAGCCCTGATCTTTGGACTGGGTAAGAGTGGTCTGCTTAATTCAGACACTCTGTTCATCACCACCCCCTTTTCTGAATTGTTAGCACTTTAAGAGCACGCCTACACCAGGCATCACCTTCAAGCATCAGACACCAAGTGGAACCAGGTCGCATGTCAGTCTCTTCTTCTTTTTTAACATCCGGGACACTTAGATTCATCTTTGGAATCACTTCCGTCCAGCGGCCCATCATGGTATACAATGGTATTTCACCTGGTAACCTGTCTTACTAGACAATCGTTCTAGATTACAACCCACCTTCTTAAATTTGAGGCCACGGCTACTCACCTGGTTTCTTCCCTGGGATAGTGGAACTTGAACAGGTATTTGGTCCGAGTCGGACGCCAGACCCCACTTCTGTCACATACTTGGGTACACCTGCAGCACAGGCAAGGACTGACCTCAATATCTTTTCCAGCTAGCTTCACACTTGCCACATTGAGCGAGACGCAGGGACCCGGTTGTATGTTTTATGTGTTACCATGACTACCATTGCAGCTCCGGGGTCAGCGCTCTTTGAAGACAGATTTTGATCGTCTGCACTTATTCTTGAGTGACAATGGTCCATTTTTGCATTTACGCATATGGTAATCAATTGTATTAGATATCAGCGTAATGGCCGGAATTGTCTGTTTTTGCATTTGCATATATGGCAATAAATTGTACCAGATATTAGCGCTCATTGACTTGTGGTGATTTTGATTGCATTTATTCTTGAGCTCTGACTGTACGGATCACTTCGATAATGGCTCTACATTTTTTCAATTGTATATGCAATTTTCTGTGTCCCTCTGTCTATGATAATCGTTTCAATTTCAATTTTGACGTTTCAATTTTGACATTTATGTTCATTTGAACTTTGACTATTCTAAGATGGCTGCCATGCGTTTCACCTTAAGACCTGAGTCCATTGTTTATGTTGTTGACACTTTTTGAAATGCATTTATGTTTCTCTTGCTATGCACAGCACTTACGTGATCAAGTCTTCGTGGAAGCCGAAACATGTAGTAGGTGTTAATAAACACCCTTGGACTCTGCTGATTTGTGTGGTGTTTTCGGGAATCTGAGAGCGTGGTAATTGACATTGGAACCGTTGGAGTAATTGGATTACCGGCGTGCTCTGCCGGGGTTCACGCCACCTCCCGCGAGGCCACTGCAACTCTTTAAAGCAACTTTGTGTTTTTGGATTGAAGACGTGGTTGCGCTTGGCCCGGTTCGCGGCGCTATTTTGAAATTGGATTGTGACAAACTTTTGGAGAGAGGACCAAGACATCTCACGGGGTAAGAGCACAGGCTGTGGGTACAGCGTCCGTCCTTTGGGGAGCGGGGGTGTCGGTAGGCTTCGCTGACGTGACACCGCTCCTTCCCGGGGTTAACGGCGTAGCTCCTTTTTTCCCAGTACACCTGACATTGGTGCCCTCTACCCCCGGAGATATTGACGCGATTACTGCGTGCAGTTCCACCGCTCGTTTGCACTGTGCATCCGTTTCTCTCTCCATTCTACGAGTCAGTGACTCGTTTTCCAGTACCCGCCAACAGGAGGAACCTCTCATAGTAGAGAGGGGAGACCCTTTAACACCCGACAGCAGAAAAATAATAGCTCCAGGGGCCGCTTACCATGGAAGAAGAAGATGAAAGAAGAGCTGCTGCCCAATTGTTGTTTAGAAGGAAAAAGAATGATCCAGTTACCACCATTGCTGCTAAATCTGACCCTCGGCAAACAATTAAAGACAACATTAATAAATTAGAGAAACTCAAGAGAGGAGAGATTTCGAAGTGGTGGGAGGCCTTCTCTCTTCAGAATTATATTAACCAGGAGATGGTACCCAGAGGATTGAGAATCTTTACTACCCCCACCTACGAGGCACCCAAATCCCGAAATGCTGGCTGAGTGGTCAGAAAATTCAGCCAATAGCTCCAGGAGGTTGTTGGAGATCCTAGTTAAATACGCCTGGATAGACAGAGATCTGCTACTCAAAGAAATTGCTGAGTTGATGGAAGACATAAAAAAACATGCAGAGGATGACGTTGTTACCAAACTGGTCTCCGACATGAAAGATCGTCTAAAAAAGTATGAGGAGGACATCAAAGCACGCAAGGAGAGGAAACTGGATCGAGATTATAAAGACTATGATACAGGCAGAATTCTGACCTTCAGTCGAAAATATGACCATCTATACAAGAACGAAGACAAAACAGTTCAACTTATGACACAAGGAGGGGCAGAGAATTCCCTTACACTGAGTGAGACTGAGTCTGATGTTTCCAATATATCTGTTGAAGAGACAAACAAAGCTGAAAAAAAACACCCGCAAGACGAATTTTTTAGAGGAATATCGTCACCCGCGCCGGAGCAGACGGACGAACAACGAGACTCCGGGAACATCACACAGCGCAGTGAGAGGACGAGGACGACCGAAAGGACAAGGAAACGCAGGAACCGGGGGAAGAGGCTCTTTCAGAGGTGGCAAAAGAGGCAACACAAGGGGCAACATGGGATATATGAACACTCGCTCCAAAAAAGGACAATAATGGATCCTTCGAGGGTAAATAAGACTATTATCAATTTATCCAAAAGAACTATCACTGACATTGAAAAAACTACTTTGAGTTTGGGTTTATCATTTTGCCCCTCTCTGCCTTTTAACTACAGCAAATCTAGAATTGATCTTTTTAAATATGTTCGCAAGTTAAAAATAAAGAAATGGCACAAATTGAGAGGCCGCACGGGTACCGATAATCCGGTACCAGTGGCAAATGAAACCGACACTTTTTTTATCAGTGACATAGATGCCCTTATTAATATCGTTCATTTGGAACAGGACGTAGATCGACCCACGAGTGAGTCTCTCCCAGTTGAGATAGTTGAAGCAGGCACCAACAATACACAGCTTCTCTGTGAGGCAGGTTTTATCACTGACAGCAGCACAGCCTCAATTTTTAAGCCAAAATCCACATTTATCCCTACCATGGCGCACGACGCCATCGACACATTTCATGAATGTGTCAGCAAACAATTGAGTATTTACAGGGCTAAGAACAAGAAACACAGATTCGGACGTGACAATCTGTCCATGATCCAGAGAAAGGCACATAAATCTCTTACTGATGACGACACCATCGTTATACGTCCCGCAGACAAGGGGGGCAATATCGTCATTCTAGACAGGGACCAATACGTAGCCGAAGCCCTGAGACAACTATCTGATGACAACTTTTATACTATCAGCAACTTTGAATCTTACAACAAATGTGTTGTTGCTTTGTGGGAAAAATTGGATACTTGGAGGGAAAGGGGTATACTAGAATGGGAGGAGTATAGGTTCTTGAAGAACAACAACCCCACCCTCCCCGTTCTATATATCTTACCCAAAATACATAAGAATAAAGAAAATCCTCCAGGGAGGCCCATCGTCTCCTCCAGAGGAAGTGTGGCCGAACATGTATCCAAGTACATAGACCATTATCTCCGTGACTGGGTGCAAGGTTTAAGTAGCTATATTAAAGACACCAAAGATTTCTTGGCCAAACTCCAGAATCTCATATGGGATGAAGATTATCTTCTCATCACCATGGATGTCCAGGCCCTTTATACCATCATCAATCACCAACAGGGCCTGGAGTCTTGCAAACATTTCGTGAACGATCGACCTTTGCGTTTCAGAGAGCCCAGCAAAATGCTCCTTGAAATGATGGAGTTTTGTCTCTTAAATCATTTTTTCCTTTTCGATGGTAAAATCTACAAACAGGAGACAGGGACAGCGATGGGTTCAAGCTTTGCCCCAAGTTTTGCTAACCTCTTCATGGGGCAGTGGGAGCAGAAGATCTTTGCGGACCCATCTCTGGCTGACCAGGTGAGCCATATTGCCACCTGGTGGAGATATATTGACAATCTTTTCTTGGTGTGGAGAGGATCGGAGGAGGAAGCCTCTCGCTTCATCGATCTTCTCAACATCAACGATAGAATCATCAATTTGACCAGTACCATCAGTAAAAACAAGGCTGAATATCTAGATGTCAGGATTGACATCATTGATAATAAGATTCAGACGTCACTCTTCAGAAAAGAGACTGACGCCAACAGTATACTCCATGCCCTCAGCAGCCACCCAGAACCTCTCAAGTTGAGAACTCCGTATGGTGAACTGCTGAGGGCAAGGAGAAACTGCAACACTGATGCCAGTTACCAACAGATAGCGAGAGATATGCTGGATCGTTTCAGACAACGTGATTACCCGGCATGGGTATTAAAAAAAGCCAAAGCAAAGGCCGATGCTGTCATGCGCACTGACACATTGGCTGAGAATATCTCAGATGACACCATACCGAATGAGAACATCACACAACTCATTTTAACATACAATAAGGAGTCCAAACAGATCCAGAGAATTGTAGCTAAAAACTGGAACATTCTGAAAAGTGACAATACTATAGGGAACCTCATCCCCGATAGACCCAGCATCACTTACAGGAAGAGCAGAAACATAAGAGATCTATGTGTCCGCAGTGACATCACGGACTACTCAAGTAACCAAGGTCTTGGTTTGAAAGGGTATTTTCCGTGTGGTCACTGCAAAGCCTGTAAGAACAGCACTTTGGTCAAACATGCAGAATACAACGGCATAACTAAAGAGATCACTCAGTTCCTCACCTGTAGCACCATGTTCGTGGTGTATGTTATTGTCTGCCCCTGTGGACTATGGTATATAGGCAGTACCACCGCCCATGCCAAGAAACGTATACTGGAGAATTATCGTGCCATCATCCTCAAGGATGCCAAATATCCAGTGGCCAGACATTTCAGTGAATATCATTTTTTCAAATCCAGCACTCATGAGATTTTTCATCCTAGAGCAGATCAATAGGAATCCTAGGGGTGGGAATAGAGTGCTGAAGATGAGACAAACTGAATCCAGATACATTATCAATTTCCAAACCAAGGTCTCTGGGGGTTTAAACCACGATGAGGAATTGGCAATCCATCTTAAAGATGATTATTTATAATGTGCATTTGTTATTTGCTGCATTGAATCTGCATTAGTTCTTCTTCCATGATGAGCGAGCTTGTTTATTAATTGCATGCATACGATGTTGTCATGTTTGATTTTAAATCTTGCTTTTTAATTTCACAGGAGCACCACAGGGACAGAGGCCCTTTATTGCATTTTGCGCCAGGCCCAGCGTCTATCACGTTCCTGTTAGCACTTTAAGAGCACGCCTACACCAGGCATCACCTTCAAGCATCAGACTCCAAGTGGAACCAGGTCGCATGCCAGTCTCTTCTTCTTTTTTAACATCCGGGACACTTAGATTCATCTTTGGAATCATTTCCGTCCAGCGGCCCATCATGGTATACAATGGTATTTCACCTGGTAACCTGTCTTACTAGACAATCGTTCTAGATTACAACCCACCTTCTTAAATTTGAGGCCACGGCTACTCACCTGGTTTCTTCCCTGGGATAGTGGAACTCGAACAGGTATTTGGTCCGAGTCGGACGCCAGACCCCCCTTCTGTCACATACTTGGGTACACCTGCAGCACAGGCAAGGACTGACCTCAATATCTTTACCCGCTAGCTTCACACTTGCCACATTGAGCGAGACGCAGGGACCCGGTTGTATGTTTTATGTGTTACCATGACTACCGTTGCAGCTCCGGGGTCAGCGCTCTTTGAAGACAGATTTTGATCGTCTGCACTTATTCTTGAGTGACAATGGTCCAGTTCTGCATTTACGCATATGGTAATCAATTGTATTAGATATCAGCGTAATGGCCGGAATGGTCTGTTTTTGCATTTGCATATATGGCAATCAATTGTACCAGATATTAGCGCTCATTGACTTGTGGTGATTTTGATTGCATTTATTCTTGAGCTCTGACTGTACGGATCCCTTCGATAATGGTTCTACATTTTTTCAATTGTATATGCAATTTTCTGTGTCCCGCTGTCTATGATAATCATTTCAATTTCAATTTTGACGTTTCAATTTTGACATTTATGTTCATTTGAACTTTGACTGTTCTAAGATGGCTGCCATGCGTTTAACCTTAAGACCTGAGTCCATTGTTTATGTTGTTGACACTTTTTGAAATGCATTCATGTTTCTCTTGCTATGCACAGCACTTACGTGATCAAGGCTTCGTGGAAGCCAAACATGTAGTAGGTGTTAATAAATACCCTTGGACTCTGCTGATTTGTGTGGTGTTTTCGGGAATCTGAGAGCATGGTAATTGACATCGGAACCGTTGGACTAATTGGATTACCGGCGTGCTCTGCCGGCGTTCACGCCACCTCCCGCGGGGCCACTGCAACCCTTTAAGAGCAACTTTGTGTTTTTGTATATATATATATATATATATATATATATATATATATATATATATATATATATATATATATATTACCTACTGGCGGTCGCCAGTAGGTATATATAGTTAGGATTTTTTCTCTATGGGTTTTTTGAAAATTCTATGTCTAATAACTTTGGCGTTTGTGGACGGAATTGGCTGAAATTTTCAGGAAAATGGCACATTTTGTTTCTGAGCAGCCCTTGAAAATTTGGGGGGGGTTCGTCCAGTGGGGGCCGAGAAAAAAGGGGGGTCCCAAAACATGTTTTTAACATTGAGTTTTCCATAGGGCGGTTGGCCTCACTTTTAGCCCGAACGGCTGAATGGATTTGCCCGAAACTTGGCAAAATTGTAGGGACTGGTAGCCCGATGTGCCTTTTGTAGGTCTCAATATATGTGCTCCAGTGGATTTTGAGAAATTAACGTTTAAAAAAAGATATATATCTGTAACAGCGGACCGGGCAGCGCTCTGGTTCGCGGACTTTTCGCGCAACGGAGCTTTGTGAAGCGAAGCTGATTGGTTCTCCGGCGTCTGTCAACATTCCAAACAGTCCGTAGCGGCCGCCATCTTGTCTCTCGGTAGGATCGAGAGACAAGAGGAGGCCGAAGCGAAGGGGAAAATGACCATAAGGGGGCATAGTACATTGTCGCTCACCCCCTAGGTTTGATGTGGAGGTTTTAAAAGGGCCCCGCGGGGCAAAAAAAAATAAAAATAATAATAATCGAACAGCTGAATGGATTTGCACGAAACTTGGCAAAATTGTAGGGACTGGTAGCCCGATGTGCCTTTGCTAGATCTCAATATATGTGCTCCAGTGGATTTTGAGAAATTAACGTTCAAAAAAAGGTATATATCTGTAACAGCGCACCGCTTCGCGTACTTTTCGCGTTACGGAGCTTTGCGAAGCGAAGCTGATTGGCTCTCCGGTGTCTGTAAACATTCCAAACAGTCCGTAGCGGCCGCCATCTTGTCTCTCGGTAGGATCGAACAGCTGAATGGATTTGCACGAAACTTGGCAAAATTGTAGGGACTGGTAGCCCGATGTGCCTTTGCTAGGTCTCAATATATGTACTTCAGTGCATTTTGAGAAATTAACGTTCAGAAACAAGATATATATCTGTAACAGCGCTCCGCTTCGCGGAGATAAAATTATCTCTGTATTACCTAGCTGTTGCTAACACCAGTTAGCGACGGCTAGTAGGAGATAGCGACCATCTTGGGCCCCACTTTGCATGTGAGTGATATTTATCACTAATGACATGCAAAGTGGGCATGCCAAGATGTTAGCGACTGGAAACAGTCGCTAACATCGCTATCTCCTATTATCAACTTTTGGAAATATTCGAGATAAGGGCGAATATCTCTAAAAGCTACCACCTGCCCTGAGCAGTTCTTAGCCATGTTATCCAATGGGAGGTGGATAACATGGCTAAGAGCATTAGCTCGGTAATGCATGAATATCGCTGAGTTTTCAGCGATATTAATGCATTGCGGTCGTTTTTATCGTATTTCCGATAAACCTTGATAATAGCAAGGTTTATCTGCGATAATTTCTGACGGTAAAAAAATCGTCGCTAAGCATCGTTAGGGATAAATATCGCTTAACTTTGGTAATATGCCCCAACGTCTGTTAACGTTCGATTCGAAGGAAATCAGGAAGTGTTGAAAAACATTGTCTGCGCCATCTTGTCTTTTTTCAAATGCCACACTTTTGTCGTGCACGGCAGCCATTTTAGATGCCTTGACCAGACCCACTCTGTGCACGCTGTCGATCCTTAGCATGGCTCCCCACCCTCGCAAACATCTCCCCCAGGCAGTGGTCACCCCCGCTCTCTGTCTTATGCATGGGTAATAAACCTCCCCCATCTGCGCTGCTGTTCCCTGAGAATCACACCCTGTGCCCGCCCGACACCTCCCTTTCGCCCTATTCACTACCGCACCCTCTGACACTCCTTTTCCTCTGTGTCCGATTGTCCAGGCTGGTCCTAGGGTATCAGCTAGCCCTGCAGATGTAGTTTATGGCCACAGCTGTAAAGAATCACCCCTCTTCAAAGGAGTTATAGTAGATCAAGGCCCACACTTGATGAGATTCGTCACAGCAGAAGCGTTGCTATTATCTGAAAACCATCCTGTATTGTGATTGGGGAGGGGACCGAGCCTGAAGCGGAAGATTCCAGGGATGACTGTTTGTACATCAAAGTTTTTACAATTATGTGTCACATTAAAAATATATAGCACTCCGACAAAGTAGTAAGATTATAAAACTTTAATAATTTATAAATATATACAAGAAAACAAAAATAGTAATAACATATAAACATTTTTAGGGAAAAACAACAAAGTAGCGGTCGGCTGTGCGAATAGTCCCAACGCAGCACAACGTCCAGATTTCCGGCGTGGGGCGTCGCGGGGGGTGGGTCATCAGTAGCAAACTGTTGTGCGAATAGTTCCAAGGCAGCAGAACGCGTTGAAATCTAGATGACACGAAAGTGATGTCTAGTAAGTTGCCACCCAGCAAATAACGGCATGGGGCGTCGCGGGGGGTGGGTCATCAGTAGCAAACTGTTGCGCGAATAGTTCCAAGGCAGCAGAACGATGGCACCAAGGTGATGTCCAGTAAGTTGCCGCACTGGTTTTGGTATCCTACAATGCTGCTCCGAATAACGGCGTGGAGCGCCCCGGGGGAGGCGGCGTGAACGGGCCTCTCCAGGTGGAGTGTCATCTGTTGTAGTGGGGCGCCCCTTTACCGTTTCAGTTGCCATTCCGTCCGTTTTTGGTCCACTGTGTCAAAAGCCGCAATTCAGCTGAGTTGCGCCCACTCTTGCGGTGCAGCGATAGGCGGCTGTCACAGGACTCTCAAAATGGCGGCAGGCTGTTTCCTTTTTGGGCCTGGTCCACTGAAATGGCCCTGGTACACCTTGGAAATCGGACGCTTGTCTGCTAGGTCTTGGACCTCATTCTCGAAAGCGTCCCCTCCGCCTTGAGAATTCATCAAAAGTTTTGGGGGCTCCGACTCCTGCAGGCTTCTGGTGGGGAGCGGCTGCCATGATTGCTCGCGGAATGACCACGACTGAGCTACGAGATGGTGGTGCTTTCATGCTGACGCCAGCTTCAGTCTGAAACATCCAGAAACAAGGTGGGGCTTTCATCGTTTGGGGAAAAAAAAAAGTTTTCATCCTATGAAAAGTGTTGTTTTTAGGTCACATGATCAAGCCTTCCATCATTAGGAAACCAAAAGTAAAATGAACCAATGAAAAGTTTTATAAACAAGTCACATGACCTGTTATGCGGCATAGGGTGTAAAATTAGGAGAAAATACGTTGGCACGTGAGGCGGCGTCAGTAGCGGACCGATGTGCGAATAGGCCGAAGGCAACACAACGCGCCAAGATCTGGATGGCACCGAGGTGGTGTCCAGCAAGTTGCAGCACTGGTGTGGCCATCCTACAATGCTGAAAGTCGGCGTGGGGCGCCCCGTTGGCCTGTGAGTTTGCGTCAGTAGCGGACCGATGTGCGAATAGGCCGAAGGCAGCACAACGCGCCAAGATCCGGATGGCACCGAGGTGGTGTCTAGTAAGTTGTCGCACTGGTGTGGCCATCCAACAATGCTGAAAGTCGGCGTGGGGCGCCCCGTTGGCCTGTGAGTTTGCGTCAGTAGCGGACCGATGTGCGAATAGGCCGAAGGCAGCACAACGCGCCAAGATCCGGATGGCACCGAGGTGGTGTCTAGTAAGTTGCCGCACTGGTGTGGCCATCCTACAATGCTGAAAGTCGGCGTGGGGCGCCCCGTTGGCCTGTGAGTTTGCGTCAGTAGCGGACCGATGTGCGAATAGGTCGAAGGCAGCACAACGCGCCAAGATCCGGATGGCACCGATGTGGTGTCTAGTAAGTTGTCGCACTTCTGTGGCCATCCTACAATGTTGAAAGTCGGCGTGGGGCGCCCCGTTGGCCTGTGAGATGGCGTCAGTAGCGGACCGATGTGCGAATGGGGCCAAAGGCAGCGCAACAATATTTTCTGATTTGAAGACACCACAAGGCGCTGAGATGCCAAGATCCGGATGGCACCGAGGTGGTGTCTAGCAAGTTGTGGCACTGGTGTGGCCATCGTACAATGGTAAAAGTCGGCGTGGGGCGCCCTGTTGGCCTGTGAGATGGTGTCAGTAGCGGACTGATGTGTGAATGGGGCCAAAGGCAGCGCAACAATATTTTCTACTATATTTTCGGAGTAGAAGACACCACAAGGCGCTGAGATGCCAAGATCCGGATGGCACCGAGGTGATGTGTAAGTTGCGGACGGATGTGCGAATGGGGCCAAAGGCAGCTCAACAATATTTTCTGAAGAGAATACACCACAAGGCGCTGAGATGCCAAGATCCGGATGGCACCGAGGTGATGTCTAAGTTGCGGACCGATGTGCGAATGGGGCCAAAGGTAGCGTAACAAGATTTTCTGTATGGAAGATACCACTAGGCGTTGAGATGCCAAGATTCGGATGGCACCGAGGTGATGTCTAGGAAGTTGTGCCACTAGTGTGGCCATCGTACAATGGTAAAAGTCGGCGTGGGGCGCCCTATTGGCCTGTGAGATGGTGTCAGTAGCGGACTGATGTGCGAATGGGGCCAAAGGCAGCGCAACAATATTTTCTGACTGACACCACAAGGCGCTGAGATGCCAAGATCCGGATGGCATCGAGGTGATGTCTAAGTTGCGGACTGATGTGCGAATGGGGCCAAAGGCAGCGTAACAATATTTTCTGTATGGAAGATACCACTAGGCGTTGAGATGCCAAGATTCGGATGGCACCGAGGTGATGTCTAGCAAGTTGGTGTGGTCATCCTACAATGCTGAAACTCGGCGTGGGTCACCCCATTAGCCTGTGAGATGGCGTCAGTAGCGGACCGATGTGCGAATAGGCCGAAGGCAGCACAACGCGCCAAGATCCGGATGTCACCGTGGTGGTTTCATAGTTGAGAGGCACTTCATCTGCAGTGGGGCGCCGAGATCCGGATGGCACCGAGGTGATGTCTAGCAAGTTGCTGTACTTGTGTGGTCATCCTACAAAGCTGAAACTCGGCGTGGGTCGCCCCATTAGCCTGTGAGATAGCTGTTCTTTGGATTTGGGCCTGGTCCACTAAAATGGCCCTGGGACACCTAAGAACTCGAACGCTCGATTTTTTTTTCCTTTCCTGTACATGCAAAAAAAGGTAAATGCCCGGTATGTTACACGCTTCATCTGCCACGATGAACTCTCCAGAGGAACCGAAAAAATATATAGTTGTGGTAACTATACCATGCATCGTCATATGGAGAGGTGGCACCAATTAATTATAGTGCTGCATAAAAGAGAGATTTGGAGGAGAACCCCTGACCTGCTAGTACATTCATCAAAGAAGTGGCACTGAGAGCTTCAGAGGCAAGGGAAACGGTCCCAAATATTTAGAAGAACTTTGGAAAGATTAAAATGACATGTTTAGATTGTGGTAAATTAATTTCATGTGGGCAGATGAGTGTTACTCTAATAAATACAGCATATGAACATCATCATAGTCGATGGTTGGTAGAGACATTTTGACTATATCCTGGACCTGCCCGTCCTCGCCCAAAATGGCGCCGGAATAAATGGGACTCGTAACTCCTTGTTGTGTACTGGTTGCAGAACCTTGAAATCACGAGATACGTATGCAGTTTTGAAGCACATGGCGGGCGGGGACGAGAATTGATTGAATATTTCGACATCCCTATTGATATTAAGTTCTGATGTGTTATTGATTACTGTACTGTTGAAAATTCGAATTAACGTCACCCATGGTACTTGCCCGCAAATGTATATCTAGATAATTTTATTGTAACTGGCCCTGTCGTATTTTAATTATAAAATGTACGTCCACCGATTCCGTAACTGTTAGACACCTTAGTTTTTGCAACCTAATGGCCCGCCCGTTACGTTCCTCTACAGTGTAAATGTCTATTCATCATATACGATTACAGTTTGCTCCGTGGCAGGCCCACGTGGTTATAGGCTCGTATTTGTATAATGAAATTTTCACAATAAAGGTTTTTAAAAGAAAACATGGTAGTAGTGTATACATTGGTAAAGTTTTTAATAATAGTCACTGTTTTAGAATCATTAAAAGGCAAGTGAAATAAAGCAGACCAATTACATGAAGGGTAAAAGGTATAATACGAAGGAACGCAGTAAAGATAAATGGTCAAGGGCTGTTGTGTTTTCTATTCCTGCAACATAAAGTGATCGATAAGAATCTCATATTCAGGCGTATCGGCGACTAAGACAGCAGGTCGACCCTCTTTTGCTCAACGGCTCCGTCATGGGACGAAGAAACGCTCTTTTTCTCGAAAAAATAATATATTTTACTTGCAGGACAGTTGTAAAATTTCCGGGAAAGTACATTAGCCTGGAACATTATAACATATATTTAAGAGAAAATAATGTTCGGAAGTAATTAAAAGCGTAATTTTTAGGTGATATGACCAAGGCTTTCATCATTAGAATAAGAAAAGTAAAATGAACCAATGAAAAGTTTTATTAACAAGTCACATGACTTGTTATGCTTACGTTACGCGCTGCGCGCCCTGGATGACTTCCGGATGCGCTAACGCGGCGCGTCATATGACGCATTACGCGACAACGCAGGTCCAGAATATAGTCAAAATGTCTCCACCAACCAGCGGTCGAAACACAACCCCTTTCAGCAGGCTAAATAGTTCTGTTAAATGACAACAGAAAGGACAGGCAACAAGAACCATCAGTCAAAGAGGGGAGGGCTAGTTCTTCTCTACCGGGTTACATTGGGGCGCTACCGGAACTGATCGAATTGGTAGTCTACAGTGTTTCTGGATGTTTCAGACCGAAGCTGGGGTTAGCATGAGAGCAGCACCATTTCGTAGCTCCGTTGTGGCCATTCCGCAAGCAATCATGGCAGCCGCTCTTTATCGTTATTTTGGGCGGGGTGGGTGGCGGAGCCGAGCTGTTTTGCAGCCATCATTGTGTGGAGTTCAGTTCATCTCACTAGTTTTGTATTTGTCATGAGGGGTTGTTCCTAATGTTTCTATTTTAGCGAGGTCAAAAAGAGATCCCATTAGTGGCCTACTGATTTTGCTCGATTCCTTTTCTTTTTTTTTACACGATTTTTCGTTATCTGCAAAGACTAAACAGAGTATTGCGACTCTGTGTTTGTTTGTAAATAGAGAATGAACCAAAGAGAACTAATTCTAAAACAGTAAATACTTGGATAACAATCAATCAAATGGAGAGAGAAGCAGGCACGACGGATTACAACGGGGGCAAAGGCCTGCGTTAACTACCTTTCACTATCTGCAAAGAGAGAGTACTCCTAATAGAAATGAGGGGGGGGGGCACCATTCAAAGGAGATCAGTGTGCATAAACACAAAAATGTTTTCACTTACCACGTACTTGACATTCGACAGCTTATGATATTTGCTATTAAAAAACCATTGAAATTCACTGAAAAAACCATAGGTTATAGACCATATATAGTTAGGAATTAGCATTTACAAAACCTTGAAAATTCACTGAAAAAACCATAGGTTATACACCATATATAGTTAGGAATTAGCATTTAAAAAACCTTATTTTACTCACACAAAACCATTGAAATTCCATATATAGTTAGTTGCACTAACTATATATCGCGCACCCGCAATCCACTGCTGATCATGTCACATATTACATCATTCATGACATGGTCAGTGACATCACTGATGACATCACTGATGACATCTCAAATGACATCACTGATGAGATCACTGATGACATCTCATTTGACATCAATGACCACATCACTGATGATATCATTCATGTGACAATACAATGCATCTCCTCACGTTTTAATATAACCTCTGTTTCACCCAGTGTTAAATACAGAGTATAATTTTTGAAACCATTGACACACCAATACTAGTTACTACATACGTACTCACTGATTCCTACGTCTACACACACATTCACTCATTCACCCATACAATCATTCATACATACAATCACTCATCTTTACAACACTATCATATGCACTCATACACCTATACAGACACTTACACTCTGCCACTCATCCATGGAGTTACTCACACACCTAGTCAGTCCTGTAAAGAATCAATCACACTTCCATTTTCTTGTCTATACAGTTAAACATAGAGCACCTTACATTTTCAAACATATACTAACACATACTTACTTTCTTATACAATCATTGATACAAGTACACATTGATCTGCACAGAGTCACACACCTCCCAGCCAGCCACACACACACTCAGTCTCCTATACAAATACTTGGACAATCAATCAATAACCCATATAGTTAATCATATAGCTACTGATCAACACATGCAGCAGTTTACAGAACAACAGACATAATGATGCACAAATTAAGGCAGTTTACTCACTAACCCATGCACTCAGTGAGACACATTTAATCACTCACTCATACATTCAGTCATGCACCTACTAAATCCTTCGTCCAGACACTTATACATCTACTCATTCTTCAATATGTAAAACATATTTAAACTTTACAGAAACACACAGTCACTGGATGATGTCATCAGTGATCTCATCAGTGATGTCATTTGAGATGTCATCAGTGATGTCATCAGTGATGTCATTTGAGATGTCATCAGTGATGTCATTTGAGATGTCATCAGTGATGTCATCAGTGATGTCACTGACCATGTCATGAATGATGTAATATGTGACATGATCAGCAGTGGATTGCGGGTGCGCGATATATAGTTAGTGCAACTAACTATATATGGAATTTCAATGGTTTTGTGTGAGTAAAATAAGGTTTTTTAAATGCTAATTCCTAACTATATATGGTGTATAACCTATGGTTTTTTCAGTGAATTTTCAAGGTTTTGTAAATGCTAATTCCTAACTATATATGGTCTATAACCTATGGTTTTTTCAGTGAATATATATATATATATATATATATATTACCTACTGGCGGTCGCCAGTAGGTATATATAGTTAGGATTTTTTCTCTATGGGTTTTTTGAAAATTCTATGTCTAATAACTTTGGCGTTTGTGGACGGAATTGGCTGAAATTTTCAGGAAAATGGCACATTTTGTTTCTGAGCAGCCCTTGAAAATTTGGGGGGGGTTCGTCCAGTGGGGGCCGAGAAAAAAGGGGGGTCCCAAAACGTGTTTTTAACATTGAGTTTTCCATAGGGCGGTTGGCCTCACTTTTAGCCCGAACGGCTGAATGGATTTGCACGAAACTTGGCAAAATTGTAGGGACTGGTAGCCCGATGTGCCTTTTGTAGGTCTCAATATATGTGCTCCAGTGGATTTTGAGAAATTAACGTTTAAAAAAAGATATATATCTGTAAGCGCGGACCAGGCAGCGCTCTGGTTCGCGGACTTTTCGCGCAACGGAGCTTTGTGAAGCGAAGCTGATTGGTTCTCCGGCGTCTGTCAACATTCCAAACAGTCTGTAGCGGCCGCCATCTTGTCTCTCGGTAGGATCGAGAGACAAGAGGAGGTCAAAACAAAGGGGGAAATAACTATAAGGGGGCATAGTAGATCCTCGCTGACCCCCTAGGTTTGATGTGGAGGTTTTAAAAGGGCCCCGCGGGGCAAAAAAAAATAATAAAAATAATAATTGAACGGCTGAATGGATTTGCACGAAACTTGGCAAAATATTAGGGACTGGTAGCCCGATGTGCCTTTGCTAGGTCTCAATATATGTGCTCCAGTGGATTTTGAGAAATTAACGTTCAAAAAAAGATATATATCTGTAACAGCGCTCCGCTTCGCGTACTTTTCGCGTTACGGAGCTTTGCGAAGCTGATTGGTTCTCCGGCGTCTGTCAACATTCCAAACAGTCCGTAGCGGCCGCCATCTTGTCTCTCGGTAGGATTGAGAGACAAGAGGAGGCCAAAGCGAAGGGGCAAATGACCATAAGGGGGCATAGTAGATCCTCGCTGACCCCCTAGGTTTGATGTGGAGGTTTTAAAAGGGCCCCGCGGGGCAAAAAAAAAAATAATAATAATAATCGAACGGCTGATGACCATAAGGGGGCATAGTAGATCCTCGCTGACCCCCTAGGTTTGATGTGGAGGTTTTAAAAGGGCCCCGCGGGGCAAAAAAAAATAATAATAATAATAATCGAACGGCTGAATGGATTTGCACGAAACTTGGTAAAATATTAGGGACTGGTAGCCCGATGTGCCTTTGCTATGTCTCAATATATGTGCTTCAGTGCATTTTGAGAAATTAACGTTCAAAAACAAGATATATATCTGTAACAGCGCTCCGCTTCGCGGAGATAAAATTATATGTGTATTACCTAGCTGTTGCTAACACCAGTTAGCGACGGCTAGTAGGAGATAGCGACCATCTTGGGTCCCACTTTGCATGTGAGTGATATTTATCACTAATGACATGCAAAGTGGGCATGCCAAGATGTTAGCGACTGGAAACAGTCGCTAACATCGCTATCTCCTATTATCAACTTTTGGAAATATTCGAGATAAGCGCGAATATCTCCAAAAAGTAACAGCTGCCCTGAGCAGTTCTTAGCCATGTTATCCAATGGGAGGTGGATAACATGGCTAAGAGCATTAGCTCGGTAATGCATGAATATCGCGGAGTTTTCAGCGACATTAATGCATTGCGCTCGTTTTTTATCGTATTTGCGATAAACCTTGATAATAGCAAGGTTTATCTGCGATAATTTCTGACGGTAAAAAAATCGTTGCTAAGCATCGTTAGGGATAAATATCGCTTAACCTTGGTAATATGCCCCAACGTCTGTTAACGTTCGATTCGAAGGAAATCAGGAATTGTTGAAAAACATTGTGTGCGCCATCTTGTCTTTTTTCAAATGCCACACTTTTGTCGTGCACGGCAGCCATTTTAGATGCCTTGACCAGACCCACTCTGTGCACGCTGTCGATCCTTAGCATGGCTCCCCACCCTCGCAAGCATCTCCCCCAGGCAGTGGTCACCCCCGCTCTCTGTTTTATGCATGGGTAATAAACCTCCCCCCATCTGCGCTGTTCTTCCCTGAGAATCACACCCTGTGCCCGCCCGACACCTCCCTTTCGACCTATTCACTACCGCACCCTCTGACACTCCTTTTCCTCTGTGTCCGATTGTCCAGGCTGGTCCTAGGGTATCAGCTAGCCCTGCAGATGTAGTTTATGGCCACAGCTGTAAAGAATCACCCGTCTTCAAAGGAGTTATAGTAGATCAAGGCCCACACTCGATGAGATCCGTCACAGCAGAAGCGTTGCTATTATCTGAAAACTATTCTGTATTGTGATTGGGGAGGGGACCGAGCGTGAAGCGGAAGATTCCAGGGATGACTCTTTGTACATCAAAGTTTTTACAATTATGTGTCACATTAAAAATATATAGCACTCCGACAAAGTAGTAAGATTATAAAACTTTAATAATTTATAAATATATACAAGAAAACAAAAATAGTAATAACATATAAACATTTTTAGAGAAAAACAACGAAGTAGCGGTCGGCTGTGCGAATAGTCCCAACGCAGCACAACGTCCAGATTTCCGGCGTGGGGCGTCGCGGGGGGTGGGTGATCAGTAGCAAACTGTTGTGCGAATAGTTCCAAGGCAGCAGAACGCGCCGAAATCTAGATGACACAAAAGTGATGTCTAGTAAGTTGCCACCCAGCAAATAACGGCGTGGGGCGTCGCGGGGGGTGGGTCATCAGTAGCAAACTGTTGTGCGAATAGTTCCAAGGCAGCAGAACGATGGCACCAAGGTGATGTCCAGTAAGTTGCCGCACTGGTTTTGGTATCCTACAATGCTGCTCCGAATAACGGCGTGGGGCGCCCCGGGGGAGGCGGCGTGAACGGGCCTCTCCAGGTGGAGTCTCGTCTGTTGTAGTGGGGCGCCCCTTTACCGTTTCAGTTGCCATTCCGTCCGCTTTTGGTCCACTGTGTCAAAATCCGCCATTCAGCTGAGTTGCGCCCACTGTTGCGGTGCAGCGATAGGCGGCTGCCACAGGACTCTCAAAATGGCGGCAGGCTGTTTCCTTTTTGGGCCTGGTCCACTGAAATGGCCCTGGGACACCTTGGAAATCGGACGCTTGTCTGCTAGGTCTTGGACCCCATTCTCGAAAGCGTCCCCTCCGCCTTGAGAATTCATCAAAAGTTTTGGGGGCCCCGACTCCTGCAGGCTTCTGGTGGGGAGCGGCTGCCATGATTGCTCGCGGAATGACCACGACGGAGCTACGAGATGGTGGTGCTCTCATGGTGACGCCAGCTTCAGTCTGAAACATCCAGAAACAAGGTGGGGCTTTCATAGTTTGGGGGAAAAAAAAAGTTTTCATCCAATGAAAAGTGTTGTTTTTAGGTCATATGATCAAGCCTTCCATCATTAGGAAACCAAAAGTAAAATGAACCAATGAAAAGTTTTATAAACAAGTCACATGACCTGTTATGCGGCATAGGGTATAAAATGCGGAGAACATACGTTGGCACGTGAGGCGGCGTCAGTAGCGGACCGATGTGCGAATAGGCCGAAGGCAATACAACGCGCCAAGATCCGGATGGCATCGAGGTGGTGTCATAGTTGAGAGTTCTGAGCAGCGGTTGTAACACTGTCTGAAGCTTATTTGCAGCTGCTGCAGCTTCACTACGCGCCGAGATCCGGATGGCACCGAGGTGGTGTGTAGGAAGTTGCCGCACTGGTGTGGCCATCCTACAATGCTGAAAGTCGGCGTGGGGCGCCCCGTTGGCCTGTGAGTTTGCGTCAGTAGCGGACCGATGTGCGAATAGGCCGAAGGCAGCACAACGCGCCAAGATCCGGATGGCACCGAGGTGGTGTCTAGTAAGTTGTCGCACTTCTGTGGCCATCCTACAATGTTGAAAGTCGGCGTGGGGCGCCCCGTTGGCCTGTGAGATGGTGTTAGTAGCGGACTGATGTGTGAATGGGGCCAAAGGCAGCGCAACAATATTTTCTACTATATTTCCGGTGTAGAAGAGACCACAAGGCGCTGAGATGCCAAGATCCGGATGGCACCGAGGTGGTGTCTTGCAAGTTGTGGTACTGGTGTGGCCATCCTACAATGCTGAAAGTCGGCGTGGGGCGCCCCGTTGGCCTGTGAGATGGCGTCAGTAGCGGACCGATGTGCGAATGGGGCCAAAGGCAGCGCAACAATATTTTCTGAATAGAAGACACCACAAGGCGCTGAGATGCCAAGATCCGGATGGCACCGAGGTGATGTCTAAGTTGCGGACTGATGTGCGAATGGGGCCAAAGGCAGCGTAACAATATTTTTTGTATGGAAGATACCACTAGGCGTTGAGATGCCAAGATTCGGATGGCACTGAGGTGATGTCTAGCAAGTTGGTGTGGTCATCCTACAATGCTGAAACTCGGCGTGGGTCACCCCATTAGCCTGTGAGATGGCGTCAGTAGCGGACCGATGTGCGAATAGGCCGAAGGCAGCACAACGCGCCAAGATCCGGATGTCACCGTGGTGGTTTCATAGTTGAGAGGCACTTCATCTGCAGTGGGGCGCCGAGATCCGGATGGCACCGAGGTGATGTCTAGCAAGTTGCTGTACTGGTGTGGTCATCCTACAATGCTGAAACTCGGCGTGGGTCGCCCCATTAGCCTGTGAGATGGCGTCAGTAGCGGACCGATGTGCGAATAGGCCGAAGGCAGCACAACGCGCCAAGATCCGGATGTCACCGTGGTGGTTTCATAGTTGAGAGGCACTTCATCTGCAGTGGGGCGCCGAGATCCGGATGGCACCGAGGTGATGTCTAGCAAGTTGCTGTACTGGTGTGGTCATCCTACAATGCTGAAACTCGGCGTGGGTCGCCCCATTAGCCTGTGAGATGGCGTCAGTAGCGGACCGATGTGCGAATAGGCCGAAGGCAGCACAACGCGCCAAGATCCGGATGTCACCGTGGTGGTTTCATAGTTGAGAGGCACTTCATCTGCAGTGGGGCGCCGAGATCCGGATGGCACCGAGGTGATGTCTAGCAAGTTGCTGTACTTGTGTGGTCATCCTACAATGCTGAAACTCGGCGTGGGTCGCCCCATTAGCCTGTGAGATAGCAGTTCTTTGGATTTGGGCCTGGCTCGTCTGCTGTAGTGGGGCGCCCCTTTACCGTTTCAGTTGCCATTCAGCTGAGTTTCGGCTGCTCTTGATGCTACAGCGACAGGCGGCTGCAACCCCCATTAGCCTGTGAGATGGCGTCAGTAGCGGACCGATGTGCGAATAGGCCGAAGGCAGCACAACGCGCCAAGATCCGGATGTCACCGTGGTGGTTTCATAGTTGAGAGGCACTTCATCTGCAGTGGGGCGCCGAGATCCGGATGGCACCGAGGTGATGTCTAGCAAGTTGCTGTACTTGTGTGGTCATCCTACAATGCTGAAACTCGGCGTGGGTCGCCCCATTAGCCTGTGAGATAGCAGTTCTTTGGATTTGGGCCTGGCTCGTCTGCTGTAGTGGGGCGCCCCTTTACCGTTTCAGTTGCCATTCAGCTGAGTTTCGGCTGCTCTTGATGCTACAGCGACAGGCGGCTGCAACAGGACTCTCAAAATGGCGGCCTGTTCTTTGGATTTGGGCCTGGTCCACTAAAATGGGCCTGGGACATCTTAGAACTCGGACGCTCGATTTTTTTTTCCTTTCCTGTACATGCAAAAAAAGGTAAATGCCCGGTACGTTACACGCTTCATCTGCCACGATGAACTCTCTAGAGGAACCGAAAAAAAATATAGTTGTGGTAACTATACCATGCATTGTCATATGGAGAGGTGGCACCAATTAATTATAGTGCTGCATAAAAGAGAGATTTGGAGGAGAACCCCTGACCTGCTAGTACATTCATCAAAGAAGTGGCACTGAGAGCTTCAGAGGCAAGGGAAACGGTCCCAAATATTTAGAAGAACTTTGGAAAGATTAAAATGACATGTTTAGATTGTGGCAAATTTATTTCATGTGGACATCTGAGTGTTACTCTAATAAATACAGCATATGAACATCATCATAGTCGATGGTTGGTAGAGACATTTTGACTATATCCTGGACCTGCCCGTCCTCGCCCAAAATGGCGCCAGAATAAATGGGACTCGTAACTCCTTGTTGTGTACTGGTTGCAGAACCTTGAAATCACGAGATACGTATGCAGTTTTGAAGCACATGGCGGGCGGGGACGAGAATTGATTGAATATTTCGACATCCCTATTGATATTAAGTTCTGATGTGTTATTGATTACTGTACTGTTGAAAGTTCGAATTAACGTCACCCATGGTACTTGCCCGCAAATGTATATCTAGATAATTTTATTGTAACTGGCCCTGTCGTATTTTAATTATAAAATGTACGTCCACCGATTCCGTAACTGTTAGACACCTTAGTTCTTGCAACCTAATGGCCCGCCCGTTACGTTCCTCTACAGTGTAAATGTCTATTTATCATATACGATTACAGTTTGCTCCGTGGCCGGCCCACGTGGTTATAGGCTCGTATTTGTATAATGAAATTTTCACAATAAAGGTTTTTAAAAGAAAACATGGTAGTAGTATATACATTGGTAAAGTTTTTAATAATAGTCACTGTTTTAGAATCATTAAAAGGCAAGTGAAATAAAGCAGACCAATTACATGAAGGGTAAAAGGTATAATACGAAGGAACGCAGTAAAGATAAATGGTCAAGGGCTGTTGTGTTTTCTATTCCTGCAACAAAGTGATCGATAAGAATCTCATATTCAGGCGTATCGGCGACTAAGACAGCAGGTCGACCCTCTTTTGCTCAACGGCTCCGTCATGGGACGAAGAAACGCTCTTTTTCTCGAAAAAAGAATATATTTTACTTGCAGGACAGTTGTAAAATTTCCGGGAAAGTACATTAGCCTGGAACATTATAACATATATTTAAGAAAAAATAATGTTCGGAAGTAATGAAAAGCGTAATTTTTAGGTCATATGACCAAGCCTTTCATCATTACAATAAGAAAAGTAAAATGAACCAATGAAAAGTTTTATTAACAAGTCACATGACTTGTTATGCTTACGTTACGCGCTGCGCGCCCCGGATGACTTCCGGATGCGCTAACGCGGCGCGTCATATGACGCATTACGCGACAACGCAGGTACAGAATATAGTCAAAATGTCTCCACCAACCAGCGGTCGGAACACAACCCTTTTCAGCAGGTTAAATAGTTCTGTTAAATGACAACAGAAGGGACAGGCAACAAGAACCATCAGTCAAAGAGGGGAGGGCTAGTTCTTCTCTACCGGGTTACATTGGGGCGCTACCGGAACTGATCGAATTGGTAGTCTACAGTGTTTCTGGATGTTTCAGACTGAAGCTGGGGTTAGCATGAGAGCAGCACCATTTCGTAGCTCCGTCGTGGTCATTCCGCAACCAATCATGGCAGCCGTTCTTTATCGTTATTTTGGGCGGGGTGGGTGGCGGAGCCGAGCTGTTTTGCAGCCATCATTGTGTGGAGTTCAGTTCATCTCACTAGTTTTGTATTTGTCATGAGGGGTTGTTCCTAATGTTTCTATTTTAGCGAGGTCAAAAAGAGATCCCATTAGTGGCCTACTGATTTTGCTCGATTCCTTTTCTTTTTTTTTACACGATTTTTCGTTATCTGCAAAGACTAAACAGAGTATTGCGACTCTGTGTTTGTTTGTAAATAGAGAATGAACCAAAGAGAACTAATTCTAAAACAGTAAATACTTGGATAACAATGAATCAAATGGAGAGAGAAGCAGGCACGACGGATTACAATGGGGGCAAAGACCTGCGTTAACTACCTTTCACTATCTGCAAAGAGAGAGTACTCCTAATAGAAATGAGGGGGGGGGGGCACCATTCAAAGCAGATCAGTGTGCATAAACACGAAAATGTTTTCACTTACCACGTACTTGACATTCGACAGCTTATGATATTTGCTATTAAAAAACCATTGAAATTCACTGAAAAAACCATAGGTTATAGACCATATATAGTTAGGAATTAGCATTTACAAAACCTTGAAAATTCACTGAAAAAACCATAGGTTATAGACCATATATAGTTAGGAATTAGCATTTAAAAAACCTTATTTTACTCACACAAAACCATTGAAATTCCATATATAGTTAGTTGCACTAACTATATATCGCGCACCCGCAATCCACTGCTGATCATGTCACATATTACATCATTCATGACATGGTCAGTGACATCACTGATGACATCTCAAATGACATCACTGATGACATCTCACTTGACATCAATGATCACATCACTGATGATATCATTCATGTGATAATACAATGCATCTCCTCACACTCTAATATAACCTCCGTTACACCCAGTGTTAAATAGAGAGTATCATTTTTGAAACCATTGACACACCAATACTAGTTACTACATACGCACTCACTGATTCCTATGTCTACACACACATTCACTCATACAATCATTCATACATACAATCACTCATCTTTACAACACTATCATATGCACTCATACACCTATACAGACACTCACACTCTGCCACTCATCCATGGAGTTACTCACACACCTAGTCAGTCCTGAAAAGAATCAATCACACTTCCATTTTCTCATCTATACAGTTAAACACAGAACACCTTACATTTTTGAAACATATACTAACACATAGTTACTCTCTTATAGAATCACTGATACAAGTACACATTGATCTGCACAGAGTCACACACCTCCCAGCCAGCCATACACACACTCAGTCTCCCATACAAATACTTGTGCAACCAATCAATAACCCATATAGCTACTTATATAGCTACTGATTAACACGTGCAGCAGCTTGCACAACAACAGACATACTGATGCACACTTTTAGACAGTTTAGTCACTAACCCGTGCATTCAGTAAGACGCATTTAATCACTCACTCATACAGTCAATCACGCACCTACTAAAACCTTTATTCAGACACTTATACATCCACTCATTCTTCAATATGTAAAACATATTTAAACTTTACAGAAACACATAATCACTGGATGTTGTCATCAGTGATGTCACTGACCATGTCATGAATGATGTAATATGTGACATGATCAGCAGTGGATTGCGGGTGCGCGATATATAGTTAGTGCAACTAACTATATATGGAATTTCAATGGTTTTGTGTGAGTAAAATAAGGTTTTTTAAATGCTAATTCCTAACTATATATGGTCTATAACCTATGGTTTTTTCAGTGAATATATATATATATATATATATATATATATATATATATATATATATATATATTCACTGAAGAAACCATAGGTTTCACACACGTTATAGTTAGGAATTAGCATTTAAAAAAACCTTGCAATTTAATTGAAAAAACCACACATGTTATAGTTAGCTAGACATTTCACTCATGCAAAATCTTTGAAATTCCCCCGTTATAGTTAGTTCAGCTAACTATAACTCGCGCGCCCGCATTGCACTGATGATGACGTCACATATTACATCACTCATGACATGGTCAGTGACATCACTCATGACATCACTGATGACATCTCAAATGACATCACTGATGACATCATCCAGTGAATGTGTGTCTTTCTGGAAAACAAATCTTTTTTATATATGTATATCTAAAGGTCGATGAAAGAATAAATGGGTAAATAGTGTCTAAATTGATGTTTTTTTTTGTAAAATTGATTGGTTAACTGACTTATTAAGTGTATCTTAGTGAATAAATATACTAGCGAGTAATGTTTAAATATATGTATCAGTGTCTCACTTTGTGTATAAGTGGCTGCATGGGTTGGTGAGTAGCTACATGAGTGTATATATGTGTTATTAGTTGTTCTTTTGAGTATCAGTATGAGTGTCTGTATGGTTTGGTGGGGGGTATTACTTAGCGCATAGATGCATGAATGATTGACTCACTGTATGTGTTTTGAAGACAGCATGTGTGCAGGACTGTATGGGTGGATGAGTGTGTGTATGGGTGTGTTACTGAGTGAATGACTGTCTCAATTTCGTTGCGCGCACTGCATCATATTTGGTGATGCAGTGCGCACAACGAAAATTGTTTTATTTATTTAAATGTTTACTTACCTGTAAAACTCCGTAATCCATACATTATTACCCCCCACCCTGCCCCTCCCCCTGCCCACGTCACTGCCCTACAGAAACACCTACTGCCGACCGCTACTGAGTATGTGTAAGTTTCCGTAGAAGTAAGTGTGGTAGTGTGTGTATAGCTGTATATGCAAATAAATGGATGTTTGATAGTTTATTTGCATGTGTGAGTATGTGTGTGAGTAACTCTATGGATGACTGCCGGTGTGTAACAGGATGTATAGCTGTATCAGTACATATAATGAGTGAGTACATGTATGAGTGACTATATAGAACTGTTAGTGAATGAGTGGATGTGTATATAGATGGTGGAATTACTGAATATGTTGTTGTAACTGGTATTGTTATCTCCATTTTTTTGAAAATTTTAGTTTCTATTTTTGAATGTGTGTATCAAAGGTTATATTACGCTGAGAGGAGGTCTGCCACTCTTTCACAAGGATGATGTCATCAGTGATGTCATCAGTGATATCATTTGAGATGTCATCAGTGATGTCATGAGTGATGTCACTGACCATGTTATGAGTGATGTAATATGTGACGTCATCAGCAGTGCATTGCGGGCGCGCGAGTTATAGTTAGCTGAACTAACTATAACGGGGGATTTTCAAAGGTTTTGTATGAGTGAAATGTCCAGCTAACTATAACATGTGTGAAACATATGTTTTTTTTCAATGAATTTGCAAGGTTTTTTAAATGCTAATTCCTAACTATAACGTGTGTGAAACCTATGGCTTTTTCAGTGAATTTGCAAGATTTTTTAAATGCTAATTCCTAACTATAACGTGTGTAACCTATGTTTTTTTCAGTGAATTTCAAAGATTTTGTAAACGATAATTATTAAATGTATTAATTGTTATATTTTTTTATACCGATTTACTAAATTATTTTAAACTATTTATTTTTAGATATTTTATTTTTTAAATTACATTACATATTTTTCATATAGATTGAAAAAAAATGTTTTTAAAAATATTTAAATTGTAATATATATTTTTTTAATTTAATATATTTTTAATTTATATATTTTTTATATAGCAGGCAATGATATTCTATAGAAGGAAATTCAAGTTACTGGTAAGTACAGTTAAATTTACTTTTCAAGAATAGTAGTGAGCTAGATTGGAGAATTAATTCCTCTTCAATCCTGAGGTCCTCTGTGAGCCAACTAGCCCACCAGGTACCTCCAGTATGCGCCAGGCAGCTGTGTTGCAGAGAGGTGTTCAAAGGGTACGCCCCCTTTTTACAACACTCTGCAACACAGCTCCGTGGTGCTTACTGGAGATACCTGTTCTACTAGTTGCCCCCTAGGGGACCTCTGGATTGAACAGGAATTAATTCCCCAACTTAAAACGCACCTCAGGGCATGTTTGCACTCACATCACCTCAAGCCCCGCCCCCTACCTTCACCACTGTGCTAACGCGCCCTGTAGAGTGTTCTAAGTTGGGGGATTAAGTCCCCTTACATACTGGGGGACCCTGGGGGCCAACTAGCCCACCGGGAACCTCCAGTATACGCCAGGAGGCTACGTTGCAGAGAGGTGTAATGAGGCCATGCCCCTTTTTCCACCTCTCTGCAACGCAGCAACCGGGCGAGTTTGCAGAGGGGGAACTAATTCCCCTTGCATACTGGGGGTTCCAGGGGGCCAACTAGCCCACCAGGAATCTCCAGTATGCGCCAGGGGACTGCATTGCAGAGAGGTGTAATGAGGCCACGCCCCTTTTTACACCTCTCTGCAACGCAGCCCCCGGGCGCGTTTGCAGAGGGGGAACTAATTCCCCTTTGCATACTGGGGGTCCATGGGGGCCAACAAGCCCACCAGGAACCTCCAGTATGCGCCAGTGGACTACATTGCAGAGACGTGTAATGAGGCCACGTCCCTTTTTACACCTCTCTGCAACGCAGCCCCCTGGCGCGTTTGCAGAGGGGGAACCAATTCTCCTCGGAACCTCCAGTATGCGCCAGGGGGCTGCGTTGCTTTGCCCCGGGGGTGGCGGTCCCTGGTGCAGTGTGGGGGGGTTGGGCCCCCCACACTTCTTTTTCACTATGCCCCCGGGATTTAGTCCCCCCGGGGGGTAATTTGAAAAAAAGCAGACCGGGTTTTTTGAAAAAAAATTTGGGCCTTGGGGGTCCGTGTGGGACCACCTGAGCAGGCCTAGGGGGTCAGGGTGTTTCTACCCTGCCCCCTTTTTGAGTTCTAAATGTTTGTTTTTCTGCTTTCTTGTGCCTCAGTCTACCGAGGCACAAGATGGCTGCCAACAATTTCTGGTTTGGAGTGTTGACAGACAGTTGACAGCCAATCAGCATGCAGCTTGTGCTCGGAAAGGTAAGCGTACTGTACGCGTACTGTACGCGCTCCTAGATATATATTTTTTTTCTTTTGATTTTCTCAGGAACTACAGGAAGGATTTACACCATTTGAGCAAAAGCGTGATCTGCGAATCAGACTCTACCATTTTGCCAAAATTCTTGTAATTCCGTTCAGCAGTTCGGGCTGTAGTGTAGCTCCTATTTTCCCAATAGGCTCTGCGCATTGGAATAGTACCTACAGCAGTAAAGGCCTAGGCCAGACGTTAACTAGGTCTACTACTGTCGATACTAGACTTAATTTTTGGGTTTGCCAGCTAAGCTCAGAGTTCGCTAGAAACTTTCTCGAATGTTCAAGGAAGGATTAACTTCCCTGATTAGACAAGAAGGGATTTAGTTTCTGACAACCATAGAACATGACAACTTTGCTCTCCCCTAATCAAGAGTCAATCTCAAGAGTCGTGTGAGCACAAGGCAATTATTTTACTCAGTCAGTACGTGCATTCTTAGTCTCATCAGAATGTAGAGAAAAGGAAGAGACGGGCGTGTTCAATAAAAAGGTGTTATTTATTGATCAGTCTCTTTTCTCATACATGAGAAATGGATCGATATTATTGCAATACTTATAGTTAAGTAAAGTGCATACATTAGAAGCAATAGTATAAAATAATACTGTAAAAACATTGATATGGTTTCTGAGCCATATGATGTTTTAAAATGATTAAAATATATTTACATACATATATACATTTGACTAAACGTACTCAACTGGTGTTTCTAAATATGCCTACCCCGTGTACCTGACCTAAGTCTAATGCGTGGGCGGGAATAGAAAGTTACAGTTTAAGTTAAGTTTGTTTTTGCCAAGTGAATAACTAAAGAATTCTCTGTGAGGGGTTATTCAGTTCTGTACCTGGAATTTAGGATGAATGAGGAATGGTATCTCTTTCTCTGCTCTCGATATTCCAGGCTGCCTGCGAGGGCTGCCCAGAAGCGCCGGTGCTGGGTCTCTCGGCTTGAGATAGCAGCGCGTCTCTCAGCGCGTCAGGAAGGCGGGGCTGCTGCCAGCGGGGTCTGCTTCTGCTCTCGGCTTCGGCAAGGGTGGCTGCTCCGTCTTGTCACCACGCGTGTGTTTGCATAGGGCAAGGTCGGCAATATTTATACCTTAAAGGTGCCGAGATTGACGTAAGGATGGACATAGATACGTCAATAAAGATGTCATACGACTTGCTCGTTAGCACATTCTTTACTAAAGTTCTCTGTGAAATCAAAACAATGGCCGCACGGACTATCCAGGTTGTCATAGGTTTGATTTGTTATGAGAACGTCGTATGCCTTATCAGGGGCTGGAGGAATGTCGCTTGTCTAATTAGATCTCAAGCGTTATGACCTAATCAGATAACACGTTCCTGTGCCGTAGTGTGACTGCGTCAGATAACGGTATCTGCATCATGGGGGTTTTCATGCCTCATGGGCTGACTGTTAGTTAACTTGATAGTTAGTTTAACCAGAATAGGGTCAGGAATAGGGGGACTGATTCAGAACCTATAGAAATACACGACACCCACTCCACGCTAACTATGGTCATATCTACTAATCTATGCATAGTATAACATAGTACAACATACTATAGAGTATAGTGTATACCTTACCACCCCAAAATACATAAATGCATTTTGAAATTTTCAAATATACTGAAAAATTGCAGTCATATATATCGTATGCACTTAAGCTATGAATTAAATGCAAAAGTAAACACGCATTTTTATGCATTATTGCTTATTGGTATATGAGAAATACACATGAAATGGCTCTTAATATGGCTATACAGAAAGGAAGTTCGAGACCATTTCATCACATAATAAAATATTTTTGAACATACCAGCGGGCAGCTAAAGTCTATAAAGTCTATAAAGTATCTAAAAATAGAAATCTTAGTTCTCTAGGAATAGTTTCTTACTTTAAGCAGAAGATCAGTGTCCCGGAAAAAATATGGAAAAATATTTTAGGGGCTTGCTGAAAAAATCGCTGTCCGTGAACTGGATTGTAATTGTTCATGTGACTTTATTTTTAAAGTTGAAGGCCGAATTCAGGGAACGCCGTGTGCGAGTTTACTCAAAAGTCTCTATTTCTGTTCCGGAGAGAACATCATATCATTCAGGCTTTCGAAAAAACTGTCAACAGCTTCATGGGAAAGTTCCACTAAGTCGGAAATAGGGGTAACCATGCATTCGTGCGCATGATTGTCTCCATTGACATTCTGATTTGCATCACTGACAGAGGGTCGTACCTGTTCGATGCTGCTTTCATCTTGAACTTCACTACTCTTCAATCGTAGTGGTGAAGATTCCAGGAATGCCGTCATCAGGATTGGCAGCCTTTGAGGGCAGCACAAAGCGTGAACCTTGGTAGGAACCAACAGTGTATCTGCATCCACCGGCGCATCCGATTGTAGCGTCAGACAGGTGTCTAACACGCATTCTTCTCCGCATAGCAGACACCTTAGTACAGGTAAAACACACCTTTGCCACATTGGTCGAAATGATAGAAACCAAGTCATATTTAGGTCTCTAAGCCGGGAGAGTCCCAGGATTTTTGATATCCGGTCCCGGTATCCAATGGCTAGGATCGTATCTTCCATTGTCGCGAGAGTTTGATCTGTGACATGGGTTGCCATAACGAAAAATAAGGACTAGGAATAGGATTCCTGCAATTAGTCCCAGGATCAGGGGAAGTCCGCCAAAAATCGAATGGACGAAATCTGGAAAAATACCCAGTATGGCTTTGAATGGTATTAATGCCATCGAAAATACTGTCTTAAATACCTTTGAGACCCCTGTGGTATCAGAAATATTTAAGATTTCGCTCAGGATTTCCGCGAAATGTACGGGGGAATTGGTTGATAATAATGTATGTATCTCTGCAGTCGTCCTTGCGACTTGTAGATCATACGTTTCTTTAGATGACGTGAGCCTTGTAGGCGTCTGAAGAAGCACTGTTTTCATTCTGCTTAAAGTGTCTATTCGAATAGAAGTAATTTTCAAACTGGGCCATGCCCTTGCCTCCCTGTCTGGAAAGGAGCTGGGGAACAAAGAACGTCCACAGCACTTGACCTTGGCCGTCGTAGTGACTAGATAAGGAGTCCCAGGCATAAGACTACAACATCTGCGGTCTACAATAAGAATGTAACTCCCATTATAGAGTCTTTGAAAGAATGGTTCTATTTCAGTTGCAGGTGCGCCTTGCTGGTGACATGAAAGGTTATATGAATTCCCTTCACAGGCTCCGTGCAAACTAATACCGTTACACAGAAGTGTGCCGCTAAGTGACATAGCACAATTGTTGCCACTAAGAAACACTTTCTGTCCTTTATTACTGACACATGCATGTGAATAGGGCAGGTTCCAAGTTGTTTTAAGGTACCCCTTTCCCAATTTCTCGTACATGCCAGCCTGTATATATTTTTGGCAGTATTGAAACCTGAAGGTTGAGATAGGAATATTTATGATTCCGTGTATTATCCATTCACTGACAGGTCGTTCTGACATTGTCATTGGTAATCTTTCTAGTTTTTCAATGCTCAAGATTGTATAATCAGCACCCTTTTGCGCCATACCGATTTGTCTATCAGTAAGGTTAAAGATTTGGAATAGTGACGTTGTGTTGATTAAACGCCAAGGCACATAGCCTGAACGCAGATTTTGTAACGTCCAGCCAAGCTGTACTATAGAACGCAATTGTGACTGTCCATGTTGTAATAACAGTAAGTCTTGCGATAATATATCGATTGCTGAAGACACAATGCTGTCCAATGAAAAAATTCTGGAGGACAGAGTCATTAACCCATTGTCCACTACAGAAAGTGATTTTTCCAAATTAATACGGTCAATTTCCCGTATTCTTTCTGCTGTCTCAATTTGAGTAACCTTCCAGGCCTCATTGTATGCTGCATATACAGAGGCTGCTATGAAACGCTTCTGACGCTGTTTGCGTGGTCCCAGAATGAAATCACGCAAGTCAGCACCATCAGTAAGTAAAGTTAGGTGTTGCTTAATTTCAGGCAGTGTGGAAGTCTGTAGCCATTGAAGGCATAATTTGCCCACACTGTAGGTTGTTATTATCCCTGGGTGATGTCTTTGAGGATATCTAGGGTCTGGCCTGGTCATTTTGAACCCCTGTGTTTTATTCAGGAATCTATCTTGACAGTTATTTGTATCTGTGGGCCAGATCAACCATTGTTTCCAATCAGGATGTGTTCTGTTTTGGTTAAGTATATGGTTTATGTCTATTTCTTCATCTGTATCAGAGTTATTGCTAAACATTGTTGGCTTTGGAATAGACAGGTTATTTAAATCTTTGATTTTGGCTAAGCCAAGACAGGTGGTTTGTTGAACAGTGTCATTTAAAAATATCATTTGTTCTGGGATCATGCAGGCTCTAAACAAAGCTTCTAAACCCTGTACTTGCCATTCTTTTGTACCCCAAACACATTTTTCAAATCAACATTTTTGTCCCAATAATCAAATCCAAAAGTATTCATTTTTTCAAAGAATGAATCTGAATATATCAATTTTGTGTTGGTTATCATGGTTTTCATCCCTGTCTTGTTTGACAATTTGTAATAAAATGTTTCAGCATTACTTGTGTTAAAACCTTGAAAGTATGAATATTTGTCATAAACGGTTCTTGAACTCCCTTTTGGAGGTGTTGCACAATGTTCCCATTGATTATAATTTAAAACATTTCTAGGTTGTGCAGATTTATGCAAGAAATGGTTACCATAATGGTTATAGCAATACATACTATCATAATTTGTAGAACCTTGCAAATAATCATGTTTTGTAAATTTAGCAGACATTACTAAATCAGACATCATATTGTTAATGCTTTCGAAGTCCCAATCATCAGCAAATGAGTTTGGTTTTACAAAGTCACTCAAGGAGATCTTGATTTGGTGTGGATATTTCAGGATCTCGACCGGACCATAAATTTCATAGTCAGTGTTGTCCCAGGCTACCCCACCAGGTATCGGAATTGCTGTGAAGTTGGCTGAAGAAAGTTCTGAAGAAAGTTCTCTTTTCTCGACGTGCGAAGATGTGTGTGGTTTGAGGACCAAGTTGATGTTCTGACTTGCTGTGTCCATTTTAGCATATTTTCTCTCAATGAAGCGTCCCAAAGTAAATACCATGATGAGCCAAAGTATGAGGATAAATGCACCAAAACCCACCCAAAATTCAATCCATGGAGAAACCAGATATGTTTCTTTCAGTTGTTTCAAAAGTTTCTTCGCTTTGTCTTTAAAGGATTTTGATGATGGCTGTGTCTTTGATTCACTGAAGCCGTCAGAGGAATCATCGAAGTTGATGAAGTAACCAGATGCAGTTCTGTCAATTGTTCCAATTGGTTCAGGATTTTTGTTTCTTGCATTTTCACTTGGTACTTCAGTATAGATTGGTGTGTCTTTGCTAAATGTTTTTATTTGGGTTTTCAGAGGTCTGAGTTCTATTGCATTGTTGCATAGTCCTTGTTGTTCTTCTGTAGGCGTTTCGAATGTGATGAGCCTCTTTGTTAGGACCTCTGTACTCGTAGCAAACCTTGGTGTTCTGCTACTTATTGGGAGTCCACTAGGCCTACTGTTTGTTATCGGCCACATGTTGTGGTTTTACCAGGTCGATGGATACAACTCGGTTCTCCTTTTTTCCAGCAAGTGGCGGTAGTACAACTGATCTTGTCCCGTTGACAGACAAGACAGGAACTGCTTTTCTGTAAGAAGGCCCAAATTCCTTCTTTACCGCGATCTTCTCCCTGATTAGATCCCCGACTTTTGGAATCCAGACAGGTCTTGCTGGGACAGGTGGTGATTCTTCAGTGGTTGTTGGCTGTTGTTTCAACTGTATGTTGCTCAGGTCTTTTCTTGTTTTGTTTAAGTCCTGCAAAATAGCCAAACGGTCTTTGACATCAAAGGTTTTTTCTATTACCACTGAAGTCTGACTATCAAGGTCAGAGATCAACATCCTAGTTCCGAATAATAATTCGTACGGACTGAATCCCTTCAGAGAATTTCTTGGCAAGTTATTTAGACTACGTTGGACACTTATTAGATGTTTGACCCACCCAGCTCCCGAACCTAATACCTTTGCCGTTATAGATTGCTTTATGTCACGGTTTTTTCTTTCAACAATTCCGTTCCCCTCAGGGTGAAATGGACAAGAGTACCGCAATTGCACGCCCATGCTGACCATGGCCTCCTTATAAGCCCGAGAGCTAAAAGCAGGACCATTGTCCGAATGCAGAATGCCAATTGCGTATGTGCCGATGAAGACCCGCAAATCTTTTATAACAGTTCTGGCGTCAGCCGTTCGCTGGGGCCACATCCATATGAATCTCGTGCATGAGTCCACTGCGACCAAGATATATTTATAGTTACCATCCCTTTGTAAGGGACCGCAGTGGTCTAGATAAACACAGGCTAATGGTTTATCCGAGATTAGAAGGGGCGTCTGTGCTGGACGTCTCACAGTTGATACTTTCATTTTTTGACATATTTCACATGCTAGGACATAGTTCCTTGTTTGTCTTCTCATTTGTGGCCACCAGTATCTCTGTTTTAATAATGATACAGTGGCTGAGACGCCAGCATGGGTAGAAGCAAGCCCTTCGTGTGCCGCTATTATTAGTCCTATTCTATGTTCCATGTTTGGAATTGCCCTTTCCCCCACTCCAGGGATTTGAGCAAAAGGAACATTGTTTTCATCAGTTATGTATGAGTATTTTACTGGAAAGCCTTTAGGGAGTGGTTCTATCGAATCCTTTTCTGAAGCGCTGACAGCTTGTAGTATTTCGCTGTCTATTTTTGTTTTTGACCGGGTGACGGCGGCTACGGAAGCCGTTTGCACAGCTGCCTTCGCGGCCTCATCAGCCAATGAATTCCCTGCAACGTGAACGCCATCACGTTGATGACTCAGTGTATGTATCACGTGAGTCTTTGGTAGTTCTTTTTGTAAAAGAGCTACTTGTTCCCAGAGCATTTTATGCTTGATTGTGCCACCTTTCGCATCCTTGAAACCGTTTTGAAGCCAGATCTGCAAGTATTCATTATAAGATTGAACGCAATAATACGAATCGCACACTATGAGTGTGGGGAATTCTCGATCGGTATTTTCAAGCGCCATCTTGAATGCTAGTAATTCAGCTCGCTGAGCTGTGCAATCTCCTAGAGATTGGGTTTTAGTGAGGGTTGGTTTAAATTTCCCTTCGTGCCAACGACCTTTAACAATCGCGCACGCAGCACTGTAAGCTTGTTTACCCCCTACTGCGGGTTGTGCTGATCCGTCTGTATATATTATACAGCCGTATTGATCTAGAGGCAGAATTTCGGTTGGCGGAGGACATTCAAATTCATATTGGAGAAATTCTTGTGTTTTTAAGTAAGGATCAAATTCGTACACCACGTCTGTTGCAGCAAGAGAGTTAGCCCATTGTATCCATCTCGGATGGAGTGCTTTAGCATTTGGAATGCTTGCCTTTGTTACCGCCTCTAAGGCTGGTATTGGTGTCACGATTACTATTCGTTTACCTTGTGCCAGGGCTTGTTCTTTTGCTATAGCTGTCTGTGTTGCTGTAAGAATTTTTTCCGTTGGGCTAAATTTCATTTCAGCCTTAGTGTACAAGTGTGATTTGAATGCAATTGGTACCTTATCTCCCTCATTAGAGGTTAGGTATGTGAATCCGCATCTCCCTGGGATGACTCGGATCACAAGGTTGCGTGTATTATCACGTGTTTCTAATTTTGTTTTAATTAGCATGTCTGTTTGTAAGGATCTCAAAATTTCTGTGTGTGTTTGAGTCCAACTGGATCTTTTAAAGTCTGGTTTAATTAGATCGTAAAGGGGTTTGACCCTTTCTGCGTAATTTGCAATGTATGTTCTTCCGAAATTTAGGAAGCCTAGAATTGACTGTAGGTTTTTTAGTGTTTTAGGAGCTTGGATTACGGCACATTTCTCTAGGAAATTGTCTGCCAGGCTTTTGCCTTCACTTGATAACTCATATCCTAAGAATAGGACTGTCAGATGGGCAATTCTGGATTTTTTAAAGTTGAATTTGTAACCCTCTGCAGCGAACCCAAGTATTATGGTGTTCACCCTTTTCAAGTGAGTCTCCAAGTCATCATCTGTTAAGTAAATGTCATCAACATAAGATAATGCTTCATCATCATATAGTTGTAGTAATTCTGTTACTCTCGCTGAGAATACCCCCGGGCTGTTCTTGTACCCCTGGGCTAACCGACAGAATTGTTTTTGAGTGCCATTTACTGAGAATGCAGTTAAATATCTGCTCTCTGGTGCTATGTTTTGACAAAAGAATCCATTGGAGATGTCCAAGGTTGTTTTGTATTTTTTGCGCACTATGTTATTCATTAGTGCAGCACTGTGTGAGTTTTGCACTGCAAAAGTTTTACAACATGTGTTAAGGTGTCGGTAATCCAAAACTAGACGGTATGAATTGTCTGGTTTGGAGACCGGAAACAAAGGATTGTTCATTTGTGAGGTGCAAGTTTCAATCACCCCCTGGTATTCTAGCTGATCTAGTATTTCATTTACCTGTTTTTTAGCTTCTTGCTTAATTGGGTACTGCCTTTGTGCAGTAGGTTGTGATTTTAACTGGATTTTGTGAGGAGGAGAATCCTCATCCCATCCTACATGATTTTTATATAAAGCAGGTGCTAAGGCCACTGCCCACTTTCTAGCAAGTGTATATTTTTTATGAATCGGGATTTGATTCGAGAAGGCAGGCATAATTACTTCTTCGCCATGAGGGCACTCCCTGGCAAACTCTGGTGGCCAGTCTTTTTCAGCTAGAAGGATGTCATAGCCCTTGGAGAGGTTATCCCAAAATAGTCCCCTTATTTTCCTAGTCTTATCTCCCTCTATACGTAATGTTATCTCGTATATCTTGTGGGGCTTGCTAACTCTGGTGTCTGCAGTTTCCACTTGAAGGTATTCATTCGTGTCCACTGTCTCCAGATGATTCATAAGGACTTTGCGAGCTATGCTCACCTCTGCTGCGCTGTCTAGCATTGTCTGAGCCCACTCTCCGTTTTTCAGTTGTGTCCTCAGTATTCTCGGCATTGTTAACTACCTTGATACTGGCTACCTTCTTTTTTGGAAATTGTAATTTCTTTTTCAGTTGAGCAGGTTCCTTGTCTTTGGACTTGGCGTGCTCTTCTGATCGTCCTCTTCTTTCCGATTTCTGCGAGGAATTCTGAAAAGATTGAGAGGGACGCGTATCAATGTCTTGATATCTATCAGGTTTTTTAATATTATCCCTATTTCTAAGGTTATATCTATTCCCAGAGGGGTCACTCTGCGGTGACCTCTGTCTTTGGTTTGGAGATTTCTCTCTTCGCCTAGGAGACCTTCCTCTGGACTGGAATTTCTTTTCTTTGGGATTGGATTGTTTGTTTCCATCCCAGTTCTTTTTTGGTGAATTATTATTATTAAAAAATATTTTTTCTGGACTTGTAGTCAGTTGCGGTTTTACTGGTATTCCACCTAGACTATCTCTGCCTAGTTCTTCATAGGATTTTTCTATGATTCTGGCAATTTCAGCTGGTTGGTCTGCTATATCTGTCTCTTTTAACCTCTGGCGGATCGCCACGTTTGCTGCTTCACCTTTTATGTTGGCTAGTAATATAGCCGAGACCTGCTTGAAGTCTTTTAGTAATTTCATACCATGAGTTAAAGCAGGTTCTGGACCGTATTCATCTTGAATTTGTTTTAGCACATCTGGTATTACCGAAATGGATGGAACACCGTGCGTTTTTGTATATATGGAAGCAAAGACTGTACCCCAAGTGTCACAGTCCTCAATGTGTGGTGCGATTCCCATTGGGAGACATATAGTCAAAATCCTGTGTTTTTCTAATGGGGTGGTGTCAGGAAACACCGCCTCTATTTGGGTGATTTTCTGTGCCAACCAGAATGGTATTTGTTCCCGTTTAGCTGGAACTTTACCTAGGCAGGATTGGATGTTCTGTGGTGTAATTTTATTTGTGTTCCCCTGGTGAGGGGTCAGCTGTGGTAGTTTAATCGCTGGCTGAATTGTTGAAGTCCGCATTACATACTGAACTAATTGTCTATGAATTTTTAGTAATTGTTTCAGCTGTGTTAATAGTTCAGCTGCAGGCATCCTATCGATGTCTGGATGTGGTGTGTATCCGGCTAGGACCGGCCACGTTGCTCCTGGTCTTCCTAAAGGACCGAGCCTTGTAATGTGATTGTTATGTTTTAGGGCGCCATCAAATAAGAGCAAATGCTCTTGGAATTTGAGTGGTACTTCCACCTCCTCGAAAGGAGTGTAAATGTCAGGTGGTACCTCAATTTTGTAATAGTGGAAGTACTTTGTTACAGCATTAGCTGCTGGAAAATGTATCCATGTATAGTATACCTCTGTCTGCCGATATTCGTGTGCCTCGATTACGAATATGACTGTTCCACCTCTAGGTGTCAGTCCATTTTCTATAATTTTTAGAGTTATAGATCTCCTTTTGGCGACCTGGATGAGTATTATATCCGGGTCTGCTTCGAGTGCTGTAGTATCAGCTGCTGCTATTTCAGCTGCTAATCTAACTGCTTCTCTTTCTTCATCACTGTCTCCCATTTTACTGACAGGATGGTATTATGTTTATTTGCAGATCAGGTTTCTTTATGGAACAAGAGATTAGATGCACAATATTTTGGAACACTGTTTATCCTTCAACGTTGACTTGACCAAAAACCATACATAGGAGTTCCCTCCTGCGAGGTTTTGGAGGATATAACCTTTCACCCACTCCAGACGTCTTTGGAGTATTTGGGAAAAGGGGTCTGAGTGAGAAAGCACGACTGAGTTACTCTAAATGTCTTACGTTAGTTTTATCGCCCTTTCCAAACGCGTTGGGCGCCATGTAGTGTAGCTCCTATTTTCCCAATAGGCTCTGCGCATTGGAATAGTACCTACAGCAGTAAAGGCCAGACGTTAACTAGGTCTACTACTGTCGATACTAGACTTAATTTTTGGGTTTGCCAGCTAAGCTCAGAGTTCGCTAGAAACTTTCTCGAATGTTCAAGGAAGGATTAACTTCCCTGATTAGACAAGAAGGGATTTAGTTTCTGACAACCATAGAACATGACAACTTTGCTCTCCCCTAATCAAGAGTCAATCTCAAGAGTCGTGTGAGCACAAGGCAATTATTTTACTCAGTCAGTACGTGCATTCTTAGTCTCATCAGAATGTAGAGAAAAGGAAGAGACGGGCGTGTTCAATAAAAAGGTGTTATTTATTGATCAGTCTCTTTTCTCATACATGAGAAATGGATCGATATTATTGCAATACTTATAGTTAAGTAAAGTGCATACATTAGAAGCAATAGTATAAAATAATACTGTAAAAACATTGATATGGTTTCTGAGCCATATGATGTTTTAAAATGATTAAAATATATTTACATACACATATACATTTGACTAAACGTACTAAACTGGTGTTTCTAAATACGCCTACCCCGTGTACCTGACCTAAGTCTAATGCGTGGGCGAGAATAGAAAGTTACAGTTTAAGTTAAGTTTGTTTTTGCCAAGTGAATAACTAAAGAATTCTCTGTGAGGGGTTATTCAGTTCTGTACCTGGAATTTAGGATGAATGAGGAATGGTATCTCTTTCTCTGCTCTCGATATTCCAGGCTGCCTGCGAGGGCTGCCCAGAAGCGCCGGTGCTGGGTCTCTCGGCTTGAGATAGCAGCGCGTCTCTCAGCGCGTCAGGAAGGCGGGGCTGCTGCCAGCGGGGTCTGCTTCTGCTCTCGGCTTCGGCAAGGGTGGCTGCTCCGTCTTGTCACCACGCGTGTGTTTGCATAGGGCAAGGTCGGCAATATTTATACCTTAAAGGTGCCGAGATTGACGTAAGGATGGACATAGATACGTCAATAAAGATGTCATACGACTTGCTCGTTAGCACATTCTTTACTAAAGTTCTCTGTGAAATCAAAACAATGGCCGCACGGATTATCCAGGTTGTCATAGGTTTGATTTGTTATGAGAACGTCGTATGCCTTATCAGGGGCTGGAGGAATGTCGCTTGTCTAATTAGATCTCAAGCGTTATGACCTAATCAGATAACACGTTCCTGTGCCGTAGTGTGACTGCGTCAGATAACGGTATCTGCATCATGGGGGTTTTCATGCCTCATGGGCTGACTGTTAGTTAACTTGATAGTTAGTTTAACCAGAATAGGGTCAGGAATAGGGGGACTGATTCAGAACCTATAGAAATACACGACAGGGCTGTAGCCGTGTATAATCGTCCTATGGAAAATAACATGGGGAAAACACGTTTTGGGACCTCCCCCTTTTTTCTCAGCCCCCACTTGACAAATCCCCCAAAACTTTCAGGGAAGGAGCGGAGCAGAGCGGGCCATCTTCTTTGAGAAATTCGTGAAGATTCATCAACCGGCGCCAAAGTTATTCCCAATAGAATGTTGCGAATTTCCTATGGAAACTAGGTCCTAACTATAACTACCTACTGGTGACTGCCAGTAGGTAATATATATATATATATATATTCACTGAAAAAACCATAGGTTTCACACCAGTTATAGTTAGCTGGAAATTTTACTCGCATAAAACCATTGAAATTCCCACGTTATAGTTAGTTGGACTCACTATAACTTGCACGTCTGCAATACACTGCTGATGACGTCACATATTACATCACTCATGACAGTGTTTAAAAAAAAAAATTGATTGGTTAACTGGCTTATTAAGTGTATCTTAATGAATACATATATTAGCGAGTAATGTTTAAATATTTAAATATATGCATGAGTGATGTAATATGTGACGTCATCAGCAGTGCATTGCAGACGTGCAAGTTATAGTGAGTCCAACTAACTATAACGTGGGAATTTCAATGGTTTTATGCGAGTAAAATTTCCAGCTAACTATAACTGATGTGAAACCTATGGTTTTTTCAGTGAATTTCAAAGGTTTTTTAAATGCTAATTCCTAACTATAACTGGTGTGTAACCTATGTTTTTTTCAGTGAATATATATATATATATAAAATTTCTATGGCAAAATGAAACCCCTCATTTTGTGACCTTTTCAAATTAAATGTATTAAGTGTTACCACTTTATTCCAATCAAGATGACTTCAGGTGTGCCATACTTTTGTCATAAGTAAGACTGTTAGCATTCTAGTTGTTCTTTAGAACACTCTGGGACATTCTGTGAATTGGGCTATATTTGGGCTACATCTGGCTGATATTTGGGCTACATTTGGGCTCTTTTGTCTCTGGTGGCCATCTTGGGAGACTGCATATCAGAATTTTTTAATGAAATATAAGAGGATTTGAGAAGTCACTCAAAATGTGCCCTAATTTTTCTTTCTTCAGCACTAATCATAATTTTTATGGCAAAATGAACCCCCTCATTTTGTTCCTTTGCAAATTAAATGTTTTAAGTGTTAACACTTTATTCCAATCAAGATGACTTCAGGTGTGCCATACTTTTGTCATAAGTAAGACTGTTAGCGCTCTAGTTGTTCTTTAGAACACTGTGGGACATTCTGTCATTGGGCTATAGTTGGGCTACATCTGGCTGATATTTGGGCTACATTTGTTTTTTTTGTCTCTGGTGGCCATCTTTGGGCTACATTGGGCTACATTGGGCTACATTGGGTTACATTGGGCTACATTTGGGCTCTAACATATATATAGCCCAATGTAGCCCAATATATATTTTTTCAAAGTTAATTTTCGTAAAAACCACTGGAGCATATATCTTGAGACATAGCAAAGGCACATCGGGGTACCAGTCCCTACAATTTTGCCAAGTTTGGTGGAAATCCATTCAGCCGTTCGGGCTAAAAGTGAGTCCAACCGCCCTATGGAAATTAACATGGGGAAAACACGTTTTGGGACCCCCCTTTTATCTCGGCCCCCGCTTGACGGATCCCCCCAAAACTTTCAGGGTAGGAGCGGAGCGCAGCGAGGCAAAGTTAGGGAAAATTACAGGCAGATCCCTCATTCGGCGCCAAAGTTATTCCCAATAGAATTTGGCGGATTTCCTATGGAAAACGATCCTAACTATAACTACCTACTGGCGACCGCCAGTCGGTAATATATATATCTATATATATACATATATATATATATATATGTATATATATAGATATATATATATATATATATATATACTCAGATTTGGATGTTGCTTAATATCTCTAAAACTACTGCACAGATTTACACCGAATCAGAAATAGACACTTCTCTAGATTAATATCTACCTTTCTGCCAAATTTGGTGTAATTCTGTTCAGCGGTTTGGACTGTAGCCATGTGTAAATTTCTTATGGGCATTAACATAGGGAAAACGCGTTTTGGGATGCCCCCTTTTTTCAGCCCCCACTTGAGGGATCACCACAAAACTTAAAGGCAGCACCTGAAGTGAGTGTCAAACTAGTTTTGAAACTTTTGCAAGCATTTGTCAAACAGCACCAAAGTTATTCGCAAAACAAAAACGCTCCTCCAATGGAAACTAGGTCCTAACTATAGGTGATATATATATATATATATATATATATATATATATATATATATATATATATATATATATATATATATATATATAGTCACTGAAAAAAACATAGGTTTCAGGCCTGATAGAGTTAGGAATTAGCATTTAAAAACCTTAGAAATTCACTGAAAGAAACGTAGGTTTTAGGGGTGTTATAGTTAGCTGGACATTTCACTCGTACAAAACCATTGAAATTCCTTCGATATAGTTAGTTGTACTAACTATATCTCGCGCACCCGCAGTCCACTGCTGATAATGTCACATATTACATCATTCATGCCATGGTCAGTGACATCACTTGGTTTTTTCAGTGAATTTCAAAGGTTTTTTAAATTCTAATTCCTAACTAGGGGCCATATGTATCAACATACCCTTTAGCGATTTCTTAATAGCGATTTTTAAGGAATCGCTATTTAGAAATCGCAAAATGGTATGTATGTAGAAAATCGCAATTTTTTTGCGATTTCTAAAAATTCCTTAATTGCGATTATCAAATTGCTAATCGCAATTAAGGAATAATTTCCCAGTCATTCCTATGGGCCAGGAGGCCCATAGAATGAATGTGAAATTATTTTCAATTTACGATTAGCAATTTGCTAATCGCAAATTGAGATTAATTTCAATGGTGCATGGGTGTCCAAAGGACACCCTGTTGCACCCCTGAAATAAGCATGGGTGCACATGTGGTGCACATACATGCCCTAAGGGCATGTATGTGCATCACATGGCACTTTGAAAAATGCTGAAATGTGCATTTTTCAAGGAAATCGCAATTTACCACCAACTAGAAGTTGGTGGTAATTTGCTATTCCTTAAGGGCATTTTGAAAATTATTTTTGCTTCATACATTGCAATTAAGGAATCGCAAAATTAGCGATTCCTTAAATGCAATCGCAAAATAAGGAATGGCAATTTTTGCGATTCCTTATTTTGCACCCAAATCCTTTCATACATACCATTTTGCGAAAATGGGTTTGCAAACGCCGAAATTCTGCGAATTTCGGCATTTGCGAACCCATTTGGCCTTGATACATCTGGCCCTATATCAGGCCTGAAACCTATGGTTTTTTCAGTGAATTTCAAAGGTTTTTTAAATGCTAATTCCTAACTATATCAGGCCTGAAACCTAGGGTTTTTTTCAGTGAATTTCAAAGGTTTTGTAAATGACAATTTTTTAATGTATTAATTGTTGTTGTTTTTTATACTGATTTACTACATTTTTTAAACTATTTATTTTTAGATATTTATTTTTTAAACTATATTATAATTACATTATACATTACATTACAAAATATACTTTCCCAGAATGAATTACTTTAGTTTAAATACTTTGCAAATAGGCAATACACTTTTAAGTACAGTAGTTACAGTTTTTGCGATGGGCAACACAATTTCAAACACAATGCAACGTTGACCTCAATATGAATTTCTAGTTAAATGCAATTAGTTACTTTATGGATTAATTTTCTAACCACAGGACTGGATCCTAGATTCATTCCTCGGACATCTCCTATAAACGGTTGAGTAAAAGTGTTTTAGTTACAGTAGTAATTTCTAAGGAATATTATTGTATTTTAAAAGTTGACAATTTTTTCACATAGAATCACCAATGTTATCCTATAGCAGGAAATTCCTTTAGCAGGTAAGTAGTGCTATCGTCACTTTTTCTTACTGGTGGATCCTGGATCCAGCACGGGTGCATGTCCTGTAAACAGTTGAAAGACTCCGTTTAAGTCATACAGGCTATCTTTAAGGAATATTTTTAGTTTGTGAAAATAGACACTTAGAAACTTTTCTGGTGAAAACCAGACAATGGATTCCTATGGAAGGAAATACAAGTTACTGGTAAGTACGGTTAAAATTACTTTTCAGGATCAGTACTGGGCCTAAAGTTGCAGCACTGAGGTCACTCCTGATAACAGGTGAGTAAATCGGAATTCGTAGATCTGTTGATTTTATAGGAATATTTCAAAGTTCCAAAACTCCAAACAAACTTTTCTGGTGAAAACCACACAATGGATTCCTATGGAAGGAAATTCAAGTAACTGGTAAGTACGGTTAAAATTACTTTCAGGATCAGTACTGGGCTTAAAGTTGCAGCACTGAGGTCACTCCTGATAACAGGTGAGTAAATCAGAATTCGTAGCTCTGCTGATTTTATAGGAATATTTTAAAGTTCCAAAACTCCACACTTAGAAACTTTTCTGGTGAAAACCACACAATGAATTCCTATGAAAGGAAATTCAAGTAACTGGTAAGTATAATTAAAATTACTTTCAGGATCAGTACTGGGCTTAAAGTTGCAGCACTGAGGTCACTCCTGATAACAGGTGAGTAAATCAGAATTTGTAGCTCTACTGATTTTATAGGAATATTTTAAAGTTCCAAAACTCCACACTTAGAAACTTTTCTGGTGAAAACCACACAATGGATTCCTATGAAAGGAAATTCAAGTAACTGGTAAGTATAATTAAAATTACTTTTCAGGATCAGTACTGGGCTTAAAGTTGCAGCACTGAGGTCACTCCTGATAACAGGTAAGTAAATCGGAATTCGTACTTCGGCTGATTTCAGAGGAATATTTGCACAATGCTGAAGGAAGGAGGCGGTGCCTGAGGTGACGTGTGCAAACACACCCTGTGGCGCGTTTTAAGTTGGGGAATTAATTCATCTTCAATCCTGAGGTCCCCTGTGGGCCAACTAGCCCACCAGGTACCTCCAGTATGCGCCAAGGAGTTGCGTTGCAGAGAGGTGTTCAGAGGCCACGCCCCTTTTTACAACACTCTGCAACGCAGCTCCGTGGTGCTTACTGGAGGTACCTGGTGGGCTAGTTGGCCCCTAGGGGACCTCTGGATTGAAGAGGAATGTCAATAAAGCTGTTTCAGCTTATCTCAGAGACCATAGAATGGGTTCCATATACAACAACAATCTGCGTTTTGATATGGATGGCATCTACAGGAGTGACGGTGTACATTTCACAGATAAGGGAAACAGAATCCTTCTCAACAACCTATGCCTCTGCATCGGAACTTACCTGTAGCTATAACATTCTCCCAATAAACACAAGGGCTCTTTTTAGAGCCACCTAATAACCCAACATATAATTTAGTTTTTGAAAAAAAAAATATATATTTTTTGGTTTTTTTGTTGCTTGGAGTCGTGACTTCAAGAGCTGCGCACCGATCGCGTTCACATGGGGGGCCGCGCTGAGAGCCACGCACCCATCGGGTTCACACGGGGGCCGTGCTGAAAGCCGCGCACCCATCGTGTTTACACGGGGGCAGCGCTGAAAGCAGCGCTAGCGTCGCAACTCCAATTTTTCTTTTTTTTTAAACGTCCACTTCCACTAATTTACATTTGCCTCGGGGACCCCATCCCCCGAGGCATGCCCACCTGTAAAAAAAAAATTATACAACAAAGGGGAGGAGGGACGCGTGGCCCACGACCCAGGCCACTTCTGGCCCCGGGGATTCTATCCCCCGGGGCCTGGCCTCTTCGTTGGGGACCATGGGGGGAACCCCAATGCCCCCACGGACCCTGCCGGCTCCCCGCCTCCTGCGGGTACCGGCATTGCTTTTCCACACAGGTAGCTGCTGACATGCAGTTCCCTGTGTGGAAAAGCAATTCTGCTTTGGATTTTGAAAGAGAGAGCAGGTTTCCCTGCTCCCGCTTCCAAAATCCAAAGCAGAGTTTGCTATGGTAATTTAATTTTATCTCATTTCTTCTGACTGGGTTACGGAGCCGGAAAATGGCGGCCAACACAATCTGGTTTGGAGTGTTGGCAGCCAATTAAAATGAAGCGCGTGGTCGGGAAAGGTCGCAAACCCACCACGGCCATAGATATGGAAACTTTTATTTTTTGAATTTCTCACCTACTACGGAACGGATTTACACCATTTAAAAAAAGGTCGGTTTCTGAACCAAGCACTACCTTTTTGCCAGATTTGGGGTAATTCCATTCAGCAGTTTGGGCTGTAGCCTTCCCTAAAGTTTCCTATGAGAAATTGATTTTATGACTCTTATTTTTTTATTTCTCAGCAACTACTGAACAGATTTACACTATTTAAAAAAGGTTGCTTTCTGAACCAAGAGCTAGCTTTCTACCAAATTTGGTGTAATTTGGTTCAGCAGTTCGGGCTGTAGCCTGTCTCAAAATATCCTATGGAAATTAACACACGCAAAATGCGTTTTGGGACCCCCCTTTTTTCTCACCCCCGCTTGACGAATCACACCCAAACTTTCAGGATAGGAGCTGACCTGGATAGACTTTTTTTGGGAGAATTTCGTGAAGATTCGTCAAACGACGCCAAATTTATTAGCAAATCAAAAAATGCTTTTCCTATGGAAACTAGGTTCTAACTATAACTACCTACTGGCAACCGCCAGTAGGTAATACACTAATATATATATTGAAGGTTGGGGCGAGCAACGAAGTGCAAGAGAGCAATTCCTACCTCCTCTTGCTGACTTTGGAGTGATGTGGCTCATAAGATATTAAAGCTATTGAGGCACCGAAAGGGCTGAAGCAATTTGGAAGCCCATGGATTTGAATTATGGGTTGTAGTGCTGAGAGACATTGGATGGTATTTTTAATTGTTGCTCTGCAATTCCAACTGTTAGTGGTACTTCTTTGGTGCATTTTGGTAAATAAAGGATTGGCAGACTGCAGCACTACAGAGCAGTCTGGTGTTAAATATTGGCACCTGTTATAAAAGCCTGTTCATCAATGATTAAGGCTCACCATGGGGCCGAAACACATCTTGATAAGTAGTGACACTGCAGCTGGTATTGATTAAATAAAGCACCTCATGTCCTTGAATTTGCCTTCAGCATAATTTTTGGAGGTTTATGTTTCTAAGGCAGAGTACTCCATTACCGTCTTGCTGAGGCAGCACTGAGGGTCAGGGGCTCCCAGCTAGTAGGAGTTTTGAAGGTTGGATATATATATATATACAAACTTAAAATGCTAGCAATTCAGTATGGCTTTTCCAACAACTACAAGTCCCAGCATGCATATTTGTTTAGTATTTCCTCTACTTCTACACATCACAGAGGGGAGGTGAAAGCATCACACAAAAAAACAATATAAAAAGTGAAAGTGGACTGTTTGTTTGTGAATTGAGAAAGAATACAAGAGTATTCGAAACGCGTCTGACAAACTGAAAATAAAGACCTGCATTTTTCCACATTACTTGGAGTCTGTATTTCGTCCTTTGGTTGTGTCCGGCTGGGCGCCACAGAGAGGTTCGGAGATATTCAGATATATATATATATATATATATTTTTTCCCAAGATTGCTCCGTCTCGACTGCTGGTGGCCCCGTGGGAGGTGGCATGCACTCCGGCCGAGCACGCCGGTAATCAAATTTGTACAAGTCCCAAAATCAGCAACGCTCTCAGATACCAAATACCACGCCAAGATTCAAAGTCCAAGGGAGTTTATTTACACCTACAACATGTTTCGGCTGTAAAAGTCTTGATCACGTAAGTGGAAATATGCACAAACAGTGCTAATAAATTTTCAGGCAGGCCGTAAACATCGACATAGAACACACATCTCAACAGTCAAATGGATGACATCTTTGAACAGTATAGTGGTACACACTGTCGAGAAATGTAATTTCATTGTTTTTATAAGTGCATACATATAAAACAATCTCATTAAGATGTGAAAATTGGGCGCCAGTGAGCAGCCACACAAAACACATATGTTATGCTAAAGAACCCAGTAAATAGCTGAACAGCATTAAAAGGCTTCCATCTTGGAACATGTTCGTTTTGATACTTGTACAGGTTCTAGCGTTATTGTATGTCAAATTGCTCTCTAAATAACATATTCAATCAAATGATATTGTGTGCAAAAATAAACAAAACAAACCAAAGACAACCATTCCTATATAAATACAGTTGTCGTAACTTATAAGGAAATCATGAGCGGCTGCCGCACTATATGAGCTAACTCCCACATTCAGCTCGAGTGCAAACGATCCCCACTGGTCCTAGTCAGCATGTCAGACAAGGCCAGATAGTCTTGAATGGACAGTGCAGTGGGTGACAGAGAATAGAATGCAGACATGTTTTGAGAGTCCAGGCTGTTCAAAGTACACACAGTTCTGTCAAGTGACATAAGTGCTTGACAGTGCAGGAAACAGTTACCAAGTAAAATACTAGATTCCGCAGCTGAATAGAGACATGTCCTTACTTGAGAAGGCCCAAAAGATTGCCGTGGTGCCACGGTGCTTGCCATAGATGCCCATCAAGAGGCGTGCTCAGTGAAACGAATATTCAAAGTGAGAAAGACAAAAATTGCCCGTGAAAGTGAGTGCAGTGCCTGGGCCCCTTTCCCCAACTGTTCTCCTGTTGGAAAATACATAAAACAATCATTTGGTGAAGTTAAAAACATCTATACAGTGCATCACTGAAAAATAAATAAACTGTAAAATGCACTAAACCATGGAGGAAGAGAATATAAATACAAAAAATCAGATAACATCGTGTGCATTAAGGTTGGGTATGCCCCTGGAAAGCAGGGGAAATATGCTCTAAACTCCTAGCTAATAAGATAGAAGTTGAGGGAGACATAAGTCCATACTCATGAAACATCAAAGTAATACAACATCAAAGAAAAACATCAGTTCTCTTTCAGGTGGACTGCAAGCTCCTCGTCTTGATTAAGGCCTCCCGGATCCTATGTCTGAAAGTTAATAATGTATTTGGATTCATTCTGCCTCAATCTCAACACCCTGTTGCCGCCCCTAGGGTTCCTGTCAACCTGTTCCAGAATGAAAAAACTCAAAAGTGAGGGATTGGAGTAATGTTTGTCACGAAAGTGCCTTGCCTCTGGATATTTCTCATCGATGTGTGAAATGGCTCGGTAGTGTTCCAGTATGCGTTTTTTGGCATGTAGGGTAGTGCTGCCTATGTACCATAACTGACAGGGACAGACAATCACACAGATGACATGTGTGGTACTGCAGGTGAGAAATTAATTGATTTCTTTCTTTATCCCATTGTATTCCACTTTCTTAACATGGGTACTGTTCTTACAGGATTTGCAGTGGCCGCAAGGGAAGAATCCCTTGAGACCAAAACCTTGAGTAGTGGAGTAAGTGGTGATATCACTTAGTACACGTAAGTCTCTGATGTTTCTTCCTTTTCTATAAGTGATAGTCGGTCTCATGGGAACATCACCACCTATGATGTTGTCGCTTTTCAGGATGTCCCAATTTTTGGACAGTATCTTTTGTATTTGTCTCGACTCAGTATTGTATGTTAAAGGGGGCGTGGCCAACAGCATGGCTGGATAGGACGTGCTCCGGAGTAGCTACCGATGAGCTGTATCAAGATGCGCCGTAATTATCAGTCCTGAGACCCTGTCACGCAGGAGGTGGGTCCGCAGAGGTCCAGGAGCCTACAGAGTCGGAGAAAACCCTGAATAGCTCCGTTAAAGCTGAATAATTCGACGTGGAACTGCCGATCGCGAGAGACGCCTGTACTAAGATGGCGGCGGGCTCCGCTGCAACGTCCGAGAAAGGTAGGCTCTTGCCCCGGGCCCCGACACCAGGGTGGCAAGCGGTGAAGTAGAGGGCTACCGTTGCGAAAACTGCCCCCGGTGCAGCGCCCTAACAGACATTGAGCAGCCTGTAGCGCGGAACGACTACAGCAAGATGGCGGCCGGCTCTACCGAAGCGACCCGTGTGAGGTAGGGCCCCGAGACCGGACCCCGACGACATAAGCACCTTGAGAGGGGAAGTGGTAAGCGGTGAGGTGGAGCACTGCCGCAATGAGACGGGACCCCGGTGCAGCGCCCTCGTGTTCACTGATGTAGACCTGATAGAGCCGGGCCTCCTGGGACCAGTCTGAGCCCCGTCCGGGACGGTGAGGGAGCTGCACACCATGCCAAGCGTATGCCACGGAGCACCCACTGACCTAACCCCAGGCGAGACACCCGTGTGGGGGGGAATCGAGTACCAGGGGATAGCAGGCGGAACTCACCCGATCACGCTGGTCTGGCACTGACCACCCTGGGACCTGCACGGCCGGAAGAGAGGCGACCCGGGACCTGAGATTCACGGAGGGGGCGCAGCTGCGAGACGGGCCCGCTCCTGAGGGCTGGGATCTGGAGTGCTAGTTCTGGCCGGGCTGAGAGAAACGAGGTCACCTGACGGTGACAGGAGAAAGGTGGATTCGGGACCCTGGAATGCCCTGCAGTCCCCCGCCAAGCCGCGCCAGCCTCTGAAGTGGAGGGCCGGGAGTGGAGGGTGAGACGCGGAGGGCATAGGGAGCAAGAATAGATCCTCATGGTGCTGCCAACCGCATGAGCCCCGAAGAAGATATCAGAAGTGGACCGCGGTGAGACGCTGCAGAAGTGGAGAAGTGTGGCTCACTGGTTAGAGGAGGCAGACCAGGAAGCAGAGGTCAGCCCGGGACCAAGGTTCAATTCCCGGCTCGGCGGGGTCTTGAGTCCTAAAATGTCCATGGACTTGACAATTCACGCTCCGGTGCCTATTCGATTCACAGGTTCACACTCTGCGACTCTGGGCAATAGCTTGCTTAATCTCCACAACGGCCCCTCGCGGCGGGATGCCTGGCTTTCACCTTGCGGATACCCTGCCGGGGTTATCTCACAGGGGAATACCAGGACGGGTTCCCTAAGCAAGCGCTTAGAAACCGCTTGGTGATTTGCGCTATATAAATTCCTGTACATTTACATTTACATTTACATTTACAAGGGTGCGGAGCGCCAGTGCCACGAGGGCAGGCGGGTGTTGCAGGGTGCACAGGTGCCATGGGAGACCCAGACATAAAGGGGAGCTGCGAAGTGCAGTAGAAGAGGATCATCCGCTCTCCCTGACTCCGCAAGTTACAGGCGACTATTTGGTCATCGGACCACGAGAAGGATAACGGTGCAACTGGGGTTCTAATACAAGGGAAAAGGCGAAGACCCAGGCTGCTGAGCTAGAACGGGAAAACAGAGGAACCGGGCGTCACCGTCGCACAACGCTGCTACCGCAGCAGTGGTCCAAGAGGGTCGTCACACTCCCCTCCACCTCCTTTCTCCCACGAAAGTCAAGCAGCCGGTAAGAAGGACGTGAGAGACCCGTCCAGAGAGGAGAGTGTCAGAAGAAGGGAGAGATGGGGAAAAGAGACCCGGTAGTTAAGCCCGCACGACAGTGATAGGTTTCATTTCTCCATGCCCCGCCCACTGCATACATTATGCTTATGAGTTAGCAGAATGTGTCTAACTACTGATATATTCATTTATGCATTTACGTTTATATTCTTCTATTAGTTATTCATTTATGCGTGTGACATTATTTCAGTCTTCTTAGCTTGGCCTGTGTGCCACCATTTTTTGAAGCATTTCTCTTTCTGTGCGAGTTGCACTTGCTCATCCCCCTCCCGTAGGAATAGGAATATTCCACATGTCAGCAGTTTTGTCTCTCAGCTCACTGTGACTGAAACTACTAGCGAAACCCCTTATCACTCTGTTCTCATGTGCTGGAGATGCTAAGGCCTGGCTCCGTGTCCTTGGAGTCAGAAGAGAGAATGTTGCAATTCCAGGTGCAGATGCCTCTTGTATGAGGCCATTGTTTATCCTCTCCGGGGTCCAGTACTTTTCCAGTATGGGCGTGTTTTACTCTGCCTTTTTGTATTATAATGTGTTACTGTGATGATATGAGGCAGTCCTCTCACCACACTCTTAGAGAGTGAGGTCAGACAGGGCCCTCTCATATGGGAGTTTGTGGCCTAATAAAATTACTTGTTTATTCTTCTCCACTGCCTGGCTGGCTTATTATATGAGAATGATAGATGAGTGAGGTAAGTCGCTCAGGTGGATTTGAGCCACGCTTATCAGATGGCAGCCCGAATAGGGACTCCGCGATTAGGACCTTTCTCACCCGTAAGTGGGTAGCAGAAGGCCGGAGACCCTCTGGTCGGCACGGTGGGTCTGGGTACCCACTTTGATGCCGAGCTTGGTTCTCGCAGCGCTGCCCCACCCTGCTGATCGAGAGGTCCCGGTCCATGATCCTACGCCGGAGTCCAGAAGGCGGAACCTTGGAGCTGACCGTGTTGGTCCCAGCAGCCGGCAGTGGAGAACGGTGGAGGTCGGTTCTGCGAGCAGAAGGTGAGTGGTCCGACTGTTGATTGAGGGAGCTGGGATGCTCCATGAGACCGGTGTGTCTCTGAGACCGGTGTGTCTCTGGTGATTGGAGGAGCCGGTGTGCTCCTGGGGCTAGTGTGCTCCGGGGAACTCAGAGTGCTAGTGGCGCTCTGACAGACTGTTGGTGATGAGGGTTTTGGGTGGATGTCTGTTTTAGAGCATCCGACCGGGTAGTACTGAGACTGGAGTGTGGCTCACCACGGTTAAATACTGGGAAAGGACCCAAACCCCTAGTGTGAGTGGTTTGAGGGAAGAGTCCCAGATCTTCCGGGGTAAAGTGCTCAATGGTCTGCAGTGCCACCCGGGTGGCGGATGTGTCCTCCAGCTTCAGAACAGTTAGTGTACTGTTCGGTCTGCGGTAGGGTCCAGGTTCCCCAGGACTTGGTCGACGGGCCTTGTCCCATTATGGTAACACGTGTTTGGCAGGGACTCAATGCATAGGAAGTGTGTGTGGTTGTGTGGAGATAGTTGTTTGGTTCTTTTGTGCCAGGAGATGTGTGGGTTCTTTGGCGGTATCTGATTGAGTGAGTTTGGTGGTGTTTGATTGAGTGTGCAAGATACCGTGTTTCACTAGGTTGCAATGTTTTAGGTGTTGCTGCAGTTCAACTGATGTCAGATTGGCCAAGAGCCAACCCGCTCCTGTAGAAGACTCTTGATTTTGTTTAATATTTCGGATGCAGTTAAGATAGATCACTTGCAAGAGAGATTGTTTGCTAGGCACTGCTTGCTGTCAGATCATGTTTGATTCCTAAGGTTGTGGCAGAAAGAGGACATTTTAGTTTTAAAAGAAGACAAAATGTGTACACTTAAAGTTGATTTTAGTGGCTCAGTGAGCCAATGTGAGCAGTGATTAAGAGGATGGGGTATGTATTTCATGTAACATGTTTTATTTTGTTATAATTGGTTTGGGTTGAGAGCAGTCTGTGAGCCGCCTTTTGTTTGTGTAAATGTTTGTTTGCATGAAGTGAGTGCGTCTTGTTGCATAAGTTAGATTGTCTGGTCCTTGTGAGCTATCTGAGATGGATGTGCCTGACTATCAGTGTGTTTTTCGTGTAGTTTAAAAGTGCATGCAGGGCTGTGCTCTATGGGAAAAGAATTTAGTTTCTTCCATTCCCTCAATTTGTGAACAGTAGAAGATGGAGTAAAAGGGATTTGATTACCAGTAATTAGAATGTATATTAATAGCATGTGGGAAGAGTGTAAAGTGAAAAACAAAAAAAAATAGAATGAGAAATGTATTTGCCGAAATAGTGTTAAATTATTGAATGTTACAAAGAGTTAGGAAGGACTTATTGGCTTTGTCAGCGCCAGACCCGAACGCGAGGCAGATTTGACCTTGGTGGTGAATGCCAGGGGAGGCGGAAGGCTGGCTAGCAGCCCAGAATTCTTAGCAGACGGTGAAAGTGAAATGCAGTTATTTAGTTAGTTTTAAACATGACTTGTCGAATGAATGTGTTTCAGCCCACAATTTAGAATACCAGTGTGGGAATATTATTAGGTTCTGGAAGGGTTGAGTGAAGGGGAGAGAGTGTGGGCAGAGCTGGGAAGATTATGTACAATGAAAATATAGATGCTGGTAACACAGCACAGTAGATGTGATCTTGTGTGATGACCACATTCCAATGGGTTCGCAGAAGCACCAACAGAGCGAGAGAGGAGTGCAGGCAGAAGATTATGGGGGGGGGCTAGGAGACTCTGCTCCTGGCACAGAAAGCAGAGATACACAGCTGGAGCCAGCAACAGCGAGTCTGCATAATTATGAGGGTTTAGACTGAAGTATAATGCAGTTGTTCAGAACACATGTGATTTAGAATGAGGAACAAAATTATGAATAACTTTCAACAGGTCATTTCGTTTGGACATAGAACATTGCACTTTAACATGGCCCAGCCTGAAAAAATAAGGATTGTTTTGAGAAAAATTAATTTACTCAATATGTTAGTGAGTGTTACTGCTATTGTTTGGATGGTATTCAGTAAGTGATTAATTTGTGTGCAGTTTAATGGCAAACAGTAAAAAGAGATTTATTGGTTGTCTGTTGTGTCCATTTTTGGTGTTGATTTTTGTTTCAATGTTGGACAATGTCCTAGTATAACATTTTTTCTATTTCAATAATAATTGAGTTGGGGGGTCCCTGATTGGCATACTGATTAGTGTCTTTGCTAGTGGATACCAGTGGAGAGTACTGATGATGCGAGGGCAAGTAAAAATATTGATTGTGTTGCTCATAGGAGCGGCCTGGTGGGAAGGTATATATGTGTGTAATGTCTATATGTGTGTAACAGTATTTGTATGCAGTTTGCCCATGGGGCACCATTGCAGTGGGTCCAGTGCCCCACCCGCTGAGTGTGCAAATGTCTGCTAGTGTGCACTGGAGTATTTAGTATGTTCTGGAGGTGAGAATATGGCACCCTTTTGTTTAAAGTTAAGAAACGGCATTGGTTATAAGAGGGCTCATTTACACAGCGACAGATAACTATGCAGAAATATTTGGTATTTTAGTAACAAGAATAACATTTTTACGCAAATATGGAAATTCCTGGCTCATGACAAGTGAATGAAGTGAACGTAAATGTATATCTTTTCCCTTTTTGATGCTGCATTAAATGCCATTACCAGATTGTCATGTGATTTTCAATGCTGCTAAATGTTTTATATTCATGGCTGATGGTTGAAGAGGTTAGAACAGGTTCTTATCTAAGACAGCAGACAGGGTTTTCAGAATGGAAAGTGAACAGTGAACTGGTGTGAATGTGCTCCAAGCATAGGTTTTACGGTAAGTATTTGTGAAAGGTATTTTTACTAAGTGGTTGCTTTTTGTCCAATATTCTCTGTGTTGTTGTTTCTTTTGTGTGTGTTTTGATTTGTTTCGTTTCAGTGCAATGGGAAATATTTTTTATCTGTGTGTTACGGTGAGTATTGATGCAGCTTCGTGCTAGACAGATTAAGTGTGCACTGACACCGCATGATGCGAGTATATGCATGAGAAAAAAAAATAGTCCTTTGAGTAACTAATATTGTGTTTTCTTTTTGTGGCCTTTGTGCTATTCTGTGTTTTATGTTTTCTTTGGCTTATTGTGCATTGCTTGCTCTGTTCTGCGTGGATGGTATGCTGATCGATCTTAAGCTTGATAAATTAAGTAGGCCAGCATGCTGGGTTTTGAGCCACAGGCTCACTGTACATGAAATGCATGGCATCGTGTTGTGTGTCACAGCTCATTTGCATGCGTTACAGTGAATTTTCTATGCTATCTGTGCTTAACACAGCAAGTATACCTGCTGCCTTGGTATGCTTGTTTTTATTCTTTGTATGTCTCTGTATTGTATTTTTTGATAATTCTATTATTGATACTAGAACAAGCTCCTCTATGGGGAATTTGTTCTGGTCCCTAAATTTCACAGGCAACACTTCAGCAGTGTTTGTCTATTTGGTTAAAAGGGGTATGGAGGGAAAAATACGAGAGTTCTACGGTGTACTCATGGTGTTGTGTCACAAGCCTGACCATTACCTCAGTAATTTTTGTTCATTTATAGATTTTCCATTTGCCGCCATTTCCCTAATGAATGTCGCATAGTGCCTAGTTATGGGGGACTTCAGCTGTGTCCCAGTTCCAGTTCCATTTCCTTACTACTCTTCCTCAGATACGTTGATATTAATAGGCACACATATCATTTTATGGCAATGACATTTCTACATGTGCTAAAAGATGTTCTAGCCCTCTCAAAAGTGCTACGTATCCCCTAGAATTTTGTTTATGCTCAGGGCTACACCCAGTGGTTGATGGTATTGACCGAAGTGAAATATGTTTCAGATTTCCTTCTGTAAAAAATGGGGGAGGAGGCTAGCTTCCCGCTGGAGCTAGCTCCCCGCTAGCTCTCATATAAATTAGAACTAGGTAACATGTGTATTGCTCCCTCCTGTCCTGCTTTGATCTAAAAAGGGAATTAGACGTGGGTAGTTTTGTTCTACAAGTGTTGGGTAAACTGAGAGTTTTAGAATTAGCGCGCTACTCACCCGGGAGGGTCCCAAGGCGCTTGGGGGGAAGGGGTCCGCTACTGCTCGAACAGCCAGGTCTTGAGTTGCCTCCTGACTAGTGTTTCCTATTTGACCTTTGAAGGGAACAATAGGTCGGTACTTTTGTGTCACATTCCTAGGTAACAACACCATTATTGTGCAGCACTAAGTAAAGGTGTACAAGTCTCTTATCAGTTAGCCGGTAAAGTTCAGCTGATATTCCCTATTAGAGCTGGTGAACAGGTTTTCCCCTAAATAAAATGTTACATGGTCTAAATAGTGAAAAAAGTGAAAAGATGATGTGTGATCCTCAGCACAAATATTTTTAGAAATGAAAGATTTGTAGAAATTAGTAATATGTGAGCATGGTCATGAGCAAAAAAAATATAGTTGTTTTGAGTAAAGAAAAAGAATATTAGAAGTGTTTGAAGTTTTGCACAACAGTGAAGGTTCATAAAGTAGACGCTGTGTACTCGCTATAGGAAGAGCGGTTTGAACTTCCCTTTTTGCTGTTTCTCAAGTGCAAATGGGGGAATACAACATGTCTGTTTTGTTTTATTTTTTCTCTCTTCTCTTAGAATTCAATAAATGCAAACGTCCATCTACAGGTAATACAGCGAAAAGTCAGATATGTAATGTATTACCTAATGTCAGTGCACAAATGTATTGATAGGTACAATGTGTTCACCTTCAAATTGACATGGGTAAAGAAATATGAAAGCACAGAATAGACCTCATTTGGTTTCTTTGAATTTGAATTTTATTCATATGCCTTGTCTAAAGACCTTTGTTCTGTCCATCAATAGAAATGAGTCACACAGCCCGAGCCAGAGGGGACCCAAGCATCGGATTCAACTTCAAGTGCAAGTCAAGTCCCGTCGTCAGAAGATACCAATGGAAGTTTAGCTTGGAGCCAAGGTACCACTGAAGCTGCTGTAGGTGTGTGATTCCTGGGTAAGAAAAGGGCAGGCCTGACCGAGATGGAGGACTCACTCTTCGCTTTTGCGCCAGTTCCCCAGTGGTTCGTTTCTCAGAAATACTTGAGAGGGGCAGTTCTGTCTGTGCAAAAGGCTGCCGCCAGTTCTCCAGTGGTTATGCTTCAGGTTTCCCTGTTCCCCATCTGTTTTGGAATCTACAGTTTTGTCTGCTAAGGTACCTGCTCACACTTTATACAATCTATGGCCTCGACAGAAGAGCGGTGCACCAGGAGAAGAAAAGTAGGAGATAGGGAGAGACTTTAGTCTTAGGGTACAGATACAGTGCTCTTAGTATCTGTTAGATTCATATCTGGTGTACTGAGCGAGACACTGGACAGAATTTGTAGAGGGCACTACCTGGATTGGTGGTTGCTAAAATTCTGCAAGAAAGACTTTGCATCATTGGCCAAGATTGTTTTCCATTTGAGTTGCTAGCAAGTGCAGCTCCAACGCAGATGATTTTTGAATTTTTGATGGATAATACGAGCTTACCTGTGAGGCTCAGATGGACACAGGGAGAAGACCCCCCTCTGGCTGGCTGTGTTGCAGATTGTTTCCTTTAGTTTAATTTGGACATTTTAGCTAGGGAAATTTGTGTTTTGAATGTTCCTATTCCCATGGAGGAGCAGCCCCTGCGGCTCCTTGTCCAGATGTCCCTGATCATTTTGCTTCTCTTGGTCTACAAATTTAATATTGTGTTTGTTTGTATCCTAACTGTTGCTTTCATATTTCTCTTTAGAGAATTAGTTTCTTGTTGCTTGACACATACCTTCATGAGTATTTCAACGCCACCTGATGATATCATTGGTACTCTAGATCCTCACGAAGAGGAGCACTGGGAAGTTCATTAATATGATGTAGTATTCAAATGTTGCACCTGACACATGTTATTCATAGAACAGCAAAACAATTATTGGGTGTGTGGGTCATTGCCTTCATACACACACACACGGGTGGAAAATTGTTGCTTGTATTCTTGCCCTATGGAAGTAGCTGTGAGGGTTAGTATACTTTGAGTGGTTTAGTAAAACACATTTCTCAGCCTGATAAAATATTTACTCCAAGGATGTTAGATATAGGTCCTAGCTGATAATGCAAGTGAGCCCTCAGTATTGGATTCAATCGGGTGTTTTCCTTGATGATGACAGTTTGATCTTATTTGCATTTAATTCCTGCTCATGACTTAAAGTGTGATGTATTTAGATTAGTCAAAAAGGAGGGTGCCTCACACCCAGAGAATAATTATTGTCCTAGTAGGTATGGCAGGGGTTGTTCTTTTACTTGTTGCCTCTGCATTTCCTGCCCTATAGCATGCTGCACTACTTCTGTGACCATGGCCATGCTGTGTAAGGTGACAGATTGCTGGGTCTGTGGGTTACTCCTTTCCGCTGCATATAAGAAGGACAGGTTACTGGCACTTCCCTTGACACCTGTGAATAGCTGCGTGGGCTGGTACACTTTGATTGGTAGGGTGAAATTCTTTCAACAGCCTGATTTCCTGACTCCCCGACTGGGTTGTAGGAAATGTAGGTGTATTACTGACTTGCTGCCTCTGTGTTTATTGCCTTCCCCCTTGTTGCTCCATGTGTGCCAGCAATATACGAGTTTCCAGAAGGCCAACAAGACTACACCCTGTTTCCAATGCTGTTGAACTTCATGAAATTCACTGGCTAATGCTTATTGATGATGATATTTTTGATCAGTATAGTGTCCTGGCCCTTAGAATTTGATGTAAAGGCTCTCCTTTTAGTTAATAAAGTTAGCCACAGTCTGCTAAAAGGATGGTCTGATAGGTTTCATTTCTCCATGCCCCGCCCACTGCATACATTATGCTTATGAGTTAGCAGAATGTGTCTAACTACTGATATATTCATTTATGCATTTACGTTTATATTCTTCTATTAGTTATTCATTTATGCGTGTGACATTATTTCAGTCTTCTTAGCTTGGCCTGTGTGCCACCATTTTTTGAAGCATTTCTCTTTCTGTGCGAGTTGCACTTGCTCATCCCCCTCCCGTAGGAATAGGAATATTCCACATGTCAGCAGTTTTGTCTCTCAGCTCACTGTGACTGAAACTACTAGTGAAACCCCTTATCACTCTGTTCTCATGTGCTGGAGATGCTAAGGCCTGGCTCCGTGTCCTTGGAGTCAGAAGAGAGAATGTTGCAATTCCAGGTGCAGATGCCTCTTGTATGAGGCCATTGTTTATCCTCTCCGGGGTCCAGTACTTTTCCAGTATGGGCGTGTTTTACTCTGCCTTTTTGTATTATAATGTGTTACTGTGATGATATGAGGCAGTCCTCTCACCACACTCTTAGAGAGTGAGGTCAGACAGGGCCCTCTCATATGGGAGTTTGTGGCCTAATAAAATTACTTGTTTATTCTTCTCCACTGCCTGGCTGGCTTATTATATGAGAATGATAGATGAGTGAGGTAAGTCGCTCAGGTGGATTTGAGCCACGCTTATCAACAGGATACCATGGATAATTATGCCTCGGCCCGTCCACAGAAAGAGACGATCCCGGTGGCCACAGGTGCGCGTTCGGACACTGCAATGCTGTTGGAGGCGATACAAGCGTCTAGGACGGATATACAAGACTCGAGAACAGCTTTGGAGGTCAAGATAGGCGAAGTAGGCTCGGAGGTGCTGCTCCTGCGCCAGGATTTCCGAAATCTGACAGAGAGGGTGACGACGGCAGAGACACGGATCAGCGAGGCGGAAGATTCCCTCACCACCCTCCGGAAGGACATGGCGGAACTCCAAGCATCACACCGGCAACTGCTATGGAAGGTGGATGATGCGGAAAACAGGGCAAGACGCAACAACCTATTTTTCGTGGGCTTTAGAGATGGTATCGAGGGGGCGGACATGGCGACTTATCTGCACTCCTGGCTGAAGACAACCTTCCCGCAGGCACAATTCTCGAACTGCTTTGTAATTGAACGGGCGCATAGGGCGCTCCTGGCGAAACCCCCGGAGGGAGCAAGGCCGAGACCGGTCATTGCACGTTTCCTGAACTTTGCGGACAGAGATCTTATACTCCGAGAGGCCAGGAAGTTGGGAGAAATACGTCTAGAAAATACGAACATTATTATTTTCCCGGATTACAGCCAGGAGGTGCAGAAACAAAGACGCTCCTATGATACTGTAAAAGCAAAGTTGAGAGACCTACACATAATGTACATGTTGCTCTTTCCAGCGAAACTGAAAGTGATATTTGAGGGCAAGACTCACTTTTTCAACCGCCAGGAAGAGGCCTGGCAGTGGCTGGAGGAGCATCCTATTCTCAGAGGGGCTGCGGACGAAGGCCGCAGGATAAGGGAGGAGATGGCAGCCGCCAGCCTTAGGCGCAGCCCCCCTAAGACTCAAAGACTTAAAAAGCCGCGGACAAGGCGACGTACGCAGACGACACCATACGTTATGTTATGTTATGTTATGTTATGTTATGTTATGTTATTTGTAACTTTTATAGCGCACAGCTACTCAACAGAGTGTCCCGGCGCTTTATTGACATCCTGGAAAACAAAACACAACATCCTAAAAGAAGGAAGGGAAAAAGAAAAAAATGAAATCTAAGAGGCAAAAAGCCAGGTTTTCAAGCCCTTCCTAAAAGATGCCCTGTTCCCATGATGCACTGGGCCAGGGACAGACTAATTTGCATATAGCCAGGTTCTGAGCTGGGATGGGGCAGTGAGCTAAATAACGGTGATGGATCAAGCCCTGATCTTTGGACTGGGTAAGAGTGGTCTGCTTAATTCAGACACTCTGTTCATCACCACCCCCTTTTCTGAATCATTTTGTCCACCATAAGCGTGGAAGGGTATACTCAGACATGAGTCCCTTGCTCACTGCTCCATCAGGATTCAAGCAAGCCGGGCCGACGACGCCTGAAATGGCAGAAACCGGTCCCCGGAAGCTTGTCTCCTTTCTGGTGAAGAATTGGCTTGGTAGTTTGGTCTGCCCTGTTCCCATGATGCACTGGGCCAGGGACAGACTAATTTGCATATAGCCAGGTTCTGAGCTGGGATGGGGCAGTGAGCTAAATAACGGTGATGGATCAAGCCCTGATCTTTGGACTGGGTAAGAGTGGTCTGCTTAATTCAGACACTCTGTTCATCACCACCCCCTTTTCTGAATCATCTTCCTAAAAGATAGCAGGTTTGAATTGCTGCGAAGCGAGAGGGGCAGAGAGTTCCAGAGCTGAGGAGCCCGGAGCATCAAAGAGCGGCCACCCAAGCGAGCCCTCCTCACCCGAGGAACAATGGCGAGAAACTTCGACTCTGATCTCAGAGATCGAGAAGGACGGTATGGCATAAGCCTCCTCTGCAAGTATTTGGCCCCCGTGGAATAGAAGGCCTTATGTGCGAGGGTCAAAGCTTTAAAAGCTATCCGCTGTCTGATAGGCAGCCAGTGAAGCGACTGCAGCAGGCCGGGAACATGAACTCGCCTGTGCAGACCAAAAATGGCGCGCGCTGCTGCATTCTGGACCACCTGCATCCGTTGCAGGAGGTATTCGGGCAGGCCAAGATATAAGATGTTAGAGTAGTCCAATCTAGAACCGATCAAGGCCTGCACCGTAATCCTCCTATGTTCCTCGGAAAGCAACGGAAAAAACTTCCGAAGCATACGGAGAAGTCCAAAGCAGGTGCCCGTAAGGGCAAGGATCTGAGATCTTAAGGTCAGACCGTTGTCAATTTTAACCCCCAAATTCTTCGCTAACTGAGATGACTGCCTCGGAGGGGACATATCCACAGGCCACCACACCTGCCAGTCCGGGTCGGATTGACAGCCGAAGAAGAGTACCTCCGATTTATCTGAGTTGCACTTGAGGCTGTTCAGTTGGAGCCATTTGAAAACCGCCCCAAGGCACTCACGGATACTCTCTCCATCAAAGTCCTCCCCTTTCCGGCAGGTGTGTCATCCGCGTAGGATACGATCTGGGCCCCAAAGGACTCAGCCAGAGCCGCCAGAGGGGTCATAAAGATGTTAAAAAGAGTCGGGCTCAATACAGAGCCCTGCGGGACTCCGACTCCCAATGGCGGCATCTCAGCGGAGGCTGAGGAGGCCCAGACCGTCTGTCGGCGACCAGCTAAGAAAGATGTAAACCAGCTGAACACCGTCCCCCTCAGACCGATCTCATGAAGTCTGGTGAGCAAGCCCTCGTGGGGAACGGTGTCGAAGGCCGCCGACAGATCGAGCATACCCGGGTCCCAACACATCCGGACGGAGGAGACAGGACTCGGCATCTTCAGCGGGGAGGGCAGCAGCGCCGGGGTCCAGATTCAGTTGCTTGGCCAATCGTGATGCCTCTGACGACGAAGACGACCCGGGTGGCCGAACATCGGAAGGGGAGGAAGTAGAAGGACGCTCCCTACATCCCCTAGAGACGGCAATCCGAGAGCTAGAGCAGGAGACGCCCGGTCTGGCGGAAGATCTGGGCAATGGGACGCAGGACTCACAATCCTGACAGGGGACAGGACTGGTAACTGAGAAAACAGCTCATCGTTGAGGGGGCACGCAAGTTACAAACACCCCTTTATTTACTGTTTGTAATTTATTTCTATGCTATGTTCTTCATCATTGCAGGTTGATCGGGCGGGAAACTCACCCGCTACGTAAGGTGCAACTGTAGGTTAAGTGGGGGGACCCAAGGGAGGGCGACAGACCCTCTCCGCCAGCAGTCTTGGTTCGACGGAGGTTGAGACTGAAGGGGGGGGCGGTGGGGAGGGGGGAATGGGGGGCAGCGGCGGGTTTGAGGATGTTGGGGAACGGGAGTTCAGTTGGGGGGGGGGTCGGGTGGGTGAAGGGGTGGAGTTGAGGAGGGGAGGGGGGGGCAATCATGTCATGGTGGCCGCACACTTAAGTGTTCCAAACAATGCCTCCACACAGGAGACCAACTGTACTATCCAACACACACATTAGACTGCCGGGTGATCACGTGACAAACTACAGAGACCAAAGGGGATTCAGTGTCCTGACATTGAATGTAAATGGGCTTGGCAGTAAGATTAAGAGAGGGTTGGTGACTTCTTATATTAAACGGCTAAATCCTGACATAACACTGCTACAGGAAACGCATCTCAAAGGGACAAACTGTGCCTTCCTGGCCAGAGGTCAGTACAAGGTATTGGCACATGCTGGATACACCACGGGCTCGAGAAGGGTGGCCATCATGATAAAAAAGACCACACCGTTCAGTATAGCTCGAACATGGACGGATCCACAGGGGACTTATGTGGGGGTAAGGAGGACATGGAATAGGCGCGAGTACACGATACTCTCAGTGTATGCCCCCCCAAAACTGCAGGCCAACACGCTTAAGAAAGTGGTAGATATTCTTCTAGACACAGCTGACACTACACAGATTCTTGGGGGAGATTTTAATGATGTGATGGACCCAGGGATGGACCAGACGGGAACGGCGTCCAGGGATCAGACCCGGACTCCCCTCTCTCAAATGGCTACAAACATGGGACTTACAGATGTGTGGAGGTGGCTACACCCCGATCAGAAGACCTACTCCTTCTTCTCGGGCTCCCATAGAGTATACTCGAGGCTGGACTACGTTTTCATGCCCAGACAAAACTTGACAATAGACGACACGGCGGAGTATAAAGCTAGAGGGATCTCCGACCACTCCCCACTACTAGCAAGGGTGGGAATGGGTAGGGATAGAAGTAGAGGATCCTGGAGATTGACGGTATGGGATTTACAAAATGCAACTGTCTTGAAGGGTCTGAGAGCTGACTTGAAGGTATATGTCGCTGTGCATGTGTATGCTATGTCAGTATGAATGAGTATGTATGTTGTGGACGGTTGTGTATTTTCAGGGGCATAGAGACTGTTATTTAACAACTTTCTCTTTTTTCATTAGTGTGTGATATGTAATATATCTACTCTTATTGTTTTTCTCTTGTATGTATTATTTAATCACTGTAGATGTGCTTATTGTGTAATTTTGTGTTCTATATGAAATCTTACCTTAATGAAAATATAAAAGTGTAAGCAAAGCTATGAATAATTTATACCCAAAAAAATAAAAATGATATATATTGGTGAAGAAAATTCAAAGGAAATTGTTGTGTATTTGTCACCGGTAGTATGAAGAATATGATGTATACGTGTTAAAAATAGCTGTGGCCAATGAGGGAACTTTTTTCTGACTGTACTTTGTTTTTCCCCTCTGTTCCCTGGCCTGATTTCACTTCTAGAGGGGGTCCCATCATTACTGCTTTTTGGCCTTATTTACGAGCCCCTTGCGCCTCCGGAATGTCACTTTTTGTGACGTTCCGGTGGCGCAGAAAACTGAGTGATATTTATCAGGCAAGACTAAGCCACTTTTTGTGGCGTAATCCTGCCTGATAAATATCAGTCCCTTTAAAAAGTGTCCTGCGTTAAAGGGGCCTGCAATGGGTGTTGCTGGGGGCGTTCCCAGCAGCATCCATGGACTTGAGTAATTTATAGCATCCTCAAAGTTAGTCTTTCAAAAATTCCAAATTATAGGACATGATAACCCAAATCCAAATGTTTCTCAAGAAAAGTCATAAACCGTGTCCGTGGGTCATATCTGCCCAAACGCCAATATTCCAACGATTGAAAATGACTTTTCTTGAGAAACATTTGGATTTGGATTATCATGTCCTCTACTACTCTCTCCTACTCACTCTCTGCTACTCTCTCTACTGCTCTCTACTACTCTCTACTACTCACTCTCTACTCTCTATTACTCACTCTCTACTCTCTACCTCTCTCTACTTGTCTCTACTTCTCTCTCTACTAGTCTCTACCTCTCTACCTCTACCTCTCTACCTCTACACCTCTACCTCTACACCTCTACCTCTCTACCTCTCTCTACACACACACATATACAGATATCTATATATGCATATGTGCATATGCTTTTATATATATGGATGTATATATATATATATATATATATACATAGATATATAAACATATATAATCTGCATATCTATATAAATACAAATATAAATGCATACATACATATACATCTATGCATACATATGCATGTTATTTACATGAAAGTTTGAAAAACACTAATAAAAGCAAAGCTAAAAAGCCACCTCATTACAAACAGAATGGCTTTAACTTAAACGAGGGCGAGATCTATTGCATTTTCAATGCTTGTTTACTTTGGTTCCATCAAGAAGGCATTCAGATGTGTCACACATTTGCCATAAATTCTGAATGTTAGCACTCTAGTTGCTCATTAGATCACTGTAGTAAAGCTACTGCTCACCAGGGAAGTCTGCTGCTGGTATTCAAAGTGCATGTTTCAGTCTGCATGTCAGAATTTTTTTAATAAGAAGAGGATTTGAGAAGTCAAAATGTACCCTAATTTTTCTTTCTTCAGCACTGATCATAATTTCTATGGCAAAATGAACCCCCTCATTTTGTTCCTTTGCAAATTAAATGTTTTAAGTGTTACCACTTTATTCCAATCAAGATGACTTCAGGTGTGCCATACTTTTGTCATAAGTAAGACTGTTAGCGCTCTAGTTGTTCTTTAGAACACTCTGGGACATTCTGTCATTGGGCTATACTTGGGCTACATCTGGGCTCTTTTGTCTCTGGTGGCCATCTTGGGAGACTTATTTGTTATGAAGTTTCCTAATTTCCTCATTTACTACAGTCTCCTCAGTAGGAAATACTTTCAGTTTTCTACTTTGATTCCATCAAGAAGGCATTCAGATGTGACACACATTTGCCATAAATTCAGAATGTTAGCACGCTAGTTGCTTATTAGATCACTGTAGTAAAGCTACTGCTCACCAGGGAAGTCTGCTGCTGGTATTGAAAGTGCATGTTTCAGTCTGCATGTCAGAGGTTTTTAATGAAATAGAAGAGGATTTGAGAAGTCACTCAAAATGTGCCCTAATTTTTCTTTCTGAAGCACTAATCATACTTTCTATGGCAAAAGAAACCCCCTCATTTTGTTCCTTTTTAAATTAAATGTTTTAAGAGTTACCACTTTATTCCAATCAAGATGGCTTCAGGTGTGCCATACCTTTGTAATAAGTAGGACTGTTAGCGCTCTAGTTGTTCTTTAGAACACTCTGGGTAGCTGCAGTAGAACACAAAGGAATCAACTGACAGTCTCTGCCCTTGTTGGATGTACATGTTTTACTGAGAATGTCAGACTTCATTCTCACATGACTGAGAAAGATAATGTGAATTTACAGAAAATATGCTTTCAGTTTAGCTTATAGATCCCCTTCCAAACCACTGTGGGAAAAGCATGAGATAATAGTTTTCTTTCAAACATGATTCATGATATCCCAGCAGAAGGCTTTTTTACATGGTAAAATCACCTTAGAGCACACCACAATTCCTAAAATGAGTATGGTACCATCAACAAATTATTTATAATGTAACTAAAGTCCTAAAACCTTCTATTAACTGCAATGCTTTTTAATGAGGTGCTATCAAGGATATTGCTCCCAAGATGGCTGCCAACACTTCTTGGATGAAGTGCTGACAGCCAATCAGATCTCACGATGAGATGCGTGGTTAGGCTCCGCCCAGATATATATTTTTTTCTTTTGATTTTCTCAGGAACTTCTGGAGGGATTTACACCATTTAACCAAAAGGGTGATCTGCGTACCAGACCCTACCATTTTCCCAAATTTGGTGTAATTCCGTTCAGCGGTTCGGGCTGTAGCCGTGTCTAATCGTCCTATGGAAATTAAAATGGGGAAAACACGTTTTGGGACCCCCCTTTTTTCTCGGCCCCCGCTTCACAAATCTTCCCAAGACTTTCAGGGAAGGAGCGGAGCAGAGCAGGCCATCTTCTTTGAGAAATTCGCGAAGATTCAACAACCGGCGCCAAAGTTATTCCCAATAGAATGATGCGGATTTCCTATGGAAACTAGGTCCTAACTATAACTAGGTAATATATATATACCGTGAGCAGGAACTACGGTTCGAAACTCATAGGAGGTGTTGTGTCACGTTTGAATAAATAACTGCGTTCAAACCAAGAAGTGTGCCGCGATTTCTTTTCTTGTATTGGATATATATATATATATATATATATATATATATATATATATATTACCTACTGGCGGTCGCCAGTAGGTATATATAGTTAGGATTTTTTCCCTATGGGATTTTTGAAAATTCTATGTCTAATAACTTTGGCGTTTGTGGACGGAATTGGCTGAAATTTTCTGGAAAATGGAACATTTTGTTTCTGAGCAGCCACTGGAAATTTGGGGGGAGTTGGTCCAGGGGGGGCCGAGAAAAAAGGGGGGTCCCAAAACGTGTTTTTAACATTGAGTTTTCCATAGGGCGGTTAGCCTCACTTTTAGCCCGAACGGCTGAATGGATTTGCACGAAACTTGGCAAAATATTAGGGACTGATAGCCCGATGTGCCTTTTGTAGGTCTCAATATATGTGCTCCAGTGGATTTTGAGAAATTAACGTTTAAAAAAAGATATATATCTGTAAGCGCGCTCTGGGCAGCGCTCCGGTCCGCGGACCTTAAGCGTACCGGAACTTCGCGTAGCTAAGCTGATTGGCTCTCCGGTGTCTGTCAACATTCTAAACAGTCCGGAGCGGCCGCCATCTTGTCTCTCGGTAGGATTGAGAGACAAGAGGAGGCCAAAACAAAGGGGGAAATAACTATAAGGGGGCATAGTAGATCCTCCCTGACCCCCTAGGTTTGATGTGGAGGCTTTAAAGGGGCCCCGCGAAGCAAAAAAAAATAATTTTTTTTTGTTTTTTTTCGTGGTTAGCGCCCGGTACGCGAACCGGGAAGCGTTCTGGGGAGCGTATCACAATGAAAAATGAATGATAGACTTTTCAAATGCTGTATGTTAATTGATTGTTGGTTTTGTTGATTATTTTTTTTTTTTAAAGTTTTTTTTATTGTGTTTCATAATTTAATAAACTTTCTAACATTTCATTGTCAGAAATTTCATAATCATGGAATATAGATTGTAGTCTCTGAGGTTGTAAAATGTCCTCATTTGCAAGGAGGTTATCTACTGCTTGTACACATTGCAGTAGTTCTTGGTCCCAAGATTCATCCATAAATTCAATCTCATTTGGATCAATGATTTCTGTGTTGGACTCTGGAAGGACAATTTCAAATGAAATGTTTTGTTCACTTTCCATTTTTCCTGAAATTTGCATAAAAAAAATATATATTAGTAGAGGTAGGGCACTGTTGGGATTAATTTTAGATAGGCAGTTTTTAACAGAGAATTTATCTTTGGGCAGTGTATAGTATCAGAGTGGAAGTAGGAATATAAAAAAGTGTATCTAAATTTATAAGTACTACAGAGGGATAGTATATAACTAACAGAAAAAGTTTGCCATATTAACTTAAAGTGCTCAATATACTTCAGTTTTAAAAATAACAACTTACCTTTAAAAAGAAGTTGAAGTTATTAATGAAAATTCTAATAGAAATGTACACCAGGAAGTAGTAGTCAAAATGGCTGTGTTTCCTTCTCTTCCTTTATATATATTCGGGTACATAACCAATCAAATGTCAGGTAAAAAAAGTAGAAAATGAAAGTAACATTTTAATTGGTTGTCAATTCCAACACTTCAGATGTGTTTTGTGAAGTAATTTACCTCACGGTATTTAGTGAGTTCTATAGGCTAAATGGCTAAATGGAATTCCAATCAAATTTGTGAAAATGGTAGGGATTGGTATGTAGTATGAGCTAATCTATATTTGGTGAAATTGTCTCCAGTGGCTTTTCTGTGAACTACTTTCCCACCTTTTTTGATGGTGCGCTTCCCAGGAAGCGACCCGGTACGCGAACCGGTGAGCGCCCTGGTACGCGAACCTTAAGCGTAACGGGAGTCCACCATTTTGTGTTTCGGTCGAATTATGATACAAGATGGAGGGCAAATAATGTTCAGAATAGGTAGAAGGGGGCATGGTAGACTTATCTTGACCCCCTAGGTTTTGTGAGGGTGGCTGAGGAGGCCCATATGTGCAAAAAAAAAACATTTTTTTTTAAAATTTCGCGAGGTTAGCTCCCGGTACGCGTACCGGGTAGCGCCCCAGGGAGCGTACTTTGTTGAAAATTTGTAAAAAAAGTTAGAGTAAAATAATAATTGTGAGTGATTAGATGTAGGGTAGCTCTGAGAAGAGCTTTTGGGTTTATGGTACATTTTGGTACTTATAAGTAGGTACCAATGCACATTTTTAAATTCAGAGTGAAAACTCTGTTGCCCTCATCTGAGAAGTGAACTCCATCTCCTCTGTAGATATCTTGCATGTAGTAACACAAGTTATTGTTGTACAGGGAGCCCATTCCATGGTCTCTCATGTAAGCTGAAACAGATTTGTTTACATGCTTCCTCGACTTCTCAATTTGTGGACAAAATTGGTTTGACCACCTCCATTTCTGTCTTTGGCATATATTTGAATATACCAAGGCAGTCTGAGGAAAAAGTGCCATCAATTGCTCAAAGGTGTCCTTTAAAAGCATTTCCAGACCTACACCAGTCAAAGTGCCCAAGTCATTACCTCCACAGTGCACAATTAACAGGTCAGGTTTGGGCAAATGCATAAAGGTTTTCACCAATGGTATCAATTGGTGACATTTTAATCCTCTGTGGCCAAACCACTTAATTTCCACATCTTGTAAATTGAGGTTAGGTAAATTCCTGCTTTCAACGTACCTTTGAGCCCAGTGAATATAACTATGACCAACAATCCAGACAGAAAACATGGTGAGAGAAGGTTCTCCTGCAGTCAGATGAAGTGTGGCAATGAAATGGCAGTTGAAAAAATGTGAGTTTGAAATGAAAAAAACTGTGGAGTTTCTGTGTTCATGAAGTAGTAACAGTGATTGGTGGATTTTGATTGATGAAAACAGAAAGTTAGGGTGTAGAGATGTGTTCTTTGAAAGATGTATTTTGAGTGGTCAATAAAAAATCATTGAATGAAAGAAAGCACTGGATATGCAGGTGCACTGAGAGTTCAGAGTTCAATTGCAACATTGTTGTGTGAATTTGCAAACACCAGAGTTTCTCCAAGAGGTGGTTGCTATGGAAAATAGGCAGAAAGGGCAGAGGGGGAAGGGTTTTCATTTGAAAAAAAGTGAGGGAAGAGTTTTGATTGGGTGACATGAGAAATATGTGTGAAGAATTACACCATTTCTGTGCTTTTGATAGCTGCAGACTCTGGAGTGCATACCTTTTGCTCTGCTGAAGACAAATTGGTGTGTTTCTGAGACTGTTTTCAAACTCAAAGTATTTGCTAAGGTGAGAAAATATTTCTTTACTTTAGATAGAGAATAGTGTGCTTTAAGGAGAAAATTATGATTTATGTGGCGCAAATTGCTTGTAAATATGCTCTCACATGTGCATGGAAAATTTAGATTTTGAATGTTTTTGTTATATAGCCATGTTAAAAGTGACGCAACCATGCTGGAAAGCCAATCAAAAAATGATTTCATGTGTTTTAATGACATTTTAAGTCATTTTCTGATGTGCAGTGTTTAGAAATTATGATTTGAAAATCGTTTTTGTGGAAAAGGAATTGTTTTTAAATTCATGACAAGGATATAATGGTGTATGGTTATTTATAAGGCAATTGACTGTCCTTGATGTTATTTTTCTCATTTTAGTGTAAGACCTTTCTCTGTGGCGCAAATTGCTTGTAAATATGCTCTTACATGTGCATGAAAATTTTAATTATCAATGTTTGTGTTACATAGCCATGATAAAAGTGAACCAACCATGCAGGAAAGCCAAAAAAAAAACGCTTTCATGTGTTTCAATGACATTTTAAGTCATTTTCTCATGTGCAGTTTTTTGAAATTATGATCTGAAAATCGTTTTTGGGAAAAAGGAATTGTTTTTAAATTCATGAGAAGGACATAATGGTGTATGGTTCTTTATAAGGCAATTGACTGTCCCTGATGTTATTTTTCCCATTTTAATGTCAGACCTTTCTTTGTGGCGCAAATTGCTTGTAAATATGCTCCCACCTGTACATTGAAAATTTTGATTTTGAATGTTTATGTTACATAGCCATGTTAAAAGTGACCCTACCATGCAGGAAAGCCAATCAAAAAACGCTTTTATGTGTCTTAAGGACAATTTAAGTAATTTTCCCATGTGTAGTGTTTTGAAGTTATGATTTGAAAATCGTTTTTGAGGTAAAGGAATGTTGTTAAAATTTATGTTCGCCATATGCCCCCAAATTTCTTTTTCAGGGTTGCAGCAGGGTGTTCTTGAGACACCCCTGCACTTTTGGAATAAATTCCTAATTTGTGATGAGCAAATTGTTAATCGCAAATTGCACCTTCATTTATATGAGCCTCCTAGCCCATGGAAATGAATGGGTAATTTGCAATTAGCAATTTTCTCAAACAAATTTGGAATGGTAAAGAATCGCTATTTATTCCTTAAAATTCGCTTTTTTGGAAATGCAAAATAGTTATATGATACATATGGCGGTTGATGTCTAACAAGATAAGAAGCTTATGGATACATTTATGATGACTGGTGCAATGAAGTAGAAATCACTTACTTCATTGGTAGGCCTTTACAATAAATTATCTCCTCTGTATTCTTCATCAAGCATAACTTTAATCTGCAATCCTGAGTAGGCCTCACCTTAAACAAACCTCTGGATAGGCCACATCTTATTGTCATCCTGATTTAATCATTTATAATGCTAGGGACAGATTTATGATATGTGTATACCTCTTTTGTGCCACTTAGAAAACATTGTCCATGGGGAAATGACTTAAAATGTCATTAAGACACATGAATGTTTTTTTTTAAACGTTTGCAATTTTTTTGGGTCACTTTCAACATGGCTATGTGTCTGAAACAGTCAAAATCTAAATTTGCAATGCACTGGTGGGAGCATATTTACAAGGAATGTGCTTCATGGGGAAAGGTCTTATAATGTAATATGGGAAAAATGACATTAGAGATACTGAAATGCCTTATAGAGAAGCATACACCATTATGTCCTTGTCATAAATTTGCAAACCATTACTTTTCCCCAAAAACGATTTTCAAATTATATTTAGAAAACAGTGCACATGTGGAAATTACTTAAAATGTCAATAATTCAAAATTTGTGATTCCTTAAATGCAATGTATCAAAAAAAAATATGTAAAAAATGATATTAAGGATTTGGAAACTACCACCAACTTCTAGTTTGTGGTAATTTGCGAATTCTTTTCAAAAAGCATTTTTAAAAAAAAAAAAAAAAAGGTCCCATATGACGCCCATACATGCCATTAGGGCATGTAGATGTAACATGTGCTCCCAAATTTCTTTTTCAGGGGTGCAGCAGGGTGTTCTTGAGATACCCCTGCACGCTTGAAAAAAATCCTATTTTGTGATGAGCTAATTGCTAATCACAACTTGCAACATTAATTCCTATGAGCCTCCTAGCCTATGGAAATGAATGGGTAATTTGCAATTAGCAATTTGCTCATTGCAAATTAGGAATAGTAAAGAATCGCTATTTATTCCTTAAAATTTGCTATTTATAATATGTAAAATATTTTGATGATACATATGGCAGTTCATCTGTAACAAGATAAGAAGCTTAGGGATAGATTTATGATGAGTGGCGCATCCCCAGGGATGTGACAGTCATCCTGCGCCACTGTTCCGCCACCCATGGTGTGCTGCATTTACAATGCGGCGCAGCATGGGGCAAAAAAGGCACAGATGCGTGACGCATCTGTGCTGTAAAGGTGGCACATTGCTGGAGTTGTATCGTAAGTGCGATGCAGCTCCAGCAAGGATCAGGGGTGCCCCATCTATACAATGCTGCGTCAAGACCTATGCCAGCTTCAAGCAGGCGCAGGGTTTTGAAGCAGCTTTCTCCTATCTGATTGTAAATGCGGCACACCATGGGTGGTAAAGCAGTGGTGCACATTAACTGGTGCATGCCTGGGGATGTGCCATTTAATATAAATCTGCACTTTAACATTTGAGTATGTGCAGGGGACACAGAGTCGTTGAGGCTTATCCAAGGTTAAGAACAGATGAGTCCTGTTCAGTGAAAAATTAGACATAGGCTTCACCTGCTCAGCATCGCTGGACATGGCTAAATAATAGCTGCAAAATGTTACTCTTGTTAAATAATTTTACTATTATAATCTGTGAGATTTGTCTCTTACTCTGCAACATCTCATTGTTGTTGTCTTTCTTTAAAGATAAAGACAACCTCAACATGAGCGACAATCTGCAATCAGTTGATTTTGACCTCATCATTGAACTTGTAATTGAAACATCAGTGGATGTTGATCCATTGGATGATTTAAATCCTGAGGATGAAGAAGAGCGTGATGAGGATGCAGATTTGTCCGAATTATATGATATAGGATGGGAAGCTGACCTGCTTGAGCCTTTGGAATTATAAACATTTATTTTTAAAATTTATAATCAATAAAAAGTAAAAAGGTAAACCGTTTAATTTAAAAATAAAGACACCTTCAAAAACAGGTTATGTGTAGTGTCTTCAATAAAATATTAAAATATGCTCATAAAATTAGATCAGATTCACATATAAAATAGCATAGGTAACATAAATATAAATCTCATTTCTTTTCTGCTATTTCTGTATTGTAAATTTGCAAGGACTAAAAAATCTTCTATTTAAAATGTCAAGTAGTGTGTTATGTTTTTGATCACTATTACTGATTTACTGTTTGATAATAATGTTTAATAACATTTTTATTATATTTTTCCTCAGATTCAACTATGCCTACAAAAATAAGAGAGATGAAGGCTGCAAAACGTCAAAGACAGCAGGAGAAAAAAAAAATGCAGCAGTCCTCTAACAAAAAGATTTCTCAAGCGATGAAGAAAGCACCGGGTAAGAGCTCTAAATATTTCATAAGAAATATTTCTAATAAAAAAAATATTAGTACAGAAAATGTTTCAATCCATAACAACACAAGTAAATCAAATGGAAAGAAAAGGACAAATGAAAATGTTACTGCTAGAGCAAGAGATAAATCTGTGCATGATAGTAGAAGGAAACAACAGTTTACGGAGATTCGTAAACGAATGTTCCGTAACAGGATAATTGGCAATTTGTTAAAAAATATTAAGAAAGGTCAACAGAAATTAGTTTTTTATAGGAGAAAAAAAAAAGTTGAGAAAGTTATTGATCAGGCTTTTGAAATTAAACGTAAGTTATTTATTTTGATAATCAATAGAATTAGGAAGCTAAACAAGGCAATTTTTGATTTCAAAAGAAATAGTAGATGGAAGAGAATAGTTAATCGTAGTAATTTTTGTGAAGTTTTTTCTGGAGAATGGATACATAGTTCAAGCTGTGAGGCATTTTTTAATGAAGAGAGTTATTTCCAGGATAATGATTTGGTGCATGCAGTTGACATCAGTGGTCGTGCTTATGAAGTGAAAGATGGTTGTCCAGTTGAAAAAGAAAAACTTGTGACAACAGAGGCAGAAGAGTTGTTAGGTAATGAGGTTTTAGGAAGACGTGCTAAGGGTCCTGTGTACACCTGGAAGTGTAGTAGTATTTGCAGTGTGCGACAGGATTCCATCAATTTGCTTTGTGATTTTGTACGGTCATTTAACAAGAAAAGTTTGAAGCAGAAAATAAGGTTGTTGCAAGAATTAGATCCTTGCAGAGTGAGAGAAGTGACAGGTTTGCATGGTCATTCACTGGCTTGTCTTTCCAGGAGAGTATGCCAGAGTGTTTTTCATCATTTCAGGATGCTAGCAGTGCATCATAACAAAGTGAGGAAGTTAGTTAGACTGTTGTATTATGCTAAGAGTCCAGCAATTATGCTGAAACAATTATGCGCTGCTCTTTTGCATGGTTCTGAAATAGATGTGAAGAATATATGTGAAGAAATTGAGTTTTGTTACTTTGGAAGTAAAGAGGAGAATGTTGAAATTGAGCAAGAAGTAGAGGGTCATTTGGAAGATAGTGTACAGGTTTCCAGTACAGATAATTTCCAGAGGGAAATTGCGACGTTTGACATGAAATCAAGTGAGAGGCCTAATTTCACTTGTGTGTGTTGTAGACGCACTTATTATAAGAATCAGACTAAGTTAGTGGATTTATATGCAAAAAGTGAAAGGGAAAATAATAGTGAATGGAAGGATTTTGCAACATACTTGATGGTAGAAAATTGTTTTGATTTGGGATTGGATCAACGTGTGTGTACTTATTGTTGTAACAAATTAAAACAAAACCAGATGCCTGCTAGAGCAGTTCATAATAATCTGGAATTGGTTGAGATTCCTTCTGAATTGAAGGATTTAAATACTTATGAATCTATTTTGATTCAAAGTATCCATCCCTTTCAGGCTATTGTAAGAATGGAGCCAAAGACAGGGAAATTGCCTCCATCAGATTTACAGAGAGGATTAAAGGGAAGAGTTGTTTATTTGCCTCTAGATTTGAAGAAAAACATTAACACAATTGGAGTAGAAAAAGTGGAAGAGGAACCTCTGGTTATCTTAGTTAATGGGGTTCCGACAAAGAATAAGAAAATATGGCAAGATTTAGTAGATGTTAGGAAAGTTAAAAAGGCAACATTGTATTTGAAAAAAAATAATAAATACTATAAGAATGTATATGTTGCAGAAGAGGAAGTAAGTGAGGAAGAGGATAGCGATTTGTGTGCTGGTCAAATTGAGAAAGTAGAACCCTCTACTAGTGAGGAAATATATGAACATTATAGTGTTCATCCTTTGCATTCAAAGGAAGTCATGGGGAATGCTATTGAGTTGTTTCAAATGAAACAAGCCAAAGGGAGTCCCATTAGTGTTTGGGAGGAAAGTTTGGAAGCTCGGTGTTTCCCACAGCTTTTTCCAACAGGTCAGGGAGGAAGATATGATGAGCGACCTCATCAAATTCCTGCTTCTGAATACCGGACTTTGCGATTGTATGCAGGAGATGCTAGGTTTCGACAATGCATTCCTTATTTGTTTCATCTCCTGTTTGAAAGCGATCTGTCTGGACTGTCATATGCAGTGAACCACATCTTGAAATGTGGTATACACATGCAAAACATCTCGGCAAGTGATTTTATGGATAAAGTGAATGTCCAAGATAGTATTTTGGAATCTCACCTGATTAATCTCATGGCGTGTCAGCGTGGTACTAATGAGTACTGGTACCGTCGTCATGGTGATTTAAAATGTATGCTGAGGAACTTAGGTACTCCCACATGGTTCCTCACTCTGAGTTGTGCCGAGTATGGCTGGGAAGACTTACTTCAATTTCTACGAGAGGCAAATGCTAACGTAGAAAACATCGAATTCAAGACACCCGGAGAACTGTGCTCTTTGGATCCAGTCAATGTATGTAGGTACTTCAATCATAGATTTGAAGCTATGATGTCTTTCATCATGAATAAGAAGAATCCACCTCTTGGAGAGGTGTTGGATTTCTTCTGGAGAAAGGAGTACCAAGCAAGAGGAGCTCCTCATATACATATGTTGCTGTGGATCAAGGATGCACCTAAATTTGGAACGGATCCAGAAGACTCAGTGATGAGTTTCATCCAACAGTATTCTACGTGTGCTGTTCCAAACGCAAAGGAGAAGAAAAGCCTAAGAGAAAAAGTTCTGCGTTTCCAAAGCCATCGATGTGGAAAGTACTGCCGTCGTAAATTCCGAAACAAAGACAAGTTCTACACCAAATGTCGTTTCGGCTTCCCACGACCGGTGATTTCTAAAGGAAGAGTAAACAGTTTGATGTCTTCGCTGCGACATAATGTGATGAAGAAATCACCTAAAAACACTTACAATTTGAAGAGGAACGAAGAGTCCAAGTATATCAACGACTACAACCCGGTGATTTTGTCCATGTGGAATGCTAACATGGATATACAGTTTGTGGCTGATAACTGTATGGCTGTGGCTCGGTATGTGACGTCGTATATCACCAAAAAAGAGAAGACAGAATTGAAGGATATGTGGGAGGACATTTCCCATGAAAAGAGCCTCAGCAAGAAGTTGTACAGTTTCAGTCTGAAGATGTTGTCGCATCGAGAAATCGGAGCGTACGAATGTTCTGACCGGTTGTCTTCAGCAAGTCTCTATGCCAAGTCCAGGAGTATCGTTTGGGCGAGTCTTGGTCTTGCTGCAACGCGTAATCGAGTTCTCAAACCTGTGCGGGAAATTGAGTATTTGGCGGAAAAGGAGCCAAACAGTACCGACATTTTGAAGACAAACATGTTGGATACATATTATCCAAATCGAAGCAGTCACCTAGAGAATGTTTGTCTGTATGAGGTTCTGCAAAATTACATGTTCAAGAGGAACATCAAAGAAGATACTGAGAAAGGAGTGTATGCTGTAATAGGAAGTGAGGGATGTCTGGTCAAGCAAAGAAAATGCCACTTGATAAACCATCGAAAATTGAGTGGCGAATCTCCTGAAAAAAAGGAGTTTTTCTATTTAGCACTTTTGCAACTTTTCAAGCCTTGGCGTGCAGAAGAGGAACTGCTTGGAGATTTCCTCTGTTACGAAGACTCTTTCAATGCCGCCAAGGAGACCATAGAATGTCCTGCTTTTCCCAAATATGTAGAAATGTTGAATGCGGAAATTGAGCAGGAAGCAACGATTGCAGCCGAGATTGCCAGAGACAGTTCTCAGGACAGTCAGAGTTCTGCTTCATTGAGTCAGGATCCACTAGGAGGACCTCTTATTGAAAATGAAGCTGCCACTGCTATGAATGAGGTGGAAAGAGCCATGGCACATGCTCAAGAGGATGCGGTTAACTTAGAAGAGTTGGAAAGGCAACTCAACGTTGAGCAGAGGAAAATATATGACGAAGTTACCATGCAAATTGATCATGGATTAAGTCATGATAAGAAAGAGTGCTCATGTACGTCGTTGAAGCCTGTCCGACTGTACGTGAGTGGAGAAGCGGGAACTGGAAAAAGTTTCCTCATTAAAGCAATTTCATGCTATTTGCAGGAAAGGACAGAGTCATCACTGTCTTGTGTTGTCACTGCTCCAACTGGACTGGCAGCACATAATATTAAAGGGATTACTTTACATCGTTTACTGATGCTGCCAGTGGAGCATGACAACAAATTAGAATATCACAAGCTATCTGGAGATGCTTGTTTTGAAGTTTCAAGAATCTTGAGGAAAATGAAACTTCTTATCATTGACGAAGTAAGCATGGTTTCCAATGTCATGCTTGCCTTTGTGCATTTGAGGATGCAAGAAGTTCTCAAAACAGAGTATGATGTGTTATTCGGTGGCAAACACATCATTGTTTTTGGAGATCTTCTGCAGCTGACACCAGTGAAAGGGCAACCTGTGTTCAAAATGCTCACGCATGAAGATACCAGGAAGTGCCTAGGCAGCATTGGCAACGTCAATATATGGTTAAACTTCAATTATGCTGAACTGCATGAAAATATGCGTCAGGCAAAGGATGAAGTTTACAAGACTATTCTACAAGATGTTAGAATTGGAAAAGTGACCGAGCATGGGAAAGAAGCTTTACATGCACGATTACTGTCAAATTTATATCCAGAACAAGATGTTGTGCCTGAGAATATTTTTCAGAAAATTACTGATAAGAAATCTGGAATATGTTTGATGCCAACTCTTGCAGAATGTGCAAAATTTAACAACAAAATGTTGCATTTAGAAAAGCAAGAGATTGTGAAAGTGGAAGCTATTGATAGAGTAGAGCATATGGGATCAACAATTATTTTGTCTGAGAATCTGAAAACAAAATTGGATTCATTAGAGAAGAGTATATCTAAAACTGCAGGTTTTGAAAAGACTCTGAATGTGTGCTTGAACTGCCGTATAATTTTAAGAAGGAATTTACATGTTGAAAGAGGTCTGGTAAATGGATCAATGGGTAATGTTGTTGATTTTGTGAAATACAGAAATAGAGATGGAATTGAATTTTTAAAAATTAAATTTGATGGCATTGAGGAAGTACAGCTAATTGCTCGTTGTTCTGCTAGATTTTTGCTTGTAAAAGACTTATATGTTCGCCGTAAGCAGTTCCCTGTTTGCTTGGCATATGCGGTGACAATTCATAAATCGCAAGGTTTAAGTGTAGACACTGCATTGGTGAATATTGGCAGTTCTGTGTTCAAGGAGGGTATGGCATATGTGGCATTGTCACGAGTTAGAACTTTATCGGGATTGTACTTGATTGACTGTGATGTCAGAAACATTTGTGCAGATCTAGATTGTGTTAAGGAATACAATAGGTTAAGAAGAGAGTATGCGCCACATTTGCCTCAGTTTCCTTTGTTTGAGAAACGTCTGGTAGGCCGGAAACGAAGAAATGAGAACAATACTGGGCAGGTTGTAGCAAAAAGAAAAAAAGTGAATGAACCTAAAATTACAAGCAGAAACAAAGAGGATTCTGTTGAAGATGTTGTTGGTTTTCAGTTTGAAAACAGTTCTGGTGTCAACTGCTATGCTAATGTAGTAATGAATGTTTTGTTTTCTCTAAAAAATGTAAAAGAAGAGATTGTGGTCAATTCTGATCAAAGATTTTGCAGTTTGTTAAATTCTGTGTTAGAGAAATGTACCACTGATAGAAGAAACATAGAAAGTGTGTCTGAAATTAGAAATCTGTTAGATAGATGTTCAGGCCAAACACAATTCTCTCAAAATATTCAGCAAGATTGTCAGGAGTTTTTAATGTATATGCTTCATGTATTACATGCTGAAGGTGTAGATGTAGATCAGCTGTTTGGGCTTTCTTATCAATGGCAGCATGACTGCGAGAACTGTATGGTATCAAGTACTACTAGTGTAGACTCAGAAAGATTTGTATATTTAACTTTGCCAGACAGTAAATCAGTCTCCTTTAATAAGCTAGTAAAAGCTGCTAATCACAACATGGAGTGTAGCCAATGTAAATCTGAAATGATGTCCACATTATTTATACGAACATATGGCCAGTACATCATTTTAATGTTCCAACGATGTAGGCCTGATGGAACAAAATTGACAACTTTAATAAAAAATTTTGTAGCTTCGCAGTTGTCAATATCAGGAAGGACTTTTGTAACTACAGCAATTATATATCATGACGGCCCTTCAATATCATCAGGACATTACACAGCTTATTTAAAGTCTAGAAATGGCTGGTCATTCTGTAATGATTCTGTTGTAATTTTCAAAAAAAAATTGCCGTATGACCTTAAAAACTCTTACCTGGTGTTTTTAAAACCAAAATTTTAGGAAAATAATCTCGGGATATGATCTGTGGAATTTCAAGAAGTTCTAATGGCTCCTACACAATTTGGCCTTGAGGATAAGTGTAGTTCAGAGACATAACTTCTAATCATAGGATTGGACATCATGGACATGTATGTGCAGTTTAAATGAGTTCAGAAAAACTGTTTCTTTTCATAAGCTAATTAAAGCAGCCAATCAAAACATGGAGTAGAGGGAATGTAAGTCTGCAATGCTGTCTACTGTTTTACATTACTTTGTGATTAAAAGTGATGTAGAGAATTAAATAATTGTAGTACTCATAGAGGTAGTGTAAGTCTGCTTCATATTAAGCAGTATCAGTGTCATACGAAATGTAGAACATGACTGAGCAAGAAGGGGAAGATATTACTATTCCAGGATTGTGAAAATGATCTTCAACATTTTAATTCTGAAAGTTGCGGGAATGCCAAATGATGGGATTGGTTAACAAGAAATCCAAGAGTTATACATGGCTCTGACAAAATTTGGCCTTGTGGAATCTTGTGGTAGAGAGCAAGAAGTCATTTATTGTATGTAACATGTTTTTAAAAACGATGGAGATTTTCTTTCAGAAACTGGTGGGCTGAAAGTAATAACAGCACAAAAGAGTATAAGCTATTCATAGGACATCCTTGGACGTCATGGAAAGTAAGTTAACTTTAAGGAGTTCTGATTTTTGATTTCTGATCTTGTATGGGTTTTTTAAACACAATCATTTTGATTGTGTTTTTTTTTCCCCGCTGTTACATGATGAATACCTTCAAGTCACTGTTTTTAGTGAATTTTGATACATTCTGAGAACAGCAAAAATAAACCATTTAACATGTATAATTAATTCTGTAATGTTTCCATTTATGATGTATATGTAGAACTGTGTAGAAGGCATGGAGAAGGTGAGGCTTCTGTAAGTGTCAAAGTTGTTGCATGCAGTGCTGCACTTCTGCGTATTCTTTGATATGCTAGACTACATCTGCACAATGAGATACCTAAGCAAAGGAAACAGAAGTGATGTGATTGTGAAATGAGCAAAATAAATTGCATGTATTTCAATTACATCACCTGTGTTTCCTATCATTACGAATCACATTGTGCAGATCAAGTTTAGGTCTGTCCAGGGAAACATAGGAGGTTTGGACTTTGTTGAAGATTGCAGTGGACATGACTCACTTCATTGGTAGACCTTCACATGTATTATGTCTTCTATTCTCTTCAACAACTTGAAATTTCATCTGCAACCCTGAGTAGGCCTCACCTGAAACAAAACTCTGGATAGTAGACATCTTATTGGCATCCTGAAGCAATTATTTTAAATTTTAGTGTCTTGCGACACTTTTCTGAGACAACAGCAATGCAAAAGATGCACCATGTTTTAAGATAGGCCTCACTTCATCTGCATCAAGATAGTGTTACTTTAAAATGTATATCTTTAGGACTGTGTAGCTTCTGTAAGTGTCAAAGTTATTGAAAAACTGTTTGTCCTTCAATCTTTGCCCTTGTCTTTTGTAATTTTTCAATACATGTTTTTATATTTTTCAAATGTTTGTTCTCTCTTTCACAGATTGAAAGTATAAAAATAAAAAGTGAGGAATTTAACGACAATTATAAGGTAAGTATTTTGTACTCTTTTCGTTACATTTCTATCACATTGAACTACTATTAGTTCCACTGCTTCATTTCTTTAATCCTCAGTTTCCTGCCTTTGCTACTTCCCTCATTCCTTTCTCTATTACCTACTTACTCAACTCCTTCCACTTTTTTTCTCAGTCCCTCTCTTTTCATAGTTCCTCACTCTTGTTCACTCACTCCGTCTCTATTACTCTTAGTGTCTTTGACTGATCACTGTATCACTATTTGTTCATAATGCTTTCTCTGTGTAGTTGAAGCACACTAAGGGGCATATTATGAATGCAGCCAATAAAATTATTGCTCTTTTTATTGGCAGAAAACTGGTGCAAAAGCGGCTTTAGCGGCAGTTTTCTGCCGCAAAAGCAGCTTTAGCGACACATTTCTGCCTATAAAAGCTGCAAAACTTTTATTGCCTATGTTGATAATATGCCCCTATGTTATTTACATTAGGGCTATATTGTCCAGTATAACAATCAAAATTGCTCTCCAAAGACACCAGGCAAAGCAGACGCTCCCTCAAACAGATCACCAAGCGCAATTTACCCTACTTACAATCTAGCCTGTTCTCTGTCGAGACTTTAGCAATCTTTAGAGCACAAGATAAGATTTTTTTACATGGAAGAGCCATACGTATTGCAATTCTACTTAAGAAACAAGCATTGGCATAGACAATAGGTCTCGCCTTTGGGACCTTATACGTGTTTAGCCATGCAACAGTTGATGTTGCTGCACCAAGGATATTATGCTGCATAACTAAAGACTTAGAAGGTCCAAAAGTCGATACCTATTGGCTATGCCAATGCTTGTTTTTCTTTCACTTCGTTATCTATTTTGTTTTTCACAATTATACCATCTTCTGTCTGTTCTTTGGTAAATAGATCTATTAAATAGTATCTCTTCTTTACTACCTATAGCTGTCTTTCTTGAAACATCACTCTCTGTTTACTTTCCTTATACTTACTCTTTTTTTTTAAAAAGTTTTTTTTTTGGTTAGCTCCCGGTACGCGTACCGGGAAGCTAAACCGGAAGCGAACCAAAAGAAATAGAGCTTGCCAGAGTGCTAAACATTCTAGCAATTTTTTTGGAAAGGGAAGGTAGTTCTGAAAAGAACTTTTTTTTTATATTTTTGTTGTTTTATATTTTTTTTGTATTTTTTGAACATTTTTTGTTTTTTTTGTATTTTTTGAACGATTTTATATTTTTTTTGGGTTTTTTTGGGGGGGGGGAACAACAAAAAACAGGCGTTGAAAAGGGCTCAACAGGAGCAAAAAAAAATTACTGTGGGCGGTTAGGGCAATTATGATTGTCATAAGCCAGGTTGATGGCATTAATACTCATGTTACCACATGATATCAACGCACCACAGTGCATACAAGTATGTTTCATGTGCCCAAAATTCTCTTGGATGTTTGGCACAGTTTCCCGTGCCTCTGCTGGTGTCAATGATATTGACGATGTTGACCTGGCCACAGGAGTTGCTGTTGGGTTTTGTTCCATATCCCGTATTTCCGCCCGGCTGTAATTAAGTGGATGCTTCCTGGTCATGTGCCGATGCATGGTATAGTTCCCATAGCTATACTTTTTATCAGTCCCTCTTGATAATTTCTCTTTGCAGATGAGGCAGGTCACATACCTCGCATTCACTTTCTTTTGCCCTGGAGGGATTGAATAAAACTGCCAGATGAAACTGGCTTTCCTATGGGAAACCCGGGGCACCTCTTCCAAGAACTGTGGTTCTTCTCCCTCCTCTTCCTCCATTTCTTCCTCTTCCTCCTCAGTGTTGGTCATCACCTGGGGAGGTGGTCCTCTCTTCCCATGAGGAGGTGGAGGTGGTGGTGGGGGTCCACCAGCTGAAGCAACTACTGAAGCCATTTCTGATATACTAATGAAGGTCTTCCTCTCACAATGATGAAAGTCAGAGTGAGGAAAGAAGGAGGGGTTTTCATCATTTGGGAAAAACAATACTTCTCAACCAATGAAAAGTGTTATTTTTAGGTCACCTGACCTAGCCTTCCATAATTATGAAACTAAAAGTGAAATGAACCAATGAAAAGCTTTATTAACAAGTCACATGACTCTAACTTTCATGTTACGCGCTGCGGAACGCTCCCCGGTTAGCTTCCGGTTCGCTGCGCTTCGCGCCTCGGTCCGCGCCCGGGGACACTTCCGGGTGCGCTAACGCAGTACGTCACAAGACGCATTTCGCGGCAACGCGATACGTCGCGCTTTCGCGCCGCGGATCGCTTCCGGGGAGTTGCGTTTCGCGCCTCGGTCCGCGCCCCGGGGCACTTCCGGGTGCGCTAACGCAGTACGTCATAAGACGCATTACGCGGCAACGCGATACCGTAACTATGTTGATTTGTTACCGGTTCGCGGACCGGATCGCGGAATCGAATTGAGCTAACGGGAAGCTTCCCGGTTCGCGGACCGGGAGCGAAACAAAAAAAATATTTAAAAAAAATTATTAATAAACATATAAAATATATTTTTGGATTTAAAGAAGAATACATTTTACAGCTGTAGATATTAGCTTTTAAAAAACCAATGAAATTCACTGAAAAAACCATAGGTTATAGACCATATATAGTTAGGAATTAGCATTTACAAAACCTTGAAAATTCACTGAAAAAACCATAGGTTATAGACCATATATAGTTAGGAATTAGCATTTAAAAAACCTTATTTTACTCACACAAAACCATTGAAATTCCATATATAGTTAGTTGCACTAACTATATATCGCGCACCCGCAATCCACTGCTGATCATGTCACATATTACATCATTCATGACATGGTCAGTGACATCACTGATGACATCACTGATGACATCTCAAATGACATCACTGATGACATCACTGATGACATCTCAAATGACATCACTGATTACATCACTGATGACATCTCATTTGACATTACTGATCACATCACTGATGACATCATTCATGTGATAATACGATGAACCTCTTCAGACTCTAATATAACCTTAGATACACTCAGTGTAAACAGACACTCATAGACTGTCACTCATCCATGAAGTTACACACACACCTAGTCAGTCATGCAAACAATCAATCACACCTCCATTTCCTTAACTATACAGTTAAACACACCTTACTTATTCAAACATATACTAAAACATATTTACTCACTTATACAATCCTGGATACAAGTTCACAATGATCCATACAGCCACTCACACATTCACTGGCTCTTATGCACAGTTATTTATATATGTCAACTCTCACATGTACTGTATTTTACATATGTACTTACTTTGACATGTAGCACTGAGATATCTATTCACTCACCAATACAGTCATGCACACAGTCAACCGCCCATACAGCTGTTTCCACATGCACTTTTGAACCCATACATCTATGCAGAGAGTCATACACCTCCCAGCCACCCATACACACTCTCAGTCTCCCATACAAATACTTGGGCAACCAATCAATAACCCATATAGTTAATCATATAGCTACTGATCAACACATGCAGCAGTTTACAGAACAACAGACATAATGATGCACAAATTAAGACAGTTTAGTCACTAACCCATGCACTCAGTGAGACACATTTAATCACTCACTCATACAGTCAGTCACGCACCTACTAAATCCTTTGTTCAGACACTTCTACATCCACTCATTCTTCAATATGTAAGACATATTTTAACTTTACAGAAACATACAGTCACTGGATGTTGTCATCAGTGATGTCATCAGTGATGTCATTTGAGATGTCATCAGTGATGTCATCAGTGATGTCATTTGAGATGTCATCAGTGATGTCATCAGTGATGTCACTGACCATGTCATGAATGATGTAATATGTGACATGATCAGCAGTGGATTGCGGGTGCGCGATATATAGTTAGTGCAACTAACTATATATGGAATTTCAATGGTTTTGTGTGAGTAAAATAAGGTTTTTTAAATGCTAATTCCTAACTATATATGGTCTATAACCTATGGTTTTTTCAGTGAATATATATATATATATATATATATATATATATATATATATATATATATATCAAAACCAAACCTCTTCTTCTCTGACACATGCTCAGTGCGGTAAGAGACCTTTAATTGCCAGTATTATCATCAGCGCTCAACACAAGTATTTAACAGTGAAACGCTAGGCAGACGCGTTTCAGGCATTGGCCTTTCTTCAGTGCCCGTTTCACTACTGTGTCCACATTGCACCAGGGGGCCTGTTTAAATGTCTGTTAGTCCACTCCCATCGGAGTCATTTGGAACGCCCCCTGCTCTTGGTTGCAAAAAAAGCGCAAATCCCTTACTCCTGTCCCCTCAGAGTTTTGTAGAAGCCGCTGCAGGAACCCAGATACAGTGATTAGGCTCCCGAACACCACGTGGTGCCCCACTTTACTGGCCACGGTCACAAAATTCGCAGGACAGCTTCACTGGGAGGCATAATTGGAAAGTCTCTCAAACACGCACCTAATTCCCAAAACATTAGGGTTCCTCTCTCCCCAGCAGTGATTACCATCACAGTGGATGTTCCTTGCTGCCAGGGGGGCGTCGCGCTGTATTTTAAGTACATCACCACAGTTTTCGCAAGCTGTCACGAAGCTCCAGACCGAGAGGGCGTGCCGGTACTCGGTGCTTGCCTCCCCGAGTTAAACACCAAAACCAAACCTCTTCTTCTCTGACAGAAGCGGCCGACACATGCTCAGTGCGGTAAGAGACCTTTAATTGCCAGTATTATCATCAGCGCTCAACACAAGTATTTAACAGCGAAACGCTAGGCAGACGCGTTTCAGGCATATATATATATATATATATATATGTATGTATGTATGTATGTATGTATGTATGTATGTATGTATGTGTATATATATATATATGTATGTATGTATGTATGTATGTATGTATGTATGTATGTATGTATGTGTATATATATATATATATATATATATATATATATATATATATATATATATATATATATATATATATATATATATATATATATATATATATATATATTACCTACTGGCGGTCGCCAGTAGGTATATATAGTTAGGATTTTTTCCCTATGGGATTTTTGAAAATTCTATGTCTAATAACTTTGGCGTTTGTGGACGGAATTGGCTGAAATTTTCAGGAAAATGGAACATTTTGTTTCTGAGCAGCCCCTGAAAATTTGGGGGGGGTTCGTCCAGGGGGGGCCGAGAAAAAAGGGGGGTCCCAAAACGTGTTTTTAACATTGAGTTTTCCATAGGGCGGTTGGCCTCACTTTTAGCCCGAACGGCTGAATGGATTTGCACGAAACTTGGCAAAATTGTAGGGACTGGTAGCCCGATGTGCCTTTTGTAGGTCTCAATATATGTGCTCCAGTGGATTTTGAGAAATTAACGTTTAAAAAAAGATATATATCTGTAAGCGCGCTCTGGGCAGCGCTCCGGTCCGCGGACCTTAAGCGTACCGGAACTTCGCGTAGCGAAGCTGATTGGCTCTCCGGTGTCTGTCAACATTCTAAACAGTCCGGAGCGGCCGCCATCTTGTCTCTCGGTAGGATTGAGAGACAAGAGGAGGCCAAAACAAAGGGGGAAATAACCATAAGGGGGCATAGTAGATCCTCCCTGACCCCCTAGGTTTAATGTGGAGGCTTTAAAAGGGCCCCGCGGGGCAAAAAAAAAAAAAAAATGTTTTGTTTTTTTGCGTGGGTAGCGCCCGGTCCGCGAACCGGGAAGCGTTCTGGGCAGCGTACTACAATGAAAAATGAATGATAGACTTTTCAAATGCTGTATGTTAATTGATTGTTGGTTTTGTTGATTATTTTTTATTTTCTTTATTTTTTAAGCATTTTATTTTATTGTGATTGTGTTTCATAATTTATTAAACTTTCTAACATTTCATTGTCAGAAATTTCATAATTATCATGGAATATACATTGTAGTCTCTGAGGGTGTAAAATGTCCTCATTTGCAAGGAGGTTATCTACTGCTTGTACACATTGCAGTAGTTCATTGTCCCAAGTTTCATCGAAAAATTCAATATCATTTTCATCAATGATTTCTTGGCTGCTCTCTTGCAGGACAATTTGAAATTCAACTTTCTGTTCGCCTTCCATTTTGCCTGAAATTTAGATTAAAAAAATATATATTAGTAGAGATAGGGCACTGTTGGGATTAATTTTAGATAGGCAGTTTTTATCAGTGAATTTATCTTTGGGCAGTGTATAGTATCAGAGTGGAAGTAGGAATATAAAAAAGTGTATGTGATTTAACGTAAGTAAATTCATAATTATACAAGAGAAGCCTAACTCCATCCATAACTATAACAGAGAAGTCTATCTAAATCTATAACTACTACAGAGGGATAGTATATAACTATCAGAAAAAGTTTACCATATTAACTTATAGTGTACAATATACTTCAGTTTTAAAAATAAAAACTTACCTTTAGAAAGAAGTTGAAGGAATTAGTGAAAATACTATTGAAATGTACACCAAGAAGTAGTAGTCAAAATGGCTGTGTTTTCTTCTCTTCCTTTATATATGTTGAGGTATATACCCAATGAAATGTCAGGTAAAAAAAGTAGAAAATGAAAGTAACATTTTCATTGGTTGTCAATTCCAACACTTCAGATGTGTTTTGTGAAGTAATTTACCTCAGGGTATTTAGAGAGGTCTACAGGCTAAATGGCTCAATGGAATTCCAATCAAATTTGTGAAAATGGTAGGGATTGGTATGTAGTATGAGCTAATCTATATTTGGTGAAATTGTCTCCAGTGGCTTTTCTGTGAACTACTTTCCCACCTTTTTTGATGGTGCGCTTCCCAGGGAGCGACCCGGTACGCGAACCGTTGAGCGCCTCGGTTCGCGGACCTTAAGCGTTCCGGGAGTCCACCATTTTGTGTTTCGGTCGAATTAAGATACAAGATGGAGGGCAAATAATGTTCAGAATGGGTAGAAGGGGGCACGGTAGAGTTATCTTGACCCCCTAGGTTTTGTGAGGGTGGCTGAGGAGGCTTATATGTGCGAAAAAAAAAACATTTTTTTTAAAAATTTCGCGAGGTTAGCTCCCGGTTCGCGTACCGGGTAGCGCCCCAGGGAGCGTACTTTGTTGAAAATTAGTGAAAAATGTTAGAGTAAAATAATAATTGTGAGTGATTAGATGTAGGGTAGCTCTGAGAAGAGCTTTTGGGTTTATGGTACATTTAGGTACTTATAAGTAGGTACCAATGCACATTCTTAAATTCAGAGTGAAAATTCTGTTGCCCTCATCTGAGAAGTGAACTCCATCTCCTCTGTAGATATCTTGCATGTAGTAACGCAAGTTATTGTTGTACAGGGAGCCCATTCCATGGTCTCTCATGTAAGCTGAAACAGATTTGTTTACATGCTTCCTCGACTTCTCAATTTGTGGACAAAATTGGTTTGACCACCTCCATTTCTGTCTTTGGCATATATTTGAATATACCAAGGCAGTCTGAGGAAAAAGTGCCATTAATTGCTCAAAGGTGTCCTTTAAAAGCATTTCCAGACCTACACCAGTCAAAGTGCCCAAATCATTACCTCCACAGTGCACAATTAACAGGTCAGGTTTGGGCAAATGCATAAAGGTTTTCACCAATGGTATCAATTGGTGACATTTTAATCCTCTGTGGCCAAACCACTTAATTTCCACATCTTGTAAATTGAGGTTAGGTAAATTCCTGTTTTCAACGTACCTTTGAGCCCAGTGAATATAACTATGTCCAACAATCCAGACAGAAAACATGGTGAGAGAAGGTTCTCCTGCAGTCAGATGAAGTGTGGCAATGAAATGGCAGTTGAAAAAATGAGAGTGTAAAATGAAAAAAAACTGTGGAGTTTCTGTGTTCATGAAGCAGTAACAGTGATTGGTGGATTTTGATTGCTGAAAACAGAAAGTTAGGGTGCACGGATGTGTTCTTTGAAAGATGTATTTTGAGTGGTCAATAAAAAATCATTAAATGAAAGAATGCACTGGATATGCAGGTGCACTGAGAGTTCAGAGTTCAATTGCAACATTGTTGTGTGAACTTGCAAACAACAGAGGTCTTCCAAGAGGTGGTTGCCATGCAGAAAAGGCAGAAAGGGCAGAGGGGGGAAGGGTTTTCATTTGAAAAAAAGTGAGGGAAGAGTTTTGATTGGGTGACATGAGAGATATGTGTGAAGAATTACAGCATTTCTGTGCTTTTGATAGCTGCAGACTCTGGAGTGCATACCTTTTGCTCTGCTGAAGACAAATTGGTGTGTTTCTGAGACTGTTTTCAAACTCAAAGTATTTGCTAAGGTGAGAAAATATTTCTTTAATTTAGATAGAGAATAGTGTGCTTTAAGGAGAAAATTATGAATTATGTGGCGCAAATTGCTTGTAAATATGCTCCCACCTGTGCATGGAAAATTTAGATTTTGAATGTTTGTGTTACATAGCCATGTTAAAAGTGATACAAACATGCTGCAAAGGCAATCAAAAAACGCTTTCATGTGTCTTAAGGACATTTTAAGTCATTTTCCCATGTGCAGTGTTTTGAAATTATGATTTGAAAATCGTTTTTGGGGAAAAGAAATTGTTTTTAAATGTATGACAAGGACATAATGGTGTATGCTTCTTTATAAGGCAATTGACTGTCCCTTATGTTATTTTTCCCATTTTAATGTAAGACCTTTCTCTGTGGCGCAAATTGCTTGTAAATATGCTCCCACCTGTGCATGGCAAATTTAGATTTTGAATGTTTGTGTTACATAGCCATGTTAAAAGTGATACAAACATGCTGCAAAGGCAATCAAAAAACGCTTTTATGTGTCTTAAGGACATTTTAAGTAATTTTCCCATGTGCAGTGTTTTGAAATTATGATTTGAAAATCGTTTTTGAGGTAAAGGAATGTTGTTAAAATTTATGTGCGCCATATGCCCCCAAATTTCTTTTTCAAGGGTGCAGCAGGGTGTTATTGAGACACCCCTGCACCTTTGGAAAAATTCCTAATTTGCGATGAGCAAATTGTTAATCGCAAATTGCACCTTCATTTATATGAGCCTCCTAGCCCATGGAAATGAATGGGTAATTTGCAATTAGCAATTTGCTCATCGCAAATTTGGAATGGTAAAGAATCGCTATTTATTCCTTAAAATTCGCTATTTTGGAAATGCAAAATAGTTATATGATACATATGGCGGTTGATGTCTAACAAGATAAGAAGCTTAGGGATACATTTATGATGACTGGCGCAATGAAGTGGACATCACTTACTTCATTGGTAGAGCTTTACATGTATTATGTCCTCTGTATTCTTCATCAAGCGTAACTTTAATCTGCAATCCTGAGTAGGCCTCACCTTAAACAAACCTCTGGATAGGCCACATCTTATTGTCATCCTGAATTAATCATTTAAAATGCTAGGGACAGATTTATGATAGGTGTATGCCTCTTTTGCGCCACTTAGAAAACACTGTCCATGGGGAAATGACTTAAAATGTCCTTAAGACACATGAATGTGTTTTTTAAAGCGTTTGCAATTTTTTTGGGTCACTTTTAACATGGCTATGTGACTCAAACAGTCAAAATCTAAATTCGCCATGCACAGGTGGGAGCATATTTACAAGGAATGTGCTCCATGGGGAAAGGTCTTATAATGTAATATGGGAAAAATGACATCAGAGACACTGAAATGCCTTATAGAGAAGCATACACCATTATGTCCTTGTCATAAATTTGCAAACCATTACTTTTCCCCAAAAACGATTTTCAAATCATAATTTGAAAACACTGCACATGTGGAAATGACTTAAAATGTCCTTAATTCAAAATTTGCTATTCCTTATTTTGCGATTGCACTGAAGGATTTGCAAATTTTGCGATTCCTTAAATGCAATGTATCAAACAAAAAATATGTAAAAAATGATATTAAGGATTTGGAAACTACCACCAACTTCTAGTTTGTGGTAATTTGCGAATTCTTTTCAAAAAGCATTTTTTTCCAAAAAACAAAAGGTCCCATATGACGCCCATACATGCCCTTAGGGCATGTATGTGTGCCATATGCCCCCAAATTTCTTTTTCAGGGGTGCAGCAGGGTGTTCTTGAGATACCCCTGCACGCTTGAAAAATTCCTATTTTGTGATGAGCTAATTGCTAATCGCAAATTGCAACCTTCATTCCTATGAGCCTCCTAGCCCATGGAAATGAATGGGTAATTTGCAATTAGCAATTTGCTCATTGCAAATTAGGAATGGTAAAGAATTGCTATTTATTCCTTAAAATTTGCTATTTAGGAAATGCAAAATAGTTTGATGGTACATATGGTGGTTCATCTGTAACAAGATAAGAAGCTTAGGGATACATTTATGATGACTGGCGCAATAAAGTGGACATTACTTACTTCATTGGTAGGCCTTTACATGTATTATCTCCTCTGTATTCTTCATCAAGCGTAACTTTAATCTGCAATCCTGAGTAGGCCTCACCTTAAACAAACCTTTGGATAGGCCACACCTTATCGTCATCCTGGATTAATCATTTAAAATGCTAGGGACAGATTTATGATAGGTGTATGCCTCTTTTGTGCCACTGTGCGTCACTTTTATGATGCAGCAGCGGTGCAAAAGATTTGCTATGAGGCGACAAAATTACAAATTGATGCATTTAGGCAGATATGTCATGGTGTAAAAAAAACGTACCACATGAAACCGATGCAGCAGTGATGCAAAAGATGCACCATGTCGCAAGACAGGCCTCACTTGGGGCCATATGTATCAAGCTAATTAGCATTCGCAAAGATCAAAATTCTACGAATTTCGGCCTTTGCGAATGTTAATTAGACAAATGGTATGTATCAAACAAGTTTGATGCAAAATAAGGAGTAGCAAAATTTGCTATTCCTTATTTTGCAATTGCACTGAAGGATTTGCAAATTTTGTGATTACTTAAATGCAATGTATCAAACAAAAAATATGTAAAAAAATGACATTAAGGATTTGGAAACTACCACCAACTTCTAGTTGGTGGTAATTTGTGAATTCTTTTGAAAAAGCTTTTTTTCCAAAAAACAAAAGGTCCCATATGACGCCCATACATGCCCTTAGGGCATGTATGTGCGCCATATGCCCCCAAATTTCTTTTTCAGGGGGTGCAGCAGGGTGTTCTTGAGACACCCCTGCACCCTTGGAAAAATTCCTAATTTGCGATGAGCAAATTGCTAATCGCAAATTGCAGCTTCATTCCTATGGGCCTCCTGCTGCATGGAAATGAATGGGTAATTTGTAATTAGCAAATAGGTCATCGCAAACTAGGAATGGTAATGAATCGCTATTTATTCCTTAAAGTTCGCTATTTAGGAAATGGAAAAAACTTTGATGATACATATGGCGGTTCATCTCCAACAAGATAAGAAGCTTAGGGATAGATTTATGATGACTGGTGCATCACCAGGGATGTGTCAGTCATCCTGCGCCGCTGTTCCGCCACCCATGGTGTGCTGCATTTATAATGCGGGGCATCATGGGGCAAAAATGGCACAGATGCGTGACGTATCTGTGCTGTAAAGGTAGTGATTGCTGGAGTTGTATCGCAAGTGCGATGCAGCTCAAGCAAGGCTCAGGGGTGCCCCATCTCCACAATGTTGCGTCAAGACCTATGCCTGCTTAAAGCAGGCGCAGGGTTTTGACGAAGCTTTCTCCTATCTAATTGTAAATACGGCACAACATGGGTGGCAGAGTAGTGGTGCACGTTAACTGGTGCATGCCTGGGGATGTGCCATTTAACATAAATCTGCCCCTTTACATTTAAGTATGTGCAGGACACACAGAGTCGGTGAGGCTTATCCAAGGTTAAGAAGAGATGAGTCCTGTTCACTGAAAATTTAGACATAGTCTTCACCTCCTCAGCATTGCTGGACATGGCTAAATAATAGCTGCAAAATATTACTCTTGTTAAACAATTTTACTATTATAATCTCTGAGATTTGTCTCTTACTCTGCAACATCTCATTGTTGTTATCTTTCTTTAAAGATAAGGACAACATCAACATGAGCGACAATCTGCAATCAGTTGATTTTGACCTCATCATTGAACTTGTAATTGAAACATCAGTGGATGTTGATCCTTTGGATGATTTAAATCCTGAGGATGAAGAAGAGCGTGATGAGGATGCAGATTTGTCCGAATTATATGACATAGGGTGGGAAGCTGAAATGCTTGAGCCTATGGAAATATAAACATTTATTTTAAAAATTTATAATTAATAAAAAGTAAAAATGTAAACCGTTTAATTTAAAAATAAAGACACCTTCAAAAACAGGTTATGTGTAGTGTCTTCAATAAAATATTAAAATATGCTCATAAAATTAGATCAGATTCACATATAAAATAGCACAGGTAACATAAATATAAATGTCATTTCTTTTCTGCTATTTCTGTATTGTAAATTTGCCAACGACTAAAAAATCTTCTAATTAAAATGTCAAGTAGTGTGTTAAGTTTTTGATCACTGTTATTGATTTACTGTTTGGTAATAATGGTTAATAACATTTTTTATTATATTTTACCACAGATTCAACTGCAGATCATTTCAAGATTTCACCATGCCAACAATAGAAAGACAGAGAAAGGCTGCAAAACGTCAAAGACAGCAGGTGAAAGAAAATAAGCAGCAGTCCTCTAACAAAAAGATTTGTCAAGTCACGAAGAAAGCACCGGGTAAGAGCACAAAATATTTCATAAGAAATATGTGTAGTAAAAAAAATATTACTACAGAAAATGTTTCAGTCCATAAAACGAGAAGGAATTCAAATGGAAAGGAAAGGCCAATCAAAAATGTTACTGCTAGAGCAAGAGATAACTCTGTGCATGATAGTAGAAGGAAACAACAGTTTAGGGAGATTCGTAAACGAATGTTCCGCAACAGGATAATTGGCAATTTGTTAAAAAATATTAAGAAAGGTCAACAGAAACTGGTTTTTTATAAGAGAAAAAAAAAAGTTGAGAAAGTTATTGATCAGGCATTTGAAATTAAACGTAAGTTATTTATTTTGATAATCAATAGAATTAGGAAGCTAAACAAGGCAATTTATGATTTCAAAAGAAATAGTAGATGGAAGAGAATAGTTAATCGTAGTAATTTTTGTGAAGTTTTTTCTGGAGAATGGATGCATAGTTCAAGCTGTGAGGCATTTTTTAATGAGGAGAGTTATTTCCAGGATAATGATTTGGTGCATGCAGTTGACACCAGTGGTCGTGCTTATGAAGTGAAAGATGGTTGTCCAGTTGAAAAAGAAAAACTTGTGACAACAGAGACAGAAGAGGTGTTAGGTAATGAGGTTTTAGGAAGACGTGCTAAGGGTCCTGTCTACACCTGGAAGTGTAGTAGTATTTGTAGTGTGCGACAGGATTCCATCAATTTGCTTTGTGATTTTGTACGGTCATTTAATAAGAAAAGTTTGAAGCAGAAAATAAGGTTGTTGCAAGAATTAGATCCTTGCAGAGTGAGAGAAGTGACAGGTTTGCATGGTCATTCACTGGCTTGTCTTTCCAGGAGAGTATGCCAGAGTGTTTTTCATCATTTCAGGATGATAGCAGTGCATCATAATAAAGTGAGGAAATTAGTTAGAATGTTGTATTATGCTAAGAGTCCAGCAATTATGCTTAAACAATTATGCGCTGCTCTTTTGCATGGTTCTGAAGTAGATGTGAAGAATATTTGTGAAGAAATTGAGTTTTGTTACTTTGGAAGTAAAGAGGAGAATGTTGAAATTGACCAAGAAGAAGAGGGTAATGTGGAAGATAGTGTACAGGTTTCCAGTACAGATAATTTCCAGAGGGAAATTGCCACGTTTGAGGTGAAATCAAGTGAGAGGCCAAATTTCACTTGTGTGTGTTGTCGACGCACCTATTATAAGAATCAGACTAAGTTAGTGGATTTATATGCAAAAAGTGAAAGGGAAAATAATAGTGAATGGAAGGATTTCGCAACATACTTGATGGTAGAAAATTGTTTTGATTTGGGATTGGATCAACGTGTGTGTACTTATTGTTGTTGCAAATTAAATCAAAACCAGATGCCTGCTAGAGCAGTTCATAATAATCTGGAATTGGTTGAGATTCCTTCTGAATTGAAGGATTTAAATACTTATGAATCTATTTTGATTCAAAGTATCCATCCCTTTCAGGCTATTGTAAGAATGGAGCCAAAGACAGGGAAATTGCCTCCATCAGATTTACAGAGAGGATTAAAGGGAAGAGTTGTTTATTTGCCTCTAGATTTGAAGAAAAACATTAACACAATTGGAGTAGAAAAAGTGGAAGAGGAACCTCTGGTTATCTTAGTTAATGGGGTTCCGACAAAGAATAAGAAAATATGGCAAGATTTAGTAGATGTTAGGAAAGTTAAAAAGGCAACATTGTATTTGAAAAAAAATAATAAATACTATAAGAATGTATATGTTGCAGAAGAGGAAGTAAGTGAGGAAGAGGATAGCGATTTGTGTGCTGGTCAAATTGAGAAAGTAGAACCCTCTACTAGTGAAGAAATATATGAACATTATAGTGTTCATCCTTTGCATTCCAAGGAAGTCATGGGGAATGCTATTGAGTTGTTTCAAATGAAACAAGCGAAAGGGAGTCCCATTAGTGTTTGGGAGGAAAGTTTGGAAGCTCGGTGTTTCCCACAGCTTTTTCAAACAGGTCAGGGAGGAAAATATGATGAGCGACCTCATCAAATTCCTGCTTCTGAATACCGGACTTTGCGATTGTATGCAGGAGATGCTAGGTTTCGACAATGCATTCCTTATTTGTTTCATCTCCTGTTTGAAAGCGATCTGTCTGGACTGTCATATGCAGTGAACCACATCTTGAAAAGTGGTATACACATGCAAAACATCTCGGCAAGTGACTTTATGGATAAAGTCAATGTCCAAGACAGTATTTTGGATTCTCACCTGATTAATCTCATGGCGTGTCAGCGTGGTACTAATGAGTACTGGTACCGTCGTCATGGTGATTTAAAATGTATGCTGAGGAACTTAGGTACTCCCACATGGTTCCTCACTCTGAGCTGTGCCGAGTATGGCTGGGAAGACTTACTTGAATTTCTACGAGAGGCAAATGCTAACGTAGATAACATCGAATTCAAGACACCCGGAGAACTGTGCTCTTTGGATCCAGTCAATGTATGTAGGCACTTCAATCATAGATTTGAAGCTATGATGTCTTTCATCATGAATAAGAAGAATCCACCTCTTGGAGAGGTGTTGGATTTCTTCTGGAGAAAGGAGTACCAAGCAAGAGGTGCTCCTCATATACATATGTTGCTGTGGATCAAGGATGCACCTAAATTTGGAACGGATCCAGAAGACTCAGTGATGAGTTTCATCCAACAGTATTCTACGTGTGCTGTTCCAAACGCAAAGGAGAAGAAAAGCCTAAGAGAAAAAGTTCTGCGTTTCCAAAGCCATCGATGTGGAAAGTACTGCCGTCGTAAATTCCGAAACAAGGACAAGTTCTACACCAAATGTCGTTTCGGCTTTCCATGACCGGTGATTTGTAAAGGAAGAGTAAACAGTTTGATGTCTTCGCTGCGACACAATGTCATGAAGAAATCACCTAAAAACACATACAATTTGAAGAGGAACGAAGAGTCCAAGTACATCAATGACTACAACCCGGTGATTTTGTCCATGTGGAATGCTAACATGGATATACAGTTTGTGGCTGATAATTGTATGGCTGTGGCTCGGTATGTGACGTCTTACATCACCAAAAAAGAGAAGACAGAATTGAAGGATATGTGGGAGGACATTTCCCATGAAAAGAGCCTCAGCAAGAAGTTGTACAGTTTCAGTCTGAAGATGTTGTCGCATCGAGAAATCGGAGCGTACGAATGTTCTGACCGGTTGTCTTCAGCAAGTCTCTATGCCAAGTCCAGGAGTATCGTTTGGGCGAGTCTTGGTCTTGCTGCAACGCGTAATCGAGTTCTCAAACCTGTCCGGGAAATTGAGTATTTGGCGGAAAAGGAGCCAAACAGTACCGACATTTTGAAGACCAACATGTTGGATACATATTATCCAAATCGAAGCATTCACCTTGAGAATGTTTGTCTGTATGAGGTTCTTCAAAATTACATATTCAAGAGGAACATCAAATAAGATACTGAGAAAGGAGTGTATGCTGTAATAGGAAGTGAGGGATGTCTGGTCAAGCAAAGAAAATGCCACTTGGTAAACCATCGAAAATTGAGTGGCGAATCTCCTGAAAAAAAGGAGTTTTTCTATTTAGCACTTTTGCAACTTTTCAAGCCTTGGCGTGCAGAAGAGGAACTGCTTGGAGATTTTCTCTGTTACGAAGACTCTTTCAATGCCGCCAAGGAGACCATAGAATGTCCTGCTTTTCCCAAATATGTAGAAATGTTGAATGCGGAAATTGAGCAGGAAGCAACGATTGCAGCCGAGATTGCCAGAGACAGTTCTCAGGACAGTCAGAGTTCTGCTTCATTGAGTCAGGATCCACTAGGAGGACCTGTTATCGAAAATGAAGCTGCCACTGCTATGAATGAAGTGGAAAGAGCCATGGCACATGCTCAGGAGGATGCGGTTAACTTAGAAGAGTTGGAAAGACAACTCTACGTTGAGCAGAGGAAAATATATGACGAAGTTACCATGCAAATTGATCATGGATTAAGTCATGATAAGAAAGAGTGCTCATGTACGTCGTTGAAGCCTGTCCGACTGTACGTGAGTGGAGAAGCGGGAACTGGAAAAAGTTTCCTCATTAAAGCAATTTCATGCTATTTGCAGGAAAGGACAGAGTCATCGCTGTCTTGTGTTGTCACTGCTCCAACTGGACTGGCAGCACATAATATTAAAGGGATTACTTTACATCGTTTACTGATGCTGCCAGTGGAGCATGACAACAAATTACAATATCACAAGCTATCTGGAGATGCTTGTTTTGAAGTTTCAAGAATCTTGAGAAAAATGAAACTTCTTATCATTGACGAAGTAAGCATGGTTTCCAATGTCATGCTTGCCTTTGTGCATTTGAGAATGCAAGAAGTTCTCAAAACAGAGTATGATGTGTTATTTGGTGGCAAACACATCATTGTTTTTGGAGATCTTCTGCAGCTGACACCAGTGAAAGGGCAACCTGTGTTCAAAATGCTCACGCATGAAGATACCAGGAAGTGCCTAGGCAGCATTGGCAACGTCAATATATGGTTAAACTTCAATTATGATGAACTGCATGAAAATATGCGTCAGGCGAAGGATGAAGTTTACAAGACTATTCTACAAGATGTTAGAATTGGAAAAGTGACCGAGCATGGGAAAGAAGCTTTACATGCACGATTACTGTCAAATTTATATCCAGAACAAGATGTTGTGCCTGAGAATATTTTTCAGAAAATTACTGAGAAGAAATCTGGAATATGTTTGATGCCAACTCTTGCAGAATGTGCCAAATTTAACAACAAAATGTTGCATTTAGAAAAGCAAGAGATTGTGAAACTGGAAGCTATTGACAGAGTAGAGCATATGGGATCAACAATTATTTTGTCTGAGAATCTGAAAACAAAATTGGATTCATTAGAGAAGAGTATATCTAAAACTGCAGGTTTTGAAAAGACTCTGAATGTGTGCTTGAACTGCCGTATAATTTTAAGAAGGAATTTACATGTTGAAAGAGGTCTGGTAAATGGATCAATGGGTAATGTTGTTGATTTTGTGAAATACAGAAATAGAGATGGAATTGAATTTTTAAAAATTAAATTTGATGGCATTGAGGAAGTACAGCTAATTGCTCGTTGTTCTGCTAGATTTTTGCTTGTAAAAGACTTATATGTTCGCCGTAAGCAGTTTCCTGTTTGCTTGGCATATGCGGTGACAATCCATAAATCGCAAGGTTTAAGTGTAGACAGTGCATTGGTGAATATTGGCAGTTCTGTGTTCAAGGAGGGTATGGCATATGTGGCATTGTCACGAGTTAGAACTTTATCGGGATTGTACTTGATTGAGTGTGATGTCACAAACATTTGTGCTGATCTAGATTGTGTTAAGGAATACAATAGGTTAAGAAGAGAGTATGCGCCACATTTGCCTCAGTATCCTTTGTTTGAGAAACGTGTGGTAGGCCGGAAACGAAGAAATGTGACCAATACTGGGGAGGTTGTAGCAAAAAGACGAAAAGTCGATGAACCTAAAATTACAAGCAGAAACAAAAAGGATTCTGTTGAAGATGTTGTTGGTTTTCAATTTGAAAACAGTTCTGGTGTCAACTGCTATGCTAATGTAGTGGTTAATGTTTTGTTTTCTCTAGAAAATGTAAAAGAAGAGATTGTGGTCAATTCTGATCAAAGATTTTGCAGTTTGTTAAATTCTGTGTTAGAGAAATGTAGCACTGATAGAAGAAACATAGAAAGTGTGTCTGAAATTCGAAATCTGTTAGACAGATGTTCAGGCCAAACACAATTCTCTCAAAATATTCAGCAAGATTGTCAGGAGTTTTTAATGTATATGCTTGATGTATTACATGCTGAAGGTGTAGATGTAGATCAGCTGTTTGGGCTTTCTTATCAATGGCAGCATGACTGCGAGAACTGTATGGTATCAAGTACTACTAGTGTAGACTCAGAAAGATTTATATATTTAACTTTGCCAGACAGTAAATCAGTCTCCTTTAATAAGCTAGTAAAAGCAGCTGATCACAACATGGAGTGTAGCCAATGTAAATCTGAAATGATGTCCACATTATTTATACGAACATATGGCCAGTATGTCATTTTAATGTTCCAACGATGTAGGCCTGATGGAACAAAATTGACAACTTTAATTAAAAAATTTGTAGCTTCGCAGTTGTCAATATCAGGAAGGACTTTTGTAACTGCAGCAATTATATATCATGACGGCCCTTCAATAACATCAGGACATTACACAGCTTATTTAAAGTCTAGAAATGGCTGGTCATTCTGCAATGATTCTGTTTTAATTTTCAAAAAAAAATTGCCGTATGACCTTAAAAACTCTTACCTGGTGTTTTTAAAACCAAAGTTTTAGGGAAATAATCTCGGGATGTGCTCTGTGGAATTTCAAGAAGTTCTAATGGCTCCTACACAATTTGGCCTTGAGGATAAGTGTAGTTCAGAGACATAACTTCTAACCATAGGACTGGACGTCATGGAGAAATACGTGCACTTTGAATGAGTTCAGAAAAACTGTTTCTTTTTATAAGCTAATTGAAGCAGCCAATCAAAACATGGAGTAGAGGGAATGTAAGTCTGCAATGCTGTCTACTGTTTTACATTGCTTTGTGATTAAAAGTGATGTAGAGAATTAAATAATTGTAGTAGTCATAGAGGTAGTGTAAGTCTGCTTCATAGTAAGCAGTATCAGTGTCATAGGAAATGTAGAACATGACTGAGCAAGAAGGGGAAGATATTACTATTCCAGGATTGTGAAAATGATCTTCAACATTTTAATTCTGAAAGTTGCGGAAATGCCAAATGACGGGATTGGCTTACAAGAAATCCAAGAGTTATAAATGGCTCTGACCAGATTTGGCCTTGTGGAAACTTGTGGTAGAGAGCAAGAAGTCATTTATTGCATGTAACGTGTTTTTAAAAACGATGGAGATTTTCTTTCAGAAAGTGGCGGGCTGAAAGTAATAACAGCACAAAAGAGTGTAAGCTGTTCATAGGACATCCTTGGACGTCATGGAAAGTAAGTTAACTTTAAGGAGTTCTGAATTTTGATTTCTTATGTTGTATGGGTTTTTTAAACACAATCATTTTGATTGTGTTTTTTTCCCCCGCTGTTATATGATGAATACCTTCAAGTCACTGTTTTTAGTGAATTTTGATACATTCTGAGAACAGCAAAAATAAACCATTTAACATGTATAATTAATTCTGTACTGTTTGCATTTATGATGTATATGTAGAACTGTGTAGGAGGCATGGAGAAGGTGAGGCTTCTGTAAGTGTCAAAGTTGTTGCATGCAGTGCTGCACTTCTGCGTATTCTTTCATATGCTAGACTACATCTGCACAATTAGATACCTAAGCAAAGGAAACACAAGTGATGTGATTGTGAAATGAGCAAAATAAATTGCACGTATTTCAATTACATCACCTGTGTTTCCTATCATTACGAATCACATTGTGCAGATCAAGTTTAGGTCTGTCCAGGGAAACATAGGAGGTTTGGACTTTGTTGAAGAGTGCAGTGGACATGACTCACTTCATTGGTAGACCTTCACATGTATTATCTCCTCTGTACTCTTCAACAAGTGTAAATCTCATCTGCAACCCTGAGTAGGCCTCACCTCAAACAAACCTCTGGACAGTAGACATCTTATTGGCATCCTGAAGCAATTATTTAAAATTTTAGTGTCTTGCGACACTTTTCTGAAACAACAGCAATGCAAAAGATGCACCATGTTTTAAGATAGGCCTCACTTCATCTGCCTCAAGATACTGTTAGTTTAAAATGTATATCTTTAGGACTGTGTAGGGGGCCTGGAGAAGCAGAAGCTTCTGTAAGTGTCAAAGTTGTTGAAAAACTGTTTGTCCTTCAATCTTTTCCCTTGTCTTTTCTAATTTTTAAATACATGTTTTAATATTTTTCAAATGTTTGTTCTCTCTTTCACAGATTGAAAGTATAAAAACAAAAAGTGAGTAATTTAACGGCAATTATAAGGTAAATATTTTGTACTCTTTTCGTTACATTTCTATCACATTTAACTACTATTAGTTCCACTGCTTCATTTCTTTAACCCTCAGTTTCCTGCCTTTGCTACTTCCCTCATTCCTTTCTCTATTACCTACTTACTCAACTCCTTCCACTCTTTTTCTCAGTCCCTCTCTTCTCATAGTTCCTCACTCTTGTTCACTCACTCCGTCTCTATTACTCTTAGTGTCTTTGACTGATCACTCTATCACTACTTGTTCATAATGCTTTCTCTGTGTAGTTGAAGCACACTAAGGGGAATATTATGAACACAGCCAATAAAATTATTGCTCTTTTTATTGGCAGAAAACTGGTGCAAAAGTGGTTTTAGCGGCAGTTTTCTGCCACAAAAGCAGCTTTAGCGACACATTTCTGCCAATAAAAGCTGCAAAACTTTTATTGCCTATGTTGATGATATGGCTCTATGTTACTTACATTTCTTTGCTGTTTCAATTAATCTTTTTCTGTTATTTTTTGTTTTCTGTTTTCTATTTTTTCTCTCTGTTATTCCTCATGTTTTAATCTTATTTTGAACATTCACTCACATTCTCCAAGAAACTCTTCTTTGTTAATGTTATACTCTCTTTTTTTTTCTTTCACTTCGTTATCTATTTTGTTTTTCACAATTATACCCTCTTCTGTCTTTTCTTCGGTAAATAGATCTATTAAACAGTATCTTTTCTTTACTCCCTATAGCTGTCTTTCTTTTAACATCACTCTCTGTTTACTTTCCTTATACTTACACTTTTTTTTTTTTTTTTTTTTTTTTGGTTAGCTCCCGGTCCGCGTACCGGGAAGCTAACCCGGGAGCGAACCAAAAGAAATAGAGCTTGCCAGAGTGCTAAACATTCTAGCAATTTTTTTTGAAAGGGAAGGTAGTTCTGAAAAGAACTTTTTTTTAAATATTTTTGTTGTTTTATATTTTTTTTTTTTTTTTTGAACATTTTTTTGTTTTTTTTGTATTTTTTGAACGATTTTATATTTTTTTTGTTTTTTTGGGGGGGGGGGAAACAACAAAAAACAGGCGTTGAAAAGGGCTCAACAGGAGCAAAAAAAAATTACTGGGGGCGGTTAGGGCAATCATGGTGTTCATACGCCAGGTTGAGTGCATTGATGCTCATGTTGCCACAAGCTAATAATGCAAGACAGTGCATACATAAGTGAATCATGTGCCCAAAATTTTCTTGAATATTTGGCACAGTTTCCCGTGCCTCTTCTGGTGTTAGAGAAATCGGTATTGTTGGTCTGGCCACAGGAGTTGGTCTTGGATTGTCCTGCATATCCCTTATTTCCGCCCGGCCATAATTTAGTGGATGCTTCCTTGTCATGTGCCTGTGCATTGTGTGATTTCCATAGCTATATTTTTTGTCCGTCCCTCTGGACAATTGTTCTTTGCATATGAGGCAGGTGACATACCTCGCATTGACTTTTTTGTTGGCCACGAGGGATCGAATAAAATTGCCAGATGAAACTGGCTTTCTTTCTGGAAACCCGGGGCACCTCTTCTAAGAACTGTGGTTCTTCTCCCTCCTCATCCATTTCTTCATCTTCCTCCTCAGTGTTGGTAATGACCTGGGGAGGTGGTCCTCTCTTCCCATGAGGAGGTGGTGGTGGTGGTGGGGGTCCACCAGCTGAAGCTACCAATGAAGCCATTTTCCAACAAGCAAAATAGGTCTTCCTCTCACAATGATGAAAGTCAGAGTGAGGAAAGAAGGAGGGGTTTTCATCATTTGGGAAAAACAATACTTCTCAACCAATGAAAAGTGTTATTTTTAGGTCACCTGACCTAGCCTTACATCATTATGAAACCAAAAGTGAAATGAACCAATGAAAAGTTTTATTAACAAGTCACATGACCTCTCACGCTCATGTTACGCGCTGCGGAACGCGCCCCGGTTAGCTTCCGGGTCGCTAAGCTTCGCGCCTCGGTCCGCGCCCCGGGACACTTCCGGGTGCGCTAACGCGGTACGTCACAAGACGCATTACGCGGCAACGCGATACGTCGCGCTTTCGCGACGCGCCGCGGATCGCTTCCGGGGAGCTGCGTTTCGCGCCTCGGTCCGCGCCCCGGGGCACTTCCGGGTGCGCTAACGCAGTACGTCATAAGACGCATTACGCGGCAACGCGATACCGTCACTATGTTGATTTCTTACCGGTTCGCGGACCGGGTCGCGGCATCAAATTGAGCTAACGGGAAGCTTCCCGGTTCGCGGACCGGGAGCGAAACAAAAAAAATATTTTTAAAAAATTATTAATAAACATATAAAATATATTTTTGTATTTAAAGAAGAATACATTTTACAGCTATAGATATTAGCTTTTAAAAAACCAATGAAATTCACTGAAAAAACCATAGGTTATAGACCATATATAGTTAGGAATTTGCATTTACAAAACCTTGAAAATTCACTGAAAAAACCATAGGTTATACACCATATATAGTTAGGAATTAGCATTTAAAAACCTTATTTTACTCACACAAAACCATTGAAATTCCATATATAGTTAGTTGTACTAACTATATATCACGCACCCGCAATCCACTGCTGATCATGTCACATATTACATCATTCATGACATGGTCAGTGACATCACTGATGACATCACTGATGACATCTCAAATGACATCACTGATGACATCTCAAATGACATCACTTATGACATCACTGATAAAATCTCATTTGACATTACTGATCACATCACTGATGACATCATTCATGTGATAATACGATGAACCTCTTCAGACTCTAATATAACCTTAGATACACTCAGTGTAAACAGACACTCACAGACTGTCACTCATCCATGGAGTTACTTACACACCTAGTCAGTCATGCAAAGAATCAATCACAGCTCCATTTTCACAACTATACAGTTATACACACCTTACTTATTCAAACATATACTAAAACATATTTACTCACTTATACAATCCTGGATACAAGAGCACAATGATCCATACAGCCACTCACACATTCACTGGCTCTTATGCACAGTTATTTATATATGTCAACTCTCACATGTACTGTATTTTACATATGTACTTACTTTGACATGTAGCACTGAGATATCTATTCACTCACCAATACAGTCATGCACACAGTCAACCACCCATACAGCTGTTTCCACATGCACTTTTGAACCCATACATCTATGCACAGAGTCATACACCTCCCAGCCACCCACACACACTCTCAGTCTCCCATACAAATGCTTGGGCAACCAATCAATAACCCATATAGTTACTCATATAGCTACTGATCAACACATGCAGCAGTTTACAGAACAACAGACATAATGATGCACAAATTAAGACAGTTTAGTCACTAACCCATGCACTCAGTGAGACACATTTAACCACTCACTCATACAGTCAGTCATGCACCTACTAAATCCTTCATCCAGACACTTATACATCCACTCATTCTTAAATATGTAAGACATATTTTAACTTTACAGAAAAATACAGTCACTGGATGTTGTCATCAGTGATGTCATCAGTGATGTCATTTGAGATGTCATCAGTGATGTCATCAGTGATGTCACTGACCATGTCATGAATGATGTAATATGTGACATGATCAGCAGTGGATTGCGGGTGCGTGATATATAGTTAGTACAACTAACTATATATGGAATTTCAATGGTTTTGTGTGAGTAAAATAAGGTTTTTAAATGCTAATTCCTAACTATATATGGTGTATAACCTATGGTTTTTTCAGTGAATATATATATATATATATATACACGCTCCAAGGTTGCCCTGCATAGGGAAGCACTCTGACAACTGTTCTTTTACAAAGCCTTTATTCGGTACAGGATGAGCAGGGATGTCGATTGCTTGAGCAGTTCAGTTGCGTCTCAAAGCCTGACGCGTTTCGAAGTATTTCAAGCTTCTTCCTCAGAGGCACGGACGCGCTGAAAACATGTGCGTTCTGTGGACCGGCATTTAAGTGCTGAATGACTCGCCCTGGATGGGCCCCTCCCCTCACTTCAAATAAAGGATTCTGGGTTATGAATACACCCAAAAACCCGGTCAGTATTGGCCGATTGTCGTGTTGGGAGAGAGGCATGCTGGGTCATGAAGTCCACACTGATTTAGATCAGTCCCGCTTGATGAGCTGCTGCCTATTACAGGCCCCCAGATGGGCCTCGATATCCATGCGCCTCCTTTAATCCGCAACAGTTGTCCCAAAAGAGGTCCGATGGATGTCAAGCCTCCTGTCCCCCACTCAAGGGGTGGTGCCTCCCGATGGCTGGACTTGCCGCCTATAAATACACGCTCCAAGGTTGCCCGGCATAGTGAAGCACTCTGACAACTGTTCTTTTACAAAGCCTTTATTCGGTACAGGAGGAGCAGGGATGTCGATTGCTTGAGCAGTTCAGTTGCGTCTCAAAGCCTGACGCGTTTCGAAGTATTTCAAACTTCTTCCTCAGAGGAACGGACGCGCTAAAAACATGTGCGTTCTGTGGACCGGCATTTAAGTGCTGAATGACTCGCCCTGGATGGGCCCCTCCCCTCACTTAAAATAAAGGATTCTGGGTTATGGATACACCCAAAAACCCGGTCAGTATTGGCCGATTGTCGTGTTGGGAGAGAGGCATGCTGGGCCATTGTTACCGCTTTTTCTTTCCTGGATCTTGTGGTTTCCGTCACTGTCTACTGCAAGATAAGTGGAAAATATTCACCAACAGCAATCCATTCCTCAAACCTTGGGTAAGCTGCATGCTTCAATTTTTATTTCAAGAAGTACTCACCGTCCATTTGGTGGTCTGTGTAGGATTTTGCTTGGAGACTCTTGGCTCTGGAGCATTGTCACTTGTACATTGGATGCTAAAAGACAGTGCAACAAAAGAAGATACTTTACTACGGTACAGAGACTTGTGACTATGTATTGATAAGAAACAATTGCATGTGGAAAGCTATTTTCTAACCTTTTCATTTTTTCTGTTGGATTACTCTAGGGGTCATTCATCCTTAAGTGTTCTGGACCTACTGTCTTTTTGAGTTTTCAGGGTTGTCAGCGAGGAAAGAGGGAAATCTTGGGTAAGAGTTGTATGGTTGTGTAGGAACTACGTAATAATAAAAAATTTAGATATCAGGGGAAGGTGACAGTGTTCCTTTTGTGTTTTCTAGATTACTGATGCTAGAAGGTTGTGAGCACATTCAATCAGTTGTGGGCATTCTGCACAGACCCCGGTTCTTCAGCTCTGTGGCTTTTCTTTTCTCCAAATCCCATTTCCCCTGAGGGCTGTTGTGATTTGGGAAGTGTGAAATTTCTCCCAGTTATAGCAGGGCTTGGGAGACACTGGAAGCTGGCTTCTGGATAATCAGCTCACATTTACAAAATCTGATGCAACTTCTTTAAATACTGCTTGCATACATTTGTGACAAAACAGCAGGCCCAAGTATATTCCACTTGTCCGAGCAAGATAGAGTCCCAGAACTCACCACTATCTGACATCATTGCAGTATTAGTATTGTTACAAAATGAGACAAGGGACTTGAGACAGGCAGTTCACCAATCCCAAAGTGAAACTCAGAAATTGATTCAGTGATTAGATGACTTGCAAGGCGGCATCAGTGATCCTGGCCCACATCCTAAAATACTGTCCTATTAAAAATTACCTAAGAAATCATTGTTAGAGCTCCCTACCTTTGTTTATACTGATTCACAAGGGTCTGATGTAAATAAGGGAGCTTCTGGTGCGGACATATCAGTGAGCCCAAAAGTCCAAGTAGAACCGCTCAAAGTGTTCGGTTGGCCTGACCTGAATGCTTCTTTGGGGAACCATCCAAATTTGCTACCTTTCCTAATCAGTGTCAGTTGCACTTCAAGTGCAAACCCAATTGCTTTCTCAATGTAAATCAAAGGTGGCATTTGTGCTTTCTAATTTAGGAGAAACTGCAGCTACATGGTCCCTACCACTTTTATGCAGTAAATTGACACAGAATTATTAAACTTGAAACAAGGCAATAAAGACCTAAGCACATACTTAACCACCGCTAATAGGTTGGTAGTGCAGTCAGGCTGGCCTAGAAAAAAAAGGGCACCTCTGTTTCACCGAGGATTGAGAGATGAGTTAAAGGACTTATTAGCTCAGTTAGTGAATCAGCCTGAGGACTAGGACGAATTGATTGATTAGTTGAAAGTAGGTCAGCTGAAGTAAGAAGTGAACCAAGACAGATAGTGTCAAGGGAAAGGTGATCAGAAGCTAAAAAAGAGGACAAACCTGAACCAATGCAGATGAGAGGCCTTCATGGCCCTCTTTCTTCTGAAGAGCGGCACGGCGAAAAGAGAAGAGATCATGCCTATACTGTGGAAATGCAGGTCACTTTTTAAAAGATTATCCTAATAACCCCAAAGAGGAAGTTAAGACACCATCCTCTTCTTTCAAGCCATCGGGACACAAAGAGGCCAGGTAATTGAGGAGACCAAATTGCTGCGTACTGTAGATACAAACATTTTTGATTTGGGTAACACCAGAAGGAAATACCCTATTAAGCATTTTCACATTCCTGTTAGTGTAGAAAGGAAATCCAAGTCTAAGGCCTCCATTAATGTTCTGATTGACTCTGATGCCACAGGTAATTTTATGGGTGCAGTTTTTGCTTGTAAAGTGGGTATCCCTATTCTACCTCGACCTACAGTGGAGAACATTCATACAGTTGATGGACGGGAAATACTGTCTGGCCCTATGAATTCCTGTACAGACCTTTATAACTCTCCATGGACAATGAACATCATGAGTTGAACAGGTTTGATATCATAACTTCCCCCAATTTCAGACCATTCTAGGAGTAGTGTAGGTCTACCAGCATAACCCCACTATAGATTGGGTAAATGGTTCTCTTACCTTCCCCTCTTCTTATTGTCAACAGTACTAAGACCACTTCCTGGGTTTTCAGAACAAACTTTAAGTGCCATAGGTAAATCGAGTGTAATAATTCCCAAAGAATATCAGAGTTTTTGGGATGTGTATGATAAAAACAAAAGGGTCAGGTTGCTCCCACACAGACCCTACTACTGTAGAATAGATCTGCAACCAGGGGCCCAATTACCTTGCAGTAGCATCTATGCTCTGACCAAAAAAGAGAACAAGTATCTAAGACAATATCAGGATGACCTTCTGTAGACTGGGTTCCCCAGTTTCTTCTCCTCTGTGTTTTGCTACTTTTTGCTACTTTTTTACTGAGCTTCATATCAGAGGGGCTTATCATTTGGTACAGGTCAGAGAAGGTATGAATGGAAGAATGCTTTCTGTTCTAAGTATGTTATATTTTAATGTTTGGTAATGCCATTCAGTCTCTGTAATGGTCTTGCAGCTTTTCAATTCTTTATTAATGAGGTATTACATGATTACATTAATGGCTGTGCAGTGGTTTATACTGATGATATTTAGATTGTTTCCAAAACCATGGGAGAACATATAAGTCAGGTTAAAAGTATCTTGATGAAATTAAGGCTACATAAGTTGCTCACAAAGTTAGAAAAGTGTATTTTCCATGTGGTGGAGATTGATTGTCTGAGATTCATTATTTCAGCATAACAAATACAAAGATCTGAAGAAGGTAGAAGCCACTCAAAAGTAGAAATCAACTCAATCAGTTAAGGAAGTGCAGAGTTTTTTAGGCTTTGCTCATTGCTATAGAAGGTTTATCAGCCAGTTCTCAGCTTTGGTCTAGTCGATTACCAGGCTTCTGAAAAAAGGGGTGTGTTTTCATTGGACATAGGAGGCAGGAAAAGGCTTTCAGACCCTGGAAAAAATAGTTCATCATGGCCCTATTCCTTAGGCATTCAGATCCCCCTCAACTACTCTTCCTTGTTGAGGCAGATGCATCCCTGATAGCTGTGAGTGGAATACAATCCCTGGGACATTCTGTTATGAATCAGAGGCCTCCATTAGCTTATTATTCTAAAGAATTAAGTCCAACTGAATCTAATTATACTGTAGGAGACAGTGAATTATTGGCAGCCCTAACCTTCTGAAGAAATTTAGCTATACTAAAATCATGCACACCAACAATTCTGTTAAGGCAATACAAAACAATGACTTTAGTACCTGATGATCAGAAATGTCTCTTTGCTGATCTCTCCCTGTCATTAACAAATCAATTGCAATGCACAACCAACTTAAGGAGACAGGTCATGATAAATATAGTCTTTGGTTGAGTTAAGGGTAAGTTTTTTCAAAAATATTCAAAAGGGCAATACATTATTAATAAACATTTATTATTTAGGAGTGCAGGACAGTCTAATTAGTTGGGCTTGCCATAAGGTGAAAAAGGAGCTGTGGAAAAGTTCAGCAAGCACATGAGCCACAACAGCTCATGGGTAGTGTCCCATCGAGAAAGAGTCCAAGATTGGCGAACACAGCATATGTATTAGCCGGGAAAAGAGCAATTAGATTCTGCATAAGTTCCCAGCAGAAGGATGCAGGGAATCAAATAGTAGTCTTCGGGGTCTGTCAGAGAACCACCATTGATCCATCAAACCAATCTATAATATATTCTTCTAGTTTCGGTGTGACACCTCCTTGGTCACCTCATTGTATGAGACCACTCAGTCCATTAGTCAGTTCGTATAAGATGATTGTCATCCAGCACAAAGGAAGACACATATTATAGAAAGAGGTGGTAATGATCACGTAAGTTGTCAGATCATCCAGTATACGTAAACTTTGAAAAAATGTTCCTTTTAAATATGAGTGTGTTGAAGAGGACAGTTTCCAATAGCAGATGTTCCCAGAGTATCAACAGGCCTTGTAAGCAAGTGAGAACTCTCCTAGTAAGACAGTTTCGCTTTACATTGAAAGTTTAGGAACACTTCTCACGAGTGTAAGACAAAGTAGATTAAGAAAAATGCAGGCCTCTAATAAAGTTAATTTAAAATATGCAGAATATAATGTAACGGAAATATACGTTTCATAGGGTAAATCAATAGACTAAAAATCCTTTTAATTATAAGCACTCAGAATATGTTATTTGTTGGATTGCAAAGATCACATGTAACTATGCAACATTACTGTATTTTCAAAATTCTAACATATAAAGTTATTTCAAATCATAAAATGTTTTATATTAAACATACATATATGAAGATCATTGTCTGACGGTTTCAGATCATTTGCACTAAAAATGGCTATGCAGCATCAGTTTTCTTATCTCATTCGATGCACAATTTCACATATGCAAATATGATGAAATTTGGAATTCATACGTTAAATTATCTAGATTACATTAGATTTCATTAATTCTTTACACACATTACTATTTCAATGAGGATTATACGTAATTTCATAACATTTCAGTACATCACTTTAACTTTTTACCACACTTTGAAATAACATCTGGTTAATAAAATATGAATCTATATTATCAAAATAAATATGATTTAATCTATTCTACAATTATCTGCACATTTTTACAATTCAGGAACTAAGTTCTCTTACATTTATTTTTCATGTTTCTTTAACATGTGATTAGTGTACGTTTATTCATAGGTTACTCAAAACGTCTCACAATTGGTTTATGTGTCAAGCAAGGGTTCTGACAGCTTTTCAGCTTCATCAACACCAACTATTAATGTTGCATTCAAAACACTGGTCAGCAATGCTGTAAAACAGCACTCCTTCTAACAAGATAAGGGCACCTTTGCAAAGAAATCCCACGCTTGGTCATTAATTACATGTATGAACATCTAAGGCTTAAAAAAATGATTAATGTTCCCATGCATTTGAAAATGAAACAATTTTATACAGAATGGGCTGCTTCCCGACAAAGGACCTAACCCCCAGGTGGAAAGAAATTCGGCCAAAATAAAATTGCAGACTATGTTGCAATGAGAAGGACTCAATTCTACATATCGTGTATGTTTGTGTGTGTGTGTGTGTGTGGGTGTGTGTACATGTGTGCGCACAGACCTGAATGATCAATGAAGTACATTTTTAAGAACATGCTTTAATCAGCACCATATTATGTAAGCACATGCAATTGAGCTATAGGTAGGCAAAATGTATGGGCTTGGTTACACAGATGTTCACTATGTACATCACTTGATAATAATGCACATAACACTTTGCCAAATTGCACATCAGCTTAAATAATATTATCCAGATATAACATTTTAAATATATGTTAATGTTGTTTTGTGATGTCTGTTTTAACTTGTCTTGTAAAGGTTCTTATTAATCACACAATAAAAAATGAAATGATAAATGGCCTGCACATAAGTATATCTACACATGCATACACACTTTTGTGAACTGGGCCAATAAAATTATTTACAGATGAAAGAACGTTATGGTTTTAAAAAATAATTTAAATTAAGCCATTCTAAACATTTAAATATTATACCACCCTCACTATAAAATTAAATATACAGAATACAAAGTAATGTATGATAATATTACACTATAGCAGCATAAAACAGAAATCAACAGAAATATGTAATTCATAACAATATAACTGTATACCACCCAAAACTTAGATTTTCATAAAATAATAAAGAAATTACAGCTTAGCAGCTGAAGAACCCTTGAAGGAGAAATCCAATTCTACGTGTACATTTCCAACCTAAGAAAAAAACATAATCCCATAAAAAACAAACTAATATTAAAAAATAAAATTATTAATCCGTTGATAAAATCCATATAATAACCTTTAAATCCCCAGAAAACCAGAAAAATACATTTAAAACAGAACCGCTCCAGGAAAACTGAAACATACAAAGAAAATGAGTGTAAAACTTTGGATATATAAATTATTTGAAAAGGAAACATACTCTCAAACAAAAAATCTACCTCACAAAAGTCGATATTACCTGCATTCACACCTACAAAAACGAACAGTGCCCAAAGTCATACAAACCCATCCTATATCACATAACTAGAATTATGATACACGTGAACAACCCACTACACTACACACTAGGCCCTAATGCAGTTATTAAACTTAGTAAAATGATTTAAGACACTCAACTAGCCAAGACACTATTATGCTAACCTTCACTAACCTTAATTTAGACCCACCTAACCTAGCACTAATAGTTAAAATCGAAAAAGAAATACCCTCATCTGGAACGCACAGCTGCATGCCTAGAATGCCATCTGTGTTGACAGTTCCTGCATATTGCAGAAAAAAATCAGACTATAGAATATGGTGATAACAAAATGGCAGCAAAATGGAAATTAAAAAAGACTTTACTTACACTTACTCTAAAATTAATGGAAGCATTTTAAAAATTATTTTACAAAATCCAAATACTGTATTTAAAAATGTTACAAGTTGTTTACAACATTAACACACTTTTCACTTAATAGCTATTTGGAAATCTCACCCCACAACTTCCCAGGGAGCCTAATCAATTTACGATTTGGTTTACATACGTTTAATGAAATCCTCCTCCTAAATAGGGGAGTATGTCCAGATCAAAATAAAAATTCTTATTAAATGGACATTATGTGATTGTTTCTATTGATTCAGTACCCCTCTTCTTCACCCTTCTTGTCCCTCTCCCATGCGGATATGATTCCTTTCCTTGAAAATGGAACGTATCGTAATGTATCCTTACATATGATTATTGTAGAAATCTGTGGTCACCATCCTATGTCTTTCCACTGTTGCTTTTTCTTTAAAACTGTTTATAAAGACATAGCAAAAAAATATCCTATTAAAATCACTAATGGTATGCTTTAGTCATGCACCTCTGGGGTTCCCACACTAGTAGATTAGGTTATCAAATATTTGGTCCTAATAAATCGCCATTTACCTGTTCAAGAGCACATACAGCAAGAAATATGTCGACCTCTAGATGAACTCCAGGATCATTAATACCTCAGGGGTTCCCCTTGTTTTTAACTCTGAACAAGTTCATCCACTAAGAATAAAGGTAATTCGGTTAATTTCCAGTTTAATAAAATATGTTGGCCCACACAAAGCAACGGGCAACTGCCGGTAGCCAGGCAATCAACTGACAATCTGACAGAGAAAAGATCTCCAGCAAAGTGCCCCCTTATGAGACATGTTGGACATTGTAGAGTGTGCCCAACTAAAAACACGACCCGATAATAAGGCATGCAACTTCAGTGGGTCAAAGTCTGTGCATTCTATAAAGTGTGCCTCTGTTGGCCTGACATTGGCTCTATAACCAGAATTTGGAATACAGGACCTCGATTATGGAACTGCACACACTTTTTTGAATAAGTACCAGGCCTAGACAGCTCTGTTACAGACTCTAAGGGTCCGATTCACAAAGGTAATCTGAGACAAAAGTGTAACTTTACGGCTTTTGGTATTCACAGGGGTCCCTTAGGAGTCGTATCTTTACATATGCAATCGGGCTGGAATCTCCAACTCAAGCCTTACTCGTCGGCTCAAGCCGTATTCACCGGCTCGGCCCCCGAATCTACGACTTGGGCCAGATGATGAGTAATCACAAAAAAGAACCTTAGGAATGTGAGCTAAAGGGTAGGGGAGGTCATGAAAAGCAGTTTAGGTTGGGAAAAGGGTATGGCCAGACACTACATCACATCCCAGAGATGTTTGCTCCTTTGCATCATGGTACATGCACTCCACAATTTGTGCTACCCTCAGTGTTGACTGTAGTGTTACACCAAAGTTTGGTGTAATACTACAGTCATCAATGAGTTTATAAGGGTGAAGACCACACCCACTACCTCCATTAGCAACAAGCAAAAACGAGGGCACAGGCACACCACAAATTGCAAACATAGTACAGGCCCAATTCAGCCCCACGGGCACCTAGATGATCTGGTGCTCCTGGCTGTGAAATTCTGTGAAACGCTGTGGAGACTGGTGGACAAGGCCGGGGTACAGATACCCTCCCATTTGGAAGACCCAATATAGAGCATTGGGAGCAATGACCTGTGTCCCCGCAGGAGACTACAGTCCCCGCAGAGTGGAGACATGTGGCGGCCTGGACCGGGAGTCCTAGTGGATAAGGTGATATCCCAGTTGGACTGCCGCGCCAGATATCCAGCACTCTGACTCCCATTTAATAATATATGATGATGCATGGGGACAAGAGTTTTTTTATTTGTCAGGTTTACCTCCTCCATAGGCAGAGTAGAGCTACTCTATTGGAGGTGGCACCCTCATCGGGGTTATGGCCTCCTGGCAATGATAGGTGGGTGTCCCGGTGAGGTTTGATTCCTCCCGTAATATTATTTAGCATATGGTACAATAGTCTGCCTTGGTAAACTGTCACTGTTAGTAAATGAGTTACAAATATGATGTCTTAAGTAAAATGATATTGTTCAAGGTTGCACAAACATGGGAAAACAAACATGCTTTTCACATGGTATTTACCTGGGGAGGTTACAGGAGGGTGGAGGGAGAGTTGATTTTAAAATATGTTGAGTTATATATGACATGTTTAGCCAACAGAGGTATAAGCTGCATACACAGGACAGGCAGTTAATATGACTGGACCCGCTAGATGGTCTGTTTGGTACTGTACCCAGGTCATGCAAATTAGTCTCAAAATGTTAACATGGAGTGCTAGAGGTATCAATGACCACACAAAAACATACAGAGTGCACTATGGCGTTTCTACAAGAAACTCACTTAGTAGATAAGGAGGCAGAGAAGGTCCAAAAGAAATTGAGAGGTCAAATGTACTCATCATCTACTCCTCCTACACTAGGGGAGTGTCAATCCAGCTGTCCCCTGGGGGCCCTTTTTCTCAGTGTTGCACCAGAACTGATGTAACAGGGTACTATATTCTTATATATGGCCCACTAAACGGAGCAGACATATGCTCTCTTAATATATATGCCCCATATATGCCCAAAATACAGATGACTCCTTCTTATACCCAACCGTTATGGAATTATTTACACCCTACTTGGATAGACTGCTCATATAGGCTGGCGATTACAACTGCAAGCTGGACGGGGAAGATACCAGTACTGTCCCCACACAAAATAAAACATTACGTGAACTCTAAGCACTAATATGACTTCATTAAACTGCATAGATATATGGCCGGTGCTTCACCCTCCTTTGGGTAAATACTCCTGCCTCTTGGCTACGCATGGAATCTATAGTAGACTATAATTGTATAATAGGGATAGTGGGGAAAATAGAAACAGCTCAATATCAATACAAGTTCCTGTCCGACCACACACTGATGAAGATGGGATACTGCAGTGCTCGACCCAACCCCTTTGTTCCCTTATGAAAGCTTTGACCAGAGGCCCTAAGCAATACTATATTTAATATGGAGTTTGGGGAGGCGATGGAGTCCTACTGTGAAGACAATTGGGCCTCAATGGCTAATAGGGCTAATGAATAGGAGGCCTTTAGGAGTGTGATGAAGGGGGAATACATAAGCAAAATGTTTGGGTTACGGCACCAACTAAGTCAGACAGAGAATGCATCAAGAAGAACGGGTGTCCCAACTACAGGGGAGGGCAAATAGGGGTGCAGAAAAAGCCCTGAGTGAAAAATGGAACGAGCTGGACAAATTTACAATTAGAGAATACAGACAATGATTATACAGGGAGGGTGATAAAGTAGGAACACTCTTTACATGGTTACTTCGTAGAGAACTTCCAAATTCCCAACTACATTAGCTAAAGGGATCAAATGGGATGCATATATCCACACACAGTGGCTTTGTGGACTTTCCGCTGCTACCTGGAAAATATTTATAAGTGTCCTCATGGGATGGCAGTGCCTCTCTGAGAGGATTTGTTGACCAATATACAAATGCCACATCTAATAGAGGGCCAAGTGGATTTATTGGAGTCTGATAGAGGGCCAAGTGGAGATATTGGAGACAGACATGATGCGACAGGAATTAGGAGTGATACAGCAAACAGATGATGGACGGAATGCTGACAATGCAAACATTCTCCCCAGTCAAAAGATCTGGGTTAAATCCATCATTCTTTTGCCCACTACGCCACGCCAGTTTGGGCCCAGCCATGTAGAAATCAGTCTTGACCCTGTGCCTCATGGGAACAGTCCAGACCGAACTGCCATGCCAGGTCCTCCCTGGACCGGAAACAAGCCTCCAGGGACCGGTTTCAGGGTATGCCACCCTTCTTCAGTCAGGCTAGATTGAATCCAGTGGCACAGTGAGCAAGGGACCCACATCTGGGGGCATACCCATCACACTTAGGGCGAAAAGTGATACAGCAAACAAATGATGGACGAATGCTGACAATGCAAACATTCTCCCCCAGTCAAAAGATCTGGGTTAAATCCATCGTTCTTTTGCCCAATACACCACGCCAGTTTGGACCCAGCCGTATGCAAATCAGTCTTAACCCTGTGCCTCATGGGAGCAGTCCAGACCAAACTGCCAGGCCCAACCTGGACCGGAAACAAGCATCCTGAGACCGGTTTCAGGGTATGTCACCCTTCTTCAGCCAGGCTAGCTTGAATCCAGTGGCACAGTGAGCAAGGAACCCAAGTCTGGGCATACCCATTCCACTTGGGGCGGAAAGTGATACAGTAAACAAATGATGAACGGAATGCTGACAATACAAACATTCTCCCCCGGTCAAAAGATCTGGGTTAAATCCATTGTTCTATTGCCCACTACGCCACGCGAGTTTGGACCCAGCCATATGCAAATCAGTCTTGACCCTGTGCCTCATGGGAAAGGTCCAGACCGAACTGCGAGGCCAGGTCCTCCTGGATGTATGACATTGTTCTGCATTCTGTCCATCAATTGTTCTTTTTGCATTTGTCACCCCGAGCGGGACGGGTATGCTCAGACGTGAGTCCCGTGCTCTCCATGCCACTGGAGTCAAGCTATCCTGGCGATGAGGGCTGAAGGCCCGACACCGGTCCTAGGATGCTTGTTTCAGTCCAAGGAGGACCTGGCCTGGCAGCTTGGGCTGGACGGTTCCCATTGGTCGCAGGGTCAAGACTGATTTGCATATGGCTGGGTCCAAACTGGAATGGCATGGTGAGCAAAAATACTATGGATTTAGGGCCAGATCCCTGTCCTAGGGTGAATGTATGACATTGCTCTGCATTCTGTCCATCAATTGTTCTTCTTGCATTTGTCACCCGAGTGGGACGGTGTTCTGCTCGATTTTCCCGGCCCTCTTTGGAGGAAAGGTGATTGATGGTGACTTCAGTCTCTTATCATTCCAGTGTAAGGGTTAGAGTAGTGGATAGAGCCTATTTACAAGGCACTTTGACATGATTCTGTATCCTCCTCCCTAGATTAGGGCTTATACATATAGGCTAGGGGATAGATTCGCTAGTATTAGGGATAATTCGTCCTTTAGTTAGGGTATTAGTATACTTTCCATGGAGTTATGCTGAATTCGGGCCTGGTAGGCCTCAAACGGGAGAGACTCCATTTTCTTTCTGCCCCGGCAGCTTGGGATGCTTCTAGGTCAAGTGTAATGTTTTAGTTACGAGGTGTTGTTCGCTTGGAGAGAACCGGTTCAGGCCGGCCCTTGTCGAAGGATTGTATTTTTCTTCATACCGAAGACACAACATCAGGCCGGCCGGCTGGGAACGTGTCCTTGGTACGGGGAGGTACAAGAATTTGGTGGGCGGCAGGTTACTGGCTGGAATTTTCCATGAAGAAACACGCTTCTATATTAGTGAAAGCCCGAGATAGTTGGGCAGTCAGTTTTGTAGGCGGCATCTGGCCGTTAGTAGAAAGCCTATCACTTATTCCAGGGAAGACAGACGCCATTCTAAAGGTGGAGAAGAATCGAGAAACATATACTCTCCTAGCAGACCAGCCAGGGAAGGAGAGTAGCTGATGAGAGGAAGGTCCCAGGGGCTTGGAGAAGGGTGAAGGGAACAGCGCATAGCGGTGCAGCCGTGTATCCGTGATTGCGGAGGTGTGACTTCAAGACGAACCAAAGCCCAGACGAGAAGGGAACCTAGATGACTGCTGACTGTGGACTTCATATTAATAAGGTGATGTCGACCCTTTCTTATTAGAGTGTACAGCCTAATCTTTTACTTTTCTTTGCAGGCTATGTGTTGTAGTGTGGTGTTATGTGTTTGTTTATAACGATGGGAAATAAAGTACCCCAGTTCTTAGTGAACAGACATGTGCCGTGTGTTCTTGTATGAGAGGGTAACCTATTCTTCTAGTCAGATGCTGCTATGTGAACAGATGCTAATCCTGATCAGGTAAGTGGTAACTGAATAAGGGAGGGAGGAGCCCCTTGAATTAGCGACCATACTGCACATTATCTAAATTGGCAACCCTTGTGTGTTCGGGAATACTATGGTTCTATACCCCTGATGAATAGTAAGATCGATCCCTTTGTATAATGGTAATCATAGGATAAGCTGCCGTCTGGGTAGGTTGTCTGGGTCTGTATGGGACCGCGAGGCCGCCGATTCTGATACTGCCGTCTGGGTAGAGAGGTCTGGGTTCGAATGGGACCGCGAGGCCGCCGATTCTGATACTGCCGTCTGGGTAGAGAGGTCTGGGTTCGAATGGGACCGCGAGGCCGCCGATTCTGATACTGCCGTCTGGGTAGAGAGGTCTGGGTTCGAATGGGACCGCGAGGCCGCCGATTCTGATACTGCCGTCTGGGTAGAGAGGTCTGGGTTCGAATGGGACCGTGAGGCCGCCGATTCTGATACTGCCGTCTGGGTAGAGAGGTCTGGGTTCGAATGGGACCGCGAGGCCGCCGATTCTGATACTGCCGTCTGGGTAGAGAGGTCTGGGTTCGAATGGGACCGCGAGGCCGCCGATTCTGATACTGCCGTCTGGGTAGAGAGGTCTGGGTTCGAATGGGACCGCGAGGCCGCCGATTCTGATACTGCCATCTGGGTAGAGAGGTCTGGGTTTGAATGGGACCGCGAGGCCGCCGATTCTGATACTGCCGTCTGGGTAGAGAGGTCTGGGTTCGAATGGGACCGCGAGGCCGCCGATTCTGATACTGCCGTCTGGGTAGAGAGGTCTGGGTTCGAATGGGACCGCGAGGCCGCCTATTCTGATACTGCCGTCTGGGTAGAGAGGTCTGTGTTCGAATGGGACCGCGAGGCCGCCGATTCTGATACTGCCGTCTGGGTAGAGAGGTCTGGGTTCGAATGGGACCGCGAGGCCGCCGATTCTGATACTGCCGTCTGGGTAGAGAGGTCTGGGTTCGAATGGGACCGCGAGGCCGCCGATTCTGATACTGCCATCTGGGTAGAGAGGTCTGGGTTCGAATGGGACCGCGAGGCCGCCGATTCTGATACTGCCGTCTGGGTAGAGAGGTCTGGGTTCGAATGGGACCGCGAGGCCGCCGATTCTGATACTGCCGTCTGGGTAGAGAGGTCTGGGTTCGAATGGGACCGCGAGGCCGCCGATTCTGATACTGCCGTCTGGGTAGAGAGGTCTGGGTTCGAATGGGACCGCGAGGCCGCCGATTCTGATACTGCCGTCTGGGTAGAGAGGTCTGGGTTCGTATGGGACCGCGAGATCGTTGACTATAGGAGGTGCAGGGTATGTATCTTAGGAATTCCCTGTCCTTAGGGGGTAGATACCTGTTGTGAATAGGTCCTAGGGAGGGGCAGAGGGTAACGTTCTGGCTGAGTCAGTGAGGCTCTGATGAGCTGGTTCTATCTAATCTGAGAACCCAAGCAGAACAGACGGGTATGCTCAGACGTGAGTCCTGTGCTCTCCATGCCACTGGAGTCAAGCTATCCTGGCTGATGAAGGCCGAAAGCCCGAAACTGGTCCTACAATGCTTGTTTCCTGAATGCAGTTCAGGCTGGACTGTTCCCATTGGGCGCAGGGTCAAGACTGATTTCCATATGGCTGGGCCGAGGTTGACTCTAACCAGGGTGTAGGCACACCTCAAGTTGTAAGAATATAGCAGAGGAACAGATTAAAAGGTAAGGGGTATTTAGAAATATGCAATAATACATGACCATACTAACAAACCAATTGATCTTTTTATCAATGTCACAAGCCTTCAAGAAATAGGAATGTCAATGGACACACGAAAGAAAAGAAAAATTAATGCTTCTGTTTGTGGCTCACTCTACACCAGTGACTGAATCATTCAATGGATGGATACCAATATATTCACTCAGTAGCTTATTCACATATGCTTTGCATCTCCACAAATAATGGCTGGATTGGGAGTTTAAGTAAAAGTAGTGCCTTAATATCTGAAATTCCTGTCTTTTTAGGTTTGTGCAGTAGCTGCTACTGACCCCTTCGCCAACCTTGCGAAGCATTAACTAAAGAACAACAGGATTTCAGGTTTAGGAATCAAGTGCATCACACTTGTTGTACTTTGCCATCTCCACTCTGCCGCTGAATCCCATGTACTAGCATACATAAGAAAATGCCACAGACACTTCCCTTGAGATATTCAACACAGAATTCCTCCCCATTGGCTCCTCCTCACTGTGCCACTGGATTCAAGCTATCCTGGCTGAAACCTCGAAACCAGTCCTAGGATGCTTGTTTCCGGTCCAGGGAGGACCTGGCTTAGCACTTCAGGTTGGACTGTTCCCATGAGGCACAGGGTCAAGACTGATTTGCATATGGCCAGGTCTAAACTGGGATGGCACGGTGAGCAAAAGAATGATCTCTTGACTGGGGGTGAATGTTTTGATTTGTTCTGCATTCCATCCATCAATTGTGTGTCTTTTGCTTCCTCGCCCTAAGTGTACCGGGTATGCCCAGATATGGCTCCATGTTTAAATATTGATGTAACAAACATCGATGAAAGAACTATCGATGTAAAAATATCGATAACAATAATATCGACTCCCCATACTTAAACAGGTAAGTACAATAATATTGACTCAAAAATATCGATGTAAAAAATATAGATGTAAACAATATCGACTTTAAAAAATAACATAACTTAAATAAAATTAATTAAATAATATTAACACTATTAACAAAAGAAACTAAATGTAATATATATTTGAACTAATTATAACAAATAAACTTAATTTAATAATTATAAACGCAAACAAATTGTACATATACATATATTTACTTAAATGTATTTTAATAACTATTATCTTTATTAATTTATAAACTTTTTTAATTATATAAAAATAAAATAAACAAATATATAAATAATTTGAAATAAAATATTCTATATTTAATTAGCACATTAAACTATTTAAAAAAAATACTTTTAATAACAAAATAAAAACATTAGTAGTTAAAACGTTAGATATCGAGGGGGCAAAAATTACTATTCCCACTCCAGTGAGTGCAACAGTAGGGAAAGCGCTGGATAGCGGAGGGGTAAAATTTACTTTTCCCACTCCAGTGAGTGTGACAGTAGGGGAAGCGCTGGATAGAGGAGGGGTAAAAATTACTATTACCACTCCAATAAGTCCAACAATAGGGAAAGTGTTGGATAGCGTACAGGTAAAAATTACCATTCCCACTCCAGTGAGTGCAACAGTAGGAAAAGCGCTGGATAGCGGAGGAGTAAAAAGTACTATTCTGACTCAAGTGAGTACAACAGTGGGGAAAATGTTGGATAACGGAGGGGTAAAAATTACTATTCCCACTCCAAAGAGTGCAACAATAGGGAAAGCGTTGGATAGCGCTGGGGTAAAAATGACTTTTCCCACTCCAGTGAGTGCAACAGTAGGGAAAGCGCTGGATAGGGGAGGGGTAAAAATTACTATTCCCACTCCAATGAGTGCAACAGTAGGGAAAGCTTTGGATAGCGTAGGGGTGAAAATGACAATTCACACTCCAGTGAGTGCAACAGTAGGGAAAGCGTTGGATAGTGCAGAGGTAAAAATTACTATTCTCACTCCAGTGAGTGCAACAGTAGGGAAAGCTCTGGATAGCGGAGGGTAAAAATTAAAATTCCCACTCCAGTGAGTGCAACAGTATGGAAAGCGCTGGATCCCACAACAATAAAAAACAAAACCATCAACATTTTTATTACATTTAATTTACAATATTAACATAATTAATATATAAATGTAAATATAATATTATTAACAAAGATAATACAAATAATTAGTCACAAAATACATGTAATAATTACTAATTAATTAATGAAAATTAATGTATAATTGTTTGTTATTTAATCAATAAAAAATTAATTACTTACCACCATTCACATCATTTACACATATAAACACCACAACACACATCTAAAAGTAATGACACAATTACAATTAATAATTAATTTATGGTAATTACTTTATAAAGATGTAAAAACTGATCAATAAAAAATTAATTATTTACCACTCTATAGTGAAGACAGAAACTTGCTTGCACACATTGCTATGTCAGCATAAGCGTATTAGTAGTAAAACGCAATTTTGTCACTTTGCAGCTTTTGCACACGACACTTCATGTAACTGTTGTTGTAAGTTAAACTGCTTGACTTTCTTCACATGAGAACAGCATGTTTTTCACATCCCTAGACTTACATTGCGACCTAAGTCTGTACACTGCGTGCAGAAGCCTTCAAGGTCACCATAACAATGTATGCTGTTATTCAGGTTGATCGGGCCCTGCTCTAGACACAACACGCACACAGCTGCAACCAACTGAAATTCTAACGCCTTTAATATTGCACTGCATGCATGATTCGGGCACTTGGAAGAATATCCTCTCCAGAGACAGAGAGCTTTGCTGATCCTGAAATGTAATTCACCTCTGCTGATCTTGGAGGTATGGGTTCCCCATTTAAGCCTAGGAAACCTTCTATTATTATAAAACCTAGTTACTGGCAAGGAGAGGGTGGTTCACAAGGTGCTATAGGACCTGTTTCCACTATCATTGTAACATGATTTCTCCCTTTGTGTTTTATGGAATTGTAACAATGCTGATTGCTTTATTTCTAATCATATGCCTGCTTATGTTAGCCAAAATACTGTATCTTAGAGCACATAGTTAAAATAAACATTTTAAACTTTTCCGTGTCTCTGATTACTCACGTTGTGGACTGGTATGAGAATAAAAATGAAAGAGTGTTCTCGATTCCCACCATTCCTGAGAGTACCCTAAGTCGCATGTTCTGGGTTGTCTAATCATTGGTAGCCTCGCTCTAGGAAGGACAGCTAATGAGACACTGATGCTAGCCGGATATGGGTTCTGAGGTGAGATTTTTGGTACACCACATTTCACTGAGGTCCTAGTTTCCTGTGCACAGTTCTGTGCATGAGCAGAATCCCCGCAACATGTCGCACCTAAAGTTTGCTCTTCTATTCGAGACACTTGTGTAGTGCTTAAATTAGTCCACAACACCCTCACTCCTGTTTCCGGTTGACAGTTGTGACGGATTACCCTACCTATCTGGATTAATTATAGGTTCATTCAAGCTTGAGATTTTAAAAAGGTTCCTACTTTGATTTACTACCCGTTTGCGCTACAATATACTTAGATTGTTTTTTGTACAGTGTCCTTATAGCTGCTGTTGATATTGCTCCCCATAGTCGTGTCCCAGTCCGGCGTCATTTGACGACGTTCGGGGTACCCGCTGAAGGTATGGCGGACCTTTTTGTGGTGAGTGCTGATGCAGCGTACCCATTTGAGCTTGTCTACTCTTGGTTACATTTCCTGCTGTGAATGCGAATGATGATACATTCCATGCTTACACTCCCACTGCGATACATGCGAATTATACTCCATATAGGACACAGGAGATTCCAATTTCAGCTAGGCAGCATCATGTTTGGTTTAATGGCGCCCTTCCCCATGCCATGGGTGCGGATTGGTTAGGTCCCTTGACGATTCCTGGGGCAACCTGGCCCATTCTGGCAGGGTTCACACCACATCGACGTTATATGACAGTCCCCATTGCTGAGTTGCGACTACTCTATACCTCCGTTGTTGGGGTGCATAGGGCTTTAGTGCAATACGTCTCCTGCAACATCTAGGTGGGGGCACCTGGTGCTGCGGCGCAACCAGTTGGACCAGCCGGGATTAAAATGTGTCCCGTCATGGTGAATTCGGTTATGGGCAAGCACCCCCAGGATATGGACAAGATGCCTTTTTGGCTTGCCGATAAATTTGACCAACTAGAAGCAGTATTTCCTAATACGATTCTTGTTGAGAAACATAAGATTCTAACCATTATTTTGCAGAAAGACATAGTACCAGATGTAACAGATTGTGAGACCTGGGGTAAATAAAGTATTTGTGGCAGTCTATGTAAAGTGCTTTGGTACACCGTCTATGACTGTCCTGCCCTCTGTGATCAAACGTGTTCAGGATCAACGCGGTCCGGAGGCGGCTGTTGAGTTGGGATATGAGACTTGTTGGAGTATGTGACACAGTTTCCGATCTCATCCTTGCTAATGTCAAGGGAGATGCAGTAAATTTTCAGGTGTCCAAAGCTTTGCGCGATGTCCCCGATGCCGATAAACCCCGGCAGTTGGCGAAAAATATTGCGGAGGCTTATAAGACCATTAGCCGCAATAGTTTGGGTGTTAAGCCTTTTGCTAAAACAGCAGCTCAACCGCAAACTCAGACGGCTAAGTCTAATAAAGACATCTGTCCAGTTTTCCCCAAACAGAATTGGAAAACTAAACAACAGGGGAAAAAGCAACAGAAACAAGGGTCGCGACCTGCGTCACCGATACCAATGTCTACTGAGCGCACATATGATGTGCGCGACCGTGCGAGCATTAGGTCCCCTAAAGATTTTAGATTCCTGATCAACTTTCTCCTCATTCTTCACAGGAAACATCGGTCTCACAAGCCGGTGGAGGAGAACGCGGCGGAGGACGGGGTGCCCCACAAGGACGTGAGCAGCCCAGCCAGGCTGGTGGTAAGGGCAAGCGGGACAACTTTCAACGTCAACGACCTCAGTTTCAGAAAAAAAAAGTTACTGCTTTAACAGCGAGATATGCCACAGATAGTGAGAACACAGCTTTGGAACCAGACATGGGCACTAGCACTGCTAGACAGCGCAGCGGAGGTTACAATAGTGCAGCAAGCACTGCATCCGTAGATGAAGGCGACAGCAACTGAAATGTTCATCACCGTAGAAACAGCTGACACTAGACTGGCTCCCCCTGACAGACTATATGAAATAGTTCTTTTAATAGAGGGTGACATACAACGTACCATAAAAGAGACTTTTGGGGAAAATCTGACATCCACGTATGACATTTTGTTAGTTGCATACTGGCCCACACCTTTTGTTTTGGCCGCTCCGAGGGGGGAGTAGGTTCTCCTCCCTAGTTTCGCACACACAATGCCCAAGGAGCAGGTGCAGAACTTTGCAGAAGAGTGGGCCCTGAAGGGTGCGCCGGCTTTGTACCATACTCAAGTGGGGTGGGATAAACTTTCACCCCGCCACGAGATTCCATTGCGGTCAATGCCACAGCCACAACCCCAATATCCCATGCGGCGGGAAACAAAAGCTCCTGTTGTGGAAATCCTTGAGCAATTGGAATATCAAGGTGTAATTGAAACATGTGTCTTCCATAAATAATCCTCTTTTCACTGTGACCAAGCCTGATGGGTCATCCCGCCTAGTTTTGGATTATCAACATTTGAACTCTCATTGTCGGACGTGCGCAGTATAGAATACCCACAGTTCTGCCCTGGTCGATAGTCTCGTGAGAAAAAGGTTTAAAACTACACTTGACATTTCCAATGGCTTTTTTAGCCATAACCTCTCCTCAATTCGTAGTCAATGGTCAGCCTTTACCTCGGATGGCAAACAAAGACAGTTCAAAAGATTAGCCATGGGCTACAAAAACAGCCCAGGCATCTTTGCCGCTTGTGTGGTCTCTCTGTTAGAGAGGCTAAACCCTGATGCGTACTCATACGTTGATGATATTTATCTGACAGACGAATTATGGCTGCATCTGTGTCCAGTTGACCGCATCATTGTTATGTTTGCGGACTTCGGTTACAAATTTAACTTGGAAAAATCACACATTGCAGAGTATACAGTGTTATTTTTGGGCTATGAGCTCAACAATGAAGGTCGAGGTTTAGCTCCTCACTTTCTGGAGAAATGTGCATGTCTACGCACTCCATCAACTTTGGAAAAGCTAAAATTTTTGCTGGGTTTTCTGTATTTCGAGCGTACTTATATTCCCGATTATGCCCAGGTTATCAATTCCCTATATATATTCCTTGATACAACCTAATTTTACCATATCTTGTTGGCTACCTGAGCACTCAGCTATAGTGCAATTTTTGCAAGCTGATCTTCTTGAATCTAAATTCTTGCTGACGTGTGACAACCACACAAACCTGGGGATAAGAATTGTACCAGGCGCGGTGGCTTTCACGTACTTGATGTTTAATGAAGGAGACACAGTCCCTATTGTTTACAAGTCACATTTGTACACTTCGGCTGAAATGGGATTTTCTACTGTTGAGAAAGTTTTGACAGCAGTACAGATGGTGATTCTAAAAGAATGAGCGCAGTACATGGAAAACGCATGTTGGCTGCTACACCGTATCCTGCCCTTGAGGCAGTGACGAAAGCCAGTGTACCGAATTCAAAAGCTTTGCATCTGCGGTGGATACAATGGGCCACTTCACTGACGTCTCCGGATGTCACATTTATTTTTGATCCCTCATTGCAGACACAGGAGTTCTTACAGTATGAGTTTGTTCATCCTGCTCCTTTGTCTTTGCCCCCGCTTGAGGATTACCATAGTATCATTTACACTGACGGTTTAGCATAACCGGCGACGGAATCTCAACATGCTTATTCAGCAGCCTGCGCAATAGTGGTTGGTACCATAGTGAATGGAGAATTCAAGTCCGATGTCGTGCACATGCAGTCATTAAGGGACTGTGCTGCCCAATTGGCAGAGTTACGAGCTCTAGTGCTTGAACTGGAGTATGCTGACCACCGTGTGACTACTCTCATTGTAAATTACTCTTACTACTGTGTTCAGTCTTTCAATGACAATTTATTCTTTTGGACTCAAAATGACTATCGTGATTCCAAAGGTAGCACAATCAAACACAAAATGCTTTGGGTTAGAGTTGCAGAACTTAAAGAGAGTCTGCCTCTCGTTAATGTAATTTATACTCTTGGTCACCAGCATGTAGAAGTACACGCTGTTGGTAACAGTCTTGCTGACGAAGCAGCAAAGACAGCAGTGGCGACATATTTAGTAGCAGCAGTTACCAGATCCAGAAGTAAGATTGATGATGACATCTTGGCAGCTATTGCCGCAACAGAGAAGGGAAGTGATTACCCCAGGGGTTTTGTTTCTAAATACTCTTATCATTTAAGTCCTGATAAAGTTCCCGATGTGAGAAATAATTAAGTTGGTGACAGACTGATTCCCAATGCGGATAGCAGGCTTTCCTTCTTAACAGCCGCTCACGAGGGCATGGCCTCGGCTCATGCTGGCGTTTCAGCGACTGTCTCTATCTTGTAGCAACATTACTGGTGGTGCGGATTGTATAAACAGACTCGCGATTATGTCCTTACTTGCGACATTTGCCAGAGGATTAAACCTTCGACAGCTGCACGTCCATCACAAACACAGTTGTACATATCTAATAAACCACTTACGTGTGTTTATTTAAATCACTGCAGTCCTTTCTCTTCTGATACTGCGTATAAGTTCATCTTAGTTGCAGTGGATTCGTGCACACATTTTTTATGGGTCTGGCCACAACGCAGAGCTGATGCTCGAACTGTCATCAGGGATTTGCGTCTCTTTGTGGGAATTTTTGCATGTGGCACCCTCCATTCTGACCAAGGCCCGTCATTCGCCTCTAAGGCGTACAAAGAAGCCATGAGGTCTTTGGGGGTTCAGGTCAAATTTTCATCTCCACACAGGCCTGAATGGCCGGACCCGATACGAAATGCTCTTTGCCATAAAGATGTTTGTCCCGATCCTTGAGGGTCCAGACATGGCGGCGTAAGCCGAACCCTTTGACGTAGATGATCATTCTGCTCTATTACAGAACCTACAAGAGACTCGAGACAGTCTTGCAAAGGAACATTTGCCCTCCACAACTGATGCTGCTTTTCAGATTCCGGTAGTTGGCTGGCTACCTCGAGTCGGTGACCTGGTCCTTGAGAAGGGGAAGAACAAGAAGGAGTTCGGCCCCTCTTATCGTGCACCTGTTCCAGTGCTTGGCGTGCAGGGTACAAGAACAGTCATTTTACCTCCACTTACTGGTCCCAAGGAAAACAGGTACATATTGACAATGTCAAATTACAACAAGTGGCCGATTCTTCATAGTATGACTCTAGCGGTCTCTTGTCCAGCAATGCTGAGAAATTCTGGTTTGGCCCCGGCTAGCTCCAACAGGCCTGACATTGCCATCAAGTTGTCTACAGTTACTAATCCATTATTTAATCCACGGGCTGGTGATCCCCATGAAGATACTGACTATACCTATCCCACAGATGTGTCATTGCCTGGTGTCCAGACAACTGCACTTGATCAGTCACCTTTTTCATTTGAATCTGACTCTACAACATCAAGAGCCCCATTGAACATTTCTAATTTTCTGTTTGGTTTAAAAAACATTTTTTAATTCCCCCTTGGGATTACATTTTGCTGGCACTTTCTCCATTTTTTTATTCATGTCGATTGGATTTGTAGTTATATATTTTTGTCTTGTAAATGGACATTATCTTACAGAAAGATCTTCAATTCGAATAATTGATGGAACTTTGGCACCGCACTCCTCATCACACATCATAAAGAGGGACCTGACTTTTGTTAATATCGCTGCCTGGCCGGTATTAGATGGGATTGTGTGGGATGCTATAAAATTTCAGATTCATGGCCACACAGAAGTGATAAATGTCCCCAATGTACTTCGTGTTTCAATGGGGGATGAAGTTAAACAAAAGATACGCTCTGAGGATTGGGATGTCGAAGCCGTCGAGGAACTTTTTTCTGATTTGAAATATTATGCTGCATTTGATGCTGAAGACTTGTATTTAGATTCTGCTAATCATACAGACCTATTCTGCGATCAGCACTATGGCAATCATTTCCTGCATAAAGCAAATACATTTTGAAATGTGGTTAATTTTACACAATGGGGACATTGTCCAGCTCCCATTGAAGGTAGTTCTAAAACTCTATTGAGCAAATTTACATATTTTACTGATTTTAGTCAAACTAATCCAGAAGCCTTTTATTTCAAAATGACTGCAAAGTGCTCTTTCAAAGTTAGACTCACCCACACTAAATTACTATATTCAAAGTCCTTTATGGATCAATTAGCTATAGGGGGCTATGAGCTGTGGAAAGATACTATTGATCTTAAATCTGTTTGGGGTTCCAAAAGCTGGCAGGGACAAGGAACAGAAGCTTTGCATCGTGCATGTCTCATCCCTAACCACATGTTGTTTTTGAACTCGACGATTACTCAAATGACTTGCTTTGGATTGGCTACTTCTAAAAAAATGAATGCTCCTACCATTCCTGATCTAGGTGCTTTTCCCGGATGGGAAAATCAAACAGGCACGTCTATTGATGAATTGCAGTCCTTAATTACTAATACCTCCTTCAATATTTCCACCTTGAATCCCAAAGGTAGGTTATTATGGCAAAAAAGTTCAGATTCCGGCCAACATCACTTTCTGGGTCTAGCTCCAGGCTACACGCAGGTTAGGGTGGACCCCCGTTTTGATAGCTCCCATTCTGTTGTGGTAAATAAAATTACCTGGTATCTAATTTCTATGTGGTAAAGTTCAATAAAATAGCTCAATCAAAATAAGAGACACAGAGTCCGTGGCGTCTGAGTTTTAAGGGGTTTTATTCCATAAAATGGAATTGGTTCGAACCAGGTAGCATGATCCATCACCACGAGGGTTCAGGAAGGGAATCATGGACATGTACAATGATTTATTAACAGTACGCAGTATATATAATATCATTACAGTGGTGATGGGTTCAGAAGGCGTAACGGCTGAAAGAAACAAGATAAGAAACATGTGCGTAACAATATAATAATAATAATAATAATAAACTTTATTCGGATTATTACAATCCATAAAAGCAATACAATTTAAAAAATCTTCAAAGAGATCTAGTTATCAGTTACTTAAAATGATTGCAGAAAGAAATTTCATTAGTGTATACAGTACAGATATATTTTCTTAAAGGTTTTTCCTATGTCTGTATATACATTTCAAAAAATTAAGGACATGGTAACATGTGGCTTCAGTATCCAAGAGCTGCAGGCTCAACATGGCCACTCTACATTGTCTGAGACCCCACGATTTTAAAAGGGTCAGTAGCCAGAGTTTGCGGTGTTCCTGATAAAATTTACAGAACAGAACTGTATGAAGCGTGGATTGACCTGATATCCCATCACATGGGCATGGAGGTGAATTTAGGTCCCACACGTTTGGTGTTGGGAAAACCACCAGTTTGTGAAATAAGTTCAGTCTGAATCTTATCAGGAGGAATCGTTCAAAGGTACCAATGTCAAGATTTAAATAAGGCTGCATCGAAAGAGTAGATTGAACCAACATGGCGTGCTGCGTCGATTGTTTCCCGGCCTCGACCTGAAGTCTTAGTTTGATCAGATGGTCCAACGCTCGCTGTTTTAAATTCTCCTTTGCGAGTTCTCCAATTTTTTCGGGATTAAAATAATATTTTTCCATTCCAAGATCTCGAAGAAAGGTCCGAATGTAGGCCAGCCATTTAATTCTCAAAACATAATCCAGGGACATTGCGTCCGCCACTATCATTTTTGTGAGGGCGTTTTTGTCCGATGTCCAGATACGTCGCCAAAGTAAAATTGGTTGTAACTTGGCAAGGTCTTCAATATATGGTGCCCCTAGTTCCAAGTGGCAGGCGTAAGTGGAGGAAGTTTTGGGGGCGGATAGGATAAATCTAAAGAATTTATTTTCTGCAGTTTGCAGAGACGTGACGTCCATATGTCCCCATAGTCCTGCACCATATAAAGCTGTGGATTGGCATTTGGCTTTATATATAGTTATCAGTTCTCTAGGTGGACGTTTTCCTAGTTTTTGAGAGAACGATACCAAAGCGGCTAGTGCTCTTTTGAAACAATGGCTTCTGGCTTCTATTGCTGGTTTCCAGGAGAGTTTATTGTCTATCATGACCCCCAGATAAGAGTATTCTTTGGTTGAGTCAATTTTTTGGCTATCAAGGTAAATAGAGTTTTGGTGTTTTTTCCCAACCCCAGCATTCATTACAAAAGTTTTTTTCACATTTATGTGGAGGTCAAGAGTTCTCATAAACTGGGAATAACTATTAAGGGACCTTTGGAGTTCACGGGGAGTTTGTGCGAGAAGGACGGCGTCATCCGCATACAGCAGGGCGGGGATCGGGCGATGTTTTGCCAAGGGGAGATCACGGGCACCCTTTAGTAGCTCAACCTCCAAGTTGTTGGTATAGAGGGAGAAAAGGAAGGGTGCCAGGACACAGCCTTGTCTGACCCCACGCTCTACTGCGAAGGACTCCGTCAGTTCTCCCTTTGTTCCATAACGAACTCTTGCAGATGGATAGGAATAGAGTTCCCTTAGAAAATTCAGGAGTGGAGGATCAACCCCCATCTGTGCCAAGAGGGACCACAATTTTGTATGGGCGACGCAGTCGAACGCCGCCGACAAATCTACGTAGGTCATGTAAAGTTTTGCTTTCTTTGCATGCACATATTTTCCAAAAATTAATGATAAATTTAGGGCTTGTTCCACGGTACCTAATCCTTTTCTAAATCCGAATTGAAGGTCGGATAAGATACCTCTTTCTTCTGCCCAGTCCTGAAGTCTTTCTAAAATCACTCGTCCTGCTATTTTTCCCAATGAGTCCAACAAGGAGATTGGGCGATAGCAGGCGGGGTCCATGCGATTACCTTTTTTAAAAATCGGCACCATAATGGACCTGGTCCAAGACTCCAAGATTCCTATTTTTGCTGTAGCGGTGCAGACTCTTGTTAAAATTGGTGCCCAGAGATCTATTTGATGTTTGAAAAGGTCTGCCGGGACACCGTCCGGCCCTGGAGCTTTCCCTTTTTTGGTGGAGTTCAGTGCCACGAGAATTTCGGGAATATCAAAGCTTATATCTATTGGGTATGGTGAGGGTATTTTTTCCTCTTCTTCCAGGTCTTGATCGTGGGTTGGTTTTCGGAAGATGCTGGTGAAATGTGACACCCAAGTTACAGCGTCTATGGCAGCTTCGATTTTTGGGCAAATGTCGTCTGCCAAAAAAGGAGTTCTTATAATTTTCCAGAAAGCTTTAGAGTTATTTTCCTGGGCACTGGTGTGAAGTTCGTTCCACAGCTCTCGCTTCAGTTCCTCTTTCCTCCTTTTTCTTATTTTTAGATATTCGCTTCTGAGAGTGGCTATTGTTCTAGGATCCCTTTCTTTTTTATTTAGGGCTTGCTTTAGATTTGTATGAGCCTTGGTGCACTCTTGATTGAACCAGCCATTAGGCTTGGATGAGGTAGGTTTTTGTTTTTTTGTTAATAACACCTTAATTTTTCCCATGATTTGGGCGAAGTTGGTTAAAAGATCCGTATCGTTGGTGGCTGTATCCAAACAAATTTCAATTTGGGGATGGACTAATCTTATTAGCTCTTTAGTGAGTTCCTCTGGATTTGTCCTCTCCCATTTTATAGAATACCCATTTACTTTATCCATGTTAATATCTTCCTGAGTCAGTGCGTTAGCTATTATTTCAGGAGAACATTTCTGGTTAATTAATGAGACTTCCAGAGTTAGAATTGCATGGTCGCTTTGGGAATTTGGTATTACTTCAAAGTTCTTTACTCTTAGTTGTAAGGACGCTGATATAATTATAAAGTCTACCGTAGTTTGGTAGCCTCTTCCAATGTAGGTAGGTGCAAGTGAGTTTTCCCCATAATCCGAGGTGTTTGCTATCTGGAGATCCAGATCGGATAGGAGATCATTCATTTGCCTTCCCATTTTATTATGGGAAAAATGAGTGAGTAAGAGGCCTTCTTCCGTCACCATGCCGGGACATTTTCTTTTTGGTTTGGTACAGGCGTGTAGGTTGAAATCGCCTGCCCATAATATGTTTACCGGGGCTCCTTCTCTTTGTTTCATTCTTAAATTAATTAGTTTCTCGTGAAGGTGGGCCAAGACTTTCTCGAAGTCCAATTCATCCAGATTGTTATAAAAATTGATAATAATCATCGACTCTCTTTTCTGGAAGTAAAGACCAAGGATCTGCAAATTTTGTGCCAATTCGATAACCTTTATTTTAACGTTTTGGATAGTGTTGGCTATAAAAATACAGAGACCTCCCTTTGGTCTGCCTGTATGTCCCGACTGCGCAAGGGACGAGTACGTTTTAAATCCTTGCAGGTGGTATTCTTGTAGGGACCATGTCTCCTGTAAGCATAGTACTTGGTGATTAAGCGTATGATACAGGATTGTCCCATCCTCTATTTTTGTCTTTAATCCCGCAGTGTTCCACGAGATCAAGCTCAGGATTATTACGCTATCCCTTGAGCTTTTTGTGCTTTTTAATTCATTTCGGATCTCAGGAACTGGTAGAGTCTCTGAGACTGGGGAGACTAACGGGCTTTCTGTTTGAGGTTGGGAGTCTTCCTGAGGTTGTGATTGTGGTAGTCAATCAACACATTCCAGGGGGCTGTATCTATTTTCTAATTGGGGGCCATTCCAGCTATCCCAACGTGTGGAATCGTTGCACTTTGTCCGGTGGTCCTGGCCTCTCCATTCGTCCCTATTTCTGCCATGATGATTTGGGCCTAGTGGGTTGAATGGGGGAAGCCATCCTTGCCGCGGCTGTTGCCAAGGATGGATACTAAAATGCGTTGTTTGCTGAGGTTGGTGAGGTTGCCACCCTTGTTGGGAGGTGTGATGTGAATATTGTGGTAGGTTGATGGGGTGTTGGGTTGCATGGTGTGCGAATTGGGAAAATAAGGCCGGTGATTGCCACTGAAAAACTGAATGTTGTAAGTTTTGTGGGAAATTAGGCCTATCTAAGTAGTGTTGGGGATGATATATGTTATTTTCAGGGGGATTTGCAGGGCCGGGGTTTGGTGGATATGCATAAAAGGGAAAATTCTGCCTTGAAGGTGAAGATAAAAAATAAGACAAGGGAAGGGGATTTATTTTTGTAGCAGGACCTCTATTGGGCGAGTTACAGATATAATTTGACGCCCCGATCTCCCTGAATTTGATACTGATGACATCCCCCGCTATTGCCTTCGGGGTTCTACCAACCCAGTCTCCTCTACGTACAGAGAAGATGTCACCCCTAATATGTGCGGGTAATGGTCTGTGGAGTTGGAGCCATTGGGCACATTTGTTCCTCAGCTCTGCAAAAGTTTCTCTCGTACCCTCCTTCAGTGGGGGCACCGCTGTTAGCACCACCACGAGGGGAGAGGCTTCCGGGGGTAAGTTAATAATTTTGGGCCGAGGTTGCTTTGTCTTCAGATCTGATGGATTTTCCTGAGAGGGGGTCTCTGGTGGGATAGTGAGATTCCCTTTTGCTTGTCTATTATTTGTTTTTAATTGACCTACTAAACCTGTTTGTGTGGCAGAAGGAAGAACTACCACCTCCGGAGTATTTTGGGAGACTTCCAAATTGCTCCCTTTTTTTGCTAAAGGAAGTGTTTCTGCCGCTTTTTTAATTTGTGAAATATTGGGATTAACTGTTTTACCTGTTATTTGTTTGGTGCTAGGTGATTTTTGAGGTGTTTCCTTTGCTCCCTGTGTTGGGGCAGGACCGTTTCTACTTAATTTACAACTGCATTTAGTGTTAATTAATGACGTAAGTCTGTCCAGCTTTGATATGAGTGGTTTGATCTGTGCTGTAATTTTAGCTTCAAGGTCAGATTTTAGATCCATAACCATGTTTTCCACCCAACAGGGGATACCTGCCGAGGGATTTGGGGTAGGAGTAATTAAATTATGGTTCTTTATTTTTGATTTTCCCTTGATGATTGGCATTTCCTTTGAGAAAGTAGTGATGATTTCCTTTGTTTTTGTTGGTTCTACATACGTTTCTGGCTCAGGTGGTAAGGAATTACAAATGGGACTTTGGACTAATTTCTCATCCGGTGATTGGCAAGCTTCTAGATCAGGAGTTGCGTCGAGATCAACATATGATTGATCGGAGTCCGATTGGGTTACGGATAAGTCTACTGAGTTTGGAACAGTCACCATTGGAACGATGGTTAGTGGCAGGGGTAAGGAGCAATTATTATTGTTTGCCCCCTGATGGACAGGAGAATTTGCGGTAGCAATTGAGCCGAGCGAAGATCGTTTTGCCTGTATGAGGTCTAAAGAGACTCTTTTCTCCAGTAAGATGATGCTTTTGTCAATGGTGTCATTTACCCTGGATATAAACAGGTCTATAGGGCCGGTCACTTGCGTCACCAGTGTTGCTTTCTTGGACGTGCTTCTTGTTTTGGGACGCATCCTGATCCCCAATAATGTACGTTAAATAATTCAAGGGGGCCCAGAGGGGTTGTCGTGGGGTGCAGGGTGACAGGGCCCGGGCCGTCCTCTGCCGTCCTCGAACGGCCTCAAACGGCCCTGTCTTTGCCCTGTCTTCGCCCGAGCTGCGTCCCGCGCTGCGGGAGGGAAGTGTTGTTTTGTAGGAGGTGCAAAAGGGCGGGGGGCGGGCCAGCAGGGAGAGCGGACCGGAAGCTCTTCCTTGGTCTTGCAGGGACTTCTGGGAAATGAAGTCCCCGCACGCTCGCAGCCCCGCTGGTCCCTCGCGCCCCTTACCGCCTTGGAGTCTTGCTGCCGGTATCCTCGCCTCAATCCTACACGAAGGTGCCTCTACCAGCACCCACCGGCGAAGCGGCACCCGCGAAGCGGGTGCGGCGAGAGGTGGGCTCGGGAGGCTGGGAAACTGATGCGCTGCTTGACTGGTGCGTGGAGCTGATGCCTTCCGCTTGGCTACAAAGTAGGTAAATGTCCCACGAGGTGGAGAGAGAGAGACGCTTTTAGCTGGCTCAGGTGGGCGGGGGGCGGGCCAGCAGGGAGAGCGGACCGGAAGCTCTTCCTTGGTCTTGCAGGGACTTCTGGGAAATGAAGTCCCCGCACGCTCGCAGCCCCGCTGGTCCCTCGCGCCCCTTACCGCCTTGGAGTCTTGCTGCCGGTATCCTCGCCTCAATCCTACACGAAGGTGCCTCTACCAGCACCCACCGGCGAAGCGGCACCCGCGAAGCGGGTGCGGCGAGAGGTGGGCTCGGGAGGCTGGGAAACTGATGCGCTGCTTGACTGGTGCGTGGAGCTGATGCCTTCCGCTTGGCTACAAAGTAGGTAAATGTCCCACGAGGTGGAGAGAGAGAGACGCTTTTAGCTGGCTCAGGTGGGCGGGGGGCGGGCCAGCAGGGAGAGCGGACCGGAAGCTCTTCCTTGGTCTTGCAGGGACTTCTGGGAAATGAAGTCCCCGCACGCTCGCAGCCCCGCTGGTCCCTCGCGCCCCTTACCGCCTTGGAGTCTTGCTGCCGGTATCCTCGCCTCAATCCTACACGAAGGTGCCTCTACCAGCACCCACCGGCGAAGCGGCACCCGCGAAGCGGGTGCGGCGAGAGGTGGGCTCGGGAGGCTGGGAAACTGATGCGCTGCTTGACTGGTGCGTGGAGCTGAAGCCTTCCGCTTGGCTACAAAGTAGGTAAATGTCCCACGAGGTGGAGAGAGAGAGACGCTTTTAGCTGGCTCAGGTGGGCGGGGGGCGGGCCAGCAGGGAGAGCGGACCGGAAGCTCTTCCTTGGTCTTGCAGGGACTTCTGGGAAATGAAGTCCCCGCACGCTCGCAGCCCCGCTGGTCCCTCGCGCCCCTTACCGCCTTGGAGTCTTGCTGCCGGTATCCTCGCCTCAATCCTACACGAAGGTGCCTCTACCAGCACCCACCGGCGAAGCGGCACCCGCGAAGCGGGTGCGGCGAGAGGTGGGCTCGGGAGGCTGGGAAACTGATGCGCTGCTTGACTGGTGCGTGGAGCTGATGCCTTCCGCTTGGCTACAAAGTAGGTAAATGTCCCACGAGGTGGAGAGAGAGAGACGCTTTTAGCTGGCTCAGGTGGGCGGGGGGCGGGCCAGCAGGGAGAGCGGACCGGAAGCTCTTCCTTGGTCTTGCAGGGACTTCTGGGAAATGAAGTCCCCGCACGCTCGCAGCCCCGCTGGTCCCTCGCGCCCCTTACCGCCTTGGAGTCTTGCTGCCGGTATCCTCGCCTCAATCCTACACGAAGGTGCCTCTACCAGCACCCACCGGCGAAGCGGCACCCGCGAAGCGGGTGCGGCGAGAGGTGGGCTCGGGAGGCTGGGAAACTGATGCGCTGCTTGACTGGTGCGTGGAGCTGATGCCTTCCGCTTGGCTACAAAGTAGGTAAATGCGTAACAATATGTAATCAGAAGGCGTGCACAAGGGTGTACACGGAGGTGGGTGCCAGAAACGTCACATAGAAGAAGAAATATTTCAGCATTTCAGTCATAGAAGTGGGTGGATCCCTAGAAGAATCCTGCAGTGTCAGCAGAAATATATGGCAGAGATGCGCGCGCAGCAGCATGACGTGTGACTGACGTGGAACTGGAGGGTGAAGGGGACTTGACATTTAACGCTAGGATTAGAGACAAAAGTCTGGTGGGTCAGATCAACTTGTTCCTAAATCATATCTGGTATTTTGTGTTTGGAGAACTGTATTATCTAAAGAAAAGGTCTCTCGGGCAGAGGCTATTCTATACTGACTGCTAATGCGTGCATGTGTGTCTACGTGTAATGCGAGGGCTATGGGCCTACCATGGCAACAGGAGCTATGAATTACGTACATGGAGATAGAAAAGCCGGGCCCTTTACTCTGCAGCTGGGGGGATGTTTACCTAAACTACTAGACAGGAATGTATTTTCGAGGAGCGGAGCAGATAACTTGAAGGCTGAATACAGTTTTGGCAGGCAGTCAGGCAGAGCCGGGCACCACTTGCCGCGTAGAGAGTAAGTCAAAGTTCAGGGATGCAGATGCAGGTCCTCGCTGCGGTTTTCAGAGGCAGAAGTCAGGAAAAAGGCTCGATGGCAGAAATCAGGGCCTTCGCCAGAGCCATGAAAACATGAAAGTGCACCATGTAAAGACGGAGGCACGGCACACTTAGGAACTGAATTATTGATCCATTCATGGCGGATCAGAAAGAGGACATGTTAACGTTGGACGCAAATGTATTTGCGTCTTCATAGCGGGTTATGGAGGGAACTTACATGCGCTTTAGGCACATACATGGAGCCGTTGGGGTACGTAGTAGGGGACACAATTGAGCATAAAAATTCATATTACCTCATTCCCTCCTTGTCCCCTACGGACCCTTCATGATATATCAATCTTCATTAATCCATCTATGTGTTCATATAACATCATTTGCTCTTCCTTTTTCTGACGGGAATTTGAACTTGAACTTGAATGGGGAATACATGATGTGGCGCACAAACCGCATATCGTCGGCCCACATTGTAGACATAGGCAACAACTGAATACTATGAGAAGGGCTATCCCTAGGAAGGATAGGACTTTCCATCCCCAGGTGGATAACACGCTCCAGAACCAACCGGACCAAGTCCAGGTGCCTGGATTCTGGTGTATCTGACTAGCAATTTTGTGAAGACGGGTAATGGCTTTATATACTGAAGGTGCGTTTTGTGGAATGAAAATACAGCAACTCGATCCGATGACTCTACAAGCTCCGCCCCTATCGGCCAAGATGACGTCAAGAACAAGACGATTTTGAAGGACAACAAGTCTCATAGCAGACTGTTCCTCTGTTAAATTGCCTAGGGCGGAAGTAGTTTCATTCACTACTGCTTCAAGGGTTCTGGTCAATCTACGTATCAGTTTACTATTCGAGACAGTACCTAAGTAGGGAAAGAAACCTTTATTGAAATCTGTATATTGCTCCCATGCCGTTTCAGTATAATCGACAATCGTGAGTTCTCTCTTGTGTCTAGTATGTACTAGGTGGGAGTTCCTATGATAGTCAGGTGGGGCTAGAAAAACAGGTGGCAGAAGGAATGCAATGTAACAAGTACCATCCCAATCTAGGGGTAAACGTATGTATGCTGTATGGCCACAAACAAAATAGGAATGACGGGAAGCTTTGAATGTAGACTTGCCTTTATCACTGAATTTGACTACAGTGGTACATTCGCTATGACCTAGGTGTACTGAACCATTCTTTCTGACACATAATTCACCTTTAACAGGTAATACTGACATAGAGGGTAAGTCTGGCTTGGTTTCGGACTCGACATTCAGAATCATGAGGTTAAGTGTAAAATTACCTAATCCATATACTTCGTTTTCTAGATCGGTCCCTGTCCTTTTGGGAAGACCCTCCTTGTCAGGGAAACATACTTTGTGCAGAAAAGTGTTCAGATTTCCCCATACCCAATTGCCTTGGTAAACTACGGAATCAGAATCTAAGGAATTTATTAAACTAAACCATGCACCACAGGAACCATTGTGTGTGAACGGGTATGGAAAGAGGGGCAGAACTCCCTTGTATTTCTGATAGGGGGGGAGTCGGCCACATATCCAACAATTGGTAGCATTGCTGGTCTGATGGGAATGTTGTAACATACTAATGAATGTATTGTTGCGCAGCGCAAGTCTGTATGACAATTCATGCGGGGGTAATTCACTGAAAGTGTGCTCGATAGTAACATTTGAAGAAGAATGTGTATGCTTGAAAATAGGGTAGTACAAGTTTAACAGTATACTTGCAGCAATAATCATAAGACTCAGAAAAAACATAATCAATAATGTCACTATGCAGTGACTGCGGAGAGATTTACAATATTCACGTTTCTTGAGCTGTTTCTGTCTATCTCTCTCTCTATCGGGGTCTAGCGGGAACATGTCAGAATCAGGTCTAACCGATTCACCTAGGGGAGGACTTAAACAATTAAACTGTCTGACTTGCTAGACCTCAGTTTGGATTTATACTCCTCGGACGGAGTTTTCTCTATCAGGGGAAGTTTAGAGTCACTGAAATCTGGGCAGTCCTTAGAGGGGGAGGGCTGAGAGTCTGTAACTGGAAGCAGTCCATGAAATATCTTGACGTGGCTGGAGTGGAGCCACCCTTTGCGGCCCTCGACCTTGATTGCAGTCCTCATGGTTAGCAGGACAAGTTTCGGCTCCTGCCAACGGGGCTCCAGCGGACTCCTCCGATCAAAGTTCCTAATGAGGACAAGATTCCCCGGAATGATCCCATGTGGCTTTACATCGGTGTTGTCGGGAAAGGCTGCAGCAACCTGTGAACGACATGATTGTAGTGCAGACATCAAGGAGGCAAGGTAATCTGTCAGCATATTACAGTCAACATCTGTGATTTTTCTAGGCAGAGGAGTCCCCCACATATTCGGTGGCCTGCCAAAGACCACCTCATATGGGGATAGCCCTGTTCTCGAATGCGCTACCATCCTCATGTAGAAGAGGGCAACGGGTAATGCAACTATCCAGTCTACGCCCTTTTCTTTGCAAATCTTGGCGAGACGAATTTTCAGAGTCTGATTGTGACGTTCCACGAGACCTGCTGCCTCGGGATGTCGGACACAGTGAAACTTCCATTGATAGCTGAGCAGGAGTGATACCTGTTTCATTAACTCGGACGAGAATGGCTGACCGTTATCTGAGTACACGACACGGGGCAAACCGTACCGTGGGAAAAATTCACGTACCAGCTGCTTGGCAGTGGTCGGAGCAGTGTAATCTGGGACTGGATATGCTTCTGTCCAACGGGAAAGTGCACAGACAACTACGAGGACATATTTAAATCCTCGACAACGTTCCATCTGGATATAATCCATCTGGAGGACTTCAAAAGGGTGATCGGGAGGATGAAATCCACCTTGCTCTACGGGAATGCCTTTACCTGGGTTGAACTGACAACAGATCATGCAAGTACGCACTTTCTACTTTGCTGCTGCTCGTAAATGTTTATTGAACCAAAGGTTTTGAATACTGTCTAACATGACTTTCTCTCCTAAATGTGCAGGACTATGTGCTGTGGTAATAATAACCTGAACCATAGAGTCGGGGAGAAACCATGTGGCCTTTCCCTTCGTCATCCATCCCTGTTCTGTCTGGATCCCTCCCAGTTCAGCCCATTTCCTGATTTCGTCTGGTGTAGCATGTGTCTGTATGTCAATTACATCTAGGGCGGGATCCTTAACTGTCATGCAATGAGTAGGCGTCGGGACTATTGTCTTTGTCAAGTCAGGTGTGTGAGTCTGTGCTGTGAGCTTGGCGGTTCGGTCTGCCAGGTCGTTGCCCTGGGAAATGTTGTCAGTGACTTTAATATGTGCTTTACACTTCATGATGGCTATTGCTGTAGGCAAATGTATTGCTTCTAACAGAGCTTGAATGAGGGGACCGTGCTGGATCTTGGCACCGTGTGAAGTTAAAAAACCTCGTTCTTGCCAGAGGACTCTGAAGTCGTGTACAACTCCGAATGCATAACGGGAATCTGTGTATATGTTAACTTTTTTGTTCTTGGCTAGAATACAAGCTTGGGTCAGAGCAATGAGCTCTGCCGCTTGGGCTGACAGGGTGTCAATACGATGTGTTTCTATGACATCAGTTTCTGTTGTTACTGCATACGCAGCCACTAACTCTCCTGTGCTTGTTCTCATACATGAACCATCCACATAAAGTGTCAGGTCTGGATCTGGTAATGCGGTGTCTGTCAAGTCTTGTCTGGGTTTCGTCATGATGGTAATGACTTCGACACAGTCATGTGCCAAAGGGTCTGTCATATTTAATGGCAAAAGTGTAGCTGGATTCAATGTGTTACAGCGTCTGATTTCTATGTGTGGCTGAAATAATGTCAATTCATAACCTGTTAGTCGTGCTATAGTCAAGTGCTGAGTCTGTGTACGGTTTAAAAGAACTTCCACGGAATGTGGAACTTGTACTGTCAATTGGTGTCCTAACACTATAGAATCACTTTGTCTGATTGCTAGAGCTGTTGCTGCTACTGATTTCAAGCACGCAGGCAAAGCCTGGGCTACTGGATCTAATGTGCTGGAGAAATAGGCACACGGTTTGTGTGACCCTGCTTGGTCTTGAGTGAGGACTGACAATGCAGTACCTTCACGTTCTGTGACAAATAGTGTAAAAGGTTTGCTGTAACTTGGTGTCGCTAAGACTGGTGCTTGACATAAAGCTTTCTTTAATTCGTCAAAAGCCTGTGTATGTTCCTGTGTCCAAGGGAGGACAGTCGATGACGCTGCCTCCTGTGTTGTCAACTGTATAAGTGGCTTGGCTAGAAATGCATACTGAGGGATCCATTGTCTACAATAAGAAGTGAGGCCTATAAAGGCCCGCACCTCCTTTTGTGTTCTGGGCTGTGTCATATTTACAATTAACTGGATACGGTCGGGTGTTAGCTGTCTCCCCCATTTGGACAGCAAGTGCCCAAGGTAAACCACTTGCTGAACACAGAATTGCAACTTCGAAGGGGACACCTTGTGTCCCTTGTCAGCCAGAAAATGTAAGACTGTCAGTGAGGCATGTTCACATTCGTGTTCACTTCGAGCGGTGATCAACAGATCATCGACGTACTGGAGTAGGGCAGTATTGTCAGGCATGTGGATACTGTCAAGCTGTCTTTTCAATGCTTGGCTATAGATGCTGGGGCTTTCTGTGAATCCTTGAGGTGCGCGTGCGAATTTAAAGCTTCGACCATTTAAACAGAATCCGAAAAGGTATTGGCTATCCGGATTAATGGGGACACTAAAGAAGGCGTTCTTCAGATCAATTACATTAAAGAACGTGGCTTCAGAATCAATTGCAGTCAATAAAGACGATATGTCTGGGACCACAGGATACTGTGGCACAATGCATTTATTCAATTCGCGCAAATCGATCACTAATCGATAAACTGGTGGTGCACTTGGATCAGTGCGTTTAAGAATCGGAATGATAGGGGAATTACAGATATTGGAGTCGGTCTCTACAACCACTCCTTGGGCAATGAGCTCGTCAATGATTTTCAGTAAAGCCACTACAGCATCTGGTGGTAACTTGTATTGTCGAATTCGGGGTAAGACAACTCCTGGCTTGAGTGTAACTCGATATGGTGTAATGTGCATACAACCTACATCAGTTGGGCTTTGTGCCCATAACTGTGCAGGAACATTCTGTAACCTGGGATCAATATCTCTCAACACATAGTGACCTTTAAAGTCACGTAAAAATAATCTAACTCCTTCCGGAGAACAACATATAACTGCTCCTAGAGCCTTCAGTGTCTTGATACCTAACAAGTTTTCTGGACATGATTTCGTAAGCAATAAGTCTGTAGTTTGTGATAACGGACCAATTGCTAGAGGAACTGGTTTTGATACTTCATTAATAATAGGTTTTCCTGAAAAACCAAGGGAAACATTCTGTGAGCCTGAGAGGGGTGCCCCTGGAACCTCGTCGTGACTTATCGTTGTTCTGCTTGCCCCTGTATCAATCAAAAACTTTCTATCTTTCCCTAATACCTGACTATGTACATAAGGAGCCTCTTGATCTACAGGAATCTCAATGAGAGGCAAGCCAACTTCCCTCTCTAGGCTGTTTCATGTGTATCGCTGATACTCGGGATAGTCAGTTTGTGCATACTGGTACATCTGCTGAGTTGCGTGTTGTGTTGAGGCAATTGGCTGTGGCTGGGGTACCGCTATGGTCTGTACTGTCTGTTGTGGAGCATGCATAGGCTGTACATTCTGGGGTACGTGTTGGTGGACCTGATCCTGTCTAGGAGGACGCGGTCTCTCCTTAGTTTTGCCTGTTGCTATATTGTATTTTAAAACAGTTCATTCATTTATATAATGGCCTGGCTGTTTGCAGTAGTTGCATGTCCCTTTAACGGGAACTGCTGACTTATTGGACTGTGTCATGCCGTTTTTCTGACTGTCAGCTGGAACTGACTGAGCAACTAACATTTTCATTTTTGTGTCTTTCATACGTCTTTGTTCGTGATCATGTTCTTCCCTGACTCTGTTCTGGTGGTACTGTAAAATTTGTAACATCTGGGAAGGCGTGTTTGCTTGCCATGTGCTCTCGACTTTTAATACACGATTCTTAACTTGAGGCAAGGAATTCTCAACTAGTTTCATTACAAAAAGATGTGGGTATGACTCACTACTTGGTTTCAGGCCACTATTAATAATAAAACATTTCTCAAACCTAGAATAAAAATCACTAGTGTCTTCATCGGGTTTCTGTTTGCAGGCTGAGATTGCACCCCAGTCTTCCTTTTTAGTTGACAATAATCTTGGCAGAACCTGTACTAACAATCCTGGTAATGCTTTAGTTTTGTCCCCAAGCCCTAGACCTGGGGTTCGAGCCGTTTCTTTATTCTCTAATGCAGCCCAATCAATCTTTTGCTCTCCCACCTCCCAGTCTTTTTCTTTGAGTTTCTCATAAATACCGGCAGGCAGTAATACTTTCAATATTTTCATAATGTCGGGATAGGTATAGTCTCCCATAAGTAACATGTCTTTTATTACACGGTGAAAACCTGCTGGATCTTTATCATGACTAGGTACTATTTTCTTCATTTCTAATAATTCCATTTTAGATAACGGTGTGTATACGAAAACACGTCTAAGGGTGTCATCGGCATTCTGGACTGGATGTACTTCTCGTAAGGGATTCTGTCGGTCGAAGTAAAACATTTTCCTTTCTGGGGGTGGGGCTGAAACAAACTGTGGGTTCAAGAAAGCACTATATCTGTGTCGCTGTTCTAGAATTACTTTAATTAGATCGGTACCTAGACCTCTCCATTTATTCATGAGTAGTTCTATTAGTACATCAGATAAGGGACCTGGATCAGAACGTTGGGATTTATACAATAAAAGAAGGTGTTGTATCATGTACATACCAGCCAGTCGCTGTTCGTCTGGGGACAGATTCAAACAGGTTTGTGCTACTGTGTCATCATTATACATACTAGAATTGTCAGCCCATTGCACTGCTGACCTGGCTAATTCTTGTTCATCCATAGAATTGAGTACATGGTACCCCATCCGATGTTGAAGTACCTTATCGGCAGCCTGAAATAGATGTTCAGGCGTTTTCGGATTTGACATAGCAGAGTGAAAAAGTCGCTTGCTTTCTGGGCGTAACGTTTTATCAAAGGATCTACCCTTACCTACATAGGCTATCGTGTCTTGACTTATTTGCTGCGATGTTTCTACTGTTTTCTCTGATTCATCCTCCTCCTGGGTGGAGGCTAGATCGTCTGATTCGAGTGGCTCCTCAGTTTCTCGACGAGCATGTATATCTATGATTTCTTTACGGACCTTTCTAACCATAGCATGTATACTTTTCTCTCTATCATGTTTACCCTCAGCCATGTTCTGACTCCATCTGTTCAATTTATCCATCTCACTTTGTGGAAATCCTGCCTGATCTTGTTCTCTTATCAGACAATTTACCAAAAATCGCATAATTAAACCTTTGTTCTCAATTTTCTGACGTGACATGGCGTCACCAACACTCTCGGGTCCTTCTCCTGTTCTAATAAAGTGATACATTTTGTCTAGATGTTCTGGCATTTCTGGTAACATTATCAGATAATCTGTAACTCGTCTTAAGCGTAAGGACGCTAACAACATGGGTCCTGACGTACCAGGCACAGTGTCGTATCTACAATCTGTAAGCTGTTGTCTGAGCTGTTCTGCTGCGGCACCTTTAGGTGTCCGCGCCATTGCGAAATCTCTCATTGTCACTCGATGTAACTGCGGCGGGGTTCTAAAACCTCCAGATGCGCCTCCTGAGCCGGAGGCTTGACCATAACCTGGCTGCGTTGGGACCTGAACTATGCCAATCCCAAAAGGATTAAGGGTATTTATAGGGGGTGCAAGATTCGGGACCAAAGCTGCAGCGAGGACCTGCTGTTGCGGACCCGGGGGCTGCTGATTATGGGGTGCAGGTACATGTGGGACGGGTACATGGGCAGGTGCATGAGTATAAGCTGGGGCTGCATTATCCAAATAGGAAGAAAGAAAAATCTCTGCTGCGGTCTTGTGACGTAATTTAGTCGGAACCAATGGAAGGGGCAGATTCTTTGGTACTTCTGGGGTCGCCTTGGGCAGGCCCTCGGCCCGAACTGGATACATGCCATTATTAAGCGTACTTAGTTGTCGGTCTACTTGTTCTGTTCGAACTCGTATACCTTCCTTGACTAATTCGTTTTCTCGAGTCTTTTCTGAATCTTCTCTATGTTTCTCTGCTTTTCTGAATTCTTTTTCTGTGCGTCTATGTGATTCTTTACGCCATAATTCTATGGCGTCTTTCTGTGACTGTCGGGCTTTCTTTTTCAATAATGCTTCCTCTACTCTCATGATGCACTCGGCATCCCATGTTCCTGAAACAGGCCATTTATATTTCTCCTCTAAGTGTTTGGTATAATCGACCCACAAGTCTAAGTACAGTATGGCATCTAAGCCATGCTTGTGGTACATAAAGTGCCCTGGAGTGTCCCTAGGTGGAACAGGCACTGCTTCTTCTAGAATCCCCTTTCTAGTTCCTATCTGTCGTAACTTACTGAACAGCGGCATTTTTGAACCTTGATACTTGATACTTATTCGAACTCGAACACCATAAATACAATATACACAGTAATGCAGATCAAACAATCACTCATACCACGACATTAAAACCACATATTAACTAGTAACATTTACTGGATGTACTGCTAAACAGCACAGATACACTGCTAAACAGTGCAGACCGGGTCTATGTACCCAAACCCGTCTCGACAGGGGCAAACTAATGCACCCGTCTAGATGCGTCCCCAGCAAAGGTACTCACCGGGAAGCACGGAACAGAAGGCCTCGGAAAACTCGACACTGGACTGGACTCGACTCGACTCGTGACGTAGGTACTTCGGAACTTCGGAACTGGTGGGCCTCAAGACACCTCGGACCTTGCACTCTCGGCTGGACTCGGGTCGGGATCCTCCGCACTCCTCACCGCCTCGTCTGGGTATCAATCGCAGTCTCAGTCACCTCCGTTGGCCTGAGGGAGATACAGGAAATCCTGTGGATGCGCATGAGTGTCCGTCCGGCTGTGGCAGGGGACTAGGGCTGCAACGCACCGCCGGCGCGTAAGGTGGGGGAGTGTCCCATCTGGGGTGCCAATTTCTGTGGTAAATAAAATTACCTGGTATCTAATTTCTATGTGGTAAAGTTCAATAAAATAGCTCAATCAAAATAAGAGACACAGAGTCCGTGGCGTCTGAGTTTTAAGGGGTTTTATTCCATAAAATGGAATTGGTTCGAACCAGGTAGCATGATCCATCACCACGAGGGTTCAGGAAGGGAATCATGGACATGTACAATGATTTATTAACAGTACGCAGTATATATAATATCATTACAGTGGTGATGGGTTCAGAAGGCGTAACGGCTGAAAGAAACAAGATAAGAAACATGTGCGTAACAATATGTAATCAGAAGGCGTGCACAAGGGTGTACACGGAGGTGGGTGCCAGAAACGTCACATAGAAGAAGAAATATTTCAGCATTTCAGTCATAGAAGTGGGTGGATCCCTAGAAGAATCCTGCAGTGTCAGCAGAAATATATGGCAGAGATGCGCGCGCAGCAGCATGACGTGTGACTGACGTGGAACTGGAGGGTGAAGGGGACTTGACATTTAACGCTAGGATTAGAGACAGAAGTCTGGTGGGTCAGATCAACTTGTTCCTAAATCATATCTGGTATTTTGTGTTTGGAGAACTGTATTATCTAAAGAAAAGGTCTCTCGGGCAGAGGCTATTCTATACTGACTGCTAATGCGTGCATGTGTGTCTACGTGTAATGCGAGGGCTATGGGCCTACCATGGCAACAGGAGCTATGAATTACGTACATGGAGATAGAAAAGCCGGGCCCTTTACTCTGCAGCTGGGGGGATGTTTACCTAAACTACTAGACAGGAATGTATTTTCGAGGAGCGGAGCAGATAACTTGAAGGCTGAATACAGTTTTGGCAGGCAGTCAGGCAGAGCCGGGCACCACTTGCCGCGTAGAGAGTAAGTCAAAGTTCAGGGATGCAGATGCAGGTCCTCGCTGCGGTTTTCAGAGGCAGAAGTCAGGAAAAAGGCTCGATGGCAGAAATCAGGGCCTTCGCCAGAGCCATGAAAACATGAAAGTGCACCATGTAAAGACGGTGGCACGGCACACTTAGGAACTGAATTATTGATCCATTCATGGCGGATCAGAAAGAGGACATGTTAACGTTGGACGCAAATGTATTTGCGTCTTCATAGCGGGTTATGGAGGGAACTTACATGCGCTTTAGGCACATACATGGAGCCGTTGGGGTACGTAGTAGGGGACACAATTGAGCATAAAAATTCATATTACCTCACTGTTACTACCTATTCTGTGGGTAAATTGTGTCAAGATTGGCTTAAACATTCCACCTAAGTGTCAGTTAAACATCATTTCTCACAATTGACTGACAATGTTGATTTGAATGACTTTGTTAAAGGCCCTGTAGGAGGCAGGTCAAAAAGATGGATATATGCTATTTACAACAAAGTTTGGAAATGTTCTCAAGTTGAAGGCGCTTCTAGACTAAGGGCTATAGATCAAGCTCATTTAGATAAAGTGCTTGCTGTGGTTGATAATAGCATTAATAATCTTTCTTCCCGAATTTACACATTAGATAACATTGTGTCATCTGTTGTTGATATTGTGCAAGATGAAATGTCTGTTTTGTACCATGGTCAAAATCAATTGCCTTCCATGATGCAGTTTGCATGGACTTTACAAACATTAAAATCTGGGAAAGTTCCTTGGGATTACATGAATACCTCTTCTCTATTTTTACCCTTCGATTTGACTGAAAAACAGCAGTTCATGTCCATGAAGAAAGCAACATATTTGTTATTGCATATTGAAAAATTGGAACCTTTACCATTTTCTGTGGCTGAATCAAACTCTGCTGTTTGGCTTATCCATGGGTTAATAACACTACCGTTTTCCTTGTTTAAATTCAGTTCATGTATGAAACACTATGCCCTAGGCAGATATGAACCATTGGGTAGCACATATCTCCATGAAGTTTGGTCACTTCCATTCACATATAGGTGCCTGAGAGAGGGTTAAGAGGTTTATTTAAATGGCGAAGAATGCACTTCTACACCTGATCACTCATTGGTTTGCAAGAACATACAAGGCTGCTGACGGGAACGAAATCAAGATGCTCAGCCAAGCCCTCCCTCAAGACGCTTCACTGGCTCCCCATCCAAGAACACATCTCTTTCAAAGCCTTATGCATCGTCCATAAAATCTTACAAGGAAAGGGTCCTCCAATCCTGATACCTCTCATTAAGCCACACAAATCAGCCCGACACCTCAGGTCAGACGACCTGTTCCTGGCTAGAGTACCCAGAATAAGGAAAGCTTGCACGGGCGGCCGACGCTTCTCTTATAATGCTCCCAAGCTTTGGAACAGTCTCCCCCTTAACATCCGCAAAGAAAATAATCTCCTCTCATTCTGCAGAATGCTGAAAACCTGGTTGTTCCCCCAATAATCCACCCCTAGGAGTACTGTCAAACTTTACTTAGCGCTGGGACGCCCGAGGGTAGCTATGCGCTTTAGAAATCCCGAATCAAATCAAATCAAATCAATTGCACGGCTCTTGTAACATGAAGGCCCTGAATTTAGCTTGCATTTTAAAAGGAAATCCACTGCCAGCTAAAACACCAACTTTCACACTGCTAGCTAACAGTAATTGTTTACTTTCAAATAATGAAGATTGCTGCGATATGCTGGCAGGGATACCGTACATTGTGACCATCTCCCAACGTGTAGTTTGCTGTAAAAATGTGCTTTTCCCGCCCCTGCATGGGAGACTCGACATATCCATCTGGACTGCGCTTCCGACCTTGAAAGCAGAGTTCAATAAGAAGAGCAGAATAAGGGCTTTATTGTCCCAGAGAGAAGTCGCCCTTACTTCTTCCCGTGAAACATTAGTCCTTCACGTGGCAAACACCCGCACTGAGGTGCATGCACTTTTAAATACTAATCTCCCACTTAATTTCGGTGCTTTGATTCACACTATATTTAAGGCCTCGTCAACAAGTGGCCTGGTGCATTTTTTTTTAAAGCTGTGAGCTCCGGTCTTGTGACTTCATTCCAAACAATTTTTGGTGTGACTCCAGCCTTTTTTCATTCTATTTTTTCCAGCAACTTTGGCGGTTTACCAATAATTCTCGCCTTGGCTGCAGGTGTGCTGCTGTTGATTTGCCTGCTAAAAAATGGCTCCACAATATGTGTCACAAGACAGCCTGCCTACCTGCTCCAGCTTTGCAACCGGATGCTTGAATATTATGGAACGTTACCTCTGAGGTTCTGTGAATTCTGAACCCGTGGGTTCCATTTTGTGTATGGCAGCCATTTTGTGGTTGCCCTCACATAGGCCTATGACTGTGGCTGAACAAGTCTTTAGGACACGTACACCTTACCTTGAGTTTGTGCTGACTCCTGTTTGACCTGAGTGAACTGACCCTGTTGCCTGAAGCTGACCTTGTTAAACCAGTTCCTGCCCTTTAGCTGATCAAGATTGAGGATCAAAGCACAGGACATTGTAAAGTTTTACTGCACACAAACATGCCTTATCCTACTTCTATCTGTTTCTGTTCCTTCTTTTATGGTCTGTTTATGATATGGGTTGTGGTTCTTTTATTATGGGTTTGTCCGGCTTGTGTAAGAAGGAATGTTAAGCATTTTGCATGTTTGCAAAAGCAAGGACTGCCCCTTACTTTTATGCTGAGTTTTGTAACCCTGAAGCATATATAAGACCACTGTTCTCTGTACTCCTGAGACTGCCTCATTCAGTTGCTACGGCTTCTGTGTGACGTGGCCTCACTTATTAAATTTAATAAAGATGTCTTTTCATATTTTCAGCTTCTGTGCCAAGTTCTTTTTTATTAGTGAGGATTCCCTGAGAATGAAGATTACAGTTCTTCAAATGGCGCGGCCAACGTGGGCTTCATCAGAGAAGTGACTTTCTGAAGGAGTGATCTTGTCAGGAGACTGAAATCTACTGAGGAGGAGAGGATGGGACTCTGCTACTTTCTGCACAAGGATTCTGGAGATTCTCTGTCTTCGCAGCCCGGTATATATCTGATCTTCCTGATTTTGATCCTCCACATGATGTCACTCCTGACTGAGAACCTTTTTGGCGTGAGTATTCTAAAAAAGACCGTTGGGTCATGTAGAACTTGACAGTTAGAATTTGGATAACCTTTTGATTAGTAAAAGTAAGAGTTAAGTATAAGTGGGTCGCTCCCAGTCATTTGTTCTTTGGTTCTTTGGTTCTTTGAGTCCTTAGTTTTCGGTTCTTTGAGTCCTTAGTTTTTGGTTCTTTGAGTCCTTAGTTTTTGGTTCTTTGGGTCTTTGATTTGGTCATTGCAATTACCAAAGCCGAGGGGCTCGTACATTTGCGAGTATATCGTTTTTGATAACCCCTTGAAGTTTGAAGCTAGATTAGCGAGCTATAAGATGCCTGGTCTTAGCAAATTTGGGAATGTAGCTTTGGAACTTTGGAATTTGTGTTGGCCAACTTTGGATTTGTATAGGTTTGTATATGCGAATTGCAATTTGTGTAGAACAGGTAATGAGGAGAATTTTCTCCATTAGGTTTAGTTGAACGGTGCACGTACAAAAAGTACCTTAAGCACCACTTTGATTATAATACTTGCGTATTCCGCAGTATTTTTTGGCATGCCTGTTTGTAAGCTCACATGGAAAAATGTGTTGCTTTTTTGGAAGGTACCATAGTGTGATGTGAAGTAAATTAGCCGGCCCCCCTAAAGGGAATATCTAAATAGGTTTAGATTTACAAACATATTTCTTCCTTGGTGATTTTGTATCCCCAGGGAATTAAAATATGACATAATACAAAACAAGGATCCTTTGTTCTGCGCAGTTTTATGAATGAAGATATGCAGAACGATTTTGTTTGGTGTTCTGCTAGCCAAAGCTAGTGAATTGAGTGTATTTTCGCTTCTTGGACATACATCAGTCTGTTGGGCTGTTTTTGCAGTCTTTTGAAACACAATTGAGAAGCGTTTCTTGTAAATATGACTTACAACTAATATTTACAAATGGTTTGGTTTAAGTACAGTCTGGGGGCTGTCCTTGATTTCTTTTCTGAGTATTGGTTTGTGGGTTAAATGTGTGTTTAAATGTCTATGTGGTTTTCACATTAGTGCAAACTTCTGTAAGTGAATAGCGATGGCGTTATTCACGAGATGCATGGCTAAAGCGCGCTGTATTGTGTGTCCTGAGTGTTTTGACCCCTTTCTGTTTATGTCTGAAATGAGCTCAATGTCTGTTCGTGGTTTTTCTTGATGTTTTCAGTCTATTAAGCAACATTTTGTAAGCATATTCTTGGGTCTGTTGCTAAATAAAATTGTCCTTTTTAGAAAGAAAAAAATGGCGCAAACATTTTGTCATGTTTCAAGTTAGGCGTCTGTGCTTGGGCTTATAAATGAATGCGTCTAAAAATGATAGGCAAGGGATGCAGCTTGCTCTTATATGTGGAATTATCAAAAATAATTGGGTTTCTTACATTTTTTTATTAATTATGAAAAATTATTATTAAAAATAAGTGCTACAAAATTCGTTTTTTACTATTCATGAAGCTTAATGCTCATACTATGACATCCTAGCATTAAAATTTAATTTAAGTTGTGCTATACCGCATAATGAGAACATTAGCATATGGAATTTCACTTACCGCAGGCGTACAAAACTCATTTTTCTAAAGATTTTCATGGGATATGTCTGATTAAAAATCTCTGTAATTTGTAAAGAACATTCTGAGGATGATTAATATGTATCACAAGTATAGGATATTTATTTTTAAGTGCCCCAAACATCAAAAGTCGAATTTGGGTATTTTTGCCATTTAAAATAGCTTTAAAGTGCTTTAGGCTTCAGTAAATGCATACATTTAGGTATAAAACACAAATTTGCAGGTTGTTCCCATTTGGGGGTTGCGTTTAATGGCTCAGTGAGCCAATGTGCCTGGTGCAGAGGTTTGAGTTTAATATCAGGGTTGAAGGTTTTTAACTTTGGCCGGACCTAACTAAGACCTTCATCTATTTAAGGTTGATGAAATGAGTACCATTGCAAACAAGCATTTGTTTTAAAAACTGGTATGTGTGTTTATGTTCTGTGAATTATTCACAGTAAATGTTTTAATAATATAAGTATAGAAATAAATTATAGCCCCTAACAGGAGTAATATATATCACATGTGTTTTAAATAGAGTGAATTATTGCAGGTTAGGAGGAATCCGGAAGGCCTTTTGCCTTTGTCAGCCTCAGAATGAGCAGAGAGTGGGGGCTAGAAGAAGCTGCAGCTGGCTCAAGTCGCGCTGAGATGCTATCTTTGGTAAACAATGGAAGGAGGCTGTCATGTTGACATTTGTGACCTTTTAAATTAGGGCATTGTCTCTGTGAAATGCAGAATGACCTTGCTAGACGGGCCTCTAAAAGGAAGGGTTTCTGGTTTCTCCATAAAATTATAGAACTTAATTCCAAAGGGAAAATATGAAAAAGGTTTCTTTGAAAGTCCCAACACATGCTAAATGCTCTGCAGAAATGATATATTTGTATTTCTGCTCTAAAAAAATGATGTCCGCTAGTTGCTTTTATTTGACAGAAAATGAGGCATTGCATTAAGTTTTAGACAGAAAATAAGAGGAAGCTCTTTATTTAAATTTTGAAGGCTACATGCCTAAGTGAGAACGATTTGCTAATTAAGAATTATTTTTCAAAGTGAAAATTGTGGCACAAAGCTAACATGGAGTGTCAGCGAAAGAATTTTAGTTTTAGCTTAATGTTGCAAGCTGACCTACAAGATGGTAACAGTTAAGTAATGGAAATTTATTTTTGTGTCTGTTCATATGTATTATGTTTTGTCTTCTGATTAAAAGTTATAATTGATGTCTGTTTAATATGAGAAATGTCTCTCTTTTGTGTGTTGTGTATTTTTTTTCCTTCTGCTCACAGATCATCCATGGATTGCTCTGGGGGATTTTAAGGCTGACAAGACACGTGAGTTTGGTTGGTTGAAATGAGATGTGTTTTTGCGTAACTCCTTTGGAAAGAAATGTCCATGCGTTTTTCATGTTTGTGTATTTGGTTCTATCATGAATTGTTTGTGCTGGTTTTGTGTGTCTGAAAGTTGTATTTGACAGCAGATATCCACTAATTGGTGATCTACTGTCAAAAAGGAGGGTAAGGATTTTAAACCTGACACGGTGTTATGCGTCACTGCTCATTTATATATGCTATTGTTTTGTTTATGCTTTTTGTGCTTGATATACAGCGAGTATATCTGATGGCTTGACATGTCCGTTTTGTGCAGGTTTTTTGCATGTTTTTTGTTTGATGTTGCTGCTTATGATACTATTACAAGTTGACCTGTGTGGTGAAGGGATATACATGACGATGTGTATCCTGTACAACAGCTGGGTGAATTTCGCTAAATTTCACAGATATGATATTTTTTCATCCTGTGAGCAAGACAGACAACACTTCACCACTGCATGTCAAATTTGGCTATAATGGTATTTGAACAAAAATAAAAAAAGATATCCAGGAAACAAGGTTTCACCTACAGTCACGTTACTGCCCCCTTTCCTGTAAGGAACAGGCAGCCCTAAAATTATGTATCCTGAATTGGACGTAAGGATAAATTATAGATCTGTGACTTTTGTGCATGGTGACCTAATTTTTATATTACATTAGTCAGTTTTGTTCTGCTTCCTGAATAGTGTATGGCTTTGTACCATAAAGCAAACAAGGCTTAATTTTTTCCCCTGATTGATGTTGCATCGTGCCTAGTAATTTGGGCTTTTATCTGTGTCCTAGTCCCATTTTCCCTTTTCCATATTCCTTTCACCAGTTAGCCTTCTTTTATTATTATTATTGTATTAGGTTCACACTTCCAGATTGCAGTAATGTACCAGAGACCCCCATATTATGTATAAATCCCTTTTGTATAACTAGACTGGTTTTTAAAAAATTTCTTTAGGCCTACTCTGATGTTTTCCAGACTGACCGTCATGGTAGTGATGGACTGGTTAACTGACTCAATGCTATTATAAGACAAGTTTCCACATTTTGATTATTAGCCTGTGTATTGCGTAGTGCACTTGATGCACAGTTATTAAAAGGGAGGTATCTACATGTCCCTGATAATCTGTATCATATGATTTCTCTTTTGAAATGTTTTAGATAAGGAATTTAGGAACACCTAGACTTAATCATTGAGAGAAAAAATGTGTTTACCCCATTAGATGATGCCACTATGTGTGAGGACATCCATTTAGATAAAATTCTCATATAGTTATCTACCCTTAGATGGTAGAGGATATGCTCTCACATGGAAACCCAATTGAAGAAATTAGAAGCACTGTTTTGCTTATTGCCTTTGTCTTTATATTCTATGAGAATGACAGTGTATTTTAGATCACAATAGTTCCATGGTGTATAGCCACTCCTTTGAAGATTGCAGGCCACCTGTTTGCAGTCCCTTTGTTAAATGAACTGTTTTTGTACAAAATTGAAGGAAAATAACAAATGTGTCCCATTTCCTACGTCACTAGCTTCTGCGGGATTAAGTTATAATAACCTGCGGAACTCACCCACAATCCCATTAGCGACAGCTAACAGATGAAAAGTCCCAGCACCCAGACAGCAATCGCCAGCGTGCCATCAATAATATCGCCAAAGTATTGTGCTTGCTCGATCAGACGGCATTGGACATCACCGAACCAGTTTTCAGTGCAAAAGAGCAAAAGAGAAGGATCCTTGTTGCTTCGAGGCTTTAGTTTTTCACCTGTCATGTGCTGGTAACCTCTCACCGTAGGCAGTCCATTGAGCCCCTTGGCCTGAGTTTTGGCCACACACCCCCTTTTCCTTTACTCCAACGGAAGTGCAGTGCACCGGAGGATCCAAGACCGGCAAAAGGCACTACATTGTGGTACCTATGATTAAATGGAAGAGCAGCCCGAGCATCCTCTGACACTGAAAAGCGAGTGTTGGAGTCTGAAAATGTTGATGAGTATGAAAGCCTGTTGCTCTTTCCTAATTAATAGTACTTGGGTCTGCATGAGATGATCTGTGCCCTTGATCAATGGAGAGCACACTGTAGTGCCTGCCGCAGAGAAGAGATATTGGTGCACTGCCTTGAGACATTGAGACTTTCAAATAAGCTGCGAGTGTTTGCCAGGAGGGCACTCCAACGGATACTGAGAAGGACCATTTTCATGAAAGGCCTGAACGAAGAGGCCCATGCGTAAGCATGGGCGGATTTTCAGATCCACGATTCGCGGATTTGCGTATTCACGGAACGTGGATCCGCAAAATCCGCGGATTTTGCGGATCTGCGGATTTGGGGCGGGGCTTCCATGCGAGTGCACATGCCTTTTGTGTGTATAAAAGGTCAGAGACCGATCAGAGCAGCAGATGAAGATACAGAAGCTCCTGGCCACAGGAACAGCACGAGGATTGCGCTCGTGAAAGTCAAGGATGCAAAGGCCTCTGTCCAGCATCACAGCTGATTTTCGATGGTATATTTGGGAAGAAGGCACATCTGCCCAGCCTTGACAACGCTCACGATTGTTTTTTGGGCCGATGAATGAGTCACTGAATTTAAGCTTCAACTAGGGCACATGCTTAATTGATATCTGTAAGTGCTTCCGGTTGAGGTTTAATTTTTGTGCCAGGACCATCGTGCCAGAATGAACCCTGCCCTTCATATTTATTCAAGAAGACGCCACCGTTTTGTGCCTTACCTCTACTGAACTGGAGTACTTTATACTGGATAATCAGTAAGTGCTACCTCGTTGGGTAAATGTATAGTGCTTTTACTACACTACAGCTGCCTAGAGTGCCAGAGAGTTGTCTACAGCGACCAGGTGTGTGGTACTATGCAATCGCGCCGAAGGGCGCAGGGGTCCGTTGAGTGAGCTATCATAGTGGGTAAATGGCGGGAGGACGGTGCACACCGCGAGTGTGTGGGCGGGGCCAAACGGACGGTGCTTCCATGCGAGTGCACATGCCTCTTGTGTGTATAAAAGGTCAGAGACCGATCAGAGCAGCAAATGAAGATACAGAAGCTCCTGGCCACAGGAACAGCACGGGGATTGCGCTCGTGAAAGTCAAGGATGCAAAGGCCTCTGTCCAGCATCACAGCTGATTTTCGATGGTATATTTGGGAAGAAGGCACACCTGCCTGGCCTGTTGTAACTATTTTACGATGGCACCGGCAAGCTGCCAGCGCCATCCTAAAATAGTTACTAAATTAGCTTCAACAGGAAGCTCTAATAGATAAAATAAAGCAGGTGCTCGAGCACCTGCTTTATTTTATCTATTAGAGCTTCCTGTTGAAGCTAACTTAGTAACTATTTTAGGATGGCGCTGGCAGCTTGCCGGCGCCATCGTAAAATAGTTACAACAGGCCAGCAAGGCTTGAACTTTTGCCCCCGGAATCCACCGCTCGCGGATTTGCGAATTCACGGTAAATTCGCGGGAGTTCGCGGATCGTGAATTTACCGAAAATTCGCAAAATCCGCAAGCGTAACGGATTTTACGCTCATGCTTACCCATGCGGAAGAAAACAACAAAAGAAGATTTGATGGACAATAGAAGCCTGCCAGAGAGGGTTTTGAACGGACTCTGGGCATAGTTGGTTTCACAAGTGGTTTCCGTGCGATTGCATATAATGGGTGTTAGGAGACAAATTTTTGCTGTTTTGCTGGCATTGTTTTAAAGTAGTGTTCTGTTAGTAATAGCGGAATAAAGTCCATTCTCTGTGGAAGAGTATCCCTTTTCATCTGAGAGCATTAATGAGGATCCTCACTGTTTCACCTGAACATATAATGAGTTACTGAAATGCATAGGAACCATAAGACAATGTTACTAGATAATTTTAGGATTTGTTTTCTGCTTAGAGTTGTGAAAAATGATACTTTTATTTGTAATAGTGGTCATTACTTTCTTCTGTTGTCCATATGTTCTTAATAACATGTGTTCTAGTATTTTTAAGCATGACGTTGTCTTTTGTGGGTTGGGTTATTTTTGCTACCCAATTGACATCTGTACCCACCTCCCAACCTATGTCTCTTCCTACTACTACTTCTTCGCATTCTTTCCATATTTTATCTGAACATGAACTGGTTAGGAGGTCAGAGTTTACTAATAGTTCCTTTGTACAGCTTCTGCATCAACACCAGTTAGTAATGAACACCACTAATTGTTGGGTGTGTGGTCTTATGCCACATACTACAGATAGAGGTATTCCCTATTTTGGGTCTGCCATTTAGTTACAATGGGTCTATATGGGCATATCAGACGATGTTTATTTATGCCAACGAAGTCTATCCCTTGTGTTCCATGAAAGATAACTTGAGTAATAATGCCTTAGTGAAGGGAATAACGGATAATATTGACATCGATTCAGACACAGACTGAGTGATTGCCTATGTAAGGGCAAAAGGAGGGTCTGAGGTTCTGTGAATTCTGAACCCGTGGGTTCCATTTTGTGCATGCAGCCATTTTGTGGTTTCCCTCACATAGGCCTATGACTGTAGCTGAACAAGTCTTTAGGACACGTACACCTTAGCTTGAGTTTGTGCTGACTCCTGTTTGACCTGAGTGAACTGACCCTGTTGCCTGAAGCTGAGCTTGTTAAACCAGTTCCTGCCCTTTAGCTGATCAAGATTGAGGATCAAAGCACAGGACATTGTAAAGTTTTACTGCACACAAACATGCCTTATCCTACTTCTATCTGTTTCTGTTCCTTCTTTTATGGTCTGTTTATGATATGGGTTGTGGTTCTTTTATTATGGGTTTGTCCGGCTTGTGTTAGAAGGAATGTTAGGCATTTTGCATGCTTGCAAAAGCAAGGACTGCCCCTTACTTTTATGCTGAGTTTTGTAACCCTGAAGCATATATAAGCACTGTTCTCTGTACTCCTGAGACTGCCTCATTCAGTTGCTACGGCTTCTGTGTGACGTGGCCTCACTTATTAAATTTAATAACGATGTCTTTTCATATTTTCAGCTTCTGTGCCAAGTTCTTTTTTATTAGTAAGTATTCCCTGAGAATGAAGATTAGATTACAGTTCTTCACCTCTAGCCACTTTGAGTGTAGCCTATGGATTATCCTTCAGATTCTCGTACTTCACTTGCGTGCAACCTGTTTTCCATTGCCTGGATTGCAGATTCGAATGGGCTTTGGATTTATGTCTCACCAATACGGCGTCTCCTGCTCCGGATTATGATCGACTGATGAGTCCCTTAGTGGCCCATGAGTTTGACTGTTCTGTTATTGGGATTATGGCCTTTGCAGCTGCGCATGGAGTTCTAGGTCATTGGGACATATGTGCAGCAGCACATGACTTCCTGGCACAAAGTTATCTTGAAGAACACGCAAGTTGTCCTCTGATGGTGCTAGAGGCTCCGGCTATCGAAGAACATGTATGTTCGTTCGCTTTTTGTTAAATCGGATGGCTGAAATGTTTGCTGATGATAACAATGACTTCCTCTTGGAGGCTGTTGCAATGTACTGTGCCTATACGCTGATGGATTGAATTGGCACTTGTCCATCATAGACACGCGTACTGTACTTGACAAGTTTTTTTCCATCTCCATGCTTGGCAGTATGCCGACCCCTTTTTGGGTTTTTTTCCCCCTTGCTGCTTCGAACTTTTCACTTCCAATTATCCAGTTTGGCAAATTTTGATCTTGGTTGTGTCTCACTCGAACTTGAACTCTGCGTTCCTAAATTGCTTCCCTTTTTGTATGTGGTCCGATCAGGGGAGGGTGTGGTGAAGACAGAGACTTGCTTGCACACATTGCTATGTTAGCATAAGCTTATTAGAAGTTAAACGCCATTTTGCCAATTTGCAGCTTTTGCATACGACACTTCATGTAATTGTTGTTGTAAGTTCAACTGCTTGAGTTTCTTAACATGAGAACAGCATGTTTTTCACATCCGTAGACTTACATCACAACCTTAGTCTGTACACTGCGTGCAGAAGCCTTCAAGGTCACCATAACAATGTATGCTGTTATTCAGGTTGATCGGCCCCCACGCTAGACACAACACTCACACAGCTGCAACCAACTGAAATTCTGGTGCCTTTAATATTGCACTGCATGCATGATTCGGGCCTTTGGAAGAATATCCTTTCCAGAGACAGAGAGCTTTGCTGATCCAGAGATGTGATTCACCTCTGCTGATCTTGAAGGTATGGGGTTCCCAAATTAAGCCTAAGAAACCTTCTATTATTATAAAACCTAGTTACTGGCAAGTGGAGGATGGTTCACAAGGCGCTATAGGACCTGTTTCCACTATCATTGTAACGTGATTTCTCCTTATGTGTTTTATGAAATTGTAACAATGCTGATTGTTTTATTTGTAATCATATGCCTGCTTATGTTAACCAAAATACGACATCTTAGAGCACGTAGTTAAAATAAATATTTTAAACTTTTCTGATTACTCATGTTGTGTACATGAGAATAAAAACAAAAGAGTGTTTGATTCCCACCATTCCTGAGAGTACCCTAAGTCGCAAGTTCTGGGTTGTCTAATCATTGGTAGCTTCGCTTAAGGACGAAAAGCTAATGAGACACTGATGCTAGTCGGATAGGGGTTCTGAGTTCTGAGGTGAGTTTTTTGGTACACCACAATGCACTGAGGTCCTGGTTTCCTGTGCATAGTTCTGTGCATGAGCAGAATCCCCGCAACAACCCTTCACACCATTTACACATATAAACACCACAACACACACCCAAAATTAATTAAACAATTAACATAATTAATTATTAACTGACTAATTGTAATTAAATAACAACTAAGTATTAAACTATTATTAATTAATCAATAAACACATTCATTATTCAATAAAATGTATATAATTAAATTACTTCCCACCCTATTCCCCTATAAACCCACAACCGCTACAGAACTAAAAGCGCAAAAGTCAAATAAAAAACAAAAAACTAACTACTATAAATTATTATTTAATCTATATAATTAAATTACTTCCCACCCTATTCCCCTATAATCCCCTAACCCGCTACGGAACTAAAAAGGCAGAACTAAACTTAAAATAAATTAATAACTAGTACAATTCTAAAACATATAATAAATAACAAGCAATTCTCATTAAAAACACTAAAATACATAACATTATTAATAAATCAATATTTTTTTTAACTATATTTTTGTAAACAATATTTCTTACAACTATATTTTTGTAATCGATATTACTTACCTGTCAGTCGATATTCTTGTTAACTACATTTTTGTTTTCGATATTTGTTCCCCACTATATTTTTGCGTCAATATTAATGTCCCAAGATATTTCCCCGTCGATATTCCGGCTCTGCACCCCCAGACGTGGGTCCCGGGCTCACTGTGCCACTGGATTTAAGCTATCCTGGCTGAAGAGGGGTGAAACCCCGAAACCGGTCCTAGGATGCTTGTTTCCAGTCCAGGGAGGACCTGGCTTAGCAGTTCGGGCTGGACTGTTCCCATGAGGCACAGGGTCAAAACTGATTTGCATATGGCCAGGTCTAAACAGGGGCTGCATGGCGAGCATAAATGTAAATGTAAATGTACATGTATTTATATAGCGCAAATCACTGACCGAGGTCGGTATCTAAGCGCTTGCTTAGGGAACCCGTCCTGGTATTCCCCTGTGAGATACCCGGCAGGGTATCCACAAGGTGAAAGCCAGGCATCCCGCCGCGAGGGGCCTTTGTGGAGATTAAGCAAGCTATTGCCCAGAGTCGCAGAGTGTGAACCCGTGAATCGAGAAGGCACCGGAGCGAGAATTATCGAGTCCGTGGAATTTTTAGCCCAAGACCCACCGAGGAGGGGAATTGAACCCTGGTCCAGGACCGATCTCAGCTTCCGGGTCTGCCGCCTCTAACCCCTGAGCCACACTTCTCCACATAAATGATGGATTTAACTCAGGTCTCTTGACTGGGGTGAATGTTTTGATGTGTTCTGCATTCCGTCCATCATTTGTGTGTATTTTGCTTCCTCGCCCTAAGTGCGTTGGGTATGCCCAGACCTGGGTCCTGGGCTCACTGTGCTACTAGATTCAAGCTATCCTGGCTGAAGAGGGGTGAAACCCCAAAACCGGTCCTAGGATGCTTGTTTCCAGTCCAGGGAGGACCTGGCTTAGCAGTTCGGGCTGGACTGTTCCCATGAGGCACAGGGTCAAGACTGATTTGCCTATGGCCAGGTCTAAACAGGGGTGGCATGGCGAGCATAAATGATGGATTTAACTCCGGTCTCTTGACTGGGGTGAATGTTTTGATGTGTTCTGCATTCCGTCCATCATTTGTGTGTCTTTTGCTTCCTCTGCAGGGAACGCCTGTCCATTGATTATTTCCAGCGAGCTGGGCAATGTGGGAAAGAAAGCCTGCCTATCAGCTATGCACATGTTGCCTACCTATCAGCTATTGTAATTGTATTTGTATTTATTTAGAGCTTACTACCCCTGATGAGGCGTCAAAGCGCTTTTCTGCGGAACCCAAAGAGGATTAGCGGTGGGTTAGTAGAGGGAAATATGTGCTCATTTGAGCGGAGGGCATGTGAGTCTATTAGTCGGATTGAATAGGATAATGGAGGGATAGAAGAGGGAAGAATCTAGAAGGTGTTATTTGCGAAATTATTGTAGTAATACCCCTGACAAGGCGTTGGAGTGCTTTTCAGCGAGTAGCACGCTGCACCAGATCCCAAAGAGGATTAGTGGTGAATTAGGATAGGGAAATATGTGTTAATTTGAGCGGTGGACATGTGAGTCAGTTAGTTGGACTGAATAGGAGAGAGGAATAGAAGAGGGAAGAGTCTAGAACGTGTTATTTAGGAGATTATTGCAGTAAGATGAGTCTTGGGATGAATAAAAAGGAGAAACGGAAGCGAGAAGAGTCTCTAGAAAGGAATTACGGAGATCATAGTAGTAACATGCTTTTTTGGATACATGAGGGAAGAATTTAGAAAGGGTTGCTTGGGAGATCATGGTAGTAAAATAAGGTTGCGGGTGAGCCAAGGAGGGATAGAAGGAGGAAGAGTCAAAAAAAATTTATTTTGGAGATCATAGTAGTAGAATGAGGCTTGGGAGAGTCGGTGAGTGGGGGTAGATGATATAGTGAGAGAGATGTAAGGTGAAACAGTAGTGCTTTGGAGAGAGTCAAGGGGTTGTTTTTTCTCTTGTTCTCATTCTAAAGTAGGAGTAAAGTGATACATTTATAAATACATAAGTATATAGAAAGGGTATACATGCATTACTAAAAAGTCTTCTTCTACAGTAGGAGTGAAGTAATAAATATATAGATACATAACTATATAGCTGGCCTGCCTGACACATACTACCCCACAGGAGACCCGCCCAAGAGTTACTTTGCACTTAAATGTCCGTCAATCCATTAAAGTGCAATATGACTCCGGCCAGGAATGTTTGCCCTGCAGATAATACTGCATTTTTAATTGATGAGAGCACCTATGTATGTGGTTACATTTGAAGGCACACTCACTGTGTTTTACTGAAATGAAGCACGCAATGCCTAATTACATTCAGACGTTCTCTGCCTGGGTGTAGTGTCATATACCCGTGCTCCTGTACAGAGGTTGTGCACACAGCTCTCTGCCAGGGTGAAAGGTGGCTATTACACTTACCGTGGTGGAAGGCGCGTGCTAAGGCGCAGGGGTGTTTTTTAAGCACTGCACTGGCACACTTTGGGAATGGCATTGCTAACTAACAAGGGGTGCACACCATCTCAGAGAGGAGCCCATAGCCTCGATCCCTCCAGCTGTCTTGTAGATTAAATGTATATGGGCATGAGACGTGCTGCGAGCTATAATAAGTGTATAAGACAGCGACAGGTGTCCGGACTTTTAAAGGAAGGTATGTTGTGTCTGCACCCATTCTGGCTAGGCAAGGACTTCAACTGCCCTGGCAAGTTCAGAGACGCTTGTGTAAATGATGTACCTCGCCGCCTTCCTTAGCATTTCGCAAAGCAGAATCTAGCTGTACATTCACACCGTAAAGATTCATTTTCTGAAACGTAAAGAACGTTATTTAGTGTGACAGCGGGTAGCTTTCTTTAATGTGGCATAAACAATTATGCAGAGTGGCAGCTTTTTAAAGGTATTTGTGATGTGGCTTTCTTTTTTTAAGAACATAAACAAATGCACCCATAAGTCATGCTTGCCTACCAGCGCCCAGCTTGTTATTGTTTACAGTGTGCAGTACTTCTTGGGATCTATAGTAAATAAGGATATTCCATATGTCCATTTTTACAGGCAGTAATTATGTTCACGGTTTGTTTCACAACCCTAAATTCAATAGAGTTTTTCTTGTGGAATCCGTCATTCTCAGTGGCCTGTCAATTGGGATGACGCTACTGATAAATACCTTTTACCCACTAGCAGAAGTTTTACAACTTTTCAGGTATCCACGTAGGGACTGACTATGACAATATCACTCGGACGGGGCGTTTTAGATAATGGAGTAGTCTAAATTGCTAGGACTTGTATTGTGCTCTTGTGGGCAATGTAACAAAGTCAGTAGCTGAGTGTTGGTTTGTACAGTTTACTACAAATAGAGTGGCGGGGACGGCCCTATACTTTTTGCTGTGTTTTAATATACTTGTTGTTAACAGTGTTCAGCTAACATTTCATTATGTGTTTGTCGTATAGTATGTATACTGATAGAGGTACATATGCTTAGTTGTAATGCACCATCAGCAGAGGTTCGAGGCCAGCATAGATGCTTACTTTAAAAAGATTCTCTATCTCTCCTTTTCGAAATTATATTAATTAGATAAACCTTGTCACACACATGGACATGTGAGGCACGATTTCGAATCAAGAGTAGAAAGACTTATTTGTTCCTTTTTCCTGCCATACTTAAAACTGGTGTCCGTTCTTTTAAACCCTTTGTGCTTTAAGCTGTTGTTGTCTCAGTCAGTCAGAAATAACTTTATTTCGCCAACACAATGATGGCATAAGAGTATTCTACAAACACATCAATTTCCACTGTTATTACAATTTAAAATTACATGCATTATGACAGGTTTACTAAAAGGACTAAAATTAGAATAAAAGTTATTCATAGTTTAAAAAGGGATGATAATTCATAAATGTACACACAGTTACTGCACAACTCAATAGCTGGATTTACAGTTTAACTATCATAATGACAATGTAATCTTCTTTTTCTCAAGGCAGATAAAAAGAAGGAGGCCAAAGAAAAACATGTAAAGGAATCAGACAACAACTGGAGATAATATAAGGCCAACAACACTGTTTGAAATTCACTTTGCACATAAGGGGGACAATAAATATTTTTCTTTCTTTGTCATAGAATTTGCAGAAGAACAAAAAATTAAGCTCATTCTGGATAGATCGCTTGTCACAAGGACAAGGTGGCAGTTCGGATTTCACATAGGTTTCAGAAGGAAAACCTAACATCAAGGGAATATCATTTTAGCAAAATTTAATTAAAATATATCTGTGCTGAAGATTTGCAGCAAACGATAGATAGATTTAATTCGCATTAATCAATGTTATACTCAGAACAGCGTGATATGCTCTAACTGTCGACAGTTTAAGATTAATATCCTGCCTTCTTGCCTGTAACTGGATCAGCAATTGGATTTTCAACTATTTCTTAGAGATGGACCGACACATCGTTGGGTCTTCGTAAAGGTGGTGTAAACCAACCGCCTTAAGGTTGGATTGGACATATTTTAACCAACTGATATTGTTCACGCATTCTAATTTAAAAACATCATTTACAATATCTCTAGTCCATGAAAGAGTCTCCTTACGCCAAACCCAGTGCCCCATCGCAATTGGTGCAACACAAATGTTATCACTGATATAGGTAGATACAAATGTTATCACTGATATAAGGAGGTCTCACCTCCGTGTCACAATTATAGTTAGAGCACGACTGGGGCAGTGAAACCAAGTTTTTCAAAACGGCATCTTCTATACATTGCAGTTTAGAGAAATCTGTTGTTGCCTCAATTCAGCACATTCCATGGCAAATGATGGATTATTTCATCTCCATCACTCCCCAGGTTGGATATTGACCAATTGATACACCCCCTCCGCATTCCTTTTTCTTCTTGTCAACAAGGCTTCACATCAGGGACGACTCTGCCATCTCTCTGAGGTATTATTAAGAATTTGTATTGAACTCCGACAGGTAACGTCCTACAAAACCCACCTGGTTCACCACCGACCTCCGAGAATCCAGACACACGTGCCGACGTCTTGAGAAAGCATGGAGGAACAGCAGTCTCTCGGAGGTTGTGTACAAGACCAAAGGGTCAAAACGTGTCTTTTGTTTTCTTGATTCAATCACTCAATCAGGGATTTGTGAAGCGTGCTGGTCACCCGTGAGGGTCTCAAGGCGCTGGGGGAGTGGGGATTCGTGCAGCTCTGTCTCATCCGTAGAGCCAGGTCTTGAGGCTCTTCTTGAATGCTTGCAGAGTGGGGGATCATCTGAAGCTGAGGGGGAGTTCGTTCCAGGTTTTGACCGTGATATAGTAGAAGACTCTTCCTCCCGTTCTGGCTCTGCAGATGTGTGGGATTTCAGCCAGGGCAAGGTCGGCGAAGTGGAGGTTTCTCTTGGGTGCATAGAAGGGTATTCTTTTGTTAAGGTATTGGGTTCCGGTGTTGTGGAGGGATTTGTAGGCGTGGGTAAGCAGCTTGAAGGTCACTCCCTTTTCGACTGGGAGCCAATGGAGGTATTGTCATGGGGTACAGAGGACAAGTCAGGCTGCAGTGTTCTGGAAGGTCTGGAGGTTGCGGAGTAGAGATTTGTTGATCCTTTTTTTTTTATTGGGACGGTGGTACAGAGGAAGGACAACATTCATCCAGTAGTTACAAAAGCATGGTCAAGTCTAAAATACAAATTGATATATTTACACAGAATCTACAATAAATACTTTAGCGAGAGGAATAAAAAACTACAGATAAAAGACATTTGAAAGCAGAGATTTGTTGATCCCAGCGTAGAGGGTATTCCCGAAGTCCAATCTGCTGGTTATGAGTGCGTGGGTGACGGTCTTTCTGGATTCACGGGGGTCCACTTGAAGGTCTTGCAGAGGATGCGGAGGGTATTGAAGCATGTGGAGGAAACGGTGTTGATCTGTTGGTTCATGGTGAGGGTGGAGTCGAGTATGATGCTAAGGTTTCAGGCTTAGTCTGTGGGTATGGGAGGGTTGCCGAGGGCGGTTGGCCACCAGGTGTTGTCCCATGTGGAAGGGGGGACCTGAGGACAAAAACTTCTGTTTTCTCCAAGTTGAGCTTCAGGCAGCTGCTGCTCATCTAGGATGCGACATCTTTCATTCCTTCCCGGAAGCTGTGTCTTGTGTCGTCAGGTTCCTTGATGAGGAAGAGGATGAGCTGGGTGTCGTCAGTGTAGGATACTAGGCTGATTTTGTGTTTTCTGATGATGGTAACGAGGGGGGCCATGTAAATGTTGAAGAGCGTGGGGCTGAGCGAGGATCCTTGGAGTACTCCACAGCTGATCTCTCTGGGCTCTGAGAAGAAGGGCGGGAGTCTGATTCTTTGGGTTCATCCAGTGAGGAAGTAGCAGATCCAATCTAGGGCAATTCTCTGTATGCCAGCATTGTGAATTTGGCGATAAGTGTGTGGTGGGAGACAGTGTAGAAGGCTGCTGAGAGGTCTAGTAGGATGAGGGCAGCCGTGTGGCCCTGGTCGAGGAGAGTACGGATGTTGTCTGTGACGGCTAAGAGTGCGGTCTTGGTTCGGTGGTTGCTGCGGAGTCCGGATTGGGAGGTGTAGCGGTTCGAGTTGGATTCTATGAAGTTTGTGAGATGGATGTTGACGATCTTCTTAGTGACTTTGGCTGCGAAGAGGAGGAGAGGGATGGGTCTGTAGTTTTTTAGGTCTGCCGGGTCTGCAGAGGGCTTATTGAGGAGAGGCATAACTTCTACGCGTTTCCAGTCATCGGTGAAAGTGCCGGTTTCGAAGGTGAAGTTGATGGTACGTCGTAGTTCGGGTGCTATGGCGGCGGCGTCTCTGTGGAAGATGTGAGGCGGGCAGGGGTCGGTTGGGGCTTCTGCGTGTATGCTTCTCATGGTCTTTGCGGTGTCTTCTGTGGTGACAGGGGACCAGGCGGTTATGGTAGTCTGGCTGGCGTTGCCGGTGGTGGGAGTAGTGATGGTGCCTTGGTTCTGTTTGTTGAAGTTGTCGTAGAGAGCCTTGATCTGTGATGGAAGTAGGAGCTGAGTTTGTTGCAGAGGTCCTGGGAGGGAGGGGCATCTGAGGTTTCGCTGGGGGGTTTGGGGAATTCTTATATGATGCTGAAGTGTTACTTAGTGTTGCTGGAGTTGAAGAGGATTCTGTCCTGGATGAAGTTCCTCTTTGTGGATCTGATGCATTGGTGGTGTTCAGTCACAGCGGTTTTGTAGGCGGTGAGTGCTTCAGAGATTTTGCTGTTCCTCTATTCTGTCTCAAGACGTCGGCACGTGTGCCTGGATTCTCGGAGGTCGGTGGTGAACCAGGCGGCTTTCCTGGGACATTGCCTGTTGGAGTTCATTACAAATTCCTAATAATACCTCAGAGAGATGTCAGCATTGTCCCTGATGTGAAGCCTTGTTGACGAGTAGTAAAAGGAATGTTCCCTCCCAGTATGCCGCACCAACCAAAAAAGAGGCTGAGCACAGGTGGGAGTGGCCTTTAAGGCAATCAGGCAGTACCTGATGGCCTTGTCTGACAGGTCAGTGAGTGGGTAATTTTTTGGGCTTTTTGGGGGCCTGTTTTATGGTCCGCTGGTCGAGTTTTTACTGTTGATTTCACTGATATTAAAACAAACATTACCTGCAGCAAGCTCAAATCTGTCCAATCTTCAACACTTTGCAAAACACTTATACAGTGTGTATTTACAAGTTCATAACTGCCCCAATTTGCAAACTTGGGACACTTGTTTAGCTGATGGGGGCACCTTTATTTTGATGCCTGGGCCCCTTACCTGTCCTCCAGTCTGATCCTGGCTAAGCACTTGGCGACCTTTGGACCAAGACAGAAAAGATTTTAGATTGTATTAAACAATGTTTGTTTTATTACGTGAGGTACCACCACTGCCCAAATACTGCAATGGGGACTACTCATGTACCACGTATCTTCATACACACATTTTCATAAAGTAAGCACTGGCAAAGTCAAAAGTTCGGAAGATAATGCCAGAATTGCTGGGTTTGCCAGTGCTTGTTATTTTCTATTCCTGCAGTCGCATTCAAGATCGCTAGGTTTTGTGGTAGCACGGGCATTGCCGCGGGAACCACAAGACGAAGCCATGGGTATCATCGCCCTTCTCCTGCCCATCCCTAATTGATAACAATGTCAACGCCCAGAATCCATCTCGTCTTGGATGTTGTGAAGTTAGCAGACTAGTGGTTGTGGGTGGAGACAGGGGAGGGCAGGAAGAGGAGGAGCCGGAGCGAGGGGAAGTTAGTTAGAGTAGGGACAGGGCATGAGTAGGATGTATTAAATAAAGCTCCAGTATAATGCAATCAGAGTGTGTGATTATTTGTAGCACGATGCTACAACTGGCGACGAGGGTGGGATAGGCATGCCCAGTGCCCCAGAACCCTAGCAAGAACACCCTGTCCCGAGCGGTGTCTCAAGAAGGAGAACGCTGCTGTGTGGAGCTGTGTACCGCCCAAAGAAAAAGGCCAGCAGTGAGTGACCCTCTCCCCAGAGCCAGGGGATCGCCTGAGGCCCAAAGGAACCGGAAAACGAGTGCCAGAGCGTCGGCAGAAAAGAAACGCGCACTCTCGCCAAAACGGGACTCACGCTTGATGCGTGTGATTTGATGTGCCCCGACTGTAACAGAGGTTGGGTGCCCACCCCGGCTCTGCCCTGCGCCCCACAGTGAAGGAGAGGTGCTCAAAGTAAAGGGGAGTGCCCCTGAAGGATCCGCTGGCAGGCGCCAACGAACGCAACAGAAACTGAGCTCAGGACGGAGCTCGAGGAATCCCAGCATCGGAGAATCTCACGCCCGATGCGTGAGGCTTAGCAGGTTGTCGGCGAGAGAGAGAGCGGGAACTATGGAGGTGAGCTGGGAGCCCACCCCGATCTCACCTGATGTCCATGGTGGCTGAGGAGGAGTGAATCCTGGCGTGGACTGCCCCAGAAGCCGACCGCCGGTGAGTCCTGAGTGCCCCCGAATGAATGAGCCTGGAGAGCCAGCCTCGTGTATGCCTGCAGTGACGGCGGCCATTTTGAAGTCAGGCATCTGGGAAGGACAACCCTGTGCAAAGTAAAGGCGGCCATTTTGAAGTCAGGCACCGGTATAACAAACAAGCATTGGCTAACAAACAAGCATTTATAAAGAAACAAGCATGGGTACCCACAACAAACAAGCATTGGTACCTGAAAATAATCAAGCATTGGCAAAGAAAATAAGCAGTGGTAGCTGAAAATAAACAAGCATTGGCGAGACCAAGTGAGCGTGATAGAAACATAAACGAACACTGCATCGATGTCTGATGACGATCGCCGGGCGGCAGATGTCAAGCCTACGGTCCCAGGCGGGTCACACCTGCGAGCGCCCGAGCCCCTCAAAGTGACCACTGGGGGAACCATGGGCCCCAAATGGCAAGAATGGCTCGAAGAATTCGAAGACTATATCGAAGGATCAGAAGTGACTGAAGATAAAAAGAAGTTGATTGCCCTGCGTAACTTGGCGGGGCGGGAAATTGTTAAAATAATTAAGGATCTTCCTGCCACAGAGGCGGACACATATGACAAAGTGCGTGACGCACTGAACAAAAGGTTCCTTCACAAAAAGAACGTCGACTATGAACGACACACCTTCCACTCAGCGCGTCAAGGGAAGGAAGAACCGATGAGTGCTTTCATGATGCGACTGAGGAGACTAGCCAAGCATTGTGCATTTGATAACTTCTCTACTGATGCTGCAGTAAAATCACAAATAATTGATGGTTGTCACTCCGACCAACTGAGGAGACGGTTGCTGAGGAAAGAACATACACTAGATGAGATCGAGGAGATGACTCGGATCTTTGATCAAGCGGAGGAGCATGCAGCTGCTATCGAAACAGGGCACAAAGGGAGTCGCGAGTTAGTGCGACGTGTGCACGCCAGAAGTGACCAGCGAAGAGGCTCGAGAGAAAAGCAGTGGAGGTCACGCCCGTCATCTCGTCAAGAACAATCACGACATCAACGGCGAGAACCATGGAAGAAAGAAAGAAGATCTGAAAATATAAGGAAATGTTTTCGGTGTGGGTATGATTACCCCCATGTGGATAGCTGCCCGGCCATGGGTCAGAAATGCCGGAAATGCGGCAGAACCAATCATTTTGAAGCAATGTGCGGGGAGTACCACAAAGAGAGAAGAGGTGGAACCAACAGGACAGTTCAGCCTGAGCCACGAGGAGGTACCTCACGAACGTCCCGATCTGATAGCCGAAGATACCATGCACGAGCGGTTCAAGACCAAACTGAGCTGTCGTCAGGGTCGTCACACTCCAGCAGGGAGTCACGTCGGTCCAGGTGGGACCGGAGATCACAGTCCAAGGAGTACAGGCCGTCATCCAGAGACTCTGTATATACTATTGAATATTTGAACTTAGCTGCGGATCCAGATCAGCTCAAAACATATCCGAGGCTAGACATCAAGGTTGGCAATCACGACACCAAATTTGTACTGGACTCAGGTGCGTCTCTGAACTATATTCCAGTCACTGAATATGAAAGAATGAGTCCGCGTCCCCCTCTGTCGTTCGCACCCGTCAGAGTCTTCACATGGATGGCCAAGAAGCCACTTCCTTGCCTGGGGAAGTTCTCGACAACACTTCAACATGAAGACACAACCATTTCGGCAGTCATCCACGTCATCAAAGGCCCCGAAGCAGACTGTCTGTTGAGCTTACCGACAGCAGAACGCCTTCACCTAGTGGAAATTCTTTTCAAAGTTAGTGGAAACCAAGACGTGACCCGTCAGTTCCCCAGACTATTTCAAGGGCTAGGCAAGTTAAAGGACTGTCAAGTGCGGCTGCACATCAACGAACAAGTCAGGCCAGTTGCTCAGCATCCACGAAGGGTGCCATTCCATTTACAGACCGCGGTGGAAGAAGAACTCCAGGACCTGCTAGCCGCTGACATCATCGAGCGCACCGAAGGCCCAACACCATGGGTATCTCCAGTAGTCATTGTCCCCAAAAAGGGCACCGCCAACAAAGTCAGACTCTGTGTAGACATGCGTTTGCCCAATACTGCAATTGAGAGAGAGAGACATCCAGGACCACACTTGAGCGACATGATCTCAGCTCTCAACGGGGCGAAGGTGTTCTCCAAATTGGACTTAAATAAGGGATACCATCAACTGGAACTAGAGGCAAAATCCAGATACATCACCACATTTGCAACTCATCTTGGGTTGTTTAGATATAAGAGGCTCAGTTTTGGAGTTTCATCAGCAGCTGAAATATTTCAAGAAGCTATTAGACAAGTCATCCAGAACATTCCCAATACGCTCAACTATAGTGATGACATCCTTGTGTATGGCTCTGATCTACGAGAACATGACATTGCACTCAATCGTGTCTGTCACGCACTACTAGAAGCAAACCTGACCCTGAACAGGGACAAATATGAATTTCATCAAGACACATTAAAATTCTTTGGTCATATCTTCTCCGGTGCTGGCATGAAACCTGACCCCGACAAAATTGGGACTCTGAATAACACCAAGAGTCCTCAAGACGTCAATGAACTCCGGTCATTCCTCGGGATGGCCAGTTACTGTGCTCGGTATATACAGGACTATGCGACGATCAGCCACCCCCTCCGCCTCTTGACCAAACAGGGTCAACCGTTTGAATGGACTCCCCAATGTGAGAAAGCATTCAAAGAAATCAAGAAGGCGGTGGCAACTGCAGATCACTTGTCATACTTCAATCCACAACGAAAAACGGAAATAACTGTGGATGCCAGCCCCGTTGGGCTTGGAGCCATCCTGGCACAGTATGACAACGATTCAGATCAACGTCGAATCATTGCTTATGCGAGTCGCAGCCTAACTGACCCGGAGAGGGCATACTCGCAGCCCGAGAAGGAAAGCCTTGCCGTAGTGTGGGCATGTGAACATTTTCATGTTTTCATATATGGTAAGCACTTCACTCTAATTACAGACCACCAAGCCCTTGTCACCATTTACGGAAATCCCCGATCCAAGATGCCCCCAAGAATTGAGAGGTGGGGCCTAAGGTTACAGGAATACACATTCACCATCGTCCACAAGCCGGGGAAGTAAGAAAACCCGGCTGACTACATGTCTAGACATCCACTTGCATCGTCAGCCTCTAATCCCTCCATTGCGGAAGAATACATACATTTTATGACAGATCAAGCTCTCCCTCCTGCCATTCCAATGGACACCATCCGAGAAAGTACGTCCCAAGACATTGTCATGCAGAAGGTCTTACGCCGAATTCGACACAACAGGTGGAGACACGATTCTAAGGATGAAGAAACTGATCCACTCCTCAAACAGGAAATGCAAGCTTTCCAACATGTATGCAGTGAACTGCCTGCCACCACTGATGGCATACTGCTGAGAGACCAGCGAATTGTGATTCCTACCAAACTGAGACAAGGAGTAGTTGCACTTGCTCATGAAGGACATCGGGGTATTGTATCAACCAAGCGTGCACTGAGAGAGCGGGTATGGTTTCCATACCTTGACCAAATGGTGGAAGCCACTTTGAAGGATTGTCACCTCTGTCAGCTCACAAGCAAAAATGATCCTCCAGCACCATTGAACATGACCCCCCTTCCACCGGGAGTGTGGCAAGAGATTGCCATTGATTTCTATGGACCCTTGTCATCGGGCAAATATGTGTTGGCCATCATTGATGAATATTCCAGATATCCCTTTGCACACTTTGTACCATCGACTAATGCCGCGAGCACTCTCAAGGTGCTTGATGAAGTCTTTGCGGCTTGGGGAGTTCCCTCCAAAGTGAAAACGGACAATGGGCCCCCATTCAATGAACAAGACTTTGCAGCGTTTGCAAAACATCTAGATTTCCACCACCGCAAGATTACGCCCCTTTGGCCACAGGCCAATGGAACAATCGAAAGATTCATGGCCACGCTTAAAAAGACTTTTCAGCATGCCACGGCGGAGGGAAAGGACTTACAAGTAGCCCTCAATGAGGTCCTCCGAGCCTACCGAACAACCCCTCATGCAACCACAGGGCAATGCCCAGCGACTCTCATGCTGGGACGTCCCATGCGGAAGCGCATTCCAACGTGGGAAGGGGCCTTACGACCATCAGTGTCACCTGCTCGAGAACATCAAGAGATGATGGTGACTGACAAACACCGAAAAGACAAGATGAAGTCATACGCAGATCGACGGAGGAGAGCAAGGTCACTCTCGTTACATGAAGGGGACCAGGTACTTGTCAGACAAGAGCAGCAGAGGAAGACTGACTGCCCTTTCAAGGATGAACCGCTAGTAATCACAAAACGGAAAGGAACTATGTTGACTGCCGAATCGGAGCAGCGGCGAATCACCAGAAACATTTCACACTTCAAGAAACTATCACAAGACACCACTGAAACTGCATCTAGTGAAGTAGCCAGTCCTGGTTCGGCTGAACCACGGACAGATGATTGCGAGAACATTAGTCCTGTCAATGAAACACCGAACAGCATTGGTCCGAGTGTCAAGTCGCCACGACCTCATCGGGACACCCGTCCACCCAGAAGACTTATTGCAGAAATGGACTAAGAAGTCAGAGTTTTCATTTGTTTTGTTACAAAAGGGGGAGATGTTGTGGAGTTAGCAGACTAGTGGTTGTGGGTGGAGACAGGGGAGGGCAGCTAGAGGAGGAGCCGGAGCGAGGGGAAGTTAGTTAGAGTAGGGACAGGGCATGAGTAGGATGTATTAAATAAAGCTCCAGTATAATGCAATCAGAGTGTGTGATTATTTGTAGCACGATGCTACATTGCCCATGCAACAACCTCCGGCTGCTCGGCGCCCATCAAGGTTTGGGAAATGTGTTTGCAGTTGTGGAATTCTTAGGGCCTGGACATTGGCGCAAGCAGCAGGATATTAAGTATGAAGGTCTAGAGTACAGTGTTTTCCTGACACCTGATCACAACAGATGACTGGGCGGTTTCTTCTGAATGTAGGCCCGGCGGGAAATCTGCCCCATTGAAACCCTAATCCAAGGAAGGGAAGCCAGTCTTGGGCTTGTGGACAGCAGGAAGTCGGTGGTCATCAAAGGGAGCTTGTGTGGTGGAGAAACATGAAAGATAAAAAGCTGAAAGTCTAAATAATTACGCCAGGTTACAGCCTGCAGCCAAAAATGAAAGCATAGCATCATCAAATGATTGCATGTCATGTGTGACAATTTTAGACTGTTATGCTTTTCTAAGCACTGCGGAAAGTTGCATTCTGGGAGTTGTAGTTTCGCTTTAAGCTTCACTGTAAACATTGTCTTAAATAGCAGTGGTAAAGTGCTGCCTGATGAGTCTTACGTGACTTGCGCGCCTTGTACTTATGTATAAGACATAGAATTTGACGTTTCCCCAACCTTAGACATAACATTTGAAACTCCCGTGAAAAGCACTGGGCCTCTTGAAGTGAGCGCGCCTCGCGCACCGAGCTGGGTAAGTAACGCAGTCCCTGTAACAAGGCTCGCGCAGGCCAGTCCTCCAGACGTCGAACGTGCCTCGTGCCTTTTTTAATCTTCATCGACCTCATCAGATTTCGTGCCACACGTCTTGCCCCCTCCTCCGCCTACTTTAGCTCCATGACACGGATCTGGGATCCACATAGCACTGGCAGGAAGACAGGGCAGACACAGGAGGGTCCACTGTGACCTGGGGTCTCCAAGGCAGACGCACCGGACATCCTTTCCAGGTAACCTCCACCCTCTGGGCTCCGCGGATTCACTTTAAACATATTGTGCATTTCAGCGAGGGCTTTACAGGCTGTGTAAGAAGGCTCTGGCTTTCTTTAAGTCTCTTGTTAAATGCTGAAGAGTGTTTGCGAGTGAAATTACTTCATGCTAAACTCATGCGGCCAATAGCTTGTCCAGTGCTTGTTGTGACAGTGGGGGGCGGGTCAAGGTGCTCTTTTTGGAAGGGGTGACTGGTCTGCATTGGTATGAAGACCGACAAAGTTATCTCTTCCACAGCTTCAAACTATATCATGTGTAGCTGTCATTGTATAGGGAGCGTGAGAAACCATCTGTTTACGTGATTTATCTAATTTGCCACTTTGAAGGAGGAGTTGTACCACACTGGGTATCATGCCAAGAACTTAACATCGCAAGCAAACATACAGTGCATTTATAGTCACCTCTAGGGGAATCTTGGCGCTGAATAGCAGAGGTTTACTGTTACCCAACTTAGTGGTTCTCATTTTATTGACCCACCGGGATTTGCAGCTGTGATTAGGAGGTCAAACACAGAATCGTGGGCTGGAGGCGTTGGTCACTGAACCACCATGGACAGAGCAGCTGTTCCATTTTAAACAAACATGCATACTCTAAGAAATATATCTGGGCCATGTGTGTTCCATTAACTGTGCAAGCTGCCTCAGGAATTTGTTTTGAAAAGCAGAAAGTATGTTCTTTTTCAGGAACTATTTTCTATTTCCTTTAATTTTAACTGTTTACTTAGGACTCACGAATAATGCATGCATGAAATATAGAATTTCTTGAGTATGCTACCGTCTTTTTTCCTTCAAGGTTTTTAGGACAATATTTAGAGTTGATTTAGCTTCAGACATGGATTGAATATGACTTTCTGCCTTCACAGATCTGAAATGGCCAACTTTAACCAGGGGTCTTATTGGAAATCAGTTTACCAATTCCCAGGAAGGCGAACACACACTCTGGAGATGTTTTTCTTCAGCAAACCTTCCAAAATAAACCCTCAGCAGCCTAGACCGTGGGGTTGGTATTAAGTGTTTACAGCAAAGGCAGTGTCAGACTTTAACAAAAATATATCCCTGCTATAGTGTTAGCCCAGTTCAAGCATTCTCCTTGGTTTGGACCAGAGCAGACCAGTGTATAAAGTCAAAAGCCACAACAAACATCGAATATGAACTAGACAGCTGATGGGTAGTAGGAACTGCTGATCTGCTGCTAATAGAGAAGAGTGTTACCCTGGCAAGTCTTGACTTAGGACTGAGGGTCCACCTTGTCAACACATGTCAGTGAACAAATAACCGAATTTAAAGAATCTTCTTATGCCACAAAAGAGATTTTCATACTGGAATTACAGAAGCAGTGATTTGATTGGCTTATCATACCTGATAGCATTCTAACAGAAACATTAACTTTCCCAAAATTAGACAGGACACTTTCAAAGACTACATTTGGAAGATGACTTCAGTTGTTCACATTACATCTGGCCCTTGCCTCGTACAGCTGCCCAACCGAATAACATCAGTGCGTAATCCGAATATTAGGAAACAGTATTCTTACTGCCTACCAACAGCAGAAGCAAGGTTCCTCCACTCTTGTCAGCCTAGGAGGTCTTCTGAGCCCACAGACGTGAGTCACATGGGTTGAGCCGCTTCCCAGTGCTGCTGGTGAGGTGAACGGAGGAGGACAGCTGCAGAATCTCCTGCTTGGGAGCAGCTGTAACAAGTAGACATTTTTACTCCTCACTGTGACCATGTGTCTGAAAGATTTTCCAAATGATTTCAATTTTATCTTCTAACTGGTTATGAATGTAGTGTGTTATTTTTGCTGTTGATTAATACTGCCTTTGGTATTCACTTTCTTTCTCCTGATCATTTAAAGTCCAGTTCAGAAGAAGACATCCAGAGTATCATATACCAGTAGTGCATGCCATTTGAACCATTCTATAACCATTTGATTTGAAGATTCCCCAAGTGCACTAATAGGGAAGAGCCACAGAGGCCTCTTGAGGTGGGTGGGTAGAGCCATTAGGGAGCTGAGGGGTGGGATGAAGATGAGGACAGCTTTTTGGGTAGAGTATAAGATCCCTGAGTGGTAGGTGTTTAATACTTCCTCAACTCTATGTTGGCTATACCACTTCTTAAGAAACAACACCCTTCTCCGGAATTATTGCCACTAGCAAGCAGTGCAGTAGAGGGTTGTTAATAGGGACTCACCCTTATCATAACATTAGTGTCTCCTGTTACTCTCAAAGCCTCTCTACCAATCCCCACCCCTAACAACATGGTCTCTCCTTCCCATCTCCTTCTCTTCCCTTATACCACACTCCCATACAAAAATACTTACTTCTGTCCCACACTATAACCCATCCCCATCCAGCCAAAATTAATATTTGGCCTCAGTGACGTAGTCCTCCTTCCAGCACATTATAGGTCTTCTCCAAACACAAACATCTGTTTGTCTTTTGTCCTCAGTCCGAATTTATGTCCTACCCCTAAAGAGAAACAGCCTTGTCTCCAGTGATGCCCTCTGCCACCTCCCTCGTCCTTCTCTACCAAAAAAGCTGTCCTCACCCTCATCACACCGCTCAGCTCACTGATGGTCCTACCCACCCTCGCTCATTAGCGCACCAGGGGAATCATCAAATCGAAAAGTTACTAAATGGTTACAACAGTATCCACTTCTGACATATGATACTTTGGACATCTTTTCGGAACTGGACCTGAAACGACCAGGCAGATGAACAACTGAATTCCAAAGGCAGTATTAATCAACAGCAAACACAATACCCTGCAATAAAAAAACGTTTGTAAGGTACATGTAAAATCAACTGGAAAATGCTTCAGGCACATGGTCGCAGTAAGGAGGAAAAATGTCTACTAGTCACAGCTGCTCCCAATAGTGAACACTCTGCAGCTGTCCTCCTCTGTTAACCTCACCAGCAGCACTGGGAAGCAACTCAAACCATGTGACTCACAACTGTGGGCTCAGAACTCCTAGGCTGACAAAAGTGGAAGAACCTTGCTTCTGCCTGTCGGCAAGCAGTGAGAATGCTGGTTTCCAATACTCAAATAATGCACTGATTAAATACCCCTTAAGTCATTCACTGTTGTGACATCAACACTATGAAAAATGATTCTTACAATCCTCTACTTATGGGAAATCCACCTACACATGACATACTAGCCTGTTTATTTCACATCATTACAAGCGAGCTTCTCAGGAGGGTATTTCTTGTTAACTGCAGGGCCAGCCCTCAAGTCGTAACCCCTATCGAACACTTAAACTGCAAAACGAGCATGTTGACTTCTATGCGGTCAGAACATCTCATTCATACTCTACCACATGGTGGAGGTTTTTTCCTCTCTACCCCTGTGCTCCGCTTATTCCCCCCCACCCAACCCCCATGAAGTAAACCAGTTTGTCATAGGTTTCAAACAAATTCTTGATTAATTCACTAAAACACATTTATTTTGGGGACGTGGTACTTTATGCATTTGTTCCTTACTATGTGGCCCATAGGGTGTTATTTGCTTCCAGAAAAGCATGGATATTACAAGACTAATCTCTTATGTATCTTACCCCTGCTGATAACATTGCATTGTACCTGGCATATATTATCACTTACTGACTGAAGCAAGCCATTATTGAGTTCGTATTAGTGGTGAACAAATGTCGCCCATTCCAGCTCCATTCTGAATAATATCCATGGAGCATCACTATTCAAAAGTTCACAAATACCTATTGTGTGACTATGCATATTTGTGATCAGTTAAAAATGCTGCTAGGTTATGGGGCGATTCTGAGTGTGCTGAGCGTTTATGCCACTGTTAAAAGTGAGACACCCTGGGTGTGATGGGTTACCCAGATGTGGGTCCTGTGCTCACTGTGCCATTGGACTTATGATGCATCTTACTATTAAAGCACAAATAGGCTGAAACCATGTTGGGGTTGCTTATGTTCCTGCCTGGAGAGGATCTAGCCTGGCAGTTTGGGTTGGTAAGTAACTACTGGAGCAGGACCAAGTCTGATACGCCTACAGCTAGTCTGTGTCTCTAAGGGCAATTATTACAATCTTACTAAATATGTCATATCCAGTCAGAGCTTTTACTTAGTTAAAAGATCACTTTAATAATGTTTAAAAATATGTATATCCTTTTTTTTTTTTTTTTAATGTTTTTATTGTTTGCAGGCATACAAGGAATAAGTACAGTAAGGCATAAATAATTAATTTTGACATACATAAATACATTATTTCCATATAAAGCATAAACAAATGCAACTAAATCATGAAGTGTTATTAGGAGGTAATTAGAGAGAAAGGAGGAAGAGGGAAAGAAAAAAAAAGGAAAGGAAGAAAATAGATAAGCAAGAAGATAATATCGATTTCTTTTCAACGCTAATACAGATTGCATAGTTCAGCCTATTTTCTACACCCCTCCCCCATGTCGCATAGAGAAGAAGAAAAGAAGGAGAAAAAATAAGATGAAACATTATTGATCTATGAAGGTACCCCATGTTTTTTCATACTTTTTCAATGCTTGTAAGCCCCTGATCTTTGCTAAAGCTAGTTCCATAGAATGTATCTCGATTACCAGGGCCCACCATTCCCAGACCTTAGATGTTTCTGGACTGATCCAAGCTCTAGCCAGAGTTAGCTTAGCACAAGACATTAATATCGTGACTAGAGCGGCTTGTGGGAAAGGTACCGAGTAAGTGTCTAACAAGACAGAAGTAGCCGTAAGTGTAGGCAGTTGAATATATTTCAGTTTAAGAACATTTTCAATATCATGCCAAAAAGTTTTAAGATTCGGGCAAGAAAATAAAATATGTACCAAGTCCGCTGCTTCAGCAGAGCATTTAGGGCATTTTGTACGATCGCTGTGAACGTTATTGGATGACCATTTAGAGATTCTTTCCGGGGTATAATATAGCATACAAGTTGTTCTAAATTGTTGTAATCTGAGACTTGATGATCGTACTCGTTTATTGATATTTATTAAAGAATTCTCTATCTGTTTTGGTGTTATATTTGATCCCAGCATTCTGCTCCATTTGTCGGCCAATTTGATCCAGTCATTTGATTTAAATCCAACAAGAAGCCTGTATGCTTCGCTTATTATCGATTTATTTTTGGATGAGTATAGACATGTCCAGATATCACATTCAGTGACCTCCAATATTTGTTTTTTGTTAATCAAGTAGTTGTGTATCTGTAGATGTTTATATCTCATATTTTCAGATAGATTATATATTAATTTGAGAGTATTGAAATCTAGAAAACCTTGTGTTCCGTAAAGATCCCCTAATACCGTGATACCCGATCTTAGCCAGCAGCTAGTATTGGTGTCGGAAAAAATATTTGGTATGCCCGGATTGCCCCATAGCGGGAGCTTGGGGTGAAAAAAGCTGGTGTTGCAAAAAGACAGTATGTTACCCCAGATCTTTGTTAAGTCTCTTATAGTTTTAAATCTAACCCTTTTGTAGTAGTTAGGGTCGTTAGTTCGGAACAAAAACCTATTTGAATCGGATTTTAGCGTAAAAGAGTGAAAAAACAAAGTCCTTCTTTCATTTAATAAAGAGCGAAGACGGATGACAAAGGCAGACCAAAAGTATAATTTAAAATCAGGAAAATTGAGTCCGCCCTGGTTCGTATTATTTTTCATAAGAGCCAGTGATCTTCTTGCCTTTTTGTACCCCCAGATAAAGCTGCTAAGTATTCCATCAAGTTTTTTAAAGAATTGATTATTTAATGCTAATGGTATAGACCGAAATAAATATACAAATTTGGGCAAAACCTTCATCTTGATTAGGTTAATTCTGCCAGTTAAGTTCAAAGGTAATCTGTGCCATTTTTTTTAACAATAAGCTAGTTGATTTAATAAGTTCATTGTAGTTTAGATTATTGATTTCTTGTAGTTTAGCCGTAATTTTAACCCCGAGATATGTGGCAGTGTGGCAAATCTCCGGCACAGCCACTGCTGGTGTATAATTAGCTATTACTTGCGTTTTTAATAAATTTAGTTTATAGCCCGCCACCTTACCATATTTCCCGGCTTCTGATGTTATTCCCTTTAGTGCTTCTACAACATCTTCAGTATAGATCGCGATGTCATCTGCGTATGCAGTTATTTTTAGTTCTTGTGTTCCTGATCTAAAAGGTACAATCTGATTTTGAAGTTGAAGGGCAGACAGAAAAGGCTCCAATGAAAGGGCAAATAACAGAGGAGATAGAGGGCATCCCTGACGGGTACCTCGTAAGATTAGAAAGTCTGAAGATATCAATCCTCCATAGCTGGTATATGCTGATGGTTTATCAGACAGTGCTTGTATGCTCCGCAGAAATTGTCCTTTAAACCCTATCTTAGACAGTATGCACCAGAGAAAGTTCCACCCCACTCGATCAAAAGCTTTTTCAGCATCTAATAAGATCATGCCAAGTGGGGTGGATTCCGTCTCTGCTACATCAAATGCAGTTATTGCCATATTTACATGTATAGTAGTGTCCCTGCCAGTTATGAAGCCATGTTGTTGTGGGTTAATGATTTGGGGCATAATAGGAGCCAGTCTTAATGCTAAAATTTTAGCAAAATTTTTTGTATCTGTATTTATTAAAGAAATGGGGCGATATGACCCTCTCTCTTCCTTCGGTTTGTCTTTTTTCAAAAAGAATATTATTTTTGCCCGATTCCATGACCTAGTTGTCTTGCCTTCTAGGCCTACAAATTGTATGACTTTCAACAATAGTTGTTCAAGCTCTTCTAGGCAGAGTTTATATATTTCTAGGGGTATGGTGTCCTCACCCGCCGCTTTTTCTGCGGGTAATATTGCTAGATGCAATTCAGCCATTGTTATGTCCTCAGACAGTGAGTCTATCTCTGGGCAATTCTGAGTATCCCCGGTATGCTCTTCCACATATTTATATATGTCGTCTAAATTATGGTCCACTTCTGGGGTATATAGGTTTCTATAGAAGTCGGCAAATTGTTCTAAAATGTCTTGAGGTTGAGTATAGATTTTATTGCCAGCCCCCCGTATGCTTGTAATAGTAGAGTTAGCTCTGTCCTCAGCAACTTTGTAAGCCAAAATTTTCCCAATTTTATCGCCCCCCTCATATTGTGTTATTTTAAATTTATGCAAGCTATTTGTGCTTTTCTGAATAAATTTTGACTTCATTTTATTTTTAATTGAACAGAGTTCAAGGCCAATTTCTATACTTTTTGTTGCATTGTGTCCGAGTGCTAAAGATAATTGTTCTTCTAAAGCTGTTATTTTCGTCAACAATTGATCGTTGTTTTTTTTGTTTTCATAATTTTGCCTAATTACGTAAGCCTGAGTGAAGCCCCTGATGCTTGCCTTACAGGCATCCCAAACCATATCGGGTGAGGCTGAGTTGATATTAATGCCTATAAATTCATTAAGGTGTGATTTTAATTGCGTCATAAAGGATGTATCTGAAATCAGATGTCTCGGAAAGGAGAATAGTCTGGGGGTAGTTCTAATATTTGTTATTTTGATTGTCAGTAGTATTGCATTATGATCCGATGATATTCGGGGACAAAATATGTATATCCACAGTAAAAAGTAAACCAAACAGCAATAAATCACACAATTAACACAAAATACCAACAGTGAACACCAAAGTTGAACACGAACCAAGTATCCCGATCACCTCTCCCAGAAAACAATGGGCAATCTTATCCTATGAGAAAATATCTGAAGCTGTTTGAGATCACGAGTATGACGCAAACCACTGATCACAAAGGGTGTTTTGCAGTACTCTCTCATAGAAAACAAAGAACTAATGGCATCCTCTGTGGAGGGCTCTGATGGCCCTGTGTTTTGCTCGCAATCATTTATTTAGTCCGTCATCATGATCAATTACAACTATAATTGTGGTGTGGTGGGGCAGGCTGAGTTTTCACAACCTGCCCCCCTCCCCCACGCGAAAATTTGAAAGTAAGCCCAAAAGGACATATTAATTTTCATGACAATGCTCAAGGTGGATCTGGCACCAAGGCTGCCAGGAGGTGCCTCTGAAAAGCCAGGGCACTCGCAGGGACACTTCTTCAGGCTGACTGAGGTTGGTGATGGGTCCATACTCAATGTCACAGCAGATAAAGGGTAGTGAGTACTGGAATTAAATAGTGGAAGGTGCCAGGAGGGAATAAAAGGTTCACAAATGTTGGGGAAGAGGCATGTGTTCTTCAGGCAGTAACCACTCTAAGTTGCTCACCTTCTAATGAAGAAAATGCTTTTTTGTTCAGTCACCATCCAACCTCTGGTTAGAAGTAAGGAGAATTTCTAGGTGCTCTGGTCAGCGTCCTCTTGATTCTTTGGTAGTCTGGAGCTTGCGCTCATGTACAGTATCAGTAGTAGCACCACCAAGGCAAATCCAGCAGAACATCACAGGACTCCGTGGACCTAGTTCCAGTCCAGGGAAATGGGCAGTCTACAGCTCCATGTTAAGGGAGCTCTTCAACAATGTCCGCTGAGGTCTGTGACGATATAGCTCTTAAAAACGCCGGAGCGGGGTTCATCTTATATGTCCAGTTCATGGCAGTTGGGCAGAAGCCCAATCGCTAATCGTTTCGGGTGCATCTTCGAAGTTTGAAATTTCAACTCCTGTGGGTGGGATGTATTTCCCACTTCTAGGAAAATGCAAATGTGATTTGGCAGAGGCAAGCAGACTGCTCTTTTAGAAACCTTGTGTACCTAATCAGACAGTGCCTATGAAAGAGCAAGAGGGTAATGGGTTGACTTTCTTGTTTATGCAGAGATCATTTATCGCAATATTATTCTCAGTATTTATACATTTTATCTCAGCAAGTAGTACATAAGCTTCAGAATACACACAATAGTAATATTTATAAAATGTTGGTACTTCACAACGGATTACATAGGACTACCACGTATGAAGATGCTTTTGAAATATAAATTATTTCCTAGTGCGTAGCTGCATCCATGCCTCTAATTCTCTTTTTGCACACTTTTTTATAGGATTCTGAGTATAAAATGTACATTGATTGTTTGATAATGAGTTTTTTTCAATTTACATTTCAAATAAAATATTTTCATTTTAATGTAAAACATACCTCAGTCCACAGAAAATAAATTTCAGCCCATGCTATATACACAATAGCAAGCCCTTTTATTATTCTAAGTGTAAAATATATGCATTTCACTATTATGTATTAGATTTACAGGTATTTACTTATTTTCTATTGAGGTAACACTAGTTGACATACAGGCAGACTATCCAAAGGAAAACATATAGTACTTTTCATATTGTTTATTTAATTTTATATGCATTGTCCATTGATTGTAAACATACCATATGAAGAGACATGCAATGGTTAAGAATGTAAACATTAAGAAATACATTTATGGGGAAGGAGATTTTGGGGAGGCCATTACAGACTAATTCCACGTTACATTGCAATGACGATTAGGAAGAAACTATTATAAGGAATACCAAATCTAAGAAACACCTTGACAACATCCCTCACTGGAAACTCCAAAATTTACCATTACCCCAATCCTTTCCCAAAACCTTTAATGTGCCTTACTCTACATCTTACAACAACCAGAACCCTCTCAATAACACTAACACTAGCTCTAAGACTAACCCCTAACTAGTCAACATAACCATAAGCACAAATGTGAACCTAAATATAGCACTAACCCCCTCCCCCAACCGAATGTTAACCCTTGCCCTGGGTGTAACACACACTCTAAACTCTGCTAATCCTAAACGTTACCTTATTTTAAATTCACCACACAGCCATAAACTTATTTTCCCACATAACCATAATAACATTGTAACCTTTTAACAGCAACAACCATAATCTTATCCCTAACCCTAAGCTTAGAGGTTAAATACTGAAGTCATTATCAGGACATGGAAGGGCACAAGTGAAATACATTTCGAAAATGGGTTTACTTTATTACTACTTTTAAAAAAAAGCTTTAAAATTTTGATTCCTTCATTTACACCTTTCACCATTATATTTCCTGTATGACGACTTTCTTTAATGGTTTCTCAGTTGTGACATATTGCCAAAGTACAAATATCGCACCTGCGAAGAATAAAGGTGGTAGTATAATTTACAATGATTTCATGGGAAAATGTCCTATTACTTACCGGTAATCTTCATTACTCTTGGTCCCGTTGACCTCGTCCCATTCCTTAAAATATGGAGATAACCATCTCCATGACAGAAAAAAAGAAAAGGAGCATGCTGGGATACCCTACCTGCTCCCTCCCACTGGGAGTACATAAGCAGTACCAGCCCAGCATGCAGCCTGAAAACACCAAGCCAACAACAGGAAGGCCGGCCGCAAGGGAGGGAGGGAGGGAGGGAAGTAAGGAATGGGACGAGGTCAACGGGACCAGGAGTAATGAAGATTACCGGTAAGTAATAGGACATTACCCCCAGGTCCCTCCTGACCTCGTCCCATTCCTTAAAATATGGAGAATACCAAAGTAGAGAACCCGGCCTTCCGGAACCCCACCAACAACAAGGGCACCAGACCAAAAAACAGTACCCCACAGGCCCGAACCAAGACCCCAAAGGCCAGAAGGGGACCGCCACACAGAAGGGAGGCACAGAAGCAGAGCCAAGCACCCAAGGGAGCAAGCAGAGGAGCCAAAACCCAGGCCCCCCCACCACGACCAAAGGAAGCCCAGGAGAAGCGCACGCGCCTCAACAGAGAACGGAGCCAGGAAAGGGCAAACAACCAGCGAGAAACCCCCAAGGGCGAAGCCCCCGGACCCAGGCCGCCAAACAACCAGGGACCAACAGGCCAAACCAGCCCAAAGGACAAGGGCAGAAAAGAACAGCCCGCACAGGGCGGACGAGCCGAAGGAACAGGAAGGAACAAAGCAGAGGGACAACCCCAACACAGCAGGGGAAGCCCCCAGCAGAACCGAAAAGAGGGCAGCAACAGGGAACCACAGAGGAACCCGGCCACAGGGCAGGACCAACCAAAGGCCAACCCCCGCAGAGACGCCGCACCCAAACGGACAACCAACCGGGAGAAAAACCCGGCGCCCCAAAAACGACCAAGACAGGGGCAAAAACGAGGGCGCAGGCAAGAAAGACAACAAAGGCCCACACGGAACAAGGGAAACCAAAACCCCAGAACCGGACAGGAGGAACCGACCCCCAGGAGGAAAAAGGGACACACCACGGAACCACCGAAGGCGAAACCCCAAAGGCAGAAGGCCAACAACAAGGCCCACCGCCCAACCCCAAGAAACCCGCCGTAGAACAGGCAGGCCAGCCAGCCAGGAGGCACACAACACCGCACCACCCGGACCCAGAGGGAGAGGCAAAAAGGAACCCCCAACCAGGAAGGGGCACAGGGAAGGCACAACAGCCAACCACAGCCAGACCTCCCAGAGAAAGGAGAACCAGAGGCAGGAAGCCCAGAGCCCACACAATGGACCCATCACCACAGCCAACCGAAGGGAGCGGACCCAGAAAGGACCGAAGACCAAGCCAGGACCACAACAAAGCCCAAGAGAAGGAGCAGCCAGGAAAGGAACCCAGCAGGGACCAAAAAAACAAGGACCCGAAGCAAAGAAGGGCCCCACAGCACAAAGCCCAACAGAAGCAAGCCAAGAGGCGCACCCGGCACCCAAACGCAAAGCGAACAGGATGCCAAAAACAGGGACCGGAAAGGCAAAACCAACAAAGGTAGAGCCACGGCCTCCACAGCACACGGGAAAAAACCCCGGCACCGAAAGCAAAGGACAGGAGCCCAAAGAAGCCCAAGGCGCACCACTCAACAAGGAAGCGGGAAGGGACCCCCCAGCACCAACGAGAGAGCAAAGGGCACAGGCCGAAAACAGCCCGCGTGGGGGCACAGGGCCAACGCCAGGCCCCCCAAAGCCCCAAAACGGAAGCAAAGCCAACCGCAATCCAAGGCAGAGCGAGAGAGGCGGGAAGCAGAAACCCGGCCACACACCAGGAGAGGCAGAGACCCTTACCCCACAAGGAGCGAAAAGGCACGGCCAACAGGACAGGGCACAAGAGTGGAAACAGGGCAGCAGGCAAGAATAAACCCGAGCCAACACCACCAAAAAGGCCAAGACCCACCAGCACAGAGGAAGGGCACAACATACCCAACCCCCCCCACCCCGGAAACCAGGGGGAGACACCACCAGAAGGCAGACACCCTGAGCACGGGGCAAGCAAAAGCACCCGAAGGGAGCAAAAAGCACCCAACAGCGAAAAAGGCAGGCCGGCACCCAGACAGGCACCCACCCCGCTCAAACCAACAGAAGGGCAGGAACCAAGGGGCGAAAGGAAAGCGCAGAGAGGCCACACACCCGGGGAGACCGACACCCAAAACCCACCATCAGGGAAAGGGCACAGCACAGCCAGGAACGGCAGACAGGGCGAGGCCCAGGAGCCAGGCCCACGAAGAACAAACGTCCACCGAAGGCAGAGCCAAAGACCCAGCCCCCACCGGAGGCAACAGCGGCCAGTGCAGCAAAGCCCCACAGAACAACACACCAACCAGAGAAACAAGAGGGGAGAAGGAAACCTCAACAGGAAACCAAGCCCCATCAGGCAGAAGGGGAGAAACAAACCCACAACAACAGGACCTACCAGGAGCACAACCAGCCCGGCCCGGAGCCAACCCGAACCAGGACAAGGCGCCCCCAGGACAGAGGAAGGGCCCAACAGCCCCCCCCCCCAACAAGGAAACAAGGGGAGGACACAGGAAACCCGCCGAAAGCCAGAAGGCCCGAGCAGGGCCCAAGCAAAGCACCCTTAGAGGAAGCAAGAGGCGACCAGCAGCGGACACCTCAGGAAACCCATAGGCACAAACCTGGACCGAACCCACAGGAACGCCAGGAACCGAAGAACAGAAGGCCGCAGAAAGCGAGCCACGGCCCAGCAGGAAGACACCCCACCAGGGACGGCCAGGCAGCAGGAGGGCCAGAAGCCACAGCCACAGGGCAACACAGCCGCAGAGCACAGCACAAGCGGCAAACGACCCAATCCAAGCAGCAAGCACCAGAGGGCGAGGCCGGATGGAAACAGAAAAGAAAGCCAGCAAGAACCCCGGAACAGAAAGCACAGGGAGCCGCAGCAGCCGGAGAATGACAGAACAGGAGCCCGGCAAGGCCCAACCGGAATCCCCAAACAGGACATAATCAATCAATCATAGACATTTATAGAGCGCTCTACTTACCCGGAGGGTCTCAAGGCGCTAGGGGGGGGGGTGCTGCTACTGCCCGAACAGCCAGGTCTTGAGCTTCTTCCTGAAGGCGAGGTGGTCTTGGGTCAGGCGCAGGTCGGTCGGGAGGGAGTTCCAGGTCTTGGCAGCCAGGTAGGAGAAGGACCTTCCTCCTGTTGTCGTTCTTCGGATGCGGGGGACGGCAGCGAGGGCGTGACTGGCTGATCGGAGGTGTCGTTTGGGAGCGTAGAAGTTGATGCGGTTGTTGAGGTAGCTCGGGCCTTGATCGTGTAGGGCTTTGTGTGCGTGGGTGAGGAGACGGAAGGTGATTCTCTTGTTGACCGGGAGCCAGTGCAGGTCTCTTAGGTGTCCGGAGATGTGGCTGTGTCGTGGGATGTCGAGGATGAGTCTGGCTGAGGCGTTCTGGATCCGTTGGAGTCTCTTCTGGAGCTTGGCGGTGGTTCCGGCGTAGAGGGCGTTGCCGTAGTCCAGTCGGCTGGTGACGAGGGCCTGGGTGACAGTCTTCCTGGTCTCGGTGGGGATCCACCGGAAGATCTTCCGTAGCATGCGCAGGATGTTGAAGCACGACGAGGAGACTGCGTTGACTTGCTTGGTCATGGAGAGGGAGGAGTCCAGGATGAAGCCCAGGTTGCGTGCGTGGTCTGTCGGTTTGGGTGCAGTTCCCAGGGCGGGGGGCCACCAGGAGTCGTCCCAGGCGGAGGGCGAGGATCCCAGGATGAGGACTTCCGTCTTGTCCGAGTTCAGCTTCAGGCGGCTGGTCGACATCCACTCGGCTACTTCTTTCATTCCTTCGTGAAGGTTGGCTCTGGCGGCGGCGGGGTCGTTGGTAAGGGAGAGGATCAGCTGGGTATCGTCGGCGTAGGAGATGATGTTCAGGTTGTGTTGGCGTGCGATGGCCGCGAGGGGGCTCATGTAGACGTTGAAGAGGGTTGGGCTCAGCGAGGATCCTTGGGGTACGCCGCAGATGACTTTGGTGGCCTTTGATTTGTACGGAGGTAGGCGGACTCTCTGGGTTCTTCCGTCGAGGAAGGAGATGATCCATTCCAGTGCCTTCTCCTGGATTCCGACGTTGTAGAGGCGCTGCACTAGGGTGCGGTGGCAGACGGTGTCGAAGGCCGCGGAGAGGTCTAGGAGGATGAGGGCCGCTGTTTCTCCGTTATCCATCAGGGTTCGGATGTCATCGGTGGCAGCGATGAGGGCGGTCTCGGTGCTGTGGTTGGCTCGGAAGCCAGACTGTGAGGGGTCGAGGGATCCGTTCGTCTCGAGGAAGGCGGCCAGTTGCTTGTTGACGGTCTTCTCGATGACTTTGGCTGGAAACGGGAGGAGCGAGATAGGGCGGTAATTCTTCAGTTTGGTGGGGTCCGCTGTTGGTTTCTTGAGTAGAGCGCTGAGTTCGGCGTGCTTCCAGCTCTCAGGGAAGGTGGCGGTGTCGAATGAGGTGTTGATGATGTCCCGCAGGTGGGGTGCGATGACAGCGTCGGCCTTGTTGAAGACGTGGTGAGGGCAAGGGTCGGTCGGAGATCCGGAGTGGATGGAGTTCATCGTGCGGACGGTGTCTTCGGTGCTGATAGGAGTCCAGGCGCGGAGGGTGGTGGTGGGGGGCGGTGGTTCGGTTGAGTCGGGCGTGGCGTTCGTCGGTTGGGTGTTGAAGCTGTTGTGTATGTCCGCGATCTTGTTGTGGAAGTAGGAGGCGAGGGAGTTGCAGAGTTCTTGCGATGGGGTGATGTCGTTGTTTCCGGCGTTGGGGTTGGAGAGCTCTTTCACGATGTTGAAGAGTTCCTTGCAGTTGTGTGCGTTGTTGTCCAGTCGGTCCTTGAATGCAGTTTTCTTGGTGTCGCGGATCAGCTGGTGGTGCTTCCGGGTGACAAGCTTGAGGGTGGTCATGTTGTCCGGTGTTGGCTCCCTTCTCCAGGCTTTCTCGAGGGCTCGGCAGTTCTTCTTGGAGCTCTTGAGTTCGTCGGTGAACCATGGGGCCTTCTTGCTGCCGGGTCTGCTGGGCGGGGTCTTCAGTGGGGCGAGTACGTCCGCGCAGTTGCTGATCCACTTCGTGAGGTTGTCGGCGGCCTGGCTGGGGTTCGCTGAGCTGGCGGGAGGGTGCTGGCTCAGGGAAGCGGCGAGCTGGTCGGCTGTGATCTTGCTCCAGCTTCTGCGGGCAACCTGTTGCTGGTGGTGGTGGATCGTCGTTCTTCTGAAGGTGAAGTGGACGCAGCTGTGGTCCGTCCAGTGGAGTCCAGTGGCGTGGCTGAAGGTGATGTCTTTGCTGGATGAGAAGACGGCGTCGAGTGTGTGTCCGGCGAGGTGGGTGGGGGTGGTCACCAGCTGCTTGAGTCCGAGGTTGGCGAGGTTGTCCAGCAGGGTGGTGGTGTTGCGGTCGTTGTTGTTCTCCAGGTGGAAGTTGATGTCCCCCAGGAGGATGTAGTCAGCGGAGGGGAGGGCATGCGGGCTGACGAAGTCGGCGATGTCCTCGCTGAATCGTGTGCGTGGTCCAGGGGGTCGGTAGATCAGGGTGCCTCTGAGGGTGGTCTTCGGGTCGGTGTGGATCTGGAAGTGTAGGTGTTCGGCGGTGGTCAGGATGTCGTCTGTGCTGGTCGTGATGCGGATGGTGTCCCTGTGGATGATGGCGATGCCTCCTCCTATCTGGTTGGCAGTGCGGTCCCTCCGGGTGATCTTGTAGCCCTCTGGGATGGCGATGGCGGTGTCGGGCGCTGAAGAGGCGTTCATCCAGGTCTCCGTGAGGAAGGCAACGTCAGGAGCTGTGGTGTCGATGAGGTTCCAGAGTTCGATGGCGTGTCTGTGGACTGAGCGGGTGTTGAGCAGGATGCACTTGAGGTGGTTGGTGCTGGTGTTCGTCTTGGCGGGTGCTGGTGCGAGGCAGGTCCGGATGCAGGTGAACTTGCAGGCGGTGCAGCAGAAGGGTCCGTGGGAGTGCCTCGGGGTGGCACGGTAGCATCCCGGGGCTCATCCGTCGTTGAGTGCGATGAGGGTGGCGGCGTCGTACGTCCGGCGGGTGGGCTGGGATCTGCGGGGGCCAGGGGTCCTGGCACTGGGCGCGGTCCAGGCGCGGACGGGCGCAGACGGGCTTACCTTTGGCGCGCCTTCGGCGCTCAATCGGCGCTCCCGCTGCGCGCGTCCGCTGCGCGGTCGCTGAGGGGGCATCATAAGAAGGGATCCGGGAGGGCGGGTCAGGCGGGAGGCGGGGAGCGCGTGGGCCTATCGGTAGGCGGGGGGGCGGGGTCGCGTCACAAACCGGCGCGAAATCCAGGCGGCCGGCCCTGCGGCGGCTGGGGCGCCGGGCTGGATCGGCGTTCAAGGCAGGCGGCCCTGCGGCGGCTGGGGCGCCGGGATGGATCGGCAGCAGGCAGGCAGGCAGCAGGTAAGTGGCAGGCAGCGGGCGGGGAGCGAGGGGGCAACCAGGCCGAGGGCACAGTGGTCGCTGCAAGTCTGGGGTCGGGGTCCCCTTAAGAAGGGATCCGGGAGGGCGGGTCAGGCAGAAGGCGGGGAGCGCGTGGGCCTATCGGTAGGCGGGGGGGCGGGGTCGCGTCAAAAACCGGCGCGAAATCCAGGCGGCCGGCCCTGCGGCGGCTGGGGCGCCGGGCTGGATCGGCGTTCAAGGCAGGCGGCCCTGCGGCGGCTGGGGCGCCAGGATGGATCGGCAGCAGGCAGGCAGGCAGCAGGTAAGTGGCAGGCAGCGGGCGGGGAGCGAGGGGGCAACCAGGCCGAGGGCACAGTGGTCGCTGCAAGTCTGGGGTCGGGGTCCCCTTAAGAAGGGATCCGGGAGGGCGGGTCAGGCGGGAGGCGGGGAGCGCGTGGGCCTATCGTTAGGCGGGGGGGTGGGGTCGCGTCAAAAACCGGCGCGAAATCCAGGCGGCCGGCCCTGCGGCGGCTGGGGCGCCGGGCTGGATCGGCGTTCAAGGCAGGCGGCCCTGCGGCGGCTGGGGCGCCGGGATGGATCGGCAGCAGGCAGGCAGGCAGCAGGTAAGTGGCAGGCAGCGGGCGGGGAGCGAGGGGGCAACCAGGCCGAGGGCACAGTGGGAAACAGGAAGAAAAAGCCCAAACCAAGGCTCAAGGGCAAGCCAACCCAAGAGGCACGCCCAAGGCACACAGGGGAAAACAGAAGCATCCCCAGAACACAAAAAGAAAACACAGGGAACCAGGGCGTAGGCAGGAAGCGAGAGCAATCAATCAATCAATCAGGTCATTTGTAGAGCGCACTACTCACCCGTAGGGTCTCAAGGCGCTGGGTTGGGGGGGGGGTGCCGTTACTGCTCGAACAGCCAGGTCTTGAGCTTCCTCCTGAAGGGGAGGTGGTCTTGGGTCAGGCGTAGGTCGGTCGGGAGTGAGTTCCAGGTCTTGGCGGCCAGGTAGGAGAAGGACCTTCCTCCTGTTGTCGCTCTTCGGATGCGGGGGACGGCGGCGAGGGCGTGGCTGGTTGATCTGAGGAGGCGCTTGGGAGTGTAGAAGTTGATCCGGTTGTTGAGGTAGCTCGGGCCTTGGTCGTGTATGGCTTTGTGCGCGTGGGTGAGGAGACGGAAGGTGATTCTCTTGTTGACCGGGAGCCAATGCAGATCTCTCAGGTGTCCGGAGATGTGGCTGCGTCGGGGGATGTCGAGGATGAGTCTGGCCGAGGCGTTCTGGATCCGCTGGAGTCTCTTCTGGAGCTTGGCGGTGGTTCCGGCGTAAAGGGCGTTGCCGTAGTCCAGTCGGCTGGTGACGAGGGCCTGGGTGACCGTCTTCCTCGTCTCGGTGGGGATCCACCGGAAGATCTTCCGTAGCATGCGCAGGATGTTGAAGCAAGACGAGGAGACGGCGTTTACTTGTCTGGTCATGGAGAGGGAGGAGTCCAGGATGAAGCCCAGGTTGCGTGCGTGGTCCGTCGGTTTGGGTGCGGTGCCCAGGGCGGGGGGCCACCAGGAGTCGTCCCAGGCGGAGGGCGAGGAGCCCAGGATGAGGACCTCCGTCTTGTCCGTGTTCAGTTTCAGGCGGCTGGTCGTCATCCATTCGGCTACCTCTCTCATCCCTTCGTGCAGGTTGGCTCTGGCGGTGGCGGGGTCGTTGGTCAGGGAGAGGATTAGCTGGGTGTCGTCGGCGTAGGAGATTATGTTGAGGTTGTGTTGGCGTGCGATGGCCGCGAGGGGGCTCATGTAGACGTTGAAGAGGGTGGGGCTCAGGGAGGATCCTTGAGGGACGCCGCAGATGACTTTGGTGGCCTCTGACTTGTACGGTGGTAGGCGGACTCTCTGTGTTCTTCCGTCGAGGAAGGAGGTGATCCATTCCAGTGCCTTGTCCTGGATTCCGATGTTGCCAAGGCGCTGTACTAGGGTGCGGTGGCAGACAGTGTCGAAGGCCGCGGAGAGGTCCAGGAGGATGAGGGCCGCTGTTTCTCCGTTGTCCATCAGAGTTCGTATGTCATCGGTGGCGGCGATGAGGGCGGTCTCGGTGCTGTGGTTCGCTCGGAAGCCAGACTGTGAGGGGTCGAGGGATCCATTTGTCTCGAGGAAGGCGGCCAGCTGTTTGTTGACGGTCTTCTCGATGACTTTGGCCGGGAACGGGAGGAGCGAGATGGGACGGTAGTTCTTGAGGTCGGTGGGGTCTGCTGTGGGTTTCTTTAGTAGAGCGCTGAGTTCGGCGTGCTTCCAGCTCTCAGGGAAGGTGGCGGTGTCGAAGGAAGTGTTGATGATGTCCCGCAGGTGGGGTGCGATGACAGCGTCGGCCTTGTTGAAGACGTGGTGAGGGCAGGGGTCAGTCGGAGATCCGGAATGGATGGAGTTCATTGTTTGGATGGTGTCTTCGGTGCTGATCGGAGTCCAGGTGCGGAGGGTGGTGGTGGGTGGCGTTGTTGTGGTTGTGGCTTGCGTTGGTTGGTTGCTGAAGCTGTTGTGTATGTCCGCGATCTTGTTGTGGAAGTAGGAGGCGAGGGAGTTGCAGAGGACTTGCGACGGGGTGATGTCCTTGTTTCCGGCGTTGGGGTTGGAGAGCTCTTTCACGATGTTGAAGAGTTCCTTGGAGTTGTGTGCGTTGTTGTCCAGCCGGTCCTTAAATGTATTTTTCTTGGTGGCGCGGATCAGTTGGTGGTGTTTACGGGTGGCGATCTTGAGGGTGGTCATGTTGTCCGTGGTTGGCTCCCTTCTCCAGACTTTCTCGAGGGCTCGACAGTTCTTCTTGGAGCTCTTGAGTTCGTCGGTGAACCATGGTGTTTTTCTGCTGCAGGGTCTGCTGGGTGGCGTTCTCAGAGGGGCGAGTTCGTCCGCGCAGTTGTTGATCCACTTCGTGAGGTTGTCGGCGGCCTGGCTGGGGTTCGCTGAGCTGGCGGGAGGGTGCTGGCTCAGGGAAGCGGTGAGCTGGTCGGCTGTGATCTTGTTCCAGCTTCTTCGGGCAACCTGTTGCTGGTGGTGGTGGATCGTTGATCTTTTGAAGGTGAAGTGGACGCAGCTGTGGTCTGTCCAGTGGAGTCCTGTTGCGTGGCTGAAGGTGACGTCTTTGCTGGATGAGAAGACGGCGTCGAGTGTGTGTCCGGCGAGGTGGGTGGGGGTGGTCACCAGTTGCTTGAGTCCGAGGTTGGCGAGGTTGTCGACCAGGCTGATGGTGTTCCGGTCATTGTTGTTCTCCAAGTGGAAGTTGAGGTCCCCCAGGAGGATGTAGTCGGTGGAGGGGAGGGCGTGCGGGCTGATGAAGTCGGCGATGTCCTCGCTGAATCGTGTGCGTGGACCCGGGGGTCGGTAGATCAGGGTGCCTCTGAGGGTGGTCTTCGGGTTGGTGTGGATCTGGAAGTGCAGGTGTTCGGCGGTGGTTAGGGTGTCGTCGGTGTTGGTCGTGATGCGGATGGTGTTTCTGTGGATGATGGCGATGCCTCCTCCCGTCTGGTTGGCGGTGCGGTCCCTCCGGGTGATCTTGTATCCCTCTGGGATGGCGATGGCGATGTCGGGCGCTGAGGAGGCGTTCATCCAGGTCTCGGTGAGGAAGGCAACGTCGGGGGCTGTGGTGTCGAGGAGGTTCCAGAGTTCTACGGCGTGTCTGTGGACGGAGCGGGTGTTGAGCAGGATGCACTTCAGGTGGCTGCTGCTGGTGTTCGGCTTGGCGAGTGCTGGTGCAGGGTGAGTCCGGATGCAGGTGAACTTGCATGTGTGGCAGCTGAAGGGTCCGTGGGTGTGCTTCGGGGCGGCTTGATGACATCCTGGGATGCGGCCGGTGTTGAGTGCGATGAGATCGGCGGCATTGTAGGTTCGTCGGGTCGGCTTCCGTCGGTGGGGGCCAGGGGTCCTGGCGCTGCTCGCGATCCGGTCGCGGACGGGCGCAGACGGGCTTACCTTCGGCGCACAATCGGCGCGCCCGCTGCGCGTCAACGCTGCGCGTTCGCACGGTCGCCATATGAGGCGAAGTGCGCGGGTGGGCGGAGCAGCTGGGAGGCGGGAGCGGGGAGGGAACAGAAGGAAAAAAGGGGCGGGGTCGGCGGTAGTGGCGGGAAGCGGGGGGCGGCGAGGAGGGCGGGAGACAGAGCGGGCAGAGATGACGAAGGGGCAGGCACAGATGGAAAAACGAAGCGCACTTGCAAAACAGGCACAAAAGATTGGAAAACAGCGGGAAAACACACTAAACACGGGGAAAAGACTCTGAGCAAGCACAAATGATTGACAAAACGCTTAACACGGGGAAAGACTGAAACAAGCACAAATGATTGACAAAAACGCTTAACACGGGGAAAGACTCTGAAAAAAAAAAAAAACAGGCGCAATTGATTGACAAAACAAAAACAAAACAAACTACAGCCGGGTCGGCCGGCAGCGAGGCAGCTGGGCACAGCGAGGGGGCACACGCAGCAGCTGGTGGCCGTACGGCGCGGGGGAACGTACACCTCTCCAAGGGCCCAAGCGCACCCACCAGGGGCGCAACAAGGGCAGAGCAGGGGGGCCCGAGCAACAGGGGACCCCCCACAGCAAAAAAGTCAGGCAGGAGAACGCCCGAGAGAGTCAAAAGGAGGGGGCCAACACACATGAAGCAGGAGGCCCCCACCACAGGAGAAACACCCCAGAACCCCCTCAAGAAGAGGAGAAAAGGACTCCAAGGTGGCAGGAAAAACGCACCACCAGCCCAGCGCCCCGAGCAACAGAACACAAGCAGTCGAGGAGCATGGGGAAGGCAAACCAAGGCAGCAACAGAAGAGCCAAGGCAGCACAGGAGACCAAGCGACATGCGGACATGAGCGGAGGAAACAGTGCAGGAAAACAGCACACACCCCACACAACCGGCAGGAAGACGCCCAGAGGACGACACCCACCAGCAACAGGCACGGACAACAGCAGGCAAAAGACGGAACCATGTCCAGCAAGGCCAACCCACCCATACACAGCCTTAACCGCCACACAGTTAACAAGGACAGTGAACAGGAAAGAAAAAGGGACTACCGATACAAGGTACTCACCAGGGGGGCAGGAAGAGGGCCACAACAGCACCCCCCCCCCCAACAGACCGTCCAGGCGCCCGCCAGAACACCAACGCCGGGCAGAGAAGTCCGCCCCACCGAGGCCACAGCAAGATCCACACTGGCCACAGGCAGGGAGCCAAGGACCCGGCCAAGGAGTAACCTGCAAAAGAAAGACAGCAGGAAAGGCGGACAACAATAAAGAAAGAAACAGGGACCGCTACGCGGAACTCACCCGGAGGGCAGGAGGAGCGCTCCAACAGCTCATCGCCCCCCAAGAAACCTGCCCAGGCGCCCCCCAGGACCTCAGCGCCGGGCAGAGTAGGCCACACCACACGCACATCCGGGGAAGAAAAACAGCAGTGGGAGGGCGCAGGCCAGACCACCAGGAGGTGCCCCAGCAGCCACCCAACACAGACACCAGCAGAAGCAACCAGTCTGCGTTCAGCCGGCAAGGGAAAGTGGCACCCCGGCCAGGAAACGTACCATCACTCACCCGGGACCACAGCCCAAATAGGTGTACCCAGTCACGTTGCATGAGGATACATACAGGTACGTGAAGGCACGGGGAAAGAATGACTTGCCCAGAACCACAGGACGGTGAGCGTCATAGCCGAGACACAATCCCGGATCCCCAGCAGCCACGTAGACTGCACATGCCAGAATGCCACAACATCTCCCAGAGCGAGCACGATTGGCACCAGAAAAGAGCAAAACACCGCAAAGCAGGACTCACCCGTAGCGGGGGCCGCAGCATCAGGAAACGAGGCCCCCACACACCGCCGGCACCAGAATCCAACCAGCGCCACGCCAGCAAGCCAAGGAGCAGCGCGACTCCCACCCGGCCAAGCACGGGGAGACGCGCCCTGGCGACCCGGAAGAACAGCGGGATGACGGCGCACCAGCCGCAAAGGGCCGGCAAACCGGAAAGCAGCCAGGAAGAAGCCCCGCGACCCAGCAAGCCAGGCAGGCCGGGAGGCAGACAAAAGAAGAAAGCAGGAAACAGCACCCCTGCCCGCGAAGCCAGGCAGCCGGGCAGGGGAAGCAGAGAAGGACCAGCACGCCACCCCAGCCCGGCAGGAGCGGGCGCAGGCAGTATGTAGAACATCACAGCACACTCGAACATCCATTCTGTCGGAGACAGAAAAAAAGAACAGGCTGCATGCTGGGCTGGTACTGCTTATGTACTCCCAGTGGGAGGGAGCAGGTAGGGTATCCCAGCATGCTCCTTTTCTTTTTTTCTGTCATGGAGATGGTTATCTCCATATTTTAAGGAATGGGACGAGGTCAGGAGGGACCTGGGGGTAATGATTCAGTGTGCTTCTGATAACAAGCCACCAGGGTGTAGAGATATGTTTTTAAACTATATGTGTATATATGAAATCACTTTCCTCCTCACTCTCATATGTCTAAATCTCACTGTGTCTGAGACTGTTTAGTCTCTGCCAGCTGTGACCTCTGACAGTGCATGATGTTAGTGCTATCACTAAGTTTCAGAATACACACAAATATCCTGACCTTGTATCTTGTACACGGGGAAAAGGCCCACGGAACACAATGCAATACAGTACTATAAGGTAAACGGAATATATTAGCACAAATAAGGGACACACATAACAAAATTGCATATAAAATAATCACATAAAATATAAAATTACTGTACAAATTTGCCGAATTCGTCAAGTCAATAGTCTTAAGAAGGACAGTAGGTGCTCAAAACCGACATTGGATTGGAAAATGATTAACAGAAACCTACAGCACATTTAACCTCAAACACCCCAGGACCACGACCACGAGTGCACTTTCGGGTCTTGAGCCATTTGGAATAAAAATTGTCCTATTTTTTATCTCCCATATTCATACTGGTGAGCTGTAACTCCATGCTCACAAGAAAAAGACATAATTGTTTCAGAGATGTGCTGGTGCATCAACCAATTTTTGATGAATAGGTGGTGATCATGGGGTCCATTAGACTCAAGTACATAAGGTATCTATTTTAGGGTTCAGTTCCACATCTTACTCGGGATTAATCTTCTATAGTTTTTCCACTTAAACTAAAATGTGGGCAAGCCTTTCTCTTCACAAGGCTTCTCAATTTCTTTGCTTCAATAATTTGAACTCGTTTTTGTTGTTGTTACAAGTGCCTTTTCAAACTGGCAATGGGCTTCCAAATTACCATCTCAATTGTGTTTTGTATTGCATGTGTCAGAATGAAAGGGGGGTGATGTAGGGGGCTACAGTGCCTTTCTCAACGTCTGGTCCGACTTCTATTACCTCCACATTTCCTCTGCCATTTCATTTATTTCTTTTCCACTCCTGCCTATTGATCGTATTCTTTCTCATATTTTCGTTTGTTATCAAAGTCATATAGGTTGTGCATGCTTGTGTGCCTTCTCCTTATACTTTGCATTTCTACTGTTCTGCCTGTTTGGACATATCTTAATAATGAATGAATTAATTAATACATACATTTTCTGGAAGGATTCAGGCGAGCACTGTCATTACTGGGCACGGCGGCCATGTTTAAGATGATCTTCCTGCACAGGTTCTGATACACCCTTCAAAACATTCCATTTAGGTAACCAGTCAATTTCTTTAGGAAATTGGAGACATCAATTTGCCTATTTCTGTGGAACAGCACCACTCCATGTACAGCTTTGAATATATTAATGAGGAGGGTGTACGACAGGCGCATAGAGCTACCTGACATCAGAAACTACTGGCTACACCATTGACAATCAGAAACTACTGGGTGTTCGCGCCCTGGGATGAAACCGTGATTAGAATAGACAGGAATGCAATGAAAAATGGGAGACACCTAGCAAGACTATACAGGCATCGGCCACCCAGAACATTACTGACACACGCACAAAATATGGTGACAGTATGGCAGAAAGCGACAAGGTTTCTGATTTGTGGGGACTCTAACTGAAAGCACTTCCTTGTAGGTTAGGATAACATATCAGAAGTGATCACCCTTAAAGGATTCGGAGGATGGGATAATATTGGCATTGGCAAATTGGGTGACATCCAATCAGATGAATAGATTATCCTATTTAATGTTTTTTGGAGGGCATATCAGATGCCTGTTATTGAACAATATGAATACATGCAAGTACGGCATGCTTTGACACCCCACAGTAAAAAGAGTACTAAGGTCTCTAAATCATCCCAGTTAGAAGACAGGATACACAGTGAACCCTTACATTTTACCTCACTTTTTGATCACTGTTCTTTCCTAATATCATTAATTAATCACCTATTTGGGTCAACTTTTTATTGAGAAATATTACTCTTTTTAATTGGCTGAAGTAGCAGCTATTTTTTGCTATGCTCTTTTTGCAGTTATACAACCCAAGACAGAAAAATCCTGTTTTTTCCAATTATTTTTTATCAAAAGTATATCATTAACAATTTTGCATCGCAATTCCCCAATCAAGTTCAGGTAGACTTCATTGGATCTGCTATTCCCTTTTTCTGGATATGGGCAAAATAATCAGAAAACTATATTTGTTTACTACATCTATGTGTAACTAGTGCAAGAATGTCTGTATCAATTGTAGAGACCATGTCTAAGTAAGTGGGCAGTGGCAGTGTCCCTACCGCTTTTTTAATTGCGCTACCGGCGTATTTGTGAGCAAGACTGATACGCTGATACAGCGCTTGTGATTACTTTTACTTCACTTTTAAAACTTACTGTGCACTGGTGTGGAGGAGAGCGGGTCGCTGTACCCGCGCTGCTTATATTGCGTTATTGCAGGATTTGTACCATAGGACTGGCCGCATTCCATAGTCTGTTCTGCTGAGGCACTCGGGAAGCAGACAGGCAGCCACATTAACCAATCAGAAGGCACTGGACTCGCCCTTCCCTCCCGCCTCGTTCTGACGCCGGTGGTTAGCGCCGTTTGTGCAGAGGGCGTGGAGGGTCCGAGCCAGCTGCTTCCTGGAGTCCACATGCAGCGCTCTAGTTGTTGGGACGCTGGGGGGGATATAAGGCGGATGTTTACTCGGCAGCGCAGCGGACGAGCGCAGCGGGCGCGATGAAGGCGCGCCGGAGTTGCGCCTGAGTTAAGCCCGTCTGCGCCCGTCCGTGGCCGATTGCGGCCCAGGGCCAGAACCCCTGGCCCTCCCTCAGCCCATATCAGTTGGAGTCGAGAGGATCTACTTCTCCTCCGTCATGAGTATTTGGGACCCTGCTTACATAGCATGGAGGTAGGAAACAACGTGGCCTGCAACTACTGTAGCTTCGCCTTTTACACAGGGGAAGCTAAAGTTAGTGCCCAACATTCTCTGATATGTGGCCTGCTAAACGTACGCTCCCTACGTAAGCACTGCCTCGATATCCACGATCTACTCAGCGGGTTGCAATGGGATCTACTTTTCCTTACAGAAACATGGTTAGATCAAGATTCCATGCCAGAAATTATCGAAGCAATCCCAGAGGGCTACTGTCTTCAAAGACTGGACAGAATAAAAGGGAGAGGGGGGGGCATAGCCATAGTCGCTAAACAGGACTACCAATGTCAGCTGGAACGTACGAACATTGAGGGTAGTGAAGCTGGTGCCTTCTCTATCTCGATAAATGGCAACCTCACCTTGAAAGGCCTTTTGATCTACCGCCCCCCGGGCCCTTCTACAGCCTTTATTGAAAAGCTAGTGGAGGACGTTACAGAAGCTGCACTAAGTACGGATAAATACCTAGTCCTGGGCGATCTAAATTTACACCTAGACACCCCCACGGACAAGGCAGCAAGTGATCTTTGTCTGACTATGGCAAGCCTGCAGTTCGAACAGAAGGTACAAAACCCTACCCACAAGATGGGCCACCTTCTTGATCCACTTTTCGCAAATTGGAACCAGGTGGACGCTCAGACTCCCATCCCTATCCCATGGTCTGACCACCATCTTATTCCTTTTACCATTGGGACACAGGGACCTGGTCGGGCCGACCCTCCTGCTGACAAACATCCTAGGCGAAGATGGGCGGCGTTCTCCCAAGCTCTTTTTAATCAGGCGCTAATTGCGAAGGATCATCCCGGTGGTGTGGGGGTGGAAGAAATTAATTCCAGCCTAGACCAACGCATCACGGAGGCCCTGGACCTGGTGGCTCCACTTGGTGCGGCCAAAATGGGGGGTAGAGTTATGAGATCAGCTCCTTGGTTCAATGAGGACATGCGGGTGGCTAAAGCAGCTTGCAAACGGGCGGAGAGGCAATGGAGGATTGCCTATTCAACTCCCTCCAAAGCAGAATACATAGACTGCAGGCGTAACTACCATAAGCTGCTTAGAAAGGGTAAATCAATGTACTTCTGCACTAAGATTGCAGAAGCTGAACAGTCCACCAAGGAACTCTTCTCTATTTATAAATCCATTGCAGTAGGGAAGCCCGCTGTGATGCCCACGAAACTCTGCACTACGGAGGGTTGCGACCGTATTGCAGAATTCTTTGCTAACAAAGTTACCAACATCTATAACTCCTTTCCTCAGCGGGCAAACAACAACAGCCCCCCACACTGGGAGGTTACTAAAACCAAAGGAGAACGACAGTTAACCTCCTTCGCCACCCCCTCGACTGAAGAATTAATCCGTATTTGCGGGTCGATAAAATCGGGTTCCCCAAGAGACCCGACGACTCCCAGTCGACTCAAGGGTAGCCTGCAAATACTTGAACCCCATGTCCGCCACTTACTAGACACCTCCTTTAAATCCCAGAGTGTCCCCAAAGCCTGGAAGCAAGCAATTGTACTACCCCTACAGAAAAAAGCCAATGTTAATTTTGATAAACTTGACAACCTTCGCCCTATCTCCCTCCTGCCCTATATGGCTAAAGTGGCGGAAAAAATAGCCAACATTCAACTCATGCAGTACGTGGAGGAGGCCTCACTGCTCCACGACTCGCAATTTGGCTTCCGCCCCCGTCATTCGACGGAATCGGCACTTCTTGTGGCGGTTGAGGCACTGCGACAGGGCGTGGATGAGGGCCAAACCATGGCTTTGATCTTGCTTGACCTAAGCGCAGCATTCGACACTGTAGCACATTCCACCTTGCTACAGTGTCTGAATGGAGGAGGGGTTACAGGCGCTGCGCTGGGCTGGATCAGGTCCTTCCTGTCTGACAGGTGTTTCCAGGTCAGGCTGGGTGAATGCTATTCGAGGGAGATTGAGTTGGGCCAGGGCGTGCCTCAGGGTTCGTCCCTGAGCCCAACCCTATTTAATATCTACGTCTCCCCCGTAGCGGCCATCGTGGAGAGACACGGTCTCCGCCTGGTGTCCTACGCCGACGACACGCAGTTGGTCGTCTCCCTATCGCGTGCACCCGGTCTTGCAGCGGACATCTTCAGGAACTGCATGCAAGATCTTGCAACGTGGATGTCCGCAAACTGTTTAAAACTGAACGGCAGCAAGACCGAGGTGCTCGTGGTGGGGGGAGGGCCTTCTGCTTGGTCGTCGGCGTGGTGGCCGCCCTGCCTGGGCGAGGTCCCTGCTCCTTGTCAGGAGGCCTGGAACCTCGGCGTGTGGCTGGACAGAGACCTGGCCTTTGGTCCCCAGGTTAGCCGGGTGACGGGGATGTGCTTCGGTGTCCTAAGAGCCTTAAGGAAAGTCTTAGATCTGCTTCCCATCTCTGCTCGAAGGACGCTGGTGCACGCCCTGGTCACCTCGCGACTTGACTATGGGAATCTGCTCTATCTGGGGGCCACGAAAAAGGTCATGGGCCGCCTTCAAGTGCTTCAAAACGCCGCGGCACGGCTTGTCCTCAGGCTTCCCAGGAGATCACCCTCCATCCCTGCTCTTCAAGCCCTCCACTGGCTTCCTATGGAGAAGAGGGTTGAGTTTAAAGCCCTCTCCACATGCCATCGTATTTTGAGCGGTAAAGCCCCTGAACCGCTTCAGAATCTGGTGACCCACTACGAGCCTACTCGTAAGTTACGGTCTTCTCAGACCGGACTGCTGATGGTACCCAGGGTAAGGAAGGCCCGTATGGGAGGGAGATCTTTTAGATATCTCGCTCCCAGATGCTGGAATGTTCTGCCTCCAGAACTACGTCTTGAACCATCTGAAACCCTGTTCAGGAAAAAGCTTAAGACTCACCTTTTCAGCAGGTAGCCTTTAATGGGAGGGAGGGCGGCCACTTTTCACTTACTACAGCGCGGGGACACGCCAGTGGCGTCACCAGGCGCTTTACAAATGGTATACAACCTTTACCACGCATTTTTTACCACGCACTACCATTACAACGCGGTTTTTACCACGCATACCATTACAACGCATTGCGCTGGGGGGCGCTCTAGGATAGGGAATAGGTTAATTTACTATCCAATAACCTTCCCTAGTGTCCACGGGGACTGGAGTTGGAATAGTAAATTAAACTATTCACTATCCAGCACCCCAAAGCGCTATGCGTTGTAATGGTATGCGTGGTAAAAACCGCGTTGTAATGGTATGCGTGGTAAAAGTATGCGTTGTAACGTCATACATCCTTTACAAATGCCCAAATAAATAAATAAATAAATGTCAGTGATCTAAAATACCTATTCCAACCAGTCCATTCTCCTCCATACACAGCCATAGTACCTCGACATAAGGACAAATGTTTTGCGCATTTCTCTAGTATAATCAATCACTTTGTATTCCAAATGCAATGATCAGAACTGCCCTTTATCTTCCCCAGCAAACATTAAAGCAAAAATATTGCAATAAATATCGTTATGCTCGGGAAAGACCTCCGTCAACCAGGGCCGGACTGGGAACCACAACCGGCTCTGGCAAAGTGCTCGGCCGGCCCCCCCCTACCCACTCGGGGCGGTTGTGGCTGCCGTCGAGGTCTTTGCCGGGGCCGGTTTTTGTCCGATTTTGGTACAGTGCCGATTTTGCAGCTATGCTGCAAAAACGGCCCTAGAACAAAAACGTCCCCCAGGGTCCCAAACCCGGCCCCCACCCGTGTGGAGCACCGGGGGGTTGCCCGGTGCCCGCTATGGCCAGTCCGGCCCTGCCTTCAACCTGGATTTAAAACTGTTACAGAGCTGCGAATACCACCTCTGATGGGAGAATTTTCTATTACAGAACTCACTGCATGATGAAGGCCGCCTTCCCCACAAAAGCTGGCTAAATATCTCAATATCTGTCATTAATCTTTTTTCTTCCAGTTATTGGATAGCAGTGAGTTCTCTCCGGTACCTGGAGCAGTTTTCCCCAAATACACTTGACCAGGCTCTCATGTAACATAGAATCCGATTCGCAAAGCTAAACATTTGTGTAAGTTTACGATTGTTTGCTATTCACAAAGGTATTAAACCAATAGTATCTTTACGACTGCGGAGCCTCCGCACATAAAAACATATGTGAGGAGACTCCGCAGCCGTAAAGATGTTACAAGTAACATACCGTTGTGAATAGCAAAAAACTTGCACAAAAGTGTAAGTTTACCTTTGTGAATCAGGCCGTCTGTTTTTGGAATGACAAATATAAATACATGGTTCCTGATGCTATAGCAATATTGCTACTTATAGCAAGGTGTTTATTTGGAAATTCAGCAGTTGAGTTCGCTGACTACCTGTGAAAATAATTGCTCCAACAGCTTCCACAAGTTGGAACTCGGATTCAATAACTATAACCTAAATATTGTATTCTACTCACAGCCTTTTCTGCAGCATTTAACCAACTAGAGTGCTAACCCTGAATTCAAAGATAAAAATGTATACAAAATGCATTATCTATAACTTCTGCGCTGAATGCTTGATGCATAGTAGGATTTTTATACGTTTTTAATTTCATTACTTTGTCTCGTTTCCAGGAAAAGCTAACATCCGCCTCTTGACTACTGCTCATAAAGAACTCTGTGAGGACTTGGACCTCAGACCTCACCATTATTGACAAAGATGGAGCGATCTACACAGGAGCTGTTCCTCAACTTCATGGTCGTCTTGATCACCATCCTGCTCATGTGGCTTCTTGTGAAATCTTATCAAGAATAAGGAACCTCAAAATGCCATTCGGATTACCCTAAATGTGTACATCTGTGAAGAACAATGTAAGCGATGCACGAGTTCACGCAAGCTACACCGCTGTGTATCCTGTGTAGCTCATTTGCGGCCTGAATTGCAAAATGTAAAGTCCACGCAAAGATCTTCCATCGAATCCCTTGGGCACCGCAAGCTGATCTCAGAGGACAAACTAAGCCTCCAGTTAATAACGACCCTAATGTGAAGCACTCACCGCAAAGTTAATCTATGTGCTTCTTGTGGTTTTGTGCTCAATTGTAAAAGGAAAGGAAAATAATCTCTTTATTGTCAATGCCATAACAGGGATACCACCCTGCATGCAAATACAGCGTGTCCAGTATGTTATTGCTGCTTGAGTGTAAAGACAACTTCTATAGATTGAATCCTGACTGAAGAAAATCATTGTTTGCTCAACGCTGTTTGCAATTGAATAAAGAGACAACGTTTGTTGTCTGTTGATGTTTTAATTGTTTCATGGTGCTACTCGACTATAACTATGTATCAGGCTTCACATGCTTACTGTGCCATCCAAATATTGATTAACAATTACATTAATATATATACTGCACACCCACATATATATGTTTCTGTTTACATATATCGATACCACTGTTGTCCACACCAAGAATCGGGCACAGACACCACTTCACTTTCTCTGCTAATTTATTTTAGTTTCGTCTGCAATGCACACGCATTGGCCAATCCTTGCCTTGATCAATTACACTCCGCGATAGTGAAGCCCAATTGTAACTAATCACAGGATGTGTAGACATAGAAAACAAACTACAAAGAATAACATCTCGCACCAAATCCTACTGGAGAGACTTCAGAACATAGGCATTCAAGGGGTTGCACTAAAGTGGCTGGCAGACTTTATAATGGACAGAACTCAAACAGTCACTATGGGCACTTTCAGATCCAAGACCACTAAAGTAACCAAGGGAGTACCACAGGGCTCATGTTTGAACCCTACCCTTTGTAACATATACGTCACTCCCTTGGCAAAACGAATGAAGACCCTTGGGTTCAGTCCCATCTCCTACGTGGACGACACCCAGCTCTTACTCTCATTTGATAAAACCAGCCACAACACCCAACCCATCTTTTTTCTACTGTAGGATAGCCGAAAGGGTAAAATTTACTATTACCACTCCAGTGAGTGCAACAGTAGGGAAAGCGTTGGATAGCGTAGGGGTAAAAATTACTATTCCCACTCCAGAGAGTGCAACAGTAGGGAAAGCGTTGGATAGCGTAGTGGTAAAAATTACTATTCCAACTCCAGAGAGTGCAACAGTAGGGAAAGCGTTGGATAGAGAGAGGGTAAAAATTACTATTCCAACTCCAGAGAGTACAACAGTAGGGAAAGCGTTGGATAGCGTAGGGGTAAAAATTACTATTCCCACTCCAGAGAGTGCAACAGTAGGGAAAGCGTTGGATAGCGGCAGGGTACAAATTTCTATTCCCACTCCAAAGAGTGCAACAGTAGGGAAAGCGTTGGATAGCGTAGGGGTAAAAATTACTATTTCCACTCCAGAGAGTGCAACAGTAGGGAAAGCGTTGGATAGCGTAGGGGTAAAAATTACTATTCCCACTCCAGAGAGTGCAACAGTAGGGAAAGCGTTGGATAGCGTAGGGGTGAAAATTACTATTCCAACTCCAGAGAGTGCAACAGTAGGGAAAGCGTTGGATACCAAGAGGGTATAAATTACTATTCCAACTCCAGAGAGTGCACCAGTAGGGAAAGCGTTGGATAGCGAGAGGGTAAAAATTACTATTCCCACTCCAGAGAGTGCAACAGTAGGGAAAGCGTTGGATAGCGTAGGGGTAAAAATTACTATTCCCACTCCATAGAGTGCAACAGTAGGGAAAGCGTTGGAAAGCGTAGGGGTAAAAAATACTATTCCCACTCCAGAGAGTGCAACAGTAGGGAAAGCGTTGGCTAGCGTAGGAGTAAAAATTACTATTCCCACTCCAGAGAGTGCAACAGTAGGGAAAGCGTTGGATAGCGTAGGGGTAAAAATTACTATTCCCACTCCAGAGAGTGCAACAGTAGGGAAAGCATTGGATAGCGTAGGGGTAAAAATTACTATTCCAACTCGAAAGAGTGCAACAGTAGGGAAAGCGTTGGATAGCGGCAGGGTAAAATTTACTATTCCCACTCCAAAGAGTGCAACAGTAGGGAAAGCGTTGGATAGCGTAGGGGTAAAAATTACTATTCCCACTCCAGAGAGTGCAACAGTAGGGAAAGGTTGGATAGCGGGAGGGTAAGAATGACTATTCCCACTCCAAAGAGTGCAACAGTAGGGAAAGCGCTGGATAGCGTAGGGGTAAAAATGACTATTCCCACTCCAGAGAGTGCAACAGTAGGGAAAGCGTTGGATAGCGTAGGGGTAAAAATTACTAATCCAACTCCAGAGAGTGCAACAGTAGGGAAAACGTTGGATAGCGGGAGGGTAAAAATTACTATTCCCACTCCAGAGAGTGCAACAGTAGGGAAAGCGTTGGATAGCGTAGGGGTAAAAATTACTATTCCCACTCCAGAGAGTGCAACAGTAGGGAAAGCGTTGGACAGCGTAGAGGTAAAGATTACTATTCCCACTCCAGAGAGTGCAACAGTAAGGAAAGTGTTGGATAGCGTAGGGGTAAAAATTACTATTCCCACTCCAGAGAGTGCAACAGTAGAGAAAGCGTTGGATAGCGTAGGGGTAAAAATTACTATTCCAACTCCAGAGAGTGCAACAGTAGGGAAAGAGTTGGATAGCGGCAGGGTAAAATTTATTATTCCCACTCCAGAGAGTGCAACAGTAAGGAAAGCGTTAGATAGCGTCGGGGTAACAATTATTATTCCCACTCCAGTGAGTGCAACAGTAGGGAAAGTAAAGATTTAATATATGAATAAAAATAAATTAAATATCAATACCAAGAAAATATTAATTAAAATAAATTACCAATTTAATAATATATAATAATTAATCAATTAAAAATACAAATTCATAGTAATAAATAAAATTCATTACCTAGTAATACAAATTAATTACCAATTAATTAATACATTAAAAATAAATAAAAATTAACAAATAAAAATGATTTACTTAATTACAATTAAATTACTTCCCCCCTATTCCCCTAAAAACCCACAACCCAATACACAAAATAAATTATTAAAATTAACTTAATTATCAAATATTCAATTAATAAAATTAAATTACCAATTACAAATTAAATAATTAATAATTAATTAACAATTCAAACTCAATACCAATAAATTAATTAACATATTTAATTAATTACAATTAAATTACTTCCCACCCTATTCCCCTATAAACCCACAACCCGCTACGGAAAATAAATTAATTAACGTAATTATCAATTAATCAATTAATAAAAATACATTACCGATTAAAAATGAATTACCAATTAAAAATTAATTAATTACCAATTAAAAATTAATTAACAATTAATTCAAAATAAATACCAATAAATAAATTAAAATTTTTAATGAATTACAATTAAATCACTTCCCACCCTATTCCCCTATAAACCCACAACCCGCTACAGAATTAGATTACGCAAAAATTAAATAACATAAAAAAACACTTACAAAAATTAGATATTATTACAAATTCGATATATTTTAATATCTATATTATATACTTCGATATTTCATCTTTCTATATTTTAAAAATCGATATTACTTACTTCGATATTTTAACTTTCTATATTTTAAAATTCGATATTACTTACATCGATATTTTGACTTTCTATATTTTAAAAATCGATATTACTTACCTTCTATTCGATATTTTTAACAACTATATTCTGGCCATTCGATATTATGTCCATTCTATATTTTGTACTTGATATTATGTCCATTCTATATTTTTTACTCGATATTATGTCTGTTTACCCCCTAAACATAGATAAAAGACCATTCACTTGTCAATTAAGCAAGCCATGGTTAACCAAATAGGTATTTCACATAGCCTAGTCAAAAATCAAGTACAAATATCCCATATACAAACATGATGAAAGTTATATAAAATATTGCAGCCACATAATCAAAAAACAAAATACCAATTAATGAACAAAAGAGTTTAAATTTCCCCCCTCTGTGGGTTCGCTATATCAAGTCTCATATTTACTCACAAATTGCTCCAGTCGGCTTACCAAGTGCCACAATAATTATCCTCCGTCTGGCACTCCATCAGTGACTTTATCCCTCTCATGACAGACCTGCATAACAGTGGTGCACTTCCCATGGTTGGACCGGCCGTATTAATTGAAAAACGAAGTTCATCCTGAAATGGAGACGTACTTGATGCCAGGCAACATTACAATTTAATCTGCTACAAACACAGAAAGGCTCACTGCAGACATGAGGCCAAACGCATTTCGGGCTTGCCCGCCCTTGTTCACTGGTCAGACATTTGGTAGCAAGCAATACGTCACAGTCATTATTCAGCTTATTAAATAAAGCTTTCTTAGGCCATGAGGACCCCATCCCCCAAGTCCACTATTAAAGTAAACTAAAGAGGAGGGGGGTCTTACAGTCCCCCCAAGCCTTTTCCAGGCACCGGGGACCCTGGGCAAGGAATCTGCAGCTAGATAAAATCTCTACTAGATAAAGCGTTACAGAAGGTAAATAACTTGTTCATGTGATAGAGAATTCTAGCCACACATTCCTTACCTTACAATAGATCCCCAAGCAGTACCCCTCCGGAGGTGGGTCTGAGAACAGATTAGATCAAGAAGACCTGCAGGACCGAAAGGACAAAATGCCCATCACGATGGACCTGACTGTCCTTATAGTAGTGATTGGTGAACGTGTGTAGTGATGCCCACATTGCTGCCTGACACATGTCCAGGACAGGGACTCTGCGAGCTAACGCAGTGGTTTCAGCTTTGGCTCTGGTGGAGACAGCATGCAAACCCTTAGGGAGTTGCTTTTTGACTAATGCGTAGTGATGCAGCGCTACTCCAAAAATAATTTCTGAAACCATATCACATCCCTAAAACATCGGAGCATACATTCACTCACCAGTGGGGCCCATATCAGTGTGAGCTCCACACACACACATTCTTCTACCTCACTCTAGGGATCAGTGAATCTCAATGGAGAGCTGCTGTATCATTATTATTATTATTATTATTATTGGACATTTATTAAGCGCCTGGTTACGCCAGTGGCGTGTCCCCGCGCTATGACAAGTGGAGTGACTGTCCCCCCTCCTCCCAAACCAAGCTATCTACTGAAAAGATACGTTTTAAGTTTTTTTCTAAACTGGATTTCGGAGGGCTCAAGCCGAAGTTCCAGTGGAAGATTATTCCAGCACTTGGGAGCAAGGTATCTAAAGGATCTGCCTCCCATACGAGCTTTAGATATTCTTGGAACTTTTAACAGCCCGGTCTGCGAGGACCTAAGACTGCGTGTAGGCTCGTAATAGGCTACTAGGCTCTGGAGCGGAGGAGGTGCCTTGCCGTGCAGAATACGATGGCAGGTGGCAAGGGCCTTAAACTTCACTCTCCTCTCGATAGGGAGCCAATGTAGCGCTTGCAAGGCTGATTTGGCAGATGACCTCCTGGGGAGTCTGAGGACCAGCCGCGCTGCCGCATTTTGGAGAACCTGCATGCGGCCGATGACCTTTCCTGTGGCCCCCAAATAGAGCAGGTTCCCATAATCGAGTCGGGAGGTGACCAAGGCATGCACCAGCGTCTGACGTGCAGAAATGGGAAGCAGGTCTAAGACTTTCCTGAGGGCTCTCAGAACACTGAAGCATACCCCCGCCACCCGGCCGACATGTGGGCCAAAGGTGAGGTCCTTATCGAGCCACACGCCCAAGTTCCTGGCCTCACGGCAGGGAGCGGGGACTTCCCCCAGACAAGGTGGCCACCACGCCGACGACCACGCCGACGGTGCACCCCCCACCACGAGCACCTCGGTCTTGCTCCCGTTCAACTTTAAACAGTTGGCAGACATCCAGGCAGCAAGGTCTTTCATACAGCTCCTGAAGATGTCAGCCGCAAGACCGGGCGCGCGCGATAGGGAGATGACCAACTGTGTGTCGTCGGCGTAGGACACCAGGCGGAGGCCATGCCCCTCCACAATGGCCGCCAGGGGGGAGACGTAGATATTGAATAGAGTTGGGCTCAGGGACGAACCCTGAGGTACGCCCTGGCCCAGCTCAATCTCCCTGGAATAGCACTCACCCAATCTGACTTGAAAGTACCTCTCAGAGAGGAAGGACTTAATCCAACCAAGCGCAGCTCCTGTCACCCCACCTCCATTCAGACACTGTAGCAAGGTGGAATGTGCTACAGTGTCGAATGCTGCGCTTAAGTCTAGAAGGATCAGTGCCATCGTCTGGCCCTCGTCTACTCCCTGTCTGAGTGCTTCTACCGCCACGAGGAGAGCAGACTCCGTCGAGTGGCGGGGACGGAAGCCAAACTGCGAGTCGTGGAGTATTGAAGCCGTGTCCACGAACTGCATGAGCTGTATGTTGGCTATTTTTTCCGCCACCTTCGCCATGTAGGGAAGCAGGGAAATAGGACGGAGGTTGTCCAGCTTTTCAAAACTAACGCTGGCCTTTTTTTGCAGGGGAAGTACCACCGCCTGTTTCCAAGCCTTCGGGACCACCTGAGACTCAAAGGAGATGTCCAGCAGCTGACGCACATAGGGCTCTAGCACTGGCAAACTGTCCTTGAGCCGGCTGGGGGTGGTCGGATCTCTGGGGGAACCAGATTTGATGGATCCACAAATGCGGAGAAGCTCCGCAGTGGGAGGAGTAACGAACATGGTTAGCCAATGTTCCCCTTCCCTTCTTGGGAGTTCCAAGGGGGCAAGGCCACTGTCGGTCCTCTGGGGGAAGGAGTTGTATATGTTGGAGACCTTGGTTGCAAAGTACTCCGCAATACGATTACAGCCCTCCATGGTGCAAAGTTTCTTCGGTACTACGGCGGATTTACCTATTGCAATGGATTTGTAAATAGAGAAGAGCTCCTTAGTGGACTGCTTAGCTTCCTCAATTTTATTGCAATAGTACGTTGATTTGGCCTTCCTAATCAACATGTGATAGGCACGTCTGCAATTAGTGTAAACAGTTTTGGCCTGCATGGAGTAAGCAGTCCTCCATTGCCTTTCAGCACGTTTACATGCAGCTTTGGCCGTTCGCAAATCCTCATTGTACCAGGGCGCCGACCGTTGTATTCGGCCGCCTGATTTCGCCACACCCAGAGGTGCCACCTGATTCAGGGCTTCCAAGATCCGCTGGTCCAGGTTGGAATTGATTTCATCAGCCCCGTCACCCCCAGGATGACCTTTCTCGATGAGTGCCAGGTTGAATTTGGCCTGGGAGAAAGCTGACCATCATAGCGAAATGTCTAAATTAAAACTAACGTTTATACTATTTACATCTGCAGCTTCAAAGAGTTTACCACGGTTTTATCATTAGAAAATATGCATTTAGACATATCGCCATAAGGGTCGATGAGTCTGCTAGTAAGTCTGCTAGTAAGAAAATTAGGCGTAGGACCAGCTTTAATTTCCCATTTATCCAATTTTAATTAAGCAATTTTAACATGTCTAAAAGTTTCTTCAAATGGCATTTAAACGAAAGCTTACTTTAAACAGTTAATTTCATTTATTTTAGAAAATTTCAGAAATAAACGTTAACATTTTAGGTTCAGAACGCAAGTATTAGCAAAAGACAAATAGTTCCCAAAGTCCATTCTCCTAACTCCCTAACTAAATGCCTCACTAAAGTGCCATTCCTGCAAAGAAAAAGTCATAAGTTGAGGAAAAGAGCCTTACATCAGAGGAAAATCAGCAATCCGACAGCATCTCTGGAGGAAATTAAGAAAAAGTTTTTTACTCGGTAAAATCAGCACTTTTTATACCTTTTTCACTGGCTCTATCTTTCTGAAAGAGAAACTTTTAGAGAAAAGTCGAGTCCTCATTGGTCAATTCGGGTGTGGATGAGCATAACCTCATCGTCGCATTATACATTTTTCTTCCTGTCAGGGGTTTAATATGTCCCCATTGTCTTTCTTAGTCCGGCTTAGTCGAGTTTCCTTAGTTTGCAACTTCAAGAAAAGCTCTCACGTTCAGAACCATTGCGCTCGTCATTTGGCAGCCATCTGAACTTCCAGGCCACAGAGGCCTTGAACTGCCTTCCGCACAGGCTCAGACAGCACACATTCATTCTCATCTCTTCGGCTGCGCATGCACTCTGCCTTTGGCTGTCACAGTAAACCAGTGACTCCATTTTGTCACAGGCCTCTCGAGTCAGAATGGGAACTATCATAGAAACAAACACAAATAAATGTTAATTTTAGAAAAATAGCCTTTCTGTTTACCTCCCCCCTTACTAAGGTTATCCCTAATAGTAGTTACCTAGCAAATAAGCGACACTTATGCGTGGTATACTCACTTTAGGTCCCGTTTCTGGCCACAAATACATAGACAAAAGCACATTTATGCTTCATTCCGTTATATCAATGCAGCATAAAAGTACAGGACACGACAAAATTACATAGTTAGTTAATTATAATTGCAACATAGGCAGAGATTAGTTTGCCACTTGTGTGTATTTCCAAGTTTTTATTCTAGGTTGATTATTTCCATGCACCATTCTATTAGTTCAAATTACATTTTATCGAAGTGTGACTTCACAAGGGGTATACAAAATTATGTTTCTCCACCTTGCTCGATCAAGATCTTTATGCAGAGCACTATGCATCATGGGATGGTCCGTGTCTGCGCTGCCTTCCCTTTCTTAGCTCCAACATAACCTATAAAGAGTTGATCATCCACCCAGAACTCTTTAGTTCGATCAATGTAGAACAGCAAAGCTCTTTTTGGCTCCCAGTAGGGTAGCTGAGGGGGTGGTGGGGGTCCGCCACAGACGACACTATTTTGGGGGCGGACAAAGGCATTCAGATAAGGCTCGGCTTGCTTTCGTGGACGTTCTGGGACGGGCAGAGAAGGAATAGGACTCCGACAATATCCCCTTCTGTTTTTGTGCTGGCAGCTGCCCCCCCCTCTCTTCCTATTATTCCCTCTATTTCTGTGTTGCTCCTCGCTTACTGAAAACCGTGACTTGAAAAAACAGTTCACAACCTCTCTCTCCTAATTTCATTTAGTTGCTTCCCTGTGAAATGGATCCAAAAAAGAAAAACACTCTTGCTGGAAATACCCTTTTTCTGACATTTTTCTAATCCAAAGTGCAGCGGGATGGAGAGAAATAGAAGGTTTTAAATATGAAAAATAAATACATAACTAAATAAAGCAAGACAGAGTGGTTGCAAAGTGGCCAGATTGGTTTTATTCACATCCAAATACATCAGTCTCACTTTACAAAGTTTGCCAGTGAAGCGCTACTTTTGTTTTCTCATCTTTCTTTGAACAGCATTGTTGTTTATAAGCATGGGCGGATTTTGCGTATTGGCAATCCGCGGTTCTGCGGATTTGCGGATTTGCGGATTGCGACAATACGCAAAATCCGCGGATCCTAGCGTATTTTTTTTGCGTGTTCGCACGGGTTTCTGCAAGTTCGCGAGGGTTTTATTGTACAAAACGCTCGCGAACGTGCAGAAACCCGTGCGAACACAATGTGCCTACTCATGGCCAAACGGACGGGGCTTCCATGCGAGTGCACATGCCTCTTGTGTGTATAAAAGGTCAGAGGCTGATCAGAGCAGCAGATGAAGATACAGAGACTCCTGGTCACAGGAACAGCACAGAGATTGTGCTCGTGAAAGTCAAGGATGCAAAGGCCTCTATCCAGCATCACAGCTGACTTTCGACGGTAGATTTGGTAATAAAGAAGGCACATTGCCCAGCCTCGACGACGCTCTCGATTGTTTCTGGGCTGATGAATGAGTCACTGCATTTGAGCTTCAACTAGTTCCAGCGACCATGTGTGTGTTTACAATGGCGCCAGCAAGCTGCCAGCGCCGTTGTAAAATAGTTACAAAGGTAGCTTGCACAGGAAGCACTTAGATAAAATAAAGCAGCACCTGCTTCGTTTTATCTAGTGGTTCCTGTGCAAGCTAACTTTGTAACTATTTTACAACGGCGCTGGCAGCTTGCTGGCGCCATTACATGAGTGGGTGGGGGTTCAACTTTTGAACCCGTTACATCCGCGGATTTTTTCGGATTTTGTGGAAAATACGTAAAATACACAGATTGCGTATTCACCAAAAATCCGAAAAATCCGCGGACGTAACGGATTTGCCGCCCATGCTTAGTTGTTTATAGGTGGCGAAGTGTACCATTCCTGGAGGTACTGCAATACCTGGTTGATGGGTGGATTGGAAAACAAAATGTGTACCATGGCTCTGTATTTATGTATGTGGTCTTTTTAAACCATACTGCTTACGTTTTGTATGGATATAAGCAATGGACATTGAAACGGTTCCCTTCAGGGCCCTGTAGTCATGTCCTTAACTTTTCATGTAAAACCACTTGCTGATTTCTGAATAGGGAGTGAGAGATCGTTAAGGTAACCATATTGTTTCTGCTTACATTTTACATGCTTTACTTAATCTTGCATTCCCTATGAGTGTTTGCTTTTACTTTTTTTTTTTAGGCAGCATATTACTCTTATCAAGTGCATAGTTTGATTTGAGCCACATCCAAGTGTTTATAGTGGGCACAATTAGGTTGTAGCTGAAGGCTGAGCGAGTTTCTCTTAGTGGGGCAGTATGGTGTTCAGTGGGGAAGAGGATATGGCACTATGACCAGAGATGTCGAATGTGGAACTGGGGAACTGGGTTCAGCCTTAATGACCAGTCCACCAGACCACTCTACTGAGGGAGCATATTCCCATGCTAGACCCTAGAAGGCCCCACTAGACCTTAAAAGGCTTGATGTCTTAGCACAAGCAGGTGTACCCTAGTGGTGTAATTTGTGGGTAAATCTTGAAGGCCTGTCCACCACAATCCATACTGAAGTTCATCTCCAGTCTTGCGGGCAGGCCTACGAAGCACTACACCCTAGAGCAACAGTGATCCAGTCACTGTGACTCTGTCACTGAGGTCACATGAACCTTGAGCAGGTTAGGGCAGTGCGAAAGGTGTGACCGCACTGGGTACCTATTTCGGGTAGGTGCGTAGTGTTTGCAAGTATATTATGGTTTAAAAAAAACTTGCTGCCTCCTTCCAGGCCTCCAGCAATTTTCAGAAACAATAAAAATGTAATGATAACTTTGGTAATTAATATTCTTCCCAGAAAGAGATTGGATTTTTGTCTAGTGGAAGGGTTGACTCCTGGAAAGGTAGCACAGAGGGTTAAGGTGCCTGCTGCAAAGGACATGTAGCATGCAGATCACAAAGTGCACTGCTTTAATGGGGGGACCATGAAGAATGGTCATTTAATGTCAGTTGTAGATGATGGATCTCTGAATAGTCTCATGTATGTGCATGTTTGCATTGTGCTGAGAGGATTACCAGGTAATTGTTCACGCAGCTCTCTGATGGATGTCACATGCGGTTTTCCTGAGTCCCCAGATAGATCTTGCAGTCTGTGTGTTCTCTTTTGTACTGCCAGTCACCGCAAGTCACCGGTGTATTCAACTGTGTAGCCTTGGACCGTGGCATGTATGTGCAAGTAACTTGCATGATCAAGGTAACTATTAGCGGCGATACTACGTGTCTCTCGGACCTCTTTCAAGTCCTTGCCATCCTTTTCCCCAGCATCCGCCCCCTCCCCCCCAGGGGCGGCAATCTGAGGGATAGCCCTGTGCGCCACAAGCTCTAGCTATGCCTCTGTTGGCTCCACACAGTAGAGTCTCTCCTCCTCCTTAGAAGGATGAGGGGAGCAAAGAAGGTAGGGCAACGTGATGGTCTGGCCTATATCAAATGGTGGCACACCATTCAGCAGAAAGAAGGCACAAGTCCTGAGAGCTAGCTTGTTTGGGGAAAATGTGGTTTAGCCTCTTCCATGCTCGTGACGACCGGGAGCCGTCACGCGTCACGGTAGGCATGTGGGCAGGACGGCCAGGGCCCACTAATGGAAACTCCAGCACAGCGCGGAAATTGTGTGTGCACGGAAGGGGATAAGGAGGGTGTACAGAGAGTGCCTGCATTTCACTGACCCCTTGGTGGATGTAATAGCCACTGAGAAAGCCATCTTCGGAGTTAACAAACATAGTGGGCAGTTGTGCAGGGGCATGAAAGGAGCGTACATGATAACATTCAGGACCAGATTTAAGTCCCACTGGGGCATGATAAATGGTTTGGGAGGAAACAAATGGCGTAATTTCAGGAACCTTGTCACAAAAGGTAACTTGAACAAAAAAAAGTTGGTCCGGCCAATGCAAAAAGATGAAATGGTTGATAATTAAGAAAAACCAAAGGAAATGATGGATGGAGCGTTGACAATACAAGCACTCACCCCCAGTCAACTGATCTGGGTTTAATCCATCACCGTTCTTTAGCCCACTCTGCCACCCCAGTTCAGACATGGCCATATGCAAATCGACTGACCCTGTGCCTCATGGGAACAGTTCCTTGCTCGCTTTGCCACTGGATTCAAGCAAGCCGGGCTGAAGAAGGCTGAAATGCCAGAAACCGGTCCTCGGTAGCTTGTTTCCGGTTCAGGAAAGGCATGGCTTGGCAGTTCGGACTGGACTGTTCCCATGAGGCACAGGGTCAGACTGATTTGCATATGGCCATGTCTGAACTGGGGTGGCAGAGTGGGCTAAAGAATGGTGATGGATTAAACCCAGATCAGTTGACTGGGGGTGAGTGCTTGTATTGTCAACGCTCCGTCCATCATTTCCTTTGGTTTTTCTTTGTTCGCCATAAGTTGGCAGGGTATGCTCAGACGTGAGTCCTTGCTCCCTTTGCCACTGGATTCAAGCAAGCCGGGCTGAAGAAGGCTGAAATGCCAGAAACCGGCCCTCGGTAGCTTGTTTCCGGTCCAGGGAAGGCATGGCTTGGCAGTTCGGGCTGGACTGTTCCCATGAGGCACAGGGTCAGACTGATTTGCATATGGCCATGTCTGAACTGGGGTGGCAGAGTGGGCTAAAGAATGGTGATGGATTAAACCCAGATCAATTGACTGGGGGTGAGTGCTTGTATTGTCAACGCTCCGTCCATCATTTCCTTTGGTTTTTTCTTTGTTCGCCATAAGTTGGCAGGGTATGCTCCGACGTGAGTCCCTTGCTCACTTTGCCACTATATTCAAACAAGCCGGGCTGAAGAAGGCTGAAATGCCAGAAACCGGTCCTCGGTAGCTTGTTTCCGGTCCAGGAAAGGCATGGCTTGGCAGTTCGGGCTGGACTGTTCCCATGAGGCACAGGGTCAGACTGATTTGCATATGGCCATGTCTAAACTGGGGTGGCAGAGTGGGCTAAAGAATGGTGATGGATTATACCCAGATCAGTTGACTGGGGGTGAGTGCTTGTATTGTCAACGCTCCGTCCATCATTTCCTTTGGTTTTTCTTTGTTCGCCATAAGTTGGCAGGGTATGCTCAGATGTGAGTCCCTTGCTCACTTTGCCACTGGATTCAAGCAAGCCGGGCTGAAGAAGGCTGAAATGCCAGAAACCGGTCCTCGGTAGCTTGTTTCCGGTCCAGGGAAGGCATGGCTTGGCAGTTCGGGCTGGACTGTTCCCATGAGGCACAGGGTCAGACTGATTTGCATATGGCCATGTCTGAACTGGGGTGGCAGAGTGGGCTAAAGAATGGTGATGGATTAAACCCAGATCAGTTGACTGGGGGTGAGTGCTTGTATTGTCAACGCTCCGTCCATCATTTCCTTTGGTTTTTTCTTTGTTCGCCATAAGTTGGCAGGGTATGCTCAGACGTGAGTCCCTTGCTCACTTTGTCACTGGATTCAAGCAAGCCGGGCTGAAGAAGGCTGAAATGCCAGAAACCGGTCCTCGGTAGCTTGTTTCCGGTCCAGGGAAGGCATGGCTTGGCAGTTCGGGCTGGACTGTTCCCATGAGGCACAGGGTCAGACTGATTTGCATATAGCCATGTCTGAACTGGGGTGGCAGAGTGGGCTAAAGAATGGTGATGGATTAAACCCAGATCAATTGACTGGGGGTGAGTGCTTGTATTGTCAACGCTCCGTCCATCATTTCCTTTGGTTTTCCATGGTTGATAACTAGCCTTTGATTGTGCCCAGAGTAGAACCCTGCTGGGCCAAAGACAGAACAAATAGTAAAACTTAGGAGATGGGTGAAGAGAAAGGGTGGATGTCCTTGGATGCACATCATACCACAAATTTGTCCCAACTGCAGGCAAAGACCATCTTGGGGATGGAAGCCTGGTTCCCAGAATGAGATTGCAGATTCCAGGAGGAAAGTTGAAAGCTGCCAACTGTTGCAGGGCAATCTCCACGCAAGGCGTCAGAGGGTGGACAGGTTTGGGTGCAGGACCCTCCCTTGTTTTTTGCTCCGACAGAGATCCTCCTGAAGAGACAGTCTGACCGGAGGACTGATGCGCATGCTCAATAGCTCAGAATACTGGACTCTTTGTGTACAATCCAGAGCCACAAGAATGACTTGGGAACGATAGTTCCAGATCTACTTGAAAACTCTGGACAGGAGTGGTATTGACAGGAAGGCATACAGGAGACAGGATCGCCAATCAACGCAAAAAGCATCTCCAAATGAGAGCTGCATTGGAAACACCAGTGCACAAAACTGCTGACATTGCACATTCTCTGCTGTGTCAAACAGATCTAACCAAGGCTCTATCCACGCTTGAAAGAGACTTTGCCCCACCTTCAGATTGAACACTATTAATGATCTGCTAGGCATCGATGACTGAGTTTGCCTCCCCTGACATTGAGAGAGCCTGCCAGGTGTTGAACCACCAGGGAAATGCCTTAGCATTCCAGCCATGTCCAGAAACTCAGTGCCTCTTGACAAATGGTCCACGACCCCAACCCACTCTGTTAGTTGCAATCCTTCATGGCGGTGGTGTTTTCCATGAACACCTGCACCAGCTTTCCCCTTGTCGAAGGAACAAAGGGTGTCAATTCCAATCGGATGGCCTGGCGCTCTAGCAGGTTGATGCAAAGCTCAGACTCAGCTGGAGACTTTGATCTCCACCTCTCCCGGATGCTCGCCCCAGCCAAGGAGTTATGCATCTGTCACAAGTGTCAACTTTGGCTGGGGGAGGAAGAGGGGTCTTCTCCTGACATAGTCGTTGTCCATCAGACACCACTGCAGGTCTTTTGCAGTTCCCTCCGAGACTTGAACCATGTTGGATTCCCCTGATGCTGTGCCTCCTGGAACTTCAGGTCCCACTGCAGAGCCCTCATATACCAACAGGCATGTCTCACAAGAAGGATGCAGGAAGCCATGAGGCCCAGCAGCCTCAGGGTCAGTTTTAGTGAAATCCAGGATAAAGGATAAAACATTGGTATCATAGTCTGAATATCCTGGACTTGCTGCTGGGGAGGATAGGCCCGAAACTGCACTGTGTCCAGAACAGCCCAGATGAAAGGGAGCATCTGAAAGGGAGTCAGGTGTGACTTTGGCATGTTTATAATGAACCCAAGCAAAGGCAGGAGGCCCCCCGTAATCTGCAAATCAAATGACTGCATGTCATGTGTGACAATTTCAGACTGTTATGCTTTTTAAGCACTTCAGAATGTTGCATTCTGGGAGTTGTAGTTTCGCTGTAAGCTTCACTGTAAACATTGTCTTAAATAGCAGTGGTAAAGTGCTGCCTGATGAGTCTTACGTGACTTGTGCGCCTTGTACCTATGTATAAGACATAGAATTTGACGTTTCCCCAACCTTAGGCATAACATTTGAAACTCCCGTGAAAAGCACTGGGCCTCTTGAAGTGAGCGCGCCTCGCGCACCGAGCTGGGTAAGTAACGCAGTCCCCGTATCAAGGCTCGCGCAGGCCAGTCCTCCAGACGTTGAACCTGCCTCGTGCCTTTTTTAATCTTCATCGACCTCATCAGATTACGTGCCAGTTCACGTCTTGCCTCCTCCTCCGCCTACTTTAGCTCCATGACACGGATCTGGGATCCACATAGCACTGGCAGGAAGACAGGGCAGACACAGGAGGGTCCACTGTGACCTGGGGTCTCCAAGGCAGACGCACCGGACATCCTTTCCAGGTAACCTCCACCCTCTGGGCTCCGCGGATTCACTTTAAACTGTGTGCATTTGCAGTAAGGGCATTGTGGCTGCATAAGAAGGCTCTGGCTTTCTTTTAGTTCTTTCTTTAAGAGTGTTTGGGAGTGAAATTACTTCATGCTAAACTCATGTGGTCAATAATTTGTCCAGTGCTTATTGTGACAGTGGGGGACGGGTTAGGGTGCTCTGCTGGGAAGAGATGAACGGTCTGCTTTGGTATGAAGACCGACAAAATTATCTCTTCCACAGCTTCAAACTATACCATATGTAACTGTCAATCTATAGGAAGCTGAAGAAACAAGGTTCACGGCTGCACCATCTGCTTACGTGATTTATTCAAATTCCCCTTTGCAGGGAGGGTTGGTATCACACTGTGTGTCATGCCAAGAACTTAACATCGCAAGCAAACATGCAGTGCATTTATAAAGCGCATGTTCACCTCTAGGGGAATCTTGACGGTGAATAGCAAGTGTTTCCTGTTACCTAACTCAGTGGTACTCATTTTATTGACCCACCGGGATTTGATGCTGTGATTAGGAGGTCTGGACGGTTTATCCACTGAGCCACCATGGACCGAGCAACTTTTTCCTTTTAAACAAACCTGCATAATCTAAGACATTTATTTGGGCCATGTTTGTTCCATTAGCTGTGCAAGCTGCCTTAGAAATTTGTTTTGAAAAGCAGAAAGTATGTTCTTTTTCACGAACTATTTTCTTATTTCCTTTCATTTTATTTGTTTACTTACGACTCACTAATGATGCACGCATGAAATATAAAAGAATTTCTCGATAATGCTTTCGTCTTTTTTCCTTAAACTCTGATAGAACAATATTTAGAGTTGATTTAGCCTCACACATGGATTGAATATGGCTTTCTGCCTTCACAGATATATAATGGCTAACTTTAACCAGGGGACTTATTGGAAAACAGTTTACCAATTACCAGGAAGGAGAATACACACGCTTGACATGTATTTCTTCAGCAAACCTTCCAAAATAAACCATCGCAGCCTAGACCGTGGGGTTGGTATTAAGTGTTTACAGCAAAGGCAGTGTCAGACTGTAACAAAAATATATCCCTGCTATAGTGTTAGTCCAGCCCAAGCATTCTCGTGGTTTGGACCAGAGCAGACCAGTGGATAAAGTCAAAAGCCACAACAAACATCGAATATGAACTAGACAGCTGATGGGTAGTAGGAACTGCTGGCAAAGACCATCTTGGTGATGGAAGCCTGGTTCCCAGAATGAGATTGCAGATTCCAGGAGGAAAGTTGAAAGCTGCCAACTGTTGCAGGGCAATCTCCACGCAAGGCGTCAGAGGGTGGACAGGTTTGGGTGCAGGACCCTCCCTTGTTTTTTGCTCCGACAGAGATCCTCCTGAAGAGACAGTCTGACAGGAGGACTGATGCGCATGCTCAATAGCTCAGAATACTGGACTCTTTGTGTACAATCCAGAGCCACAAGAATGACTTGGGAACGATAGTTCCAGATCTACTTGAAAACTCTGGACAGGAGTGGTATTGACAGGAAGGCATACAGGAGACAGGATCGCCAATCAACGCAAAAAGCATCTCCAAATGAGAGCTGCATTGGAAACACCAGTGCACAAAACTGCTGACATTGCACATTCTCTGCTGTCTCAAACAGATCTAACCAAGGCTCTATCCACGCTTGAAAGAGACTTTGCCCCACCTTCAGATTGAACACTATTAATGATCTGCTAGGCATCGATGACTGAGTTTGCCTCCCCTGACATTGAGAGAGCCTGCCAGGTGTTGAACCACCAGGGAAATGCCTTAGCATTCCAGCCATGTCCAGAAACTCAGTGCCTCTTGACAAATGGTCCACGACCCCAACCCACTCTGTTAGTTGCAATCCTTCATGGCGGTGGTGTTTTCCATGAACACCTGCACCGGCTTTCCCCTTGTCGAAGGAACAAAGGGTGTCAATTCCAATCGGATGGCCTGGCGCTCTAGCAGGTTGATGCAAAGCTCAGACTCAGCAGGAGACTTTGATCTCCACCTCTCCCGGATGCTCGCCCCAGCCAAGGAGTTATGCATCTGTCACAAGTGTCAACTTTGGCTGGGGGAGGAAGAGGGGTCTTCTCCTGACATAGTCGTTGTCCATCAGACACCACTGCAGGTCTTTTGCAGTTCCCTCCGAGACTTGAACCATGTTGGATTCCCCTGATGCTGTGCCTCCTGGAACTTCAGGTCCCACTGCAGAGCCCTCATATACCAACAGGCATGTCTCACAAGAAGGATGCAGGAAGCCATGAGGCCCAGCAGCCTCAGGGTCAGTTTTAGTGAAATCCAGGATAAAGGATAAAACATTGGTATCATAGTCTGAATATCCTGGACTTGCTGCTGGGGAGGATAGGCCCGAAACTGCACTGTGTCCAGAACAGCCCAGATGAAAGGGAGCATCTGAAAGGGAGTCAGGTGTGACTTTGGCATGTTTATAATGAACCCAAGCAAAGGCAGGAGGCCCCCCGTAATCTGCAAATCAAATGACTGCATGTCATGTGTGACAATTTCAGACTGTTATGCTTTTTAAGCACTTCAGAATGTTGCATTCTGGGAGTTGTAGTTTCGCTGTAAGCTTCACTGTAAACATTGTCTTAAATAGCAGTGGTAAAGTGCTGCCTGATGAGTCTTACGTGACTTGTGCGCCTTGTACCTATGTATAAGACATAGAATTTGACGTTTCCCCAACCTTAGGCATAACATTTGAAACTCCCGTGAAAAGCACTGGGCCTCTTGAAGTGAGCGCGCCTCGCGCACCGAGCTGGGTAAGTAACGCAGTCCCCGTATCAAGGCTCGCGCAGGCCAGTCCTCCAGACGTTGAACCTGCCTCGTGCCTTTTTTAATCTTCATCGACCTCATCAGATTACGTGCCAGTTCACGTCTTGCCTCCTCCTCCGCCTACTTTAGCTCCATGACACGGATCTGGGATCCACATAGCACTGGCAGGAAGACAGGGCAGACACAGGAGGGTCCACTGTGACCTGGGGTCTCCAAGGCAGACGCACCGGACATCCTTTCCAGGTAACCTCCACCCTCTGGGCTCCGCGGATTCACTTTAAACTGTGTGCATTTGCAGTAAGGGCATTGTGGCTGCATAAGAAGGCTCTGGCTTTCTTTTAGTTCTTTCTTTAAGAGTGTTTGGGAGTGAAATTACTTCATGCTAAACTCATGTGGTCAATAATTTGTCCAGTGCTTATTGTGACAGTGGGGGGCGGGTTAGGGTGCTCTGCTGGGAAGAGATGAACGGTCTGCTTTGGTATGAAGACCGACAAAATTATCTCTTCCACAGCTTCAAACTATACCATATGTAACTGTCAATCTATAGGAAGCTGAAGAAACAAGGTTCACGGCTGCACCATCTGCTTACGTGATTTATTCAAATTCCCCTTTGCAGGGAGGGTTGGTATCACACTGTGTGTCATGCCAAGAACTTAACATCGCAAGCAAACATGCAGTGCATTTATAAAGCGCATGTTCACCTCTAGGGGAATCTTGACGGTGAATAGCAAGTGTTTCCTGTTACCTAACTCAGTGGTACTCATTTTATTGACCCACCGGGATTTGATGCTGTGATTAGGAGGTCTGGACGGTTTATCCACTGAGCCACCATGGACCGAGCAACTTTTTCCTTTTAAACAAACCTGCATAATCTAAGACATTTATTTGGGCCATGTTTGTTCCATTAGCTGTGCAAGCTGCCTTAGAAATTTGTTTTGAAAAGCAGAAAGTATGTTCTTTTTCACGAACTATTTTCTTATTTCCTTTCATTTTATTTGTTTTCTTACGACTCACTAATGATGCCCGCATGAAATATAAAAGAATTTCTCGATAATGCTTTCGTCTTTTTTCCTTAAACTCTGATAGAACAATATTTAGAGTTGATTTAGCCTCACACATGGATTGAATATGGCTTTCTGCCTTCACAGATATATAATGGCTAACTTTAACCAGGGGACTTATTGGAAAACAGTTTACCAATTACCAGGAAGGAGAATACACACGCTTGACATGTATTTCTTCAGCAAACCTTCCAAAATAAACCATCGCAGCCTAGACCGTGGGGTTGGTATTAAGTGTTTACAGCAAAGGCAGTGTCAGACTGTAACAAAAATATATCCCTGCTATAGTGTTAGTCCAGCCCAAGCATTCTCGTGGTTTGGACCAGAGCAGACCAGTGGATAAAGTCAAAAGCCACAACAAACATCGAATATGAACTAGACAGCTGATGGGTAATAGTTACTGCTGATCTGCTGCTAATAGTGCAGAGTGTTACCCTGGCAAGTCCTGACATAGGACTGGGGGTCCACCTTGTCGACACGTCAGCGAACAAATAACCGAACTTAAAGACTCCTCTTATGCCACAAAGAAGATCTTGGTACGGGACTTACAAGAGCAGTGGTTTGATTGGCTGATCATACCTGATAGCATTCTAACAGAAACATTAATTTTCCCATAATTAGACAAGACCCTTCCAAAGATGAAAAAACTACATTTGGAAGACGACTTCAGTTGTTTACATTACATCTGGCCCTTGCTGCATACAGCTGCCCAGCCGAAACACATCAGTGTGTAATCGGAGTATTGGGAAATAGCATTCTCACTGTCTGCCAACAGCAGAAGCAAGGTTCCTCCACTCTTGTCATTCTGGGAGTTCTTCTGAGCTCACAGATGTGAGTCACATGGGTTGAGTCGCTTCCCAGTGCTGCTGGTGAGGTGAACGGAGGAGGACAGCTGCAGAATCTCCCGCTTGGGAGCAGCTGTGACTAGTAGACATTTTTACTCCTCACTTTGACCATGTGTTTGAAGGATTTTCCAAATGATTTCAATTTTCTCTTATAACTGGTTATAGTATTTTTGCTTTTAATAGTGCCTTTGGTATTCACTTGTTCTTTCTCCTGCTCATTTCAAGAGCTGTTCCGAAGAAGACGTCTAAAGTATCATTTGTCATAAGTGCATGCCGTTGTAACCAATCAATAACAGTTTGATTAGAAGATCCCCTAGGTGCACTAATGGGGAGGAGCCACAGAGGCCTCTTGATGGCTCCTGGTGGGTGGGTAGGGCCATCAGGGAGCTGAGGGGTGTGATGAAGATGAGGACAGGTTTTTGGGTAGTATTAATCACCAACAAAAATAATACCCTACTTTAAAAAACACTTGTAAGATACAAGTAAATTCATCTGGAAAACGCTTCAGACACATGGTCACAGTGAGGAGGTAAATGTCTACTTGTCACAGCTGTTCCCAAGTGGGAGATTCTGCAGCTGTGCTCCCCCATTAACCTCACCAGCAGCACTGGGAAGCGACTCAACCCATGTGACTCACAACTGTGGGCTCAGAAGAACTCCTAAGGTGACAAAAGTGATAGAACTTCTGTTGGCAGGAAGGGAGAATGCTGTTTCATAATACTCTAATAACAAACTGATAAAATAGCCCTTAAGGCATTCCCTGTTGTGAAAGCAGTGCTATGGAAAATTATTTTTAGAGTTCTCTACTTATGGGTGGCACCATTCACCGACACATAGCATACTAGCCTGTTTATTGCGCCTCATTACAAGCGAGCTTCTGTGAAGACAACGTCTCAACCTCAGGACTTCTTAAGGCTGGCAGATCTGTAAAATGATGGATACTGCTCCAGCCTAGGTTTGCCTCCAGCTGGAATGGAAAGTTCTCAGTATTCATGTACTCCTGAATGTTATCTCATTATAGCGTGGGTGAGCGAAAGCCTCAACCATACGGATTAAAATGGCTTCACGTACAATTTACCATAAGGTTTCGAAATCCCTAATTTTGAATATGGCTTACATGGTCATTGGCATTTTGACGTTCACTTAAGGGTATTTCTTGTTAACTGCATGGCAGCCCTCACGTCGTAACCCCTATCGAATCCTTAAACTGCAAAAGGATCATCTTCACTTCTATGCAGTCAGAACATCTAATTCATTCTCTGCCACGCGGTGGAACTTTCTTCCTCTCTATCTCAGTGCTCTGCTTTGATCCACCCCTTGAGTTAAACCAGGCTGTCATAAGGTTCCAAACAAAGTCCTTCGTTAATTCACTAAAACACGTTTCTTTGGGGACATTGTACTTTATATATTTGTACCTTACTATGTAGTCCATCAGGTTGTATTTGCTTCTAGAGAAGCATGGATCTCACAAGACTCTTCTCTGTATCTAAATCCTTCTGATAACATTAAGCTGTACCCGACAGAAGCAAGCCATTAGTGAATTTCTATTAGTGGTGAACAGATGTCGCCCATTCCTGCTCCATTCTTGATAATATCCATGTAGTATCACTAGTCAAAAGTTCACAAATATCTATAGTGTGATTATGTATATTTGTGATCAGTTAAAAATGCTGCTAGATTATGGGGCGATTCTGAGTCTGCTGAGTCGTTATGCCACTGTTAAAAGTGAGTTGAACCAAGAGAGGGACAAGGGGCCAGTTTAACGAGGTCCAGCGAACATGGCCCAGGAGACTGTATTACAAGATAAGCACGGAGTTCCTCTGTGTCATGAGTTAAAAAAATCTTAGGCATGATCCGGTCAAGGGGTCTCTGGACGACCAGTATTGTGTGATGTAAGGAGGAGAATTCCTCCTTTTGGAACTAAGGCTGTTAAAAGTGAGACAGCCTGGGTGTGATGGGTTACCCAGATGTGGGTCTGTGCTCACTGTGCCATTGGACTTATGATACATTTTACTATTGAAGCACAAATAGACTGAAACCAGTTTGGGGTTGCTTATGTTCCCATCTGGAGAGGATCTGGCCTGGGAGGTTGGTTACCACTGAAGCAGGACCAAGTCCAACATGCCTCTAACTAGTCTGTGTCTATAGGGACAATTATAACAATCTTACTAAAGATGTCATATCCAGTCAAAGCTTTTACTTCGTTAAAATAATCACTTTAATAATGTTTAAAATATATATGTATATATACACAATAAAAAGTAAACCAAACAGCAATAAATCAAACAATTAACACAAAATACCAACAGTGAACACCAACGTTGCACACAAACCAAGTATCGCCATCACCTCTCCCAGAAAACAATGGGCAATCTTATCCTATAAGAGAATACCTGAAGCTGTTTGAGATCACAATTATGACGCAAACCACTGATCACAAAGTGTGTTTTGCAGTTCTCTCTCTTAGAAAACAAAGATCTAATGTCATCCTCTGTGAAGGGCTCTGATGACCCTATGTTTAGCTCGCAATCATTCATTTAGTTCTTCATCATGATCAATTACAACTATAATCGAGGGGTGGGGGGCAGGCTGAGTTTTCACAACCCCCCCCCTCCCCAAAGAGAACATTTGAAAGTAAGCCCAAAAGGATATATTACTTTTCATGACCATGCTCAAGGTGGATCTGGCTACCAGGCGGTGCCTCTGCACAGCCAGGGCGCTCACAGGGACACATCTTCAGGCTGACTGAGGTTGGATGATGGGTCCATACTCAATGCCACAGCAGGTAAAGGGTGGTGAGTACTGGAATTAAATAGTGGAAGGTGCCATGGGGGAATAAAAGGTTCACAAATGTTGGGGAAGGGGCATGTGCTCTTCAGGCAGTCACCACTCTAAGTTGCTCACCTTCTAATGAAGAAAATGCTTTTTTGTTCAGTCACCATCCAACCTCTGGTTAGAAGTAAGGAGAATTTCTAGGTGCTCTGGTCAGCGTCCTCTTGATTCTTTGGTAGTCTGGAGCTTGCACTCAAGAAATGCAGCAGTGGTAGCACCGCAAGGCAAAGCCAGCAGAACATCACAGGACCCCGTGGACTTAATCCCAGTCCAGGGAAATAGGCGGTCTACAGCTCCATGTTAAGGGAGCTCTTCAACAATGTCCGCTGAGGTCTGTGACTATGTAGCTCTTAAAAACGCCGGAGCGGGGTTCATCTTATATGTCCAGTTCATGGCAGTTGGGCAGAAGCACAATCGCTAATCGTTTCGGGTGCATCTTCGAACTTTGAAATTTCAACTCCTGTGGGTGGGATGTATTTCCCACTTCTAAGAAAATGCAAATGTTATTTGGCAGAGGCAAGCAGACTGCTCTTTTAGAAACTTTGTGTACCTAATCAGACAGTGCCTATGAAAGAGCAAGAGGATGATGGGTTGGCCTTTCTGCTTATGCAGAGAGCATTAATCGCAATTTTATTCTCAGTATTTATACATTTTTATCTTAGCAAGTAGCACATAAGCTGCAGAATACAGACAATAGTAATATTTATCAAATGTAGGTACTTCACAACGGAGTACATGGGAAACTACCACGTATGAAGATGCTTTTGAAATATCAATTATTTCCTACTGCTTAGCTGCATCCATGCCTCTAATTCTCTTTTAACACTTTTTTAATAAGATTCTGAGTATAAAATGTACATTGAGCGGTTGTTAATGAGTCTATTTCAATCTACATTTCAAAAGAAATATTTGCATTTTATGTACAACATATACTTCTCAGTATGAAACGTCTTTATCTCAGTTCACAGAAAATGTATTTCAGCCCATGCTATATACACAATAGTAAGCAATGTACTATTTCCAGTGTAAAATATATGCATTTCACTATTATGTATTAGATTTACAGGTATTTACTTATTTTCTATTGAGGTAACACTAGTTGACATACAGGCAGACTATCCAAAGGAAAACATATAGTACATTTCATATTGTTTATTTAATTTTATATGCATTGTCCATTGATAGTAAACATACCATTTGAAGAGCCATGCAATGGTTAAGAATGTAAACATGAAGAAATACATTTATGGAAAGAAGATTTTGGGGAGGCCATTACAAACTAATTGCACGTTACATTGCAATGCCAATTTGGAAGAAACTATTATAGGGAATACCGAATTTAAGAAAGACCTTGACAAAATTCCTCATTGGAAACCCTAACATTTATCATTACCCCAATCCGTTCCCAAAACCTTTACTATGCACAAACTCTACATCTCACAGCAATCAGAACCCTATCAATAACACTACCACTAGCTCTAAGGATAACCTAAATAGTTAACACAACCATAAGCTCAAATGTGAACCTAAATATAGCACTAACCCCCTCCCCTAACCGAATGTTAACCCTTGCCCTGGGTGTAACACACACTCTAAACTCTGCTAATCCTAAACGTTGCCTTATTTTAAATTCAACACACAGCCATAACCTTAATTTCTCACATAACCATAATAACATTGTAACCCTTTTAACAGCAATAACCATAATCATATCTCTTACCCCAGGCTTAGAGGTTCAATGATGAAGTCATTATCAGGACATGGAAGAACACAAGTGAAATACATTTCGAAAATGGGTTTACTTTGTTACTACTTAAAAAACTCTTAATTTTCGATTACTTCATTTACACCTTTCTACATTTTATTTACTGCATGATGGCTTTCTTTAATGGTTTCTCAGTTTTGACATATTGCCAAAGTACAAATTTTACACCTGCAAAGAATAAAGGCTGCAGTATAACTTACAGTGATTTCATGGGGAAATGAGTCATTGTGCTTCTGATAACAAGCCACCAACGTGTAGAGATATTTGTTATTAAGCTTTATTTGTATATATTTAGACATAGTATGAGGCCTGGCACTATGGGACATGAGAAATAACTTTATTCCTCACTCTCATATGTCTAAATCTCACTGTGTCTGAGACTGTTTAGTCTCTGCCAGCTGTGACCTCTGACAGTGCATGATGTTACTGCTATCACTAAGTTTCAGAATGTACACAAATATCCTGACCTTGTGTCTTGTACACGGGGAAAAGGCCTACGGAACACAATGCAATACAGTACTAAAAGTTAAACTGAATATATTAGCACACATAAGGAATATAATTGCATATAAAATGATCACAAAAGATAAAAAATTACTGTACAAACTTGCCGAATTCGTCACGTCAATAGACTTAAAAATGACAGTAGGTGCTCAAAAACGACACGACCCATAAATTGGAAAATGATTAAAAGAAACCTACAACACATTGAACATCAAACACCCTCAATGCCACAACCACGGGTTCACTTTCGGGTCTTGAGCCATTTGGAATAAAAATTGTCCTATTTTTTTATCTCCCGTACTCATACTGGTGCGCTGTAACTCCAAGCTCACAAGAAAAAGACATAATTGTTTCAGAGATGTGCTGGTGCATCAACCAATTTTTGATAAATAGGTGGCGATCAAGGGATCCATCATACTCAAATTAATAATATATCTATTTTAGGGTTCAGTTCCACATCTTAATCGGGATTAGTCTTCTTTTGTTTTTTCACTTAACCTTTCTCTTCACAACCACAAGACTTCTCAATTTCTTCGCTTCAATAATTTCAACTTTTGTTTTTGTTGTTACATGTGCCTTTTCATACTGGCAATGGGCTTCCAAATTACCATCTCAATTGTGTTTTGTATTGCATGTGGATTATTATTATTATGTGTCAGAATGAAAGTGGGGGGGGGGGGTGATGTAGGGGGCTACAGTGCTTCCTCAACCTCTCGTCCGACTTCTATTACCTCCACATATCCTCTGCCACTTCATTTATTTCATTTCCACGCCTGCCTAATGATCGTATTCTTTCTCATATTTTGGTTTGTTATCAAAGTCATTTAGGTTGTGCATGCTTGTGTGCCTTCTCCTTATACTTTGCCTTTCTACTATTCAGCCTGTTTAACATATCTTTTTAATGATTGAATGACTTAATACATACATTTTCTGGAATGATTTCGGCGAGCACTGGAGATACCTATATCTGTCATTACTGGGCTCGGCGGCCATATTTAAGATGATCTTCCTGCACAGGTTTTGATACACCCTTCAAAACATTCCATTTAGGATACCAGTCAATTTCTTTAGGAAATTGGAGACATCAATTTGCCTATTTCTGTGGAACAGCACAACTCCACGTACAGCTTTGAATAAACTGATGAGGAGGGTGTACGACAGGCGCATAGAGCTACATGACATCAGAAACTACTGGCTACACCATTGACAATCAGAAACTACTGAGTGTTTGCGCCCTGGGACGAAGCCGCGATTAGAATAGACAGGCTTGCAATGAAAAATGGGAGACACCCAGCAATACTATACCGACACCGGCCGCCCAGAACATTACTGACACATGTACAAAATATGGTGACACTATGGCAGAAAGCTACAAGGTTTCGGGTTTGTTGGGACTCTAACTGAAAGCACTTCCTTGTAGGGTAGGATAACTTATCAGTATTGATCACCCTTAAAGGATTCAGAGGGTGGGATAATATTGGAATAAGCAAATTGGGTGACGTCCAATCAGGTGAATAAATGATCCTATTTAGTGTTTTTTGGAGGGAGTATCAGACGCCTGTTATTGAACAATATGAATACATGCAGGTACGGCATGCTTTGATGCCCCACAGTAAAAAAGAGTACTAAGGTCTCTAAATCATACCAGTCAGAAGACAGGATACACAGTGAACCCTTATATTTTACCTCACTTTTTAATCACTGTTGTTTCTTAATATCATTAATTAATTACCTATTTGGCTCAACTTTTTATTTCTGTAATTTTTGATTGTGTAAAAAATATATATTTACATGGAGCATAGAATATACATGGGTGGAGGGAAAAAGGAAAAGGAAAGAAAAAAGGGGGGTGAGAAGAGAAAGAAGAAAACGCCCGGGGGGGGGGGGGGGGAGTTCGCTACCAGCTTCCAGTCTTATTGGGGTTAGTCCGATTGCCAGTCAAGTTCTGCTTGTCGATGTCGTCCTCCGCCCCTTTGCTTGCTTGGTTGACATCCTTGGTCCACGCCCCGGAGGATAGAAAGGATAGAGAAAGGTCGAAGAAGAAAAAAGAAAGGAGCGTTGCAGGTTACATCCCTGTTGTGTGCACAGAGACCGGCGAGGTGTACCGCTTCGCTGATTGCCTAGCTTCGCCGCCTATGGGGGTTTATGCGATGATAGGTAGTTGTCTAGGGAACCCCACATATTCGACTGCCTGTGTGTTTTCGGTGAGTGTATCGCTGTGATGTTGTCAGCCCCTCGTAGGAAGGTGATCCAGTTAAGCCATGCTTTAGACGTGGCTTTCGCTGTGTCTTTCCAGTTGCTTAGGACTGTTTTGACTGCCGCAGTCAGCAGTAGGTCGATGAGATCGCGGTCTCTAATGGTTGTGATTGATGGGGATGTGAAACCCAGGACCAGGCTGTGGAAATCTATATGTATGGTTACCCCTGTGATATGGTTAATTAGTGTTCCAATTTTGTTCCAGAATTCCCTAACCTTAGAACCGCTGAAGTGTAGGTGTTCCAGGTCTCCCTTCCCTTTGTCACAGTTCCAGCAAGAATCGCTCTCTCGGATTCCCATGGATGCTAGGCGGGCTGGTGTCCAGTATGCCTTATGTACTAGCCAGAATTTGGTCTGGTTTAGAGTTGCCGTTACCTTTTTCCTGGAGGTGGATCTCCATAGCTCGGCTCTCTCATCCTCACTTAGCACCCTCCCGCTATTGTTCCCCAAAAATTCGTGACTTTGTCGTTGAGTTTGGTAGATTTAGGGCATAGGGCTTTGTAAAGGTGTGCCACTTGGTGTCCCAGAATGTTGAGGTTGGCGGCGTGTTGTATGAGTGATGGTGTTAGACCGTTAAGGTTTGCCTTTCTTACTGCTACCTTGATCTTCAGAAAGTTGTACAGTTCTATGCTCTGTAGGTTGTGCTTTTCCTTAAGGGTGTCAAAAGTTAGGTGCGTGCCTTGTTTCTGAAGGTCGTTGGCAGTGGAGATGCTGTGTCTATACCATGAATGCATGTTCAGAGTCTTATCCCTGTATTTTATTGTGGGGTTGTGCCAAATGGACTCGAATTGACTTTTCCTTATGCTTGTTCCCATTAGTTTGTCAACACTTAGGAGCGCAGTTCTTGTGTTCTTTAGGACGGGGTTGTCCTTGATTGCTGGGTGTCGGGTGGCGGTGAGAACTTTTTAATGAGAAATTTTACTCTTTGTAATTGGCTGAAGTAGCAGCTATTTTTTGCTACGCTCTTTTTGTAGTGAGACAATGCAAGACAGACAAGTCATATTTTTGCAATTCCAGAATCAAGTTCAGGTAGTTTTATTTCATCCGCTGTTCCCTTTTTCTGGATATGCGCAAATTAATCAGAAAACTATATTTGTTTATAACTCCTATGTGTAACTAGTGCAAGAACGTCTGTATCAATTGTAGAGACCATTTCAGTGATCTAAAACACCTAACCCAACCAGTCCATTCTCCTCCATACACAGCCATAGTACCTCGACATAAGGACAAATGTTTTGCGAATTTCTGCAGCATAATCAATCACTTTGCCATGGCCAAATTCTACAGTTTTTATAGATCAGAATATCAACGGATAAGTGCCCTTTAATTAGTATTCCAAATGCAATGATCAGAACAGCCCTTTATCTGCCCCAGCAAACATTCAAGCACAAATATTGCAAAAATGATCATTATGTCCGGGACAAACCTCCATCAACCTGGATTTAAAACTGTACAGAGCTACAAATACCACCTCTGAAGGGAGAATTTTCTATAACATGATGAAGGCCGCCTTCCCCACAAAGGCTGACTAAATATCTCAATATCTGTCATTAGTCTCTTTTCTTTCAGTTATTGGACAGAAGTGAGTTCTATCCGGTACCTTGAGCCGTTCTCTCCAACTATACTCGACTAGGTTCTCATGTAACATAGAGTCTGATTCACAAAGGTAAACTTACAACTTTGTGTAAATTTACGATTGTTTGCTATTCACAAAGGTATTTACCAAATAGTATCTTTACGACTGCGGAGTATCCGCACATAAAAACATAGAACTGTCCTATCTTTTATGGGAGGAGGCTCCGCAGTTGTAAAGATATTACTAGTAACATAACGATGAGAATAGCAAAAAATCCTAAACGTACACAAAAGTGTAAGTTTACCTTTGTGAATCAGGCCCTCTGTTTTTGGAATGACAAATATAACATTCATGGTCACTGATGCTATAGCAATTTTGCTACTTGTAGCAAGGTATTTATTTGGCAATTCAGCAGTTGAGTTCCCTGATTACCTATGAAATTGTTGCTCCAACAGCTTCCACAAGTTGGAACCCTGATTCAATAACTATAACTTAAATATTGTATTCTACTTTTCTGCAGTGTTTAACCAACCAGAGTGCTAACCCTGATTTCAAAGATAAAACTGTATACAAAATTCATTATTTATAACTTCTGCTCTGAATTCTTGATACAGGGTAGGGTTTTTATACATTTTTAATTTCCATACTTTGTTCCATTTCTAGGAAAAGCTAACATCCACCTCTTGACTACTGCTCATAAAGAACTCTGTGAGGACTTGGACCTCAGACCTCACCATCATTGGCAAAGATGGAGCGATCTACACAGGAGCTGTTCCTCAACTTCATGATCGTCTTGATCACTGTCCTGCTCATGTGGCTTCTTGTGAAATCTTATCTAGAATAAGGAACCTCACAATGCCATTCGGATTACCCTAAATGTGTACATCTGTGAAGAACAATGTAAGCGATGCACAAGTTCACGCAAGCTACACCGCTGTGTATCCTGTGTAGCTCATATGCGGCCTGAATTGCAAAATGTAAAGTCCACGCAAAGATGTTCCATCGAATCCCTTGGGCACCGCAAGCTGATCTCAGAGGGCAAACTAAGCCTCCAGTTAACAACGACCCTAATGTGAAGCGCTCACCGCAAAGTTAATCTATGTGCTTCTTGTGGTTTTGTGTTCAATTGTAAAAGGAAAGGAAAATAATCTCTTTATTGTCAATGCCATAACAGGGATACAACCTTTTCCTTGCATGCAAATACAGCTTGGCCAGTATGTTATTGCTGTTTAAGTGCAAAGCCAACTCCAGTAGATGGAATCCTGACTGAAGAAATCCATTGTTTGCTCAACGCTATTTGCAATTGAATAAAGAGAAAAAGTTTGTTGCCTCTTTGTTGTTGCTTTCATTGGTGCTACTCGACTATAACTATGTATCAGGCTTCACACGCTTACTGTGCCATTCAAATTTTAGTTAACAATTACATTAATATATATACTGCACACACACATATATGTTTCTGTTTACATATATCGATATCCCTGTTGTTCACACCAAGTATTGGACACAGACACCACTTCACTTTCTCTGCTGATTTATTGCAGTTTCTTCTGCCATAACACATATTGGCCAACCATGGCCTTGATCAATTACACGCATTGATAGTGAAGTCCAATTTTATACTAATCTCATGATGTGTAGACATAGAAAACAAACTACAAAGAATAACAAAAATATTGTGATAAAATTATCGTGAAGTTCAGGCAATATGCTCTGATTATTATAAAAGTTGTTAAACAAACAGCAACCGCGAAAGACACAGAATTAATTACTACATATGATTAAGCTGGGTATATGCAATACAATTACTGCATTCTGTGTTTCTTATAACACTGAGTTTGCTTTGCTTGAGGTGTCTGAGGCGATCCGTGAGTGTCTGGATGCCGGCGGGAGAGCCGCATTGGTTATGTTAGATCTCTCGGCGGCATTCGATACGGTTCCCCATTCTCTTCTCCTCGATCGCCTATCAGAGATAGGCATCTCTGGCTGGGCCCTGCAGTGGATTAGGTCCTTCTTGGAAGGCCGGACACAGTGGGTCTGGCTCCCTCCCTATGCCTCTGAGCCGTTGCAGGTTACCACCGGGCTGCCCCAGTGGTCATCACTTAGCCCGCTACTCTTTCACATCTATGTGACCCCGCTGGTTTATCTTGCGGAGTCACTTGGGGCTAAAGTGATGGCCTATGCCGATGACACGCAGCTCTTGTTTTCCTGGAGCAAGGAGGACGACTCGGTTGTTGCAGACCAACATTGTTTGTCTTTGGTTTTCCAGTGGCTGGCTAATGCTCAGCCGAAATGTAACGAGGGGAAATCGAAGGTGCTCTGCTATGGCTCGTTCACTCTGGACTTCAAAGAAAGACTCTGGCCGCCTGGCTTCCCGCGCCCTCTGGCAGATAATAGTGCCGCAAAAAATCTGGGCATTTGGTTCGACGACAACCTGAATTTCTTTACTCAAGTAATGAAGTTGGCGGGCACTTGCTTTGGCATCTTGAAAACTTTGAGGAAGTTTCTTCCCTTTCTGCCAGGCAGAGTCAGAGAAACTGTGGTCCCGGCTCTTATCTTGTCCCATTTGGACTACGCCAATGCTCTATTGGTTGGCAGCTTGGGCTTTCTTATCCAGAAATTGCAGGTTGTGCAAAACTCGGCGGTCAGACTGCTGTTTGGCTTGTCATCAAGGTTCAGTGTGCGCTTTCATTTGCGTGCCTTGCACTGGCTTCCAGTTGACTCATGGCTGAAATTTAAGATGTTGACCATTGCCCATAGGGCCCTCCATGGGCTTGGTCCCATCTACTTGCAAAGGAGGTTTACTTTTAACACACCAGGAAGACAGCAGTGTTTGTCCTGCTTCAGACCCCTAGGTTCAACCGCCAAAGACTGGGTGGTAACTCGTTCATGCGGAAAGCTACCTTGGCTTGGAACTCGTTGCCTTTGGCTCTTCAGTGTATCCAGGATCCATTGCTCTTTAAGAAAAAAATGAAAACATTGCTTTTCTAGTGCTGTTCTGTGCATTTTTGGTCCTTACCTCTAGCTAGCGCCGGGACACTTTCGAGTAGCTGCGCGCTGTACAAATTTAATATAACATAACATGAATCCATTTATATGTGCTAAAATCACCAAATACTTTCCTTATGCATTAGAAAATATGCAACGTTCACAAGAAATCCTAAACCTAATGCACAAATCAAAACAATACAAGGCAAATGGTTATTCATGTGTATTCGCAACGGATGTGCATACCATATACATCACAGGATGAATCCCATTACTATTATTAGCTGCAGTTACACATCACTAAACATAGATAAAAGCCCATTCACTTGTCAATTAGGCCATGGTTAGCCAAATAGGTATTTCACATAGCCTAGTCAAAAATCAAGTACAAGTATCCCATATACAAACATGGAGAAAGTTATATAAAATATTGCAGCCACATAATCAACAAACAAAATACCAATTAATGAACAAAAGAGTTGAAATTCAAAATGCGCTGATACGATGTTAAAAATGTCCTGATATGATGTTAAAAAATAACCTCAAATGATCCTAAGCAATTGCCTAAAACCCAAACACACAGCCACACCTGATGTGAGAACTATAAAAGACTTTAAGGGATGGATATCGGTTCAGTTATTACCCTCATAAATAAATCTATCCATATTAAAATCAGAATACATCGGGAACAATTTATAAGAATGTATGAAGATCCTATTCCTCATTTATTCCGTTAGGTGATTTGGAGTCTAGGTTCAAGATATATCTAGTCTCCAATTGTCTTAGGGGCCCTTGTTCACTGGCTGGAAATTTGGTAGCAAGCAATACGTCACAGTCATTATTCAGCTCATTAAATATAGTTCCTCCCCAAGTGGGTAATGATGCATGATGGTTATTGCAGTCCTGTGACCCAATACGAGTATCCCCCTTCTGTGGGTTCGCTGTACCAAGTCTCATATATACTCAATTCCGGATTTCTCATGAAGCTTTGCTCTGACAATCTCAAAAGTACAAAGCACAGAGGAAGCCCCCTCCTACCCATATTGTACCTTAGCGAGTGCAACACATAGCGGGTCACTTACACTCTATTCTTTACCCCGCCTCTTTGTTAATCACTCCACGAGCACTTCACACCCTTATAGGTCCTGAAGAAAGCCAGCTCATTACCAAGGCTTGGCTGAAACATGTTGACCACACAGGATGTGGGAGACTATAGATAACTCCACAATAGATCCATTGCCTTGTTTTTAACACTGCCAAGGGCCCGCTAATAAAATTACCTATCATGGGAATTGGGGCCCGAGGACAGTTTTTAAATTCACACTCACATGCTATCACTGCACACTCATTCACCACGAAACCAGCTCCGCTGTAAACAGGCGTTGAAGCACACCCGGGACACATTAGGTGTCACCGGGCGGAGCCCGATGATGAAGCATGCCACCAACTAGTTTGGTGGGTGAGGGCTTTCAAAAGAAATTATATTTCTTTCTTCTGTACAAACACACTATCCCTATGCCCTTTGAGGCTTGTTCAAATTGATAATACACCAACATCAAAGGGTGTCACACCCTTCAGCAGAAAGGAGGCACAAGTCCTGAGAACCAGCTTGTCTGGGGAAAAAGTTGTATAAGGAGGGTACAGAGAGTGCCTGCATTTCCCTGGCCCCCTTGGTGGATGTAATGGCCACTAAAGAAAGACATCTTGAGGTTTAACAAACATAGTGGACAGTTGTGCAGTGGCTTGAAAGGAGCGCACACAATAAAATTCAGAACCAGATTTAAGTCCCACTGGGGCATGATTAATGGTTTGGGAGGAAACAAATGGAGATATTTGAGGAACCTTGTCACAAAAGGTAACTTGAACAAAAATGGTTGTCCGGCCAATGCAAATTGTCGAAATGGTTGATAAATAGCCTTTAGTTGTGCCCAGAGCAGAACCCTGCTGGGCCAAAGACAGAACAAATAGAAACACTTGGAACATGTGTGAAGTGAAAGGGTTGATGTCCTCGGATGCACATCATACCACAAATTTTTCCCAACGGCAGGCAAACACCATCTTGGTGATGGAAGCCTGGTTGCCAGAATAACATCGCAGACTTCAGGAGCAAAGTTGAAAGCTGGCAAGTGGTGCAGCGCAATCTCCACGCAAGGCGACGGAGGGTGCACAGGTTTGAGTGCAGGACTCTCCCTTGCTTTTTGCTCCTACAGAGATCCTCCTGAAGAGACAGTCTGACCAGAGGACTGATGCTAAAGCTCAATAGCCCAGAACATCGGACTCTTCGTGTACAATCTAGAGCCACAAGAATGACTTGGGAACTCTGGACTGGAGTGGTATTGACAGAAAGGCATACAGGAGGCCCGATCGCCAAGTAATGCAAAAAAGCATCTCCAAATGAGAGCTGCCTTGGAAACATTAGTGCACAAAACTACTGACATTGCACGTTCTCTGCTGTGGCAAACAGATCTAACCAAGGTTCTATCCACCCTTGAAAGAGACTTTGCCCCACCTCTGGATTGAAACACTATTAATGATCCGCTAGGCATCGATGGCTGAGTTTGTCAGCCCTGGCATTCAGAGAGCCCGCCAGGTGTTGAACCACCAGGAAAATGCCCCGAAGTTCCAGCCATGTCCAGAAACTCAGTGCCTCTTGAAAAATGGTCCACGACCCCACCCACCCAGTTTGTTGCAATTCTTCATGGGGGTTGTGTTGTCCATGAACACCTGCACCAGCCTTCCCCTTGTCATAGGAACAAAGGCTTTCAATTCCAATCGGATGGCCTGGAGCTCTAGCAGGTTGATGCAAAGCTCAGACTCCCCTGGAGACAAGAGTCCTTTGATCTCCACCTCTCCCAGATGCTCGCCCCAACCGAGGAGTTATGCATCTGTCACAACCGTCAACTCTGGCTGGGGAAGGAAGAGGGGTCTTCCCCTGACATAGTCGTTGTCCATCAGACACCACTGCAGGTCTTTTGCAGTTCCCTCCGAGATTTTGAACCATGTTGGATTTCCCTGATGCTGTGCCTCCTGGAACTTCAGGTCCCACTGCAGAGCCCTCATATACCAACAGGCATGTGTCACAAGTAGGATGCAGGAAGCTATGAGTCCCAGCAGCCTCAGAGTCAGTCTTAGTGAAATCCAGGATAGAGACTAAAACATGGGTATCATAGTCTGAATATCTTGGACTTGCCGCTGTGTAGGATAGGCCCGAAACTGCATTGTGTCCAGAACAGCCCAGATGAAAGAGAGCATCTAAGATGGAGTCAGGTGTGACTTTGGTAGGAGGTCCCCTGTAGTCTGGAGGTGGGAGACTGCTGCTTGGGGCGAGGTCGCCTTCAGCAGCCAATCGCCGAGGGAGGAGAAGACTGACACCCTTTACCTCTGCAGATGTACTTCAGAACAAGTTAATTTCCTTTGATAACACCTTATCTGTTAAGGACTCGATCTAGCTGCAGATTCCTTACCTGAAAAGTATCCCCATTCGTCAGACTGGAACCAAATTCTTTCAAGCAGTACCCCTGCATGCTGGTAGTTTGTACAGTTCAGCTCTGCATCAGCGCAATCTACACTGGAAGTGACATGCAAGGTCCCTTTTCAGTTGCCACCACAGCACGCTGACAGCTGTTTATTGTTGGACTTCGAACGCCAGGAGCACGGAGTCACTATGAAAACTGACCACTAGGGTGAGTTGCTAGGGCCCTTTGTAAGGGAAAGTCCTTATCCGTTAATCAGGTTGCAGAATGGGGGGCATGTAAGGGTCAGTAAGGAATCTGCAGCTATATAGAGTCTCTACCAGATAAAGCGTCATCAAAGGTAAAAAATGTGTTTGTCTGATAGAGACTTTTAGCCAAAGATCCCTTACCTTAGACTAGATACCCAAGCGATGCCTCCCCCGAGGTGGATCTGCAAACCCAACGTAGACCAGAAAGTCCTGCAGGATTGAACAGGAAAAATGCCCATCCCGATAGACCTGGCTGTTTAGGCAGTAGTGCTTCGTGAACATGTGAAGTGAACCCCATGTTGCAGCCTGACAAATATCCAGTGCTGGAACTCCACAAGCTAACGCAGTAGTCTTAGCTTTGGCTCTGGTAGAATGAGTGTGCAAGCCATCAGGTGGTTGCTTTTTGACCCGTGCGCAGCAGATTTTTTGGCAGACCACAATCCAATGGGAGATGGTTTGTTCCTGCACAGCCTTCTTTTTCTTGACCCTAGCATATCCGACAAAGAGTTGGTCATCTACCTGGAACTCTTTTGTGTGGTGAAAGTAGAATGACAATGCTCTTTCTGGATCCAGACTGTGGATTCTCTTGTCTTCCTTAGAAGGATAAAGCAGGGCAAAAACGGTAGGCAGGGTGACCATCTGGTGTACATGGAACAGGATGATTACCCTTGGGAGGAAGGAGGCATTTATGGAAGTCCTTTAACGTACAATTGTCATGTTATCAAAAGCTAACGTTCCGGTGATTCTAGAAAAACAGATGTCACTCAACTTCCTTGTTATCTTACCTACCAAAAATAACTTTTTCAGTTGCAAAACCCCCAGAATGATAAAGAAAAATCTGAAAAGCCCAAAAATGCTTTGATACGTTAGAAGTTATCTCTTACATGGAGCACTTACAATTTAACGGTCTGTGCTGTCTTAGATTGGAAATTTACATCAGGAGGGCATTCATCACTCACACAACTTTAATAGTGGGATATAAAATCTTCCTCTAACAACTTGATTCACTGCCTAAACAAGTACACAAAGATATTATTAATGTTGTATGGGATCAAATCCCAAATTTCCGTGACCCAGAAGTAAATAAACAGGGAATTGTAATTGTACACTTTTATCCTGCCCTTATAAACTTAACTCTTGCTTATTGGTTTAATCTATTTGTAGGAAATTGCTTTGGATAAACAAGGTTGCTAATCAAGATGTTTGCAAAGCCTCAGGTGTATTTAGGTTATTCAAAAAGGTATTTAATTTACTATTAAACTAGCCCTGGACACAGGCACATGAACATCAAGAAACCCTCTCATGGTGTGAATATTTGCATTAAGTATGTATGTGGTATTTCTATAGCTCAAACCTATCCAAAAGGCAGCAAAGCACTCAACAGTATCAAAGATAAGCGTAAGAGTTAATGACTGACTGGAAAGGCAGCTGATTAATTGACTGTTAATGCAGTGTGATGTGTTTTCATAAAGCGGTGTATCTTCAACTCTTAGTCTTTCCTCAATCGAAGCAGCATTCGGGCTGTCCAGATTGATACGAGATGTTGCTCCAGTTCCAGGGTGCAAAGATGCAAAATCAATTTGTGGAGTTTATTTGTGTGATCCTGGGGGAATTTGTCACAGTCACCATAAATCCCACAAAGTCAACATGTTAGGTCAGAATGAATGCTGAAAACTTCCACTTTACATGCTCACCTCTGACTGCACCCGACTTGCAGCCAACATGGGACTGTTCCTGTAGCCTCAATTGTACTAACAATGCACCAGTGTTGCTGTAGATGGCTTGTTTGTGTTTATTACCCTGAACTGCACCCTCAGGGCAGAGGTGGGTGTGGCAGACATTGAAGGGTCAAAATTACTATTCTAACTTCAGTCCTGGAATATTTGGGAAAAGAGCAACTTTGCCCAAAACATTCCAGGAAGCTTATTTAGCTTTCCAACTCCAGTCCCGGAATATTTTGGGGGAAAGTTATACATTTCACAAGTTTTTTTTAGGAATGGCTGAAAAGTAGTCATTATGATTAGCGGAAAATGCTGCCCAAGGGTGCAGCTCAGGGCAAAAAACTAGGAATACCCTGTAGATGTGTCCTGCCAGGCTGAATTAAGATTGAAACTTTACTATCTCCCTATCAAATTCCCCCTTCACAGCCTTGTCAGTGATGAGGACAGCGGGGATCGTGAGGCGTCACCATTGAGTTCTGGCAGCTCTGAGAACACTGTATGGGCGGAGGCAGCTGCGGCCCTTCGCAGCAACAGGAAAGTCACGGCTCGGTTTTCCATCCCGAGCAAGACGGCAGTACGGCAACAGGATTGCCTAAAATGCGAGGAAGGAAAGAAGCACAGAGAAGGAACTGTAACATAAGCAATGGGTGCAGTGGGCACATGACTCCTGTATGTGATCGTGCTGACCGAGGTGAGGGAACTAGCCCAATACAAGACCACAATACATTAGAGTCGGTCAGAGAAAAAAAGAAGGGGGCAAGGACAAACAAAGGGCACAAGCCCAGGATCTCAACTATAAAAGCGGGATAAGCTACTGTCTAAGGAATATGAACCTGTTGCTTAAAATCCAGGCCCGGCTCCATGAACTTTTATTTGGGTGGGCCAAGGATGCATTTGGGTGGGCCACTGCGGGCCCGATTTGTCGCTTACGTCTAGCCAGGCCTGCTTCGGGGCTGTCCTTTATCGCTCCTTAGTCTTACTGGACCCAGTAAAACACTCTTTTCCAAACCTCTTTCTAATTGATTTCACTCTCAAAAAGTGTTTTTTTCCCTATGTAATGTACCTTTGATGGGAAGTGTAGGATTCTGAGGTGGGAGTATCAAGCAAGTGACACTACTCGAGCTACCTCTATGCCAGCCATCAGGGAGAATCCCTCTTCATTACAACCTCTACCTCACCCCTGACTCTGCAGCACACTCCCTTACAGGCCTGATTATCCACTTTTCACCATCCCTCTCCTGTGCACCTTATCTGACAGCTGACCTGGGCCTCAGCCCCATATCAGCCACCATGCGGTTCCACTTTCAATATTCCCTGTACAAAAATTTGTAAAAACACATTCAAACTTGAAACATTGAATATAGCACTAAATGCAATTAGCTTGCACTTTAAAGTATGCTCCACAGTTTTCCTAATCACCCAACTGTTAATTAAATGAACGAAAACAGAAAGGCCATGACAGAGACAGCTGTAGTACAGAGGCAAAAGTATTTTTTGGCACCCCACCAATGACCTCTTTATCCAAAGATGTCTTTACTACCACCCTCCAACAGTGCCCTTCATCTCTCCATAGCCCCTCCCCCTCATGACCACCTTCTCAGACTCCCTCCCTACCACCCTCCACCAGTGCCCCTCATTTCTACGTAGCCCCCACCCCATGACCTCCTCTTCAGATTCCCTCACTACCACCCTCTTCCAGTGCCGCTTATCTCTGAATAGCCCCTCCCTGACCCCATGATCTCCAACTCAGATTCCCTCACTTTCACCCTCCACCAGTGCCCCTCATCTCTCCATAGCCCCTCACCCACCCCATGACCTCCTCCGCGGACTCCCTCACCACCACCCTCTTCCAGTGCCCCTCATCTCTCCATAGCCCCTCCCCCTCATGGCCTCCTCTGATTACTCATTGCCACCCTCCTCCAGTCCTTTCATCTCTTCGTAGCCCCTCCCCCTCATGACCTCCTCCTCTGATTTCCTCCTTGCCACCCTCCTCCAGTGCCCTAATCTCTCCGTATCCCCTCCCCCTCATGACCTCCTCCTCATATTCCCCCACTACCACCCTCCACCAATGCCCCTCATCTCTCTGTAGTTCCCCCACCCCATGACCTCCTCCTCATATTCCCTCACTGCCCCTCTCCACCAGTGCCCTTATCCCTCCGTAACCCCTCGCCCTCATGACCTCCTCCTCTGATTCCCTCACTGCCACCCTCCAACAGGGCCCTCATCTCTTCGTAGCCCCTCCCCCTCATGACCTCCTCCTCATATTCCCTCACTACCACCCTCCACTAGAGCCATCATCTCTCCGTAGCCCCTCCCCCTCATGACCTCCTCCTCTGATTCCCTCACTGCCACCCTCCAACAGGGCCCTCATCTCTTCGTAGCCCCTCCCCCTTATGACCTCCTCCTCTGATTCCCTCATTGCCACCCTCCTCCAGTCCCCTCATCTCTCTGTAGTCCCTCACCCCATGACCTCCTCCTCAGATTCCCTCACTGCTTCCCTCCACCATTGCTCCTCATCGCTCCATAGCCCCACCCCCATGAATTCGTCATTGGATTCCCTCATTGCCACCCTCCTCCAGTCCCTCTGTCTCTCCGTAGGCCCTCCCCCACCCCATGACCTCCTCTTATTCCCTCGCTACCACCCTCCACCAGTGCCCTCATCTCTCCGTAGCCCCTCTCCCTCATGACCTTCTCCTCTGATTCCCTCATTGCCACCCTTCTCCTGTCCCCTCATCTCTCCGTAATCCCGCCATCCCATGATCTCCTCCTCAGATTCCCTTACTAACACCCTCCACCAATGCTTCTCATCTCTCCGTAGTTTCCCCACCCCATGACCTCCTCCTCCTATTCCCTAACTACAACCCTCCACCAGTGCACTCATCTCTCTTAGCCCCGCCCCCTCTTGACCTCCTCCTCTGATTTCCTCATTGCCACCCTTCTCCAGACCCCTCATCTCTCCATAGTCCCCCACCCCATGACCTCCTCCTCAGATTGCCTCACTAATACCCTCCACCATTGCCCTCATCTCTCTGTAGCCCCTCCCCCTCATGACCTCCTCCTCTGCTTCCCTCATTGCCACCCTCCTCCAGTCCCCTCCTCTCTCCGTAGCCCCTTCCCCTCATGAAATCCTCCTCAGATTCCCTCACTGCCACCTTCCACCAATGCTCCTCTTTGCTCGTAGCTCCTCTCCCAATGACCTCCTACTTGGATTCCCTCACTGCCACCCTCCACCAGTGCCCCTTATTTCTCCGTAGTCACTCGCTCATATGCATTTCATTTGTTGTATAGCACTACTCATATAAGTGTAGGGTGTCACAGTGCTTTACATCAGGCACCCATTATACAGAGACAATGAATCATACAAGTATGTAAATCAGTCTACGGGGAATGTCACATAAGCAAATGAGGATTACAAGGTGTATGAATCACGTCATCCATGGTTCGCAATATATTTTACGGTTTGGTCTGGAGAAGCACAAACTCAGGATTTAAAGGGCACTTCAGTGGTTGGGGGTTGGCTTTACAGATAAAAAGGTATAACTCCCCAAACAAACTCTTTTAGCAACATTAGAATAATGAAAGACTTGATAAGTTCTAACTATATCACAACACAAGAAAGCGAAGTTTGTATGCAGCTCTTTGATGACAGTTCATAGGTCACTGTCCTATGTTAGGATAGTAACTTCTGAACTGCAAGTAAAACAATGATCTCTTTGACAAAGGCAGTAACCCACTGAGCTATCCACATAAAATTCTGTTTATCTGCATTTAAAAACTACCAACAGACAAGAGATTGCTCTCCAGCAGGATCATAAATCACCAGTTATCTGAACATTTTTCATTGTTGTACATCAGTGGCAAATTCACTGCGAGGGCCAAGGCTCGTGTTTGGGTATGCCTGGCCCACCTGGCCCACCCTCTAGAACTGGGCCTGTTAATATCACTACTGACACAACACGGAAAACTTCTGTCTCAGTGCCAGTAATTAATAACAAGAAAGGGGACCGAATCACACTTCCCTAAAGTCTGGAGCCACTCCCGCGCCACTACGTCCCAGATTAGCAGGCTCTAATGTAAAAATCACCCCTTCATTACGCGTGCAAGTTAAACAGGACTTCCCTAGCTCTCTTCTAGGTGAAAAAGGGGAAAAGGGAGAAGACTCTAGCATGACAGGGGACAGTCCAGTGGGGGGGAAACTATTAGCAGTAACAGATTCCAAGCTCTAGCCGTAAATGAGGAAGATGCTGGGGATATTTCCCAGAATCAACAAACATAAGTAACACCACAGGCAGAGTCGCAAGTGGTAGGGTTAAACCCCCCCAGGAGAGCATAGAGGAATGGAAAAATTGATTGAGTCCCTAATCTCAGAAATGAGGGTGAACTTCGCCACCTCAGAAAGAAAGCAAGTTAAAATACAATGGTCATGCGAAGCCATGGAGGCCAAGATCAATACCCTGATTGAGCGCATAACAACACTGGAGGCCACCGTAGATGAATTGGGTAGGGAAGTAGTGACAAATCAGGAGGATCTAGTCACTGAGAGGCGTGCTACCGGAATGGATTGTGTCCCTGCAGATTTATTCCTGAACAATAGAAGACGCTGGCGTCTTTATATCTTTTATCTGGCAAACGCCGTAGCTCAAGGGATGGAAGTGCCCATCTCTTGGAAAGGGGCAGAAATTGTGCCGGTATACAAAAAGGGGGACAAGTCACTTGCAGCCAATTATAGACCAATAAGTCTAATCGACTGTCTACAAAAAATTGTGGGTCGGTTGGTTTTGGGCAAAATCCAGTCCTGGATGGATAATGACAATATTTTAAGTCACCTCCAGGCTGGGTTCCGCCCAAAAACAAGCACCATCGACCAGGTCTTTAGGTTCATCATGCTATATTGGCGCACCGTGGTCTTGGAAAAGGGCACTTTGTATGCCGTTTTTGTTGATCTAAAAGCGGCATTCGATCTGGTCCCTCGTAATATACTATGGAAAGTTTTAGCAGATCTGGGGATGGCACCTGATTTGTTGAGTCTGATTGTCCGCCTGCATGAGGATACTTTCGCGTGGGTACGGTGGGGATCCCAGGGGGAGGTCACCGAGCCCTTTCCGGTGGAGCGAGGAGTAAGGCAGGGTTGTGTTATGGTGCCCACCCTGTTCTCGCTCTTCGTGAACGGGGTCGCGGATTTCCTCTCCCTGGTCCCGACCGATGCCCCCGTGATGTCTGGCGAGCGGGTCCCGATCCTCATGTTCGCGGACGACACTCTAATCATCTCAAAGACTCCGAGTGGACTCCAGCAAGCGCTGAAAAGGTTTGAAAATTTCTGTTCGGACAGGGGACTAGAAATAAATACTACAAAAACAAAGTATATGGTTTTAACTGGTTGCAAAACGTGTGGGTCAAATAGACCTTTTAGAGGGCTGATTAATATGAATGGTTCCCCGTTGGAGCGTGTAGACGCCTTTACCTACCTGGGGGTGACCCTTCAGAAAGACTTGGGGTGGTCCAGCCAATTAGATATTGCAGTTCTAAGACTCCGTCAGCAGGCAGGTATTCTTCTAAAAAAATTCTCCACTTCAACAACTAAGCCCATCAGTCCGTTACTTGAAGTATATGGGATGAAGGTCCTAGGTTCGGCCTTATATGGAGCCGAACTATGGGGCTTTGAAGATCTTAGGAAATTAACGCTAGCTGAAAATGAATTTCTTAGAAAAGCTACTAGCGTCCCTATAAGTACCCCTTTAGTGCCGCTAATGTGGGACCTTGGAAAAAAGGCGGTCCAGGACTTAGCCTTTTTGCGTCTGGTTCTCTACTGGCGCCGGCTGTGGACGACTGAAGAACTACAGCATTATGCTCAAGGACTGAAGGAGGTAATGGCTAAGGACACGTCCCAAAAAATTCGTTGGCTTAAGAACATCAAGTTGATACTTTCTAGGTTAGGGATGATTGACTTATGGGAGAACCCAGAAAATGCCAATTTTCCCTCTAAAAAACTACTAAAAGAAAAATATTGGGAAATGGTGATATCTGAAGCAAGGTCAGAGGGTCTCTCCGCACACTTAACTAGTCGCTTTATGGACTTTAAAACCCTACCGAAATTAGAACAATACTGGGACATTATTGCCAAACAACAGGATCGTAAGCTCTATTTCCAGCTTAGAGTAGGATCACTCCCAGTAAGATCTTTTACGGTGAAATGGGCAGATAAAAGTGGAATTGATAGATGACCCAACTGTGAGGAGGAGCAAGAGACAATCAGTCATTTTTTATTCTTTTGTCCCCTATATACAGCCCCTAGATCATTGTGGATTAAGCCTTTATGTAAACTATCAGGGCTCCAAAGACACGCTGAGGCTCTTAGAATTTTAACTTCAGACTCGATGCCTACAATTGCTGTTGCTGTGGCTACATTTTTTAAATGGGCATGGGTAATCCGCACAAAATACATAGCAGCAAAAATGTGAAGATTAAATTGTATGGTTTTAGCACTTATGGGCCACCATTTGTAAAGTTTGCACAAGATTCCCCTGTACTAATGTATGTTTATGAAATAGTTTTATATCTTTTTTAAACTGCAATTCGACATAGTCTATTCTAGTTTAATACTTTTTTAGGAAAAATTATTTATTGTATGGATTTTAATGTCTTTTTTATCTCTAATGGTGTAATATATGTATGTATACTTTTATGACTTAATTGTCGAATAAAGTTTGTGAATTGAATTGAAATTGAATTGGTAGGGTTAAACCCCCCAGGAGAGCATAGAGGAATGGAAAAATTGTTTGAGTCCCTAATCTCAGAAATGAGGGTGAACTTCGCCACCTCAGAAAGAAAGCAAGTTAAAATACAATGGTCATGCAAAGCCATGGAGGCCAAGATCAATACCCTGATTGAGCGCATAACAACACTGGAGGCCACCGTAGATGAATTGGGTAGGGAAGTAGTGACAAATCAGGAGGAAATACAGACCCTGAAAGCAAATGAGAAAGGTCTCAGAGAAAAAATTGAATCTCTGGAAAATCAGGCAAGTAGGAACAATCTAAGGTTCCTGAATGTTCCGGAAGGATTTGAAGGGGAACATATCAAAAGCTTTGTGATTGATCTCCTGAAAGAGTTTTTCCCCCGGTCAGAGCTGGGGCCCTGGGAGAGGACATTCCGAGGCTACATAGGGACTCGTATGGGAAAGGAAAGCCAAGGAAAAACCCAAGAAGAATCCTGATAAACTTCAGAACTTATGTCTTGAAGGAAAATAAAAATAAGCAAGGCTCTAAAAGCTGGATCTTATACAAAGGATGAATGGGTTTTCAGACTAAGATCAGATATTTCCAAAGTAACATAGGATAGGAAGTGGGAGCTGGGGCAACACATGCAAGAACTAGGACCCTGGGAGTGACAGTCCAAATGTGCTTCCTGGAATCTCTAAGAATAATGTGGGGAAATCAAATGCATAATTTAAGGGACCCCAAGAAGGTGGAGTCGCTAATTAATCAGATCAAAGGACAACAAAAGGACTAGAATTAATGCCTAGAGAGTAGGGATCTCGAAAGCGGCAAAATGTTTCACCCCAGGAAAAAAGGGAGGGTTCTTTAAGGGAAGGTGAGGGTTTGGGGGGTGTCACAAGAATGTTCTATAACATATTCACAATGGTTGTTGAAGCATATGGGGAAAAAAGAAAAAAAAGTTTGTCTGACTTGTGAGAAGCTAAAAGCATCAAGATCTAAGGAGATGGAGGGGACTATTTGGGACAATACAAGGTAGCCTAATGCCAGTCAACATCCTTACATGGAATGTGAAAGACCTCCGGGTCAGAAGTAGAAGACAAGAGATTTTGGACTATTTAAAATCAACAAATAACGAAATCATAATTTTACAGGAAACACACCTCTTATAGGCAGAATGGGGGAAATAATGAAGAAACAAAGCTGGGTGAACACATATATCTGTACTGACCAGGCGTGTTGTGTGAAGGGGGTCAATATTTTGTTTTAGAAGGCAGTAAAAACGAATTACATACTGACACTAATGGTCAGTATGTGGTGTCTAGATGTAGGGGGCAAGGCATTGACTATTCATTGATTAATGTATACGGACCTAATCATGACTGCCCACAATTTTATTCCGAACTCCTGACTACAGCTAGACAGTTGCCTGACGCACCACGGATTTAGGGGGGGATTTTAACTGCACGTTCCACCCTGACCTTGATCGCTCTGGTGGACCACCGAGATGGCGCACACAGACAGCAGAGTCCATTTTAGACGCCCTTACGGAATTAAACATGTTTGACCGATGGCGTTTTTGCTCTCCCCTACCCGGGGCTTCATGCATTACTCTGCACCCCATAACCTACACACCAGAATAGACTACTGGTTCCTAACAATATCGCTACAAAGCTCTCTTAGAGAGTATTAAATGCTGTCTTTTTAAAATGAAAGGATTTGCCAAAGTCCTGGCAAGAAGCATCCGTATGTATATTACTGAAACCAAGGAACGACCAAAAGTGCTGTGAATCGTATAGGCCTATATCAATATTAAACATCGACTATTAAATCTACACCTAAAGCCTGGCCAAGAGGCTGGGAAAGGTTGCTGATCAGTTAATACATCAAGATCAGAAAGGTTTTAACAGGAGAAGACAAATCCAGGAATTGACACATGAGATGGGGGCAATAGATGTGGCTGTCCAGGAAAGGATTCACCTGTCAGTGATCTCATTTGATGCAGCACAGGCTTTCGACAGGATCAGCTGGCCTTTTCTATACAAAGTCATTGAAACGTATAATCTGGGGAGTGTATTCTCTATGTGAGCTATCCCCTGGAAGCAAATGAGCTAGTCTGGCGCATGACGTGTGCTACAGAATGAAAGGTAAAAGCCCTGTCGCCCTGGTGGAGATCTCGCCATCTGTCATATAACCCAGCAACCTGCAGATATCCTCTCAATTGGTTAGAGGCTGTACTATGGAATTGTGGCATATAGGTCCACTATCAGTGGTGTTGTCCATGAAAGACAATGTTCATATCCCCATCCATCAATAGGTCGCCCCGTTTGTATTGTAATGCCTTGGAGATAGCCATTTTCAAGAAAGATTCCTGTTAGGTGTTGGGCGCAAAGACGTTTAGGATCATGAAATGACTGGAGGCCAGCTGGAATAGTATGCTGAATACTCCTCCATTTTTCTCCAGGTGTATTGCAAAAATGTCACCCATAAAGTCTTAACTGCAAACGATTGTCACAACTGCGCGCTTTTTAGTTGTCGAGGCAAAGAACTGTATAGAGAAAAAGCCAGGTGTGTGCATATGTATATCTTTTGAAAAGAGATATGTTTCCTGAATTAGGCAAATGTCTACCTTTGATTGTTTTAAAAGTTTAAGAATAGCCACTGTCTTGGCTCTCTTGTGTTGTGGAACTCAAGCTCTTTTCTTCCGAGTCACATAGAATACAATTAAATCAAAATATGTTATCAAAGACAAGATTTTGCACATTCCTGAACAAATTACAACAGAATATGGGGTTTCCAACTTCAGCATGGGTAAGCCAAATAGTGTTCTCTAACCAATGCGTGACTCTTTTGTGGTGTAAATAGTATCAACACTTTTTACAGCACATCAAGATACTGACTCTTATATTGAGTAAATGGAAGAAACCAGGGGCCTTATTACAAAAGGTGTCCCAGGTTCGCAATCAGCATTTTCGCCCGCTTTATGCGCCCCCGAAGCATCTTGGTGTTATAGAAGGGGGTGTAGACTCATGTGTGTCCACTTCTATAATACAGATAGCGTTGGCGCACTTATAGCGCCAGTGCTACCTACAGAGGGTGTTCCCTCATTCACATAGGGGTGTGCCCTATGCAAATGAGGGAATTCCTTTGACTCTGCGCCCCATGCCATATTACAGATGCGGGCGCCGAGTCAAAGAAGCCCTCAGGAGGTGCACTGACAGTGCGCCACTTAAAAAGTTGCGCACTGTCAGTGCCCCCCCTGAGAGCAGCCCTTTGCAGGGGCTAAATGTGGACCCCCCCAGACATCCCTTTACAGGCAGGTGTAGTCACTGACTGCACCCGCCTGCAAGGGGATCTCTAATCCCCTTTGAAAGTGCAGACGGGTTGTCGCATGCACTGTGAAAACATGGAGTGGCTGCTGCGTGTTTTTACATGAATGCGCTGGTTCGCAGCTGCCCTGTGGGTAGCGCATTCGCACTAATGGGGATTGTTTGCTTCCGGCGCACCTTTTCAAAGATGCACCGGGCGCAATCAATGTCAATACGTAATACGGCCCGGATAGTCAATTCCTAGATTCATGCACTGTATGTACAATTTAGAAGATGTAGAAACAATTTGCTCTTCCACAATCAGGATCAGTTACATGTGGTCACCCACAGCAAGGCAGATATCATGCCAAATGCTGTAGATACAAGAATGAAAAGTGTCATGCAGTAATCCTACTGGTAAGTAAAGGTGATGCAGGTAAGGTAAACATCCTTTACAACGCAACTTTTACCACGCAGTGCCTTTACGACGCAACTTTTACAACGCAAACTATTACAACGCATTGCGCTGGGGGGCGCTCTAGGATAGGGAATAGGTTTAATGTACTATCCAACACCTTCCCTACTATCCACGGGGACTGGAGTTGGAATAGTAAATTAAACTATTCACTATCCAGCGCCTAAAAGCACTATGCGTTATAAAGGTATGCGTTGTATAACTTGCGTCGTAAAGGTAGGCGTTGTAAAAGTATGCGTTGTAACGTCATACATCCTCCAGGTAGTGTTATAAAAGATGAAGATTTATTCCATAATAAAGAAGCACCTCCAGTTACAGGTCTGAAGACAACGGACCACTCCAAGCAACTGTCCACTTTTGCCTGCCCTGACTCAACGGCCAGATCCGTGCTAGAGTGTGGAACACAAGGATTGTGCCATGAGGCAGAGCATTCAAAAGACAACACAATAACAATAAATGAAGGGAACAAACACGTGCATGCAAGGACGTGAGGAAACAGAACATAAAAGATAACAGCGCGTGTAAACAGACACGCGCGCATAAATAAGATGTAATGTAACACCTACGTATGCATTAATTGGCTGGATATGACGGCTCGGATGACTGTGACGAGGTACCGGCGGTTAGAGCGGTGCCTCCTGTTAACCTGAGCTGTTGCCAGGTGGGGTGAGGTAGTTCCCTCAGATACTTGAGATTACTCAAGATACTCAGATATCGTTGAGGAGATAATTGCTTACAACGTTCACGAAGCAATCAGGTTGTATGGTGTCCAACCATTATATTTGTTTTCACTTGATTTGCAGTAGCAACTTACATTTTGATTCCTGACGAAAGCACAAGGCATAATTCTGCCACCAATGTGCTGAAACATATTGACCATTTAAATATACTATAGACAGCTATTTGTTGAAACTGTCTAATTGCTCTGTTTTTAACTTTGGGTCGTGGTGTACATGAATAAATATTTTGGGTCCACCGTAGCACAATTTTAGCCTCACTTTCTCTCTATTGCACTGCATACATTTCCCACTCACTTCACCGCTCATATCTGGTAATTAGACAACCTACCCTCAGAAGAGAATAAAATATCCTCGGGCTCCTTCACCACTATGATGAAGTTGTAGCCCTTGAAGTCACTAGGTTGGCTTTCAGAGGAGACCCAGATGATGAAGCATGTCACCCATCTGGATGAGTGATGGGAATCCGAAAAACTATTGAGTATTTCTTTCGGTTAGAAATCGTTTTTTCGGTTAGAAATAATTTTTTGAGGCAACGTCGATCGGGAAGAATATCTCAGATTCAATAGATAGTTCGTAGACCATGGGATATCCTTTGTTTGTGGATATGGGAAGGTACATGTTCCACCCACACTGCCAAATCCCTGGTAAACAACAGTGAGGCCTTAGTAACTATGATGCGGAAAGGAGAGAATGTCCCAAGTCTGTTTGAGCAATGGGAGCTGTACCTAAGGGGATAATTTTCAGTCAAGCCAAACAGTGAAGAAGGTAGAAGCTGTGGTTCCTTCAGCCACATTATCAAAGCTGTTTTGCACCTGACTTTGGTGGGGTAGGGGAAACTCTGGAAGATGTGCTCAAAGGACATATCCAAATCTTTGTCTCTATCTGAGAGGAAAGCATCTCTCACAGATTTTGCCACTTTTTTTTTTTCAAAGTTATTTTTATTGATTTCAAAACCAGAGACAAAAAAAAACCAATCAAACACAGCAACAAAGATCAATAAGTCCCACAGGGGGGACTCCGGGAATGTCCACTCAACAGACCACAGGAATGCGGGAAGGATAAGTCGCACATGTACTGCAAAGCCAGTGTCCAATCGTGACAGTGGCATATATCAGAACTCCATCAGATGCAGTAATCGATAGGCCAAGCCACCCTCCAGGTACGCCTCAGCGCCGGAGTCCTCTATAGACCGTTACCATTTGCCGGAAGTCGCGTAAACAAATAAAATCAACAGTCCCCAACCCAAACCCCCCCCTCCACCACCCCCCTCCTGTGGTGGCGACCCAGTACCCATTCATACCTGGAAGCACACGTCCCTTCAATCAAATCTGAAACAGGTGTAGAGCTCGCAGTGCTGACGGACATACCGCCGATGGAAGACCCCGGGAAAGAAACCTGACTAAGGGGCCCCACGTAAACATGAAATTCTTAAAGTTACCCAGGAATATATCGGACACCCTCTCCAAACTCAGTAGTCGCCACAACCGCGCATGCCACAGTGAGGTTGCCGGCGCCGTCGGCTTCTTCCACGCCGCCGCCAATGTCAGTTTAGCCGCACCTAAGCAGAGCCAAACAATCCGTTTATCGGCTCTAGTCTAATGCACCAACATCGGGTCACGAAGACCCAACAGGACATAGTCCATGGACTCCGGGATTGGATACCCCACCACCTCTTTAATGTGAGCCAGTATCTCTGACCAGAAAGGCTTGATGGTTGGACAGTCCCACCATATGTGGCGGAAGTCCCCCAGTAAGCCGCATCCCCTCCAGCACCTGTCAGAGGTCGACGGGAAAATGCGATGCAGCTTGGACGGGTAGAGGTACCAGTCATACATAAGTTTCAAATGCGCCTCCCTAAGGCCAATCGAGTGGTTATGGGCCTTGATGTCTCTCCATAAGCCCTCCCACTCGACTCTCGAGATGTCCCGCCCTAGACAAGTCTCCCAGTGCTCCATATATCGGGGCCTTGGGAAAACTGCAGTGTCCAGGAGCAGTCTATATATGAAGGAGATCGTCCCCTTCATACAGGAAGTACGGGTGATAAACGCCTCGAAGGACGTCAGTTGTCTCGTGGCCGCCTCTCGCACTTCCGGCGAAGTAGCCCAGTGCAGGAGCTGGATATGATGGAACCGTTCAGTGGGCGGGACCCCGTAGTCCCTCATGCAGTTGTGGAAGGAAAGGGGGTCCGCCCCATGGAACAGGTGGGTAAGCGCTCTGCAGCCCCCCTCACTCCACAGCGTAAATGGACCGTCGCGCTCTGCCGGTGGAAAGAACGGATTCCTATGTATGGGGGTAAACGGTGACGGGAAGGTGGTCCAACGATCATCCCCAGTGACCGTGTCCCAGACTTTCAGGACAGTACTAGTAGGAGTGCATATATAGGCATTCTTGGGCCGGTCCACCTTAGGTTTCCAGGCCAAATCCCAGATGGATCTCCCAGCCACACTACGCTCCATATGTAGCCAATGCTTCTCCGAAAGGGGTTGAGACCACTCCACCAGCACTCTTAACTGCGCAGCCTTATAGTATAATTGTATGTCGGGGAACCCCACCCCCCCCCCTCCCCCCGCGGTCGACGGAGTACTGCAAATGAAAGCCGCGCCCGGCCCCCCTGCCTCACAAATTTCAACATCTGGGTCTTCAAGCGCCGGAAGAAATCCAATTCCACAGGTATGGGAAGAGCCTGGAAAAGGTACAGGAATTTGGGCAACAGCACCATCTTGATCGCATGAATGCGACCGAGCCAAGAGATGAACTTCGGCTTCCACTTCTCTAGTTCCCCACGGACCGCTGCCAATGCAGGAGGGAAGTTAGCTGCAAACAACCCACCCAGGGTGGGGGTTAATCTAATACCCAGGTAGAGTAAGGATGAGGATGACCACGAAAGAGGTGTAAGCGTTCGCACACGGTCTACCTCGTCAGGGGGCAGTGTCAGATTCAGAATGAGCGATTTATCCATGTTAACTTTAAAACCCGCCACCTTCTCGAACTCAGAAAGAACCTCATGTACATGAGGCAGCGAGCGAGCCGGATCTCCTAACGACAAAAGAACATCATCCGCGAACAGAGAAATCTTATGCTGTTCGCCGGTGAAGGGAATGCCGGTAATCTGCTCCCTTTCCCTAATCGCAAGCGCCAGGGGCTCTATGCTGAGCGCGAAGAGGAGCGGGGAAAGCGGGCACCCTGCCGCGTACCGCGGGAATGGGGGAAGCAAGCAGATCGATGTCCGTTAACCAACACCCTAGATACAGGCCGGTCATAATTAGCCCGAATCATTCGCACAAAGTGGGGGGAGAACCCAAAGGCTTCCAGTGTTAAATTCAAAAACCCCCAGTCCACACGGTCAAATGCCTTCTCCGCGTCCAGACCCACCAATACGGCAGGTAAGTGAAATCGGTCGGCCTTTTCGATCAAATGTACCACTCGTCGCAGATTGTCATGGGTTTGTCGCCCCTTGATAAACCCAGACTGGTCTGGGTGGATTATGGCCGGCATCAGATCCTGGAGTCGCTTCGCAAGAATCGAGGAGTACAGTTTAGCGTCCAGGTTAAGGAGCGCTATCGGACGGTAGGAGGAGCATTGGGTGGGGTCTTTCCCTGATTTGGGGAGAATGGTGACTAAAGCCTCGGCCATCGACCCCGAGGTCCGCCCCTCCGTAGCCATGGAGTTGAAGAGGGTAACTAAAAATTCGCATAGTTCTCCCGCGAACGTCTTGTAAAACGAGGCCGTGTACCCGTCAGGGCCAGGGGCCTTGTGGAGCTTAAGTGCTTTTATAGCGTCCATCACTTCTTCCCCCGAAATAGGGGCCGATAGGAGCTCATTCCACTCCCTGGAGACTTGGGGTATAGGGAGGCTAGCTAGGAAGGCGGATTGATCAGCTCGATCCAGGTCCTCCCCTCCATATAGAGCCGCATAAAAACGGCTAAAGATAGCAGCCTTGTCTCCGTCCCTGTGTTGTTCCCGTCCTGCCTCATCCTTAATCCCTCCTACATATTCCCGCTCCCGCTTATCTCGAAGCTGTCTCACCAGGTGCCTCCCCACCTTGTTCCCCAGCGAGTAGGAAGCTCTCCGCAGCCGCAGGAGTGTAAATTCCGCTCTGTTATTATAATGAGCCTGGAGCTTCCCCCGAACCGCAGTCAACGGCCGCAGGGTCGCCCGAGACGGATTGGCTTTATGTGCCTGTTCCAGCACCGCTAATTCAGATTCAAGAGCCTCACGCTCCTTCCTCCTTTGTCTATTAAGATTAGCATTGAGGCTAATGCAGGTGCCCCGCAGTGAGGCCTTACAGGCATCCCAAGTGGTATACACCGAGGTGTCCGAAGGCGGGTTAAGCTCCAAGAAATCCCGAATGGCCCCTCTCAGCTCCTTACATGCAACTTCATCCCGGGTCAACGCCTCGGGGAAGTACCATTTCTTCCATCCGTCCCCCCCCATTGACCATTGCAACCCGAGTACAACCAAGCTGTGGTCTGACACTGAGAGTGGGAAGATGCTGGATACCTGGACGTCCCCCCTTAATGCTTGGCTTATGAAGATATGATCAATTCGAGAATAAGACAAATGTACATGGGAGAAATAGGTGTAGTCCCTAGACTGGGGATAGAGGAAACGCCAACTATCAACCAACCCCAGGTCCCCCACCCACCGCTGCGTCTCCGCGGAAAAGACCCCCGCCCCGGACCTCTGTGTGCACGAGCTATCCAAGACTTTATCCCACACCATATTGAAGTCTCCCATCAGGAACAGCTGACCCTCCACGAACTCCCCCACTTTATCCAACAGAGTCTGCAAAAAGCCATTCTGCGAAGCATTAGGCACATACACCACCACAAATGTGCACATACGTCCATACAGCAACCCCTTCACCATCAGCCACCTCCCCTCCCTGTCCCCGCTCACCCCCCCCCCCCGGTTGGAAGTGGAGGGACGCCCGGAACAGTAGAGCCACCCCCCTGTGCTTAGTAGATGCGGATGCCCTGTATATAAGCGGAAAGTGCCGATGGCGGAGCCTAAGCTCATCCTTCCTGGCTAAGTGAGTTTCTTGAAGACCAACCACATCCAGGTGGTGGTCAGCTAGGTACTTCCACACCTTCTGTCGCTTCTGCGGAGAGTTAAGTCCCTTCACATTCCAGGTGCCTATACTAATAGTCATAACAAATCAAGGACCGCCCCTGCCCCATGTCACACACAGCCGAGGGAGTGATCAGCATTCTGCTCCACCCCTCTACCAACCCCTCGCCCGTCCCCAACCACCCCGCGTACCCCTCACCCCGCCACCAGCCCGCCTTCCACAGCAAAGTGCAAGCCAAGCACGACTCCCAAAAGCCGAAGAACAGGAATGAGTCACAACACACACACTCGCTTCCACACGCAACACCCCATGCACACCGCCAACAGCCGCCACCACTTGCCCCCCCCCCATGGCCCAACCCCCCCAACGTTCCCCCCCCCCCGAAGAACAAAGAACAACAAAATGCAACTCAAGGCACTGAACCTGAACCTCGTAGTCATCAGTTCCAGCAGGTCACGGTTCGGAAGTCCCCTACTGGTCTGGAATCGGGGCAGGGGTGTCAACCTGGTGACCCCCAGGGCCAAGGTCCGGGGTGTCTTCTCCAAAAGTACCATCATACCCCGGGGACCTCAGGCCAAGAGCCCCTCCGACGCCATTCAATGAAGCCGGGGTCACGCTGCTCCAGAACTCGTCTGGGAATCCGTCATGGTGGCGGAGGCCACCGATGCCACTGCTGCTCCCCTCTCCTGCTCACTAGTCGTAGGGTCTGGTCATCGCCGCTCTGGGGATGGGCCTACTCTGTGCCAGGAAGAAGAGCGACGCCGCCTCCGGAATGGTGAGCCGCGTGCCTCCCGCGATGGGTCCGTTTCCTCGATGCCCAGGAGATCCTTCGCCACCTGCAGGAATTGATCTGCCTCAGCCTATTCTCCCAGCGAAATATAATCCGGAAGGGATGGCCCCATGAGTAGGAGACCCCGCGCTCACGGAGGAAGGCGGTCACAGGCCTGAAGTCCCTCCGCTTCTGCAAGGTTGTCGCCGCCAGGTCCTGGTAGAGCTGCGGGCAGTGGCCTCTAAATTGCAACGAGGTGATGGTCCTAGCTTTCCTCAAAATCCTTTCCTTCACCTGAAAGTCATGCACACAGACGAGGATATCTGGTGGCGGGCCCCTGCCCCTTCTGGGCAGCCCCACTCTATGCACTCTGTCCATCTGAATGTCACGCACCTCCTCATCCTCCAGGATCTGGATAAACAAGGCCTGCACGTACCCACGCAGGTCCCCCGCCTCACCGTCCAACGGCACCGCCTTGATACGAATGTTATTTCTCCTGGAGCGGTTCTCCAAGTCCTCTGCGTGGGTCTGCAGATCCAAATTCTGCTCCGTGAGGCGTAGGATGTCCTGTTGGAGCTGGTGTACATCATTCGCCATGCTGAGGTCGTGATCCTCTAGCGTCGCCACCCTCTCACCAATCCCATCCACGTCCCTCCGCACCTCCCGGAGGTCCGAGGCCAACTGCGTACGGAGTTCAGAAATGTCATCCTTAATAGAGGCGAAGAGCTCCGTCATGAACGCTTTAGTCGCAGGCGCTTCGTCGTCTGATTGTTTTGAGGAACCGCTGGCCCCCGGCGACGCCGGCTGCTGCGATGACTTGGAGGTCCCATCCTTCGGCGTTTTCCCCCCCCTTCGCTGTGAGTTGGACATGGCCGTGAGTGGCCGCAGCTCTCCTGTCACAAGGCTCGAGTAGCCGCAGCCGGGGGATAGTTCTCAGACCGGCGACTCTCCACTCCGGTACGTCCCGTCAGCAATGCGGCTTCACCCTCCCCAGGGCGACCAACAACCCGTCAGTGCCGCGAGTGCCCGGGGTTCTTTCCAATCCAAGGAGCAGATAGCGGGTGGTAAGGCTCGCACCCCGAAGTCGGCGCCCAGTCACAGAGCGTGCGCGACCCCTCCACAGCAAGTGCCCCCGCCAGAAGCCAAGTCCAAGGACTATTAGGACCGGGTCGCCAAAGGCCGCTTGCAAGGCCCCTCCAAAATGGCGCCACGTGCGTAGTCGCAAAAGGGGTCCACCACTCGGGCGGGCGGTAGCCTCGGCGCTCCTTGATCTGGTCTCCGTGCTCTCCAGCTACAGACCCTCCGCCACTTCTGAATGCCAATGCACAGGCCAAAGGTGCGACCACGCTGATGAGGCCACCTGGGCACAGCCGGTTAGGCCCACCTCAGATCCGGGTCCAGGACCCCCCACAGGACAGACCGGTAGAGCCAACGTCCCGCAATGGCACCCAAAGCACTGCCACCGTTATGGTCTGTCTGCCAGCCGTTCCGGCCCGCCCTGCGCTCCACGGGTGCGGGCAAAGCCACTCGCAGGGTCCGCCAGCCGCAAGCCCCCCTTGGGCCCGGCTCACGTAGGCACCGTGGCGCCAGCTCCCACGGCAGATATGTCGGCCCCGTCACTGCTCCGCCTCGCACCCAGCTCCTCCGTAGGCCAGGCACGCCGATCAGCTCCTCCAGAAATGACTGGGGCTATCCGCACTCTCCCCCGCTGGGCAGTCGCTGCTGTGTTCGGGCCGGCCCCGGGTCCCAGAAGGCCGCCGCCACCCAGGTCCCGGCTCGGCTTCTCTCCGTTGATCCCGGCGGCTCCCAGCCACCCGTATGCACTGCCGAGTCCTCCGCTAAGCCGCCTCCGTCGTCCGCAACACCTCCGGCGGGCCTAGCTCTCCGCTCCCCCAGCACGATGCGGGGACACCAGCGCCCGGTGTCTCCGCCAGTGTCCGGATCCGCTCAGTCCCTTGCCGGCCTCCTGAGCACGCAAGGCCGCTGCTCACAGGCCGCAGATCGGCTCCTCACCACCGGCCACCGGAGGCTCCAAATCTCCCAGCTGATGGCACCGAAGCACGCCTCCAGGGATCGGCAGCCCCCACCGACCAAATGGCACCGGTCAGCACGCCTTGGGACCCCGCTATACGCTGCTTTGCAGGTCCGGCGTCGGAGAGGCTCGAGGAAGCGTCCTACTCCGACGCCATCTTGGCCACGCCCCCGATTTTGCCACTTTTAAGTGCAGGGACTGCACTATCAGTTATGCACTTCCCAAAAGTCCATAAATCTCCTTGTACAGTCTTTTCCATGATCTTAACCTTTCATGCACAGCAGGGAGTTTCTTGTTCAGCCACAATTTAGAAACTGGCTAGTGCAATCAATGACAAATGAGGCGGTGGCAAGGCAAATACATACTGTGGTAGGCATGTATGCTAAACAAAACTAAACTTATATTGGAGGCTTGGGAGGATCTGCAATGTATTAGGTCCATGATATGCACAGATGAAGATGTGGTCCTTCCAGACTGCCACCCCCTTCAGTTCAAAGTATCTGAGCTTGAAATACTTATGGCCCAAGGGCATGAGTTTATCCCTGGCATGCAGCTCTAAGTTAGGTTTCACTGGGTACATTATGAGGAGTTTGTCATCCTAACTCTCACCCATTCACTAAGATGGTCTCGGTCATTTGGGAAGCTATGATTATGAATGCCATTATTAAGGCAGCACTTACAAATACTCACAAACAAAATATTGATACTGTCAAATTTAACTTCTACTTGATAAGTTATTCTCAAGGCCAACAGCATAGTCAAATAAATATTCAAAGCGGATGTATGTCATTACATTGCATACTAATACCTAGGGTGCCATTACAACGTGTGTATTACTACGCGATATCAATGACAACGACATGCCATTACATCGCACACTTTTACCATGAGTATGCCTTTACCACGCATGCCATTACAACGCAAAGGCATGCGTGGTAAGGCTATACTCGTGGTTAAAGTTTGCAAGGTAAGTGACAACAATACCCGTACACCTACACAACACACTACTCCCACCCCTACACTACCCCTAACCCTAAAACACTACTACACTACAACACTACCCACACTACTCCCACCCCTACACTACCCTAAACCCTAAAACACTACTACACTACAACACTACCCACACTACTCCCACCCCTACACTACCCTAAAACACTACTACACTACAACACTACCCACACTACTCCCACCCCTACACTACCCTAAACCCTAAAACACGACTACACTACAACACTACCCACACTATTCACACCACTACACTACCCTAAACGCTAAAACACTACTACACTACAACATTACCCACTCTACTCCCACGCATACACTACCCTAAACCCTAAAACACTACTACACTACCAACACTACTCCAACCCCTACACTACCCTAAACCCTAAAACACTACTACACTACAACACTACCCACACTACTCCCACCCCTACACTACCCTAAACCCTAAAACACTACTACACTACCCACACACTCCAACCCATACACTACCCTAAACCCTAAAACACTACTACACTACAACACTACCCACACTACTCCCACCCCTACACTACCCTAAAGCCTAAAACATTACTACACTACAACACTGCCCACACTACTCCCACCCCTGCATTACCCTGAACCCTAAAGCACTACTACACTACCCACACTACTCCCACCCCTACACTACCCTAAACCCTAAACCACTACTACACTACAACACTACCCACACTACTCCCACCCCTGCACTACCCTAAAACACTACAACACTACCCACACTACTCCCACCCCTACACTACCCTAAACCCCAAAACACTACTACACTACCCACACTACTCCAACCCCTACACTACCCTAAACTGTTGTTTTTTTACTGATTGTATAGTAGTTTTTTTTACTGTTTTTATTGCAAATATTTTTAAATGTAAATGTTTACGAGTGTATATACTGGTTGTATGGAACAATGGATTTTTAAACGATGATCTATGATTGTACATGCATTTATGATAATTTTTATCGAATAAAGTGCATACAACAACAACAACACTACCCACACTACTCCCACCCCTACACTACCCCTAACCCTAAAACACTACTGCACTACAACACTACCCACACTACTCCCACCCCTACACTACCCTAAACCCTAAAACACTACTACACTACAACACTACCCACACTATTCACACCACTACACTACCCTAAATCCTAAAACACTACTACACTACAACACTACCCACTCTACTACCACCCATACACTACCCTAAACCCTAAAACACTACTACACTACCAACACTACTCCAACCCCTACACTACCCTAAACGCTAAAACACTACTACACTACAAGAAACCACCGCAATGGAGCGCACACCGCTAGCCCCTCCTCCGGATCGCCCCTCGGGACTCTGGTACTTGCAGTTCAATAGTGGTTCACCCAGGTGGGTGCAAGTCGGTACTTGTTGGACTGATGAATCTCTAGACCCGATACATGTCCCGGGTTTTTGGGTATCGCCCGAGACATGGCTCGGGTTTCGGCATAACTTCCCTCATCAGTAGAGAAATGGTTAGGGGTGGAGGAGAAGGCCGCCAAACAACAGTCAATGGCCTCGATGCCCGAACCGGCACGCAGGGCAGCATCCAGGAGCCCGTCGGCTCAAAGCTCAAGGGAGCCAATTAGTAGAAACCACCGCAATGGGGCGCACACCGCTAGCCCCTCCTCCGGATCGCCCCTCGGGACTCTGGTACTTGCAGTTCAATAGTGGTTCACCCAGGTGGGTGCAAGTCGGTACTTGTTGGACTGATGAATCTCTAGACCCGATACATGTCCCGGGTTTTTGGGTATCGCCCGAGACATGGCTCGGGTTTCGGGATAACTTCCCTCATCAGTAGAGAAATGGTTAGGGGTGGAGGAGAAGGCCGCCAAACAACAGTCAATGGCCTCGATGCCCGAACCGGCACGCAGGGCAGCATCCAGGAGCCCGTCGGCTCAAAGCTCAAGGGAGCCAATTAGTAGAAACCACCGCAATGGAGCGCACACCGCTAGCCCCTCCTCCGGATCGCCCCTCGGGACTCTGGTACTTGCAGTTCAATAGTGGTTCACCCAGGTGGGTGCAAGTCGGTACTTGTTGGACTGATGAATCTCTAGACCCGATACATGTCCCGGGTTTTTGGGTATCGCCCGAGACATGGCTCGGGTTTTGGGATAACTTCCCTCATCAGTAGAGAAATGGTTAGGGGTGGAGGAGAAGGCCGCCAAACAACAGTCAATGGCCTCGATGCCCGAACCGGCACGCAGGGCAGCATCCAGGAGCCCGTCGGCTCAAAGCTCAAGGGAGCCAATTAGTAGAAACCACCGCAATGGAGCGCACACCGCTAGCCCCTCCTCCGGATCGCCCCTCGGGACTCTGGTACTTGCAGTTCAATAGTGGTTCACCCAGGTGGGTGCAAGTCGGTACTTGTTGGACTGATGAATCTCTAGACCCGATACATGTCCCGGGTTTTTGGGTATCGCCCGAGACATGGCTCGGGTTTCGGGATAACTTCCCTCATCAGTAGAGAAATGGTTAGGGGTGGAGGAGAAGGCCGCCAAACAACAGTCAATGGCCTCGTATATACTGGTTGTATGGAACAATGGATTTTTAAACGATGATCTATGATTGTACATGCATTTATGATAATTTTTATCGAATAAAGTGCATACAACAACAACAACACTACCCACACTACTCCCACCCCTACACTACCCCTAACCCTAAAACACTACTGCACTACAACACTACCCACACTACTCCCACCCCTACACTACCCTAAACCCTAAAACACTACTACACTACAACACTACCCACACTATTCACACCACTACACTACCCTAAATCCTAAAACACTACTACACTACAACACTACCCACACTACTCCCACCCCTACACTACCCTAAACCCTAAAACACTACTACACTACCCACACACTCCAACCCATACACTACCCTAAACCCTAAAACATTACTACACTACAACACTACCCACACTACTCCCACCCCTACATTACCCTAAACCCTAAAGCACTACTACACTACCCACACTACTCCCACCCCTACACTACCCTAAACCCTAAAACACTACTACACTACAACACTACCCACACTACTCCCACGCCTACACTACCCTAAACCCTAAAACACTACTACACTACAACACTACCCACACTACTCCCACCCCTGCACTACCCTAAAACACTACAACACTACCCACACTACTCCCACCCCTACACTACCCTAAACCCCAAAACACTACTACACTACCCACACTACTCCCACCCTACACTACCCTAAACCCTAAAACACTACTACACTACAACACTACCCACACTACTCCCACCCCTACACTACCCTAAACCCTAAAACACTACTACACTACCCACACTACTCCCACCCTTACACTACCCTAAACCCTAAAACACTACTACACTACACACTACTCACACTTCTTCGACCCCTACACTACTCTAAACCCTAAAACACTACTACACTACAACACTACCCACACTACTTTCACCCCTACACTACCCTAACCCTAAAACACTTTACACTACCCTACACTAAACCACTACCCCCACCCCAAGCACAATCAGCCTCTTTCCTCGTGGTTCCAGCGTTGCCGTCTCTGCTCCTGGCCCCTGCTTCCTGTTTCGTCAGAGGTCCACTTCGTTCTGAGGAAACAGCCTCAGTTTCCTCACAACGACGTGGATAGCCATTACATCACATGCATTGTAAAAGCGCATGCGATGTAATGGTATGCGTGGTTTTTACCATGTGTTGTAACATCGTAAGTGTTGTAACGCTTGTGATGTAATAGCAATGCATGGTAAAAACCGCGTTGTACTGGCTGTTCCCTATTCAAAGCTGTCAGTCAAACACTGCTCTAACCCCTTTCCACCACTTCCGCATCAATCAATTGAAAAATATTTGCCACAATCAAACTCAACATTGAAATTTCCACCACCATTGCTGCAAAACATATCACACTGCCATTAATAAGCCCTTTGATTATATGCCTTCATACACTTTACTACAAATCCTTGGTTATTATCAAATGTGCTAGAAGCAACCTTCTATTATAACAAATTAATGTTATTTCTATCATTAACTTCCATGGTCCAAACGACATTGACACAGTTTGAACATTAAAAACACCACTTTTCTGACAGCCATCTTGCTGTCAGCCCTAAAGACTGGTCAATTGAGTTAGCTCTGCAACTAATGCCCCATCCCATGCTATCCCTTCCTAATGAAAATTCTTGAAGGGGCAATAGCTTGCCAGCTTCAAGATCACTTTGATCGCTGCAACCTCCTCAAACACTACCTATCCCGATAACAACCCTGAGCTACTACAGGGGCCTTTTTCATCCAGGAAGAATCACTGATAGGGGTGATCCAGTCCTGTTGCTGGTGCCTGATCAATTGGACTTTCATACCATCAACGACCAGATAACATTGAAACTCACCATTCACAAATAGGCATCTCCAACACAATTTACCTCTAACTTCTCTGATAGGAATGGATTTAATTAGATGTCATGTTCCAGACATCCTCTAGACTTTTCTCTACAGGGATCTATGTTCGCTCCCGTGATGTTCAACCTGAGCACATGGCCACTTGGACAACTACTCAATAAACTAGACATTGCTAGCCACCATCACCATTACAAGTGGAGTGAGATTCCAGTATTCACTATGTAATGAAGTTTAAACCTGGAGTATGTCCGTTCAGTTATCTTGCATGAGTATATACTCGGGCTGCAGAGTGTTGTACAGTGAAAGGGGTTAGATGGGTCTTAGATTGTTAAGTCACCAGGGTGGATACTTTCAGTAGAATCATGAAGGAGATTGCCTGTAATCCTAGTTCTCTTTCATGGGTATTCACCCTGAATCCATAAATAGTAGAATAACTCTGCGCTCTGGTGGGATATCCAGAATACTACATTAAAAGAACTATTAGTTCAAACATGTCTATAAGAGGCAGCATTTTCTAAATATTGTTTTTGTTTTATGAAGTAAACTAGCTTACCCATCGCACGTTGCTGCGATCTCAGAAGAAAGGAAATTCAAGGAAACTTGTTATGATAACATTCAATTTACATTGTGTCATTTTTATTGAAACGTATTCATTTTAATATGGAAAACATTTCAAAGTGTTGTTTTAATTCTATTTATTTATTTGAGTGCTTGTGGATACACGATATTTTTTGTTTTTCCGTCTGGTGCGTCCACGAATAAATCAGAAGGTTTTCCGACGCGTGAGCTGGCCACATACAGTTGTCCATGTGAGAAGCACGGATTCTCCAAATGGAGTCCACACACTTGCAGCGATTGTCCTTGTGCTTTGCTGATGGTCATTGCAAAAGCGAGTTTCACTGGAAACTGTAAACGTTTGAATTCAAATGGCATATCTGTTGGGATCATTGGAATACGTGGCAACAGTACATCTTCCTCCTTGAATTTCCCATTCAAAATTGTAGCTTCGATGACATTGTTAATCATCTTTTTCACCGAAAGTCTTGTACCGTTGCAAAGTCATGGTGGATTGATGTTTCGGAGAAGAATGATAGGCACACCAATTTTCAATGTCAAAAAGTGCAGTGGCATACTGGCCAAATCCAGTGAATTCAAGAATTCCGTTGGGTAATTGACAACCTCGTCTTGATTTGTCACAGTATCGATGGACTTATACGTTGTCGCTTCGCCTGGTATTCCGTTTTGAATGCTAAAATTGATGGCATTTACATCGTTGTTCGTAGCTGCTAATATAGCACATGCACTGAGCCACTGTTGATTTTTGTAATTCTGCGCGATATTCGAAAGATTATGAGGGCCCTAGGGGGCCGATTTTTAAAAAATGTTTATGCCAGAAACCTTCGCGGGAGTGTACTCAACAACTTCCCAAAGTTTCATGGCGATCGGATGAATGGTGTAGTAATGCATAAAGGACAAACAGACAGACAGACATACATTCGTTTTTATATATATAGATTAGCCAGCTTACAAACAATACATTTGGCTGATTACATTACTGAATTACTCCCTTTTAAAACCACCAAAGTAGCTTGAGGACAGACTGTGCCAATTAGATAGTGCGTCTTTAAGAAGTTTAAGATCCAGGCAGCCCTCCCATCATGCAGGGCAAGGTCAGTGAGGCAGTTTGTTTTGAAGGAGATAAAGAGAATGAATGTTATTTCATAGCCTATTTGCCAAAGCCCTTTGAAACAGGAAGGTATTAGGGTTGTTTATAGTTTAGAGAGAATATCCAAGACAGAGAACTAAGGCTACAGGTAATTAGCTTTTCCCTTCCCTGTCAAGGGGTTCGCACAGCCCCAGAGGAGGGGAGAAAAGAGCACAAGTGTTACTTGAGCAAATACATTCCATAATGAGTCCTGACCTATCATAATCTTTGTTGGAGTCAGTGTCTACACAGTAAAGATTAGCAAAAGTGTGGGCTGACCTTCAGGTTGGTGCCTTACAACTATCTAAAATGGGCACATTCCGCATGAGAGCAATGGTAGCTTCTTTCCCACTAGTAGCGTCAGCCTTAGACAGAGGCCAAGAAAGGGGCTTATTAGCTTTTGGTGGAAATTAATTATGCAAGAAAGATTCCATCGGCATTCCCCTTATACCACCTTCACACTGATGATGTAAAACTATACCTGAAAGTCTCCTCTCTGGATGGACCAACCCTAAAAGACACCTGATCCAGATTATCCTTCAACCACCACTCCTCACCGCCCCTTACAATTAGTCTCTGGTACAAGGCTGTCTTGATTCTCTCAACGTTCTGAACTGTTACCCGAAAATCATTGACTGCATCAAATCACTTGTAGTCAATCTTGACAAAAGTCTGAATCTGCAGTCCTATATAAACACCTCCACTAAAAATGCACAATACTAGCTCAAACTCCTCAAAACCCTCAAACCTTTTACTCCAGAAAAGCATAGTACAATCACTAGTCATCTCTAATCTGGACTATGGAAATGTGTTACTCACAGCTAACCCCAAAACACATCTACCACCTATGAAAGCCATGCACAACACAGCACCACAATTTATGTTAGGAACTAGGTGTTTTGACCACATCAAGTCAGTAGTGATTTCTCTAAACTGGCTCCCAATAACAGTACAAAGTCTTTTCAAACCGGATTGTATCGTACACAAAGCTCTTCACTGCAGAACACCAAAGTATCTGACACAAAAACGTGTCCTGTCTGCGGGCTGGCAGCAACTCGCTCAGAAGTGCTGAATCCTTGCTCTTTTAATGACCATGTGTTAGACCTGGCTTTCTTGGCATGGTTTTCCCCAACTTTCTTTGCCTTCAACCCTCCTGTTTTTGTGAACTTATTTTTGCTCTGTACGCATTACCACTGTTAACCAGTGCTGAAATGCTTGTGCTATCTCCATAAAACATGGTAGAATTGGCTTGTACCCAAACAAACATGTCTCAGGCCTGCCATTGCAGCCTGCGTGTGCAGTTTTAAACTGTCACTTTGACTTGACAACATAAGCTGTTTGCAAGGCCTAAAGCTTCGTTTTAATATATAGTTTCCCCTAGGCCGCGACATGAACAGCCCTGAGAGCCACTAAAGCAAGGCATATATCTCCCATAGGATGACATTAGCATTACCTTATTACATTTAATAAACTGCAACTTCCAATTGGGAAAAGGTAACAGGTAACCTAGCTGAGTTTGGTGTCTAAATACTTGTCATTAAAAGTTCTCTTTAATAGTTGAGTCAGATTTTGTTATCACTATTCTGAAAGTGGCACTTTTAGAAAGTTTGCATATTATTATCCTGCCCATTTGGTGCCTGCAGCTTGTTCCTAGGTCACATGACTAGGTGTAGCTGGCAGTTAGTCTTTGTGTATTGCACCCAGATAGTGAGACAGAGGGAAAATGGTGTTGGCAGGATGGGCCATTCTGAGTTAACGTGGGGTAGCAGCTATCACCTACCACATTTACATTTCACAAAGAAACTGCCTGAGCACTCTCGCAAAGGGATTGTCACTAGTCTAATATGAGCTGGCCCTTGGACAGGGAGGAAGGGGATGCCTGATATCTTAGGAGGTGGACACCTCCAGAAGCTTCCACCACTTCCAAGTGAGCACCAGGTATAAACATTGGACCTCAGATCCCAACGCTTCAGTACACTTGTGGACCTGTGGGCTCTGCCATGAAGAAAGACTGCTGTGCTGCTGAAAGGGCTGCCACTCTGCTGGACTGCTGCTCTGAAGGGCTTCTGCCCTGTTGTGCTGAAATGTTTCCCTGTGGCCTGGGTGAGAAGGACCAGGGCCTTATGATGTGTAGTCTTGGCCTTTTGTGCATGTAGGTTTGTTTAAGCACATTCTATTTTTCTTTTATTTCTGCCCGTGTTTACAATATGTAATCTTTCTTCCCTTAAGCATCTGCCCAACAGGAATTCAGCAAAGATTGCTGTTGTGCTAAGAAACTTACATATCAGCAATCTGCATTTGTCATTTTGTTTCCGTTCCCTATTTTGTGTGCAATCAGCATTTTTGGGGGGTTCGTCATTGGTTTATTTTGTTTACCATCAGCATTTTCTTTATATAGGCATGGGTAGAGCCAACTCCGAGACTCGAATCCGGTTCCCCAATTTCATAGTCAGCAGCTCTGGATGCTACGCCACATCATATCAGACCGAGATCAAATGTCAGATGCTATTTTTTCTCTGACTTCAAAGTGATTGATTAAAGCTAGTGTCACCGGCGCTAGGGTAGCATGGTTGCTTAGTTTACAGTCTTGAAGCAGCCCGGAAGTCTCCTCCCGCCTCCCTTCTTGTCGAAACTCAGCAATGTTTTCATGTAGTGATTTGTTCCTGGGTTACCTATTAGTAGGCAATATCTTTTTCTGCACATTAGAGAGCAGAGGTTCCGAATTGCTAACTAGAAAAGCAAACTTGTTTTGTTTTGCTGACCGCATTCCTTTTGGATGTCCTTCTCATAATCACAGTGCTTCTTAACAGGTGGTAACGCCCCTAGGTATACCCTTTGCCAATGATTGGTCAGGAGCTTGTAAAGCTCTCCTGTTATTCGATGAATGGTGCTCAGTTTCTAATAGCAGGTGTTGGTCACAAACAGCTGCTATAAATTGTGTTTTTTAAAATAAGTCATTAACAAAATGCTTTTGGAAAAAAAACAGGCCCGAAAACTACAACAAGTGACTAGAGAAATTATTAAACAAGCATTTGCAATGCAATAGAGCTCACATTTACGAGAGTTAGAGCTACTGGCATTGTCCTTTGATAATGGAATCTGGTGATACGCAGCAGATAAATCAACAGTGCTAAACCATTTCACACCATCAAGCAAAGCCAACATTTCATTAATCTTTGGCAGTGGGAACTGGTCCACAACAATATTATCATTAAGGTGGCGCAAATCCACACAGAGTCTTAATTTCCCATTGCTGCGTTTAACTACCACCAAGGGAGAAACCCAAGCTGAAGCCTCAATGGGCTCAATTATTTCTGAAGCCATCAATCTATCGAGTTCTGCGGTAACATCATTCCTTAAAGCAATGGGAATATTCCTGACCTTGTGGATTTTAGACACAGCGTCATCTTTAAGTATAATTCTGTGCTCGAAGTCTTTTAATTTGCCAATCTTCTTCTGAAACACCAAAGGAATTTTTTTTTCAATTTCAGAACATTTTTATTGAATATTTCAGTACAGCAGCTTGAATACATTGCATGTGCGGATGAGAGTACATCTGAATAGGGGTAGGGTCAGAAGGACAATTATGGCAGACACACCTTAGAAGGATTGATCACGGTAGTTTCTGTTACATTCAGATGTGACCATGGATCTTGCAGATAACACAGCATATTCAAGAAGCTTTATTGAGTCGGAGATCAAAGAGGAAGAGAGGAGAGAAAGAATAGAGTTGTAGAAAATGATGAGAGGGAAGGAACAAGAGAAAGAGAAGAAGAAGAGCGCCACAATGGAGCACCACGGTTCTGGTCATTTCAGTATATCTAGAGGTGTGTATGTTCTGTGCTATTGCTATGGACTCCGTGGCGATCTGGAAGTCAGGAGTGGTGGCAGATCATGGGGGTTTATGGGTTTCAAAGTAGCTATCTAGTACGTCCCACATTTTTCTTCGTGCGGGTCGCCATGGTGTGGTTTGGAGAGTGATGTTGTCTGCTCCTCTGAGGTTAATCACCCAGTTTAACCAGCAAGAATAACTTGCCTTTTTGGTGTCCTTCCAATTATTTAGGACAACCTTAACAGCCGCCATGAGTAGGAGATCTAGTAGGGTTCTGTCTGGTTCATGGAGTTGGGGTTCCTTAACGAAGCCAAAAACAAGGTTGGGGAGTTCTTTGAGGGGCTTGATGTTGAACAGGTTGTGGATGAAGTTAAATACTCTGTCCCAATAGAATGAGACGCAGTCGCATTGACGGACAAGATGGTCTAGATCTCCTTCAGCCCGTTTGCAATTCCAGCAGAATGCGTCGGGCTGATTTTGTGGGCATAGAGGCGAGCGGGCGTCCAGAAGACCCTGTGCATGAGCCAGAACTTGGTTTGTGACAACGTAGGGCTTATTTTATGGCTCATACAGGATTTCCACGTCGCTGACCACTCCGACTCAGAGATGGGGAAAGAGGCGAGAGAGGACCAAAATTGTGTAGGAAATTTGTTTAACAACTTTTCGCCAACCCTGGTGCCCTTATCCATCACCAGTACCTTTTCAACTGAATTGGGATCTAAAATGATGTGCAAATTCCCCTGGTCCTGCCACCCCAAGACAGATGGACCCTGCCTAGAAATATACAGCTTACCATAGGCTTTCCGATTTTTAAATTCAAATTTAAACCAACGGAAACCTATAATGTCAATTTTCTCACCACCATAACCTTCAGGGTCAATGTCAGAGGGAAATAGCTTTGGACCCACCTTCCCAACGAAGTTCTTTTTCCACACGTCCTCGTTAATTATGGAATAAGGTGATCCTGAATCTGCATACACCTTTACACGCACACCACCAATGTGAACCCAACACTCTGGTTTGTTATCAATAAGCAAACAACCATCCCTAATATTTAGCAACAGTTTCTTTTTGAGGGCAATCGGGCATTCAGAAATCTGCTCATCACTACTATTCTCACTGTCATTTGAATCAGTATCAACCTGGATACATTTCACCGCTTTATTTTTTCTCCTACAAGCTTTAGTATAGCGACCATACATGCCACAAGCACCGCATTTACTCTTTCTAGCAGGGCAGGATTTAGCAAAAGCTAAATGTTCAAGGCTGCCACACCTATAACATTTAGGTGGTTCATTATACGCCTTAGATTTACTCCAACCCTAATTTTTCTGCTTGTAGTTTTGACCTTTCTTGTAATTAGTACTAACTTAAGCAATCGTTTCCTTAGCAACTCCTTCAGTCTTCAAAGTGCTAGCGCATCTGCTGGACGTTTCAGCCTTTCGAACAACAGCAAGAATATCATCCAAACAAGCATCACCATTCATTCAGAGCTTTTCTTGAATGGCAGGATTGTTAGCATGCATCACAACTTGATCACGCACAAGATCTTCTAACAACCCACCAAAAGCGCAATCAATGGCTAACTTTTTCAATTCACTAACATAATCATCCACAGATTCACTTTTAAGTTGTTTCCTTTGGAAGAATTTGTATCGCGTAATGCCAATACAAATCTTAGGCGCAAAGTATCTATCAAGGTTGGATAAAGCAACGGTGAACATATTACCATCACCATCGCCAACTACAGACTTATTCATCTGATTATAAGACCTTTGTCCCTGTGGACCTAAAGAATGCAGAAGAATTCCAGTCTTCTGTTCAGGTGACATCTTGCCATCAGAATCTACAGTTTTGATGTAATTTAAGAAATATTCCTTCCATTCTGTCCATTTCAAAATTCGTTCAGAGCCTTTTGACCAAGGAGGGCTCAAAGTGAAGGTTTGCTGACTCATATCAAGTTAGTATCAAAACACAGTAAAGAATAAAAATAAAACAAGAATAAAGCGACAAGTGGAATTGTTCAGTATATTTCAGTCACTATGATTACTGTCCATTCTTCACCACTTGAAAGAAAACACAAAACCACAAAAATGCAAAAAAAAAAAATCAATTGACTAATCACCTGGAAAAAGAAATCCTGAAGTGCAGATGAAATCCTTCCAGTAAACAAGGCAAGCGTTAATGAAAAGTCTCTTCCTCTCGTTATAAGAACACTAAGCAGCGCTAAACGAGTTGCACGTAGGCCTTCCCAATCAAATATGGCCGCTGCACGTCATGTGACGCGCCACGCTCCGCTGAGCGTCTGACGCATACGCTGGAATCATAGAACACCAACGCGACTTGCAGCTCACAGAGAACACGAGCGGCAAGAACGCGGACAACAAACCAGTTTCTATGGCGCACCGTTGAGCAGCGTGACTTTCAAAAGGTAAGGGTAGACTGCCGGTAACTGCACTTTGAATCACAAAAAGATAATCGCTCACCAGCAGAATCCATACCCAGGAGCGCGCACAGCATAAATGAAATATACACAACATAACACTCTCTCAAATGCAAGACTTATTGCATTGTAAATGCATGCTATAAAAATAAATTAGGAGAGAGGGTGTCCTGCCTGTGACAAAGCTATTTGAGAAAATAATGCTCGGAGGCTGTAATTAAAGCCTACGGAGTAGCAACGCACATAACAGGGGGTGTCGCCATGGGAGGTTACAAAATGAGACAAGGCTATACTAAGGAGGGACTCCTTTGCCTAGTGACCAATGAACAGCCACAGTTTACATTAGACAATGACACAAGCCAATGAAACATATTGGCGTAGAGTGAGCAGAGCTTCAAATCCCTACCTCACTAAAGCATGCCTCGCAGAGCAGCGCATGCGCTGCCCAGGCTCGACTTAACACTAACTGGGATGAAAGGAGCTCCATATTGCTTACCAGAAGTGTGCATAACAATACGGGCCGTCTTTTCTAGGGTTACCTAGTTTTTCTAACCAGTCATAGGATTTATGAACACCAAGGCTTTCCTACTACTTTCCAGGCTCCTCTAACATTGTTATGACTACAAGAGGTCAGGTGTAGCACAGAACACAGCCGCAGGACAAGCATTTGCAATGCAATAGGTCTTGCATTTACCAACGTTTGAGCTATTGGCATTGTAAATGACAATCAGGCACATGCATCAACAGATTTTGCGATCGCAAATGGTGCGAATCGAAAAAATCGTCCGTTTGCGATTGCAAAATCTGCTTTTGGAATCCATGAAGGTGAAGGCAATTTAAGAATTCGCAAATATTTGCGAAATCTCAAATTGCGATTGCATTTAAGGAATCGCATTTTGTGATTCCTTAAATGCCATGCATGAAACTTAAAAAAAATTCCGATTTCGCAATTAGGGGGAGCAAATTACCATGAGGTTGAACTTCATGGTAATTTGCGAAAACTTTGAAAAATGCACTTTTGTTCATTTTTCAAAGTGTCATGTTGTGCACACACATGCCCTTAGGGCATGTGTGTGCACAACATATGTGCACAGATTGATTTCAGGGGTGCAACAGGGTGTCCTTTGGACACCCCTGCACCCTTGAAATCGCATTCTCAATTTGCGATTTGCTAATTGCTAATCGCAAATTGAGAATGTCTTCCCATTCATTCCTATGGGCCTCTAGGCCCATAGGAATGAATGGGGAGGTATTCCTTAATTGCGATTCTCAATTAGAGAATCGCAATTAAGGAATATTAAGAAATCGCAATTTATTTAGCGATTTCTTGATGCATTGCATTTTGCAATTCCTTAATTGCGATTCCTTATTTTTCGCAATTAAGGAATCGCAAAAAGCAACATTGATGCATGTGCCTGTATGCCTTTATTTATGTGTTGTTTTTAAAACAGTTAAAGACAAGTTATTGTCTTTCACAATGCCAATAGCTTGCGAGATCTATTGCATTGCAAATGCGTTCGGCACCCACGCTATAAAGATTTTTAAAAAGCATTAGGAGAGAGCGTTTCCTGCCTGAAACCAGTGGCAGCTCCTCCCCTATGGTGGAGGAGCGTCACCCCACTGCTTTGAGCAGTGTAAAGGAAAGGAAATATAAAATGATAACTTTTAATTATCATTTTATGTTTCCTTCCTTTGCAGGCGGGTGGTCAGCAGGGCTGCTCTGCTCATGCGGAGCAGGGCAGGAGAGGTGTGGTTTGCCCACTCCAACGTGCGCAATGACTGTTTGGTAGGCCCTCTCGGTCTGCCCAAGCCAATCATGTGCACTTTACCCTTCTCCATGCAGGCTGCATTATAGACTGCATGGAGAACAAGCCCAGGCTCCCATTCCCTGGTTGAGCATCCCACCAGGAAGCTCAAAACCAATCACAATGCTGCATTACAGCGTTGTGATTGGTCAGGGGAGCCTTGGTGCCTAACATCACAATGCTGCATTGCAGCGTTGAGATTGGTCAGGGGAGCCTGGCTTCCTCTCCCACGATGAGAGGAGGAGCTAGGAGCAAAAACGCGGCGGCGGGGTAAATGTAATTTTTTTGAACAAAAATTTGTTTTTCATTGTGCTACACCATGCGCCCCCATGCACCCCCGAGTCATGCCGGTGTTAACGCGGGATTTCTGGTTTCTAGTTACCTTACCAGATCCCATACCAAGTCGACTGGATCGTTGGTACCTGTCATTGAGTAAAAGGCAATCTACTACTAGGTCAATCAGTTAAGAACTTACACCACTCTAAATAACCACTGACCAGTGATAAAGTTTAAAGATTTAATATAAAGTCAAAGATAATTGAAGATACAAACTTCTCAAGATAAGATTTAAAAGGTACACTGGTATCACTACAAACATATATTCTTTGAATAATCTGAGTCTACAAAACAGAATAATGAGCACAAGTTCAAAGATCATTAGGGTTGCAAGAATCGATATAAGTTGCAACCTAAGAGTCATTACAGAAAGAAAATTCAGGTTAGTCTGTCCGTACACTAGACTAAGTGACATCCCTACTTAGCAAGATCTTTACCCAAAAAGGTGTCAGCCGTGGTGACTTCCTAAGAAGAACACGCACTTCTCTTTGTCTCTTCTGTAAATCGGTCTCTTGTGATCAGCCTATCTGCCTACCCAACCGCTCTCTTAGGCTTCCAAGATCATCTGCTCTGCACTCCCCCCCCGGGTCGCTTTCCCTAATACAAAATCACATTTCCAATAGGAACGCCCCTCGGGACGCCCCATCACGTGGTATCGAATTTGGCGGCAGACTCCATGATGGTACTCTTCGGGACCCTCGTTAAAGTTGACCTTGGTTCCCAGGCTTCTTCTCCAGTTCGCTGGTACCCCCTGAAATTCCTGGAAACTCCTACAGGCCTGCGCTAAGCGCCACTGAACAAAGCTCCATTCATTACGACTGATTAGGACCCCTCGCACCTGCGTTCAGACCATCCTACAGTGGGCCTCAAATTCCAGACTCCACCATATCTATAGGCCATAAAACATGTATAGAGCTCTGTACTTGGTGCCTCTCGACTCTTCTCTAACGAGAACATTGCAGATCAAAGAAACGACATTATCTGTTCGGGCCTACTTGATTTACATGAAGCGGGTCCCTGCACTCTGAAAACATTTAACTTGATTTAAACAGTATTCTTAACTAACACACGTTTTTATAATGCAACACATCTATAAAACATATATTTCAATACTAAATTCGATAATACATTTTAGAAGAACCATGCTAACCCCACCTCACATTATTTTAGCAGCACTTTTATATTCACTGTGAATTGCCATGAGGCCTACACAATTTAACTGGTTTGCAAGGTTTCACCTTACTCTTACATGATCACTTTAACATGAGAACGTGAGGTTTTCATATTCATTCCAACATTTCTACATTAGTCTTCACACTGCTATGATTATTGTTACCCTACTTAAACACTCTATACATTTCACTACTAGCTATAAGACACTCTTGTGCAAGGTATAATTAAACTAACTACGTGCTTGTAAATATGGTGCACTTATACATTTTTCAGATTTGTGCTCTCTCAGTCCCCCCTTTGATGACTTTCAGGAGTCATCACCATCAAAACACCATCTCAAAAATGTAGGACCCTTCAAAGTGAAGTCATGGCAGTACCACTTCTTTTCATTGTCTCCAATGCCTTCAGACTCTTATATTGTGTATCTTGCATTGCAGTCAGTCTTCTCTCCTGTTGTCTCATAGATCTCTGCATCCTGTTTGCTCTATACCACTGATACAAACGCACCAATCCCCACAAAGTGATTACACAAATCACAATTATGATGATGGGTTTCAGTATGTACCAAACGATACCCTTTCCTAGGTTGGCAAACCAACCTCCAACTTTACCCATTCCATGACCTACTTTTTCCCACACGTTTACTTTTGTCAGATCCTCAATTTCGTGGTGAATTGCAGTGATGTTTCGTATGTACTTCTCTAGAGGTTTTGAATTATCCGGAATGTAAGTGCAGCACTCCTGGACCTTCAAAGCATTACAAACTCCTCCCTCTTTGGCTAACAGAACGTCTAAAGCAAGTCGGTTCTGAAGAACCATTGCCCTTATCGATTGCATCTCGCCATCCACCAGCATTAATGATCTAGCAGTACTGGCAGACAACCTATCTACGACTGTAGCCAATCTCCTAAGCTTGATGTCATTCAATATCAATCCCAAAAAGGGAAATACCACACCGAATACATCCCCAACCACTTCTTCAGCGCCTAGATCTCTTCTTCCTCTTGCTTGTTTTCCTCTCTTTGTTGTCTCTAAATTCTCGGCATGGTATATTTTGGGAAAAACAATTGCTAAATAGCATGATCCGTACCAATTATCTGGTAACTTCACATAAGCATTTCTTCCACATACAAAATATACATTAGGTATTGCTTGCATTTCTTTCAAGAAATCCTTGGAGTAATACTCCAATTGGAAAGCATGTTCACAATTGACTTCCCCTACAAACAAATTCTCATAATAGGAGTGACTTCTATGAATACATAGTTTCCCCCTTTTCTCTTTATCTAAGGCAATAGGACCCTTGCTACCCTTCCTTTGGTGTTCCCTTTCTTCCTTGGTCCAATCTGTTTCCCATTGTCCTGAAGCTTTTTGAATCTTTTGCATTCTGTATCGAGTATCCACCTGCCCTATAAACTTTTTCTCAATCTCTGACACATGACAAGTCAAATTGTTTCTTCGGGCATGTGATGTATCTAAAGTTTTCCATGGAATGAAAAATTTCTGTAACCTGTCTTCGCTCTTGTAATAGTCCCATGTATTCAGATGCTTGTAATTTGGGACCTCTGGTAATGTCGAATCAAAATTCGAGAAATAATACTCGAACCCATCTCGTCCATAAAATATGCTCAACAGCAAACTACATGTGATTCCATATGTCAATGGAAGATGATGGTATCTGATACCCTCATCCACAGAAGCTGGTAATTGCATACAAACATAGCAATTCTTCGCCTCCATGACATCAATGTACTCATTAAGTAATTTGGCATAAGCATTTGACCTAAAGTTCCCCTGTGATTCATCTGTATGTAACCTTTTAATTTCCGCATCTAACAAAGCTTTGTCTTTATCATTGATGTTTCCCTTATAATTAACAGTAGTTGTTCTCTGTGTTGACACTCCCTTGACTTCCTTGACTGCAGTTGCATCTCTCTCGTGTCCCACTATGTATGAGACAGTAACCACTAAAACTATAAGAGAAATCACTACCCCCAAAAGTGTGCCAACTATACATTTTGCCCTGCGGTTCGGGTTGCCAGCCTCCATGATCTCAAACAGTGTAGTTTTGGTGTTCTTCTATCGCCAACGTCTCCTTCTCTCCGAACAAAGTCTTACTTTTGAACAATGTCTCTCTTTTGAACACCTGGAAGCTGACGATTTACTCCGCAAAACAGTTCTAGAGTCTTGTAGAAATAGACAACCCTAGCCCTTCTCCATCTTCTAAAAGGAAGCCCCTACCATTTTCTTCTTCCACTCGGCGCTAGGTTATCTTGCAGCAATATTTACAAAGTTCTTTTCAAAAGTCTTTTATCAATCTGAAACTATCAGTGTTCCAAGAAGTGACACCACGTCCTCATAAATGTCCATCCGAAGAAGTATTCCCTCGAATATTGGGCAATTCGTACAACAACATGGAAATTCGACTGTCTCCAGGATTATTCTTCTTATTTCGCTCAAGACAAGAGGACGAACAAAATTAAGAGTTAACGTTTTTTCAATCTCCACTCCTGGTACTATCAACTCTACATCCACCGTTACAAAGGGGTCCGTTCTGACCAAGATCACTTTCTTCACCTTCCCAGTTCTACGCCCCTTCGAAGATATTCACAACAAGGTATTAGTCCAAGACAATGAGCGTTCCAAGAACTTCCACTACTCGCTCAAGCATTTCCAAACGAAGAAGAGTTCCCTCCAATCTTGGATACTGTGAACAACAAACCGGAAAGTCAACTGTCTCTAAAATCAATTTTCTGATTCCGCTCAGGAGAGGAGGATAGACGATGTTGAGTGTCAGCAACCTTTCGGCCTCCACTCCTGGTAGCAGGAACCTTAATTGCACTGTGATTATTGGTTCAATTCTGATCAGGCTCACTTCCCTGACCCTCCCGGTTCTGTGACCCACGGACATCTGCAACGAGGTAGGTCCAATCAGGAGTAGAGTACCTTCTGCTAGGCACTCGCACCCTCCTTGATCTTCTGGGACCCTCCTGGGCTTGAGCCTGGGTATCTTCTTCCGGATCCGAGTCTTCGGATATAGGAGCAAGCGTTTCTTCCCGAGCTGACCTCAAGCTTAGCCTCCTCCTTCTTTCCGGCCAGGTGGCTGCTTCACGCCTTGTTCTCCTATTTCTCGTCCTCACACTCGGTTCTTGATCGCTCTGGTACTGATCTGTGTCTGAGTCGTATTCACTGCAGTTCTCTCCTTCAGTTGCGTCTTCGGTCTCACTGCCGTCCTGCCTTCCTTCCTCTTCTGTATCAGATGCGTTCCCAACTCCTTCCGACACCCCCACAGCTGGTCTGGTCCCCTCTTGGGATTCTTCTTCCACGACTGGACTTTCGTCTGGGAGAGGAGCTGTTTCTTCTAGAGGTGCTGGAACTCTTTGAGTATGGGATGCATGGATCCAATTTGGCAGCCCTCCGCACTTCACCGCGGTATTCGTGATCAGGATTACCTGAAAGGGCCCACGCCAACGTACATCTAGGCAGTTCTTCCGGACGTGCTTCTTGATCAGTACCCAGTCCCCTGGGCACAGATCATGACACAGGTTCCGTGATGATGGAACTTCAGCCGCCTGCACCTGAAGGGACACAGAATGGATGGCGTCAGACAGTCCCTTACAATAATCCAAGATCAGATCATCTGTAATATTCAATAGGGCAGCAGTTGGAACCGTAGGAAGTCTCATGGCCCTCCCCATCAGAACCTCGTGTGGAGAGAGACCTGTCCTCCTGTCAGGTGTGCTGCGCATGCTCATGAGCACTAAAGGAAGAGCATCTGGCCAACTCAAAGATGTGGCTGAACAGACTTTAGCTAGTCGACTCTTCAGAGTGCCATTTACTTGTTCCACTATCCCTGAGGCTTCAGGTCGATAACTACAATGCAGTTTTTGATCGATCTTTAATGCAGAGCACAACATCTTCACAATTTCGCTGTTAAAATGTGTTCCTCTGTCCGATTCCAGAGAGGCAGGCACCCCGAAGCGTGGTATCAACTCCCTGAGCAACAGTTTGGCTACTGTGAGTGTATCGCACCTGCGTGTAGGGTATGCTTCAACCCACCTGGAAAATATGCATACAACCACCAAAACATACCTAAGGCGGTTGATTTTTGGCATTTCAATAAAGTCTAATTACATTCTATTGAAAGGCCCCCCAGACCTCCCAATGTGACTCAGTGTAACTGGTGTTCTTTTCCCTATGTTTAACTGTTGGCAGGTAACACATCGCTTACACACTGATTCTGCTGCTATCCTAAATTTAGGGCAATACCAAGTCTGCCTAAACACTCTCAGCATAGCATCTCTTCCTAAGTGTACTGGACCATGTATTTGTCTTGCCATGGGATTCGCTAGTTCCTCAGGTAACACAGCCCTCCCATCTGCTGAAATCCAAAAATCCATCTCGCTTCTCACGCAACCTGCTATTTCCCATGCCTTTTTCTCTGTTTCGGGTGCGTTCTCCTGCATCACTCTTAAATCCTCCCAAGTGTCTACTGTTTCCAACATCATGCTCAATTCTGTCTTCTCTTCCGCCCCATCTATTTCTACCTTTGTGAAGGAATAGTCCTGCTCCGCACAATAGCGGGCGACTTCATCAGCATATCGGTTACCTTGTGACACAAAATCTGTATTCTTTGTATGAGCTACACACTTCACAATAGCAATGGCGGCTGGACCTTGCAATGCTTCCAACAACAGCCGCACAAATTCCCCATTTCGAATGGGCGAACCAGAGGAGGTCATGTAACCTCTCTGAGACCACAATTGCCCGAAATCGTGAACCACACCGAAACCATATTGGCTGTCAGTGTATATGGTGACTCTCTTTCCGTTTCCTGCTATACAGGCACGAGTTAATGCAATGATTTCTGCTACCTGTGCGGAATGTACTCCTTCCAGGCAAGCGGCTTCCACAACTCCAGTAATGGTGCAAACAGCATAAGCTGCTCTCAACCGACCAGCATCGTCTCTTAAACATGAGCCATCGACAAAGTATATTTCATCAGGGTCAGTCAACGGCTCATCCACGATATCTGGTCTGGGCTTCGTGCATAGTTCAATCACATCAAGGCAATCGTGGTCTTCACATTCTTCGCCTTCTATTACAGTAGGTAGTGGCATCAATGTAGCAGGATTCAAAACAGAGCATCTCTTAAGGGTCACGTTCTCCACAGCAAGGATAACTTGCTCGTAGCGCGTGAGCCTGCTATTGGTCAGATGCTGCGTCTTTGTCCTGGTCATTAACAATTCTACAGAATGTGGTACATACACCACTAACTGGTGTCCCATAACAATACTCTCACACCTCTCAATGCTGACACCCGTTGCAGCAACGGATTTGAGACATCCAGGCAACGCTGCGGCTACTGGATCTAATGTAGCCGAAAAGTAGGCAACTGGTCTACGGGCATTTCCATGGGTCTGTGCCAAGACTGACAAAGCACATCCCTCTCTCTCACAGCAATAAAGTGAAAAAGACTTCTCGTAATCGGGCATCCCCAGAGCCGGAGCACGACACAAATCGTCTCTCAGCTGCAGGAATGCCACTAGGCATTCATCGTCCCATGGTACCGGATCACTCACCTCCTTGTGCGTCAGTTTCTGTAAGGGTTTTGCTTTCAGTGAAAAGTTAACTATCCACTGTCGACAATAACCAACCATTCCTAGGAACATCCTAACTTCTCTCTGAGTCGTAGGCGCATTCATTTTCATTATCGCCTCAATCCTATCTGGGGACACCTTACGTTTTCCCTTTTCTAACCGGTGTCCCAAATACTGCACTTCGGTCAGACAGTACTGTAACTTGCTCGGAGATACCTTATGTCCATTTTCAGCTAAATGGTTCAATAAGGCAATGGAATCTGTTTTACAAGCTTCCTCCGTCTCTGACGCAACAAGTAGGTCATCTATGTACTGGACCAGAACCGAATTCTGCGGCAGTACTAGATTTTCGAGATTCTTCTTCAACAACTGGTTGAAGATGGATGGACTGTCTGTGAATCCTTGTGGGATTCGACACCATGTTAAAACGCGATCTTCCATTTTAAAAGCGAAAAGGTACCTGCTCTCTTCATCCAATGGGATTAAAAAGAAGGCCTGGCAAAGATCTATCACTGTGAACCATTCTGCTTGGCATGGTATTTGAAACAGTATCACAGATGGATTCGGTACCACTGGACAACAGGAAACAACTATATTGTTAATTTTTCGAAGGTCCTGTACTATCCTGAATTTCCCACTAGGTTTCTGCAACCCCATAATCGGGGAGTTACAAGGACTTCCCACGATTTCTTTTAATATTCCCTGCTGAATCATTGACTCGATCACAGGTTTTATTCCTGCAATCGTTTCCTGGGACAATTTGTATTGAGGGGTTCTGGGAAACTCAGCATTTGGCTTTACCATTATTTTTACTGGTTCTACCCCTTTAATCAATCCTATTTCCTCACCTGTGAAATCCCATACCTCTGACGCCACTGCATCTCGTAGGTCCTGGGGAAGATCTTCTACCGTCAGAGTAGGATATAGTTCTATGCAAGATTTTGAATTGGCTACCTTAAAAGTAGCATCATCGTCTGTAGTCTGTACCTCCACTCCTTGCGGGGTGCAGTATATTGTGCAATTCAATTTGCACAACAGATCCCTTCCTAACAGACATACAGGACTCGAATCACATACTACAAACTGATGTTCATTCATATGGTTTCCTATTTTCACAGACACTGGTTCAGTCAAGGGACTAGTCATCCTTTTGTTTGCAACTCCTACCACCTGAATTGTTTCCCCTGACATCGGTAAGTCTGGAACCACCGCTGATCTCAGAGTTGATCGAGTAGCTCCAGTATCCACCAAGAAAGTGGTAGGACATCCTGCCACTTCAGCCTCAACAAATGGCCCCCTTTGATCCACCTCTAGGACTGCCCCGAGGGTACAGTCCTCTTCTCTACTCACACGTTGTCCTGTCAATGGATCAATATAATAACATTTTTCTTCCTCGATAAAGAGAGGCATTTGTTTAAAGACCTTTCCCCCTGCCGCTATTTTCGGTGGCTGTGGGAACTGAGCTCGTGGAGCCGAAGTCCCCCCTTTGACCACCTTGCTTCCTGGAGCTGCCACCTTTGGAGCTGGAACCTCTTGAACTTGCTCTTCTAATTCTAGCTCTCCATTTTCAGGGTTAAAGGGACACTCGCGTCTCCAATGTCCCACCTGGTGACACAAATGGCACTTTGTCGTTTTCTTTAAAGTGGCAAAGTCTACTCTAGGTCTCTGGCCTTCTTCATTATCCTTGTTCTGACCATTTGGCTTTCGTCCCATCCCCTGTTTCTGTTGTCCACCCTTTCCTGCCGACTGCATCTGCACCACCATCAATTTCTCTTTTAGATTTTTGGGTTTAGAATCTATTTCGTCACTGCAGTATCTCGCATATCGCAGGATCTCATCTAGTGGTTTGTTTTGCCAACAAATTAAATGTTGTTGAATCATCAAACAAATATCTGGTCTCAGCCCCAAAACGAACTTTGACACAAACTGTCCTATGTCTTTGGGATCCATTACATCGAGTCCACTGTACTGTTTGAATATTTTCAGTAATCTCTCATAAAACTCGTGAACTGTCTCTTTGGGTTCCTGCCTTGTTCGGTCTATTTTTACCCAATCTATATCTTGTGGAGGCACTTTATCCTTTAACCAGGCTATTACTCTTTCGTACTTCTCCATGACACTGTCCGATGGTCCATTAGTTCTAGCATTCCTCTCAGGCTCTGCATTTGGCCACTGGACACTAATCTTGCATGTTACCCACAAATCCCCTGGAACCACAATGTCGAACAAGGTGTTCAAATCAATCCACAATACTTTGGAGATCTTTACAAACCTTTCTACCTGCTTATACCACTCGACTGGATTTTCCCTTAATTTCGGAAATGAGTTGGTAAATGCAGCCAAATCTTCTCTACTCCAAGGTACATGTACATAATTCCCATTTGATATTTCTCGCAGAGGGAATGCCTCCATCTGCATTACCCTTCCCTCTGGAGACATCACATTTGTACTCCGTCTTACTGTACCCCTTTTGGACCATCTCTCTTCCCATTTGTCCAGGTCTCTCCACACCCTTATTCCCGATACCAACTCTCTTATGTGTGTTTTTAATCCTGTAGTTCTCTTCTCGTCTAGTTCTTGGTCTGAGTACTGCAACCTATGGTTACTCTGTAGCGTCTTTGTTCTGGACAAATCCACCACGTACCTGTCCGCCAAATTAGTCAGTTTCTCATGAATTGCTCTGGCCTTTCTAGTAATATCCTTTGCTATAAATAGCAGTTCATCTTGTTCGTACAAGTCAATCCTTTCTAAAGGCACCGTTCCTTCTATAATCTCATCTAGATCGGATTTTAGACTGGAGACATCAAGCCTTTTGACCTTTATCGCTGCTTTCAGTACTTCGGCTCTGGGTGATCCTTCAGCATCTCTCCCATCCCAGCTCCTAGTCCTGCGCCTAAGCACTGGTGAGTTATGGGGAGTCTTCCCATGCTCCCACCTCTCTAGGTCCCATGCCTTTCCATCTTCTCGGGGTGGATGGTGAAACACTCCTTCGCGCCTCATAACCCCGCGTTCCCCATCCTGTCTAGTTTCACGGGATGCATGGTAAGATATTCCGTTACTCCCTCTTTCTTCCTCATGCATCTGTGACCTCCGATCACTCGATGTATGACGTGACCTTTCACTGTTCCCTCTTTGCCAGTGCTGTACACTTTCCCCAGGTGCGTGATGAGTGCACCTAAACCTATCCCTGTACTCCTGTGTTCTTTGGTCTCCCTCGGTTTGCATGAGGCGAGACATCTCCTCACACTCCATACTCCTACCATTCCGCTCCTGCTGTTCCCTCCCATTCATAGGACATGTAACTCCTCTATTCTCCTGACTTTGACCTTCTCGGCCCTGACTGCTTTCGCTAGCCCCGCAATGAGATACAGTCCCGTTACCTCGGCTTTCCCACTCGGGTTCTGTTCTTAACCTATTACTTGGGGTTATTGCGGACCCATCCCATTCTCTCAAATCAGCTCTTAATTCTGTATAGGATTTCGGCCGTGGTCCCCTCAGATCCATCGGTCCTCTCTGACCTCCCTGTCCTGTGTTGGGACCCACAGTTGTATCGAATGGGGTGTTCCACGTTACCGATCCTGGCAATTGCTTCCATGCATTTGTCAGGTTGTTCCTCCTTTCCATCTCAATCCTTTCTCTATCTAACCGTGCCTGCTCTTCCCCTCTCCCCTGATCTGGATTGTAAATCGACACTATAGGTCCTATGGTAACAGGTACTTGAAGAGCATCCAAAACCTTCCCACTACACTCTGTATAGTGTTGTTTTGAGGTGTCTCTTCGCCTTTGATAGGTGTCCATTCCGATATAGGGAGTGGTGTAACCTCCTCTATGGCAGTCCCATCTTCCCTTGCGAGCCCTCTATCTTCAATTTCCCCAACTCTCGGAGGTGGTCTGTCTATCAACAATCTGTTTATCACATTGTCCTCCGACTCGCTCTCCTCATCCTCTTCCATGAGGTTCCTCCCACCTACCACCTCCCTCATTGGATACAACTTCTCTACCTCAATAGCCTGTACCCTCCATCTCTTTGCTTCCTCATCCCATTTAGAATCTCGCACTGCTCATACCGATCGAGTCAATCTTTGTTGACGCCTGTTCAAATTCCTATTGTGCGCTGCCCTAATCAATGCATTAAGGGCCTCAAACTGGGTTGGTCTAGGCGAGGGTTTCAATGAAGACATGGTCGCTTTTAGCCGATGTAACACCTCTAACTTAAACGTCCCATACTTCGGGAACTGCATTTCCTCATTTCCTTCCGTAAGCTTATTCCAAGCCCCAATCCATAATATTGTATGCAGCCCCACATTCGCTGCCATATAATGAGCTGGTGTACCCTCCGGCGGTGCCTCTTCCCCGTAATAATGTTCACTTCTTTTTCTTTTAAAAATCCCTTTCAAACACTTAAAGCACTTCATAATTTCTCTTTTTCTCCGCGTTTGTTTACTTCCTGATGACAATCTACCAATCACCGCGCTGTTCTCGCTGACTGGCCTATCCGATCGCGGCTGTCCTCCGACGTCACTCTAGCCGCCCAACCAGAGCGCGGCTCTAGCTAACGTCACACCAACCGCTCAATCACAGCTCGGCTCTAACCGACGTCACCCGTCCCCCTTTGCAGCAGTTCCCCTCCTTTTTCAGCTCGTCTCCTCGATCATGCATGCATCCCATTCATACTCTGAAAAATGATTACTTCCGTCCAAGCGATCACCTTTCTTGACTGTACGCCCACAGTCTTTCTGTAGTTGTCACCTTAACTTGACGAAATGTCTTTCCGTTTACTTCCAGACAATCGCCTTCTCTGATAGGTTACTCACACACAGTAACTTCCGACCAGCGTCCGTTACTCATACGCTCACTCTTACACTCCCCCTATCTCGGTCCCACGGCGGTCAATGGTACCTCATGACTTCCGTACTATGGTCGACAACTACTCTGGATGTTCGATATACCCAAAACCACTTAAGCTCTGGCCTGAACTTAAGATTCTCCACCAGTTCACCCGTTTACCAGGTAATTAGTCCACCAGGTTGCGCGCGCTCACAACCTTCTCTCAATCACACTACAGGCATTCAACTCTGCAAGACATTACAATCCAACTACCACACAAAACACCGCAATCTGTTCACGCATGACCCTTGTTATACTCACTCTCCTCCGATACTGCTGCTTTTCTCGCACCGTCTGCACCTTCGGCGCACGATTCTTCCGCTGCTCGTCTCTCGATGTCTAGGGGCCTTGGGGTTAACTAACTTATCTAGATTACCTCCCTCAAGAAGATAACCATCCTAAACTGCTACCAACTGTTAACGCGGGATTTTTGGTTTCTAGTTACCTTACCAGATCCCATACCAAGTCGACTGGACCGTTGGTACCTGTCATTGAGTAAAAGGCAATCTACTACTAGGTCAATCAGTTAAGAACTTACACCACTCTAAATAACCACTGACCAGTGATAAAGTTTAAAGATTTAATATAAAGTCAAAGATAATTGAAGATACAAACTTCTCAAGATAAGATTTAAAAGGTACACTGGTATCACTACAAACATATATTCTTTGAATAATCTGAGTCTACAAAACAGAATAATGAGCACAAGTTCAAAGATCATTAGGGTTGCAAGAATCGATATAAGTTGCAACCTAAGAGTCATTACAGAAAGAAAATTCAGGTTAGTCTGTCCCTACACTAGACTAAGTGACATCCCTACTTAGCAAGATCTTTACCCAAAAAGGTGTCAGCCGTGGTGACTTCCTAAGAAGAACACGCACTTCTCTTTGTCTGTTCTGTAAATCGGTCTCTTGTGATCAGCCTATCTGCCTACCCAACCGCTCTCTTAGGCTTCCAAGATCATCTGCTCTGCACTCCCCCCCGGGTCGCTTTCCCTAATACAAAATCACATTTCCAATAGGAACGCCCCTCGGGACGCCCCATCACGTGGTATCGAATTTGGCGGCAGACTCCATGATGGTACTCTTCGGGACCCTCGTTAAAGTTGACCTTGGTTCCCAGGCTTCTTCTCCAGTTCGCTGGTACCCCCTGAAATTCCTGGAAACTCCTACAGGCCTGCGCCAAGCGCCACTGAACAAAGCTCCATTCATTACGACTGATTAGGACCCCTCGCACCTGCGTTCAGACCATCCTACAGTGGGCCTCAAATTCCAGACTCCACCATATCTATAGGCCATAAAACATGTATAGAGCTCTGTACTTGGTGCCTCTCGACTCTTCTCTAACGAGCACATTTCAGATCAAAGAAACGACATTATCTGTTCGGGCCTACTTGATTTACATGAAGCGGGTCCCTGCACTCTGAAAACATTTAACTTGATTTAAACAGTATTCTTAACTAACACACGTTTCTATAATGCAGCACATCTATAAAACATATATTTCAATACTAAATTCGATAATACATTTTAGAAGAACCATGCTAACCCCACCTCACATTATTTTAGCAGCACTTTTATATTCACTGTGAATTGCCATGAGGCCTACACAATTTAACTGGTTTGCAAGGTTTCACCTTACTCTTACATGATCACTTTAACATGAGAACGTGAGGTTTTCATATTCATTCCAACATTTCTACATTAGTCTTCACACTGCTATGATTATTGTTACCCTACTTAAACACTCTATACATTTCACTACTAGGTATAAGACACTCTTGTGCAAGGTATAATTAAACTAACTACGTGCTTGTAAATATGGTGCACTTATACATTTTTCAGATTTGTGCTCTCTCACCGGCCACCCCTGCCTGCAACACCATTCAGGACAAAGCTATTTGAGAAAATAGTGCTCAGAGGCTGCAATTAAAGCCTACAGAGTATCAATACCCTTAACAGGGGTTGTCCTCATGTGAGGCTACAAAATAAGACAAGGCGGTACTTAAGAGAGACTACTAAGCCTATGGACCAATGAAAAGCTACAGTTTGCAGTGGACAATGACGCATGCCAATGAAAAAGATGTGCAGAGAGTGGGTGGAGCTTCAAGCCCATACCTGAATGCAGCATGCCTCGCAGAGCAACGAGTGCGATGCCCCGGCTCGACCTACAAAACTGTGTATACCAATAAGGTAATGGGATGTTAAATGCATTTTGGTCTGCATTATTTTATGAATTCTTTGGCAACTCGGCTTTTATAGAAAACAGCTAAGGCGTAGGGCCGCGTTTCATAAACATTCTGTCAGTGCAGTTTTGCTTTAATATTTGCACTGACCACATGCAACAAGCATTGACACAGCCAATAGGTCTTGCGTATGCACAGTCTGTTGGCTTTGTCAATGTTTGTCTAAAACAATTGACTAAATACAATAGATCACGCGTATGCAAGATCCATTGGCTTTGCAAAAGCTTATTTTATATGCGTTGCCATGTGAGATACTGTGACAGTAATAAAAAAGGCAATTAATAAAGATGTAATTCATGCTGGCGTTTCTTTGCTTAAACAGTGCTTACAGTCTTGCAAAACTACTACATAAGTGCATTATTGTGAAAAGAAAAATAGTGGCGGGTAATATACTTATTTTCTTAAAATTATGTAAGGACTTGGGTCAATCTTGGTCACTATCTGGAAAACTATGTACAGTTGTCCAGTTTCTAGATGTCTTTTCCTTAGACCAGCAGAGGGCGCTCTGGGAATCTTGAAGATGGTTTGCACGATAGGCCTATATTCCCGGACAGAGAAATGTTGGTGCATCAAGGCGCATATGTAAGGAAGAAATTATACCGTAGATGTCATACTTGTTTTTCACTTTTGCAACAGATGGATTGATAATATGCAAAGATGGGTTAAATCATCTTGTAATAAGGTAGATGTGTTGTAAGGCGTCTTTAAATCAGACAGTGTCTCAAGAGGTTATTTATAACCATAGTCCTTTCTAATTTGTGAGCTGTCAACTTGGGCTGTGCTGGGGGAGGGATTAAGACATTTGAGAGGAGGCATGTTGCAGCCAGCCTTGTGCTAGCTGTCAATTCTTCATGGCTTTGGCATGTTGTGTTAACGCCTGGTGCCCTTTGACAGCCTGTATGCTAACTGTCTTTAAGACTGACTGATTAGAGAGCCAAGGACCCTGACAATTCCGAGGGCACGGTAGTGTATCCCCCACTAACCCATCCTTTCTCAATCAATCTCTTCACCACTTATAGTCTTTCTTCTATCAGCAGTATACCATGCAAAGGACAATCAGAAAAAAAATGTAAGGAAATAAATCAATCCTGCAATTTAAAAAAAATAGAGAATGTGAAGTGTCCTTTTCGTTGAAAGACCCCAGCCCCAAAAGTCCAATTTTGAACACACATTGGCAAAGCCAATAGGTCTTAATTTGCTAACGCATGCAAATCAAGCATTTACCAATGTGTTTTTATTACCGGCGTGCATACATTTTTTTTGCACTTTGTTAGAACTGCTGTTTTGATGCTTCTGGGGAAATACCTAGTGGTTTTATATTGCCTATAGAATGCATCAAGGAAATAAATAACTGAGGCCCAGATTTATAACCACTTTCGGCCTGATTCACAAAGGTAAACTTACACTTTTGTGTAAAGTTATGATTTTTTGCAACTCACAAAGCAATTTTACAAGTAGTATCTTTTCGACTGCCTATCTTTTTATGTGTTAAGTCTCTACCAAGAATGCGGAGACTCCTCAGTTGTAAAGATACTACTGGTAAAATGGTTTTGTTCATTGCAAAAACTCGTAAATTTACAAAAAAGTGTATGTTTACCTTTGCCATTCAGGCCCTATGTGTCGAGTTTGAATTCTCATGCAACCATAGATGGGTTTTGACTCAAATCCCACAAAGAACTGGAGACAGGGATTTGTGCCAAAATCCTGCACCTCCTTGAGGGAAGCGATTTTCCCTCTCTGCATATGTGCTGCATTCTACAGCACACATACAACAAGTATTGGCATAGCCAATAGGTCTCGCCTTTGGGACCTTATAAGTGTTTAACCATGCAACACATTATCCCCCAATGGCATGCACACACACTGGCAGTCAAAGCAAAATTTTACTATTTATCAAGGGAATGAGTGCACTCGCTCCTCTACACTTGCTCATGCACACACACTGAACATCTTGGCATTAATTTTAAACGTTTTCTTCCTTTTTAAAGTCTACATGAAAAGAGACATGTTAAAAGTAATGTACATGCACAAGGTGCACTAGAATGAAGATTAGGTGGTACTCTACCCACTTCCACTGTGTATCCTGTGCTTATGGCTTCCAAGTAATGTGCTTATGGCTTCCAAGTGATGTACTTATGGCTTCCAAGTAATGTACCTTCATAAGGTGAATTGGCACTGAAGGAAGACAGTGATACTCCTCCCCTTACACATTTGCTAACACTGCCTCCCTAAAATTGATTTGACTGCGATCACTGAAAGATGGCACAACATGCCAGGGTCTCGGAATGGCTTGCTAAGCTGAGGCAGAGTCAATTTAATAGGCAGGTTTCACTCACTGAAACGGCCCAGTCTGGTGCTTCACTTGAAGCGTGACTCCATTCTCGAGACCTGTCACTTTCCTGACTTGGATTGGAAATGGCACCTAGTGGAATGCGCATTAATCTACACATCGGATAACTATATGCTGCCATCTCTTTACCCATTCTCCTAATGTATAGAGCCTCCAATTTCAACTGACGACAGACCATGACCCTTTACCACCCACAGCAAAACATTTATGTGTCTTTGAGCCGTTGAGATTTGCCAATAATCAATTTTTGGGGAAATATCGCTACATCCAGAAAAAAATTCAGACCCCCCCTAACTAATTTCGTGTTGGTATCCCAGCCCCCTCGGTGCCGTCAAAGAAAATTACACAAATACACCATTATATTATTTTATTATTGAAAAAGATACTGAAGGGGCTGGGATTCTTATCTAGATTTTTACCTTATCAATTCTCCAGAATCCCAGGACGGGTTGACTGGACCTTTTTGTTTGCTAAGAAGTGTAGAGGGGAGGTTTCCAAACTCGTAATTAAACAGCTTTGTAAATCGGCAACCAAATTCAATTTAAAGAACCACTGACTACGAACTGAAGTTAAGAGTTTATTACAAAGCCAAAAATAATTGGACATACAAACACCTCAGCAAGAGGTTCAAGAAATAAACTGGCACTAATACAAACATAATCCTACAAAGGAGTCTCAGACGACTCAAAATGAAAAGCAAAGTCAATTCTAGGAACATCAGGCATCCAATTACCGTCCCTATTTCAAGTCTGGACTGCATTTACAAAACGAAAGAAAAGGTTAATCTGTCCCTACACTAACTCTAAGGTGACATCCCTACTTAACAATTCCCTTCAGGCAAGAGTAAAGGTGTCAGCCGTGAAGACTCCCTAAGAAGTGCATTCAAGTTTCTCAAATAAGTAGTCTAAACTACTGATCTCGTTCTAAGATGCTCCTTCCTACACCCCACTCTGCCCTAAGTCCCCTCAGCGCTGTCTAAGTTGCCTACATCCTGCTCTAGCAACCTCCTGACAAAGTCAGCTCTCCACCCTCGGGGTCTGCTCCTAATACAAAACTCCCAAAATCGTAGATACGCCCAAGGCACACCCCTCTGGGCAGGTGTTGGTCTTCGGATTTTTCCAGCATGGCATCCTTCCATCCATCGTCCGCTGAGGTTTCCTTGGATCCCAGGCACCTTCTCGCCAAATGTTGCAGATGAACATTCCTCTAGCACCTACTCGTTCTCACTCTCACCGGCCTAACTTCCAAACAATGGATCTTTCTACCTAACAAGCTCCGTGGCCTTGCACCTGCAACTGAAATACGTGAGAAGCAACCTTGTGCACATCCAAAGTTACAATTCAATATTCGCTGAGAACAGCACCCTTCCCAACAAGCAGCTATTTCACAAGAATAACCAATGCTAACTAAAGAAATTACATTTAGGCCTCTACCGGCTTTTCTCCTAGTCCCATGCCTTTACACGTTTAAATGCATTTCCAAATGACATTATAATCAATGCACTCTGTTCCATTACAAAGACAACATTACATTTCATTTCTAAACGTAAGTTCTTTTCCACATTAAAGCGTCACATTCTACTGCCTACATGTGCAACTCTTAATATGGCACGTTTATTAATCCTACAAAACACACGTTTAGTAGCATTTCTACATCATCACGCTCCTGTTAAGGCTCTACATTAATCTGCAACGTTATGAATACATCGTTTACACATTGCACTAATTCCCAACCTACTGTTATATTTCTAAAAGCACACGTTAGTATACCCTCTAAATATGCGGGTGCTGACTACGGAAGATATGGTGCACCCCTACAATTTTCCAAAACAACATGGCGCTCTCTCAGTTCCCCCTTTGATGACCTGTGTCATCACACAATACACCACCCTCATGGAAAGAACCGAGTTAAACAGAGCTTGTTGCCTCTTTCCCTCCCTTAAGAAACTCCATGTTCTTGAGATTCCGATATTGACTGTCCTGCAGTCTCTCCATTCGTCTCTCTTGCATTCTCAACGATCTCCCCAGTCTGCTTGATCTGTACCATTTATAAGCTCGTACCAAACCCCATAATCCAATCACACATGCCACAACAATAATAAGGGTTTTAAACACAAAACCAAGAAAACCCTTTCCAAGGTTAGCAAACCAACTTCCGGCTTTTCCAAACCCTGTGCCAACTTTTTCCCACACAGTTTCCTCAGTCAGATCCTCAATTTCAGTATAGATTGCAGTAATGTAGCTTATATATTTCTCCAGATCTTTGCTGTTGTCTGGTATATAAGTAGAACATTCTTGGACCTTCAAAAGCTTACAGAGTCCTCCCTCTTTTGCTAGAAGGACGTCTAAAGCAAGACGATATTGTAAAACCATAGTCCTTATCGATATCATCTCACCTTCAACCAACACCAACGATTTAGCTGCATTCGTTGACAATTCATCTACAACAGTCGCCAATCTTCTTATTTTCACATCATTCATAATCACTCCCAAGGTTGGTATAATTGCTCCAAAAATGTCTCCAACTATGGCTCCTGCACTTTCACTCCGCTTCACTCTCACATGTTGTCCTCCTTCCAAAAGTTCAAAGTCTTCCGTATGGTAGATCTTGGGAAAAATGATTGCTAGATAACACGTTCCATACTATTTCACAGGCAGTCGCACATATGCATTCCTCCCACAAACAAAATACACAGTTGGAATAATCTGCACCACAACCGTGCAAAAAGTCCTATGAATAATACTCCAAAGTGAAAGTATGCTCACACGTGGTATGACCTAGGTACACATTCTCATAATATGTCTGTGGTCTAATAAGGCACAACTTCCCTTTCTGCACTTCATCTAGAGCTATTGGACCATAACTTCCTTTTGACTTGTGCAGATTTTCTTCTTCGGTCCAATCAACTTTACCCTGTCCTGAATCTCGCAACTGCTTTTGTCTCCGGTGCCTATCTTCCACTTGTTCTATGAATTTCTTCTCTGTGTCTGACAACAAACATGTCAGATTATGGCGATGAGCATAACTCGTATCCAACTCTTGGGTCGGAATAAAATATGTCCCAAGTCTGTCTTCTGATTTGTATTTATCATACTTGTTCAAATGCTTATAAGCAGGTACTTCAGGAAGTACAGCATCATAATTCGAAAAGAAATACTCAAAATGATTTCGTCCATAAAAAATGCTAAGCAGCAAACTACAAGAAATTCCATAAGTCAATGGAAGGTGATGGTATCTAATACCCTCATCTACAGAAGCAGGCAATTGTATACACACATAACAATCTTTTGCATCCATGGCCTTAATATACTCATACAACAACTTCGCATACGCATTAAGCTTGAAATTGCCTCTAGGCAGATCTGCATGTAACCTACGACTCTCCTCTAGCAGAAAGGCTCTTTCGTCTCCTATTTTGGCCTCTTTTTCGCTAGGAGTAGTAGTTGTGGGTGTTCCCTCTAACTCCACTGCCTGCTCATGTGGTACTAAATACGAAACTACAACTACCAGAATAATGAAGAGCATCACTCCTCCTATAAGTTTGCCTAAAATGCACCTAGCTCTACGATTTGGATTTCCAGCCTCCATGTCTCAGGACAATTTGCAGCTTTTCCTGTTCGGCAACAACCTTCACAATCTCTTCTCTCCAACCTCAGTTACTTGAACCAGTTCGAACCACACCTTAGAAGCTGGAAGTCCCCTTTGAATTTCAGTTCCTTATTTACAGTTACCAAAGACAACCCTAACCCTTCTCCGTCTTCTATGGGAAACCCCTAAATGTCTTCTTCTTCCACTCGGACCTAGGTTGTCAAAGCAAGTTTATTTACAGAAAAGTCTTAGTCATCCATAATAAGATTTGTGCCAACCGCCTCTAGCACATATTCCAAAAGTTCAAGATGAAGAACAATAGATTCATGAGATGATATTTCAGAACCAACCGTAGGAAAAAGCAGTCTACTCAAAATCAGATGACGAATTCTGCTCAAAATTGGTGGATTTGGGACGGTGATGGTCAGCACACCTTCAATTTCAAGTCCTGGTACCAACAACAGCACATCCAACTTGATATTAGGACTCGTACTGATCACTGTCACTGCCCTCACCCTTCCCGATCTCAGAACTCCTGCCATCAGTCACAATGTAAGTCCACTCAGGAGTCGCGTATCTCTGGCAAGCCACCCTCGTTCGTCTTGATCTCCTTAGACCTCCACGAACTTGCCTTTCTTTGCCTACGTCCGATTCAGATTCCTCAGACACAGGAGCACGGTCTCTTTCTGAAATCAGCCTCAAGTTTAGTCGCCTTTGTCGCTCTGGCCACTGTTCCTCTGCTCTGCTGGCTCTCGCACCTTCCGCTAGCTCACCCTGCTCACAACTTTCTTCAGCTGAGTTTGACTCTGGACCACTTTCACAGCAACTGCCCCTTTCGGAGTCAGTTTCGGAGTAGCTGCCATTGTGCCCCTGCTCAGCTTGGTCTTGTGAGCATCCAGCTGCATCAGACACCCTCACAGCTTGGCTTGTCCCCTCCTGTGGCCCTGCCACATCAGCTGGATTTTCATTTGGGAGAGGAGCTGTTTCTTCCAAGGGTGCTGAAACTCGATGGGTATGGGAAGCATGTATCCAGTTCGGCAGCCCCCCTCACTTCACAGCAGTGTTTGTGACAAGGATGACTTGGTAAGGGCCTCTCCACCGAGCATCCAAGTAGCTCTTTCACACGTGCTTCCGAACCAACACCCACTCCCTGGACTCAGGTCGTGACAGAGATCACTGGATGCTGGGACCACAGCAGCCTGCACCTGATGAGACACAGAACGGACGACATCAGCGAGTCCCTTGCAATGACCTCAACGCACAGCTAATCCACTCAAGCCCTGACATTGTTCGTAAGGAGCTTAAAATTAGTGACCACAAAGTGATCAATAGCTGGCTAGCCAGTGCCGTACAGACCATAGCCCCGCTTACTTTGAGTAAACGCAAATCATGTAATCCCCCTGTCCCGTGGTTTACTGAGAAATTAAGAGAAGAAAAAGGTAATTGTAAATATTTAGAGAGGCAGTGGAGAAGAGATTATAACCTAGCTACTAAGGAAATATATAAACAAGCGCTTAATGCCTACCATTTGTCCTGTAATATAGCTAAGGGTAATTACACTAAAGATACCATCTTAGCCGCACAGAGCAACCCTGGCACCTTTTTTAAAGTTTTAAAAAACCTGGCAGGAGTGGCTCACCAACCAGAACCCCCAACTCTGTCCACTACGCAATGCAATCTCATAGCTAACTTTTTTAATGAGAAATTAACTAAGATTTATTCTAATTTTAGCAAAAATGACGAGGCCACAGACTCTGTAGCAACAGCCTCTCTCTCCAGTGAGAGAGCGGAAAGGGTGAATTCCCCAGAGAACGTACTAACAAGGTGGCAATCTATGGATAACACGACTTTTGTAGAAATACTTAACAGCATTAGATCAGGCTCTCCTCAAGACCCAATTCCTGCGTCCATTCTAAAGCAGCTGGATCCTTCCATTCTGGGTGTAATCAGATCCTTATTAAACGCTTCTTTAGAGGTAGCTGTGGTACCCGATGACTGGAAGCGTGCTATGGTAGTTCCTTTGCTGAAAAAGGCAAATGGCGACCCAGAGATTTTTTCTAATTTTCGCCCAATATCATTACTACCAATTTTTTCAAAAAGTTTGGAAAAGCACGTAAATAAACAACTAGCTGACTTTGTCAACGATAACAATTTGCTGCACTATTCTCAGTCAGGGTTTAGAAGGGGCCACTCTACGGAGTCAACCCTATTAGGGGTCACTGAAGGCATCCGAAAAGAACTGGATGGAGGTGGCACAGCGGCACTCATTCTTTTAGATTTGAGTGCCGCTTTTGACACCATCTCCCACAAAACACTGATTCAGACGTTAGAGGACATAGGAGTAAGAGGGAAAGCACTAAGGTGGCTGGAACAATTCCTTTCACATCGGACCTTTCATGTCTTCTCCAAAAACAACTCCTCTGATATCCTGAACTCCCTCTACGGGGTACCCCAGGGCTCTATATTGAGTCCATTATTATTCAATATTTATGTTACCCCACTAGCTAAAATTGCTGAAGAAATGGGCCGTACTATTTATTCCTATGTGGATGATACGCAATTAGTGTTCTCCCTAGCAACTACAGACACATCTAATATTTCCCCTCTCCGTTCTGGACTCCTGAGAATGGCTGATTGGCTTCACTCAAACAAATTAAAACTGAACGGGGAAAAGACAGAGTTACTTATCTTTGGTGATCATAAGGATCTCTGGGGCCCCACTCACTGGCCGGTTGAAATGGGCCCGATCCCGGTTGCAGTACAATCTGCTCGCAACCTCGGGATAATAGTTGATGATAAGTTGTCAATGCGCGCACAAACCGCTAAAACGGCTTCAACATGCTTTGCAATCCTCAAATGGTAGAGGAAAATACTGTGGCAACTCCCGGAAGGGGCACAGAGAACAGTATTACAGGCCTTAATAGGTTTTAGATTAGACTACGGAAACATCCTTTATTTAGGAACTAATAAAGACACTATTAACCGTCTTCAGGTTATTCAAAATGCCGCAGCTAGGTTGCTCCTTCATTTCCCAGGGCGTACAAGCATGTCAGAACATTTGAAGAAATTGCATTGGCTGAAGATCGCTAATAGAGTGAAATTTAAAGCACTCTGCTATATGTTTCGGATTAATGTGAGGGAAGCACCTACCTATTTATGTAAACTGGCCCAGAAATACTTGCCCCCACGCACTCTTCGGTCTATGTCACCAGCCAAATTTGTGGTTCCTAGGTTCAAACAAGCACGCTTGGGCGGACACTCATTCACTTATTTGGCCCCAGTTCTGTGGAATTCTCTTCCACTCAAACTACGTCTGGAACCTAGTTACCTCCAATACCGGAGGGGAGTCAAAGGCTTGCTTTTTAATCAGTAGCGTCCACAGTACTCTTCGTTCAGTTAAACAGATCTAAGGCGCCGGGAAACCCTCAGGGTAGCTGCTGCGCCATACAAATGTAATAAATAAATAAATAAATAAATAAATAATCGAGGCTCAGATACTCTGTGATAATAATCTGGGCCGCTGCTGGCACCGCTGGCAACCTCATAACCCTTCCCTTCAACACTTCATGAGGGGAAAGACCCGTTCTCATGTCTCGGGTATACTCATCAACACCAAGGGCAAAGCATCTGGCCTCTTCACGTGGAGGAGCATACCTTTGCCATTCGAGCTTTCAGAGTTCCATTGATCTGCTCCACTATTCCAGAAGCCTCTGGACGATAACTACAATGGAGTCTCTGATCAATATTCAGTGCTGTGCAAAGCATCTTCATGATTTCGCTATGAAAATGTGCTCCCCTGTCCGATTCCAAAGAGGCTGGAATCCCGAATCGAGGGACAAGCTCCCTCAACAACAGCTTAGCTACTGTAAGTGTGTCGCACCAGCAGTTCGGATATGCCGCCACCCACCTTGAGAATACACACACCACCACCAAGATGTACCTCAAGTGGTTGCACCTAGGCATCTCAATGAAGTCCAATGGCATTCTGTTGAAGGGCCCCCCTGACCTCCCAATGTGACTCATGGTAACTGTAGTCTTCTTTACAACATTCATTTGTTGTCCCGTAACACATCTCTGGCATACAGCTGCTGCCACCGCACGAAACCGTTGGTTGTACCATGTCTATCGGAACACTCGCACCATCGCATCTCTGCCTAAATGCACTGCACCATGAATCTGTCTTGCCATCGGACTCAGCAACTCATCCGGCAACACTGCTCTTTCATCACCAGACACCCAAATGTCAACATCCCCTTTCACACAGCCTGATTTGATCCACACATTCTTCTCGTGATCTGATACCTTCAGTGTTCTTGCAAACACTTGAGCTCATGCCAAGTATCTGCCATGGCCACCATCATGTTAAAATCAGTCCTTTCTTCTCCCCCTACAACATGGTTCTCAGTGAAGATATAACCTTGTTCGGCACAGAATCGTGCAACCTCGTCCGCATAGCGGTTTCCAAGTGACACGAAATCTGTCCCTTTCCCATGAGCCGTGCACTTTAGAACAGCGATTTCTTTGGGACGTTGTAAGGCCTCTAAAAGCAACCTCACAAACTCCCCATTGCGGATGAGCGATCCTGACGATGTCATGTAACCTCTCTGGGACCATAACTGTCCGAAGTCATGAACCGCACTAAACCCATATTGGCTGTCAGTGTAGATGGTAATCCGAATCTGATCTGCTGCTATGCAAGCACGAGTCAAAGCAAAGATCTCAGCCACCTCAGCGGAGTATACTCCTTCCAGGCACGCAGCTTCAACTACTCCGGTAATGTTACAAACAGCAAACGCTACTTTCAACTGACCAACACTGTCCCTTAAACATGAACCATCAACGAAGACAATTTCATCCAGGTCAACCAATGGTTCATCGACAATGTCAGGTCTCGGTTTGGTACAAAGTTCAGTCACATCAAGACAATCGTTGTCCGCACAATCTTCATCAAGGGTGTTTGACAACGGCATCAAGGTAGCAGGATTCAAAACAGAACACCTCTTAAGGGTCACATTCTCCGCAGCAAGTATAACCTGCTCGTAGCGTGTGAGCCAATTGTTCGTCAGGTGTTGTGTCTTGGTCCTGGTCATCAGCAGTTTCAACCGAATGTGGAACATGTACAACCAAGGGGTGCCCCATCACAATACCCTCCCATCTTTCAATGCTGACACCTATTGCAGCAACGGATTTGAGACATCCGGGCAACGCTGGAGCTACTGGATCTAAAGTAGCTGAGAAGTAAGCAAATGGTCTACGGACACCTCCATGATCTTGTACTAGTACTGCTAAAGCACAACCCTCTCGTTCACTGCAGAATAGTGAAAAAGGCTTATTGTAATCAGGCATTCCCAGTGCTGGAGCACGACAAAGAGCCTCTCGCAACTCAAGGAAAGCCTTCATACATTCAGTGTCCCATGGTACCGGATCACTCACATCCTTGTGCATCAGTCTCTGCAAAGGCTTTGCCTTCAAAGAAAAAGTGGCAATCCATTGGCTACAGTGGCCAACCATCCCTAGGAATATTCTAACCTCTCTTTGAGTAGAAGACACCCTCATACCCATGATTGCCTCTATCCTGTCAGGTGACACTTTCCTTTTGCCCTTCTCTATTCGGTGACCCAGATACTGCACCTCGTTCAATCAGTACTGTAACTTATTAGGCGATACCTTGTGTCCATTCTCTGCCAAATGATTCAATAAAGCGATGGTATCAATCCTGCATGCATCTTTTGTCTCTGACGCCACAAGGAGGTCATCTATGTACTGGATGAGAACGGAGTTCTGCGGCAGCACTAGACTCTCCAAATTCTTTTTCAAGATCTGATTAAAGATCGATGGACTCTCTGTGTACCCCTGAGGGATACGACACCATGTTAAGACACGGTTTTCCAGCTTAAAAGCAAAAAGAAATTGTCTCTCTTCATGCAAAGAGATTGAGAAGAAAGCCTGACACAGATCAATCACCTTTAACCACTCAGCTTGGCACGGAACCTGAAACAATATCACAGATGGATTCTGTACCACTGGACAACAGGGAACCACTATGTTGTTTACCCGGTGCAGGTCCTGCACAATTCTGAACTTCCCGCTCGGTTTCTGCAATCCCATAATAGGCGAGTTACACGGACTGCCCATTACTTCCTTCAGGATCCCTTGCTTGATCATAGACTCAATTACAGGCTTTATCCCTGCAATTGTTTCTGGAGTCAGATTATACTGAGGAATTCTTGGGAATTTAGCATTCTGCTTGACCTGAATCTTAACTGGTTCAACTCCTTTGATCAATCCTATGTCCTCTCCAGTAAAGTCCCACACTTCCTCCTCCACCATCAAAACAGGATACATCTCTATGCAAACATGCTGATTTACGACCTTAAAGGTGGCGTCATCATCATTCGTTTGCAGTTCTACTCCTTTGGGGGTACAATAGATGGTACAATTAAGTTTACACAGGAGATCCCTCCCTAGTAAACACACAGGACTCGAGTCGCACACCACAAACTGGTGTTTATCACAAAACGACCCTATTTTCACAGGAATCGGTTCTGTCAAAGGATTTGAAATGTTCCTATTTGCAACACCTACAACTTGGATTGTCTGTCCCGAGAGGGGTAGGTTGGGGACTACTGCAGGTCTCACAGTAAGAATGGGTAGCACCAGTATCAACCAGAAAGGTGGTAGGGTGACCATCAACATCCACTTCCACAAATGGTCCCCTCTGGTCTACCACCAAGACTTCCCCAAGAGTGCAATCTTCCACCCCTCTCAGGCACCGTCATGCCAGCGGGACTAAGTAACAATCATCACTCTCATCAAAAAGAGGCATCTGCTGGTATGTTCGAGTCCCTGACGGGATCCTCGGTGGCTGGGGAACCTGTACCCGCGGAGCCGAAGTCCCCCTTTTCACGGTTTTGGGCTTTGACACAGTTGTAGTTACCTGTGGCACCTGTACTTGTTCTACCTCTTCCTCCTGCTCAACCTGATTTGCAGGATTCAAGGGACACTCGCGTCTCCAGTGTCCAATCTGATGACACTGGTGGCAGGCAGTAGTCTTTTTCAACGTGGCTAGATCTACTCTCGGCTTGGAATCCTCTACATTTCCCTTTATCTTGTTCTGACCATTCTGTTTCCGTCCCAGCAAACCTCCTCCAGACTGCACCTGACCTTTATCAGCCGCCTGCATCTGGACCAGCATCAGCTTGTTCTTTAAACTTTTTATTTTTTGAGTCTCTCTCATCGCTACAATACCTAGCATACTCAAAATTTCATCCAGCGGCTTGTTCTGCCAACAAATCAAATGCTGCTGGATCATAAGGCAGATATCAGGTCTCAATCCCAGGACAAACTTGGAGACAAACTGTCCCATGTCCTTCGGATCCATTACATCCAACCCACTGTACTGCTTAAAGACTTGCAACAGTCTTTCGTAATATTCATGCACTGTCTCCTTCGGTTCCTGAACTGTCCAGTCTATCTTCACCCAGTCAACATCCTGTGGGGATACCTTAGACTTTAGCCATGTGATCGCCTGTTCATATTTCCTCATGACCAAAGGCGATGGCCCGTTTGTGACAACATCTCGGTCTGGTTCAGCAGTAGGCCACTCAATCGCAACCTTACATGCAACCCACAAATCTCCTGGAACTACAATGTCGAATAAGGTATTCAAGTCGATCCACAACACCTTAGAAATCTTAACGAACCTCTCAACCTGCTTGTACCATTCAACTGGATTCTCTCTCAACTTGGGAAAATCGTTCGCGAATGCTGCCAAATCTCCTTGACTCCAAGGCACATGCACGTATCCTCCACTGGCCACTTCCCGTAAAGGGCATGTCCCAACTCCTGGCGTTCCCCCTCCTGGATTGGGTGTCTCTACCACACTCCTTCTGACACTCTTTTTCTTTGACCACCGTTCTTCCCATTTGTCGAGCCTGTTCCAGGCTCGTATTCCTATGATCAGCTCCCTAATGTGTGTCTTTAAGCCAATTACCCTCTTCTCTTCTAGGTCTTGCTCAGTGTATTGCAACCTATGATTTCCCTGCAACATTTTTGTCCTGGACAAGTCCACATCATATTTATTTGCCAATTCAGTCAGTTTCCCATGTGTCGACCTCGCTTTGCGGGTCACATCCTTCGCTACAAACAGCAAATCGTCTGGCTCATAGAGCTCCACTCTCTCCAAGGGTAAATTTCCCTCCGCTATCTCGTCTACTTCTGCCTTGAGTCTCATTACACCAGCCTTTTGGCCTTTATGGCTGCTGACAGAGTACTTCTGCTAGCTACACCACTCAATTCCCTGCAAGCGCTGTCCTGTTCTCTGCACCTATTATCTTCGGGTGTTTCTCAAAAACTCATCCTGTTCTCCGCACTCCCATGGTCCGAATCCCTTCTTGGCCCATCACTTTGAGCCCCTTCGACAGCCTCCCATGTCCTCAAATCTGGCCTCAGCTCGCCAAGAGATTTTGGCCTCAGCCATCTCAGATCCAGCAATCGTCTAGATGAATCTGCAGTAGCCGGCAACGGAGCACTCGATTCCACAGGCCTTGGCATTTGGCTCAATCCACCTACTACACTGCTCCTTACATCGCTGATGCTTCCTTCCATTCCCATCTGTGATGGAGTTACATTTCTCACTGGCTCTGGATTGTACACTGACATTATAGGACCAATGGTAACCGGTACCTTAAGGGCATCCGGCAACCTCTGTGGACTAATACTTTCTATATTCTACATCTCCCCTGCTGAGAGCTTTCCCACTACTTCCTCACTAGGCGGAACTTGTTGTTCTCCAACTCCTTCTATTGGGGCTGACTTCTCCCCTTCTGACTGGATTGTATGGAGGTGGTCTCTCTAATAACATCCTTTCTAACAAGCTATCATCCGTGTCACTGTCATCTTCTTCATCATTCCTTTTCTGGCCGTCCCCTGTCTTCACCAACAGCGGATACAACCTGTCCCCTTCAATAGTCTGTACTCTCCATCTTTTCGCCAACGCATCCCACCTCGCATCCTGAAATGCTCTGACTAACGTTTCACTCTTTCCTGTCTCCTGTCCCTGTTTCTCTTGTGTCCCGCCCTAATCCACACATTCAATGCCTCTGTGGTTCTGAAATTCTGGACCCTACTGTTATCACGATATCGAGATCCAATACCCGTGCCACAAAATATCAACATACCATGACGAATTTGGTGTCAACAGACCGATAATGATTAGGACATCATCCCTATGCATTTGCGTCATGATTGGGGGATGCCAACACCCTTAAATCATAGTTTCCGTTCCGAACCCTTAGACTCCATTTTGTGAATGGCATCCATCTTGTGTCTTGCCCTCATGATAAGTCAATTAAGTAAGGCCGAGTCTGATCTAAAAGGACACGTCCACCTTTCCTTGACTTCCCCCTGACCTGTCCCAACTGACTCCATTGCCTCCAGCCAAACCTGTTTGGGCAGCTCCTCACCCAGTGGCCGAATACGATAGCATCAATGCACGACATACCACAAACCATTCACTACATCCAGATCATGTTTTTACACACACACACACCTGTCCCCGCACCCTGTTTATGGCCAGTTTTATGACTAGGAGGTGCCTTTCCTTATTGGGGTTACGTCGATATCTGATGGGAGTTCCGGGCCTGGCCGGGTAATCTATCACGAACTGGACGTCTAAAATAGGGGCTTGCCTACATGACTTCGCTCTTTTGTATTATTGTAGAAATATGTGTATAGCCATATCATAAACTCAGGAATTCTTGCTTGCAGCTATTATTTTTGTATATAAGGAGACGGCTGGTTCTGTAAAAACGAACAGTCTCCTGAGAACACACGATCCGCGTTTGTCGTGCTTCTAGGACACATGTTACTTGGTAGCTGCCAATAAAACTTGATCTCTGACTGTGACTAGAAGACTCCGTGTTTCTGTGGTCCGGAACAAGGGAGAACTCAGAGGTCTTCGGGTGTTATCCCCTGGCACCAGCGGGTTCCTAAAAACCCGTTACCTCAGTTGGCGCCCAACTCGGGGCGGTATCAAGCGGCGACGGTCCAAGCCAGATGTTCGTGAGGAGCTTCGTGTGAAAATTCCAGAGGACGGCCAGCCACTTCAGCGACCCCTGTATGTCGACGTGGTTCCGAAGGTCTTTGCTGCGAGGTTCCCCGCGTCCCGACGGCTACGAAGGACTGCTGCCCTGACTATCGCCTTGTTTTGGACCCAGTGATCCTTGGTAGAGCGAAACGATAGACGAGTCTTCTAGCGACGTCACAGATCTTCAAATACTTCAGTTAAGTATGAGTGGAGCGTCTCCCAGTCCTTAGTTTGTCCTTAGTTTTTGGTATCCTTGAGATACGCTTTGATTTGGTACTTGCAAGCCCCAAAGCCGAAGGACTCGTGTTTTCACGAGAAATATCGTAACAGATAATCCTTTGAAGTTTGAAGCTAGACTAGTGAGCGAAGATGCCTGGTTTTAGCAGACTTGGAAACTTGTTTTGTCTTGGTTGTAGTAAGGACTCCCGATTAGAGGATTCTTGTCCGGTTCCTCCAATTGGAACTCCAACATATGAGCTCTATGTAAAGCACGGTGTAGGTCCTATCACATATAATGAAGTGTGGATAAAATACACCCGCAAGGATGGTGTTTTAAAATGGCCCCAATATGGTAGTTTTGATTCAGAAATATTAGATAACCTAGAGGTCAAATTGTTCAAGAAAAAAGCCCGGCCGGCGATGTTTGACTCCTTTCGCTTATGGCGCAAAGAAGCCAAACAGAAAGAAATAAAATTAGCAAAAAAGAATAAAAGAGGAATGTCAATGGTGCAAGCTGCCGTTGCATATAGGGATAACGAGGAAGAGCAAGAAAACGAACAAATGCTTAGGAGCAAGAAACTAGCAGTAGATAAATGCTACCCGATGTTACCACATAAGGGACAAGGTCAAGAAGAGAGATCCGAGAAAGATCCATTAATGTCCCACTTATTAAGCTCGCCTCAACCGTATGCGTTAGATGCTACGGCACCCCCAAAGCATTTTACTATACCGCGCCCCGGCGCATGTAACACAGCTCTTGCACAAACGCCAGCTACTGTTCAGCTGGTTCCTACTTCACCGGCGCAGCCTTCTCAAAGGCCGCCGTCTTTGCTGCATACTCCGTCTACTTCTACCACTTTGCCTACGGCTCCAACTGTTCCCTATGATACTACGTCTGCCACTGTTTCAACTTCCTCTGCTATTGCCTCTACTTCTTCTTTGCCTCAGCATGTCTTTTCCGATGCACTTGCCCTTCCGCAAGGTTCTCCTTCTACTAGACAAAGAGTGACAGGTACCGTCACTAGTCTGTTTTCACCTTTCTTCGGGTCGCCTAAAACGACCCCTAAAACAGAACATAGACAGTCACGTAGTCAACTGCCTGATTACGAGGAAAGAAAAGTGTTGAATAAACTAGCCCGCCAATGGATTACGGATACTGTTAGATATGATGTTCAGCATGTTATGGACGTTTTTCGTCAATGGAATGCACCCACTCAGAGATACGTATTCGAAGAGATGTGTGTATATCTGTGCGAAGATGTGAAGACGAATGATCCCAAATGTACAATGGACGAACTATGGCATACGCGCTTTAAGTTCCATGAAGGTATGATTGTAGGTGCAGATGTTGAGAAAGCGATAGAGTTATTGCTCTCTTATAGGAGTAAGGGAAACGTCTCTAGATCATTGCACGAAGACGACGTATCAGGTAGGAAAAGAGCGAGACAGTACCCCATGAGAGAGGTTCCTCCGGTTTGGAGGGAAGGTGATGCGAATGCAAATCCACCAATTCTGCCTCATTTCCAGCGTGTATGGGTACATGTCCCCTGGAAAAGATCAGAAGTTTTAGCGCTCAAGCAGACACTACCTGATCCTCGTAAAAACCCGACTGGGTATTATAAGGAGTTATCGCAAACTGCAAGCTCATGTATAATGAATTTAGCGGATGTAGACATGTTGTTTGGGAATGTTGTCCCACATCCTTTATGGAGTAAAATTCATCATACGAACCATGACCAAGAACTAGGTGACTCATGGGCAAACATTACCGCTACAGATGCTAGACAAATTGGTGGTTTTAAACCTGAGCCGTTGATAGCTGAACTTCCCGGTAGGATTATCGCGTACATGAAAACAATAATGCCTGAGGTACGCGTAAACTGGGATAAGCTATCTGCGTGTAAGCAGAAGAAAGATGAGAATGTGTCTGACTTTTTCACGAGATTTGAGGAGACTTTCACCGATCATAGTGGTCAAGATATGGCTACCGAGGGTGGTCAAAGATTGTTTGTAGACAAATTCGTACATAACTTACTTCCTGAACTGTGTAATAAACTAAAAGATTCAGAGAGTGCTTGGGCTGTCTCTACGTCAGCGCAGATTTTAGCTACAGCCCAGTACTACGAAAATAGGCGCAAAGACGAGCTAGACAAGGCAGACAAAAAGACGAAAGATTTAAAAACTAAAGTTCTTCTCCAACAGGCCTATCCGCCTCGTATGGCTAGTCAGCCCAATTATCAGCAACAACAGCAGTATTCGAGAAACGCGCAAGGAAACGAGTTTTCCCATCAACGTCTTCCGTATGGCCCGAATCAATGTGCGTATTGCAAGGAAGAGGGTCACTTCAAAAGTAATTGTCCGGCTCTTGCGCGACGCTTAAACGGCGTTTCGGGTGTAAGGGGAAGAGGTGTTCAACATGCCCCTAGAGGTAGGGGTCGTGGAAATTTCTCCCAGAACACAGTTTCTTTTCCGCCTCAGAATTCCATGAACACCTTTGACCAACAGAATAATGCATTGTCTAGGTCAGCTCAGTACTATGCTGACGATTATTACACCGAACACGACACTGAGGGTAATGATTGCTAGGACAGCCATGGACAAAGAGAGGGAGTTGTTTCAGTTTCAGTAGATCAGAATGGACCCTATGTCGAGGTAATTGCCTCAGGAGTGTCAGAGCCATTTCTGCTGGATACTGGTGCTACAAAAAGTTCTATTATGCACTCGAAACTTCCTGGCGCACCTTTGTCTGGCGAAATGAATGTCTCAGTAGGTTTCTCTGGCGCCCCTGTTAGAAACCCGATCTCTAGTCCTATATCACTTTCTGTTGGCCCATGCAAATTAGAAGCACCCCTCATTTTGACAACAGGTTGCGGTGAAAATTTGTTAGGTTTGGATTTACTAAAGAGGTTGTATGCAACTTTATACTGTTCCCCCTTGGGAGTACAACTTACTTTAGGTAAGAAAGTCATTTCTCCAATGTATTTGTCAAAGGAAAATATTCCAACTGAATTGTCATCACTTCCGGATATACTTTGGGCTAATGGTTCTAATGATGTCGGTCGTTTGGAGATAGCACCGTATGTCATAACTTTGAAAGCCAACGTTAGGTTGCCACGTATTCCACAATACAAAATATCTAGCGAATGCGAAAAGGCGTTGTTGACGATCATTTATGATCTGATCGATAAAGATGTTATCGAAGAAACAACGGGAAATGTTTGTAACAGTCCAGTTTTGCCCGTCTTAAAACGCACTGATCCTTCACAACCGCCTGTGTACAGGTTCGTGATTGATCTCAGAGAAGTGAATAAGGTAGTTATCCCGCAGTTTCCAGTTGTCCCCGACATTACTGCTTTATTGACAATGGTTCCAGCTTCAGCAGCTTGGTTCTCGGTGATTGACCTGAAGAACGCTTTCTTCAGCATCCCGATTGCTGAGGAGAGTAGGGATATTTTTGGATTCAATTTAGGAGGACGAAGCTTCCGCTTCAAGTGCGCTCCTCAAGGCTACTGCGAAAGCCCATCAATATTCAGTCAGGCCCTGAAAACACAACTAGACACTATTGTTCTGCCAGATGGGTCAACTCTGATTCAGTATGTAGACGATCTGCTGATCGCTGCAGACACGGAAGAAATTTGCAGACAAGCCACGTTGTCATTATTGCGTCACTTATGTGACATGAAGCACAAAGTCTCCCTTTCCAAACTACAATTTTGTCGACAAGAAGTTACCTACCTAGGTCACATCTTATCGAAGGAGGGAAGGAGACTGACACCAGAAAGAATACAGGCAATTGCAGAACTGAGTGCCCCAAGGACACAGAGAGAGGTTCGAGCCTTCTTGGGCATTACATCGTACTGTAGACAATGGATACCGAATTTCTCACTACTAGCTAAACCCTTGCTGGCACTACTCTGCAAAGATACGCCCAATCCTATGCCCTGGTCTGAAGATTGTCAGACGAGTTTCCACGAGTTGCGTGATGCATTGTGTTCGGCTCCTGTTTTGGGAAACCCCAACTACAGTAAGCCTTTTACATTATACGTCCATGAGAAGGAAGGTTGTGCATTATCAGTCTTAACACAACACTTTGGGAACAAACAGCGCCCATGCGCGTATTTTTCGGCAACTCTAGACCCTGTGGCTAAAGCCCTACCAAGTTGTCTGAGGGCTACCGCCGCAGCAGCTGTCTGCATTCGACAGTCTGCTGGATTAGTCATGAATAATACTCTGATCGTTATGGTCCCGCATGCGGTAGACATTTTGCTCAACAGGACGAAGACACAACATCTCACTAGCGCTCGACTATCCAGTTACGAACTTACACTGTTAGCAAGTCACATCCACATAAAGAGGTGTGATACACTCAACCCCGCTACGCTACTACCCATCCCGACAGAAACAGACGAGATTGATAAACATGACTGCTGCTTTAGGACAGAAGAAAAGACAAAAGGGAGAGTAGACTTACAGGACACTCCCCTTCCCGAATGCAATGATACTTTATGGGTTGATGGTTCATGTTTCAAATTGCCGAATGGTGATACGACTGCAGCATATGCCGTAATGACATTACACACCATTTTAGAGACCGCGCGCATTTCCCACAATTCTGCACAAGCTGCAGAGCTGATTGCGCTTACAAGAGCATGTGTGTTGGCGAAAGGAAAGCGAGTGAATGTATACACTGACAGCCAATACGCTTTTGGTGTGGCTCACAGTTTTGGGAGATTGTGGCGTGAACGTGGGTTCCTTACGTCACATGGTGCAAAGATACAACATGGTCAGCTAGTTAATGAACTCCTTGAGTCACTGACCTTGCCACTACAAGTTGCCATTATGAAATGCAGTGCACACAAAAAGATTCAGGATGATGTTGGCCGCGGGAATGCATTTGCAGACGAGGTTGCGAAAGAGACTGCAAGGAACACGATGAGTCGGATGTATGTTGTAGGTCCCGCTAGATGGATTACTGATGTGGGAATGTGTGAGGACACCATTGAAAGCGTGAAATCTATACAAGCCGAGGCGACTGAGAAAGAGGTGAATGAATGGAGAGAAAGTACAGGTAGATTAGACACGAATGGTTGTTGGGTCGAATTGTCGGAACACCAGCGATGGCTATTACCTAACGCATATGTACTTGCAGTAGTAACAATGGCTCATGGAATTGCACACACCAGTTCGAGAGGAATATGTAAACTATTGGCCCCAGTATGGCAGAATAGCAATATCCCAAAATATGCAGAGAATGTGGTCAAAAACTGTATGGTGTGTTTAAAGTACAATCCCGGTAGGGGAACCCCAACTCCAGCTGGTCATTTTGCGCCTCCAACATATCCGTTCGAGGTTTTGCAGCTTGATTTCATCCACATGGAGAGGTGCAACAATCTGAAATATGTGCTCGTTGTTGTTTGCGCTTTCTCCAGGTGGGTGGAAGCGTACCCCCTTAAGGACAATACCGCCTTGTCAACTGCCAAAGCCCTTGTCAAAGAGTTCTTCCCTAGATTTGGTATGCCTAGAATTGTCTGGAGTGATAATGGAAGCGAATTCGTAGGACGTGTGATGAAGAGAGTGTGTGAATGTCTAGGCATACACCAAAAGTACCACTCTGCAAACCACCCCCAATCAGCTGGACTAGTAGAGTGCTACAATGGCACGTTAAAGCTCAAATTAGCCAAGATCCAAGCCTGTACAAGTCTTAAATGGCATGACGCCTTGCCTCTAGCACTCTTGTCAACCAGAACGACCGTCCATTCCAGATTAGGACTTAGCCCCCATGAGATAGTGTTTGGCCGCCCAGCCAACGTCTGGGGCGTGCCATGGCCAAAGAAACTCAGCGAAATAGACCACCCCGTACTGCTTGACTATTTGTGCGAATTAACAACTAAATTGCGTGTCTTACACCAACAGGTTCACAGTTCCTCTCCGCCAGCCTGTGACGATCCAGGTCACTCTATCGAACTCGGCACGTGGGTCGTGGTGCGGAACTTCCAGCGCACAAACAACGGACAGCCGAGGTGGACCGGACCGCACCTGGTACTTCTTTCCACGAGATCAGCTGTTCGGGTGGAAGGCAAAAAGAACTGGGTGCATGGGACCCATTGTAAACGGGTCCCTCTACCCCTCCCATACGACCGGTGGGTCAATGAAGGACTTGCCGACTCTGAGACAGAATCCGTACCTCGCTTCATCCCTTTCAGCGATGCACGTTTGAAAGAGACTGGTTCCGAAAAGGAGCGTGATCATATTTTGCAAGGACTTGTGCCACCGTCTATGCAGTTGGACACTACCGAACCTGAGACATTGTTTGAAGACCACACCGTACCTGGGAAACGACGGTACAATCTAAGGTCTAGACAAAGAGACTAATAAAAGGCAAACTAATGTGAATTTCCTTTCCCCTAAGAACTATTTTTGATTTTTTAGCTCTCTCACTCTCAGGAAACTTGCTCATTTTTGATTTTCGAACCGCCATCCGGTTCTGCTGCTAGGGTCGCGGTTGAAGTCTGGGGAGTGCAACTGGGGACGTTTAGGTCAACGGTTCTGGTTGGTCCACGGGAGTTACCCCGGACTGAACAGAGCGCACTCCCTGGCAGAATCAACCTACCACCGCGGGCAGCAACTAGAGGATGGAGTTTCCTAGGGTAAAGAGACCTATCAGATTCACGAACTTTGAAAAACAATTATGCACGATACTGTCCAAAAGAAGGTTCCTGATAATGTGTGTTTTAATGCTGTGTAGCATAGCGATGTTCTTGACTGGTTATGCTCTATTCGTATTTCAAGTTTCCTTGTTTTCAAATGACACTCGGCCAACGCCTCCTCCCACTCTCTCTCCGCACTCCTTTCACCCTCTACCTGAACACGAGTCTGCTAGAAGACTCGAATTTGTAAATAACTCATTCATTAAACTTCTTCACCAACACCAGTCCGTAATGAACACATCGAACTGTTGGATATGCGGACTCATGCCACACACAACTGATAAGGGTATCCCATACTTTATCCTGCCATTCAGTTATTATGGTTCTCTGTGGGCTTTCCAGACCATGTTCCTATTCGCCCTAGAACCATACCCGACCCGTTCCACTGAGCGTGATTCCAGTAACAAGGCACTAGTGGCAGGGATAAGAAATATGAGTAGGGAGTTCGACACTTATCTTGAGATCCCAAAAGACGAACTCAGTCCCTACACTCGTTGGAACGTAACTAAATATGGGGTTTACCTGAGTAAGAGCCAAGCAGCAGAGAAATCCCGCCCAGTTTGGATAGTGCCCCACCGAGGTCACTTATGTTTACAAGGTATCGGTAGGGATCCCAAAGCACAATTAGGAAAGAGCATATGCACGGAAACATATGTCGCTTCCCGAACTTCCCCTATACTCTTAGCAGCCAAGGGCATGTATTTCATCTGCCACGACCAAGCCTATACATGGTTGCCCCCTGACTTCTCAGGTACGTGTTTTATCTCATTTCTGCTGCCTCCCACCTACACGGCCAGAGCAGATTACCATCGGACAAGGACAGCTAGGGGTGTCGTGAGTAAAGACGACACCGCAAGTCAGGAATTTGCTGACTTTGCAAAGGGTTTTCTGCCATTTTGGGGGCCTATGGTGAACAGCAGGAATATTCGTCAATTAGCAAGGATAGTTGAATCCGCCGTGATTGAAACGGCCGGAGCCCTTGGAAATTTAACAACCGAGCTTCAGTCGGATCGACTTATGACCCTTCAGAACCGAGTTGCCCTAGATATCATACTCGCCGATCGTGGTGGTGTGTGTAGAGTGATCCAGTCCAGTTGTTGCATTTTCATCCCTGATAACGCGCCGACAGTGTACCAGGCCATCTCTAAGCTACATGAAATATCTGGTTCCCTTCACGTAGAAAAAGGGGACTGGTCCTTGCTAGGGTGGTTCTGGGAACTGATTACTGCCTGGGGATGGAAAACACTGATCTTCATTGGGATGATCTCAGCGCTTCTGTTTATGTTCTGCCTGTGTGTACAGTGCGCTCCTGCACTATGTGGCCTCTGTGCTACCTCATGTGTAAGGAAGCCTGTGTCAAGGAACGAACTGAGCAACAGAATGATGCTACAGCAACATCTCCACGAATTCATTAATACAGATTTAGACTCAGATTAACATGAGTTATTGCCTTACATAAGGGCAAAAGGAGGGTCTGTGGTTCTGAAATTCTGGACCCTACTGTTATCACGATATCGAGATCCAATACCCGTGCCACAAAATATCAACGTACCATGACGAATTTGGTGTCAACAGACCGATAATGATTAGGACATCATCCCTATGCATTTGCGTCATGATTGGGGGATGCCAACACCCTTAAATCATAGTTTCCGTTCCGAACCCTTAGACTCCATTTTGTGAATGGCATCCATCTTGTGTCTTGCCCTCATGATAAGTCAATTAAGTAAGGCCGAGTCTGATCTAAAAGGACACGTCCACCTTTCCTTGACTTCCCCCTGACCTGTCCCAACTGACTCCATTGCCTCCAGCCAAACCTGTTTGGGCAGCTCCTCACCCAGTGGCCGAATACGATAGCATCAATGCACGACATACCACAAACCATTCACTACATCCAGATCATGTTTTTACACACACACACACCTGTCCCCGCACCCTGTTTATGGCCAGTTTTATGACTAGGAGGTGCCTTTCCTTATTGGGGTTACGTCGATATCTGATGGGAGTTCCGGGCCTGGCCGGGTAATCTATCACGAACTGGACGTCTAAAATAGGGGCTTGCCTACATGACTTCGCTCTTTTGTATTATTGTAGAAATATGTGTATAGCCATATCATAAACTCAGGAATTCTTGCTTGCAGCTATTATTTTTGTATATAAGGAGACGGCTGGTTCTGTAAAAACGAACAGTCTCCTGAGAACACACGATCCGCGTTTGTCGTGCTTCTAGGACACATGTTACTTGGTAGCTGCCAATAAAACTTGATCTCTGACTGTGACTAGAAGACTCCGTGTTTCTGTGGTCCGGAACAAGGGAGAACTCAGAGGTCTTCGGGTGTTATCCCCTGGCACCAGCGGGTTCCTAAAAACCTGTTACCTCACCTCAAACTGTGTTGGTCTAGGCAACGGACGCAAAGAAGCCATAATCGACTTCAACTGATATAACACTTCCAATCTGAAAGTTCCGTATCTGGGGAAAGTCAACTCTTCATTTCCATCAGTCATCTTAGCCAAATTCTCAAGCCACAATATAGTATGCAACCCTACATTTGTAGCCATATAATGAGCTGGAGTATCCTCGGGCGGAGCCTCTTCTCCCCCTCCCCGGGGTTCTAATCTCTTTTCTCTTTTGAACATTTCTCGCAACACTTTAAAACATTTCATGATGAAAACCAACTTCTCTCTTTTCACAGCGCTCCTCTATTTCCTGATGACAATCCACCAATCCTAGCGCAGCTTCACACCAACCCCCCTACCCCAGCCTGGCACCTTCTGACGTCACTCGCCTCTGCTTCGCATCAGTTCCCCTCCTTTACAATTCAGCTCTCACTCACACATACGTCCCATTCACACACTGGAATGATCACTTACGACCAAGCAATCACTTCGCTGACTGTACATCCACAGTCTGACTGTACATCCACAGTCGCGTAATTGTCACCGAACTGGCAACTGTCTGTCCACGGAACGACCAGACAATCACCTCAACTGATAGGTTACAAACATTCAGCAACCCACGACCAGCCTCAGTTACTCACACACTAACACACTCGTTCCCCCTATCTCGGTCCAGCGGGCGATTGATAGTACCTCCCAATCCCCATAACAATGGTCGACAATTACTCTGGGTGTTCGATACACCCGAACCACTTAAGCTACTCCTTGAGCATAAGATTTTGCCGGGCTGCGCGCGCTCACAGCCTGATCCAGTTTCATACAACAGGCATTCCAACTCCGCAAGACATCACAATACAACGCAAACGCCGCAATCTAACAACATAAAACCCTATTCATACTCACTCTCCCACGAACTGCTGCTTTTGCTGCACCGTCACTCTCCGTCGCTTTCCATGAAACGCCGTCTTCCGCCGACAATCCAATGGGCAATCATCACCTAATTTCTACGGGCCTTAGAAAGTCTTATCCTAATCTAGATCTCCTCTCAATCTAGAGACAACCATCCTACTCTGCTACCAACTGAAGGGGCTAGGATTCTTATCTAGATTTTTACCTTATCAATTCTCCAGAATACCAGGACAGGTCGGCTGGACCTTTTTGTCTGCTAAGAAGTGTAGAGGGGAGGTTTCCAAACTCGTTAATTAACAGCTTTGTAAATCGGCAATCAAATTCAATTTAAAGAACCACTGACTACGAACTGAAGTTAAGAGTTTATTACAAAGCCATACATACAAACACCTCAGCAAGAGGTTCAAGAAATAAACTGGCACTAATACAAACATAATCCTACGAAGGAGTCTCAGACGACTCAAAATGAAAAGCAAAGTCAATTCTAGGAACATCAGGCATCCAATTACCGTCACTATTTGAAGTCTGGACTGCATTTACAAAAGGAAAGAAAAGGTTAATCTGTCCCTACACTAACTCTAAGGTGACATCCCTACTTAACAATTCCCTTCAGGCAAGAGTAAAGGTGTCAGCCGTGAAGACTCCCTAAGAAGTGCATTCACGTTTCTCAAAAAAGTAGTCTAAACTACTGAGCTCGTTCTAAGATGCTCCTTCCTACACCCCACTCTGCCCTAAGTCCCCTCAGCGCTGTCTAAGTTGCCTAATCCTGCTCTAGCAACCTCCTGACAAAGTCTGCTCTCCACCCTTGGGGTCTGTCCCTAATACAAAACTCCCAAAATCGTAGATACGCCCAATGCACACCCCTCTGGGCAGGTGTTGGTCTTCGGATTTTTCCAGCATGGCATCCTTCCATCCATTGTCCGTTGAGGTCTCTTTGGATCCCAGGCACCTTCTCACCAAATGTTGCAGATGAACATTCCTCTGGCACCTACTCGTCCTCACTCCTACCGACTTAACTTCCAAACAATGGATCTTTCAACCTAACAAGCTCCGTGGCCTTGCACCTGCAACTGAAATACGTGAGAAGCAACCTTGTGCACATCCAAAGTTACAATTCAATATTCGCTGAGAACAGCACCCTTCCCAACAAGCAGCTATTTCACAAGAATAACCAATGCTAACTATAGAAATTACAGTTAGGTCTCTACCGGCTTTTCTTCATGTCCCAGGCCTTTACACGTTTAAATGCATTTCCAAATGATTCTAAATTATAATCAATGCACTCTATTCCATTACAAAGACAACATTACATTTCATTTCTAAACGTAAGTTCTTTTCCACATTAAAGCGTCACATTCTACCTCCTACACATGTAACTCTTAATATGGCACGTTTATTAATCCTACAATACACACGTTTAGTAACATTTCTATATCATCACGCTCCTGTTAAGGCTCTACATTAATCTGCAACGTTATGAATACATCGTTTACACATTGCACTAATTATCAACCTACTGTTATATTTTTAAAAGCACACGTTAGTATACCCTCTAAATATGCGGGTGCTGACTACGGAAGATATGGTGCATCCCTACAATTTTCCAAAACAACATGGCGCTCTCTCAATACCAACTACAACGTAGATCCCTTCTATTAAATCGATGGTCCCAGTCAAGTGTTTTGAACAGTAAATTAGATGGTTTTGAGAAAATGTCAGTCCCTTCTGCTTAGCTCGAAGAGCAAAGTGTCGTCCAGTCTACATAAACCCAGGTATATATTGGCGGAGGCAGAGGAGTGTGCGTCTGGCAGTATCCACACTGGCACAATTGAGCCAGCCGTTCGTTCAGTCCTGGCTGACCCACTGGGCGTAGTGTGATCGTCGGCAAATTACCCCTGCCACTTCATCGTTTCCCGGACAGCATGGGGAGGTTTCGTAATTGAGCTGTGCGCTGTGCAGAAGTGGACAGTTTCTTCCTCAGGTAAAGCATGCCCGTTTTATTAATGCATGTGTATTTTTTACTTAATCTATCATTGTGCCTTGTGAAACTGCAAGACCTCTTAGCATACAGAAACGTTTCTTTGCAGACCGGCACTGTTCAGAATTGTCGGTTGTGACAAGACACGGTGGGGCCAATTCACAGAACTAACTTAAGACAAACTCATAAACTTACTACTTTTGGTATTCACAGAAGGCATTTAGTAGTCTCTAGTTAGGATTTTGTCTTAAGTTGGGATTTTGTCTTAAATTACAATTTTGTCTTAAATTGGGATTTTGTCTTAAATTAGGATTTTGTATTTTGTTTTAAATTAGGATTTTGTCTTAAATTACAATTGTATCTTCAGTTAGGATTTTGTTTTAAGTTAGGATTTTGTCTTAAATTACGATTTTGTCTTAAGTTAAACTAAGGGCAGTGAAACAGCATTCCCCAGATGTACTCCTATTTGAGGAAACCCACCTTTTGGGCTCCCAGAGTCTTATTTGTGCAGGTAGAAGTTCCATTTAACATATCATGGTGACTTTAAAAAAAGTTATGGGCGGTAAAAAATTAAGTGCAAGGGATCTTGTCAAAAGACAATTGCAGCTTCCACCATGCCATTTACCCTGCTGATGGTGTCAATAACCGCACCAACACAGCGACTAACCATCACACTCCTGCAAGTGTGACACTTCAGACTATTCCACATTCCTAAAGCTTGCAGAACGGCTTGGGTGGCATGTATTAGTCTTTTTATTTAATATTCATTGAATCATTAAATAACTGTTGTTTTGCTAATCTCTAAATTAGACAGACAGTGCCACCATGTGGTATACTGTCATAAGTGCCAGTGTTGACAATTTAGTTATGTTATGTTATGTTAACGTGGCTTGTATAGCGCGCAGCTGCCCCAGCGAAGGGGCGTCCAGGCACTTTCAGCTACAAGGTGAAAGACGCATAATAACCAGAAACATAGTGACAGCCAGAAGTTAGGCTAATGGGAAGAGGAAAGTCTTGACAGCTTTTCTAAAGGCAAGTAAACAGTCCATACTGTGGTGTTGTGGGGTAAGGCCTCACACTTGTGATTCGCACTTTAATAACTGGACACAGACTCTGTTAGGTGGTTAGCCGGAAAGACCCCGAGCGGTCTTCCGCTTGTTTATTTATACCAAGGGGCGAGCCCGCCCCAAGGTTGCGTGTGCGTGCGTGCTAGAAAGGACACATTGTAGGGGAGAGCTCGGGTGGCTCTCTACATCCCTCCTTTATTTTAGTCTCTTTCAGCAGGCACTCTCTGAGACTCATGTTCACGGAGACGACCAGGCAAAGTCCAGCAACCGTTGACTCGGCCTCGGGTTGGGCCGCAGATCATAGCGACGATTCTGGGTCCGCGGCAGTTCGTCAGCCCCAGCCGGGGCTGTCCTCGGACCACCACTCGCATCTTCGACCCTTGGCTGACTCCGCCCCACGTCGGGGCCAGGTGGCATTGGCCTGGGCGGAGTGTCCTCCCTTGGCGGAGTGGGTGCAGGACTAGGAAAGTTGTCGAAGTCCACGTCTTCGTGGACGCCTGGCACCATTCTCCCTGCTCGCTGATGCCCGCCTCGGGCGTTAGATACCTTCCGGAAGCACGAGACATTTCTCGTCACAGCTTGGCCGTCTCTTGTGGCTGTGATCATGGTTCCTTGTACTCGTTCTACTATCCACACCTCCGGTTCAAAAGGAGTCCGAAACTTCCACCCCGGATGGCGATCCTTGACAACGACCGCATCACCTTCCTGGAGAGTGGGTTCTTTGGCATGACGATGCACACTGGCTTTGATGTTCGTGGTTTGTCGTCGGGACTGTATGGCCTCAGCGTTCCTTTCTTCCGGCACCCACGTGCTTGTCGTGGGGATGCCGTCCCTTGGAGCTCGCTTGAACAGTACGTGGGAAGGGGCACATTTGGTCGTTGAATGAGGCGTCTGACGATAGGCTCCAAGGAAATCGTCCAGAGCAGTCTCCGGGTCTTCACCATTGTCTACTGCTATCCTGAGTGCTCTATTTAATGTTCGCATCAGTCTCTCGACTTCCCCGTTAGCTTGTGGCCACAGGGGTGTGATTTTCCGATGTTTGATCCGGAGAGCTTCTAGGTAGACCTGAAACTCTCTACCTTGAAAGGGGGGTCCGTTGTCGGACTTGATTTCTTCAGGGAGCCCCATCGTGGCGAATACTCGGTTTAGGACCTTCTTGACCTGCGGGAATGCAGTGGACGCGATGACTTCCACGATTGGGAATTTTGAAAAAGAATCGACCAGCACCAACATGTGCCGACCGTCCGGGAAGCTACCAAAGTCAATGCTGAGTTGGGCCCACGGGGCGTGAGGTGCCTCTTCCGTGAGGACAGGTGCTGGGGCAGGGTCTCCACCCGTGATCGTACAGGCGTGGCAGGACCGGATCATATCTTCCACCTGGCTGTCCATCGCGGGAAACCACACTTTACTCCTCAAGCGGGCCTTGGTTTTAGCCATCCCTTGGTGTCCCACGTGGGCTAGACTCAGGGCTCGTTGCTGAAGGCTTTCGGGCATGACGATGAGGTGTCCGCGTAGCACCACTCCCTGGTCTCCGATACTCAGTTCATTTCGTACCTGCCACAACTGCTGCCGGGCATGACTCACCTCCGGCCGGAGGCAAGATGCGCCATCAAGAAAATGGGCCCAGTGACTCCCCTCGAGCGCTTGTCTAACCCTCACGAGGGTCTCATCCTCTGCCGTGGCGTCACCAATTTCCTGAAGTGACATATTCTCCGGGCACGACGCTTGGCTGATCATGTGTACGATCTCCTCTACCTCTTCTCCTTCGTCAGGGAGGGCCTTCGGTGTGATGACATCAGGATGTCGCGACAGGTAGTCGGCGGGATTGTGTGCACCTGGCCTGAACACCACCTTAAACCGGTAGCCCTGCAACTGGACAGCCCACCGTTCGATGCGCGGGGGAGCAAGCCGTGACGTCCCCGCAAAGAGGGGCAGGAGGGGCTTGTGGTCCGTGACTACTGTGAATTCCTGTCCACATAGGTAGAGGTGAAAATGCTGGCACGCCCATTTGATGGCCAAGGCTTCTCTTTCAATTTGTGCGTACCTGGTCTCAGTGTCCGACAGGGCCTTGCTAGCATAGGCAACGGGTTTCCACTCTTCGGGTCCGTACTCTTGTAGCAGGACGGCACCCAACCCTACCGGGCTGGCATCAACAATCAGTTCAGTGCGCCGACGTGGCTGGAAGTAAGCCATGGTGGTGTCATCCAACAGGCCGGTCTTGATGGCCTGGAACGCTTTGTTGGCGGCTGCAGTCCAGTCCCATTTCTGATCAGCACGTGTGAGGGCTCGGAGGGGTTCCGCTATGTCCGCTAGGTTCGGGATGAACCGGCCACAGTATGTGGCCATGCCCAGAAAACTGCGGACCTCCGTTTGACTCCGCGGGGTGCTGGCTGCTTTGATGGCTTCTGCCTTTTTGGGATCAACCTTCAGGCCTTCCCTCGTAAAGACGTAACCAAAGAAGTCCACTGACTCCTGGTAGAAGGCACACTTGGCGCGATGGAGGGTCAGGCCACTGTCGGCGAGTCTTTGCAAGGTTGCCCTCAAGTTGGCGTGGTGTTCCTCGAGGGTCGTAGAGTAAACGAGGATATCATCACTCAGGTTGATCACCCCCCGAAGACCAGATAGTACCTCTCGAATGGCGTTTTGGAAAACCTCAGCTGCCGACGAGACTCCGAAACTGAGCCGGGTGTAGCGACGCAGCCCCACGTGCGTCGAAAATGTAGTAATGTACCGGCTAGCAGGCTCTAACTCCAGCTGATGATAACCAGAGTTGAGGTCCAGTTTGGAGAACCACTTCGCCCCGTTGAGATCAGCTATGATATCATCCATGGTAGGAGTGATGTGCCTCTCGCGCTTCACAGCGGTGTTGGGGAGTCTCATGTCCACGCAGAGACGTATGGCCCCTGGCTGCTTCGGTTTGGGGGCGACTACCAGCGGTGAGACCCAGGGTGTCGGGCCCGACACTTTCTCGATCACCCCCAACTCTTCAAGCTTGCGAAGCTCTTCCTCCACTTGAGGCCTGAGGTTGAAAGGCACTCGCCAGTGCCTGAGAGCAACAGGTTTCACGGTCGCGTCGATATGCAACTTAAACTTCTTTCCTCGGAGCTTGCCGAGGCCCTTGAACAGTTCGGGGAAGTCTTTCAGCATGAAATCCGCGTGAGCTTGGTGCACTTGGTTGGCGAAAAACACCAGTCCCAGGTCCTCCGCTGTGTGGCAGCTCAGGAGGGTGCCCTTCTTGCCCTCCGTGATGTGGAACTTGGTCACGGTGGAGTATTCTCCGTTGACAACGGTGGTCTGGATCACTCCCCGAAGGGGCATGGGTTCCGTCCCTCCATAGGTGTAGATGCGCGCCGCAGACGGTGCCAGCGATGGTTTCGGGGACATGCGCTCGTATTGGTCCGAGTCCATGACGTTCACGGACGCCCCTGTATCGATCAGCGCGTGGACACTCGTCCCATCAACCGAGACGGAGCACATGGGAGGCGGTCGTCTTCTCGTGGAGGCCCGACTCACATAGGAGATGACATACACTTCGTCGTCCTCATCGTCCTCGTACCTGGGCCGGCGGTCTTGAGCCTCTGTGTCGGGAGGGGGTCTCTCCTGGTCGAGGGACAGTTGCCTGACACGCTGTGTCACAGCTCTGGCGCGCGGGCCCGCTGACCGAAATTTCCCTCCTCGGCAGACGGCGGCGAAGTGATTAAGGCGTCCGCACTTGAGGCACGTCTTGCCTTTGGCGCCACACGTGGCAGATGCCGGGTGATCGTCGCCGCAGTACCCGCACTGACTACCTCTCGGCGGGCCGCCTCGGGGCCTTGCGGGCGTGAATCGTCTGTGTACTACGTCCACTCGTTCTTCTTTGATGGTCGGGGTCCTCGCCACCGACGGGGCGATCACCGGGGTGCGCAGCGCTATTTCCATCTCCTCTGCGCGGGCATCGGACAGTTCATGTGATCTGGCTAGGATGAGGATCTCGTCGAGAGTGATTCCCGGTTGCCTCAGTATCAACTTCCTCAGCAACTTGGACTTGCAGCCAACAATGATCTGATCCCTGATTTCGTCACGAGGATTGGTGAACGGACACGTGCTCGCAAGCCGTCGGAGCCGAGAGTAGTACATGTCAACCGACTCAGAGTCCATCTGCCAGGCACGTTTGAATTTGAACTTTTCAAAATCATTGTTCAGCTGCGGATCAAAATGTGCATTGAGGGCCGCTACCGCGGCGTCGTAGTTGTCCTCTGGCCCAGTATTAGGGAGCGACTCAAACAGATCATAGATTTCTTGGCCCCCATACAGGATGAGGAGCGACCTCTTCACAGTTCCATCGGTCTCTCGGGTGCCTTTAAAGTACAGGTTGAGGCGACCGACCCATGCTTTCCAGCGGCTGGCAGCCGTCGCTGGGTCCGCAGATTCGCTGAACGGCGGAACTGGTGCTGCGCCAGCATGCTGATGCGCGTGAGGCGCAGTTGCGAGGGGGCCCACTGGCGCTATTGCCCCTGCTTGGGCTTGCTGTTGTTGGGCTGCAGGCACACCAGGTGGCGGCTGGACCGCCTGTTGAGGGGGCTGGCCAGCCCCGTCTTGGGCCGCACCGTCCTGGTTCATGGCGCGGTGTCACGCAGGCTGTGTAGGTGCTTTCCGGGCTTGTGCGTCGTGCGGACGTGCACAGGATACAGGGCGCAGTTAGGGTGTGCGCAGGATGCTGGGAGCTATGGGCGGGAGCAGGTGTTTGCAAGTTCTTGTCGCTGCCAATGCTTGATGAGCAGCACTCAGTGTATGGTGTGCCCCTCGACGTGTGATGACCTCGCCTGATTCCCTTCTGTATTTACTTTATTTTATTTTTTTTTCCAAACTTGTCTGTTGGTGCGCAGACAGCGTGTTGCTCCACGCGCCTTCCTTCCCCCAAAGTAGAGTCAGTCTGAAGGCCTCCTCTGCACAAGGCGTGCGGGCCCACGTGGCAGCAGCGAGGATGAGCGCCAGCGAGCTGCGGAGACAGGAGCAAGGCGGGAGGGGCCAGAGGAGGCGCTCCGCACGGCCTGTCGCCGGGAAGAACAGGCGGAATCTCCGCAGGCCGCAGACACGTGGTGCGACGTCAGGGATCCGGGGAGCGGCAGCAGCAGTCGAACCTCCTCCGCGCAGACACACGGGAGGAGGCGAGGCGGGGCCGCGCAGGCGGGGCAGATGGCAGGCACACTCACCCGCAGGATCCAGAAGCAGCGCACCGGCTCCACGAGTCCCGCCGGCTGAAGGCGCTCCCTCACGGGAGACGCGTGGGCGGGCCTCGACAGGCAGGGAACCGGCACACCAGCGGGCGGGCACCGCAGCCGGAAGCAGACAGCAGAGCGGCAGGCCGGGGCACCGGGCACACGTGGGGAGAGAGAGCCCTCTCGTCGCCAATGTGGTGTTGTGGGGTAAGGCCTCACACTTGTGATTCGCACTTTAATAACTGGACACAGACTCTGTTAGGTGGTTAGCCGGAAAGACCCCGAGCGGTCTTCCGCTTGTTTATTTATACCAAGGGGCGAGCCCGCCCCAAGGTTGCGTGTGCGTGCGTGCTAGAAAGGACACATTGTAGGGGAGAGCTCGGGTGGCTCTCTACATCTACCACGGATCTGCACCGGCAAGGAGTTCCACAGCCTAGCTGCCAGATAGCGGAATGAACGCCCTCCCGCCTGGCTGTGCATAACCCGAGGGACAGCGACCAACTACCGGTCCGCTGACCGCAACCTGCGGTGCCGAGCACCATAAACCACTGGTTCAAATGAGGCACTGGTTATGGGGAGTAGTATTCTCATAGGAAGGACTTTCCCTTTCATGTTCACCAAACTTGGAAAGCCACACGGGAGATTCATTACAATTTCTAAATATTTAAATAGCCACATACTGATGTGCTTTACTGCCTCCCCTTTATATCTTCAGCTAATGAGATCTGGTCTGCTTCACTCCACACCTGGGATGCTCATAGGAGGGGATTTAAAGACAGTAATTGATTGGACCCAAGATGGGAAAGCCATTGCACACATCACACTCGCCTGACCTTCCTACATGATTTTGTGGCTTCATGTGGTGTATGCACTCTCCCACTCAAGGGGAATTCAGCTTCAAAACTGCTGAGAGATGAGCCAAGAATTGGTGGGAACGGACACTTCTATGAGTAGGTCATAGATACAGATGTAACCCGCTACACAAAAGATATTGTTATCTTGCAAAGACCTGGGTCTGATCTCAGTCAGGCTTGAGTCCTAGCGAATTCACTCAGCCTTTTATGCTTTTGAGGTCAATAAATGAGTATCACTGAGTTAGGTACAAAAATATACAAGTGTTGCACTGACTTGGAATTTGTTTTCACATAGCTATTTTCACATATGGATATGTCAAGGCTTCTTCAGGCTTTCTGAGCCTGTTTAGTCTGGAGCCCATGTATAGACGTGAATCAGCCTAAATCTATCTTAAATTATTTAAAGGGGTGGAGGGGATTTTTTGCATCATGTCATAGGAGATATGTAAAAACGTGTATGTTCTTTGAATTGTGTGTCACAAGAACTTTTGCACATAGGCGCTTGAAGTTGAGGTGCAGGGGGTGCTGCAGCACTCCCTAAATAACCATCCTGGAGTTCAGAGGATGAAAGAGCAATAAAAAGGCCTTAATTTTTTATCTTGTCACATTTGCTGTATTTTCCCAGGCCGAGGTCAAATGTCAACTTCTGACCAATTGCTGCTTATTCTTTTAACATAGGGTTTGGTGTTTACTTTTCTTTCTGACTGCAACCGTAAAGGATTTTGTAATGTCAACTATTTGACTTTATTTCATGAAAACAAGGAGTGTGAAAGTAAAAGATGATGGTTGTCAGTTTTTTTAACACACAACATTTAAATACCAGTAAAATAACTGTACAAATATTTCAAAATATATCAACGGTAATAAAAGCACAAATGAAGCGCATTTTTTTTAAAAATTCTGAAGTGTGATGGACACACAGATTTTAACAGGGTCAAAACAAAACAAGACACTTTACTTAGTAATGTAGAAATTGTGAATATTTACTGAAAACCGATTTCCATTCACAATTGTTTGCACGCTGTGTAGTTTTATCAGTAAAACAGAATGTGAGAATTTGTGTCTATTTCAATAGAAAATGTGCTGACTGTAACTGACAGTGCTCTACTACACCATTCTTTAGTAACATGTTTGTGTCAGTGTGCTCACAAATTCACCACCGGTTTCATACCTCTCCCGTACCATTCTCCTGCTGATTGGCCATGGCTCATTTGCTATATTTTAATATTTCTGCTTACAAAAAAGTTTTAACTCTCCCTCGGCAGGCCAGGAGAGCAAGAGTGAGGTTGGAGCTGGGACTCGCCCATCCAGACATTATATGTTCTGGGGACATAATAAAATAATATATCAGCACTTTGCATGCCTCAGCACCCTCACTGAAAGCACAAATCAAAACTATCTTTGAAGAAGCAGGCTCGCCATGGCAGGCACAGTGGCAGCGGCCACAGGCCGACTTGAAATAGAAGTTTGAAATCTGTATAACCAGGACATCCTGGTCAGAGCCTGGAAAAAGACAGTGAATGCACAGGTTAAGAACCTATCATTTGAAAGGGACCTGGAAAGTCTACACCACCAATCCAGTCGTTCTGCACTGGATGCCTCCACATCTTGGGCAAACCCTACTTTGAGCAAGCACTGACTCGGAAAAGTATCACCTACATGCGACTGCTCGCATTGCCTCTCATGGAGTCAATCCAGCCTGGGCCCGGCGGGACAACTCAACCGCTTGTCGTCTTTGCAGCTACAAATGCAAATCCTGGCTTCATCTGCTCGGCTGCTCTGCTGCTGTATAAAGACGGCAAGTGAGCGACATCGCCTGATAATTCCAATTTGTAGGTCTTATGGGCTTAGACACTACAGAGAAGTCTCAGATCCGTGTTTCTCGCCAACACAACACAAACCGCGGCCAGACTAGGGAAATTTATAGACGTAATTCGGGCCCCACTGGCACAAACCACTAAAGCTACTAGCAGCAACTAGCTGGCCACAAAGCCCGAACGACAACGATCAAATGATCTGCATAGCAAAATAAATGTCTGCATCAGCAACAAAACTAGAGTCTTGCTTTGGATCTCACGCAACACAAATCCCAGGCATATAAGGAAATCAATGCGTTCAAGATCAGAAGATTAAATAAGCACGTCAGACAAGTCAACGCATGAACCCCGCACCGAAATGAAGGAAATATCCGGTAACCAGCCGCGGGCCGTGGAGGGAGTTACGGTGGGGCAGGGAGGCGGGAAGGGGGAGGGGCAGGGTGGAGGGACCTAAAAACCGGCATATGGATAATTGCAGGTAAGTACACAATTTAATTATTAAAACGAATTAAAACGAATTTCGTAGCGCGCACTGCATCGCGCACTACATATATAAATAACACAGGCTAAAATGTGAATACTCATCTGATGCTTCTAAATAGTTCTACCCCAGTGTACCGAACATAAGTGTAGTACGAGGTAAGAAGTAGGTGATATTTTGTATAGTATAGTTTAGGTATAGTTTGTATTTGCCAGAAGTCCCTCTAGGTTCTAGTCTGCTCCATACCTTAGAATGAGACAGGTTTTTCAGGTCTCAATCCCTAACACTCCGCAAAGGGAGTCAGAAACACTGAAAGCTGGATTCTCTGCAAGCATTATGACAGCGTATGGTCAGTGCGTCAGGCGGGGACTCGAATTCCTTCCGAACTTGCTGTGGCAAGCCGTATTGAGCTGAGTAGCCGAGCCATGCCGTTGTTTGCCAGGGTAAGTGAAGGTATATTTATACCTGGAAGGTGAATGAACCCCTAAGAAATAGTTGTTCATGTCAAGTTACATAAATCAATTGGTTGTTGACAAGGTAATAAATTGTCTCTGGAAGAGTTCAAAGAGTTCTGTTCTCTACGAATAGTCCTACTGTAAGCAAATTACTTTGCCAAAAAAGAAAAATTCAAATTTGGAAAAAAAATGTATCATAGGAAAAAGTTCCAAGTTTTTAGTCTTTGTTTTGAAAAATTAAGGCCAAATTCAGAGTCTTCCTGGGACACTGTGTGCTGAATCAAAAGTCAGTGTCTAGCATTGTAGGTGAAAGTTGGATTACCTCGTTTAGAAGATTAACCGCACATAGATGCGAAGCATCGCCTTCAGCATTGGAAGCATCAGCAATGTCCGCTGTCCGATGCAGCGTAGATACCGGCATATATGAAACGTTTTTGACGTGGTTTTCTTGGACTAGCAAGAAATCCCTAAGGTCTGCGCCTTCTTTAAGTAAAGATAAGTGTTGTTTCACATCCTCTAGTGTAGATTTCTGGAGCCAATCAAGGCACAATTTTCCTACACTGTATGTTGTTACTACCCCTGGATGCGGTCTTTGAACATAATGTGGGTCTGGCCTATTGAAAGTAAAACCCTGTATTTTGTTCAGGAAACGTTCTTGACAGATGTTTGTGTCTGTGGGCCAGAGCAACCATTTTGCCCATTCAGGAACTGATCTGTTGTGATGCAAAATAGTATGTAGTCGACCTCCCCCTGTGTAGTGCTATTACTTGCAGGTACAGATATGGATGGAGTGTTCATGTCTTTGATCTTGGCTAACCCAAGGCAAGACGTTTGTTGGACAGTGTCATTCAAAAACATTATTTTCTGCGGGATGATATAGGCTCTACACAAAAGCTTCTATCCCCTGCACTTGCTAATCTTTTGTACCCCAGACAGATTTTGTGCATATTGTGTCTTTCCAAAAGTCAAAACCCTGTCTAGACATTTGAGCAATAAAGGCTGCATAATAAATCTGTTTTGTATTGGTTAACATACTTTTCATTTCTGTTTTGTTCACATTTTTTAAGTATTCTGGATTGGATATGTTGAACCCTGAAAAATATTGAAACTTCAGTGCAAACATTTTTGAGCTGCCCTTTGGTGGTGTAGGACAATGTTCCCATTGGTTATACATAAAAACATTTCTAGGTGATGCAGTTTTATGCAAGAAATGATGACCATAGTGGTAGTAACAATAAAGCTGTTCATAGTCTGATGAACCCTATAAATAATCATGATAAGAGAATGCAGCTGATCTTTCTAGATCAGACATAATGTTATTAACAGTCTTGAAGTCCCAATCATCAGAAAAGGTACTAGAGGTAGTAAAGTCACTTAAAGAGATTTTAAATAAGTGTGGAATCTTCAAAACTTCCAATGGGCCGAATATGTTGTATTCAGTTTTGTCCCAAACTGTACCATCTTGTATAGGAACGGCTGTGATGTTCACTGATGACAAGTCTCTTGCTTCACGATGGGATGATTTGTGTGTTTTCAGAAGTAAGTTCACTATTTTACTTGCTGTGTCCATTTGAATATATCTTCCATTTATCAGCATACTCATAGTCATTACTAAAGCTAGTCAAAGCAGAAAGAAAAATATTCCAGAAACAATCCATAGTTCAATCCATGGTGAAACCAGATACGTCTTTTTCAGGAGATGAAAAAAGTCTGTTGCTTGTTCTTTGAAAGTTTTTTTTTTTAAGTTTCAAAAACCTTTATTGAGGTAGAAAAAAAAGAAAAAATTTAACAAACAAATGACACAGGCCTGTGTCTACATCCGTCGAACGGCCGGCAACTTATATAGCAGTAAATAAAGCAGAGTCATCTTAAGCGGTAGTAGAAATACACAGCAAGTCGCCTACAACGACTTTGGGCCGGCCGCGTCAAGCAATTAATATGACAATGGAGATACGGGCAGTGACACAAAAAAACAAAAGTAAAAAGATTTAGACAGGGATACTACGTTTGCAGTGCAGCCACATTTCAACTTTATATATCAGCATGTGGCAAGTCGTGCTGTGTGTACTACCCTTCCGAGTCATCCAAAGAAAACACACATGTGAAAGCTATGGGAGCAGCCAATAGCACATACAAATGCCGCAAGCTTCGTCCACCTCAGCAATCACGCCTATTAGCAGTCAGCCAGATCTGTCCATCACTCGCGCCCACGCATGCGTGCGTTCGAGCGGTCAACCTTCAGCATGTACCTCCAGGTCTTCAGGAGCCTCCATCTTCCTCAGGTCCATCCGCCAAGTAGGACAGCAGCGGCGCCCAGATATCTCTGGGTCCGGACGCCACAGACAGCAACTCTGCATAAACAGCAGCCTGTTCCTGGCAATAGACCATGTCCTTCAGCCAATCCTTGAACTTGGGTGCTCTTCCCCTGCCCCAACGACAAGCTAGGCGTCTCTTGGCCATCAAAAGCGCTAATGCTATGTATTTACGATGGAGTAGGGTAAATTTTTAACATAGCTCAAGATCGCAATCAATGGTGTGGCCTGTAGTTGCACACCGGTCATCTGGCCCAGAGCCTCAAATACATGTTCCCAATATCTCTGTACCTCGGGACAATTCCAGGCCAGGTGCAGAAAATCTGCCTGGGGCGCCTTACATCTGTCACACCTGTCTGAGTCCCGCAGTCGGAGTCTGTGTAGTCTGGCCGGTGTATGATATAGTCTATGCAAGTACTTGTAATGGATAATTTGCAATCTACTGCTAGCTGAGATCCATTCAGTCTGTGAGCAACAATACTCCCACTGCTCGTCCGTGATGTCCGAACCCAGATCCTCCCCCCAGTGCAGGCGGGAAGCCAGGCTATCAACCTCACGGTGCGTCTGGACTACACGGTATATCAGGGACACTAACCGTTTCGGCGCTGTCTGCTGGAGGAGCGATTGTAATGGCGCAAGTGACGGGGGTTCGCGCGGGAAGTCAGGGTGTAAAGTTCTACGCCCTTGCTTAAGCCTAATATATAGAAACGCATCTAAGGGAGTGCGTTGAGCGTCTGCAAAAACAGTGTCTGACTCTCGGAACTGGCCCTCCGCATATAGGTCCCCACAGGTGTGGATCGACCTGCGGTCCCGTAGTCTATGAAAGAGAGTCTCCTGCAAAAGAGACATTTTGGGATGATATGTGATAGGCAGCAGCGGGGAGTAGATCATGGGGGCCCCTAGGAGCCGCGCTATATTAGTCCACGCTGAGATAGTGGCCTGTACAGTAGTGTGTGTGCGTTCCCGAGCAGGCACCTCCATATATACAGCCCCATCGATCGGTATCGGGTGAACAAGCCAATGCTCTGCTGCCAGCTGTGGCATGTATCGGTGTTGTCGGACCCAAAAATATAGATAATGGGCCTGCGCGCTCACATAGTAGAGTTCAAAGTCTGGGATCCCAAAACCCCCCCGAGGAGTAGGGCCTAGTCAGAACTGTCCACTTCAATCTGGCCTGCTTACCTCACCATACCAGTGTAATCATTTCCGTTTTGAGCATTTAAAAAAAATGCTGACCAGGGTGGTATGGGATATTCAAAAAAAGGTAGAGCAGCTGTGGTAGAATCACCATTTTAATCAACGAGGCCCTGCCTGCCATAGAGAGTGGAAGCTTTATCCATTTCTCCACTTTCTCCGTTATGCGGGCTGACGCCACTCCATAATTGAGTCGCATTAGCTCATCCTTCTGTCTTGTAATCCCTATACCCAGGTATCGTACCTCGTCTGCACACCATTCTAGGGGGTAATCCAAGGGAAAGCGCGGAACTGAGTCAGTCAGCGGGAAGAGACATGATTTCCCCCAGTTGATTTGGACTCCAGAGAGGCGACCAAAGACAATAAACTCGCGTAGGATAACATTTAAGTTAGTCTGAGGGTCTCTCACATAAAGAGTGATGTCATCCGCGTACATCGATACCAATATTTGTCTCAAGTTGCATCGCAAGGCCATGTCATTATGCCGTTGTCGTAAGCGCGCCGCCAACGGTTCCTTCGCCAGCGCAAACAGCAGTGGCGACAGCGAGCAACCCTGACGAGTGCCCCTAGTAATCATAAAGCTTTGCGACATGTGTCCATTGATCAGTACCTTGGCCCCTGGTTTACAATACAGTAGTCGGATCCACAGGTTATGGGAAGTGGCCCTGCCCGGAACGAATCCAGACTGATCCGGGAGGATCAAATGTTCTAAGAGCAGGCTCAGTCGGTTAGCAATCAGTTTGGCCAAAATCTTGGCATCACAATTCAATAGTGAAAGAGGTCGATATGACCCACACAGGTGAGCAGGTTTATCAGGCTTCAACAGTGAAATGATAAGAGCCTCCCTCATGGAGGGGGGTGGGAGCCAACCTCTAACGATTCTTCATGTACTTCTCTCAGTATGGGGGCCATCAAATCTATATATGTCTTGTAGAATTCTACTGGAATGCCGTCCAGGCCAGTGGCCCTTCCAGACTGCATGCCCATAATCGCTTCCCGAAATTCGTCCAACTCAAACGGTGCATTGAGAAACGTTCGATGTACGTCACTCAACCAACCTAGCGTAATATCACCAAGGTAATCCTCTAGGCCTGAGTCTCGCTCCCCAGAAGTGGTATACAGGGTGGTGTAATGCTCGGTAAAGGTCTCAAGGATATTGGCATTGTCCCAGCAGCGCGTACCGTCAGCCCTCTCTAATTCTATCACATAGTTATTGTAGCGTGGCATCCTGATCACATCTGCCAACATTTTACCTGGACGCTCTCCTTCTCCAAACCTGCGAGCCCTCCAGTGTTTGCCCCGGAATCTTGCCTCCCTATCTGCCTCTTCAGTGTATTCAGTGAGCTTGGTTCTAAACTCACGTTGTGTGTCCTGGTCCTGGTTGGTCGTTAGTCTAGCCTCCAGAGTCTGAAGCTCGCGCCCCAATCTATTGAGCGTAGTAACAATATCCCTGAGTACTCCCATGCCCTTAGAGATGCAAAAACCCCACAGTGTAACTTTAAATGCTTCCCATATGGTTTCTACACTTTGCACAGAGCACTTATTCCGTAAGAAGAAGTCATGGACTTCCTCGCGTAATTCCTCTTGAAAAAACGCATCCAGAAGCATGCGCAGGTTGAGGCGCCAAGTGCTGCGGGGGGGGCGGGGGTTAAAGTCTGCCGAAGAGAGTGTGAGCTTGACCGGAGCATGGTCTGAGTACGTCCTCGCTAATTGGTGCACATCACTGATCGCCAGTGCCAGTCTTCGGGAGAGCAGCCACAAATTTAAGCGGGCCCAGGACGCGGCATGCGCTGTGAAATGTGTCCCTTCGCGTGCGTGAGGATGTGTGTGTCTCCATGCGTCTAATAACTGGTTGTCATGTAGGATGCCATTTAGTGCGCTGCTGGTTCTGCTGTGGTGATGCGGAGTAGGATGGGGCCTATCCAGTTGCGGGCCATAGGTAAAGTTGACATCTCCGTCCCACATGATGTGATCAGAGTCAATATCCCTTATCGCCTGCCATAGGGAGACAAAATACTCCGGGTCATCTACATTTGGTCCATAACAACATACTAGTGTGATTGTTTGCCTACCGAGGTGTCCCCATGCTAAGCAATACCTCCCGTGTTCATCAGTCGATGTACCTGCTAAGTGAAAGGGTACCCGCTTTATAGCTGTGCCCCTAGCATAGCTAGAATAGAACGAAAAGATTCTATGCATAGCCCATCTGGATGCGAAGGTGGCTGCCCTCAGGGGCGTGAAGTGTGTTTCCTGCAGCATCTCTATGTGAACATTGTGCCTATCAAGGTACGCCAGTATATTTCTCCTCTTCCTCAGGTCTCCTAGTCCCCTGACATTCCACGTAACAATGTTCAAACATGTCTCTGCCTCTTTAGTCATATGTAGACAGCATAAAACAACCAATTGAAGAGCTGCTGCACGGTCCAAGGGGCCTGCATGCAATAACCATGTCGCAGTGTAGGAGTCTCTGTCACTTTCGTGCCCAGCTTATACATCATGTCTACCGTAATCTCCAAGTGTCGCATCTGAAAAACCCACAAAACAATCCCATCCCCTCGACCCCCCCACCTCCCCCACCCACTGAAGCACCCCAATCATGCCAGTATCTTGCTCCCACCCACCCTCCCCAACAATCCCTCAACAAAATCAAAAGGAACACTTCCCCAATAAACCAGCGATGCCGTAGCACCATAGGGGAATTCCCTGTAGGGGTCATCCATAGGTGGTTACACAATGCCCCCCCGCCACCAGGCCAGAACCCAGCAAGCGCCAGTGCCCTGACAGGAAGCTAGGGGTGCCTGGTGAGCTAATCTCGGAGCCCCTCGTGTCCTGACAATCGGTCAACATAGTCAATCCTTAATTTAACAGTCACCCCTCAATGCAATACGTAGTCCAATGAATCCACGCCATTACCAGTGTTCATGTGTGGCAGGGCGTTGTGTGGGTTTCACTCGCCTTCATCTCTGTCAGGGGATTCCCGTTGATCTTCAGCAGTCCCAGCAGCCCTATTTGTCCATTCTTGAGGACAATCTGTCCACTTTGTCCACTATGGTGGCGAAGCCTTGACGGACCTCGCGAAGGATATCTTGTATTTCACTGGATTGGCCCGCAGCGCCGTCTTGGGACCCACTATTCGTGGCCGGTTCCTGTGTTCCTTGTCCTGCCCGAGGGGGCTTTTTGGTGGCAGCAAACGAGAGCTTTGGTTGTCGGGTTTCAATTTTACCCATGGCCACCCCACTATCCAAGGTTGCGCACGATCAAAGACGCTCCAGTCAATTCTCGGTCTCTGGGGAAAAAGGAGACGCCTTAGCTGGGCAAACGCCAAGGCATGCACCTATGCTCCTTGCTGTGCGTCTGACAGTGTGCAACACCCTGTTATCTCCACCGGAGGGTCTTGTTCGTTAATGCTTTGCGGCTGGGGGGGAGGTGTCCGGTGGGGTCTCCCTTCGTATTGACGCGGTGTTGTGCATGTTGCAGCTGTCAACCGGCCACGGGCCCCTCTCTCACCAGGTGCGCAGCCTCACCCCCCTCTCAGGACGTCCAGCCTCTGTTAACGTGTCTGATGCAGTGATATCAGACTACCGCGGCCTGTGTGCGCAGGGTCTTGCCTGCCCGAGCAGACCGCGCGCACCAATGGTGGTGCTACACAACGCATGCACTGCCAGTCTAATGCCAGTCCGCCTCCGGTGCGTGTACATACAGCCAGAAGGTAAGAGGTGGGGGTCAATGTATATTCCTCCTCCCACCTCGGGTGCCAGTGCCGCAGCACTGTCTCTGTCTCTCAGTAAGGTGGCCGAGTAGCTTACTCACAGGGTCTCCTGCAGCAAAGAGGCAACAAGTCGTCCCCTGATTACGTTCTGCCCAAGAGTCTCAGAAATATGCAAGCTTGAACGTGCAGTCACTGTGGCGGGGGGAGGGGGCAGAGGGAAAGCAACGGAAGCGAGCCAGTTCTCAGCGACCCTGCCTTATGTCACCAAGTTCAGTCGCCAACAATAGGAGGCCTGCAAATGGTTTATCAGCTGCGTGCCCCCTCGCCTCTCTCTCACCTCTCCACTGCCACCGGCGGGGGCTGTGTCTCGGTTCTCCACCTCCGAAAGTGCAGTCAGTGTCACAGTCTCCTTCCCAAGTCGGAGCGCTGTAGGCGGCAGCCGCACGCCCAGGGACAGGTCCCAGCGCGGCCTGTGAGTCACGCAGGCAGCCGCGGTCTCTCGCAGTCCGGCGGTTCAGGCAGTAGAGCTCCACGGACCCAGTCGGCAAATCTTTGCGCGCTGTTTCCGGGCAGGGACTGCAGCCAATTCGCTCGAAATTCCCCCCCAACACGTTGGGGATGCTGCACTAGCAAACGATCGCCATAGCACCTCCGAGGGACACCTTTAAGTAGGATAAATGTAATATATTGGTCATCGGGCGGCTGGAGCCTCACTCACGAGCGGCCATCAGCTAGTGCGCCACCTAGCGCCCCCTTGTTCTTTGAAAAGTTATTTGTGCTGGCGTCGTTTCAGGTTCACTGGGATCCTCGGAAAACGTATCAAAGTTCATGAAATAGCCATAGGTAGTTCTGTCAATGGTTGGAATTGCATCAGGATTCGTTGAAATCGCTGGAACCGGTTGATCACTTGTTACTTCATTGTAGACAGGTGTATCAGGACAAACAGTTATTTGGGTTTCAAGAGGAATACGTTCCATAGCATTGTTGCTTAGTCCTTCATTTCTCACTTCTGACTCCTCAAAGGTGATGAATCTCTCAGTTTGAACCTCTTGTATAGTAGCTAGAGGAGTGCGTCTGCTATTTGGTCGGAGTCCACATGGCCTTCTGCTTAGTATCTGCCACATAGTGTGGTTTGATGAGGTAGATGGACACAAATCTTTTCTCCTTTTTTCCAGCAAGGGGCGGCAAAAATACTGTTCTTGATCCGTGGATTGCTAGGACAGGTACTGGTTGTTTGTAAGAAGGCCCAAATTCCTTGTTGTCCGCGATCTTCTCTCTGCCTAGATCCCCAAGCTTTGGGATCCAGACAGGCCTTGCTGGGACGGCCGGATTTTTCCCAGTGGTGGTTGGCTTCAGGAACACATTGCTTTGTCTCATTCTTAGTTCATTTAGTCCTGTAAAACAGCCAAACAATCTTTGATATCAAAATGGTTTCTTTTCCACCACTGTGTCATGACAATCAAGATCTGGAACCAACATTCTTGTACCAAATAGGATCTCATATGGAGTGACACCCCCTAGAGAACTTCTTGGCAAATTGTTTAATGAGCGTTGGACACCATAAAGATGTTTGACCCACCCATCACCCGAACCTAATACTCTAGATGTTATAGACCGCTTTATGTCCTGTTTTTTTCTTTCCACAACAGAATTTCCTCAGGATGGAATGGAGAAGAGTACTTCAATGCTACGCCCAAACTGGCCATGGCTTCTTTGTAAGCCCGAGAGCTAAACGCAGGGCCCTGATCAGAGTGTAGTGTGTCTATTGCGTATGTGCCGATAAAGACTTGCAAATCTTTTATAACAGTTTCGAGTGTCAGCCGAGCGCTGAGGCCACATCCATAGGGACCTTGACTTAGAGTTTGTGGGACTGCATTCGTCCAAAAAGGACGCCTGCACTTACATAGTCTAATGATGTCTAACAATGGTGTCTGTACTGGGCTGGCTACATCGTAGCCAGGTGTCTGATTGCGTCTGTACTGCGATCTCTATTGCAGTCTATGCATTTATTGATGAATATGTGAATCAGTGTATTCATCCCTGGCCACCAGTACATCTCTTTTAATGGCAATATTGTTTTAGAGATCCCCTGATGTGTCAGACCCTCTCCCAGATGTGCTTCATAAATCAAAGCTGCTCTACATTCCATGTTTGGAATTACCCTAGCCCCCACTCAGATATTCGAGCAAACGGAACGTTGTTGGCATCAATTATATACGAGTATTTGAGTGGAAACTTTTTAGGTAACGCTGCACCGCTGCCTTTGCTGAAAGCATTGGCAGCCAGTAATATTTCACTGTCTATTCTTGTTTTTAAACGAGTGATCGCAGCTACGGAAGCCGTTGCACAGCCCTCTTTCCTGCAATGTGAACACCATCGCGTTGATGACTCAGCGTGTGTATCACAAGAGTGTTTTGTAGTCCATCTCACAACTGAACTACTTGTTCCCAAAGCATTTTATGCTTGATTGTGCCACCTTTTGAATCTTTGAAACAATTTTGAAGCAAATTCTGTAAATATTTATTATATGATTGAACACAGTAAAAAGAATCGCACACTATGAGTGTGGGGAATTCGCGATCCGTATTTTCAAGTGCCAATTTAAATGCTTGTAGTTCAGCTCGCTAAGCTGTACAATCACCTAGAGATTGTGTTTTTGTGACCATCGGTCGGAATTTACCATCGCGCCTACGACCTTCAACGATCGCGCATGCTGCACTAAAGCTTGCTTACTAATCGTAGCGGGTTGTGCTGATCCGTCAATATAAATTACACGGACGATTTAAAGAAAAGATGGTATGATCGAAGGATCATCACTAAAAAAAAATTGGCTTTACAAAGAAAAGAGGTCAATGCTACTGGTGGTGGAAAGAACAGGGCACCTGCTCTTACGGATCTGGAACAGCTTGTGGAGTCCACCCTGGAGCCAGAGAGCATAGTTGGGATTGGTGATGCTGACAGCTCAGCCCGAGCTGCATCAAAGAAAGGTAAGGGACATGTCCATGATTCTTCCCCCCTTGCCAGTCTCCCTCCCCCAATGTGGCTGTGTGTTTCAAAACTCCAGTACAGGCTTCAGTATCCACCAGCAATGCATTATGGGAGTGGTAGTCATTGCAACTTACATCAGTGTAGTCATCATGAAAGTATGTCAGGCATGCCACACACTACAATTAGAGACAGTTGAGGACCATGAAATAGTGTGACTTTATTGTGATTTAATATAGAAATACACGGTGAAAGCACCACTAAGCCACTGTCCATATCTGTCCACAGGCGAGACTTCACGCAAGACTATGCATGAGAGGGAGAAGAGGGCACCCCAAAGGGAGAGGAGTGATGAAGGATCCAGGAATGCAGGGCCCAGCACCGCAAGACCTCCAGCACCCAGTACACAATCAGCTGCCACACCAGAGGCAGGCACCATGCAACAGCCATCATCGCCTCTGCACCATGACTCTCCACAACAGGACCCACAAACACATTCCCCATCAGCAGCCTCAGAGGTGTCTGAAATCTTCAGGCCCAGGAGGCATGATGTTCCCCCGCTACAAATATTTGAAACATCCTCTGATGAGGAAAGGGAGGATGAGATGCAAAATGAGCCAGTGGAGGCAAACACAGCTGGCCCTCCGTCCACTCCTGATACTGTGCACAGAGCCATAAGACTCCGTAGGGTCCGTGAGGGAAGCAGAAGTGGCCATGGTGGCGGTGTCTTCTGTGACCTGGAAACCACGATGGTGAAGGTGCAGCGCCTGCAGGCAAAAGCAATTACTGCAGTTCAAAGACAAATGCGCCACCTGAATAGCAACATGGAGAACATGAACAGGGGGATAACCTCAATGGCGGATAGCATGAGGGGCATGGCAGATGTGGTGAGGGACATATCTCAGTGGGTGATGTCACTTTGTGACGAACTGCATGAAGACCGCACACAGAGGCGCAGGGAGAGGCAGTGCATGCAACAGCAGACAAAGGCCATGAACTGTCTAGCAACAGCAACTTCACTGTTATGTGGCCGTTCTGTTGCAATGCAGGAGGGGCTGGTGCACTGCTGCACAGATCTTACCAGGGGGATGGGGAGAGTAACAACAGCGATGGAAGTGTTCCACTTTCCCCATCACATTTTCTAACTTACTATCTGCACCACCTCAGATATCTTCTTATCCCTGACAAACAACTTGACATCATTTTTAGGTCTCGCCCTGCATAGGAAAAGACCTTTAGCCATCGAGTCGGTTTTTGTCCTAAAAATGTGCACGCGTTCCATTGCCTTCAACGGCAACGCATGCACGGTTGGCGATTCCCTTGCGGGAGCGAGCTTGACACCATATGTTTGTAATTAAATTACAAACACATGGTGCCCGTGGCATGCTCCCGCAAGGGAAACAGGCGCCAGCCCCCTCCTCTCGCCTCTCCCCCTGCTGCCAGCGCGAGGCGCACGCTTTTGTTCAAAGTGTAAGGAGCGCATTGCAGCATTTCTGTTGGGTGAGCTGTTTTATCCCGGTTCGTTTTCAACATCTGTTTCATGGATTTAATTTTTTTTATTGTTGCTGGTTCAATGTAATCCACTTGCGCCAATGACGGGAAGATATCTATGACGCGGATAATTTACTCGTTACAATACGTTTACTAAAAACAGGCAAGATCCAGGTCGAGTTACGCATCTCGGAATAAGCTCGTCATTAATTATGAGGAAAAACCACTCCAGTCATGGCTAGCGAAACCTGTAGTGGTCTTCTCTGACTAGACTGCAGATTAATGGGTCCTGTGCAATTAAAGGTATCTGTGTCACAGAAACCTAGCCAGAAAGCAATGAACCACTCACCGTTCTGGGACATAGAAAACTAACAAGGATGTCATGCCCCACAACATCCTTTCCCGTGATTTATGAATTTGCTTTCTTTCCCAGAGAGCAGCGAAGCAGCAGGTGATTTACTGCAGGCAAAGAACTGCATTCTGTCTTGTGGGTTTTCAGTGGGGTTCTCTTATGATTGCCTTTCCAACATGTGTTTGGTATACACGGGTTTGCCAGCTTCAAACTTCGGTTTAAAGTCAAACAGTTCTTCAATGCAGCCCTTAATACAAGGGCCTCTACATTAAACTACCTTTTCAAACTGCATTTTCGCTCACACACAGGGAAAGCAAACAAAAAGTTTAATGCAGCTCTTAATACAAGGACCTCTACATTAAACTACCTTTTCAAACTGCATTTTCGCTCACACACAGGGAAGGCAAACAAAAAGGTAATTGAAAAGAAGTTATATCGTTACGAAATTCGATTTACTGGGCACAAGGTAGGTGACTCTTTTGGAAATCGGGAATATTAAAGCGAGCAAAAGCCGAAAAATCAAAGACAAAAACTGTATTAAATTGTATCGTACATACGGGCCGTTTTTGAAGGAGAATGAGCCTTGTTTTTTTCCAGCTGAGATTTTTAATGTTCCATTCTATCTGAAAATGCATTTTGGGACCTGGATGAGGACCTTTCAGATTGAGGATTGGGCCTGGTCTTTGTGTGCTGATGGTTGTGTCACCTAGTGTGCTGCTTTCTGTCCTTTGATGGACGGATAATGAGATGTGGGGATGGGTTGGTGGCCACACGGCTGGTTAACAATATACTGCAATGTGTGACTGTCTGTTCTCTCATCTTCAAAGGATTGATTGTGCTGCGCGTGCCTTTACGTTTCACGGAAAAGTTTTGTTATTTGGTTATTGTAAACTCATAGACCTAAGCCATATCGTATGCCTGACAATACTCGATACATGATACACCTAGTTTCTATTCGCCGCCGGACCCCTGGGTTGTCGGCCATGCGGCTGTGTTATCCTATTGACAATGCCTGACCTCTATTTCTGCTGCGGCGGCCCGAACGGGTTGGAGGCCTTACGCCGTGTCATGCTGGAAGTGTACAATAAAGGCCTTTAAAAAAAAAAAAAATGCATTTTGGTTAATTTGCCAATGTATTAGGGGGGCCAGGCATCCCGGTATTAACGGGACAGTCCCCGGGTTTACCAGTTGTCCTGGCATTTGGCTCATGTCCCAGTTTTTTATTTAGAGAGGATTGGCTGATAACAGTGGGAGTCGCGTTTTTATGTTTTAGGTGGGCTTCATAGCAGCTGTTACAAGAATGCAATTTAATTAACAGGTATAACACTGAGTTCAAAAATGTAATTTTGTTTATTTTATATATGCCCTGTGTTTCTGTGTAGATGAACGCTGCTATTATGTGACGCTCGGTTGATATAAAATGGTAACCCTTCTATTTTTGCGAAGTGTCCCGGTTTTCAGATTTCACAATATAGTCACCCTACAACGTCATATCTCAACACTTGAAGGGGGGACCAAGGAGCTATAAAGGTCCAGTGTCCATGCTCCTTATGCCCACATTTAAACCAAAAAAGGACACTGTTCCTATGGCAGGGTGCAAAATGCCCCCGTATGCCTAAAGAAGAAGAAGCATCGGCATGCCTTTGGGACCTTATAAGTGCTTAGCCATGCAACAGTTGATGTTGTTGCACCAAGGATATTGTGCTGCATAACTAAATACTTATAAGGTCCCAAAAGCTAGACCTATTGGATATGCCAATGCTTGTTTTCATTTGTGTCTTCTACAAATAGCACCAAAGCTCTAAATTCCTCTGTTTTGATGGTATGTACTTGTCACCAGTAGGACACTTTACTGATGAGCCACCATCCAGAGTGTGAGAGCTGGGGGTTCTGGAATGTGGAGTGTGGTGGAGAATCCGGAGTAACATACTAGTACATGTGTGTGAAGCATCTTTTCAGAATTGGCGACGACTTGTATGTATGTATGTAACTGAGCTTATAAAGGGCATGGTTACACTGACCAGTGTGTCCCAGCGCCATAGTATCAGCCTACCGCAGCCTCCCTTGCCATCATATATCCCAGTCCCCAGAGCAAAACCTCTCCAGCCTACTCCTAGGGAATAAGTGGGTTTTCAGCTCTTTACAAAAAACCAGCTCTGAGGTTTCCAACCAGAGCGTTAGGGGTAATCTATTCCATAATTGTGCTGCCAGAAAGCAAAACGAAAGCCCTCCCATTCTCGCTCTTCTGATCTTAGGGACTTTCACCTGGCCCGCCCCGCTGGATCTCAATTGCCGGGTCGGATTGTATGGAGTTAGCAGGACTTCTGACACACATGAACCCATCCAGAAACCTCTTTATCGCTGACTCTGATGTTTCACCATGACATACTACATTGTAGGCATTTACAAAGTGTGCTGGCAAGTGACTGTTTATCAATTCATCTTTTCACCTTGTGTGAATTTTAAGAAACTGGGCCAACAGTGTCTTGCTTGTAAGGGGGTGCAAGTCTCTAAATCACTTCTCAACAGATGTAGTGTGTTGAAGTCACTGTAATGCAACACGAGGTGCGGCACATCAGTTCAGTGCATCATAATGCAGGGCATGCATTTGCCGCATCACTGTGATGCACTGCTAATTCAGACATCTAACACGCATGAGGCTGTATGTTAGGACGTAAAGGGCCGCCATCTTAGATTTCCGCAGAAACTGCTGCCATAAACTGCACCTCGCTGTGTTGGGACTCGCACAAAGCAGAAACAAAACCTGTACCACGGGTGCACTTCCGTATTGAGAAAGTGCATCAGAATATAGAAGAACACTGATATTCCTGGAAGTGCATCGGACACTAAACATATCAACCGTGAATTGCCAGCTTCGAGTATGCATTGAAGGAACTTTTCGGTGTGTTACTTATATGCTCAGTACTTCTGTGACACCAGTATATTTAAACATCAATTGGTGATTATCATTGTTATACAATACTTTTGTCAACCCAGTATATTTGAACATCATTGGTGATTATCATTGTTATTCCAGGAATAGACAATTGATCCACCAAGCACTCAAATAATCAAATAAAGTCCACAATTGTATTTTCCTTTTCTTCAAGTTTTCTTTTCTTTAATCTTTAACTTTTCTTCATCCAACGTAATTTTTCAAAACAGCCAACACGTGTTTCGTCTTAGCCAGTCTATGACATACGGACTTCTTCAGGGCTGTAAATAATTGTAATAATCATAATTGTAACCTAAGTCTGAAATAATATTATGTTCAACAGTTTTTTACCTTTAAGAAAACCACCGAATTTCTGTGGGTTGTAGTAAAGACATCACATATAGACCCTAAGCCAAGCATGAAACTAAAGTCACCATAGTGAAATAAAAATAGAGTTGCCAAGTAGGCAAGACCCAATTGTAGATTCCAAAGTTAGGGTAATAACCAATATATCTTAGCTAATTAGACCTACCCTTATGCGGTTCAATTGAATTCTAAGTTCCAATTCAGCGTTTAGCTATAATCAACAAACAACATGGCCCCATTCATAAGCTATAACTTTTTTATCCAGTTAATCTCATATCTTATACATATTGCAAGGTTTCTCACTTAGCTCAGCTTGTACTCAGTAAAGTGTGATCTTGTAGCACGCTCTCATTCTGTAGCCGTAATAGTTAAGTATCCGTTCCCTTGATTCGTTATTCTAAAATAACGAAATACAATAAATATACTAATATTGACATCCTATATCCTACTAATCTTGTTATAACTGTTAATCACATTAGTTACCCGTATTTAGTTCATATCGTAAACTCTGCTGTAAATATCAATCTTGGTCCGTGATTCTGTAAATCAAATGTTACCACACTGAGGGGCTCATTAGGATGGCGGACGGAAGAGCCACCGCGGCCCTGGAGTAGGCGGAAAAACCCTTTTCCGTGTCCGCCTGCCGCGGATACTCCGTCCGCCATATCAGGATAGGAAAACGTGTCTAATTTCCGTCCGCGACGGAAAAGCACGTACCGCCGTCGAACTACACACGACCACGCGGCGGACGGAACACATCCGGAGGCTCCACCGTACGTACTGACGTCTAAGACCGTCCCCCAAATCAAGATGGCGGAAAATACACATAAAACCGCAGCGGAAATACAACCTGTCTGAACACGGCGGATTCCCCACAGCGAAGAAAAGAGACATAGCAGAGAGACCCACCACAAGCTGCTCGCCACCATGGACCCAGCGCTACACGCTTTCCCGATGCTCTTCGCGATCCACCACGTCCTAGTCATGGCCCACCATCGACGCCGACGCAGGTAAGGCACAAACCATTGGCTGCATGGAGGGGAATAGCAGCAAGGGTCGTGACGTAGGGAGGGGGAGTGTCATGTTACCGAAACCACTGATGAGAAGCAAATAGAAATACACATTTGTAGTACGCAAGCATTAATGACAACGACAAACCACGACACATGATTGACTACCTTTATTGCACATAATAGGGGTATAAATACAGTGTATGCGTGAGCATGGGCAAAGTGGGCACCAGAGCATGAACATCAGAGGCAGCATGTGAGAGGGCAGAATGCAGTATCATAACAGCAACAGGGCATTTTGCCCAACAGAGCAGGTACATCATTGGCAGTAAACGAGAGGGCAGGATGCAGTATCAGAACAGCAACAGGGCATTGTGGAGTACAGAGCAGGTACATCATTAGCAGTAAACGAGAGGGCAGAATGCAGTATCAGAACAGCAACAGGGCATTGTGCCCAACAGAGCAGGTACATCATTGGCAGTAAACGAGAGGGCAGGATGCAGTATCAGAACAGCAACAGGGCATTGTGGAGTACAGAGCAGGTACATCAGAGGCAGCATGTGAGAGGGCAGAATGCAGTATCAGAACAGCAACAGGGCATTGTGGAGTACAGAGCAGGTACATCAGAGGCAGCATGTGAGAGGGCAGAATGCAGTATCAGAACAGCAACAGGGCATTGTGGAGTACAGAGCAGGTACATCATTAGCAGTAAACGAGAGGGCAGAATGCAGTATCAGAACAGCAACAGTGCATTGTGCCCAACAGAGCAGGTACATCATTGGCAGTAAACGAGAGGGCAGGATGCAGTATCAGAACAGCAACAGGGCATTGTGGAGTACAGAGCAGGTACATCAGAGGCAGCATGTGAGAGGGCAGAATGCAGTATCAGAACAGCAACAGGGCATTGTGGAGTACAGAGCAGGTACATCATTAGCAGTAAACGAGAGGGCAGAATGCAGTATCAGAACAGCAACAGGGCATTGTGCCCATCAGAGCAGGTACATCATTGGCAGTAAACGAGAGGGCAGGATGCAGTATCAGAACAGCAACAGGGCATTGTGGAGTACAGAGCAGGTACATCAGAGGCAGCATGTGAGAGGGCAGAATGCAGTATCAGAACAGCAACAGGGCATTGTGGAGTACAGAGCAGGTACATCAGAGGCAGCACGTGAGAGGGCAGGATGCAGTATCAGAACAGCAACAGGGCATTGTGGAGTACAGAGCAGGTACATCACAGGCAGCATGTGAGAGGGCAGAAAGCAGCATCAGAACAGCAACAGGGCATTGTGGAGTACAGAGCAGGTCCATCAGAGGCAGCATGTGAGAGGGCAGAATGCAGTATCAGAACAGCAACAGGGCATTGTGCCCAACAGAGCAGGTACATCATTGGCAGTAAACGAGAGGGTAGGATGCAGTATCAGAACAGCAACAGGGCATTGTGGAGTACAGAGCAGGTACATCAGAGGCAGCATGTGAGAGGGCAGAATGCAGTATCAGAACAGCAACAGGGCATAGTGGAGTACAGAGCAGGTACATCAGAGGCAGCACGTGAGAGGGCAGGATGCAGTATCAGAACAGCAACAGGGCATTGTGGAGTACAGAGCAGGTACATCATTAGCAGTAAACGAGAGGGCAGAATGCAGTATCAGAACAGCAACAGGGCATTGTGGAGTACAGAGGAGGTACATCATTAGCAGTAAACGAGAGGGCAGAATGCAGTATCAGAACAGCAACAGGGCATTGTGGAGTACAGAGCAGGTACATCATTAGCAGTAAACGAGAGGGCAGAATGCAGTATCAGAACAGCAACAGGGCATTGTGGAGTACAGAGGAGGTACATCATTAGCAGTAAACGAGAGGGCAGAATGCAGTATCAGAACAGCAACAGGGCATTGTGCCCAACAGAGCAGGTACATCATTGGCAGTAAACGAGAGGGCAGGATGCAGTATCAGAACAGCAACAGGGCATTGTGGAGTACAGAGCAGGTACATCAGAGGCAGCATGTGAGAGGGCAGAATGCAGTATCAGAACAGCAACAGGGCATTGTGGAGTACAGAGCAGGTACATCAGAGGCAGCATGTGAGAGGGCAGAATGCAGTATCAGAACAGCAACAGGGCATTGTGGAGTACAGAGCAGGTACATCAGAGGCAGCACGTGAGAGGGCAGAATGCAGTATCAGAACAGCAACAGGGCATTGTGGAGTACAGAGCAGGTCCATCAGAGGCAGCATGTGAGAGGGCAGAATGCAGTATCAGAACATCAACAGGGCATTGTGCCCAACAGAGCAGGTACATCATTGGCAGTAAAAGAGAGGGCAGAATGCAGTATCAGAACAGCAACAGGGCATTGTGGACAACAGAGCAGGTCCATCAGAGGCAGCACGTGAGAGGGGCCAAGTGCATTAACAGTCCATAGCACTCAACAGGTCCATCAGAGGCAGCACGTGAGAGGGGCCACGTGCATCAACAGTCCATAGCACTCAACAGGTCCATCAGAGGCAGCACGTGAGAGGGGCCAAGTGCATCAACAGTCCATAGCACTCAACAGGTCCATCAGAGGCAGCACGTGAGAGGGGCCAAGTGCATCAACAGTCCATAGCACTCAACAGGTCCATCAGAGGCAGCACGTGAGAGGGGCCAAGTGCATCAACAGTCCATAGCACTCAACAGGTCCATCAGAGGCAGCATGTGAGAGGGCAGAATGCAGTATCAGAACAGCAACAGGGCATTGTGGAGTACAGAGCAGGTACATCATTGGCAGTAAACGAGAGGGCAGGATGCAGTATCAGAACAGCAACAGGGCATTGTGGAGTACAGAGCAGCTACATCAGAGGCAGCACAAGTACGTGTCCCAACCAACCCGTCCCAGGGACCACAAGAGTGCAACGCAGTTCTCAATGGACACACCATGTGAAATTACATTTGAGTGAAGTGATCAGCACCTCACATCACAGAATCAGGGGGACTGCGTGAACTACCTGCCTCGGACACACTGCCAGCACCAGCAACAGGAGTGTGAGACACAGCCACAGCCCGAGTGACACACACATGGGCCACGGACCCAGACACACTGCCAGCACCAGCAACAGGAGTGTGAGGCACAGCCACAGCCCGAGTGACACACACATGGGCCACGGACCCAGACACACTGCCAGCACCAGCAACAGGAGTGTTAGACACAGCCACAGCCCGAGTGACACACACATGGGCCACACACCCAGACACACTGGCAGCACCAGCAACAGGAGTGTGAGACACAGCCACAGCCCGAGTGACAGACACATGGGCCACACACCCAGACACACTGCCAGCACCAGCAACAGGAATGTGAGACACAGCCACAGATGTAGTCACTGACACGTGACCCACTGACCCAGACAGACTGCCAGCACCAGAAACAGGAGTGTGCAACACAGCCACAGATCTTCTCACTGACACGTGAGCCATAGACCCAGATACACTGCCAGGACCTGCAACAGGAGAGGGCACAACAGAGACTGTGCCACTACATGATGCATGACAGCCAACAACAGACACAGTGCCACTATCTGATACATGAGAGTCAACTGCACCTGCGCCACTGGGACCACTGAAATGATGAGCCCCAGGGCTGTATGGGCCAGGAGGCAGGGTGGGCCTGGGAGCTGGGGATAGCTGACCTTGAGCCACATCGGGGTGGGCAGGTGTCAATGGTGTGTGTCTGCGTTTCTTAGGGATGTGTGAGTGCACCCTGGACAGGACAGGACTGCCAAGTGGTGGGGACTCTAAAGAATCATCACCCACCATAGGTGGATCATCTGCAGCCGGGGATCGGGTTTCTGGGGACGTGCTGGAGCCTGCTTGTCGTTTGCTGTGTGCCTGCCGCCTGGACTCAGATTCATGTGTAATGGGGGATGCAACAACAGGGGACTCCCTCCTCTGCTTCTGACTGTGCTGGATGGGAGTGGAGGTATGGGGGGACTCCGCCGCGGAGACATCTGTTTGGCGTTCAGTTGAAAACATCAGCCTCAGTGCAGCCAGGGGTGACGTATGCCTGTCCTTGATAGCGCCATTGTCCATGCTAGAAGCCTTGTCCGTAGGATGTGCCTTATCCTTAGGTGGAGGGTTGTCTCTGGATTTTGCCTGTGCCCTGGTCGCCGCCCTGTTCCTGCCAGCAGACTTGTCGTCTGTGGTGTACCTGTCTCCAGTAGACACCTGCTCTCTGTGTGTGTCCCTGCCCTTGGGAGATGGACCTTGCTCTGTTGTGTGCCTGTCCTTGGGAGTCTCCCTGCTCTTAGGAGGTGCCTTTGTCTTTTGAGTGTCCTTGTCCTTGGGAGGGTCCCTTTCCTCTGTTGTGGGCCTGCCCTTGGGAGTCTCCCTGCTCTTAGGAGGTGCCTTTGTCTTTTGAGTGTCCTTGTCCTTGGGAGGGTCCCTTTCCTCTGTTGTGGGCCTGCCCTTGGGAGTCTCCCTGCTCTTAGGAGGTGCCTTTGTCTTTTGAGTGTCCTTGTCCTTGGGAGGGTCCCTTTCCTCTGTTGTGGGCCTGCCCTTGGGAGTCTCCCTGCTCTTAGGAGGTGCCTTTGTCTTTTGAGTGTCCTTGTCCTTGGGAGGGTCCCTTTCCTCTGTTGTGAGCCTGCCCTTGGGAGTCTCCCTGCTCTTAGGAGGTGCCTTTGTCTTTTGAGTGTCCTTGTCCTTGGGAGGGTCCCTTTCCTCTGTTGTGGGCCTGCCCTTGGGAGTCTCCCTGCTCTTAGGAGGTGCCTTTGTCTTTTGAGTGTCCTTGTCCTTGGGAGGGTCCCTTTCCTCTGTTGTGGGCCTGCCCTTGGGAGTCTCCCTGCTCTTAGGAGGTGCCTTTGTCTTTTGAGTGTCCTTGTCCTTGGGAGGGTCCCTTTCCTCTGTTGTGGGCCTGCCCTTGGGAGTCTCCCTGCTCTTAGGAGGTGCCTTTGTGTTTTGATTGTCCTTGTCCTTGGGAGGGTCCCTTTCCTCTGTTGTGGGCCTGCCCTTGGGAGTCTCCCTGCTCTTAGGAGGGTCCTTTGTCTTCTGAGTGGCCTTGTCCAAGGGACAGTCCATGGACTTGTGAGTATCCCTTGCCTTGGGAGTACCTTTTGTGTTGAATGCCTGTGTAGCTCCTGAAGGCATGTCCCCCAACAACACTTGTGGATCGTGTGTGTGCACTCCAGTGTATCTGACGTTGTCTTCGTGAACAGATTTAGCTGATCTAGGGGATGGGGTCTGTGCCCTGCATGCCCTGACGTGCTGTCTGACGCTGCTTCTAGTGCAATAACCTGTATTTGAGTCCTGCTCAGAATACTCACTACCCCCTGAGACATCCAGTGGTGTAGATGGGGAAACAGAAGTAGCACCCTGTCCATGCGACTGTACTATTGCAGACGACACACTGCTTGCCAATGACTGCACTGTCCTGTGTAGACCTGCAAGATCGCCATGCATCCCTTCCATGAATGCCACCACCTGCCCCAACTTCCTATCATGGTCCTGGAAAGCATTTGTCATATTGGTCTGCCCCACACACAGCTGTCGAAGCAGATCAACGGCCTCAGCACACAGTGCATTTTGGCTCACCGTGGCAGGGGCAGCGGTGCCTGCACCGAACGCCACTCTGCTCCCCCTACTCCTGCGGCCACGAACAGTACATGGTGCAGTTGGCGGAAGTGTGGGCCCTGTGTGCTGTCTTCCGACAGAAGGTGATGATTGCCCACTTCCAGTCTGTGACAACAGTGCAGGCTCACCAAGAGTTTCCGAAGATGAGGACGATGGTGTCTCCACATGTGAGTCCTCAGGGACGGTCCTGTCCCCCTCTCCGGCGCTGCCCTCCTCTGTGTCAGTCTGCGTGTGTGCGAAGTCTGACCCGGACTCATTTCCTCGACTAATCTCCTCCGTCTGTGGCTGAGTGTCCTCTGTCATATCTGAAATGCACATAAAAGAGGTGTAAGTCATGGGCACACTCACGTACAGAAGGACCAGGATTGCCAAATTCCATAGCTGACACAGTTATTGTAGCCCCCATCCTGCACACGGCCCACCTCTACCAGTCATCCTCACATTACATGAGCGTTGGTGGCCGTGACACATGTACAGCATGCGGACAGGGCAGGAGCACGTACATCTGCACACATTTCCTGCCATGGGGCCATGGGCCACTAGGGGATGTGCTTCAACACTCAACTACTACGCAAGTGGCGTGTCAACATGGCGGACCTGTATGTCAAATGACACCCACCCAATGGGACCAACATGGCATCACAGAGATACATACGCAACACGGAACTCAATACTGTGTCTGTGCACCAATACATGCATTGCACTCACAAGTTTCCTACACAGACAGTATGCTCACCGCTAGTTTGCTGTTGATCGACACTCAGACGTTCGGCCAGTTCAGGATGCGTCACTGCAATGATACGGTGCATGAGAGGGGTCATGGAGCGTCGGGCCAGACGGGGCGTCCTTGGAATCATCCCCAGTGTCACTTCCACTACATTCTTGCTCAGCCTGGAAATGTCGTCCCAGCGTTTGTGGCAGTGTGTATGTCGTCTGTTGCACACCCCCAATGCCCGTACTTCCCGTGCAATGCTCCTCCACAGGTCCTTGCGAAGGTGCAGCTTGACCTACCATGATGGAAGACAAAAGGGTGTAAGTCAGTGGACAGTTGGCCTGTCACACACATAGGGGCAACACGTATCTGTCAGCAGCCATGCACAATCAGGAACATATGTCGAGGCCACACTACACAGCTAAGATTGCAGTAGGCATGATTATTTGGCCCCCTCATGCACACCAACATGTCCCACACTGCACTTACCACCCGTCCGGGTGCGCCGTAGAGGCGTCCATAGTTGCGGAGCACACCGTCCACGAGGACATCAAGCTCCGCGGCGGTGAAGGGACGAGACCGGATCTCTTTGCCTCTCTACATGGCAAGATCACGGAGTATGGCACTAGAGCAGCAGTCGGTGGTCAGCTCAGCAGCAGCAGCAGGTCGAGGTGATGGTCACAGGCAGCAGTCGGTGGTCAGCTCAGCAGCAGCAGCAGGTCAAGGTGATGGTCACAGGCAGCAGTCGGTGGTCAGCTCAGCAGCAGCAGCAGGTCGAGGTGATGGTCACAGGCAGCAGTCGGTGGTCAGCTCAGCAGCAGCAGCAGGTCGAGGTGATGGTCACAGGCAGCAGTCGGTGGTCAGCTCAGCAGCAGCAGCAGGTCGAGGCGATGGTCACAGGCAGCAGTCGGTGGTCAGCTCAGCAGCAGCAGCAGGTCGAGGTGATGGTAACAGGCAGCAGTCGGTGGTCAGCTCAGCAGCAGCAGCAGGTCGAGGTGAACAGGCAGCACTGGTCCCCAGGGTAGGAAGTGTCATTTTGGCCAACACACATATATAGGGCCCTCAGCACGTGTCAGTGGCATACGTCGCCAGCAATTGGTCAGCCCTGGAAGCGTGTTCGTGAAATGGGCCAATGACTGGCCCTGTTGTTGCGGTGCACTGCTTCCGCTACTTGCGATTGGCCATATGCGGCCAGCGTCCCTCTTCCCATTGGCTGCATGTGCACGGACCGTCACAGGCACACATCGGCAACCACACGTGCAAGCTTCAGGCACGGATGCTTCAGTTGCAACAATGTTCTATCACTGGCGCCACCATGGCGGTGCACGTACTCAGCGGGGGAGGTGCAGGCCTATACACCTTTTAGATGTACTCAATGGACATGCCAGTTCATGTCCCCTCTTACAGTCACATTGCATCATCCACCGTACACCGGCCGGAGCGGCCGGGCCAAGGACGGCCGTGGCGGCCATGTCCACAACCGCCGTGCCCGGCCATGTCCACAACCGCCGTGCCCGGCCATGTACACAACCGCCGTGCCCGGCCATGTACACAACCGCCGTCCTAGGCCCGGCCGGGCACGGCGGTTGTGTTCATGGCCGGGCACGGCGGTTGTGTTCATGGCCGGGCACGGCGGTTGTGTACATGGCCGGGCACGGCGGTTGTGTACATGGCCGGGCACGGCGGTTGTGTACATGGCCTGGCACGGCGGTTGTGTACATGGCCGGGCACGGCGGTTGTGTACATGGCCGGGCACGGCGGTTGTGTACATGGCCGGGCACGGCGGTTGTGTACATGGCCGGGCACGGTGGTTGTGTACATGGCCGGGCACGGCGGTTGTGTACATGGCCTGGCATGGCGGTTGTGGACATGGCCGCCACGGCCGTCCTTGGCCCGGCCGCTCCGGCCGGTGTACGGTGGATGATGCAATGTGACTGTAAGAGGGGACATGAACTGGCATGTCCATTGAGTACATCTAAAGGGTGTATAGGCCTGCACCTCCCCCGCTGAGTACGTGCACCGCCATGGTGGCGCCAGTGATAGAACATTGTTGCAACTGAAGCATCCGTGCCTGAAGTTTGCACGTGTGGTTGCCGATGTGTGCCCGTGACGGTCCGTGCGCATGCAGCCAATGGGAAGAGGGACGCTGGCCGCGTATGGCATTTGGGAGGTAGCGGAAGTTGTGCACCGCCATGGCGGCGCCAATTATGTTATCTTGTCAGACGCTGCACCGTGATGTGTTGTGGGCAGTTGCGTCATGAGGGTTGTGAGCGTGATAGGGAAAGGTCATATGTCATACACTATTGCATGTGTGTCCATACTATGCCCATCTGTGGGCACACAATGGGCAACAGATGTGCATTTGGACGTGTTGACGTCGGGTGTGACCCTACAGACGTTATTACATCTTCACAACTACACAGTACATCACGGCTGTATGGCCAAATTATGCATCTGTTGTCAGTGTGTGGTTCTGGCGAGGTGACTACAGTGGTGGTGGTACACATGCATTCAGTGTATGTGTTTTGGACGTTGTGTCACCATGCATGTAATTACCGTATGCACAATATTATTGGTGTTGGCATTGGTGCATGATGACATGGTGTGTGTGTATCATTATCGTTTGTGTGCATGCACTTGCATGTGTGTCTGTGATGTGGCTACTAAACATTAGGGTGAAGACACACGTATTGTCAGTAAGGTTCACATGTGACTACGTTGCGTTGACACACTTCCTGTTGCAAGTGGCTGCACTTTGTTAAAGGGGCACTCCGTATTGTATTGACTATCAGAGATGTCACACATATAACCATTCTCCCTAGAAATTTGTTGTTACTAATGTTGGCTCACATGTGATGGAGTTGTACACGTATGCGTTGTTTGTAAGTTGACCCAAGTTACATCTCTCTCCCACACAGGAGGGCTCCAAATGTGCATCGACCATACACTGTGCTGGAGGATATGGTTGACGAGGAGGTGATTAGGAAATTCCGGCTGGATCGACGTCGGTTGCTGGAGCTTGTTGCACAATTGTCTCCTCATCTGCAGCCACGTAGGACGTATCCTGGTTCGATTACACCCACTGCAAAGGTTATGGCGGTACTACATTTCTTTGCTACTGGCACCTTTCAGTACACAGTTGGACATGCCGGGGGGATGTCACAGTCCATGTTCAGCACGGTACTTCGGGATGTTTTAACAGCTATGATGCTGTACAAGAATGACTACATACATTTCCCACGGCCGGAAGAGTTGGCAGCAGTCAAAGCTGACTTCTATGCACTGGGCCACATACCACACGTTGTGGGTTCAATTGATGGCACACATATCGCTATCATTCCACCACGGGCACGTGAGCAGGTTTTTAGGAATCGCAAACACTTCCATTCGCTGAACGTGCAGGTGGTGTGCCTTGCAAACAACATCATCTCCCATGTGTGTGCAAGATTTCCTGGCTCCGCACATGACGCCCACATCATGCGGAGCAGCATTGTCCCCCAACTAATGGCAAATCTGCGACCCGGTCAAGCGTGGCTTGTTGGTGAGTGTGCAGTGGGGACTCTTGTGATCTCTGTGTGGCATGGGGTACCCACCATATCTTGTTGTGATGTTTGTGTCTGTCATCCCCCTACATAGGCGACTCGGCGTACCCAAACCGGCCCTGGCTCCTCCGTCCCCTACGTAATCCTACTACAGCGGGTGAAATGCGCTACAATGATGCACATGGAAGGACATGGAGAGTGATCGAACGTACCTTTGGACTGCTAAAGTCTAGGTTTCGGTGCCTCGATAAGACCGGAGGGGCCCTGCCTTACTCACCAGGAAAAGTATGCAGGATCGTGATTGCCTGCTGCATGCTCCACAACCTGGCAGTACGCAATGACATTGAACTGCTCTTGGACCCTGAAGACGAAGAAGTTCCTCGGCCTCCCATCCCACCCATGTCGACTGATGAGGATCGTGGTGAGGAGGAAGGTGTGGGCCAGAGGCGCCAGCTCATTGATCGCTACTTCCCTTGAATGCGAGTAACTACCTCTAGTGCCGGTTGACAATGCCTCATGTATGTTTGCTGGTGTTGTGTGGATGTGGGGTGCATCAGCTGTGTGTTCTTGTTTGTGATGGTTGCATATGTGTGTCTTCATTTCTTTGGACATACAAGTCTCCATGATGTGTGTGCTCTCATCCCATGCTTTAGTGATGAGTGTAGTTTGTGTAATGTTGCTGTGCAGTGTGTTGTGATGTGTGTGAATCTGTTTCCTGACGTGTGTTTGCTGTCTCTGATTTTCCCTAGGTCACTCCCGCAGCGCAATGATCATGTACGACTAGGATCCCTGAACCTGTTTACGTCTGTTTCTGAAGGCAATCATGTGAATAAACATGGAGGCAAAACATCATTGAGTGTGTAAGTGAAATTTATTTACAGGTTGTGCTTTTGTGCTGGTGAATATTTACAAGTAAGTGGGGGGGAAGGAGTTGGAGTTGAAGGTAATGGCAGATGAAATGTCCGTGCTGACACCACATTGGGGGGTGTCAGGCTAGTCCAGCAGACCAGTGGCAATGATTGTCTATGTGGGACAGGATACTTTGCAGGGTGAATGTCTGGCACAGGCAGTGACAAAGTCATTGGCGGCCCCTCTTGGAGCGTGTGGATGGCGCTCCAACACTGCTCTCACCCACTTCCAGCCTCGGGCGGCCCCTTCGTCTCTGAGGTGGAACAGAGTCAGCTGGGGGTGCAGGTTGTTCATGGGCCACATCCGTCGCCAGGGGCACAGGTGGTGGTGGCGGCGATGGAGGCGGAGGTGACGGTGGCGGTGGAGGTGGAGGTGACGGTGGCGGTGGCGCTATGACAATTGGTGGAGGGGGGGTGGGTTGTTCCGGGCAATCCATTCCCTCCACATTGTTGTCTGCTGGCCCATGATGTGCACTATCTGGCCAAGGTACCCCGAGATTTTGCGCAACATGTTGGTGTTGTCCACTGAGTCCTGGTGCGCACGATCTGCATGTTCCTGGGACCGGTCGTATGACGCCTGGCACCTGGCAAGGGCTTGTAGGGACTCTGCCACAGGATGGGGTAGCTGTCCTTCCTCTGTACGGCGGTGTGTGGGTCGCCTGATTGCCTGATGTCCCGTTGCCTCTCTCCTTTGTGGCCCACTCACCCTGCTTCGGTGTGAGGCCGATGGACCTGCGTCGTGCGCTGGGTTAGGCTGGGTGGCACAGGCAGGAGTCGTGGTACTGGTGGTACTGGTGGTACTGGTGGTGGTGGTGGTGGTGGTGGTGGTGGGGACTCTGCAGATCACAGAGGCAGGCGTCGCTGGAGTCACACATGCGACGGTCGTCGGGCCCGGGAGTCCCTATGAGCCAGATGGCCCTGGCTGTGTACTTGGTCCCGCTCCATCCTCCGCACCGGAGCTGCCTGTGTCATCGTCACCAGAGAGTCCGGTATGTGTGGGAGGCGAGGCTTGCGGCCGGGTACTGGTTTCCCCAGTCAGTTCATGATCACCTGAGGGACAAGATAGAGCTGGTCAGTAATGTGGACATTACATGTTCATATAGATTTGTAGACATTTCTGTTTCCTGTCGCACACACCCCACACACCCGACCCTCCACCACCACCACCCTCCCCGTGAACATGGGGGCCTGTTGGGAGTTGTAGTTTGGACCTCTCACACACCCCACCCTCCACCACCACCACCCTCCCCCTGAACATGGGGGCCTGTTGGGAGTTGTAGTTTGGACCTCTCACACACCCGACCCTCCACCACCACCACCCTCCCCGTGAACATGGGGGCCTGTTGGGAGTTGTAGTTTGGACCTCTCACACACCCCACCCTCCACCACCACCACCCTCCCCGTGAACATGGGGGCCTGTTGGGAGTTGTAGTTTGGACCTCTCACACACCCCACCCTCCACCACCACCACCCTCCCCGTGAACATGGGGGCCTGTTGGGAGTTGTAGTTTGGACCTCTCACACACCCCACCCTCCACCACCACCACCCTCCCCGTGAACATGGGGGCCTGTTGGGAGTTGTAGTTTGGACCTCTCACACACCCCACCCTCCACCACCACCACCCTCCCCGTGAACATGGGGGCCTGTTGGTAGCCATGTACATGTTTGTGAGTAGGTGTTGGACGTGCATGGGTTGGGGCCTAGGAGATGTGTCTTCTCAGTTGTGTGCGCCTGACCATGTCGTGCTGATCGTGGTGCTTGGTGTGTACTTACCAGCCTCTTCTCCTTCGTCAAGTCCGTCTAGGCTCTCTGGGTGTAGTATCACCAGCACCTTCTCCTCCCAATCGGTGTAGGGTATGGGCTCCGGGGGTGTTCCACCGCCAGTATGATTGGCTCTTGCATAGTTTTTAGCTTGGATGCCCTTCACCCTGGTCTTCAGGTCATGCCACCGCCTCTGAATTTCATGCTTCGTCCTCGGCACGGTCCCCGACGCATTCAACCGAGTGACGATCCTGTCCCACATGTGGTTCTTTTGCGCCACGGACGTCTGCTGGACTTGGGCCCCGAAGATGTGGGGCTCAACACGGATGATTTCATCTACCATCACCTTCAACTCGGTCTCCGTGAATTTAGTTTTTTTTTTGGGTGCCCTGGTGTGTGGTGCTCAGTGTGTGGGTTGAGTGAGTTGGGGGGTGCAGGTGTGTGGTGTGTGATGTGTAGGAATTGTGTGGTGGGTGTTTGTGTGGTGGGTGTGGTAGGGTGGTGGTTGTGTGCCTTCTATGTGAGTTAGCTGTATCTCGATTAGGGCCTCTTGCTAGCAGCAAGGCTGTGATGCAAAGGATTGTGGTAGTGTGTGGGTGTCATTTTATAGTCGTGTCTCAATGGTTGTTGGCAGTCAGGTGGTAGGTGGGCGTGTTGACTAGTGTGCATTATTGGGTACTTGGGACGTGTCATGGTGGCTTGTGCTTGGTGTTGGTGTATCGGGGGGGGGGCGTTGTCAATGTCCGTATGTTTGCTTTGGACTTGCGGTACACTTTCTAACATTTGTTTGACGTTAGGGATGTTGTGCGTGTTGGCCTTCCGCAGTGCTGCAGTGTTTATCGTTGCATTCTTTCCGCCGCGGACGTGGATGGCTGTGCGTTCCGTGGTACAGGCGGATTTATCCTAATTGCGGACACGGAGTATTCACAGGTATGGCGGTACATGTGTTTTTTTCCGCGGTCATTTCCGTCCGCTGCGGTGGTTGTTCATTGGGCTCCGTCCGCCGCGGACGGAGTTAGATGTGTTCCGTCCACCGCGGACGGTGTTTGTTATGATCCGTCCGCCGCGGTCGGAGTTTCGTGACATGATTATCCTAATCCCAACCGCGGAATCTCCGCGGCGCTGCCGGGAGTTAAATTTCCCCAACCATGGCGGACAGTACCCATTTCCGTCCGCCATCCTAATCGACCCCTTAGTGTTTCGTAAACATATCAGTCTTAATTCTGTTATATTTGGTTTAAGGTTATGCCCATCTCGAGTCTCACTCACCGCGTATCTTGAATCCACCTCGATAGTTATCTGGCGTGCTACATCGGCGCCATCTTGTAGTGGCTTTTTATAGTCTTAATTTCTAGGTGCCATCTTTGCCTAGTGTTTCAATAGTTGGGTTACTATCGATTATTGTTGCAAGTCCTTGTTTGCATATTACCTCTTCATAAGTTATTAATTACTAAGTACATTAATAGAAACGGTTCCATAGTAGGCAAGATCTATATATCGTTCGGCGGACTATAGTTCTGCCATTTTGAATTGGGCTAGAGTCCCCAATGATTTAGTCTATTACCTTAATACTTACGATCGTTATATATTATTTAATTTTATCTCGATTTCCATGCCCTCGTTCATCGTGCAATTTTAATAGTCAGACGCGCTGTTTTTATAGCATTAGATCACATTTTCAATTCAAAATATTTGAATTACGCGTTTCCTAATATTACATTTATGTTTATTCTATTACTTTATAGACGGACAATCTTTAGTCACTTTGTGCTTAATAGTTATAACTGCTTACGGATACTAAGTATAAAGCCTACTACTTTCTTATTACCAACTATCGTTATCATTAGTACCTTATGGGTTCAGATAACATAAAGTATAGCTGATGTTTGGGGGTGTTGATTAGTATATTTACCTTGGCCCTCACATGCTTTTTGGTGGCCTGCACCACAAACTTATCAGGAACCAAATTGTGATGCATGCAGCAAATCTGAGCATTCTAGATAACTTGTGGGCAAAAGGCAAATTGTCGCTTCACAACGTTATTGACATTGTCAAGAGAGCGGGACTGACAGGAAGATGTGCAAAGGCTGTGCTATCTGAGGGAGAAAACAAAAATGATGATTCTATGGTTGCCAGAATGAGCAACTTCAAAGCAACATTGTGTGCGTCCTTTGGAAAGAGAAATTCAGATAAGGTGGACTGTGAGAGGAACACTAAGCAAACCCTTTTGGTGTGGGAGGAGCAAGCATCTCGCAAATGATAGGGGAGTATTGCAGAACTGTAGGGCACTTTCACAAGGTATGCCAGAAAAAGTAGAAAGCGTGATGAAGGTGGTTGAGATGGATAATGAATGTTTGTCAAGTTCCTCAGAAGATACAGAGTTAAATATGTGTCTGCTGAATATTGATGTGGATATGAATGGTAAGAAGAAACCAGTATGTGAATTGTTAATCGGTGGGGTAGACATTTCAATTGTGACAGATTCAGGTTTGCCATACACAATTGTGAATAAGGATGTTTGGGGTGAAACATTTGTACCTGAACTTGGGGGAGATTTGGAGCAACCAGACATCTCCTGCAAGACAATCACAGGAGAACCTATTGACATGGTAAGGTACAGGAAATGAATATTTAAATTCAAGGACAGAGAAACTTTAGGCAAATTGCGCATTTCTTTAACAGGACCATCAGTATTGGTTTGGATAGACTAGGGCAACTTTTATAACTTTAAGGTGTAAAAGTTCTGAACCGGTTTTGCTAACCCAGCCAGAGGAGGAATTTGGTCAGTACATTTAAAAAAAATTCCTAAAGTCTTCTCAGGGGCATAGGAAAATTCAAGGGGTTTCAGCATAAAATACAATTGAAACAAGGTGCAGAGCCCTGCATACATAAAGTCAGGAACATCCCTTTTTTCTTGAAGGATAACATGGGTAACGAACTTGAGAAACTGTAATGTGCAGGGATTATAGAGCAGGATGAGTCATCGGAGTGGGTATCACCCTTGGTGGTAGCTAAAAAAAGGTAATCATAAGTTGAGATTGTGCATAGATCTCCGAGATATAGCAAAAACTTCTTAGTTGACCAATTCCCCCTGACAAAAATTAACCAAATGTTGGCCCTTACCAAAGGTCTAAAATGGTTCACCATAATCAATTTAATAGCTGCTTACCACCAGGTTCGTTATACCCTGATAGCAGGAGCCTAACGACTTTTGTGACCCCATTTGACTGTTAGATATTTAAAAGAGTACCTTTTAGGTTTAGAGTGGCTTCTGTGACAGCCAGCTTCCAAAGGCTTATGCATGTGTTATTTAAGGATGTGAGTAATTTGGTGTTTTTTCAAGAATACATACTAGTAATGGGAAGAACTAGGGAGAAGCTTGACCAGAAACTAGTGAAAGCATTAAGAATTTTAGAACAAAAAAGGATTCCGGGGGTTGTATTGTAATTGTGGATTTACAAAAAGAGAGGTCACACATTTGGGTCGTTAGGTCTCTGGGGATGGCATCAAACCTAAAAAAGAATTGCTGGAGTCAATTAGAGAGGCATCTACACCTAAGAACAAGGAGGATGTGCTTGCATTTTTGGGTATAGTTACATTTTATTCCAAATTTGTTAAAGATTTCTCTCTAAAACGTATGAAATTAGGCAATAACTTAAATTAAAGAACGTATTCAAATCCAGTCCAAGTGCAGTCTATGCCAAAATACCGTTCTCTCGTTAAAAGCTGATATTTGCAATGCTCCTCCACCACAGAGTTTTGAACCTGCTTTGCCTTGTGTAATTACTACAGATGTTGGTGGAAGGGGAATTGGGGCAATTTTCTCACAAAATAATATTTAGGGAAAGGAAGATACCATTGCATTTGCTTCTCATTCTTTAACTCTGGCAGAGGAGAAATATTCTGTTATCAAACAGGAGGCCTGCGTGTGGGAGTTCGAACACTTCTGGCAGTACATTTGGGGAAAGAAAGTCACCCTACGCAGAGACCACAAACCTCTCACGAAAGTTTTGACTACCAAATTTCTATACAATGCCTGACTGCAACTAGCTTGCATGTCTGTTCTACTGCTTGATTTTAACTATGAAGTACAGTTTGTCTCACATGTGATAAATGTAGTTGTGGATTTTTTGAGTCACATGCTGTTACCAGTGAAATACAAGAGTGGGGATGCATTAGAGGAGTTTTATATTGCGAATATTACTGGAGGAATGGGTGAGTGCACAGGGACAAGACAGAGTTCTTGTGGAAGTAAGCAAAATGATTATGGAGGGTTGCCAGATAAGAAACTAGTAGTGAAAGAAGAACTGCTGACTTACTGGGAGTTGAGGCAAACGCAATCCTTTGAATGGATTTGGTCTTGAGTAATGGTAAGATTTTCCTCCTGTAATACTGAGAACGAACGTTCTAGAGATTTGCCATGAAGGGCATGTAGGCACTGGAAAAACTAAGAGCAGAGTGACATACTGATATTAGTGGCCAGAGTAGGATATGAAAATTTGGAGGAGGGTAAAAAATTGTGTAGAATGCCCATCACTCCTCCCCCTACTCTGAGAGCACAGCAGATCTGCCCCGCCACAGCAGGAAAAATAAAAGGAGAATAACATAGAGTTATTATCATTTTATTTTTTATTTTTTTCCACTGCAAAAAGTGGTGAAGCGATGCTCCTCCGCCTTAGCGGAGGAGCCGCCACCGAACACAGGACATTACTGTTCTTTACCCAGTTACAAAATTATTGAACCCTGCCCCCTGCGTTTTATGTTATTTGGCAGCAATAGTGGTACAGGAAGTGAGTTATAATGCTATAGCGGTTCCTAGCAGCATCAGTGCATCACTACTAAAGTTTTATTGTCTAGCTTGATAGCACAGCTGTTGCCAGACAATTATGTGAACATCACTAGAGAGGAGTTTTGGTTCAGCATAGATGCTGGGAGCCAGGAGTACATAGTTCTTTTTCAAAAACATTGTATTGGGCTTTTGCCAACAAAAGGACCAAAATGGGCCATATACATACACATGACACAATAGGATGAGACCCCACAAACATGTAAAACACAAACACATGCACAGTGTACCCCTAGGCACCCCCCAACACAAATCATTGTGAGAAATCCTAAACAATTGCAGCCCCAGACCCAGTCGCAGTCCCCTGTATATCATGGTCATATTGCATGATCTCAGCATCCAGACGAAACTCGGTAGTGCAAATAAGCTCCAGTGACAAGACTCTATAATCTGCCCATCGCTGAATAATTCTCTGATGTTTCTGGGGGCAACCCCCTAGACTGGAATACTGCTATTTCCAGCCCCATACAGAAGTCAATCCCTCTGTTCCATGCCCTTATGGATGGAGGTACATTTGCTTTCCAATGTAGTGCAATATCTCAAGATCAAAACCACTTTATTTCGATTAATAAAAATCATAAAAGTATACTATACAACATCTTTATCACATAATGCATAGCATATCATTAAAAAACATTTAAAACAAGCTAAAAAATCTTGTAAGCAATTTCATCAGTCTGTTAAAAATTACATCAAATGATAGAAAGATTCCTGCAGGAAGTCAGTCTAGCTTTCCTTTGTCGAAAGGCAGCGACAAAATAATTTGCCACGCTAAACATAATGAGTGGAGAACCCATTAACTGTAGGAACAAAAGTGTTGGTTTAGCCTACAGGAACCCTTTTCCCTTTAACAAAGGTACAATATACTTTTTCCTACTTTCTTTATAAAAAACACAAAAGAAGGTCAAATGCATTGTATCCTGGATAGAGAATCCATCGCATTTACAGGGAGGCGCAGCCTCTGGTCTACACCACCCAGCAGTTTCACTCAGGATAAAGTGCATCTGATTAAATCGAAATTTAGATAATAACCATCGATGGAATGGTTTGGTCACTGTACAAAGGTATGGTTGAATTGATAAACATGAGATTAACAGGTAGTGAGCCCTTACCATTGGTTTCCTCAGCTGTTCAGCTTCCCGCTCCTGCTCTCTAAACCTGAGGAAGTTGGACTTTACCCAATTTAGGTCAGCCCTCCTAAGACCCTCTGGGTTAGAAAATATCTCTGGGCGCCCCAGCTTATCAGCGGTTACTCTTATGTAAGTTAGCCACTTTATTTCTTTTACTTTCTCAAGTGACATACAGTCCTTCAGTATTTTATGATTGAGGGTAAGCTCAGGATTCAACCATGTTTTGATCCACAATACAATAGGGACCATGCTTGTTATGTCAGACACATAGCCCATACCTAATTCAAGGTGAACAGCATAGGTAGGTGTCGACTGAGGGAGGGCAAGGACGGCACAAAGGAATTTGTTTTCTTCTGTCTAGATGCGGTCAGTTTGTTTGTAACCCCAGATTCCTGCCCCATACCTTACCGTAGATATAGATTTCCCTTTATATATTGCTAAAATTGCTGCGCTCGGTTTCCCACCTAGACGTTTTGCAAAACCAAGTGTCGCAGCAGAAGATCTTTTAATAGCATTGACTCCCACGTGCCTTTGTCGTCGAAGACGACCCCCAGATAGGTGAAAACGTTTACACTGGTTATCACTGTCCCATTACAGTAAAAAGCTCTAGTTTTGCTTTTCTTCTGTCCTAGGGACATAACGTGTGATTTATTGTTATTCACCACAAGATCCAAAGATTTCATATAATCCCCGAAGGAATTAAGTAGTCTCTGGAGCCCTAAAGGTTTTCGAGCCACTAGCACGGAATCATCCGCGTATAGGAGTACTGGGATATTTGTATCTCCTACACGCAGGATATCCAGTGAAGCCTTTTCCAAGGTTTTGTCCAATGAGTTTATATATAGGGTGAACAACATAGGGGCCAATATGCACCCTTGGCGCACCCCTCTACCTGATTTGAACCCTTTTGTGCAATTGCCCTCCTGTGTCATCCTAATTGCGGCGTGCAGGTCCCGGTGCAGATCAGCCAGGAAGTACACCAGGGCTGGGTCCACCCCAAGGTCCAGGAGGACCGTCCACAGCCTCGATCTATTAACTAGATCAAAGGCTGTAGACAGATCCATAAAACCCAGGTATAGTGAGCCCTTAGTTACAGTGGTATACTTATTTATTAATAGGTAGAGGTTAAGACATTGGTCCTCCGTACCTCGGCCAGTCCTGAACCCATACTGTGCATTTGACAGTATTTCTTTCTGAGATACCCAATCCGAAATTCGTGCTAATATGGCCTTTCCTTGAATTTTAACCGAGGAGTCCAACAGCGATATGGGCCTATAGCACCTTGGATCCCCTTTTTGGCCCTTTTTAAACACTGGGATAATAATTGAGTATTTCCATGACTTCGGGAATCCAGTAACAACAGTCGAATTAAATACATTGGTGAGTATTTTGGCCCAATATTTTGGCATGGCCTTATATAAATCTGATGGGACTCCATCCGAGCACGGAGCCTTCTGGCCAGCTGTGCCCAGTATTGCCTTCTCCACCTCTTGCTCAGAGAAAGTGAGTTTAGATGGTGAGTAATCAGTGGCCTGGATCGTGCAATATCTCTTTTCACTAGTGTGAGCCCAAGAAATATTAAGTGAAGCTTATAGCGGTTCCCACCTATTCCCTTGGTGCCGTGAAGAAGGTGTAGTTTCGGGACAAAAGGAACGTCCAATGCAAGAACCTCACCCAGACAAGACACTACCCCGCACCAAATCATGTCATTGCAGTACAGCTCCACACGGTATGTATGAACGTGCCTTCCTGAGCCTCGCAACAAAGATACGTGGAAGATCCTATGGGACCCATGCACCACAAGCGACTTCTCGTATACTACGCCCTATGCTAATATTTTATTTGGATCAATCGGAGGCGAGAAGACATTTCCACTCCACAGGGGCCTCAAGGGTTTCAATCCAATCGTCTTCCTCCTCCCCTATGTTTCCTATATCGGCTTGCCCAGCCGCCAGAGGGGCGGGCAGCATAGTAGAGCTGTTAGTGACCAGGGATTGATAGATTTTGGAGATTTCTATGAATATCTAAACCACCCATTAATAACTCGAATTCTGGAAGATCCGGGCGGTCGCGCAGATATGGGTAGATAGCCTGGCGCAACTACAGATATTTATAAAACTGGCTATGATACATCTGATATTCAATTTGAAGCTCCTGAATTGGTTTAATTATGATGCCATGCATAACGTCACCCAGTGTAGAGATGCCAATATGATCCCGCCCTTGAAAACCCTTCAGCTGGGCTACCTGTCGGAGGAGGGTACCCTGCCCCAGCGCCATCTCCCGAGTCAGTCTTCTCCACCAACCCATCCAACAAAGAGATTGTCTCCACATGTGTACCACTACTCTAATTGCTGGAAAGAGGGAACACATATCTTTCTTACTATGAAGCAGGTCGAGCACAGAGGAGTTACCCATCGCCCACTTCTCTGTTGCGTAAGCCGGGTCATTCTGCGGGCCATACAACCAGTCATTGATGATCAGCAGGTGGTAATCAGCATAGGATGACTGAATACATGCAGCGGCAATGGCACAGCAGAAGGTCGACTGGAAACAGTTTTGAAGGGCTATGTGGGAGGCACCTCCACCCCACAAGAATTAACCCAGGAGCGCATTAATCTGTCTTAACCATAGGAGAGGGACGGGAAAGGGAGTAATTTTTCAATTGGTATTTTTGACGGTGTAGTGAGACCATCTTAAAAGTAGCCGATCTACCAAGTAGAGATGAAGACAGCGGGGACCAGGACTTTGCCTCCTCCTTAACACAGTGGGGCCATATTGTGGGTCTGAGAAATGGTGGGAACGTGAGACATTTAAACTCACCAACCCCCAGTGTCAGTCTCGACACCTACGTTGAATAGCACGATGACCTACCCAGTGGGAACAGCAAGGACATGCCAGTGTTCATAGAAAACCCAGAGGTCTTGCCAAAGACCCACATGATTTGTTAAAATACTAGGCCCTGAGGTACAGCCTCATAGTCGAAAAACCAGCAGCATCAGTCCAAATATTTTGAGGTGACTATACAAAAAGAGGCAATTCCTTACAAGCATGTTTGAAGTTCATGTGGTTTCTGAAATATATCGCAATCCCAGCACTTTATTCAACTTCTGAAGTGCATACCGGCAGGGTGCAGTGTGCCCAAGTTAATTTGCAGTTGGTCTGGTAGAACCCCCATGACATGTCCCTCAAGCCAAAGAAGTGGACATATGTAGCTCAAAGTGAGCATGAAACTTATATTACAAAATTAAATATGTGCCTATTACTGCCTTGCCCTCCCCTAAACTGTTACATCTTGCTGAGTGACCCCCAAGCCTTTTGCTAATTTCACAAAAATGCTATTTTTATGTTCTTAGCAGTTGGGCCACTGATCATTTTACTATTTACTGTAAAACTGGTGGTTTTCTGTGTTTTGTCCGAGGATGCTCTGCAAACGCAGCCTTCAAACCAGGGGGCAGACCTTCTGCCCCCTGGTTTGATGATTCTCTGAAAACTCTCAAAGCTGCCTGTAAAAAGGCCGAGAGGAAATGGAGGCAAGGCTATACCGATATAGACAAATCCCTTTGGAAAACGAAACTTCAGGAATATAAATCTCAAATTGCTAAAAGTAAATCTATTTACTTCTGCTCTACCATAACTAATGCTGCTAATAGCTCCAAGAGCATCTTTCAGATTCTCAATAACCTCATTCACCCTGACTGCGCAAAAAAAACAACCTTCCCGACACAAGCACTCTGTAATAATCTCGCACAGTTTTTTCATGATAAAATTGAGACCATTATCCATAGCCTCAACACCTCCCCCTCACTGGACAGCCCCTATGCCCCTGGGACTCTCCTCCCTAACTCTGAGTCTACAAACCTTGAGAACTTGGTACATCTGAGGGTTTTTCCCCCTATCCCAGAAATGGACTTTGTGAGACTGACACAGGGGATCACATCGGGCTCCCCTCTCGATCCTCTGCCTCCAAAAATATGGAAATTGTTTGGACCAGTACTCTTTGATACCCTTCGGAAGATCTGTAATCAATCCTTGCATTGCGGATTCGTTCCGACGCTCTGGAAACAGGCTCTCATTACCCCGCTGCTGAAGAAACCCCCCTGAACCCCGAATGCTTATCAAATTACCGGCCTATCTCCCTTTTGCCATTCCCGGCAAAGATTGCCGAACGCTGGGTGAGCTCCTGTCTCTCCACACATCTGGAGCAGAATCACATGCTAGACGACATTCAATTTGGTTTTCGCCCACAGCACGGGACTGAAGCGGCTGTCCTAACGGCCATGGAAGATCTTCGTATGCGTGCAGACAGGGGCCAAGCAGTAGCTCTGATCTTGCTGGACCTGTCTGCCGCATTCGACACGGTCAACCACGTGATTCTGATGAAAAGACTAAGGGAGTCTGGGGTTGATGGTACTGCCCTGCTTTGGTTTCAGTCTTATCTTAGAGATAGGAAGCAGGCTGTGTCCCTTCCCCCTTTCCAATCTGCCTTCTCCTCTGTGCTCCATGGGGTGCCCCAGGGCTCGTCCATCAGCCCCATTCTTTTTAATGTTTACCTAAAACCTCTGGTCACATTAATAAAATCCCATGGGCTAAAAACAATAAATTACGCAGACGATACACAGCTCATTTTCTCCTGGGATGGGGCAGAATCGATTCCTCTAGCATCATTTCATGACTGCCTGAGAGACACTGCTAGATGGCTGCATAACAACTCCCTACAGTTTAATTCCGCCAAAACTGAGGTGTTGTTTTGAGCAGGAAGTAAGATTCCCCGCCCGCTCCCAATTGATTTCTGGCCCCCAGAGGCTCCAGAAAAACCACAGCCGGTGACCACTGTCCGCAACCTGGGAGTTATGATAAACAACAAACTCAGCATGGAGACACAGGTTGCGAGAACAGTGTCTACTTGCTCGGGCCTACTTCGCTCACTTCGCAAGATTATGCCACTCCTTCCGGTTCAAGCTCGAGCGTTGGTAGTCAGGTGTACTATTCTTAGTCGCCTTGACTACTGTAACGCTCTGCTACTTGAGTCCCCAGCTGTTCTGTTAGACCGACTCCAAAGGGTCCAGACGGCCGCCGCCAAACTAGCTCTTGGCTGGACAAGGTGATCCTCGGCCACTGCAGCCTTAGCTGAACTGCACTGGCTCCCTCTGAAGCAACGAGTGGCGTTCAAAGCACTCTGTCTTGTGTTCAAAGCTTTACACGGATCCGGACCCAGACCCTTGCAAGCAATGTTCACTTGGTACACTCCTACTAGAGCCCTCCGTTCAGCCTCAGCCTACCTTGTCTCAGTCCCAAGATTCAACAAGGTCAGGACTGGGGGAAGATCCTTTGGAGTTGCAGCGGCAAAACTATGGAATAGTATGCCCCTAGATATCCGTCAAATACCGCTACTCCTTCCATTCAGAAAACGCATTAAGACTTGGCTCTTCCCCTAAACCTTATCTTACTGCTATTGTACTTTATCCCCTCTCCTCAAATTTTTGTTTATACCATCTTTTTCTGTCCACTCTTTCTCATCTCCCTACCTTTCCCCCTCTATGGAGTTACTCTTTGTTTAGCGCCAGGATGCCTGCAAGGCGACAGCCGCGCTCTATAAATGTTTTAAATAAAATAAAATAAAATGTAGAGTGATGTTTCTCAGACTAGGGTAGCCTCTGGCTGAAGCACCGGAAATGGAGGTATCTGCACTGCCGTGTCATCAGCCCAACTAAAAATTTTATCATTGAATCCAAGGATTCAGTCTCACCCTAAGGGATCCCTCACCTTAAACAATAGAGACTAGAGCCTCACACTTGAACCCCACCACATAACAAACGGCAGTGCTTCGGGAAGGCTAAACAGCAACCCCTTCCTAATAAAGTCTTCATTTAATTTCTCAAGGGATCTGTCACCATCCACATATTGCTACCACCTCGCCAGAGGAAAGCCAGCAAAACACTTCTACTGTCTGGGAAGCTGTCCTTACCCCCCATTTTGTGCCAAGTCAAAATAGAGGCATCCATATAGATCCCACTATGTTTTTGTAATTAATACTGTGAGTCAGACCTTACGGGTGAACATCATAGAAATCCGTCCCAACATTTGCACTTTCCCCTTTCAATGTTTGATTTATTTACCCACGTAATTTCTAACATTTCTCACATTCCCACAATTTCCCAATTTCTTGAGGTTACTTACTGCTTACTTACAAAGCATACCAAAGCTCTTGATATTTCCCCACATATGTGCCCAGCAAATACTTAATGCTTCCAACCCCTGAGCTGATCAAATAACATTGATTAGGTTAGTAGTAGACTAGCAGTGGAGAGACTGTTCCCCTGGTTCTAGTGCATCACAAGTGTTTAATATAGCACTATCTCACATGCAAATATTGTAGCTTCTTTCTACAGTATTGCACTCTTAAATTGCATGCAAACTCAAAAACATTCCTGTATATTTCCAAAATCCTGCATGAAAACCAACCCTTTCTTAATTCCGATTGTCCCCTCTCATTTTTCTTTTGAATGGCCCTCCCCTGCTCTTCCATCTTCTGTTCGCCTTCTCTTGTAGTGTAGTTCCTATTATCCCAATAGGCTCTGCGCATTGGAATAATACCTTCAATAGTATAGGCCTAGACCAGACGTTAACTAGGTCTACTACTGTCGATATTAGACTTAAAGTTTTGGGTTTGCCAGCTAGCTCAGAGTTCACTAGAAACTTTCTCGAATAGGCAAGGAGGAGTTGAACCTCCCTGGATAGACAAGAAGGGATTTAGCTTCTGACAACCATAGAACATGACAACTTTGCTCTCCCCTAATCAAGAGTGTATCTCTAGAGTCGTGTGAAAACAAAAGACGACTTATTTTACTCAGTCAGTACGTGCATTCTTAGTCTCACCAGATTGTAGAGAAAAGGAAGAGACGGGCGTGTTCAATAAAAGATGTTATTTATTGATCAGTCTCTTTTCTCATACAAGAGAAATGGATCGATATTATTGCAATACTTATGGTTAAGTAAAGTGCATACATTAAAAGCAGAAGTATAAAATAATACTGTAAAAACATGTATATGGTTTCTAAGCCATATGATGGTTTAAAATGGATAAAATATATACATACACATATACATTTGACTAATCGTACTCAACTGGTGTTTCTAACTACGCCTACCCCGGTGTACCTGAAAAAAACAACTGGGAGGTTTTTTAGGTATTCCAGAATTTCTAGGCGCACAGCCAGAGTACCCGTAAGGTAAAGGTGAGAAGATTGAATAGTCAGTATAGGCAATAGGGCGAACGGTAAATCCTCACAACCGCTCAGGGATGGACCAAGATTGATCCATACGAAACACAAGAAAACAACAATGCCCCTGCGCTATATGATATTGACAATTGATTGTTTAGTGTAAAGAATGTCAATTCAATAAGTGGAAAACACAATAGAACAACACCCCATTCTGTTGGACACTTGAAACATGGGCGAACAGTCTTTGACAAAATAAAGTTGTAGAAAAATCCGTTGTTGGTGTGATAGTTCTGTTTATTGTTCCTATATGTAGGCCAACACGTGTTTCATCGCAGGGAAACAGACTGCGAATCTTCAGGGCCTAATGGGTGAGGGACATAACCACCTCGGTCTGACGCGTGATAAGGAATCCTGTGTTTGGAGTTTCAAAATATACGTGACATCAAACTCCAAGAGACCTGATGAGTCTCAATGGTTTCACAAAATTGTGTTAACCGGGAGGAGACGATCTATAGGTTACTTCCAATTAATGACGTTGTTTTAACGAAAACAAGGCGGGTACACCTCTTCGTTAGTATTCTCCCTCTTGAATTTCCCAGCGCCATTTTCCTAGGACGGTGTACCTGACCTAAGCCTAATACGTGGGCGGGAATAGAAAGTAGCAGTTTAAGTTAAGTTTGTTTTGCCAAGTGACTGACTAAAGAATTCTCTGCAAGGGGTTATTCAGTTCTGTACCTGGAATCTAGGATGAATGAGGGATGGTATCTCTCGTCTCTGGTCTCGATATTCCAGGCTGCCTGCGAGGGCTACCTGGAAGCGCCGGAGCTGGATTTCTCGGCAGGAGAAAGCAGCGTCTCGTTCTCAGCGCGTCAGGAAGGCGGGGCTGCGCCAGCGGGGTCTGCTCTGCTCTGGGCTTCGGCAAGTCTGGCTGCTCCGATCTCGTCACCACCGCGTGTGTTTGCATAGGGCAATATCGGTAATATTTATACCTTTAAGGTGCCGAGATTGACGTAAGGATGGACATAGATACGTCAATAAGGATGTCATACGACCTGGTCGTTAGCACATTCTTTTGCTGAAGTTCTCGGTGAAATCAAAACAATGGCCGCAGGGTTTTTCCCAGGTTGTCATAGGTTTGATTTGTTTTGAGAACTCCGTATGCCTTATCAGGGGCTGGAGGAATATCGCTTGTCTAATTAGATGGCAAGCGTTATGACCTAATCAGATAACACGTTCCTGTGCCGTAGTGTGGCTTAATCAGATAACGGTTCCTGCATCATGGGGGTTTTCTGCATCACGGGATGGCTGCTAGTTAACTTGTTAACCAGAATAGGGTCAGGAATAGGGGGATCGATACAGAACCTATAGGAATACATCACACCCACTCCACGCTAACTATGGACATATTTACGAATCTATGCATAGTAAAACATACTGTAGAGTATCGTGTATACCTTACCACCCCAAAATACATAAATGCATTTTGAAATTATCAAATATACGGAAAAAACAGTCACATGTAATATATGCACTCAAGCTGTAGAATAATGCTAAAGTAATCACGCATATCTATACATTATCACTAATTTGTATATGAGAATTTACACATGAAATGGCTCTTAATACAGAAAAAAGGTTCGAGACCATTCCATCACAGAATAAAATAATTATGAACATACCAGCGGGCAGCTAATGTCTATAAAGTATCTAAAAATAGAAATTTTAGTTCTCTAAGAATAGTTCTTACTTTAAGCAGAAGATAAGTGTCCCGAAAAACGTAAAAATATTTTGGGCTGCTGAAAAAATTGCTGTCCGTGAACTGGAGGGAAAATTTCTCATGGTATTTTGCTATTCTAGTTGAAGGCCAAATTCAGGGAACGCCGTGTACGAGCTTGCTCAAAAGTCTCTATTTCTGTTCTGGTGAGAACATCATATCATTTAGACTGTCGAAAAAGCTGTCAACAGCTTCCTGGGAGAGTTCCACTAACTCGGAAAAAGGTGTAACCATGCATTCGTGCGCATGATTGTCTCCATTGACGTTTCGATTAGTATTGCTGACAGAAGGTCGTACCTGATCAATGCTGCTTTCATCTTGAACTTCACTACCCCTTAATCGTAGTGGTGAAGCTTCCACGAATGCCGTCATGAGGATTGGTAGCCGTTGAGGGCAGCACAAAGCATGAGCCTTTATTGGACTCAACAATGTTTCTGCATCCATTGGCGCATCCGATTGTAGCGTCAGACAGGTGTCTAACACGCATTCTTCTCCGCATCGCAAGCACCTTAATACAGGTAAAACACATCGTTGCCACATTAGTCGAAATGAAAGAAACCAAGTCATGTTCAGGTCTCTAAGCCGGGATAGTCCCAGGATTTTTGATATCCGGTCCCGGTATCCAATGGCTAGGATTGTTTCTTCCCTTGTCGCAGGTGTTTTGTCTGTGACATGGTTTGCCATAACGAAATATAAGGACTAAGAATAGGATTCCTGCAATTAGTCCCAAAATGAGGGGAAGTCCGCCAAAAATCGAATGGACGAAATCTGGAAAAATACCCAGTATGGCTTTGAATGGTGTTAATGCCATCGAAAATACTGTCTTAAATACTTTTGAGACTCCACTGGTATCAGAAATATTTAAGATTTCATTCAGGATTTCTGCGAAATGTATGGGGGAATTAGTTGATAACAATGAGTGAATCTCTGCAGTCGTCCTTGCGACTAGGAGATCATACGTTTCTTTTGATGACGTGAGCCTTGTCGGCGTCTGAAGAAGCACTGTTTTCATTCTGCTTAAAGTATCTACTCGAATAGAAGTAATTTTCAAGTTGGGCCATGCCCTTGCCTCCCTGTCTGGAAAGGAGCTGGGGAACAATGAGTGTCCACAGCACATGACCTTCGCAGTCGTAGTTATGAGATAAGGAGTCCCGGGCATAAGACTACAACATCTGCGATCTACAATTAGAATGTAACTCCCATTATAGAGTCTTTGAAAGAAAGGTTCTATCTCTGTTGCAGGTGCGCCTAGCTGGTGACATGAAAGGTTATATGAATTCCCTTCACAGGCTCCATGCAAACTAATTCCGTTACACAGAAGTGTACCGCTCAGTGACATTGCACAATTATTGCCACTAAGAAACACTTTCTGTCCTTTATTACTGACACATGCATGTGAATAGGGCAAGTTCCATGTTGTTTTAATGTACCCTTTTCCCAATTTTTCGTACATGCCAGCCTGTATATATTTTTGGCAGTATTGAAACCTGAAGGTTGATATTGGAATATTAATTATCCCATGTATTATCCATTCACTGACAGGTCGTTCTGACATTGTCACTGGTAATCTCTCGAGTTTCTCAATGCTCAGGATTGTATAATCAGCACCCTTTTGTGCCATACTGATTTGTTTATCAGTGAGGTTAAAGATATTGAATAGTGACGTTGTGTTGATTAAACGCCAAGGCACATAGCCTGAACGCAGATTTTGTAACGTCCAGCCAAGCTGTACAATAGAACGCAATTGGGACTGACCGTGTTGTAACAACAGTAAGTCTTGCGATAATATGTCGATTGCTGAAGACACAATGCTGTCCAGAGAAAAAATTCTGGAGGACAGAGTCATTAACCCATTGTCCACTACAGAAAGTGATTTTTCCAAATTAATACGGTCAATTTCCCGTATACTTTCTGCTGTCTCAATTTGAGTCACCTTCCAGGCCTCGTTATATGCTGCATATACAGAGGCTGCTATGAAACGTTTCTGACGCTGTTTGCGCGGTCCCATAATGAAATCACGCAAGTCAGCACCATCAGTAAGTAAAGTTAGGTGTTGCTTAATTTCTGCCAGTGTGGAAGTTTGTAGCCACTGAAGGCATAATTTGCCCACACTGTAGGTGGTTATTATCCCTGGGTGTTGTCTTTGGGAATATCTAGGGTCTGGCCTGGTCATTTTGAACCCCTGTGTTTTGTTCAGGAATCTGTCTTGACAGTTATTAGTATCTGTGGGCCAGATCAACCACTTTTTCCAATCAGGATGTGTTCTGTTTTGGTTTAATACATAATTTACGTCTATCACTTCATCTGTAGAGCTATTGCTGTTCATTGTTGGTTTTGGAATAGACGGTTTATTTAAGTCTTTGATTTTGGCTAAGCCAAGACAGGTAGTTTGTTGAACAGTGTCATTTAAAAATATAATTTGTTCTGGGATCATGCAGGCTCTAAACAAAGATTCTATACCCTGTACTTGCCATTCTTTTGTACCCCAAACACTCTTTACTTCAACATTTTTGTCCCAATAATCAAAACCAAAAGTATTCATTTGTTCAAAGAATGAGTCTGAATATATCAATTTCGTGTTTGTTATCATGGTCTTTGTCCCTGTCTTATTTGACAATTTGAAATAAAATGTTTCAGCATTACTTGTGTTAAAACCTGAGAAGTATGAATATTTGTCATAAAAGGTTCTTGAGCTTTCTTTTGGAGGGGTTGCACAATGTTCCCATTGATTATAATTTAAAACATGTCTAGGTTGTGCAGATCTATGTAGAAAATGGTTACCATAGTGGTTATAACAGTACATACTTTCATATTTTTGTTGAACCCTGCAAATAATCATGTTTGGTACATTTAGCAGACATCACTAAGTCAGACATCATGTTATTAATACTTTCAAAGTCCCAATCATCAGCAAATGAGCTTGGTTTTACAAAGTCACTCAACGAGATCTTAATTTGGTGTGGATATTTCAGGATTTCAACCGGACCATAGATTTCGTAATCAGTGTTGTCCCATGCTACCCCACCCGGTATAGGATTGGCTGTGAAGTTGACTGAAGAAAGTTCTCTTTTCTCGACGTGTGAAGATGTGTGTGGTTTGAGGATCAAGTTCATTTTCTGACTTGCTGTGTCCATTTTTGCATATTTTCCCTCAATGAAGCGTCCCAAAGTTAGTACCATGATGAGCCAAAGTATGAGGATAAATGCACCAAAACCCACCCAAAATTCAATCCATGGAGAAATCAGATATGTTTCTTTCAGTTGTTTCAAAAGTACTTTAACTTTATCTTTAAAGGTTTTTGTTGATGGCTGTGTTTTTGATTCAGTGAAGCCTTCAGAGGAATCATCGAAGTTTATCAAGTAGCCGGATGCAGTTCTGTCAATTGTTCCAATTGCTTCAGGATTACTGTTTCTTGCATAGTCGTTTGTTACTTCATTATAGATTGGTGTGTCTCTGCTAAATGTTTTTATTTGGGTTTTCAGAGGTCTAAGTTCTATTGCATTGTTGCATAGTCCTTGTTGTAGTTCTGTAGGCGTTTCGAATGTGATTAGCCTCTTAGATTGAACCTCTGTGTTTGTAGCAAATCTTGGTGTTCTACTACTTATCGGGAGTCCACTTGGCCTACTATTTGTTATCGGCCACATGATTGTGGTTTTACCAGGTCGATGGATACAACTCGGTTCTCCTTTTTACCAGCAAGCGGCGGTAGTACAACTGATCTTGTCCCGTTGACAGACAAGACAGGAACTGCTTTTCTGTAAGAAGGCCCAAATTCCTTCTTTACCGCGATCTTTTCTCTGACTAGATCCCCGACTTTTGGAATCCAGACAGGTCTTGCTGGGACAGGTGGTGGTTCTTCAGTGGTTGTTGGCTGCTGTTTCAACTTTATGTTGCTCAGGTCTTTTCTTGTTTCGTTTAAGTCCTGCAAAATAGCCAAACGATCTTTGATATCAAAGCTTTTTTCCTTCACCACTGAAGTCTGACTGTCGAGGTCTAAGACTAACATCCTAGTTCCAAATAATAATTCGTACGGACTGAATCCCTTCAGAGAATTTCTTGGCAGGTTATTTAGACTACGTTGGACACTTATTAGATGTTTGACCCACCCAGCTCCCGAACCTAATATCCTTTCCGTTATAGATTACTTTCTGCCTTGGTTTTTTCTTTACACCATCCCGTATCCCTCAGGAAGGAAGTGAGAAGAATCCCGCTATGCTATGCTCATTTGGCCATGTTTCCCCTCAGGCCTATGGCTAAAGTGAAAACAATGTTCAAACGTAGCATGCTCCTAGCGTATATGCCATTTAGACTAGCAAATCTTTGTATAACAGTCCAGACGTCAGCCGAGTGCTGAGGATCTACATTATAAGCGGGAACTAGCCTGTATATGTTAATCGGACGCTTTGCTTTTTACTGTTGATTCTTTCTGGAGTGAAACGCCACGGTATTACACCGTTTCTCTCACCACTGCGATTTCTGTTACAGTTTGGGCAGTTCTTTACAAACATGGTATGATGCAGGCTCATGCCTGGCCACCAGTACCTTGATTGTAATTCTTCCAGAGAATCTTTTAGTTTGAGGTGTCTGAGACCCTCGCCCATATGTGCGTCTGCTATTAACAAGGTTCTCCTGTCCATGTTTGGAATCACTCTATCCCCCACTCCAGGGATTCGAGCAAAAGGGACGGAGTTTGCATCGATTATGTATCTATAATTGAGTGGATAGTTGATCGGTAGCGCTGAGCAGTCGCCTTTTGATGACGTTTTCACCGCCAGCACTGTTTCACCGTCAATATACTTCACTGTACGCTTTTTTCGAGCTACGGAAGCCGATTTAGTTGCTACCGCTGTGGCTGTCTCAGCCAATGAATTCCCTGCAACGTGAACGCCATCACGCTGATGACTCAGTGTATGTATCACGTGAGTCTTTGGTAGTTCTTTTTGTAACAGAACTATTTGTTCCCAAAGCAGTTTTTGCTTTATTGTTGCACCTGTGTCATCTTTGTAACCGTTTTGAATCCATGTCTGCAAATCGTTGTTATATGATTTGACGCAGTAATATGAATCGGACACTATAAGTGTCGGGAATTCGCGATCCGCATTATCTAGCGCCATTTTCAATGCTATTATTTCAGTCTGTTGTTCTGAATTAGTTTCTACTGAGTGTGTTTTTGTTAATAGAGGTCTTAGATTACCTCCGCGCCACACTTCTTTTGTAATCTTACATGTGGGGTTGTATGCTTGTTCTCCCCAAACGGAGGGTTGAGCATGTCCGTCTGTATAGATTACACAAGCGTATTGTCGTAAGGGCAGAATGTCGATTGGCAGAGGGAATGTTCTTTTATATTCTAGATTTTTCAGTTCCTCTAGTTCTGGATCAAAGTAGTATACTTTGTCCGTTGTAATTGAATTCACCCATTGTATCCATTCCGGATTCAATGTTGTTGTTGGTAAATTACACGGTCTTGTTAATGCCTCAAAGGCTGATTCTGCTGTTCTGACTGTGATATGTCTACCGTCAGCTTCATCTTTTTCTCTAGCTATTGCGGTTTGAACTGCATGAACAATGTTTTCTTTAATGCTGAATTTCTTTTCAGCTTCTGTGTACAAGTGTGATTTGAATGCAATTGGTACCTTTTCTCCCTCATTAGAGGTCAGGTATGTGAATCCGCATCTTCCTGGGATGACTCGAATCACAAGATTGCGTGTGTTATCACGTGTTTCTAATTTTGTTTTAATTAACATGTCTGTTTGTAAGGATCTCAAAATTTCTGTGTGTATTTGAGTCCAATTGGTTCTTTTAAAATCTGGTTTTATTAGATCATAAAGGGGTTTGACCCTTTCTGCGTAATTTGCAATGTATGTTCTTCCGAAATTTAGGAAGCCTAGAATTGACTGTAGGTTTTTTAGTGTTCTAGGTGCTTGGAGTACGGCACATTTCTCTAGGAAATTGTCAGCCAGGCTTTTGCCTTCACTTGATAATTCAAATCCTCAGAACAGGACTGTTAGATGGGCAATTCTGGATTTTTTAAAGTTGAATTTGTAACCCTCTGCTGCGAACCCAAGTATTATGGTGTTCACTCTCTTCAAGTGAGTATCCAAGTCACCATCTGTTAAGTATATGTCGTCGACATACGATAATGCTTCGTCATCATATGTTTGTAGTAATTCTGTTACTCTCGCTGAGAATACCCCTGGGCTATTCTTGTACCCCTGGGCTAACCGACAGAATTGTTTTTGAGTGCCATTTATTGAGAACGCAGACAAATATCTGCTCTCTGGTGCTATGTTTTGACAAAAGAATCCATTAGAGATGTCTAATGTTGTTTTGTATTTTTTGCGCACTATGTTATTCATTAGTGCAGCACTATGCGAGTTTTGCACTGCAAAAGTTTTGCAACATGAGTTAAGGTGTCGGTAATCCAAAACTAGACGATATGAATTGTCTGGTTTGGAGACCGGAAACAAAGGGTTGTTCATTTGTGAGGTGCAAGTTTCAATCACCCCCTGGTATTCTAGTTGATCTAGGATTTCTTTTACCTGTTTTGTAGCTTCTTGCTTAATTGGGTACTGTCTTTGTGCAGTAGGTTGTGATTTTAACTGGATTTTGTGAGGAGGAGAGTCCTCATCCCATCCTACATGATTTTTATATAAAGCAGGAGCTAGAGCTACTGCCCACTTTCTGGCAAGTGTATATTTTTTATGAATTAGGATATGATTTGAGAAGGCAGGCATAATTATTTCTTTTTTTAGATGAGCAGATTCCTTGTCTTTGGACTTGGCGTGCTCTTCTCTTTGTTCTGATCGTCCTCTTCTTTCCGATTTCTGCGAGGAAGTCTGAAAAGATTGAGAGGGACTTGTATCAATGTCTTGATATCTATCAGGCTTCTTTATATTATCCCGATTTCTAAGGTTATATCTTTTCCCAGAGGGGTCACTTTGGGGAGACCTGTGTTTTTGGTTCGGAGATTTTTCTCTCCGCCGAGGAGACCTTCCTCTAGACTGGAATTTCTTTTCTTTAGGATTGGATTGTTTGTTTCCATCCCAGCTCTTTTTTTGTGATGTTGAATTATTATTAAAAAATATTTTTTCAGGACTTTCAATCAATTGAGGTTTTACTGGTATTCCACCTAAACTATCTCTACCTAGTTCCTCATAGGATTTTTCTATGATTCTGGCAATTTCAGCCGGTTGGTCTGCTATATCTGTTTCTTTTAACCTCTGGTGGATCGCCACGTTTGCTGCTTCTCCCTTTATGTTGGCTAATAATATAGCCGAGACCTGCTTGAAGTCTTTCAGTAATTTCATACCAAGAGTTAAAGCGGGTTCTGGACCGTATTCGTCTTGAATTTGTTTTAGCACATCTGGTATTACCGAAATGGATGGAACACCGTGCGTTTTTGTGTAGATGGAAGCAAAGACTGTACCCCAAGTGTCACAGTCCTCCACGTGTGGTGCGATTCCCATTGGGAGACAGATAGTCAGAATCCTGTGTTTTTCTAACGGGGTGGTGTCTGGAAACACCGCCTCTATTTGGGTGATTTTTTGTGCTAACCAGAATGGTATTTGTTCCCGTTTAGCTAGTACTTTACCCAGGCAGGATTGTATGTTCTGTGGTGTAATTTTATTTGTGTTCCCCTGATGAGGGGTCAGCTGTGGAATTTTAATTGCTGGTTGGATTGTTGAAGTCCACATTACATATTGGACTAATTGTCTATGTAGTTTTATTAATTGTTTTAGTTGTATTAAAAGGTTTGCTGCAGACATCCCATCGATGTCTGGATGTGGTGTGTATCCGGCTAGAACCGGCCACGTTGCTCCTGGTCTACCTAATGGACCGAGCCTGGTGATGTGATTATTATGTTTTAGGGCGCCATTAAATAAGAGCAGATGCTCTTGAAATTTAAGTGGTACTTCCACCTCCTCGAAAGGAGTGTACTCATTAGGAGGTTCCTCTGTTTTGTAATAGTGGAAGACCTTTGTTACAGCATTTGCTGCTGGAAAGTGTATCCATGAATAGAATACCTCTGTCTGCCGATATTCGTGTGCCTCAATTACGAATATGACTGTGCCACCTCTAGGTGTCAGTCCATTTTCTATAAGTTTTAAAGTTATAGATTTTCTTATGTTGACCGCGATGAGTATTATATCCGGGTCAGCGTCTTGCAGTGCATTATCAGCTGCTGCGAGTTCAGTTACTATTCTAACTGCCTCTCTTTCTCCTTCAGTGTCTGACATTGTACTGTCCAGAAGGTTATTTAGTTTGTTTGCAGATCAGGTTCTTATGGAAACAAAGATTAGATGCACAATATTTTGGAACAGTGTATCCTTTAACGTTGACTAAACCAAGAACCATACATAGGAGTTTCCTCCTGCGAGGTCTGGTGGATATTACCTTACACCCACTCCAGACGTCTTTGGAGTATTATGGGAAAAAAGGGGTCTGAGTGAAAAAGCACGACTGAGTTACTCTAAATGTCTTACGTTAGTTTTATCGCCTATCCAAACGCGTTGGGCGCCATGTAGTGTAGTTCCTATTATCCCAATAGGCTCTGCGCATTGGAATAATACCTTCAATAGTATAGGCCTAGACCAGACGTTAACTAGGTCTACTACTGTCGATATTAGACTTAAAGTTTTGGGTTTGCCAGCTAGCTCAGAGTTCACTAGAAACTTTCTCGAATAGGCAAGGAGGAGTTGAACCTCCCTGGATAGACAAGAAGGGATTTAGTTTCTGACAACCATAGAACATGACAACTTTGCTCTCCCCTAATCAAGAGTGTATCTCTAGAGTCGTGTGAAAACAAAAGACGACTTATTTTACTCAGTCAGTACGTGCATTCTTAGTCTCACCAGATTGTAGAGAAAAGGAAGAGACGGGCGTGTTCAATAAAAGATGTTATTTATTGATCAGTCTCTTTTCTCATACAAGAGAAATGGATCGATATTATTGCAATACTTATGGTTAAGTAAAGTGCATACATTAAAAGCAGAAGTATAAAATAATACTGTAAAAACATGTATATGGTTTCTAAGCCATATGATGGTTTAAAATGGATAAAATATATACATACACATATACATTTGAATAATCGTACTCAACTGGTGTTTCTAACTACGCCTACCCCGGTGTACCTGACCTAAGCCTAATACGTGGGCGGGAATAGAAAGTAGCAGTTTAAGTTAAGTTTGTTTTGCCAAGTGACTGACTAAAGAATTCTCTGCAAGGGGTTATTAATTTCTGTACCTGGAATCTAGGATGAATGAGGGATGGTATCTCTCGTCTCTGGTCTCGATATTCCAGGCTGCCTGCGAGGGCTACCCGGAAGCGCCGGAGCTGGATTTCTCGGCAGGAGAAAGCAGCGTCTCGTTCTCAGCGCGTCAGGAAGGCGGGGCTGCGCCAGCGGGGTCTCCTCTGCTCTGGGCTTCGGCAAGTCTGGCTGCTCCGATCTCGTCACCACCGCGTGTGTTTGCATAGGGCAATATCGGTAATATTTATACCTTTAAGGTGCGAGATTGACGTAAGGATGGACATAGATACGTCAATAAGGATGTCATACGACCTGGTCGTTAGCACATTCTTTTGCTGAAGTTCTCGGTGAAATCAAAACAATGGCCGCAGGGTTTTTCCCAGGTTGTCATAGGTTTGATTTGTTTTGAGAACTCCGTATGCCTTATCAGGGGCTGGAGGAATATCGCTTGTCTAATTAGATGGCAAGCGTTATGACCTAATCAGATAATTGTAATTGTAATTGTAAGATAGTTTTTATAGAGCGCATACTATCGCTCCAAGGAGCATGTGCCGTAGTGTGGCTTAATCAGATAACGGTTCCTGCATCATGGGGGTTTTCTGCATCACGGGATGGCTGCTAGTTAACTTGTTAACCAGAATAGGGTCAGGAATAGGGGGATCGATACAGAACCTATAGGAATACATCACACTCTGTCTGAGCAGAACCTGGTCTATGTCACATACATGTTTGCCTAAAGCTCTATTAGCTCTATTTGTATTAGGACGCCAGATAGCAGAGCGGCTAGCGCTTCTCTTAGCACTGAGTTAAACCTCCTGTTGCCTGCTTGAATTATACATTTTAATTTGTGATTACAACGTTTTAATTTGCACTGCTTGTTACTATTGAGCACAATTGTTTGTCATTGCAACCAGAGTATCCTGCATATATTAATTGCCTTCTCTGCACAAATTGAATGAAAATTGTATTGCTCACCTGACACCCCATTCCCTTTCCACCGCGGGAAGTCCCGTTAGTAGCGGAGGGAATACAGGGCTGCTTTCAACATCATTTGGGCCACAAGCCGCCATCTTAGGTGTGGTGGTCGGGGGCGAACGCGCTCTAGTTACCTTGACTTCCGTGACACGAGCCTATTTAGACAGGACTCGGACGGATGCTCGGCATTAGGACGCAAGATAGCAGAGCGGCTAGCGCTTCTCTTAGCACTGAGTTAAACCTCCTGTTGCCTGCTTGAATTGTACGTTTTAATTCGTGATTACGACGTTTTAATTTGCACCGCTTGTTACTATTGAGCACAATTGTTTGTCATTGCAACCAGAGTAGCCTGCATATATAAATTGCCTTCTCTGCACAAATTGAATGAAAATTGTATTGCTCACCTGACACCCCATTCCCTTTCTGCCGCGGGAAGTCCCGTTAGTAGCGGAGGGAATACAGGGTTGCTTTCAACATCATTTGGGCCACAAGCCGCCATCTTAGGTGTGGTGGTTGGGGGCGAATGCGCTCTAGTTGCCTTGACTTCCGTGACACAAGCCTATTTAGACAGGACTCGGACGGATGCTCGGCATTAGGACGCAAGATAGCAGAGCGGCTAGCGCTTCTCTTAGCACTGAGTTAAACCTCCTGTTGCCTGCTTGAATTGTACATTTTAATTCGTGATTACGACGTTTTAATTTGCACCGCTTGTTACTATTGAGCACAATTGTTTGTCATTGCAACCAGAGTAGCCTGCATATATAAATTGCCTTCTCTGCACAAATTGAATGAAAATTGTATTGCTCACCTGACACCCCATTCCCTACCGCCGCGGGAAGTCCCGTTAGTAGCGGAGGGAATGCAGGGCTGCTTTCAACATCATTTGGGCCACAAGCCGCCATCTTAGGTGTGGTGGTCGGGGGCAAACGCGCTCTAGTTGCCTTGACTTCTATGACACGAGCCTATTTAGCCCTATGCCTTTAAGGACGCGCAGCGGGCGAGCCGGCGGCGTGCCAAAGGCGAGCCCGTCTGTGCCCGTCGGCGCCGGACCCGCGCCCAGTGCCCCAACCCCTGCCCCTTACACCAACTACACTAACTCCAGAAATAGCCTAATGAACCTAAGGCATAGCGCCTGTCCACTTACCTCACAGGTCGGTGACATGAATGTATTGATAACCTGTAATTGTCTTGACTGTGGTGTTATGCGAAATGGTAGTCCTTCTGGGGGTCCACCCAGTAACCGGAGTCTGAGGATAGAGGCCAGTCGGCCCTATACCCACGGCTCGGATGCGAACAAGATACGCAAACAAAATGTCCTGACTTTGAAACACATCCTTATAAATGTAAGGTCGATGCCAAAACATAAACACGAAATAGAAGCACTAATTTCAGATAATGATATAGATCTAGCTTTCCTAACAGAGACATGGGCTACAGACTCATCTGGGCCAGATTGGAACACTGCAGTTCCCACAAACTACTCCATAGTTCATATTGATAGACAGGGATCAATGGGTGGAGGAATTGCTATTATCTATCGCTCTCTTTTCAAAATAACTGTTCTTCCACAATTAGGGCTGGAAGCTGAATCTATGTCCTTCACGGTCAAACATAGTAACCAAATAATATTTACTGGTCTTCTGCTTTACAGACCCCCGGGGCCAAGAGGCCCGTTCATTAAGGCTTTTCAGACCTTCTTGGAATCCACGACAGACCAAATAACATTCACGGCTCTAGGAGATTTTAATTTCCACTTAGAAGAAAATAACTCCATAGAATCCACCACTCTCATAGAAAATTGCTGTAGTTATGGGCTGCACCAACTGGTGTCCGGACCCACTCATTCAGCAGGACATACCCTGGATGCTATTTTCACTAACAATAACCATCTAAAAATCACGTCAATTGTCCAAGTTCCCTGGTCTGACCATGCGGTCATTAAGTTCAGTCTCAGACTAATACTGAGCAATACTAGGCGAAAAGATTTTGTAGTACCAACACAAAAAACTCGCCCATGGAAGTACCTCGAAGCCACTATACTCTCAAATACACTTACAAGAGACTCTCCGTCCTTCACGAACTGTGATAGTAATAGTGGAGCCCTCAAATATAACATGTGGCTCTCCTCCGTAATGGAGGAGCTAGCACCAGTAGAAACTAAAAAGCCGCGGGTACGCTTATCCACCGCACAATGGTATACCTCGGAGGTCAAGGTGGTTAAACAAAAATGCCGGTGCTATGAAAGACTATGGCGGGCTGACTATGATCCCCAGACCAGAAAGGAATACACAGCAGTCCTTCAAGAATACAAGCTTAAGATTGAACAAGCTAAGGCGACCTTCTATTCTAAGAAAATTCTTGAATCTTCTAACTCTCCAAAAGAACTGTTCAAGACGGTCAAGTATTTAGCTAAGAGCCCTAGGGATGTAACTTTCACTCCGGATCAGGACTTTGTGGAGAAATTAGCCCAATTGTTCCAACATAAGGTTCAGGCAGTTTATAATGATCTCCGCTTGGCATCTGGTGGCGAAGTAACCTGCCATAAAACTGACCGGCCATATGTTACTTCTGAACTCTCCCAATTCTCACCGTTAAATAATACTCAGGTTATCACCCTTCTCTTACAGACCAAATCTGGATCTCCAATCAATCCCTGTCCTCCCTATGTACTACATACAGTCCCGGAACCAATCAGCTCGGCTCTTAACCCGCTTCTTAACATTATTCTAAGTTCCGGACTTTTTCCCAGTAGCTGGAGGAAAGCTTGCATCAGACCTATTCTTAAAAAGGAGTCATTGGACCCGACTGAAACCAAACATTACCGCCCAATCTCCTGCCTGCCCCTTCCAGCTAAAATGCTTGAGAATGCTATGAATCAGGAGCTCACAAAACATCTAGAGATCAACCATCTACTGGACCCTACACAACATGGCTTTAGAGCCAATCACTCCACCAAATCTGCCCTGATTATAGCTACCGAAAACATCCGTAGGACCATGGATGATGGGGGAAGAGCCGCGTTGATCCTATTGGATCTAACGGCGGCGTTTGACACCGTTAACCATAAGGTCCTTGTGAACAGACTGCGGACGCTGGGAATTACGAATACTGCCCTAGCCATTCTCGAGTCCTTCTTAAACGCCCGCACCCACCATATCCACTGGGGGGGGCCTTCAATCAGATGAGTTCCGTCTCCCATGTGGGGTCGCTCAAGGTTCTGCCCTGTCACCTACGCTTTTCAATCTTTATGTGCCCACCCTTGAGGTTTTGGTTAAATCTCATGGCCTGCATCTGGTTTCATACGCCGAGGATACACAAGTGGCTGTATCCCTTGCTCAGTCGGTGGAAACCACGGCAGCCAGTTTCAGGAACTGTCTGTCCGATGTAATGAATTGGATGAATTTACACTTTTTAAAGCTCAACCGGTGATTGAGTTCGGTCAAAAACCTTCGATTTGGAGCTCCCTATGGTGGCCCCCAGAGGCTGGCACCTGCCCGGCGCCGGCTACCAAAGTTAGAAACCTGGGCTTCATAATGGACAAAGATCTCTCCTGCATAGCCCAAATCAGTCAGGTCACCGCGGCTTGTTTTTTCACTTTGAAAATTCTTAGGAAAATTCTGCCCTATCTGCCTCTTTCCCTTAGGAAAACTGTGGTGGGGGCATTGGTAATGTCCAGGGTGGACTATTGTAACGCCCTGTACATAGGAGCAGGTGAAACACAACTTGCAAGGCTCCAATCAATCCAGAACACTGCGGCTACAGTCCTGCTTGACCTTCCAAAAAGACATCCCACCTCAAAAGCTATTCGAGAACTACATTGGCTCCCCATCAGGCGTAGAATTCAATTTAAGGCCATGTGCCTGGTTCACAAATCTCTTTATGGCAACTCTTCTAAGCAGCTTTCCGGTCTAATTCCCCGCTACATGCCGGTACGTACTTTGAGATCTGGTTCCCTTGACTTAATTCAAACTCCTAGAATAAAAAGAGCCCGTTGGGGCGGTAGATCCTTTTCCTACCATGCCCCCAAGCAATGGAACAGTCTGCCTACCACACTGCGCGCAGAAAAGAACCTAGCCAGGTTCAGAAGGGCCTTGAAGACCTGGCTCTTCAGTTACCGTAATTTCTCTCTGTCTTACCTTGTGTCTTATAGCGCCAAGACGCCTCGGCATAAGAGCGCTCTACAAATGGTTCAGTCAGTCAGTCAGTCTGCAAATTGCCCACAACTCATTTCAAAGATCATAACCTCTCCTTCTTTGAAAACATTACCTCTGCAACCTAACAATACATAATCTCCACTATCGCAACTACGAATCCGACCTGGCATCTGCATGAACTCACATACCCCTGCTCATTATCAAACTAACGTCTATTAATATAATCTGCCACAAAGAAACTGTAGTAATTACATGGAATGATTTGTTTTAGCACCCAAGACTAAACCAAAGAACCAACAATAACCAATAACACTGGACTAAACACTAGCCTTCTGATATCGGAGCAGCGTACTGCCCAACACAAAGCACATCTGCTTTGTCAGTGGTAGGTAGTTCTATATAAAGACAATTACAATACAATGAAATAAAGACAGCAAGGTTCACGCGGACAGGAAGAACCCCATATTGCTCCTGCTGATCAAAAAGCCCTTAGCCAACACTGTGATTCTCTCTAATGTTTGCCCCATCTATCCTCTGCTTTCCTCTCAAAAGTCACTCCAAGCGCAGATAATAATCAACACTCACTTTTTTGGAACAGGACCAACTTCCTTCAAGCACTAGGTGCAGTCGGTTTCTGGTTGATGCTTTATATAAACACCCAGAGAGACAGGTGAGCTGCTCACAGACATGGAAGCCAGCCATGCTAATTATTATTTCAAAAACCTATCCAAGGGTGACTAGTAGAAGTCTACTTGTATGCTCAGGAGAAACACCGCCAAGGTAGGCGCTCTTTAGTTCCATATCCAGTTCAGCGAACATATTTAGCCCACAAATAGGACAAAGCTAAGAGGTTACGACAGAACCACAACAGTGGCAATGACCTGCCCATAACAAACTTTACAAACCTTTAGTGGGAAACATTAGCAGATTACACAATAGATAAACCACATCAAGCACGAACGATGGCTGGTGCCTTGCAGTCTGTGAGCCGAAGGCTTGAGAAATAGTGGTATAAAGCATTCTATTATATTCTCACAGGGTCAGACTGGCACAGAAAATAGGCCCAGGCACCCAAACAAAATGGGCCCCGTTAGTAAACAAGGTAGCTTAAAAAAAAAGTGCCGATATTTATGAGTCAGGACTGCTTTGAGCTTCTAAAGATATGCTGTGTGGGCATTTTGTACGGTATGGGAGATTGCATACATTTTTGTTTTCTGAAGACCATAGTTGTGGTAGTATCAAGGAAATCAATAGTGAAAACTGGCCCACCTTGCCATAAAACAGGCCCACAAACTACTAAAAATGGGACAAACACTGATCGGTCAGACCAGCCCATTGGGCACTGTCTGGTTGCCCTATAGTTGTTATCAGTCAGTCAGTCAAATCCACTTTATTCGGTTAATAAAAACCACTAAAGGACACAACATACAACAGTTATCACAACACTTTAAAAAAATGTAAGATAAAATTCATCAATAATCATTGGGCGGGATAGAACATTTCAGCAACAAGATAGTTAATCTAACAGATAAAACAGATTACCAATAATTCCTATATAGCAGCAGTCAAACTGGAATACGTCACATTTCATATTCAGCAGCATTTTCTCTTATGAAAAAATATACTTAGAAGCAAGGTCATGTGGTCATATGTGAGCAGCCGGTGTCAATGCCATTTCTTCCTAAGCCTCACAGCCGCACTAGAAAACTTGCAATATAAAAAGTCTCACAAGGGTACATCAGCATCTGTAAATATAGTAAAGCAGGTCTAACCTGCATAAAAGACCTGATCTAATATAGGACAATCCCTACACATATCTAACAAGGATGTATCTTTCCTCAATGTAGCCAGTTGGTCAGCTCAATTAATTGCAACTGGCATGAAAGCCCGAGCGGTGTCGTAGGTTGTGCCACGTCCACCCCAGCTCTGAAGTATGCGGATGACCATGCCACACACGGAACTCTCTCACTCATGTCTTTATTATTCAGCATGCAACCATTAACTCAACGCACTACGTCATAAACGTTATTGACCACACCCAAATACCTCTCAACCAATTGCTTAATTTTGTAAGGAGTCCGCCGAGGGCCACAAGGTTTCTACTGCACATGATCACACTACACTACATCTCCCCTTTTGTTAAATAGAAAGTACAGACAACATATATACATTAGAGTTTTGCAATGAGTTGTCGAGGTGCTCACGCCAATCTTCCAGATCAAGTCGTACGTGGTGAAGGAGTGGCACTGTCATTGTGCATCGTAGATGTAGACTTAGATGCTTGACTTGGGCACTCAGGTGGACTTGTCATCCTCGGAAGGTCTGGATCCGACATGCATCGATGCAGATGCTTCAAATGTGGCGAATCTCTCATAATGGACTTTCCGGGAAGTTGAGCGGACACCATATGTCCTTTAATTATCACAACTCTTAATGGTTCAGCATCAAATGGAGCGTCAGTCTTGCGTTTCCCTTTTTGTGTGACTAGGACCCAGTCTCCTTTGGAAACCATGTCCCGAGCGTAACTGCACTTATCTGCATAGGCCTTCATCTTGCTTTTGCAAGAAGGGGTAGTGACACAAATCTCATCAGTGTCCATTACTCTGCTTGTGGTCCATTGTGGTAGCTTTGTCCCAATGGCTCTCCCAAACAGCAAAGTGGCAGGGCTTTCACCTGTTGTAGAATGGGGAGTTGACCGATAGGCATTAAGGGCTGGACATAAAGCTGACTTGAGATTGATTCCTTTGGGCGCAGTCCGCTGAACCACTTTCTTCAGGGTGCCAATAAACAATTCAACAACGCCTCTTTCCTCTGACCAGAGAGGTGTGTGCTTTTTGATGCTTGACATTTCAGCGACTAAGAAAGTCCTTAAACTCTCTGCTATTGAAGGGCAGACCGTTGTCAAATTTGAGGAAGGAGGGAACACCCCCCACTGCGAAAATATCACCCAGACTCTCAATGACTTTGTCATGGGTGGTTGATAATAAATCTTCCACTAAAGGAAAATGAGAGTACTCATCTATAGCTACCATGAGATGATGGCCATTGTGTCAGGATACAAAGAAACCAACAGCAATTTTCTCCCACGCTTGTTTATGAAGGTCAGACATATTTAGGGGATGTTGTGTTGTCTTGGGGGATAAGCAGTTACACATGTGAAATGCTTTCAGTTCCTTCTTGACTTATTCAACAAGGCGAGGAAACCACACTCAGTCTCTGTGGGCTCTCTTGGTGACTACAATGCCATGATAACGTTTGCATGCCAGTTTAATGACTTGTTGCCTCAAGCGCTCAGGTATGACAATTCTCAAAGCTCTTAGTAAAATACCTTCTTGAGTGACAGAAAGTTCTTCCTGCACGATTTCATTTTTTATATTTTTTTATACGTCATCTATGAGAGGTTGAGTATGCTTTCTCCAGGACTGCAATGATATCCTTGAGTGTGATCAGGGGCTGTGTTAGTAGCAACAATTATCTACTCCATGGACAGAGCTGCAGGAGTGCTAGACTTTACTTTTAAGTTCATATATGCCTCAGCTGCTTTAAACTTTCCACTGTGATGCTGTAATGGCACTCGTGAGAAGTAATCTGCAGGGTTTTGACCATTTCCCAGCTCTGCACAATAGTGTAATCATACTCTTGCAATCTCAACCATCACCTCTCGATGTGAGGGGGCATCTTGGCTTTTGGATTTCTAAAAATGGTGAACAACACCTGGTGGTCAGTGATAAGGGTGAAATTCTTTCCGTACAAAAGCATATGAAAATCCACACTCCAGCTTTTTCTGACTGAGAAAAGGCATGTTCAGTTTGAGATAGACTTCAGCTACCATAGCCCTCAATGTGTCGCCGAGCACTTGGCCATTGTGTTGACCAAGGATCACGCCCAACCCCACCGGGCTTGCATCTACTATGATCTTAGTATGTAACTTTGGATCAAAATAAGCCATTTCAGATGCATTTTCAATCGCATGTTTGGTTATCTTGAAACTTCTGTCACATTCAGAGGATTAGTGGAAGGGAATGTTCTTCTTTCTTAATTCTCTTAATGGGGAACTCACACTGGCAAAGTCGCAAATGTATCTCGAGCAATAGCTGGCCATGCCTAAGGACGATCCCAGCACAGTTACATCTCGTGGGGGACAAGTGGCTGACAATGCTTGTACTTTTTCAGGCAGGAGTCATTCCCTCTTGAGAGAAAATATGCCCAATGTATCAGAGTTTGGTTTTGTGAAATTCACACTTTTGTGCATTTGAAGTTAAGACCTGAATCAGCGAACAGACGGCATACTTCTGCAAGAGCTTTACTATAGTTAAATGTATGTGGGACAGGTTGAATTACATAGCAAATGACATCCTGAAAGATTTATGTAGCTGACAACACACCAAAGCTGAGTCTTTTTTATCTGAACAATCCTACATGAGTTGAAAAAGTAGTAATGTACCTACAGTTCTCTTTTAGCTGAAGTTAATGGTATCCTTTGTTCAAATCAACAAGGGAGAAGACTTTGGCACCATACAGCTGTGTAATCATGTTTGCTGTGTGTGGACCTAGATGTCTTACTCTCGCTTTGATGGCCTGGCACATATCACCACAAATGCGTACTGCACCTCCACTGACATTTTTTGGCACTTCCACTAAGGGTAAAACCCATGCCATCAGACCAGTAGGGCCCAAGGATCCGCAGAACCACCACCGGAGGAAGATCGTTCTCCTACCTGGCTGCCAAGACATGGAACTCCCTCCCCGCCCACCTACGTCTGACCCAAGACCACATCACCTTCAGAAGACACCTCAAGACCTGGCTGTTCGAGCAGTAGCAGCACTGCCCCCCCATCCCCAAAGGGTGAGTAGCGCGCTCTATAAATTTCTTGACTGACTGTCATGCTTTAATAATGTTTCTAGTTCTTTTTCAATAGCCTCTTGTAAATGAAAAGTAATCTGATGTTGTCACTGAACAAAAGGACCAATGTCCTCATCAATATGATATTGCATCTTCATTGTCTTACGTTTCCATAGTCCTTGAAACAACACTGGGAATTGATTTACTATTTCAGAATGTACACTGAGGTTGTAGTTAATGGATATCAGCCCCATGTCAGCAGCATTGCTGAAACTGAGTAGACATGCACTCAACGACATACCTTAGAGGACATGATTTGGTGCTTGTAATGGCATTTTCTTATGCCTTAAGGTCGCTACGAATTACACTCGACTTTGCAATGGCGTAGAAACAGCCCATGTGTACACCTTTGTTTTCCATGGCATTAGACATGATATCAGAGACAGTTCGTTATATTTTTCTGTTGTCGTGATATTGATCGATGCACCACTGTCTATAATAAAAGTTATAGGGCAGCCATTTCTCTTTAGTGTGATCTTGGAGTACTGGCAAAATTTGTTTTGTTGCTTCACATGGCGATCTCTCTTTGGCTTGTATTCTTCTTTGCAAGCAGCCAATCCTACATATGCACATTGTTCTGCGGTCGACATGACCATTGCACATCCATCTCCATCACTGTCGCTCGATGGTGATGTTGAAGAGCATTTGGAAGATAAATTTGATGGCAATCAACTTTGTTTTGTTTAGTCTCCGCTTGACTCAATTGATGTTCCCGTTTGGTCTCATGGGTATAGTTAGAATGCTTCTGCAACTTTCTGGCGCCCGTTTTCTCTTCTTGTCGTGACGCACTTAGTTTCTCTTTCGCTTTGCAGACCGCTATGAAACGTTTTTCTTTCCCACAGCCTTTGCGTACAGAAACACAATTTTGTTTTCTGGGCCTCCACTTTATGTTTCTGCTTACTTTTCTTGATCAATGCTAAGTCATTCTTGACTTTTCCAGCTTCCCAATTAGCAGCCTGTCGATCTGTATGTTCCTCAGCTCTTGCAGCCATGAGTAACTTTTCTAGGCTGAGTGCCTCGCTCAACATGCATCGTCTGCATGATTGGGAAAGGCAACCATTAATGACTCTGAGACGAATAGCTTCTTCATCATTGAATTCACTGAACTTGCAGTGCTTGACGAACATATCACGTTTTTCAACAGACTCATCTATCATTTCACCAGCTTGCTGTCTGGCCTGGTTGGAAATGTACCTTTCATAGTCGACATTCAGCATTGGATTGAACTTAGCTTCCAATGTTTCTTTGCTTTGATGGTGTGATACTTTATCAGCTGTGGTATTTTCGTTATCACTTCTTTCACACCCTCACCTGCAAGGTTCTTTAAGTATTTGGTGATCATTTTACATCTACTTCTTCTAGAGCATCTATGAAGTCATCGATCCAAGCATTCTATCTGGTGCCAGTATTAATCTTTTTGGCGGTATCAAATGGAAGTGGTAGTTTCAGACACACAGCAGCATCATAACTTGTGTTGGCACTCCCTGACGTTGAAAATATATTGCTGTCCCGACGACAGTCGCTGCTCACTTGGACCTGCACCTTCAGTAATCAGCTGTTTGCTTAAATCTGGATTGTTGCACCCAGGCTGAAGTTGTATGGAGTCATCTTCTTAACAGGAAATTACGAGTTTGTCTCTTGCACATGGTCATCACCACTCTCAAGTTTGTGCATTGCACCTAGTTGTCATTGCCTTTAGCATTTCTGCGTTGTATTGATGATGACTTTGTGTTATGTTGTGGCACAGTATCTCTTCTTTCGGACTCACCAGCAGACGTCTGGACAGCTTTCTGGCTGTGCTCATCTGTACAGCCTTTCCCTTCTTTGAGGGCCTTGTAAAACCTAGAACGGCACTTTGACTTCACTTACATCAACCAAAGCCTGCTTCTTGGGGCACACGTGGCACACACAAACAGCATGCTGGACCTTGGCAAGCTCTCAGGGAGAGCAGTCTAGTTTCTTCAGGGCATGTATCCCCTACTCGTCGCCAGTTGTTGCATCCACCCCAGCTTTGGAGTGTGCACATGACCACGCCACACATGGAGCTCTGTAGCACACATCGTTATTCTTGTGCATGCAACCATTAACGGAACAGACTGCATCATAAACCTTATTAACCACACCCAAATAACTCCCAACTGATTATGTAACTTTGTAAGGAGTCCGCCGAGGACCACAAAGGTCCTACTGCATAAGATCACATGACACTCCGGATCAACCGCTCAAAAAACGTCCCAAGGATCAGCAACAAAGCTCATCAGACAGCAGCCACCGGGGTAAACTTAAAAGAGCAGTTTACAATAATCAGCCGCTCTCAGTGGATTTGACAAGGGAAGAAAAGTGGGAGAATATCTTCCCACTCAGCTTACTGGAGTGCCGGCTGAGTCCAATGGGTAAATTCAATGAGGCCCAAGAGCTTACTAGGTTGCCATAGGCATTTATGGGAGTGTATGACGGCGGTAAGCAGGTGTACTGAATGAGTTCAGAGACTAGACCGCATCCCTGTAAGCGCCATTAAGGGCGCATATAGGTTTGAGACATACAAGAATTAAACCCAAAGAGACCTGCAATAATGAGGTGAAATATTTTACAAAAAGAGCACAGATTAATTGGAAGTCAAGTGAATGTATCAAATCATCTAGGATCTCATAAGGGGAGAACGGGAGGGTCAAAAGGAGTAAAGGAGAAAAGGGAAGGGAGAGAGGAAAACGGTTATAACTTTTGACAAGAGATTATGAATCACATTCTAACTTACTCAACATTGCTCCTTTATCTAACTGATCGGTATAGACAGATTTACAAATGGATTGCAACAACTATCCTGTAAAGGGTCTGCTGTCTATGAAAGCATACATTTGTACTATGGAGGGGAATATTCAAATGAAAACCATGCTATTCCACTCATCCATTGAAATAAGATCATTGTTTACAGAGTTGCAGCTATAGATCCAGTGACATTCATTTTTTTGTGAGATGTGGAAACATATTACCTCCCCTAACAGGTAATTATATCTGGTCTTTAACTTGCAATACTAGTTAACTCCTGCTGTGGTGATGTGAAAAAAGTGGGACACCAATGGGGCAATTTCAGATTTACATCTGATTCTCCTCTTAAATTGGATAATCTGCATTTCAACTTTTTGCATTGCTTGTCCAATATATGCAAGCCCACACGCAAACCTAATTGCATAAATAACATTGGATGAATTACAATTGGTGAACTGTTCTACAGTGTGTGTAATTTACTTGTGTCTAAATACCTTTGTTTTTGTGGGATTTCTACAAAGAGAACCGATTTGGTATTTGAAGAGACAAACCACAAGAGGTAGACCCAGAGAGGTGGTAATAGTTAGGTCAGATATATTTTCCCTGTGGTCCCAGGTTACTGCGTGAACCCGATGGTTTTTCAGATTTTGACGTCTTTTGTTTGAAAATATGGGTGGTTTGTTGAGCAAATCATTAAATATTAATATTTTCCAGTCATGCTTTATGATTTGACTCAGTCAGTCAGTCAGTCAGTAATCTTTATTCGGCATTTGAATAACACCATAAAAGTACAGCTTTTAAAATATACAAACATTTCTTTAAAACCCAACACCCTTAGTCCATCAATTCATAGAAATGGAGGGAATTAACCACATGAATGCTTATGGTATTCCCCTCCTGTGCTGAGAATTGTATATTCCCTTTATTCATGACGAGCTGGGCTCGTCATGAGCGTGCGAGGAGGCTACCTCATGACGAGCCCAGCTCGTCATGAGCGTCGAAGGGGTTAAAAAGACTGTTTTCTCACTTCTCGATACAATAACAATTATCATGTTCCCATACTGGACCTTAGACTAACTGAGGTTCTTAAAAAATTTGTTACACTGTTAGACGGACCGGGAGGGTCGGCCGAGGATACGGGGAGAGGTCTCCGGGGAGAGCCGTCTCCAGCGAATCGTACAGACAAGTAACTTCCCCCCCCCACAGACGGACACCACACAAGGATAAAGTTCAACGATACTTTATAGGGAATTCTTCAAGTACGGTAGAATGGTACAAGGAGGTCTGGACTCAGGGGTCCCCTCTATTCTGGTCTCTGTTTGGGAAGAGGGTAGCGGGACAGTCTTGTTACCAAAAAGATGGCAATAGCTCTCAATCCTCGAGCTCGGGGGTGTAGATGAACGGGCCGCGGCGGAGCCAGCAGGTCCCGAGATGGATGAAGGAAGACGACGGTCCGCGGCAGAGCCAGCAGGTCCCGATGAAGGTGGTGGTTACAACGGTCCGCGGCCACACCAGCAGGTCCCGACGACGATGAAGGATAGGGTAGTTCCAAAAGCCGCGGCAGCGCCAGCAGGCAAGACGAAGGTGCACAAGACAGAGCTACGGCAGCGCCAGTAGTCCGTCAAGGATGAGTTCTTCTTTGCGTCTCTCGACTCCAAGATACAACTCCCGTCCTGCTCTGGAGCTGCCCCAGTTATAGGGCTGGTGTGCTTTGATGTCCGGACCCTCGCACTTGGAGGTCGGGAGGTCCGGGATGAGGGGGTTCAGACACCCAGCAGGGGGGTGGAGCCAGCGCCCGGGGAGGCGATGGGCGAGCGGTACTTGGCGGGGGAGAGCCATCGACACCTCTTGCTCCCATTGACTGACCAAGTAGCCCGCTCACCTCCTGGGTGGATGTTGGTGCCGGAATGTCTGAGGCCTGGCCAGGCCCAGGGTTGAGGTCGATCGGGGGCCAGGCGGCCTCGTGGTGGAGTGTCCAAGATGGCGCCCAGGATGGGCGCGCAGGCCGGTAGTGGGTCGGCCTACGCGGTCAACAGGTTCGAGTGTAGGGGTCCCTGCGGGGACGGTGGACGTGCAATGGTGGTGTGTGGTACTTGCGTGGCTGGTTCGGGCCTGGTTGGGCCGGGGGAGAGCGGCCCTTCATGTGGCCTGTCCAACATGCGTCCCCCCCAGCTGAAGGCGGGGAGAGTTACCCATTCTCTTGGGGACTCTTCTCGTCGAGGCGGAAGAACCGGGACAGGCCATCTGCGTTGGCGTGATCTGGCCCAGGCCGATGTTCAACTGTGAAGTCCATCCCTTGTAGGGAGATGGACCAGCGTAGTAACTTCGGGTTTTCCCCCCGCATCTGCATCAGCCACTGCAGGGGTCGGTGGTCGGTCTGTACCCGAAAGGGTGTGCCAAAAAGGTAGGGCCGGAGCTTCTTGAGGGCCCATACCACCGCGAAGGCCTCCCTCTCTATGGTGCTCCAGCGTTGTTCCCGTGGTAGGAGTCGCCGGCTGATGAAGGCCACCGGCTGATCACGGCCTTCGGTGTTCACTTGAGACAGGACTGCCCCAATGCCATGGTCGGAGGCATCCGTCTGGACGATGAACTCCCGGCTGTAGTCGGGGGCCTGGAGCACAGGGGCGGAGCACATGGCGGCTTTCAATTGTTCAAATGCAGCTTGACACTCTGGGGTCCAGTTGACTTTCTGGGGCTGATTTTTTGCCGGGTCTGGTTGCGGAGTGTTAGGAGGTAGCGGAAAACATCTGGTGGGTTCTTTAGAGGGGGCATCTCCCAGCCTTCCTTAACTAGGCTGAGCGGCCCGCGCACGGGGTGTCCATATAGCAGTTCAAATGGGCTGAAGCCCAGGGACTTCTGGGGAACCTCTCGATATGCGAAGAGGAGGCACGGCAGCAGCACATCCCACTGGCGACGGAGGGGCTCTTCCAACCCCCCGATCATCCCTTTGAGCGTGCGGTTGAACCGCTCAACGAGGCCGTTTCCTTGAGGGTGATAGGGGGTCGTGAACCGGTAGGTAACCCCGCACTGTTGCCAGAGAGATTTCATATATTTCGAAATAAAGTTCGTGCCTCTGTCACTGACGACCTCCCGGGGGAAGCCCACCCGGGAGAAGATCCCCATCAGAGCCCGGCCGACTACCGGGGCTGTCACAGTCCGCAGGGGAACAGCCTCCGGGTAGCGGGTGGCGTGGTCCACTAGCACCAGGATGAATCGATGGCCTTGTTTTGTGCGCGGGTCCAGGGGCCCTACGATATCGATTCCGACCCTCTCGAACGGGGTGGTGACCACGGGAAAAGGTTGCAGGGGGGCTTTCAGTTTGCGGCCGCTCTTCCCACTGGCTTGGCACGTGGGGCAAGATCGGCAATGCTGGTGTACATTGTCCCTCATTTTGGGCCAGAAGAAGTGGGTCACCAGGCGGCTATAGGTTTTGTCTTGACCCAAGGGTCCTGCCAGGGGGACATCGTGGGCCAGGTTTAGCAGAAAGTCTCTAAAACGGAGGGGTACCACTAGGACTCGGCTGGCCCCCAGCTCCGCGATTCTTTGCTCACTGTACAGCAGATCATTGTCCCAGTAGACCCAGTGAGTTCCGGAGGTATCCCCTGCGCTTTGGGCTAGCGCTTGCTGGCGGAGTCCCTCGAGGGAGGGACAGGTCTTTTGTTCCTGGCGAAATTGTTCTTGCGTGGGCCCCCCCTCTTGAGGCCACTGGTCGAGGTTAGCGAGGTCTGGAGGTTGAGCTGGTTCGGGGGGGACGTCACGGTCGGTGGTTTCGGCGGGGGCGACCGGAGGCGGTGGCGCCGGCCATTCGAGTTCCTCTGGGCGGGTGTTGGCACGGGCGGTCATGGACCGGGTGGTGACGCACGCCCAGTCCGGGACGCCCAGCATCCCCAGGTGCTCTTTTCGTTCGACTGCTGCCCATGGAGAGCTTTCCAGGTCATTACCCAGGAGGCAGTCTACGGGGGCATCATCTCGGACCGTCACCTTCAACATGCCGGAGACCCCTCCCCATTCGAAGGGGACGCAGGCCATCCGACACAGACTTTCTGAGTTATCGGCTGAACGTACAGGGCAGAGAATGTTTGGTAAGTATTGTTCGGGGGTCACCAGGTGACAGCGGACGGCTGTTACACTGGCCCCAGTGTCACGAAGGGCTTCAGCCCGGCGTCCATTGATGCCCACCCATTGGCTGTACTTCTGGGTATTAGCGGGTAGGGGGACCCGCGGGACCATGTCTCTCCCCCCTAGGCAGGCGAGAGCCATGGCGGCTGGCTCCCATTCTTGGTGTTCCTGTTCATATTCTTCTTGTTCCTCTGAGATCTGTTCCTCCCCCAGAGCAGCAGCGGCTACTTGGCGGGGTCTTGGGCTCTGGTACTGGGGGCAGTTGGGGTCGTTTGCATAGTGTCCGACTCGTTGGCATCGATGGCAGGTAACATTGGCTCGATGTCCCGGTCGCGCTGGGGTGCTGCCCCGGTTGGCCGGGGGGGTGGGGCTGGTAGTGGGGGTGACCGGAGCGTTGCTTCTTCCGCGTCCTTGGCCTCCACCTCCTCGGGGACGGTGCTGACCATTGTTGTTCCGGTTCTGTTCGGAGGACCCATTTCGACTCACTCTGGTGATCTCCCACCGGTCTGCTTCGGCTGCGAGCTGCCGGGGATCCGTTAACTTGCTGTCGAGGAGGTGCTGGCGAAGTTCAATGAAGCAATTGTTCGACAGATGCTCCCATACCATAAGATTGAACAGTTGTTCGTAGGTTGTGACCTTGCTTCCTTTGATCCAGCCCTCGAAGGCTCGGCTAAAGTAATTGACATAGTCCACCCAAGTTGTACCTGGGATGCGGGTGCAGTCTCGGAACCTCTGACGGTACATCTCGGGTGTGAGGCCATAGCGGGTGAGGAGTGCAGCTTTCATATGGTCATAGGAGGTCATCTGGTGGTCCGGGAGTTGCAGCAGGGCGTCGCGGCCCTCATTGAGGAATCTCCCCCACAGACCGGCCCCCCAATCGCTTCTATCGATCCGGTGTGCAGTCATAGCGATTTCATAGGCCTTAAACCATTGCTGGATGTCGTCCTCTCGGAAGTATTCTCGAACGACATCCTTGGGGATGTGTACCTTCTTCTCTGTTGCCCCTGGAGTGTGGGGTTGCTCGGGCACCCCTGCTTCTTTATTCTGTTTGCGTAGGTCGATTTCAGCTAATTTCCGCTCATGTTCATATGCCAGTTTCTTTTCCTCGAGCTCCCTTTGTCTCTGTTTCTCCTCTCTTTCTTCTCGGAGACGCAGGTGCTCTAAGTTGATTTTCTGTTCGGCCAACTTTAGTTCAACGTCCATTTTGAGCCGGGCCATTTCCAGCTCGTGTAGTCGGGTTCTTTCTCGTTCCTGGATCTCGTCTGGCGAGAGACCCGTTCTTCGTTCTTCAGGGGCCATGGGGGTTTGTGCTGCGATGTCTTGATCGGGGGTTCCGGCAGCCCCGGTTTCTGCCCAAGATTCCAGGGCCTGCTTAAAGTCATCTTTGGTATTTAGTCCGGTGGTAGCGATACCTAATTCGATACAGAACTGTTTAAGTTCACGATGGCTGTACTCGTCCAATTTCTCCATCTGGAATTTCTCCGTTGATCCGCTGTCTTTAGTTGACATCGTGATTCGCCGTGGGGTGAGCTACTCTCTGTACGGTTTATGCGGTGATTCGGATCCCGTCGCTGGCCACCAATGTTAGACGGACCGGGAGGGTCGGCCGAGGATACGGGGAGAGGTCTCCGGGGAGAGCCGTCTCCAGCGAATCGTACAGACAAGTAACTTCCCCCCCCCACAGACGGACACCACACAAGGATAAAGTTCAACGATACTTTATAGGGAATTCTTCAAGTACGGTAGAATGGTACAAGGAGGTCTGGACTCAGGGGTCCCCTCTATTCTGGTCTCTGTTTGGGAAGAGGGTAGCGGGACAGTCTTGTTACCAAAAAGATGGCAATAGCTCTCAATCCTCGAGCTCGGGGGTGTAGATGAACGGGCCGCGGCGGAGCCAGCAGGTCCCGAGATGGATGAAGGAAGACGACGGTCCGCGGCAGAGCCAGCAGGTCCCGATGAAGGTGGTGGTTACAACAGTCCGCGGCCACACCAGCAGGTCCCGACGACGATGAAGGATAGGGTAGTTCCAAAAGCCGCGGCAGCGCCAGCAGGCAAGACGAAGGTGCACAAGACAGAGCTACGGCAGCGCCAGTAGTCCGTCAAGGATGAGTTCTTCTTTGCGTCTCTCGACTCCAAGATACAACTCCCGTCCTGCTCTGGAGCTGCCCCAGTTATAGGGCTGGTGTGCTTTGATGTCCGGACCCTCGCACTTGGAGGTCGGGAGGTCCGGGATGAGGGGGTTCAGACACCCAGCAGGGGGGTGGAGCCAGCGCCCGGGGAGGCGATGGGCGAGCGGTACTTGGCGGGGGAGAGCCATCGACACCTCTTGCTCCCATTGACTGACCAAGTAGCCCGCTCACCTCCTGGGTGGATGTTGGTGCCGGAATGTCTGAGGCCTGGCCAGGCCCAGGGTTGAGGTCGATCGGGGGCCAGGCGGCCTCGTGGTGGAGTGTCCAAGATGGCGCCCAGGATGGGCGCGCAGGCCGGTAGTGGGTCGGCCTACGCGGTCAACAGGTTCGAGTGTAGGGGTCCCTGCGGGGACGGTGGACGTGCAATGGTGGTGTGTGGTACTTGCGTGGCTGGTTCGGGCCTGGTTGGGCCGGGGGAGAGCGGCCCTTCATGTGGCCTGTCCAACATACACAAAATAAGGTAAGGGGATCTCTAGACATTTTTTAAAAAACTAGGGCATCCTTTGCTGAATTAAAATTAGCTTTTTTTAAAAGATCAATAAAAAAACCGCGCCTGGGCATTAAATAAAATGGGCATAGTAATGCAAAGTGAAGGGTATCCTGCGGAGATCGACGATCGCAGCCGCAGGGACCCTTTGACTCAACTAAGTCAGTAAAGCCCACAGGGTCAGCTAATAGATGGTGAAATAAGTTGAGTCTAAAACGCGTTACTAAAAACCTGTTATGTGGATTATATACAAGGGCAAGATAGGGCTCAAGCCCACTACAGGATTTTACTCTTGCATACGTCTGAATGGTCTGCATGTTATTTACGTGAGCTTCCCGTATAATAGCTTTGTGTTTGACAAGTTTCTCATTCAATCTTGCTTGATCCAATTTGATGATACTTTGGGGGTTTGAAAACAGCTGTCCACAACCGATACCCTCAAGGCCCCCTTTCACGTATTTCAACCAGGGGATGGACAAACCTTTCTCCCTGCCCATGCAATCTAGAATTATTTGCTGGTTAAGTTAGCTTCCTGGTTAACCCATAATTTTAACCAGGCCACCAATGGCCTATTTCTTACTCTATCTCCCAGATACTTACAGCCTAGTTCCTCATGTACTATTTGGGATGATACACCTTGAGGAACTTTTAAAAGCCTCCTCAGGTGTTTATTTTCCTGTATTTGCAATTTGTCAACATTCACCATCCCCCACAGTTCAGCCCCATATACAGCTTTAGCAACAGAGAGCGAGTTGTACATAGTCATCATTTGGTCGGGTGACCAACGGCCCAATCGACGACCAAAATTCATGATCGCGCCAGAACTAGCTGCTAGCTTATTTCTATGCCCCTCAATCAAAGGTTTAAAAGTCAGATTCCTGTCAAATAAAATGCCCAAATATAAGAAAGTCTGGACTTTTGCCAGACTTGTAGAACCTATTCTGTAGTTAAAATCTTTCTCATTATGTTTTGGGCCCACCTCCATGACATATGATTTCGTCATGTTTGCGGATAGATCTAAACTACTCATGAACTCAACAAACCCATCAATCAGATGCTGCAGACCCAGTGGCGTGCGCGCCAACAGGACCGCATTGTCTGCGTAAAGCAGAACAGGCACTGGTCTGTTTCCTATTCTGGGGGAGTCCACTTTTAAATTAATTAAAAAACGTTCAAGCCCGTTAATATAAATAGAAAAAAGAAAGGGTGCTAATATACATCCTTGCCTAACCCCACTTGTACATTTGAAAGGCTCGGTCAGACCTCCCTCCAGGTTGTACCTCACTTTTGCAGTGGTGTTCTGGTGGAGGACTCTCAGGATGTGAATGAGACTGGCATCAGCACCAAGACCCGACAGTATAGCCCACAGCTTCGATCGGTTTACAAAATCGAATGCCGCAGCCAGATCCATAAAGGCTAAATATATTTTCTCATTACTGGCCACTGTATACTTTGTGACCAATAAATATAGATTCAAGCACTGATCCGTCGTGGATCTGCCGACCCGAAAACCGTACTGTACTTCAGTTAAAATACAGTTTTCTTCTTCCCAACTCATGAGACGGTTCAGGATAGCCCTACCCATTACCTTGGCTGTTCGTATATCAAGGAAATGGGCCTATAACATTGAGGGTTATCCCTACAACCTTTCTTAAAAATTGGGACTATTATAGCAGTCGACCATGAGCGGGGTAGGCCTGAGGCTATAGCAGCGTTAATTACTCTTGTCAATACCGGGCCCCATAACTCTGTCTTGCTTAAAAAGAGTTCCAGCGGGATCCCATCTGGGCCAGGAGCTTTGATACGGGTAAGGCCCTTAATACCCCCCTCAATCTCATTTAGGGTAAAAGTGATCGTCTCTGCGCTCATCCCCCTATGGGCATCCTGCTCTCCTTCCATCAGGGTGCCTCTATTGTATAGGCTACAAAAATGCTCAACCCATTGCTCGGGCAATACAGTTGACGCTATACTGGGGCTATTCCCTTCTCGGAAGCAGGGTCTATTAATTATTGACCAAAACCCAGAAAGATCCTTTTTTTCCGCTGCCTCGCGTAGATCTTCCCACGTCTTGATTTGGAGGGCTTTTTTTCGACGCCTGACTTCTTGTTTATATTGTAATCTGCAGCGGATTATCTTTAAGCCATCTCTAGGTTTTTGTTTTAGTACAGTTCTAAGCTTACTCTGGGATAAAGGGCATCCTTTATCAAACCTTTTAGGCTTGGTTGATGCCTTCCCATTCCCCTTCACATGCAATAGGCTATCTACTAATCGTCCAATACCCTCAAAAGCCTCCCTCTATTGTGTGGTCGAAATGGGCACCCACCTCCAAGTTACAGGAAGACCAGTTATCTGTGAAGGGTATCAAATGTGGACATAGATGGCAGTTAAAATCCCCTGCAATTAGAATTTGTGGGGCTAGGACATCTTTCATCTTCTCTATCTGTGTGCCTAGCCGATCTTCCAACTCTTCCAGTCTGCACCCCCCTGCATTATAAACATTTACAATAATTAAATTGAGATCCCTAGTTTTCAGCTGTACTGCCAACATACAGTCTGACTTCCAGTTGAGATCCTTCCACGTTCCTTCTACCGTCAGTCAGACCCACAGGAGAAGACCACCTCTCGCTCTCCCTGCTCTGGATCTGGCTGCTGGGATACCGAACAGTTTATAGCCCTCCAGATTAAAGTTAGTTGGATTCACTTCCAAAGTCTCTTGGGCACAAATTACATTGTATCTGTTTACATATTCCAACCATTCATTATTTTCAAATTTGGCTGACGGTCCCGCCACATTCCAGGACAGTAGTTCGAGGGTATTCCACTCACTTAGCTTCACTAATCCTTTGACTGGATAAAAACTTCTGGCTGTTTCCACTATGGGTATTGATTCTGATAAGACAATACCTACCCCGTTGCCGCCTTTCTGGGTTTGCAGTCAATCACAGTCCGACAGACCGGACAGGGCATCGAACCTATTTTGTAGCCTTATATTACGTGGGGTGTAATGATTCAGTACCTCATTTCCTGTTGCATTTCCCCAATGTGAGGTCTACTCTGGTGCATAGCAGTACATAAGAGGGAGGGCTTGGATTCGGGACCTAAGATCTTTTTGTGCCCAGTTACAGATATATTCAACACATCTTGTGTCCCTAAAATTAATGATAATACAATCCCCCCCTACCGACTTTGCCTGCCTGCCCGCCCAATTAACTCTTTTGACCATCAGTATCTCTGCACATATATGGACTGGTAAAGGCCGGTTTGCGTTAAGCCAGTAGGTACATTTGTTTTTTAACTCCATATATGTTTCCCTCTTTCCCTGTTCTAACGGTGGCTCCCCAGCTAATATAACCACATAGGGGGCTGAGGCAGGAGGGAGGTCTATTGTTTGGGAGTTGGGTGTAGTGCGGATTATTGGTGGTTTTGGCACAGGTTGAGGTTGTGCTACAAAGTTACTCACCCCCCCGTTGCTTCCCTGCCTATTTGTTTAGGTTGAGGAGCCCCTGCTGGGTTAGACCTCGGGCCCGTAACACTGGCTGTCGAGAGATTATTTACTGCAGAGATATGATTGTCAATTGAGGGAACAACAAGGTTTAATGGGACATTAGAATTAGTGTTAGTGCGCTCAATACTTTGCCCTGCCCCTTTTGACTCTGTACAGTGTGAGTCACCGGCCTGCTTTTCCCTTGTTTGTGCTGATGCAAGCAAAAGTTCCATGCACACCAGTCTCGATTCAATCTGGTCCAGTCTATCATGTATCGGGTGAATTGTCCTTTTAACAATACTCTCCAGTCTTTTCCAGAAAGAAGAGTCTGGCTCACCCGCTGCTTCTCCCACTTTGTTTGGGAAATAATTTGCTCCTTCATTTGCTGGTTCCAATTTATGCGGGCATGATGAGGAGCTAGATATCAAATTCTCTTTGGGCTCCGCATCCTTAGCTTTTTTTGCCTTTCTTCCTATTTCTTGCATTCGCACCTCTGTGCGTTTCCTTTTTAATCATGATAGGCTCTGCAATATCTGTGCCGCCCCTGTTTTGGCACTTCTGCCTGATCTGGTCTTTACATTAGGTGATGGGTGCCTCTTGGGATGATTGTTCCTAGCTGGCTCGGTTATTACAGCATTTACAGCTGTGTCCGAGGGTACAAAGCACTCCGTTAGCTGTAAAATGCAGCTTCCATCACCTCCTTCACTAGAAATCAGTGTATCCTGGAGGTCAGACATTTGGGCGGCCGGAGATCTTGCCCGAGCCAGACTTCCCATTGATGATCGCTTGTCTAGTAGATTGTCAAGAGATAGTCTCTTTTCCGTCAGCTCAATATCTTTAGCCAAAGCACTTGACACTCAGAAAATTGTCTAGAGTGCCCATTAGAGTCCCCCCAGTACTTCTTCTGCTATTTCCTCCTACGGGTGGTGATATAGCCATGATGTTATAACTTTCAACTGTTCTACGGCGATATATGTCCCACACAAATCAGGCAGACAAGCTGAGGGGATACAGGATTTCACTGACCTTTTCGTTGATTTTGTAGGTGTTAGTGGGCGGGGAGGCAGCGCGATTTAAAGCGCCTCCGGGCGCGGGAAATGGCGTGGGACTCACTCAGTTACTTGCAGGGCAGAATGTAGATACAAAAGGGATGCATTTGTTTACCCTCATCTCTTTTGGTGTCAGTTATGTATCACAGGGGCAATACCATGCTCTTTTGAGTGAGCAGGAAACCATACGTTTCGGGTATCCTCCATCAATTTTTTGGGGAGAATGGACGCTTCTTTAAGATAGTCATTGCGCGATACATAATTTCTGCATAGGCGTAGAAATTGCCCGTATGATAGTCCATCTTGGAGGCCTCTAGGATGATTATTAATTTAAAGCGAAAGAGTCTTTATTTCCATAGGTTTACGGTACAATGAGGTCCCTAATATACCACCCACAGTTTGAATTGTCAGTTCCAAGAAAGGTAGATTGTTTTTGTTAGATCTGGGGGTCTCTAGTTGGCAGAGGTAGGTACCACTGTCCAAATAGGGACCCTTGCTTCTAGTCAGGGCAAGGAGATAACCCTCTGTGATAACCTCCGCTCACCCTCTAGGTAGCTTGGCGCGATCAGTCTAGGCTAACCAGAGGCAATGCGTAAAGTATTTGTACCAACACTCACAGTAACACAGTGAAAACACCACAAACTGACTCCACAACAGTTTAGAAAAATAAAGGTATTTTTAATCTAAACTACACAAGACCAAAACGACAAAAATCCAACATACACAGTTCAAGAATATGGTTTCAAAAGAGTTCTTAAGGTTGCGTTAAAATTCTTCAAGTTGCGGCAAAAATAACCACAGTTGCGTGAAAAGTTCACAGTTGCGTCATGTTTACTCACAGTACCTTTAGTTGCAACAAAGTTCCAAAAGCAGAAGCTGGTGCGGTGGAAAACAAGCGAAGCGTTGCTCCTGAGACCCTGGGGAGGCGTTTGCGACAGCCCCGCTGCAGCAGCGGGCGTGTTGCGACGAATCCGGTCTGTATGGGGAGGAAGGCCACTTGTATGGATTCCGGTGCGTAGGTTCCGTAGGAAGTCTGTTCTCGCAAAGGCACGATGCGACGATCTCGTAGGTGCTGCGACGATCTCCAGGGCGATGATGCGCGGTCCAGCGGCGATCCTTTCTCTCGCAGCTCCTCGATGCGATGATTCTGCGACGACACTCGCAGCGACATGATGCGGTCCGCAAGCAAGCGGTGCGGCGTTCTCACCCAGCGACGACAGGCTCTGCGACGATACTCGCAGCGATGTTCGATTCTCCCGCACCGGTCTGGTGCGTCCCGCAAACGAAGGATGCGACGTCTCTGGCAGTGGCGTCAGGCGCTGCGACGATCTCGACCTCCGTAGCGGCGGGAAACTTTTCGCACTGTCTGGGATGCGCTCCGCAAGCGAGCGATGCAACACTTTTCAGTTTCAAAAGTCACTCAAGCTTAGTTTCAAGCTTCCCAGCACAGGTCCAACCTCCAGAAGCCCCACAACTGGATCAAGCACTCTAGGAGGGACAGAACTCTCTCAGCAGAGTTCAGGGAAGCTGGGGGTGAAGCCCTTTTGTTCCTGGGACTTCAAAACAGGGAGCCAGCTCTTCTCAGGCCCTTGGAGATTCCTTCAAGACAGGGGACACAGCACACAGCAAAGTCCTTCCCCTCTCCTTGGCAGCAAAGCAACAGCAGGTCAGTCCAGCAGAGCAACAGCAGGACAATCTTCCTTCTTCAGAGTCAGCTTTCTCCTTGGCAGAGGTTCCTTCTTGATTTCCAGGATGATCTAATTTTCTGTTGTCAGGGGTCCTGTACTTATACCCCTAAAGTCTTTGTTCTCTTGGTGCATGTGGGCCCTGAGCCCGGTCTGAACCAGTTCTGGGTGGATCCTGAGCACTTTGTTTTGCTGGCTGCATCTTTCCTTTCAGAGTGAGGGGCAGGGTCCTCAGCCGCCCAGCAGGGGGGGGAGCCAGCATTGTGGAAGGCAGGCACAGCCCTATTCAGCCCAGGTGCTAACTCCTCCCACCACTCCAGTTGCAATTGCAGTCATTCAGCCTAGTGCTGACTCATCCATCCTGCTGGGGAATTCCCCAGCCCCTGTCACTCACAAACCAGACAGTCAATACACAAACAGGCCCAGGCACACAGAAGGGTCAGACAAGAGAACAGCAACTTTCTAAAAGTGCTGTTCTCAAACACAGGATTTAAAAACAACCTTTCCTAAAAGATGTGTTATTAAATTCTGAGTTCAGGGATACTAGATACTTATGTCCTATCTTGCTCCTATGGGAAGAAATGCTGTTAACCACTGTAGCCAGCATCCCCCATGTTAATCTATGGAGCAAGATAGCCTTACAATAGTGAAAAACGAAAATGGCTGTAATTCACTACCAGAACATGTTACCTGCACCAGTACATGCTCTACCTTTCACATACACTGCACCCTGCCCAGGGGGGTACCTTGGGCCTTCCATAGGGGTGGCTGATGTGCACGAAAAGGGAAGGGTTAGGCCTGGTCAGTGTGGACACTGGCCAGGAGGACATAGCAGTTCTAAACTGCCCATAGGCACTGCAGTGGCAGGCCTGAGACACCATTTTAGGGCTACTCCTGTGGGTGGCACAATCAGTGCTGCAGGCCCACTAGTAGCATTTGTCATCACCAGCCCTGGCACACCCAGTGCACTTTACTAGGGACTTCATGGTGATACAAATATGCCAAACATGTATATTCAATCAGAATAACAATTTACACAGAGAGCATATGCACTTTAGCACTGATCAGCAGTGGTAAAGTGCGCAGAGTCCTATTGCCAACAGCCACGGGTCAGGAAAAATAAGGGAGGAAGAAGCAAAAAGTTTGAGGATGACCCTGCAAAAAGGGCCAGTTCCAACACAACACCCTTTCAGCCTAAAGCCAGGGTAGACCAAACGATACCTCGATGGGATTCCCTGCTTGAGGCGATAGAACATGGAAACTGGCCCACACAGCAGGGCAGTCCTGTTCTACGCCATCCTAAACCCAGTTCAATCACTCTATCTATACTCTCAGGGTCCACCATGCCCATCCATGTGGAACCCTTCTCCTCACCTGTGGACACCACCTGTGCAGCACCTAACCTTAATTTACTCACAGGTGTGTCCCAACAGACCGACAGCAAGCCACAGTGACCACAAACAGTGATCAGGGATGAGACCCAGGCCTCATGCCTCTCAGGGCGCTCAAACCTCTGTGGCGCCAGAGGGTGGGGGCAGTAGCCCCAGGTGCTTGGCACCATTTGTCCACTCCCTCTCTCGTCATGTCAGGTCTAACATCCTGGCACTGACCTACCAGTCCCGGTATTCCAGGTCAGGGGGAATACCCCGGGCCTGGCCCTCAAACCTAGGCTCCAAAGCCTCCAGGTCAGACAACACCTGAACCTGGTATCCCCACCCAGGGACCAAAACCTGCAGTTGTGCATTTGCCTGGCACGCCAGGACTTCTGGGGACTCACATAGTACCCCCTTGAGGGTGACACACAACTCATGTGTCCTGTGACAGTCTGCCTGGCACAGATCTCCCGACCCCTGTCCACCTGACAGCGCGGGAAGATCCCCCAGGACAGAAGTGAGGTCACCATGGTCACTCACTGGGGACTCAGCCCTTCCGACTGGTCCCTGACCCACTGGTTCTCCCACTGGGGACTCCTTCCCCCTCTCACCCCTCAGTCTGGACTTCGGTACCCTCCCAAATGGAGCGGCACTGCCAGACACCAGAACTGATGGAGGCCTGGTTACAGGCACTCCCCGTTCCCCAGACACTAGGAGATCCTCCTCAAAAGGCCTACAAGTACAGTCTAGGTCCCCAACCTGGTGTTCCCTTAAGGAACCCTCCAGGCCCTGAGACTGGGTTTCGGGCACCGTGAGACACACCGTCCCACACTCACTCCCTCTCCACTGAGACTGGACATGAGCCCCTACACCTCTCCCACTACACTGGGACCTAACTGGGCTACACTGAACCTCCTCCACCTCACAGGTCTGGAAGATATCTAAGCCACTTCTTTTGGGATCACTCCCCAATGCCTCCTCAGACTCTCTGGAATCCACCAGGAGGTCTGCCTCCAACGCAAGCTCTCTGGGATCAGAGAACTCACACTTCACCGGGTGTTGGCATAGCTCTGGAAAACAGGGACTTAAAATATGCTCTCCAACAAATGAATCACACAGCCCCCCACAGGTGTTAACCAAGCTACCCTTTGCCTCACCCTCCAGTGCCTCACACAAGTACCCCACACCACTCTCCTGAGACTGGCAAGACAGTATCTGACTGTCTCTGTCACACAACCCACACTCTTCTGGCTGGTCCTCACACACACACACCAAGGTTTCTACCATGGGGGAACTCCTCTCCCTGTACCTCTCATCTAGAGTCAGTAGAGTGTCCCTCCCACCACTAGGAATATGGTCCCCTGTGCCAGTCCCCCAATCTACTTCAGGGACACTGCACTCCACTGGAACTACATCATAAACCTGAACCCCCTGGTGTATGTCGACCCCCTCCCTCAAGTCAGGCGCCACATCTCTGGGTGTTTGTACCTTTCTCTCAGCACTAGGTGCCCGATGTAGGTAAAATAGATTTACCGATTTTTAATTACCGAATCATACCGATTTGGTAGTTAAAAATCGGTAAATCTAAGGGGTTGAGATGTAGGAACATCCTGATGTTCCTTCTACCGAATCGGTAAATATCTGTATTTACCGATTCGGTAAATACCGACCGGTAATGGCCCATTCATTCCTATGGGCTTTGAAGCCCATAGGAATGAATGGGGCATTACCGGTCGGTATTTACCGAATCGGTAAATACAGATTTTGACAAGGGTGCAGGGGGTGTCACTTTGACACCCTCTAGCACCCCAAAAAAGATTCGGGGGCCATGTGGCAGGCATACCTGCCCTAAGGGCAGGTCTGCCTGTCATATGGCACAGGTGTGCATGCACACATGTGCATGCACACCTGAATCGGTATTTTACCATCAAATATATTTGATGGTAAAATACAGAATCGGTAAGGGTTGTGGGACTCAGAAGAGTCCCACGTACATATCAAAAATACCGAATAGGTATAAATACCGATTCGGTATTTTACAGATTCGGTAAATTTACCGATCGGTAAATTTACCGAATCTGTAAAATTCTGGGCCCTACATACCAATTCTGATTTTCCGGTCGGTAACGGCCGAAAATACCGATTTTCGGCCGTTACCGACCGTCCTACATCTGGCCCTAGATATCATAAATATGCTGCCACCATCTGAGCTGGACTCCACCTCCAACTCAGCAAAGCTCACCTCTTGAGCTACCCATGTTTCTTCTTCAGCTGAGACCCTCATGGCCTCACGCCTCTTGAGCTCCATCTCAAGTTTCCTCATTCTTAATTCATGGACCAAGGTCAATTTCAATTCTTCCAGGGCACGGGCATTTTTGCTCTCCTCCGCCGCCCTTTCTCTCTCTTTATCCATTTCAAATTGCTTCAGCTCCATTTCAAGCCTCAACATTTCTAACTTATGATCTCTAGCCCTTTGGTTTTCCTCCAACTCCTCTGGGGAAAAACCTTCAGCCGAATGGTTGCTGCCAGCCCTTGAGGCTGCTCTGGACACAGGCAGATCCTGTGGCCTGAAACCATTCCTTTGTGCATCCTCATCCACTTCAGCATCATCTGTCTCCCCAGCCTCTTTGGTCTCCCACCAGGCCCTTAAGGCCTCCTGCAGCTCCTCCTTCTTGGTGCGGCGCTTCATGGGGCATCCAAAGTTCCTGCAGAACTGCCTGAGTTGGCCTACTTTGTAATCACTTAACATTTCAATATCAAACTCCAGTTCTGCAACATCACTTGCTGGTTTACCATTCAGAGACATGATGCTTGGATTCCTTCAGGGTTATGACCAAAAATAGAACCAAAAATAAAAAACGTAACCGTGGTATGCGGTGGCGTAGTGGTCTGCACTCACTAGTGATGTACACCAATTACTGTGGTTCAAATCCCACCGCCTGACCACCAATGTTAGATCTGGGGGTCTCTAGTTGGCAGAGGTAGGTACCACTGTCCAAATAGGGACCCTTGCTTCTAGTCAGGGCAAGGAGATAACCCTCTGAGATAACCTCCGCTCACCCTCTAGGTAGCTTGGCGCGAGCCGTCTAGGCTAACCAGAGGCAATGCGTAAAGTATTTGTACCAACACTCACAGTAACACAGTGAAAACACCACAAACTGACTCCACAACAGTTTAGAAAAATAAAGGTATTTTTAATCTAAACTACACAAGACCAAAACGACAAAAATCCAACATACACAGTTCAAGAATATGGTTTCAAAAGAGTTCTTAAGGTTGCGTTAAAATTCTTCAAGTTGCGGCAAAAATAACCACAGTTGCGTGAAAAGTTCACAGTTGCGTCATGTTTACTCACAGTACCTTTAGTTGCAACAAAGTTCCAAAAGCAGAAGCTGGTGCGGTGGAAAACAAGCGAAGCGTTGCTCCTGAGACCCTGGGGAGGCGTTTGCGACAGCCCCGCTGCAGCAGCGGGCGTGTTGCGACGAATCCGGTCTGTATGGGGAGGAAGGCCACTTGTATGGATTCCGGTGCGTAGGTTCCGTAGGAAGTCTGTTCTCGCAAAGGCACGATGCGACGATCTCGTAGGTGCTGCGACGATCTCCGGGGCGACGATGCGCGGTCCAGCTGCGATCCTTTCTCTCGCAGCTCCTCGATGCAATGATTCTGCAACGACACTCGCAGCGACGTGATGCGGTCCGCAAGCAAGCGGTGCGGCGTTCTCACCCAGCGACGACAGGCTCTGCGACGATACTCGCAGCGATGTTCGATTCTCCCGCACCGGTCTGGTGCGTCCCGCAAACGAAGGATGCGACGTCTCTGGCAGCGGCGTCAGGCGCTGCGACGATCTCGACCTCCGTAGCGGCGGGAAACTTCTCGCACTGTCTGGGATGCGCTCCGCAAGCGAGCGATGCGACACTTTTCAGTTTCAAAAGTCACTCAAGCTTCCCAGCACAGGTCCAACCTCCAGAGGCCCCACAACTGGATCAAGCACTCTAGGAGGGACAGAACTCTCTCAGCAGAGTTCAGGGAAGCTGGGGGTGAAGCCCTTTTGTTCCTGGGACTTCAAAACAGGGAGCCAGCTCTTCTCAGGCCCTTGGAGATTCCTTCAAGACAGAGGACACAGCACACAGCAAAGTCCTTCCCCTCTCCTTGGCAGCAAAGCAACAGCAGGTCAGTCCAGCAGAGCAACAGCAGGACAATCTTCCTTCTTCAGAGTCAGCTTTCTCCTTGGCAGAGGTTCCTTCTTGATTTCCAGGATGATCTAATTTTCTGTTGTCAGGGGTCCTGTACTTATACCCCTAAAGTCTTTGTTCTCTTGGTGCATGTGGGCCCTGAGCCCGGTCTGAACCAGTTCTGGGTGGATCCTGAGCACTTTGTTTTGCTGGCTGCATCTTTCCTTTCAGAGTGAGGGGCAGGGTCCTCAGCCGCCCAGCAGGGGGGTGGAGCCAGCATTGTGGAAGGCAGGCACAGCCCTATTCAGCCCAGGTGCTAACTCCTCCCACCACTCCAGTTGCAATTGCAGTCATTCAGCCTAGTGCTGACTCATCCATCCTGCTGGGGAATTCCCCAGCCCCTGTCACTCACAAACCAGACAGTCAATACACAAACAGGCCCAGGCACACAGAAGGGTCAGACAAGAGAACAGCAACTTTCTAAAAGTGCTGTTCTCAAACACAGGATTTAAAAACAACCTTTCCTAAAAGATGTGTTATTAAATTCTGAGTTCAGGGATACTAGATACTTATGTCCTATCTTGCTCCTATGGGAAGAAATGCTGTTAACCACTGTAGCCAGCATCCCCCATGTTAATCTATGGAGCAAGATAGCCTTACAATAGTGAAAAACGAAAATGGCTGTAATTCACTACCAGAACATGTTACCTGCACCAGTACATGCTCTACCTTTCACATACACTGCACCCTGCCCAGGGGGGTACCTTGGGCCTTCCATAGGGGTGGCTGATGTGCACGAAAAGGGAAGGGTTAGGCCTGGTCAGTGTGGACACTGGCCAGGAGGACATGGCAGTTCTAAACTGCCCATAGGCACTGCAGTGGCAGGCCTGAGACACCATTTTAGGGCTACTCTTGTGGGTGGCACAATCAGTGCTGCAGGCCCACTAGTAGCATTTGTCATCACCAGCCCTGGCACACCCAGTGCACTTTACTAGGGACTTCATGGTGATACAAATATGCCAAACATGTATATTCAATCAGAATAACAATTTACACAGAGAGCATATGCACTTTAGCACTGATCAGCAGTGGTAAAGTGCGCAGAGTCCTATTGCCAACAGCCACGGGTCAGGAAAAATAAGGGAGGAAGAAGCAAAAAGTTTGAGGATGACCCTGCAAAAAGGGCCAGTTCCAACAGTTTTTATTTGGTCACAAATGTGAATGTCAAATGTTGGTGACTATTATTCAACCACATCAAAAGGCCCTTTAGCCAACACTGTGATTGTTTCTGACGTTTGTCCCATCTCACTCTCTGCTTTCACTCAAAAGTCACTCTGAGCGCAGTCAACGATAAACTCACACTTTTTTGGTAGCGGACCAACTTCTATCAAGCCCTGGGTACGATCAGTTCATGATCGGGGCTTGATATAATCTCCTAAATACAGGGGAGCTGCTCACAGACATGGAAGCCAGCCACGCAAATCATTTGAGGAATCCATATCAGGGTGACTAGTAGTGGCCCACTTGTAGGCATGTACGGGAGAAACACAGCCATGGCAGGTGCTCCTTGGTTCCAAACCCAGCTCAGCCAACATATTTGAGTCACAAATAGGGCAAAGCTAAGATAAGAATAGATAAGTTAGCACCGCAACAATGGCAACCACCTGCCCATAACAAACCTTGCAAACCTTTAGTAGGAAACATTGGTAGCTTAGACAATAGATAAACCACATCAGGCGGAAGGATGGCTGGCGCCTTGCAGTCTGAGAGTAGGTGCTTGAGAAATAGTGTTAGAAAGCGGTGTATTATATGCTGCGCTGCAAGGACCTGGTCCACATTTATTGTCCCGTGGCCGCCAAACCATGTACATTAACATAGCCCCGTGTGGATTCCAGGCTGTCCCGTGAGCACGAAGGACTACGGGACCCCACGCACGCTACAGCACAGAGCTGCAGAGGTGAATGAAAATGGCGGCAAATATCAGACGGCACGGCAGCACGTTAGAGACTACGAAAACAGGTCCAGGTGACAATTACTTTTAAAACAAGATGGATGCAGACTGACACATGTGCCCATTGAAAACAAGGAAACAGTTTTTTTAAGCTACAGTGATAGGTGGGTTAATGGAAGAAAGAGCTGGCGAGACCCGTTTTGCATTCGAGGGTGTAAAAGCCCCCCGTCGCTGTTTGCTATCGCAGAGGCCGCCGCACCCTCCCGCAGGGGGGGGGGGGGCTTAGAGGCCGGCGCCATAAACCACGCAGTGCCCAGCTGTGGGGAAACTGGTTTTGGGCGCCTTAAAGCGCCCAGAAAACCAGCGGAAGTGGAGGGCGCCCCAGCCCGCTCCGGCCGGAAGTGACCCTTGACCTGGGCACCCCTATGGGGCGGCCAATGGTCACTCCGGCCTCTTTCGAACCCCCCAATCAGTGGGGGTCACCAGGGTCCCCGATGGAGGGGTCTAGGAGATTTAAGGCGCCGCCTCTCCCAGCAAGGACACAACTTCGGCGAGGAGCTGGGAGAGCGGCGCTTTGGCGCTTTCCGCATCAGCGAGATAGTGGCGCCCAACAAGACGGACCCGGCGCAGCAATGCCTGCAGGCTACGGGAATAAAAATATAGGAAAGGGCAGTAGAGATCACATTGAGGAAGTCCAAGACGGATAGGGCTCGAAAAGGGGTTTCGATACGACTCATTGTATTCCAGAAGCTGGGCTCTGTGCGGTGTGCTGGCTATTCAGGTACATGGTGGCCCGCCCGGCGGGCGAGGGCCCCCTCTTCAAGCTTCAGGATGGCAGGAACCTTAGTAGGTTTCAATTCACGGCTGTGATGCGCCAGGGCCTCCGGAAGGCCGGTTTTCACCCGGCGTCTTTTGCCCCACACTCTTTCAGGATCGGTGCGGCATCCACGGCATCGCAGCATGGCATGCCGGAGGACAGGATCCAGGCCGTGGGCAGATGGCGATCCAGGGCCTACAAGTCATATGTACGCCCACATCTAATATAAAAAAGGGGGGGGGGGACAGTCACTTTGGGATGCTGCACAGCAGGGTGCTGAGGGGCCAGCCCCCCCTCTCCCTCCTACACGTCCTCACACTATAGACAAAAAACCTGATGCGCAGCAAGCCACCGTAACTGAATTCTTTCTCTCACCAGGGGGACGCCCGCGGCTGGTTTGGGTGGTGGGACATTCATTCGTGTCCAGAATGGAGTCTTGGTGGCGGCAGTCGGGGCACAAAGCAGTGAACAGACCCAAAGCGACATACATCCGTTGGATAGGGCGACCAGGAATGAGATGGGAGCAGCTCCTGCCAACTCTCGACAGCCTCCTGGCAGACTCGGCGTGGCATCCGGACGTCCTGATCATCCACCTCGGCGGCAGAGACCTAACGCGGCACAGCGCAAGGCGGTGGGGCGGGCCATCCAAAGGGATCTCATCAAGGCGACGACATGGCTGGGCCCCACGACAGTGGTCTGGTCGGAAATGGTCAGCAGGAAGCACTGGAAAGGCGCTGACTCCGACAAAGCGGTAGATAATGCAAGGAGAAAATTGAACATCGCGATGCACAAGTTTTGCTCCACCAATGGCCTGGAATCGATCAGGCACGGCCTCATTCACCCGGGACGCCCGGAACTTTATGGGCAGGATGGGGTCCACCTCTCTTACAGAGGGATGAAAGTATTCTGGGACAACCTGTGGGGAGCAATGGCGATGTCAGGTTGTAGATAAAAAAAAAAAAGTGAAGGGAAGCCACGAACCTGGGGGCTGGGGGGGAGCCGCAGAAAGACGTGAGCCTCCCTGCGGCGTGGCTGAAATCCTACAATGGTTGGCTAAGGAAAAACACCGGCGGGCGGTGTGTAGGAGGAGGGCCACTCACTTTTGGATGCCGCACGGCAGGGTGACGTGGCCGCACCAAGGAGGGGAGTAGCAGGAGGAGACGGCACTTGCGGCCCAGACCCGGCCGGACGGCAGGGCGCAAATGGTAGCGAGCTGGGGACCTAACTCCAGAGAGAAAAGCTCCCCTCCACGACACGCAGAAGGCGTGCACGACCAACCATGGGAACACCAAGGACTGACAAGGAACTGGTTTTGTACAGTGCCATTTACGAACTGAGGAATACACAAAAGACCCTGACACCTGTGCTCACAAGAGGGTGTCATGAGTTATATATGACATGTATGATTTATGGGTACAGTTTGCAAATGAGAAGTTGCATAACCAGTATGTGTTCCTTGTTAATATGTGTTTTAATATTAATAAAACTGCGGCCAACAACGACCACCACGAATAACTGGTACTGTTGGCTGACTTTATTGGTAAGAGGGGTAACGGGCATCCAGGGGATGAGGGGCCGGGGAGGTGCTGTTGGGTACCCATGGAATAGGCACGTGCGGGGGTTGTCGCAGAGGCCGTCGCACCCTCCCGCAGGGGGGGGGAGGCTTAGAGGCCGGCGCCATAACCCACGCGGTGCCCAGCTGTGGGGAAACTGGTTTTGGGCGCCTTAAAGCGCCCAGAAAACCAGCGGAAGTGGAGGGCGCCCCAGCCCGCTCCGGCCGGAAGTGACCCTTGACCTGGGCACCCCTATGGGGCGGCCAATGGTCACTCCGGCCTCTTTCGAACCCCCCAATCAGTGGGGGTCACCAGGGTCCCCGATGGAGGGGTCTAGGAGATTTAAGGCGCCGCCTCTCCCAGCAAGGACACAACTTCGGCGAGGAGCTGGGAGAGCGGCGCGACAACGCATCAACTGCAGACCCACCCACCCACACCTAAGGAGCAGCGAAGTCGCAGGGCTGGAGGATGGCAGGGGCGTTTGCGGAAATCCTACAATGGTTGGCTAAGGAAACACACCGGCGGGCGGTGTGTAGGAGGAGGGCCACTCACTTTTGGATGCCGCACGGCAGGGTGACGTGGCCGCACCAAGGAGGGGAGTAGCAGGAGGAGACGGCACTCGCGGCCCAGACCCGGCCGGACGGCAGGGCGCAAATGGTAGCGAGCTGGGGACCTAACTCCAGAGAGAAAAGCTCCCCTCCACGACACGCAGAAGGTGTGCGCGACCAACCACGGGAACACCAAGGACTGACAAGGAACTGGTTTTGTACAGTGCCATTTACGCACTGAGGAATACACAAAAGACCCTGACACCTGTGCTCACAAGAGGGTGTCATGAGTTATATAAAACATGTATGATTTATGGGTACAGTTCGCAAATGAGAAGTTGCATAACCAGTATGTGTTCCTTGTTAATATGTGTTTTAATATTAATAAAACTGCGGCCAACAACGACCACCACGAATAACTGGTACTGTTGGCTGACTTTATTGGTAAGAGGGGTAACGGGCATCCAGGGGATGAGGGGCCGGGGAGGTGCTGTTTGGTACCCACGGAATAGGCACGTGCGGGGGTTATCAAGCAGGGCTTGGACAGCCCAACGGTACACGTATCTACCCAAAGAATGCACTGCCACTTACGTATTCCCGACTTAACTTTACACGAATGAATGATCTATTGAGACATTCCTGAGCTACAACAACCAAAAAGTTCCATAAATATGGTGGATGCTAAATAATATACAAACGAGTACACAATAAAACCGACACCGATGCTGAACACAAATGCGCACACACAGATAAAGTTGCACACAAATACAAACACAGATGTAAACACCCCGCGCGGGGACACGCACATTTGCGCACACAGACAGATGCTGGCAAACTCCCACTCTGAGGCGCGCGCGTGCACAGATTTGAAACCTTGCTGTGGTTTATTGGAGCCTTTCAAAAGGCCCATCTGTGACCTCATCATTTTCATTGCCAGTTCACTTGTGTCTCCTCCCTCTGCCTCATTTAATGCCAGCCCAGGAGGGCAGGAATTCACAGTGTGCTTTGGAAGTCCGACAGAGCAGAGGCTGCAGCGAGGCACGCGTCGTGGCTTAACGTCCACCGCCCCCAGGAAGCCGCACGCGCCACAGAGGACTGCGCATTATTTGCAGGTAGCGCGTGGCTCTTGTTTCTTTTGATGCTCAGAGTCATAAAGTGTTCTAGATGGCCAGAATTTAGCAGAATATTGGAAAACGCAGACTTCATGTCAGATACTTATACTGAGATGAACCGACGTTTCCCCGTAGAATGACCATTTTCTTTATTTTATGGCAGCTTTTGGCACATTTTAGCTTCCTCTTAGCGTTTTTCTTATACCCTGTGATGGCATTCTTCTCTAAATAAAATCACAAAGGAAATTTGAAGTGGGGTAGGGAGTTTGATACTTACCACAACTTCTCAAAATCTCCTCGACGCATTAAAGAAAGCTCATCTAAGCAGCACTGATTTCTTTTCAGCAGTAAACGACGGGGCAGCCCACCGTGACTGGAACCGAGGGATTTTACTGGGCGTGCTTCAGGGCTTATGAAGTAAAGGAGAACCAAAGGCAGGCTGGAGAGGTTATGAAGTAAAGGAGAACCAAAGGCAGGCTGGAGAGGATGCTATCGGCACTGGCCGGTGAACAGCTCACGCGCGCGGTTCTCTGCGCAGGAACAAGGAGCGCGCGCGCACCAGGGCGCGTGGGAATGTGTTCAATCCACAAAGCGACTAGAGGAGCGTACCAAATACGCATACCTGTAGTGGGAGGTGCGCACCTGCATGACGCAAGGCGACGGGGAGCCAGTTCTTTGAAATATTCCAAACTGCCTGTCACACGTAGAAAAACTTCAATGAAGGGTAAAAGACCTGAACATGCAATGGCTTTAGGAACCTCATTTTACGAAAGTGCGTTACACGCCCTGGAAAGCAGGGTTGTAGATTCCAAACAGCGAGTAGCTTTAATCAGACAATGCTTAATTCCTGATTTATCTATCCACATATCTGCCTATCCATTTATCTATCCATCTATCTATCTATCTATCTATCTATCTATCTATCTATCTATCTATCTATCTATCTATCTATCTATCTATCTATCTATCTACCTATCTATCTATCTATTAATCTGCCCATTAATGTACTCACCCTTCTCCATCCATTTTTTAAATTGATCAATTAAGCCACCCAATCAATCTATTCGCTCACTCTATCTCTCTCGGTCTGTTCATATGTTCATATTTTTTTTTTCTCTCTCTCACTCTCTCTCTCTCTCTCTCGCTCTCGCTCTCGCTCTCGCTCTCTCTCTCTCTCTCTCTCTCTCTCTCTCTCTTATATATATATATATATATATATATATATATATATATATATATATATATATATATATATATATATATATTCTTTGACCTTCCCTGGCAAAACTCTACCCTCTGACTTACCCGACTGAGGGGGTTAACACTGGAGGTAGTCGAGGGAAAGCCGGATGCAGAACAACATGGAGATTTGATCTCGGTGCTCTATGAACACTTGACGCTGAGACACCCACCAAATATAGTGGGCGAAGAGGTGTACACTGGCAAGGAATAAGAACTATGTGTGGTCAATGGGTCTTGAGTGCGTGAACCAAGAGCAAGAAGCCACCTTCTGTTGGTGAGAGCAGAGGCACAGAGTACTTTATTCCATAAAACTAGCAAATCAGCATTCAACCTAGGAGTCACTTAGATCCAGAAAATACTTTTCAGAGCTATGAAGTTGTGATGATAAAGACAAACGACAACGAGCGCCTGTGGCATAGCCTCCAATGGAAGTACGGTCACTTCTAGACTCTTGAAAAAACTATCTTTGTGGGTGGTCTGGGGGGGGGGGGTAGGGACTGGAAGATGCGTGGTTTGTTATGTATGTATGCACATACTGGCCATTTGTATGGTGCGAACCTGGCCAAAAGCAGAGTATCACCGTACAGGGTCAACAGCAAGGGAGCTGTTAGTGAATACTTGAGTTCTGGGAGCTGTAGTGTACAGTTACTTCATCACCAATGATGTCTCTAAACAGTTAATGCTTCAATTCCCTGATCCTTCGGTATCAATAATTGAACTCACTGTCAATTACTAAAACAAATAGATGACTAGAATGAAAGGAGAGAATATAAGAGCAGTGATTATTTACTTGATTTTGATCTGAAAGCTAAACCAACCTACCGTCCGCAAAAAGACAAAACATCACTTAGGGATTAAAATTTCCCTCCTGCCTCTGCCATGCTTGATCGGATTCTCCGAACAATAACCACAATATCAAAAAATGTGAGCCACAGGTGAGCTAACTGGACTGATGTAGCAGACAATTTCTGTAACTAGGAGGTCAGGGCCACCAGATGATGCTGGGGATGTGACCACCAGCTAAAAGAGGCTGGAAGCAAAAAGTTGGAGTTCCTCAGTAGCACTTTACGTACCCCTGTCCCACTTTTGTGGGCTTAGATCTGCAGCTGTTCTGATGAGTGATTACAATGTTATCGTTAGCACTCTGTAGACTTAGGTCCTCATTTATGGGGATTTGCCTCAGGGTAACAAGTCACCTTGCTGCGCTGCCCCACGCTAAAGTGAAAGGGCCGAAATGTACCGTATTTATGCAATACAGGGGATTCCTAGACTTCCAGCGCTGAACCCATTTCAGCCTACTGCCAATGCAGGCACCCTTGCACCATGGTGCCCGAGTGCCTGTGTTGATTGTAGGATTGTTTTTGTGCAAAAAGGGGCACCTTCCAGCACAAAACATTCAAAGGAGGCGTTTTCTTCTTTCTATGCTTGCTGCAGAGGAAAAAAACAAGGAGAAATAAAGTTATTTCTCCTTTTTGCACCTCCCCTGGGGAGGGGTAAGGTTTTGGAGCATCCCCAGGTTTACGTGGTTTTATAAAGTTGGGGAGGCGTCAACATCCCTGGGTGTTGCATAGGAACAACCACCGCAAAGCCCATGAAATTCCTACTGAGCACAGAGTAAGGCAACGCAGCAATTTACACTGCTATCTATGCTATATCTATGAGGTCATTCAAAGCCACGCAAAGGGGCATCACGTGGCCTCACAGATATGATTTCAAGGTTTGCGCTGCTGGAGCGTCACAAAAAGTGATACTCCGGTGGCACAAGGGGCTCATAAATATGCCCCTTAGTTATTGAAAGGCCCTTTCAATACAGGGACTGTGCTAGTGACTACATTCTCAGAAGTAAGGTGAGTTAGGCCACATGGTGAGAATTTGGAAATTCCCTCAGTGAAAATAGATATGTGGTCTTAGTCGAGTAAAGTAAAATAATGTGGACCCAAAATAAAAGATGTTGAATGCCCCTGAAATTCCCATAGACTATTGAGTAAATGCTTATCCAGAGGCCAACCACTACCCAAAAGACCCTCAATTACATTGAAGTGCTTCAATAATCTTGGTAGCCCTCCTGTGTGTTCATTGTACTATTAAAAAAAAGTGATCTACACCCGCGCACCATCAATGATGGTTAGGTCAATACAAGGCATCACAACCCATGACTCATGCTGCCTAATCTTCTTCCCGGGCTTACCAACTAGTTTGTATCACTGCTTGGTTCCCGGCGGTCATCCAGTATGGCCAACCAGGTATCTCTCTACTGAGTGGTGATTGTCAGGCTCTATTCTCTTGTTTTTTATTTCTCCTCTGGCTTTTCATCACCAGAGTTGTTGCCCTCTCCTTGCATTGAATCCAACTGGAATCCAGGCTGTCCCACCACAGCCTGCTCTTTAGACCTTCTGAACTCCTTCTGATATTACACCTGTTCCGGTGGCATAGGAATGCCGCAGAGCTTACTGTGGTGTGGTATGGAATCCCTCTTAAATCTCTGGGAGAAGGCACTGACAGGCGTGGAATACCATTGGATTATCCCAGAATTAGGTCTGACAGAGATCTCATTCCTGACACTATCAACGCAGCTGCTAAACAACTCAGTACGCACACTGTGTATCTCAACATTCGTGTCAAGATTTATACCATAGGAATATTTAGCAAACATGGGATCAAATATTTTGTTTCCCAACTAAGACAGCTATACACAAGCTTGAGATGAGACCACCTGATCTAAACCAATTTCCAAATTGCTTCAGAGACTCCTAAGGAATATAAACAGCACAGAACCAACAAAATACATTAGTTAGACATTACAACACCAACACACACAGAACTCAGCACCGAAATATATAGTAGACAAAGAATGACTCTCCAAAACATGGTCAACCAAGCAAGCACCCTCATGGACCAAAATAAATGGCAATGACCCGCGACAAACACAAAGTATGCTACAATGATCTCTTGAAGATCATATTCCAACACTACATCCAACAGAGCGATCTTAACTAACACAATGACACGAAACCACTGTGACATCAATGAATGAGAAATTCCATAATCCTGCAAAATGGGAGTGGTCTTCAAAAGGTATAGTAGGCAGTATATATTTTAGGAAGGGCTGATTTAAATTATGGTTACATGAGATATGACATAACATACAATAAACCTGGAAACTACTTCTGGTGGGGGGGTGCATTGGAGTTTTAGGTGTCGTGTAGGCCTGGTAGTCATACCTGGACCTACTGTGTTTTGAATAGAGTTATAATTCCTATTGTCTTTTGGGGTGATGTGCCTCCATCGAGTGGAGGCTACCTGAGGCGTCTCATCCGCATCATGTTTTGGCAATCTGTTTTTGTATCCTTTTTCACTGCTATGTGTATTGGCGTTTTTGTGTATTTCTATGGAAAATGCTAATAAAGACAAGTAAAAAAAGAACATGGAAACTGCTAAGAAGAAATGTTCATTCATATCTCCCTATGTGCCAACTAGCTGGCATGTACCACTACCCAGAGACGGGTCGCTGAAGGGTGCGTGTCCAGCATGAAGGTTGTTTCAGGGCTGGAATCACTCCAGATCCAGCAACAGCTGTTCTCTTGCTACTGTAATAGGCGACGAGTGAAAAGTAGAGCAGATGTAGAAGGCACTTTAATGCATGCCTGTATTTGCGTATCACGGGTGGGTGGTTGTCACTCATCAGAGGTTTCCAGCTCCTGGAGGCTGAGATACGGTTTGCTGGTTGTGCTGCCAACTTTAGGAACCAGGACACTTAGTCATTTTCCCAGCTTCCACACTGCCCAAAATCTGTGATTCTGGGCATTTCTTGGTACCACTGCCCCCTAGTTCTCACGTCAATGCCAAACTTTTAGCTACAGATTGAACAGCAACATTAAAATGTAGCAGTATAAAATAAAAATCCAAGAGAACACCTGGACAATTTTAAATTCAGTGTGAACGCAGCTAGAGATGATCGAGTTTGGGGATATTTTGCCAAAAGCATTCCCTGCGAGTGCTCTCAACACAACACAATCCCAACAGAGCAGACACAGCAACACCGGCAACAGGAGCTGGTGTGAGATGTGGGATAACCACAAAGCTGTTGGACGGACCCACCGAGGAGGCCTGGGAGGTCTTTGGATGACATGGAGTTACAGATGTACAGAGATCCCTAGATGTCCCAACCTGGCCGTGGACAGAGGGAGGTGGGAATTCCTGAGAGGTCCCAACCTGGCTGAGGACAGAAGGTGGTTGGAATTTCTGAGAGGTCCCAACCTGGCTGTGGACAGAGAGTGGTGGGGATTGTCATGCCATAGTTTTGTCTTGTGATCCTAGCCTCTGTAGAAACATCTGTGTGACTTGTAGTGGGGCGGTGTCAAAGGCCTACGTAGGCTGCAAGGCTGGGAGCACTGTGGCATTTAAAGGCACTAAAAGTGTAAACTACACCGAGAGAGAGTCCAGATTAAAGGAGAGGAGCATTAGTCAAATCTGTAAATCAGAAGAATTCAAATAAGATGGATGATAACAAAAATATTATTAAAAGGACAGATCTTAAGAAGGCTCAAAAGTTGAGAGCGACAGAAAAGACGCTAATGTGGTTTAAGAGGACGAGGTAGACAGAGGAAGAAGATGGGAAAGAAGAGTTGGAAATGATGATAGGAGAGGATCAGATGCAGAACAAAAATCAAGTGCCTGTGAATATCTCTTATTGATGTGGCTCTATGACTGAAGGTGTGCATTTTCTGAAGACTCTAAATGTATTACAATGGTGAGGTGTCCGGTGGTAGCCAGGGGTGGCATCTGTGGTTCATACGTTCACATATCACTACCGTCCCTGAACCCAAGGCACTCTTGAACCCCAGTACGACTGTCTGAGTATTCCTTTGGTACTCCTGACTCTTCAACTGTGTCTTGGCTAACCATTTAATACTTCATCAGGAGGTGGTTGTAGGGAATAGTAGTAGCACTCAGAGACAGTATGATATGAATACAGAATAAAATCAATGTCCAAGCAGAGCTGTTTATAACGCAATAGGTCTATTTTTATAATAGGCAAAAGTATGGCATTTGTAATAAGACAACCCAAAGAAAACCAAAACATCTGAGGAGTGACCCTAGACATTATTATTGAGCTTACGCTGCCAGGTGCAAGACTAGGGCATTAAAGTTCATGGGCACAGTTATTCTTTTAGGAGGGATCAGGGAGACTCTGGCAGACTTTGAATGTCCTTCGGCAGTGGCATAGCTAGGGAGGGGTGGGGGGTGGTCCGTCTCGGGCGTCACTCTTTTTTGGGGCAGTGGAGGTGAGCAAGATGTGTCTGTCGACTACCACCACCCCCCCCAGAACAAGTCGTCCATCAGACGTCACCCTTCATCTCCTACCCCTGCCCAGAACAAGACCTCCATCGGCCGCCACCCCCTGCTCTTACGTACACCGGGCGGCAAACTTAGTGGCAGTAGTTCTAGCTATGCCACTGTCCTTAGGTCTCCATTTTTATTTACCGTAGGTGTCAATTTCTTATGGGGTAGGTAGTGAAGTATGGGAGTCATCCAGGTTGAAACAAGGTAGTTGACATGTTATCATAAATCGGCCTTTTGTCCAAGTTTGTCACGGCCTATCCTTTTGAGGACAGTTACTCAATCTCCCTCAGACCAATAACGTGGGAGCCATGTGCAAACCCAACTACCCTCCACGAAAGGGCCCCAGAATCTAAATAATCACTCAATGGAGGTTGGTGGTTTACAAGATGAAACTGGACAAAATTGGAAGTCAGTGCTCTGTATACAATGGCTTCTGGAATCCACTGTTAATAAACAGGAATGCTGTACATGGTTGAAGGAAATTAAATGAGTAGTAAATTCTGCAGGTCCCATCCAAAGCTGAGGGTACCGGAAAACAGTTCTGCAACAACGGTTGGTACCCAAGGGTGTTCTCAAACTTTTCTGGTCTGTATCTCGGAAATAATGAACCAGTTTTGAGCTTTTTGTGTACTCATGTGAACAGGGACAACCCTCTAGATAGGGCTGCACCCACTGAGAGATGGATTACTCCGAGTTGAAACAGTTAAACAACAAAATTGGAACTATGGAACCCCGGGAACCATAGGATGTTGTAAGATGGTTGCAATGGTTCTGGGTTCAGCACAACCAGGGTCACACAAGAAACACCTCAGAGGGTTGTATTTATATGGTGCAGTTCTAATCTTTTGAGCAAGTTCAAAGTGCTTTATATAAAGGAGAGAGAAGTTCAGAAGTAGAGATCGTGCAAAATAATTGTAACAAGAGACAATATACAAGCAGAAAGGACTTAGCAGAAGTTAAAAAGCCTGCAGTAAAACAGTCGTCTTACAGCAAGTGTTACACAAGTAGGTTCAAATGGAGCTTTCATTTAACAGGTAGTCAGCTTGTGACTCTTGGAGGCGGATATCTTAGTTGCAGTAGAGTTTCAAATTGTTTGTTCATTGTTGGAGAGAAGGCACGTTTCCCCATTGATTTTTTCTTCTACTTGGGAAGGTCGCAACAGAAAGAGAATATACCCCATTGGTCTTTCCTTCCTTCCGAAAGGGTAAGTTTATTCGCTGAGTATTTCGTGGTATCCATGTGTAGGTGCAGGCGATGAAGGAGGTCTTGCATGAGTTTCGTGCCTGAAGGGGCACAACGTTTAGCGATTTTAGGATTGGGATGATACGGCAGAATGTCTCTGTATTGGAATTGAGAAATGCAACAGAAGGCAGTACTGCACATATAGGATCAAGTCGGATCTGGGAAGGCCTGTGTATGATGTCTTTTAGTATTTGAGTCTGCATATGGCTCAGCCTAATATCCTCAAGTCTGATGTGGAAAGGACGCGTCTGATATAATTCTGAGGTTGTAATTTGTGCTTCTTGCTACTGCCTTTAGATGAATGCTGAGGTCTAGTTTTGGTCAAATTCACTGATCAAAACGCTCCAGGTTGACTGCAAATTCAATTGGATCTCTGCTTCCTTCCAAACACTGTGCTTTAGCCAGGAAGTTTCAGTCCGCCTGATTGGTGGTTCATTTGTATTTAAACCCGCCTCTCATTGGCATGGCATTTTCTCAATGCCCTTCGAAGAGGTAAAATCGCTAAATGCAACACAATACCTTGTGTGTAAATAGTGGACTTCGAGCCACATGTAAGAACGCATTTGCCCATTGACACAGAATGGGTAAAAACCCTTTCATCCATATGGCCCTTTGTGACCTCTTGGACTGTATTTTTCCTAATTTTTTAGCACCTTTGAAACTCTTCCTGGGCATCAATGGTGCGTTTAAGCCAGTATTGTTTGGTCATTGTATTACTTTAGAGTAGTTAACCATATTAAAGTAAACTTACTGAACTTCTTAAATCGAATGATATTTCAAGCAACGTTATGGCTTTTCGTCATAAATTCTATCCCTCCTGAAGTGAACACTCTTTTCCAGCCTCTAATAACATCAGACTAAAGACCTTATTGTGAGTTTGGCAGTCCATAAGACCGCTGAACCCGCAGTGGCGGTCCAACCAGCGCTACACTGCTGGCCCGCACGCAGTTTAACCCCTTGGGCGAGGCCGCGATTCTGCGCCTGTGCGGCACATTCCAATCGCGGGTGCGGTCATGACGGCCGGGAGCCATCATCAGCACATGAGCACTGTGTGCCATGCAGCATGGAAGGGGTTAATGAGTATGGTGATCAGACCCCACTAATATGCTGACGGTGCCTCTGCTGCACCGCCAACAGCCGTGTCCGGTAGTGGGAGTACCGGCCGGGCGGTGACGTGGGGAGGGGCAGGGTGTGGGGTAGTAATGTATGGATTACGGACCTTAACAGATAAGTAAACATATAAATAAATAAAACGAATTTTGTACGTGCACTGCATCGAATTTGGTGATGCAGTGCGCGCAACGAAATTCATTTTATTTATTTATATGTTTACTTACCGGTTAAGGTCCGTAATCCATACATTACTTCCCCCCACCCTGCCCCTCCCCCTCCCCACGTCACCGCCCGGCCGGTACTCCCACTACCGGCCGCGGCTGACCGCCAAGCATATTAGAAGTTGCCTGTCCACCTACCTTTTCATGGCGTAGAGCCCTTCATGAAAAGGGTGGCAGAGAGGGAACAAAGAGGGGCCCTAGCAGGGCCCCCTGCCACCCCTGGGCCTCTGGGAGCATGTGGGGGAAGGGTAAATGCAGTGCCCCCCTCGTTTTGCATCCCCAGTTCCTGCACCGTGTGACATGTATGCAAAAGACATGCAGACTCATGGTCAGTGGTCTTGCAATGGGTCTACCATTAGAGAAAACCTACTGTGAATGTGTAGCGACCGTGCAAATAATGAAGCATGTGCATGCATGCATCATACAAATAACAAATAGTTAGTGGAGGGCCTGAGGGATATTTATAGACCTGCCTAGGTAGTACCCCTCTACAGAGTTAAATGAACAACAAGAAAACCTAGGGGTCTCTACAGGAAAGTATCATGGAAATTCCTATTTACTTAACCCGACGTCCGGCATAGTATGTCTGGTTAGAGTCAAGACTAAATAGTTCTGACAGGACACGAAAAACCTAAAGCAGGGGGCCACCAGTGACTGTAGATCAAGAAAACCTTTTGTATAGAATGACACTCACATTTGTTTTTTGACATTTTTGCTTTGGCACATTATTTGCACTATATGCAGTAGCATTATTTATGATAACAGAGGCCCTGAAGAAAGCCTGGGTCCCTTTTTCCCATTAGGCGGAAACATGTTGGCCCCCTTGCAGATATTTGGTTAAACTGCTATGATATTGCGCTGTTCTTGTTTTTAACAGGGAGAGACCTTCCTTATTAAAATTTTCCTCTCTTGGTTCTCTATCCTATTTTATCTCACCACTCTTTATTTTTTGCACTGCACCGGATTCCATCAGATCAATACCACATGGTCCAACAGTGATTGCGGGTCGGAACCCTTATCCACCACAGGGTACGATCTTTGTCTCAATGATCTAGAGACACACGACCCTAAGGACGACCAAATGATAACATTGATCATCACAAGTCTTTGATGGGAATCCTACAAAAGGTTTTCTTGATCTACAGTCACTGGTGGCCCCCTGCTTTAGGTTTTTCGTGTCCTGTCAGAACTATTTAGTCTTGACTCTAACCAGACGTACTATGCCAGACATCGGGTTAAGTAAATAGGAATTTCCATACTTTCCGGTAGAGACCCCTAGGTTTTCTTGTTGTTCATGCATGCATCATGGCATAAAGGAGCCATGTTAGAATGATAAATTAAAGTGTTAAAATGGGCTTAAAGAATGCACAAAAAACAAAAAACAGAAACCTAGGTCAGACAGCAGTTTGCCCATTCTTGACCCTTGTTACAAAAAAACCACAAGGGACAGAAAGGGTAGCGAGATGAGGAGCAGGCAAAGCAACATCAGGTTGCAGGCAGGAGTAAATAGAGAGTTCACAGGAGAAAGAAGGGAAACTCTCATGGAAAAAAAAATGAATACACAGGGAGCAGGATTTGGAGCAGGATGGGTACATCGGGGAGCAGGGCGGAATAGTAAAATAGAGCACAGAGGGGAAAAAAGAGGAGCACTCATAAAAAAAGTAAATAAATAAACCATGGGGAGTGAGTGGAATGGGAAGCAGAACGCTGGGCTGTGCAGTGAGCCAGTGGCGTAGCAAGGTCAGGTGGTACCCAGAGTGGAACATTTCTTGTCACCCCTCCCCCCCCCCATATTGAAATTATTAAAGAAAGTAGGAAAAATACGATACTTAAAGTTGAAAGTGTATTTTTTTTATTTTAAAAACACATATTTTGCCATTTTGTTCCCCCCATCCCCCTCCCTCAGTGATGACACCCGGGATGGCCCGCACCTACAGCACCCCCCTTCCTACGCCGCTGAGAGCATTTGGTGGGGAAATGAAGAGAGAGTGTGCTGGTGGAAATACGAGGAAAAATGAGAAAAGCAAGGAAACATACAAGGAAAAAAAGTCCACTTATTTATGCAATGAAAGCGCACAATTCATACAAACAGAACACCGTGAGACCGAAAAGGTTTTGGGTGGGAGAAACACAAGAATAAACAGGAACACTGTCAAATTAAGTGCAGGTAACTGAGATAGACAACAAAAACATCCAATCACGAAACAGGGGATGACCCAAAGTCCACACTAAGTACAGGCTATATATTTGAACCAATATATTTACATATAGATAACTAAAAAAGTTCTGTAGCCGAGACCTGGAGAGGCAGGATGGCACAGCTTCCCCCACAATAAGACTTTCCTCCCTAAATCTACTGCAATAGTGATGCTAAGCAATGATTTTCTACAATGCAAGGGAAGAAGCTAAAACAAACTGGTGAAAAGTAAAACATGTTGAGGAGTCTAAATCTGTACATCGAGCAGAGAAGAAGGGAGTTGCAGCTGTTTTATGGACTTTTCAATCACCTTCAAAACACGACCTATTAATACACATGACACCTGATAAGTGTGGCTGTTGATCGTTGTTCATGGAAGAATGGGCCTTGAAATCAAACCCGAGCACCAATATTAATTTCAAAGGGATAACAATGCCTGGAGGGCCTGCAGCGCCCAGAGGGCTGCCAGAAATAGCTCGAAATGTACTACATGAGACACAAACTATAGAGGCACTTGATACATAAAGCTGTCAGGTCACAGGTGGCTATTTACGTCTGATACATGTGCTATCAGGAGGAAAATGAAAGATCATATGCATGCACTCAAAGGAACACGACAACATCAGTAAACTGTTAGCTAAGATTATCATTAGGCTGCTAAACTCTTTTCAGGTACAAACGCCCGTTTGCACCTAAAACAGAGGTCAAAATTGGGAGTAAACGCCACCTTACATAAGACATTCCTTGTCTTCAATGTGCGACAGGTAATATTTACTGCAAATCACAGGAACAAACTGCATGCGATTACAGTTTGCGGACTCCCTTAAATCAAGCACACATTGTGCAAACCCCCTCCAGCCATCCAGGTCAGTGCAACTTTTCGGGTACAAACCGTGCACCCATTAATTACATCACCCACAAGTAGCAGTAATTAGTGAGTGTGCAATTGCACTCCCATTTTACAGTTTTACACAGGCCATATCAACACAGTTAACATTAATCGCTGAGTTTGTCTCTGGTGTCACCAACTCACTCGTCTTACTGTTTTGCAAATGTCGGATCATAAAGGTATGTTTATAGTAAGAACAGATATATGTGAACATTACCACGTTTATGTACAGCTGCTTACTTAGATGTGCAGCAACATTATTGATTTGAAGTAACACACTGTTTATATACTGATTGAAGGGCGTGTATGGTAGCACAATAGAGTGGGCTAAAAAGTGTAGGGTGTGACACAAACTGGTGTTTAGTATCTTCTTAGTTTTGTTTGTTCAGTAATACCTGGTGCCAGACTGACTCCTCTTCTGGGTTACAGCGCTTAATTTGTAGGAGGCCACTGAAGCTGTACCACACATTGCCCCTGCTATGCTGTCAATAATAGTAACAACACAACTACCAACCATCACACTCGTACAAGTGTGATGATTCGATCTATTTCATGCCCCCAAAGCTGTAAAAATGGCTTGGGCGGCAGGTAATAGTCACTTTTAATGTATATTGAATTAATAACTAGCTGTTGTTGTGGTCATCTGTAAATTAGCTAGGCAGCGCCACCTTGTGGCAGATTGTCATAAGGGCCGGTGTTAACAATTAATGGCCGGTGCTGAGCACCGGACACCACGGGCTCAAATTAAGCACTGACGTTGTACCCGGTTGAGGCACTTCCGTATTACAAAAAAGGCAACAGCCGCTTCTTCAGCCCTTTCTGTAATACTCCTTGTGCTGTGCACGTTGTGCGCCTGCATGTAGCTAAGGGGATATTTGTTAATTTACTTGTGGGTCTGACCCATGCAAATTAGAAATGTATTTGCACGCTATAATACCCATTGAGGGATATGGGCAAATAGGCTTCTGGAGATAGTGCTAATAGTGCACCACCTAGGAAGATGTACACAGTTAAGAGACCTCTGAAATTAGTAACTTCAGCGGAGGTGCCGCCATGAGTGTGGTCCCTCCCACTACGACTGTGGGGCCTCCGCCACAAGTGCAGAGGCCCTTTGTGAATCAGCCTCAGTGTTTGTTTTCAAATTGGAAACATGGTCGGGGTGCTGGCCAGGTAGCAACTTAAACTAAGTGATACCAACAAGTTCCAGGTTCTCTTTATCACTTCTTAGCCTTGATCAAATACATATTTAAGTCTCATTTTATAGCCTTTCAAATTTCACTTCTCTACATTGGTGATCGTTGTACGGACAGCATTAGCCCCAGACCTCCACAGTCTACTTTAGAGCATCAGCTGAAGCTCCATGACGGGTACTTTCCTAGGATGAGATGAGGTAGCAGCCTATGGGTGCATCCACTGGTGGTGACAAATGGAAACCCAAGGTCTGAAAACAATGTTTCAATGTGTGTGGAGCACCACAACAGCTGAAATTCTAATTTGCCTGACAGGCCTTGCACCATTTCTGCTCCAGGTCGCTCCCTAATTCATATTTCCTCCACCCCTTGTTTCCAAATCTCTATATGCAAGAGCAAGTTACCTATCAGGCACTGCCAGCCTTATCGATCCTGGCCTGCTGTAAAATCTCCTGATCATTCAATACGTTGCTCACTCACTTCACCTGGCCCGGATCCAGGATTCTGGAACTGGGAGTGCCATGTAAGATCATGGGCGGACCAAGATGTTAAATGTGGTGGGGGTAGAAATTAAGAAAGGATTTTGGAAGAATTTGGTCCTCAGTGAAGCATAATTGTAGTCGCTGTAGCTGATGAAGGGAACAGTGAAATATTTTCCATATTTTATGGTGAGCGGGTGCCTATTTCCTCAAAGCTGAGAAAGAGTTTATGCTCTGTCCCCCAGCGGAAACTTTTGTTACTTCTGGCACCAAAACCTGCCGCCACCAATGCTGCAGGGCTTATTCACAAAGGTAAATGCAGTGGTAAACATAAGTTTATGATCAAATGATTGTTTTGACTTCTGCCAGGATTTCACAAAGGTATTCCTCACAGGCGAATATGCATATATCAATACAGATTTCCCCACCAAGACTGTGGTAAAATCCACAATAGTAACTCACACTCAAGTTGTGAGATGTGGGAGTTCAAAGGCATGATATACCTCAAAAGTTTTTAACCCCTTCGCTGCTTCTGACGGCCAACGGCCGTCGTGCGCACTACCTCCGTAGTGCTGCGCACGTCCATTGGCAGTCACGGCCCCGCCCACTGTGCTAAACCGCTGCACTGCAGCGGAATTGCCACCGCGGTTAAGCATTTAATAACACCCAAAATCCTATATATTTATGGGCATTTCCAAATTTCTCTTCGTCACCTTGCCACCCTTGAAATCGCTGAAGATTTATGTCCGCTGAAGGCGGGAGTAACTCCGCTTCCAGGAAGAGATGGTGAACCTATCACCCTCAGATTCACTGTTGATGTAAAGGAATAACTTTATTGATGGAGAAAATGTTTATCCCGCAGAGAATATAAAATGTAAAATGTGTATTTGCACAGGAGTTTCTATTCCTCTGTGTGGAGTCATCCACTATGGAGATCTTGAATTAAGTGGAATAGGAGCCTCCTAACAAAGTGTATAATGTCACTCCCTCCGACCGTAAACATATCCTATTTGAATGCCTCTCTACATATCAATTTTGGTTGAGAAGTCTGGAAACAGATAAATGCTATTTTTCACACACAAGTACCTTTTACCTTCACAAATATATTTCTTGGCAGTATCTCAGAGGATTGGTCTTCTCATTCAGATAAACTCCATATACTGGATTTACTTTGACATTACAGGATCAAGAGGAGATGGAGATAGAATTTATTCTATGTAAAGTTGCTAGGGTAATCAAGAGTCCATTGAAAATAAAAAATAACGTTTGGATAGCATTAGCTGCTCTAGAGGAGTTTCGTAATTTAAGCCAATTCTTGTTCCATAAATAAATTGAAAAAGAGGTGTCTAAGTCACATTCCCATTGCAATTCCACATTTGTTTTTTGTCGATTTTCTAGATGAGCGGATATTTTATGATAAATTTGGGATGCTGAGCCAAAGGTTATCAAGGATGTAGCCCGTTGAGGGGTAGGGGTAATATAGGTGATATTATGTAAAAGATGTTCATAGGCTGAATGAACCACAGATATTAATGACATATATTTAGTGCAATACAAGATAGGAAAGGAGAAACATTGCTGAGCTTGTGTAAAGGGAAGGTAAAAATCATTATCAAATAGTTTTATTGTTTATTGTAACATATTTCTTACGCCAAATTGATCAATAGAGAAATAGTTTTTTGACATTTTGATAGGAGATAAAAATAGGATGGAGAAGCTTACATGCATTTTTTTAGAATAGGGAGGGACATAGATAGAGGTTTCTTAGTTGAAAAGAAGAAGGGTGAAGCAAAAGGATTTCAACAACAACCCGGGGGGGGGGTGTAATAGAATTGCCCCCGTTTAGAGAAAAAGAGGCTTGTTTGAGAAAAAATGCTGCATGGTGCATGGTAAGGGGGATAATCAGGAACATTTGCACTTGCATTATGTTGAGACATTTACATTTTTGAAGAGGCATGCATGGTTTTTTATTACTCCACAAAAAGTTAGACAGACTAGAGTAATTTAAAAACAAATAAAGACAAGGGATATTTACAGGAATATTAGAAAAAGAAAAAAGTATTAGAGCAACTAGCATCGTCTTTAGCATATCTAAGCATCCCCAACAAGATAAGAACAGAGGATTAAATCTAGATGTATGAGAAGTTAGGGTTGTGAGGACCCATTTCATATTGATAGATACTGTCTCTTTTATAGAAGCACTGAACCAAAGACCAAGTTATTTGATTTTATCTTAATTCCAATGGAAATGAGAAAAAATTAAATCAGCATGAAAACATAATTTAATTTTAAGGGAATATTACACATTTATCTTCATTTAATTAATATCCTGAAAGAGAAGCAACATTTTTAACTTCCATTAAGAATGCTGGTAAAGAGATTTGTGGGTGTGAGATGAAAGGAAGAATATTATCTGCATATACCAAACATTGTAACTGTTTGTCTCCATATTGGAAACCATAAATGTCTGAATTCATACACATTTGTTTACAGAAAGCGCTCTAGGGCAAGAACAAATAATAGAGAGAGGGCAACCTCGCTGAACACCTCGATGAAGTGAAAATTATGAGGAAATAAAACCTTGGACAATGATGGATGCCTTGAGAGAAGAATATAGTAGAGCAACTAAATTAATACATTTAGGAGAAAGAAAGAGTGGGGGGAAAAAGGCCAACTAACACAGTCAAATGCCTTTTCAGCATCTAAAAAAATAGCTGCTAAAAAGTGTCTATGCGATATGGGCTTATAAAAACTATTTTAAAAAATCTAGTGTTCCCTTCCTATTAACTTAGGCAGTAAAGGGTCTAGACGAAGGGCAAAGATTTTAGCAAAGATTTTATAATCCAGATTAACGAGGGAAATAGGTTGTAATCTTTAAAGAGCTTTGGATCTTTGTTTTCTTTGGAGATAAGACATATTAAAGGATATTAAAAGGCATCCCCAGCAGAATTAGAGGATATAAAGTGAGTAAAAATATGATATAATTTAGGAGTGAAAAGTTTGGAGAAATGCAGATAAAATTCTATAATGAAACGATTAGGTCATGAAGCCTTTTCTTTTTTTTGATGAAATCTATTGAGGTAAAATCTATATCAGGATTGTGAGATGGTTTGATAGAAGATACATATCGAAGAATATCTTCTTGACTAAAATGGAATTCAGGAGTGTAAAGATGCTGGAAAAAAATAGTAAATTCAAACAATATGTCTTCATTTTTATGAACAGTGCGGTTAGTCGCAGACAAGATAGATTCAGCTTTATTTTGACCTCCGTAGTACTTGGCGCTGGAGTAAAGGAGCTTTGAAGTAGCATTTTCTGTTGAAATCTCATTAAAGGCAAATGTGGTTTGAATCAACTTATTCAGACATGCTTTAGATTTAGAAGTGTAATATGTGTGTTCTCATTGTTTAATAAGGGTCATGGTTTGAAGCAACTTCTTAGAGGAAGACTTCTTCTTGTGTGTTACAAAAGAAATAATGAACTCTCTAGAGGCAGCTTTGAATGCATCCCAGATAGTCTGAGGGGAAATATCCAGTGTGTCATTAACAATGACATTGATTTTTACAAAACTCTTAAAGTGTTGCATAAAATTAGGATACAGGTGAAGAGAATTACGACATCTTCATTGCTTATTGCTGGGAGTATCTAGGATGAGATCTATGTAACAGGGGCATGATAAGAAATTAATATGGAACCAAATTCTCACTGTATAATATGTTGTGCAAGAGGTTTTGAAACAAACAGTCAATTCTAGATTGAGAAAAATGGGCAGGTGAGAAGAAAGTGTATACTTGTAGTGAAGAATTACAAAGTCTCCAAGCATCGATTAGAGATCTTTGTTTTATAGTAGAGGTAAATTGTGAATGCATAGGTGATGGGCTAAACTTGGAATTGAAGTGGAGATCAATAAAGGGGTCGGTATACATGTTACAGTCACCACCAAATATTAAATATTTGTCATTTAAAGACATTAATTTAGATAAAATATGAGGCCAGGAAAATCAAAATTGTAAAAGGGATTCTATTGATAGTTATGGTTGTAGTAGCCCATTTACCCATGGAGTCTGAGTCTTGGGAAATAATTTGGCTATCTAAGGATTTATTGCAGAGTATGGCCACACTATTATGGTTTCCTGTACCCGGAGAGGAAAAAAAGATTTCCAACCCATTGTTTTTTAAGTTTAATAATTCCTTTCTCGGATATATGAGTTTCTTGCAACAAGACAATGTCACCTTTTAGTTTAGAGATGTGCGGTAATACCCTTTGACATTTTATAGGAGAACTCAAACCTTTAATATTCCATGAAACAATTCTTAAAGCCATTTAAGGTGTGTAGGAATTCTATAACATTTTGCATATAAAGATAACAGTCAAAAATCAAGAACAATGTATATATGATTAAATATTTGAAAAAGAAAGCAATGAGGCAATAGTATAAAAGGATAATATAAGATCTGTTGTCTGCAGTCATAAGAAAAGAGAGAATGAAGGTTAGACATAAAAAGGAGAATTGGGAATATATAAAAATACAAATAGTTGAGGATGGTGGAGCCACATAAGGAGGATGACACAACCGAACACTGAAACAGCCGACAAAGGAGGGGATACCAGACCACACAAAACCTTGTATTATTGAAAGCACATGGAACATGCCTAAAAGGGGGAATCTAAGCGTATTAGCAACAAATTAGAGCACATACAATGTGAAAACATTGAGCATATTATATAACTTGCAGTTAAATGGATGATGACAAGGAAGGTTTCAGAAAGATTTAATAAAAAAATATTTGAACTCATTAAAATCATGTAACATTAGATTTGAAAGTGTCCATCGCCTCTCCTCTGCAGCTAGTAATGACTTTTTGCAGAAGGGAAGGATCTTCATTAGAGGTAGCTTTGTTATTGTAGGATACTTTGAATAAATAAGGGTCGAAATTATCAAGACATTTCTTACATCTGTCCTCTATAGATTTGGCAAAATCTTGCACAAAGAACAAGATTGGGTTTGGACCATGAGATACAACCTTTGTCCTTTGCTGCTTTGATAACTTTGAGTAGATCGAAGCATTCTAAAAAAATAAATGATTATTCCTGTAGGTTTCTGCGTAGATGATGCAGAGTGAGAAGAATGTCCAAGTCTTTATGCCTTTTGTATATTCAAAGGAGGGGAGGTAGGTAGATTTAAGACTTTGGAAAGAAATGATTGGAAGAAGATGTGGGATCTGAGTTCTCCACTCCATCAAACAGACCATAGATGTGCAGGTTATTTCTTCTGTTGCGATTCTCTATGTCTTCAGCATGCTTTTTTAAAGACGATACTTCAAATTTAAATAAAATTAAAGTCTGGGCAGTATCTTCAAGCACCTCACCCCTCAGTTCCATCCGATTAACTCTATCCTATATGCCAATTTATCATCCAGAATTTGAAGTTGTTTATTAGCTTCCTCCATGTAAGGCTTGAGTGCCCACTTTTTTTTTCTCAATGAGGAGCTCAATTGAATTTGCAGTAGTACATTTTATGGGCAAGGAAGGATTATTTTTATTCTTTTATTAGTTGATATATTAGAGGTTGCAAGAAGTTTAGAGGATATTTTGGTACTAGAGGAGGATGGAGAACCAACCAAACTAGAGGAAGATGTTGAAGAATTCTGACAAGCATCCCCAATATCCTCCATATCTTCCAGAACAGAGAAGAAATTACAGGTAGTAGCTCTGATAATGTTCTTGGTGATGGGTGGTTTAATGGTGGTAAGTTGAAGGTTTCTGGTCCTACCCATATGGGATTCGTAGAATCAATTAACCAAAGGGACACAATAGTAATTCAAAAGTGACAGGCAGATATAGTCAAACAAACAGCTTGCTGAAAAAAGCCAGAGTCTCTCCCAAGACGTAAACAAAAATGAACAATATTATTAAGAAGATAGTAGAGGCGATAAATACATTTTTAGATGTTGTGGTATTATGAGGCAGCAGAAATCAAGCTTAACACATTGAAAAATAGAAACAAAATGAGGTCCCGACAAACCCTGATTGTGAGGTGATCGCTTTTAAAATCGCTATTCATCATGCCTCCTCTTTTAATGGACTCCTCATCTATCGACAGCCGGGCTTTAGAGTCAACTTTATACATACTCTTGGGCTGCTACTTGAGTACCACATCAATTCCCAGGACTACACCATTCTAGGTGATTTTAATTTTCACCTAGAGATTCTACATGACAAAGACTCCGACGTCCTTAATGATTAGATGACCAGTGCAGCTCTAGAACAGATCACGGGAGGCTCCACTCATAGAGCAGGTAACCTGCTGGATGCAGTCTTTACAGATTGCCCTTTTCTGGAATTCAAAAGAATACTTCAACTACACTGGTCAGATCATTCAGCAGTTTTGTTGATTTTATCGGTATCTACCACCATTGGCAACAGGACCTTTCCAGCCAGAAGGCACAAACGGTACCAATGGCACAGTTTAGACACAGTTGAATTTAGCACCCTACTGGATAAAAGTAGACCTTCCATATCCTGTGATCCAGAGATGGCATCAATTGAATATCATTCCTGGATTGCTTCGACAGTCCATACTAACGCCCCTGAAAGCAGGGAAAACATGCAGAGCCTCCCCTACCAAGCCCTGGTTTTCAGAGGACGGTGGAGAGAGTCCTATGACACCACTGAGAAAGAAACCTACAGGAAGGTAATTGCACAGTACAAAGATTTGAGCCACAAAACAAAAACAAACTGTTTTTCAGAGACAAGTAAACCTGCTAATAACAATACCAAGGAACTTTTCGCTATGGTTCTGAAACTTAGCCGTATCCAGGAGACTAGAAATACCATAGTGGATCAAACCTTTTGCAATACCCTTTCTTCTTTTTTCTACAAAAAGGTATGCAGTATTTATGATACATTCACCCTGCGACCCTCAAAGTATATGAGTAGTTCTACTGTCCAAAGTAATGGAGCTCTGGTCAGTTCAATAGTTTCTAATGGTCCTTCAACTACTGACCCGGCCCGATTTTTTAAATTCCCGCCTATCTCTCACGACCAGGTTGGCAGTGTCCTTTGTTCCACTAAAACATGGTCCCCGATGGATCCCTGACCCCCAAATAGCTCATGCAGCTGTGGATCTTATTGCACATCAATCAACCTTATTCTCAAAACCAGAATATTCCCAAAAAATGGGAAAAAAACTTCCATTTTGCCTTTGTTAAAAAAATTAAAAAACCTAGACGGATCGAAACCTAGTAACTATTGCCTGATCTCCCGGTTGCCCTTGCCAGTGAAAATTCTTGAAAAGGTAATGAATCAAGAACTGACAATTATTATTAATACCAACCACATCCTTGACCCCAAGCAGTACGGATTCAGGAGTGAGCACAGCACTGAGCTTGCCTTGATCGCCACAACAAAAGAAATCAGACGCTCGGTCGACAATGGAGAAATACCGCCTTGATCCTACTAGATCATTCTGCAGCTTTCGATATGGTAGACCATGGCTTTTTGGTAAGCCATCTCCAAGAAATCGGCATAGGTGGCGCAGCCATCTCTCTTGTTAAATCTTTTCTGAAGATCGCAAGCAAATCGTGGAACTGGACAGTTATGCATCACATACTTTTAAACTCCCTTGTGGGGTCCCACAGGGCTTGTCTCTGAGCCCACCCTATTCAATCTATACGTCACTCCGTTGACCAGGCTTATCAAATCATTTGGCCTCGCAATGGTATCATATGCAGATGATAGGCAGATTATAGTTTCCTTTACTAATAATATTCAGGAGACTGCTCACAATTTCCAAATCTGCATGCAACAGGTAAGTAAGTGGATGTCGGAGAACTGCCTCAAATTAAACTCAAATAAAACCGAAGTTCGGCTCTTTGGCAGTAACCCTTCCCTCTGGTCTCTTATCTGGTGTCCTCAGGAACTTGGCCCGCTCCCAACTCTGTTCATAAAGTCAAAAAATGTTAGAGTTATTTTCAATACAGCTCTGTCTTTTACACACCAGGTAAAAGCTATCAAGTCATCTATGTTTCTCACATTGAAAATTTTGAGTAAACTTTTCACTTTATACCGCTCAACCAGCAAAAGACAGTCGTTTCTGCACTCATTTTATCTAGGCTACTATTATAATGCCCTCTTCGTGGGTATTCAGAAGAGTCTTCTTAACAAACTACATACTGCTCTCTGTATTGCCTTTAAAGCCCTTCATAATCACGACCAGACTACTTACAAAATCAGTTTCGCTGGTATGTACCTCTAGAAACCTTCGATCCTTATCTCATAAGCTTGTAGAGGTTCCCAGATTCTGACTCTCAAACTTTGGAGGCAAAAGCTTTGTTAATGCCACTGACAGATTATGGAATTGACTTCCAACTAACCTAAATAATTCTCCTGATCTTCTGTCTTTAAGGAAAGGCCTTAAGACCTGGTTAATCACCCATTAGATCTTCTGTCACATTGCAAGCTCTGAGCATAACTTTGAGTCACCTTAGGTTCCTTTGCTGCTAAACGCCTATACGCCCTTGGGTATTAGTTGCGCTTTATAAATAAATAAATGAAAGCCAGCTGTGACTCATTCCATCACAAACTCCGCTATTGCCCCACCTGTAAATGGGTGGGGGGAGTTTAATTGATTGACAGCCCCCATAACTTCTAAGTATACTTCAATCTTTGTCTACGTTTTTATGGTTTCTAAGTAATCCTTTATTATTTGCTTCATACTCTCCATTATTTATATCTTAACCATGTTATTACCGAAGTATTACACACATTCTAGAGGGCCTCTAAGGAGTAGTCTTTATGCTTAGCTACGCACCAAAGGATAGACTTTGAGATAAGACTCAAGTTAGCCCAGTGATGTCCCTGGCCCAGTTGTTTGGTAACTCATTCACAACACCAACGAAGACTGTGACCTCCTTCTCCCCCTCAGCATACCAGACAGATTTCTTTCAGTGGTAGCATCAATGAAATTATAATTTGTATGAAATTTACACTTTCCAGACAACTTCGAAAATAAAAATATAGGGTTCTTGTCAAGAATAATCCCAGAAAGCTTGCTGAGAAAGGACTGTTCTGTCAGTTCCCTGGTGAAGATGAAACAACTAGTCTAACGACGAATCTGTTAATGAAAAGAAGCAGACTATTTGAATGAAAATAGAGATTGATTTGACTTTTTTTAATCTGGATTTAATGTTCCTGATCTTACCTGCAAATACATTTCCAGCTGTTAGAGCTCTGTACAGAGAGGGGATCGTCCTCATGGCCCCAAGGTCAAAAGGCAGGAACTTTGGTAAAATGATAGAGCATAGGAAAAGGTGAGAGGGGTCAAAGGGGTAAGGGTGCTATCACCAGTGGGAAACCCGAGCTGAGAATGGACATCTGGATAAGACCTAGAACTTTTCTTACTCTCCCCTTCCGAAATCAGCAGTCTTGCCTCTCCTAGGTAACTCATTCATGAGTGACGAAAGCCAAAGACACTGCTGCATGATGTAGCCATTGAGGAACAACAAGAGGCAGACCATTAGATCCTCGGCCTAATTTACAAGTGAATGATGATTGGACATCTACCACAAAACAGCGTATGTTCAATCAGACCACATTCTCTTCCACACCTTATATAGAATAATGGGGAAGGCTGCGTTCCTGAATGCAGATGTGCCGCCTGTTTTGGTTCTGGAGACAGCATCTATGCAGCCATTGCACCAATGGAGATGGCATTAGATTAGAAGTTTAGCCTCCCAAACATCAGTCCTGCTGCCTGCCAATAAAACGATGGCAGTTCCTGCCAAACAAAATATTTCAAAGTCTCCAACAAGCTGAGAGATAATAGCTTGTGACAGAGTTATAGTATTCCTGGAAGAGGCCCCCCAGTGGGGAGACCTAGCTTCAGGAATCACACACATCTGGGCCTAGCTTCAGGAATCACACACATCTGGGCCTAGCTTCCAGAATCATACACATCTTGGCCTAGCTTCAGGAATAACACACATTTACCATGCTGGCATGGCATGGCAAACCTACCACCACAAAATGACACCCGTCATGTGTGCAGGAGTAATTTTTTGGGGGAAAATGTCTGCAGTAGCCCTAGACATCCATAGATTTTGCAACCTGAGCCTCCACAATTCATAAAGGCCACAGGCAACTTGGCATTAAAGTCCTGACTGTCAGCTCCCACATCGCCCCAGACAACATATAAGGTGAAAATGGAGTGAAAGCAAATCCAAATTCCTCAAATCTGTCACTCATGTGGTTAAGGAAGTGGTGGGAAGGGATATAATTGTATGCCTAGGGACTTACAACTTAGTAATACAAAGCAGCAGGAGCACACAGAGCATTAGGACATGGGTCTCATGAGAAAAGTTCACAAAGGACCAATGCTATTTTTACACAAGCGCTTCAACTTCACCAACAAAGGGCATTCAGATGGGGAAAACCTGATCTGCCCCCAAACACTTCCTATAGAACTTTGGCCGCAATACCCCAATATCACACCAGCCTTGTGAAGAGTGCTCTGCACTGAGTGGATCAACATCAGAAAGAAAGCTGCTACATATTAAGTGTTGTATAATCTGCTTGCAACAGAGCATATCCTGAATACCTGTTCTGTAGAGGTACAATAATACTAGCTATCAAAATGGCTTTTCCCAGAGAGCTTGCAAAGAAAAGGAACAGTTCAGTCAGTTCCCTATTAAAGATAAAACACCACATGCGTGGCCAACGGGAAGGTGCCAGGGCCGCCCTCTCTGATCTAACTAATGTGGGTGTTAATGGAAGGAAGCACCTTCTGAGTGGATTACAAATTGCTGGTTAGGTAGTGGCAGCTTTTGGAAGAAGAAGGGGGCATCACTGGGATGTAAGTACTTTTTCGCGAATCGAAAAGATTGGACTGGCATGTAATGGGCCAATTCACTGGAGAGACGATAAGGTAGTCTAAGGGGTGGTGAACCGTCACGCTTTTACATGGTTTTAGGTTGCTATCTGGCAACAGGAGATCACACACCTGGGAGAGGATGAGGAATTAAGGCCAGAACTGCCGACTTCGGAACTGGAGAACCAGGTTTGAATCTCGGCATCGGCTCAACATTCTGTGATTCTGGGCAAATCACTTTATCTCCTCGTGCTTAAAATACAAACAAGCATTGGCATAGCCAATAGGTCTCGCTTTTGGAACCCTATACGTTTTTAGTTATGCAGCACAATATCCTTGGTGCAACAACATTAACTGTTGCATGGCTAAACAGTTATAAGGTCCCAAAGGCGAGACCTATTGGCTATGCCAATGCTCGAATACTGCGGGATTTGAAAATGCAATCCAGTTCATGTAACCCCTATTAAAGGCAGGGCAACCGTAACTAGTACAATTTTGGGACTATTGCAGCGAAGACATTGAGACGAGAAGCCGTACCTTTGCCAGAGAAAAAGAGAGTGCTCTTGGGGCATCGGGCTTGAGCACACGGTTGAGCAGGAGGTCATCGTGGAAAGAGAGGCAGCAGATTGAAAACACCAATGCGGGCCCCGAACACTGACCAGAGGTGAAAGGCGGGCAAGTGTTACCCCAGGGCTCGACCACAGAGAATGAAGACCAGCATCACTGTTACAGCCCGGGACCTTCGTGAAACAGTGAGTGGCACCCGCCTGCGAATAAAGACTGGCATTATCGCTGCAACCAGGGCACTCATGCGGAGGAGGAAGTCCACACCTAATAGGGGTCCGCATGCAATTAAGACTGGCATCATTGCTGCAGCCCGGGTCCTCCATCGGAGGCAGGAGAGAATGAGCGCCACCCGAGACCCGCCTACAAGTCCAAAAGGAAGTGGCAATTTAAAGTTACAGGCAGCATGGGAGACAAGTGCTGTGCAAGTACGTCAGGCAGAGTGCGAGGAGCGGGTTAAGAAGTCCAGAGGAGCTCCTCTCGCTGCCAGAAGCCAAAACCAGGGCAATGTGTGAAGGCTAAAGGAGGCTCAGACAAAGAGATGAGGCTATGACGGCAAAGGCCAATTGGACAGAGGGTGACGCTGTGGGCAAGGCTGGGAAGCAGAAGCAGGGGACTTCTGGGCGGGCTTGAGGTTTGAAGAAGGAAACAAGTGGTAGGGGTTGGGAGAGTGTGCGCAAGGCTTGAAGAAGGAAACAAGTGGGAGGGGTGGGGGGAGTGCGCGCGAGGCCTGAAGAAGGAAACAAGTGGGAGGGGTGGGGGGAGTGCATGTGAGGCTTGAAGAAGGAGGAGAGCAGACTGCCAGCAGATACACTAGTACGGAGTACATGGCGACTGTGCACGTGCCCGGGCGCCTAACCGCAAGCTTTAGGCCACAAGCAAAAGCTTGTGGTCGGATTTCTAAAGCCCACTCACTAAATGACTCGCCAAACAAACGCATGCGCTGGCTTAGGCAAGACCTAAAAATGAATGTGTCCTTGTGTAATGTAACCGGTGTTCATGAAAATAGCTCTGATATCTTAGCGCCTAGTTCGCACTATAATAAAAGTGTAAAAACCAAAAAAAAACTGAGACAATCCAGAAAGTTCACCTAAAAGGCTTTGTTCATGATGAAATGCGTCTTGAAGGTAATGTGGGTCGTTAGGCGAGCAAATGCAGATTGCTTAGCATATATGAGATCATACACTGACATATCAAGGCAGCTCTATGCTTAATGAAAGTGTGATAAGATATATTATACTTATATTTTTGATCTTGCCTTTTAAGAATATAGGTTTTTGCATAGGAGTTTCTGTGTACTCTGGTGATGCTCCTTGTAATGATGTCATGAAATTTAAGGCCACGAGATGTTGAGTTCTAGTTTCTTCATTGGAGGGAGTGTCTAATGGTCATGTGATGTCCTTTCCTGTGGGGTCATCTACAATTCAAGGAGGCATGATATCACTTCCGCTATCCCTGTCATTTTGAGCAACTGAAATCTTTGCAGTGTATTCTGCCTCAATGGTGCTCATCAAGTGTTGGCTCCTCCCACTAATCACTGCATACTCGGTGGGCCAGTTTAGTGCCCGAGAATATAAGAGTGTAGGCCATTGAGTAATTCTATGTATTACTCATACATGTGTCTAGAGCTACTTTTCTTTTTCCAGTTGTACTGAACAGGAGTGGTTCGAGAGAACTTAATTATGTACTTGTTAAAGTCCTTTAATGCCTTTTTTTGCTGTTTTGCTTCCCGGCGATCACTGATTCTGTTGACAGCCTAAATGAAGTAAAGGTATTACAACCATTAACCTGCTTTCAACATGACATTATCTGTGCATTACCAGTACTTACCTATAAGTCCAATGTAGACGTTGTAAATTATTTGTTCCATGTTTTGGCTTTTATATTGACTTTCATACTCACTTGACTACTCCACTGTAAAAGGTACATTGATATGTAAAACATGCAAGTCATAAAGAAACATTGAAACACCCCCCTCGTATTTGTCCGACGTTTAAATTGTTGTAAAAGCATACATTGTCCAGTTACCTGCATCCACCACACTAGACACTCCTCCTACCTTTATCGACACCTTTCAAAGCCCCTCCCACCCATATTGACATTCTAACTCATCAGGTTCAACCAGACTGATTGATCTGTACCACAGATACTGCAACAAGGTTTCAGGTATAAATCATACGTAAAATTTCCCCTACCACATGAGCACAGGCTTAATCAACATCCTAGACATGAGCAACACATTCTGTAACAAGAGTTCCCCTGGTTTGTCTACCCCAATCTATTTTGACAAAGAAGCAATGTACATACACTATTCAAACTCCTCCACCTCTCCAGCAAAGTTTACCCCCACAGTGACATCAGACTGTCAACCTTTGTCACTGACACTATGATAAAAACTACTCCAATGCACCTCACACAAATCCTTATCCGATACATCCCTAGCCACAATGTCTACTTTACCAATCCACACTACCCCAACCTACCATGCATAATGTTTATGTACAATTTCTTCAAAATATTAAGGTTACCTCCACTGGATGTCAGTCCTCTTTTATCATTGATCCTGAACTCCTTTCTCTTATTCAAGATTTTTAAAAAGTCACCTGGTGCAGTTTGAGTATCCACCACTTGATGACCTCCGCCTCTCACATATAGCTACTTCAGTCTGTAAATCAAATCACATCCCGAGCAATTGACCTCACCTTAATGCAGCATTATTGAATGCATCATATACTAAATGAGCCTACTGCCATTTTCTATGCCTAACTAACCATGCATCATTGTCTCGCCCATTTCTCTGAATCTAGACACATAAACTGATACCTGTTAGAAATTACTTTTTGGTTACACGATGACAATTAGACAGACAGGCACATGCAGAAAGATCTAACAGGCAGGCAGGCAGACTGTTGAGGACAAAACGTGATACATTTTGTTATTCTATCTTATGTTTTGTCTTTTATTTTACAACTCAGTGCAAAAATAAACATTAAGCCATAATACTGATTGTGGAATAAATGGTAATTAACATGCACTTGTACATTTTAGGATCAGCTGAATTGTTCCAGGACTTTGAAACATCCCTTGAGGATTTCCTTCTCTTGCATAGCGCCCTCACAATCACCTGTGAGCATGGAGCGATCTACCCGGGAGCTGTTCCTAAACTTCTTTGTGGTGCTGATCACTGTACTCCTCATGTGGATCCTTGTAAAGTCCTACCAGCAATAATGGACTCGGCAATGCTCGTGGGAGTATCCACCAGGGGCCTCAGCCGTCCACTAGTTCACTTCCTACAGGATGAGTAGATTTCTAAAGGTTTCTCATTGTGTTCTGCCACGACCAGCACTGCTTACAGCAACATCAAGATCTTGAAGCCGTGAGTTGAATGGATCCCAAGTAGAAGCCATTGGCCACCCGTATCTGAACTCAAGTCAAAGAGTTTGATCTGTATTCACCATTGTGAAGTCAAATGTGGGCAGGGAGCGACATTATCAAACCATCGTCCAGTGCAATTGTGACTTTGTCGTATAGTTGTAGCCACTACTATCCACAGCTCTTGGGTGTGACAGAAATTAGTACAATGGCTTCCTTATGCAATGTTTTCTGATGAAACAAAAGGATTTCATGTTAATCTCAACCTCATGTCAGCATCATGATTATCTACTGTTACTGAAGAAAAGTATATTACTCCTCCATTGCTCTTCCAACCTGAATAAAACCAAAGTTTACTTCATTTTTAGGCTTGTTTTGGTGTTCTTCTCAATGATGAGGTGATCATGGATAAATGGGTAGCCATACATGTTTTAATATCGGAAGTTCTTAACAATGAATCCTCATGTTCTTTGCCATTAATCTGCAATTTACCTTAGAGCTCTCTGCTATAAGAACACGAGGTTTGGGATTGCAGTCAAACAAATATGGACTTTATATAATTAGGGGAAAGATGCTTTAGTATTAGCCCAATCTTTTCAAGGACATTAGGGTTGATCAATACAAGTTCAATTATTTACCTACATAAACCAACCAACATATCAAATGAAGATATAATTTACATATCTTCTATTGCAATAAGGAGTCCTGCAATTAATAACATATTTGTATGACCACAATCACCCAAGAAGGCAATCATTGCAATGGAAAGCAAGCATTAGAAATGCAATAGGTCTCGCATTTTTTTGAGTTAGAGCTATTGGCATAGCTCAAAAGCTACGGGACAAAAATTGGCACTTCACAGGTGCTGAACACAGCATTGCTCCGTGAAACGGCCTGAAAGCCTAAAACAATGTTGTTAGCCTACAAAATAAAAAGGCAGATCAGGATGACCAGGAGGAACCACAGACATATTTGGATGGCCAAAGCAAGCAAACAATGAGTGAAATCGTCTGATCGTGACCCAAGCACAATGGTAATTCTTGGGCATGCGAAAAAGCAGATAGAGGAGATAACATAAGGTCTTGCAGACAGCGCATGCGCACCGCCTAGGCTCAACCTAAAAATAAATGGCCTCAAATGAACGAACAGACCTAGACTATTACTACACATTGATACAAAAAACTGTAAAATCTTCCTTAGACGTCTAGCATGTTAAACACACACATACACAATAAATCACACACAATATGAATCACTACAAATGACACAAAAAAGTAGACTTTATTTAAAGTACATCAAATACAGCACGCAGATTCATAGGAGAAACACATGTTGCAAGCACTTAAAAGTAAATCGATGTCTACAGGCCTAAAAAATGGAGACACCTAATAGGTCACTGCTTGGCAAACACCACAGACACGGCTATCAACCCTATCCAACTGTCCTGTCAATGCACAGATAAAAATGCATGGCATGTATATTCATCTTACACAACATAGCTTATCCATTATAATCATGCCTCACATCATGACCCCAGAGATAAAGTTAATATGTGCTATGCTAATGAGATCTTACGGATAGTCATTGTATACAAAATTAGCATCTCACAAGCAACCAAACCAGTTTCAAGACTGAATGGCACATCACTGAGGCATTCAAAACACAGGACACACACGCCTATCACCTTCCCACCACAACCAGCGAAGAGAAAACACTCAAATATGGAGTTTCAGGAGATCAGTGGCATCCCCCTTCTGAAAGGCAAGTTCGAGTGCACATACATTGCCAGTAAAAAGCACCCACACACATGCCCCTTCATCGCCGAGGAGGTGTGTTGCATGAGGTTCAAAAGTATGAATGGTTCTAGTTGCTGGTGAATCTAGTGGACGGAGACTTCTTATTCCTGGAGGAGCTTTGGGAAAAATACTTGTCCGGAATGCAGTTGAGAGATATATGGCAAGTATCTATGAACCTTTTACACAGCACTGTCAAGCCTGCTTGCTTAAGTAGAAACCATCTCTTTTCCCGCCACAGAGTGTATTGGACTCCCCAAGAGAATATGGAGGATAGGAAGAGGGTGTTGTGTAAAGTACCAAGTGTGGGCTTGAGAAAGCAAATTATATCTACATGTTTGTGGAATGTCTGGGGATCCATAGCTTTTGGGAAGATGTATGCAATGCTCTGGGTGATATTTTTACCATAAAAATTCAGGTAAGCATTCCCCTTGTTATATTTGGGACCATGATGGGCCTGGTTGTGTTGAATAAAGACAGAATGAATATGCATTTTTATGCGCATTGACTGGCTGAGGTCGATCACCTACACTTTAAAAATGGGCGCAATAGATTTAGAGGGTAGAAGATATAAGTTTTGGTTGCCGCTGGTGAAGAGACTGGAGTAAAAGAGTAGCGGAAGTTAGAGCATATCCTTACATCCATTTTATGCTCTGGCACTTCGATATCAGGCTGATTAGCCACCATGCACCCAAGAATCGGCAATATATCCCTCCTCGGTGGAGTTTTCCCTCTGAGACAAGATCGAAAACAGGAAAAGATCTTAGAGGAGTGAATGAGGGGAAAAAAAAACGTATGAATGTGATAGTTCTCAAATTCGTGGCCTAAAAGATCGAGAAGTATATTACTATCCGCAATTTAAGGATAACATATGAAAATTGCTTTATAGTCCCAAATTTCAGAAAATGCAGATCAGGTGGTCGGAGTTTTTCAGTAGTGGCCCCCGTTACTTGGACCTAACTGTTGGATAAGATTCATGACGGAACTGGTTTTAGGCTATTTTGTAAATTTCTAAAGACATGACTTTTTTACTCAATCTTACGGAAGCAACTCCAGACCTATTTCTCTCCCAAGAAACCGTAGGTGAACCTGCGCCTTATAAGTAGTACTAAGATATTATAACATCTACTTTAATCGCAAAGGATACACCATAGCGCGTGATATTCAAAATATTTCCTACGTTGATGCAGCCATAGACACTTGTCAGATCCCTGCAAGACTGCAATGACATAGAAACCAGAACTGTGTCAGGTAAAGTGAGTAACTACATCAGCAACATGACACAGAGACCCCACACAATACTTTAACTACTCATGACAACCCTCTAGGCCCCTAGATAGGTGATAGTACCATAGCACAACTTGGCAACCCTGGAACAGAGGAGTTACAAAATGGCACGTCTCAAGTTACAATGTACCACTGACAAGGACGTCATTTAGGGGTCATCAGGGGTCACTGCAGCAGCCCCTGGCATGTCTTATGACACCTGGCACTGCCTTTGCGACCCATAGCGCCAGCAGTAGAAAAATCAGTGCCAGGAACAGAAGCAGCTTGTCCTTATGGACGTTGGTGGGGGCTTCACTCTCCTTATTTTCTGTGAATTTTTTATTACACTAATAGTGACTAATATTAAATTATTTGCTATTAATTTAATAAGAAAATTGAGTTGAAATAACTGGAATATGACTTACCCTGGCAGCCGAGGTAGCTAAAAAAAATGCTTTTAGATGTATATATGCTGTGTGCTCGCTTGCTGTTTTGAGTGTGTTAATGTAAGAGAGAGAATGTGTATGTGTGAACATGACTGTATGTGTAGGCAGTGTGTGTGTATGTGTGTGTGTATATGTGAATACTTGTGTATGTGTAAGCATGTGTATGTGTGAGTCAAAGTGAAGGTCAAAGGGCATGTGAAGTCACTTCTCCCACCGCTGGCATTTTGGTAAATTGACATCCATGACCACTTAGTGGCAGTAGCGTTGCTGGGGGGGTTGGGGAGGGGGGTGGTGGAGGTGAGCAAGTCATCTGTCCACGACAATCTTCCCGAGAACAAGTCGACAGATGGCTTGTTCCTGGTGGCGGGGAGGCTGGCGGTGACAACAACCGCCACCCTCCCCAGGAACAAGACGTCTGTCGACCGTCAAACCCCTGAAACACCCCAACCAGGGGCGTAACACAGGCCCTTGCAGCCGCCGCGGTGGGGGGGGGCCCTCACCCTCCAGGGGGCCCCGTCAGCACCGCACTTCTGCTGGGGAGCTCTAGATTGAGTCCAGAGGGGGCCCCTTCATGTACCCTGCAGGGGGGCCCCTCAAGGTTCGTTACACCACTGACCCCAACCCGCTCTTACCAGCAATAGGTTTCACCATGCCACTGCTGAATGGTCATTGAGAGCTCAAACAAAAACGTATGTGCCTACCTCGGGGCAGAAGTGGGAGCCAAAGTAGAACCAAAGAAGGGAGGGCACATGCTGGAGGACATGTCATGCTCCACAACACGGATGCCAAAAGACCACGACCAATCGTGAACAACCAGAAACAACTGCTGCGTGAGCCGAAGTCACAACTGCTGATGCAAGGTGCAAGGGGAAGTCAGGCAACCACTGAAGCTTATGAATCTTTGAATGCCTCTTGGTTACTGGACCAAACAGGCACCTGTACCTGCACGTCCAACCACAGATGCTGGGCAACAAAGCTATTTCATTAGGTATAGCCATGGACATTGCAAACCACTGGGAGGGAGGTAAGGGTAGGTGCAGTGGTCAAATGGCTGCTCTGAATAATCGGAACCAGATGATGGCTGGAAGGGTACTTGTAGTTATATGACATGCACACACAAAGCTGAAGCATCCCCACCTGCCTGTACAGTAGATTCAAGAACACAACAGAGCTAGTCGTTAGTATATGTGCAGAGAGAGACAGGGTATTTTCACAGACAGCATCCCTAGGATTTGTGCCCTATTTGGTGATAGAGGAGTAGTAAAAAAAAAAGATTATATGTCTACTTTAAACCACATTCAAATGGAACCGAGCAAGTGATGATCGAAGCCAAAGTTCCTGAGAAAAGTTTGAAAAATATAAGGCCACGTTTTAAATTCCATAGCACAATCTAAAAAGAATTTGGACAAAGTCTAAACTATTTTCAGGAGTTTCTCGAGTGACATAGATGAAAACGTTTTTTAAAATGAAGGACTCCCTACTGAGGCTGACCTTCCCATGGGTACTCTAGGACTCCTCAGTCGTAAGAACATTAAACAGTATTTCCAACTTGCATTTTGCAGAAACTTTTTGTAGTAAATTGGCAAGCATTTCCATGGGTTTCGTACAGATTAAATATTCCACTTTTTTCAGGGTGTGTCAGACAAATCTGATCTTGTGTAGGGGCTATCACCGAGTAAGCTTCAAGGTGGCTTGTTAAAATAAACTGCAAAATGAAGTAGTTTTAAGTTCAATTTCCGCAACAACTAGTTAAAATGCTAATTTTACAGGTGATGGAAATAATCTGGGTATGAAATTTAACATGTCATCTTACCATCTTTTAAGAGTTATATTACATTTTGCCTGCCACCTCCTATTTTATTCTGATCATGCCCTTTCCAAGTAGACTATTATTAATATACTGTGAAACATAATCTATTTGGACTGGGCAGGGCAGGAAAATGAAACAAATTCACAGATCTCATACTTTTGGTCAGTAGAACGAAGAGCGATCATGTGTGTTAGACAGGCTCATGTAGCTGAGATATCTGTAATGAGGCAGCAATTTTACAAGCTTTGGCCACAGACGGCAGTACTAACTTTACCAATATAGATAATGCCTCCATATGAATATCAAAATAATAGTCACAGCAGTAAGTGTCTTCTAGCAATAGGAAAATAGTATCAGCAATATGTGTCCTCCATCTCAGCATTAAGTAACGCTTAAGTATTTCATGTAAAAGTGCTTCTTTCTTACGTTTCACCTTCCTATTTCTTTCTTTTATTCAGTCTTCATTTAATTGGCAACTTTCATTTTCCACTTTTCCTATAATTCTCTGCTTTATTTCGTCTTTCTTTCCCCCTCACTTTGCTTCTCCCTTAATTTAATTTTGTTTGCGTCCTTTTCATCCCATTTCCTTTTCACTTTAATTATATTTAGCTCTTTCTTTTGTTTGTAGAAATCTTATCCTGCATCTCTTATATTTTTATTTCTTTCTCTAACCCTTTTTTTAGGTCTCGATTGAGACAGCGGATGCGCTGTCTCTTCGAGACATTTAGTAAGTGGCTTTTAAAAGTGCCACCAGACACTTTTGCTGGTCTACAGCTTGCGTTCACGAGCTAGTGCACCTGCACAGCTGCCATCTGTGTTTAGGTCGCGCCTGAGAAGTCTCTTGAGACATTTAGTAAGTGGCTTTTAAAAGTGCCACCAGAGGCTTTTGCTGGCCTCCAGCTTACGTTCACATGCACAGCTGCCATCTCTGTTTTTATTGCTGTAATCAGGCTCCTCTGCATGTACTGCCCACCTCTCTTTTCCCCTCCCTCCTGGTCAGCTTCATTTGTGTCTTCTAGCTGTGAATTACGCTCCTCTGCTCGCACTCTCCCTCCCTTCCCTCCCTTGTCTCCCTCTTCTTCGTCAGTGTCATTTGTGTCTTCTATTACTGTGAATGCTCCTGCTTCCACCAGGCACATACACTATCAGTCGTCAGTGCACGCTTTCACCAGGCACACACACCACCAGCCGTCAGTGCATGCTTCCACCAGGCACACACACCACCAGCCGTCAGTGCACGCTTTCACCAGGCACACACAACACCTGCCATCAATGCACGCTTTCACCAACCACACACACCACCAGCCATCAGTGCACGCTTCCACCAGGCACACACACCACCAGCCATCAGTGCACGCTTCCACCAGGCACACACACCACCAGCCATCAGTGCACTCTTCCACCAGGCACACACACCACCAGCCGTCAGTGCACACTTCCACCGGGCACACACACCACCAACCGTCAGTGCACGCTTTCACTGGGCACACACACCACCAGCCATCAGGGCACGCTTTCACCAGGCACACACACCACCAGTCGTCAGTGCACGCTTTCACCAGGCACACACACCACCAGCCGTCAGTGCAGCAGGCAGGCTTTTCTCAGAGTTTTTTGGTAAATATGTGTTCGATGCCTGGGAGGGAGTGGGTCGAGTTTCCTTAAACCATGCTGAGTATGCAGGTGCAGTGCATGAACTCCTGTGTGAGTGAGTTATGCTGCCTGGGGCTCACTCACTCCACACTTGTAAATTGCGCCTGCACAAGGCTTTTTCTCATTTGCAAAGTTCGGAGCATGCGCACAGCTAGGCAGCCCCCACACCCTCGGGAATGACTGCTTCCTACAACCAGAATGGAAACAACATTCAGAGCAATGAAAACAAGTTCATTTGATGCAAAGAACTGTTAACATAAACCATTTCCAGCTATTGTAGATCTGGCAACTTAAACAAAACAGCAACAAAAAAAAACAAGCATTGGCACAGCCACTAGGTCTTGCTTTTTGGACCCTATAAGTATTTAGTTATGCAGCAGAATATCCTTGGTGCAACAACACCAACTGTTGCATGGATTAACACTTATAAGGTCCCAAATGCGAGACCTATTGGCTATGCCAATGCTTGTTCTATTCAGTATTCATGTCATGCCCCCATTTAGTTGTCCTTTATTATTTTATTTTATTTTATTGCCTTTCTCTCTTCTTTTTTCTTTCTTATTTTCATGATTTGCTTTTCTGTCCTGTGTTTACACCCTTGGGCAGATGTCAGAGTCCTTGGTTTCTCACCAGTGGCAGTTGGGGAAGATATCATCAGTTTGCTGCACACGTTTTCTGGATATCCTGTCACCACCAAATTACACTGTCCTGCAGTGATTAAAAGTGATATTATTTACCTTCCAAAGTGCCTTGTCCATCTACTTCTCAGGATGGTGGAAATGAAATGGAGACACTTACCGACCCAGTCAGGAGAATCCCACAAGTGAGAAAATCTTCTGGCATGCAGATCTTCTAAACTACAGACTGGAGACTCAAAACAGGAGGAAGCGCCTGTTGCAGACAGGAAAGAAATTAGTGACTATGGAAGTCTATTTTTCACTGTGGAGCCAAGCTAAGCTAAAAGTTGTTAATAACAATAAGCCTCATCAGGTTGAATTGTACCGAAGATGCCCCTCAATGTGGCATTTCATGGTAGGCGCTTGGGCACCTAGCTTGCCACTTGCCAGTGACCTCAAGTTCCTGCTTGTTCCAGCCTGATCGAGTTGCCACCTTTTGACCAAGTGACACCTCCCTTGCCTGTGTTTTCACACCCAGATTTTTCACACTCACCGCTCTTTCCGCTAACAGAAGCCCTGCCCACCCCAGTACCTACTTAATGCAGGCCACAGCGCGACTGCACTAGTAGATACCTGGGAATCTAGCTTGCCACTTGCAAGTGGCCTCCAGCTCCGGCTTGTTCCAGTCTGATCCATTTGCCGCCTTTTGACCAAGTGGCACCCTCACTTCCCAGGTTTTCCTGCATGGGTTTTTCCCACTATTCGTTCTTCCCACCAACAGAAGGCCCACCCACCCCTAGACCTAATTAATGTAGGCCGCAGAGCGACTGGGCTGCATCTGCCCGTCTAAGCCCATCTGTGCCTGCACCGCGCCCAGTGCCGGGAACCCTGGCCTCACAAAAATCCAATGAAACACCACAGCCACCACCAGAGCCAACGAATGCCATAACTATTACACCGCCATTCTCTACAACCTCAACAACACACACCATCAAACACGCTGCTGCACATCCCCCAGCACCACGGTAGGACCTTTCTCCAGTACCCATTCCAATTTCACCTGCGACACTTCAGATGCCGACACCACCACCTCCAAACAACATACGCACACCACCACCACCAGCCCACACCAACTATCTGCCATGCTACTCAACCTCTGATCCCCCTGGAAATGCTCCCCCTAATCCTGGAACCTACTCAACATCAACATACTCAACCTTCTCTTGCTGACAGAAACATGGCTCAACACAGCCTCCAACCCAGGCATCACCAAGCCCTCCCACTGCCTACAAAATCATACACCGGGACCGCTCGAAGTCGTTTGTAAAGGAATCTTCACCAAACCCTTTACCAGGCGCTTTAAAGGATTTTCATTTCGTCTTTTGGGACTGCTGCTCCTGTTTTGGAAGTCCGACCCTGCACTGCCCTTGTCATCTGCTTCTGGACACGGAGGAGCGGGACTGCGAGGCCCAGGCTTCCTTGCGCTTCTGACATCGCGCGCACCTGGTGCCTCTTCCCGCCCCTCCTCCTCTCCTCCCCTATTTTAGGAACGCCCTTAATGCTACCACGGGACGCGCGCGGGACGGAGCACGGGACGAAGCCCGGACAAAGGGCGGACAGTCTGTGACAGTCCGGGACTGATCGGGGCTGAGCTGGGCACATGATCTCTGTCCGTTGCTGCTGTGAGACACTTGTGTTTTTTTTCCAGTGAGCCTTAATTCCTTTTACAAATATTGTGGATAACCTGTGCTTTCGTCTTACCTGAAACCGCTATTTACTGTTTTGTACAGGGTTACTGAGTGCCAGTGCAACATTAGCTAACTGTGCGCAGCATGTCAAAGCAAAAGACTCCCTCAGTATCTAACACTATGGATAATTACCTAGTGCATGTTGTGAGTCAAATTAACAGCAAAAGAAGGATGTCACTGGGTTTGAGTTCTTCCCCCACCACTACGCAGAGTTCTCTGCCCGAATACTCCCAAGTAGAACTTCCGGTACAGGTTAATAGTAGCGATGCTCTAGATATTGATTATCCTACAAATGATACCTCGGAACAAAGTATACCTCCCATTGTTGACCTAGAAAATGATTCTGAAGATCAGCCAAACATGATAGAAGAAAATTCCCCGCCCTGTGCCTGTAACCAGAGCAGTTAGAGCGTGTAGAAAAGGCCAGAATAAACGTGGTGGGTCACGCTCGGGTAGAAAAAGGATAGCCTCTCCACCCAAAAATATGGTTACAAATGAAGTAAATGGGGTGGAGGATGGGAAGGTGTTCATGGAAGATGAGCAGATGAAGAAATTAGTGAACATGTTCGAATCAAAAATTAAGTGTATCATTAAACCATTGGTAGCTAAAATTGACCAGCTAACAGTAGAGGTAAACAGATTAGGAGGACTTCTAAACAAGACAGTGGAAGAGGTGGGTAATATATCAAACCTAGTTTCAAGTAGAGCTGAAACAAATAAGGAGCACTCTGGGAGTGTGGAGGGGGTGGGGAGAAAGTGGTATCGAATCCTCCCCCCATTCAGTCCTCAGTAGGTAAAGGTGCCAAGGTAATGACAAAAGAAGACCCCCCCCCCATTAAGACCTACTGCATTGTGTCCAGAGAAAGGCTCTGTCCAACTTATTGTAGAAGCTTCTCCCCTTGTCCTGGTCAACGTACTCCCCTTGAAGTCTGGCCAGTTGGAATCTACATCTTCTCTGATCAGTAAAGCGGTGCATTGCTTATCGAATAATATGTTGATATCTCCATGGGGTAAACAGCAGCTAGCTGGGGAAATCAATATGGCAAGAAGGGTAGACTGGATAGGGAATAGCCCGAAAAAATTTGGAGGAGATTGCGTAGTTTTGAATTTTTCAGGTCCAGATGTACTTCCTAATGTCCTGATAAATATATTCCCCCCACAACGTAGGAGCACTGATATAATTCCGCTAACACTTGATTTTTTTATTGTAGAGGCAGCACAGCGAATCCTAGTATACTAAGGACAAAGTGGAATGCAGTGCCAAATAGGTGGGGTGGGGGTGTCCAAACCAGCGAATGGGGAATCAGCCTTGAAAATAGGTTTGCCGCACTGTCAGACTTGAATGAATGTGATTGACTTGGGAGGGCTGATAGTGCGGTGCTCAAAGAATTAGCCGAGCTTGATAGAACGTGTGCTCCCATAACTGAGGGGATTACTCTTACCAATGTTATGTCTACGACCCAAGTAAAAAGGGTGGGTGAACCTAATTTTTCAGGGAAGGGAATAGAGAATAAAGATCCCGAACAACAGTTCTGCTCCAAACTGTTGGAGACATGTATTAGTCCTGGGTTTGAGGTACTTCCATTAGAATCATCAGGCTATCCATCTATTAATATAGAACCAGAATTGGGGTTGGAGGTCGAAACCCAAGGCATGTTAACAACTCAGGAACCTTTATGCTGCCTAGCAGCTGAGGCTGGGTTGTCCTTTCTTTCTTGGAACCTTGCCGGAATTGTTAACAAGATAACATCTCCAGAATGGTGCAACTTCATTGACCAATTTGACATCATTCTGTTTCAGGAAACATGGTCATTGATCCCAGTACATCGTTTTGGGTTCCTTAACTTCCAGGTACCTGCCACAAAAAACCCTAAAGGTCGCCCATCAGGAGGCCTGATAATCTGGATTCGCCAATCATTATGTTGTAGAATCCAGCAAAGGAATTCCCCATCAAATGACATTTTGTCAGTTAAGATTACATGGGCTAATGGCCGGGGGGTGGCTATCTTTAACATCTATGCTAGGGGAATGACGGGGGGCCAAACATCTGAAGTAATCACTGCTCTTGACCACGAGCTTGAGGCGCTCCCAACCCAGCTGTCTATCATTGTGGGGGGTGATGTCAATACTACCTTTGAACCACTTGGTCAAGAGGACCACATTCTAGCTGCTGAGGAGGACAGCAAATGGGGCGTCCCCCAGCTTGAATTACCCGCAGTTAAAAGATGGACAACAGTGGCCATCCAACTTAAGGCTTTATGCCTAGCGAGAGGCCTCAGAGCAGCTAATGGGCGTACCCCATCAGATCGCCAGGGGGAGAAAACATTCGATAATGGTAGGTTTTCCAGTAGAATAGATTACTTCCTGGTGGACATCAGAGAATGGTATAGGCTGATCGATATGATTGTAAAAAATAGGATGGAGAGTGACCATAATCCTCTCTGTATGGACATTCAAGCAAAAATGGGGTCAAGAGAACCAAATCTAGGGGGAGCTAAAGTCACCCTAGATATTGTAGCCTCTAACAACCTGCGCCATATAAAATGGGGTAGATTGATCGAGAACTCGGAGAGGCTGGAGGATCTTAAAAAAGTGGTGGTCGAAGAAGTGGGCAAGATAAACTCACACAGTAAAAAACAACATTTTCCTGAAATCATGCTAGCGGCTCACAGCAATTTCTTTTGCTAAGCTTCAAGGGTTCTTTAAGAAGCCCGCAAAATTAGATAAGGTTAAAAAAAAATTACCTAAGGTGGGGTGGTATAACCAGCCCTGCAAAGCAGCCCGCCAGAATCTTAGTATCGAACTTAGAAGCAGGAACATCTCAGGTGTGAGAAAAGCGAGGGGTATATATAGGAAGGCCCAGAAAGAAGCCAAGAAACAGTGGGACGAGGATCACTGGCATGATCTGAAATCTGCATGTGTTGCAAAGGACCAAAAGCAATTCTGGTCTCTAGTTAAGTGGGACAGAGGAGGGATAGCACAACCTCCGCAAAATAACACTGCCAAAAACCAGTGGGTAGACTTCTTCAAACCACAAAATGCTCGTGATCTAGTTGAAGGAGAGTGCACACTACCCCCTACAGTTTTCTATCAATGTCAGCTATTTAATATAAAAGATGTTAGTATTGCGCTAGACTGTGTGACAGGGGGCAGAGCCCCAGGAATGGATGGCATACCCGCTGATGTGTTTTTAAGCGATCGATTGACTTGGTGTCAGTATTTTGAGTGGTTAGCCAATTCTGTGGCTAGGGGTGCACCAATACCCACCTCATGGAAGGGTGCTGAAATAATCCCGGTTTTTAAAAAGGGAGACAAATCACTACCTAGTAATTATAGACCTATCAGTCTTATAGACTCAGCACAAAAATTAATAGGTCGTTTGGCGCAAAATAAATTGCAATCTTGGATAGAAGAAAAATATATTTTGTCCCCATACCAAGCTGGTTTTCACCCTTGTACAAGTTCAGTTGATCAGGTTTTCTTTTTTATAGCTCTTTATTGGAGGAACGTGGCTCTAAGCAATGGGACTCTTTATGCTGTCTTTGTAGACTTAAAATCAGCTTTTGATTTAGTCCCTCGTTCTAAACTTTGGAGTCTACTTGCTGAAGTTGGGCTGGGCTCGGAAATGCTGACGCTTCTTGTCCGCTTGCATGAGAACAATTATGCAAGAATTAGATGGGGGGGCCCAGGGTGAGGTGACTGACCCTTTCCCTGTCGAACGTGGTGTCCGGCAGGGGTGTGTTCTGGCGCCCACACTGTTTTCTATATACATCAATGGCATAGTAAACCACCTAAGCCGCTTCCCCACTGACGCTCCTGTATTAGCAGGAGCACGCGTGCCAGTCCTCATGTTTGCGGACGACACGCTGATAGTTTCTCGAACTCTGAGTGGGCTCCAGAAGGCAGTTAATGCATTCGGTGAGTTCTGTCGCGTGGACTTGAGATAAACACCTCCAAAACCAAGTTCATGTGCCTGAACCAGCGGAAAACATTTAAAGGCACAATCAATTTTAATGGAACTCCCTTAGAACAGGTTGAGACCTTTACATATCTAGGAATATCCCTTCAGTATAATATGAGATGGAAAAATCACATCGATATGGCTGTCCTAAAATTCCATCAGCTGGCGGGTGTAGTGGCACTCAAGCATAAAGCTTCATTGACTAAGCCAATCACCCCTGCTTTAGAAATTTATAACATGAAGGTGATAAGTGCCTCCTTGTACGGTTCGGAATTGTGGGGATTCTCTAATCTGAAACAGTTAACATTGGCGGAGAACAGGTTCCTACGCCGTTTAGTTGGGGTTCCCCAAAGTACTCCAACCGTTCCATTGGCATACGATCTCGGCAGGAAGAATATAGAGGATTTGGCACGGTTACGACCTTTATTATATTGGAGGCGGATCATGACAACCCCTGAATTAGCTCATTATGCCACTGCCCTGAAGGACATTATCAGGGCAGATCGTTTTCATTTCATTATGTGGCTTAAAGAGATAAGGGGTATGTTAATTAAGTTGGAATTAGATCACCTATGGATTAATCCCAATGCCTTAAGCTTTCCATCAAAGGCAACACTGAAAAAAATTTATTGGGACATGGTTTGGTTGACTGCCTATAGTATTGAATCTAACACCCAACTTAACTGGTCGTTTTCTTGATATCAAACCTTTACCATCATGCGAGTCTTACTGGGACATCATTTAAAGGCCGTTTGATAGAAAATTGTATTTTCAATTCAGAACTGGGACCCTTCCACTAAAGGCATTTATTTATTAATGGTCAGTAACCCAGGATGACAAATGCCATTTGTTGGACCCGGCCTCGTGGCGTGGCCCTACCCCTCCCGCGTGGCGGGCCCCGGACGACATCGGCCCTCCACAGAGCCCCGGGCGGCCCCTTCCGCCCGATCCTGCACGCCCCAACACTACCGGTCCGGTTACCACCACGGGCCACCACACCAGCCTGACTCCATCATGGGCCCATCACGTCCTGAGCACGAGGCCTCGCCCGACTCCATCTTGGGACCACCACGTCACGAACACGTGGCCTCGGCCCCGGCCCAGGCCCCAGCGAAGCCCCGACATCGAGGCGCCAAGATCTACCCAGGTGGTCGAGTGGCCACTCGACAGATCCCGGAGGAAGGGGAGTTTCGATGGGCCTCCAACCGTCCCCGGACGCCTGGTATCGATCGCCCCCGGCATCCCTGGGTGCTGGCTCCACCCCCCTGCTGGGTGTCTGGACACCATCTTCCCGGCCCCTCTGGCCCCCAGGCGCGAGGGTCCGGACATCAAAGGACTCCAGTCCTATATCTGGGCCAGCCCCGGAGTAGGACGGCAGTTGTATCCTGGACTGGAAAGCCTGCTGGTGCTGCAGTGGCCCCCCTTTGCCGAACCATCTTGAGAGCCTGCTGGCGCTGCCGCGGCCCACCTTTGCCGAACCATCTTGAGAGCCTGCTGGCGCTGCCGCGGCCCACCTTTGCCGAACCATCTTGAGAGCCTGCTGCCGCGGCTCACCTTTGCCGAACCATCTTGAGAGCCTGCTGGCGCTGCCGCGGCCCACCTTTGCTGAACCATCTTGAGAGCCTGCTGGCGCGGCCCACCTTTGCCGAACCATCTAGAGAGCCTGCTGGCGCTGCCGCGGCTCGACCTCTCGGAACCCCCGGCTCGAGGATTGAGAGCTGTGCGCAGGGTATCCCGTCCTACACCCCAACCGAGACTGTCCCGCTACCCTGACCCCCTTTTACGAGACTTTAAAGACCCCTCGATCTACTTGTACATATCGCTGAGAACCAGCAGCCTTTATTTCCTGATAAAGCTTACGAACTCGACCTCTGGTGTGGTGTCCATTTGTAGTGTTCTGGTTACTCTGCTGTACGATCCTAGGAGAGGGCCATCACCCAGGAGGCCTCTCAGTAACGCTCGGCTACTTCTTGACGGAGAGGTGGACCTAGGGGTGGTCAGTCAGACATCTTCTGCCTCCCCCGGGGTCGCCTTTCTAACATTGGTGGCAGCGGTGGGATCCGAGCCGACGCAGATCATACAGAGAGTAATTCACTCACTACCGAGAAAAACACACCGCGACCATGACTACTCAGGAAACCAGACCGACTGCGGAATTCCAGAAAGAAAAGATGGAAGATTACAGCCACAAGGAATTAAAACAATTCTGCAAGGACCTAGGCATCGCTACCACGGGCCTCAACACCAAAGAGGACTTTAAATCAGCCCTGCAAGCCTGGGCGGACGCCGATAACGCGCCACCCCAGAATGAAGACAACCCGGGCCCGAACGGACGCCCGGAGACCGACGCGAACCCAGCGGGGGAAAGACCCGCAAACCTAGACACGGGCCTCCCCCACGGAGACGCCCGAGAACGAGAGAGGAACCGGCTCCACGAGTTGGAGCTCGCCAGACTCCGACAAGAAGGAGAGATACAGCTGGCAGAAAGGAAATTAGCCCTCGAGCAACTACGGCTGGAAGGAGACCTAGAGGAAAGGCGAAGACAACGAGACCTCGAAGAAAAGAAACTCGTGCTCGAGCATGAGCGTGGCCTCAAAGAACTGGAAATCAAGGCCAAGACAAACGAAACCGGCACCGCTGGGGGCAAGACCTCACCCCCGCCGGTGGACACAAAGGTGCACATACCCAAGGAGGTCGTCAAAGAATACTATAAGAACGACGACATCCAACAGTGGTTCAAAGCCTACGAGGTCGCCATGACCGCCCATCGAGTACCCCTCAAAGACTGGGGCGCCGGCTTATGGGGAAAGTTCATCAACGAGGGGAGAGACGCCCTACTAGAGCTCCCCGATGCCGAGATGACCTCGTACGAACACATGAAGACCGCCCTCCTCATTCGCTACGGACTCACCCCCGAAATGTACCGGCAGCGATTCCGAGACTGTAAAAAAATCCCCGGTACCACTTGGGTGGAGTACGTGAACTTTTACAGCAGAGCCTTCGAAGGGTGGATCAGAGGCTGCCAGGTCACCACCTACCAGCAGTTGGTCGACCTCATCCTATGGGAACACCTTTCCAATAACTGCTTCATCGAACTCCGGCAGCACCTCCTCGACAGCAAATTGACAGAGCCACGAAAACTCGCTGTCGAGGCGGATAGATGGGTGAGCACCCGAGTTCCCCGGAGTCCGATGGGAGACTACGGCCGGGGATCCCCGGGGAACCACCGACCACGAGGCGGCGGAGGAGGCCAGAGCAGGGGCCGAGACACCCCCACGGGGTCATCCCCTACCTCCCCGTCGCCATCCCTGGGTTGGAGGGGGGGCCCCCCAGCAAGACCCGGGCCCTGCCTGAATGTTACGTGCCACAGATGCCAGCGACAGGGCCATTATGCGAACGACCCTCTCTGCCCGATGAACCAGCGACCCGGCACCACCGGTCCCCCGAGCCGCCAGATCGCAGCCGCCGCCCTGAGTGCAGAGGGAGGCGAAGAAGAAGGCGGCGACACCGAGCAGGCCGAGTGGGAGCCCGCCGCCATGATCTTAGCATGCCTGGGTGATCGAGACATGATCCCCCGAGACCCGATCCCAGGTAACACCCAGAAATACCGCCAATGGGTCACCATCAATGGACGCCGGGCCGAAGCCCTCCGGGACACTGGAGCCAGCGTGACGGTGGTCCGCTGCCACTTGGTGACCTCCGAACAAATTCTTCCCAACGTCTTGTGCCCAGTACGGTCGGCGGACAACTCTGAGAGTTTGTGCCAGATGGCCCGCATCCCCTTCGAGTGAGGAGGGGTGTCGGGCATGCTGAAAGTGACTGCCCGAGACGATTCCCCCGTGGACTGCCTCCTCGGGAACGACCTGGAAAGTTCCCTCTGGGCCGGCGTAGAGCGGAGAGAGCATCTGGGGATGCTACGCCTTCCCGAGTGGGTCTGTGCGACCACCCGCTCCATGTCCGCCCGGGCCTCCACCCCAACGGAGGAAGACCCGATCGAGGAGCCGGAGTGGCCCGCACCTACACCAGCCGCCGTCCCCGAGGACGCCGACCCTGAACCCGGCCCCCAGGGGCCCAGCCATGAAGAAATCACCGAGCTCGGCCACCTTCCAGAACTAGCTCAGTGGCGCCAAGAAGGTGGCCCCACCCGCGAACAATTCCGACAAGAACAGAGCACCTGTCCCTCCCTCGAGGGAATTCGACGACAAGCCGCCACTCAAGCCGCTGGAGACCCGGCGGGGTCCCACTGGGTCTATTGGGACAACGACCTTCTCTACAGTGAGCAGAAGATTGCCGAACTAGGGGCCAGCCGGGTGCTGGTCGTTCCCCTCCGATTTAGAGACTTCCTCTTGAACTTAGCACATGATGTGCCCCTCGCCGGGCACCTGGGGCAGGACAAAACTTACAGCCGCCTGGTGACTCATTTCTACTGGCCGAAAATGCCATAATCACTGCAGAACCTGCCCGACCTGTCAAGCCAGCGGGAAGAGCAGGGGGAAAGTCAAAGCCCCGCTCCAGCCTTTTCCCGTGGTCACCACCCCCTTCGAGCGAGTGGGGATAGACATCGTGGGGCCCCTGGACCCCCGCACCTCTCAAGGGCACCGCTTCATCCTCGTTCTGGTGGACCATGCCACCCGCTATCCGGAAGCCATCCCCCTCCGAACCATCACGGCCCCAGTAGTAGGTCGAGCCCTAATGGGGATCTTCTCCAGAGTCGGCTTCCCCTGAGAAGTCGTGAGTGATCGGGGCACAAACTTTATCTCCAAGTATATGCGATCCCTGTGGCAACAGTGCGGGGTCACATATAAGTTCACCACCCCGTATCACCCCCAAGGGAATGGACTTGTGGAGCGGTTTAACCGAACGCTGAAGGGAATGATCAAGGGCCTAGAGGAGCCACTACGGCACAAATGGGATGTTCTGCTGCCTTGCCTCCTGTTTGCGTATCGCGAAGTACCCCAGAAGTCCCTGGGGTTCAGCCCCTTCGAACTATTGTATGGGCACCCGGTCCGAGGCCCTCTCAGCCTGGTCAAAGAAGGCTGGGAGACGACTGTCCGAGGTGCTCCACCAGATGTCTACCAGTACCTCCTGACCCTCCGCAACCAAACTCGGAAGTTCCGGGAACTGGCCGAAGCCAACCTGGAGGCTAGTCAGGAGGAGATGAAACGCTGGTATGACCGGAACGCCTCGTCCATCGAATTCGAGCCGGGCCAGCAGGTCTGGGTCATGTCCCCGGTTGAACCTTGCGCCCTCCAGGACCAATGGACGGGGCCCTTCAAGGTGGTGGAACGCAAGAGCCCCGTCACTTACTTGGTGGACATGGAGTCCCCCAGGAACCCCCTCCGGGTTCTACACGCTAACCGGCTCAAGCCGCACTTTGCCCGCACTGAACTAAGTCTGCTGTTAGCGACCGATGACGGAGCTGAAGACGACTCCGAACCTTTGCCAGATCTCATGAGCACCACTGAGAAGGACGGCTCCATCGAAGGGGTCATGCTCTCCTCCACCCTGACCCCCGAACAGCACCATGACTGCCGGCAGCTGCTGGGGCAGTTTGCAGAACTGTTTTCCCTCACCCCTGGAGTCACCCGGTGGTGTGTCCACGATGTAGACACCGGAGACAGCCCGCCTGTAAGACACCGAGCTTTCCGAGTGCCCGACCGAGTGCGGGCCTGCATCCAGTCCGAGGTGGCCAAGATGCTAGCGCTGGGGGTAGTCGAACCCTCCGACAGTCCGTGGGCCAGCCCAGTTGTCCTGGTCCCGAAAGCCGCCACACCCGGCACACCCCCGGAGCTCCGGTTCTGTGTTGACTACCGGGGGCTGAATGCCGTCACCAGGACCGACGCCCATCCCATCCCCCGGGCGGATGAACTGATCGATCGCCTGGGGGCTGCGAAGTATCTCAGCACCTTCGATGTCACGGCCGGGTATTGGCAGATCGGCCTCACACCTGGAGCGCAAGAGCGATCAGCCTTCTCGACCCCTGATGGCCACTACCATTTCAAGGTGATGCCCTTCGGCATGAAAAACGCCCCGGCCACCTTCCAGAGACTCATGAATAGAGTGCCGGCCGGGCTAGAAGAGTTCAGCGCCGCCTACCTAGACGACATTGCGGTGTACAGCCTCCACTGGGATGCGCACCTGACCCACCTCCGGGAGGTCCTGACGGCCCTCCGTCGGGCCGGACTGACCATAAAGGCCAGCAAGTGCCAGATAGGACAAGGGTCCGTGACGTATCTGGGACACCAAGTAGGGAGCGGCCAGGTGGCTCCCCTCCAGCCAAAGATTGACGCTATCCAGGCCTGGGAGCCCCCGGTCACCCAGACCGCCGTCCGAGCCTTCCTGGGGCTCACTGGATACTATCGGCGCTTCATCAAAAACTATGGGAGCATTGTGGGGGCTCTCACAGAACTGACCTCAAAGAGACTACCACAAAGGGTGCACTGGACCCCCGAGTGCCAGGTAGCCTTCGACACCCTAAAGACCGCTATGTGCACCGCCCCTGTGCTCCAAGCCCCCGACTACAGCCGGGAGTTTGTGGTCCAAACCGACGCCTCGGAGCACGGCATTGGGGCGGTCCTCTCCCAAGTGTATCCCTGAAGGGGCCGACCTCCCCGTTGCCTTCATCAGCCGGCGGCTGCTGGCCAGAGAACAGCGATGGAGCACTATCGAGAGAGAAGCCTTCGCCGTCGTGTGGGCCCTAAAGAAGCTCCGGCCCTACCTCTTAGGCACCCACTTCCGGGTCCAGACCGACCACCGGCCTCTACGGTGGTTGATGCAGATGCGGGGAGAAAACCCGAAACTGTTGCGATGGTCAATCTCCCTCCAAGGGATGGACTTCACTGTGGAGCATCGCCCCGGCAACGACCACGCCAATGCTGACGGCCTGTCCCGATTCTTCCGCCTCGGCGAGGAGAATCCCCAAGGAGATGGGTGACTCTCCCCTGCCTTCAGCTGGGGTGGACGCGTGTTGGACCCGGCCTCGTGGCGTGGTCCTACCCCTCCCGCGTGGCGGGCCCCGGACGACATCGGCCCTCCACAGAGCCCCGGGCGGCCCCTTCCGCCCGATCCTGCACGCCCCAACACTACCGGTCCGGTTACCACCACGGGCCACCACACCGGCCTGACTCCATCATGGGCCCATCACATCCTGAGCACGAGGCCTCGCCCAACTCCATCTTGGGACCACCACGTCACGAACACGTGGCCTCGGCCCCGGCCCAGGCCCCAGCGAAGCCCCGACATCGAGGCGCCAAGATCTACCCAGGTGGTCGAGTGGCCACTCGACAGATCCCGGAGGAAGGGGAGTTTCGATGGGCCTCCAACCGTCCCCGGACACCTGGTATCGATCGCCCCCGGTACCCCTGGGTGCTGGCTCCACCCCCCTGCTGGGTGTCTGGACACCATCTTCCCGGCCCCTCTGGCCCCCAGGCGTAAGAGTCCGGACATCAAAGGACTCCAGTCCTATATCTGGGCCAGCCCCGGAGTAGGACGGCAGTTGTATCCTGGACTGGAAAGCCTGCTGGCGCTGCCGCGGCCCCCCTTTGCCGAACCATCTTGAGAGCCTGCTGGCGCTGCCGCGGCCCACCTTTGCCGAACCATCTTGAGAGCCTGCTGGCGCTGCGGCGGCCCACCTTTGCCGAACCATCTTGAGAGCCTGCTGGCGCTGCCGCGGCCCACCTTTGCCGAACCATCTTGAGAGCCTGCTGGCGCTGCCGCGGCCCACCTTTGCCGAACCATCTTGAGAGCCTGCTGGCGCTGCCGCGGCCCACCTTTGCCGAACCATCTTGAGAGCCTGCTGGCGCTGCCGCGGCCCACCTTTGCCGAACCATCTAGAGAGCCTGCTGCCGCGGCTCGACCTCTCGGAACCCCCGGCTCGAGGATTGAGAGCTGTGCGCAGGGTATCCCGTCCTACACCCCAACCGAGACTGTCCCGCTACCCTGACCCCCTTTTACGAGACTTTAAAGACCCCTCGATCTACTTGTACATATCGCTGAGAACCAGCAGCCTTTATTTCCTGATAAAGCTTACGAACTCGACCTCTGGTGTGGTGTCCATTTGTAGTGTTGTGGTTACTCTGCTGTACGATCCTAGGAGAGGGCCCTCACACAGGAGGCCTCTCAGTAACGCTCGGCTACTTCTTGACGGAGAGGTGGATCTAGGGGTGGTCAGTCAGACATCTTCTGCCTCCCCCGGGGTCGCCTTTCTAACACCATTATTGTAAAGATTTGACTGAGAACATTCCTCACCTGCTACTTGTATGTCCCCTTTATGTAAGTCCCCGCCGTAAGTGGATAAAACCTGTGTGTTTAAATCTAGGAACACGTAGGTACATAGAGGCGTTAAGACTACTTGAATCAGATTGTTCACCTTGTATGGCGATCGCCGTTGCTAAAGTCTTAGGGTGGGCCTGGATTATACGCACCCGCACCTTGCAGTTCCCAGATGCTGCCCAATGAACTTGATGACACAGTTTTATATATGATACATTTTTCAATTTATGTTTTATTGAATTGTTTGTAATCACTTTGTATAAATTGTTTTTAACTTGGTAAGTGACAGCACAATGGTTTAATGAGTTTTTAAATTAACTTTGTAGTATTTATAGTGTAGAGTTAGGATGTACAATTGCTTTTATGACATGCTGTCGAATAAAGCTTTGAAATTTGAATTTGATTTGATCACATTTCCCTTCAGTTTCAGGAAACTTGACGGAACATTTGGTGGTTAGTGCTGTTGCGCCATCGTACAAAATAGGTCACATATAAGTCACAAAATAGGTCACTGCAATCCTCATCTGCTAGGGAAATGAGCAGAGAAGCACCAATCACTTAGGGCCTGCTTCCTCTCTATAAGTGCTGCTGTTTATCACACCCCTGCCTGAGAACACGTACACAGGATGACACCAGATGCCTCACCTTGCCTTAGAACTTACTGACGCACATGTGCACGCTTCTGCAGACACCACGTCTACACCTAAAAGTCAGATAGTTTGATCCAGCTAGCATTTTAGCAAGATATGACTACACGTTGTGCAGTAACAAACATGCACGTTTGTTAAGCTTGAATTCCGAGAACTGAATCCCATATGGGGGTTCCCGCTTATTGTGCATGGAAACTGCTGACAGGTCAACAGTTTTGAAACTATCATTTTGTAATTTGAGAACTTAAATATCGCTGCCTTTGAGCTGTACTTCGGCCATAAGGTTCCATCTCCACAGAGGTAACTGTTCTCCCCTGCAGTTTTTAAGTAAACCTATATTACTTTATCAATTGTTTTTTGTTTTTTCTTTCTCAGATTTCTCCTCAAACAGAGTGTAAGTATAGGGGCCCCAAACTGTGTGATAAAAATCTCCTATCTTACTCCTACATCTAAGGCACATCCAAAACGCCACAGTTGTTCGGGGTCAGGTATATCCTATGCATGTATTCAAACTGAGTGAGACAGAATCTATCTGAAACTGCAGAACCACGTGGGGTTATAAATGCGAATGTCCGTTCTTTGTATTTCAGTGAGCCAACAAGCACAATAGCTCTTAATAATGAATACACAACCAGTCATTTTAATTATGGGGTAAAAGATACTTTAATATACCAACTATGCAGTACGACACAAAAAGAATACTGTGGAGCAAAAGCCAGACTACTGCAATGGAATACAGCTGGACTTTCCTGCCAGTTTTGCCAATTCGATGACCAGACATCAACTATGATGTTAGACTTTGGATAGTCGGGTTCGGAAGGTCCATCTGTTGGAAATTCACCAACTGAAAGGTTCTGCAGTATGTTGACATATGTGTGCCTCACATGTACAGCAATCGTGTTTGTGCACTTCGACTTAGGTTTAAGAAACATGCTATCAAAGTCCCAGAATGTAACTCTGTCATCTGGAGGAGAGTGCCAGTACACCTTCCTTGGGTACAGGGCTACTGTCCTTGTGTCGACAACAGGAACAAAATAATGAACGGAGTGCTGAACAATGTAAACATTAACCCCCAGTCACAAGGATCTTGGTTAAATCCATAGTTACTTTGCCCATCATGTCACCCCAGTTTGAACCTAGCCATATGCAAATCAGTCTTGAGCCTGCTCCTCATGGGCACAGTCCAGCCCGTATTGCCAAGACATGTCCTTCCTAGACCAGAAACAAGCATCTTGAGACCGGTTACAGGGCATCACCCCTCATCAGCCAGGCTATCTTGAATCCAGTGGTGCAGTGAGCAAGGGACCCACATCTGGGCATTGATGTTTTAATGCATGGGCAAAGTGGGCTCTGGCCCAGGGCCCCAGACTTTCAGGGGGCCCCCTGACAGAGTCAGCTCCGTTCTCCAGAGTTTTGCCCCAATGACCTTGAATATTTCTTAACCGCATGCGTGCGGTAGGATTTCCGCCCGTACGCTGGGTTTTAGGGATTCGCACTTTACATGACGAGCTGGGCTCGTCATGAGCGTGCGAGGAGGCTACCTCATGACGAGCCCAGCTCGTCATCAGCGTCGAAGGGGTTAAACAGGTTGTTTTAAATACTGTTTTCCTTTCATTTGTTTTGTATGTATACCTGATGTGTGAGAGACGAGTACAGCCATTTTGTTGAAAATGTTGTGTTTATGTTTCATGCAATATACATTCAAAAAAGTTTCTTTAAGATCAAAATAAGGCCTAACATATAAAGAAATGGGAGGGCGTCACAGAGATTATTTGCAGTAATATTGGTGAGCTGCTGCTGTGTTACAATATTGAAAACACACTTAACTATCCCTGAATATTAGATGTAAACACAATTAGGGCCTTATTTATGAGAAGTGATGCATCGCTGTGTGAAAACCGGGATGGGTCACTTCTTAGTGTGCCCTCCTTGCGACATGATGGATGCATCATATTTACTGTATGACGCATCATGTCGCAAGGAGTTACATTGTAGGCGCAAAAGTGATGCATTGCTGGGGTGTGTCTAAAAATAGACGCAACTCCAGCAATGTGTCCATTCACCTGGGGCAAGCCCCCTCTGAAAGGGCCTGCATCAGTCTTACGCCTGTTGTGAGACAGGAGTAGGATATTGACACAATGGCGTCCTAAAAGTGGTACTGAGTTCTCATAGATTTCAATGTGCCACTTCTACGAGGCTTTTTGCTGGAGAACACCCACCCTGTGCAAATTATACCTAGTGCAGGTATAATGTGGTGCAGGGGTTTACAAAGTGACACATCTTCCTAGATGTGTCACTTTTTAAATAGGGCGCAACATGGCACATTTTTTACGCTGCTGGTGCGTCACAAAAAGCGACGCACTGGCGGCATAAAAATGGAGCAAGGCCTCAGAAATAAGGCCCCTAGAATTTGGACGGGTGTTCCTTTGCACTGTCAGGGACGTAATAGAATGAAATAGTGTATTTAATAAAGCGCGCAGCTACTCAGACTAGAGTGTCCTGGCGCGTCACAGCAGGAGGAAAACATGCATAAAAGACCCATCATTTATTAAAAAGCCAGGTTTTTAAGTTCTTCCTGAAAGAGAGTAGGCCTGTGGTTAGACTCTGAGACTCAAGGAGTCTATTCCACAATTTTGCGCATAGAAAGCCGAGGGCTCTGACTCCAGTTTTAGGCATAATGTCGAGATTGGCATTGGAAGATTTTAGGGGCCTAGATGCGGTCCCACCTTGTACCACTTGTAGGCGCTGGATAAGGGATTAGGAAGACCAAGGTACAAGCTTGCCTTGCCAAAGCAAGCGCCAGTTAGATTTTGGATTTGAATGCACATGGAGAGAGTCTTGTCTATGACAATTCACGCGGTTTTTACTTTCTCCTTTTCCACGGGTCGGGGCGGCAGATCTTATGGCCACCAAGAGCTCCAGTCAGGCATTTCTGGATTACCAAAGAAAACAACTTCAGTTTTTTCAGGATTGCAGTTAGCGGATTGATCTTAAGCCAGTTAAAAACCTTTGTGAGGCAAGAACTAATCATTGACCCGTCAAAGTCGGTTCCTTTTTCACATGTAATAAACAGCTGAGTGTCATCAGCAAAGAAAACTATTTTGGCGCCTTCTTCCTCTACCAGAAATGCATGGGTGCATAGATGTATATTAAAAAGGGTAGGACTGAGAATGAATCCCTGAGGGACACCTACATTCATGACCGGAACCGGGGATGAGAAAGGGGGGAGCCAGATGTCCTGAGATCTATTTGCCAACAAGGATGACATCCATGTTAAGGCGGTCCCCCCAGCAAGTCTCTCCAGGAGCCTCTCATGTGGGACCGTATTGAAGGCCGCTGACAGATCAAGCAGTATCTGAACAGCCTTGCCTCCCTGGTCCAGCTTACCCTTGAGAAAAATTCAGTCACTTCCAGCAGAGAGGACTTCGTACTGTAGTTAGCCCTCAAACCAGATGGGGACTCATGAAGGAGCTTCCCATCTTCAATGTGTTTTTGGAGGGCCTTATTTACATGCTTCTCTAATACTTTGGAGAGGGCCGGAAGAAGGGAGTTTGGCCTGTAGTTGGCAGGGTCCGTTGGTTTGGTGTTAGCCTTTTTTATCAGTGGAAGAACCTTAGCATTCTTCCATAATTTCGGCATGTTGCCTGAGAAAAGGAAAGCATTAAAGTAAAGGTTTACCGTGGGCTTTATGGTGGGAGCTAATAGGTTCAGGATATTCGCTGGACATGGGTCAGTAGGAGAGCCAGACTTAATGCTTTGGAGGAGGGTCAGTGACTCTTCAAGATGAATCCCAGGGAAAGCTCATAAAGATGGAGGATCCAAGAGGTGAAATTTGCTATTAGAACTAAGGTAGAAGATCAGTTCCTCCTCTGAGATGTTAATGAAGGCTTGTTGGGTCATGGAGATCTTTTTGTGGAAGAATTGAGCTATTTGCCTAGACCATTCTTCCGTGCATGGCCCTTCCTTTGTGATGACTTTTGGGGCGGTAAAGGATTTAACTATGCTAAAGATTTCCTTACTCTTATTTTAGGCATTTTATATCTTGGTTTGATAGGAGTTTTTCTTGGATGCCTTCACAAGAATGTAATAAGCTTTTGAGGTGTCTTTATACACTTTTCTGTCCTCAGGTAGATAGGATTTACTCCATTTCCGTTCCATTTTTCTACAATTTCCTTTGCTAGATCTGAGGGAATCGTTAATCATTGGAGTTGGTGGAGCCGACCTCTTTGAGGAGCAGGAAACAACCGGTACCGCTGCACCAATGTTGGTTCGGAGCCTTGAATCTATTGAGAGGGCGTCCGTGCCGGGGCAGCCAGGCAGCTCCAGTAAGGAACGACCGAGGGCGCCTGCTAACATCAGGTTAGATATTTTATGGAACGTCCAGTAATTAGGGACCCTCTGAACTGCGTTAGCCCGAGGGGCTGTGGCAAAGTTGGAAATAATGAATTTTATTAGGAGGTGGTCAGACCAGGTAATGGGAAGAGGTAGGCTTACAGATATTTCAAAGTTGTGAAAGAATTGGTTTAGTGTATGGCCCTTCTCATGAGTGGCCGAAGAAATAGATGGAAACATGTTGCAGGCTTGCAGCGTCCCCAAAAAGGAAATTGTTTGAGGATCTCTTCCATTGTCCATATGTATATTGAAATCTCCCAGAATAAGGCAGTTGTTGTATTTTAAGGTCAAGGAGGTGGTGACTGTATTAGGCGTAGTAATAAAATTACCAATTGCACCGGGAGGTCTGTAAATCAGAAAGTCAGCTATGCTATGACAGGGGGATAAGGTACAGTGTAAGCCTAAGGACTCTGCACCCTCAATGTTTTCCATCGGGATGGGAGAGCAGTCTGGTTTTTATTGTAAATTATGGCGATACCGCCCCCTTCCCACTCGGTCGGTCCTGTCTAAGGATTTTATAACCCGTAGGGATGGCCGAGGTGATCGTGAATGAATGAGGTAGCATTTATAAAGCGCTTGGTTGCCCGAGGGTATCCCAGCACTGATAGTGACGCAGATTCAGAATTAGAGCACATTATGGGAAGAGGAAAGTTTTCAGTTGCTTCGGAAATTTCAAGTAGTATGACTGTAGACGAATGTGAGGGGGGAGGTGGTTCCATAGTTTATCTGTATAGTACGAGAAGAGGCGACCTCCACTTTGGGTTTGTTTTATTTTTGGGACTGCCACCAGATGCTTATTTTCGGATCTCAAAGCTCTATTGGGCCGATAGGATTGAATCATGGAACGGATCATTGGATATCCTTCTCCGGAGAGTGCTTTATGTGCAATGCACATAGCCTTGAACTGGACTCTCTCTTGGATTGGGAGCCAGTGCAAAGTGGCCAGAGCAGGTTTAGCCGAAAGACGTTTAGGGATGTTCAGGAGCAGACGAGCTGCGCAGTTCTGTACGGTCTGTAATATTTTGATCATGGAGTATGGAGCTCCTAAGTATAGGGCATTGGCATAATTGAGCCATGACAGTAGGGTTGAAGGCTTCAGACAGCCAGGTCTCAGTGAGAAATAAAAGATCAGGCTGTTTGTCTAAAATTAGGTCATAAATGTGTGGTTCAACAGCGACAATTTAATAGGGTGGCCTTTAGGTGCTCGATTTTCTTATTGGTTTTACACTTATTGTTGCATGAGAGGATTGCATGAGAGGATCTTGGGTGCAAGTTTCCTAGGCTGATGGAGAGACCAATGCACTTATTGCATCGAAAGTCTACCTCCAAGCTCGGATCAGCCGCAGTACACTGACAAAATGGCAGCCGCCTAAGGCTAAGCAGTTTTTTGCTATTGTAAAATAGTGGAAGAAACTCACGGGAGGATAACTGGGCAGCATGGCTGGCGGCGAACGCCTCCAGGATGCCTTTGGGCGCAGACAGGCTTGCCTTTGGTGCGCCTTCGGGGTGCCAGTGGCGCGAGTCCGCTGCGCACGTCCGTTTGCCTCAGGAATATATAGGCTAATGCCTATTGTGCAAACTGGATCGGTAACGCAGCTGAGGAAGCAGAAACTGCATGGGCGGAAGTGAGGAGCCTAATAGTAGCCCCAGCCATCAGCACAATCAACTTACCAGGACCGGAGGAAAAGCGAGATGTGAATCGGAACAGCTAAGGAGGAGTAGGCAAGAAGAATTAAGTAAAGTGCAAGTGCTCATAGGTAGGAGAAATTGTTAAAAAGCACAGAGTAATCAGCCACACTTATACAATTTAAAAAGTTTTAAAAACCTAGTAGCAGCGCAAGAAACACTAAATCCTACCTCTGTCGGCTGCGCGTGTCCGTTTACATCGGGAATATGTAGGCTAATGCCTATGATGCAAACTGGATCGCTAACCTAGCTGAGGAAGCGCAAACTGCATGGGAAACGGGATCAAATTGGATCATAAATTCAAAGCTGTTCTAAACAGGGGCCCCCAAAATATGTTTGGCCCAGGGCCCCCAAAATCCCTAAGATTTTCATGCCTTACCACTTATGGTGACAAAAGCAAAAGGAACAAATGATGGACGGAATGCTGAACAATGCCAACATTCACCCCAAGTCACAAGGATCTGGGTTTAATCCATCATTCTTTTGCTCACTAGCCAGCCCAGTTTGGACCCAGCCATATGCAAATCTGTCTTGACCCTGCTCCTCATGGGAAAAGTGCCGACCGAACTGGCAAGCCAGGTCCTCCCTAGACCGGAAACAAGCATCCTGGGACCGGTTTAAGGGCAATCTCGTGTCAGCTGCCATAAGCTTGACCGGGGTAACCGTGTACTTTTGAATCCTAGAGACAGGACATGGACTGTTCCTGTCCCTGGTTAGTGGCTTTCTAGTCTCATCCTTAAAAGTCTACCCATGTTATGTAGCCGGGTCCTTTTGCTACATTCCATGCGCATGACTACTACATGTGTCTGACAATAGGTGGATGGTACCGTGAGCAAGTGGAGCATGTATATTGTTTGAGTATCTGTCAGTGGAACCAGAATTCATGTAATGATAATCAAAAATATATTCTACTGACAGATACTCATTACTCCTGGAAACAGAGACGACTTCAGTGTCATGTCGCCATGCCAGACCTCTGTGGGTAGACAGAGCAGGCATACAGGAAGCAGGAAACAGGAACCGGAATGGGAGGGGATAGTAGTCTATAAGCCAGTCGAAGGCTGGCAGGGAATAAAGGAAGATGTACTCAAGCTAGCTCTGGCTCCAGTCTATTATTTACAAGGGCGGGCGCGACAATGGCGACGAAGATGGGATCCCTACACTCCCACAACTGAAGACGTGCCGCCCAGCCGCACACGCCAGCCCGACCAGTGAGCCTGCAGTCAATCCCACCGGCAGCGCGGGAAAGCGCGGAAAGAAGACCGGCATCGGGAGCTGCCAAGAGCGGGTGCAGAAAGAATAGCACCGTTTTGCCCTGGAACAGCAGCGCACGCAACAAGCTCGTGCCCCGGTACCCAAGTAAAGCACACGAGGGAGCCTCGGACGCCGTGCTTACCACAATAGGCAGGAACGTGAGCCACCCACCCGCGGAGACGCGAAAGAGCCCAGCAACGCAGGGTGAGTCCCGCTCCCCAACCACAGAGAGAGCGAGTGACTGTGGCAGAGTGAATGCATGCACGTGCATAGAGAGCAGCCAAGGCCCAGAAATGCAGCGTCCTACACGGCGGCCATCTTAAGGTCAGGCGCTGGCCATTGGTTACACCAAGATCTACACACGGCGGCCATCTTGAAGTCAGGCGCCCTCCACCACAACTCATAAACTGGAACACAAAAGAGCGGGAAAAACCCTCATTTGATCTCATCAAGCCCCTGTAATAAAACAAACACTTGCAGCCAGCCACTGAAGCCCCCCAAATGTCTGATACTGAACTCGTTAGCACTTCTGGAGGAAACAATACAGCAGGTCCAGCAACACAAACTACCACAGCCAGGATGTCTCACACGCCCATGGGGGCCTCGTTCCTGCGACAACCGGAGCCGTTGGTGCTGACGTCTGGCAACAGTATGGGGCCCGCGTGGAAAAGCTTGAGTGAAGAATTTGAGGACTACATGACTGGGTCGTCAGTACAAGACCCCAAGCAGAAGCTCATTGCGTTAAGAAACCTAATAGGTAGAGAAATAGCGCAGATCATCAAAGAACTGCCAAATGCGGACACAGCGACATATTTCTTCCCAAGCGCAACGTAGATTATGTGATACACGTTCAACTTGGCCTCTCAAGAAAAGGAAGAGTGCATGAGTGATTTCATCATGCGTATCAAACGGATGGCACGCCACTGCGAGTTCGACAATTTCAAGACAGAGGACGCACTGCGACTCCGTATTATTGATGGATGCCGCTCTGAATCCCTACGCCGGCGGCTCCTGAAGAAACAATACAAACTAGAAGAAATTGAGGAACTCACAAGAATTAACGACCAGGCAGAAGAACACGCCAAACGAATGGAAACTCACAAGTCCGACCGGAAAGAACATGCCCTCCGGATGCAGGCACACAAAGTCACCAGAAGCCCCCACAGATCAAGCAAGCCGGCTCACACTTCTCGAAGAGAGCCCTCAAGACGCGAATCGAGATGCCACAAGCCTGCTAAAGTGGCACCCGCCTCGACACCCGCATGCTATAGATGTGGACAAGACTACCCACACTCGGGACAGTGTCCAGCGATTGGCCAGCGATGCCACCGCTGTGGAAGGGACAATCACTTTGAGATAGCATGTCAGTCCAAACAGTCAACGCGCAGGTCACCGCCCTCTCGATACGGCGCACGACACCATGCACGTGCTGTAAAAGGGAGAGACGGACGATCATCCAGCTCGTCAAGATCCAGCGATCAGTCAACAAGCTCGTACCGATCACGAGGCCGCTCCACGAGCACCCATCGCCTTAGACATCCAACCAGAGACCATCGGTCACGCAGACCCACATCCAGTGACTCCTCATCGCAAGTTAGTGACGAGTATATCTGCATGGTGGCGGATCCCGACCGTCTGAAACGATACCCTAAACTGGACATCATGATAGGAGAACACCCGGCAAAGTTCGTCCTGGACTCAGGAGCATCACTGAACTATATCTGCGCACTTGAATACTACAACATGAAGCAGAGACCCAAACTAGAACCAGCAGCAGTCCGCATATTCACGTGGATGTCAAGAAAGCCCCTGCCGTGCCTGGGTCGGTTTCACACAACTCTTGCATTCAAAGACAGAAAAATCCCGGCCTACATCCATGTAGTAGAGGGACTTGACGTAGCTGACTGCTTGCTCAGCCTACCGACGGCGGAAAGACTCAAACTGGTAGAACTCCTATATATGACTGAGGATGCCCCCGACATCGTGGCAAAATTCCCAAACCTCTTCAAGGGCCTGGGAAAACTGAATCACTTTAAGGTGAAACTGCACATCGACGAGAGTGTGACACCTATTGCTCAACACCACAGGAAGGTGCCCTTCCACTTACAACAAGCCGTTGACGACGAGCTCCAGGACCTCCTACAAACAGACATCATTGAACGCACATCAGGACCCACGCCATGGGTATCACCGGTCGTGGTGGTCCCTAAGAAGGGGCAGGACAACAAGGTCAGGCTATGTGTGGACATGCGCGCACCTAACACTGCCATCGAGCGTGAACGTCATCCGGGCCCTCACATAAGTGACATGATCACAAGGCTAAATGGCGCTACCGTGTTCTCCAAACTCGACCTTAACAAAGGTTATCACCAGCTGGAGCTCCACGACAAGTCGAGATATATCACGACATTTACCACACATCAAGGCCTATTCCGCTACAAGCGTTTGAACTTTGGCATTTCGTCCGCTGCCGAAATTTTCCAGGAGGCCATCCGGCGAGTGATACAAGGCATCCCCAACGCTTTCAACTACAGCGATGACTTGTTAGTCTTCGGGAAAGACCAAACGGAACACGACACTGCCCTGGACAGAGTCTGTCATGCGCTGCTGGATGCCAACCTAACCCTCAATGCCGCCAAATGTGAATTCCACAAAGACAACCTGAAATTCTATGGACAAATTTTCTCCAGGGAGGGAATGAAGCCTGACCCGGAGAAGGTAGCCGCGCTCGTTGACACCCCAACACCCCGAGACGTGAGTGACCTTCGCTCCTTCCTTGGAATGGCGAGCTATTGCGCTCGCTACATCCGCGACTACGCTACCATCAGCTACCCGCTACGAGAACTCACACGCCAGGGCCAGCCCTTTGAATGGTCCACTGCATGTGAAATGGCATTCACCGAGATCAAACAGGCCGTCGGCTCAGCCATCAATCTTGCCTACTTCGACACGAAAAAACGAACTGAGATCACAGTCGATGCCAGCCCGGTGGGTCTGGGTGCCATCCTGGCTCAATACCGTGAAGACTCTGACCAGCGCCATATCATTGCGTATGCGAGTCGCAGCCTCACAGACACGGAAAAGGCGTACTCCCAACCGGAGAAGGAAAGCCTGGCCGTGGTATGGGCGTGCGAACACTTCCATTTGTTTGTGTATGGCAAGCATTTTACAATTGTCACGGACCACCAGGCACTTATCACTATATTCGGCAATCCCAACGCCAAGATGCCGCCACGCATCGAACGATGGGGTCTACGTCTCCAGGATTATATATACACCATCGTCCACAAGCCAGGCAAAGCTGACAATCCAGCTGATTACATGTCTCGCCATCCACTGAGTGCTACGACAACCACCCACTCCTTGGCCGAGGACTACATCCATTTTGTCATTGACGCAGCCTGCCCCCCTACAGTTCCTATGGAAGCTATTCAAGAAGCATCAGCACATGACCCACTTGTGCAAGCCGTCATGACCCGCATCCGCACGAACTCATGGCGCCACCTGAAAACGACGCCTCACGACTCTGAACAACACCTCCGTGAACTCACTGCCTTTCAACATGTCCAAGATGAACTCTCCATCAGTGCCAACGGATTACTCCTGAGAGGGGGGAGGATTGTAATACCGCACAAGTTACGCCAAGGGGTCATCAATCTGGCCCACGAAGGACATAGAGGTGTGAATGCTACGAAAAAGACCTTACGAGAACGCGTCTGGTTCCCCACACTAGACCAGATGGTCGAATCCACTTTAAAAGACTGCATGACATGCCAGCTGGTAAGCCGGGAAGAACCACCAGCCCCGCTCCAAATGTCCGAACTGCCAGATGGGGTGTGGCAGCAGGTCGCAGTCGATTTCTTTGGACCATTGAAATCAGGACAATATATCATAGTTGTCATGGACGAGTATTCACGATTCCCCTTTGCACAACTGGTGTCATCCACAAGAGCAACAGCGGTCATTCCGATACTGGACGAGATCTTCGCAGCCTGGGGCATTCCACTACGGGTCAAATCTGATAATGGTCCCCCATTCAACGGCCGCGAGTTCACAGACTTCGCGGAACATCTCAAATTTAAACACAAAAAAATCACACCACTATGGCCCCAAGCCAACGGCATGGTGGAACGATTTATGGGGACACTCAAAAAGGCGATCCAGCAAGCTGAGTTGACACACCGAGACATCCAGCAGACCCTGAACGAAGTTTTGAGAGCATACCGCACCACTCCTCACAACACCACAAACCAGTGCCCGGCCACTGTGATGCTAGGCAGGGCGCCCCGCACTCGACTGCCCACGGTGAGCCACACCTCTCAACCACGGACCATCAACATTGATCACAACACCCTAGTTGAGATTGATCATGAGAGTAAACGCAAGATGAAAGTATACGCTGATCGGCGCAGGCGCGCTAAAGACAGCGACATCCAGGAAGGAGACTGGGTACTTGTCCGTGGCGATCGGCGAACAAAAGCAGACAGCCGATATCTGAACCATCCTCTCCAAGTTAGCAAACGGAAAGGTACCATGATCACGGCGAAAGCTGACCACAAGCAGATAACAAGGAATATATCACACTTCAGGAAATGCAATCCCTGCAATCATCGCGGAGCTTCCTCCAGCCAAACCTCGAGTGACTCGTCTGTCCACAATGACAGTGGTGACCAGAACTATCGCAGCCCCACGAGAATCTCCAGCGACACAAACCAACGTGTCCAACCACCAGAACGAGAAGGCCGCCCGAAGCGCCAAATAAGGAAACCACGGCGACTCGTTGAAGAGATATGAGAGACGGTGAGACTTTGTACAAAAGGGGGAGATGTCATGTCGCCATGCCTGACCTCTGTGGGTAGACAGAGCAGGCATACAGGAAGCAGGAAACAGGACCGGAATGGGAGGGGATAGTAGTCTGTAAGCCAGTCGAAGGCTGGCAGGGAATAAAGGAAGATGTACTCAAGCTAGCTCTGGCTCCAGTCTATTATTTACAAGGGCGGGCGCGACATTCAGGTTAAGAGCAGGACTCATTAGAAACAATACAAAAGGTAGGCACATAGGTTCGGTGTAGGTGGGTGAGCAGAGCGGTGACTGGGGCAGAGCGGGCTTCAGTGACCTTTCTGTAGTGAAAAGCCCTGGTCCCTACATAAGTCTATTCGCATCTCACCCACCAGATAACGGGGCCGTTTTGCGACCATTTTACCTGCAGCACATTCTTGCTGTTGACATAACATTCCTCTTTATGGGGCAGGGCGAAAAGCATATTTTCTCCCAAACCCTGAACATACCAGTTGGTGGGCAGGTTACTGGGAGGACGAGAAGGTAGAAATGGAAGGGGAAGGGAGAAGGGGAAGGAGGGGGGTGAGTCAGGGAGGGAGGGAGAGAGGGGGGAATGATTGAAGAAAGGATGGAAGGAACTTGTTTGCACCACCTTTTGTGCGGAAGTGGGCTCATACCGCTAGGACTAATAACAGATGCAACGCACATCAGAGATCTCGAAGTGGAAAACCAGTCCTGCTCTCATTAAGCAGAATCTAACAGCACCTTGCTGTGCAGCCAGTATACAGAAGGTGCACACATCATGCCAGGAATTAACGACCCGTCTCTTGAAGATTGTTCTAAAATAAGTCTTCCCCTAGGCCTGCATGGACTCGACCAAACTGGATCCCAGGTCTAAGGTTTCAATATCACTCATCACTCCTGCAGCTGATATACTTCAATCCCTGCATCAAAGGAGCCCGGGTAGGTTGAATTCTCTTTTATTTTTGACTATAAAATCTTCTTGGCAATCTTTCCAAGGTTCTGTGCTTCTGTAACGAGTGTGAGGTGAAGCTCCAAGGGTAAACATTAGGCCGCTGAGTGCTTAAATCATCCCAGATGCCAGAACTAGAAAGTTCTAAGCATCTCTAATGGCGAACAGATCCAGTCACAATTGCTCCCTGTCACTTTTGGCAGCAGTCATCCGTGGCTAGCAGGAGGCTGCAAACATAAACTTGGCTGGCATTTCATATGTGTAGAAGACTCGGTGTCCTGAGCTCTCAACATGTCCAAGAGTTCACATTAGAAAGATGATGTACATGTCCTAGTGTCCATCAACACAGCTGCTGTCATATCCTTTGTGAAAATAGATCTGAGATAGTTTACTGTACCAACGCCCCTAAGTACGCTCGCGTCCCGTGCTTTGGCATAATTTGCACTTTACTCTCACAGATATGTGGCTTGCTATAAAGAGAGATGGGTGGATTACAAATAACAGAGAGGAAACTATTTCTGATCTGCAGGGCACGCAACGCCGAGGTGGCACAAGAGTGGTCATATCTCAGCAGAGTCACACAAGTCGAGAGTGTCATGCAGTCACATTTCTGCAAAACGCAGGCCGGACAGGTGCACCCAGAAGATGCAGGCAGGGTCATGTGTGTGAGTGAAAGATGTGCTTTGCGGAAATTATATACCCTGATGCATTAGGTATGGAGGTTGTAAATTGAGCATGCGCACAATACCCAGAGAAAAGGCAAAATAAAAGACAGAAAGGGATAGGTCTTATCCACTCTTAGCTTGTAAGAGTCTGCACTTCATATATGCACACCATGAAAATGAGAAATACCACAAAATGACTCGAGGAAACGCAGACAGGGAGACCTGCCTCACTGCACAGTATGTAAAGATTTACGAGGCAGCTCCCATCAGCAATAGAAAGCAAAAGAAGCCCCTTGTGGCCTGGGACAGCACGAAGAGGCCCAGAGAGTGCCAAGGATATCACAGAGGTTTAATGACGTCAGAAGCAGGGCCCAGTAAAACCAGGACCTGCGCCACCAGCGGGTTCTGTGAACAGGAAGGAACGTATCTTAAATGCACCTACAGTCCTCCAGCATTGGTAGTGTTCATAGATTCACATGCTTTAAAACATTTTCCACCACCAAGCTGGGTATCCTCAGTAAAATAATGATGGAGCAGTGCGTGAACAATACCACAAGTGTAGCCCATCCACATCAGTTGTTTTCCCGGCTCACTTCAATCCTTGACTTGACTTAACTTGTTTTCTATATACTGGCTCTATGCAGCCGTCACTGTTTATGTAAATCCTTTCAGAGATTAACAAATAGGCCCAAATTAATAGGTCATAGGGTAGGTAGCAGACCACTAACACCACCATGAATTATTTTCAAATCCATACAAAGGGTATATGGAGTAAATATGGCCTTGTCCGCGCCCTGGTATGAAGAGGGAGGGGCGCAGACACCCGGAGTTACAATCATGTGCTTAAAACACTCTAACATCTTTTTAATGTTGAACTAGCCTGGGGAAATTTCTCTTACTTCTTCTAGTCTCTTGCAGGATTTCGAGGCTCCCAGGTGATCCAGTTTTCTTTGGTGTCCGGGGCCCCTGGGTCAGCAAAGGAGGCGGATAGGCAGCACACAGTCTTTCAGCTGTGGAAGGCGGGCTGGTGCAACTTCATCCAGTCTGTGGTGATGCAAGCCTACGTGGTGGAGTTGAATTGGAGCAACCAATGTCGTATCGTTGAATGGGAACAGCCTACTTGGTGTTGCTGAGTGAGTCCTCTTTGGATCTTCGAATTGTCACTCAGACGGTGCTGGTTCATAAGTACCAAAAAATACATAAAAAAGAAACCCGGTAAACCAGGGACCAGGGCAGAACAACTGATGAAGGAACAACTTGGAAAAATGTAAAGTTTTCAGACAAATCATTAGATGATTGGTGTGGTCTATGATTTTAACATAATTTACTTGAGACAATGTTTCTATTTCATCTTTAACACAAATTGAAAAAGTAAGGTGCACCAAATAGTGATACAGTGCAGCTTAAATGAAAGAGGGATTGTAAAGTGTGCATGTGCTATACAAAATGCAGACATATACACTTGACTGATCAGGATAATGTATATTTTTGCAATACTCATTCTAGGAGTGTTGGTATCCTAAATCTAATAAACAGTCCACTGTTACAGGTGTCAACGTTTCGACCCCCTACAGAGATTATTTGCAATGGGGTCATCATCAGGACAGAAAATATTTGTTGGCGATCCAAAAAATAACGTCAGTAACTTATTAGTTAGATGTGGCAAGATGTGAATCCGTAAGATCATCAAATCTGGATCAATATGAATTGGGTGTGAAACATTGTCACTGATCAGTGTGTTTTAGGTCTTGCACCCCTCAGTGACCTTGTTCTGGTGACTGAAGAAATGCTTGACATACCCGCAGTACGTTAATCCGAATGGATGGGGCATGATAGAATCAGTGTGTTGTAGGTCTCTAAATTCACAGCAAACTGATTCAAACAAATTAGGGACCGTTTGTCAACTCATCATGACTGTAAATCGATGGTGAGATGATGTGGCCCCAGGACGTCACATTTAACTTTTAGCCTGGACAATACCGAATGATATCACTCCAAGACACCACGGTCATAGGAATTAAGGGCTTAGAGCATGCTGCTCCAGCCCTTTGTTAATTTTGTGAGACGATCACTTGTCTCAGACTCCCTGGCCCTCTCCTCTCTTCTACTAAGCTTTCTAGAGAGCCAACTACGAGTTCAGGGTATCACTCAGACTTGAGCCACCCAAGGGAATGACGCCTGAAAGTGGTGTCAGTGGGGACACACAGAGTGTGTCTGAGAAAAACCCATGCTAGGGGGCTAAGAGAGCCTTACATCTAATTCTACATCACTCCCTCCCTGGTTCCTATCATATTACCATTCCCTGAGTTTAACAGTTTGTTCCCTACTGCCTTGCTTCTTTAACTGGTTCTTCCAAAACTTACTAAGATTCCCTAATCCATGGTCCTGGAAGCCCTACACCACCTATCCAAACATAGACTCCCTCAATTGATCTAAGTATAGGGCGTCAAAGTCTGCTCCCACCAACCATGTTTCTGTTGTTGTACTGTGCAGGTAATGCATTGTGTAAGGTATGATATGGTATGATGATATGATATGAAATATGATATTTGTTGAGTGCACAGCTACTCAACACGAGTGCCCCGGCGCTTGAGAGCCTCGGAATAAAACTGTTGCTGAGCCTGAAAGGGGAGAGCAGAAACCTTAGGTTATTGCTGGAACAGCTAGGGTTTCAGCTGAGAACCTCAGACACCTGTTTAAGAGTCGTCGGTATAATGTTCCAAACACGGGCCCCCTGAACTTGGAAAGAACAACCTCCAGTTCGGGTGCAGGAAAACTTAGAGACAGCCGCCTGATTCCAGAAGGATGACCTCAGAGTTCTGTAGGGGACATAATGTGTAACTCTCCTTCTAAGATAGTGTGCACCTGTACGTTGTAAAGCCTTGAAGGCTAAAACCAGGACTGTAAAACGTATTCCATTTCGGACAGGAAGCCATTGCAGCCCCTTCAGGTGGCGTGAGATCCAGGCTCTCGGTCCAAGCATGAGGGCTGCTCTGGCAGCCGGGTTCTGGACCACCTGAAGTCTGTTAAGAAGGTACTCCGGAAGGTCAAGGTATAAGACATTGGCATAGTCAAGCCTAGAGATAATAAGGGCTTGGACCACAGTCTTCCTATTGGGAAGAGGCAGTAGGGGAAGAAATCTCTTAAGCATCTGCAGGAGGCCAAAACAGGATCCTGCGACTGACTGGATTTGGGCCTTCATGGACAGGGTATCATCCAACTTAACACCCAGGTTCTTCAGCGTGTTAACCAAGGTGAGGGGAGGGGAGGGGACGTCCGAATGGCCACCATTGTTTCCACTCGTCCCGGGATGGAGATCTAAAGAAGATTATCTCCGATTTTTTTCTGGGTTGCATTTAAGTTGATTCTCTCTGAGCCATGTGAAAACCCCAGTCAGGCATTTGTTGATCTTCTCTCCTTCAAAGTCCTCGCCCTTTTCACATGAAAATAGAATCTGTTTGTCGTTCGCAGAGGATATTATTGTCGCTCCAAAAGCTTCAGCCAAAGGAGCAAGAGCGGACATGTAAATATTAAAAAGTGTCCAGCTCAGAGTGGAACCCTGGGGGACACCCGCCTTCAGAGGAGGGATGGGTGCGGCGAAAGGAGGGGACCAGACCTCTTGGAATCTATCCTCAAAAAGGAGTAGAAGGACTTAAGTACTGGGCCACCCAGGCCGCACTCCTGTAATATGTGCTGTAGTCGGTCGTGCGGCACGGTACCAAGAGCCGCTGAGAGATCCAGCAAGATCAACAACGCTTTCCATCCTTTATCCAGCTTCTCATTGATAGACTCAGAAATTTCAAGCAGCACTGCCTCTGTGCTGAAATTAGATCTAAAGCCAGACTGGCTCTAGCGGAAAAGATTGGGACTTTCCACATAGCCCGTGATGACCGAGTTCAAATATTTCTCTAGTACTTTGGAGAAGAACGGGAGGAGCGAGATCGGTCTATAGTTGGATGCCACTGAGGGAAATCTATTGTTCTGTTGAAAACTGTATTAAACAACACATACCCAACTCACACCAACTGCAGCCAATTGACAGACCCCATTCAGGGGGAACAGGACACACATAGGCTACTTGGCCCAACCGTGGTGGTTGAGGTTGTTTACCATTGGTGTCCTGGGGTCTGTCACTAATGGCTCTGCAAAGAGCAAGCAGTCAAAGACCTTTTAGGGAGGTATTGTGAAGGCCAAGAGGTCAAAACTCAACAGGCACAATAACGTATTGCCCAGGCCATTGCGTGCCTTTTATGTAAAAGTAAACACTATAATCTAACATCAGAACCATATACTAATCCAGTTGATGGGACCATCGTACAGGGCTATATTCTAAGATGCTTAAGAGTCAGGCACTCCACCTCCCCGCCCACTTCTAATATCTTGTCTCCCTTTTAGGGTGAGGATCCTATGTCTACAATCCCCTACACAGTATGGCTGAGTTATCAATCAGGCACAGTTGCAGATAGCATCAAATACTCTCATTGGTCAAATGTTCAACAACTATAACCCATCTGACAAAGGTTTCAAACATGTGCGCCAGACCTGTGCTAACCAGATTCTGGGTCTAGGTGCAGACTAAGCTGTGCATTAACCTGCTGGTTACTGATGTAGTTAGAGCAGTGTGGCAGATGTGGTTCAGGCTTCCACATTCGCAGTGGAGGCTCATCTCTTGTGGGGGCCATGGTGACAATTTTGCCTCTGAACAGTGTTTACAGGGTGAGATTGGTGAGACAGGTCTGTGCAGGAACCCTCATCTTTGGCAGCAGTGGCCTTCCCAGCTGATTGCAAACAGGGATTCAGCTTAGGTATTTGTGGCCCCCAGGCCACAAATATCTGCTTTGGTAAGCATCTGGCAAGTGCAGCATCCATGCCGAGCAGGTCTTTCCCACTTCAGCTGTAATGAGGCTTCTCTCTCTCCAGCCCGGTCAGCACCAGTCTTTGAACCCTCAGTGGACTGTTGGGTGACACACCAATAGTTGAGTTAAAAATCTTTGACTGGCTCACCCTGGAACCACATAGAAACCCTGGTGGGCCTCTCTTGGTTCTCTCTCTGGATTAGTCAGCTTTATAAAGGGGCCCATATGCCGGGAACACACAGGGCTTCGCCTCCTGGACAGTCTCTCCTCCTGCAGGGCCAGGCTCTTTCCTTCCCTAGCACAGCAAGGATGCAGGCTTCCAGCCATTTCAGGCAAAAAGAGCAGACTTCAGGTGGTCAGAAGGGCTGCCAGGCAGGCACCAGCTATGTTTGCAAAGCAGCTCTTTGAATACTCTGTGGAGGAATCCCTTCTTTGTTCAAAAAGAACTTGAGACTGGAACAAAGAGGGGTGGTTTGGATTTCACTTTTGTATATATTTTCAAGACAGGGGAGGTAATGTGGCTCCACTGTGCCTCAGAACTTGTTTTTGTTTTAAAATGTAATTATTAGGTTACTGCTCGGACATCTCTTTTGTGCAAAGTCATGATTCTTACAAAAAGTACCGATGGGGCTGGCACCAAACAGGATATCAGCACAGTGAAGCTGTCATCAGCCTTCCTTTTAAAAAAAAAAATATTTTTATTAGTCAGAACCAGTAAAGACAAGCGCCAAAATACAATAATATTGCACGATAAAAAAAACACTTTCATATATGACACATTCTCATAACGAAAAGAGAGTAAAAAGTATAAAGTTAGAGGATAATTAAGACGATTGAGAAGTTCATAAAAAAGAATATATTATATAAGCGGAGGGAAGGGAGAGAAAACAGGACATAGTTTAATCGTAAAAGAAAGCAGAGACAAATGGTTCAACGACGCACTGAGCAAACCCCCCTCCTCCAGTTAGTGATAGGCTGCCAAATCGCCTTGCCACGCATTGCGGATTTTCGCCCTCTTGTGGCATAGATGGCTGTTTCCTGATTAAAGACACCAAGGAGGCGAGCTAACCACATTTGGAAGCTAGGTGGATCTGAGTCTTTCCACTGTGCTGCCAGTATTACCCTGAGGACTGCAGAGCCTATAAAGAGCATGGCCTCTTCGTGACTATTCAGGTTGAGTGTATTATCAGTGCCTAATAGATAGAGGGTGGGTGAGTCGGGTATTTTATGGCCAAACACTTCTTCCCAGAATTCAAAGATCATTTTTTTTAATTATTGTTAGTTAGTCACTGAACATATGTATTAGTGTTGCAGGGCCTTTAAGACATCTAGGGCATTGATCGTTCTCCCTTTTGCCCCAGGCATAGAGTTTAGCCGGGGTAAAATATAGATTGTATATAGTTTTATAAGTCTGGGCTTTTAAACTAGCTGACATAAGTAAGCGTGATGATAGCAAAGGCTCAAATCAATGGCTACGTTTGGGTTGTCAAGTTTATCTGCCCAGACAGATTCTATATGATCTAAATCGTCTGGTAATTTATCCAGCAGTTGGCCATAGATTTTACCTATTCTTGTGTTTTTTTTACCTAGGGTATCTATGAATTCAATTCTCCCCAAGTTGATGTTGGGGGCCTTGCGTTTAAGCATAGTGTGAATCTGTATAAATTTAAAGTAAGGCCCATTTGGTAGGTCAAATTTTTGTTGTAAGTCTGCAAAAGTCGAAGCCTGATTCCCCTCCAAAATGTCCCCTACTGAGATAATTCCTGCGGATTGCCATTTTTTTGAGAAGGCGTCATTCCCTAGCTCGGGCAGTAGGTTAGAGTGCCATAGAGGAGAATATCTAGTAAGCTATGGGATATGCATGTATTTGGTTGTTCTTAGCAAACTTTTCCAAGCACTGGGGATGATTTTGAACGTATTCTTTTTATAATAGCTTCTCTCCACTTGCAGCAGAAAAAGACCTTTTGCTTTTTTGCCTAGGGACAGCTCATAAATAGATGGGAGTGGTGCCGCATTGAGATTCTCTGGGCTAGGATTAGCATAAAGAAGCAGGGCCATCTGTTTGAGAAATGAAGCCCAGAGGTAAAACAAAATATTTGGAACCGCTAATCCTCCTTTGTTCTGGGGTAGTGACAGAAACTTCAATGATCTTCTGATTTTACCCTGTTGCCACATAAATTTAGACATAAAAGTTTCTAGTAGTTTGAGGACCTTCTCATCCGGAATCAAGGGAATAGCTCGAAATAGATAAAGCACCCTAGGGAGAATATTAATTTTTAAAAAGTTCCCTCTGCCAATTATTGATAGCTGTAGGCTATTTACCCGATCTAGATCTTTCCTTATAGTATTAAGGGCTCATAGTTGAGTTTCGGGATTTGTGAGACATCAGGGCTTATGGTGACCCCAAGGTATGTAGCTTTATCGGTTTTCCTACGGTCGTTACAGATGACATTATCCGTACACAGCACAATTGTTTTTTCCTTATTTAGTGAATACCTAGAATATAGGCCGTAAGCTTGTGTTACTGCCTCTATTTCATAGATTGCCTCGGAGGGGTTAGGTGTTATTACCGCAATGTCATCAACATAAGCCAATACTTTAGTTTCAAATTGGTTAATCACTATAGGTGTGATTAGAGGGTTCTCTAAAAGTTTCAAAATTAAAGGATTTATAAAAAGGGCAAATAATATTGGAGAACAGGGACAACCTTGTTGCGTGCCTCTGGATATTCTAATTATACTAGATTTGGAGCCCATTATTTTTAATTTTGCCTTCGGTTCAATATACATAGCCATTATGGATTTCACAAATTTGGGGCCGAAATTACAGTGGGTCAGTACGGCCCATATAAAATTCCAAGACACCCTGTCAAAGGCCTTCTCGGCATCCAAGAGAATCATCGACATCTGGCCCCCCGTTACAGACATTATATCAAACAGGGAGATAACTCTCCAAGTGTGGCCGGTCGTGCCTTTGCCGGAAATGAACCCATGCTGCCAGGGGGAGACCAGATGTTCGATGACCCGGCCAAAACGGATAGCCATTATTTTAGCATATAATTTGGAGTCAGAATTGATTAGAGAGATTGGGCGATAGGATGATAGCTGATCGAGAGGTTTGCCCTTTTTTGGAAAGATAATTATATTTGTTTCACGCCATGACGTAGGGGGGAGTACCATTCCATTGAATCCCTAAAAATAGATCGAGTATAAGTGGACCCAGAGTAAGATTAAGGATTTTGTATAATTCAAGGGGGATCTTATCCGGGCCCGCCGCTTTCCCCGAGGCCAGTGAAGACAGGGCAAGCTGAACCTCTATAAGTGTGATTTCTTTCTCCAGGTCTTCTCTGATATTATCGTTTATAGTCTTACTTCCCTCTGGATGCTCAAGAAGATTGTTCAGAAACAGGTCAGAGTCAGGCCTGCTACTTACATTATCGTCTTGATAGAGGATCTGGTAGTATTGTTAGAAAGCGCTGATTAATCCGACGTTTGTGTTAGCGTTCGCCCTCCTTATTGTATATTTGTAATGGCATTATAGGAGATTTGTTGACGTGTATGTAGTGCGAGTTGTTTGCCCACCTTCTCCCCATTCTCATATACTTCTTTCCAATGTGTTTTATACGTCTCGGCAGCTTTTTGAGTCAAGCCAGAGTTGAGCTCAGTTTTTAAGACCAGCAGGAGATACATAGCTAGTTTCCCATTTTCCCCTTGTGCTATTTGCGCAATATGTTCTTCCTCCGCTCTGGCTAGGTCGCCCAGTTTCTAATGATATTCCATGCTATTTTCTTTCTGTAATCCTTGTTGGCTAGCAGCTTCCTATCAAAGGTCCAGCTTCTGCGCTCTCTTTTAGTGGATGTAATATTAACTGTGAGGGTTAATGCATTGTGGTCGGAGATAATTTTGGGTTCTTTAATAATTGTGGCATTGTTGGCAAGATCATTTGTAGTGAATAAATAATCAATCCTAGCATATTTGCTATGGGGGCAGGAATAGTAAGTGTAACCAGGGTCTGGGTAGTTTTTAAGCTCCCATATGTCGCTTAAGCCAAGACTGTTGCAAAGTCTACTAATCGCTTTAAAAACTCGTGGCTTACGGCCCTTATAGTGGGGGTGTGTATGGGTGGTTGAATTGAGGGCCTAGCGAGATGTTTAGGTCGCCACATAATATAAGAGGGTCTTGTATGGCTGCAAGTTCGAGCTCAAGTGTGTCAAATATAGTAGGATCGTCTTGATTAGATCCGTAGATAGAGCAGATAGTGATGCCGATGCCCAATTTAATAATTACCCATCTGCCTTGAGTGTCTACTAGTTTTATGGGTGGGTTGACCAAGAAAAGTTTTAGCCAGCACTGCTACCCCTCTAGTATTAGATGTTTGTGTAGTATATGCTAATAAGTTATATCCCCTAGTTTTAAGAAGCTGTCTTTTATGCCAGGGCAAGTGCGTCTCTTGAAGGCAAATAATGTCTGCCGGGTTTTGGTATATTATCTCGCTCAGCCGTTGACGCTTATCTCTATCTAAAAGACCTGAAACATTCCAGGTTCGTATAGTTAACTTCCCCATACTCGTATGTTTTGTAGCCTAAAATGTGCCTGTATCCTCGACTCCCATTGAATGTATGTTTGTTCTGACTTAATTTTAGTTTTGATTACATTATTCCCTGAGAATAGTATTGATAAAGTATATGAAGTGAAAATTGGTTTGATTCTGGTTCTGTTTTTAGATTTTTTGTTTTTAACATACTCCCCCACCCACCCCCCCTCCCCCCAGCTCCCAATGAGACGCCCTGGGTCATAGGGCACCCAGGTGTAGGCGTCAGTAAGGACAGTACGTCGCAGCATGCTCCGTGGCCTGATCAACAGAATGTACATTTCGGGGAAACAAAATACAGATAAGCTACTTCACTTTGTTGTCAACCCAACCCAAATTTAAGAGGTGAGATACTTTCCCCTTCTATCAAGTCTTTTAATGCTGTACTGCCGTTGTCTAGGCCGCTGGCGTGGATAGTCCCTTTTTGTTTTTATTATATATATATATATATATTTTTTTTTTTTTAATTTTTTTTTGGTCTGTTCTTAGATGCTTTTGCGTTATTTTCATGCATTTCCCTTGGCTGTCTCTGTAATTTCTTTCAGATAGGATTCGGCCTGGATTTCGCTTATAAAGCTTTTTGTCGTCCCCTTGTAGATGACTTTAAGACGTGCCGGATTTTGTAGGAACACAGTTGCTCCGATTTTCTCAAAAGGGGTGAACAATTGCCTCATTCGCCATCTCCGTTCTACTGTGGCGTGCGCGAAGTCGGGGCGCGCGAAGAAGGTAAAACCCTTGAATTCTTTCTTATTTGAGGGTCTGGCAATATCGTAGATTGTCTCCCTTAAGATGAAGTTCCTGAAGTTGACCAATATTGCTCTCGGGTATTGTGGGGTTTTATGTGCGCGTTTGGGGAGTACCAGGGGGAACCGATGGGCACGCTGGATCTCGTTGTTCATATCCCAGGCTTGGAGTTCGGGAAACAATGTTTTTAGAAGATTGACCATGAAGCACCGTGGATCAGTTCCCTCCGCGCCTTCGGGGATGCCGAAGAAGCGCAGGCTGTTTCTCCTGCCTCTGTTCTCGAGGTCTTCTACCTTTTGCATCAAGTCTTTGATAACTCCTTCATGTTCTTTTTCCTGCGCTTGAAGTTTGGTGACATCACACTCAAGATTTTCTGTGCGAGTTTCAACAGAGGCCATTCGATTAGAGATATCAGAACATGTTTGGCCAACTTTTTGAACAGCGCCTTAAAGTTTTTGTATAGCCGCATGATTCCTGTTGCTGTCCATTTTGACATCTTTGTGAAAGAGTTTGATCGAATTAAATACCTCGCTCAGAGATGGCTCGGTTGCATTTCCATGTCCGTCAACCTGCGCTTATTTTTGTACTGGGATATTTTCCTCTGGTAGCCCCATAGTGCGCAAATGTGCTTCGAGTTCTCTAGGGTTCTTTGATATTGAGTCATTATGTGTGTAGCTTTGTCTTTCTTTAGGTCGCTCCGCATTGCTCCCAGGATCTGTGGTTTCGTCGTATGATGACTTGCGGTGCCTTCTGTGTCTTCTTTTTTTTTTTTCAGCCTTTTCTTTGGGGTAGGATTTTGACAAGGCGCCCCTAATTTCCCTGGGAATGTATTGTCGGGGACCTCCAAGGTTGTTACTGCTAGCTTAGTGCTTGAGCTTCTGTCATCTTCCTCACCGGCCTCACTTGAGTCAGTGATCACACTAGAGATAGATACTCCTGTCTCATAGATGTCCGAGTCAGACTCTTCGGCGGATGCTTTGGACTCTAGGAGTAGTTTTCTATTCGGTGCGGAAGTTTGTGCCAAGGCGGGAGAGTGTTCAGGTCTCAGGGGTCCAGTTGGGAGTATAGGCGGGAGCTCTCTCACATCGTGTGTGATTGTAGGTGAGGTTGTATTTTCAATTACTTTTAGATTTACACTTTTTGTTGGTTTGACCAGCCCTTCCTTGGTTATTGGCGTACATATGGTAGTAATCCGTGGCTGAGAGTCTACCTGTTGTCCTGTGATTTTAGCAGCCGCGTTCAGGTTTTTAATAGTCTATAATCTCCTCGCCTTTTTGGCCATTAGCTCCAGATTGTCGTTGTCATTGTCGTTGTCTGGTTCGTTGGTTGCCATTTCTCTGTCTATTTCCTTTGCATTCTCGCTGCTCTTCATTTTATCCTTGTCTTTAACTTTATCAATGTTTCTTTCCAGTTTCTTATCCGAGATCTTGTCTGTGCTTTTTTCCGTGTTTTTATCTTTATTTTTCTCCTTGCCTTTATGTTTGTCAATAATGCTGCAGTTGCCGCTGTCTTTCTCCTCAAGGTTTTCTTTGGCCTTGAACCCTCTAGTTTCCGGTCGTCGCTGTGGATCTTTTACTTTTTGGACATTGTTAGAGTTTTCATTCTCAAGAGCTATTTTTCGGGGCTCTACAGGTGCTTCTGGATCGCCTGGATGAATAGCTGGTTCGGTTATTTGTTCGGATACTTGCGCAGGTGCTTGTCCCCCAGCGCCGGCCCCATCTCTAGCGAGATCCGTCATGACGTATATCTGACTATGGCTTTGACTTTGACGTCGAACCAAAACTTGAGCAGGAGCTTGCCCTCCCAGCTGTGTCTGAGTCCGTCTTAGCGTTCTTGCTGAGAATGTTGTAGTTGTTGTTATGGTTACAATGGGGAATTTAGAAGGTTTTGGGACACTTAATACCAATGTTGTCCCTACTGCCACTGATGTTGTTGGTGCAGCTCTGGTATTTTTTAAGAATATTTCTGAGTCTTGAGCAGCCCGGCCTCTTGAGGCGAGTCTTTGGTTTGACTCTTGCCAGCACCAGAAGTAGCTCGGTACTGGTCCAGCTGGTCAGGCTTTGACATAAGCTTTTGGCCAAGTTGCCTGGAACGTCCTTGGTTTAGCCTTCAAGGAGACAGACACATGAGTGCCTGTTATTGGTGTCCAAACAGCCACCCCCCCAGCTTGTGAAATGACCGCTGTCACAGGCCTTGCGCCTTACGCCAATGTCTCAAGCCAGAGGCCCAATTTGCTTGTTCTCTTGCTCACTGCTCGTTGCTATTGGCCCCTGTTTTTTTTTTTTTTTTTTTTTTTGGGGGGGTGGTGGCCCCTTTGCCCTTTGCCTTTTGCCTAGTACACGTACCGCCAAGACCAAGTCTGAGTACCAAATACCCCGAGCAAGTCCCGATCACCGTATCCTACCGCACTGTAGCACAGATAGCGAAAACTTGTTATGTGCTCAATTCGGCTTTCCCTTGACTTGACTTTGTTTGCTTTTTTTTTCCCTTTCATTTTTTTTTTTTTCATATAGACACAGTAAGCACAAACACCACCGCAGGACCCTACTATAAGGCTGTCAGGCTGTGCAGTGTCGTCCCTCAGTACTGATCCCTGCACTCTTCGGTAGATCGGATATGATACCGCACTATGAGCCTTTAAATCCTCGTGCCTCAGGGTTTGCAGATGACGAGGGAATAGGCCACGACCAGGCCGGCCGAGTGTTTGATGGAGTTGAAGTTGTGACGCGCAGCCTTCCTAAAGCAGTAATTGGAGAGAGACAAACTGTCAGGCCTTCCCTAGCAAATTTCTCACCAGGAACAACTGAAACTGCGCCCCGCCCCGGACGCCTATCATCTAACAAATGGCAGTGCTCAGGAAGAACTAATCAGCCCCCTTTTGCTATCAAGAGCCACTTTGAATTTCTAATGGAAGCCTTGTCTCCATCCTTCCTCACTTCAGTGTCTAGGTCTCCACTGTCTAGCTACAGGAATGTAGGCAATACACTTCCACGGTCCGAGGAAGCTGCACTCTTCCTCTCATCTTGCGCCATGTTAGACCAAGGGCATCCAAAATGTATCCCACTGTCTACAAAACCAAGGCTCACACAATATCACAAGTGTTACACACAGAACGCAGATCCACACCGTCAACATGAACACAGGATGTCAGCCCATGGTTCTGGGTTTCACATAACAGATGAACTTTTATATGAGGAGACATTAGTCTCACACCTCTAATATAGTGGGAAAAGAACTGGTAACACTAAAGATTCACAAAGCATGGTAAGCTGCCATCACTGCTTTTTGTAATGCATTAGTCCAATGCCTACTATAAAAGCATGCTTTGTGTGCCACTTCTGGTCACAGAACAGATTCAGGACCTTGCATTAGCATGGCCAGACCTAGGTCCTTTGCATATAAGCCAGATTAGGGTGATGTCAGGGCCAAAACAAAAGTCAGGATAAAGGTTTCACATGTAGTTGAACACAAAGGACAGGGGTACACAACTGTATGGCATGCAGTGGACTTGGCAGTCTCAACACAAGCCAACAACCATGAGAACAATCCCATTTCCTTCAGCTGAAAAACCACAAGGAGCAGACAACTGAGTCAAGAAACAAAGTCTTTGGTCTAGCACAATATTATACAACATATTGTAGACTTCCACCTGCTCATCGGCTTGCGGAAGCCAAGCGAATAAGAGTGTGTAAAACTTTATAAATAAATAAATAAATAATGAGAAAGTAAGCTACTGCATGGAAGTTCATCGATTAGGCGTACAGGTCATTGACTTGCTGCCAGTAAAGGCAGCAAGAACTAGGAAAGACTTTAGAGAGCTGTTTGACCACTTGCACGAACAGAGAACACCATGATAGCCAAGTAGCGAGAGATACCACATTCACTCGTACTGTCTCATAACAAGCTTAAACTTAGATGCGTTGTGTATAATGCGAGTCGTCTTCAAAATTCACCAGATCTGAACAATATACTATCTCAAGAGGTGAAAGGGGTTTTAGAAACAAAGACTCACTACAACACGAAACCATGTACTTCAGGACATGCCTCCTCTCCTTAAGGAAAATCATTAATAATTCCACTAAGCACTTAAACCACCATTCTCCTCAGAAGCTTCCATCCACTGAGAATCAAACTTACCCTCCAAGCCTATAAGATCTTTAACACAAATTCAGCTCGTCTCTAGTCTTACACATTCATCTGCAGTTTTGGACCTCAACTAATCCAATTCTTTTCCGTTGATGCAACGCTATATGCTGATTATTTGTGGTGTACTTGTCATCAGTTCCATGTTAAGCGCACTAATACTACTTACTGGTGCAAGTAGGCTAAAACTGTTAATTAAAATGGTTCAAAAGGCTCAGGGAAAAGGATGTCTGGGTTGGGAGCATGAGACAAGTCATAGGATGTGTGTGATGATACAGTACAACTCGAAGACTTTGAAGTTGCACCAGAGAACCACTAGAATAGTAAAAGAGAAGCTTGTAATCAAAAGAATGAACAGACCCACTACGGATGCAACCAAGACTTAAAATGTGTCTGTCCAGTCACAGTTAACTCTCAGAGAACAATAGGGTCTTACTGCCACTATCAGTCAGGTTGAGATTCTGCAGCCCCTAACCAAAAGTTATGTAACAATCTTGCCGAGTTGTTTTTCTCAAACACCCAATAAAAAGCAATTTAAAAAAGAAGTCAATTTAAAGTTTACAACCAACTAATATGGAACAAATCAAACAGAACACTTTTTCTATATCCAGGCTAGCTATGGTTAGCCTGGGTAATATATAGTAATGCCAATTCCTATATAACCCTTCTTGCCCATACTAATAACATTATACTCTGCGGTCGGCAAGCAACTATGGCTTAATCATCTTCCACTCACACAAGACATATATGCTATAGGTTGTGTATATCACCCAGCACTGTAACAAACAATAAAACAGCCATCACCATCTGAACAGGCATGGGATATCTGAAGGGATCTGTCACATACTGCCGGCCAACCAGAGAACTCTAATCGAGTCCACCACAGCAGTTAACAACCAGGTACACACTATGGCTGCATCTTTCCATCTCACAATGACATTCGTACATGGGATGATAGTAACAAAGTCCATCCCAGCAGATCACCTTCAGCATTTCTCACTGCCTGCTTAGGGCCAAACACGTTAAACAAAATATCAGATTGGACAACACAGTAGCCAGCTAAATAGACTATGATCAAAGGAAATAACACAAAGGGACCTGCATGCCACTCAAACCTGTCATCTTACTAAAATCCATAAACTATGCATCACTCATGCCTCTTCATCCACCATACTGCTAAGTGCTGAGTCCATTAACATGATAACTGCACCCCGGCGGTCACCAAACATGACATGGGAATACTTCCCACATAAAATCAAAAAACCGAGACAACATCCTTCCAAATATACACCCTACATGGCATAGCTTGCTGACCATGTAAGCAACTACTTCAGTGCCCCACATAGGGGTAGTGTTACATAAATGCTGCAATACACAAAAATAGAACTGTCATTGAATGTTCCTTCTCTACCCTAAGAACACACCACAGATGACAGGAACATACCATATATAACGTGGAACTTAATTTAAGCAATACAAACCCTCAGCCTATAATTAAACTACTAAATACAATCATAACATCATACCATGAACATGCCAGAGAAATGAATGCATATGCTGACATCCCCCTTACAGGTGTGCTTTCTGATCCCTTTTTTTGAGACAGTTTCCTTGATCGCGATTCCATTGACCACCATGTTGGAGGGAAAAGCTATAAAATGCAGCATCCTTGTGCACCGCTCAAACAAGAGTTGATTTAAACATCCTTCCAACTCTTAGATGCTCATAAGTATCTTCTCGAGTTCCCGGAAGATGATCAAAGCTGTGTGTTTTTGCAGTATTTTATGAACTCCACATATACCTCTTCGCTGGAAATATTCATCTAGCAGTTGCAAACTGGTTTGAATGTGTCAATGAATGTTCCGGAGCATGCTTTGCCTGACCTATAGTCAACATACATATCTGGGGGGGTCAAACAATATAAGGTAAATGAGTTTTCGAAATATCCAAAGGTGGAATTAGTCAAAATCATCTGAAATGAAACTGGGGTTCCCCTTGTGTAGAAAATCTTGGTCTTCCTTCATTCTCGCACTTGTCTGAGTGCAGCATCACTGCACATGGCGTGCATGTGAATGTAGTCATTATTTAAAAGGCTGGCCTGGAAATGTCCCATACAACTTGACAGCTCTTAAAAAAGAGCATGAGTTGTGTGGCAACATTTTTTGTACCTGGCCAATGAATATCTCCATCAATGGAGAATGAAGTAATACTGCTTTAAAATAACCACCTTCCCACCAAATCCAGGGAGAAGCCTAGAACCTTTCCACACAAGCGGCAGAAATGAAGACAGAACAATGAATGAAACACTGCAATGGCACTGTAACTTTTTATTGTGCAGAGTACTAAATTACAAAGTTGACTGATCATTCAAGATTTGAACAAATGTCCTCGTAAAAGGTAATGTGCACAGGACACTCTGCACGGTTTTCATTTAATGAACAAAAGCACCTTCTTTGTAAAAGATATTACATATTTCATCACAAAAGGTAAACAGGCAGTTCTTGCTCTCGGAGCTCATTTTCAGATTTCTGCCATGCTATACAGCAGTTCTGAAAATTAAACCTTTTGTGTTGAAGCTTAACTCACAAATGCAAAATACATATTTTTCTTTGAACTAGTAAAATCAAATATATCAATCGTGCCAATAAAGTTATGCTGAACAACATGATAAAATCTTCCCATTTACAGAAACGAAAAAGCTTGTATGCTTTTCTTCATATTTGAAATCTGTGAACATGTCATCCCTTCATTTGTGTTCCGAAATTTACCTGTGGCAGGCTCATTGTACCAGAAATAATATTTGTGCGCCATGTCATGTTAAATAATAAAAAACAGCCGTGTTTGGCTTTATTTCTAAAATAAAATTCCAGTTACAAATGTGCAGTTAAAAATGTCACATATATCCCATTTCTGCTCTAATATTTAAATAATTGATGATATCTAGTGCAAAGATACTTGGAGCATGTAGGCCTTGCCTTCAATAGACACTACAATTGACAGCACATGAGAATGATAATCAACAGCAACAACACACACTGAGGAATACAACAAGGACAGTGCCCTCGTTGACTACCAAGAGATTGTGCCAGACCAGTTTAAGGCAAGAGTTCCTCTAGTTAAAGCTGGTAAGTGATAAAGAAAAGGTATAGTTAAGACCTTGGAGATGCCTGGGTCGCTGCTCCTTTGTACGACAGACCCGCCCCTTCAATGTTATGGCCGCCCGCGGCGTATTCAATATTGCCAAGCCCAGCCAGGAGAGTGCAGTGGAGGATGTCGTCAGAGTGACCGTCCGGTTTGGTTGAGTGGAAGCCAGGAGTGGACTCGGACAGGCTGCCTGAATTAACCGGGTGCCGGTGGCAAACCAAAAATAATTGCTGCGACGGGTGGCTCAAGGCAGCGAGTCAGTTACCGATGCTAGTCATGCAGAGCTGCGGCTGCCTGGCTGAAGATCTGATCATCATGAACAGAATTTAGTAAGTAACGTAGTTACTATCACTTCTCATCCCCATCCGAGGTCTGTCAGTGTACTACTTTAGTGTCCTTCCATTTCTGGTGCTTTGCAGCAGTTTTAAGATCTTCTTAGTTTCTCGTTGCTGAAACTGGTGCAATTTCTGATATCTATATGTTTCCCTCATCTTTATTGCTCGATTTTGCCCGGGAGAAAGTCTCCCACATAGTCGTTAAAATGTCACTCATAATTACACAGAAATTATGAAAATGTTGTACATAGCAATCTGAAACCTTGGCAGTTGTGTACAACGAGAGGACACTTGGACACAATCTCCCTTCGGGGCTGGAGCAACAGTTCTTTTGAATGCACAGCTGATTAAGCAAGCATATGGGGGTCAGGTCCAACTGTGCTCAAGTTGCACCGTTGGATAGTTGCAGCGTTGGGTGGACAGACCCTCAGAGGCTACAGACAATTTTAGGCTTGTTTGGAAATTAAACTCAGATTGCAGTAAAGTTGAGCGTTCATAGTAAACGATCGTGCTCTACCAAAATCTGCGGAACGGCATGAGGAGCCACCATTTTAGTGTTTCTTTACCTTTTTAAATGACACTTTGCTCACTTGGAGCACGAGAGTCAGTTTTAATCTTTACAAACGAAACCCAGCCAGCTTCAATCTTCGCTAATAAAAAGAGAGTTGTCAAATATGTCAATTCTCACCTATAAGTAAACCACCAAGAGTTTCTGTGAACACACCAGCTGAAAGATGGAGTGGTGGGAATGTGCAACAAATGGGTGGGAGGTGCAAGGAGCCAACATGCACTGGAAAGGAGAAGCAGGAGGGAGCAACAGGGGCAGACCCACAGGGCAAAGAGGGAGAGGTGGGAGCAAGCAACAAGGAGTGGACATACTGGGGGAGGGAAAGGGGACATGGCAGGAAGAAGCAACAAGGTGCCGACAGAGAGGAGTGGCAGGGAAATGTAAAATAATCCCTCAGGCACTGCAATGCAAGCACTCCATAGGAGGCAGAAGGAAACACAAAAACAGCTAATAGCATAAAGTGAAAGACACATCTCCCCTGGGATGAATGACAATGTCTCCATCCAGAGGCTGACAGTAGCTGCTCTATCTAAGCAAATTGCTTACCGTAAGCAATACAACTGTGGTGTTAAATCCAGAGCTAAAAAAGCGAGAAATGTGTGGGAACCATTTATACAGTGTGAGCGGAGTTCTCAATGTCTGTTATTTTCTAACAGCATGCACACATTCGTAGATTCTCTGAACCAAATCAGAGCATTCTCGAATTTGCAGGTCTACAAAGGACACAGGCAGTTAGTATTCAGGGAATTTTCCTACGGTTACATGTCATGTGCTCAAGGTTAGAAAAAAGCAGAAAAGGTTTCACATCAGCACACAGGTACTAGGCAGCTGTGTGTAAGCGAGTGTATTGTGGACTAAAAGCATGTGTGCATGACAAGTCAACACAGTACTTTCAAGGCAGGAGTGCCCATGAGAACCAGCTGTGGATCACCTCACCTTCTGTACTTGCAGCAAGTTTAAAAAAATGTTTCATGGATACAAGGCTCTGCCTTAGAAAAGATCTCATTACTTAAAAACGCTATTTAAAAAAAATATGTTTTACTGGCTAATATAGTCCAAAAACTGCCCTAAAAAGCAAATGCAGCATTCAAGTCTGAATGGAGTCTTCTTCTGTGGCTACCAGGAAGAGACTGTTTCTTCCCCTACTCCTTGTTCAATGCTGTGTCTTCAACAGAAATGAACTCAATAGCACAGGGAACTGCCTCCTCTTCCTCTTCCATCTTCAGTCCAGTGTTATCGATTCCAGGGTCCTCCTCTTGCGCTACAGGCTCAGCACTATATGTTGGGGTGGAACAATACAGAAGAAATCCAACCATGATGATAACGAAAGCTAAGATATACAGTCCAGAGAACTGAAAGCAAGAAAAAGACACAAACACATGAGTGTTATGCACAGAATGAGGACTGCAAAATGAAATACTAAAATCACAAGCACACTTTAAAGCCATCCAGTTTTCATATCAGTGACCTTTCGTGGTCATGGCACAAACAGTGGTTTGAAATGTTAACCTATAGCATCAATTATCAACATGATGATGGGTAAACAATGATACAGCACATCACCCTTTCTCTGAAAAAGATCGCAATAATGCAAATATCACAACCTGAACCAGTTATCCATGACTTAAAACAATTATTGATTGTTGGTCCGGTCCAAAAATCAATCTATATGTTTATGGCTGCAATTCCTTTTTTTAACCAAAGATTAACCTTCAGCACCATAAACTGTACAGCAGGACACTTCTTCGAGTGTCACTGCTTTTAGCTGAAGCATGCATTCAAAATACTAATACATTGTCTTTTTTAAGTGTATCTTTTTGTTGTTTGTTGGCTGGGTTATAACACCGCTGTAGGTGGATGGGGTACTATGTGTTTTGAATGTAGTTGTGGAGAAGCAAAACAACCATTGCTGTAAGAGGTTAAGAATGACGCAATTGTGTGCTGGGGAGGACTGGGAGAGGTAATGGCATGGAGTGATGCCTCTGTGCTGGAGTTGGAGTCACAGTGCTAGGAAGTGGTGGTGGTGTTCTAAAAGATGGTTTCAAAGTACTGGGGGGATACCTTGGGGCGTGTTGGGATGGTGTTGCAGCACTACGAGTGTTGCTCCTGTGTGAACAAGATAATTCACAGTCCCCCTATAGGTAGGTGCTAGTATTTGTAGAGCGCAAACCTAGCCCGAGAGCTGATTGGTACCCAGGAAGACGCAATTTCTCAGGGAAGGTCAAAGGTAGATCATCAGGTCAGGAGCAGTGCTCCTTGCCCTTATAAATCTGTTTCATATGTATTTTTTTCTGAATTGTAGGAGAGTTGGTGTTGATCTGATGTCACTAGGGATGCTGTTCCAGATCCTGTGAGCATCAGGAGAGAAGGCTTGTTTTTTTGTCATTGCAGAGTCTTTATGATGTAGAATGTAAAAGAAGTGTAGTGCCTCACAATACTTCTGTAAACTCTTACAACAATACAATAATTCATTGTTTACACTGTCTAGTCTTTATAAAAGACAACTAGGGAAAACATTTAACTGAATATCGCTCGGGCAATACCTACACTATTCCTAATCTAGATACCTTCTCTATCATAGTGTGTTTACATTTTTACACAAAATGATAAATGGCGAATTAAACTAAAATAGATAAACCTATTTACACCAATAGCCTATTTCTGAGTAGAAACCATCCAATTACTGGTACACTAGAATGACCCTAGACATACATCAGCATCGTATAATTTTGGTCAAATCACATAACAAGATATGCACTGCAGGTTCTCCTTAACCACCACTTAGCAAAAGCAGTGCAACAACACAACCAAACATGCATGCCATTGTAACCCTACAATGGACACTCGTCAACTAATTTGTCTCTAGGGTTAATATTTGGTCTTGACATCTTGATCACCCTTCAAGAAATCTATCTGCTGTAGCCTCACAGTTTTAACTTCACAGATTATGCTTTGGAAGCATTCTTGGGTCTCATCTAGTATTTGTAGCTGAGGTCTATTCGCACACCTCCTAAACAGTGTTCGCTCCACATCTACAATCATTGTGGGTCACTCCTCGACTGTTAATTCAACTGTGAGGCACACATGCTCTCTTCCTGATTCTCCATGGAGTCTGGCAGCCAGTCTTTAGCACACAAACTTCCACAAGAACGATTTTCAACTTAAAACGTTCTACCCACTTAGTAGGAAGCGGTACACTCTTTGAGTCCATTCAAGATGAGTGTAATAGACCTCACAGGAAAATAAACTGGGATGCACACTTTCAAAACAAGGAACATCATTAAAGTTCAAGATCTCCAGCATAGAGGAGTCAGCAAGAATGTTCCCAGCATTAAGATTTACCTATTGTGTCCTTGTTCTATCTTAAACTTGGCCTCACTTTAGTGCAATGGTGTTTGGAGGCACATGGAGTCTGAGAGCTTGCTTTGTGGCTGTGGAGTCCTGGTGGTCAGGAGAGAATGAAGGACCAGTAAACTGTATATCCTACAACAGACTTAAAATGAGCAAAGCCCCATACTTAGCTAGCATCGTCGAAAGAGTCATTCAAACTTCATTCAGTTTGCAGTGTACTGTAGTTACAACAAACAGACAGTGGGAAGATGATTTTCAGTCCATAAAGACTTTGATACTTTGCGGTTACATCAGGCGACCAGTATGCTGCAACCACCCAAGAAAGCAGCAATCTCCCTAGCGTTCTCAACCACCTCCTCTTTCTCAGAGCATTTGTTGCAGCCTAGCATCACCCATTCCCCTCCAATACAAGGTACCAACTAATAAATTCTAAAGGGCAGAGGGAAGGAAAACACAGCATCAGATACCTTTACCTGGTTAGTGACTACCCCTTTCCCTTCCTATTCTCCCCGAATAGTTTCAAAAAGTGAATTCTGATCTTGTGCAGGCAAAAGACTATTAAGACTTATTATCCTTCTGATCACTATTCAGAAGCACTTTTCCTCATCAAAGAAACACCAAAGAGTATGGTCAACTGAAATCTGTTAAGGAGGCATATGTCTGTCTGTGCATCCGTAGGGCACAGTCTTGTCTCAATAACTCTATCATTGTGGTGAAAGTGAAATCATAAGAAGTCGATCACCTTTTTCTTCAACTAAGGGCAAAAAAGATGGTGGCCAGGTAGCACGTGGCTGCCAAGCGCTTTCACCTTGGTCTTCCCTAGTGTCATGTTTGTATTATTAACTGAAGTTTCTTTACTCCCTGGTCATCTAGATTGATAGCACTTTCTTCTCTGATTGTGCAGCGCTGCTCTGATCAAACTTGCGCATTAGAGATTCAGCTCTGGTGGATTATCCTATGGTGTCTTTGAGTGGCTGTGACGGTACCCCCACCAATATCGTCCAAGGTTGCTAAGCTAAGAAAGAAGTTGTTTCATTCAGTGCCTTTGAATTTGACACCTTTGTTAGGCACTAGTCAAGCTTCTGGGTGGCTGCTGTACCTGCTGCTCAGCTAGTGTGAGTGTGGTGTGGATGATGCTGCGGATTGTTGGATGAGTGAGGTTTGCAGTTGGAGTATGGGCTGAGCAGCAGGTACAACACTGGCCCAATGAAGATGGTAATTGGAAAGGAAGCAAACAGACTTGACTCCTGCCTCTGCGTCTGTAGCCTACAACTATATGGAGCTCATTCGGGAAAGGAAGATAAAATTCACTTCCCCTTTAATAGGAGATGGGCAGCCTACAGCGTGCAAGGGCACCCTGACCCCACTCCCTGGCAAGCATAAGTTTGCTGCGCCGATCCAACAGGCTAATGATATGTTTTTCAGCTGATGCTGCTGACAGTGTGTGGATAAAGTGTGAATACCTAGATGTCTGTTCAGCAGAGTCCTCCAAGGAGGCATTTGCTGGCACGCGTGATTCAGTTTATTTCTACATAAATTACGGATAGTAATGGATCTGCTCTAGCTGCTGGCTATTTCCCCTCTCTTTGTAGGATAGAGCTTTTATTATAGTTATTAAGCAGAGGACCAGCAGTAAAGAAGTGCAGCATAAGCCGGGTACTCATCTCAGAGGTCTTCAACTGAAGAGGTCAGTGCTGTCCCTCAGATGTGGAGAGGTGTGGTGCAGCGGCCAGGGCAGCTGACTTCGGAGTACAGGGTTCATAGTTTGATCCTGGCTCCGGCGGCAGCTCAGCTCAGCACCAGCACCATGTGACTCTGGGCAATAGCTCACTTAGTTTCCACTATGGCCCCCAGCACCTTGAGACCCCTAATGGTGAGTAGTTTGCGCTTTACAAATATGGATTTTACAGATCAAGGACTCTTCCACAGAACACTCACAAATTCCTCAAGGCTCCTCGCTCAGCCCAACCCTCTTCAACGTCTACATGAGCCCCCTCGCAGCCATCGCAAGCCAACACAACCTCAACATCATCTCCTACGCCGACGACACCCAGCTGATCCTCTCCCTCACCAACGACCCCGCCACCGCCAGAGCCAACCTAAACGAAGGGATGACAGACGTAGCCAAGTGGATGATGAGCAGCCGCCTGAAACTGAACTCGGACAAGACGGAAGTCCTCATCCTGGGATCCTCACCCTCCGCCTGGGACGACACCTGATGGCCCCCCGCCCTGGGCAGCGCACCCAAACCGACAGACCACGCACGCAACCTGGGCTTCATCCTGGACTCCTCCCTCTCCATAACCAGACAAGTCAACGCCGTCTCCTCGTCATGCTTCAACATCCTGCGCATGCTACGGAAGATCTTCCGGTGGATCCCCACCGAGACCAGGAAGACGGTCACCCAGGCCCTCGTCACCAGCCGTCTGGACTACGGCCACTCCCTCTACGCCGGAACCACCGCCAAACTCCAGAAGAGACTCCAGCGGATCCAGAACGCCTCAGCACGACTCATCCTGGACATCCCCCGTCGCAGCCACATCTCCGGACACCTGAGAGATCTGCACTGGCTCCCGGTCAACAAGAGAATCACCTTCCGTCGCCTCACCCACGCACACAAGGCCCTCCACAACCAAGGCCCAGGATACCTCAACAGCCGCATCAACTTCTACGCTCCCACACGCCAACTTCGATCGACCGGCCACGCCCTCGCCGCCGTCCCCCGCATCCGAAGAGCCACCACAGGAGGAAGATCCTTCTCCTACCTGGCCGCCAAGACCTGGAACTCCCTCCCGACCCACCTCCGCCTGACCCAGGACCACCTCGCCTTCAGGAAGCAGCTCAAGACCTGGCTGTTCGAGCAGTAGCGGACCCCCTCCCCCCAGCGCCTTGAGACCCTCCGGGTGAGTAGTGCGCTATATAAATGCTTTGATTGATTGATTGATTGACAAATGAAATCAGGTATGGCAGTATCCTTTACCTTTGCCTTTGCCATTAATACTGTTTCTGACAACTTAAGAACTGTTGGTACTGAACCCCATATTGAAAACAGTTACAATGACAATTCCGGCCTCTCAGGACCTAAACTGCAGGGTCAAAGGGAGAACAATAAAGATGTACAGGGGTGTGAACAGCTATATATAAGTAAAGGTTGCCAAAATAAGCAAAATCTTGAAGTCGGGAGAAGTAACACAAGGGCTTATTTCACAGATTAGATCATCTGGAGCAGGGCTGTATTGGCCGTAGCGGGCACCGGGCAATCCCCCGGTGCACCGCACGGGCAATACCCCGGTGCGCCGCACGGGCAATACCCCGGTGCGCCGCACGGGTGGGGGCCGTTTTTGTTGCAGGGTCGTTTTTGCAGCACTTTGCCTGGGCCGGTTTTGGTTCCCAGTCCGGCCCTGATCTGGAGCATGTATGTTCCTGTCTGATCTACCCAGAGAATATTTCTGGGTTTGGAGGGTGAGTCTGGTGATGGGTCAGAGTCTGCGTTTGAGGACAAATGTAGACAACACAGGTTTAACATTCCCCATAGCAACACCTACACAACAAAAGAACAAGACAGTGCGGAGACTGTCAAGTAGGACCACTCAACTTTACCTTGCTGAGTGCACGTAAAGAGAAGACCCATGGTAAGCTATAACTTACATATCTGACTAGGAATGAAGGGCCTATGCATAGCTATATTTATCACTTGACACTGAAACAGTGAAAAGACACGAAGAGCTGCTTAAGATGTAACATGAAAGCTTCAGGGCTCAATCCAGAGAATCGCAAAAACATTTTCTGCAGTGGCTGACAGGCTTAAATAAGTTCGAAAGAGTGCAATAGAAACATAGTCCATCCATGCCCAAGTTTAAGATCAAGTAGAGAGGCATGGAAAAGGTCTGGTTGATATTTGACAACGATGGAATAATCTTAGATTTCTAGAGATCAAGTAATACAGTGATGGATCCGATGATAGAAAAGTTAAAATCATTTTCAAAAGACTTTGCCAGACTTGACTCAATTAGACTGGGATTACCTGATCAAGCACACTAATTGATTTTCTTTGGCAAAACGGCAGCAGGCACAAGACATGACAATCATTCAAGAGCAATTTTGATTTATATAGGCAACATTTTTTTCCTACTACAATTGTACGATGAAGCATGTTCCAAGTCACAGATGTCCTCTGAAGATCACACCTTTTTTCATCCAGCCTGATTTTTGCTTTCAGATGGAAAGAAGAGAGATCCTATGCAGGCTTAATAAACACATTCAGGATGTCTGTGGTCAAATATACCTTCAGGAGCCAGTAAAACTAAAAAACCCAAAGTGATCAGATATGTCCTGCGGGCCCGGTTACCACAGGAACCTGTAAAAGTGATCAGAGAAGCCATTTTAAAACATGTGCTGGACACTGATAAAAACGAGTTCCCCAGTTCCATGATGATAGCAAACATCTTGTATTAATAACCCACACTGATTCCAGTGATGGATGTATTAATACATGCATCCAGACGGCACACTAGAGGGGTCCCCTGAAAACCTACAAACAACTGGCGTGCTCACTGACTGGTCTTAGCCAGCCTCGCACCACAGATGCGTTTTTGACCCCCAAAGGTGAGGGCCTTTGCTCTCAGGAGGTTAGGAACAAAGCCTGCTCGAGCAGCCTGGTCGTCTATTCTCGACAACTGAATCAAAGTCGTCTCACGCTGCAATCTGCTGATCCTCCAAAGCCTGGGAGCACTGCCAGCACTTCTCCAAAGACTCAGGAATTCCAGTGCGTAGCAGAGCTGTTCCCCTGCATCCTGTAGTTACCAAAGACTAAGCTGTAAGAACTCTGGACCGCATAAACTTGACATTGGCCAGCACCACTGCACCCGTTGCTCCAAGCAGGAGTTAAAGTGGGCCAATGGTGTCAGCGTTGTTCCTTAGCCCTCCAGAGAACAAGCTCACCTTGGGTTCGCCAGGAGGTGGCCCCCTCGATGCCGCCTGCAGCCTCTTTGTGTGGCCCCCTCCCCATTGACTGCGAGTGCTCCAGACGACAAAACCCAGACGCCTAAGGATACCTTTGCTCCTGTCGCCCCTGGCCCGTGAAGAAGATGGCCAAGGGTGTCCCCACATTATCAAACATCGTGAGGCCTGAGCCCCCTTGTTCGTCCAGCCCGATTGGCCTTGCAATCTAAACCTAAAGCCTTATTTCACCAAGACTGATCCCCATAGACTAACATTGGGCACCCAATAATGTTTTGCACCTCTGCACCCGACTGCCCCAGTGCCGCCCGGGGTGACCTCTTGGACCTGTCTTGGACCTTGCCCCATACTCACCTTAAGCCCAGCAGATTGGTCTCATAAGTCACTCTATTCTACCCGTATGCCATATTTGTTTTTCCTCCCATAGGATAACATTGCAGCCTCTGAAAATTGTACTAAGTGTGGACTTTTGAAAACTTAAAGTAGTTATATCTTGAAAAGTAATTACCGATTATTTTTATTCTGGAGTGTATATAAAGATACATGTTATTTTTATAAATTGGTGTTGATTTCCTTATTGAGTCATGTGCTTCACTTATTGACTGTGTGTGTATTTTGCAGATGTGAAACACTCCACTCTGAATAAGCCTAAGGCTGCTCGACCACACTTCCAACTAGAAGAGCACCTTAGGATTGCTAGAGCAAGCCCTTTTCCACTAGTAAGGGACTCTTTGCACAGTATACCTCTTTTTGGTATACCATATAAAGAGCCAGCCTCCTACAGTTTTGATGTCAGTCCCACAAAGTATCTATCATGAATTGTTTTTAAAGATGTTGTTTATGTTGTAAGATTCTTATGATTGGTTTGGACACTACATGAATAGAGCTGTTTTCTTGTTTACGGACCCAACAGGAGAGCTTGCTTGATGTCATTCATCATAACAAATGGTTTCTTTCAGTTAAAAACCTTTAAAGCTACACAAAAATGTATAACATCCAATGTTATACAATTTCAAGTTCATGGTATTAAGATACATCATAACACAAAGGGGTCCACCAAGAAAAATGGAACATATCAGGAAGTCTGAGACAAAAACACAGTCCGGTGACAAAAACCCTAGTATCCGTCCGCTGTAATACGGTGTACCACGCTCGTGCCCTATCATATATTTGTTTTGGTCATTCAGGGTTAGGAATGTCAGGATTTAAAAGCCAAATGTGAACATAAAATAAGTAGTATCAGAAGAATACACTCACAAAATAAGATAATATATTCATAGCAAAAATGTATACAATAAGTAAAAAAACATCAATCCATTGACCCGAACATGTACTAAAAATTATTAAAAGTCTTTACCTATCTTGTTTCTGATTAGCCACACCATTTGCATGAATCTGCTCGGGCCAAAGTTCATAAGGAGTTAGATGTCTGTTAAAAGAAGTCTAAACTCTGTTTGGAAAGTGCGGAATCCCATGATAAGGTACTGTTGTCTAATCCATTTATGTTTAGTTTTTGGCAAACAAATAGAAAAATAAGACATGTTCAATGCTTACTACTGCAAAATTGGTACACAGATGGCATAAGACCCTGTTAACGGAGCCCTGTTTCCACTCTACAATATGCGTATTGATTTTAAGTACTTCAGCTTGTAGCTTTATGACCAAAGACCTAGCCAGCGGTGGATGACTTGAATCTACATATGCTTCATACATGGGGTAAGCTTTTGGAGAATGAAACTATTTGCAAAATTGCCCAGGGAAGTGCATCTGTGTGGGATATGTTAGACACATTCCCAGAATGCGGCTTTAATAATCCATTTTGAACTGTGAGTGATTGTATGGAGGTGGTTCAATAGTTCGTGTAAGCCCAAGTTCTGATACCAATGTTGAATATGTTGGAACCAGAGTAGACTCATTCGTATCACATACTCTGCACAGCTGTCATGTACTCGCAAGGCAATGTCAGAAAAATGCACAAGTCTCATGTGAGAAGTAGACATACAAATTCAGTTGTTGGACATTACTACAGGTGTGAGACGACCTATTTATATACACCAAGCACCACCTCCAGAAGGGGGTTTTACAAGAGGTCGGCAGACAGGACTGGGCCTTTGTGCGGTCTGCATTCCCCACCCATCTACCCTACCTGACATGCAAGTTAAAAAGAGAAAAATAATTCCTGTGGATGTTTCTTTCAGCGTTGCAAGGTAGAGTTATAGGACGATTCTAAAGCTTCAAACAACTAGAAGGACCTCCAGACGGTGGATCTTGGACCCCAAAGGGAATCCCTCATGTCACTGGGAGTCAACAGGGCAGGGCCTGGGATGATGGAACAGCACTCCTTAACCCCTCATTTGACAGTTGAAATCCTGAGTAACCGGGGTCTCACTCCGACTTGTCAGGAGCATGATGCAAAAGGAACAAGCATTTACAATGCAATGGTTTTGCCTTTGTTAAAGTTTGAGCTATTTCATTGCTCTGAACAATATTTTTATTTATGTTTTTTTAACATAAATAAATGGCATTGTCATTTACAATGCCACTAGCTTTATCTCTCGCAAATGACACCCACAAACACCCACAGAGAGCCCCCCCAACACACACTCAGAGGCCTCCCCACACACACACCCACACAGAGCCCCCCACACACACACCCACACAGAGCCCCCCACACACACAGCCATACAAAGCCCCCCACACACCCACAGAGCCTCCCTACACACTGCGAGCCCTGCCCACACACTGCGAGCCCCCCACACACTGCAAGACCCCCCCACATACTGCGAGCCCCCCCACACACACTGCAAGCCCCCCCACACACTGCAAGCCCCCCCACACACTGGAAGCCCCCACACACACTGCGAGCCCCCCCACACACTGCGAGCCCCCCAACACACTGCGAGCCCCCCCACACACTGCAAGCCCCCCACACACTGCAAGCCCCCCCACACACTGCAAGCCCCCAACACACTGCAAGCCCCCACACACACTGCAAGCCCCCACACACACTGCAAGCCCCCACACACACTGCAAGCCCCCCCACACACTGCGAGCCCCCAACACACTGCAAGCCCCCCCACACACTGCAAGCCCCCCCACACACTGCAAGCCCCCCCCAACACACTGCAAGCCCCCCCAACACACTGCAAGCCCCCACACACACTGCAAGCCCCCACACACACTGCAAGCCCGAGCCCAAGCGTAGTTACAGGCAAATAGAAGGGGGTCACGTAAATGAAAAGGACGAGAGTTCGTAATGATACGTGTATTAAGCACACAAACGCACTGGAGAATGAATAAAGGCAGTTACGCAGGTGACACTGGAGAGTGGTAGGAGAAGGTAATATAGTGACATGTAAGAAGCTCAAGTAGTGCATGGTCTAAAAACAGTCTCTGGGAGAGACCTTAGTCGAGTCTACATAGAAAGAGGATATTAATATCGTGTGTCAATAACACAAGAAGAACCCCACAAAGGTATACAAGTCACAGAGGAGGGCGGGGGGGGGGGGGGGGGGGAGGAAATCATGGAAGAACCGCTAGTCGGAAGGAATGTAAAATGATGCACGTTTCACCTGCTGCGCTCTGTGGATGTCCAGGTGCTCTTCGGAAGACTAAAGAAAAGAAAAAAAGTACGGGGTGATTATCAGAGGACGAGAGTGCGAGCAGCGTGATGACTGACAGTGGCAGGGGGTCTTACCGTGGTGGCGACTACTGGATACAAAGTCGGCCACGTGGTAAAAAGTACAGTAAACGACCAGGGCACCCCGTGCAAAAGGTGGGAGTACTGTACTGGACGGGGTGCGTCCATAACTATTCGAGGCGACCTGGGAGGGAAAAAAAGAATGAGGTCAGAGAGAGATAATAAGGGGCTACTGCGGTCAGCATCGGGTGGACGGGATGGCTCTCACCTGAGTCAGAAGGTCAGAAGACGCATCCGGTCCGCGTGTCCATGTAGCGAGTTCCGGGTAATGGACGTGTCCCGGCACCCCTCCCTTCTCTGCGGCCGCACTCACCGGTACTTGGACGCTGCAGCTCTTCCTCACCCAGTCCCGCTTCTTGGGGCCGAGTGCTCTCACGGGCGGCGGCGGGGCTCCTCTTCCACCATGGAGCCCTGCCGGTGGGTGCAGCTGCTTCTCCTTGTCCGCGCTGGGGGAGCGGGACTTCCGGGTCGCCCCCTCAGCTTCCGGGTCGTCGCGGGCAGCGCGGCGGCCCGTCTCAGCTACTGCAGGCGGGGAGTGAATTCACCGAGGGGTGGGCTCCCTCGAGGTGAAAATAAACAATAGCGGCAAGGTCCCTGGGCGCCTGCCAGGGGACAATTTAATTACAAAAAAGCGAGGTGAGCACACGCTAGGGCAGAAAAGCGCTATGAAGCGCTCTGGGTGTTTTTCACGAAACTCCCCGGCCCCGAGCAGGAAGGCGGGTGCCGGCAATGCCGGACCAGATTCGGGGGCGTTCCCGGCTTTTGGCTGACGTAGCGTGACGTAGCCAAAGCCAAAAATTCTCGGGAACGCCCCCAAATCTGGTCCGGCATTGACGGACAGGCCCGTCTTCCAATGGCTAGCCTCCATTTATGGAGCTAGCCAATGGAAGACGGGGGCCGTTCCTGTCTCCCCTACTATACTCATTAGGTTTTCGCCTGCGCGAAAAAGCTGCGCAGAGCGCAGCTTTCGCCAGGCAAAACCTAAAAAGTAGGGTGGCAACCAACTCTAAGTGAATGAGCTGGAAAGAATCTAAGCACATTGGTGTTAATCCGACCAACAAGACCGACTTTCTCAGGATGGCTGTCAAATGGACTTACCGCGGACATCTGTATCTCCCATAAACTAACCTAACCTGTGTAATAAACTTGTGACATATTTCATCTACAAATGAGTTGTTAGGGTCTTTTATTGTGCTGCATGCATGGTATTATTATGAGTTCTCCATTGTCCTCACATCCTGAAACGGCTAGGGATGGCAATGCAATGGTAAAACAACATAATTCATACAAATGGACTTCTGTGACCAAGAATATGGAATTATTTTATGCGCTCACTTCATTCAAATAACACCCGCTGATGAAGGGATATTTAAATTAAAACTTGGCATGTCCTAAAAATTAAAAAAAAACAAATCTTCCACCACCCAATGAAACATTCTTACTTGCTGTCGTGACTGTCTACATGCTGTACTCTGGCAAATATACAGTCCCTTTCAGCTGCCATGGAGACACGAGTAACAGCTCGGTGTGTATTACCATTAAGGCATTCAGCTATTGGAAACAAAAGTAGGAATGCATGATGTTCCTACCATCACTCTCTCTGTGTGCTTGAAATATAAAAGTTAGAACGAGAAGACTAAGTCTGTTACAGAACAGCATGTAAAAAAGTTGTCCGTGCCGTGGATTGCAGAGTTTACTCTAGGCTTACGTCCATTGATTAATATGGGGGACTGATGCTATTTTGGTCTGGATTTACAGCTCAGCTGTCGCCAAACAATTATGTGAGCATCACCAGAGAGGGGCTTTGGCTTCGTCCATATGTTGAGAGCCAGGAGTTTGTGTTGCGATTGGGCAGAAGTTGTGTGCTACCACAAAAAAGGGTTTGTCGTCCACATAGCTGCGATCATTTTCAGCAGCCTAAGCTTGAACTTTCAGGGGCACACAGATGACACCGGAAGGATTTACAATGCCTTAGATGACTAGATAATGTATGGTGCTGTGCTCTGGCAGCATGACAGGTGAAAGGACAGTCGTTAACCTACATGGATTTTGAGGTCTAGCTTGGCAGTGCCACTGTCACCTGGCCTTTTAAGCTACACCAATATTGTTCTGCGGGTTTTTGCTTCCATGCAGAAACCTATCTATTTCCATGCTATTTACGAGTAATGCTTCACATTACATATGATGTTCCTTTAAAGTCAGAGCTATATTAGCATTGCCAATGCTTGTTTTGTTCTTTTCACTGATCCTTTGACCGGTGTCTGCAGAGGAGCTATACTACTCTCCTGAGCTTCAATGCTTCTGTTGCACACAGCCAGTCACCGGAGGAATGGTGTGTAGTGTGCGTGGCTGTGACTATAGAAGGACTCATTTGCTTCTCTCTTCACGTCACTTCCTAATGTGGATACAGATCACAGTCACAAAGTAAAAGAACGACAAAATGTCTTCATTCTCACAACAACCAGCAAACGGCCACAACATTTTGATAAAAACAATTGCTGTTTCAGGCAGTCACCAGTAAGCGGCAGTAGAACGCAGACCAACAAATTCCTTTTGTCGCCATAACTAGGTGTTTTTTGAGTACTTGCCACGCTTCCGATTATAAGGGAAACAAAACTGTAAAATATAAAATATAAAATAAAAAGGCAGGGCCCCGGTAAATAATTACTTTGCGTTTAATCGCAAAGACACCTTTACAGATTTCACACGTTTGCTAAAATAAAAAAAATGTTTGGAAATGTTTTCCTTTTTCAATCGAGTATGGTGGTTCTAAAAACAAGGCATTGCTTTTACTTTTTAATGTACTATTTATTATTCTTCGCAGTCACTCTGGTTTTATTTCGGATATAAAGGCTAGACATAAAAAAATAAAGAACACCAAGAAAAAAAAAATCACACTCATCATTTCCCATATAATACACAGTAATTAATAATAAGGTCCTCAGCGCAATTAGCATATGCATACCCCCAACTTGAAAACCAATCTCACCATGTGAGGAAGGGGCGGGGCCTTGAAGGGGGCGGGGCTTCGTGCTCCAAAGCACCTGTAAGGTACTTTTTTAACCCCAGCCCCCTCCCCCCACACCCAATAAAAACACCTGCTGGGGCTGGTTCCAATGTCCTGGGGTGTTTTCACACCCCTTAATGTACGTCTGCCATTCAAAGCCTCAGAAAACGAACTGGTAAACCACTATTTACAGTATTTGTCAGCTCATTTTCCCTGCCACCATGTGATATCGGCTCCTCCCCGGGAGACCCTGTGATGGGAGCCGATATCGGTGTCACGCGGTGGCACCGTGTGTGGTGGCAGGTATACATATACGTGTACAGTATGCAGATGTAAATGTATAAAGTGAAGATAAAGACGTGACATGAGGTACCCTGAGTGGTGCAGTATTCTAAGTCACAAATAAAATGCTTTGCCATTAGATTACTCCAAATGGTTCAAATCTTTGTGAAGGCTGGCCATGGAGCTGGAGCTGCAGTGTGATGCTGATGTTGTAACATACCAAACCAAAGCAAACACAAAGAGATGATGGACGGGGTGAGTTCTGAAAAGTTTCAGCTGTCCGTCCATCATCTCCTTGTGTTTGTTTTGTTCACCCTACATTGGCAGGGTATGCCCAGACATGGGTCCCTTGCTCACTTTGCCACTGATTCAAGCTGGCCTGGCTGAAGAGGGGTGGTACCCCGAAACCGGTTCCAGGATGCTTGTTTCTTGTCCAGGGAAGACATGGCTTGGCAGTTCGGGCTGGACTGTTCCCTTGAGGCATAGGGCCAAGACTGATTTGCATATTGCTGTGGCTAAACTGGGAAGGTGAAGTGAGCTAAAGAACAATGATGGATTCAACCCAGATATGTGACTGGGGGTGAGTGTCTGAAAAGTTTCAGCTCTCCGTCCATCATCTCCTTGTGATTGCGATGTTGTAACATACAACGGCTCTGGGTGAAAAACGGTCTTTGAGTGAAAAGACCAGACTGGTTTGGGCTAGTATAAATATTTATTGGCAGAAAAGAAGCGTCTCACAGGATAACCAGGCAAGTAGCACCTGCCAGCCACAAAACCTTCTTCCAGAACACATCCAGACAGAACACCAAGTTCCGAAGCGGACAAATCACCTCCCTTCCAACCTACAAAAGCAAATCAACAAAGTACAACGACCGAACCCATATCAATAAACCCAGCGAGGTTCAGCATTAGGATAACCAAGGACCCGGCCACCGCCAAATCCAACCTCCACGAGGAAATGAAGGCCTTCGCAGAGTGGATGAAGACCAGCCGCCTGAAACTGAACAACCACCCTGCGAGATGCACCCACACCTACCAACCACGCACGCAACCTGGGGTTCATCCTGGACTCATCGTTCTCAATGACCCAGCAAGTCAACGCCGTCTCCTCCTCCTGCTTAAATACCCTGCGCATGCTCCGCAAGATCTACAGATGGATTCCCACTGAAACCAGAAAGACTGTCACCCAAGCCCTCGTCAGCAGCCGGCTGGACTACGGCAACGCCCTCTACGCAGGAACCCCAGCCAAACTCCAGAAAAAACTTCAACGCATACAAAACGCTTCCGCACGCCTCATCCTCGGAATACCCCGCCACAACCACATCACCGCCCACCTGAGAGACCTGCACTGGCTTCCAGTCAACAAGAGGATCACCTCCAAGCTCCTCACCCACGCACACAAAGCACTCCACAACACCGGACCAGCATACCTCAATGAACGACTCACCTTCTACACCCCGAACCGCCAGCTTCGCTCCGCTGACCTCGCCACCGTCCCACGCATCCACCGACCGACCAGCGGCGGCAGATCATTCTCCCACCTCGCCGCCAAGACATGGAGCACCCTCCTCCACCCACCTGCGACAGACCCAGGACCTGCTGACCTTCAGGAGACTTCTCAAGACCTGGCTGCTCGATCAGTAGCTGCTTCCTCTTTCCCCTCCCCTCTAGCGCCTTGAGACCCTTACGGGTGAGTAGCGCGCTCTACAAATGCTTTGACTGATTGATTGATTGATTGTCAGATAGGTAAACAAGTGTATTTATGTCTGTGAGGACCTACTTGCATCTTCAGTCTCTTTCGTCTGCTCACCCTACTCTTCTTCATTACGTAACTTTACGCAACCTTTCACCGACATCTCACAACGCCATATGGCACCTATGACAACTTGTTTTTACTGCATTCCTTTCCATTTTCCAGCTCTAAACCCTCACCTGAACATTCAGCACTTGCTTAGGGTTAGAAACCCTTGTCTGCCCTCTCCTAGTCATTCCCAACTGTCTCACTAACACCATGTCGGTGCATTCAGGTCCAAAACCCTCAATACTCATCCTGTGCCCCAACCCTGTCCCTTAACTGATTACCAGTGGCTGGTATTAATTCACCCATTCCATCCATCAATCACCTTGCTCTTGTTGTATTAGCACCCTTAGTGCGACAGGTTTGCCTAGATGCGACCCCTGCTCGCTTTGCCACAGGTCTCCAGATACCTCACTGAAGAGACCCATGGAAGTCAAAATTAGTCTGGGGTTTCTTGTGTTACCATCAGCAGGGGAGCTGGTCTGGCAGCTCAGGCTGGACTGTTCTTTTTGGAGCAGGACCAAGGCAGATTTGCATATGGCTTGGTAGATGGGCATGTGGGTGAAAAATGATGGGACTGGAATGCGGCCCAAGTAATGACGAGTAGCTGAGATTAATTCAAGCATTCCATTCATCACTTAGTTCTTGTTGCATGAAATCCCTCTCAGGTCCCTCACACCTTCAACCAAACTATTACAAATTAAACCAGACTGAAAGTGAATAACCACATAGATACTTTTCCAGGTAAAATTATGTGCAAATGTCCCAATTTCTCGTGGATTTACTTTCCCATTTGCCACCTGCTCAGAACAGATGCAAAGTGTGGGAAGTACACAAGTCCGGAGCTGGCGAGGCTGGAAGTGGTGCATTTCATGCTCCCCAATGCTGTAGGAGGGGGACCGGTAGGAGCCACCGATTTTACCTGCCAGATTTTCCAGCTGGTAGATCAGGCCCAGTAGTCAGAACTCAGGAAATCTGGGCGCTGGAACACCGGGCCATTTGTAATTGGGTGGAGGCCATTCCACTGGGGGATACAGCTCCACCAGACTTAAAACAGGGTCCATGGAAACAATTCCTCTCAACTTGTCCTTTATAACCTGTCAGAGCTTCATCACATCCCTAGTCAGTTTCATTATATCAATACTCTAAAACAACAAGATGTATTACAAAACTCCATTACGTGAATGGTGCTATGCGCAGTTTACGCAAAGCGTTGTACCAGACAACTGCTCTAGAGTGATACTTGAAAGGAAAGAATGGAATGGTGCACCCACAGAGAGACAAATTGGTAAATCTTCAAGTCCATTTTTTAGATAACATCTGCCTTTATTTAAATCAAGCTGTATGCTGACAGTGCATTCCCGATACAGATCCTGGCATTGGATGGAGGATATTGATACCCCTACTTCTATTGGAACTTAATTTAAGAACCTGCCAGACTGGATACAGAAGGTCACATTAGAATGATGATCAAACGCCTTACATGGCCATATAAAAGAAGTTGAGAAGATGTGGCCTTACGGCCAGAGCAAGAGACTTTGGTGCTGGGGAACCAAGTTCGAGCCTCAGCGTCAGCTCAGCTTCCTGTGATTCTAGGAAAATCACTTAATCTCCCTGTGCCTACCAAGAAATGAATGTGTCCTTGTGTAACGTAACTGGTGCTTATGTAAAGAGCTCCAATACCTTCGGGTCGAGTTTGCGCTATATAAATCTGCCCCCCCAAAATAACATGGATACTATTGCCAGATGCAAAACAAGTCATAACAATGAGCCCTGATGAAGTTCAATAAATTTGAACGAAACACGTTGACTGGATGCTTCGATCTTGGAATCTTAAATTTTAAAAATTGTATTAAAATGAAGGAAGAAAATTGCTAACAGCTCATATTGGAATTTTAAGTGCACCAAACTATACTAACTGGAACTGTGTCTTAGGTGTGATTGAGAAATCCGCCGTTCATGTGTGTTCAACTTTCGTTTAACAGCGCTATAGTGGTATGATTTTTTTTTGTAAACAAACCTTTATTAGGATTTTGTAGATCATGCATCATAAGTGCTGTATCGCATTATACATAGTCGAATGGTGACAATATAACATTTATATACTTGGGTATCTGTACCCCAAAGGTAACAAACACTACCCTCCCTCCTCCTCCCACCCCCCGTCCCCATAAGTTCTAGAGTGATATGATAATGTCCTTATAAGTTTTACACTTGCCAAACTCAGCTAATTTCCCTTTTCAAAGGATAACTGATTGGCACTACCAGATGTCAACTCGTTGAGAAATTCTTCACTATTAAATACATCACTCGGGTAAATGTAAATTTGCGAGGCCTGGGGCAATCACTGCTAAGTCAAACCAAAGGATCCATGTGCGAAAGCATGGATGGGAGTTAAGCAGGAAGAGGCTGTGGCAGAGGAGGGACTGATGAAAAATGTCAGAAGTATTGACGAATTAGGAGAGGTTTTAAAAGAATGGAGCGCTTATCCAAAGCATGACTGAGCCCCGGCACAAGGCCTCCTTGAGGGACAGGGTAGGAGATTGTGGCTGGGGAAATGGAGGATGCTGGAAGTAAATCCCCTTGTAGCAAAGGAGAAAGTCTATAGCCGTAGTTTGAACTAGAATTAGGAAAACATTACTTTTGTTATGAGGGAGAAAGGAGGGAGTAGGGTGGTTATCACTTAAGGTAGAGCTGCAAATTGGGTGCAGTCTTGACTGTGGGAGCCGTTAGCTTTATGTCAACAAAATACAGGCACTAAAAGGAAATCTATGTATAAGGACATAATCTGAATGTGTATATGTAAGCATGCTGGACAATGGAGCCTATGTTCTTTCTTTTTTTTCTCTTTGTGCAAGAAAAATAAACAAATATTTTTAAAAAACACAACTTGAAACATTATTAATTAGATGAATTCCTTGCCAAAATGAGGTTGTGTGCTAGTGGTGAGAAATCTGCAGAAAATCAGAGTATGCACAGCAAAGAGCATTACCACAGGTAAATAACTTATTCTTCAGATGGATACTTAGGGGCCGATTAGGATGGCGGACGGACTTGCGTCCGTCCGCCACCCTTGAGGAGGAGGGAACGTCCGCAGGGGCTGCGGCGTTCCCTCCGTGCTGATTAGGATGTGACCGCCAGGGTTGCGGTCACATCCTCTATTTTTAACATTGCAGCGGGTGGAGCTTCAAGCTGCACCCGCCGCAATGGTAAAAATGCACGCATTGCATTTGCATGCAGTAAGAGGCAGGCATCGCGCGGTGCCTGCCGCTTTCTGCATGCAAATGCAGGGGGGTACCATAGGTACCCCCCATGTGCACCCCCCACCCCCCCTTCACCTAGGGGGCCCGCAACGGGCCCCGCAGTGAAGTTCCGTATGCTTTTCCACGGCGGAAAACCCGCCGCGGAAAAGCATACTTTACAGGCCATCCTAATATGGTGGACGGTGTCTGACAGACACCATCACCATATTAGAGCTTTTCCGCCGCGGTTGTAAGCCAGCCGCGGCGGAAAAGCTGCGGACGGAAACCAGGACCCACCAGCCATCCTAATGTGGCGGTGGGTCTTTGGTGGGTCCGCTGCGGTTTTTCCGCATCCTCTGGGCCGGCGGTGCCTTCCGCCGGCCCCGAGGATGCGGAAAAACCGCGATCCTAATGACCCCCTAAGTGTGGGGGAAAGAAGAACACAAGAAGTGTAAGGGCTGCCCCTGATGGAAGGGTGACACAACTTGCAGAAAAAGGATGCATATGTTCGAAGAACCAGTTTGAGAAGGAAAAGGTTGTATATGGATTGTGAACCTGCAAAACTTGAAACTCCCCAAGTCAATACGTAGAAGTGATTTCAGTGACAAACAGTTCTTACAGTAGGAAGCCGCGGAGTGCAGCTGTGGAGCGGCTCAAAAGGTGCACACATCAAGGAAGTCAAGACCACACTGAGGTCCCACAGCAGCATGTTAAAGGGATGTAACAAGTAAAGGCCCTTTACAGAAACGAATCCCTAGTTATTTGAACAATCAGGACTGATCAAGGAAAGGAAGAAAGGCTGAAAGGGCCGATAAGTAAACTTTAACTATGTCCATGGCAAAACCTTGTCAGGCCAAAGATAAAGCAAACAACAGAACATCAGGCAACTTTGCCTCAAAGTGTCAATATGCGTCACTGCACACCAGGAGACAAACCAATTGCAACAACCTGAGTATAGTCTTGACGACAGAGGTTGCCATTGTGACATCCAGCACTTTCACTGGAAGGCCAAAACCTCTGAGCTGGTTCTGTTTAATCTCCATGCACGAAAGTGTAATCTGGGGCCACAAAAATAATGTATGGGCTGTTATTCCTGACTTTTCTCAGAAACACGAGAACAAAGGGAATGGTGGAAATGCATCAGATACAAGGTGGAATGTGTCCCCCAGAGACCCTTGAGGTGGAAACTCTAGAGCAAAGATTTCTCGACTAACCTCTGGGTGTAGATGCCACTAATGGTCGGCAAGATGAAACATGCGGACTTCATCTGCCTTAATGTAGAGGGATCTTGCGGGGTGACTCGCTATCACTGAAATCCTGCTGAGCTCCAGCCAGTGCCACAACCTCAACACTTACAGCGCATGAGCCCACACTGCCCTACTTTACATAAATGCCTGGAGGTCAAACTGAATGGCATGCAGCGCCAGGAGATTGATGTGGCAGCACTCTCTGACGGGTATTGAAGAGTGCGGATCTCTAGTTTGTCCGGGTGACCTCCCCAGGCCAAGGAATAATGCAATGGATACCACCAAAGCTACCATGCGTCAGGTTGGTGTCCATCATCCATCACTGGAGGTCACAATAGGTCTCCCTGGAAATGTGGATCTTGTTTGACAGGGACCTGCATGTTTGCCTCATTGCAGGCTTAAGCTGCAATGATTGACCACAAGTGCCAACAAGGAAAGGGCACGGTTATGTTGCAGGCGGCAAAAAGGTCAGGCAACCTCAAAACTGTCAAGGCTGGAAGAACAGCTTTTGGCTGAAATCATTACCTGAATACAGTGGATTCACTGCGATGGTGGAAAGTCCTTCAAAGCCACCATGTGCAAATAGGCCCAAAAGGGTAGGCTCTGTGTGCATTGGAGGTGGGATTTGGACTTGCTGAAAGCAAATCCCAGATTGAAGAGCAGTGATATTTTGCTTTCAGGTGGTCCAACACAAGCTGAGGGGAGCCTACCTTCAATAGCAAGTTGTCGAGATACAGGAACATGTACCCACCGAATTAGCAAAGAAGGGACACAATCACCACTATAACCTTCGTTAGACCAGAGGGGATGCTATAACGTTAAAGGGTAGGACAGTTGTTTGAAAATGAGTGGCTCAATATTGGTATGGTGTAGCCAGCGCAGGAGATGGTGGCTCTATCATGATCTCCTGAGAACCCTCCCTAGTTTCACTGCTACCCAATAGCTACAGAGTCAGTCGGATTAGGTCGCATGAAGGTCTGCTGACCTCACCAATACACGCTGAGGTCTTGAATGAAGCAGCGCAGAGCACTCTTGGCTTTGAGTGGCCATGGCTGTCCGGCCTGCTCTGCTCAATCCCCGAGCGGTGCTGAAGCAAATGCCGGCACAGCGTTAGTTGGTGCCAGCAGTTCCAAGGCTCCCTCTCTGCCACCAACACCCATACATGGCGCCGTGACAGGAGCCACCGCACGACTTCCTACACGAACAGCTTGTACCAGTTGCTACATCAGCAACTTCCTACATGCCGCCTACATCAGCTGACCAGAGACTGGGCTGCATTTATCAGCATAACGCTGAGAATGAGGACAGCCAGACCTGCTTCTATGGTTTGATCCCCTCCCCACCCTAATTTCTCATCCAGCCGGCCCACATTGTTGGTGTAGGTACCTGTATGATGGCATAACAATTCCACGGAGACTTGCCAATGAAGAGACTACAGCTACATATGTGTCGTTTTCAGATTGATGGCAGCGCCTCGAAGAATATTGTGCAGCTCCCCACCATGACCATGTTTCATCTGAACGGTCAGTTGCAGTCTGTTTCTTCCTGGTTTTTGCATGGGGGTGACTAGCTGATCGGTTATGCCTACTCCAATGACTTGCGACAGACCCCGCCCACTGGGTCCTCCTGTTGGATCACACATCAGTTGCTCTTAAGCTGTCACCAAAGATCTCCCCCACACAACCCGTGTCCTAGAACATTTTGGGCCCTAATTAACCCAATGCCTTTTAGGCTCACTCTATATCCATATTGTGGTGTGCAGGCTTGGGGACTTTCCACAGCAACCAAAAGGGTAAGGTTGGTAAGCTTGACCTCGGGCCCAGGTGCTATGGGATTTATAGAGCGCATGGCGACTTGTAGGCTATCCCACAGAAGTCAGAGGAATCATCTGGAATTTAAATTCTTAAAAAGCCAGGTCTTGAGAGTTTTCAAAAGCACAGCTCGTTGCCCATAGATCAAATAGCCAAGGGAAGGGAGGTCCAAAGCTTGGCCACAATCTGCGAAAAGATCGTCCTCCACTGCCAGCTCTTCTAATAGTGGCCAGATGTAAATTGGAGGATCTAAGTGGTCTATTAGTGATATAGGAGATAACAAATTGGCGTAAGATGGAAGGGCCTTGCGCATGTAGGGGTCTATTAGCATTGCATAGGGATTTGAATTAAAGTCTTTGGGCAATAGGTAACTATCAGACCCTGTCTGGCTGCCTCATACCTGGGGATCTCTAGTAGCACGCATGCAGCAGTATTTTGCATGACATGCAGCTCCCAAGAAACTGACCAGGGACTCTCTAGAGTGTACTGCCGTAGTAGTTGTTGTTTACTTTATCGGGTTCAATTTATAGAAAACCATAAAAGTCCATACTTGGCATGTTAATACATTTATCAATAAGAAAAAACAATGAATTATTTCTTAAAATTCAATTCAGTTAAAATACACAGCAAGAGATTAAAAGCGCCAAACTTCCATTGTAGGTTAATTCTGTGGCGAATACAACATTTTAAAAACCTTGCTATGTTTAGTGCTAAAAAAAAATCAGACTCAAGAAGTTGAAGAACCAGGAAAGCGGAACGACATTGGCGTAGCCCGAAACTTTTTAAAATTGGAGCAAGATATCTCTTTCTCGGTTCTAAATAAAATTGACAAAAAAGGGTCAAATGTAAGAGAGATTGGGGAGAGATGCCGTCACAAGGACATTGACAAAGCGACTGTGACCAGTCATTAACAATGGGGAATGTGACAAGCCGATCAAAGGTGTTGAGCCTAAACCGGGTCAGCAAATATCTATCATAGCTACTTAGGTTCCAGGTTAAGTATGGGTGAATCAGCATGGAAGTTTGAATCAATAAAGAATGCTGTACCAAGGTTTTTTTGGCTTCAACAGACAGACGGAGTTCCGCTAGATGGGTTAAGCATTGATTTTTCAACATTTTCCTAGAGATCAGTTCCAGTTCTAGCGGGTTAAGATAGAATTTCTCTAGGCCCAAATCATAGAGGAACTTTTTAATGTATCGGAGCCAACCAATCTTGTTAACATTTTCAAGCAGAAGACAGTCCTTCAAGATGCTTTGGGAAAAAAACAGCTTATTTGAGGTCCAGAGATGGTGCCATAAGAGAATAGGCTGAATCTTTATGATGTCAGTGATGCAGGACAGGCCTAACTCTAGATGGCAACTAAATGTTGATGTACCCTGGGGAACAGCAAGAAGGAACCTCAGAAAGCTGTAGTCCAGACGAGAAAGAATCAGAGCCTGAACCACCGGTCTCATTGTACTTTGAGGAAGCAATCTTCCTCCTACTCTAGATGCCACATCGGCTCTGACCAAACCGGTACTTTCCACTGCGGGTCCAGCCTTTCATCATGTGACCTACTTTATTTTCACCCATTTGGATCAATAACTGTGACATCCCTCTGTAAGCCTGACCCCCCAGTAACTGTGTGAACACCCTGTTTCCAGACTATCTGTGCAGTGTCATAATAAAGGCCCTGCAGCTCCTGCAGTCCGAGGGGGCCAGAGTTCCAGAGGGGCCTCCTCAGCATAGTAGTATGGCCTGAGTGCCCCTGAATGAGTCCGGAGGGAGGCCCCTCCATGTGCTTTGCGGGGGACCCCCTCAAGTTTCATTTCGCCACTGGATTTGTGGATTGACAATGGCGGATTCAAGCGAACATAAGAATAGAGAAGGAAATGAAATGGTAGGCTACCTCAAAATGTCAAAACTATAACCATCTCTCCCTAAATCTCCTGTAAAGGAAAAACAGGACTACTCAAGAAGCTATTCTGAAGAAACTAAATGAGGTGCATGACAAAGCCCAAAGTACCAAAGCCAATACCGATTTCTGACAAATCGAGGTATTTGGCATTCACAGGATCTTAAAGACCATTGCAGAGACCTGAATTGGAATGGCAGCAGATTGTGTATCTGCTCAAAATAAGATCCTGGCTAGATCCCACATGATGATGACTTCCCTCAAACGAGAAGTTACCAATTTGGAAGACCGCAACAGAAATCTTCAGATTTTTAGTTTTCCGAAAGATGTTGAAGTTGAAGCCTGTTGACTTGCTAGAAAAGTGGTTTCTGTCGGTCCTGGGTAATTTGTTTGGTAGAGATTCTGAGATCAAACATGCACACTGGGTACACACCAATCAAACCAAGGCTGCTACGTCCCCTCCAGTTCTGATACTCAAAACTCTTCAACATCAGCATACTGAGCGGATTCTGACACACATGAGGAAAGTCTAATAAGTCCAATGGAAGGTGCCAGGATCTCTAACTTTGCAAGGAAAGGCATTTTGGCCCCAGAAAAAGGTTGGACAAACTCCCTGGGGATATGTCCCGGGAAGAACCGCTAACTTGGGGCCCTTATTTCTTAGTGTTATTCAATGCCATCATGAATGGCATGCCCATCCCAGACACCTGGGCTGGGACTGAGATTGTTCCAATTTTTAAAAAGGGTTCCCCGTTATACCCAGCAAACTACAGACCGATCAGTTTGCTCGGGTAATACTGGATCGAATCCAGGGCTGGTTGGAAGAAAAGGATATCATCAGCCCATACCAAGCAGGTACTCATCCTGGACATCTTGGACATCCCTCGCCGCAGCCATATCTCTACCCACCTGAGAGACCTGCACTGGCTCCCCGTCAACAAGAGGATCACGTTCAGACTCCTCACCCACGCACACAAGGCTCTCCACGACATGGGCCCGAAGTACCTCAACAGCCGCCTCACTTTCTACACACCCGCCCGCCAGCTACGTTCGGCCAGCCTCGCCCTCGCCGCCGTACCACGCATTCGCAGAGCCACCGCTGGAGGAAGATCCTTTTCCTACCTGGCGGCCAAGACATGGAACTCCCTCCCCATCCACCTACGGCAGACCCAGGACGCCCTCTCCTTCAGGAAACAACTCAAGACCTGGCTTTTTGAGCAGTAACGAACCCCTCCCCCCAGCGCATTGAGACCCTACTGGGTGAGTAGCGCGCTATAAAAATTGTTGATTGATTGATTGATTGATTCAGGAAAAATATCTCCACACTCGACCAAGTGTTTAGATTCCAACTAATCACATGTAAGACAGTATCAATGGAGGGTGCAGCCTCTATTTGATATTCGTGGACCTGAAAACTGCTTTTGATCTCGTCCCTAGACCCAAACTGTGGGGGGTTTTAAGAGATATGGGGATCCCTTCCTATCTGCTTGACATCTTGATTAAGTTGCATGATGACACCTATGCCAAAGTTAGATGCGGAAGGGGAGGAGAATTAACCAGCAGGCTTCCGGTTGGCAGAGGTGTAAGACAGGGCTGTGTGCTCGCACCGATCCTGTTTTGCCTCTTTGTCAACGCATTAATACCGCTTCTGGCTGAGGTAGCAAACAACGATGTCCTTAAGTTAGCAAACACCAAGGTGGCAGCATTGATGTTTGCTGACGATACCCTCCTCCTATCAAAGACACCGATGGGTATTCAGAGGTTATTGGACAGTTTCGCCTCATTTTGTAATATAAGGGGCCGGCGATCAATACTACTAAACCAAATTTATGATCGTCAACCCTCCCAAGACAACACGCCCCAACCCACAATTGAATGGCACTTGTTTGGAAAGGGTGCCTGCCTTCGAATATCTTGGTGTTACCCTTTCAGAAGATATGCAGTGGGTGCCCCAAATAGCCAAAGCCAAGCTCAAGCTATCCCAGATTTCAGGGGGTGTAGCCAAACTAGCTAGGGAATCACCTTTTAAACCCATCGGTCCCGCGCTTGAAATGTACAGGGCCCAAGAGTGTGGAGCCACTCTGTACGGGGCAGAATTATGGGGGCATTGCTCGTCTTCTACCTTAGTTCTAGTTGAGAATAGATTTTTAAGACAAATAACGGGCCTTCCAGTGGGTACCCTGCTAATTCCCTTATGACTAGATCTGGGTATTTCACCGATCGAAGACGAGATCGCCCTAAAACCGCTAACGTTTTGGCAAAGACTCTGGGCAGCTCCCGAATTAGCATCATACCAGGCAGAAACAACTGAGCTCTTATCCTATCCAGGTTTGCTGAAAAGGGTTCCTTGGTTTGCACGCGTGTAGCACGAGTGCGAAAAGCTTGGTCAACCACTTTTGTGGAGCACTCCGGGCATTACTTGCCCCTTCCCCGAGCTTAATTACCTAAGACCTATCGCACCCTAAAGCTTGAAGCAATGCAAACAAATCCTAAACTTGGCTCTCTTACAACACAGTTTCTTGCAGTGAAGGACAACTATGAGCTAGAAATATTCCTGGATGACATTCTTCCCCAGGTTGCAAGAAAATTGTATGTACAGTGCAGACATAGTACTTTACCTGTACGTGCGGTTACTAATAAATGGACAGGGCAGAAAGAGGAGGGTTGCCCTGTATGCATTACACAAGAGGAAACAGAAATGCATGTTTTATTTTTTTGTCCTGGTTATCAAAAAGCGAGGCGCTACTGGCCTATACAGCTTTGTCGGAATCTGGGTTTTGAGCACTGTAGGGAAGCTCTTCAGGTTTTAAAATAGGATACATCTAAACCCATCGTGTTTGCTGTTTCACGATATCTAAACACAATGTGGCGAAGGAGAGGGGTTTTTATTCAGAAGGGTAAAAAATCATAAAATGTGCATCGGCAGTATACTTATAAAATGTGATCACCATGTGTCCAGTATCTGCCAGATATTGGTTTTAGTTTTACATTAGCTTGTATACAGAAGTATTTCCGACAAATTTGATTTTATTGTAAATAGTGTAAATGTAATTGTTTTTTTGTTTTTTTATTATTTATTGAAATATTGCTGCTATTCTTCTAGTTGTTTGTCGACCGCATTACATTAATTAATTGATATAATTCCTTCCCGCTGTTTTAATTCAATGCCTCCCTTCCCTCCCCCCAAGCAGTTTGGTAAAAATTTCCGCATTTGATTCAAAACTGGAATTTGTATTACTCATGGAGTGTTTTTTAATCATGGTATGTTGTACTTATTAATGTATGTTTTTTCCTGTTTGCGTTTACTTTTTAAGGTCCTAGTGACCAAAATAAGTTTTTGAAATGAAAAACGCATTTTGGCCCCAGAAAATCCTGGTAAACAGCGATGCAGTATTCATTCGTGGGCCAGTCTAAGTTCAGGATAGTATTCAAGGGTCGTTCGAATATCTTCTTGGAACCAGCGGAATTGGTAGCTTTTCTTGATAATACTGTTGAAGCCAAGAAGCAGGAGAGGAATGACCAGCCTAGTTGATTTGGATGATGGAGGCGTGTATTTTGTGGCATATATCTACCTTGAGCTCAAACAGCCTAGTCTGCCTTGTCTACATAATTACCTTCAAGACGTCCGGAGCTCACGGATATAGGTTTCTCTCTCCATATGTAGTACTGATATGCTCCAAACAAGACCTGGATCCTTTTCATGGTCATGATGGTACATTTAGGAGAGTTATTGTCTCTGGCCTCTGATATTTTTGTGATCCCGACATGGTATTCTTGTTTTTCATGCACATTGACTCAATAGAACTAATATTACATTTGTTCGTTTTCAATACTATCAGGGGGAGGTTCTCATCCATATGTCTGTCCTGTGCTGCCTGTTATTTCGTGTAGTTGGTTTTGAGACGGCAGGGGTAGACATATCAATGTCAATGTATATGATGGTCTGATACTTTTCTCAGGTTGTTTGCTGCATGAGTTTCTGGTTCACTGTTGCAACATGAAATTACTTTTCAACGCTCGGGGTGCTGGCAGTTGGTTATTTGCAGTTCTTACTACTTTCCATGTCCCCTCCAGACTCACTGACTCAGTGGGTCTTTACATACCATAACTTATGTGGTGCTCTGCTACTGTGTTATGCTTACATCTTAGCCGTTCAACAAAACTGCTAATTTGCTTTCTTCGGTAGGAGTTGGCCGGAGGGCTCCCATTGCCTTGTCCATAATTTTTCATCTCTTGGAGATGCTCCTGCCTCTATTCATGGAGTCTCCATGTTTTTGGGCGTAATCTTCTCTTTCTGCCCCCTATCCTTTCGAGTTTTTTTTTTTCAGAGCCATGTATGTTTCCATTTGGTATTTCAACCTTGGTTTGTTAGATAGAACACAATTACCCCCTTCACCAAACAGCTCATTATGGCCCTATACGTCTCACTTATGTTTGCTCTGAAAGAAGTCTCTCTAAATACAAAAGGGCTTAACCGCCCAGTGAAGTGCAAGAAGGCCTCTGATTATTGCCACTCTCTGACAGGAAACAGTGTTTCTACAGAAAACGAAGATCAGGCATAGAGAGACACTCTCTATGCGCAATGGCTGGGTACATGACCTTTCATATTCTCCTGCACAGTCTAAGAATGGGGTTATCACAATAATATCCAGGAATTCTCTCAATCGTTACTTCAAAACAGGATGACGGTGGTAGATGGCTGATTACCCAACTTCAAGCGGGTAACTCAGAAGTGTTTGCAATAAACATATAAGCAACGAACATTTACAATCCTGTTTTCGGGTCCAATCTGGCTGCCAAATGGCTCTGCTCTCCACAAAGGCCTGCATCATTCTGGAAGGAGACTTTAACCTACCAATGGATACCATTTTAGATGGGAACTCAGCCTTGAAGTATAGAACCCCTGAAGCCCATAATGCAATGCTTTCACTCTGCGCTGCTTATGGCCTAGCAGATGTGTGGAGGCTACTTAACCCCACCGGTAATGACTTGATCTTCTTCTCCAACACGCACAATAGCTTCTCTAGAATAGACTATATATTAGTGGCAATGCACTGTTATAAGACACCATATCCTCTACCACTGAGCCCATCACGATTTCTGATCACAAAACTATCTCCATTTCTGTTGGAATTCAGCCTCCCAAACTAAAAAACATTAGTGGAGAATTAACTAATAAATGCTAGAGAATAAAGTGGATGCCCAGGAACTAGGCCAAGAGTTAACATTGTTCCTAGAAGCCAACACTTCCTCAGTCTCCTCTCCAGGCACTCTTTTGGGACACCTTGATTTTTTTTTCAAGGTCAGGTAATAAGCCGGATATCTAAGAAAACCAAAGAAATTCGATCTTCTCTAGACAAATTGGCGGCAGATATCAAATCCCAAGAAAGTCTATTCAGCGGTTTGAAAGACCATTCTGCCCTGACTCAACTAAAGAAACTGAAATATGAATATAATAAAATTGTAAGTAAACGTGCACAATGTGGGTCCAGGCTCAGAAAGGGAAGAAATTATTCTACTCAGTATAACCAGGAAAAACACTAGCTGATTATGTAAAATTCAAGAAGAACTCCAAACTGATTTCTAATAGTAAAACCCTCCTAGGCGCCCTCAAAACAAAAACAAGTGATATTCTTAAAATTTTCCGGAAATTCTACACTGTCCTTCACTCCGCCTCAGTTTCCTTGTCTAAAATGTATTTAATCTTTACCATTGAAGGTCCTTTTTACTGAAGAAAATAGAAGACTGAATGAACCGATAGAACAGAGCGAGATCTGGCAGGCGATTAAAAGCATCTCACCTGGAAAGGCCTCGGGCCAGATGGCCTCCCATGAAGTTTTTACAAAAACTTTGGACCAGTTATTGGGGTTCCCCCTAGAGAATGAGCTAAATAACTTTGCGTCCACGGGTATAGTATCCGGTACTGCTGAAGAGGTCACAATTGTAGTGATCCTAAAAGAGGAGAAGATTCCTCCGATCCACAAACTTTAGGCCGATTTCTTTATAAACATGGAAACCAAAATGAATGCTAAGATCTTAGCTTCCTTCCTCGCTCCTTTAATACCAAAGCTAATTCACCCCTCAAAAGACAAGCTGTGTCAAAGGCAGGTTAGCAAGTGATAATATCAGTTTGTTCTGCCACGCCATCAAAAAAGCATCCCATCTGCAAGCTTCAGCCACAGCTGCCATACCTCTGGCCATGTAGAAGTTCTTCAATAGGTTTCCTGGTCTGTTTTTGAGGCTGTATTAACTAGGTGTAACCTCATGGATATCTGTATCGAAATTGTCATGGCCTTGTATGCAAGCCTACTGCACAAATCTGAGCCAATGGAGAACTATCCTCCCTCGTTCCACTCCAACAGGGCACTTGTCAAGCCTTTCTACTGTTACCTTTGCTTCCTTTTCTTATTGCCCATTGTCCCCTTGATTCTGACGTTAAATATGTCCACAGACATTGAAGAGATGATGTTTGGAGATATGGCCCTTAAAACTGCTGCTTATTCTGACAATATTTTAATCTTCTCAGGGAAACCAGATACAGCTATTTCTGCCAAACTAGATATAATCAACATGTTGGTCTCCTTTTTTTGGGATACTCTTTAAATGGGGATAAAACGGAGGTTATGCCTCTCAGTGTTCACTGTACTTTCTTTTGCCTAGGCTCCTCTCAATTCACGTGGCAACCTAAGTCTATTAAATAGCTGGGTATCTGGTTTTGTAACAATGTGACTGAATCTATATCCCTGACCAAAAACAAAATAATTGATCAAATTAAGGACCTCCTCTTGGTCTGGTTTCCCAAATTGATAGCATGGTGGTGCAGGTTTAAAACTTTAAAGAGGATGGTGACGCCTTTGATCAACTTCCTTACAAGAACGTCGCCAATCCGTCTTTCCACTTCTTCCTCCACAAATGATAACTTCTGTTCCAAGTTCCTTTGGAGTGCACAAAAATACAGAATGAGTTTCAACAAACTCCGGGCCCTCGTACGTACAGGTGGCTGCAATATCCCAGACTGGTACAATTATCAGACTGAGTGTCTAGCAGCTCAGGGTGTACGTTGGATGGATCTGAATCCCAATATTTTATTCAGCACAGGATTATGATCCACTGTATTCCTCAAATACACTAATATGTCATCTTGGAAGTAAGTTAATGTTACAAACAATGAATTCACTATTATTCCCAACTCTATCCTGTCCACAAGTGCACACCAGCAATAAGGTGATTTTCTTTTAGCATCTCCATCACAACTTACAACACATATTCAACTTCCTCATCACTATAATCATAATCTGTATTTTCCTTACATCCTCTACCCAAAATGTTCATTTTTACTTGCCACTCGCCTTACACACACCTCACGGATAATATCCTTTTTGGTTGCACTTCTGGCTCAAATAGTTTCCTCAGAAAACAATCTAATGACTGAAGTAGGAAGGTCACCACTCTGAGATCCTAGACAACTGACAGAGTCAAAGTGATGTAAATTCTAGTTTATATAATGTTTATTGTGTATATGTATCAGTGGCTATTAGCTAGGACAGACTATCACCTTAGTAAGATAACTCCGTGAGATCTGTGTAAATCTTGATGGTTATAGATTGGAATCCTGAAAGGCCCCAACAAAGACTACCATTCCTTTTAGGTCAATAGTTTTGGTGACAAAAAAATTGGGTCATGGTAACTCCTGTTACACCCCTAAGAAATTGTTATAGGTTACATGTGCCCCCTCAGGACTAATCAAATGTGAGGATGCAAAGAAATGCCATACTGCACCCAATGTCAAGCCACAATAGTATTTAGGGGACTCTCTGCAGGGATCATCATGCCGACTTTGAGAACTGCTGTCAGTTCCAGCAAAAGTTCTGACTGAAAAGAATAGATCACCAAGACTGTTGACAAAAAGGGGGCTTACTTACCCACTTCTGTGAGACTCCATAATGTTGGAAAGGTAGCAGTATAGTCTGGTCTCTGGGACAAAAAGGTTCTCATAACACTGCAATTGTTCATCTTATGATTAGGATCAATTCACAAGGGAGTCTGTGGAGGTCCACCAGAGAAACACGCAATGCAGGAACTGCAAGTGGCATGTGGAATTAGGGAGTCTGGACTGAAGAGAAAACCAACTAGTAGGGTATATGTTCCAACAGCACTTTGGGAAAAATATTTTGTAACAAAACTATAACAGTGTGTGCCAAGATCCCAGGATTGATGACGTGACGCACATCTCCTTCCTAGAAACAGGGGAAATGACACGGAGGAGCAGCAGAGAAGTGAGCATTTTATGAATCAAAAAAGTTTGAGGTTGCATATGACATTTATTTCTTTTATGTGTATTTTGTATACGAACCAATATATCAGAAATAAACAACTGATTCACAGCCTGAGCAAGTTGACGTGGAACAAGATCTGGATGCAAGCTTGGTCACCTGAAAATGCTCCTATTTGCCATAAAGCCCACCACATACAGCACGCCACGTATGGAGCAAAGAGAAGCCTTGCAAAAACAAAAGGAAGGGAGAAGTGAGACCATCAGTCAAACATTTATACATTCATTTAGTATGTTCTTAGCTTACCGCATAACCAAAAAGGAAGAGTCCAAAAAAGAGGCTGTAAAGATCTGCTGTCAGAATTCCCAAGTTGACAGATGTCGCGCTGGTGACCTTAATCACGACAGGCATAAGGCTGTATAATCCGAACATGCACAGAGCAAACCCTATAAATAATAATGCTGTAAAATAAAACAAGAAGCAAAATAGTTAACACAACTGAAAAGCCAACACAAACAATGGATGTACATTGGCCCTGGTGAACGCATTGAATTCAATATACAAAGAGGACTATAATCTTACTGCAGCACATCAGGACACGTTGCCATTGAGAACATTAACTGTATTTGTTTCACTTTATCACAATATATAATACAATTCAGTTTGCAATGATGCCACAAGTGGTGCTGAAAGTGCCAGAATTCAGTTTAATATGCACTACTTGCAGATCGCACAGTGCAATAATTTTGTTATTTTTAGATTAAGGAACCTGATATATACACAGGGTGTACCTACAGGTTGAGACTCTTAAATTGGAATGTTTACATTTTTGAATCCCAGTTTATGAACTAATGCAGTGCAGAGTAGCAGATCATTTACGGGGAATTTTATCTTGCCCAAACATCTCAACAAGTTGATCAGCTTACACAAAGCGTTTTTACAAACCAGCCCAAAACACACTGGAACAGGATAGACATTTCAAAATCTTTCTTAAAACTTGGGGAAAGTAGTCATCTTTGCTACATAATACACAGTAAGGAATTTGCAGCTCAGCTGTTCACTGAACAACCCGCAGAATTGGTGAGTTAGTCCATCTGAGCTAGGGTATCCAGTCCTACACAAATGACTAATAGGGGACATAATCCTCAACACTTTCACAGCAAGGTAGAATGCATCTGAAATTTCCTCCATGAATGAGCCTATACTGCCTACTAGGAAACACTCCACAATCTTCTCAGAGTAAGCAGCTGGTGGTGGCTGGGCATAAACAAATGAGTAGTGTTCACAGATAAACACATTGATATCTTGTTGGTAGCATACACTTTATCCTTTTTGGTTTCTAATCTGGTATAGCACTTTCAGACCTGAGCACAGTAGCTAAGAATCTCCTAGGAGTGTACCCCTGAGAGTGCAGTCTAGTGGTGTGGGACTGATAGTCAAGACAGCTCAGTCTTTCCCTAATGTAATGTGAGCTAGCCTAACTTCTGAGCTTCTTCCCTTCCGGAAAGCTTCTTAACAGTGTTTTCCTCACCTTTTTAATCATTTTATACATTCTCCCCTGGTGATCGCCTTAGTATCTTCATAGGCTCTGAAACAATTGCTTCTCGGATTGTGGACTTAAATGCTGCATCCTGCAATGCTTCCCCTAGCAATTTCCAGAATGAGTATGAGAGCAGGGGTTGACCCAAAAAATGGGAGAAAATATGGCATCAATGGGAGACATATAGGGGTCTGTAAAGTCGGGAGGGGTAGGAAGGGAGGACAGCGGGCATGATACCAGATTGTAAATGTGATGTTACGATATCAGATGTCAGAATTGCAATATTCGATATATCTGACGCTCTAATGGACCAAGATACAGCAAATGTATGCAACAACTGCCCAAAATATTGTACTGTATACTGCAAGCGTTACATGTTCAATAAAAATATTTGTTAAAAAAACAATAGTAGTGGGTTGTGGTGGTAAAAGGTTTTGTTGGAGGGGAGGATGGATTTATGCTCCCAACACAAACCCAGGAAAGGTTACCTATTCGGGTTCCCTTACCTCAAGCTATGCCTGCTGTCTCCCCTGTACCCAAAGATTCACGTCTACAGCTTCTTTGCAGTGAAACTGTGTCAGACTGTCCCAGCTGAGTCTGCCCACGTTTCCTCTTATAGGACGGCAACGGATGTCATGGGGTAATCACCTGACTATATCCTTACTTAACTCGGGGGTCATCAATTGCATGCCCTATTGTATACTGCTCAGCTCCCGATTCTCTAGTTGTGTAGAGGTTTGTATTCCCTTCAGTGCTATTACCACTATTTCTCAGTAAGAACCTGTCGAGCAGTGGGCCTACTAGATTTTGAGATGTGCCTGCTCCTCCTAGGCCTCGGAAGAGTCTCATCAGCTAGGCTCATTCTTCCACCCTAAACCTATGACCGCGTCTCTCAAGCCTGTCTCATGCATCCAAGGCCTCAATGAAGAAGGACTGTCCTTTAAGAGCTATCTCAGTTCTGCAAAACTGCTTTTCCCACACCACCTGTAAGGAGATTCTGTGGGCAGCCACCACAGCTGTACTTTGGGGCCCTTCTAAGTGCAATGAGCCAGCTAGCTTAATGGATTATGGGGACTCTCAAGGCAAATGGTGGAAGAGACGGATATCACATCTTGCCAGCCAGGCCCCTGCCTAAATATATAAATGCGCAGGTTGACGAGATCAGCATCTTTCATTTAGTAAGATAACAAAACATAATCACCATTAGACACTGAATAAATTTCTTCTGTCATGCCATGGGCAGTCAATGTGGTAAAAATGCAATATAGATGCAACCAATCAATGCTGAAAACATTTTGCTTTATTCATATCTTGGAGGCTCCTGTGTGCCTGCCAAACACTGGATCCAGGATAAGTGTTTTCTCAATTGATGAGCTGCTTCTGCAGTTCACCAGTCAAGCAGGGGCAAAAACAGCTCTACCACATTAAAAGAAAAGCCATTCTTGCCCCTCAGCTTCCTACTGAGATGGCTGGGTCACTGCCATTCAGCACAGTGCAGGATCCATGTGAAAGTGCAGTGAACCCAGGCACCGCTAACAGCACTTTTGCAAAGTATAGCATCGCCAGCAAAAACAAAATGACAGTAACAACACAACAAACCTTCAACTTTGAAATTCGTTTAACAGTATGAGGGGGGATTGGGGCATTGAAGGGGCAGCATCTGGAGTACTGACAGGTCTTATACCACCTGGACAAATATGAAGGGGTAGAAGGCCGAGGCAGGAGGGCCAGTGAGGCTGGAACAACTTTTAGAGTGGGGGTGCTGCCATCAGTGTTGCATCACTGAACAAAAAGTGTAGCCTCTTTAGTAGGAGAGTTGTAGGAGTGTAGTACGTAGCTGGTGCTGCATTTTGGAGCATACAGTCACAAAATAATTCACTAAACAATTATGGGGTGGGTGACCCATGTACGGAGAGCACATTTACCACTGAAATGGCAACTAAGTTTGCACAAACGTCAAGTTTGCCTGGTAACAAAATATAGCGCACAAACAGTCTGTGCAAATTGGGTTACAGCAAATATTTATTGTTTGCACATCACAGAGCGTCTACATTTGTATTAATCCTTGTTAGACCTGGCCATTTTCGCAGGGTTATCCCCAAACTTTCTGCCTTCCTCCACCTATTTTTCTGACCCTTGTTTTGTTGGTTTTAGGACCCTGGGCACTTTACTCCTGCTAATCAGTGCTAAGGTGCCCGTGCTCTTTCCTCTAAACATAGTATGATTGGTTTACACCTGTTTGGCAGATTTGGTTTACATGCAAGTCCCTTATAAAGCGGTATACCATATACCCAGGGCCTGTAAATTGAATGCTAATAGTGAGCCTGTAGCGCTGCTTGTGCTACCCACAGAAATAGCCTATGAAACCTGTCTCAGGCCTGGCATTGCAGAGCCTGCATGCACAGTTAACTGCCACTTTAACTTGGCAACTAGAACTACTTGCCAAGCCCTAAACTACCCATTTACTACATATAGGTCACCCCTAAGGAGTCTGCAGGTAGCCTTATGGGCAGGGTGCTGTGTAAGTAAAAGAGAGGTCACTTTATTGTGTGGCATGTCCTGGCAGTGACAAACAGCCTATCTTTGTTTCTCACTACTGTGAGGCTTACTCCTCTCATAGGTTAGCAACGGGAATTCTCTTATATGTGTTAAAGTGGTAATTTCTGATCTGAAAGGAGTGGCGTTGCCATGTTTGATATGTTTAGAATTGTAGTGATAAATCCTGCTTACTGGAGTAGGTGGATTTTACAATACTATTTTAGAAATTTTACTTTTAGAAAGTGGGCATTTCTCTGTGCTTAAGACTCTTCATGCTTTGCAGCAGGACTCCAATCCACGTCTAGGGCAGCTACACTTGGTGCATACTTTCCAGAACGCCATCACAGAGGAAGGTGTGGGTGGGTGTGACAGGGTTGCGTTTGCATTTGTCTACATACTGATGGTCTTCCCGGGTTGGGAGAGAGAGAGGGGCGTTCATACATTACATTTCTATAGGCTATGTCCTGCCGTCCCACAAAGTGCTGATTTACCACCTACTGATGTCCTCAGCCAGGGCTGAAAGAGACTGTGTGTACTTCTAAGTGTTCTTTTGAAGTCACCCCTTGAATAAAGACAAATTTGAGTAGAAGTACAGGGCCTATGACCCCATGTTTTCAGAGCACTTTAGGAACTGGAACTGAACCTCTGTCAGAAAGGCTGCTGCGCTAATCAAAGGACTCTTCTGGACTGCTTTTCTGTTTGCTGCCCTGCTGCCAGCTGCCCCCTGACTCTGTTTTGCCAGAGGACGGCTGTTTTGCTGATGTGCTGGCCTGCCGCTTGCTATCCCTCTCTGTGCCCAGCACCTAGTGTTCTCCAAAAGCTTGCTGGAGGACCCCTTCTACCTCAGAAGCCCTTTGCCACTGGGACTGCTGTGGGGTTCTGAGGCTGACAGATCCTCTCTCTTAAAAACAGCGCATTCAGATTGCTTTATACTTTCCCTTCATTTGTGCAACCAGCGCACAAGTGAGCACTTTATTACCTCATAGCTTGTGAGCAGCGCATGGTGAGCACAACAGCATTCCCCCAGGGACCGGCATGTCCCCTTCTTAACTCGTGACAGCTGAGAGTAATGACTCTTGGTAAAAATAAAGTATATTGAGTGCCTCTATTACTGCCAGAAAGCGATGTGCAGTTTTCTAATACTGTCCTAAGCAGAGGCGCAACGCAACTTCCAACATTAGGAAGGAACATGCTGTCCCGTGGCACCATCTCATATCGCCGGCCGTCTGGAACCCCCTTCAGCTGGCGTGGCCCCCTCAGTCAGATATAGAGACTGCTTGGAGCCGGTGGAGCCAGCAGTGATTTTAAGCTGCCACGCGAGGGGCATACTTACAATAATGTGATCCAGCTGATACCACCAAGGGCTCCCCATCCTTGGCACTTCGAGCAGTATAGACGCCTTCCCTACACCAGGTGCCTGAGAAGCACACATGGCACAGCGGACCCTGAACTCCTGGCAGTTTGCTTAGTCCTGCGCCTGTGTGTAAGTAGTGAGTTGCTGATTTCCTGAATGGGACCAGGCTAGTCATGGTAGTACTGTAGTGCGCCTCTCGCAGTTGGAGGAGCTTTGCGGGGAGTTTGCGCTCCTTCTCAGCGGCTCAGCATCTCCTAAGGAGGCTGGTGCAGCACCGGGGAAATACGGACGATTGCCAGCACTCATGCCGGTGAAGCACGCCTTCCATCTCCTGTAATTCTTTCAAATTTTGTTTGTTAATTACCACAGGAGAGGACCCTGGGAATGGGGCAAGACTGTATAAAGAGACAAGACTGTATGAGGTTTTTTGGAGTCACATTGCCATATATGAGCTAGGTGGCGTGCAGGTGCTCCTGCTCCACAATTTTGCGTGCTATAACCCTTTTATAACTAGGGATATGTGGTGGTTCATGTATTTTGCTTCTAACCAAACTGCTGCATTTTATGCCCTGATATCCTAATGTGTGTCACTCTGATTCTTGCACTATCAGGATAATGAGTATTATCACATCATATGCACAGTATGTATGATTCATGTCGTTTTGGTCTATATTATTTACAATATACAATATTTTTATAAAATCTTGTGTGGAGTCTCTTTTGTAGTGTATTCATTGTGTTACTGGTGTGAGTATGTTGCGTAAACACTTTACACATTGCCTCTGATAAGACGTACTGCTCTTTGCCAAGCTACCAGAGGGTGGGCACAGGTTTATCTTTGGTGTGTAACTTACTTGACCTGACTGGAATGGTGGGCTCTGCTTGGCCTAGGTGCATACACTACACAACCTGAAACCCAATTTCTAACAATCCAATTTTTTACAATCCTATTGAAATCTTTGTTTACATTACTCTTCAGAATTACAAAACAAATGTGTTTAATTTCAGCTTTCTTAACGCCTTAACCGCGGCGGTTTTTCCGCCGCGGTGCGGGCGTTCTAAAGGGTGGGTGGGGGGCTCTGTCGGCTGCTGGCCGACGGCAGCACTAGGAAGGTAGAGCTCCCGTCGGCCAATGGCCGACAGGAGCACGCAAGGGGTTAACTGCTGAGCTATTTTTAAATATTTACGCAATTCATTTAAAGGTATTTGCATGTTGCTGTGTGTTTAAAACACTGACATCCAACAGCTTTTCCTTTCCCACTCCCTGTATCTCAGCAAGATTATCAGATAGTTCACTTTACAAAATCCTCACACTTTACAGTGAGAGAGAGAAAAGTAAACACCAGAAAAAGCAGTAGGTTGTCAGAAGACGTAGCTTGATATTTAATATGTGTATTTGTAAATCGCACCTTCACCCGTGGGCATCTTAGCGCTGAATAACAGATGTCTATTGTAACCCAACTCAATGGTACTTATTTTATCTACCTCAGAAGGATAAAAGGCTGAATGGACTAGCCGGGAAATGAACCTGTGACCATGAAGTCAAAATCTAGCCCCTACAGTGGACGCATTAGTCCACTAAGTCACCAGACCCAGTAAGACCTATGTCTTTCAAAGGACATCAAATGTGACAAGCTAAAAACAAAACTTCTTGATATTTCTTTATTTATCGCTCCTTATTCTTCTGAACTTCAGTATGGTTATTTTGGGGGTGCTGCGGCACTAACCCACAACCCTACATCCAAGTGCCTGTGGGTAGGACTTACAGCCCAGTGCTGCTCTAGCATACCCTCCTCATTCTCCACTAAAACAAAATTCCAAAGGCTTGTGAGGCTGCCACCGACATCCTGGGGAGGTTTTAAACCCCACTGATTAACGTTGGCAGCGCAGAGCATCCACAATGGAAACCTGCTCCCAGCAGGGGTTTCCAACTCTTGTGTGCACATCATGTGATTTCAGCTAATCACCAGGAGACTCTGAAGAGATGCAATATTGTGTGGCACAGGCTGGCAGGTCTGACATAAGGCTATGCATCACAGTACCATAACAAACATTGCATAGCCAATAGGTCTCGCCTTTGTGACCTACTGGCTTTGCCAAAGGTCTTTAGCCACACTGCACAGTATCTTTGCTGCTGTGAAGTATGACTAAATAAAACAGAAAAAAAACATTTACGCTGGCGTCCGCATCACTTTGTAGGTGTGCACACACCACGTAAATGCACACCTACTAAATGATGAAGCCGCTATTGTTTTTGTATTTAGTTACCAATCCGAGTAGGATTGGTAGCTAAAAGCATAGTGTTTACATTTTTTTAAAGGAGGCAATGAAGAGGAAATAAGGGTGGCGAATGAATAGGGAGGGTCAGAAGCAACACAGGGGAAGGAGGGACCATAGAAGTAACACAGAGAAGGGCAGGGACACAGAAGCAACACAAGGGACGGCGGTGGATGTGGTAGCAACACTCGCAGGGCGACAGCGAAGCATCACAGGGCAGGGCAAGTGGAGGCTGCAGCACAGAAAAGAACATGGGCGAGTGCAAAAGAGAGTGGGACAAGGAAGAGCACACAGGGGCAGACAGAAGCACTGGGGGCGGAGGGGAGTACAGGATGGAGGCAGCTAGAAAATATGAGTATTCTCTGAGTGATTAAAGAAAAAGCAGTCCCCTAATATGGACTACAGACGCCATGCAAACAAACACATGATAAAGAGGCAATGATCCATGGGAGGGACAAGCACAAGGCTGAGAAGCTGGGACACAAATATGAAGCAGGCAAATGAGAGTGATAAATGAAGACAACTGCTGGTAAGCAATGAGCAGGCTCCAAGCCCCTCTCTGTTCAGGTTAAGCCACAAATTGCCTTGCAACAGACAGTGCATGCACTGTCTAGTAGAGGTGACCTAAAAAGAAGAATGGGAATTAAAAAGAAAACAAAACAAAAAGCTCAAAAGCGGTCAGAGTCAAGATAACCCATCTGAAGGCAGGTAACAACATTTAGAGGATGTAGGCAGGAGAACTGCTTGAAGCTCAACACTGACAACACAGAGGTGCTGATTTTCGGAATCTAACTCCATATAGGAGTCCTCATGGTATTCCTCAGAGGTCCACCACACCCCAACCCCAACTGAGCATGCCAGAAACCTGAGAGTCATCCTCAACAGCAGACTCTCCATGGTATCAAAAACCAATGCAGTCACATCCTGCTGCTTCTTCATCCTGAGCATGCTATGCAAAACTTCAAGTGGCTCCCCCTGGACTCAAGGAGCACAGTCACCCAGGCTCTTGTCACATGCAGACGGGATGACAGCAACGCACTATGTAGGAATAGCAACCCACCTCCTTCAAAGACTCCAGACCATCCAGAACGCCGCCAGACTCATCCTTTACCATCCTTGTCGCACCCACGTCACATCCCCCACCTCAGGCAGCTACACTAGCTCCGGGTCCAGAAATGATGGCAGTTCAAGCCCCTCACACAAGTATTCAAGGCATTGCACAGCACCGGACCCTCGTACTTCAACGATCAACTCCAGTTCCACCAGGCATCTTCGCTCTGCCTTTCTCTCACTCGCCCACGCACCCCGTATATGCAGAAGTAGAGCCGGAGGCTGATTCTTCTCCCATCTTGCAGCGAAGTCCTGGAACGACCTCTCGGTCCACATCAGGACCTTCACATTGCTGCTGGAATTCAGAAAAAAGCTGAAGACCTGGCTCTTCAACTATTACACGAGTCCCTCCATCGTCCTCAGCCAGACTCAGATAACGCCCTCCTGGTGCCACAGGTGAAAAGCTGCGCTCTACAAACCTACTAACATAGGCTTCATCCATCCCTATTAACAGCCTATGCCAGAGGAGACGCATGCTAGGTTTTCCGAAGACAGAGGCTCTTGAAGAAAAGAGGTCTTTGTTTCAGCCCATTTGAAACCATGCAACCACTGGCAGGACAAACCACTCCCCTCCAACTTTACAGAATACCCCAGGCTTTATTCACAGCCACTTAGCAACAGTCTCTATGAGGAGCATAATGAAAACATGAATCATTAAAAAACTAGGGAGCGTAGGCAAATGTCTTATCTTAAAGGGATTTTCGAAATAAAACTGCTTTTGATTGGGATGCTTGAAGGAGGGAGGTCAGGCCTAGTCCTCACCGCATATGCAAGGGGAAGAGAAAGGCCCATGGCACCCTTCCTATGTAGCTGGTGGGATCCCTTGCAGAGGCACCTCACAAAAACATATATACCATCTGTACACGGCTCCAAACATAGCTACTAGTATTGGTACACAATATTAAACCTGGTATCAAACCGTGTCTATGATGTTTTCTCTGGTTGCAAATGACAATATAAATAAAGTTTAAGTTACAGAGCATCACTCGGAAACCTACCTATCGAAAGGTTTCCGAATAAATCGCCAAGAAAATCTGTCTTTGCGCATCTTGATGGGACCCTAAATCCAGTGCTAAATAGATATTCCTTATTCCTAAAAACAATAGTGCTAACTTATATAGAACTAGCTACTAGTCTCAAAACTACTTTAAGCTGCTGAACTATTAAATATCTCAAGATGCACGCATGGCGATAACAGGCACAACGAAATACAAAAATACAATACAACTGAATGACGCATTCATATTTGACTTAAATACCTACCAATTTTCCAATCCCAATGAATAGCAGCAACGTCGTGATATTCCACTATCATTCTAGGAAAAAGAAACAGAAAAAGATTGTAACGAAGCAAATAACATCACGTTCCTGCCCTAAACATTATTATAATGCCAACCTATTCCCCAACAGAACAGCTTGGAGGGTGAGATTCAAGCCTCCGTGGTATCAGTGACATCACCACATTTATGACTGATACGCCATCAAAGGGATAGACATCACACTACCGGTTACCAGTAACATCACACAGGAAGTGACATCACACGACCTTTTAGCATCACAGGAAAGTTGTCAATTTAATTTTGAACCACTGACATCACAGGAAGGGACATGACGAATAATACAATTTGTATACTGCTGGTTTTGAAAGCTTATGGTTCTGGTTTTGAATCCTACCTCTTTTTGATCACTGAATGTTGCAAAGCATTTTTATGAGCGCCTTTGGTTGCATGTTGACTTTAACTGACTTAAACACTTTTTTAGTGGCCTTCATTTTTTCCTTTTCTAAGACCAATCTTGGTAAATGTTAGGCTTTTAAGGAACTCTTGAAAAGAGGACTTAATTGTCGGTTGTATCGCGCCTCCAGAACAGCCAGTAAAGGAAGACCACAGGAGACCGACAGAAATGAGAGCCCAGATGGTTGTGCTATTGATGCACTACAAGAGCAGACTATGTGTAATGCGGCAGGACTTGAAAAATCATAAAAACGTTACCAGACCTGAACATCTAGAGACTTAAAAAATCTACTCGACCTAACTGTAATGTACTTTACCTGTTAGCTATTCTCAAATTGTGTGATGCCTGGCAAAATATTATTTTATAGACTTGCCTTTTTCTTCTTTATGACATATGAGAGTACCTTCAAATATGTAAGTTCAGTATCTCTGCTGTGCAAAAAAAACTCTTCTTTAATGTAATAGATTAAATCTTTGCTGCTTGTGTAATACAAATCTAGCCCACATATAGGGTACACATGGCCCCTCTTAGTTCACCAATAGCATTATCATCGGGGGAGAGGGAGCAACATGTTTCTCAGTTCACATTAAAAAAAACTCACTTTTAATAAACGTATCACTAAAGAATGATGTGGTAGTCCACTGTCATTAACAGAAGGCACATTTTTTTTATCGAAATGGCCAAACACTTTCCCACTAACATGCAGGTTTTCGGATTAAACTATATAGCATGAGAACAATAATGTGAGGAAATTGGGTATCAGCAAAAATATTTCTCATTTGCACATCACCAAGTAATGCATTCAGATTTATTTTCTTCCTATTACAATATTTGTTTCAATCACACAGAATTACTAAAAAGGTGCGTTCCTAACTACTGACATATTTCGAAATATGTGTACAGTTGATTTACACGCTTTTTCAATGCTGTGTATTAGGAAGAAAAACAGACATCCAAAAGCCTTTCATTTTACACTAGGTGTACAGCACAATTGTCACAGTTCACTCTACAAAATCCTCTAACTTGCAAGAAAACACATGCTGAGATTTGACCTTCATCTGTGAACAAACAGCAAATCTGACAAGATAAAAACAAGATTTCAAGTCATCTTCATTGCTTATTCAACTTCTGAGTGAACAGAACAAATGTTCTTTGTCAGTTCTCCAGATCTGGCTTATAGGCCTCAAAAATATCTCCACTGATAAAATCTGACTCACCATAGTGAGTGGGAGAGTAGATTTCTCCAGGCCTGTGTGGAAATGTTTCCCTGACACAACCAGACCTGTTCTCTTTTTGTTCATAAGATATTAAAACAACAGGGCAGTGTTATCCCAATTTAGCCCACTGGAATACTTCATAATGTAAATGTAAATGTAGTATACTTGTAAAGCGCACAGCTGCCCCAGCAACGGGGCGTCCCGGCGCTGTATAACTCTGGGGAACCCGTCCTGGCTTTCCCTGTGGGATGGTCCCTGCTGGGAGTCCCCAAGGTGGAGCCAGGCATCCCCGGAATTGGTGGGGCCGTTGTGGAGATTAGGCAAGCTAATGCCCAGAGTTGCCGAGTGTGATCTCTGATTAGAGTAAGCACCGAAGCGAGAATTATCGAGTCCGCTGACCAAGGTCCACGACCCTGCCGCGTCGGGAATCGAACCCTGGTCCCAGGCCGACTTCTGCTCTCGGGTCTGCCGCCTCTAACCAGTGAGCCACACTACTCCACATAATAAAGAGGAGGAATAGAGCGATAAAATATATTTACTATATATTTTTAGGTAAATAAACTTTTTATTTTTACTTGCCACTATATTTTATCAGAGAGACAACACAGTCAAGGTGGTGATCTCCCAATGGTAATTTATAGGAAGAGAAAAAAAAGTTTATCAAACTTTATAATTGATTAGTAAAAAATGGTTATGTTAAATATTAATTTAAATTAATTGTATATATTTATTTTAAATGTAGAGCAGAAGAAAAAAGTCTACAGGACTTTAATTTTTAATGTATAGTGGGCCAGCTGTACGACCGGGAATTTTGCGACTCGCAATTGTGACTTGCAATTTGCTAGTCGCAAAACTGGATGTACAACAGTGTGTTTGCGATTCCCAATGGGGTCACAAATTGCGAGGCTCATTATTATTAATGAGCCTCTCGCAATTTGCGAGCATATTGGGAATGGCAGGCCCTCCCAGGTATGGTGGCCTGCTGGGCTCACCAGACCACCATGTCTGCGACTGCTTTTAAATAAAACAGTTTTTTTTTTGTTTTTTTTTGTGCAGGTAGTAGTTTTCCTTAAAGAAAAACGGGATGCATAAAAAAAAAAACATTTGTTAAATTTTTTAAGGGCAGGCACTTGGTCCCTAGGACCACTGCCAGCCCTTAAAAAATATTTTCCGAGCATGTCACAAAGGGGAAGAGGTCCCTTCGGGACCCCTTCCCATTTGCGACTCCATTACCATCCTCTTGAAGAGGGTTGTAATTTGTGAGTGTTTTGCGACTGCAATTGCGGTCGCAATTCATATGTGAATCGCAAAATTGTGTTAGTACATGGCCATTCCAATTTTAGCATGCGCAAACGGATCGTTAACCCGTGTGCGCATGCTAAAATTGGTCGTACATCTGGCTCAGTATTAATTAAAAGTAGTTTAGTTATATTTTAATTAAAAAATAATCTTGCATTAATTTATACATTTAAAAAGGTTATCGAAATATGTTATAATCAAATATTATTTTAACATTAAATCACATTTATTTATATTTGTAACGATTTTAAAAAATTTCGTTTACCATTATTACTTATGGGGTTTTATTTTAAGTTCCTACCCAGTTCTTTTTTATGGGACGGTATTGTAGTGAGAGAGGTTGGCCATGTGTGGTGCTGGACTTATTAATGTTTCTTTTCTAGTAATGTCTTACAATGGTAAATGCGGCTTCACCCTCTGTTTCCGGGGCTGGAGATGTGTATCTCTGCACTTTTGAGGACATTTACACTCAGATTTTGTGAACAGCCAGAAGTTGCAAAATTATGCAATACTGTAAGAGTTAATTACAATTACAAATTACTCACAAGTACAAGTTACCTTTGTGAATAGTCCCCATTGTCTTCACCTACTTGTATGAGGTGCTATGATAACAACTGCATATGTTTCATGAATGGCTCAACTATTGATCTAATATGGATGTAGCATTTGTTAGACGGTGACCTTGAAATACTTGTATCACTTTCACGACCATAGTAGGCCCGGAAGCCCTAATGTTCAGCATTGTACTCTGCACATTTTCCAACAGTGTAACTTTCTTTTCAAACCTTGTGAGAGAAGCAAATTGTTGTCAAAATAATGAAAAGATCTGCATTGTATACACGAATAATAACTTCTCTTCAAGTCTGTTCTGTGCTTCATTGAGAGGAAGATCCTGACACATGTACATTAGCTAGGTTTTCACTGACAGTAACAAGTTGTATCACTGTTATCATGCCGGGAGTTCTCAATTTGGACTAACCCTTTATTTCGACACAGGAGGCGATATACATGTTTCTGAAGTCTCATTACGTACTCTTATCTGGAGATTACGGTCGTGCTAGCCATCATGACTTCATAGGATACCACTAAAGTATTGTCTGGTTTTCATCTCTCTGACATATGTGGATTTTTTAGCGACAAGTGCTTTTTAAAGTTGTGGAATTGGTAATCCTTATCCATGATCGTGTTTACTACTATCAGCTCTCTGGTTCACCCTTAGCAGCAGAGTACATGTGTTTCCTAAAGCTGTGGAATTGGTAATTCTTACCCACTTTTGCGTCTACGATAATCAGCTCTCTGGTTTACCTCAAGCAGTAGAGCACATGCCCTGACGAAGTTACGACGAGTAACGAAACGCGTTGGCTGTGTGTTTCACTTGGTAAAATTACCTAAATAAAGAAGAAAACTTTTTGGACTAAAAGCATCATCTTCGTAATTTCTAAACGAGTGCGCCTTCCGCCTTTTGTTGAAAACTAGCTGACCGTATTTGTGCCTTGGGACAACTCGCACGGCAAGTGTGCTGCACCACTATTACTTTGGATTACACTATTGTTTTGGTTGTGCTTAACCCTGGTCAGGTTGTCCTGTTCTTCCTTTTTTCTTGTTTTTGTTGCATGACAGTAATGCACTGGCTTGTGTTGGCAGAAACAGTATATATACCAGGTCGATTTTACTTGATTTTCAGCACTTAGCTCCAACTGAACATTTTCTGAGGGCCCTGGTCCGGTGAAATCACAATTGTGTTTCATCTTATGCTTTGCAGCCTTCTATTGTGCATTAAACGCTATTTGGAATTTATGCTTTCCAATGTGTTGTGACCGGCACCGTGTTAAAGTTCTTTTCATCTCATTGTCCTCCTATGGTTTTATTTTGACAGAGCCCTTGACTCTTTTCTGTCCAACGTTGTGCCTTCGATCCCTGCCCATTTCTGAACCCATTCTTTTAATTGTATAATTGTGGAAGCTAATGACGATTTCCTGCTCATGTCAATAGTCTTTTTAGCCATTAATAATGCCATATCTATCAACTTACCGCCTGCCATTATGTTGCTTTAGGACAGATAAACTGCCCCAACAAGCATCCGCCAGGTTATACTGCCTCCCTTGGTCCCCAGTGTTGTCTCCAGTGGCAATGTGACTCGCTCCCAGTACAAGACATTGGCAGGGCGGTCCCAGGCCATGTGGAGGAATCCTGCTTCACTCTGAGCACATCAGAGGGATGTTAATCATGCGGTTACTGAGATTTGGCTTTTGGTAGCTAAATATGATCAACGAGCTAGTTAAATTGCTTGCACTTGAAGCTTGCATTGCATGAAACCTGATGTGTACACAGTAAGATCTGATACCATCCTTTGTCATCAAAAATAAAGGTCTGCCACAAATGAGTGTAAATTAATTCTAAGAATTGATGTGTTAGTTGTTCTAGGTTTGAGTCACCACCGTACAATCCCAAATAAGCTTCTCAGCAAGTTGTACTGCAGACACTTTACCCTGGGGAGCCCTTCTTTTTCTATCAACTTGTGAAGAAGCCTGAACCTGCAGTCATAGTAATCTCAAGCTGTAGCCAAACCTATTCTTGTCTGAGGCTGCAGCTGCGCTGCAGTGAAGTAGTCTCTGGACTTAGGAAGCGCAGTCCCACAAAGGGCAGGCGCATACCTTGGGTATGTCCTAATTCTAATAAGGACCAGCCTCTAACTGCGTATCCCCGTTTCAAGCAATGTGGGGTTGTATTTAGTCTGTGTGTGCTTGCTCATTAGCATGTAAGTTGTTCTACCATATAATACATTTCAAAACGAGGCATGCACAATCCTCCCTCTTCTTTATATAGTTTGCATTTATTTAGCACCACCCAATGTCTGAAAGCGTTTCAGATTAGTTCAGCTTATAAAAAGGTCAACGTCTTTGAAAGGATTTGGGAACCCAGGCCAGAAGCAGTGGTATAGAAGTTGGTTGAAAATGGTTCTGTCGGGTAGAACAACCGTTAGTTGGGGAAGCTTTTACTGTATGTATATGTATCAATATGTATAGGCATTTATATAGCGCACTACTTACCCGTAGGGTCCCAAGGCGCTTCGACCGCTGCGAAACCCTTCCTGGCTTCCCTGAGAGATGGTCCCTTAATGGGTATCTCCAGGGTGAGACCAGGCATCCCCGGCGGTCTGGTGGGGCCGTTAGTGAAGATGAGGCAAGCTAATGCCCAGAGTTGCCGAGTGTGAACGCTGATCAGAGTGGGCACCGAGGCGAGAGAATTATCGAGTCCGCTGACCCTGGTCCAGAAACCTGCCGCGCCGGGAATCGAACCCTGGTCCCGGGCCGTCCTCTGCTCTCGGGTCTGCCGCCTCTAACCAGTGAGCCACACTACTTCACCTGCAATCTTAAAAGTAAGCTCTCCCACACGCATCATGTGAACAAGTGATCAGTATACAATTAATTTGGCACTTAATGAATAAGAACTGAGATGTATGGTTTAAGTGAGGATATTTATATCAGAATTACTTCATTCAATGATATATATACATTCCAATGATAGACTGTCAAGGTCAATTATATACATAAATATAAGTATAAAGTGCGTCAGGGTGACAATTGTGCAAGGTGCTCAAGTGGTGAATAATATATACAATGTAAGCATGTTTGAATTTTATATACAAGTGTAGTATAGGCCAGATACGGATTTGAATCCAGAGATTCCTATCTTCAGTGGTATAGAATCCTGGTAGTACTGGACCTAGCGTAAGCTTGTGGGAGAACTTACTTTTCAGATGGCAGTCAAAGCTTCCCCAACTAACGGTTATTTTACCTGACAGAACCATTTTCTTGTTTAACTATAAACTACCCAGGTTCTGAGGGACACAGGGTTACCCCTTTTTTCTTAATCATAGAAGTTGGTTGAGCTCAATCATTTTTGCCATTCTATGTGCCCCATCACTAAAGCGGTAGCTATGTTCCAGGAGTCTATGCTGCCGTTTGGCGCTGTAAGTATTTTTACCAGATTTCCGTCTCTCATATCTTAGTCTGTATAAACGTATGTGGTTCCCATTTTATGCCGAGCTCTGTTGGTGAACTATTTTGACCCAGTTTAAGGGGGAATGTGTATGTTTTGGTCCAGTTATGCTACATCATGACAGCTCCTTACTAGCCATGCCAGCTCTGCCATCCTGCAAAACCAGAAATAAATCATCTGAGTATATTTGGATTACATAGCCTTTGTCCCACAGCATTATGAGCTCACTGAGCCCAGTTTTAAGTCAAGCCTGGGGAACGCATGCGCTGCAAGGAATGCTGTATTCAGGTATGATTCATAAAGGGGGGTGGTGATGGACAGAGTATCTGAATTAAGCAGAACACTCCTACCCAGTCCAAAGATCAGGGCTTGATCCATCACCGTTTTTTAGCTCACTGCACCATCCCAGTTCAGAACCTGTCTACATGCAAATTAGTCTGTCCCTGGCCCAGTGCATCATGGGAACAGGGCAGACCAAACTACCAAGCCAATTCTTTACTGGAAAGGAAACAAGCTTCCGGGGACCGGTTTCTGGCATTACAGCCGTCTTCGGCCCGGCTTGCTTGAATCCTGATGGTGCACTGAGCAAGGGACTCACATCTGAGCATACCCTTCCACGCTTGTGGTGGCCAAAACGATTCATAAAGGGGGGTGGTGATGGACAGAGTATCTGAATTAAGCAGAACACTCCTACCCAGTGAAAAGATCAGGGCTTGATCCATCACCGTTTTTTAGCTCACTGCACCATCCCAGTTCAGAACCTGTCTACATGCAAATTAGTCTGTCCCTGGCCCAGTGCATCATGGGAACAGGGCAGACCAAACTACCAAGCCAATTCTTTACTGGAAAGGAAACAAGCTTCCGGGGACCGGTTTCTGGCATTACAGCCGTCTTCGGCCCGGCTTGCTTGAATCCTGATGGTGCAGTGAGCAAGGGACTCACATCTGAGCATACCCTTCCACGCTTGTGGTGGCCAAAACGATTCATAAAGGGGGGTGGTGATGGACAGAGTATCTGAATTAAGCAGAACACTCCTACCCAGTCAAAAGATCAGGGCTTGATCCATCACCGTTTTTTAGCTCACTGCACCATCCCAGTTCAGAACCTGTCTACATGCAAATTAGTCTGTCCCTGGCCCAGTGCATCATGGGAACAGGGCAGACCAAACTACCAAGCCAATTCTTTACTGGAAAGGAAACAAGCTTCCGGGGACCGGTTTCTGGAATTACAGCCGTCTTCGGCCCGGCTTGCTTGAATCCTGATGGTGCAGTGAGCAAGGGACTCACATCTGAGCATACCCTTCCACGCTTGTGGTGGCCAAAACGATTCATAAAGGGGGGTGGTGATGGACAGAGTATCTGAATTAAGCAGAACACTCCTACCCAGACTAATTTGCATGTAGACAGGTTCTGAGCTGGGATGGGGCAGTGAGCTAAATAACGGTGATGGATCAAGCCCTGATCTTTGGACTGGGTAAGAGTGGTCTGCTTAATTCAGACACTCTGTTCATCACCACCCCCTTTTCTGAATCATTTTGTCCACCATAAGCGTGGAAGGGTATACTCAGACATGAGTCCCTTGCTCACTGCTCCATCAGGATTCAAGCAAGCCGGGCCGACGACGCCTGAAATGGCATAGTGTAGCACTGCCTGACTGTATGTATGTCATTTGTGCATTGGGGAATAAAACGAGCATTAGTGTTGGCTGTAGCGGTCTCCAGGCATCTCTTAACTTCCACTGTGTCCTCCAAACACCAAAGGCCCTAGAAACTCTTACCGCCTGACTGTCTGGAAGTGGTGGTTGCGATCTGTCCTGTCCGATATTTGCCAAACATTTGGAGTCTATTCCCCACCCCCCACTTTATTTTTTTTAATCTGTTTTTATTTTTGTTCACAAGATTAAACAAATATATTACAAGAATCAATTGTACAGTGCTAATTACAATACCAGATATGCAATACGTATTCAATAAATAATCTTCAGGCCTACATGTCTACTTCCTTTTCATTTACAGCAATGAGATGTTAACAGTAAATGTGGGTTGAGCATACCGCGTCTGTCATGGACAGTGGTAGCCGTGGCAGTCGCCATGCTTAAGGTCATCTTTACGCATTACTAGTAAAGCATTAGTCCCAGTCCAACTTTTTAGCACTGGGAGGAGGGGAAAAAATGAGCATACAAAGTAATAATAACAGGAGGAACTAGCCTAACTAGTATGTGCCTAGACCCCGTGCATAATGAGTGTAAGTGTAGCTTACAACTTCAGGGCGGCTGACGTTGGATGCTATATCAATGGTAAGAGGTGAACACGCCGCTCTGAACCCAATAACACTCCATTAACTATATTTAAGATTGATGTACCTCCTCTGACCTCAGTTCTGTGGTAGTTACAGTATCTGGCAAGTCTGTGTCTGGTTGCAACTCATTTTGTAAATCGTGTAGTATGGCGTGCCAGTTTGCTGCCATAAGGATTTTGCGAAGGCCTAGTGTGTCATCCTTATGTTTCTTTATGTAGAGCAACACTTTCAGCCTTGGCCCAGACCAGCAGCGTGCACCTCCAGGCTAGCGAGTGAGGGTATTCAGGGGATTTCCATCTTTTAGTAATCAAACCGTTTGGCTACCAGTACACACAAATCGAGGAAACTGGAGGTGACGTTCTGTTGTTCATTACCATGAAAGTGGTGCAGAACGCATATTTCCCATGTGTGCGGTATCGGGTGCCTTGTGCAGGCCACCTCCCACCCTCCATAGCAAGGTTATGGCAATACGCCAAACGTTGATAAGAGTTCTGTAAAGAATTCAGTTTGATTTACATTAGACATATAAATGCTGCACAGCACTATTTTTGGCCACCTTGTGTCCTCTCACCAACACATACCTGCCACCTTTATCTATTCACGGGTCAAGTGCTTTAAGTGGTGTGCCATGCTGGACTCATATCAAAGCACTTCTGGCAAACGAAGAATACCATGTTGCTATGAATTGACCTCTCCAATTGTGCTGCAATTTAGTCGCTCCTGCTTCGTACCATGAGCTTCCTGCTGAAACACTATGTTGATCCCTCGACGTTTCAGATAGAAATGAATAACTGTTTTATATCGCTTTGCACTAGTGCCCATGCCAATATCAGTCCAAGTTAGAAATGTATACGATGATAGCACAGACATGTGAACAATGAAACTGAATCATTTAGCCAACCAGCAGATTAGCCTCAAACCGCACCCTTGACAATATGTCCATCACACCTTTCCAGTGACTACCTATCCAGTCTCTACGCTTGTTTGAATATCTTTTCCAAACCCCTCGTTGACTGTTCCCCAAATATTGCAAATGTGCACAATTTTGCAACCTATTAAACCAACATTGGTTGAATGCAACATTTCCTCCCATTTCGGAAGAATGTGCACCGCAGAGGTGATTTCAGCTGCTGCCAGCTCACATTTACAATTTAACTTGTCATTTCACATACTGAGTGGACAGGTTAGTTAGTCATTGTTAGTCAGGGACAGCAGAATCACTCTTCTGTTTTTCAAGGATCATCTGCTGTTCTAGGCGAGTGTTGGCAGTAAAGTTTACTCTGATTCAAACTGTTCCCTGTTGAGCTCATCCTCAGTGCTGTGAAATTCCAATTCTCTTCTACTGAGCAGGGAGTCCCATCATAAGTGGGTATTTGCTGTTTCTAAAGACGCCATCTCTTCTATTTGTGCTGGTCTTCTCGTTAGAAAGCCTCTGGTGTGTTTTCTCACTGTTCAAGGGTTTGTTTATTTGTGTGAATGGGTCATTCAGGTCCCATGTTTTCAGTCTTTGTCTTCATCTTATTGATCAATCCACTGTCATACTTCAGCCGGATTTGTGAAAAAGGGGATTACCAGAGGTTAATTTTAATTTTGCTGGAAATATTACAATATATTTGAAGTTTCTCCCCCTTAAGCTGCTTTTGACGGGTGCTAAGGAGGTCTGCTTCTGCTGAAGTATAACTTGGGAAGATGTTCAATTCTTTATCATCTATTTTGAAGTGACGCGCCTTGCAGGTGTTTTGAAAAATGAGGTCTCTATCCATGTAGTGTAATAGGTAATCAATTACTGCCTAAGGGGTGAAACCAGGGGTGATCTTGCTGGGACTCTGTGCGTATTACCTTCTTTTGGAGACAGTTTTCCAGAAAGTTAAACATGCTGCATCCTTTAGTTCCCTCTTATATTTTTTCACCTGGAGCACCCCTCTGCATCTTCCACTCTCCCCTCAAGAAGAGCAAACCTGGTCTATGAGACTCTGCACACCAGAATCAAGCTGTCATGCTTCATTTTAGTTGTTTTATGGTTCCCTCAGTATGTTTGACTCTTTCAGACAGTTTTTGCTGATCAATGTGTAGCAACCCAATAACCATGATGATGCCAGTGCCTATTTTCAATTAGAATACTTCCCTGGAGGACGCTATGGCGTCTAGAATTCTATTTAGTGGATCAGCAAGGCTATTCAGTCTGTGATACTATTTTACAGTTGTACATGACCACACTGCAACTCCTCCTAATAATTGTTTGCTGGCAAGTAAGAATGCATTTCCTATTAGTGACACAGCAATAAATGTGCGGTAGACAAACACACACAGCACATTGTGGTATGGTGGCCTCAGACTTTGGTCCCTTACCTGTACCTAAGGATCAGGTTAAGAACCTCGGCATTTGGATCGACTCTAAAATCTCTTTTGAGTATCATACTAGACGTGTGGCCGGAACTTGCTTTGGCATTCTTCGCAGTCTGAGGAAGACGCTCGATTTGCTCCCAATGTCAGCTAGGAGGGCCCTGGTCCATGCCTTGGTTACTTCCAGGCTGGACTATGGGAATGCCCTCTACCTGGGAGCGAATGTGGGGTGTCTCCAGAGACTGCAGAACATTCAGAATGCTGCAGCACGCCTGGTACTAATGCTTCCCAGGAGATCTCCCTCCAAAAAGGCCCTGGAGACATTGCACTGGTTGCCGATCAGGGAGCGCACCCAGTTTAAAGCCCTCTGTATTAGCCATAGAATCGTTCAGGGAAATGGCCCTTGCTTCCTGCGGAGCTTGCTTACACCGTATACGCCCACTCGGCTACTGCGGTCTCAGGGTGCTGGTTTGATGTACGTCCCCAAGACCAGCAGGGCCAGAATGGGAGGCAGATCTTTTCGCCTTTTGGCGGCTCGTAGATGGAATACCCTTCCCCTAAGACTCCGTATTGAGCCCTCGGAGGCTGTTTTCCGTAGGGAACTTAAAACTTTTCTGTTCCCAAGGATTTAGTGTTGCTGTCGGGTCGGGTAAGCTGCATTGGGGGGTTGCTGAGGCCACTGAATAGCGCGGGGACACACTGGTCAGAGTAACCAGGCGCTGTATAAACTCAGAATTATTATGGTCTACTACATGCAATTGTGCCCATCACACAAAACTGTTTATGATCAAATGTGTGATAACTGGTCTGGGGCAGGTCCGAAATTAAATTCCATTGTACATGTATTGAGCTCATATGTATGAATCCGGATGTTCAAATAAAGTAAAAATAAATTTTTTTCTTTCAACTGCTATGTAAAAACCCAATCCAACTCTAAACTCCCAGGTGCAATGTACTCTACACTGCTTCACAAAACGGGAATTGGAAAATCCAATATGTTTTGCGTTGGGAGCCAACTCTTAGGCTTTTTCAATGTTTTTGTTCACGGTATTTGCAACACGTTTTGTTGCAAAGCTACTGGCTCTCATCAATATAAAGAAAATATGGCTAAAAGCAAAAACATTTTTTGGTCTAAAAAAGCACACCTTGTAACAGTAATCGTTGGTGCTTAACGGAACTACTTTGTGAGTGCACATGCTCCTTGTGAAGTTAACGGAAGTGAGTTGACCCACTGTCCCACGCTGCATGAACTCTAGTGGGGGGAGAAAAACTTTAATGGCAATAACACACTAATGGGTCAAGAGAGCGGTCTGAAAACCCCTAGAAGTGTATTATACATGTCATTTTAGTAAAAGCGAAAGGTCTTGGCTAACGTCAGACCTCAAAACTACATTCCTGGGCACTGCTCAATGGAATACGTGATAATAAATATGCATTTTTTGAGTTTTTTGTTAAGAAAAAGTACCTGGATTTACAAAAGAAAAAGCACAATGCTGATATTTCGATAGATGCAAAAATACTTACAGTTGCATACCACTGACAAAGGTCCCAAACAACCCCACCATTCCTAGGAACTCTTCTCTGCTCAAGTTCTTTACAATGTACTCTTCGCATACATTAGAAACGGCATACAGGCAGGCACCAAGCAAGACAAGGCCATCACCAATCAGCATGTCACTTGCTACAAGAGATAGAATCCACACAAAGGAGTCAATACAAAATACATGTTTTTTACATAATTAAAACCTTCATGCCGAATCTCATATTTGATGTAAAAAAGGAATATATCTCAACAAACTCCTATAACTTGATTAAGGAACTGAAGGATAAATGTGGAGCTGATCATAGATTTTTGATTTACATTGATTGTATTCATGAAGGCTTGCATTGGAAATGCGAGAATACATGTGAAATGCTTTGTGCAAATGACTTTCAAAAACATTGCTCAAGGGCATCTTAAAGATGCTCAAGGTATCTCCAGATGTCATGCAGTGCAAATATATGCACTCTCTATATGACTGGTGTAAACTACTAATTTGCTATAGAACATACATTTGTGAACCTAGTCCTACAAAGAAAATTAAGTAAAAAAACATTTTAGAAACAAGTCTGTTTCTTCAAGCAAGCAATGTAGTGCGTTTTAGAATCAAGTGTTAAGTTTTGTGGGCCGAGTGGATCTTTACTTTCCCATCAGGGGCCCTATTACGCATGCAGTGCCTTTTCCTGATTAGCGCTGGGTGCACCTTTTAAAAGGTGAAAAAGGTGCACCCAGCGGTACCGGGAAATGCGCCTCATTATAGTGAATGCTCCGCCCCAGGGAAGCCTCAAACTTGTGCTGCCCTGGGGGCAGCTTATTCAGGTGAAAAATGAAGCAGCTGCTCCTTGTTTCACAGTGCAGGAGGTAACCAGTGAGTGACTGCACATGCCTGCAAGGGGATGTCTGGGGGGTATGGGACCCCCTATCCTCCCTCCAGAGGATTGCCTTGAGGGGGCGCACTGACAGCTTCTTAGCCTCTGCACCCGTAATACAGCGTGGGGCCACACCACCAGGTAAATGAGGGAATGCCCAATGAGGATATCGCTGCGCATTATGTGCCCCAGCACTATCGGTATGACAGAAGGGGATGCACAAGCATCTGCTGCCCCTTCTGTAATACCAAATGACCCCGGAGCGGACAAAGCCGGTGTAAACGCTCGTTGCGCCCCCAGGGTTCTTCAAGCATGAGAGCGCAACTGCAAACATCTCCTAAGTAATGTGCCTCCAATCTGCAGTGGCACAGCTAAGTACTGTAGGAAGCATTTTGTATAATTACTGTTGGCATAGTCATTGCATATCTTTTGCAATTTCCATTTATTAAAAAAACATAAGGCTCATTTCTGCATGCAAACACACTTTGTAATGCTGTTCTCTGGAATTGCTTTCTGACACTCCTACAGGTGGCCCTTCTCCCCCTTTACAAGTCAAAGGCTCAGACCAGCCCCTCAATGAAGCCCACAGACCTAGTCGAGGTCACAAGAGCATCTCCCTCACCCTATTCTCCAGTCAGTCATTTTGTCCAAGAACTCAGAGCATGCTTTTCCAACCTTTAATATAGCGCCTTGCAGTTTCCTATTGGCGGCCTGCGCCCTATGGCTGTCTGCTCTGGTTTCCTGATTGCCAGGCATGTCTAGGCAAAAGGACACTGGTGTTAATTGCCCTTGAGGCAGTCTCTATGGCATCTAGGGCACAACGAATGGAAGTATTGGTGATAGTTTTACCTTCCTGAAGGAGTTCATTGGCCCTATTTTTATATTTATCTGGTAGATGCTGCATTATGGATTCCAGTTTATCATAATGTGCCCTGTCATATCTTGCCTATAGCGCTTGAGTTAGCTGCCTGTGGCGCTGTTCGTTGGCCGGAGGCGTCAAGGAGTTTAGATTCCTTATTTTGTGGTGAGGCCTTACCTGATGTTTGTGAATTGGCACGTTTACGTGCGTTAGATACTACCAAGGAATCTAGCGGTGCTGGGCGTCTAATGTAAACTGGATCTTTAGGGGCAGCTTTGTATTTTTTCTCAATGTGGGAGTTGAGGTCTCGAGACCTGACAGGATCTTTAAATACCTCTGTTGCATGCTTAATTACCCCCTTAAGCATTGGCAAAATGGAAGTGGACCTTTGTGTAGTGTCAAAAGTGTCCAATAAGAAATCATCCTCCACAGTGTCTGTGTGCAAGTCGACCCCATGGTATTGGGCAGCCCTATGGACTACTAGGTTAAAACCTATAGTGTCCTCTGGGGGGGAAGGCCTGGAGGGATATACATCATCTTGAGGGACATAAGGCACATCAGGGGTGGTTTAATCATCCCAAGGATTAGGTGATTGATGGGGACTATTGGTCCCTACTGGGTCATGTGCACCCCCACCTGTGTCATCAGAGTCTGTATCTACATCATTATCTGGATTAGGGGATGGTGTAGGAGAATGATGTGGTGGAGGAGGAGGAAGAGTATGGGGAGGTGGTGGAAAAGGGACCCTTAATGGAGAGGTTGCAATGTCTCTCTTCTTTGGAAGAGGAGGAGGGGCAGGCGCCTCTAGTGGTCTCTTCTTGGAGCTAAGAGTCAGTTGGCCAGTCTTAATATCCTTTACAAGAGTCTTTTGAGTAGCATCTGGTGTAAAAAGCTCTTCTGTGGAGGATAGATCCTTCGGTGTCGAAGTTCTCGGTTCCTGAGGTTTTTTCGGCACCGACTCGGTAGCTGGTCTAGGGTCTTTCGGCTTAGAACTGTGACCTTTTGAAATGTGCTTAACCGGAACATGTTTTTTGGGTTCCGGAGGTTTTTTCGGCTCTGAAGTATGGGAGTCGGGGCCTTTAGGCAGTTTTTTACTCGGCTCCAAGTGCGGTTTTGACGTCGATGAGCCGGCGCCAGTCTTCGGCACCGAGTGCTTGGGTGTTGAAGCAGCGGTCGGCGTGGATGAGGAAGATGGCTTCTTTTTCGGTGCCGGTATGGGATCGACTCCGGGAATAGGCTGACTCGAGCCTGAGCCGCCTGAAGCCTTAGTAGGCTTTTTGCCGGGCTCGAAGGCAGGGCGTGGGAAGCAGTCTCTCGGTGTGGACCCGGGCCCAAAGGTGAGGGTGTGACCGAAGCCTTTTTGGAGGGTGTCGAGGAAGGGTCGGGCCGACGTGTGTACTTACGACCTGTTGAGCTGGAGTAAAGTCCACAACATCTGAGTCTTCGGCATCAGAGGAGCTGGCGCTTTCTTCGGCCCGCTGCTGTTCTGACACGTCAACGCCCTCTTCAAAGATGTCGTCCGGGATCGAAGCTGACGAGCGAGCCATGGTTCTTCGAGCTCGTCGGTCCCGAATCGTCTTCTTGGAGTGGAAGGAGGCACAAGCGGAACAGTCTCTGGCCTTGTAGTCCGGGGAGAGGCAAAGGTTGCACACCTCATGTAGATCAGTGTGGGGAAACTTCGACCCACATTGAGGACACTTCTTGAATGTCGTCCTTTCCATGAGCCACAGAGTAAGGCCCAGGTAGGCCCGAAGGCCTTCGTCGATGACCGGAATCAAAGACTTTGAAGCAGTGAAGAGTCGTGTCGATGACGACCGCGATCGAAACAATACCGCTGAACTCGGTGAGGATTGCGCGCCGAAGGAAAATCGGTTCCAAACCGGAGCGCAGGAAACACATCCGAGCCCAATGCCCATGTGCAATGTGGTCCTAAGGAGGAGTCACCTATCTCGTGACTTCCAAAGAACTTTTCAGGACAAAAACAAACTGCAAACATCCGGGCCCAACACTAGGTGGCGATCTATGCACAGTGTAATCTGCAGCTCATATGCCTCGAACATAAACTGCAGAGTGACATTTTTCTCGGCTCCTTCTGCATACTCCCAGGACCTTGAGATTATTACATCCGAGTCTATTTTAAAATCTCAAGCTTCGACCAAGTGTCGGTCAATCTCACTTCATGATCTATTCCATCTTTCTGGTTTGCGGGAACATTAGCCTCTAAAGTGGTCACCCTTTTCTCCATCTCAGTCATTTTGTCCAAGAACTCAGAGCATGCTTTTCCAACCTTTAATATAGCGCCTTGCAGTTTCCTATTGGCAGGCCTGCACCCTATGGCTGTCTGCTCTGGTTTCCTGATTCCCAGGTATACAGCCTCCAGGGTTGCAGTGTTAGTTTGAGCCAGACCCCCCACCCCTGTCTGGGCAATTGACATACTTTCTTCCAGCCTTGGCATTACCGAATAGTCCCACTTTAATCCAGCCTTAGCTCCAAGTTCCACGTTTGGTGGAATTGCTTTCTTGGGGGTTTGCCAGGGCTTTTTTCGCCCCAAGTCATCCGGGAGGACCTCCCCTCTTCCACTTGAATCACTGGAGCAGTTTGCAGAACTGCCTCTTGAGCCTCTTCTGAGCCCCTCATCCAAGCCCTCCCCAGTCCAGTCAGACTGATTCGACAATGCAAAAGTGTTCTACCTTATCAGTCTATGCCCCAATATTGACCGAAAAGTGTTTACTCATACTTAGTGCCCTTTTCTTACGCTCACTGGCCTCCCCAAAGATGGCAAGGCCTGGTGCCTGACTAGGAGCTTGTTCCCAGAGGGGCCCTCTTGCGCTCCTGTCATTAAACTGTAAACACACCCTGCTTTGCATCCGGTTTCAAGTGCCCCGATTAAAGTTGCATTTACTGCCTGCATCTGCATAGTCATGAGACTACTGCGGCTCCTCATGTCTCTTGAATTGATAGTTTCAGCATCTGTTTGAGATGGCATGGCGGGGTGCAGGCTTGTACCATGGTACTCACTTTTACCATTGCTGAAGTCTCTGTGCTGCAAATTTCTTCATGTGCACTGGTTGCACCTTGATTAGTGACACCTGATACCTGGTGCATTGAATCTGGCGATGGTTCAGGTGATTAAGAGGACTGGGAAGGCTCTCTGCCGGTCGAAACTGGTCTCAGCAACCAATCTGACTTTCTAAACAAATCCACCGCTGTCCTGGCAAAGTCCGACCCATCAGGACGACCTTCTCGGCTGCTACATCTCCGTCAGCTCCTGTCTGGGGAAGGGCTTGCCTCGTCCTTCCATGCCTCTGCTAGAGTTTGCCATCCAGGACTTCGAGCCCACTCCAGTTTTAGGGCCCAGGTTTATTTTGACGTGCAATGAGCTCCTCCAAGGCTGTTTCCTGACTACGCCGGTACAATATCACCACAGAATGCATCTAACGGGCCTTAAAATGGTAGTGGCCAGTAGCACTCTCAGTTGCTGGCCGCCACGCAACTGACGAGCATTACGTTCATAAGGAGGGGCTGCGATCTCCACCACCAGCGCATTGTCCCAGAGAAGCAAGCCAGGAGGAAGGTCTGTACGGCCGTACTTACACGTCACGATCTTGCCCCGTCCTGGGTGGAGTGGCTCTCCACACTACTGGAGTTAAGCTATCCAGGCTGATGAAGGCTGATAGCCAGACACCGGTCCTTGGATGCTTGATTCCGGTCTGGGAAAGACATGGCTTGGTAGTTCGGACTGGACTGTTCCCATGAGGCACAGGGTCAAAGCTGATTTGCATATAGCCAGTGTCTAACCCAGGGTGGTGTGGAGTGCACAAAAACGATGGATTTAGGCCCAGATCCTTGTACTGGGGTGAATGTATGACATTGTTCTACATTCTGTCCATCAACTGTGTTTTTTGCAGTTTTCACCCCGAGTGGGCTGGGTATGCTCAGACGTGAGTCCCAGGCTCTCCACACCACTGGAGTCAAGCTATCCAGGCTGATGAAGGCTGATAGCCAGAAACCGGTCCTTGGATGCGTGATTCCGGTCTGGGAAAGACATGGCTTGGTAGTTCGGACTGGACTGTTCCCATGAGGCACAGGGTCAGAGCTGATTTGCATATAGCCAGTGTCTAACCCAGGGTGGTGTGGAGTGCAAAAAAACGATGGATTTAGGCCCAGATCCTTGTACTGGGGTGAATGTATGACATTGTTCTACATTCTGTCCATCAACTGTGTTTTTTGCAATTTTCACCCCGAGTGGGATGGGTATGCTCAGACGTGAGTCCCAGGCTCTCCACACCACTGGAGTCAAGCTATACAGGCTGATGAAGTCTGATAGCCAGAAACCGGTCCTTGGATGCTTGATTCCGGTCTGGGAAAGACATGGCTTGGTAGTTCGGACTGGACTGTTCCCATGAGGCACAGGGTCAGAGCTGATTTGCATATAGCCAATGTCTAACCCAGGGTGGTGTGGAGTGCAAAAAAACGATGGATTTAGGCCCAGATCCTTGTACTGGGGTGAATGTATGACATTGTTCTACATTCTGTCCATCAACTGTGTTTTTGCAATTATCTAATGTGATATAACATGGCCATTTAATAATTCCTCAAGGGACTGATCCTATATAGCTCCGGCATGCAACTAGTTCGAACAATGTGATACATAGGTCCAGCAACTTCAGGCTATCATTTCAATGACTGGTAGACAGTTTGTGAAACTATTGCTTAGGTTCCATTTAGCGCCAGGCTTCATGAGTAATATGCTGTGAAAAGAACTTACCGCTTTCTCCATTTGATTTCTTCTTTTTTTGATTGTTCACACACTTCTTTTTTAAGGAAGATAGTGTAAATAATGAATGTTTATGGTGTTGCACAAACATTTGTGCAAATGTATATATGAAATGTTCAGATTGATGTTCTGTTGTTTATATTTAATGTATTTTTGTATATGTGTTTTTGAATAAGTGTATGTTAATTGTATATGGTATATCTTTTTCGGACAAATGAATTTCTAAGTACAAAAACAAAAAGTAAACGGGTATAAAATAAATAATACCAGACAAATTCTGAAATTTTCTTTATTTGTCACTCCAAAGAAGGAGATCACTTATCTGTTTGGTCAGCACTTGCTTTTTTCAAAATATTATATATGGTCCAGCTGACCTCACGTCCCAGGACCTATCTCCCTGTTTTACGAGGCGAAAAGAAACGGCATCACGTCGACAGCACATGGATAAACATCATGCGCAACAACAAAATATACGAAGCATATGTCACCTACACCTTTCGAGCCATACACAACAAATTGTGTAGCTATTTACTTGACTGACCAGGAATCTCAGTTGGGGTTTCGTCAAGAGTTAGGAAAGTTTATAGAAATACTACAGTACAATACATGTAATACTTCCTTCTATTTTGCAAATTTCACATTGTAGCAGCCCCCTCACACTACATACTTTATCCACGCACAAAGCAGTGTGGGATATGGAATTTATTTGTTATTCTGCTACTAGTCAAGTGCAATTTATGTAACTCTAAAGTGAAACTGCAATCAATTAAAAGCAGAAGGTCTGTAATATTCCATTGTCTTATGTTGAAACGGAAATCTACCGCTTGTAGGTGAACACAGATCCATCACGAAATGTAATCTATAAGAACTGGTAACTCTTACTGGTATCTCTTACTTATTTATCGACTAAACATATTGTCGGCTTACTCCTGAATTTCTAGCAATATCTCTTACTTATTCAGCTTAAACTAGACGTATTGCCGACTTACTCCTGAATTTCTAGCAGTAAGTCACATTAACTCATGGAAGACAGGTTTGTATACCACGCCCTTAGTTTTTAAGGAGTAAACGGAAATAAGTTTGAAACGGAAAATTAGGTTTTTAATCAAACTTTAGAAAAATCCCAATTACACCACATAAATCATTTGCTTTTGTCTCAATGTGTTTAACATTTTCAGTGCAATTACAATCTGTTAACTACATTCATATTTCAATTCACATACATCACTTACCTTTTCCTTCTTCCCTTCCAGATAATACATCTGCACCAACCATCGTTCCAACACCACCTAGACAGACCACAACAGCCGCAAAATGGATCGGCCTGTATCTTGATTGTAAAATAAACCATGAAAGGGCCATCAATACTGGGATTCCAACACAGTCCAGGAGCTAGATGTGCAGAGATAAACATGAGAACGACTTGTCATGAGAAAACTATCAGCAAAAAAGTAATTCGTTAGACAAAGCTTCTTCAAAATACAAACAACATAATCGAAAATGTTTCCCCTGGAGCACACTGTAGCATACCGTCATGTATTCCATATTTGCTATTTTTATTTTAGATGTTTTATATTTGACAGAAACAAAAGCCAACCAGGTTGCCATCTACAGGAGCCACATAATACAGTAAGAGAATTTATCTTGTGTAGTTGAAAGTTTAACTTTATATTACGTAAGGAAATTAAAGCAGAACAGATGTGTGATATTTATGTGACAATGTCAAAATCTTTAAAGTATTGCAGCAAATTCCTTGAGTATAGGTTAAAGGAAAAGGTCCTGGTTTTCCAAGAATAAGGCAGCTTGCGAAAAGGCAAGAGCGCAGTCCACCATGCATTTTCATTACTGTACTTTGTTAGTAAGAGCAAAGAGCAGGGTTCGTTGTATGTCTACTTCGTGAACTTCCCATCATTGTTCTGTACAGTAGTATATGTTATTTTGAGAGAAAACTTTACAGATGAAGGATTCAAATAAGATGGTGGGATTGCTGTACCTCTAAAATCCACTTTTTGTGCAAATTGGGGGCATATGCAGGTAATTATTGAAACAAAAAAAAGTTAGGGCCAGTTGTACTAAGCACTGGTCGCAAAATACTGGTCACAATCTGAGACCAGTATTTTTGCGTCCAATGCAGTATTTTGCAGACCAACCTATGTATGTACTAATAGGTTACTTCACAAAGTACAGAATCTTAGTGGTTCGCTATTTGACCTAACCCATAAATACGAATAAGGCATGTTGCAAATTGCGACCCATTACGATTCAAAGCAATCACAGCGATGGTGGTGTGCTGGGGTCACCAAAGCACCATGTCAGTGACTGATTTTGAATAATAATTTTTTATGTGTATTTTGTTTTTCTGAACGGAAAACGGGATGCGTTTAAAAAAAACAACCAAAAAAACAAAAGTTTAACAAACATTTTTTAAACTAAGGCAGTGGTCCACTGCTCCACGCGCTAAAGAAAAATCAAGTTCATTGTGGAAAAACTGGATGCAACAAACAGCTGTGTAATCATCGGTGTCTCAGAATTACATACAATCTTGTGAATGTGTTGCTCATGTACCAGCGTTTTAAAACTCAAAGAAATTGGACTGAACACCCGTTCTATGGAAAAGTAGCAGAAGAATAGTGACAGAGGCTAACTGCTTTCTATTTGAACCTCAATTGCTGTTCGAAAATTTTATATATATATATATATATATATATATATATATATATATATATATATATATATATATATATACATACATACACATAAAGGGTTTCTTCCCCTGTTTGCACTGTAAAGCTTGCAAAGGAAGTAGAAAAATTTTGGAATATCCGGGTAGAACAGGTGAAGAGAGACCTAACAGAAAAATTAACAAGCTGTTAAACTGCAATTCAGAATATACTGTTTACTGTCTGGTGTGCCCATGCAAGAAAAGGTATATAGGCAGCACCATCAACCCCACAAAGCTTAGGATATTAGAGCACATGCGAGCAATTACTAATAAAGATAGGGCATATCCGGTTGCTCGTCATTTTGCCCAATTCCATCAGAGTAACAGAGATCAACTAAGCTTTTACTGTATTGATCAAGTAAATCGCTCTGAAAGAGGGGGAAGACAGAGAAAAGGCACTCAGAGTTTTGGAGTCAAGATACATCATTGACTTAAAAACGAGGACACCATGGGGCCTTAATAACGATGAGGAATTGTGGGTCCATCTCTGAATATATACATGGGATCATGTATATAGTGTTATATTTATCCCTGCACTACCTATGTATAACAAAAATAACTTCCTGCAGCTGAGAACAGGCTTTCTCTCCGACATCACTTTAAACAAACTATTCAACATGATACTTTAGCCCATACAGGGCTACACTAAGAAAAAAGAGGAATAAAAAAGAATAAAAAAAGAATACATTGTTTGATGTATAGGGGGATACAGTATTAGATTGTAAAAATATTGTGCACGCAAATATTGAACTGTTTGTTGTCTGTAATGTTTTTAAATCAGCACTAAGCACTTTATTTTATCACGCCATTGTTGAAGTTTTAGCCTGTAAATAGATGAATAGTATACACTAAAAGATGGCCACCACGTTAACATAATGGAACATCTTCAATGTTAATGATTGTAATTCCGGTCTATAGGCTTTAAAATGGCGTCACTTTACAAACACAAACTGACACTGACGAAGCTGTATTAGCGAAACGCGTCTGTCAGGGGTGAAGGGGGGTTTGCATTTAATAAATTTTTCATAACGGATTCCAGTGTGCTAGCCATTTTTTCAACTGGATAGTTGGATGTGTTGCAGTATTCGAGCGTTTCACCAGCGCTGGCTTGAGAGCACCCGGGAGTTGGAGGAGCGACGGCGGTGAGCAGAACCAGTGTTTTAAATCAATATGGCCGTTAGCCCCGAGGCATCTACATGAGCAGCGACGATCCTAGAGTTTCGAACAAAGTACTCGGAGAGGATTATTTTCAAAGAAGGGAGCAGAGAACTCATCGCTGTTGGAATAGCGGGCGTGAAGAAGACGTCGGCGGACGGCAACCGAGCGCCTGCATCTAGCGCGGTGAGTAAACTGCTCCGTAACATCAAGTTTGATATTTCCATGCTCAGCCTCTGTCCCGAATGGACCTGTAAACATAGTGCAAACCCCTAAACTAAGTGAGAAATCACCGCCCCGCTTACTTGTATTATACACGAGTGCACACTAAAGTATAAAGTGATGTCGGGTGCTGAGGACCTAATGGGAGACAGGGAGTCTGCAGCAAACGTGATGTTCAGATCAGCTAAAGACCGACCATCGAAAGTGGACACCCATGCAGCTATACCAACAGCATGTGACAATTTAAAAACACTTTTCTTGAATTTAGAGAAATTATCAGAGAGAGAGGTTAGAAAATGGTGGGAAGCCACCTCTCTACAACGGTACATAGAATGTAATATGGTGCCTAAAGGACTTCGAATTTTTACAGTCCCTTCTTATGAAAACCCGGACCCTGATTTACTAAAGGACTGGGCAGAGTACACTGCCGAATCCGCGAAAGGAATGGTACGCATGCTAATCAAATATGCATGGAGTGATCACGACAAATGCAAAAAAGAGATCACGACTGTGGAAGACCTAATCTCAAAAGAAAAAGACCTAAAAAGCCTTGAAGATCTGAGAAGCGCAATGAATAAAAGAATTAAGGAATACGAACTGGGGATTCGAAAACGTAAGCAAACCAAATTCTAAAGAGATGAGCAAGATTACCTATCGGGCAGAATATTGACTTTCGCTCGAAAGTTTGATGCTACCAGGAAACGACTCGCACAAGGTGCAAAAACGATAAACAATCCGGACACAGAGGAATCAGAAGTGTCCGAAGGCGAACAAAACGTTGCTTCTGGAACAAATGAAAATAGGAGCACAACACCTTTTTTGGACGAGTTCCAAGTAATAAAGGAAACACGCCAGAGGCCACAACAGAGAAGCCACCCTCCTCAACAACCAAATCAAAAAGGAGGACAAGGAGGGGCAAAAGGGGTAAGAGGAGATACACAATCAATTGCCTCACCGAGAATAACCCGGAGCACCTCAACTCACAACAAAAAGAAAAAACAATAACAACTGAAGAAAATAAATGTCATCAACTTGTCAAAAAGAGAACTGACAGTAGATGAACTAAAGGTCCTCAGAAAAGGCTTAAGTTTTTGCCCCGCAAGCGAGTTTAATCTGGTAGATACAAGAATTGATCTATTTAGATACATCAGGAAACTTAAATTCAAAAAAATCTTCCTTCTTCATCCACAGAAAATAATGGAGAAATCAAATATAGACTGTGGAACAGAAGAAATAACAGATGGAGATCCTAATTCTCTAGCAAATCTCTTATTAACTCCAACCCAAGAGATTTCACAAAGTGGAGTTAATAACACGCAAAGCAATGATGCATCTGTATCACAAACACGAGACCCAAGCAATATGAAGAAAAAATCAAAAAAACTGCCCTATGATGCAATAGATGTCTTCAATGAAGCAATTCTTGCGGACTTGGAAAAAATATCAAGTGATAAAATGGATTTGAAATCATCAAATATCACGAGGAAAGAGTGGCAAGCAATTAGATCTTTGAAGGAAGACAAGACCATCGAGATAATGCCCTCAGACAAGGGCGGAAATATTGTGATTCTCAGTAAAGAACATTACGAACAAGAAGCACATAGACAACTTAAAGACAAAGAGTGCTACATCATCATACAAAGAACGGAATATGTAAAAAGCATTACAGACTTCCATAGAATGCTAATCGATTGGAAAAAGGAAGGCATGCTCAACGATGATGAGTTCGCATTTTTACACATTGAATCACCGATCTTGCCCACTTTCTACCATCTCCCCAAGATCGACAAACATGCCAAAAGACCACCAGGGCGCCCAATTGTATCTTCAATTGGGAGTCTCTTGGAGAATACATCTCGTTTCATAGATTCATATCTTGCTCCCATAGTAAAAGACTTACCGTCATACGTAAGAGATACCCAAGACTTTCTCCGTATCATGGACGATATTAGCTGGGATGAGAACATGCTTTTAATCACATTGGATGTTGTGAATTTATATACGTGTATAGCCCATGAAACTGGCTTAATGACAATCAAATGGTTTTTAGATAAGAAGCCAGAAAAATACAGGTCACACAGCAACATGTTATTAAGCATGATACGTTTTTGTCTGTACCATAACATCTTCCTTTTCTCTAATCAATTATACAAACAAACCAGGGGTATATCGATGGGCTCGTGCTTCTCCCCCAGCTATGCGAATCTATTCATTGGCTGGTGGGAGAAGCACGTAGCATGGGCAGAAACCAATGAAGCATGGACAGATAACATTTTAATGTGGACCAGATATATAGATGATCTTTTTATCATTTGGCGTGGGGATCGCACCTCGGCTGAGGAGTACATCTCCAGGCTGAATGATAACATCATGAACCTGAAATTCACTAGCAATATAAGTGCTACTAACATCTGTTATTTGGATTTGGAGGTTTATATACATAACAACACGCTCCAAACCAGACTCTATCGAAAACCAACAGCGGGGAATGCTATTTTGCATGCAGCAAGTTACCACCCAAAGAGTCTGATTAAAAATTTCCCATATGGCGAGTTGTTACGCCTGAAAAGAAACTGTTCAGTAGAAACCGATTTCCAACAAGCCAAACAAGATGCCCATGATAGGTTCTTGAACAGGGGATATTCCAAATACCTATTATGACAGGCTTCTGATAAAGCATCTGAGATCAACAGGAGGGATCTTCTTGTGCCTAAAATGTGTCTAAAGTGGAGGAGGAGGAGGTGAGAATGATCACCAAATTCAACACTAAATCAGGCGATCTGGTCCACTCTTTCAAAAAGAATTGGCATATCCTAACAACAGATAGCGTCCTCAAGAAACATCTATCCAAACAGCCTTTAATAACATACCGGCGCTGCCAGTCACTATCTGACCATCTTGTAAATAGCCATTTCTCCCCAGAACCAACGCCCACCAACCGATCGAACATAAAGGGTTTCTTCCCCTGTTTGCACTGTAAAGCTTGCAAAGGAAGTAGAACATTTTTGGAATATCCGGGTAGAACAGGTGAAGAGAGACCTAACAGAAAAATTAACAAGCTGTTAAACTGCAATTCAGAATATACTGTTCACTGTCTGGTGTGCCCATGCAAGAAAAGGTATATAGGCAGCACCATCAACCCCACAAAGCTTAGGATATTAGAGCACATGCGAGCAATTACTAATAAAGATAGGGCATATCCGGTTGCTCGTCATTTTGCCCAATTCCATCAGAGTAACAGAGATCAACTAAGCTTTTACTGTATTGATCAAGTAAATCGTTCTGAAAGAGGGGGAGATAGAGAAAAGGCACTCAGAGTTTTGGAGTCAAGATACATCATTGACTTAAAAACGATGACACCATGGGGCCTTAATAACGATGAGGAATTGTGGGTCCATCTCTGAATATATACATGGGATCATGTATATAGTGTTATATTTATCCCTGCACTACCTATGTATAACAAAAATAACTTCCTGCAGCTGAGAACAGGCTTTCTCTCCGACATCACTTTAAACAAACTATTCAACATGATACTTTAGCCCATACAGGGCTACACTAAGAAAAAAGTGGAATAAAAAAGAATACTAAAAAAAGAATACATTGTTTGATGTATAGGGGGATACACCCCGGTAGGTCTTAGAAACTAAGAACCATTTATGATTGAATTATAATCCAATGTCTTCGTTTTATATTCCTCATAAAGTATTAGATTGTAAAAATATTGTGCACGCAAATATTGAACTGTTTGTTGTCTGTAATGTTTTTAAATCAGCACTAAGCACTTTATTTTATCACGCCATTGTTGAAGTTTTAGCCTGTAAATAGATGAATAGTATACACTAAAAGATGGCCGCCACGTTAACATAATGGAACATCTTCAATGTTAATGATTGTAATTCCGGTCTATAGGCTTTAAAATGGCGTCACTTTACAAACACAAACTGACACTGACGAAGCTGGATTAGCGAAACGCGTCTGTCAGGGGTGAAGGGGGTTTGCATTTAATAAATTTTTCATAACGGATTCCAGTGTGCTAGCCATTTTTTCAACTGGATAGTTGGATGTGTTGCAATATATATATATATATATATATATATATATATATATATATATATAACACCTAGTGGCAGTCGCCACAATGGAGTTATAGTTAGATCAGCTGTTCCATAGGAACAAGGTTTTTTTCGTTTCTAATAACTTTGGCCCCGTTTAACTAATCTCCACAAAACTTTCCATAAATGTGTTACTATTCGACTAGTTTGGGCATGGAAAGTTTCGGGGTAATCCATCAAGCAGGGGCCGAGGAAAAAGGGGGTCCCAAAACACAAAATTCCCATGCATTTCTTATAGACTTCGTTAGACAAGGCTACAGCAAAAACTGATGAACAGAATTTCATCAAATTTGTCAGTAAGCTACATCATGGTCCATAGATCTTGCTTATTTGGTTTAAATCCGTTCAGTACTTTTTCATAAATTAAGGTTGCAAAATAATTGTATATTTGAACAGTTGGGTCCGCAAGAGACTCTTGCGGGAGCGTCAATTTAAAAATAAAGCGTTCTGTTTGGCCCAGGGAGCTTTCTTTCTCTTGGGCCATACCACTCCTGGGGGAGACAGACTTTTGCGGGAGTGAGCGCTCTGATTGGCTACCAGCAACATGAGAAAAATGTTGCTTGCAGTTGTTACAGGACAAGTTGTAAAAAAATTAAATAATATAATGTAGCATGCTACTGCTAGGCCCCCTGGGCCAAAAAGGGGAGGTAAAAAAAAAACAAAATCGGTAAAAAATGCAGCGGTCGAGCGGGACAAATAAAATAAAATTGCGGCGGGCCACATTTACTGAGTTTATGCCCCTGGTGAGCCCACACCCAGTGCTGTATTCAAAAAGGGGAAGGGGGCTGAATGGCACCCATCCCCAAGCCTCCAGAGGTCCCGGGGAGCCCACCTGCGAGGGGCCAAAATTTGTTTATGTGGGGAGAGGGGCTACGTGGTCCCCTCATTGAGCCTCAGAGGCTCTCAGGAGCCCATCCATAGGGTCGAAATTTGTTTATATGGGTAGTGAGGCCATGTGGCCCACCCTCTCCGAGCCTAGAAAGGCCCCAGAAAGCCCATCCCTTGGCGAAGAAATTGAACACAATGGGGAGTGGGATGCTGCACCCCCTTCCCGAGCCTCATAAGGCCCCGGGAAGCCCACCCCTGGAGCAAATTACTTTAAGGGAGGGAGACTCCCTCCCTGAGCAATTAATGGCCCTGGGGACCCTTACCCCCCCCCCCCCCCCCCCCCCCCCGGGGCCTGCTTGCAAGCTATGTCCTGGGGAACACAGCTCCAGGACACAGCAGTTTTTTCTGCTTGAACTGCGTGGGCAGGGAATCGTGAGTTTGCTCTCGCTTGGCAGGAGCATTTTCAAAACTCTAAACTGTCTAAATAGAAAACAATACAAACTATTTGGATGGCAGTTGCACAAATAGCAAAGACACCACTATTTACCCTACTTGTCAAAAAATACAATATCTCAGATTAGGCTGGTGGAAAGGCCTACAACAAAGAAACGTTTACTCTTTTTCTAGCCCGAGGCTACGTGGTAGAAATGATTTGTTCAACAACCGTACAATGAGCAAAGAAACATTTGCATATTCACGTTAATCACCGTTCTCCATGTCAATTTTTAAATTGTCTTGATTTATATTGAGGGTCCTAATTTTATCCTATTTACGGTCTAACTAATCTTTCTGGGGTTCCAGAGGCTCATTTTATATGATTTTAAAAAGTATTATGTGTTCTTTTGCTTTTGACTTTTCTAATGAGAAACGTTTTGGTACAGGTTTTAATTAACAATCAAATTAAACTAAACTTATTTACACATTTAATGGCTAACCAGGCACAATCTTGTATCTTTGTGCCTAACGCAGAGTTCAACAGGCACTTACAATCAGATAATTGTGCAAACAGGGAGTAAACACAATTAACACCTTTATCCATATGCAAGTTAGTGCTAAAACTGGCTAAAATAATTTGCCAACAATAAGAAGAATTCCCTTTGCTGAATAATTAAAACAAGGAACACACTCAGTCACCACAATCAAACTGATTTGATATCCAGGGAATTTTAAAAAAACACTTCAATCATTTAATTATAAATGCATTAAAAAATGACATCCAATAAAATATTTCATAACACAATCAATGTAAAAGAATAACAAAGATAACATAAAACACAAATATAAAAAACAACATTAGAGGAATGGGGAGAAGTAAAAAATAAAACACTTCAATCAAGTTGTCAGTGAGAAGATACACTCCCACTTAATGTGTCACTAGTATGGCTGGATATATTATGTTAGTACAACATTTAGAATTCATGCAGGTGCAGGTGGAAGTCTAGGAGGAATGATTCTTTAAGTTTTTCCATAAATGCTTTAATAACCGGTATTTTGAACAAAGATATATGTTGTCTATTCTGCAAGTATGCTGCCCTGGTAGCAAGGTGTAAGCATATTGAAATGTATGCTAGACCCGAGGTTTGAAGATGCAGCAAATTAAGAAAGAATCGTTTGTATCTGTGCTTGTAATGGGTTAACAGTTTCATGCGGACAGTATAGAACAAATCGTTCCAGTTTGGCAGCATAGCATGGTCTAGTTGTGGGCTTATGAGCTTGCTTATGAATATCCACGCATTGTTGTGGTAAGTTAAAATACCCAATTCTATTACTTCAATAACCATATTGCAAGGTAAATCTCCTTGGTATTGTGAGATCCTATTTCGCCATGTTACTATGTGAGAAGCTCCGGGTTGCGGGGACGCTTCTTGAGTGGACTAGGGAGCGATCCAGTTATGTTATGTTATATATGATTTGTAGCGCGCACAACTACTCGGGAGTATCCTGGCGTGGATGAACAGAGGCCGAGAGAGCACAAATAAAATTAGATGGAGGGGTTAAAGAGATGAGTTTTGAGAAGTTTCTTGAAGATACGGAGGTCCTGAGTATGTCGCAAAATGCCGGGAAGGCTGTTCCATAGAATGGCCACCTTTACTGACCATCCGTGAGCGGCGAACCCGAGGAATGGCCAGTAGGCGAAGAGAGGAGGAGCGAAGCAAGCGGCCAGGCCTATAAAAGGCCACGCGCTTCCTGATGTACGAAGGTCCAGAGTCATGCAGAGCTTTATGGGCCATGATCGGGATTTTAAATTGGACTCGCTGGGCCACAGGTAACCAATGAAGGTCACGTAGAAGTGGCCTCGCACTGGATCGTTTGGCGATGTTAAATAGAAGTCTGGCCACCACATTTTGAATCAGTTGGAGTTTATTCATGAGATAGCCAGGGATGCCAATAAATAAGGCATTGGCGTAATCAAGCCTGGAAAGGATAAGTGCCCGAGCCACCATTTCCTTTGCTTGCTGCGGTAACAAAGGGAAAAACTTCCTAAAAACTTAAGGGTGCCGAAGCAGATACCAGTAAGTTTTTTAATATGCTCGGTGAACCGAAGATCTTCCCCGTACCATATCCCTAAGTTCTTGGCCGGCTACCCACTGACTGTGGACATGGGAGGTCTGGGGGCCACAAGGCCTCTCTAAACAGCGGGGGGAAATTGCCATAAAGCAATATCTCCGATTTTTCTTCATTGCACTTGAGATGCGCCTTGGCTAGCCAGGTAAACACAGCAGATAGGCACCTCTGCGCAACCCCAGTGCACAGTTCAGATCCTTTCCATGTAAATAGAAGCTGCGTATCATCGGCATATGCCATAATTTTGGCACCCAGCCTCTCTGCCAGGGCAATCAGAGGGGTCATATAGATATTAAAGAGTAGCGGGCTCAAAGTAGAGCCCTGGGGGACTCCAGTTGATAGCTTCCTGGCAGAGGAAGAGAAAGGAGGCATCCATACCTGTTGGGATCGCTCCTCCAAAAAGGATCTCAGCCAAGCCCACACCACCCCAGAGATGCTGATGGAAGAGAGCCGATCAAGGAGAAGCTGGTGAGGTACCGTATCGAAGGCAGAGAGGTCTAATAAAATCAGAGCTGCTCTGCCGCCCCCGTCCAGGCACTCCCTAATTGCTTCAGCTACCTCAACCAATGCCGTCTCTGTGCTGAAAGATGTTCTAAAACCAGACTGGGCTGGGTGGAGCGCCCCAGTAGTGTGATAAACCATGGTTAACAGGCCCATGCTGCAGCTATGAGCACTAGGTTGAGGGATCTCAGCCTGAGCTTTCTGACCACTAAAGGAAGTAGTGGGAGAGGTGGAAAAGCGTAGGCAAATATCCCTGACCAATTCATCCACAGAGCATTACCTTTGGATAGGGGTGGGGGACCTGAATGCAAAGTTTGGGTATTTTGCGTTTTCTGGGGTTGCAACCAGGTCTATTTGTGGAAACCTCTATTTCTAAAAGTAAGGTATAAGAACTTTGGGAAGTTCCCATTTGTGGACTTGGTGCTGTGTCCTGCTGAGAAGGTCAGCAACTTGATTGCTTATCCCTAGTACATGTTCTGCCAGGAGATTAATGTGTTGATGTATTGCTAAGTTTTATATGTTTTGGGCTATGCATGTTCATCGAAGAGAGTGTGTCCCCTGCCCCCTACTTTTTTTAGATGGTACATCATCTATTCGGACTAGGGCAACTTTGTGTGGTAGAAACACTTTCAATGCTAGGTGAACCGGTTGAAGATCTAGGTAATTGATATGGAGACCCCTATGTTTGGAGTTCTATATACCGTGAATTGTAAGATTTTGAAGGTGAACTTCCTAACCCAGCGGGGAAGTATCCGCAGTGAGAATGACTTGGGGAACTGGGTATAGAAACGGCCGCCCTTTGGACAGGTTTTGTGGATTCCACCACTGCAGAGAGTTATGTGTATGATCACTCTACCACTAGATCGTGTAGTTGACCCAGTGACTGTGTCCATTCACATGAGAGGCATTCTTGCAGCGGTCTCATATGTAACCGGGCATGTGGGACTATTGAGTTGCAAAATGCCATCATGCCCAAAAGTAAATATGAATAGTCGGACTGGGAATCGGGTTCCCGTTTAAAGGTGTGGATTGGTGAGAACCGTAGAGGAACAAAGGGGTGACACGGGAAGAAAGGCCGCCGTGTAGGAGGGGTACACCGTGAGGGACACTATAACTGAGGACCAACGTTTAAGGAGTCTGTCAACATGTCTAAGAGACTCTCGTATGCCCCAGCGCCGGTTCCGGCTCCTGCAGCACAAGTTCCAAGCACACCAGGGTTTGTGGGATACAATCCACACAGCCATCTGGCCTACAACAACTACAGGCTGGGCGGGAACGCAGGCAGCAACAGCCGGGCTACGGCGCCCTCTGGCATAACCATTCCAAAACCACCTAAGCCGCCAGATAAGCCATTGATGCCCTACATGAGGTACAGCAGAAAGGTCTGGGACCAGGTGAAGGCATCCAACCCTGACCTGAAGCTGTGGGAGATTGGAAAGATCATTGGCGGGATGTGGCGAGACCTTACCGATGAGGAAAAGCAAGAGTACTTGAATGAATATGAAGCTGAAAAGAGTACAATGAATCAATGAAGACCTACCATAATTCTCCTGCTTATCTCACCTATATAAATGCAAAAAGCAGAGCTGAGGCTGCACTGGAGGAAGAAAGTAGACAGAGGCAGTCCCGCATGGAGAAGGGCGAGCCGTACATGAGCATTCAACCCGCAGAAGACCCCGATGATTTTGATGATGGGTTTTTCAACGCAACCACCGTCTTATCAGTGAGATCCTGAGTGAAAGTGTTGTGCCTGATGTCCGTTCTGTCGTCACCACAGCTAGAATGCAAGTCCTTAAACGTCAGGTTCAGTCCCTCATGGTTCATCAGAGAAAGCTGGAAGCTGAGCTGCTGCAGATAGAAGAACGCCACCAGGAGAAGAAAAGGAAGTTTTTAGAAAGCACGACTCCTTCAACAATGAGCTGAAGCGGCTGTGTGCTTTGAAGGTTGAAGTGGATATGGAGAAAATTGCGGCAGAAATTGCTCAAGCTAAAGAACAGGCCCGGAAACGTCAGGAAGAAAAAGAGAAGGAAGCCGCTGAGCAAGCAGAGCGAAACAATATTGCTGCTGCTGCGGCGGCTGCTGCTGCTGCGGCAGCTGCTGCAGAAGGGGAGGCCGCAGCAGCAGCTGCCGCAGCTGCAAAGGCAGAGGGAAAAAAAGAGGAAGCTAAGGAGGAGAGCTTGCCCATGGAGACTGATGAACCACCCGCAACAGTGCAACCTCCTCCTCCACCGCCACCACCACCTCGCCTCCCAGAAGAATCCGTTGAAAGCCACCAGAATGGTGAAGAGGAAGCCTCTATTCCAGAGGACAAAGAAAGTGGGCAGGAAGCAGTAGACAGCACCTTGGACGAAGGGACCAGTGAAAGTAACACTGGGTCAGAGAGCACTAGTGTAACGGTGGAAGAGCCGCCAACCGAGCCTGCTCTAGAGGATGACGTAAAAAAGGAATAAAGCCTGGCTACAGCTGTGTTTTATGTACCGTAATAATTCTTGTAACTCCTATCTGAATCGTCACCAGAGGAGGTCATGCATTAACTTGGTAGCTGTACTAAAAGTCCACAGGCCGTGACTAGAGAAGTGTTGAGGTTTTGCCACATTAGTACCAAAAATATTTATACATGCCTCACCAGTTTAAATATTGTCTTTGGTATGGTTTATTAACTTGGAATAGAAAGAAGATGGACTCCGAATGGAAAGAGGACTGAAAGAATCTTAACTGTAATTCGTTCACACTGTATATTTTTTTTGTCTTGTGTGTTTGGCTCATTCTAGTTTCAGAAATTCCAAAAAGTTATAGGTCTTACCTGACTGACAGTGGATTTTCCCGTTTCCAGATGACGGTGATGGATACATGGGAAGTCTCCATATTTAATACTGTGATCTCCCGCTTTGGATGCATTGTCAGAACCTGTTCGGTTCTAATTATGCAATCCTGTTCTCATTTGATCTTCAAGCTGTGTTTGTCATTCCTCTTACAATTAACCCAATTCTTTACAGTGAAATCTCCAGCAGCACAGCCATGTTTGCTAAGAAGTAAACATAAATTGATCTCTTGGTCAGTAAAGGTGCTCATGTCCACTGTAACTTGCGCAGTACATGGCAGAACTTCTGTTAAGTTGGATTGGTAGTTTCACTTCTGTACTGTGCTAGGCTTTATTTTCCTTGTATTTCCCTCCAATTTGGGACATTCCTTTCACAAACAAGGCCCCTTGAAAATAGCTTGTGCACTTCAAAGCCAGTAGCTTATTTTTACTGAGAAATGGACATCATATTGTACAACTTTTTTTTATTTTACAGGTAACCTAAGGTTTTATTAAAGTAAACCATTTAGCTAAAAAAAAAAAAAAAAATGTGGATTGGTGTCACAATGTTTTGTATCCTGTCTGCAATTGGGTATGCTAACCCCAAGTGTGAGTTGAGAACAGCTCATAATTACGGTTGTATTAAAGATGGTTGTAGGTGCAATTTTTGCAGATGGATGGTAAACCCTTGTTGTTTTAGTAGGGTGAGTGTCTACTGTGTATGCGGTTTGCTTTTATTAGCCAATAGTCCAAATAGGGAAACACATGGATGTTTTGCCTGCGAAGATGTGCTGTCACTACTGCTAGGCATTTTGTGAATACCCGTGGTGCGGTGGTGACTCCAAAGGGAAGGACTTTGAATTGATGATGTTTTCATTGGAAGACAAACTGTTAGTATTTTCGGTGTAAGGGATGGATGGGTATATGTAAGGAGGTGTCCCCTGGGACTAAAGTGGGCATGTAGTCACCTTTTTCGTAATAGTGGTATCACTTCCTGAAGAGTGACCATGTGAAAGTGTTTTGATATGATCATCAGTCTGGTTGATGAATTTCCATGCTGGTTAACATTTTTTAAGACGTCCCCTGACAGATGGTTGGGGAGGGGAATGGTGAGGAAGTCCTTGTTGGCATTTGTTTTTGCGGTCCGGGTACTATTTACGCGACCGCGGGCTTTGAGGACCCTGTGGTGTCTGTGGAGTCAGACCTAGAACCCTGTTTGAAATTGGGCTGACAAAAGGATCCACAGTAGGTGGGAGTTTGTAGGCCCTAACTGATTTTGCCACATCAGTGTCCTTTTTCATTTTTTCAAGAGCTGTGCCTACCTGAAGGCCAAAGAGGTGCTCTTTGTTAAAGGGGAGATTAAGAATTGCCTGCTGCACTTCAGGTTTAAATCCGGAGACATGGAGCCAAGCATGTCTATGTAAAAAAAGGCTGGTGTTTATGGCTCTAGCTGCAGTGTCCACAGAGGCTAGTGCACTTTTTATGGAGTTATTGGGGATTAACTTTCCCTCATTGACTAGTTCACAACCCCCTGGGAGATGTTGGAGGAGCCCCTCCATTTCAGCCCAATGAGCCATGTCGTTAGAAGCCAGAAGAGCTTGGCTGATGGGAATACGCCAATGATTAGCAGACTGTGCTGCTATCCTTTTTCCAGAGTGTACTGCAGCACCAAATGATGGACGGAATGCTGAATGAATCAAACATTCACCACCAGTCAAGGGATCTGGGTTAAATTCATTGTTCTTTTGCTCATTATGCCACCCCAGTTTGGACCTAGCCCTATGTAAATAAGTTGTGACCCTGCTCCTCATGGGAACAGTCCAGTACCAACTGCCAAGGTGGGTCCTCCCTGGACGGTAAACAAGCATCCTGGAGCTGGTTTCGGGGAAACACCCCTCATCAGCCAGGCTAGCTTGAACCCAATGGCACAGCGAGCAAGTGACTCATGTCTGGGCCTACCCATCCCACTTAGGGTGAAAAGAGCTGCAGCAACAAATGCTGAATGAATCACACATCCTGTTTCCGGAGGCATCAATAGATTTTTACTCTTTTTCTGGTGGAGGTGCGTCCCCAGTTGTTTGGGAGTTTGCCCTTTTCCTTGCATTAGCCACTACCCCGGAGTCTGGGGTTAATTGTCCTCTAATGAATATAGGATCAGATGGTGCAACCTTAAATATTCTGTCAATTTTTGGTGTTATTATTCATGCCTTTACAGAGTCTTTAAAAACGTCACATGCATGACGTATCATTCGCTAAAGGAGTGATAAATATTGTGACCACCTTTGAGCAGTAAACAGTGTTTCAAAAAGGACAAATAAATATATGCTTGCTCTGACTCACAAAGTCTGGACCAGACCAGGGTTACCAACTTGCTCTGTTATCAGAGTACCCTTTTTCCTGCCCTCTGGTTTCATGTAACAAATCAGTCAGTTACGTAATTGGTAATTCTGGTTCAGTTCAATCGATCAAACTTCTTCACCTGAAAACAGTATTTTGTAAAAGGTAAGTCCAAAACTGGAACAGTTGTGTCGTAGTGCCATGGTGCCCGCTAGTAAAGCTAGCCATATATGATCCTTGGTGAGCCGATTAAAAAAGAACTAGTAGGCTAGGTCCCCTATGCAAGCTGACAACTCAGTGTCACTGAGAGACTTCATTCCATTCTCATGACAGAAAGGATGAAAAATTAACATTTTTTTGTAATAAAACTATTTTTTCTAGTCTGATACATTAATAGCAATGTGTTCTAGAGTAATCCTTTCTAGGCCACATCACTGTGTGGCTGGGCATCACCATTCAAGTTGAACACCTTTAAAGAGAACAGGGCATCCAGTGTAATGCCCGCATAATCTGATTTAGAAATATGTGATTCTTAAAACACAGTCTCAGTGCATTGCCTTTGTACATCTGTTATTGCAGCCAATTTTCAAAGCTGGGAGTATTAATCATCCTTTTGTTAAACTCTTTACAATTTTTCAACGAACAGTATTGCACTGAATTCATACAGCCACTACACATACTACAGCCTCAACAGGTATAACCACAGAGGGGCCCTATGGTTGAGTCTCAGCACCTCTCTCATTTGCTGCATGTAAAAAAGATTTATTCAATCAATCTTTTAACATTTCGACTTTCTGCATCCCATAAAACAATACTCAAATGGTCCTTCTCTATCCCAGAGAGCTGGCACTAGTGGTATTAACAGAAATGTGGTGTGAAGCTTATAGAAGCATTTGAAATGTTTTAAAATAATCCTCATGATATACTCATGCAATTCCCTGACTGGGGTCTCTTGTATGTAAGCTCAGAACGTGTGTGGTTTACTTGTACGAGGCAAATGTTGACATCAGTTTGAAACCAGGTGTTTGATGGACAAGATCGTGACCTCCTTCCGTAGGCTGCATTAGTCCATTGCGGACTTGCTAACCTGCTCATGGTGCTTCTCAGGCCCCCCCCTCTTTGTAACTAGTTGTAGCTGGTGGATAGGGAGAAGATTGCAAAGCAAATAACCTTTGTCAGATTAGGCTTCCCCAGCTCTAATGAAACATTGCCAGCTTCTTGTATTGCTACTTGTAAGCAAGGTAATGGGAACATATGGAGAGGTCTGACTGGCCTGGAATCAACAAAACAACCTTGACCAGTCCATACTAGTCTGACTTCGGATTCTTAGCTTCAGAGCCCAAACATAGTTGGATGGCTGCAGGAAGAAACACTTCTCCAGAACCCGGCAATATTGAATTATAGGATTTGTGTAGCTCTTCATATCCCTGATAAGGCTCCAAAGCACGTCTTGGTCATCAGCTAAAAGGCAACCCTATTTGTTATGCAGGTTTGGTTTTGTGAAGTCTGTGTGAGAAACATCAGGTGTTACACGTCAAGCTTGAAGGTGTGCTGCAATCATTGTAGCAATCGTGTAGTTGGGCTTAATTATAGAGTGAAGCAGAGAGATTTAAGAGTAACTCTGGGCGTAGTTTGCGTAGTAGCGCTACTCGTAGCTGCGTGAAGTGCACTTCGCACTACGCGAGCTGCACGTAGCTACGCGAACTGCGTAGTGCACTGTGCAAAATGCTGTTCGCACTGATTGCACAGTGCAAACCGCATCTTGCACAGTGCAATCGGTCGTTTTCTGCCGCTCGAGTAGATTTCTACTCGAGCTGCAGCTTTCTCAACGCGGACTTGTAGTTTCTCATCGCGAGCGGTCGTGAGCATAGGCGACCACTCGCAATGTGAAACCTGACCTCCCCGCGTTGAGAATCTCGACAGGAGGTTTATTTTCCACGCTCACGATCGGCAAATTGATGTTGCTGGTCACGAATGAGGAAAATGTCTCGCCGGGATGTCATTTTGCTCGCTCGCAGTCGCCAACTTGACGTTGAGGACTGCGAGCAAGCAAAAAATGACCGCTGCACTACGCTACGTGTGTTTGCACTGTGCTAAGTGCAATTCGCGAAGTAGCGCAAACTTCGCAAACTACGCGAGCGTAACGTAGTGCTTCGCCCAGGGTTATTAAAGAGATCAAGACTTGCATTTCCAAACACTTACCATCTTACTGCTGGCTTGGTTTGATTAGTAGGCTGCAGGCTTCTTGTCGGGTTTACATGAATTTCATTAGGTATCATGTAGGACATTCAGAGGCGTGGTCAAATCACATTATTGTAATCTCATAGACTGAGTCGAACTTGCAGATATGCACCATCATAATCATATGTGCAGCAAGAGCCAGGTATTCACTGCTCGCTTGAGTTCAAATTTGTCATGGATTGTCCTTATTCTTACAGTGAATGGCCTGGTGGGTGATGCAGAGTCTTGAGAGCTACATGTGACCATAGGCAGCCAGTATATTGCAGGGCTGATATGTGTGGTTGTGCATGTGTGTATATTTAGTTCAAAGGTGGTAAGATTTTCAATGTACTTAAGTATGTACAGTACAACGACCGCTTTTATTGTGTGGTTGACTCATAATGGATCTGCTAATTGTAATTGGAGAGTGATGCAGTCAGGCTTCTTTCATGATCTGTCGAGTGCTGAAAGTTATATAGTATAAGCAGAGGGGAGAGTGATATCAAAGTGGATATTGTGGCGGTTGTTCGAGGTGATGATCTGATTTCATCACAGTGAAGCATTTGTAATGGCAAAAATCACACGGAGGAGGATGAGTCTGTCCTACGCAAATGATCACAATCAGTTGAAGAAAGTTCAGAGCTTCTCAGGTTAAAAGGTATCATCAGATCTGAGGCCAGTCTAGTTTGTTGAACCAAATGTTTAGGGTACCAAAAGTGCAGAGGTTGTTGTGGATAATCGTGATGTCAGCAATGGCATTGAAATAGGTGTCCTAAAAGACTGGGTTAGTCAGCAAAAATGACAAGAAGTATGATGGAGAAAGTGAGCTTCTGTCAAGTAAATGTTTGCATTCTTATGATGAAAATTGCTCAAAGTCTGCAGGTGGGTAAGGAGTTCTGGAAGATGAGCACTACTGCTTTGTTGGTCTTGTTAGCAGGTTTCTTTCTTATGATGATTTGGAAGATACTTTGGATTGCATTATGAAGAGTGGCTCTACATCATCCCTTAGCCATTTTTCAGTGAAGAAAGGGTCACTGATCTTGCGTTAATCAGTATGCCGGATAAGCGGTTGAGGATGAGGGTGGGTGGTGATTAGTGGTAGAGGGAGAGATGGAGAACAGGGTAGACAGAAATGTTTCAGTCATCATCAGGCTCCTGATAGTTAAGAAGTAATTTCATGCGGTTTTAAGGGAAAGAAAAATTAGAAAGAGTAGGTAGTTTACCCAAAGAATTTAGAGTTATAAGGGGATTTTTATACCTATGTCTGGCCTGGACATGGGTTCTGATAGACCTGGGACAGAATGTGGAATTAGGGCCCTTTAGGTACTCTTCTTCTACCTAACAATGCATTGGTTAGAACTCGTGGCATCTATTGAACGATGTTTGGCCAAGTGGCTGTCATGACTACTTGCCATTCAATAAAGAAGATTTAACTTCAATCAACAATCAAATTGTCTCTGCAACAGGGATAACATAGGGTGTGTCAGAAAATGGGGGGAAAAGACGATTAAAGGACCATCTGATCATCTGAAATAGACAGATCTCTGGTTGCTTCTGGTCTCCCTCCTTTGCCATCAGAGAAGGACTAATACTACCTGCTTAAGGAAGTGTTTTGTAGACTGTTGGAACACACAAAAGGTTCTGCACACCTGCGATGGGCAGGAATCAAAGATGCCCCCCCGACTTGGAGGTGTCCATGAAGTTAATACTTATCCAGCCTAAATGCCAACATTACATATATTAGAGCCCAACTAGATGGAGCAGAATCAATAGAGGTCTTGAATCTTGTTGCTTTAGATGCATCAATGAGATGGGTATCTTCTATCACATGGTATGGGTAAAGTCCGATCATAAAGCAGTACTGGTCATGTGTATATCCCACCCGGCCTAGGATGGTGATTAGACCAAGTCATGCCTCACCCAAAGATTGCACTTCTGGGACCAATGGATGAGTGGAGGTGACCACTAGACTCCTGGTGGCAATGAGTCTGCTTATCGCAAATCAGGATATTGCTTGTGGCTGACAGTTCAATAAAGCTCCCTCTTTACAGGAATAGGCTTAAGGGATGGACTGGTGTTCAAAGGCAGAAATGAATGTATGCAAATTACGGGGATGTGCACAAAAATATAACATTTGGGGGATTTACCCTCAAGAAGCAGGTACCTGAGTGACAACAAATAATGAAAGCTTGTGATAAAATACCATGTGAAAGTTTGATTAATAATATGCTGCATGCTGATGCTATTTAAAATTATTAAAAAGTGTTGTAAAAAACGATGGGCAATCATATCAACAGGACCTGTACATATGCTGTGTTTCTGCTCTCCCCCAATACTTCTCCTAAGTCTGGGAAGCTACTTAAAAGTTTGCCTGATGTAAATCAAGAAGTGACACAGATTACCTACCGAAATAAGGAGTTAGCTAGGAGCAGAAGTCCAAATGAAAGTAGACTCTCAAAAAGTCCAGGTGACTGAAAAATCTTTGTGAAACATATCTGAACAGCGGAGGTTGCAGAGAAGCCATGTGATCTCCAGCTCAGCTGACCACGAGAAGAAAGAGTAAGATTCACAACATCTGGGTCTTTAACCAACCAGGGACATTTGTAACCTAAGAGGTTTGGATATGTTACGTTGTGGAGGCTGTTCTGATGATGGATTTGGTTTAACCATTTTAAACCAAAACCATTCTTGAGATATGGACATTTTCAGTCATGAATGCGATCACAACCTTCAAATGTAGTTCCCAGTGGATTGCAGTAAAACCATTTGGTGCTGTGGCTTCTTACAAACCATAAATGTTCGCCCATCACTGGCAGATTCAAAGTTATGGACATCTAAACTTTAGATGCACAGAATGAGATAAAAACAGTCTGGTTCTAAACTAGTTTTGGGGCTTCAGTGAACTGAACCATGTTTGAACAGAACAGTGGCCGGACCATTCCCGAGTTCCTGCTGTACCGTAACTCAAGAAGACATTGTAGGACACCAGTGGCTTTATTAGTGTGGGCTCCTTGGCGTTTTAGTGGTGGACTTTTGGGATTTTACTGTTAATACTTTTACTTTTTTGTGACAGAATATCACCAGTGAGCTTATACAGACTCAGTTGCAGGTTAGATAAATGGAGAGACTAGGCCCAAAATCACCACATTATTACCTGTTGAATAAGTCTGAGTCTCTTGTGGAAATAAATATTGATAAGAAACCAAGACCCTCTGAGCACTGAAGACCTCAGATTCGAACTAGATATAGCCCTATAGGATAACAGCCTAAGTATGATGCTATCTGAAATCTAGCACCAAGGGTTTAAGAGGTATAAAAACATTTGGGTATCTGATCTAAGCCAGAGTAGACTCTGGGGCGTTGTGGGTCGTATCATGAATGTGTGCACTCATGCACACACAGGACACAGTTCCGTGTTTGTATTAATGTGACTACATAGTGTGAAGAGTGTATCTGTAAATTGGAATTAGACTGAGTTAGTGCATGAGCTGCCGCCAGCACAGCTCAGTGGTGGTCTCTCCAGGTTTCCACGCTGTGCTGTCTGCAGCACATGCAGTAAATCAGACATTTTAGGTTAAATGTCTTCACTTTGGCCAGTTTAATCACATAGTGCTAAGGGTGCCCTGCAGGAGCGCACGTTTGTGAGAGAGCCCAGTGCTCTCAGTGGATCACTATTGTTATATTTACTTACTTGTAAATAAAAGTTCTAATCTTCTTTGAAGCTCTAGCACGGACTGAATACTGGCGCTATTGATTGTTGTTTACTATCACACCTTGTCTGTGTTTGTAGCCCAGATACCTATTGAAGTAAGTCTTGATTGCATGTCCTCACTACCAAACATCCAAGATCCCCAAAGGCAGCAGTAACCTGGTGATCCGATTGGAGTAAAATAGTATTATGGTTCTGGGACATGAATGGTAAACAGCACTAAACTGCCCAATAACCACTGACTGCCTCAGGACCCAAAGAAGTTTCAGGTTTCTTCAACTTCTAGGGGTCTCACATATGAGTAGGTAGATTGGCCATCTCTTTACCAGCGTATCCATGAAAGGGTTGTGCTTTTTTTCTGACAATGGTTATCAATTCCAAATTAAAATGCACAACATTATTACTGAGATTCAGACTGCCAACAAGAACATCATTTTTTAGACTTTTTCCTTTTTGGGATTAGGGGCCACGGGGCACTAATGAGATCTGTGGGTTTTTGTGAAAATGGCATGGCACGTGGCCATACGATAAACCCAGACATCTTCTAAAATCTTTTCTGACCAGTTGTTGGCAGGTGTAAACTTTCTACATGCTCAAAGTAGTTGGAATCTCATGATGCTTGCCATCCTCCAAGACCCCTTCACTCGGTTCTCTGATGAAATATCACAGACAAAATTAACACCCTAAAAATATCAAGAACAAAAATTTTGACTCTTTATTTATACTTTGTTGCCGATATTTTTGACTGCACATACAAATGGCCACAATATAGTAAAAAACATTATGGTAAGAATATTTAATTTTAATGATTATACAGTACATTATATTAACTTTAGTACATATGCACACCAAAAATTAATGTCTCCTTGTGTAATGTAACTGTTGCTCAGGTATAGTGCTCCAAAACCTTCAGGTCGAGTTCCCGCTTCATAAAACTAGAAAAAAAACTGTCACATTACACAGACATATTAATGTTTAGCTCTAGGTTAACAACCCTTTGCGCTGTCTCCTTGTCCACCTATATTAGGTTTATTGTTCCGCCCCTCGTGTTGTTATTGTATACATTTTGTAATCTTTTAATAAAAAGTATTTGTTAAGTCCATTTTATTTATTTTTATTTATGTATAAATAATATATTTATTTATGTTAATATCTTGTAAATATTTTAACTTATATATTTTTATGTTTGTACACTTTATAAAATTAACACCTATAACTCTGTCAAGATCATGGAGCAACCAACCACAATATTATGAGGATTAGGAACACAAGTATTAAGTAATTAAATTGTGACCTTTAAAAAGTAAAAAGTAAGTACTGAGAGCACTAAACGTTGCAGGCACCCTACAATCTCCACGTGCATCGGATAGTGTTTTAATAACCAAGCAGTTTTGGCATAGAGGCCAAATTTTCAGGCCAAAGAATTTGAATCCCATCACGTGTGGAAGGGGATGACGTCTAACAAGTCTCTCAGAAACAAAATCCTGCTCCACAAGACTACAAAGATGTTACCACTAACCCTCTAGGGACTCTCATCAACATCAAACTGATCATCACAAATGCTGCTAACATCCATGATCTTAGCAAAATAACTCAGTACACATCCTTGCTAACAATGAGAATTGGTTTACTGATTCATCGTTGTGCTTCAGCAACCCCTAATTGCCAACTATAAGAATATACGCACAATGTAAGAACAGGTGGGGTTGTGTTGTGTCAGCAAGCTTCAGTATCTTCATATTTTGCATAGCCTAATTGCAAACTCTCTGAATACCTTTTCATTAAATGAACCATCAACACTTGCCACATCTTTCATTGGTGCACTTGCTGAGCACCTCCACTTGAAGGACACTCATCTTTCCTAACAGACTTAACCTAGTTCAACACATGCGGTCGCTTTCAAACAGAATTCTCCACATGGGCACCCGAGTGAAAGATCTAACAAACACATATGGTCATGGGACAGAAGAGGATACAGAAAATGGATCTATTTGCAGAAACATTTTACACGGAAACCAGTTATTTACGGCTAGAACAATTAAACGTCTTGGAGAGTTACATACAAGTTTAAGTGTTGGGGGTGGCAGAGCAGACATTAACAATATAACAGATATTAGTAAATTACACATCGAAATGTTAGTAAGGGATATTTGTGTATGAGAAACGTCTGCCATTGTAAGACTGACACACCAGCAGACATATACAAAGAAATTGACTCAATCTAATGTGATCAATGGATGGCTTCACTTGCCAGTGATCTCCTCTTTGGTCTTTTCACAAGCCAGTGTTATGTTAAATATTTCACATGATGGGTAGTAAACTGGATGGCTTCTTACCTGGACACTTGTTATTGAGGTGAACTGGTAAGCTTTTACAAGAGCGTAGTTTGCTTCTACATCCACTATCCCCAGAAGAAGGTACTTCCACCACTTATTCTTCACAATGTACAAAAGGCTACTTTCACCTGTGTTGAATAAACACAAAGAACATTTGTTTACTCAGCCATCAGAAATTCAGACAGTAAAAGTTGAAATATCTATTCATGCAAGTATGAGAACTGCATTTTCAGCGGGATCACTGCATGCTTAGATATCTAATGGGATTTAGTTATCATTATGACAACACTGGCTGTGTGTACTTGTGGACGGCATTTGTGGAGACGCACAGAATACCTCAGAGGTAGTCTACATTTATTTAGCCGCATAAACAAACATATACCAAGGCGGACATTTTGAAATGGCTTACACGCCTTTTGCACCCTCTGGATTTATTCAACTGCAATTTGAGAATGCATTGGGAATCTGTGAAGTTCTTACCCAATTGACCGCGGAGGAAATGCTTGTGCAAAGGCGACAGAGATCCAGACTAACTCTGAGATACTCTTCAACATGCCTGGAAAACATCTGAAATAAACTGGCACTTAGGTTGCATAGATGTTTTGCGCACAGAAGGCAATTTTCTAAATCCACTGTTATCCACAAATTGACCAATCCACAAATTAATTCTGTTACTATTAACATGAATATATACTTTTTTGAATGATTCTCATTCAAGAACAAAATAGATGTACACATTATAATTTAAAAAGCAGGCTTTCAGATCATGCAAGTGGTGCATATCTTCATAGGCTGATTCATAGTCACCAGGTATACCATCCTTCCCTGTGCCACCGAGGAGACAATGTCTGTAGCAACGCATTGAATGATCACCGCCACACTTGGCATAATTATTTGTGTTGAGAACTTACAGTCTGCAGGTCCATAACATAAGCACTGCATAAACAAAACAGCACTGGCCAAACAGGACATGGATGACAAAGCATTATCACTTTACAGACTCTATTGAAGGAAGCCATTAGTTTAGCATATTGTTTCAAGCCATCAGTCATATCATGACTAACTCACGTCTGGGTTGATCCATACCACTCCTCATATATGCAATGCACACAAAAAAGCCTGGAGATTTATCTGAGCAAGGTGCAGTGCAAGCACCAGCCCTTGATCGGCCAATGGCATCCCATAATCACGCCATGTACGTCTGCGCTTGTGACTGGGTACAAGTGAATTTTGGGGGGTATATGTGATGAGTTTGAGCTTTGAGAATGGGGATTAGTTGGGGTCCTGGCACTCTCAGGGCACTGAAGGCACACTGTGACCCAGCGGTGTGTAACATTCTGTGCAACATTTGTCTACCATGGTATATTAGTGGCCAATTCGTAACATACTGCAGGCATTCTTGGTGACATTTTAGCTATGCTTGGCACAACAGTAGTCATGCTTGACAAACTACTGGCGATTCATGGCATATTAAGGGCCAATTTTTGTCATTCTGCTGCGATTCTTTCCAATGTTCTGGCTAGGTGACTGGAAAATGGTGCCCCATCTGTGACTAACTCTGATGCTCTCAGCCTCAATCTCACTATCTTTGGCATCACAGTGGTCTTTACTTGACATATTGTGGCCATTTTGACAGCATTCCACCTACTCCCGGCATTGTGAAGAGCATCCTTGACATACTTCTGGCTACCTATTACATAATGATGGTACTGGCACTATGGTGCCAATGCTTGATTTATGGTTGCCATTCTTGACATCGTTTGGCCTATCCATGGCATACTGGGGCAGAAAATTCCTTCCACATGATTGACATCCCTGAAATTTAATGATGATGCTAAATGGGCACAAACGGCACATTCTGTTCTGTTGTGACAGTAGTACATGCAAAGGGATGGTAAAATGCCAAACTGATATGTAGAGACAACCGTGTGTTTAATAAAATGAAAATCTGGTATCTCAAGACACAAATACTTTTTTTTTTAACTGACATGCTTCTGATTGGGAAAATTGAGCTTATTGATCAAAAAAGAAAAGAAATTATTTCTTGATGAAATATCTGTATTTTCGCACACCAGCAAGCTGATGTTTCAGAGAAAATAACTGTATTTCTAATACACATTTACAGCGGAGGCTTTCAGGCATTAAAAAAAACCAATATTTGTATTTTATGTTTTTAAACAAAAGGCATCTTTTATGTACACAAGTATCCTTATATTAGTATTAGTAATGCTTCTTTGCGGCAGACATAGAAACATTTATTTATTTACTTATTTAGGGGGTTTTGGTTTTTTGTAAAGTGCATCATTCATCCCTTGGAGGATATCACAGCGCTGATACACTAAGCTGGCATTTGTAAAGGCATTACATGGCAGAGAAACCCCATATCTGTGTGTGTTGTAAACAGCCAAGTTTTTAATTTCTTCCTCAATTTGCAATGTTCTTCTGTAAGAAGCAGATCTAAAGGTAGCTTGTTTCACTGAATAACCACTAGATGAGAAAATGAGGGGTACCCAGCTCTAACTCTTTTTATCCTTGTTGAATTGGCCAATGCAAGATGGTGAGATCTCAGATGTCGAGTGAGTGTGTAGATTTCCAATCTGGGTTGTAGGGTTACTGGGCCTATCTTATACAACGCTTTGTGCACATTGCAAAGTAATTTGAAATTCGCTCTTTGTTCCAGTAATGGTTGCCTACGTACACCTAGGCCCAACCCCAACTATTCCTCCTCACCTTGATGCTCCACCATATTCGCCATGATTGACTTCACTGGCTGGTCTTCTCCTGCCCCCTTTTGATATGTGAGCCAATCCAGGAACAAGAGAACAGGTCCAACCTAATCTCCAATCTATTTAACCGCATGCGTGCGGGCGGAATTCCGCTCGTACGCTGACTTTTTTAAAAGCGCACTTTACGTGACGAGCTGGGCTCGTCATGAGCGTGCGAGGAGGCTACCTCATGACGAGCCCAGCTCGTCATCAGCGTCGAAGGGGTTAAGCACGTCCTTACATCTGTAGAAGTATCCCTTCTCAGTAAGGACATTACTGTTTGTATTAGAGAGAACAAACTTCTTTACACTGCAACCAGAACTACAACAATTTTTTGGCAAACTCCGGTTAAAGACATTATTTGTTGACAAAGCAATCACCATGAGTGAATCCTTCATGGGGATGAGTTCACCATCCACATTCTACCTCCCACCCCCCCTCATCAAGTGCCCATCCAGAATTAGTTGCATTTAAAGAAAATAGTATTGAGGGATTGAACACACATAAAGGAACAGAGATCATTCACACATTAGAACTTTACACTAGCAGAATGCAGCTATTACAAGATTTAAAACAGGACACATCCCTAATCATAAAGCCAGCTGATAAAAGGGGGGGGATAGTAATCAAGGACATGCACGACTATGATACAGTTGAACAATAGGCAACACTACACCAAATTGCTTGGTAACCCATTAGAGAAAATACAGAAGAGACTCCCGTCTTGTCCCTCTACATAGAACAAAAAGGATCCAATAGTGTCCCAATACCTGTAAACCTAGTAAGGGGCGCCCAGTAAAGGAGCCTTCGCCATATCATATAATTATGTCCAAAACCCATAGTTTCCAGTGTTGCAAACATATATTTCCATTCCAATGTGTCAAATGCCTTGGTTGCTTCCAGTGACTGCACTGCAGTCGACTACTGTAGGTGTATGGTATAATCTGAGCAAACAAATAAACGCCACAAACTAAGCAGCGCACTTCTACTTTGTTTGAAGCCCGACTAATTGGAGTGTATGAGGAGGATCTGATCTTTCTGAGTTTACTTACCAATATCTTTGCCAGTATAGTTCTATAGGACTCACATTTAACTGTGGTCTGTCTGTTTTGGCTACAACAACAATCGCGGCCATGCGAAGGTCTCTTTGAAGCATGCCGTTTGTTTTGGCCTCTAGGAACATATAGTGGAGAGGTGATAAAACCATACTTGTCATATGCTTTATACTATTCGATTGTAAACCCATCAGGTTCCAGGGCCCTTCCAGATTGGAGATCCTGGATTGCCCCTCCATTTTCATCTCCCTCTATTTCTGCCTCCAGGCTATCTCAATCCTTGCTGAACAAAGTAGGGGGACTGATTTCCCTGAGAAAGCCTCGGAGTCCCTCATCCTGCGCTGGGATTGTGCTACAATTTTTGTGGTATTTGGCAAAACCTGCTGCTATAGTGGTGTCTGCTGATACACAAAATATGTCTTGCATAATACCTTGGTATTGTTTACAAAGCAAACGCGAAGGTATATCAGCTATCCTGTTTTATGTAATGTAGATGGAGTCCAGAAAAGATCATAAATAAAGTAGAAAGTCTAGGTAAATGAGGCACGGATCACAACTGATCAACAAGATGTTAAGAATATGGCTGTACCTACCAAACGACACAAAATACAACACTACGCATAGAGTGGGCCATGTAGCATTTTTCAGAAAAATCATTTGATAGTTAATGTGGGTCAAAAACTCTAAAAATGCTGGATACAGATACAGAATACAAAGTATTCTGCAAATATGCAAGAGAACTGTTACCATGGGTGAGGCCTAGGTTTCTTTCTGTTTGCACAAGATGAAGGACTAATCCTGAAGAGAGATACTTGATCGCAAAGGGTAGTGTAGGAGGGGACACTGATGTTTATATGCATTTACACCCCACCTCGAATGTTTCACTTGTACCTTTCATGTTTAAAGTAGTGGTCCATTTATCATCAAAGGAACAATATGGGTGGGTGACACGGGTAACATAGATAGAATCAATGCCAATGTTTATAATGATTCATTCGCACATAGGAACAAAATCACATCACTATTAATAAATTCACCCGTAATGAACTCTCCATCAACCCCGACTCAGAAATATGTGGTCAGGCAGGCTCTGCGACCGAGGCCTGAGGTAACTGATTAACAGGTCACAGGTGGGGTGGCACAGAGCCAGCAGACAAACGCATGAAAAGGAAAATCAGGTCAATTCCACCGATAACCGCAGTCTCTCCACAATGGTCCAGGGAGATGGGCCCCAATAAAGCATACATGGCCAGCGGGGTGCGCCCATTCCCAAAACACCATAAAGTCAGATGCCACATCAAGTTAGGAACACACAGCTAATCAAGACACAGCACACACAGTGATCACGCACCCCTCATGCCGAACATCTGGAACACGTTACCCACTGGCCCCCATTATGTTCATGCAAGGTCGAGGCGCACCTGCATTTATCAGGGGCCTTATTTAGACCTCCACAGACCAGGCCAGCATTCTTTTACTGAAAAAGGATCGAAGGAAGTACTTAATGATACCCAAAGAAATTTATAATAGCCCTGTTCAGATTGTTTGTACTTTGAGACAGTCCCCAGGCTTGCGTCTGTAACTGTGCTCCAGGTCAAAGTGTTTAATTAAACCATCTGTTCCTGTTTAGCCAAACGCATCTTGACTTTGTTTTTTCAACGTAAATTCATATTCAAGCAACAACATTAACTGTGTTGTAGCCCCAGAATGGAACAGGTTTCGCCCACCTCTGCCTAGAACGACAAGTGCTACTACAGCTGTGGACTTAAGTTAATGGTGTAAACACTGTAATCAGAGAGATACCTGGAGGGACTCGCATCACCAAGATGGGAAATTTTCTTATTACACACTAGTATACGACCTGCACACAAGATTCAGTAGGTTTCTCTCTTTCATAAACATGAATGGCCTGAAAATTAACACAATCTCTTTGAGCAGGATGGTGTCTGATCACTGGCCTATACCGATTTTGATGATTTGGACCAAGATTTTACACACACTCTTGGAGACCACAGAACTTCAAGATACGGCTTTAAGAAGCACAACATAGGACACAATCACTAATTATTCTGCATAAAACGCAGGTTCAGTAGGTGACAATAAGACAGAATTGGAGACATTTGGGGGGTCATTAGGATGACGGGCGGACTTTGTCCGCCCGCCATCCTGTCGGAATTCGGGACCGCCCGCCATAAGGGCGGGAGTCCCGTGGGGGGTATTAGGATGTGCCCGCCACAGTGGCGGGCACATCCTGCATTTTTAGCATTGTGGTGGGCGGTGCTCTCTGCACCGCCCGCCACAATGCTAAAAATACATTTCAGCATTTGCATTAACAAAGCAGCAGGCACCGCGCGGTGCCTGCCGCTTTGTTAATGCAAATGGAGGGGGGTACCACAGGTACCCCCTGTGTGCACCCCCACCTATACTTCACTCTGGGGGCCCGCAGGGGGCCCCCAGAATGAAGACCGCATGCCTTTCCGTGGCGGCATCGCCGCCGCGGGAAGGCACCTAAAGACAACCATCATGATATGGCTGGCGGTGTCTGATAGACACCGCCACTATAATATTCCTTTTCCGCCCAGGCCGCAAGGCGACCGGGGCAGAAAAGCGGCGGAAAACGAGTGTGGATGTCGGGCGGATTGCCCCCGCCAGGCTGGCGGTGGCTACCGCCGGCCTGGCGGGGGCAATCCGCCCGACATTATAATGGGCCCCTTAATGTTTTGGTTTTTATAAAAACGTATACAGACCCCGACCTATATTGCACAGAGGGTTAACAGTTGAGAAGCATAAGATGAGAAATCAAGAGAAGACGGTGATACAGGATCACACCTGTCATGCACTGTTAGAGCCATGCAAAGATAGGCATCACTGAAGGACAGATTATGCTGCCACAACTACTGCAAATATAAGGCTTGGACCCATTCAAGTGGTGATAAGGTTGGTACTTTGATGAAACAGGAGAATGAAAGGCACCCGCTGACAGCACGGAAGGAGTGGGCTAACAATTAAACATGCACAGAACATTGAATACATCGGAATACATCAAGAATATTTTTGATGGATATGATTCACAACTTCACTTGAGCTCCCATGCGCTGAAACACACAGAGTTGTTTGGGCACAACGCCTATTAACCAGCATTATCCCTCACTAACCCAAAAAGTGTGAAAGATCCATACAAGATTTTTATGCATTTGTATTTTTTGCGCATCAACAATGTGCAGAATTCTTTTTACATTCAAGTTCAACACTGATATAGTAGTGTTGCTTTTAAAACAAATGTTCTATGATGTGTAGAATTGTGTTTTCATTACCTATATTATCTAGGCCACAGTTTAGATAGATACACCATTGTGTCCAAGATGGAAGTCACCCGTCACTCATGCTTTTCCCCCTTGCCCACTTCTCTCCTCGCATACGCTACAGCACACAATCAAGCTGAGATGAACTAGTTTATTTCCACCGTTAGTGTTATTCTTCTTTCGAAGAACTTTCATCTACAACTTGTAACATTTCCCTCTCAATGAACTTTCAGCTACAACTTGTAACATTTCTCAAGGTCATTCCGTTGGTTCACTGTGACCTATTCTATTCATTCATATGACCCGTTATTTTGTATGCATCTAGTTTAGTTCTAGCGTCTCCGGATGACATTAGCATAGAGGGTGCTGAATAATTATTCATGTAGTGGGATAGTGCTTAGGTGTTAAGGTAGTATGAAGTTTATTTCTTCATGTGCTCTGATTTGCAGATGAAATGTTACATTTGCTCACACCACAGTGCGTCTGCAGATTTTGCAATTTCAAACGTGAACATAATGTATAAAAACTCTCAATTTTGGGGTTGAGCCAGAAGGCTTTCCTATTCTACTAGGGAAGCTGTCTGTTACTCTCCCGATTTTGCTGCCCACTTGGGACTTGGAATAATTGTTGATTTTTGCATTCTCTGTATAATTATCACTGAGGTCCTTCATGGCCTCGACACTGTACAGCTTTACTTTTGAATTCTGTAATAATTTAACTTTTATTTGAGCTAGAACTCAGTTATTGAGCGGGCTCATTTTACTTAGAATTTTATTTTTTGATTTTGATGCTTTGGGAGGTGCCCTAACGTGAGGTCACATTTCCTCATGAAATTGAGGATTTAAACCATCTCCGATACAGTAAAATGTGGGAACTCTGGTAAATGTTGTTGTGTTTAGAGGTTTGAGGTACCCCTTGCTCCCACAGCTCCACTGATGTCTGCGGACATCAAGGGAGTCATTAGGTCTCTAGAAACAAGTAGAACACCTGTGTGGTTGGCTTGCTTACAGCTTTATACGTGGCTAATGAAGACGTTCATGACTTTTAGAGGTGCACAACAACTGATATACAGGTGGTAACCTCTTCCGATCACCCAAGAGGGCTAATTGTATTAATTAAAAACAAAACAACAGACAGGGATGCATTGGGCCAGGGTGTCTTACCGCCCACTATCTATGATGAACATCAATTATGAAATACTGAGTAAAATCCTGGAAATAAGACTACTCGTAGTTTGCATTCATCAGAACAAAATTGCTTTGTTTATCACAGAATGACCTTACCCAACCTAAAGAAGTGATATCATATTATGAATGGCCTCCAGGATGGCACAGTAGCATTGCTGAACATTGAGAAGGTGTTTGAGTTTCATTAATATATTCCCATCATAGACTACCAAAGTTGCATGCATTCCACTACTGTGCTCACAATCCACTGCAAGAGCTAGAATAGGCTGGGATGTATAAAACAGCTGGAGGGTGCAGAGGAGCACAGAACAAGGTTGCGCCCTCTCACCTTTGTTATTTGCATTGGTGCTGGAGCCAGTGTCTGGGCAAATAAGACAGAGCACACTGCACCAAGGCACCAAACACAGTAGATCAATCTATGCTGCCAACATACTGTTGTACATGGGAAATCCTTTGAAAGAACTAGACCCAGACTATGTCAACCTTTAATAAATTCAGTCTTCTGTCAGGTTCACACATGAACTGGAGGTAGTTTGTCTTATTTCCGCTGAAGGCAGGGATACATCAGGCACATTATATACCATGAGGTTCTAGGTTATAAAATACCTATGTTATGGTTAAATGTCTGGGCATCAGTATACTGTACAACTAAGGGAACCGATGCAGGGAATCCTAGTTGGTCAGTGGCAGTGAAACACAAGTCAGTATTTTCTTTTTTAAGGATGCTCTTTTTCAAAGTTTTTTAAAGATTGGGTACTTTTTTTTTGTTTTCCTTAAGCAAGAATATACACACAACTCTTATAGAAACAATAGAAGATTATCAAGTACAGATTGGCATTTTCCTTCCATCATATGCTCATCACAAGTTACAATACGGCAATGAGAAAATTTCAAGTGCATACAGTTTTCCCAGCATACGTGTGGGTAACAGTTACGTACAGCAACCCATCTCAATCGGAGGAAGGAATGTAGTGTACCGCAAGAGAGGGGTAAATAGAAAGAAAGAGCGAGAAAGGGGTAAAAAGACAGGACGCCCTCCCAGAGTAAATACATGGCTTCGGTGCCCTCAGGAGTAGATCTAGACCCATCTGTCTAAATAGTTTCCCAGTCTAATCCCTCAACCAGTTAATACTCTTTTAAGAGGCAATACTCATATAGGAGGGGGCAGTGCTGTGAACATTTTAAATCTGATTCTTTCGTTTTGTAATTCAGCTGTGCCTCATCCATGCTCACCTCTGACCTGGTTTCAGCCTGGCTCTATCCTTGACACCACACCTGCATAAACATAACAAATCTAAATTGACACATTGTAGGCTGCGTAAACATGCAAAAGTCAGCACAAAGAACAGCTGATGTCTGCACTGGGTTCTTTAAACAATGATAGTGCCTTAGGTAAAGTTTGTTCAGATAGCCTATCTTGTTGTGCAGCTTCTGGATGAGACAGTTACACAAGACACCAATGTTGTTGATTCTTACCGATTGTATCATTTGTGTGTTCTTCCCAGAGCTCCATTTACCTCTGGGTGTTCCTGGTTTGTGTTTTTTGCTGTAAAGACCCATGTAACCATCGTTCAGTGTGCTCTCTCCTTCAGTATCTCTATGGTACTTGTCGGATGGAGACCCATTCATGAACGCTTAATAAATGACCTATGGTTTGACTTCGTTACAGTGTCGATTCCTCCTTACTTGATAAGAACCTGTGACAAGAGTGGTGACCCTGCACCAGCAGATTAAAATAAATCTGCTCCACAGTGCTCCCTCTTCGTGTCGTGACAAGGTGAGACACCCGGTCCCCGCAGCCCCAAGCTGCCTCATGTAGTCCAAGGGACCCCAAATTTTCCTGGGACGCGACCCACTCGGCATCAAGTTCCAATATAATTCTAGCTGGTCTTGGCAGTACGCCGCGTCCTTCAGCCAGTCCTCCTGCCAGGGGAGTAGCCAGTGGCCCCAGCACATCGCCACCCGTCTCTTGCCTAACAATAGCAGAAGAGCGGCCAGCCTCCTCAGCTCCGTGGGAACTTCTTTAACATTGCCCAGGAGCGCTATTAGAGGAGTGCGCTCCATCTTCAGACCCGTAATCTCATCAATAGTATCAAAGATTGATTTCCATTACCGCTCTATGCCTGGGCATGCCCAGGCCAAATGGAGAAAACTCGCACAGGAGTCTGTGCAGCAGACGCAATACACCTCTTCTATTAATCTTAGTTTAAATAGCCGTTCTGGTGTCCGGTAAAGTTTATGAGGGATTTTAAAATGTATCAAGTGCAGTCTGTAGTTGGGTGACAATACCCTCACAACAGAAACTACACTGCTCTTCAGTTCTATCAACTCCCACAAGACCCTCCCATTCCTGTTGCGCCACTGGTACTCGCACTGGGGCAGTGCGCTGCTTTTCAGTGTATAATCTGGTTATCAACTTGCATGGGGATGGATTCCCTATGAAGCTCTCAAGTGTCTGTAGTGTAGGAGGTGCTGCTGGAAATGTGGGAAACCGGGCGTGCAGCGCCGGTCGCAACTGATAATATGCAAATCGTTCCAGTAAAGTGGCCTCCCCATCTCCTCCTGCAGAGTAACAAATGATCCCTTGGGATACAACTCCCATCGTGGTGGGTTGAAGGCACTGTAGCCATTCGCATGTCCACTCATCCTGGGAAAAGGGCAATGCAGGATGTTTAAGCAATGGTACGGAGGTGCAGCTCATGCCAGGCCCAGAATGAGCAGCTAATCGTGTCCACTGTGGCCAGTGGCCTATGCTGCGGTATTGGGATTGCGCACCATAATAATAAACCTCCATGCCCGGTGCACGCAATTCACCCTGTTCAAAAGGAAGAGTAAGAATTTCCCAGGCAATTCTAGGTTGCTTCCCAGCTCAGGCCAACGACACCAAGCTCGAATGAAGCCGACGTAGTAACTGACGAGTGAGTGGGAGGGGCAAATTAATAAATAGGTAGAGGAACTTAGTCAGTATAACTATCTTAGTGATGGCCAACCACCATGCCACAGAGAGTGGGAGGGGCATCCATTGAGGCGCGCATCCATCGAGCCACCCATCCCTCCCGCCACTCCATCAGGCAACCGTAATTCGTCTGCCACAGAACATCAACCTTTCAGCTCAGTCATATGCCCAGATACTTGATTGGCTCACTTGCCCATCTAACAGATTGGAATTCCTCTGTGGCCTACGTAAGCAGGGAAACTGACTGACTTGGCCCAACTGAGGCATTGCTGAGAGTCCACTAAGCCTAGTGAACTCCCTGATCAACGGGTCCATATTTACAGCTGGATGCTTAATATAAAGATTGACATCATCCGCATGGAGGACAAAGGCCAGGCCTCGATGCGCATGGTGCTGCAGGAGGCATGCAGCTAGAGGCTCTATAGTCACTACAAACAATATGGGCTGAAGTGGGTATCCCTGCCTCGTTCCGCGCGACATCAAAAAAGAACGGGAGATCAACTCATTGATTCGGAGGCGTGCAGTGAGTTTGGAGTAGAGAAGACCAATCATTGAGTTAGCCCTAGGCGGTTCAGTAGTGAAAATAAATATGGCCATTCGAGGGAATTAAACGCCTTTGTGGCGTTGAGAAAGATGGCAATTGCGCTCAGCGAAGGTTCTATCTTTTGGGGAATTGAATAAAAGGTACGCAAATTGCACACGGTGGACCTGCCTGGTACAAATCCCGATTGATCTGGGTGAGCTATAAGGGAGCAGGGGAAAGAAACCCGAGGCAATCAGTTTAGGTAGGATTTTATTATCCACATTAATCATGTACAGTTGCCTGTACGATTCACAGCACAAAGGATCTGCAGTGCAGTTTGAAAAGTATTCAATATTGCGAATTTCCGCACCATTGATAGCAAGTTACCCACCTGCTTGGCAATACATTCTGCTCTCATCAGTGCCTTAAAGGCATCCAATAGCATTGAAAAGGAGTCTGCAGTGCCAGAATTAAGCTCAAAGTATTCCACTAATGCCCCTCAAATAGCCTCCCTGAACACCTGATCTAGAAAGGGCCCCAGGAGGCAGCCGCCATATGAATATCTGACCACTGCACTCAGGTAACCGCATCTCAAGGAGCACAGGGGAGTGGTCTGAGTAAGGTCTCGCCAGATGAGACGACCCAGGGACCCAGGAATCTGCAATCAATCCTTAGCCTGACGGCCCTTGCAGAGGTTACACACATTCTCTCCTCCATATCTCCGTGTCTACTGCTCAATGTGTCTATTAGTCTGTGGTACGTTATAATGGACATGAGTTGTTCCGCCACTCTATGGTGAAGGTGGCGGGTCTCGCCTGATCTGTCCCACTGGGGATCCAAGATCACATTAAAGTCCCAGCCCCCATAGGACCGTGCCCGGGCCCAGAGTGTCTACAAGCCTCCTTGTATCAGAGATAAACACAGGATCATCAATACTGGGGCCGTAAATAGATACAAGCCGGAGTGGGTGCTCCTCCAGAGTGCCAGCTATGATTACATAACAACCCTGCAAATCGCATAGGGCTGTTGGAGTACGCCAGGGCAATCCCTTTTTGATAACAATAGCGACTCTTCTAGCACAGTTTGAGAAACAAGCCATGTGTTGCTCTTCAATTCATCCTGCCCGTAAGCGCGCCCTAGACTGCGTCAAGTGTAATTCATGAAGGAAACATATATATCTGCACGATGTCGCTGCAGATATGTTAGCACCAGCCTCGCCTAGCGCCCATGATTCAAGCCACGTAAGTTTCACGTAACAGCCTTCAGCGATGTCATAGCAGAGAGGCCCAAAAGAGATCCTCAAATGAACAGACTTCAGTGCACACTCCCCCTCCATGTACTGTTGTGACAACAGACAGCCAGTAGAAAGAGAAAGAAGGTATTAACCAGATGAGGAGAGAGTACAAAACAAAGTCTTCAAACCTTCGCAACAAGACCCACCCTGCTCCCACTACAGTGAAACCGGCTAAGTTTTGGCCTACCCCTCTAACAGAACCCAACATAGGCTAACATTACAGACAATAAGGGAGGCATCTCTAAGGGGGAGCAATAGTCACCCGGCACACCCCAGCCAAGGAAAGAAGGACTAAGTGGCTGGAACAGAGAGGCAACGAGAGACCACAAGTGGCCATTCAGAGGAGCACCTTCATTGTAACAACAAAACATTAAGAAAGTACGCTGCCTAGGAGAATCACAATCACATGGCACTCAGCCCAAATGGGACCAGCAGCAGCAGCACCATATCCAGTGTTAATGCAATCAGTCACTGTCATCGTAAAGTCAGGGTAGAAGAATGTTATTCCCGTTTGTTGATCTCATGCCATCTGGAGCACATTGTTCCTGTAATTTAGGAGTCTGCGATGATGGGTCGAGCAGGGGTGGCAGGTGGCGCAGCGACCTGTGAGCGCACTCCACTATGCAGACAGAAGATGGTGCAGCCCCAAATAGAACCCTAAGGTTTTCCTCTACATAGTGTTCTACGTGTGCCACTGTAGTGGACTCAGGAACTCCCATAATTCTGATATTATTCAGTCTCAATCTAGCTTCCAAATCTTCGGTTTTGTTGTGGATTAATTCAAGGACTTTTTCCATTTTAAGCAATTTCTCTTTAGTTGCGTTGCTTTCATCCTCCTTTGCCGATGTGCGTTGCTCAAGTTGTCCAATCCGCTTATCATGGCCAGAGACCTTTTGTTTCAAGCGGTCAAACCTATGAGTTAGAGAATCAATTTAACTGTCAATGGCTGTGGGGAACTGCTGGAGGTCCTTGAACATTGCCCGTATGTCTGGCTCTTGGGGGGTCCGCCATCAGCCCCCTGGACCGGAGAGGCATGTTCAGAGGGAGATTCCGACACCCGAGTCAATCCTCAGCATTCAAAGGGCAATTTGGACTGCCTGGCGTTTTCAGTTCCTGAGCGCTGACCCGCTTTACCCTAGGCAGATCAGAGACAGAAAGAGCACAGACAGTCCCACTAGCACTACCAGCACTACAAGCACCTCCAGTCCACTGGGCAACTTCCAGACCATAGTTCCCCGTGTTCCCAGTTAATCCACCACAGAGGACCTTAGAAGTACCTCGATCTCCCTTACTGTGACAGGGCCTACATCTCACCCCAGTCCATCCTTCCCAAGTAGCTGTGGCTCTTGAGTGCAATGCTCCAAGGCCGGCTGGATCTCTACCAGGTTGGGGTCTCAGCTACAATCTTCCTGAATGGAAGCACTGCTACCACGGTCAGTGCACTTCCTCACAGGGCCAGCCTCCAGCAGGGCGACCTCCATCCTATGGATCTCCATTGCCTTGTAGAATACCTCACCAACCCCTGTGCATGCCACTAACAGATTACAGCAGTCGTGCCATCAGCCGGACGTCAGCAGCGGTTCCTCCAGGCCCCCTTATCACCGGGGAGACCACCCCCTCAATCAAGGCCCCTACATTCACACACTAGGGCCTCCGGAGTCACCCTTGCATTTTGTGGTAACATCCGCTGGGCCAGAGTCTCCCTCACTGCCTACCGTGGGTCAGCCTCCTCTCATCACAGCCTCCAAGCACCGGCCGCCGCCTCGCTAGCTCACACAAGCCTCACCTGGCAGCGGAAATGGTGCAGGCCATTCCGAGACCGCCGGGGACTTTCTCAACTTCTCCCAGCTGCACCGGAGCCAACTCGGATTCCCCATAGTGCCCCACACCGCAGCCGTCAGTACGGGATTGTGCCTTCTCAGGTATCCGACGTCCATGCATTGTCCAAATAAACTCCCAGCCGCAAGCTGATTACGTAGTCTCCTCCACTGTGGTAGGTGCAGCGAAGAGCCCGTGGCCCGCACTCCGCAGCAGGCAGAAATTACGGGTGCATCCACCGCTGGCAGAGGCCACAGGGGCTCACGGCGTCCAATGTGCACCCACCAGCTCTCTGTCACTGCTCTGGCGTATCTCGGTGCGCCGCCAAAGGCCGTGCTCCCAAGTCAAGTCAACAGGCCACTCCACCCTCCCAATCCACAGCAGTATTCCGGGGTCGGGCATCGCATCGCTTAGAGACTCCTACCCCCTGTGTTCAGTGTTGGTGCAGAAATCATTCCCCGGGTCCTCAGCCTCCCGTGGGCAGTGATAATCGCTGTATAAATGTTCCGGCCGGCAGAGCCTCACAGAGTGACGACCATTTTGCAGTCGGGTCATCTTGCACCCCCTCAAAAGATGGTCTACGCTAAAAACAGAATTTATATAGGTGGAGGGCAGGAAGAAAGTAATCAATACCAAACTGAACTTGCTGCTGGCGTAGGGATGATTAAGGGTGCTGGGCTTCTAGTATTATTATATAGTAGCACAATTACAAAGGGTGATGAGATCACTAGCTAAACGGCTGACATCTTATCATCCAACAAGTTTTAGGACCCATTTCAGTGTCAACAGCTATCTAGGGGATAATGCCCAAAAATCAGGTGCTTCTAGGACTGGTGGGCATGGAACATCACCGTCCTGTGAGATAGCTTAGACTTAGATTGAGTGAGCGGTGTAGAAGGCTTCTGAAAAAGTTTGGTCAAGGCAGGTATAAACCAAGTGGAGGATTTCTTTAAAGCAGGGAAATTTTGCACATTCAATAACTTGATGCACTCACATAACATACCACCAAATCAGTTGATGCTGCTTGGTCATCTTATCAATGCTGTACCTAAAACATGGTGATGTGAATATGATGAACCACAAACAAATTAAACGAAGCATCAACTTTCCACAGGAGGTGAAGGACGCAAGGTTATGACCTAACTATGCACACTGTTGCTATACAGTTGAAGGAAGTGAGAAATCACAGGAGATCTGACAATGGTAAAGCCCTCTCATATGATTACTAGAACAAGGCAAAGGGATTTCCCGCACAGGGTTCAAAGAATGCATTATTCAAGTACATTCAGTTTAATTACTTGACCGTACATACCCAATGCCCAATCATCTCCAAAGGATAGTCACATAATTCTCAGACCTAGATGTGGAGCAGAAGCAGCATACCTCTACCACACCGTATGGAAATGTACAAAAAAAATTGAACAGGGGAAGAACCAGGACTAAACTAACTGGGAGACTGACAACACAGCCAATAAGACTGTGTTATAATAATCACAATCACACTAAACAAAGCTAGAATATAAGTAAATTCACAGACCCAGCACGCTGGTTGACGAGCAACAAAAAGCAATGTGCTGGAAAGCTGCTAGTGCCTCAAAAACACTAGGCTCGAAGGCAAAGATCCAGAGATTGGTTGAGGCAGAAATTAGAACCTTCATAGCACAAAGGGGTACAAGGTGCCCTAAAGGGGTATGCTCTCCTACAAATGTTCCAGGCCAACAATGCTAAAGAATCCTAAATGTTTTCCCATTTGCTGAAAGGGGACTGATCAATATATTCCGAAGGTATTGCCAAATAGCATAACTGCTCAAAAGGGAAACTAATGATACACATTTAGCTGGATGAAATGGAGAACTGATGATGGATATTATCAAAACTAAAATATTCAAGTATATTATTCAATAAATACACCGGGCAAGTCTTCCCTACTATATCGCCATAAATTAAATGTATATGCAATATTAGGAATTGCTAACGATAATGCCTGACGAAATGAAGTCATCATGTTTTCAAGGTCACAAGCAGTATAAATAAGAGTAAGTAGCTGACCGTGTTAAATCACTGATATTTGAAATTACAGACACAATTTTAGTGGTTGTATTGTCCCCTCACACAATCCCTAAGCCCTTAACATTTTCCAAAAGTCCTAAATTCCCACAGGTACCCTTTTCAAACAAAGATAGTTGGTAAAGTTCACATACCTGTCCTGAATGCCAAGATGGTAGTATAAATTAGAAAAAGTAAACAATAGTTGATAAAACTTTGTAGTACTGGAGTGTTGACTTTGAATTTGTCCGCTAAAAACTGGCTGGTGACAGCAGTGCCACAAATAAAAAGAGATAACATTTGGCCCAAGGCGACGGTTTTCAAAACATACCTGAAAAAGAAAATACAGAAGAGAGAAAATGAAGGTTCAAAAGTCTACTTTATTTAAACAATCTCAAAAACACATTCACACAATTTGTCAATAAAAACAAAGTTTGTAAAGAGTACAAGGAGAAAGAGATGCAGTTGGGAAAGTCATGTCATATGAATAATGGTTAATTAAACGAGTGAAACAAAAAGAGCTGGAAAAGCCCCACTACTTTGATTGTGTGTCCCAAACCCTACTAATTTGGCCGGGACTTGTGCATCCCTGAGCCCTGGAACAGGCGGGTAGCTGGTGGTTTTACAGACACAGACACATCTTTGCCCTTTTCTGGAGTCTTTAGAGGTCAGTTCCCCCAACTTGTATGTCCCAGCAAATTCTCCATATTTTCTTTCCCAAGTGAAATATTAGAACAGCATTTGCATTCGTTTTTAGGTCGAGGTAATATCCGGTCTGCCGAAGGCAGAACCGGAAGTACCGAGATTTAACATTTCTTAGAGTGGACTATTTGTCCCGCCTCTGTTTTTGCCTTTCTCCCATTGGCTGGCTTCCTAAACGGAGGCCAGCCATTGGAAGAGAGAGCCGTCCCTCCAAAGAAGCTCCGTCTTTTTCGGATTTGGGGGCGTAAGTTTTGCCGTTCTTTAGACAGTGACGTAGTCTGTCACTCAGAACCACAAAACCACGCCCCCAATTCCGAAAAATTCAGAAGCTTGCGCCGCCATTTTTTTTTGTCCCGCAGACGAGCTGCATGACTCCCTTCATCCTCGCCTGTGCTGCCGGGCTCTATTCCGCCTTGATTTTTGTGTGCTTTAAATGTTCCCTTCTGCCAGATAGTCCACAGCTTGTTCAGCTCCGGCACAAACGGCGAATGGGGCTTCCGCCCAGCGCCTCGGAGCCCAGCTGCAGTCTCCGAGCAGGCGAGATGCGAGGCTGAGCGGCAAGGGGGACCTACGCACACCACCGCTTCCGAGCAGCCAGCCCGGCTGCCAACATGGCCGAAGGTGCATTTTGATTCTTCCTCCTCCTATGATTCCCTGGGATATTTTGTTTACGTCTGCGTCTTAACTACGCAAGTGATGCCTAAGACTACATACTTACTCAGTCCACCATCGCAGATGCAAGCAGCATTAAAAAAAGGCTCTTTGAATTGTGTGGTGTATGTGCGCTTGTGTACCCAAGTGCGACCCCATTGAAAGGTGAGAGCTGTGGGAGTGATGTGTGCGTACATCTGTCCGAGGTTTCGCCGTAGACTGGACTTTGCTGCACACTGGGGCGGACAACAAGCACCGCAGTACAGTCCCCTGGTGCCTTCATCGTGATGTAGCAACAATTGTACATTCGCGCTGTAGTGTAGTTCCTATCATCCCAATAGGCTCTGCGCATTGGAATAATATCTTCAATAGTATAGACCTAGGGCAGAGGTTAACTAGGTCTTCTACCGACGATATTAGACTTAAAGTTTTGTGTTTGCCAGCTAGCTCAGAGTTCACTAGAAACTTTCTCGAATAGGCAAGGAGGATTTTAACCTCCCTGGATAGACAAGAAGGGATTTAGTTTCTGACAACCATAGAACATGACAACTTTGCTCTCCCCTAATTAAGAGTGTATCTCTAGAGTCGTGTGAAAACAAAAGACAACTTATTTTACTCAGTCAGTTCAGTGCATTCTTAGTTTCACCAGATTGTAGAGAAAAGGAATAGACGGGCGTGTTCAATAAAAGATGTTATTTATTGATCAGTCTCCTTTCTCATACAAGAGAAATGAATCGCTATTATTGTAATACTTATAGTTAAGTAAAGAGCATACAGTAAAGACAGAATTATAAAATAATACTGTAAAAGCATTGATATGGTTTCTAAGCCATATGATACCTTGAAATGGATAAAATAGATACATACATATATACATTTGACTAATAATACTCAACTGGTGCTTCTAACCACGCCTACCCCAGTGTACCTGACCTAAGCCTAATACGTGGGCGGGAGTAGATAAGTAGCAGTTTAAGTTAAGTTTGTTTGCCAAGGGACTGATTCGAGAATTCTCTGCAAGGGGTTATTCAGTTCTGTACCTGAGATCTAGAATGATGGAGGGCTGGTATCTCTTATCCCAGGTCTTGATATTCCAGCTGCCTGCGAGGGCTGCTTGGAAGCGCCGGAGCTGGATTTCTCAGCAGGAGAAAGGCAGCGTCTCGTTCTCAGCGCGTCAGGAAGGCGGGGCAGCGCCTGTGGGCTTCGCTCTCTGCTGGGCTCCTCGGCACGTCTCGCTGCTCCGATCTCGTCACCATCGCATGTGTTTGCTTAAGGCAATGTCGGTAATATTTATACCTGAAAGGTGCCGAGATTGACGTAAGGATGGACATATATACGTCAATAAGGATGTCATATGAACGGGCTCGTTCGCACATTCTTTTGCTGAAGTTCTCTGTGAAATCAAAAGAATGGCTATGGGAATTTCCCAGGTCGCTGTAGGTTTGATTTGTTTTGAGAACTCCGTATGCCTTATCAGGGGCTGGAGGAATATCGCTTGTCTAATTAGATGGCATGCGTTATGACCTAATCAGATAACGCGCTTCTGTGCCGTGGTGTGGCTTAATCAGATAACGGTTTTTGCACCGTTGGATGGCTGCTAGTTAATTATTAACCAGACCAGGGTCAGGAATAGGGGAATCGATACAGTACCTATAGGAATACATCACACCCACTCCACGTAGACTATGTCCATATTTACAAATCTAGGCATAGTGAAACCAGTAGCGTTTGTGTATATCGTACCACCCCAAAATACATTCACATGTATCCTGAAAATTTTGAACTACGAAACATACGAAACATAATCACATGTACTATCACATCTACCATATGCACAAGCAGTCTAATAATGCTAAACATATAACGCATATTTTAAATTTATCATGAAAAAATGCGGAAAAATACACATGTAATGGCTCTTAATACAGAAAAAAAGTGCGAGACCATTTCATCACAATCATAAAGTTATGTATAATAGTGCTAGAGTATAGCGAATGTCTCGTGACTACCTAAAATAGAAATTTAGTTCTCTAAGAATAATGTCTACTTTAAGCAGAAGATAAGTGTCCCAAAAAATCGTAAATATTTTTGAATTGGGGAGAAAAAAAAAAACTCTTGTAGTCTGAAAAATGATGAGAGAAAATATTTTCATATAGTTTTTCGAAAAGTTGAAGGCCAAATTCAGCATGTAGGGAACTCCGAGTGCTAATTTGCTCAAAGTTATTCCTGCTGCTCTGGTGAAAACATCATATCATTTAGACTGTTGAAAAAACTGTCAACAGCTTCTTGCGTAAGTTCCACTAATTCGGAAAAGGTTGTTACCATGCATTCATGAGCCTGAGCATGATTGCCTCCATTGATGTTTTGATCAGCATAGCTGACTGAAGGTCGTACCTGATCGATGCTGCTTTCATCTTGTGCTTCACTACCCCTCAATCGTAGTGGTGAAGTCTCCACGAATGCCGTCATCAGGATTGGTAGCCGCTGGGGACAGCACAATGCATGAGCCGTTACCGGACCCAACAAGGTATCTGCGTCCATTGGCACATCCGATAGTAGTGCCAGACAGGTGTCCAACACGCATTCTTCGCCGCATAGCAAGCACCTTAATACAGGCATAACACAACTTTGCCATATTGGTCTAAATGAAAGAGACCAAGTCATGTTCAGGTCTCTAAGCCGGGATAGTCCAAGGATTTAAGTTACCCGGTCCCGGTAGCCAATGGCTAGGATCATTTCTTCCCTTGTCGCAGGTGTTTTGTCTGTGACATGGTTTGCCATAGCGAAATAACAGGATCAAAAATAGAATACCCGCTACTAGTCCCAAAAGGTGTGGAAGTCCGCCAAAAATGGAATGGACAAAGTCTGGAAAAATACCCAGGATGGCTTTGAATGGAGTTAAAGCACCCGAAAACACTGCTTTAAATACACTGGAGACACCAGTGGTATCAGAAATATTTAAGATTTCGTTCAGTATTTCTGCGAAATGTATGGGGGAATTAGTTGATAATAATGAATGAATCTCTTCTGTTGTCCTTGCAACTTGGAGATCATACGTTTCTTTTGACGACGTGAGCCTGGTCGGCGTCTGTAGGAGCACAGTCTTCATTCTGCTTAAAGTATCTATTCGAATAGAAGCAATTTTCAAATTGGGCCATAACCTTGCCTCCCTGTCTGGAGAATCGTTCGGGAACAATACTCGTTCACAGCACATGACCTTCCTAGTCACGGTTATGAGATAAGGTTTTCCGGGCAGCAAACTACAACATCTGCGATCTACTATTAGAATGTAACTCCCGTTCGAGAGTCTCCTAAAGAATGGTTCTATTCGTGTTGCAGGTGTGCCTAGCTGGTAACATGAAAGGTTATTTGAAGTCCCTTCACAGGCTCCATGCAAGCTAATACCCTGACACAGAAGTGTACCGCTTAGTGATCTTGCACAATTATTGCCACTGAGAAACACTTTCTGGCCTTTATTACTGACACATTCGTGTGTATAGGGCAAGTTCCATATTGACTTAATGTACCCTGTACCCAACCTTTCATACTGGCCTGCCTGTATATATTTTGGGCAGAATTGAAACTGGAAAGTAGTTATCGGAATATTTATTATTCCATGTATTATCCATTCAATGACAGGTCGTTCTGACATTGTTAATGGTAATCTCTCAAGTTTTTCAATGCTCAGAATTGTATAGTCAGCACCCTTCTGTGCCAAACTGATTTGTTTATCAGTAAGGTTAAAGATATTAAATAATGACGTTGTGTTGATTAAACGCCAAGGCACATAGCCAGAACGCAGATTTTGTAACGTCCAGCCAAGCTGTACAATAGAACGCAATTGGGATCGACCGTGTTGTAACATCAGTAAGTCTTGCGATATTATATTGATTGCTGAAGACACAATGCTGTCCAGAGAATATATTCTGGAGGACAGAGTCATTAACCCATTGTTCACCACAGAAAGTGATTTTTCCAAATTAATACGGTCAATTTCCCGTATTTTTTCTGCTGTCTCAATTTGAGTTACTTTCCAAACTTCGTTATAAGCTGCATATATAGAGGCCGCTATGAAACGTTTTTGACGCTGTTTGCGTGGTCCCAATATGAAATCACGCAAGTCAGCACCATCTGTAAGTAAAGTTAGGTGTTGCTTAGTTTCAGCCAGTGTGGACGTTCGTAGCCATTGAAGGCAGAGCTTGCCCACGCTGTAGGTGGTTACTATCCCTGGATGTTGTCTTTGGGAATATCTAGGGTCTGGCCTAGTCAATGTGAACCTCTGTACTTTGTTCAGGAATCTGTCTTGACAGTTATTTGTATCTGTGGGCCAGATCAACCATTTTTTCCATTCAGGATGTGTTCTGTTTTGGTTTAATATATGGTTTACGTCTATCTCAACATCTATAGAGCTATTACTGTTCACTGTTGGCTTTGGAATAGACGGTTTGTTCAAATCTTTGATTTTGGCTAAGCCAAGACAGGTAGTTTGTTGAATAGTGTCATTCAAAAATATAATTTGTTCTGGGATCATGCAGGCTCTAAACAATGATTCTATACATTGTACTTGGCAATCTCTTGTACCCCAAACAGTTTTTGCTTCAATATTATTGTTCCAGAAATCAAACCCAAATGTATTCATTTGTTCAAAGAATGAATCGGAATATATCAATTTTGTGTTTGTAAGCATGGTCTTCATACCTGTCTTATATGACAATTTGAAATAAAATGTTTCTGCATTACTTGTGTTAAACCCTGAAAAGTATGAATATTTATCATAAAATGTTTTTGAGCTGTCTTTTGGAGGAGTGGCACAATGTTCCCATTGGTTATAATTTAAAACATTTCTAGGTTGAGCAGATTTATGTAGATAATGGTTACCATAGTGGTTGTAGCAGAACATCTGATCATAATTAGACGAACCCTGCAAATAATCATGTTCTGTAAATTTAGCAGACATCACAAGATCAGACATCATATCATTAATACTTTCAAAGTCCCAATCATCAGCAAATGAGCTCGGTTTTACAAAGTCACTCAATGAGATCTTGAATTGGTGTGGATACTTCAGGATTTCAACCGGACCATAGATTTCATAATCAGTTTTGTCACATGCTACACCGCCTGGTATAGGATTGGCTGTGAAGTTCACTGAAGAAAGTTCTCTTTTCTCGATGTGTGAAGATGTGTGTGGTTTAAGGACCAAGTTGATTTTCTGGCTTGCTGTGTCCATTTTAGCATATTTTCCTTCAATGAAATGTCCCAAGCATAGTACCATGATGAGCCAAAGAATGAGGATAAATGCACCGAAGGCCACCCAAAACTCAATCCATGGAGAAATCAGATAGGTTTCTTTCAGCTGTTGAAAAAGTTCCTTAGCTTTGTCTTTAAAAGTTTTTGTTGATGCCTGTTTCTTTGCTTCACTCAGGTCTTCAGATGAATCATCGAAGTTGATGAAGTAGCCGGATGCTGTTCTGTCAATTGTTCCAATTGTTTTTGGATTTTGCTTTGTTTCATTAGCAAAGCTAGCAGTTACATCATCATAGGTTGTTGTTTCTTGATGAAAAGTTTTAATTTGGGTTTTAAGAGGTTCAAGTTCCATTGCTTTGTTGCATAGTCCTTGTTGATTCACTGTAGATTTTCCAAATGTGATCAGTCTTCCAGTTTGAGCCTCTGTATTCGTAGCAAACATTGGTGTTCTGCTACTTCTTGGGAGTCCACTTGGCCTACTGTTTGTTATCGGCCACATGATTGTGGTTTAACCAGGTCGATGGATACAACTCGGTTCTCCTTTTTACCAGCAAGGGGCGGTAGTACTACTGATCTTGTCCCGTTGACAGACAAGACAGGAACTGCTTTTCTGTAAGAAGGCCCAAATTCCTTCTTTACCGCGATCTTCTCTCTGACTAGATCCCCGACTTTTGGAATCCAGACAGGCCTTGCTGGGACAGGTGGTTTCTCTTCAGTGGTTGTTGGCTGTTGTTTCAACTTTATGTTGCTCAGGTCTTTTCTTGTTTCATTTAAGTCCTGTAAAATAGCCAAACGATCTTTGATATCAAAGCTTTTGTCTTTAACCACTGAAGTCTGACTATCAAGATCTTGGATCATCATTCTAGTCCCGAACAATAGTTCGTACGGACTGAACCCTTTCAGAGAATTCCTTGGCAGGTTATTTAGACTACGTTGGACACTTATTAAATGTTTGACCCACCCAGCTCCCGAACCTAATACCTTTGCTGTTATAGATTGCTTTATGTCACGGTTTTTTCTTTCTACGATTCCGTTTCCCTCAGGATGAAATGGACAAGAATACCGCAATGCAATGTCCATGCTGGTCATGGCCTCCTTATAAGCTCGAGAGCTAAATGCAGGACCCTGATCAGAATGTAGCATGCCAATTGCGTATGTGCCGATAAAGACTCGCAAATCTTTTATAACAGTTCTGGCGTCAGCCGATCGCTGGGGCCACAACCATATGAATCTCGTGCATGAATCCACTGCAACCAAGATATATTTATAGTTACCATCCCTTTGTAAGGGACCACAGTGGTCCAGGTAAACACAGGCTAATGGTTTATCTGAGATTAGAAGGTGCGTCTGTGCTGGTCGTTTCACTGTTGATACTTTCATTCTTTGACATATTTCACATTCTAGAACATATTTCCTTGTTTGTCTTCTCATTTGTGGCCACCAGTATCTCTGTTTTAATAATGACACTGTGGCTGAAACGCCAGCATGTATAGAAGCGAGTCCTTCGTGTGCCGCTATAATGAGTCCTAACCTATGTTCCATGTTTGGAATTGCCCTATCCCCCACTCCAGGGATTCGAGCAAACGGAACATTATTTGCATCAGTTATGTATGAGTACTTTACTGGAAAGCCTTTCGGGAGTGTTTCTATCGCATCTTTTACTGTAGCGCTGACAGCCTGTAATATTTCGCTGTCTATTTTTGTTTTTGACCGGGTGATAGCAGCTACGGAAGCCGTTTGCACTGCTGCCTTCGCGGCCTCATCAGCCAATGAATTCCCTGCAACGTGAACGCCATCACGTTGATGACTCAGTGTATGTATCACGTGAGTCTTTTGTAGTTCCTTTTGCAAAAGAACTACTTGTTCCCAAAGCATTTTATGTTTGATTGTGCCACCTTTTGCATCTTTAAAACCATTCTGAACCTAGATCTGCAAGTATTCATTGTAAGATTGAACGCAGTAATACGAATCGCACACAATAAGTGTGGGGAATTCTCGATCGGTATTTTCAAGCGCCATCTTGAATGCTAGTAGTTCTGCTCTTTGAGCTGTACAGTCTCCTAGAGATTGCGTTTTAGTGACCACAGGTTTAAATTTTCCTTCGTGCCAGCGACCTTTAACAATCGCACACGCAGTACTGTAGGCTTGCTTACCCCCCACTACGGGTTGTGCTGATCCGTCTGTATATATTATACAGCCGTAGTGTTCTAGAGGCAGAATTTCGGTCGGCGGAGGACATTCGAATTCATATTGGAGAAATTCTTGTGTTTTTAAATTGGGATCAAATTCGTATACCACGTCTGTTGCAGCAAGAGAGTTAGCCCACTGTATCCACCTCGGATGGAGTGCTTTAGCATTCGGAATGCTTGCCTTGGTTACCGCCTCTAGGGCTGGTATAGGTGTCACGATGATTATTCGTTTACCCTGTGCTAGGGCCCGCTCCTTTGCTACAGCAGTCTGTACCGCGGTCAGAATTTTTTCCGTTGGGCTAAATTTCATTTCAGCTTTTGTGTACAAGTGTGATTTGTATGCTATTGGTACCTTCTCTCCTTCATTAGAGGTCAGGTATGTGAATCCGCATCTTCCTGGGATGACTCGAATCACAAGGTTGCGTGTATTGTCACGTGTTTGTAATTTTGTTTTAATTAACATATCTGTTTGTAAAGATCTCAAAAGTTCTGTGTGTTTTTGAGTCCAATTGATTCTTTTAAAATCTGGTTGTATTAGATCATAGAGAGGTTTAATTCTCTCTGCATAATTTATAATGTAAGTTCTTCCGAAATTTAGGAAGCCTAGAATTGATTGTAAGTTTTTCAGTGTTCTAGGTGCTTGGATTACTGCACATTTCTCTAGGAAATTGTCAGCCAGGCTTTTGCCTTCACTTGATAGTTCATATCCTAAAAACAGGACAGTTAGATGGGCAATTCTTGACTTTTTAAAGTTGAATTTGTAACCCTCTGCTGCGAACCCAAGTATTATGGTGTTCACTCTCTTCAAGTGAGTATCCAAGTCATCATCTGTTAGATAGATGTCGTCGACATAAGATAATGCCTCGTCATCATATGTTTGTAGTAATTCAGTTACTCTCGCTGAGAATAATCCTGGGCTGTTCTTGAACCCCTGGGGCAAACGACAGAATTTTTTTTGCGTGCCATTTATTGAGAACGCCGTCAAATATCTGCTCTCTGGTGCTATATTTTGACAAAAGAATCCATTAGAAATGTCTAATGTGGTTTTGTATTTTTTGCGCACTATGTTATTCATTAGTGCAGCACTATGCAAGTTTTGTATCGCAAATGTTTTGCAACATGAGTTAAGGTGTCTGTTTTGAGAACTCCGTATGCCTTATCAGGGGCTGGAGGAATATCGCTTGTCTAATTAGATGGCATGCGTTATGACCTAATCAGATAACGCGCTTCTGTGCCGTGGTGTGGCTTAATCAGATAACGGTTTTTGCACCGTTGGATGGCTGCTAGTTAATTATTAACCAGACCAGGGTCAGGAATAGGGGAATCGATACAGTACCTATAGGAATACATCACAGCGCCATCGAGGTGGACATTCAATTCAATTGACTTTGCATGTTCGACATCTCCCCCAGCAACACAGCGCTTTAATCCGGGGGGGGGGGGGCTCAATAGTGAAATGTTGGCTATAATGGTTGAGAATCCTGAGCAATGGAGAGCTAGTCTATGCCGTTGTGTGCTTGGTGGCGTGTGTTACTCCTAGGCCCCCGACTGCCCATGTGCGCCCGGTTGCTGACCACCTCGTCTTTTCCCAATTAGGAAGCGGCGGCGGAGAGGTGCGGGAGCCCGGGAGGCTGGCGGGGGACTCGTCTTCCTCGGAGGAGCAGGACCCGGGAGCCGTGCTGCGAGGCACCGGTCATTGCAAGTGGTTCAACCTGAGCATGGGCTTTGGTTTCATCTCCATGAACAGTCGCCAAGGCAGCCCCCTGGATGACCCTGTTGATGTGTTTGTTCACCAAGTAAGAGCACGTTTGATATCAACCCTCGCTGTACTGACCCCACCCCCTTTTTTAGGACAAATACCATTGCTTGCGCTTGAGCCCCGCCTACCCCGATGCTTTCAAGTAGGCCATCGCCAAAGCTTTACAACCTTGCCCGCAGCTATGTATTGCTTTAGCACACCAAAACACGACGTGGCTATGTATGAACATGCGCATAGTGTCACAATCGACCCATTCCTTGTGTTGTGGACTTTTCGTTATGCTAAACACCGTTCTAAATTATATTCTGCCACTAACTTAAACATAAAACCCAAAATATTAAAGGAAGTGGTGCATTCAGGCCCAAATCTTTCCCCAGGTATAGTTGTTCCAGTGCAGCTTTCACTTCCCTCACACTGTGTGCCCATTATAGAATGCGAGGAGTGATCACAGCTTTCAAATCGAGCCACCGTAAGCTTTTACATTCCCGCCATCTTTCTTTAGCTGCACGTGTAACATGTATGCCCCAACATAATAAGCCTAAGGCACTGGCATTGGGGCGATGGTCCTTGGTGGCAGACCTAAGGAGAAACTCAAAGGAACCAACCACAGCTTGTGACCCCTATGCTCCGTTCCAATGTGGCTGCTGCCCCACCTTGATGACAGTGCTTACTAACACCAGAAAGGCATGTGGCGCCTATTGCTAACCTGCAGCATCGTTCTTGTTTTCCATTCGGGCTCCATCACGGGAACGTGTCTTGCCATTACTTATAATTTCCTGGATATGACAGTCAGTACATGTGGTCAGGAAAAATGGGGCATGCCCCTCTGTTAAGTGCGCCCAGCAGGACACATTGCAGTCAACATTTTCGCCAGGGCTGTATAATTTACAAGAGGTGAACGGGGTTTGTTTACCATGCTCCTTAGGCCTGCTTATCACTGGTAAATCCGCAGCGTAGTTGGTGTCTCACCAGGTATGGATATCTTGGTGTGCCTTATGATGGAAGTTCCTGGGAGCATCGCATTGCTGCTGTGCTTCCCTTGTATGTGATGCCTGCAGTCCTTATTGAGCTGTTCTAGTGTTCTATTTGCATAAGCAGAGTGCATCGTTTTCCTTTTCATTCACGAATGTATTTTGCCTGTGCTGCATGTCGGCTTTCGGTGACCTGACTCCTCGTAAAAAAAAATGTACACCCAGGTACTCTTACTGCATGTCCGTGTACACTTGCATAACACTGTAACCTGAAACACACATGGCTTCCCCGCAGGGGGAGGGGTGCCGTGCGCGCTCTTTGCATTTTTAGGTCGAGGGACCTATAAGCTCGTACAACGCCATGGATGGAGTTCTCTGTGGTTTCGTGGGGGGAGGGGGAGCGCTATGGCTAGCTCTAAAACTTTATGTAGTTTTGTGTTCACAACTGCCGATCATCCTTCCAGGGTCGATAAAACAAGGAGCACTGGTCACAGCTGAGCGCCGACGCCGCGTACTAGCTATGCAAAAATGCACATTCCTGACCCTGTTGTAGTACAGGGTTCGCGGGGACTAACGTACGGGCTACGCAGTGGGGGATGAAAATCTGGGATTTTACGTTCCTGCGACCAGCCTGCCACTTAATTGTCCGACACATGTGTGTTTCTGTGTGTGCCTGTGTATGCATCTTTGGGTCTGCAATGCCACGTGACTGCTTGTCCAGCTGGGTTTGTGTATGTTTGTGTCACTGTTACCTGCTCCTGTGTATGTTGTGCAACAGTGATTTTGTATGCGTGTGTGTTTTTGATTACATTTGCGTGTACCTTTGTGTGTATACCTGTAATTCTGTTTTGTATTGATCTTGGCGAACATTTCACTTTGCCTTACCTTGCTGGTTTGTCTGTGCTTGCATAGAAGAACATTCATATGTGACTGTGTTCCTGTGTGTAAGTATGTTAATATTTGTGCCTATGTGTTTGTGTGGTTGTATGTGTGGCTATACCCATATATGCCTTCATCTATCTATCTATCTATCTATATATATATTACCTACTGGCGGTCGCCAGTAGGTATATATAGTTAGGATTTTTTCTCTATGGGATTTTTGAAAATTCTATGTCTAATAACTTTGGCGTTTGTGGACGGAATTGGCTGAAATTTTCAGGAAAATTGAACATTTTGTTTCTGAGCAGCCCCTGAAAATTTGGGGGGGTTCGTCAAGGGGGGGCCGAGAAAAAACGGGGGTCCCAAAACGCGTTTTTCCCATGTTAATTTCCATAGGGCGGTTGGCCTCACTTTTAGCCCGAACGGCTGAATGGATTTGCATGAAACTTGGCAAAATTGTAGGGACTGTTAGCCCGATGTGCCTTTGCTAGGTCTCAATATATGTGCTCAGTGGATTTTGATAAATTAACGTTAAAAAAAATATATATATCTGTAACAGCGCTCCGGGTAGCGCTCCGGTTCGCGTACTTGACGCGTAACGGAACTTCGCGAAGCGAAGCTGATTGGCTCTCCGGTGTCTGTCAACATTCTAAACAGTCCGGAGCGGCCGCCATCTTGTCTCTCGGTAGGATCGAGAGACAAGAGGAGGCCAAAACAAAGGGGGAAATGACCATAAGGGGGCATAGTAGATCCTCCCTCACCCTCTAGGTTTGATGTGGAGGCTTTAAAAGGGCCCCGCGGGGCAAAAAAAAATAATATATATCGTTTTTTTTGCGTGGGGAGCGCCCGGTACGCTTTTGTGCAATGGGCGGTGGTAATCTAAATGATTGGGGGGGGGGGGGCAGCGTTCAAAGCACATCAGCGTGCATAAACACGAAAATGTTTTTATCTACCACGTACTTGACTTATCTCTAGCTTTATTAATACAATAATCAATAATGAAAAATCGACATCAATAGGGTTGTCCGTATTCCCAGTCAGTACCCTTCCCCGCCCGCCATGTGCACAAAGACCGCATACATCCCCCATAACGTCAAGGCTAAGTAACTAGAACGTCATAAGGAGTTGCAAGTCGCTCCCATACTGGCGCCATTTTGGTCGAGGCCAGGCAGGTCCAGAGTATAGTTCAATGTCTCCAATAAGTAGCGGCAGGACCAGAATCCCTTTCCGCAGTTCTGGCTTCGTCATTACGAGCACTAGAAAACAAGACATTCTGGGCAATACCACCCTTGACGCAGCCCTTTATTCTACAAGATGGTGTCTTTCAAAAGCCAGGGGTATAGGAGTATGTAACAAGCGAGCCATTTAATTGAAAAAACTAAACGTGACAAACGGTTGCAGGATCAGTGAAGGTTGATTTTATAATTGAAAGTATAACAGGATCAGTTACAATAAAATCGTTCATACGCACACCATGGGCGAGTATCATGGGTAACATTATTTCGAAGCTTTATTAATACAATAATCAATAATGAAAAATCGACATCAATAGGGTTGTCCGTATTCCTAGTCAGTACCCTTCCCCGCCCGCCATGTGCACAAAGACCGCATACATCCCCCATAACGTCAAGGCTAAGTAACTAGAACGTCATAAGGAGTTGCAAGTCGCTCCCATACTGGCGCCATTTTGGTCGAGGCCAGGCAGGTCCAGAGTATAGTTCAATGTCTCCAATAAGTAGCGGCAGGACCAGAATCCCTTTCGGCAGTTCTGGCTTCGTCATTACGAGCACTAGAAAACAAGACATTCTGGGCAATACCACCCTTGACGCAGCCCTTTATGCTACAAGATGGTGTCTTCCATTCAGAAAATATTGTTGGCAGCATTTTGAAAGGAAAGATAAACGGCCGTTCTCCTAGTGAGTCTCACATTGTTACATTTATGAAGAATGTTGAAGAGTAGTATGTTGAAAATCTGAAGCCATCGTTCTACAAACTCTCAACCAGCCTTGGATGGAAAAATCCTGAAGAATGTACAAACTGAAAACCAGTTTTTGTCTGCATAGCATCAGCAGCAACACTTGAGTCAGCTTTGTGTGAAGCCGCCATCTTGATCCAATCAATACCGTCCCCCTGCACACATTCAGGGACCAGGCCGCATTGCGAGGGCACCGCAAGACGTGTCTTCAGGTCAAACGGATTGTGGGACAAGGTCCAGAATGAAGAGTCACCAAAAGGCAAAAAGTTCCGCCGGCCGCCTATGTCGGGGGCGATCTCAGGCCACACCAGGGCAACAAGACTTGGGGAGGGGGCAGGAGCCAAGCGCCCTCTCCCAGTCCGCGCCACCACACCGCCCCTCGGGGGCCTCCGTCAAGCGGTTCAGGGAGGCACCGCAGGCAGCGGTTCTTCAGATCAGTGGCTCTCACCGGCAAGGCTCCCCTCCGTCAGCAGCGATCGTTGGCACTGTGGTTGCGGCCGGAGGCCCCGCCTAGTCAACGCCCCGGTCTCTCCATGTCGTAGGCCGCAAGAGTGGGCGCAACTCAGCTGGATGGCGGGTGAGACGCTGTAGCCGCAAGAGTAGGCGAAACTCAACCGGCCGAGTGAGGCACTGTGCCGCAAGAGCGGGCGGAACTCAGCTGGCCGAGCGAGGCACTGTGCCGCAAGAGTGGGCGGAACTCAGCTGGCCGAGTGAGGCACTGTGCCGCAAGAGCGGGCGGAACTCAGCTGGCCGAGCGAGGCACTGTGCCGCAAGAGTGGGCGTAACTCAGCTGGCCGAGCGAGGCACTGTGCCGCAAAAGTGGGCGCAACTCAGCTGGCCGAGCGAGGCACTGTGCCGCAAGAGCGGGCGTAACTCAGGTGGCCGAGCGAGGCACTGTAGGTCTTCCTCTCACAAAGATGAAAGTCAGAGTGAGGAAACAAGGAGGGGTTTTCATCATTTGGGACAAAAAAATTGTTCTAAACCAATGAAAAGTGTCATTTTTAGGTCACATGACCTAGCCTTACATCATTAGGAAACCAAAAGTGAAATGAACCAATGAACATTTTTATTAACAAGTCACATGACCTGTTATGCTTACGTTACGCGCTCCGCGCCCCGGATCGCTTCCGGGAAGCTGCGCTTCGCGCCTCGCTTCGCGCATCGGGTGCGCTAACGCGGCGCATCATATGACGCATTACGCGACAACGCGATACTAGAGTGTTTCTGGATGTTTCAGACTGAAGCTGGCGTCAGCATGAGAGCACCCCGTGGCTACGTCGTGACCGTTCCGCGAGCAATCATGGCAGTCGCTCCCCACCGGAAGTCTGCGGGAGTCGGGGGCCCCGGTGACTCTTGTAGAATCTTCAAGGCTGAGGGGACGCTTTTGGGAATGGGGCCCATGCCCTAGCAGTCAAGCGTCCGAGTTCCAGGGTTGCCCAGAGCCATCCTTGCAGGCCAGGCCCAAGTCTGTGGAGCCGACCGCCATTTCGTGAGCTCCGTGGCAGCCGCCTGTCGCTGTACCGCAAGAGTGGGTGCAATTCAGCCGGATGGCGGGTGAGACGCTGTAATAGCAAGAGCAGGCGCAACTCAGCTGGCCGAGAGAGGCACTGTGCCGCAAGAGTGGGCGTAACTCAGCTGCCGAGTGAAGCGCTGGGGTGCAGCTGAGAAACCTCCACCTGGGGAGGTGGGGGAGGCTCGTTCGCGCCGCCTCTCCCTTCCAGTGCACCCCACGCCGTCTCCTGGCACAGGTATATGTGATGGTCGGACCAGGGCACCGCAGGACGTGTCTTCAGGTCAAACGGATTGTGGGACAAGGTCCAGAATGGAAGAGTCACCAAAAGGCTAAAAGTTCCGCGGACCCCGGGAGCCGGCCGCCTACGTCGAGTGAAGCGCTGGGGTGCAGCTGTGAAACCTCCACCTGGGGAGGTGGGGGAGGCTCGTTCGCGCCGCCTCTCCCTTCCAGTGCACCCCACGCCGTCTCCTGGCGCAGGTATATGTGATGGTCGGACCAGGGCACCGCAGGACGTGTCTTCAAGTCAAACGGATTGTGGGACAAGGTCCAGAATGGAAGAGTCACCAAAAGGCAAAAAGTTCCGCCGGACCCCGGGAGCCGGCCACCTATGTCGGGGGCGATCTCAAGCCACACCAGGGCAACAAAACTTGGGGAGGGGGCAGGAGCCAAGCGCCCCCTCCGAGTCCGCGCCACCACACCGCCCCTCGGGGGCCTCCGTCAAGCGGCTCAGGGAGGCACCGCAGGCAGCGGTTCTTCAGATCAGTGGTCTCACCGGCAAGGCTCCCCTCCGTCAGCAGCGATCGTTGGCGCTGTGGTTGCGGCCGGAGGCCCCGCCTAGTCAACGCCCCGGCCTCTCCATCTCGTAGGCCGCAGAGTAGTCGGGGGAGAAATCCCGGGAACGGCGGCATGTATTTGGATCGATGTTGCAGCAGGCTGCCATGTAAATAGTTATTTAATAAAACGTTTTACCCTGTTACTTTGCTGGTGTGTTGTATATATTTATAATATTTGAATAGGGTTTGTCGTTATTTTGGGCGGGGTGGGCGGCGGAGCCGAGCTGTCTTGCAGCCATCATGGCGTCGAGCTCGGTTCCTCTCACTAGTTTCATATTTCTCATGAGGGGTTGTTCCTAATGTTTCTATTTTAGCGAGGTCAAAAAGAGATCCCATTAGTGGCCTACTGATTTTGCTTGATTCCTTTTGTTTTTTCTAACGATTTTTCACTATCTGCAAAGACTAAACAGAGTATTGCGACTCTGTGCTTGTTTGTAAATAGAGAATGAACCAAAGAGAAGCAATTCCAAAACAGTAAATGCTTGGATAACAATCAATCAAATGGAGAGGGAAGCAGGCACGACGGATTACAACGGGGGCAAAGGCCTGCGTTACCTACCCTTCACTATCTGCAAAGAGAGAATACTCCTAAAAGAAAAGAGGGGGGGGGCAGCGTTCAAAGCACATCAGCGTGCATAAACACGAAAATGTTTTTACCTACCACGTACTTGACATTTTAAAGCTTTTGATATTTGCTAATAAAAAACCATTGAAATTCACTGAAAAAAACATAGGTTATAGACCATATATAGTTAGGAATTAGCATTTACAAAACCTTGAAAATTCACTGAAAAAAACATGGGTTATAGACCATATATAGTTAGGAATTAGCATTTACAAAACCTTATTTTACTCACACAAAACCATTGAAATTCCATATATAGTTAGTTGTACTAACTATATATCGCGCACCCGCAATCCACTGCTGATCATGTCACATATTACATCATTCATGACATGGTCAGTGACATCACTGATGACATCACTGATGACATCTCAAATGACATCACTGATGATATCTCAAATGACATCACTGATGACATCTCAAATGACATCACTGATGACATCACTGATGACATCTCATTTGACATCAATGGTCACATCACTGATGATATCATTCATGTGACAATACAATGCATCTCCTCACACTTTAATATAACCTCTGTTACACCCAGTGTTAAATACAGAATATAATTTTTTAAACCATTGACACACCAATACTAGTTACTACATACGCACTCACTGATTCCTACGTCTACACACACATTCACTCATTCACCCATACAATCATTCATACATACAATCACTCATCTTTACAACACTATCATATGCACTCATACACCTATACAGACACTCACACTCTGCCACTCATCCATGGAGTTACTCACACACCTAGTCAGTCCTGTAAAGAATCAATCACACTTCCATTTTCTAATCTATACAGTTAAACATAGAGTACCTTACATTTTCAAACATATACTAACACATACTTACTCTCTTATACAATCATTGATACAAGAACACATTGATCTGCACAGAGTCACACATCTCCCAGCCAGCCACACACACACACACACTCAGTCTCCCATACAAATACTTGGACAATCAATCAATAACCCATATAGTTACTCATATAGCTACTGATCAACACATGCAGCAGTTTACAGAACAACAGACATAATGATGCACAAATTAAGACAGTTTAGTCACTAACCCATGCATTCAGTGAGACACATTTAATCACTCACTCATACAGTCAGTCACGCACCTACTAAATCCTTCATCCAGACACTTCTACATCTACTCATTCTTCAATATGTAAAACATATTTAAACTTTACAGAAACACACAGTCACTGGATGATGTCATCAGTGATGTCATCAGTGATGTCCTTTGAGATGTCATCAGTGATGTCACTGACCATGTCATGAATGATGTAATATGTGACATCATCAGCAGTGGATTGCGGGTGCGCGATATATAGTTAGTGCAACTAACTATATATGGAATTTCAATGGTTTTGTGTGAGTAAAATAAGGTTTTGTAAATGCTAATTCCTAACTATATATGGTCTATAACCCATGGTTTTTTCAGTGAATTTTCAAGGTTTTGTAAATGCTAATTCCTAACTATATATGGTCTATAACCTATAGTTTTTTCAGTGAATATACCTTGTGCAGATGAAGTGAGCAAGGCGGAGGCTTCCGCCGAAACGCGTCTTTTTGCAGTTTCATGGAATGAACATTTTTCTTGAGTTGAAGATTCACGGTGTCAGTGCCTTCCGTAATTGATGTGGAGTTGGACTGGTAATCAATATATATATATATATCTATATATATGTACAGGAATCTTCAGCAAAGAAGAGGCTGAGGCCGCTTGGGGGGTACAATGGAGAACCTTTAATGCAGCAAAAACGGGCGGGCGTATGCATTTCGGCCGAGTGTGGCCTCCTCAGCGCCCAGCATGGAAACAGGAAAACGCCTCTCACAGTCCTGCCCCACCTTTATGAAGGAAGAACAAATTCCAGCTCCTCCCCCTAGCCATGATCAATGTCACCTGCTGAGGTAGTCCAAATAGGTAGGAACTGCAAATCCCAGCATGCAGTGTTCTGCTGGGTTCGTCGTATCTTGGCGGGGAAATAGCAGGGCTGGAAGGAAGCGCTGTGTCTGGTGTCCCGCTTAGCCTGCCACAGAAAAAGGGCTCCTCGCGCCCCCCAAAAGCGCACTACCAACATGTCCGGGTTCGCTGATTCACGGGGACCCGTGCGACAGTGCGCCAGGTCCGGGGTAGAGTGCAGTGACTCTGCCACCGTGTTTCTTCCTCCCAGATGCGCTGGTGGGCTTGATTCAATCCGAAGCCTCGGAGACAAAGTCAGATGCGCCGGAGCACATCGCAGCCAGTGAGAATCAAGCCTGCAAACGTGCGGCGGCCCCAGAAGCACTAAACTGGCAAAATAGTGCGGAAATATGTACAGGAATCTTCAGCAAAGAAGAGGCTGAGGCCGCTTGGGGGGTACAATGGAGAACCTTTAATGCAGCAAAAACGGGCGGGCGTATGCATTTCGGCCGAGTGTGGCCTCCTCAGCGCCCAGCATGGAAACAGGAAAACGCCTCTCACAGTCCTGCCCCACCTTTATGAAGGAAGAACAAATTCCAGCTCCTCCCCCTAGCCATGATCAATGTCACCTGCTGAGGTAGTCCAAATAGGTAGGAACTGCAAATCCCAGCATGCAGTGTTCTGCTGGGTTCGTCGTATCTTGGCGGGGAAATAGCAGGGCTGGAAGGAAGCGCTGTGTCTGGTGTCCCGCTTAGCCTGCCACAGAAAAAGGGCTCCTCGCGCCCCCCAAAAGCGCACTACCAACATGTCCGGGTTCGCTGATTCACGGGGACCCGTGCGACAGTGCGCCAGGTCCGGGGTAGAGTGCAGTGACTCTGCCACCGTGTTTCTTCCTCCCAGATGCGCTGGTGGGCTTGATTCAATCCGAAGCCTCGGAGACAAAGTCAGATGCGCCGGAGCACATCGCAGCCAGTGAGAATCAAGCCTGCAAACGTGCGGCGGCCCCAGAAGCACTAAACTGGCAAAATAGTGCGGAAATATGTACAGGAATCTTCAGCAAAGAAGAGGCTGAGGCCGCTTGGGGGGTACAATGGAGAACCTTTAATGCAGCAAAAACGGGCGGGCGTATGCATTTCGGCCGAGTGTGGCCTCCTCAGCGCCCAGCATGGAAACAGGAAAACGCCTCTCACAGTCCTGCCCCACCTTTATGAAGGAAGAACAAATTCCAGCTCCTCCCCCTAGCCATGATCAATGTCACCTGCTGAGGTAGTCCAAATAGGTAGGAACTGCAAATCCCAGCATGCAGTGTTCTGCTGGGTTCGTCGTATCTTGGCGGGGAAATAGCAGGGCTGGAAGGAAGCGCTGTGTCTGGTGTCCCGCTTAGCCTGCCACAGAAAAAGGGCTCCTCGCGCCCCCCAAAAGCGCACTACCAACATGTCCGGGTTCGCTGATTCACGGGGACCCGTGCGACAGTGCGCCAGGTCCGGGGTAGAGTGCAGTGACTCTGCCACCGTGTTTCTTCCTCCCAGATGCGCTGGTGGGCTTGATTCAATCCGAAGCCTCGGAGACAAAGTCAGATGCGCCGGAGCACATCGCAGCCAGTGAGAATCAAGCCTGCAAACGTGCGGCGGCCCCAGAAGCACTAAACTGGCAAAATAGTGCGGAAATATGTACAGGAATCTTCAGCAAAGAAGAGGCTGAGGCCGCTTGGGGGGTACAATGGAGAACCTTTAATGCAGCAAAAACGGGCGGGCGTATGCATTTCGGCCGAGTGTGGCCTCCTCAGCGCCCAGCATGGAAACAGGAAAACGCCTCTCACAGTCCTGCCCCACCTTTATGAAGGAAGAACAAATTCCAGCTCCTCCCCCTAGCCATGATCAATGTCACCTGCTGAGGTAGTCCAAATAGGTAGGAACTGCAAATCCCAGCATGCAGTGTTCTGCTGGGTTCGTCGTATCTTGGCGGGGAAATAGCAGGGCTGGAAGGAAGCGCTGTGTCTGGTGTCCCGCTTAGCCTGCCACAGAAAAAGGGCTCCTCGCGCCCCCCAAAAGCGCACTACCAACATGTCCGGGTTCGCTGATTCACGGGGACCCGTGCGACAGTGCGCCAGGTCCGGGGTAGAGTGCAGTGACTCTGCCACCGTGTTTCTTCCTCCCAGATGCGCTGGTGGGCTTGATTCAATCCGAAGCCTCGGAGACAAAGTCAGATGCGCCGGAGCACATCGCAGCCAGTGAGAATCAAGCCTGCAAACGTGCGGCGGCCCCAGAAGCACTAAACTGGCAAAATAGTGCGGAAATATGTACAGGAATCTTCAGCAAAGAAGAGGCTGAGGCCGCTTGGGGGGTACAATGGAGAACCTTTAATGCAGCAAAAACGGGCGGGCGTATGCATTTCGGCCGAGTGTGGCCTCCTCAGCGCCCAGCATGGAAACAGGAAAACGCCTCTCACAGTCCTGCCCCACCTTTATGAAGGAAGAACATATATATATATATTTCTCTCTATGTCTCTATGTGTGGGTGGCTCTCTGTGTGGGTGGCTCTCTGTGTGGGTGGCTCTCTGTGTGGGTGGCTCTCTGTGTGGGTGGCTCTCTGTGTGAATGACTCTGTGTGGGTGGCTTTGTATGTGTGGCTCTGTGTGGGTGTAAATGCAATAGGCCATGCATATCCGAGCGATTAAGCTATTGGCATTGTAAATGACAATGCTATTTATTTATGATTTAAAAATTAAAAAAATGTCATGAGCAATGCCAATACCTCTACCTTTAATAATGCCGAGACCATTTCATTGTAAATGCTTGTTATTTCAGTGAGGCTCATAAAAGGGTACTATTGTTTCACGCAAAATAGTCAACTAATGTGAGGAAAAGCATCCAAACCAATGAGATCCAATATTTAATTAACATTATATTTTGCCAACTGCTTAAAGAACCCAACTGATCGATATGGCAAAATATCTACCATGTTGTTGTTTTTTTAATTTGCTCAAAAGCTGATTAATGCATTTACGCCACACCACCAAAAAAGACCCGACGTCAGACTAAGCTTTATCTTTATGCCACATTTGTGTTATTTCTGTCAGCAGCTTTTGCTGTACAGGAGAGGACATATTCCTATGTGAGTTAAAATGGAAAATGCAACTTTTTACCATCCCCAAAATATTTTTTCAGTAGATGACAAACCTGCCAGAAATGTGCCACGATCAGTCGGATGAGCATTTATAGTTTGCTTTCTGTAGCTTTGTGAAATAGGGCCATGGTTATTAACGGGTTTTAAAAAGGGCTCTTTCAACGTGAAGTAACGCTTAACCATAACTATAGAGTCGCTGTTGAAGAGTGTAGAATATTTACATTGCTGCAATTGCCTACATACAGTAAATACGTCACTGACAATATAAAGGGACAAATCTGAGCCTCTTGTGCGTCAGTCCAATACTTAAAAGGCTGACAACAAAACCTGCACAAACCAAGAAGGCGAATATATAGCTATTCAACCAAATTCCAGCAAAAACCTTAGATGAACTGATGTTATGGTTTTGGTTCAAACCACTTGACAGATAATTCTCCCCTCCTCCCCCAGTAACTTTGTCATGCCTTCATAATGTCACAGATGACATCACAAATTACCTCTTGAATGACATCTCTGGTCACACCACATAACACAATACCAAGGAATGCAATACAGTTTCTCTCATGAGTACATCTGCTGTTTCAAGACAGTCCATGGATAAGCACCTATGGCCCGTGTAGGAAACAGACGAAGTGGACCCCACACAACTAAGACACCCTAACCAGCTTGAGCTGCCAAGTATCAGAACCAGCTCTGGTCAGTGGTTAATTCCAGTTCAGGGAAGACATGGCATGGCAGTTCGGGCTGGACTGTTCCCATGAGGCACAGGGTCAAGACTGATTTGCATATGGCCATGTCTGAACTGGGGTGGTGTGGTGAGCAAAATAACAATGGATTAAACCCAGATCTGTGACTGGGGGTGAATGTTTTGCCATTGTGCAACATTCTGTCCATCAATTGTTGTTTTTGCATTTGTCACCCCGAGTGTGACGGGTATGCTCAGATGTGAGTCTCGTGCTCGCCATGCCACTGGAATCAAACTATCCTGGCTGATGACGGCTGATAGCCAGAAACCGGTCCTAGGATGCTTGATTCCGATCCAGGAAAGACATGGCTTGGCAGTTTGGGCTAGACTGTTCCCATGAGGCACAGGGTCAAGACTGATTTGCATATGGCCATGTCTGAACTGGGGTGGTGTGGTGAGCAAAATAACGATGGATTAAACCCAGATCTGTGACTGAGGGTGAATGTTTTGCGATTGTGCAACATTCCGTCCATCAATTGTTGTTTTTGCATTTGTTAGCCCACTGCCACAGGAGAATCGCCTCCCAACTGGAGCTCCAGCACATTCATGTGAAGGTGCTGCTCCAACACAAAAAAAAGCCCCACACCGGAATGTCAATCAATGGGTGTACCAGCCCAGCAAGGAGGTGTCAGCGACTATGGTAACTAGCACCTGCAGAGAGATAAAGAAATGACCTACTAGAAGGTTGGCAGGGCTTATCCACCTGTTCACATTTGGATGAATGAACTTGAAGAGACACATCAGGCTGAAAATACATCTTTAGTGTTAGAACTACTGCTTTCTCAGGTACCACTGAAGGGCTCTCATATGCCAGCTAGTATGAGGCACCAACAAAATGCAAAACACCATCAGACCCAGCAGGTGGAAGATGTGCAAACCCAGCATCCAAATTTGATTTAAAAATCATCTCTTGTCTAGCCACAATACTTTGAGAAGGATGAAAGGCCTTTTTGTTGCTCATGTCCAGCAGTGCTCCTATGGAGAACAGTCTTTGCGTGTGGATGAGATGAGAATGCTCGGCCTGGATTGTAAAGACCAAGTTGTGATGACGAATCATAGTGTGCTGGCGATGTTCCTTGACCAGTATCGGAGATCCTGCTTTCATCATACAGTCATGTAAATAAGGAAATGCATGGACCCCTTACCTTCATAGTGAAGTCACCACAACAGCACTTGATATGGGATCCCACAGTAAACCTCAGGTAATGCCTGTGGGTAGGGAGAACTCGAAGATAAAAATAGGCATCTTTGAGATCCATTCATACCAGCCACAAATCTCTATTGAGGACCAGTGGAACAAGGCTCAGGGACAGCATCTTGAACTTGTACTGTCGAATATAAAGATTTAGGAGATGGAGGTCCAGGATTGGTCTCAAGCTTCCTTCCTCCTTTGTAAATAAGAAATAAAGGGGGTCAAAGCCTGTGCAGTTTCCTTCTTGGGAACAACCTCTGTGACTCCACTGTAGAGCAGGGCAAGACCTTCCACCTTGAGGCATGTACCAGAGAACATGTACTGGTTTAAGGAGGGCAGTCCTGAGGGACACACAGGTAGACTAGGGGGTGGGGAGAAAGACAGTGTGTGCTGGAGGCAGCAGAACCAGTGGAAGCTGTATATCATTCGGAGCATCTGGATAAACAGCTAAGACTGGTGCTGCCATGTAGACTGTGTCCAGGAAGATCCAAGAATATTTTTGCACTGCTGATGGAACTGCCTCACTGGGGAGGGGAGGCCAATCAAGCAAGCCACAGCTCTGCTGTACCTGAAGCATTAAGCATTCTAGGAATGAGTAAGCCTTTTCACTGAATAGGCATTCACCAGCAAATGTTATGTCCATAACTGTAGCTTTTACATCTCCAGGAAAGCTAGTAGAACTCATACTAGAATATATCTGCTGGGTGACAGCATGCCAGTGAACCGATCCATTATATTAGCAGAGTCAGAATTGCACTTCAAGATCTGTATCGAAGCATCAAAACCATCAAAGACCAGAAAGGCGTTTTAATGTGGCCTGAAAGACTGAAAACGGTCAGCTTTGTCAATTCCCAAAGGGGCTGGACTTAGGAACCAAGAACACTTTAGGCTCATGTGGACGCGGTATATGTTATATAATCTATATGATAGTAACGCCCAGTGCGGGGTCAGGACGGTCTTGTCCTCATAATTAATTGAGGCAATGTGTCCCTTAGATAAGATCAGAACAGCATTTCAAAAACACAGGCTCTAAATTAAGAAGAAAAGATTGACAAAAAAGGGAGTTCCAAGATCTTCTTCACTCAAGGCTGTGAAGTGGCAATTTGCAGCTACTCAAGGGCAGATGAATATTACATTCTTTATTCAAGTCTTGTATAGGGCAAAAACAAAACATTATATTTCCTCGCAGTAGAAGATGAAATGCTGAACCACAAGATATCCGCTATCTGTAAACCTTCTGTTATAAAAAAAATACTTTTTTACGAGAAATATATATATCTAAATTGGTTTGAGATTATAGTACACGCCGTGATTAGGCAGATATGGACAAAGTAATCCCAATCTTTTTAAAAAGTTGTTAATCTTGAACTTTGATCGTTTTTTTATAAATATTACCTGAATAAAGTCGTAGGCATTTCATACTCAAACGAATCAAACCCAACTTGATCAAATACTAGCAGCATTTTTGCAGAATGTTACAGCGAATCAGTACGTAGCACTGACAATTCATCGTAAACTAGATGCTTTAGGGACAGTGGATCACTAGTTGTTTAGGAAAAAAAGAATGGCTGCATTATTTGATCTTATCCCTGGAATAATATGATGCATGCTTTGCTATAACTTCAACGCTTTCCCCGAGCAGCCTTTCCTAATGATCAGGTAATGATTGCAAATTGAGCTTTCAATCTGCGATGAGATATGGTAATCAGCAGTTCGATAAAATTCAAAGGTATAAAGTAAAATACCAGTAATAGACATTTGAGAAGGCATCAATGTTTGCCTGCCTAAAGAGCTAAAAATAAAAAAATAAAAAGTAGCCCATCAAGTACCCTTGTAGCTTTAGCTGCCTGGATTTTTGGAAATTCATTAGTAGATACATTGTTTTGAAATACACCCCTTAAAAATGTGTATTGGGACACGACTTCCAAAGACTGATTCTTAATGCTGCTTTTGAAATCGCTACCTTAAATCGGTTACGTGTGGGTCCTTGATTCTTGCAAGCAGCGCAACTTGGAGCCAATGTCACACACCACTAAGATTGGGAACAGTCACCAGTGTCCTGGCAGCCCTGGATAAAGCCAGGTGGTCATGGCAAAGCTTCTAGTCAGGCTATCATCTTCATATGTATTATTCAACTGTAACTTAATATGGCTTGTTCTCCTGCAGAACGACTCCTTTCCATAATCTAAACATTTCCCACATGGCAAGGCAGAATCATGTTCGAAGACTGATTAAGTTTCACTTTCTAGGACTTTCTTGCTTTGCATCATACAGCATTTGCAACAAAAGAAAAGCTGCAGCTCTGTACTTACAAATACTAGTGATGTTCATATTATCACAACCATCAGCTCCCATCGAGTAATCGGTTGTCTACATTTAACTCGAAAGTGCAATTAGCAATGCAACAGCAGCAACATTGTCAGGAATACCATTCCCAGTTAGGCTGTACCTGTGTGCATTACATATCAGCTGTACGAGTAGCAACCCGCTGAACTGGTATAGGGGTTGGTTATGGAAGGGTGTATCAACACCTAGGATTCTTGCATATTACGACTGTGTTTCGTGGACCTGAGTGATATGCGTACCCAGGTGTGGTGCTACAGGTATCAGTCGAAAAAGCCAACTCTTGAGTATCTTTCTGAAGTGGGTAAGCGAGGGTGAGGTGTGGAGTTGTAGGGGGAGGGCATTCCAGGCTTTACTGACAGTAAAGGTGGGACAAGGAGTGTCCTTTGGAGTGGCAGCTGTGAGAGGGGGAGGTGTGCAGAGCGGAGATTCCTGGTAGGTCAGTGGAAATGCAGGCAGTGGTTCATGTAGGCGGGTCCTTGGTCGTGGAGGGCTTTTTAGGTGTGGGTTAGAAGCTTGAAATGGCATCTCGTCCTGGAAGGGAACCAGTGGTAGTCCGTCAGGTGCTGGGTGATGTGGGTTCTCTTGGGCAGGTTGATGATCCGTCTGGAGTTGCATTCTGGATCGTATGGGGTCTCTACATGAGTTCGGTGGTGGTGACTACATTAAGTGTGTTGTCGTAATATTGTCGGCTGATGATGAGGGCCTGCATCACCGTTTTCTTGGTGCTGATGGGGAGCCACTTGAAGACTGTGCAGAGCAAGCAGTGCGTGTGGAAGCAGAATGAGGAAACAGCGGTGACCTGACTTTTCATCAAGAGTTAACTGTTCAAGATGATACAGAGGTTGCGAGTGTGGTCTTTCGGAATTGGGAGTGGGTCTGAGCTCCGCCGGCCACCAGGAGTTATTGCAGAGGGCAGTGTGTCTGTTGAAGATCAGAATTTCAGTTGTGTCCATGTTGAGCTTCAGGCAGATGCCTTCATCCAGGCTGAGACGTTCTTAATGAAGTTGTGGAAAGTGTTTTTGGTCGAGGTGGGGTCTGCTAAGAGCGAGAGGATGAGCTGGGTATTGTAAGTGTAGGAGATGATGTTGATGTAGTGCAATCTGACAATATCTGCGAGTGGTGTCATGTAGATGTTGAAGAGGGTTGGACTGAAAGATGAGCCTTGTGGTATGCAGTAGATGGTGTGCTTGGGTTGTGAGGAGAGGTGAGGGAGGCGGACTCCATGAGTGCACCCCTTGAGAAAATATGCCATCCATCCGATGTGATTCCGATCTGGTGTAGTCGATCGATGAGTGTGTGGTGGGAGACTGTGTCGAAGGCTGTGGAGAGGCCCAGCAGGATCAGGGGACTGATTCTCCTCGGTTAAGTAGGGGTCGGCTGTTGTCTGATGTGGCAATCAGGTCTGTCTCGTGCTGTGGTTGGCTCGGAAACCTGATTGGGAACGGTCCAGTAGGTGGTGTCTCTCCAGGTGTTTGGTGAGTTTGAGGTTGATGACAATCTCTAGGTTATTGGCCTGGAGATCGCTATGGTCTGCTGAAGGTTTCTTAAGGAGGGATCCAACCTCCGCAAGTGTCCAGAGGTCGGGGAAGTTGGCCATGGTTATAGAGGTGTTCCGGCGTTGAAGAGTTGGAGGGGGAATAAGTCGTGGGTGCTCCTGAGAAGGGATGGGCGTAGTTGGCGGAGTACTACTACGCGGAATTCCGCTAAGTTGATCAAAACTCTGTGAATTCCGATTTTGCAACTTCGCTCTGTCGGACGCCCAATTAATAAGGCAGAAACCTCATATACCTTTGATTAAAAAAACAAGTATTTCTGTCTTTACATGCTAAAATGCATAAAGTCATTTCACAAAAGTGAAAATGAAAATTTAGCAAACAGTGATAGAGGTGATGATTTTGGGATCCTCCCTGACCTAGGGAGAGAACCAAGCAGATCCCTTGAAAACAAAGAGCACATATTTCTGAATGGTTCGGTGGTGGTCCCATTCTCTTAGGACCACCCCAAGCAAAGTTATGGGCAAAAATACAATCCCAACCAAAGGCCCTGCAAAGCATTATGGGACGAGATTAGCAGTGGGCAGTGAATATTATAGTATCCAATATCAAAATAATTCTACAAAGAGATGCAGTTCAACTAGTCGTTACTAGATGTCCCTCACGATTCAAATGCAAAAGCATTGAAATTATTACATCAAGCTGCAGTTCCACTAGTCGTTACTAGGTGTCCCTCACGAGTCAAATGCAAAAGCATTGAAACCCTTTCATGAAGCTGCAGTTCCACTAGTCGTTACTAGGTGTCCCTCATCAGTCACATGCAAAAGGATTGACCTGCAGCTTGATGTAATAATTTCGATGCTTTTGTATTTGACTTTGGTTGGGATTGTATCTTTGCCCATAACTGTGCTTGGGGTGGTCCTAAGAGGGTGGAACCACCACTGAATCGTTCAGCATGATATGTTCTTTGTGTTCAAAGCATCTGCTTGGTCCTCCCCCTAGTTTAGGGGGGACCCCAAAATCATCACCTCTCTCATTGCCTGATATATATCATTTCCAAAGTTCACTTTGGTGAATTGGTTATATGCTTTTAAACATGCAAAGTTGCTTTTATCATAGCGACCATTTTGTGGGTCTCATATTTTCTAGTCAGAAAAAGGCATCTAGGCCTCAGGTAAAGGACTATGAGGCAAAAAGAGCATCTAACCCCTAGGTCAATACCTATATAAACAAAATCCAGTGGACATGAAAAGGTAAAAAGAAAAGGTTTGAGGGGCAAAAAGGGGACAAAATAAATAATTAATAGGAGGGGCTACCCAAAGGGCAGACAGGTCTAACAGTAGGTCTAAGCATTTTGGCTAGTTTGGTGAGAGCTACTCAGTTGGCGGCGTGGGTGATCCGGGCGTTGAAGTTCCCTGCTGTCTGGTCCAAGTTGATGGTGACATTGGGCTGTGCGATACTGAGGGCATCAGTCCCTTGTTGCTATGTGATATTCTTTCCTTAGAATACTGTGGCAAAACGATGCTCCGAAATTATAGTGCTCCGTGGTATTTTGAGTTCCGGGTGCGGTATTACCCTATGAGAAGCCCCCTTGCACTTCGAATAAAGGTCTTTGCTGTGTCGCACTCCCACATCAGTCGAGGTACAGCGCTAAGAGGCACAACCACACCAGCACAGCCAGTGCAATAATATGCATACGACACCTTTGCAAAAACAGACTGTGTCGTTATTTTGCAAATTACTTTAATTTCATCATCTCACCTGCTATATAAAAATGGTTGACATTTTTAAGCATGTGTTGTATGAAGAACTATCATATAACACACCCCCAAAAAATGTTCACAGTAATATTGCCATTTAAAATTTTACCAATAACATTAGAGCTAAGGAAATTGTAAAATTCACGAGACTGGTTACATCGTTAGAACTGTGTTTTTTTGATGCGAGAAAAGCACGTGCCTTCTACTGCAAATGTGCAGAGCTTTCTTGTTCGTACCGCACACAGACGCTTAACACAAACGTGGTTGCCAAGAACAACATTTAATTCCAGTCATACACAGCATAACTGCTCAGCCACACACGCCTTAACCAACCCAGCTTTAATGATTGTGTAGTTTGGACTTGCTGAAAGGGTCTGGAGCCTTTGAAGACACTACGTCTGGCTTGCCATAGTGCTAGGGACCCTCATCAGATATCTGCAACCCACACCTGCTCGCAGCGCCTGAGGCCTCACCTGCTGCCAGGAACTGAGGCCTCACCTGCTGCCAGGGTCTGAGCCAGGCCTCACCTGCTGCCAGGGTCTGAGCCAGGCCTCACCTGTGGCAGTGTCTGCGGCACTCACTCGCTGCCAGTGTCTGCGGCCCTCACTCCCTGCCAGTGTCTGCGGCCCTCACTCGCTGCCAGTGTCTGCGGCCCTCACTCGCTGCCAGTGTCTGCGGCCCTCACTCGCTGCCAGTGTCTGCGGCCCTCACTCCCTGCCAGTGTCTGCGGCCCTCACTCGCTGCCAGTGTCTGCGGCCCTCACTCGCTGCCAGTGTCTGCGGCCCTCACGCGCTGCCAGTGTCTGAGGCCCTCACGCGCTGCCAGTGTCTGCGGCCCTCACGCGCTGCCAGTGTCTGCGGCCCTCACGCGCTGCCAGTGTCTGCGGCCCTCACGCGCTGCCAGTGTCTGCGGCCCTCACGCGCTGCCAGTGTCTGCGGCCCTCACGCGCTGCCAGTGTCTGCGGCCCTCACTCCCTGCCAGTGTCTGAGGCCCTCACTCCCTGCCAGTGTCTGAGGCCCTCACTCGCTGCCAGTGTCTGAGGCCCTCACTCGCTGCCAGTGTCTGCGGCCCTCACTCGCTGCCAGTGTCTGCGGCCCTCACTCGCTGCCAGTGTCTGCGGCCCTCACTCGCTGCCAGTGTCTGCGGCCCTCACGCGCTGCCAGTGTCTGCGGCCCTCACGCGCTGCCAGTGTCTGCGGCCCTCACGCGCTGCCAGTGTCTGCGGCCCTCACGCGCTGCCAGTGTCTGCGGCCCTCACTCGCTGCCAGTGTCTGCGGCCCTCACACGCTGCCAGAGTCTGCGGCCCTCACTCGCTGCCAGAGTCTGCGGCCTTCACTCTCTGCCAGAGTGTGGGGCCCTCACTCGCTGCCAGTGTGTGAGGCCCTCACTCGCTGCCAGTGTGTGAGGCCCTCACTCGCTGCCAGTGTGTGAGGCCCACCATGGGCGTCCGTAGAAATTATTCCAGGGGGGGGCAAAATGTTAACATCATCACCATCCTCCGACATGATGTGTGCCAGGTGGGGCACAAGAAACACTGGGGCGCAGGAGGAGCCATGGGGGGCAGGAAGCAGGCCACATATCACAATATGGTGTCCCCCAAGGCTCGATCTTGAGTCACCTACTTTTTAATCTGTACATCAGCCCGTTAGCCACCATTGCGGAACAAGCTGGGCTTACAATTTACTCTTACGCGGATGATACCCAGCTTATCTACTCACTTTCCGCGAACTCACACTCCACTTCATCCTTATTACGTTCTGGACTCAATGACATTGCCAAATGGATGCACGACAATAAACTCAAACTTAAAGGGGGAAAGACCGAACTCCTTCTATTTGGCAATAACACCACACTGTGGGGCCCCCAACATTGGCCGCCTCAGATGGGTCCTCCACCCGCTCCCTCCAAATCTGCTCGCAATCTCGGCATCATTTTTGACGACCTCATGACTATGAACCAACAGGCTGTCCGAGTTGCCTCTACCTGTTTTGTCATCCTCAGGTGGCTCAGAAAGATTATATGGATGCTTCCTCTGGACACACAAAGAACCGTAGTCCAAGCTCTAATAACATCTAGACTGGACTACGGTAACGTTCTGCACTTAGGTTCCAGTAAGGAAGTCATTCGCAAACTTCAGGCAGTACAAAATGCCGCGGTCAGATTACTCTGTAAACTACCCAATAAATCCCCTACTTCAGCCTCCTTAAGAAATCTCCATTGGCTCAGAATTGAAAATCGCACTAAGTTCAAAGCCATGTGCTATATGCACAAAATCAATTCTGGCATTGCTCCCCTCTATCTAAAAACCCTAGTTCACCTCTACTGCCCCCCTTGCGTCCTTCGTTCTTCCAATCAGTACAAATTCCAGATACCCAGGATAAAAAAAGCTAGAATGGGCGGCCGCTCCTTCTCGTACCTGGCTCCAGCACTCTGGAATTCTCTCCCTTTTCACCTCCGTACTGAACCTAGCTATCCCAAATTTCACAAAGATCTTAAGAGCTGGTTGTTCAATCAATAAGCTTCCTAATTACCGGCACTGTGTTCCTTTTCTGCTTTGTCCTTCAATCTTCCTGCTCCTAGCGCCGGGAAACCTCCGGGTAGCTGTGCGCTCTATAAATTTAAATATAATAATAATATGATCTCATACACCATAGGGTTGTTGTGCCACAGCCATCTCTTTCTTTTGCGGCACCCCAAAATCCATACCTGCCCTGGTCCCTAAAATTACCCGCTAGCACCCCAAAACCCATACCCACCCTGAACCCTAAAATTACCCCACCCCCCCCAAAACTCATACCCTCCCTGAATCCTAATATTACACCCCTGGCACCCCAAAACCCATACCACCCTGAACCCTAAAATTACCCCCCAACACCCCAAAACCCATACCCACCCTGAACCTTAAAATTACCCATGCCCCCCCCAAAACTCATACCTGCCCCAAACCCTAAAATTACCCCCCTGGCACCCATAACCCATACCCACATTGACCCCTAAAATTGTCCCCCTGGCACCCCAAAACTCATACCCACCCTGAACCCTAAAATTACCCCCGTCACCCATAACCCATACCGCCCTGACCCCTAAAATTGTCCCCCTGGCACCCCAAAACCCATACCCGCCCTGAACCCTAAAATTCCCCCCCTTGTACCCCAAAACCCGTACCCACCCTGAACCCTAAAATTACCCCCCCCTGGTACCACAAAACCCATACCCACCCTGAACACTAAAATTATCCCCCTGGCACCCCAATCCCTAACCCACCGTGAACCTTAAAATTACTCCCTGGCACCTTAAAACCCACACCCACCCTTAACCCTCAAGTTACCCCCTGGCCCCTCAAAAGCTGAACACTACATTCTGATTGTGTATCGCGCCGTCTCCCTGCTCAGGGAGGATCTCCTGGTCCGGATCGGCTCGCCCTGGTCCGGTTCTGCTCGCCCTTCTCTGGAGCTGTTCTGCCTGCCCTGTCCCTCTTCCGGACCCACCGAGCCTGCCTCCGTGCACACTGCCTGGACCTACTCTGTCTGGCCTGGTTCTTTCTCCTTTGGACCCGCTGTCTTCACTGGCGGAGTTAGGACACAGGTCTCACTTCTCTGAAGCTGCACTCCCTCACCCAGACCCCCCACTCCCCCTTCACTTGCTCTCTCATCTTCCTTCCTCCCTACTTCTCAGTCTCTTTCCCCACTGCTTCTCTCGCTCTTTCTCTCCCCCCCTCCCCCTCTTCGTTCACTCTCACCCCAACCGTATCCATCTCCCCGACCCCACCAAGTCTTCCTCTGTCCTCCCTCTCTCTTCCTCCTCCTCAGGTCGGTGATAGGGAGCCCAGGGCCCTCTCTGAAAATGCGAGCTGGCGGTGACGTTAAGTGTGAAAGCACCAAGGTGTGAACCAGGAGAAGAGACGGGGGAGGGGGTGGGCAGCAGGTAGAGGGTTAAAGGGGGCACTGGCTCTCAGAGAGGTGAGACGGGGCGGGGAGCAGCCTGAGGACAAAAACAACACCAGAGCAAGAGGCAGACGCTACTCTTTTATTCAAATGTGACTATTCTTTCTGCTTAGTAATTTACTTAACATCAACTGTTCTAGGAAGTCAATCACTACAATCCAATAATTATTTGAAAAGACTTTGCCTTAATCTTGTTATTGTGTCAGAGCGCGCTATAAAGTCAGAGGTCTCCTGGCGCTTCTGACTAAATTATAAGATGGAGGGGGTGGGGGGATCAGAGGGTACTCAGAAGGATCTAGAAAAGAGCAGAGTCTCCAGGTGTTGTCTAGATGTGACATGCGATGAGATGCACAGGAGTTCACCTAAAAGGGAGTGCCAAAGGGATGGTGCAGGAAAATGAAGCCCACGTCTTGTCCTACTGAGCCCTGAAATGCAGAGGAGCTTCAGAATAGAACAGAGAGTGCGAGCTAGAGAGGAACCATGGCTGGAACACCATATGTAATGCATAGTGGCATGGGCGTCCGCAGGGGGCAGGGCCTGCTTTAGCGCTAGTGGCACCCAGTGCAACAATGTTAGTTGGCGCCCCCAATGACCACCTCCACCACGGATTCTCTCCCTAGCACCCTTTAACAGTGACCAAGTCTCCATAACCACTCTCTCTCAGATGCATTGAATTCGTTATATAGCGCTCCTCATACCATTAAAGTATATCAGAGCACTTTGCATCACACACACATTACACAGACAATCAATCACACTTGTGTAAATCAGTGTATAGGAAATGTTACATAAGCCAAAGGACAAAGGGGCATATTATCAAGGCCTAGCGATATTTTTATCGCCGCGTTTGCGTCCGTTTTCGGACGAAATGCGACGATAAAAATATTGCTTTATTTACAAGAGCACGCTAACGCGTGTTCAATGGGATTAGCCCTGGTTTCAACATCGCATCACCTTGCATCGCTAATGAGATGCAAGGGAGGCGTGTCCCGTGAAACAACATTGGATATCGATTCTCTCTATTTTCAAGTGTAGCGCTAACACACATAGCGATATTATAATCAGCGCTAACCAGGTTTTTCTCCGGTTTGTAACGCCTGGTATTTTCCTTACTAAGCCATATCTATAATGGGATATGGATTGTTATGCTGAGTCCACGTCTCCCATTATAGATTAGGTTTTCCCTAACCCGGCTTTCTATCGCTGAAATTACAGCGATTTCGACTCTTTCCGCCGCTTTTGCCTGGATTTCTATCGCCTGGGAGATGCGCCTTGCTGATAGTGCGCTCACCGGGCAATAGAATAAGGCGATATGCGGCGTTAATTTTTTGCACGCTACCCACGGCCAGCGATAATTATCGCTGACCGTTGATGATATGCCCCTAAAAGTGTAGGAGTCACATGTCATCCATACTGGTAGGCAGTATAGTTTAGGAGTGCTTGGTGTGGAGAAGCACAAACTCAGTCGAAAAAGAAACAGCATAGTTGGGAGTTTTCTTTAATAATGAGAATCCATTTCTACCCAAATTAACCCTTTTTGCAACATTAATCAATGTTCTATACTTAGCAGAGTGTATGCACTTCCATGATGAAAGTTAATACCTCACTATTCTGTATTAGGACTTTAAGTTATAAATTGCAAGTAAGAAAATGATAGCTCTTTTAAAAGCTGATCTATTTACATTAAATGCACTCTTTAATCTACTTACACGTTCTTTGCAGCAGGCATATTAACCCTCTGTACTAACTTCACATAAGTCAAAAACCTCAACTACATAAAACTCTGATCTCTGGCCAGGAAGAACATTAATCACAGGAGTTATCTAGACATTTCTGTGAGGCCCCTTAATTGCAGGAGGAAAGAAACGTGCAGAAGGTGTTTTTAAAATCATAATTAAGATGTAAACATGGCGCCCCCAGGAAGCCAGCACCCGGTGCGATGGCACCGGTCGCACCGGTCACACCGTGCTAGAGCCGGCCCTGGCAGGGGGGCAAGGAGGGGCGCTCCAGGGGGGGGGGCAAGTGCCCATCCTTGCCCCCCTGCGGACGCCCATGAGGTCCACAGCTTTAATGACAGTGTGGTTCTTGCCTACTGCCGGAGTCTGGTGCCCTGTGTTGAGATTGTGAAGAAAATAGTTCCAGGACGAAGTCCCTACCAGGTGCAGAGGGTCTCCCGGATATTTCCCGGTAAATCAGAGAAGGCCTTCGAGGCTGCAGCAGGTGGGCTCGGACAGGTGGGTGTCATCGTTCCTGGGAGCGAGTTTGATCCGTTTGCAGACTCCTTGCAACTAAGTACTCGAGCAAGGAACCAGCTGAGCCAGCAGCCCGAGGATGCAAATGAATGAAACAACCTCTCAGAAGGAACAAAAAAAACACACCCAATGAAAACCGCCGAGACAAAGACACCACACTGTAGAAGAGATTGGATTCAAGGTTTCCTGGTTGATAACAAAACACCGCAGGCCCGGGGGCAGGCGGTGATCTTTGTATGCGAAAACATAGGAGCTTCCAACACGTTTTAATTTCTAACGAGCAATAGTGAGACGAGAACAAGGGCGGGGATAATGAGATTACAGAGAAGTAATTTTTATATGTGTACCTCTTTATTCCTCGCGCCAGGTCATACTAAAAACCCGTCTCAAACAGCGTTGATGCTGTCCGCATAAAAAATACCAAGACACCCTGGTAATGCCATGCGCAAATACACTTGACTCACAAACACGCGCGCACTGCGAGAATCCTGCCGGATTCCGGATTCGGAGGCGAAGATTGAGTCGGACCTTGAATCCGGGAAGGGACTTGTCTAACTCTCAGCTTCACGCCCCGCAAAGCAGATGACGTCACAGCGCAGGTAAATTATGCTGCACATCGAAGAAAGAGGGATGGGATGCAGGCGGAGGGAAAATCCGCTCTCACCGGCGCGAGGGGCCTGTTCTGCTGGGAGGGGCGTGAGCAGCAGCCCAACCTGCTCGACAGGCTTAGCCGGTTCACGGGTGGGGCGGGGCAGCAGTGGCAGGCAGGTGAAGGCACCCTGGGGAGGCAGGCTGAGGGATGGCTATGCCCAGAAGTGGGGCCCGTGCTCAGGGCCGGCGCTAGGCATGGGCAGCGTGGGCGGCGGCACAGGGCCTCGCACTGAGCCCACCAGCATGGGGCCACGCACTGGTGATGTGTCCTTTTGTTTCCCTGGTGATCTATTTAAAAACAAGCATTTGCAATGCAATAGGTCTCGCATTAGGAAAGTTTGAGCTTTTGGTATTGTAAATGACACATTTTTTATTTATGTGTTGGTTTTGAAAATAGCAAAATTAATAGCTTTGTCATTTACAATGCCAATAGTTATACCTTTCGCAAATGTGACACCTATAGCATTTGTAATGCAATATGTGTTGTATTTACGTGACTTAGATGTATTGATATTACAAATAACAATCGCTTTTAATTTTTTTGAATCAATAATACTTAAATAAAAGTTATTGTAATTTATAATGGCAATAGCTTAAACTTTTGTAAATAACTTTTGTGAAGATTATGTTCAGGATGATGGATGAATGATGGGTGGATGAATGGATGGGTGGATGCATGAATGAATGATGGGTGCAGGATGGATGCAGGATGGGTGGATGAATGCAGGATGGATGCAGGGTGGATGGATGGGTGCATGAATGCATGATGGATGGATGGATGGATGGGTGGATGCAGGAATGGATGCAGGATGGATGATGGATGGGTGGGTGGATGGATGGATGCATGAATGAATGAATGATGGGTGCTGGATGGATGGGTGGATGAATGAATGATGGATGCAGGATGGATGGATGGGTGCATGAATGAATGATGGGTGCATGAATGAATGATGGATGCAGGATGGGTGGATGGATGGGTGGATGGGTGGACACATGAATGCATGCAGGATGAATGATGCGTGGATGAATGGATGGGTGGATGCATGAATGAATGATGGATGCAGGATGGGTGGATGAATGAATGATGGATGCAGGATGGATGCAGGGTGGATGGATGGGTGGATGAATGAATGATGGATGCAGGATGGATGGATGGGTGCATGAATGAATGATGGGTGCATGAATGAATGATGGATGCAGGATGGGTGGATGGATGGGTGGATGGGTGGACACATGAATGGATGCAGGATGAATGATGGGTGGATGAATGGATGGGTGGATGCATGAATGAATGATGGATGCAGGATGGGTGGATGAATGAATGATGGATGCAGGATGGATGCAGGGTGGATGGATGGGTGCATGAATGAATGATGGATGCAGGATGGGTGGATGCATGAATGGATGCAGGAATGGATGCAGGAATGGATGATGGATGGGTGGATGGATGGATGGGTGGATGGATGCATGAATGAATGATGGATGGATGGATGGATGGGTGGATGAATGAATGATGGATGCAGGATGGATGGGTGGATGGATGCATGAATGATGTATGGATGGATGCAAGGTGGTTCGGGCTCGCTGCGCTCGCTGCGGTGCAATATGCAAATTAGTTTACGCCCCACCACTTTCAAATGTCACCAGCCGCCCCTGGAGAGGGAGTGTCATTGCTCCGCTACTATCATCATTCCTTTATGAGGCTGTAAGCCTCCAAATTTGTACGAGGGGTGCTCTGATTTGAATATTTATGCTACAGCAAATACAAACATAAAGATGTTCTATTTACGACAACTCAGCACATTTCTCTGGCCTGCCAGCCAACAGATCAAACACAGCCCACCGCCATTTGTACAGAATAAACAAAGTGGTTTTTTTTTTAAATGAAGAGAAACCGGTCTTGTAACCAGATGTGGGAGAGGGTGTGGGGGGGGGGGCAGAGGGTGCTGTAACCCGCCCCATGTCAAAGCTGTGATTGCAAGTAACTGGGATGAGGAGAGGGCGTCTGTGGAGAGAGATGGTACAAAACATGAGCTACAGTGGATGAAGAGAAAGGACTGGAATAAAGACCAAGGGCAGTGAGAGAGGAGAGTGGACAGAGCATCTAAGGAGCGACTGTGTAGCAGAATGGAGGGTAGTTATCTTAGAAGAGGTTGTTCTAGGGTATGCAGGGCAGAAGAAAGGATAACAAGGCGCTACCAGATGGTTACAAAAGATAAGATTTAGAAAACAGTGTTTGAAGCAGCCGAAAAGGACTGGAGGGCATGTGTTGAAGCCGGCTGTTTATACTTGCGTTGGGGTGTGAGACGAGGAGGGAGGGGAAGGGGGGGGGTGGCCTCGCCACCTCAGAGCACTGAGCCGGTAACACTTTGCTGCTGAGTTAGGAGCTAGCCCTCCACCAGAGCACTGCGGAGCTCAGAGTGCACTGGGGTAACGTTCACCTCTCAGCCTTAAGAGAAGAGCTGTATACCTTTGCTGCTGAGCACCCCGGGGTGGAGAACAGTTCAGAGCTAAATGCTGTGCACCAGCCCCTGACCACAGGCTGTGAACGGGCAGGCACTGGGTCCCGGTCCCAAAACAACTCAGCTCCGCAGAGCAATGCAGGCCGTGAAGTGCTTAGAAGTTAGCACTTAGCGCCAGGCTAAGTAACGGCTCCGCAGCAATGGCGGGTGGGGGGCTGCTTGTCACTTAGAACCAGGGGACAGAGCAGTACTGACTGACAGGCAGAGGGTGGCTCCAGTTTATACAGAGTCCTACACAGATGTGAAAGCCACTAAACTTAAATTAAATGAAAGTGTGCGCCATGCTCGCGCTATTTACATGAAAGCATCCTAAACCTCCAGGCAGAAGGTTTATACAGAGTCACACACAGATGTGAAAGTCGAACGTTTTTTTATTATACAGTTAATGCCATACAAAGCTGACTCTGCTAATAAAAAGTCAAGGCAAAACCGTTATCATTGCTACATACCATTTCTTTATATAAATAGCCCACCACTAATAAAAATAAAGGCACGCTAAAATTGAAAGCGCCAGGCACCGTTTATAAATAAATAAAAGCTCGCTTAAAGGGGTGAGGTGGTGTGGAGACCAGCATAGTGATGTTATGTTAAGAGTGGAGAGCGGCGCCAAAGCTGAATAAGCATAACACAAACAAGCAGCGTCATCGGAGAGTTGACGGGGGCGGGCATGTATTGTCGTGGGAGCAACGGGGTCGCAATGAGTTAGATGTACTAACAAGAACATCGCCAAAAGAAACAAGACGGAGGGAAGAGAGGGGAGGGGGGAGGAGAAATGCGACACGGCGGGAAGGGGCAGGCAGGATGACTCAGGGGAGGGGGCGGAGCGGGGCAGAGCGGCATGTGGGTGTGAAGAAGCCGGGCCTTTGAAGTGAAGCTAAGCTTCACTTCAAAGGTGTCGGAGGAATGCGGGCGGCTGTGCACGCGCTTTTAAGCTCAATGCACATGCGCATTGAGCTTAAAAGTCACGGGCACTGCAAGGAATCGCCACGATTCCTTGCAAGTTAGATAAAGAGTCGATGAGCCCCTATAGTCTCGCTTGCTCGATGCGCATGCGCATCGACAGGCGAGACCTAAAAAAAAGGTGTCGCCTTGATTAAGGTCCATTGGAGGGGGCCCCCTCCCCGGGCCTCCCAGGGATGGTGTCTGTCTGGAGGCATAGGGGAGGGAGACGCTCCCTCAATTGCAAGGAGACCATTCACAGACACTGTGGGGGGGCCATTGTCTAGCATTTTGGCACCCCCCTCAGTTTTAACTTTTAGACCACAATCAATTCTCACACCTATCGGACTGAAGGTGTGAGAAATGCTTGTGGAGTAAACGTTAAAACTGTGGGGGCGCAAAAATGCTGGACAATGGGCCCCCCAAAGTGTCTCTGAATGGTCTCCTTGCAAGGGGCCACTTATCTAAATTAGAGGGGGCCTCGCACGTTGCCTTTTAGCCCAGGGCCTCGCAAATCCTAGGACCGGCCCTGCCCGTGCTCACTACACCACTGGATTCAAGCTAGCCGGGGTGATGCCCTGAAAACGGTCCTGGGGATGCCTGTTCCCAGGCCAAGGAGGACCTGGCTTGACAGGTCGCGCAGGACTTTTCCCACAAGGAACTGCGTCAAGACCGATTTGCATATAGCTGGGTCCAAACGGGGTTGATGATGTGGTGTGCAAAAGAATGATGGATTAAACCCCAGATCCTTATGACTGGGAGTGAATGTTTGCATTGTCCAGCATTCCGTCCATCAATTGTTTCTTTTGCATATGAGAGATGGGGCAGTAAGCTTCCATTAGCTTAGCACAAACAAGAAACCAGTGCACGAGTGTGCCCCCTGCCTTCCTGTGAGGCGAGATGCATGCTTCAGATACACAGGGGCAGGAACTCTTACCCCCCCCCCATAACTTATTCAGCAGGACAGCTGGGGGGTTTACATGCGCACTGACAAGCCGAGGCAAAGGTATTATTTTATTTATCTATTCACAGTTTTGATAAAGCGCGAACAAGAATCAGGGGTGTCGGAGGGTTTTATAATTAGACAACAGGTAATACATAAGAATCATCAAAATGGGGGGGGGGAAGAAATAGTAGAAGGGGGAATAAAGGGCCATATATGCAAGCTTCCTTAGAGAGGTGGGGTGAGGGGGACATAGCGATTAATAACAGGCTTCAGGGGAAACAAAGGTGTTGACGGGGTGGGGGAGGGTGGTATGCGACAGTGGAGGTGATGGATAGAGGTTGTTTGAGCAGGGGTGAGAATATATGCAGTCGGTACCTTCTATGAGGATGAGTGATTGATATGACGTTTCTCATCGCTGAGTTGGCACAAGTTGCCAATCAAAATGTTCACATAACCGAACTGGGAAATACCCTGTACTCCAAAGTTTTTACTTTGTATTACATTTTCCACACATGTTTTAGATCGTAAATACTGTTGCCATGCAAGTCTTTACAATGCAAGACAAAACCACGCATTTGAACAGAAGGCGACAGTTAACCTCAATGTGACATGTTCTATATATTTCTTAGAGTAATTTTAAAAAAAAGTTGGGGGGGGGCAAAAATATACAATTTTCAAATAGTTCCCCAAACCTGTAAGGACAAATGCAATTAAAAATGTATTAAAATTAATGTATACTTTTTGAACAGTAGGTGGCAGTGTTAGACAGGATTTTTCAGAAACCGTAAGCATGGTAAAAGTATACTTAATAGTAGAACGCATGGTGAAAGTGTTTCTAATGTGAGTGAATGTAATTCCGTGGTAGTGGTATGAGTTGTAAAATCTGCGATGTAAAAATCTGCGTGGTTAATGAAGGCGTTACCAGAGGAACTTGATCAGTCTTTCGGGGACTAAAAGTGGTGGTAGAAGAGTAGGGTTTTGAGCAAGGGGATTGATTGTTCTAAGGATGTTTTATGTTATGCTAAACAGATTTGTAGAGCACACAGTTATGTTATGTTAAAAAGTTTTCTAAAGCGCACGGATTGCTCCAGCTGGAGCATCCTGGCGCTAGGATTACTATCATGACAGAAACAAGAAAGATCAAGAGGTAGCCCAGCTGGCAAAAAGGCCTCTAGAAGAGCGCTATGAGGGTGAGAGACCAAGTCGAATCTAGTGCTAAGGCACTAAGGGCCAGATGTAGGTAATCCCAGATTACCGATTCTTAAATACCGAATCATACCGATTCGGTATTTAAGAACTGGCAATCGGGATGTAGGTAATTTTACCGAATCGGTATTTATTGATTTGGTAATTGCCATTCATTCCTATGGGTCTGGAGTCCCATAAGAATGAATGTCAATTACCGAATCGGTAATTGGGGGGAACATTGAAGGGTGGCAGGGTGTCAATTTGACACCCTGTTGCACCCCTCAATCGTGTATGGGTGCACATGTTGCAGACATACATGCCCTTAGGGCATGTATGTCTGCAACATGACACCATTTTAAAAGCAAAAAAATGCTTTTGAAAGGATTTTCATTCTTTACCACCAACTTCTAGTTGGTGGTAAATAACGACTTCTTAAACCCCTGTAGCACTGAATGCAGTTCTACCTACATGTCAAAATACAGATTCCGTAATTTTACAGAGTCGGTATTTTACTGAATCGGTAAAATTACTGAATCTGTATTTTAGCATGCCCCTACATCTCAAAATCCAAATACCGGTCGGTAACGTCCGAAATCGGCCGTTACCGACCGGTATTTGCCTTCCTACATCTGGCCCTAGGAGAGGTAACTGTAAAGACTGGTCCAACACTTGATCAGTAGGTTCAAGTATCTTTATTCAGGATGGTTCATACACCTCAGCTCCAATCAGCTTACCAACAGTTCTCCTTCAAAGAAATACATTTGTAGCCTTGAGCTTAGACACACAGGGTTCTAGCACCAAGGAATGGCATCAACTAAGATGTTCTTTGCGAGAACCTTTACAATGTCTTAAAGACATAAGCACAGGATACCACAATGACTTTGTCCAAACAGCCAGGTTTTAAGATTTTCCCTAAAAGTAGCCTCAGTTGGTTCTAATCCTAAGAGCAAGGAGAGAGTATTCCATAACCTGGTGGCGCAAACACTAAAAGAGCAGCCCCCATTCGGGCTTTCCTAGCCCTTGGAATCACCGCGTTTGCAGTAGCCGAAGATCTCATGCAGCGACCAGGTAAATATGATTTTACCAGGTTGTGCAAATAGCGAGGTCTTTTGTTCTGCCAAAGCCGGAGACACATGTGCTCCTCTCAGGAGATTTAAAAGAAGGCGGGCAGCTGCTTTTTGCATTCTTTGCAGCTTCTGGATTCTGTTTTTTGACACTCCAATATACAAGTTGTTGCAATAATCCTATCTAGAGACTACAAGAGCCTGTGTAACCACTTTTTGTGTGTCATTGGCATAACATAATATGGACCATGTCAAATGCTGCACTTAGATCCAACATAATCAAGGCAGCAGCGTGTCCTTTATCTGCCGTGGATAAGAAAGATTCTGAAGCCACTAGCAGCGCCGATTCGGTGCTGTATGGAGCCCAGAAACCAGTTTGAGACTCATGTAGCAAGTTGTTGGCTTCTATAAAAACAAGTCAGTTGAGCACTGACATGTTTCTCAGCAACTTTGGTGAAGGATGGGAGAAGAGAGATGGGTCTGAAGCTTCCCGGTATTGCAGAGTAAAGATAGGGTTTTTTAAGGAGAGGCTTAACGATGGCATGCTTCCAGTATTTGGGCATCGTACTAGAAGCTAAGGAGAGGTTAAGAAGGTTACTTAATCTAGGCAGAATGGGTTCCATAGGTAAATTCAGGATCTCAGGAGGGGCAGGGTCCTTGAGGTAACCTGATTTAACCCTGGTGACCAGTGCCTGCAGTTCCTCTGGGGAGGGGTAGACGAAGCTGGAGAGGCCATCAGCAGTGGCTTAGTATTCTGCCCAGGCTTCCAGGCCTCCTGGCTACCCGATTCCCTCACAGATTATGGAAATGACTGATAAATACCAGACACCTTGTCGTGAAAGAATTGGCCAATGGAATTACAGCTCTCAAGAGAAGTAGTAACCAGTGCGGCGACCCAATCTAACAAAGACAAAGATTTGACGACAGAAAATAGTTCCCTTGAGTAGTTGTAAGCAAAATTAATTTTATCAGCGTAGAAGATTTTCCTGGAGGTGCAATTGCTTTGATGGTAAATTCTCAATGTGGCATGATCATACTGTTTATTGCTGGCAATTTTAACTTTGCTCCAAATGTCCTCCAGTGGTTTACAGGATTTTTTAAGGATAAGAGCTCAGCATTAAACCATTCCGCAGAGGGCTTGGTTCCTCATGCTACAAAATCCTTTAATAGGCAACCCGATCGAAGGCCCCAGTAATCCGATTGTCAAAGAGCTGGTTGGCTGAGTCACTATCCTTGCCAAGCTGAAGCTTATTGGACTGTAATGCTGCCTTAAAAGACTCTGGGGTAACCTTGGTCCACTTCCTGTTCTTATAGTTCCAGCCAGTCCTGTGTGTCACGGGTGGACTGGAGAGCCCTAATTGAAAGGATGCCAGATAATGATATGACCACCGAATGGGAAGAGGAGTTCAGATGGACAAGGCCTGTGAGTTGGCAAAAACAGGGTCAAGCAGATGGCCTGAAATAGGCATCGGGTTGGTGACCCACTGAGACAGTTGAAGGATAGCAAGGTCTTTTTTGAGAAAGGCGCCTAGCTGGCGTCCTCAAAATGGATGTTCGGGTCACCTATAACCACCAGGTTGCTATATAGTTAAGCATAAGAGGGCAGACAGTCAGCTAATAAAAAAGCAAAATTGGTAGCAGGGCCGGTAAATGAGAAAGCCAGCCATCGAACAGATACTAAAGAAGGCTAAGGTAAAAAAGGAGGCCTCCAATCCATCAACTCAGTATCTGTAAATTTGTAACTAATGTAGTGTTAAAAAATTATTGCAATGCCCCCATCCCTTTGGGGGGGGATTGTTTCTAACAAGTGCATAGCCCTCAGGAATGGCGCTAAGGATATCAGGGCCGGAACTGTCTGATAGCACGTCCAGGCTGGAGTCCCTAAGGAAGTCGAAAATCTCGGTCCTATGTTTGGCCAAGGACCGGCAGTTTAAAACAAAAAAGTCAGCCTTAGGCCCACAAGATATTACCGGCTTGCTCGAAGTATGGGCCTCGGACTGCTCGATTGGCATAAACCCACGATTTGGACATCCAGAGATTCCTCCAGAGATGTCCTGGACATGGCAACACTCAACGGCTAACTCCACAGCCAGACTCTAGAGTTATTACGAGGAGTAATGTCTATATGAGGGTCCCGACCGAGAAGGGGTCCTGGCCCCCTGATGCCCGTCCAGGTGCAGACAGGTGTAGATGGGCTTGCCTTTGGCGCACCAGTGGCACGGCTGCTGCACATCCGCGCACCAGCCATTTCCTAAATAGGTCGCCTTCCAAGTGGGCGTGGCTAAGTTGCCTGCAAACAGAGCCTAAAAGCAAAGGGGGACAACAAATCTAAAACGAGAGCCCAGCAGCCTCGTACCTCACAGGAAGGCTTCCCTTCCTGTACGTGAATACTGGTGAAATTAAAAGTAGGTAAAATAACAAAACTTAAAGTAAATGGGAGAAAAGGAAACCGTCAAAACATGAAAAGTGCATTAGAAGTGCATTTCAGCAGGGGTGGTTGAGCAACTAACCCTCTGTTGGAGCCAGGCATCTCCATGCGCCTAGGTGCTTAGAAGGAAAACAATATGGTACCAATATGGATAACAAAGCAGCGTGAACCAGGTAGTAAATGTTGCTCCTACTAGTGAGTAATCCCACCGTCACCCAGAAGGAAATCCTGGCAACAGGGCCAGCCTTGGCCATGGACGAGTTGGGCCCATGCCAGAGATGCCAATATTCCGAGAGGCGTAGCAGAGAGCTGCCGGACACGGTCACGCAAATGCCAGCTCGTCTATGCCATCTGAATTGGGTCCCGTTAAAGACTTTGTAATCAGCCCTTAATGTACCCTCAGCGTAATTGTTGGCACCCCATCCACACCCTGCCCGCCTCCCATCTTCCTTACACCTTCTGCCATCACACCGCAATAACCACAGATAATCCAGCGAGCTATCGCCCTATCTCAAGTTTGCCATTTCCAGCAAAATTAGAGGGGAAACGTATTGATTCACAACTGACACAGTTCATTCAGGATAATCTATTACTAGACCCTGCCAAATTCGGCTTTAGGGCCGAACACAGCACAGAGACAGCCTTAATTAAGACTACAGATGAAATAAAAACTGTCCTTGATAAAGGAGGGTCTGCAGCACTTATACTCCTCGATCTGTCAGCGGTGTTCGACACAGTGGATCGTGCCACCTTTATTGATCGCCTAAAAAAAATTGTGCACCACTGACAAAGCGCTTGACCTACTCCAGTCATTTTTGACAGATAGAGAGCACTCGGTCATGTTAATTTTTTTTACATCAAAGCTCTTCTACCTTCCTTGTGGGGTCCTTCAGGGATCTTCCCTGAGTCCCCTACTCTTTAATATGTATGTTATTGAACTCTCCTCTCTGATCAGCTCCTTTGGGGTCTCGCCCACTTCATGAGTCTAACAAATCCAGCGGACCGCGGCGGTCCGGACCCACTCAAATGTCGACAGACTCAAACACAGAACCTTTTCCTTGGGGCAGCCGGCATGGATGTGTGAGCCGGTTCCGGTGATCAACGCGGTGCAGGAAAAGAAAGCGTTGCAGGTCGCGGTGTCCCTTCCGTCGTGGTGCAGGCTACGGCTCGTTGACGGCGTCAGTGAGCTCAGAGCTTGCGTAGTTCGGGGCAGACGTTGCTCATTGTGGTGCTTCCAGCTTTACGGTGCGGCGTTCAAACCGGAGTTCGGGAGCTGGCTTCGGTCAGTCCGGACAGCATTGCGAGTCAGGCGGTGCGTCGCGAAGTGTGCGAGGCGGTGCTCAACTCCGGTGCGGTCACAGGTCTTGAAGTCAGCAGCAGTGACCGCGTTGGTCAGACCAGTTCGATTCAGTGTAGCGAGGCGTTGCACTTTGCGGTGTCCTTCCAGTCGCGGTGCAGGCTACAGCTCGTTGACGGCGTTGAGACGGAGTCGGTGAGCGCAGAGCTTGAGTTGTCCGAGGTGGACGTTGCTCAGTGTGGTGCCAACAGGACACCAGGCCTGTCGTGAGTGTCGGTCACAGCTCCCTGCCTCTGTAGCCACTGGAACAGTAGCAATTCACAAAGGCTGGTGAAGTCCACTGGTCCTGGGACTTCGGTCAGGGGGCAAGCTCTCTTCCAAGCTCGTAGAGATCTTTTTTAGCACAAGTTGAAAAGCAAAGGTAAAATTCACAAAGTCCTTTCTCCTCTCTAGGCAGCCAGGCAACCACTGCAGGCCAACCCCCCCAAGCATCACTTCAGCTTGGGAATAGTCTCTCCTCAGTTTCTTCAGGTTCCTTCTCCTCAGCAGAGGTTTCTTCTTGTCAGTTCCAGGAGCGATCTAATTTCATGGGCTCAGGGTCCCAATACTTATACCCCAAAATCCTTTGTTCTCTGAGGGGAGAGGGGCCTGTGCCAAGTTCAAGCCAGTTCTGAAGCACTCTGTTTACCAGACTTTTCCTTTCACAGCACAGGGCAGGCACATCAGACGCCCCACAGGAGGTGGATCCAGCATTGTGGAAGGCAAGTACAGGCCAGGAGCACTTTGTTGACAGTCTTCCTTCTCTTCTTTCAGTGTGCATGGCAGAGACATCAGACACACCACAGGGGGTGAAGCCAGCATTGTAGAGGGAAGGCCCAGCCCTATTCAGGTCCCAGGTGCAACTCCTCCCTCCCATCTTGGATGCAGATCTCCCTATTCACCACCGGGCAGCCCCAGCCTGTCTCCTGGAATTCCCCAGTGCTGTCACACACAAACCCAGACAAGGAATCCACAACCTAGCAGAGGCGGGCTCAAATGGTTAGGCAAGCAAATACCTACTTTCTAAAAGTGGTATTTGCAAACACAGAATATTAAAATAAACTTTACTAAAATATGTATTTTATTAGTCTGAGTCCAGGCATACTAAACTCGAATTTCTACCACGTTCTCTGAGTTTGCTAGGATTATAAACATGTAACAATCCAGCAGCGCATTCTAGCCTATGGAAAACAGGAAGCCTTGCAATAGTGAAAAACGAAAGTGGCTGTAATTCACTATTAGGACATGCCACACACATCAGGGCTTGTCCTACCTTATACTTACAACGTGCCCTGCCCTTGGGCCTACCATAGGGGTGTCTAATATGAAGACAAGGGAAGGTTTAGGGACTGGCAAGTGGGTGCACTTGCCCAGTCAGCATGACCGTACCAGACTGCACGCAGGCTCTGCAATGGCAGACCTTAGACACATTTTACAAGGCTGCTTCTGTGGGTGGCACAACCAGTGCTGCAAGCCCACTAGCAGCATTTGGATTTACACGCCCTGGTCACACTCAGTGCACTGTACTAGGGTCTGACAAGTAAACCAAATATCCAATCATGGAACCACTAATCAATACATCAATTTACAGTAGGGAGCACTCGCACTGTGGCACTGGACAGCAGTGGCACAGTGCCCAAAGCATATAACACCAGAAAAACACATGAGGCAACAGCAAAAATGGAAGGGAGATCCACACCAATGGTGCCAGGTCTAACAGTGTCATACTCCAACAATGTAGACCTCAATACCTTCCAGTTTCACAACTGTATGAGAGCAGTCAGCAACTGGATGGGTAAGCTTTGCCTTAAACTGAAGTTGGAGAAAACCGAGGTCGTTCTTTTTGGCAATACACCCCATTTTTGGAATCCAGCATGCTGGCCTATTGAGTTTGGAACCCTCCCCATCCCGGTCCAAAAAGCGAAGAATGTGGGCGTAGTCATTGACGAGAAATTGAATTTTAATAAGCATGTCTGCTCCGTCGTCTCCTCCAGTTTCAATACTCTGAGAATCATCAAGAAGATTCTCCCTTTTATTCCTCATGCCTCTAGAAAAACAGTTATTTCTTTACTAATCCATTTCAAACTGGATTACTGTAACTGTCTGTATGTTAAGCTCCAAAAACAGTACACAAGGAAAGTACAGAGCGTTCAGAATTCAGCAGCAAGGCTTATTCGTGATCTGCCCAAGTTTTATCCTGTTTCAGCCTCTATCAAGAAGATCCACTGGTTTTCAGTGGCTCACCGTATCAAATTCAAGGCATTTTGCCTTACTTACAAGGCCTTACATGACTCTGGTCCTAGATACCGTAAATAATCCTTTTTTTTTTAAAAAACCTTTATTTTGAGATTTTGAGCATACATACATCAAGAAAACCGTAGGTGCATCAACGTGTACACATTCCAATCATCTTCTAGACAGTTAATGTAGAAAAACAGGCAATCGTAGTGCAAATATTTTCATCATATCATAGTCAAAACAGTGGGCGTAGAGTGACAGGCAATTGTATTGCAAATATATTCACCATATTATCACTATGCATCATTCATGTAGTCTCCTATATAACCTTCCAGCAGCCAGTCTATACCTAGGGGTGCCCTCCGTCTATTGTTTTTTATGTAACACTAACATGGTCCTGCAACCTAGCCTCTACAAGGGGAGAAAACAGCTAATGTGCATTGTCTGTACAGCAGTAGCTTGAAGGCAGCGAGTACGTCCATATGTTTCCTAGTATTTCAGGAGGGAGCCGCTAGCATGTATCTATGTGGCTGTCCCGTCGGCAGCGGCATCATCACCCCCTAGTAAATAGCAATGTAATGGAGCCCAGATATCTGTGGGTCGTGATGCTATACCGTAAATAATCCTTCTCTTGGTACATACCCAATCGAGACCTACGATCAAAAAATACATTGACGGTCTCCTGCCCCAGATTGAAGAGACTCAAATGGAGGTGCAGCTTTTTCTCTTCTGAAACCTAGCTGCTAAGGATCAGTCTGCCCATAAATATCAAAGCAGCTCCCACTCTATTTAGTTTTAGAAAACTTGTAAAAACTTGGCTTTTCAACTTCTAGCCTTCTCTTGTTCCTGCTACACTGCAGTACCCAACTCAGCCCCAAGACACCCTCGGGTAATCGTGCGCTTTATACGTTTTATAACATAACCACCTGCCCCCACAACAAACACCAAATTGTATTTCCTCCCAGGGTGCTGTCCCAGTCAATCCAATTTAAGCCAAGCCTTGCCTGGCACTGAGCAGGTCCGATTCTAGCCGTACTTAGGGCCTAGCGGAACAACTAAAAAAATAAATAAAAAAAAAGTATTTAGTTTCTTGCTGAATTCAAGAAATGAGGAGGTGGATCTTCTATGTAGCAGTTGGTCAGTCCATATTTTAGGAGCGATGGAAGGAGAAGGCTCAACCACTGGATCTGGTTTTCTGTATTCGTGGGATTTGTCTAAGTATAAGTGCGGACAAGTGGAGGTGTCTGCAAGGTTTGTGAAAACAAATAAGACTGTTGAGGTATGATGGGCCAGTGTTATGTAGCGCCTTGAAAGTGTGGGTTAGGAGTTTGAATTGTGTTCCTTTGTGAATGGGGAGCCAGGGGAGCACCTTCAGGTGTGGAAGTGCGGCGTGGGTGGTTGAGAAGGATTCTGGCGGCTGAGTTATGAATGGTGCAGGTTTCAGGTGAGCATTTTGTTGATCCTGGCATACAGGGTGGCACCGTAGTCTAGCTTGCTTGCGACTAAAGCGTGTGTGACAGTTTTCAGGAAGTTGACTGGGAGCCATTTGAAAATCTTCACCAGCATCATGAGGGTATGGAATCAAGAGGCGCTGACAGCCCGGACTTGGGAGAACATGTTGAGTTTGCGGTTGATGACAATTTTGAGGTTACTGGCATGTGTGGTCGCAGTGCGTGTCTGTACTAGCTTTGCTGGCCACCAGGTTAAGTCCCAAAGTGAAGTGCTCTTTCCAAAGATAACAATTTTGGTCTGGTCGGTGCTCAGCTATGTACCTTGGGGAATGCTCATTCTGGTGGATACCCTATATAACTTAGATTACTCCCCAGATGTCAAGGTAGATCAGGAAATCATTTCATAGCAATGCTCCCAAGCCCCGCTAGATGGCACAGTGTAGCTCCACGCTTGACTCCACACTGCCCCAGAAAAGAGGAGCAGAGTGGTATATAAGCACCACCCTGGTGCCAGACATCTGTTTCTTGATTTTCCATTTCTGCACCTCTCGATCCAGAGGCGTAACAATTCTTTGGATCCAGTGTACCGAGCACTATCTTGGGACCTTTTCAGATATTTAAAAAGAGGTCACTCAACAAAACGGGGATGACATTCGACTGAACAGGGATGTGGGAGGTTAGTGAGGAATCTGTGGTTAGGGAGAGTATCTGCCAGAAAGTCAACATTGGTAGCCTGGAGGAACCATACCCTCGACAGGTGCAATGAATAGGACTGTCTTCCAGGCTCTGCCGCTCTCAGTCAGGAGGGATGACAATGCATTGTTGCAGGGGGTCACTTTGGTTTAAATCTGAGAGGGTGAGAAATCAAGAATCTCCGAAAGGTTTGTATGCACTATCCGTGGGCAGGGAATAGGGGTGGGTTGGGAATGCCTCATTTGTTATGCTACAACCAAGCATCCCAACTATGATATATAATAGAGTGGTGTAGGAGGCAACCGATAAGCAATGGAGTTTCATTGATCAGAACTTGGGTTCTAGGCCAATGGGTGAGGTCCCTTAGAACATACGAGGCAGACTCCTCTATGTCTCTCTCGTCACTACAGCCACATCTGGTGTATGGGATTCTATATAGTATGCAAAGAGAGTCTTACCACATTTGCATCATCTTATGCTGATAGTGGGTAACTTTATTTTCTCACTGGGTGATCTGGAGGCAGAGAGGGTGCTTCAGGCTTCTTGAACTTTAATTCTAAAGGTACACTAAAACCCTTCAAAGAGATTAAATAGGAATGTGGAATCTCCTAGACAGAGCACTATCTTTACCTTCAAATCCGGCATTGGGTAGAACATGAGCCGGGTAAAGAAGCGACCACTAGGGGAGTTGAAATGTTTAGAGAAACGTCTTCATCCACTATACTCTGCCAAGCACATAGTCCCTAAAATCACTCTCCTCAATTCCCCAGCAAACATGTTTAAGTTCTCTTTCAAGCCTCAATGGTAAAGGAACCTAAACTGGCACCCATGACACAGATTAATGGCACAAAATATTCCTACGAACCAACAATGTGCCATGGCGTCGGGAGACACTTTACAAGAGCATGTACACTGGCCTTTTATACCGGTGCTGCTCCACACAATCAGCCAGACAATCACTAATGCCCACTAGATTGGATGTGGTGGAGTGGGCTCTCACCTTTACATTCTGTTGTACTGTCCACAACTGTGGGAATAGTGTGACATGGGTGAAAAGAATATGAATAATCCAGTTGAATTACAATTGTTTATTGAAGCACAAGTAGAGAAGTATCAAGTATAACGACCGGCCAGAGCGACAGCAAGCTACAACTCCTCTAACCTATACCACATGCCACCATTCCAGGATGGAACATAAGTCATGGTGGCATGTGCTAGACTCATAAGTAAACACACAGCAATTAAAGTGACATATAAAATAAAAAGAACATGAGACCCAACACATCTTCCCCCTTAATATTTGGAACAAAATAACACAAGCTTAAAAGCATTAAAAGCAAATATATTAAAAAAAACATACAAAATTATACATAATCTTTGTACCTAATAGGTGGTTTTCTTACTCTAACATAAACTTTGATACCAGGTTTATCTTGTGTAACACCAGGACCATGATGTACAGAAATTGGCACACTTTGCTGTTCCACGCTAGAATTAACATGCAAATTCTGTTTTGACAATCTTTCCTTATTCCACCATTTACCATCCCTTAACTTCACAGACCTGCCCCTTACAGAAACAATTTGCTTGGGACATGAAAACTTGTAATTACCTTTGGTGATGTAACCAGGAAGCCTCGCTCTAACCCAATCACCTTCTTTGAAAACAGCTTGTCTCCTCCCCCTTATTGGTTCTTTGGTAACGTACTTTCCCTGAGCTATCTGACTATTAGCTTTTACTGAATCAGGATTAATTTTAGGCTCACTCAAATCACGCATCCAAGGTCTGACTAACTTGAAAGAGGCTGAACTTCCTTTTAATAAGGTAAAAGGAGAAACCTTAGTAACAGCATTGGGAGTGGTGCGTAATGCCCATAATAAATTGGAAAGTTCTTTCTTCCAATTTAAACCATTTACCATGGACAATTGAATATTATCCTTTATTATTCTATTACAACGCTCCACAAGACCATTGCTGCGAGGGTCGCCAGTGAAAAGAAGATGAATAATCCAGTTGAATTACAATTATTTATTGAAGCACAAGTAGATAAGTATCCAGTATAACGACCGGCCAGAGCGACAGCAAGCTACAACTCCTCTAACCTTTACCACATGCCACCATTCCAGGATGGAACATAAGTCATGGTGGCATGTGCTAGACTCATAAGTAAACACACAACAATTAAAGTGACATACTAAAATAAAAAGAACATGAGACCCAACAATGGTGTTTCTACCCTCTTCCAAATTTACAACCAAGACGTTGATAAATTGCCATTCTTTGCTCTGCTGGGCAGACCCACAGAAAGATAATCTATCCCCTGCACTCTTATGTAGGTAAAGCATATCTCACTTTTGGGGTGTGGGTATCCAGCTGAAGATGGCGGACACGTGAGGGAAGAGCTCCGCACCGGCCTGCCATTAATCCACCTAAAATAATGCAACTTCCAGCCCAGACACCCCGTGGTAGTTGGGCGGGCTTTGGAGAGGCTATGCCGTGGAGACTATTGTGACTTTGGGAGCCACCTTCGGCAGAGCTGCTGCATACGAGCTCGGAAGAGCTGATCGGCTCATGCGTGGGAAACTTGGCGTGTGGGGCATAGCCTGATGGGGTGTCACGGAGGGCCGCCCTGCATCTTCAACACTTAGAGGTGGGATAGCTGCCTGGCTTGCCTACCTGGTGCAGATACTGCTGAGCCTTGGGCGCCGCCTGGGGGACCACAGTGGATGGAGGGAGGGGGGGGGGGGGGGCCGCACACTGCCGAGCTCTGATGTGCCTCCGGCTTGGGAGCGGCCTGCGGACCTGCAGAACCTGGAGTGTGGAAGCCTTCAGGGCCCTGCCATGAGAAGAGACCTACAGAGACTGCAGAGACACTGCAGAGACTGATCAGCATACTCTCGGGGCCCAGATCAGGGCCTGGTGAACATTCGGCAGGACGAGGAGATGCGGTCAGCCCCCTGCCTCCAATAGCCCCTATATCTTGCGACCTTGGGGGCAGTGGGCTGCCAGAGTGGCCTGGCTGAACCTGGACTCTTGCTTGGGAGGCCCGGTGGCTGCGCTCTTGCGTGACGCCCTGGAGAGTGGGCTTGGGTAGATGGGCCCCAGCGGAGGGGAGCTGTGAACGTGGGGCCTCTGCAGGCCTACGGCGGTGCCCCTGAGGAGAACCCGGAGGTATGGAGAGGAAGTGCTGCGCACATGGGGGCTGCCGTCGCTAGACTAGTGTGGGCCCTGGGGCCTGACATATGGGTCCTGGCAGGGCCAGAGCGGACGACCAGACACGGACGCTGTGGGAGGCTCTGTACACGAGCCCTCTGTGCCTAGATGAGGCCTGGCAACGGCCAAGGGGGAAACTGTGGAGTGGCCTGATTCCCATGCTCTGTCACCCTCAGGGGGGGGGAGGGGCAAATACTGAGGGAGTGGCCAAGGACACTGTGGAGACGGGAGGCATTTGGGAATCTGGCGAGCCTTGTGGCAGGAGGAGTGTCTATGCTGAGGCGGTGGACCTCGGGCGGCCTGACTGTCGGTGGAGGCCCTCATGGTTGCTCCTTGAGGGGCTTGCAGACCACTCACAAGACAAAAGGTGGCCACACGGAGAGGGCATAATAGGCTGGGGCTTGGAGCCCGGACATAGCTGGAGACCACTGGTGGCAGGTGGGAGTGGAAGATGTTCCTTCCTCACTAATTATTTGGCACCTCCTGTTGGGAGCTACACAACGAAACACGGACTGGAAGCTACTTTGGCCTATGCGATGGGTAAGACTAGGGGCAAACAAATTGGAGCTGCCCCAGAATCAGGTGAGGATACACAGGTGTAAGCACAGGGCAGCCTGGAGACACAATCAGTGATGGATCCCATTCAACAGCAACTTTCCAAGATCCTGAAGGCCATCTCGGATATCAAAGCGACTCTGCACCGGGAAACAGCGTTTACAACACTGCCATTACATCGCATTACACTTACAACGTGGTCATTACAACGACCGCGTTGTTAGAACGCGATACCTTTACATCGCAAGTCATTAGATCGACTTGCTGTAGGGGCTGCACTAATCTAAGGAGTACTATAATTTACTATTCCAATTCCTTCCCTACTGTTGCGCACGATTGAGTTTAAACTTAATGAACGTTAGCAACTGTACAGATACAGATGAGATAACAAACTTGAATGTAAGTCCACGTGTGTATGAAAACATATGGATGTATGCTTTGGTATGGATAGGGTACAAACCTAGCTCAGGAGCCAAGGAGTACAGTGATTGTGAAGTTTCAGACTTCAAATAGTAGATTTATGCGACAAAAGAGATTTCTCGGATTACAAATGACCTGCTAAATTGCGACTCATTGACAATTACAAGCAAAATATTATTTATCGAAACATTCACTAATTCACGCAGGTCAAACCTGCCACAATTCCACAAAGGAAAAAAAAAAGCAGGATATTTCCTGGGACATGCGTATTTTGGTACAGCATAGAGAAAAATCTGAATGTCATTCCCTAAAATGTCAGAATAAGCAATAATTATTGTTGCTGATAAATTCCGAACACCTCAGTTATCAAATGCAATAATTATCACATCTGACACAGGCCACTTGTAATCAAGTCGTAAATGTTTTGTATCTTGTTTGACCTAGGTGGGTAGGCAAAGATAACTTGGCCTTAGCCTTCTAGATTGATCAGGAATGAACTACTTGACAGGATAACTAGTTGAATATGGATGTAAAGTTTGTGGATGTGAGGGCGTGGCCAAGGCGTCAAGATGGCGGTCGCACTTTGAGAGTGCTCCTGAACCCCCGTCCGTCATCCGCCTTCATCCGGGCTGCAACAGTGTCCCTTGCTGCCTCTCGCCTACCTGCCTGCCTCCTCGGTCACCAGCGCTCCTGGCACCTACATCGCCGGATGCCGCCGGCCGCTTCTGGAGTCTCCGCGGCTCCTCAGCCCCGGAGGGCCGGCGCTGCGACAAGATGGCGGCCCCCTGCCTGGTGATTTAATGGTTGCTGCCCTCATCCCTGGGCGTCCCGCGGCGATCCTCACGAGCTCCTGCGCTGCGGCGGAGCATCCGGTTGGCCCCTGGAGCTGCGGGGCTGACACTGCAGGCATTGTTCCTCTCCCCCGCTGAGGCGATGCCCAGCCCGGGTGCCGCGCAATATGGCGGCCCCCTGATGCGTCTCGATCTGCTGCTTGTGCCTCCCTCCTCCACGAGGCTTGCTTCCAGCCCTCCTTCCCTGAACCCACGATCACCGCGCTGGGGGAGTCTTACTCTGGATCGTGGCTGAGGAGGGCGAGACGAGGAGCAGACTTGGCACTGACTTTAGGGGCCCGAGGACTTCGCACCCCCCCCCCATCCCCCCTGTGACGCCTAGAAGCCTCGAGGTGGCGGCGGCCTGGGATCCGCCGTTCTGATGCTGGGTCTTCTGTCCTGCCCGAGCTAGCACAGTGAGCCTGCCTGCGCACGTCCCTGGCCCTGGCCGCCCGGTGGGGAGCCCTTAAGGAGAGGGAGACGGACGGGGGCCCCACCTCCCACGCTGGCCATAGCTTTGCCTCCCGCTGCTCCCCGCTTTCCTTCTTGGTGTCTGGCTGAGCCTTCAGACTGGGCCTTCCATGGACATTGTTGATGGGGGTCGGCCTTGAGGAACGGCTGGCCCCGCACTGCCAAACAGCCCGGCTCTTTACCTGACGGCCGGTGCTCAGACGCCCGGCCGCTCCCGACGCCCCCTCTCTGGTTGCCCCGAGCCGCGGGGTGCGCCTGCACCTGCTCTACACCCGCCAGCGGGCCTCCCACGCCTGGGGTCGAGCTGAGTGGAGTCACCGCGTCGGATCCTCCTTGGCCTAGCTCCTGCCTGCGGGGACGGCGAGACTGCGACCCTACACCCTGCCTGCTGGCGGAGACCTGGTGAGTCGGCATTTGGGGACCGGGGGTGCAGTGCGGCGAGGGGTTCGGCCACCGTGTCGGGTGGCGGGCGGAGTGGTGTGCGGTGTGATAAGTGGCTCCCCCCCCTTGCGGCCCCCCTCCCCCCTCCGGCGGGGTTTGCGAGGAGCCGCCTGCCTCCCCATTTCCCTGCACCGAGGAACCATCGTTCCTGGGCCCCCCTGGCTCCGTCCTCGAGGTCTCCACCTGGCCTCTCCTCCATCCTGCGTTTGGAGATGCCGGGGAGGGTGTGAGGCGGGGGTTTGCGATCACCTAGCCCACGCTACTGTGCGGCCGAGTAGCCTGTCTCTGAACTTCCTTTCCCACACTGGGACTAGGGATCCTCCGCACCATGGGCAAACCTCGTGTGCCTCCGGCCTCGAGCTCTGCGGCTCAGACGACCCTTGACCGGTTCGCCAAGGTGGACCGTGGAACTGGTGTTGACCCGGTGTCCAGCCTTGGCCCGGCTGGGGGAGACTTGGCAACTATCTTGCAGGCCATTTCGTCCTCCCAGGCGTCAGTTGAGACCAAGATAGGGGAGGTGAAAGTGGACGTCTCCCTTATCCGCCAGGACCTCCGTAAAGCCACGGAACGCCTAACCGAAGCGGAGTCCCGGATCTCCACTGTGGAGGACGATGTGTCCACCATTTAGAAGCACGTGGCCCGCCTCCAGTCGCAGACCGCTGACCTCCACCGCAGAGCTGAGGATGCTGAGAACAGAGAGCGCCGGAATAACCTACGCCTCCTGGGCTTTCCGGAGGGGGTTGAGCAGGCGGACGCGGCGTCCTTCCTCGAAGATTGGTTCCGCACCTGGATGCCCAAGGAGAAGCTCTCCCCGTGGTTCGCGATTGAACGCGCCCATCGTTCCCTGGCTCCCAAGCCACCACGGCCCTTCATCCTCCGGCTCCTTAACTTCCGTGACCAGGATGCCATCTTGAGAACAGCCAGGGAGTTGGGACAAATTCATCATCGGGACTCCAAGATAATGGTCTTTCCTGACTACACGAGGGAGGTCCAGTCCCAGCGCCGCTCATATTACGAGGTGAAGCAGAAGCTTAGGGCGATGAATCTCCACTACGGGCTCCTCTTCCCGGCCCGACTCAAGGTGGTCTTCCAGGGGCGAAGCCTCTTCTTCGATTCCCCGCAGGCGGCGTGGACTTGGGTCACGGAGGAGCGTCCCCTTCAAATGCAAATGGCCCGCTCCCCGCCTCGGAGGGCCACGGACCAACAAAGTAGTGCCGCACCCAAGCCTAGGTGGCGTAGAGCTAGATTCCGCAGGGGGGGTGCACGGGGGCACGCGGGGGGGTCCTGGTCGCCAGGCTTGCAAACCCAGCTGACCTCCCCCGCAGCGCAGCAACGTGACCCCGATCTGCCATCCTTGACTCCATCCCCGATTGACTTGCGCAGTGCCCCTGGACCCGCGGACACTCTTCTGCGTGCATTCTCGGACACTGATCTCTCCAGAAGCCCGATGCTCCGTGGCTCCGACGACGACTCAGACTCATGATCCAGGGCAACTCAGTCTTCAAGTATCTTGATTCGAGACCCGTGGCCCATGCCCATGTCTGACGAACCCTGAACCGAATACGGCCAGAACTTGCGACCTGCATCTGCTCTAGCTCCCTCGGCCTGGTGACCTGGGGCATGAACTCTCTCCTGTGGCACCCTGGAGGGGCAGGCCTGTCCCTAGACATGTCATCTGATGACATTTCTTGTTTGGCACTTTTGATCTGTATCCTGCACCATGGAGGGGGGTCCTCCCTATTGGTACCTTGGTCATAGTTCCTGCTCTAGCTAACCGTTTTAGATTAGCACCCATCCCCTGAGTGGGGTGTTTTCTGTTGTGGGGGGGGGGGCAGGGGGGGGGGGGAGTTCAACTCCGTGCTGAACCCTTCCTGTGATGCAAGCGGGACCCCCTCTGTCACTCGAGTGGCCTTGGCTTCGGCTTTGTCGGGAGGTGCCTCTGCCCTGGGGCTGTGCGACGCGTGGCAAGTCTGGAACCCTCTCAGGGTGCAATTCACCCACACATCGGCCGCCCACCACACCCAGTCCCGTATCGACCTTCTCTTCCTCCCGGCTACTGACTGCCACTTGGTCTCCGGAGTGACTATCTTTCCCCTGAGGGCCATCCAATCACTCCCCGGTCTCCCTCCGCCTTGGCTCGCCCCAAGTGGGCCCGCGAGCGGTGTGGCGCCTCAACGCCTGGTTCCTACAAGACCCGGAGCTGGTGGACTCGCTGGAGCAGGAACTGTCACACTACTTTTTGACTAACGAGGGATCAGTTCCGTCGCCTGGCACCCTGTGGGAGGCCGGCAAGGCCGTGATCCGTGGGGTGGCAAGGGGGTTCGTGCATGCTAAGCGTGCGGACCGGCTGACCCGTCTTGTTGAGCTGGAATCCAAGGCGAGGCGAATGGAGGAGGACCAGGCGCTCCTCGATCGCAGGGAACCCACTAGGCAACTTGCGCTGACCCGCGAGGAAATCCGACAGATCTCCCGGGACTCTGCCCAGATGTTGTGGCGCGGGTTTATGGATAGGGGGATAAAAATGGCAAGCTCCTCCACAATCTAGTCTCCTACCCCAAGGTTCATCGGGTCATTCTGGAGATCCGAGCGACGGATGGTTCCCTGCAGACTACGTTGAAGGCCATAGCAGGTGTCTTCGCCCACTTCTACACGACCCTCTATGCGAGACAGCCGGCCGGGGCCTCCCTGGCCTCCCTGCTGGAGGAGACGGGTGCCAGGCTACCCTCTCTGCCGCAGGAGTCCAGGGACTCCCTAGATCGGCCCTTCACCCTAGAGGAGGTGCTCGATGCCATTCCCCTCCTGCATTCTGGCAAGACGGCTGGCCCCGACGGATTCCCACAGGAATACTATGCCGCCTTTCGAGACACCCTTGCCCCCCACCTCTCGGCCCTCTTCTGTCATGTGGTAGATACCGGCTCCTTCCCCTCTGAATCAGATCTGGCCACGATTGTGGTCATCCCCAAATCCCACCCGCCCTCGACCGCCCGATCTCTCTCATCAACTCCGAAATCAAACTTTACGCCACCATCTTAGCCCAGAGACTCAAACCTCTCTTGTCGGATCTGGTCCATCCAGACCAATGTGGCTTCATGCCTGCCAGAGGCACCCGTCACTGTATCAGGCGCCTCCATTTGGCCCTGGCTCACCGTGCTTGACTCCCCCCCCTATCTGGCCCTCCTCTTCTTGGATTTCGAGAAGGCCTTCGACACGGTGGGCTGGGGCTACCTGCAGGATGTTCTGGCGGAAATGGGCTTTGGCCCGGTTTTCCGCCGTTTTGTCGGAGTTCTTTGCGCCGCCCCCCACGCCCGAGTGATAGTGAACGGGGTGCTCTCTGAGGCCTTCCCGATTCATAGAGGCACACGCCAGGGGTGTCCCCTTTCGGCCCTTTTATTCGCGCTTGCGATGGAGCCCCTGGCCGTCGTTATCCGTCATGACCCCCTCATCCGCGGTCGGGCGTGGAATGAAAGCCACGTCGATAAAATTGCCCTCTACGCTGATGACGTGGTTCTCTACCTGGCAGATCCAGCGACCTCGGGTCCAGGGAGCCTGCGGTCCCTAGCAGCCTTCCACCGGGTCTCAGGCCTCCGACTTAACGCCGCCAAGTCTACACTGGTCCCGCTCCACCCATCCAGAGACTGCTTCGACTGGAAGTCTGACATTCCTCTACGGCACCATTCAGTCAAATACCTTGGGATATGGGTAACCCTACTGCCAGAGCTTGAATGGGCGCTGAATGTCGCCACCCTGATTGCCCGAATGAAGGCCGATCCTCAAGCGATGGCAGACGCTCCCATTTAACCCCCTAGGAAGAAGCGCGTTGTTTAAAATGATGGTCCTCCCGCGCCTTCTTTACGTCCTGCAGAATACTTCCGTCCCCATCTCCCGCGCCTGGTTCCGTGAGCTGGATGGGCACCTGACCCGCTTTCTATGGAGAAGCGGTCGACCGTGCATGTCGCTGGCACGCACCCGTATCCCCCCATATGACGGGGGCCTGGGGGTGACTCATCTCTTCCTTTACTACATTGCCTCTAAGCTCCTCGTCATCCATGACTGGTACGCGGGCGGCTGGTCCGACCCAGCTTACCGGGTGGAGCTCGGGGAGATGGACTTCCCACAAATCCAGGCCCTCCTCTATGGCAGTCCCGGTGCCGCAATCCAAGGCACCCATCACGAGGTCGGTCTTTACGGCGTGGCGCGCCACTCTGCGCTACACGGACTGGGACCGCAAACTCACCAGGCAGACACCCCTGTGGCATGGCACCTGGCTCCGGGAGGTGGCGGCACTGAACGGCTTCCGCCGGTGGGACTTGGTGGGAGTTTCGGTCTTGGGGGACGTCTGGGTGGGGGACCACAACCGGGCCTTCACGGACCTACAACGGAATCATGCCCTTTCCCACACCCAACACTTTAGATACCTCCAGTTGCGCCACGTGCTCCAAACCCACCTGCCTTCCCCAACCCCCCTTCCGGAATTCAGTCCGCTAGAGGCCCAGGTGATGATGGGGCATCTGGGGTGGGGGGTGGCGGGGGAGGGGGGGGGGTCTCCCATATCTACCGCTCCTTACTTAATAATGGCCCCGCATCCCTAGACATGCTGCGCACTCGCTGGGAGGGATGGGTGGGACCCCTGGAGGAGGTGGACTGGAGGTATGCCTTTATGGCGCCCAGGACCCTGACCACCTCAGCCAAACTTCGGTTGGTCCAGGCTTACTATCTCCATGCGGCCTACCTCGCCCCTGACCGCCTCTACCGGGCCCGCCTGCGACCCACTCCAGACTGCGCAAGGTGTGGCTTTGCACCAGCAGACTTCTACCATGTGGTATGGCTCTGCCCTAGACTGGCACTGTTTTGGGGGGGGGGGTGGAATGGGAGCTAACGCGCGCCTGGGATGGGAGGTCCCTCACGAGCCGACTCGACTCCTCTTGGGGGTCTTAGATGGTCTAGATGGCTCCGGGGCGGATAAGCACCTCCTTGGGGCGGCGCGGGCAGTGGCCAAAAGAGACATAGCAAACCATTGGTCGCGGCCTGAACAGCCTACTGTGGGGAAGTGGAGGAGAGGGGTCGACTGGTGCGGCACCCAGGAGGAGGTTCGGTTTGAAGCTGAAGGGGCATCGGACCTGTTTCACAAGATCTGGGGGAAATGGTTTAATCGAATACCACCATGATTAAAGCTCTATTGTCTGTTCGCTGTCCTTATCTTAACCCTGTAACCCAGAGTATGGACTGGCATGTAAAGACCCGCCTTCCACGATTCTCATGTAATATTCTGCTGTGTGATTTGATTGAGCTACACCCAATGAACTTTGTCTATTGTTTCAAATTCCAAATAAAGTTGATTATCAAAAAAAAAGTTTGTGGATGTGCTAAAGGATTTCTAAATGTGAACTTCCTTTTATCTGTAGCCAGTAAATTTCAAGCTATGTAGAGACTGTTGTTGGGATGTTTTTTTTCTTATTATTATTTAAAAAAATTATGTAGGCTTGTATAGGTGCCATTGCAATTATAGAAAGTCCAATTTATCATAGAAAGCACTAATGTGATTTTTTGGTGGACATGATGGAGCAGCAAGATTTATCAGGAGCATTTCTTGGAAAGAACAGCTCACTATCAAACAACACACCCGAGTTCCAGACTTTCTCTATGGAAGGTGGAGAGCTGTCCAATTATTCTGATGAGACCAGAAGAAGAGGGACGCGGTTTGTAGGCCCAATAAGAGGTTCCCAATTTTTTCCCAAACAGCTTTTCTTCATCCAGTGCTGAATCGGTGAAATACATTGAGTCACAAAAGAAGATCTCCAGATGCATCTTTAAGCTTCAGATGGGTCTGAAGAGCAATGTTATACATGTGTGGGTCTGAAAAGACGTGGGCGGCTGGTGTAATTTAATTAATGAGTGGTGTTGGTGTCAGTGAGATATCTCATGTTGGACTTTCTGGCAAGAAGCACTTTTTGGCAACCCAACAGAAATCCCATCTTGTGCAATTCTGAAAGAAAGAACCAAACCAGGTGAGTGACTTTTCAGTAATGCCTGCAGGGGTTGTCAGTCTTCTATGCAGCATATTATGATCAATGATATTAAACGCAGCTGAGTATTGCCTTAGCTGCTCATGTTGAGTAATTATTTCCTTTCATAACTGCAGACTCTGCTCATGTTCAGGACAGGCGCCAGAATTTTTAAATCAAGAATTGCAGATGGGTGACCACTGCTTCAACTGGTTCTGCAATACAGGGTAAATTTGAGAGAGGCCAGAACTTGGAAAAGTTCTTAAACACACCTCAGGAGTATTTCAGTAGTGAAGTCAATATTGTGGGCCTAAGGCTTTGGTATAGGTCTTTACTGTCTGGTTCATAGACAGGGGTGAACGCAGAGTCCAAGTTTAGCACTGGTGTATCAGTAGGTTTGGATTCTCAGTAAAAAGAGCATTGCCATATTTGCTCCAGGAAGTCCATTTTTCTAGTGAATATAAGTTATGATTGTAAAAGAGATCTTTTAAATGGATAAGATACTTGAAGAGCTAAGTGACACCGTCTCCTTATAGAAGAGTTCTTTGGTGATGACCTTAACTTCATCAATGCAAGATTTAAAGTATTCCTTTTTTACAACCAGACACAGACTACTTTATAGTTCAGTGAGTCTGAGAGGGAAGCAAATATTCTAAGACGTTTGGTTTGTTTCAGCATTTCGCTAGCACCCTGTCATAACATTTCATCTATCTCAAATTTCAATGAACCATTTATTACCTTTCAAAGGACTTGGCTTGTTGGTGATGATGGTGCATCTTATAGGATAGTCAAACTTATGGATTTAGAAACACAAGGACAATGGTAGTATTTTACAGATGAGGATAATTCACAGCTAGAAGTGTTTGCTTGTGTGAAAGTGCAAGGGTGGGTTCTATGTATTTGTTTTTATTTAGATTTCTTTATGTGCAGGAGTGATTATGTTCACATGGTGGCTTGGGTACTCTTCAGATTTTACCATTCATGATGAGAACTAGGACATTACTTGACTAGGAGATGCAGTAATTCATTCAGATGGAGATATTACATCAAGAAAATACCAAGTTGAAACTGTGATCTCCCGCATTAGTTGGCTTGTCAGCCATTTGGGTGAAACTGGGTCATCCAGGTCTTTAACAATGCAGTGGCTTTGGTAGATACACGTATCTACGGCCCAGATGATCATCTCTCTTATGATGAAAGCCTATTTTAAGATCGAAGGAATATGATGGGTAAAATTAAGGTGCACCTATTGAAGAACCTTTTTCAGGTGAGTAATAAATTAAAGCACAGATAATTGTATTGCCTGCTCTGGGTGTGTGTTAAGTCAACAGACTTACAAAAGAGGTATAAGATTAACTTTGGAAAAGTCAAACTGAGTAAGCAGTGACTACTCTGCCATCCCACCAAAAAATATTGTAATTTTAAAGTAGGACAGCAAAAATATTCAATGTTAAGGCATTGTTAGCCATGCCTTAGTAAAGATCAGCTGATAAAAGGTATAATGTGAAATCAGGTTGTGGAATGCCTGTTGGTTCGGTCTCCTTTAGTGAGGGGCCTTAGTTAACTACAGAGTTACTGACATGAAAAATAGGCAGGAGTGGGTGTAGCTGGTAGGATAAAGACAACATTTGGAGAGCTCTCGAAGATTAGAAAATCGATTTATCATACAACTCATCTATAACCGGCTCCGGTGGAAAATCCCTCTGGTTACCAAGATCAGATATGCTTTGAGCAGTCGCCAAGGTTAAAGGGATAGTACAGGCTCCAAGAGCACAGAACAAAACTAATCCTCATTGCAATCCTTATTCCCAAAATTGTTTTATAACTGATTTAACAGTTACTTAAGTGATTAACTGTCACCTTCAAGGATATCTAGGTACTAGGAAACAACTGATCAACTTGGACACAAAAGGATTTAATGAAGAAACAACCTTTTTTCTATAGCTTTTCAAAATCTGAGAAGAATTTTTAAATGGCGTAACTCTCCAGATGTTTATTCTAGGGTTTGGCTCCCAAGTAAACAGGAAACCAAAACTCGGAAAGGGATACTTATAGTTTGGAGGGGGGTGATTTTAATATTAAGTTATGTGGCAGTAATGGTCCTGCTCCATGTGGAGACAAGGAAAAAGACGGCGGGGGCTGAATTTTCAACATACATCAGTTAGAGATGCTATTAATAAGATCATGATAGCTAAGAATAGTCTATCCTTGGATCTAATTGACACTAAATTGGGAAATTAGGTTGTCTCCTCTTGTTTGAGTTACCATAATCCTCCGCTTTTGTTATTTGACCCGCATCTGGAGTATAGTGTAGGGACTCTAACTCTTGCAACAAATGTTTAAGGATGAAATGGGTTTTTCTGGAGGAGGGGCCTTTTTTTGGTGAATTTGGTCAAGAGCAATTGGAAATGTTTCTTAGTTCAGACATCTGTGGTGGAATCCCCGAGGCTATTTTAGATCTATTCATTGCCTTGGCTGCAAGATAACCAATGCCTATCAAGTGCCCAGTACAGATTCCGTCCAGGAGAAGGCATAGTTGAGCATTGTCTGAACTAACAATTGATCACTGGCAAAAATGTCAAAGCTAGGAGGGGTACCATTCACCATGAGTTCATGGACCTCTCATCTGCCTTTGATTTGGTCAATATGGGGGAAGTTGTTGGATGGGATGGCCAAGTTGGGAATTGATCAAGGCTTAATTGGACTTTTAAAAAGACTGCTTTGAATGACAAATGCCATGCCTAAATGGAAAATACTGCGTAGTTGGAATAAGCTCAACGCTACCGACCTGCCAGCCATTCTATTGCACTCAGACTACCTTTCATCTGGGAAGTGTAATTTGGAGACAGAGTGCCACCCTATTGTCAAAACCCAAGGAAGGCATTGAGGTTGGGGCACCGGCTCATAATATGAGAATGGCGGACAAGGGTAAGGGGACACCTTGGTTCAATACTACACTCAGGGAACTAAAACAATCACTCCATCAGTGCGAGAGAGCCTGGCGTAAATCATATGAACCCAGTGCACATGCAGCCTATGTATCAAAGTTTGCCGCATATAAAAAAGCCATCCTGTTGCGGAAGGCCAAATTTTATGAGGCTATGATTGCGGAGGCTGCTAACCCGCAGAAAGAGATGTTTAGGATCTTAAATGAGTTAAGGAAGGATAGGCTGCAAAAATCTACCGTTAGTCAAAAGGATTGCCATGATTTTCAATCCTTCTTCCTGGGAAAGATAAAGGATTTGATGACAGAAGTCCATCACACCCCGATCCTTCCCTGCTCAATTGAGCCTATCACCCCTCCCCCCATGTTGGCTAATTTACAGACTACCTTGCCTTTACTCACCAAGGAGCTTCTGACGACCTTAGCTGGGCAAGTGAAATCGGGTTCTCCAGCTGACCCCTGTCCATCCAACATTTTTAAGATGGCATTGCCCGGTATTGAGGACAAGGTGCTCTCCCTCCTGAATCGCTCCTTGGAAACAGGACTTGTTCCCTCCAATTGTAAGGAGGCCCGGGTGATTCCGCTCTTAAACAAACCGGGTGCTGACGCTAAGAATCTAAACAACTTTAGGCCGATTTCGCAGCTGTCTTTTTTTAGCAAAAATACTAGAACAGCACGTCTTACAATCCCTTTCCCGCCATCTGGAAACTAACCATCTTCTCGAGTTTAATCAGGCTGGGTTCAGAGCTCATCACAGCACGGAATTGGTTATGCTCCTCGTGCTAGATGATTTGAGACTCAGGGCAGACAGAAAAGTGCTGTGTGCTCTGGTATTACTGGACCTATCTGTGGCATTTGACACGGTAAATCATGGCCAATTACTATTGTGGATCTAGGAATTCAGGGCACAGCTCTTGACCTCCTTCCTTAGAGACCGCTCCCAGCGAGTCCAACTAGCGGATCTTGTGTCCCATCCAGCCACTCTGGCATGTGGAGTGCCTCGGGGTTCAGCATGATCACCTCTGCTTTTCAATGCTTATTTGCAGCCCTTGATTGCAGCACTGAACCAGATGGAGTGCAGGGTTTACAACTATGCCAACGCCACTCAAATTCTGATACAGATTGACCATTCACCTACGGCTCACTTAAGAATGCAGGACATTCTCAAATTTACCATCAACTGGATGTTGGTCAATTCATGAAAAAGAAACCCTGACAAAACGGAGGTTTTGGCAGTTACCACAGCCTCAAACCCCTGGTATGATCTGTTCTGGCCTCCAGAACTTGGGCCTTTTCCTGAACCAGTCGCGGCTGTAAAAAGTCTTGGCATCAAAATTGATGCTTTGCTATCTTTGACACAACAGGTGTCGGCTGTGGTAGGAACCAGTGTTGGTCTAATGCGACAGCTGCGAAAACTGTCCCTACTGTTGTCCTTTGCTACCCTTAGACTGGCGGTCTCAGCAGTGATTCTGTCGCGTCTGGATTATGGCAACTCTTTGTACTATGGTCTACCAAAAAAACTATTGGCCAGGCTCCAGGTTGTCATGAATGACGCGGCTAGATTAATTTTCAAAAAACCTAGACATACACATGCCACGCCCCTACTTCGGGATCTACATTGGCTCCAGATCACACAGAGAATCAAATTTAAAAGCCTCTGTATTGCGCATAAAGCCATTCATGGCTTAGCCCCCAGTTACATCAAGGACCGATTGACCAACTACACTCCGAGCAGGATGCTTTGTTTAGCTGATACATGTCGCTTGGTTTGCCCCCGGTTTAATCTCTCGTCCATGGGTGGAAGAGCTTTCTCGACCACAATTCCCCAGGCATGGAACAGCCTCCCAGGAAACCTACGCAAGGAAACGAATCTCCTTCCATTTAGAAAGAAGCTGAAGACTGTGCTTTTCCTAGAGACACGGGGGACTCTCTGAGCAGCCCACTTTCATCTCACCGGGCGCAGGGCTTCCGCTGACAGCGCTTAGAGACCTCTGGGTGATAATGCGCTCTACAAATTAATAACATAACATAACTTTGGGACACTACTAGAAGGGTTAGGTATGGTGAGAAAGGCACTTACTCATAGCATTCGTCCCATTTAGGAGTAAGGCAAGGATGCATGATGGATCTGCTCTTGTTCATCAGTCAAGCTTACCCTTACGTGGATGATTAGCTAATTGTCTCTCTTCCTTTTTCTAAGGCAGCGGAGGAGGTGAAACAATTCTGCAGTCTTCTGGAAGATTTTGGGTTTCTAATCAACCTCAAAAAGTCCTCTTTGCAACCCACCCAGCCACTGAAGTTCATCGGGCCCTCTTCAAGATGGATCTGGGGATGGCATTCCTTACTCCAGAGAGACAGTTGTCCCTAATCCAACACCTCTCCTGAGTTTTATCCCACGCTCATGTTGCTGCACATCTCTGGCTGCGCAGTCAGTAGGAGATGGCCTCCACTCTGCAGATGAGTAATACTATTGCAAAAAGGGCATTATGCCGCATGATTTGGCTTTTCTTGATGCATACTTTTATCAAACCTGCCGCATAATCAACCCCTCCCCTGTCGCATAATTCCAATAGGCCTGGTCTAAAGTTCCTTTTCTCCACTCTATCTCAGTGGGTGAAGTGTGCCATCCTGGCGAACACCCATTACAACTATGCAAGCGCATCGCAGGTGCATTACATCGCACATTTCACATCGCGGAAATGTTTACAACGCATGCTGTTACATCGCGCATGCTTACATCGCGGAAATGTTTACAGCGCATTTATTATTACAGCGCACATTTCACACATTCGGAATCACTGATGATACGCAAAGTAGCAGACATCTGAATGGCTTCAAAACATGTAGCAGCTTTTCAAGCTGCACCGCAGACAACAATAACTGCCAGCAATAGAAGTTTTTATAATGCACTAACAGCATAACTATGTTATCTAAAACAGTAACAACCTTCTCACTGAATCTCTGGTCGGCTATCAGAAGAAACGCCTGGCTGACAAACAGGCAGTGACTGAGACGCCTTTATGTTTAAGTTTAGTAGAACAAAGCGCTTTAACTTCAAACGAGCACACAATACCGAAGCCTTCCACAAAAGCCAGCACCCTTAATGATGTAGCTTTCTAGGTTTATGTTTAAAGATAAGTTAAGTAGCTAGATTACTGTCCATTTAAACATTCAGCAAATAACTTAAAAACATGCCATATTAATTAAAAAGATTATAACGCCCATAACTGTAACAGCAGATCATCTCATGCCAACTACATTAGACTTTAAAATAAAAAGACACCCAAGAGATGCTACATCAGTATGTTGCAAGCCCATCAATATTGAAAAGCATTCAAGTCAGACATAACACCATCATTTTCCTTCAAAGCGTGACAATACAAGCTGGTGGGTTTCTGAAAATGTGCCCACTACTCAAGCAAATGACCTAGATGATTGGGAATTATGACCAATTACAAACCTCCCTCTATACCCAAGTAACTTCCGAGAACTTGCAAGTCTATGTAGCACAAGGCTCAAACTAGAGGCCTATTCTCAAAGGTATATTGGGCTGCAAACTAAAGGGCGGCATTTACCTCGGTTATGCCTTCCAGCAACGTACAAAGGGATTTCTGGCAAGCTTAAGCCCGTTTACAGTGACATAGATCTCCATACCCTGTAGATCCCACTCAAGGGGTGGAATTGAGGGCGCTCCAGGGCATGGCTAGCTTTGCCAGTTTTTGAATGCAAACAAACAAGTATGTTGTGGGCACCCACAAGCTGCTTTCACTAGTCTTTGCAGATAGAGTTGTATTTGTTCTTCAGCCTAGTGATGGAGCCAGTAACCGTTTCCAGGGTGGGAAGGGACATCAATCCCCCCCCCCTATATTTGGTGGCAGTGTACATGATGGGGGTTTCCATGAAAACGAAGCAAATCGCAGCTTTTTTATGTGGATTCATGGAGGAGATTACAAATTTATAAAAAAAATATAGATAGAACAACTACTTTTGGACATAGATTTAACAAAAATCAGAGTTTAATTTTAGTATTTTATTTTGTTTAGGCCAAATTTAGCAATAATCAACACAATATTTTATCCGGTAGAAAAGAAAGATAGTTCTTTAACAGCAGTTTACATAAGAGGCTTATTTTCCAAATATTCATTCATTTTCACTGCAGAGTGACTAAAAGTGTACTGTAAGAGGTCGCATAGCAGCAATAGACAATGAGACAAAAGTCTTCGGGCCATATGTATCAATCAAGAATGCAATTTTGCCAAATGGTACGTATTAAGGCAAAATAAGGAATCGCAAAACTTGCGATTCCTTATTTGCGATTACATTTAAGGAATCGCAAATTTTGCGATTCCTTAAATGCAATGTAAGAAGCACCAAAAAAGTGCAATTTGGCCTTAAGGGATCGCAACTTACCACCGACAGTTGGTGGTAATTTGCGATTTCTTTGAAAAATGCACTTTTTTGCATTTTTCATAGTGCAATGTGAAGCACATACATGCCCTTAGGGCATGTATGTGCGCCACATGTGTACCCATGCTTATTTCAGGGGTGCATCAGGGTGTCCTTTCGACACCCCTGCACCCTTGAAATTATTCTCAATTTGTGATTCTCAAATTGCAAATCCCAAATTGAGAATAACTTCCCATTCATTCCTATGGGCCTCCTGGCCCATAGAAATGAATGGGAAAGTATTCCTTAATTGTGATTCGCAATTTGCTAATCGCAATTAAGGAATATTAAGAAATCGCTAAAAAATTACGATTTTTTTTACATACATCCCTATTTGCAATTCTCAAATAGCGATTTCTAAAAAAAAAAAATCGCTATTTGAGAATTGCAAATCAGGATGTTGATACATATGGCCCATAGTTCCCAAACAGCACATAAAATAAGTGTTTCTTGGCTACTGTCCATTGCGATCTACTTTTCAACATAGCCTTTAAACAAAACCCGCATTTGAAGGTTTAGCTTCTTTCAGAAAATTATTTATGAATTTCAGTCTAATTAAATCTGTCTCAAATTTAAGACCTTGTATAAGCAGTTCCACTCAAATTCCCTCGATAATAAACGAGGAAGGGGGTACAACTTTTGAGAAATATTTCCACTTGAGTTGCTTGAAATTTGGTAACTGCTCTAAAACCAGAAAAAGAGCCATACAAAGGAATAAGATTTTGTTCCGCCTGTAAACTGAGTAATGGCATGAGGGGTAACACCCCATATACCCAACAAAATCTCCATAAACCATTAGTGAAACTATTAGCACTGTGTGCTGTCAAATCCCTAAAAAGACTTGGCGCCCAGTTTATTTGTTTGCACCTCATTCAAGTAGTTGTTCCGTTCCAGTACAGAAAGCTTAGCATTACCCAACAACTGGTACCTCCAAATACCAAAATATGAGTTTTTGGGTACAATTTCTTAAACAATTAGCTTCACAACAATTGCCAAGTAAATAATGCTGTTGCTGCAGATCAACAGCCGTTTGGTTTAATAACAGCAGATAATCTGTTTTAATGGCTGGCTATAATAAGCCATTACCAAAAGTGGAAAGCATTAAGACATCCGATCAAACCCATTCGCATCCAAAATATTAATTTCAATAAAATGATAAACCTACATTTTACATAAGAAACAAGGGTTTAACAACCGACGAACCTATTTAAGCGTTCATTATGAACCTGTGGTAGGACAGTTGTAATATGCGTGATATGCGTTGTAATGACGTGCACTTTGAGTGTGTGCGATGTAATGTACTTGGCCATAGGAAACACTGCATTTGCGTTGCAACGCTGTGCGTTGTGAAAATGGCCGGTGTAACGGTGTTTTCGAAGTATTACACGCGTGGTAAAGCACGCGTTGGAATGGAGTGCGATGTACTAACATACGAACATACATCCTTTCCTATAAGACTGCTCACCATTCTCTCCAGGGTCAGCCTACAAGAAGTATGTCCTCCTCCTGGGCAATGTTTAAGAGGGCTTCTCTCCGAAATATTCATAATGCAGCAACATGGGCTTCTCCCAACATGTTTGTCTAACATTAACAGCCTCAGTTGGAAATGGCTGCATCATCGGACTTTAGTTCACATGTTTTATCAGCCGTATATAATCTGTGAATGGTGCTATTTTAGCATTAAAAATTCGAGTGTGTTGCATCATTCCATGTTTATGTGTGAATCAATCACCATGTGCTTGGGTATGGGCTCACGAGTCAGGGAATGAGACGGGAAGAAGGAAGAGAAGGTAACGCCTTGTAACTTACCAGTCATCTTCATTACTCCGAGTTCAGGTCTTCCTGTTCCATTCGTACGCCCGTCCCTCGCTCTTGTGTCTGGTTTCTGGTGATTGTTTCTTTTTTTTTGTGGCTTCTATGGTGTTCTCAGCATGTCTACATGAGATACTTCCTCTTTTATGCAGGTCGGGTAGTTTGGTGCAATATTGGGGAAAGTTTTATATCTCAGCTAGGTGACCGGTTCTGTGGAGCAGGAGAAATGCTCGTTTTAACAGTGGTGGCTCTTCTGCAATGGCGGAGGAGCATCGCCCCACTGCTTGGCTCAGAGCCAGCAAATAAGAAACAAAACGATGTTGTAGAATAGTTTTATTTTTTATTGCCAGGTGTCAGCCAGCGCAGTAAGGAGGGGCGGGCTGAGGTTTGGGTGGTGGAGAGGAGTGCTACGTTTGCATATGTGTTTTGGCGGCCATCTCAGGCTGACCAAAACATACATGCACACTTCGGTTTCTCCATTGAGCAGCCGGGCTGGAGAAACCCCACAGACTCCCAGACATGAGCAGAGTGTTTTTCAGCCCATTCAGGCCAATCCCTGCACTGCTCTCCAAGAGAGAGCAGTGCAGGGATTGGATGGGAGTCGGTGGCTGAGGGGGAAGAGGAAGCGCAACGCGGGAGGCGAGGAGGCCGTCGGCTTCAGTTTCGGTTTTTTAATATTAATATTTTATTACTGACCCACAGTTCCCTCCAACCACCCACCACCCTTTGTTTGAGGCAGCCGCCACTGTGCATTAAGGAATGAGTCTGCCCGCTTCCTACGCAGGAGGCCCCCATAGGAGGGCAGCCACCTTAGTGCCACATGAATGCACAAACCCCAGTCTAGCATTTGGACCCGCTCAGGGTCTGGCGATTGCTAACTACATCATTTTCGGCGCGCCAGTGGGCAGAGAAGCAGGTATACAGACCTCCCCCATCCATCTGGCGATCCCTTTGCGTGCCCAGACTTCACGTCGTTTTGTCCCCCACTGGACACACTGTCCAGCCGTGTCATGCCCCGGCAGTCCGGAGGTACCGCAGGCATCGGGTTAGTCTTGGTGAGTTTATGAAGGCTTGTAAACCCTTGTTAGGCCACAGTGCGCTGGGGGCAGGTGCCACACTACTGTGTCAGGAGTCCGTATTTTGTTAATTTCAGCACACGATGGACAAGTTGCCCTTAGTGCTATTTAGTGGGGGTTTGGGGCTGTCTTGCTGTGCCCGGACCCCAGAATGAGAGGGGTCAGGTATGTTTCTGGCACCTCCACACGGGGCTGATGGTACGGAGGGCCTGAGGGGAGGCCGGGAGGTGACTGCTGGCTGCCACGTGCATGTATGTGAAGGTGACGGAAGGGGGGATGGGGCAAGTTTGAGCATGGTCTGTCTGGTTAGTTTTCTGGGCTGGTTTGAGCCGAGTGACAAGGTTTGTTTGAGTTCATGGTTGCTATTTGGATTGTTTATACCATTTGGCCACCATGAGGAGGGTAACGGTAAAGTATGCCATTTCGGAAATGGGGTTGACTGAGCTCACCTGGTGCTTTAGGGCTCAGTTTGTGGTTCGACAGGCCCCCAGTTTTTAGGTCGAGCAGACGTACTCTCAATGCGTGAGCATTGAGAGAGTCTGCTTCAGACCTAATGTTGCCCGTTATTGGGAATGTGGGACACCAATCTGACACGAGCGTTTCCATCGCAGTTTTCACCGCGGGAGCGCGCCTGACCCGCGCAGAGTACCCGCGCATGCGCAGAGTAACTCACAGCCCACAGGCACACGGCACACATACAGGCAAACGGCACACAGACATTCGCTCACACACACAACCCCCTCCCCCACAGTCACACACACGCACTCTAAGACACATACACACACGCACACACACACACATACACAGCCCGCCCGCCCCCCCCCGCCCGCACTCGCACATGCACATGCTCCCCCCCCCCCTCAGCAACCCACTCACCGGCTTCCTTCGTGCGGCGGCTCTCCTCAGCTGCAGGGCCCGGCAGCAGGACTCTTCTTCCCTCCTTCGGCACCGGGGCGCAGGGTAGGCTCCTGCCTGCTCCAGTGCTCCCCTCCAAACACGGCTCCAATCGCGGCTCTTCCGTGGGAGGCGGGGTAGGCTCCCGCCCTCCTACTTCCGGTTTCCTGTTGTCGCGCCGGCCTGCCTGACTTCCTGGTCGCAGGCCGGCAGAGTGACGGCGGTGATTTGCGGTATTTAGTTATTTATGCATTGTTATATAGCGCGGACTTTACCCGAAGGCGGTATTTATTTATTTATGTATTTATATATAGCGCGGACTTTACCCGAAGGCGGTATTTATTTATTCATGTATTTATGCATTGTTTTATAGCGCGGACTTTACCCGAAGGCGGTATTTATTTATTTATGTATTTATATATAGCGCGGACTTTACCCGAAGGCGGTATTTATTTATTCATGTATTTATGCATTTGTATATAGCGCGGACTTTACCCGAAGGCGTCAGAGCGCTTCACATTAGGAACAGAAATGAAACATAATGAGAAACATTACAAAAGAACAGGTTGCAAAAACATACGTTACTTACATAAGGTAATAGTGACAATTGTGAGCAAAAAGTAGATGGTTTCAAAAATTGCAGGTAGATGCTGTTTTGTGGTGTCTGTTCGTTTTCGTCGTTGTTTTTAATTAACAAGTCGCATATGTTCTACTTGCTCGCTTTGCCTGTGGTCCAATTCAAGGGGAAATCGGTTTTCAAAAATGTATATGCTGTAACCGAGTTTGCCACATGTTGCATGACACACAGATGCAGACAAAATACATGAGGTAGTAAAAACTATAAGCAACCAAAAATACATAAGGTAGTAAAGGTAATAGAAACAATGGTGAGCAAACAAAATACTTGAGTAAAAATTGTGAGCAACCAAAATACATTAGGTAGTCAAAAGTGCACAAGAGGAAAAATTGTGAGCAACCACAATACATGAGGTAGTAAAGGTAATAGTGACAATCGTGAGCAAACAAAATACTTGAGTAAAAATTGTGAGCAACCAAAATACATGAGGTAGTCAAAAGTGCACAAGAGGAAATGAAAGTGACAAGTGTGCAGTTCTAAGAGAAAACAGAGTATAATTAAAGGTATAGTCCTGCAATAAGTGCTAGACACTCAGGCTCAGGAACAAGCGTTACATGGGCAAGGTGGCACTTGTGCAAGTATCAAAGGTAAAGACATGTGAGAGGTAGCAGCCGTGTGTTGCAAGGGCAGAGTGGTGTGTGCATGTTACAAAAGGGCACCGAACACCAGTACATGAAAATACTGCAAAAAGGCAGACCCTCCAATCACAGGCATACACTGGGAAGGCACTTCCATGGTCATGGAAAGTAGAAATTATCAGTAGTGGGAAGTCTTACTCACAAATAGCAAGAGGATGTGAATTACTTTTGGAGGTGTCTCTGGAGGAGGAGAACTTTGAGGTCCCTTTTGAAGGCCTGGGAGGAGGCAGTGGTCCGGAGCTTTTTTTTGTCCTCTCGCGGTTTGTAAATACAAAACATATTGCATTACAAATGCTATAGGTATCACATTTGCGAAAGTTATAACTATTGGCATTGTAAATGACGAAGCTATTAATTTAGCTATTTAAAAAAAAAAACATAAATAAAAACTTTGCCATTTACAATACCAATAGCTCAAACTTTCCTAATGCGAGACCTATTGCATTGCAAATGCTTGTTGTTTTTTTGTGTCCCCAAATGCCGCTTTGCAATCCTTTGTTTTGTATGCTCGATGACTGTATTAGGCCAACGGCTTTTGAGTGACTACTCCTTCTCTGCTCCCCTTGCTGCTCTGACTTAACTCTACTGGTGACTGCGCTGAAATGTCCGATTATTGTTTACCCTTTGACTCGAAGCGTCAGAAGGAAGAGTTGTGTGGTGCAGGCTATGGCTGAGGAGGAATGAGGTAGAGAAGGTGGAAGAGAGAACAGCACAAGAGTAAGTATTTACACTTTGAGGCTGTGAATACTTTAATTATTTGTGGTTTAGAAAATTGAACTATCCGACCCCTTCTTGGTCATAGGACGCTGGTAGATGTTAAATTGCAATGTTCCTGCTCTGGCCCTCGGGTGAATCCTGCAGTCCAAAAGGGAGCGTTTAATAGCTTAATGATGAATGAGCTCTAAGTCCGTGCGCTGTAACCCCAGAGGCTGGCTGTGATGGGTGCAGGATGGGGGCAGGGCCTTGATACATAGAACAGGGAGGAATCTTAGAGCAGAAAGAAGAAGAAAAAACAGTGCCCATCCCACTGAATTTAGAAAGCTAGAGTAACAAACAATAATGTTGTTGGCGGAGAGCGAGGCTTGACGCTTTGTCTGAGTCATCCGGCCCCTTATGAGACCGTGGGTTGGGTCTCGACGGCTAAACTTTGCTGTGTGGATGGGGTGAGGGGTCTTAGCGCTGGCATCCTGGCGTAGTATTTGAAGTGTCGTTCAGGGTCGGCGCTAGGCATTGGCAGTGTGGGCAGCTGCCCAGGGCCTCGCGCTCAGCTGAAAGACAGGGGGCCCCGCTTCAGTGTGAAAGGCCACACTTTCACAGATTGCCCACCTGCTCCTCCAGGCCCCCTTCCCCACACAATCACAATACACGTGTGAGAGTCTCGAGTCAACCTTGCTGGTCAGGGCGTGTTGGCATTTCTGGGGGTGCAGGGGTGGGGGGGGGGTTGAAGGGTCAAACAGAGTGGGGAAGGCACAGCAGCCAGGCCAGCAGTTATGGCGCACAGTGTGAGGGGCGGGGCAGCAACTCTGTTAAGTACCGGCCATTCCTTTTCTGCACTTTGTTGCTAGGTGACAGAAGGCCCCTTTCTTTCCAGGACCAGCAGGGAAGGCGAGGTGGGTGAGGGGAGGAGGGAGTAGCCAGATCAACTGGCTTTTGTTAACTTTTGCATCGAAGGCCCAGGGGAGGGAGCCCCCTTTCCCTGGGCCTCTAAGCACTATAGCAAGCTGAAAGGTCCAGGTGTGGGGCCCCACTCCCAGGGCCTTGTAGCTAGTACTTCCTCTTTCCTTTCCTTTCCTTTATGTGTTCCCCTGTGAAATGAATCCCAAAAATAAAAACACTTTTGCTGGAAAGGTTTCTTTTTTCTGACATTTTTCACTTCCAAATTGCAGCCTTGGGATGGAGAGAAATACAAGGTTAAAAATGTAAACAAGGGGGAGGAGCTTCGCGCGCACCCAAGATGGTCGCGTGAGCACAGGGCTCCCGGACCCTCGCCACCTCCATCGACTATCCTGTAATTTATCCTGATTCGGACGACGGGTGTTTATTGGCACAGTTCTGCTGCTCATTTATTTGTTTCAGCGAACTTTTTTGGACTTCGGGGTCCAGAGCTACAGACTTTCGCAGTTTTCTGGCCTGCTCCAGGGTGACGCCCCGCGCTATCTTGTCTCGCTTGCCGTCCAGTAAGTGAACAACAACGGACTGCCAGACTTGCGTGGGCAGGCGACAGCTTTCGGTTTCGCTTCCTGTCCGGAGCTCAACCTGACTTTGTTGGCTCCGTGGCCGGCCGGACGCTCCTACACCCTTGGTCTCTCCGCTCCTGCTACCGATCTGTGGCGGCTTCCGGATCTGAGACTGGCACCACCTTCGCCCCTTTTGGTCCGATATTTGCCTCCGCAGTCACCATTTTTACCCGTCAACAGGCGACCCGTGCGGGTCCAGGATCCAAGATGGCCACCAAGCCTGAGAGTGGGAAGCGCGGGCTTAAACCGGGCGTTCGAGGGAGTGCTCTGCAAACAAACATTATGGACCGGTACACTCTAGCTAAGGGATCGCCGGGAGCAGTCGCTAAACCCTCGACGACAATGCCGGAGGACTCCCGATTGAAGACGAGCCCTCGCTGCGAGATCTCATGGGTGCCATCACCGGTATGAATCAATCAATCAATCAATCAGTGGCACTTATAGAGCGCGCTACATACCCGTAGGGTCTCAAGGCGCTGGGGGGGGGGGGTGCCGCTACTGCTCGAACAGCCAGGTCTTCAGCTTCTTCCTGAAGGAGAGGTGGTCTTGGGTCAGGCGCAGGTCGGTCGGGAGGGAGTTCCAGGTCTTGGCGGCCAGGTAGGAGAAGGACCTTCCTCCTGTAGTCGCTCTTCGGATGCGGGGGACGGCGGCGAGGGCGTGGTTGGCTGATCGGAGGTGGCGTTTCGGAGCGTAGAAGTTGACTCGGCTGTTGAGGTAGCTCGGGCCTTGGTCGTGTAGGGCTTTGTGTGCGTGGGTGAGGAGGCGGAAGGTGATTCTTTTGTTGACGGGGAGCCAGTGAAGGTCTCTCAGAGGTCCGGAGATGTGGCTGGTTCGTGGGATGTCGAGGATGATTCTGGCTGAGGCGTTCTGGATCCGCTGGAGTCTCTTCTGGAGCTTGGCGGTGGTACCGGCGTAGAGGGCGTTGCCGTAGTCCAGTCGGCTGGTGACGAGGGCCTGGGTGACGGTCTTCCTGGTCTCGGTGGGGATCCACCAGAAGATCTTCCGTAGCATGCGTAGGATGTTGAAGCACGCCGAGGAGACGTTGTTGACTTGCCTGGTCATGGAGAGGGAGGAGTCCAGGATGAAGCCCAGGTCTCGTGCATGGTCTGTCGGTTTGGGTGCGGTGCCCAGGGCGGGAGGCCATCAGGAGTCGTCCCAGGCGGAGGGTGAGGAGCCCAGGATGAGGACCTCCGTCTTGTCCGAGTTCAGTTTCAGACGGCTGGTCGTCATCCACTCGGCTACCTCTTTCATCCCTTCGTGCAGGTTGGCTCTGGCGGCGGCGGGGTCGTTGGTCAGGGAGAGGATCAGCTGGGTGTCGTCGGCGTAGGAGATTATGCTGAGGTTGTGTTTGCGTACGATGGCCGCGAGGGGGCTCATGTAGACGTTGAAGAGGGTGGGGCTCAGAGATGATCCTTGGGGGACGCCGCAGATGACTTCGGAGGCCTCTGACTTGTACGGTGGTAGGCGGACTCTCTGTGTTCTTCCGTCGAGGAAGGAGATGATCCATTCCAGCGCCTTGTCCTGGATTCAGATGTTGCTGAGGCGCCGTACTAGGGTGCGGTGGCAGACCGTGTCGAATGCCGCGGAGAGGTCTAGGAGGATGAGGGCCGCTGTTTCTCCATTGTCCATCAGGGCTCGGATGTCATCGGAAGGCCTCATTGGGGCAACAATATGAGGCCTTGACTCTCAAACTGGATACGGTGGCGATTGATGTCAATCTGATCAGGGCGGACTTGGCGAAGACAAACGAAAAGGTAAAATCCCTGGATCTTAAAACCTCTAGCCTGATCACTGATGTCTCTGAATTACAGGCTGAAGTCGGGACTCTGAGGAAAGCCAATGATTATTACTCTGGGCGCCTAGAGGACTATGAAAGCCGTGCCAGGCGCAATAACATCCGCCTGATTGGGGTCCCGGAATCGTCGACTGCTGCCTCGACGGACCTATTGGTGGAAGACCTGGTGCTGAATCACTTGGCGCCCAAGGGTCTCAGCAAGTTCTTCGCTGTAGAACGTGCACATAGGATCCCCGGCGGCACACCTAAATCGGGTGCGAACCCTCGACCCATCATTGCGAGGATTTTTCATTTCCGGGACAGAGACGCTATCCTGCAGGCTTCGCGGCAGTCTGGTCCCATTGCCTTTGAGAACTCTACTGTCAGCTTCTATCCGGACTTTACACAGCAGGTCCAGAAACAGAGGCTGGGGTTCAAGGGGGTCAAGAAGAGACTCCGGGAAAGGTCTATGAAGTATGCCATGCTCTTTCCGGCCCGTCTGCGGGTGGTACATAGGGATCGTACTTTTTTCTTCGACCATCCTGGGGTCGTGAGTGACTGGCTTGACACGCTGCCTACGGATCCTGAACTTTTTGAGGCCTCTGGCAAGTCGGATCGGGCGGAAGGTGGCCCGACAGAGCAGGAGTAGCTGTTGACTTTGACCCCGTACCCTTCCCGTTGGCTTTGAACTGTGCTATGTTGTGTTCTTAATGTTTGCAAGTAACAGTCTTTTTGGGGGTGGGTGGGGGGTGAACGGGTCCTTTCTCCTCCTGGGTTTTCTTTTCGTAGACTAGTTGGGTGGTTGGGCGACAGGCACACTGCAAGTTTATGGGGCTCTTTGGTCTTCAGCAGGGGTGCGGGGTGGGGGGTATAGTTGTTTTGACATTGTTGGGGGAACTGGGTTGTTTGTTTGAATTTTCTTGTTACTTGCAAGGCGAAGGAAGGGCGCACTCCTGTTTTTTGCGGTTGCTTTGGGTGTGGGGCGGGGGAGGGGCTGAACACGGGGATGGGGGGTAGGGGACTTCGGTTATTGTGTTGGAACGTGAACGGGTTGGGGGATGGCATTAAGAGGAGGGTGGTGTTGCAATTGCTGAAACGTTTGACTCCAGATGTTGTTTTACTGCAGGAGACTCATTTGCTCGGCAACAAGTGCTACGCTTTGAATAGGCGTGGTTACCGCCTTGTGGCGCACTCGGGTTTCACTTCGGGTTCTAGGGGGGCGGGCATTTTGGTTCGGACCTCCCTCCCCTTGGCCATTGATGATGTCATTCTGGATGATAAGGGACGATACGCCACCATTGTGGGGCGCTGGGAGGGGAAGGTTCTTATTTTGATTTCTGTGTACGTGCCCCCGGGCCTCCAGGCCACCACATTTGCTGATCTGAGTGGACTTATCCTGGGTCTCCCCGAGGGTCTGCTTTTGGTTGGGGGTGACTTTAATGCAGTGGTATCGGGGATGCGTGATCGTCACCCTCCCAGGGAACTGCCGAAGGCCCAGACTTGGTTGAGTGACTTCCTGGAGACGCTGGGGCTCACTGATTGCTGGCGGTTGCTTCACCCAGGACAGTTGCAATATACCTATCATTCTGGTGCTCATGGTAGTCTCTCGAGGTTGGACCACATATTACTGCCCTCGGCCCATGCATCCCTCATACGGGAAGTTAAACATCTGGCACGGGGCATCTCGGACCATTCTCCTCTTTGGCTGGTGGTTGATGCACGGCAGGGTTCGGTGGGCCGAGTGGCTCCGATCAACCCCTGGTATTTGAAGGACCCCAGGGTCAGGGGTGAGCTGGTTAAAGCACACGATTGTTATTTTGAGGAAAATGTGGGTTCTGTTTCCTCCCCTAGTTTACTTTGGGAAGCTTACAAGACGGTCATTCGTGGCCAGGCCCTCTCACTGATTGGTAGCGTGAATTTGGCCAACCGTGCTGAGATGGTTCGACTTGAGGGGGAGGTCACGGCCCTGGAGGAGCGCTTGGAATCTGGGGTTACCGCTGAGGGGGTACATCTACTGGATTTGAAGCAACATGAATACAGGGCTCTGGTCACTGAAGCTGCTAAGGAAATGGGGAGGGAACAGCAGGGACGCTTGTATGATGTGGGTGATAAGGCTGGGAAACTGCTTGCTTGGTTGGATAAGAGGGAGAATGCAAGTCGTGTCGTCCCTGTGATTGTTGCCGAGAATGGAGAGTGTTGTACAGACCCTGTTGATATTGTTGCATGTTTTGCCGATCACTTCCGCGAGGTGTACTCCCAGGTGTCTGACCGGTCAGAGCAGGACTCCTGCTTGCTATTGCGTGATATTGCACTTCCCCGATTGTCTGACATTGATAGGGATGCTCTGGAGGCCCCGCCTACTGTGGACGAGATTGCCGCTGCTGTCCGTTCGGTCCGATCCGGCAAGGCCTCGGGCCCTAATGGGCTCCCCATTGAGCTATATAAACTGCGCCCGGATTCGCTAGCTCCTCATCTGCGCTCTATGTTTCTTGAGTCTTTGGAGGTGGGTTTTCTCCCGCCAGACCAGAGACTGGCCACTATTGTTGTCATCCACAAGGATGGTAAACCTCGGGATCGCTGTGCCTCTTTTCGACCCATTTCGTTGATTAACGCGGAACCTAAAATCTTGGCCAGGTTGCTGGCGACACGTTTGGCGACCGTTATTGGAGAACTGGTTCACCCTGATCAATCCGGCTTTATACCGCATCGTAACACGGCGCTTAACCTCCGACGGTTGCATGGCGTCCTGGCACGGGCCGAGACGCTGCGTGAGCCCGCCATCTTGGCGTCCTTAGACGCTACGATGGCGTTTGACACAATAGAATGGCCGTATTTGTGGGCGGTTCTTGCTAAGTTTGGTTTCGGTTCGGAGTTCGTTCGGTGGGTCAAATTGCTTTACGCCGGTCCCATGGCTCAGGTGGTGGTCAATGGTCGGGTCTCTGCGCCCTTTGCACTGAGCAGGGGGTTGCGACAGGGCTGTCCCTTGTCCCCCTTGTTGTTTGCTCTCGCCTTGGAACCGCTGGCGGCCTGGTTGAGGTGGGAACCGTCCCTGAAGGGCATTAGGTGGAACTCGGAGTTTGAGGACCGTGTATCTCTCTACGCTGATGATATTCTGCTCTATCTTACATCACCCCGTAAATCCCTCATTGTATTGTTTGATGTCTTAACGTCCTTCCGCAAAAACTCGGGTCTTGTCATCAACTGGTCGAAGTCCTGTGTGTACGTCCTGTCTGGTGCCGCCCCCCTTCTGCCAAGTGGTTGTCCTATCGCGATTGTGAAAGATGGCTTTAAATACCTGGGCATTTTTATCACGCTGAGCCCTGCACTGCGGTTTGACCGTAACCTACTGCCCCCTCTTCAGCGCCTTCGGGCGGATGTGGTCGCTTGGGGGAAACTTCCTCTCTCTCTCCTGGGTAGAGCGGCATTGTTTAAGATGATGTCACTGCCCCGCTTCCTCTACGCTTTGCAAAACACACTTGACGTCGTCCCGGCTACATACTTCCGTGAGGTTGAAAGTTTACAGAGGCAACTGGTGTGGGGGGGTAGGCCCCGGATCGCCATTGCTAAATTGTCGCTCCCGTGGTACGATGGTGGAATTGCTTTGCCTGATATCCGTCGCTATTATTGGGCGTCTCAACTGGGGGCGATAAATCATTGCATGTATGGCCCTTTGCCGAATCCGGCCTTCGAGATGGACAAATGGTTGTTACCGGGGGCGACTTCAATAGAGCCCTCTACTCGAAAATAACCCCTCGCAGCTTGACGGGCCCCACCAGGACGGCCGTCCAGGTGTGGCGACATGCTTCCATGGCGCTTGGGTGGACTGGTAAATTGACTCGTGCCACCCCCCTGTACGCGTCTGATAGACTTGGCTCGCTTTGGCAGTTCCGGGGGTTTGATAGGTGGGACTTGATTGGTATCAGCAGGATTGGTGATGTTTGGACTAAGGGGAGAATGAAGACGTTCGAGGAATTGAAAACCGAGTACGCTTTGAGCGATCGTGAATGTTTTCGCTATGCGCAGGTCCGCCACGCGGTGCTCTCGGTCTTCCCTTCGGGTGTGGAGATACCGGAGTCGTCCCCGCTTGAAGACAGGGTACTGGACGGACACGTTCCTGATAGTACGATTTCGCTTATTTATAAAAAAATTAATCAACTCCAGGTCTGATCTCCTGGTTCGCCTTTGAGAGGTGTGGACTGGTGATGGGCTGGAGCTGGACGATGAGGACTGGCAGGCGGCGATCTCCTCCCCTAAAGAGGTGGCCATCCAGGCGCGCCTTAGATTTGTGCAACTTAAAATCCTGCATAGAGTGTATGTCACTGGTCCCCGTTTGGTACACATGGGCTTCTCTGTGGATGGTTTGTGTCGGCGTGGATGCGGTCTCCTGGGCACCTTTTTACATATCATCTGGGAGTGCCCTGAGATAGTGCGATTCTGGTCCCGTGTGCACGAGGTGATGAGTGAGGTTACGGGGGTGCGATCGATGCCGGAAGCTAGGAGATGCCTGCTAAATGTATGGGAACCGAATGATTACTCCGTGTCGCAGCTTCGGTGGGTGACCTTGGGCAATATGATTGCCAAAAGAGACATTGCGCAACTGTGGGGCGCTCAGGGCCCGCCCGGGATTCGGAAATGGAAACAAAACATGGACTGGTGCATGTTCAGAGAAAAAACTGTATATATTTCTCGAGGTACCCCCCAAAAATGGGGGAGTATATGGTCTCAATGGAACACTTACCGTGGTGATATCTGTGCCCCTCCTCTTCCTGACCCAGATGTAGCACCCACGTCCCCGTAACCCGAGGGTTCCTTCACATACTATTGTATACTGGTTGCAATTTGTCTCTTCTGCCCCCCCCACCCCCCGGTGGGATTATTTCTCGATAGAACAAATGCTCATGGTATTGCCCTTCCCGCTCCGCCACCATGTACTGCAACGTTGTGTATACTGAGGTCTCTTTTTCTCTCTCCTCACAAGGTGTTTGTGTTATAAAGTCAATAAAAAGTTTTCCAAAAAAAAAAAATGTAAACAAGCATTGGAAATGCAATAGGTCTCGCATTAGGAAAGTTTGAGCGATTGGTATTGTAAATGACACTTTTTTTATTTATGTGTTGGTTTTGAAAATAGCAAAATTAATAGCTTTGTCAGTTACAATGTCAATATTTTTAATTTCGCAAATGTGACACCTAAAGCATTTGTAATGCAATGTGTGTTGTATTTACGTGACTTAGATGTATTGATATTACAAATAACAATGGCTTTTAATTTTGTAAATAATTAATACTTAAATAAAATGTATTGTAATTTATAATGGCAATAGCTTAAGCGTTTGTAAATAACTTTTGTGAAGATTATGTTCAGTGTACTTTATTGTGACTAAAATCCAAGAACATTGCATTTGCACCTACACACACACAAAGCCACACACACACACACACATATAGATGTGGTGGTGGTGGATCTGGGGGATATGGTGGTGGTGGATGTGGTGGATGTGGTGGTGGATGTGGTGGTGGATGTGGTGGTGGATGTGGTGGTGGATGTGGGGTGGATGTGGGGTGGATGTGGGGTGGATGTGGGGTGGATGTGGGGTGGATGTGGGGTGGATGTGGGGTGGATGTGGGGTGGATGTGGCGGCGGATGTGGTGGCGGATGTGGTGGCGGATGTGGTGGCGGATGTGGTGGCGGATGTGGTGGCGGATGTGGTGGCGGATGTGGTGGCGGATGTGGTGGTGGATGTGGGGTGGATGATGTGGTGGTGGATGTGGTGGTGGTGGTGGAGGTGGTGGAGGTGGTGGATGTGGTGGATGTGGTGAAAGTGGTGGTGGATGTGGTGGTGGAAGTGATGGTGGTGGGTGTGGTGGATGTGGTGGTGGATGCGGTGGTGGATGAGGTGGTGGATGTGGTGGATGTGGTGGTGGTGGAAGTGGTAGTGGATGTGTTGGATGTGGTGTTGGATGTGGTGGATGTGTGGTGGATGTGGTGGTGGATGCAGTGGTGGTGCATGTGGTGGATGTGGTGGTTGATGTGGTGGTGGTGGTGCATGCGGTGGTGGTGGATGTGTTGGATGTGGTGGTGGATGTGGTGGATGTGGTGGTGGTGGGTGTGGTGGTGGATGTGGGGTGGATGTGGGGTGGATGTGGGGTGGATGTGGGGTGGATGTGGGGTGGATGTGGTGGTGGATGTGGGGTGGATGTGGGGTGGATGTGGGGTGGATGTGGGGTGGATGTGGGGTGGATGTGGGGTGGATGTGGAGGTGATGGTGGATGTGGTGGTGGATGTGGTGGTGGATGTGGTGGTGGATGTGGAGGTGATGGTGGATGTGGTGGTGGATGTGGATGTGGTGGTGGATGTGGTGGATGTGGTGGATGTGGTGGTGGAGGTGGTGGAGGTGGTGGTGGATGTGGTGGTGGATGTGGTGGTGGAAGTGATGGTGGTGGGTGTGGTGGATGTGGTGGTGGATGCGGTGGTGGATGAGGTGGTGGATGAGGTGGTGGATGAGGTGGTGGTGGAAGTGGATGTGGTGTTGGATGTGGTGGATGTGGTGGTGGATGCAGTGGTGGTGCATGTGGTGGATGTGGTGGTTGATGTGGTGGTGGTGGTGCATGCGTTGGTGGTGGATGTGTTGGATGTGGTGGATGTGGTGGTGGTGGGTGTGGTGGATGTGGTGGTGGATGCAGTGGTGGTGCATGTGGTGGATGTAGTGGTTGATGTGGTGGTGGTGGTGCATGCGGTGGTGGTGGATGTGTTGGATGTGGTGGTGGATGTGGTGGATGTGGTGGTGGTGGGTGTGGTGGATGTGGTGGTGGATGTGGTGGTGGATGCGGTGGTGGTGGTGCATGCGGTGGTGGTGGAAGTGGTGGTGGATGTGGTGGATGTGGTGGATGTGGTGGTGGATGCAGTGGTGGTGCATGTGGTGGATGTGGTGGATGTGGCGGTGGATGTCATGGTGGATGTGGAGGTGATGGTGGATGTGGTGGTGGGTGTGGTGGATGTGGTGGTGGATGCGGTGGTGGATGTGGTGGTGGATGCGGTGGATGCGGTGGTGGTGCATGTGGTGGTGGTGGATGCGGTGGTGGTGCATGTGGTGGTAAATGTAGCGGTGGATGTCATGGTGGATGTGGAGGTGATGGTGGATGTGGTGGTGGATGTGGTGGTGGATGTGGTGGTGGATGCGGTGGATGTGGTGATGGTGGATGCGGTGGTGGTGGTGGATGCGGTGGTGGTGGTGGATGCGGTGGTGGTGGTGGATGTGGTGGTGGGTGTGGTGGATGTGGTGGATGTGGTGGTGGATGTGGTGGTGGATGTGGCGGTGGATGTGACGGTGGATGTTGTGGTCGATGTGGTGGTGGATGCGGTGGTGGTGGTGGATGTGGCGGTGGATGTGGTGGTGAATGCGGTGGATGTGGTTGTGGTGGATGCGGTAGATGTGGTGATGGTGGATGCGGTGGTGGTGGTGGATGCGGTGGTGGATGCGGTGGTGGTGGTGGATGTAGTGGAACACAAGATGAGGGCATGATGCCCGCGTACAATGACGAATGGCATAAAAGAAAATGATAGCAACAATGAAGTTTATCAATGGTAGAGATTGGTGGGCTGTAGGACCACAGATAGAACAGAACATGTCTCTTTGAGACAGCACATGCACTGTGTGTGTGGGTGTTGTGTGTGTGTGTGGGGGGGTGGGGTGTGTGTGGGGGGCTTTGTGTGTGTGTGATTGTGTGTGTGTGGAATTGTGTGTGTGTGGGATTGTGTGTGTGTGGGATTGTGTGTGTGTGGGATTGTGTGTGTGGGGTTGTGTGTGTGTATGGGGTTGTGTGTGTGTGGGGTTGTGTGTGTGTGGGGTTGTGTGTGTCTTTGGTTGTGTGTGTGTGAACTGGGATACCTACTGGCCAAAAGCGAAATTGTGCGGAAATGTCGAAATACTGACAGACGGCTGGGCGAAGGAAATGTAGAGGTGTCGAGCCCTTGAAAAACTGGTGTACAAAGGCTGGGGATGCCCCAGGAATTTGGGAAGATATGGGATGTCTGGGGCACGGTGGAATGCCAGTGAACGCAGCTGAGGGGGGTGCAGACCAAGAAGGGATAGGGGGGCGAACACGCAGACGATCGGAGATGTGGGCTGGGAGAAGAGCGAGCACAGTTAGTGTTGGTGTTAATTAAGTCCCTGGTGAGGAAGAGCCTCTTGAGGTCACTCAGTGTGGCATCCCACGGGAGGAAAGAAAACAAATGTAATATTATTGATTGCAATTAACCCCCTTTCCCCATTCTGCATGCCCCCTCCCCAATCTCTCCCTGCCCCCTGTGGCTTCTGCTTCACAAAGGAAGTAAGACAAAAGCAAGAGTGTGGGAGGGGGCAAGGGGCGTGCTTTACAGATGGGTGCAGTAAAGGGTGAGCGCTAGGAATAAGTGAACGAGAAGGGAATCGGATGAGAAAGGGGGGACACAGGAGGGGCACAAGAAACAGAACTAGAAAATGGGATTTCAAAGTGTGAAACGGTATAAAAGAAAGGAAGGGAAAGAGAAATACAGTAGTAAGCAAACAGATAAACAGACATAGAACAAAATAGAATGAGAGAATGGATGAAGTGAGGTGACGAGAAATATAAATAGTTGGAGAGAAACACAGGTGGAAAAACTGTCTAGAGTAGTAGAGACGGGTGAAGGAACAGAAGGGAGGATGGAAAGGGACGAAAGGAAGGGAGGGAAAAAGTGAGGGAAGGGGGTGTGGAGAGAGGAGAGAGGAGAGAGCAGAAAGATAGAGGGATTGAATAAGAGATGGGGAATTTGGGAGAGAAGGTGAAGGCACAGAAACAGGTAAAGAAAGAGGAAATAGTGAGACATAAGAGGGAAGCAGCAGGAAAGAAAGGAATTGATGATGAGTGAAGGTGGCATAGGGAGATATAGAGAGTGGGAAAAAGGAAGGAAGGGGAAGAGGGAGGGAAGAAACTGAGAAAATAAAGAAAAGAATAAAGGGGTGGAAGAAATGAGAACTGAGTAGGTAGCACGAAGGTAGCACAGAAAAAGGATGATATGTAAAGTTATCGGAAAGAGTTAGAAAGTGAACAGGAACCAGGTGAACGTAAAAATAGAAAGACGGGTGGGACGAGAAAGAGATAGCGAAAAAAACAAGATGCAAGGAGTGTAGAAGAAACAAGGGGGGGAAGCAACACAGGGAAGGAGGACATTGAAGGAGCATAGGAGGACAGGACGGAAGGGGCAGTAACATAGGGGTTATTGTAAAGGAACACAGGTGATGCAGGTGGGGGAGACAGAAGACGGAGGGCGTGGAAAGGCAATGGGGAGAAAAATACAGGCCACCACAAATGAGGGACCGAATATATGTCAGCTGAGTGGGCGGTGCTAGCGGGTAGAAGTTAGTAATTTAGTTTTGGTGTCCGCCGCTGCTTGCACCCCCCGCCTGTGCCTCTAATCATGATACCATGTGACTGATCCAGGCTGCTGGAGACTCCTCGCCGGGCCGTGGTTTTCAGTCACTCTGAGCCTCAGATGCAGACTAGTACTGGCCACTGAGGTTAGAGTGTGTAGAAGTAAATATTTAAATCATGTTGATAAAAGAACATTACTAATTTAGTTTCAGCTGTCTGCAACTCAGAACTGCTCACGTCCTCAAGCCCATTCAGCTGCTTTAGGCATGATTCTAAATCCGGCTAAATCGCTGAATCACATATTGCTCACAATTTCATTTCTCCTGTGCTGCAGTCACCATGGACTTTACCCATTTGCTGACTGAATCTATAAATTATGTTTTTGACACTGGAGTGTGTCAACATGCGATACTAGCTGATCTTGGGAGGTGACCAGAAACATGGTGTTAGTCAAATATCTTTAACTCTGCACGCCCAAACCAGATTTCGTCATGCATATGCTACTGTTAACATTAGTAGCAATGTTTATGTAATGTAGTTTCTTGATGAAGAGACCAGATCCTAATATTTTTTAAATAAAAATATTTAGGGATGAAGAGACCAGATCCTAATATCTTTAAAATAAAGATGCCCTAAACATCATCAAATACTATGGGACATTGCAGTAGAATAAAATTAGCAGCAGTCCTACTCGAACCCTTGCCTTCGGAGTGATTGGAATAGTAACACTGCTGCTAAGACCGCTAAGCCATTTTCGTTTCCATAGGATTGTTATCTAATTTTAAAATACAGACTTCAAAAAGAAGGCACTTATGCTGACAGTGCTTCGCATTAAAACAGGGCGTGCAAATATGTCCACCAGCCATTCACATTGTACAATAAGTGATTCCCAATGCAAAGGCCACATACATTTTGATTTCCTCTGTCTGAGCGGTAGCGCAGTGTGGGAGGAGGTGGAGGGAGCCATTGGGAGATGAGGTGATTAATGTCAAACATTCATGAAGCTCGTCCGCCGGAGCCTCGGTAGAGAAGGCAACGGATTCGAGCCTCGCAATCTGCGCCAGCTTACTTGGCACCGGTATGGGTGAGAGACGAGTGAGGGGAGTTCTGAAACCAATATAGAATGTGGCGTCTACTTTTAAGTTATGCTAGAAACGCTATTATCGCGGAAGCGGTGGCAGTACTGTCATCGTAAGGTAAGTATTCCAATTACTATAATGTTCACGCAGTCTTCAAAACTACCTATTAAAAGCAATACTCGGCAGAGCCGCAAACTCACAGACATCGATTTTGGTTAAAGATGGGTTTGTAAAGCTAGAATCGTTCATGGATGGAAGGCTTCCTAACGAACATAAAGACAAGACAAACAAGACCGTAACACACATTCTCAAACAGGGGACAGGGCACAATCTGAAAAGGAATGTACAAAGGTTCAGGGAGAGGAAGCGCCTCCAAGGTGTAAGTACATCAAGAAAAATATTAAACGCAAAACTATACTTAAAACGTGGAAAAGTGTTCAGAAGGTTGAGACGGTTCACATGCAGTGTAAAAGAAATGCGTGTAAAGAGGTGTAGGCAAAACACAGGGTAATAGAGAGCTGAACGGAAAACGCATGGTGAGCGAAATATACGGTGCTAAAACAAGTGCGTCAAGAAAAGAGTATCTGGAGATGCAAAAAAGGTTTGGAAAGATTATCAGGCGGTAAGGCGATTCAGTAAGTGGAGTGGATGGGAAACACCACGTGCAAGGGAGTACGAGTGAAACACGGGTTAACTGAAAACTAAACAAAGGAAAAAACAAGCAAAAAAAAAAAAAAACGTTTCACGGCCTGCCGGCCGTGAAAGTGAAAGTACGTCCGGCCGGCCGTGAATAATTAGGGGAGGAGCAGCCAGGAGAGAGCAGGAGCGGAGGCGCCAAGCTGGGGAACAGATGGCTGGCGAGTTGATGCTGTGCACGCGCATTTTAGGTCAATGCGCTTGCGCATTGACCTAAAAGCGCACGGGCACAGCATCAAATCGCCAGTCTAGGTAAAGTCTGTTTAAGCCCCTATATATCTCGCTCCCGCTCAATGCGCATGCGCATTGAGATAGGTCGCTCGACCTAAAAATGACTAAAGCAAGACAGAGTGGGTTGAAAAGGGGCCAGATTGATTTTATTCAGACCCAAAACACAATAGTGCCACTTTACAGTTTGCCAGTGAAGCGCTACTTTCGTTTTCTTGTCTTTCTCTGAACAGCATTGTTTTACCCGGGTGGGGAAGTGCACCATTCCTAGATGTACTGCAATACCTGCTTGATGGGCAGATCGGAAAACAAAATGCATACAGCAGCTCTGTATTAACAAATGTGTTCTTTTTAAACCACATTGCTTACGTTTTGTAAGGATATAAGCAATGGACATTGAAAATGGTCCCTTCCGACCTTGTAGTCATGGCCTTAACTTTTCATGCAACAGCGCTCGATTTCTGAATAATAAGTGCAAAAGCATTAAGGTAACCATGTTGTTACTGCTTACATTTTACATGCTCTTACTTAATCTTACATTCCTTATGAGTGTTTGCTTTTTCCAGGATGTTGTCACTTTTTTTAGGCATCATATTGCTCTTGTCTAGTGCCTAATTTGAATTGAGTCACCTCCAGGTGTTTATAGCGCGGCACAATTGGGTTGTAGTTGAAGGCAGTGCGAGTTTCTATCAGTGGGGCAGTATGGTGTTCAGTGGAGGAGAGGATGTGGCACTATGGTCAGAGCTGCCAAATTTGGAACTGGGGAACCAGGTTCAGCCTTCATGACCAGTCCACTCTAACGAGAAGGCACATTCCCATGCTAGACCTCAGAAGGCCCCAAAAGATCTTAGAAGAATGGTGTATGAGCACCAGCAGGTGGACCATAGTGGTGGCAAGTGTGTGTTAACCTTGAAGGCCTGCCCACTCCAACCCCTATTGAAGCTCACCTAGAGTCTTTTGGGCAGGCCTAAGAAGCAGCACACCCTAGAGCAACAGTGACTCTGTCATTAAGGTCACAGGACCCTTGAGCAGGAAGGCTCTAGGGCGGTGCGACCAATGAGATAGCACGGAGCACTGACTTTGGGTGGGGCGCGTCATGTTTGCGAGTACATTATGTTTCTAAAAGCGCTTGTTGCCTCCTTCCTGGCCTCCAGCAATTTTCGGCAATAATACAAATGTCATGATAACTCCGGTGATTATTGTTCTTCAGAGAGAGAGATGGAATTTTGTCAAGTGGAAGTTTCGACTTGTGGAAAGGTAGCGCAGAGGGTTAATGTGACTGCTGCAAAGAGCATGTACCACGCAGATCACTAAGTCCACATAATGTAAATAGGCCAGTGGGTTACTGATTTTGTCAGAGAGATCCTATTGTACTTGCAGTTTATAAGTCAAAATCCTAACATAGAACAATTAGCTATTAACTGTCATCTAAAAGCTGCATGCAAACTGCAAGGTATAAATTACAGCGTTATAGTCTTTTTTCGCAGTCTTTGATTATCCTAATGTTGCAAAAAGGGTTCATTTGGACAGAAATCAATTCTGGTTATTAATGAGAACCCCCAACCATGGTATTAGGTTCTAGATTCAGAGTTTGTGTTTCTCCAGATCAATCACTATCAAACTATAGTGCCTACTAGTATGATTGTCATGTGACTCATGTAACATTACCTATTGTGATTTACACATGTATGATTGATTGTCTCTGTGTAATGTGTGATATAAAGTTCTCTGACACCCTACACTGGTATCAGTGGCACTGTAAATCAAATTAAATGCATCTGAGCGAGAATGTGGTTATGGAGACTTGAGGGGCATTGTTAAAGGGTGGTAGTGGGGGAATCCGTGGCAGAGCGAGTCTTTGGGGGCACCAACATTGTCACACAGGACTAGACCGGCGCTAAATCCGGCCACTTCTACTTCCTACAGTTCCAACACCAAATCAAAAATGTTGATTTGAAAACCCCTTGAAACTGAAGAAGACCTTCAAGTCAATGTATGATTTAGTAGTGGTCTTGGTTATTCTAAGTCTTTTTTTATTTATGTACAATCTTTATTTGTTTGCAATGGTGTCTTGCAATTTTGTAATATGTGTTGTGTTTTTGCACTTAACATAATTCTGGTGAGTAAAGAGCCCACACACAAAAAAGATTGTCCTACGTCTCTTAGCATGTGTGTGTGGGATACTGGTGAGAGGATTTACGTTAAAACAAATTACGAAGTATTAATGTCATCCTAAGGTAGCACAATAATGGCATACAAAGATATGGGAGCCTTTTGAAATTTGCAATTATATCCATGGTGCGAGAGGTTTTCACTTGTGGCATTTTATATTTTGAATGATTCCGCCCCTCATTACCTCAACAGGATCTCCCCCCTTTATGAGGCAGAAATGGAAATTGTATCATGTACTCATCTGGAAACAATCAGTTAACGAGGAGTAAATAATATACATCTTTGGGAGACCTGTACCTAGCTTTTCCATCCAATGTGACAAATGTAATCCATTTAATACAGTTTTAAAATATATTGACTTATTTCATTTGTATATTTATCTTTTTGTCCAGGTTACTGATATCCACGTTAGGTCTCTTCAGGGATGCCAAATAATATCAATAGTCCTGCGGTGTTACTTTCTGTGATGTCACTTGTGATGTTACCAAAGGCGGCTCCTCCAGGGGCGGAGGAGCTTCGCCCCACTGCTTTCTTGCCGTGCAAGTAACAGAAACACAAAATGCTAAAACTACCATTTTATGTTTCTGCTTCTCGCACTGTGAGAAGGCAGAAGTGTTTGGATGGACCGGGAGGAGCTTCGCGGGCATGCAAGATGGTCGCGTGAGCAGAGAGCTCCGCGCCGCCCTTTCGCAAATATCCTGATCAAATCCTGATTCTGAATATGGGCGTTTGAAGAAGAACTGTTGCTGACCTAAATATTCCTTTCAAAATTGAATTTGGACGTCGGGAGCCGTTTTCATATCGATTCGAACTTTTTCGGCCTGCCCCGGGAAGAGGACGGGGTCTCTGCTGCGCTGCTGGCCGAGAGTAGTTGAATAACAACGGCCAGAGGGGGTTCCCCACAGGCGGCCTCACTTCAACTTTCAGTTTCGTTTCCTACTCCTGGCTCCGATCGACGAACACTCTCTCAGATCCACTCTCGATCTGGCTTGGCTTCACTCTTCTCTGGAGTCCTAGTCTACCTGAGCGTTTACCTCCTGCCCTATTGGCAATATCGCTACTTTGGCCCATTTTCGTCAACTTGGGCCTCATTACGATCGGCCATTTTCACCAGGTCTCGAGGGCCCCTTCGGGGCACTCTTTCCAATATGGCCACCAGACCAGATGCCGAGAAGCGCAAGACGAAGACGCCTATCCGAGGGGGACAGACCCAGACCAACGTTATGGATCGCTACACCCATCTGAAGGGTTCCCCCAGGGGAAACACCCAACACATCGGGGTCAAAACATCGCGGTGCTATCACACCGCGACTTTGACATCGCATGGTCGTTCACATCGCATGCTATTACTACGCATGCTACGACCGCGCGAGGCCATTAACATCGCATGCAATTACAACGCATGCGATGTTAAGGTGGCTACAGAAACGGGCTTTTCCGAAAGAAAATTAAAGGGATGCAAACAGTTGTCTTTTAAACGGGCGCCAAACAAATGCAAAAGAAACGCAGAAACGGGCTTTTCCAACAGAAATTTATCGGATTAAATTAAAATGCTATGTTAAACAAATGCAAAAAAAATGCAGAAACGGGCTTTTCCAACAAATGCAAACATGCAGCGTGTATTATGCAGTTCCAATGAATGCTATATACAATGATACCTGTTCTATCACATTGTACTCAGTCATTCTACGACATGTGCTAAAATATGACATTTCACAACCCAACTGAACTCAGTCTAGTCTATATGCACGTAATTTTCCTTTAATGCTCAATGTAAAAGGTACCCACTGAGACATGTCGCAAGCTGCGATGACGTAATACTGGATCGTGTAATGCTGGACCAATCTTTTCTGAAGCCTTACTGGATTCTACACTGTTCTCGAAATAATAACTCCAAAGTCCCTGTCAGTGCGCAGAAAAACATACGGTTTACACAAGACAATCTATGTGGTATCAATCTACTTGCGACACATAGAACTTTCTCCAAGACTCCTTAGTATGAAACTGCATCCTGTGACTCGCGCAAAATCAGACATAATAAAACACACATTTGCGGAAGAGAATCTTGTCTGATGCACATCTCTTTAACGCTTTCGTGCATGAACCAGATCATAGTAGACGCACTGCTTAGCCTCTGGTCTGGACGTTGAGCATACTTGGCAAAGAATAGGCTGTCGATGGCGGTGCCAAGTAAATGGCTGGTGGTCCACTGCAGTCTACGGGTTACATCAGGTTAAGTAGATTTTACTCCTGGCGCGGAATTGTGGTCCATCAGATGTTGTTTAATTGTTCTTTTTCGAAGGTGTAGCTGATGGTGTTCATTATATCACTGTAGACTAGTCCCTGCTTTGTAGGAGAAATGAGCACAGAAGCACACCTGACACGAGCACAGAAGCACACCTGACACATGGCGGGGGATGGAGGCATGGATGATGGCGGACCGTATGGTGGATGGATGGGGGGGATGAATGGATGGATGATGGCGGACCGTATGGTGGGTGGATGCATGGACACCTGACACATGGAGGGGGATGGATGAATGGGCGGATGGATGAATGGGCGGATGGATGGATGGATGGATGGATGGATGGATGGATGGATGGATGGATGGATGATGGCGGACCGTATGGTGGGTGGATGCATGGACACCTGACACATGGAGGGGGATGGATGAATGGGCGGATGAATGGATAGATGGATGAATGGATGGATGGATGATGGCGGACCGTATGATGGATGAATGGCTGGATGGATGGATGGATGAATGAATGCTCAGTCTCGCATGGCGGACCGTATGGTGGATGGATGCATGGGTGGGTGGGGGGATGGATGGATGGATGGATGAATGAATGTTCAGCCTCGCAGATGGGGACGGGGGAGGGGGAGCAGGCATATGGGGTGTGAGCGTGCGCGCATGGCCATACAACATGCATTGTGAGAAATACCCTTGACATATGAAAAAAATAGGCCACATAGAAAAACACACGTTCTGTTTTTGGAACCATTTCCAATATTTATTTAACCCTTAGTGTATTTTCCCCTTTCCCCTAAATCCTTAATGTTTTTCGGGTGGTGCTAATACTAAGTCAAAGGTTTCTTCAATTCTCGTAAGTTTATGTTTTATGTTTGAAACATAAGCCTGTCCTCCCAATTTGCAAATGTCTTTAGTGTTTGGCCTTTCTTTGTCTCATTGACCTGCAACTGTATTTGCACTTTATTCAGAAGGCCGCTGTCACCACACTCGCAAAGCCTGATGTGATTACATTATGCACTTTATCCGGCCCTGACTGGGCTCACTTGAGAAAGAGTTAGGTTAAACATGTCAGTAAATTGATGCGTCCACACTTGGGAATGACTGACAAAGAACACTACACTGTGCATGCTGCCAATCTCTATGGTGGGAAGCTACACTTTCCACGCCAGATTTACTAAATGTTTGGTCTCCTGCAACGGGATGAAATGGGGATCAAACATCACTCACAAGCAACTTTTTGTGCGCATAGAACTGCTTTGCCTCCTCCCCCTTATTATGTTATGCCAAAGGCCATTCTGGGACGGGCAGCGCAAAAACAATAGGTTTTTGGCCAAAGCCAGATATAATTGTATGTCATTTGGTTTTACATGTAACTTATGTGCTATACCCTCGAGCACACATCTTACATGTTTGACTCCTGTGCTGTCGTTTACAAGTAAAAATGAATATTTATACGGGGGGTGGGGGGCTCCTAGAGTATACACCCTATGCCAGAAAATGCTGGCTTGCTTTAGCGACACAGTTCAAGGTGAGCAACACGCATATTATCAATCATTTTTAGTCTGAGCATCACCATGTTTTCGGCCTTCTCCCAAGGCGAAACTCCAATTTTTCACACAACGCTCCATTGCATGAAGGATAGGGCCTCTGAGACTGTATTTGTTCTTACTAACATTTCTCTTATACATTGCCCTTATCACTTTTGACTTGGACCTGTCTTCATCTCCTCTCCCCTCCCTTTCTGCCCTACCCCGTTGTTTGCTTCTTTTTATTGCTTTTCACTCTTTTCTCCCCCGCCCTCTCTTCTAGCGCTGTCTCCCTGCCTCTCTCTTTCTGCCTCCCTTTCTCCTCCCTCCCTCCCAGTGATGCTCTGGAAGTACATGCCGGATCCGCCCTAAGATCTGTCCATCTAAGCAGCGGCGCATCGATCAGTGTCACCCCCACTGCACGATGCAGCAACAGTGCACATGGCAGCCGAGAGCCGCGGTTCACGGGCAATCACAAGCGTAGAGCGCTGTGCACGGATCAGTGAGCGCAGTGCACGGATCACAGAGAGCAGTGCATGGATCAGTGAACGCAGTGCACGGGTCACAGAGAGCAGTGCATGGATCAGTGAGCGCAGTGCACGGATCACTGAGAGCAGTGCTCTCACTGAGCACAGGGCGGGCGCAGTATGCAGATCTAAGAGCACAGCAAGCCTTGCCAGGAGCGCATGGTGCACAGTTCAAGGTCAGGGCTCAGTGCAGTGGAGCGAACATAGTTTACTGTGTACAGATTCCAGAGGGCAGTGCAGTGCTCGGTACTCAGTTCACAGTGTACCGGTTACAGGGCATATTGGAGTGAAGCAGGCGTAGCCCCGTAGCACCGTAGTGTTAAATAACTAGAACCAATAGAAGTTGGCTGTAGGGCACAAACATCGCATCGTTATGTCGCGCGATGTAATGTCAGCGATGTAACACGCGATTCAATTAAAAGGCCGCATTAGCGGCGCAACAACGCGCGATGTTTAAATTGCCGATGTCATTGCCCTTGCGATTTAAAAGCCGCGATGTAAATGCGCGCGATATCTATGTCCGCGATATCGTGTCATACAACCTTCCCCCAGTGGTACAGGTCGTACTCCTGATGACCCTAAGGCAGATCCTGCTGCGCCTGCGGAGGTATCACTTCAAGATGTTATGAGTGCCATTACGAGTATGAAGGCCTCTATGGGACAACAGTATGAGGCGCTCGCATCTAAGATCGATACGGTGGCTGTGGATGTTACGCTGATTAGAGCGGACCTGGCTAAGACTAATGAGAGGGTCAAGGCGTTGGATCTGAAGACCTCCAGCCTGACTACGGATGTCACGGATGCACAGACTGAGATTGGCAACTTGCGTTCGTCACAGGACTTGATGGCCCGTCGGCTTGAGGATTATGAAAACAGGGCCCGGCGTAATAATGTTTGCATTATTGGTGTGCCGGAAAATCCCGAGAACTCTGCCACCGACCTCCTTGTGGAAGATCTGGTCCTGAACCATCTCGCCCCCGCCGGACTCAGTAAATTCTTTACTGTCGAACGGGCCCACCGATTACCAGGCGGGAAGCTGAAGCCGGGTGCCCCCCCGAGACCCATCATTGCTAGACTCTTCCATTTTCGAGATAGAGATGCTATCCTTCAGGCCTCTCGAGAGTGCGGCCCAGTGAAGTTTGAAAATACCACCGTGAACTTTTATCCCGACTTTACTCCTTTGGTTCAAAGACAGAGAATGGGGTTTCAGGGAGTGAAGCGGCGTCTGCGAGATCTGGGCTTCAAGTACGCTATGTTGTTGCCAGCTCAGCTATGGATCGAACATGAGGAACAAACGTTTTTCTTCGATCGTCCGGACAGTGTCAGTGACTGGCTTGATTCCTTGCCAAGAAGGGTCGAACTGAGTACCCCGGTGGTGCCGAAGGGGGCTCGCCGGAGCAAGAGTGACATTATGGTTCCTGATGTCAGACCTTTCTACCTATTTGTCAGCTGAGTTTGGCTATATGTCCTTTTGTACTATTTTTGGTTGGCCCAGGGGTGGCTGAGGTGTAAGGGACTCTTCCTCCTCCTGGGTTCTTTGTGTAGATTAGTTTTATGACAGGGCACAGGCACACTGCAAGTTGGGGTGGCTTTTGAGTCGTACGCAGGGGTGCAGGGTGGGGGGTGTTGTAACGGGCTATTGTTGGGGGGTTGCAGGGGGGTGTTTGTTTCCCTTCACATGGCATTGTATTATTTTTCTATATTCATTGATCTTTGGGTTCCGTGAGGGGAGTGCTCTGTGTCCTTCTCGGGGATGGGGGGTAGTGAGTTGAGACTTTTGTCCTGGAATGTTAATGGGTTGGGAGACAGGATAAAACGAGGGGTGGTGCTACAGTTCCTTCGACGCCATTCCCCAGATATTGTCCTTCTGCAGGAAACACATCTGATTGGTAACGCATGCCAGGCGATGAATAGACGGGGGTATCGACTAGTCGCTCATGCTGGATTCACCTCCGGCTCCAGAGGGGTGGGCATTCTGATTCGGTCCTCTCTCCCCCTTGAAATTGACGAGGTAATGCTTGACGACAGGGGACGATATGCTGCGCTTACTGGGAGATGGGAGGGCAAGACACTCTCTATAATTACAACATATGTCCGTCCGGGCTTGCAAGCGACCACCTTTGCCGACCTTGGGCGGCTTATGCTGGGGCTTCCTGAGGGTTGCCTGATTCTGGGTGGAGACTTAAACGCCGTGGTTTCTGGCACGTCAGATCGCTACCCTCCCAGGGATCTAGCTAGGTCTCAAATGTGGTTGAGTGAGCTGCTGGAAACTTTTGGGCTTGTGGATAGTTGGAGGCTGATGCACCCTACACAGTTACAATATACCTTCCACTCGGGGGCCCATAGTAGCCTTTCCAGGTTAGATTATTTCTTAATGCCAGCAGCTCAGTCTTCCTCCATCAGAGAGATTCGTCACCTTCCTAGGGGCATTTCTGATCATTCCCCCCTGTGGTTCTGTGTTGAGTCCGGAGTGGGTAGCGAGGGTAGAGTTGCTCCCATAAATCCTTGGTACTTTCGCAACCCTAAAACCCGCTCTGAGCTGATCAAAGCTATTGACTATTACTTTAATGAAAATGTGGGATCTGTTTCTTCTTCCGTCTCACTGTGGGAGGCCTTCAGGACGGTCATTCGTGGACGCTCTTTGTCATTGATTGCTGCTGCCAAGAAGGCTAAATATGAGAAACTTGTACGCCTTGAAACCGAAATAACTGTACTTAAGAGTGATCTTGAAGATGATGTTACCCGTGCCAAATTGCATTCCCTTAGTCTGAAACAAGCCGATTATAAAGCCCTTGTGACCGATGCTGCGAAAGTGATGAATAGAGAGCAACAGGGCAGAACATATAATGTGGGCGACAAGGCGGGTAAACTGATTGCGTGGTTGGATAAGAAAGAAACAGTGAATCGTGCTGTTCCGGTGATTGAAAAGTCGGACGGTGAGTGTGTTTCTGACCCGACTGGCGTTGTCGAATGTTTGTCGACCATTTTCGGACTGTGTATGCTTCGGTCAGTGATAGGGATGAGGAGGATTCCCAGTTGTTGTTGCGTGACATTGCTTTGCCTCGCCTTTCTGACGAAGATAGAGATTTAATGGATGCGCCCCTTTCAATAGATGAAGTCGCTGTCGCCATATGTTCTCTCCGTTCTGGTAAGGCTATGGGCCCCAATGGTTTGCCCATTGAACTTTACAAGTTGCGCCCCGACAAAATGGCGCCTCACTTGCGGAGTATGTTCCTTGAGGCTTATGACTCTGGTTTCCTTCCCGCCGATCAGCGCCTGGCTACCATCGTTGTAATTCATAAGGAGGGTAAGCCGCGCGACCGTTGTGCCTCGAATAGGACTATCTCATTGCTCAATGCCGAACCCAAAATACTTGCCAAACTGCTAGCTAATCGATTGATTAAGGTGATCAGTGACTTGATTCATCCGGATCAATCTGGCTTTATTCCACACCGGAACACCGCCCTTAATCTTCGGAGACTCCATGGAGTTCTCGCGAGAGCTGGGACTCTTACTGAGCCGGCCATTTTGGCCTCCCTTGACGCCACTATGGCTTTTGATACCATAGAATGGCCCTATCTTTGGGCGGCTCTCTCCAAATTCGGGTTCGGCCCGACATTCATCGCCTGGGTGAAGCTTCTTTATGAGAGGCCTCTGGCCCAGGTGGTTGTTAACGGGAAGGTTTCCAGTGTTTTCACGCTCGGGCGCGGTACTCGACAGGGTTGTCCGCTGTCCCCGTTGCTTTTTGCTCTTGCCTTGGAACCGTTGGCGGAGTGGCTCCGTTGAGAGCCCTCGATGAAAGGCATTCGGTGGACCCACGACTTTGAGGATCGAATCTCGCTATACGCGGATGACATCCTCCTTTATCTTACATTCCCTCAGAAATCCCTTAATGTGCTTTTCGATGTTTTGACCTCTTTTGGAAAGAACTCGGGTCTCATTATTAATTGGACTAAGTCCTGTGTCTACGTTTTGGCTGGAGCGCTTCCTCCGTTGCCTCGTAGATTTCCAATTCAGATAGTGGAGAACGGCTTCAAGTATCTAGGGATATACATTTCTCTGGATCCCACCGCTCGCTACGACCGCAATTTGCTGGCCCCCCTTCAGCGGCTCAAGCTTGACGTCGCAAGATGGCGTCTGTTGCTTCTGTCGCCACTCGGTCGTGCAGCTCTCTTTAAAATGATGTCGCTGCCCAGATTCTTATATGAACTCCAGAACTCTTTTGATCCCATTCCTTCGGGTTACTTTCGCGAAGTGGAGAGCCTGCAGAGACGCCTGATCTGGGACGGGCGTGCGCGTATTGCCCTACCTAAACTCACGCTTCCGTGGTACGATGGTGGCATTGCTCTCCCGGATATCAGACGTTATTACTGGGCCTCTCAATTGAGTGCGGTCAACCATGTAACTTACGCCTCCGGACCTACCCCGGCCTTTTCAATGGATAAACACCTCTTGCCAGGTGGGAATTTTAATAGGGCGCTATATTCTAAAGGGCCCTATAAGACGCTGGCTGGGCCCACCAAAATCGCTGTTCGAGTGTGGCGAGATGCGAATGCTGCCATGGGATGGGGTAATAGATTGACCCGCGCGACTCCATTGTATGACTCTGAAGACTTGGACAATTTGTGGAGGACGAAAGGCTTTGACAAATGGGATATGATTGGGTTGAGCAAGGTCGATGACCTCTGGTCCAAAGGCAATGTCAAGGCTTTTGAGGCGCTTAAGACAGAGTACGAGCTCGGAGACAAGGAATTCTTCAGATACGCTCAGGTACAACACGCCTTGTTGTCGGTCTTTCCTATGGGGACGGATATTCCTGAATCCTCGCCTCTCGAGGACCGTATCCTGGACGGCTACGTACCTGACTGTACGATCTCATTGATCTATAAAAAACTGATCAATAATAGAGCCGACTTGCTTGTGCGCCTCAGGGCCTTATGGACTGCCGACGGATTGGAATTGGACGATGAGGAATGGCAATCTGCACTGTCCTCGCCTAAAGAAGTTGCTATTCCTGCCCGCCTTCGGTTCGTCCAGCTTAAGATCCCTCATCGCGTGTATGTCACTGGTATGAGTCTGGTACGAATGGGTTACTCTTCGGATGGTCAATGTAAGCGCGGCTGTGCTATGAGTGCTACTTTCCTTCACATATTGTGGGAATGTCCTGAGGTGGCTGCATTCTGGTCCCGAGTGCATGTAGTTATGGAAAGAGTCACGGGGGTCTCACTGCTGCCCGAGGCCCGGCGTTGTCTTCTGAATGTATGGGAACCGAATGACTATAATACAGCGCAGATCAGTTGGGGGACCCTTGGCAACATGATCACAAAGAGAGACATTGCGCAGCTATGGGGCTCTCACAGGCCGCCTACTATATCGGCCTGGAAGGAGAACAGGGATTGGTGCATGTTCAGAGAAAAGACTGTGTACCTATCACGGGGCAGACCCAAGAAATGGAATAGGTTTTTGTCACAATGGAATGCTTATCGTGGAAATGTATGTACTCCCCCGCATGATTTTACCCTTGATGCTCCCCTGTCTCCCTAAACGACATTCCAAGTTTTCACACATCAAACGTATATATTGCATGGTTTCCTCGCTGCCCCCCTCCTCATAATCGATGTCTATTATACTGTGTGTACATGGTTGTTGGAGCTACTCCCCGCGGACTCATGATCACCGATATTGCTTTTTACCTTGTGAATTGTATTTTGTTGTTTGTTGTTCATTTTCGATACAATAACAATTTTAACAAAAAAAAAAAAAGAAGTGTTTGGATGGGGGCTGCGGGTCTGCTCTAGGGCAGGGGAGGAGTGCCTTGCCCACTGCTAAGGACGCAGACTGTTTGGTCGGCCCTCCAGGACCGACCAGACCAGTCATGCGCACTCTGGCCTTTCTTCAAGTAGGCTGCAATGCACCCTACATGGTGTAAATGGCCTCCCCAGAGGGACCTGGCTGCTCGGCGTCCCGACCAATCACAATGCTGCCATTGCAGCATTGTGATTGACTTAGGGGAGGGGGTCTGCCTGCTTCCTGACCCCCCTCCCCCCCTCCGCAACATGCAAATTAGAGGGGCCTCACATCTTCCTTATCGCCCGGGGCCCAGAAGTTCTAGGACCGGCCCTGGTGTCGTTAGTTTGTGAGTGATCAGGGGTGGGTTTGTGGACTGTTTCGTCATCTCTATAGATGTGGCCTTGCTGCGCCTCCTGTGAGCTCAAAGGACCGGGCAGTGTGTTTGCATGTTTACACGCTGATTTGACCGAGGTAACCTGTTGAGTGGGCCACCTGTTTTGATGCTCCACACCCCAGCATCTCCGGGCCCGGTTTGTTCACTGGAGAGACTCAATGACGCAGCAGCTGCTGATAGGAGGGGTGCCCCTTCTCCCTGGCTATCTATTTGGTTGTTGTAGCAAACCATGCCTCTTGTGCATTCGGATGGGTTTGGAGTGCACAAGGGTCTCTATTCCATCAAGGGTTTGTCAACATGTCTGGCAGATTGCCCTGGGACTTGGGGACTGCAGCTCGCCACTGTACTGGGGAGAACAGAGACGCTTCCTCCTGCGGCAGCCAGTGTTGCACATATGCCTTGCGCAGGTGCTGATGCCTTGGTGAGTCCGGGACACGTTTCGGGCAGTTGAGTGGCCCGATGGGTGGGACCTGGGCCTTCCACTGGATTGGTCGAACTTCCAATGGCACGGGCAGGCCTTGGCTCACAAGGGGTGCAGTCATAGAGGCATGGCCGGGCGGTGGAGGTGCGACATGTAGCACCATTGGGGCGGGGGGATTGTTGCCCCACCGGGCCCGCTGTGGCGGTGTCGTGTTCCCTGGTTCCGGAGTTCGCGTTGGAGCTTCATGGTTTTGAGTGGGTGCGGTACATGCTGACATGGGTTTCACAGACATGTTGGCTTCGCCAGAGTGTGGCTATGTGGGGTGGCCCGTGGACTGCGCTGCGGGCTTTTGGTTTATGATGGGCGGGTGATGCCATTTGGGCCTACTGGTCCTGCCTCGGGCGCCCTGGGGCACGCCTGGTCTGGCTGTCTGGTCTGGCTGTCGTTGTGGAGGCGTTAGTGCACATCGGAAGGCGCCGAGTATCTGTTTGGTGTGTCTCTGCGGCGGCATGGGGCTGTGTCGTCTGTCATTGGGCTCGAAGCTTGGAATGATTGCCGCGGAAGAGGTGGCTTTGTCGTCTTTGGAACCTGTGACCCGTTTTGGGTCTCGGCGTCTGCTCGCCGTCCTGTGATTCCAGAGCTTGTGTTCTTCCCACAGATACAGGAAGCGTCCTGGGGCAGAGTCTAGAGCCCAGGGCCTGGGGCTACGGCATTTGGCTATAGGGGCAAGAGGTGGCATGGTCATCTTTGATACACAGTTTCTCCAGTGTGATGCTAATTTTGAATTGTGTGCGATGACCCAACTGGTGTTCCTATCCCTGCGGTGCCCTCTTCGGATGGGGTCCTTGTACTGGCGCTACCTCGGGCGGAGGGAGCATCCGTTTTTTGATTGTCTGTGCTGTGGGGCAGTGTGGGGCCTCGTACCTTGAGGTCCCACTGTGGGTCGGGTAGACACGGCATTCCCTTGTCCCAGGCCACCATGTGTAGATTATACGGACTTGTCGTAGACTTTTGGGACCGAGATCTAGGCCAGCGCTTCCACGGCTAGGCCCTTATGAGATGAAGGTCTAGTAATCGGTGTTTGGTCACTTGCATGATTATGGCGTGCCATGGGGAGGTTGTGCTGTCCCTTCACCTCCCTAGTGTGCTTCTTCCATGTTTTCCCATTGGTGAGCACATCATAGTGGGTTTCTAAACTTATTCTTTCATGTTATAAGGCAAGCAAGGTAGTACCTGGTTCCGTCTGGTAATTTTACTACGTTATCTGGTCGCCTGCATGGGTAATTTAGGAACGCTACAATCAAGAAGTAGAGACATAGTTATGCGGCAAGGCTCTTTTCCGTCCCAGCAAATCTACATGTTGCATGCCACGTGGGAAGACTGCGACTTCGATGCTTGTGCCACCACAGGTGATCACACGTTGTCTTTATTTACTGTATGAAAGGACATCTGCTACGGTACGTTGTCTTTATTTACTGTATGAAAGGACATCTGCTACGGTACAGATGGAGCAAAGCGTTAATCTGCTGTGATCAGGTGGGCCTGGGCCTGGCGAGAAGCGATGAATCTTTCTCATTATGACTTGTGATTAGGATATGTGAAAGGACGCGTTGCAGACCCTTATTTTAATTCCAAGTGGCATCATAGTTGAGCGATATTGAGGAGCGCCAAAGTTAACAACTCTTTTTCCGTACAGGCTATGAGACTGTGAAGACCTTATGTTAGAAGAGTTCTTACGGTAAAATTAAGCAGTGTTCATGATTTGCTGAATGCGGAGGAATTCTAAGGTGATGGCGCAACTAAGAGTTCAGTCAGAAGTTCATTCTTGTTGTAAACCTTGCAATCTTGATGGGGCCTAATGGTTTTGTGTGCCTTGGCCACCATATTAGTACACTCATAATGCCAGGGATTATCTGGGAAGGGTAGCTGCACTCCTTTGATCTGTAAGAAGGAACTCATTCTTACGGGCCTGCTGCAATACCATTGTTACTAGGTGTCTTCCTTGAGTGACATGCAAGTGTGATAAGAGACAAGTATCTAGGTTACTGTCAGTGAGGCAGAAGGATTCTTGAAGAACCCACAATAATGTGGGCAGTGTTAGAACATAAACTGTGAATGAGCCAGGTAACATTTGGACAACCCATAGCACAGAGCTCCCACCTTAAGTTCAATGGGGGTTACTTACCGTCCATACTTGGTTATGCTTGACACACTTGCTCTGCTCACACTAATTGAGCTAAGGCGACTATCGCAACTGACCTTTTTCCAGCTGGCGGCATAACCATGGATACTAATTAAGAACATTCACCATGAGTTTTCTGTTTCAAGCAATTTTTTAGCTGGAAAAGAATTAATGTGATCTGATGTGTGTATGACTATGTTTGGTATGTAGTGACTGTATGAGAGGTTAGTACAAATGTGATAATGGTATGGGGACAAAGTAAAGACTATCATTTTGTATGCATTTACTGCACTATTATGTTAAATTTGTATATTTAATAGCACCATATCATCAATGTTGCATTACTTATTATTTGTATTGTACATATGGACACAGAAAAAAATGTATGGTGTTTTTTTACCATTTAAAAAAACTGCAATTGAAAAAAGATGATTGAAAAATTTGACAAGAGAAAATAATAAACAAAAAATGAATTGATGTACTTTTTTAGACTCTCTGGGAGATATCATAGCAAAAGGATAGCCCAACAGACCTTAATATAGCCAGAGTACAGTTAGTGTTGGCCGAGTGGGAGGTGTATGCATATATATATTTGTTTCCTCCTTTTCTCCCAGACAACATAATCAACAAGCATTTGCAATGCAATAGGTCTTGCATTTACGCTAGTTTGAGCTATTGACATTGCAAATAATAATGCCTTTTTTTTTTTTAAACATAAATAAAAGGCATTGTAATTTACAATGCCAATAGCTGAAACTCTCGTAACTGCGAAACCTACTGCATTGCAAATGCTGGTTTTAAAATGTAACCTTGAGTGAATTTGAAACTTGTATATATGTAACTTTAACCACTAGCACATATAGTAGACTTTTGTACTTACTACCATTCTTATGTGAATCTAGGGTTTATCTGTTTGTATCTTTTATGTTATTTGTGTACTCTGAAGTCCTGTTCTAAAACTGGCTCTATTGTAAAGCTGTCCGACACCTTCGGGTAAAGTTTGCACCATATAAAAACGCATAAATAAATATTAATTTTTTTACACACCATTATTTCTTTGACGGGAGTTGTCACCTACGGAAAAATCTTGTCTATTACGTGGAGAATTGCTGAACCGTACAGTCGGACCCATGACCTAAGGTCGCCCCTAGGAGAAATGTAGTGTCAGCGTATGCGGTCTATTCACTTTACATGCACTATTTTGTAAAGAGCTCTTATTACCACAGTATTCACTTTAGAATCGCGGTAAATGGAAGCTTTTAATACCAATGGTAAAAAACTGAGCGACTTCTCAAGGATGAAATGGTTAAACTGGTCCTGCTGAAGAACGAACTGGTTGCTGTGCAGGATTTAGCTAGTTACACAAACTGACTTTAGGTGATGCATATTTTGTATGCAAATATACAAGCCATATACGCAGTTTAAAGCATACATTGTCATTCATCAACTGAGATTAAAGATCGGGGGCAGCAGAGACTTGAGCAGTCGCCTCGCGCAGTGTGCAAAAATCAGGATAATAAAAGCATGCGTCATCTGAGGAGTCGCAGGTCTACCTTTGTTCTTGTGTGGACTAACTGAATTGTGACGGAGAAGTCCAAAATGTTTCCCATCTGCAATCATGTGAAATTTTCAATTGCCTGTGCTTAGTTCTATTCGTAAACACTGTATTAATTAATTTGAATAATCGCCGTATTAACAGGTGCGACCAGCGGATGCTCACACACCAAGGCATCCGGAGCGGTGAGGGTTGCTAGGCTGTAAGGATAGGAAGGTTAGATGAATGCTGGGTCACGTCAAATGGTCACTTGTGGGTTAGAGGGTGAGTGCAAAGGGCACAGGAGAGGTCTTGGCAAAGAAAACCTGGACTGATTTACCTGTTGGGTCTGGAAGTGGGTTCGACCTTGTGGTCATAAGATCTAACCGTGGGGGGGTCCCACTAACCCCTCATCCTTCTGAGGTTGCCAAAAATGATTATAGGTGAGAGGTGTAACAATATATCTTAATCAGCGCCAACATGCCTATGGGAGCACCTGCACTACACAAATACATAGCGTTATGTTATGCTCCAACAAGCACTCAACACCGATAACTGGTTGAGTGGAAAGTAAGGCGGGCTAGATTTAACTCTTACTTTACCTGCACTGGCATATCTTGTCAGGAGTGGTTTGGCAAAGATATTGCACTAAAGCCAGGCAGCATTGATAACCCACTCACACCAAGCCGATTATTCAAGTTCATTCTGTGCCACAGATACACAGCCTGGTATTAGGCCCCTGCGGTTGTCAGCGCTATGAATTGCACATGAATAGGAGCAGATGGGTTAGCCCAGCTAGCACAGGTGTCACAAGATGGAACTATTTATTTATTTATTTATTTTTTAAATTTCTAAAGCGCGCAAATACCTTTCGGTGTCTCGGCGCTGGAGTTTGCAGATTGCAGGGGTTCCACTGACGTCTTACTGGTTAAAGAGCCAGGTCTTGAGGTGTTTGCGAAATGAGAGTAATGATGATTGATTTTTAACAGAGGAGGGGATCTGATTCCATAGTTTTGATGCTGCCACTACAAAACGTCTGTCTCCCCAAGATACTTTTTTTGTGCATGGGATTTGGAGCTGTTGGGCCGAAGAAGAGCGTAGTGTTCGACTGGGTTTGTACAGTTTGAATGCTCTTTTGAAGAAATCAGGTCCATTATTGTTTAAGGCCTTGTGAATGATACACATGGCCTTAAACTTTATCCGGCTTCTTATTGGTAACCAGTGGAGCTCACGAATTGTGGGAGAGATAGAAGCGTGCTTAGGTATACCCGTGAGAATTCTTGCAGCAGCGTTCTGGACAAGCTGTAATTTGCTCAGAACTTGCTCTTGTGCATTAAGCAGTAGACCATTGCAATAGTCCACCCTAGATAACACCAGGGAGGACATTAAGGTTTTACCTGCGGTTGGGGGAAGAAAAGGGAGCAGTTTCTTCACCATTCTCAGGGTAAAGAAGGAGGCTGACACCACCGCGTTGGCATGGCTTAAAAACGTAAGCTTATTATCAAAAAGCACGCCCAAGTTTTTCACCTTGGTTACAGGTGATGGGGGAGCTCCCAACTCCGAGGGCCACCAGACCGGAGACCAAGACGGAGTCAGTTCGCCAAAAACCATCACCTCCGTCTTGTCGGAATTTAACTATGGACACAGATGGGTTTTCTTGCTGCATGGTCCTCGCTGTTGGCAACATCATGGATTCACTACAAATTACTACTGAGAAGGACCAATGTGGGTATCCGAGCTAGTACCCTAGCTAGAGGTCGTATGGTAGGATATGCCCAGAGAAATACTGCTTTAAGGTTCAATTTACTTCAACTCTGGGACTAGGGCCACCACGCCTTCTTGGTGCAGTCTGAGAAGGAAAAGAGTGTAAAGAAACCAAAAGATTAATATGGTCAACTAACTAGGGACTGACTTGGTGATGAGCAAATGGCAAGTACCCACTGGGACTGGATATGACACCATATTGGTTCAATAGAGTGCATCAATAAAACAGTTGAGGTGCACACTTAGTGGCTGGTTAACAGATATGTGCTCTCAGGTGAGGGCCGGCAAGATTTCAGTTACCCAAATCTCGCCAACAAAAAAAGTGTCCTTGGCTGCATCCCAGCAATATCTGTATCAGATTTTGGGTGCTGGGCGAACCATGCCAGGGTTGGTGCATCAGTACGGCACCACTGCATCCAACTAGAGCCTGCCGTTAGAATGGGATTGAATGCTGTACATACCTTTTTCCTGTTCTCACCATCTAGAAGCTTTTCTATCCCTGGTCTGAATCCTGGTATACATTAGCAGAGGTTTAGCAATGGGCTACTTACTCAGGGGTGCGAACATCAGCAGGGTGACTCAGGAGCTAAATATCACAGTCAAATGTGACGGGCTTGCCGGCAAGAATGACATTAAGTCATACAAAAGGTGTGCGGTGGCCTCAATAGTGTGAGAAAAATTGGTTTGGAGCACATATGCAGACAAACACCAGAACAAATTTTTTCATTTTCAGTTATAAAGGTGCAGGTAAATTGGTTTGTATGTTTTACTCCAGGTTATCACGATCCAAAAGCATTGGCATCTGTTTGGCACACTGGTATTCCTTTAGCGAAAGTAGGGTTATCTGGCTACACACGAAAAAGCACTATTTAGCCAGGTGGGATGTGAGTTTGTCATTCCTAAAAGGGTGCTGTTACTTCAATAGTGGTGAAAAGGTTGGGTTTGGAGCACAAATGCTGACAACTACCAGAACACATTTGGCATTCATATTTAAGAAGGTGCAGGTACATTTGCTCATATATTTTACTCCATATCCTCGAATCGAAAAGCATTGGTAAACCTTGCTGCCACTCTAGTATACCGTTAGCAAAAGTTGTCTATGGGCTACTTCTCGGGTGGGGACACCAGCATGGCGACACAGCATTGGTCACAAGACTGCACCCTGTCCTCGCCCAATGGCCCTTTCCAGAGGGTCCATATTTCGATTGGTGCCGCACATGGTCATCAGATTGAACCCCCAAATGTGGACTTGCCAAGCAAAGGGGGTAACCAAAGGCTTAGTCAACCTCAATGTGCAACTGCACATATTAGCAGATAATGCAAAATGGAGTATACCACCCAGAAGTCTGGACACGAAGAGAGCAAAAGTATTAATTTCTATGGTAATATATCTGGCCGGCGCTATACTCCCATACAATGGAGGTCAGCGGGTAGAGATAAGGGTATTGTCTTGGCCACAAATAATAACTGTTAACAATTATAGTGATGACATTGGAGGCTAACCCCACTATGTTTCTCAGCGAATCCTTATACCAGGGACTGAGAGGTATTGGGTAAACACACGACTCGGCAACACCGAACAGCAAGGCCCTTACTATCACAGAGGGCACCATAGGGATTTCACCCTTGAAAAGTGGTTAAAGTAGAGATCAGTTGTTCGCAAAACCGGGGAGGCCATTGAACATGCCTACGGAAGGGTAAACATGCACAAGCCCACCAAGCAGGAGGTCTTGGTGCAACCCTGTTTCAAAATCAAATGAAACAAGAAGGGCTTGGTGAATAAGGCATGGTCACTTTAGTGCATACATCACGAGGTTCCCCAGATAGGGCCGGGGAACAACTGCAAAGGTAGATGGGAATTTTCCAGCTCAAAGGACTGGTAACCTGTAAGAAGTAGATGGGAATTGTCCAGGTCAGGAGAGGCCGTGGAAATTTCTTGCAGGAGGGTAAGCAGTGCCATGCGCAAATTCACGGAACAGAGGGGTTTTGGCTTTATACGACACAGATTATTGCATGCCAAGACCACAGGATGTTTTGAAGTGGAAGGAGTCCATTTGTCTAGAGTGGGTTTGGACATGAATATGTTGGACCTGGGTGATGCCCTAGTAGCAGCCAGGTGTAAGTAAGAACGCCTGCCTTGGTCGGGGAGGCCTGGGTGTGACGGGGCCACACCCAGAGCTATGGCAGAGTTACAGGGCGATCCAGAAGCTGAATGTTTCATAGGGGTACCCTCTTCAGGAGCACAACAAGGGTGCAAATGCCAAACAACCCCAGGAAGTACTTACGGCAGGACCCTGTAGGAACGACGGTGCCCAGTTAGTCCTTTGGGCAGTTGTAAACCTGAGCAACCGGGGGCTTGCCTGGATACGCTCCACCCCCTCGGGGTGTGAGTAAATGCGTGGACTGGAGGTCCACAGGATGTAGGGGTGATCACCCAAAATGGTGAGCACCGATTGGTTAGGCCACGGTGCAATTTGACCCTTCAGGTGACAGGGCAGCTTAGGGGTGTCACTGCTGCCTGCCCTCGGATCACCCGTAAGTTGACACACCATGTTGGCATATTTTGAATGCAAATAAACCTGCAGCAATGTTTTCTCCAACAAACAACAGCTCTTGCATGTTTTAATTTGAGACTGCTGTGCATGCGGGTGGGGTCTGTTGCCGATATTGGCACTTTGAGGCTGCCCGCGGCCCACGCTGGGGGCCCCATAGGACGGTGGCCACCTTAGTGCCACATGAGGGCACAAACTCGACAGTCTGGTGTTTGGAACCGCTCGGGGTCCGGGGCTTGCTAACTATGTCATTTCTGGCACACCAGTGGGTGGGGAGGCAGGTATATAGACCTTCCCCGCACATCTGGCAATACCTTTGCGCACCTAGTCTTAACACCGTTTCCCTCCCTACCGCTTACTCGATGTGTTGGCTAGAAGGGTGGCAAGGGTAGGAAGGCTGTTAACTTGTTTCGTGTTTTTGGCGGAGTTACAGGGCGATCCAGAAGCTGAATGGTACATAGGGGTACCCTCTTCAGAAGCACAACAAGGGTGCAAATGCCAAACAACCCCAGGAAGTCCTAAAGGCAGGACCCTGGAGAAACGACGGTGCCTCGTTGAGCCCTTCGGGCGCTTGTAAACCTGAGCAACCGGGGGCTTGCCTGGATACCCTCCAACCCCTCAAGGGGTGCGAGTAAATGGGTGGACTGGTGGTCCACTGGATGCAAGAGGGTCCCCCGAAATGGTGAGCACTGATTGGTTAAGCCACAGTACAATTTGGCACTTCATGTGGGCAGGGCAGCGTAGGGGTGTCACTGCTACCTGCCCTCGGATCGCCTGTAAGTTGACCCACAATGTTGCCATATTTTGTATGCAAAAATACCTGCAGCAATGTTTTCTCCAACAAACAATGTGTCTTGTGTGTTTTATTATGAGATCGCTGTGCACGCGGGTGGGGTGTGTTGCCGATATTTGCACTATGAGGCTGCCCACTCACGGAGCCCCTATAGAACGGCGGCCCCCTTAGTGCGACATCAGGGCACAAACTCGACAGTCTGATGTTTGGACCCGATCGGGCTCCTGCGCTTGCTAACTACACCATTTCCGGCGCGCCAGTGGGCGGAGAGGCAGGTATATAGACCTTCCCCACCCATCTGGCGATCCTTTTGCGTGCAGAGATTTCACGCTGTTTCTTTCCCTACTGCTCACCCGGTGTGTTGGCTGAAAGGGTGGCTAGGGTAGGAAGGCTGGTAACTTGTTGTTTTGTGTTGCAGGCGGAGTTACAGGGTGATCCAGAGGCTGAATGGTACATAAGGGTACCCTCTTAAGGAGCACAACAAGGGTGCAAATGCCAAACAACCCCAGAAAGTCCTTAGGGCAGGACCCTGTAGGAACGACGGTGCCCCGTTAGTCCTTCGGGCAGTTGTAAACCCGGAGCAACCGGGGGCTCGCCTGGATATGCTCCACCCCCTCAAGGGGTGTGAGTAAATGCGTGGACTGGTGGTCCACAGGATGTAAGGGGTGATCACCCAAAATGGTGAGCACCGATTTGTTAGGCCACGGTGCAATTTGGCACTTCAGGTGAGCAGGGCAGCTTAGGGGTGTCACTGCTGCCTGCCCTCGGATCGCCGGTAAGTTGACCCACCATGTTGGCATATTTTGTATGCAAATAAACCTGCAGCAATGTTTTCGCCCACAAACTATGGCTCTTGTATGTTTTAATTTGAGACTACTGTGCATGCGGGTGGGGTCTGTTGCCGATATTGGAACTTTGAGGCTGCCCGCGGCCCACACAGGGGGCCCCATTGGACGGCGGCCACCTTAGTGCCACATGAGGGCACAAACTCGACAGTCTGGTGTTTGGAACCGCTCAGGGTCCGGGGCTTGCTAACTACGTCATTTCCGGCACACCAGTGGGTGGGGAGGCAGGTATATAGACCTCCCCCGCACATTTGGCAATACTTTTGCACACCTAGACTTCACGCCGTTTCCCTCCCTACCGCTTACCCGATGTGTTGGCTGGAAAGGTGGCTAGGGTAGGAAGGCTGTTAACTTGTTTTGTGTTGCAGGCGGAGTTACAGGGCGATCCAGAGGCGGAATGGTACATAGGGGTACCCTCTTCAGGAGCACAACAAGGGTGCAAATGCCAAAAAAAAACAGGAAGTTCTTAGGGCAGGACCCGGGAGGTATGACGGCGCCCCGTTAGTCCATCGGGTGGTTGTAAACCTGAGAAACCGGGAGCTTGCCTGGATACGCTCCGCCCCCTCAAGGGTTGTGAGTAAATGCGTGGACTGGTGGTCCACAGGATGTAGGGGTGATCACCCAAAATGATGAGCACCGATTGGTTAGGCCACGGTGCAATTTGACTTCAGGTGACAGGGCAGCTTAGGGGTGTCACTGCTGCCTGCCCTCGGATCACCCGTAAGTTGACACACCATGTTGGCATATTTTGATTGCAAATAAACCTGCAGCAATGTTTTCTCCAACAAACAACGGCTCTTGCATGTTTTAATTTGAGACTGCTGTGCATGCGGGTGGGGTCTGTTGCCGATATTGGCACTTTGAGGCTGCCGCGGCCCACGCTGGGGGCCCCATAGGACGGTGGCCACCTTAGTGCCACATGAGGGCACAAACTCGACCACTGGATCATCCTCCAAAATGGTGAACACCTATTGGTTAGGCCACGGTGCAATTTGGCACTTCATGTGGGCAGGACAGCATAGGGGTGTCACTGCTACCTGCCCTCGGATCGCCCATAAGTTGACCCACCATGTTGCCATATTTTGTAAGCAAAAAAAACCTGCAGCAATGTTTTCTCCAACAAACAATGTGTCTTGTGTGTTTTATTATGAGATTGCTGTGCATGTGGGTGGGGTGTGTTGCCGATATTGGCACTATGAAATGGAACGACCTGGACTAGGAGAATGAAGATTACCAGTAACTAACCTAACATTTTCTTAGAAAAGAGAAAACATCCTTATCATTAGGGTGACCAGGCGTCCCGGAATTTGCCCGGATCGTCATGGTTTTTCAACAGTTGTCCCGGCAGTTTCGATAAAATTGGTTCATGTCACGTTTTTAAGACCGTGAACTGAAAACAAAGGGAGGCACTTTTTTAGGGGTTCGAAAGCAGGACTAGTAAGCAGCTGTTATGAATAAGCAATTTAATTAACAGGTATGATACTGATTTCAAAAATTACATTTTATTTATTTTCTTAGTGCCTCTTATGGGTTTCTATGAGGATAAGGGCTGTCATTCTTTGCCACTTTATTGATGTAAAGTTGTAGTCCTTCCTCTGTGTTTGCGTCGCACGATCTGGTCACCCTACTTATCGTGCAATTGAAATGATAGAGCATAGACTCGAGTCCAGTAGCCCGCGTGAAAATGTGATAAAATGGAGGCTTTTTCATTCATGAATGAGTCCTAGGAAGGCAAGGGGTATCTCGTGGGGGTTTGGACACCTGCTGCGCCCCAGATCCGTGCCTGCTGAGCGAGATGTGCGTTTGATGGTCAGTGGAAATACAAAGAAGAGGCTATTGAACTTTCAGAGCCACAGTAAACAAGCACGCGACACTTTGCCCCACGTGTCAAATACAGCAAGCTTTGTTTCAGGGCATCCTTTCCCTATTCGCGCAGCGCAATGAAATTAGTTTCCGATTCAATTAAATGATTTACCAGCCCGCCAATGTTCTCTGTTCAGCATCAGCCACCAGGCATTCACTCTGGGACCCATCCTGCTTGCATCAGAGCCCGCACCACTTCCTCGTCACTCACCAGGAGAAGATGTCCCTTCTCATCTTCCGCAGCACATCGCAGAATTTTCTCTTGGACGGACCGTGCCGCACAGAACACTCCCTCGCTTTGGTCCTTTCCATCTCCAGGTCCAGTGTTGTCGATAAACAGAAAACCCCAGGGCCGAGGTGGGAGCCTGGAGCTGCCCGAAGGGACTCGCACAGCCTGCCTCTCACAGCATCTCTCCCTGCCCGACGAAGGGCTCGCGGCAGCAGCGCCTAGGTGCCAGGGCCGGAGGGTGGCAGAGCTGCTGGGGCTAGGTACCCTGCCGAGGCATCGCAAAAAGGCTCCGCGGGCAGAACGTCAGCCTTTACCTACAGAAGTTCGCAGTCAAATTGAAAACGATGCCCATCCCTCCATGCACACATCCCTCGTTATTTATTCAGACATAACTAAACGAGCCCGCGAACCTAACACATGGCCAGACCAAAGCAAGCGATCCGGTGGCTTGCAACCAACCACCTGCGAGGCTGAATGCATACGACTCCAACAAAGCTGGCGAAAATGTTCGACTGCCTCGATGGTATTCTTGTTCTGACAACATTTTAACATTCGAACACTGTGTAAAAAATCCACAGAACTTAGACACATTTCTAAAGGAGCACAGGGCAGCCCGGCATAAAAACTTCCGTCACTTCCTTGTGTAACATGCACACACCACTTTGCCCTTGTAACACACGGTTTGCTACCTCTCACATGTTTTTATCTTTGATACTTGCACAAGTGCCACCTTGCCTACATAACGCTTGTTCGTGTGCCTGAGTGTCTAGCACCTTTTGCAGTATTATACCTCAAATGATACTTTGTTCTCTCTTGTAACTGCACACTTGTCACTTTTTCCTCTTGTGCACTTTTTACTACCTCATGTATGTTTGGCTGCTCACAATTTTCACTACCGCATGTATTCTTTTTGCTCACAATTGTCACTATTACCTTTACTACCTCATGTATTTTTGGTTGCTCACAATTTTTACTACCTCATGTATTCTGTTTGCTTACAATTGTCATTATTACCTTTACTACCTCATGTATTTTTGGTTGCTCACAATTTTTAATACCTCATGTATATTGTTTGATCACAAATGTCACTATTACTTTATGTAACGTAACGTATACTTTTGTAATGTTTCTCATTATGTTCCATTTCTGTTCCTTTTGTGAAGCGCTCTGACACCTTCGGGTAAAGTCCGCGCTATATAAAAATGCATAAATAAATAAATAAGCTTTTCTTACATCCCCAACCATGGCAGCCCTGTGAGTGTGCACTGTGAGTGAGGCTGAGGGTTTAGACGGGTATGGATAGAAGTGTGATGTATTCTTATAGGTTCTGTATCGATCCCCCTATTCCTGACCCTGTTCTGGTTAACAAGTTAACTAGCAGCCATCCCATGATGCAGAAACCGTTATCTGATTAAGCCACACTACGGCACAGGAACGTGTTATCTGATTAGGTCATAACGCTTGCCATCTAATTAGACAAGCGATATTCCTCCAGCCCCTGATAAGGCATACGGAGTTCTCAAAACAAATCAAACCTATGACAACCTGGGAAAAACCCTGCGGCCATTGTTTTGATTTCATCGAGAACTTCAGCAAAAGAATGTGCTAACGACCAAGTCGTATGACATCCTTATTGACGTATCTATGTCCATCCTTACGTCAATCTCGGCACCTTACAGGTATAAATATTACCGGTATTGCCTTAAGCAAACACACGCGGTGGTGACGAGATCGGAGCAGCCAGACTTGCCGAAGCCCAGAGCAGAGCAGACCCCGCTGGCGCAGCCCCGCCTTCCTGACGCGCTGAGAACGAGACGCTGCTTTCTCCTGCCGAGAAATCCAGCTCCGGCGCTTCCGGGTAGCCCTCGCAGGCAGCCTGGAATATCGAGACCAGAGACGAGAGATACCATCCCTCATTCATCCTAGATTCAAGGTACAGAACTGAATAACCCCTTGCAGAGAATTCTTGAGTCAGTCACTTGGCAAAACAAACTTAACTTAAACTGCTACTTTCTATTCCCGCCCACGTATTAGGCTTAGGTCAGGTACACCGGGGTAGGCGTAGTTAGAAACACCAGTTGAGTACGATTAGTCAAATGTATATGTGTATGTATCTATTTTATTCATTTTAAACCACCTTATGGCTTAGAAACCATATAAATGTTTTTACAGTATTATTTTATACTTCTGCTTTTATTGTATGCACTTTACTTAACCATAAGTATTGCGATAATATCGATCCATTTCTCTTGTATGGGAAAAGAGACTGATCAATAAAATAACATCTTTTATTGAACACGCCCGTCTCTTCCTTTTCTCTACAATCTGGTGAGACTAAGAATGCACGTACTGACTGAGTAAAATAAGTTGTCTTTTGTTTTCACACGACTCTAGAGATACACTCTTGATTAGGGGAGAGCAAAGTTGTCATGTTCTATGGTTGTCAGAAACTAAATCCCTTCTTGTCTATCCAGGGAGGTTCAACTCCTCCTTGCCTATTCGAGAAAGTTTCTAGTGAACTCTGAGCTAGCTGGCAAACCCAAAACTTTAAGTCTAATATCGACAATAGAAGACCTAGTTAACGTCTGGTCTAGGCCTATACTATTGAAGGTATTATTCCAATGCGCAGAGCCTATTGGGATAATAGGAACTACACTACATGGCGCCCAACGTTTGGAAAGGCGATAAAACTAACGCAAGACATTAGAGTAACTCAGTCGTGCTTTTTCACTCAGACCCCTTTTTTCCCATAATACTCCAAAGACGTCTGGAGTGGGTGAAAGGTGATATCCGCCAAATCTCGCAGGAGGAAACTCCTATGTATGGTTCTTGGTATAGTCAACGTTGAAGGATACACTGTTCCAAAATATTGTGCATCTAATCTTTTGTTCCCATAAGAAACCTGATCGGCAAACAAACAAAATAACCTTCCTGACAGTAGAATGTCAGACACTGAAGAAGAAAGAGAGATAGCTAGAGTAGCAGCTGAACTCGTAGCAGCTGATAATACTATGCAAGAAGCAGACCCGGATTTAATACTCATCCCGGTCAACATAAGAAAATCTATAACTTTAAAACTTATAGGAAATGGACTGACACCAAGAGGTGGCACAGTCATATTCGTAATAGAGGCACACGAATATCGGCAGACAGAGGTATTCTATTCATGGATAAACTTTCCAGCAGCAAACGCTGTAACAAAGCACTTCCACCATTACAAAACAGAGGAACCTCCTGAAGAGTACACTCCTTTCGAGGAGGTGGAAGTACCACTTAAATTTCAAGAGCACCTGCTCTTGTTTAATGGCGCCCTAAAACACAACAATCACATCACCAGGCTCGGTCCATTAGGTAGACCAGGAGCAACGTGGCCGGTCCTAGCTGGATACACACCACATCCAGACATCGAAAGAATGTCTGCAGCAGATCTTCTAATACAACTAAAACAATTAATAAAAGTACATAGACAATTAGTCCAATATGTAATGCGGACTTCAACAATCCAACCAGCAATTAAAATTCCACAGCTGACCCCTCATCAGGGGAACACAAATACAATTACACCACAGAACATACAGTCCTGCCTAGGTAAAGTACCAGCTAAAAGGGAACAAATACCATTCTGGTTAGCACAAAAAATCACCCAAATAGAGGCGGTGTTTCCAGACACCACCCCTGTGGATAAACACAGGATTCTGACTATCTGTCTTCCAATGGGAATCGCACCACACGTGGAGGACTGTGACACTTGGGGTACAGTCTTTGCTTCCATCTACACAAAAACGCATGGTGTTCCATCCATTTCGGTAATACCAGATGTGCTAAAACAAATTCAAGACGAATACGGTCCAGAACCCGCTTTAACTCTTGGTATGAAATTACTGAAAGACTTCAAGCAGGTCTCGGCTATATTACTAGCCAATATAAAGGGAGAAGCAGCAAACGTGGCGATCCGCCAAAGGTTAAAAGAAACAGATATAGCAGACCAACCAGCTGAAATTGCCAGAATTATAGAAAAATCCTATGAGGAACTAGGTAGAGATAGTTTAGGTGGAATACCAGTAAAACCCCAACTAATTGAAAGTCCTGAAAAAATATTTATTAAAAATCATCTAAACAGTCAAAAGAAGAACTGGGATGGAAACAAACAATCCAATCCAAAAGAAAAGAGATTCCAGTCCAGAGGAAGGTCTCCTCGGCGGAGAGAAAGATCTCCGGACCAAGGACCCAAGTCTCCCCAAAGTGAGCCCTCTGTGAAAAAATACAACCTTAGAAATAGGGATAATATAAAGAAACCGGATAGATATCAAGATTTTGATACACGTCCCTCTCAATCTTTTCAGACTTCCTCGCAGAAATCGGAAAGAAGAGGACGATCGGAACCCAGGGAAGGGCACGTCAAGTCCAAAGACAAGGAACCTGCTCATCCAAATAAGAAATTACAATTTCCAAAAAAGAAGGTAGCCAGTATTAAAGTAGTTAACAATGCCGAGAATACTGAGGACACAACTGAAAAACGGAGAATGGGCTCAGACAATGCTAGACAGAGCAGCAGAAGTGAGCATAGCTCGCAAAGTCCTTATGAATCATCTGGAGACAGTGGACACGAATTAATATCTTCAAGTGGAAACTGCAGACACCAGAGTTAGCAAACCTCACAAAATATATGAAATAACTTTACGTATAGAAGGGGATAAGACTAGAAAAATAAGGGGACTATTTTGGGATAATCTCTCCAAGGGCTATGACATCCTTCTAGCTGAAAAAGACTGGCCACCAGAGTTTGTCAGGGACTGCCCTCATGGCGAAGAAATAATTATGCCTGCCTTCTCAAATCATATCCCAATTCATAAAAAATACACACTTGCCAGAAAGTGGGCAGTAGCTCAAGCTCCTGCTTTATATAAAAATCACGTAGGATGGGATGAGGACTCTCCTCCTCACAAAATCCAGTTAAAATCACAACCTACTGCACAAAGACAGTACTCCAAGCACCTAGAACACTAAAAAACTTACAGTCAATTCTAGGCTTCCTAAATTTCGGAAGAACATACATTGCAAATTACGCAGAAAGGGTGAAGCCCCTTTATGATCTAATAAAACCAGATTTTAAAAGAACAAATTGGACTCAAAAACACACAGAAATTTTGAGATCCTTACAAACAGACATGTTAATTAAAACAAAATTAGAAACACGTGATAACACACGCAACCTTGTGATTCGAGTCATCCCAGGAAGATGCGGATTCACATACCTGACCTCTAACGAGGGAGAAAAGGTACCAATTGCATTCAAATCACACTTGTACACAGAAGCTGAAAAGAAACTCAGCATTAAAGAAAACATTGTTCATGCAGTTCAAACCGCAATAGCTAGAGAAAAAGATAAAGCTGACGGTAGACACATCACAGTCAGAACAGCAGAATCAGCCTTTGAGGCATTAACAACACCGTGTAATTTACCAACAACAGCATTGAATCCGGAATGGATACAATGGGTGAATTCAATTACAACGGACAAAGTAAAATACTACTTTGTTCCAGAATTAAAAGAATTGAAAAATCTAGAATATGAAAGAACATTCCCTCTGCCAATCGACATTCTGCCCTTACGACAGTACGCTTGTGTAATCTATACAGACGGACATGCTCAACCCTCCGTTTAGGGAGAACAAGCATACAACCCCACATGTGAGATTACAAAAGAAGTGTGGCGCGGAGGTAAACTAAGACCTCTGTTAACAAAAACACACTCAGTAGAAACTAATTCAGAAGAACAGACTGAGATAATAGCATTGAAAATGGCGCTAGATAATGCAGATCGCGAATTCCCGACACTTATAGTGTCCGATTCGTATTACTGCGTCAAATCATATAACAGCGATTTGCAGACATGGATTCAAAACGGTTACAAAGATGACACAGGTGCAACAATAAAGCAAAAACTGCTTTGGGAACAAATAGTTCTTTTACAGAAAGAACTACCAAAGACTCACGTGATACATACACTGAGTCATCAACGTGATGGCGTTCACGTTGCAGGGAATTCATTGGCTAAGACAGCCACAGCGGTAGCAACTAAATCGGCTTCCGTAGCTAGAAAAAAGCGTACAATGAAATACATTGACGGTGAAACAGTGCTGGCGGTAAAAACGTCATCAAAAGGCGACTGCTCAGCGCTACCGATCAACTATCCACTCAATTATACATACATAATCGATGCAAACTCCGTCCCTTTTGCTCGAATCCCTGGAGTGGGGGATAGAGTAATTCCAAACATGGACAGGAGAACTTTGTTAATTGCAGACGCACATATGGGCGAGGGTCTCAGACACCTCAAACTAAAAGATTCTCTGGAAGAACTACAATCAGTGTACTGGTGGCCAGGCATGAGCCTGCAGCATCACATTTTTGTAAAAAAATGCCCGGACTGCAACAGAGATCGCAGTGGCAAGAGAAACGGTATACTACCGTGGCGTTTCACTCCAGAAAGGATCAGCAGTAAAAAGCAAAGCGTCCGATTAACATATACAGGCTAGTTTCCACTTATAATGTAGATCCCCAGCACTCGGCTGACGTCTGGACTGTTATACAAAGATTTGCGAGTCTAAATGGCATATACGCTAGGAGCATGCTACGTTTGACCAATGTTTTCACTTTAGCCCTCAAGCTTGTGGGGAAGCACGGCCAAATGAGCATAGCGATGCGGGATTCTTCTCACTTCCTTCCTGAGGGATACGGGATGGTGTAAAGAAAAAACCAAGGCATAAAGCTATCTATAACAGAAAGGATATTAGGTTCGGGAGCTGGGTGGGTCAAACATCTAATAAGTGTCCAACGTAGTCTAAATAACCTGCCAAGAAATTCTCTGAAGGGATTCAGTCCGTACGAATTATTGTTTGGAACTAGGATGTTAATCTTAGATCTTGACAGTCAGACTTCAGTGGTAAAGGAAAAAAGCTTTGATATCAAAGATCGTTTGGCTATTTTGCAGGACTTAAACAAAACAAGAAAAGACCTGAGCAACATAAAGTTGAAACAGCAGCCAACAACCACTGAAGAACCACCACCTGTCCCAGCAAGACCTGTCTGGATTCCAAAAGTCGGGGATCTAGTCAGAGAAAAGATCGCGGTAAAGAAGGAATTTGGGCCTTCTTACAGAAAAGCAGTTCCTGTCTTGTCTATCAACGGGACAAGATCAGTTGTACTACCGCCGCTTGCTGGTAAAAAGGAGAACCGAGTTGTATCCATCGACCTGGTAAAACCACAATCATGTGGCCGATAACAAACAGTAGGCCAAGTGGACTCCCGATAAGTAGTAGAACACCAAGATTTGCTACCAATACAGAGGTCCAAACTAAGAGGCTAATCACATTCGAAACGCCTACAGAAGAACAACAAGGACTATGCAACAATGCATTGGAACTTAAACCTCTGAAAACCCAAATAAAAACATTTAGTAGAGACACACCAACCTACAATGAAGTAACAAACGAATATGCAAGAAACAGTAATCCTGAAGCAATTGGAACAATTGACAGAACTGCATCCGGCTACTTCATAAACTTCGATGATTCCTCTGAAGACCTAAGTGAATCAAAAACACAGCCATCAACAAAAACCTTTAAAGATAAAGCTAAAGAACTTTTGAAACAACTGAAAGAAACCTATATGATTTCTCCATGGATTGAATTTTGGGTGGGCTTTGGTGCATTTATCCTCATACTTTGGCTCATCATGGTACTAACTTTGGGACGCTTCATTGAGGGAAAATATGCTAAAATGGACACAGCAAGTCAGAAAATCAACTTGATCCTCAAGCCACACACATCTTCACACGTCGAGAAAAGAGAACTTTCTTCAGTCAACTTCACAGCCAATCCTATACCGGGTGGGGTAGCATGGGACAATACTGACTACGAAATGTATGGTCCGGTTGAGATCCTGAAATATCCACACCAGATTAAGATCTCGTTGAGTGACTTTGTAAAACCAAGCTCATTTGCTGATGATTGGGACTTTGAAAGTATAAATAATATGATGTCTGACTTAGTGATGTCTGCTAAATTTACCAAACATGATTATTTGCAGGGTTCGACTAATTATGATAGTATGTACTGTTACAACCACTATGGTAACCATTTTCTACATAAATCTGTACAACCTAGAAATGTTTTAAATTATAATCAATGGGAACATTGTGCAACCCCTCCAAAAGGAAGCTCAAGAACCTTTTACGACAAATATTCATACTTTTCAGGGTTCAACACAAGTAATGCTGAAACATTTTATTTCAAATTGTCAAATAAGACAGGGACAAAGACCATGCTAACAAACACGAAATTGATATATTCAGACTCATTTTTTGAACAAATGAATACTTTTGGTTTTGATTATTGGGACAAAAATGTTGAAGTTAAAAGTGTTTGGGGTACAAAAGAATGGCAAGTACAAGGTATAGAATCATTGTTTAGAGCCTGCATGATCCCAGAACAAATTATATTTTTAAATGACACTGTTCAACAAACCACCTGTCTTGGCTTAGCCAAAATCAAAGACTTAAATAAACCGTCTATTCCAAAGCCAACAATGGACAGCAATAGCTCTACAGATGAAGAGATAGACGTAAACTATATATTAAACCAAAACAGAACACATCCTGATTGGAAACAGTGGTTGATCTGGCCCACAGATACTAATAACTGTCAAGATAGATTCCTGAACAAAACACAGGGGTTCACATTGACCAGGCCAGACCCTAGATATTCCCAAAGACAACACCCAGGGATAATAACCACCTACAGTGTGGGCAAATTATGTCTTCAATGGCTACAAACTTCCACACTGACAGAAATTAAGCAACACCTAACTTTACTTACTGATGGTGCTGACTTGCGTGATTTCATTATGGGACCGCGCAAACAGCGTCAAAAACGCTTCATAGCAGCCTCTATATATGCAGCTTACAATGAGGCCTGGAAGGTAACTCAAATTGAGACAGCAGAAAGTATACGGGAAATTGACCGTATTAATTTGGAAAAATCACTTTCTGTAGTGGACAATGGGTTAATGACTCTGTCCTCCAGAATTTTTTCTTTGGACAGTATTGTGTCTTCAGCAATCGACATAATATCGCAAGACTTACTGTTGTTACAACACGGTCAGTCTCAATTGCGTTCTATTGTACAGCTTGGCTGGACGTTACAAAATCTGCGTTCAGGCTATGTGCCTTGGCGTTTAATCAACACAACGTCACTATTCAATATCTTTAACCTTACTGATAAACAAATCAGTATGGCACAGAAGGGTGCTGATTATACAATCCTGAGCATTGAGAAACTCGAGAGATTACCAGTGACAATGTCAGAACGACCTGTCAGTGAATGGATAATACATGGGATAATTAATATTCCAATATCAACCTTCAGGTTTCAATACTGCCAAAAATATATACAGGCTGGCATGTACGAAAAATTGGGAAAAGGGTACATTAAGACAACATGGAACTTGCCCTATTCACATGCATGTGTCAGTAATAAAGGACAGAAAGTGTTTCTTAGTGGCAATAATTGTGCGATGTCACTAAGCGGTACACTTCTGTGTAATGGAATTAGTTTGCATGGAGCCTGTGAAGGGAACTCAAATAACCTTTCATGTCACCAGCTAGGCACACCTGCAACAGAGATAGAACCATTTTTTCAAAGACTCTATAATGGGAGTTACATTCTAATTGTGGATCGCAGATGTTGTAGTCTTATGCCCGGGACTCCTTATCTCGTAACTACGACTGCGAAGGTCATGTGCTGTGGACACTCATTGTTCCCCAGCTCCTTTCCAGACAGGGAGGCAAGGGCATGGCCTAACTTGAAAATTACTTCTATTCGAATAGATACTTTAAGCAGAATGAAAACAGTGCTTCTTCAGACGCCGACCAGGCTCACGTCATCAAAAGAAACGTATGATCTCCTAGTCGCAAGGACGACTGCAGAGATTCACTCATTGTTATCAACTAATTCTCCCATACATTTCGCGGAAATCCTGAATGAAATCTTAAATATTTCTGATACCAGTGGAGTCTCAAAGGTATTTAAGACAGTATTTTCGATGGCATTAACACCATTCAAAGCCATACTGGGTATTTTTCCAGATTTCGTCCATTCGATTTTTGGCGGGCTTCCCCTCATTTTGGGACTAATTGCAGGAATCCTATTCCTGGTCCTAATATTTCGTTATGGCAAACCATGTCACAGACAAAACACCTGCGACAAGGGAAGAAACAATCCGAGCCATTGGATACCGGGACCGGATATCAAAAATCCTGGGACTATCCCGGCTTAGAGACCTGAACATGACTTGGTTTCTTTCATTTCGACCAATGTGGCATCGATGTGTTTTACCTGTATTAAGGTGCCTGCTGTGCGGAGAAGAATGCGTGTTGGACACCTGTCTGACGCTACAATCGGATGCGCCTATGGATGCAGAAACATTGTTGGGTCCGATAAAGGCTCATGCTTTGTGCTGCCCTCAACGGCTGCCAATCCTGATGACGGCATTCGTGGAAACTTCACCACTACGATTAAGGGGTAGTGGAGTTCAAGATGAAAGCAGCATCAATCAGGTACGACCTTCTGTCAGCAATACTAATCAAAACGTCAATGGAGACAATCATGCGCACGAATGCATGGTTACACCTTTTTCCGAGTTAGTGGAACTCTCCCAGGAAGCTGTTGACAGCTTTTTCGACAGTCTAAATGATATGATGTTCTCACCAGAGCAGAAATAGAGACTTTTTAGCAAGCTAGCACACGGCGTTCCAAACACCCTGAATTTGGCCTTCAACTTAATAGCAAAATAACATGAACAATTTTCCCTCCAGTTCACGGACAGCGATTTTTTCAGCAGCCCCAAAATATTTTTACGATTTTTCGGGACACTTATCTTCTGCTTAAAGTAAGAACTATTCTTAGAGAACTAAAATTTCTATTTTTAGAAACTTTATAGACATTAGCTGCCCGCTGGTATGTTCATAATTATGTTTATTCTGTGATGAAATGGTCTCGAAACTTTTTCTTCTGTATTAAGAGCCATTTCATGTGTAAATTCTCATATACCAATTAGCAATAATGTATACATATGCGTGATTACTTTAGCATTATTCTACAGCTTGAGTGCATATAGTACATGTGAATATTTTTTTCCGTATATTACATTATTCGAAATGCATTATATGTATTTTGGGGTGGTAAGGTATACACGATACTCTACAGTATGTTTTACTATGCCTAGATTCGTAAACATGGCCATAGTTAGCGTGGAGTGGGTGTGATGTATTCTTATAGGTTCTGTATCGATCCCCCTATTCCTGACCCTGTTCTGGTTAACAAGTTAACTAGCAGCCATCCCATGATGCAGAAACCGTTATCTGATTAAGCCACACTACGGCACAGGAACGTGTTATCTGATTAGGTCATAACGCTTGCCATCTAATTAGACAAGCGATATTCCTCCAGCCCCTGATAAGGCATACGGAGTTCTCAAAACAAATCAAACCTATGACAACCTGGGAAAAACCCTGCGGCCATTGTTTTGATTTCATCGAGAACTTCAGCAAAAGAATGTGCTAACGACCAAGTCGTATGACATCCTTATTGACGTATCTATGTCCATCCTTACGTCAATCTCGGCACCTTACAGGTATAAATATTACCGGTATTGCCTTAAGCAAACACACGCGGTGGTGACGAGATCGGAGCAGCCAGACTTGCCGAAGCCCAGAGCAGAGCAGACCCCGCTGGCGCAGCCCCGCCTTCCTGACGCGCTGAGAACGAGACGCTGCTTTCTCCTGCCGAGAAATCCAGCTCCGGCGCTTCCGGGTAGCCCTCGCAGGCAGCCTGGAATATCGAGACCAGAGACGAGAGATACCATCCCTCATTCATCCTAGATTCAAGGTACAGAACTGAATAACCCCTTGCAGAGAATTCTTGAGTCAGTCACTTGGCAAAACAAACTTAACTTAAACTGCTACTTTCTATTCCCGCCCACGTATTAGGCTTAGGTCAGGTACACCGGGGTAGGCGTAGTTAGAAACACCAGTTGAGTACGATTAGTCAAATGTATATGTGTATGTATCTATTTTATTCATTTTAAACCACCTTATGGCTTAGAAACCATATAAATGTTTTTACAGTATTATTTTATACTTCTGCTTTTATTGTATGCACTTTACTTAACCATAAGTATTGCGATAATATCGATCCATTTCTCTTGTATGAGAAAAGAGACTGATCAATAAAATAACATCTTTTATTGAACACGCCCGTCTCTTCCTTTTCTCTACAATCTGGTGAGACTAAGAATGCACGTACTGACTGAGTAAAATAAGTTGTCTTTTGTTTTCACACGACTCTAGAGATACACTCTTGATTAGGGGAGAGCAAAGTTGTCATGTTCTATGGTTGTCAGAAACTAAATCCCTTCTTGTCTATCCAGGGAGGTTCAACTCCTCCTTGCCTATTCGAGAAAGTTTCTAGTGAACTCTGAGCTAGCTGGCAAACCCAAAACTTTAAGTCTAATATCGACAATAGAAGACCTAGTTAACGTCTGGTCTAGGCCTATACTATTGAAGGTATTATTCCATTGCGCAGAGCCTATTGGGATAATAGGAACTACACTACAGAAGCAGCTCGGGCTGTTGGTGCGATCATCACCACCAACCCTTATGAAATAAACATTATGTTTTGGATCATTTATTTGTTGGAATATATGTAAGTGTATCATATTTCTGCAGTTGCACAGTGATGGCCTATAATCGATTGAACTGCAATGTCCTCCCTATTTTATATGTAAAAACGAATACAATTTGTTAAAAAAAATTCATATTTATATTTCTGTAGTTGCATTATGACAGCCTAATCCACTCTAATCAGTGCATCCTATTTTTTCAGGTGCTGATTTCAGAGGGCACGCCTTGTTTCTGTGTTTTTTCTACACCCAGCTATTTGTTCTGTAGAACTTTGAGAATGAGCAGCATGTAAAAATGAATAGGTAGACAACATTCATTAAATGCATTATGTATCCTTTAAATGATGATAAGTATATTTGAGGCTTCGTAAAAGCTCATCATCATGGTTTATGTACCCAATCTTTTAATTTTAAATATATAAAGGATAATTGCCTTTCAACACTTTTATCTCCGGAGTCCATGAGCCAGCATCTGCCCCAGCAACAGAAAGCTACTTAAAAAGGAGAATGCTGTAAAAGGAGATGATTCCATGGTACTCCAATGTTGTTGGCGCCAATTAGCTTAATAACATTATTTATTATTCACATAACATATTATATGAAACAAGATACCTAGTACCAGGATTCCAAGATATTCCTAGTTTTCATGGAACAAAGAAAGTGCAAGTCTTTGACTCAAATGAACCTCAGAGAGCTGCAACTTACTCATAGTTTGTGATCCACACTTCCAACAGGCCCCCAGAGGACCAAGCGCTCCCTCCAGTCTAGATTCTCCTGTTTACCATCAGGGAACCCATGGGATGTCCTCATACTGCGCCCTTGAGGCTCCCACTCATGGCCAAGTCCTACGGGCTCACACTCATACTCATACTCATGTTCCTAACAAGGGCCCTCCATCCTAAGATGATTCTGAAATGCTATACATAGCAACTGCAGGTCAGTATTGCAACGCATAGGCCAAACTGTGTTTGCATATCCTTACATGCAGATCAGGTCAAGGTACGTGGCAGAGGGATGCATTCACAGGGTATGAGCAGGTCAGGCAGGAGGTGCCGTTGCATAGCTGTATTTGCACAAGGTATGTTTCAGGTCAAAATGAGGTACACTGACACCACTCTTTTTGCAAAGACTGAATATGTGCAGGTTTGAGTTTCTTTGACATAGGTGTGCATACATACGGCCCGTGCAGGCCATGGTTGAGGATACACCAGCTGTGTAGAGGTTTTAATGAAATGTATATTTGTATTAACATGATGTTATAAACGCATAACATATTCAAGATATTATGAAAGGAGTTGTGTTTATTTTTACACTGGATAATAATGCAAGACTCAATGTAAAAATGGTTGTTGGTATCTGTCGCCATCTTATTCTTTGCACTCAGTCATCCTGTCCTTTCACGCCAAGCACTCAGCACACAGTAGAAACAATGTTTTGCAACACGTCATTCTCCTATATACAAGTTGATGCTTCGTTCTCAAGTTTCGTTTCCATGCTGTTAGCAAAATGAATGCTTTCTCAAGGTCTCACCTATTGGAACCGTAGAGTGTTTCTCATGAGAACTTAACCTTGATTGTAACAGAATTTGGACTAACCATAAGGTGTCACAGGAGCACCAGGTATGGGAACCACATTATATGAGTCTGTGGAACAATGCTGACAAATGTGATTTTAAACTATATTGTTCTTTCTGTAACATGATTTGCTGGGATCTTTTGCCCTATGAACTTTCACACCACATGTGTGGACTCAGTCTACACACTATATATAAATAATTAGATTTATCCAGAGGATGTTGGATTCACTCTCCCCTGATCTTTTGAAGATGACACTGTTGGTCCGACCTCTTATTTATTTTTTATTCATTGAGCTGAATAATATTCTGTTCTGGTATTTCCTACTATGCATTGATTCTGAGCTTTATGCTTTTATATAACAATTGAACAAATGACTGAATCTTTGCCATTAATTTTACTTTCTGTGCTGCCTTTATTTTTCTAATAAACCTTCACAAGTTTTCAATACAATACTTGCCAGTCTTTATTATAAAGCATATTAGACATTACATTTGATTTTGATTTGGTATTATATATTGCATTGCTTTGAGTGACCAAGTCCAGTCATTGCGTAAGAGATTCCTTATGGGATTAACACCACTCCAGGTTCATCGGAAGCGCTTCAGAATTGTAAGGCAAAGGGAAAAGCGCTACATTATATTATACCAGAACTGAGGTGCATTGGCAGAGCTGTGTGCAGATGGGCATAATCAGATCACGGTTGAGAAAAATAGGCACAGCCGTGCACAAAGCACATGCAAGCCAGGAAAAGATGCTATGTAAAATCAATCTGGGCATTGGCTGAAATAGGCCTGCATTACGTGCAATAAAGTTAGTGTGACATTGTAACTGAAACCAAACTTCACACCACCTCCTCCGAGTGAGGTAAACATGTGTGGTGAAATGCCATTTTAAAGAAACCAAAATAAAGATAACCTCAATAAGAAACATGATATAAAATACACTTACTATAACACATAAATGGTGATAACATTAACATTAGTTCTTGATAAAAATGAAATGTCACTTACTAAAAGGGAGTAGGTTACTTTTTAGGACTGGGAAATGAAAGACTGTACCTTCGCTATCAAATGTGAGGTACCTCCTTGGTAATGTCTGCAAGGGAGCAATTTGGATCCAGCCATAGTGGATAACTCTGCAGGGGTCTGGGGACAGAGGCCCAACTAGAGCCTCATTTTGGGGGGGCTACTAGACATTTCGGGAGGGGGGGGCGGATCCTTCCAGAAATATACAGAGTGGAGATGCAGGGGCTCTAAGAAGGGGTTAAAAAACACAACAAAGCCTCGTTAGCAAGTAAATGGTCTTTTAAAGACCTGTGAAGTACTCGAGTGCGGCTGTGTGTGTGCCTGGGAAGCTGCCTCAGCCGGGCTGACACAAAGGAGTGGGGGGGTTCTGCGGGGGCGGGGCTGAAACCCTTTGAGCCCAATGGGCGTTGCGCGCCTGACTTGGGGGGGGAGGGGCATGCAGTGTTGGGTACTAGTTAGTCTCGTAGATCTGATACAACTAAAGAGGGAAAGACATGAAAACTCAAAGGAGAAAAAGAACCCCGTATTAGTGATAATCAGGTGTCTGCAGACAGTAGCCGTCCTTTTAGATTCTGTATGGGAAATGAGACAGCCATCTATGGAAATGAGGGACGGGCCTCTCTTCAACGGGTGACAGGGTTACTCTTTGTGGAATAACAGGTCACGTGGGGTGAGAGACCACCATGGGGAGGGAGGTAGGGAGCATTCAATCAATCAATCAACAAATTTGTATAGCGCGCTACTCACCCGCTAGGGTCTCAAGGCGCTGGGAGGAGGGGTAGTCGCTACTGCTCGAACAGCCAGGTCTTGAGTTGTTTCCTGAAGGAGAGATGGTCCTGGGTCAGCCGTAGGTGGGTGGGGAGGGATTTCCATGTCTTGGCTGCCAGGTAGGAGAAGGATCTTCCTCCGGTGGTGGTTTTGCGAATTCGTGGGACGGTGGCGAGGGCGAGGCTGGCGTATCAGAGCTGGCGGGTGGGTGTGTAGAATGTGAGGCGGCTGTTGAGGTATTTGGGGCCCATGTCGTGGAGAGCCTTGTGTGCGTGGGTGAGGAGTCTGAACGTGATCCTCTTGCTGACGGGGAGCCAGTGCAGGTCTTTCAGATGGGCAGAGATGTGGCTGTGACGGGGGATGTCCAGGATGAGTCGTGCAGAAGCGTTCTGTATGCGCTGGAGTCTTTTCTGGAGTTTGGCTGTGGTTCCAGCATAGAGGGTGTTCCCGAAGTCCAGTCGGCTGGTGACGAGGGCCTGGGTGACCGTCTTCCTGGTTTCGGTGGGGATCCACCGGAAGATCTTTCGGAGCATGCGCAGGTTGTTGAAACAGGATGACGAGACGGCGTTGACTTGCTTGGTCATCGTGAGGGAGGAGTCCAGGATGAAGCCCAGGTTGCGTGCATGGTCCGTTGGCTTGGGGGCGGTGCCCAGGGCAGGGGGCCACCAGGAGTCGTCCCAGGATGAGGACTTCCGTCTTGTCTGAGTTCAGTTTCAGACGACTGAGCCTCATCCATTCCGCGACGTCTTTCATTCCTTCCTGGAGGCGGGCTCTGACGGTGGCAGGGTAGTTGGAGAGGGAGAGGATCAGCTGGGTGTCGTCAGCATAGGAGATGATGTTTAGGTTGTGTTGGCGTGCGATGGCTGCAAGGTGGCTCATGTAGACGTTGAAGAGGGTGGGGCTGAGCGAGGATCCTTGCGGAACGCCGCAGATGACTTCGGTGGCCGCGGATCGGAACGGGGGGAGGCGGACTCTCTGGGTTCTTCCGGTGAGGAACCTCTCCGGGAAGGTGGCGGATGCGAAGGAGCTGTTAATGATGTCCCGGAGTTGGGGTGCGATGATGGAGTCGGCTTTGTTGAAGATGTGGTGTGGACAGGGGTCGGTTGGGGAGCCGGAGTGGATGGTGTTTATCGTGTGGGTGGTGTCTTCGGTGCTGACCGGGGTCCAGGTGCAGAGGGTGGTGGTGGGGGGTGCTGGTTCGGTGGTTGGGTGCGTGGTCTGTTTGCGAAGCTGTTGTGTATGTCGGCGATCTTGCGGTGAAAGAACAAGGCGAGTGAGTCGCCGAGGTCTTGCAAGGGTATGATGTCATAGCTGCAGGCGCAGGGATTGGAGAGCTCTTTAACGATGCTGAAGAGTTCCTTGCTGTTGTGGGTGTTGTGGTCCAGTCGTTCTTTGAATGTTGTCCTTTTGGTGGTGTGCATCAGCTGGTGGTGTTTGCGGGTGGCGTTCTTGAGGGCTGTCATGTTTTCTGTTGTCTGGTCGTGGCGCCAGGCTTTCTCGAGGGTGCGGCAGGTTTTCTTGGAGTTTTTGAGGTCGCTGGTGAACCACGAGGATTTCTTGCTGCCGGGTCTGCTGGGAGAGTTCTTCAGTGGTGCGAGGTCATCGGCACAGTTGGTGAGCCACTGTGTGAGATTGCGGGCTTCTTCGTTGGGGTCCGTCGTGTTGGTGGGAGGTTTCTGGCTGAGGGAGGTGGTGAGCTGGTCGGCGGTGATCTTGCTCCAGCTTCTGCGGGGAACCTGTTGCGGGTGGTGGTGGGTCGTGGTTCTCCTGAAGTTGAAGTGGACGCAGCTGTGATCTGTCCAGTGTAGTCCGGTGGAGTGGCTGAAGGATATGTGCTTGCTGGAGGAGAAGATGGGGTCTAGCGTGTTCAATGGGAAGTGAGTTGAGTTTCCTCTGCGGCGTGAAAGGCGCTGAGTGAGTAGTGAGTAGCTATCCCAATGGAGAGTGAGCAGCGTGAAGCCTCTATGCCCCCGATGAGCTGGGTGTTGCAGAGGGGGGCTGGATTTACCTGAGCCAGAATTACTGTTTCTGGAAAGTAATTCCACCCCTGTCCCATCCAACTAAAAGTTAAACAGGCCAAATGGAGAATAACTATGCCGACCAGATTTTTCTGGGTGAAATTAAGCCTAGGTTTCCCAATTCTATGCGCTATACACACTTACTTAATAAACTTACTTTAATTGCTCCATTTATCACAAGCTCCCAGCAGGTAGCTGGGTCCATGTCAGTGTATGGGGCTCTGACAGCTGCCATGGACCTGCCAACTCTTGGGAAATGGTGGGTGGAACAGTTGATGCTCCCTTCGGTGTGATGGTCACCCTGTCAGCCCTCAGCCTCTGGCCTGGCACTGCGCTCTCCCCCTCTGGTATTGCCAGTGTGGAGGAGTGATGGAGGAGGTGGGCTGGGCTGGGCTTGGTTGTTGTCGGCACCGGGCATCTTTCGCTAGCCCTGGGGTATTAGATGTTTATGATGGACACGGCTTGGGTGACCATGAGGATACGGATACTCTCCTGCAAGATGAGGGGAGCTGTGGTCACCACTCCTCCTATGTTGCTTGGAGTCAGGGTGCGTCCCTCAGCGCCCATTCTCTGCCTCTAACCCAGTACTCTACTGCTATGGTGTGGTGGGGTCTGGAGACCTGGGACATGGCCTAGTGAGTCCTTGGGAGCCCTGTCTGCTCCTCTCTTCCTGCTGGACTGGTCGAGCTAAAGCTAGGCTGTGCCTCTGCTATAGAAATAGATAGACACATTTCACCAGATGCAAATTCACACCTGATAAAACCAGGTCCAGTGTTTCAGGTCGACAATGCCGGGTCCTGTTTTATACTGAACCAGTAATTTCCGTTCTGAGATCACTGGCCCACTTGGACTCCAGTCGAGCGGTATCTCCCCTGAAGATACCGTTCCACCTGACTCCTAATCAGACCCTATGTGGATTGATAAGCTCCTTTATCATGATTGAGTTACAGATGAATGGAATACGAGAGGCCCCTCTGCTGGCATTGAGAGGCCATTGAATAGGAAGGTATAACATAAGGCATTTATATGTAACCACACATTCACTCCTTTGGGCATATTGGCACTGGAAATCAGGTCTTTATTGTTACCTAGTCAAAAGTTACTCATTTTATCGACCGTAGAAGAATGAAAGACTGAGTAAACCCACCAAGTTTGGAGCCTGTGGACATGAGGTCAAACATTATTTTGGAGTGGATGCATTAGTTTACTGAGCCACGACCAGATGTCCCATGTAATGCACTACTTTAGTGGTAACAGCACATTGCATTCTGGGATTTTTAAAAATAGGTTTACAATGTTGAAAGTGAAACTACAAATCCAAGAATGTAACATGCTCTTGGTTAAAAATGCAGAACTGGCTGGCTGAAGGTATCACGCATAATATCAGGAATGAGAAAGTAATGGGAGGGGGTGGACTTTCTACTAATAGTGAGAGACTGCTCAACAAGAAATGAGACTCTTCAATGGAAAGCCAGAGTTTGTTCTTTGGTCCACCTTGCCCGCTATGAGTTGAGTACAGTCTCACCTTCTCTACATCTCAAAACTGCAGCCAAACACCTCCCACCCAGGATTCTGCACCTTTATCAGCCACCCGTTAAAGCTCAGAGAAGATTCCAGGGACGGACTGGCCATAGCGGGCATCAGGCATTTTCCCAGGAGGCTGGAAGGGTGTGGGCCGGTTTTGCAGCAGTGGTGGACTTTTTTGTTGTTACTAGGGGCCGGTTTTGCAGGGCTGCTGCAATATCGGGGCCCCTGGTACCAAAGGTCGCAGTACTTCACTCTTGCGCCGCACCCCCCCCCAGTACCAAAAGAAGCTGTGTTTCACACTTGCACCGCACCCCCATCCATACATATACTCACATATCCATGCAGGAACTAACAAATCCGTTTACAGACCCACAAAGGCACTCAGAGACCCTCTCATAGATGCATGCAGGTACTCACACACCCACTCACACAGCTATGCAGGCACTCACAGACCCATATAGGTAGTCACACACCCACTTACAGACCCACACAGGCACTCACAGACCCACTCTCAGACCCACTCACAAATCCACTCACTGACCCACACAGGAAGTCACACATTCAGTCACAAACCCACAAAACACACCTGCTCACTTACTCATACAGCCACTCACATATCGATACATCCACTTAGACATTCAGACGGACATCGATACAGCATCTCCAAACACCTATACACATACTGATACAGCCACATACTAATACAAACACTAACACACCCAGGCACACATTATTTCAGACACTGACACACCCAGGCAAACACCAATATAGCCAGTGACAAACTCAGGCACACACTGATACACCCAATAACATTCCCCCTCACCCTCTCACACACCAATAAAGCCAATAACACATCCTTGCAAATACAGTTGCAGATACTGACACACCCAGCTACACACCAATACAGCTACTGACACACCCAGCCAAACACTGATACACCCACACACTCAGCCAAACACTGTTACAGCCTCTCAAACATCTGTATACACACAGATACAAGAAACACACTACGGTAGGGGGGGACCTAGGGGAAGTTTACAGACCTCGCTCTGGGTACAATCCCCAACAGGCATATCAACAACAAAAGGTACCAGAGGGTCTCGAGGAGTGTGCCCACAAGAAACAGAGAGCCAACCTATCCCTGCAAACCAAAGCGATACAACACAGAAGATTCTCAACAGGATGAGGAGAATACCCATCAGTCACCATACGGATCCGCCCTTCATCATTTGGGATTTTATCCGTACCACCCGTCTGAGAAGCTCGGTGCCACACTGAGAGGTCAACCCGGTGGTAAGGGGGTTCCTCAAAGGAGAATGGCAGTGACAGTGTGGTAGACCACTCGATGTTGGTAAGTGGCCCTAGATATGGGACTGGGGTGTGCAGTGCTAGAGAAAGTGATAAAGGGAAAGAAACCCATAAACTGTGTGTTTAAAATTGGTTTGAATAGGCACTTGAAAAGAAGTTTATTCCGTGTTTGCCTAACATACCAAAGTATAAAACAATATAACCTAAGGCCTTCTCATAAGGTAGACTGCTCTAGGTCAGAGTAGGTCGACTAGTTTCTGCAATACTGGGACTATAGTTCCCTTGCATTCTTCAGGACCAATATAAATAAAAATCAAAACTACTGCACCAAGTGAATTAAAAATAGTAAGTGAAAGATGACACCAGGATAACAGTGCAAGTGCTAATAAGTCACCTGAACGCTCCCGGTGCCCTTACAGTCTGTGTTGATCACTAAGGAGAAAGAAAGTGGGTTAGGTATGGTTAACAGTATTAAATGGGCTGACCAGAAAGTCCATTGTATGTGGATCAAACTTTACATCACACTAACTATGTTGACATATAGGCAATAAATACTCATATGGCCTGAATCTTAATTTATTCGGAAAGACAATTTCATAAGCCGAATATATCGTCGTCCTTACCTAGATCTGTAAGGATGACTGGCCTCACCCCACCTGGCAGCGGCTCAGGGGAAAGATGAAGCACCGCTCTATAAAACATGTAAAGAACACGTAAAAAACACAACACACACAACAGGAATAAAGCACTTCCTCTGAACGGTTGCCGACAAGAAGTGGTATCTGTATCTCTACATGATGGATATTTGTGGTATCCATCACTCGCGGAGCCAGGACTGTGTCTAAAGGCTGCTGTCGTTTTTTAGAAAAACGCGGCTCGGCGTGAATAAGGTCAGCAAGCGCGAGGTCTGAGCTCAGTTTCAGAGTTAAGTAACATGAGTAAAAAAGGGGAGAACGCGGAAGAGCGCGTGGGACAGCGACATGCTTCTCCTACCTCTCCGTCGGTACTCCGTGCCGGCGTCCTGGCCGACTGGGGAGGTGACGAGAGGCGGAGTGGCAGAAGTATATAAGCCGCGCTGTACTGTTAACCATACCTAACCCACTTTCTTTCTCCTTAGTGATCAACACAGACTGTAAGGGCACCGGGAGCGTTCAGGTGACTTATTAGCACTTGCACTGTTATCCTGGTGTCATCTTTCACTTACTATTTTTAATTCACTTGGTGCAGTAGTTTTGATTTTTATTTATATTGGTCCTGAAGAATGCAAGGGAACTATAGTCCCAGTATTGCAGAAACTAGTCGACCTACTCTGACCTAGAGCAGTCTACCTTATGAGAAGGCCTTAGGTTATATTGTTTTATACTTTGGTATGTTAGGCAAACACGGAATAAACTTCTTTTCAAGTGCCTATTCAAACCAATTTTAAACACACAGTTTATGGGTTTCTTTCACTTTATCACTTTCTCTAGCACTGCACACCCCAGTCCCATATCTAGGGCCACTTACCAACATCGAGTGGTCTACCACACTGTCACTGCCATTCTCCTTTGAGGAACCCCCTTACCACCGGGTTGACCTCTCAGTGTGGCACCGAGCTTCTCAGACGGGTGGTACGGATAAAATCCCAAATGATGAAGGGCGGATCCGTATGGTGACTGATGGGTATTCTCCTCATCCTGTTGAGAATCTTCTGTGTTGTATCGCTTTGGTTTGCAGGGATAGGTTGGCTCTCTGTTTCTTGTGGGCACACTCCTCGAGACCCTCTGGTACCTTTTGTTGTTGATATGCCTGTTGGGGATTGTACCCAGAGCGAGGTCTGTAAACTTCCCCTAGGTCCCCCCCTACCGTAGTGTGTTTCTTGTTTCAGTGCAGTTTCTTAACTGCGGACCTTTTTTCTACGACCAATTGCTTTCGTAGCGGGAGTTCATCACACCTTCGTTTTGAACTTTTTATTGTGACTCTAGAGCACCACACACGCCCCAGATTACGCATCTTCCCAATCATGGCCGAGAATCCTGGTTTATCGTTTTCGGATGAGGATCTGTTAGCGGTTCTTGCTGAACACCCTGATCTGACGGAGTCCTCCACCTCCGTCGTGAGTCTGAGCGAGGACGAATGGGGGAAATTAATTGGTCTAAAAAAATCACACACGAGGACAGCCCTCCATGGCACCATTATGGCTCAATATTTGCGCAGTGACTGTGCCCCCTCGGGTCTCATAGTGACTAACGCACCAAGGTTGTTCTTGAGTGATAAAGAATTTTTAAAAAACTGGGCCCTTATCGCGTGGAGATGCACCAGGGATTGGTTGATTTTGATCATCCAAACCTCCAAACGCATAGCTGATACCTTACTCATTGAAATTCAAATTCTTGAATCTAAGATTAAGACGACTATATCTTCCAAAATCTTCAGCAAAAACCTAGATGACTCTAATAAGAACAATAGAGATTTTAGGGAGCACACTCTGGCGGTTAAGATGGACAAATTCAGGAAAGATCTTGATAAATTTAAATTTGAGAGAGTATACCCCTATTCAAGCGACACCTATACTCCCCCTGAGTCTGGAGCCAATGGTCGCAGAAAGGGATCATCCTATAGTACATCCAGTTCAGGTGATAACACCTCAGGGAGTGACACCAGCAGTGATTTTTCTAACACAAGAGGGCGGGGGCAAGGCAAACGGAATTTCAAAAACAACTGGAAAGGCAACCAGCAACAACAATGGTGGCCACCCAACCCTTGGCACTACGGTGGTATGCCACCTTTCTATCCTCCACAACAACCTGGCCCCTTTCAACAACCTATGGGCCCACCCATGACGAATTTCCCAGGGAACTTTCCCTCCAACAACTTTAACGGGCAGCCTTTTTTAGGGTTTGGCCGGGGCAGATCCCGAGGCAGGAGGAGAGGGAACCCACAGCCTCAGGTCCATTTCAGCCCCCCCCCCATCGTCAACAGAAGGGAGGACACTGAGGAGCAACTCGTCCAAGAACAAGGAGGCGGGTCAGAGCAGTGCAGCTCCAGTATAGTCATGAACCTGAGCCAACATATTCTAACCCCAACTGAGGAGGAGGCCCTTAACAAAGGACTGGGCTTCGTGCCGACCCATCAGAATGATGAGTTCGAAACTCGTTTGGAGGTGGCCAGATTCCTCAGGAAGATTAGACTACACTTTTTCTTTGCTGGAAAAGAAGCCTCAACACAGGATGATGCTGATACAAATACCGGATTAAAATGCAAATCGACCTTCACTCCCCCTACTCATCTGATGCCTCCACAGGTGTTAGCCTATGAACAAGCAGTAGAGAAGGAGTTGGATGAGCTCTTCAGCACCAAGCATAAGACTTTCCATAATCTGCCTAAGTCACATCACTTGGCACTGAAATCACTGACAGAAAATAAGGAGTTAACTATAAAGCCGGCGGACAAAGGCGGTTCAATCGTCCTCTTGGACACTGAGGTCTACCGAGCTGAGTGCTTGAGACAATTGAGTACCCGGCATGCCTACACTCCTGTGAATCATGATCCTACAGAAGGCTTGAAACGGGACATCAAAATCATGGTTGAAGAAGCTTTGTCTGAGGGATGGATTACACCAGCCGAAGCCCTTTACTTGTGCACGGAATTCCCTAAAATGCCCTACTTTTATACCTTACCAAAGGTTCATAAAGAGCAACGACCGCCCCCCGGGCGCCCCATCATTTCGGGGATAGGATCAGCCTTGGAACCCCTCTCCACCTTCGTGGACCATTTCCTGAAACCTTTGGTACTGGAAATGCCCACTTATCTCAAGGACACCACTGACTTGTTGAGGCTACTACCTGACATTGAATTCGACACAGAGAGGGACCTCCTAGTGTCTTTTGACGTGGAGGCACTATATACCTCCATCCCTCAGGATGAGACATTGGACGTAGTGCACCAACTTTTAGAGTCCAGGGAATTGGACAGCATTACTCCCCTCAGATTCATAATGGCTTGTGCCACCATGGCCATGAAACAAAACTACTTCCAATTTGAGGAACAGGTGTACTTACAAACATCGGGGACCAGCATGGGGAGCGTTTATGCCCCCAGCCTGGCTAACCTATATGTTCATTCATTTGAACAGAGTCACGTGTTGAATAATGAGAATCCTTTCGCCGATAACCTAATGACCTGGAAAAGGTATATCGACGATATTTTTGTGGTGTGGAGAGGGTCAAGTGCGAGTTGCCTTGAATTTCTGGAGTGGTTGAATGGAAGAAACAACTATCTTAAGTTCACCATTGAAATCGGGCACCACCAACTAGCGTTCCTAGATTTATTGATCTCTGCTGGCCCGGAAGGACTACGTTCAGAGCTCTACAGGAAACCGACTGCAAGGAACTCTCTGCTGCTATTTAATAGCAATCATCCAAAAGCATTGAGAGAGAGTCTACCCTTCAGCCAATTTTTACGGGTTCAGAGGAACTGTTCCACGACAACAGCCTTCAAACAACATGCAAAGGACCTAAGTATGCAACTGGTGGCCCGGAAATACCCCCCTAAACTTGTGAAGAGGTCTTTGAAAAGGGCGATGAATAATAATCGTGAGGCCTTGTTGGAACCCAGACCTCCGAAGCCCGAGTTAGAACGTCTCACCTTTGTCCAGACCTTTGGGAGTCTTTCTAACAACATTCAAAGCTTGGTTAAGAAACACTGGCCTATCTTGAACTCTGGAAGCCTAACACTCGCTCGTCCTCTGGTGTCTTTTAAGAGGGGCCCAAATCTTAGAGACAGATTGGTACACACGAGGCCACATGAAGAACCACCAAAGCCGGTAGGGTCACTTTGGAACCTTCCGCCCGTCCAGGGACATCATCCCTGCGGGAATTGCCAGGTTTGTGCACAAACCAGAAAGTCACAGGAGATAGATATTGGCACGGCCAGACCGTGAAAACAAATTAAATTCACGAGTTGCAGCAGTGATCATGTGATCTATTTGATTACTTGTCCATGTGGCTATAGGTATGTGGGCATGACTACCCGTAAGGTCCGCATACGCATATCTGAACACAAAAGCACCATCAGGTGTGCCAGACAAGCCACTAAGTTAACTGCTCACTTTCTTGAAGCTAAGCACTCAGCCACGGATTTCCAATGGACTATTTTGGAGCAACCATTTATTCCGAAACACACAGCTGATGTGACAAGGTACCTGCTGAAAAAAGAGCAAAGGTGGGTGCTGAGATTGAAGACACACAGAGGGGGTCTGAACGATGATATTCCCTGGTCCTCTCTTTGACTCTGCCCACAATAATAGTGTAGGGCCCCACTGTTCCAACCCACATGTCTGTAGCTGCATTATTGGCTTGAAATGACGATTGAGAGGTTTGTCGTCATTCTATCCCTCTCCCTTTTAAATGTAGCCAGTAGGGCTGAGCCACAGCACTTGGCTGAGTTTGTCCATCCTGATCACCACGTGACCCTACTTGGGATGCAGTCCCCATAAACAGGACCATACCATACTGATCCCAGCAATATGTATGGACCACTGTGTCTAGGTAATCTCATTGCAAACAACAGCGTTAGGTATCTTTTACGCTTCACCAGATGCACCTACGGTTAGATTTAACCGCAGTAACCCTCGTGTCTAGTTCCTCCCTGGACGCTTGTGTAGGCGACAGTCACCGAAAACTAGTTCATTCACCTTCTCTGTGACATTCCGTAGTTCACCCTCCCCGTGGGATCCTGTTCGTGCTGTGTTTACATTTGGAATGGACCCGCGTTACCATGACCACTTCACGCAGGTTTGGCCAATGTACGCTCACGACTTACGCTGCATCAGCCAATGAGATGAGAGGGCTCGTCTAATTCTGCAAGATGCTCATAGGTCCGTTAGTCGCACCATGTGACCTGGCGACCGATAGGAGCGCGGCTTATATACTTCTGCCACTCCGCCTCTCGTCACCTCCCCAGTCGGCCAGGACGCCGGCACGGAGTACCGACGGAGAGGTAGGAGAAGCATGTCGCTGTCCCACGCGCTCTTCCGCGTTCTCCCCTTTTTTACTCATGTTACTTAACTCTGAAACTGAGCTCAGACCTCGCGCTTGCTGACCTTATTCACGCCGAGCCGCGTTTTTCTAAAAAACGACAGCAGCCTTTAGACACAGTCCTGGCTCCGCGAGTGATGGATACCACAAATATCCATCATGTAGAGATACAGATACCACTTCTTGTCGGCAACCGTTCAGAGGAAGTGCTTTATTCTTGTTGTGTGTGTTGTGTTTTTTACATGTTCTTTACATGTTTTATAGAGCGGTGCTTCATCTTTCCCCTGAGCCGCTGCCAGGTGGGGTGAGGCCAGTCATCCTTACAGATCTAGGTAAGGACGACGATATATTCGGCTTATGAAATTGTCTTTCCGAATAAATTAAGATTCAGGCCATATGAGTATTTATTGCCTATATGTCAACATAGTTAGTGTGATGTAAAGTTTGATCCACATACAATGGACTTTCTGGTCAGCCCATTTAATACTGTTAACCATACCTAACCCACTTTCTTTCTCCTTAGTGATCAACACAGACTGTAAGGGCACCGGGAGCGTTCAGGTGACTTATTAGCACTTGCACTGTTATCCTGGTGTCATCTTTCACTTACTATTTTTAATTCACTTGGTGCAGTAGTTTTGATTTTTATTTATATTGGTCCTGAAGAATGCAAGGGAACTATAGTCCCAGTATTGCAGAAACTAGTCGACCTACTCTGACCTAGAGCAGTCTACCTTATGAGAAGGCCTTAGGTTATATTGTTTTATACTTTGGTATGTTAGGCAAACACGGAATAAACTTCTTTTCAAGTGCCTATTCAAACCAATTTTAAACACACAGTTTATGGGTTTCTTTCACTTTATCACTTTCTCTAGCACTGCACACCCCAGTCCCATATCTAGGGCCACTTACCAACATCGAGTGGTCTACCACACTGTCACTGCCATTCTCCTTTGAGGAACCCCCTTACCACCGGGTTGACCTCTCAGTGTGGCACCGAGCTTCTCAGACGGGTGGTACGGATAAAATCCCAAATGATGAAGGGCGGATCCGTATGGTGACTGATGGGTATTCTCCTCATCCTGTTGAGAATCTTCTGTGTTGTATCGCTTTGGTTTGCAGGGATAGGTTGGCTCTCTGTTTCTTGTGGGCACACTCCTCGAGACCCTCTGGTACCTTTTGTTGTTGATACACACAGATACAACCACTGACACTCCCAGCCACACAGTGATACAAAGTCTGACACACCCAGGAACACATTGTTAGACAATGACACACCCAGGCACACACTAATACAGTTATTGACACACCCAGCCACACTCTGAAACAGAGACTGAAACATTCATGCACACACCAATACAGTCACTGACAGACTCAGGCACTGGAGGATACAGCCACTGACACACCCAAGCTCAAACTGATCCAGCCACTGACAAGCCCAGACACACACTGATACAGCTACTGACACACCCAGCCACACTCCGATACAGAAACTGACACACCCAGGCACATACTCATACAGCCAATGGCACACCCATTCACATATCAATACAGCAACTTAGACATTCAGCCAAACACTGATACAGCCTCTCAAACACCCATACACATACTGATACAGCCACTGACACACCCAGGCACGCACTAATACAGACAGTAACACACCCAGGCACACATTGTTCAGACACTGACACACTGATATAACCCAAGGCACACTCCGATACAGCTACTGACACAACCAGGCACACACTCATACACCCAATATTACACCCACTCACACACCGATAGAGGCACTTACACACCCACTCTCACACCGATACAGTTACTGACACATTAAAAACACAGAGTTAGATGATGGTTCTGATAAAAGCCGTTTTTTTGTAGAAGGTATTTTATCAGCTTTTTTCCCAACAAAAAGTAAACAGAGTACTAAAAGGGTAAAGTAAGAGAAATACAAAGAAGCAATTAGCTTCAGTGTTCAAAAACATCAAGGGGCCAATTACAAAGCGGCCTGTAAAGGCCAATGGTCAATGGTCGGAGCCTTTGTGGCCACATCATAATGGTCCGCTCGGTTTACTTTTCGACCACCGCATTATGAGGCTGGTGGTCAGAAAGTAAACCGGCTGGTCATTCCGGCTACCAGACGGAGCTGGCTCATAATCCCAAAGGGCATGCCTTTCCGCCCTTGGAATTACGATGCACGGTTTCTGACATGGTTTCCATGCTGGCCTGTCCGACATGGAATCCATGTCAGAAAGCGTGTTTGGTGTGTGCGGTCTCCGGTTGGGGGCTGAGGGGGCACCAATGGTGCCCCCCTGTTGATACCTGCACCTTGTGGCAGGCACTTTAAGGTGCCTGCCACAGGGTGCAGGGATGAACAACACGTCCCATTTCTCAATGGGAGCTTGTGTTACGGCAAGTTTACGGAAATGGGAGAAATGGGAGTATGCGACTGAACAGTGTTCGATTGCATTGTAATTGGCCAGTCAGGACCACCACTGGAGGTCGGTCGGTCCCTGGGCTGAGTCGGTGGCGGGTGGGAGTAATTCCACCCGACATCTAAATCGGTCTCTAGATGTCAACTGGAAGCAAAACAAAATAAAATAAAACTAACAGCAGTGCTTCCTTACTGTATCCAAGAATGCACCCAAAGAAGCCATTTGTACAGTGAAAAGCATGTAGCATTTTGCACAGATAGTAACCATCTCATTTAATTCTTCGCAAGCAGCTGATATTGTAATGACTGCAGCTGATGATTGCTACCTCAAGAGCAGTGGCATCTGGTGACATTTGAAAGTGGTGCGGCGTAAATGTTTATGATGAGAGGCCGGTGGTGAGTGAGTGCAGCGAGCGAGCCCAACAGCCATAAGGGGAGTTTGTGGGGGTTTCTCCCCCGAGAACATTTTGAAAAAAGGGCAGGCAAATGGTGCATTTTTAAGCACATTTGAGAAAGCAAGAAGGTTAATAAAATAGTTATGACATCAATAATGCTCACTAATATTACTGCAAATAATCTCTGTGACGCACATTTTTCATATGTGAGGTCCTATTTTGATCTAAAAGAAACTTTTCATATGGATGTTGCATGCAACAAACACAGCATTTCTCTGAAACACCTCTATAATAGCCCCTCACACCACCTACATTCAAAATAAATTAAAGGATAATCATATTTAAAACAGTTTGTTTAAAAATTATTCAATGTCATCAGGGCAAGAATCTCTACAGAACAAAACTGCCTCTATGAGGGGACCAATGAAATTCTGAGGCCCTTAGCCAGAGCTGTGCCCACTTTGCCGATTAAAACGTCTCTGACCAGGCCTGGTGTTTTTGTTTATGTACTGATACATGGCTTGCATTTTATTTCTTGCAATTGGAAGCTCCTGCTTTGATCAAACCACTTAACATAGCCTGTGAGCCATTTTCAGGCCATAAACAAACACAGCATGCATGTATTTGTTGCCAATGGTGAGGGACAGGATCGGGAAGCATTGGAAAGGAAGGGTTAATGGAATAAACACCCCCACGAGGCATGAGTATGAGTATGTAATATATTAGATACCAGGCTGCATCAAACATTGAGCTTGCTTGTGACATGTTTGATGACAAGCGGCATGACTCTGCCTGTGGTCTCATCCTATTTGTTGTCACGGACATTCTCAGGCGCTCTTTACAAACAGACATGCATCTTACAGTTCCAGGAACAGTATCCTGTTTTGTCATGACACTCAAGGAGCTGAAGTGGGACAGCCGCAGAAAGAATTACTGTGCATGTGAGCTACTGCTCGCTTACAGAGTATAATACAGTAATAGTATTACCAATAGCGTGTTTTCATTCTCAGGCATTCATGAATAATTCACACATTCTTAGCAATGCGTTAACCGAATTCATTCTGAGTTTATGTGCTTGGAGGTGGCATCAAATCTGTACAAATGGGATTTATCTGCACATGGCACTTCACTGGCCTCAGTGATCTGTGTTGTCTGTCACCGGGCACCTACCTGCGCGCTACATAGATTGACAAAAGGTTGTTAGACCATAGTACAGGCAGTTCAATTTACCAGTTTGTGACATGGTTTTAGGCAGCTGTTACTGAGAAAGAATCAAAAACAAATAACAATCACTGATTTTAATTAAAGTAAAACATATGTTTTCAATGTTCTTAGGTTTTGTGCAGTTTTATAAAGATTGAACGTGGCCAGAAGGTATCAGAGCACCTTATATGAGAGCAGTTATGCTACACAAGGATATATTCTTTTTTTTTAGTAGGCACGGGTTGATTAAGTGATCTGCCCAGAATTGTCTCTGCGGGAGGAAGGGGTGCACACTGTTTTGTTTTGATCAGCCAGACTGCTAGCGGAGTGGGGGTTGAAAAGACACACAGGGGCCTGGGGACTCGGGAGGGACGGGTCGGGCTAAACATAGTTAATACTGCAAGAGGAGAGAAAAAGGCTATTGGGGACTTTGTGACTGGGAGAGGTCTTGCATCAGGCTCTGCGGCTCAGGGCCGGGTGTCAGTCAGGTTTCGTCCTTCTCTGTATCTGATCAATTCTAAAGTGTAACATCATTATCATGACCATCATGTACATGGCCGAACAATGATGAGAAAATACAATTTATAGTAGAAAGACGGAATTTGCACACTTTCACAGCCTGCAATGTGTGAAGCAAAGCAGGACTTTGCCGGAGCCTGCGCGTTGCGTCAATGGAAAACTTAAAGGCTGTTACTCAGACGCATCAATTCAGCAGCAATGTAAATAATTTATGAGTGGATGGGTTAACTAACTTTAAGGTAGGCACTCCTGCTGCTGCCAGTGTGCTACAGTCAGTCACGCGCCACTGCCTAACCCTAGGCTATCACCAGGTCGGCCTTCTCTCTCCCACCGCTGCGTGGGTGAAATGACATGTGGGTGGGCCCATGGACTTGGAAGGGACGGGACTAGACGTAATTAGACTACAGTAGTACTTTACTACTATAACCAGGCTAAACACAGACTGCTGAGCAGCCCTTCCCATGCGCTGATGCCCAAACATGTTGCAAAATGAAACACAGAACAAAGGGCTTCGGTGCCGGGACGATAGTAGATACTTATAGCTAAGGGTGCTTACACATATGTTCATGCACCAGGCAAATTATTCACAAAAGTGAACAAAAAACAGAGCACCACTGCTTCTGAATCCTCTTTTCACAGGGTTCACTGGAGAAATATCTTTTTCTGGGTGTGGTTTTACACGTACATGGGCGGAGTCCTAAGGTGCCCAATAAAAGGCAAGGTTTGGGTGTGTCATTGAGCGAATTTGCGATTCGAGTCACTAGACTTGGGAATTTGCGAAACTTGAAAAAACTAGTAACTTTCTTGAAAAACAGATATAGCGTGACATATATATGCATATGAATATGTTAGAAACTGAGGTCATTAATGAAAGTAGAGAGATGTACATATTTTAAATAATTTTTGAAATTGTCGGCAAAATAGCGAATCACAATTTGCAGATTCAGTGTAATCACGTGATCGTAATTAGGGCCTGATTTAGATTTCGGTGGACGGGTTGCTCCATCACAAAGGTACCGGATATCCTGTCCGCCGAAATAGAAATCCTATTATATCCTATGGGATTTATATTTCGGCAGACGGGATATCCGTCACCTTTTTGATGGAGTAACCTGTCCACTGAAATCTAAATCAAGACCTAAATACCCATGGAGTACTTGTAGTCCCATCTATGTTTTCGGACCCGTGGTGGTACCGCGGTACCACAAAATAATTATGAAAAATAAAACTTGTCCAATTACATTTACAAAAACATTATATGTTTTACATTAACTACATATCTGATTTTTACCTTTTAAAATGTATATAAAGTATATTTAGTAAAAAAAATTCTTCAGTTGAAAAAATATATAATACTAAATTAAAAAGCATAATAAATTGTAGTGTACTAAGTACTAAAAATAAACCCTAAAAATTAACTCAAAAAATGAATTAAAGACAGGTGTAGGGATTATCTATGCGGTGAGCAGATCACAAAATATTCTTCAGGAAGCCTAATTGACCACTTCTGACTGGGAGAGGTCTCGCATCAGGCTCTGCGGCTCAGGGCCGGGTGTCAGTCGGGTTTCGCCCTTCTCTGTATCTGATCAATTCTAAAGTGTAACATCATTATCATGACCATCATGTACTTGGCCGAAAAATGATGAGAAAATTGAATTTATAGTATAAAGACGGAATTTGCATACTTTCACAGCAATGTGTGAAGCAAAGCAGGACTTTGCCGGAGCCTGCGCAATGCGTCAATGGAAAACTTAAAGGCTGTTATTCAGAAGCATCAATTCAGCAGAAATGTAAATACTTTATGAGTGGATGGGTTAACTAACTTTAAGGCAGGCACTTTTGCTGCTGCCACTGTGTTACAGTCAGTCACGCGCCACAGCCTAACCCTAGGCTATCACCAGGTCGGCCTTCTCTCTCCCAGAGGCAGGGCCCAGGGGGTACATTATGCATACACTGTTTTGATCTGAAATACGCTACGTGGATGAAATGACACGGTGCCAGTGGGTGGACCCAGGGACTTGGCAGGGACATGACTAGACGTAATTAGACTACAGTAGTACATTACTACTACAACCAGGCTAAACACAGATTGCTGAGCAGCCCTTCCCATGAGCTGATGTCCAAACATGCTGCAAAATGAAACGCAGAACCAAGGGCTTCGTTGCCGGGACGATAGCAGATACTTATAGTTAGGGGTGCTTACACATATGTTCATGCACCAGGCCTCCCTCTCATGCGTAGGCACACACACGTGCGATAACAAATTCTTTTTAATTTTCCGCCAATCCTACTCTGGTTTTACTTCTCACATCTCGCCCAGACCTGCACTGTTGATCATCACACGTAGTGTGAGAGCATGACCAGACACTGCTTTGATCCTGGACTTAATGTGCGCTGCGTGAGAGTGGATGTCCACAATTTTAGGCCTCAGAGCTGTCTCAGAGCACTTGTAGCCGCACACCAAACAGAATTTTTTTTCAAGCCGGAAGCCCTGTTCGGGGCTGGACCATCAGCAAAAAAGTAAGTCTGGGCAGTGAACCACGCTCCGCTCGTGGAGTTTGCGGAGTATCCCGCACTCCGCGTTACACGAAGCTCGCGGAGTTCCGGAAAACTCCGCTCCACTTAGCGGAGCAGAGTTTTTTTCCTCGCTTGTGATCATCAACGTCAAGTTGGCGAGCGAGGTAAATCAACCTCCCGGCGAGATTTTTCCTCGTTCGCGCTCATCAACATCAAGTTGGTGAGCGCGAGCGTGGAAAATAAACATACCAGCAAGATTTCTCAACGCGGGGTGGTCAGGTTTGTCATTGCGAGCGGTCGCATATGCTCGCGATGGGAAACTGCTTGTTCGCTTTGAGAAAGCTGCCGCTCGAGTAAAAATTTACTCGAAAAGAAGGGAAAGAAGGGACCGCTTGCGCTGTGTAAGGTGCCGTTCCCGATGATTGCACAGTGCGAACAAGCAGCCACACTGTGCAATCACAGCAAACAGCATTTTTCTATAAAACTCCGCCGCTTGCGGAGCTCCGCGTAGTGCAGCAGAGTTTTTTTGCCACTTCGCAGAGTTCCGCGTAGTGCAACTCCGCGAACTCTGCCCAGGGTTACAAAAAAGTGTCCAAGATCAGAGCCAGAACAATCTCCAACGTCGGAAACAGGACAGTTCCTGACTTACCATTAAATTGGGCATTGTGGGAATGCAGACAGACAAGATGGCGTGGCAGCTACAGATCGCGGAGGTGGGGATCGCAGAGGTAGGGATTCGCGCGCGGGGATTTAATTTAAATTTAAAAAAATTAATAAACTTATGTTGCCGGGTCCTGTGCCGTCTCAGCTCCTGGCCAAGTCCTGTGGAACAGGAAGCAGGCACCTCCCTCCCCTTCCCTAAGTCAATCACAACGCTTCAAAGGTAGCGTTGTGATTGGTGCGGATGGAGGCCAGCCAGACGCCTGTAGGGAGGCCATTTTTTCTATGTAGGCTGCCTACATGGAGAAAAGGGGAAGTGCTCATGACTGGTTTGGTCGGCCCCAGAGGGCCGACCAAATAGTCTGGGCCCACAACTATGGGCAAGCCACTCGCCCTCTGCCCTCAAGCAGGACCGCCCACCCTCAACCAGGCACTTCTGCTTACTCGCGGTGCGAGAAGCAGAAACATAAAATGGTAGTTTTACCAGCAGTGGGCGACGCTCCTCCGCCCTCACGGTGGAGCCGCCCCTGCCCAAGAGTGCTGTAAAAGTGGTCTGTCCTGCTGCACCTGCTTTCTCCTGCATCATACGGATGTAGAGCCTTTCATGCATTGTTTTTAAGTGTTTCAACATTGTCCCATGTGAATACTTTTTTGCAGTGCCCCTGGATAACTGATTGCTGCAAATACTGCACTGCACATATTTAACAGTAACCATATTTTCCCCTGAAGGTATTGTAAAATGCTTCAAGACATAACTTTACTTTCTTTGAGGGGGGCGCTAGAGGGCGCACGGCAAGATGGCAGCACTTATGTGAGGCTCTGCCAGACTGAGCACACATCCGTCTAATATCCGCCACATCCTGCTCCTGCCACCTAATTTCTCGATGGCAACTTGTACCTGACAACCTGCGGCACTGATTTGAGCCATTCCCGGTCGTAGGAGCCCTCTAAATGCGGGTATTGGTGCATCGTTCCCTCCGCCGCGATCTCTGACGCGTGGCGTCCGGAGCTGGCCTGTGTCTGCCGAACCCGCCTGGAGCCTGGCGTGGGAAGAGCGGTCCAGCGATGAGTGGAGCTGTGCCCCGGAGGCGTGAAGGTGCTGCCGTACTTGCCGGAGCGGAGCCGGAGGAGGTCGTGACAGCGTGTGGCGGCTTTGCCCTCCGGGACTGTGCCGACTGGCCGTGACGGGCTGCGGCGTCCACTTGGGCTGATAGCGGTGAGTGGGGCAGCGGCCTAGGGGAGGCCGGGGCTGCGGAGGCGGCGCTGGGCTGGCCTGGGCTGGCCCGCACGAGCTGCGTTCGGCGGGGGCGGAGGGTGGTCCGGAGCGGTTGGCTCGGAGCAGCTGGGAGACTGCGGCCCCCCTTGCAATTGGGGCTCTCGCTAACGGCTGAGCTGAGGGGCCCATTGAAGAGCTGACATTTTTGCATATTGCCTGTGACTGGGGGCCGGGCGGCTGGGAGCAGCGTAGGACATCGTGGCCTAATCCCGGTTGACATTGGTTAGCCTGTGGGAGTGCCTACTGGGCGTATGGATTTTCGCTATTAGGGGGTACTAGGAACGACTGCTACTTCTGGATTCAAGCAATTGGCTTTGGAAGTGCGCCATTGTCTCTCCTTACAATATAACGTTACTGCACGTGGCGCTGTGTACCTAACTGTTGGCATTGGCATTCACTGCCAGCTCTGTCGCCATTACAGGGACCCGATTACATTTGGCTTTTGTGTTACTTGATTGTTGGCGACATGGGCAGATCTGAGCGGAACGGCTGAGCTGAGGGGCCCATTGAAGAGCTGAAATTTTTGCATATTGCCTGTGACTGGGGGCCGGGCGGCTGGGAGCAGCGTAGGACATCGTGGCCTAATCCCGGTTGACATCGGTTAGCCTGTGAGAGTGCCTACTCGGCGTATGGATTTTCGCTATTAGGGGGTACTAGGAACGACTGCTACTTCTGGATTCAAGCAATTGGCTTTGGAAGTGCGCCATTGTCTCTCCTTACAATATAACATTACTGCACGTGGCGCTGTGTACCTAACTGTTGGCATTGGCATTCAACTGCCAGCTCTGTCGCCATTACAGGGACCCGGATGTATGACGTTACAACGCAGGCTATTACAACGCCTGCCTTTACAACGCGGTTTTTACATCGCAATCCACTACAACGCATAGTGCTTTTGGGTGTTGGATAGTGAATAGTTTAATTTACTATTCCAACTCCAGTCCCCGTGGACACTAGGGAAGGTTATTGGATAGTAAATTAACCTATTCCCTATCCTAGAGCGCCCCCCAGCGCAATGCGTTGTAATAGTTTGCGTTGTAATGACAGCGTTGTAATGGTAGTGCGTTGTAAATGTTTCGTTGTAAAGGTTGTTTACCCAGGGACCCGATTACATTTGGCTTTTGTGTTACTTGATTGTTGACGACATGGGCAGACCTGAGCGGAACCAACCAAAGATCAACTTTGACACGCACAAGACTGGAATGTCCTCTTCACAGGCTCCATCTGACGCTGAGACGGCGGGAGCATCGGGGGGAGCGCCGAATTTAGAGGCCACACTCATAGCTATGCAAAAAACATTGCAGTCCATTGAGGGAACCATGGAGGCAGTGAACCACAGACTAGATCACATGTCCACGCAATTTGAGAGGCAGAACGAGAGGATGGGTGAAGTGGAGCAGAGGGTGTCAGCTACGGAGGATGGTCTCACCACAGTGACTGATAAAGTATTCAATATGGAGCGGGTGTTGGCAGTTATCCAGGCTAAAAATGAGGAGTTGGAAGGGCGGTCCCGACGCAACAACATCCGCGTCACGGGGCTGCCGGAGTCCACGAATGTTGGCCGGATGGAAGACTTTATGCCGGAACTTGCCGCGGTGGCGGTGCTGCTGGACGCGGCAAAAGCGTTTGATTTTGTTGCTTGGCGATATATGATAGTGGTGTTACATCGCATGGGAGTGCCGTTTGTCTTCACGTCCTGGGTCACCCTACTTTACACAAATCCGATTGCACGGGTGAGGGTTAATGGTCGTGTGTCAGCATCCTTCTCTGTACAGAGAGGTACGAGGCAAGGTTGCCCACTCTCACCCTTATTATTTGCCATTGTTTTAGAACCCCTAGCCTGTATTTTGCGGCAGAGGCATGCGGCCACAGCATTACATTTTCATCTCAGGTCACTTGCGGTTTCCATGTATGCCGACGACATGGTTTTGTATGTGCGGGAGCCTGCTAGGTATCTGGAAGGGGTAATTCGGGAGTATATCCGGTTCGAACACTTCTCTGGTCTATCCATTAAATGGGATAAATCCATACTGTTGCCTCTAACGGACGTCACGCAGCCGTTCCCATTGGAATTCCCATTGGCATGGGCCACGGAACCTGTTCGGTACCTGGGGATCTGGGTACACAGAGATTCCCAAGAGATAATACGAGCTAACTATGGAGTGGCTATTTCGAAACTGGAAGATCAGGTGGCTCGCTGGATTCGTCTGCCACTTTCGTTTGCTGACCGGGTTGCCCTGATAAAAATGGTGGTCCTACCTAAGTTTCTGTATTACTTTGTTAGTATTCCTCTTACCCTGACATCTCATTTTTTTGCACAGCTTCAGTCTTTGTTAGTCACTTTGGCCTGGGGGGGGGGGGGAGAAGCCACGTGTGAAGTGGGACACTCTGACCAAGCCCTATGCACTGGGCGGATTTGCCGTGTCGGATATGCGATTGTACTATCTGTGTGCCCAGGCTCATTTTGCTTCCTACTGGATTTTGGCACCACCATATACGCCTCATGTGGCACTTGAGGCAGGAGCAGTATATCCACTACCCTTAAAGGCGATGATAGTAAACCCGTATTCGGTATATGAGAAGGGTGAAGTGGACACGGTGCAATGTATTTTTAAAGCTTGGAGGGAACTGGGCAAATGTTCGAACAGACTGCTGCTGTATGCGCCAGCCATGCCTTTACCACATCACGCTGATATCTCAGTGTCGAGCGAAGTGTGGGCTCTGCAGCTGTTGCAGGGTACCGGGGTACACACTATGAGAGATACTTTTCCGGCTGCCCAGTTTCTTCCCTTACAAAACTTATTGGAACAGGTGACTAATGGAACCATGGCTACTTTTCTTTATGTCAGGCTGCGAGCTGCGGTGCGCGATTTATATCCATCTTTCCCTGCAGAACCACCTGTGCTGGGCTCATTACAGTTGCTATATACGACGACTAATCGTGTGAAATTAGTCTAACAGTTGTACCGTGCATCACAGGAGGATGAGGGAGGAGTTGGTGTGGCTGCGAGAGCTAGATGGGATGCATGTTTGCCTGACCCTCTGACGGATGATGACTGGTCTGAATGCTGTTCTATGACTGGCAATTTTGCAGCTAATGGTAATTTCCGACTCATACACTATAAATTTCTGCAGCAATGGTACTATACACCGGCACAACTGGCCAAGTATGGTCTCCGTGATTCGGCTGTCTGCATGTGCTGTGGGCTGGATGGAGCTGACTTTATGCACTTGGCCTGGGGGTGCGCACGTGTATTTGCGTTTTGGGCAGCTGTGACGGCAACGTTATCTGAAATTACGTCAGTGGAGATTGCTAATGACCCGCGCATATGTTTGCTTGGTATGGCCTCTGGTGTACCGGTGGGAATGAGAAGATTGGTGGTATTGGCGTTGCAGATTGCCAAGCGCAGAGTGGCAGTTTGCTGGGGTGGGAGACGAGCACCTGATGTGAAAACCTGGTTACAAGACTTGGCATATTGCCGTGATCAGCTGACTCGCTATTATGAGGAACTCCCTTCTGCCTCACGCCCACGTGATGTTTGGGGCCCTTACACTGCCTATATGCTGTTTAAACTCGCTGATGACTGATGATCAACACTGCACATCTTTGTAATGCCTGGACGTTGCTCTCCTGCTACTGTTGACTTGAGCGATGTCCTCTGCCTTGTTGTTGTTGTGGTGCTGATAACGTCCATATTACCATGTGGCATGACACTGGCACACTGGCCTCTGGTGCCACTTGGTCCCACCTTCCTATACTCGTATTATGCTCTTTTCCTTACAATAGGCATTCCGTAAGTGAACAGAACGAGACTGATGCCTGAGCCAAGAGTAAACCTGAAATCAATGTCTTTCCCACCCTTGTTGTCCTCTGTTTTATTCAATATTGAACGCTGACCTGCTCGGATCCCTGGGGTCGTTGGGGGGGGGATGTTAAATTATACGGTTGTTTATAACGTGTGTACAAAATAAGACTGTTGGTATCTTCTACATTAGTACTGCAGGAAATGAGTATATCATTTTGAAATTGTTACGCCGGCCGGTCCTTTGGATATCGGCGGAAAGGCTGTGTTAAGGTAATTGGATGAATATGCCTTTGAATTCTTCGCGGCCGCCCCTCCTTGGGTTGTAGGCCTGATGCTGTGTTCTTGCATTATGGTACAATAAAGGTCTTCAAAAAAAAAAAAAACTTTACTTTCTTTGAGGTGGTGTGTTGTGCTCCTCATCCTCAACAGGTTCTGGATGTTCATCCTGGACAGAAGATGAAGCTTTAGCCATTCTATCAAATTATTCACAAAAGTGAACAAAAAACAGAGCACCACTGCTTCTGAATCCTCTTTTCACAGGGTTCACTGGAGAAATATCTGTTTCTGGGTGTGGTTTTACACGTACATGGGTGGAGATCTAAAATGCCCAATAAAAGGCAAGATTTGGGTGTGTCATTGAGCGAATTTGCAATTCGAGTCAGTAGACTTGGGAATTTTCTAACCTTGTAAAACTAGTAACTTTCTTGAAAAACAGATATAGCGTGACATATATATATATATATATATATATATATATATATATATAAATATGTTCACACTGAGGTCATTAATGAAAGTAGAGAGATGTACATATTTTAAAGAATTTTTGAAATTTTCGGCAAAATAGCAAATCACAATTTGTGGATACATTGTAATCACGTGATCAGAATTAGGGCCTGATTTAGATGGTTGCTCCATCACAACGGTGCCGGATATCCTGTCCGCCGAAATAGAAATCCTATAATATCCTATGGGATTTATATTTCAGCAGACGGGATATCCGTCACCTTTTTGATAGAGTAACCTGTCCACTGAAATCTAAATCAAGACCTAAATACCCATAGAGTACTTGTAGTCCCGTTTATGTTTTCGGACCCGTGTTGGTACTGCGGTACCACAAAAAAATTATGAAAAATAAAACTTGTCCAATTACATTTACAAAAACATTATGGGCCAGATGTAGGTCACCAAATACCGGTCGGTAACGGCCGATTTCGTTCGTTACCGACCGGTATTTGGTGATTGAAATGTAGGGGGCCTATATTTTACAGAATCGGTAAATTTACTGAATCGGTAAATTAACCGATTCTGTAAAATACCGATTCTGTAAATTTTCCGAATCGGTAAATCCATATATAGGTGGCACTGGAAACAGTGCCACAGGCCCCTAAGAATTCGTTATTTACCATGTAATACTATTGCATGATAAATTACGAATTCCTGTGTACATGCACATCTGTGCATGTACACCTGTGCCATGTGGCACACATACATGCCCTGAGGGCATGTATGTGTGTCACATAGCACACAAGCCTGAATCAGGGGTGCAACAGGGTTTCAAAGTGACACCCTGTCCCTCTTGTCAATTCGGTAATTTTACCGAATCGGTATTTACCGATTCGGTAATTGCCATAGGTTCCTATGGGCCTCAAGGTAATTACCAAATATTCCCGAATCGGTAATTGATTCGGTAAAAATACCTACATCCCGATTGCCAGTTCTTAAATACCGAATCGATATGATTCGGTATTTAAGAATCGGTAATCTGGGATTACCTACATCTGGCCATATCTGATTTTTACCTTTTAAAATGTATATGAAGTATATTTAGTAAAAAAAATTCTTCAGTTGAAAAAAAATATAATACTACATTAAAAAGCATATTAAATTGTAGTGTACTAAGTTCTAAAAATAAACCCTAGAAATTAACTCAAACAAGCATTTACAATGCAACAGTCTTGCCTTTGCAAAAGTTAGAGCTATTGGCATTGTAAATGATAATTTTTTAATTTATGTGTTGGTTTTGAAAACAGATACATAAATGGCATTGTCATTTACAATGCCAATAGCTTAATCTGTCGCAAATGTGAGACCTATTGCATTTGCACCCACACACACACAGAGCCACACACACACAGAGCCACACACACACACAGAGCCACACATAGCCACACACAGAGCCACACACAGAGCTGCACACACACACACAGAGCCACACACACACACAGCCACACACACAGCCACACACACAGAGCCACACACATACACCGTAGCCACACACACACACACACACCATAGCCACACACACACACCATAGCCACACACACACACACCATAGCCACACACACACATAGCCACACAAACACATAGCCACACACACACACAGAGCCACACACACACACAGAGCCACACACAGCCACACTCTGAGCCACACACAGCCACACACAGTGCCACGCACACACACAGAGCCAAACACACACACAGCCACACACACACCCAGCCACATACACACACAGAGCCACACACACACACACACAAGAGCCACACACACACACACAAGAGCCACACACACACACCATAGCCACACACACATACACAATAGCCACACACATAGCCACACACAGAGCCACACATACACACAGCCACACACACACAGAGCCACACACACACACACTCACAGAGCCAAACACACAGCCACACACACACACACAAAGCCACACACACACACACAGAGCCACACACACACAGAGCCACGCGCTCACACAGAGCCACACACACACAGAGCCACACACACAGAGCCACACACACTCAGAGCCACACACACTCAGAGCCACACACACTCAGAGCCACACACACTCAGAGCCACACACACACAGAGCCACACACACACAGAGCCACACACACACACACACACAGCCACACACACACAGAGCCACACACACACACACAAAGCCACACACACATAGAGCCACACACACACAGAGCCACACACACACAGAGCCACACACACACACACTCACAGAGCCAAACACACAGCCACACACACACACACAAAGCCACACACACATAGAGCCACACACACACAGAGCCACACACACACAGAGTCACACACACACACACACACACACACAGGCTGAAGCGCACAGGTTCTCACGACTGTCTCTTTTCCAGCCTTGCGCCCCCACCTGTCTCTTTTCCCAGAGCTCTTTCCTCTCGCACGCACTTTGGTTCCCAGGGCTATTATCCCAGCACAGGGCTGTCTCTTCTCCCAGACAGAGTCTTGCAAGGATTTTACGTCTCCGAAATTGGAGCAGGTTCTTCTCAGCCCCCCAGAATTTCCTTGCCCTCTCTTCCAGGATCATGCGTGTGCTGTCTAGCACCTCCTAGGGATGGGGTCTCAGTTTCTTACTCAATGACTGACACGTTTTCTCCAAAGGCACTTGTATTTCACTGTCGATTCCCCAGGCTCCCTCTTTCTTACGACCAGGCTCTTAGGCTGTCAGGTTTACCTGCGCCTCTCAGATGCTCCGTGCTCTCAGTTGCATATGTTTCCGTCTCGTCCGCGGGCTCCGTGCTCTCTGGGTCCCGGTCTCCCCTCCCTCTCCCCCAGTCTCTCTGCGGTTTCTGTGTTATTCTCTGCGCGCCGTCCCTGGCTCCCAGGTTCCTGTATTTTTTTTGCCTCTTTTCCAGGCTCGGAGCGGTGGTGTAAAGTGCGCTCGGATACCTTAGGGTCGAGTTCGCGCTATATAACAAGCGCTCGCCATTTGTCTCTAAGCCCCGTCCTTTTCAGACTGGGGGCCGTGTTTTTGAAAAACATCAAAGAATGTAGAAAGAAAGTCAAAAACACTCCCCCAATCTGAAAAGGACGGGGCTTAGTTCGAAAGAAGAATGTCACTGAGACCTCTTCTCCAATGGCTGGTCACCGTTTAGGAGGCCAACTAATGGAGAAGAGGGGCGGGGCTTAACCTCGCTAGAGACACTCACTCTATCCCATTAAGTCTCTCCAGCGAGACTGCGCATGTGCGCAGTCTTTCGCAGGCGGAGACCTAAAAATGAATTAAAGACAGGTGTAGGGATTATCTATGCGGTTGGCAGATCACAAAATGTTCTTCTGGAAGCCTAATTGACCACTTCTTAGATCATGAGATTATCCCCTTCTACGAAGAGTTATTAAACTGCATACAAGGCTCCTTTCCCAGACAGCTTTACCTGATGTTTTGTTATAGTACACTTCCATTGGCTGTATTCGCAGGGAGATGGCGGAATTTTAGCAACCCTAGTCATCTTTGTTCAACATGCAAAATTGGTTATGATATCACAGCTCATTTTATTTTCTTGTGCCCTGCCCTTAGATTGCCCCGCAAGAAATGGATCCTTCCTGTGTGTCGACTGCTGTGTTTAAGATCACTCCAGCTAGCTCTAAGGATATTAAAATGTGACAGCAGGGAAGTGATTGTGACCAGTATGGCCAAGTACCTACACGCAGCTTGTAATCATGTAGGATTAGGGGCTGAATAAACCCTTGTAGGTGCCCAAACTCCTTAGATGCCTATCTGATCAACTGTAATTGGGATCCTTCACTGCTATTGGGCAGGAATTGTGGTTGTACTTTCTGTTGTAGTCTTAAACAATTTTTTAGATAGTTTTTATATTTGTTCTTAACCTCTTTATTCTATTTCAAGATTATCCTATTTATTGAATTGTTGATTCGATGTACGTGTTTTATGGATTTGTATCCGAAGGAAACAATTTTGAAGATGATAAACTGAAAAAACTCAACATTACAGGAACATAATACATTGAAAATAGAATTTGAAAAACCTTTGAAATTTACTGAAAAAAACAAAGGTTACAAGGACCTGGTAAGTTAGGAAATGGAATAAAAAAACCCTGAGAAATTCACTGAAAAAACCAAGGTTGTAGGGACAATATATTTAGGCTCAGATTATACATGCACACAACCATAGAAATTCAGAAGTTATAGTTACCTGAGCTAACTATAACTTACGCCCCCTAATGCACTGCTTATGACCTCACATATTACATAACTCATGGCATGGTCAGTGACATTACTGATGACATCCTTGATGACATCTCAAATGGCCCTGTGGAAGGCTATGGCTAAAACGCTTCAGTCTTTTCTTAATCTGTACACTGGTTAAATAAAAATAAAGAAAAACACTGTTCTTACAGAGCCGTGCACCTTGATTCCTAGAATCCTGGCGTCTGATGTTGGTGGGGAGACGGGGAATTGGGAGCTGACCTTGCCATATATAAAATCATAGAAATTTAGATGTTATAGTTTTTTTTTTCCAAGTAACTATAACTCATACTCTAGGGTAACTATAACTGCACCCCCACCATGCACAATTTTCTCATCAATAAGTTTATTGTAAATGTTGCAGTGATAATATCAATGATGGCGTAGAAGATGTCATGAATTATGTATTATGTGGGGTAATTAACTGTGCCTGGTGAGGGCTTGAGTTATAGTTACCTTTGGGCAGGAGTTATAGCTTCTTCAAATAATTCTAATGATAACCGCTGAATTTCTATGGTTTTGTGCTTGTAAATTCAGAACCTAACTAAAACGTCCCTGTAACCTTTGTTTTTGTCAGTGCATTTCTAATGTTTTTTAAATGCAAATTCCTAACTATAATGTCCCTGTAACCTTTGTGTTTTTTAGTGAATTTCTATGATCAGGCCATGCGCCTAACCCCTATGTGCTGCCAGCCCCATGCCATGCACCTTTGGCAGTGCACAGCTGGTGGTTGGCCGCATGGCCTGGCCTCTGTGCCAACCCCCTAAGGTTTACCAACCCCACACAGGGTTTGGTTGACTGAGCTTGTATTTACTTTTTTTCATTCGGTGCTAAATCCGCAGATCTGTTGCGGATTTACACTGGGGGTCACGCTAAGCCCCGTGGTGGATCCACTGATCGGCCCCAAAAACACAGGTGGGCCCTTTTTTGCTCTCAGGGAACCCTCCATCTGTCCTATGGGGTCAGGATAACTTTATCTGAGTATGGACGGGGGGGGGCTCCTCCACTAGGGTGGAGGAGCGTCACCCACTGCTTTCTCGCAGTGCGAAAAGCAGAAACATAAATTGGTAATAACCTCCTGTTATTACCATTTTATGTTTAGTTGTGGGCGGGTGGGCAGGGCTGCTCTGCAAGCAGGGGAGTAGTAGTGTGCCCATTCCTGAGGGCGTAATGACTGTTTGGTCAGCCCTCTGGGGCCACCCAAACCAGTCATCCACACTCTGCCCTCTCTCCATGCAGGCTGCAATGCAATACAGCCTGCATGGAGAAAATGGCCTCTCGTAAGGCCCTGGCTGGGCGGCGTCCCCACCAATGACAACGCTGCCATTGCAGCGTTGTGATTGGCTTTGGGGAGGGGAGGGAGGCCTGCTTCCTGTTCCTGCCAGAGGCAGGAGAGCAGAAGCAGGAGCTGAGAAAATGCGAGACCCAGCCAGCAGAAAGGTAAGTTATTTTTTATTATTTATTATTAAATTAAAAGTCCCCACACCACCCCCCCTCCCCGCGCGTCCACCGATCCCCCACCCACAAGCCATGCCGGCCATGACTGAGTATGGGAGATGAAGGAGGCTACTCTATGAAGTTCAGATCTAAGTCACGTTTTTTTAGGCTTGGTGATAGCTAATTACAATTGTCTGTGAGTCAGAATACAAATTAATGGCTTACAGTCAGAGGAAATTAACATATACCAGGGGACGTGTCGGGGCTTCCCTATGTCATTTCTACTTTGTTCTCATAATAAATCCCTAAATGCCAAAAATAAGGAACAATCTCACAATCAAAGGGATTAGCCTATGTATTGACACATATAAAAGTGCCGTCTTTGCTGAGTACTCCTTGAGAAACTATGGATAACCCACAAGAGATTTCTACAAAAGCTGACATTAGATCTAGAGGTTTCCCAAGTGGTAGTGGGGAAATGAATACATTCTCCTAGCTCTTAGAGCCTGGTACAAGTGGTAGGGATACATCTGGTAGCTTCCCTACAATCTAATATGCTCTTTAAATGTTCAACAGAGGGCATACAGCACCTGGGTTTCTGACTGACCAGCCTTTATATGGCTGAGAACTTTGCGGCCTGCATCTGGAATGTTAAAACTGGAATTCCATCCAACACATTCTTAAGGCTGGGTAGGATTGCAGCCTTGAAGATGACGATCCTGCTCAAAAACTTATGTATGTTTTAGGCCCTCCTAATCATGGTGACATTAGCCGACTTCCTTATTCTAATCAGGGAAAAGACACTGATTGAACTGGGAAATATACACTTAACTACCTTAGCAGTGGGGATTGGGGTCCACCCGTCTTCTCCACTATCACCAATTTGCCCAACTCCCCTTCACAGTAGAATGGCTAGACAGACAAATTGTGTCGTTTTATTGATCAAAACCTAGCCATAAGCCCACTTGAAGAAATTCCTTGGGTGCCAAGGCCCTAGCGCGATCCATCCCTGTATCTTTCCCCTGTCATCAGTCTTGTATTTGAGGTTTGGTACCACCTAATTCAAAGAAAAAATTTGGCGACCCACACATCGCTTCTCACTCCACTGTTTGGCAACCGGGCTTCATTCTCAGGTTGGCTAAGCATAGCTTTCAGACAAAGGAGGAACCAAGGATATTACACACCACACGATCTCTTTAACAGAAGGACAATCAAATCTTTAAAGAGGTTAGAAAAGATTATAGACTTCCTGAAATGAAACACTTCCAGTAATTGCAGTTGAGACACTTTGCACTACACCCAAAAATGAAAAGGAGAGCAACAATGAATCTCACACCTTTGAATGATTCTTTCAGAAACTCTGCTTAGCCAAAAGTTTGTTCTCTAAAATATACACAGTTCTAAATGCACAACAGAGACCAACCAATTACTTCTATCCGTTGCAATGGGACACAGATCTTAATATTAACGTAGGCAGCAAGTAACAGGAGGATATTTTTTTTTTAACAAACAATTATGCGCGACACACATGGAAAAGAGACAACCTATAAGATCATCTCCAGGTGGAGTAACAACACTGATAGGCTGCATAAAATTGACCATAGGGATATGTAAAACAATGGTTCACCAAGGAATCATTCAAATATGAATGTGTGCTTGGTAAATCATTGTATTAGATAGCCATCTTTACCTACGTCTCCCTTGGCATATTGGGTTGCTCTTGTTTCTTTTATGTTACATAAAGTAGACCACGGAAATGGTGAATGAGTGCTGAAGAGATTGTGGGTAGAATCGATTTTTATAGGCGTGATACTGCATATTTTATAGCTCTGCCCAAAGTCGAAAAGGTTTTGAGTGAACGTCCTTGATAGCGTTACACAAGCAATATGGAAAGACACAGGGTGCAGCCCTGAGACAGTGATTCTAGCCCGACAAGCACAGGAAGTGTACCTTCTCCAATCAAGATGATCTTACACTTCTCGCTATCAGCTAAGCAAGTAACCGTTGGCCATAGACATGTGGTTGTATAACATATTGGTGGTACTAGGCCATGAGATGTTAGTGTGTAGCATGATGATCTTGGAATGGGCGTTCAGTAAACTATGGAATCCGGTGCTTAACTACCTCATTCAAGATTACAAGGGTCGTTCATATCCTGGAATATTGAGAGTATAAGGCTTATTATAGATGGGTATTTAGAAAAAGAAGCTTTATGACTTTATGGTACAATAACAAATGGCTAGAGCTTAGTGAAGTGGACCTGGATGGGGAAAATGGTGGAAGAGAATATCAATTTGATGCGGATGCATTAATCAAAACTACTGAAAGTCAAAAGGAAAACAGTTCAGCTATATGGAACTGAAAATGTGAATTGATTTCTAGAGACAAATACTCTACAGTGCAATGTCTCCTTAATAAGCAACCAATCTAGAGACTCATCACGGAATAGACAAGTGATTCTATTTTTGAAAACCGTACATTATTTTTTATTATGCTATTATACACACATTTACTAAAAAACAAATTAGGTTTAGAGGTATTCAAATTAAAAAAAAAACACCACACCACATAAATTAACAAAAATCAAGTGAGGGGTTTCATAACACAATGAATACTTTTGATAAAGTATATAAATTGTGACCACCAAAATCTGATCCTCAAATGATTTACGTATGTAAGTATGTTTATGTTATTTCTACAGTGCAAACCTAGCCAAAAAGCAGCTGAGGGATGTACATAATCAAAGGGAAGGTTAAAGTCAGCGAGTAATAGGAGATGCAGCTGAGTCGTCGATGGAAGGATCTGTCTGTCATCTGCATACATTGGATATCTAAATTAATGGTCTCCAATCAGGCGTGCTAGAAGGTTTATATAGATGATAAATAGCAAAGCTGCGTGAGCAGAGCCTTAGGGAATGACACATGAGAGCCTTAGCAGTGGAGGGAAATGACCAAACTGAAGTCATTAGATTCATCCTGGTAAATAAGAGCAAATCTACCCAAGTGCTCCACCTCTCACTCATATTACAAACTCTAATCTTTCTCACAACAGCCCCTGGTCTACGGTAGTCAAAGTTGCAAATAGGTCTTATGCAATAAAGGTTGCAGAATGATCTTGATCTCAAAATAGCAATATTTGCTGTATTATTTCAAGAATTGCTTATTCTGTGGATATCAAAGGGCACAATCCAGCTTGAAAATCAGAAAACAAATCAAATTACCTTAAACATTATTCTCCAGCTCTTCTAACTGTATAGTTTAAGGGATCTTCACCAAGAAATGGAGAGTAGATATCAGCCTACAATTCACTAGAAAATTTGAATCAAGAGAGGGTTTTGCATTGTATTGGTGGAACTGTAGGAATATTATTAATTTCAAGGATGAAGAGAGTCACCTTTGTAAAGAAGACTAGTGTTTTTCAGACAGGTGAAATTCTATGAAATTCAGGGGCGGCGTAGATTAATAATTTTGATATTATTGAGTGGTAATGGTTGTATGTGTATGATGTTTGAGTAATTGTTGAGTAATTGTTGAGTAAAAGTTTCAAACCAAAAAAGGGACGATCTAATTATAGAAAATGCTGGTTTAAATGCGAGAATAAATACAAGTAATAGATTATTACAAAATTGATGAGATGAAAGGTGTGAGCATTATGCCGCATTAGCAAAACTACATAAGACACTCACAAATTTAAATGACAAATCTCTTATTACTAAACTTGAGAATACTTATGAGCATTTACAGCAAGAGATTTGTTATTGGTGTTAACAGGCTGAAAAGTATTCCAGACAAAAACAAGCACAGCAAACAGAACATTGCAGTGATTACAGATCAAGTTCGAAATGCAAACGATATCAAAGATAATCAGAATGTATTGGTCAATAATTTAGACAAGCTGAGGAAAAATTATGTTATTGACTTATTTGAGGGGCAGTGTACTGGGGTCGTTGTAATGAAAAGGCAGCAGCAGTTAATATCAGCCAGTGTATAGTATTAGAGTGCATATATTCTGACGCCTTTAACAAGGCCCGAGGAAGGGATATGTGTCCTGTTAAATGCTCAGAGGCCTTGACCAATAGGAAAGGAGACTTTTCCTGTTCATTCTCCCTTTACAGTGGGTCCCATCAATGGACTCAGACGATAATGGACAGAGCCAGGGGTTCACTATGTAGAAAGGACAAATTATCAGGATTTGCCAGACAGAATTATGAAAATCCTCAGAGCCCGTTTTGATTTCACTTTATCATCTATAATGGCAGTTGTTAATGGGGTATTTATTTCTGGTTACAAACATCCGCCAATAAAAGCTGCTGCTTCAAATGCTATGTACTTATGTTTTATTTTTATATTGTGCAGTAGTTCTCCAAACACCCACCAATTCGTCCGTACCATAGCCTTAATAAACTGGGAAGAACAGTCTGGTTAGACACTCAATTCCAGGTAAAATATCGTTGTAGCACAATAAGAAGAAACTCCAGACTCTAGCAAAAGAAATAGCTTTATCAGTGTTTATTCAAGCTTTTTTTGTGCTATTTGACTGGCAAATGAAAGGCGGCTACTGAAAGTTTAATGTATAATTCAGTATTATTTAGGATCATGAAGGCTGGAATAAGCTAAAATGTGTCAAACATTTAAAGTTTTTCTGAACTTGAGTATCGTGTCCTGTGTTTATGTGTATAAAGACTCTGATGGCCCTCGGAAGACTCCTTACAGGTATGACGTAACATGATGGGTGTGGCTGGGAGTGCTTAATAAAGTTTGTGATGCAGTGCATTCACCCAACAGTTGCATGCTGACAAATAAGGACGTGCAAACCAGAGCTCCGTGTGTGGTGTGGTCTGTTACATGCTCCTAGACTGGGGAGCACACACCATTTTGAACCCAAATAATGTTTTGCCCAGGGCCCCAACATTTCTTAAAATGGAACTAGAAGGTTCATGTGCCATGCCTCTGGAGGAATCCAAGACAAACAGGTCTGGAGAAGTCAGAACCTCATGGATGACTATTTGAATGCCACACGTGACAATGACTGAAATAGATGATGCTATGAAGTGCCATATAAAAGGCTGAACAGGGCCGTAGACTTCAGCGCATGTGTACAGGCTGGTCAGGTTATACTGATAAGTTGTTTATATCTTGAAAATTATGTATTTATCTTAATAACACATGATTGTGGTTGGAGGGCAATTTGAGGACTTGCTTGTATCATTACTGGGCTTAATGTTGAGTAAATTACAGAACTATATTGAACGCTGTGGGGATGGGTGGGTTTAGTTCCGTGCCCTGCAGCATGCACGACTGTTACTGTAACTTGAGAAAGAGAATGTATGCCCAATGGGTATTCGCTGTTTGGTTTGGGAATCAATGTTGGTGAAGGTGAGGTCAAATTATTAATAACTAAAGGTTGCCCGTCCGTGGTGCGGAAAACGGATCACTGACATAATATCGATAACACAAATATCGATGTAGCAAAAAATCGAGTAAAAAATATAGAATACAAAAATATCGAACTATTCCCACTCCAAGGAGAGCAACAGTAGGGAAAGTAAATAATTCATATATAATTAAAAATAAAGTAAATATTAATACCAATTACAAATTAATTAAAATTAATTACCAATTTAATATATTATAATAATTAATCAATTAAAAATAATAAAAAAAATTAATGACTAAAACATAATTACCTATTAATACAAATTAATTACCAATAACAATTAATTAATTAACAATTGAAAAATAATTAACATTAAATTTAAAAAAATACCAATTAATACATTAACGAATTTAATTAATTACAATTAAATTACTTCCCACCCAATTCCCCTATAAACACACAACCCGCTACAGAAAACAAATTAATAAAATGAACATAATTATCAATTAATAAATTAATAAAAATGAATTACCAATTATTTTTTAATTAATTACCAATTAAAAATTAATTAACAATTAATTCAAAATAAATACCAATAAATACATTAAAATATTTAATTAATTATAATTAAATTACTTCCCACCCTATTCCCCTATAAACCCACAACCCGCTCCAGAATTATATTACGCAAAAAATAAATACCATAAAATTAATTAATTAAAATAAATAATAAAATAAAAATACTCTTTTAACACATATACTAACATAAAAAACACTTACATATTATTAAAAATATAAATATTAACTTACTTACCTAAAATTCGATATTTGTGTTGTCTATATTCTGTCCATCGATATTTTTGTTGTCTATATTCTGTCCATTCGATATTTTGTCCATTCTATCTTTTGGATTCGATATTACTGCTATTCTATTCGATATTTTTGTACTCTATATTCTGTCCATTCGATATTTTGCCCATTCTATATTTTTAACTCGATATTTTGCCCATTCGATATTTTTTACTCGATATTATGACTGTATACCGCAGAAAACTAAGGGTAAAGTAGGCTGATGAGACACATGGGTAGTCTAGGCAGACACTTATACGCTGGTATATTAGACTTCAATGTGATCACATAGCGCAAGTAGGAAGAGATTAATTAACCTGGAATACCTTTGATATTTTACTACCCGGCAGAACCTATGGACTGTAGGCCGCTCACACAGATGATCAGGACTTAAGATGAACCATGTGGGTTTGCCAACTTATACAAACAATCAATAAACCTGGATTTTTAAACTGCTGCTTATCACTCGAGAGGGTATCCAGGCGCTGGGGAAAGGGGGTTAGTCTTTTGCTGGGCGTCGCCAGTCAAACGGGCAGATCTTAAGGCATGTTTCTGAATTCTTGCAGGGGAGGTCTGGAGGTGAAAGGGGAGGTTGTTCAAAGTCTTGGCGGCCAGGTAGGAGAAGGAGCGGCCACCTATTCTGCTGCTAAGGTACAGAGGAGTGTGGACGAGGGCAGCGGATCGCAGTTGTCTGGTGGGTTGGTGGAAGTTCAGCCTGGGGTTGAGGTAGGCTGGTCCCACGTTGTGAAGGGCTTTGTAGGCATGGGTCAGCATTTTGAATTGACATCGCTTTTGTATGGGAAGCCAGTCGAAGGGATCTGAAATATGGGGTGATATGGGCACACCTCAGGAATTCGAGGATGAGTCTGGCTGCTTCGTTCTGAATGGTTTGTAGTCTGTTTAGAAGCTGGATGGTAATCCCTACATAGAGGGTGTTGCCGTAGTCCAGGCGGCTGGTGATGAGGGTCTGCATGATGGTGTGTCTGGTGCTGATGGCGCTAGTTACAACGTAACACTACGCGTTAGAAGGCGATGGGGCAAATCTTTGGGTAGATATTACTGAAGCATGCTGGAAATATTGCTGTCATAGGCATGTTATTTAATTTTAAATATTTACACTGCATGTATTAAACTATGGCACGTTTATACAAATTTGACCCTGTAGACAGTTTTAAATTCTGCAAAAGCTGGACCTCATTAGCTGACTTGACGCACCTTGCTTGATATTGTTCACAAGTACAGACATACTGGAACATGGGGTTCTTTATTGAGGTGGTATCCGAAGGGTCACACCAAGCAATCGCCATTGGTCACCTATTTAGGATATCTCTAGGACATTATAGCCTGAGTTAGACAGCAAATTGCGATAATTCTATTGCTAGCTAGGCACTGAGTGCCTCTATATTGGTCACACACTTCAATGCAACCCCACATCAGAAGATTGTGCCTCTCTATAGCTTTTAGCAGCAAGATCTCAAGTCGAATAAAGTCAATTTAAGGAACATCTTAATAAATTAAATTCCGTGAGCGGGAGACAGCCCTGCAGGACTAGTGAGTCTGGATGGGAGGTGAGCGAGATTTGCTGAGTACATATTTTGCTATGGTCCGCCACCAACAGTTTGCAGAATCCTATTGGTAAGCAGGTTGAGGGCTAGCAAGTTGCAGCAATTGGATATGTTGATATACTTGACCTCCACTTACATAACACAGACTCTCATACGATAACTGCACCATCCGCTGTTGAATTATCATAGTGTTTTAAAAATAAAAAATATATATATATAAAAGTAATGCTGTAAGACACATCACATGAGCAGCATACAAACAAATCCAAGTTAATATCCTCAGTGTCACACTATTTGAGAACATTACAGCACTTATGCACACTAAGAAACTGCAGATAGAGCACTGGAGCAGCAGTGTTGCCCGTGGGTGGAGTTACCATTCTAGGAAGGATCAACAGGCCTGCAACATACGTTTATGCTTATATGTATCATTTTAGTGACAACACCTGCACCAGGGACGTCACTGCATAAATGTGATAGTTTCCTTCAGCTGCAGCAGCAATTTTGCACCTATGTAAAGACAGCAGGATCCAGGTACTATGTTCCAGCATTGATGCTAGTGCAATTTGCAGTACACTTTTAGACATATTTTTTATTGATTTTATCTAGAAACCTAGTGCTTTTATCTTTTACAAAATTCTTTTTAACATAAATGTACATCACGCTCACATACCTTACCCTAAATTTCAGTCATTTTTAGGTCTCGCTTAGGCAGCGCACATGCGCTGCTCTAAGAGGGCCTTTGACAATCGGTCTTCACTTTTCAAGCACTGCACTCGTGCTTGTGGCGGCATCCACCTTGCGCGAGCGAGCAGCGGCGCGCCACAAGCACGAGAGCAGTGCTTGAAAAGTGAAGCCTGCGCGCGCACGCACGCACCACTCCCGGGCTCTCCTCAGATTCCCCGACTGCCTTTCTCTTTCTCATTCTCCTTGCCCGCTCTCCTCTCCATATGTGCTGCAGCTGGTTAACTGCGCAGTCCGCCTCAGAGGCACTTATTTATTTATTTATTTTATTTGCCACACGGGGCAAAACATAGCGTTTCGCAGCACTATAGCAGTGTGCTTTCATATTCTGCGCGGTCCGCCTTAAACGCGCATGTTTAGTTATTTAATTACTTTCGAGCAACACCGTAAGGGGTGTATGTGAACCATCTCTTCTTTGGCCCGCCCTTCATTACCTTTAATCCGTTTGTTTGTTGAACCCAACTTTGATAAGTTTCTCCCTCTTGCCTGTAGTTTACACTCCTCTTCATCTTTTAATTTCTGTCCTCTTCCCTTCTGCACTTTTCCATCCCTTTCCTCTATGCACTCTTCTTCCCTTTCCTCTCCTACCTGCATGCACCCTCATGTCCAGTTCTTTAAACTGACCTCTTTTATGGCCTAATCTTTATCTTCTTTTGTACACTTCTCACCACTCCCTTGCTTCTCTGTTCCCCATTCGTCATCCCCTCCCTAAGTCATCTACTCCCATGTTCTCCCCTCCTCACCCTGTTTGTTTCATTTTCTCTTGATGACCTTGCCTCATTTTCACTCTTTTCAAAATGTATAAAGCCAGGATATTTACTGTAGGTGCGCTACAGCAGCTCTGATTACACTTCTCTGCTATGAAATACAACAATCCTCAGTTTCTTTACCTTCCCATCAAGCCCCTCCTACCCCAACCCCATTTTTTCAGCATTCCCTCATCACTGCGCACCTCCACCATTTACCTACACTGTCTTTTGACTTCAGTTAATCTAGAGAGGGCAACCCCATACTTTAATCGCTCGGCAGGACAAGCTACACGATTGAATTCTATGCAAGTTCACTTAATACCACACCCATGTCATGTCTTGCCTTGGCTCTGTAGGTATCTTTCACAATTAATAGACTGTTCCAGCAGTACTGTTTTTTTTATTATTATTTCTTTCAATGGAAAAATGACTTGTTATGAAGCAGATTCACCTAGTATATTTAATAAGTTATATGGCATTAATAGTAGGCTTTACACACAGAGTAAGGTTTGCACGAGGAGACTATTTCCCATATTATAGCCAACTAGGGTTGCTCCATGGCAACCATTTGGAGGTAACATTGCGACTTTCAAGGGATTGCTGGTAGACAATTCCAGTTCTCTGCTAAAAGCATAGGAGTCAGGAAAGAGGATGTGACCCCCATTCCTTTCTGTGGGGCATATGTCCCAGCAGAGATTCCAGGCCAAAATCTTTATCTAAGTGTTACACTCTGGCCAAGTCGCAGCTTGATAAAAGTAGGTGCACTACAGAAGCTCTGACTACACTTCTCTGCTATGAAATACAACAATCCTCAGTTTCTTTACCTTCCCATCAAGCCCCTCTTACCCCATCCCCATTTTTTCAGCATTCCCTCATCACTGCGCACCTCTACCATTTACCTACCACTGTCTTTTGACTTCAGTTAATCTAGAGAGGGTAACCCCATACTTTAACCGCTCGACAGGATAAGCTACAAGATTGAATTCTATGCAAGTTCACTTAATACCACACCCATGTCATGTCTTGCATTGGCTCTGTATGAATCGTTCACAATAAATAGACTGTTCCAGCAGCACTGTTTTTAAAAAAAAAAAACATTTTTTAATGGAAACATTACTTGTTGTGAAGCAGATTCACCTAGTATATTTAATAAGTTATATGGCATTAATAGTAGGCCTTACACACAGAGTAAGGTTTGCACGATGAGACTATTTCCCATATTATAGCCAACATGGATTGCTTCATGGCAACCGTTTGGAGGTAAAATTGCGACTTTAAAGGGATTGCAGGTAGACAGTTCCGGTTCTCTGTTAAAAGCACAGGAGTCAGGAAAGGGGATGTGACCCCCATCCTGTATGTGGGGCATATGCCCCAGCTGAGATTTCAGGCCAAAATCTTTATCTAAGTGTTACACTCTTACCAAGTCACAGCTTGATAAAATGAGTTTCAGTCACTTGGCAACATAAAGTCTTTCCTCTGGATGATGATTCAAAGCCTGACATAGCACTGTGCTTCCTATATATATTCAATGGATGTGGGAATTGCATTACTAACACAGGGGGATTTGAAGAGATGGGTAACTCTGGTTGCAATAGACCATAAAAAGCATGGTAGAACTTGAGGTGCTAGATACACGCAGTCTTGATCGCCACTACAGAACACCACCTCACATGTACCCAGCATACACAAGCACAGGTCAGAGACACTGAGGAAAATTGAGGGGTTCAGCCATAAAATACTGCTTGGGTTTTACCATGGCTATCCAAGAGGCAATCGTTCCACTGTGGTTCAGGTAAATAAGCATGTCCCCACTACTATAATTCTACAACCATCAACAGTTAGTAGCATCATGTTCATTTGATGGGCATGATAGTCACCCACATAAACAAGCATTGGCATAGCCAATAGGTTTCGCCTTTAAGACCTTATAAGTATTTAGTTATGCAGCACAATATCCTTGGTGCAACAACATCAACTGTTGCGAGACCTTTTGGCTATGCCAATGCTTGTTTGATATAACATCTGGTGGATAGCATATTGCTGATCAATGCCATTCAAACCAATAGACTCCTGCAAGCTATTATCATTTTTATTCATTTATTTTATTTGGGAAATTTTGTATATGCCATGCTTCATTTTCTTCAGAAGAAACAACAGTACAAAGTAACAGAATGACAAGTATACACAGGATAGTCAATCCGGATCCATGAATTGGAACTAGATCTGTATTTCTTCAGTCACTCTGCTTAGTACGGCCAATGTCTAACCGAAATCTCTGCTCAATAACTAATTTTAAGGAGTTTTCTGAATTGAAGATAATTAGATACTGAATGGAGCACTGTGCTAAAAGAGTTCCAGAGTCTTGGGCCTTAAACTCCTAAAGCAAAACACACAAGATGATGGACGGAATGTTGCACAATGGCAAAACATTCACCCCCAGTCACAGATTTAATCCATCGTTATTTTGCTCACCAAGCCACCCCAGTTCAGACATGGCCATATGCAAATCAGTCTTGACCCTGTGCCTCATGGGAACAGTCCAGCCCGAACTGCCAAGCCATGTCTTCCCTGGACTGGAATCAAGCATCCTAGGACCGGTTTCTGGCTATTAGCCGTCATCAGCCAGGATAGCTTGACTCCAATGGCCTAGTGAGCACGGGATCCACGTCTGGGCATACCCTTCCCACATAGGGTGAACAGCAAAACACAGAAGATTATGGACGGAATGTTGCACAATGGCAAAACATTCACCCCCAGTCACAGATCTGGGTTTAATCCATCGTTATTTTGCTCACCAAGCCACCCCAGTTCAGACATGGCCATAAACTCCTAAAGATCAGGGCCTTATGGAGGCAAATTGTTGAATTAGATCAAAAGAGACCGAATGTAAATTCCCGAGTGGAATGTAATGCAGGGCCAGGTTTTGAAGATAGGTCAGGCCTTAGCCTCAGTACACCAAAGCCTGAGCGGAGTTCATGAAGAGCAAAAAAATGGCTGCACTACACGAAGCTCCGCAAGCGGTGGAGTGCGTTAGATACATGCCGGTTGTAGGACGTGGCCCTTTTTGGCTAAAGTCCCTAAAACATTTTGCTTTCCCCCTGGACCTTTTTTCTGACATGATTTTGCCAACGGAGATGCTTTGGACACTTTGCCACTGCTAAACAGTGATAGAGTGCAAGCGCCCCCTGTATAAAGTATAATGGTAATTGGTTGTCCATGATTGGTATGTTCGCCTAACTAGTAAAGTCCCTAGTAAAGTGCACTTTGTGTGCCAGGGCTGGTAATGCAAATGCTACTAGTGGGCCTGCAGCACTATTTGTGCCACGCACACAAGTCCCCTTAAAAAGGGGAACTCAGGCCTGCCATTGCAGGGCCTGCGCGCAGTTTGTTAAACTGCCATGTTGTTTTGTCAAGTGCATTCACTTGCCAAATCTTACCCTTACCTTTCTATGCTCATCAGACACCCCTATGGTAGGTCTAGGGTACCCACTGGACAGGGTGTAGTGCGTGTGAAAGGTAGGACATTTACTAAGGTGTGTGTCATGTCGTGGCAGGGAAATAATCTCCATTTCGTTTTTCACTGTTGAAAGGCCATCTTGCCAATAGGACAGAATGGGAATATTGGGTAATATGTTTTCCAGTCTATCTTCCCAAAGGCTAAATATGGAATGGTGAAGTTTAGTATGCCTGAACTCATAATGTAATAACACATCTTTTTATGAAGGTGGGTTTTGCATTGTGTGTTTAGAAACCACTCTTTTAGAAGTGGCTGAGTTTTTGTGCTCTAACGTTTCTGTGTGTCTCTGCCTGGCTGTGGATTGTCTGTGAGACAGCAACAGGCTGACCTGCATCTGGAGTGTAGGGGGAAGAGAAGCCCCTAGAGGTGAAGAGGCCTGGGTTGCTGCTATAAAACAATTGGCTCATCTCCTGCTGAGTGATTGAGAATCCAGACCACCACTGATCGAAGGAAGAAAGGTGTCACTGGCAGGGAGGCACCCAGAACTGGTTTGGACAGGAGTCAGTGCACCCTGATACACAAAAACCTCAAAGCCATTGAGGGGTATAACTATGAGAGCTGAAGCCCCTGAACTTTGGAGAATGGCTTGATCAAGTGTGAACAAGACTGGAGCTACTTCGTGGTCAAGAGGCCCTTTGCCAAGGAAGAAACAACTGAAGAGACTGAAGGATAGACTGACCCTTGCTGTGTGTTCTGGGGTTGGCCTGCAGTCTGCTGTTTTTTTTTTAACAGATTTTATTAATCAAATGACAAATATACCACAGGGCTCTGTACCCCAGAGGCCTCTGCACAATCAGGAAACGACATTGTGACTTTGACTTTTTTGTTAGGGAAAAGAAATGTAGCAAGGATACAGAAATGCAAAGCAGATGAAAGAAAATCCCCCCTTCCTTTAAGAAAACAGGAAGAACAGGAACCCCCCCCCAACTGCCCCCCACTCCCCAGTCGCACATACCATCACGCAATCACAATTAGAGCAAGCCCTTGCACCACGTCCACCACCCCCACCCGTTCATGTACACAATCTAATATCCTGTATGCCCATGGGGTAGCATCAAACTGAGGGAGGAGAAACCTCCTTTACGACCGGCCCCAGCATCAGTCCGCGATAGTCTGCCCACTGCTTCCAGATTTTATAATGTTTCTGCGGGCAGCCTCTAGCTATATAAATCGTGAGTTCCAATCCCATACAAAAGTCCAGGCCCCTCTTCCACATGGACACCAATGGTGGAGCCAGCTCTTTCCAAGCCCTGGCAATATCCCTCTTAGCTAACGTAAATCCTAACATCATAAGATGACGCTTATAAATGTTGCCCCCAATCCCTTCCATGACATGTAACAATACCAACTTTGGCGACCGGGGCAGGTCCCAGCCTAACACCCCCGAAAGACAGGACATCACTCCTCTCCAAAACCGCACCAGGGAAGAACAAAGCCAGACCTTGTGTAGAAGGGGCCCCTCCTCCTGTTCACATCTAAGGCACATCGGGGAAGCTATCATGCCCGCCCTCCATAGCCGGGTGCTTGTAAAGTAGACCCTGTGAAGATATTTAAATTGGATAAGACGTAGATATACCGCTAATGCCGCCCCTCGTGGGGAGGCCAGAGCCTCCATCCAGTCCTCCTCATCCATGGGGCCCAGATCCTCCTCCCAAGTCCTCCTGAGATTCTGCAGGGTGGGGGAGCTGTGTGTCACCAATGTCTGAAATATCTTGGAAATTTTGTGGCCCTGAAGATCCCCCATAAATATCTAGGCTTCCACCGGACTGAATTCGGCTAGTGTCTCCAGGCCCGCCAGACATGGGGAAAGGGCATGGCGGAATTGAAGATATTTATAGAATTGAGACTTAGGCATCGATAGTCACCCTGTAGGTCTTGAAAGGATTTCAAGGTGGTCCCCCTCATGACATCGCCAAGGGTCGAGATGCCGATGTTGTCCCAACCCCGAAACCCTGATGGAGCCGCCAATTGTGGTAGGAGCCCGTTATTCCACAGTTGGGTCTCCCTGGTCAACATGTTCCACCACCCTATCCGCCGCAATGCCTGCCGCCAAATCCGAAACACCATGGGAGTCACTGACGGCAAAGCCCTGCGCCCCGGTGCAGAGTATAGGATCGTATGGAGAGAAAGATTTCTCATGAGGCGCCGCTCCACAGAGTATGCTGAGTTGTCCCGACTCCTATACCACCACTCATTAAGGACAAGTAGCTGTGAGGCCATATAGTAAGACAATACATCTGAGGTCGCCAAGCCTCCGCAATACATAGACAGGAAACATGTCCGCAGAGTGACACCCGCCACCCCTCCAGCCCACAAGAACTGCCCCAGCGCCAAATTCAGCTGTCGAAACCACCAGGGGGGGAATCAGGTATGGATGACTCTGCAACTGATAAAGTAAACGAGGAAGTGCAACCATTTTAAATATGGCCGACTGGCCATATATCGACAACGGTATGCAGGACCAGGCCTTCAGATCCTCCCGAACGAGTTCCCACACTGGTGCCAGGTTTTTCTCCCATGCCACCGCTAGAGACTCAGAAAGGAACACCCCAAGATATTTCATGCCATTAGTAACCACCCGAACTGACTCTGCCCAATTGCCTACCCCTGACGCGTTCCCAAGAAGCCATAATGTGGATTTGCTGGGATTCATGGATAAACCAGATGTTTCTCCAAAAATCTGCATAATACGATGCAGACGCGGACCTGTTCTATTCACATTCGTTAAGAAGAATAACACGTCATCGGCATAGAGCGCAATATGGTCCGACAACCCATGATCCCATTCAAAGCCCATCACTTGCGCATCTATGCGCACCCAGGCCGCCAATGGTTCAACTGCCAATGCAAAAAGATAAGGAGACAGCGGGCAACCTTGCCGAGTGCCGGGTGCCACGCCCCAAGGAGAAGGTGGAGGACACCGCGCCAGCCACCCGTACCGAAGCTGTAAGATCAGTATATAGCAGAGACAGATAGGACAGGAAGCGTAGGAAAAGATTGAGACGGTGCAACAGAGCGAAGAGATACACCCAACTGAGGGAACCAAATGCTCGATTCATATCCACCAGAAGCAATGCCGCTTGTTCGCTGCTTCTCCGAACGGCCTCCACAGCCACCTGGGCACGACGGATATTATGTCGGGTCACCCGCTGGGGCATAAACCCAGATTGATCTGGGTGGACAAGTGTGGTGATGTGAGCCAAAATCTTCGCCTCAATGTTGAGGAGCTAGATGGGGAGATAGGAGGCATGCCTATCTGGGTGCCTGCCTGATTTATGAAACACCACAACTTCAGCATGCCTCCAGTCCCGTGGAAGACAGCCCCACTCGCGCAACTCCTCTACCACTCGATGATAGTGGGGCCCTAACTGCAAAAAGAACTTCTTGAAAAACTCACAAGGAAACCCGTTGGGCCCCGGTGCCTTATCTGAATTAAGGTCGCCCAGGGCGGCGCACAATTCCTCCTCCGTAAGCGGGAGATCCAGCTCCACACTCAAGACATCCGGCAGAGCCCGCGGGGGTAGATCATCTAAAAACCGGCCAATCTCGTCTTCACCAAGACATTCTTTAGGGGCATACAGCTCCTTGAAATACGAGGAGAAGCTTTCAGCTATATCTAGGGAATCCGTGAGGGGCCGCCCATTCGGGCCCACTATCTCAGGGAGTGGCTGAGCATGAAACAACCCCTCACAAAGTCTATGGAGCATCTTACCGGATTTATCTCCCCATTGATATATGCGGCTGCGGGTAGCCAAACAGACGAGACGAGCCTCATCCAGAAGAAGGGCGGCGTAGTTTTGCTGCACCTGTACTAACTGCTGTTGTATATAATATCCCTCCCCGCTGTGACTACTACGTTCCAGATGACCGACATTGGTCTCCGCCTGTATCAGAGCCTCCCTCCGAGTCTTATGAGCTTTCGCACAGTAGGAGATATTAACCCCCTGCAGGGTGGGCTTCATCGCTTCCCACAGAGGTTCAGGATCCGAGACCGACCCCTAATTAATCGACAAGTATTGATCCAGCGCATTTCCAGGACACTCCACATAATCTGCCTTCTGTAGATTCCACGTCGAGAGACACCAGCGGAAGGGCCTCCCTGCCCAACCCATTCGCAGAACAATGGTAATCGGCGAGTGATCCGAGAGGCCTTGCGGAAGAATATCCGCCTCCACCACCCGAGCTACCAATGCGCGCAGCACAAACAAATAATCAAGGCAAGAAAAGGAGTTGTGTACAACAGAAAGATAGGTGTAGCCCTAGGCCTGGCCATGTAACTGACACCAGGGATCTACCCAATCCAGCCCCGACACCCAAACGGAGAGTTTCATATTCTGGCGGACTAGTGCACCCTCGCCGGGTCTCCAGCGATCCAAGGCAACATCTAGAACATCATTCCAATCCCCTCCAACCACGGCCAGGTCATCCGGCATATTCGCCCATATGGCCAAAAGCCGCTCAATCAATACCCAGGACAGCGGAGGGGAGCATAGACACATCCCAACACCACCGGCTCCTCTCTAATTGTGCTCCGTAGAAACAAATATCTCCTCTGAGTATCCACCCACGTCTTAATGTGTGTATATAGGACGCAGCGATGAACCAATATTGCTCCCCCCGTGACCCCTGTGTAAAGCCAGCAGGAAACATCTGGGTACAGCCATATCTCTGTAAACAAAGTGCTTTTGAGCCCATAAGATGTGTTTCCTGTAGCATGAGGATATCAACATGGGCCCTCTTAGCGTACTGAAGAATGGCCCCCTGTGTAATCTTATCTAGGGCACCTGTAACATTCCAGCTTACTTCTCTAAGGGTTTCGGGGCAAACCCGGGCCTGCTCAGGTAAACCCGCCATGGGCTATATAAAAAAAGAGGGAAGGTGCGGAGATAGGCGTGTGGCACGTGCCCAGCAAACTAGCAGTGTAGCAATGCAGTGTGACATGAGAACAACAAAAACATACCCCAACACAACCCAACAAACCCTATACTTCAAGAAAAATGAAGCATCTGCAGCGGCAGGTGACGCCTGCAGACCCCAACAGGGAGTCCTGGCGCACCTCAGCCAATGGATCCCCAGTGTACAGCCCACAGTCAGTGGGCAGCCCCTCCGCTGGACCTGCAACAGAGAAACCGGCCTTCAAATGGACTCCTCTGATCCTCTCAACAGCATCTGCATTATTAGGGGTCTAAAGTTCTCCTCCAGCTTAAGTGACCGAGGAGGCCTGTCGGGAGGCCGAGCCAGCCTGTGCAGGGACGCTACAGGATTGAGACCGACGATGGGATCTGGACCGCCTACGATCTTTAGGGTTCATTTGAAATTGCTTACAAGCAGCTTCGCCGGACAACAAATCAGAATCCCTCCTAGGCAGTGAATGAGGACGCAAGCGCACAGTCTCATCGGTCCATTGGAACACCTCCTCTGGCGTGTCAAAGAAATGGGTCCGGGAGCGGTATACCACCCGCAACCGGGCCGGGTACAATAAGGCATATGGAAGCTTCAGATCTCGGAGTCCTGCCTTGGCCGCCAGGAAGGACTGCCTCTGTTGTTGGACCTGTTTTGTGTAGTCCGGGAATATCAAAATGCGCACGTTGTCAAAAAGCAATGGTTCTTAGGCTCTAGCTTGTTTAAGGATAACATCTCGACCGTGGTAGTTTAGTAGCCTTGCGATGACTGGCCTCGGGCGGGCCCCATGCGGTGGTTTGTGTATGAGGGCTCGATGAGCCCGCTCTATTACGAAGCATCGGGACAGGGACTCTGGAGGGAGCCAACCCTCCAGCCATTGTGTAAGGAACCTCTCCATATCTCCCCCCTCGGAGCCCTCCGGAAAGCCCACAAAGCAAAAGTTGTTGTTCCGGGCCCGGCCCTCAGCACCCTCCACACGAGCCGCCATGGTCCGCTGGGTCGTTTCGAGGGTGGCTACTTTTTCTGTAGCGATGTAACATCATCTTCCACCCCGGAAATCCGCGTTTCAGTTTCGGTGATGCGGGCCACTGCGTTCCGCAGATCCTTGCGGAGAAGCATGACGTCGGACCCCACTGCCCCGATCTTAGCCTGCAGGCCATCACGAGATTGAGTGATCGCAGCCATGAGCGCTGCATTGTCTGGGATCTCTGGGGTCCCTCCTTGGCCCCCCACCGGCGGTGCGGCGGCAGTCCCGGGGCCCATGAATTTGTCCAGTGTGCTTTGCTTAGCGGAAACCCCACCCGGCTTATCGCGGGTCATTGTGTCCTCTGGGGCCCGACCATAGGACCTTTGGCATGACAGCACCAGGAGATGCAACAAGGAGGGCCCAAGCACTGAAGGTTCAGGACCACCACGACACGATATGGCCGACAAGCACGGGGTCTCAACAGACCTCAAGGAGGAAGCCGGCGCCCCCCTTTTGTGCTCACACCCAACTGCACATATGACGAGATGGCCAACCCTCACTGCCCTTGCGTCCAGATGCACTCAGGAGCCCAAGGCAAGCACCTAAGCCAGATGCAGGTGGGCCCCTCCTGCCCCCTCCAGGGACCCCAAGATGCGGTCACCACCTCTCCACGCAGCACCGGGGCAAACCAGGGCATAGAGGCACAACCACTGTGGCACCACGCAGGTACTATGCTGCCCCCAAGTGACCCGAAATGGCCGCCGGTGCCATGGCACGGCGGTGCCAGGAGAAAGCGGCACTATCCTCAAGTCTCCCGCTGTGTTAGGGCATGGACTCAGCCCTCGATGTGGGGCAGCCCCGGAGCCAGAGCCTGTAGATCTCCGGTAACCCACACCATGGCACGACACTGCCACCGGGCATCAGACACGCAATGCCCCCGCGGCCTGATTCAGGCCGCTGGACGCGCCACCATTATAGCAGGGCATGGGGGAGGGGTGAGCCCTGTCTCGCGCCACCAACACCGAGGGGCCTCTCCCCCTTCCCGACCCCCTCACCGTGTGATCGGTTGCTGCGTCCGACCTCCCTCAGCACAGCCGATGCCTCGGAGGTCCACACTCGCTCAGCGCCCCACACCAGCCACCGCCATCCAAGATGGCGTCCGTCAGTCTCCTCCGGTCCGTGCTCCAATACCATATGACCTTCATGAGGATTCGCCTTGTGTGTGCACCGGAATCCAAGTGAGTCTCATCGACACTGTGTGCAGGTGCGTTGTGCACCGTGAGACCTTCGTGAGGATTTGCCTTGTTATCGTGTGCACAGGAGTAAAGTGAGTCTCAGCAACGCTGTGCGCGTGATCTTCATGCAGCCTGAGACCCGTGTGTGGAGTGCCCAGTGATTGTGCACCCGAAGCGTAAGGAAGATTCAGTGACACTGTGTGCGTATGCTTTGTAGCAGCCTGAGATCTTCATAACTGAAGCGGCCGGAATGGCAGTCCCGGAGGAGCTGAGTTGCCGACCCGAGCCGCCGTTGCCAATTCACAAAGCTGCATTGGAGGCCCAGCCGCTTGACGAGGAGAGTGAGTTAGTGCCCCCAGGGTAACGTGCGTTGACTCCAGGGCCGGGGGCGTGGGCTCAGAGGGAGATGCTCTCGGTCTCTCTCGTGTTGGCAGCGCGAGCCTCTGCTTCGGCTCGTATCGCAGCCCGTATTGCCAAGGGATAAGCGGTACAAGGGCCGGACTGCGAAGCTGCACTTTTTGATTACATCGTACCGTGTTGGGGGCAATTGTGAGAGGCTGACTGCAAGTCAGGAGAGGCGGAGAGACCGCCTAAGGCCCGGTGATCGGGGCCTGAGTGTAATACGCATTATTCCATTTCTGCAGAACGGAGTACCTGAATGTCGTATTACACATTGCATAATTTCTGCATAACGAGTGCCTGATTAGAGTATTACGCATTGCATTATTCCTGCATAACAAACTACCTGATTATTGTATGATGCATTGCATTTTATCTGCATTACGAACTTCCTGATTTTCGTATAACGCATTGCATTGTTTCTGCATAACGAACTACCAGATTAGCGTATTGCGTATTACATTGTTCCTGCATAACGAATTACCTGATTAGTGTATTACGTATTGCCTTATTTTTGCATAATTACATATCTGGTGGTTGTATAACGCATTGCATTATTTTACCTTGCAAAGTGCCTGATTGTTGCATTACGCATTGCATTCTTTTCATTGCAGAGTGTCTGATTGCTACGTTACGCATTTCAGTATTTTCACATTGCAAAAGTACCTGATTCTAGCATCACAAACTGAATGACATGCATAAAGGAGAATGTTTAGAAGTGCTCATTAATATCGCCAGAACTTACAAGGGCTGGCTGACCTAACAACAAGGAGAAATATTACACAACCTCATATGCTGGATTTATATTGTGTGGTCTTATCGTATATCTTTTTACATAAAGTTTATACTCGGTTTTATAAAACTCGTGTGGAGTCTATTTGTGGTGTCATCATTGGATTATTGTGAGCGTGGTTGCCAATACTTTACACATTTGCCTTGAAGATTAGCCTGGCTGCTCGTGCCAAGCTACCAAGGGGGTGAACGGGGCTATCTAAGAAGATGACCTTCCTTTCCCTGACGTTGAAACGCGGGTCCCTACTTGGCCTAAGGCACCTACCTCAGCCAACCAGGGATCCCGGGTCTAACACCGGTTGCTGTGATTTTCAGCACTGGGTCTTTGTCCGCACTGTGCAATCATCGCGAACCCCATGCACAGCACAAGCAGGCACTGCTTCTTTTCTGCCGCTCGAGTATATTTTTTACTCGAGCTGCAGCTTTCTTGACACAAACTGAGAAATGCAACCGCTCGCGTTGAGAAATCTTGCCGGGAGGTTGATTTTTCATGCTCGAGATCGCCAACTTGACGTTGGCGATTCCGAACAAGGAAAAATCTCAGCAGGAGGTGAATTTTTCTCGTTCACGCTCGCCAACTTGACTGTGAAGAGTGTGAGTGAGGAACAAACCTCCGCCCCGCTAAGTAGAGTGGAGTTTATCGGAACTACATAAGCTCTGTGTAACGCAGAGCATGGAAAACTTTTAGTTTGATGAACCACTAGAAGACAGTGAAGATCCTTCAGAAACAGTGGGATGTGATTCTATCTGCCCACATTTGCCACATTATAGCTGTCTAGTTCCATAATATTTGTTACATGATGATGAGGGTTTTTGCGGGGTTCTTTAGATCATGGTATAATGTGAGACAAACCATTACCAGAGCTACTGTCAGTGGAATGACTGGCCTGACAGTATCCAAAGGCTGAAAGATGTAAGTTAACTCCCTTGACAAATACACTGACTAGTGGGCTATTGGCAAGGTTGAGTCTAAAATGATTCCCAGGATTATCCCTTTGGTATAGGTATAAGGGGAGGAACTAATGGCCTAATCTAAGGTTTGGCAGACAGAGTATAGTCTGGCAGGGTAGGGGAGAACATTACGTCTGCCACCCTAATGGACTACCGCCCAACTATTTCGGAGGCAACTGCAGTTCCAGCGGTCATCTATGAACACTTAAAGGAACATTTGTGATGGCTGTTCCTTTCAGTCTACAAAATCCAAATGCTTGGTGGATGGCTGCTGGCAATTTTGATGACCATTCACCGTACCTTTTACATTTTTTTGTTTTTCAGAAATACATTTTCAAAGGAGGAGTTTTTTTTCTGAAAAACAAAAAAGCGGGCCCCCCACACCCTAGGTGCTTTCTCCCAGAATGTGGAGGCCAATATTTGATTTCTTGTTGCTCATCACCAGGTTTTCCCTGTCTGTAATGGACAGGAAAAAAGACATGCGACCATTCACTCTAAATAGGTCTAGTGCAGTCATGTCCTTCCTCCATTGGGCCATCAGTGGACATTTTTTGTTGAGGGAGGCAACAGGGGCTATGTCGACAGAAGACAATGTCTGCTTGTATCTAAATGAGGTGTGTGGATCAGGTTTGTGATGGGGTACCCTAACCATGACACAGTAAACAGTAACATTTCATTTGATCCAGACCTCAACTGAGATCAACAAATACAGAATTAAAATAATTTTAGATACTCATAAAAATGCTTAGCTAAAGCACTTTTGCTTTTTAGACTCACTAAAAGATGGTACAGTAGCAAAGTTCAACCACCTACTCAAACAGCATTAAATAGAATTTGGTAAGGTAAAATCTTCGGATTGTGCTTATAATTTAAAACAGCTTCAAAAAGCTTTTTAAGAACTTAAACAGATTATGGCAAACATATTCATTAACCGGATAGTTACACAGTGTAAATAAATCTTGAGCAGAGAATGGGTTATACTTTAATTGAATTGGAATTATATAACATTGGTGGGCCATAACTATGCTCACACTAGGACAGATTAATAAAACGTGGGCAAATCTTGTTGGCCACCTTTGCAAAGTTCACATAAACCTTTAGGGTTATTAGTATCATTCCAACTAGCTAAAAAAGTAGCTAAAGGGAGTATACCCAAGTGTAAGAGTAAAATACAACTCCTTACGCCGTGCTTTAATTGAAAACGCAAGTAAGGAGCAGAAGTTTTGAATTCTTTTTGCTCTGCAAACCGTTTATAGTGCTTCAATTGACAACAGTGATCTTTATCAGATTCAAAACTGATTTTAGGGGCCAAATGTTTTAAAAACAATTTCAGGTGTGCTGGGGACCACTCCTGTAAAAGTGCAACCGTGCATTGAGAGACCTCGAAGGCTTTTACCATATTCTTATTAAAAGTATATCCAGACACTTCCTCTCTAAAAGTCTCCAATTTTAACAAATGTCTTAAGGTGTCTGGGGCTTCATGTAGTAAATTGTACCATGACACTCTAAATGTGCAGGTCAGTGAAGGGTAATGATTTGGGGGCACACTTCATCCACAGGTTGAGGACTTCAAATTTGGCTCCATTTACACTGAGGAAGGTCTCATTCATCTAATGGTCGATGTGATTGAGATTCTTACAGATGTTAAATATATTTTCTCCAGACATATGTAAATGTGGGTTTCATTAGCATGCATATAAAACTGCATCAGATGCTGATCATGGAGAGCATATACATTTTAAAAATCAAAGCTGCGAGAGAGGACCGCAGTGGTACTCTGCATGGTATGCAAGAGGACGATATCAATGATCCAATTCAAACTTGCTAACTTCGGTTGTAAAGAAAAGAACAAAACCATTCCAATGCCAGCTTATTTCTAACCCGTTTTACACTGCCTGATTGACCATCGCGGACCCCGGCCACAGTTCAGCGACTCCATCTCAGACGTCTTCAGCTCTCACGCCCTGGCCTCCACAGACTATATCCTCCTCGGGGACATGAACTTCCACCTTGAGAACACCAACCACAGCAACTCTACCACCCTGCTCGCCAACCTCAAAAACCTCGAACTCAAACAGCTTGTCACAACACCCACCATTGCGCCGGACACACACTCAACCCCATCTTCTCCGCAAGGAACCACATCACCTTCAGGCACACCACCCAACTCCACTGGACCGACCACCGCTGCATCCACTTCTCCTTCGGGGAAGATACCGTGCACAACCACCCACGAATCCCCCACCGCAGCTGGAACAAGGTCACTGAAGACCAGCTAATCACCACCCTCACCCAAGACCCACGAACCGACCTCACCGACACCAGCACAGCCGGCCGCAACTTCAGGCAATGGATCGACGACTGTGCCAACACTCTTGCCCCGATCAGGAAACCCTCAAACAAACGCACCGACAGAAGGGCCATCTGGTTCACCGCCGACCTCCAGGCATCCAAGCAGACTTGCCGAAGACTCGAGAAGAAGTGGTGCCACGAACAGACATCGAACAACCAAGCAGCTCTCAAGAACACGAGCCGCAAGCACCACCAACTCATTTGATCCACCAAAAGAACCTCCTTCAAGGAACGCATCAACAACAACACACACAACAGCAAAGAGCTCTTCAACATCGTGAAAGAACTCGCCAACCCCAGCTCCAACGACATCCCGCCGTCGCAAGACCTCTGCAACTCCCTAGCCACTTTCTTCCACCGGAAGATCGGAGACATCCACAACAGCTTCAACTACCAGACCCCCCCGACAGCGGCCTACACATCAAACCCACCGCCCCCTAGCCGCACTGGCCTCTTGCTCTCCTGGAACCACGTCAACAACAACAACACCATCCATATCATGAACACCATCCGCTCCGGCTCGCCATCCGACCATCTTCAACAAAGCAAGCCCCGTTATCGCACCCCATCCCAGGAAGATCCTCAACAGCTCCTTCGAGACCGCCAACTTCCCGGTGAGCTGGAAACACGCCGAGATCAAGGCCCTACTCAAGAAACCCAAGGCAGACCCAAAGGACCTCAAAAACTTCCGGCCCATCTCCCTGCTCCCGTTCCCGGCGAAAGTCATCGAGAATATCGTCAACAAGCAACTGACCCACTTCCTCAAGGAGAACAACACCCTGGACTCATCCCAATAAGGATTCCGCAGCAACCACAGCACCGAAACCACCCTCATTGCCGCCACCGACATCATAACTCTGCTGGACAAAGGCAAAACCGTGGCCCTCATCCTCCTGGACCTCTCGGCTGCCTTCAACACGTCTGCCACCACACCCTACGCACACGCCTCCACGACGTGGGGATCCGCGACAAAGCATATGCACAACAGGGAGAGGGAGGGTCCTAGGGAATGTTTAGTGACCTAACAATGCTACTGCCCCTAAATCAACAGTTAAACCAACACAAAGTAGCAAGGAGTCAAAGAAAGAGCAACTAACTATGTATAAGTAGAGGAGAGGACAAATCAAACTCAACTAATAATGTGTGCCAATAAAGCCACGCTTAGGGTATCCATTCTTTGTAAAAAGATTGCCATCAGTCACCGACCGAGACCGCCCTTCATCATCTGGGATCCTTCACACCATGAAGGTAGAGTACTATACCCGCAGCAGACTGGCAGATGTAAAAGCCTAATCTAACCTGTGGGACCCAGTGATTTAAGTGTCATGTGGGGGTGTCCGATGGTGACTGTAAAGCAGTGCAACGACGTGAGAAAAAGTGAGTGAACAAGTGTAATACTGAAAACGGTAAAATTGAATAGTAAAGGGGTAAAGAAACTTTAATATGCACCCCTTCACTCCCAAATCAATAAAAAGTGCAAAGTGGCATAAACAAATAACCACTAATAAGAGTGTGAGGTCGACATGTTTCTGCAGACTGATCGGATCCAACAGGTACCCTGCTGCTTCTTCAGGACCATTAACGCTACTGCTACAACAATTATAAAAAGGTATTTTATCACCAGGATATTAGTTTTTTTCATCCTTCTCCTGACTTCATGGTTCAAAAGAGTGCCAAAGCAACCCCGGGAACACAAAAAAACAAATACATAGAAAGAGAACATACAACAGATAGTCATGGTTAGATCGCTGTATTTAGATTTTCTTAAAGACAGTCATCTTATTGATAGCCAATGCATGTATATCTTCAATCGATAGACAGTCATGTAGGCATCATATAGACCAAGTGTGTATTCTCACTTACCTATGTGGCAGGAGAGAAAAACTCCACCTCACCTGGCTACAGCGCAGGTAAACGGAGCACCCCTCTAGTGGACAGATATAGATAAAGGAATTATAACACACAAACATACAGTTACTAACATCGCACAGCTGTCAGAGGTAGAACTTAGTGCTTAGTTTTTTGTCGAGTATTTCCATTCGTATCCGTAATAATAAATCCTCTCATCCCATATTAGTTAGAAAGTTAAAGGGATGTCAACGTTGGTAATAGCTTGATAGTTATGAGTTAAACCAAAATGCCCGTTCACTATACTGCGTGATTAATCCTAACACATTTCGTATGTCAGCGCTATCAATTCACTCGTTTATATAGCGCAGTAAATGCCATTCTGCTATTTGTGCTAAAGGCTGCGTCTATAAGTAATAACACAGATCTAACCATCAAGCAGCAACCTTAGAGGAACCCATAGATTTTTGTGCCAAATTCCATATAGCGTCCTCACCCTCTCTCCAAGATCTTATGAGTGGTTATTTTATCGTTTACACTCAACTCTTATGGTAAACACTTATAATGGAATAAGCTTAGTCTCCACGAGTCTAAAGAGACCAATCCTCGACCTGCATGTACCATCATTCCTACTGAAGTATGCGCTAGGAACACCGGCAGAGTAGTACAGCTTCTTCGCATTAAGTTAAGCCACAAGTGACTACTAACCCGCGGACGAAAGGGGCAAATAAAATAAAATAAAGAAGCCCCGCGGTTGTAACATATGCTGCTTCCTGCACTCACCTGTCCGTCGGTACTCCGGACGTCCCTCTGGGCTGTCGTGGGAGGTACCTACGCGGTGAACAATACGGCATTTTCTACTCATTTCCTGTGTGTATGGGTCGCATCTGACGCGTCAGATGCTTGCGACGTCAGGTGCTTCTGGGAAATGTAGTTCCCTCTCTCGTGTGGCCCGTATTCACCAAATGAAGTATATTTTAGACCACATTTCTTAAATCTATTCTTCACATTGGGTGTATCATAATCACTGTAATTTGAGAGAATATATATATCGTGGTGATACAAAAAACAAGAAAAAAGAAGGACGGAAATAGCATTCTAGCATAGTGTCAAATATGCGAACGCGCTTCTTTTTTCACTTGGCATGATGAGATCTATATAACAAATATATATATATGCTGCAGTAATGATTTTGAGTCAATACTATTATTTTAAAAGGATGTTAGAGTAGATAGTAACAGGCAGGCATACATCGATAATAATGCTAATTTTTCATTGCTCATTTATACCTTGCCAATCTTGACTCAGTTTTTGCATAAATAGATCAGATATAAAGCATCGGGGGCTTGTGACATCAGCGGCTGCTGGTCAGGGACTACTAGATGATTTACACTCTACATTTCGCAGCCAATATGACTGCCATATCTTTGTCATATAAAATGTATCTCTGTCTGGAGACGTGTTTCTTACTTTATCAGGGGCATTAGGTCTCATTTAGCTCATAGCTCAAGGAATAGATGGTTGGCAGATATATATCGATATTTAAACAGTGCCAAATCAATGGACCACTAGTTACAGCTATAGTTACAGCTATTGCTAGACAAAACGCTTAAGTAGCGATACTGTTAAGCAGTGTTATATCTACAGTGTTGTAAAACGGGTCCATAGAAGAACATACTTAATAAAAGTACATCATTGTTGAAATTGGAAATCTTTTTGCGTATGACAATCTTCCCTGATACTTGTGCAAAATGTAGCATTATCCGACTGTCCAAGCTACATATAAGGCTCGCAACAAGATCTTAACTGAATTGAGTTTATATACCCATTTCTGCTCTTTTTTTAATAAAAACTTACTGGCATCAGTCACATGAGGGGGGATCAGTGGTTGTTCGATTACAGTCCACCTTAAATCGGTGGGCAGATGTCCAACCTCAATAAAGTTATTGGTCAGTCTGGTCGCTTGTTTAGAACATCTAATTGAACTTTTGTGCTCAGAGATGCGCACTTTTATTTTGCGCGTGGTCATCCCTACATATTACATATTGCAGGGACACGTGATTAAATATACGAGGTTCTGGCTGTTACAATTCGTGAACCGTCGTTGTTGCCAAGGGCGATCAGTGCCAATATCAATGTGAGATGATTTAGATGTTTGGGGACAGGCTGCACAGTTGCCGCAGGGATGATAACCCATGACTGCAGGCATGTCCCACAATGTCCCTATTGTTCGGGGGATGCTACTTTTGGGTCTTGTGTGGACCAATTGGTCCTTCAAGTTTTGTCCCCGCTTGAATGCGAACAAAGTCCTGAACAGGATCACCTCCTTCCTCACCGGCAGAACCCAGAAAGTCTGCCTCCCACCATTCTGATCCGAAGCCACCAAGATCACTTATGGCGTACCCCAAGGATCATCCCTCAGCCCGACCCTTTTCAACGACTACATGGCACCGCTCGCCAACATCGTCTGATCACACGACCTCAACATCGTCTCATACGCCGATGACACTCAGCTGATCTCCCTCACCAAGGACCCCGCCACCGCCAAAACCAACCTCCATGAAGGATTGAAGGCCGTCGCCGAATGGATGAGGAACAGCCGCCTGAAACTGAACTCAGACAAGACGGAGGTCCTCATCCTCGGCTCCACCCCAGCCGCCTGGGACGGCTCTTGGTGACTGGATGAGCTGGGAGCTGCACCGACACGTACTGACCACGCACAGAACCAGGGGTTCATCCTAGACTCATCACTCTCAATGATCCAGCAAGTCCACGCCGTCTCCTACTCCTGCTTCAACGCCCTCCGCATGCTGCGCAAAATCTACAGATGGATCCCCACCGGAACCAGAAGGACGGTCACCCAGGCCCTTGTCAGCAGCAGGTTGGACTACGGCAATGCCCTCTATGCGGGAACCACGGGCAAACTCCAGAAAAGACTCCAAATCATACAGAACGGCTCCGCACGCCTCATCCATGACATCCTCCACCACAGCCAGATTACTGCCCACCTGAGAGACCTGCACTGGTTCCCCGTCAACAAGAGGATCACCTTCAAACTCCTTACCCACGCCCAAAAAGCACTCCACAATGCCGGAGCAGCATACCTCAACAAACGACTCACCTTCTACACTCTGAATCGCAAGCACCGCTCCTCTGACATCGCCCTTGCCACCGTCCCACGCATCCATCGTACGACCACCGGCAGCAGATCTTTCTCCCACCTCACCGCCAAGACTTGGAACATCCTCCCAATCCACCTGGGACAGACCCAGGACCTGCTGAACTTCAGAAGACTTCTGAAGACCTGGCTGTTCGAGCAGCAGCAGCACCCCACTCCCCCTTAGCGCCTTGAGGCCCTCACAGGTGAGTAGTGCGCTCTACAAAAGTTCTGATTGATTGATTGATTGATCTCCTCTTTTCCATGGCAACACAAGGACATCATAGTGTGGCGGCACTGGAGGGCCTCTCTACCTTTAAGCCCCAGCACCGTGCAGCGATAATCTTTCTGGTGCTTGGGGCATGTTGGTGCATACCACAAATTACTTAACCTCCAATCACCCTGAGATATATGATTGTGTGTGAGCACAGCATGAATGTAACAAGCTACATCAACCCAGCAGCATAAAATAAATGAGGGAAGAGAGTTTCTGGCAGATGGGAGCTTGAAGGGTTTAACAGCAGCAGCCACCCAGTCATGAGTTGAGGAGGAGACACCAATGAAATGACTCTTATAAAGACAGAGTTTCTGTCTAGAGAAAGAGAGAAAGTGAAAGAGAGTATGTGTGTCTGTGTGAGTCCAACTTATGTTCATCTTATGTGCAGCATCAATTGACCCATACACAAACCATGCCCTGCATATAAAAGGTGAACTCAGCATGTGCTGGACCCTCAATATCCCCAAAGTCCTGCACAGTTTAGCATTAAATGAGGAAGGTAGGGCAAATAAATGAACTGGAATGTAGATATGAAAACGATGTAAACATCAGTAAAACAACCAAACACAAAAACAACGGGATGTGCACAGTATTTACATGTATAGATAGGCAAGACTTTCATGTGGAAAAGTGGGCATCTACTTCAAAGCCAGTTTTACGTGATGAGGTTTAACTTGCTAATGCAGAAATTCCACTATGCCTTCCTACTTGTTTGTATTGGTATGTAGTAGCACTTGTAACAATAGTTGTGGGTGTTCACACAACAGTGTCAGGCGATGGGGAGAAAACTGTTATGACTCAGTTGGACACCCATACATTTATAACCGCCAATTCTCAAATATTTATATTATCTGTACAGTATTTATGTACACTCAAACATACACCTAGATGTCATATTTGTAATTGGAGCACTAAGTGTGGGGAAATGCAGTCATTTACTTTTCCACAAGGGACGTGGGGGAAGAAGGGCTTGACAAACCATTTCCATTAAAGGAACAAGGAATAAACAATATATTTTGAAAATCTCTTTAATGGTTGTATGTGATTTAATAGAAAAACGATTTAATGGAATACCATTACTGGGAAACCATTTCACCAAAACTGTTTAATGGTAATTTTCAGAATGAATGGCATTTACTATTTCATAGAAACCAATTGCAAGAATGACTTTTGTTCGAAATTGGCCACCCATCTATGGCTCCCCAAAACCTCTCACCACCCCATAACTTTAACCATCCCTGGATCCTAATAACCCTTTCTACATCTAAACTCCATCAATCCCTGAATCTTCAAAACCCCGAAAACCTAAACTCCACCCAATCCTTAACCATTAAAGTTCTTCACTGCCCATAACCACCACCCATCACTGAACCTTAAAAACCCTTAACAGCCCTAAACGTCACCCATTTATTAACCTAAAACCCCTCAACACCAATACACTGCACCCATTCACCCTAAAAAAGCTTTCTATGCCTGAACTCCACCCATTCCTACCACTTAAAAACCCTGAACACCCCTTAACATTACCCCTTCCTGAACCCCACAGTAGTCCTATACTCCACCCAAATGTAATTGTATTTCCTTAAACATGTCTTTCATTCAAATTGTTTACCGTTATTTGGTTTCCCCCAACGTGGTTTCTCAGTTCTAGTTTTCCATTAATTCACATACATCACTCTTTAATAATACCCTAACCCTCTGCTTGCAGATTCACCATAGTGCTGAAACTCTGCAAATGTGGTGTTGGGGACAACAGGCATAAATTAGAAGTGTATGCGAATACCACACATTTCCCATTTCCTTGTGAACATTTTCAAACCTAGAAGCACCACATAAGCTGGAGTGTGGTCATAAACTTGGCCACAGTGTAGGAGCATGCTGTGTGTTTTGTAATTTTAGACTGTCTATGTAAATCTGGTCTACTGAGTATCATCTAGTCCTAAATTAATCACATTGCATCACTTGTTTCAAAATTTCATCTCTCTCAATTCACCATTCCTCCAGCACCTTTTACATTTTTCACCATAAAGAGGCCTCAACGCACCTTAGATTTACTTGGGTTTTTAAAGATCAAGTTTGTGCTCTCTGGAAAAATGCTCTTTTCTCTCCCATTCCAGACATGCCTATTAAGCTTTTAGAAAACTATTTTTCAAATCATAAAAAAATTGATTGGATCTTGCCCTTGTCAAGCATGTTCTTCAATACACAACCAAAAGAGGTAAACACTCATTCTACTACCTGGCCCCAACAAGCAAGGGTCTGCTCCTCAACGCAAAAATCTAGTCTTCAGAAAACAACTCAGGACTGGCCTGTTCCACCAAAACCTCAACTTCCAGCTGGGGATATGAGTTTATAAGTCCTCAGTTGAACAAGAGAACTTGTATGCACTTTAAAAACATGTAACATGCTAACATACGTATAGTTGCCACCAGTGCTTTAAATGGGGTAAAAAAAGGTGGGTAAAAAAAGGTCTCTAAAAGAGACATGCGGCTCAAGTAGCGCATCTAGGAATCCTTTCCAAACGGTGTGGCCTATGTAGCTAAGGGTGTTCTTTGGGGTTCCTTGTCTCACAACAACGAACGTACACCTACAAGAAGCAAAACTTTTTGGCGTTGCCAATGCTTGTGTGCAATAGCAGATAAATGAGTAGCAACAATGATAATGCTGCAAATAATTAGAAATATATATTTTTTCATTTTGGAAATATAAGACTGAATTAAATATTACTATGGCATGTGGAGGGGGTAGTGGTCTTCAGAATGTCTCAAACGCTCATGTTCTCCTCTTTTCTGAAATTAAACATCATCTCCTTAGTCTTCTGATTGTACTTTCTTGCAACACTTTCTCTGTCTTTCTTACATCATTTACCCTGCACCACATTTTCTCTCTCTCTTGTCACAGCAGTTTTTTTTTTTTGGTGCGGTCAATATTTCACAGTTGTGTACACCACCTTCACACATTTTCACATAAAATGGCAATTACAATTTGCACACATACAATGTCTGTGCACTCTGCAGAGAGGCTAAGGATTGGATGTGCATTTAGTCAGAACACCTTTATGACCCACTGAATAGCACTGTGAGAAACTTGAACTGACTTCAGCATCAAGTCCAGAGTTTCCAATCATGCCTCTTCATTAACAACCACGGACAGCCTGAACTCACCCAGACACCTAGATCTCAATTCTGTCAGGCATCAGGGCAGAGTTACTGCATGAACATTTGCTCTACCTGATTCTGCGTTTGTATGTTTTCCCACATCTCTTTTTTCCAGCTGTAGGAGAACCAGATGAGAATTTTTCAACTGGTAATTCCATACTGAAAAAACTCATGAGGCTTTGACTGCAACAGTAGCCAAGCCTCGTTCTCCTTGTTTTTTATTCTGACGGGTGGAAACATACCATATTCTACCCCTGCCAGAAAAACATCTGCCCTTGCTTTCCCTACTGCCCCATCCCCTTCCTCATCCCCACCAAAACCAGGGCTTTCTCGTATATGTATGTAAAGTGGTAAATGTATGTCATAAACCCAATGGATTTGGGAATTCTGTGTGGTTTAATGACCCAAACATCAATCCCACACAGTAATTCTATATTCCACAAGGATTTGCTCGTAATTGGACTACAAATATTCTTAGAGAATGCAAAGATGTGTGAAATGTAAACAGGGGCTGCCTCACTGGTATGGATAACCTTAAGGGTTTTTACAGTACTTGTTGATAAATCAATCATTGTTTTTACCTCAGTTTTTAATTACTGTTGGGTTTCATACCTGGCAGGACCCAACCCACTTAAAGCTCTATTTCGTCAAACACTTTGCAGGCCTGATTACAGCTAACATTAAATTGCAATCCCTGTCTGTGCATGGATTGCAGTTATAAATGGTGCACTGCTTACTGCACCTGGTAATGATTGCATCCGATAAATTTCAAACACCTCAGTGTCCGGTTCTATCGAATGTACTAACACAATCCACTTGTAATAAGACACTAAGCTTTCAGTCTTTTCATCTTACAAAAAGGGTACAAGTCTGGGATACACTGGGTAGACGGTGTCCACCCCCTATTTTTACAGGGTGGACGCCATCCACCCTGCCAAGAAGTTGAGCCCCACAAAAATATGCTGAGCATCCTGGCTGGGTGCTATCTTGAGCCTCCCACCTAGATATAAATGCAATGGAGGGGAAACAAAGGCACACAGCTTAACATTTCACAGGTACTTAAGAGAGGCATACTTTTGACTTTGCTTATTTCCTGTATGCAAGAGATATGCATGAATAGTAAGAATGTCAGCTGTGTTGGTCTGTCCCAGTATTTACACAAATAATTTTAATACCACAATTTTGTTTTATTTCTTTTACAGCACTACTCATCCCAATAGTGTGTCAGAGCACTTTACATCACACTTACACACTATATGTTGAAAGAAAAGCAAGTGTGTAAGTCAATATACCTAGCGGGAGGGGCATAGGGAGGGAGTTGATTCTTTTGTTTGGGTAAGGTTACAGTAGATTGAGGACTTTACTATACACTGAGCTGGACAGTACAGGACAATGAGTTTACCCCTCAGCTGCAGAAGTTGCTGGGAAACATACGTTATCACGCTGTTCCTGTCATGCTACATTGCAGACTAGAAGTTGAACTGTCAATTGTTATATGTGAGGTTCCCTGCTCAAAATGCGCAAAAAGAGGCTACTATGTGGCCACAGTGTATGCTGACAAATGAAAATGCTTAATACAATTTGTTTAAAAAAATGTGTGTAAGTCAATATACAGGATGTGTCACAGTGAGGTTTACAGGGTGTAGGAGTCACATGTCCTTCATAGCTTACTGTGCTATATTAGAAGGATTACAATTTATGAAATGCAAGTAACAAAAGGGTCTCTGTGTTAAAAGCAGTAACCTACTTACCTCGCTCCATAAAACAAAACTCTGTCATCTGCATGTCACAAGATGTGCTTTGCAGGAGCCACATTAACCGTCAATGTGACTTTGATTAAAATCTGAGACTAGACTAAACACAGACCTCTCCAGCAAATGTGTAAACCTCCAGAGTTATTTTGCAAATTATTATTATTCTCTGAGATTTACTGGGCACACAAAGATCTCTGCAGCAACTCCTTAAGATATTTTAAAATGCAGACTTCAGCAGCCAATTAATCAGAACAGATTGCACACTTCTCCTTGTTGCCAATTTTTTTGTGTCAGAGTTAAAAAAAAAATACATGTATATAAACCGAGGGCCATATTTTGCATCAGAGTTGCACCACTTATTTGGCATAAACCTAACGCAAAATCTCATTTGTTAAATCTCGTAATGCACTCATGATATATATGCTAAAAAGTGTGAGGCCTCAAGATCTGATGTCACTCCTTGAGATATCCCTTCCTGTGAGTTTGTGATGCCACTTCTTGTGATGCAACTTGCGATGTCACACGCCATGATGTCACTTGCATTATACTGCCTAATATGGTTAGTCCCCCTAACCTCTGTTGTTTAAGGACTTCTGCACTGCTTACAAATCGTTACTAAAAGAGCATTCGTCGCCTTGTTAAAAACGAAAGCAATCCAACGCTTCACTGCCTAGATATTAAAGAAGTAAAATAAAAGCCAACGGTGTTTTAAATTTCACGACAATGAAATGCTTTTTCTTCCTTTGAGATAAGAAAGTTCTAGCTAGAAGTAGTTACGTCAGAGTTTGTCCAGCCGGAGCGGATGCGTACTACCGTAACGTAAACCGTGCGTGCTTCCGTCCGTGCGTGCCTACCGTGTGCAGATCCGCGCCTTCATTTGCATCAGCGCGGCTGCCAGCTTCGAGGGCACCCGGGCCGGCTCGGACGAAGGCTCGCTTGGACGCGCACCGTCCATGGTTCTGGGGCGGAAGGATTGGTCAATTCACCGCCTCAGCACGGGCGGCGAGATTCAAGCAACCCTGAGACTGTCCAAAGTGCGGCCAGAAGGGTTCCATCACTGGAGACTTGGTAACAAAAAGAAAAAAAAACTGCTAAATCATTAAACAGTCGGCATCGTGCAAATCGAGGCAGATAATGTAAGCGAGATATGTGGCAGTCAAGGTTCACCTCAGGTGTCAGCAAAACTACGCTGCTTCAAGGGAATACCAAGAAAAGTGGCATGTGCTTTCCCGTGGGGCATTAATGGTGCGTAGGAAGTTAAGGGATGGTGTCAGTAGAGAATTTTGCCTTAACAGAATAACTCATGTTTTGCACAAAAAGGTAACGGAAGCACAGAAAGATATAGCAATGAGTGTTCAGGATCACACAATTGGTCAGCAGCAGCTGGAGACCAATATTAGAAATAGAGCTGCTTTAAATGGGATAAGAAAAGTGTGGAGGAGGTGGGTCACCAAAAGGGGCCTGATCTATGTAGATAAGGGCGTGGCTTGAAACGCAAAAGCTACATTTCTGTGATTACTATAGTGTTCCACCTGACCAGTACTTGGTTCCTCTCTGAGCTTCTGTTATTGCATTCAGATATATAGCACAACAAAAAACATACACCTGTGGAGGTTGCAAGCATGTACAGAACGACAGGAACCTGTAGTGCTATAGCAGTTGCACTTTATTGAAATATTACACTCTTATTAGGGAAGAGCGCCGGGCGTCTGCTCTTGTTAGCGCAATGCCGGCAAGTCCTATGCGCGCTAATTCCGTTCGCGCATGCGCAGCGCCTCTCAGCGTGCCAGGCGTGTTACGTCACACGCCTCTCGCGTGCAGCGTCTAGAACGCTACACCACAACACCTAAAACCAGCCAGGGCTATTGGCTTTGTAAGTGGTTGTAATGAGAGGCGGACTCAAGATGTAAAATCCAAGTAGGTTTATTCCATGTTCAGAAGCCGACGGCGCACTAGGACCGGCCAGCTGAAATCCCAACAGTGAATGACTGAACTGTCAAAGGAATCCATGCTCACTGCTCGCCTTGCAGGTGAAGCATGTAAATACATATAACTTTAATCAGGGCTTTAAGTGGGATGAAGAAACTGGGGGGTCTCACAAAGGGGCATGACCAATGTAATTAGGGGCATGGCTTAAAAACGCATAAGCTAAAAATCTGTGCTTAGCATTGTGTGCTGGCCGACCTGCATTTTGCTGTTTCTGTCATTGCATCCAGATATATGATACAAGTAACATCATTACACAACAAGTCAGGACTATTGTGAGAATGTGCAAGAAAAAGTCCATAATTCAAATATATACCTTTCCTCTAGGCTAAATGGTATTCCTGAAATCCTTTATACTGAAATTGTCCAATAGTAATTGTAATAATACATTTTAATACATTCCTCATATGCCAATTATGTTCTTAAATCTTTGGTTTTAAAAATATTAGGTAGGAATTTGGTAATTCATGAGGCAAACCATGTTTAAAAAGCAAATGTGCATCATTACAATATGTCCATCCTTTATTACATTTTAAATAAACAGTGTAATGTCCAGATGTTGTGGAAGGACCATCATGGAAAATAATTCCTACTGCTACAAAAGTTCTTCCTGATATTGATACTTGACTTGCCACAAAATGTTTAATTAAAGTTTCCAGTTTTCTTAAAAAAAAAATTAAAAAATCAGGACTATTGGCTTCGTCAATGGTTGTTAGTTGGATAAGATAAATAAGCAGCAACTATGGCTTGTATATAATTGAAAAAGCTTTCACTTAAAGCCCTGGTGACACCGCAACAATGTTGCTGCTCCCAAGTTAAAAAAAAGAAATGGGAAATCCAGAGAGAAAATGACTCTCTCTAAAGGATTTCGCTTCCCCTACAATGCTCACCTGACATGACGTCATGTCGTAACTTCTCCACTATTGAGAAGTGAGCAGCGCACATCGATGTGCCTACTGTCACTGCAGTCTGGAAAAAAATGGACCGCCTGTGCCAGGGCACAAAACAGAGCCCGTTAGAGACTCGTTTCGAGGACTCCTTTAAAAAACTGACGGTGCTCAGCACCGGTGAGACCCGGCCCACTTAAAGCCCTGACTTTAATATACAACAAAGTGCAAGGGTGCGCTTTAGACTAACCATGTGCCTGTTGCCCCCACATCAAGACAATCGAAGGGACAGGCTTTGTACATGTTTACTACAGTGGATTTTATTTGTTTAAGGTAAATGGGTATCAACAGTGATTTTGGTGTAAATAATACTGAAAATATTTCAATTCTGAAATTGTGATATTGAATTAAACAGCATTGAGGCATGTGGAAGGGGTCTTCAGAGTGTTTCAGTCACTCTCGTTATGTTCACTCTTTGTTAGACGTACATCCTTTTTTTCTTCACATCTTAACCATCTGCCTATCTATTTCTTCACATCTTAACCATCTACCTCATCTCTTTCTTCTTAAGCACATCCTTTTCGCTCTCCTGAATGCACTTCCTTGCATCTTTCACTTCACCACCACTCCAAACACATAAGGCACCCATTCACCTGCAAGCACTGCATTTTCTTTTGCCTTGTTAAAGTATTGTCAACTGTATACCTCTTTCACTCACATTGCACAGATTCACAATTGCAACTGGACTAATGTGACCATTGCTCTGTGCTCTCTGCAAAGAGGCCAAGGTTTGGATGAACATGTATTCCAAACACCTTCCTGACCTACTAACAGGCACTTTGAGAAACATATGCTGCCTTCAGCTTCAGAGCTCTAAATCTTGGCCTGTAATAGACAGCTGAAAATGACTCCGTTCAAAGCATGCATTATACAAGAGTTTTAAGCAACCTGACAAAAAATACCTGTGTCTGCACCTGGGAGTGATTCTGGGGCCCTCCTGAACTGCTCCCATCGGCGACCCCCCCTGGGGACGCTACCCCTGCACCTCGGAAGCCCCGTGTGGCCCTGGAGACCCGCCCTGCCGGCTTCTGCGAAGGCTGTCGACTTAGGGCCCCTGCTTAAAGCCTGGAGTGCCTGGACCAGAGGTGAGGAGGGGGTCGGGGCGGGGGTTGGACCCCCCGGGTAGTTCTTGCCTGTGGGCTGCCGCATGGACTGAGAATCCGTACGCCCCAATGCCCCCGGGTGCTCCTTGCCCCTCGCTGGTCCTCGCCCCCCCGCTGTGCTGTTGCCCCCGGGACTCCAGCCTGCTGGCCGTCACGCTCTGCTTGCTTCCTGCCCCCCGCCCTTGCTGCTGCTGCCGCCGCCTGCCTAGGAGTGGGAGCCTGGACACGATTTGCCCGCCCCTGCGCCCACCCGGGCACAGACACTGCTCCTCCGCGAGGCGTGGGGGTTGGTGGAGATGCCCTGGACCCGGGGCCGAGCTGTCAGGACTCTGCCTCACTCTGCTACACCCGGGCCAGCCCGCCGTGGTGAGGTGCGATGACTGAGACGACCGCCTGGGGGCCCCGCCGTTGGCTTGGCTCCCTGCAACAGGAACGCTGCGGCTTCCCTCTGCTTCCCCCTCCTACACCCAGGCCCCCACCTGCTAACCCCCCCGAGCCGGGGTGGACCCCGGAGCCTTGCCGTGGGCCCGCTGAGCGACCGGGCGGCGTGACCCGCTGGACTGAGTACCTGGAGCGGCGACACCCCCCCGGCCCACGCCCGCCGAAGAAGTCATGTTCAGGGGAAAGCACACACAGACCCCGGTCCCCTCCTCCCAGCTACGTATGGATCAATTTGCCAAGACGGACCATGCCCCCGGTGCCGGGCCCCCGCCTCCCTCGGGGGCGGAGGGAGGGGACCTTTCAACGATCCTCCAGGCGATCAGCGCCTCCCAGACATCGGTCGAGGCCAAAATTGGGGAGGTGCGCGTGGATGTGGCTCTCATCCGACAGGACCTCAGAAACGCCACGGCGCGTGTAGGAAGGTAGATCCCTGACTATGGTTGCCCCCAACTTTTTGCCTGGTGTTTTGCTGGTTTTCTGACTTAGTTGACCTGGGGCCCTGCTATTCAGGACCCCAGGCCTACTGCTCTCTCTGTAAAATGGATTCCATGTACCTTAGGTACATATCTAATTGGATACTGAGTCACCTTATCAGTCCCTGTACAGTGTACCGTAGGTACCCAGGGCATAGGTGTACCCAGGGCCTACCAGGGGCTGCAGCATGTATTATGCCACCCCTGGCTGGCCATCCAAATCTGACACAACTGGCTGCTTGACAGCTGGGGCAAGGTGGTGTAATCACCCTTTGCTTTAGATATAGTATACCTATATCTAACCCTAAAAATGGACACACAGATCTCCTATCAGTCACTCCTATGGCAGGCCTTAACAATCCTGAAGGCAGAGTGCTTGGAATCGTGTGAGATAGTGCTCTGGCATGAGCTGAGCCTGTCTGCGGCTTTCGGGATCCATCCCTTAGCCGTGTCCATGATATCGCATACCATATACTCTTAAGTGCATTATAATCCTCGCGGTTATATGCCAACTCTGGTATTGCTTTATCAAAACATGTCGAGTAAGGTGTCATACTAACCCCTCGCCAATTCTGGCGACGGGGTTAGCATTCCACCCTTCTAGAGGGACACGACATGTATGTAACCTGTAACCCCGGTTAAAGTCAGACAGAGCCTTAGCATCCACAAAATGGATGCTGCCACCGAGACACAAGTCTGCCCTCCTGCTGCTGGGAGTCCTCCCAGAGCAGGAGGCAAGGACAAAGGGTTTCCTGCCAGGGGCGGTGCCAGCACCGTCCCAGACAGGGTTTTGTGTATTCCAGGTAGGCAGGGCTACAGAGGAAGGTGACTGCAAGTGGCACCCCGGTGCTCACTGTGCTTAGGCCGGCTGAAACCAGTTCCAGGGGCACTCCAGCCCCTGGCCTGGGGAAAGCCCGCCAAAGGAGAGGGGTGTAACCACCCCCCTCCTGGTCCCACCCATAGGGCAGGACTTATTTGCGTGCCAGCCCCCCTTTCCCAGATAAAGGTAGGAACTGGCCCCCTTCCAAATTAGATCATTTTTGGAATCAAGACACGACTTTCTACGAAAGGACTTCAAGATTTCCTTCTTCAAGATTCTCCCTTGTGACTAAGGAGTAGTCACCCTGCATCCGCAGGCACCATCAAGAACACTGCGGTCTGCTGCAAGTCCTTCCTCCGGAATCCGACTGCCCAGCTCGACAAGACCCGGCTTCCCTGGCACCTCCGACCTCTACTCACCTCTACAGCCAAGCTGAGAACCGTGAGTGCGACGAGACCTCAAGGGACCGACTATTGCCAAGACTGCACGACTTCTGCACAGCAAGCCCGCCGAGTAATTTCCTGGTGAGTGCTTTGGGGTCCGAGAAGCCCCGACCCTGAGCAGCTCCAGCACCGAAGATCAGCCCCCCAGCATCTCCACGATCGGCGTGGGGCCCTTCTGCTTTTTGCTGCTCACCGCGTTGTTTGGCTACTAGCCCGCTGGCTTGTGGCCTTCTGAACGACGCCCGACAACATCACTGCTGCTGGTCTGGTTGCTCCAGACTGGCCCTTGCTCCCTTCCCGAAGAGGAGCACCCCGGACCCTCCTGGTCCACTCAAGACGCCATTTTGAGTCCACCGCGTGGGCTTGAATTAGCCAAGGCTTGTTGCCCAATCCTGGGTAACTTCGACGCCGACAGCTTCATCCATCGTGGGACAGCTCGCCTCTCCATCCTGGTCGCCGACAACGCCTCCTGGTCTGTGAGATCTGCAGAGCCAGCGTCGCCCACTCACCTAGTCGAGGTGACTACCATCCGGTGCCCTCCTGGTGCCCACTGACTACTGGCTAGTATTCACGAACTTGGTCCCCTCTGCTTTCAGGTGTCATCCATCTTCCAGATCCAGGCTTGGATCAACTCGAACTATCTTCACTGGTCGCCTGCCAGCATCTTTCTTCCAGGCTCCTGGTCCGGCAACGAGGACTCCCGACGTCTTTTGAGACCTATGCAGCTGCAGCCCCTGGGCTAGGTAACTTCGGCATTTCGGTGCCCCAGCATAGCCTCACTATCCAAGGGTCAGGATCCACTGTCGTTTTCTCCCTACCAGGTCGGGTTCGCCCGTGAACACTAACTTTAGCGTTACTAGCTTCCATAGACTTTGTCCCGCATCCCGCGTGAGAGTGCACACTCTGCACCCGAGTCCCCTAGGCCTCCTAGAAGTAATCTAACGATTCCATAGTCAAGTCCTAGCGATTCCAAAGCCTATTAGTACTGTACTTACCTGCTAGTAATTTCGCATTCCACTTTTAGAGTATATGGTTTTTCGTGCCCCTCGGGCATTTGTGTATACTGTGCTAACTTAAGTATTTTCGTAAGAGTTTTGTTGTGTGCCTAGCACCCTGTCCTCATAAAGAGAACAGGGTTGTTGTGATTCTAATAAATACACTGTTTATTTTCATAACACTTGTGTGGTGTCCTTTCACTGGGTGTTCAAGGGGTAATGTGATGGTAAAACAGCTGGCTTAACACGCCCTCTAGAGTCTTAGGGCCCGATGTAGGTAGGACTTATTTACCGATTCTTAATTACCGAATTTTACCGATTCGGTAATTAAGAATCGGTAAATAAGAAGGGGGGACATGTAGGAGCATCCAGATGTTTCTTTTACCGAATCGGTAAAAATCTCTATTTACCGATTCGGTAAATACCGACCGGTAATGCCCATTCATTCCTATGGGCTTTGAAGCCCATAGGAATGAATGGGCATTACCGATTCGGTATTTACCGAATCGGTAAATACCGAATGACACAAGGGTGCAGGGGGTGTCACTTTGACACCCTCTGGCACCCCCAAAAGAGGCTCGGGTGCCATGTGGCAGGCATACCTGCCCTAAGGGCAGGTCTGCCTGTCATATGGCATAGGTGTGCATGCACACATGTGCATGCACACCGGAATCGGTATTTTAACATCAAATTGAATTTGATGTTAAAATACCGATTCTGTAAGGCTTGTGGGACTCAGAAGAGTCCCACCTACATCTCATGATTACCGATTCGGTAGAAATACCGATCGGTAAATTTTACCGAATCTGTTACACATGCCCCTACATCCCATTTCTGTAATACCGGTCGGTAACGGCCGAAAATACCGATTTTCGGCCGTTACCGACCGACCTACATCGGGCCCTTAGCCTTAGACTGCTCGTATCCATGCTACTAGGATAGCTGGTCTATAAGGTTGACTTACAACCAATCATCAATAAGGGTTGTTTGGACTGATATATAGTGATCACTAGAATAGTGAGCACTGCACATCAGGCCAACTTCTCACATTGGTGAGCAGCGGTTGGGATTTGAGCTTGCTGTTGTTTTACCACACATATCCTAAGAATATCTTGTGAAAGATCACATAAGTACGAAAGGTACATATAACTTAGCTTAGAATACTCTGAGTTCTACTGAACCAGCTGTTGTAGCTCCTAGGGCCTAGCACACCCTAAACTACAACTCTAGCAAGGGATCAGTAGGCAAACACATAGTGTAGGTAAGTGCACCACTTACACCTCACTAGAAAAGCATGTCTACCCAGGGAGAATCTACTGAGACTCCCCTGGTCAGTGTTGACCCTCCACAGGTCACTTCAAGATATGCAGCTCTCAGTTTTCAGGAGATGAGACAAGTCTGTACCTCCAGGAAACTGAAGCAGGGGTCTAACCCCACCATTCCCTTTCTGATAGGTCTCTTAGAGACATATGATGCCAGAAAGATTTCTCAGTTACATGAGAATATGCCAGCCTTAGAGGGAACCTCTGGGGATCCAGACCTCCCCAACACTGCTACTGCAGTTGAGGGGGAGGAGGATCAGGAGGAACTCTCTGGGGATGAGGTAGACAAAGGTCTTGAGGTAGTCAGAAGGCTAACTAGGGCCAACTTAGACCTACTTGGGGAAGGATCTGGGGGACCCCCAGTACTGACCCTAATGAGGCCTAACCTTGGAGTTAGGAGAAATAGATCTCCTTCTAGGGACTCCATTAGATCTCTGCACTCTAATGCCTCTTCTCAGGGGAGAAGGAACTCTCCCCAAAGGAGATTGGACTTCCCCTCAGAGAAGAGAGCATGAAGCAAGGATGAGACAAGCTAAACTGAGGATTGAAAGGGAAGAACTTGCCCTGGCCAAAGAGAAGCTTGCCTTTGCTAGAGAGCAGCAGATGAGTGGGTTAGCTCCCACTGGTGGCAGCAATCTCCCAAGAGAAAAAGAGAAGGGTTTAGATACTAAACACCTGACAAAGATAGTGCCCCCCTTTAAACAAGGGGATGACATCCAGAAATGGATGGCTGCTTTGGAGAGGGCCTGCACTGTGCAGTGCATTCCCCAAAGTCAGTGGGCAGCTATACTGTGGCTCTCCTTTGATGGCAAAGGTAGAGATAAGCTCCTCACTACTAGAGTTGAGGATGCTAACAATTACCAGGTCCTGAAAAATGCACTGGTTGATGGGTTTGGCTTAACCACTGAGCAGTACAGGTTGCTGTTCAGAGACACCCAGAAAACTCAGTCTCAGGACTGGTCTGACTTTGTTGATTGTGCCACTAAGGCTTTGGAAGGCTGGCTACTGGGTAGCAAGGTTACTGACTTCACAGGATTATATAATCTTATTATGAGAGAGCAAGTCTTAAATAATTGTCAGAACCAGTTATTACACCAGCACCTGGTAGACTCTGATCTGACCTCTCCACAAGAATTGGGTAAGAGGGCAGACAAATGGGTCAGAACCAGGATTAGGCCCAAGAACCAAGGTGGTGACCAGAAAAAGGAATCAACCAAGCCTCAAGAGAAGGGTGGGAATAAATCTCTAGATCAAACCACATCAGGGCCCCAAAAATCCTCTGAGGGGGGTGGGTCCCAGAATCCTTCTAATAACCAGAAGAAACCTTATTGTTATCCCTGTAAACAGGTGGGTCATTTGAAAACTGACAGCAGTTGCCCAAAGAATAACAATAAGGAGAACATACCCCCAAGTAACATTCCCAAACCTCCTGTTACTATTAGTAGTAATCCCCCAGGTGGTGGGAATGCCCCCAAGAATTTGGGTGCATTTACTTTGGGAGTTCCTGGGGACTCTGGCCTAACCAGGTCCCCAAACTTAGATACTCTTGTCTGTGAGACTGGCATGGGGTTTGCCAACTTCACAACTTGTCCCAACACTTTGGGCAAGTACAGACAGGAGCCCCTCATCAATGGTATAAAAGTTGAGGCCTATAGAGACACAGAGGCTAGCATCACTATGGTGACTGAGAGTCTAGTCCCCTCAAGGCAACTTTTACCTGGTGCCACATACCAGGTGACCAATATTGATGGAGTGCAGAGAGATCATCCCATGGCAGTGGTCAATCTCAGCTGGGGAGGTGTCACTGGCCACAAGAGAGTGGCAGTGTCACCAAACTTGCCTGTAGATTGCCTACTGGGGGATGATTTAGAGCTCTCAGTCTGGGCTGAAGTAGAGCAAGAAACCCATTTTAGAATGGTAAACATCCATGGTAAGGTTAGTGGGGCAGTGGTAGCCACAGCCCCAGTCCACGATATCCTCCCTGAACAGGTCAGGAGGGCTGTGCCAGTCACAGCCCAATCTCAGACAACTTCCTTCCCAGAACAGGTTGTCAAGGCTGTGATGGTCACAGCCCACACCCAAACTGAGCCCCCTCCTGAAAAGGTTGGGAGAGTTGTGATGGCCACAGCTCAAACTCAGACAGATGATAGTGTTGTGAAGCCTGAAACTATGGATCACTCCACTCAGACAGAGAGCATTGAGGAGGAAGAGAAATCTCCCTCCCACCAGACTTTAGGAAAGGGTCAGCCTCCTCAGGGAACTGATCTGACCCCTTGTGAAGAAACTGCCACAGAGGTAGTCAGGCCTAGCCTGGCAGAACCCCTGATGTCAGTGGACCCTTCCAAGGTGGGACCCAGTCTGGAGCAGGTAACCTGCCCCTCTCTACCCTGCCTCAGTCAGCCCAGGGCTGTAGAGGTCAGGGAGGCCAGTGTTGGACCCCAAAGAGCCCCCTGTCCAAAAGAATTCCCCAATCAGCAGATTAAGGGCACCGAAGCTAGTAGTCCTAGCCAAGTGAAAATAAAATCAACTCCTGAGGGATCCCCCTTAAATTTAGTTAGGGACCTCCCACAGATGGACACTGTTGGGCACAGCCAAACCTGGGACCTGAGGGCCCCAAACCTGACCTGTCCCTCCAGTAAGCCAAACAGAGGGACCCAACCTCCAGCTGTAGGTAGTCAGAGGTTGACCCTGAGAGCCCAAAACAACTCAGTCTTGGAAAGAAAGGCCTCTATGGTGGAAAATGATTGGAGGAAGCTGAGCCCAAAATTAGTGGAGCCTCACTTCAGTACTCCATTTCAGCACCAGCCTTTTCCTTTGCCAAAACACACCACAGGTAGAGATTCCCTATGGTGGAGACCCTCAGATACCCTTAGGGTGAGGGATTGCTTAGTGGACCATGAGATAGGGGGTAACCATGCCAGTGCTGGTACTTCCTTATATGGCCACTCAGGCAATATAGGCTTACCTGGCAAGGATAGCCTTATCTCCTTTCGTTTGGGGGGGGGGGCTATGTAGGAAGGTAGATCCCTGACTATGGTTGCCCCCAACTTTTTGCCTGGTGTTTTGCTGGTTTTCTGACTTAGTTGACCTGGGGCCCTGCTATTCAGGACCCCAGGCCTACTGCTCTCTCTGTAAAATGGATTCCATGTACCTTAGGTACATATCTAATTGGATACTGAGTCACCTTATCAGTCCCTGTACAGTGTACCTTAGGTACCCAGGGCATAGGTGTACCCAGGGCCTACCAGGGGCTGCAGCATGTATTATGCCACCCCTGGCTGGCCATCCAAATCTGACACAACTGGCTGCTTGACAACTGGGGCAAGGTGGTGTAATCACCCTTTGCTTTAGATATAGTATACCTATATCTAACCCTAAAAATGGACACACAGATCTCCTATCAGTCACTCCTATGGCAGGCCTTAACAATCCTGAAGGCAGAGTGCTTGGAATCGTGTGAGATAGTGCTCTGGCATGAGCTGAGCCTGTCTGCGGCTTTCGGGATCCATCCCTTAGCCGTTTCCATGATATCGCATACCATATACTCTTAAGTGCATTATAATCCTCGCGGTTATATGCCAACGCTGGTATCGCTTTATCAAAACATGTCGAGTAAGGTGTCATACGAATTGGAATACTAACCCCTCGCCAATTCCGGCGACGGGGTTAGCATTCCACCCTTCTAGAGGGACACGACATGTATGTAACCTGTAACCCCGGTTAAAGTCAGACAGAGCCTTAGCATCCACAAAATGGATGCTGCCACCGAGACACAAGTCTGCCCTCCTGCTGCTGGGAGTCCTCCCAGAGCAGGAGGCAAGGACAAAGGGTTTCCTGCCAGGGGCGGTGCCAGCACCGTCCCAGACAGGGTTTTGTGTATTCCAGGTAGGCAGGGCTACAGAGGAAGGTGACTGCAAGTGGCACCCCGGTGCTCACTGTGCATAAGCCGGCTGAAACCAGTTCCAGGGGCACTCCAGCCCCTGGCCTGGGGAAAGCCCGCCAAAGGAGAGGGGTGTAACCACCCCCCTCCTGGTCCCACCCATAGGGCAGGACCTAGTCGCGTGCCAGCCCCCTTTTCCCAGATAAAGGTAGGAACTGGCCCCCTTCCAAATTAGATCATCTTTGGAATCAAGACACGACTTTCTACGAAAGGACTTCAAGATTTCCTTCTACAAGATTCTCCCTTGTGACTAAGGAGTAGTCACCCTGCATCCGCAGGCACCATCAAGAACACTGCGGTCTGCTGCAAGTCCTTCCTCCGAAATCCGACTGCCCAGCTCGACAAGACCCGGCTTCCCTGGCACCTCCGACCTCTACTCACCTCTACAGCCAAGCTGAGAACCGTGAGTGCGACGAGACCTCAAGGGACCGACTATTGCCAAGACTGCACGACTTCTGCACAGCAAGCCCGCCAAGTAATTTCCTGGTGAGTGCTTTGGGGTCCGAGAAGCCCCGACCCTGAGCAGCTCCAGCACCGAAGATCAGCCCCCCAGCATCTCCACGATCGGCGTGGGGCCCTTCTGCTTTTTGCTGCTCACCGCGTTGTTTGGCTACTAGCCCGCTGGCTTGTGGCCTTCTGAACGACGCCCGACGACATCACTGCTGCTGGTCTGGTTGCTCCAGACTGGCCCTTGCTCCCTTCCCGAAGAGGAGCACCCCGGACCCTCCTGGTCCACTCAAGACGCCATTTTGAGTCCACCGCGTGGGCTTGAATTAGCCAAGGCTTGTTGCCCAATCCTGGGTAACTTCGACGCCGACAGCTTCATCCATCGTGGGACAGCTCGCCTCTCCATCCTGGTCGCCGACAACGCCTCCTGGTCCGTGAGATCTGCAGAGCCAGCGTCGCCCACTCACCTAGTCGAGGTGACTACCATCCGGTGCCCTCCTGGTGCCCACTGACTACTGGCTAGTAGTCACGAACTTGGTCCCCTCTGCTTTCAGGTGTCATCCATCTTCCAGATCCAGGCTTGGATCAACTCGAACTATCTTCACTGGTCGCCTGCCAGCATCTTTCTTCCAGGCTCCTGGTCCGGCAACGAGGACTCCCGACGTCTTTTGAGACCTATGCAGCTGCAGCCCCTGGGCTAGGTAACTTCGGCATTTCGGTGCCCCAGCATAGCCTCACTATCCAAGGGTCAGGATCCACTGTCGTTTTCTCCCTACCAGGTCGGGTTCGCCCGTGAACACTAACTTTAGCGTTACTAGCTTCCATAGACTTTGTCCCGCATCCCGCGTGAGAGTGCACACTCTGCACCCGAGTCCCCTAGGCCTCCTAGAAGTAATCTAACGATTCCATAGTCAAGTCCTAGCGATTCCAAAGCCTATTAGTACTGTACTTACCTGCTAGTAATTTCGCATTCCACTTTTAGAGTATATGGTTTTTCGTGCCCCTCGGGCATTTGTGTATACTGTGCTAACTTAAGTATTTTCGTAAGAGTTTTGTTGTGTGCCTAGCACCCTGTCCTCATAAAGAGTACAGGGTTGTTGTGATTCTAATAAATACACTGCTTATTTTCATAACACTTGTGTGGTGTCCTTTCACTGGGTGTTCAAGGGGTAATGTGATGGTAAAACAGCTGGCTTAACACGCCCTCTAGAGTCTTAGCCTTAGACTGCTCGTATCCATGCTAGTAGGATAGCTGGTCTATAAGGTTGACTTACAACCAATCATCAATAAGGGTTGTTTGGACTGATATATAGTGATCACTAGAATAGTGAGCACTGCACATCAGGCCAACTTCTCACAGCGCGTATCACCGAAGCCGAGTCCCGCATATCCACGGTGGAGGATGACCTGACCACCCTCAAGACCCAAGTGGCCCGTCTTCAAACACTAACCTCGGATCTTCACCACAGGGCGGAGGATGCCGAAAACCAGGCCAGAAGGAATAACCTGCGCCTCCTGGGGTGGAGAAGGGCCCGGTGGCCGAATTCCTAGAAACCTGGTTCCGATCCTGGATTCCGGCTGAGAAGCTCTCCCCCTGGTTCGCCTTAGAACGGGCCCATCGATCCTTGGCACCCCGACCACCCCCCGGGGGCCCCGCCCGACCCTTCATCCTCCGCATCTTCAAATTCAGAGATCGGGCCAGGGACCTGGGCCCCCTGTTATTTGAGAACTCCAAAATCATGGTCTTCCCGGACTACTCGAGAGAGGTCCAGTCCCAAAGGCGCTCCTACGACGAAGTCAAGCAAAAGCTCCGGGCGCCGGGCCTGAGGTATGGCCTCCTATTCCCCGCCCGGCTCAAGGTCCTCTTCCAGGGCAAGTCCTTTTTCTTTGATTCCCCACAGGCGGCCTGGACCTGGCTCATGGAGGAGCGCCCCCTTCTACCTGGGCGAGGACTCTCCCCTACCCGAGGTTCCACTCTCCGCCCTGCCCAAGAAGGGCCCAAGCCAAGGCGACGCCGGACTGGCGCTCACCAAGGGGAAACGCACGGCGGACACCTCCCCCCCCGGACTGGGGGGCAACTCCGGCGGCGGGGCCTTCATCGGTGGTCACCATTGACATGCCCCCTAACTCAGGCTCAGGACTGCGCAAATCCAGATCAGACTCGGACTTGTCCGGCAGCCCGGTAATTCGGGACTCTTCACAGGATACGGAAGCCTGAGCTCTGGCTCTTTGAGGTCTTTCTACTCAAGGCCGCCCTGACCGGCCGGACTGCCCTGCAACGCTCGCCCGAGCCCTGTCAGACGCCCACAGGGCGAGTCGCCTGAGAGGGACCCTTCCAGGGACTGTCATCCAATCACCGCATGCCTCTGTCATCCTTTCTCCGTTTCCATCCTTCTCTCCTTTTCTCCTTTCTGATGCTGCACTCGTCTATCCCTTGTGATTCCGTGGCTATTCCCTTTTCTGTACCATGTTTGCACTCAAGCTTAACTGTTTACCGCTGTTGCCATCCATCCGGCACTATGGAGGGGGGTCCTCCTTTGTTCGCTCTATATTAGTGCTACTGCTCCCAACTAATCGTTTAAGTTTAGTATCAGTCCCCTAGTGAGGGGTTAGTTCTTAGGGTGTTCTACCTTAGGGCGACAGATGCTTCATGTTTCGAAGTGTGGGGTGGGGGGAGTTGGGGGGTATAGGGGGGGGAGGCCGTTGTCTCCTGAATGTTTCTTGTTCTCTGCCGCCTGCGGGCTGCTTTCAGGTTTAACATGGTTCTGCCGCTCCTCGACCTATGTTGTCGCTGCGTGTGCACAGTTGGTTGCAGCTCCCTATCTAGCTATCCGATTATGTGTACATCCTCGTCCGACACACACATCCGGCTGCCCGGTTTCCGGGCCACTCTGGGTCCCCGCAATCTACCACGGGGGTGGACTGCGGGCGGCCGCCCCCCCATCACCCCATCACCTACCCTCACCCCAGGCACCTGCGCCCCGCTGGCCCACTCCGGCTGTCCTGCTCTTCTGACCCGCTGTGGTGAGATTTGCCCCCCCCCTCACTCGAGGCGCGTCCCCAGCTGCCCCCGCGATCTCCCATGTCCTCCTTCTCCCTGAATGGCTTCCACTCTAATTAGGCCCCTCCACGTCCTCTCCTGGAACGTCAACGGTCTCCTTGACCGCATCAAGCGCGCTGCGGTCCTTCAAGCGGCGCATCGCCACTCAGCGGACGTGCTCCTGCTGCCCGAATCTAAGATGGAGAAACATACAGCATTGAGCTATTCCCGTACATGTGAATATCAGAATCGCTGCGAGAAGTCCTGTAGTTTCAACATTATCTGGTTTGAGTCCATTTACATTTTTTCGGCCATTTATCTATCAGGAACACTACGTGTGATACACTTGAACTTTTGGAGTTTATGTACATCTTGAAAGAACCAGAAAGCCAGCATTGCTATCCCAAGGACATCGCCCCTGACGAAGGGACTAGTTCCCGAAATGCATTGGGCATCCCCCTAAAAATAGGATCTGCATGAAGTAAAGATTCTACTGGAATCGTTTTTCTGTAAATAGGCTCATTGAGAAAAGAATGCGATATGCTATGTAATGTAATAGCTTCAATTAGAACATATTTACGAACATTGACAATGCAGTAATGTATGTTGATTTGTGAAGTAATATGAACAAACTATGGCATTATGTTAAACAGACATGATTGATGAAAAGTGTAAATAAATGTTAACAATACGTTAAAACTTTAAAACTATATAAATATTGTGAAAATAATTTCCTTTCCAAGGGAACAGTGCGCATTACTTGCAGATCTCTTTGCATCTTCTAGCCTGCTCCAGGAGACCCACCTTCTAGAGACTCATTGCACTTTCCTGGCCAGCTACGGGTTCGCGATGGTCTGGCACTCAGGGTTCCAGCGGGGGTCCCAAGATGTGGCGGTCCTGTTACGGAGAGGTCTCCCCTTCACCCTGCTTAAAGCCTACAATGACCCACTAGGGCGCTACGTCGCTATCTCGGGCGTGATGGAGGGTTGTCCCGTGAATATTCTGAATGTCTATGCCCCGCCAACTCTCTTGTCCCCGACGCTTCGATGCCTCGCTCAGATCGTCCCCACTTTCCCGCTCGGCCTCACAATTATAGGAGGTGACTTCAATGCCGTGACGCAACCGGGGCGGGACTCAACCGGTCCCCCTTCGGCGTCCCGCTCTTCCTCCGCGGCGGCCCTGTCGAGCTGGGCTTCGGCCTTGGGGCTATGTGACCCTTGGAGGGTCTGGAACCCGCGCAAGACACAATACACTCATACCTCGGCCTCTCGCCACAGCCACTCCCGCATTGACCTTCTCCTGCTCCCGGCCACAGACTGTCATCTGGTCCGCGTGCGGTATGGCGCCTCAATGCGTGGTTCCTGCAGGACCAGGCGCTGGTAGACAAACTGAGGCAGGAACTAACACACTACTTCACTGCCAACGAGGGCTCGGTCCCATCGCCGGGGACACTATGGGAGGCCGGTAAGGCAGTGATTCGTGGAGTGGCGAGAGGGCTTGTACATGCCAAACAGACGGACCGACTGGCCCGGCTTGCGGAGTTGGAGTCTCAGACTACCCGGCTTGAAGCCGAGCAAGCTGCACCGGGTCTAAATGACCCCACCCGGCAACTGGCTCTGATCCGGGAGGAGCTCCGTCAAGTCTCGCTCGACTCGGCCCTACAGCTGTGGCGGTCGTCTGTGGCTCGGATATACGGCTGGGGGGATAAAAACGGTAAACTTCTCCACAACTTAGTCTCCTACCCTCAGATCCACTGCGTCATCCCGGAGATCTGCACGCCGGACGGCAACCCCCAGATGTCCTCTGGGGCTATAGCAGGAGCCTTCGCCGACTTCTACACCCGTCTCTATACGGCGCGCCCACCCGACGCGTCCCTGTCTACCCTCCTGAGCAGAGCCGGCGCCCGTTACCCTCCCTTACCCCGGAGGATGCAGAGGTCCTGGAGAAGCCCTTCACACAGGAGGAAGTCCTGGAGGCTATCCCTCTTCTGAATAGTGGCTAGACGCCCGGTCCGGACGGATTCCCTCAGAAGTTCTATGCAGCCTTCCGAGACACTTTGGCCCCCACCTGATGACTCTCTTCCATCACGTGCTGGAGAAGGGCTCCTTCCCCCCGAGTCGGACCTGGCCACGATTGTGGTCATCCCCAAGACCCATCCGCCCTCCGTGAACTGCGCGGACTTCCGCCCTATTTCTCTTATAAACACCGAAATCAAGCTCTTTGCCACCTTACTGGCCCAGCGGCTCAAACCACTCCTGAAGGATCTGGTCCCTCCGGATCAATGTGGCTTCATGGCGGCCAGAGGTACCCACCACTGCATCCGCCGCCTCCATCTGGCTCTGGCCCATCGCTCCAGCCTCACTCTCTATCTGGCCCTCCTCTTTCTCGATTTTGAGAAAGCTTTTGATACGGTGGGCTGGGATTATCTACAGGACGTACTGGAAGGGCCCCCCAAACCTATTTTTACTCTAGAGGATATCTCTTTAAAGATGATAGAACTACTTAGATCCCTCCACGATAGACTGAATAATATAGCTAAAGAGGTTCATAAGATGAGAGACTATAATAAAAGGCAAATATAATAATAAGAAGAGAGCCACCGAAGATGCCACCGACCTTGTGGAACTTTTCTGTCCAGTGGCTTGCCCGCTTCCTGATGACAGAATTGAATCGCACTGGAGATCCAGCGGGAAATGCCACTCTTTGCTAAAGGAAACCCATTCCTTGGGGCGCTGTAGGACACAAACAATTGGGTTGATTTCTGAAAGGGACGTGTGCGTTCTAAGTAAAATTTTAAGCATCTCTGAACGTCCAAAGAATGCAGCGTGCGTTCCGCAGCCGTAGAAGGACGCGGAAAGAAAGATTTCAAGATCAAAGGTTCATTCAAGTGGAACTCAGATGGCACTTTAGGAATAAACTTCGGATTGGTGCGAAGAATAAGAACATCCTTTTTAAATTGCAGGAACGGATGCACTATGGAGAGTGCTTGAAGCTCACTCACTCTTCTAGCTGATGTTAGGGCTAAGAGGAGGGCAAGTTTCCAAGACAAGAACTTCAAATCCGCCTTGTGCACAGGCTCAAACGGCGCTTTCATGAGTTGAGCCAAGACAAGGTTGAGCTGCCAAACTGGTGGAGGAGGACGAACTGGAGGATACATCCGGAACAAGCCCTTTAAGAATTGTTTAACAATCCTAGAGGACCATAAAGAAGGGCCTGAAGGACTGCGTCGAAACCTTGATATGGCTGCAAGATGTACCTTCACAGATGAATGTGCCAAGCCAGACTTAGCCAAAGATAGTAAATATGGCAACAGTTGATGAGGTAGGGACTTGTAAGGATGGAGACCTTGACGTTGACACCACAAGCAGAATCTCTTCCATTTCGCTTTGTAAGTTTTATTGGTACTTTGTGCTCGGGCCTGAGACAAAACCTCTCTACATTCCTGGGAGTGTTAGATGACGGAACTCTCTGTGCTCAGGAGCCACGCCGTCAAGTGGAGCGATTTCGGATCCGGATGGTAAACCTGTCCCTGACTCCTCGATAACAGAGACGGAATGGGTTGTAAGCGAATTGGAGGAGCTTGGGAAAGCCTCAGAAGTTCCGTGTACCAGAATTGTCTGGGCCATGCTGGAGCAATTAGAATCATTTTGCAGGGCTCTGCCTTCATTTTCCTGAGAACTCTAGGAATGAGGGGAATCGGAGGAAAAGCGTAAAAGAACGCGCTGTACCAGGCCATCGAAAGGGCGTTCCCCAGGGACCCCTGATGGTGAACTCTGCTTGCGTAAAACCGGCATTTGGCGTTCACCGGAGAAGCAAACAGGTCGATGGATGGTGTGCCCCAAACCAAGAACACCTCTTCCAGAATGGACTGATTCAATTCCCACTTGTGAGTCACTTCTGTCTGTCGACTCAAGGCATCCGCCTTGACGTTGAGCGAGCCCGCCATTTGTTCGGCTCTCAGCGTTATGTTGTGTAGAATCGCATAATCCCAGATCCGTTGAGCCTCTGTGGACAAGGTTTGCGATCTGGTACCCCCTTGCTTGTTGACGTAGTGCATGGCCGTCGTATTGTCCGTCCGGACCAGCACTGTATGGTTGCGAACTCTGGGAAGGAAAGCCTGCAACGCCAACCGAATGGCTGTCAGCTCCAGGAAATTGATATGGCACTGGCGCTGCTGTGGACTCCATTGTCCACTGACTTGAAGCTCTCGGAGCACTGCACCCCAGCCCTCCAACGAGGCGTCCGTGGTCATGATCATGGGTGAAGGTGAAATCTTGAACGTCAGACCTTGTGCGATATTGTCTTTTCGAAGCCACCATTCGCCCGCATTTCTCATCGCCGATGTTACCAACACCTTGTCGTTGAATGACCCCTCTGCCTGGCGCCATTGCTTGTCTAGTTCTTCCTGCAGAGGACGCATTCGCAGCCTGCAATGCGGTATCAATGGTATGCAGGATGACATCGACCCGAGAAGGGATTTGTATTGGCGGACTGAAAGGCAGTGCTTGTGGCACAGTTGTCGAGCTGATACCATCAACTTCTGCCGCTCCTCCGAAGGGCGAGCAGTACATTGCGTGGTGTCCAAAATGGCCCCCAGGAATCTTGTGGATCTGGAGGGTTGCAGGACTGACTTGTGTTTGTTTAGCTGAAGGCTCAGGTGACGGAACAAGTTGATGCAAGTTGAAACAGCTTGAGAAGCGTCCTCGAACGATGGAGCCTTGCGAGCCAGTCGTCCAAGTAAGGGAAAACTTCCAGGCTTTGTTTTCGAAGAAAAGCCGCTACAGGTGCCAACACCTTGGTGAACACTCTTGGAGCAGACCGAAGGCCAAATGGTAGTACCTTGAATTGGAAATGGCTCTTGCCCACTGTGAAGCGCAGATATTGTCTGTGAGCTGGGTGTATAGGAATATGGAAATACGCATCTTCCAAATCCAGGGACGCCAAATAGTCGCCTGGATTCAAGAGAGGGAGAATTTCCTGGAGAGTGACCATCCTGAAAGAGAGCTTGACGAGATAGGTGTTGAGCCCCCGGAGGTCTAGAATGGGGCGCCAAGTCTCTGCCGTCTTCCGCACGAGGAAGAACCTGGAATAAAAGCCTCTGCCCCTCTGAGAGAGAGGTACCGGTTCTATCGCTCCTTTGAGGAACAATTGATGGGCTTCGAGATGGAGTAGTCCCAGATGGCCTGTGCGGATGGCGCCCGGAGCTCTCGTTGGAGGAAGATCTTGGAATTCCAACGTATGGCCACTCTCTACAATATTGAGGACCCACTGGTCCGATGTTATAGATTTCCAGCTGCTTAGACAAAGGGATATCCTACCCCCCACTGATGTGACTGGGAGGGGAGGAACTGTAGGAAGAGCCAGGAGGCCGCTATTGTCGCTTGGTGTTGTCACGACCTTGACGGTTCTGACGGCCTCGCGGAGGATGGCGAGAGAAAGACGCCGATTGCCCCTGTCGCTGATTTGAGTACTGGGATTTATAAGACTGCGAAGGCTGAGAGGAATATCTCTGCTGGTTTCCTCTATACGATGAAAATCCTCTGCCACGTACGCCCTTAAAGGGGACCTTACGGTAGGTGAGTGACCCCAAGGACTTTGCAGTGTCCGTGTCTTTCTTTATATTCTGCAAGGCATCATCGACATGCTTACCAAACAGCATATCACCATTGAATGGGAGATCCAGGTTCCTATTTTGGACCTCCTGACGAAACCAGGTGGCTCTCAACCAGCCCTGGCGACGTAGCACTGCCGAACCTGCTAAGGCTCAAAACGCCGTGGAAGCAATGTCCATCGCACAGTCGATAACCTCTGCGGAAGACTTCTCCCCTTCCATCAGCACTCTCTTGGCGTCCTCCCTTGTGGAGTCTGGTAGTTGTTCCACGAAGGGTTCCATGTCGCACCACATCTGGCGGTCGTATCTGCCTAGGATGGCAAGAGCATTTGCCGCCCTAACAAGTAAGCTGGCCATGGATGAAAACCTCTTGCCAACATTATCCAGACGTCTACCGTCCTTGTCCGGAGGCGTGGTCAAAGGTGTGGACGGGTTCTTGGACTTGCTTTGGGCAGCCTGAGAAATCACTGAATCCGGCTTTGGCTGACCAAGAAGACAAGCTGGACTGCCTTCAGGAGCCTTATATTTCTTTTCCAGCCTGGGGAGAACCGGAATAACCGTGACCGGGTTTTGCATAATCTTCACACCTTCTTCCCATACATGCTCAATGATAGGGATGGATTTGACCGATCTCCTATATTGTTCCTTGAAGTCATAAAGGAAACATTCTGATTCCTGCCTCGTAATCGGCAGTCCAAACCTCTTCGCTGCCTTTTCCATCAGGTTATGAAAACCCCCTATATCCACTGGAGGGGAGATAGACGTATCACGACCAGCGGCGTCCGGATCTTTTAGCCCACTGTCACCTTGATCCAAGTCTGGGTCTTGCAACGGATCAATCAAGGGATCCACCTGTACAACCTCCTCATCCGAAGAGGTATCCTGCTGGACAGCAGGAACAGGTTCGGGATCCGGAGTCCGGACCCGGACCATCGGTACCACAGGTGGTGGCGAGAGGGGCACCACTGGCAACGGAGGGAGACCAATAGACGGTTGCACTTGCGACCGCATCTGAGGTGGAGGTGGTGCAGACTGTACTGAAGGTTCAGAAGGAAATCTTTTCCGATAATCCTGTAGCATCATTTGTAGATCAGATATGAGCGAGGAGGGCATGGCCACCATGCCCTGTCCCAAACCAGGATGGTGCCGCTCTTCCGGAACATATGGATGCAACTGTTGGTCACTTGCATGCTCGTAGTACTCCTCCGTGTCCGTCTCCTGCATCTTTACATTTAAGTCAGCGAGACTATAGGCAGGACCATAATTGTCATCATCCTCCTCCTCATCCTCCTCAGATTCATCATCCAGAATGTTTGGTGGTTGGTGGATGTGAAGAAACCCGTTGCGGAGACGTCATCTCCGGCGTAATTTTCATCTTCTGCATTGGAAAATGCATTTTCTGACCCGTCGACGGTGTCGTCGTCGACGGTGTAGCAGTCGTCGTCGCAGATGGAATCGTCGACGGTACCACTGTCTTCGTCGACACAATCTTCGTCGTCGACGGAACAATCGTTGACGGCTTCGTAGACGAACTGGTCGTCATCAACATCGTCGTCGAAGTTGTCGTCGTCGTCGACGTAGTTTTCGTCATCGACAGCACCTTGCTTGCCGTCGTCGATGTGGAAGACGTTAGCGTCGACGAAGTCGGAACCTTGAATGTCGACGAATTGGTCGATGTGGAGATCGCTACCGCTGACGAGCCCGTCGACGGAGCCAAGGAAACAGCGGGAACTTTAGCAGATGTAACCGTCGTCAACGTACCTGGCGTTTTCGTCGTCGACGGATGCTGTTTTTTCTCCGGTACAGATCCTGGAGTGACAGAAGAGTGTTTGTCACTGGATTTGCTCTTTTTGGACGGAGGAGAAGGGAGAACAACCTCCTTTTTGTCCTTTAAGGCTGTAACCACTCCAGCAGCCTGTCCCTGCCTCTCCTTTTCACTTCCGTGAGGAGATTGAAGGGGACCAGCCCTCTCAGACCTGTCAGAGATCTTATGAGGGGCCTGTAGAGGGGGCTCCGATGTAGAAGAAACAGGGGGAGACCTACCCCTCTTTCTGGATCTGTGAGACGAAGCCAAAGATGTGGAATCCTCCTCATCCGATGAGATCACCTCTTTCCGAGTCTTCATCTTCTGAAGCCAGGTCAACAGCCGGCCTTCTCTGTCACGAAGAGTCTTGTTAGAGAAGGTTCTGCAAATCTTGCAATCTGTGGCCTTGTGGTCAGGATATAGGCAGTAAATACAATTGTCATGCTTATCTTCCACAAAAAATCGTTTTTTCCCACAAGAGGCACAGGACCTGAATAAGGCCTTCTTCTCCTTGTCAGACATGTCGAATTTTAGTAGAAAACTTGAAGAAATAATCAGAAAAGTTGAGAAAAACTGCAGAGCTCAGTGGAGACTCCCAACGTGCGGTAGAAACATCTGAGGCTCTGAGCTCTCTCAGGAAGGTTCTAGGGGGTGAGGCTGCTCTGATTGGTCCTGGCAAAAGTTTGGTCTCTTTTTACAAAAAGAGGGTGATAGGATACAAAATGAGATGAGGCCTAGGCCTAGGTTTCTCTTTTGTTTCTATGGTTTTTATACTACCGAGGCTCCCATTCCGACGACGGGGAATGATACTAAGCATGGGAATCTATGAAAGTTCCAATACTGGGGCAACTGTTAATACAGCAGGCCAGTGACGATAAAAGTATCTCACACGGTCCTTCATATTGTCCTAATAAACTTGTTTAGGGTCACTTGTATGTTTGATTTCTCTTGTTGCCTGTGTTTTTCTACAGGTTCGACCAGTAAATCAGCTACAAACTCAGTAGGATTACTGGTGTTGTATTTCACTTTTATTACTTATCACTTACAACATATTGTCTCGCAGTAGCATGTTAAGGTCCTGATGAAAGCTTAAACACCTTTATGGGTCTATAAGGCTGAAACATGTAGACCTGTCTTCGTCTGATACGTGCAGTTATAAATTCTCACTGCAGGTGCTCTGTTTTTAATCCTAGCACCAGGAACGAGTCAATAAAGCTACTCCTGTCGCTCTTGGTAGCTAGTTTTAATATCACTACCCTCACAGTTTGTATTTTTTTTTGCGCTTGGCCCTCAACCCAACCAGTCATCTTTCTCATTTTCAGGATTTAGTATATCCTAACAATTAGGAATAAAACATCCCTGAGCTACTCCCTCTCAGAGAGGGAGTTATAGCCCGTGGCGGGACTAGGCTTTCCCGTCACGAGGAGAATCCCAGATGATGAAGCATGCCACCTATGGTGGGTGAGGGATTTCATCCTAACAAAGGGATTTCCACACAAGCACCTTGAGACAATCTCTAGTGTCTCCTTTTTGTTTAGTTTGGCATTCTAGACCCCGAGGATTCTTCGTGTTTACTATTAATTGTTTGGGGATTAAATCTTTGCCAGTCTTAAACTTCCCTTGGACCCCCCCGCCCCTCTTCTGTATAAAGCGAAAAAATACAGAAACAACAACATCCTGGAAATAACAAACACCCTTGGCAATGCAAGTAACAATGGGGCCTAAATCACCGACATGGATTATCTTAACATTTTACATTCATTGTTCAGAAATCAATCACTGTCAGCCCTCGAATAATTTACTTGCCCACTCCCTATGGCAAGTCAGATTTTATCTGGTCGAGCTATTTCTAGCACCTACTTGTCCGTGGTGAACATAAGCTGAAAGGAACAGGTGTTCTTTTTATTTAGAAAGTGAATTAGTAATAAAGACGCCTTTAAATCTTGCTTTCATCTTGACACATTTGCCATCTGTTCAAGGACTGAGGTCAAAAGTCAGTTTGTCTTTTTTACTAAGTGTAATATTTCTTATCCTGGAAAATTTGTTTTTAACTCTCTCTTATTACAGTTAGAGTTTTTTGACAAGTGAACTGTCTGACAATCATTGTGAAACAAAAGGCTGTAAGATGTCAAGTTTTTTTTCTAATACAACTTTTAAACAGCTTGTAAATGAATAGTACCAGTATTCAAAATATATCAGGAATTACGAATGAATATATTTTTGTTATTCAGATGTGAGATGCAAACAAAGATTTAAATAGGAGCAAAACAAATCAGAACTCTTTACGTGGTGATGTGCAAATGACTTATAGTTGCAGTAACTCGATTTCCAATCATTATACACTATATAGTTTTATCAGTAAAACCACGGCAGTAGGAGATGTTGTGGCCATTTCAATGGGAAATCTGCTGATTGCAAATAAGTGTGCTGCCTCTTCATGCTTCAGGTATGTAATTATTAAAAGTGAATCATTTGTTAACATGATTTAAGAACCATTCCCTGACCCCACCCCCTCCCTGATGACAATGCAGTTAACCCTTTTGGTGCTACTACCTCCCTTGTGCTGCGCATGTCCATTGGACATCACCAGGAAGGGCTGTAGTTAAATGTCCATTGCACCGGAGTTTTTTTATTTTTACTGTGGGAGCCACGGAAAGCCTTCCGCATCTCCCCCTGCCCCCTTCCACCCCCCATCTGTGACGTCAGTGCGCGCGAGGTGCTCTGACGTCACTGATCTCTCCACCGGAGCCCAGGACAGCAGCAGGTAAGGCCGCGCTCGACTCCGAGTGGGAAATCTGGCTGGAAACAGCCTCGCCAGCTTTCAGGGAGGCCTCGTTTGACAGGGGAGAATCTCCCCTTTCAAACGAGGCCTTCCTGAAAGGGTTTCCTGGCCATGATTGTTGGCCCCCCCCGGGGGCAAATGTTTTAATTAATAATCTAGGCTTTCCCTGGGGGGAGATATCGCCCCCCAAAAAGTAAAAAAAAACGCCTTATTTCAAATTTACAAAATGGCGGCGATATTGGCAGGGGGTCGGTCCTTCTGATCAGTGGCCGACACCCTGTGGGGGACATAATTATTTTATTTATTATCATGCATGTATTTTAAGCTTTTTTATGTAGTGTGGACTTTACCCGAAGGTGTCAGAGCGCTTCACAATAAGAACAGTAATGATACAAGAGGAGAAAATTACAAGTGAATAAATTACAAAAGCAAACGTTAGATTACAGGATGCAAAAGTGACAATCGTGAGCAAACAAAATGTTAGAGGTAGCAAACATTTGTTACAAGAGAAAAGTGGCGTGTGCATGTTACAAAAGAGTACCAAACACAAGTAGAAGGATAATATTGCAATAAATGGCAGACACTCGAAACCACAAGAACACACTGGGAAGGCACTTCCGTAGTCATGAAGAATCGAATTTTCTATAATGGAAGGTCTTCCTTCAGATAAAAGAGAGGGTGTGAAATAAATTTGGAAGTGTCTTTGAAGGAGGAGAATTTTGAGGTCAGTTTTGAAGGCCTGGGGGGAGGTGGTGGTCTGGAGCTGAGGCAGACGTGAGTTCCAGAATCTCTAAATTTTTTAAAAGTAAAAGAAAAATGGTCCTGATATTGGCAGGGGGTCGGTCCTTCTGATCAGTGGCCGACCCCCTGTGGGGGACATGCAATCAAGTATGGGGGCATATTTGATAATTTATGTATCTGGATTTTCCTGGGGGGCGAGATCGCCCACCAAATATTGAAAAAAAATAATGTAGAAAAGTAAAAGAAAAATGGTCGTGATATTAGCAGGGGGTCGGTCCTTCTGCTCAGTGGCCGACCCCCTGTGGGGGCAATGATGAAAATATATATATAGGAAAATATGGACATTTCTGTGGGGTCCACCATTGGCTTCCAGGAGAGCCATAGGCATGCACATAGCAAAGTGCATATGTAAAGACGTTAGTGGGTTACAGCTTCTGTGCCCTTTTGTTTTTTGTGCTTTTATTGGGCTAAATAGTCATACTAATGCTGCATGTAAACTTCAGTGTCTATGTTACAGCTTTATGGTTTTTTGCCTAGTCTTTCATCATCTTAATCTTGTGAAAAAGTGTTCATTTGGGTAGAAAATAATTCTTATTATGAAAGAGAACCTCTAACAATGATGGTACGTTTTAAAGTCTGGATTTGTGCTTTCCCAGAATAAGGACTCAAACTATATTGCCTGCCAGTATAGATGGCATGTTACTGCTACACTACACCATGTCCTGTTTGGTGTAGCATTTCCAATAAACTGATGTTCAAATGTCTCTGTGCAATGTGTGTGTTGTGTAAAGTGCTCTGACACCGTACACTGGTGTGAGTGTTGCTATAAAAGTAAATGAATCTTAGAGACAGTGGTTATTGAGACTTGAGGAGCACTATGGTGCTAGTGAGGGAATCCATGGAAGAGGTGGTCATTGGTGAGCTTCCTTTGTGCTATAGTATAGCATGATTTTCGTTTGGAATAGTAAAGGCGGCGATGTCGCTACATAGCCCTAGTCCACCTGGAAGGGCGCCTATTTTCGTCATGATTCATATGGATATATATATATAGTTATATTCAGAAACACAAAGGATGCCGCACTCCAGAGATTGGTTTCAGCGTTGCTTAATTTTCACCACGACTGGTGGTGATGAAAATAAAGCAACTGTGAAACCTGTCTCTGGAGTGCGGCATCCTTTGTGTTTCTGAATTTAAATATTGGGTAAGTATTCTACCCGTTGCTGCCTGCACCAGGTATTGAGCACGCTGACATTTGGAATTGTTCTATATATATGTAAATATTTTTTTACAGAGATATTTCTCAGTGCTGAAATTATGAGACTGTGAAAGAATTATAATGAGTCTCTTTGAAGTTACCTGAAAGGCAGTTACGTTTGATACTGCTGCAGAGTACAGAAAAAAATTCCGCTAGATAAGAGATATCTGACTTTTGTGTAGTGGCAGTTTTGTCGCCATAACGGGTATGCTGAAACAAACAGATCTGTATTATGTAGACAGCTAAGTGGATTAGTAAAGCCACGCAGTAGAAACACTTTGTAACAGATTAAATGTAAGTGAGAGAGGGGCTATGGAGAGATGAGGGGCACGTTTGCAAGGATGGTAGTGGGTGCATCAAAGGAGATCAGAGTGTGCAATTGTAAAGCACACGTTCACTCGTAGGCATATTGGCGCCAAAATGATGGTCGCACTGGCTCCCACCAGCGCTAAAAGGCTGCGATGATGGGTATGTGGCAAGGTAAAGTAAGACTGTTTCTTTTTTCTCTCTTTCTTAGTCTTTTTGGAGAGCGTACTGATTTCGCAAAGGGAAGGTGACTTTGTCATTATTAATTTAAACACTTTACTCACACACACACCCACCTACACTTTAGAACCAACAAACTATCTGCCTTCTACGTAGGATAGTGTTTTAAAAGGCTAGTTTAGGCACTAAAAGAGATGGCACATCGTTGGATGAATGCCTCCTATGCCCTAAATCTGGTTCTGGAGTCCAGCTCTGAGGCAGGATCAGAGGCTTATACAGCAGATACTGAGACAGCATCTGAGGGAGAGGACATTGGAGCTGAATCTGGGAGTGAATTTTCAGTCGGCGCAGTTCCGTCCGATGACTCATCGTCCAGCGATTCAGAAGGAGACGATGTCAGTCGTGCTGTCCCTTTGCCAGCACAATCTGTGCCGCAGGACACCCGTGACTGGTTAGGTCAACCCAGAGTGCAGGCACGTGCGGCTGCAAGCACAGACGGAGTGCTGTCTTGGCAGCCTCCCAATTTAGTGCAGCCCCAAATTCCGCCTTTCACCGGGGACGCTGGATGTAAAGTAGATACGGCAATTTTTTTGCCAATTGATTACTTCCATCTCTTTTGGGGTTGACTTCCTAGACGAAATTGTGCAGCAAACAAATTTGAGTGCGGAACAATTTCTGAGGGAGCAAGGAGGCACTCTTGGGCATTCACCCGCACCAGGTCCCCTCTCATCTTTGTTTGAAAGGGCCCCATTTCATTTGGTCATCCATTACGACCCCCAAATATGAGAAAACGTCAGTGCGAGGTACCTTAGCCGAACCTACCCTGAATTGAAAAGATTTTTTGGGGCGAATACCCACCTGCATAACATAGGAAAAGGCATCAAGCAGGGTTTGTAACCCCCTAGCAGTCCTGGATATAAGGACGGCGTCATCCGCGTAGAGAAGTAACAGGAGGCCACATCCGGCCTACGTGCGGATAATCGACCCCTGTTTGTAAAGGGCTTTATCTAAATCATTGATATAAAGGTTAAAAAAGAAAGGACCCCTTGGCGTACACCTCTTCATATATCAAAGTTCTGTGACGCACGTAAATCCAGCGAGAATCTAACATTGACCTTGGTTGCATGGTGAAGGTCTTCTAAAAAATAGACAATATTCCGGTCTACCCCAATCTTTATCAAGGACTGCCACAGTTTGGCCCTATTCACGCGAAAGACAAGTCCATAAATGCTAGATAAATGGTGCCAGAACGTGCAACCGTATGTTTGTTAAGAATCATGGTAAGGTTAAGGTACTGGACCACCGTGGGCAGGTCTGGGCGGAACCCGTACTGTACATTTGATAATATATCATGTTCTCCTGCCCAGCTGGTCAACCTATCTAAAAGAACACAGCCCACCACCTTAACCACCGAATCCAATAGCGAAATCAGACTATAACAATGTGTGCTATCACAGTCACCCTTTTTAAAAAGTGGCACTATAGCCGAAGTAGCCCAAGACTCAGGGCATCAGGTCATTGCCACAGCATTAATTACCGCAACAAGGACCGGGGTCCAAAAGGTAGGGTCAGATTTAAAAAGGTCCGGAGGGATACCGTTGGTTTCCGGGGCTTTGTTGCTTCTCAACCCGGCGATACCCTCCATGACCTCCCCCAAGCCAAAGATCAGATCAGGGGTGGCTTCCTCTTCACCTGACTAACAGTTTAGCTCAGGTAGGCTCTCAAACATGGTTTTAAAATAGAGCACCCATTCATCCTCGGTGATGTGTGCACCTACTGCGCTGCCTTCATTGTGCACTAAAAAGGAGCTGTTAATAATGCTCCAGAATATAGAGCTATTCCTCAGAGTGCTAGCCTCGGTCAACCCGCGCCATGCTTCCTCCTTCAGAACAGACTTTCGTTTGGCCAGTTTCAATTTGTAATCTTTACGACACACTCTGACCAGGGTCTGATTTCTTTGACTACTGTTAAAGGCTTCCCGCAGCTTTCTTGCCGCCAGCGAGCAAGAGGAGTCAAACCATCTAGGGGACTGGATGACTGTGCCATGAGCTGGGACACTTAAAAGGTTACCTACTTTAACATAGATGATATTGAAAGCACTGATAACCTACCCCGGGGATGTATGCGATGAGGTACCCAGAGCTAATTCACTAGCACATGATTCTGCTACCGAATTATAAAAAGCAACTGGGGAAATCTGTGTCCACTTTAACCTTCTTCTACCATCTGTTGGTCTCACTGACCCGTTTTGCTCAACTCCTCTATTGCATGTCAACAAGGGTCCACAAAATTTAACACACAGAGGGTTATGGTCACTAAGGGCACTTTCTTGTATGGTAAAACCCAGAAATGAAGATGGTAAAAAATATGAGGTTAATATAAAGTTAGTGAATGTGCCACAACCTCTCCCTTTAAAGGAAGGGACGGCGGCCTTGCTGCAAGGATCAATTAGTGACATTAGATCAAATTTGTGAAGGAGATCATTCAGAACATCTCCCTGAACAGAATGTTCAAAATGGATCCCCGTCACACGTGGGCAACCTAGATCAGCCAATCTTGAAACCCTGGGGTCTCCACATTGGTGGATGTTAAAATCCCCTGCAATGTTAAGGTTTTGGAGGACAGCTGTAGAGTGTTGCCTTATAAAAGATCCTAACAAAGTGATATTACACCCACCATTGAGACATGATACAGAATTGTAAAAATTAATAAGACCCAGTTTGTTTGACCCCTTTCTTAATACCAGAGACTGTATGCACAAGCTTGTTGTAGGCAAGATCTATATCTGGCATTCTACCGCTAGAGAAATATAAATAACAAGACCACCCTTTGGTCTGTCAGCCGAAGAAGGGAGGCCAGAACAAAAAAGGACTTGTATCCCTCCAGAAATAAACTAAGATCCTCCAACCATGTTTTCACACGAAATTGTTTCACAAATGCAGTCCACAACGGGTCAAAGAACTTATTGGCTAAACCTGCAACGTTCCAGGATATAACGTTATTATCATGTTAGCGCAAACAGTCATGGCTTTGCCCTGGAGAGTCCTGCTGGGCTTTGGGATTCTCTGGGTCTGAGGGTGGAAGACTACCAAGTCAATCACAAGCATCCAAAGTAGCCAGAAAAGTGAACCGATTAAACCACTCCAAAGGTGGTGGTCCATAATCCTGTCGACGTACAGGCATCTGATTTGGATAAACTGAAGAAGGAGGCAGGTTCAGATAAACATTCCTGATAGATGGAACTATCGGCAACAGACCGTCAGATGGAACCATGTTGGCAATGTTCATATAGTTGCACCCCAGTAACTCTGGTTTATAAAAACAAAGCCAAGTGGTAAGGCCATAATGGACGACTTAGGACCAAAAGGAGCTAGATGTGGGTCTGTGTGACAGAATCCTTTCTGTTATATGAGGCCTGATAAAATTTATGATAACACAGTCACCCATACAAGATTTAGAACTACCAATCCACCCATATTAATATTTTTCTCCACCCTCATTCCTAGGGTGGTATTGTGCAATAGCCAGTATAAGACTTTATTCTTTAACTGGAAAAAGTCCTCCTTGGTACCCTGAGGGAGAGTTGGCTTATTTCCCAATATCACTACATAGGAGGTAGATTCTGCTGGCAGATGAATAACTGGTAGGCGCTGCATATGGGCTTCCCGTCTCACTTGGGGCTGCTCCCCTGTTAGATGGTTCTCCACCGAGAGCTTGGCCCACGTGGCCGATCTGTCCATGTTGCTGTGGTTTTCACCTGGAATAGGCAGTGGGTGGCTTACAGATAACTGTCCCCCCAGTGGCTGTGATTGTCCCTCAGTGTTTATAGGCGGAGTGCCCCAGCTTAGAGGGACCAATGGGGTGCTTAGTTCTGATTGGACGACTGACCCTCCCAATAAAGCAGGTGAAACACAACATTTGAGGTCTGATAGACCTTTTTCAAGTTCAAGTTCAAGTAATAGCTTTATTTCGATATAATTCATATCATAAAAAGCAATACATGTATATTAAGAAACAGTAAAAACCATGGAAAGCAAACGTATGTTAAAAAACAGTAAGACCAATGCATAAGTAATAACATACAATTCAGACAGCGAGTTACATAAGATATTGCATAAAAACAAGCTAAAATACATATCAAGCAAGGCATGAGAGCCTGTTAAATCTAATGCGCCATGCCCAGCCTAAAAATTTCGCCAGTCCACTTGCAAACAGGGGCCGAGGATCCGTTTTTTAAATTCTTAAGGCCTCCTTATGGGATCTAGTCCCGAGTTCTCTGCAGAGAGGCTTCAGCCATCTGCGGCGAGGGGCTGCATAGGCCGGGCATTCGAACAATAAGTGCGGAACTGACTCTATTCTGTTCAAGCAACAAGGGCAGAAGGGAGTTTTCTGCGCCGGGACCTTTTTCAATCGATGTCAAGCGATGAATTATCGGGCGTGATTTAGAGTCCAACATGTTCTTCATCATCACCTGGATAGATACTAATGCGCCCATCAAATCTGGCTTGGTCAATGTTTGAGTTGACTTTAGGTAACAGGCTAAGTTTTGATCTTTTAGCTTTACCCCCCATTGTTTGGGATTTCCTTTTTGCACCTGTCCCTAAACTACCCAACTCGGCCATTAATAAACTCCCTCGCGTTGTGCGTTGTTCTACTGACAGTTTTTAACATTTTCGGATGCTTGCTGGGGGTAATCACCACATGCCCTTGATTTAAAGATACCTCATTAACCCCCTTGTTGTTAATAGCGATGGCAGGAGAAAGGTGTAACTGTTGGGCTGTGGAATGGCAGGTTATCCCGGTACAATCCTGCACGACCTCACACGACCCAGGATTATTTGACAGATTTGGTAAGTCATCATCAACACTGGCCAAAGACAAGTGTGTGTCTGCGAGCATAGGGGATGGAGCAATGACAGGAGATCTAGAAAGACGTTGACTTACCAGCTCAATCTCCTTGTCCATTGCTGTTGCAGCTCACTGGATGAACAAGTCCAGGGTAACCACTGAGGCGGTAGTACCTGCCACGGCCCTCCCAGGGGCTACTGTCACCTTGCGCTTCCCCATGATATATCCAAAATGTTCAAGTTAATGCGCTTAGATAACAGGGCGTAGATCCAGGAGCTGATTAGGTATAGTTGATTTACTTAAATATGTTCAAATACAACTCCAGGATACCAAAACGCAGGAACACACAGCTAACAAACTCCCCTACAGCCAGCGTACTTAATACCAATACAGATACAGTTCAAAGTAAGGCCAGTCACCTTCCTACCTTTGCCTCAAATGCTGAAAATACCACAGGTCAGACAGTGAGACTGTAAAGTACTCAATAGGGCTGAAGCTGGGCGCAACAATGTAGTCAGTCAGCTGTAGTCCATGAAAGGTATAAAGAAATTCCAATGACAGGCCAAGAGATTAGGCCCAGCCCAGCCTCATCCAGTCTGAGACGGGCGCAGGGAGCCCTGGCCGGTATTAGAGCGCCTCCTGGCGCAGAACGTAACATGGGTGGCGTGCGCGCCGCTTGATGGTGCCAGGAGTTGTGGTTTCCTCACCCCTGAGCCTTTAGCTTCAGCCAGTAATTCTGGGCAACAGGCAGGCAGCAGGAATCAACAGAAACTGGTTCATGCAGTAGGAGGTTGGGTCTATTTGTCTGGCGGGCATAAGACATGAAACTGTGTTATCCTTGTCACCAAAGAATATAGCCCATTGCCACTTTTAGTTCAACATTGTGCATAATCGAGACAAGACATGGTGAAATCCAGCATCGGGCGCTCAATGTCATGCATGCAATGGATAAGAAATTGGGCAATCTCCCTCAGTACAGCTACATTTAAATATGACTCTCCACACACAACACCCCCAAAAACTAACCACTAAAAAAGTACTGCCCTTTTATAACAAATTGTCATTTCATGTTAAATATTTTGTGGTGTAAATAAATATACAAAGCTAATTCATTTTTCTGTTTATGTTATAGTGCCAAATATTTTGATGGCCGTAAATATTTATCTGTGTACATACTTACATTTTCAAGCTCCTTTCAGACCCCCTAATTTCTTTCTAACAATGTTATGCCCTTTTGCGGTTCATTATTTTCCTAATTTTCGTTCTCGCCACGAGTTTCAGCATCAATTAATTTACACATCCTTCATCAGGACGTTTTCATCATATGCAGTATGACTGACTGAAGCCTACTCAAGGAAGTGAGGTTGTCGATGTTTCTGCTCTACCAAGAAGGATGGACCCACAGGATCAGTGGGAGGCTTAGGGGACTCAGAAACTCTGCTGTGAAGAATTACACCAAAGGTTCTCACTTGGTCTTTTCACAGTATTAGAGCTATTCATAAAATAACACTGCAGTTGTAATGTGACCAGCAAATACAGTAAGCAGTAAAACAGTATGGTCATAATACGCAAATTGTTTAATGAAACAACATGCAAGCATATAATAGAGCATAATCAAAAAGTCAAATCATTAGATTGGGCAACAGAATGCTATGTACAACAAGACCAAAGTGCGCTGTGTCTGTAAAATGTGCTTCTCTAAACTGAGGTGAAATGTGGTGGTTACCAATAAACTTAGGTCTTCTTATATTTTAATACAAACAAGGCAGAGGAACGGAGGTGTTACATGAACATAAAACTATGTTCGCTGGCTTTAGGAGTTGAACCAATAAATAGCTATGGTGATGTTGGACAGGCCCCATGAAGGGCTAGCTCCCCCCCCCCCCATGACAGGGCCCAGACACCGGCTCTCCGGGTGCTACCCGCAGAAACAACCCGCAACCCGTCCCCTACGGGACGCCTGCTCCCGGATATCTCTGTGTCACGGGCCCGGGCCCCCGTCAGCCCCATTTCCCGGCCCAGCCGCCATCTTGGACCCTGCACCACGCGGCCGCATGGCCTCAGCTCGACCCCAACCCTGGGCCTGGCCAGGCCCCGACATCCCGGCACCACCATCCACCCAGGAGGTGACGGACCACTTGGCAGGTTAATGGGAGAAAGAAGTGTCGATGGCTCTCCCCCGCCAGGTGCCGCTCGCCCCCAGCCTCCCCGGGTGCTGGCTCCACCCCCCTGCTGGGTGTCTGGACTCCCTCATCCCGGACCTCCCGACCTCCCAGTGCGAGGGTCCGGACATCAAAGGGCGCCAGACCTATAACTGAGGCAGCCCCAGAGCAGGAAGGCAGTTGTATCCTGGAGTCGAGAGACACCGAGAAGAACTCATCCTTGACGGACTGCTGGTGCTGCCGCAGCCCTGCCTTGTGATCTATCGTCCTGCCTGCTGGCGCTGCCGCGGCCTTCTGCAACCTTCATCCTCGTGGGACCTGCTGGCGCTGCCGCGGCCCGTTGTAATCGTCATCCTCGTTGAGACCTGCTGGCGCTGCCGCGGTCCGTTGCCACCTACGACCTCTTCGGGACCTGCTGGCGCTGCCGCGGCCCGACCCGTCCGAACGCCGAGCTCGAGGATTGTGAGCTACCACCGTTCACCTCCGTACCAGTAGGTACCAAGACTGTCCCGCTACCCCCTTTCCCTACTAGAGACTAGAATCGAGAGGATCCTCGTGTCCTGATCCCCTTGTATCGTACTACCTTACTTCAAGAATTGCCTATAAAGAGTATTAATCTGATCCTCGTGTGGTGTCCATCTGTGGGGGGGAAGTTACTTATCTGTACGATTCGCTGGAGACGGCCCTCACCGGCGGCCTCTCCCCTTGTGCTCGGCCGACCCTCCAGGTCCCCGTCTAACATTGGTGGCCAGCGGCGCGATCCGAACCAACGCGTAACCGTACAGAGAGTAACTCACCCTACGACGAATCCACAATGACGACCAGAGAGAGCGGATCTGCAGAGGAATTCCAGATGGAAAAATTGGAAGAGTACAACCACCGAGAGCTAAAACAATTTTGCATAGAACTAGGCATTGCTACCACCGGTCTGAGCACAAAAGAGGACTTCAAACACGCCCTAGAATCCTGGGCAGAGACAAATACCGCCGAAACCCCGGAGACAAACGCCACTCGGACGGAAGAAAGGAGAACGGATCTCTCCCGGGAAGAGATCCGAGAACGAGAGAAGAATAGGCTACACGAGTTAGAGTTGGCACGGCTCAAATTAGACGGAGAATTGAAACTAGCAGAACAAAAGATGAACTTAGAACACTTACGGCTCCAAGAAGAGCGAGAGGAAAAGCAGAGACAGAGAGAACTCGAACAAAAAAGATTGGCATACGAACACGAGTGCAAGCTAGCGGAGATAGAAATACGCAAACAGAACAAAGACCTAGGGGTGCCCGAACAACCGCGCCCCCCAGGTACTACCGAACAGAAGGTCCACATCCCCAAAGATGTGGTCCGTGAATATTATCGGAACGACGACATACAGCAGTGGTATCAAGGCCTACGAGATCGCCATGACTGCCCACCGGATCGCTCGAAGTGACTGGGGAGCCGGTCTATGGGAGAGATTCGTCAATGAAGGCCGTGATGCCCTGCTGCAGCTTCCGGACCATCAAATGACGTCCTATGACCACATGAAGGCCGCCCTCCTCAGTCGATATGGACTGACGCCCGAGATGTACCGCCAGAGGTTCCGCAACTGCACCCGGATCCCGGGTACAACCTGGATAGAATATGTGAACTATTTCAGCCGAGCCTTCGAGGGATGGATCAAGGGTAGCAACGTAACAACCTACGAGCAGCTCTTCAACCTCATTGTGTGGGAGCACCTCTCCAACAACTGCTTCGTCGAGCTCAGGCAGCACCTCCTCGACAGTAAATTGACTGACCCACGGCAGCTCGCCGCCGAGGCTGACCGATGGGAGAGCACCCGAGTGACCCGGAATGGGCCAACCGAGCAGAACAGAACCAACCAAGGTCATCATCGTCCCCGAGGAGGAGGAGGAGGACAGGGCCGGGGCAGAGACGCCGTCCCGGCCGCTCCCGCAAGCAACACCCCGCCCCCGGCCGGCCGGGGCAACCCCCCGATGCGCCCGGGGTTCCGAGCCAACGTTACGTGTCATCGATGCCAGCGAGTCGGCCACTATGCCAGTGATCCGACCTGCCCAAAGAACCAGACCCCCGGGCCCCGCCAGGTGGCTGCCGCCGCCCTAGGAGAAGAGCAAATCTCCGAAGAGCCTGAAGAGTACGAGCAGGAGCAGCCCGAGTGGGAACCTGCCGCCATGTCCCTGGCCTGCCTAGGGGGAAGAGACCTGATCCCGCGGGCTCCCCTACCAGCCAACACCAGGAAATACAGTCAGTGGGTGAACATAAATGGCCGTAAGTCCGAAGCCCTACGTGACACAGGGGCCAGTGTGACGGCCATCCGTTGTCACCTGGTGACCCCAGAACAAATCCTGCCAAACGTTCTTTGCCCCGTCCGATCGGCCGACAACTCGGAGAGCCTGTGTCGGATGGCCTGCGTCCCCTTCGAATGGGGAGGAGTGTCCGGTATGCTAAGAGTGACTGTCCGCGACGATGCCCCCGTGGACTGCCTCCTGGGGAACGATCTCGAGAGTTCCCCGTGGGCAGCCGTTGAAAGAAGAGAGCACCTGGGGATGTTGGGCCTCCCGGGCTGGGCGTGCGTAACAACCCGGTCCATGGCCGCCGACAACATCCCTAGATCTGAAGAACCCGAATGGCCAGCACCTCCTCCCCCGATCGCTCCAGAGGGAGACTCCAGCCCTACCGACCCCCCGGAACAAACCCAAGAAGAGCCCACTCAGCCCCAAGACCTTCCAGACCTGGCTCAGTGGCGTCAGGAAGGGGGGCCCACCCAAGAACAATTCCGGCAAGAGCAAAAGACATGTCCCTCCCTCGAGGGACTGCGACAGCAAGCGCTCGCCCAGAGCGCCGGAGACACCGCAGGGGCCCACTGGATCTATTGGGACAATGACCTACTGTACAGCGAACAAAGAATAGCGGAGCTGGGGGCCAGTCGAGTGCTGGTGGTGCCCCTCCGCTTCAGAGACTTCCTTTTGAACTTGGCCCATGATGTCCCCCTGGCTGGACACTTGGGGCAAGACAAAACATACAACCGCCTGGTGACTCACTTTTACTGGCCGAAAATGAGAAATGACGTCTCCAACCACTGCCGGTCCTGCCCGACCTGCCAGGCCAGCGGGAAGAGCGGACGCAAACTCAAGGCACCCCTGCAACCATTCCCCGTTGTGACCACCCCGTTCGAGAGGGTGGGAATAGACATTGTGGGGCCCCTGGACCCCCGAACAGCACAAGGGCATTGATTCATCCTGGTCTTGGTGGACCACGCCACCCGCTATCCTGAGGCGGTTCCCCTTCGAACTGTAACAGCACCAGTGGTAGGTCGAGCCTTAATGGGGATCTTCTCTCGAGTGGGCTTCCCCAGGGAAGTCGTCAGCGACAGGGGCACAAACTTTATTTCAAAATATATGAAATCCCTATGGCAACAGTGCGGAGTCACCTACCGATTCACAACCCCCTATCACCCGCAAGGAAACGGACTGGTCGAGCGATTCAACCGCACTCTCAAGGGGATGATCATGGGGCTAGAAGAACCCCTACGCCGCCAGTGGGACGTGCTACTACCGTGCCTCCTCTTCGCCTACCGAGAAGTCCCCCAGAAGTCCCTCGGCTTCAGCCCCTTTGAACTCCTGTACGGACACCCTGTTCGCGGGCCCCTCAGCCTAGTTAAAGAAGAGTGGGAAATGGCCCCCCTGAAGACCCCTCCAGACGTCTACAAGTACCTCCTGACCCTCCGTAATCAGACCCGGCGATTCAGAGAGATCGCCAAAGCCAATCTTGAGGCCAGTCAGGAGGACATGAAGAAGTGGTACGATCAACATGCCTCCTCCATCGAATTCGAGCCTGGCCAGCAGGTATGGGTGATGTCCCCCATCGAACCTTGTGCCTTACAGGACAAGTGGACGGGGCCCTTCAAGGTGATCGAGCGTAAGAGCCCCGTCACCTACCTCATCGACATGGAATCCCCCCGAAACCCCCTCCGGGTCCTCCACGCCAACAGACTCAAACCCCACTTCGTGCGCTCGGAACTCAGCCTGCTGATGGCTACAGACAGTGGAGCGGAAGAGGACTCCGACCCCCTCCCTGACCTACTGGGGACCGGGGAAAAAGATGGTTCAGTGGACGGGGTCCAACTCTCCGAGGCCCTGACCCCGGAGCAGCGCCAAGACTGTCGGGCCCTCCTGCTGCAATTTGCAAGCCTATTCTCCCTCACACCCGGGGTCACCCCCTGGTGCCTGCACGACGTGGACACTGGCGACAGTCCTCCTATCCGACACCGGCCGTACCGAGTACCAGATCGGGTACGCACGTGCATCCAAGAAGAAGTCTCCAAGATGCTTGCACTCGGAGTCATCGAACCCTCGGACAGCCCTGGGCCAGTCCGGTTGTGCTGGTCCCCAAAGCTGCGGCCCCGGGCACCACACCCGAGCTCCGATTCTGCATCGACTATCGGGGTCTGAACGCTGTCACCCGAACCGACGCTCACCCCATCCCCCGAGCCGACGAACTAGTCGACCGCATGGGGGCGGCCCGCTACCTAAGCATCTTCGACCTGACGGCGGGCTACTGGCAGATCGGCCTCACCCCCAGGGCACAAGAACGATCCGCTTTCTCCACCCCGGATGGACACTACCATTTCAGAGTGATGCCATTCGGCATGAAAAACGCTCCAGCCACGTTTCAACGACTTGTGAACCAGGTATTAGCGGGCCTCGAAGAGTTCAGCGCCGCATACCTGGACGACATCGCGGTGTATAGCCGCCACTGGTCAGACCACCTCCGCCACCTCCGAGGGGTCCTGCAGGCCCTCCAACAGGCCGGCCTCACAATCAAGGCCAGCAAGTGCCAAATCGGCCAGGGGTCCGTGACCTACCTCGGACACCAAGTGGGGAGCGGTCTGGTGGCCCCCCTCCAGCTCAAGATCGCTGCCATCCAGTCCTGGCGCCCCCCCGTAACCCAAACCGAGGTCCGAGCCTTCTTGGGGCTCACCGGATACTATCGGCGGTTCGTGAAGGACTATGGCAGCATGGTGGGGCCCCTCACGGAACTCACATCCAAGACCAACCCAAAAACAGTCAACTGGACTCCCGACTGTCAAGCGGCCTTCGAGAGACTGAAGGCCGCCATGTGCACCGCTCCTGTGCTCCAGGCCCCCGACTACAGCCGAGAGTTCATCGTCCAAACTGATGCCTCAGACCATGGCATCGGGGCCGTCCTCTCCCAACTGAACCCCGAGGGAGTCGACCAACCAGTGGCCTTCATCAGCAGACGCCTACTGCCCCGAGAACAGCGCTGGAGCACCATTGAGCGAGAGGCCTTCGCAGTAGTATGGGCCCTCAAGAAGCTCCGGCCTTACCTCTTCGGAACCCACTTCCGGGTACAAACAGATCATCGGCCCCTGCAATGGCTAATGCAAATGCGGGGGGAGAACCCCAAACTATTGCGATGGTCCATCTCCCTGCAGGGGATGGACTTCACTGTGGAGCATCGCCCTGGCCAAGACCACGCCAACGCGGATGGCCTGTCCCGCTTTTTCCGCCTCGACGAGGAGAGTCCCCAAGAAGATGGGTGACTCTCCCCGCCTTCAGCTGGGGGGGACGCATGTTGGACAGGCCCCATGAAGGGCTCGCTCCCCCCCCCCCCATGACAGGGCCCAGACACCGGCTCTCCGGGTGCTACCCGCAGAAACAACCCGCAACCCGTCCCCTACGGGACGCCTGCTCCCGGATATCTCTGTGTCACGGGCCCGGGCCCCCGTCAGCCCCATTTCCCGGCCCAGCCGCCATCTTGGACCCTGCACCACGCGGCCGCGTGGCCTCAGCTCGACCCCAACCCTGGGCCTGGCCAGGCCCCGACATCCCGGCACCACCATCCACCCAGGAGGTGACGGACCACTTGGCAGGTTAATGGGAGAAAGAAGTGTCGATGGCTCTCCCCCGCCAGGTGCCGCTCGCCCCCAGCCTCCCCGGGTGCTGGCTCCACCCCCCTGCTGGGTGTCTGGACTCCCTCATCCCGGACCTCCCGACCTCCCAGTGCGAGGGTCCGGACATCAAAGGGCGCCAGACCTATAACTGAGGCAGCCCCAGAGCAGGAAGGCAGTTGTATCCTGGAGTCGAGAGACACAGAGAAGCACTCATCCTTGACGGACTGCTGGCGCTGCCGCAGCCCTGCCTTGTGAACTATCGTCCTGCCTGCTGGCGCTGCCGCGGCCTTCTGCAAACCTTCATCCTCGTGGGACCTGCTGGCGCTGCCGCGGCCCGTTGTAATCGTCATCCTCGTTGAGACCTGCTGGCGCTGCCGCGGTCCGTTGCCACCTACGACCTCTTCGGGACCTGCTGGCGCTGCCGCGGCCCGACCCGTCCGAACGCCGAGCTCGAGGATTGTGAGCTACCACCGTTCACCTCCGTACCAGTAGGTACCAAGACTGTCCCGCTACCCCCTTTCCCTACTAGAGACTAGAATCGAGAGGATCCTCGTGTCCTGATCCCCTTGTATCGTACTACCTTACTTCAAGAATTGCCTATAAAGAGTATTAATCTGATCCTCGTGTGGTGTCCATCTGTGGGGGGGAAGTTACTTATCTGTACGATTCGCTGGAGACGGCCCTCACCGGCGGCCTCTCCCCTTGTGCTCGGCCGACCCTCCAGGTCCCCGTCTAACAGGTGAATTTTCAAATATATAATACGTGTCTACTGAAGAGAATACACATGTTATCACAATTATAGGGTCACCCAGTGGCTCAATGAAACTAGAAAATCCCTTTTCCATTTGTTGCCTTTGCTTTTACATGTCCTTATCACATAGATGCCAAGTTTTCATTTTGCTCATGTGTGACATTTTCGTTCTTTCGATGTGCTGTTGAGTGACATTTCCCTTCACTGTTTGTGAAACTTCATGTGACACTTTATCACAAACACAAGGAATTGTAATCATGTAATTAGGCAGACTTTGGAAATTAGCCCATTTTTTGTGTATTGTAAAACAGAAGGAAGGAACATGGTTGAGTAGGACATGAAGGTCAGTAATTGATTTACATTATGTAATAGAGTTGCCCTAGATATATGTATGGCGCTATAATAAACTAACGGCCAGTATTTTCTCAAGCAGCACTATTACCTCTAGCAAAGAACACTGGTATCGTACATAGCTGACAAGCGGCCTTACTAGAAATTAACTAGAACTACAAGCCCTGTTATTTACTGATCAAAGCATTCACTGACAATTTTCCAGTCAAGGTGTACATTGCAAATGAGGAAAGTCTATTTTTATTTATTATAAACATATGCATTTATTGTAGGTTTTTGTGTTCTACCTCGATTGTTGTGTCTGTACATGAAATAACTGATCAGAGGGAGCCTAGCAAGCAGGAACTACTCCGTGCTTAGTGCTACTTCCGAGTTGATAGTCCCCACCAAAACTCCAAGCCCCCTAGCACTCTGCAGTTACCTGCTCTTTACCAGGGCTGCATCGCTGTTCGTGAGCTGTTCTTTGCAATACCAAAGCCATGCAAGCTTATTTCTTAGCATGAGCTGAATATGCAGACTGGAAATCGAACACCCACACCACAACAGTGTATTCGCTCAGAGTGTGTCATGATAAACTCTGATGGTCCAGAAGAGATGCCTGAGTTTGGAGAGTTAGGAAACAGAAATTGCAGTGCAAGAGTAAAGCGCACTTGAAAACAGATTTAATTATGATGATGAAAGGCGTCCTTTCCAAACTTCAGCAACTCCGGTCACATACAATACAATAGTACACTTTCCTGCAGGGAATTTGATGACTTGAGCAACCTCCCTGAGGTCCATTTCACACTGACCCAGTGATGTACACATGATTGCACAGTGCCTGTATACCTTCTATCCAAAATAGCATGTATGAATATCTGTTTTGAAAACTGTTTGAAGACTGATGTTTAAAGATTCTCTTGATTGGTGGACTAAATGCCCCAATCAATTGGAGCCGCCTGCGTCATGATGATGTCCCGTTTTAAATAATCTAAGTCCATGGGTCGAAACGTCTAAAAAAAATGTATATGTGGACTGTTTTTCAAGAAACTGATGGTGGCTATCTACACTCGCTTTGCAGGGGTTGATCCCTAACACTCTATTACCCCTATCAGCCACATGTATATATATTTATGAACATAGCACGTATGCACTTATAGTCACATTCACTATGCCATCACCCCCCTTTTTTTGTAGCACCTTGTGTTCGACAGAGCATATAAGTTTTACTTCTCACTGTCAACAATCAAAGAAAAAGTTGCTAAAATAAAAGGGTAAATATGTAATGCTAAATTATTTGCGTTAGAGGTGTTTATATACCCTTCTTGACACTTTTCCATGGAGGTCAAGGGCTACACTTCCCCATAGGGTCTACCTTTTTGTTAAAAAAACAAAAACTCTGCAGATGCTTAAGTGTGATCTGTATGTCCAGGCGCACTGCCACTCTCCTGCTGCTTAGCAGTAAGGAGCGTTTCAGGGCGCACATGCGCTTTCTACAATTGATTGCCAGCTGCTGCAGGCGGGTCACATCAACAACTACGAATAACAGATGTTCACAAGTGTAGGTGCCTGTCTGCTAAGTGGCATTTAACATTCTGTTTGCCACTTAAAGTATTGGAAAACCCTAAAAAGCATGTTGTTTTATTGTAGGATCTCAGTAGATCTCCATATGGATCTCCAGTAGTGCAGCAAAGAGGTAAATTAGTGAAATGTGTTACCCAAACCCGAGATGCGCAGCACTTAGCAGGGCTGTTATCAGGTGTCCAATGATCCCAATTAAAACGAAGACTTCTGTAGTGTTGCGTGAGTTAGCAATGACGGACTCTTCTGGCTCCTGATGGACTCCGTAGAACTGTAACTTACGTGTTAGAGCAAAGGTAAGTGAATGCAGGTTTTGAATGTTATGTCCATGCAGTAAAATAAAGGTGTGTTCTACTAAGCTCTGTATATGGCGAAGTCATTAGCGGGTATCCAGCCTGGAAAGGATGCTATAATTGGTGACGAGATATGGAGATCAGTAACCCAGATATCGACAGCGCTCTCCCAGAGTTTGCCGTGGTCCAACAAATTGCTTGTGCGTGCCACCTGTGCCTCCGTCGACAGGCCGAATCGACGTTAGGAGTATGTGGAGTCAAAGTGCAACTCCAGCCTGTGTAAAGCATATGACAATAACGAAACCAGGTACTGAAAGAGTAGCAAATTCCAATAGCGAATTGCAAGATAACGCTGTGATCAGAAGTGCTGCGAGGCAGCGATCAACCAAGTGTCACACAGTACATAGAGACACCCAAAGGCAAAGCAAGTAAAATACAAGAAACAGTCATCTGCTCATCAGTAATGAGAGTCATCATACCACAGCGTCAGGTGGAGTGGCCCTGAGGAAGCAAAAGGGTTGTGCTTACAGAGCCATCCATACACAAAGTGGCACACACCAAATCTGCCAGGTGGCAGCTTAGAACTACTCGAAAGGTCTCCAGAAAATTAAAGGGCTCCCATGGAAACCAAGAGAAAGGTCAAGGTTACACAGACTGTCCAAGATGACCCAGAAGCCAGCACAGCACACTGCCTTACAGATGGTTAGAGATGAAGCAGAAAATGTCTGAGAGAACTCCATCCTCCCTGTCAGCCAATCTCATAAAAAGGAATTTTTAATTTGTTTTTATTGGTTTTATTTTGGAACAATGTACATACAACTTAGGACACAGTAACATCCTGTACAAACATATCAGTACAAAAGATCATATCAGTACAAAAAATCATGAATTCTCAAAAAGCATGAATCAGGCATTTAGGGAATTCTGTTTATATAACTACAACCTTAGTTAGAAAAGCATCTCACGTGATTGTATCATATCACCCTGTTGACCAGTGTCTCGTGTTCGGTCCGATTTTCACAGTGACCAAGTTGTAGTGGCCCAACCTCCACCCGTGACACCCACAACTGTCTATGATCCTGCCTCCTACGACAATGCCTCACTGGCAGCAATCTGTGGGTCCAGAAGTGCACTATCAGTTTTACTTAAGAGATATGCTTGGTATGGTCCCCAGCAGTTCCTGGGACGGCTTCTGGGAGGGAGCAAATCACTGTATACATCGGCCTGCGTATTGCAATATAACATGTCTGCATGCCATTCTGTAGTTTGTGGTAGTGGGCACCCCATCCAGTACAGTGCCACCCGGCGCTTAGCCTGTAAAAAGTCCGATGGCCAGCAACGGACACATTGTCTTATCTAAAGAGAGATCCCACCCTAGAAGTGCCATCTTAGTGTCTGGTTCCAAGTCTGCACTAATAATAGTTCCCAACTCCTAGAATACTTTGCCCCAAGTATGCTTAAATCCCTGGGCATTGCCAAGCTAAATGAAAGAATCCCACATCTTTCGCACCACATCTGTGGCAGCAGGAGTTCTCCGCTATTCCACACCAAAACTGCCGATCAGGGGTGCAGTAATCCCTTGTAAGAATTTAAAATGAATGTCTGTGTCTCCCGTTAAGAGAAACCGACCAGGTGCGGGAGCAGCAATACTGCCACTCTGTCACTTAGGGAAGTGCCCAAATCACGCTGCCAATCCAGCCTAGCTCTTAGAACTTCAGATCTACGAGTTTCCTACAGACGAGCGTAGAATTTAGTGATCAGCTTAAGAGGTTCTTTAACCTTGAAAAGGGTGTTAAGCGCCCCCATAGCTTGAGGTTCTAACAGATCTTCACCAATAAGGGCTCGCCAAGTATGCCTGGCTCTGAGGAAGTGGAATAATGCTGTTCCCACCGGTTGCCTGTCCGGTTGCTGTAAGCCTCCCAGATTACTAATGTTCCATCCTTGAAGAGGTCTCCCATTATGTTGATGCCTATAGATTGCAGTGCCTGCCTTGCCCCCACATCTTGACCCGGGGAAACCACAAACACCTCTGAATGGGCATTTCCGTAGAATATAGGAAGGCCCCTGCCTGCATATGTAATAGTGTTTGCCAGGCTTGTGCAGTAACAGCTAGGGAATTGAAAAACTCGCAGTCACCTGGAGGCCGGATGGGTAGGCATTTGGGGTAGTGATAGAGGCTCCGCTGCATTTGTTTCCAGATACAAAAAAGATATATCCTGCGGGCCATGTATCCAGTAGTGGGCGAATATGCTATTTGCGGATGTATAATACTTTTCTAAGTCAGGAGCTCCCAACCCGCAAAGTGGGCAAAAGTGGGCAAAGTGAGTGAATCCCACCGTATGCGAGGCTAATTACCAGCCCAGGCGAGCCGTATCAGCTGTTTACGCCAGAATTTGAATAGATGCTTTGGCAGGAGAATAGGTATGTTTTGAAATAAAAAGAGGAATCGTGGTAGAATCACCATTTTTATAATGGATATTCTCCCCATTAGTGAGAGTGGAAGCCCAATCCACTTGTTTACATTCTGGTAGCCGTTGTGTAGCCTTACCATAATTTTCCTGCATCACTATTGCAGGGTCTGTGTGAAATTGAATGCGCAAGTACCGAACCGCCTCTGTAGTCCAGCATAGTGGGAACTCCATAGTCCGCTCCGTGGTACTGGGAGTGAGGGGGAATATGATGGACTTATCCCAGTTTATTCGCAGCCCTGAGTGACAACCGAACTGGACCACCTCTCGCAGCATTGGGGACAAGTTCACCTCTGGATTGTGAATGTATAGCAGTGTCGTCCGCGTAAGCAGAAATGTTTAGAGTGTACTCGGGAAACCTTAGCCCTCGGTGCGCATGATACTCTCAGATGACGCGACCGATATGGACGCCTCCGGGTAGAGCTCTGTGCCGAGCTCCCCTTCCCGGCGCAGTTATCCTGTGGACCACTGTCTGCAGCCCGCCGAAAACATCCGGCGCGGCAGTGGGGGACCAGCACCTACACCCTCGCCGACTTTGAGGACGATCGGTGAACCCGACCTGCACCGGGATTTCTGCAGAGACGCGGCCACGCACGCCGCTCCCACACCCGGCGTGCGCACAGGACAGCCCGAGGCTTCCCTGCTTCCAACAGGCCCAGGGTGCGGCCTGCCTACGATGCCCGCAAAAACAGCCTGATTGATCGGCCAAGGCGCCCTGAGCCTCTCACGGGCCAACTGCTGAGACAGCCTTGTCCATTCTGCCGACCCCGACGTCTGCGCAGCTGAGTGGCGCGGGGAAATTGCGGGACGCTACCTGGGGAGTCGGAGTCCGAGGGCCGAGATCACGGAGACGACCCCCTCCGCGTCAGCAGATAGGCGGCTGGTCCTGGCAGTGATCCGAGTGAGCACCCACCCCTCGGAGGACAAGGACAGGCCGCGCAACTAACTGAGGTGAGCGGCGGAGGCCTGAGCAACAAAGGTGGCTGGGACCGGGAACGCGGCCAGGGCGCAGCAGTTGGTGGATGCCCCTGGGGACAGTGCACACGCCCGCCGCCGGACCGCGACGAAGGGGCGCCGCAGCCCAAGACAGGGGGAAACCCGGACGTGTCAGGAGTGCGGACAAGACGCCCGCAGCGCCCCCCCCCATAACCAGCTGCGCCCTATGTGGCACGCTAGTACCTGAGGAACCAGCCGACGCGTCCGTGATACTCCTGAGGGGAGGACACAGAAACTGAGCTATACACCCACGAGGCGGAGGTAACCCACTGGACGCAGGACACTGCATTTTATATGCGCTACGACCCCGGACCGGACGGCTACCCTCCTCCTGGCCGCAGCTTCCACGGGACAGCCCTGAAAGTCCACTCTAACTCGCCCATTGAGGACGGGCCCTGCTGCATTGGACGCGCCTGCGCCCCGGCACAGATGTCTAACGGACCCAGAATCCGAACCGGAACTGGTGGTGCCAACTCCAAGGGCAAGATGGACAAACCTGGGAAGAGTACTGACCCGGATCAAACGTCGGCGAAACTGGACACCATGTTAGCAGCCATGGAACGCCTGGAAGAATCCATCCGGCTCACCCGCACCTCACTAGCCACCAAAATAGATAGCGTGGTCATAGACTTGACGCATTTGAGAGCGGACCACAAGAAACTGGCCGACCGCACCGTGTCCCTGGAGAACGACGTGAAGGAACTCCGACCCCAGACCAGCCAATCGACCAGGCACATCCAAGACCTACTGAATAGAGTGGGGTTCCTGGAAGAGAGGGCGGAAGATGCGGAAGGCAGGGCACGTAGGAACAACGTGCGACTCGTGGGGGTCCCAGAGAAATGGGAAGGGAGGACCCCGGAGGAGCACATGGAACAATGGCTGCGAGGCCTGCTGCCGGAGGGGACACTCTCAACGCACTTTGTGGTGGAACGCGCGCACTGTGTCCCCACTAAGCCACTGGCGACAGGATCCAACCCGAGGCCCATGCTCCTCCGAATACTGAATTATAGAGACAGAGACTCCATCCTGCGGGAAACGCGCAAACTCCAGGAGATCCGGATTGAGAATGCGTCAGTGATGTTCTTCCCGGACTACACTGTACAAGTGCAGAGACAGAGACATGATTTCCTGGCAGTGAAAAGGCGCCTATGACAACAGGGCCTGCAGTACTCTCTTCTATTTCCCGCAAAATTGAGAGTAGTGGCTGGAGAGCGAACCCACTTCTTCACTGACCCCGCCGAAGTGGAAACGTGGCTAGACAGCGGCACAGATACGGACCCCAACACTACGGCGGGTCCCATGCCCAGGAGACATATTGGAAGCGCCCGGAGGAGACGCAGACCGCGCCGGAAATCACAGCCCGATGCACGAGGGGCGGCGGGGGCACCCCCCCAGGAAGGCACCATGCAGCAGGAGAAACAAGACGCACTCCGTCTGGTGATGGAATTGAGCCGTTCCCCTGCACAGAGCGAGACAGCGGGTGGCAGCCAACAGGACCCTCCGAGCGACGATGAGGCAATCTATGGTGTACCGGACTCACAGGGCTCAGAGGACAGACCGGACGTCACGCCCCAGACGGCGGAATATATAAGTTGAATGCATCACAAGGCCTGCTCCTTCGGGACACGCGCCGTGAGGCGCCTCAACAGACATTGTGGCACGGACAACCAGAGACTTAACCCCGTGCACACGGGGGTCGCTCTCATTGACAACTGGCAGCGTCGGCTCTACACACAATAGGCGACGAGGGCGCACGCCTGGGGCCTCCCCAATGACTATGGCCCTCGGGCACGCCCCAGATGCTCGCACCTCACCGACACACGCACCCGGAGAAGTCATCCCTGGCAACTGCCACCCTGGGACACGTAACGTATTGTGCATTGATGTATGTGTGTTTGGGGGCACCTGTATGCAAGGATGGTCTGGACTGCTACATACTTCCCGGGAAGGCGGAGGACCTCCATGTGACGACCTTGTTGGTTCGGTACCACGGTCGCGGTGCGCTTTGCACACCTGCCCCCTTTTGACTTAGACATTGTTGCTCTCCTCGAGAGTATGGACGGGAGCACGTTCCGCACCCGACCTTTTGGTATTCTATTCGTTCACCATGTTCAATGGCTCTTTGTTTCATCAGTTGTGTTTTCCCCTCTCCCCCCCCCCTCTATCGCTGTGGAATGTGGCCACGACCAAGTTACTGATGTGTGGTGCTGGGAGCGACTGCTTGCTGAGGATGTGGGACCCGGGGAGGGGCGTTGGGAGGGCGGGAAGCGGGAAACTGTTGAGAAATTGTAATGTCTGCCACTAAGATATGCACGTGGAATGTCAGGGGCATGCATACACCATCCCGCCGCTACCAGATTTATTCATATCTCAAACGCCACCACGTACAAATTGCCCTCTTACAATAAACGCACCTCAGTGACTCGGAAACCTGCACACTACGCCGCCGATGGCGGGGGCAACTGTACGCCACACGATACTCTTCTTATGCTAAGGGGACACTAGTGTGGGTCAGGCCGGGCACTCCTTGGACGACGCTGGACACACATGTCGATCCCGGAGGGAGATTTGTAGTGGTCCATGGCAGGTTGGACGGGAGCCCGCTAGTGCTGGCTTCGGTGTACGCGCCCAACACGGGCCTGACGGCTTTCCTTGCACAATTGTCTGCCACGTTAGCTCCCTGGCATGGTACCCCGTGGGTGCTGGGAGGGGACTACAACAGCACATTGGACTTGGCCCTGGACCGATCTCACCCTCCACCACCCAATTCACATGCACAGACTGCGGCGGGCACCCTTCAGGCGTGGTCCACACAATGGGACCTGCAGGATGCGTGGCGCAGTCGCAATCCACACACCAGAGCCTATTCGTTCTATTCCGGGGCTCACGCTTTACACGTACGTCTAGATAGATACATGGTCACCAGTGAGATCCTGCCACATGTAACGGACACCTGCTATATGGGACGCACACACTCTGACCACAACCCTCATACCCTGAGTTTGGCATGGGACTGCCCCCGACCCCCGACACCTACCTGGCGGCTACAACCCGACCTACTGCTAGATGGCCAGTTTCGAAGCTCCATCAGCACACAAACAGCACAATATTTTGAGGACAACGCTGGCACGGCATCGACCCCGCAGATAGAATGGGACGCATTCAAAGTGGTCCTCAGGGGACAATGTCTGGGCACACAGGCTCTCTCGCGCCGTCGGTTAGAAACAGATCTGAGACGCCTAGAGACAGACCTGTTACAGGCGGAACAGGAAGCTGCTGAGGGCGAGGACGCCAGACTACTAGAAGCGCGTGCGGAGCATGACAGGCTGATAGACAAGCTGAAACACGTTAACTACACGGCACACTCGGCCCGCACACATCACACCGGCGACAAGCCCGGCAAGCTGCTGGCTTGGCTGATACAGCGAGAAGAGCGGACTACACCCGTGACAGCGATACACTCACCCGTTGGCCCTGCGGTCTACACCCAAGCGAAGATCCACGAAGCCTTTGTAGCGCACTATCAAGCGCTGTACAGGTCGCGCCTACCAAACCCGCATCCGAACATCGCAGATTACCTTGATGAGATCACACTACCTGCCCTCACGGAGGACCAACGAGACGACCTTGGGTCGCCACTGGTGGCAGACGAGCTGCGCGATGCCATCTTTGCCCTCTCAAACGGCAAGGCCCCTGGACCGGATGGCCTGCCGGCCGAATATTATAAAGCTTGCTCCGACATATTGATACCGGAGCTCCTCAGGGTGTACTCGGCGGCACTGGATGACTTAGCCCTGCCCCAGTCCATGAATGAGGCGACACTGGTGTCACTTCTAAAACCAGGTCGTGATGCCACACTCCTAGGATCATACAGGCCCTTAGCGCTCCTGAATACGGATTACAAAATCCTAGCGTCGGCCCTGGCCAGACGATTAGCGCCACTTGTGCCCCCCCTGGTGCACAGCGACCAGAACGGCTTCGTGCCCACCAGGTGCACCTCCCATAACATCAGAAGGCTGTTTCGGGTACAGGAATACGCAACACGAAGATGGCCGAGATCAGGATGCTTAATTCTTGATCTCGAGAAAGCATTTGACTCGGTCGAGTGGCCCTATCTGCTGGCAGTACTGCGCAAATTCGACCTAGGAGATGACTACATCGAACTGGTCGGACTGCTATACAGGAGCCCCGAAGTACGCGTCCGCACGGGTAGGTTACTGTCCGACACCATCAAGGTCAGGCGTGGCACCAGGCAAGGCTGCCCTCTGTCCCCACTGCTCTTCTCGCTGGCAATAGAACCCCTCGCTGAGATATTACGCAGCGGCGGAGCGAACTGGGGCATACCGCTAGCAGATGGCACGCACGTCGTCTCGCTATACGCTGACGACTTGCTTCTGTACTTCAAAGACCTCGCCGACTTGCCACCGGGCCTCTCTGACATCTTCCGAACCTTTGAGACCATGTCGGGTCTCAGGGTGAACTGGGCCAAATCGGGAGCATATTCATTTGCACCTGACGTCCAGAACCCCGAGATCAGAATCAATGGCGAACAGCTGCCGTGGCACGATACCATATTCAAATATCTGGGGATATATATATACAGGACACTCCCGGATATCCTAGATGGCAACCTGACACGTGCTGTCACGTCCATCAGGTCGCAGGTGGCATTTTGGAAAACCCTCCCGCTCAATGTACCGAGCAGAGTGACACTGACGAAAATGATAGTGCTACCCAGACTCCTATACTACTACGCAAACATCCCGGTGTACGTCCCGGCCCGCGCATTTAAGGAATTAGAAACGATGATGAGGGAACTGATCTGGAACACAGGCAGGCCCAGAGTGGCACTGAGCAAATTATACGCACCAGTCGAGGCAGGTGGCCTCGCAGTACCCAACCTAGAGCTCTACTACCTAGCGGCGCAACTGCAGTGGGTGACGGCCTGGCTCTCGGGTAGGAACCTGGAGGACACGGCCACATCCACGGAGTCGCTTTCCCTCCTGCAGATACACTCGCTATTCCACCCATTGGCGCACGTGAAGAACCGCCCACAGTTACATGTAGACGTGGCTATGAAGTGCTTCACCAGAAGCCTGAGACTCACTAAACATGTTACACCATATGCCCCAGCACTCCCGCTTCTGGGTACCCCCAAGACAACGACAGTTGTCACGGAAGCCGCACTGGAGCACTGGACGCGCTCGGGGGTAGACACCATGGCGGACTTGTATACCGACGGTACTCTAATCCCCTTCGCGACGCTGGTCAGCGACACGGGCATCCCAGCGGGACAGTTCTTACAACACGCCTCCATAGTGGCAGCATATACACGACGGTGGGGAAACATCACTGCTGAGCCCCCCACACATCAATTGATACAACACCTGCATGTCATGGGGGATGGTTCCCATGTGATACATTGGTTGACTCAAGCTTTTTTGTCACACACACAGCATACTCTACAACCTCTGCGCGACAAATGGGCAACTGACAGGGGGAGGGACTGGACAGACAAGGAGTGGGCAATGGTGCTAGCTAGCCCCAAAAACGTTCCCCGCAACGCACGCTTTAAAGTGATTCAATTCTACATATTGCACAGGGCATACCTCTCGCCAGACAGAATCAACCAATACTTCCCAGGTGCCACGGCTAACTGCCCGAGATGCACGCTTCATGGAGCGAACCTACTGCACATGCTGTGGCATTGCCCACAGATACAAACATACTGGAGGTCGGTGCTGCTGATTCTCGAGCGATGCACGGCCATGAGGATACCACACACATGGGAGGCATGCCTACTGGGCCTCTACAAGAGGACCGCCCTTAATAAAGTCCCCTCCCGTTTCTGGGACCTTGGCCTCCTCACAGCCAAAAGACTGCTCACCAAACACTGGAAACGCACAACTCCACCCCTAGCACAACACTGGCGCGCCTCCCTAGATAACTGGGCAAGGGCAGAAAGCATCATCCTCCGCAATGATGAGACAGCAGGTTTGCGACAGTTCCCAATAGCAACTTTATGGGACGACATGCTCAGCTCCTTCCATAGGGAATGCCGATCACTGGGAGGCCTCACACCTGACAATTCCCCCAGAAGGGATGGAGAGGCATCAGACGAAACGGCCGATGTGGACAGCGGTCTTGAAGCCCCCGGCCGAGACACCCATGCACCACCGGAAGGGGAGACTGCCACACCCTCGGGTGACACAGCAACCTAGCGGGCAAGACGATGCCCCTCACACTTCCCCCACATCTCACACCCCCTGTGCACGCCCCCACGCCCCCCCGAATTGGATACGCAGCGACAAGCACATCTGATGACCTCCCTGAGACCCGCTCATGTCGCGGCGCTCCCACCGCGACACACACAACCCGCCACTGTGTTTAATGGCCACACCCCACCCCTCCCCTTTCCCGGTTTCCATGTTCCCCCTACGGAGCGAACGAGTTTGGGATGACAATGATGGGACCCCACTATGACTTACTGAGCGATGGACAGCTGCATAGCGCGCTACGCCCCGCGACCATTACCTGCATCCCTGTGATGCGAAACATGCCAGATATGCTTTTCACTTTCCTTTTTCCCATCAGTAATTTACGAGGGTTGACCGCACAAGGAATGGCCTACACCGCGCCTATAACGGCCTCCATCGGCACCTTGCCCATATACCATCCCATTGGACATGCATCAGCTGCACGTGCTGCGCCACAACCGCATGCTATGTCCCACTGACTCGATCCCTCAAAGCCATCTCTATCCTGGCTGCTGGTTGAGGAACTATATGGGTACAGTCAACACATCCCGGTGGGGAGCGCAGGAAGGAACTGATGTTTGTTTCATGTACTGTCTAACTTCCCTTCAGCAATGATGGATAAGAATTGAGGAGTTTGTAATGTATTACGCTGTAATTATCCTTGCTGCGCATCGTAAAAATATCCTTTGCCTTACCCCCTCCAACTACGGCTCTGTATTGTTGCTATGTGTTGAAAAATGAATTTAAAAAAAATATTCAAAAAAAAAAAATGATACTCTCAGATAGCGCATGCCAATGGCTCTGCAACTATCGCGTACAATAGCGCAGACAGAGGGCAGCCCTGACGTGTCCCCCGTGTGATGTTGAATGACTTGGAAACCTCATCTCCGATCGTCACTCGAGCAGTGGGAGATGTGTATAATAACGACACTAAGTGGAGGAATATATCCCCAACCTCTATCCTGCGTAGCACCGCGAACATAAATCCCCACTCAACAGAGTCAAAGGCATTCTCAGCGTCAAGAAAGACTGCCGCCGCTTTGAGTTCTGGATTCTGTCTTTGTCCCTTACGAAACAGAGTTCTCAGATTTTGAGACTGGTCACGGCTGGGGATAAATCCTGCCTGTTCTGGTCAAATAATACCGGGCAATAAAAGAGTCCGAATTTTAGCGTATATTTTGGCACCTACATTGAGCAGGGATAAGGGCCTGTATGAGGAGCAACTGCTGGGTGTCTTTCCCGGTTTTAACAGAGTGACAATTACAGCTTTGCGCATAGAGGGCGGCATTGTTCCAGACTCCACCATCTCCTCATAGAGCATTTTAAGATAAGGAATCAAAGATCTTGAAATTCTTTATGTAAGGCTACTTTGAGACCATCCGCCCGGGGCCTTTCCAGTTGTCATTCCACACAGCGCCTCTCCTATATTATCTGATGTTAGAGGTGCCATCAGATGCTCCCTGTGTTCAGTTACTAGCCAGGGCATCTTGATATATGACAGGTTTTTTTCTCTAGATCCTCGTCTGTAGGGATTTGGGAGGTGTACAGCTTTTGATCTTAAGAGAGAAAATGGGTGGTCATTTCCTCAGGGGTACGTAATGGATTCCCACTCTCATCCATCATGCCTACCATGTTATTTAATTCCCTCTTGGGCCTCAATATTCCTGCCAGAGTGGCGCCTGGTCTTTCCCGCTCCCCCCTAAAGCAGAGTGCCGTTGCATATTTCCCCATGTGTTTAATTTAATCATTGGCTGCATCTAGGCACTCTACCAATTTCTGTGTGAGGTCTGCACCAGCTTGGGCTGTTCCCGCCCCATTCAGGCCCTTTTCCAACTGACTTATTTCCCATGTTAGTGTCTCTAACCTGCTTCGAATAGAACGCAGCACACCCGCGTGTGGGGAGATCACCACTCCTCTGATATATACCTTGAATGTTTCCCACACTGTGGCAAATGATTGCATCAAACCTATGTTATCAGTAAAGAAGTTCTCTATTGCTGTTGCTAATCCCGCTTTGAATACAGTGCCCAAGAGTGAATATGGTGGGAAACGCCATGTAAATGCTGGAATTCATGGTGCCTTGTATCGCAGTGCAATCCGGACAGGGGAGTGGTCAGAATATGTTTGTGGAAGGTGTGTACATGTCATGACTCTGGAATCTAAGCTCCCAGATAATAGCCAAAAATCGATTCGGGTGTGAGTGTCGTAGACATAGGAGTAATGCGTGTAACCCTTCTCTACGGTGGATCTATGTCACCATATATCTATAAGGTCTTCTGTATACATTATGTCTTGTAAGGCTACTGCAGTAGCCGCTGGACGCCTTGGAGGGCCCTGGGATCTGTACATGTTTGGGTCTAGTATGCAATTGAAATCGCCTCCCCACATCTGTGGGACACCCTTTCACTGTCCTACCTTGGCCGTTAGTGAAGTGTAGAATTGGGTATCATCATAATTCGGGCCATACACACCCACCAGGAGAAACATCAAGTCACCCCTTTTGCAGAGGACTACAGCAAACCTGCCCTGCGGATCTCTGAGCAAGCCCGTCATCTCCACCCCGCCCGTTTATCTATCCAAATCAGGACCTGGTAAATCATAAATAAACACCTCCTATAGCTTTTTCAGCTAATCCCCCCTGAATATCGGGACAGAAGCTACATTTGCCATAAACAGCCGTGACAAGGTGAAAAATCGAGCATGTCCGGGCGAATCCAAGACGATGGGGATTCCTAACTTCGGTGGCTCAAAACAATACATACCAGACCCGGAGGCCCGAACCCAAATAGGGTGGCTTCCCGAAGTCAATACCACATAATCTTCAATGGCAGGTTAGTAAGGGACCGCACAGTTGCAATCTTATCCTCCCTGGCTCAACTTTATGCGACAATTTTCAATTCACCCCCAGCTAATCTGTCGAATCACACCAACTGCCCTAGACTCCCTTTCAGATACACAGTCCCCCTTCTTTTAGAAACCCCACAATGGCACTGGGCATGCCAACTCACTCCACCAAATCCTTATCGACCCACCTGAAACTGCACAAACGCATTCACTATTAGTTCCCCCCCAAACCTTTCTCCCAAAGCGAGACGAAATTTCAAGCAGAAACTGATTAGACAACACAAAGAAACTCTATTTACGGACACACATCACTGGCCCTCTAAAGGACAGATTAAGATGAACTTAATCTTTCATTCTAAAAGACCAGAGGACTGGAACGCTACTCTCAGAACACAACTCCACATCTCTAAAACCACAACTACCTCGTATAGCTGCAAACTAACAACCTTGCTCCCAAATCGTTTGTCAAGGGGTGGGATCACGTCTGTGACCATCTACACTAACGGTACTGTCCTAATTCAGGCTAATAACGAGAACCTAGAGGCTTTCGACTCCCTCTTCCCCACACTCCGATCCGCTCTCCCTCACCTGTCTCGATCCTTCCTGACCCAGCACCCACCAACAGATAACCGGCACTAACCGGAAAAACAAACTATATCCACCTCGCCCCACGCCACCTCCTCCCCCCCGAGTCACCTCCCACTCCAGCGCCTCTACAAAGAGTGTTCTCCAACTCTCAAAGGAACGTCAAACTCAACTTCCTAATCTGATCCACCTACCGCAACTCCACGAACCCGCTCTCCCGTTATCGACCTTTAATCACACTAACACTCGCCCAGATCCCAGAAGGTCGATTTCACACCATGACCCAAAGCATCCCCCTCCCAGGGTCTCAAAAGGAGACACGAAGTAATAGGCATCATATTATAAACACGACCTACGGTACACAGGACGTCCCTCTCCAAGATGCCCTCACCCCTGCCCACTACTCCATGGCGCAGCGTCACGCTTCACTAGAAAGCCAGCAAGAATCGATTTCCCGGGGCTTGAATGAAATCCTCATCAACCTCAACAAGGTCCGAAGGCCCCAACAATCCCCTCCCAGGGTGCCCTCTCCATCCAACTCCAACCACCACCAGCGGCGTACTAGGCCCGTAACAACCCCTGTGACATGGCTACAGAGACTCTCAAGAATGGACACTGAGGCATTGTCTCAAAAAACCCTAAGAAACTCAGCCCGCACCACTAGGGCTCAAGGTCACTCTAATACTGACAGCGAGGCCTTGACTTCAAGACCCACTAGGACCGAAGCCGCAATGTCTGACGAAGAAGCCGCCGATCAAGCCTCTTCATACAACGCACCTCCCATTGACTCCCCAAAATCCAAGATCCAAGTGATCACGAGTTTCCCAAGAGACCCTCTTTGCACAAAACTTCCTAGATGGCCCTTCCTCACCTCCCTACCTAGGGCGCCCAAGGGAAAGAACCCTAGCAAAAAAGAGATTTCCACCAACTGCATGCTCATCAACTGCAGATTGGCGTCCATGCATGCAACCGAACTAGCAGAATCCATCCTCTCGCAGGACGTTGACATTGCGGTCATCATGGAGACTTGGCTCAATGAGTTTCCTCACCATCCTTAGACATGCTTGTGCCCCCAGGTTTTTCCATTATTAACAAAGACAGAAAAGACCAACCAGAGGGTGGGGTAGCTATCATTCATAAAGACAACATTGCCATCATGGATATCGACTCATGCAAGTACAACTCCTTTGAATGTCTTACTGCCAACATAAAGACCAAAGATAATGGACACTACTCTGCCACCTTCTCTATCACCCACCTGGCAACACCTCGGCATTCGGGGAACACTTATCAGACCTGATTGCTCACTGTGCATTCGGAGATGCCAACATCCTAATTCTTGGTGATCTTAACCTGCGGTGGAATGAAACAAGCAACCCGCTAATTCAAACTATACCCAATCTTTACTGTGACAATAATTTAGCCCAACATTGCACAGAGTAGACGCACTACAAAGGAGCTACCTTGGACGCCATCATCGCTCAACAAACGCAATTATGATCGAGCACATACTCCCCGTGGACTGGTCGGACCACCACATGATCTTATTTTTTATCAACCAACAAATTCTCTCTCAACCACCTATGCAGGACCCCCCCAAATGGGCCAGAAACCTCTCCCAGATTCCCATGACAGTCCTCGAAGACCAACGACCACCTCTCCACAACCGAACTCATTGCGTTTTACAACTCAAGTTTAATGGCTATGCTTGACCAACTAGCTCCTCGAAAGCTGAAAAAAAGCTGAGCCATTCCATCAAGGTCATGGTTCAACACTGACATCAATTCCGAAAGGAGAAAATTAAGAGCCAAATAAAGAAGCTGGAGGAAGAACCCTACCTTCACCCACCGCGAACAACTCAAAACAGCGTGTTGGAAATACAACATTCACATCAAAAACAAGAAACAAGAAGCGCAACAAATAGACCCAAAGAGCTCTATAGCATCATCAGGCAACAAACCTCCAAGCCTGTGCCTCCTCAATACAGGCGTCCAAAGAACTCTTCGCCAACTTCTTTAACGACAAGATTACGAAGATCGAACTCTCATTAGACACCATCAATACTCGCCCCACTAAGAGCAACACGTCCGGGGGGGTACGATATCGCTCCCTGCCCCTCTTCCAAATCTTGGCTAAGCTTACGCCCCATTCAGGAATCTGAGATAATCACGCTGATCTCCACCTCCAAACCCTCATCTCATGTCCTAGACCCCATTCCTCCCCTACTGACTAAAAAGCTGAAGCGCTCCGTAGCACCGCTTTGGTGCACGATAATAATAGCTCCATGAAAAATGGAGATGTCCAGACTGCCTTAAAGTAGGAAAAGTCACACCCTTGCTGAAAAAACCTGGCCTTAACATAACAGATTTGAATAACTTTAGACCTGTATCTAATCTTACCCTTCTGTCCAAAATCCTAGAAAGATGCGTACTCCAACAACTAACCCAACACCTGGACAACATCAACCTCCTGGACTCCCACGAATCTGGCTTCAGAAAAGGCTGTAGCACAGAAACCGCGATCCTCAACATCATAGACAATATCCACAAATCACTAGACTCTAACCAATGCAATCTCTTCATTTTCCTTGACCTATCGGCAGAATTTGATACGGTAGACTACAAACTCCTCATTAGGGCTCTCCAAGAAAGAGCTGGTCTTGGCGAGGTGGTCCTCCAATGGTTTTCCTCCTTCCTGTACAATCGTACTAAAAAAAAAAAAAAAACTTTGCTTCTGACATTCACCCTGTCAACAAGGGAGTCCCTCAAAGCTCAGTGCTCTCCCCGCAACTCTTTAACATCTACATGGAACCTCTCACCAAACTACTCAAAACAGCCAATATCCGTTATCATCTTTACGCAGACGATACCACCTACCTCAGAGACATTCAAAGACTCAATGACATTCTGAGAGATGTTCAACACTGGCTGTCCTGTAATCAACTTTTTTTTTTTAAACTTTATCAATTTTGTGAAAAGACATTGCAGAGCACAGCATAAAATGGCATTAGGCAGTAGGTGCGGTTCGACAACGACAGTTCAATTTAATCAGCAGTGTATAACAGTTCAGCACGACATTGACACAGTTCAACAGCAAATTTACAAATGTAATAACCCTTTCAACCTACACCCGTTGGCTCCTTGCCCTGTCCTTGTTGTGTAGTGGAAGGTTGTTGCTGTGCAGTCAGAAAAGTGGAGAATGGGCCCCAAATATCTCTGGGCCTGGAAGACGCCGGAACGGTATTGGCATGCATATCGCTTTTTGTTGAGCAAGTTGCCATGCTTTGCAGCCATCCCTTCGCCGTTGGAGCTCTCTTACCACCCAAACTATTGCAACTTCCCTTTAACTAAGAGTAATGAGATTGCAGCAAATTTACGAACCTTTAATGGGATTTGCACCACGTACCCTAATAACGCTCTCTGGCAACGGTTCCATCGGGATATGTATCATTGTACTAAGGAGTTTGTGAACGTCCACCCAGAAATCGTGGATCCGTGGGCAGCCCCAGGCCATATGTGCGAAGTCCGCCTGAGGTGCCTGGCAGCGCTGACATGTGTGCGGTATGGAGGGGTCTATCTTGTGTGTTCTAGCGGGTGTCAGAGTCTGCGTAGGAATTTAAAATGCAGAAGCCTGTGTTTGCTATTTAACAACACCGTCTCAGTAACCCTGCAGCATGCCAACCATTGCTTGTCAGTAATAGAAGTGCCCAGATCAGACTCCCAGGCAGAGTGGACCCTCGTGTCGTCTAGTGGCATCACAGCAGAGCAGGCCTTATAAAGCTGTGATATGAGGTACAGTCCCTTTTCGCTAGTTATCACCAATGTTAAAGGGGGAAAGGAAGGTGGTTCCAGCGGGTACTCTGAGAACTTGTCACGCATCGCTGATCGCAGTCTGGCCAGTACAAACCTGTCCATAAACGTAGCCTCGGAAAGATCGGGCATCTCCTCTAAATCAAAGATATGACCGGTGGGAAAGAGTTCTCCCATTGTGTGAAAGTTAAATTTGGAAACAAAATGAGCAAAAGTAAGCAAAGCCTACCTGCAGGATGCACTGTGCCTAGAGAAATCCTTTCTTAGTCTTTTAAACCAATTAAAGAAAGATAGAAAAATACTAGATAATCTCTTAACTGATCAAAATGCTTTCATATTTATTTGCTTGAAATCCAGTTTTTCAAAAATGCTTCAGGTTTGAACATCAGTTTTTGTCTTGATACTTAAATGCTCTCAATATATACATATAACAGTATCTTGCTACCGTATATTTCATCATAAAATACTTCACAAAATCACATTACTGTCCTTATCATGTAATACATGGCATGTTACAATGCTAACAAAGCTTGCGAAGAAGCGTCGCCCAATGCATTTCGGGAAACCGAGTTCCCTTCTTCAGGGGCGAATACCTGGAAAAAACATAAATACATAAAGTGACTGTAGTGTCCTAAATACTATTTAACATGGTAGATACACATTAGGGGATCAAAAACACTTGTAAATGATAACAACCTCTGAAAGGTGATAGAACCTCTATTCGAATGCAAAGTACACTCCTCAGTCAGTGGTGATATTAATAGTTATTAATTTTTTTTTATATATGGTTAGAAAATATGCCCTAGTTAACAAACACGTTAAACCTACTTCTTCCCCAGATACTCATGAAACTACCCTCTTTCACATATACTTGTATACGATAGGAGGAGAATATGTCTGAAAAAACATAAATACCATCTCATATATAGTAGCGTACCTGTGGTGACAATCCTTAAAGCAGGGTACACTCTGTAATCAGTGCTAGTGATAATACGAATCAAAGGTAAACGGAATGCTAAGTACGAAAACCGCATCCATCATTAAATCCTTCTAACGCGGTTAGGGCATGGCCTACCTTGTATGACAGGGATTAGTTGGAATGTCAGTGAACGGCAGTAAACAGATGCTTACGGGAAGGAAAAATCCACTAAAATAAACGGAAAAACGGTCAGAAGTGTATGCAAAAGATGGCTGGTGTTGCTCAATGAATCGTATGATGCATGCTGCGTACCTTACTACTACTTCCAAGCGTTAACTTCTTCTCTGCGAGTAGTGTATGCAGTAACATAACGAGATCTATAAAACATCAAGGGGATACCAAAAATGTAACCCAGTTTGTCGTTACTGCAACACGGGTATTATCCAATACTTTAGCATGCTTAACATCAATTGCTCTGCATTAAATAAACAGAAGTTCAAACGTGAGAAATATAGGGTAACGCAAGTCTAACAACAAAACCTTAAAGGTGTCAAGAGTACCTGAATATATGTTCGAGCTGTTCCGAAGTGATAATATGGTGTAACAGCTTACATGCTTTCTAAAACGGCAAAACACAAGAAAAACTCAGATGAGAAATCAAAGACGGCTTACTGCCGTCGTATGAAGGGCAATATAGATAACTATACGAAAGAGTTCTTACCGACTGCTAACTAAGGCTGCATGCCGCTGTGGCGAGCGACGAGAATGAGTAAATAGCGCGAAAGGATACCATACAGACTTTAAATAGTGCCACTCGAACTAGCTCAAAGCAAGCATTGTGGGATATGTAGTGTATTCTAGTTATCTTGCCCATATTCTGGAAGGACCGTCCACGATCAGAATGTAAAATAATATGACTATCACTTCACAACGTAAGGACCGTTTGCATAGCCTATTGCATGCAAAAAACCTGTCTAAACCCGAACCATCCGGCATACCTCAATCCTATAGTAGCGTCACCTCAAAGGGAAAAAGAATAGAAAGAGAGACGTACGGTGCATGGGAATGCCACATATGATAGATGATTATCAAGGTAACAGGGTTTCCCCTAAACTTATATTCAAAACCTCAAGAAGGCTGATAGCCCTTTGGATATTTAGAATTGGAATAATATGGTGTCACGCCTGTGGAAAAAATCACTCATGCGCTATGAGTCTAAACCACCACAATAATTATAAACTTCTTCAGACAAGTGTGAAAAAACACGGGATGCTGAATGAAAACGCGGTAATCTGCTTACACTCTACCTGGAGTAGTCACAATCTGCTGAGATATGTTACTTAACAATTACACCTCTACATAAATTCCAATAATGTATTACATTGGGAATACCACACGCTATGGTAGGGTTTCCACTGTATTACCCATACAATGACTTGACGTGTACAGAAATAAAGCTGTATCATCATATTAAAGAATGTACCCATATGAGACGTTACATGGTGCGTTCCCTCTACTTACGGTAGTCACAATCTAATAATTGGCAATGAATGATACGTAATACAAGCAAGAAATTCATCTAAGTATACTATAATTGTAAACATAACCCATAGCTCGTAGCTTATCTGAAATCCACAAATATGACCGGAGAAGGTTGATATTGTATGTAATAACCTGAATGTAAGACTACTACTCTGTGAATAATGTTCTTATGATTATCAAAAATAATATACTGACAGTTAATAATGTAGGAGATACGTGTAAGTTCAGAAGGTCATGTTATGGTAATAAAGAAAAAAGAAGAAAATAATGCCCCTGTTTCCGGATCTATAAGAAACAACTGTAATCAATTCTGTCATTAAGACAATTCGGTATCAGCGTGCATAGATGTTCAATCCAAAACAGTTCCCTCTGGAGAAGTTTAGCATTATTGTCACAGCCTTCTTGTTTGGTCACGACTTCGATGATCTGTGCTCTAAGTTGAGCAATATTGTGTTTTGCTTCAATCCAGTGGATGGCAACGGATGTTGTTCTGCTTTGACATCTAAAATTACTTTTGTGGGGGGGCGTGGCCAAGATGTCGGAGTGAGCAGACGCTTCTCCCCGGAGCTCCTCCGTCCCGACTGGGCCCAAGCCTAAACTACAGCGTTCTCCCCCCGCTACAGTGCGGCGGGAAGGGGAGAAACCAGAGACTCGGACCGGGGCTGCCATACTGCCCGACGGGTCCTCCGGTGCACTTGTGGCGAGGAGGGGTGGAGGCGACTGCGGTGCCCCATTGATGCAGCCGGAGCGGAGAGCGGTGTGCATAGAGGACCCCCCGAGGTGAGCGGTGACTGCAGCCTGCCGGAGCCCACGCCCGACAACCGGGTGAGAAGCGGAGGGCGGTTCCGGCCCTACGGCGCTGAACGGTCCCGTGCTACAGCGGGGGCCAGTGTGGGAAGGCCCCGCGGCGGTGAGGACAGCCGTCCGGGCTGCGGAACTCGAGGCTGCGGCCTACGTGGGCGGAGCCTCTGCTGGCGGGCGCCGAGTCGCCCTGTACAGACCCACCCGGGGCACTTCCCCCCCGCCACCTCATCTCCCTTCATCGGCTTGGACTCCGGGTCCCTCGCAGGAGCAGTGGCAGCGCGAGGCCCCGGTCTATTTGGAACGGCCCGGTGGGGAGGCCGGCCTAGAGGCGCGTAGTCGCCATCTTGCTCTCCCAGGCCCGGGTCTGGAGAACTCTTAGCGACGCTGCGGCCCGACTTGACCAGACTGGCACACACCGCGGCCCCGAGGCGGAAGCTTGCGACCCCGTCCCTGGACCCAGCAGAGGGGCAGCTATACGCCCACGTGCACAAAGACGACTATTGGTTGCCTGGGCCTGTGGCACTGGATGTTGGTCTCTCTGGAGAGCCCTGGCTGCACTGGAAGGTAACCTCTGCGACGCAGCATTGGAGGTGAGGAGGCTTGCTTCATTCCCGGGGGTAGGCGGGGTGCAGGCGCCTGAGGAGCCAGTGCGGCAGGGGTGCCCCCAGTCACCGACTATAGCCTCACCGTCCCTGCCCCTGCACTCATATTCCCAGCCCACGGATTGCCGCAGACACCGCAGATAGGACGCGAGGCATACCGCCGTTGCTGGGGCCACGCCGCCTGCACGCGCTGTCCGGCCTGAAGAGCAGCTAGAGACCTGTGGAGCAGAGGCCTAATCTGCTTAGCCACGCGGCCCCGCGACTGCCGCAAGCACTCCGAGCCGGAGCGCCGCGGCTGTGGTTGGCCCCCCGCGTAGCGGGAGCTCCCCTCGGGATGGCTGCCCAGAGGGGGGGAAGAAGGGCGAGCGGACCCTACCAGAGATGCTGCACAAGACTCAGTCGAAGGCAGACAAAGGGCATCCATCGCCGGGCCCGTCGAAGGCCCAGCAGGAGGCCAACACAGGTGAAATACCAATAACCCGTTCCTTCCTAGAAAGCCTCTTCAACTCCCTTAGAGAAGATTGCCATACCCTGAAGCAGGAGGTGGCGGGCGAGGTCCGAGAGGTGCGGAGGGAAGTGGACAGCCTTGGAGAGAGAGTGGCCGCTATGGAGGGAGCAGACACCGCCAGAGATTAGGAGATAGTGCAGCTACAGCAGGAAGTGATACGCCTGAAGGATCAGCAGCTGGACCTCCAAGCCCACGCGGAGGACCTGGAAAACAGGTCCCGCCGGAACAACATTCGGGTCCGAGGCGTACCATCCAAAGAAGAGGGCACTGATGTTGCGGGCTACCTGCAGGACCTGTTCCGTAGCATCCTGGGCAAACCTGCTGACTTCCAGATTCGAATCAACAGGGCCCACAGAGTAGGACTCCCGAGACGGGCGTAGGCCCCACCGCCGGACATACTGGCCTACCTTCCGGATCATCCGCTCAAGGAACGCATTCTCAGCGAAGCCGGGAAGCAGCAGCCTCTACAGTTCCGAGGACACCCGGTGGCCCTGTACCAAGACCTGTCCGCCATAACGCTCCAAAAGCGTAAGTCCTTTAAGATTGCCACGGACTTCCTGAGGGAACACGAGACACCGTATGCCTGGGGTCATCCCTTTCGTATCATCTTCAGGTGGAACGGGACCCTGCACCAACTTCGCTCCCTCCAGGACACCTGTGGGGTGTTGGGGATTATGGCTACGGACAAAAGCGCATCCACTCCGCGGCGGCGACGGCCCACCAGGGATGGCTGGCAGCAGGTCTCGTGACGCCTATCATCGGGGTCCAGTGCGCGGCCTGATACGCAAACCATCAGAGCAGACATGGTCAACGCGGTGCAGGAGGTGGCCCGGGACACCGCACCGACAGCCTGAGTGGCACTCAGGGGGAGAACACTTCCGCAACCATCATTTTGCAGGTTTGGGGCTCTGGGGGGAGGGGCGAAGGGAAGAGGCCTGGTGGCTGGACATCCACTCAGGTAACCTTCCATAGACTTGTTCCTCATTGGGACTGGACTTGGACACTGATGTGCATGGGGGCGGGTATGGGGGTGTTTCTTTGGGAGTCCCTTGTTGGGGTTAGGGGGGGACCCGGGTGGGGCTGGGGGAAGGGGTCGGTCGAGAGTTGAAGAGGGGAGGGGGGAAGATGTTGGGGAGTTTTTTGGGGAGTTCCTAGTTGGGGTTAGGGGGGGACCCGGGTGGGGCGGGGTGAGGGGTTGGTAGGAGTTGGAGAGGGGGAGAGGTGGGGGTGGGGAGAGCGGGTGGGGGTCCTCCTTGTCCACGAGTACTGAGCGGGGTTGTTCTACCCTTCTCACCTACACGACACGAGCGCATCACGCAGATGCTTCACCTGAAGGCTTGACATGACACGCCCACTGACTATTCTCTCTCTCAATGTGAGAGGACTGAATAACCCAGTCAAACGCAAAGCGACCATCTCTCTCCTGGAGCACTCGGGGGCAGACATCTGCCTTCTACAGGAGACACACCACAGACTTAAATCACGCTCCTTCCCATGGCAATTTTTCTCCTCTGCACACAAGAAAGTGGCTGGGTAGCGATCCTGGTGGCCAAGTCCTTTGGGGGGACGGGTCCTACAAAAGGAAGCAGAGATCAAAGGCAGGCTACTGGCACACCGCTTCCTCATTGCAGGGCAAACACTACTGATAGGCTCCATATACGCACCTAACGACGGACAGGAGGCATTCTTACACAAGGCCTTAGAGACGGTCACGGCCAACACGCATCCACACTTATTACTGGGAGGCGACCTTAACCTAGTATTTCACAACACAGGGGACCGATCGGGCCAGCGCTCTGGCCAGGTGGGGGCGCTCTCGTCGGCGGGTCACTCTCACCTTGCAGACCTAGGCCTAATCGACTTGTGGCGGCATGCACATCCACAGGCCACAGCGTATTCTCACTACTCAGCGGCTCACAAAACATACGCAAGGCTCGACTACCTTTTGTGCTCCTCTCATTTAGCGTCTTGCGCACGAGACGTCGAGATACACCCCGCCTCTCTGTCAGACCATTATCTGGTGGTAGCGTCCTTTCTGATGCCAACCACACCTGGACCACAGCGGCATTGGCGACTGCACGATGGCCTACTGCAGAGTCCGGCCGTACTCGAACGAATCAAGACTGCCCTCAGCCAATTCCTAGCCCACAACGCTAACGAGGACACCACTAAAGCCACCCAATGGGCAACACTCAAGGCAGTCCTCCGGGGCAAATTCATCTCACTGGCTGCGGCCAACAACAAGGAGCGCGCACAGAAAAGGGCCGAGATCACCCAACGCGTGGCAGAGCTGGAACAAATGCATCAGCGCACGGGGGCGGCCCGAGCGTGGCGTCAACTATGCGCAGAACGAAAGATGCTTGCAGCTTTGCACCAAGACGTGGCTGAATACGCCGCTTTGCGGCTGCGCCATGCGGACTACACTAGGGGGGATCGCTGCGGAAGACTACTGGCGAGCAAGCTGCGGGAGCAGCAATAGCGACAACACGTCCGGACCCTCCAGCTTGGCTACGGTGACCCGATCACAGAGGACGCGGCTATTGCCGCTGCATTCGGGGACTTTTATGCGGACCTCTATGCGGCAGACCAGCTGGACCTGCAGGCGGGCAGCGACTACCTGCAGGGAGCGACCCTCCCCTCCTTGAACGAGGCACAAGCGGAGTTTCTTGACCGCCCTATAGGCCTGGAGGAAGTGATATTGGCGATATCCCGCCTCAAACTGGGTAAGTCCCCGGGGCCGGACGGCTATTCGGCGGCCTTCTATAAGACGTTCTGCCCGCAATTAGCCCCCCTGCTACGCGACCTCTTGAACACCTTCGATCAACCCGGTGCTGTACCACCAGACCTCCTAGAGGCCGCGATATCGGTGATACCCAAGGCAGGTTGGGATCCCACCCGGTGCGGTTCATACAGGCCAATATCCTTGTTAAATATAGATCTCAAGCTGTATACGGGAATCATCGCGAGCAGACTCGCCCCATATATGCAGCAATTGGTGGAACCCGATCAAGCCGGGTTTATCCCGCAGCGGCAAACCAGTGATAATACTAGACGTGTTCTTCACTTGATAGAGGCTGGGTCTCGAACGAGACCAGGCTGTATGCTCCTTACCAACGATGCTGAGAAAGCATTCGATCGCGTGCACTGGCCGTACCTGGACTTGGCACTGCAGAAGTTCGGCATGGGTGAGACTCTCCGCAACCGTATCTTTAACTGTTATCGGCAGCCGACCGCGACGGTCAGAGTCAACGGCCATACCTCTCCACGGTTCTCAGTTGGCCGTGGGACCAGACAGGGCTGCCCGCTCTCCCCCCTACTGTTCACGTTATATATGGAACCGCTAGCGCAACGTATAAGACAGCACAACCTCATTGAGGGCGTCCCGTTCGGCGGTGACACGCATAAAGTCAGTCTATACGCAGACGACAGCTTACTCTCTTTGATGACACCGATGCAGTCCCTTCCGGCGCTCTTCGTGGAGCTTCATACCTTTGGGCTGGCCTCGGGCTTCAAGGTCAATGTGGGGAAGTCAGAGGCCCTTAACATATCCCTACCGCCAGACGTACTGACGGAAGCCAAGGCTGAATTTGACTTACAATGGTCTGACTCTCCCATTCCGTATCTGGGGGTCCTGCTGGCGCCGACTGTGCGGGCTACGGCAGACGCCAACTACACGAGGCTCAGCTCGCGTCTTAACGAGGAACTTAGGAGATGGAAACACCTCACGCTCTCCTGGCTGCCGCAGATTCTTTATGTCTTCCAAACTCTTCCCCTGCGCCCGCCAGCGGGATGGCTCCAAAAAACGCAGTCAGACTTGGCTCGCTATATTTAGAATGGCCACCGCCCACGCTTTAAACATTTGATTGCTACACTCCCTCCTGCGCATGGCGGAGTAGGAATACCTGATCTCACTATATTTTCAGGCTGCCCAGCTACGCACGCTTGTGGAGTGGAACCAACTAGAGTCCTGTAAACACTGGCTCTTCCAAGACCAAGCGGTGGCAGGCCGGCCGCTTCAGGGCGTCCCATTCTTACCGCGCAGCCACAGGCCACCCAATCTCTATGCGTCGCAGATCACGTGCACGGTCCTGAACACATGGGACAGTGCAGCAGTACGGCGGGGTCTCTCTTCATTTCCCTCCCCAATGACACCGATCTTTGGCAATCCAGACTTTTCCCCCGGTCTCGACCCTCAGGCGTTTGTGATTTGGAGGACGACGCCCTGCAGAGCGGTGGGTCACATGTTTGACCTTAACGGTATCCTTCCCTTCCATAAGGTGAAAGAGGATTACGGCATACCGGAGGCGGACCGCCTGCCCTACCTGCAGGTCCGTCACTGGGTCCTACACCCGTCAATTAAACCTGGCGCACAGCGAACCCTCACACCGTACGAAAAATGGCTGCTGACGCGTACTTCTGACAAAACGCTGCTCTCTGACCTGTACCAGCACCTACTTCTCACCAACATCCATTCATACAATGCTGGGAGGGCCCGATGGGAGAGAGATCTGGGGAGAGAGCTCACACACAAGGAGTGGGAGGGCATATACCACAGAGCCAGACACTTAGCCTACCACATGGGCCTTACCGAAACATTGACCAAAGTGGCCACTTATTGGTATCACACGCCTGAACGCCTCCACCGCTGGGACCCCCGAGTTAGCGACCGCTGCTGGAGAGAGTGTGGGGGCTCGGCACACTAGAACACCTACTGTGGGGCTGTGAACACTTACAACCTTACTGGACCTCAATCTTAGACTTAATAGACATGCACCTAGACACACAACTTCCCCGATTCCCCGCCTATGTGCTGCTTGGCCTCCCTAACTCCTTGATGTACCCCCTGAAGTCCATGAGGGGGAGACTTATAGCGATTGCATTGGGGGCTGCGATACAGAACATTGTGGCACATTGGAGGGATACTCAACCCCCTCTGCAGCTTGGGTGGTTACATAGGCTTTGGATGGTACTAGGTATGGAGAAATTATCGTTGGCAAAGGCAGGGAAAAGTGCAGAGTTTGCGGAACTCTGGCGGCCGTTCTTGTCCCTACTCACAGAGGAGTTCAGGGAGCTGAGCTGCCCCCGCTACCTGCGACTGCTGCGACTTGCAGATACCCCACTGGCAGACCCTAAAACACAGTCACATAGGACGAAAGCCCGGAAGTGAGATACCTTCCAAGAAACCCTTGAGGTGATGCTAGCCTCCTGCTGTTTCTTACTCGATGGACAAGGAGGGGGTGGGGCGGGTGGTGTGGGGAGGGGGACTTGTTGGGGTTGTTTTCCTTTGGTTTATGACATAATGCATCCAAAGATGGCTCCTGACCCTTTATTACGCGGCCGGCCCGGTTGGGTTGTAGGCGGCGTGCTGTGTATAACGCAAATGTAAGGAGCCCGTTACAGACCTGCCTACATACCGGTATTATCATTGATGGGCCCATGCCACTTCAAACGCGACTGTACCGCTTGTGATGTCTTTTTTTTTCCTTTTTTGGTTTCTCTTAAATAAAAAGATTTAATACTAAAATTACTTTTGTGCTCAGAGAGCCTGGTCTTCAATTTACGTTCAGTTGTGCCTACATACAACTTGCCGCACGGGCATTTTAGACAGTAAACAATGTTTGTGGTATTACAATCGCCAGAATGGCGTAACTGTATTTTTTTGCCAGATGTGGGATGTACAATGCTATTATATTATTACAGTGACTGTGGGGTTCTCATGATATCCATCAGATTTCTACCCCTAGTGTAAGCAAAAATAGGTTTCTCTAGAAAGATCCCTTTAAAGACACTTTCAGTTTGTAATAGTTCCCATCTCTTCAAGATGATTTTTTTAATTCTACTGGAGGCAGTAGAATATTTTGACACAGATGCGATACCTTGTTTCTGTAATCTAGGCATAGGATTCAGTAAAGTTTGTCTATCCACAATCGCCATCAATGGTTTGGTCCAATATCTCGGGAGGATACCCTCTCTGTTCAAACCTCGTCCGGTGCAATTGAACCTGAGTGTTAAATGTCTTGGGGTTAGCACATATCCTTTTGATTCTTAACAAGTGTGAATATGGCAAATTAGTGATGAGGCTTTTAGGATGAAAGCTAGTAAATAATTGAGTACTGTTCCGATCTGTAGGTTTCGTGAAGATGTCTGTGGAAAGTATACGATTCTGTTCATCTTTTTTGATCTTCACATCCAGGTAATTTACCTCACTGTTACTCATAGTGTATGTAAACTGGATCCTAGGATTCTTATCGTTAAGTTGTGATATCAGCCTTTGCAGTTCTACTCGCTCTTTGTTCCATATCAGAAATATATTGTCGATATACCGACTGTATTGGACGAGACCTGACTGCCACGCCCGGTCGGTTAAGATGTAGTTTTCCTCAAATTTGGACATAAATATGTTTGCATATGCTGGTGCCCCAGAAAATTCCATGCTTGTGCCGGTCATTTGTCCATAGTATGTATCCTTCCATTTAAAATAGCTGTTTTTAAGACAGAAATGTAACAGTTTCAAGAGAAATACACTTTTGTCTTCAGGGAGATCTAGTTGGAGTAGTGCCCATTCTGTGGCTTCCATACCTTTTTCATGATTAATCGACGTATATAATGCAGTAACGTCAATTGTGCACAGAATCCAATCTTGACTGTACATATCTTGTATTGTCTCTATTTTATTGAGGAAATTTGGTACATATATTGTGGACTAGTTTTTCGGCGGTGATGGGTAATAATTGAGCATTCCGTAGAGGGAGGGAAGAAGAATTTAACACCATGGATGCTGCAGATATTCCTCTGCTGTGCTGGACCGTAATGTGAATGGGTGTGGTCATGACGAGCTCAGCTCGTCATGAGCACACGAGAGGTGTACCTCATGACGAGTTGAGCTCGAAGGGGTTAAAGTATTCATGTGGGTAAGTCTACTGAGCTTTAGCCATGCCCAGTTGGTGGTGTATACTGGTTGTATGATTTTGGGATCTCGGGGAATGCCTGAGGGAAGAACCGAGGCAAGCACATGAGGGAGAGCAAAGTCAGCTTCAGGGCGAAGATAGGTAATTCTGGCATCGGGGTGATACCAGGCATGTGCAAAGCTAGCCTGTGCAGTCAAATAGTATAAGTTCAAATCAGGTACTCCATACCCATCCCGCTCATAAGGAAGCGTCATCACTCGCCATTGCACCCTGGGCCTCCTGCTTCCCCACACTAGCTTGATCAGTAAGGACCGCAGAGCGCTGAAAAAATTCTTGGTTAGGGGAATTGGGATGTTCTGAAATAAATACAGAAATTTGGGGAGAACTACCATTTTTATTAAAGCTACGCGTCCCACCATGGAGAGTGGAAGTTTAAGCCAGGAGTCTATTCGTGTCTCTAATTGGGAGATTGCTACCCCGTAGTTGCGGCGCACTACCTGCTCGGTATCTCGATGTATGTGAACTCCTAAGTATTTCACTGAGTCAGCGCACCAATCTAAGGGGAATTCCGAAGTCCAACGAGACGTTCCTGCAGTAAGCGGGAAGAATATTGACCGACACCAGTTGATTTGTAGGCCGGAAAAACTGCCAAATCTGAGGATCTCTCTAAGTAACGGGTCGAGATTCGTTTGGGGATCATAAAACAAACAAAATTGTGTCATCTGCATATAATGAAACTAATAAAGGGCCTGTCCTAAATACTAAGCCCCTGTGGAGATGTTTTCTTGGAAGTGTCGAATCAGTGGGTCCATTGCTAAAATAAAGAATAGGGGGGAAAGGGGGCATCCCTGGCGTGTTCCGCGTGACATGTCGAAAGGGGCAGAGAGTGTCCCGTTTAAGCGGAGCCTGGCTGTAAGACCCGTGTAGAGCAGGGCCGTAGTTGCTATAAAACCCTGGGGCATACCCATGCGCTGCATCACGGAGAGGAAAAAAGGCCATTCTAGGGAATCAAAAGCTTTCTCGGTATCTAATAAAATCGCCGCTGCAGGCGTCTCCGGGTCTAATCTGTGTAGGGTGTTAAATAAGGTTCAAAGCAGTGGACCGGTGTGGAACGAATCCCGATTGGGCTGGGGAAATTATAGATTCCATGAGGAGGGAGAGGTGACACGCCAATGCTTTCGCTAGGATCTTATAATTACATTTTGTAGTGATAGTGGTCTATAAGAGCCATGTTGGAGGGGATCTTTGCTGGGTTTTGGGAGCAATATTATTACAGCCTCTCTTAGAGTAGGGGGAAGCTGCTGGGTCTCCAGGGCCTCTGCATAGACATCTAATAAGTGTGGGATCAATAAGTCCTTGTATGCTTTATAAAATTCGGGTGTGAAGCCATCTAACCCAGGGGCTGTGGATGTGTTCAATGCATCAATGGCCTCATGTATGCTGTCTGCAGTTATGGGTTCCGCTAAAAAATCTTGCATAAATGTTTCTAGGTAAACTAATGCTATTTCTGATAGGTATTCTTCCTGTTCTGAGCGGTCAATTCCCAGCCTGGTAGCGTAGAGTGTTTTGTAATAGGACAGGAATTCCGTGATGAATGTTTTCGCATATGGAGGTCGAAACATTTGTGCGAAGATTCTGCCGGGACGATCCCCCTCACCATAGACTTTGGCATTGTGGTATTTACCCATGTATTAAAATGTCCTTGTCTGCTGCTTCCCTATACCGCAGGAGCAGTATCGCCCTTTTGACTTCATAGTCGGGATCATAGTCGGGATCCGCAGTCACTCTTTGTGAAGCGTCTAGCCCAGTCAGGTCTGTTTCTGAACTGGAAAGTGTGTGTCTTAAATCTCTAAGTGTCCCAGCACTCTTCGAGATACAGACGCCTCTCATGTAGGCCTTAAAGCCCTCCCATAATACCGCCTCAGAGTCCACCGAGCCTGTATTTATAACGAAGTATTCTTCAGTGGCCCCATAGAGTTCCTCCCTGAATTGCTTGTCTTCTAATGCACGTGTCGGGAACCTCCATTGTCGTTCATACCCTTTCGGGCGGGGGACATGCAGCCCTAACAGCACTGGAGAATGGTCGGAGTAAGATCTGGGTAACGTGCATATGTTGTGGAACCATCAGAAAAACTCAGCCGAGGCTAAACAGTAATCAAGTCGCGTCCAAGTGTTACTCGCACCCGTATAGTGAGTGTATGTAGTGTGCTTCGGGTCACGTATCTGTCCCAGGTCCATTAGGGAGAGGCGGTCGCACTAGGGATGCAGGGCCTTGCGTGCTTTAGGTTTCGGGTCAGGGGCTTTTGATGTACTGTTGAGGAGAGGGTTAAAGGTAACATTGAAATCCCCTCCCAGCAATAGGGATACAGGACCCAGGTGCAATAGCTTTGCATATAGGTTATGGAAGAAATCAGGGGAGTCAGTGTTGGGGCCATAGATACAACCTATCGCAATCATGTAATAATAAAGAGTGCCCACTACAAGAAAAAATCTACCAAAGTCGTCATATACAACAGAATGGCATTTGAAGGGGAGTCGCTTAAGAACCAGGATGGCAGTACCTCTTGCGTAGTTACTGTAATTAGTGAAGAAGCAGTGCGGGCCCCATGAGGCTGCAAACCGGGACCGGTCCGCGGGGGGAGGTGAGTCTCTTGTATCAGTGCAATGTCCACCTTGTGTCGATTCAGATAATGTAAAACTTGCCGTCGGTTCCGGGTGTCGTTCAGGCCCCTAACATTCCATGTAGCCAGGGTAATGGTGGAAGGGCCAGCGTTGTGTCCTATGTGTGCCATAACTGCGTGATTCTTGCCATGAGTAAGAACAGCCTACGTCCGCACCCTGCCAATGTGTCCATGGTCGTACAAAACTTAAACTTAGTGCAATGCAAACAGAACAGTACCCATCCCACCTCCCCCCACCCAGCCTTCCCGCCCCTTTGGAAAGGCAATATCCATTTGCCAACAATAACCCACAGTACCAAAAACAGACGATATGTGTGTTTAACTAAGCCAGTGGGGTACATGATAATACAATAAGCACAAATCCGGGGGTGTACACCAAATAGGGGGACGTTCGCTGTCCAGCAGTTAAGTAACCAAGAACAAATAATGACAGTGCATCATAAAACACTATTAAGGACCGCCTATGGCGATAATGTCTCAAAGGATATGTGTTCAACTGGGGTCGGACATGGAAAACAGATCCGCACTGGCAGCCGATCCAGTCAGTGGGGGGAGGAGATGACAGAGTCAGGCGAGCCTTTGTCTTTGCGTTTGTAAGTGTGGCAGAATTCCTGCGCCTCCGCCGGGTTTTCGAAGATACGGGAGCGGCCATTGATTTCCACGCGTAGCCTGGCAGGATATAGCATTCCATATTTCAGTCCCAAGTTCCTAAGGGCAGCTTTAACTCCCTGAAATTTCCTTCTTGTGTCTTGTACCATAGCGGTAAAGTCAGGGTACAAAGATAGTTTGGAGCCCTGCCAGTTGAATTCCCCTTTCTCTCTGGCCATCCGTAATGCAGTGTCCCTGACCCAGAAGTTAATTATCCTGGCAATAATGGGTCTTGGAGGGAGTCCGGGATTGGGCCTTGCCAAGCTGGGGGTGAATGCTTCTTTTCCAAAAAGGTCTAGCAGGATAGTTTCCACCAGATTATCCATGCGCCCCGACGCCGTGGATTCCGGTACGCCTACAAGGCGTATGTTGTTGCGGCAGCTCCTGGCTTCCAAATCGTCGTTCTTTATTGCCACTTCTTTCAGTATTCTCTCCATCCAGTCGACTCTCTTCAGGGATTGAGCCATGCCGTCCTCCAGATCAGATGTTCTAGATTCCACCACGTGTAGGCGCCGGTTGTGCACTTGGAGTTGGGCCCCAAATCAGCCATGTGTTTGTCAAGGGTGGCAAAACGGACATCCAGTGCCTTGAACCCTGCACGCATTCCCAGTAACAGGGGGCCCAGCTGTCCCGTATCCTCCATGGACGTGAAGGGGATTTGGCCGCCTATCGCCATGGTGGATGGTGGGCCCTTACTTGCGTCCGCCGGCTTCTCAAAAGAGAGCTGGGCTTGTTTCAAGTCTTTGTGGCCCATGCAGCGTCAGCCAGCCGCGGGGTATGCCGGGTGGATGAGGAGCCAGAGAACGTGTATCAATGAGCCCCAGTATTATGTTATTCCTAAAATCCGGGACAGACAGAAAATCACCTGGGTAGAGTCCACGTGTCAACAATAAGTGACAGCGGTGTGGAGATGGGGGTATCGCAAGTGGCAATTTCAATGGGGGCCCCTGTTGGCTGCGAACCGGCCTCTCGGCAGTCTGCGCTATAGAGGTGGTGGTGTGCTGGCAGTAAACGGGGGTCCATTCACAGGGGGCAGAGAACCCAAGCTGGAAGGCCCAGGCAGCAGCAGGGCCGGCGTAGGGCAGAGGTAGCGAGGGAGCAGTCCCCGGGCGGTGATTATGGCCAGAGCGTTCAGGGGGAGGGGGTCAACACAGTCAGGTGTTGCCCATCACTGCCCGCCGTAATAGTGAAAGTGGAATGTTGTCAGTGCACTGGCTGCTCCCCAATCGCGGCCACAATGGTACTCAGGCCAGAGGCTGAGCCGACCCGTGGTGCGCTGGTTTCCGCCCGAGCTGCCCACTCTCCTCACCGTTAGGAGGATGTATGTCTCCGGTTGCTTCAGGGCTGTGCCGCTATGCCCGCATCTCAGGTCGTGGAGCCAGTAGCCAGGGGAGACGCCGGGATCGTCGGATGGCCGCCATCTTGATTTCCTCGTTCTCATATCTCCCCGGCCACCGCACTCGATTCCGAGCTGTAGACGGGTTAAATCTCCGGTCGGGAAGGCATCATAGGGTGCTGTAGGGTTCCGACACCCCGTGTAGGATTTTGGGCCGCCGGCGTGTCCTGCAAGTGTCAGAAGGGCTACATAGCTCCGGACAGCATTAGCTCTCGCTTGCCGGCTAAACCACGCCCCCGTCATGTAATCACCTTAAACTAAACCCCGACAAAACTGAGATACTCCTCATCTCGAACAAGGAGGAGAACCCTCAAATTGCTGAATTGCTAAAGGCCGTTGATGTGCTCAACGGGAATCTCACCCTAGCTGACTCTGTCAAATCATTAGGCATCACGCTAGACCCGAAACTGTACATGACCAAACACAGCAAGAATTCGTCCAAGAGTGCTTTCCTTAACCTTTAACTACTGAACAAAATATAACCTTTCATTCCGTCCAGTGATCTTAAACAGGCCACTCAAACATTGGTTCTGTCAAGACAGGACTATGGGAACGCTGACCTCTCAGGAATTGCAAAGTCACATCTGGCTTCCATCAAAACAACTCTGAATGTGGCAGCCAGAATGGTCACCGGAATCATGAAATTCGACCACATTTCTCCTGCACTCAGAGAACTTAAGTGGCTCCCAGTCGAAATGCGGATTAGCTTCAGAACAGCCTGCCTCACTCATAAAGCCCTACATACCGGCTAACCCGAATATTTGGCGGCCAAACAAAAAAAAACTGGTCAGGTCAGGAACCTCATAAGCTCATACTCCCTCCTACTCATCCTGCCAAAAACTCAAAAACAAAAAACTGCAGCGCGATCCTTCGCCGGAAGCGCACCCAAAATCTGGAACTCTATTCCCCCTCACAACAGAACCATTCCCTCGTTTGTCAAATTCAAAAGCCAACTCAAAATCCTATTCCTCAACCGCTCCCTAGGGAGTCGACAGGATCAATTGGAGCGGGGTAGCAGACACCTCGCACTGCTCCAATGCCATCTCCCCAAGGCTATGAAGCAGATCCCCCAACCAACGTCCTGCAATGTTATTGTATCATTCTTTTGTTTTGTTTGTTGTAAATCTCTGCAATGTATCTGCTGTAAAGCACTCCGATACCCTTGGATCAGGCCAGCGCTATATAAAACATCTTAAATAAATAAAAAAAATAAAGAAGGACCCCTCTGGCATGGGAAGTGTAGTCTGCAGAGTAACATATCCCCTGTAATTTACGATGTACTTCCCCTCTGCTATCCGGGGTAAGTGTGTCTCCTAAAGGATTGCGACAACCACGGAGTGTCTCTTTAAGTAGGCACAAACTCTTCTAACCTTTCTGCTGTCATTTAGACCTCGCACATTCCAGGTCATGAGCTGTAAATGTAAACGTAGTAGTACTTGTATAGCGCACGAATCGACCCATGAGGGTATCTCGGCGCTTGTACGCATACCGCTGTGGAACCCTTCCTGGCTTTTCCCTGTGAAGTGACCACTCCTGGGCACACCCAAGGTGAAGCCAGGCATCCTAGCGTTGTTGGGGCCGTTGTGGAGATTAAGCAAGCTATTGCCCAGAGTTGCAGAGTGGGACCCATGATTAGTGTCAGGTTCGCAACCGGGACCCCCCACACCCCCCTACCTGACACCGGAGCCTGGCGACCGGCGTTCGCCACATCCCAGAACCTTCGCCTTGCGACCGGCGCTCGCCACAGCTCGCACCTGCGCCTTGCGACCGGAGGCACAGAGAACGGACAGCTTCAATGCCGCCAGGAACTACAGTACCCAGCAAGCAGTGCGCTGCGACGCGCACGAGTTGCAAACACGGCATAAATGGCCGCTGCCAGTGAGGAACAGCGTCGGATATTGATGGACGCTAGCAGAGACTCGGTTACAGCGTAAGAAGCGCACGGCCTGCGCTTGTCTCCCCTTCTCTTGATTGGACCCTTGGAACCTTAAGCTTTTCAGGACCCTTATCACACGCTACGCTCGTGAGCGTTTTGCCCTGCGTGGAGCACCCCAGTGTCTGCCTGACGATTGCCAAGGGGGTTGTAAGGAGTAGCCAGGACTGTTAGCTGCCCTACCCCGCAGATTACCCTAGAGACATTTGGAGGGGCTTCTCATTGGTGACATTAACCGAGGGCTTCCCCAAACCTGCAGCTTGACCCTAACCCTACCGCAGCAAGCGGGACTCGAGCAGCATTGTCGGCCGTTTCTTTGCACGGTGCCCTCCGTTGGTGAGCTACCGGGACGGGTGCTCTTGCGGAGGACGGTTGGTCCCTACGGTTCGCTCGGCATTGTCGGCCGAGGAGGGGTTCCGCGAAGAAGTGCTGTCCGTTAAAGGGTATCGTTGACTTTATATACACTTTTGTGGCTTTCTTTGCTTTATACTCTTTCTTGGATGTGCCATTAAACATCCTCCCATTTACTTACGTAAAGGTTGTCTGTGTGTTTTTGCGTTATACGCATAGTCTGGAAGCGCGTAAAGAGCTCATGCGAGTCTCTCTGTGTAGGTCCTCACCCGCATCAGATCGACCCTGAAGACCCAGAGGTTCACACAATATCGGACCTATAAACAATCATCTTCCTGGTCGGCTTGATAATGCAATGGCCACAATGGAGGACGTACTGGTGGCTTTGGCTGCGGTCAAAGCCGAATTGGACGCATATCGTCAAGAAACCGCGGATCTCAGGGCACGAATGGATGGGAGCCAAAGGAACGCGTTTGGTGCAGGGGCTGCACACACCACCACACCGACAGCGGTGGTAGTAGAAATGCCGGTTTCCATCCCGTTGGCAACGCCGGAGCGCTTTGCCGGGGACTCAAGCCAAGTACAGGTGTTTCTGACACAAGTGGCGTTACACTTCTTGTGCAAACCCAAGTCCTTCCCCACCAACCAAGCCAAGGTCGCATTCATGATCTCCTACTTGGCAGGAGATGCAGCTCAGTGGGCTGTGCCTTATGTGAGCAGAGACGACGCCCTACTGCGCGATTGGGAAGCGTTCCGGGAGGCGTTCATTAAAGTGTCTATCTACACGGCAGATAGGGCGTTCATTAAAGTGTCTATCTACACGGCAGATAGGGAACTATTGGAGCTACGACAGGGCAGCCAGGGTCTGTTACACTACCTAAACGCTTTCAGACGCCTGGTAGCGGAAACCAAAAGCCTGACTCCAAGAGGGCATCGATATTCCACCAAGGTCTAAGCGATGAGCTGAAAGACGTCATCGCACAAATAGACCCCCAGCCGGACACATGTGAGGGTCTGATCGGTCTGGCCTTATGGCTGGAACACCGGATGGGTGAGCGACGCGGCGTCCATAAAAAGGGGGACAAAACCCAGCTTGTGAGCAGCCATCTTGGGTCGTCCGAACCCTCTCCATCTCAGGGGCCCGAACAGATGGATATAGGAGCCATCAGAGCCAGTCTTACCGCCACGGAGAAGGAATCCCGTCGCAAACAAGGCCTTTGCCTGTACTGCGGGAAGAAAGGCCACTTCGTGCGCGAATGTCCGGCGAAACCTAAGGCCAGTAGATTCCGTTCTGGAAGGCTAGCCACAGCGGTGGTAGACCCACAGTCGGAAAACTAAAGGACTCCCGGAATAGAGAAGGGTCTTCCCGGAGTCGCAGCTACATCCCTTCACTGCTCAACACCGACCCACTGAACCAACAAAAAAATCTTCATCCACCTGAAACTGCTGGTGCAGAACGAATGGGTTTCGGCGGCGGCTATGATCGATTCAGGGGCCACGGGCCTGTTCATGGATACTGAGGAGGCACGTCGCCTAGGCATTTGCCTGTTACGGAAGGAAGTACCGGAAGACGTGTATGCCGTGGATGGGCGTAAACTGGTCTCAGGACCGATCGGCCAACACACTGGAGAGCTACAAGTCAGGTGCAATGGAAGACACCAAGAAATGGTAGACTTCTGTATCATACGAGCCCCACAGTACGGAGTCATCCTGGGCTTGCCCTGACTACAAAAACACAATCCATCGATAGACTGGATCACCAGAGAGGTCGTCCTGGATTCACCTTATTGTCTACGGCAGTGCTGGATGTTACTGAACATGGGACGGCCAACATAAGCTCCGTTCCAGGAAGTCGCCACGGCAGCAGAAAAGGCGGTGAGCCTTCCGGCAGAGTACCAAGTTTATCAAGGGGTATTCGATGAAGTCCAGGCCGAGGTGCTACCACCACATCGGCAGTACGATTGCCAAATCGACTTGGTACCTGGAGCGTGTGTACCTAGTGGGCATTTATACACTTTAACCGAAACCGAGAACCTCCACCTACGCTCATATTTGAACAAACTGCTGGAACTGGGGTTCATCAGGCCTTCCAAGTCTCCGGCGACATCCCCCCTCTTTTTCATCCCAAAGGCCAACGGGGAGCTACGCGCCTGTGTGGACTACAGGGCCCTCAACGCCATCACGGTCAAGAACCGTTATCCCCTTCCGCTCATCAACGTCCTGCTAGAGCAAGTAAAAACGGCTAGGATTTACACAAAGCTCGACCTCAAGGGAGCGTATCACCTGGTTCGCATGCGGACAGGGGATGAGTGGAAGACCGCATTCAAAACGAGATACGGTCTCTTCGAGTACCTGGTGATGCCCTTTGGGCTCTGTAACGCCCCTGCTGCGTTCCAGTACTTTTTGAACGATGTGCTGAGGAAGATATTGGACGTCTATGTAGTGGTGTACATCCTGATATATTCGGATACGGTGGAAGCCCACGTTGGACACGTGTCTACGGTCCTGAAGATCCTGCAAGAAAACCAGCTGTTCTGCAAACTCACCAAGTGCGATTTCCACGTCACAACGGTGGAGTTCTTGGGAGTGATGCTAAGCCCAGACGGACAGGAGATGGCGGAGAGGAAGGTCAAGGCGGTGAAGGACTGGCCGGCTCCGCAGTGTGTGAGGGATGTGCAGTGCTTCATCGGCTTTGCCAACTTTTACAGGAGATTCATCAAAGGTTTCTCTGGTCTCGTTGCCCCGATCACTCAGCTCCTACGTAAGGCACAGCCGTTTCTTTGGTCCTCTGATGCGCAAGCAGCCTTCCAGGAACTGAAGCGGGCTTTCATAACGGCTCCGATCCTCGCACACCCGGAACAGCCCTACATTGTGGAGGCGGACGCTTCGGCGGTGGCTGTAGGGGCCGTTCTGTCCCAGAGACACGCGTCTACAGGCGTGCTACACCCGGTGGCTTTCATGTCGCGAAAGCTGAATGATGCTGAGAGAAACTACCACATCGCTGAGAAGGAGCTCCTGGCCATAAAGGAGGCGTTCATGGAATGGAGGCATCTGTTGATGGGGGCGAGGCACGTGGTGACGGTGTTCACGGACCACCGCAACCTCCAATACATGACAGCAGCTAGACTCCTCACTCCCCGCCAGTTGCGGTGGATGCTGTTCTTCTCGGGGTTTCACTTCAGCATATCCTATAGACCGGGAGCGGAGAACAGGAAAGCAGACGCACTGTCGCGTCAATCAGACCGAGCAACACATCCCTCCTCGACGATCGGTCCCATCATTCACCCTGCCAAGGTGTTAGGGGCAATACAACCGGCCGCTTTTCTACGAGGAGTACAACGGGGAGTCCAGTCCTTTGCATGGAAGACCTGGCTGCGATGCCACAGGGATTGGCAGGTGAAGGATGGCATACCCCTCCAAGGACGACAGATGTTGGTTCCCACTCTGCGTCTGGGGAAGCTGGCTTTTCGCTGGTGTCACGATGCACCCAGTGCGGGTCATCCAGGGGTGGAAAAATCGATTGAATACCTCTCCAGGCACTTCTGGTGGCCTTCCTTACGAGCGGATGCTATGAAATGGGTGAAGGAATGTGACACATGTGCCTCTTTGAAATCCGATCATCGCCGCCCTCAGGGTCTGTTGCAACCACTTCCAACGCCCTCAAGGCCATGGGAGAACATTTTGTTGGACTTCATAGTGGGGCTACCGTTGGATCAAGGATGTACCGCGATCCTGGTAGTTGTGGACTACCTCACCAAGATGGGGCATTTCGTGGCTTGTAGGCAAGTGCCTTCTGCAGGACAACTGGCCAAGTTGCTATTGAAGCATGTGGTACGGCTGCACGGGCTGCCAAGCGTGATTGTATCCGACAGGGGTTCTCAATTCACGGCACAGTTCTGAAAGGCGTGGTGTTCTTCCCTCCACGTCCACACTGCGCTCTCCATAAGCTACCATCCACAGACGGACGGCCAAATGGAGCGTCTCAACCAGTCCCTTAAGCAATACCTGCGCTGTTTTGTGGACCAGGGCAAGGAGGAATGGGTTGATCTCTTGTGGCTTGCTGAAGTCGCGTACAACAACGCCTCGCACAGCTCAACAAAGGCATCCCCGTTCTATAGCAACTACGGACAGCATCCGCGGTTTCTGCCGTTCCTGCATCCGACACAAATCCACGGCCCACCGGAGGCATCCCGGAGGGTGGCTCACATGAAAGGCACTCTGCTGCACCTACGGAAGAACCTGGACAAAGCCAGGGAGGCTTACAAGTTCTCCGCCGATAAACACCGGAGGTCGGGGCCGCTGTACCGGGTTGGGGATCACATCTGGGTGTCAACCAGGAACCTGCGCTTCAGGAAACACAGCGTGTTCCACCCGAGGTATGTGGGTCCCTACCGCATCACGGAATGTGTCAGCCCGGTTAATGTGCGGCTACGCCTGCCTTCTCATATGCGTATCCACCCGGTGTTCCATGTCTCGCTGCTCAAGCCTTCAACGTCAGTCGGGCGGAAGGTCCCGTGTCCGGTGGTGGTGGACGCGGAGACTGAATACGAAGTGGAAGGGATACGTGACTCGAAGTGGTGTAGGGGCAAGTTGTGGTATCTGGTGGCGTGAAAGGGCTATGGCCCTGAGAAGCAGTCATGGGAACCTGCTTCGGGAGTGCACGCTCCGCGTTTGGTAGGGGCGTTCCACAGGAAGCACCCGGCTAAAGCCCGCCCGAAGCTGGGCCTTTGATGGGAGGGGGATGTACTGTCAGGTTCGCAACCCGGCCCCCCCCCTACCTGATACCGGAGCCTGGCGACCGGCGCTCGCCACATCCCAGAACCTGCGCCTTGCGACCGGCGCTCGCCACAGCCCGCACCTGCGCCTTGCGACCGGAGGCACGGAGAACGGACAGCGTCAATGCCGCCAGGAACTACAGTACCCAGCAAGCAGTGTGCTGCGCATGCGCGACGCGCACGAGTTGCAGACTCGGCATAAATGGCCGCCGCCAGTGAGGAACAGTGTCGGATATTGACGGACGCTAGCAGAGACTCGGTTACATCGGGAGAAGCGCACGGCCTGCGCTTGTCTCCCCTTCTCTTGTTTGGAACCTTGGAACCGTAAGCTTTTCAGGACCCTTATCACACGCTACGCTCGTGAGCGTTTTGCCCTGCGTGGAGCACCCCAGTATCTGCCTGACGATTGCCAAGGGGGTTGTAAGGAGCAGCGAGGACTGTTAGCTGCCCTACCCCGCAGATTACCCTAGAGACATTTGGAGGGGCTTCCCATTGGTGACATTAACCGAGGGCTTCCCCAAACCTGCAGCTTGACCCTAACCCTACCACAGCAAGCGGGACTCGAGCGTCATTGTCGGCCGTTTCTTTGCACGGTGCCCTCCGTTGGTGAGCTACTGGGACGGGTGCTCTTGCGGAGGACGGTTGGTCCCTACGGTTCGCTCGGCATTGTCGGCCGAGGAGGGGTTCCGCGAAGAAGTGCTGTCCGGTAAAGGGTATCGTTGACTTTATATACACTTTTGTGGCTTTCTTTGCTTTATACTCTTTCTTGGATGTGCCATTAAACATCCTCCCATTTACTTACGTAAAGGTTGTCTGTGTGTTTGTGCGTTATACGCATAGTCTGGAAGCGCGTAAAGAGCTCATGCGAGTCTCTGTGTAGGTCCTCACCCGCATCAGGTCGACCCTGAAGACCCAGAGGTTCACAATTAGAATAGGCATCGAGGCGGGAATTATCAGGTCCGAGGAAATTGAGCCCAAGACCCGCCGAGGCGGAAATTGAACCCTGGTCCCGGGCTAGACCTCTGCATCAGGGTCTGCCGCTCTAACCATTGAGCCACACTTCTCCACCCCACGCTGGAGACTCTGCTTTTACTCACCCCCAGGGGCCATATGTTGTGTGGAACCACTTTAGTGAATGGACCCTTTTGCCTGTGGTATGTACTGAATGAAACTGCTGTTGCATGTCTACATCAATGCGCGTGTCCTTTCTTATGGAACAAACATTCCCTCCCACGCCACAAGACCCCACAACAGTCGTGGCTATCGGAAGTCCCCCCTTCCTCCCCAATCCCTAGAAACAAACAAAACCCCCAAAGAAAACAATGCTAAGAGTGTGATACACTTGGGGGCAGATGTTCCCATCATGTCTGTCTCCCTACACCACCCTGTTTACACTTATTGTCACATAAAACTTTGAACAGGCGTTGTTGCGAGGGGCTTCATGCTATGTTCTATGCACCTAGTGCGCACACACTTTTATCAATCTGCCCGCCATTTCACACTAGTGTGTTTTTCTGGTCTCCCCAGCCTGTGTATACAGGGTACAACATAGCAAACGAGTTCCTCCCATACCCATGCTACAAGACACGCATGTTGCCCTCATTGTCTCTTTGTGCTCCGTGTGTTGTCAATCTCAGTGCTGCCCAGGTTGTCACTCTTCTGACTCCTGCTCTTCACGAACTCTTGGGGAGCCCGCTGTGTGTGACTGAGAGGCGCCTGGTGAACCCAGCCGATTCAAACGCTGATCTTTAGCTTTGATGAAGCGTAGAACAGCTTTAGGATAAGTGAAAAAATAAATGTTAACGTCCATTTTGACCCTTAACTTCGTAGGATACAACATGCTGTACTCCAGGTTCAAGTCTCGAAGTTTCATCTTTGCTGGAATGAAGAGACTTCGCGCTTCTTGTACTTGCATAGTGAAGTCGGGGAATAAAGATATTTCTGTACCTTCATGGTGAAGAATTCCCAGCTCTCAAGCTTTACACAAGGCTGCATAGCGATCCTTATAATTCAGTAGTCTCGCTATGATAGGACGGGCGATCCTGGAACTGGCCTGGGCGCCAGGGAATGATGCGCTTGTTCTACTACTTGTATTTAAGAGAAGGTGTTCCAGCCTAGTAGTGTGACAAGTAGCTTCTCTAGCTACTGCTCCATGTGACCAATATTGGACGATTCAGCTACTCCCAAAATGCGGATGATGTTCCGCCTAGACCTCGCTTCGAGATCTTCAGCCTTTGCCTGCAGTGCTCGCAGAATCTTGTCCCTCTCTGTCGGTCTCTGCGTATGCTCGGACACCGTCCTCCATGTCTGAAATGCGCTGTTCCACCGCATCGAGCCTGTCACCATGCTTGTCTGGCCTTTCTGAGATCCTATCCATGCGAAATTACAACGCATCGATTTTACTGTCTATCTTTGAGAGGCTTTGTTGTATAGTGCGAAATGCCTGCTTCACATCTATGTCCACTCCTGTTTCCAAATCATCTGAAACAGCATCGTGCTCGGTAGGCATGGAATCTTTCGACATAGGTGTTTTACGTAGGTCGAAATACAGTTTGGGCTGGAGCTTGTCCGTTTTATCCATAATGCAGGGATATATGCTATGTGGATGATTCTGTCAGGGAATCTCACCAATACATGTCTGTGTTATCAGGGGGCCAGGTGTTGCCAGTTATCAGGATCAAGCGAGATCAAAGGTTCTCTCCTCTGCACACTCTTAAGAACTCCTTCGGAATGCCTTCCGTGCCCTTCAGAGTGGGGTGATTTCAATCTCAGCGTCTCTTTTAACTAATCACGCCATGATTCTCTCCCACACACGAGAGCGCCTCAACAGGCAGGTCTGCGCCGGACTTACCTGTCTCCACAACTCTGTACCTCTGAGGTGTATGCTTTTGGCTCCTTAAGGCATGGGCTGTGCTCAGGGTCGGCACCTACGCTCCCAGGGGTCACAAACGGCAGTCTCAAGCACCGCATTCTATTGTGTGCGGGCCTGTACCAGTTAAGGTCTTCTGCTTTAACTCACAATCCTCGCAGCTTCGGGCACACGTGCTGGTTCAGTGTTCCCTTCCCCTGGTGGTCCTGCACCTCGCGGGAGCGTGGCCGTTTGCCAAATTACAGGCGCTCTTTGTCTCTTGGCACCGCTTTCCACATTAGCAGGTACCGTCGCACAAGTTCCCGGTCCAGACACACGATGTCTGCTATCACCCCGTGGCACCAGGCACGTCGTTGATGATGTAGTATCGCATGTCTATCCTGCACTAGCTCCTCCGTGAATATCTCTTGCAGAATCGCCGTTCCTTGCCATGGGATCACTCACCCAGTGGTCTAGTTTCAGAGTGGGGCACGGTGGCTGCCTTCGCAGCCGGAGGGCCTCGTAAGCTTCTGCAGCCAATGAGAGTCACTGCCTGTAACTTCTGTTTGGCCGCACCAATTTGGAACACGCAGGGTGCACCAAATAGCACTCAGCGGCAGCGAGACAGCTACCCCTCATAGTATAGAAGTATCAAGGTTTATGCGAGGATTCTGTCGGATTGTTGATGGTGATCGGGAGAGCTGCCCTAACTCGCAGCCATCTTGGAGTCAGGCATGCTCCGCCCTCAGCCAATCTCATAAATGGTTAAAATGCTGCCACCTTCCTGAAACCACCACTGACATTCGATACCACCAAAAAGCAAAATATTGGCAACAGATGGACTGCATGGATAGAGACATTTGATATTTTAATTGATGCAATGGAAGAAGCAGATAACAAGAAGATTATCAAGTATTTTAAGAATTTTGCTGGTGAAGGTGTAAAACAAGTCATACAGATAATGCTGCAAGCCGATGACATCACATAATGTCAAATCAAAGCAACCTTGAATCTCAAGTTCAATCCAATGCCACATATGGATTACGAAAGACACACTTTCAGTCAAGACTGACAGAAAATTGGTGAAACAATTGACTAATTTGTTGAGACTGGATATGATTAAACACTTAGTTCAATTAATTTAATGAGGAGGAAGCTATACGACGCAGAGTTATTGATGAATGCCTGTCAGATTCATTCCGATGATGAATGATGAGAGATACTCTTTGTCTGGAGCGAGTTGTAAAGCTGCCACTGCTGATCAACAAGCTGCTGTCATGGAGTAAGGAGGTGCCCAGAATGAGTCAGTCATGAACTTGAAAAGTAAGCAAAAGCATAAGACAGAAGGACATACAGAGATGTCTCCACAGAAAAAATGTGTTTCAGATGTGGATCATCATTTCCACGTAAAGGTAACTGTCCTGCCATTGGACAGATCTGCAAAGGCTGCGAGAAGGGAAACCATTTTGTAACGGTTTGCCAGGTGAAGGAAAAATTAGGTGCGTCACGGCACAAAGACAAAATAACCACCCAAACGCTCCTGAAGCGATGTTCGACGCACGCCCACAATGCCAAGCGACCACATCAGTTGATGCAAGTCGACACCAAACTAAGTTGATCGTCATCTAAATCCTCGTCAAACAGTTCTTCAGTATCAATGACAAATGTAAGCGAAGATGGTTCTGCAATGTTGATGTTTACATTAGAAAAACATGCGCACTGTGGACTGGCCACATGTGAAGAGAAATGCAGCCCAAAGGAAAGTTGACATGAAAAAGCACCTAAGTCATTCTAACATTGTCTGAAGATTACACTAAAATGTAAACAGTTGTTCAATACCTTTTAATATTGACAGTGGTGTGTCGGTAAGCATTATGCATGAGCAAAAATACAATGAACTATCTCCATTGCCTTGACTACGCCATTCAAAACCAAATTGTATACATAGGCTGAATTTAGACCATTAAAAAGTCAAGGTTCATTTGTAGCAATGATGAAACACAAGAAAACAAAAGTACAAGCACGGATTCATGCACTTCAAGGTACAGCGTCAAGTGCCTGTTTACTCAGCTTCAGCACAGCTGCTGATAAGGGACTGATATCCGTGAACTATAACATGAATGCTCATCATGAAATTGTATGTCAGTTCGCCTTCTTTGCTTCATGGGTTAGGAAAACTCAAGGGGGCGTGGCCAAGACGCCGATGTAGAAGGCAGTGGGACTGCGGAGCTCCTCCGCTCCCGCCTCACCCCACACCATATCCTGGCCCCCAACTCGACCTCCTGACCCCCGAACGCACAGGAGAGGGTCTGGGGAGCGTTGGGGCAGATTTTGGCGGCGCTGGCATCTCCGCGACGACCCAGGACGAGCGACTTTGCTCCCGAGGGAGCGCCCGGAGCGTCAGGCGCCCAAAATGGCGGCTGCAGTCCCTGCTGCCTGCGCCTGACGGCGAGCCCCTGGGGGCGACGGAGAACATCAGAGGCCAGACCGGACCATCCGCGCTGCAGCGGGAGCCCTCCGGTGCCGTGGGTGAGTGGAGACTTGGCCCAACGTGGAGCCGTTTGAGGAGGACGACGGCCGGCGGCGCGATGAGCTGCCTGACCTTAAAATGGCGGCCCCGGAGTACCGGAGCCGACCCGGAAACTAGCGGCGGCGCGGCTGGGCTGTGCAGAGACGCCGCCCTACCACTGCAGAGGAGACCCTGTGGCCTCAAGCCCTGGATGGACTGACGCAGGCAGCATTGGGAGGCCGAAGGCGTAGAGCCCTGAGGAGAGACGGCCGGAGTGCTGTGTAGACAAAATGGCGGCTGAGACCTGTGGCTGCACGATCTGAGGGCGGCGAACTGGGTCTGCTGTAGTGCCTAAGAGGGAGAGTAGAGCATATGCCCTGGGACCCCCGCCTGGCAGGAGCTGAGCAGCACAGAGGAGCCGAACAGCTGAGGAGGTACAAGAGGGAGGTGCCCTGCCTCGCTGGTGTCCGCCACGAGGACGCCTGGTCTGCTGGGGGTAGAGGTTGGAGTGCTGGCCAGGGGCGCCTGCACACTGCACACTGCCCTGGACCTGCCGCTTACAGTCGGGGACTCGGCCCCGGGCACTCGGGGGGCAGCCACCACCCATAGCGAGGCGGCTGGAGCTGATGCACGGCCTGAAGCCCTGTCTGGGGGGACTTGGAGGTACAGCGCCGGGGGACTGTGGTGGAGTCGGAGGGGGACCCGGAAACCCCCGGATCTACGCGTGCCACGGTTGCGAGACGCGGATTTCTCCGCCCGGCAGCATGGCGAGAGGAGGCAAGAAGAAGGGCTTCGAAGCACTGAAGCTGGACGACCCGGGCCACCTAGAGGAGGAAGGAGCGCCGTCGTCTGGAGCGGGCAACTCGACTGACCAGCGAGATCCGTCCTTGAGTGACATAATGCAGGCGATAGTTGCGTCACGAGAAGTTCTTGAAAACGCATGGACACCATCGGCTCCGACCTGACCCTACTGAGGGATGACCACAGGAAACTGAAGGAGAGAGTGGCGACCTCGGAGGCAACCCTGAAAGACTTGCCTGAGGACGTGGCCACCCTGAGAGCGTCGCTGGCGGAGGTGGTGCAGAAGGTTCGAGTGCTGGAGCTTCGGGCCGAAGACAGTGAGGGGCGCTCCAGACGCAACAACCTCCGCCTCGTGGGAGTTCCGGAGAAAGTGGAAGGCCAAGATGCGGTAGCATACCTGGAGGGATGGTTGCGGAACGAGGTGGCCCCGGAGGGACTTTCCCAGTTTTTCGCCCTGGAGCGGGCGCACAGGGTACCGGCGCGCCCTCCCAAGCCGGGGAGACCGCCGAGACCAATCGTGATGCGCCTCCTGCACTTTCGCGACAGGGATTACATCCTGAGGAGGGTCAGGGACCTGCCGGACTTGAGAATAGATAATAGCAAGGTCATGATCTTCCCGGACTTCACCAGGGACGTACAAAAACAACGGGCCTCCTTTTTGGCAGTCAAGCGGAAACTGAGGTCGCTGCAACTACCCTACGCTATGTTGTTCCCGGCCCGACTGTGGGTCATCGCTGACGAACGGTCCCACTTTTTCCACACGCCGCAGGAGGCTTGGTGCTGGTTGGACAGCAGGGGGGGATCAGGCGCGGGCCCTCCCCCGGAGGCTTCACCTAGTAGGCGCTCGGCTGAGACGACGTCGCCGCGGAGATCTGGTTCCCCGTCGGGATGGCAGCAGGAGAGGGCTAAGGCGGTGCTGGCGGTGGCGGCCATCAGCAAGGGAGACGTCAGCCCTACCGGCGACACATCGGAGCAATCGAAGGTCGGCGCTCCCAGTCCTGGCTCCAGTAGTGGACATGATCTCTCGGAGACGGACCTGCCGGTGGTGACTCCCCAGAGAGCGGACGGCATCTTTGGCTGATGACGACGGCAAGCAGATGGACAAATCTGTAAGGTACTGGGCCTGGGTTGCGGGTGAGAGCTGCCTTTGGACGCTATGCTGTGGGGTGCGAAGGACTCCTGATGCTCGCCACTGAACTATGCGGGGGGAATAGAGCAAGGGGGAATTCTCCTGGCCACACCGGGGGAGGCGGGGGTGGGGGACTCCGGTCCTGTTTGGGTAGGCGCTCTGGCCACCCTAGCCCTATTCACTTGAGATACACTTTCGTTACTAGAGTTTGGATGGGGTTTCCAAGTTGGATGTCTGTCCTGGGGTGTGGGAGTTGGGGACGTTTACTTGATAAGTTTGGGGGGGAATGGGGAGGGGACCCGGACGTGCCAGGGGGGTCGCTGAGAGTGTGATAAGAGTGCAACGAACTATACAATGGGACCCGACCTAGGCTACAAATGCATCACATGGAATGTTAGGGGAATGCATACTATGCACAGACGCCACAAAATCCACTCCTATTTGATCAGAAGGGGTGTTCATTTCGCCTTCCTCCAAGAAACACATTTACTAGATAAGGAAGGGAAGGCGCTACAATGGAGGTGGAGGGGGCAGATTTACCACACTGGCTACTCTGCATATGCTAGGGGGGTGGCCATTTGGGTGCGGGCGGGAGTTCCTTTCCAGTGCACCCAGCAACTGATTGACCCGGAGGGGAGATACGTCATGGTGCGGGGCAAATTGGATGGGAGGGACCTTTCCTTGGGTTGCCTGTACGCCCCGAACACTGACTTGCCGGCTTTCCTCTCCCTACTATCCAACAAGCTGGCCCCGTTTTTGGTGGAGCCTTTGATCCTTGGCGGAGACTTTAACAGCGTAATTGACACTACACTAGACAGATCGCATCCCCCCTTGCCTAACGCACCAGCTGGAAGACTGGCACTTGCGCGCTCTGCTTGGCAACGCCAATGGGGTCTGGTCGCCTCTTGGAGGGCTAACCATCCGTCAGACAGAGACTACTCGTTTTTCTCCGCTCTCCACAAGCTCCACGTTCGCATTGACGCCTTCCTGTGCTCTCAAGATGTACATGCAGAGGTGTGCCACAGTGAATATCTTACGCGCACGATCTCTGACCATAACCCGCTGCTTGTTCAGTTGCGATGGTCGCGGTACCGCCCGCGAATCCCAGCCTGGAAGCTGCGCCCGGAGGCACTGGACGACCGGCTCTTTCGCACCACTATAGCCTCGAACATCGAGGCATACTTCCAGCTCAATGCAGGCTCCGCGAGCTCAATTGCGATTGAATGGGACGCATTCAAGACAGTGGTACGGGGACAATGTATTGCGGCGGCGTCGGGAGTTAGGAGGACCTTACTAGATGACATTACGAAGGGGGAAGAGAAGCTGAGGGGGCTAGAGAGGGCGAGACCGGAGCGGCCGGACATGCATGAGGCACTGCTGGAGGCGGTGGCGGCGACGGCGGAGCGTCTCAGGTGCTTTGACTACAAGGCCTACCTCACGCGTGCACACTCGGAGCGTGATAAGTCGGGAGCTCTCTTGGCCTGGCTGGCCAATCCGGCTCGACGAAGCTCGGTCATCCTAGAGCTCCGGGACCACTCGGGTGCGGCGCGGTTTGATCAGGGAGGGATAAATGAGATATTCTATGACTACTATATGGAGCTGTACCTCAGCCGGGTCCTACCATCGGCGGAAGGCTTCCAGAGCTTCACGGAAGGACTAGACCTGCCGGAACTAGGGGAGGAGGACGCGAAGCGACTCGGGAGCAAAATCGAGGAGAGGGAGGTGAAAGTAGCCATCAAGAGTATGGCACGAAACAAGACGCCGGGCTCCGATGGGCTGCCGACAGAGTTCTACCTGACCTATATTGACCTTCTGGCACCCCAGTTGACGGGCCTGTACAATGAAGCAAAACAACTGGGCAGGCTACCGACGTCTACTAGCGAAGCGCTCATAGTCCCCCTCTTGAAACCGGGCAAGCAACCGTGGGACCGGACGGCGTACCGCCCCCTGTCCATGCTCAACCTGGACTATAAAATTCTGAGTAAAATATTGGCGACACGATTGCTCCCCTTTATGTCCAGATTAATCCATGCAGACCAGTCTGGCTTCATCCCGACCCGCAACACGGCGCTTAACGTGCGGCGGCTCCTGCATGTTTTAGAGGCCGACACCTATGACGGAGATGAGGCGGTGGTGTTCGCTGTAGACATAGAAAAAGCCTTTGATAGCCTGGAGTGGCCCTACCTCTTTCATGTCATGCATACACTGGGCCTGGGCGAGGGCTTTGTGGATTGGACAGAGCTGCTATACCGGAACGCAACGGCGAGGGTCAGAACTGGGAGAGTTATCTCTGAGTTGTGTGCGGTGGGCCCGGGCACTCGCCAGGGGTGTCCTCTCTCCCCCCTCTTGTTCACCAAGGCCGTTGAACCCCTCGCAGCACGAGCCCGGTTGGGTCGAGCATATTCGGGGCTGGATGTATATGGGCAGGTGCACCACATCGCATTATATGCAGATGACCTGCCGATGTTTCTAGCGGACTCCAAGGACTCGCTCCGGGGCGCAAAAACCCTCTTTCAGTCGCTGAGCAGGGTGTCGGGACTCAGGGTGAACTGGACGAAGTCCTGCTTGTTCCCGGCCCGCCCACGCAGGATGTACCCACAGGCCACGGAGGGGGTGGCATGGGAGGAAGGGGGCCTGCGATATCTAGGGACCTCAATCTTCCATGACACGAAGGACATTCTTGAGGGAAATATCGGGTCGGCGATCAGACATACTAAGGAGAACCTTGATTTTTGGAGCACGCTCCCGCTGTCGCTAATGGGAAGAGTGGCACTCCTGAAGATGGTGACCCTGCCGAGGCTGCTCTACTTCTTCAGGACCCTCCCGATATGGATCCCGGCAAGTTACTTCAGGCGACTGCGGTCGTTAGTAATTGGTTTCCTGTGGGGAGCGGGCAGGCGTAGGGTGGCTCACAGTACGCTCCTCCGCCCTCGAGAGGAAGGAGGTCTCGCGGTGCCGGATTACGAGCTCTACTACCTTGCAGCCCAGTTACAATGGCTGACGCAATGGATTGCGAGAGCCAGGCAGGGAGGAGATGGAGGAGGGGAGCCGGCGGGCCCGGTACAGGTGCTTTCCCGGATTGTTCTGGGGCTCCCAATGGGAGATTTCCACCTCACGCAGGAATTTGCGACGGCCCGGAAATGCTGGAACAGATATCGTCGAAGGGGCCATATTACGATCCCTTACGCCCCTGAGATCCCGCTTAGGCTGTGCGGGGCGCTACCGCATGGGGGCTCGTGGCACGGGCTCGATGGATGGGAGCTGCGCAGACTCTCGTCCATGGGAGACCTCTACGAGGACGGCGTCCTGCTGCCCTTTGACCTTCTGAAAGACCGTTTTGATTTGGCGGGGGGAGACTTTCTCCTTCATGCGGCGCTGACGGCGGCAATCCGCAGGCACTGGAAGTCGGGCATGACGGAACCACCACTGTCCCTGGGCTGCCAGTATGTGGTGATGATGGCGGGGACGATCAAGGCAGTCATGTGCCTATACAGGCGCATGATCTCGGAGACGGTCACCCCACTGCTATCCCTGAAGTCGAAATGGGAAGCTGACTTATCGACGGAAATACCTGAGGAGGCGTGGAACGGTATAGTGGCCCGTGTCCGCAACGGGACGCGTAACGCTAGATTCCAGCTGGTGCACCTCTATGTCCTACATAGGGCCTACCTGACCCCTGACAAACTACACACATATTTCCCGACCCACCCGGCGGCCTGTCCGCGCTGTCCGGCGGACTTAGCCGATTTCCGACACATGTTCTGGTCCTGCCCAGCCCTGGGTTCCTTTTGGCGGGAAGTTGTGGACAGCCTGAGGGAGGTTACGGAGAGAGATTTGAAATACACCATGGCGCACTGCATCCTACATTGGTTCCCGCACACGTCGAGGAACAAGATTACTAGCAAGTTCCTGGACCTTGGGCTACTCCTAGCGAAGCGGGCCATAACGTCCCAATGGAAGGCGAATAAGGGCCCTGCGGTGGAGAGGTGGAAGGCCGAGCTTCTCAAGTGGGCCCGGTGCGAGGGGGAGCTGCGTATGCAGGCTGCACTTAGGACAGACAATGAAGTGGCTCTGGAGGGGGCAAGGGCGTGGTAGGGACTGATTTTGGAGTTCACACTTTTGGATGTGGACGAGGTGGACACCCCAGGGCATAGTCCTGTTCCGGTGCACCGGCCGCCCGATGAGATGGGGTCCTAGTCCCCCTTCCTAATTCCCCTATTTCCTAGGTGTTTACTGACTGTTATTGGTTGATTGCTCCTGATAGTCTGTTTCGGGTCTGGATTGATTGAGATGGGTGTGGAGACACACTGATGTTCCGCTGGCACGTTTGGGGGGGTGGGGGGCAGAGTTAAGGGTGGGAGGGGTAGGTTCAGGGGGGAGGAGAGGGTAAGGCGAGGTTTAGCAGTTTGAACGGGTGAAGGTTGTTGGGCAGCAAGGCAGAAGAATATTTACTGATCCCACTAGGAACTGTGCGTGGGGTCAAGGCAAGATGAGCTGGAAAGTAGCATTGCCATATCAAGGTCACCCGGATGCTACGGAGCCATACTATATATCCTTGCACGAGTTCTCATTTCCGTTGCGCCGCTCGACCTCCGGGGTGTGAGCTAAACGGCTGTGTGGTACAAATACGGAAAGCTACTGGATTTACTGGGCACCGAGGGGATAGATGCTAATGTTTTGTTTGTACCACCTAATTTGCTGCAATAAAAATATATTTACAAAAAAAAATGGGTTAGGAAAACTCAAGACTATGAAAGTACAATTACCATTAAAGAGGACATCCGTCCCATTGCTCAAAGACACAGATGAATTGCATTTCATTTACAGGAAGCTGTTGAAAAAGAACTTTAATCCTTATTCAAACATCATTGAGCATTCCATTGGTTCAACGCCATGAGTTTCTCACATAGTGTGAACAGCATGCCGGAACAGCTTGCCCCACTCTTACGTCAATTTGCTGACCTCTCGGGACTCCGAGTTAACGCGGGTAAGTCCTGTCTCTTTGCCTTCAATAGCGAGACGCAAGACCCGGAGTACACCCTTCATGGTGTAAGAGTGAGATGGTGCACAGACATGTTCAAATACTTGGGGATCCAGGTATACCGGCAGCCGGCGGACCTAATGGACGGGAACTTAGGCAGGGCGGTCACCGCGCTCAGGGCGCAGGTAGGCTTTGGTCCACGCTTCCTCTGACGACCACGGGCAGGGTCGCCCTGGCCAAGATGGTGATGCTCCCTCGCCTCCTTTACTACTTCACAAATCTCCCGTTGTTCGTGCCCGCGCCTTTCTTCTCCAGGCTCAATAGGATCCTGCGCGACTTTGTATGGGGCGCGTCCCGACACCGGCTGGCCCTAGGGAAGCTATTTCTCCCCATAGACAGGAGCGGCCTGGCTGCCCCCTGCTTCGAGCACTACTACTTGGCAGCGCAGCGTCAGTGGATTGCATGCTGGCTGGCAGACAGGGGGAGAGAGGACACTGCTACGGATGAGCCGCCTTACACCTTGGAGCGGATCACCGCGCTGTTCCACCCGCTGGCAGACAGGGCCAAACCTGCCCCGCTCCTATTGGGGGTGGTATATCGGTGCTTCCGTAGGGCACTATACCTCACGAGGAAAGTGCTCCCGTACGCGCCCGCAGTGCCGCTGGAGGGCTCACCGGGAGGCGAGGGAGTCCTTACACACCGCATGCTTGAGCACTGGCAGGAGGCGGAGGTGCAGACGCTGGGAGACCTCTACCAAGATGGAGCCCTGATCCCCTTCGAGTCGCTAGTTGCAGAGATCGGGCTTCCCCTTGGGGGATTCCTAATGCATAGATCGCTCATAGCCCGGATGGCGCTGAGGTGGGGTGACATGGCGGAAGAGCCAGCGCAGCACCTGGTGATCCAGTACCTCCACGTCATGGGCAAGGGCAAGCACGTCATTAAGTGGTTTGCCGCGTCGCTGCGCCTACACACAGAACTAGACCTAGCCCCCCTCCGAGAGAAATGGGAGCGAGACATGGGGAGGCCACTGGCGGACAAAGAATGGGAACGAGTACTCAAAAGCCCGGTGCGCATACCCAGAAACATGCGCTTTCGCCAGATCCAAGTTTATATAGTCCACAGGGCCTACCTCACCCCGGATTTACTTAATAAATACTTTCACAGGGCGGATGCAGCTTGCCCTAGATGCGGCAAGATTGCTGCGGACCTCCTTCACCTCCTGTGGCGCTGTCCGAGGCTTGGTGATTACTGGGGAGAGATACACGCCCGGCTTGTGCAATGCACTGGTCGCGACGTCCCATGCGACTGGCCAGTGTTCCTCTTGCACCATTTCAAACGGTCCCCTACTGCCAAAGCGTCGTCCAGATTCTGCGACTTCTGATGAAAAGATGGAAGGCGAGGGAACCACCCAGTGTACGGGCGTGGACCCTATCTCTCCTTTCGTGGGGCCGAGCAGAATGGACTGCCATCAGGAGGGAGGAAACGTTGGGATTGCGCAAGGAGCCCATGGCGGACAGATGGGAAAGCATGCTCAATGCACTCCAGGTGGCAGAGACAGAGGCGGCTGCGGAGGGGGTTGAGGGCATGGAGGGCGGAATAGAGCACCAAGGAGGGGGAGGCGCAGCGACCACCAATGACAGCAACAGAGGCAGCAGCGGCATCGACACAAACACGCAGGCAGGAGCCCCTAGTCGGGACGATGTAGTGAACAGAGGGAACACACAGGCGTCAGCAGAAGGGGACAGAGGAGGGAGGGGCGTGAAGGGCCGACCAGACAAATCGAGAGGTGCAATGCACATTCACTGATTGGAGAAAGGGGGGAGGAGGGTCTTGGGTGGGAGCACGGGGGACTGATCTGTAATGTGCATAGGTGTTATGACTGCATTCTGTTATTACTGTTTCTTCGCTACAAATGTAGTGGTTACAACCGAGTAAGGTTTATACCACCTGGCAATTCAGGTGGAGTGATGGCGCAAAGACTCACACGTACTGCGGACATGCATGAAGGACTGGTGCTCAGGAGCTCCTTGCATATGTCATAACGAACTAATGCCTTTGTAGCGATTGATGTCGCCAGTGTACTGATAATGGAGTACTGGGGTGCTTGTAACTATAATTGCAAGTACCGCCTAAAAAGCAACCATTGTGATCTTCAGAATTGTTTAATACAAAATGCCAATAAAAAGAGGCGACAAAAAAAATGAGTTTCTCACATAGTGGTAGTGCCTAAAAAGGATAGTAAAAGGAGCTGTACGGATCTGCGTTTATATGAGTCAAGTGAACAAGAAGGACATCCAGGTCCACACATCGCGGAAATGATAACACAACTGGATGGTGCAAAGGTCTTTGCTCGCCTTGATTTGTTTAAAGAATATCATCAGTTGGAACTCACGGACAGCTGCAGGTCCATTACAACCTTTTCTACACACATCAGTCTGTTACCATACAAAAGACTAATTTTTAGTGTATCATCGGCTGCAGAGCTGTTTCAAGATGTCATTCGACGTGTCATACAGCCTGTCATTAATGTGTTTATAGTGATGACATGTCGGTTTTCGGAGCAACACAGAAAGATCACGATAAAGCTCTCACACAAGTGTGTCATTAACCTGCAGATGCAGGTTTGACACTGAATGTAGATAAATGTGAGTTCCATAAGACAAAGCTAAAATGATATGGCCGTATCTTTTCTGATGGGAATTTGACACTCAATCCAGCTTAAGTGCTAGCGCTGCCAGTCCCCCAAAAGATGTTTCATGTTGCGTTCATTCCTTGGCATGGCCAACTACTGTTCTAGGCCTTTACCCTTCTCCCTCGTTTCCCCCTTGACGATCCTCAAATATTTCTGATTTGCCTTTTCTCCATACCCCTGTATCCCTCCCACCCAAATCTATTTGTAAAAATATGTATATAGAGATAATTCTAATCTCTAGTATATGCAGTAGACCATTGTACTCTCTACCATTCCTATGTGACGCTTAGAGTTTATCCATTTGTATCGCTTCCTTGAGTGACTCTCTTCCTTGTGTGACTTTACAACTTATACATTTGCAATTTTTTCTGCTTGTATCTTTTATGGAAAATGCTAAACCCTTATGTATTGAAACTGGTTCTTATGTAAAGCGCTCTGACACCTTCGGGTAAAGTTCGCACTATAGAAAATCGCATTAAATAAAATAAAGAAAATAAAATAAACTACAACTCCATAAATGCACCCATATGTTGGATCAAAAACCGGAACTGGAAAAATTGGTTTCCACTGGAAAAGTTGCTTCCCGATGACACGGCGTCATCGGCTCACCAGAGTACGTAAAACAATATTTTTGAATCTAGATGATTACCTAATACAATAGAAGACGGCATCTAAAAAAAAATCCTCGAGCCATTTGGCTATACTTTTACTCTAGAGTTTGACGTCACAGGTCGGACTCCGACCTAAAAAGAGAAGAAGTAGAAAAGTAGCTAGAAAGCGAAAATGGACTCGGGTGGCAACAGCATCTTCTGACCGATAACATTGAAGACGCAGCTCAAATCAACAATAAAAGAACATAGTCGGCACTAACTTGCGGGGAACACCCATGTATTCTTTTAGTCCGAACAGTTTTCAAACACGTTAACTTTGAAAAAGATTAGAACTTAAAAATACCGATAGCAGAATCGGCAGCCCGCCTACCTGAAAACCTCATTACTATAATGTGGCCGCAAACGTACAGTCACTGAACAGAAGTCCTACGCTCTACCCATAAGTAGTCACAAGCACCCGCCATCAATGCTCTATTTGTATCCCGCCGCCCCTTCGGGTATTACAACTTAATTGCTAACACTAACAGTTGCCTGACTCTGATATGGCTTTCACGTTGAGGGGGACGCACCGACCGGCGTTGTAACAGTAGGCGGCGCACACCCAACCGCACGTACATCAAAAACGTCTCTCGCATTACGTAAAGACCCGCCAGACCGGTGTTGCCAGGCAGGATCAAGCGTGTACAGCTTCGTCTCAAATTTTCAGCCGCGCGATACCCCCATGACATAGGTCTCGCGAAAGGCCGCCAGTATGGTTCTGCTCACTACTCGTTCCACCATCAGCGCTTGTGGCAGATGAACACGCTTAGGGGGAGGAGAAATCGCATGCCGCTCAAGCTCGCGGGATCTCGCGAGACGAGAACGTCAGGGAACATGGCGACGTCTAATCTGTTAAAGGTAAGGAAAGCAAATAACTGGAGCTTCTACTCCGTATATCTGCTGGCTGTAGAGCTATCTAGCGGAACATCTCACCATGCTATCGCCATTCTGACCCCCTCTTGACAACTGTCATCTGATGTCAAAACACCCTCTGGTTCCTGCCGAACTCCCACTGCTGCCTGACACTCAGCTGCTTATTCTAGCTAGTCCTGTCAATCTTGCTGCATGCTACCATCCTTGTCAGTTCTTTATTCTTCTCTGCAAGCCAGCATTACTTTAATAACCACATTGTCCGCCTCTCAAACTCCCCTTAGGAACCTGCAACTTTCACGTAGACACGAATGTATCGCTTCTTTTCAGTACACTCTTTTCGATCCACTTTAACTGAGTCCTTTCCTTGATGCATCTACCAAACCAAGTTCCCACTTGCGGCCCTTCTACTGGACTCCTGTCCGCTACCTTAACACCACCGCTCATCTTTATCTTTCTGGCATTGATACCTTATTCACTGCTCCTCTGTTGGACAGCGTAGGCTTAGTTATTAGGGCTTTTAGTCATCCTCCTTCTGTGTCCTTGCTTGGGGGGATCTTTTACTGCTACTGCCTGATTTATTTCAATGACGAATCTGCCTCCCATGCTGCTGCCACTTTAGTGGATTATCCTCCCATTGTTCATCTGGTGCACTTGCTACCTCTCTGGTAGTCTCCAGCCCCCTTGCTGCATCCATGGTTGGGTCGCTTTTTAGGTCTCGTCCTTTACCATTGCGAAGCAATGGGAAATGGGGGAGAATTCAAGTGCTCAAACGGATTGTCATACCACCGCTTTTTTCCGTGGCGTTTTCTTCGAGTGCACGTACAGGCACGCGCATTTGGCCCATACACTTTCATGGCCATCTGTTCCTGTTCCTAATGGCCCTCCCCCAGCACAGAGCGCGCATCGCGGCCGCACAGCACATCAAAGGGCTTCTCCCAGCGTGTGCTGTGCGGCTTCTCCTCCCCTAATTATGTGGCCGGCCGTACTTGTGTTTCCTGGCCGCTTCCCGGCCGCTCTTGTATTTAATTAGCAGCAGCAGCAGCATTTCTCCTGCGCCAGGCCACATCAAAGGCTCTGTGCCATTAAAACTTAACTTATCTGCGAGGTAAAAGACTGCGAAGTACTGAAATCCTAACCTGGAAGTAAAACTCCTGATGTACTCACTTGCAATGTAACATCCCACGATGGAAAACCTATGATGCAATGGTGACGTACATACACCCACACCCTACTGCCCTGCATATCTGTGAATCCCAAAGCCTAGTCCAAGTGATCTTACACTCAGGTCTTGCATCAATCATCATTCCGTGTAAGGTGCATGTTTATTTCCCGCCATGCCGCACGCTGAATCACAGTCTTCAAAACTTGACAGATTTATAAACCTTGTGTAAAAGTTCCGCAGTGTCAGCAGGAGCAGCCCGTAATACCATGGTTACACATTTTACAGATTAAATTCATTTTCATGCCCTGAATTGCGCATTTGTTCTGGACAGTAATCCTTCAAGAAAGAGCTGAAACCTGTATTGCGCTTATCTTTCTCCATACTCTTCCAGCAAGAAGTGTATCCTAAAGGAAGCCAGACACACACAAAGGTCTCAGTAGCCTCGGGGGACCGGATGTGTTAGGGATGCCACTCATACATTATTGGCTCGAGAGCATCCTTCTTAGACAGACTGCAGCAATGAAGAGGCTCACACAGAGAGAGAACAGAATGTAAATCTCCAGAATATGATTGCAGAAGCACTGACTAATGCTCTGGCGGGTCCGTCGCTTTGATAATTTGTGCACACCCGGTGGAAACATAAAATATTAAGACATACGCGGTTCTTGTGCTATTCGCCGTTTTACTGTTCTTCCCGGTAATTGAATACGGGTTGGCTTGCCCAGGCGGTTTCAGCTCCCTTCCCTCCTTGTCTTCAAGGACAAGCCTGGTACATTTTACAGGACAAGCCTGGTTATTCCTTGCATAACTACTTAAAAACAAAAACAATGCTGATCACCAGGCGGCGGACAGCCAGCGCATACATCTACCTGGATGGGACAAAGCTAGAGGCCGTGTCCAACTTCAAGTACTTGGGCTTCCACTTTGATAACCGACAAAGCCACCAGCAGCAAATGTCCTACATCTCTCAGAGATCAAACTCACTCTCATTTGCTTTTAGATCTTTGGCTAAAAAGCTCTCGGGGCCATCATATAAACCTTTACTGGCAACAATAAAAGCAAAAGTCCTTCCAACCCTGTCATATGGCAGTGTAGGATTGCATGGGAAAGACGCAGATCTGCTCAACAAAATGCAGACAGCCATCTTCAAATCCACCTTCCACATACATCAGGGAGCCTCACCAGCTCAGACGAGGTTAGAATTCGGAATAATAAACGAGACACTGGGAAGAAAGTACGCAAGCATTAAGTACTGGTATACACTGAAACACAACACGTCAGCCTCGGAATTGCACCAAGCATTATGGGAAGAAATAAGATCTGATGTTAACTCCCCATACAATCAGTATCTCGAAAAGGCTATAACTGAGACCGGAACAAGAAAACTTTGGGAACTCAACCTGCCCTACCCGGCGTTCAAACAAGCTATAAACAAGTCGACAAAATTTCACTCCCTCTTACTCGATAAAGCCACGTTTAGCACCAGGAAACACGCATGGATGGTCATATCAAACTACAAAACACTCGTGGCAGCCCCATATCTAACAATCACATTCCCAGCTCACAGAAAACAGAAATTGATGGAACTCCGCTTGGGGAAATTTCCATCGACTATGGACCAACCAATCTGGGTGCACGACGGACCCAAAATCTGTAGATTATGTGGGAGGAGTAATGAGGACTTCATCCATCTTGTCTGTATCTGCCCAAATCTTGCTCAAGCTCGAATATCTCTTTTAAAAAAGTCTATGAACGAGCGGGGCATAAGAACGTGCAGATCTGCAATTATGGCAACTTTGAACCCAGTAGACACGCGATTGAACTGCCTACTACTATAGTTCCTTGCAGCCCACACCCAAGCGCTAAAGTACCCCCTGGCACCCAGTCAATAAAAGGATAACATAACTGTGGTAGCTCGGGGAGAGAGCTCTCTGGAACATTAAAAGTGATAAAAACCAAGACCTTCTGCACTAAATCAGACAGATTGTATTTTAATTACGTTTTATTCTATTTAAATAACAAATTTGGTATTAGACTGGAATGCTCTAGAACATACCAACAGAGATCGCACTTATATATTAAGAAATGTTAAACACATTAGTCGACTCTTTTTAAATGTATTGTTGTGGTTTTAACTAACTGAAACAATAAAAGTTTTCTTTCTACTTTAGATATGAGGTTAATACACATTTTATCTTGTTTTATTTTGATAGATGTCTTTTTTGTTTAGTTTCTTTATAATTTCAACTGACATTTAATCCAGATTTGGATTCGGGATTCTGAGTTCTGCAACAAAATACAGACACCTTCTATATTTTCCTTTCACATTTCAGGAGGAAACACTGGGTGAAATGTCACATCAAAGGCTCTGTGCCACTTTCACCCACACAGCAACACTTACAGACACGCAACGCCACTCACACCAACGCAAGCCCACTATCATCCACGCAACACCACACTCACCCACGCAACGCCACTCACCCAAGCAACACCACTGACACACGCAACGCCACTGACACGCGCAACGCCACTGACACGCGCAACGCCACTGACACGCGCAACGCCACTGACACGCGCAACGCCACTGACACGCGCAACGCCACTGACACGCGCAACGCCACTGACACGCGCAACGCCACTGACACGCGCAACGCCACTGACACGCGCAACGCCACTGACACGCGCAACGCCACTCGCACACGCAACGCCACTCGCACACGCAACGCCACTCGCACACGGGTGCATATTGTGGGTGCAGATTCAGAGAAAACTCAGCAGCACCACCACCATTGCAATGCAATAGGTCTCGTTTTAACGCAAATTTAAGCTATAGGCCTTGTAAATGGCAAAGCCTTTTATTTATGTTCCAAAAACCAGAACGCAAAAATAAAGGGCATAATCATTTACAATGCTAATAGTTCAGACTCGCGTTATTGCGAGACCTATTGCATTTTCAATGCTTGTTGCTCTTGATGTCTTTGGTGGACCTGCTTGCTCCCTTCTCCCATACTGCTTCTGTGGGTTCATTTCTTGCTTTCACCCCTATGCTGCACCCTAGTGGAGCTGCTGCTACTCTCCTTTGTTCCCCTCCTCGCTGCCCAAGTGCTGTGGACTCTACAATCTCCTTGTGCAGCATATTTGGTGGACTGCAACCCCCCTTGTGTGCCCTCTGTTATGTTCTCGACCGCTCCCAATTGACCACCCCCCATGGTTGGCTCGACACTGCCATTGTGCGGCCCCTGTGGTGTGCTCAACACCATCCACCCCCTTTGTATGGCCCCTGTGGTAGCTTTGACACCTTCTCCCTATTGTGTGAATCCCAAGCGGGCCTACACTGCCACCGACACTTGGCAGTACCTGTGGTTGGCTCAACACCCCTCCACCCTCATGGTAAGCTCGTCAGCTCCCCCCCCTCTGATGATCTCAACACCCCTGTGTGGCCCCTTGCTGGGTACAGCACATCTCTTGTGCAGCCCCTGTGGTGGCCTCAACACCTCTATCCCTGTTGTGCGGCCCCTGCTTGGTACTCTCCCATCGTTCATCCCCCCATAGCTGGATCAACACCCACCCTTGTAGCCCCAGACTCGGCATCCCTTCCCCGGACTTATGCAGCCCCTATGCTGGGACTTGACCTCCCCCTACTTGTGCAGCCCCTGTTGTGGGGACATTACCCCCCTCCCCTCCGTGCATCGCCTGTGGTTGACTAAACAGCACCATCCTTTTTAGGTCTCGCCTAGGCAGCACTTACGCTATCTCTTCAAGACATGCTGTGTTCAGCATATGGACTTGAAGCTCCGCCCATTGCCAGCCCATGTTTTCAATTAGCTCCTTTGACTGTCTTTTGTAAATGCTTTTCATTCATTGATTAATTTGTTCAGTGCTCCCTCTTTGATTTTGTAACCTCCCATAAGGACTGACTCTATTACATGTAATCCTACTTGGGATGTTTTATTTATAGTTTGTTTGCACTTTGTTCGTGAATTATTTTCTGCTGGTTTGGCAGGCAGAACAGCTACACACTTCCCCAACCGTAGTTCCGAACGCCACACTTAAATAAACAATGGCAGCCACAGTCTTGTTTCTGTTGCATTATCGTGCCACTTTTCTATTTATTGACTTTTGTGGCAACATTTGCGAACACTTGTTTAATTGTCTGATTGGGTGTCTTGGAAAACAAAACAGCCGGATAGCCTTATCGACGGTATCCAGCGATGACCCCTTAAGGCTTTAATTCATACCACATTTTCAAGATAACCATTGAATGTATAAATCCATTTTGATTCACTGCATGTAACATGGGCACAAACCTCATTCACCAACATTGGGATCCCATGGTCTATTTCGTTTATATTTTAATATGCTTTTTGTTGAAAATAAGAACTTATTAGTAAGGGTACAATGGACTTCATCATACCTGAACCTATGGTCAAACATTACACATAAATATTAAATTTCACTACCCCTCTGAGCCTGACCTACTATTTTGGACCAAGATTATCTCCAAAAATGATAAACTTTCTATGGTACTCGACAAATAAAAATCACTTTCAATACTTTTCATGAGGAGTTAGCTAGGATATGAACAAAAAGTTGGAAGCAGGGATGGGAATCCGAAACGGGGAGTTATATGAAAGAAAGGGAATTATGGGGTTTCTGATGACAAGATAGAGGTAGAATACCATGGCTTTTAAACCTATGATTAAGATAAATCCATTAAGAAGATAACAAACTATCCTGACTCCTCATGTCAGTCTACAAAGGAAGCAATCGGATAGTAATCCAGTGTATCTACTCCGCCCCTGCTCCATCACCCTGTGTTAGTTCAGATTCCATCATTCTTAACTTCCTCCAGTGCTGCACAACCCCCCCTCAGTCTGAACTAACAAGATAGATGGGCTCAAATCTCAGAGGGATGTGTGGGGTATCATAGAGCGCAAATAACACTTAACACCACTGCAAGTTCTTTTTGTTGCTGCTTTTTCACAAAGCAAATGTCTGAGAACAAGAAGATAACTTCACACAGATTCTAAGAATTGAAATAAGATGCGAGTATTCAGTATATAGTTAATGCAATAATATGTGGAGTTTGTGTGAGAATAGAAGTATTAGTTCTCTATGTCCGGGTTAAAGTATTGCCATGCATCTGAGCCGTATCTCTTTTTTAGGTTTCGCCCTGGCGTTGCAACTGCATAGCAGTTGCTCCGCCCAGGGCGAAATCTCATGATCCTACATATGGGCTTTGGTTCCGCCTCTTCCTTCCATTGGCTAGCTCCATAAATGGAGGCTAGCCATTGGAAGAGATTGGCTGTCAATCACGCTTTCCTGTGAAAACGCGATTCGGGGGCGTTTCTCGGTCTTTTTTTAAGTCCCGCCCCTTTGTCCTGGGCCGCGGTGTGATTGGCTGCCGGCCCGGGACACCCCCGTGACGTCATTCCCCGGGCCGCGCTGTGATTGGCTGGCCGGCCCGGGACCTGACTTTTTTACTATACTGCTAACAATTTATGCTTCGCAGTGAACATGGCTGGCAGTGACCGGAGAACAAAGCAATCCAGCTTTGGCCGCTTTTCACCCAGATAAGCTGCATATTCAAATAACTGTCATGGCCTTGAGATGCAACACAAAAGGAACACTTCCATGCCAATTAGGTGCACAGTGAAAACATGGAAATTTGGTTTCCTTTCGCGCCACTCATTTACAGCTAATGACTGAGCTTCAGAGCTGGTTAGTGCATCTTCTCTTTCTCTTGTTTTGGAACGCACTTGCGCTCCATGACTTTATGGCTTGTGCACGAAGCCGCTCGGAGATTTATCATCGCCTCCTATGGAGGAGAAGTTGTTGAACCTTTGTTACTCCGCGGCTCGCCCTCCTCCTTTACAGTACATGATGGGCTTCATGGGACGCGAGACAGTGTGGATGCAAATTTCGCTCTCTGACACAGGTAACCTTTCCTTATCACTTGGACCCTCTGCCCATTGGGCCGGGCAGCTGAGAGTGAGTGGGGCGGGGGCTGGTTCCCCACTGAGCCCGTGACGCGCTTAGGCTACCCCAGGGTGCACATTTACCTCTTACTGGAGTGACTTTCTCATTGGGCGTTCGCCTCCGTTCGCTTGTGATGCATCACCGTCCTTGTCAGATTATTCCACTTAACGGGACTCTGGCAGGAGTCTGACCCTAGGAGCGGTTGGTGGACTTTGTGAGGGAGCTTGTTTCTCTCCCCGGCCGTCTCTCCTCCCACGCGTCTGTGCAGTCCCCAGACACAACATGTAAAAGCCGGCTTAGCGGTTTGGCTGCACGGTCTGCCTCCCCCTGTGATCCGAATGTGAGGTGGGGGTTGGGTGGCGCTTTCTCTCATTCCCTCAGTGAGCGCGGGGTCATGGAGCTGCTGAGCGGCCCGCGATGCCCCCTGGGGGTGGGGACGCATTAGCCACGCACTCATGCGGCTATAACTCCAGCAACGCCTTTGACAAGATAAACCCGGAAGCCTTGTCTTTGTTCTCAGCCTGAGCCGTGCACTGCCATTTTCCTTGGCTTTCCCTAGTGCTGTGTGCTGATGCCAAAGTGGGAGATGGAGCCTCGGAGAGCAGGGCGGTGTTCCCCAGAGGCAGCAACACATGATTTAATGGACGGAAAACACAGGGTCATCGAGCGGGCTTTTATGGCTGAACATTTGGGTGGAGACTGCCTTTTGTATGATTTTCTTGTGTTCTAGTAGACCCAATCCTAACCTCAATATTATATCAAATGCCGGCTGAAATAATTTTGTTAAAGCTCGTGATGTGTAGTTCGTTCACCACGTTATCCAGTGTTTTCTGGGAGTTGTAGTTTTCAATGGCTTCAGTTGAACAACTAGTCTCACAAATATTGAACATTTAATGGCAATTGCGGTCAAGATAAACTATGGGAATGAATACATTTAATGATTATTGTGAGCACAGTAAATGGCCCGAGCCCCGCACTGCCATTTTCCCCCGCCTTCCCTAGAGATCTGCTAAGGACTGGATCATACTGCCTGGACCATGCATACCACCAGAGCGCCTGCTGTGTCAGGCTGGTCTGTCGTGACAATGAATCTACAGACTGCTCTTAACGCTCTGATTTTAATCTAGTGCTTGCTGTCGCACCTCTGACCATTCATAGCACTGTAAAACAACCCGTACAATGCCCGCTACAATGGTCCTCTTTTAAATGACTTCCGAAGGAAGAAAGGCAGAAAGGCCCGCCCAGGATTCTAATCTACTTGACTCACTGAGCTATCACACCTGTCTGAGCTCCAGTACTACGCTGCATTTTTGCTTCAATGGACTTTTGCCAGATTCCTTTCTCATGGGAAGGGCGCCTGGCCTAATGCGCTGTTCCTGACCTGCGGTGTCCTCATCACCTACGAACACTGCAGGGAAGTAATTAGTAGCAGGTTTTAGTGTCCTCTCGCCATCCTCAGCTCACTCTACGAACGGATCTTTCAGATTCCACCACATGTGTACACAAACACACATATACGCCTACATATCCTTGTTGACACGTACTCACACGCACCACATATCACAGGTCAGTACCAAATCATGACATTGTGTTCAGTACGTTTGATGAGAAATACCCATGTTAAGGGAACTGTCTAGGTATTTATTAAAGGCATTCAAATGGCTCAGTGAGTTAAATACTCACCACTAAGATATGTGGTGATCAGCAGGTTTTGTGTTTAAATCAGATAAACTGGTTCTGCTTTCCATCCTTTCGAACTGATTACCATTAAGTCTGGTAATGTTTATCTATGTTATTTACAGCAGTGAGCTGCATAAGTGCAGTAGGGAGCACTATATAACTACACATTAATTTTATTATTTAACACAATTGTGTGCCTGTGTATAATACGCTGAAATGCTTTGGAGTTTACATTGGTAGGTTTCAATTCACGGATGGGCATTAAGAGAGAGTTATTTGGCAGTGATGGTGGTGCATGCTGCTATCTGTCGCTATTATGGTGGTAACATTGAAACTTTACATTTCGTTACAGGATGTGTGTGGTTGCTTTCAGTGGGTTGTTTAGATGATACTAGGTAAGGTACATTCTTTAAGTTGACGGAGCTGATGCTTTAGGGCTATTTTGAATAATACTCAAGGTGATAGGGCTAGGGTGGAGTCTATTACAGCTTTAGGATTACAGGGGGGCAGCTATTTGAGTTATGGAAAGATGATCTTGGCAAAGTAATTGGTGTCCAGCATTGGTCCAGGAAGGCTGAAGTCATGGCTGCTTTTCAGGGTATCCGGATTTTAGACATTTGCATGAATTATCTACATTCTCAGTGGTTATCCTGTAAATCGGAGTTGTCCAGTAGTTGCAGTAGCAGTTGATTAACATAATTCTGTGGGCTTACATTAACCCTGGATTGTGGTGCGACACAGTAGGCAACACAGGCCAGTGTCCTTGTATGCAAAGACAAACCCTTTGGCTTCAAAATTAACATTAGTTGCTAAGTGTGCACTCGCACTGAAACCATTTTGGATCACAGCTCTGCATTGGTTAGGCATTCTCACCTCCCAGCGCGGCTCCTATGCTTATTGAAATACGGAGCTAATCACTTGACTGCCTCTTCCAACTTAGGCACCTAAGTGATTTTCGCCAAATTTGTCGATTAACACAACGATTACTATCGATTTGCTCATAAACTATCAGTTTATGTGCCGTTGCGCACCGTTGGGTGGGTTTTGACCATAATGAGCGGGAAGGGGTCTTTACCTGGTGGCAGCATCTCTCTGCAGACGAGTGTTCGCCTCGCACGACATTCTCCGCAGGAGAGCAGGCTGCTGTCTAGGACCTTTGCTGTAGTTCATCTCGGTCATTCATTACGGTGCGCAGGGCTTTAAGTGGGATGGAAAAAGTGAGAAGCATGAAAGGAACGGGGCCTATTTAATTAAGGATATGACTTAAACATGCACACTAACGTTTGCGTAGATAGCCACCCTAACCACGCGTTTGCATTGAACAACTGCAGCCGGTATACGTGACCTTTGCTCAGTGCCTTTGCAGAGAGGCCAAGGATTGGATGAACAACTAATCTTTGCGAGAGATTAGGCTATTGGCAATGTTAATGACAATGCCATTTATTTATGTGTTTTCAAAACCAACACATAAATACAAATTTTGTCATTTACAATGCGAATAGCTCTAACTTCTCCAAAGGCGAAACCGTTGCATTGTAAATGCTTGTCAAGGAGAGTCAACATAGTTCCTGTTAACGCAAAATTCCGGCCTCTCAAAAGCATAAAAATGTTACTAGACCTGCAGGTCTAGTGACTTAAATAATCTACTCAACCAAATTATAATGCTCTTGACCCATAAACTGGTTTCAAATTATGTGATCCTTGGCAAATATTTTGATTCACTAAGCCGCCATTTTCTTCATTATCACATATGAGAGCATCTTCAAATACGCAAGTTCAGCATGTCTGCTGTACAAAAAACTCTTTGTTTTTATTTAATAAACTAAACTTTTTCTCAGTCAATAATACAAATCTAGCCACATATAGGATACACATGACCCCTGACTTGCCTCTTAGTTCATTAACAAAATTGTCTTCAGGGCGGAGGCAAGAATGTTTCTCAAATCCTATTTAAAAACGATCACTTTTAGTAAATACATAACTAAAGCATGAAGTGGTAGCACACTGTCATTTGCAATCAGCAGATTTTTGATTGAAAAGGCCACAAAAGTTTCCACTGACATGCAGTTTTACTGATAAAACTATATGGCGTACAAACAATAATGTATGGAAATTGAGTTTCTGCAAATAGTTGACATTTGCACATCACCAAGTAAAGTGTTCTGATTTGTATTGCTCCTGTATACATCTTTGTTTGCATCCCAGTTCTGAATTACAATTTTGTTTTCCCCGGAATTCTTGATATATTTTGAAATAGGTGTACTATCCAGTTACAAGCTATTTAATTGTTAGAAAAAACCTAGCTTGGACCCAGACTGTCTTGGCAACTATCGACCCATCTCGCTTCTCCCAGGGATCAGTAAAATTGTGGAGAAGCATGTTAATTCGGGCCTTTCCACATATCTGGAATCTCATAAACTTCTCCATCCCTCTCAAACTGGCTTTCGCCCACGCCAAGGAACGAAAACGGCTCAACTGGCAGTCGTGGAAGAATCCAGAAAGATTCTCGATGCAGGAGGCTTCTCCCTTCCGTGATTCTTTTAGAACTTAGCGTGGCCTTTGACATGGTCAACCACCTCATTCTGGTCCAACGACTTAGAAGTTTGGGTGTTTCTGGAGTAGCCCTAACCTGGCTGCAATCCTTCCTTGAGGAAAGATCTTTCCAGGTGTTCGAGGGTGAGGCCATCTCGAAATCCTGGCCCCTCCATTGTGGGGTTCCTCAGGAGTTCTCCATGAGCACCACTCTTTTTAACGCTTACATGTCTCCTCTTGTGGACATCTTTCTTCTCTATCGGGTACATATTGTGACCTATGCTGATGACACCCAACTGGCTGTTGCTCTTAACCATTCAGACAGGGCCTCTACTTGCCCCGGTCCCTGCCTTGAAGAAGTAGCCAATTGGATGAAACATTCATATCTAAAATTAAATGGTGATAAGACCAAGCTTATGCTCCTTGGCAATCCTTCTCTTTTCAAGGCCAGCCTCAATGGGCTCTGCACCTGCCCCCAAGTCAGAGATAAAGAGCTTGGGCTTCTGGCTGGACTTAGACCTCAGCTTCAAAGTCCAAGCCAGAAAGATTGTGGTCTCCTGCTTTGGCATCATAAGGATGCTTCGTAAAGTGTTCCCTCTGCTCCCCTTCCAAGCATGAAAGCTCAAGGGCCAGGCACTTATTCTTTCACGCCTGGACTACTGCAACGCCTTATACCTTGGTGCCCCGAGTTCGGTCCTTGCTAAACTTCAAACAGAATTATGCCGCAAGGATCCTTGTGGGGACTCCGAGCCCGCAGTCTGCAAAACCTGCTATGAAATCTCTCCCTTGGCTCCCTGTTCGGGAGAGAGTCCACTTCAAGTCCTCATGTATCACCCATAAGATGATAGGAGGGAAAGGGCCAGAGACTATTTCCTCTGTGGTCCAGCCCTATCGAGCAAAAAGGCCACTGTGCTCAGACGAGCAATACCTGGCCATCGTCTCCAGAATCAAGAGGGCTAGAAGTGGTGGCCCGCCATTCTCGTACAATGCTGCCAAACTATGGAATTCCCTTCCTCTTCAGCGACGAAGGGAACCACTCATATGGCCTTACATAAGCTGTTGAAAACATGGCTCTTTCCTAAGTGATTTATTGAAGCTTCAGTTTTATTGCTCAGCGCTGGGATGGCTATGGGTAGCTACGCGTTCTATACGTGATGCTTCATTCATTCATTCAACAGACAGTAAATGTGCAAGATAAAAAGATGTAAAACAATCTTTATTGCTCATTCACTTTCTGAATGAATAGAACACCTGTTCCATTCCAGCTTAAATTTACTCGGGACCAGTTGGTCATGAAAATAGCTTGACTGTAGCGAGTGGGCAAGTAGATTTTTCAAAGCCTATATATCATCCTATTTCTATCCCTGTCTGAGTCCCGGATTAGGTTGAAGTCTCCAACATTTAGTTGCTCTTTTAGTGTTTTGCGCAGGTAAGGATCTTGCATAGCATTTGTGGCAGAGTGTTAAGTGGAATGTATGCTGTTGGAAATGCTCCTTAACATATCGTCCCTCTTTGTCTCTGTGAGCTTTACATAATATGGCCATTCCTGTGGTTTTCTCCTCTGCTGGCTCCCATAACTGGCAGGAATATTGCTTATGGCGCATGTAGGCTTCATCCTTTCGTATTAGATGAGTTTCTTGTAGAAATATAACATATGAGATTTTTATAAAAGAGAGAACTCTATCTGGCATCGCTTTTCCGGTGAATTCAATTCCTTCCCATTTAAATAAATTAGTTTAAGGGGATATATAGTTCCAATAACTAATTTGATTTAGAGCACAAAATGGATCACCGTCCTTTTTGAGTGACTCATTAATGTATGCACTGAAGTCCTCCCTTCCCTCCTTCAACTAGAAACTGTAGATAAAAGGCCAGCGGGCAGCCCTATATGTAAAATACAGAAACAAACCAATCATGACCTCTAACGAGTAGAAAACCGCTAAAGATCATCAGCACGAGTTAGGCTTGCAGCAGGCAGGAACTCAAAATATAGTCTCGCGGAACCCAATTAGTAAATCCCTGCCTGACTAATGCCTTCCTCCAGGGAAACACAGAAAGATGATCAAAGTCACGATGTTGGTTTACTGTCTTAGGCTGACCTGTTTAGGTGCCAATCCTGGGGGCTCCACTCCAGTTTCTTTAGGTGTGAGATGACGTCGGTATGGCCGTTCTCTGTTGATCTTCTGACTCATCGTTGTGGCTTGTCTCAGACATCTGCTATTCTGGATGTTGCCCATTGTCGATTGAATGGGTATGACCATCCAGCATTGGATACCCTGGGGTCCATGGTGAGGCCCCCTATTCTCTGTGAGTGAACAAATGATTCATTGCTTCCCTTTCTAGTGGAAAATAAGGTTGAATGGACGGCCCCACTGATATGGCGTTAGGTGCTTTCACAAGATATCCGTCATGTGGCAGAAGTCTCCACTCTTTCTCAAAGTGATCACTGTGAGATCTTGGCGTAACTGGATGGGACAGTTGTCGTAGGTGAGTACTCCTTTCTGCCTGTCGATTTTCATAGTAGCTTAATTTTCATTGAAATAATGAACTCTTAACCCCTCCGCTGCTCTGAACGTTCCGCGCTGGTGCAGAACGTTCTATTGCGCGGGCGGGGCCGCGACGTTCAGCGGACGTGCGCAGCACTACCGAGGTAGTGCAAGTGACGTCTGCTGAATGTGCGCAGCACTTAACGGGTTAATGTTGTCCAGCACACTGTTGGCCTGGAAAGGGCCTTTGAGACCCTCTGTGCATGATCTAACCTGATAGTGGAGGCCTCTGTAGTGCCTCGTATAGACTGCAGTAGGTCCCGGGTAAAATCCAGGAAGTTGTCACATTCTATACCTCTGAGGACTCCTTTAATTTGAATGATGTTGCACCGGCTACTATTTTTGAAATCTTCTTGCTTCATTTGGAGTTTTTTTTGTTGTTCTTCTAATGCTTGAGCTTTGCACCAGTGGAGTTCTTGGTCTTCTGTGAGTTAATCTGAATTACACTCAAGGTCGTCAACTTTGGTGGCCAGTTCTGGCATTAAACTCCCTGATCTCCCATAGGCATGTTTTCAGCTCTGTCTTTATGCAGCCAATTTAATTGCGGATTTCTCCCAAGAACTGCTCTATGTACTCCTGAGAGATGGGGCCACTGCACTTCCTCCAGTCTCTGGTGGATTCTTTTCCTCCTGTCTGGCACTTCCTTTGTTGGAGGCCTGCGACCACATGTCCACCACTGTGTACATGTTTGATTGAGGACACTAGGCCTTTTCCGAAATTTAACCAAGGAGTGGGAGAACTTGCTGAAGCCTTAGAATGTTTTAATTTCAGACAGCTACGGTGTGGATCACTCTAGAATGACAGCTGTCAATCACTGCCTGTGGAGGTTTCTTGTGCTCGAAGCGCCCAGTTCAAGTTCAGGAAGATGTCCCCCTTGGTCGCAGATTAGTGAAGTGGTAAGGGATACCCTATCTTGGCCCTCAATTGGGGAAAGAGGGCAATCCCATTAAGTCCAGCATGCTATGGACTTGGTAACTGCAGTACAGGGGGAGTCCTCCAGGCCATACCCTCCCTCCCCCCACCAGTGGGAAGGCCACTGTACTTTCATCAAATGACCTTGCTTCACAAGGGCCTCTCTTCTGCAAATCCCTATGCGGGGCCTCCTGCATGTTCTGGACCCTGCGGAAGGTATCTTGCTGTTTCTTAGGTGCTGAGTTTGTCAGGGTGGTAGGCAGGTGGAAGACCCCTGAATATCACCCCACCTCAGTCCCTGCAGTTGGTGCCATGGTCCGCCAAGGTAAGACTCCAATTCCTGCGTCGCTATAGTCCAGTGAGCCCCCTTATGTGGGTGCTCTTGGGGCAGGTTTTGGAGGAAGCAACAGGCCAAAAAAAGGGGTAGAAGTGCAGGCCCAGTCCCTAAGACCCCGCAGGAACTATTTCTGCAGTTGCTCGCTGACAAGTGAGATCCTTCGTCACAGGAGCCTAAAGTCAAAGTGCTGGAGTAGAAGACCCACAAGTCAGTGCACCAGCTCTTTCCAGGCAAGGCTCTGAGGTTAGACGTCTCTGTATCGAATGTCATCACCCCTTGCCCTCCGCCACTCACCCAAGACCTTGCCCTGTGGTGACTGTGCCAGTAAATGGCCTCTAGCTGTGCGATACAAGCCTGCTTTTGACCTCAACGTGGCCCTTCAGATGATGACTCCAACTCCTTCCCTTGGGGCACTACCTCGTTATAAGCCTTTGGGCTGTGTTTCAGCAAAGACTGGGACCTGTTGGGCCTCCTCTTTCAGGCTTTAGTGGAAATCCTGCCCCACTCTGGTTCCAGGCCAGAGCATCCTCAGCAACTCAGTGGGTGCCCAACACCACCAATGTCCACGGGGGTTCAACAGCTAATCAAAGGTTCCAGGGCACTCTCCCCCTCTAGGATACCAGTTGCAAAACTGTTAGAATGGGGTCTCTAGTTGAGAATAGTTTGCACCCAGGCCAGGCAGGGACCCACACTCTAGCCAGGGTAAGTTACACTCTCAGAATAACCCATGCACACCCCATTGGTAGCTTGGTAAGAGCAGTCAGGCTTATCTCAGAGGCAATGTGTAGAGTATTTATACACACACCCCACACCAGTTTAGAAAAATAGCCATTATTGATCTGAGTACAACAAGACCAAAAACAACAACAATTCCACATTTGCAGGTAAAAAAAAAGTGGGTGCACTTGCCAGATCGAAGTGGCAGTTTAAAACTGCACACACAGACACTGCAGCAGCAGGTCTGATACATGTTTGCAGGGCTACTCATGTGGTTGGCACAATCAGTGCTGCAAGCCCACTAGTGATTCAGAAAAGGGGGTGGTGATGAACAGAGTGCCTGAATTAAGCAGACCACTCTTACCCAGTCCAAAGATCAGGGCTTGATCCATCACCGTTTTTTAGCTCACTGCACCATCCCAGCTCAGAACTTGGCTATATGCAAATTAGTCTGTTCCTGTCCCAGTGCATGATGGGAACAGGGCAAACCAAACTACCAAGCCAATTCTTATACTGGGAAGGAAACAAGCTTCCGGGGACCGGTTTCTGCCATTTCAGGCGTCGTCGGCCCGGCTTGCTTGAATCCTGATGGTGCAATGAGCAAGGGACTCACATCTGAGTATACCCTTCCACGCTTATGGTGGACAAAATGATTCATCACCACCCCCTTTTCGCAAGCCCACTAGTAGCATTTGATGTATAGGCGCTGGGCACACACATTGCACTGTACTAGGGACTTACTAGTAAGTCAAATAGGGTAGGGTATAATATTCAAGGTGATATATTGGCCTTGATCCAAGCCCTGCATACAGAAAACTGGGCCCAGATTATCTTGGATGAGGATGGAGGATTGTCTGGGAGGATCCAGATTGGTAATGGCCTGAGGCAGGGGTGCGTACTTTCCCTCTTGCTCTTTTCCCTGTTTATAGCGGATCTGCCCTTAAAATTAAGAGAGGTTAGAGGAGCTAGCCTGAAATTAGAAGGAAACCATATCTCCTTTTTATTATACGCAGATGACCTGGTAATTATGGACCAGACGGTGATTGGTCTACAACTAAACATGTTTACAGAATATTGTCTAAATAAAAAAATTAGTTGTGAACATGGAGAAGACCAAAAACCTATGCTTTGGAAGAAGCAAAATAAAGTTTTCCTGGTATCTAGGCACTGAATCACTGGAGAAAGTAACAGAATATAGATACCTGGGGAAGTGGTTTGCGAGTAACTTCAAATGGTATACCCACCTGGACGCTCTAAAAATGAGGGCATCGGCTTCAGTGAAGGGTTTAAAAAGATTTAACAGTATATGTGGAGAAATGTCTGATAGGCCGGTCATAAAGGCCTATCTAGCAATGGTCCCTCCACAATTCCTGTGTGGCGCAGAGGTACTCTATTTAAGTGGCAAAAACGGTTGGGACAAAGAGGACGGAAATATCCTTAAAAGCCTGTTCTCGCTGCCAAGATAGTCTATGGTACAAGCAGCGAGATTAGAATTGTGAATCACCTCTTGGGCTATAACAGCCTGCATGGCTTTACTATGTTTTTGGCAGCATTTTGGGTCAGGTGAGGACCAAAAAATCTCAGTGGTGTAAAAGTGAAATTGCCAACAGTGAGTTGACCTGGGCAAAAGAGACAAGAGCCTCAATAAGCGAAGTGTATGGAGTGTTAAAACTAAAGCTGCACCCTCACTCACTTCATTTAATGATAGATAAGAAAGAACTTAGGTCATTGGGAATTGAAATGTCTCGTACCCATGACCATGAGTACCTCTCGCTGAAAACCCCAGTGTCCCATATGACTCTGGCTTGGAAAAATGAGTTACATTACCCCTACGTAGACAGATTACCTAGTTGCCGATTAAGGCGTGAAGTGCTAAGATTGCGAATTGGGATAAACCCCTATTACGCGAATAAAGGGGTTAAAAATTCAATGATAGATAGCAATGATAAATGCACTTGGACTTTGGGTACTACCTGTGATATTTTACATATTTTATTAGACTTAATGAAGATTTTAGATATACGAAGAGAGATTTTAGGTCCGATTTAAAATAAATATGAGATTTAAAATAGAATGCAAGCTGTAAAGTGGGAATGATAAATTTAGATATTGCCTGTGCCATGGGGAAATTCATAAATACAGTTAAAGTGTTTCTCAAATGTAAAGAGTGATGATGAAATTTAGATCTTTTAGGACAAAATGAGAGTGAGTTAACAAAGGATAACAGTATTGTAGGTGACTTACCTGAAGGACTAGGTGACCAAGAATGGAATACTTGGTTTTTACAAGTTTTAAGATGATATTTGCTTTTTATTTAAAGAAAATGTGTTATTGAGGCATGCAGAAGATGTATTACATATTCTATGATACTGACGTGCTTATATTTCTTTTCTTAATTGAATGATATGTTATTTGTATACCTTTATGGTTGTAAAAAAAACAAATACAGTTTTTATTGACTTGAAATCAAATAGGCTAATCAAGTAGAAATCAAATACCATTACATTTTAGACAGAGAGCACTTGCACTTTAGCGTTGGTCAGCAGTGGTAATGTGCTCAGAGTTATAACACCAGTTCAGAGGCAAAAAGACAGGGGAAGCCACAGCAGAAGATTCTAGGTCTAATAATAATAATAATAATCCACATTTGTAAAGCGCACAATCACCCCTAAGGGTCTCTAGGCGCTGGGGGCCGTCGGGAAGATTAAGCAAGCTATTGCCCAGAGTCACATGGTGCTGGGCTAATCTGCTGCCGGAGCCGGGGATCGAACCCTGATCCCCAGATTCCAGCGTCAGTCGCCCTGGCCGCGGCGCCACACCTCTCCCTCCTAACAAAAACCAACCTGACTTCCCTGATGCTCACACACAAAATGACCATGGGCAGCAACCCTTCGTAGGCAGTGAACTTAATTGGAACAGCTGGTCCACCACCAGACAGGATCACTATAACGCGTGTGATCTAAAGAGCATATACTCACACATGCAACAAGGAGTGCCACACTTGTACACTAGATAAACCAGCAAACTGCAGCAGTGAACCCACCCCATTGGTCATCGCCCAGTAGGTTGGAGTGGCAGCAGCTCTGGGAGAAGACCAGTAGTGGTTACAATAATAAATAATTTGATCAAAGCTGGGGTGGAGACTAGGAGCACATTATAGCAACTCCAGTACACACTGTTGACCAGCCCACTCCACACACTTCCACAGCGATCGTATGAGTAGGGAATGCACAATGTATTCATAAGCACTGTGCTGGGACAGCTGTTACTGAAACATTTGAAGCTTGAGATACCACAGTTATTTGTGCTGAGGAAGATGGGCAGTAGAAGGTAGTGGGCAGCAACACTGCACTATTGTGGTTCATGTAGAGCACAGTTTTTGGGAGGGTGGTCCCATGGCATTTGGGATAAAGTGGCTTTCATTGAGATGTTTATTGCTTTTTACCTCTAGTATTGTCTGGCCACCTATCGGACTCCAACGGAACACTAAGCACATCCCTTGAGCACTTGATCCTGAGTATAGCGAGGGAGGTCAGTCCAGAGCTTTAACAGGGAGGTGGTGTGCTTTAGAAACTTAGAACTCTTCAAATCACACAGTAACACTTAATACAGGAATGTCCAGTCAGTCCTTTTATTCAGACACATCTAAATGTAAAATTACAAAAGTACACAATGAAAAGCTGACCTCTGCCCTGCCTGAACATGAGAGCTGTGTAAGAAGGTCTCTTGATGCCAAATTATGTGGTGTTTGCAAATTTTAAAGGTACCTTCCATTGAGCTGAACGAAAAAACTGAAAATGTTCATAAATTGTGCCTTAATACCATTTTATCTGACAATATTTCCACCACTTTGAAGCTTTTTGTACAGCTTCCTTGCTGAAATTAAATTAGAGTTCTGTAGTAGGGGATCTCTGTGTATAGTCATAATCTAGTAAATAGTCCCGCCCATGTGCGTGGACCCCGGAGCAATCAAAAATAATCTCTTAAGGTGTCGAAAAATGCAGAACTGCACAGACACTTAAGAGAGAATTTAAAGACCGATAATGCAGCCTATATCCACAGGCTACACTGTCCAGTACTTCAACTAGAAATTCCACCAAAAATCCACAAACAGCACAGCCTGTACAGATTTCCCTTGCTTTAACAGCGAAATCCCTCTGGAATGATAGAGAGGAAGAAATGGACAGACAAGCCCCATAGGCTGCCATTATGTGGCTCAGAACAGGATACTGTGCCTTTAAGAGAACCTTCCAGAACTTCACAGTATCCCAGAATGCACTGCAGGTCCCTTTTACTTTCAGTTCTTTTTTCCGGCTCCTGCTAGCAGGACCCTGGAGCATTGAGTTCTCCATTTTGGGATTTGTTTTTGTGATTTTCTCACTTTTTCAAGTATTTTTGTTGCTTTGTTCAAAGAACTTTGGTTATTTCTTCTTTGGTGTGCTTTTGGGGCAGTCTTTTTGTCGAATATGCCAGCATTATTTGACAAGTGCCCGGAGTGTTCCAGGAAGAAGGCCAAGACTGACCCACATGAAGTGTGTATCCTCTGCCTTCCCTCCTCTCATAACCCAGAGGAGTGTGAGATTTGCCATGGATTTACCACCAGGACCCTGAGAGGCAGAAAGAAGATCAGGCTCCAAGGCATGGAGGAGAGAAGACTGCAAGCACGAGGTGGGTCTGGGCAGGTGCCATCTGCCAGTGCTGAGGCCTCTGGGGGGGCTCCACAGAGGCAGGAAGTCCAGCAAGCGTCCCCATTCTCCATCGGCGTCGATTGCACCGACTACGGTGTCGAGAGGGATGACTACAGTCTGTTCCTCGTCTCCCCAGGGCTCTGGGTCAAAGCGGCGTCGACGTTCGACTTTGAGGGATCTGAACAGACTGCCGTTGAGATCACCGGTGACGATTTCGTCGTCGCCGAGGACTTGACGTCGAAAGGTGGCCCGGCGTCGGCGCTCGCCGTCGTGGCGACACCGCCGTTCGCCGTCTGCGAAAAGGAGAAGGTCGTCGAAGGGGTGATCGCCGTCGCGACACAGGAGATCGCCGTCGCGACACAGGAGATCGCCGTCGCGACACAGGAGATCGCTGTCGAGGCACAGGAGGCCGTCGAGGCGACGGAGATCGCCGTCGAGGCGACGGAGGTCGCCGTCGAGGCGATGGAGGTCGTCGTCGAGGCGGAAAAGTTCGCCGTTGAGGGACAGGCGTTCGCCGTCGAGGGACAGGTGTTCGCCGTCAAGGAAGCGCAGTTCGACGTCGAGGGGCCGACGCTCGCCGTCGGGTCGCCGTTCTTCGACGCAGGAACGGCGCAGAAGGAGTTTAGGCGCCAGGAGTCAGTCTGGCAGGCATCCAGTGCCTAGGAGAGACTCTCCCACATCCCAGCCTGATAAGGAGGGCGGGTCACCGAGCTCGTGTACTCCATTGTGTATACCCCTCCTAAGCCGGGGACAGTGACGCCTTCTTTACCGAGAGGACTTCCTCCGCGGGCCCCTACCCGCCTCCTCTTCCACCTCTACCACCTCGGCCTCAGCCCCAGCCTCAGCCTCCGCTGCCGGTTGACAAGCCTCCCCCGATTCCTCCGAGGTCAGTTTCCCTGCCCAGGTACCCGACGCCTCCGATGGGGACCCCTCGGCCGAGGGGCCCATCCAAGCCAAAGTCTCTATGTCCCGGTGGAACCAGCAGGGCGACCGAAGCCACGGAAGTCGCGATCCCGCTCCGGACGGAGAGGGAGGTTGTGCAGTCGTCACAGATCCTCTACGAGGTCAAGACAGCGCCACAGGAGGCGCGGATCACGGTCCCGCACGGACTCTTCCAGAACCAGGTCCTACTGCCCGACCTTGTCAGACTCCCCGGGGACGAGGGTGTCTCCCGTGGATGACATCAGCCCGCTCCAGGATGTTCTCCTGAGGGGTGCAGCGAAATTCAGAATCACGGTGACTGCTCCGACACCTACGACGTCAGTGATTTTTGAGACACTTCACAAGAAGCATTTGTCACGCCCTCTACTACCGCTCGTGCCAGGCTTGGTAGAGCCAGTGACGAGTGACGAGTGGCAGTGATGAGAGCTGCTCCATCCCGTCTGCTCAAGAAGTATAGGGATCCGGATTCCGACCCGGCTTTTCTGAGGATTGACCCTGTTCCGGACTCCGTTATAGTAACGGCAGCCAGAAAACAACATTCTACCTCTCCGTCTTCTACCGTGGAGAGCCGATGGTTCAACTCTAATGGCAGGAAGGCCTGTGGGACGGCGGCTACGGCCATGAAGACCGCTAGCGATACGGCTCTGCTGGGGTGGTATGATCGTTCCCTGTGGGAATCCCTCCAGCAGTTCACGGAACTCCTGCACGAGATAAGAGGGAGGATTTCCTCGAAATCCTGAAGGAAGGGATGCTGGTTTCGAACCAGGTCATCAGCGCGGCTGTGGATGGTTCTCTGTTGGCGGCCCATGGTTACTGTCATGGGATCAACCAGCGACGCCATGCTTGGCTCAGGCTCACATCACTCAAGCCGGAGGCCCAGCAGCGAGTGGCTAATCTGCCCTTCTCGGGGGAGACCCTGTTCGGAAAACATGCTGATGATGAGATGGCCCGCATGAAGGCGGAGGCCGAGACTCTGACGGCTGTGGGCTTGGAGAAGCCCGAAGAAAAGAAAGCCTACCGCCCGTTCCAGAGACAGTTTGGGGCGCAGGGCCGAGGGCGAGGACAGGCTTCGGGACAGCAGCAGCAGCAACAACAGCAGCAGTTCCGGAGGCCCTTCCAGAAGCGTCAGAAGGGTAGAGGAGGTCAGCAATCCTCTACAGCGAACAAGGGCGCGGCCGAGTCTCGACCCTGAACTGTTAGTTCCCCTACATCCGTTACCCGCTCAGGTGGGGGGGAAGCGTTAAATTTTTTCGGCAGAGTGGAGAGAAATTACTCAGCACAAGTGGGTGCTGAATATTGTTTGTAATGGATACAGTCTTTGGTTCATCAGCCCGCCTACATCAATTCCTCCGGTCAGCTCGCATTTTCAGCTGCGCGAGCTCCAGGCGGAGGCCGATATCCTGTTGAGGAAAAGGGCGATAGAAGACGTACCTCTGTCTCAAAGAGGAAGAGGTCTGTACTCCCGGTTCTTCCTCGTCCGCAAAAAGGACAAGAACGAGTTCAGACCCATTCTGGATTTGCGACAAGCAAACAAGTGGATTCACAGAGAGAAGTTTTGCATGCTGTCGTTGCATCAGATTTATCCTCAGCTGCAACAGGGGGACTGGCTGTGTGCCATAGACCTACAGGATGCATACTTCCATGTGCCCATTGCACACAAACACAGGAAGTTCCTGCGATTCCAAGTCGGCGCCAATCATTATCCGTACACAGTACTGCCATTCAGACTGAAGTCTGCGCCCAGGACATTCTCGAAAGTGCATGGCAGTGGTAGCCGCACACCTAAGGAAGAACAAGGTGTTTGTCTACCCGTACCTGAACGATTGGTTGATCAAGGCCTCCTCCTTCTCGGAAGCTCAAGCACACTTCCAGAAGACGTGCGTTCTCTTGAACAAGCTGGGGTTGCACATCAACATGTCCAAGTCTGTCCCGACTCCAGTCCAGTGCATCCAGTACTTGGGAGCCTCTATCAATACGCTGTCAGCAAGCGTGTCTCCTTCGGAGGAGCGACGATTATCACTCCTTCGGAAGGCTCAGGCTCTTATGACCACTCCATCTACAACAGTGAGGACGGTGTCTTCTCTACTGGGATCGATGGCCTCTTGTATCTTCCTCACGCAAGGCTGCACATGAGACCATCGCAGGAGTGCTTGGAGGACCAGTGGGATCAGAGGAGAGGGTCGTGGGACGACAGGATACGACTGTCTCGACATGCTCTTCATTATCTGAAGTGGTGGTGTTCGGCGGGGAATCTCCTGAGAGGGGTTCCCTTCCACAAGGACATTACCGCGCAGACTATCGTGACGGATGCGTCTCTCCACGGCTGGGAGGCGCACTCCGGAGACTTACAGATTCAAGGGACGTGGTCCCAGATGGAGTCCACGTACCACATCAATTTCCTGGAACTCAGAGCTGTTCACTTGGCGCTGAAGGCCTTTCTTCCGTCCTTCCGGACCAACTCTTTGCTTGTTCAGGCGGACAATACGACCACGATGTATTACCTCAACAAGCAGGGGGGGTCGAGATCGCGCACTCTGTCGCAGGAGGCGCAGGCGATCTGGCACTGGCTTCTGGCCAGAGGACTGACGATAACGGCCACGCATCTACCAGGTGTGCAGAATGTTCAGGCAGACTCACTGAGCAGACTGATTCAGGAAACCACGAATGGGTCATAAACGACGAAGTGCTAGGAGAAGTCTTCGCACAGTTGGGGACTCCAGACGTAGATCTGTTCGCCACCTCCGAAAACAGCAAATGCCGAGACTTCGCCTCGAGGTACTACCAGCCAGGGACGTTGGGGAATGCGCTATGAATCAGCTGGTCGAACAGCTTTCTGTACGCTTTTCCACCCATTCCCCTGATTCCTGCGGTGCTCATCAAGCTGTCCCAGTCCAGGGCGCGGATGATCCTGATTGCCCCGGAATGGCCCAGACAGTGGTGGTTCACGGACCTGCTTCACCGGTCTCTCCTTCCTCGCATACGGTTCCCATGCAGGCCGGACCTTCTCACGAAGTTCGGGGGGCAGATGTTACACCCCTACCTCTCGTCTTTGAGTTTGGCGGCATGGCTCCTGAGATAGTGCAATATGGTTACCTGAAGATTGCATGGACATACTGAAGGAGGCTAAACGACCTTCCACTAGGACTTCTTATGCTTACAAGTGGAAGAGGTTTTGCATCTGGTGCAAGTCCAAGAACTATGACCTGACGACATGTAAGGAGGATGTCATCCTTCCATATCTTCTTTATCTAGCGCAGTCTGGCCTTAATGTCCATTCCATTAAGGTGCATCTGGCTGCATTGACTGCCTACAGGAAATGCCCTTCACAGACTTCCTTCTTTCAGATCCCTGTGATCAAGGATTTTTCGGAAGGCTTGAAGAAAGTGTTCCCTCCTGTCCGGCTTCCTTCGCCTTCATGGGAATTGAATGTGGTGCTGTCCAGATTGATGAAGGAGCCTTTTGAACCTATTCATAAGGCTTCGTTGCAGCACCTGTCCTGGAAGGCGGCGTTCCTCGTGGCCATTACATCGGCCCGCAGGGTGAGTGAAATTCAGGCGTTGTGTTGCCAAGAACCTTATACTGTATTTCATGCTGCTAAGGTTGTTATGCGTATTCACCCTAAGTTTCTTCCTAAAGTTATATCTGACTTTCATGTTAACAAGACCATAACTTTACCTACGTTTTTTCAGAATCCTTCCTCTCCAGTGGAAAGGTCCCTGCATTCCCTGGATGTTAGGAGGGTGTTGAAAGTTTATCTGGATAAGACCAAGGATATTCGTATGTCTGACCAATTGTTTATCAATTATGGATCGGTCAGGACGGGTCTTGCTACCTCTAAACAGTCCATCTCTAGGTGGATTGTGTCCTGTATACAATTGTGTTACCAAAAAGCTAATAAGACCTTGGGGGGTAAGCCTAAGGCTCATTCCACCAGGGGCAAAGCTGCCACGACTGCTTTGCTTCGTAATGTTCCAATTGCAGAAATCTGCAAGGCGGCCACTTGGAAGTCCGTTCATACCTTTGCTAAGCATTACTGCCTGGACACTGATGCCAGGGCAGACACTCAGGTTGGGCAGGCTTCGCTGCGAAATCTGTTCGCACAGTAGTGGTATTATTTCTCTGTTCTCCACCGCCGCTTTGGTGTGGGGATGGGCTTGCCATTCTATTCACTAGATTATGACTATACACAGAGATCCCCTACTACAGAAGTAGTAGTTTCTGTCCTGTAACTCCAGTTCTGTAGTAGGGGTATCTCTGTTGTAGTCATAAGCGCCCGCCCTCCTCCCCGGTGGAGAGAGATATTCATGTAAGGAATGCTACAGGTCTGGCGTGTTACGCCTTCAAAAAGAACTGAAAGTAAAAGGGACCTGCAGTGCATTCTGGGATACTGTGAAGTTCTGGAAGGTTCTCTTAAAGGCACAGTATCCTGTTCTGAGCCACATAATGGCAGCCTATGGGGCTTGTCGGTCCATTTCTTCCTCTCTATCATTCCAGAGGGATTTTGCTGTTAAAACAAGGGAAATCTGGACAGTCTGTGCTGTTTGTGGATTTTTGGTGGAATTTCTAGTTGAAGTACTGGACGGTGTAGCCTGTGGATATAGGCTGCATTATCTGTCTTTAAATTCTCTCTTGAGTGTCTGTGCAGTTCTGCATATTTCAACACGTTAAGAGATTGTTTTTGATTGCTCCGGGGTCCACGCACATGGGCGGGACTATTTACTAGATTATGACTATAACAGAGATACCCCTACTACAGAACTGGAGTTACAGGACAGAAACTACTCCATGTCCAAACATCATCCTTTTTGATATCAACCCAGGAATGGAGGATTCCTGGAAAATTGATAAAATGGCTTGAAAGCATAGAGAAAAGCCCATAACTTTGTGTTATCAATAAAGAAAGGCAAATACAGCAGAGCTTAAAACTGGCTTTGAGCCAGCCAAGACAAGTATGTTTTTCTCCATCAAAAAAACCTACACGTATCTACATCATTGGTCCTTCATCCCACATTCACAACAGGGTGCTATTTGTGGAATAGATGAACATCTCAATTAAAAAAAGAAAACAACACCAGTCAGTCATCAAATTCACTTTATTCGGTTAATTAAAACCGTAAAAGTATACTACAAAAATACATTACAAAGTCATATAGAGTAAGTTTACATCTAGTCATTGTTTAAATAAACAGACCTACTCACATAAAAAAATCCTGTTTTTCTAAAATCTTTACATTTACTGACCGCAGAGTCCAGCATACATTTTTAGAATTTTCTCTGCAGCTCTGATTCATACATAATTGCAAAACCTTTTAATTCTCATGGCATATTTTTGAACCTCTTAAAACGCTGGACAGATGCCTATCCCACTTGAAACTCATCTTTGACTTTAGGTAATATTTTGCCAAGAAAGATTGAGAATCTATTCCCTTCCTCATTTTTTCCTCTCATTTGGTGGGATAGAGGGCCCTCCCACCTGCTTTTACAAAATATATTTTACCCTATTGACAAACTTAAACTTGAAGTACGAAACTATACTTGTAACAAATAAGTAACATAATGAAGGACACAGACACACAGCCCTCTCAATTCCTTTTGCAGAAGGAGCTGACGGTGTGGCGGAGGGCTGAGTAAGATAAGAAGCAGAGCTATTTTGGGCAGCACGATATTGGATCCTATGTTTTTAAATGGCATTGAAATAACTGAAGTAATTATAATTTAGCACCCAAATATATAAGAACTGGTAATCCTACGTGCCTTTGGCACTTTCAAAAGAACCAGTTATTACAATACCATTCATGGAGTGTGTTTGGCATTTATAGAAAGTAGGAATGTGTCTCTACTCATCAGAGATGCAATCCCTCTTGCAAAGAGAAAAGCAGCTGCTTTCTGCACATGGACATAGAATTTGCTTTCTTCACTCCATATTGTGTAGTTTTTTTGGTCCTTGGTCTATCCCTTCTAATAAGCTAAGTAAGTCAAAGGTTAACTCGCTGTTCAAATAAGGTCCCAAATTAATACGGTGCTTACTACACTATTAATAGTGATTGCATTTAACTTTGTATTGCAATCGAAAGACTTTGCCATGTCTTTGCGGTGTCTGTATGAAACACAAAAGGTGTAACTCCTAATTCTCACCTATCTCACTAAGTTTAGCTACTTTATATCCTGGAGACTCAATTAAGATAAATCTTGAATTTGTATCCCTTTCCGAAAATTGTTCACAAAAAAGTAAAAAATGCCTGTTACCATTGTTCCTACTTCAAGTAACTCGCCTATTTTGAAATGGGTGATTTTACTATATGTGCATTTGGCTGGTTAGTTTGTTTTGCAAACATGTCTAATACACAGAGAGGGTATTCCATTAACCTTGTTTTGTTGTGATAATGGAGATTTTTAGTAGGCCTTTTGTATAAAAATATATGGATATGGAGTTTGTGATAAATTGTGTGCTACCTACTATATTCATTTAACGCTGATAATATTCTGATCCATGCTGAAGTGATTAAGTGTTGTTCCCAAGATTTTAGATTTGATTTTATAGTTTAATATCATTTCAGGACTCCAGATGAAGGAGGCAAACGTTACGCTTTGTCAGTTGTCTAGAAATAGAGCAGATGACTTGCGTTGTCTCCGGATGAGCTTTACAGTAATGCATTCAGGAGTTTAGGAGCAACTATAAAGGCCTTCTAAACTTTTGTACTCATTGCTGAGGATGTAGGTACTACTAGGACCGGATTTTAGATGTCACTCGTAAGGCTCAGAGACATATATACAACTTTAAGTACATGTTAATTCTAAGTGAGTGTTTGAAATAAACTTGATAAAGTACAAGCTATTAGTTAATCTCATAGGAGCATGAATCTCACTGTGTTGTGTTGACAGTCTTGTAACCCCTTCACTGTGGCGGTTCTTCTGCCCCAATGCTAGACATTCCAATCGCGGGTGTGGTCGTGACGACTCCCGGCCGTCATGAGCACACGCCCACCGTGACTCATGACGGCCGGGAGCCGTCATGAGCATGGAAGAGGGTAAGACCCATGTAAAATATGTGGTGTTGGTTTTTCCGACTTTCGATTTATTAGGTTCCTCATCACTATAAACGCAGAAGTAAACCATTTCATTGTAAAACATTGCAGAATGTTTATATACAAATCTGTATGACATATGACAGAAAACACCGAAAAACTATTCAAACTTCACACCAAATAGCTGTCTTCTAATGCTTGCTTGCTTATAGGAGAAAGTGTGATGGAAGGTTGTGTAGATTGTACAACTGGATGCTGGAACTTACCTCAAGTGCTACAGATACCAAAATACCTTTACTAATCAAGAAGGAACTCTACAAACGTGCGTGCTATGCAAGGTTTTTTGATTATCCGAGCTAACATTTATGTAATGGCCATCGGACACAGGTTAAACTCTCTAATAGATTCCGGTATCAAGACAGCACTTGTTTCAGGATCGCTATTGGTCCTGATCAACTTCAGGCATCTATGGGTTGCCTCATGCTGAGAAAATATCCTTGGTGTTCCATCAAAGCTACTTCTAGTTTTGCCTATTGAGATCAACTGATTTTTCCAGTTGTGTTGTTCAACACAAGTCTTGGAAAATGTAGAAGTTGCTGTTCTTCAGAAGTCACATGTTTTTTCCTTGCTTTTGGTCTATCAAATTTATGTTGTGCCTTGTCACACTGAATTCTACTGCAACTGTGAACAGGGAGGTTGAGTTATTTCCTGGTCCTTTAGAGGGGATTCTGACCATTCTGTTCTTTCCAATTGGTATGTGGAGTAAGCCCACAAATACAACTGATTTCAGGAAAGTGTTGGATTTTCCCACTCTACGAGACATGGCGCTCCTTTACCAACCTCACTTTAGTAGCCCATGTGGCATTCCAAAAGACTTAAAGTTGTCCAAGGATTATAACAGCTGAGGTTAACTTTGTATACTTGTCTTCTTCAATATACAAAGGCCCAACTTCTCTGCCATCTCCTAGCACAATGAGTTGACCAGTCTCCAACTCTGGGTGTATGGAAGAACCACCCTCACCAGTCATGAAAGAGCCCAAACTGAGCCAGGCAGCCATTAGTTGCCCAGAAGAGGGAGCAGTGCCAGAGCGCTGTGGACCACTGGCATGCAGCAAGAAGTTTTCCTAATTTTTGAAGCCCATTACACACCAAAACTGCAGGATGTGAAGTCACAGGTAACTTAAAATTGTTGGTTTGGTCAGCTATGGTCAAACCAGTGATATGTGCCATTATGTTACTTTCTTTAAAGTGTGAAAAGGGCTGCTCTGGCACACCACCATAATTTCACTCAAAATTTCTACATTCTTTTGTATTACATCCTTTCTCATGACATAAGTTTTGACTTGTTCATGCATTTTAATACTTGTAACTTTTTCATTATTTCACATGACTTTCTCAGCTACTTCCGCAGAAGAAGTCTTGGGTCCCACGGCCAGTCTCATCTTTCGACAGACAATGTTCTCTGTAGCTGAACAACCTTGACTTTCAGACATTTCTGCAGTGCTCAGCTTTTCTGTCTATTTGTCAGGTTATTCATGCTCTCTCCTGTCCCCATCTATCATGTCAATTTTAGGAAAATGCAGGCCTCTCTGAAGGTGTTCAGTTTCTTTAAAATATTTCAAGGGGACTGGGTCAAGCAAATTTTGAAAAACATAAAGAAAACCGGGTAGGGACATCATTTTAAAAAGAGTCGCCTTACCCAGAAGAGAGAGGGGAAGGGACTTCCAACTGGCAATGTCTCGCTTTAAGCGGAGCATCGGACGGAGATTTTTTTCATAGTGAAGTGTAGGGTCTAGGGAGAGAAATATCCGCAAGTACTTGAAACCTGTGGCATTGATCTCAATTGAACAGTTGCATGGCGGGTGGGGGGGACTCCCCGAAGGACATAAAAGTGGGATTTAGCCCAGTTAATCCGAAAAACAGAATATCTATCGAACACGGCTAATATGTCCAGATCTGCAATTACAGACTGTCGCCCGCACAGCGCGAAATGCAGTCCTCCCATTCAGGTGACCACCGCATACCCTGAATAACTGGATCTCAGCGGATCCAGACAGCCAAGGGTTCCAGTGGTAGAGCAAAGAGGATGGGAGAGAGAGGGCATCCTTGATGGGTGCCCCGGCTCAAGACAGAGGTGTCCAACTTTTTGTTATTTACCACGACTTGTGCCATTAGCTTCGAATATAAGAACCCCTGCTTTCGGAGGACCGCTAAGAGATAAGGCCATTCAATAGTATCGAATGCCATGGTAGCATCCAGGGAGACAAGGACAGCAGGCTCTAGGATCGTATCCGCTCTGCCTAGAACTCCGTGGGTTCGGCGCAAGTTTAACGCTGTGTTTCTGTGCGGTATAAAACCAGATTGGTCTCGGTGTACCAGTTCCAAAATTACGTTAATTAGATGGTTAGCTAGGACTTTGGCATGGACCTTTGACTCAGCATTGAGGAGGGAGATCGGCCTGTATGAAGTGCAGTCTGTTTTGGGCTTGCCTTCCTTGTGTATTGTTACTATGGTGGCTATTCGGTGGTCAATTGGCAGCTCACCTATTTCTCTACTTTCCTCAAACATACTTTTAAGATAAGGAGACAGTTTATCAGGGCTGAGTTTATATAATTCAATTGAGATGCCATAAGGGCCAAGAGCTTTTTCCTGGTTAATGATCTGATCGCTTGCGCTATCTCATCTGCCGTCAGAGGGCTATCTAATGGGTGCTGATCCGCTAAGGAAATAGTGGGGAGTGTGATGTCCCGTAACAATTCTGTAGATTCTTCCTCGGTGTAGGATGCCACCGCGGTGTATACTAGGTCAAAATGTCTAGCAAAGCGGTTGACTATCTCTTGGGGGTCAGTCATGCACACATTATTAACGTCTTTTAAGACAGGGACCAATCTGCTTGCACATTTGCGTTTATCATGCCAGGCTATTAATTTCCCAGCTTTATCCCCGAGATCGTAAATCCTACTGAGTTTCTCTCTACCTAAAGTTTTAGCTCTTTCTGTCATTAGTACCTTGTATTCTTCCTGTTTAAGTCGTAATAGGTGAGTTGAGTCAGGTTTGGTCGCCGTTTCCATCTCTTTCTCGAAGTGATAGATCTCGTCTTCTATACTATCTATTTCCTTTTGTCGTTCTTAATTCTGTCCAGATATTAAAGACAGAGCTTCCCACCAATCACTGTTTTGAATGCTTCCCAGAGTGTCTGGGAGGAGTCTACCGTACCTGAGTTTTCATCAAAATAAGTGTCTATCGTCTTAGTGAGTTCTTGACAAATTTTGGGGTTGCGAAGATACCAAGGATTAATAGGGACTACTCTACCAACCCTAATCTGATCAAGGAGTATATGTACCCATAGCGGAGAATGATCGGAAATGCCCCTAGCCAGCTGTCTGATTTCATGAATAAGTGAGATTTGGGGGCTAGGGATCAAAATATAATCTAATCTGGATAGACTGCTGTGAGCCCCCGAGTGGAAAATGTGCTGTATACTCTCAGGGTTGTAGGTGCGCCAGCCGTCCACCAATCCCATGGTCTCAAGAAAGTCTGGCAACCATCTGTGTGAAGGCCCTAGTTCACGCGGTGGGTGGCGATCTAGTGTACCCAACCCCACAGAATTGAAATCACCTCCCAGCAATAACACTTCTTCAGGTAGTGAGAGGAGAGTGGTACGTAGGTCCTGGAATGCAGTAGTTTGGAGGCCAGGCGGAACATAGACAGACACTAGTGTGATAGGTCGTCCCTCCCAGGACCCAGTGATACCTACGTAACGGCCCCTGTCATCCATACAGGTACGATCCACGTTGAGGAGGAAAGTGTTTTTAAGCATTATACCCACTCCTCTTGAGGTTGTAGTGAACCCAGCATGTGCCACCAGCTTATATCCCGACCTAAGCAGAACGACGTCTGGGGCTTGTTTCCTGATATATTGAAGAACTATACTGCGTTTAACCTTGTCCCCAAGCCAGTTAACATTCCAGCTCAGGATCCTGGCACTCTTATCCCACTGCGTATGCATTGCAAATATTAATGACATCCATAGCCTCTGTCATGCGAATTACTGTATTTGCCGATGCAACAACTCTAACACAACCATACATAAACCCCCTTCACACCTACCCTTTTCCCCGTTTCCCACCCTCACCCAATTCCTGATACCCGCCACCCTGCTACCCTGCCCCCTAGCCGTAGAACTGCCCAGTCCGAACTTGCAGAGTGCCTGTCATCCCAATGAATTAACTAAAAGCAGAAAAAAAGGGGGGAGATATCATTGCTCCGCCCCCCCCCGACTCCCCAACAACTCTTTGAATAGTATATCTCTAACAAGTGTATCCACTGAGCACCCTAGACGCAAGGCTGAACATAGTAATCTGAATCTGACAATTGGACCCTTTGCACCCCGCAACCTGAGTAAATTTGCAAGAAGGCTAACGGTACCCTGGGAGTCTCACCCCGAGCCTGCAAGCCTGGATCACCATCTCTGTGTCTGTCTCTGGATCTGTTGTCCATTCGGCTATTGATGCCAGTCTGAAACCACCGCAGGATTGTCAAAGAACCAAGCTCGTCCCTCCGCCTCAACGCAGAGACGGGCTCGCCTCAACGCAGAGACGGGCTGGGAACATCATTGCGTATTTAAGTCCCCTCTCCCTGAGCCTCTTCTTGATGGTCATGAAGGTTCGGCGCGGTCTTTGAACCAGTTGCGTAAAGTCTGGAAAAAATATGAGATCTGCATTTTCATAGCAGAGGGGGCTACGGTCGAGCATGCTGAAGAATTGCGTCTCTGTCCTGAAAGTTAAGGACACGTGCTATCAACTGGCAGTGCGGTGGAGGTGCCCTCGGTTTGGGCCGCCCGCCCGGAATTCTATGCACCCTCTCAATAGTAAAGAATTTCCCCAAGCCTTTGGGCTTAAGGTAATTAAGTATGCGGTCTTCCACAAACAAATCTGGTGCTGGCCCCTCTGCTTTTTCCGGCACACTAAGGATGCGGACGTTGTTGCGTCGCGTACGGCCTTCGCAGTAGGGAGACATCTTCCGTTAGACTGGCTGACTTGATAGCCAAGTTTTTGACTTTCTCATTCATTTTCGTGAGGTCGGCTCGGATTAGATTTACGTTGATGGAGATAGTATCCATTTTATGTTCTAGGGAATCTTTGACTTCATTGATGGCTGCCATAACGTCCTGAAGTGTTAGTTCTGGGGTGGCGCTCTCAAGTTCTTCCGCTGCCTTAGGTGTGCTACGCGTGTCTGCAGGTGAACCCTTAGGAAGGGTGTAGCGATCAAGCTTATTTGACTGAACCTGTTTAGTGGTCCTGGGACCCCGGGCTGTGCCATTCTCTAACTCATTTCTCCCTGCCATTGTGTACTCCCAATAGCTAGGCTCGTTGGTCGTGTCCCGGGGGAGCAGGGAGGGAGGGGAAAAAGGTTTGTAAACTGGTTATTGCTTCTAAGTCCTCACCGGTACAGGTGATAATTGCTGTGGAAAGAGCTGGCGGGGTGTCCCCTAGGTAATTGCAAAAAGGTCCTCAAATGACGGTTCTGCACTTTCCCCCCTGGTGGTTAACTCTCGCCTATCAAAGTCTCAGTGCAGTCACGGGAGGGCGTCCTGAAGGGTACCTGTTGCAGTGCAGTTTGTATAGTATCTGGCTACAAGCATCGAGGCAAGGACAGCCCCTGACATATTTTAGCTGTGTACAGCCAGCGTACTGCTGTGTCTCCGTACCTGCGCCCACCCCCTCACAAGGCAGTGGAGCCGGGTCTCAGGGCACGGCAAGGCGTCTTCTGTCAGTGATGCACGTCTTCTACCCCGAACCGTCATCAGGGCCCCAGCTGCAGGATACACAGCCGCCACAGGTCCAAGCAGTGATAGAGAGGGCCACAGTTCTCTCCGCTGTCGCCGGACGTGCGTCTCCCCGAGGCCTCTGGACAGCAAACTCGCGCATGTATCTATCCCCAGACGCGCTTACCAGACACTATTATCGGGCCGCCAGAGGAGCGCGGCAGACCTATGTCAAATCGAGGATGAATAAACTGGTGGGCTACGCACACCGTGGGCAGATGGTGCAGACCTCAGGGCGGGCTCCGATGTGGGTGCCATAGGAACCGCAGCTGTCCAAGCACCCCGGCGGCAGGTCAGGAGGGACGTGTGTTGCTATATGCACCTCAGTCGAGAGCTTCCGCACCAGAGCGCCGCAGCTGCTGCGAACTTACGGGATTTTCGCTGACCGACGATTTCAGGTCCGGCGGGCCGTATCTGCTTCACACAGTGTCGGCTTACAGTGACACTCTAGTCCCAGGCGTGTGAGGTTCAACTAGGCCCCAAAAGACGGGACTCGTATCTCCGGTCCCGTACAAGCTCCAGAGCTCACGAAAACACGATTGGGCACAGCTCACCCTCAACTATCTTTTTTGAGAGTTAGAGAGCAGGATCACTATCAGGATGTGTGCCGGGGATGCGGTCTCGACAGACCCGAAGACTTAAGCGGCCATCTTGTGTCGATTCTTGGCCACGCCCCTCATTAGTGTTTTTCTTAGCAAAGCTTTAAGCAAAAGTGGCATTATTTATTATTATTTTTAAAGCAAGATGCGAAATGTGGCCTAGTAATGCATTATTTCTTGTTTCTTTCAAAGCGCGATGTAAAATGCAGCTTAGTTCTTTCATGCATTAGTTCACATTAGTGCACTGATGCATAAAGCGGTTTCCAGTGTGTTTCATGTGATTTTGGATGTTCGTTTCCACTGCATACTGTTAGTACGTATTGTGGGGGTGTCAATCTGAGCAGGTTTCTATTTGCAAAAACCCTGCTCCATCACTTGCTATTCTGGAACCAATAAGGATTAGTGTTGAATTAGTATAGTGAAATATGAATGTAATTTGAGTGGTTGATATGTTAGTCAATTATTTGGATTGAGAAGGGTTGGGGAGGGGTAGAAAAGGGAAAAGGTTTGCATTTATTTAGCTCTTGTAACCTTGATGGGGTGTTGAAACGCTTTATTGGTGAGTAGCACGCTACTCCAGAACCCATAAAGGATTAGTGTTGAAAATTAGTATAGTGAAATATGAAAGTAGTTTGAGTGGTGGATGTGTTATTCAGTTGGATAGGGAAAGGTAGCGGAGATATAGAAGAGGGAAAAAGGTTTGCATTTATATAATGCTTGCTTACCTCTGATGAGGTGTTGAAGCACTTTTTTGACGAGTAGCACACTACTCTGGGACTCATACAGGATTAGTGGTGAATTAGAAGAATGGAATATGAAATTTAAGAAGTGAACATGTTAGTCAGTTATTGTGATCGAAAAGGATAGTGGAGGGATAGCAGAGTGAAGGATTTTGATTTTTTTGGAGGCTATAGCAGTAGGAGGAGGCGTTTGGATGAGTAAAAAGGGCCAGAGTCAGAGGGAAGGGTTAGAAAGGTTTTTTGGGGGGATTGGTATAGTAAACGAGGTGTCAGATGATGCAAGGAGGGGTAGAGTAAGGGAGAGCCTAGAAATGGTTATTTTGGGAATCATAAGTGGTATGGGGTTTGGGATAAATGAGAGAGTGGGTGTAGAGGATATATTGATAGATGCCTAGGGTAAGAAATAGGGTAGTGCATTGGAAAGAGTAGTAGAAAGAAGTTTGAGATGAGCCAGAATGTTGAGTTAGAAGATATAATGAGAGAAGTATAGGGTGAGAAATGGGCTAGTGCATTGGATATGCTGAATTAGAAGAAAGTGAAATATATAGATCCATAAGTATATTGAAAGTATATAGATGCATAAAGGGGGAAAGTATATGTAGATTAAAGATATTGATGGAGATACAGGATGAGAAATAGGGTAGTGCATTGGATATGCTCTTCAGGAGGAATGTAACAAACACACAGATCCCAGTGCATGGAAGGTACATAGATGCGCAATGGAAGAAGTACTTGTAGACCAAAGATGCATCAGATAAACTCTGGGTTTCCTGTTTTATTGTACTTAAAAAAAAAAAACATCATTACTCTACATGTTTATACAAAGCAATACACAAAGATAGGTACATATTTATAGTAAAAACAAATGGTTATATAGAGAGGGATCCGCTGTACATTTCTGTGTGCGTAAGGTGCTTATGTGGGGAAGAGCCAATTCTTGAGCAGTTTTCTGAAGATAAGCTGGCTGTCCGTGGATTTTATGTTGGGGGGAGGGGGCTAAAGAGTTCCATAGTTTTGCTGCTTGAACAGAGAAGGATGTGCCACCATTGTTTTTTTTCTTGTATCTTGGGATTTTGAGGCGAGGTGCCAATTTAAAGTGGAGGTTCCTTTGTTAAATGTGTTTGGTGATTTTTTTTTTTTTTCTTGATGAAGAGCAGTCCCATTCCATGTATTGCTTTGTGGGTGATACAAAGCAGCTTGAGCGTGGAACTTCTGGCAACCGGTAACCAATTATCCACTGATCCACGGCTCTTGAGACAACTGAAAATTGGGGAGTTTCCAATATCTTTGGGGCATTCTAGTTGAAGGAGTATTTGTGTCTCATCTGCATAGTTATAGCACGTGAGGTGAAATTGATTGATCAGTACCGGTAATGACTTCATGTAGATGTTGAAAAGCATGGGCGAGATGATAGAGCCTTAAGGGACCCCTGCTTTTGTGGAGTATGATTTGGATGAGAAAGGTGGGGTATGGATGACATTAGTTCTGTTTCGAAGGTAGGACGCAATCCAGTCTAGAGCAGTCCACTCTATGCCGGCTTCATAAAGCCTTTGTTTCAGAGTGTCATGGTCCACCGTGTCAAAGGCAGCGAGGTCCAAGAGGAGAAGCGCAGCAACGCCGCTGCCATCTACTGTGTTCTTCAGGTCATCCCAGACGGCAAGGAGGGCAGATTCCGTGCCTCTCCCTGGACGGAAACTTGTTTGGAAGTTTGAAAGTATGACATTCTCTTCAATGAATTGTGATATCTGGGCGAACGCTGCTCTTTATATCAGTTTGCCCAGGACAGGTCCATTTGTAATGGGTCTGTAGTTGTCAGGGTTCAGCGGGTCCACGTTTGTTTTCTTCAATAAAGGGCGTATGTATGACTTTTTGAGTTGTTCTGGAAATTTTCCGGTAGTTAAGGAATCGTTGATGATTCTTCTTACTGGAGTGGCTGCAGAGGTTGTTAAAAGAATTGTCTTGAAAGTTTGTGGTGGACACTGGTCAGAAGGACTGTCGGCAGGCCTGCTTGCTTTGACCAGGGCCATAAATTCATTTTGTGAGATGTGTTGGAAGGCACGGAGAGGCTGGGTTACAGTATTCTTGGATTCTTGTTTTGTCAAAGGGTTAGTGCTGGTGCTTTAGCTCTGTTTTAAGTACGAGTCCAACGTGCCTGCTTTGTCAGTGTAAAGATTTGCCAGTTTGTCTGTGAAATCTTGAGTAACAGGATGGGAAAAAAAAAAATATATATAGTATTCCTTCGCAGTACCAACCCAGGGATGTTGCATTCTGGGTGCTGTAGTACCGACAGCACTACAGCAGGTGAGCGATCACATGGCAGGGGAGGTGTTTCCTCTCACCAATGGGAGGTCTGCAGTTGGATGTTAAGTGGTAGCGTGGGACTGTTTGTTAGTGCAGCAGGGGCGTCTGAGGAAGACTACAATGTCGAAATGCATCATGCCTTACCTGCGTGTCTATTAAAGGCTTGTTTCCTGAGTTCCCCGTGTGGCCTCTTCCTACAGTTCTGCATGAGGTTGTGTGGATATTTTCAGTGTTAGCCAGAGACGCTTTAAGAGGCTCCATCTGTCAAGTGGCTGTTGCATTACTGGCTTCTGCGTGAGCAGTCTCTTTCTTTGTAACCGAGGTATCGGATTGCAGCAGCCCACCTCTCCAGCGCTAGTCAAGCAGAGTTTGCTGACAGCAGTCAGCTCGTGACTTCACGGAAAGGCTTGGATATTATTTCAGCCTAGGACTTGACGGACTTGTGCTGTTGCGGTGAAGATGAATGCGGGGACCCAGGGAAGCCCGACAACTTCATTTTGCATCAATAACAGTGCGCTCCACTCTGCAGTGCGCCATAGCCACATGGACTTTATGCCTTCATTCCCCTCGCAGTACCAACCCAGGGATGTTGCATTCTGGGTGCTGTAGTACCGACAGCACTACAGAAGGTGAGCGATCACATGGCAGGGGAGGTGTTTCCTCTCACCAATGGGAGGTCTGCAGTTGGTATTTAAGTGGAAGCGTGGGACTGTTTGTTAGTGCAGCAGGGGCGTCTGAGGAAGACTACAATGTCGAAATGCATCATGCCTTACCTGCGTGTCTATTAAAGGCTTGTTTCCTGAGTTCCCCTTGTGGCCTCTTCCTACAGTTCTGCTGGAGGTTGTGTGGATATATATATATATATATATATATATATATATATATATATAACGCGTTTCGGCGGATGCCTTCAACTGGACCATAGAGTCCTGCGGTCTAAACTGTCCATTTAAAGTTTGAAGTGCATAAGTCCCTTCTTTATTTCTTTAAAATGGACTAGACTGTTAACCATGTTAATCTATTCATGTCTAGTGGCCATTATTGTCCATCATTATTACTGTTTCTGCTGTGACAGAAAGACATTATGGTAAAGTACCCGAAGAAAGAGAAAAAAACCCGTATCAACATTATCTTTGCCTGGTTAAAAACATGTGATTAAAAGTTCTAAAAATTCGGAATAGGGGAATTTATACAGATCAGAGAGTACAATGTTTGATGTTCGATTATCATGGTATCGGAGGGAGAGGGATAGGGAAGGAAGGAAGAGTAATGAAAACGTGAAGAGAACGAAAAAGAGAGAAAAAGGGAGAAGAGAAAAGGAAAGACAAAGAAAGAAAATAATAGATTCATTTAAGATAATATTGCTTTTGTAATTACAATGGTTAAATTAACAAGATAAGCATATGTTACCATCTATTAATGTCATTTCATTTAAACCATCCTTTTTAAGAGTCTCTGAGAGAGAGAAGGAGAAGAGAGGACATGGAGATAAAGTGTCATGTGCATTGTGCAAAACATTCTGTGCAAATATTTTTCATGTGCAAAGACGCCTTAAAGTTATCTTTCTCCCTGTATTCTATCATTCTAAAGTAGACTTTTTTTATATAAAAAAGACAGATGAGGAGAAAGAAGGAAACAAGCATTTAATCCAGTTTTTTCCTATTCTTCTCCCAAGTTCAACATTTGATCCCGAATAGAACTACTCGTGATCATTCTATACATTTCCCCCTTTTTCACTTTTTCCAATTGTGTTCCTGTTTTATTTCCTCTTCTTGATTATCTTTGTGTCTTGATTTATTCCTCATCACATTGTACTCATGGTTGTTCTGTCCCCAGGGAGTTTTCGTATTTTTATCATTTGCTGTCCAATCGGTTCAATTCCTACAAATGTACATGTAATTCAGCATCCAAGTTGTGCCCAAAGGGACTTTCCGTACCAAATGCTAAGATAAACCTCTATTCTCCTCTCCTTAAATCCAAAGTTCTGTCCCCACCTCTTTCATTTGGTTTTACCAGTTTCGCACTTAAAAATTTCAACTCTTGGTTGTTACTTGAGTGTTTTTCCAGAAAGTGTTTTGCCATTGGGCAAGAGAGATCTTGGTTCTTAATTGCTCTTAGATGCTGTAATAGTCGCAGCTTTAAATTATTTATTGTACTCCCCACGTACAATTTTTGACATGGACATTGTAGGATGTACAGCACAAATTTGTATTCACAGGTTATGTGGTCAGTGATATTTTCCCTTCTTCCGTTTTGTAACTGATATGATAGAGTGTTACAACCATGTTCACAGGCTTTACATTTCGAGCACTTCCAAAAGCCAGGTGTTGTAAGCCAGGAAGTTTTGCCTTTCTCATTTTTTGGATTACACGTTGTTAGATGACTTTGTGTAAGGATATCACCCAACGAGGCTGTCTTTCTATATGTTATCTTGGGGGTTGGTGCTAATGTTCTTTTCAGTGACTCATCAAGCATCAAAATGTTCCAGTTTTTCTTTATGATGTTTTTTAGACTTCTATTTTCTGAGGTGAAATCCATGATGATGCGAGTTACATCCTCCTTGTCCACCCGTTCAGATGTTTCCAATAATGTGGACCTCGTTCTTTCTGTGGTTTTTATCTTTGCTTTCTCGATGACGTCCATGGGGTATCCTCTGGCCAAGAATCTCAAACCCGTGTGTTCAATGTTCTGCTCGATGTCATTAGCTTCAGAGCAATTTCTTTTGACGCGAAGCATCTCCCGTGTGGGATGCTCCACTTTAAATGTTCCGGGTGTCCACTGTTGGCGTGGAGGACGCTATTGGTGGCAGTAGGTTTCCTGTGTATTTTGGTGCAAAGCTGTTGATTCTTGACGAAGACCTCCACATCCAGGTATGTCACTCTTCTTTTGCTACTCATGGATGAAAATGTTAAATTTTGATCGTTTGGTCCAAGTTGGGTCTCCTTCCCATAAAAGGAATAAATCGTCGATATACCTCATCCAGGTTTTATTATTTGACTTGTATCTACTCTGTAATATGCCTTCCTCCCATACCGCCGTAAAAAGATATAGTGTATGTTGGGGCAAACTTGCTTTTGGAGAGAAATCTCCCCATTGAAAAGAAAGACATTATGGGTGAGGCAATAATTCAGCATTTCCATTAGCATTTCAGAGTGTTCAAGGAAGCTCAACGATCGTGTATCCAAGAATTTCCTAACTGCTGACAGTCCATTTTGATGAAGAATTGACGTATACAATGAATTAACGTCTATTGTTACCATGATTTGGTTCTCATTCCAATTAATATTTTTCACTTGGTTGAGGAAGGCTGTTGTGTCCTTAAGATATGATGGGAGAAGTTTCACATACTCCATTAAGAACACATCTACATAGTGGGAGGTTTTCTCAAGTAATGAGCCCATAGAGCTCACTATGGGTCTGCCCGGTGGATCGATAAGAGACTTATGTACTTTGGGTAAAAAGTATATTGTTGCTGTTATAGGATTTCCTACCTTCAAGTACATATATTCTTCGAAATTGATGAGTCCTTTGTCTTTCCAGTTTAGGAGTAGGGAGTGATACTCTTTAGTCCAGCGTTCTATAGGGTTAATTTCCAACTTTAGATAATGCTCTTGTTTCTTTAGTTGTCGGTAGGCTTCGGAAATATATTGTTCTCGATTTTGTATAACAATATTTCCGCCTTTATCCGCGGCCTTTATGATAATTGTTTGGTTTTCACTCAGCTCATTCAGTGCCTTTAACTCTCTTGGTGTAAGATTCCATGACGCTTTATCGTATCTTTTTTTCTTTTTCGTTAACTGGTTCATTTCTTCCACAACAATTTCTTGGAATAAATCAATTTTATTGCCAGGTGGTAATTGTGGGCAGAATTTTGATTGGGATTTCAGTCCACTATCTCCACCTTTATTCGTATTGATGCCCTCCCTCTGGCAGAAATTTATATCACTTTCAATGCCAATGGATGAAATAGTCAGTCTCTGAGGCGTCAGTCCTCAAGCTTGAAATTGCTCTTAGAGCGGGCAGTTCTTTTTTAGTCAATAAAGATGTTGGTATCAAGTGTGCATTAAGTTTTTTTGCGGGTCTTTCTTCAAAATATTTCTTTAACTTGGCCTTGCGACAAAATTTGTATAGATCAATGCGGAAGTTGGGGATGTCCATTTTGGTGTTTGGGCAGAAGGTGAGTCCTTTATTCAGGAGACTGATGTGATCATATATATATATATATATATATATATATATATATATATATATATATATATATATATATATATTTCCTTTTCACTTCGCTCGATGCTGCAGCATCCCAGTCCTGCTCCTTAGGCTGGATTTCAGAACGAACAAGTAAGACCCAACTTTTTGTGCAAACAGTGTTTTATTCCATCAAAGAATCAGAATAACACCCAAGCAAATCCGCACGACGCGTTTCGCCTCTAGCCAGAGGCTTGATCACATGATACGTTGCTAGACATAGATGAGGGTACTTATAGAGCTCATGGATTTACAAGGGGAGGCACAGAATAGCATTGGCCCAACCCCCTTAACTCTTTAGTATACAAAAGTTATTCGCATTGGTAAGATGGTGTCTTTGTTTTTGTTGAATAAAGGACCTAGTGCCCAATTTACTTCACAATATAATGAGCCTCAGATTGTATCACTAAGATGCTGTGCAAATATATGCAATAATAAAAATACATCCTATTTTCAAGAATTTTTAGCAGCATATAAAGGAGAAACCTACAAATTGGAGGGAAATTGCATATAAAATTATATATAGAAAAATATATCCTTATTTTGTTATAAATTTCATAAAATATACAATATTTACAAAATTTACAATAAAAGACATAGTGTCTAATTTGACAGTAAATAACCCTCAATTTCAAACAGTAAAACTAAGGCACAATTTACGACTAATTCTATATACTTTCTAATGAAAACTGATTAGATATAGAAATTGATATAATCTAATCATATACAATCAGACATCTCAATCACCTGTTGATAGATATCCGATAAACACCAATCCTCCATAAAGGTAACATAATTCTGTATAGTAGTCCTTATCATTTTGACTCATCCAGGCTCCAAGTAACAATACTCTTCATAAATCACAAACATAAGTGCATGACAGTGCAATCTTTAACTTAATCAATCCAAACATAAATACATTTCGTTATCTGTGGTGGGAGTGGAAGACAGTAATTAATACTTTTAACTCATATTTAATATAGCAGCTCAACGCCCAATCCTAGATGTAATGGATTGCCAATCAATCTTCGTTAGACATTATATTAGGTACCGAAAAAAAGAGATGAAATGAAATTCATTAGTAGAATATTGTCCAAAATCAATGATTATGTATCAGGTATGCTAGTCCGCTTCATACATTATAAATAAGTATATAAATCTTCACTTGCATTCAGGCCTCGTGGGGCCTTACTATCTAATTCGATTATATATCTTGTTTCTAACAGACGCAGCTTGGCATCTCTTTCGCCCCCTCTCTTTAGTGGTAAAACACAATATATATATATATATATATATATATATATATATATATATATATATATATATATATATATATATATATATATATAATATATTTTCAACAAGACGTCCTTTGTGGGAGGAGCAACTGGTAGCTGGTGCAGGCAGCGGGGTAGGAACAACCTCGCAGTGATTTGTAACAGCAAAGTTTTAACAAAATACGCCGCACTCTTCTTGGAATTTTAAACACGGTTTAATGACCTGTTATACTTCCTTTCACCTACGCGTTTCGAACTTTGCAGTTCCTGATCACAGTAGTACGATACGACCACGATCAGGAACTGCAAAGTTCGAAACGCGTAGGTGAAAGGAAGTATAACAGGTCATTAAATTGTGTTGTTAAAACTTTGCTATTTGATGTATGTGTATGTGTGTGTGTGTGTGTGTGTATGTGTACATATGTGTATATATATGTGTGTGTGTGTGTGTGTGGGTGTGTGTATGTGTATGTGTGTGTATATGTATATATGTATATGTGTGATTATATGTGTAATATATATATATATATATATATATATATATATATATATATATATATATGTGTTTGTACTAATGCTCCCAGCTTGGTGTCGTCGTAAGAAAATCAATCGAAGAGAGATAAAGAGTTCCAAGCGGTAGCTCCTCTAAAAAGGCTCCAGCCGGCTGTTCCCTTTCACAGTACTTCTGCCATCTTCGCCTTACGCGTTTCGAATAACTTTCTTCATCCATGAGCCTGAATGTACCAACAGTGTATAAAGAAGCAACGAGGATGAAATGGATGCAAATAATTTCTCCCTGACTACTATTCCCATAAAACATTGCACAGTCTCATCAAGAGCAGCCCATCAGAGGGCGCGCTATTTGGCAATAAAAGGAACTGTGGTTGGACAATGCACGTTGCTTTCCTTCACCATCAGCCTCTGATTAAGAAAGTTATTCGAAACGCATAAGGCTAAGATGGCAGCAGGACTGCGAAGAGGAATAGCCGGCTGGAACCTTTTTAGCGGAGCTGAGGCTTGGAGCTCTTCATCTCTGCTTGAATGCATCTCGCACGATGACGCCAAGCTTGGAATATAAATAAATAAATAAATAAATATATATATATATATATATATATATATATATATATCTTGCTCACATGACAATGTCCCTCATACAATTGCTCAATTTTAAAGTGCTAGTGACTGATTGGATCAACCCCACGTGACGTAAATTTCGAATGGACATGGACAAAATACTCGCAATCAAATACAGTTCATGGTTGAGTAAAGTACATCTTTCAATAGCAGCTTTTCTAATTGTAGTAACATATTGCTATAATACCCAAACCACTCAATATTAAAATAGGGAAAATAATTACAAACATCTTAAAAATTTCCTTCCATGCAATCATTGTCAGATTTGCTCGCATTGTAAAAATGATCTTATTCTGTCCAAACTATCGCAATATGTGCAAAGTACGCAATGTAAACAATTTCTAACCACGAAGTCATATTGTGGTTTTCTAGAGTGTAACTCCATTTCATAACGTGCAAAATCGCAAATCGTGCAAATTCGCTTTGATGACATTTAAATGAATGAGCAAAGTACGCTAATAGTAAACAAACACTCATCTTTTCTTCGTGTACAAAAACAGCCGTCTAGGTTTACTAAAAATATTAAAATAATTGCCTAGACAGACAGTGCTAGATCTGTACATTGCAAATATCAGACTAACAGATGTTAATTGATTGCTTATAAATTGATTCATTCAGTTTCTCCCACAAACTAGAATGAGTGTGGTATAGCTAATATAAGTACCTAATCCTATGCTGATTGATAACCATTCCATATGTCCAATTTGTCAATCATAAAATTTGAAAGTGGAATATAAACATATGCTTAACCCAAGTGTGATTTAAAAAACTAAAATATCATCATATAAATAAGATTTTGAGCAATGATAGCTGCAGCTGCACGTAAAAAAACCTGACATTTTAAATATATACTATAATTGTCTTGTAGACCATGGAAGATGTGAATACCTACTTCATTGTCTATAACAGAATAGATATATATATATAGTGCAAGTCATGCCTTCTCCTCAATGCCAGATCTTTGGTGAAACACTGCACAGAAGTAGCGGAGTTGATTCAGGATGCAGGAGTGATGATAGCATTCATTACGGAGTCCTGGACTGATGCCGCTTCTGGCCCTGACATAGTTAATGCCACCCCGCCGGAATATGTTTGTTACACTCAAAACCGAGAGAGGAAGAAAGGTGGTGGCCTAGCTATCATCTATCACAGCTCAATCAGAGGGTCATTTCAAACGGGACCTACAAGTTTAGAGGAGACTCTTCTCTTTAATCTCACCCTATCTGATCATCAAACCCTTAGAGGAGGTTTAGTATATAGGCCCCCCGGGACCAAAGCCCCATTTGTTGCAGCTCTGGGTGAGCTACTCGAGGAGGCAGTCAGTACCCAAGCTTTCACATTGCTGGGGGATTTTAATTTCCACCTAGAAAGCGGCTCGGACCCAGACACACGAGATCTGATTGACCTACTGCTGGGGGTGGATCTGAAGCAATGGGTCTGCGGTCCGACTCACAAGGCAGGACATACCCTGGACGGGATTTTTTCAAACCATCCTAGCCTTTACGTATCAACAGTGGAGCCAGTCCCCTGGTCCGATCATTCGGCGGTCTATTTTAATATTACGCTAGCCCCTCCCGCGAGATTAGCTAGAGCCAGAAATGTACCAAGGCAGGTTAGGAAATGGAACAATATAAAAGGTGAGGTGTTGGAGGGTGTGTTAAAAGCTTCCTTGGCGCCCCCCTCAGGAAATGTGGAGGAAGCGGCCACAGCCTATACTAAGTGGCTTGAGTCGGCATGTTTACAACTAGCTTACTACACACGCTCAAATCCCTCCGCTCCTTGGTTCTCTAAAGAGATCAGGGACCACAAAACGTTGTGTAATAAAAGGGAAAGAGCCTGACCAATATCTTACTGTGAGACAGACAAAAAAAGTCTCAATATTGAGCAAAGAGCTTACAAAGAGAGGATACAACAGGCAAAACGAGCCTTTTTTACGAAACGGATCAGAGAAGCCAGTAATGCCCCGAAGGAATTATTCCGGACGTTGTCATCCCTGGCAGTCCCCAAGACCATAGAGGTGCCCCCCAGTCTCTTACTCTGTGAGAACCTGGCTACATTTTTCCGGGAAAAAGTGGAAAAAATCTTCCTTCCATTAGATAGTCAAATAAGGACTCTTCCCTCTAGTATGGGCCCAGAAATAGATAACAATTCGGAAAAACTCCTACAATTTACCCAAATTAGCGAGAAGGAGGTAGTGAGCCGACTACAGAAGATAAAATCGGGCTCCCCTCATGACCCCTGCCCTGCCACAATTGTCAAACTAGCTCCCGCCACCATTGCTGCCGGACTTACTCCCCTCCTCAATCTTATGCTGGAGAGTGGGGAATTTCCCGCAAAATGGAAACGAGCCTCCATCCTACCCCTCCTAAAGAAACCCAACCTGGACATAGCCGAGATGAATAACTACCGGCCCATCGCCAGGTTACCCCTTCCAGCCAAAATCTTGGAAGCTCCTTAAACACGCAATTAAGCGCCTTTTTCAGGATAGGAGAACATCTAGATCCATCCCAACATGGTTTCCGTGCAGAACACAGCACGGAATCCGCTCTGATCAAGTCTGTGGAAGACATCAGAAGAGTGATGGACGCAGGAGGCAGAGCCGCCCTGATCTTGTTGGATCTTTCCGCGGCCTTCGACACGGTCCATCACAAGTTGTTGATGGACCGGTTGAGGGCTTGCGGAATTCAAGGAAAGGCATGGAAGATCTTACAAGCCTTCCTTTCCAACAGGACTCAGACGGTGGCACTGGGGGACTTTGAGTCACGTCCATTCGTGCTCCCTTGTGGAGTTCCCCAGGGGTCCTCATTGAGCCCGACCCTTTTTAATGTGTATGTCTCTACCCTAGCACCGGTTATTCGATCCTTTGGTTTTAACCTCACAGCATACGCAGATGACACGCAGATAGTGGTGTCACTGCGGCCGGGCGAAATGGACAGCACAGCGGATAGGTTTAGAGGCTTCATGCGAGAAGTGGGCAATTGGATGGCTCAAAACTGTCTAAAGCTTAATTCGTCAAAGATGGAAGTGCTATTTTTTGGGTCCAAGGACAACTTCTGGTCCCCGAGATGGTGGCCAGATGAAATGGGAACCCCCCCTTCCCCAGTGGTAACGGTGAAAAATTTAGGGATACTGGTGGATGATTCATTATCCTTCAAACTACAGATAAACGCTCTTTCCTCATCTATACATTTCATCCTTAAAACAATTAGGAAAGTGCTGCCATTTCTGGAGTTAGAGCAGAGGAAAACTGTGGTTACGGGACTGGTGCTCTCACGCTTAGACTATTGCAATAGCCTTATGTTGAATGCCCAACAGGGCCTGCTAAGCAAGCTCAAGATCCTGCAGAATGCAGCCGCCCGCCTGATCACGGACACCCCCAAGTTCGTATCTGTCGCTCAGGATCTGGTGAAACTCCACTGGTTGCCAGTTCGGAAAAGAATTACCTTCAAGGCTCTCTGTGTGGTTTTTAAGGCGCTGCATGGCCTTGGTCCCCGATGTATGAAGCTGCTGTTCTACTGGTATAAACCGACAAGAACCCTGAGATCAGGTGAGCAGGCATTGGTATCTGTCCCTAGAGTTAAGAAAGCAAGATGGGGAGGCAGGAGTTTTTCCCTAGGCACGGCATTAGCCTGGAATAGACTACCACTCAACATCAGACAGTCGTCGGACTTGCTATCTTTCAGAAGAGCGCTTAAAACTTGGCTCTTCACTCACTAAAAGCTATCCATCTACATACACTGGTTCAATCACGTTAGCGCCAGGACACCTCCGGGTAACAGTGCGCTCTAGAAATGGGAAAAATAAATAAATAAATAGTGGTTGATGGTCAGAGTTCATTATCATGGTCAAATACCTGGTAATCCCCAGCCGGGGATACCAGTATGTCACATCAGATAAGCCTGAGAAAACCAATTTCAGCCAGGTAAATCAGACTCGTATCAACTTCCTAACAAGTGACCGAGTTGGGTGGAAGACAACACTTGGATATGGGGGCCTGATAGTGGACTTCTAATGTTTAACGAAGGTGTCTAAACCATTATGGCAGACAAGTGTACATGTCCTCGGTTATATTGAACCCACCTGGTGTCATTTTTTTCAATTTCAGGAGGACTAGGGCATTGCACTGAGGCTTGTGTAGGAAGGACACATCCAACCTGAACAGGAAAAGCAGGTTCGTCCAAGCCAGCAGAACTCGAGTTAAAGGTGTATTTTACCTTCAGGAGCCTTGCCCAGCTACCGCTTCCAGCCTGCCCCGCTGGAGGATTTAGTCCAGAAGTAAAACCTTGGACTGGGGCGATGCAGCAGATATATCTGATTGACAAAGTATTCCTGGTGGCCCTGAAATTTAGTTGTTTCCCCTCGCTCAGAGCTTTTCGCACCAAAACCAGCGGCTTCAGACAGAGCTCAAAAACATTGCAGGACCCTTGCAGCGACAGCCTTAGACCCTGCCCTGCTGGAAGATTTTGGTTTCCTTTTCAGAGACTAAGTCTGGAGGTAAACACTTTAACCAGGTGGGCTCGTTTTGGCTTATCCAACTCTGCTTCATTGTGGTTGGCCTGAAATTACGCCAAGGTCCAACTCCAAGCTGTCTGTTTTCAATGGTGCTTTACTTCTTGCAGACCATTTTTTCCGACTTTGCTTAACCTATTTAAATGATTTGTTGTCTTTTTAGGTCTCGTCTACGCAGTGCGCATGCCCTGCATAGGAGGAGACCTCTTGGAATTGATTCGCTTTTTTGGACAAAAACGTGCACGCATTGCATTGCTTTCAATGGCAACACGTCTGACGATTCCCTTGCGGGAGCGAGGTTTGAAACCACCTGTTTGTAATTAACTTGCAAACAGATGGTGCCCCTGCTAGCTCCCGTAAGGGAAACGCTGTGTGTCTGTTTTTCCTTGCTTTCACTTTCTCTGCATCCCTTAGCGCTATCGTTTCACTTTTGCCCACTCATCTTTCCTCTCACCCTCTCCATATCTTTCCTTTTTCTACGCCCGCTCTCCCTCCCTCACAAGTTTCGCTCTCCCCTTGAGTGGCGCACCAACCTCCTCTACTCGTCCTCCGTAACACTTCATTGAACGGAGAAGAGGGAGTGACGAACATAGAATGCAGGCAGCACAGTGAGTGTTGCTTTTTGAAGTTAGTTGGCTGCTATTCGGTGATATGGTTTACTCTGCAGTTCAAAGGTTATAGACACTCAAACGATTCTGCAATAATATGAGGGCGTCGCATTTCTGTTTTGACTTGCTTTTGGAGGTTTCTGGAGGAGTAACTATAATATGTTGACATTTCTTCATTCAAAGACGAGTGGGAGGGGCGCACCGTGCAGGAAGAGTTGGTAGGTAAGGTTAATATCTTGGTCTGACTGGGCAGCTGGGCACTCCTGTGCAAGGACAGCGTCTCCTGCTCTCTGGCACGGTTTTCCCTTGTGAAAAACACGGATTAGTTGTGTTGAAATGTGCTAGTGGGGCTTCTCTTCTCACGTGGCTCTACGCAGAGAAACAATCGCATCTCGTGCCCCTCTAATCCTCAGAGGTCTCCTTAGAGAGCCCCCTCGGCCGAGCGGTGCAGGCCGGCCACTTTCATCCCAGCCCTTCCTGCCAGACACAAGGGCCTATGTAAACAAGGCTCCATCCTTTCAGCGCCCTCCTCCACCTGTTGAACCCTAGGTGCCTTGTTAAAATGTTATTTTATCACTTTATGGGGGTAATAAGGTTAAACGCACCTGTCCACCAAGCGCAGCCTGGTGCGCCCTGCTGCCCACGAGCGGACCACCCTCACAAACACTGTGCGCCATCCTTTTGACACCTTCCCACAAGGACACGTTCCATTCCACAGGGACCCCTACGAGTGGCATTTTTACTGGCATTCAGATCAATAACCAGTTTTCAACTGTGTCACACCTTCATCATAACCTGCTGTTCCGGTGTCCAGGGCTGAGCAACCCACATCAGCACCAACAGGGGAAAGAACCAGCAAAGGGCCGTGAAGCTCATATACTTGGGGTATGATGTGTACTGTCAGGAACGCACCCTTTCTGCTGCACTCTCGATAGTTCCAATCAGATATGACGCACTAACAATCTCCAGGGCTCACACATGTACATTGTCAACTTTCTCATGGCACACAAAATGAACAGGGATATTTGAATTAATAAAATACTCAGCACCCAAAAAAACAAGCATTGGCATAGCCAATAGGTCTGGTTTTTGGGACCTTATAAGTCTTTAGCCATGCAACAGTTGATGGTGTTGCACCAAGGATATTGTGCTGGATAGCCAAACACTTATAAGGTCCCAAAGCGAGACCTATTGGCTATGCCAATGCTTGTTTTCTATTTTGGGCTTGGGAATTTTATTGTATTGTTTTCTTTAATTTAAAATTGTTACTGCTTCAGCTTACTAAATTGGTATGGGTCACCCACTGCCAAATGAATAACCCAATTTCCAATTTCTGTCAGCACCTTGTTCTGCTGCCTTGTAGATGCCATATAACAGTTAATAAAGCAAATAAATGTACAGAGTAGTAGAGCTGAGTGCAAAATGGCAAGGGATGCTGATAAATTAGCGCGGAATGTGAGACCCAAACCTATGAAATTAGAGGATACCCTGGAGAGAAAAAGAGTAATTAACACCCGGACCCGCATGCTACCAGTGATAGGACGAGAAACTTAATCATGGAAGATGACTGTGTGAAGTGGATGCCATGCTTGAGCACCACAGTACTGAAAAGGAGCCACCGGTGATATTACATCCAGTGTGCTGATCTCAGGACCACTCTAGGAAAGAGCCAGCCTGGATAATGCACATCCAAGTCCCACTGAACGTCAACAAGCACCGGTGAGAAGAAGTTGGGACAGGCCCAAACACCAATTCCTGGGCTGAAACAGAACAAGGTGGGAGCTTGCACATGGAGGCAGTGGCTGTTCAGTAGAGACAGAGGAGCTTCAGGCAAGACAGGGTTCCTGTGAAGCCAGTTTGCCTCCTGTCCCCTGGGGCACCACAGCTGCTCCTCGGGAATATCAGCAGAAAGTTGAAGCCCTGGGGGTGCCCTCCACATCTCGAAGGATGGCACAGCGTTGTGACTGTAGGTTCTTTCACAAGGAATAGATGCAATCCAAGCCCCAGAGTGAATGGATGACTAGTTAGTCACAAACCCTTATTTCCCTGGTCACAGGTTTTTCCCGTGTCCCCCCTCCCCCCCCCCCCCCTCACCCCCACCCCCCAGTACAAACTGCACAACCTTGCTGTGTTTCAGGGGCACTTAGTAACTGCAGTGACCCACTCAGGGTGAGATGGTCAGGCTCCCTTGCTGGGGAATAGGCGGCTTAGTACTGGAATAGCAATGAGGATCACAAAAGGAGACTACTCGATGCTGCAACAAACCAACATCAGGAAGTAAGAAGGAGTTGGTGAAACACAATGCCGACTAAAGAGCAAGACCCTTCCTTAAGCACACACCATTAGGATGACAGTGAAGTGGTCACTGGAAGCTTTTTGAAGCAGTTGTTCATGGGTATCAAAGCGGAGATATGTCTGGTCGGGGATCAAATCAAAACAGTTTCTGTTAGAGGTGGGTTGTGTTGTTTTTTTTTGGGCGAAAGATATTCTGAAAGAAGCAACAGACAAGAAAACATTGTAACTGAAAGAGTGTAGAGCTTGATTACTATTTCTGCACAAACAATGAATCAAATGAATCATCCTCCAGGAAAACCAAGACGAAACTGACTTTTTGTATAACCCAAGCGTCGGAGGTGAGCAAAGACCAGTTGTGAAGAAAAAACTGAAACCTCCCTCCCAACTGCACCTCCCCCGACTCCTGGAGTCTTACCTCGCTGGTTACTATAGGAACCATCTCCACGCCCACGGCCTCCCCTGCGACGGGGGTAGCTCCTGGTTGGATAAAAGTTTCCGAGCCTCTCCTGGTCTTGGTACTGTCCCCTCTGGGACTCGCCTTGCTTGAAGGAGGCTCTGGTGGGATCACGGACGGCCAGGCGCCTGCTTCCTCGACCGGCTGCGCCAAAAACACGAGGGGTGAAGATTCTTTTGATGGAAGTTTGGGCCTTGTCCAATGAATTAAACATGTTCACGAACTTGCCCAATTCCTTTACAAAGGGATCTCCAAAGAGGAAGCCCTCCGCAATTGGACCTGCTTCTGACATTGCCAACTCTCCAAGCTAAGGGTCGATTTTTTATAAGGAGGGACCTGCGTCGCTCCGTCGAGATCGCTACATTGGCGTTACCTAAGAATATAACAGCCCTCTTCGCCCAACTGGAGAGGGTTTCTAGAGATAAAAGAGTTCCTGAGGCCTTGGCGTCTTCCGCCATATCTAGAATTTTCGCTAGGGGACCAGCAGTGTCTAAGAGTTTATTTTGACACGCCCTCCACGAGCGGTCAATACCCTTCTTCGGGTCACGAAGGAACTTAGCCAAAAAGGTGGACATCTTCGGGTCCACTTCAGGGGTCACAGCACCACTTTTCCCTCTAGGGTAGGCCGCGGGCACTCCGTGCGCAGGCAACTCCGCACCTCCTGGTCCAGGGGCTTACGGAGTCTAGATGCCATGTAGGCTGCCACCTTGGGGGCAGGAGTCCATTGCGAGGAACACGGGTGCATCAAGTCATCCGGATTAAGCATATCCGAACTAGGGTCTGGGGACTTCACGGGGGCAGGGTTCGAAGGGCGCCATGGCCGCTCCGGGTCCCCGTCTCCATCTGAGGTCTGGGGGAACTCATCTGGGTCCAGAGTAGTGGCATCGTCCAGGACCCCAAAGTGTCCCTCCAGGACCTCTTCTGTATTGCTGGGAGGAGTGGAGGCTTTAGCCTCCATGAAAGCCTTCTTGAGGAGTGCAAAAGTGTCTGTATCTACCCCTGCCTTTTCTGAGAGCTTGCTCTTCGGTTCCGCTACACTAGGGGACGGTTGGCCCGGAGGTAAGGGGGTTTCTGGCCCCGGCAGGTCTTCCCTCTGATCGAGGGGTAACAGGCACTGCGCCTGCAGTTTCTCAATCTTTCTCTCCAAAGGCTCAACCACTTGAGAGACTGCCTTGAGGATGGAGGAGTCCATGACCTTACAAAAGTGGTTGTACACTGGTAAGTACATGACCTCCTTCTCCTCATAATAATCCTCATACTCCATGAGGGTACCTGTAATCACCCAGACAGTAAACAGGGGTTTTATGTAGGGGAGTCCCCTAAGAAAATACAAAGGGTGTGGCCCTGAACAGCCTACAAGGGCCTGGGACCAAAAGAATACTCCCTCCTAATTCTGAGAGTTGACACCTGCCTGGGCCGGTCCCCATAGCTGCCAAGGTTTCAGATTGCCATGTGTGACATTTTAAAAATTTGAGTGAAATTATGAGTGACATTTCAACGACTATGAGTGACACTTTCTCGCGAGCAAAAATCATGCAATTAGTTACTCTACCTAACCTGTTGTACAATATTGCAAGCATAATGGCATTGATGCAGTGCACCAGAGCACGACGTGCACTGCTGAACATTATAAACTGTGACGCCGCGTCGCGTGCATAGCGCTGGGTGGTGGCTGACTTAACTGGCTGTTGTACAAAATTACAAGCTGGCATAAATGCATTGATGCACCAGAGCACGACGTGCGCACTGCTGAACATTAATAAAAATAAACTCACATCTCATCACCGGCGTCGCGTGCGCAGCCAGCGCTGCGTGGGGACACTTTACTTTTTTTTAAAAACCTTTATTAGTAACAAAATAAAGAGTACACAGCTTCATGCCTACAACCTGCGCCCGCAGGCCGGCAGCTATCTCGGCCAGGGTCATGCGAGCATGCACATCTAGCAGGGTGAAGTTACAGTTATTTAACACAGCATGTCGCCTACAACCCAGGTGGGCCGGCCGCGATGTAAAGTCGATGTAAGCTGCTTAAGGATGCATTCTCTAGCAAGTAAGTTAGCAAGGTATAATCAAACAGTATATACTTTAGGTTCCTTTTATCTTTTATAACAAACTGAAAAAACCCACGGAGCTCGTTACCTCCCATGAGTTCCCACCATACTTAGTATGTGGCATGAAGTATCTGGAGGTGTAGAGCTGCAGAGCGGCTCCATCTGTATCGAGAAGTGACCCGCGTCGGGGATAATGGTACTCTGCGCCCAATTAGCATTTCAGGCTGACATGGGAGGGGAGAGGAGAGTAGTCTATGATCCGATCTGTGAATACAACAGTATATGACGTCCTGTAAATGCTGTGCTACATATGACTACTAGTATAGTGCGTAAACTATCGGGTGATTGGGATGAACGGCACTCAAGCTATCAGCCGGGTAGCAGCTGCTGGTACGGTATGTGTTCCTGTCTCTTGCAATATCAAGGATAGCACCGCGCCCCTAGTTATACGCCCCAGGGCCCATCATGCAGGCTGACTTAGAGTGGAATGATGCATAGGGGGGGGGGGAGGGAGTCTACTAGTCCCCGCCAGCCGGGATCCTGGTATAGACTTGTGTATGGTGAACGGGTCAGCTTAGCTTGCTTCTCTGTTACTTCCCGCCTCTGACGTATCCTCGCCCTGCTCACGAAGAAGGTATGAAGTGAGGGGACCCCACAGGTCTTTAGGACGCGACTTCTGTAGCAGAAGTTCGGCATATGTGTGCAGTTGCTCCTGCCATGTAGACATCGTGTCCAAACATATCTTGAATTTAGGCGCTCGTCCCCGGCCCCATCGACACGCAACATGGTGTTTAGCCAATAGGAGGCCTAGCGCGAAAAATTTCCTATGTGCTTTTATCGCTGGATGCGACTGGCCCAGCAGGGCAATCTTAGGACATGGTACAATGTCCACCCCGATCATGTCAGACAGTGCCTTAAATATCTCATCCCAATATGCTGCTGCAGCAGGGCACATCCACGCCAGGTGGAGGAAGTCAGCACCTTCGATACTGCATCGTAAACAGCTGTCATTGTCCCTAAGTCCAAAGCGGAACAGTTTGGCAGGGGTATAGTAGAGTCGGTGTAAAAATTTTAAATGAACCAGTCTAAGACGTGTATTGCCCGTCACAGCAGTGGTATGCAAGCAGCTTTCTTCCCATTGCTCGTCCAACAATGGTGCGTCTAGATCTCCGTCCCAGTCGCGTCGCGCTCTCAGTGACTGGGTAGACGGAGGAGCCTGCGCATGTTTATATAGCATGGAGACTACATGTTTCGGGGCGTCAGTTTGTAGGAGGGCTTGTAGGGGTGCCATAGTATCCGGCTCGTCAGGTAAACTGGGTGTGACCGTTCTGACATTCTGACGAAGCCCAATATAAAGGAACGTATCCATCACTGAGGGGGTATTATCCCCAAAGAATTGAGCTGATGTGCGAAATTGCCCCTGGAGGTATAGATCGCCCCATGTACGAATCGCATATTTCGTGAGCATTTGACGGGCAATCTCCTCACAGGTGACACTCAGTCTGGGGTCATGTGCTAGGGGCATACATGGTGAATATAGGAACTTGACTCCCATATGATCAGCTATGCGCTTCCAAGCCTGCACTGTACAGTCTACCGTGGTTGGATCACGGTCCACGACCCGAGCTGGAGCGTACAAATAACCCGATGGGTGGGCGGGCCTCATATATCCGTCCTCCACCGCCAAGTGAGCCATAAAGGGAGGAGGATGCAACCAGTACACAACAAAATGGCCCTGGGCACAGTCATAATATCGTTGAAAGTTTGGAACATCAAATCCACCTTGGCGATAGGGCAACATGAGTGTCTTCAGACTGATCCTGGCCTGCTTGCTGCCCCAAATGAGCCGTGATAGTTGGGAATTGAGGGCGCGGAAGAAGTATGAGCCTGGACTGTATGGTATATTAGTGAAAAGATATAGGAGCTTGGGGAGAACCACCATCTTAATCAGTGAGATGCGCCCTGCCATTGACAGTGGGAGATGGATCCACTTAGTGATGGTGTCGGTCAGTTTATCAAGGACAGTACCATAATTAGCCCTAATGAGAGCTTCACGGTTCCTGGTCACTGTGATGCCCAAGTATTTTATTTCGTCTGTCTCCCACATTAGGGGGTAATCCAGAGGAAAACGCAAGGTTTTGTCAGTCAAGGGGAATAATGCCGGTTTTGACCAGTTTATCTGTATCCCAGATATGACCCCGAATCTGGTGATCTCGCGCAACAGAGGGTTAAGGTTATCTTGCGGTTTGTGGACATATAAGGTCATGTCATCCGCATATAATGCAATGCGCAGCTGGCGTTCCGGATATATCAGAGAGCGGTGATTGTGATGTTGTCGGAGTTTGGCCGCCAGGGGCTCAAGGGCGATCGCGAAGAGGATCGGGGAGAGTGGACACCCCTGCCGGGTACCCCTTATGGATCTCAAACGGGGCAGAACGGGAGCAGTTTAACAGGACTGCGGCTTGCGGCTTGCAATATAGCAGTTGGATCCAATCGAGAAAGCTAAAGGGGACCCCCATCCGTTCCAGAAGGGACAAAAGGTAGTCCCATTCAAGGGAATCGAACGCCTTTGTGGCGTCTAGGAAAACTGCAGCAGCCTCGCATCGAGGGTTAATGTCCTGCAGTACAGCTTGAAGGGTGCGCAGGTTATGTGACGTTGCTCTATTGGGGACAAATCCCTCCTGGTCAGGCAGGACCAGTCGTTCCATCAATAGGTTGAGGCGTGTCACGAGTACTTTTGCCAATATTTTCACATCGATATTCAATAATGAAAGCGGTCTATAAGAGTCGCAGTGTTCTGGAAGTTTGCCTGGTTTCAACAGGGATGTTATAAGGGCTTCCCGCATAGTGACCGGCAAGGACCCCTCTTCAAGGGCCGTATAGTAAACTTGCTTCAGTATTGGAGCGAGTAGGTGGATATAGGCCTTATAAAAGTCAATTGGTAACCCATCAGACCCAGGTGCTTTGCCCGACTTCATAGACATGATAGTGTCTTTTATTTCGTACTGCTCGACTTCATGATGTAAAAATTTCTGCTGGGATGGGCCAATCCACGCAATAGCAGTGTCGTCGAGATACATCTGTAAGTTCATAGGCGTCAATCTTTGGGAGGTGTATAGTGTGGCGTTATGATTAGTGAGAATGCGGAGTTGTTCGTTGAGGTCCCTCTGCGGAGCCTGATGTTCGTCCATTAGGGTCGCGACATAGTTTGGGGATCTGATAGCAGAAGCAAGCGCCCTACCGGGCCTATCTCCCTCGCCATAAATGCGCGCAGTGTACGGTTTCCTTGTCCGCCACTTCCGCATACTCATTCAGCTTTCCCTGAGTAGAGCCTTAGATGTATGCCCCCGCGTGTCTTGAGTCATGCCCCGTTCAAGGTCTCGGAGCTCAGTTTCTAACTTGCGCAATTCACAGCGAAGTGACTTGAGGACACCGCCTCCTTTAGCGATACACCACCCCCTGACCGTGACCTTAAAGGCCTCCCATACCGTCGTGAGATTCGACACTGACCCCACGTTACGCTCAAAGAAGTCCTGTATGTCATGTTCAAGCTCTGCCTTGAAGGCCGAATCAGTGAGGTGTGCGGGATTTAGGCGCCAGCTTAAATAAGGGGAGGCATCAATGGGTATGTGTAGTGTTAGGAGAACTGGCGAATGATCCGAAAACGTCCTGGCAAGGTGTAGGGCGTCGACCAGCCAAGTCCCGAGGCCAGCCGATAGGAACACGAAATCAATCCGCGCCCATGTGGAGTGCACTGCAGAATGATGTGTACCTTGTCTGAGGGAGGGGTTTATGTGCCGCCAGGCATCAATGTAGTGGTGTTCCTTAACAATAGTCGATAATGTACGTTGTGCATGAGTGTAGTGCAGCGCCTGGGGGTGGGACCTGTCCAGGAATGGTGCCAATGCTGTATTGAAGTCTCCCCCCAATATGACATGGCCTATGCCCAATGTTTGAATTTTACCCTACATCGTAAGGAGTGCGGTTGTGTCATCAGTATTGGGGCCATAATAGCAGGCGAAGAGGACTGTATGCGAGTATAGTTTCCCCCAGACCATGCAATATCTACCACCTGAATCTACTTCGGTCCCAGCAGGTATAAAATGCATCCCTCGCCTGACCACGATTGTCACCCCTCTGGCATAGTTTGAATAAGAGGAGAACACCTTGCATGAGGCCCATCTAGACGCAAATAGGGGGGAACCATCTGGCCTTAAGTGTGTTTCTTGAAGCATGGCAATTGACACCCCCTGCCTGTCCAGGTAACCCAGAATCTGTCTCTTCTTGCGCGGGTTGTTCAGCCCACAAATATTCCACGAGACCAGCTGAAACTGATGTGTCGGCTGCGAGCCCGCTACGTCACCCCTTCAAACAAATAAAAAGTCATGTAGCATGCAGGTGCATCATCACAGATCATAATACAATCAACTTCACAGAGATAACAGTTCCACCCCGTAATCCCCCAGTTAGACCAGTTCCGAACATGCGTTACTGATGCTTCAGTAGCTACTGCATGAGATCGGAGCGTCATCCCACCCACACCGACAACCCCAACTGGCAGGGTATATGGTCCCCACCCACCCACCCAGAACCAAAACAAAAACAAAACCAAAGAGAGTACTACATATGCCCCCGCCCTAAGGAGGGGAGGGGATTTTAGGGGTTCACCTATAGGGGGCCAGAAACTAGGGGCACCAGACCTGCCAACCACCTCCCTACTTACACCCACAGTCAACCAGGCTTAACCCGGTCGTCTATTGCGGGACGGAGGTGGGTGATCGAGCATTTAGTTATACTATAGACCCGTAAAGCATATAGCAGAACAAGCATCTCACCAGTACACATAAGTATCAGTCTCCGCATAATCAGTGACCAGGGACTGCTTTGACCAGAAGGTCAGCATAATAGTACATCTGATTAGTCCTGTTGGGACAATGGTGATTGTGACCTGGAGCGCCGACGTGCTGCCTCTTCCCTGTTCTGTTATTTCCGGCATTGCTTTAGGAAATCTTCCACCTGCTGCGGAGTTTGAAAAAAATGGTGCTTGCCCTGATGAGAGATCTTTAGTTTTGCCGGACATAGCATGGCATATGGGATCTCCTGAGCCTGAAGTTTCTTTTTAACTCCTGCAAATTTGCGTCTGGCTTCTTGGACCGAGGGGGTGAAATCGGGGAAAAAAGATAGCGTTGTGTTGCCATAGTTCACAGTCCCCAGTTCTCTCGCCCGCCTCAACACCGCGTCTCGGTCTCTGTAGTTTAGAAAACGCGCAATGATGGGACGTGGTTGGGCTCCAGGAGGAGGGCGAGCGGCCAAAGACCTGTGAGCTCTCTCAACGATGAGGTGTGAGGAGAAGGATTCTTTCCCAAACAGTTCCACTACCAGGGTTTCAACAAAGATTTCCACCTTCCCTGTGTTGGTGGATTCCGCAAGGCCTAAAATACGAACATTATTACGGCGGGATCTCGCTTCCAAGTCCTCATTCTTGTCCGCTATTATTTTAAGCAACCTGTCCATTTGAGTGACTTGTCTGTTGGCAGAGGTAGCTCCGTCTTCCAGTTCCGAAAACCTGTCTTCGGCCTCTTTAATGCGAGTGTCATGATGCTCCAGCTTTGCCACGACACTGTCCATGCGAGTGTCTAAGGTGTCGATTTTGGAGTCTATTGTTGACAGACTTTGCTTCATTCCTAACAAGAGCGTTTTCCAGTCTTCCTCCGGAGGGGCCGAGGCGGTAGGGCTGCCCTCCCCCTCCGGCGTCGTTTTGGAAGTTTTCTTGGATTCAAATGGGATTTTTGACTGCTTGGCATCGCTGCGGCCCATTTCTCGCCTAGGCGTCCGCGACGCAGTAGAAGAAGTGGCCGCCAGGAGGGTTCAGGCGGAAGAGGGGGCTGATGCAGGCTGAGCGGGAAATCGGGGCGTTGGTTGAAGAGGTGAATGGGGGCTCCGGGCTAGTAGAATTCCGCAAGCGTGCTGAGGAAGTGCCCCCCGCTATCAATTTATGACTGAACGGGAGCATTTCCACGCCTAGGAGGAGGGAGAGGACCTACACTGAAGATCCAAGGGCTTCCTGGGGTAACCTCGTGTGTTTCAGGCGGGTCCGGCGATGGGTGAAACGAATTGTGTGCAAGGCCACGGCCCAATCTCCCTCATTCAAAGTCAGAGGAGCTGCCAGGAACCACAGGAGCGTGTCAGCAGAGTATGTAGTGATAGGGGGAGCAGAGGCAGCTAGGAGATCTCCAAGTTTCGCTGCGGGGCAGGCCCCAGAGAGTAACCAGTAAACAAGGAAGACGGCCGTTAGCAGGTGTAGCCTGTACAGGGAGGGCGCCCTTTCGTCTCTGCCACTCCGTTCTGGAGGATGGGCTATCGGGCCCCTCAGCATATACCCTCTGCAAATTTACCGCCTTAGGGGGGGGGGAAGCAAGCCGCAGTCAACTGGTCCGCGTAGATTGCCAGGCGCACCACCTCCTCGATCGGCAAGCCGGGCTCAATACGCGGGAAGCAGGCACATTGCGGACCAGAGTCCCACGCAATGATCGCCGGCTGTCTAGGCTCTGTGCTGACTCGTGCCACTACTCCAGCAGGGTGAGATGCAGGAGCTCGGCAGCTAGCCCACAGACCCGAGCTATCAGCTGGGATGTCGCTCCGCTCCGAGGGGGGAAAGCCTCCTCTTAATGACCCACTGTAGGAAGATCGGGGGAACGTGGCCGGCGCAATGATGGACGGAGCGGGCCGCAGCAGTGACGAGGCCCCCCAGGGGGCAGCAGAAAGGGGAATGCAGCTACCTCAGCCGGGCGAGTAATTGTGGCTTTGTGGTAGGTGTTGTGGCGTTGCGGCTGGCGTTATAATTGCAAGATTCCCCCCGCCAACAGAGATCCCGGTGCAGTCACCAAAATGGCGGGCCCCAGTCCATGCCTGACGTCCGGCCCTCTAGGGTGCAATCGCGGCCGAGTGGGCCCGCAGCGCCAGGGAGCTTCAATCCGCCGGCGTCTCTCACCTCTGGCAGCAGCAGCTAGGGTCGCTCCAACGTCGGCGGTGTTTCCGGCCTCTCAGGTGTCCCGGAGTTCCCGGGGGGGAAGGCCTTCTCCAGGTGCTACGAAGAGGCCGCGAAGCCTCGGTCTGTCCCGGCGAGATGGGCCGGCGTCAGGAAGTGTCCTCTCCGAGGCAGCAGTCCGCCCCGAGTTAGACGGCCGATATCTCCGCAGCCGGCTGGATCCTCCCGGCAAGAGAGGTATCGCTGAGCGCAGCTCCGTGTCCCGGTCACTATGGAGCGATGTTTGCACGGATAACACCGGTCAGGATCATGAAAGGATGGGGAAAGTTGCTCTATCCGGCGGGAGCCTCACACCAGTGCGCCCATCTTGGTCTGGCGCCACCTAGCGCCCCCCGGGGGCTGACACTTTACTTACTACTTGTTGACCACCTGCTGCTGCCAGCCATGATGTGCAGCAGTGACTGCCACTACTGCCAGGGCACTGCCTGTCTTCATCTCCAGGCAGAGCTGCTTGCTGCTACCTCCACTCGTCGCCGGACTGCACTCCTCACCTCGTCCTGCGGCCGCGACGGGCGGCCTGCCATCATGACATGAGAGGCTGTGGCAGGCTGCACTCTCAGATTTAATTCCCCCGCCTCCGGCTTTACTTCCGGGCCGCCGGACGTGACGGCAGTCTGTACCGCCGCACATCCGGATTAATTATTCCCGGCCCCCCTGGTGACACGGTCGTCGGTGATTGGCTGCAGTATCACCGGTCGGACCGGGAGCAGGGCACTGGCAGCCCGGCCCCTGTGTCATGAGCCGCGCTGGCGCCCCGCGCTCATGTGTCGCAGACGCATTCTGTTTCCAGGGCAACAGGCAGCTTCTGGTGGCAGAGTGCAGAGTCGATACATTGCAGCGCTCTCAGAGCTGAGAGCTGCAGGACAGTGTGTGTCTGTTTACGAACACGACGGGCAGGCCGGCGGCGCACCTCTCTCGGAGGGAGCAGCAGAGAGAGCCCGGCCGGGCACAGTGACAGGCGCCGCTGGTATGCGTGACATTGCATTTCAGTGCGGTGATGCGGATCACCGCACTGAAATGCGTGAGCGTCACACCTGTTGCGTGACGCTTGGCAGGACTGGGTCCCACACACTGCACAGTGATCCTACCCGCCACACGGGTGTTCTGGCTCCAGCCGGGGGCTCTCTTAATGAAAACAATGCCCAAACGTCAAGAATCTTCCCCCGCGGCCGCAGCGCGTCTGTATAAAAACCGCCGTATGCCTGAGGAAGCAGAAAACAGACGACTGGCTGCCGCAGGGGGTAACCGCACTGGCAGTGCGCAACGGGCAGCAGGCGTGCGGTCTCCTAGCGGCAGGAGGCTGCACGGCAGCGAGATCCTGATTAACGTCGCGGCCGCGTAGGAGTGTACAAACGCTCCCGCGGCCGATAGAAACCTGAGAAATGCGCTGCGATAAAACACGGGGCAATTTCGCACCTTAGACACACAAACCTGGCATTAAAAACACTTATTAAAGGTGAAAATCAGTATACATGAGAGGAAAAGTAATGCACTCATCTGAAAGCTGCTGGAGCAGCGAAGAAAGAGGAGGATAGAGTGTCCGTGGGGGAAGTTATGGGACGTCCTCTCACCGGATTGGCTGCCTTCCGATGGACTTTCGTTTGTTTATATTTTCCCTTATGTTCATGTGTTTATGTTTTTTAAAAAAGGCTGCTGGAGCTATGAATCTGTAATAAATCGCAGACAGATAAAGCCTAATCTGAAGCCTCTGGTCCTGCCATAGAATCAGACTTAGTGCAACCAGTAGCTTACTGTTTGCAAGATTTTTTATCTGCTCTAAAAAATGTTCTGGACCAGGAACCTCTTCCGTTTGTATCTGACCCTTTGCTCCTCTAACTTCAGTAAGTTCCATCTCCAGTGATGTTAGATCACTTTCTGGAATTCTTTGAAGGTGTCTATCTCTGTATCCTTGGCCCAGTAGTTGTCTTTTGTAGAATGGACGAATAGCCACAGAGCAGAGCTTTCTTCCCAAGCATTTAGCTTCCAGATCCCATCTTGAGTATAGCCCGTTCTCAAATAGTCACCAGTATAGGCAAGGGACAAGAAGTTCCCCAAGCCAAGAACTCCACTGTTTGTTTTTATAGGGACCACTTCATCAGTGGGCATAAATAATTAATTATACATAACACATTATATACATTGCAATGTAAAGAATACTGCTGCTGTGCAGCATTTGTATCTGCATATGTCCCTAAAGCCGATTGCATCAATAAAACTTGCAAGTCTACCAGGAGTCACCACATAACAGCCTTGAGGTCCTAAAAAGGTAGTGCTGATTTCTGGATATTTCTTAAACTCACAACCCCAATGGAAGCCCAAACTGTGTAGAGTAGTTTTACGCTAGTTGAAATGAAGTGTGAAGAAAACTTCACACATCTAATATGCACATGCAATACCTCTGGTTGGAATCTCTGCAGCGGAAGGCATCTTCATGGCAGCAAAGATGTTTGTGTGAACAGAGGTGGGGCTAGTAATGGCGGCGGTTGTTATGCGGCAGGGGAACTCAAGCAGTGGAAATTTGAGAGTGAAATAGGGATATCCCTGACTGAGATGTTTATGTTGTAAAAACAAAACTCAATAAAAGATGTAAAAATAAATATTAGGATTCACCCACAGCCAAAACTGTCTGATTACATTTTTGATTGACTGATGAAGGGACCTTGTGTAGAAGGTATCAGATTTTATTTTATTTCCCCATAGTTTCTTCCTTGCGTTTAGGGGTGAATACACACATTAATGTAACTTTGTCATTGTTCATCGATTGTGTAATCCCATCCAAGACATTCAATTTTTTAGCCATTGTAATGGGTAGCTTTGTGCATGATTGCTATCCCTCTTGATTACCTTGTGAATCCTTTAAATGGCAGAACATCATCCTAGGCCACACCAGTAAGTTTTTAGGTGGAGCCTCCCGGCAGCTCTGTGAGGCATGCTGTAGTAGAGTATGCTGTGGAAGGCTCGCCCATTCTCCTTCCATATTTTTCATTGTCTTGTGTCGTTGTCCATGGTAAATGCTGGCTTCCGATTGATTATGAGGCTTGTTAGTCCCTCCTTGTTACCGCCTTGTCGCTGTTTGTTACCTCCCATGAGGACTGGATCTTTTACTTGCGGCATTACATGGTCTCCTTCATAAGTCGGTAAGCACTTTTTCTTTCTTTAATTATCTTCCCTATTCCACCCACGACATCTCAGCAGGCTCTCTGGTTTTACTAATGTATATATTTAAATTATAGTGCGTCCACTTTAACTATAGCGGCCGTGCTTAATTATTTATTTACTTAATGCTTTTGTGATTCCCATGCATTTATTATTGTCAGGCGGTTAATGGTTGGCAGAGGCCTCAAGTTACTTTCATTATGAGTTACAGTTCATGCCTGCAGTTGTCAAACGGATGCCACTGCCAGACCAGAGCGTAGGCCGTACTTTATTCAAAATTGTCACTCCTGCGCTTTCCTGAAAGAATAAAATGGGGGCACCTGACAGCGGATTGTAAAGCATATGAGATATATGTGGCTCTCTAAATTAAATAATAGCCTGCCATATTTGGTGTGTGTGAGAGGCGAATGCGGTGAAAGCAGAAGCCTCCGCTATCTTGTATCATTATTTTTTACAGAAACACAAATTACTCTGAACAGATCACAGTGCCTGTATTTCTTTCTGCCCAAATTAGTATTGGGTGCAACAAGTAAATGAAAACAGTCCAACATGCCGACTTAAATTAACGTGCCATACATATTGAAGTCAAATACAAACAAATGCTTACTATAATGAGAAACTAGCTCCTTACAATATGTTTAAGTTCTAGAATGCGTGCAATAAAGCCAACACTGAAAGGCAGGATCCATGTATACATGCTGAAGGCTGTGAAGTTGGAAGTGACGCCAATGGTTCCCGTTCACGAAATCATTAACTACTGCCGAACGACTCGCTCCCGAAAAAAGCCTTTTATTTGAGGTCAAAATAACTTTTATGATGAAATTGTATAATGCACAGAAGTCACTTTTACGCGGAGATTTCTGTTCAAATACATTTCCTTCTGTGGGCGTGAATGCCCGTGCCAGGGTGAGAAATGCCAGGAATTTTGTAAACACATACAAACTTACAACTTTGAGGGTACGACTTCTTCCAACCCTGAAAAATGGTCGAAAATATAGGTGTGTCATGGGGATAATTAAATGCCCTTCAAGGGTGGGTGGAGGTAAGGAAATATCCCCAAATTTGCTGTGGGTGGCAGAAGGGGTTTCTTCAGTGGAAAATGTTAGTATGTTTGCAGACTCTGTTTTTTTATTGATAGTTTAGTCTTCAACCCAGATCAATTTTTAGAGAATACTTCCACAACAACAAGCATTTGCAATGCAATAGGTCTCACATTTACGCGAGTTTGAGCTATTGGCATTGTAAATGGCAATGCCTTTTATTTATGTTTTGGTTTTTAAAACATAAATAAAAGGCATTGTCATTTACAATGCCATTAGCTTAAATTTGCGTAAATGCGAGACCTATTGCATTGCAAATGCTTGTTTTTAAAGCCTTTATTTTTTGTAGTTTGCAGTGTTACAAGAAGAGAACTGTGAAATGAAAAAAGATTCAGCAAGCTGCCCATAACACGTCCACAGCACTGGCCACCGTAAATTAAAAGTTTTAACTAACAATTGAGCTTCTTGGAAGAGAATTAATTTAGGCTTAGGTTGTAAGAATTAAATGACTAATGTTATTGTACAGACTATTCACCTTCCAAATGGGTTGGAGCGAGGTAAATTGGCACCCACTTTATTGTATCCCCTGCCATTTTTTAGAAAGTTCATTGTTCATAGGCAATGACAGTCTAACCAAGTCTAGCCAGGCAACCTAATATATATGAAAGAACAAAACCCAGTGGCGGTTCCTTCATTGGGGCGTGGCAGCGTCGCCTCACTGCTTTCTCGTAGTGCGAGAAGGCAGAAACATAAATTGGTAAACTACCCTTTTATGTTTCTGCTTCTCACACTGTGAGAAAGCAGAAGTGCCTGGAGTGCCTGGTTGGGGGCGGGCGGGTGATTAGTCCTGCTCCAGGGCTGGGGGGGAGTGGCTTTTCCCACTGTTGTCGGTACTACCTGACTGGTCGGCTTCAGGACCGACCAACTCAGTCATGTGTACTCTCACATTTTTCTCTATGTAGGCTGCTGCATGCAGCCTACATAGAGAAAATGGCCCGACTGGGGCGTTCTCCGCTGTGAATCACCAATCACAACGCCGCCATTGCAGCATTGTGATTGGCTTAGGGGAGCAGGAAGAGGGAGGCTGCCTAAATCGCGCCAGGACTGGAGCAGTAGGAGCTGAGACAGCGGTGGTGAATGTCCCGGTGGAAGGTAAGTTTTTTATTTTATTTGAATTTCCATCCCGCTCCCCGTGTGAACCAGCACGCTTCCCCCCGCAACCACCTGAGACCCCATCATTGGACGGATTGAAGGTCCAGAAACAAGATGCTGCGAGGTCCTGCCCATCCGGTGTAATGGTATGTATACCCCAGCGCAATAAAAGGTCCTAGGCCTGGTCAGGCCGCTCAGATCCATTGTAAAGTACTTTGTAATCGCTTCTCATTGGTCCAGGATGTTCTATGGGTTCGGGGTGATGCGGTGCACAAGGTTCACTTAAAACTCCACACGCGAGGACCGGTTAAGACGGGAACCGAGGATGGACAATTGTGAGCACGTGACCTGCATAGCTTTGGGCACCAACTCGGTAACAGTTGGTCACCTTTAAGCCTCAGTGGAACCCCATGCACGTCCACCCCACGCTTCTCATTCAGAAAGATTGCCCAAGGGTTCGCACACCTGCTGAAAAGAAGATTATCTTCTCGTTACAGGGATTCAAGCTAGCAAGGAAGCTGCATCTATTGACTGTTTGGGGATTATGCTGTCATACTCTTTTCAAAGACACGCAACTCGAGCTCTTGCGTACTTTTATTTATTTAATGTTACTTGCTCTCCTTACAGTTAGCTGTCCCACACTTAGGAAACTCTATAAGAGAGGATTGCAGGCTTTTGTTCGAGACACCAGTAGCCTTCACGAGAGAATGCAGAATGCAAGCTGCAGTTACCTAAAAACATTTGTGTCATATAAAAGTGCCACCGAAATCCGTTGATACCGTGAAACATATTTTGCTAAGTAGAATCTGGAAAACTATACTTTTTAGATCAAATTTCTTTTATTAGTTTCATCAGCATGGCACACACTATCAATTGGACAATCACAGTATCGGATTTAGCTCTTTCCTCCCTCCCCTCCCTTGCTCCGATCACCCTTACCCTGGGAGGGTGCAATGTGTCCATGCAAGCTGGTGTGGATAATATATTCCTGAACAATGCAATTAACAACTCCCATGCCCAAACCTCCCGGACCCACTCCCCCAACCCAACTGCCCCCCCCCCAACTGCCCCCCCTTAAACCCCCCCTCCGGTGTGTTCTGCTGCCTTTCTACGTAACGTTGTGTAGGTGTGGCGACTGGGGCCTCAACCTTTGGCCTTTGGTTTCTTGTGGAATTCGTCCACCAGGCAGAGGACCCTAAGATATTTCGGGCAATGTAGCTCGTTGAATTCCTGGGTCAACAGTGAGACTTGTGGTTGCCAAGTCTCCCTGAAGGAATCAGTAGTTTGCGTAAGGGAGGCCTGTATTCTTTCCATGCCCATAATGTACCATAGTCTGTGGAGCCACCCTGTGTGCGTGGGATTTCGGTGGGTACCCTATAGTGAAAGGATGTGCTGTGCCGCTGCCCCCAGCGCTAGACCCATTTGCCTCCCCCGTACTGATTTGAGTGGGAACATGATTTTGTTCGGAAGGCCCAAGACCGTGTAAGCGGGAAAGTGAGGGATTTCTGTTTCAGTGTTGGTCTATATCCCGGAGCACTACCTCCCAGTATTCCCGCACTTCCGCACATTCCCATAACAGGTGCATCATGGTCCCAATTTGGCTGCAGCCCCTCCAGCAAACGGGATCACGACGCGGGTTACTCTGGTGGAGCCGCGCCGGAGTCAAGTGCCAATAATATGCCACCTTAACTGCCGATTCCCGGCTGACCACGTTTCTGGCTGTGTGATGGGCTCTGTAATAAATATCCTGCCATTCCTTATCTCTGAGTGTGCGCCCTAACTCTCGCTCCCACCGTCTCTGACCCACGGATCGTGTTGTGAGAGAAGGGGGGGCCAATAGTTTGTACAATTCCGTGATGGCCCGAGTATCAGTGGTTTTTGTGACGAGCAATTTCTCGTACGCCGTGAGGTGTCGGCTAACCTGTGATACGGTGTCCTTATTCGTTAGCCAATGTCGGAGCTGAAAGTACTGGAATCGTTGTAGATTTTCGATCCCATACATGTCTTGTATGTTGTCCAATTGCATGAAGCCCTCTGTATCAAACAGGTGCCCGGCTGACCTACAGTCCGACCGTCGCCATTGAGGGAATGAACTAGGGGCCATCCCGGGCGGGAAGGCCGGATTATCTAGCAGGGGTGTCATCGGCGACGGAAAAGACGTGAGGCTTTTAGCGACCGCCACCGCGTCCCACACCTGGAGGAGTGTCCGGGTGACGGGAGATCTTTTAATGTACGCTGGTCTGTCCGGCCGTGCCAGGAACAGGATTCTCCATAACGGCATGCCCGCCATCGCCCTGTCTTGGAATAACCAGCGTTTCTCAGAAGTCGGGCGGGACCATTCTAAGAGGTAGCATAACTGTGCCTCCTGAAAGTATCTTTGTAAGTCCTGAACGCCCAGTCCGCCCTCAGCGGTCGTCCGCATGGCTAGATCCCGGCGAAGCCGGGGACGTTTTCCAGCCCAGACAAACTGTTGTATGGTGTCTTGAAATTTCTTAATCATCCCTATAGGTGGAGTGATCGGGATAGTTTGAAAGAGGTATAGCACTTTGGGTAACAGGGACATTTTGACCGGCATCGCGCGTCCAAGCCAGGAGAGCGGTTGCTGTCACCATCGATGGATGTCCCCCTGGATATGGGCAAGAAGCTTTGTGTAATTGTGTTCAACCGTTTGGGCCGTAGTAGGTGTTAGGGTAATCCCCGGATACCGCAGCGGCATGCTGTTGGATAGGCCCCCAAGTTGCAACAGACCTCTGTTGGATAGGCGTGTATTGCGCCCTAAGGGTAGGATCACCGATTTCTCGACGTTCATTTTAAAGCCCGAAACTCTCCCGAACATCGCCATCTCGCTAAGGAAGGCAGGGATCGACGTCCCGGGGTTGTCCATGGCCACTAAGATGTCGTCCACGTATAGGCTGATGGTTTGTCTTTCTCCCCCGAAGCTGATGCCTGTGATGGACTGGTTGTCCCTTACGCGCTGTGCGAACGGTTCTATATACAGGGCGAAGAAGAGTGGCGAGAGTGGGCATCCTTGCCTGGTACCACTCCTGATGTCAAAGGGTCGGGAACCTATTCCGTTGACCCTGATGGTTGCCCGTGGTGCCGCGTAGCAGCTGGCGACCCAAGAGCGGAATCTCTCACCTACGCCGAACCTTGCCAGCGTTCTGTCTAGGTGTTTCCAGTCTACCCTGTCGAACGCTTTTTCGGCGTCGACCGATAAGAGGGCCACGTCTGATTCATTGAAGTGGGCCTTGTCGATGACGTGCATCAGGCGCTTGGTGTTTTCAGCACATTGACGGTTAGGTATAAAACCTGCCTGATCGGGGTCTATTATACCTGGGAGGCATGGGCCGAGCCTAGCGGCCAGAATCCCGGTAAAAAGTTTCAGGTCCAGGTTAAGCAGTGAGATCGGTCGGTAGGCCGCGCATTGGGTTGTGTCTTTGCCCGGTTTCGGCAGGACGATTATGTCTGCTTCTAACATGTCCTGTGGAATGGAGCCAGGACCCTGAATTGAGTTGAATAGTCTAGTCAATACTGGGGCTAGAAGGGGGCAAACCTTTTATAGAACCCCGCGGAAAAAACGTCCGGGCCCGGAGCCCTCAGCGGTTTAAGGCGTGCAATTGCTGATCTTACTTCCTCCAAGCGTATAGGGGCATCTAGAGACTGAGCGTTCGTCTCATTGAGGGCTGTAACCGCTGCCTCAACGAGGTATGCTTCCCCTGCATCAGTGTCTAGGGTCAGGTCGGCTGTATATAAGGAGGCGTAGAACGCCCTGAATGCCTCTGCTATTTGATCGTCTTCTCGGACCTCTCTCCCTTCCTCTCCGTGAATAATAGGGATCGTGGAGCGGAGGACTTTGGCTTTGAGTTTACTGGCCAGTAACCGTCTGGTCTTGTCCCCCCCACATAATACGTGTGGCGAAGGCGCAGCGCAGTGACCTCTGCGCGGTCGAGGTCCAGGCTCGTGAGTTGTGCCCAGGCCGCCTTAAGCTTGCGCTAAATCCGGGGGGCCTCTGTCCGCCTATGAACGCGTTTGAGTTCCAGTACTTGCTCCGATAGCACCTGGCGTCTGTCTTTGTGCTCCCGGTTGTCCACCGCTGCGAGCGCAATTAGTTCCCCCCGTACCACCGCCTTGAGTGCTCCCCAGACTGCGGACATAGCCACTTCGCCAGTGTCATTTATGCTCCGGTAATCTGCAATGCTTTTGGAAAGCTGCTGTGCGACCCCTTTACGCTGGAGCAGGTTCTCTCGAAGACGCCACTTACCTTTACGCGTCTGCACGCGGGAGACCGTCAATCAAATCGCCACCGCGTCGTGGTCCGATAAGGCTGCCGGGACGACCTCGATATCTCGGACCAAGGGGGCCAGGTCTGTGGAGCCTAGGAAGTGATCAATCCTAGCGTACGTGCGGTGTACATGTGAGTAAAAGGTGTACCCCGTGGATGTGGGATGAGCCCCCCTCCAAAGATCTATGAACCCTCTACAGCCATTGTCCCCCTTCGGTGGAGATTGCCCCTGTGGCGCCAAACCGCTGACCCGACCTGTCTTTCTCTGTGTCCATTACCAAATTGATGTCCCCACCCACCAGCGTGTACCTCGTGTTTGTCCCTATCACATCAGCTAGAGCCCCTTTAAGAAAGGCTTCCTGTTTAGTATTGGGAGCGTATATGGACCCTATTGTGATCGACAAATCCCGTATGAGGGCGTCTTATGCCAGGAGTCTGCCTTTGGTTTCTGAGATATTGACTCCCACCCTGCCCTTAAAGTGTTGTGCGAATAGCAGAGCAACCCCTGCCTTTTTCTCATTGGTGGAGGAATAGAATTGTAGCGGAAAGGCCCTGGACCTCATACGGTGCCAGTCCTTGGAGAGTAAATGCGTCTCCTGTAGCAAGCATACGGCTGCACCTGAGTTCTCCAAATAGGATACCACCGCTCTTCTTTTGATGGGGTTATTGAGTCCCTTGACGTTCAAGGTGAGAACCTGAATTATCTCCTCAGCCATGGGGGTGTGTGTATCTTGTCTCTCTGTGTCGTGAACGGTGGCCTTCTCTTGAGACCCTGCCCGTTGCCTTGTTGAACGGAACACACCGGTGCCCTCCCACCCCCCTCAACCCTGCCCCAACCCACCCGCCTCGTCCCGCCCTACCCAACCCCCCAAACCGTCCCCCGCGCTCCACACCTCCCCCCCCCCCATCCCGCCCCCTCCCTCAACGCCCCCCTCCCTAACCCCAACCGCGAACACCCAGCTAACAATCATAGTCCCAGGCCTATTCAAACGCAGCCCAGGCCTGTGGTAGTGTCACGAGATAAGGGAGTAAGTGGCAGTGGCGGCCCCGTTGGCCCCCCGTCCCGCCCCCCCAGCCCTATGCAATGGAAATGCAGAAGAAACCCCCACACTTGCTGCGTCTGGAGTTGTCAGTCCACTGCTGCCGTGTCCTTGGACACCTCCTGAATTGCTGACGCTTGTTCTTGTGCCATCGTTGCCGGATCCGGTCTGAGAGACGCTTTGGGGGAATGCCTGCGGCCCACTCGTTGCCAACCATCTCGTGGTGCACGCGGCGTGCCGCTGTGCGAGGAGTGTTGAGCTGTATCTTCTTTTGACGTGTCCTCGTCTGGATCGATGCCCAGTAGTGTGCAGGTGTCCCGGAATGACCTGAGCTGCTGCAGGGCCCCGTTCCATTTGAAGATTAACCTGAAAGGATGTCCCCAGGAATAAGGAATCCCTTTGTCTCGCAAGAACGTGGTAGCCGGTCTGAAGGTTTTCCTCTTCTGTTGGGTGATTGCCGACAGGTCCTGAAACAGCGCCACAGGGACGCCACGGTATTGGAAAGGCTGTTTCTGGCGTGCCTCTTTTAGGATTCTCTCTTTTAACCCCTTCACTGCGGCGGCTATTCCGCTGCAGTGCTAAGGGGGCGGGGCGGAAGAGCGGCGGGCGCATGCTGGTGACGGAACCGCTCCGTCACCAGCGTCGGTTGCGCTGTGCTTATGGCGGAGCGGTTCCGTCATGGCCCGCCCCGCTCAATCCGGAATCCGCGCAGGCGTGCCGGGCGGGCCATGACGGAACCACTCCGTCATCAGCACAGCGCGACTGCGGCTGATGACGGAGCGGTTCCGTCATCAGCAGGGGAGGGGTTAAGGGAAAGTCCGGCAGAAATGCTAGGATATCCGGGGGAGGGGCAGGTGCCCGGCGTGCAAGGCCCACCCTGTGCGCCCTGTCAATGCGAATGACAAAATCGTCTGTTTCCCCTAGGATCTCCCGAAATAGGCCTTGTAAGAAGTGAGATATGCTGCTCCCTTCTGCTTGAGGTGGCACGCCCCGTATGTTATTCCTTCGGGACCGGTTCTCCAGGTCCTCTGCATGCGCCTGCAGGTCGACTTGTTGCTCGCGGAGGCGGACCACTTCTTGCTGGAGTTGCTCAATTTCTTCGCTCCTAGTTTGGTTCACCTACTCCACCGCAGCCACTCGTTCCCCCAGCCCATCAACATCGCGGCGCAACTCTCTGAAGTCTCCCGCCATGGCTTGCTTCAAAGTTTGGAAGTCTTCCCGGAGGGAGTTGAAAATGGTCTCCAAGTACGCTTTCGTGATGGGGGCCCCTCCCCGTCATCTTGCCCCGCTGCATCCTTCTCCGCCGCAGGTGGGGACGGGCTTTTCTCATTTTTAGGGGCGCCTTTTGTTAGCATGTCTGTTATTGTGCGCCCTCCTCTGCGCCCGCGCCCCGTCGCCATGGTGCTTCCAACCCTGTCCCCCCAAGGTATCCTGAATGACCGGCTATACAAAGGGAGTGGCTCTGCTGGTTTAGTGTTCAACCTCTTCCTGAGATTGGGTCTCTGTGTGGTCCCTCCGGTTTGCTTCCGTTACGGCTCAGTCAGGCGTTAATTCTCGCCGATGCACCTGAGATCATGGGTCCAGCGCATCGGGGGTGGGGTTCCCGTTACCTCGTGGGTCCAGCCTGTCCGTTCCCTATCGGTATGTCCGGGCCAAGCTCCCCTGTCTTCCGTGAGCAGAGTTTGGACCCTCACTGGGGAGAGACCGCGAGTTCTTCGTGAGCAGAGGGTATGGGACCCGCCTAGGCGTAGCGAGGACATGAGGTCACTAGCTTCTGGTTGTCACTCCTAAAGTAAGACACGTGTAAGGGGCAAGCCTCCACTGTCTGGCCTCTCCGTTCCCTTGCCAGCAGCGCTTGTGCGAGTGCAGTAGTGCCCCGTGGCCGTGGCTTAGTCCGGGGCCTTGAGGCCGCCTAACTCACTCTTCGCGCCGCTGCACCACCCTGGTTGAGAGGTGCTCGAAATGAAGGTGCACTCGGCCTGCGCTTGGGGCTCAATGTGCTCGTTGCCTCCCTGCCCGCATGTCGGTTGCGCCGCCTCCAGCCAGGCGCACTGCGCCTCACCTTCACGCCCGGCTCCTTTGCTGCTTTCTGCTGCCGCTTATCCCCTTAGTTCGCTCGTGCAGGCGTGAGCGCTGCTGCGGGGGCCCACGTCCCAGGGCTCGGGTCTGATCTTAGGCCCTAGCTGCTGCGTTAGGCGCTTTCCGGCCTCCTTCCGCGCCGCCGCGCTGTCCCCGGGGGCTCGATTACGGTGCTGCCCGCGCCTTGCTGCCTCCTCCTCTCACCCGCCTCGGCTCCTGGCTCTCCGGTGTCTCAGCTGCTCCCTGCGGACTCTCGCTGTTGTGGCAGGGGCACCCTGCCTCGGTGTTTGCTCTGCTCTATGCGCCAGAGCGCTAGTGCTGCCTGGTGGCGACCCGGAGCAGGCCCCGATCCCGGGCCTCGATTTGCAGCTCCTCGGGCCCAGTCGCAGTTGTCTCCCACAGCTCTTCCCGCTCACCACTGCCCGTAGCGGGTGCCTCCGGTCCTCTCGGTCCGCCTGATTTGGGCTGGTCGTGCCGGGCAGCTTCTCGCCGAAGTCCGATTCGTGGCAGAACTTTGCGAGGCGGCTCAGTGCTAACAGTCGGCTGGGACTGCTGCCATTTTCTCGGAGCCGGGTCTCGCCGAGTGGACGCGGGGAAGGCTCTCCGGCAGCGGCGGCTCGGTTTTTCGTCCTGCCGGCACTCTCAGTGGGTCCCCCGTCGGTGCCGGGCCAGGTGCCGACCATTTGGGGGAGTCCGATTGGCTATTTCACGGGCTTACTGGGGTTCGGAACGGGGAGCCTCCGGAGCACACGCCCGCTCAGGCCACCATCCAAACCACGCCCCTCAAACTATACTTTTAAATAAATTGCATGTCGTGGTGGGTTCTTGAACTTGGCAGAAATTTTGTATTAGATTGTAGCGTTAAGTTATTCTAGCCTAATACGTCTTTTATAAAGATTCAGGTGAGCTCTTCATCGCTTTAACAACAGATTTAAAAATGCCTGAAGTTACCTTTTAGGTAAATGCAATTAGTCTGACTTTAATTGAAAAATCTACATTTTGGGACTTAGCTCATTGCTACTGCAATTAACTGTACACTCTAAATGTTTCCTTTTGAATGTTTCCAGTAGTAAAGGGACAACCAACACACACCGTGTGGTACTGATGCAGAGGGTGGGTAAAATCACTGCAGGCCTGACAGTGACCTCAGCTCCGTTCACCGCGCCCGGAAGGGTGACAAACATTTGAGATTATGTGACCCCCTTTCTCCCTCCTGATCAGCGGTTGACACTGTGTGAGGTGGCTCAGTAATGACAGGGGAAAAGCGCCAAGCAGGACCACCTATGTGTATTTTATTTAGCTCCTCGACCTGGACTTGAACCAATGTCAAAGTCGTATTTTACGGCCACGTGCCATTCTGACACTAGCTTTGAATTCAGTGAATGGTGTCCCCGGCTCTTCGGGGGTGGAACAATGCAGTTAAGGGGGCACATAGCAATCATTTCATGTGGGAAATTAAAAACAGGGTACTTATTACTGAGGTATGCCAGGAACGCCTGACCTCTGCATTGACAAACCAGTCTCTTCTAGTGGGTGTGCATCTGCAACTACGAAGGAGCTCCAACAAAGAAGGAAGGGCAGATGTTGCTACCTCCTGCTCACCACAGTTGACGCCAATTATTTTGTGGAGGACATGGGTTTCCTTCTCAGCTACTTTTTAGGTTGGTTCTAGACTGTTCTAGGTCAGATGTATGCTGTGAAGTCTAATTGTCATGAGTGAGGAAGTTTTAGCAGTCTAGTTGTGATAGATGGCAAGTAAAGAAGTCCTGTACACCGAAGACCATGATAGTTCTCCGAACCTCCTTTCCACGAGTGAAACGTATCCCCTTTGTTCCAGGGGTACCCGTGGCTCGTTCAATCTTCCTGCCTTTTCTTCTCCGGGTCGCCTGTTTGGAATCCCAGACACATCTATGTAAACAGTTGCACACATTTATATCAGCACACGCAAAGATTGTCCTCTACAGCTCATAAAAAATTGGCAATTTCATAAAGGATTCTATCCAGTATGATTAAGAATAGTTGTGCTACTGCAGTACTAGTAAATTGTTGTTCATTTTAGTTCCATATTCCCAGAGCATTTTCATTATGTGTCAAACTTCTAAAAGGTTTCTTAACTCTCACATCTCTAAACAGTAGTATTGACTGAGCTGTTCTTCACACCTTCTGGTTTGCTTGAAAATGCACCATTTGCCCGCTCTTTTTTCAAAATTTTCTAAGGGAGAGAACCCCCAAATCCCCCGTAGGTGGTTCAGGCTCGCTCGCTGCAGTGAAGTACGACAATTGTTTTACGCCCACCACTTTCAAATGTCACCAGCCGCCACTGGCAAAACCTGACTTGTCTGACATGTTGCATGCTATCTTTTTCTGCAGAGACTTCCTCTCAGACCCCGTCCCTACAGTGTTGCATAATAAGCTTCAAATGGCCTGCCAATTCAGCATGTTCAGCTCTTGCTGCCCAAACACCCCAACTAAATTAAAACAAGTAACCTTATATAAGCACTCACCAAAGGATAATATGGTGAATATGAGCAGGTACAATATGAGTATGAATGCATAAGAAAAATCCCTTGTCCCATCTTGTGGGGCAAAGGTGTGCAAGGAGGCTGTCTGTACTGTAATTATCATTTTAACAGATATGGGCCTACTGGGGCAATATGGTTTGCTGAAACATTAAGATGAGCTTTGCATTATGGTGGTGCACAACATTTATTAGTATTACCATGCATTTGTATGCCCACTGGGGCGAGAGTCTGTGCATGCACATTGCCGATTTACATTGTTGTGCTGTAGAAACACGGGTTAACACAAGAAATCACTGGGACCTGGGCAGATAAGTGGTACTAACAAAGTGGTCCCAAATGAACACTCAATAGTTGCAAGATAAAGAGCTCATACAAGAAATATTTATAACAGCATTGTTTATAATCACAACGTGTAGCATACAGAATCTTTTATAAAAATCCATGCACAGTCAAACGCATATGGTGCCCCAGGGGGATGGGTTCAAGGAAGGGTAGTGATGGGATAGTGAAGGTATGGGAATTACATAAATTGGTCATTAGTACCCAAATGCAGTAAAGATACTTGAAAAGTACAAATCAAATTTAAATTAAATAATCATGCCTCAACATAAAATCACAAATTATATTTCAAAAAGGAGGCTGAACACAGAAGGAAGATGTCGACGTTTCGACCCAGGTAGGTGCAGGCGTGCTTAGAACCTTGCTAGGGGGTCTTCATCAGGACGAGGGTAAGGAGAGCGGGAGTGGGAAAACCTTTTGAAGCGGCACAAAATCAACAGCTGTTTGATGCCTTTCTGAAAATCCCTGATACGCTCTTACCGTGATCCAGTTGCAGACTTCTATGGTTACTACGAGGCGAAATTTGAACGCGATTTCTTCGCTCCGGCCAAGACTTTGTGCCGCTTCAAAAGGTTTTCCCACTTCTGCCGGTGGTTACACCGCTGCAGATTGCGACAAAAAGACGTCGAAAATAACATACCATTCCTATATCAGACACGATACTAACAGCCGAATCCTGGTGTCCAGTGACATCTTAGATAACTAAACGACACGAGCATATCAGATCGATTGCCCCGCTCTCCTTACCCCCGTCCTGATGAAGACCCCCTAGCAAGGTTCTAAGCACGCCTGCACCTAGGATTTATCAATTGTATATTCTTGTTGTATTTGTCATTTCACGTATATTGAATAAATTTGCACATTTCAAAATGGCTGAGACTGTTGTTGGTTTGTATATACATTTTTTATGGTTAGTCCTTCCTCTAGTGAGTGATAGGAAGTGAATATAACCATGGTGATTTTTGGCTTCCGCGAGCGTGACCACGGCGTAAAGCTGAAATGCGTCGTTTTTTAACTTGCCAATAAAGATATCTGCAGGATTTCAGAGAGTCCGAGTGTTTCCTGTTATTGACAGGGATTTGTGCAAAGCATACGAGGGAGTTCCGGCATCCCGTCTCAGACCACCCGAGACAGCCCATTGTTTTCCGACCGGAAACTGTGAAGATAGAAATATATATATTTCAGTGAAATATTATATATTTTTTCTGTTATGTTATATAGATTTCTATAGCGCTCGGCTGCCACAGCAAAGGGGCGTCCCGGCGCTGCACCAATGAGGAGAAACGGTTACTGCGGATGTTGGTTGCAACTTATATAACATAGAGCATTTTAGCAGAAGAGGTGGGTTTTTATAGCTTTCCTGAAGGACAGAAGGTCATTCAGACCGCGGATCCGGGGGGGTAGGGCATTCCAGAGCTTGGCTGCCAAGTACCGGAAGGATCGGCCGCCCATCCGTGCCAAATTGACACGGGGGACGACTGCGAGGTTCTGTCCTTCCGAGCGCAGAGTGCGCCGGGGTGTATACCGTGTTAATAGTGGACTTAGCATGGGGGGAGAAGCGGTTTTCAGGATTTTAAATGCAAGACATAGGGTCTTGAAGTGTATCCTCTTCTCTACTGGCAGCCAGTGGAGTTTGATTAGCGTACTTGCCACTGATTGATGCCGAGGGAGACCAGTCAAAGCTCTTACTGCTGCATTCTGAACTCGTTGCAGTCTTGCTTTCTCCGCTATGTTTACCCCTAGGAGAAGCAAACTTGCGTAGTCCAGCCGAGAGAGGATAGCTGCCTGCACTACAAGTTGGCGCGTCTGAGGGTCAAAGAACTTAAGAATCGGCTTAAGGTTCCGTAAGATCCCGAAGCACGTGGCAGCTACCTTTTTGGTCTGATGAGTGAAGTTAAGGGCGGAATCCACCCAGACTCCAAGGTTTTTCACAAGACTTTTAGGTTCAGGCAGTTTGCCGAGTGACTCCGGACACTATTTATCGCCCCAGGCCGCTGCCTCTTTTCCCCCCACCAATACCTCTGTCTTACCAGCGTTAAGCTGAAGGAAGTTAGATGTCATCCAGTTGGTTATGTCGGTGAGACTTTGTTTGAAGTTCTGTGCACTCAGACCACCTGCATCCCTTAATGTCACCACTAGCTGGGTGTCGTCAGCATAGGATACCAACGACAGCCCCCCTCTCCTGGCTACCTCAGCCAGTGGTCGGACATATAGGTTAAATAGGGTAGGGCTGAGCGCTGAACCCTGGGGAACTCCTTGTCTGATGGAGCGCTCTTTAGAGAGGTATGGGGGAATGGACACCCTAAATGATCTCTCAGAAAGGAATGCTTTAAGCCAATTAAGAGCTCGTCCCGATATTCCTGCCTCCTCTAGCCTGAGCAGCAGCACCTCGTGTGATACCGTATCGAAGGCAGCACTGAGATCTAACAAAATCAGTGCTGCCGTCTCGCCAGAATCTAATATGGCCCGGAGATGCTCCGTCACACCCAGGAGAGCTGTTTCTGTGCTGTGGCCAGCACGGAAGCCATGCTGAGACCTGTCAAGAATGGAATTGGTCACAAGAAATTTTGTCAAGATGGTATTGACATGGGACTCGCCACTTTAGCTGGCCAGGGAAGCAGTGATATAGGTCTGAAATCTTCAGGCAGAGTGGGGTCTAACGTAGGTTTTTTTATGACGGGGGAGACCCATGCCTGTTTCCACCTGGAGGGTATCTTAGCAGTGGAGAAGGACGAGTTAATGATATCTCAGAGTGCGCCCAGTACTGTCCAATCTGCTGCTCTGAATTGTGCTGGTCTTAAGGGATCTGCAGGCGAGCCGTAGTTGATTTTATTGCAGAGTTTGAGAAAGTCCTCTTGACTAAGCGCGGCTATGTTATATGGTATGTATATGTAATGTAATGTAATGTAAGGCTTTTTTGTAAAGCGCGTGGTTACCAGGAGGCATCCCAGCGCTGAGATAGAATCAGACTCGAGGGGGCGCGGAGGCAGGGGATCAGTTAGGAAAGAGGAAGGTTTAAAGTATCTTCCGGAAGCGCATATGGCCTGGTTCCGCACGTAATGTCAATGGGAGGGAGTTCCAAAGCGAAGCCGAGTTGACCGAGAAGCTACGGCCTCCTGTGCGTGCGTTCTTGATTCTCGGCACAGTCATTCTCGGCATATATATATAGCATCCCGTACGGGGAAATGCTTAGGCTACGCAGGATATGCAGCAAGGAGGAGGAACTCAAAAAGCATCAGCAAGATAGCAAGGCCAGGTTTTTAGAACGGGGCTATGGTGCAAAAGTGATTGATGCCGCAATTGCCAAATCCATTGTAAGACCAAGGGAGGAACTGATTGAAAATACGGTCAATCGTAGGCAGTCAGCCATTGCTGATGCCCAAACAATGCAAACACCCCCTAGGCTGATTCTAACTTACAACAGACAGCATAAGGATTTACGTAAAATCATTCAGCGTAATTGGCATGTGGTGAGGGATGAACCTGTGATAGGTGGTTATCTTCCAGAGTTCCCGGCAATTACATATCGTAAGGCCACCTCCATGGCTGACGTACTGGTAAAAAGCAGTCCCGAGTATAAGGATTCCACAGGTCTATCTTTGGCACGAAAGGGATTTTACAAATGCCCTCAGTGCAAAGCCTGCACATATGGAGTAAATAGGACCTCTTATCTCACTGCCTTTAACACGATACCACAAAGTATTAAATATCACCTTACTTGCAAAAGTGAGTATGTGGTATACGTGTTAGAATGTAGCTGTAATTTGAAATACGTCGGAAGTTCTAAGTTACCGGGCCATAGACGTATATTACAGCACATAAGGGCAATCAATAATAACGATCAGAGCTATCCGGTGGCCCGTCACTTTCACGATGTGCATGGGGGAAAACCTAAAGATCTAAGATATTTCCTGATAGATACGGTACCGATGCAAAGAAGAGGAGGGGACAGAGAGGGGATGTTACGCAGATTGGAGACTCACTATATTCTCCTATTAGACACAAAACAACCAAATGGTCTAAATATGAGTAAGGACCTGTACACCTATCTGGATTAATAGATCAAACATATTCTGACACAAATGATTTGGGTACCAAGGTGTTCCACTTCCATCACATAGAAAAATATGCCTTCAGGACCATAACATCATCAAACTTTGTATATAAGAAGTGAAATAGGCAACTATGTTTAACATTTTTTACATTGTACATAGAAAGAGATATATATATTTTTGATACTATAGCTTAATATTATATTGAGATTTTTTAACAAAGATTTGTATTATATTTATGGATGAATTAATTGATGGAGTACTGATTGGCAACATTGATTAATTGTGGGAATCGTTCATGATTATGAATATGGAAATTTGTCGTTCAAATTAAGGAAATCCTGTTTTCATAGTTGACAAATTTAATTCAACAACAACTAGAGCGCTAACAGTCTTACTTATGACAAAAGTATGGCACACCTGAAGTCATCTTGATTGGAATAAAGTGGTAACACTTAATACATTTAATTTGCAAAGGAACAAAATGAGGGGGTTCATTTTGCCATAGAATTTATATATATATATATATATATATATATATATATATATATATATATATATATATATATATATATATATATATATATATATATATATATATATATATATATATATATATATATATATATATATATATATATATATATTGCCGCTCCGATATCCTTAAATCCAAAAGAAATCCGGCACTCACAGAAGAAGTATTTAGGTTCGTTTAATGACAACAAACACTAAGCAGACAAACGCGTTTCCGTTTTCCTTCGTCAGTGTCTACCATTGACACGGAAGGAGGCAGGTTTAAGAAAACATTTCGTCATTGTAGGCATGTACATAGAAAGGAGACTTACGTAAAACCCTGTGAGCAAAGTTATATCGTTGTCTATTACATTCTAATATCATTATATAGACGACACACATTTAAATTCATACATGCAGAATTTACAATTTACTTTTCTCCTATAAGTAATTTAATTAGGAGACCTGAATAATCATTTGATTACTATGCCTTTACCTTCATTTACAGGCATATATATATAATATTTCACTGAAAAAACAATGGTTAATGTTCTAGTTAGGTGAAATGTTCAGTCCCCACTTAACATTTTAAACTCTAAAAAATGTAGAAATTCTCCACTTATAGTTTTCAAGCCCTAAGGTAACTAACTATAACTCATGTAATGCACACAGTTTTCTCACAAATAATTTAATTGCAAATGTTGCAGTGATATTATCAATGATGTCCATAAAGATCGCATGAGTGATTTAATGTATGGGGTGATTAGTAGGGCATGGCGAAGGTGAGCGTTTTAGTTGCCGTATGGGATGAGTTATTAATTACTTTAACCTTTCTTGAATTTTTAGGTTTTTTTTAAAGGTTTTTTAAGGTTATATATATATTATGGATTAACCTTGAAAGCTTCTTCATGTGAACGATTCCCAGGGGAACCATTGCTCATATGTTTCTACCTTTTTATATGTGGCATGGTCTCTGACTGTATTGTAGCCCTTGAGAAGGAAAGGGTTTTATTCCGTAGAAAATATTGTAGTCTGGTAACAGTGATTAGTTATTTTCTATATCTTTCCAGTATATAGTAGTTCTAATGAAATGTTACTTTCCTCAACATCAAGTTGTTAATTTGCAAATGTTCACTATCTAACATTTTCTTGAACTTGTCTCTTTAGAATAAAGGGTCCTTACAGTTTGAAGATAAGTGGGGCTTAATGCGACCAATTGTACTGAAACTTCTGCGCCAGGAATCAGTCACAAAGCAGCAGTGGTTCGATCTTTTTTCGTAAGTAATAATACATTTCTAGACACGTTTATTTCAGTTCCTGCTGTAGAAGGAAACTGTGGATAGCAGTTGTGAAGCTCTACCAAATGTATTTACCAATTTTATATGGCCAATGCGACATTGGCAACAGAGTGTTTCTCAAATTAAAATAAGGAAAGGTATGACATAAGGGAAAGAAGACCACCTCAGTGGGAGAATTGAGCATTTATAAATAAACGTGAATGAAATAAAGCCTGACTAGGACGTACGAGGAACACACTTGCATTTTTAAGGCTTTTCGAAATGGAAGAAACACTAGATTAATCCTGATTTCATACTAATGGCAGGTGATCATATACCAATGAAAGCATGTTGAGTGTAACCTGATAGCAACAGACAAAGCTCAGAAAGCAACACATCCAGGGCTTTTGGGAATGGAAGTGTTTCTGGAATTAAGCCCGATCAAATTACTGGAGCCTGGGGTAACTTTCTGAGAAATACTTGATTACATGGTTGGGATGGAAATGTCAGGATGTTAGGCTAATGGGTAAAATACGTGGATTAATCTCAGCCACTGGTAATTACTTGGGGTTTCATTCCAGTCAGTAATCAGACACATGCAAATAAGCCTTGTATTCCTCTGAGGCATGTTCATATATGCTTGTTTTATTCTGCTTTTGTTATTCATTCTAGAAAATATATTTGCTTTTAGTTGGAGGGGCATTGAGAAGGTAAACATAATAATAAATTGGTAGGTATAGTGAGAAAGTACACCTTCAAATGGATGGACCTGACAGTGGTTGCGTAGGCTAAAGTTCTGCTCTTTCAGTACAGTGGCTGAGGGGCTGTGATTACTTTTACCGTGTGTGATAGGCATTAGTGAGTCCTATTAAACAACATCCATGTGTAGGGATTATACATTAAGAATTATATCATACTTAAACATGAATGCAGGTTATATTTGACCACATTTTTGTGACCAAAGTGATGCAGAACTAAATGGTGGATTCCCAAGTTTAGAACTTGGGTTTTGATCTGAACTGCATCTGTGATTTAGAGCAGTATATTTGCGTGAGCAAGTTGTTCCACACCATTGGGAGTCGTACGTTTCCTCTGTTTGCCTCCTAGTCACCCCCAGATTGAGATGAACTCTTAAACTCAATGTAGGTTGCATTTTGGGTTGCAATTTACATTTGTTCTTGTAGATGTTTGAAGAGTTATTCTTTCGAAGCATTTGTACTTGAGAAGCATGAATGTGATTCTGGCTATAGCAGGAGTCTATGTAGGCAGGAAGCATTGACAGAAAGTATTTTTATATTCAAGTCTTGAGTTGGCCAATCTCTCTCCTACGTTGGGGTGGTAATAATGTGCAGCGGATGAATGAGAAAAGTATTAGGAGTTTTGAGTTGTAGGAGGTTTTTTATTACTTGAGTTGAGAATGAGGTTCGCATCCCTCTACACTCCCCGTGTTGTGCTTTTGTTTTGCTTTCTGATGGATGGCTTTTCTGAAAGCCATTCAATTTGATGCAGTTATTCGCCACCATGCTCCTTTTTTTCTTGAGGAGCATTGACTTATGACATGTCGTCTTTATATGCTCTTTACACGGTGTTGGGCAGTTTTTCATGCCTGCCTCCTCAGAAAACACCTCCGTTCACATGCTCTTACTCTTGTTTTTCTTTCTCTTCAAAGCTTCCAGTTCAGCCCATATCAGAAATGTCATCAGACTAATGTGTCTTAAAAATGTGATTACTTAGTATTGTTCCATCCTCTAGAACATACATATTCACATCGGAAGCATTATCATTTTTTTACAAGAGTTGGTCACCCCATTAGTTAGAGCAGTACCAGAGCTACTTGACCAATATTAAGATCAAGGGTCTCTAGTTGACTTTGTGCAGTTCTGATTCCTGTTTACTTTAGTCCCCCAGGCTGCTAGGTCACAACTTCAACCAAGAGCCTAACAGGGTCTCTATTCAACAACAGAGTTTTTACCTCTGCCAGTTCATGACAATGCCTGACACATCCTCAAATCCCTGCAGTTGATACTGTTGCACTGTGTCACGTGACTTGGCGCCCATATATATGTATATATGTATATGTTGGTGATGATACCAGCCCTTTTTGCGTAGTCATGTATAGTAATATGGAAAGTGGCTACTAAAGGCTCTACGGCCAACATGCAGCAAATACCTCTTTCTATTTCTTTTTCCAGTATCCACTATTCGTATATCAAGGCTCCTTTCTGGACCCTAGCATGTAAATGCTATAAAGAATTTAAACCCTATTTGTAAAAATCTCCCCCAAATTAGAGTTTTAACGTCATAAACAGAAATTGCCAATACGAGGTATCAAATGTCTTCTACAAGTCCAGCCCCTGCAAAAATGGGTCTGCATTTATCATTAACAGCTGTCAACAGGACCCACTTTCAGCTAGGTCCTTGCATGGTTTAGGCGCTTCTGCAATCTGTCGCCCCTCATGGTTTGAGGAAGTACACCCACTCTCTGCATACACTTCTAAGAGTTTGTCCACTAACAAACCAGCATTGCCCTTCCACTAAAAGTCAATTTATGCCGGATATCTGCCTTGTGCTCATACTCTCCTTCAATTCCTGGACCTCCTCCGTAGTCATTGGGGCCTCCACTATTTGCAGCTACACCTCTGTGGGCTATATTTAACCAGCAGCCCCATAATAATTCTCAACTCCAACCCCATCCAACGGCACCAATTGGGAATATAGCTAGCATATTTAACACCCTTCTAGTTAATAACATCTCTGCTGTCACGGTTGTGAATATGCAAGATATTCTGCTTAGACCAATCCTTATTCAATAACCACAAAAGGTCTTCCTTATCAACCTCTTGGTATTGATATCCAAATGTAGTATAGGTATACTTACTCAGTTTATCCTATTCCAGACATTATTCTCTTTTTCAGTCAGCATTTCACCCATGATTTCAGGAGCACTCAAGAGTGGCCTCTAACTGGTCCACTCTATATTCCAAAATTAGTTATTTCATTTTCCAATTGGTCTTGCACCCCAAACACGTTACCCAGACAAAAGTGTCTCCCTACCACTTTTCGTGCCTCCCAATTCAATGGTTGGGAAGGCACGGAGCCCCATTTGGTAATAAGGTATGATTAGATCGCATTACGAACATCCAATCGAAATCCCACTTCTGTCAATATCTGTTTTAAAATACCAAGTAGGGATCATCTTCTTGTATTCCCCTATGAATGCTCAATGTGTTTTGAGTTATCAGCTAGGAAGTGGCCCAGGTATCCACTTCCAGTGCATTTATCACTGATGTTAACGCTCCAGAAAAAATCAAGTGGATTTTGGAAGCCCTGAGGAGCAGAGTAAAGAAAATAAAGTCTCAGATCTGATTGATATCACCTCCTCACATGAACTGGTGCCTTCTGCTGCTTCACAACGAACAATTTTCTGGACTCTGCTGTTTTGGTATAAGATATTCCACTGGCATCAGGGTCCACTTAAACATCAGAGGCATAGTTAAAGTCCCCATCCCAGAACATAGGCACCGCTGCATCTATTCTAAAAAAAACTCTAATCATTCCTGTACAAAATGCACATCCAGCACATTTGGCAAGTTCCTGCTCAGCCAATATACTAAAATAAATCTACCCTCCCAGCCACGTGGAACCATTTGCTCAAAAAATTGAACAATGTGGGGGCGTGGCCAAGATGGCGACGGAGTAGGACGTGTCTTCAGTCCCCTCCGGTGCCGTATGTCACATAGCTTTGGATATCGCCCGGTTAGGCGCCCATCCAAGCCAGTAACTACGATGCTGTGACTCCTGGTATGGCCCGGCAGTGTTTGGTGCCCGATATCTACAGCTGAGAACCAGAGAGCGGTGGTGCAGAGCGGTGCGGCCCAGACGAGTGGCGTCCCCGGGGAGCCTCGTAGTTGACAGCGTGAGGTGGCCTCCCGGCCCCGGAGAGGAATGGTCATCCCGGCGGCGGCTGCGGACTCGCGTGGAGCAGTGTGTGACTGGCAGCGACGGTGTGGCGGGGGGGCCTGCTGAGCCTCCGCGTTGAGGAGGTCGGGGCCTACCGAGAGTGCGCTGGAGCGAGGGTGATCATCGCCGCCGGGAAAGGGAGCTGACATCCCCTGAGGCCCCGAGAGGGGCGGGGAGCGCGGGAGCGCCGCCGGTGGAGCCTGCACTTCGACCCGCGATCGCGGGCGCCTCTGGTAGCCGGCAGCGACTTGGAGGTGAGGAGCGGTGCCCCGAGACAGCAGGGGGAAGGGCGGCTAGCTGGTCTACGCGACCCCCGGCGGCGGCCCGTGACTATAGTAGGCCTGAGGCCTGAAGTGCGACGAGGAGGCCCAGCACGGGGGGCTGGACGGCCCCTTCCCCCACCTTACCCCGGATTGCACCACAGGGTGGGCTCAGCAACTGCTCTGCTGGCCCCCGCTTGCTTCCTGAGATCGTGTGAACCGGCATAGCCCCGAGGGATTTCGGCCTGGGACAGGCCTCAGTTGCGGAGTGGTGGTCTCTTGAAGGCCCTACCGTAACGGGGTCGCAGGGGTGCGATTGTGGAGGCTCCCGGTCTGCCTTGAGTGAGAAATCACCAACCAGGGGGTTAGTGGAGTGACTCCCAATCAGCCGATCTGCCCCAGTCCTGGAGCGTTAAGTGGGCCTGAGAGAGACGACGCTCTGGGTGTCCCTGCTGTGACAGCGGTATCAGAGGGGGCACTCCCGGTCCAGCAGGCAGGTGCTCCCACGACGTCCGAGGCCCAGGGTCGGCTCTGGCCTCCTTACTTTGGCTTTGCAGGCGACAGGGCGAGACAGGGGGCCCCTGGAGTACCTGAGGTTCGGTCCGTGGGTCGGTGGACTGTGGTCGGCCTGCTTGGAGGGCAGTGCGAGGCTGGGTTGCATCGACTGTTGGTGAACACCCCCTGGGGCGCGAATGGTTTGAGTCAACTGAGAGAGGCCTGGGCTTGATCGTAGCTCCCTGCGGCCTCTCGTGCTGCAGCCTGCGACAGTCAGTGCCGGCACTCAACAGTACACAAGATCCTGTTGGCCGCCCTTGCTCTCTGCCCGGCTCGTAGGCCTCCCCGGGTCCAGCTATGGCGACAGCTAGGAATAGGAAGGAGAGGACGGTGAAAGATGGGTCTCCGCAGGTGGCGGAGCAGGCCGCCGCCCTGGCGTCTGACAAGTCTCTGCGGAAGGATGACACTGAGGCCCCGGCAACTAAGGCTTTCATGATTGAGCTGTTCTCTGCGATCAAGGAAGACATTGCGGAGCTGCGTTCCCAGTTGGCGTCTGATCTCCGCGAGGTGCGCCGGGGCGTCGATGGTGTGGCCGAGCGGGTCGCGACCCTGGAAGAGCAAGACCTAGGGACTGCGGAGGATATCCACCACCTTCAGCAAGACATGATCCGCCTTACAGAACAGAACTTGGACCTGCAAGCTCACGTTGAGGACTTGGAGAATAGGTCCTGGCGCAATAACATTCGGATAAGGGCGGTGCCATGGAAGGGCGAGGGTTCAGATCTACGAGAATATGTGGGGTTCCTCTTCCTACACATTCTTAACGAGGAGGACGTGAAAGACATCCAAATGGACCGAGTGCATCGGGTTGGTCTCCCGCGGGGACCTAAGGCCCCTCCTCCTGATATATTAGTATGTGTGCACAACTTCCAACTCAAGGAACGGATCCTGAGGAAAGCCAGGGACCTTGCCCCCCTTCAATTTCGAGACCATCGTCCTTTGCTCTTCCAAGACCTGGCAGCCTCAACGTTGGTAAAACGGAGAGAATTCAAACCCGTCACCACCTTCCTTAGAGAGCAGAATGTTCCCTACTCATGGGGGCATCCAGTCCGGCTCATCTTCAAGTGGCAGACCAAGCTTATCCAGGTCCGGTCCCTAGCAGCAGCGCGTGACATCCTAGGGCTGGAGCACCCTGCCCCCTCTTCAGAGGCCGACGGCTCTCCCGCTAGACGACGGCGACGGTCCACCGAATGGCAGAAAGTGGGTAAACCTCCGCTTATGGCGAAGCCCGACTTGTCAGCAAGTACGATTGAACGTGGGGCAGCGGTGGCCTCAGTGGCCCAGGTAACGGACGCTTCAGCAGGCACTTGAGGTATAGATTCATTCCAGGCCCTGCCAGGGCCAGTAGCTGGCGTCGGAGGGGATGGTCCGCAGGAAGTAATGACTAGTTCCTCTACGTCCTGGCTCCGACAAAAGTCCTGTATCAGGAACTGGGCGGATGATTGGTTGGTGCCACGTTCCCCTGCCTTTGGGGCCTACACTACGAACTGTCGTATGTTCTTTTCTCTTGTACTGTTGTGTTCTGATTCTTGGGGTTTTAGGGGGAAAATTATTTTGGAGGGCTCCGCATCAGTCCTTGGGGGGTTTAGAGGTAGGTCAGGGGGGCTGGGAGTCTCCGAGATGGTCACCGCTGGTACAGTCCCAGGAGTCATGTCTAATGGTTTTCTCCTCTTCCAACGAGTATGGGTAAAGATTTGAAAATTGTTAGCTTGAATGTTCGGGGTCTCAACAGCCCAGTTAAGCGTGCAGCCATTTTATCGCTGTTAGAGGGTGCGGGAGGGGATGTGTGTCTGTTGCAGGAAACTCACCTCCTTTCCAAAGATACTAGGAGGATGAGAGACAGGCGTTTTCCAGTATAGTTGTGGTCCTCATGCGCAGCGAAAACGCAGGGGGTGGCTATCCTGGTCAGCGCCAAAGCTAATTGTATGGTCCTGTCCCATGTAGTGGATATTAAGGGGTGCTTTTTGGCGGTTAGGATCCAATGGGGGAACACTCATTTCACGGTGGGCTCCATGTATGCCCCAAATGTTCACCAGGAACCCTTTCTGAAGACGGCGCTTGCGGAGGTGCTGGCTTCCCCAGATGCGTGTGTGTTGGTGGGAGGAGATTTGAATGTAGTAATGGACCCGGTGCTAGATCGATCTGCGGCGCGTTCGCATTAGGCGGGGGCCATCTCCCGGGGGGTGGGGGGGAAGCAGTGGTTGCAGGAAGGCGGGCTCCACGACGTGTGGCGTTCTCACCATCCCATGGAACGAGATTTCACGTATTATTCCGCAGCTCATAAAACTTATGCGCGCTTAGATCACTTTCTCGCCACGTCATCACTCATGCCCCATCTGTCTGCCGCAGAGATATCCCCGCGCTCTTTGTCCGACCATGCCCTTATCTCTGTACAGATCGCCTGTAATGAGCAGAGACCGCCGTCATCGGGGTGGCGTCTCCGGGATTCCCTCCTCAATTCGGAATCGGTGGTGACCCGCATCAGAGACACGATTACCCAATATTTCGTAGAGAATGACAGGGACGGCATGTCGCTGGGGTCTGTGTGGGAGGCCCTCAAACTGGTGGCTCGGGGGGACTTTATTGCCGTGTCTGCATCACTCGCCCGAATCCGTAAGGAGAAGCGCGAAGAGTTGGAGAGGGAGGTGGGAGGTCTAGAAGCGATCCTTAAGCGAACAGAGGCCCGCGCATCTGGAGAGAGTTGGAAACGAAACGCCGCATGCTTAAACATCTTGACCTGGATCGTGCGGAATATGCCCTCTTGCGATTGCGCCATAAGTTCCATCTCAGTGGGGATAAAGGGGGCCTGATGCTGGCACATAGGCTGAGGACCCGAGCACAACAGGCCGTTAGGGATGCGGATGCGGTAGAGCAGACTGCGGATTCCCTCATCGTCGACTCTTTCCGGCGGTTCTACCACACCCTCTATTGCCAGGAGCCCTCGGACCCGGAACTGGTGAAGACGTACCTGGCGTCATGTGGAGTAACGCCCCTCTCACAGACCTCGACAGCAGCACTCGAAGCTGAAATACATATAGAGGAAGTCATCTCCGCGATTTCGCGGCTGAAGCTCGCCAAATCCCCAGGACCGGATGGCTTTTCAGCCATTTTTTATAAAAAGTTTTGTATGGAATTAGCACCCTTTCTGACTCGCCTCTTTAATTCCTTTCTGGAAACGGGAGAAGTGACCCCTTCTATGTCGGAGGCCGTGATCACAGTTATCCCCAAGGCAGGGAAGGACCCCATGGAGTGCGGATCGTATCGCCCAATCTCCCTCCTTAATATTGATGCGAAGCTTTTCGCTAGCATTCTGGCGGCCCGTCTCAGCCCATTCATGGACGACATTATAGAACCAGACCAGGTTGCGTTCATACCGACGAGACAAGCGGGGGAAAACACGAAGAGGCTGCTGCACCTCATGGACTCTGTCCACTGCTCGCGCAAACAGACCCTTTTCTTATCGATCGATGCGGAGAAGGCCTTCGACCGGGTCGACTGGACGTACTTGTTCGCAGTCTTGAAAGCGTACGGGCTGGAGGATAACTTCGTGAAATGGGTGCGATGCCTCTAATCTGCTCCAAAGGCGGCGGTCCGGGTCAACTGTTGAAGATCCGCCCCCTTCCCCATCACTCGCGGGACGAGGCAGGGGTGTCCCCTGTCGCTGTTGCTCTTCGCGCTCTATATGGAGCCCTTCGCTCAGAGGGTGCGGGACAACGGAGGCATTGAGGGGATTCGGTTTGGCGCAGACAAGCACAAAATAAGCCTCTACGCCGATGACGTGATCCTCTCACTTGAGTGCCCTCACACCTCCTTGCGGCACTTGTCGATGGAATTGCGCTAATTCGGTGGCGTTGCCGGTTTCAAGGTAAACTTTTCCAAGTCCCAGATCCTCAACGTCTCGATCCCGGCTTCTCACGTTCATGACTTACAAAAGGACTTTGCCTTCCAGTGGGTTCACTCTGACATACCTTACCTGGGGATCTGCCTTGCTCCCACTATAGCGCAGACAGTCTCCCTCAACTACAAGAGCTTAGTTGAGCAAACAACCAAATCGCTGTCTGACTGGTCCCGTTTGCAACTCGCCTGGTTTGGTCGGCTGGCGGCCGTCAAAATGACGATCCTTCCGCGCATTTTATACATTTTCCAAATGTTGCCTCTGAGTCCCCCTCCGGGTATGATAAAGAAGCTCCAAGGGCTGCTTACCAAATTCCTATGGCATCACAAATGCCCACGGCTTGCCTCTTCCTTGATTACGGCCCCTCGAGCCAGTGGTGGACTGGGCTTTCCTTCGCTACTTGCGTATTACCAGGCGGCTTTTCTGCGCTTTATTCTCGAATGGAACAGGCCGCTCTCCAGCAAACACTGGTTATTTATGGAACAGGCGGTGGCGGGCTGCAAAATTTGGCGCGAGTTATGGCTCCCTCGAAAACATAGAGCCTGGGGCCTATATTCGTCCCCGGTGACATTGCCGACCATGAAGGCATGGGATCAATTGGCACAGCGCAGAGGCTGGACCACTTTCCCCTCGCCCATGACACCCATTGTCGATAACCCGGACTTTCCGCCTGGCTGCTCATCCCCTGTCTTCCAGAGGTGGAGGGAGGAGGGCTGTAAGAGGGTGGGCCACCTCTTCGATCTTGATGGCTTGATCCCGTTCTCCTCGCTTCGCAGGGACCACTTCTCCTTCTCCGCATCCGACGCCTTTCCCTATTCGCAGGTAGCACACTGGGTCACTCAACCTCCTAATTTCGCTGACATGTCCCGCTCCCTGACGGCGCTGGAACGCTGGGTGGTTTGCAGAAAGGACGACCGCAAACTTATATCTGACCTATACGCCTTGATCGTTGCGCGCCCTAAAGCGCCGCGTACTAAAGCACAGGTGCGTTGGAAGACAGAACTGGGCCGCCCGCTGTCGCATAAGGAGTGGGTGAAGGTGTTCTATCGCTCGCAGCATGCCGCGTCCAACGTGGCAGGCGCTGAATCGGCTTACAAGGCGGTGTCATACTTGTACCATACCCCAGCGTGGATTAAGGCTTGGGACCCGACAAGTTCAGGTCTATGCTGGCGGGGCTGTGGTGCTCCGGGCACCTTAACGCACCTGCTCTGGCACTGCCCGAAACTAGAGCGTTCCTGGAAAGCGGTCCTTGACGATATCGATGAGGCATTTCACATCACATTTCCCAGGGCTCCTGAGTATGTGCTACTAGGGCTCCCGCATCCAAAAGCATTCCCTTTGTGCTCTATGAGGGGTAAACCGATAGCTCTGGCCTTGCTAGTGGCGCGATTAGTTATCCTTACGCAATGGCGATCCACTGACTCCCCTGACCCGAGAGACTGGATTCGGCGACTGTGGCATTTATTGGCAATGGAGAGACTCTCTGTATGTGTGGAAGGCAAGGGAGAGGTTTACGCTGAGCTGTGGAAACCATTTATCCATCTTCTATCTTGTGACCTACGTGAGGTTACATGTCCCAAGTACCTGCAGATCCTACAACTTATCCCAGTGGTCCCTCAGGGTGCAGTTGAATAAGTTCGGAGAGTCAGGTATGTGCTGGGTGGCGGGTGGGACTTAGTGGGCATAAGGGGAGTAGATGCGACTGATGCGGAGGTGAGAGGGGGGGTGGTGGTGGAGGTGGGCGTGGGGTGGTGGGAGGGGCGTATATTTTTGTGTTGTGTCTGTTTTTTGGGGAAATGCAGTGAAAGATGAAAGTTGTGGCTGTTCCTCCAGGCATTGCATGTGTCCTCGCCGAGTCGCCCCCTGGGGTGTAGACCCAATGGCTGTGTTCCATATTGCTGGATCGTTCTCTGCCGGCCGGTGGATGTAGGCAGTCGAGCTGTGTTAAGTGTTGTTATACTGCTCAATAAAAAAGGATTGGTTCTAAAAAATTGAACAATGTGCAATTGAAGTCACAACACACAGTGTATATAAGGAGGATGTTTAGAAGAGCCAACCACTTCACCTTTGATAGCCAACTTAACTTCAGAAAGATTTGGATGTGTCTCTTAGAGATATAGCATCAGCACTCTGTGGTGTTTGATAAAAGAAATGACTGTCTTTTGAAGAGACCTGTGAGGTCCTCAACATTCAAAGACAGCATTCCAATCATCATTACCATACTCCTTATTTCACCCGGCCATGACCCATAACACCCATATCACATGGACACCCAACATTATCAGACCAGGCCTAAGCATGGTTGTAAGGAGTAAGCACTAATAAAGCAAATCCATTCCTTAATTCTACCAAACCATGGGCCAGGAGTAAAACTGTAAAAGCTCCCCACCCAATAACACAAGATGAGAGCTCCCAAGAAGAACAAACTATTTTCCTTTCTTCCCACCACACTCCATTCAATAAAATTGGCTAAGACAATATACCTCTGTCTCAGCAGGGAACTAATTCTCAGCAGCACAATACAGTCTGCCGTAAAGGAAAGGAAATGATGCCAAACCCGCAAATGTATCATCAGAAAATGTCATAGTACTTCAACAGAAAGAGACACGAGGAATGCAAACGTCTGCCTACCACTGTTCACTGGTGGGCTGAATCATCGAGCAGGCATTCCCTTAGCATTCTGCTTCTCCATCTCCCTACATACTGCTCAAGCCAGATTTCTGTCGTGAACCAGCATTAGAGGCTCTCCACATTCACTGTCTGCTGTTTTAGCTTCTCTGGTCCCAGGGCACACACTGAATTGGAAGTTGATCCATGCTCCACTGTGCCTCTCTGCACCTTTAGGCCATGCTGCTCTTTCCAACCAAGTTTCGGGAGAATTGAAGTGTGACTTTCCATCTTGAATGATCTTCCACGTAACTAAACATATGCACTCACAATGCTACGGTTCGTGTCTCTCAAGTTGCAAAACTGTTGTAGTATCAACCATTACTTTTCTTTTCGCACTTAAAACAAATCATTTTGTTCATGTGACTTCAAACGCATTACGTATTCAATATTTGTAATTGTTTATTAGCTCCCATCGTTCAAATTCTTACTACTTCATTTATTGATTACACATATCTGGTTGATTACTCATTTAATTAATTCAAACACAAATTTCTAGTGATGGCTGTCCCAGTGTATTTCGAGCTGAAGCATCTCTTATTTATTGGTTCAATTTCTCACAAATTCTTCTGTTAAGTCCGGAACTGTTAAGCATGTGCTATGCACTGAAATTCTACTTTTTAGGAGGGATAGCAGTTTTCAGCCACTCGGTGGGGGCCAATCAACATCCCCCCTTACCGGAGCCTGACACAAACTTCAGTGCCTGGAAATATGGGTGCAGATCGGTCCTTCTGCTCCTACATTCCGCCCCTGACTGGAACATGTTTTTTCCTGTTAAAGTTTATTAAACATTTTCCTGGACCACCTTCTGCTAGAATCTCGAAAAACAGTGGTGCACATGTTAATCGCCTCAATAATCGATTGTGCGAAACAAACTTTACCAACGTTTTCCAAAATGTTTGACCAAATGGCTGCAGGTAGCGCAGAATGCAGCGACATGACTGGTACTTAAACTTCCTTGTCATTCTTAAGTCTTCTGCCACGTAAAACAACTCCATTGGCTACCAGTGTAAAAACGTATTATTTTTAAATCTTTGGTCTATGCACGTAGAGCGTCTTTGATACAGGCCCCAAATATCTCCTTGATAGTTTTAAACATCATAGTATAAATAGAAATCTGAGATCTTTTAATTCATCTCTTTCATATTCCGAAATTTAGAATGATCAAGAGAGGGGCCAGATCATTTACTGTTCTATCAGCAAAGGCCTGAAATAAACTTCCCTTGTCTCATCTATTTATCAACACTGAATATATATTCAGAAAATAACTGAAGACCTGGTTGTTTTCTTTACCGTGGTATAGATGGAAAGGAAGTACCTTAAATCACAGTGCCGGGGCACACTCCACGCAGCTATTAGTGTTTTACAAATTCTCATTCATTCACTCATTTGACCTGCTCTGGATCATTCATTGGTAATGGAATTGTATGCTATCCATGTTGTGGCGGTCGAGCTTATTCTGACATTTGGGGGTTGGAGAAGGATTAGGAATCAAAGCTGATGTTTCTGTTTCTTCGGCTGCAGACCACAGAGACAGATTCCAGGGGTATATATGTGGTGTCCCTCAGAATACTAGTGCACATTGTCTGTTTCACCAAATCTTGTGCGGTAGTGGATTAGGGGGTGTTGGTCAAGTAGGTACTGTGTAAGTAATTAAAATGTGTATATTTAATTTAGTTGTGCATTGTAAATGTCTCTTGTCCTTGGATAGATTACAAGGCCTAGTCCCTGTCTGAGATTTCCTCGCACATGTCCCTCTGACCACTGTATGCTGAAGTTGTTGTGCAGGTAGGCGCTTCTGCATCTACATTAGAACTTTCAGAAAGTTAGAAAGACATTTCTGATACCAATGAGGAAATCCCTGATGCAGCTGTAAAAGGCTGGTGCAGAGTTTTTGTTTTTTTAAAACTTATTTTTTTTTTTTTATATATTTTTTTATTAATAAATCACAAGAGGAGAAATATACATACAGGGTGTCAGCAAACGAAATACAGCACAGTTGCGGACCAGCAATAGAAGTGAAGAAGCGCTGCACAGTTCGAAGCAACTGAGAAATCAACACCATCATATAGCCGAAGCAAAAACAATTAAACAGTACCGACCGCAGTCACAGGATATACGAAGCAAACACAGGACACCCAGCTATGTGGAGATAGAACAGGAGAATACGCCACATCTCTCGTGAAGAAAGGAAAAGGGAGATAGAATGGTCATAGAAAATAACAAAGGAAACATAAAAAACCCTGCCACGTCCCCCCACCCTACACCCCTGCAGATGGCTACGACCTAACCCCATTAGCAGTGTGCCTGTCGCCCCCTAAACTACACCCCAAGGAAGGGGAAAAAGTTGGAGGAGGAGAAATTTACAAATCAATACGGGCTCCCGGACTCCCATCCCCCCACGAAAGGCTGACGCCCCCTACCGTAGTAAGTAGCAAGTTTTAACAAATCAAGAGACAGCCGGAAGTAGGGGAGCAGCAATCAGAAAAGGACCATCCCACCCGACCCCGTTACGCTAAAGAACTAAGATCGGGGGATCCAATATACGCCCACAACGCCTCCCGGTAGTAATGTTCAAGGTGGAACCCACACATTTACCGCTCAAATCAATGTCCGCTCAGATCAATGTCTCAAAACAGAAATCGTCCTCAGCCTTGACCCGCGCGATCATGCACACAGTAGTACGGCACCCGAGCCGCAGCCATCTTAGAAGAGTCAACAAACCGGAGATGAATGTCGAAATGCACACAGAAGCAAACCCAAAACAAATGTACACATTCGAGTCCACTGTCTCCAGGTCCCAGCCATGCCGACAAAAATTCTCGGAGTCGCTTCAAGTCCTGACGCACCAACTCAAAAGAGGGCGAGCGTACCGCCCGGACGATCCTACACGGTTTCTGCACAGAAGCCAGCAGCCCCGACACATGGCTCGATTGTCCTCGTATCCGTCGCAGTGTCCCACACTCTGACACAGTCGGCACAGCCAGTACCTGGGCATGATCAGAGACACCCTCCCGAGAATCATGTATCCCACGCACCTCAGGGTCGACCTCAATAAGACTGGGTTCAGTGGACTCCAGTACTCTGGTAATACCACCAGTTTCAGAAACAGCCGTTTGTAAATGTCCCCATCCGAGAGCAGCGGCATCTAGTTTACTCCCCAGGATATGTGTCCTCCGGGCCAAGAAAAGACAGAGACCATCGAGTGCTGCAAGTATAACTCCAAGCGTAAGCTGAACTCCGGGCCGTTCCGTATGCATCAGCCCGCAAGCGGCTTCCCGGACAGGAGATGGAGAGTCCGCACAAAAAACATGGCCGTCCGGCTCATCTGAAGAACTGAACTCGGGCGCCTTGGTGGAGCGGGTCCAGCTCACCGAGGGGTCGACGTGAGGCACCATACCTTGCTCTCAGCTCCCGGTCCGTCTCCCGGGCCCCCAGAGACAGACCCTACAAAGATGAAGGGCAGAGCCAGCAAGTCAATCCATCCGCGTGAGAGGGGGTCAATGCCTGATCAGGATATACCCGCGACCATCAGACCGACACCCCTCCGTGCTCCGGCAGAACAACACGCCACTCGTACCCACAGCTGAAGCAGTAGTACACTTCACTCCGGTGCCAAAAACCCCCGAATAGTGAGCTGCGATACCAGAGCAAACGTCCCCTCCGCTCCGATGGGCCGGCTCCTCCTCATTTTTATGGCCGATGACATCGAGCCGATGGCCGGCCGCACTCGCACTCGCGGCCCCGCTGAGGCAGGCAGCAAACTTCAAGTCGACGTTACAGCGCCATCAGAGCAGTAAAATCTTCGGGGTTTCACGAGTCGGCACCATTCCAATTCCGCTACACGGGGGCAGCGCACAGGTACAGGATGGTTGGCAGGATTTTGCAGCAGGATTAGGAGGGTTACGGAGCCGGGAGCCTAAGCGGCCATCGCGGTCGCCATCTTGGCTCCTCCTTCCGACAATCCTTAAAACTTATTTTATTGAGTTTTTCCAAAGGTGAGTCATACAGCATTATATCAAATAATCGGCACATATTGTCCTACTCTTAGTGTGTCGGCGTACAGTATTCGTTTCTCACAGTTACAATGATATCAATGTTTACAAAATATAATCATTTCTCGTAACTCTGCTGCTTGTTACGGGCCTGTTGTGTATTTAGGTTGTACCTGTACACACAGTCTTTTATTACTTATACGATCCTCTTCAACCTATACCTCCGACCCCTAATAAGTTTGATAAAGTCATTCGGCATATCAGTCATCAACTATGCCGATGACACTCAACTGATTTTTCATTTGAGGGCAAAGAGACAGTCTCGAGGGACACCTTTCACCGGTGCATGTCTGCAACAGCAGAATGGCTACGACTCAACTCGCTTCAATACAACGGGTCGAAAACCGAGGTTCTTCACTGCTCCTTGGATCGGCTTCCTCGCCCGCTGCCGGACGACTTTTGGCCAGCCTCTATCTTGGGTACGGTGACCGCGGCCGAGTCGGCTCTCAATTTAGGGGTTTTGTTTGAGCCTAGCCTGCAGCTTGACACCTCTGTCAACAGGACCACGGCGACTTGTATGGGCTTGCTTCGAGCCTTACGAAAAATCTTGCCGTTACTTCCTCTAGGAGCCAGGGCAGAAGTGGTGCGTAGTATTATCCTCAGTAGGTTAGACTACTGCAACGCACTGCTTCTGGGGGCTCCCAATATCCTGGTATCAAAGTTACAGAGGATTCAAAATATGGCAGCCAAATTGGCTTTATCTCGCCCACGTTCTGCATCGTCAATGGCAGCACTCTCTGATCTCAACTGGCTACCTGTCCAGAAGCGGATTCTTTTTAAGGCCTCATGCCTCATCTTCAGGGCTTTGCATGGACTGGAACCAACGCTGCTTCAAAATCTTTTCTCCTGGTACCAAGCCGCCAGACCCCTGAGGTCTTCTTCGGCGTTCTTGGTGATGGTCCCTAAGATTAACAGAGTGAGGATGGGCGGCCGTGCCTTCAGCTTTGCGGCCGCCAAATTGTGGAACACCTTACCTCTGTCGCTGAGGAGTAGGCAAGATCTGACTTCCTTCAAGAAGGATCTTCAAACCCACCTCTTTCCAAGAGCAATGTAGTGTATTACACCTGATGGATTGTTATGGTCACAGCGCCAGGATACCCTTTGGGTGGCAGTTGCGCTTAACAAGTATACATACATACATACATACTTATAAAACATTACCCAACTCCCCCCCCCCCCTCTAGTTCCCGGTCTCAGACTATCTGTAGTGAATATACATGAACCATCCCTGTTAACACATACTTGTGATTAAGGCATATATACTTACACAACTTCTCTTGATATACAATTTGTTTGGGGGGTGTGGGCAACCTTCATTGTGATCTCATACACTGTTTTAACTTTCTTGATCTGTATCCAGTGATCTCATCTCTTCTAACATAACCTCCCAATCCATCGCTATTGGCATTTTTAGCAGCCCTCTTATTTCTTCCCTGCGCAACGCGGCACCTTCTGCACAACTCCATCGCAACATTTCTGTGTACCAGCTGTGTATGTCTGGGGGTTTACGTGACTTCCTTCTCATAGTGACGGTTTTAATAGCTAGTATTAATGCAAGGTCTATGAACCTGCATTGTACTTTGTGTTTGGATAACTGAACAAGGATACCTAAAATGCATTCCTCCACCATATTGTTGATGACATGATGTGCGGCCGTCCCAGTTATTCTCCTGACAGTATCCCAGTATCACCTCACCTTCGGGCACTCCCATAACATATGAAGTAGGTCCGCCCCTTCTGACATGCATCTCGGGCACGAGTTTTGTGTCTGGGGAAACACTTTGTCTAGCCTACTCTGTGTCAGGTAAGCCCGGTGTAGGACCATTGTCTGTATAAATTTGAGTTTGGCATTTCTCGAGGTTTTCCTGGGGTGCTCAAGTACTGCCGACCATTCCTTGTCTGTCAGGTCTCTACCTATGTCCGCTGTCCACACTGCCCTCAGTGCATCTAAGGAGACTCGCGTGTGGGAGCTAATGCCAGCGTATAACCATCTGATTAAGTAACGTCCCCTGCCCATATAGTGTACCATTTTGACCAGCTCATAATCTGAAGGTACTCTCCTCTGTGGAGCCCAATGTGTTTTATGTATCAGATCAGTGCGGCGTGTGTTAGATACAGTTGTGCTGGGGTTTCTGTTTCATTTATAAAGGTATCATGATCAAGTAGTGTCTCATCACCAAATAAATCCGCCGCCACTGTGCTAATACCTACTTTCGTCCAGGGGGCTAGTATGCGTTTAGTGAGCCTGCCGCTCGCTAATGGGATGCCTAATAACGGTATGTTGCCCGCGTATGTAGAAGGTGTATTCGCGTACTGTATCGCCGCTTTCCAACATTTGAGCGCTGTATTTAATAAAGGGGGGGGGAGATCACTCGGGGTTCTATTACCAGGCAACAACAAGGCGTGTAACGCCCCATTGTCAATGTCTGTGTAATCTAATTCCTGCAAATTACGTCCTGTCGTCCAATATGACAACCATTGCAGTTGGGAGGCCTAATAATAAGCCCGGAAGTCCGGAACACCCAGAGCCCCCATATGAGTACCAACTTGCAGCTTTTTCAAACTAATACGCCTTCTGCCCTTTCCCCATATAAGGTCCGTGACCAGAGTATTTAGTAATTTAAAAGTGGCCTGTGGTACTATTAGTGGTAAATTTGTAAAGTAGTTCAGTAATCCTGGCAAGACGACCATTTTTGTTATTGCTGCTCTACCCATGATAGACAATGGCAGTGCAGTCCAAAAAATGACACTAGAACGTAAAGCTCTGATTGCTTTGTTTAAATATCCATCTAGTATATCCTCGTGTGTCCTGTATATTTGAATACCCAGATACCTGAACGTGGATGGCGTTACTTGAATTCTGGTATCCCCGAATTCTGTGTCGGTAATATCCGCATGGTCCGTGAAGAAGAATGCATGTGTTTTTGTGGTGTTCAGAGCCAAGCCTGATAAGAATTCAAAGTGTCGGTATGTCTCATACATTGGGGTCAGGGGGCGGTGGCGATCGTGTATATACATAAGAATATCACCTGCGTAGGCCAAGAATAAGTGGGTAGTGTTCCCTATTTGTATCCCCCAATCTAGGAAATCTTGTCTTAGTTTTATGGCTAACGGTTCCAGTGCCAAGACAAAAACAAGCATTTGCAATGCAATAGGCCTCGCATTAGGAAAGTTTGAGCTATTGGTATTGTAAATGACACATTTTTTATTTGTTTTGTTTTTGAAAATAGCGAAATTAATAGCTTTGTTATTTACAATGCCAATAGTTATAACTTTCGCAAATGTGACACCTATAGCATTTGTAATGCTATATGTGTTTTATTTACGTGACTGACAAGTATTGCTATTACAAATAACAATGGCTTTTAATTTTTTTAATTATGAATACTTAAATAAAAGTTATTGTAATTTATAATGGCAACTAGCAGCCCGTCCCGACGTTGTCCGGGTATGAAATAGAATGTGTGTATTTGGCAAGGGCAATTTATTTCAAAATCTCGCGGTAGACAACATTTTTTGTTTCATTAGAATAGGGACGGAGAAGGCCCAGCTGCAGCCCTGGTTGATGTTAGCAGGCGCGTGTAATGTCGTTGAATGAGCGAGTTATCAGCCGTGGGTAAATCCGTTTAATGAGAGAGTTGAGTGACAGCGAGTAGGAGAGGCTGCAGTAATTGTCCCCGCAGACACGCTCATTTGCGTGTTCCCCTGCTTGAGGCCCAGCTGCAGCCCTGGTTGATGTCATTAGGTGCGTGTAATTAGTGTACTGATCCGCCGCCTGAGCCTGCCAGAGCCCTGGTTGATGGTAGCAGGCGCGTGTAATTTAGTTGAATGAGAGAGTTCAGTAACAGCGCGCAGGAGAGGCTGCAGTAACGTTACTTACCAGGCCTCCAGGTGAACGCGTTTGTCACGCCCCAAGCACACGGCCACAGCAGACGATCTTCTGATTAATGTACGACCCACATGGCATGAAGGGCGGAACATAGCACACGCCCCCAGCGTTTCTCACGCCTCCAGTGTGCCCCTTAATGTGGCGCAATTGCGTTTACATGGCATAAAGGCCGGACACACGCCCCCAGCGTGCCCCTTGATGCTGCGCAGCAACGTAATTGGCGCTTGTATGTACGACTCACATGGCCTGAAGGGCGGACACACGCCCTCATCGTTTGTCACGCCCCAGCACGCGCCCACAGCCCACGATGTGATGGTCGTACCACACGCCCCGAGCGTTAGTCACCCCCCCAGCCCACACCCACATTACAACGCAGACACGCCCACAAGGGACTACTTTGCTGGCATGGTTCTCTTACCTTTTAAATGTATAGAGGAGTTGGCCTAACGGCTAAGGCGCTCGACCTCGGTCCTGGGGATCTGGGTTCGAGTCTTAGTAACGACGCCAAACTTCCTGTGATTCTGGGCAAATCACTTAATCTCCCCGTGCCTAACAAAAATTAATGTGTGTCCTCATATAACGTAACTGGTGCTATGTAAAGCGCTCTGATGCCTGATTCAGTTCGTGTCAAGTTCGCGCTATATAAAACTCTGCAAAAAAAAAAAAATAATATGGTGGCCGTCTGCATAGCCTATGTCCTTCTGCTGCAACTGCCCTTTCCAACGCTGTATTGGGTGTTGTGATTGGCGCTGTGGTTACTGAGATTACCCACCTCAAAGGTTTGGGCTCTCTCTTTATAATATTTGTATGGATAGCTTAAACTTTGATGAATAACTTTTGTGAAGATTATGTTCAGTGTATTTTGTTGTGACGAAAATCCAAGAACAGAAGTGAAATATTAACATCTTTTTGTTACATTTGTAATAAAGCTTGAAACATTGAGAGAGCATATTTGAACCAGTTGTTGTTGAATGGTTGCACAGATTGATGCTGTGGTGGCGCTGATTGATGTTGTGATGGCGAACGAGTGATGCTGTGGCGTTCAGTGATGCTGTGGAAGCGCATAGTGATGTTGTGGTGCCCCTGAGTGATGCTGTGGTGGTGCCGAGTGATGCTGAATGCTATGTTTTGTTTTGCTATCCTATGTTTTGTTTTGTTTTGTTATGCTATGTTTTGCTATCCTATGCTTTGATTTGTTATGCTATGCTGTGTTTTGTTATGCTATGCTATGTTTTGTTATGCTATGCTATGTTTTGCTATGCTATGTTTTGCTATGCTATGCTATGTTTTGCTATGCTATGCTATGTTTTGTTATGATATGCTATGTTTTGTGTTTTATTATGCAATGCTTTGTTTTGCTATGCTATGTTTTGTTATGCTATGCTATGGTTTGGTGTGTTTGCTATGCTATGTTTTGCTATGCTATTATGTTTTGTTTTGCTATGCTATGTTTTGTTTTGCTATGCTATGTTTTGTTGTGTTTTGTTAAGCTTTGCTATGTGTTGTTGTGTTTTGTTATGCTATGCTTTGTTATGTTATGCTATGTTTTGCTATCCTATGCTTTGTTTTATTATGCTATGTTTAGTTTTGCTATCCTATGTTATGTTTTGTTATGCTATGCTGTTTTGTTGTGTTTTATTATGCTATGCTTTGTTTTGCTATGCTTTGTTGTGTTTTGTTATGCTATGCTAAGCTTTGTTTTGTTATGCTATACTATGTTGCTTTTTGTTATGCTATGCTATGTTTTGTTGTATTTTGCTATGTTTTGTTATGCTATGTTTTGTTTTGCTATCCTATGCTTTGTTTTGTTATGCTATGCTATGTTTAGTTTTGCTATCCTATATTTTGTTTTGTTATGCTATGCTATGTTGTGTTTTGTTATGCTATGCTGTTTTGTTGTTTTATTATGCTATGCTTTGTTTGTGAGGGGGTGTGAGAGTGAGGGGGTGTGAGAGTGAGGGTGTGTGAGAGTGAGGGGGTGTGAGAGTGAGGGGGTGTGAGAGTGAGGGGGTGTGAGAGTGAGGGGGTGTGAGTGTGAGGGTGAGAGGGTGAGGGTGAGGGTGTGTGAGGGTGAGGGGGTGATGGGGGTTGAGGGTGTTTGAAAGTGAGGAGGTGTGAGGGTGAGTGAGGGTGTGAGGGGGTGAGGGTGGGTGTGAGGGGGTGAGGGTGGGTGTGAGGCTGAGGGGGTGTGAGGCTGAGGGGGTGTGAGGGTGAGGGGTGTGAGGGGGGTGTGAGGGGGTGTGAGGGTGTGGGGGTGTGAGGGTGTGGGGGTGTGAAGGTGAGGGAGGGGGTGTGAGGGTGAGGGTATGAGGGTGGGTGAGGGTGTGGGGGGAGTGAGGGTGAGGGAGGGGGTGTGAGGGTGAGGGTATGAGGGTGGGTGAGGGTGTGGGGGGAGTGAGGGTGAGGGTGACGGGGGTGAGGGTGTGTGAGGGTGAGAGGGTGTGTGAGGGTGAGGGTGAGAGGGTGTGTGAGGGTGAGGGGGTGTGAGGGTGAGAGGGTGGGTGAGGGGGTGTGAGGGGGTGTGAGGGTGAGGGTGTGTGTGAGGGGGTGTGGGGGTGTGAGGGGGTGAAGGTGTGAGGGTGGGTGAATGTGTGAGGGTGGGTGAATGTGTGAGGGTGGGTGAAGGTGTGCGGGTGGGTGAGGGTGTGAGGGTGAGGGGGTGTGAGGGTGGGTGAGGGGGTGTGTGAGGGGGACGGTGTGTGCGGGTGAGGGGGGCCGTGAGGGAGGGTGAGTGACAGGCATTGGACATTCAGGGACACAAGCACGGAGCACTGAGAGGAGCAGGCACGGGGCAGTGAAGGACACTGATTTGGGGCAGTGTGGGTTATGCTCTTTTAGTACTGAGACCCACCCATGGTGCATTCGGAAACATACTAAGGCTCACAACAAGAACTGCCATTGAGCACATCCTTTTACAACTGAAAATGATTTACATCTCATTAGTTTCTATTTCTTCGGGCTCACACAGTCACAAAATAGGTCCCTTAATTCTTAAGCCCTAAGAGCTCAAGGCAAATCACTGAACTCAGAAGTTTTGGTGGAAAATTAGAAATACTAAATATTAGGTGTTCTATCTTGCAGTTTTTACTGCTGACTCATAATTTCTTTTGAACTTCAGACAACCCCAATTTGATTGGACAGCAAGGCCCTAGTTACTTTTCAAGCAGAGGACAGGCTAATGTACCACACTTTTTGGTCTTTCTTAAACTCTTTGGCACAATTTAAGCAGCAGAGCTCCACATTGCTCCAGATGAGAATGGCACAGGGGTTTGGGAGCTAAGCAAGCTGGAAGCAATATCGGCATTGGCCTTCCTGACCGGATGACCCATGTATCACCAGATGGCTTGATGAGGGGAGAACAGTTTCTAAGATTGCAAACCCGTACAAAGAACATTGGTACCTCTTTTCCTTTATTTTAACAAGGAACTATAAGAACAGGAAATAACACGCATTGGCAAAGCTAGTAGGGTTCACCTTTAGCTTTGCAAACGTATTAGCTTTTCCAATGCCTTTTTTTGACAAAGCCATTCAGCATCAGCAATACCAAAAAATGGTTATTGCCGATGCTAAACAGTGTTGGCAAATTTGAAAAAGTGCAATGGTGCATATGCGCACGTGTCACCACTCATGCATGCCTCATGTTGGTCGGGCGAGCCCAGCATTATCAACCATGTGTCTTGATAAAGTAGCCAATTTTTTTTATGTTTACCATTCCAAAATGGCACACTTATTTTGAAACCGTGAACAAGAAAAAACATGAAAAAAGCATTTTTGCTAGAATGGTGCAGCCCACAAAAAAACTGCTGTGTCCCAAAAAAGTTTTCAAAATATGAGACAGCGAAAGATGAGCAACAGTGGAATGGATGTAATGAGCAACGGGATCAGTAGGGGGCAGTAACAGAGGAGCTTCGATTGTGAAATGGAAAATATTTAAAAGAAATTGAAACAAGTTTTTTTAATGCAGTTAAAGGGTGCAATTCCGAAAAATGCTTGCGTTTTTGTTGGGGAAAGACAGGTTTGTGTTTTATGTTTAGGACCTGTAATACAAACAGAGGGCATTCACAATTTGAACTGGGGTGCGATGTCGGGCACCGGTTCAAGCTGAGCAGAGGAAAGGCAGCGCTGGGAGGGGGGCTGGGCAACCATGCCAGCATTCCGATTCGCGAGGAGATGGTCCTGTTTATGACCTGTGGAGCGCGTGAAGTGGCTGGTGGCAAATGGAATCAAAGCGGCCACGGTCGCTTTGATGTTCTTGTCTTGCTTTGTGGGAGGGGTAGGGGGAGCAAATTCCTGTGCACGCGCCTGGCTCACATAAACTGTACGCGATCCGCAGTGGGTAGACTTTTTAGGTCTCCTTACTATAAATCTCGCCTACCATCCCTTCGGGATGGAATAGACTAGACCTAATGAGAGGCGATAGAGGGCATCCCTGTCTGGTCCCCTTATGTATGGTATATTCTCTCGAGATGTGACCTCCCATTCTAGTGCGTTTTGTTGGGGCGTTATACAACAATCGCAGCCAGGATATGTATCCGTCCGGTTTTCCAAATTTCGATAGTGCCTGAAACATATCTTCCCAATTAATGGAGTTGAATACTTGCTGTAGATCTAACGAGACGCAGCCTGCATGAGGGTATTGTTTTGGAGCCTCTGTCATCAGGTAATGTAGTTTCCTAATGTTTAGTGAGGTGCTGCGTGCCGGCAGAAAACCTGTTTGATCTATATGAACCAGTTTCGATAGGTGTGGCAGTAGTCTATTAGCCAGCACTTTACTCAAAATTGTATATTCTGTGGGTAATAGTGATAGCAGGCAGTAATTAGCCATGTCGGTATGGTCTCTTCCTGGCTTGGGCAGCGATATGACATGTGCTTGCACCTTGGTGAGGGGTAGGGAACCCTTGTCCCATACTGTTTTGAACAGCTCCGCTAGTTGGGGCACTAGGGCTTCCGCATATGTGGCGTAGAATTCAACGGGAAGTCCATCTGTTCCAGGGGTTTTGTTACTCGGCAGCCCTTTCTATAGCAACCTTTTTCTTTTTTTCTTCAGAGTTTTATATAGCGCGAACTAGACCCGAACCGAATCAGGTATCAGAGCGCTTTACATAGCACCAGTTACGTTACATGAGGACACACTTACATTAATCTCAATGTTGTGTGACATGTCCCGTGAGTTCCTTCTGAGCCGATGTCGGTAGTACTGGAAAAGCTAAGGTGGACAGGGAAGCTTCCGTTTGTTCCCTTGTGGCATCATCGGTCGTCCTGTATAGTGTGGCATAGTAGTCCCTAAATGCGGCATTGATGGCTTCCTGGCTGGTCGCCGGGGTCCCGTTCCCTGTGTTAATTTCATGTATAACCACTGTTGGGGGAGTGTCCCGAATTAGTCTAGCGAGTAGTGTTCCTGCCTTGTCTGCTTCATTATGAGCACGTTGTGTATATGCCTTGTAATCTATAACCCTTAGTGATTCTAAAAGTTCAGCGTGCCTGATTCGCGCCTCTGGTTAGGGGCCCTTTCGCTCTACATCTTTCGCCGCTTCTTGCTCTAATTTACCAATTCTCTCTTCCACTTCCATGAGAGTCTTATGCAGTTCCTGTCGCGCTCCCACTGTCACACTGATTGCTTTCCCCCTTATTACCCCTTATTATTGTTTTCTGCAAAGTACCAATCTATAGTGTCAGAGAGATCATTGGGAAACACTGGGTCCTCAAGCATCTGCGGCCAGAGACGCCATGTAGGAACCGGGTTGGGGACTCTGCCCCATGTGATAACTATCTCTAGCGGGTTGTGATCTGAAAAAGTTTTGGGCAGGTACGATGACTGAAGCACTTGCATCGCTATTCTATCTGAGCAGAATATCCAGTCCAGTCTAGTGTGGAGATCGTGTACTGCAGAATAGTAGGAGTATTCCCTATGTGTGGGGTGTCTCATCCGCCATACCTCACACAGCCCCCATCACACAGTCCACCTTCCCAATGCCTCGGCCTGTTTGAACACCCCAGTGCCATGCAAGGGTGGGTGCGATCTATCAAGGGATACGTCCATTACTGTGTTGCAGTCTCCTCCCACTATCCACGGATGTGCTTCCCAACCTACCAGCAGTGCCCCACTCACTACATCCCAGTACTAACCTTGATCGAAGTTGGGGGCGTATATTGCACCTAGCACTACCAATTGACCGTCTAGTGTCCCTTTCACAAATACATATCTGCCTAGTTTGTCAATTCTCTGTTCCTGCGCCACAAAAGGCACTCTGTGTCTTATCCAAATTGTGGCTCCCCTCGCATAATTAGAGTAAAGGGTTGAAAAAATGTGACCCCTCCATTTCTTTCGGAGTTTCACAACCTCACTTTCAACCATATGCGACTCCTGCAGGTACACGATCTGCGCCTTACGACGTTGCAGGTGTGCATGTATGCTGTGGCGCTTTTGTATTGTGCCCATACCTCATATGTTCCATGTTATGACAGTGTATTTACCCAATGTATGCATCGCAACATGGTCTGTATCAGATAACTGAGAAATATGGTACCCAGGTAGGCCATCAACTGTATAATGCTTTGCAAGTTGAGACCGTCCCTCCCTCCAACATTCCCAATACTCGGTCTGGTCGTCGAACTATACCGGACCATAAAACATAACTTAACCAATAAAAACATAATGGTAATTAAAAGAGCCTTCGCCATGTGGGGGACCACGCTAGCGCTTCGTATAGACTTCTGCTTGTGCAATATATTTAGGCGTGCCGGAAAGAGTAGTGCATATTTCAGGCCCAGATCCCTGAGTCTCCGTTTAACCGCCATAAAGGAGGACCCCTGCCGTTGTACCAGCATTGTGTAATCAGGGTACAGTGAAATTCGCGCATTCTCGAAGTTTATTGGGGCGGATTCCCTGGCTTTTTGTAAGAGAGTGTCTCTGTCGCGGAAGTTCAGTAGCTTGCTTATAAGTGGCCGCGGTGGGGCCCCCGGTCTCGGCCGCCCCTCTGGTATTCTGTGCGCGCACTCGATACAGTATTGCACGGAGAGGCCCTCCGCCGTGACGTGATCTCGAAGCCATTGCTCCATGTATCGCGGTGCGTCGTTCCCTTCACTTTTTTCCGGCATTCCTATCACTCGGATGTTGTTTCTTCTTGCCCTGCCTTCCGCATCCTCCACGCGGTCAAGTAATGTGGCCACCTGTGTCTGCAGTTTGTTCACATCGGTTTCGATCTGTTTCGGCACCACTTCGGCCAGTGTCGTCGTATTTCCCTTCACCTTTTCCGACGTCTTGGCATGGTCCGCCCGGAGTAGAGTAAGGCCAGTAGTCAGGGTTCCAACCTGGAGCTCGATCGCTTTTCTAGAATCACGCACTTCTTGCAGGATAAGGTCCAATTTATCCACTGGCGCAGTGATAGCCGTTGGCGGGACACAACCAGAGGCAAGTGTGCTGTCCACATGGTCTGCTCTGTCCGGCACAGGGTCTGTGCAGCCATGGTCCTGTTGCTTCTCCCTGTTATGCCCCATTGACTTTGGTTAATGAAATGTTAGGCAGTGAGCATACTCAAAGGGAGTCAGTTTCCATTGTGTCTAGCCGTGTCGCTGCAGAGATCTCAGACCCTACCACAGTGTGGGCAATATGTATCCCGCGCTGTCCGTTCTATGTTATTCACAGGCGGATTGCCTCAGGCGGTTCACGGGAACAACATCATGGGTGTGCCCCAGCTTTCGGGCATACCACGCGTCCCACTATTTGTCAATGCCTCCGGGCCAATACTGCGTGCAGATTAGGATCTTCTCAGGGTAACTGCCATGAGTCCCGGGGATGCTACAATACCGTACCCAGTCTTTACAGGTTTTCTTTTCTCAGGTATCCCACCCATTTCCATGGGTGGGATACCTGAGAAAAGAAAACCTGTAAAGACCAGCCGGCCGGACGAGTCACTCCTTCAGCCTCAGCTCTATTCACATGGAGCCTGCGCCGCACAAGGAAACTCTGGGATCTCCACCTCCATTAATGCATACAGGGGTCTGGAGATGGGCGCTAGCACTTCACGCAGCGAACTCACCGCGGGGTCTGCCAGGGTCTACCCGCAGCACCGGAATCCACTGCAGCCGTAGCCGATGTCGTCCCGACCCGGGGAGCAGCCGCGGGTACAGGGCGATGCTCTGTCACATCGGCTGGGGGACACAGCACCAGCGATATGAGGGCTCGCGGCAGCCGCAGTCCAGGGTGTAACCGCCTCCCCAGGCGTCGCAAGGGCGCCGACGCCGGTTATCTCCACAGGGGTCGGGTGCGGTATCCAAAGGCACTCCTCAGCCGCTGACCCACACACGCTAAACAGAGGGTAGGAAGTAGGCAGCACCCACAGTTGTGCCTCTGCGCTTCGGCACAGTGTCCCGCTGCAGCAGCGAGGGGAGGTGGGAGGCGGAAGAGGAAGGCCGCAGCCCTTGCCTTGCGGGATTCCGACGGCCGTCTTGCGGGCCCGTATCTCCCCCTTCGTGTTCTTCACAGGCCGACTCTCGGCCCAGTCCCACTCCTCAGCGCCGATTGTTTGCCAGCTTACACACCGCAACAGCGCCGCTCTGCCACGGGTCCGCAGTGGCCGACAGCGATCTCTCAGGCTCCCGGCCGCAGATTCAAGATGGTGCTTCTCTATGTTTGCGACGCAAGGCAAACACCTCCGAGTTCCAGATCTCGGCAATTTTTCTTATCTTCGGTGGCGGAGACTGGTCCTGCTATTACAGTGGTGGCTAGGAAGTCCGGTGCAGCCTTTGTTGTGTGGTTTTGGCAGATTTTTATCAGGATGTTGGAGGCCCAGATCCGGAGCTCGTCTAAAGGACGACCGCCATGCTCAGCCTGTAGCCACGCCCCCTGGTGCAGAGTGGTTGTCTTGGAGAATGGACAGTGTTGAACAGGAGATGCCTGGTGTGCTTTTTTAAAATAATTTTTATTGGATTTTATTCGCATTTCCAACTATAAATACAGTACATTCTGCACAATATGTAAATTGCATGGTATAAGACACATTTTTGGAATCCGCATTTATACAGAAGCGCGTGTCGGAACACAAGTGGCATTTCACTGGTATCCCCCCGACGATGTGCGTTCCCAGCAGTAGTGTCTGTAACATTCCATAAATGCCTGGTGTACTATGCACACTAGCTGGGTAAGGATATACGTGGAGGGTGGTGGCCCTGCCTTCTTGTGCTGTGTTCACTGATGCAGAAGCGCCTACCTGCACAACAACTTCAGCATACAGTGGTCGGAGGGACATGTGTGAGGAAATCTCAGACAGTAAACTGACCACATAAAACTGAATGGTGATTCGCGTACGACAACACTCAAAAGGGAGTCTATTTAGTGTGTGTACACTGTGAGAGCAGCTGGTTTCAGCACTCGCAGCAACAGCCCAATCTAGGTATATAAAGTGATTTATTGTTGAAAGGCAGAGCTGCATATTAGAACACTCCGCTTTCTTGCTTTGTGGGCTGAACGCTCCTCAGGGGTACCATCAGGCCAAATGTCTTTGTAAACCAGGCAAGCAGACAGTTTAAGTGATGATTTTTTTTTTTAGGGTGCCCTCACCAAATATTGGGGGCTTGGTTTGGCATAATTGTGAGTTAATCATCCTTTCTCACATGTGCCTATCAGCCACATTTCCTTCAGATTTGAGTAGCTGCAACCGCCTACCCGCGTCCCCACCGCACTTCAGAGTCCACCCCGCCCCCCCAGGAGAATGTGCTGAGCTGGGGAATCTGTGAAGAGGACACAGTTTGTCACTTTCACTTGTGACTGCGATGCGATCCTAGCACATTTCGGGAGACATTGTTGTAAAGTAACTGACCGTAACTAGAAATTCAGGCCCCCTCTAAAATTAAAGCAAGCATTGGAGGAGACGAGTACCAATCGAGGGCTATTAAAATGCCACTGGCACTCGTCCGTACCTGGACGTCGGAGAGTGCGGGTCACCAGCTCTGGTGCCCCCAAGGCAAAGGTCGGGGTCACGTCGCACACGCTGACTGATAGTGTGTTACTTACTGTTGTGGATCCGAGGGGCAGCGATTCATGCACAAAAAAGGAGTGTGGGTGGCCTGTGACTCTGGTCTCCTGGGTGCGCACGCAGTACACTGTGGATTCCCCGCCATCAGTTTGAGATACGCTATACAGCGCCACTTTCTCATCTTGCAGTCATGGCGGATTGACTTGAGTACCACATAAGAAGTAAGAACTGGTACTCATGTGCGCTCCAATACCTTCAGGTCCGGTTTGCGCTCTAGAAAGCTAAAGGGTGAGTATAGGAATATGCAGTGATGCAGAAGGGACACCATATAAAGTAAGCATTCAGGTACAACTGGGGCTAAACAGAAAACTGAATGCGTGGTATCGAGCAGAGCACGTGCATAAGTTTTGTCCTGCGTGCACACAGACATGGAAGGAGAGAGGGAAGTGTATGGAATGGTACTATTGTGTGTTGAGGTGGCAACAGTGAGAAAAAGCGAAAGTAAATACCATGAGGCAGAGTATAAAACACAAGGGACTCAATAGAGACCGGGAGGGAGCGAGCGACCAGGAGTTGAACAACGCAAGCAGAGCGCGTGCATATCTGTTGTCCTGCATGCGCGCAGACAAAGAAGGAGAGAGGGAACAACCGAGCAGAGCCTTACGCATGCACATATCCTGTCACCCATAAGCGCTCATCTGCTGTGTCTTCTGTTAAGCTGTTAGACGTACGCGTACATGTGTCCTGTCCTCTGCACGCGTGCACATGTCCTGTCCCCCGTCGGCCAAGAAACCGACAACAATAGATCTCACGAAGGCGAACAGTGCATGCGCTGTGTCGCCAGGCGAGACCTATCCAGTCAAAATAAAGTACATAGCTTGATCATTCAATAAATAAAATAGTATGCAACTCTGTTGGGGACCGGTTTCTCTAAAGTGCAAGGTGCAATACTAATCACATATAAAAATAATTTATCAAGACGAAAGACCAACTGTAAAATAATGAAACATGTGAACTGTCCCAAGAATCACTATAATTTCTGCTAAGCCAGTTACTGTTGCTAGGAACGACAGGAGCTCTATGCGATTAGATCTAATCACCATGGCATATCTCCTACATTTTTTTTTTTAATTCAAACACCAATGCCCTGCTAAAAGTAATGTATTTTGACTAAGGTTCACTAGGCAAATGCAGTACTTGTAATAGCATATACTCCCCGGCCCCTTTAACCATGTTAAAAACCCCTATAATAGGATCTTGGTGATACTACGTTCATTATCATAGTTCCCTAAGACCTGATGAAAAAGATACTGCCTATAAGCGTCAGTCTTGATCACAGAATGGAACAAGTATTCAAACCCTTTATAAATACATAAATAAATATAAGAGAAGTAATTAAAGATCAGAGGATCCCATGTAAAATGTACAGCAAAAAATCTTAACACTAATGATTAAGAGCTCACTGGCGCCAAAGTCATTCATTTTTGGGCTTCTTTGAGGAATTTCACACAACGGGCTGGTAACTGCGGGCTCACACCAGTCAGACATGCGAAGATAGCCATGTTGCATTGTCTTATGCCAAGATTACGAAACAAGGGTTTCAGCCAGAAGCATGTAACATTTTTCAAAATTGGGCAGACAAATTATGTGGGCGAGACTTTCCTTCTTAAAGTTACATAGACGGCACTGCTGCTCAGTAGGCCTTGTTAATCTTCCAAATATGTAAGCTTTTAGAGAAATTAAGCTGCATTTCAGTCTCAACAGGTCTTTCTTAACTGACAGCTTCATATGGGAGGCTAACTACATGGCCCTCCCTGGCTCTTGATACAGTGAGTAACATAAACTGGCGTGAGCTTTACGGGACAGTCTTTGAATGACCCTAACCCTTTATTGTGACAGCTATTTTGCAGAGAGCTTCGAGGTTAAGTTAAGCACTGCAATGTTGGGCGCCTCCAGGGCATCCATTGCTTCCCTCGAGTAGGGGTCCCATGTAACCCAGGTCCAGAAATGTTCTGAGGGGGTGGTGGTGGTGAAGATGGCAGATTTATCATGTGCACTTGTTAGTGATTGGAGAAATTCTACTATCCAATCCTAACTATTTTCTTACAGTCCTTCCTACCTCTTCTTGTAGCACTTGACTTTGCTTTACTATAAAATTACCCAGGAGATCCGTTTCAAGATGGCAGAACCCAGCTACTACCAAGCAGGGCTTTCTTCAGCTCCCTATCCATTTATCTATTTGGATGAGTTTTCTTCACATCTAACAGGGTTAAAACTTGCTCTCTGTGAATGTACTTGTGAGGTCCTCCCTGGCACCTCCTGGTCAAAAGAGACCGTGCTAAGGCTGCACTTTGTCCTGCCAACTGTTTCTGTCCACTCCCAGATAGCTAATCCTTGTTAAGTTGTCAGCAGTGGGCACTCATTTGCTCTTCCTGGGCTGAGAGGCAGGATATTGTCCCAGGGCCAGATATATTAACTTTCCAAACCAAGAATATGTATTCCAGATCTCAAAGTGTGATGAATGCAGTGCTGTTTCTGGCAGCCTAAAGTACATTTTTACAGTTTCTTTCCAATTTGCATTATCAATAATCTGATTCCACCATTGAATTTGTTTTTGAAAATTAAGTAGGAATAACCTTAAAACTTGTTCCCTTGTGGAGATAAGAAATAAATATTTTAATCCCATTTGTGCCTGTGGAAGGAAAGGTCTAGGAAGACCTGCACATGGACATGGCTTTCGGGTTTTATTTCACTGTGAAAGAACACTAACTCAGATACATAGTGTGCCATCTTTTTAGATATTAGCAACCTGACGTGGGCTTACTAGGCACACTTTAGGGGTACACTTAGAATATTTAAAAATAGGCTTTTCCTTCATGGCAAAGACATTTTTCTCTCACAAGTGTCACAGCACTGCTTTGCAATTGCAGCCCAACTTATGCACCATTGTTCTTCTGTCAGGCATATATTTTTGTCATAAATGTGGGTGATACAAATACACACTACATAACCAATCACACATAATAATTAGCCTTCACAATAAAAAGGCATTTCTGCTCCATCTACAATGGTCTTATTGGGCAGTTAAATAGACCAATTGGATGAAGGTAAGTTTTACCACTCTCATTTAGGGCCAGAGCGCACACACAACTGTGGCACGTTTTAATTTATTTTAATATATATATTCTTTATTGATTTTCACAGAAACAAGCCATGCAGGCGAAATCCACTACTGATGCGCATACCCCCAATAATTGAAGGAATGTCTACGATCAACAAGGAAAATTCCCGAACGCCCTACCCTTCACTCCCACATCATTCTCACAATCTTTATTTATGGAATAACAAACATTTTCCTGTGACTTGACTTGTCTACAACCCAGGGAGCACCCCGAACCCGGAGACCCCATGGAGCATTCAGGCAGTCACAGGTCCCCTTCTATACTATCCGGGCGAGACCCTAATCCCTCCCTCAGTCTGTCAGTCCAGCATACCACATACCAGTGTGCAGTAAGGGTATCACTCCATACCCCCATCTGACAAAGCTTCCAGTTCCCTATCATTGTCCTATGCACTCCGCAGGTCTGCTAATCTTGTCGCTCAAGCGGCCAAATCATCCTCCACTTTCTCATCCCTCCTGACATGCTTCAGGCGTACTTCATCCGCTACAGCACACTCCGATACATCCCAAAGCCAATTTTTGTACTGTGGGATAGGGAGGGGGGAAGCAGCATCCAACTATTTTATGGCGAATCAGTATTTAGACAGGAGGAGACCTATTAAAAGGAATTTACTACTTAGAATTTTACCCTCTGGGAATGGCACCAGACCCAGCAGCACCACCTGTGGGGTAGGCTGCTAATTCCACCCGGTTGCTGCATTAAGGCCGTCCTCCATTGTTGTCCAGTATGGTACTATAACTGCGGCAGTCTCCCATTACATGAATAAAGACTGCTGCTGGGTCTCCACATCTACTGCACCTATCTGGTCTGTGTTTATAAATGTATTGTAACATTTTTGGTGAAAGGTAAGTTTGGAGGATAAACATGCATTGGATTAACTGAAACCTGGCATTCGAGCTGACGGATTGTACCCCTGCGTGGATTTTCTTCCATTGTTGGGCCATTAGGAATGTCCCCAGAACTCTCCTCAACTTTACAGAGACCTTTGGTATCAGCGGTTGACTATCATCACAAAGTGCTCAGTACATATGGGATATTGACTCCATTTTTGTAACAACATCACCACTGCATTCTGGGCAAAGTGTTTTAGGTCCCAGTTCAGCAGGTCTCGAGCATACGGTGTGCGCCGTAACACCTTCTTGACCATCATTTTCCAAATTCGACACACCTGCCCTACTATGTAGGGTGTATCTGGCGGCACCCGTCTCCCTCCCATAAGTAGAGTAGGTAGGAACTGGTTCCCATGGGATCCCTTTAGCAACTGCCTTTCCTAATTATCATCCTGATCTAGCCAGTGTATAGTGTGCTGCAGATGTGCCGCCGTATAGTAGCGCTCTATATGGGAAATCTCAATGCTCCCCTTTCCCAAGTTTACGTAAGCCAACTCTTTTTCGCTTGTTAGCCCTAAGGAGATCCAGGAGCAGATGATCCAATTCCAGGAAGTAGTGCCTATGGATGTCATAGGGTGTATTTTGTAATGCATACAAGCAACGAGTGAGCACTACAATTTTTTAGTTGCCGCCCAGTCCATCAGGGACAAAGGAAGATTCTTCCAAAACCGAATGGATGCCTGGAGTCCCTTCAGCACTCGTCCAAAATGAAGATCTAGAAATGTGTGTTCTGAATGGGCCAATTGGATTCTGAGATACTGGATCCCTTCCAACACACTCGAGGACGGGCCTGAAGTGTCGTCCCCTCCCCTTGCCCCAGGGGGAAAAACAGGGATTTCACAGTATTAATTTTCTGCCCCGAAGTGCCTCTAAACCAGTTCAGGATATTTAGTAATACAGGGACTGAGTATTCCGGAGTCCAGAGATATGCTAGGAAATCTTCTGTATACAGGGCACCACATAGGTGATATTTTCCACCCTAATGTCCCATGGGTTTAGTACTGTCTGCATCCACTCCTCCAAGGGCTCCATAGCCAAGGTAAACTGAAGTGGTGCATGGGACAACCCTGATGCGTAAAATTAGATAACGAACATTTACTGGAAATCTGTCTCCCTGGCTCCTGGGTTAGTGTAGAACATCTTGATCCAGGCGATCTAACAGGGACCTATGCCCACTTTCCTCAAAGCCTCCTAGAGATATTTCCAGGTTACAGAATCGAAAGCCTTCTTGATATCCAAAAGAGCAAGGGCTCAGTCTTTAGCACCCTGTTGCGATGCATGATATACCTGCACCAAGCGGCAGTGATTATGCATTGTGCTCCTCTGTGGAATAAAGCTGAACTGATAAGAGTGTATCAGTGCAGGCAGATATGGCAGCAAATGAGACCTCAGTATGCCACGGAGTACCTTTACATTCACATTCAGGAGTCAAATCAGTCTATAAGAGGAGGCATACACAGATATTTACCTGACTTTGGGACCAGAATTATCAGTTTCTCACGTTTGGAGTTAGGTAGAAAGCCTCGTTAAGGGGACTTCCTGGTATACCTCCAACAATTTCTCCGCCACCTGGGCCGTGTATTTTTGGTCAAACTCGGCGGGGTGGCCATCATTGCCCGTGGCTTGTGCGGTCTTCAATTTTTTTTATAGGAGTCAAAACATCCTCTCTGGCAATAGGCTTCTCCAGCTCCTCCATGCATTCTGCAGACAAGCGTGGCAAGTCCATCTCAGCTATTCCCCCTCCCCCCCCCCCCCAACATCTATATATACTGCACTGAGGTTAAGCTGAAAAAATTTTGTTAATGGGTGCCTGGGAATAGACCAAGGAGCCCTCCTGATGCCGCAGTACTGGATGTGGACCCTCCTGTTGTTTGAGTAACCGGGCTAACATCACTCCCGTTTTATCCCCTTCAGCATGCAATCTCTGGCGGAAGCTGTGTGTGTGTGTTTCTCCAGCCTGCGCAATTCATCTAGTAGCTCCTAACGCGTTTGTCCCCAGTCCGCGAGACTTGACAGCTGTTGCTCAAGAATGCTTAAATGACCCTCCCAACGGCTCAAGTCCTGCTCCAATTGTTTGTTAATGCCATATGTCGTTTTGAGGGAAACGCCCCCAATGACCACTTTCATAGCTTCCCCAATTTTCTGTAAAAGAATGTGATAGTTCCGCTCCCACCACCATCGCGATTGTAGGGGGTAAGGGGGGAGAATATCAGTCAGGGCCTCCGCCCTAGGGTGCCAGAGTGGACACGCCGGCCAGTCATATCCCTACGCAAGCTTAACAGAAACGGAGAATGGTCCAATAGATAGCAGGCCAAATAGGATATGTCATTTACTTCCTGCACCAGAGTGGGTGTTGGAAAACAATAGTCCAACCTTCTATATGTTCCATTTGCAGGTGTGTGACAGGAATATAGTCTGGTTGTAGGGTGTCTGTCCCTCCAAACATCGGTGAAGTTCAGACCCTGCATCATACCAAGGAGCGCCTGTGTCATGTTAGGCTTTGTGTGCCCTAGGTGGAGCCCTGCTAGCCACCCACAATTGCCATTCCCTGCCATAAAAGTGTCCACTGCTCAGTAGGGTGCCGCTGCCGTGACCTCCTGATATTAAGTACCACTATTAACATTAGGAGCTTATACATTTCTCAAGGACAGAGCCCGCCTATCCAATGTGCCGGGTAGAGTTACATAGTGGCATTCTGAGCCTAATACATGGCCCTTCTGACAAAAGGGAGTCCCTAGTGCCACCCAAATGAATGCCCCGGGGCATAACCTGAGTATGATGTTGCATACGTTTGACGCATCCATCTCTTGCGGAGACTAGAGAGAAAGTCACCCCACGTATGTGTTTCCTGTAAAAACACAATGGCATTTTAAGTACCCATACTCTCGACAACGCTTCTCCAGGTAGGCCAAACCTCATGCATTCCAAGTCATAATTTAAACCCATCAGCCATCATTTCAGTCAAGCTCAAGTGAAGCTTCGCCAGTTCCCACCAAGGCTGACCATCCTTTTCTAGTGTACCAAGCCACCATAATAAAAAACACCGGACATGTACAGATGGAGATCAGCAATTCGAAATACAAACTGTAAAACTTCTCAGAACAAAATCCCCCTACCCCTTGGGCAGTAGCGCACACTAGCCCAGGCCTAAACTAGGCTGAGCATGAACTGCCATCCCCCACCCCTTCTCCTTATATTTTTTTAAACTTTAGAACATATTCAAAGCCGAGCTACTTAAAGCTATGTTCAAGCCTTTCACAACCCTCATGATGGCATCAACTATACACTGAAGGAGCATTTTTATATAGCAAGTCTCTTGTAGGATATATATATATAGATATATATATATATATATAGATATATATATATATATTCACTGAAAAAACCATAGGTTATAGACCATATATAGTTAGGAATTAGCATTTAAAAAACCTTATTTTACTCACACAAAACCATTGAAATTCCATATATAGTTAGTTGCACTAACTATATATCGCGCACCCGCAATCCACTGCTGATGATGTCACATATTACATCATTCATGACATGGTCAGTGACATCACTGATGACATCACTGATGACATCTCACTTGACATCAATGATCACATCACTGATGATATCATTCATGTGATAATACAATGCATCTCCTCACACTCTAATATAACCTCCGTTACACCCAGTGTTAAATAGAGAGTATCATTTTTGAAACCATTGACACACCAATACTAGTTACTACATACGCACTCACTGATTCCTATGTCTACACACACATTCACTCATACAATCATTCATACATACAATCACTCATCTTTACAACACTATCATATGCACTCATACACCTATACAGACACTCACACTCTGCCACTCATCCATGGAGTTACTCACACACCTAGTCAGTCCTGAAAAGAATCAATCACACTTCCATTTTCTCATCTATACAGTTAAACACAGAACACCTTACATTTTTGAAACATATACTAACACATAGTTACTCTCTTATAGAATCACTGATACAAGTACACATTGATCTGCACAGAGTCACACACCTCCCAGCCAGCCATACACACACTCAGTCTCCCATACAAATACTTGTGCAACCAATCAATAACCCATATAGCTACTTATATAGCTACTGATCAACACATGCAGCAGCTTGCACAACAACAGACATACTGATGCACACTTTTAGACAGTTTAGTCACTAACCCGTGCATTCAGTAAGACGCATTTAATCACTCACTCATACAGTCAATCACGCACCTACTAAAACCTTCATTCAGACACTTATACATCCACTCATTCTTCAATATGTAAAACATATTTAAACTTTACAGAAACACATAATCACTGGATGTTGTCATCAGTGATGTCATCAGTGATGTCACTGACCATGTCATGAATGATGTAATATGTGACATCATCAGCAGTGGATTGCGGGTGCGCGATATATAGTTAGTGCAACTAACTATATATGGAATTTCAATGGTTTTGTGTGAGTAAAATAAGGTTTTTTAAATGCTAATTCCTAACTATATATGGTCTATAACCTATGGTTTTTTCAGTGAATTTTCAAGGTTTTGTAAATGCTAATTCCTAACTATATATGGTCTATAACCTATGGTTTTTTCAGTGAATTTCATTGGTTTTTTAACAGCTAATATCTGTAGCTGTAAAATGTATTCTTCTTTAAATCCAAAAATATATTTTATATGTTTATTAATAACTTTTTTTTTAAATATTTTTTTTTCTTCGTTCCCGCTTCGCGAATCGGGAAGCTTCCCGTTAGCTGACCTTGATGCCGCGAAATAGACCGCGAGCCGGTAAACGTTTCTTTACCGCAAGTGCCGCGTTAGAAAACAACATCGTGACGCCTCCCGTCCGCATGACGTTCCACGTTGTCGCGTGATACGTCATATGACGTGCTACGTTAGCGAACTGGTACGCGAAGCGAGTGCCAAAGCGCAGGTTTCTGGAAGCAAACCGGGAGGCCCTGCAAAGCGCTTAACGTAAACACAGCAAGTCATGTGACTTGGTAATAACACTTTTCATTGGTTCATTTCACTTTTGGTTTCCTAATGATGTAAGACTAGGTCATATAATCTAAAATGAACACTTTTGATTGGTTGAGAACTCTTGTTTTTCCCAAATGATGAAAATCCCTCCTTCTTTCCTCACTCTGACTTTCATCATTGTGAGAGAAAGACCCTTTGTGATCACTGAGCAATGGCTTCTTTAGTAGCTTCAGCTGGTGCTTCCCCACCACCTCCACCACATCCAAGGAAGAGTGGACCACCTGCTCAAGTTGTAATTCAACAAGAAGAAGAAGAAGAGGAACAGGAGGACGAGCACGAAGAGAGGCAGTTTTTGCCTGAGCAGCCCAAGACGTCTCACCGGAAAGAAAACTTCATTTGGCAATTTTTTAAAATTCCCAAAGGTCAGAAAAAAGTAAATGCAGGATACGTTACTTGCCTTATATGTCAAGATAGACTGTCCAGAGGGACCGACAAAAAATACAGTTTCGGAAACTACACAATGCATCGCCATATGACTAGGTGGCATCCTAACAACTACAGTGCTGCACAGTTTCGGAACGACCTAGATAATCTCCCTATTATGGCCAGAAGATCTGTTGTACCGGAAGTAACGGGACCAGAGGGCAGGGAGATGGTGCCAAATATACAAATGAGATTTGGTGAAGTAAAACACACCTGCGTATTTTGCGATGGATTCATTTCCTACGGAGAAAGAAGCATCACTCTGATCAACAGAGCTATTGACTATCATATGCAAGTTTGTCCGAAACGCCCAAAATAATAAATACTTCTTTTTTTTGTTTTGTTGCTCCTGTTGAGCCCTTTACAATGAATCGTTTTCATTGCCCCCTCCAAGAAAAACCCAAAAAAATATAAAACTGTTCCGAAAAATTCAAAAACATTAAAAAAATGTTCAGAAAAATAAAAAAAAAAGTTCTTTTCAGAACTACCTCCCCGTTATTAAAAAATTGGTACAATATTTGGAACTGTGCCAACCTCTATTTCTCTTAGTTCGCTTCCTAGTTCGCTCGCTGGTACGCGAACTGGAAGCGAACCAAAAACAGTAAGTATAAGGGAAGGAAACACACACTTATGTTAAAAGAAAGACAGCTATAGGGGAGTAAACTAGAGATACTATTACCCATAATCCACTACTGATGATGTCACATATTACATCATTCATGACATGCTCAGTGACATCATCAGCAGAGGATTGCGGGTTTTTTGGCAACATGCCTTATCCACGGTTTAATAACGCTGCCTTTTGCTTTATATAAGTTTTCAAATTGTATGAAATATATACCAATAGGTCTTTATGAACCTTTAGGTAGTGCTTTTGTTCATGAGGTCTGGTCGCTTCCATACACATACAGATGTTTCAAAGATGATCAAGAAGTTTATCTGAATGGAGAGGAATGCACTGAGACGCCAGATCATTCACTAATGTGTAGGCACATACAGTTACACGATTCATGCAACAAACACCGACCAAATATGGCTTGCGTGTTGCAAGGCACGCCAGTTCCTGCTATCATCCCCACGTTCAAGTTGTTGGAAAATGGTAGTTATTTGATGCTCAATAATGAAGATTGTTCTGAGTTAATTAAAAGTATTCCTTTTATCGTAACAGTAAGTGAACGGGTTATTTGCTGCAGAAATGTTCTATTTCCTCCCACACATGAACATAGGGAGTTTTCAATCTGGCCACAAATACCAACCTTGGGACACGTTTCAACGGCATGACAAGAATAAGAGCTCTTTTGTCTCAGAGAGAGGTGGCCTTGAGTTCGGCCCGTGAAACTTTCGTACTTCACATAGCGAACACCCGTACACAGATTTGCCTTTCAATTTCAGCAACATGTTTCCGACTATCTTTAACGCATCCTCCACAAAATCCCTGGCACACTTTTTTAAAGTTGTTACCAGTGGTCTCGTGACTTCATTTGAGAAAATCTTTGGAGTCATCCCTGCTCCCTTTCATTCCATTTTCTCCACTCTGGTTCGTGGATTGCATTTTTACTTGCATTACCAGCGGACGCTCTTGTGCTTTTTTACATTTTTAAATATGGATGTCCCTCCTATGCAACCTCCGACCCTGCAGCTGCTGACACTGTTCCGCAATCGCATGCTAGAATATTATGGCACAATGCCGTTGGCGATATTAAGCACGGCATATGGATTATCTTTTCGGTTCTCCTACTTCACCTGTGTCCAGCCTGTATTTCACTGCCTGACCTGTGATTTCGATTGGGCCATTGATTTGTGTCTCTGCGGACCGGTTTCTCCTGACGTCGACTTTAATCAGCTGATGACTCCTATCATTACTCACGAGTTGATTTGTCCTGGCGAAAGGATTATGGCTGTGGCATTGATGCATGGACTACTTGGTCCCTGGAATTTACTGGCGGCAGCACAGTCTTTCTTGGAACACAGCTTTCTTGAAAACCCACCGAGCTGTCCTCTGATGGTGATAGAGGATCCGGTGCTGGGAGAGCACGTATGTTCTTTTCCGCTTTTAAATTGGATGGCTGAACTGTTTTCGGATGAAGACGGTGACTTCCTGTTGGAGGCTGTTGCAGCTTATTTTGCATACACAGTTATGTCATAGACCTTTTTCATGTTTCATATGCTGAGTACTAGAATTTCATTGACAATTCATTGACTTAATTGTCAAGTTTTTATTATTTACCTTGCCTATTGGCTTAAGACTCGATAAAGTACTTGGCTGTTTTATTTTTCTTTAGCATTGAATTTTCCTAGTTTTTAATGCTTTACCTTGCGGACCGTCCACATATAAACTTGCAATCTGCTCTCATGAGATGGCACTTCTATTATCTTATTCAGTTCGTTTCCGGATCATGAGGAGGTGTCATCTAGGTCCTGGATATCTTTACACCGTGTTAAGTTAGCATGGGCTCATTACCGGTTTAAACGCCATTTTTCCTTTTTTGCAACTTCTGCACACGACATTTAGTTGTTGCTTTAGCTTTCCACCTAGTAGTTCATCGTGGTTTACATGAGAATAATATGTTATTGGTCTACTATCTGCTTTACTTGTTAAACTATATCTGTACAGCGAGTGCTAAAGTTTCAAGAACAACACGATACAGAATTGTTATGAGGTCTGATCTCCACGACTTCATACTCATAACATAAGTGCAACTTCTGCCAATTCTGGGCATGAGGCGGGTTTTATATTGCTTTGCCGAACACACATACACAACAGTTGATGCGGTTCACATGAAGAGAGAGCTGGTGTATGCTGATGTGATTCCTTCAAATCTAAGACACTAAAGTATGGGCACGCCCTAAACCAACACAAAGAGACCTTCTTAGCAAATAATATAATATGTGTATTAGGGAGGGTGAGATATAAGCAGCCGCGGGCCGTGGAGGGAGTTACGGTGAGGCAGGGAGGCGGGGAGGGGGAGAAGCAGGGTGGAGCCCTCTCTACCTTGCCCCTCCCCCTCCCCGCCTCCCTGCCCCACCGTAACTCCCTCCACGGCCCGCGGCTGCTTATAAGTGTTGCTAACTCTTATTCATTTACAGCATGTTAACATACTGTCACCATTCGCTTTTTATGTACTAGTAACTATGCTGGTAATTTTGCTACTGATAATATGTGTACTTGTATTCTCCACCCTGCTTCTCCCCCTCCCCGCCTCCCTGCCTCACCGTAACTCCCTCCACGGCCCGCGGCTGCTTATAAGTGTTGCTAACTCTTATTCATTTACAGCATGTTAACATACTATCACCATTCACTTTTTATGTACTAGTAACTATGCTGGTAATTTTGCTACTGATAATATGTGTACTTTTATTATCTAAGGTACTACGCCTGAGAAGACGGCATTAGTAAATAAACATTTCAAATACACATGTGTTCTTCTTAACTCCATGTTCTGGTTTCTAAGAAATATATAACGACCGACTGTTCATGAGTTCCACGTATCCTGAGGTACTATAAGTTCATATTCTGGATTGTCTAAACATTGAGAGTTTGTTATATCCAATGTGACACTGTACCTAGCTTGCTAAATAGTTTTTGATTACTAACGTGAGTTTTGGGACACCCTAATTCGCCGAGGTTCCAATCCTCTGTCCACAGTTCTGTGTGAGAACAGAAACCCTGCGACAGGGGCACCCCCGACCCTTGCTGGACCTTCATCACACTTGCGATACAACTCCAGCAATGCGCCACCTTTACGGCACAGATACATCACGCATCTGTGCTGTTTTTGCCCCGTGATGCGCCGCATTGTAAATGCAGCACACCATAGGTGACGGAACAGCGGCACAGAATGACTAACACATCCCTGGTGATGCGCCAGTCATCATAAATCTATCCCTATGCTTCTTATCTTGTTAGAGATGAACCGCCATATGTATCATCAAAGTTATTTGCATTTCCTAAATAGCGAACTTTAAGGAATAAATAGCGATTCTTTACCATTCCTAGTTTGCGATGAGCTATTTGCTAATTAGCCGAATGTAGCCCAATGAAGCCCAATGTAGCCCAATGTAGCCCAAAGATGGCCGCCAGACACACAAAAAAACAAATGTAGCCCAAATATCAGCCAGATGTAGCCCAACTATAGCCCAGTGACAGAATGACCAATCAGCTTCGCAAACCTCCGTTACGCGAAGCGGAGCGCTGTTACAGATATATATCTTTTTTTGAACGTTAATTTCTCAAAATCCACTGGAGCACATATATTGAGACCTAGCAAAGGCACATCGGGCTACCAGTCCCTAATATTTTGCCAAGTTTCGTGCAAATCCATTCAGCCGTTCAATTATTATTTTTATTATTTTTTTTTGCCCCGCGGGGCCCTTTTAAAACCTCCACATCAAACCTAGGGGGTCAGCGAGGATCTACTATGCCCCCTTATAGTTATTTCCCCCTTTGTTTTGACCTCCTCTTGTCTCTCGATCCTACCGAGAGACAAGATGGCGGCCGCTACGGACTGTTTGGAATGTTGACAGACGCCGGAGAACCAATCAGCTTCGCTTCACAAAGCTCCGTTGCGCGAAAAGTCCGCGAACCAGAGCGCTAACCGGTCCGCTGTTACAGATATATATCTTTTTTAAAACGTTAATTTCTCAAAATCCACTGGAGCACATATATTGAGACCTACAAAAGGCACATCGGGCTACCAGTCCCTACAATTTTGCCAAGTTTCGTGCAAATCCATTCAGCCGTTCGGGCTAAAAGTGAGGCCAACCGCCCTATGGAAAACTCAATGTTAAAAACACGTTTTGGGACCCCCCTTTTTTCTCGGCCCCCACTGGACGAACCCCCCCCAAATTTTCAAGGGCTGCTCAGAAACAAAATGTGCCATTTTCCTGAAAATTTCAGCCAATTCCGTCCACAAACGCCAAAGTTATTAGACATAGAATTTTCAAAAAACCCATAGAGAAAAAATCCTAACTATATATACCTACTGGCGACCGCCAGTAGGTAATATCTATATATATATATATATATATATCTATATATATATATATATATTTTTTTTTTTTTACATTTAATCTATGACATTGAAGATTATAGGGTATATTTTGTTGTTTTTCACATTATTTTAATATTTGCTTTGAATGTGGAAATCTGTGATGTAAATACAGGGCATAGGAAAGGTAGATTTTGGGCCAGTTCGAAGGTAGCAGACTGTAGAGACTGAATACTTGTATACAAGTTAGTTAGCAACCAGGCTAACGTACTGCTCATAGTAGTCAGAGAAAATTTACCGCCTCCTCTTAAACACCAAGGGAAAGGAACAAAGGTCCACAAGTTCCAAATTGCATTTCAGCACAATTTCTGAGGTTCACTACCTTGAAGGTCTCCCATTCCACATCAGGATCCCCCACTAAGCTGGCTATTTTCTAAATATAATTTTACGAAAGTTTAATTGCATTTATCAAGAACAACAACGACATCTGAACATTACACTGACACAATCACAGGTCATCGATTTTTCAGTATTAGCCAATGCCATCATACGCTTGTCCCCCTCCCCCGCCCCCCAACTTGGGCACCCCACCCGCATATGCTACAACTCTATTTGCAATTGCAATCACTTACCAGCTGATCCTGTTCTCCCGAGTCCCACGTGCCCCAGACCTTCTCAAACGTCTTCTCGCTACCCCTTCCTTTATAGACCACCCGTCCTCCCACTGCTAGAGAGTTTGGGTCATCTCACAACTCCACTTCTGGGCAATGTCTTGCTTGGCCACTAGAAAACAGGGGTTCACTAGTAATTTTTTTATATTTGGTGAGATCCGATGGTGGCCATTTGATCAGTAGTGGGCCCCTCCAGGTGTCCACGCTATGGCATCTCCCATTGCTCCCTCCAAGGATCTTGTCACCCTTGCCCAGAAATGTTGTATGTGCGGACAATGCCACCAGATATGGATGAATGTGCCTTCCGGACCACATGTCCGGAGGCACATGGCTGCGCCTGCCTTCCCAATCTTACACAGTAATGTCCTGGTGTAAAATGTTCTGTATAGGAGTTTCAGTTGGATTAGCCTATAGCTGGCCTTGATTGGTCCCTCAGCCGGGAAGCCTTGGGCATCTTGCCAGTCCTCACCATCTATTTCCACTATGTCCAACTCTCTGAGGTGTGCCAGTGTCCCCTGAGTGTTTCGAACCAGCATGCCAGACATCAGGGAGAGGAGTTTACACATGATTCGTTCGGACAACAGTCTACTCTCCCATGGAGACTCTTCTTGAGTCTCTTCATTCTTAGCAATGCTGTGTGTGAGTGCGTGGGTAACTGCCTGTATTTTAGCCATTCTGTAGATCTGGTAAGAGAACCGCACCATTAGCATCCCTTATGTCCACCAGTGTGGTTATACCTATCCCACCCCCTCCAGTTTAAAGCAAATCCTAAGAGTTCCCAAAGTATCTGGAATATCTCCCTATCTGGGTCAGGGAGTCATCTGTACGAGTCAGGTAAAAAAGTGAGTCGTCTGCATACAATCACATTTGCTATTCCCCCCTCCAGCTCCAGCCAGATTCTGGCATGGACTCTCACTAGCGCTGCCAAAGGTTTCATCTCTAGGGCGAATAACATCGTCAAGAGAGGGCAGCCCTGTCGCGTGCCCCCCGCCGATGCAGAACTCCTCCAAGAGGCAGCCGTTAACCTATGTCCTGGCTGAGGGTACCACATATAGTAGTTTAAACCATTTGATGTAACGTGGTCCTCCATTCTTTCGAGGAGCAAGAACAGGAATGGCCATTCCACTGCACTGAGCTTGCGTTGAGATCCATGTAGAGTTTTGGATGGATTCCATGATTACACCTTTAAGCAGAGTCTGTTGCATGCTCCAGTCATGATTCTATTATAGTGTACTCTTCAATACAGCAACAGTAACTGGGGCTTGTGGTCGATCATAGAGGATCTTACTCTATGCTGGCGCCATTTCACCTTTCTCCCTGCCGAGCAGGAATGTAGACAGTCTATTTTGTACACTGTGCATAGACTAATAAGAGTTTTCCATATCATGAGGGTTCAGGGAATTCCACTCACCATGTAGAGATAGGTTCTCAACATAGATCTCTGGGCAGGCGAATTTTTATTGGACAAAGGGAAATGCATCAAGGTGAAGGACAAGTAGACAGACTGGGCAAAAATGCAGTTGAAGTCAACTCCATCCTCCCTCCACAAGGAGAATGCATGCTTATGCTGGTGGCAAGCCCTGGTAGCACGTTCACACCTCTCAAGAAGCGATTCAGCTCTTGGATGACCGTAGAAAGCTCATGCAAATGGGCTTCTAGAGCCTTTAGGCAGGTAAAAGGTGATGTTTTAAAAAGTACTTTTTCCAAATATATATATAGTACAAATCAGACTTTGCCAAAGAGTTGGACCAGATACATTAAAATCCGAGAATGAACTCTTTAGCTGGTTTCTAAGTGGAGGTAAAATTATTTAATTGTAATATTATATTGCAATGCTTTCCCATGGATCTGTAACCCTGCTACAGTAAACATTGCTTTTGAGGCCTTGTCACTGCAATGACATGTTTTACATTAAACCCTTGCATGTCCTACTTTTCAGTACCATGCACCCTTCCTTATTGGGCATTAAGGCCTACTTAGGCATGACTTACTAATATTTAAAAGGATGGGTTAGGCCAGTCACAGGAGGTTATTTTGAAATGTTCAAATTGCAGTTTTAAAAACTGCATAAACAGGTTAAAGTAGTAGGCCTGCAGTCATGTTTTGCACTGCCACTCTAGTGGTCTCACAATGTGTGCTGAAGTAACTTGCAGGCCTTGGGCACACTTTGTACCATATACTAGAGACTTAAGGGTACGTTAACTATGCCACGTGTTTTAGATGCAGAGCACATACATGGAGCACTGGATAGCAGTCCAAAACCCAGAAATATTTTCTAGAAAAAGTGGGAGTGACCATGCAAAAATGGGCATTTTCCTACAGTGCTTATTCCTGGTTAGTAATTCTTCAGGTTCAGCCATGTGTAACAGAATATCATCTGCATACAACAAGATCTGTTTGTCCCTCCCTGTGTTCACTGTCCTCCTGAAATTGAGCATAACACAATATCCATTCTGCTAATGGTTCTGTTGTCGATGTGAATACGATGGGATGCTGTATCCCCCACGAGATGGGAAAGGTTTTGAAATGAGTCCCAATAACCCTCACCTTGCCCATCAGTCTATTATACCACAATCTAGTCTGAGATGAGGTTGGGTCCAAATTCCACTTTCTTCAGGATTCATAGGTGGCCATTCTATTGAGTCAAATGATTTATTGGCTTATAATGATTCAAATTGTGATTGGTTCTTTCACCTTAGTAGCAGAAGCTATCTTATTGTAAATAGTAGGTTCAGATTGAGTCAGGTGACTCCTTAGGGCATAATTCCTAAATGTTCAGGGTGTATCAGTTTGGTTAATAGTGGTATCAACTTGTTGGCTACAATTTTGACCAGTATTTTTGTTTCCCCTTATCATAGAAATGGGTCAGTAAGATGCACAAGCATCTTACTGATGCACTTCCCTTTTTTATACATCAGGGTTGACATCGTAGTTCTGCAAGACATCGATAGACCTAACTCCTTGTGTGATAGTAAGAGCATGTTAGGCTGTTAGGTCCTGGCGTTTTGTTAGATTGTAGCTGGCTATGCCCTGCTTGACCTCTTAAGTGGTTCACTTCTCCTTGAGTGCCAGCATGCTCTTGGTCTAGAAGACTGTGTTTGCTGGGGGGACCATTGTCATTAAGTTAATTTAGTTTTTCTCATGGCGAGTCTTAAGTTATTGGGTATCTGGGCCCCTCTACCTCGATATGTGCATTCAGGCAACTGTAGCAGCTCCAGTGGTGCTCTTGCACACTAATCAAGTCACTGTTTAGGACTGGGGTGTAATGAAGGCAGAAGTGCAGTCCATTAAATGGGTATGTGATTTTGCCAGTGAGAATGCGCTCTCCTGTTTTTTTCTGCTTATGCACCATCACGTGACGAGTTAAGCTTGTTTTTCAAGCCCAAGTAATTGTGATGCCTTTAATGCTGAATATAGCATCCAATGTGTTAGTCTTATATCAGGGCAAATCGGGTGTGCCTGCTTTCCATTTCCACTCAAACCATTCAGTGTGTGTCCAATGGGGCATCCAGTGATATGTACCCACTTCACATCTCAGTTCACAGGGTAAAGGCATTGACACCACCTTCAGCCATCTAGCTGCTGGGGGAGGGCTTGGTCTGTGCCCTGGACCGTGATATTGTCTTAATTCCTCTGCACTCTGCTGCTGATCTTGCCACCACTGCTGACCTTGGCCTACACCCAACAGTATGCCGCTGATATCGCGGCAGGGTCAGTGCCACCTTAGCGACAACAGTGCTTCACTCCACAGTCAGTCTGCTTATTACCATTGTGCAGCTCCTCCATGTGGGACTGGCAAACAGTCTGCTTCTTCCATGACTTAGCCGAGTCTCCCCACTCTCCAGCCGCTAAGTTGCTATATGAAGGGGGGGCCCTAGAAAGCCCGGCAGCAAAATGGCCTCTCTCACGCGAGACACTGCCAACTGAAGCCATCAATCACCCAATTATCCGTTAAAAAACCAGGACATTGGAACCTGCAACACCCGATACTGAATCCTGCTGTGTTGGAAAACTGGTACATCCCTGAGCTTTACCCAGGAGGACCCTGGCTAAGGACGGCTGTCATTTGTCCGCACGGCTGAGGGAAGGGCTTGAGTCGGGGAGCAGGCTCCAGGCTGCCGTGCAGACCAGAATTTATGCTGGTGGACCCCTCCTCCTCACTTCTCTCCCCTCCTCACTTTCCCCCCTGGAGCGGCCCACTTCGGCTATGCAGGAGCAGCGCTGAGAGCAGACTGAGCTTAGGATGGCTGAGCAAATTTGGAGGCGACTGGGTATCAACCTGCCCTACCCCCTGCTTACCTGCCCAGGGGTGTTGTCGGCTTGTGGACCGCCTGCGGGTGTGCTGTTGCCAGGAGTCACTGGGTGAGCTCCAGTGGATCGCGACTGCCCAGTAGCGAGGTGGCCGCTTGTGCCGGAGCCGTCTGTGACCGAACGGGCCCTCTGTGGTTGGGGGGGATACATTCAGGTGGGTCGTGTGCGGCTGGGCCTTGGTGCGTTGCTGTCTGCCTATGCCTAGATCTCCCCTAGCGTGAGCACGCGGGCTGCCGCACAGCTCCCCGCGGCGGCCTGCAACTTCGGCCCTGTGCTTTGGAAGGGGAGAGGCCCTGACACTTCTGTGATGACCTCATTGGGCCATAAGGCAGTTCTCTAGTGACAACGCTGGTGTGACCACCTGGATTGCTTGTCGCAGGCACTGACTTCTATCGGCCCTGTGAGATACTGTCATTAGTGGTTCTCATCCTGGGGATACTCATCAATAGTCAGAATCTATGAATAATCCCCGCCCATTTGCGGGATCCCGGAGCATAAAGAAAATACATATATATATATATATATATATATATATATATATATATATATACACCTATATATGCATATGTGAAAACATATATAAATGGCTTTTTTCACTAACGCAACGCGTCATGTGATCAAGTCGTTGTTGACTGGATGTTTTGAAGAATATATATATCAAGGCCGGGGTAACCTGGTCGAAACGCGTCATGTTGGAAGAAAATAAATTTGCACTTTAAAATATATATATGGAAGGGCGATGAAGAGAGTGCTAGAATGTTTATTTCAGATCTGAATATGAATTCAGTTAACCTAAAATTCACCTCGAACATCAGTAGGGATCATGTAGACTTTCTAGACGTTAAAGTTTTCTCTAAGAATAACAAACTTTCTACGACCCTTCATAGAAAAGCAACAGCAGGGAACTCTACCATACATATGAGTAGCGCCCATCCACGTCATGTCATCGATAATATACTTTATGGCGAACTACTTCGCCTCAAACGAATCTGCAGCAGCGAGGAGGAATTTAGCAAATGCTCTTCTGAAGCAGTTGCCAGATTCAAAGCCAGAGGCTACAATGGTAAAATACTAAAGAAGGCAATCGATAAAACTAAGCAAAGAACGAGAGAATCACTGTTCTTACCTAAATCTCCTGTAAATACGTCAGAAACTGAGGCCTCTAGTTGTAACATCAGGTTCATTACGGCGTTCAGTTGCCAAGACAGAAATATTAGAGCAATACTGACCAAAAGCTGGCCCATACTTATGACAGATAATGTTTTGTCATCTCAACTCCCCAACAATCCCATTGTTACATTTCGAAGAGGTCCCTCCATGAGAACTTTGGTGTCCAAACCTTTCCCTGAATTGCCGGCAAGCACTTCTTGGTTCAAACCCCGGATTGGGTTCTTTAAGTGTTCAAGTTGCAGAGCTTGCAAGTTTGGGATAAACACCACCCATTACAGTACTCCATTCAGTACGGTTCCGTTGTCTATCAAAGGCAATTATAACTGTAAAACGGAATATGCTGTATATGTTCTGGGGTGTACCAGTGGTCTGAGATATGTTGGCAGCACCAGGCTACAGGTGCACGCCAGGATATTGCAGCATATTCGTGCAATTGTCAACAATGACAGTTCCTACCCTGTCGCGAGACACTTTAAAAGTACACATAATAATAACTTACAGTGTCTGACATATTTTGTACTTACTTCTGTACCAAAACCTAGAAGGGGAGGTGACAGGGACAAATTGCTTAGACAACTTGAATCCAGGATGATACTGGAGTTGGACAGTAAGGTCCCCAATGGACTTAATACTACGGAGGACCTTTACCATTTTCTATAGGGCTCTATGGAAGATGGGGGGATGGCGTTATCTGAGAAGTAATCTAGAGCAGATTCATTGTACATATTATTCCCTGTTTTTTGAGCCTCTCTTACCCACAGTATCTGTATTCTGTGACATTATGTATTTTCATGAATTATCACAATTATCTTGTTCTTTTAGAAAAACCATATATTTGTTTCTTTTTCACAAAGGGATAATATAGTATTGGTTTATTAAATCCAGCTATACAGGTATTTTTGACTTTCCTATGGTATACCTTGTGTGTTTCCCATATTTGGTAGGATTGCCACTATTTCTATTCAATTATTATATCATAGGGTTGTTCAGGCTTTATAGTAACATGGGGCTGCCATCGAATATAGATGTCCCCAAGAGTTATAATCAATTGATTATCAATTTTCAATTTGTCCAACACTTGATCACATAAGATTTACATTGTATGAATTAACCTGTTTACATTGCGATATTTTGCACATTCCACTTATGGAAGTAATAGTTCACAGGAATTATTGTATTTATACTGCTATGCGATAGTTTGCACATTTATTTTTTGCTGCTATACATTCATACTGTGTATGTTTTTTGACTTATCAAGGGTGGTCTACATGAAGTCCGTTTTTACCCGGAGTCATTTTAGGCATTTATGCAGTTATATACATTACTTGTTGAAAAGTATATAATAAGAAACAAATGCGTTTGAATAGTGGTACTAAATTATATATGTATTTATATGATTTTTCTATAGGTATATGGGATTACTCTTTTCATATGGTATTATGTTCACTTTCATAGTGTCTTTTATGTTTATTAGTCACATGGTGTACCTCACAGCATATAAGAATAAGGCATTTGTATTTGAATTTATTGTGATCAAGGGCATCCGCCCGAAACGCGTCATACTGCCGTTTGCCGTTCTGAAACTGGTGCAATAAAACATCTTGCCTTATTTTTGGACTCGCTGGTCTTTGTTCGCCACTGGTTGGAGGTTCAAGATCGTGTGTTTGGATCTATATTACCTACTGGCGATAGCCAGTAGGTATATATAGTTAGGATTGTTTTCCATAGGGAAATCGCAACATTCTATTGGGAATAACTTTGGCGCCGATTGAGGAATCTTCCTGAAATTTTCCTTAACTTTGCCTCGCGGCGCTCCGCTCATTCCCTGAAAGTGTGGGGCGGATTCGTCAAGTGGGGGTCGAGATAAAAGAGGGGTCCCAAAACGTGTTTTCCCCATGTTAATTTCCATAGGGCGGTTGGACTCACTTTTAGCCCGAACGGCTGAATGGTTTTCCACCAAACTTGGCAAAATTGTAGGGACTGGTAGCCCGATGTGCCTTTGCTATGTCGCAAGATAGGTGCTCCAGTGGTTTTTATGAAAATTAACTTTGAAAAAATATATATTGGGCTACATTGGGCTATATATATGTTAGAGCCCAAATGTAGCCCAATGTAGCCCAATGTAGCCCAAGGATGGCCACCAGAGACAAAAAAAACAAATGTAGCCCAAATATCAGCCAGATGTAGCCCAACTGTAGCCCAGTGACAGAATGTCCCAGAGTGTTCTAAAGAACAACTAGAGCGCTAACAGTCTTACTTATGACAAAAGTATGGCACACCTGAAGTCATCTTGATTGGAATAAAGTGTTAACACTTAAAACATTTAATTTGCAAAGGAACAAAATGAGGGGGTTCATTTTGCCATAGAAATTATGATTAGTGCTGAAGAAAGAAAAAGTAGGGCACATTTTGAGTGACTTCTCAAATCCTCTTATATTTCATTAAAAAAATTCTGATATGCAGTCTCCCAAGATGGCCACCAGAGACAAAAGAGCCCAAATGTAGCCCAAATATCAGCCAGATGTAGCCCAAGTATAGCCCAATGACAGAATGTCCCAGAGTGTTCTAAAGAACAACTAGAACGCTAACAGTCTTACTTATGACAAAAGTATGGCACACCTGAAGTCATCTTGATTGGAATAAAGTGGTAACACTTAATACATTTAATTTGAAAAGGAACAAAATGAGGGGTTTCATTTTGCCATCGAGATTTTATATATATATATATTAACTGAAAAAACCATAGGTTACACACCAGTTATAGTTAGCTGGAAATTTTACTCGCATAAAACCATTGAAATTCCCACGTTATAGTTAGTTGGACTCACTATAACTTGCATGTCTGCAATGCACGGATGATGACGTCACATATTACATCACTCATGCATATATTTAAATATTTAAACATTACTCGCTAATGTATGTATTCACTAAGATACACTTAATAAGCCAGTTAACCAATCAATTTTTTTTTTTTAAACACTGAAAAAACCATAGGTTTCAGGCCTTATATAGTTAGGAATTAGCATTTAAAAAACCTTTGAAATTCACTGAAAAAACCATAGGTTTCAGGCCTTATATAGTTAGGAATCAGCATTTAAAAAACTCATGGTCATGGTCAGTGATGTCACTGACCATGTCATGAATGATCTAATATGTGACATCATCAACAGTGGATTGCGGGTGCGCGAAATATAGTTAGTACAACTAACTATATAGGAGCAATTTAATTGGTTTTGTATGAGTAAAATGTCCAGCTAACTATAACACCACTAAAACTTATAGTTTTTTGAGTGAATTTCAAAGGTTTTTTAAAAACTAATTCCTAACTATATAACTCCTGAAACCTATGGTTTTTTCAGTGAATTTCAAAGGTTTTTTTAAATGCTAATTCCTAACTATATAAGGCCTGAAGCCTATGGTTTTTTCAGTGAATATATATATATACACAATGGCCAAAATGCTGACAATGACATAGATTTGTATGGAATTCCTATACTCTTCCCAACCCCTAAGGAGGAAAGGGAGCAGTAAACATTTGTCATACAACAATGCTTTATTGCCATAGAGAACCCTGTAATTGCAGGCATTTGCGAGTAGAGTGTAAAGAAAACTGACACCTTGCCTTTAAGGCATTAGAGTAGGGGTACCGTGCCCTTAAGGCCCTGCAGGCGACCCCCTGTTCCCATGATGCACCACAGGTGGCAGTTAAGTAAGTTCTTTTTTCCGGCTCCTTCTGAGAGGATCCTGGAGCTTGAGCTCTTCAGTTTTTTTACTTAAACTGAATTTTGAAGAGAATTTTTAGAAAATTCAACGTTTTGTAGTTCCTAAAGGGTTCTGCTACTGTTTTTGTGGACTTCCACTGATTTTTTTCCAGTCAGAATGCCAGCTTTATTTAGGAAGTGTCCTTCCTGTGACAAGAAAACGGCACTGGCAGACCACACTCGGTGTGTATTGTGTGTCTTCCATCTACACACAATCCTGACCAGTGCTACCATTGTCAGAAGTTCTCCAGAAGAACCTTGCGCGACAGAGAACGGATAAAACTCCATGCTCTGCTGGAAAAGGACAAGAGTCATCAGGTGGGTGGCCATGGAGGCCCCATGACATCGTCTTATTTATTTATTTATTTATTTTTTAAACTTGTAAGGCGCAGCAGCTACCCAAAAAGGGTTTCCCGGCGCGAGACACAGCACAGAAGGATGGCATGGGGTTCGCAGGGTCGTGCTTGTTATTGCTCGAACAACCAGGTTTTGATGTTTTTTCTGAACCTAGCGTAGTTTTCCTCTTTGCGAATATAGGGAGTGAGTGCGTTCCAGAGAGTAGGTCCTGGGTATGAAAAGGATCTGCCTCCCATTCTTGAGAGTTTGAACCTAGGCACACAAAAGTTGGCTGCTGATTGTGACCCTAGGTTGCGTTTGGGAGTGTAAGGATGGGCTAGTGCTAGTAGATATTTTGGTGCAGTGCCCGCTTTTATCCTGAACATATAGCTCAGGGCTTTAAATCTAATCCGGTTTTCTACCCTGAGCCAATGCAGGTCACTTAAGTGATTCGAGACCCTGGCGGTTTTAGGAATTCTACACAGCAGCCTGGCAACTGAGTTCTTGACAAGCTGCTGCCGCCGTACTACAGCTTTATTAGAGCCCAGGTACAGGATGTTACCGTAGTCAAGCCGAGATGTAATCAGGGCATTGACTACGGTTTTTTGGGTGGAGATGGGCAGCATCCAGAGGATTTTCTTAAGCCACTTCATGATGGTGAAACATAGGCCAACGACTTTGCTGGCCTGTTGTTTCATGGAGAGGGAGCTATCCACGATGACCCCCAGGTTGCGTACCTGGGTGGCTGGTACTGGGAGGTTTCCCATCTGGGAAGGCCAGTGGGAGGGGTTCCACAGGTCCTGTTGTTTCCCCAGAAGGAGAAACTCCGTTTTTTCTCCGTTAAGTTTCTGCTGGTTTCTAGTCATCCAGCTGAAAATGTTGTGGAGACCTATTTTGAGGGGAGACAGGGATGATGGGCTGGATTCAGACAGAGAGAAGATGATCTGTGAGTCATCAGCGTAGGTCCTGAGGGCGAGTCCTGATCTGTCCGCCAGGTCGGCCAGAGGTCTAAGATATAGATTAAAGAACAGTGGGCTCAGAATAGAGCCCTGGGGCACTCCGTGTGGGGCACTGAACACTCCGGAACATGCTGAAGAAGATGTAATTTGGAACGTCCGTTGATTCAGAAAAGACCTGATCCACTCAAGTGCCACCCCACAGATTCCATTTTTTCTTAACGTGGTTAGTTACTTTTCGTGCGATATGGTGTCAAAGGCTGCACTCAAGTCTAATAGAATGAGGGCAACCGTTTGACCGTCGTCAAGGAGTTTCCGGATGTTTTCGGTGACTCCCAACAGAGCAGTTTCTGTGGAGAAACCGGCTCGAAATCGTGATTGAGACGGATGGAGGAGAATTTTCTTCAGTGAACTGGGTTAAGACCGAGTGGACATGTCTTTCCAGTAATTTCGAAAAGGCAGGGAGCAGAGATATAGGTCTATAGTTTGGCAATATTTCGGGGTTTGCTGTGGGCTTCTTCAGCAGTGGGCTTATCATGGCATGTTTCCAAAGTGCGGGAACTGTAAAAAAATTCAAAGGAGGAATTTAACATGTCGACAATGATTTCAAGAGAAAAGGCATCCAGTTGTTTTAGTACATTGATGGGAATAGGGTCACGAGGGGAGCCAGATTTAATGGTCTTGAGAATGGCCTTCAGTGTGTCTATCGTAATGGGAGGCCAGTATTCTAGGGTATTCTTAACTGCGGGGACATACTCCGTATCTGCCTGCGAGGTAGTATCATTTATATTGCTATTGATATGATTAATTAGTTTACCAATTTTGTCGGTGATAAATTCAGCAAGATCCTGTCATTGTCGTTCATTTAGCGAACGGGCAGTTGCTGTGGTTTGCGCACCTGCTAATTCCTTAACCGTGTTGAACAGAGTTTTAGGTCTGTTTGTTGCTTCCATAATGGTGTTGGATACATACAGGGCTCGAGCTTTCGTGCAAGCTGTATGGTATATGTTTCTGGCGTTTTGATATCTCACCTTTTTGTCAGGTGCATAGTCTTACCGCCACTGTCTCTCTAATGCCTTGCATTTCGTTTTTTCAGTTTTTAATGAGTCATTGTACCAAGGGGCTGTGGGGCGGTGGCTATTTCCCTTTGTGTGAGGGGTGGGTAGGCAGGAGTCAGCGGCGTCACTGAGCCACTGTTGTGTTGCTTTTGCCAAGTCTTCCATGTTTTGGCCTTTTTTGGGGGGGTTTTCCGCAGAGTACCTTATTGAATTGTACAATGTCAAGTGTTCTCCAGTTTTTCCTTGACGTGGCTGGAAAAACAGGCTGCACGGAAGTAAGGGTTGGTAGTTTAAGACTAAATTTTATTAAGTAGACGGTCTGACCAACATTTGGGGGTGGTATCGTGCCATACCAATTCGGTAAGATTAGTAATTATAGGGTCGAGTAGGTGTCCCGCCTTATGAGTGGGTCCGGAATTTAGTAGTCTAATGTTTAAAGCTGTCAGGTCTTCTAACAAAGCAAGAAAGCAAACAAGGGCAAAAGCGGCGACGCTCCCCTTCTCCTGATCCCAGGAAGAGAAAGGGGAGAAGAGATTCACTGTCTGTCGCAGTCGCTGTCAAAGAGGCCCAGACACTCTTCAGAAACACCATCTCGATGTCGAGAGTCTCCGCCGCATCCAAGTAAGTTGGCGTCGAGGCACCACACTTCGTGCTCGAAGTCTGTGGCTGCTGAGAAGAACAAATCTCCGTCGATGTCGAGGCTTCCGTCGATGTCGAGACACTCTCCGCCACCCTCAAAAGGGGTCAACGTCGAGAGTAATGACGGCTGACATATCACCGCCGGCTGGCGTGCCGCCGTCGAGAGAGTCGTCTAGGAGATAGTCGTCGATACGGCGCCAGAGAGAGTCGCCGTCAACATGACGTAGTGAGAGATCGCCGTCGACACATCGTCAGGGCAAATCGCCGTCGACTCGCCGTCATACCAGATCGACGTCGAGATCACCAACTCGACGCCAAAGGTCGCCGTCGAGGTCACCTCATCGTCGTGGACGATCGACGTCGAGACCATTGTGACCCCACTCAACACCGATGGTGACTCAGACATCATAGCACTCGACGTCGAGAGAAGAGGTCACAGGGATTGCGGAGTCCCCGAGACAGTCAGATCCTGGGTCCAGAGCATCGTCAGGAGACCGGTCATCGTCCCCAGGACTGTACATTGTGGAGCTCTTGCCAGAAGTATCCCCCAAACCTATGAAGGGGGAATCCCACAGTTTGTCTCCTCGTCGTCCGCAAGATGCAGTATCTGGTGGTCGCAGTAGTCCGGACTCTGATTACTCCCGCACGTACTCACCATCTGGTCCAAGGACGAGCACTCCGGCTAGACCTTCGAAATCTCCCCCTAGGAGACCAAGATCACCTTCCAGACCAAGGGTACCTTCCAGGCCAAGATCGCCTTCCAGACGTCGGTCTAGGTCCATGGGTCGTCCCAGTCATCATAACTTGTCCTATAAGAGAAGGCGCACAAGATCACCTATATGGTCTTCGTCTACAAGGTCTACGGTCCGGGACTACTCTCCGACCTCCTCCTCCACTCCACCATCACCGGTGTCACCCATAGATGACATTCCGACATTTACGGATGTTCTGGGAAGGGGTGCTAAGAAACTCAACATCTCTTTGCATACCCCGGTGGTCGCCACGTCTGTCATCTTTGATACCCTGCATCACCGGACAGCTCCTAGACCGCTGTTACCACTGGTGCCTGGATTCCTGGAACCAGCTATGACCACCTTTCTCACTCCTGCGACGGTGGGTTCTGTACCATCCAGAATCGCCAAAAAATACAAGGCTCCAGCAGAGGACCCCTTGTTCCTCAGGGCGGACCCACCAGCTAATTCGGTCATTGTGGCGGCAGCCATGAAATCTCATACTTCGTCCATCTCATCCTCGGTGCCTCCTGAGAAGGTTAGCAAACAAATGGACTCGTATGGGAGGAAGATGTGCAACACTTCTGCGTCATACATGAAGGTTGCCAGTGCCTCTGCCCTTCTCGGGAGATATGATAGATCTCTTTGGGACTCTCTCACACGTTTCACCGAGTAGCTTCCCAAGGAAGACCGGCAGGATTTCACCGAAATCCTACAGGAAGGAGGGCTTGTGGTAAATCAAGTAATAAGTGCTGCAGCGGATGCTTCCGATCTCGCCACTCATGGATACTCACATGGAGTCTGCTCACGACGCTCGGCTTGGCTGCGCCTCACAGGCCTCAAGCCTGATGCTCAGAAGAAAATGCTGAATCTTCCTTTAAATGGTTCATCTTTGTTTGGGGCTCACGCTGATGACCAGATGGCTAAGATGAAGGCTGAGCTGGACACTGTCAAGGCTGTGGGTCTTGAGAAATGCAAGGAGTTTAAAAAGCGCTTCCGTCAGGGCGACAAGCGTTCGTACCAACAGAGGGTTCAAACCCCTCAGTGGTCCGGTAGAGGTAGAGGCAATAACAACAAGCAGCAGTCCACCTCCATGCAGCCTCCCAAACCCTGAGTTGTTGCTTCCTCCTCAACCGTTCGCCACTCCGGTGGGAGGGAGTGTAGCGTGTCACCTGGAAGAGTGGAAAACTATAACAAAGGATAAATGGGTGCTGAGTATTGTGCAGCATGGTTACTTGCAGAGATTCAAGTCTCCCCCTCCGCAAGTGCCCCCACAACTCAAGCGCCTCCCTCATATTCAGACTCAACTGAACGAAGTCTCTCTCCTTCTCACAAAAAAGGCCATAGAGGAGATCCCTCCCATCCAAAGAAAGCAGGGAGTATACTCCCGCGACTTCCTAGTCCAAAATCGAGGAGTAGCCAAAGAGTACAGACCTATCCTCATCTTACGCCTGCTGAACAGGTTTATCAGAAAAGAAAAATGATGTATGCTAGCCCAGCACCAAATCTTTCCGCACCTTCACCAGGGAAACTGGATGTGAGCCATCGACCTGCAGGACGCTTACTTTCATATACCTCTCTCAGTAAAGCATAGAAAATTTCTCAGGTTTCAGATAGACCGTCACCGCTACCAGTATTGAGTGCTACCGTTCAGCCTCAAATCCGCCCCTCGGACATTCTCCAAGTGCATGATGGTGGTTGCTGCCTTCCTCCGCAGGCGGAAGATCTTAGTCAATCCCTACCTAGACGACTGGCTCCTAAAAAGCTCCACCCCTGTTTTGCTGCAGAGTCATCTCTCGTTCTGCCTGAAACTGATGCATTCTTTGGGGTTGCAGGTCAACTACAAAAAGTAAGTACTTAATCCCACCCAACGAATTCACTATCTGGGCGCCTCCCTGGACACTGCAGAGGCAACCGTGTGTCCTTCTAAGGAGAGGTTATCATCAATGCTTCTGAAGTGCAGCATCTTGCTAGACACCCAAAGCCCTACAGCCAGACAAGTGTCGTCACTACTGGGAGCGATGGCCTCATGCATCTACATTGTGCCGAATGCACGACTTCACATGAGACCTCTACAGTAGGCACTCGAGGACCAATGGTCTCAGAGATCAGGCCTCTGGGAAGATCAAGTCTCTCTCCACCAAAGTGCCAGAGACTCCATCAGATGGTGGATGAAACGCTCTCATCTACTGCAAGGAGTCCCGTTTCACCAGTCACCTCCATCACAAACAGTGGTCAAAGATGCCTCAATGCTTGGCTGGGGTGCTCACATGGACCAGCTTCAGGTACAAGGTCTCTGGTCCGAAGTAGAAAGAAGCTACCATATCAACTTCTTGGAGCTTCGGGCTGTCCATCTGGCGATCAAGTCCCTCAACCCTTCACTGCACACTAACCACATCCAAGTTCAGACAGACAACACAACAACAATGTTCTATCTGAACAAACAAGGAGTCACCAGGTCACGAGTTCTGTCTCTGGAAGCTCAATCCATTTGGCGCTGGCTTCTGGCGATTGGTCTCTCCATCGTGGCAGTTCACCTCCCAGGTAACCTGAATGTTCAGGCGGACGGCCTAAGCAGAGACTTCGTAGAAGCGCACGACTGGGTGCTCAACAAAGACGTAACACAAGAGGTATTTTGGCAATGGGGAGTACCAGACATAGATCTGTTCGCAGACGCGGCAAACGCAAAATGCCCCGTCTTTGCGTCCAGGTTCCCCCAGCAGGTCTCAGACATTGCTGTAAGCTTTTCCTCCCCTGCCTCTGATCCCGGCGGTGATGCAGAAATTCTACAGAACCAACACCAGAATGATCCTGATAGCGCCGGAGTGGCCGAGCCTGTGGTGGTACCCGATCTCCTCCAGCTGTCGGAGGTTCCTCACCGGAGACTGCCCTGCCGCCCAGACTTGCTGACCAAGGACGGGGGGAGGGTGTTTCACCCCAACCTTCCTTCCCTTCGATTGACGGCATGGCTCCTGAGGTCATCCAATATGGCCACCTAGACCTTTCATCTGACTGCATGAACATTCTTAAAGAGGCAAAGAGGCCCTCTACTAGAAAGTCTTATGCTTTCAAGTGTAAGAGATTTTACATTTGGTGTATGCACAATTCTCTTGATCCAATCCAGGGTCAGGAGAAGGTTATCCTCCCATACTTATTGCATTTGGCAAAGTCAAGCTTGAAGTACCCCTCCATCAAGGTTCACTTAGCGGCAATAACAGCTTATAGGAAGTCTCCTTCTCAGACCTGTTTCTTCCTTATGCATGTGGTCAAAGATTTCTTAGAAGGCCTTAAGAAAGTGTTTCCACCAGTGAAGGTTCCTTCTCCGCCCTGGGAGCTTAACATCGTGCTTACCAAATTGATGGGTGCTCCTTTTGAGCCTATCCATAAGGCGTCTTTGCAGCACTTGACCTGGAAAGCTGCCTTTTTGGTAGCTATCACCTCAGCCCGCAGGGTGAGCGAGATACAGGCCCTATGTTGCAAGGAACCGTACACAGTGTTTCATGCCAATAGAGTGGTGTTGAGAACACATCCAGGCTTCACCCCCAAAGGTGGTCTCGGATTTCCATATCAATCAGACCATCACTCTGCCGACTTTCTTCCCTCAACCAACTACTCCCCCGGAGAGGTCTGACCTCCGGAGGGTTTTGAAATTTTACCTGGCTAAAACGCTTCCACTTAGAAAGTCAGACCGGCTTTTTGTTAATTATGTGACCACTAATACCGGTCTGTCGGCTTCAAAAAGGTCTGTCTCAAGAAGGATCGTCTCCTGTATAGCTTTGTCTTACCAATTAGCTAACAAAGTTTTGCAGGGCTAACCTCATGCACATTCCACTAGAGGGAAAGCTTCTACTACAGCTCTCCTTCGCAACATTCCATTATCTGAGATTTGTAAGGCGGCTACGTGGCGTTTAGTGCATACCTTTACACACCATTACTGCCTGGATTCAGATGCACAGGCCGATGCTCATGTAGGGCAGGCCTCTCTAAGGAATTTGTTTGCATAACTAGATGATGTGATTCATGTTTTTTGCTGTATACTTGATTGCTCGTCCACGAGACTTAGGGTATGGGCTTGCTAATCTATTCATAAATTATGACTATTGATGAGTATCCCCTGGATGAGAAGGATTAGTTACTTACCTGTAATCCTAGTTCTCATCCAGGGGTATACTCATCAAAGTCATTAGCTCCCACCCACCTCCCCGGACAAGCATTACTACATTGTTTGATGTTTATGGATTTACTCAGGTGAATATACACCTTCAAAAAGAACTGACCCAAGTGCCACTTGTGGTGCATCGTGGGAGCAGGGGGTCGCCTGAAGGGCCTTAAAGTCACGGTACCTCTACTCCAATGCCTTAAAGTCAAGGTGTCAGTTTTCTTTGTTTTCTTTACACTCTACTGCAACCTACTGGCAAATGCCTGCAATTACAGGTTTCTCTATGGCAATAAAGCATTGTTGTATGACAAATGTTTACTGCTCTCTTTCTTCCTTAGGGGTTGGGAGAGTATGGGTATACCGTACAAACCTATGTAATTTTCAGCATTTTCAGCATTTTGGCCATTGTGGAAATATTTTAGGCTGCATATATATATGTTTTTCACATATATTCATATATGGGTGGGGATTATTCATAGCTTATAAATTTGATGAGTATATCCCTGGATGAGAACTAGAATTACATGTAAGTAACTAATCCATCGCTCACTGTTGTGGTCCAGACTGCTTGTGTCCCCCGGGATCTGGGTGTGGCATGGCCATATAAGCCGCACCCACTCTACTTGGAATCAGCTCCTCGTGAGTGTAACCACTGACAGAGGATAGCTTGAATTGGAGGCAGCACATGCACAGAGCGCTTTACAATATGATGGGAGGAAGAACATAAATGCAATATCAACATCCGGTAGAGAGAGAAAAAAAAAGACTGGAATGGTCGCAGAATGCGGGGCAATTACGCCCAGGAGGGTAATACAATAAGCAGGTGTACACGGGCAACGAGGGAGGGGGGCGGGGGGGGTCACAGTGTGCATTAAAGAAGAGCAGTTACAAATGGCGGGTACCATGATAGTGGGAACAATGTCAACGAGCAAGTGAGCCTATCCCTCCATAGTGTAAGCATTTGTTCATTTGGAATTGTTTAGCTTCCAATTTGAAAGCCTTTGTTGAAGAGATTCTGCGTACTTCCGGTGGAAGAGAATTCCATATCTTTGGGGCAGCGCCGGAGAAAGCTCGGTTACAAGTTCTTTTTTTTTTTTTAAGGATGAGTGGTTTGAAGAGGAAGGTATATAGTTGAGAAAGATCAGGAGTGAAATGTTGTCATGCTTGATAGGCCGAAAATGTGCCCTATGTTTAAGCTTCTCTAAGAATTTGGACAGTTCTTTGAGAGCCATCCTCTGTAGCAGTCACTGTTGAAAGAAAAACTCTAGGTTCCGATCTTCTATTTTTTCCAGCATGCCCACTGTGTTGGTGTGGTTTCATCAAGGCCTACTTTTATCACATTCAACCTTGTTTTCCAAGGACATCAGTCAGTTATTTAGGTGTTCCATTTGATGCTTTAGAGAGGACAGTTCACAAACAAGGCACGGTATGCAAAGTTTCACTTGTAGGACACAACCCAAACAGTTACCAAAGTAATAATGCATCGGGTTGACATAGACTACCATTGTGTCGATGTTAATTTCTAGGACAGTGCTAGAGTTGTAGATGGCCTAGAGAATGTTGGTTAAGTAATGTGTATCCTCTTTCGGGGCCACCATTCCAGTGGGTGGGATTGCTAGCATGCCCATGAACATAGCATAGCTGTCCCTTGTCTTTTGGACTTGTGAGATCTCTGGTTTTCAGCAATGGTATCAAAAGGCAGCAACTCATCCAGTCTAGAAATGGGCTGTAGGCTATTTGATGACCAGTGCAGTAATGTTTTACAAGGACTCTAGACGTAGAAGGGCATTGGTGTTCCAGGGTGCCATACCCACAAATTGATATAGGAATTCAACAGCAGCTTCCAGATCAGGCAAAGGATCATCGTTTTCAGAGAATGACATGGCTCCATGATATGGCGCACATATGCAATCTGTTCATTTGCCAGCAATACTTTTATGCAACAGGAGGCAACACCTATATAGGTGGCATGCTGAGTCCCTTCCCTTGAGTGTGAGAAGTTGGGGACTTACCTGCAGCGTGGGGGCATAACTCTGTCCGGGGTCTTTCTTGTGCCAGTCACCGACGAACTTGCTCCTGTCCTCATCCCTCCCGCCGCCGCAGCCCACAGCCATCAGCGGCCGCAGTGTGGAGGGGGAGGCATTACAGACCACAACTCCCAGACGCCCTAGCGGCACCGGAAGCCGCAGCACGCCATTTCCGCGCCAGGAGGCGCACAAAAAGGGTCTCAACACCCGCATCGCGGGACCGCGCGCGGGCTAAGCCCGGGCAAAGGGCGGGCCCTCTGTGGCCCTCAGAGGCACGAAGAGGCCGGGACGAGCCCCCCCACTTGGCCCCAACGAAGGTGGAGGTATTGGGTTTCCCTTTCATTAATCCTTGTCATTGAACTCTCTTTTATTGTTTTCCTCACAACATGTCTATCTGGGAGGAGTTAAATGCCTTGTGTGGTACGAATTACGCCCAGGATGTGTCTACCCCCCCTATAGTGAGTGGAGATCCTGACACGCAAAAAGACAATGAAACTGGGAAATCACCTAACGCTAAATTAACGTGCACAAGCCATTCATCATCTCCTTTCAATCCACCTTTAAATTTGCCGGTTGAGACCGTGAACATAATACCAGACTTAGTATCACCTCTTCATTTGACCTTACTGGCCCAGATAGAGCAACTTTTAGTATCTGCTTTAACACCCTTGGTCACAAAAATCGACGCCCTGGGAGACAGGCTGACCATTATCGAAAAAACAGTACTAAGGACCTACACCCCAACTGAAAATAATGCTACACCCACCTACCCCATCTACCCCAGTAAAAATGAAAAGCTTAAGCCTATGACACGTATAACAAGTACGAAAGCGCAAACTCTTGAACCTTTAATGCCGATACCCAATCCAAGAAGCCGGAGTAGTACCCTTAACTCTGTACCTGTACCTCTTAGAGTTCCCAGGATAGCACCCCGGATCAATTTACCACCGGAAGCCGCTCCTTATGTGGCTGTTCTCTCCGGGGTCCCAGCACCCAGGCAGAGTAAATTGGAAATCCACCAAGACTTGTTACACAAAACCATCTCCTGGCTACAACATAACAGACCATTGCCATCTGGACTGGATGGTGGTATCTTGAGTGTTAGGAGGGTGGGGTGGCTAGGCATGTCACCCAAAGACATTCCGGGCGACTTGATTTTAATTAAATTCAAGAGAGTGAATATTGTCCCCTACTTGCGATTTTCTCTGCCCAAAGAGGGAGATGGCCCCATTTCCATCTGGGACCTGCATGATTTCTATCCTGGCCCTCGATCCAATCTTCCCAAAACGCAATTGACATTGGACCACAATTCCTGGTGAAAGGGACTCCAAAGTATTTAGTCCCACTAATCCATCTACCCTTTCTGATTTTGCACGTACACTGTCAAATTGATTTTTAGTTGTTTCAATAGTTGGACTCTTCTATTCTGTATATGTTCCGTTGAGTCAATTATACATGTATGCATTTTTTTTTTTTTGTGCTGCTTTTATGGTTTAAACATAATGAACCGAATAAAGCTAATTTGAATTTGAGAAGTTGGCCTGGCATATGCTGCCCACTATTCTAGTGGGCACCATGCACCAGTCCAAATGACCCTTATTGATGGTAGGTTTAAAGACAACCTTATAGAAAGCTATTCTAGTGATAGCTGTGGAGAGCAGCCTTCAGGCTAAGTCTTGAAGGAATGTAAAGCAGCTTGTTTTACCAGTATATAATCTCATGAATGACCAAATGAAAGGAGATCCACACCAGGTATATATATAAAATATATGTATTTATTCTAAACACATCCCTCTAGTCTCTTTATGAGGCTATAGACAACAGTACATTCAGTAAACTTATTTAGCACACAGTAAATTAGCACAATATACGTTGAGCCCTAGGGGCGTACCAAACCATATATTAAGAAAGTGGTATAAGAACCACGACTGACATAGATACAAGGGCTAGAGCCTTTATAATCGCTGGGGCCACCAAGAACCACCCAAGGTAGTGACACAGAGGACCCACAGGGGACGCGTGCAGTGTCTAAACACAGCCGCAAATCACCATTAACTTCTATGGGGAAAGTCGCGGTTGGAATTTTAAAGATTAAGGACACTTGGAAGGGGACTTGGAGCAAACCCCTTTAGAACTAGGCAGTTCTAGAGTCAATACCCACGGGAGCACCGAAGTACTTGAGTTACCTCACCCAGGCAAGCCGGATTCATAGGTGTCTTTTTTTGTCGGGTTTTGTCGTCGTTTTCAATGGCGATCTGCTGCAAAGTGCTTCTGGCGACCAAGTCGAAAGTGTCCGGGTGGATCGGAGAGCTGAAGAACCTGAAAGCAGAGGGGTCAGAGTCTGGGTCACTAGCCAGTGACCAGGAAGGTGATGAGAAGATGCCAACCGATGTCTGGTGATATCAGGTGAAGAAGGTGAAGCTTGACTCTTCAGCCACGAGGACCAGGAGGCGTTGAGGACGGCCAGGAGCTGGATTCGCGCTGTCCCACTGTTGCAGGGATTCTGCTCCTACACAGAACTGTGCACAGAGACCCAGGACCTCAGTGAATTGTGATGGCCCAAAAAACTCACCTCAGTACCTAGAAACCCTAACCCTCCAGCATCAGTTTCACATTAGCTCTTCGACCTATAGCAAAGGAACCAATGATTAGACTACCCAGAACTTGCAACTTAGGTTATACTCCGGAATGGTGGGGAAGCAAGAACACTCTTTGGTTATTCTCTCATACCAGTCCAAAACAGGAGTAAACAAGCATTTGTAATGCAATAGGTCTCGCATTTATGAGAGTTTGAGCTATTGGCATTGTAAATGACAATGCCTTTTATTTATGTTTTGGTTTTTAAAATATATGTGGGTCCCTGCCGGCCTTTCCGCACCAAAACTCTGCAAAGAGCCCACTCACAACAGGAAGAGTGATAAGCGCCAGGGGCACCACAAAGAGAAACTAATAAATGACAATGCCTACATGAATAACCATCTCGCCTTTGGGACATTATATATATTCAGCAATGCAGCACATTAGCCTGGGGGCTGAAACATCTACTGTTGTTTAACATGGAGGGAAAGTAAGCACCAAACTGTGTGACACGCCAGGTATGGAAACACACAGAGAGAAATATTGCCTTTTAGCGGGAAATGGTATAGTCCAAGGGTTCTGCAAGGAACGCTAAAGGCTTATGAGCCACGGGCATACCCTAATTTTCTCTTAGCAGAGCACCAGCACTGGAAATCCAAGAAGAAAGGGGAGGAATGTTTGTAGAAGTTCTGAAGTCATCTCATATTGGAAACAGTGCACTTTATGAGGACAATACCAGCCCATTTTTTTACATACCACCCACCGTAGCAGTCCGGTCAGGTTGAAGGCATTGCATTAGTACATCAATACCCAGAGACCACTATATTTTAGAGAGTTTAGAGCCACCTGGTTAATCGGTCTATAAAACCTGCGGATTTACATGTGAGGATTTACTAATGAAGGTCTACTATGGTCTCAGGTGCACTGCTAAAGATGCAGACGCCTTTCAGAACATGCTTTAGGCTCAAAGACATTGGTGAAATATTTGAATTTTAAAATACAGCAATAATCAGGGTTCAGTGGTCACCTCAGACCTCTGTGCCCAGGTGCAACTGCACCTGCTGCATCACTTGGAGCTATGCCCCTGGGCGTGGCTGCCCATTATTGACGCCCATGGGGAACGTACCGCGGCATATGCGAGTAAATCAACGGCAATAAGGCACGAGGTTACCCTTGAAAACAAACTCACCACTTACAATTCCACTCGTGACCCTTTACTAGCAACCCTTTTACAATGCTGTATGGACTGAAGAGCTGAACTTTGGTTGTTCCTGTTATTTCAGTGGGTGAATTGTACCACCCTCACGGAAAGCGCCATGTCTTATCCTGGGTGACGGATGGCGCTTTGGAGCCGGACCAGAGCGGAATGGGCAGAGAATTACCTCAGCATGTGAAGGGTAGAAGTGCGTTTACTCATCTCCCCAAAAAATACATAAGGAAAGCTGTAAAAAAAACTTGGTGATTTAAGCGCGAGCCTGCTGTGGTACCAGAGAGGCAGAACAACCGGTCACCACGGAGAATCATAAGACTGCAAGTAAACAAACACCACAAATTTCCAGTCATGAAGAATTGCCCGGGCAGCCTTGAATACATGCCTCTGTCAGCAGCGCCATTAATTGGTGGAAAGGTGTTCTTCTTGTCTGAAAAATAGAGATTTGAGGAGGATTGTGCCTGGGGGAAGGATCGGTTGTTTCAAGCAACGGCTGTAAACATCTTCAACAGCCTGGATTCACAAGTGCAGCCCTTGCAGGGCTGACTCAGGCTTTTATCCTCCGAGAGCCGTCCAATCTGTAAGACTCATTGTGTAAAGAGCCTCATATAAAATTCCCCTGAAAGATCACCAGTACATACCGAATGGTGCATCAGTTACTAAAACTCGTAAATGCTAAAGGTGGGAAGGGCAGCCAGGCAGGAGAGATTATTAAAAAAAAAAATAGCACGGGCGCTGTGTTTATTAAAGAAAACAGGGTGCGCGCCTCCTGCTGTGGGCTGAGATGGCACAGTATGCGGCAGCAGAAAGCATCAATTAAAACAAACACAAGTGTTCTCCCACAATTCTGAATGGGGGTGGGTTGTAGCCTAATGCAGCCGCTGGTGATCCGGAGAGATGACACGGGATAGGGAAGGGAGGGGGTGAAGGGCCGGAGTCATTGTTGCCGACGACCACCTTTGGGCTGAGAGCCGAGATTGAAAGGGAAGGGAGGCCGGAGATGAGAGTTGTAAAAAAATAAATAAACAAAACGCTCCGGCTGGCGTGTTTATTAAAGAAGAAAAAGGGCACGTGCCTCCTGCTGTCGGCTGAGATGGCACAGTGTGCACCTTAGGAGAGGGTGTTAAGGAGGACCTGAGCATGCAACTGCACAAGAAGCACACACTTTAGTTACTTTAAGAACGGTATTTATTCGTATTGTGCGTTGTCCCCTTCCAGCCGTGTAATCTTGCTGTACTGTGTGTCAGGACCATTAAACTGCCAACTAGTTGCATGGCGAGGTGGCAGAATAGCTTTGAGGGGAATAAAATAGCTCAATAGTTAGGGTACCCAATGTAGTTAGGTTTCCTATCTGTGCCCAACAGGTAGTCCACCTGACAGGGCAAATAATGCCTTCATCCTTCACAAGCTCTCTAGCGAAACATGACACAACTGCATACTAGCAACGCGTGTAAATTAGTGCTTATTGTGTTTATGGAGTGAGCTTTATAAACATTACTACATGGGACATGATGGCAATTAGGGAGAAATAAGAGTGGGCCATGAAAACCCTCTTTTCAGGGAAGGGACAGGTAACAATCATCACACAGCATTGGTAGTGAGGGCCACGACAGTACACGAATGGGCCTGACGCCAGGAGCGCTCGTCTGCCAGAAGGAACTTCTTATATTAAAAACATTCTGTAAACTAAAGCGGCGTACTATTCTATAATACACAAATGCGTGGTTCCATTTATTTGAAATAAACATCAAAGAATACTAATATGGCTATTTAAAATGCGACAAACGTTCGGCTTTAATGTGCATAGCAGAGGTGCATTGAAAGAATTGTCTACTGAAGACGTCACTGCCTTTCATGCTATTTATGAAATGGTTTTCACCCCAGCCAGATTTAACGGGCATACTTACAGTAGCTGTAGGTAAGTGCACTTCTAATGCTCAAACACCAATTTTTAGCAGATGATTCCGAGATAAAGTTCAGAATAATGTTTCACTCTAAAGACATAGTTGTTTTCAACTATCTTCTAATAGCTGTGCAAGTATCATTGGTGCATTTTGTCAAGTAAAACGAATTGCATATCTCAGGATGTATTTCATACTGAGTTCCATTAGTTTGAAAGCGAGGGAGGCCAAAGTAGCAGCGCTGTCACTTCTTGTGCAATGTGACATGACTGAGTTTTAGGGGACACGCAAGTACTCCGAGTCCAAATGAAAGGGTCATGGCAGTGCGTATCCACGCAGTCACTATGTAGCACGGGCCCCCTCCAGGAGCGCCTCCTTGGCTGACATACCTACCTGACTGATGAAACCAGAAATGCCAGCCACCCTTCTTTCAAGCAATTAAACCAGTGCATGTGAAGGGTCATAAAACTGAAAGGGTCCTTGAAGCTGAAACTCCATTTCATTACATACCAGTTCAAACAGAACAAGGCATAGGAAGGCGAAAGACGTGGCTCATTCAAGAAGCGCGGCCACGCTAATTAACAAGTATCATCCGATCTGCACTCAAGTGGCGCCCCAGAACCTAGAGAAGACCTAACAAGAAATTGTCGGATGGGAAATGGTGATCACTTTCGTGGCCGCTTTGATGTTCTCAGTGGCCGCACAGCTCACTGAGAACATCAAAGCGGCTGCGAAAGTGATCACGCAGGCTGACAAATGGTGCGCGCGCCCGGCGCACATGCACTGTACCCGATCCGCCTGCAGCCTTTGGGAGCACTTTCAGAAGCCCCACTAAATATCTTGCAAAGCATCGCTTACGCGATAGCTAGGAGAGACCTAAAAAGAGACACAGGAAAGGTTAAAATATTTATTTTAACAACGCGCTCTAAGATGCAGTATCTTTGCTAACATAAGCAGACATATGATTAGAAATAATATGATCAGCATTGTTACAATTCCATAAAACACATAAGGAGAAATCATATTACTATGATGGTGAAAACAGGTCTTATAGCGCCTAGTATATCACCCTCTCTAGCTAAGAACTATGTTTAATAAAATATAGAAGGTCTCTTAGGCTTGTGTGGGGAACCCCATACCTCTAAGATCAGCAGGAGTAAATCACAAGTGCCTGAAATCATGCCTACAGTGCAATATTAAAGGCACCAGAATCTCCGTTGGCTTGCAGCTGCATGTATGTTATGTCTAAAACGTGAGCCGATCAGCCCGAACATCAGCTACCTTGTTATGATAACCTTGGAGGCTTTAGCACTCACTGTGCAGACTAGGGTTCGCGATGTAAGTCTAGGGATGCCGAAAACGAGCCTTTGTCATGTGAAGTAATTCGCGCAGCCTAACTTACAACAACAGTTATATGCAGTGTTGTGTGCAAAAGCAGCAAAAGGTAAAATGGCGTTTAAACTTCTAATAAGCCTATGCTAACATAGAAATGTGCGCAACAAGGCCCAGCCCTCACTACACCACAAAGGATGTCGAGTGCTGCGGTGTCGGTTTCCGGATTGGGCCCAACAAGCCTTGGCAACAGCAACCCACACAGAAAGCAGAGATTGCCTTCGGTGCAGACCAGCAAGGTCTGAGGTACTCACCCTTAGGAAGGGAGTCCGGTTAGTCCGGAGCAACCAGGAAAGCCCAAGAAACAGAAGAGTTACCTTTGTGGGGACCCACCAGTCGATGGACCAGGAATCGCGAAGGAGCCTTGAGCGGAAATGCTAGAAGTGGGCCCACGGAACATTCGTGGAGTGTAGGCCCACAATCTTCGGTGCAGATGGTGCTCGGGCTTGGACTACAAGTAGCCCAATGCACAACTTCGGGACAACTCGGGAAGTCGATGCACTAGCAAATGTGCACGGTGTCCAGGAGTTTTGGTCCCACGTCACTTGTGAGGGCAGCGGGTCTCAGCTTTGCTGGGATCTCGTATCGGCCTCTGAGAAGTCTGGAAGTCCGTGTCCTACGTCGCAAATCCGTTGGGATCCGGCGGGACCCTTGGAAATGCAGACCGGCAAGATGCTTCTTTGGTGGCTGTTTGAACAGGGGAGTCACTCCTTGACCCCAAGGGAGATTCTTCCGTCTTCTAGTCTATGTAGAATGTCGAAGTTCCAGTATATATGTTGCAGAGTTTTGTCCATGTGTAATCTGAAGTCCTAAAGCAGTGGTTCCCCAACTTGTTCCCTTGACCTAATTGGCATTTGGCCATGGCTCCCCACCATTTTCTTACCGGTGGGCGGGTATGTAAGCCCGACCTCGGGAGTACTTCCTGTTGTCTTCTGTTAATTAATTGGGATGCAACAAAGAATGAAGGTATTATAATCATATTTGTAACCAAGCAAAAATATAACAGTTGTTTAATAAAAACTTGTTAAGTGAGAAACGAAACATATTCTGTTAATGTGTTGTGTAAAATGTTTGAATTGGTTGTGTTTGTAAATAGGGAGCCAGCGAAGCTTCTTGAGGTGCAGTATGATGTGGGTCGGGCGTGGGAGTTGAGTTTGAGTCTTGCAGCAGTGTTCTGGATGGTCTGGAGTCTGTGAAGGAATTGTTTAGAGATTCCGGCACAGAGAGTTCTTTAGTGGTCCAGCCTGCTGGTGATGAGTGCTTGCATGAAGGTCCGTCTGGTGTTCTGAGGCAACCATTTGAAGCTCTTTAGGTGCACGAGACAGAGAACAGCATGTCCTCAGCGATGAGGCAGCAGGGCCACGTGGAAGCATGACATGCACATAGTAGGCTTCAGTTGGCCTCGGACAGAGGTCAGTGGCTTCTCAGACCTGAAGTAGCAGTCAAACAGAGGATAGTGTGTCCTCAAAATTGAGACTCCGGGCTTTGTGGGAGTATGACCAGCACCGTGGAGGCCACAGACAGAGGTCAGTGGGATCTCAGAGCTGAGGCCGCAGGGCCTTGTGGAAGCAAGACATGCGGAGAGGAGGCCTCAGACTTGAGGCTGCAGTCGAGGAGTGTGTGTCCTCAGAGCTGAAGCAGCAGAGCCTCGTAAAAGTATAATGAATATCGAGGAGTCCTAAGTCTGAGGTCAGTGGGTTCTCAGACCAAAGGCTGCATTCAGATGACAGTGTGTCTTCACAGTAGAGGAGAGTGAGACAACAAATTAACTGGGAGGGCCGAGCTAGAGGGGAATCAAGAGTGGGCTCTAACATCCTGCGCACAAGCTGAGTCTGAAAAATATTTGGCATATTACGTCAAGTAACAAACATCATGTTAGAATAGGATTACAATACGTGGTGCTGAACCATAGCATCCAAAACTTCTTCTACCAGGTCATTTCCAATAAATGCTAGCATTGGCAATCTGTGACCTCTAAGCCGCAAACCTAATATGGCTGAGATGGCGCCAATCTTCCATGGAGTATTTGTCAAGCCCGCGAACGACGGGCACCATTTTGGGTGCATTGAGACAGCAGCCTAGTTTTTAAGGCTAAACACTACCTCTGCTGTTTTAAGTGCATGGAGTCTTTATTTTATTTATGTTTTAATTATTTGCGTATTTTAGGGCCCTTTGACAATTCCCTGCTGTGGATTGAGGATCAGGGTTTGCTTACCTGTCCCATAAATTACCTTTACTATTTTTTTGGGGGGGGATGCAAGCACCCTGCCCTGCTTCTTGTAATGGCAGCGGCAAGAGTAACTTTTCTCTTGTCGCCATCTAATCATATTGTTAGTCCGCAGCCTCCAGTTTATGCTCGCAAACTGGCTGTGGTCAATGGCATCTAAAATCTTCCTCATCCAGTGGGAGGCCTTCATTTTTAAAATTTGTAATCTGCAGACCAAGTGCCCGGACCTTCGTAGAATAAAATGACCAATATATACGAACATTTAACCTCTTAGAAATACACTAACACGTGCTTGCTCCTTATGTAACATTCATTTCTTAGAAACTACTTAACAGATGGACACAAAACAAACAAATTAAATGCAGCATGAAAATATAAAGAATGCGGGTGATACAGGTGTAAAATGGGGGTTGGGCAGAAGATCGGCATGGTATTTGATTAATAATTCATGATAATCAAATGCCATGCCGATCTTCTGCCCAATCGCCGTTTTACACCCGTTATCACCTGCATTCGTTTTAGTGTAAAAAGGTAGGCTCCACGGAGCTCGTTAACCAAATCAGACAAAAGAAGCCAATTAGCCAATGCCTTCTCTCTGGCAGCTTTAACGAGCTCCGTGGAGCCTGCTATTTTACACTAAAAATAATGCAGGTGATACAGGTGTAAAACGGAGGTTGGGCAGAAGATCGGCATGGCATTTGATGTGACAGGAAACTTATTGTCCAGGCCTCCCCTGCCGGAGTTTCGTCCAGCAGCAGGAGGTCAGACTCGTGTCTGTGGCTGCAGCATCCATTTTGTGATGCTGGGGCTCTTTTAAACTATTACCGGTTAGGTTAGTGTGTACATGTCTTCTCCCTCTAGAAGGGTGGAATCCTGACTCCGCCGTGGGGGGGCGGGAAGGGGGGGGGTATCATTCCAAGGTGTTTGACACCAAACACAACATGTTTCCATGCAGCAATTCCAAAGTTAGCATTTACCACAAGGTTATAGTGCACTTAAGAGTTTATGGTCTGGCTAAATCACAGAACAGCATCAGAGAATAGATTCCGAAAGCTGCAGAGGGGTCCTGCTCATGCATGGGCACCCCCTCACACAAAACCAAGCACTCTGCCTTCAGGATTGATAAGGCCTGCCATAGGAGTGACTTATAGGTTTATATGTGTCAGTGATTAAAGGTAGATATAGGTAACATATCTTAGTAAGGGGTGCATGCACCATCTTACCCTGGTGGCAGACCTGTGGTGCCATTTTGGAAGGCTTCCCAGGGGTGGCATAATACATGCTTCAGCTCTTGGTAGACCTCTGGGGTACCTATGCCATAAGTATCGAAGGTACCATATACTAGGGACTCACAAGGGTAACCCAGTAACCTATCTGGCGTGTACCTAAAGTACATGTACTCAATTTAGAGAGGAAGCAGCTAGGCTGGGGTCCTGGTTAGCATGGCCCCAGCCAGACTAAAGTCGTAAAACAGTGAAACACCAGCAAAAAGTGGGGGGGTAACCATAGTAAGTAGATCCTACTCTCCTACATTGAGCAGCTTCAGCTTGCCTGGGCGTCTTAGTATGTTAGGGAGACATATATCAAAGTGTGAGCCAGTTCCCTCTAGGAATCTATGCCTCCACAGTGTGATATATTAATGTCATGCCAATAACACTATAACTCTTATCCTGCAGCAGTCGTTCTCAGGTTTGTTAGCAAAACTTCTGCAAGAACAACACGCTATCCTGTGCAGCAGCCGCCTGGCATCACAGATCTAGGCCTTGAGGGGCACCATCTAAACCAGTTGCTGTAAGTTCTCAGGAGGAGAATGACACATAGGTAGGGGATCATGAGCTACCCCATCGAAGGAGAAGGAACACAGCATAGACGGAGTCTTGACGTTTTGTTTCAGTTTATATAATATGCCCAGTATGAGCAGTATATATCTTTCAGGAAATCTCACTAAATTGCATTATTTTTTAGAGGCAAAGCAACAACTCCACTACCTCTGTGCAGTGGACGTACTCCTCAGCATTCTGGTTACCGCACACTGCCGCATTATTAAGGTGGCTGACTTCACAGAGGTATTTCAGCAAAAACACAAACGTCCAGAGGCCCTAGGTTGCCATTGGCTCTATTGGTAGTGCATGACAGCTGGGGCTACCACTGCCTCCTGGCCCAGATGTTCCAGTGCTCTATAGACTGCTACTGAGGAAGAGGGATAGACCTCATGATTTTTGCAAGTCTTCAAGGCCTGATCTCCCCTCATTGAGCTGTTAGTAGACCCTACTTTTCTGATTCCCAAATCTAGCACCACTACCCCAGCACTGTTCTGGGCATCGGGTGCCTCAGGAGTAAAGGGGAACTGGGCATGTAGCAGGATGCATATCAGCTTATCGACGCCTTAATAATATTGATTGACTACTTACTTATACACAACATATATACATCTGTAAATGAAGTCCGATTAAACCAATATAAAAATAGCCAGTGACCTGATGTACTAAAGAAGGTGCAAGTGTTGAAGTTTCTCTCTTCAACTCTTCAAGACAAAGCCCTGTTAGTACCCAAAACCAAATGCAAGAGGAAAGTAGACGTCTTCTGCCCTCTGTTTTTCCTGATCTGCATAACAATCTTCCCCAGGCATATGAATTACAACAGCCCCATGCTCCCGAGATTAAAACGGAAACTAATCTATTCCAATCCCCTTCCGACCTCCACCAACCTACTCCTTCTCAAAATGTACAAGTGTAGGATAAGCCAGTGATTATGACGTCAAACCTCTTTGATGGTGGCCTGGAGTGTATCCCTCTGATAAGAGTGAAGTGTTGATATTGCTTGTATTGTATTTCTCACCATTGTTATGGTAAAGACAAAGAGGTATCAATGTAACCATTATGGCCCCTTACAAAAATATCTCATGTGACTGCTCTCAGAAACTTTTAAGTTTTTCAGTGCTCCGTAGGAAAACAAAATTAACCTATTTATTACTGCATTCATATTTCAGGCGCTTTATAGGAAGGAATTTCTCCACATAGAAAACAGTTTTTTCCCCTGTGGAGATATGCAAACTTTTTTAAACAATACTCATACAGATAGTCTACCTCTATTGACGCAATGATAGGGTAAGCAGGTGTTGATTTCCTAATGGATACGAAGGACTGAGTGTTTTGGGAGTTCCACAGAGATGCAGAAAAATTTGCATATCATAGGAGTAGAGATTTGACCGTGGTATATCGGCTTTTCTGTGACACTTTTAAGGCCTTTTTTGTTGTTCTACAAGAAATGAACCCTGCCTGCTTGGCCTTTGCTCTGCTTGGATTTGGTGTAGGATTTTGTCTTACTGTTGCCCTAGCTCAGTGACTTAACAGTGGTTAACTACTTGTTTGGAGTTTTCTTTGCTGTTAATTGGTCACTCTAAAAATGTGTGTGCATAGAACAATACATAATCAGTTGAACGGTCATTAACCGCTTATTATGCTGACTATATGTGTGCTATAAGGCTATTAGCATTTGTTCCCCATATCTCTTCCAACACAGAATTCATACCAGTTTTCTTTGTCTGGGTTATACCCACCGTCAAGTCTTACACACTGAGACTAGTTTGACAGACAGGGCCAACAAGGGCCAGGTGAGTGGAAATATGCAAATGTGAGGCCATTTCTTCCCGGAGCTTGCCAAGCCTGCAATATCAGAATGGCCTTGGTGCTTCCAAGTAACAGCAGGTAACTCTCCAGTGATCGTGTCATGGCTTAGGACGTATCATCATTCTGTTAACTGCTGTTGTTTCAAGTCGCCTATTAAAACACTGTTTCAGTTGTATGTGCACCTCTTTAAAATGTTTTTCAACATAATAAAACGTGTCTTGCTTTTCCTCCCAATTATTTGGAAATGTCTTTTAGTGATGTCCATGCGGTTTGTTTATGGGATGATAAAGGCCCAGCAAAAATACATCAAGCGCTGAAAGAAGACATCCTTGATTTTATAAAGCAGGCTCAAGCTGTAAGTGTTTTGACTATTTTAAAAACAAACTGTTATGAATGTATTGCTCAAGATGTGCTACATGTAGATTTTTTGTGGCGATGCTTTTACTAAAAATGCTTTCACAATCCATAATTCTGAAAAACAAATTTCCAATATTTGACTGATTTGGGATGATGCCCAGATTTTTTTTATCATCGATCTTAATTATATAGACTCTTAATCTCCATAGCCCCAATCCTTCCATCAAGAGGGTGATCTTTGATAAGCATCACATTGGTTTGTCAAAAACGTTTTTATATCATCCATCACTTCTCAGACAGCATATAAAAAGGTCGTCCTCTGATAAGAGTTCTTGTAGAGAATCATCAATTGGACCAAGCCTCATATAGACCAATCACCATGGGGGAGGTTGGAGTGGGCTATGTGGGTTAGAATGAGGAACCTTATGAAACAATGTAATGTACATTGAAACTCCTGCATTGGCAGAATGTCAAAGAGCTGCATTATGACTGGATCACAGATGGTTAATATCTACAGGTCTGTGTCAAGGTCAAGACAGAAGCTGGCCAGGCTCCTGTATTTTGACTCCGAGACAGAGCTGTACATTCCTCACATTCCCTGAAAGGTACCAAGCACGCATCCCACACAACATGTTCCAGTTCACACTGGTCGGTGAAGAGCGAAAACATGCCCTCCCCACTTTGCAGCTACGTGCGAGCACAGAAAATGGAGTCTGCTACACAAGATGGAGTCAATACAGAAAACGGAGTCAATTATACCAAATGGAGCCAATGGTCAATATATAATTCTTAATATCAGTACACACAGAAAAGACAAGAATACATGAGTGAAAGAAAGAAACGGATCAATTTGAAAACTGAGACAAGACACACCAGAGATGACAAATGGTTTTGTGTCTTCCAATGACCCCTGCAAAGTGCTAGATTAGAGTCTGTCTTTGCAATTTATAAAAAGTTATGATGTTATCCTTCCAGTGCAGTGGTTAATTTGTAAAAAAATAAGTTACAAACTTACATCAGGTGGCAGCTTTCACCAGCCCATTTCTCTTGTTAGTGCCGCCTAAAACGGAACCAACTACTAACCATGAAAGAGGGGAAAGGATGTGGTGTAATGGCCAGAGCTGCCGACTTCAGAGCTGGGGAACCAGGTTCAAGTCTCCGCGTCATCTCAACACCATGTGATTCTGGGCAAATCACTTAATCTCCCCGTGCCCACCATAAATTAATGTGTCATTAACTGCTGCTCATGAAAAGTGCGCCGGTGTTGAGCACCAGAAAGCACCGGCTCAAATTAAGCACTGTTCCAGTGGGAATTCAGTCAAATGGTAGCTCCAAGCTGTGCTAATTGAGTCCAATGCTCTATCTGTGAGTGACCGAAACCAAATGTAGTGTAGCATTCCGTGCAATAATTACAGTAGTGATGTCGATAGCTGGTCCTTAAACATGTTCTTACTCAAATTGTGGTAAGGTATGAGATGGTGATTGAAGCCATCGCTTATTGAACCTGTGGAATAAATGTTGTTGTAGGTGAGAAAATAGAAACTCCTGTTAATGGGGCCACAGCACAAATTATTTAACTTGAGCAGCCTTTAACCCTTTCCGTTGGCCGACGGGAGCACCCCCTCCCTGGTGCTGCGAACGACCGTTGGCCGTCGCAGCCCCGCCCACCCTTTAGAACGCCCGCACCGCGGCGTAATTGCCGCCATGGTTAAGGCGTTAAAATTCACCAATGTAGCAACCGAAGTTATTTTTTTTCTCAATGAAAATGTGCAAAAGATTTGATGATAGATTAATTCTTTAGTACACAATTTAGTTTGACAAAGGCATTTGCATGCCATTTAATAAATTAAACCTTAATCCAAAGCCACAATAGTATCATAAGCACATTGTACCCTTTCTTAATATTAAAGGCGTGTTTTAGAGAATATTCCCATTCCTGTAGAAACAATGCAAGGTTTTCGAGTTTACCCTTTGAGCCTATGTGTATGCCATTGACTTAATTTTTAGAGGCAAATGTAGTTATGAAGAAGAGTTCTTTTGCCAATTGCTTTTAACAAGACTTCCCAATTCCATTTTAAGTTTCACATGTACTGATTATTGTACCAAAGAAAATTGTATGTCTGCATTGGCTTTTTTTTTTTTTTTAGAAGTGTGCACTACCAGTATACACTCAATTTGTTGAGATAACGCTATGTGTTTATACATATATATTGCTGCTTTTTAACTACATGTTCTACTTTTTCAGAGAGTACTAAGTCACCAAGATGACACAGCCTTACTGAAAGCTTATATCGTAGAGTGGCGAAAGTTCTTCACGCAGTGTGATATCCTGCCTAAACCTTTTTGTCAACTTGAAATTACATTAATGGGGAAGCAGGGCAGCAACAAGAAATCAAATGTAGAAGACAGTATTGTAAGAAAGGTAAGGAGCAGATATTCGTATAGGTTTTACGTTAACTCTGACCTGAAAGTAATTTAAAGATGGCATGCGTGTCTGCAACTCTGTGTGTAGCTATACATTACTTTCAAGTCAGAAAAATGATTACCTCTGTTTTCGATTTCAATTTTTTTTATTATTAGTTGGTTTCAACAATGATATATGGTGTACAGCAGTATGGCATTATCAGTTGAGGAGGTACATGGCATTTCCAATTTGTCTGGTAAACAATGGTGATTAACCTCATTCCTCTATGGGTCGCAGGAAAAATATAATGCATCTCCAAACATCAAACTGTACATTAATAGCTCATTTTCATACATTGCGTCTGTTTTCTATACAAATTGCTGAAACTTAAATTATGCACTAATTTGAATCAGGGGCTTTGTGTGGGTCCCAAACGATGATGACCCCAAATTAGAGATAAACCAAGCCAAATCAAACTTAAACCAGACAGTAGAATCCATAAAGGTCTATTTAAAATGTAGCAGTCTTACAGAAAGCAAAAATAGCCAGTTCAAATCAAAATGCCATTAAATTCTCCAAATGTAAAATAATGGGATTTTGCATATTGCTCACTCTCTATTCTACTTAAATAGCCAAACCAGCTACGATCTAGCTCATGGTAAAATAAGGCAAAAATATTCTAGGTATAGAATCAATAAACAGACTAGTGTGGGGTCTGCTCACTAAAAAATGTATGGAGAAGTCTGGCAAGCATCCTGTCGGGCGCTCAATGTTATTCAATGAAAATCTTGAAAAGGGAACAAAGGCTGCAGGCTCGGGGACGGAGGATCTTCTGGAGCAACCAACACTTCGAGGGGTAAGTTGGGATCTTTGGGGATAGGTAGGCACCCAGGAGTTGAGCACAGGGGGCCGTGGGGCGCCGGGTTGCGGGGGTGTCTTTTGAGGTCGGAAAATCGTACCCCCTGCTGGTCGGGGTCGGAGGGGTCCTTTGTCCTGAGGCTGCAGGCGTCGTCGAGGAAGGTCCTTGGGCAGCTGGATTCCAGGTCAGAATCGCTGGGGGACGTCCTCTGGGTCTTGATTCACTCCAGCACATGCCAGGCTTGGCGGGTGCAGAGTGTGCAGGGTTCGCGGTTCCAGGCTGATGCCAGGGCTTGTACTTGCTTTGAGCAGTACCACTGCTCGTGGGAGACCCAGGTAGTCCGAGTCACAAGGCAGTCAGGTCCTCCGGGGTTTTTGAGGTTGCTGACCACTGGAGATGCCGGGGTTTAACAAGAGCAGATTCGAGGGTCGACAGGCCAGTAGGACTGGGGCCAAATCAGTTGGTGTCTTCCTCTTTTTAGCAGCTGCACGGCGGGTCTTAGTGTTCCTTGATCTTCTTTCTTGTTTCGTAATCTGGATCTGTGGAAAAAGGTTCAGGGTGCCCCTAAATACTAAATTCAGAGGTGTTACAGGACTGCTGGTGCCCGTTGCCGAGTACAGCAAGTGGTCTGGAGAGGCTCACACAGGCGGAATGCCTTTGAAGCTTCCCCTGCCCATCCTGGGGGAGGAGGCTTGACACCTAGCCCCAGGATGTGCATTGTTGCAAGCCCAGGAGAGCGGGGAGCTCTCCACCCAGGGGTCCAGCAACATGTCTGCTGTGTGGCAGTCTAGGCAGCCTCTCAGACAAGACGTGGATTGTAGGTTAGGTTTCAGGGGGCATCTCTAAGACGCCCTCTGTAGTGCATTTTACTTTAAATCCCACACTGGCATCAGTGTGGGTTTAATGTGCTGAGAAGTTTGATATCAAACTTGTCAGTGTAGCCATTATGGTGCTGTGGAGTTCGTAATGACAACCTCCCAGCACCGTATACTCTTAATGGCATCACTGCACTTACAGTGCCCAGGAATGGCCCTGGGTACTGTTGGGGCACAGGGCCCATGCACCTGTGCCCACACCACTGGCATAGGGCACCCAGCTAGAGGGGTGGCTGATGTATGCCAGGGCAGTGGGTTTGTGTGCATGGCACACAGGGATGTGTGCCATGTTGACTCTTTGCTTAGTTCTGCACCTAGACACTCAGCCTGCAAAGGCAGTGTGTGGGTGTCAAGGTACAGGGTCCCTAAGGGTGGCACAGTACGTGCTGCAGCCCTTAGGGGTCTTCTCTGGTCACAAGGCCCTGGGTACCTAGGGTACCATTTACTAGGGGCTGACATGTGGCCAGAGATGCCGATTGGGTTTAGGCTTTAGTATAGGTTTTAGGGAAGGAATTCAGGCCCTGGGTAACTTATTGGCAGGGACCCAGGGCACACGAAGGAAAAGTGCATCAGGTATCAGGCAAAACGTGGGGGGGGGGTACTGCAACAGAAACTCACTTTCTCACAGTCTATGCTGGTCGTGCCAACGCGACCTTCCGACGTCAGACCTGAAGTCGATGCCTCTGGTGCCGCCAGCCCCATTCTAACACTCTACGACTCTGTGATGGATTGATGTCAGTGGACATCGACTCCAGCGCCGACGGAGCTCAGAGGTTCGGCGTTGTTGCCTGTACATTTTGAGGAAGTTTCAGGCATGGATAAGGATTGGGAGGGGTTCATGGACCCTTTAGAAAAACAACTGGACTCTCCTGTGGAGCACTTGGACTGGTATGAGGATCTTGGTGAAGCCAGTAGACTGGACACCTCTCCAGATACTGGTATGCTCTCTCTACATGGTGGTGAGGAGGGCAGCAGAGGTCCTTGGCCTGGAGCTGCCCTCCGTGCAGGTCACAGCTAATCTCTTGACCAAGGTGCTTCAGCCTGGGGCTTCCACGTCCAAACCCCTTTTGCCCTTTAATGAAGCACTAACAGATGTCCTTCTAGGCACGTGGTCCAAGCCTAGCACAGGAGCTCCTGTGACCGGGACAATCGCACACCACCATCGCAATCCCCTGGGCGGTCCGAGGTACTTCAGCCAACACCCCACTCCTGAGAGCTTGGTGGTTCAGGCTTCGATGTCCCATTGCACATTTCCTTCCGCTCCTCCGGATAGGGAATCCAAGAGGCTAAACGCACATGGGAAGTTGATGTTTTCTTTTACCAGCCTGGCATTGAGGTCGGTGAATATTGCATGCTTATAGGGCAGTTTATCGCACACCCTTTTGGAAACTGTTGCACAAGTGCTGCCACAGGTCCATGAGGGGGCCCAGGCCATCCTTTCCCAGGGTGTAAAGGATGAGAGAGATGCAGCAAAATTCTCCATCTAGTGTGGTTTACACACGACTGACTCGCTGGACAGAGTGGTTACGTCGATGGTGGTCTTACGGCGCCACAACTGACTGAGAACATCAGGCTGCTCGAATTTTGTCCAGGCTAACCTCATGGACATGCCCTTTGACAGGACTTGTCTTTTTGGTGAGAAAGCGGACTCTGCTTTAGAGCGATTCAAGGAAACCTTTCTACCGCCATCTTCTTTTTTTTTTTTTTTTTTTTTTTTTGAAAAGCAAGACTTTATTGATGAATCCAACAGAAATACATCCAAGCGCCTACATCCCGGAGGCCGGCTGAAAAAGCGTCATATGTACGATATGTAAACAATTACGTCTATCCCCCCTAGATGTGGCCTTTCTACGAATCATTACACATGGTGTTCCTCTAAAACGTGTGGTATACTGACAGTAAAGCTGCTTGCATTTTATATTTTCTGTAAACAATAAAGAGAAGAACTAAAAACATGACTCAATATCAACAGCCTCAATTACATTCTTGCGTTCCCATACCTGTTCCTATCCATTGTGCTGCACCTCTGTAGGCTTCACTCAAACCCACCTCCCCTTTTTTCCAACCCCTTCCCGTTGCATTCCCTGTTGCACATACTGTACAAGGCTCTCATGCACGCTATGTCATCTCCCCTTACGATTAAACATTGTCTATCTCATCGTCAGAACTATCGCTATCGTCTTCTGGCAATGGTTCGCATATGTCCCCTCTGTAGGAGTTCCAATGTAGCCAGATCCCATTCCACTTGCGTGGGTTGTCTCTCATCTTATAAACTGCCCTCTCCGTTACCATGAGCGTGTCCATGTTTCTGCTCCATTGCGTCAGTGTGGGGAGCTCTGCCGTCCCCCATTTTTGCGCAATGTCTCGTTTGGCCACCATGCAGCCTATCGTGACCCAGAGCTTGCCATAGTGTGTCAAATCCGTAGGCCCCCAGATATTTAACAGGCACATATGTGGGGCCAAGGCCACAGTGGTGTTTAGTGTCTGTGCGATGGTACGGAGCACCCGCTGCCAATACCCCACGAGGCGCGCGCAGCTCCAAAGTGTATGTACGAAGGTGCCCTCTTCACCGCACCCCCTAAGACAATAAGGATGATCCGCCCTCTGCAATTTATGTAGAGCCACTCTCGTGTAGTAAATCCTGTGCAGGATTTTCAGTTGTACCAGGCGGAACCTAGCTGATATGCTAGCTTCACGTGGGGATGCAATAGCTGCGTTCCATTCAGATTCATCAAAATCCCCGAGGTCCTCCTTCCATTTATCCTTTAGCTTTCCCAGTGGATCAGGTAGATTATTGAGTAGTTTACGGTATGTTAGGGAAGTCGCACCCTCCTGCATACAGTCTGTAAGTAGACGGTCTTCCAGCGGAGAGGACTCCGGGGGTGTGGCGCCCGGTGGGAGCACTGCCAGAAGGGCATGTCTAATTTGTATGTATCTATACTGTTCTGTGTTCCTCAATTCGTACTGTTGCTGAAGGGAGGCGAATGAAACCACTCCCTCCCTGGACCACATGTCACCCACAGTTGATATCCCTATGGCGTCCCACTGGTTGAAGCCCTTAGTACGCCTGAGGTGACCAAGAGCCTTAGTGTCCCATAGTGGAGTGAGTTTTGTAATGGTTCCGTCCCAATGTAGTTGTGATTGTGCCTTATACCACAACTGTACTGTGTGTTTGGTGGGTCCTATTAGTTTCGCCGCAACACCCTTGTGGTACAGAGGCGCTAGCATGCTGCTGGTGCCCAGTTGGGCCCTGTCAGCCTTAAACGCTGGGTCGTCCTGCGGGGCGTGGATCCACTTGTTAAGAATCTTGAGCTGTGTCGCCCAGTAGTACAACTGCATATTGGGTAATGCAATACCACCGTCGTACCAGCTCCTGTTGAGTTTCATGTGAGCAATTCTCGCCGGCCGATTCCCCCACAGTAGACCCGACATCAGTGCAGTCACCTTCTGAAAGTAACTGGGCGGTACTAGTGTTGGTGTATTTTCGAGAACGTACAGGAAACGCGGCAGCGCCATCATTTTGAACAGCGCTGCTCTGCCCAGCAGCGTCAGTGGAAGTCTCTGCCAGTGCTGTACGTCATTACGCAATCTAATGAGGGGGGGTTGTAGATTACGACTAGAGAATTCCGTCGCATCTCGGGTGACATATATCCCCAAGTATTTAAAGGTCGTGGTGGCCACTTCCAGTGCACATGAGTCCGGCAGGGTCGGGAGTGGGCCCTTGAGCTCATAAATGGTCGATTTCGACCAATTAATGGTGTATCCTGACACCCGCCCATGTGAGTTACAGATGGATAGAAGGTTTGGGACACTGTTGTCCAGATCCGTGAGGTAAATCAGCATATCATCAGCGTACAAGGACACTCTGTCCTCCCAGCCGGGTTCCCATCTAATTCCCTTCAGTAGCGGTGTGTTCCGAATGGTGATCGCAAGAGGTTCTAAAACCAATGCGAAAAGGATAGGCGAGAGCGGGCATCCCTGCCTGGTTCCCTGTGCCAAATGTATGTCTCGCGACATGTGACCGTTTGCCACCACTCGTGCTATCGGGTCTTTGTACAGTAACCGGATCCAAGCGAGAAATCTGGGTCCGAACCCCATGGAGGTGAGGACTGCAAAAAGGTAGCTCCACTCCACCATGTCGAATGCCATTTTGGCATCCAACGACAGTATCGCCGCCGGTTCCGTCAACAGTGGGGTTCTCGCTAAGACTCCCTGCACTCTACGGAGGTTCAGGGCCGTACTCCTATGCGGCATAAAGCCAGACTGATCTGGGTGGATCAACTGAGTCAAGTGTGGCACGAGCCTGTTGGCTAATAGCTTCGCCAGGATTTTTGCTTCAGGGTTCAGCAACGAGATAGGTCTATAGGACGTACACTTATTGGGTGGTTTGCCCGGTTTCGGAATGGCCACTATAGTCGCCATCCGTTGGTCTGGGGGCAGTGTGCCATTCTCCCTACTTTCCACATACATCTGTAGAAGGGGTGCACTCAGGGACTCCGACATTGTTTTAAACCATTCCATGGGCACCCCATTTGGGCCCAGAGCCTTGCCTGGGTGGAGTGCAGCAATGGCCAGTTGAATTTCGTCAATTGTTAAGTCGGAATCGAGATCCCGTGTCGCCTCTTCCGTCAGCGTTGGCAATGCCACATGACCCAGGACGGCCTGAGCCTCCTCCGTCACGGTCACTGCCGGGGTGTATACTTCACTAAAATGTTCAGCCAGTACATTCACTATGTCTTCTGGCCGCGTGTGTATCGTCCCCTGTGTGTCTGTGATTTGTAGTATGTTCCTATTTCCCACTTGCTTCCTGTCTAGCCAAGCCAGGAGTTTACTGGCCTTGTCCCCAATGTCATACACTCTGTGCTTGGTGGCCGCAATGTCCGCCACGGTCAGTCGTCTCATATGGTCAGCAAGAAGGCGTTGACTCGTCTGAAGGGAATGCAAAGTAGCGTCGGACGGATCTGCCATATGGGCGGTGTTAGCTATGTCGAGTTTCAGTTCCAACCCTGCGGCTTCCTTCCCCTGTGTTTTCTTGTGGTGTGCAATCGCTGCTATAGCTTGTCCCCTGAATACAGCTTTATACGCTTCCCAAAGCACTGACGGCGATCCCACCGACGCGCGATTTTCCTCGAAATAGTGTTGGGTGGCTTTCTGCAGGTCCTTACGAATGGATGGGACTTTGAGATACCCCGGATAGATCGGGTAGATTCTCCTACGGGTCACTTCACGACTTGACAGTGTTAAGGTGATTGGCGAATGGTCTGATATACCCCTTGGCTTTATGTGTGCTTCATCTATAGTGAGGCGACCGTTCCCTAATGTGAGGAAATAATCAATCCTGGACAGGCTATTATGTGTAGCTGAGAAATAGGTGTATTGTAGTTGCTCTGGGTGCAGTAGGCGCCACACATCCACCAGTCCCTGTGCTTCCAGGAATCCACTGAATTTGTTAGGGCCATCGACATGTGCTCGCACTGGAAATCTGTCACGAGCGTTGTGTAGTACAGCATTAAAATCCCCCCCAATGATTAAGTCGCCATCTGGGAGTTCTAAGAGGAATTTGCCGAGGTCCGGCAGTGCCACGGCATGTAGCGCCGGTGGGATGTACACCGAGACCACAGATAACGGCCTGCCCTCCCACTGGCCATGAACCGCTGCGAAGCGGCCCTGATCGTCTATCTTGGTGGATTCGATGATGTAATGGGAAGAGTTTCGCATTAGTATGCCTGTGCCGCGCGACCCTGATGTGAACTCCGCATGCGCAACCATGTGGTAGCCTCGCCTATCCATCGCCCGTGTAGCAGTGCCCATCAGATGTGTTTCCTGTAACAGGACCAGGGCGGGACCCACCCTCTTAATTCCCTGAAAAACTAAACCTCGTTTAATCTGATCGCCCAGCCCTCTGACGTTCCATGACATTATTTGTAGCGGAGCCATCGGGGTGATTTGGTCTATTCCGGCCATGGCAGTGGCATCTCTCGGGGGCGGGCCCATCGCCACCAATGCGGGGCAGTGCTGCCAGCCAACGGCGGAACATATGGAACGACAAGAAATGTACCATTGCATGAATTGTATTGTGACCTGCAACGCTGCGCAGTGTTCCTGACATGTTGCAATGTGTTGTGTTGAGTCAAACCACTAACTGTTAGGACCAAGTGATCCAAAAAAATGAACATCCCCTTACCCACAACTGCCCCCCTCCCTGCTCCCCTGCTACACGGACTTGAACCTGCCCGCCTCCCCAACTCAGCAGAGTGCTCTTCCCAGTCCCCAACCATAGTACTTGCGCGCCGGGGCGAAGGAGTCTCCGTGGTCAGCGGCCCCTCATTCTTCTCCCCGGAGGCCCGTCGCCCAGTGTCCAGTGGCGAGCCTTAGGCGTGCAGCACAGTAAGTTCAACAGAATGTAAATCTGGAAGTCATTGCTCTTCGTTGTCCTCATCGCCCGCGTCGATTCTCGATGCTAAGCCCCCGTCTATTCCCTCGCCTCCTGATGCTTGGGATTCCGGATGATGTCCAGCTGCATGATCCTTCTGTTGTCGGTGAGGCCGCCGAGGGCGGGCGTTTGTTCTCCATCCCTCCAGCCAGTCGTGTGCAGACTCTGGATTATCAAAGAACCATGTTTTATTTTCGGCAACTACCTTCAGCCTGGCCGGGAAGAGCATGGAATATGGGATCTCTCTCGCTCTGAGTTCTTTCTTCACCTCAAAAAATGTCCGTCGCCTGCGTGCCACCTCAGCCGTGTAGTCAGGGAAGAATGCCACTGTAGAGTTTTGGATTTTAACAGGAGGAGATGTCCGGGCAGCCTGTAGAGTGACATCCCTATCTCTGAAATTGAATAGTCGAGCGACAATGGGTCGTGGGGCTGCTCCTGGCTTCGGTTGGCCTCCCGACACGCGGTGCGCCCTCTCCACCGAAAAGAACGTGGACAGTCCCTTCGGCCGCAGTTCGTTTGTGATCAAGTTCTCCACGTATAAGTCCATGGCTCTCACACCTTCCGACTCCGGCACACCAATTATGCGGATGTTATTCCGTCTGGAGCGCCCTTCCTGGTCGTCGAGCTTCGCACGTAGTACCCTATTGTCCGTTGCCAACTTCTCCACTGTCGCTTGAAGTTCAGACACATCTTCCACTAGTGATTTTGTTACCACTTCCATGGCGTTGACTTTTTCCGTCATTTTGCGGAAATCAGCTCTGATCAGTGTAATGTCGGTCGAAATCGATCCCACCGTTGTCTGCAGATGAGCCAGGGCCTGCATCACATCATCCAGGGTCGCTTTTTTGCTCCCCGGCACTTCCACGGCTTTACTGGCCACCTCCCGTCCGGCCGTCGGGGACACCGCGGGCCTGTCGCAGGCATATCGGTCTATCCGAGTCTGTGTAGTTCCACTCTTTAGGCTCTTCCCCGCCATGTCTGCTGTTCCCGCGGTCTCCGGGCACTCCCGCGACGGAGGACCGCGTCTCCCTCTTTTGCGGTTAATTTTGTTCGCCGACGTTGCTCCCTGCGTCTGTGGCCCGGCAGTAGGCGTCGGACTCGTCTGGAATCACCTGTGGCGAGAAAATCACGTAGTTGCCCCGTTATGCCTGATGGGGACTGCAGGAGGAGTATTGCTGGATGCGCCCCGGTCTTTGTGTCTACGGGGTATGCCACCAGTCCTTTCAGCCCGGGGACCGAGTGTCCTCGAATGCCGTATCCCAGCTCTATGCAGTGGTATTAGGCTTTCTCCCTTATTTGTGTCGATCAGGTAGTGTCCCGGATACTTCCGGTCTGGCTCACTGGCGGGGCGCCGCTGTTGTACCTACGGCCTTGCTTCTCCTCGTCCCTCATTGCTACAGAGACAGCCGCCCTTCGTTATTTAGGAGGTGATGTACACCCCACCAGGCCACCAGAGAGTGCCCAGTTGCTCCCCGAGTGCCACTCGCCCCGTGATGTCAGTGCTGCGGGGGGGGAGGGGGGGTTACAATGCGATGTGGACGAAGGTTACTGTCCCTCGATGTTTTCCCCCAGTCAATCAGGCTTGGCGTGGTTTTCTTTCTCTCTGGGTGCACACCGCCGGTAAATCGGCGCCGTCAGCCCCCGCCGCCACGTCCGCTGCCACTCAGAAGCCCGGGCGCGGTGCCGATGGTCTGTGTGCAGGCTGGGCCCCGGTAATAATGTCCCTTGCTCCCCTCAAAATGGCGGCTCACCTCAACATCGCCAGTCTGTAAAAACGTCTTTCATGCGCGATCTGCACCTTGAGGAGCAGGGGAGCAACAGCCGGCCTTGGTGTCCGCACTCCCGATCGCGGGCTGGTTCTGGTCCCGCCGGCACACCCACCGAGTCCCTACGCACCACCAGCCGGACGGGTGATCGGCGGGACCTTCCGGCGCGGGTCCCCCGGGGTCACTTCACTTCCCGTTGGGCTGGACTATTAGGGCAGTCCCCGGCTTGCTTGCGCCTTGCGGGCCGCTCCGTTGCTTTACCAGAAGTCGACTTCCAGGCGTCGGATTGTCACGCCGTCTCCAGCCGCTTGCATCGCCCGGTCCTGGGCTTCGGGTCCCTCCTGTGGGGATGAAAAATGTTTGCGGATTATTCGTCGGATCTTAGGAGAGGCCGCCTCAGCCGCGGAGCCTTTCCTTTATGCTGCCGCCATCGTCGGCTGCTAGCCACGCCCCCCCTACCGCCATCTTCTTGATCTAGAGTAAATCTCGTGGCCAGTCTAGCTTTTGTCACTTTCGTTGCAATGGAAGGGGTTTTCAACCACGTCAGCCATATCCTAGGCACCACCCTGAGCAGACTCCCTAAGTTGTGAGAGGACATGGACGCGGGTCATTCCGACCTTGGAATGGTAGTCAGAAGTTGTCTGCCACCCAGCCCCCTGCAGTTGCACCCTCCAAGCATTCCTAATTTAGTTCTGCAAGGCCATTTTACTCCAGTTGGAGGGAGAATTCAACACCATCTCCTCCGCTGGATGTCTGTAACATTGAACAAATGGGTCTTGCAGATCATTCAGGAAGGCTATTTTCATTCCTTTCTTTCTTTTCTTCCTCCTTTGATACCAACATCAAGAATGTATGGCGAAGGATAATCTAATATTACTCTGCGAGGAAGTTGTAGCTCTCCTGCCCAAGGGAACTATAGAAAAGGCTCCGATTTCAGAAGTAGGCAGCGATCGTTACTCTAGTTACTTTCTGATTCCGAAAAAGAACAAAGGGTTGCAGCCCATTTAGACCTTTGGACTGTCAATCTCTTCCTCAAAAAGGAAAAATTCAAGATGCTCACACTGGCTCAGGTCTTCTCCTTCCTAGACCAAGTAGACTGGCTGGTAGCATTGGACTTGCAGGATGCCTTTTTCACATCCCCATCCTGCCTGCCAGGACGGGGATGTGAACCATTTTCCCCTATCTCAACGACTGGCTGTTGAAGGCGCCATCGCCCTAGGCTGTTGTCTCCCACCTCCAGACTACAGGGACCTCCTGCATTCACCTGGGTTCTCTGTAAACATGCCGAAGACACGCCTGACCCCTTCTCAGATGCTCCCTTTTATCAGAGCTGTTCTGGACACAGTGCAGTTGCGGTCTTATCCTCCCGAACAACAAGTCCTGGATATTCAGGCTATGATACTGATGTTTCAGCATCTATCCTTGATTTCAGTGAGAATGACTGAGCCTGATGAGACTCATGGCTTCCTGCAACCCGTTAGTAAATAACGCCAGATGGCGTATGCGGACTCTGTAGTGGGACCTGAAGTTCCACTGGGCCAGCATCAGGGGGATCTCTCAGATGTGGTCCAGATCTTGGAGGCAACTGCCTGCAGTGGTGGTTGACAAACCGTAATTGGATTAGAGGGCGACCCCTTCCCCATCCCCGACCAGATCTCACAGTAGTGACAGATATGTTACTCCTGGGATGGGGTGGCCAAGTGGGAGAGGTGGAGATAAGGGGACACTGGTCTCCAAAGACAGCCTTTCTAGTGGTAATACCATCTGCCTGGAGGGGGAGTGAATTGCAGGCTTTATCATGCAAGCCTCCCTACATGATGACATTTGTGGATAAGATAATGCTTAATTCTTACCAAAAGTGGTGACTCATTCCATTTGGGCCAGTCCGTCATGCTTCCCACCTTTTTTGCTCCCGCGCATCCCTCTATGGAAGAGGAGCTTCTTCACTGTCTGGACCCAAAAAGATCACTGTTCTACCATGACCGCACATATGAGTTCTGGGTGGATTACCAACTCGTACACGCAGTGTGCAAGCCATACTTCCCAGACACTCCAGCTGCTGCACAGTCTGGGGTTTTCCATAATTACCCAAAATCACATCTACAGGCCTCCCACATTTAGCAATATCTGGGAGCCACAATAGATACCTCAGTAGCAAAAGCATATCCAAATCCAGCCAGGATAGCCAATATGCAGACTCTCATTCAAAAGTTTCAGCCACAACACTCTTTGCCAGCTCGAGTGTACATGCAGCTCATAGGCATGATGGCCTCCTGTATATTCATTGTCCCTCATACCCGACTTCAAATGCGTCCACTGCATTTATGCCTAGCAAAGCAGTGGAACCAAGCTCAAGGGCAATTAGAAGACCTAGTGTTGGTGGACCGTTGTGCTTACAACTCTCTGCAGTGGTGGAGCCCACAAAACCTTTCCAAGGGGCGACTGTTCCAAGAGCCGGTTCCACAAGTAGTACTAACAGTGGACTCATCACTCACAGGTTGGGGAGCCCACCTACTTCAATTCACAGTTCAAGGGCTATGGACAATGAAACCGAAAACACTGCACATCAACCACCTAGAGTTGCTAGCAGTATTTCTAGCACTCAAAGCTTTTAAGAAGTACTTGAACAACAAGAGTGTGCTGATCCGGACGGACAACATGACTGCCATGTATTACATACAGAAGCAGGGAGGGACACACTCTCCACAGTTATCTCACCTAGCACAGAGCATATGGAGGTGGGCAATTCCAAAGGGCATCTTTCTCCTAGCGGAACACTTGCCGGGGAAAGACAATCCGGTAGCAGATCTGCTAAGCAGACACAGCCAGCAGCTACACGAATGGGAGATTCACCCTCAAGTTCTCCAACCATTCTTCAAAAAATGGGGGCAGCCAGAGAAAGACCTGTTTGCCACAAAAGAAAACTCAAAATGCCAGTACTTTGCCGCCAGGTTCCCACATCCGTTGTCACAGGGCAATGCGATATGGATGAACTGGTCAGGCAGATTTGCGTACGCTTTTCCACCAGCCCCACTCATTCCGCTGGTAGCACGCAAACTGCGCCAACAGTCACTCACAATGATCCTGGTTGCTCCCACATGGGCAAGACAACCATGGTACACAACGTTCCTAGAACTCTTAGTGGTTCCCCACCAAAGACTGCGCCTCTCGCCACATCTTTTATCCCAGAACCATGGAGAAATCAGGCACCCAGATCCCAATCAGATGAACCTAGCGAAATGGCTCCTGAAGTCTTCGAGTTCGGGTACCTTAATTTGCCCACATGATTGCATGAACATTTTTAAGGAGGCGAGACGTCCAACTATTAGAGGATGCTATGCAGCTAAATGGAAGAGATTTGTAATTTATTGCAAAAATAACCAAATCAACCCATTAGATGCTTCCATCCAAAACATTATCTGTTATCTGTTGCATCTTCAAAGATGCAATTTGGCTTACTCTTCTATAAGACTACATCTGGCTGCAATTGCAGCTTACCTCCAAAACAAACAACACATGTCTTTCTTTAGAGTACCCCCAATCAAAGCTTTTATGGAATGACTTAAAAGAATAATCCCTCCAAGGCACCCACCTTCACCAGTCTGGAACTTAAATATAGTACTTACCAGACTTATGGGACCTCCATTTGAACCACTACATTCATGTGAATTACAATTTCTAACTTGGAAGGTGGCATTTTTGGTTGTCATTACCTCCCTCAGGAGAGTGAGTGAGCTACAAGCATTAACCATTCAAGAACCTTTCATGAAAATACATAACAATAAGGTAGTGCTTCGTACTAACCCCAAGTTTATGCCAAATGTTATATCCACTTTCCATATCAATCAGTCCATAGAATTGCCAGTTTTCTTCCAAAACCCGCAATCAGTGGCTGAGAGAGCTCTACACACGCTAGATGTAAAAAGAGCTCTGCTATAGTACGTTGACAGAACCAAATCCTTCAGAAAAACAAAGCAACTATTCGTTGCTTTTGCACCACAACATAAAGGGAATCCCATCTCAAAATCAGGAATAGCCAGATGGATAGTCAAATGCATTCAGATATGCTACCACAAAGCTAAACGCTCTCCGACAGTTCCCCCAAAAGCTCACTCAACGCGTAAAATGGGGGCATCCATGGCTTTGCTAGTAAACATTCCCCTAGAAGAAATGTGTAAGGCAGCTACATGGTCTACCATACACACTTTCACTAAACACTACTGTGTAGATGTACAAGCAAAGCAGCAAGCTGCTGTAGGCCAGACTGTCCTTAAAACTCTTTTCCAAACTGCTGCAGCTGCTACAGGTGACCACCGCTAGAGGATATACTGCTATACAGTCTATGCACAGATATGAATTCAGCAGCCCACATGCCTCGAATGGAATATGCTACTTACCAGTAGGCATCTGTTCTTGGCATGTAGGGCTGCTGACATTCATATCGCCCACCCTCCTCCCCGGTGCCTGTCACAGCTGCAGAACTTTTTGTATATACATTTACATGGACATCTCTTACTTTTCTATACTCCATCTTTGCCACAATGGCGAAAAACAATCTGAGGATGGAGAAGATGCCCATGCGCACTCTAGTCCAGGGGAGGAGTCACCTATCTTGTGATTCTTCGAAGACTCTTCCAGGACAACAAAGTGCAATCATCCGGACCCAACACTAGGCGGCGATCTATGCACAGATATGAATGTCAGCAGCCCTACATGCCAAAAGCAGATGCATACTGGTAAGTAGCATATTCCTTCCATGCGGATAAATGGGATGTCCGGCTCACCATAGATCTGTGTATGCATGTGAGCACCCTGCGCTGCTCGGTCATATAGTTCAAAGTCTGGTACCCCCAGACGTCCCATACTATATGGCAACGTGAGCACCTGCCATTGTACTCTCACCTGTTTACCCGCCCATGCCAGTTTTATCATAGATTGTTTGAGCCTCTGAAAAAAGGCACGCGGTAATACTATTGGTATGTTTGTGAATAGGAACAGTAGTCTAGGTAAGACCACCATCTTCATGACTGAGATGCGTCCAATAAGTGAGAGCGGCAGCAGGCACCATGAGTCCACATCATCTTCTAACTTGCTAATTGCCTTGCCGTAGTTCTCCCGAAACACTATCTCCGAGTCCGTGTGTAACTGGACGCCCAGATATCTAACAGAGTCTGTGGACCATTGTAATGGGAGCTCCATCTCAAATACTTCTGTGGCCGGGGTAAGAGGGAACGCTATAGACTTTGCCCAATTCACTCTCAAACCAGATAGTGCACCAAAGTATACCACCTCTCTGAGGATAACTGACAAGTTACTCTTGGGGTCCAGTACATACAACAGCGTATCATCTGCATAGGTTGACACCACAACCCTGTAGCTCGGGAACCCAATGCCCTCATGCCCATGGTATTCTCTGAGCGGGCATGCCAGCGGTTCCGCTACCAGGGCATATAACAGTGGGGACAGCGGGCAACCTGCCTGGTCCCTCTTGTGATGTTGAATGAATCTGTGACCAGGTTGCCCAGCCAAATCCTCGCCGTGGATCTACTATACAAGGTGCCAATCAGCTGCAGAAATACCGGCCCCAGTCCAATCCTTGTCAGTTCTTGTCTCATGAAGGCCCATTCCACAGAGTCAAAGGCCTTCTCCGTATCTAGGAAAAACGCTACTGCCTTAGTTTCCTGCTTAACGTGTTGTATGGTTCCAAATACCGTGCGGATATTATATGTGAGATTCCTACTCGGGATGAATCCTGCCTTCTCCGGGGCTACCAGGTGTGTAGCCAGGAGAGCCAGGCAGATTTGCTAAAATTTTGGCGAATAACTTGGTGTCCACATTTATCAGGGCGAGCGGACGGTATGAGAGGCACTCCTCCAGCGGCTTTCCCGGCTTGGGGATAGCTACCAATAGTGCTTCTCTCATCGATTGTGGCATACTACCCGTGACACATAGATCATCGAATATCGCTGCCAGGTGAGGGAGCAATAAATCAAAGGCCTTATAGAAGTTAACCATTAGGCTATCTGCACCCGGAGCACTCCTAGACTTCATGCACGCCAGAGCCTCTAAGATCTCATCTTTTTCAATGGGAAGCATCAGGAATTCCCTATATGTGTCAGAGAGGAATGGTAGCTTAATATGCTCTAAATATTCCAGTATTTCCTCATCCATATCTTCAGATTGTGACGTATATAAGTCTGAGTAGAATTGTCTGAACTGCGTCGCTATGTCTGTCTCTTCTGTTATGATATCGCCCTCCGCCGACTTCACCGCCGTGATTGTTTTACCGCGCTTCGCCTTCAGTATCTGTGCCAGTACCGAACCTGGCCTCTCTCCTTCCCCATAGGTACGTGCTGTTGCGTACTTACCCATATGTTTCACCTCGCTATCTGCCGCTTCATGATATTCGCCTAGCAGTACTTTCATCTCTTCCTCTAGGTCTCTTCCCCCTTCTGTCACCTGTCGCTGTTCCAATTGCCTCAATTTCTGTTCTAGGTCCGTCAATCGCTGTTGAATAGTTTTAAGCACCCCCGAGTGTTTAGCCATTGCTATGCCCCTTATATATACTTTAAAGGCCTCTCATACTGTCTTGAAGCTATCTACCGAGCCTATATTTATCACGAAATACGTTTCTATTGCCTCCGCGAGTTCCCCTTTAAACAGGGGGTCCAGCAGCGAATAGTGGGGAAATCGCCATGTAAATGGCGAAATCAATATATTGGGGGTGGCTAGGGTCAGCATCAGCGGCGAGTGATCGGAGAGTGTGAGCGGTAGGACTATGCAATTACGGATCTGTCCCATAAGCGACGTTGAGGCCAGCCAATAATCAATGTGGGTATGCAAATTGTGATGCGCAGAGTAGTGTGTGTAACCTCCCTTATCTTGATTGCGCGCTCTCCACACATCATTGAGATCCAGACAGGTCATGATACTGTCCAACATCTTCGCCGCCGCAGCTGGCCTCCATGCGGAACCTGCCGATCTGTCCAGGTCAGGGTCTCTAGCTTCTAGTAGGTTAAAATCTCCACCCCATAAGAAATATGCTGCGTGGTGTCTACGGATTACATTCGCTAGCGTTGTGAAGAACTCAGGGCAGTCATAGTTAGGCCCGTACACATTTACTGTTATCATGTCAATCCCCTGCCCCTGGCATCTTGCTATTACATAACGCCCTTCCGCATCTGCCACTAGTAATTCTATTGTAAATGCAGACCTTGGATTCACCCAGGTCAACACCCCCCTGGCATGTGTTGTAAATCCCGCTGAAGCAACATTACCTAGCAGGCCCTTACTGCGGAGCATCGCGCTCGACTGTGGGAGGTGCGTTTCCTGAAGCATGGCAACATCAACATGCTGCCTGTTCAAATAACTCAATACGTTGCGAGCTTAAGGTAGTCATAAAGCCCTCTGACATTCCACGTCATTGCTCTTAGGGAATCCGCCCGGCACGGCCGTTCGATCTCTAGTGTACCCGCCATCAATGTTGTTTCTGCTCTTAACTGACTCTAGCTCGTTGCGTATGTGTGCACAATGTATTGTATGCAAAAACTCAAACAATCCCGCCAAACAACTCCTATGCAACAAATGCCCCCCATCCGTCCCTCCCCCCTCCCACAGCTGGCCGCCCACAACCTGGTCACGCAGTGCCCCTGAAACCTCCCACCCAACTCTTCCCCACCCCCCTTAGTGTCCTCCCTCTGTGTACTTCTGTGGTGTTCAGCACTCGAGGGCAGAGGTCTCACAACATACAGCGGTCGTTGCATTGTGTCGTTGTGCCTAATGCCTGGACTCACCATCATCGTACCGGACGTTTTACAGCATTCCACTCTGAGCTGCACTTGTTTGTTGCACTTATACCATTGTGTCCACACAGTTTGTGCCCACCGCCACCCTCTGGGCTCAGGCCTCGATCATCTCTTAAACGTAGCTATGTTGCACTGGAAGCCCTTAGTGATCCATAACCCACATCCTTCATTGTATCTTGTGTCCAAGTCTGCACTGCAGCCCCCGTCGCGATGCCCTTGCTTCTGCAGCCTATCTACACCACTTTACGCGTGCAGCTGCTCGCAACCAATCAACCCTGTACCCCTGCCCAACCCCCCTTTCCCAGCTTACTCCTTATGCCGCAAATGTCCTCCTGAATTAGTCCTGTTCTTCCAGCGATCCACCAGCCGCTTCGTTCAGCAATTGCGTTTCCGGGCTCTTGCGTTGTTCCTTCGACCACCCCTTCAGGGCTTGTTGTAGGGCCTTCAGGTCTGTGAATATGTGCGATCTGCCTTGTCGATTCACTCGAAGTTTCGCCGGGTACAGCATGGCGTAGTCTATACCTAGATCTCGTAGCTGTTTCTTCAGTGGGACAAAGTGTCTGCGAGCTTCCTGCACCCGCATTGTGAAATCGGGGTATAATGATATCTCAGATCCTTCATACCGCAGTACCTTTTTCTCTTGAGCAATACGAAGCGCAGCATCTCTGTCTCTGTAGTTGAGCAGTTTTGCAATTATAGGACGCCGTGGAGTACCTGGTGGTGGTCGGGTGCCCAATGTGCGATGCGCTAGTTCCACCACAAACATCGTGGAGAAGACCCCATCACCCAGGAGTGTAATCAGCAGCTTTTTGAGAAACAATTCCATATTCCCGGTGGTGGTCGTCTCTGGCAGGCCGGTAATTCGCAGGTTGCAGCGTCGTGACCGGGCTTCTAGGTCTTCTGGCTTACCCTGTAGGACTTGTAAGACTTTCCCCAGCTTTTTATGGTCTGTATCCAGGGTGGTATGCGCCTCTTCCAGTTCCGTAAGTCTCCTTTCCGTCACATCAAGTCTCTCCGTGTGTTTGTCCATACGCTCCGCCATCCTATCCATTCTGTAGGAAAGTGCATCCATTTTCGTGCCACTCTGGAGGCTTTTTTTCATAGAGAGGAGCATGCTTCGTATGTCTAGACCTGAGACCTCGCTGTCTGCATCCTCGTGGTCTCGCTGTTGGCAGTTTCGTGGGATTTCAAGCGTTTCTGTTCATATGATAATTTAGTTTGAGTCTTGTCACCGCGTCCCATCGTGGTAATGCGGCAATGCCGCCCGTGGGTGGAACTCTGGCCGCCACTTCTGCGACAGGCAGGCTGTACGGACTAGGGAGGTGCAGTCCTTCAGTATCCTGCCCGGGCGTGGCCCTCGCCCTGCCAATATATTGCCCCTTGTGGTGCCTCGCGGATGTGACTGTATCTCTGTGTAGGCCCTGGCCGTGTCACAGCCCCACACTTCAGAGCACCTTATCTTCCCCCAATCGCGCACAGGTGTGCTGCCCTCAGAGCTATCTGGGCGCTGTTCTCCAGCCTCTTTGCCACAGGCTGCCTCAGTTCCCCCAGCTGCTTGGGTGTTTGTTCTGCCCGGGGGTGCACTATCTCTCCTCGTGCCCGGCTATCACAGCAGTTCCGTCCGCTACCCCCACCGCAGTGTCCTAGATACCGGGTGGACGGGTGCAGCTGCCAAACACTGTCTCCCCCTCCGCCTCACCGCTTCTGGCTCACCGTCACTCCCAGACGTCCGCAGGGGATCTCTCTGTGTTCCGCTCTGGCCTAGGCGTGCAGGATGCCTCTGTTGCCATCGGACCTCCGAGAGCCGATGCGCACGTCCAGCGACGCAGCTCCACCCCACCTTGTACACCAAACCGGGGATTGACGGCCCGGGTGCCTCTCCTGCTACCTTTTGCAGTATCTATGGACCTCCACTGCAGAATGCGCTTGGAGTTTGTTGCAGCGCTCGCTCACCCTCTCCAATTCATAAATCTCGGGCGTGTGGGTCATAACCAGCAGAATGCTGTCGGATAACTTGCGGATATTTGTACAACGAGTCGGAGCTCTGGGCTCAGGCGGCCATTCCGATCGCAAGCAAGCTGCGCCCCCTATCCATTCACTTACTTTTGTCTTGAATTTTCTAATGCTCTTAATTCATCAAACACCCTAGCTTTAATATTTTCCATTTGTTTCGTCCTTTTTACGGTGTCATGATCTCTTCTTTCTTGCACCCACAATTTGTGCTATTCACTTACCATATTATATTTAAAAAACTTAAGTTTGTTTTCGACCAATTACACACAATACAATAATAATGATATGAGTTAATAGTTTACTCATCAAAAGTCCACCCACATTAGCAAACCATTCACCAACCTTTGTAATTCCCTTTCCAATCGCATTAAACCATAAACCAACTGTTCCCACACATCAATCTCTTCAAGAGATTTTGCCTCAGATGAAATATTATTAATATTACTTGTATATTGGTGAATGAGCTTGCTATTATCAAGCACAAAGGGACAACACTGGCTTTATCACACAAAACTCTGAGGCAAGCTTGTTCTGCATAAACATAGCACATCCATTCATTTTTGTTAGTGCTTTAGCAGTATTAGTTGCTAAACAATCAGCCATGGTAGACAACTTTAAAATCTTTCCATAATTCAGAGCAACACGAACAGGAGAAGTCAACACACCCAAAATATCCACAAGCATTTGTCCAAAACCATGTTTCAGTCTTCTGGGAAAAGACTTGCTCTTTTTATTCATTTGATACACTCTAGGGGAAATAAAATCATATAGCAGATGCCCACCCAACTGTGTGACAGATTAAAATAAGCTGTAGTTCCACTAATGGAATGCATCCCCCTATATATATAGGCTCTTCACATGTTCTACCTTCATCACATCCTACTCACACCTCCTGTTCAGTTCTAAGTCCAGGATGTATCTTTGAATTTCTGAATCTCTTTTCAGCTTCCTTTTGCAGCTCAATCTCTTTGGCTTCCCATACATTTCTACTAATTTTCATTCTTCCCTTGTTGAATTATCTAATAAAATGTTCTTTTACATCAGTCAATTTACAGACATTTATATATTAATTCTACCTCTGTTAGTGTATTTAATTGGTCTAACTAATGTGCTCTGGGACAGAACACATCTCCTCAGTTTTAAGCAAATATTCTAATGGAAGGTCAACATTTACATCATTTATCTCCAAGAAATCTTGGCCTTGAAAAATCGGCATGAGGGCACTACGCGACGAAGCATAGGAGAGTGGATGTTGAATATTGGTCACTTCGCTGAAACAGAAGTTGGCAGATATGTACAGACATAGCATGGGGAGAGGATGTAGCCTTAGGGCTGGAGCGGTCAACCTTGAAGCTGGGGAACAGGGATTGAGTCTACTCAACGACGCTCAACATCCTGTGATAATGGGCAAATTCCTTAATCTCCCCATGTCTAACAAAAATGAATGTGTCCATCTGTAACAAAACTGATGCTCATGTAAGCGCTCTGATACCCGATATCTTCGGGTCTACTTTGCACTACATAAAACTCTAAAAAAAAAACTAAAAAAAACTGTCATGAAATCAATCCACATAAAGAGGAACACCATTGTAAGTACCATCCAGACGTATGTCCAATGGGGAACAAGGCACATTCTTTTAAACCGGGAGATAAAAACACACATCTGTGTCAGATGCTCTACCACAGATGAAAATGAGGAAGATGTATCCGAAGAAAAGTTATCTTTGTCAATAAAATAACCACTTGAACCTAAACTAAATAAGGGGGGTAGGTCTGCATTGAAATGTGGAAAATTCGCACATTTAGGAACATCAACTTCATCTTCGAGCGGTGGGGATTCATATTAATTTGCCACAGTGGTTGATGTCAGAGGTAAAACAGGCAACAAGTCAGTGGAAGACTCCATCGCCCCTTTAGGTTGTAGAGAAGTGGGAGGGGAGAGATTAGTCATTGGATGCAAGGAAACATCCTGTTGGGGAATGCTTGTAGACATACTATTGAATATCGGCCATATGGTGTAACTTGACATGTTCGATGGAAACAAATAGATTCTCCTTGAGACCAGGCAACGGAGGCAAAATCACAGTATGAATCCCCTTCAATCCCAGGACTGGGACAGGTGCATGGTATGATGGACCAAACTATTTTTTGTTCTCCACTTTTTCTCGGACCTGATCTCCAACTTTAGGAAGCCAGCCAGCAACAGGAATCAGCACCGCTGCATCTGTTGAAGAGGACAAATCAGTCTGTCGCCTGTGTATCACAAGTGTTTTGTAGATCCTGTAACGTAGCACAATGGTTATGTCCGTCAAACTTTGAGGCGGCCGCGACAACGTCTAGACACAAACATTTTAATGCCAAAGAGCATTTTGTATGGGGTCCGCCCGCCCAGAGATCTTCTAGGGAGATTATTAAGTGCATGTCGGACCCCATAAAGATGAGCTAGCCAACCCCTGCCAGTACCTGATTCTCTAGCTGTTAAAGATTGCTTTAAGTGACGGTTCATCGGCTCCACAACAGAATTGCCCTCAGGCCGATTGCCCTCTGGCCGATATGGAGACAAGAATTGCACCTGCACCCCCAGAGACTTCATCGCATCACGGTATAGGCAAAAGCTGTACCTTGGTCAGAATAGAAGGTACCACAGGCTAATGTCTCGACAAAGACACGCCAATCTTTTATAACAGTTAGAGCGTCAGCACTGCTTTGCGGCCAGACCCAAAGGAATCTCGTGGCAGAATCCACTGCAACCAAGATATATTTAAAAGCAGTATCAGAAGTTAAAGGTCTGCAGTGATCAAAATAAATACAGCCAAATTGCTGATTTGAAGTGAAAAGTTGAGAATGTGACGGGCGTGAAACAGTAGAAGGTTTAATTTGTTGACCAATAGCACAAGAAAGAACATATTTACTTGCTTGCTGATATAATCCACGCCACCAAAAACGTTGCTACAAAAGGGAAATTGGCACTGTTGCTCAGGTATGGGCAGAACCTACACCTTCATGAGCAGCAATTATGAAAGAAAGCCTGCGGTCCTCGTTGAGAATCAGCCGATCCCCAACGGATGGTATAGTTGCAAATGGGATTTGATCGGAAGTCAAGTGATAAGTGTATTGCGAAGGGAAAGCGTGGGGATATTCTGTTCCCTCCCTAGTCGCGGCAATTGCCGCTAATATGTAATCATCCATTTTAGTCATAGACCTAGTAACTGCTGCAGCGGAGCCAGCGGCAACTGCAGATTTGGCTGCCTCATGAGCCATAGAATTTACAACAGCGCGTGCTCTCACATGTTGATGTCCTAATGTATGAATGACATGCGTAAGTTGCAACCGTTTTAGAGCACTGACTGAAAGCACTTAATGCTTAACGCGCTACCTTTAGAATCACGAAAATCATTTTGTGACCAGAAGAAAAAGTTGTCATTGAAGGATTGTACACAATAAAAAGAATCTCACACCACTAATGTAGGGACTTCAGGATCAGCAAATTCCACTGCTATAACTAAAGCACGTAACTCAGCCATTTGGGCCGTACAATCCCCAAGGGATTGTGTGTGTATCAGTGCAGATTTAAAATCACCATCAACTATCGTGCCTGCCACAATTGTGCAGGCTGCGGAATAAGCATGCTTTGAACCAATGGCTGGCTGTGTAGAACCATCTGTGTATATTAGACATTATACTGATCAAGAGGAAGTTTTTGCAAAGAAGGATCAAAAATAAAATGTACATCAGCCCACGTCAATGAACTAGCCCATTGTATTTAATGTGGTTGCAAAGCATTCGAATTTGGAACACTCACCTGCTTGACAACTTATAAAGTAGGCACTGTCGACAAACATGAAAATGCGTTTTCCCTGAGCCAGAGAGCGTTCATTAAGAAAATATATGCTCTAAAACAACGGTTTCACTGCATTTTCTGTTAAGTGTCTTACTGTCTATGTTGTTGCACACATTTTATTTGCCCTTTGGGGACGGGATTATGTAGTTCCCTTGTTCTTTATCCTTGACATATAGCACATTTATAAATTATTTGCAGGCGTATGTTTGTTCTTGATTGATATTTGTGGTTTTCCTCTGTTCCCCTGCCTAGGTATCTGTTCAGGGGCCCCTTCTGTGTGATCAGTCCTTAAGAATCGCCATCTGTACCGTGGTCAAGATTTTTTCAGTAGAAGAAAAACGTATCTCTGCAGTAGTATACAAATGCGATTTATAAGCAATGGGGACAGTGTCCCCTTTATTGAAAGTCACGTTAGTAAAACCTACTGCGCCTGGTACATTCGTATGACCAAACTTGTAGTATCGTCTCTTGTTAACAAGAACTGGGTCGCAAGCAGATCAGACTGCAAAGACCGAAGAATAGTGGTATGTTCCAGAAGCCAACTGGAAGCAGAAAACAAGAATGCAAGTCCTCCCGAAATTTAGAAAACCCAGCCAAGATTGCAATTTTTTATGTGTAGCCGGAGGCTGCAGTTGAGCACATTTCTCCAGAAAGTGGGGGGCCAACCCCCTACCTTTATTGTTACGTTCATAACCAAGGAAGAGTACCTCCAAAAAAGCAATATGGGACTTGGCAACATTGAATTTGCATCTCAAGTCTGCAAAGCATAAAATAATGCGGTCCACACACATAAGATGCAGATCTAATTCATCATCCGTCGAGTATATGTCATCGACGAGAAGGCATCAGAGTCCAATGCATATAAAATCGAGACTATGCGTGCAGCAAAAGCACCTGGCCTATTCTTATATCCCATAGGCAATCTCGCATATCTTTCTGATTACCTAACACGCTAAATGCTGTCAAGTCACGGCTTTCAAGAGCCAAAGTGTGACTGAAAAATCCATTGGAAATATCTAATGTAGTTTTATATTTCTTACGCGAACTATGTTGTTAACTAACGCAGAGCTATGTGCACGAACATGTCTATTCTAATGCCTGTCATGTATATATGATATGAAAAGTCCGGTTTCAATATTTGAAAAAGAGGATTATTCATCGACGGAACACAGAGTTCAATCACTCCCTGATATTCCCCGATATTCCAACTGAGTAAGAATCTCACCAACAGATGCTTTTGCATCACGTTTTATAGGGTATTGGGGTTGGGGCTGTGGTGTAGAGTGCAAAGGAATTACATACTCTGGCAAATTCCTGTCCCAACCCGCCTGATTGTGATACAATTCCTGAGCAAGGGTTAGTGCCCACTCTGATGCATAAGCAAGTTTAGCCTCTTCGAAAAACTGGGGAGAGTAACATCCTCCCCTTTAGAAGAAGCAAGAACAAATGGAGGGACGCCAATCAACCGCCACCAACAAAATATCATAAGAATTTGTAAGGTAATCCCAAAAGACTGCCTTAATAGTGCGTTTAATATCACCTTCAATTTGGAGGCCTATTTCATAAAGCCTATCAGGAGTTGCAACACGAGTGTCTGCTGTTTCCACTGTAATGAAAGTGTCAGTTGCTTTCGCCTCCAGACACTGCTGGAGTGTCTACCGCACTATTGTAATCTCCGCCGCACTGTCGAGGAGCGTTATCACCCAACTCCTGTCCAGGAGCAGGGTGCTCACCATCTGAGGCATACGTTGAAGTCAAAGCGGCAACTTTTTTCCTCTGAAATTGGGGTTTATATTGAGGTGGTTCCTCCTTTTTGACTTTTATGTCAAACTGGCGTTGCGGGTCACGTCTCGTTTGCGTAGACTCACCTAGTCTGCGATCCTGTCGCTCTCCTCCGCCGAACTGTTGATCCAACGAATCCTGAAAGGAACAAGGAGAACGAGGATCAGGAACCTGGAACCTCTCGGGCGTCTTAATTTTAGAGCGGTCACGCATATCATATATACGTTCAGAAGCGTCCGGCGAACCAGCACGAGAACCAGGCTTCTGTTGTTGCTTCCCCATATTTTTATTCCAAGCCTTTGTAGGAAAAACTGAATGACCCTCCTTTTTAGGAAGGGGATTATTTTGTACTTGTGTGAATGGTCGAACCCCCAAAGTATTGCGACCCAAGGATGAATACACCTCCACAATAATAGTCGGCAACGGTCGGTCTCGATCAATGTCCGCCACGGCCGACAGGCGCTGACGCACTTGTTAGCAAACTGCTTCACCTTTAATGTTGGCCAGAATCTTGGGGGGGGCGTGGCTTGGCCGGCTGCAAGATGGCCGCACCTTGAGTGGGCTCTGCCGGCCAAGCTTTTCATCCGACAGAATCCTGCAGCCTTAGTGATCTCTGCTGCCTTACCACAAGGCCTACCTGTTGGCGAGGGTGTCTGGAACCGGCTGCCGCCATTCCCGTATCTCCCGGAGGTTCTGGAGCCGAGGACGGGGCTGCTGGACCGGGGCTACTTTCGGGCCTCGTGGGCTTCACCATCCCGCTTGCGTTGCCGGGTCGGAGGCCGCGGCACTAGGAGGGCGCCTGCGGCGGGACACATTTCGCCCACCGGTGAGTGGCACTCCTCGGAGGGGGGTAGGGGGGGAGCTAGGGGCGAGCTGTGGGCTGCTGGTGTCCGTACCGCTCCTGGGGCGCCACGGCCTAACTGGGGCCTAGTGCCGGCTTAGGCGTCGCCTGGAGGCCTGATCCCGGCCTGGATGCGGGGCTGGTCTGGCGGCGGGGGCGGTGCGGCGGTGGTCCTTGGTCCCGCCAGGTCTGCACCTCCCTCCTTGGGGCTCGGGCCTCTGGGCCCTGCGGGCTGTGGTCGGGCCGGGCTGGGGTCCTGCCATCGTGGTTCGCGCGCGGCTGGGGCTCCCGGCGCGTTCCTGGCTGTGGCGGCGTGGCGGCTACGGGGCCTCCCCGTTGAGACCCTCCGACCCACCATTCTGCCCTCCGTGGAGGCTCTGGGGCATTTACTCGGCGGCGAGACGTGGCGCTGTGGGGCGCCGGCTGGCATCTCTCCTCTCTGACTGCTGCCTGTGGCTTCCCCCCGACTCTGCTCTCACGAAGAGGTCCATTGCGGCAGCGCTTTAGCTCCCCGCGTGGGCCCCAGCCTTCTGGACCCGCGGCTTCCGCGCAGCATCCGGCTGCACCAGGTCTCGTTTCTGCCTGTGAGCCTCCTCATCTACATTTGCCTTCAGTCTGGAGGTTAGGTGGGCCCCTTGTGCTGTGGGGTGCGCCCTCACCCCCGATGTTGTGACTCTGCGGCCTGCTCTGGTGACGGTCCCTGGAGCTGAAGTCCTGCTGTGCCCTGCCTGGTCTGGTGGCTATCGTCCTGGGTGTTGTGCCGGCGCTGATTGTGGTGGAGCGCTAACCAGGGGTCCTGTCCTGGCCCCAACTTGGCAATCTTCTGTGCTCCCACCCCGCACCCCTTGTGCTGCCCAGGAACAGCTGGCCTGGTGGGGTTGGCGATTCTGGATCAGCTCTGCTCTCCTTCAACGGTGTGGATTTGTGGTGCTGTGGTTGCTGGCGCCTGGTGGCCTTGTCTCCCCCCTGGGTCCCCTGGCTGCGATCCTGAGCACCCCGCTCCTTGCGTCCCATCTTGGGCCCTGTCGCCTCTTCTGTTGTGCACCGGCTCCGCGGTGCTTTGCCGCGCCATGGGAAAGTCGGATCCCAAGCAGCCCAAAATTGCCTTTGACCTGCGTAGGTCCTCCCGCAAAGATGGCGCGGGCCCTGAGTCGGCAGACTCTGGTGGTGCTTTGGAGGCTCCCCCGGGCCAAGACGACGATCTCAAGGCGATCATGCTGGAGGTGAAGTCAGCGGTTACCGGCATTGTTTCTCAACTAGAGCAGCTCTCGGCTCGTCTCGACACGGTTAAAGCCAGGGTCGACTCGCACGACAATCGACTTCTTCACGTCGAAACCAGGGTCTCGGATGCTGAAGACGCTGCCACCCAGGACAGACAGAAGCTGCTCCAGAAGGACAAAATCCTGGCTATTATTCGCGAGAAAAACGAGGACCTTGAGGCGCGCTCCCGTCGGAGCAACCTCTGTCTGACGGGTCTTCCGGAATCCAAAAATATCTCGAAGATGGAGGACTACATGGTGGACCTCCTCAGAGAACTGTTTGGCGACGTCCTTTCATCCTTCTTCGTGGTGGAGCGGGCACATCGCTCGCTGGGGCCGCGCCCTCGTCCTGGCATGCCCCCGCGGCCCATCGTGGCTAAAATATTGAATTTTCGCGACCGCGATGCCATCCTCCGGGTGGCCAGAGACAGGGGCACTATCACCCACCAGGGCAACACTCTTTCTTTCTACCCTGACTACACTGTGTCGGTGCAGGCTGCCAGAAGAGAGTTCCTACCAGCTAAGAAAATTCTCCAGAAGCACGAGGTGGCTTACTGCCTGGCTTATCCGGCCAAACTGAGGGTTCGTCAGGGCGCAAAAACGCTGATTTTCCCGTACCCGAGGGAAGCCCTTGCCTTTGCTAAGCGCCTGGACAAAGAATCCAGAAACTCACCGGCCGGATCTTCACGCGAGCTGCCAACCAGCTGAGTGACAATGACTGATGTGTTTTGCTGGCTCCATTATGTGCTCTTTGTTCGTTATCGCTATTTGCTTCTCCTCTGCTGACCGGGGTTTAGTCCCGCATTTCCTCCATCCTTTTTTTCATTCCTGCTGCTCCTGGGTCCCTTCCCTTTTGTTGCATTATGTGCAATGTTCTCCTGGATGGTGTGTCATTGCCGTGTGTGACCCTTTTTGTCCTCTGGATCTTCTCCCCCACAGGTAGACTTTATCATTGTTTATGCTTGTAGCGCCTGGGCAGTGTGGACTTACTATTAGCTCTTTGTTTGTTAAAAGGCTGCTGTCCCTCTCGAGCTTGGCCACCCTGCCTTACCGCAGGGGTGTTCGCCGAGTCCTGCCATGCCCTACCAGGGATGATTCCCTACTCATTGGTTTCGCTACCCTGTCCAAGTTTGGGGTCCCTGGGGTGGGATGGGGGGGTTTCTCAACCTGATTGGGCGGTTGGAGTGGGTGGTGGGGGGGCGAATTGGGGGATTTTTCTGCTTGTGCTGTTCTGTGCGGACCTAGGTCTGCGACTTGTGGAGGGTGGGTGGGTGGTTTCGTTCTTTTGCCGCCCTATTACTGATGCTCTGTGCTCCTGCACGCTTGGTCACTACTGACACGCCATGTGTGGGGTTATTTCTGATTGGTGGGGGGTGGGTTGGTTGTTTTGCTTTCTTGGCAGTACAGAGGCTTTGTCGCGCAGCTCTCTTATTGATGCTCTGTGTTACCAGATGTGCCAATGCTCCTGCTATATCAAGTTTAGGGTTAGCTCTTCCTTTACTGTTCGGTGATTGTGATGTTGCCGGGGGGAGCTGGGTGTGGAGTTTTTTGGAGGGATGGTCGACCTGTCTAACTGTCTCTATGTTGCCTCTGATTATCTATGTATGCTCCTTGATATATGCTATATTGCGCTTGCAATTCTGCTCCTTTCTGCCTGCGACATCACACTGGCGCTACTGTTCCAGCACTGGCCCTCTCCTCCACAGGTGCGAGTCCCTGCCTCCCCCGGAGTGGCCTGTTTTTTATAGCTCTGCAAGCTGGCTTGCTCCCTTCAGTGGATCGCCAGTCTGTCCCGCGCTCCCCGGCTGTGCGGCCTGGTTAGTCTCCCTGCTGCACTCCCCTAGCGACACCTCCCCCTCCACATCCCGTCATGGCTAATCTGAAATGTTGGACGTGGAATGTCCGAGGCCTGAATGACTATCGTAAGGCCTGCCTGACCCATGCTCATTTACAGCGCCACTGCGTGGATGTTTGTCTATTGCAGGAAACCCATTTACTTCCCAGCTCGGTGTCCAGGCTCCAGGCGCGCTACTGGGGAGAAACCCACTCCTCAACGTACTCCTCCTACGCCAGACGGGTCTCCATTCTGCTACGCCGCGGCCTTCATTGGCAGACCTCTAAGGCCTGCATAGACCCTGGGTGTAGATATGTGATCCTACATGGCATCCTGCTAGCGCAGCCGGTCACCATTGCCACGGTGTATGGCCCGAACTCTGACGACCCCGATTTTATTACACCACATCTGGCACTTGATTTCCTCTTGTGGTCCGGCTTCTGTTATTTGGGGTGGGGATTTCAATGTCGCCCTCTCAGCGTCGTTGGACAGGTCGGGCGCCTCTCGGGCTAGCCCGCGGGCCGCTACCGCTCTGTTTTCTATCCTCTCCGATAATGCGCTCTCGGATGTCTGGCGTCCTCTGTGCCCGGACGCCAGGGAGTGTACTTGCATCACGGAGGCGCGGGTTGCTGGTCGAGAATAGACTTCTGGGTCGCCTCGCCAGACGTACTGTCCTGGACGGTTGATGCCACTCATATGGCTCACACCCTTTCCGATCACGCGCCGGTCCAGCTGCTCCTTAGGCCACCTGGTTCTCAGTGACAGCCGTTCTCCTGGCGCCTTTCCCAGACTGCCCTCAAAGACGCGGTATTCTGTGACGAAATCCAGTCTTCCATCACTACCTTTTTTGAGCTTAATGTGTGATCGGTCGACTCGGCCTCTAACCTCTGGGAGAGCTTTAAAGTATTTATTTGTGGTGAATGCATTTCCAAGCAATCAGGCATTCTCAGGTCCATTTGCTCTGCGGTTGCTCGTCTGAAGGGTGAGATCCGCGACTTGGATGCGGCTCTGCTTCTCAGTCCCAGCCCAGAAACGCTTGCGCACTTGCGACAGAAGCACACCGAATTCTCGGATGATGCGGGTCGTGAGCTGTCCTTTCTGGGCAGAGAGGGCCGTGCCCGCCGCTTTGGGGAGGGGGATCGCCCGGGGCGCACTCTCGCCAATCTTTTGCAGCCCCCTGCGGGCGGCTTCATACATTACCGCCCTCAGTGACAGTGGCCCGGATCGCACCACGTCCTCGGAGGAGATCATGACCCGCTTTACAAAGTTTTATTCCACCCTCTACTCTGCGGGCTCTTCTCCCTCCTCGGCGGACTTTGACCAATACTTTGAATCTATAGCCTTGGTCTGACTGGCGGATTACCATCGCCAGTTTCTCGATGAGCCCTTCTCGAGGGAAGAGATTCTAGCAGCAATTAGCATCTTCCTAAGCGACAAGGCACCCGGCCTGGATGGTCTGCCCGCTGCTTTTTATATAGCATTGGGCGCTCTTTTGGTCCCACATCTCGCCGCAATGTTTAATGAATCCTTCGACACTGGGGTGTTCCCGCAGTCTCTCCGCGAGGCCTCGCTGACCCTTCTCCTCAAGCCCGATAAACCCGCTGATCGCTGCGACTCCTACCGCCCCCTCTCCCTCATCAACATTGACAATAAGATCTTTGCTAAATTGATTGCCTCCCGTCTTCTTTTACTGATGCCCACCATCGCTCTGCCCGATCAATCCGGCTTTATTCCGGGGAGGGCCACCTCACACAATCTTCGCACCATTTTTCTGTACTGCACCAAATTAATCCTGCTCTTCCAGCTGTAGCGGCGCTGCTCGATGCCACGAAAGCGTTCGACACCCTGGAATGGCCCTTTCTGTTTTACATCCTACCCCGAATGGGATTCAGTCCCCATTGTCTGCAGAACATTCGTTTGCTTTATACGGGTCCAACGGCTCGTCTTCGGGTGAATGGAAAGATTTCTGACCCTATCGCCATCTCGCGCGGTACCAGGCAGGGGTGTCCGCTGTCGCCCATGCTCTTCCACATCGCAATGGAACCCCTGGCTGCCCAGTTCGAACAGCACCATACCCACAGGGGTATCTGTTTTTCATCTTGATCCCTTCTGGTCTCCATGTATGCAGACGATGTTACTCTTTATGTCCGGCACCCTCAAGACAATCTGAGTCCCTTGGTGCGGGAGGTGATCCGGTTCGGTGGCCTATCGGGCGTCCAGATTAATTGGAACAAGTCGGTACTTTTCCCCCTGACTGACACCACTCACCCATTCACGCAGGATTACCCTTTCGAATGGGCGGCTGGCCCCACATGCTATCTGGGGATTTGGCTGAGCAGTTACCCGGACGAGCTCTGGCGCTCCAATTTTGGTCGGGCGGTGGACTGGCTTGAGACTAAGGTCCCCCAGTGGAGTCGGCTCCCACTTTCCCGGGCGGGTCAAGTAGCCATAGCGAAGATGGTGGTGCCCCCCAAATTCCTTTACCTCTTTTCTAACATACCTATTCCCCATACTTCCTATTTCTTTTGCCGTCTTCGGTCGCTGATTGTATCACTGATCTGGGCCGAGCGACAACCCAGGATTGCGTACGATGTTCTCACTTTACCCATGTCGGCCGGCGGGCTGGGCGCTCCGGATTTCAAACTGTACGCTCTTTGCGCGCAGGCTAGTTTCCTCCATTTTTGGTTGCATCCTAACCCGTACTTGATGTCACCTCCTCTTTGGCCTCTTTCCACTGCACTTTTTGCTCCTGCGGCTCGTCCTCGGGCGGAGATAAACACAGTTGAGACGCTACGCTGGGCATGGCTACAACTCTGCCGACTATCAGGTCTTTCTCTTCTATCCGCTAACGCCGTACCTATCGCCTATCAACCGGCTTTTCCGTCCTTGCAGTCGTACAGCATGTCTCGCCATGCTGCATCTTGTGGACTAAAGACCATTGCGGATCTTTATCCGCACCAGTCCTTTTACATCCTTCCTGAGTCCCCCTCCTTGATGGATACACTTCTTTTCTACCAACTGCGTGCCACCTGTCGGAAATTGCACCCGACTTTCCCGAGTCCGCCGCCCACTTTCCCGGCTCTGGACTTCGGAGTCCCCGCGCAAGCTCGTCACCAGATTATATACTTTCGCGCTGGAAGCCTCCCCCGTCTCATCAACCCGGGCGAGGGATAAGTGGAGCGCTGACCTCGGCATGGACATCTCCGACGCCGACTGGTCGTACTGCTGCAATCAGACCACTAAGCTCTCCCCGAATTACCGGCTCCGCTTGATTCACTTTAAGTTCTTGCACAGGTTCTATCGCACTCTGGCGTTTCTTCACTGCTTGGGACTGAATCCGGAGGACTCCTGCAGGCGATGTTCGGCGCCAGCTGCTGACTTTGCTCACTTGTCCTGGCTCTGCCCGAGGGTGCAGGGGTTTTGGATAGAGGCTTGCGCTACGATATCGGAAATCTCTGGCGCCGCTGTAGGCCCAGACCCCCTACCATGTCTCCTTGGGTTTGTCAAGCTGTGTCCAGACGCCTCCCGTCGGCTCATTGCTATGCTCTTGCTGCTGGCGAAATGCAGGGTTGCAATATTCTGGGGCCGCCGGCCCGCTCCTGCTGTTGCGGACTGGCTTGCAGACGCGTCCCGTTGTCAAACGCTCCTTTCCGAATTTTGGGATCTGATGCCCGCTAAATCGCGTCCTGTTGACATTTGGGGTCCCCTGGTTGCCTATCTCCTCTCCTGATCCTCCTCAAGTGGTGCTGTATCCCCTGCGCTCCCCGACGGCCCTGGGTCCGGGATGGCCGCATTGGGCGGCCAATAATTGATCTCCCCATTTATTCCCGTTCCATGCATGTGCTGCCTGCTCTTCCCTCTGGTGACTGTCGCTCCCGCGCTCCCTGCCGGCCCTTGGCCCGTGGCGGCTGCCGGTGCTGACGGCTGCCTGACCCTTGCCCTCTCCCTCTCTGGTCTAGCTTCACTGTTGGTGCTATTGGTGCTCCTGCTGGCTGCTGGTCTCGCCCAGTGGAGCGGACATTACTTTGGCATAGTGCCACCTCATCATTACCTGATCGGAATGCCGGCTGCCTCTTCACTACTCACTGTTCCACAAATGGCTGCTGTTGGGAATGTTATCGCACCCTGCGTATTGCTATGTTTTGGAGCTCATAACTCGTCAAGTGCTGTTGTACTGCATCTGTATTTTTTTTTTTTTTTCTGAAAATGACAAATAAAGGTTTAAAAAAACGAAATGTTGGCCAGAATCTTATCAGAGACTATAGGGAACATTCCCACTAACTTCATCCCCAAATCCAGGGCTGGACCAGTACCGTGTTCATCCTGTACCTTCTTCAGAATACTCTGTAGAATGCTCGTAGAGGGAGTGCCAAAGCACAACGTATACACCAAAGCAAATACCGTCCCCCAGGTTGTACAGTCCGCTAAAGGAGGAATAATACCACTCGGCACTCAGGGCAAGGATCCTGTGTTTTTCATGTATGTGGAAAGACAGCTTCAAGTTGTTCAAACTTTTGTGCAAGCCAAAATGGTAAGTCATCACGGTTTTGAGGACGTTTCCCCATCACGGGGTTAATCATGACGGGACTAATCGCAAGTCTCCCGCCCTGATCAGGTGCCGGAAGAGCAGCTCCAGCCGAAGCTGCTTGTAGTGCATGAGCCATAAATTGTATGACCCTTCTATGAAGAAGGAGTAATTGAGTACACAGTGTACGTATCTCAGCGATAGTAACATTGAGATAATTAGGATGTGGAGTAAAACCTGCCAAAACAGGCCAAGTGGCCCCATTGATAGACAAGGGGCCCATACGAACAACAGAAACAGGGTGAGGAAGGGTGGCATTAAAATAAATGGTATGCACCCAGGACCTCAACTGAACCTCAGTTAATGCATATGGCCTATATGCTGCCGGTGGAGCAGCGGCTGTGTAAGTATGAAACGTATTCTCATTCGCATGCACCGCAGGAAAAGTAACCCAAGAATAGATGACTTCAAAGCGGTATGTGGGATCGGCTTAAACCACAAAAATAATATTAGCTCCCGCATTGGGCACTCCGTGTTGATGGAATAAAGCTGTAACCACTGTGCGGTTAGGAGCCGCAATAGCGACCGGTTGTGCCATATCATAAATGAAAAAAATAGCAAGCAAATTGGTTGCGCAAATTTGAGTCGAAAAACCTTTTAAACTTCAAGCTTGTAAAACCTATAGAAATAGGTATACCCTATACATATAGGAGGCTAACCCCCCTCACCACGGATGTCTCCGTATATATCGGTGAGAGGGTATTGTTGACAAGCGCTACTCAGGTGTCTCGTAAATAAGTACCTGACCAAACGTTGGCGGTGCCATATTGCAGGGATTCTGCCCAAGGACAGAACTATGCGTAGGATTATGGGACCTTAGTGCGCAGGGACTGAGTCATCCTACCATTTTACTACCCATGAGGCCAGGACCGACTAGCTGTAGTGTCTCGCATGTCCTCCTACTCACTCAGAGAAACAAGCGGTTGCAAGACGCACCCTTTCACTCACACTCTTGTTCTTGTCCACAATAAGATCTGACAGAGACACGAACAAGTTTAAAATATTTGTTTGAACTAACATGCTCTAACATTCAGTATACGTGCCACAACAAGCAGGAAAATGCATAATACAAATGTTGTCAGCATAGCAGCTAGGCCATAAATCATGAAAGGAGATGTCATTATAAAAAGGACTATATAGCCTAATCTCCCTCCCCTTGGTCAGAAGCTCTATTATTATATGGTAGAAGATCTTTGGGTTTTATCAGCAAACTCCATACCTCAGCCTATAGATGGCAGTTCTACATCATAGGTGCTGTCTCACTCTTCTCTTTGGAAAGGTCCCTCTCCAAGTGTCTGTTCCTTATGCATGCATCCCCATAATACCAAAGTATGATTTTAAAATAACAACTGCATTGGTATGTTTTGGCTAGGTGCTAGGGCCTGACCAGAACAGAATAACAAGGGGCATTGTTTATCGACCTTGCTCAAAATGTTCAGACTAAATCCCAGCAACTGGCAGAGAATGCACACAGTAAGCAGTTCTCATGTGCAAAGTACGAACAAAGTCTTTGCAAAAAATAAAGCCATGTAGTAACATGCGCAAAGCCGTGCACTGTCTGCAGAGCTCATGCTAACTTAGTGAAAGCGACAACATCCCCATGAGCCACGTGACAATAACTCTTCATTAGAATTCGCAATAATATAAGGCATCAACATTCTGCAGTATAAACAAAATTGCACAATGAAAATCAACTTAAAACTTCACTGCATAAGCAATAATAAACATCAACAGTAAGTCTCAATCTCAAACTCAAAATAAAATCAATAGTCAAACCTTGCAACTGACACCTTGCAGTCTGTTTTTTTTTTTCAATCAGGTTTTAATACCTTTTTGCTGTTAAACTTACAAGTTTACAAATATCAGTTCTTTTGGCTATTGGCCATAGGTTAACATTTACATATTTTGGTTGGTTTGCATCAGGTCACCATAACATTTATCTGTTCCGTGAATAGTTCCACCAACAACCCCCCCCATACACCCCCGCAAGAACCCAACTGCAGGTCGCAATTAGTGTTCTGTTGTGCATGCATGGGGCTCCACTTTTCGATTAAGGTTAATACCTTAATCGAAAAGTGGGGCCCCACGCATGCACAACAGAACCAGTCTCTCCTGTTGCTGGTCACCTCTAATGATCCTTTCGAGGCCCTCCAGACTTGTCTTAATTTACTCATCTGGTGGCATCGGCACTAGTTCCCGTTCCGGGTTAGTCATATTGGGCTTCCCTGTCAGGACTGTGTCACCAGCGTCGAAGCGCCTCATTTCAAGCTGGGGTGTTGCATACTCTCAACCGGAGCATCCCAGGTCCTGGCCTTTTCCATTTTGCCTATCCCCCTTAGTGCATTTCTGAGCAGGATCCTACCCTCGCAGTTCGCCCATTTCTCCAGTTCCCGTTTCCATCTTGCAAAGCCCCCCTGGTGCTTTCCAACGGCTAGTAATTTTGTGCTTGGCCAGGATGTAGGCCATATCCTGAAATTTGTCAGTGACCCTTGTTTTAGATGTGTGGGGGAATAGGTTAAGAAGGCAGTGCACCGGCTCACATGGAACCTCCCGGTCAATTACCTTTGCTGTTTCAGCTGTCGCCTCCTGCCAGTATGCGGACAAAACTGGGCACCCTATAACACGTGCAATATGTTGGGTATACCACATCTCCCCAGTGAAAATATCGGTTGATACGTTCTAAAGTGAGATATGCCCAGTGCAGGACAAAGAAACGAATTAGTCTAAAACAGTTGTTCCTCGAGACCTTGATAGTTGTGTCCCAATGCTTATCTTCCAGGGGGATGACTAGGTCTATTGTCCAACGATCTCCGAGTGCTGTCAAGGGTTGGATGGAGTCTTTAGCAATTGCTTTGTAAAGGCAGGTGACTGCCTTTATAGTGCTTCCTGCCGTTCCTATGTAGCCACACGTGAAGTTGTGGTTGGGTTCTAGGTTGCCTGTCCCCAGTGCCTTCGTATATCCCCCGTAATCGCTCTATGGAGCAAGATCTGACCTTGAGGGATTTACCAGTCCACTCTAAATGTTTAAAACGGCAGGAGTTCCTCAGTGGGATGTCCAGTGAATAGGGTCGTCGGGTCAGTGTCTTCTGATGGCACCCCAAGTATGACTTTGAATTCATTTGTGCATTTCCGTGGTGCTCCCGTAATTCTCAGGAGCGTACGTAAGAGTTTGCCTCTCTCAGGGGTGAAGGGTCCTATTTCCCTTCCTGGCGTCAACCTCCCCGCTATCCACTGTGTGAGCAGCTGCCCCGCCTGGGAGTATGATTCAAAATCAGGGACAGCTAGCCCCCCTCTACAGTCGGACATTTCAGTGTCGTCAGGGCCACCTTTCGTTGGTCAGTCCCCCATATAAAAGATGTCATGCATAAGTCTTGTTCTGCAAACAGTGCTCTCGGTACCCATACAGAAAGAAATACAGCAATGTTGGGAGAGCCACCATCTTTAGTTAGGCGATCCTGGCAGCCAAAGAAATAGGGAGGTTCCCCCAGAAAGTCAAGCTGCCCTTTAAGGATCTTAGCATCCCACCTATACTCCCTTCTTGAATGTGTCACTGGGTATTATAAATGTTTACTCCCAAGTATTTGAGGCAGTGAGGTTCCCATATCAGATCCCCCAGTCCATTCGGTGGGATTCTGTCCACCGTCAGCAGGAAAAGGCGGGATTTCTGCCAGTTGACTCCAAGCCCTGATAAGGCCCCAAACTCCTCCATTATCTCCCCGGCCCCTCGCAGTCCCCCAGTTCGTTCAGGAATAAGAGGAGATCATCGGCATACGTGCATTGTGATGGGTAAGTTCTCCCAGTCGTAAGCTGCGGTATATACCGCCCGGGCTAGACCGGCCATGGGTTCCATGGCTAAAGTGGACAGGCGGGGTGAGAGGGGACACCCCTGTTGTGTTCCCCTCTTCACCCAATACCACTCCGATATTGTGCTGCCCGTCCGCACACTAGCCAGAGCCTCCGCATACAATAGACGCACCCATTGTATAAAACCTAGCCCCAGCCCCATCCGCTCTAAGACCGCATACAGAAACCCCCATTCAAGGTTAATGAATGCTTTTTTTATGTCAGTGGCAAACACCATCCCTTCCCCCCCCCATCTCGCCTCTATTATTGATAACAGACGTCTAATGTTAAGGGTCGTGTTCCTTCCCGGGATAAACACTGCCTTGTCCAGGTGGACACGAGTTGTCATGTACGGGAGGAGTCTCGTCGCCAGCAGTTTGCTCAGTATTTTAAAGTCCAGATTGAGATAGATAACAGCCTATAGGCCGCACAGTCTAGGGGAGATTTGCCCGGCTTAAGCAGTGGGACTACTAGTGCCTCAAGTGTAGTCTTAGGGAGATCCTCCTCCTCTCTGGCCACAGCGTACATCCTCGCCAATCTTGGAGCTAGCTCCTCTATGTATGTGGCTTAGAACTCCGTGGGGAGCTTGTCCGTTCCTGGAGTTTTGCCCCTAGCAAGCCCTGTAATGACTCCCCTTATTTCGTGCTCTGAAATATCGGCCCCTAACTGGTCTACTTTGTCTTCGGTCAGGGTGGGGAGGAGGAGCAGATCCAGGAAGTCCATTGTGCCTCCTCCTTCATGAATCCTCAAATTCTTGTAAGTCTTCTATAAAATTCAAGGGATATGCTATTTATCCTAGTCTGCTTACAGAGGGGGTATCCCATTTGGTCAGCTATTTCCTTTATGGTGTGACCTCTGTGGGCCGGATTGGCCAGCCAGGCTAAGAGACTACCTGCCATATCTCTCTCCCCGTGGGTATGGTCCATATATTTTTTGTAATAAAAACATCTCAGTTGTTCCTCTTGGGCAGCTACCTCCTTCTTCGCATCCAAGAGCTCCTCTGTTTCTCTATTTCACATAGCTCCCGGTCTGCCCTTTCCACGTCTGCAATCATTGTTCGGCGGACCCCTATGGATGTTTCCATACACCTGCCCCGGATTACAGCCTTAAGGGCCTCCCATTCCGTCAGCCTAGAATCTGTCGAGTCGCCATTTTCAGAGAAGTAAGGCTGTTATGTGACCCCTAGTGTCCTGAAGGAAAACCTGGTCCTCTACTACTTCAGGTTTGAGTTGCCAGGTGGGTGTCTCAGCCCCCATTTTAGTTGTGTCATAACTGGATTGTGGTCCGATATCGTTCAGGTCAAATATTCCACCCCCTGCACTAGGGCATGCATGTCAGGAGAGCACTGGAAAGTGTCCAGTCGTACTTGTAACTCACATGTGACAAATGAGAGTATTCCCTATCTAATGGGTGTGTGCATCTCCAGGTGTCCACGAACCCCCATCTGGACTGCCACTCTCTGAAGGCATTCGCCGTCTGATAGACTGGGGAGTCCCAGAGTGGTGGATGAGAATAGTTGAGTGCTGGGTCCGCTACGCGATTAAAATCTCCCCCCAGGATAATGGCGCAAATCATGTAGGGCGCCAAGATGCCAGACATCTTATCCATGAAAGCGGAGTGGTCTGAATTCGGTCTGTATATGTTAACTTTTGTTACATCTTGGCCATCCAGCCTGCCCGTGACTATCAGATACCGGCCCTCCGGGTCAGCCCAGAGTCCTGTATGTTGAAAGGGGACTCCTCCTCTTATCCAGAACAACAACCCCCAAGCAAATGCTGAATATGAGGTGTAGTGTGCCTGCCTCGCCACTTGCGGTGTTGCCCGGCTCCCTCTGAAGCCAGGGTATGGGTCTCCTGCAGCAGAACGATGTGAACCCCTCTCCTATTCAGTTGGGAAAATATTTTATGTCCCTTCTGCATAGTATGCGTTCCCCTGACATTCCAGAACAAAAGGTTAGATGTCATACCACTGCCCATTGGTGCAATTCACCCCCTCTGCTAATCCCTCCTTGCGCACTGGTGTTCCTCAAGCGGTAATTCGCATGACCTCTAATAGTGTTCAGCCACATAGTATCTAACCAAAGCTCCCTGCAGTGCCCCCAATTTAGAACGTTCTAATCCCTACAACTCCCCCACCCCAGGACAAGTGAGAAACTCTACCCCATCCAAACTTTGCGCAGTTATGCACCAAATAGCAAGAAATGAAACTCAAGTGAGCCAGTCAAGGCGTACAATCCGAATGTGAGCAATGCCCTCCTGCCCCCCCCCCCCCCCGGTCCCACCCAAACCAGTATGTTTGTAGTTCATACTACATGGCGGGGTCTTGGGCCCATTCATAGCAGCCTTGCCAGTAACCCCCCAATTCCACCCCCTTCCGTGATCCCCCCCCTTCTATACTTGCATGACAGCCATTGTTCATATAATTTCATCTGCCGATCTGGGGGGTTCACTACTCGGAGTACCTGGCTGTCTCTCCCCACTGTACTGAAGCTCTGGTCCGAGTCTCTGGATTCCTCCCCAGACAGTGAGGTTGTTTCTCTGGTCCTGGGTGCACTGAGAGATATCTCTCTCTCTCTCTCTCGTTCTCGCTCTCTCGTTCTCGCTCTCTCTCGTTCTCGCTCTCTCTCGTTCTCGCTCTCTCTCGTTCTCTCTCTCTCTCGTTCTCTCTCTCTCTCTCGTTCTCTCTCTCTCTCGTTCTCTCTCTCTCTCTCGTTCTCTCTCTCTCTCGTTCTCTCTCTCTCTCTCGTTCTCTCTCTCTCTCTGTCTCTCTCTCTTCCTCCCCCCCCTCCCGCCGGGTTTTGTGCTTTCTGTGGGGTGCCTGCTAATTAATCCAGTGGTAAAATTGAAAACCAATCACATCAAAAATGACTTTTTGTACTGTAATGGTAGTGGATAGTCTGCATGGCTGGGTGCATATGAATGTGGCTGCAGGGCCTGGCCTTTGGCGCGCAACTAATGATCGCCTGGGTCAGGCTGCCATATTTCAGTTCTAACGAGACAGAATTGAGAGTTATGCTTCAACTGTTTTTACAGATAAATCCTCTTTCTAATACAGTATCTAGCACCCATTAGGTACACTCGCTGCCTTTTTGAACTTCACAATCATTGAGTTACCCCCTGTAACTTTTGACAGAATTTTTAGGTCGAGCCTGTCCCATTCCGCAGGAATGGATAGGATTGAATTCAAGTGCTCGATCGGCTAGTGAAACCACTGGCGTTTCTTCACAGTGCATGTGAGGTCACGTGGCCACAAAGCGGGTCACGTGACCACACAAGCACGAGCATCTCCGTAATCCGCCTGCCCCCACCAGGCTCGCATTCCCGCCCCCTCACCAGGCCGCACATCTGCCTGCCACACTTCTCCTCCCCTAATTATGTGGCCGGCCGTACTTAGTTTCCTGGCCGCTTCCCGGCCGCTCTTGTTTTTAGCTCCCCTTACCATTTGCTCCTGCCTCCGAGAGCTTCAAAGGGATCTGCTTAACACTTCACGGCCGCCGTGACTCACATTTCTCCTTCCTTCGTGCCCAGCCCCCCTCCCAGCGCTGCCTTGTTTTTCATGCTTGAATCCTTCACCCTGCTTTGGCCTGTCTTTCGTTCTTGTTCTCTCCTGTCCTCTATCTCCCACCTTTATGTTTAATCCTTTCTGCCTCTTTCTCTGTCATACAGATTTACATGCACTTCCCAGAGCAATGGAGAAAGCCAAAGCACCCCTCCCCACGCCCCTTTATGTTTCTCTTACTCCACCTATCTCTCCTTCCTCTCGCTCGCTTTTTTCCCCTCCCTCCCCTTTCTTTCTTTCTTCCTTCCTTTCTTTCTTTCGTTCTTTCTTCCTTCCTTGCTTTCTTTCTTTCGTTCTTTCTTTCATTCTTCCCTTCTTTCTTTCATTCTTCCTTCCTTTGTTCGTTTCTTCCTTCATTTCTTTCTTCCTTTCTCTCTTCTTACTTTCTTTCTTCCTTTCTCTTTTTCTTTTTCTTTCATTCTCTCTATCTTCCTTTCTCTCGTTTTCTTTCTTCCTTCCTGCCTTCCTTTTTTCTTTGTCTTCTTTCTTTCTTTTTTTCCCCCTTTCTTTTTCTTTCATTCTCTCTTTCTTCCTTTCTCTCGTTTTCTTTCTTCCTTCCTGCCTTCCTTTTTTCTTTGTCTTCTTTCTTTCTTTTTTTCCCCCTTTATTTCTTTCTTTCTCTTCTTTCTTCCTTTCTCTTTTTCTTTTTCTTTCATTCTTTCTTTCTTCCTTTCTCTCGTTTTCTTTCTTCCTTTCTTTTTTATTTCTTTCCATCCTTCTTTCCTTCCTCTTTCTTTCTTTCTTTCTTTCCTTCTTTCTTTCCTTCTTTCTTTCTTTCTTTCCTCTTACCCCCTATCTCCCCCTCTGCTTCTTTCTCTCCACCTTTCCCTTCCTGTGTCTCTCTTTCACCCCCTCTCTCTACCCCCCCCCCCCCGCACACACACATTTCCATCCACTCCACAGTACAATGAAGAACAGTCAATTCCCCATTTCTCACAGATTGAGGCTGCAATCATTTCATTATAAAGTGCAAAATGTCTAATTATCTTGGTGATTGCGAGGGGGGAAAACCGAGAAAGCACATAATATTGAAATGAATAGTTCAGATTCTTGAATACGGAAATAACTTGACTAGTGCTGGGGATCCGGTGTGCGTTGTCTGGCAGAGAACGAAAGACCCACAAGCGAGACCTATTGGCAATGCCAATGCTTGTTTGGACTTTTTGTCCACTCATTTTGGTGTGTAGGGATCTCTAGTAAAAAGACTGTGGGGTTCAAGCCGTGCGGCGCCTGTCACCGTTCCATGTCGGTCACAGATCCCCATTTGGTGTATCTCTGGTGCCTGAAGCACCACCACGACACAAAGTCTTGCTCTAACTGCCAGCCAGAGCAGACCACAAGTGACATCTCCATCTGGAGGTAGTGCATGGTCTCTTTCAGCAGCCTTGGTTAGATCTATGCGCCTCCAAAGAGAACGAGCAATGTCAGCAGTTTTGCACATTGGAGTTTACAAGGTGGCTCTTGCTTGGCGACGCTTTTCATCATGAGTGGAGCACAGGATTTCTGTACACCTTTCCGCCCATGCCACTCCTGCCCAGAGTGCTCAAGAAGATCAGGAGCGACTGGGCCCAAGTCATTCGTGAGGCTCTGAGCTGGGCATTGAGAGCCTGATATCCCGAGCTTCTGCAACTGAGCATCGATCCTCCGGTCAGGCTGCCCCTTCGGGAGGCTCTTCTGTCGCAGCAGCAGGGGAGGTTCCTCCACCCGAACCTGTCCACTCTGTCTCCTTACAGAGCGATTGAGGGGCGACAGTTGACAGCTTTTGACCTTCCTGACAAAGTCTGTGAAGTTATTCTGGCAGCCAGGCATCCCTACACAAAGTCGGTATACGCCTGCCGATGGCAACATTTCTGTAAATACTGTAGAGAACGGTCTTTTGACCTTTCTCTGCCTTCGTATCAGATGTTCTTCTTTTCATTCTTTCCTTGGCCCTGCAGGGCTCTGCTATGGGCACTTTGAAGGGCTACCTTCCAGTCCTGTCTGCTTTCCTTCGGCTGCCAGATCAGCCATCACTTTTTAAGTCTCCTCTTGTACAGACATTTTTGAAGGGGCTTACCCATCTGTTTCTCCTTAACTCTTTTATTATGCCCCAATGGGACCTTAATCTGGTCTTTATCTTTTTGATGTGTGCACCTTTTGAACCTCTGCACAATTTTCTCCTCAAGCTGCTCACTATTGAAACAGCCTTTTTAGTGGCAATAACTTCTGTCAGAAGGGTGGGCGAACTGCAGGCACTGTCATCTCAGCCTCTTTACCTGACAGTGTTTCTGGACAAAGTAGTGCTCCGCGCTAGGGAATCTTTTCTACTTACCTTTCCATCCGGATCAATCTGTTACTCTGCCTACCTTGTATGCACCTCTGCATCCTTCCAAAGAAGAGGAGCGTCTCCACCGCCTGGACCCAAAAAGAGCGTTATCATTCTACCTTGATCGCACTAAAGAGTTCCGGGTGGAAAACCAACTCTTCGTGGGGTATGTTGGAGCAAAGAAGGCGCAAGCAGTTCAGAAGAGGACCATTTCATGATGGGTCATCCTCTGCATTAAAATGTTCCGGCTTGGCAAAGCAACAGCCTCCTGAAGGCTTTAGGGCCCATTCCACCAGGGCAAAGGCAGCCACCACGGCTCTTCAGCGTGGTGTCCCAGTTACTGACATCTTCCATGCGGGCATCCCTGGACACATTCGCCGGACACTACTGTCTGGATTCTCAAGTTCTCAGAGTGGGCCTCTTTGGCCACTCTGTATTGCAGGACTTTTTAGTCTAAAACCTTTCCACAGTCCCTCCTCCAGGGATGGTATTGCTTGGGTATCTGTTCAAAGGTAAGGAATTTGCGGCTAGGTGCGTCTATCGGATGGATAAGTTACTTATCTGCTGTAAATCCTTATCTGGTAGAGACATGATTTAGTCGCTGATTCCTTACTGACCCACCCATCCTCCCTGCACTGCGGATTGGTTTGCCAGGACTTTTTCCACTTCAGGGCCCAAATTGTTTTTTGACACACCATGATCAGTCACTTAATGGCTCCGTGCTTCTGTCGTGGAAAGTTGTGAAAAGTACTGATGTCCGCGCGCCAGGGTGGTGCCTATGTAGATGATGCAGAGTCACGACGATGAACCAGATGCCTAAAACATCACGCGGAGTCGACCGACGCAACTTTTCGTCGTGCAGAGCTACTGATATAAAAAATCCTCTTGTTCCAACCTGACTCATGGAATTTCAAAGGTAAGGAATCTGCAGCTAGATCATGTCTCTACCAGATAAGGCGTTACCGAAGGTAAGTAACTTGTCCATTTCGAGGTGCTAGGGATTTGGTCCTTTCTGCAGTGGATGGGTGCTTTCCAGGAATTGCCCTTCCTCCATCTTCCCCAGCCTCCTTAAGCACTGGTAGGCGGTCATGAAAACAGATGTCTAGTAGGGAGAAAGGGTGCAGAATAGCATCTAAGGTAGTAAAGCAAGAGGTGCAGCGTAACATCTGAGGTTGTAAATTTAGGGCTATGTTAATTAGACTAGGTTAAAAAATATCTAGGCTGGCATTGGCATGTTTCAGAGGGCCATGGTACACATCCATTGGAATCGACCTTTTACTCTTTAGTGGTGCAAAGTCCTCACTAAATGTTGGAATTGCTACAAATGAGTAACTTTTTTTCTTCTTAAATTTTGTAGTTCCCTTAGCCTATCTAATTTGTTTCTTTTTTGTCTTCTAGCTCATGCTGGACACGTGGAATGAGTCAATCTTTTCAAACATAAAGAATCGATTACAGGATAGTGCAATGAAGCTGGTCCATGCCGAAAGATTAGGGGAGGCTTTTGACTCTCAACTTGTTATTGGAGTTAGAGAATCTTACGGTACGTACAGACTGTCATGTAAGCACTTGCTTTAAGTGCAGACTTTACTCCAGGAAATTTAAAATTGATTTTCAGCCAAAGTGTTTGCTACTTAGGGCTGGAATCCTACTTGATCTGTATTTCACACAAAATCTTAAGAGGATACTGTATAAAAGTTTTAAATCTGTAACTGTTCTACTTCTGATCTTAAGAAGTTATCTTCTCTAGAACACCTATATTTCTTCTGACTTATGTTTTCTTTTTTAGCATGAAAGTTTCATTCCTGCTCAAACTGGTGCACACATCCCTGAATTGATCGCTTTTGAAGCAGCATCTTGTACTTCTTGTAGGATCTAGATGTATTTAATGGCTTAGGCGACTGGCACCCCACTGCACGGTTCTGTAACTGATCACATGGTCACAGTTTTGAATCTCAGCAGACCCACTGTGCGTTTTATCCTCCAACAATAACCTATGTTACTCTGTGTCAAAATGCCCATAGGTGAATGTAACCCTGTAATCCGACATCCATAGTGTAAAAGAGACTTTGGACCAAGAGTAACAAAGTCACGATAAGGCAGGCCTACTGGAATTATATGGCAGGGGAAGATCAAAATATGCTGCGAGTTGAATAGTGGCAAGAAAAGTCATATTATGAAGTGTAATGCTGCTCATTTTGTGATAGTATTCCTTCATTATTTTGACATTTGTACATGTTTACTTTGTCTTGGTAAAGGGGTCACTTCATTAGTACCAGTTTAATACTCAATTACAACAATAAATAACTGAAATGTTAACCTTTGTGAAGAGCCCTTCCTTTGTGCAGGAACATGTCGCCAAGTTTTTATTAACTTTTGGTTTGTTTGAGCTAGAAGCATTTTTTTTCAAAATTGGCAAATTTTTCACCTGATGAGTAATTTGTGTGGCTAATGTTTCAAATCCATATTTTTGAATAATGTGCGGCGGCCATAGAATCTCATAATTCTGTTGCCTCTGCAATAAGGTTCACTTTATCTCTCTGTGGCACTCTGTTTGCTCCTTCTGAAACCCCACAGTTTCCCACATGTATCAGTTACCTTTGGTCTACAAAAAATACAATGTCCCCATTTTGAAGAAGAGGATTTTACACAAAATATTGTTTCCAAATGGTGCAGATACCTAAACTCTTGATTGATACATTCTTCATTTGAAGTCCAGACCTCTTGAGAATTGTGACATAGATGAAGCTGAAGTAGGTAGAATAAATATTAGTAGCTTGAGTGAGCCATTTCCATTGTGTTTTTGTCAAAACAAGTTTAAATTAAAGAATATATCTTTCATTTTCTACATCCTGGCTGTGCACGGTATCTACAGAAAGCAATAGTATATTATATTATTTTAGGAAGACAAGTTTGGCTGTTCTTGACAGCGGTGAGTGCATTGCCAATTTATTCATGACAAATATCACATAGAGCAAGATAATGTCTGAGCACTACGTTTTTGAATGCAGTCCACAAACTATAATATAAACCATGCTGTAAGTCATTTTAGACCCTTTGAAAATTACTCAGCACTTCAGGTACCAGACATTGTCGCTGTTATAGCTTCTGGAACAAAGTGTGAAAAATTATTGGGGATTGTTCATAGTTATTCAGCCCCCGGGAATGTCAGCACAAAACATTAAATTCATGTCCTATGGCCCAGGCCTACTCTTTGCCAAAAGAATTTAGGTGGTGTGTCAGACTTTGTAATAATGGGAAAGCCGGAGTCTGTATTCTTTCATTAAAACTTGCATTAATTCCCCAGAAATCCATCCCTCACCAAGACATAACTCAGAAAAGGAAATAGTGTGCCATAAAGAATGTAATGGCAATGAATATAGATTAAATATATAAATTGGAAATCTTCGGTATTGTATTCCCCATGTTTTACTTCCTCTTTCACCAGAGACGCGTTACCCTTTCAGACATGAGTTCTCCTCTTCATTAGATACTTATGTAAACCCCCATTTTAGATACGCAACCTGTCCTGGTGACGTGTTTAAGCTTGGTATTGGATTCCTTTTACTCTACTATGTGTAAAGCAGTCCTCTTCTGCGACCGTGTAGTTACAATAAAAATATTTACTTATTCATACTCTGACAAGCCACCACTAATAAAAGTTTCAACTCCCTCTTTCTTTGATGTCTGTTTAGACTTTGGAGCTGTCGTGACATCTTTCATCAGGTTAACAAATAGCACGACAAGTTAAACTGTTGCTTCTAGCGTCTGATGTGATCCACTGGTCACAATTTTAAATTCCGACAAGGCCTACTCAGCCTTTCATCTTTTCGACATCGATAAATGGAGTACCATTAAAAATGGGTAATATTAACACCTGTTATATACAGTGCTTAGACCTTGGAAAAATTCATATGAAGCTCTATACAACAAGTGTATTCTTTGTGCAGCATGAAATCTGAGGCTTGAAAGAGTTTATTTTTTATTTTGGGGGGAATAGTGGGTGGAATTGATAGATTGGGATCTAATCAGTGAGGTATCCATCGGGGTTCCTTGACACAGTTTTAGATTATGAACACGCTTTTCAAATTTTGTTCGAACTGCCATAGAAAGTTCCATCCCAATGACGAAAACCCAGTCTGTACGTTCTACCTCCCAAAAGGCCATAAGTCGGAGGACTGCGTCTCATGCTTGTATATTAAACCAAAAGAGATCAAACCCTAGAAGCACATTAGGAAGCTGCAGACATGGTAGGCTTATCAGAACTAAAATAAATGAGGAGTGCTTTGTTGAGGAGTGCTTTGTGAGGAGTTTCTCTGACTGCCAGGTGGAAGAAGCTGAAGGGGCCACTGAGGCATCTTACTCAAGACTTCCTATGAGGTCGAGGAACACCATAGACAAGACCCTGTGACTACAGTGCCATATGTCTGAAATCCATAAGAGGTGTCCAAAGAAGCATCCAGGCTAACGTCTACGATGCTGGAGCACTAGTCTTTGAGCAAAACAATGGACTCACAAAGAAACGAGCCCTCCATGCAAAAAAAAACCCCCAAAAACATGCGGTTGAAGGAACCAGAGAAACTTCCCATCCTACCGGGAAAGATAGGCTCACAGGTTAGATGCTCTGAAGGGCACTCCTCAACTTCTGTGGATGGTCAAGTCCCAAAAGAGGAACGAGCAGCCTCCAAGGAAAAATCCCATGCAGACCTTAAAACTTCTGACCTCATCGAAGTCGAGAGGAAGAAGATGGCATTTTAGGAAGAAATTGAAAAATTACAGCAAAAAAGGATGCTTTCGAGGAAGCCATGACATCTCACAAGGAAGATTTGGATTAAAACACCAACCCAAGACTTTCAGGTGTCCGAGCAGGACGAAATACAGCATGATGCAGGACAAGACACATACATCGGAAAAAAGGAGTTTATTTAACCTCGCACTCTCTGAGGATATAGATTTTGACATACCGTAGGAGGAAACATTGTAGGAGGATGCTGTGGCAGATTCATAGAAGGAAGAAATAGATATGTTTTCCTCGAGACCATCTGCAGCGGATGATATTTCAACATATCAATAGGTGGTAAAGAAAATTGCCAACGCTTTTAGGGTGAAGATAGAGAAAGAGGACACATGCTTTCTCCTAGAGACTCTAAGCCAAGTATACAGGAAGAATCTGTTTCTGCTGATGATTCTGATCATAGCCCAGTAGAATGTGGTAGTTGTCTCCAAGCCGGCGACTGCTTAAGCAGACACCCTGGGCATAGAGAAATAATACAGAGCATCCACTCAGGACCAAAAGTATATAAAAGTGCACGTTGACTCTCATAGTAATTACATTGAGGAAATGGCCTTGCCCCCACGTCCATGGAGTACTCCCCAGATAAAAAGAGCAAGAAATTGAAGGCAGTGGGCAGAAAGATGGAGAGAGCAGCTCCAACAGAATGGCGGATAGCAAACTTGAACTCCGTTTCAACATCAACACTGGGAGGATATGGAGGACCTTGTGTTGCATCTCACACAGCGATACCAGAAAAGAGCAAATAATATAATGGAGGGAGGAAAGAACATTGCTAACTCCTGGGCTCCGACCTCAGGAGGCATGGGTGATTTCCCATCTCTGGTATTAGACCAGAGGTACAATCCAATATCATTGAAATGCCTGTGACTGGTAACCATCTCTTTGGCAATTGAGTGAACCATTCTCTGGAAGGTACGAAGAGAGCCAATGAAATGGCCAAGGCCTTGCTAGCCTTTCGGGTGTACCTCATTCAACAGGGGTACTCCAGACAGGAGAAGGTCAGTGCAGGAATGGCTTTGTTGTACAGGTGCAAAGACCACCATGAAGCAACCATTTCTCAGGCCTCAGACAGTGGCAGAAAAACACAGGCAAGGCCTTTTCATTAGAGTTAGAGGAAAATCAAGAGGTGGAAACTCAAGGGGATCTACTTCAAGTGCCTCAAAGTGATTTGCGCACTCCCCCTAACCCCACACATAAAATACCAGTGGGGTTAGGGGAGAATAAAAAAGGATTTCATTAAAAAAAATTCCATTCATTACCACAGACAAGTTGATTGTAAATATACACAATGGTTCTTGCATCATCTTCATACAGAAGCCACCAACAAAATCTCCAAAGCACTATCACTATAAAAAGGACCAGGTATAAGTCCTAGAAACAGAGGTGTAAGAACTGCTGCACAAAAGTGCCAGTAAAAGGGTTCCCCACGAGGAAAGAAACACAGGTGTGTATTCTATTTACTTCCTAGTCCCAAATCAGAACTATCCTAGATCTGTGGTTTGTAAACCGGTACATATAGGTTCCAAATGATGACCTTGCAGGATGTTATTCCTCTGCTAGATAAGGAAGACTGTCTGGCAATAGTGGACATGAAGAACACCTACTTCCACATTCCCAAACATCCCCACATGACAAAATTATAATATTTGTAGTGAAGGGATAATATTACCAGTTCAAAGTTCTGCTCTTCAGCATGAAGTTTGTACAAAAGTCTTCTCAACGACATTGGTAGTGTTGGCAACACACCTCAGGAGACAGGCTGTGCATGTCTATCCTCAATCTGGACAATTAACTGGTAAAGCAAACCCCTTCAAACAGTGTCAACAAGACCTGACAATGGTGGTTTCACTACCACATGCTCTAGGTTTTAAAGTAAATTGGAAGAAATCATCTCCCACTCCCCAAACAAATAAACCTTTCTCGGGGTGGATCTCGACACAGTAGTAGCAATGGCATATCAGATTGCACAGGCAATATTAGGGCAAGTTTACCTTTAGCAGATGTCACAGTCTGACTGTGGGGACAGTGATAAAACTGCTAGGGATGCTGGCCTCTTGCATCCTCTTCATTCCAAACACTAGGCTACCCATGAGCCCACTACAAGAGTGGTTGGACAATTAATGGCCTTCGACTACAGGCAGTTGGAAAGCTCTAGTCGCGGAAACTAGCCAAAGTCAGCAAGGGTATGATATGAGGTGGTGGAATGCAGTGAACCTATTAAAAGGGAGGCCTATCACCACCCTGCCAAAAGTCACCATTACCATAGACGCCTCACTTTTAGGTCAGGGGATGCAAACCGTTCCACTAAAGAAAAGAGGTTTGTGGTTGACACAAAAGGCGAACACATCATCTTCCTAGAACTAGAGGTGGCGTGGCTAACCGCCGATCATGGCGATCGCTACATAGGAGAGCTCTGGAGCCCGGGCACAGTTATCCTGACTAATCACCGTGTGCCGGGCCCATCGAGCTGTGCTGTGCTACCAGAGTGGAGGCCAGACAATAAGTAAATGTAAATGTACAGGAATTTATATAGCGCAAATCACCAAGCGGTTTCTAAGCGCTTGCTTAGGGAACCCGTCCTGGTATTCCCCTGTGAGATAACCCCGGCAGGGTATCCGCAAGGTGAAAGCCAGGCATCCCGCCGCGAGGGGCCGTTGTGGAGATTAAGCAAGCTATTGCCCAGAGTCGCAGAGTGTGAACCCGTGAATCGAGTAGGCACCGGAGCGAGAATTGTCAGGTCCATGGACATTTTAGGACTCAAGACCCCGCCGAGCCGGGAATTGAACCCTGGTCCCGGGCTGACCTCTGCTTCCAGGTCTGCCTCCTCTAACCAGTGAGCCACACTTCTCCACGTAAGTAACATGCCCGAGTGCTGGGAGGCAGTGGCACCAATGCTGCACATTGAAAATCATAACACAGCCTTCCCACTGGCCACCCACTATAGAGGAGTGGAGGCTGAGACCTGCTTGCCGCTGTGGCTGTCCCGTGTTGTCTGTGCTGAGCCCTGCGGAGCCGGCTGGACGCCCCATGCCGTCGCTGAGTGGGTCCCTGCTGCTCCTGGACAACTCAACCCCATGCTTGAAGTGGCGCCGGGAGTCCCCAGACGCTCTGATCCCGTAGGTGCGCATGTGAGGCCGCTCCTATGACAGACTTTAATTTCTGAGTTCTGCTTTGTTAACCTATGGGAGGAAAATCATATGCGGTGTACTAGTTCTCGTCAGTGACTTACAGGACCCTTCCGCAGGAGTTAAGGTCAGTGGTGGGCAAGGTCCAAGGCAGAACCAGCAGAACAGTAGCACTAGGGCGGCCGGTTGCAGAGGTGTCAAACAGTGTCAGGTGCCCAATGTTATCTTATGGAGAATGGTTGCAGTAGAAAGAGGCTGCGGCAGGGTCTGGGTGACCAGTCCGGTGAAGCAGTGTCTTTGGTTCCTGTGATGTTGGAGGACGTGGGGAACCTTTGATCCTCTTTGACTGGCGTCTGGGTGCAGTGGATCTTTGGGGTGTCTGATTTCTCCTTCCAGAAACACTTGCTACTGAGGGGGCCTTTCAACAAAAGCTGCATGCGACATCCGGGAGTTCACGATGAGTCACTCCACAGAGGACTCTGTACCTTGAGGGCTTGACACAGTGGGCCCACTTCAGCACGGGCTGGGGTGCTCGGGTGCAGTGGTGCTTGGCGGCATCTGGTTTTGGCAGGGCCAGAGACGTCTTGGTCTTTCTTTGGCTGTCTGCAAGATGCAAGGCACAGTGCCACTGTCTCTTCAGAGGTCTTGACTCCTGGTAGAAGGCTGGCAGGTCTCCCAGGTTTTGGGGACTCAGTAGCTGCAGGACAAGTAAACTTCCGGTGCATTAGGCAAAGGCAGCAGCCGGCTGGCAGGCTTGGTGCCAAGTCAGTTGCTGGGTCTTCTGTTCTTGCTGTGCTAATCTTTTCGTCAGTCTTCTTTCTTCAGTACATCATCTGCTCTTGTGGTGCCAGGGGCTCCCCTAAATACTCAATTTAGGGGTGTTAAGGCAGTATAGGGTAGTAGCCAATGGGCTACTGACCCTTAGGGTCACTATGCCCGCATATGACCACTTCCTGTTGGAAGTGGGCATAACCCTGTTCCAGAGTTCCTAAGTATACCATCACAAAGATGGCCACTTCAGAAAAATTGTGTCCACCTCAGTTCAGCCCACCTTAGGGGTGGTACGAGCCTGGGTGTGGCACGCGGACCTGATTAACTAACTTCTCCACCTGTCCAGGAGCCAAAGGGGCTCAGGACAAAGGGAGTCGGCTTCCTCTCCTGTTAGCATGTCATATATTTGTATGACCTAGAGAAAGATTAAAACCAGGATCTGTGAACATCGTAGCAATATACGTTGCAGATGTCTGAACACTATCTATCCACTGGACACCAAATAAGTGACCTAAGTTGGGTTATATTAGAACACGTAGATCGTGGCACTAGGAACCCGGAAAGAATTCTATTTGAAAAGCAACAACGATGGATATACCAGTTATCCACCCATGAGCAAGGTCTAAATAATAATGTACCGTTTTGAAATGATTTGAGCCAAATTACCCTACTGCTGGACACTACCCTTAGAGCGATGGACCTAAGAATATCTACACAGTAGGGGGCGCTAGAGGGCGCACATGCAAGATGGCTGCACCACTGTGAGGTTCCGGCAGCCCGTAGACCCAATCCGACGACATCCTGCTCATGCATGGACTCTGATCCCAAAAGTGATCAAAATTAAAGTTGGAAAGTGCCTGGATACAGCGGGCATGGTTAGATACGAGCTGTCGCAATGAATGGCGAAATTAGACTGACCCTCTCCAGGCTCCGTAGCAGCATGTGCGCAGAGAACGAAGGCGGACCCAGGTGGGCGGAGTTGAGGCCTGATGCTGTTGGTGGAGAAGCCCGCCCTTGCCTATGAGAACATCGCAGTGGATAGCGAGGTCAGACCTCTGTCCCTGAAGGCCTAACAGCGGTGACCATTAGCGGTGGAGACTGCCGCAAGACCTGATACCTGCGTACGTAAATTGCTGCTTGGCCGCTGGCCGCTTCAGTCTGCCCTGAAACCAAAAACAGGCATGCAGGAAGCTGAAGGGAAGAAGAGCAAGCGGCATTGTGACCTGCTGCTGCTAGGGAGGAAATCTACCTTTGCCTGCAGGAGCACTGTGACAGACAGTGGGTCTTGAGCTCCGTCCCTGAGAGCCTGGAGGCGGCGACGGGTGGCAGCTAAGACCGACGCGGGGCCCAATCCCTGCACACAAGGGGTAGCTGAGGTGTGGCCATTGGCCCCTTCAATAACTAAGCGAGGCCTCCCCCCGGACCTTGGGAAACGGGGCCTTTAGAGATGTAGGAGCGAGGTGTGAGAGCTGAGCCTTAGAATTACCCCCAGGCGTCAGACTGGATCTGAAAAGTTTTTCGTCAGCAGTACGGCTCCGCGTCTTTGGTGCCGAGATGACATCGCTGGATCTACTTAGATGCGCCCACGTGCTCTGACGTCCGTTCTTTCTTTTTCCGCTGTATCAATAAAAAGAAATCATTTGGAATATGTTCAAGGGCTAGCAATATAATCTATATGTTCCACTAGTCACTGAGTTCTCACTCACTTATTCAGATATCTTTCATTCAGAGGCACAAAATATTCCCTATACACGCATAGTGGCACCACGGTCTGAATCATTCGTATTCACATCATTCATGGAGAAAAATTATAACTGTATACCCATGGCCAACTTTCTAGATGCACATTAAAAGCAGGGGTTATTATCTGATAGCAAATTTATTTCTGGATTAATCAAATCTAAAAAACACATAAATGACAATTCATAGACAATCAATAGTATTATGCAGTCAAAGCATTATTCACTCGTAATAAAAAACATTAAATGCACACAAATTCATATAAAACAACAATTGCAAATAAAAGAGAGAGAGAGAGTACACCCAACAGACAAAAAACTGTGTCTTAAATTTGCCACATCCGTGTACTATTAATTTGTAAAAAGAGGCTGGGACCCGGTAATATACAATGAATTAGCGCTCTTCACGGATTGTGTTCCTATGTTAGAGCGTCGATGCGTTTCAATGGAAGCCTTATGTTGACATCTTTATCAAGACTCAAATTTTGTGACTCTCACAGACAAACTGGTATGCACTGGAACAAGTTAAAACCACCTTCCTGCTCCTATTGTAAGGATATTACGACATCTAGGGCAAACAATGACCCGTGGAAAACTGGGGCAGACACCTCCATCTTTCCTATTGAAGTCCAGGTTTTAAGTGTAGGATATATCTTCTTAAGGCCCAAGTTGTACCCACAGTGCGGTTCAATAATGTAACTACGCTTAGGTCACAGGCACGGTTAGCCCACAGCTTTAGCATTCTTTTTTGTTACAATATATCGTACTTTGGTTGAACTTGTGCATTCTTCCCTCCTTTACGAGCCAGCAAGTGAAGATCCGGGAAGAGCAAATACCCCCAGTCATTTTTTGACTGAGCTTTTCAAGGCCTTTTACCTCATCTTTTCGAGTCGATCGACTCCTGGTGTCGTAGGGATGCCCGGTTTCAAGAACTGTGGGGACTGTCATTGCATGATGTCGGTGACGGATCCCCACCGCATGTGTCTCTACTGCCTGGGGCACTACCATGACCCCAAGTTGGTCCCTGACTGCCGGGCAATGGCGCTGATGACTTTGCGAGAGCCGTTCCGAAAGTTGCTTGAAGTCCGGCAGTTGGCTCCACGGCGCTAGAGGTCCCGGTCCCGTGGGAGGTTGAGGGGCCGGTCGCGGAGTCGTCTCATCATTCTTCTGGATCTAAGTCTTCGCACTCGGGGTCCGGTAAGTCGAAGCATTCCAAGAAGAAGCATCGTCGCTCCTCGACGCGGCTGAGGTTGTGGGCGGTGCCTCTCCCGCGGCTCCGCTGGAGCCTGAGCCCCCAGTCTACCCCCCCTTCCCAGGTGTGGGGGCAACGCCTGCTCAGGTGCAAGTATTTCTTGCCGCCATGACCCGACTCTTTTCGGCCATCTGGCCCTGCCGGTGCGCCCGAGGGCCCGACTGGGGGTCCTGCTTTACCATCTCCGGTGGCTCGGGTTCCTGTGTCACCGGCGGCTCCGGCCCCGTCGCTGCAGATCCCCTAGGGATCTGGGATCGGATCCCAATCAACGCCGGTTTACCTAGTGACACCTCCACCGGTGCCGATCTTCCTGGCACCGCTTCCGACGTCGCCCGCTCCTCGGGGCGACGTCATTCCCAGGTTTAGCCCCGACCCGGACAAGGTGCCGGATCGGCGTCGCCCGACGCAGATACCGACGGGCCCTTTTGTGTCCTATGTACAGCCTCCTTATTTTGAGCCTGTTCCACAGACTTCGGAGGAAGGGACGGACTGGGAGGGGTCTGAGGACCCTCTAGCGCAGGACTGCTGTGCTTATGATCTGGACTGGGCAGAGGATTTGGGGGATGCCAGTGTTCTTGACATCTCGCCTGACCTTGGCATGCTGTCTACTCCCACCATGGCTACGGAGGAGGGAGCCTGTTACGCAGTGGTGTGGCGTAGGGCGGCCGAGGCTCTCCACCTCGAACTCCCTAAGGTGGCCATCAGAACTAACCTTCTGACATAAGTTCTCGAACCGGCGGCTACCTCTTCGGAGCCCTTGCTGCCTTTTAATGAAGCACTGTGACGTTCTTTTGGGCACCAGGTCCAGGCCCTACACAGGGGCTCCTGTAGACAGGAACGTGGCCTGACACCATCGCCCGGCTCCAGGCGACCCCCTCTTCCTTACCCAACACCCCTCCCCTGAGAGCTTGGTTGTCCAAGCCTCTTCATCCCAGAGCGCGTTCCCTACCGCAGCTTCGGATAGGGAATCCAAGAAGCTGGATCAGCTTGGCAAGAAGCTGTTTTCATCCTCCACCCCCACAGCATCCACTTCAAAGCCTTCCTAGTCCGACCTTTCAGGCCCATCAGACGCCAGTGGGTGGACAAATACGCCATCATCTCCACCACTGGCGCAACATCACTTCAGACAAGTGGGTGCTGCAAATTGTCCGAAGGGGCTACTCCCTCCCCTTCGAGACAACCCCTCCAGCCATGCCCCCTCAGTACCAGCGCTTGTCAGGGGATCACTTGGCACTTCTCCAGCAGGAAGTTGCGGCCCTCTTGGCCAAGGGGGCCTTCGAGCACGTTCCGTCGCCAGGCGTAGGTCATGGTTGTTGTTCCCACTACTTTCTAGTTCCCAAGAAGGACAAGGGCCTGTGTCCTATCTTAGACCTTCGGAACGTCAATCACTTCCTTCGGAAGGAGAAGTTCAAGATGCTCACACTTGCTCAGATCTTGGCTGCCCTGGACCCGCAAGACTGGATGGTGGCGTTGGACTTGCAGGACAGCTATTTTCATATTCCCGTCCTGCCTGCCCACAGGCGCTACCTGCGATTTACGGTAAGCCACGAGCACTTTCAGTTCACCGTGCTCCCCTTTGGCCTTACCAGTGCCCCTCGGTGTTCACGAAAGGGATGGCAGTGGTCACAGCTAATCTGCGCAGATCAGGGGTTTCAGTCTTCCCCTATCTTTACAACTGGCTGTTGAAGGCAGGCTCGCCCCAGGCAGATGTCTCCCACTTCCAGACTACGGCCGACCTTCTACATTTGATGGGGTTTTCCATTAACGTGCAGAAGTCGCACCTGGTGCCCTTGGAGAGGCTCCCTTTCATTGGAGTGGTTCGAGTTTATCCTCCCGAACAGCGACATTCAGGCTATGATTCTGATCTTTCAGCCTCTGTCCCGGTTTTCGGTCAGGATGACCCTTCGGCTACTGGGCATGATGGCCCCCTGCATCCTGCTAGTGGATCATGCCAGATGGCATATGCTGGCTCTGTAGTGGGACCTGAAGTTCCAGTGGGCACAGCATCAGGGCAACCTGTCCGATCAGGTCCAGATTTTGGAGGGTACTGCACGGCAATTGCAGTGCTGGCTCGCGAAATGTGATTGGGTCAATGGCAGATCCCTCTCCCTTCCCCAACCGGAATATACAGTTGTGACGGACGCGTCCCTTCTGAGATGGGGCGGCCACATGGGAGAGGCGGAGATCAGAGGCCTCTGGTCTCCGGCGGAGTCCAGGCTCCACTTCAACCTTCTGGAGCTTTGGGCGATCCGACTTGCACTGAAGACATTCCTTCCCTCTGTCATGGGGAGATTAGTGCAGGTGTTCACAGACAACACCACCGCCATGTGGTTCTGCAGCAAACAGGGCGGCCCGGGGTCGTGGACCCTATGCCAAGAGGCTCTGCGCCTCTCGGCTTGGCTGGAACATCAGGGCATGTCCCTGGTGGTTCAACATCTGGCAGGTTCTCTGAACGCCAGAGCATACGAACTCCGCCGCTGGTGCATGATGGATCACAAATAGCGTCTGAACTCGGCGCAATGTCTCTTTCAGCAATGGGGAGAGCCTTGGTTAGGTCTATTTGCCACTGATAAGAACGCACAATGTCATCAGTTCTGCGCGTTGGAAATTCCAAGGCGGCACTCGCTCGGCGACGCATTTCGTCGCAAGTGGAGTTGCGGTCTGTTGTACGCCTTTCCGCCTATACCACTTCTGCCCAGAGTACTGAAGATCAGGCGTAACCGGGCCAAGTCATCCTTGTGGCTCCGGACTGGGATCGAAGAGTATGGTAGCCCGACCTACTCGGTATGAGCATTGATCCCCCGATCTGTCTGCCTCTTCGGGAGGATCTTCTGTCGCACCAGCAGGGGACGGTCCTCCTCCCGAACCTGTCCAGCCTCTACCTCCTTGCGTGGAGATTTAGCGGCGGCAGTTGACATCTTTCGATCTGCCCCCCGAAGTCTGTAATGTTATCTTGGCGTCCAGGTGTTCCTCCACTAAGACGGTATACGCCTGAAGGAGGAATACGTTTGTGGCATAGTGCACAGCAAAGGCTGTGGATTCCCTTTCTGCCCCTCTTTCAGAGGTCCTTGTTTTTCTTCTCTCTTTGGCCCAGTAGGGCTCTGCTCTGGGCACTATTCAAGGGCTATCTCTATGCCATTTCTGCCTTTTTAAGGCTTCCAGATAAGCCTTCCCTGTTGAAGTCCCCTGTTGTAAATAGATTGTTGAAAGGCATCACGCACATATTTCCTCCTGTTCCTTTCGTGATGCCTCAGTGGGACTTACTTTTCTGATGTGTGCTCCCTTTGAGCCACTTCACAATTGCCCTCTTCGTCTCCTCACTCTAAAGACTGCTTTCCTGGTTGCCATCACCTCTGCCAGGAGAGTGAGTGAGCTCCAGGTTCTTTCTTTTAAGCCTTCTTTTCTCTCTGTCCATCTGGACAAAGTTGTTCTAAGGACTCGTCCTTCTTTTCTGCCAAAGGTTGTTACTGCCTTTCACATCGGGCAGACCATCACTTTGCCCACCTTTTTTCCGCCTCCGTATGCCCTCAAAGAGGAAGAGAGGCTCCACCGTCTGGACCCAAAACGTGCGCTCTCTTTCTATCTGGACAGCACACAACAGTTCCGGGTGGATGACCAGCTCTTTGTTGGGTACGTGGGTGCCAAGAAAGGTTGGGCTGTGCACAAGCTGACCATTTCTCGGCGGGTCGTTCTGTGCATAAAGGCTTGTTACTCCTTTGCTAAAAAGGGTTGCGCACCCACTCTACAAGGGCGACAGCAGCTACTACTGCTCTGGGACGGGGAGTTCCCTTGCATGACATCTGTCAGGCAGCTACATGGACCTCGCTCCACACGTTTACCAAGCACTACTGCCTGGACAGCCAAGTCATGAGAGATGGCTTCTTTGGCTGTTCGGTTCTCCAGGACTTTCTGGTGTGATCTAGGTTCGCAGGCCCACCACCGGGGTTGGTATTGCTGGGGTATCTATTCTAAGGTAAGGAATCTATCACCACGTGTTTCTTTCAGCTGCACAAGTTACTTACCTTCGGTAACAATATATCTGTAAGAAACATTAGTAGTGATAGATTCCTTACCGCTCCACCCATCCTCCCCATTCTGCGAACTGATTTCTAGGGTTAAGGTTATCCCTTTCAGGGCCCTAGTTTCATGGCACCAGTGGTCCGTTTCTTGCATGGCTCTGCGTGTACAGAACTGACGTCAGCGCACGTGGGCGCATCTAAGTAGCTCCAGCGACGTTATCCTGGCACCAACGACGCACGCAGAGCTGCACGACGACGCCTACCGACGCGCAGGGGCACTGCTGACGAAAAACTTTCCGGATCTAGTCTGACGCCTGGGGGTAATTCTAAGGTAAGGTATCTATCACTACTAATGTTTCATGCAGATATATAGTTGCCGAAGGTAAGTAGTTTGTGCTACGATTTCTAATCTATGAAAATATATTTCCGCATATTTTTCAGCTGGAAAAAACTAGTTGGGTTAACACCACCATATCACATGTAACATGATATTTGAGCATTCACTTGAAAATTCCATGTTATTTTATGAATAAGTTTATTCATTTTCATAAGTTTTCATGAAATTAATGACTCACAATTTACGGTTTCCCATTCTTTGTTTCTCGCATATAAAAGATGACTCATCCTCAAAATCTGTGGATGCAAGTGGCATTACACTATGCAGGACACAATGTAAAAATCATTCAAGCTTGTGTTCCCACTTCTTTGGTTTGTACAGCATAACAATGCGGATGACCATCCCCACAATCTGTGTTTGCAAGTGTCATCATTCTGTGTGTAATGCAATGTAGAAGTCATTGCGTTTTGTGTGGCAGGACGCATGTAATGACGCTACACGCCCTACCTTGAAGTCGCTTAACTAGCACCTAGTACTAGCTCCCAGCAACATGCAGAGTTTAGAGGACACCATTCATGTCATCTCTGGGTGCAACACCTTGCAGAGTCGAGGGACTATGCCAGACAAATATACTAGAATATACGACCCGTAAGGATCTTAACTATATTACTTCGTCATTGTGCGACAATAGGGTCTGCCCACCTCTAAGCCTCTAGGGTAAGATACACTACCAAAATACATGTAGGTTCTTGATTTTTGTTTTGTTTTTGCATTGGTAGCATATGCCGCACTGCTATCTGTTCGTAACTAATCAGGAGGTACCTTGAGCAATTCCCTGTTTTTCAAACACTTCAAAATATTGTATAAAATGAGTGATGTGGTTATTACCTGATCTGGGTGTACTGCAAAGCACGAGTGACTGGAAGCATGAAAATTCCGGAAATACACATAATTGCAAATGAATCATGTTTCTCCATTTGATTATTGCAGACTCTAGCAGGACAGTATCCTGTGCTGAGAAAATCAAGACTGTAAATTACGAGCAAAATAGCATAAAACAATACAAATTTATCACAGGCGCAAATTGTGTTTCACACCAGATAATGTAGTAGGGATCTTGTTGCTGGTCCTGAAGGAAGCCATTTGACCCTAAGCAGCATTCAAGGTATGGCTGAAACATGTAGACCGATATAGGTGTGGGAGTTCATATTGTCTCTTATTACATCAAAGCTTGCTGTTTTTAACCTTTTCAAAGGGTCCCATTGTACAACCAGACCCCCCAGGATATTGCGGCATAGATTTACAAATTTAGCGGCACAAAAATGGAAATTTAGCGGCACAAAAATTGAAATTTACCGGCATTATTGCGGCACTTTCTTTTACTCGTAATCATTCCTTTTCAGCCTTAAATCAATGTAAACGGATTTAGCAAAGTATTCCACTGTGAAACTGGCATGTTTAAAGTGTCTGCGGCTCTACAGGAGCACAGCTCCAATCTGCACCTCGTGAGAGGGGGCCCTATTTCTCCTTGGGGTGGTCTAGCACCCATGTATGTACCCTTGCTGGGGCACCGCTACCTACAGGACCCGTCCATTTTAAAAAACAGTCATTTCTATCACCCTTTTTAGGTCGAGCCTAGACATGCAAGCAAGCGTGTCTGCTCGAAACCTATTGTGAGCCGTATTTGGGAATGTGGACAAGAGTCAGACGCGCGCTTTGCTATTCGCAGTTTTGACTGCGGGAGCGCGCTCCTAGCTACTTGCTTTGTGCGTCGTCAGTTTCGCTTCCGAGCCAGTGCCCCTGGGGAGCCTCGTGTGCTCTGGGGAGATGCCGGCACTATCGTTGGAGTCTCACACTGGGGACTCCAAATACCATGGCCCCCGCAGCCCTCAACATGCTCCGAGTACCTCCTGTCCCCAGAAACGCAAGCACGGAGCCCCACTCACCGGGACTTCTACTCCGCAGGACTCTAACGGGGAGACAACGTGCCCAGTCAGGTCCCGCTCCGGGGCTGCTCCCTCCGGCTTCAACGGGCACAGGGACACTGGCACTCCGCTCCTTGGCTTCCCGGGCGGATGCTGGCTGCACGCAGGGCTCTCCTCTCTCTGCACCGGAGCCTTGCGCCAGCCACTGCAGCCTGCCTCCTGGGAAGCTCTGGTCGCGCTCGACTTCCTGCTTCTGGTCAGGCCCCGCCTCTGTCTCGAGGAGGGCTGCCTGACTTCCGGTCTATTCATCATTCCCGGGAAGGTATTGGGAAAGAGTCTATTACCCAAGCGACTTGTGTTCCCTGCGGTTTGCAGAAGTGTTCGTATCTTTTGAAGAAAATCCCTAAAGGCCGAGAAGAACAGAGAGAGAAAGGGCTCTTTGATGGGTGCCAGAGAAGAGGATTAGCACAATGTTCAAAGTTTGATCACGCAGCTCGGATAACAGAACCTGCAGTGTGAGGCCTGGAGCCCGACCACTGTCACCTGTTGCCCGTCCTGCACCGCCCGCTGAGGCCCGCGGCCTCTTGGCCTAGCACAGCTTTTCCCAGCGCCTCGTGCAGCAGGTTCCACCACAAACAAACACGAGTTTACTCTGCGTGTGATGGGAGTGGGAACTAAAGAACGGGAGGGACGGCTTTGGAGCCGAGCTGGCTGTGCTGCAGACAGTCTTGGGAGAGCAGGCCCCGCCCCCGAAGAGACCCCCCAGAATGAATCACAGCTGCTTGGACCAATGTCAGTGAGTGACTCAAGCCCGCAAAATGTGTCTTGTTCATCTGCCAGCAAATTAAATACAGAAATAAACTTGCCTTTAATTGTTCTATTTCGGGGCTTAGGAAATAAAAAACATCATCTGTAATGGATTTTTTGATTGTTTCCTCCTGTCGACACTTTTTTCATCCCGCAGATGCTTCTCGTTGGTTGCATGTCCAAAGTGCAACATTATTGGAGTGGGGTGGGGAACCTCAGAGAGCGATATAACTCTAGAAAAGGCTATTTTTGTAATTTCATTAGCAGGAATGGAAAGTACACCGATTTGCCAGCCTGCAGCCCCATCTTTCTGAAGGCTGATGTTACTGTTCGTCATATTTAGCATGAAAACTCAGCCAATAACGGGCCATATCTGATGAAGTTCTGGTAACGGTTCGGCCAATCCTGTGACTGACTCACAACACTATTTAGGAGTACAGTAACTAGTGGTAAGCTACACTGCACGTAAAGTGGTTAGTTGTGTGTGTTGATTCATTTTGACTAACTACATCCTCAAGTTATCGAACACTTCTGCACTTGCTTGACTTCTATTTGGGTGCTGCAGAGCTCACAATGTTACCAACCTAGAGCAGCGCACCTACATATGGTTAAGGAATCCATACTGTATCTGTAAGAATCAAACAAACACCAGGGAACCAGCAGGACACAGGAACACGAGCATAAACCATAGCAATAAGGAAAGGTGATTTAAATAAAAAAAACTCTCTCTCTACACTCCTCTCTCTCTACACCCCTCTCTCTCTACACCCCTCTCTCTACACACCCCTCTCTCTCTCTCTACACACCCCTCTCTCTCCCTACACCCCTCTATCTCTACACCCCTCTCACTCTCTACTACACCCCTCTCTCTCTCTACACCCCTCCCTCTCTCTACACACCCCTCTCTCTCTCTCTACACCTCTACACACCCCTCTCTCTCTCTCTCTACACACCCCTCTCTCTCTCTCTCTACACACCCCTCTCTCTCTACACACCCCTCTCTCTACACCTCTCTCTCTCTCTCTCTCTCTCTCTCTCTCTCTCTCTCTCTCTCTCTCTCTCTCTCTCTCTCTCTCTCTCTCTCTCTCTCTCTCTCTCTCTCCACAACCCTCTCTCTCTCCACAACCCTCTCTCTCTCCACAACCCTCTCTCTCTCCACAACCCTCTCTCTCTCTACACCCCTTCTGTTCTTGGATTTTCGTCACAATAAAATACACTGAATTACAAAGGTGTAAGATATTGCCATTATAAATTACAATAACTTTTATTTAAGTATTAATTATTAAAAAAATAAGACATTGTTATTTGTAATATCAATACATCTAAGTCACTTAAATACAACTCATATTGCATTACAAGTGTCACATTTGCGAAAGTTAAAACTATTGGCATTGTAAATGACAAAGCTATTAATTTAGCTATTTTCAAAACCAACACATAAATACAAAATTTGTCATTTACAATACCAATAGCTCAAACTTTCCTAATGCGAGACCTACTGCATTGCAAATGCTTGTTAACATTGAAAATATATTGATACCAATGTGACCCATACAAAAAGTCCTGCTTTGCTGCTAGAGCGCTGTTCTAGAAAGAATTGCAGTGAACGAAGTGTGGCAATTTAAGTGACACTTTGTGAGAGGACAAAGGCAAGGAAATTAATTTAAAAAAAAATCCTCTTTTCTGAAACCAATGGTCTAAAAAGGGCTTTAAAATATCCCCAGCAGTTCTGAAACGCTGCTGCTGGAGCATAGCTGCCAAGGTTTCAGATTGGTTTGAGTGTTGTAAAAAAAAAAAAAAAAAAAGACAATTGCTGTTCATAATAAATCATGATAACATCAAAGATGGTTCAGAATCTTTTATTTCGCAGACGAGCAGAACCAATGAGGGGTAATGAAACCATTACTTGCCATTAAACCTAATTTCACAAGTCGGATATTCCAGTTGGACAGTAGATAATCACATTCCTCATGACTGTTTTCATACACATTGCTCTTCCGGAAAGTGCCTATGCGTGAGAAAACGATTTCCTTCCCTAACTTGACTAACCTTGCACCGGACCTGCGTTTGGGGTCATTAAATTATAATTACTTAGGTTTGCTGCCCTCCGGTGGTTGTTCACAGAAATATCTTTACCCCCATCTATATCTAATCCCGTGTTTTGGTCACATAATCTAACTATGTGATTTGACGTAATTAGAATAACGCAACTCGTTATGAGATCACTCGTGTTCGAGGCATGTGGCTGCTGAATTTATATCTATGCATAGATCGCCGCCTAGTGTTGGGTCCGGATGATTGCACATTGTTGTCCTGGAAGAGTCTTCGAAGTATCACGAGATAGGTGACTCCTCCCTGGACTACAGTGCGCATGGGCATCCCCTCCATGCTCAGATTGTTTTTCTCCGCCATTGGGTTCGGATGTACTTCTTGACTCGCGTCCGGAAATTATACTAGTTACTCTTTTTCGGGGGCCAAAAGGCCTTAGGGGCGTCGGTATTGTCTTTCGTTCGGTGCCTTTCAGCGTTCCTGTTCTTTGAACTTGACTTCGGAAGACTTTTAGTCTTCGACGCCAAAGGCCCGTCGACGATGGAACCGGAGCCCCTTCAAGCGCTGCCCTGTCTGCAACTCTAAATATCCCCACATCGATGTGCACCCGGTGTGCAACAAATGTCTCTCACCGGATCACGACGAGTCCAGTTGCATGGCCTGTTCGAAGTTCAGGTCGAAGAAAACTCTCCGTCTTTGACGCGCGGCACAACAGTCGGCGCGTGAATCGGCACTAGACCCAGAAAACATCTTCGGTGGTGACGACAACGAAAATGTACAAGACGACGAACCGGAACACTCGGACCCCGCGTCGGAGCCAGACTCCACCTACAACGAGGACGAGGAACAACTCTACGTCCATGATGAAGACATCATCGAGGTAGGAGACGACGAACAACCTCTCGGAGCCTTCGACGATGACTCAAGCGAGGAGCTAGGCTTAACCGCAGTAGCGGGGCCCCATACAGACACTTCCACGGCTCAGGTCGAGGCATCGCCGGAAGTCCTTAGCCGAGATCTTCAACAACGTTCTCTAGTCCCGCTTCCAGGCCCGACTAAGAACATTTCCAAAGAGCCATCGGTAGATCGACCATTCTCAGTGGAAAAATCGAAAGCAAAAGACCCAAAATCGAAACCGAAAGTGTTGGCTACAACCGTCGGCTCGAAGACTTCGGAGCCGTCCAAGTCAAAACAAGTGCTCGACCCCTCGGAGTCGACAGGGGGCGTCGAGCCGAAGATCGGAGCGACAAAGCCTGTATCTGCTGTTAAACACGTCACGCTCACGTCGACGTCAACGTCGAGGCACGGCTCCAAAGATGACACCTCTTCCAAAGGACTCAAGGCCCAAAAGGCCGTCGATCCGAAGATCCAGAAGCCGCAACTGGCCATGGCCTTTGAGCCGAAAAACACCATTGGCTCGAAGGAACAATCCTCCTCCACCATCGCAAGCGTCCCTGCTCCGCAGCAACGCGTCGAGGCGACGAAAACGCACAAGCACGCGGAACAGTCGGAGTCAGTCGGATCGAAGTCGAAGCCTTCGAAGCAGGTCGGTCCGTCACCGATGCCTTTGGCGCCTATCAAATACGGCCTGCCCCCAACGACTAGACCTAAAGCTGTGCAACCCCAAAAGGCTATAGACTCGTCCAAGGCAACATCAGTAGCTGCACCCGCCCAGCTTTGGACCGAAAACGTGCAGTTCCAGCCACCAAGCTACGATGAGCAGTCGAAGTTATACATCGACTCCGAATCAGGCAGGCTCACCGTTTACAAACGGAAAATCAGACCTGAAACACCTATGGAGCCTTACAAAATACCACTAAAGAAAAAGAGAGACTCCACCACCTCTCCAATTCTTTTTGAACCCATACATACATACATATGGGCAAGGCTATTCCTACTCACCCACAACAGTCATTGAGGACGTGGGGGAAGAGGACAATGATGAGCAGTTTAACTACCCCATGGACACAGATCAAGATGAGTCCCAGCCATGGGCTGACACTGTTGACCCTGATGAACCACACACCACCCCTGACATTCAGTCATATGCGGTCAAAACTTCGCCTACTGAAGACACTGCTGCGTTCAACGCGCTTATTGAAAGAGCGGCACATAACCATTACGTGGATATGCACGCTGACCCCGTGGAGGAAGACTTCCTTTTTGATACATTCTCCACATCTGAAAAATCTATAAAAACTCTACCTATGCTCAAAGGTGTGCTCAAACATGCAAGTGACATTTTTAAACAGCCCACTAAAGCAAGGGTGATAAACCCGAGAATTGAACGGAAGTACCGGCCTGCGCCCGTGGACCCTACCTACATCAAGGGCCAACTCCCACTGGACTCCTTGGTGGTGGCTAATGCTCGCAAGAGAGCCAACTCGCAAACAACGGGTGATGCTCCTCCTCCGAACAAGGAATCCAAGATCTTGGAGGCCTCTGGAAAACGTGTGGCTGCTCAGGCTGCTAATATTTGGAGAATCTCCAATACACAAGCCCTGTTAGCAAGATATGACAGGGCACACTACGGCACTTTAAAACAGCTACTGCAACACCTACCAGATACTTATAAGGAGGGAGCAGAAATGCTTATACAGGAGGGAAAGTTAATTTCCAACGCGTCCGTTAAGTGCGCGTTAGATGCAGCCGACACAGCAGCTAGAGCCATAAACACTAGCATTATGCTAAGGAGGCATGCCTGGCTCCGCATCTCTGGATTTAAGTCGGAAATCCAGACTACCCTGCTCAATCAACCAGTAAACCCCAACTTCCTGTTTGGTCCAGAAGTAGACATCACTCTGGAGAAGATTAAAAAGGACACTGAAACTGCGAAATCCTTGGGGGCTCTGCAATCTCAGCAGTTCAGGGGCGGTTCCTTTTGTCGCTCCGGTAACAGGGGAGCCTCAAGAGAACAAGCGTCACAACAAGCCTAGTACAGCAAGGGAGGCACACAAACCACCTATAACAAGAACAATAGGGGTGGATATCGTGGAAACAGTACCAAAGGCAGGGGACGTGGAAATAATTATGCCAGATCCTCCGCCACTAACAAGCAGTGACGTCTTGTCACTGCCCCCCGCCCATATAACACCGGTCGGGGGAAGACTCCAGCAGTTCCTGCCAGTCTGTGAAAGCATAACCACGGACAGGTGGGTGAGACAACTTATACAACACGGTTATTGTCTAGAACTAACCTCCACTCCACCCAACATACCCCCAAGGCACCGTCCTATGTCCGCAGAGCACATGCACTTATTGCAGCAAGAAGTCATATCCATGCTGCAAAAAGGGGCCATAGAGCTCGTGCCTGTAGAACAACAGGGAACAGGGGTGTACTCTCTGTACTTCTTAATCCCAAAAAAGGACGGATCCCTCAGGCCCATTCTAGACCTCAGGCCCCTAAACCAATATATCCTATCAGAACACTTTCACATGCTCACGTTACAGCAAATTCTGCCGTTGCTCAGTCAAGGAGATTTCTTGGCAACCCTAGTTATAAAGGATGCCTATTTCCACATTCCCATTCACCCCAGTCACAGGAAATACCTCAGCTTCACCATCAACAACCAGCATTACCAGTTCAAGGTCCTGCCTTTCGGGGTCACTACAGCCCCCAAAGTGTTTAGCGACAGTGACCGCGCACCTTCGGAGACAACATATCCATGTCTATCCGTATCTGGACCACTGGCTAGTACAAGCAAAGTCAGCCCAGCAGTGTGCCAACCACATGTCCTGCACAATCCACCTCCTACACAGTCTGGGATTTTCGCTCAATTACCAAAAGTCCCATCTTCAACCCGCACATGTACAGCAGTACCTAGGCGCGGAAATAAACACGCTCACTGCCACGGCGCACCCGAACTCAGCGAGAGTCAACAGCATGCAACTGCTGATTCAGAGATTCAGGCCACAACACTCACTCCCGGCACAGGTGTTCATGCAGCTGATAGGCATGATGGCCTCCTGCATCTTTATAGTCCCTCATGCGAGGCTACACATGCGTCTGCTTCAGGAGTGCTTAGCACGCCAGTGGAACCAGGCTCAAGGACCGCTAAAAGACCTAGTGTTGGTGACCGGTCGTGCATACAACTCTCGCATTGGTGGAACACACAAAACCTTTGCAGGGGACGACCGTTCCAAGAGCCTGTACCACAAATAGTACTGACAACGGACGCATCTCTCCAGGGCTGGGGAGCGCATGTCCTCCATTACACAGTGCAGGGACTATGGACACCGCAACAGCAGAAGATGCATATCAACTTACTAGAACTGATGGCAATCTTCATGGCACTGAAGGCATTCAAGTTGCATCTCTGCAACAAAGTCGTGTTGATCCGGACGGACAACATGACTGCAATGTATTACATCCAAAAGTAAGGGGGGACACACTCTCCACAATTGTCACACCTAGCACAATGCATGTGGAAGTGGGCCATTCAAAGGAACATGTTCCTCATGGCGGAACACCTCCCAGGGAAGGACAACCAGATGGCGGACTTGCTCAGCAGACACAGCCATCAGATGCGCGAGTGGGAGATACATCCCTACATCCCTCAGTGCTCCAACCATACTTCCGTCGGTGGGTTCATCCAGAGATAGACCTATTCGCCACACACGAAAACGCAAAATGCCGCACCTTCGCCGCCAGGTTCCCACACCCGCAGTCTCAGGGCAATGCGATATGGATGAACTGGTCTAACAGATTTGCGTACGCCTTTCCTCCAGCTCCACTCATTCCGCTAGTGGCACGCACACTGAGGCAACACTCCATGACGCTCATCCTGGTTGCTCCAACGTGGGCAATGCAAGCGTGGTACACCACGTTCCTAGAACTTTTCGTGGTTCCCCACGAACGCCTACGGCTCACGCCCAGTCTCCTCACTCAGAACCATGGAGACATTCAGCACCCTCGATCCGCAACAGTTGAACCTGGCGATATGGCTCCTGAAGTCATAGAGTTTGGCTACTTAAACCTGCCCCCTGACTGCATGGACATCATAAAGGAGGCTCGGCGTCCTACCACAAGGGCCTGCTAAGCGGCCAAATGGAAGCACTTTGTTATCTATTGCTCCAATAATAACATAAATCCGCTGGATGCTTCCACGCAAAATCTCATAAGTTACTTGCTGCACCTATACAAGTGTAATCAACCTCAACATCGTCCTCACCAGGCTCATGGGCCCACCATTTGAGCCACTTCACTCTTGTGAGATACAATTTCTCACATGGAAAGTGGCTTTTCTGGTGGCTATTACGTCGCTAAGACGAGTTAGCGAGCTGCAAGCCCTCACTATTCAAGAGCCTTTCATTCAGATACATGCTAATAGGGTTGTGCTGCGCACCAACCCTAAATTTATGCCCAAGGTAGTGTCACAGTTCCACATTAACCAAACTATTGAACTACCTGTGTTCTTCCCAAATCCTGATTCAGTGGCAGACAGAGCACTACACACACTAGATGTAAAAAGGGCTCTCCTGTACTTCATATACAGGACTAAAGATTTCAGAAAAACAAATCAACTGTTTGTTGCCTTCTCTCCACAGCACAAGGCAACCCAATTTCTAAATCAGGTATAGCCAGATGGATTGTTAAATGCATCCAGATCTGTTATCAAAAGGCTAAACGCACGTTAACAATACCCCCAAGAGCGCATTCCACACGCACGTTGGGGGCATCCATGGCTTTCCTAGGTAACATCCCCCTAGAGGACATATGTAGAGCAGCCACATGGACCCACATACACACATTCACCAAGCACTACTGCTTGGATGTCCACTCCAAACAGCAAGCTGCTGTAGGTCAGGCTCAAAACTCTTTTTCAGACTGCTGCAACTGGCACGGGCAACCGCCGCCAAGGAGGGTACTACTATTTATTCTATGCATAGATATAAATTCAGCAGCCCACATGCCTCGAACGGAATATGCTACTTACCAGTATGCATCTGTTCTTGGCATGTAGGGCTGCTGACATTTATATCGCCTGCCCTCCTCCCCGGTGCCTGTCGCAGCTGTAGCATTCAGAATTCACATAATTACTCTCATACATGGTCATCACTTACTCTATCACACTCCATCTCTGCCACAATGGCGAAAAACAATCTTGAGCATGGAGGGGATGCCCATGCGCACTGTAGTCCAGGGAGGAGCCACCTATCTCGTGATACTTCGAAGACTCGTCCAGGACAACAATGTGCAATCATCCGGACCCAACACTAGGCGGCGATCTATGCATAGATATAAATGTCAGCAGCCCTACATGCCAAGAACAGATGCATACTGGTAAGTAGCATATTCCTTTTCCAACTTGATACGGAATCATTATAATTCCAGGCACAAAGATCTTCTATCAAAAGGGTGTCTTGCCATCGAATTTTCCAGACTACATTTAGAACAAACAGGTCGGGCAGTGCAATCTCGGACTTTCTTGATGGAAGTCTATATCCAGTCAGGAAACACACTTCAATAGGCAGTCATCGTGACCCAGAGCACATACCCCTCATACCAGGAGGAAGCAGGTATTGGTCAGCTGGATGGGGGCACGTAGTGACGTATGCGCCCACAGCCAATGAAAGAGCATTGTTTGTTTTGCAGATGCTTTTTTTGTAAATATCGCGGCAATGATTGCAAATGTCGCGGCCATCGCGGTAGTCAGACGATTTCGCAATTTTATCGTGAATCGCGAAAAGCTGGATGGTCTGTACAACTAACTTCTCTAATAACCCCTTGCATGCTGATGACGGCCCCCATCCGTCATGCACTATGGCGCTCGTGTGCTGATGACGGCTGGGGGCCGTCATGAACCCGCCCACTTGCGATTCTGCCGCACAGGCGCAGAATCGCGGCAGTGTGCAAGGGGTTAAGGGACACCTTTAAGTAATTGTAAACCCATTTGGATCCCTGGAAAAAAACTGCTCCCCTGTAACTCAGGCGTTGAAGCACACCCAGATTCACTGAGTATATATAGTTGGAACCCTATGATGAAGCATACCACTAATGGAACTAGTGGGTGAGGTACTTTTACAAAAACAAGGGAAACCCCTCCTTTAATCAGGAGAAATAACATATGCACAGGTTGTCTTTTGTTTGATACTTAAATAGATAACAGTTTGGAACTGGAGCGAACTTATGCACTTCTTACTCTCCTCGTTGATTTGATATCTTGAAGTATCTAACCAGACTATCTGCGTTTCCTTGGTCTCAACTGACTTTCTTTAACGGGGTACTGCTGTAGCATAGCCTTAAGAAGAGCAACCTAACTAAGTTGTGCATCACTAAAACATGAGGATTCCCAAAAAGTAATCTGTGCAGTGCTGTTTGTTCTCGTGTTGATGATGAGGTGCAGTGGATGATGGTTATGCTCTACTTTTCAAGACTCAGCCAACGTTCATTCCACAGAAAGCTACACCCAGATATTTTCCAAAATGGCTTCAAATAGAAACAGCCATACTCCTGAACTGGTCCGCTATGAAACATGAAAATTAATGTTCAAGGCATATGAGCTTCAGATTACACACTGTGCATAGATGGCCACCTAGTGTTGGGCCTGGATGTTTGCAGTTTTTGTTTTGTTGTAGAAAAGTCTTTGGAAGTCACGGGATAGGCTACTCCTCCTTTGGATCATACTGCGCATGGGCATCGGCTCCATCCCCAGATTGTTTTTTTCCGCCACCGGGCTCGGATGTGTTTCCAGTGCTCCGTGTTGGAACCGATTTCCTTCGGCGCGCAATCCTCACCAACTTACAAAAAATCAGTTTCGAACGTTTTCCCCGTCGACGTTACTCTTCAACACTGAAGATTTCGATTCCGGTCATCGTCGACGGCCTTCGGGCCTAACTAGGCCTCTACTCCAGCTCATGGAAAGGACGCCATTTAAAAAGTGTCCTCACTGTGGGTCAAAGTTTCCCCACACCGACCTTCATGAAGTGTGTAATCTTTGCCTCTCCCCGGAGCACGAGGTCAGAGACTGTTCCGCTTGTGCCTCTTTCTGCTCCAAAAAGACTATCCGGGACCGAAGAGCTAGGAGAACAATGGCTCGTTCTTCAGCTCCGATTCCGGGCGACATCTTTGAAGAAGGCGTCGACTTCACAGCACGACGTCGACAGCAACTCCGAGGCAGAAGATTCAGACATCGAGGACATCGTCCCAAAGAAGGACGGATCTCTGAGACCTATCCTAGACCTCAGACCTCTAAACATTTACATACAGTCGGATCATTTTCATATGGTCACACTCCAACAAGTCCTTCCACTCCTGTTACAAAACGACTTGCTTGTCACTCTAGATCTCAAGGATGCCTACTTCCACATTCCCACCACACAGCGCACAGAAAATCTCAGTTTTGTGCTAGACGGGCAGCACTACCAGTTCAGAGTGCTCCCATTCGGAGTCACAACAGCGCCAAGGGTATTTACCAAATGCCTAGCAGTAGTAGCAACACACTTAAGAAGACAAATGATTCACATCTTCCCATACCTAGACGATTGGCTCATAAAAGCTGGCTCATAAAAGCCAGCTCATACAGCCAGTGTGTACAACACACTCACGCTACTATTCAACTGCTTCACGACTTGGGATTCACAGTAAATCACACCAAGTCACATCTGCAACCTTCACACATACAACAATATCTCGGCGCTACAATAAACACCCAACTAACACTAGCATATCCCTCTCCAAACAGGACAACAAGTGTACAAACTCTCAAAACAAAATTCAAACTGCAACACTCGCTTCCAGCTCGAGTGTTCATGCAGCTCATGGGAATGATGGCATCTTGCATATTTATAGTACCTCTTGCAAGACTGCAAATGCGTCCACTTCAAGAGTGCCTAGCACGCTAATGGAACCAGACTCGTGGTCAATTAACAGACCTAGTGTTGGTAGACAGTCAAACTCATCGCTCTCTGCAATGGTGGAGCACCAAAAACCTTTCAAAGGGCCGACCGTTCCTAGAGCCAGTTCCTCAGATAATCCTGACAGCGGACGCATCGGCTGGGGAGCTCACCTACTGCATCACGCCATGCAAGGCAGGTGGACACCGCAACAAAAGTTACTCCACATCAACCACTTGGAGTTACTAGCTGTTTTCCCAGCCCTAAAAGCATTCCACAAACAAGTATCAGGCAAAGCTGCCTTAGTCCGCACAGACAATATGACAGCCATGTACTACATAAACAAACAAGGTGGAACACACTCTCTGCAGCTCTCTGTTAGCACAGCAGATATGGAGATGGACTACACCACTAAAAATCTTCCTCTTAGCCCAACACGTTCAAGGAGTACAAAACACCATGGCAGATCTTCTAAGTCGCTAGACACAGCAGATCCACGAGTGGGAACTTCATCCACAAGTCCTTCAACCGTTCTTTCAAATGTGGGGACAACCTCAGATAGACCTCTTCGCAACCCACGAAAACGCAAAATGCCCACACTTCGCCGCCAGATATCCACACCCGCTGTCCAAAGGCAATGCAATATGGATGAACTGGTCCTCCTCTCCCACTACTTCCGTTAGTGATACGCAAGCTACAGCAACATTCCCTAACACTCATTCTAGTAGCTCCAACTTGGGCCAGACAGCCGTGGTACACCACACTGTTGCAACTATCTGTGGTACCACGCCAAAAACTAAGCCTATATCCACGTCTCTTGACACAGAACCATGAAGAGATCAGACACCCGAACCCACCTCAGCTCAACCTAGCGATCTGGCTCCTGAAGTCATAGAGTTCGGTTACCTCAACCTTCCTCCAGAATGCATGAACGTCAATAAAGAAGCCAGAAGTCCCACTACGAGAGCATGTTATGCTGCTAAGTGGAAGCGATTTGTAATATACTGTCAAAACAACCACATAAATCCTTTAGATGTGTCTATTCAGCACATCATAGGATACCTATTACACCTTCAAAAGTGTAATTTAGCTTACACGTCTATCAGACTACACCTTGCTGCCATTGCAGCATATTTACAAAATAGACAACATCTATCTCTGTTTAGAGTACGTGCTATCAAAGCTTTCATGGAAGGACTCAAAAGAATAATCCCTCCTAGAACACCACATTCACCAGTGTGGAACTTAAACATTATTCTTACACGGGTAATGGGACCTCCCTTTGAACCGTTACATAAATGCGAATTACAATTCCTAACTTGGAAAGTAGCTTTCTTAGTAGCTATTACTTCTCTCAGAAGAGTCAGTGAACTACAAGCATTTACCATTCAAGAACCCTTTTTGCAAATGCATCATAACAAGGTGGTTCTGCGCACTAATCCTAAATTCCTTCCAAAAGTCATTTCACCATTTCATCTAAATCGATCTGTTGAACTGACCATTTTTTTCAAGCAGCCACAAACAGTCGCAGAAAGAGCTCTACACACCTTAGACGTCAAAAGAGCATTACTGTACTACATCGAAAGGACACAAACTTTTCGGAAGACTAAACAACTTTTTGTGTCTTTCACCACCACATAAAGACAACCCCATATCAAAATCGGGGATAGCTAGGTCGATTGTGAATGCATACAAATATGTTGCCAGAAAGCCAAACGTATGTTAACAATTCCTCCAAAAGCCCATTCTACAAGGAAAATAGGGGCTTCAATGGCATTCTTAGGGAACATTCCCCTAGATGATATATGCAAAGCAGCTACATGGTCTACACCGCACACATTCACAAAACACTATTGTGTAGATGTGCAAACTAAACAACAAGCCACTGTGGGCCAGGCTGTACTAAAAACTCTGTTTCAAACTACTGCAACGGATACTGTGTCGCCGCTAGCTTCACTATTAACTTCTCTATTAACCCCTTGCATGCTGATGACTGCCCCCATCCGTCATGCACTATGGCGCTCGTGTGCTGATGACGGCTGGGGGCCGTCATGAACCCGCCCACTTGCGATTCTGCCGCACAGGCGCAGAATCGCGGCAGTGTGCAAGGGGTTAAGGGACACCTTTAAGTAATTGTAAACCCATTTGGATCCCTGGAAAAAAACTGCTCCCCTGTAACTCAGGCGTTGAAGCACACCCAGATTCACTGAGTATATATAGTTGGAACCCTATGATGAAGCATACCACTAATGGAACTAGTGGGTGAGGTACTTTTACAAAAACAATGGGAACCCCTCCTTTAATCAGGAGAAATAACATATGCACAGGTTGTCTTTTGTTTGATACTTAAATAGATAACAGTTTGGAACTGGAGCGAACTTATGCCCTTCTTACTCTCCTCGTTGATTTGATATCTTGAAGTATCTAACCAGACTATCTGTGCTTCCTTGGTCTCAACTGACCTTTGTTTAACGGGGTACTGCTGTAGCATAGCCTTAAGAAGAGCAACCTGACTAAGTTGTGCATCACTAAAACATGAGGATTACCAAAAAGTAATCTGTGCAGTGCTGTTTGTTCTCGTGTTGATGATGAGGTGCAGTGGATGATGGTTATGCTCTACTTGTCAAGACTCAGCCAACGTTCATTCCACAGAAAGCTACACCCAGATATTTTCCAAAATGGCTTCAAATAGAAACAGTCGATTGTTAATGCTTACAAATATGTTGCCAGAAAGCCAAACGTATGTTAACAATTCCTCCAAAAGCCCATTCTACAAGGAAAATAGGGGCTTCAATGGCATTCTTAGGGAACATTCCCCTAGATGATATATGCAAAGCAGCTACATGGTCTACACCGCACACATTCACAAAACACTATTGTGTAGATGTGCAAACTAAACAAAAAGCCACTGTGGGCCAGGCTGTACTAAAAACTCTGTTTTAAACTACTGCAACGGAAACTGTGTCGCCGCTAGGTGTGGGTACTGCTATACAATCTATGCACAGTGTGTAATCTGCAGCTCATATGCTTCGAACGGAAAATGCTACTTACCAGTATGCATCTGTTCTTGGCATGTAGAGCTGCAGAGTTACACATGCCCACCCGCCTCCCCGGCTACCTGTATCTGTTCCAGTATTATCTTAATTAGATACAAATCACATGGACATCACTACTTCTTGTACAGGTCCATCACTTCCCTAATGACGAAAAACAATCTGGGGATGGAGCCGATGCCCATGCGCATTATCATCCAAAGGAGGAGTCACCTATCCCGTGACTTCCAAAGACTTTACTACAACAAAACAAACAGCAAACATCCGGGCCCAACACTAGGTGGCCATCTATGCACAGTGTGTAACTCTGCAGCTCTACATGCCAAGAACAGATGCATACTGGTAAGTAGCATTTTCCTTATTCCAGGTAATTCCTTAGATGACAAATGGTGCAAGGAAGGAATTTCAACTTATTCAGGAACTAAAGCTTAGCAACTAAATCAAGAGGGAGAATTTCCATGCGCTAGCTCTTCATCAAATATTTCCTCGTTTGAAAGGAGGAGACAGGATTTGTGCAGTTGACATCCGGGATGCAGATTTCCATATTCCAATAGCAGAGATGCACAAGTAGTTCCTAAAATTTGTGGTGGTTGAGGTTCAATATCAGAACTCTGTGTGACATTTAAAATAGCATCTGAAGGATCAGTGGAACCACGACGGGGGGGACAGTCAGGCAGACCAGCTTCCGTTAACAATGGTAGCAAAGTGGTAATTTCTGTGGCGATGGAAATGAAAGAACGTATTGTAAATAGTTCATTTTCATCCAGAATTCATGTCCTATACCTGGAAATACAAGTGATGTATATAGCTTTCAAGGTCCTCCTGCCTTCTCTGAAACACCTGATGATTCTAATGCAGACTGATAGTACCACCATGATTGAACCAGCTCGGGATAACTAGATCATACTCCTTGCCCTAGAAGTATAAGAACCTGGAATCCTCTTCTTTCAAAAGACCTGTCTATCAAGGCTGTTTGTCTCCGAAGGGATGCACAACACTCAAGCAGACCTATTAAGCAGGAAGAACACAAATGGATCATCAGCCTTATCAGTTCTGCTGGACCTCTTTGCAAAAAGGGGGGTTTGCACAGCTCAGAACGCAAGATGCCTAAATGTTTCATCCCGGCTTCCAGAACAAGTCTCTCGGGCCATCAGTCCTAATTAAAGTGCCTTATTCCAGGGCCAAATTGATTCTGATTGAGTTGTAGAGCATTCTCCTGTCTGAAAGCATGTGTCTGGGGCTCCTTTGTCTTAGAACTGAAATGTCTTTCGAGCTATCTCGATTTCAGGAGAAAACTGAAACTTGGCTCTACAAGGCATAGTGATTTCTCTGTCTCGCAGGTCACAACGCTTGCACTCTCCCTTGTGATATACAACGAGTTGCTTGGAAGGCTTCTTTGTCACCTTTATTCCCTGCCTTGTAATTGGGCAGCATGTGCCGGCGTCACCTATTCTTCGGCTGGAGCATGGACCAAGTACAGATTGCTTTTTTGCTTGATTGCTGTCCTTCCGCTGATTGAGGTACTATGTTTATTTTTTAATTTTAATTATTCTTCGTGTTGCTTCTTCCCCTCGCACCCCCTACTTTCCTATTGTCTGTGTTGCTTTTCCCCCTCCCTGACCCATCATAAGAAAAATAAAAAGACTATGACATTCCCAGAGCTGGCTGCGTCATAGCACTTCTTTAAAAACATCCTGCTGCCCATTCCTTCCCATCCCCTCCCTTTGTCCCTGTTGCTCACTCCCACCTGCCATGGGGAAATAACGCTATTCACTAGCTGCGTCCTAGCGCTTTATAAAAAAAAAAAGTTTTTTTTAAACGCATTATTATTTTTTACTTTGAGCCATTCTGCATAGCAGCCGCACTGCTGTATAACATGGATAAATAACACCGGCAATGGCAATAGCTTTCAAATGGGCGAGATCTATTGGCTTTGCCCATGCTTGTTAGGACCTTTCTTACATATTGTTCAGTGCCAAGACACCACCTGGTAAGCGTTGTTCTACAAATGCTATAATAAATAAACTAGCCAATGTTCGTAGCTACACATACTTCAGATGTTTTGAGGCAACCACACAAGAGGCTTTCATGCTGACAAATCGCTTAGCTAAACTCTAATGTGAAGTGTTCATCCTAATATTCTAACGTGACATCATTGAACTGAGCAGCATGGCTCCTGAGTTTGTATAATGTGTGTATTTGAACTTGCCACTGCACTGTATGGAGAGGGAGGTCTTGTGAGAAGCCAAAGGATGAATACAAGGGCGGCATATTCTTTCAAGTAGAAGTGATTTTACTTGTCGTGCTGAAAACAAAATGTGGGACCAATGGCATATCAAGGAACACAATACTGCTATATCTTCTGTGCCTCATGCCCAGTATAAGCTGCCATTTTTTTCCATCAAGATTCCCCAGGCAGCTCATAATGCATTTAAGAAAGGTCCTTCTTGAAGATCTTACTTTACCATACTTGTTGTAAAGGATTTTATCAAGGAAAACCTTCCCCTCAATGGGAACTCAATGTAATTCTTTCAAAGTTGATGTCTCCATTTGAGCCAGTATGTAAAGCCACATTTCATAGTGGTGATCACTCCTGTTTGTAAAGTTAGAAGCCTTATCAGTTTGGGAGACATACTTGCTTCATTCTGACAGTAGTGCGAACTCATCTGTCCTTTCATGCTAAAGTGATTCTGATTTCCACATTAAACACAATTTGCAATCTTGGAGCCTTTTAGTAATCCTTCTCCTCCAGCTCAAAAATCCATCTATTTTTTGGAAGTGAAGAGCCTGGTCTTTCTAGACATGACAAAAGATATAAGAAAATCAAATTCGATCTTCATTATCTATCTTCTATTAAACCATAGCCTTAAAATATCAAAACAGTCTCAAGCAAGATAGGTTGTTTCTGGCATTGTCCTGTTTTACCACATAACAGACCATTAGCAAGTGAACCTAGAGCTCGCTCACAATGTTGTGTTATAGGGTTCTTACAAATGTAGTAGAACTGTGTATTAGGCCAATAAAACTTCACAATATAGAAACTGAGTCTACTTATATCATCAGTAAATATTGGTTTATCTCGCTTATCTAAACTCCTAACCTTCCAGGGTTATAGATGTTGTTAGTAACCCGGAACATGACCACTCCTATTCCTCAGGAATTAGTGGAAACCGATCTAACCCTTTCAATTGTCACTTTTGCATGTCCAAGATGTCTTAAAGAAAATATACTAGAATACATTTTGAAAAGTTTATTGAAAAGGTGTAATCTGTGTAAATAAAACATGAGCTGTAAATATTAAGCAGATGATACACCTAATTTTTATAAGCATTATTAGAATGGTGAATAAAACCCAACCATTCAAGTATACTAATTGTTCCTATGTAGCACTAATACCTGTACAGTAGCGAGAGCATTTTGGAAATACCCTTCTGCCAGACCTGTTGGAATGATCTAATCCCATACCTTCTTATATTGTGTCAGGAAGCTAGCCTCAGTTGCATTAACAAATGCTCACCTGTGTTTACAGGCCTGCACACTTCTCTTACAAGGTTATCTCCTTTTTCAGAATTAAGGTTTGGGCCTGCAGAGCTGCATCTCAGTCACAGCAGCTTCCATGATAACTTTGGCGTGAAGTGCCTCTCACCAAATTCAGCATGGACACTGTTAATAAAACACCAGCCTTATCGTATTTTGCCAGAGGTGCAAGACAACGTCTTTATTTGGTCTAGAGAGAAAGAGTTGTCTCATTCAAGCGCAAAAAAAAAAACAAGGGCATCACGTACTACTATGTGTGACCCTAGAACTAATTGTGCAGACTACAGGGGGAACAATAACTACCAGGAATAAATGTGTGTGTATCTCTTCCTCTTATTAGGGGAAACATGTGCATACCACCGCCAGAAAAAGATACTAAGCAAAAAAGGAAAGCTAAAATGGAGACTAAATGTAATCTCTGCAACATCCTCCCCTTGGTCGGATGAGACAACTTATACAAAAATAAGCAAAAGCAATGAAAATATGTAAAAAGCCTTGAGTTTCATATAAACCTTTAACAGCATAAGCAGATGCAAAAAGCCATATAAAATGCCAAATAAAAAAAAAATTCTAATTACTAAAAAATTAAGAACATTAAAAAAAAAAACAATAAGCCAATTATTGAGTCTAGGCGGTATCAGTATCCAAATAGGAGCTAGGAATCTTTGAAATTTCCACTACATCCATTTCCAGAGTGTTGTCGTGGCCTGGGAAGGAACCCTCATCCACAGACCATACATCAAAATAGGCCTGAAAGGGCAATATCCAACAGACAAAGACAGTCATCACCAGTCCATTCAGCTGAAGCCGAGGGTAACAGTGCCAGAAGTGCAGCCTCAGAAGATTATCCAGATGATGGAAATCTGAATTCGAAGGAGCTTTCGGCAAAGGCAGCTCATAATGGGCATCTTACAGCAAAGGAAGCAGCATCTCATCATAATACAGCCAATGTGACTACAATCACACAGGCAGAATTATATCCAGATACTGCGACAATTGCATAGCAAGGCACAAGTAGAGTGCACACTCGAAAGAGTACCGTAGACAGCGAAACGCAGGCAGCACCCTGTTATTGGAACTGAACAAGAACTGTTCTCTGTGCTTCTGGCCCTTGTGGTTTCACAAAGACTCTACAAAATACTGTTATCATGCATTCACGACACAGAAAGACGTGTGGCAGTTCCATTATCATTATACCTTGTTGTGAGACATACATGCAGAGCAACAAAAATAGAACTAAAATAGCAACCATAAGGAATAATGTTATCGGAGGCCTCCCAAAACACTTGAAAACAACGAATGTCAAAAACACAGAATAACTCCAGGCATTGTCTGAAACTTAGAAACAAAGCCAGACCCAATCACTTTAAAAAAGTGTGCCACTCCGGTGGTGTTGGAGCCATTGAAAATATGGTGTACAAGCTCACCAAAATGCGATGGCAATTGAGTGCTTAACAGTGTTTGCACCTCAGACAAGGAACATGCTACTTTGAGATCAATAGTTTTTTGGGCAGGTGTAAGAGCCACATCATTTTGAAAGGCTTTCAGTCTGCCTAATTGGTGAAAGTTAATGCAACAGGGACCTATGGCCACAAAGTAACTTCCCCAGAAGAATGTGTGGGATGGCATAAGAAATTCATGCAGCAAGTCACAACCTTAGAAACGATGACTGCATAAGGGACTCCTGGTTTCATCCTAAAGCAACTTTCATCATTTAAAAATAAGTAGCTCTCATTAGAAAGCTACACAAGTTCAGAATGTATTAATGGTACAGGAACACCCTTCAAATAACACGCATGCTAGCCATGGACGTATTACAAACTCCATGAAATGCTATTTACTCCAGTATTGGAACGTTCTTAGATTCCCATGCTTGTATCATTCCCCGTCGTCGGAATGGGAGTCCCGGTATACATAAAATAGCAATGAAACCATCATCAAAACAGAACCTAGGCCTAGGCCCATTCCTGTTTTGCAACCTATCCACCTTTTTTGGTAAAAAAAAAAGAGCAACCAATCAGATGGCCTCACCCCCTAGAATCCTCCTGAGAGAAGCTCAGAACCTCAGATGTTCTACCGCACGTTTTGTTAGGGAGTCTCCAATGAGCTCTGCTCAGTTTTTTCCTAGAACTTTGTTTCTACAACCTTTTCTACAGTTTTTTCTACTACAACTTTATCAGGATGTCGGATAAAGAGAAGAAGGCCCTCTTTAAGGCATGTGCTACTTGTGCTAAGAAGAGGTTATACACTAAAGATAAGCACAAGGATTGTACTTTCTGTATCCAGACCATAAGGCTGCAGACTGTAAGATATGTTGCACCTTTTCAAGACTTTGCATGTTCGTGAAGGGCGTCTTTTGACCTGGCTCCAGAAGCTGAAGTCAAGAAAGGAGCCAGTGTCCAGTGACCGTGACCAAACCTCTTCTGCGACCTCTTCCAGAAGGTCTGTAAAAAGGGATAGAGCTTCTTCTTCACCTTCTGAGAAACGCCCTGGTAAGGCCTTGAAAAAGACCTCTGATAGGTCTAAAGGGCTTAGTCCTATTGAATCTCCTCACCAAGGTGTAAGGGAGGGGAAGGACTTTCAAAATGAGTGAGTCTGGAGAGGAAATCCAGTTCTGTTCCTCCGTCGTCACCTCCTGCGGCTTCAAAGACCTTCAGAAAGCCATCATCGTTGACTTCTGAGGTAAAATCATCAAAAAAGACTCACTCGTCGACGACGCCGTCATCGATTCCGTCGACAAACTCAAAAGGTACAGTCTTCTTAATCTTTCACCCCGGTTTCCTCGTCTCCGGTTCTGGCACAGGGCTCTGTTGCGACTATCTCACCAATGGTATTTGTATCGTCGATGATGGTGTCAACGATGACGACATCGTCAAGGATGTCGGCGAGTGTGACGATGTCAACAACGTAGATGACGATGACATTGACATTGACGACGACTGCGTCGACGACTGCTCCGTCGATGAGGTGATTTCTTCGTCGACAATTCTTTCTTCGGTCCCGTCGACATTGTCCTCGACGGTTGAAATAATTTCGATCTTGCTTAAAAAAGTCAAATCACACCAGAGATGACCTCACCAAGGAGGACTCCTTTACCGCCTGCACTTCTCCTAGAAGAAGGGGAATCGGACGACGAGGAAGGACCTTTTGGCTATGCTGATAGCCCTTCTCAGCTTCACGTAAAATGCCAGGAGACTGATTCCGTAAGGCAGTACGAGGATTTTGAACAGTATGGTCCTCCCTCTCAATATCAACAAGACTATCATCAGGAGATGGTCCAAATGCCCTCCTCCTTACTGACAGACTTGAAAGCTGTGCTCTTGGATTACAGGAAAAGATTTGCAACACAGTGCCGGTTACTACTATTCCTCCTGCTCGTCCCGTGGCCACGCAATTGCCTCAGCCAATGCTGGAAGCCCAGGATATTCCACCTGTTATGCCTGCCGTCCAAGACGACGACCAAGGAAAGGTCACGATTCCGGATCCAGATACGGAGTGGGATGACTGTTATTTCAGATCCAGCTTCTCCTGCTCTGACACCTGTTGATTCCCCCCGTGGATATATGGGGGTTTCCATAACTTAATGGAGTGGGCCGCCAAACGGTTCGCACTGCCCATGACGGAAGTGGAACCGGAGTGCTTTCTTTATGACTTTAACGAGCCGTATAAGAAATCGGGCCGGTCAATTCTGATTGTGGACCATGTTTGGGAGGAAGGCGTAAAGGTAATGCAGAATTCAGCCACCGTTATTCCTGTTCCTCTCCCTCTGGAGAAAAAATATAAGGCTCCGTAGGCTAGCCAGGCCTGTTTGACCAGCCAGCCTAAACTGGACTCTGTCATCTCGCAGGCCGCCTAGAGGAAATCTAGAAATCCTTCAGCTCCCCTTCCCACTCCTCCAGATAAAGAGGGCAGGCGTATGGATAATGTAGGCAAACGATTTTCATCTATGTCCAGCCTGCTGGTCAGAGCTTCTAATTCTTTGGCTATACTTGGACGTTACGATCGCCAGGTGTGGTGCGACCTATCCCCCATCTTGATCAGTTGCCGGAAGAAGGAAAGAAAGAAGATAAAAGGATTCTTCAGGAGGGCGAAATAACATCGGCGGAAATCAGTGATTGTGCCATGGATATTGCAACAACTGCTTTTTGCTCCTTGGCCGGAGCGGCGGTTGTTCGTCGACAGAGCTGGTTACAGGCTACTTGGTTCCGCCCGGAAGTCCAGAATAAAATCTTGGATATGCCTTTTGATGGGGAAGCGCTGTTTGGAAAACATATTGATGATGCGCTCCAAGATATTAAAAAGAATACAGAAACAGCTAAATCCTTAGGGACGCTACAGTACCGTAAGTTCCCATTCCGAGGAGCGAGGGAAAGAGGTAACTCTACATACAGGGGAGGTTATCAATAACAGCGTTACTCTGCGTATGGTTCCCAGTCACAATCCTACAGGCTGAACTACAATCAACGGCATACCCAATCTTCTTCATTTTTCTCTTGCTCGAACAACAGAGGAAGACAAGTTTGCCAGAGCAGAGACAACTCTAAGCGCCTACAGTGGCTTGCTGGCTATGACTACTGCCGCCTCTCCCCCTGTGCCATCAGTGGGAGGTAGAGTTTCATATTTCCTCCACAACTGGCAACAAATAGCATCAGACCGTTGGGTATTGAACATCATTCTTTACGGCCATATCCTGGAGTTTGTCCAACCACCACCATCCAAGCCCCCTCGCGCCACGGTATCGAAACATCTCCGTCTCCTATGGTTAGAGGTCCATCAAATGCTCCTCAAAGGAGCTACAGAACCGGTCCCTATCTCTCAAAGGGGAAAGGGGTGTTACTCCCAGTTCTTCCTGATCCGGAAGACGTTAGAAAAGTGGCATCTTCAATCCTTTTGGATGGTTTCTCTACAAGGCATCCTTAGACTTCTCAACTCAGGGGATTATATGGCCAGTCTGTATCTAGAGGACGCTTATTTTCACGTACTCATTCACCCAGCTCACAGGAGGTATCTTCGCTTCACAGTAGCCAAGAGCCATTTTCAATTCAGGGTTCTTCCTTTTGGTCTAAGATCTGCTCCACGGATCTTCACAGAGGTATTAGCTCTGGTAGCAGCCTTTCTGCAAAAACAAAAGCTTCAGGTCTTCCCTTACCTGGATGACTGGTTGCTAAAAGTTCATACCAAACAGGCAGCACAAGAATCAGTCATAACATGTACACGCCTGTTTGCCAATCTCGGCATAACACTCAATGAGCAGAAGTCTTCTCTCCGTCCATCAAAGACAGCCACATTTCTGGGGGCCATTCTGAACACATCTGTAAACAAGGCTTTCTGGACCATGGAGAGTCAAGAGAAACTAATGTCCATGGCTTCCCGATTGTTAAAAAGGTCACTTTCAGTTCGCCTCAACAAGTCCCTGCTAGCTTCCATCTCCTCATGCATACCCCTGATTCCTCACTGCAGATTAAGAATGCGTCCTCTCCAGGAAGAGTTAGACTTGCAGTAATGCCAAGTCGACTGATCCTTCGAAGACAAGATCTCAGTTACCGAGGCAATGAGAAACGCCGCATCATGGTGGATGACCAAAGAAAACATTTCTCAGGGTATCTCTTTTAAGCTAGCCCCAGCTCATCACATAATAACTACGGACGCCTCTCTCGAAGGCTGGGGAGCGGTGTTGCAAGACCTTCATGTAAGTGGCCGGTGGTGGCCTCCGCATCGGCTGTTGCATATCAATCTGCTAGAGCTCAGGGCGATTCGCCTAGCCTTGCAGGCCTTTCTTCCACGAATACAACAGTCTACAGTCCTTATAAGTACGGACAACACGATGGCCATGCATTATATAAACAAGGAAGGAGGCACCAGAACTCGACTGTTGTCGTAAGAAGCCCAATCAATCTGAGAGTGGGCTATTCAACTAGAGTTAACACTCCGAGCGGAACATCTTCCAGGTGTCCTCAACAAAGCAGCAGACACGCTTAGCAGACTGAAGTCGGTCAGCCACGAGTGGGAACTGGACAACTTCACTCTACAGAAAGTTTTACGCAGATGGGGCACACCTTCCATAGATCTCTTTAACACTCTGGAGAACAAGAAATGCTGGTTCAATGCAAGCAGTATTCACTATCTGGGATCGTTGGGGAATTCACTTTCGATGGCATGGTCAGGCGCATTTGTTTACTCTTTCTCCCCCCCCCCCCCATTCCTCTCATCACCAGAATTCTCAGGAAGCTCAAAGCCGAACCGTGCAAGATGATTCTGATAGCTCCGGCGTGGCCCAGACATTTTGATTCACAGAACTTCACCTTCTCTCCCTGGACCTTTCTCTTCCTTTGCAGCCGATTCCTTCGCTGCTGACGATGTCCCAGGGCCAAGTCTGGCATCCGGATCCTCAGTCTCTTCAGCTCTCTGCATGGCTCCTGAGCAGCGAGTATGTCTTGGGTTGAATCTCTCAGCAGAATGTAAAGAGGTGCCTTCTCAGGCAGGAGCCCCAAATAAGGCTTACAGAGTGAAGTGGAAGCATGTCTGTATTTGGTGCCAGCACAACGGCCTCCATCTTTTTAAATCTGAGCTGCATGAAGTTCTTCCATACATTCTATCATTAGCAAAAGCGAGATGGCTCACTCTTCCATTAAGGTGCACCTGGCGGCGATTTCTCGCTTCAGACGCACGTCTGCAGGCCATTCACTCTGGTCGGCAAGGATCATTAAACAGTTTCTCAAGGGACTGTTCTGAGTTTTCCCTCCAGTCAAGCCTCCTCCTCATCTTTGGCTTCTGAACTTGGTTCTCACCCAGCTTATGAAGCCTCCTTTTGAACCTATTAACAAGGCAGAGCTGAAATTCCTCTCCTGGAAGGTAGCGCATCTTCTAGCTTTGACTTCAGCTAGGCTTGTGGGGGAATTCCAGGCTCTCACCATTCAGGAAGCCTTTCTCCAGTTCAAAAGAGGAACAGTGATTTTATGTACTAATCCAAAATTCACATCTAAAGTTCCTTCAGACTTTCATTTGAATGAGCCGGTAATTCTTAAGACTTTTTTCCCTCAACCGGCTACTCCAGCAGAGAAATCACTTCACTCTCTGGACATTCAGCGTAAAGAATAGTCACAATTAACCATATACTGGACATTCAAAGTGAACCCCATTATCCCAGGCCTCCCCCATTCCCCTTTATCTTCTCCAAGGCCCCCAGATCTTCCATTTTTTGGGGCACCCCCTACTTTTGTAAATGGTCTCCTCTGCCCTCTGACACCAATCAAGGTCCCGTTCCCATTGGTCCCACTGTGGAGAAGCCGTCGCCCCCCAAGCCCTGGCAATATTCTTTTTTGCCACTCCCGCCGCCATGGCCAACCAGAGTTCCCCATATCTGGTCCAATCAGTGGGCCCCTTTATCATTAAAAGTAACCATTTGGGCTCCCTCGGGACCGGGGAGCCCACCACCTCCGCCATTATATCTGTGACCTTGGTCCAAAAGGGGACAATCTCCGGGCACTCCCATAGTATGTGGTATAAGGACCCTTCCCCCCCCGCACCCCTGCGCGCACAAAGTAGACTGGCACCCACCCCAGGTGTGCAGTAGGGTAGGGGGGTAGTAGACCCGGTGTAGAATTCTGAGCTGCACCAGCCGGAACCGGACCTCGATCGCGATTTCCCGTGGACTCTGCAGGATGTCCTGCTAGTCATCATCCTCCAAGGGGCCCAAGTCCCGCACCCAAGTCGCCCTCAGTGACACTAAAGGATCGGGCATGTTGTTTATTAACTTGCGATAGATCGTTGACGTGGGCTTGTCGAGGATGGGATCAAGAAGTAATCGATCCTCCATGGGGGAATATTCCGGGATTGAGGCGCCCCCTTGAATACGGAAACACAAAGCATGAATGAGGCATAAGTAATGATAGCGCTGCGAGTCCCGTAGATCATATTCCTGCTGCAGGTATTCAAATGAACGGGGGCGTCCTCTTTCCACACATGCCCCAAGTAGTCAATACCAATGAGTTGCCAACCCCTAAAGCCCTCCAATCAAGCTACCTCACTCAGCTGCTCCCCAATCCACAAGGGGATCCTACCCGTCAGGGATCCCGTCCACCCCAGGAATCTATTTGCCTCCCTCCAGTAGTGGACTACCACCCCAGTATGTGATGGCCAATCTGCACGTGTCCTCTTGGAGTATAACAAAGACTCGCAATTCCCACCCGGCATTACAAACCGATCCACTCTATAGGCCGATTCCGACCTGTCTGCATACACCCAGTCATTAACCACCTGCAGCTGGGACGCCCAGTAATATAATTGCACGTCCGGCAGGGCCAGCCCACTGTCGTACACCCCCCTTGTGAGTTTGCGCAACGCAATCCGAGGGGTGCCCTCATCACAGAGAAGCGTCCGCACCGCCTGGGATATTCGCTTGAAGAACCCCGGCGGGATCGGATACGGCTTGTTCTGCAAGATATATAAGAGGCGGGGCAACGCCAACATTTTAAATATCGCGGCACGACCCATCAGGGACAGAGGCAGCGTGCACCAGTGACTTACATCAGTGAGAAGGCGCGTCAACTGGGGCTCAAGATTCTTAGCAAGAAACTCTGTTTTGTCTCTGGTGATGAACAACCCCAGGTATCTAAAGCCATCTCTCGCTACCACCGCAGGGCACCTTGACGGTATCCCCGGAAAAGGGCCCGAGAGGTGAAAGATAACTGATTTTGCCCAATTGATTCTATAGCCCGAAAAGCTCCAAAAGAGCTCGAAGAGGTGAAGTGCCTGCGCCATCGACCGGTAGGGCCTAGCCATATATAGCACAATGTCGTCAGCGTAAAGGATGATGCGCTCCTCCCAGTCACCGTTAAGTGGTAGGCCCCAGAACGAGCAGTCCCTTCTGACCCAATGAGCCAACGGCTCCTGCGCCAAGGCGAACAAGAGAGGGGACAGGGGGCATCCCTTCCTTGTGCCCCGCCGGAGCTGGAAGGCTCTGGATACCGTTCCATTAACCCGTACACATGCCAGTGGCTGTTCATACAAGCGGCGCACCCAACTGCAGAAAATTGGACCGAAGCCCAGTCTCCGCAGAACCATCAAGAGGTACGGCCACTCAATACTATAGAACGCCATGGATGCGTCGAGTGCCATCAATGCCGTCTGCGTGTCCCCCACGCCCTCCGTCATATACAGTACGCCATACAAACGTCGCAAATTATGTCTGGTACTTCTTCGCGGCATGAAACGGACTGATCTACATGAATCAGATCCAGCAGTAGCGGGAGCAACCTGTCTGCCAGGACCTTTGCTAACACCTTCGCCTCTGCGTTTAGAAGTGAGATCGGCCGATAGGAAGAGCAACAATCAACCAGTTTGCCATCCTTGTGGATAACCACGATCATGGCCTCTCTCTGATTGGGCGGTAGCGTTACCACCTGGCGCGCCTCTATGTACATCCGCAAAAGGGGCCCTGTGACAATGTTAGACTGTCTCTTAAAGATCTCAGTCGGGAGCCCGTTGGGGCCCTGCGCCTTCCCGGACTGCAGGGAGTTGAGGGCGGCCCCATCTCCTCACCAGACAAAGCTGTCTCCAGGGCATCACTCTGAGACAGAGTGGGAAGCGCAAAGTCAAGCAAAACCTCCTTGCAGTCCTGCTCCTCCCTGGTACATACCGAAGCATAAACCTCTTCAAAGTGTGTCGCGAATGCCTCTGCAATGTCTGTACTGGTTGTCACGAGGGAACCCGACTGATCCCGAACCGCCGCCACCCAGGAGCGCTCTCTATCTCTGCGTTCCAACCAAGTTAGGAGCTTTAGGGCTTTCTCTCCAACATCATAAATACGGTGTTGCATGGCCAGGGCAAAGGCCCTCGCCTCGCCCTCTGCTAGGGCCCTGAGCTCTCTCTGCTTAAGTGCCAGAGCATGACGACTGTCTAGCGAAGAAACAGCACCCTCCCGCTGTTCAAGCTCGGTGATCTCATCCTCTAGCCCCCTAATCTGTAAGGATTCCGCCTTCTTTTTTGCTCCAATCAGGGCCTGAGCCTGCCCCCTCAAGACGGTCTTGTATGCCTCCCAAAGTACAATATGTACGCCTGATTTTCCTCAAAGTAGAGCTGGGAGCCCTCCCTAAGTTTGTCATTTATCTTATCCCGCAAATGCCACTGGTCTATCCGAGGCAACACCGCCCTGGTAACGACTGGCCCCCTCAAGATCGCACCCACCGGGGAATGGTCGGAGAGACCCTTCGCCATGATTTGGAAGTCCGAAAAGTCTCCCAATTGATCAGTACATGTCAGCAGGTGATCCAGTCTAGAAATGTAAATGTAAATGTAAATGTATTTCGATTTATATAGCGCACGAATCACCCAGGGGTCTCAAGGCGCTTGCTTAGGGAACCCGTCCTGGTATTCCCCTGTGAGATACCCCGGCAGGGTATCCGCAAGGTGAAAGCCAGGCATCCCGCCGCGAGGGGCCGTAGTGGAGATTAAGCAAGCTATTGCCCAGAGTCGCAGAGTGTGACCCTGTGAGTCGAGTAGGCACCGGAGCGAGAATTGTCGAGTCCGTGGAATTTTTGAGCCCGAGACCCGCCGAGGCGGGGAATCGAACCCTGGTCCACGGCTGATCTCAGCTTCCGGGTCTGCCGCCTCTAACCACTGAGCGACGCTTCTCCACACAGAAAAGGACCCGTGTCTGGCTGAGTAGAACGTGTATTGACTCGAGGAGGGATGATGTGCCCGCCACAAGTCGCTCAGGCCAAAACACTCCAGGAATCCCTGTAATCCCCCCCCCCCGGTATCCCTGCCCCCCCACTCGATCTATCGAGGTCAGCGGCCAGAACCGCGTTCATGTCCCCACCCACTAGGAGCGTCCCCAGGGGAAGATCAGTCAAAAAGGAGCCCAGTCGTGCCTCGTTGAGTGTAGGCCCGGTGGGACATAACAGGAGCAAAAAAACAACCTTTCCTCTCTCCCACCCGCCCGCCACCGCCACCATGCAACCCGAGTCATCTGTCCACGTCACAGTGATAACAATAGGAAAGGTCTTGCGCATTAGAATGCCCACTCCCCTGGAGCCAGATGTGAAGCCCGAATGAGCAGCCATTTTGTAACCAAAGCGGTCCAATGCCTGGCATCTGTTACCCCGCAAGTGCGTCTCCTGCAGGAGAACCACATCCAGAGAATGTCACTTCAGATGCTGTAGCACTAAAGTCCTTTTAATCTTGTTGCCCAGGCCATTGATGTTCCACGTCCAAATCTTAACCTGTGTCTGGGAGCCCATCCTGCATTCGTGTCCCGCCAGCTCTACGACTGAAACCTGCCATCCTGTGGTAAACCACCCGCCATCTCTCCCTCCAAAGGACTGACCAAGTAATGAGCCTAATAAATTCGTCCATAAGAAACAAACCCCATCCCCTCCCCACCCGCACAAACCCAACACCCCATTCCCCCAACGCCCCCCTCCCTGACTCCCTGCCTGGTGAGCCTCCAACCACCCACCAATAAAACATTCAGAGTGTCTGTCGCCCCAATACCACAACATGAACCATACCAGAGGAAATGTGGGATCGCTGACCTAAGGAAGATGCATATGTATCATAACGGAGCACACCCCCTCTCGTGCAGTTCGACCCCCGGTGTCCCACCCACGACATCATATCCCCAACACCCAGCCCAACAAACAGTCCTGACCCAAGTTCATGAGCAGCCACAGTCAATGTCTCTCGCCAGGGTCACTGAGCGAAACAGTCCTTGACCCTCTTGTCTCCCGGGATCCAGGCCGCCCGGTCGCCCACATTTTCTGCCCGAAGTCACAGATCAAACAGGGCCACATAGGTGACTTAGCAAACCCCTACCATACCAGAGTCACTCTGCCTGCTGCCGTTCATCGTCTCTGGGAGCTCTCCCTGCATCCGGGCTCGCCTCCCGGCCACCTCGTTCCACCTGCATTTCCTGTCGATTCCCTCGCCGGCCCACAGTATGCCATCCTTCCATCCAATCGGCGGCGTCCGTTGGCGTGTCGAAGAAATAGGCCTTGTCTCCATCTAGAACCTTGAGCCGTGCAGGGAACAGCATAATGTATTTCGCCCCTTTATCTCGAAGCGCCCTCTTTATACCATCAAAGAAGCGCCTCTGGCGCTGTACCTGGAGTGTGAAGCCCGGAAAAAAACGGACAATGGCATTGTCCCGGTGGAGATCCCCATGAACTCCTGCCGCCTGCAAGATGGAGTCCCTATCCCTATAATTAAGGATGCGGGCAATGGTCGTGCGTGGGGGTGCTCCTGGCTTCGGCTTACCACCCAAGGCTCTGTGCGCCCGCTCAACAGAAAAGAAGTTCAAGAGGCGCTTAGGCTTCAAGTGATTCAAAATGAGGTCTTCCACAAAGAAGTCCGTCGAGGGCCCTTCCATTCCCTCCAGTACGCCCACTATGCGAATGTTATTTCACCTAGCACGGCCTTCCTGGTCCTCCAGGCGGACATAGACGTCGGCCTGGATCTTGGTGAGCACGGCCACCTGTTCCTCCAATCGCTTCGTCTTCACCTGTAGCTCGCCTATGCCGGTTTCTGCCGCCGTGACTTTTTCAGACATTTTGCGGAAGTTCGCCCGCAGGAGGTTCAACTCTGTCACTGAATCGAGTTTCGGCTCCATGGTGTCCCGAAAGTCATTAATGGCCCTCATTATGTCCTTCAGAGGTGGGTCCGGGCCCCTGTAATCCTGGTCTCCGTTATGGCCGCCATTTGCCGCACCCCGATCTCGTGTCATCGCCACTGTATACTTCTCTATCTGATTGGATTGGCCTGGTACTCTATTCTGACCCATTCTGGGCCCGGCTACCCGGAGGCACCAGGACCTCAACCGGCCAGGAAGCCCCTCCTGAGGCAGCAGACTCTAACTCAGTGACCACCCGCACCTGGTGGAATGCGCGAGCCTCCAATTCACTGGCCCCTTGCCCCCATGGGAACACTGACAGGCGGCACTCCAGCCCAACAAGCTCCCCTGCCCCACAGTGGCACCTCAACCAGGCCGTGCCAGATGCTCAAACGGGGGGGGGGTCGTCAATAGGGTACAGGCCCCAGGTTCCAAGGCACCACCACTGCGTCCAAAGGCCGTGGTCCGGCTTAAAGGTCCCAGTCTGAGCACAAGCGAGGGCCCCTCCCCCTGGTAGGCGTCCCCTCAGTCCCCGGCCTCCAGCAGACACGTCGCCACACCAGAGGAAGAGAAAAATATTGAAAGAATAATCCAAAAGTAGGACCATGGAGTAATCCGGTATGTCTGTTTCAGTCAAAAGAACAGTGCATGCACACCATGCAAGGAGGTATGCGTAGAGTCTAAAGAAAATGTTGACAAAGTAACCAGAGGCAGTCTCAGTAAAAACAGAGACCTCATCAGACAAATGTGTGGGTAGGCACCTCCAAAGGTGGTTGATATTATATAATCTCATTCCAAGGAGCAGCAGTAGAAAACTGCAAACTTGTGTTAGAAATACATCCTCTGCTTTCATCATTAACTGGTGTGATTGAAACTTCAGCATCTTAAGACCCCAGCTGGATAGTAGAAAGATCAGAACTACTTGGTGCACGTAGAGGGATTTCATGCAGGGTAGGGAGATGTGACCAGTAACTACCCATAACCCCCGTGGACGACTATGGAGAACTGTCCACCTGGTGTGACTTGATGAAATCAATGGAAACTTGTTTCTGTTTACAGCAAGCAAGCAGTGGCAAAATCACACTTCGAGTACCTTGGACAGCAAGGACAAGCACCGGTGCACGGTAAGACGGGCGAAGACCACCTTTCTCTGCAGTCCCCTCTCGGACTAGATGCCCAACTTTAGGAATCCAGCCGGAAAACGCCGGTTGCTCCTTCACTTCGTCAGTGGCAGAACTTTAGAATTTTAATTCAAGTATTCATCTCAGAGGTTTTGTAATTCCTGTAAGACAGTGAAAGGTAAATTGATGTCAAAGGGTGCATGTGCCGCCACTGTGCCAGAGTTATCAATATCTGGAACAAACATTTGAACCCCGAATATTACCTCATGAGGGGACCGAGCACCTAGCAACCGTCTGGTCAGTTTATTTAAAGCTCTCTGAACACCATACAGGTGATGAATCCAGCTACGATCTGAACCAAGTACTTTAGCTGTTAAGGACTGCTTTAAGTCACAGATCTTCTGTTCCACTATCCAATCGAATTAATCAATCAAGATTTATAAAGCGTGGCTAATCACCTGATAATATTTCAGGTGCTTGTAGGCCTCGGAGGCTAATTCGGACAGCCAGGCCTTGAGGGACATTTGGAATTCCGGAATTGAGGTGATGGTCCGGAGGTGCGTGGGGAGGCTGTTCCATGTCTTTGCTGAGATGTGGAAGATGGAGTGTCCTCTACTTCTATTTCAATAGATGCAGGAAGTATGGGCAAGTGAGAGGGAGGCGGAGCATAGTCTTATCGATGGTTGGTGGAAGTATAGGCAGTAGTTAATGTAGGCGGGTCCTTGGTTGTGTAGACACTTGTGTGCGTGGGTCAGCAGCTTAAAGTGGCATCTTTTCTGTACGGGGAGCCAGTGGAATTTCCTGAGGTGGGATATGATTTGGGTTTGTTGGGGAAGGATGAGGATGAGGGTATGGTCTGAAGTCTCTGTAGAAAAGTGTCACTGATCAGAGTGGAATGCTGCCACTGCATATGTACCAACAAAGACTTGCAAATAACAGTTCGAGCGCCAGCCCATTGCTGTGTCGCCCACCCATAGAAATTGAGAATAAGAGTCAACAGGCAGTAAGATATCATTAAAGGCACTATCCGTATAGAGTGATGCCCAGTAATTCAAATAGAAACATTGTAATTGTTTATTTGAAACAAAGTGGCGTCTGCAGTGGACGTGCTATGGTGTATCTTTTAATTTGTTGACAAACTTTGTAGCAAAGGTCAAATTTTTTTTCCGTTCATAAAGATGCTGCCACCAGAAGCATTTCTGAAGTAAAGAAACTCTGGTGGCCACACCAGCATGGGCAGACGCCAATCCCTCATAAGCAGCTAATATTAACTCTGACCCGCCGTCAAGGTTCGGTCACCCACCCTGGGAATGCGGGCAAAGGTAATGTTTTGAGGATTCAGTAGATGAGAGTTTTTGCTGAATAGCATTTAGGTAGGGGCTTGCCACTTGCCGAGGCAGTGACTGCGGCATTGATGTCATCATCTATCCTTGTATATGAACGAGTAATCACATCTACTAATACAGGCAGAACAGCCACCTTGGTAACTTCATCGCCAACAAATTCCTTGCAACATGTACACCAACACGTTGATGACAAAATGTGTGGATCACACAAGCCCATAGTTAGCATCTTTCAGTGCCATCACCTTCCCACAAAGAAGCTGATTCTTGATCGCTTTACCTTTAGATCCAATCAAACGCCAATAAGGTAAATTATCATTGAAGGAATGGACGCAATAATAGGAATCACACGAAGTGTGAAGAATAAACATTTTTTAGCTTACACTATAAGAATTTTCTAGTCTATTAAAGACACAGAGGCGAGGATTATGCTTCTCTATCTCTACTGTATTTATTTGACAGCAGCCAATTAAAACCAAGATATTCAAACAACTACAGTTCCCATGCGCATACTTATACCATAGTCATATGATCAGTCATTTATTTTTTAAACATCGTTTTATTGATTTTATTATTTTTCATAATACATAGAGGAATGCAGTATTGTAAAGTATTTACTACAAACATCTTATACTATTGCATATATATATTTCTATGACAGTCTGTATTCGCTTACACACAATGGTACACCTGATACTTCTCTTTATAATTTACATTTCAGTCCGTACATAACTGCTGCTGTCGTCTCCAATTGTCATCAAATCGGTACCATTGTAGCTATCTGGTTTACATTGCTACGTATTGTCGTATCACTGTCTTTACAGAAACAAATAATGAACAATCCCACAACTTTACGTGTTCCCTCCCCCCCATCCTCCAGTCCGATATGCGTACTAACTTCATCAGCTCTACTATAATGCCATACTATACCGGCTACATTGCACCCTACTTGTAGCCTGGGACGTTCCAGGTTGAATCCCAATTTCACTCACCTCATTGCGTGCTGCCAACAGTATTATCAAAGGCTATGTCCAAGGACCTACATGCCTCCAACATAACGTCCCATTCCAGTACAATTGGGGTTTTCCGCAGTCCTCTTGCCTCCTCCCGCCTCAATGCAGCACTCTCTGCTCCCCCCCATCGCATCAATTCACTGTGCCATGTATACATGGTGGGCGGCGCTTTTGATTTCCGCCGCATGGTGATGACCCTCACTGCCAACAGGAGTGCCAGATTTAAAAACCTATATTGTACTTTATATTTGGCTGCTCTTTTCCTTATTCCCAGGATGCAGTCCTCTATGGAAGCATGTATCTTCCTTTGTGTGATCTCTGCCATATGGCGTCCAATCGAGTCCCAATACCCTCCAATACGTGGGCAGGACCATATCGTGTGCACTAGGTCAGCTCCTTCCGCTCTACATCTGGGGCAGTGGTGTCGTGTTTGTGGGAACATTTTGTCTAGTTTGCGTGGGTTAAGATAAGCCCTGTGTGGGAGCATGGTTTGGATAAACTTGAACCTTGCGTTCCTCAATACTTTTTTGGGGTGTTCCACGGGGTGTTCTCTCCCATTCCTGATGTCTCCCTCCCAGGCAGTACGTAGCGGCGTTAAGTCAACCTGTGTGTGGGAACGTAGCCCTACATTCAGCCACTTGATGAGGTGCCCGCCCCTTCCCATGTAGTATAGTGTTTTTACTAGACCATGTGTAGGGGGTTCTTGTCTTTGCGGGGCCCAATGCACTCACTTGTGCTGCGTGTAGTAAATATAAGTGGGCGGACGCTCCTGTCTCTCACAAAATTATTATGGTCCAATAAAATCCCATCGCCAAAGAGGTCTGCCACTGTAGTGATCCCCGCATCTAACCAAGGTGTGAGTCTCCACGATGTTAGGCGTCCACCCTGCTGAGGTATATTAAGCAGGGGTATATTCCCAGCGTATGCAGGAGGGCGCTGGTATATTGTAGTGCTGCACTGTAGCACTGTTCGCAATAGAGGGGGGAGATCCCTTGTCCTATGTCCTGTTCTGTCATCCCTATCTCCTGTAAATTACGCCTGCGGTCCAGAAGGACAGATACTGCAGCTGACAAGCGTAAAAATATGCTCTGAGGTCAGGTACTCTCAAGCCCCCTCCGGACCTGCTGCGCTGTAGCCTTTTGAGACCTATACTCCATCTACCCGATCCCCAAATGAGTTCAATTAGTAATGTATTCTTTAATTTAAATGTGGTGCTCGGGAGCATAAGTGGTAAATTTGTAAAATAATAAAGTAGTCGCGGGAGGATCACCATTTTTGCGATTGTCGCCCTTCCCGCTACTGACAATGCCAGAGTGGTCCAAAAAGCAATGCTGTATCGAAGGGCGCTAAGGGCTTTATTTAGGTTACCCTCCAACAGGTCTGCATGTGTCCGATATACATGAATGCCCAGATATTTAACGTGTGAGGTGCAATCTTGAATTGCATTGTGCCAAACTGAAAGTCCAGTGAGGGCATCTGTTCTTTAAAGAAGAATACCGTAGATTTCAGTGGGTTGATAGCGAGACCTGACAGCCGTTCGAAGCGTTCAAATATCGCAGCCAATGCATCCGTAGATGTGTGGTGATCATGCAAATATAGGATAATATCATCCGCATATGCAGACAACAAGTGCGTGGCGTTTTCCACCTTTATCCCCATATCAGCCAGTTCTGCCCGGATCTTCAATGCCAGAGGTTCAAGTGCCATTATAAATATAAGTGGCGATAGCGGGCATCCCTGCCTCGTCCCCCTGTGTTTCTGCTATTCTGCCGAAATGTGCCCACCCGTCCGCGCTCTAGCTGTAGGGGCATTATATAAGAGACGGATCCATTTGACATATTCCTCCGGCAGTCCGAATCTCCCTAGGGCCCTGAATATGTATTCCCACTTAATGGTGTCGAACGCTTGGCGCATATCCAAAGAAATACAACCTGCATGTTCATAGTGGTTTTGGGTGTCGGTAAGCAGGTGATGTAGTTTCCTAGTGTTTAAGGTCGTACTACGTGCAGGCAGGAAACTCGTCTGGTCTATATCGATCAGCTTATGTAGTGTCGGCAGAAGTCTGTTAGCTAGTACTTTACTAAGTATTTTATACTCCGTCGTGTCATATGTTCAGTCATAATGCAGGTTACTCTATAATAACTGCAGCTGTCATCTTGGATCCTCTTTCTTTGACCAGTTTAACTGTAACCATCTGTCAATCTGTGATTCCGGAATCCTCCTCCGATGATAACTGTCCACCAAGGGAAAAACCTGAAACCAGGAATCAAGAGGAAGCTGTAATAAAGAGGTAGAAAATCCAAGATATTCCAAGTAAAATCCAAGTTTTATTGAACTGCAGCACAGTACTTCCAATCTCCAAGTTACAGTCCTTTCTTCTTAACTCCAATTCATTTCAGACCATAACAATTCTAAATGGAATCTATCATACAATATGCATGAGCAGCTATGAAGAGACATTCTATTTAAAAGGGAAATATGTACAAAATAGGAATTTGTATTAAAAGGGAAATATCTATAAACAAGAATACAACACATTTTCCCCCTAAAGAGAATTAAGTAATTATGCAAACATTAAAAAATAAAAATAAATATATAGAATAAAACTGTAGAGTATAATGGAAAATTAAGACACACATTTGGATACTCTTCTAACATTCCATCTCTTGCCATCTTGTGTGACAACGCTATTGTGATAAACTTTCACAACCTTCATAGGTTTGCCAAACTTTGTCTCACCTTTGGTAACATAACCAGGTTTACGAATCCTAACCACATCACCTACCATAAAAGAAGGTTGTTTGACTTTCATCCTATTGTCATAATCACATTTGTATTTGCACTGTTTGAGTTCCACTTTCTCAGCTACATCCTTGACATTCACATCAACCATGTGATAGCCAACACTTTTCTTAAACCACCAAGGACATAGATTGGAAATAGGATCTCTACCCTTCAGTAAGCGAAAAGGTGAAACCTCTGTAGTAGCATGAGGTGTTATACGGTATAGCCATAACTTTTCTCTCAATTTCTCCTTCCATATTCCACCAAACTTCCGAGCCCATAAGATATCTTGCTTGAGAACTCTGTTATATCTTTCCACTAGCCCATTTCCTTGTGGTTCATACAGAGCAGTGGTGTAATGCTTTATACCATAAGTACTCAAAAACTCTAACATTTCTAAAGATTTGAATTGTACCCCATTATCAGATACAATACTTTCTGGAAATCCTTCTCTTGAAATAATTTCTCTCAAAAATAAAATATCACTTTCAGTGTTAGGATGAGGTACCAGTTTGACCTCAGGCCACTTGGAGTGATAATCCACAACTACTATAGCAAATCTACACTCCTGTGGTAAAAAATTAAATGGACCAGCAATATCGATCCCTAATTTCTGCCACGGATGATCTGGCCACTTCACAGGAGTTAAAGGTGCTGGATCACATTTGCACATTTTATCACTTTCAATACATTCAGAGCATTCTCTAACAAATTTATCTACAAACCTATCCACTCCTGGCCACCAGAAATTAGACCTAATTAATCTTTTCATGGACGACATTCCCATGTGACATTCATGACTCATTTGCAGAATAATATTTCTAACTGCAAAAGGTGGAATACATTTTCCAGCTCTGAAGAGTAGATTTCCTTCTATGGCCAACTCATCAGCAACATTGTAAAATGGTATAATTTCAGCTGGAATTAATTCCTTAGAAGGCCAACCCAAATTCACATAATCTTTCACTTTGCACAAAACATCATCCTCACTCGTGCTTTTCATCCATAAATCTTCTGAAATTACATTGAATTTCTCAGACAACAATTCTGAAATGCTAACTACAACTTCTGTATCCTCATCATCTCCGACACTGGGATATGGTAATCTTGACAAACAATCTGCAGTCACATTGAGTTTCCCAGGCACATATTCAATGTCAAAACTGTATTCTTGCAGTCGTGACATTAATCTAGCAATACGAGCAGTCGCACTTAAACCTCCACCAGGTGAAAGAATACCTACTAAAGGTTTGTGATCAGTACGTATCAAAAATCTTGCACCCCAAATATAATTTCGGAAATGCTCAACAGCCCAGACACATCCCAACAATTCCTTTTCGATTACAGCATACCGTCTTTCAGTGTGATTTAGAGATCTAGATGCGAATGCAACATTCCAGTCTTCTTTACCCGAACGTTGCGAAAGCACGCAACCTAGGCCATAAAGGCTAGCATCCACTGTCAAAACACAAAGCTTGTTCAAACAAAACGGTCTAAGTGTAGGAGCTGATACCATGTCAAGTTTAATACTGTCAAAAGCGTTTTGTTGTTTAGTTTCCCACAAAAATTCAACATCTTTCCTGGTTAGTTCTCTTAACGGCTCCATTTTAGTTTCGAAACCATTTATAAACTTACTGTAATATTCACAGAGTCCTAAAAATGATAACAATTTATCTTTGCAATCGGGTGCAGGGGCTTTCAGAATTGCATCAACTAACGATTTCTTTGGAGCAACACCATTCTCAGAAATAGTATGCCCTAAATATTCTATAGTTTTTTTAAATAGCTTGCACTTTTTACTCTTAATAGTAAGACCAAACTTACTTAACAATTTACATACATTTCTCAGGTGTCTCATATCTACTTCATCACTCTTAGAAAATACCAGAATGTCATCCTGAAAACACTTCACGTAGTCACTCATGTCCTTGAAAATATGATGCATTGATCTCTGAAAAACTGAGGCTGCCGATGCTAAACCAAACGGCATCCGTTTGAATTGATACAAACCCTGAGGTGTTATAAATGCTGTGAGATGACGTGATTCTTCTGCTAACACTACCTGATGATATGCAGATCTCAAATCTAAGGTGGAAAAAACCACAGCCTCACCGAGCATGCTCACCACTTCGTTGATATTCGGCAGAGGATGACAATCTATTACTATATTAGCATTAAGTGCTCTCAAATCTATGCAAAGTCTCAACGATTTGTCAGGTTTGCGCGCCAAAACTACTGGCGAAACCCATTCTGAGGATTCTATCTGTTCTATGACATCATTTCTTAACATATCATTAAGTGTATCATTTAACTCTTCTCTAACATTTAGTGGTACAGGTCTAAGCCTTTGCACAACTGGTTCAGCTCGTTGTTTGAGCTTAATGACATGAGTGAACCCGCTCAGCTTACCTAACTTGTCTGAAAAGACTTCAGGAAACTCACACGAAAGTAACTTCCAAGCATTACTCTCTTCTACAAACATAACTCTTTTATCTAAATCATCTTTATCCTGTAACACCATGACTGGATCTTTGTTGCGTGGATTCAACGTAATGTTAAGTTTGAATTGGTCGCGCCAACCCAGAACATTCACTCCCTTTACTACAACATATAATTTTATGTACGCAGATTGATCCTTAAAATAAATGGTGGAGGCAATATAACCAATGAAGTCAATGTTCGAACCACGAAACCCTTTTGCCATTACATCAGGAGGGCACAAATCACTCTTAGCAATTTTAGATTCATACATTTCAGCAAAATATTCTTCCGTTATGATGGTCCAAGGAGACCCAGAATCAGCCATTAGCTCTAGTTCAACACCCATAAACCTAACTATACACTTAGGAGAGTCTAATACATCTTCTTCAAGTAACCCTAAACTCACTAATGACACAATCATTCCTCTTTCTGTAAGGGATTCATCAGATACGACATGCTCACATCTTGATAACTTTGTTCCAAATTCTGTGTCATCTCTCACACAAGAGACATCCCCTTTTTTTAAATAACTACTTTTGTCCCCAATTTTCTTTTTGTCTTCTCTACAAGACTTGGCGAAATGACCAATTCTACCACACTTGTTGCACTCTTTTCCCAAGGCAGGACAAAACTTGAAAGAGGCTACATGATTGTAACTCCCACATCTAAAACATACAATGCGGTTACGTGATACATTCTTGTAGTTTTGGAAATTTTTTGTAATATTGTTCATCGCACATACTTCACTTAGTTTATCATTCTTGCTACCTCTTGTGCTCGTTTCTTCGATAGTTTTCATCCATTTGTTAGATTGTTCAAAAGCCTTAGCAGTGGAAATGCTTTCTAATAAAGTAGGATTACCTAATATCCACAATTGTTCCTGTGTTTTTTTACATTTAACATTAACAATTATCTGATCTCTAATCATTTTGTCTGTCATTGCACCAAAATTACATGAAACAACCAAAGCTCTCAAACTCGTTAAAAAATCATCAAAAGATTCATTTTCTTTCTGTGCCCTTGTATAAAACTTGTAACGATTCAGCGCACGCGTTTCTACATGAAGCATTGCTTCATCAAACACACCAGAGTCACCAGGAACAGGTGGTAAATTTCTAAAAATAGCTTGCCCTTCGGATCCTAAACAATGAAGGAAAATATTCTTTTTTCTTTCATTTCCCATCCTCTCCCCGTCAATTGCCTTTAACTCCTCTTTCCATCTGTTCCATGGAATGGGAGGATCACCTTTACACTGTAAAAATTTTGAAGGAGGGTCAAACTGCATGTTGTAAAATGGGAAATAGCACAATTTAAATAGTGAATACAATAAAGCAATATGATATTATAGCTGAAAAAGACTAAAATATAAATTAATTAAACATAAATTCAACCCTCGAGTACACCAGCTGTGTACATCAGCGATGTTATGTCCCAAACTGTAGTTGAAGTTGTAGATGTAGTTGTAGCAGATTTTAGTGCAAAAGTCTAGCACTGACTCGAATTTTTCAGCAATAACGCACACGATGTGATAATGTTGTCAAACAGGTCGCGCGAAGTTTTCCTTATTCGATTAATGTAATTAAAAACTAGAAAACAGTACCTTCATTTCATGAGCACATCTGAGTCACCGAGTAATATCAGCTTTTGAGACTCGGTGCCGATGTAAACAAATATGGCCGTCTTCACGTTACACGACGTGACCCTTCATGCGTGTAGCGTCATCAGCTTTGTACTTGGAAACTATGGTAACTGCACGCTCCAACTTGGCGCATGGAGACTCAGTTGCACGGGAAGGCTCAGCTAGTCGCGTGTCACCCGTTGAAACCACGTTCAAAGGTAAACATTCGCTTTTTTGTTTTAAATCGTGAATTCTTTAAGCAAACATCCATAAATCTTGTAGTTTCAGCAAAATACAGCGTCCTCAACCGTGCAGTCTCCAAATTGAAAAGCGTTACCAATATAATATTGTACAACCAGTAAGTAAGGTATAAATATTATTCCAGGTACAATAAAGTTTTGAATCCTTCAGTTCTCAAGTAGGATAGTCGATAGAAACGTCTTCTATGTAAGAATGAATCAAACTCCAATCTTCAAAATGTTTATGAAATCCAAAATGGGTTTAAATCCAAGTAAAAATCCAAAGTTCTTTTAAAATCAGATGTACCACACCTGTGCTGCTGTAGTAGTAGGTACCAGACACCCTCGTCGCCAATTTTGTAATAGAGGTAGAAAATCCAAGATATTCCAAGTAAAATCCAAGTTTTATTGAACTGCAGCACAGTACTTCCAATCTCCAAGTTACAGTCCTTTCTTCTTAACTCCAATTCATTTCAGACATAACAATTCTAAATGGAATCTATCATACAATGTGCATGAGCAGCTATGAAGAGACATTCTATTTAAAAGGGAAATATGTACAAAATAGGAATTTGTATTAAAAGGGAAATATCTATAAACAAGAATACGACAGAAGCCCTCTCAAAGGCCACCGATTGTGGGCCCTGTAGAATATCTTCTCAATGAAGAATCAAGTGACACTTCGCAGGAATGGAAGGCATCCAACAAACTAGGTCACTCAACCAGCGACTGAACTCAGCCTGGTTTAGGGTTGTTTCTGATAATTTCTTAAGGAAAAAGAACCTCAAGCCAAAAACAGTGTACAAAGACAAATCCATCTAAGAATTCTAACACAGTGGGTACTCCTAAAACACAAATTATGCAGTTCAACCTAAGTGAACATGTAATTTGTTAAACATTAACATATACTAATTTGTTAAACATTAACATAAGCATCCATATGCATCCTCGCCTCTGTGCCCTTAACATAATTGAAAATCCTTATTGCTTAAGCGAGAACATTTTGTATTCTATGTCAGGACCGGAGGCTCTGATAATGCAAGTTTAAAACTGTGCCACCACCACTGATGTGACATTAACAATTGGTTTGTAATAAAAGGATTTGAAAGTTGATTCTGACCGTTTTTTTTTTTATAACACACTTTATTAAAGTTTTTTCCTTTTCTTTGTTCGGTAAAAACAGAATGAATACGGCCTTGCATAGAAAAATTATCAGTGCTTTACAGATAGTATCATGAATCATACATCAATCAATCAATCATTGAGTAACGTCTATCCGTTGACAACATACGCCCATGGCACAGGTTGTACTGCAAGTATAGTTTGACAAGAGTATCCTATATAATGAGATCATATATAAATGGTTGTATAACACAACATTCCAACTTCATTGCCCCCACCCCCCTTACTGACTCAACCCCATATTGGATTCTGATGACCAGTTAGCCACTGTGAGAATAACATCCAAATGAGAACCTAGAGAAAAAGATTCAGACGCCATGACTCCCCTAGATGAATGAGCACATAGTACTGACGTGTCCATACGTTGCCTCTGATAGTAGCCAACACATCCATCTGGTTAAGGTGGCAGCTATCACTGGTCTATAGGGTTTCTGTAGAGCAAGTAACATTTAACCCTGCAGGTCAGATCAAAATTCACTAGTACTCACCTCATATGCCTTCAAGCATTGTACTACACAAAGCTTAATATTACCGGAAATGCCAGAGAAGAGTCTAGGGCTTGAGCGTCTGAAACTCTTACAAAAGATGAAACATAATAACATTGTCAGTTTAGCTGATAGCTGCTTCCGGGATAGATATTTATCATCAGGCCAACTCTCTACGAATTAAGGAAAATATTCACGTCCCACAAAACAGAGTATCTAGATTAGGGAGGATTGGATACTGATACCCCTCATAAGTTTAGACACCACAGGGTGTTCACTGACCCCCTTACCATCCATGGGAAGATGACCTGCCGAAATAGCAGATCTGAAAATGTCCTGTAAACCATACCGGAAGATGCTAGAGTGGACAAAAAATGTATCACTAGGCAACAATCCATCCCCACAGAAACAACACCTTGTTTACCGCACCAACCACACCAATGCTGCCAGGCTGAGGCATGTTGCTTATGGGTACTAGTGGACCATGCTTGTTTGATGTAGGATGCTGCGTTCTGCAAACTCCATCTCTCTCAGAAACCCTCCATGCTAACAGCGAGAGGTGTCCCAAGAGAATCAACGGATGTGGCTGAGCCACTGGATCCAGCAACAGGTTCCAACGGACCAGAATCAGCCTCTGAAGAGGACAGGTCAACTTGAGAATTATCAGGAACCAGCGTTGCGCCTTCCAAAACTGAGTCACCAGAACTATCTCCGCTTTGATGCCTCACTTGGTAAAAAACCCAGGGGATCATCATGCAGGGAGAAACGCAATACCCTAGAAAGGAGACCAGTCTTGGAGAAACGCATCTGTCATTTGAGCCTCTGGGTCCGGCCTCCAGCTGGAGATCAAAATCCGGATTTGAGGTTAAAAGATCCATCTTGCAGACCACAAAGGTGATTGACAGCGTTGAAGATCCTCGGGTGAAGTCTCCAATTACTGTAATCCCGAAGGTGTTGAGAGTACCAATCTGCAATCGTATTCTGCTGTCCTGGGAGATATTCCAAAACAACTGAAATCTGTTCATGCAGGCAAGCATTCCAAAAGTCTATGGCGGTTTCCGCTAGGAGCTGGGATTTGCTCCCTCCCAATTTGTTGACATACCGCACTACTGAGGTGTTGCCCATCCTTAGCAATATGCAGCAATCCGCCTTTGAAGAAGAGAGGCTCTTTATAGTGAACAAGTCTGCCAGGAATTCCAGGCAGTTTATGGGAAGGCTCAGTACTGATTCTGGCCAACAACCTCCCGTGGAGATCTGAATGATTCTCGCATCCAAGCTCCTCCAACTGGGGTCCGATTCAGTAATTATCTCTGGAGAGGATCCAAAGCTGGCCTTGCCATTCTAGGCCTCCATGTTGTCTAACTACCAAGCTATCTCCATCCTGGCTTCGTCCAACAGACTGATCTGGTCCGAGTACTTGAGACCTTTGCAAAGATGTTGGACCTTGAGCCGCTCAAGGGCCCTGTAGTGCAGGGGACCCAGAAAGATGACCTTTATTGTACAGGCCAGAAGTCCCACTATTCGAGCTATTGATCTCTATCTTGATATTCAAATATTTTTAAGGGAGTGTAGTGTGGCTTAAGGCCTGCTTTGCACACATTTTATGTAAGCATAGCTTATTAGAAGTTTAAACGTCATTTTACCTTTTGCCACTTTTGCACATGACACTGCGTAAAGCTGTTTTTGTAAGTTAGGCTTTGTGAATGTGTGCACATGAGAAAAGGTTTACTTTAGACATCTCTAGACTTACATTGTGCCCCTAGTCTGCACAGTGAGTGCTGAAGCCGTCAAGGTTATCATAACATGGTCGCTGTTCGAAATGATCGGCTAACGTTTTTAGACACAACAATTGGCAGCTGTGAGCCAGCTAAGATTCTGGCGCCCATATTATGGCACAGTTGCCATGAGTTCACACACTTGGAAGATTTTCCGTTTCCAGCGATGCAGAGAGTTTTTACTGATCCTGATATGATTCACTCTTGCTGAGCTGAGAGGTAATGGGGTCCCCTGTACAAGCCTAAGAGACCTTTTTTAGTTTAGAAGCATAGTTCCTATATAGGGAGGGTGTTAAAACTAGGCGCTTTAAGACCTGTTTTCACCATCATTGAAATTTGATTTCCCCTTTTGCATTTTATGGAATTGTAACAATTTCTAATCATATGTCTGCTTATGTTGGCTAAGATACTGCACATGAGATCACGTCATTAAAATAAATATTTTAACCTTCCTGTGTCTCTAATTTACTCCTGTTGTGGACTGGTATGAAAGTATAACGAAAGAGTGTTCTCACTTCCCACCATTCCTGAGATGGTCCTAAGTCGCATGTTCTAGGTTGTCTAATCATTGGTTACTTTGCTATAGGACGAAGAGCTAATGTGACACTGATGCTAGCTGGTTGGGGGTTTTCTAGGTACTGAGGTGAGTTTCTGGTACACCACAATTCACTGATGTCTTGGGTCTCTGTGCACAGTTCTGTGTATGATCAAGATCCTTGCAACATGGCGCCACTAACGTAGTGGTCTTATTGTGGGACACTTGATTAGTGCTTATATCTGAAAGAAACACGTTAGTGTTAGATTCCTTACCTTAGAATATCCCCAGGCGTCAGACTGGATCCAGAAAGTTTTCGTCAGCAGTACCCCTGCGCGTCGGTAGGCGTCGTCTGCGGCTCCGCGTCCGTCGTCGGCGTCGTGATCGCCGGGATGACGTCTTTGGAGCCCTCGCACGCTAATGTCGGTTCTTCTTTTTTTCGCTCCAGCAAGCGCAGATCCGGGAAGAGCTAGTGCCCTTAGTCACTTTTTGACTAACTTTTTGACTATCTCTTTTCGAGTCTACTTCGACTCCTGTTGCCGTTATGTATGCGCGGTTTCAAGCTGTGTGACGCCTGTCACCGAATGATGTTGGTTACCGACCCAATCGCCGGTGTCTCTACTGCCTAGGGGCCGACCACGACGACAAGTCGTGCCCCGACTGCCTGGCCTTGACGTCGAAGACTAGGCGGGAGCAGTCCCACAAGCTTCTCGAGATCCGGCATCTGGCTCTGCGCCTTTCGAGGTCCCGAGCGAGGGGTCGGTCGCGGAGCCGGAGCCTGCACCGTTCGTCAGGTTCCAAGTCCTCGCATTCAGGTAAGTCGAGGCACTCTAAAAAGAATTCGAAGAAGCGACATCGCTCTTTTGACTCTCCTCGCCGGTTGCGAGACTCGGCCGAGGGTTCGGGTGGCACCACCTACGCGTCTCCGCCGGAGCCGCAGGCGTCGCATCCGGTCCCATACCCTTCGGTCCCTGGACTACGTGCGACGCCAGAGGAGATTCGTGATTTCCTCGTGGTGAGGATTCACTTCCCTCCGTTGAGGCCTGCCGGTGCGCCTTCGGGCCCCACACACCTGACTGGGGGTCCTAGCGAGCCGGCGGCTTCGGCCCCAGTGTCGTCGTCAACTTCGGTCCTGACTATTACAGGGTTCTCTATGGCAATAAAGCATTGTTGTATGACAAATGTTTACTGCTCTCTTTCTTCCTTAGGGGTTGGGAAGAGTATAGGTATTCCATACAAATCTATGTAATTGTCAGTATTTTGGCCATTGTGGATCCCGGTCGAGGCCAGTTGACCTCATGACTCCTCCGCTGGCGCCGACCCCTATGGTGTCGCTCCCGGCGCCGTCTTCGGACGATGCCGTCCCTAGTTTCGGGACTGTCATGGTCCAGCGTTGGAGCAGCGCCGCTGTAGGGCCGAACGGGCTGAAGCTTAGCCCCGTTATGGTTAATGCGTTATGGGCAAGCGTCCCCAGGATAAGGATGAGATGCCTTTCTGGCTTGCTGAGAAATTTGACCACAGGATCCTTACTATTAGTTTGCAGAAAGACTTAGTGCTGGACTTAAATGACTGTACCCCTTGGGGTGTGATTTTTGCGGCAGTCTATACTAGGTGCTTCGGCACCCCGTCAATGGCTGTCTTGCCCTCCGTCATTAAACGTGTTCAAGATGAACACAGGCCAGAGGCGGCTGTTGAGTTGGGAATGCGACTTGTGGGGGTGTTTGACATGGTTCGAGATCTCGTCCTTGCTAATGTCAAGGGTGACGCAGTAAGTTTCCAGGTGTCCAATGCTTTGCGCGATATTCCTGAAGCAGAGAAACCTCGTCAATTACCAAGAATTATTACGGAGTCTTATAAGACCATTGGCCGTAAGAGTTAAGCCTTTTGCTAAAAACCAAGGCCGCAGCAAACTCAGAAGGTGTCGTCTGATAAAGATGACCGCCAGGAAGTTCCAAAACAAAATTGGAGTAAGAACAATAAACAAGGGACACAGCAACAGAAACGGGGGTCCCGTCTTGCTTCATCTACACCTGCCTCTACTGAGCAGTCTCATCCACTGGTGGAGGAGGCAGCGGCAGAGGACAAGGTGCCCAAAGAGCCGTGAGCAGCCTTGCAAGGCTGACTGAAAAGGAAAGCAGGACGATGCACTGCGTCAAAGGCCCCTGTTTCAGAAGAAGAACGTTGCTGCAGTAACATCAAGATATGCCACAGATAGTGAGAACGCAGCTTCGTAATCTGTCATGGGCGCTGACACTGTTGGACAGCGCGGGGGAGATTACCATAATTCGAGAGGCGTTGCGTCCACTACTGAAGGTGACCGCGACTGACACCTTCGTTGTAGTTGAGACAGCTGATAACAGAGTGGCTCGCCCTGAAAGACTTTATGAAATTGTCCTCATAATTGAAGGTGACAGCACGTACCATAAAAAGGGTATTTTGGGAAAATCTAACTACTACCTATGATATTTTGTTGGCGGAAGTCGACTGGCCCCCACCCTTTGTCTTAGCTGCTCCGCAAGGGGAAGAGGTGATCCTCCCTAGTTTCGCGCACACAGTGCCGAAGGAGCAGGCCCTGCATTTTGCAGAAGATTGGGTTAAGGCGCTTGCGCCGACTTTGTACCGTACTCACTGTGGATGGGACAAATTTTCCCCTCGACATGAGATTCCTCCGGATCTATGCCACAACCCCAATTTCCCATTCGGCATGAAGCGAAAGTTTCCGTTGAGGAAATCCTTGAACAATTGGAATATCAAGGTGTAATACGTCTGTGTCTCCGATGAATAACCCTTTCTTTACTGTGACCAAGCCGGATGGCTCGTACCGTTTGGTATTGGATTACCGCCACTTAAACTCCCTTTGTCGTATGTGTGTGGTACAGCATACTCACAGTTCTGCTCTTGTGGATAGTCTCGTGCGTAAACGGTTCAAAACCACACTTGACATTTCCAATGGGTTTTTTGCCACACTCTGTCCCCTCTCAGTAGTCAATGGACAGCTTTTACCAGTGGTGGCAAACAACGCCAATTTCGCCGTTTGGCTATGGGCTATAAGAACAGTCCAGGCGTCTTTGCCGCCCGCGTAGTCCCTCTCTCTTGGAGGGACTCGACACAGATGCATGTTCGTATGTGGATGACATCTATCTCACAGATGACGAATTATGGCCGCATCTGTGCTGTGTAGACCGCATAATTTGCCCTTTTGCGGATTTTGACTATAAATTCAACTTTGAGAAAAGTCACCTTGTGGGAGTATACAGTGTTGTTCCTGGGCTATGAGCTCAACAATGAAGGTCGGGGTTTAGCTCTTCACTTCTTGGAGAAATGCGCACTTGTGCGAGCTCCCACAACGCTGAAGACACTACATTCTTTACTGGGCTTTTTAAATTTCGGGCATACCTACATTCCCGAATATGCCCAGCGTATCAAGCCTCTTTCCGCTTTGATGCAACCAACTTTTTTCCAAATCGTGCAGGCTGCCTGAACATTCAGCCATCTTGCAATCTTTGCAGGCTGATCTTCTAGAACCTAAATTCTTGTCGACTCGTGATAACCACACCAACCTGGTGATAAGAATCGTGCCAGGAGCAGTGGGTTTCACGTATCTCACTTTTAATGAGGGTAACATAGTCCCTATCGCTTACAAGTCACACCTGTACACTTCGGTTGAGTTGCGGTTTTCCACTGTAGAAAAGGTTTTGACAACAGTGCAAATGGCGATTCTTAAGGAATGTGCAGTGTCGCAGGGAAAGTGCTTTTTGGTTGATACTCTTTATCCTGCCTTGGAGGCAGTGATGAAAGCCAGTGTACCAAATTCAAAAACTTTGCACCTGTGGTGAATACAATGGGCCACGTTCTTGACATCCCCTGATGTCACGTTCATTTTTGATTCCTCATTGCAGACTCAGGAGTTCTTGCAGTATGAGTTTGTTCATCCTGCTCCTCTGTCTATGCGCCCACTTGAGGATTTCCTTTGTAGCATGTACACTGACGGAAGCGCGCAAGCGGCTACGGGTTCAAAACACGCACATTCTTCGGCCTGCGCAATTGTGGTAGGTACTATGGTGGATGGTGAATTGAAGTCCGATGTCGTGCATACCCAGACATTAGGGGACTGTACCGCCCAGTTGGCAGAACTTCGTGTTCTGATGCTTGCATTGGAGTACGCCGATCCCAATGGGACTACTCTCATTGTGAGTGACTCTTACTACTGTGTTCAATCATACAATGACAATCTCCACTTTTGGACTCAAAATGATTATCGTGACTCCAAGGTTCGCACAATAAAACATAAAATGATCTGGGTTCGAGTGGCTGAGCTTAAAGAACGGCTGCCACTCGTGTTTGTAATTCATACTCTGGGTCACCAGCGTGTCGGAGTTCACGCTGTTGGCAATTGTCTTGCGTATGACGCCGCTAAGACGGCAGTTGCAACATATGCAATAGCTGCAGTTACACGTTCCAAAAGTCAGATTGATGATGACATTTTGGCAACTATTGCCGCAACAGAGAAGGGAGGTAATTACCTTAGCGGTTTGCCTTCTAAATACTCTTTATCACTTAAGTCCTGATAAAGTTCCTTATGTGAGAATTAACGACGTTGGTGACTGGTTGATACCCAACGGGGACCGCAGGCAGACTTTGATTACAGCAGCCCATGCTGGGATGGCCTCATCGCATGCCGGCGTTTCAGCTACTGTATCTCTTCTCCAACAACGATATTGGTGGCTGGATTTATACAAACAGACGCGTGATTATGTCCTTCAATGTGGCATTTGTCAGCAAATTAAGCCTTCTACTGCTGCACGCCCGCCCCAAACTCAGTTGTACATATCTAATAAACCTAATAAACCGCTTGTATGTGTTTATTTAGATCACTGTGGTCCTTTCTCATCTGATACTGCGTATAAGTACATCTTAGTAGCAGTTGATTCGTGCACACGCTTTGTGTGGTTATGGCCGCAATGGAGTCCTGATTCCAGAACTGTGTCTTTGTGGGAATTTTTGCGTGTGGTACCTTCCATTCGGGCCAGGGTCCAGCGTTTGCCTCTAAGGTATACAAGGATGCCATGAGTTCTTTGGGGGTCCAGGTCAAATTTTCATCTCTATACAGGCCTGAGGGCAATAGTGTTGTGGAGCGAATGAACCGTGACTTAAAGCAATCTTTGACAGCTAAGGTATTAGATACTGGCTAGCCCACCTCAATAGAGTTCAGTGTGCACTAAATAATCTTCCTAGAAGATCTCTGGATGGGTGGACCCCATAAGAAATGCCCTTTGCCATCAAAATGTTTGTTTCGGACCTTGAGGGTCTAGACATGGCGGCGGCTGCCGCATCCCTTGACGTAGATGAACATTATAATGTTTTACAGAACCTACAAAAGACCAGAGACGGTCTTGCAAAGGAACATTTGCCATCCACATCTGATGCTCCGTTTCAGATTCCGGTAGTGGGCTGGCTACCCCATGTTGGAGAACTGTTCCAAGAGAAGATCGAGAACAAGAAGGAATTTGGTCCCTCCTATCGAGCTCCAGTTCCTGTGCTTGGCGTGCAGGGTACAAGAACAGTCATTTACCTCCTCTTCCTGGGCAAAAGGGGAACAGGTACATTTCCATTGACAATGTCAATCTACACAGGGTGGCCGATTCTTCTTAGTATGACACCTGCGGTCTCGTGTCCAGCAATGGTGCGACACTATGTTTTGGCCCCGAATCCTGCCATCGGGCCTGATGTTGCCATTGAGATTAATACAGTTGCGAATCCTTTATTGAATACACCTGCTGGTGATCCTCTTAATGATACTGAATATACTTACCCCGCTGATTTGTCTATGCCTGATTTGGAGACCCATATGGCTAATCAATCACGTTTTTCATTTGACACTGGCTCTACCACATCCCCTTCAAAAGTTTCGATTTTTGCTACTTGGTTTAAAAAACATTTTTTGATTCCCCCTTGGACTTACATTTGGCTGGTGCTTTTTTTGTTTATTTTTTTCATGTCCATTGGATTTGTGGTGTATTTTTTTTATTTTGTAAATGGACACTACGTTCAAGAAAGAACTACGATTAGACTAATTGATGGAACTTTGACTCCCCACTCCTCTTCGCACATAATGAAGAGGGACTAGACATTTGTGAATATAACTGCTTGGCCCGTTTTAGATGGGATTGTATGGGATGCTGTAAAGTTCCAGATTCATGGGCCAACAGAGGTTATTAATGTCCCCAATGTACTTCGTGTTTCTATGGGGATGTGGTTAAACAAAATATTCGCTCTGATGATTGGGATGTCCGGGCCGTAGAGGCTTTATTTTCCGATTTGAAATATTATGCTGCCTTTTGATGCTGAAGATTTATATCTAGATTCTGCAGACTATGGTGATTTTTTAGGTTACCAGCATTTTGGAACTCACTTTATGCATTAACCTAACACGTTTAGAATTGTGGTAAACTACACACAGTGGGAACATTGTCCCGCACCTGCCGAAGGCAGCTCTAAAACTCTTTTTTAAAAGTTTTTTTATTTTACTGATTCTGATCAATCAACCCCTGATGCATTTTATTTTAAGATGACTGAGAAGTCCTCTTCCAAGGTTAGACTTACCCACACAAAATTACTGTATTCAAAGTCCTTTATTGACCAGTTGGCTGTTGGCGGCTATGAACTGTGGAAAGATACCATAGATCTTAAATCTGTTTGGGGTTCTAAAAGTTGGCAAGTGCAAGGCACAGAGGATTTGCATCATGCATGCCTCATCCCAAACCATATGTTGTTTCTGAATGCTTCTATTTCACAAACCACCTGCTTTGGATTGGCTACTTCTAATAAATTAAATGCTCCTTCGTTTCCTGATTTGGGAGAATACCCCCATTGGAATAATTACACCAGTACTTCCCTTAGTGATTTACAAGCCCTGTTGAGAAATTCCTCTTTTAATGTTTCCAGCATTAATTCCGAAGGCTGGTTGCTGTGTCAAAAAAGTGCAGATTCCTGCAAGCACCGTTTTCTGGGTCTGACCCCTGGCTATACAGAGGTTAGAGTAGATCCCCGATTCTAGAGTCAACATTCGGTTACCACCTATTCTGTCGGCAAGTTATGTCAGAGTTGACTCAAACACTATACCTTAGCGTCCGTTAAATCACACTTGTCTAAACTGACCAACGCCGTTGATTTGAATGATTTTGTAAGAGGTCCTGCAGCAGGCAGATCGAAAAGATGGATATATGCTGCTTACAACGAGGTTTGGAAATTGTCCCAAATTGAAGCTGCTTCTAGGCTCACAGCTATTGATCAGGCCAATTTAGAAAAAGTGCTTGCCGTTGTAGATAATAGCATTAACACCCTTTCTTCCCGTATTTACACGTTAGATAATATTGTTTCATCTGTTGTTGACATTGTATATGAAGATGTTGCAGTTCTGTACCATGGACAAAATCAATTACGTTTTATTATGCAGTTTGCTTGGACTCTACAAACGTTAAAATCTGGGAAGGTGCCTTGGGATTACATGAACACGACTTCATTATTTTTACCTTTTAATTTGACTGTTAAACAACAATTTAAGTCAATGAAAGATGCCTCGTTTTCTCTGTTGCCTATTGAGAAATTGAAGCAGTTACCATTTTCTGTAGCCAAGTCGAATTCGGCGGTTTAGCTCATCCATGGGTTGATAACACTACCTTTTCCTCTGTTTGAATTTTAATCATGCATGAAACATTATGCCATAGGTAGATTTGAGCCTTTAGGTGGCGCTTATCTTCATGAAGTCTGGAATCTCCCGTTTACATATAGGTGCTTGAGGGAAGGAAAGAAAGTTTATTTAAAAGGTGAAGACTGCACATCCACACCTGTTCACTCTTTAGTCTGCAGGAATCTGCAATTGCACAGTTCTAGTAATGTAATGGCACCGCATCTTGCGTGCGTTTTGAAAGGCACCCCGGCTATTACCCAACTTTCACGTTGCTTGCAAACAGTAGTTATTTGTTATTGAATAATGAAGATTGTTGTGGTATGCTTGCTGGTATGCCGTATATTGTTACAGTTTCCCAATGTGTAGTTTGCTGTTAGAATGTCCTGTTTTCTCCTCCACATGGGAGGCTCGATGTTTCCATCTGGCCTTCTATTCCGACCTTGAAAGCAGAGTTCAACAAGATGAGTCGAATAAGAGCTTTTTTGTCCCAGAAGGAAGTCGCCCTTACATCTGCGCATGAAACATTCGTCCTTCACGTTGCAAACGCTCGTACTGAGGTACATGCCTATATTTGGTGTGATCCCAGCATTTTTTCATTCGATTTTTTTTCGAGTGTCTTCGGCGTTTTCCCATTAATTCTCACTTTGGGAGTGGGCGTACTGCTGTTAATTTGTTTACTCCAAAGTGGATGCACATTCTGTGCCCCACGACACTCTGCCCCGGCTACTTCAGCTTCGTAACTGGGTGCTAGAATACTATGGATCGCTACCTCTGGCTACTCTGAGTGTGGCGTATGGTTTATCTTGCCGGTTCTCATACTTCACTTGCGTGCAGCCTGTTTTCCGTTGCCTGGATTGTGCATTTGAAAAGGCCCTGGATTTGTGTCACTGCAACACGGTGTATCCTGACCCGGATTTAAATCTACTAATGAGTTCCTTAGTTGCTCATAGAATAGATTGTTCTTGTTTCGGGATTATGGCCTGCACAGCGGCTCATGGGGTCCTGGGCAATTGGAACATATGGACTGCGGCCAATGACTTTCTGGCACGCAATTATCTCGAAGTAAGCCCAGGTTGTCCTCTGATGGTGCTAGAGGCTCCGGCTATTGAAGAACAGGTATGTTCATTTCCATTACTGAATTGGATGGCTGAAATGTTCACGGTTGATAACGACTTTCTGTTGGAGGCAGTTGCGACATACAGTGCCTATACCATGTTGGATTGAAGTGAGATTTTTTTTCTGCTTTATATACACGGGGAAGGATCAGTTGTGACATAACCGAATCTGGACCCCAGAAACTATGCATTGCGAACGAATCAGAAGAGACTTTTGTACTTTGATAATGAACCCCAGCTCCTGCAAGAGACTGATTGTACACTCCAGATGTGTCAGTACTATCTGGCAGTCTTGCGCCATCAGAATAAGGTCTTTTAAGTAAATGATCAGGCGTACTTTCTTCGCTAAAAGGGATTCTATGACCGGTTTCATTGTTTTTGTGAAGCACCAAGGACCCGAGGAGAGGCCAAAGGGAACTTGTAATAACCACTCAGCCACCGGAATTGCAGGAGCATCAATGTGGGGAAAAGATTGGGATCATTAAGTAGGCGTCTTTCAGATCTAGATGTGCCGTCCAGTCTCCTTCTCGAAGTATGTCTGAAAGAAGATGGCTCTCTTCCATATTGAAAAGCTGGAAAATAATCCAGGCATTGAAGTCTTTCAGATTTAGTCCACCCCCCTTCTCCACTAATAAAATGGAACTGAGAAACCTGTTAGGGTGGGGGTCTGACAAGCAGATCGCTCCTTTCTCTGAATGCCTTTATTTCTAAGAAGATTAAATTCTGCTCTCATTGGGAAAAGTACATCTCTTGGGGAGGGAGACTTTGTTGAGGGGAGTCTGAGAACTCCAGCTTGTACCCTTGCACCAAGTCAAGAACCTGAGTATCTTGAGTTAGTGCTTGCCAATTGTTCAAAATTACCTCAGTTAGCGTAATCAATCTCCCTTGTAAATCCAGGTCCCTGAGAGGCTCCCTGCCACCCTCTATGTTGCCCTCGACGGAAGCAGTTACTCCTGCCATGGGATCTTGAGGGATAGAAGGTGGTACCATAGTTGTAGTCTTAGCATCTTCCGCGCCCTTGTGTCGTGTTGAGGGCCTTGGTAGTAATCACGGCAAGATGATCACTCTCTGAAACGCCAAGCCCTGCCAAAAAGGAATTTCAAAGGGAGAATTTCATCCCCAAATCCAGGAGAGGGGCCGCTCCATGTTCAGCCTGAATCTGTTTAAGGACTTCAGGTAAAACTGCAAGTGAAGGACTGCAGTGAGTAAGGGTGTAAATGGCATGAAATCGAGTATGACATGTATTACATGCCTCAACAGGGAGAGACATACCAAGTGGAAGACACATAGTGAGAATTCTAAATTCATCCTGGGGTCCCATATGTAGACACACCGCTACAAACAAATTGGTTTTTTTGTGCAATCCAAAAAGGGAATTTCATCTAGTTTGGTAAGGATTTTACCCATAATGGCATTAATGGTCACTGGACTAATTACAGGCACAGCTAGCTGAGCTGACTAGCTTGAAGAGACTTAGCTGGGGCAGTAGTTAATGTAGGCATAATATACTGCATTAGACATCAATTCAACCTAACCAGATGGTTCAGGAGAGCAAGCGTTTCTCGCTGGTTTAATGCACTTGTGTGCAAATAAGGCATATATCCTGCTAACATCTCCCTGGTTGCCCTTTCATTACTGAGAGGGTCTAGTCTTACATTTTGAAGTGTATGTGGGAGGGCGCCTTGGAACAAATTATGATGTTCCTGGTACGTTAATGGTATTTCTAAATATTCATGTGGTCTATATGCTGCCGGAACTGCAGCCTTAGTGTATGTGTGAAATGTTTGTGAAGTTGCATCGATTGCTGGAAAATTAACCCAGGAATAAAAAACTTCATTTATAAGCTTTGTGTGCTTCAACCAGGAAGGTAACTTCTCCACTGCCATTGGCGAATCAATATCTAGCCAAATGATAAGTGACAACTTGTCTACAATTAACAACAATAATCACTGCTTAGGCCATATTTAATGAATGGCATTCAATGAAAGGAAACCCTATAGGGGCAATCTTTTTAAAAGACCATGTTTGATCAACCTTCCTCTCAAAGCTTAGGAAGATAAATCCTTATCCCTTACGTCTCCATATACAGGTGATAAAGAAGCCTTGGCACACACAAGAAAACTACTCGGGAGACCCATTAAATAGGTACCAAACCTAATATGTTGGTGGCACCATGTTATACGATTCCTACTAATTTAGTAGGACTGTGCATTAGGTCAACAAAACTTCACAATATGGAGACTGAGTCAACTTGTATCATCAGTAAATGGTGGTTTGGCTAACACACAGTACCACATCTAAACTCCTAACCATCTAGAGTTATAGATATTGTCAGTATTCTTGAACATGACCACTCTGATTCCTAAGGAATTTGTGGAAACTGATCACTTTTGCATGACCGAGGTGTACAAAGAAGAGATGCTAGGATACATTTTTAAACATTTATTGAAAAGAGGTAATCCTTGTAAATAAAACATGAGCTGCGATTATTAAGCAAATGAAACACACCATTGTTATAAGCATTATTAGACTGGTGAAAAACGCAAACAATTCAAGCATGCTAATTGTTCCTAATGTTACTTCTATCTATCACTAATACCACTACACTAGCAAGAGCATTTGGGGAGTACCCTTCTGCCAGATCTGTAGGAATGATCTAACCCCATACCATAGTATAATGTGTCAGGAAGCCAGCCTCAGTGCATTAACAAATGCATCCTGTCTGTGTGTGCAGGCCTGCACATTTTTCTTGCTCAGCTATTTTCCTTCTCAGGATGAAGGTCGGGGCCTGCAAAGCTGCATCTCAGTCACAGTTCCCTGCAGCTTACATGATAACGTTGGTGTGAAGTTCCTCACAGCAAATTCAGCATGGACGATGTTTACATAATAAAACACCAGCTTTATCGTACTGTGCCAGAAGGGCAGAACAGTGTGTTTAGTTCATCTGGAGAGAAAGAGTTGTCTCCTTTGAGCAGAAAAAAAAAAAGAATTCTAGGTCATCACGTTCTAATATGTGTGACCCTGGAACTAATTGTGCACAATACAATGCAACAATAACTACCAGGAATAAATGTGTGTGTGGCACTTTCTCGTATTAGGGAAACATGTGCAAACCACCATCAGATAAAGATGCCAAGTTGGAAAGGAAAGCTAATATAGAGACTAAATGTAACCTCTACCACAGTTGCACTAAATGAAATGTGTAAATCCACTAGTTGAAATTCCGTCCCATTATTAAACATTACTCTTTGGATTCACAGTCCATAGCAGATAGTCTGTCAAGCTGCTTTGGAACATCGTATAAGTTAAAATTATGAAAGGCAAATATCTATGTAGGTCTGTTATGGTGCCATTCTCTCTTGGATGCAAATCCTAATGGGGATGCACTTGCTACCCTATTGTAATGTTTGTCTTTTTCTGTGAATCCCATGATGCAAAAGAAAAAGTTACTTGCTTGTATTCTATGTTTTGCATCATATGCATCTTCATTTTATTCCTAAATGACCCTCCTGCCTCTCAAGTATCCAGTTCTTGAATGTTACAATTTTCAGTAGTAAAAATCAGCATTAAAGCTTTACAAATAATTCTGTGGGTACCCTGGAGACAATGATTGGTAAGAGGCCCTCATGCACCCAGGAAATTGGCAATCTCCGCTGGGTGGTGCCAATTCAGTTTACCTACCTGTACACCACTTACTTGAAGCTAAGGCATCTCTGGAGGGCCCATCAGCAGCTCTCGTCTGCATGCCCGAGGTGTGACGAGGAGCAGGCAGATTTTTTTCCACGTCATGGCCCTGTCTGCTGCTTACTCCCTACTGGGTGGTAGTGTTTCGGACCCCGTCATGAGTGTTGGAGCGTACTATTGACCCCACACCCTGAATTGCTTTGCTCTGCCTGATGGAAGTAATAGGGGTAGCAGAGAGGAGAGATCCCTGGTAGGACTGGGCACCCAGATTGGCAAAAGAGAAATTGCTCAAGTGTGGTTCTCTGTCCTCCCACTTCACCTGGATCAATTCTTGGCGCAGGGTAGTTGACTGGTGCACGATGATGGAGGAGCCCATTTACAAAGCTCGGAGCTTCCCACACACATACATTGAAAATATTGGTCAGATGGTGGAATCATTACAGATTGGAATGACTCACTGTTATATTGTTTTATTGCTTGACTTGCAGATGCACTTACTGCCATCGCTGTAATATTTACATTATGTCGCACACAATCAATAAAATCTTGTCTATTAAAAAAAATAACTGACTCAGTGAGCCTCCATTGGCTGCAAACATTCTAATATTTTAATATTTATTATTTGAGTGAAGATGCCTATGATACAGGTCTTGGAATACATTAAGTTACTTTTTTGTGTGTGTACCCTCAGGTGAACTGTAATCCAATTCTAATAGTGAATCGCCTTCCAACAGTGATATGTTGACCAACCTATAGACCGAATTTAGACTTTTAAGAGGACCCCCATAACAGAGCTGGAGTTTGAATGAGAATGTTAGTGTAAGTTCTGAAAGTCTTTATAAAAATGTTGCTCCAACTAAAGAGCTTGCCATCCAAAGATGTACTTACCACTTACACACGCATTTTAAATGTACCACTCTGAGTGGACCGGTTCTAATTCAGAACCCATCAGTTTGCACAAGCGATATATGCAAACATCTTTCCCTGACTCCTGTCTGGCTTATGTGTCTTCCAGCTTAACTTCTTGATTAGAAAAGGAAAGGTTGCTTATAATTATAGTAAATGTCAGTTGCCTTTTATCGTCCATTGCGTAAACTATTGTATGCTTCGCTCTTTTTATTCTTCCACTTTGGAATTATTCATCCTGTAGCTCCAATTGTGATACAGTTAATGAAAATGCACTGGTGATAAGTGATTTTTAAAGGCATAGAGGATTAAATGTGATAGGAGTGCCTACTGGGCTGTGGTTGGGAAGTATGGGCAGGATGATCTAGTGCCCTGGCACATGTGACCGGTTTCACTCATTATATGAAACAAGGGAAGCACATAGGCTAGTGATTTGCTTTATGTTCTGCTCACCTGACATTAAAACTGTCTTTTGATGACGTCATTCCACCGGCTAACATTGTTATAGTAACACCTGACCTATTATTTTTACTTATGTTCTTCCGTGTGTTCTCTTTGCAGTTAATCTTTGTTCGAACCCAGATGATAAGTTACAGATCTATAGGGACAATTTTGAGAAGGCTTATCTGGATTCAACTGAGAGGTTTTACAGAACTCAAGCTCCTTCTTATTTGCAGCAGAATGGTGTTCAAAATTACATGAAATATGTAAGTCACATGTTACAATCTTGATAATCAAAATGCTTATTTCAAAATTGCCAATGCATATAAAATAAATCCCTTTTTATTTCTGGGCAGGCAGATGCCAAGTTGAAGGAAGAAGAAAAACGAGCATTACGATATTTAGAGACACGCCGAGAATGTAACTCAGTACAAGCGGTATGTATGGTCCAGTTGAAAATATATATTTTTAAGTATGTACTTGTTCATAAAATGCTGGATGGTCTAAAGCTTCTACATGCCAGCACAGATTCCTGTTTTCCACGTTAAGGTGTAAATAAAGTTGTCATATTACATCAATATTTTCTCTCATTTTCAAACAAGAAAAGGCATATTTGACAGAAGCACTATGTATGAAACACAAAATAGAAAAACTTTTACCAGAATGAACATTCCAATTGTAATAAAATAACTAGAACTTGACAAATTACATAAATATCTGAGATGGGTACAACAATAGAGTACTGCATAAGGCAGTGCAGACTACTTGTGAGACCTAGTTTCCAGGGTGTAACCTTGATGATGCAATTGATATTATAAATGGTTGTTTCGATGTTAATCTAAGTGATTAAACAAATGTAGTTGGACCATTAGATTGTAAAAAATTGGCAGGTACTTAAGACTATGCCTATCATACTATATAGTGACCTCACACTCCATCGAGTCTACCTAACTGTTCCAGATAAATCGTGAATCTCCAAGATTCTTAAATATACTGTATTCAAAGTCTCCATAGCCCCCAATTCAAGGTTTCCTTTTACTCTAGGATGCAATTCAGTTCGGAAATCAATAAGCGAAACTGGTAACTATGGCATAAACCACACCTTGCAGACAAACCAAAGTTGCAGTCCTTAAAAAGAAAATAATTTGAGTGTTGTACTCTACCTAAGGGCATAACTGAGGTAAGTCCTGATGCCAAATATGTCCATTCACAATAATAGTCGTAAAAACTGCACAAATGTCCTCTTGCAAGATGTGCACACCTGAATCTTTCCTGAAAAGTCACAACAATCACGAGCGACAACCGTATGCACAGGAGCATGATCTCGGCCAAGTTACCTGCCACCAAGAGTCTCACAGTGCAGAGAGGATTCCTGTGATGATTACCAGCATATGTGTGGTGCTTTCAGGGCAGCTTCCACACTACAGTACCTTCTTTAGGACATTCAGTCATACGAAAGCAAGATGGCTACACCATGAGGTCAAACATCAGAATCCAGCTCAAAATGTTTTACTGGTGACCAGCAAAACTGAAACGCCATTATTCAGGACACTATGTCATGTACAACAGATAATTCAGTTGATATGCAATTACCTTCTACTACAGGAGATATCTGAAAGAAACAGGTTAGTATTAGATTCCTTACCTTAGAATACCCCCAGGCGTCAGACTGGATCCGGAAACTTTTGCGTAGCAGTACCCTTGCGCGTCAGTAGGCGTCGTCTGCGGCTCCGCGTCCGTTGTCGACATCGTTGGTGCGGGATGACGACGCCGGAGTACTTAGACGCCGCCCTCGAGGCTGACGTCAGTTCCTATTTTTTCCGCACCAGCAAGCGCCGATCCGGGAACAGTGGTAACCATTAGTCATTTTTTGATGTTTAATCTTATTTTTCGAAGTCGAACGACTCCGACGGTGCAGGTAGATATGCCCGGGTTTAAACCCTGCGTCGACTGCAACCGACTGATGTTGGTTACCGACCCCCATCGCCGGTGTCTTCATTGCCTAAGACCCGACCACGATGACAAGTCGTGCCTCGACTGCCGGGCCTTGACGTCGAAGGCTAGGCGGGAGCGATCCCGCAAGCGCCTCGAGCTCCGGCAGTCGGTCCCGTGACGTTCGAGGTCCCGGTCCGGAAGGAGGTCGAGGGACCGGTTGCCGGGCCGGAGTCATCACGGCTCGGAGGATAAACACCACTCCTCGAGCTCCAAGTCCTCAGGTAAGAGGCACAAGAAGTCGAAGAGGCAACATCGTTCTTCTGACTCCCCCCGACGCTCGCACGACGCGGCCGGGGGTTCGGGTGACACCGCCCATGCGGCTCCGTCTCCATACCCTCCGGTCCCTGGGCAGGACGCGACCCCGGAGGAGATTGACGCCTACCTCTCGACCATGAGGTCGCTCACTCCTCTGTCGGGTTCCGCGGCGCCTGCGGACCCCCCGGCGCCGTCGGTTGCTTCGGCCCCGGCGCCGTCGGGTGCTTCGGCCCCGGCGCCGTCGGGTGCTTCGGCCCCGGCGCCGTCGGGTGCTTCGGCGCCGTCGGGTGCTTCGGCCCCGGCGCCGTCGGGTGCTTAGGCCCCGGCGCCGTCGGCGACTTCGGTCCCGATGCCGCAGGTCTCCGCCGGATCCGGGCCCGGATCCGGGTCGTCGCCGGTGGACCTTACGACCTCGCTGGCACCGGCTGCTAGGGTGTCGCCCCCGGCGCCGACCACGGTAGACGCCGTCTCCAGTTCCCCCCTCGGTCCGGCTCCGGCGCCAGAGCGCCGTCGCTCTACACCGCTTTCAACGCCGATGGGGGATTTTTACTTCTATGATCCGGCCCCATCATTTGACCCTGAATACCAGGAGATGGGTGGTGAGGCGGATTGGGAGTGTTCTGAGGACCCTCTGGCACGTGAGTGCCAGCCTTATCAGGACTGGGCAGGTGAGCTAGGGGACGCCAGTGGTCTGGACACCTCGCCAGAGACTGGCTTTGTCTCCCCTCTTACCGTGGCTACGGAGGAGGGGGCAGCCTATAGTGTGGTGTTGACGCGGGCGTCCAAGGCCTTATCCCTTGAGCTCCCCGTCGCGGCCGTGAGGACTAACCTCCTCACTGAGGTCCTAAAACCGCAAGCAAGCTCTTCGGAGCCTCTGTTGCCGTTTAATGAGGCCTTGTCTGACGTTCTTCTGGGCACCTGGTCCAGGCCCGCTAGAGGTCCTCCTGTAGAAAGGAACGTGGCCAGACGCCACCGCCCAGCTCCGGGCGACCCTTGCTTCCTGTCCACCCACCCTACCCCCGAGAGCCTGGTCATCCAGGCCTCTAACTCCCAGACTGCATTCCCGACGACTCCCCCCCGATCGGGAATCCAAGAGGTACGAGCAATATGGCAAGAAGATGTTCTCCTCCCTGAGTTTGGGATTGCGGTCAGTTAACACCGCATGCCTCTTGGGCCGTTATACCCACTCTCTGTGGGACACGGTTGCGGATGTGCTGCCACAGTGTCCGGAGGAGGCCCAGACAAAACTCGCCCAGGCCCTTGCGGAGGGGTCGAGATGTGGCACGGTACTCCATCAGATGTGGACTGGATACCACGGACTTGCTGGGTAGAGCGATGGCAACGACGGTGGCGATTCGTCGCCACGCCTGGCTGAGGTCCACCAACTTTTCGGCTGATGTCCAGAACACCCTTATGGTCATGCCGTTTGATGGCCGTCGCCTCTTTGGCGACAAGGCAGACCATGCGCTTGAGTGCTTTAAGGACTCCAGGGCTACGGCCAAGACCTTGGGACTGTCGGCCCCGCACCAGCAATCTGCTGCCTTTCGCCCCTTTCGTGGCCAAGGAAGGGGCGCCCCCACACGTCCTGCCAGCCACGGGCCGCAGACTAACATCCAGCGTGGTGGCGGACGTGGTAACCGCCGTGGCCGTGCCCAGGGACAATGGCGCGGCCAGTCCACATCCACCCCCGCAGCATCCGCCTCAAAGCCCTCCTAGTCCGAGCTTTCAGGCCCACATGACGCCAGTGGGGGGCAAGGTTCGCCATCACCTCCTCCACTGGCGCGACATCACATCGGACAGGTGGGTGCTGCAAATTGTCCGAAGGGGCTACTCCCTCCCCTTTGAGGCGACCCCTCCGGCCATGCCACACAGTACCACCGCGTGTCGGGGGATCACTTGAATCTTCTGCGAGAGGAAGTTGCGTCCTTCTTGGCCAAGGGGGCCATCGAGCGTGTTCCTGGGCCAGAAGTAGGTTGTGGCTGTTACTCCAACTACTTTCTGGTTCCCAAGAAGGGCAAAGGGGGCCTACGCCCTATCTTGGAAGGAGAGGTTCAAGATGCTGACACTGGCTCAGGTCTTAGCTGCCCTGGACCCAGGAGACTGGATGGTAGCGCCATCACTTTCGTGAACACCCGTGGAGCGCTGGTAAGGCCGAAGGGGAGCACAGTAAATTGAAAGTGCTCGTGGCCTACCGTGAACCGCAGGTAGCGCCGGTGGGCCGGCAGGACGGGGATGTGGAAATAAGCGTCCTGCCGGCCCACCGGCGCTACCTGCGGTTCACGGTAGGCCACGAGCACTTTCAGTTTACCGTGCTCCCCTTCGGCCTTACCAGCGCCCCACGGGTGTTCACGAAAGTGATGGCGGTGGTCGCAGCTCATCTGCGCAGGCTAGGGGTTTGTCTTCCCCTACCTCGACGACTGGTTGTTGAAGGCGGGCTCGCCCCAGACAGTAGTCAGCCACCTCCAGACTACGGCCGACCTCCTGCACCTGCTGGAGTTCTCCATCAATGTGCCGAAGTCGCACCTGTGTCCCTCTCAGAAGCTCCTCTTCTTCGGAGCGGTTCTAGACTCGCCGCAGTTTCAGGTTTATCCTCACGAACCTCGGGTTCGGGATATTCAGGCTCTGATTCCGATCTTTCAGCCTTTATCCCGAGTCTCGGTCAGGTTGACGCTGCGGCTTCTGGGGCTCCTGCATCCTCTGGTGCATCACGCCAGGTGGCGGATGCGGGCCCTGCAGTGGGACCTGAAGTTTCAGTGGGCCCAGCATCAGGGCAACTTGTCCGACCATGTCTTGATCTCGGAGGCCACTGCAAGCCAGTTGCATTGGTGGCTCTCAGACCGCGATTGGGTCAGCGCCAGATCCCTCTCCCTACCCCAACCGGAGCACGTAGTTGTGACGGACGCGTCCCTCCAGGGCTGGGGAGGCCACATGGGAGAGGCGGATATCAGAGACCTCTGGTCTCCGGCGGAGTCCCAGCTCCATATCAACCTTCTGGAGCTGCGAGCGATCCGAATTGCACTGAAGGCATTTGTAGGAAGGTAGATCCCTGACTATGGTTGCCCCCAACTTTTTGCCTGGTGTTTTGCTGGTTTTCTGACTTAGTTGACCTGGGACCCTGCTATTCAGGGCCCCAGGCCTACTGCTCTCTCTGTAAAATGGATTCCATGTACCTTAGGTACATATCTAATTGGATACTGAGTCACCTTAGCAGTCCCTGTACAGTGTACCTTAGGTACCCAGGGCATAGGTGTACCCAGGGCCTACCAGGGGCTGCAGCATGTATTATGCCACCCCTGGCTGGCCATCCAAATCTGACACAACTGGCTGCACGACAGCTGGGGCAAGGTGGTGTAATCACCCTTTGCTTTAGATATAGTATACCTATATCTAACCCTAAATGGGCACACAGATCTCCTATCAGTCACTCCTATGGCAGGCCTTGACAATCCTGAAGGCAGAGTGCTTGGAATCGTGTGAGATAGTGCTCTGGCATGAGCTGAGCCTGTCTGCGGCTTTCGGGTTCCATCCCTTAGCCGTTTCCATGATATCGCATACCATATACTCTTAAGTGCATTATAATCCTCGCGGTTATGTGCCAACTCTGGTATCGCTTTATCAAAACATGTCGAGTAAGGTGTCATACGAATTGGAATACTAACCCCTCGCCAATTCTGGCGACGGGGTTAGCATTCCACCCTTCTAGAGGGACACGACATGTATGTAACCTGTAACCCCGGTTAAAGTTAGACAGAGCCTTAGCTCCACAAAATGGATGCTGCCACCGAGACACAAGTCTGCCCTCCTGCTGCTGGGAGTCCTCCCAGCCCAGGAGGCAAGGACAAAGGGTTTCCTGCCAGGGGCGGTGCCAGCACCGTCCTAGACAGGATTTTGTGTATCCTAGGTAGGCAGGGCTTTAGAGGAAGGTGACTGCAAGTGGCACCCCGGTGCTCACTGTGCATAGGCCGGCTGGAACCAGTTCCAGGGGCACTCCAGCCCCTGATCTGGGGAAAGCCCGCCAAAGGAGAGGGGTGTAACGACCCCCCTCCTAGTCCCACCCATAGGGCAGGACTTAGTCGCGTGCCAGCCCCTTTTTGCAGGATAAAGGTAGGAACTGGCCCCCTTCCAAATCAGATCATCTTTGAATCCTGAAACTACTTTCCACGAAAGGAACTCAAGATTTCTTCCCAAGATTCTCCCTTGTGACTAAGGAGTAGTCACCCTGCAGCAGCAGGCACCAACCAAGTATCGCGGTTTGTTGGCAGTCTCTCCTTCGGATCAAGACTGCTCCAGCACGACGAGAACCGGCTTCCCTGGCACCTCTGACCTCAACCTACATCATCAGCCCAGCTGTGATCCGTGGGTGCGACGAGACCTCGAGGGACCGGCCATCTTCAGAACTGCACGACGCTTGTCCAGCACGACTCCCGAGTGACCCTCGACTGAGTGCTTTGGGGTAAGAGAAGCCCCGACCCTGAGCAGCTCCAGCACCGAAGTTCAGCCCCCCTGCATCCACGAGATCTGCGTGGGGCCCTTCTGCTCTTTGCTGCCAACCGCGTTGTCCAGGTCGCTTGCCCGTTGGCTAGTGACCCCTTCACGACGCTCCACGACGACAACTACTGCTGGTCTGGTTGCTCCAGACTAGCCCTTGCTCCCCTCCAACAGAGGAGCACCCTGGACCCTCCTGGTCCACTCAAGACGCCATTTTAGGTCCACCGCGTGGGCCTTGCATTTGCCAAGACTTGTTGCCCAATCCTGGGTCCAGCGACGTCGACAGCAAGAACCTTCGTGGGACAGCTCGCACCTCCATCCTGGTCGCCGACAACGCCTCCTGGTCCGAGAGACTGCAGAGCCCAGCAGCGCCCACTCACCTGGCTGAGGTGACTTCGTTCGGTGCCATCCTGGTGCCCACTCAATTCACTGGCTAGTGATTCAGAACTTGGTCCCCTCTGCTTACAGGTTTCTTCTTCCCTGATCCAGGCTTGGACCACTCCGAACTTTCTTCACTGGCCGCCTGCCAGCAACTTCCACTTCAGGCTCCTGGTTCGTCAACGAGGGTTTCCGACGTGACTTCAACCCTATGCAGCCGCAGTCCCTGGGCTAGGTAAACCGAGTACTCCGGTGCTCCAGCATAGTCCAACACTCCTAGTGTTCGGATCCACTCTTGTTTTCGACCCACCTAGTCGGGTTCGCCCGAGAACAGTAACTTTGCAACTGCTAGCTTCCATAGACTTTTTCCCGCCTTACGCGTGAGAGTTCCCACTCTGCACACGACGTCCACAGGCCTCCTGCATCTAATCCCAGTGTTTAGAATTGTAGGCCTAGCGATTCCTAAGTCTAGAAACGTATTACTTACCTGCTAGCAAGTTCGCATTCCACTTACTGTGTATATGGTTTTTCGTGCCCCTAGGGCATTTGTGTAAATTGTGCGACTTAAAGTATTTTCTTAAGAGTTTTGTTATGTGCTTAGCTCCCTGACTCATAAAGAGTTCAGGGTAGTCTTGTTATAAATAAATAACTGTTTATTTTTATAACAACTTGTGTGGTGTCCTTTCACTTGGTGTTCAAGGGGTAATGTGATGGTAAAACAGCTGGCTTAACACGCCCTCTAGAGTCTTAGCCTTAGACTGCTCGTATCCATGCTACTAGGATAGCTGGTCTATAAGGTTGACTTACAACCAATCATCAATAAGGGTTGTTTGGACTGATACAAAGTGCTCACTAGAATAGTGAACATTATATATCAGGCCAACTTCTCCGTGAACCGCAGGTAGCGCCGGTGGGCCGGCAGGACGGGGATGTGGAAATAAGCGTCCTGCCGGCCCACCGGCGCTACCTGCGGTTCACGGTAGGCCACGAGCACTTTCAGTTTACCGTGCTCCCCTTCGGCCTTACCAGCGCCCCACGGGTGTTCACGAAAGTGATGGCGGTGGTCGCAGCTCATCTGCGCAGGCTAGGGGTTTGTCTTCCCCTACCTCGACGACTGGTTGTTGAAGGCGGGCTCGCCCCAGACAGTAGTCAGCCACCTCCAGACTACGGCCGACCTCCTGCACCTGCTGGAGTTCTCCATCAATGTGCCGAAGTCACACCTGTATCCCTCTCAGAAGCTCCTCTTCTTCGGAGCGGTTCTAGACTCGCCGCAGTTTCAGGTTTATCCTCACGAACCTCGGGTTCGGGATATTCAGGCTCTGATTCCGATCTTTCAGCCTTTATCCCGAGTCTCGGTCAGGTTGACGCTGCGGCTTCTGGGGCTCCTGCATCCTTCTGGTTCATCACGCCAGGTGGCGGATGCGGGCTCTGCAGTGGGACCTGAAGTTTCAGTGGGCCCAGCATCAGGGCAACTTGTCCGACCATGTCTTGATCTCGGAGGCCACTGCAAGCCAGTTGCATTGGTGGCTCTCAGACCGCGATTGGGTCGGCGCCAGATCCCTCTCCCTACCCCAACCGGAGCACGTAGTTGTGACGGACGCGTCCCTCCAGGGCTGGGGAGGCCACATGGGAGAGGCGGATATCAGAGACCTCTGGTCTCCGGCGGAGTCCCAGCTCCATATCAACCTTCTGGAGCTGCGAGCGATCCGAATTGCACTGAAGGCATTCCTCCCCTCTGTCCGGGGGAGTGTGTTGCAGGTGTTCATAGACAACACCACCGCCATGTGGTACTGCAACAAACAGGGCGGGGTGGGGTTGTGGACCCTATACCAGGAGGCTCTGCGCCTCTGGCAGTAGCTGGAACATCGGGGCGTGACCCTGGTGGTTCAACACCTGGCAGGTTCCCGGAACGCCAGAGCGGACAAACTCAGCCATCGGTGCATGATGGATTGCGAATGCCGTCTGGACTCGGACGTGGCCCAAGGCCTCTTTCAGCAGTGGGGAGAGCCTTGGTTAGATCTATTCGCCACAGAAGAGAACGCGCAATGTCATCAGTTCTGCGCTTTGGAATTTTCAAGGCGGCACTCGCTCAGAGACGCTTTTAGTCGCGAGTGGAGTTGCGGTCTATTGTACGCCTTTCCGCCTATACCACTTCTGCCGAGTGCTGAAGAAGATCAGGCGCGACCGGGCCAAAGTCATCGTTGTGGCTCCGGACTAGGCACAGAGGTTCTGGTATCCCGAGCTACTCAGTCTGTCTGTCGATCCCCCGATTAGTCTGCCTCTTCAGGAGGACCTTCTGTCGCAGCAGCAGGAGACGATCCTCCACCCGAACCTGTCCAGTCTCCACTTACATGCGTGGAGATTGAGCGGCGGCAGTTGAGGCCATTTGACTTGCCTCCTGAAGTCTGTAATGTCATTCTGGCAGCCAGGCGTCCCTCCACAAAATCGGTATACGCCTGCAGGTGGAATAGGTTTGTGGCATGGTGCGCAGCAAATGGATCCCATTTCTGCCCCTCTTTCAGAGGTTCTCTTCTTTCTTCTTTCTCTTGCCCAGCGGGGCTCTGCTCTGGGCACTCTGAAGGGCTACCTCTCGGCCATTTCCGCCTTCTTAAGGCTACCTGATCAGCCCTCTTTGTTCAAGTCCCCCATTGTAAATAGGTTTTTGAAGGGCATCACCCATATGTTTCCTCCAGTTCCTTTCGTGATGCCTCAGTGGGACTTGAACCTTGTTCTCACTTTTCTGATGTGCACTCCCTTTGAGCCACTTCTTAACTGTCCTCTTCGCCTCCTTACTCTGAAGACCGCCTTCCTGGTTGCCAACACCTCTGCCAGGAGAGTGAGTGAGCTCCAGGCTCTTTCCTCTAAGCCTCCTTTCCTTTCAGTCCATCCGGACAAAGATATGTTGCGGACGCAACCCTCTTTCCTGCCCAAGGTAGTCACAGCCTTCCACATCGGGCAGTCCAGCACCTTGCCCACCTTCTTTCCACCTCTGCATCCCTCGAAAGAGGAAGAGAGGCTCCACCGTCTGGACCCAAAACATGTGCTCTCATTCTATCTGGATTGCACACGCCAGTTCTGGGTGGATGACCAACTCTTCGTTGGTTACGTGGGCGCTAGGAAGGGACGGGCGGTGCACAAACGAACCATTTCTCGATGGGTCGTCTTGTGCATCTTTGGCTCGAAAGTAGCCTCCTGTGGGGCTTCGTGCCCATTCCACACGGGCCACGGCGGCTACTACTGCCCTGGGCCGGGGAGTCCCCTTGCAGGACATCTGTCAGGCAGCTACGTGGGCCTCGCTGCACACGTTTGCAAGACACTACTGCCTGGACAGCCAAGTCCGGAGCGATGGCTTTTTCTTCCGTTCTCCAGGACTTTCTGGTGTGATCATTGGTTCGCAGACCCACCACCGGGGTTGGTATTGCTGGGGTATCTATTCTAAGGTAAGGAATCTAATACTAACCTGTTACTTTCAGATGCACAAGAAACAGTAGTTAGTATTAGATTCCTTACTGCCCCACCCATCCTCCCCGTTCTGCGAACCGATATCTAGGGTTAAGGTCATCCCCTTTCAGGGCCCTAGTTTTTATGGCACCAGTGTTGGTTTTTATCATGGCTCTGCGTTTTCTGGCGCGGAAAAGCTGTGCATAAGAACTGACGTCAGCGCGTGAGGTCAGTGTCTAAGTACTCCGGCGGCGTCATCCCGACACCGACTACGGACGCGGAGCCGCAGGCGACGCCTACCGACGCGCAAGGGTACTGCTACGCAAAAGTTTCCGGATCCAGTCTGACGCCTGGGGGTATTCTAAGGTAAGGAATCTAATACTAACTACTATTTCTAACAGATATATTGTTACCGAATTTAAGTAACTTGTGCGTTTAGTTACTAATGCAAGAATCTGAAAAGGACATTTGTTCACTCTGATCAGATTTTGCAAAAGTGTTGTCAGACCTGGAAAACTCACTGCACAAACTTGAATAGATCTCTGTAGAAATTAACGAGGCACAAGAAGCTTCGAAAAGTAAGAATTGCTGTCAGCATAACCCGTGCTTTTTCTGTAAAAAAAAAAAAAAGTGTCTGGTCTCTTGTCAGGTGGCCATTGCTGCTTTCACCTCACATTGCCCCTGCCATGCTGCTAATGAATGATAGTAAAAACACAATTACTAACCATAATACTCCTACAAATGTGACAATTCTGCCTATTACAGGCCCTCAAAGCTTTAAGAATGGCTTGGGCGGCAGCTAATAGTAATTCTAATGTATATTGAATTATTAATTTACTGTTTTTGTAGTAATCCCTGAATTAGCCAGACAGCGCCGCCCTGTGTCAGACTGTCACTAGCGCTGGTGTTGACAATTAAATGCTGGTACCAAGCATCGGAAACCACTGGCTCAAATTAAGCACTGAGCAGAACAATGGGGCAATAGAAATCAAATGAGTAACTCTGAGTTGGAAAATCATTCCCAAGATCTACTTTGCGATATTCCGGATGCCCCGGGTGCCTACGAGTTAATACTGGACTGAATTCAGCCGAGTTCTCTCTTAATTCCAAGTAGGCAACACATTTTCGTTTGAAGTCCTAACAGGGATTCCTTTCTTCAAGAAAAAAGAAGTGTTTTTGTTGGGTAGCAAAAAAAGAAAATCTGGAATTCAAAAGCAGTTCTATTATTTTGTTTCATGATGTCTCCCATCTCCCACACACTTGCATCAAGAGGAAATCCCTCTACAGATGGTGACTTCCAAGTGTGTTTATTATTCAAAATGGTTGTTGTGTGGCACACTGTGTTAATTCTTGCTTGCCAATTCATTTACCAATTGTTATTGGGCCCTTTATAAGTTGTTTGGGTACGGGCGGGTGACTCCCTCTGACCTAGGGGAGTTAAACTTGAACACAATCTGAAAGCACTGTTACAGTGTACCCTAACAGCACTCCTTTGTGAGACTGACTACTTCTGTTCGTTTTTCCAATGTATCTCAAGTAATCTGAATGACCACATTCAACTCGATTTTTCACTTGATATTTCCCGCCACACACCACACGCCGTGAATGCAACGGCAGTAGTTCCTCAACAACGAACTACATTCCCCAGCTGCCCTTGGGACCGGCGCTCAACAGTGACGCGCCCGGAGGCGCTTTAAGAACGCAGAGCGCCGAGCGCTCCTGGGGGCTGCGGGATAGAGTGCATTGAACACCGTGAGGGCAATGGCTTTGTTTCTCCTTGTTTGCCGCCGTGAGGGGACCGGCAGGACCTGCCACACACCACACGCCGTGAGGACAACGGCAGTAGTTCCTCAACAACGAACTACATTCCCCAGCTGCCCTGGGGACCGGCGCGCAACAGTGACGTGCCCGGAGGCGCTTAAAGAACGCGGAACGCCTCCCGCATCGCGGGACGTGCGCGGACGGCACCGGGAGAAGGGCGGGGCCGTCCAAGGCCGTCAGAGGACGAAGGAGGTCGGGCCGGGCAACCCCCCTTTCATCCACTAATGGGTAAGCGTAAGCAACAAACTAATGCAGAGGAGGGGGGAAAGAGGGCCAAGGTCCCGAGACACTCGGAGTCCATTATTTCATACCTATCATCTGCAATGGGGGCTCTTACCAAGGAATTAGCCAATGCAGAGCTTGAGCTTGGTTTGGCGCTCCCGCTCCCTACAAACAGTATACATGACATTGAGATAGGAAAAGAGCCTAGTATCCCTCTAGAGCCGGAAGTGGTGGTGATCAATCCCATCAATGACATTGTATCCAACGATCTCCCACTGCCTGGTAAAACTATTTCCCCAACACCGGCACAACTATCTGGGGTTACCGGCAAGGGTCCAAAGAAGAACATTAAGAAGACTAAAAAACAAGGCACTGTACTGAAAACTGCCTCGGTGACTACCGACAACCTTGGTGATCAGTTAGAGGCATTGTTTAATGCACGCATTGAACCTTTGCTAGTGGAAATAGCAAAAGATATTGTGGAGACTTTAAACACCTGTCTTGCTGGTTTATTGAAAAAATTTGCTCTAATTGACCAATTTGTAAATGATCATATTTCTGTACAGAATCGCCCTGGGTCGGGCACGGATACCTTTCAGGATAGAGCTAAGGTTGATGTTGTATCAATGGTTCCCATGCCCCCCATTGATGTGGTGGCCCTTGACATTGGCCGGACTCGTGAGGGTCACCTAGGCTTAGCAAGCCATGGGGCACCTTGCATCAGGGCTGGCAGCGTAGGTGGCCATTTAGTGCCACAGTGCCCAGCTACCACTGCTGAGGTGTAGGGTTGTCCTGTGATCTTGGACCTCCCACCGGATGCCGCCCCTTTAGTTGCTATTTTTACTGGAGTTGATCTGCTTCAAGTGGGCGAGGTAGAGCCAGTTACGGATCTAATGAATAAGGCAAGAACATGGTGTGCTGACTCATGCAGTGGAGGGGTGGACATCTCATCAAGGGTCATTATGGCTAGAAAGGTGGGATGGATTGGTAAATGCCAGAAGAAAATTGAGGGGGACTGTGTCATAGTCAATTTTAACAGCCCAGACCTGGCAGAGAGATTGTTCTGGGATGGGTCAGAGAGAGCCCGATCGGGGATGAGACCAGTCCCCTTGGGTTTTTTCTACCCACTGCCGGACAAACCTTTTTGGGCATGTAGTTCGGCAATGAAAAAGAGGGTAGGGATGTGGACGGTAGAAATACTAGGTCCTCCCAGATCAGCTGTATACAGCCATCGACAGGTGATGAAGGGGTTTTGGTGGCTTCCCACCCCCGATTGATGTGCAGCACTTCAGAGGATAGGGGGCTGGTACTGTGTAGCCGTTTTGCTCCCATATCGGATATGGAGGAAAACGATTGACAGTTAGTCCCGACCCAGCCCGGTTTGTCTTGCCCATCCAACATTGACAATGCATTTTGTTGTAAAATCATTAGCTGGAACGTAGCCGGCACCAGAGCTAAGAGGGGTGATACTGCCTGGGTAAACTTCATCGCCAGCTATGATATAATCGCCATTCAGGAATCCTGGGATCCTTCTGTTAGTTTTTGGATGGATGGCTTTACTAGCTTCGTTGTCCCGGCTGTTCCAAGCACTGCAGGCAGGGCGAAAGGGGGCCTTATTTTCCTCTTTTCCCCAAATCTGAGGGGGGACTCTAAGATTGGTGGAGACTGGCTCGCCAAACCTTTTAATAGTGGAATGGGTAATTGCGCCGACCTGTAAAATTATTCTAATTAATTTTTATAATGCCTGGGAGAGAGACGATGGGTCTCAACATATTGCCTCCCTGGGAAATTTTTTGTGTAATTATGGTCAGAATCAAAATACTGTTTTCGAGCTCATTTTAATGGGTGATTTTAACACCCCTGTAGTAACACATGTTACTTAGGGATGCAGGAGGGACCACCTGGCTCTGTGGTGCCGCACTTCGAGCACACAAGGCAAGGAGAGGCACTCGAAGAGTTGTTGGCGAATTTTAAAATATTTGAATCAAGCTAAATTGAGGGTGAGGGAAGGGGGGCTACTTACAAGGGCACCGACCCCTGTACAGTTATTGATTATATATTTATAACAACTGGAATCCTAAATAGAGTGATGGCCTATAAAGTAATTGTATCAATATTTAGTGACCATATCCCGGTGTTGCTTGAGCTGCATTTGGGAGACCTAATGGGCATTAAGATCCGCCCCTCCCAGTTGGGGCCTGCTATACTCCCGAAAGATCAAGGTCGCAGACTTAAGTGGGCAAAGGTTGTCCCTGAAACTTTTCTAGAGGAACTGCTTCCTAAGATCGAGGGTAACATGGCGACTTGCATGTATTGCAATGCAGATCACATAGAGACCATTGGTGCCTTTGAGATATTATGTTCCCAGATCTCGGAAGACTTGTCCATTAAAACATATCAGGGAGGTAACTCTCAATGCAGATGGTTTGATTCTAGCTGCTCTAGTTCCGCCAGGGCTCTTTTACAAGCCCTGAAGGCCACCCCAAGAAATAAGGAGCTCGTCGCCGAACTGAGGAGGGTTTTTAAACAAACAATAGCTAGACGGAAAAACGAGATAAAAAACGCAGCATGGGAAAGTTTACTCTCAACTGACGTCATGCGCGATAGTGGACAGTTCTGGGCAACGTTAAATCGCCCTTTTTTCTCTGACTCAGAGAACACCATTTTGGATGGTGTCACCCCTGATGATAAATGGCTTAAGCATTTTAAAGAGGTTTACGATGACCCATGTTCTGGTTCCCTGATCGTCCCACTAGTGGTACCCGATTCTCCACCTTTATTTTTTAATTCTGCAGAAGTAGAGCGAGCGATATTAGAGACCTCAAAAAACAAGGCTCCAGGCCCAGATGGAGTTCCTGCTGATCTTTATCGCCACTCTCCCAAACTCTGGGCCAAGATTTTAACAAATGTTTTTAACGCTTCCAGTGCTAATACTTTCCCTGCCTCGTGGGCCACCTCGATTATTGTGCCGATTTTTAAAAAGGGGCAACGAGGAGACCCCTCATGTGATAGACCCATTTCCCTTTTAGACTCTGCGGTTAAAATTCTGGGCAGAGTCTTACTGTATAAATTAAGGGAAAACATAGAGCGTCGTGGAATTTTGTCTAATCTACAATACGGGTTTAGAGAAAAGAGGGGCACTCTGGATCAGTGTTTGAACTTTCATCTTTTAATTGCTAAATACACGGTGGCGAAGGAGGGGTCCTTATTTTTGGCCTTCATGGACCTCTCCTCGGCTTTCGACCTGGTGAACAGGCACAAGCTGTGGTCGATGCTTTTGGAGATCGGCACTGACCCCTTGCTTGTCAGTTTCATGGCGTCCCTCCACCAGGAGTTGTTTGCCTCAGTTAGAGTCACCAAAGAGGGCAGGTGCACAAGCCACTTTAGATCTGAGAGGGGGGTCAGGCAGGGCTGCATTCTGGCCCCTCTTCTTTTTAACATCTATATTAATGGTCTGGGTAAATACCTTGACGTACCGGGGGTTGATGTACCGCGTGTAGGAGATTTAACAATACCAGTTCTCCTATACACGGACGACGCAGTTTTGTTGGCCCGCACAGGGGTGGGTTTACAGAAGCTTCTGGATTTATTTGGTGTTTTTATGGATCGGTTGGATCTGAAGATTAACATAATAAAATCTCACACCATGGTGGTGGGTAAAACTCGAAATAAGTATAAATCCAAAGTCTTCTTTTGTAAGGAAGAGATGGTCTCCAGGGTTTCCGTATTCTCCTACTTAGGGGTTCTCTTTGATGAGAAGGGTACGTGGGGCCCTCAAATTAAGCATAAAAGCATCTCTGTGGCAAGATCTACGTCAGCTCTTATGGGCTTTTCAAAACGCTTGGGGGCATGCCCAATGGAGGCCCTCTTGAAGGTATATAACACAAAATGCATTCCAATTGCTACATATAGTGCCTGTATATGGGGTTATGCATCTCAGGACAAGATGCAATTATCGGAAAATAGGTTCCTGAGATACCTTTTGACAGTTCCTCAGTCTACTCCCACTTTCTCAATACATTGAGGTAGGCCTGGACTATGTAACCGATAAATTAAAAATGGCCCCTTTAATTTTCTGGGCTAAAACCTGGCTTAACCCTGAAATAACCTTGAACCACGCTATCTTGAGTGACGTAGCATTGGATTATGCTAAAAGGGTACCCTGGTTGGAATACCATTTGAACGGTTAGGCCGTCCTGAGCTGTACTTAACCACATCTTGCATTAGGAAGGAGGACGTAATTTGTATTAAGCACCACTTTGTAGGTAGGAACAGATTAGATAGTGAGGTGCGGGAATTAGTAAAACCTAGTTAGATCTCACTTTATGTTACTGACTTCCCCCTCACTCGAGCCATACCTGAAAATTGTGACTTAGACTAAACCCTATCATAGAGTTTTACTGATAAAATTTAGATTTAATCGGATACATTATGCCCTGGGTACATACCAAACATGGGGTAATCCAGAATGCTGCCCGCCCTGTAGCTGTGAACATTTTTCATCACAGGATACCATGCATTTCCTCATGTTTTGTGGGTTTTATGCAGAAATTAGGAAAAAATATTTGCTCCCGATCCTGCGAGAAGCTGGCTTTAGCCAAGTCAGACCTGCTCTTATGTTTCTCCAGATGTTAGGCAGTCCCCGCACTACTTTCTCCGTGGCTAGTTTCTTAGTGGCAGCATTAAGAATTAAATCGAAAAATCTTGAGACAAATGTATAAACCTGCCTGTTTTTTCTGTCTTATATGGGCTCGCACTGAAATTGTATATATATGAAATGCTCAAACTTCTGTATGTATGAATTGTTGTTTCTTTTATGATTTTAATCAATCGTATAAAGTATTTTGACTGACTGACTGAAGCAAAGTTAATCAAAAGAGTAAAAAAAAAAGGAGAGAATAATGCAACATTAGGGAAGACTGATACCAAAGAATAGACGTAACGATTTTTCATGGCTTGGGTAAAAGTCATCACAATGAACGATCCATCTCACACTGTGGCTTTAAAGGTATCTATCAGCCACGGATAGCAGAGAAAAGCAAAATGCCTTATCCTTCCATTTGTACCAGTAAGAAGGCATATATTTGGATGCCTAATCATTCCTGGCAAAAAATCAGTAGGTGGGTTCTGGGCTACCCCTCAGCCTATTATTTTGTAGGCTTTTATTATACACAAACCTTGCACAGAAAGTATGTAGCAGAATAGTGGCATGAATCACAATAATATGTTCATTAACAAACGCAAAGAAAGTATACAGTATGGAAAACAAAGGGATAAAATACAGATTCTGCATTCATTAACCAAGGCTGAATATAGTTATACTACAGGTCCCAGTGTGGATCATGCTAAGCTATGTCTGGGGAAGAAGAAAAATATCCCTTAAGACATTACTTCTTTGATGGATGCTTTGCATTGATTTTCACAAGGTGAAAACGGTGTGCCAGAGTATGTCTACTGCTCATTATATGTACAATTATTGAACAAACAAACATGTGAGGGGCAAAATCCATAGTAAGGAAAGGGAAAATATTAATTACAAAAAAGACCAACTCGTATTTCCAAAAGATAGGTATAAAAACCTTTTCCTTTCATAGTTAATATAGAATCTAACGATTGACCAAATAATCATCTATATATCAAGAGAAAAAGTCAAAGAAAAATAGGAAAACTAACAATCTTTACACGATCTCTAAAAATGTCTGCATTTGCTAAAACAGTTCTTTAATTCTTTAACAACCTGTCCTATAATCCTCAATAGCTAATGAGATATTCAGAAACCCAAGCACAGTTCAAACACATGATTACTTCCTCTTCAATCATCCTTTACAAAGAAAATGTAATTCTACTGAGCTTATTCATACTATTGACTAAAATACCTCTTGATTTGTGGGATTCTCAAAATTATTTTATATGTCTGTTCCTGAACCAATAGCCGATTCATTAAATACAGTGAAAAAGTATTTTTTTTAAACCAGTAATCTAAAAAAACTTTTTGGAACAGCCCATTTGCCTTTTTAATTTGATTCAGTGTGAACTATGAAAGGAAAGGCTTTTAGACTTACTATTTTTTTTATTGACAACAGCGGTGGTGGTGGTGGGGGAGGATTAGCCCTATATGTTTACAGAGATCCTTCAGATGTCACCTTTTAATGCTGAATCACTGATTTACCTTGGTAAAGCACTGATTGATATAGTCATAGTGTCTTGGGAGAAACACTTTTTAGCCTTTTGCAGTAGTTGGGGAAGTGGATTACTGTTGTCGATCTACACCAGTGGACCCTAAATTTTACGTACACACCCCTCACTGGAGAGCCTTGTGGTACTGGTGTGTACTGCCAAACTAAGCCTGAATTCCTTCCCTGATTTCCTAGGATAGGAAGTCAAAATGAGAAGCGGCCATGGTATTCAGTGTTCAGGTAATCTCATTGTACAAGGCAAATGGCACATGCCTGCTTATATGTTACACCCATACATTTTGGAAGGGTAATGTTGGCACCGTTTGCCTACCTGAACATATGAAGATTTCGTTTTCTCAACACTTTTGAGATGGTTAGTAAGTGGTGAAACCGATTCAGAAGACCACTGTTGGCACAACAGACTCAGTAGGCTTCCTTCCAAGACGCACATGGTTGTATTCCACCCGCTTCTCAGAGGATGTGTAAGTGAACCTGATGGACAGTGCTGTTTGATGGTAACTGGGTAAACAGGGGTCCCTAGTTCTGGCCTTCTCAACCATCAAAGCAGAGCTGACCTTGTCAGCAGTTTATAGGCTGGTCAGTTGCAAGAGGTATAGGGCACCAGCAGCATCAGTCTTTATCCTCATTGCCTGTTGTCACTTCCTTAATAGTGCTTTAACTTTTTTCACAGTCACCTAGTATGGGGATGGATATAATTAATTTTGAACCATTGTAATATATATCTTTGCACCATTGGGTCTGTCTGCTCATTCAGTGTGGCTATGCCCTACCATTGTTACCTGTTTGCTGCTGATTCCTCATTCTAATTCTTTCATCCTCAAGTTCCCTTTACCCCCAGGCCTTTTATATCCCCCATCTTGATGGAGGTTCTTGCTCTTAAAAAAAAGATGCAATAGTGATGGTTTGAGTGGCACAGAGGAATGTGGGATGTGATTCCAATTATTTTCTAGTTTCCATGAAGGATGGCATGCTCCCACCCATATCAAGCTTCAGAATTCTCATCTCATTCCTGAGGAGAGGAAAATCTTAGTGCTGTCTCTAGGGCATGTCTCCAGCCCTTGGACCAGCAGGATTGGATGGTGTCCTTAGACTTACAGGAAGACTAGTTCCTTAACCTGCTATCCCTTTGGTATTATTTACAGTTTCTAGTGGGAACAGATTGCAGCCAGCTGGATCTTTCACTTTAAACTCTCTTCAGTGCCACAAGTCTTTACCAAGGTCCTGGACGTGGTTGCCCCAATCACCAAAGATCAGGGGTGCATGTCTTTCTTTACGTGGAGGACTGGTGAATAAATGCATGCTCACCCCGGCTGGTGTCTGATTACATTTTGCAGACTGCCACCTTGTTCCACCATCTAGGCACCTACAGCCTGTTGAGAAGAGTTTGCACAGCCTGTACCTCAGAAGTGCACATATATTAATAGAAGGGAATTCCTGAGGGATCTCCTTATGGGTATACAACCTTTACAACGCAACTTTTACAACGTAGTGCCTTTACAACGCGGTATTTACAACGCAAACCATTACAACGCATTGCGCTGGGGGGCGCTCTAGGATAGGGAATAGATTTCATTTACTATCCAACACCTTCCCTACTATCCATGGGGACTGGAGTTGGAATAGTAAATTAAACTATTCACTATCCAGCACCCCAAAGCACTATGCGTTGTAAAGGCATGCGTTGTAAAAACAGCGTTGTAAAGGCATGCGATGTAAAAGCATGCGTTGTAATGTCATACATCCCTCCTTAGGTCTGTGCGACTTCGGCGATAAAGCTGCCATTGCTCCTGCCAGGCAGCAACTGGGACCTCTGCACTCTTTTGCCTAGCACTAAAGCTTGAATTTGGCATAGTGCAGTCTCAATTTTCATAGCATTGATTTGCTGGAGTGAGTATCCAGGAGAACAACACCTTTCGGACTTCAGTAACATACTCTGATGGCTATGACAACTCTGTCCTCCCATCTTCCCTGCAGATAATGATTTTTTTTTCCTTTTTATTTTGGCTCTGCACTGTGTGTCCATATCCTCTCTGAAGGTGCAGAAAACATCACAAGCTCCTGTGGCACTTTATTTGGACCATCAGTTTCACTTGTGGTTGAGTTGCACCATTCCTCTGGCAACACTGAACAGTATGATATGCTTTTACTAGAAAAAGTTCCAAATTCACTGTGGCGCCTGTGAGTAAGGTTCAAATAAGGAATTTATGGACACTGTGCTGTCTTTCAAAAAAGCACATTACTGAAGGTAAGTAATTATTATGTTTTAGTTGATTAATGAAACTTCTTATGAAAAATAATAATACTTCACTAAATTTCTTACATTACACAGCTCATGGAATGCTGCGTGAACGCCCTAGTGACGTCCTTTAAAGAGACAATTTTAGCAGAATGTCAAGGCATGATCAAAAGAAATGAAACTGAAAGTAAGTTACTGGATCTATATCAAATGTGACATTCTCTGGTTACCTTGAATTAATCGAGTTGTTGCAAAAACGTTATTTTACTTTAAAGTTTTGCATTATATTCTGCGCCATTTTAATATATCACTATATACCTTTATTTAAAGCTGTGTACTAAGCAATAATTACCATGTTCCTCCAAAAAGAAACCCTAGACTCCTCTTTTTGCTCTATATTTTATCTCTTCTATTTCATTTTAAACCTCATTGTACCCGAAATCATAGGTCTTGAGGAAAGAAAGGAACAAAAAGAAATTTGTGGAAAAACTAAACTAGAGTATTAACTAGTAAGCTGAAACTCCCTTAAGCACTAAGGAAACCACCACATATGTGCATTTAGAATTAAAAATCAAGTAGTGTCTCCTTCATTCTGCACCTTCCATTCACTGATGATCTTGTAGTTGGCTCTGCATTAACCTGGACATGCCCCATCACTGGACAAACGTTTCCCAAGACAGTGTATAAATGACAACTCAGAACCCCTCTCCAGGTTTATCCATGTTGGACTCAATAGCAGCATCAGAATAAAGAAACCTCCCCTGACACCATTTCATAATTTTAGCTTTAGTTGAGAACACTGTATTCTATGTAAGGTGGACTAGAAGTAATTAGGGATTCATCTACCCAAAACTGTCGTAACAACTTGGACCTACATAGCCGTTTTATCTTAATACATCAAAGTATGTATATATATATATATATATATATATATATATATATATATATATATATGTGTATATATATATATATATATATATATTCACTGAAAAAACCATAGGTTTCACATTTGTTATAGTTAGGAAATAGCATTTAAAAAACCTTTGAAATTCACTGAAAAAACCATAGGTTTCACACCAGTATAGTTAGCTAAACATTTTACTCATACAAAACCATTGAAATTCCCACGTTATATATAGTTGGACTCACTATAACTCGCGCGCCCGCAATCCACTGCTGATGATGTCACATATTACATCATTCATGACATGGTCAGTGACATCACTGATGACATCACTGATGACATCATCCATGTGATAATACAATACACCTCCTTACACTCTAATCTAACCTTTGATACACCCAGTGTTAAATACAAACTACCATTCCTGAAACCATTGACACAGTAATACCACTTACCACATACGCACTCACTGATTTCTAGGTCTACACACACATCCACTCATTCACCCATACAATCACTCATACATACAGTCACTCAACAACACTAACATATGCACTCATACATCTATACAGAGACTCGCACACTGCCACTCATCCATGGAGTTACTCACACACCTAGTCAGTCATGTAAAGAATCAATCACACTCCCATTTCCACAACTACACAGTTATACACACAAAACCTTACTTATTTAAACATAGATTAACACAGACTTACTCTCTTTTACAATCACTGATACAAGTACACATTGATAGATACAGTCACCTATGCAATCACAGGCTATCATATATAGACATTTATATATGCCAACTCTCACATGCACTGTGTTTTACATATGTACTTACTTGGACATGTAGCACTGAGATATCCATTCACTCACCAACACACCCATGCACACAGTAAACCGCCTATACAGCTGTTTCCACATGCACTCTTGAACCCATACACCAAGTGAATCAACTGCTCACACATCTATGCACAGTCACCCACCTCCCAGCCACCTCCACTCACACTCACATACAAATACTTTGGTTACCAATCATTAACCCATATAGCCAGTCATATAGCTACTAATCAATACATGGAGCAGCTTACACAACAACAGACATAATGATGCACACATTCTAACAGTTTAGTCACTAACCCAAGCATTCAATAAGACACATTTAATCTCCCACTCATACAGTCAGTCACGCACCTACTAAATCCATTATCCAGACACTCATACATACACTCATTCTTCAATATGTTAAACACATTTTAACTGTACAGGAACACACATTCACTGGATGATGTCATCAGTGAAGTCATCAGTGATGTCATTTGAGATGTCATCAGTGATGTCATCAGTGATGTCATTTGAAATGTCATCAGTGATGTCATCAGTGATGTCACTGACCATGTCATTAATGATGTAATATGTGACATCATCAGCAGTGGATTTCGGGCGCGCGAGTTATAGTGAGTCCAACTAACTATAACGTGGGAATTTCAATGGTTTTGTAGGGGAAAAACGTTTAGCTAACTATAACTGGTGTGAAACCTATGTTTTTTTCAGTAAATTTCAAAGGTTTTTTAACCAGATCGATGCTATGCATTTTCCCCTCCTGTGCTGGGATTTGATCATTCCCATGTTTCATGACGAGCTGGGCTCGTCATGAGCGTGCGAGGAGGCTACCTCATGACGAGCCCAGCTCGTCATGAGCGTGGAAGGGGTTAAATGCTAATTCGGAACTATAACAAATGTGAAACCTATGTTTTTTTCAGTGAATATATATATATATATATATATATATATATATGTGTATATATATATATATATATATATATATATATATATATATATATATATATATATATATATATATATATATATATATATATATATATATATATATATATATATATATATATATATATATATATATACATACTTTGATGTATTAAGATAAAACGGCTATGTAGGTCCAAGTTGTTACGACAGTTTTGGGTAGATGAATCCCTAATTACTTCTAGTCCACCTTACATAGAATACAGAGTTCTCAACTAAAGCTAAAATTATCCAACGCACCAACGCTTTTGCCACCCATTTGGGGTTAATTTGGGACACAGACAGCTTGGCAGTGGCAGACCTTGATGTGAAGATATTAAAACCACAAGATCCAGAAAGCCACAGTGTGGCCACGCCCAAGCGGGCGGGACTTTTCAATTTAAGGTGGTTCCTCCCTTGCCACACCTTGCTTCATTTCCATGCCTGCAGCTCCTGAAGAAATGCTATCAAGCATGAAACGCGTCGGGCTTTACAGGACTTGAATTTTGCAAAGCATGTGGGCTGTTTACTGAATGCTGGTCCTTTGGTGAAATAAATAAGGTTACTCTTCATCACTCGTGTGGGCTCACTCTTACCAGACAAACTCTGTGATGAATTTAAAGCGGCGCAGTCTGAGCCGCGAGTTGAGCCGCGCTGCACGGTGTTGCAGACCCGCTGGGACGCCACATGACGCCTCAGCTTTGGGGCGAGTGATACCTACCGAAGGAAATCAAGAGCCTTTGGCAAGCAACGCACCAACGCTTTTGCCACCCACTTGGGGTTAATTTGGGACACAGACAGCTTGGCAGTGGCAGACCTTGATGTGAAGATATTAAAACCACAAGATCCAGAAAGCCACAGTGTGGCCACGCCCAAGCGGGCGGGACTTTTCAATTTAAGGTGGTTCCTCCCTTGCCACACCTTGCTTCATTTCCATGCCTGCAGCTCCTGAAGAAATGCTATCAAGCATGAAACGCGTCGGGCTTTACAGGACTTGAATTTTGCAAAGCATGTGGGCTGTTTACTGAATGCTGGTCCTTTGGTGAAATAAATAAGGTTACTCTTCATCACTCGTGTGGGCTCACTCTTACCAGACAAACTCTGTGATGAATATATATATATATATATATATATATATATATATATATACACATACATACTTTGATGTATTAAGATAAAACGGCTATGTAGGTCCAAGTTGTTACGACAGTTTTGGGTAGATGAATCCCTAATTACTTCTAGTCCACCTTACATAGAATACAGAGTTCTCAACTAAAGCTAAAGTTATGAAATGGTGTCAGGGGAGGTTTCTTTATTCTGATGCTGCTATTGAGTCCAACATGGATAAGTTATAGTTAGGAAGTAGCATTTAAAAAACCTATGAAATTCACCGAAAAAAACATAGGTTTTACACCAGTTATAGTTACCAGGAAATTTTACTCGCATAAAACCATTGAAATTCCCACGTTATAGTTAGTTGGACTCACTATAACTTGCGCGTGCAATGCACTGCTGATGACGTCACATATTACATCACTCATGACGTGGTCAGTGACATCACTCATGACATCACTGATGACACCATCCAGTGAATGTGTGTCTTTCTGAAAAATAAATATTAGTAAGTAATGTTTACATTTTTAAACATATGTATTAATGTTTCACTTTGTGTACAAGTGGCTGCATGGGTTGGTGAGTAGCTACATGTGTAGGTATATGGGTTATTAGATGTTTTTTTTAATATCAATATGAGTGTCTATATGTTTGGTGGGGGTGTTACTTAGCACATAGATGCATGAATGAATGACTCTCTGTTTGTATGTGTTTTGAATACAGCATATGTGCAGGACTGTATGGGTGGATGAGTGTGTATATATGTGTTAGTGAGTGAATCACTGTCTCACTAGTGTCTTTATCTGTAACTACATATGTTTTAATCTAGTATATGTGAATATTGATGTATATAAGTGAGTATATGTGAGAGTGAGGGATTGTAAGAGTTCCTGTTCAAATAAGTATGTGTTTCTATAAGTGATTGTTTAAGAGAGTAAGTATGTGTAAGTTTCCTTAGAAGTAAAGTGGTAGTGTGTGTATAGCTGTATATGCAAATAAATGGATGTTTAATAGTTTATTTGCATGTGTGAGTATGTGTGAGAGTATCTTTTGGATGACTGTCGTTGTGTAACAGGATATATAGGTGTATCACTATATATGATGAGTGAGTATATGTTTGAGTGACTACATAGAACTGTTGGTGAAAGAGTGGATGTGTATATAGATGGTGGATTTACTGAATTGGTTGTTGTAACTGGTATCGGTATCTCCATTTTTTTGAAAATTATAGTTTCTATTTTTGAATATGTGTTTCAAGGGTTACATTACAGTGAAAAGAGGTCTGTCACTCTGTCGCAAGGATGGTGTCATCAGTGATGTCATGAGTGATGTCACTGACCACGTCATGAGTGATGTAATATGTGACGTCATCAGCAGTGCATTGCACGCGCAAGTTATAGTGAGTCCAACTAACTATAACGTGGGAATTTCAATGGTTTTATGCGAGTAAAATTTCCTGGTAACTATAACTGGTGTAAAACCTATGGTTTTTTCGGTGAATTTCATAGGTTTTTTAAATGCTACTTCCTAACTATAACGTGTGTTTTTTCAGTGAATTTCATAGGTTTTTTAAATGCTACTTCCTAACTATAACGTGTGTAAAACCTATGGTTTTTTCAGTGAATTTTCAAGGTTTTGTAAATGCTAATTCCTAACTATATATGGTCTATAACCTATGGTTTTTTCAGTGAATTTCAATGGTTTTTTAATAGCAAATATCAAAAGCTTTAAAATGTCAAGTACGTGGTAGGTAAAAACATTTTCGTGTTTATGCACGCTGATGTGCTTTCAACGCTGCCCCCCCCCCTCTTTTCTTTTAGGAGTATTCTCTCTTTGCAGATAGTGAAGGGTAGGTAACGCAGGCCTTTGCCCCCGTTGTAATCCGTCGTGCCTGCTTCCCTCTCCATTTGATTGATTGTTAGCCAAGCATTTACTGTTTTGGAATTGGTTCTCTTTGGTTCATTCTCTATTTACAAACAAGCACAGAGTCGCAATACTCTGTTTAGTCTTTGCAGATAGTGAAGGATAGGTAACGCAGGCTTTAGCCCCCGTTGTAATCCGTTGTGCCTATTTTTATCCCTCATTTGATTGATTGTTTGGCCGAACATTGATCGTTCAGAATTGGTTCTCTTTGGGTGATTCTCTATTCACAAATAAGCACAGAGTCGCAATACTCTGTTTAGTCTTTGCGGATCGTGAAGGATAGGTAGTGCAGACTTTTGTCCCCTTTGTAATCCGTCATGCCTATCTCTGCCCCGTTTGTTGGTAGTTAGTTCAGCCCGGACCGTTTATTAGAGGTAGATCATCCGACTCCACCGGAGGACACCCCTAATAAAAAGGACATATATATAAAATGCGGACTAGCCGCTGTATCGTGCAAGCAAACTATAACATAAAAATCGTTGGAAAAAACAAAAGGAATCAAGCAAAATCAGTAGGCCACTGATGGGATCTCTTTTTGACCTCGCTAAAATAGAAACATTAGGAACAACCCCTCATGAGAAATATGAAACTAGTGAGAGGAACCGAGCTCGACGCCATGATGTCTGCAAGACAGCTCGGCTCCGCCGCCCACCCCGCCCAAAATAACGACAAACCCTATGCAAATATTATAAATATATACAACACACCAGCAAAGTAACAGGGTAAAACGTTTTATTAAATAACTATTTACATGGCAGCCTGCTGCAACATCGATCCAAATGCATGACGCTGTTCCTGTCCCTCCTTGTGCAGCAGGTCCGCGGCTACGCCCATCCGGAAGACGAGGCCCCCGGCACGTATAGGGCGGGGTCTTGCTGGCAGCCATCGGCCGAAGAGGTCGTTGGGTGGATGGCCCGGAAGCACCACGGCCACGATGTTGTTGTACTGGCCTTCCCATTCGTCCACCCTGAGGTGGCATCCAGCGAGCCACGGGTGGGGGGGGGGGGTGAATGCCTTGCTGATGACCCCCCACCCCCTCTTATTGCCTGGTCCGACCATCACATATACCTGCACCAGGAGACGGCGTGGGGTGCACTGGGAGGGAGAGGCGGCGCGAACGAGCCTCCCCCACCTCCCCAGGTGGAGGTTCCTCAGCTGCACCCCAGCGCTTCACTCGGCCAGCTGAGTTGCGCCCGCTCTTGCGGCACAGTGCCTCGCTCGGCCAGCTGAGTTGCGCCCGCTCTTGCGGCACAGTGCCTCACTCGGCCGGTTGAGTTTCGCCTGCTCTTGCGGCTACAGCGTCTCACCCGCCTCCGGCCGCAACCACAGCGCCAACGATCGCTGCTGACGGAGGGGAGCCTTGCCGGTGAGAGCCACTGTTCTGAAGAACCGCTGCCTGCGGTGCCTCCCTGAGCCGCTTGACTGAGGCCCCCGAGGGGCGGTGTGGTGGCGCGGACTCGGAGGGGGCGCTTGGCTCCTCCCCCTCCCCAAGTCTTGTTGCCCTGGTGTGGCCTGAGATCGCCCCCGACATAGGCGGCCGGCTCCCGGGGTCCGGCGGGACTTTTAGCCTTTTGGTGACTCTTCCATTCTGGACCTTGTCCCACAATCCGTTTGACCTGAAGACACGTCCTGCGGTGCCCTCGCAATGCGGCCTGGTCCCTGAATGTGTGCGGGGGGACGGTATTTATTGGATCAAGATGGCGGCTTCACACAAAGCTGACTCAAGTGTTGCTGCTGATGCTATGCAGACAAAAACTGGTTTTCAGTTTGTACATTCTTCAGGATTTTTCCATCCAAGGCTGGTTGAGAGTTTGTAGAACGATGGCTTCAGATTTTAAACATACTACTCTTCAACATTCTTCATAAATGTAAGAATGTGAGACTCACTAGGAGAACGGCCGTTTATCTTTCCTTTCAAAATGCTGCCAACAATATTTTCTGTATGGAAGACACCATCTTGTAGCATAAAGGGCTGCGTCAAGGGTGGTATTGCCCAGAATGTCTTGTTTTCAAGTGCTCGTAATGACGAAGCCAGGACTGTGGCAGAGCGTCCAAAATCTACAAAAAACACCACTGCCAACTCTTCAATAACTTCCATCACCCAGCACCGCATTTCCAAAGAAACAGCATAGCAAGCTTTCGTGGCCTTTAGAGTTTTCGGAAGCAGTTTCCCAAGACCATCACTGCAGCCATTGCAATCCAACAGAGGAACTTTTTCCAAGATCGGCATATTAACAGGGCTGCTGGTGTAATCGGGGCTCTTGCAGCCATTCAACTTAATTGAAGCTTTCACAATGACAGACCGCCCACTGAACTTCGTGCCATGACATTTACTTATTTTTTTTTGTGTAAAGGTATCTACCCAGGCAGACAATTAAAACAAAAGGCTGGCTATTTAAAAAAAAACATATTCATAAACACATAATTGATAAAATTAAAGCAATGGACTGGAATGATATCAAAAGGTTAGTTTTTAATATAAATATAAAAGATGTATGGATACATGTGATTCAATAAAAGAGGTTACATAATACGAATAAATGTTACTTCATCGGGCTTTTCATTAATAGATATAAAGCAGACATATCGATACACATAAAATAAGGGGGGGGCTTTTTCTTAAAAATAAATTCTCAAGTTTTATGAAAAATAAGGCTGTGTGTCAACGCGTTTCGACAAAGTCATTTGTCTTCATGAGGACAGATCGGTATTCAGCCACTTTTTCTAAATAAAATAAGATAAAACAAAATAACATTTAAATCACAGTGCATTGCTATTTCTTGTATTTACATAGATAGAACATGATTCAGTTGAAAGAAATGTTTATTTTTCTTTTTCTTTACATAGCCAGACTTATATTGTAGTACAAATTTGATTGAGGACACAAAGTTGGAAAACACTTACATATTTCATAGACGTAATAAACAAACGTACATCACAGTATTATTAATAACGGAAATATTCCCAAGAATATATGTTCGAGAGAAATTGGCGTAACATTTTAGGAATCTTATATTTCAAAAAAATACCTATAATTCTAAATAAACAGAGTAAGCTATTACAAAAGGCTTTATCCAATCTATCTCACCTGCATATAATTTTTTAATGGTAGACAACCTATCTCAAACAAATAAGAAAAGGCGCATTTGCCTAGAAGTTAATTTCATTGATGAGACAGATTTATTGTGCATATGCTGGACTATTTTGGCATGATGTCTAATTTAAAAACCAAAGGTTAATAAAATGTGGTTAAAGAAGATCTGATTCTTTTAGAATTTATATTGCGTCAAATGAAAGATCAAAAATGATCGATTTACTAGATGTTTCAAACTAGATGTTTCAAATTTGAAACATCTAGTAAACTGGTATAGGACTTTATACATCGTAATTTTCTTTTTAAACAGTTATCACATACCGACTCCGGATATTAGAGGAGAGGTGCCTTACTCGCTTCATCTACCACGAACCTATTGTTTCATAACTTCTTCTTTTTTAGGTAAGAATATTTGGCAATTAAATTCAAATAAATCGATGTAGGCTCCTTTGAGTCCGTCTACTCATATAACATATCGATCATTTTTGATCTTTCATGGTTGTCTACCATTAAAAAATTATATGCAGGTGAGATAGATTGGATAAAGCCTTTTGTAATAGCTTACTCTGTTTATTTAGAACTATAGGTATTTTTTTGAAATATAAGATTCCTAAAATGTTACGCCAATTTCTCTCGAACATATATTCTTGGGAATATTTCCGTTATTAATAATACTGTGATGTACGTTTGTTTATTACGTCTATGAAATATGTAAGTGTTTTCCAACTTTGTGTCCTCAATCAAATTTGTACTACAATATAAGTCTGGCTATGTAAAGAAAAAGAAAAATTTCTTTCAACTGAATCATGTTCTATCTATGTAAATACAAGAAATAGCAATGCACTGTGATTTAAATGTTATTTTGTTTTATCTTATTTTATTTAGAAAAAGTGGCTGAATACCGATCTGTCCTGATGAAGACAAATGACTTTGTCGAAACGCGTTGACACACAGCCTTATTTTTCATAAAACTTGAGAATTTATTTTTAAGAAAAAGCCCCCCCCCTTATTTTATGTGTATCGATATGTCTGCTTTATATCTATTAATGAAAAGCCCAATGAAGTAACATTTATTCGTATTATGTAACCTCTTTTATTGAATCACATGTATCCATACATCTTTTATATTTATATTAAAAACTAACCTTTTGATATCATTCCAGTCCATTGCTTTAATTTTATCAATTATGTGTTTATGAATATGTTTTTTTTGAAATAGCCAGCCTTTTGTTTTAATTGTCTGCCTGGGTAGATACCTTTACACAAAAATTGTTTTCCCTGACCCAGGAGTACGATCCACATCAGGGGGTCCTTGATACCTACAAAAAAATGACATTTACTTATAACATTCTGCTGGGTCTTCGCCGAACTGAAGTCTACAAATGCAAAGCATTTCATTCCGCTTTGACATTTCTTGACATGTAGTGGGTTGAAGTCTTTAAAGAGGTCCACAATTTGCTCCTCAGTCACATCACTTGAAACATTCCCCAAGCCAGGCAGGTCCCACACCACTTGAAAGGACCTGCCTGGCCTCGACCAAAATGGCGCCAGTATGGGAGCGACTTGCAACTCCTTATGACGTTCTAGTTACTTAGCCTTGACGTTATGGGGGATGTATGCGGTCTTTGTGCACATGGCGGGCGGGGAAGGGTACTGACTGGGCATAAGGACAACCCTATTGATGTCGGTTTTTCATTATTGATTATTGTATTATTAAAGCTTCGAAGTAATGTTACCCATGATACTCGCCCTTGGTGTGCGTATGGACGATTTTATTGTAACTGATCCTGTTATACTTTCGAATAAAAAATCAACCTTCACTGATCCTGCAACCGTTTGTCACGTTTATTTTTTTCAATTAAATGGCTCGCTTGTTACATACTCCTATACCCCTGGCTTTTGACCCTTTCCTACGCGCGGTCTGTACTACCGCCCTCGGGCGATCTATGTAATGAACAGACTACCATTGCCGAGACACAAGGGAATGCATCTCAGAGAGATAAGTCAAGTACGTGGTAGATAAAAACATTTTCGTGTTTATGCACGCTGATGTGCTTTGAACGCTGCCCCCCCCCCTCTTTTCTTTTTCTGCAGGTTACATTGGAATTTCAGCTAAAGTATGGAGAAGACCTAAACCGCACCGTGTTCCACGCGAGGAAAAATAGGCTAGCTCTGTGAGACGGTACATTATATGTACGAGCTATCTCTGGGAGCGTGAAAGATTGTATGGTATGAATGTGCGCATGGGCCCTGATTTGTACGGTATGAATGCGTATGTGTGGCGCACGACTGGGTCAATAAAAGAATGCTTTTTGTATGACTGAGGCGTTGATCGAACAGTTAATGGTATGAGAAAAATAAGCCCGAACATGGTATCTGCATGTGAAGGACGAAAAAGAATATAGCACTTTCCTTACTTAGGAACGACTCTCTCTGGAGCTAGTGAATGGGAGAGTAGCCTACACCAGAAACTTGAAGAGTTATTTCAGTACGACGAACCCGACCCCAACCGATATTCCAAATGTACACCCAAAATAATGCGCACCAGTAAGTCAATGTATGTGCTGACTAAATAAGAGAAGTTAGCTCGGCTCCGCCGCCCACCCCGCCCAAAATAACGACAAACCCTATGCAAATATTATAAATATATACAACACACCAGCAAAGTAACAGGGTAAAACGTTTTATTAAATAACTATTTACGTGGCAGCCTGCTGCAACATCGATCCAAATGCATGACGCTGTTCCTGTCGAGGTAGCATAGGTGGCGGCCTAGGGGTGGAGCACCGTTGTGCAAATAGCCCGGGGGCGACACCACGCGCCAAGGCCCATCCCCGCGGTCAGCTGCAGCAGGGCGACCCTTAGCGTTTCACTCCCCGGTCAGCTGCACCATGACTGCCATTGGCGTTCAACTCGGTTGGATGGCCGGGGACCCGCTCCGGTGGCCGGGGTGAAGAGCGGCTGTTGCTGCGGAACGCTCAAAATGGCGGCCGACTCCCCCGGATTTGGGCCTGGTCCACCAGAACGACTCTGGACTACCCTGGAACTCGAATAATGGCATAGATTTTCTGTCAATACACACTCATATATGTCTCCTCAACCAATCATATTTGTTTCCGCACAATTTCATATTCAAATTAACATTTCAGTTGGATATCCTTTCAATATTTTCAAAGTCACATAACGGTCACCCTTCACCCTCTGCCTTCTCTGGCTGTTACCATGGTAACAGCTCAATCTGCACCTAGCTGAAGGCACAGGTCAAAAGTTCATATCTCAACGTTCTAAATCCAAGCAAAAAGGATAATTTCCCTCCAAACACACCTGCCTATCCACTCTTGTTTTACATTTCTTTATTTTCAACGACCAATAGAAGATTTGTTTATAATAAAACTATAACATACAGCGTAGTCTTCAATCTTGAAGTATATCAATTAACCAATCATGTTCAGTTTTCCTTTAACACCAAACCTCACACACTTTTTTTATCGTGACTTTCACCATCTACTTGCCATTCCACTTCACGAACCCATCGGAGTACTACTGCATCTACCTTGAAAATGAAGGTTTGGCTTGTAGGACACAGTTATATTCACTGGAGTGAAAAATATGCTGCAAACAGACGAATTTGTAACCTTGACTTACCAAATGTGCAGATTACGTGGATTGGCCAAAGAGGATTAAGATGTCACCAATTGATACCATTGGTGAAAACTTTTATGCATCTCCCTGAACCTAACCTGATAATTGTGCACTGTGGTGGCAATGATCTAGGCACATTAACAGGGGTAGGTCTGGAAATGCTTCTAAAAGACACCTTTCGTCAATTGATGTCACTTTTTCCTCGAACTGTCTTGGTGTATTCAAATATATGCCAAAGACAAAAATGGAATTGGTCCAATGAACGTTGTCCACAGATTGAGAAAGCAAGGAAACATGTAAATAAATCTGTTTCTGCTTTCCTCAGAGAATATAACATGGGTTCTATATACAACAACAGCCTACGTTTCAACATGGAAGGCATCTATCGGAGAGATGGTGTTCATTTCACGGATGAGGGAAATAGAATTTTCCTCTGTAACATGAGACTCTGCATCGGAACTTATTTATAAGTTCAGCAAAAACTCAATTAACACAAGGGCTCTTTTAAGAGCCACCTTAGATCTAAACACTCAAACTTGTAATTTATCTCCATCTTTCCTTATGTTTTTTGATCGCCGTGCGCGACCGAGTGCGCGCACCTCGTAACTTATTTGCGGAAAAAGAGCTACTTTTACACTTTCGTCATCCTTAATAAACCCCTCAAGAAACCTACGAAATCAAACACTCTCCACCCTGCTCCCTTTCCATTCTCACCTCTATAGTTTTTCACAGTCTTGTAAATAGGGGTGCGCGACCGAATGCATGCACCCCGCAAATGTTTTCTCCAAAAAAAAATAGTATTTTCGCGTTCAGGGTCCATACTGTACCCCCTTAGAAAACCTACCCAGCCAGACAATCTCTACCTTCTCCCCTTTCCATGTACTAACCCTTTGTTCTGTATTATATATTCACTCGCACTAACAAAATGGCGGACAACACTTCCTGATTTCCTCCGAATCGAATGTTGACAGACGTTAAACAGCAAATCACAATGCCGCTCGCGCACACCCGCATAGGTTCGCGCACCCGTGCTCGCTTACAGATATATAACTGATTTCAACTTTAATTTTCTCAGCAACTACTGAACGGATTTACACCATTTAAACAAAAGCGTGATCTGCGACCCACACTCTACCTTTCTACCAAATTTCTTATAAATCCATTCAGCCGTTCGAGCTGTAACCGTGTCTAAACGTCCTATGGAAAATAACATGGTAAAAACACGTTTTGAGACCCCCTTTTATCTCAGCCCCCACTTCACCAATCCCCCCAAAACTTTCACAGAATGAGCGCAGCGGACCTAGCCATCTTCTTTGAGAAATTCGCAAACATTCGTCCACCAGGGCCAAAGTTATTCCCAATAGAATGTTGCGGATTTCCTATGGAAACTAGGTCCTAACTATAACTACCTACTGGCGACCGCCAGTAGGATATATATATATAGATATATATATATCTATATATATATATATATATATATATCTTGAGCGTGACCAAGGGCTTTTTGGCCCGAAACGCGTCGCTGGTTCTGTTGTTTTAAAATAAATTACCATCTTGCTGACTCTGCTGGTCCGGTCCTCATTCTTTGCTGGCGTGGAGGCGGTGTCTGCGAGCGCAGAGCGAGCTGAGGAGGAGCTTTGTCTTCATATCTATATATATATATATATATATATATATATATATATCCAAGACACCGCGTCTTTACTCCATTCGCTCAGGCATTCCCCTAGGCAAGGATACGCAGACACGGACCAATTTCGTGCAAATTATTTACTCAGTACAAGTTAGCGCATGACGTTTCGGCTCTCAGCGAGCCTTGTTCACATGATATATGTATTATGTGCATCTCTCTCGCTGTTTTTTCCTGTTCCTATCTTGTTTTTCCCTTTTCATTCTACCCCTTCCTTCTTTTCTCTCACCTTTCTTTATCTGTCTCCCACTCTGTTATTGTTTTCTCTCTTTCTTTCATTCGAGCCCCCCAGCTCAGAGGTATCTTGGCATCTATGTTCAGAGGTGCAAACCTCTCTAGTAGTACCTCTCATGTTTGCTCACTTATGCTTCGGATACCTCCACTTAGCAGTGGCCAACTTGCAGGTCTGGTATTCTGTAGTCAGTCAGGATTACTCAACCTTTCTTGAATGGAGCGGCTAATAGCAGGTCAGTTAGTAGTTGGCATAGAGCCTTGGCACAGGCCCCTTTATTTGCCTTCTATCCCTCATTTTTTTAAGCACATGAAGGAAACTTGAGTACTTTTGATCATTGTTCTTTGGCGGTGTCAGGCTCCTTTTACTTCGATCATGTGTCACAGCCTTTGTATTATTTTTTTACTTCTCCATTTCACAGGCATCAAATGACTTGTCCACTTATGACAATTGCTGCAAGCCACTGGTGGATCCTTTTTTTTTTTTTTTTTAAATATCTTTATTTGCATCAAATAGACACATAAAAGGAAAAAAGACCATCATTTACAAAATCAATCGATTTCTGTAACAGTAATAAGTAAACATTAGATATTCCATTAAATATTCCATAAGTAATAAACAGAAAAGAGGTCATACAGAAAGAAAAAAAGTATTACACCCAAAGAAAAACATTTCAGAAAATGACAGATTCTATTATTAAGACATAAACAAACCCCATATTCTATCAACTTTTAGTTTAGCCTGTATACCCCTTGAAGCAGCAAGTGCAATCTCCATATTGTATGTTTCTTTAACTAGGCTCCACCATTCCATAACCATAGGTGGATTTATTTGAATCCAAGCTCTAGCAATAGTAAGTCTTGCACAGGTGACTAAAATATTCAGCAGATCCCTGAATGCGCTAATACCCCCACAAGTACCCACCAAAACATCAATGGGTGATAATGAGATAGATTGAGCAAGTCTATCTCCACTGGTGGATCCTTACACTGGAGCACACATACACAGACATCTGTCTTTGTATAGACAAGAATCTAAACCCTTTACTTCCCTCTCCTCATTAATGTATTCTGATTTGTAATCACCTGCTAAACCTATTGACTCCCTGGTGGGAAAGAGATATTCTCCAGAAGTTTGAAATTAAATAGTTGTTCCTCTAGGGAGGTTAAAGAATAGTAACAGTTTATGTAGGGATTTCAATAAATGTTCCACCAGCAGTTGTTTACTGGAGGAACAGTGTTCTAAGCTATTGGGTTTGTAATATTGTTCGAGGATGTAGTGATGGGAGTGTTTCATAGCAGAAAAATACATTGCACATATTCACAACATAAGTGAGTACAAGTCACATTGCTCCGTAGGCCCTTGTTAAGACAGATATCATAACAGAATTTGAGTAACTTCTAGGTATATACAAAGGGATTTATAATGATTGGAATATGTAGCAAACACAATACATTTGTTAGCGTGTTTTTTATTGTAGATATGAAAATGGGCACATTGTGTTTTCCCTACAGTTTGTATTGGTAGTAATGTGTTCTAAGGGAAAATATCCTGTTATTTGGGATGTTGTGTTCTTCCATAGCAGAAGACTTAATCATATTATCCATTCTCTACTCGAAGGATAAGATGAAGGACAAGTGGTGTCTGAAGGGTTCCCTGGAAGTAGAGCCAGTGACAGGCTCATTGTAAGAAAATACTGTCAAGAATAAAATAACATAGTGATCAAAGAAAGGGAAGACAGTTGACTTCCTTTGTAATTTGTGATTCTAGAGGTGTTGATGTTTCCAAACAGGTGCTGCAAAAATCTCAATCAGTCTAGAGATAATAACTCCTATGTTAGCTTTTTTGAGGTTGTAAACAGCCTGATGAGCTATATGTACAGAAATCAAATTGTAATTCGGTAGCACGTTACCGAATCACAATTTCTGTTTGCGACCAAATACAAATTTGGTATTTGGCAATGATGTTGCTTCCAAATATTGAATGGGAATGGTATGTATTAATGTTCTGCAACCGATTTTCAGTTGCAAATACTTAATCTTTTACCGACTACAAACCTGTAGTGGCAACCCATTCGCAAAGTGGAAGGGTTTGCAAATTAAAAGGAGGCAGTGGTCCACTGGACCACTGCGTCTTCTTAAAGAAACAAAGAAACTTGTCTTTTTAAACACAGACCTGTTTCCTTTTAGGGGGGAAAAGGCTACATTTAAAAATATATATTTATTAAAAAGCAATAACTGACACGGTGGTCTGCTGACCAAGCAGGCCATCATCCCTCAAGCAGGCCATCATCCCTGTGATGGCGGTGATTCCTGGTAGGTCACAAATTGCATCTCACCTCCATTAATATTCAAGAGGTTCTAGCAACACTAGCTATTATGGCACTGAAACCCAAAGGGTCATATACAATGGATACATGGTGCCTCGCCAATAAGCAGGAATTTAAATGTCTAGATAAAGCATCTAAATACTACTTTGAGAAAAGCAAAAGCTTAGTCAAGAGCCCAGGAATATTGTTAGAGGCATACAAGACCACGATCAGAGATGTCACCATAACTGGGGAGATAGGGTAAAGACGGGAGAGTTGCACTAAATCAAGCACTTTGGAGGGAGAATTGACATAGAGAGGGAATACACAGAGAACAAGTGTGGTCAACATATGTTTCGTTGTGGAAAATGTCTTTTATCCAGACACCATCTTCAGGACCACACTGAATGGAAACATTTCAAGGGTGGACGTGGGGGGGTAATGCTAGAATTTAAATTTGATCATGATGTTGATCACTGTGATATCTGCTATCTTCTTGTGGTAGCCAATCCGAGCCAGCCAGGTATATGTACTATAGGGCTCTCTTAAGTCGCAAAATCCATCCACCTAGGGACATAATTTCTTGGTACATTGCTTTCATGGGAGTTTAGTGTACGAAGGGGCACGTGGCAAGGGTGTCCACTCTTGCCACTGTTGTTTGCCATGACCGTATAAGTCTTGATGGCATGGGTGTGTGTGGATGCATAGGGATGGCCAGGTGGTGAAGTTGTATCTCACTATACATTGACGATGTCTTACTATATTTGACCAACATGGCTCAATTCTAGACAAACTGCAGGATATCTTCTGCATATTTGGGGACTGTTGTTACCGCTAGGAGATGTACGTGGAGTGGGCGGGGGGGGGGGGGGGTCACACTCACCCTACCACTATAGGTAGAGAAAACAAATCTTAAATACCTGGTGCTCTGGATAATTAGAAGCCCAGATTCATACTATGAGGAAAACCTGAAACTCCTACTCAAACGTGTGGAGCAGAATGTAAAACACGGACTTTCATAACCGCTGTCTAAAATGGACATTTTTTTTACAATGTATTGTATCCTATTGTGATGTTGTTATTATGCACTTTTATGGTTCTTTGAACCGAAATAAAGTTGGAATACTCGTACCGCCCTCTATGTTAAGAAAAGCGGCGATGTTTGAGATGGCGGGGCTCCAGAGGTTCCTGTAAATACTCCAGAACACTCCCTAAAAATACCGGAGAGTTTTTTCAGTAGATTTGACACATTAATATGGACACTGCTTTGGGGTGAGATAGGCAACCTTGGATATCCATGAGAGTCCTTCGGCGGTCAAAATAGGAAGGGGGTATTGCCCTGCCAATTGTGCGGAAATGCTGCAAGGTGGCACAAGCAAGTCTGGTGAACAACTGGGCGTACATAGACTGGGGCGAACCAGCGTTCAAACGCGACGGGGTAGAGATGGGAGCAAAAATCTACCTACATGCTCTATACAGGAGTAAGATATTGCCTGAAACATGTCCGGCAATGAAGACAGTAGTGGAAACTTGGAAGAAATCTACCAGTGAAATGGGTTCGAGCCGCCGTCTGACTCCAAAAACCCCACTGTGGGAGGGCTCCGGATTGTGTTCCGTAGAAGCACTGCAGGGGTTTACTGGTTGTGATGCCATCGGCTTATCTATTTTGACGGATGCATGGGATGCAAATGGGGTAGTCCCGATAAGAATATTAGATGTCGGAAAAAAGTCACTACACTAGTGTGTGTCCTTAGAAGAAGAAATGCTAGAACACTCCCTGTTAGAAAATAGACTCCTTAATGGGCTGGAGGAGAAGAAACTGATCTCATGGACATATGCTACAGTGATGAGAAACACAGATGACCCAAATGGGAACCGGACCTGGGGGAGTTAGAGGAGAATTATTGGCAGGAAGCATTGGCGTTCCCTGTGAGGGTGGCAATAAAATCAAGTTTCAGACTGATCCAACTAAAGATTATGCATAAAGGTATACTACATGTATACCCTGCTCTGTGGGATTAGTAGGACAGGGATGCAAAATGCCTTAGAGACTGTGGCTTAGAGGGCATTTTTATACATACACTATAGAGCTGCCCCCGCATTTGACCATTCTGGGAAGCAGTAGGGAATTAATTAGTGAAAGCAACAGGGCTACCCTTGTAACTTCAGCCCAAGTTGATAATAATGGGAATATGGGGCCCAGCAGACCATTCACGCTATTAGTAAACTTGGGTTGTATGGTAGCAAAGCGGGACGTCGCACAACGATAGGGTTCTAGGATTTCCCCTAGTCACCATAACTGGGAATTGGAAATGGAATTATGGAGAATAATGGAAAGGCAGTCTACAAAGAGTGAGTGTGCATGAAGAAATGTAAGAAATTATGGGGGCGTGGGGCATGAACTAGGGTTAGGAACGGGAGACTCAGAAGATATCCTTTCTATAATGGATGGTGGGGGGCTAGGAAATCTTCATCGTATGAGTTCACAGGAGCTGAGCTGCTGGAAAGGAACCACCATTTAGTGAACAGTAGCTACTGATATAGATGCAGCATTAGCAGGAATCGTGTTTAGCTTAGGGGAACGGGTGCAGGATGGCTGCAATATGTACATTTATTGTATTTGTTGCAATTAAAATAATAAAAATACATACAAAATAAAATATTCATGAGGTAGGTTGATTTGTGACAAACTAGGAAAAAAGTGTCTTACATTACCAACAGCGGTTGCGCTGAATCTCAATTAGGAAATCATTATTCCTAATGTTTGTACATCTGGCCCACTGTCCTTTAACTCTTCGCTTAATACAGAGTTGAATGCATCTTTTTTGATTCTGCCTCTTAATCACATAGTTTGTTTTACTTTATTGTAGGCATTACAGGTCTCTATTTCATGTTGATGATTCTGAGCTCTGAATTCGGTTTCATATTTGGACAGCATGGATTATGAGTGATAATAGATTTAGTTAACGGTCTTTGAATCTGGACTCCTACCAGCATATTGGTGTCATGGAATGGATTATTATGCTACTTGAGATAGGATATTCTGTCACCCACCCTCCTTCTTTCTGGCATAGTGTGTCCTCCAGGCATACTTGCAGTGGCCCTGTATAAAGTCTAGCAAGTGTTACTATAAAAATGTAAGAAGCGAGTTAACTATCCACTTTGTGCTACTATAGAAAACTAAGCCCATAACTCACTCCTGAACCCTTCGTTCAACAGAACTTTGGGGAATTATGAACCATGGGCTTCAAATTTTTAAACCTAATATATATATTATTTTTTTGGGGGTAGGCCTGGCTTTTTAATTAACTGCAGCTACCCGGTTGGGAATATGCACTGATAAAGGTGAAACTGTTCAGTTAGTTGCCAACTAAGGTATTCTTCATCTTTTACGGTTAATTTCCTAATTATTTTTGTATTTCGGCCTTTCAGGCCATTTTGTCTTTTTGCGTTTGATGATTTCTTCCTGCATTACGTTACAAGCCATGTGATATATGTCAGATAATGGTTAACCGCGCTTATGAAATGGTGAAACAGGTTCACATAAAATGGGACACACACATAAATGAGAAATATTGCTGTTCGTTAACGTTATTTGATTTTCTATGTCATCCGTTTGGGCCACAATAATTATTGATCAAAAAACATATTTAGGGTTACAATTACCCTTTTACAATAAACTCGGTACAAGACCTCTACTGTGTAAAACTGCAAGTAATCCTTGGTATTCCAGTAAACTAAAAGAAATAAAACGTTCATTAAGACTCTTTTGTAGTAAGCTGAATGATATGGCACTGAACGAAGTGTGGCAGGTCAACTTGAAGCCAGTAAAAAAAGTAGTTAGAACTATTTATAATCTGTAAAGAAAGCAGCCCTTTAAAATGTTGGATTTACGCCTGTTTAATGAAGGGGTACAAACTAATGTTAACTGAGCCTGTGTACGATTTGTTAAATTATATTAGGTCTCTAAATTATTGTTTGAGCAAGCTCGTCCATAACTGTATCTAGTGACAGGGTCTGTAAGATCATGTATTGGATTCATTCTTAGGGCACCCCTGATCCAAATGAGGTAGCCACAGTAGCATTCAAAGCTAAGATCGTTCATGAAAAGGGTTTGCACACCCACCTATCTCATTATGGCTTAAGTGCATTATTGAACATTGAAGACAGAGGTTACGCTAAACTGCAATTGTAAAATTTATAGTCCTGAGTAAAAACACCATCATCGACAACGTAGTACCACTCTCGACAGGAAAACACTGAAGAAAACCCCTGGAAATGATGGGGTTTTTCTTCTGGTCTGATCATGAAGTCGGAGAATGGACATTAGCAAGGTGGTATTAGTGGAAATCAGGAAAGCAGAAAAACTAAATTGCAATGTGAAAAGAGGGAAATCACAATACTAGTCGTTGGAATTCTGTTGAGTTTTTCGCCAGCAGAGAGCAGCAGAGTGCAGTACGTGCTGTCTCAGAGAATCTCAGCAGCCACAGCTGAAGCGAGGGGAAAGGGAGCACGAACGCCGAGCACCGAGAAACTGAGAAACCGAGAAACTGAGAAACTGCTGACCCACTGAACCCTGCTCCCGCCGCTCACCACCGTCGAACCCAGCCCCTTGGAAGCTTTGGAAGCCGGAGGAGCAGAGGCAGAGGCAGGAGCGGGGGTAGGAGCACCGGTCCTGTGACATTGAGAGGCTGGAGTGCCGGAGTACGGAGCACAGAGCACAGAGCAGGTCACATTGGGATTTTAGCGGTGAGGCAAGGCTACTTAGCGCAGTAAGGGGAGGACGCCGCGAGGCAGGGCGCATTGGACTACATTCATCTGCTTGCTTAACTTGACTTGAAACGCCCGTAAAACTCAATGCGCCTCGCCGTTAGTCCGCCTTCCCCCACAGTGCACAACGGTGCATGACAAGCGGCAAAACCAACACATGGAACACGGCTCCCTACCCCACAAAGGACACCATTGAGCACTACTGAGCAGGCGGGTGGTGCGTGAGCTGAGGGTTCGCTCTGTTGGAGTTGTGGAGCCGCGGCAGTCGGTACTACTTTCCAGATACTGCTGCGACAGTGTGTTCCCCTGACTCCTGTTTATCATTCAATTAATCTTCAAGCTCTGACTGCAACTCACCACAAAGTCGCCACGAAGGCGCGGCCAGGGGAGCACTGCTGATATAGTAAACAAAGCGAACACAGTGAACACAGAGCGCCATTGGAGTAGAGGGATCAGCACATATGGGTCGCCCCAGCAGCGCAACAGGGATTGCGAGCTGCTAATTGCACAGCAAAAAAAGCGACCACAGCAAACACAGCGGGCTGTTGGGGGAGTAGTGAACGGCATACACGCAAAACCCCGGCTGTAACAGGGATTGCGAGTGGTGACCTGTGACCTGTGAGCTGCGAATTGTGAGGCAGAACAGATGCAGGGGCAAGTAGGGATCTGGACTTGGGTCCTGGGTCCTTGGTCCTGGTCCTGGGATCTTGATGTAGAGTAACCTAGCCGGGAATAGGAGTGACCAAGCACAACAAGCGCAATCTGTTTAGGTCCTAATCCAAGACTCTCCCCCCGAAAAGACAAAGATGAGGACAAGAAACTCAAATCTTTTACAACGCCAAGAAAAACCTCGCCCACATAAGACAGCAAAACGCCTTAAGGAAAAAATGCTTTACCCACCTGGTTCAAACATGGGGACGAACTGTAGAGATGAACTAGTGGAGGTGGAGGTGGAGGTGGAGGTGGAGGTGATTCATGTTGGAGATTCGCCATTAGCACCATCTCGGACAAACAAACCCCAACATGGTCAGACGACACCTTCACGTGTGCCAACGCTAGACAAGGGCTCACCCCCACGTAGCTACAAAAAAAATCCACCAACACGGCCAGCAACAGAGATATAAGAGATTTTTTCCTCCAAATATCGCCTAAACACGTGCATCAGCTTTCAGAACATGAGTAAGTCACAACCACTTTTGATACACTTGCCTCCCCTAAATCTTTGGAAAACAGCTCCTCTTCATGCCTGGCAGTTCCGCTATCTCCAAAAATAATTATAGGTCCGGGTGGCTCAATAACTCAAGCAAAAACAACGACCTTGCTTAGCCACAACGTCGATCAAGCTAGTCCACTTGTATCAACAACCCATCACACTCAGGGCATTCACACGGTTATCCGGGCTGACGGCGAGCCCGAAGACCATCTCGCATTTGGGCTGACCCCCATCAAAGGGGTTAATGTAAGTAGCACTTTCGCCCTCAGTGGAAACGCAGAACCATTCCAATTACCTGCAACACACCTCCTAAATTTAGGTAGCCCTGGCCTTGATAACAAGGCTATTAGATACAGCCTACAAGGCCAGGGGGAGGATCTCATAACGGAGCGGCAGCCGGCCAAACTCGACCATCACCTTGCGTTAATCAACGATGTCTTGACCTCAATGGTTAACGCCGCCATAATGCATGCCGACAAACTGGATGTCCAGATAAGCCTCCTTCATACAGTTTCCGGCCTGATATCAGGCATAGACTCCAAACTGGAAGACCTGAATTCCCTAATTTAGTGATCACAGGCAAATACCACTGCTCTACCCAAACCGCTTGATTGCGGGTGCAGCCCTGTGCTGCTCAGCTTGGAAAAATTGCCAGGGATAATGAATACACTAATCGAAGACCTAAGGGCAGAAGCTAGTAGGGTCAGGAGCAACGAAATTCCGAAGTTATTAAACAAGGAACTCACCCTATCTGGAACACAGTCGACTCTCCATCTTACCGGCAAAGAACACCAGCAGGACACCACAAGGGCGACGCTAGAGCAACGAACCAGGGCGCCAGAAACAACTACAGATGCATGCAGCACCATTGTCAAAAACAAGAAATTCTAAATACTTCGCAGGCCACAACCCAAGACACTGGCCACCTAGCTCGGAAAACTAAGAAAAAACTAAAAAAGTTAAATAAACAAAGAAAATGTAATGCCAAACAAAATGGCTCAATTAGGACATGGTTACTGCCGGAAACCAAAGAGGCTTCCACCGACAATAAGCAAAATACGGAGTCCAACATCCCTCAAAATCCATCATTCACAGACGGAAAAGTCATTTGGCTAATTAATCAAGACAAAACCAATCCTGAATCACCCCAGGACGACCATATAAACGAAGAAATAGGCCATCGGCCTACAATTTGGGATAGAAGCGCTGCAAGGATCAGCGGGAACTCTTACCAACAAGAGGAACAATTGACTAGGTCCGACAGCCACACTGTGCCTGGGCCTCAGGCCCTACATCCAGAGAGCCTCCCACTGACTGCGGTGGATGAAACCCGGCTTAATAAAATCAGAATCACAAAAGAAGCCAACCAGGGCGCTGGCCGAAGGGCCCCTGAGGACTCCACCACGATAATAGCACATGGAGCAAGGGAAATTTCCCCTTCGTCATTAAAATCGGACAATATAAATCACTGCTCTACAGCTTCTATATGCCTCGTAAAGGACGATGCCAACAATTTGGCACAGAAAATCCCCCAAGATCTAATTCATCAAGCCCCTTCCACTAACGGGACACATAAGACCTTGACCCCCTACACACAGGATGATTTGAATTTATGCCTTCACCCGGAATACGTCTCGCAGGGCAAATGGGACATACTTAATCGCAGCAACATATTAAAACTTTTTGCAAACATCCCAGGCCTGGAAAACATAAAGTCAGCAGACATTGAAAGCGTCTCCTTTCTTACTCAAGGCCCAGGCGACACCAACGAACCAACAGAATTGCTCTTCTCTAACCCAGTGTTACGCTTGGCGCGGGTAGCGACGCAACATGGAGGGGCAACAACCGGGCTCTGGTTAACTGAGGTTTTATTGCAGCCAGTAAATGGTCAGTACAAGTCTTTCTGACTGGCGTACGCCTCTGTGGGGATCTGCTTCGGCTTCGTCTCCGTGGGCGGTCCTTCTCCTTACGAAACCCTTCCGTACTTCTGGGGGGGGGGGGGGCGCTTCCTCTTCGGAGTCCGTTGCTGCTGGGCTCAGGGTCCCCAATGAGGGAAAATAGAAAAGAAATAGCTGAGTGAGACTTCCGTTCCGTCACGGGCCACAAGGGAAGGGAGTGAGGGGATACCACCGGTGCTCGAGAACTAACAGTGCACTATGCCGGAGGGAAGGGGAAGTGCATAGGGAAAGGGTACCGGGATTCAGGTATCCCCAGGCTGAGTGTCTAGAGTTCTACTACTTCTGACCCAACCCTGCAACCGGTCACGCACCTGTACAAGCCACGCACCTCCCCTGGGTGAGTGGCTGGGCGGCTCGTAGGAACGGTGGCCTCCTGGCTTTGCTCCGTCCTCGGCAGACGCCGACGCTGCCTCTTTCTGACGCCTCTTCTCCGTGTCGCCCCCGGCCTTGGATGTTTCTCGCCGCTCGCCGTCTCCTTCTCTCCACAATGGTCCTTCCTCCGATGTTACCCCCCTTTCGTCTTCTTTCCCGCCGTACTCCGTAGTCTTCTCCTCTCCTTCCGCACTCCAACCGCTCCTCTCCGCTAGCCTCCTGGTGAACAAGCACACCTGTGGATCCGGGGACACTCCCTTTGACGGGAATGCTTCGCTGGCCGGCTCCTCCCACTCGTGCTCAGTCCAAGAATTAAAGGGCCAGTCCCTTTCCGTCACTTTAGCAATACTCGACTGTACGTCCTGTGGGGAGGGAAGAGAGAGAGGGGGGGGCGGTACAAGTTCAGTGTCATTCTCGTCTCCCTCATTTGGACAGTTCCAAAGGAATTCTGGGACTGGTAGGCGGCATGTATGAATCACTTCCCCTCGTCCTCCGGTACACCCCGTTACACCCAGATACGGTTTTAATATTAAAAAGAAACAAGGAACTATTGGAATACTGGGGTATAAAGATCACGAGTCGGCCGGCAACGAAATATCCTATGCCACTGAAACATGTCCTCCCGAAGCAACCATACGCCCCTAGGGCCCCCGTCCTACAAAGGAAGACGCCTTTAGTGGAATCACCACATCCATCCTTAAAAACAATCTCCACATTACATGGGAGCAACAGTGGAATAAACACTAAATTAACAAGTGATGGGCTAATTAAAGTCACCACAAATCTGGGCAACGGCAGTCGGAGCTGCTCGATACAAATTAACTCTATTGAAGACTGGTCCTGGGTCCCTAGGGCCTTAACACACAACTCCTAACTATGGCACCGTCGAAACTAAGAACAGCTCACTACACCGGCAGGCAGACTTACTAGGCATAAAGAAAACAGAGAAACCTGGTAGACAGATCACGGCTATTATGTCCTGGAACGTAGCCGGAGTCGCAAGTCTATTACAATACCCGGCGATACCCCCGTTCCATGAAGGAATAGACATAATTTGTATTCAAGAAACGTGGGCCATCAAACCAATTTCAATAACGGGATTTGCGGAATACCATAAACCAGCCGTTAAAGAGAATATTTTTGGCAGACTGTCAGGAGGCATATCAGTATACATCAGGCTCACCCGGAAGCTACAATTCAGGGAAATAAAAACATCATCAAACTCGTATATGGCCGGTATCCTGAAAGGCCTATCATCAAGCAAGGGCCCATTGACCCTACTGCTTATTAATGTCTACTACAACCCACATGGACCGGGAGCAAAGGATAAACTCTCCCAGTTACTAGTTGATATTGAAAATCTCCTCCTACAATTTGCCCACATGGAACTGATAATTCTCGGGGACCTCAATACCCACAACATCGGGGTAAAGACAGCCAAATGTAATGACACTCCCGCAACAGCAGCATTTAACGCCCTTTTGCTTGCCTATCAATTGTCATCAGCCCATTCCTTACTATTAAAGAGCTCTCCAGGAATTCTTTGCCTGCCGACTTTCAACAATCATACCACAATAGACTACATCCTACTAAGTAGTCAGTTACAGAAGCTAATGATAGGTTACAAAGTTGTGCAGCACAAGGAAAGTGACCATGCAGCTTTAATAATGACTTTAAACTCCACAGTAGACAATCACTATACCTTAAAACAACTTGGTTCAACAAATGGAGTCGAACAGTATACCTTGGTGAGAAGGATCAAATGGGGCACCGCTCCAACGAAAAAGTTCGACGAATGGAAAAAAGCATGGGCGGAGGGTACATTGAAGGAAACATATAGGGGCACAATTGAAGGATGGGACCAGCTGGCCCATATTTTAGTATTACAGCTACAGGGAGGAAAAACAAATATAATCAAAACAAATAAAGTCAAACTGGACTCTAAGTACAATCTTGGCTATATCCCCGCTATTAGAGAAAGTGTGAAGCAAGTACGCAGTAAACGAAGGGTTTACTTGAAAACGGGGACAATTGAGGACAAACAACTCCTCCAAGAAAAAGCAAAACTACATTCAAAGCTAGTTTGGGCCGGAAACCGGGAGCAAATCGAAGCAAAATGGCTAAAGATCTTTGGACTATTAAGCCTCAGCAAATCACAAGAGTTTTGGCAATATCTTAACACCATGAATCAAGGGAGTTCACAGAGGGAGAACTGAATTGACTCAGATACTTGGATAGCCCACGTGAAATCCTTGTACTCAGAGGAAGGCAACTCAAGTGTACCAAGTACAGTCCTGGCCAAAGCAACAAAAAAGACTAATTCCACCAATTTATCAAAAAACATGAGCCAGGCGACCCTCTCGAAAAAAAAAGCTAGTTAACACAATTCTAAAAAAAATTAGACCCAATGGGGCGCCAGGGCTCAATGGCCTGCCAGGTTCCCTATTCAGGCAAGACATAGACTTCTGGACTGAAAACCTAACGGTGCTATACACCGAATGTCGAATGACGGGGAATGTCCCGGATTCTTGGCGCGGGTCGCACCTGCACCCCATTTACAAGAAAGGGCCGAAATCTAACCCACAAAATTACCGCATGATTGCCCTTCTTGTTATCGAGGGAAAGGCCTATGCAAGCACCTTATTAGCGGACCTCTCAAACTGGGTCAACAAGGAGGGCCTTCTGCCCTTTTACCAAACTGGGTTCAGACCAGGTGCCTCAACAGTGGACAACATCATAGCGCTCTCATATCTAACATACAAGGCTGTAGCACGAAAATCTCTTCCCATCTTTGCCTGTTTCATCGATTACACGGCGGCCTTTGACGGCGTTGACCGCTCTATTCTGTGGCAGAAATTGGAAAACTGGAACATCGACCCTCATCTATTAAAAGCCATCATATCTCTATATTCGGGAACGTGGGTCAGAATCAAACTCTCAAATACAGCAGCCACAGAGAAAATCGATACCAATCGCGGACTGAAGCAAGGATGCGTCTTAGCCCCGATGCTATTCAACTTATATACTGCAGACATGGGAAAAGCTTTGACAGGAGCATCACTCGCAACCCCTCGGCTTGCCCACACTAAGATCCAACTTTTGCAGTATGCTGATGATTTGGTACTACTAGATCATACTAAAATTGGGCTTCAAAAAGCGCTAACGTCGTTGAACAATTACAATGTAAAAAACAAACTGACTGTGAATGCAGCCAAATCAAAAATAATTATCTTTGGGTCTTTTCCGGAAAAAAAACTTATAAAATGGAGGATAGGAAGGCTGATGTTGGACTGCACACAACAATATAACTATTTGGGAGTTTGGCTAAGCGAGACAGGCGGACCAGGAGTTCACCTGGACAAAATACGGGCGAAAGGGAAATGCATCTCATACACCCTTGGGAAGCTGCATGCAACTCTACACAGCCCTACAACAACAGCTATTCAAAGAGTAGTAAGGGCTAAGTTAATACCGTCTTTGAATTATGCACAGCAGGCCTTTCCGGGAAAATTATCCACTACCCTTGAAAAAATACACTGCTCGGCTTATAAAAAACTATTCCATCTACCCTCTTGCACCAGAAACACCTTAGTGCGGCTTGAATTTGACCTGAGGCAACAAAAATTTGAAGAATTGGCCCTAATGAGCAAATACTTTTACCTTACTACAGCGGCACCAGTGAACTCCTTGAAATTTAGAATAAAGAAAATTTTTCTGGAAGCAGGAAATCCGTGGTCAAACAGCCTCGCCGCTGCCAAAGGAGCCTTGAATCTTGCAGTGGATAATTGGGACCCCGAACTAATCAAATACCCTGCTATTAAAATCGCGACAAAAAGACAGGTTTGGCTTTGCTCACGTTCAACTGACTTAGAAGCATTGGAAGCAAAAGGCTTCCATGAGTCCCTAATCCTCCCGCAGACAACACAGACTTCGAAACTCTATCTTACCCAAGCAGTGGGCAAACAAGCAGTCAATAGGATCCTAGCGTTCAGATTACACCCTCTCCCCCTTAAAGATCTTTATCCCGCAAGGCCAAATGCGACAAGGCAGTTGGAGTGTCGCCTATGCAAATATAAACAAGAGAGTTTCGCACATATCCTATTTTGCTGCCCAGGGCTGTCTTCTGAGCGCACCCGCTATTTAAAGCCAATTTTACTTAGACACGGAATTGGATCTATAAAGGAAGCCGTCTATCATTTATTCACAATGGAAACAGTGAAGGACATGGCTGTGTTTAGTAAATTTATCCAACAGGCACGCCAGAAACTGATGATCCCACACAGTTAGCTCATTAGCCTGGAACAATGACTCTTAAATGTTCGTGATTGGCAGAAGTAGACTAACGAATCAAGTTTTTAATTTTTCTGTTGTTTTTAATTACTTTTACTTAAAATTTTAATCGTTGTGTGATTCTATATTTAATGGTTTTAAGTAACAACAAATAAAATTCTTATTCATTCATTCATTATTAGTGGAAGTATCCATGCTTAGATCTCAAAAGGATGGTAAACATCCCTTTTAGGTATTGCCCCAATTGCCACCACAAGGTCTTGCTAATAGAGAAGTACAAATTGTGAAATCTGTGATTATCTAAAGACCACCTGATGAAAGGGTGGTGAGCGTGTATGGAGTTCCTCCCCCGAAGCCAAAAGGTAAGAGAGGAACAAAGGTTGGCTCATTTCGCCGTGGCACAATCAGACCAGACCCTTAAAGATCTAGAACTCTCCAGCTTCAAGGAAATTGTCAATGTCACCAAGGTCGTTCAAGGAGATTCGGGTGTCAGACACAGAGAAATTAATGTACATAAAATCAGGGGTATCGAAGGACATGCACAAGAAGGCACACAGAGGGGCAGAAATCCTAAAGAAGCAAACCCCCACACAATAGAAGCAGTACAGAACCAAGGCATTTTGGTACTAAAATTGCCAACGAACAGCTCAATTCTGAAACAAAAGGTAGTCAAAGGTAAGTTCAAAGGAACTTCAGAGGTCTAAAGTAAAGGACACTGCTGGGGGCACATCTTCTCAACACGACTTGACCCAGAAGGCCGAGCGAGACTAGGAAAAGTACAAGGAGCCGAAAAAGCACAGTCTGCTTTGAAAAGGAGGGGGATGGGTGACGGTGAATGGCGAACTAATGGCACTCATCGAAAATAAAATGTGGGTTTGAAGCCAAAATGACAGTACTCCAGAGGAAAGAAGTATTTTGACGAATCCCTCAAGGGATTTTGAATACCTCAAAGACCTTATTGGGAAATACAACAGTGACAGGAAAAGGGAGCACTAGAACTACCCCTGACACAGAAGCCCCAAGAGTAGGAACAGGAAGAGTTCTATGAGGCAGAAGAACTTTTCGAGGGATCTATAACTGACGTAGCGCAGGAAGAAGATACATGGGAGGGTCTGGACAAAGACTCCGCAGTGGAGGTTTTTTTTTAAAAATATCTTTTTATTGCTTTATACAAAAGAAAAACAAATCAACACAACATAAAAGACAGTCGGCAAAAGTGGTGACAGTAGCAAAATAATATACACTACTCAAATGATGACAGTTTATCCCTTGAGTTGGGTCAGGGGGATTCCTCCTCCGAGGACTGTACCGGGGCCACACAGATCCCTCCCCTATATGCGTTCCACCCAGATCACACTGCGGACCACTTTCTGGGGCATCCTCGTGCCACATATACCGTCTTTTCCCTGAACATGCACCAGTCCAGACTTCTCTCCCAGGAGACCAGGGTAGGCGGAGTCGCCTCTCCCCACTGCCGGTCTATATCTCTCGTTTGGCCACCATCGCCCCCAATGTAGCCCAGATCCTCTCCATAGTCGTTAAATCAGTGGGACCCCACATGTTTAAGAGACATCGCTTAGCCTCCGGACGAATGGTCTTATGTAGCACCTCCTCCATAACTGTCCTCAAAAAAACTCTGGACGAAACCAACTGGGAACACCACACACCAAAACAATTAATTTTGGAATGTGCCACTCTTGCCCTCAAGAGGAATTACTTTGAATATGAAGGATCACTATACCTCCAGACAGGGGGCACCTCCATGGGCAGTGTTTTTGCCCCCAGTGTAGCAGGGCTCTACGTGTATGATTTTGAGCGGAAATACATCCTATCAAGTGTTAATCCCTATGCTACTCGCATAGAATTCTGGCGAAGATACATAGATGGTTCGAGGCATGTGGGCTGCTAAATTCATATCTTTTGCATTAGATCGCCGCCTAGTGTTGGGTCCGGATGATCGCACATTGTTGTCCTGGAAGAGTCTTCGAAGTATCCTGAGATAGGTGGCTCCTCCCCTGGACTACAGTGCGCATGGGCATCGGCTCCATCCCCAGATTGTTTTTTTCCGCCATTGGGTTCGGATGCGGTCTCAACGTCTCTCTGTCGGAACCGAGAAAAACTAGACTTTTTACGGCCAAAAGGCCTTACTTTCATTGCGTCGGTATTGTTTGCGCACGGTCTCGAGTTCTTCCGTCTCTTGGAGTCGGATTCCCCGGAGTCGTATCACTCTTCGGACATCGAGGCCTTCTCATCGCAACACGACCGCAACTTTTCAGCATGGAGCGGAGCCCGTTTAAATACTGTCCCGTCTGTGGGTCGAAATACCCACATATCGATGTGCACCCGGTTTGTAACAAATGCCTTTCACCGGACCACAACGAGGACAACTGCATGGCCTGCTCCAGATTCAGGTCAAAAAAGACACTCAAGCTTCGGCGCGCGGTGCGCCTTGAGGCCAGACAAGCGGCCCCGGATCCAGAAAACATCTTCGGCGACCAAGAAGAGGTGGGCCAGAGCCATCATCTTCAAATTTCACCGCCCGCGACGGACATCGAGGCGGATCCGGAAGACGACGACGGAGTCGTGGGTCAAGGCCTTGAATACGTCGACGAGGTAGGGGACGTCGAAGAAGTTTATGGGGCCGCGGAAGATAGCTCAGGGGATGAGCTATGCCCCGAAGGTTACACGGATCAGGCTCGGGTCACGGGATCGCCAGTCGGCCTTACCCAAGACCCCGTACCGCAAGCCACGGCCCCGCCTTCAGGCCCGGCCACGGACATACTTGCTGCGCAGCCCGTATCGAAACCGAAACCAACGGTATCGACTACACCTAAAATGGCCGAACAGAAAACGAAACCGAAACTTACGGATTCGGGCGTCCCTAAGATGGCGGCCGTTCCAACAAAAACACCAAAATCTGCTGCCTCATCAACTCCGTCGGCCTCCGGTCCACAGAAGTCGAAGAAGAATGTCGATTCGCAAGTGTCGAACTCGTCGGCAGAGGAGGTTTCCCATAAGAAGGGAGTTCGGCACGGGTCGACCAGTGCGACGCCGTCAAAGCCCGCCAAAGCCAGCGACAAGACTCCGGTTCCGGCTGGGTCGTCGTTAGTCGGACGCGTGGTAGAGACGGAGCCGGCAAAATCACACGGATCGAAAGCTGGAAGCTCAACACATCGGTCCAAGGACTCTGTGTCTACGGCTGCAGCATCAACGTCTAAGACTCCGAAGGGCCAACAAGACGTCGGATCCGAGGGCAAGACGAAGGCCTCCTCATCGGCGCCAAGTGCCACAGTGACGCGTCCCCCATCGCCTCTTCACTACAGAGAATTCGGGAGAAGGCCTCTGCTACGTCGGCTCCGACGCCGTCGCCCCAGAAGCCGATGGACATGCCGGCGAAGCCTGCTGGTAAACTTCTCTTCCTTCTGCCGCCAAAGGAGGCACCGAAGGCCTTTACGCCTAAATCGGCGCCAAAGACATCGGAATCGTCAACGTCTGGAGCAGTTTCAGGTCGCCTACTCGACTCTGGAGACGATTCTGAGCGTTTTATCGACGCAGACACGGGCAAATTGACCCTTTACAAAAGAAAGATCACTTCTCAACCAGTGGAATCATATGTTATCCCACTGAAGAAGAAGAGGCTTGCTCAGGACGCTTCAGCCCTGATGGAACCTATACAGCCTCCTCCTAGAAGGAGCCCAACACCTTCCCCAGAACACTCTGAGGGTGAGGGATATGGAGAAGATGACCAATACACTTTCCCCATCAATGAACCCGATGCACAGCAAGATTCATATGATGACATAGGTGACCAAGGCACACAGAATGTGGGGCAGGACCCACAGCCATTTAGTACACGTGCATCCCCAACAGAAGACTCTGCAGGTTTTCATGCACTCATTGAACGGGCAGCTGCTAATCATGATGTGGACATGCATGCTGACCCAGTAGAGGAAGACTTTCTATTTGACACTTTTTCAGTCTCTGAAAGGACAGTAAAGACACTGCCTATGCTCACAGGGGTCCTTAAGCATGCTGCGGACATCTTTAAAGAACCTACCAGGGCGAGGGTGGTCAATCCACGCATCGAAAAGAAGTACAGACCAGCACCTGCGGACCCTGCATACATTCGAGGACAGTTGCCGCTTGACTCCCTTGTGGTCGCAAATGCCCGCAAAAGGGCGAACTCCCAAACGACGGGTGAAGCTCCTCCCCCGGACAAGGAGTCAAAAGTGCTGGAGGCAGGGGGCAAAAGGGTAGCTGCGCAGGCTGCCAATTTCTGGCGTATTGCGAATACACAGGCACTATTGGCACGTTATGATAGGGCGCATTACGACACCCTAGAGCACGTTTTAGAACACCTGCCTCCGCAGTATCAAGAGGGTACCAGACTGCTTATAGAGGAGGGCAAACTAATATCCAATGCAGCCATAAAGTGTGCACTTGATGCCGCAGACACAGCAGCTAGGGCTATTAACACTAGCGTCATGCTGAGACGACAGGCGTGGCTCCGCATATCGGGGTTTAAACCGGACATTCAAACAACCATACTCAACCAGCCCGTCAATCCTGATAGACTGTTTGGTCCTGATGTTGACACCACCCTCGAAAAGATTAAGAAAGACAACGAAACTGCTAAGTCTATGGGGGCCCTACAATCACAACAGTTCCGGGGCAACACTTTTCGTCGCTCAGGTGCACGTGGAGTCACCAGAGGACAGATGGGTCAACAGTCACAGTTCTCCAGAGGTGGAGCACAGTCCTCGTACCCCAAGCAGAATAAAGGGGGATATCGAGGAAACAGCACCAGAGGACGTGGCAGAGGAAACAACAACTCCCGTTCCTCTGCCCCAAACAAACAGTGACTCACTGTCACTGCCCCCCGACCATTTAACACCTGTCGGGGGGAGACTCCAGCAGTTCCTGCCAGTCTGGACAAACATCACCACAGACAGGTGGGTACGACAACTTGTCCAGTACGGTTATTGTCTAGAGTTAAAGTCCACTCCACCCAACATTCCACCAAGGCAACGGCCTATGTCCGCAGAGCATTTGCACTTATTGCAGCAGGAAGTAGTGGTGATGCTGCAAAAAGGCGCAATCGAGCTCGTGCCAGTGGAGGAGGAGGGCACAGGGGTATATTCCCTGTACTTCCTTATTCCAAAGAAGGACGGATCTCTCAGACCCATTCTGGATCTGCGTCCCCTCAACCTGTATATACTGTCAGAACATTTCCATATGCTTACACTGCAACAGATTCTTCCCTTGTTAAACCAAGGAGACTTCTTAGCAACCTTAGACCTCAAGTATGCTTATTTCCACATCCCACTACACCCGTCACACAGGAAATACCTCAGGTTCACTATCCACGGCAAGCATTATCAGTTCAAGGTCCTACCCTTCGGAGTGACCACAGCCCCAAGAGTGTTTACCAAGTGTCTGGCGACAGTGGCGGCGCACCTCAGGAGGCAGAACATCCATGTCTACCCCTACCTAGACGACTGGCTCGTTCAAGCCAAGTCGGAACAACAGTGCGCCGCGGACATGTCGACTACCATTCACCTCCTTCACGATCTGGGCTTCTCGTTGAACTACCCAAAGTCGCATCTTCAGCCGGCACATGTCCGGCAGTTTCTAGGTGCGACGATCAATACCCTGACGGCCATGGCTCAGCCAAACCAAGTCAGGATAGACAGCATGCAGTCTCTCATCCAAAAGTTCAGACCACAACACTTGCTTCCAGCGAGAGTGTTCATGCAGTTGATTGGCATGATGGCCTCCTGCATCTTCATAGTCCCTCACGCACGTTTACATATGCGTCCGCTCCAGGAGTGCTTAGCAAATCAGTGGACACAGGCTCAGGGACAATTGACAGACCTAGTGTTGGTTACCAGTCGGGCATACGACTCTCTGCATTGGTGGACTCCACACAACCTTTGCAAGGGCCGACTGTTCCAGGAGCCAGTGCCACAGATTATCCTGACAACGGACGCATCTCTCCAGGGGTGGGGAGCTCATCTGCTCACTTACACAGTGCAGGGACTATGGACGACGCAGCCACAGAAGATGCACATCAACTATCTGGAACTGATGGCAATCTTCATGGCGCTCAAGTCCTTCAATGTACATCTGTGCAACAAGGTAGTGTTAGTCCGGACGGACAACATGACCGCGATGTACTACATTCAAAAGCAGGGGGGCACCCACTCGCCACAGCTGTCTCATCTGGCTCAGAGCATGTGGAAGTGGGCCATTCAGAGGAACATTTTCCTCATGGCAGGACACCTCCCGGGCAAGGACAATCAGATGGCGGATCTGCTCAGCAGATACAGCCATCAAATGCACGAGTGGGAGTTACACCCATCTGTACTCCGAACGTACTTCCAGCAGTGGGGTCATCCGGAGATAGACCTGTTTGCCACAAACGAAAACGCAAAATGCCAACACTTTGCCGCCAGGTTCCCTCACCCACAGTCGCAGGGGAATGCGATATGGATGAACTGGTCAGGCAGATTTGCGTACGCTTTTCCGCCAGCCCCTCTGATACCGCTGGTGGCAAGAAAACTAAGGCAGCACTCGATGACTCTCATCCTGGTTGCTCCAACGTGGGCGCGCCAAGCATGGTACACCACGTTTCTCAAACTCTCAGTGGTGCCGCATCAAAGGCTGCGCCTCACGCCCAGACTTTTGACGCAGAACCATGGAGACATTCAGCATCCAGATCCGCAACAGCTCAACCTGGCGATCTGGCTCCTGAAGTCCTAGAATTTGGATACCTTCACCTACCTCCAGAATGCATGGACATCATCAAGGAGGCAAGAAAGCCAACTACCAGAGCATGCTATGCTGCAAAATGGAAGCGTTTTGTCATTTACTGTACGGCCAATAACATCAACCCGCTAGATGCATCTATCCCTAACATCATTTGCTATCTGTTACATCTTTACAAGTGCAACCTAGCGGACACTTCCATTCGGATACATCTATCCGCCATAGCAGCTTATCTTCAGAACAGGCAGCATCTCTCTGTCTTCAGAGTGCCTGCCATTAAAGCTTTTCTTGAAGGCCTGAAACGAGTCATTCCCCCAAGAACACCGCCAGCTCCGGTGTGGAACCTCAATGTGGTCCTCACCAGGCTGATGGGACCACCTTTTGAGCCACTACACTCGTGTGAACTCCAGTTCCTAACGTGGAAAGTAGCTTTCCTAATAGCTATTACGTCACTAAGGCGTGTTAGTGAGCTGCAAGCGCTCACAATCCAAGAGCCATTCATTCAAATTCATCCAAATAGGGTGGTACTGCGTACTAACCCCAAATTCCTTCCGAAGGTGGTGTCACAGTTTCATCTCAACCAAACTATTGACTTACCTGCATTCTTCCAAAACCCGCAAACGGTGGCGGAAAGAATGCTTCATACTTTGGATGTCAGGAGGGCGTTGATGTACTATATTGACAGGACACAACACTTTAGGAAAACAAAACAGCTTTTTGTTGCCTTCTCTCCACAGCACAAAGGCAACCCTATTTCCAAAGCAGGAATAGCCAGGTGGATTGTTAAGTGCATCCAAATCTGTTATCAAAAGGCTAAACGTACCTTAACAATACCCCCAAAAGCGCACTCCACACGCAAATTGGGGGCATCTATGGCTTTCCTGGGGAACATTCCTTTAGAAGACATTTGCAGGGCAGCCACGTGGGTTACACCACATACCTTTACAAAACACTACTGTGTTGATGTGCATTCCAAGCAGCAAGCAGCTGTAGGACAGGCTGTTCTCAAAACACTTTTTCAAGTTTCTGCAGCTGGCACGGGCAACCGCCGCTAATGGAGGGACTGCTATATATTCTATGCAAAAGATATGAATTTAGCAGCCCACATGCCTCGAACTGAATATGCTACTTACCAGTATGCATCTGTTCTTGGCATGTAGGGCTGCTAACATTCATATCGCCCACCCTCCTCCCCGGTGCCTGTCGCAGCTGCAGACATACTCTTGCAATCAATCATTAGCATGGACATCCTTTACACTTTACACTCCATCTCTGCCACAATGGCTAAAAACAATCTGGGGATGGAGCCGATGCCCATGCGCACTGTAGTCCAGGGGAGGAGCCACCTATCTCAGGATACTTCGAAGACTCTTCCAGGACAACAATGTGCGATCATCCGGACCCAACACTAGGCGGCGATCTAATGCAAAAGATATGAATGTTAGCAGCCCTACATGCCAAGAACAGATGCATACTGGTAAGTAGCATATTCAATATCTTGGCAATCTGGCAAGGCCCACAAGAGACACTCATGGCATTCATAGCTTGGATCAACACCTGCGACCCACACTTGCGGTTCACACATTGTTATGACAGGGACAAGATGATCTTTCTGGACATTGAGATCAATAGAGAAGACGAACTCTTGATGACGAAAACCCACTTTAAGCCCACAGCCAAAAACAACCTTTTGAGGTATGAAAGTTTTCATCCTCGCCCACTCAGGGAAAACCTCCCCTATGGACAATACCTCCGACTACGCAGGAACTGTAGTAAATTGGCAGACTATAAAAACCAAGCGGAGGACCTCACCAAAAAACTTAAACAACGAGGGTACCCTGCCAAAATTGTAAACAAATGCCAGAAAAGGGCAAGAAACCAGCCCAGGGACGCCCTGCTTGAAGAAAAGACGAATGAGAATGAGACAATACCACTCACATGCGTAACCACCTACAACGCAATATCCAATCCAGTGAGCAGAAGCATAAGTAAGCACTGGTCTATACTCAATTCTGGGAACTTTCAATGGGATAAACCGCTGTTTATGTACAAAAAAGCACAGAGCCTTAAAGACAGCCTGGTAAACACCAGACCGAAGACAATAACTACCAATGCCAATGCCAGTATAACACAGATCTGGGGACTTCCCCCCGTTACAGGACACTCCAGATGTTGAGACTGTAGTGTTTGCCACCTCACCGAAAACACCAAAACCCTCAACCTGGAAGAAGGCAGAACCTGGGAACAGCGATCACATACGAACTGTAACAGCAGCAATGTGGTGTATATGATCAAATGCACGGGTGGCAAACCATACATAGGCATGACCACACGCAAGGTGAAGCAACGTATCAGTGAACACCGAAGCACGATTCGCTGCAAGAAAAACACTACAAGACTCACAGACCACTTCCTGGCGGTACATCATACACCCAATGACATGCAATGGACAGTAATAGAACAAGTACAACCAGGTCCATATGTACAGAACCGCTTGTCTGAAAAGGGACAAGATGGATCTACAGGCTTTCCACACATAAGATAGGCCTGAACGACAATATTCCTTGGGCATCTGTCTTAAAATAACTAGCAACCAGGGATACCCCGATGCTGTGGAGAAGTGTGGCTCACTGGTTAGAGGAGGCAGACCTGGAAGCAGAGGTCAGCCCGGGACCAGGGTTCAATTTCCGGCTCGGCGGGGTCTTGAGTCCTAAAATGTCCATGGACTCGACAATTCTCGCTCCGGTGCCTACTCGATTCACGGGTTCACACTCTGCGACTCTGGGCAATAGCTTGCCTAATCTCCACAACGGCCCCTCGCGGCAGGATGCCTTGCTTTCACCTTGCGGATACCCTGCCGGGGTTATCTCACTGGGGAATATCAGGACGGGTTCCCTAAGCAAGCGCTTAGAAACCGCTCGGTGATTTGCGCTATATAAATTCCTGTACATTTACATTTACATTTACCACCATGATCCCATGTAATGCAGTGCTATATCCCCATACACCCGCTTACCAGAGCAACCTAGCCAAAGAGTTGGTATGTAACGATCAGATATAACCTTGTCACCTTATCCTACCCCAGAATATTTCCCCTCCACAACCTATTCAGGTTGATCAACCCACCAAGATTGGCACAATTCCATCAGTCCGACCTCTTTGATTGCTTGATCGGCCATTAATGACACTCCCATTAATTCCGAACAGGGTAACCCCTAAGACCATCCCCGGTCCTTCTATGGCATCACAATGGGCACACCTAATTGCGCCATCAGCAGCGCATATACCCCTCTTTGACTAGACACTTGTAACCTACCAGCGCCTACTGTAGTTACCCCCTCAATGTATATATCTAGTGCCACATTGCCACGCCATACGCCTACTGTAGTGGTATTTCCCTCAGTATATATATTTATTGCATCATTCCCAAGTCCACGTAGTGAAATCACCCCCAATGTGTACATTTATCTCCACATTCCAACGTAAGCACTAGCGGCCGGACAATAATTCCAAACCTTATCCGGCTGTCACTTCGAGACCATAGCGTCATTCAATGGTCAGCAACGGGCGCGCATTCCCAAGCTTTCTGGCCTATCGTGGCTCGCGTAGCACTATGCTGAACACAGTTACCCTGGCAACGCCCACGTGACACGAACCCCGACCCATCCGGAAGCCGGCTCCTGAATTTAACACACACAGGAGCACCGGCACTCGTAGCGGGGCAGCGGGAGAGAGATGTAGGTATTTGGCCTCTTCCATCACGACAGAACTGTAAGTAGAACGGACCTGCTTTTTAGCTCCTGAGACTCACCACCTTACCGAGTCCAGAAACTACCACGTTTCGCGACTGTTTTCTGATCCGCTTTTCATAACAGCTGCCTCCATGTAATTGCAGAATACGTTTCACTGAGTGATGAGACTACTCCCGGCCCTCCGATGCAATTGATACTAGAATAGGAGTAAGCCTTTTTCTACCTTCCATCAATTTTTTGTATGTTTTTCCGTGTTACGTGTGTGTTAGTCGTTGTGTGTCCTTTGATTTTTTACGGGTTAACTATGCACATTCCTTAACGATCGTCCCGACCACTATAGTTGGGATGCGAGCGTTGGATATCACGCCTCTATAATTACTACGAGTAAGCGAGATTGGAATAAAAATAGTGTATGCCACTGAGCACGCACCTTTTGATAAGTATGCGTCAGTTGGCGAATTAGCATGCCCACAGTGGGCCTCTGATCAGCACGACAATATCACGCAGATATCAACAAAATTTCCTAATGAGAGTGGCATGAAGCATGAAATCACAGAGACACGATATGGCACGACGTAACAGGCATGTAATATTGATCACGTCTGATGGATGTTCGTTTCTCTTTCTTCCCCACAGGTCTTTTGATTTTTATTACACATGCTCGCCGACTGTTGCTAGAGCTTTTCACCATTAGCGAATTTTGCTAATAAGTTCACGAGGAATTAGGATTGGGTGTGCCTTTTAGGGAGCACATACCGTCCACTTCCTTGTTTTTGGTCCTGACGAAAACCTGGCACATTCCATCGTAGGTTGAAACATGTAGACCAGTACACATATTGAGATACTTTTGGCCGTAACTACCCTCTTAGTATCTCGTCACCCTCCATTTTAATATTGTCCAGTTTCTTAAAAATAAAATTTATCTTCCTATTAAGTTAAACCAGGACAATTTTTAACACTTTTTTTTGCACTTACACTCACAACCTGCTCCACTGTATTTCAGGTGTTGTAGCACACCCTGGTGACACTAGGCCACCAGGGTGGACCCCGATGATGAAGCATGTCACCACTAGGCTGGTGTGTGAGGGTTTTTTAACAAAAGGATAAATTCTTTCCTTTTGTCAGTTAAAACGCCCCATTAGGAAATATTCTATTTCTCCATGGTGGTACTCCTCTCTTTGTTTATCTAGCACCTCCTCCATTACCTTATGTATATCTCGTCAATACTGGTGTATCTGGTCGCATTTCCAAATTATGTGGTTAAAGGAACCAGTGTGCCCACAACCGCGCCTGCAATCGCCCCCGTCACTCCTCTCCATATGGACTACTTGTGGCCCAGTGACATATGTTCAGTGGAGTATCTTGAGCTGGACCAATAGCAGACGTGCCGGGATGGTGACCTCCCTGGGTGAGGCAGCCGCCTCCCGCCACTCCTAGTCTTCAAATTCTAAACCATCTCTCTTCCAACACTCTCGTAGGTGCCCTAGAGGATGGGGGGTATTGTTAATCAATTTCTTGTATGTGAGGGAGATCGCTTTCTGGGGAGGTAGCCGTCCAGCAAACGATCCTCCAATGGCGATGATTCTGGGGAGGTTGTGCCTTTCTGTAGGGATGTGATGATGGCGTGTCTAATCTGTGTATATCAGAATAATTCTGTGGCGGAGAGTTCATACTGTTGTTGAAGCGTGGCAAAGGGAACCACAGCGCTCTTAATCCAGAGATCACCCAGGCGGAATATGCCGATCAAGTCCTTCGTGGACCAGAGGCTATCCAAAAGTTCAGAGTCCCACAGAGGCGTAGCCTGTGTGAGCTTCCGGTCCCAACCTAGGCTCTTATTGACGGAGTGCCAAATAGCAACAGAGTTTGGTAGGGCCAGTGAGGGAGAGTCCCCGGGGGTTGGAATACAAGGCTCTAATAAAATTCCTCCCATGCAGTAGCCACCTGTCCATGGTAAAAGCCGTGTCATCTGGTTGGCGATACGTACATTGATTAATAACCGCTAGGTGGGAAGCCCAATAATATCTACGAATGTCGGGGAGACTAATGCCTCCGTCGTACCAGTTAAGGACCAATGTGTTAAGCGCTATCATGGGCCTCCTTTCCCACAACAGTTCTCTTTCCAACCCAGAAATATTGTGCTGGGACTGGATCCGTATAATTTTGTATGGCAGTGCCATCATTTTAAATAGGGCCGCTCTGCCCAACAGTGAGAGCGGCAAGGCTTTCCAACAGGACACAGCCCTCCTAAGGCGCTGCAGGGGCAGGACCAGCTCCAGTTGATCGAATAGCCTAAGTATTTGCCAAATATTGTGAAGATATCCAGCACACATATTAAAGATTTTTTTGGGGAGGTTAAATAGAGGAGAACGTCATCCGCATAGAGCGAGATTCGGTCCTCCCAGCCAGCCGACCACCGCAGTTCACGAATCATCAGATTTGCGCGGATCCAGGCCGCCAACGGCTCCAAGGCGAGGGCAAAGAGCAGGGGGGACACAGGGCATCCCTGTCTGGTCACACGATGCAGCTGAAAAGGGTGTGATCACTTATTATTAACTATCACCTGAGTCATAGGTGCCGAGTAAAGAAGCCTAATCCATGACATGAAGACCGGTCCAAACCCCAGTTTGGCAAGGACTGCTAGCAGGTATGACCACTCCATGGTATCAAAGGCCATGGAGGTGTCTTGCGACACTTTCTCCACAGGCTCGTCGACCGTGTCTACTCTCCCCAACACTCCGTGGACCCTGCGCAAATTGAGGGCCGTGTTGTGGTGGGGCATGAAGCCTGACTGATCCGGTTGAACCAATGTTGGTTCGAGGCATGTGGGCTGCTGAATTCATATCTATTGCATTAGATCGCCGCCTAGTGTTGGGTCCGGATGATTGCACATTGTTGTCCTGGAGAAGTCTTCGAACTATCACGGGATAGGTGGCTCCTCCCCTGGACTACAGTGCGCATGGGCATCCTCTCCATCCTCAGATTGTTTTTTTCCGCCATTGGGCTCGGATGTTAACATCTTAGCTCAAGTTAGGAAACTTTTTCTCAAAGCCAAAAGGCTTTCGCGACCGTCGGTATCGTTTCGATCGGTATCGATAACATTTATCTACAGAACATAGACTATCGGACGGCTTCATTCACCTCTCGCATCGAGTTTCATCGACGATGGCGAGTCGAGGCCTTTTCAAAAGGTGTCCGCTTTGTAATGCAAAATATGCACACAACGACGTGCACCCTGTGTGCAACAAATTCTTGTCACCGGACCACAATGAAGACCAATGTATGGCCTGTGCCCGGTTCAGATCAAAGAAGACTCTTCGGACCCGACGCGCGGCTCGATTGCAATCGAACAGGCCTGCGCCAGAACCAGAAAATATCTTCAGGACCGGAGACGAAGAAGTCGTCGAGCTACCGGACCGAGATGAATCATCGGAGCAGGGATCTGTGCATGGATCCGACTATGAAGCCGATGAAGAGGAGTATCTGGAAGACGAGGAGACTTATGAAGTCGTCGACGAGGTAGGAGACGTCGATGTTCAGGCCCTTGGGGCCGAGGAAGATAGCTCAGAGGAGCTAGGCCCAACCGTCGATACGGGGGCCGATGGACATAATATCAATACGGCTCAGGTCGAGGGATCGCCTCAAGGCCTTACCCAAGATCTACCTTCGAGTTCAACAGCCCCGCAACAAGGCCCGGCTTCGAACATTATCATTGAGCCATCGGTTTCCAAACCAACCTTGGTTGATCTCAGCAAAACGAAACCGAAGCCAGCACAGTCGAAATCGAAAGTGCAACTGACTCTAGTCGGCGCCAAGGCCTCCAAACCCTCGGGCCGACGAAACAAATGAGGGACTTCGATGCGGGGAGCTTCCAGAAGGCCCTCGACTCGAGTAGCGGGGCGCCAAGGGCCGCGGTGAAGATCTTCGAGTCGAAGACGTCGGCACCGAAGGGAGCCGCTACGCAGCTCGAATCGAGACAGAGCACCACTCCTCGATCAAAGACGGGACCGGAGACGAACGTCGGTTCAAAGTCAGATGCAGCTGCGGCACATGCGGAGCATAAGGCCCAAGACATGGCCCTACACGTCGGGGAGTCGATTCAAAGAATCAGAGACAAGGCTTTGTCGGCGGGACAGAAGAAAGTCACAACTGCAAAGTTGGTCACCGCGCTTGCTACGTCGGCGCCAATAAAATACGGTTTGCCACCGCCTGTGAGGCCGAAGATGTTCGAGCCAAAACTGAGCGTTGACCCCGTAAAAAGACCCGCATTGGCCCACAGGCCTGCATACGAGACAGAGGAACGATAACCGAGGAATTTCATCGACTCGGAAACGGGGAGACTGTCTATCTACAAAAGGAAAATAGTTCCAGAAAAACCCATGGAGTCTTTCAGGATTCCTCTTAAGAAAAAGAGGGGATCACCTGCGTCACCCGTGATCGTCGAACACTTGCAGACATATGAGCACGAGCCTCAATCCTTTTCCCCTACATACTCTGATGCATGGGCATGTGACGATAATAATGATGCTGATGACGATGTGATGGACACTGGTCGTGATGATCAGAACCACCCATGGGCAGACTCTGCTGACCCAGGCAACACGCAAAATGACCCTGATACTACGGTCTACAATGTCAAAACATCACCAACTGAAGACACTACAGCTTTCAACGCTCTGATTGAAAGAGCTGCGTTAAATCAGGACGTTGATCTTCATAGTGATACTGTGGAAGTGGACTTCCTTGTGGACACGTTCTCAACACCCGAAAGAAGTGTAAAGACACAATTCCAATGCTCATGGACGTTCTTAAACACGCCAAGGACATTTTCAAAGAAAATACTAGAGCAAGTAGGTAGTTAACCCTAGGATAGAAAAAAAGTATAGGCCGGCGCCTGTGGATCCTACCTATATTAAAGGTCAATTGCCTTTGGACTCTATGGTGGTAGCAAATGCAAGGAAGAGGGCAAACTCGCAGACAATGGGAGATGCGCCTCCACCTGATAAAGAGTCAAAGATACTGGACACATCTGGCAAAAGAGTGGCAGCACAAGCTGCAAACATCTGGCGTATTGCTAATACTCAGGCGCTTCTGGCCAGATATGATAGGTCACAATACGATACTCTGGAGACATTATTACAGCACCTCCCAGAGCAATTCAAGGAAGGAGCAGAGCTATTGGTTCAGGAGGGGAAGCTGATCTCCAACGCTGCCATTAAGTGTGCACTAGACACAGCTGACACTGCAGCTAGGGCTATAAACACTACCGTCATGCTAAGGCGACATGCTTGGGTGAGGATATCTGGTTTCAAACCAGAAATACAGACCACCATTCTTAATCAGCCAGTTAACACTGACTTCTTGTTTGGCCCTGAAGTTGATGCCACCCTAGAAAAGGTTAAAAAGGACACAGAAACTGCAAAATCCATGGGAGCTCTGCAGTCGCAGCAGTTTCGGGGTGGTTCCTTTCGGCGCTCCAATAACAGAGGACCCTCAAGGGGCCAAAACACCCAACAAACGCAGTATAACAAGGGAGGTACACAATCCACCTACAATAAAAATCCCAGGGGTGGATATAAAGGAAATAACATCAAGGGCAGAGGAAACAACAACTCCAGATCCTCTGCCAATACCAAACGTGACGCCTTGTCACTGCCCCCGACTATCTAACACCTGTCGGGGGAGACTACAACGGTTCCTGTCTGTATGGAAATCCATCACCACAGACAGGTGGGTACGAGATATTGTACAGTACGGGTATTGTCTAGAGCAGTGTTACCCAAACTGTGGTCCGCGGACCCCCAGGATACATTCCCAGGGGGTCCTCAGGCAGCAGTTTTAAAAGCACTCCTAAGTTCCTTGTACTTAGCAGTTTTCGAACAATAAGTGTCAAGATAACACCAGTGATTAATGTTCCTGCTGGAGAAAGATGAGTCTTGGGCAGCTTTGACTTATCTAATGTAGCAGAGAGGGTTAATATGCCTCTTGCATTTTAAAAAACTGTGTTTTATCTGCATAGATCAGTGGGTTACTGCTTTTGTCACAGAGATTCTTTTATTACTTTGCAGTTTATAAGTGACAATCGTGATCTAGCACAGTGACCTATAAACTGGCATCAAAAAGAGGCTTGCAAACTGCATGGTACAAGTTAGTAACTTATGTTTTTTTCCCAGTCTTTCATCACCCCGATGCTGCTAAAAAGGTTTACTTGGGTGGAAATACATTTTTTTTGGTAAAGTCAATGCTAACCACTGTGTTATGTCCTGAATCCTGAGTTTGTGCTACTCCAGACCAAGCACTCTTTGAAAATGCCTACCAGTGTGAATGACATGCGAATCCTACAACTTGTAGTCACCCTTGCCTTATGTAACATTTACACGGATTTACATGTATGATTAATTTTCTCTATGGGGCAGATTTACAAGGAAAGTGACTCCGTGAGTGCCTCAAGCCATTTGGCTGCACCGCACTTAGTCACTTTCAAAGCACAGGGATGCAACATATTTACAACAATATGTTGCATCTCTGTGCTCTCCCTGCGCTGGTGCACAAACTGCTACCATGCGCCGGCACAGGCATCCTTGCACCATGGTGCAAGGATGCCTGCGTTGTGGGGAGATTTTTTATGTGCAGTAAAGGTTCCCTTTCTGCACATAAACAAACACCAGAGGGGATTTCATCTTTCTACGCATGCTGCAGAATGCAGCACTCATAGAAGGAGGGAAAAAACGAGGAGAAATTAATAAATTTCTTCTCGTTGCGCCTCACTATGCCTCCCCTGGAGAGGTGTAGCATTCAGACGCATTTCCAGATTTGCGATTTCTTGTAAATCTGGAAATGTGTCTGGTTTCATGGGTGTTGCCTGGGAACACTGACGGAAAAACCCATGGAACGCAACTTTCACGCAAAGTGCTGCGTGCAAAGGGGCCATATTTGCAAGAACAGGAAAAGTCACGCAGGGTGGCTTTTCCTGTCCTTGTAAATGGGCACTAAAATGCGCCGCCGGAGCGTCACTTTTTGTGATGCACTGGTTGCGCAAGGGGCTTGTAAATTTGCCCCTATAAGTGTGTATTGTAAAGTGCTCTGATATCCTATAATGGTATGAGAGATGCTATAAATGAAACAAATGAAATACATGTAACAGAGGGACTATGGAGAGATGAGCGGCCCTGTTGGAGTGTGATAATAAGGGAATCATTGAAGAACTCCAAAAAAGATTGTCATATCCTGGGGCATAATAAGGTTATCATTTACTATCTTTAAAAGCTAATACAATTCAATATATAATGATGAATGTGTTGTAGAATGCACTATTGTTTCCTACATTTTCGTGGGGGGAAGAGCCTCCCAAAGCCCCCTTTGTAGTGGTTAGGTTCACCCACTGCACTTGGGGGCTTATTTATGAGCCATTGCGTCACTTTTGTGCCGCTGATGCGTCACTTTTTGTGAAGCACCAGCAGCGTAAAAAATGTGCCATGTTGCATCGTATTAACAAAGGGACGCATCTCGGTAGATGCGTCATTTTGTAAACCCCTGCGTCACATTATACCTGCGGCAGGTATAATGTATGCAGGGTGGGTGTTCTGACGTAAGTAAGCCTCGTAGAAGTGACGCAGTGAAATCTATGAGATTTCACTGCGTCACTTCTAAGATGCAAATGCGTCAATATCTTACGCCTGCCTCCCAGCAGGCATAAGACTGACACAGGCACATTTGAAATGGGACTTGCCCACTGATGTATCTAACTCCTTGCGACATGATGCGTCATACTGTAAATATGAAGCATCATTGGTGTCGCAAGGAGGACGTAATGAAAAGTGACGCATCGCTGTTTTCACGCAGTGATGCGTCCCTTTTCATAAATGAGGTCCTTGGTGTGCAGCGTATGGGGACTGGTCTGAAAACTTTTGCCAGGACTGCTTTGGGTTTCCAGTCTGGTCCTGGCAGGAACAGGAGCCTCATCCTGCGGAAAAAAAACGACCATTTAAAAGTTAGTCACGGAGATGCAACACCAACCTTCCCAATAAAGGTGATTTTTTTTGCACATTCTTTCAATATAAAATACTAAAATCCTTTGTTTTGTGTGTACACCTGTGTTTATTTTTTTTTAATTACTGTTTTAATGTTTGAAATTTAAAACATACAGATTGCTTGGGGGTCCCCGGCTTCCAGTGGTGACTCAATGGGGGTCCTAAGGAGTCAAAAGTCTGGGAACCACTGGTCTAGAGCTTACAGCCACTCCACCCAACATTCCACCAAGACACCGTCCTATGTCCGCAGAGCACTTACTCTTATTGCAGCAAGAGGTCGTCAGTATGCTGCAAAAAGGAGCCATAGAGCTCGTGCCTCTAGCGGAGCAAGGATCAGGGGTGTACTCTCTGTACTTCTTGATTCCAAAAAAGGACGGGTCTCTCAGGCCCATACTCGACCTACGACCTCTTAACCAATACATTCTGTCAGAGCACTTTCACATGCTCACCTTACAGCAAGTCCTACCGCTTTTAAGTCAGGGAGATTTCCTCGCAACACTGGATCTCAAGGATGCGTACTTCCACATTCCCATGCACCCTTCCCACAGAAAGTATCTCAGGTTCACCATTCAGGATCAACACTACCAGTTCAAGGTCCTCCCCTTCGGAGTGACGACGGCACCCAGAGTATTCACCAAGTGTCTGGCGACAGTGGCGGCACACCTACGGAGACAGCACATACATGTCTACCCTTATCTGGACCACTGGCTTATTCAAGCAAAGTCGGCCCAGCTGTGTGCCAGCCATGTGTCCCACACCATTCGCCTCCTTCACGATCTGGGATTCACACTGAATTACCCCAAGTCACCACTCAGAGTGGTGGTGATCCCTAACAAGATGGGGAACACACAGTGTTGTTTAAATGCCCCTCACACACCAACAGGCCCCTTGGTGTCATGCTTCATCATCGGGGCCTTCGCACCCCTCTACGGGATGCGGCGTGCTACGACTTGCGAATACGCAGGAGCACTTGAAAGTGAACTATGTGAGGGGGTGTGTCTACAAAAGTGTGAGTGAGGTGAGGTGAAACAATGGTTAAAAAATACCTGGCGCGTGGGTGAAACAAATTTATTAAATCCCCGGCTGGTATTATTAAAAAAAGTGCAAGGCGTGGTTGAAAGAATACAGATTAGGGTATTACAACCACTGTGAAAAGTGTCAACATGTTTCGGAGCTCAGAGGCTCCTTCTTCAGGACAAGGATAGCACTTACCCTCCCCTTACTCACATGTAAATGTAAAAGTGTAAAAATTAATTACAACAATGTGTAATGTACCTAACAATGTTATATATGTAGGTGGGTGTCGTTGCGCCCAATTGGCGATGAAAACCTGTAAAGAAAAAGCATACATAAAGACACTGGTCTAAGATGCACAGGCCCTCGGAGAAGAAAACAACTTCTCAGAATACAACAGGGTCAATCCAAAAATAGTGGAACCCTGTAAGGAATAAAAAGGAAAAAATACACACACACAAGGACATAACACAACGCTCACAGATATGTATATGTATATATGTACAAACACAGAACACAGAATTATTCTCTACTCTGATGGAAATAGAGCACAAAATAAGTAATTCATGGCTTACTTAAAGTTCTCAAAAATAAGACCTCATGAGCCTGTGCGTGTTATTGGGGGATCCTTCCTTTCTGTTCAGAAAATGACCTATAAAAACATTAATATATGGGATTCAATTTGTTGTAGGTACCAATGCACCAAAGCGCCAAAATCAAGCTCCTTTTTCTGACCCAAAACTCACGGTTACTGCATGGCTAGTCGCCTGCCTTCCCTCAACGCGGCTCCGATGAAGTGAGCGTGCATCGCGTCAGTACCCTGTTTTGTACTCTGCCATTAGGTCATTACCGATGGTAAATTGAATAATGAGGCCCGGGAGAAGCCCAAATACGGACTTAGTAATCCGAGGAAGTCCGGTGCTGCGCGATCGGCCACCGCTATACCCTGCGCATGCGCCTCCCCAGCCGGACTAGTGTTAACTGCGCATGCGCGGAAAGATGAAGTCACCGCGCATGCGCAAAGGAGCGGCACTGCCGCTAAGGTCAGAACGCCTGCAAAAGAAACTTGGAAGTATAGCGAGCATGCGCGCTGCGGTGAAATGTCTCAAAAAACGAGCTTTCATTCCAATGACAGGAAGAGACAGAAAAAAGGCAGGGCTACGTGGAGATAATCCAGACAGTAGTAAGCCATACATTCTGGAAGGGGCAATGGGTTCTATGTTGGAAAAGGAGACTAACAAAAATGGAGTGTGTCTTCAAAAACCCATAATAAGTTATAAATAGCCCCATCAGCTATATATTGTTCTTAATTCACAGGGGTACTAGCAAAGGGAAAAGGAGGGTGAGATTATCTTTATAGTGATAATATGATTTAATACACCCCAACAAAGGGATTCTCAGAGGTCATTTCGACAAAGTTTTGAGTGAAAGGGCCCAATGCAGTTCATCTCAAGAGGTTCCAAGGAATGGAATCATTAAGCCCAGTGATATCAGTGCCAAGACGGAACACCCATCTTTGTTCTTTTTCCAGGAGGCCCACATCTGAGGGCAGTTGTTCTATTACCGTCCACTGTAATTCATTGACACAGTGTTGGTGTTCGATGAAGTGGGCAGACATTTTTGTTGTAAGTTTTTTGCACCTGATGTTACTTTTGTGCTCATTGAGTCTCACTTTCACTTGTCTCGTAGTCATTCCCACATACTCTTTTCCACAGGGACACGTGATCAAGTACACAACATTCTTACTGTTGCAATTCGTAAAAACACGTTGGTCCCACTTTGTCCCGTTTGAAAAAGTCAAGGACAGGCTTTTTTTGGTGAGATGGCAATTGTTACAGTTGCCACATGGATGGTGGCCGTGAATGCCCTGCAGTCTTGGCTGGTCACTTTTTTTAGGCAATGGTCTTGTGTGGACAAGCATGTCTCTTAAGTTCTTACCCCTTCTGTGTGCAAACAGAGGTTTTTCTAATGACAGACTTCCGCTCGTCAGTGTGCGCCAATGTTTGTTGACCAGTTTCGTCACCTGGTTTGTAACTGGGCTGTATGTTGTGACACATACTGTTCTTTCCCCTTTATTGTCACTCCTTGGATTGTCCTCCAGGAGGGCCTCACGGTTGTTATTTCTAGCCCTTTTCATCGCTTTTTGGATCACAGTTTCTGGATACTGTCTCTGTCTCAGTTTTGTACTGAGGTCTTTCGCCTGAGTTTTGTATTTGTTGATGTCACTACAATTCCGACGTAAACGGAGGAACTGTCCGTAGGGTAGATTCTCCCTCAGATGACGCGGATGAAAGCTGTCAAATCTGAGGAGACAGTTCCTGGCCGTCGGTTTGAAATGGGTCTCTGTTTTTAGGATGCCCGCTTGATGATAGATGTTTAAGTCCAAGAACACCATGCTCTTATTTGACACCTGGTGTGTGAATCTAAGAAATGCATTCTGGGTGTTCAACCAGTGAATGAATTCAGACACCGTGGTCTCATCTCCTTCCCAGATGACAAAAATGTCATCTATATACCTTCGCCAGGTATGAATCCTTGCCCTGTGTGGATTGTCTGGATGGAGAATCTTTGTAGATTCCAGATGATGGACATATAAACCCGCTAGACTTGGGGCAAAGGTGCTACCCATACTCGTCCCATGTTTCTGCCAGTAAAGGGTGCCTTCGTACTCAAAGAAATTTTTGGTAAGGGCCAGTGAAATGCATTCCAATACTACACTCCGGGGGGTGTGGTATTCCCAATTGGTAGAGTGCAGTACTTCCTCCATAATTTGTAGGGTCTCATCGTGTGGGAGGCTTGTATAAAGGCTCTCCACGTCCAGACTGAGGAGCATTTGAGAAGTGGAATCAAAAGTTTGGTTTTGTAGCAGTTGGAGTACCGCTTTAGTATCTCTCAGATATGTGTCAGTGGCTTGTACAATAGGTCTCAGAAAGGCATCGGCAAACTTGGACAGAGGTTCCAAGATTGATGATATGCCGGATACGATGGGCCGTCCTGGAGGGTTGTCTAAGTTTTTATGTACCTTAGGAATGGTGTAAAAATAAGGGATACGTGGATTATTCTGAATCAAAAACTCAGACTCTTTTTTGGTTATCCAGTCATGTGCAAGAGCCTCTTCGACCATACCAACTATTCGCACTCGTAGTGATTCAGTGGGGTCTTCAGTTAAGATCTGATAGTTCCTATTATCAGAGAGCAGTCTCCTGCATTCTTTGTCATAGGCCTGGGTGGTTTGGACAACCACTGCCCCACCCTTATCAGCGGGTTTTATAGTAAGATTCTTATTCAACCTCAATTCCTTGATTGCCTCATTTTCCATTCGGGTCATGTTCTGAAAAATCTTTTGCTTAGTTTCCAAACATTTCAGTTCTTGCATTATGGCTTTTTCGAAGGCCAATACCTCAACCGGGAGTTGGTGATCCATCGGTGTAAAGGTTGACCTAGGTTTCAAACCTGTATCTGAGGTCTCTGTAGATGGTTCTTTGTCTTTGAAAAAGGCCAGTTCGTTCCCCCACAAATGGGACAAATGTATCCTCAATGGGTCCCAGATCAAGCCAATGCACCCCAGAATGCACAGCCTTTTTTATCCTGGGGCCAGGGATCCCGCAGGGGGAGGAACAAGAAGGGCAACAACGTCAACTGGCATCCCACAGAGGAGGCAGACCCACGGGTGTTGACGAGGAGCATGACGGCGAATCAAGCTTCTACGAGCAGCAGGGGGACCTAGTTATTAACATAACCCCATGGCCCCTTACTGAATTGCAAAACAAGGTGCTCAACAAAGGTCTGGGGTATGTCCCCACCAATAAACCAGACCTTTTTCTACTGCACAAGGAAATGCAGGACTTCATCAGAACAGTTAAGTTGAGGGCCTTTTTCAAAGACAAAGAACCATCTACAGAGACCTCAGATACAGGTTTGAAACCTAGGTCAACCTTTACACCGATGGATCACCAACTCCCGGTTGAGGTATTGGCCTTCGAAAAAGCCATAATGCAAGAACTGAAATGTTTGGAAACTAAGCAAAAGATTTTTCAGAACATGACCCCAATGGAAAATGAGGCAATCAAGGAATTGAGGTTGAATAAGAATCTTACTATAAAACCCGCTGATAAGGGTGGGGCAGTGGTTGTCCAAACCACCCAGGCCTATGACAAAGAATGCAGGAGACTGCTCTCTGATAATAGGAACTATCAGACCTTAACTGAAGACCCCACTGAATCACTACGAGTGCGAATAGGTGGTATGGTCGAAGAGGCTCTTGCACATGACTGGATAACCAAAAAAGAGTGAGTTTTTGATTCAGAATAATCCACGTATCCCTTATTTTTACACCATTCCTAAGGTACATAAAAACTTAGACAACCCTCCAGGACGGCCCATCGTATCCGGCATATCATCAATCTTGGAACCTCTGTCCAAGTTTGCCGATGCCTTTCTGAGACCTATTGTACAAGCCACTGACACATATCTGAGAGATACTAAAGCGGTACTCCAACTGCTACAAAACCAAACTTTTGATTCCACCTCTCAAATGCTCCTCAGTCTGGACGTGGAGAGCCTTTATACAAGCCTCCCACACGATGAGACCCTACAAATTATGGAGGAAGTACTGCACTCTACCAATTGGGAATACCACACCCCCCGGAGTGTAGTATTGGAATGCATTTCACTGGCCCTTACCAAAAATTTCTTTGAGTACGAAGGCACCCTTTACTGGCAGAAACATGGGACGAGTATGGGTAGCACCTTTGCCCCAAGTCTAGCGGGTTTATATGTCCATCATCTGGAATCTACAAAGATTCTCCATCCAGACAATCCACACAGGGCAAGGATTCATACCTGGCGAAGGTATATAGATGACATTTTTGTCATCTGGGAAGGAGATGAGACAACGGTGTCTGAATTAATTCACTGGTTGAACACCCAGAATGCATTTCTTAGATTCACACACCAGGTGTCAAATAAGAGCATGGTGTTCTTGGACTTAAACATCTATCATCAAGCGGGCATCCTAAAAACAGAGACCAATTTCAAACCGACGGCCAGGAACTGTCTCCTCAGATTTGACAGCTTTCATCCGCGTCATCTGAGGGAGAATCTACCCTACGGACAGTTCCTCCGTTTACGTCGGAATTGTAGTGACATCAACAAATACAAAACTCAGGCGAAAGACCTCAGTACAAAACTGAGACAGAGACAGTATCCAGAAACTGTGATCCAAAAAGCGATGGAAAGGGCTAGAAATAACAACCGTGAGGCCCTCCTGGAGGACAATCCAAGGAGTGACAATAAAGGGGAAAGAACAGTATGTGTCACAACATACAGCCCAGTTACAAACCAGGTGACGAAACTGGTCAACAAACATTGGCGCACACTGACGAGCGGAAGTCTGTCATTGGAAAAACCTCTGTTTGCACACAGAAGGGGTAAGAACTTAAGAGACATGCTTGTCCACACAAGACCATTGCCTAAAAAAAGTGACCAGCCAAGACTGCAGGGCATTCACGGCCACCATCCATGTGGCAACTGTAACAATTGCCATCTCACCAAAAAAAGCCTGTCCTTGACTTTTTCAAACGGGACAAAGTGGGACCAACGTGTTTTTACGAATTGCAACAGTAAGAATGTTGTGTACTTGATCACGTGTCCCTGTGGAAAAGAGTATGTGGGAATGACTACGAGACAAGTGAAAGTGAGACTCAATGAGCACAAAAGTAACATCAGGTGCAAAAAACTTACAACAAAAATGTCTGCCCACTTCATCGAACACCAACACTGTGTCAATGAATTACAGTGGACGGTAATAGAACTGCCCTCAGATGTGGGCCTCCTGGAAAAAGAACAAAGATGGGTGTTCCGTCTTGGCACTGATATCACTGGGCTTAATGATTCCATTCCTTGGAACCTCTTGAGATGAACTGCATTGGGCCCTTTCACTCAAAACTTTGTCGAAATGACCTCTGAGAATCCCTTTGTTGGGGTGTATTAAATCATATTATCACTATAAAGATAATCTCACCCTCCTTTTCCCTTTGCTAGTACCCCTGTGAATTAAGAACAATATATAGCTGATGGGGCTATTTATAACTTATTCTGGGTTTTTGAAGACACACTCCATTTTTGTTAGTCTCCTTTTCCAACATAGAACCCATTGCCCCTTCCAGAATGTATGGCTTACTACTGTCTGGATTATCTCCACGTAGCCCTGCCTTTTTTCTGTCTCTTCCTGTCATATTGGAATGAAAGCTCGTTTTTTGAGACATTTCACCGCAGCGCGCATGCTCGCTATACTTCCAAGTTTCTTTTGCAGGCGTTCTGACCTTAGCGGCAGTGCCGCTCCTTTGCGCATGCGCGGTGACTTCATCTTTCCGCGCATGCGCAGTTAACACTAGTCCTGCTGGGGAGGCGCATGCGCAGGGTATAGCGGTGGCCGATCGCGCAGCACCGGACTTCCTCGGATTACTAAGTCCGTATTTAGGCTTCTACCGGGCCTCATTATTCAATTTACCATCGGTAATGACCTAATGGCAGAGTACAAAAGAGGGTACTGACGCGATGCACGCTCACTTCATCGGAGCCGCGTTGAGGGAAGGCAGGCGACTAGCCATGCAGTAACCGTGAGTTTTGGGTCAGAAAAAGGAGCTTGATTTTGGCGCTTTGGTGCATTGGTACCTACAACAAATTGAATCCCATATATTAATGTTTTTATAGGTCATTTTCTGAACAGAAAGGAAGGATCCCCCAATAACACGCACAGGCTCATGAGGTCTTATTTTTGAGAACTTTAAGTAAGCCATGAATTACTTATTTTGTGCTCTATTTCCATCAGAGTAGAGAATAATTCTGTGTTCTGTGTTTGTACATATATACATATACATATCTGTGAGCGTTGTGTTATGTCCTTGTGTGTGTGTATTTTTTCCTTTTTATTCCTTACAGGGTTCCACTATTTTTGGATTGACCCTGTTGTATTCTGAGAAGTTGTTTTCTTCTCCGAGGGCCTGTGCATCTTAGACCAGTGTGTTTATGTATGCTTTTTCTTTACAGGTTTTCATCGCCAATTGGGCGCAACGACACCCACCTACATATATAACATTGTTAGGTACATTACACATTGTTGTAATTAATTTTTACACTTTTACATTTACATGTGAGTAAGGGGAGGGTAAGTGCTATCCTTGTCCTGAAGAAGGAGCCTCTGAGCTCCGAAACATGTTGACACTTTTCACAGTGGTTGTAATACCCTAATCTGTATTCTTTCAACCACGCCTTGCACTTTTTTTAATAATACCAGCCGGGGATTTAATAAATTTGTTTCACCCACGCGCCAGGTATTTTTTAACCATTGTTTCACCTCACCTCACTCACACTTTTGTAGACACACCCCCTCACATAGTTCACTTTCAAGTGCTCCTGCGTATTCGCAAGTCGTAGCACGCCGCATCCCGTAGAGGGGTGCGAAGGCCCCGATGATGAAGCATGACACCAAGGGGCCTGTTGGTGTGTGAGGGGCATTTAAACAACACTGTGTGTTCCCCATCTTGTTAGGGATCACCACCACTCTGAGTGGATTCTACTTTGTTTATTCATATAACTAGGGAGGCCGAATCCACTGACTCTCTCTCTCCCCCCTCTTGTTAAATTCTTACCCCAAGTCACATCTTCAACCCGCCCGCGTACGGCAGTACCTGGGCGCAACGATAGACACTCTAGCAGCCAAAGCTCAGCCAAATTCAGTGCGGATACACAGCATGCAATTGCTGCTACAAAAATTCAGACCTCAACACTCACTTCAGGCTAGAGTGTTCATGCAGTTGATAGGCATGATGGCCTCCTGCATCTTCATAGTTCCGCATGCGAGACTACATATGCGCCCGCTTCAGGAGTGCTTGGCACGTCAGTGGAACCAGGCTCGAGGGCAGTTAAAAGACCTAGTGTTGGTGAGCGGTCGGGCATACAACTCTCTGCATTGGTGGAATCCACACAACCTTTTCAAGGGCCGACCGTTCCAAGAGCCTGTACCACAGGTAATACTGATAACGGACGCATCTCTCCAGGGATGGGGAGCTCATGTACTCCATTACACAGTGCAGGGACTATGGACAACACAGCAGAAGAAGATGCACATCAACCTTCTAGAGCTGATGGCAATCTTCATGGCACTGAAAGCCTTCAAAGTACATCTGTGCAACAAAGTCGTGTTGATCCGGACGGACAACATGACTGCCATGTACTACATACAGAAGCAGGGAGGAACACACTCTCCACAGTTGTCTCACCTGGCTCAGAGCATGTGGAAGTGGGCCATTCAGAGGAACATGTTCCTCATGGCGGAACACCTCCCAGGCAAGGACAACCAAATGGCGGACCTGCTCAGCAGGCACAGCCACCAGATGCACGAGTGGGAGATACATCCATCAGTACTCCAGCCGTACTTCCATCAGTGGGGTCATCCAGAGATAGACCTATTCGCCACAAGGGAAAACGCAAAATGCCGAAGCTTCGCCGCCAGGTTCCCACATCCGCAGTCGCAGGGCAATGCCATATGGATGAACTGGTCAGGCAAGTTTGCGTACGCTTTTCCCCCAGCGCCATTGATTCCGCTAGTGGCACGCAAACTGAGGCAACACTCGATGACACTCATCCTGGTTGCTCCAACGTGGGCACGCCAACCATGGTACACCACGCTCGTGGAACTTTCCGTGGTGCCTCATCAAAGGCTGCAAATAACACCCAGACTTTTGACGCAGAGCCATGGCGACATTCAGCACCCAGATCCGCAACAGCTCAACCTGACGATCTGGCTCCTGAGGTCCTAGAATTTGGATACCTCAACTTGCCCCCAGACTGCATGAATATCATAAAGGAGGCAAGAAGACCCACGACTAGAGCATGTTATGCGGCGAAATGGAAAAGGTTTGTCATATACTGCAACAATAATGACATTAACCCACTAGATGCATCTATTCAGAACATTATTTGTTATCTGTTGCATTTATACAGATGTAATCTGGCTTACAGTTCCATCCGCAGTAGCAGCCTATCTGCAAAACAGGCAGCACCTATCCCTATTCAGAGTACCTGCAATTAAAGCCTTTCTTGAGGGACTCAAGAGAGTGATCCCTCCGAGACTTCCACCTTCACCAGTCTGGAACCTCAACCTGGTTCTCACAAGACTCATGGGGCCACCCTTTGAACCTCTACATTCCTGTGAGATTCCATTTTTAACCTGGAAAGTGGCTTTCCTGGTAGCCATCACCTCACTCAGAAGAGTTAGTGAACTCCAGGCGCTAACCATTCAAGAGCCATTCATACAAGTTCACCCAAACAGGGTTGTTTTACGTACAAACCCCACTTTTATGCCTAAGGTGATTTCGCAGTTCCACATGAACCAAACCATAGAACTGCCGGTTTTCTACCCAAATCCAGAAAATGTTGCAGAGAGATGCCTACACAATTAGATGTGAAAAGGGCCCTCATGTATTATATAGACAGAACTAAAGATTTCAGAAAAACGAAACAACTGTTCGTCGCCTTCGCTCCACAGCTTAAAGGCAATCCCATTTCAAAATCAGGAATAGCCAGATGGATCGTTAAGTGTATACAAATTTGCTATGAAAAAGCTAAACGCACTTTAACGATTCCTCCACGTGCACACTCCACACGTAAGTTAGGAGCATCCATGGCTTTCCTAGGGAACATTCCAATAGAGGAGATATGTAGAGCAGCCACATGGTCCACTATTCATACATTTACAAAACACTACTGCGTAGATGTACACTCTAGACAGCAGGCTGCTGTAGGACAGGCTGTTCTCAAAACACTTTTTCAGACTGCACAGCTGGCACGGGTGGCCGCCGCTAATGGAGGGACTGCTATGTATTCTATGCAATAGATATGAATTCAGCAGCCCACATACCTCGAACCGAATATGCTACTTACCAGTATGCATCTGTTCTTGGCATGTAGGGCTGCTGACATTCATATCGCCCACCCTCCTCCCCGGCGCCTGTTGCAGCTGTGGCATTCAGAATTTCTATTTAGCATGGACATCACTCACTGTATTACACTCCATCTCTGCCACAATGGCGAAAAACAATCTGAGGATGGAGAGGATGCCCATGCGCACTGTAGTCCAGGGGAGGAGCCACCTATCCCGTGATACTTCGAAGACTTCTCCAGGACAACAATTTGCAATCATCCGGACCCAACACTAGGCGGCGATCTAATGCAATAGATATGAATGTCAGCAGCCCTACATGCCAAGAACAGATGCATACTGGTAAGTAGCATATTCGTTATCACCCGAGAAAGCCGTGTGGCAAGGGTTTGGCAATAATCTTGGGTTCTGCATTCAAGAGGGAGATCGGTCCGTAGGAGGTGCATTTATTTCTGGGTTTCACTTCTTTGGGGATGACGACAAGGGATGCCAGTCTCTGATCCAGAGGAAGAACACCCACACGTCTACTCTCCTCAAACATGGATCGGAGAAATGGGGCAAGGCCATCGGGACGCAGCTTATAAAGCTCGATGGGCAGGCCATTGGGTCCAAGTGCCTTCCCTGGTCATAGACTCCAAATGGCTTGGGTTATTTCATCGTTGGTTATGACGCTATCAAGGAATTATTATTATTTTTTTATATTTTATTTATAACGTTTTTATGAAGGTAGGTGCAATACAGCAATAGCATACAGTTCCATGCAATAATACAGTGCAACATAGTAAGGTACACTTTGACATAGGCATACTAGGTACCATGAGCAATTTAAAAGTAACCAAAGGTCCACACTGCAATGCTCTGGCCTAACGGGACCCCTCAGGGACGTCTCCACATTGGCGAGCAGACTCAGAGAGGGAGGGGGTCCCAGACGGCTGAAGTTCGCAGGGACAACCGGTGGATAAAAAAAAAAAAGTGAAAACGGAGGGGCTCAGCATAGACCAGCACCGGCGGCCGCCGCGGACCAGAGGCCGGCGGGGAGCGCGGGAGAGGCGATAGCAGGAACAGGGGGATTCAGTGGCAGGGGGAGTAAAGTCCCAAGTGGCCCTACAGCTTGCAGGGGAGAGAGACACGCAATCCCCGCATCGCGATTCTGAAGGCGAGGCCCTCAGCAGGGCAGCTAGGCGGCTGCCATCAAAGGTACCCAAGAGCAGCAAGAGTATCAGGGAAGAGAGAGGTAGAGGCTACGCATTGATAGTCTCCGCGGCCGCCGCGGACCCAGGGTCAGCGGGGAGCACAGGGGAGGTACTTTCGCCACGAGAGGAGCGGGACAGGAGGAAGGTGACCAGGGGGCCCCAGATATCAAGAGGTCTAGATCTAGCAGACAGCAGATCCCAGAATTCCGAGAGTAAAATCTGACAGCGGGAGGCGTCCTCCAGCCAGTTCGCCACGGTGGGGGCAGGCCTCCGGCCCCAGCACATTGCCACCCTACGCCTGGCTAAGACCAGCACCATCGCAATAAGACTGCGGGAAGCATCAGGGCATGGTTTGATGAAACCGAGAAGGCAGAGAATGGGGTCCGGATCCACTGCCAAACCGGTAATATCAGAAATAGTGGAGCAGACCTCTAGCCAGAACGCCTACACCCTCGGGCAGAGCCAGGCCAGATATGCGAAGTCCGCAGCAGGCGCGGAACATCGTGCACACGAGTCCTCAGGAGTGAGCCCTAAGCGATGAAGATACAATGGAGTGCGGTAGAACCTGTGCAGAAATTTGAAATGGACCAAACAAAGCCGGTAGTTTGGGGAAAGTTTGGTTACAGCAATGAAGCCAGTCGGCATCTGAGATATCCACGCCGAGGTCCGCACTCCACTCCATTCCATTCCACTCCATTCCATTCCACTCCACTCCGCGCGAGCTCGCGTCGTGTCGTTGAGAGAGGGGAAGATAGCAGGGCGGCTATCAAGGAATTTAGTGTCTTACTCAGAGATAGTGGGCAAACAGATATCACGAAGGAGGCCCAAAGAATACTCTTCAAGGAAGGGGGAAGTAGATTGGTAAATTTTGGCATAGTGTGCAGTAAATTCACGGACTATGTCAACGGAATCAGATCAGTGGAGGTGTTTGGTGCTTTTCTGTTAAGGCCTTCCTCACCTGACGAGCTTTCCTTGTACAAAAGAGAGCAGCAGACAGTGCAGTTGGAAGAGGAACAAGCAGAAACATTCTTCCTACTCAAAACTCTATAACCATCAAAACAGAAAATTCTATTCCTTTCCGTATTGCTCAGCGGCATTGTTCAAGGACAGGAATCTTTTAGAGAGCCAGCTTCCTCTAAGCCTGTCCCAACGATAGAAAATAAATATAAACCCTCCATCCAAGACCGTGTGTACATTAATTATAGCATACCAATATAATAGTGTTAACAGCCAGGAAAAGATAAAACACTCCCTCCTCCACTGTACCACCATAACCAGATCGAAGAGAGAATTTTTAATTGACATGGTGGACAGAAAGATGGCAAGATCTGCGGACACACACTGGAGGATCGTACATTCAAATGCTCTCTTGAAGTTGTATGGCCACAGGCTGTGGGAGAGGGAAAGGACAAAATGATGCAGCACCTACTAGATCAGTATAAGAAGAAGACCTAAGACTCATACTGGAAAGTAAAAGCTGACCGATGTTGACTGATACCAGAAGGCATACTTCGCTGATACTTTCGCTGATTCAAAAAGGAGTTTCAAGCTTCCATAATTAAAAGTTTCTTCACAGAAGAGAGCTTATTTGTGACAGTTATGGACGACTCCCTTCAACAGATGAAAGACATCACAACCAAGTCCATTGAGGCTCTGCAATTCAGAGGTACAACACCACAAGGAAACCGTACCACAGAGACATATGGTAAAATCCACCATGCCCCAGGGACCTGGAACATCATGGCAGTACCAGCAATACCCATAGCAGAAAGACCTGTACCTCTCTCCCTCTCTGTTTTGAGAGGGCAAGAGGTAAGAGTTGGGCCCCCAGAGGGTCAGCACCAACTTCAGGGGGATAGTTAGGGACATAGCACCTGACCCAAAACCTGTAGAGGGCAAACTAGTAGGGTTCCTCCTGGAGTGGAGAGCATTCATCTCAGATAAATGGATACTAAAGATAATACAATATTGGAAATTGCATGGAACCTGAACATCGTCCACCAATCATAAAACCAAAGTAAAGATCTTACAAGGGGCAGGAACTCAAACAACTAAAACAAGAAGTGAATGAAAAACAAGTCAAACAGAAAATCCACCTGGTGGGGTTCAACAAGGGGTCCATCCCATATATTTCCTGGTCCTGAAGCAGGACCAAAAGTTGACAGTCATAGACTTGAGAGTCTGGAACAGATACATAATAATTCAAAAATGTTAAATGACCACACCTCTGGAGGTAAAACCCAAACTAGATAAAGGTGACTATGTGATGACCATAGACATCAAGGGCATCTATATTCAAATATCAATGAAAAATAAGCACACAAAATATCTCCACTTTATGATCAACCACTTACATTGCCATTTCCAAGTTTTACCTTATGGAATAGTCAGCACAAAAGTATATTTTCAAAATGCCTTGCACTGGTGATTGCGCGCCTAGAAGGCAGGGGATACATGTGTACTCCTACCTAGAAGACTGGATGCTAAAGTGGGAGCTCCATGTAGAAGTGCAGGGAGTGGATAGAGAAAGTAATACACGCCCTGCTGTTATGTTTCATATAGGTACTCTAATATAGGTCCAGGGAACATCATAACCTTTCCCTACATCATCCCCCCCTACATTTCACATGAATGAGCCTTATAAGGACATAACTCCTAATAAGGACAGAACGCCTTATACGGACAGAACACCTTATAAGGATTGACTTATTTTATGGACTAAAGTTCCATGCAGAGGGAGGGTTTTTCCCAATCAATAATGCGAAGACGTCATCCTTAGCACATATAAATAATTTATGAGGACACTACCCAGGGGGTATACTTCACCGCTCCTATCTACACACAAGGTTTGATTCCAAATGTCATCCTCATACTAAACAATGGCTAATACACGCACAAGCACTGTATAAATACAGCACCTCTTGCTATCAGTAGTTGGAGGGAACCGAGACTTCAAGGCTGACACACTGACCAGAGACGTTGAGGCTCCTGCAGGCAGTCGCTCCAGCTGACAGTTATCTAAACATCACTTGCGGGGTGTCCAACTCGAGACCAGGACGAGGTCCCATGCTCATTATTCAGGTAATGGGGTTCGACTATGTCCTAGCGGGATTCTTGGCTCCTAGGCTTATTAGCTCTTTTGCACCTACTCACAAGCTAGGTACACTTGGGTACATCTAGACAGGCATCGTAGGAGTATGTGCTTTATTTTTTAAATGCATTTTATATTTATGTATATGTTCATGACTATTGCAGAATGGTAGAACTTTACTATTCCTTTTTATTCACTGTACTGCTGATCTTATATCTCTGCTACTGTGTAACAGTTGTAGCAGCGCATATATTTTACACTAGAAGAACTGTGCAATAAATTCTTATTGTAAACACACTCAACTGTTTTTTCCGTGTATCTCTCTGAGACCTAATTAGCAAGCACGAGTGACTGTGTGAAAAGTAGCATATTCTTTCCACAAGTCTGAGGAATCAGGGTTTGTTGTGTTCAGAGGCTGGCAAAAACTAATCTCTCTGATTAAAGGAGATTCTAGTGACACTGTGAGCTAGCTAATACAAACAAAGGCTAACAGACGCGGTGGGGGTGCACAGAGTCAGTCTACCACCAGACCCACAGTGTATGTTGTCCAAAAGCGCAGGTCCTGCATAAGGGTACCATAGGAACTACACTACATGGCGCCACCAACGTTTCGTTAGGTATTTATTTCACAGTAGAATCTGAGTAGCTCAGTCATGCTTATTCTCAGAGACCTCTACTCACAAAAAGATGATGGAGTAGGTGGGCACAAAACTCCACCCTAGCTGAGTAGGCGAAAGATCCTATTTATTAGCTGTTATTTAATCAAGCTTGAAGGACATTTTTCCCAAAATTTTGCAAAACACCTAATCTTAATTTCCTTGGACAGTTATTCAGGGTCTTAAAGACAATGACAACCGAAATAGGAGATTTAGACCAGGCACTTAATCACTCAATACCATTGCACCAAATGTAAGACACACATTGACAGTTAAACTCGTCAAACATGGGTTACTTCCCAGCGGAGGTGTAGTAATATTTGTGATAGAGGCACACAAAGAATTCCAAACAGAGGTGTTCTATTCATGGGTTACATTCCCAGCAGCAAATGCTGTAACAAAAACTTTAACTTATTACAGACATGAAGAAGTCCCAGTGGTCTACAATCCGTTTGAGGAGATTGAAATTTCGCTTACCTACCAGGAACATATTTTCTGGTTTAATGGCGCACTACCACACTCAAGAAAAAGAACAAGACCAGGAGCAACATGGCCGATATTAGCGACACAAGGCCAAATGATGAATTGCTTGTTCAACACAGAGTTGATAAAACTTTACAGAAACATGACACAATTCGTCATGATGACTCTAGCAGTCCAACCTACAGTAATTACACCAAATGCAGCTCCTACAAAGTACACTCTGTGTATGCAGAATTAGGCAGGGATAGTTTGGGGGGAAAGCTGTAAAACCTCAACTAATGGGCAGTCCCGAAAAGGACACTTCTAAGCTGTCACCGACTTCTTCTAAAAAGAAGTGGGATAATAAAAAACAAAATTTAAAGACAAAAGATCTCAGTCCCGGGGTAGGTGTCCTCCACAGGAGCCCTCTGAAAAGAAGTACAACCTTAGGAATAGGGATAACATTAGTAAACCTAACCGGTATCTGGATACTGATACACGTTCCTTTCAGGGCTCGAAGAAAAGCTCTGAAAGAGAAGGACGGTCAGAACACAGAGAGGAGCGCACACAGTCCAGAGACAAGCAGCACGCTCAAGACTTTAATTCTAAAAAAGAAGATAAGCAAAACTCAAAACCTCAATTTAAGAAAAAGAAAGTTGCTGGTCTGAAAATCAGACATGCCCAGAATTCTGAGGACACAACTTCTGAACGAGGAATGGGCTCTGACGATGCTAGACATTGCGGCAGAAGTCACAATAGCTCGCCAGAAGCTGAAGGAATTTCTAGTGACAGCGGACTTGAATGATTACATCACGGTAGAAACACCAGACAAAAGGATGAGCGTCCCACATAAGTTACACCAAATAATACTCCGGATGGAGGGGGACAAGCCCAGGAAAGTAAAAGGTCTTTTCTGGAAGAACTTATCATCTGATCATGACATCCTGTTAGCAGAACAAGATTGGCCGTCAGCATTCATAATGGAGTGCCCTAGGGGAGAAAGTAAAAATGTTCCTGTATTTTCCGATCATGTTCTCGTTCACCTCAAACATACATATGCACGGGAGTGGGCAGTAGCCCAAGCTCCAGCATTGTATAAAAATCACGCTGGGTGGGATGAGGATTCAACCTACCACGTGATCTTGTTAAAAGTTTCACCTAGTGCTCATAGACAATACCCAATAAAGAAAGAAGCTAAAAAACAGGTCAGGGAGATCTTAGATCAACTTAAATACCAGGGGGTAATTGAAAAATACACCTCTCCAAGGAACAATCCTTTGTTTCCCGTCTCTAAACCCGACAATACATATTGTCTAGTTTTAGATTAGACATTTAAACTCATGCACAAAGACATTTGCTGTCCAAAATGCACATAGTGCTGCATTAATGAATAACATTGTGCGCCAAAAATACAAAACACTTGATACCTCAAATGGATTTTTCTGCCAAAATATAGCGCCTGAAAGCAGGTATCTGACCGCATTCAGTGCGTTAGGGTCCCAGGGACAATTGTGTCTACTATCCCAAGGGTATACCGTATAAGAATAGCCCCGGGGTATTTTTAGCAAGAGTAACAGTGTTACTTCAAAAATTTTATGAAGAAGCTTTGTCCTATGTGGATGATATTTATCTGACGGACGACGACTTAGAGAGGCACTTGACCAGGGTAAGCACCATTATTATGGGATTTGCCACTGAGGGCTACAAATTTAACTTTAAAAAAATCAAAAATAGGGGGCGTGGCCAAGGACGTCAAGATGGCGGTCGCACTTTAAGTGTGCTCCGGACCCCCATCCGTCAAACGTCCTATACCCGTCGCTAATAGCCACCACCAGCAACCTCTGCTGACACCCCTGCACTCACCTGCCTCTGCTGTGCCCTCCGACGTTATTTGGGTCCCTGACTGGGCCCGGAGACCGCCGCTGCTGCCCTTGACTCCACGGGCCGCGCGCCCGTCAATATGGCGGCCCCCAGGTGCGGGCCGCGGTGACCCCGTGCTGCGATCGGTGCTGCCTGCTCCTAGCTCCTTGCCGCAATTTACCTCGGGCGGGCCGCGTGGACGGCGGTTGCGGCCTGCCCTGTCTGGCGGCCTGTGGAGGGTCCTGAGGGTGCTGGGGCCGCCCGCCCGGCTTGACTGTCCCTGTGCCTCCGGGGCCTGGCGGTGGGTGAGGAGGCTTTGGGGGTCGCCTGAAATCCTGTGACCGGCGCCACTTCAGTGACGGCTCTCGGGCACCCGCCGGAGGTCGCCTGAAATCCTGTGACCGGCGCCACTTCAGTGACGGCTCTCGGGCACCCGCCGGAGGTCCTCTGCTGACTGACACCGCCGTGGAGCTGCTGTGGGAGGGCGCTCCCTGCACTTGGGCCCCCTCGCCCGGCCCTGACGACCACCTGCGGAGGCTGGAGCCCGCGGACCTGTGGCCGCGCCTGGCGGCTGAGGTCCCCTCTGTACGCTAGCGGACTGGACTGGTGGGCCGTCCCTGCTTCTCTGCGCTACAGTGACCTGCTGACCGGCGCTGATTCCTGCGGTGGGGCGGGAGGCACTTGGGGGTTGTGATCCCTGCCCCCCCCCCCCCACAGCACTGTGGTCCTCCATCGGGATCTGGAGATACCCTGCTTGGCCCCCTGAGGAAGCGCCCTGCCTGGCCCCCGGGTCTTTCGAGCACTCCGGACGGCGTGGCCCAGTCACCTTCTGCGCCGGAGCGCACCTGATGCTGCGGACCTGGACTTGAGGAGAGTGAGGTGAGGAGGGAGGCAGGGAAGGGGTAGGTGCCCCATGCGGTCTCGCCCGTGGACTGCTTTCTGGGTCTGGGAGACCGCCTGTCCCTGCATCCCCCACACCGTAGCTGCCGACAGGACTGCCTGCTGAGCTGTCCCTCCCCGAGAGGACTGACTCGAGACCCTCTACCTCGCGTCTCTCGGGGGCGCGACCTGGGCACCCCCATGGTCCACTGTTCTATTGCGCTGGAAGACCGCATGCCCTAGTGGCCCTCAACCACAAACTGCCCCCTTGTTCGTACCAGTCTTGAGGCCCCCCCCTGGACTGCCACCCACTGCACCGGCATCCCCACGCAGCACTTGCTCCCCAATCTGCCCACGGCTCTGCCCTCATCCCGGGAGGACTGGTCTGGAAACCCCGGCCGCACGGCTCCCGGAGACGTGGCCTGGTCTCCCCCGGGGTCAGGCTGCTGCTTCCCTCCCGACCCTAAGCCGTGGTGCCCATCCGGAGGCCTCTTCGCTGCTGCCGACTGCGACTAGTCCGAGAGCCTAAGGACTGCCCCTGGCCACCACACCTGCCCACGCGTGATCGGACGGCTCGACCAGCGCCTCCGCAGGTTCCGGATACCTGGGCCGGCTGCGCGGATAGGCGGCCCCTCCGACTGGACTGAGTATCTGCAGCTGAGATTCCCCCCCCCCCCACCTGACCCGCGACCGCCTGGAGAGACCATGGTCAGGGGGAAAAATACACAGACTCCGGTCCCCTCCTCCCAGCTACTTATGGACCAATTTGTCAGGGCGGAGCATGCCCCCGGTGCCGGACCCACTCTTCCCCCCTGGGGCTGAGGGGGGGGGACGTATCAACAATCCTCCAGGCGCTGTGACCGTGTTGGTATTTGTATCTCCTGAGTTACAGCATTGATTTACGAGGTGTACCTCCGCATTGCTCCTGTTTTACATTGTTTGTTGCTTATGCCTCTGTTCCTACGCTCGACCGTGACGGTTGGTGCGCTATGACTGTAACTATCTTATATGAATAAAGGTTTTTAAAAAAAAAAACAATCCTCCAGGCGATCAGCGCCTCCCAGACATCGGTCGAGACCAAAATTGGGGAGGTACGGGTGGACGTGGCCCTAATCCGGCAGGACCTCCGGAATGCCACAGCGTGCATCACCGAAGCCGAATCCCGCATTTCCTAGACGGAGGACGACCTGACCGCTCTCAAGACCCTGGTAGCCCGCCTCCAAACCCTGACGTCTGACCTCCATCATAGGGCAGAGGATGCAGAAAACCGGGCCTGCAGGAACAACCTACGCCTCCTGGGCTTTCCGGAGGGGGTGGAGAAGGGCCCGGTGGCAGTCTTCTTGGAGAGCTGGTTCCGGTCCTGGATGGCGGCGGAGAAACTCTCCCCCTGGTTCGCCATAGAGCGGGCCCATCGCTCCTTGGCGTCCAAACCTCCCCCTGGAGGCCCTGCCCGACCCTTCATCCTCCGCATCTTTAATTTCCGGGACTGGGATGCCATCCTAGGCGTGGCCAGAGACCTAGGACCCCTGCTATTCCAGATCTCTAACATTATGGTCAACCCGGACTACTCGAGGGAGGTCCAGTCCCAAAGGAAATCCTATGATGAAGTCAAACAATAGCTTAAGGCGATGGGCCTGCTATACGGTCTCCTGTTCCCCGCCAGGCTTAAGGTCCTCTTCCAAGACAAGTCCTTCTTCTTCGACACCCCGCAGGCCACCTGGACTTGGCTCACGGAGGAACGTCCCCTTCTGCCTGGGCGGGTGCCCTCCCCTACCCGAGGTTCCAACGTCCGTCCTGTCTGCGAGGGGCCCAAGCCAAGGCGGCGCCGGACCGGATCCCGCAGACGGGGTCGCCAACGTCGCCAGGGGGGCCTACGCAGCGGTCACCTCCCCCCTCAGATCCCGTTTGCGCCCCTGGTGCTTGGGCCTTGCTGGCCCTGGCTACATACCCTGTTCCCAGGCTCCAAAGCGAAGTGACGTACCCTACCCCCGCGGCGCACCCTCTGGCTGGCCCCACGCTCCCCCATGTCCCCCCCTCCCCCAATGGCGTACTCCCCGCCACGTTCTCTCCTGGAACGTCAACGGTCTCCTTGACCGCATCAAGCGCGTGGCGGTCCTCCGGGCGGCGCATCGCCTCCTGGCGGACGTGCTCCTTCTCCAGGAGACCCACTTCATGGGTACCCAATGCAACTTCCTTGCTTGCTACGGCTTCACGATGGTCTGGCACTCTGGGTTCCAGCGCGGGTCCCGGGGGACGGCGATCCTGCTTCGGAGGAGCCTCCCCTTCACCCTGACTAGAGCCTATCATGATTCACAGGAGAGATTTGTTGCGATCTCGGGCATACTGGAGGGTTGCCCCCTGAACATCCTGAATGTCTATGTCCCATCCGCTCTCCTGCCTCCGATGCTACGGTCCCTCACACAGATCCTTTCCGCTTTCTCCCCCGGCCTCACAATTGTTGGCGGTGACTTTAACGCTGTTATGCGCCCGGGACGGGATGCGACCGTTCTCCCCCCTCGGCGGCCCGCTCTTCATCCGCGTCGGCCCTTTCATGCTGGGGCTTTGTGACACTTGGCGGGTGTGGAACCCTCGCACGTCACAGTACACTCATACCTCGGCCTCCCATCCCACCCACTCCCGCATTGACCTCCACCTGCTCCCGGCCACAGATTGCCACTTGGTCTCCGGAGCGACTATCCTGCCGAGGGGACTGTTGGACCATTCCCCGGTCTCCCTACGCATGGATTCTGCTCCGGGGGGGACCGCGCGCGGTGTGGCGCCTCAATGCATGGTTCCTTCAGGACCAGGCACTGGTAGATGACCTGGAGCAGGAAATTACCCACTACTTCAGCACCAATGAGGGTTCCGTTCGGTCACTGGGGACCCTATGGGTGGCTGGTAAGGCGGTGATTCGTGGAGTGGTGAGGGGACTAGTTACCGCCAAACGAGCAGACCGAATAGCCCGACTTGCGGATTTGGAGTCCCAGGCAGCCCGGCTCGAAGCCGACCTCGCTGCAAGCGGTCGGAAGGACCCCACCCGGCAGTTAGCGTTGATCCGAGAAGAGCTCCGCCAAGTCTCGCTCGACTCGGCACAGCAGCTGTGGCGATCGTCTGTGGCGCGGATATATGGCTGGGGTGATAAAAACGGCAAACTCCTTGACAATCTGGTGTCCTATCCTAAGATTCACCGCGTCATTCCGGAGATGCGTGCACCGGATGGCACCCTCCGGAAGACCTCCGGGACCATAGCGGGAACCTTTGCTGATTTTTACACTTGCCTCTATGCAGCGCGCTCTCCGGCCGCGCTCCTACCTAACCTCCTGGACCGGGCCGGCGTCCGGTTATCCTCCCTCACTCCAGAGGATGCAGACACCCTGGAGCAGCCCTTCACACAGGAAGAAGTCCTGGAGGCCATCCCCCGTGGCAAAACGCCTGGCCCGAACGGATTCCCACAGGAGTTCTGTGCGGCATTCCAGGATACTCTGGCCCCCAAACTGCTGCAACTCTTCCACCACGTGATAGAGAGAGGCGCCTTCCCCCCTGAGTCGGACTTGGCCACGATAGTGGTCATTCCCAAGACCTATTCGCCCTCTGTGAATTGCGCAGACTTCCGTCCTATTTCCCTCATTAACAGTGAGATTAAGCTTTTCGCCACAATACTGGCCCAGAGGCTTAAACCCTTCCTACAGGATCTAGTCCTCCCGGACCAATGTGGCTTCATGCCGGCCAGAGGCACCCATCACTGTATCCGCCGCCTCCATCAGGCTCTAGCCCACCGCTCCCGCCTATCTCCATACCTGGCCCTCCTCTTTCTCGACTTCGAGAAAGCCTTTGACACGGTGGGTTGGGAGTACCTACAAGACGTGCTGAGGGAGATGGGTTTCGGCCGAGGTTCCGCAGCTACATTGGGGTCCTTTACGCGAACCCAAGGGCCCGAGTGCTGGTCAACGGAGCGCTCTCGGAGGCATTCCCGATACGTAGAGGGGCGCGCCTGGGGTGTCCCCTATTTTCACTCCGTTTCGCGTTAGCGATAGAGCCCCTGGCGACGCTCATCCGGCATGACTGCCTCATTCAGGGGTGGACCTGGAATGAGAGTCACATAGACAAGATCGCCCTCTATGCTGACGATGTGCTCTTGTACCTGGCAGACCCGGCTAACTCGGGCCCCAGATGTCTACAACTCCTCCAGGACTTCGAGCAGGTCTCCGGCCTTCGGCTTAACGTGGCAAAATCCACCCTGGTCCCACTGCACCCCCTCCCGGGAATGTTTTGACTGGCAGTCGTCCATCCCCCTCAGACACCATTCGGTCAAATACCCGAGGATCTGGGTGACTCTGCTGCCGGAGTTGGAGTGGACACTGAACATCACGCCCCTAGTGAACCCAATGAGATCAGATTTAAAGAAATGGCAATCCCTTCCTCTTAATCCCCCGGGGCGGAGCGCGCTGTTCAAAATGATGATCCTTCCCCATTTCCTCTATATCTTACAGAACACCTCTAATCCCCTTCCCCGTGCCTGGTTCCGGGAACTAGATGGAACCCTGTCCAGGTTCCTCTGGAGCGGCGGAAGACCGCGGATTTCCCTCACCCACAGCCGCATCCCACCCTTTGATGGAGGCCTGGGAGTGACCCATCTCTACCTCTACTATCTCGCCACCAAACGGATTTTCATCCACGACTGGTATGTGGGCGGCTGGTCCGACCCGGCATACCGGGTGGAACTGGAGGAGACGGATTTCCCACAGTTCCAGGCACTCCTCTACGGGAGCCCGGTCCCGCAAACTTTGGCCCCAATTACCAGAACGGTCTTGCAGGCTTGGCGCACGGCTCTACGTCTCACGGGATGGGACCGCAAACTTACCCGCCAGACGCCACTCTGGCACGGGAACTGGCTCCGAGAAGTATCGTCCCTGGGAGGGTTCCGACGCTGGGATCTCATTGGAGTGTCGGTGCCACGCCCTTCCCCACACCCAGCATGTCCGCTACCTGCAGCTGCGTCACGCCCTCCAAGAGCATCTTCCCGCGCCAACTACCATTCCAGAATTTAGCCCACTAGATGCCCAGGTGATGATGGGGGACCTGGGGAGGGGGGGGAGTATCCCGAATCTACCGGGCCCTAGTCAACAATAGCCCCACGTCCCTAGACCAACTGCGTACTCGGTGGGAGGGATGGGTGGGTACCCTGGAGGAGGCCGACTGGAGGGACGCCCTGATGGCCCCACGTACCCTAACCACGTCCTCCAAGTTGAGGTTGGTACAGATATACTACCTGCACACGTCCTACCTCACCCCAGAGAGGCTTTACCGAGGCCACTTGAGAACCTCCCCAGACTGCCCCAGATGTGGACAATCCCGGCCGATTTCTTTCACATGGTATGGTCATGCCCGGAGCTCGGGAGGTTTTGGAGGGGAGTGGAGAGAGCTTACACAGGCCTTGGGCTGGGAGGTCCCTCATGAACCGCTTCGGCTGCTTCTGGGGATCTATGACGGCCTGGATGGTACTAGATCAGATAAGCGCCTGCTGGGAACGGCGATGGCCGAGGCTAAGCGGGACATAGCACGTCATTGGCTGCGGGATTCCGCTCCCACGGTGAAGGGCTGGAGGAGGAGGGTGGATTGGTGTGGGGCCCAGGAGGAGGCCCTCTTCGAAACTCGGGGTTCGCCAGCACAGTTCTTCAAGATCTGGGGGAAATGGTACAATCTGCTTCCGCCGTGAACCCAGAGGTATGCCTTGTCTCTTGCCAAAGCCATGTAAATGTAAGGTCGGACCGACTTGCTCTAATACCTTTTATGTACACTGCTGATTTTTTCTCACTGCATCTATTACTTGTCGAGCTGCTGCCAATGAATTTCCTTTGTTGTTTTCAAAATGCCAATAAAGTTGATTATCAAAAAAAAAAATCAAAACTAGCCCACCTCAATGTCCTTTTTTTGGTATATGAGCTGTCAAGTGAAGGGAAAAGTCTGGCAGCAAACTTTTTAGAAATGTGTGCGGTACTCCAACCTCCAAAATCATTAAAAAATTTACAATCAATACTAGGATTCCTTAATTTCGGCAGAACATACATTTTAGATTACGCACAAAGGGTAAAACCTTTATATGACTTAATAAAACCCAACTTGTCAGCCACAAATTGGACACAAGAACATACTAATATTCTTCGTTAACTCCAGGAAGACATGATAGCTACCAAACACTTACAAACACTTGTAAACGTATGCCACTTGGTGATCCGTATAATTGCGGGTCAATGCGGGTACACTTACTTAACCTTCAATGAAGGAGAAACAGTACCAATCGCATGCAAATCACACCTGTACACAAATTCAGATATGCGTTTCACTTCAACAGAAAAAATCCTGACAGCTGTTCAGACGGCTGTAGCAAGAGAAAGAGCACTGACTCAGGGGAAACACATTATTGTCGTAACACAGGTACCGGCTTTAGAAGCCGTTACAAAGGCCAGCATTCCAAATGCGAAAGCGTTCCATCCAAGATGGATACAATGGGCTAATTCTCTTACTGCAACAGACATTGAATACAGATTTGATCCAAGTTTAAAAACACAAGCATTCCTGCAATACGAACAAGAATATCCTCTACCAAATGAAATCTTGCCTCTCGATCAGTATGAATATATCTTTTCTACTGACTGATCTGCGCAACCGGCCATAGGAAGTAAGCAGCAATACAGCTTGGCATGTGCTAACGTTAAAGGTCGCATGCGTGTTGGCAAGTTCCAATCCTAGTTGCACAAAAACGCAATCTCTAGGAGACTGCACAGCTCCATTGGCAGAATTAAAAGCACTAATACTGGCACTTGTAAATACGGATCGCAAATTTCCCACACAAATCATGTGTGATTCCTTTTACTGTGTACAGTCGTACAATAAGTATTTACATCATTGGGACCAAAACGGGTTTAAGGATGCGAAAGGTGGCACAATTAAGCATAAAATGCTATGTGAACAGGTAGTAGAGTGAAAAACCGAGCTACCAAGGACTCACATGATCCATACACGGAGTCATCAACATGATGGCGTACACTTTGCAGGGAAGTCATTGGCTGATGAAGCCGCAAAGGGGGCTGTTCGCACAGCTTCCATAGGTGCACTCACTCGTTCAAAAACGAGAATAGACGGAGCCATTATGGTAGCTGTCATCGCATCACGCAAAGGCAGCACAGCAGTACCTAAAAAATGTCCACTCAAATACTCCTACAAGTTAGATGCACAAAACATTCCATATGCTCAAATTCCTGGACTGGGGAATAGAGCATATGGATCGTAGGCAAGGTTTAATACTAAACTGCACACAAGGGTTTGGGTTCTGCGCACACAGGCATTACAGCGACTATTTCTATACTGAAACCGTGCTATTGGTGGCCAGGGTTAACGAAGCAAACTAAAGACTATGTCTTGAATTGCGTCATCTGTCAGCAGATGAAAGGCTCCACGGTTGCAAAACCAGCGCAGACGCCATTATTAAAATCAGACAAACCTCTCGCATGTATGTACTTGGACCACTGCGGCACCTTACAAATGTACCGGGCTTACAAATATATCATGGTTGCAGTGAATTCCTGCTCGAGATTCCTAGGAGTATGGCTTCAGCGCTCAGCTGATGCTCGAACTGTTATCAAAGATTTGCGAGTCTTTATCGGCTCATATGAAGTTAGCACGTTACATTCTGACCGCAGCCCTGCGTTTAGCTCTCTGGCTTACAAAGAGGCCATGGAAGGAATGGGCGTAGCATTGCGGTACTCCTCTCCATACCATCCTGAGGGAAATTCGGTTGTAGAGAGGAAAAACCGGGACTTAAAGCAATCTTTAACAGCTAGGCTATTAGGCAAGGGGGGGGCGTTGGATCACACCCCTTTATGGGGTACAGCGGGTGTTAAACAACCAGCTGAGAAACTCTCTAGGGGATGTCACTATATATGTTCTTCAGATTATGATACATTGTACTGTTACCAACATTATGGTCATAATTTCCTGCACAAATCCATTTCAGCTAAGAATGTTTTTGAGTACCATCAGTGGTAGGAACATTGCCCAACACCACCAAAAAGTAGTTTGCAAGCCTATGCACAGAAATTCTCATACTTTTCAGGGTTTAACACAACAGATTCATCCTCATATTACTAAGTTTCTACCAACATCAGCACTGAAAATTATGTTGACAAACACTAAACAGATTTAATCTACTTCCTTTTTTGGCCCAATTGTCTGAACAGGGTTTCAACCTATGGAAAGACGAAATTGACTCAAAATCAATTTGGGGTTTGAGGGACTGGCAAGTCCAGGGTACAGAGAGGCGCTATTTAGAACATGCCTCATTCCACAACAGATGATCTTTTTAAATGATACTGTGCAACAGACATCCTGTCTTGGACTAGCCAAGAACAAGGACCTGAACACTCCTAGAATTACAAAACCAACACAGGGGTGGCAGAATTCGACTACAAAAGAAGGGGCCACAGTAGATGACATACTAAAGTACAATAGAACAGACAAAAATTGGAAGGAGTGGGTGGTTACCCCTTAGACACAAACATATATCATAAAAGATTCCTGAACATCACTGAGGGACTTAGTATCCATAGGCCAGACCCACGTTATGTACAGAGAGAACATCCAGGGGTAGTGACATCTTATAGTGTTGGGAAGTTGTGCCTCGTTTGGCTAGAAACCTCAACACTTGAAGTGAAACAACACTTACCTTTACTCTCACATGACATGGATCTTGGGGGCTTTTTACAAGGACCCAGGAAACATCAGAAACATTTCATATGTGCTGGCATTTACGCTGCCTATAGTGAAATCTGGAAAATATCCCAACAAGAGGCCCTAGAAAGAATATGGGAAATAGGCAGTATTAACTTAGAAAAATCGTTAGCTGTGATAGACAATGGGTTAACAACTTTGACCTCCAGGATATATTCATTGGGCAACATTGTGTCTTCTTCTATTGATACACTGGAACAGGATTTAGCCATATTACAACACGGCCAATCTCAGTTACGTTCTATTATGTTATTAAGCTGGACGCTGCAATCTTTGCGTGCAGGCTTTGTGCCTTGGCGTTTTATAAACAGTACGTCTCCGTTTTCAGAATACAATCTAACAGATACACAGAGAAATGGCACAAAGAGGAGCTAAATATACAATGCTGCCTATTGAAAAACTGGACAGGCTACCATTCACAGTGGCAGAATAGCCATCAACAGAATGGCTAATCCACGGCCATATCACTCTCCCGGGCATGACCCTTCAGTTTCACTATTGCCTTGAGCAAAGACAGGCAGGCAGATATAAATAATTGGGTAAAGAATACATTAAGAAATCCTGGGATTTACCTGATAGATTTTGATGCCGGAGTGGGGATCGAGAAGTGTTTCTTATTGGTACAAACGGCAAGAATGCTTTAAGCGGTTCTCATGTGCCAAGATATTGTTTTGCATGGAGCATGTAATGATTCAATAGCGAATCAGTCTTGCCACATGAAAGGAACTCCAGCTGCCGTGATCGTGCCAGTGTTGAGTTACTTTTGAATGGGAGTTACTTGATGCTGAATGATCAAGGTTGCTGTGGTATGCTTCCGGGCATTGCCTATCTGGTTACCGTGAAAACCAGGGTTGCTGTAATTGTTTCCACCGATTCATACAGTCCGGGAGGTGCTGCTATGGCCTTCACTGAATGTTTCTTTTATACAGTTTAATGCTTTGAGCAGAATGAAAGCCCTGCTTTTACAGCAGACCGTATCCTTAACCTCCACTCGAGAAACCTTTGAACTTCAAATTGCAAGGACCTCGACAGAGATACAGATGCTTATACGTACCAACTGCCCCTACATTTCGTAGAAATGGTGGGTCGTATCTTTAATATGTCAGATACGAGTGGTATTGTACACCTATTTAAGACCATAGGGTCAGGATTCCTTAACAGCTTTCAGACGATCCTCAGAGTTATTCCAAACTTTATACAATCCGTACTTGGAAGCATTTTTGAGGGTCTTCCTCTGATCCTGCTCGCTATAGCTGGAATCCTGATTGTCGTTTACCTGCTTCGCAATGGCCGGACCAACCACCATCGAGATATCAAAAGCTCTCCTGGAGAGATATTACCGTGAGCGCATGGTACAACATCTGGTTGCACCTCGCCTTCGAGAACTAAGTGCTTCTTGGTTCCTATCGGTCAGTCCAGACTGCATCGTACCTGTTTTCTGATGCCTGTTTTACGGAGGAGAAAGCGAGTTGCACATCTGTCTGACAACTCTAACGAGATGCCAGCGGACTTGGACTCCAGGTAGGAACCACTGCAGTCCCATGCTCGACTGTGTCCTCAGCGTATTCCCATCTTGACAAATGCATTCCTCGAGGATCCGCAGGTGCCCTTTTTAACTGAGTTGTACTTCAGCTCCACCATTGGCACCGAGGTATCGACTACAGCATCGGCTGCCTCTCCATCAGCTGTTGGCAGCACTGAATTTCATCTATGCACCCTTGACGTGCTATGCGAGGTATTACAATGTTTGTCCCCTGCGGCAGCAGGCAGCGATAATGTTGCGTCTCCCAGCCAGGACAATTAATCTAAATCTGGCTCATCATTTGTTGGGAACGAATTAGGATTTTTCCCCTTTAATTTCAACAAAATTCCTCAAATTGACACTTTCAATAACAAAGCATGTCCTTCTAAGTATGCTTGCAGTTGTTCAAAGTGTGTGATTATACTCATTTAGGGCTGTGATTTGCGGAACTTAAAAACCAAAATCATATTTCAAAAGAACATATTTCTCTCCTCATTTTTAAACTGTTTTTAAATGATTTTTTAACTTTTTTAGAAACATTTTAAATGGCTCATTGATAATTTTATGCACTGACAGCTAGTCAAAATGTGTATCTCAATTAGGTATCATTATTGTTGCGTATTAGGAGGAGTGGGTGTTATGTTTCATGTAGGTACTCTAATATAGGTCCAGGGAACACCGTACCCTTTCCCTACATCATCTCCCCTACATTTCACATGAACGAGCCTTATAAGGACATAACTCCTAATAAGGACAGAACGCCTTATAGGGACAGAACGCCTTATAAGGATTGACGCCTTTTATGGACTAAACCTTTCACCTAGTTCCATGCAGAGGGAGGGTTTTTCCCAATCAATAATGCTAAGACGTCATCCTTAGCACATATGAATAATTTGAGGACACTACCCAGGGGGTATACTTCACCTCTCCTATCTACGCACAAGGTTTAATCACATACGTCATTCTCATACTAAACAATGGCTAACATACGCACAAGGACTGTATGAATACAGAACCTCTTGCTATCAGTAGTTGGAGGGAACTGAGACTTCAAGGCCAACACACTGACCAGAGACGCTGAGGCTCCTGAATGCAGTCACTCCAGCTGACCGGGGTCTAAACATCCCTTGCGGGGTGTCCAACTCGAGACCAGGATGAGGTCCCACACTCTCATTATTCAGGTAATGGGGTTCAACTATATCCTAGCGGGATTTTTGGCTCCTAGGCTTATTAGCTCCTTTGCACCTACTCACATGCTAGGTACACTTAGGTACATCTAGACAGGCATCGTAGGAGTATGTGCTTTATTTTCAAAATGCATTTTATATTCATGTATATGTTCATGACTATTGCAAAATGGTACTATTCCTTTTTATTCACTGTACTGCTGATCCTATATCTCTGCTACTGTGTAACAGTTGTAGCAGCGCATATATTTTACACTAGAAGAACAGTGCAATAATTCTTATTGTAAACACGCTCAACTGTTTCTTCCATGTATCTCTCTGAGACCAAATTTGCAAGCACGAGGAGTGACTGGGTAATAAGTAGTGTATTGTTTCCATGAGTCTGAGGAATCAGGGTTTGTTGTGTTCTGAGGTTGCCAAAAACTCTCTGATAAAAGGAAATTCTAGTGGCACTGTGAGCTAGCTAATACAAACTAAGGCTAACATACGCGGTGGGTGTTCACAGAGTCAGTCTACCACCAGACCCACAGTGTATGTTGACCAGGTCCTGCATAAGTGTACTATAGAAACTACACTACACTACACTGCAGATACTAGGTTTCACCCGGACTATGGAGAAATCCTCCCCAGAGCCCAAGAAATAAGGTCTGTAGGTATCACAAATTTAATAGCGCACATGCTGTCTGTTGAGAGCTTTATTGCTAAGCTTACAGTGGGCTTAGAATCCACTGCCGTCATGTGCATCGCGCTCTTCCTGCTTCGGGGCACAGGCTCCCAGACTGCACTGTGGCCAATCCTGATGCTGCATAAAAGCGGCGTTGGGATTGGCCTGAGCAATTGGCAACTTGCACTCCCAAGCAGATTGGGAGCCTGTGCCTGCTCTCTCCAGCCTCAGCAACGCAGCTGGGGCTGGAGAGAGCTTCACTGCGCATGAGTGTTCTTCCGGTCAGAGATGACCGGCCAAACTCTCATGCGCAGTGAAGGGAGTGCACTACCACTCCCCCACCAGCAGTGTCGCCCACCCCCTGGACCCACCCCCAAGACTTGTCAGAGTCCAGATTAAAATACAACAATACTAAAACGGGTTTAAAACCAGTTTTATTTGAGTGTGGTGGCAGGAGGGGGCCGCGCTCCTGCGTCCTAATCGAGGGGCCGCCGCTGCTCTAATCTACTTTGCACCACTACACTCTGATATTCTCCTCTATACCACTGCCCTCTATGCCACTTCCCTCTACGCTGAAAAATCTACTCTGTGACTGCATGTGAGAAAGTGCCATCTTTCTTGCCTTGGTATGCCCCCACTTTTTTCTGAACTGCTGATGTGCTTGACTGAATGTGCTCTGGGTCCCTGCCAATCAGGTACCCAGGGCCTGTGTTCCTTCCCTAAAAAGAAAAGCTATGCTGAAACAAAATACCCAATTGGCACCTCTGGCCACCTGTCAGCCCCCAGTAAAATGGTACCCTAGGTACCCAGGGCATGGTGACCAGAGGAGACCCCTGAGGGCTACAGCACTTATTGTGCCACCCTCAGGGGCCCTGTACCCCTGGCACCCACACCCTGCCTTTGCAGGTTGAGTGCCTAAGTACAGAACTAAAACAAGAGTCGAAATGGCACACATCCTCTAAACGCGTCTCGATTACCCGACACGAACTTCTGTTTTTCACTTTCCAAGCCCCTGAGGAACGGTCATACCTATCGACCCGAAATGCATTGGGCATCGGATTAAGTGTAAAACTAGTAAACACAAAATGAAGATTTTCTTATGAATTCCAATAAGAAACTAATATGCTTATGAAAAAAACATAAGACGAATCAAAGACTAAATCTCATTGAATTATGTTCGAAAATTTACTTGATTAAGAAGAGAAGAAACCTAGCAGTTTCCAGTATTACAGCGCGCATGTTTTCGTGTGAGGATTTAACACCTCCACATATAGGTCTCAACACATCCCTGTGTGCCATGACCACAGAACCCACTGCCCTGGCATACTTCAGTCACCCCTCTAGCTGGGAGCCCTATGTCAGAGGTGAGGGCACAAGGGCATGAGCCCTCTGCCCCTACAGTACCCAGGGCCATTCCTGGGCACTGTAAGTGCAGTGATGCCATTTAAGAGTATATGGTGCTGGGAGGGTGTCATTACGAACTCCACAGCACCGTAATGGCTACACTGAAGACTGACAAGTTTGGTACCAAACTTCTCAGCACATTAAACCCGCACTGATGCCAGTGTGGGATTTAATGTGAAATGCACGAGAGGGCATCTTAGAGATGCCCTCCAAAACCCGAACCTACAACCCACGTCTGGGATGAGTGGCTGCAGAGGCTGCCACACAGCAGACATGTTGCTGGACCCCTGGGTGGAGAGCCCCCCGCTCTCCTGGGCCTGCAACAATGCACATCCTGGGTGAGGTGATGTCTCCTCCACCAGGATGGACAGGGGGAAGCTTCAAATGCATACCGCCTCTAAGAGCTTCTCCAGACCATTTGCTGTACCCAGCAACTGCCCCCCCACCCGTTCTACCCCCACTCTGGCGGGAAAAACTACGTCAGGAAGGAGGGTGTGCCAACCTTTGCCAACCCAACCCCTCAGGTGGAGGAGGCGAGCCGAAGCACGACCCGGGCTCCGGCCTTCTTGTAGATGGGGAGCCCTGCCCAATCCCAGGTAGGCTCCTGCCCCCTTCCTACAGGAGAGGAGCAGGCTAGGGGGTGTCCTCACCCCAGGACAGGGACCCATTGGTCCCTGCCCTTGCCCTACCTGTAACGCCCCTAAATTTAGTATCTAGGGGCTCCCTGAACCTTCCTTCCTCAGATCCCGATATCAAAAGAAGAGAGAAGATCAAGAAGAAGAAGACCCGCCGCGCAGCTGCTAACAACAGGACAACAGCAACTGACTTGGCCCCGGCCCTACCGGCCTGTTGATCCTGGAACCTGCTCCTGCCTAATCCCGGTGACCTCCGCGGACAGCAACCTTGGGACACCCAGAGGACCTGCCTGCCTTGACCCTCTCGAAGATTGGGACTCCCATCAGCAGAGGCTCTGCTGCAACACCCCACCTGGTGCTCACCTGGAAGCTCCGGACCAGCCCACTCGGCACCAGCCAAGCCCGGGCCGGGCCAACCCGAACCAAGACCACGAGGACGTCCCCCCGGCGATTGGGACCCGAAGTCCCGTGCCCAAAGACCCTCCTCGACGAACCAGCCGACGCCTACAAACTCAGAACCAGGGGCCACCCCAACCGCGACCAGCCGAGGGTAAGCTTTTCCGACCCCCAAAACCACCCCTGCACCCGGCGCCCCGCGGCCCCCTGTGCCTCCCTTTGGGGTACCTACCTGTGCTCCATCATCCCAACTTAACTCTTGAAGTGCTGGTCGCCTCTGGAGAGTCACCGTCCCCGAGCCTGCAGCCTTTGTTCCTCTTTCAAGATCTTCATTGGATAACATTGAGCGCCCGACAGCTCAAAAGCACCTTGCACCCAGCCGCCCGAGTGCCGCTGGCTGTGGCCTCTTTGCCCTATCCTACTTCCCCCCTTGCCCAGAGCAAGTGACCAGGAGCCCAGCTCCTAGAGCCGCGTGGCCTGCTAGCCAGCAGCCACCAACTGAAGGCCCCCTTTCCCGCATTGGATAACATTGGGCCTACTTACCTTTGACCCTCTTTAAGACTGGGACTCCCATCAGCAGAGGCTCCGCTGCAACAACCCACCTGGTGCCAACCAGGAAGCTCCGGACAAGCCCACTCTGCACCCGCCGAGCCCGGGCTGGTCCCAACCGAACCAAGACCACAAGGACGTCCCCCCAGTGACTGGGACCCGAAGTCCAGTGCCCAAAGACCCTCCTCGACGAACCAGCCGATGCCTGCAGACTCAGAACCAGGGGCCACCCCAACCGCGACCAGCCGAGGGTAAGCTTTTCCGACACCCAAAGACACCCCTGCACCCGGCGCCCTACAGCCCCCTGTGCCTCCCTTTGGGGTACCTACCTGTGCTCAAAGATCCCAACTTACCTCTCGAAGTGCTGGTCGCCCCTGGAGAGTCTCCGTCCCCGAGCCTGCAGCCTTTGTTCCTTTTTGACTTTTCCCATTGGATAACCTTGAGCGCCCGACGGCTCAAAAGCACCCTGCACCCAGCCGCCCGAGTGCCGCTGGCTGTGACCCCAGTGTCCTATCCTACTTCCCCCCTTGCCCTGAGCAGGTGACCAGGAGCCCAGCTCCCACAGCCACCAGCCACTTCCCTCATTGGATATCATTGGGCCTACCTACCTCTGCACCCGGCCACCCCTGTGCCGCTGGGACTGAACTAACTGCACTCACCTGACCTTGGGGGACCCCTGAGTCTACGCCCAGAACCCTAACTTCACCAACCAAGTACTTACCTGGAAACCGGTAATTCACTTACCGGCCATTGGATAACATTGACCCATTTTGACTGGAAAATGTTCTAAGTGTGAAGGTTCGAAAACTGAAAATATTCCTATAAAATCAGCCAAAGTCCGAATTCGAAAATACTCACATGTGATCGGGAGAGAAGCCAGTACTGTACCTTTCAGCCCAGTACTGAACCACCTAAGTAATCCCTGGCGGGTTTACTAGTAACCTGTATTTTCTCCATAGGAACCCATTGTCTGATTTTCTATGAAATTTCTTCTAAGTGTGTACTTTTGAAAATGGCAAATATTCTTTAAAAATCGTCCGAAATACTGAAAAACAATTACCTACCTGTTTTGAGCTAAGCCCCCAGTGCTGGCCCTAGGAGACTAGTGCTGGGTTACAAAAGTAACGCAATCGTATTTTACCTGTAACCTGAATTTCCTCCCATTGGATAACATTGTCAGAATCACCTTGAAAAGTTTTTAAGTGTGAACTTTTAAAACTGCTTTATATTCAGGAAAATTCATCACAGTAACTAAAACGTTTTTGCTAATCTGGTTTCAGCTTAGACCCCAGGACTGAATCTAAGATCTAGTCCTGGAACTACCAAAGTAATCCATAAAATAATCAACTGTACTTTCCTATGAAAAACCCATTGAGCCCAATGCTAGAGTGTGTTTCAGAACTGTATTGCTGATTAGCTATCCTGTAATTATTGTGTGTACAAATGTATTGCTCCTCTGCAAAGTATTTACATGAGAGTACTCTTACCTTGAAAAGTATATTTTGATAACTGTTGGTTCTAAAAATAAAACAACTATATCTGTGGATATAAAAGCAATTGGCCTGGAGTTCAGTCTTTGAGTGTGTGAAACCTTTTGCTGACTGAGTGTGTACAACAAGTGCTTTACACTGTCCTCTGGTACTGCCTTACTGCTCGACCAAGCTACCACTTTGGAGAGTAAGGTCAGTTCTGACTTTAACCTCTGTTATACCTCTGGGGTTGGTAGACTCTATGCACACTGTACTTCCTTCTAGTCCAGTATATATAGAGCCACTTTCTCACACTGCAGTCTGTGCCACTCTATTCTATTCCTTTCCACTGTACTCCGCGGCAATGCACTCTACACCACTTTACTCAAAATCAATATGCTAAGCCACTGCACTCTGTCAATCTACTCTGCACCACTCCACTGTACACCACACTACTCTACACCATTGCACTCTGTCACTTTACTCTGCACAACTGTTTGCCCCTGCACTCTACACCAATGTACTCTACGCAACTTTACTCTACACCACTGCACTCTACACCACTGCACTCTACACCACTGCACTCTACGACACTCTACTCTGCTGCACTGCACTCTCTGCCACTTCTCTATGCCACTCTAGCCTCTGCGCCACTCTAGTCTCTGTGCCACGCCACTGGGCACCACTTTACACCACTCTATGCCACTCTACACACTCTCCGCCACTCTAATCTACTGAGCACCAGTGCACTCTACTCCACTTTACTCTATGCCTCTCTACTCTGTACCTCTCTACTCTGCTAGTGCACTCTCCTCTGCACTCTACATCATTCCAGTCTAGGCCACTCCACTCTGCACCACTCCACAACACTGCACTCTACATCAATGCACTCCATGCCACTCCACTCTACCATGCACCACTCCACTCTACGTTACTTCACTCTACTCTTATACAATCTACTCTGTCACTGCATTTTACTCCACTCGACTCTGCGCCACTCCATGACACTGCAATCAATGCTGCATCCCTCTACTCTATGCCACTGCGCTCTATGCCATTGCACTTTACCCTGCACCACTATACTCCCTCCACCCTGCATCACTCCACTCCACTCTAACACAATCTACTCTGCTCCACTCTGCGCCGCTGCACTCTGCGCCGCTGCACTCTGCGCCGCTGCACTCTGCGCCACTGAACTCTATGCTGTGCCACTCTCTGCGCCACTCTGTGCCACTGCACTGTGGGCCACTCATCCTACTCTAAACCACTGCAGTCTACGCCACTGCTCAAAACCAGTGCACTCTAAGCCACTGTACCTACACCAAATACTTTTCACCACTGCACTTTACGCCACTCTCCAACATTCTACTCTATGCAACTGCACTCTCCGGTACTGCAGCTGCGCATCTCTATTCTGTTTTGCACCACTGTACTCTATATCACTGCTTTCTGTACCAATCTACTCTGCTCCACTACAATCTGCGCTACACCACTGAACTCTATCGCTGTACTCTATGCCACTGCTTTCTATGCCACTCTACTGCACTCTATACCACTGAACCACTCTACACCATTCTACTCTGCATCCCCCACTCTTTCTGCAATCTACCCTGCACCACTCCACTCTTCTCTGCACCACTCCACTCGACTCTGCACCACTTGATTCTAATCCACTTCACTCTACATCACTGCTGTCTTGTAACTGAATTGTACGCCACTCTACTCTGCATTGCTTCATTCTACCCAACTGTACTCTACGCCAATCCACTCTAAGCCACTCTAATCTACTCTGCACTACTGCACTTTGCGACACTCCTCTATACTACTGCACTCTTACACTTCACACTACTCTGAAACAATCTACTCTATGTACTACGCCACTCTATTTTACACTGCTGCACTCGTTACTCTGCCTCGTTACTCTACACCAAGGTTGTTTACACCACTTTACTCAAAACCAATGCACCCTACACCAACCTACTCTGCGCCACATTACGCCACAATAATCTACTGTGCGCCTCTACATTCTACTCCACTCTACACCATTGGCCTCTGTAACTCTACTCTACACCACGGCACTCTAAGACTTTCTACTCTGTAGCACTGCACTCATTGCTACCGAACTCTATGCCGCTCTAATTTGTCACTCTGTTCTGTCACATTATTTTGCACCACTTTACTTAATGTACTGCACTCTACACTGCACCATTCTACACCACTATATGCCAATGCACTCCATGCCATTCTAATCTACTGTGCACACCTGAACTATGCCAGTGCACTCTACCCCACTTTACTATGCACCACTGCACTCTACACCACTCCAGTCTAGGTAACTCCACTCTTCAACACTTCACTCTGCTCTGAATCAATCTACTCTACACTACTGCACTCTATGCTACTGCACTGTACGCCACTCTACTTCACTCTGCACCACTCCACTCTATGCCACTGCAATCAATACTGTACCAGTATGCTCTGCCACTGAATTCTATCATGCACCACTATACCCTTCCCTACACCACTCCACTCTGAAACAATCAACTGGCCGTTACTGCACACTATGCCACTCTACTCCACTGTATGCCTCTGCAGTCTGTGCTATGCCACTGTACTCTAAACCACTGCACTCTTTGCCAATGCACTCTACACCACGTTACTCAAAACCAATGCACCCTATGCCACTGCACCCATGCCAACTACTGTGCACCACTGCACTTTATGCCACTATGCTCCACAGCATTCTGCTCTACGCCACTGCACGCTAAGTCACTCTACACAATTGCACTCTGTCACTGCACTCTATGTCCCTTTATTCTACTACGCACCACTGTACTCTACGTCACTGCTCTCTGCTACACCACTCTACTCTGCGACACAGCGTTCTAACACTCTACTCTGCATGACTGGACTCTGCACAAGCACCACTTAACTCTACGCCAGTCTACTGCACTCTACGCCATTCTTCTCTACACTTGTGCACTCTACCCTACACTACTCCACTCTACCCTGCACTACTCTATGCCACTTCACTCTGCCACTCTACTTCACGCCACTACACACCATTGCACTCTACTCCAGTTCAATCTACTCTGCACCGCTCTACTCTGTGCCTCTGCATATTACCCTACTCTAAGTCACTGCACACCAATGCACTTTACAAACACTTAGCTCAAAATAAATTCACTGTGCGCCTCTGCACTCTATGCTTATCTGCTGTGCACCACTGTACTTTATTCCACTTCAATCTAGGCTACTCTACTGCAGTCTGTTACACCACTCTACGACACTCTACTCCACGATACTCCACTCTACGATGCTCTACTCCATTAAGTCCTGGTCCACTGACACTCTACTCCACTCTATGACACTGCTGCACTTTGATGGTCTAAGCAGCTCCCTCTATTCCACTCGATGCCACTTTACTCCACTCTGTTCTGTGATGCACTACTGCACTCCATTCTATGCCACTCCACTCTGACAATTTACTCTGCTCTACGCCACTCTACAGCACTCTACTCCCCTCTGTGCCATTCCACCCTGCTGTACACCACTTCACGACACTCTATACCACTCCACTCTGCGACACTAATCGACTGTCAGTGTTCTCCACTCTACGCCCCTCAACTCTATGCTCTTCCACTCTACAACACTCTAGTCCCTCCACAACACTCCACATAAATGTGCACTACTCAATGACACTCCACTTCACTTCTCTCCACCCCATTTCATAACACTCCACTTTACAACATCCAAACCACGTCACTCTTCTGTACCCCGCTAACTTTTAGCCATGCTGAACAGCAGCCACTCTGGTGTACAACATTGCTAAATCATATTGACAAAGACAATATCTCTTGCATAGGCGAGACCTGTTGACTTTGCCAATGCTTGTTTTTAATTTACTCCTAACCTTCATTTAACACTACCCATCCTAAACCCTAAAATTACCCATACCTCCTTATACCAACATGCACTTCTAAACCCTGAAGTTAACTTTACCTTGCTTTATCACTCTATACCATCATCTACCTCTAATTCCTGAAATTAACTGTATCTAGCTTTACCACTTCCCACCACTAAAGCCTAAAATTACGCATACCTCCCTTTATCACTACCCATCCCTAAACCCTCAAATTATTCTTAATATGGCCCCGGTTGCTCTTTTGCCTGTTTACTTTTCCTCCCCACTTCCCTATTTCCTCCATGTTGCTCATCCCCTAACAACCCACAATGCTCCTCTCCACCCTCTCTGTTGATTACAGTACATAATTGAGCTAAAGCTAAGCATTTACAAATGTTAACACATCCAAAGTCTTTACTTAAGTAAAATATGCAGTGTATATTGGCAAAGCCAATAGGGCTCAATGGCAAGACTTAAAAGGAGAGGGCTTTCCCAGTGCAGAAGAAGATCATTGCACTAACAGAACAAGCTTACCTCTACAAGAAAGTACAGTCTCTGACAGTGAAAATAGTAATGAAGTTACTGGGTGTGATTGCCTTTTGTATATCTCTAATCCCATTCTCCAGATTACACATGAAACCTATTCAAAAAGGTTGCAAAACCAATGGTCACAGGCTATGGGAAACTGGGAAGATCTAGTGGTTGTTATAGTATCCAAAGGGAAATGCAGTGGTGGAATGTTAAGAATGTGTCAAAGGGCAGAATATTCAAACAACAGTCTCCCTCTGTGACTATCACGACAGATGCATCCCACACATGTTGGGGGGCACACATGTACAATGAACATTAGGGACCAGTAGAGGCCTTAGGAAGCAATCAAACACATAACTGTATCAGAACTTAAGACAGTATTCCTTGCACTGAAAGTATTACATATATCTATTAGGGGAAGGATAACACAGATAAAAATAATCAACGCAACAACAGTGACAAGATCTTATGCAATTTCAGAGCTAAAGCAAGAGTTTTGGAAATGGGCCATACAAAGGGACACATTGTTAACAGACATTCATCTGCCTGGCATTACCAAACAAAGACACAGTCATGCTAAACAGATTAGGACACTTGTTGCACAAGTGGGAACTCAAACTAGAAGAGGTTTGTGACATCTTCCAAGAATGGCATACACTATTCGTAGACCTGCTCGCACTGCCCGCTTAAGCAAAATACTCAAGCTTTACTTCTTGGTACCCACTTCACCTGTCTATGATATGTGCGTACACTTTTCCAACAATACCAATGATACCCGTAGTGATAAACAAGTACAGACCAACATCCATATCAGTGAAGGTAACAGCCTCACAATTGGCTAGACAAACTAGGTTATCAGGCTTTTAAGAAATGACATGAGGTAGAGTAATTAAACAGACAATCTCAAATGACTCTTAAGTAAACAGAAGGGACAGGTTTGTTATGCAGAGAAAGCACCATCAGCCTACCATCGTGGCTTCTGAAAGGAAAAGCCGACACAATATGTGATTGATGCCTCACCTATATGTTGGATGAGAATGTCTTGTATGTGTCTAAAATGTGCTCCTAGGCGCCATTGTGGCATATACCTGGGGAGCCATAGGGAAATGTTTCTTTACCTCAGTAGTTATCAAATGGTTCCTAGAAAGAGCTCCGCAGCGCTGGGATGTCTCCGGGTAGCCATGCGCTATGTAAATCATATTTCGATTCCAAAGAGGTAAAAGAATTGCACCACAAAGGTCAGCATCTCCAGCTATGTGACACTTAACGCATCTGATCAAAAAACAATATGAGACTATGCAAAAATCACAACTAACGTTTCTCGCCCTGACCTTTTATTTTTTTATTAAAAAATAGGTATTTCACTCGATTGAGTCGGGGAACATCAGGCAACTCCCTATTCAAGAACCATTTTTTCAATTCTCAAAGATGAGGACAAACACACATCCACAAGGACCGCACTTACCGGCCAGGAAGAGGCATAGTCATTGTACACAAAGACACCCTCCGCCTCACAACTAGCACCGACGACCATTCACCTGACATGGAACACCTCCATTTGCAGACCAACCCGGATGCAACCCTCCGCGGTACCCTCATGTACAGACCTCCCGGATCCGTCCCCCGCACACAACATCAAAGAACTCTTCACCAGGATCAAAGAATTCGCCAGAACCTGCATAGACATCCCTTCTCCCAAGATCTCTGCGACAACCTCGCCACCTTTTTCCACTGCAAGATTTTAGACATCTACGACAGCGTTGTAATCTAGGTCCCACCCTCTCCAACCACAACCACCACACCCAAAGGCTGCAGATCCCAGCCCACACTGCTCAACTGGACCAACCTCACCGCCAACGACACCCTAAGAATCATGAAAGCCATCCACTCTGGGACTCCCTCGGATCCCTGCCTCCACCAGATTTTCAACCGAGCAGGTGCCGCCATCGAACTGTGCTGCACCATCAACTGCTCCATCGAATCCGCCATCTTCCCTGAAGACTAGAAACACGCAGAGATCAACCCTGTGCTGAAGAAACCTTCAGTTGACCCTACGAACCTCAAGAACTACACAACAATATCTCTGCTACGCTCCCCATCCAAAGGCATCGAGAAGACTATCAACTCCCAACTGACAGAATTCATCTAAACAAACCACACCCTAGACCCCTCCCACTCTGCCTTCAGGAACAACCACAGCATTGAAACTGCACTCCTCGCTCCTACTGACAACATCCACATTCTTCTCGTCCGAGGCAAAACCTCAGCCCTCATCCTCCTGAACTTCTTTGCCGCCTTTGACACAGTCTCCCACGCCCTCTGCACAAGACTCCACAACACTGGCATCTGCCGCAAAGCTCTAGAGAGGATACACTCCTTCCTCACTGGTCGAACCCAGAGAGTCAAACTCCCACCATTCTCCTCGAATCCTACAGAGATCCGCTGTGGAGTCCCGCAGGGCTCCTCCCTGAGCACCAACCTCTTCAACATCTACACTGCCCCGCTCAAAGCCATCGTCAGAAACCACAGAGCCAACATAGTCTCCTATGCTGATGACTAACAACTGGTTCTCTCCCTCACCGACAGACCTACAACTGCCAAGAGCAACTTCCACAACAGGATGAATGCAGTAGCCGCGTGGATGAAGGAGAGCTGCCTAAAGCTCAACTTGGATAAAACAAGTCCTCATCCTGGGCTCCACCCTCTCTGCTTCGGACGACTCCTGGTAGCCAGCCGCTCTCTGACCCACCGCCCACACCCACCGACCACGCACATAATCTCTGCATCATCCTGGACTCCTCTCTCTCTATGAACCGCCAAATCAAAGCAGTATTGCCCTCCTGCTACGACACACTCCGCCTACTCCGAAAGACCTTCAAATGGATCCCCATTAAGTCAAATAGAACTGTCACCCAGGCATTAGTCATCAGCAAGCTCGACTACGGCAACAAACACTACTCAGGCACGACACAAAAACTCCAAAAGAAATTGCAGCGCATCGAGAACGTCTCCGCCAGACTTATCCTGGACATCCGCCGCCGAAACCACATCTCCAGTCATCTGAGAGACCTCCACTGGCTCCCGATCAACAAAAGAATCACCTTCAAGCTCCTCACACACGCCTACAAAGCCCTGGAAAACACTGGAACTGAATACCACAACCACCGCCTCTCCTTCAACAGGACAACCAGACAACTCCGGTACACCCATCTGGCCCTGGCCACTATCCCATGGATCCTCAAGACATGGGCTGGAGGAAGATCCTTTCCTACCTCAAGACGAAGACCTGAATTTTCGACTGATCTGCAGCACCCCTCTCCCCATAGCACCTTGAGACCCTTACTGATGAGTAGTTGCGCTTCATAAGAACCCTGATTGATTGACAGTTTTTCCCTAAGGTGATCCCACATTTACACAATAACCAAGCAGTCCAGCTAGCAGCCTTCTTTCAGCAGCCAGAGACATGCAGAAAGAACCCTCCCTACACTGGATGTCAGAAGGGCAGTAATGTTATGCCTAAAAAAAAAAAACATTACAGGAAAGGAAACAGTTCTTTGTCTCATTCTCACCTACAACCATAGGTGCACTGGTCACAAATCAAACCATCGCAGAATGGATAGTACTCCCCATCTAAATATGCTGCAAGACAACAGAGGTACGGCTAGAAGGGAGACCAAGAGCATACGTCACTAGGAAAAAGGGGTGCCATTGGCTTTTATGGAAATTGCATCTGAAATCCTATTTGCATAGCAGCAACTTGGTCATCAGTACATACATTTACGAGGCACTTTTGTGTAGACATTCAAGTGAACAGGGAGGCAAGAGCAGGGCAGAATGTCTCACAACACCGATTTGCAACTATACACTTGCTTCAACCCAACCTCCTGATTAATGGTAGGTAGTACCATCTCATAATCACTGCACAGCATGTAAATCCATAACTGATTCATGCTGCAAAATAAAATGGTTACCTGTAAAACTTTTGCAGTTTGAAGAATTTTCTGGATTCACATCCAGCCTTCCCAACCCCCGTTCAAGATATGTGAGTTTTTCAAACCGGGTGAAGCAACCATACAAGCACAGAATATTTTATGAAGCCCTATTGAAAGGCAGGTCACCAAAAAGGGAAAAAAGAATCTAAATATGGTGACCACACACTGGGGTTTGTCGGACTTCATAGGGATGTGTTAAGCCCGCCTACTAGTCGACGCCCAGTATTAGAAAGAAAGAAAACATATTTTTGATCTAACCACTACGAGATGGAATAACGTGCAGCATGAGAACCCAGAACATTTGTTACTCAGGGAAAAATCTTGATGGCACATTTAATTGCTGTTTTCTCTCTGGCTGGCTGCCATGCTCTGGATTTTTAGTCTCTTTCAGGCTCATTTCCTTTTAAACTGATGGGTGTGGAGCAAGGAACTGATGGAGTGGTGATTAGGTCGCAGGATTGACTGGGGTGCTTGAGACTGAGAAGATAGTGGTGTTGGGAGTTGTTTAACCCCTTCCATGCTCATGACGAGCTCAGCTCGTCATGGCATGCACCTCTCAGGTGCTCATGACGAGCTGAGCTCGTCATGACCACACCCGTTTTCGTTGCTGTCCAGCACAGCAGGGGAAACTCTTAAGCAGCGATGTGGTTAAGGCGCTGGTTGCAAGATGCGGCTAATGGTGATGTGAGGTGCCAGTTGCATAGTCTGGATTGAGATTATGCCTAAGAGTTGCTTGTATTTCTTACATCCTATGAATTAACAGTCCCAATAACACTCCTGGAACACTTCAACTGTTCAGTACTATTTAAAAGAAATTGCATAGTTAATGATGTTGAAAAAGACTTCAAGTGTTTTAAGCAGTCTCGGATGCTACAACACCTTCCCAAACCCACATGACATCATCAGTGATGTTAGAGGATGTGAGCCTATAAAAAAGAATAATGCTGGAAAGCTCGCGTAACAGGTAAGTAACTTTTCTTTTATTTCAAATAAATGTCTAATTCTGTAATATAGGCAGTGCATGATTTGATTTTCTTTTGTTTTAATTTATACCTAGAATTACATTTAATGTTTTCACTAATGGATAAAGTGCCCAATGGAATAGAGCCCATGCTTAAAGATCTGGAAGAACATATTGTTAGTGCTGGATTAGCTGATATGGTTGCAGCTGCTGAAACAATAACTACTGTGAGTAACCCAAGTGACATGCTTCTTAGAAAAGCAGATTTTAACAGCTGTTTAATTTACCTTTTGCTGAAAAATGTAATTATGTATTGTAGTTTACATATTAAAATCAGATGGTAGCATGTTTAATCCTGATAGAATGTGAAACGGAGTATCGAACAATTGGCATGTTAGTTTTTTTATTTGCTGTTTTATTAGTAGTTTTAATGAACATTTGATATCTTGTTTACAATTTGTGATTTGTGGTCTGATCTCACTAGATTTATAGTAACACATGGAATGCATTTTTCCTAAAAGTAAATGTGTAAGAGGGTGTGGTAAAGGTGTCCATGAAGACAGCTGCTTCTCCCAGACTCTATGACAGACTCAGAATTGAACATAAAATAGATTTATTGATAGGGGCCCACACAGGGTGGGGATCCTGTGGTGCACTGCCACTGCATGGGAGGATTCCCTCCCCATCAGTCGTGCAACAGGATGAGAACCCCTACTCTCTGCTGGTTGCGTATGAGTTATACACTTTGTACGAGAGCCAAGTTACCCTGCACAGTGGTGAGATCCTATTCTCAAACTAAAGGGGGAAAATGGCACTAGGTGAACATTGTGTGGAGAGGTAAAGTGGAAGCATAATATGAGCGAGTTTGCAAGACTACAGGTGCATCCAGCAGAGTTGGAAGGGCTGAGTATCAAGAGGGGTACTGGTGATGAAATCTGGCTAGAGCAAGTCTTCAACATTCTGTGACTATCATCTGTAGAGTGGAGAGGCTGCATGTGTGGTCCATGGAGGGATCGTCAGTGAGGGCCATTGCATCCATTTAAAAGTTAACATGAAATTAGAACAGTTAACTGCTAGCGAAAAGAGCCAAGGAAAGTTGCCATTTTTTAAATGGGCAAATGGGAACCAAAAGGGAAACCTCACTTTTGGAAGTAGAGTATTGTAGAACAAATTATGACCTGGACTGCTTTTGAGGGCAGTGTCTGGCAGCTGATAATTATCAGCATCTCCATCAACACTGAATACTAGCTGGTAAACCGATTTCTAGCACTTAGCGCAAGGGAGCTGTGGGAAGATTGTTTTTTTGTTTTCTGGACCAGAAGGTGTAGGGACCTTCTAATTTAATTGTGCATCACATATGTAAGTGGGCCTTTTTAGCAACCTATTATTAAAGCCCTTTTCTGTTTATAAAGTACTGAACATTCAAGTTATGCTTCACTTGAAGTTTTATTCTTGAAGGTGGTGCTGATTGGGACCTAAGAGCACCTGATCCCTTATTCGCTTGCACATTTGCACGCTCCTGGGGGACTTAAATGCCATTGGCCTATAGGCGCAAGGGTATACCCCAATGGAATGGGAATCTGGGTCCAACTTCAGCTGTAGATGCATGATCGCCCAAAAACCCTCTTCTCTTACCACTTGACATTTAATGACTAAAGACTTGCTCTGGGTTTAAACTGATGATACTCTGTGGTGGCACTCTTCAAGAGCATTTCCTCATGGGATAATTTGGGGAAATCTCTCCTCGGTTGCTTTGTTTATTTTGTTCTCTCTCCACTTCAATCTTCCTCCATCGTGCTCCGTGATGAGCTGCAGGAACATCCATGCAGATTTGGATGTAATATATACAATGATACCTTGGTTGTTTTGAAGCTTTCCCTTATTCCCTGAACATGGTATATTGGGGAGGATTATGTTAGTGAACTGTTCGTTATCTGTTTGCCATAATTGGTGGGCTTTGATCATGGTTAATATTTTTTGATCATCAAAATATTTACACCTAAAGTTTTGACTACTTTTTTCTTCCATAAGAGTGTCAAATGCTAAAAAAGTAATATAATTCTCTGTTCTCAAGCAGTTAGTATTTGCGCATATGACTGAAATGACCTTGATCTCTGGAAATGTGTGTCCCTGAGTATTCTGGAAGAAACTTATGTTCGAGGCATGTGGGCTGCTGAATTCATATCTGTGCATAGATCGCCGCCTAGTGTTGGGTCCGGATGATTGCACTTTGTTGTCTTGGAAGAGTCTTCGAAGTATCACGAGATAGGTGACTCCTCCCCTGGACTACAGTGCGCATGGGCATCCTTTCCATGCTCAGATTGTTTTTTTCCGCCATTGGGTTCGGATGCAAACTCCTTCTCTCCAACTCTGAATCGAAACAAACCTTTTCTAAAGGCCAAAAGGCCTTCGACTTCGGCAGTATTGTTCTCGTTCGGTACCTATCTACTCAATCCAACCTTCCATCTCGAATCGGTCATCGACGCGGGCCGTTGGGCCTTTTCGACGCCACGTGAGCCGACCGTCGATGGAAAGAACCCCCTTCAAAAGGTGCCCACAATGCAACTCAAAGTTCCCCCATACTGATAAACACTCAGTATGCAACAAGTGCCTTTCCCCAGACCATAGGGAAGAAACCTGCCCGGCCTGCACCCAGTTCCGGTTGGAAAAAAACATACGGATCCGACGGGCCGCTAAGCAAGAAATGCAGCGACAGGCACCGGAACCCGACAACTTCTTCGATGATGACCAGGACCTACCGGACGCTCAAGACTCGGACCTAGAGATCGTCACAGTCGAGGACTACTCCGTTGACGAACTCCCGTCAGGCCAAATCGTGAGTACACTGCCCCAGACACCTATTGACCCCTCACCAAAGGCTCAAGTCGAGGCATCGCCAACTGGCCTTAGCCAAGATCATTAAAGACTTTCGACAGCCCCGCCTTCCGGCTCGGCTCCGAAAACGAAACAGAAACCGAAACCTTCAGACACCCCAGGGCCTTGTAACGTTGCCCGGAAGAAGGTTCCAGAGCTAAAAAAGGTCACCGACCCAAAGAGCGTCGATCCAAAAAAGGCCCTACAGCCAAAGAGCGTCGAGCAGAAAAAGACTGTCGACCCCGCAAAGGCCGCCCAGCCAAAAGCCGTCGACCCCAAAAAATCGGTCGAGCCGAGCAAGGGAGCGCAGCCTAAGAGCGCCGAACCAAGGAAGGTTGCCGTCCCAACCAAGCCTGCGGTTCCGAAAACCGTCGACCCGGCATCCGGTGCTGTACCGAAGCCATTGAAGCCGGACAAACCTGTCGACCAAAAAGTAACAGCTCCGAGAACACCGGTCGATCCAAAAAAGACCGTTGATCCGGTGAAAGACACTCACCCAAATAAGCCTACGGAGCCCAAACAACGTGTCGACCCGAAAGTTCCCTTCGACCCGAAACAACGAGTCTAGCCTAAATCAGGGCCCGAGCCGAAAAAATCAAGTAAAACACCAAAGGTCGTCGACAAACCTGCCTCTGTCGACCCGAAAAGGTCCAAGCCGAAACCCAGGACTGTAGAGGAAGAACTATTCCACCCAGATCCATCCGAGGACCAGGCAAAGATTTACATTAACACAGACACTGGTAAATTTACCATGCTGCATAGGAAAAAGAGACCTTTGGACTTTGCACCTGATTCACCTATCCCACTCAAGAAAAAGGACTTTGGCAAATCTCCCACTAGACCCTCACTCCCTTTCCAACCTATTATGCCCTCCACACCACTTGCACCTACCTCACCTTCTAACCATGATGACGATGAGTGGGACACAGGGTATGTACCACAGCCCCTATATGACTTTCCTCAAGATCCAGATCAAGAGGAACCTTGGGAGTAGCCAACAGATCCTTATGATACACATCCTATCCCTGATGTGCCCACTTAACCTACTAAACCATCACCCACTGATGACACAGTAGTGTTTAACCAACTCATAGACAGGGCAGCGCAATTCCACAATGTGGACATGCACAGTGACCCTGTAGAAGAGGACTTCCTCTTTGACACTTTCACTACTCCGGAGAAAAGTGTCAAAACACTTCCAATGTTGAAGGGAGTTCTAAAACATGCCCCTGACATATTCAAAGACTCAGCCAGGGCACGGGTAATCAATCCCAGAATAGAAAAAAAGTATAGACCGGCTCCTACAGACCCCACCTATATCAAGGGCCAGCTGCCACTAGACTCCCTAGTGGTTGCTAACGCACGAAAAAGAGCCTACTCTCAGACTACAGGGGAAGCACCTCCCCCTGATAAAGAGTCCAAAATCCTAGAGGCATTGGGCAAAAGGGTGGCGGCACAGGCATCCAATTCTTGGAGAATTGCTAACACACAGGCACTACTGGCTCGTTACGATCAGCTTGAGAGCCTTATGCAACATTTGCCCGAGCCGTTCAAAGCGCAAGCAAATGATCTTATTCAGGAGGGCAAGTTCATCTCCAATGCCTCCATTAAATGTGCGCTGGACGCTGCAGACACCGCAGCTAGATCCATTAATACTAGTGTCCTCCTCCGCAGACATGCATGGCTGCGGGTTTCAGGTTTTAAGAATGAGGTGCAGTCCACCATTCTCAACCAACCCGTCAACCCAGATTTTTTATTTGGTCCTGCGGTCGACACCATCTTGGACAAAATGAAAAAGGACGCGGAAACTGCAAAATCCATGGGTGCACTGCAATTTTTGCAACATAGGGACTCCTTTCGGTGCTCCTCATACAGAGCAAACACACGAGGAAATGCTTCACAAACATCTACCTCCTACAAGGGTAACACACAAGGTTCCTTCACAAAGAACACCAACAGAGTTGGTTACAGAGGTAACAATCCTAAGGGAAGAGGGCGGGGAGGCAATAACACCAGAGCCTCCGCCACCACAAAACAGTGACTTCATTACGCTGCCTCCGCAACACTTAACACCAGTCGGAGGCAGACTACAACCGTTCCTACCTATCTGGCACACAATCACCACAGACAGGTGGGTAAGAGAAATTATCCAGTCTGGTTATTGCCTAGAACTGACTTCTACGCCACCAAACATACCACCCAGACATCGTCCTATGTCCATAGAACACATCACCCTACTTCAACAAGAGGTGAAAAGCATGCTGGAAAAGGGGGCCATAGAGCCAGTCCCTTTCCTCCAGCAAGGGACAGGAGTATACTCCCTATACTTCCTTATTCCCAAAAAGGACGGTTCCCTCAGACCAATATTGGACCTCAGACCCCTAAATCAATACATACTGTTGGAGCACTTCCATATGATCACACTACAGCAAGTGCTCCCGTTGCTACAACAAGGAGACTTCCTAGCAACACTGGACCTCAAGGACGCGTACTTCCACATACCCGTCCATCCAGCCCACAGAAAATACCTCAGGTTCACAATAGAAGGGCAGCACTACCAATTCAAGGTTTTGCCCTTCGGGGTTACCACGGCTCCAAGAGTCTTTACAAAATGCTTAGCGACAGTAGCAGCGCATCTTAGGAGGCAGCACGTCCATGTGTACCCTTATCTGGACGATTGGCTAATACAAGCAAAATCGTACCAAGAGTGTGCAGCACACACGTCCCACACTATCCAGTTGCTACACAGCCTAGGCTTTTCAATCAACTACACAAAATCGCATCTGCAACCTTCCCACATACAGCAATACCTGGGAGCCACTATAAAAACCTCAGTGGCAAAGGCGTACCCAAACACAGCAAGGATAGCCAGCATGCAGATACTCATCCGCAAATTCTTGCCACAGCACTCCCTGCCAGCCCAAGTTTTCATGCAGCTCATAGGCATGATTGCCTTCTGCATATTCATTGTCCCCCATGCCAGACTTCAAATGCGCCCGTTACAGGAATGCCTAGCACGGCAATGGAACCAGGCTCGTGGACACCTAAAAGACCTAGTGTTGGTGGACAGTCGCACACACAAATCTCTGCAGTGGTGGAACCCACAAAACCTTTCCAAGGGGCGACTGTTCCAAGAGCCGGTTCCACAACTAGTACTAACAGCGGACGCATCACTAACAGGCTGGGGAGCCCATCTCCTTCAGTACACAGTGCAAGGGCTCTGGACAAACAAACAAAGAAGGCTGCATATCAATCAACTAGAATTGATAGCGATCTTCCTAGCCCTAAAAGCCTTTCAAAAATACGTGCACACCAAGACGGTGTTGATCCGGACGGACAACATGACCGCAATGTACTATATCCAGAAACAGGGAGAAACCCACTCTCCACAGCTGTCCCATCTGCCGCAGAGCATATGGAAGTGGGCAATTCCAAAGAACATCTCTCTCCTAGCAAAACACCCCCCCAGGGAAGGACAATCAGATTGCCGACCTGCTCAGCAGGCACAGCCAACAAATACACGAATGGGAGATTCACCCCCAAGTTCTCCAACCATTCTTCGAGGAATGGGATCACCCAGAGGTAGACCTCTTTGCCACAAAAGAAAACTCCAAATGCCAGTACTTTGCCGCCAGATTCCCACATCCGTTGTCACTGGGCAATGCGATATGGATGAACTGGTCAGGCAGATTTGCGTACGCTTTTCCCCCAGCACCGTTGATCCCGCTGGTGGCACGCAAACTGCGACAACACTCACTCAGCCTGATCCTGGTTGCTCCCACATGGGCGAGAGAACCATGGTACACAACGTTCCTAGAACTTTCAGTAGTTCCTCATCAAAAACTATGCCTTGCTCCACATCTTCTCACTCAGAACCATGGAGAAATAAGACACCCAGATCCCAATCAACTGAACCTAGCGATCTGGCTCCTGAGGTCTTAGAGTTCGGTTACCTTAACTTGCCCCCAGACTGCATGAACATCATTAGGGAGGCAAGGAAACCAACCACACGAGCGTGCTATGCAGCAAAATGGAAAAGATTTGTTATTTACTGCAGCAATAACCAAATCAACCCATTAGACGCTTCCATTCAGAACATTATATGCTACCTGCTGCACTTACAAAGATGTAACTTAGCATACTCTTCCATTCGACTACACCTCGCTGCTATAGCAGCATACCTTCAGAACAGGCAACACCTTTCGCTGTTCAGGCTACCAGCAATTAAAGCATTTATGGAGGGCTTAAAAAGAGTGATCCCTCCAAGGCACCCTCCTTCCCCAGTCTGGAATCTAAATATAGTGCTTACCAGACTCATGGGACCTCATTTTGAACCTCTACACTCATGCGAATTGCAATTCCTAACGTGGAAGGTCGCATTCTTAGTTGCCATCACCTCACTCAGAAGAGTGAGCGAATTACAAGCACTGACAATTCAAGAAACCTTCATGCAGGTACATGCTAACAGGGTAGTTCTTCGAACAAACCCTAAATTCATGCCTAAAGTCATATCCAACTTCCATATTAATCAAGCAATAGAACTGCCAGTATTCTTTCAGAATCCACAAACAGTAGCTGAAAGAGCCCTGCACACACTAGACGTTCGAAGAGCTCTACTATACTATGTGGACAGAACTAAATCCTTTAGGAAAACAAAGCAACTGTTTGTTGCTTTTGCACCACAGCACAAGGGAAATCCTATTTCAAAGTCAGGAATAGCCAGATAGATAGTTAAATGCATTCAAATATGTTATCTAAAAGCTAAACGCACTTTAACAGTCCCCCCTAGAGCACACTCTACACGGAAAATGGGGGCATCCATGGCTTTCCTAGGAAATATTCCCCTCGAAGACATCTGTAAGGCAGCCACATGGTCCACCATACACACTTTCACTAAACACTACTGTGTAGACGTGCAAGCAAAACAGCAAGCTGATGTAGGCCAGGCTGTCCTCAAAACTCTTTTCCAAACTGCTGCAGCTGGCACAGGTGGCCACCGCTAGAGGAGATACTGCTATTCTGTCTATGCACAGATATGAATTCAGCAGCCAACATGCCTCGAACGGAATATGCTACTTACCAGTATGCATCTGTTCTTGGCATGTAGAGCTGCTGACATTCATATCGCCCGCCCTCCTCCCCGGCGCCTGTCGCAGCTGCAGCATTATCTCTAGAATGGACATCTCTTACTTTCCTATCTCTACCTCTGCCACAATGGCGAAAAACAATCTGAGCATGGAAAGGATGCCCATGCGCACTGTAGTCCAGGGGAGGAGTCACCTATCTTGTGATACTTCGAAGACTCTTCCAGGACAACAAAGTGCAATCATCCGGACCCAACACTAGGCGGCGATCTATGCACAGATATGAATGTCAGCAGCCCTACATGCCAAGAACAGATGCATATTGGTAAGTAGCATATTCCATCTAGAGAGAGGATTTGAAGGGCTTTAAATGCTTACCTACTCTCATAAATATTAAGGGTTTTTGGTTTATAGCCAAACATTAAATGTTGCTGAACATCTCCAACAGCAAGATCAAATTAAAAGAATAGTATTCTGACCTCCGCTAAGTCAACAGCTCTTTTTTTTAAATGTTTTACTAATTTCCTATTTCACTTGCTAATTCATTACTTGCATTTACTTACTTTTATTACTTGCTATTACTTCCACTGGGAACAATATAATATTGGCTTCAGATATCTTGTGCATGTTTTTGTCCTTAAATCAACTTGACCAACACTACAGTTAAATCGGGTCTGATCACCCCAATCATAAAGAGGTTTAGCTTGGACTAAAACATTCTTCCTAATTCCAGGCTGACTGGAAACCTGACTTGACCTTGGCAAACAATTGTCAAATTTGTCTTTCTTCCAAGATCATCTTCTACATAAATTAACGAGAACTGCTAGCTAGTCTAGTTTTCGGTCAGGTTTCAGCAGACAGGAACGCAGAAAATCTTTGACAACATCCCCTACGTCATAAATGAATGAGAATCTTGCTTCTGGCCATAGAATCCTGACTGAGTGGCATAAATGTAGAATGTTCCCACGCATGTGCGGGGCACCCTGGAATTCTTTCTTTTAAATATTTAGATGTAATCTGTAGCTGGATGTAGACACCTCTATGTCTTTAGTCTGGTGACATCTCCGTAACTAGCAAGACAGGCCTCTTTTTACTGCATTGTTCTAATTCCGAGAAAAAAAAATCAATGCACTGAGACCACATTGCAGTGCCTAACTGGAGACCATGCTTTACACTATCTAAAATAACCTGTAACCTATATTAGAGAAGATAAAAAATGAAGGAAAAGCTAACTGCCAGGTGAAAAGTGCAGAGATTGCAGTGAACAGCATTGTTACTTTAAGAATTCAGCATCCTACCCTTCCCTGTTTGCCTCATAGTCTCAGGGTTTTTTTCTGGCTCATGCTGATTATCTCAGAACACTCTCTGGGCTACTTCACCCACTTTTTTTCTCAGTTTTTTCGTAAATTGTATGACATTTGTGTTTCACTTCATGTCATTTAGGACAGCTAAAATGTTCACCCATTTTTACTATCCGACAGAAGTTTTTCACTGGAATGCCATCCCTTTTCGTGAAATGCCTTCATGTGAATGAAAATAAGCTTCTTCAGACCCTTGCACTGTTTGTGTGATCGGTCTTCCTGCCTCACATTCAGTAGAAGAATACACATTTTGTCAAACAACCCACAAAAAGAGCCCTTAAAGATGAGGAGGGCATTTGCTTCGGAGTGAGGCTTGAGAACTTGCAAGCAGAAAAAGGAAAATTGAAAAGAGAGCTAAAAAAAAGCCTCTCTTCTGACACCAAACCCTCTTGGGCGGGGGTGGGGTGTGGGGTGGGCGGACTCCCACAGAAGGAGATCTAAAGAGAGAAGGTAGAAAGCACATTGCCACCACCCTTGTCTACCCCGTCATACCCGAGAGAACTGGCCTACGTTGAGACGGGTATTGTCACCAGCCTGCTCGCTGTCGAACTACAACAATAGCACCACCTGATGTTGACTCTAGAACCACAGGTACAGTTTCTTCCATTGGTTGCTGTCAAGAATGACACCACACCATCAGCGTCGAAAACAGTCACAATTCCACAATTATCGGCGGCGAGACCGTTTTTGAATCAGTGGTAGAAGTGGGCGGGGACGGAAGGGCACGGCGTGCCCCTACTTAAAAAAAATATTTCAGTCCGTTCCCCTACTTCTTTCTTTTAAAGAAGCATCCCGGGACAGCAGGAATAGTTGTACTTTATTAAAACAATACCTTTTTCATTCAGCTTGTGTGGTGGCCCAGGGGCTGCTCGCACTTCTCTGTTGAGCTCCAGAGGCTGCAGCAGCCCCTCCCTGAATTCTCACATGCTGAGGGCAGGCCCATTGTCATTCCGATTGAGGCTGATTATCTCCTTTGGAATGACAATGCGCCCGCCCTCTGCCTGCCTTTTTGCATAGCATGTGCCAGACAAAGCCGTTAGGTCTCGCCTGTGTGAGCCATTATAAATGGCAATGGTTTTCAGCAATGCTTCACAGCATCAGTGATTCAATCCAGGGTGGCTAAAGTAAAAATATAATAATATGAAAGCCTTCGACATGGCACCTGTGTATATTTATAGGCACACGCACCATACATGTGAGCCCCTACAAAATTACGTGTTGCTTTAAAAACCTTTTTATTACTGATCCAAGTTGTACCAGGTAACTAAAAAAATGAATGTGCAAAGGTGTGTTTTTTTTTGTAAGTGAACAGGGGTGGGGGGGCACCGCAGCAAGACAGTAGGGACGCAGGAGCAACAGATGGAGAGAGCTGAAGGGGACACAAAAGCAAGAGTGGAAAGGAAGGGGAAAAAGCAATTCAAGGATTGGTGGAAAGCAACACGGAGGCCACTTGTGGGCAAGTAATGGGGAGAAGCACATGGGCGAGCTCAAGAAAGAGGAGGGCCTAACAGAGGAGCTTTCCCCCAAACAGAGTACTGTGGGGAACTTGCCCCCTTGTGTAATTTGTCAATGTTCTACACAGAGTGAACTGGGCAGGAGCAGTGACGGGACAGAAGAGGCGACAGGAAAGGAGAGGTGATGGGGCAAGAGAGGTGACCGGGCAGGAGAAGTAATGGGCAGGAGAAGTGACAGGGCAGGAGAAGTGACAGGGCAGGAGAAGTGAAAAAGGCAGGAGCAGTGACGGGGCAGGAGCAGTGACGGGGCAGGAGCAGTGACGGGGCAGGAGCAGTGACGGGGCAGGAGCAGTGACGGGGCAGGAGCAGTGACGGGGCAGGAGCAGTGACGGGGCAGGAGCAGTGACTGGGCAGGAGCAGTGACGGGGCAGGAGCAGTGACGGGGCAGGAGCAGTGCCGGGGCAGGAGCAGTGACGGGGCAGGGGAAGTGACGGGGCAGGAGAAGTGACGGGGCAGGAGAAGTAAAGGGGCAGGAGCGGTGACTGGGCAAGAGCAGTGACGGGACAGGAGAGGCGACAGGAAAGGAGAGTTTACGGGGCAGGAGAAGTGACGGGACAGGAGCGGTGATTAGTCATGAGCAGGAGCGGTAACCGGGCAGGAGCAGTGAACGGATAGGGGCAGTGAACGGATAGGAGCAGTGAACGGGGCAGGAGAAGTGATGAGACAGGAGAAGTGATGAGACAGGAGAAGTGATCGGGCAGGAGCGGTGATCGGGCAGGAGTGCTGAAAGGGCAGGAGCGGTGAACGGGCAGGAGCGGTGATGGAGCAGGAAAAGTGATGGGGCAGGGGCAGTGACGGGGCAGGAGCAGTGACGGGCCAGGAGCTGTGACGGGCCAGGAGAGGCAACAGGAAAGGAGAGGTGACGGGGCAGGAGTGGTGACGGGGCAGGAGTGGTGACGGGGCAGGAGTGGTGACGGGGCAGGAGTGGTGACGGGGCAGGAGTGGTGACGGGGCAGGAGAAGAGACGGGGCAGGAGAAGGGACGGGGCAGGAGAAGGGACTGGGCAGGAGAAGGGACGGGGCAGGAGAAGGGACGGGGCAGGAGAAGCGATGGCGCAGGAGAAGCGATGGCGCAGGAGAAGGGACGGGGCAGGAGAAGTGATGGGGCAGGAGCGGTGATTAGTAATGAGCAGGAGCGGTAACCGGGCAGGAGCAGTGAACGGATAGGGGCAGTGAACCGATAGGAGCAGTGAACGGGGCAGGAGAAGTGATGAGACAGGAGAAGGGATGGGGCAGGAGCGGTGATCGGGCAGGAGCGGTGAACGGGCAGGAGCGGAGAACGGGCAGGAGCGGTGATGGGGCAGGAAAAGTGATGGGGCAGGGGCAGTGACGTGGCAGGGGCAGTGACGGGCCAGGAGAGTTGATGGGGCAGGAGAAGGGACGGGGCAGGAGAAGGGACGGGGCAGGAGAAGGGTCGGGGCAGGAGCGGTGGTTAGTCATGAGCAGGAGCGGTAACCGGGCAGGAGCAGTGAACGGATAGGGTCAGTGAACGGATAGGAGCAGTGAACGGGGCAGGAGAAGTGATGAGACAGGAGAAGTGATGGGGCAGGAGCAGTGATCGGGCAGGAGTGCTGAATGGGCAGGAGCGGTGATGGGGCAGGGGCAGTGACGGGGCGGGGGCAGTGACGGGGCGGGGGCAGTGACGGGGCAGGGGCACTGACAGGCCAGGAGCAGTGACGGGCCAGGAGAGGCAACAGGAAAGGAGAGGTGACTAGGCAGGAGAGGTGACTAGGCAGGAGAGGTGACTAGGCAGGAGAGGTGACTAGGCAGGAGAGGTGACTAGGCAGGAGAGGTGACGGGGCAGGAGAGGTGACGGGGCAGGAGAGGTGACGGGGCAGGAGAGGTGACGGGGCAGGAGAGGTGACGGGGCAGGAGAGGTGACGGGGCAGGAGTGGTGACGGGGCAGGAGTGGTGACGGGGCAGGAGAAGTGACGGGGCAGGAGAAGTGACGGGGCAGGAGAAGGGACGGGGCAGGAGAAGGGACGGGGCAGAAGAGAAAACTGGAATGGCATGGTGAGCAAAAAAACAATGGATTTAGGCCCAGATCTCTGTACTGGGGTGAATGCATGACATTGTTCTACATGCTGCCCATCAGTTGTTCTTTTTGCTTTTGTCACCCCGAGTGGGACGGGTATGCCCAGACGCGGGTCCTGTGCTCTCCATGCCACTGGAAACAAGCTATCCTGGCTGATGAGGGCTGAAAGCCCAAAACGGGTCCTAGGATGCTTGTTTCCCGTCCAGGGAGGACCTGGCCTGGCAGTTCGGCCTGCACTGCTACCATTGGGCGCAGCATCAAGACTGATTTGCATATGGCTGGGTCCAAACTGGAATAGCATGGGGAGCAAAAAACTATGGATTTAGGCCCAGATCTCTGTACAGGGGTAAATGTATGACATTATTCTGCATTCTATCCACCAGTTGTTCTTTTTGCTATATTATGATTGAGCAGCTGGCTGGCTGACATGAATATGAAGGAGCCTTTGTGGGTTTCCTTGAGTCTAGATTCTCCTGAAGAGTCCCTTTCTTTTCTGAGCCCTCCTTAATACATGTGTACAGGAGGAGCCCTGTATTCATGTCCTCAATGTTTAAAACAAAAAATACTCATGGATTTCTGAACAATGAGAGTAAAGGTATTAAGGTAACATGTTGTTCCTGCTTATATTTTGCATGCTTTACATAAACCTGTATTCCCTATGAGTGTTTGCTTTTTCCTTAATTAAACCTCAAATACACGTTTATCCATTGTTTGAATTAAATAACGTTATAAGCGGTAACTGGTCAGTGAAATGCTAAACGTACAAAAAATTGGTATGTTTTGCTACTTCTAGCCACACCCCTGACTCCGCCCACTGATCCAATCTTCGGTTATTCCCGCCCCCTGATTCTCCACCCACAGTTCCCCTACTTTTTTTTCCCCACTTCGACCACTGTTTTGAATAGATAACTTGCCATCACTGGTAGGTGTCAGAGGTCAACTTCTATACTATTGACTTTCAGGTCACCTTTAAAACACTCCGCTTCAAGTAGATTGACGTTGAGGCCCTCTGTTGCTCGTGTTTTCTCTATTTCTTTAAAGGCACAGCATCTATTCTATCAGAAAGATTCATGTGGAGGGCGTGGCGAAGATGACGGCACGGTAGGACGCGACTCTCTGTCCCTCCGCCCCGCTGACTCTCTGTCCCTCCGCCCCGCTGACTCTCAGCTTTGTAGGAGCCCCATTCCCCGGTCTTTAAACTGTGGAAAACTGACCGGTACCAGCTTTTGCCTCCTCTGGCGTTACTTCAGGATCCTCTGATGACCGTGGTTGCGCTCCTCATTGGATTCATGTTGGGACCGCAGCGGAGCTCCCGCAGACAAGACGGCGGAGGGGGCAGCGTACGAGACGCAGCCTCGGTGAGCCTTGTGGCGGCGCAGAGCGGAGGAGATCCGGAGCACCTACTCGGCTTGAGGTGCTGCCCTGACTGCCTGCCAGGTGATCCTGTGACCACGCTGCCCTTACGCTGCTGGAACGCGAGGGAGGCCTTGCTGCCGGCCGGCTGAAAAGCCCGTCATTTTGCTGCCTTCCCTGATCTGGCCGGGCCCACGCGCTGGCAGCAGCGGACCCGGGAGCCTTGTGCTAAGTCTCTCAGTATCTGAGAGCGCTCCCGGTCTAGCGATCTGCCCTGCTGGTGTCTAATACTTTGCCCGGTGCGCTGACGGTGCATCTGGACCGCCCAAAAGGGGGTTCATCCTCAGCCTGCCATCTTGCCTCCTTCCGTGGCCTGGCCAAGCCTGCTGGGCTTTGATCTGGGGCTCGCGCCACGCGAAGCCTGAAGGAGCAACGGCCCTGACAGCCCACTCATCCTGACACAAGGACCGACGCTCAGCGCATCTGTGGACCGTCTGAAGGGCTCCGCGCCAACCAGCAGTTCACCGGTGAGTGTGGCCCTCTCCTGCGCCTTTGTCCATGCTTGCCTGACACAACTGCAAACTGCAGCGCCGGCGACGCCCGTGGCCTGGCATCGCCCGTAGGTGTGACTAACCGCCACTGGAACAGTGCTTAGCTGGCAATAACTGACAGACCCGCCATATTGTGTGCCCAGCTCTGTGGAGCGTGCGGGTCCAGCTGCAATCCACGCTCGAAGACCAGTGATCCCGACCAGCGGTGCACGAGGGGTTTTGCCCTGAGGCTGAGCAGTGAGGAAGTCCCCTGGAGCGCCGTGGCAGCCAGAGTTGTGAGCGGAAGGACAGAGACATAAGGGGGCAGGATAGCGCTAGACGGGCCCGCAGTCCATCTGGAGCGGCGATAGCAGGGTACCCAGGAGCCTGCTGGGGTGTGCCTGCAAGGGGGACAGCACCCTTCCCGCGCCACAAAGAGCCAGATAGCCGGTTCCCCAACGGCGGATCTGAGTGGCGCGCCTTTCCAGGCTTTGGGGCCCACCCGCACGATGGGTGCCCGCCCCTGAAGAAGCTGTGAGCCGCAAGCAGGAGGCGGTGTGGGTCCGGCCCAAGGAGACGAGAGCAGACTGAGTGGGGCAGCAGCTGTGAGCCAAGAATAAGGTGGGCACCTGGAGCTGAGCCTGTGCGCCATGGCTTCAGCACGTGTAAAGAAAGATAAGACACTGAAGGAGCTGCTCCAGAAGCAGTCCGGACCCACCTCCGGAGCGGCAGATGGTGACGAGGCCCCGGCCACCAAAGTCTTTATGTTAGAGCTTATTTCTGCCATCAAGGAGAACATACAGGACCTTAAGGGCCAGCTCTCGGCAGACCTCCGTGAGGTCCTACGGGATGTGGACGAAATCGGAGAACGCGTGGCCACACTTGAGGAACACGATGTTAGCCGGGAAGAAGAACTCCACCAGCTACAGCAAGACATGCTGCACCACCAGGAACAGCATCTTCATCTCCAGGTGCCTGCTGAGGATCTGGAGAATTGCTCCCGGCGGAACAACGTGCGGATCAGAGAGGTACCATGGCATGAAGAAGGGGATGATCTCAGGGCCTACGTCGGGGCGCTGTTCCAACAGATCCTGGGAGAGGACGATGCAGCCGATATCTGAATGGACCGGGTTCATAGGGTAGGTCTCCCCCGTGGAAACAAAACTCCGCCACGCAAGAAGAACCTTCTATCGAAAATGCAAGGCAAAGCCCATCAACCCAGCATGCAATTCTGAATTAGGGGGCATAGCTCTTGAGGTCATTCAATATGGACACTTGAATTTTTGACCAGAGAGTATATGAACTTTGTCAAAAAAGCCAAACATCCTATCACAAGACCCTCTTATGCTTTTATGTGGAACAGATTTGTCACATAGTATCTTAGTAACAATAATGATCCTATAAATTGTTAAGAGAATATAACCATGCCATAGTTACTTTATTTGGCTCATTCGTAACTTCAGTTTGCTTCTGTTAAAGTTAATCTTTTTCTGCTATTACAATGTACAGGAAAGGACCAAAACAAAGATCCATTTTTACTATGCCTTTCATAAAGGATTTCTTGGAAGGATTAAAAAAGACTTTTCTTTCAATTAGACATTTTCCTTGGGAGTTTTATCCAAAGTAACTAGTCCTCCATGTAAGCGCTTACATAAAGCCTCAATACAGCCCCTCTCTTGGACCTTAGCATTTTTAATAGCAATTACATCAGCAAGGTGAATTAGTGAACTTCAAGCTCTTTCCTCCATAGAACCATGCACAATTTTTTAGAGCAATAAGGTAGTGTTATGTACGTATCCTTCTTTCTTTACCTGAAGTTGTCTCAGATTTTCATATCAATCAGACAGCCTCACTTCCAGTATCTTTTATTATCCTTCATCTCCAGGAGAATGAGCCATTCATAGGTGTTAGAAGAGCTCTTAAATTTTATTTAGACAGAACCAAAGATATCCATAAAATGAACCAGTTAATTATTCTTTTTAAAAAAAATATATCTATTAACATTTTCTTAAGTACATAGCAAAGACATTGTTCAGTTGCAAAACGCAGCAGCACAACCACTACAACGGCAGCATCATACAAAAACAACCGTGATGGACAATCCAGCAACCTCATCATATACTTATACACCATTGTGGTCACTTTCTTGTTTCGCGGCCCGTACCCCCGCCATAGGAGATCACTGTGTATCCGACAGTGAGGGACCATAATGTGTAAGCCAAGGTTTCCATATTTTCCAGAACTTTTTGGGACAACCCCATACCTTAGAAGTCGTCTTTTCCACCCCAACATATACATATCCATGCTTTTTTTCCAATCTATTAAAGATGAGTTTGCCACTGCCCCCCACGCCTTAGCCAGGTCATGTTTTGCCACCACTAATCCTAATTGAGGTGGTTAACTTAAGTTTGGGGAGATCCATGTCAATGGATATTCCCAGTAAAAAAAACTGCGGGCTGAGCAGAACCGTCACACCCAGAACCGCACCTAGCTCTCCCACCAAAGTGTTCCAATACCTTTGGATCTGATGGTAGACCCACACTGTGTGGAAGAATGTGCCTATCGAAGCCCCACAGTGCAAGCAATCTGGGTTTCCCGCCTCCCTATGCGATGCAATAGCGCTCTGTCATAATATGCTCTATGCAAATACTTGAATTGAATCAGTCGGAGCCTAGACTTAATGGCTACCTCGCGGGGGTGCATCATCGCCATTTCCCAATCTAAGTCCCCCCAACTCTGACTCTCATTGTCTCTCAACTTCTGCAAAGTGTCTGGCTTGTTATTAATTAATGTCCTATACGTCCATGAGACAGCCTTCTCCGGTATCTCCCCCATCAGGAGTCGCCCCTCCAGCGGTGCAACCTCAGGGATGTCCGTGGTGTCTATATTTTGCGCACGGCACACATGGGTCAGCTGCAGGTATCTGTAGCGCTGAGTCTTATTCATGTCATATTCGGACTGAAGGTGTGAAAAGGTGACCAGTTCTTTATGATATAGTATGTCCTTAAGTTGAGATATGCCTAATAAGTCCCATTGTCGGAATCCTCGCAGTTTTGTGATTTCCGGAAGTCGGCTACTCACCCATAGCGGAGTTTCCCTGGTGACTCGGCCGTCCCATTTCATTTTTCGCTCAGGCTGTAACTACAATCTGTGTCTCTGTCAGGAGTTGTGCAGTACCACTACCCCCATACAAGTAGTGTGTGTGTGGGCGTTTGGCAAACCGTGTGTGTTCAAGTGCATAAGTGGGGTAATCGCTCTCCATATATTGCCATTCATTCACCACAATTAGATGGGCTGCCCAATAATACGCCCGAAGATCTGGCAGGGAAATCCCGTCATTGTACTGATTACGCTGCAACGTCGCCAGAGCTATCCTCGGCGGCTTCCCATCCCAAATAAACGTACGCAGTAACTCATCAATTTTATTGAACACCTCAACTGGTATAAGCTGGTACGTATTTTGCAGTACATAGAGGAATTTGGGGAGCACTATCATTTTATACAGTGCAGCCCTACCTAGCAACGTCAGTGGCAGAGTCTTCCACCTTTTGACGTCCGCTCGAAAGTCACTGAGCATCCTGTAAAAAAAAATTTGTATCCGATAGTAAGGCTGCGCTGAATGAGATCGCACTTTACTTTTAACAAAGTCACACTGTTTATCGTTTTTAAAACTGTAAAATTGCACTTGTGCTTCTACTGGCACGCTGAAGGAAGCTGCGCTGATTGAGATCGCACTTCACTTTTGAAAATAACCAAAGTCACATTGCATTCTGTAAAGAAATCTGCTGTGTCTCCTACCTGCATTTTGCACCTCCATTGCCGCTGCGCTGCCCAACACACCCCAGTCCGTCACGGCAAGTGCCGATTGAGCGGAGAGTGGAAACGGGGTCAGATGCTCCTACTTCCGGCCGGGGGCATTTCCGGCTCTCGAGCGCTCTGCGGTCTAGTTGACCCGAGGCACGAGACTACTTAAGACAATGTCAGGGCGAACGCGCAGCGGGCACACTCTCAGCACGCCGAAGACTCGCCTAAGACAAGCCCGTCTGCGCCCGTCCGCGCTTGCACGTCGCCTCTCGCCAGGGACCCAGGTGTTACGGGTATGGACACCATATCCTATTCTAGGCGGGACCTACTGACCCTCAATTGCTCGGCCGTTACGTGCAAAAAACTCTCCCTTACACGTAGGAAAGGCTGCTCTAAATGTTTTTGTGGTTTCTCCCTTCCCAAACCCTCAACATCTCCATCCCTCTTGAATGCCGACCCTCAACAAATTAAGGTTGGGCAGCTCAATATAAGATCCCTACAAAAACACCCCATGGAAGTCCATGAGCTACTGACAAGCTATACCTTAGATGTTCTATTTCTCACGGAAACCTGGCTACGAGACGACATGGATTCGGTCATCAACCTAGCTACCCCCATAGGATATTCTACATACACGTTAAATAGACACGCAAGGGGAGGCGGGATAGCGATGATCGTCAAGTTCCACTACACATGCCTATTCACCAAATTGGATATTGAAGGCAGTGAATGTGCCCGCTATAATGTCAAAATTAACCCCCAGCTCACCCTCGTGGGTATCCTAATTTACAGACCCCCCAGGTTTAGATAGTAGCTTTATAAAATCGCTCCTCGAAAATGTGTGTTCTCTGGTTACTGGAACAGCGAATTTCAATATAGTGGGTGACCTAAATATTCACTTTGACCTTACCACTGACAACAAGATAAGCACTCTGTTAGCTGACCTGCCGCTTTTCAGCTCTGTCAGCTCGTTAGTGGTTCTACACACAGAGGCGGTCATCTTCTAGACCTTATCTTTTCTAATATTACCGATGTCACCGTAGAGGCCCCCATCCCCATGACCTGGACAGACCATCTATTGGTGATTATGACAGTGCCCATTGGGGGCGCTCCTAATATAAGACCCGCACAGCAAGCGCTGAAACGGCCGTGGAGGAAGCTCCGTCTAGAAGACTTTCATGCACTCCTCATAGCTGACCCCCTAAAACCAGTGAGGACCCTGACCAGGGGTATGAGGGTTTCTGTAACTGGATAAATCAGGCCCTCGATGCACTGATACCGGCTAAATGGATTAAGGCGCGCTCACAGGAATCCAGTCCCTGGTATAATGAAGAGCTCATCTCCCTTAAGAAAGAGTGTAAAATAGCCGAGCGCAAATGGAGAAGAGATTATGATCCTACACTCAAAACTCTCTACGTCCAGGCACAAAAAAGTTATCATCGAAACATCTGCAGGACCCGAGCTACTTACTACGCGACAGAAATCAGCAAAAGCCAGAACGCCTCTAAAACCATCTTCAAAATATTAAAAGAGCTTAGTGTTAAAAAAAAGGTAGAAAGATGTAACACCTCACCCACACTGTGCGAGAACCTGGCATCTTTTTTCATGGATAAAATTCACAAAATATACAATGCCTTCCCAATCGCACCACACCTCAACCCCTCAGTCACTATGACCACGCCCAAACTTACCAACATACCTGCGCTCAGTCAAGATGAATTTCTTAAACTCTGCAATAAAATCAAGACAGGCTCACCCGCAGACCCTCTAAAGCCAGCACAATTTAGAAAAGTAGACTGGACAGTACTTGGCCCGCTCCGAGACATTATAAACTCGTCCTTCTCCACTGCCAATATTCCATCCAGATGGAAGCAGGCCTGGGTCTCCCCTATCATAAAAAAACCTACGTTAGACCCAAATTTACCCGAAAATGTCAGACCTATTTCGCTGCTCCCTTGGCCAGCCAAAGTGGCGGAGTCCCATGTCAACACCATCCTGACCAATCACCTGGTTTCTAATTCCACTCTAGACCGGTCCCAACATGGCTTCCGTGCTGGACGCAGCACCGAAACGGCCCTACTGAGTGTGACGGAACATCTCCGGACCATATTGTACTCCGGCGAGACGGCAGCACTGATTCTTTTAGATCTCAGTGCTGCCTTAGATACAGTCTCACACGAGGTGCTGTTGTTCAGGCTTGAGGAGGCAGGAATATCGGGACAGGCCCTCAATTGGCTTAAGGCATTCCTATAGGGGAGACATTTCAGGGTCTCTACCCCGCCGTTTATCTCTAAAGAGTGCCCCATTAGACAAGGAGTGCCCCAGGGTTCTGCACTCAGCCCCACGTTGTTTAATATTTATGTCCAACCGCTGGCGGAGGTAGCCAGGAAACGTGGGCTGTCTCTAGTATCCTATGCTGACGACACCCAGCTAGTGGTAACATTGAAGGATGAGGGCGGATTGAGCGCGCAGAATTTCAAACAGAGCCTCATCGACATTACTAGCTGGATGACGTCAAACTACCTTCAGCTTAACGCCGGCAAGACGGAGGTCTTGCTGGTGGGTAAAGAGACAGCGGCCTGGGGAAACAAATGGTGGCCTGAGTCACTTGGCCAACTGCCCGACCCTAAAAGTCATGTGAAAAACCTTGGAGTATGGGTGGATTCCGCCCTTAACTTCACCCATCAGACGAAAAAAGTTGCTGCCACATGCTTTGGGATCCTGCGGAACCATGAGCCGATCTTAAAGTTTTTTGATCCCCAGACACGTCAGCTTGTGGTACAGTCAGCCATCCTTTCGTGGCTGGACTACGCAAGCTCCCTACTGTTAGGGGTAAACGTAGCAGAGAAAGTAAGACTGCAACGAGTCCAGAATGCAGCAGCTAGAGCATTAATAGGTCTCCCCCGACATCAGTCAGTGGCGAATACTTTAACTAAACTCCACTGGCTCCCGGTGGAGAAGACCCTATGTCTCGCATTCAAAATCTTGAAAATGTTCTCACCACCTATGCTAAGTCCACTTCTTACAGCATACGTACCCCGACGTACGTACGTAGGTCAGAATTTGGCAGTCGTCCCCCGTATTAAGCTAGCCCGGATGGGTGGACGCGCCTTCCGATATCTTGCAGCTAAGCTCTGGAATGCTCTGCCGTCCCAGATTCGGGGACTGAACGATCTTCTGTCTTTTAGAAAGGCCATAAAAACCCACCTCTTCTGCTAAACGATGTTATGTAAAATGCAAATTTCTTCTGCAGCTGTCCTCCCTCCTTCTCTGGTAAAAAGCACCGGGACGCCCCTTTGCTGGGGCAGCCGAGCGCTATATAAAACCATATAATAATAATAAAGATTGCGATCCAGTTCTGTTGTCACATTGGTTGCGATGTAAATACCCAGATATGTTATACCCTTGCTTGCCAGCTGGAGTTGCCTGGGGCCAGCAGTATGGCCGCCGTTCTCTCCTATGGGGTACACATATGATTTCCCCCAGTTAATTTTGTACCCGGCATGTCTACCATATGTCTCACAACTATCCATTATTGCGGAACGTGTCTTCTCCGGGTTAGTGACATACATCAGTATATCGTCCGCATATAAGGAAATGCGTTTGTCGGTCTCAAAATGTTCTCCACTCCTGAATCCCGAGATATCCGGGTGCGATCATATCACACAGGCAAGTGGTTCCAAAACCAGGGCTAAGAGCAAGGGCGACAACGGGCAACCCCGGCGCGTGCCTCTACCTATTGGGAATTCCCTTGTCACTACTCTATTTACTCTGACCCTGGCCACAGGTCTCTCATAAGGGACCGCAATCCAGTGCCTAAATACCTGACCAATCCCAAACTCCTCCAGGACGGACATAAGAAAAGGCCAGTGACAGTGTCCAATGCCTTCTCAGCATTAAGGGAAAGAACAAGGTGTGGATCGTCTTTTATCAGCCACTTCCAGCCAATTGTGAAGTCTCCTCAAGTTAAGCCTAGTCGACCTCTTGGGCATGAAGCCGGACTGATCTCTATGAATGAGGCCAGTAACTACTATAGCAAGTCTATTTGCGAATATTCTAGCTAGTACCTTAGTCTCTATATTTATGAGAGAGATAGGGTGATAAGAACTGCACACCTGCGGTGGCCTGTCTTTTTTAGGGATCACTGCAATTGTAGCTGTCAGCAAGTCCTGGGGAGACTTCCCGCGTTGTGCGCCTCCAAATATAGATTGAGGAGGTGCGGGCCAAAAAGCGTTGCATGTTGCTTAAAAAAATTCTGGAGGAAGCCCATTAGGTCCCGGGGCCTTTCCCGTTTTCAGTTAGCCAATCACGGACAAAATTTCTTTTTTTGTGATCTTGTCATCGAACGTCTTGAACTCATCTACCGTTAATTTGGGGAGTAAAAGGCCTCATAATAGTCTGCAAATGCATTAGCTATTGCAACTGGGCTCAGATGGGTTTGACCAGCTTCTGTTTGTATCTGTTAAACCCATCTACTGTCTAGCTCTTTTTTGCTAAGCCATGCCAGCAACCTACCTGTCTTGTCGCCTACTTCATATAGACGCCAGTGCATGGCTTGTATCACATGCTGCGCTTCTCTTTTGGCCAGCGAAAAATATTCCCGTTGTAGGCTGCGGCGCATGGAGGGATCACTACCCGCACTGACCTGTGATTCGAGCTGCAGAAATTGGTATTCCAGTCCAGTGATCACTTCTTCCTCCCTCCGTTTTTTTATGTGCTATAATATTCTGCGCCCTGTCTCGCAACACAGGTTTGTAAGCCTCCCATACCGTAATAGCCGAATCCACTGACCCAACATTCTCTCTAAAATACAACTGTGTCCACCCTGAGTTCCTTAGCGACCTGTGGGTCTTTAAGTTCCCATGGGTTCAACTTCCACTCCCCCTTCTGTCGATGTGAGTGAGCACCCACCGTGAGCCACAAGGGTGAGTGATCAGAGAGGACCCTTGCCAAATATTCTACCTTGTGTACCTCTCCAAGTTCTCCCACTGGGTCAAAAATGTAATTATCCTTGAAGGATTTGTGTGCCCCTGAATGAAAGGAGTAGGCTCCAGTCAGTTGGTGTTGCCTCCGCCATATGTCTGTAAGCGCTAATGTGTCTGCAAACCGCTTGTGCGGCGTCACCATGGGAGTCCCAGTCGGGACAGTCGTGCGGTTGCTCATAGGGTCCATTACGTCAATAAAGTCACCCCCTATAATGTGTGTATCTGACCCGGCCTCTAATAAAATCGCTGCAAGCTTATCCATTGTTTGCCTTTGAAGCTTCGGTGAGGCATATACACTAATCAAGGTAATGTGTCTTCTATTCCATACCCCTTTGATCGCTACATATGTACTGCTAGGATCTGTCCAGGTGCGTTCTATTCTGAAGGGTGGGTTTTTCCCAATGAGTATCGCCACACCCCTTGCCCCAGTGGAGAACCCAGTGTGGGCCAAAGTTTTGTACGCACCTCTACCTAGTAACCCACACTGGGTGCCCTTTAAGTGTGTCTCTTGTAGGAGAATGACATCCGGTTTCAGCCTTTTAAAGTATGCGGCCACCAGTCCTCTCTTAACCTTGCTCCCCATCCCATTTACATTCCAAGAGAGGATTGAGTACATTTCGGTATTAGATGTAGTCATCGTGATGGTGCATTTTGTCTAGCTCCTCAACGGGTCTCCTACCCTCTCCCCACTGTTGTCGGTTCCTCAGTGTCATGATGCATGCTAACTTGCTGTCCTGCCACCTTGCTACAACCTCACTACGCAAACAATTTCTCAAACCAAAACAAACCCCCCCGCCCCCAACCCAAAATCTAAAATCACAGCCAACACTCATCATGCCCCCCTTCCCACACTCTGCAGTCACCCCCACCACCCCAAAACTCGTCAACAGGACAATACTGGTGCAAGTAAACCACCCAGAGGTCTGTAGCCCACCCCCCCTCAACTATGGCACAGTAAGAAAGGAAAACCAAAAACCAACACACACACACAACTCGCTGTATACTTCCCTACTTTGCAACAAAGGATGCAATTGTCTCCAATGTCACTGGTGCAATACAGCATCTCTCTGTGGGGGCGTCCGGCCCCAGAACTTCATTCCTCCTCGCCATTGTGTGGGTGCTGTTGTGAACACTGGTCTCCGCCCGGGGAACCGAAGCCCGAGGCCTCCAGGTGCTGAATAGTCTCCATAAGAGGGTGTGCGGCGTCCAAGAGTCAATGTTTTCCGACTGATCAGAATCTCCATGGCCGCTAGATCTCACAGAAGTCCTCGACTCACCCTCCAATGCTGTGTCATCTTCCGACGCTGACCGGTTGGCCTTTGTGTTTCTAGGCCTTAAGGATCTTCCCGGCGTGCCCCCACCCGATGTCAGGCGTTTAATTTTCCGCCTTTGTCTCTTCGGCTGAGGCCTCTCCCAGCCAGGGTTCGGTTGTCTAGTGGCAGTTAAGGGGGCAGGAGGGGGTGTCCCAAGCCACAACTGAGGTCTTTCCTCAATCCAAGACCACGCTTCCTCCGGCGTCTGAAACAAATGTGTGGTATCCTGGAAGATGACTTTAAGTTTGGCGGGGAACAGCAACATATATTGGATCCCAAGAGCAATAAGTTTCTCTTTGATGGGGTCAAAGGTGCGCCGTTGCTTATGAACATCCCACAAATAATCCGGGAATACCATCACTTTTGTGTTCTCATACTTGATTTCACCTTTTTTCCGCAGCTCCCGGAGTATCAGATCTCTGTCCTGGAAATTCAAGAATCGAGCTATCAACGGCCAGGGAGGGGCTTCCGGCAGTGGCCTAACTCCCGGCATCCTGTGCGCCCTTGCTATGAGAAAGCAGGAGGAGAATTGCACCGTGGGAAGCGCCTCCTTAAGGAACGTCTAGAGAAAGTGTCCCGGATCTGCTCCCTCCGCATTTTCCGGAAAGCCTACAAAACGCAGGTTGTTCCTCCGGGCCCTATTTTCTGCATCATCGACTCTCCAAATTACCTCCTTCACTGCCGCCTGAAGATCTCGTACATCCTTACTCTTCGTTCGTGCTGTGTCTTCGAGTTCTGAAACGCGTTGTTCGACTTTTGTCACCCGCTCAGCGACCTTACGCAAGTCTTGCCGTAGAAAAGAGACCTTTGTCTGCACCTCAGCCACTTTGCCCTCCAAGCTCTCTTGGGAGGCTCGGATCGCGTGGAGGATCTCCTCTGTATCTGGGCGAGGAGCCGAGCCCCCCCACCGCCCCGGCGGGCGCAGGAAGGACCTTCGTGTAGCGATCTATACTCCCTTGCCTGGCTGTCTTGGAATCCCTGTCTTTGGCCATCATGACTGAGCAGGGCCTGGACCAGTACTGGGACGTAGCGTGAGTGACTCCCTAAGTATGAACCCGGTGGGGGGGATGGGGACCTCGTCTCGTGGCACTCAGACATCCGGGTAACTGATATCATAGCTGGATGTCCTGTAAGGAAGTAATCAGTTACTCAGCCGCCCATTGGGGTCGTGCTATCCCGGGATGGAATACGTTCTTGGTGCTCCCAGGTCTCCGACTCCTGCAGGTCTCCTCTGGGCGCAACTCCCAGGCGCCCTCGAGGGGAGCTTGGGTTCTTTACCAGAACCATCTGTGGAGTGGACCCCGCCGCGCCCAACTCTATTCTCCCTAAATCTCTCCGCTTCACCCTGGAGACTGGGCTCTTGTTCTATTCAATTAGTGTGTGAAGCCCTCGGCTCGTGTCCCACTGCGACCGTAACCCCTTTGCGCCTCACCGAAAACCTGTGCCAGGTGTGCTAGCTGAGGGCAGTCTGACTCCACACTGCAGTTGTGAGGCCAGGGGAAAGCAGCATTTACTCCAGTCCTGGCAGGGTTGAAAGAGGTGAGGGGGGTCTATTTCTATTATGTCTGGGCCAGTTATGTATCCCTGTATCCAAAACAGGGCGCCCAGTCTCTGCCACATAGTTCAGTCTGCAGGCAAAGGGCAGGCCCCACACGAGACACCAAAGCAGCGCTACAGTTCACAGAGGCCTGGTGTGCATGGCAGCGCTGCTTCACTCACCACAGGCTTTCACAGCACACTGCCAAGGCTGCAATGTCATGCAAAGGCGGCACCCAGGCCGCTCTCCACCGGGTAGCCACAGTAAGTACACACTGCTTATTGTTCTGTGCAGCTGCCTCCTTTAATCCTGTGACCAGTCCACCGGCGCGCAATCTGAAGAAGGCCGCCCGCAGTTGAGGCCCAGCCCGCTGCTGCCGCCAACTGCTCCCAAGTGCCTCTTCCTATCTGCCCTCCTTACACTTCAGGGCTGATCAGGGCAAGTCACAGCACTAACCCCGGTTGTCCAGCAATGCCGCCCTCGCCCCGATCAGAGCTCAACGTGCCACTCCGCCGCTCTCACCAACACCTCACGGTCCCAGGGTCGTGGCGGCGGCACCCTCCTCACAACCGTGGCGTATCCCGCTGTGCCATGGCGATGCCATCACCGGGAGTAATCCACGTCTTGAGCCGCAACTCAGCTCAGGACGGGCTGTGTCGGACCCTGCTGCGGGCCCTGCCCTTCACCGCTCCTGACTTTTCCCTGTGGCCGAAGTCCGTGAGCGCCTCCCCTTCTGCACGGCTGCTTCCACCGCTGGGTCGTCCGCAGTCAACACCCGCTGCCACTGCCACACTGGAGATGGGGTAAAAGGGGGAAAAGAGGATCCCGATTCCCACCCGTTGGCCGGCTGTCTCATCACCAACTGTTGACGCACTCTGATGGCTCCACTGACGAGGATGCAGCCCACGGCCTCCCCTAGCTCATCTCGGCCGCCACCTTAACAAGCCTGCGCGCCGGTGATCGCGCCAAACGGGTCCTGTTTTCCTGGTGGGAGACTGCTATAATCTCTCTTCTGGACCCACCTCTTCGTCGTTTGGCACTTTGGCCCAGTAATACTGGTAAGTATTGGCGAGGAGGTACAGGATTACATACAGGATTTCAGTTGGGGCCGGCGGAGCTCGCTGCTACCCGACCATGATGTTGGCCACGCCCCCAGTTAGTTAATTATTGACCTCTTAGAACTGGCATGTCTTCTTCAAAACAAACTATTGCCAGATGAATAGTTTAATGTATCGTACTTTATTACCAAAATTGGCGAATCAGTCTCTTCCTGCAAAACAGAGAGCACATTCTACACGTATCAAAGCAGCATCAACTGCCTGGGTAAGAAATGTTACATTGACGGACATGTGAAAGGCAGTTCTATGGAAATCCATTCATACCTTTCCCAAGCACTACACCTTGTATGAGGCCTCAAGAACTGACATCTCATTAGGTCAGACAGTGTTAAAATATATATATATTTTTGGCTGAAAAGATTCTAAGTTGTAATATTTGGTTTTATTAGGCTCGTAATTTTGTATTGACTGGCGGTTCAGGGATATGCTTGTCACTCTATTCTACGTTTAGGACTATCATTGAGGATTGTATAATGCAGAAGACATGTTACATACTTGTAATCCTAGTTCTGCATCATAGGTATCTACACTGAAGTTATAAACCTCCCTCCCCCTCCCTGGTTGTCAGTACAATTATTATCCTATATTAGATATTGCAGTTCAAAAGAAGTGAGGCTGTGAGACAAATTGCCGGTACAGCGCATGCCCGGAAGGGGAAGCTGCGGACTTCATAAAGTAACAGTGTGTTGTTCTCTGCATCTTTGACCTGATAGGCAACATTGCCTTAAGTTAGGTGCTACATTGTGATCTTAATGCATCAAAAAAAAACTTTTGCTTCTAAATTGACATGCTTTTAAATCTGGCCTTTCTTGCTGGTATAAGTATGTCACTAGACTATGGACATTGAGCTATCTACCTCCAGCTGCAGATGGCCGCTAAATATTTAGAAGAAAGCATTCTGGGGACCCCACTCAAGGGCGGGACTATTCTATGATTATGCCTTCAGTGAGGAAACCTACGGTGTAGAACTAGGTGTACAAGTAAGTAGCAGTTCCTTACTCAAATTATTGGATCTGTCGGCAGCATTTGACACAGTTGATCATCAGAAACTGGTAAACGTATGTATTGAAACTTAAAATGCAACTCTGGATGAAAGCCCTAAATTGTTTCTCTCCTTCATCTCCCACTGTAATCAAGTCATGAAGATTGTCAAACATATCTCAAATGCTTCTCCCATGACATGCAGTGTCCTCCAAAAGTCTATACTCTCTGGCTGTGTTCAACTTCTATCTAGAAACCACAAGCGTGTCTGACACAGGAGTCCATATGTAAATTTTACCTAAAAATATTGTGCATTCATGACATCCTCACCTTTCAAACCTACCTTGAAAAACTGCAGCATTGTTACATTTTTTCAGAATTCCTAAAGATGACCGCACAAAAAACAAATACCTTCTCATCAGTCCCAAGTACAAAATTAAAATTGGCCAAGTACTTAACCCATTATCCCAACTAGTACATATTAAGACACTCTTCCACTCCACTGCCAAACTAATCTCAATCAAGAACAAATTTGATCTTACCTCCTCAATCCCAGTAAAACTTGACTGATTACTCTTGGAAACAAGGATAAATTCATAATGTGCTGCCTCGCATCAGCTGATACAGCCTGCCAGAGTTAGCCAACCTACTTACCATCACATGTAGCCAACAAAGCTTTAAAAGTAAAAAATCTTTGTTGCTCGAAACTCCCAAATTCAGGACTTCACCAAGCCATGAATTAGCCCTTTACCAGCGCATCAAAAGTATCTTGTTCACGTGAACCCAACCTACCCTCCTTTTTTACAAAAGACTACTAAATAATTTTCACATGTACTTGAATTAGATCGCCTTACTGTTTGGACCTAATTCCCCCCAAGCCCGAACCTCTTCCTCCTGAATAATTTCATTCTCAACATGTTGAACTACATTCATCGCAGGCTCTTGTTCAATTTGGATAACGACTAGATGGTTCTGCAATGTATGCTGGTTGATTATAAAGTGCACTAATACTACTTGGTGCAGATAGCGCTACATAATACTGTTAAAAAAAAAAAATGCAAACTTGTGAGGGATCAAGAAGTGAACTGTTGACTGAAAAGGTCATCTGCTTTTGGAAGGTCTTAGGTCAGAAGCTCTGGGAGAAATGTGAACTATTAGCTAACTACCTCAGTCAGTTGGTCTAACATGCTTGTAGCTCCATTGGTAAGGATATAGATTTTAAATCATATTTTCACTGCTGCAAAAGAACAGAACACAGTGTTAATGTGTGCTATGAGCACACTTAGCTGGTTCCTCTCTATGCTTGGGAAATACTTGGAGTTATTGTAAGAGGTGCACATATTTGGATAAATAGCGGCCGGCTACCTGAAGTAGTTTGTCACTGCCCCCTGTTGCACATTGCCTGCAATGCACCTGCCATCATTCTAGCATGTGCATCACCACAGTTAGCAGCCTGCCATAGTCCACTCTCTGCCTCAACTCGTCAGTTAGGCAAGATGGTGGAGCACCTTTAAAGCTGCATAAGCACCAGCCAGGAGCGTAGTTTGTTGTATATCAAGGTGCTTCTACCAAGAATGCTGATTGAGAGAATCTCCCACTATTTGGGAAAAGAAGAGAGGAGAGAAGTAGGATTTGGATAACAGTGGCTTATATGGGGATGCTAATTCTGTGCACTGTTTGGTAACTGAAAGGGTTCTTTGTAGGAGAGGTTGTCATGCATGTGCCATGCCAGCTGGACCTTACTCTGCAAGAAAAACCTTTTAAAGAAGTGTTGAGCTTGGTCAGTGGCTAGCACAATGCTAGTACATGGAAAGAAGATGGCTATAAGTAATCATCACTGTATAGGAAATTGTATGTTTGGGGCATGTGTAGCTATAGGTACACATGCTGTGAATACTCTACCATCTAGAGTTGGGCTCGGACATGAACAACTTGTTTTTGTTTGAAGAAGTCTTTCGAGTCCTGAGGTATAGTGACACCTCTCTTATTTGCCAGTGTGCATGAGCTTTGACTCCATAGTTAGATTGTTTTCTTCTGCCGCCGCGTTTGGACGTACTTCATCGAGGCTCTTAGTCGAAACCATGTGGCGACCTTCGTTAGGGCCTCTCGTGTTTTCTACTTCCGATAGCCAGGAGCTCCCCTTCCTTCAGTGTCTTCAGGAGGAACGGGACTCTCTGCAGCCATAGCTGTTTATCCACCCGCACACATACAAGATTATTGTTAAGTTTCCATCTCAAGTGCAGTAGGTTCTCCCTCACAAGAGACAACTCACATTCGAGGAGCAGTTAATGCTGGAGCCCCCACCGTCAGCAAAGCTGTCGAAGAGACGGGGTACATCCCCACTACCCCTAAGACCTGCTCATCCTTCTCTTCCTCCCAAACCACCACCTCCTCCTCTCCCTCCTCCACCACCACTGCCACCACCACCCCCACTGCCGCTCCACCGCCCCCACAACAGCTCCCTTCACCTCAGGGGTCTAAGCATTCGTCTTCTGGGGAGGGGAGCCCTCCATTACTAGATTTATGAGGTTCCATATAACCAAGACCCACAGGATGATCGAGGGCCCAACGACGCTGACCTGTACCTTTCCAAACCCTGCCCAATGTCAGCGCCTTGTATCATGAGATTTTTCAGAGAGCAGCTACCTTCCACATGTTGGATTTGCATTCCATACCTGAGGAGGAGGATTTCCTAGTGGAAACACTCTCTGATATGTAGCAGGCCACCCAGTTCCTGTCAAAGCTTAAGGGCATGCTTAAGCTAGCATAGGAAGTGTTTAAAGACCAAGTGAAGGCCAGAATTGTCACGCCAAGGGTTGCCAAGAAGTATAAACCTTCCCCCTCTGACCCCCTTACATTAATGCCGACTCCTGCTCAACTTGGTGGTACATGCCGCCCACAAAAGAGCAAATGTCCAGGGCACCAGGAATGCCCTGCCCCCAGATAAAGAAAGTAAGAATGCGGATGCGGCAGGGAAATGGGTTGCGGCCCTGTAAGCGACCCATTGGCTCATTGCCAATTCTGTGGGGCTATTGACAAGACAACAACTACCATCTCTACGCCGATGACACCCAACTCTATTATAAAATTAAAACTCATGCTGACATCCTCCACCTCAACAACACTCTCATCAAGATTCAAGCCTGGTTCCACATTAACCACCTCAAACTCAACCCTAAAAAAACTGAAGTTATTCTTTTTTCCCCTAAAAATAACCAGCTCCCCATTCAGAATTGGATCTCCGACCTTAATGCCCTCAACTGCTCCTTATCTTTGTCCTCCTCAGTCAAATCATTAGGGATCTCCCTTGACAACCTCCTAACCCTCAAGGTACACATCAATAATTCTGCCAAAGGAGCCCTCTTCAATCTCCGCCACCTAAAGAAAATCAAGCCCTTCATCCCTATCGATGATTTCAAACTAGCAGTCCAATCCCTTGTTCTTTCTCCCATCGACTATGGCAATGACATTCTCACCGGAATTCCCAAGATCCACCTAGCACCTCTTAAATCTGTGCTTTACCTTGCAGCAAGGCTTACCTCAGACTGCAAGCGATTCGACCACATCTCCCCTGCCCTTAAAACCCTTTAATGGCTCCCCATTGAAGGTAGATCCACTTACAAAACAGCCTGCATTACACACAAAATTCTCCATCAGAATACACCGACCTACCTCGCAAACAAACTCACTAAAGCCGGTTGCTCCCGTTCCTTGAGAAGTACTAACACCCTACTTCTTATCCCCCCCCTTCTAAAAAAGAAAAACACCCAGTCTCGATCCTTTTCCGGCAACGCTCCTTGCAGTTGGAATGCCCTTCCAACTGACCTTCGCTGCAACCCTTCCTACTCTAGCTTCAAAAATGAACTCAAACTACATCTCCTCAATAAATACTGGGGACCCTAATCCATATCTGTTCTCTTCCACTGGCCACATATGTCCGACCCTAGATGCATCCGCCCTCCCCTTTTTCAGCCTTACTCGCCCTTCCTCAGCCTTACTCGCCCTTCCTCCTCGTCACTTACCCCTCCCTGTTTACCACCTTCACTCCTCCTTGCACCCCTCCTTCCCTTGTCCACCTTCAGCCCTCATCCCCTCCAACCCCCCTCACCTCTGCCCCTCCCGCTTTTTTCAATTTGTGCCTTTTGATATTTTTGATTATTCACATCTTCCATATTTTGATGTGCTTATTTGCCATATGTATCATTTTGAAATCTATCAGGCGGAGTCTTATATGTTGTTTATATACATTGATGCTATGTATGTCCCCTGTCTTATTGACCTTCTTGTCTCTAAAATGTAAAGCGCTCTGATACCCCTGGGTCCAGCCAGCGCTACGTAAAACCTCTAAAATAAATAAATAAATAAATGATTGCTCCCAATGGGATGAAATGGTCGAGCTTATACAACACCTGCTTGATCATTATAAGTAGCTAGCTCAGGAGATTGTGTCGGAAGGCCAGACATCTCCAATACTTCCATTAGATGTGCCTTTGACATGGCAGACACTGCCACCAGGGGAGTAAACTTGAGTATTCTTATTCATAGTCATGCTTGGCTTCGTATCTCTGGCTTTTGAGCCAGACTTTCAGCAGTATCTGATCAACATACGGTTTTATGGAGCACACCTATTGGCCCGCAAGTTAATCAGATACTGGAGAAAATCAAAAAAGAGACAAATACAGCTTAAGTGGTAGGAGCCCTACGGTCGCCATCCCCTCGTTCTATTTTTTGCTGCATACAGTTTTGTGCTGATACCAAAACCACCTCCCCGGAGGCTTCCTCCTCCTATCGGAGGCACCAGCAGCAACCCAATCTGCCTGGGTATAGTCCAGGGGTTTCTTCAGGGGAAATAAAGCTAAAGGCAAGCGGAGAGGTGGAGCGGCTAAGACTCCAAAACAGTGACTCCTTTTCTGCCCCTCTGCCTCCCCCCGACGACCACATAACCCCTGTTGGGGGGTGGAGGGGGTAAGGGGGGATGTGTGTCACCTGTTGTGGGTGTTTGCAGGGGTTCCTGCCCCAAGGGCGAAACATCACTTCAGACTAGTGGGTCTTGGCTATTGTAGAACATGGTTACTGTCTGGAGCTCACTGCCACACACCAAACATCCCACCATGCATACAATCCCTTTCCCATCAACACTTCCTCCAGGAGGAAGTAGATGCCTTTGTGCACAAAGGGACCATTGAGCCAGTGCTGCCCCACCAACGCTATACAAGTCTGCACTCTGTATTTTCTAATTCCCAAAAAGGATGGGTCTCTCAGGCCCGTTCTAGACCTTCTGCCCCTCAACAGGTACATACTGTCCGTGCATTTCCACATGGTCACGCTACAGGATGTCATGCCACTTCTGCAACAAGATGACTTTATGACACCCCCCCCCCGACTTGATGCCTATTTCCAAATCCCAATCCACCCAGTGCATCAACGCTACCTCAGATGTGTGGTAAGTGGCCAACACTACCAATTCAAGGTTCTACCCTTTGGGGTCTTCACTGCGCCCAGAGTTTTTACCAAATGTCTGGCTGTAGTCTTGGCTCATCTCCAGAAGAGAGGTGTCCATGTCTCCCCTTAACTTGATGACTGGCTGATAAAGAGCTCAAGCAAACACCACTGCCTCGCTAGCATGCAGATCACTTCAGATCTACTTTACAATCTGGACAGACACCACATATTTACCCCTTCCTTGGGGCAGCCTTTAACTCACTTACCGGAAAGGCTTATCACAGTCTTGGTTGAGTTCAAGCTTTTCAGTCCCTGCTGCCTCTTTCAGGTAAATTGTCAGCTAATGGTTCGTACAGTTATGCGCCTCCTTTACATGATGGCTTCTTGCATCCCCATAGTACCACATGTCCGGCTGCACATGCATCTGCTCCAATAGTGCCTATGGGGTATCTCCAGATGTGGGTCCCGTGCTCTCCAAGCCACTGGAGTCAGGCTGTCCTGGCTGATGAGAGGTGAACCCCCCCAAAACCGATCCTAGGATGCTTGTTTCCAGTCCAGGGAGTACCTGGCTTGGCAGTTAGGGCTGGACTGTTCCCATTGGGCGCAGGTTCAAGACTGATTTGCAAATGGCTGGCTTCAAACTGGAATGGCATGCAAAGCAAAAAAAGATGGATTTATTGTGAGAAAGTGGCTCTATATATACTGGACTAGAATGAAGTACAGTGTGTATAGAGTCCACCAACCCCAGAGGTATAACAGAGATTAAAGTCAGAACTGACCTTACTCTCCAAAGTGGTAGCTTGGTCGAGCAGTAAGGCAGTACCAGAGGACAGTGTAAAGCATTTGTTGTGCCAATTGTTTTTATATCCACAGATATAGGTGTTTTATTTTTAGAACCAACAGTTATAAAAATATACTTTTCTTGTTATGAATTCTCTCATGTAACTACTTTGCAAAGGAGCAATAAAGTTTGTGCACACAATTAATACAGTATTGACAGTAAGTAACACAATCCTAAAACACACTATAGCATTGAGCTCAATGGGTTTTCCACATGTAAATACAGTTGATTACTATATAGATTACTTTAGTAGTCCCAGGACTAGATCTTAGATTCAGTCCTGGGGTCTAAGCTGAAACCAGATTAGCAAAAACGTTTTAGTCACTGTAGTGAATTTTCATGAATATAAAGCTGTTTTAAAAGTTCACACTTAGAAACTTTTCAATGGAAATCTGACAATGTTATTCAATGGGAGAAAATTCAGATTGCAGGTAAAGTACGATTGCGTTACTTTTGTAACCTAGCACTGGTCTCCTAGGGCCAGCACTGGGGTCTTAAATCAAAACAGGCAGGTAATTGCGTTTCAGTATTTCGTGTGATTTTTAAAGAATATTTCAAGTTTTCAAAAGTAGACACTTAGAAGAAATTTCATAGAAAAGCAGACAATGGGTTCCTATGGAGAAAATACAGATTACTAGTAACCCCGCTAGGGATTACTTTTGCGGTTCAGTACTGGGCTGAAAGGTACAGTACTGGCTTCTCCCCTGATCACAGGTGAGTACTTCGAAATTCGGACTTTGGCTGATTTTCTGTGAATATTTTCAGATTTCAAAACTTAACACTTAGAACATTTTCGAGTCAAAATGAGTCAACATTATCCAATGGCAGGTAAGTAAATTACCGGTTTCCAGGTGAGTACTTGGTTGGTGAAGTTAAGGTTCTGGCCATAGACTCAGGGGTCCCCCTGGGTCAGGTAAGTACAGTTAGTTCACTCCCACAGGGATGGCCGGGTGCAGAGGTAGGGAGGCCCAATGAGGGAAGGGGGGCCTTCGGTTGGTGGCTGTGGGAGCTGGGCTCCTGGTCACTTGCTCAGGGCAAGGGGGGAAGTAGGATAGGACACTGGGGTCACAGCCAGCGGCACTCGGGCGGCTGGGTGCAGGGTGCTTTTGAGCCGTCGGGCGCTCAAGCTTATCCAATGGGAAAAGTCAAAAAGGAACAAAGGCTGCAGGCTCGGGGACGGAGACTCTCCAGGGGCGACCAGCACTTCGAGAGGTAAGTTGGGATCTTGGAGCACAGGTAGGTACCCCAAAGGGAGGCACGAGGGGCTGTAGGGTGCCGGATGCAGGGGTGTCTTTGGGTGTCGGAAAAGCTTACCCTCGGCTGGTCGCGGTTGGGGTGGCCCCTGTTTCTGAGTCTGCAGGCGTCGGCTGGTTCCTCGAGGAGGGTCTTTGGGCACTGGACTTCGGGTCCCAGTGGCTGGGGGGACGTCCTCGTGGTCTTGGTTCGGTTGGGCCCAGCCCGGGCTCGGCGGGTGCAGAGTGGGCTTGTCCGGAGCTTCCTGGTTGGCACCAGGTGGGTTGTTGCAGCAGAGCCTCTGCTGATGGGAGTCCCAGTCTTCAAGAGGGTCAAGGCAGGCAGGTCCTCTGGGTGTCTCAAGGTTGCTCTCCGCAGGTTTCGCTGGGATTAAGCAGGAGCAGGTTCCAGGATCGACAGGCCGGTAGGGCTGGGGCCAAGTCAGTTGTTGTCATCCTGTTAGCAGCTGAACGGCGGGTCTTCTTCTTGATCTTCTTTCTTCTTTTCGTATCGGGATCTGAGGAAGGAAGGTTCAGGGAGCCTCTAAATACTGAATTTAGGGGCGTTACAGGTAGGGCAAGGACAGGGATCAATGGGTCCCTGCCCTGGGGTGAGTACACCCCCTAGCCTGCTCCTCTCCTGTGGGAGGGGGCAGGAATCTAGCTGTGATTTAGCAGGGCTCCCGATCTTCAAGATGGCCGGAGCCCGGGGTCATGCTTCACCTAGTCTCCCCACCTGAGGGGTGGGGTTGGCACAGGCTGGCACCCCCCTTCCTGACTTATTTTTTCCCACCAGTCTTCCCGCCAGAGTGTGGGGCAGGACTGGTGGGGGCTGGTTGCTGGGTACAGCAAATGGTCTGGAGAAGCTCACAGAGGCGGCATGCCTTTGAAGCTTCCCCCTGCCCATCCTGGGGGATGAGACCTAGCACCTCGCCCAGGATGTGCATTGTTGCAGGCCCTAGGAGCCGGGGCTCTCCTACCCAGGGGTCCAGCAACATGTCTGTTGTGTGGCAGCCTCTGCAGCCACTCAGCCAGACTTGGATTGTAAGTTAAGTTTTCAGGGGGCATCTCTAAGATGCCCTCTGGTGCATTTTACATTAAATCTCACACTGGCATCAGGGCGGGTTTAATGTGCTGAGAAGTTTGGTGTCAGTCTTCAGTGTAGCCATTATGGTACTGTGGAGTTCGTAATGACAACCACCCAGCACCATATACTCTTAATGGCATCACTGCACTTACAGTTCCCAGAAATGGCCCTGGGTACTGTAGGGGCACAGGGCTCATGCACCTGGGCCCACACCACTGGCATAGGGCACCCAGCTAGAGGGGTGACCGATGTATGCCAGGGCAGTGGGTTTGTGGGCATGGCATACAGAGAGGTCGACTCTTTGTTTAGTTCTATACCTAGGCACTCACCCTTCCAAAGGCAGTGTGTGGGTACATAGGTACAGGGCCCCTAAGGGTGGCACAATAAGTGCTGCAGCCCTTAGGGATCTTCTCTGGTCAGCATGCCCTGGGTACCTAGGGTACCATTTACTAGGGGCTGATAGGTGGCCAGAGATGCCATTTGGGTTTTGTTTCAACACGGTTTTTAGGGAAGGAACACAGGCCCTGGGTACGTGGTTGGCAGGAGCCCAGGGCACACTCAGTCAAAGCACATCAGCATTCAGAAAAAAGTGGGGGCATACCAATGCAAGAAAGATGGCACTTCCTCACATTTATGCCCGTATCTCTGTACTGTGGTGAATGTATGACATTATTCTGCATCCTGTCCATCAATTGTTCTTTTTGCATGTGTCACCAATAGTGCCTGGAAGCACAGTGCTCAAAAGCGGAGGGGCAATGGGACGATTTAGTGTTGATTAATGCCAGCACCCATCACTCTCTGCAATGGTGAAATAGCAACAGCTTGTTGCGGGACAGGCCTTTCTTGGACCCCGTTCCGCAAGGGACCATTTCCACAGATGCCTCTTTCATGGGCAGGGGGCGCACCTACAGGGCATCACTGTTCAAGGCTTGTGGACTTCTATTGCATAAACCACTTGGAGCTGTTGGTAGTCTATTTGCCACTCAAAACATTCTTTTAACATATTTACCATAAAGCAGTCCTGATCAAATTAGACAACATGACAGCCATGTACTACCTTCAGAAACAGGGGGCACTCCTTCTCAAAGCTGTTGAGGTGAGTCCAGGACATTTGACGATGGGCAATTCACCACAAGGTCCACCTCTTCTCACAGTTTCTGTGGTCTCCGCTGGGAGCGGACAACGACTTTGCAGACCTGCTCAGCAGAATGCAGTTACAAGTCCACAAGTGGTCACTTCTCCCAGGAGTCCTCTTCTACTGACGTAGATCTGTTTACAACTGCTGAAAACGCCAAATGTCCAAGCTTCACCTCCAGGTTTCTACACCCACTGAAAGGCTTTGTGGATGGTCAGGGATATTTCCCTAAATTTTTCGGCTTCTTCCACTCCTTCCATATGTGGTTTGGAAGCTTTGGCACACCTCTCTCACCTTAATTTTGGTGGCTCTCCTGTGGGATAGACAAGCTTGCTTCACAACCCTCCTCTAACTCTCTGTAGTTCCTCACGAGAAGCTCCCCGACAGACCGGAAACTCACGCAACACTAGGGAACCCTGAGAAATCCCAACACCAAACAACTCAAACTAGCGATCTGGCTCCTGAGGTCCTAGAGTTTGGTTAGCTAAATTTGCCGCTTGAGAGCTGGTCCTAGACTTGGGGCGACTAGCTTCCCTCACGATGATCATGCAATGCCGCAAAGTGGAAGAGGTTTGTCCACTACTGCCTACCCAAACAACTTGACGCTCTAAAACCCAAAGTGCAAGACATTGTCTGCTACCTGTTGTACATGCAACACTCTGATCTGAAAGAAACAGATTAGTGTTAGATTCCTTACCTTAGAATATCCCCAGGCGTCAGACTGGATCCGGAAAGTTTTGCGTAGCAGCACCCCTGCGTGTCTGTAGGTGTCGTCTGCAGCTCTGCGTCCGTCGCCGGGATGACGTCGTCGGAGTACTTAGACGCCGCCCTCGCGCGCTGACGTCCGTTCTTCTTTTTTCCGCTGCAGCAAGCTCAGATTCGGGAAGAGCAGTACTCCTTAGTCACTTTTTGACTAACTTTTTTCGATCTATTTTAGATTTTCTCGAGTCGTTTATCGACTCCGGTGCCGGTAGGGATGCCCAGGTTCAAGCCCTGTGACGACTGCAGACGACTGATGTCGGTTACCGACCCCCACCGTCGGTGCCTTTATTGCCTCGAACCAACCATGATGACAAGTGGTGCCCCGACTGCCAGGCCTTGATGTCGGAAGCTAGGCGGGAGCGGTACCATAAGCGACTCGAGATCCGGCAGTCAGCCCCGTGCCGCTCGAGGTCCCAGTCCAGGAGGAGGTCGAGGGACCGGTCGCGGGGCCACAGTTATCACAGCTCGGCGAGTCGACACCTCTCGTTGGGTACAAAGTCCTCAGGTAAGTCGAGGCACAAGAAGTCGAAGAAGCGACATCGCTCTTCTGACTCCCCCCGACGCTCGCGCGGGTTCGGGCGACACTGCCCACACGGTTCCGCCAGAGCCGCACGTGCCGCCGGGGCCGCAAGCGCCGTGTCCAGCTCCACACCTGCCGGTCCCTGGACTGAACGTGAGGCAGGAGGAGATCAGCGCCTTCCTCACGGCCATGAGGTTGCGCTTCACTCCGTCGGGTCCCGTCGAGGTGCCTTCGCGCCCCGCGGACCCGTCTGGGAGCCCAAGCGGGCTGGCGGCTTCGGCCCCGGTGCCGCCAGGTGCTTCGGCCCCTACGCCGTCGGCGACTTTGGTCCTGACGCCGCAGGGCTCCTCAAGATCCAGGCCTGGATCCGTGTCGATGCCGGTCGACCTTAAGACCCCTCCGCTGTCACCAAGGGTGTCGCCCCCAGCGCCGTCCTCGGGCGGCGGCGTCCCCGATCCCCACCCCGGTCCGGATCTGGCGTCGGACCGGCGCCACACGTTGCCGTCTTCGACGCCGATAGGTGAGCCCTTCACCGACTATCCGGCTCCATCATTTCTTCCTGACCTTCAGGAGATGGAGGACGAGGGGGATTGGGAGGGGTCTGAGGACCCTCTGGCACTGCAGTGCCATTTGAGTCAGGATTGGGCGGACGAACTTGGGGAGGCCAGTGGGCTGGACACTTCGCCCGACACTGGTTTTGTCTCCCCTCCTACTGTGGCTACGGAGGAGGGGGCTGCGTACAGCGTGGTGTTTACTCGGGCAGCCAAGACCTTGGCTCTTGATCTCCCATTCGCGGCTGTGGGGACTAACCTCCTCACTGAGGTACTCAAACCGCAGGCAAGCTCCTCAGAGCCTCTCCTGCCGTTCAATGAGGCCCTTGCTGACATTCTGTTGGGCACCTGGTCCAGGCCCTCCACAGGCCTCCCTGTGGATTGGAACGTGGCCCGACGCCAGCGCCCGGCTCCGGGCGACCACAGTTTCCTGTCCGTTCACCCCACCCCTGAGAGCCTGGTGATCCAGGCCTCAACTTCCCAGACCGCATTCCGAACCGCCCCTCCGGATCGGGAATCCAAAAGGTACGACCAGTTCGGTAAGAAGCAGTTCTCACTGAGTTTAGGGTTGCGGTCTGTCAACGCTGCCTGCCTTTTGAGCCGTTACTCTCACTCTTTGTGGGATACGGTTGCGGAGGTGCTGCCGCAGTGCCCGGCGGAGGTCCAGGCAAAGGTAACCCAGGCCCTCGCGGAGGGAAGGGACGCAGCACGATATTCCTTTCGGTGTGGACTGGATACCACGGACTCGCTAGGCAGGGCGATTGCAACGACGGTGGCGGTTCGCCGCCAAGCCTGGCTGAGGTCCGCCAACTTTTCAGGCGATGTCCAAGCATCCCTTATGGACGTACCCTTTGATGGCCGTCGCCTTTTTGGCGATAAGGCAGGCAGCGCGCTGGAACGTTTTAAGAACTCCAGGGCTACGGCCAAGTCCTTGGGCCTCGGCCAACGCCAGCACACTTCCGCCCCTTTTGTGGCCAAGGAAGGGGCGCCCCCTCACGTCCAGCTAGCCACAGGCCGCAGAACCCACCTCAACGCGGTCGCGGACGTGGTAACCGCCGTGGCGGTCCTGGGGGACACAGGGCAAGGCCTGTCCACACCTGCCCCCACAGCATCTGCCTCAAAATCCTCCTAGTCCGAGCTTTCAGGCCCATTCCTCGCCAGTGGGAGGCAGCATTTGCCATCACCTCCTCCACTGGCCTACCATCACTTCGGACAGGTGGGTGTTGCAAATCGTCCGAAGGGGCTACTCCCTCCCCTTCGAGGCGACCCCTCCAGCCATGCCACCGCAGTACCACCGCATGTCGGTGGATCAATTGCAACTTCTGCAGGAGGAAGTTACGGCCCTCTTGGCCAAGGGGGCCGACGAGCGCAGCTCCTGGGCCAGAAGTAGGACTTGGTTGCTATTCCCACTACTTTCTGGTACCAAAGAAGGGCAAAGGGGGCCTACGCCCTATCTTGGATCTAAGGAGCGTCAAAGGCTTACTCCGGAAGGAGAAGTTCAAGATGCTGACTTTGGCTCAGGTCCTAGCTGTCCTGGACCCAGAAGACTGGATGGTAGCGTTGGACTTGCAGGACGCGTATTTCCACATCCCCGTCCTTCCGGCCCACCGGCGATACCTGCGGTTCATAGTAGGCCACGAGCACTTTAATTTTCCCGTGCTCCCCTTCGGCCTTACCAGCGCCCCACGGATATTCACAAAAGTGATGGCGGTGGGCGCAGCTCATCTGCGCAGATTATGGGTTTCAGTCTTCCCCTATCTCGACGATTGGTTGTTGAAGGCGGCTCACCCCAAACAGTCTCCTCCCACCTCCAGACTACGGCCGACCTCCTACACTCGCTGGGGTTCTCCATCAACGTGGCGAAGTCACGCCTGTGTCCTAGAAGCTCCTCTTCATCGGAGCGGTTCTGGACTCAGCACAGTTTCGGGTTTATCGTCCCGAACAGCGGGTTTAGGATATTCAGCCTTTATCCCGAGTCTCGGTCAGGTTGCCGCTGCGGCTCCTGGGGTTGCTCATCTCCTGGATCCTTCTGGTGCATCACGCCCGGTGGCGGATGCGGGCTCTACAGTAGGACCTGAAGTTTCAGTGGGCACAGCATCAGGGCAACCTGTCCAACTACGTCCGGATCTCGGAGGGCACTGCGAAACAGTTGTAGTGGTGGCTCACGAACCGCGATTGGGTCAGCGGCAGATCTCTCTCCCTTCTGCACCCGGAGTACGTAGTGGTGACAGATGCGTCCCTCCTGGGTTGGGGGCGCCATATGGGAGGGAGGGAGATCAGAGGCCTCTGGTCTCCGGCGGAATACCGGCTCCACATCAACCTTCTTGAGCTGCGGGCGATCTGGCTTGCACTGAAAGCATTCCTTCCCTCTGTCCGGGGAAGTGTAGTGCAGGTGGTCACGGACAACACCACCGCCATGTGGTACTGCAACAAACAGGGCGGGGTGGGGTCGTGGACCCTTTGTCAGGAGGCTCTGCGCCTCTGGACATGGCTGGAACACCGGGGCGTCACCCTGGTGGTTCAACATCTGGCAGGTTCCCTGAACGCCAGGGCGGACGAACTCATCCGCCGGTGCATGATGGATCACGAATGGCGTCTGAACTCAGACATGGCGCAAGGCCTCTTTCGGCAGTGGGGAGAGCCTTGGTTAGATCTATTCGCCACCGAAGAGAACGCGCAATGTCATCAGTTCTGCACGTTGGAATTTCCAAGGCGGCACTCGCTCGGAGACGCTTTTCGTCGCGAGTGGAACTGCGGTCTGTTGTACGCCTTTCCGCCTATACCACTTCTGCCCAGAGTGCTGAAGAAGATCAGGCGCGACTGGGCCCAAGTCATCCTTGTGGCTCCGGACTGGGCACGAAGATACTGGTATCCCGAGCTACTCAGTCGATCCTCCGATTCGTCTGCCTCTTCTGTCGCAGCAGCAGGGGACGGTCCTCCACCTGAACCTGTCCAGCCTCCACCTCAATGCGTGGAGATTGAGCAGCGGCAGTTGAGGCCATTTGACTTGCCTCCTGAAGTATGTGATGTGATTCTGGAAGCCAGGTGTCCCTCCACAAAATGTATACACCTGCAGGTGGAACAAATGTGTGGCATGGTGCACAACAAAGGCTGTGGATCCTCTCTCAGTCCCCCTTTCAGAGGTTCTCCTCTTACTTCTTTCTCTTGCCCAGCAGGGCTCTGCTCTGGGCACTCTTAAGGGCTACCTCTCTGCCATTTCTGCCTTCTTGAGGCTTCCTGATCAGCCTTCTCTCTTCAAGTCCCCTATTGTTAATAGATTCTTGAAGGGCATCAAGCACATGTTCCCTCCTGTTCCTTTCGTGGTGCCTCAGTGGAACTTGAACCTTGTTCTTCCATTTCTTATGTGCGGTCCTTTCGAGCCACTTCACAGTTGCCCTCTTCGTCTCCTTACTCTTAAGACTGCATTCCTGGTTGCCATCACCTCTGCCAGGAGAGTGAGTGAGCTCCAGGCTCTTTCTTCTAAGCCTCCTTTCCTTTCTGTCCATCCGGACAAAGTTGTTTTAAAAACTCGTCCTTTCCTGCCCAAAGTAGTTACGGCCTTTCACATCGGGCAGTCCATCACCTTGCCCACCTTCTATCCGCCTCCGCATCCTTATAAGGAGGAAGAGAGGCTCCACCGTCTGGACCCAAAACGTGCAATCTCCTTCTACCTAGATCGCACACGCCAATTCCGGGTCGACGACCAGCTATTTGTTGGTTACGTGGGCGCGAAGAAGGGGCGGGCGGTGCACAAACGGACCATCTCTCGACGGGTCGTGTTGTGCATCAAGGTCTGTTACTCCTTGGCTAGAAAAGAGCCTCCGGTTGGGCTGAGGGCCCATTCCACTCGGGCCACGTCGGCTACTACTGCCCTGGGTCGGGTAATCCCCCTGCAGGACATCTGTCAGGCAGCTACGTGGGCCTCGCTGCACACGTTTGCTAGACACTACTGCCTGGACAGCCGTTTCATTCTCCACTACTTTCTGGTGTGATCTTGGTCCGCAGACCCACCACAGCGGTTGGTATTGCTGGGGTATCTATTCTAAGGTAAGGAATCTAACACTAACCTGTTTCTTTCAGATGCACAAGTTACTTACCTTTGTTAACGATATATCTGTAAGAAACAGTAGTTAGTGTTACATTCCTTACTGCCCCACCCATCCTCCCCATCCTCCCCATCCTCCCCGTTCTGCGGACCGATATCTAGGGTTAAGGTATTTCCCTTTGAGGGCCCTAGTTTTATGGCACCAGTGTTGGTCTCTGGCATGGCTCTGCAATCCTGGCGCGGAAAGCTATGTACAAGAACTGACATCAGCGCGCGAGGGCGGCGCCTAAGAACTCCAATGACGTCATCCCGGTGACCACGACGCTGACGACGGACACGGAGCCGCAGAAGACGCCTACCGACGAGCAGGGTACTGCTACGCAAAACTTTCCGGATCCAGTCTGACGCCTGGGGATATTCTAAGGTAAGGAATCTAACACTAACTACTGTTTCTTACAGATATATCGTTCATGAAGGTAAGTAACTTGTGCGTCTGGCTTGCACATCCATTCTCCTACGTCTAGCTGCAGTGGCAGAATATTTGCAGAACAGGGAGCACACCTCTTTGTAAAGAGTTGCTGTCGTTAAGCACTGGAGCTCAATCTTTGCCCCCGAGCAAAATTTTCCACAATGATGCCGAGGTACGCACAGCGACATGCAGCAACTGTAACAAACAGTACCTTCGAGTCGAGTGTCCTCCAAGAAGCGGTTCCACATTGCCAAGAGTAAGTCGTCGCTGCCATTAGTGTAGAAAGGTGTTGATATTCCATTAAAAAACGTGATGGCAAAGCGCTGGCAGCAAACAAAGTGAACCAGTACAAAATGGCGGCACGATCAGTGCGTCCTTGACCAACTTTATTGAAAGTGACGTAGGGAATAATCAAAGAACGGAGACACTGCGCGACAAACAAAAGATGGTAAGTGGCACGAGGTCAATTTGAAATTTAAAACACAGAGTAACGGTTTTATAAGTTTGTATGGCGCATATAACTTGATGTAAAATTAGCTGTTTTCTTCGAATCAACACCAAATTAAAATGTTGAACACCGGGGTCCGAACCTCTGTTCCTAATTAACCTTATCTCATAAACGACTCGAAATGTCACAAAATGCTGTTAAGCAATAAACACAGAGGGTGAATGTTGAACATGGCTCAAACAGCTGAAATGATGGTACGATGTTAAAGCAAACGGAAGCAGGGCTTAAAAACACTGTAACAACCAACGCCTGGGCTCGATATTTGCCCCCGAACACCTTGTGCAAAATTGCCCTGAAAGGATTGCAGCCACTCAAGTGTCTTCAAGCATAGGAGATTGGTGTAGGTTAAATAAGGAATCACAGTTGGGGAAAATCTGGCAGACTCGACTCAAAGATTACCAGACACCAGGGCTACCCCTCACAGTATATGCCATATGAGTGATAGCTTCCTCCAAAACAGAAAACGTGTAGCTTTGCGCAATTGCTGTCAAACACTACTTTAAAGGTCAAAACTTCTCAGCTCACAACGTCAGTAGTCATTACTTCACTGCGTGGCTCTTACAGTGGCTTTTGACCTTGATCATGACAGCTTGATCTGGCACTCTTAAGGCTTAGGGAGACCAATTTCGGGGTCACTGGTGGGGTCTTGTGGTGCTAGAAAGATTAAGCAAAACTTTGAATTGTAGAGTATTTTACCTTCTTTTCTTAAATCCTCTGTTTCTGATCTGTTCTGTTTCTTAAGAAATCTTTTCATGTGAGTTGCAGCTTCTTTTGAAGTGGTACACGTAGGTTCAAAGTCGCCAAAAATGTTGTAAATAAAGTAGCGTAGTCCTTGAAGTTCCTTGTAAGTAGTTTATTTCAGGTAAGATGGTAAGATAAGAAGAGGATAAAACCCCACCAGGAGCAGCCTCCTGTCGCTCAGCCCTTCATCAAACTGACAGTCTTACACACTCAACATTCTATCTAGCTCTCACACCCAACATTCTAGGCTGAGCGGCAGGAATAAATACAACAGTTATCCCTTCCAGGATACCCCCAGTCCCGTCCTGGAATCGTAATATGGTACTTGCAAGATTTATTGGGCCCCCACTGGAGCCCCTTCATTCTTCCCCTCTACTATTTCTGTCCTGGAAAGTGGCTTTCTTGGTTGCCCTTACTTCCCTTAGATGGGTAAGCGATATTCAAGTGCTGACGTTAGAGGAGCCTTTTGTTTAAGGTTCACGCTGACAAGATAGTCCGTCTGACTAATCCAGAATTCCTACCCAAGGTGATATTTTCTTTCCACCATAACCAGACCATAGAACTGCCAGTGTTCTTTCTGCATCCAAACTCATACACTATATGTAAAGAGAGCCCTTATGTACTACTCTGATAGAACAAAAACATTTCGCAAAGCACAACAGCTATTGTTGGCCTTCTCAAAACCACACAAAGGGACTGCCATTTCAAAAGCAGGAATTGCTCTCCTGTCTAGTCAAGTGTATTCAAACCGATTATGCCAAAGGCAGCTCCCTGCTCCTCCAAGGCCACCTTCTACACCTTAAAAGGCTGCCTCAATGGCATTTTTTGGCAACATTCTAATAGCTGATATCCGTAACCTAGCTACCTGGTCCACACCGTACACATTCAACAAACACTATTGTGTGGATGTCCTAGCGAGGCAGCAAGACCAAGTGGGCCACGCTGTCTTGCGTACACTTTTACAATGCTCTGTAACATCCTCTGACTATCCTCTGCCGTATAGTGGAAATAGTTTTACAGTCTATGCACAGTATATGTATCTACAGCTACACCTGCCACTAACAGAAGATATTACTTACCCTGTAAGCATCTCTTCGTGTCATGTAGGGTTGTAGATTGACATGCATCACCCTCCTCTCTAGAAGCTGTTGGTTGTTGCAAATAACTTTCGTCTTTTTCCTATATTCCCTTTCGATTGCATGGACATCATTATGCTTTCTTATGCTCTATCTCCATCCTCATCCACTGTACTGGAAAACAATCTAATTATGGAGTCGATGCCCTTGCGCACTGCCAACTAAGGGAGGAGTCACTTTACCTTGCGACTTGAAAGACTTCTTAGAACAAAAACAAGTTGTACATGTCCGAGCCCAACACTAGATGGCAAGAGTATGCACAGGAAGTGAACCAACAGCACTATATGCCACGAACAGATGCTTACAGGGTAAGTAACATTTTCCTTCTTTGGCAGTCCTAGCCTTTGATAAATGTCACTGGAAAAGATTGGGAGCTATGCTGGAGTGATAACTGACTGACTAAAGGCACTTAAATAAAACAATATATCCTGGATAGACTCTCCAGGCATATGCTGGAGTGTTGGAGATCAGAAAATGTCTTAATGCCAGAAAATGGATATTCTAAGTAGCAGGTATATTATGTGAATTCCGTAATGTTAACCTGCATGTATGATATCTTTTTTAGGATTCTGAAAAGTATGTGGAACAACTGCTCACATTATTTAATCGCTTTAGTAAACTTGTTAAAGAAGCCTTTCAAGATGATCCACGGTTTCTTACTGCCCGGGATAAGGTAGGTTTGTATTTCTTGTTGTCCAGAGATTTGATGTACGTGCACAAATCTATTAATTCTCTAAGGAGAAAATTATTTTGCCTGTAAAATAAAACATAAAAATCCTATGATTACCTCTCCATCTAAGATTTCAAGCTATCTAAATCATTAGGTGTCTGATTATAACTCTGCTTATTTAGCTGTCTCTCCTTTTTTATCTGTCCTTTCTAAGCTCCAGTTGATGAGTTCTTGTATAACTAAGTATTGACGGCTACACAGAATATGTACTGTGCATGTCTCTACACAATTGTTGTCTTTTTTAATAAAACATTAAAAAACAACCTAAAACAGTAAAATGTACCATTAACTTCCTGAGTGACGATGCAAGATATTTCACTGCATGAATGCCTAGGTAGTTAAATGCAGTTTGTACTAAAATAACATGGGAGCATTGATAAAGGCCCTTTTGATTGTTTTCTTAGCTATACACACTGCTGTGGATTCTATATTCACAACATTTCACATTTCTCAGGAATATATTATGTTCTTGAAGATGTTTCACTGCCTCTATGTGCATTCTTGAACCTTTCCTTTGTTTGTCATAGTCCTTATGTCTGTGATTGATACACATAGCTCTTACAGCTTCTTCTTGTGAAGTGGCTGGTCGGTTAGGATACCTTCTCTTCTTGGGTATTGTTTGTTTGTTCCACCCTCATGTTCCACCTATGTCCAACTTTAAAAGGGAGTATTTTGCTGAAGATTGCAGATTTTTATCCAGTTCCTGCTGTAACATTCCACAGCAGTGAGGGATTACTCTTAGAGAGGCTAGTCCACTTACTGCATGGTAAACCTCCATAACTAATAAGTACCAGCAATCAAACGGCGACATCTCACCTGGTTGGAGGAAGAAGCGGAGCTAGTCCTGTGGGGCTGTAGGAGTAGCTAGCACACATAGAGGTCAGAGGGAAGAGGAGGCAGGCACCTGTACTAAATAGCTACAGTGCTTGCAAAGGGAGATTGCTGTGCTGGTTGTGGTAGGCATCCACTATTCGGTGGAGACGGGCACCTGTACGTTTGGTAGAGACCACTCTTTGAGTTTATGAGTATGGGCTGAAGTACTAGGGTGTGCCTGTGGGATTATTATGACAGAGTTGTCTATCTTTGATTTAGTTTGAGCACTGGAGTGAAAGTTCAGCTTGTGGATAACAGTGACATGACTGGTTCCATTTTTGGTTGGTTGCTGACTCCGATGGCATGCTATAGTGCAGGTTTAAGGATATATTATACAACTGAAATCTCTCTCAGCTGCCATTTAGGGTTTGTGGTAATCACATGGTTCAATATTGTATGAACAGGTCAGCTTACGTTCTAGGGTGCCTTAAATAGTAGATTGATAGACCACATCCACCTATCGACGTACATGTTTGTGAAGCATCCTCAGCTGGCTGGCCTCTACCTAGGGAGAGAAACTTTCAACATAGTGTATGGATGGAATCCCCTTCATTGTAAATGGGCATTTACCCATACCCAGGTGAACCAACTGCATATAAGATCTATTATGACTTTTTGCGGCCCAGCTTACATGCTAACCCAGCATGCACACTGAGGACTAGGTCTGTCCTTTGGCTCTGTGGTCCAGAGCCTGGTTCTCAGACTTGTAGCGCTTTCACCAAACATGCCCTCTAGCCGAAATGGGGCTACTGTTCATATCCTGAGTTGTCAACTTTAAGCAGTGGTGGCAGCGGATCATTTTTTATAATTCTAGCACTGGATAGTCTTTTTTCCTGTCTTTTGGTAGGAGTGTGGCACCTACCGGCTCCACTTATGTAAAGTTCAACTTGTATAAAATACCCACACTCTTGCACAGACATCCTGTACAGATATCTTGTTTGCATGTCGAGTAAAGCGTGCATGGTGGATATGAATGTTCTATTGGGATCCTTCTTGGATTGGCTCTGGTTTTACACAGCACAAGTTGGAGGTTGTGGTACAGCTTCCCCAGGTAGCAAAAGTGTATTATTTAGATTCCTGAGTGTAACCCTAGACACTGATGTGTGAGAAGGTTTGTGGTCTCCTTTTCACTGGGGATTGCTGATTAGTCCTTCCTGAGCACAGCTATCGATGGGAAGCTGGGCTTACGTCAGCAGATTGAGTAAGTATAGGCACAACATGAAATGTGAAAATGATTAATCTAAAGATGGTTCCTGGGCATGATGGTGGGTTTAATATCCCCTTGTCAGCGAAATATGTTTGAAGGTTGAACTACCCCACTTGTCAAGCACTTATTAGGTTTAAGCATGAACTTGCTGAAGCACAAGCGACTGCACCTGGTCCTGGTTCCAAGTTCGTCATTACCAAGAAAGGGACTGCTCCACAGGTTTCTTGAAAAACTGCTCAGATTCAGGGCTAGCTTCTGTCGAACATCAGTCTCCCAGAGGTGATGGGACATTTTGCTGGAAGAGTTGTTGGGTCTACCATTGACCTTGGAGCTTGTTTGATCTACTCGGAAGGGGAAAATGTTTGACACCACAGGAGCTGACTACTGGAGTAAGGAGAAGCCCAGCCGCCAAGTCCAGAAGAAGGGCGGGCCAGAATTGTGGACTGTTTCTGGTAGAGTTAACTAAAGTTGACCAGAGTCTGTCAGAAGGTGTCTCGGCCTCCTCAAGTGTTTCTGTGTTCAAGCAATGTGAGGGGAACCCGCTCACCAGCAAGTTCACCTCCAACCAGCGTGTCTGCTCCAGAGAGTGCAACCAGAGAAGGACAACAAACTAGTGCTGATTCTGCCTTCTGTGCACTCTGGGACCCCCACCATAGACCAGAGGACTGAAGCCATCCAAGCTGACATGCCCAGAGCTGCTGCCCCTGCACCGGGCCCTGAGTGAAGATAAAGAGCATCCGCCTGGCTGAGCTGTTGCATCTGCAAGCATATCTGTGTGGCGGTAGCTTGCATCCCGTGCCTAGACGAGCACTTAAAATCCTTTGACATATAAGGGAAAGCTGTTACCTGAACTTAACATTTACTGTGAGCTTTGCTATAAATTTATTGGAACCAATGCTTTAACAATAACTCCACTTAAAGAGAGCTGTCTAGTAAAGGAAATTGAGACTGTCCTATGAGTCATGAGAGCCGGGGTTCTCCATTGTAGGATGTTCGTTAATGGTCATAAACGCAAGAATAATTCCCTGCTGTGTGCATGGATGCAGAAGCACTTTTGACGGCACATATAATCTGATAGAGACTTCTAGCCACAGGTGCCATACCTTAGAATTAGCCCCAGGTGTCAGCCTGGATCTGGAGCAGTTTTCGAGCAATACGCCTGCCTGCTGGTAGGTAGCATATTTTGACTCTGTGTCAGCCGCGGTGGAACTGGGTACTCCGTACCTATATGGTGGCCACTTTTCATGCTGACTTCAGTTCTTTCCTTTTCGCACCAGATAGCGCAGATCCGCGAAGAGCTACCCCTCTGTCACTTTTTGACTGGCTTTTTAGGTCGAGCCTAACGCAGGGCGCAAACGCTGCTTACGAGTGAACTCTTGGAAGCACTCCAGACTTTTTTGGCAACTTGTGCATGTACTGCACTGTTTCCATTGAGCACTGCTGCCACAGGCTGGTGAGTTTTTCTGTTATAATCTGCGTAGTCCCTTCCCTCCTCGTCTTTGCGAGGTGTAATTGTCCCTCCCACCCACACCACCCCTGCAGCCATCATACCCAGTTTATCCTGAAATTTCTCACCATAATCTGTAATAGTTTTCAGGTTCCGCCCCTCTAAACCCAGCGTTGACTCAACATTTCCCAAACTCTCCCTTCCGGCACACACTCCACCATTTATCAGAAGGTACCAGCCAATCAGTGGAGAAACACTCTGGCAGGTAATCATAGACACAGACATAAACAAAAATGAAGGAAACGCTCATTTGTGTCCTTGGGGCTTGGCTGAAAACACCGTAAAACGAACATCTTCCTCAAATTGTATGCATGGTCCGAACAGATGAACATCGTGTATTTCATGAAACAGACCTACAGTACAATTCGAGATTAAGGGTTGCAAATGCGAATTATTTCAGCAGTGTTTCTGTGTAAGTACGTATTTGATTTTAATTACTACTTACCCCATTATCTGTTACTTCTTAATGCATATAAATTATTTTGGTTCATTGCTGACTTTTTCGCGGACAGCTTTTTCAGTATACTTGGAGTACTAGTTTATTGTGTTCTAAAGAATGCAATATACGCGGTGCCAAGATGGAGGCCCGAGCTGCGTTTCTTTTCATAATTTTTTTATATCTATATCTGTATATGGCAGATGCCAGCGGTGGGTTGAAGTTTAAACAGTTTGTCCTCATCCTTGGCACGAGAGAAGGCAACAGGGCATAGTCGGCCATGGAGGAGCGACCCGGGAGAGTATTGAGAAACGGACAGCGTGCTCACCCAGTTGAGCCACAGGTAATGGAAACCCTCTTGTGATTGTTACGATGCGACAGAGCACACTCGGTGCCGGTAGTCTTACTCTCTCGGTGTTTAAGCTGCTGGTTCCATGTCCGCATCATTCCTCAAAACAGCATGCCCCTTCCACAGAGCAGCATTCCTTATTTCTACACTTAACTTTATTTGCAGGGTGTCTTTCTAACATACTCAAGAGAGAACACTCCTTTTCTCCTGAAAACTTACCTTGCTCACCTTCTTTCAGAATTTTTTATTTTTTTTATCTCAAGTGGTTGTGGATCACCCTCAAAAGCCACTCAGTCTCACCCTCCTTGGAGCATGAAAAGATTGAGTTATGGAATCCCCTGTGATTTGTATCGCGAGTTCCCGTCCAAAGTGTCACTTGTTACCGGCGTTTGAAGTGCAGGGACTGTGATTCTGAGTGCAATAGAGGTGGGGCCAGATCCCTGGTAAAAAAAAAGAACACCATGTTCTGCAACTATTTTGTTGGCCTTTCACCTTAAAGTCAATAAATATAAAATGTAACATATATGCGTAAATAAAAAATAAATGCTAGCAAAAGTAACTGGTGGGAAATGCACGTTTTTGTGCAGGGAAGGCTCAAATGGTTAATGCGATCACCTTAGAGGTCTGTGTGTGACCAGTGTTGGAATTGGAAAAACTCCACGATAAATAGGCGGTCAAGGCTTGACAACTAAAAGGTGGTGGAGTCATGATGGCAGAGTCATGAAAAGAACTTCCACATTCAAATTGCAAATTTTTTTTATTAAAAGAAAAAACTCTGCCACAAAAAAATCGGCAACAAGCAGAAACGTGACAGTAAATGTGTTGTGACTTAATTGCTTGCAGAGGTTGCATTTTAAAATATCTTATGGGGGTCACTGCACCTATTGCCGAGAGTTGGTGTGCCTTATAGATCTAAGCGAATATTAACAATGGTAAGATAACTCTGATTGATAATGTTCTTGCTGGAGAGATCTGTGTTTTGCCTAGTGGGTGATAATGGCTAAACACTCATAAGGTCCCAAAGGTGAGACCTATTGGCTATGCCAATGCTTGTTTCAACATTTTGTCGACTATTTTTGATAAAGAAAATTCATTCTCCTGGTGTGAGAGGGATGTCTCCCAAGAAACCGGCTGGTTTCAAACCATGCGGCACCTTTCACTGACAGATGTCTGAAAGACCCCCAGTTGGTCTGTTTATGGTGCCTCGAGAATGATCATGACTAGAAGGCCTGAAAGGATTGCCACGCCATGCACTCGAAGGCACTGAGGGGAGGGCTCCTCAGGTTCCTTGCCATCTGACGTCGGACGACCCCGCGAGGATCAAGATCTCGGTCGCTTGAAAGGTCCTGGGACAGCTCGCTGAACTGCACCAGATGGTCGTCCTCTCTGTCCAAATAATCGTTGGGTAAGTCACACAAAAAGAAGTTGTTACAGAGGACTTCGACTTCACCGGCCCCATTGGAGGTTAATAACATCAGACCTTTGGGTACTGCAGACTGTACAAAGGGGCTACTCTACCCCCTATGTGGCTGCTCCTACGGCCATGCCACCCACTTACGTTCAGTTGACAGAGGACAATCCCACCTCCGCCAGCAAGTGTTGGCTGTGGTTGCTATTCCAGCTGCTTTCTAGTGCCCAAGAAGGTTAGAGGTGTTCGTTATATCTTAGACCTGCACCTTCTAAATCTCTTCCTCAAACAGGAGAAATTCAAAATGCTCACACTTGTTCACGTTCTGTCTGTTCTAGAAGTGGGAGACTGGATGATAGGTTGGATTTGCAGGATGCATTTTTTCACATTCCCGTCCTGCCCGCCCACAGATGTTACCTGCAGTTCACAGTGAGACACAAGAACTTTGTTTGTCACCCTTCTCTTTGGCCTTGCCAGCGCCCCTTGGGTGTTCACCAAGGTGATGGTGGTGGTTGCAGTACACCTACGGAGGTGTGGGGTTCAAGTCTTCCCCTACCTCGACGATTGACTGTTGAAGGCAAGCTCGACCCAGGTGGTCATCACCCACCTCCAAACTACGGAAAATGTCCTGCACTCTGGGTTCACTATCAACGTTCCGAAATCTCCCCATACTCCCTCTCAGACGCTCCATCTTATCTGAGCTTTACTGGACACGGTTCAGTTCCGGGCTTGTCCTCTCGAACGGTGAGTCCAGGATATTCAGTCTGATACCGAAGTTTCAACGTCTATCTTGGATTTCGGTGAGCTAGACTCTGACATTGGTGCACCTCAGAGCCTCCTACTGGTAACACAAAGCCCATTGGCATATACGGACTCTGCAATGGGAACTGCAAACGACCTGCAGGGGTGACTAATCGCAGTTGGATATATCTTCCCCAACCAGAGCTGACTATAGTGACAGATGCGTCACTCCTGGGCTGGGGCGCCACATGGGAGAGGTGGAGATCAGAGGACTCTCGTCTCCGGCAGAGTCTGGACTCTTTATAAACTTGTTGGACCTTCCGGTGATTTGCTTGGCTTTGAAGGCCTTTCTACCCTCCATCAATCGAAGGCTAGTGCAGGTGTTAACGGACAATACCACTGCTATGTGGTACTACAGCAAGCAGGACAGGGTGGGATCGTGGACCCTTTGTCAAGAGGCACTGCATCTGTGGACATGGCTGGAACACCAGGGCATTTCTCTGGTGGTCTAACGCATGGCAGGCTTTCTGAACGTTAGGTGGACAAAATCAGCGGTTGATGCCTAGCTGATCACAAATGGTGTCTCCATCTGTAGGTGGTGCAAGGCCTCTTCCAAAGGGGAGAGGCTTGGTTAGAACTATTTACCACTGCAGAGAATGCACAATGTCAGCAGTTCTGCATGCTGGAGTTTGCAATGTGGCTCTCGCTTGGAGACGTTTTTGGTCATGAGTGGAACTCCGGCCGCCTGAACGCCTTTTTGCCAATTCCACTCCTGCCTAGAGTTCTCAAGAATATCAGGAATGACAAGGCCCAAAGTCATTCCTGTGACTCTGAACTGGGGACAGACAGTCTGGTATCCTGAGCTGTTGAGCATGAGCATCGGTCCTCTGGTCAAGCTGCTTCTTCGATAGAATCTTCTGTTGCAGCAATTGGCAATTCGGGGTAGACTGTTCTATGTGAGTAGGGTCAAGACTGATGTGCATATGGTTGGATCCAAACTGGAATGTAATTTTGAGCAAAAAAAACTATGGATTTAGGCCCAGGTCTCGGTACTAAGGGTGAGTGTTTGACATTGTTCTGCATTCCGTCCATCGTTTTGTTTGTTTTTTGCATTTGTCACCCTAAGTGGTACGTGTATGCTCAGACGTGGGTCCCATGCCTGCCATGCCACTGGAGTAATGCTAACCTGGCTGATGAGGGGGGATACCCCCGAAACCGGTCCTTGCATGATTGTTTTTGGACCAGGAAGAATTTTCATATGGCTGGGGCTCAACTGAAATGGTGTGGCAAGCAAAAAAACGATGGATTTAGGCCCAGGTCTCTGTACTGGGGATAAGTGTTTGACATTGTTCAACATTCCATCCATTGTTGGTTCTTTTTGCAACAGGGGAGGGTTCTGCACCTAAACCTGCACACTTTCCACATTCATGCATGGGGATTGAGTGACGACAGTTGGCAGCCTTCAACCTTCCTCTCGAAGTCTGAGATGTTATTCTAGCAACCAGGCGCCCCTCCATCAAATTAGTATACGCTTGCCAACTATCCTTATTCAAGTCAACCGTTGTGATAAGATCGCTCAAGGGTTTGCAACACGTTCCCCCCAGGCCATTCATTATGCAGTTTCCCAGAGGGACTTGAAACCTGGTCCTTACTTTCCTGATGTTCGATCCTTTTGAGTTGTTACACAATTGCCCTTCTCAGTTATTAACCATCAAAACCATCTTTCTGGTTCCATTAACTCGACCAGGAGAGGTTAGCAAGTAGCAGGCTCTCTCGGTGCACCCACTTTACACTACTTTTTATCCTAAGAAACTGGTCGTTCGGACATGTGCCTCCTTCCTCCCAAAGGTAGTCACCCCTTTCCATGTAGGCCAGACAGTCATCCTGCCTACCTTTTTTGCCTTGCTTATCCTTCAGAGGAAGAGGAGAGACTCCAACGTTTGGATCCAAAAAGAGTGTTGTCGTTCTTCCTTTACTGCACAAAAGAATTCCGGGTAGACAACCAACTCTTCAATGGGTACGTCAGGGTCAAGAAAGGGAAGGCTGTGCAGAAATTAACCATACCCTGATTGGATGGAGCTCGGCTTAAAGATTTGCCATGTATTGGTCAAAAAGCAACCACATGAGGTCTTGCATGCTCATTCTATCTGAGCATTAGCTTGCAGATTTACAGTCCTAGTCATCTGTCAGGCTGCAACGTGGGCTTCACTGCACACATCCTCAAAGCAGTACTGTCTGGGCAGTTAGGTCTGTTGGGATAGGCATTTTGCCCGTTCGGTCCTACAGGACTTTGTAGTCTATGTTTTGTTTGCAGACCCGCCTCCGGGGAGGCATTGCTTGTGTATGTATTCTAAGGTAAGGACTCCGCAGCTAGACGTCTTTATCAGATGAGCAAATTACTTAAAGAGACTTATCTAGCTGCAGATTCCTTACCGACCCTCCCATCCTTCCCGATCTGTGACCTGAAAAAAATAATGGTGGTTTCCCTTTACAAAGGGCCATACAAACTCACACCAGTGGTCAGGCTTCATCGTGGCTCTGCACTCTGGTGTGAAAGTCACAATAGTAAACTGGCGTCAACGCACTGAGGTGGCACCTAAATAAGTACTGCGTCCGTCACTTCTGCTGCAGAAGACGCAGAGTTGAATGATGCCACCTACCGGCGTGAAGGGGGTACTGCTCGAAAATGTCCGGATCCAGTCTGAAGCCTAGGAATAATTCTGAGATAAGGAGTCTGCGGCTAGATAGAATCTCTACCAGATAAGGTGTTACCGTAGGTAAGTAACTTGTTCATCTGGCTCTCAGATTAATATTTGATGATAACTTTCTCTAGAAAATAGAGAGTGGAAGTTTCAGATTTCTGACCCCTAGCAGTAATGATTGGGTTAGTGTGCCATCCCAAGTCAGAAAAACAACTGACCTACAATCCATGCAAATCCCACTCAACTATGTGTGTTGAATGTGTTTCAGGTATGATGCAATCCCATGAGATTAGACCGAGACAGTTAATGGAACACCAAATCCTCTTTCCTAAATGAATAACATATGCAAGGATCACCAGAAGCTAAATATTCAAAAATATTTATTTTGAAACTAACGACCTAATCTAGTGCACAGAGTTTTTACCCCAATGAAGATAAACATTAAGGTAGCTAGGACGTTTGAGTAACATGAACAGTAAAAAATACTCAAACATTACTGCTATATACTCTGTAGCACTAACACCCTCATTTACTACTTCTAAGCGATGTACTAGCTCCAGTTCATTAGTATAAAAAAATCCTATTCTGAATTTCAAAGATGGTTCACACTCGCCTACCTGATTCCAGAGCAATACGTTCTATTTTCTGGACACAAAGGTAGCTGTGTGGGCTTGTGATAAGTACAGTCAACACCGCTGCCAACCAGACCACTTGTAAAGACCGACTGCTGCATAGCATGTAAGGTGGGTGCGCAACTGTGTCTGTCCTTTTGCTGCCTGGCAAGAAGAAGCTCTTGAATCAAACATTCATCCCCAGTCACAGATTTGAGTTTAATCCATTGTTTGTTTGCTCCCCACACCACACCAGTTTGGAACCCACCATATGTAATACAGACTTTGCTCCCCATGCGAACAGTCCAGCCTGAACTGCCAGGCCAGGTCCTCCCTGGACCGGAAACAAGAATCCTGGGACCGGTTTCGGGGTATCCTCCCTCATCAGCCAGGCTAGCTTGAATCCAGTGGTGCAGTGAGCACGGTACCCACGTCTGGACATACCATTCCCATTTAGGGCAACAAAAGCAAAAAGAACGGATGATGGACATAATGCTTAACACATTAAACATTCACCCCAGTCACAGATCTGGGTTTAATCCATTGTTTTCTTTGTTCACCACGCCACCCCAGTTTGGACCCAACAATAAGGAAATCCGTTTTGACCCTGCTCCCAATTGGAACAATCCACCCCAAACTGCCAAGCCGGGGCTTCCCCAAGATGTTCCCCTTAATAGTGATGATGATGAGGAGATGGAGCAGGCAGCCCACCTGTCTCCTTTATTACTCTGATGAAGGACTATGTCTGGATTTACTGAATGCTAGTGGGCTTGATACATTTGCAGAGGCTGAGTTGGACTCGCCACCAGTGAAAGAAATTACCTCTTTGGCAGTAGCAGCACAAAGTGCAGCAGAAGTGCGGGACTTACAGCTGACTACTGTTGAAACAAAGGCAAATTTATAAAAGATCCTTCAACCAGATCCAGTTTCTTCTTCGCCTCTATTGCAATTCGTGGTGGTGATGGACGGAGCATCTGAACCAATCAAACACTCACACGCAGTCAACAGATCTGGGTTTAATCCATCACCGTTCTTTAGCCCACTCTGTCACCCCAGTTCAGACATATGCAAATCAGTCTGACCCTGTGCCTCATGGGAACAGTCCAGCCCGAACTGCCAAGCCATGCCTTCCCTGGACCGGAAACAAGCTTCCGAGGACCGGTTTCTGGCATTTCAGCCATCTTCAGTCAGGCTTGCTTGAATCCAGTGGTAAGTGAGACCCTTTTGTACCGCTCTATTGCAATTCAACAAGGCTCTCACAGACAGCCTCTTGACCACTTGGGCTAAACCATGCGCTGACCATTCAGTCACTCAAACTGTGGCCTGGCTATATAGACTGCCTCTAGCGATCCTGATTTTCAGATGAAGCATCCTACCTAAAAAAGTCTGGTGACAGCAAGTAAAGTTAATACTAATTATTTTCTGATCAACCCTCTTTAAAGAGAGTTGAAACTTATAGATTTGTTCAGCAAGAGAATTCTCTCCTCGGCTATGGTAACCTTTGGATCCTTAAACAGTGTACCTTCTGGGCCCATATGCTTTATGGGACTTATTGAGCAAGATCTTGCTGACATCCCTGGAAAACCTCAGACCCTCGCTAGCTTAAATGATGGGTAGAACGTGGTGACATATGTCTTGTTGACTGGATTCAAACCTCAGACTATATATATGCAGAACTATTGGCATCAGTATCATGCTTAGAAGGCATGTATGGTTGAAATTAACCAGGTCGTCAGGAGATGTCTAAGCGTTCTTGATGGACATGCTATTTGATGGCTCCAGATTGTTGGGGAAAGAAGTCTGATTTAGCACTCTAATCGTTTCAGAACAGTTGCTTCACAGCACAGTCCTTGGGGATCATGTCTCCCATCAAGTATTTCCAACAAGAGCACAGAAAATGTAGAGGCTATGCCAGAGGGGTAGCTTACAATGATGCCCATCCTTACAACGTATTAAAAGGAGCTATTCCCTACCTTTTATGCCCTACCCTTTTGAGATTCACTCTACAGTCTTGATGCTAGAAGTCAACCACCTGGCCCAGTTTGCTGTCAAGTGGATACCAGTCTTTGGATAGATAAGAGCAGTGCAACTTGCACTGCTTCCTCATACTCAAGAAGGAATAAGGCCTCTGCCAGTTGAAAGCCTTTCTGAGCGAAGACCAATTCCAAATGCTTATCCTATGTGGATTCTTCTCTGGATCTAGGAGAGAGGTTGGTGTCCCTGGACTTTCAAAACAACTATAGTCAAGGCATGTTAGGCTGTAGATACACATGCTTAGATATAATCCTGCCATCAAGTGTTGGGCTTGGAAGTGTGCAAGTTGTTTTTCTTTGAAGAAAGTCTTTCGAGTCACAAGGTAGTGTGACTCCTCTTGCTGGTTAATGTGCATGGTCATCAAGTCCATTGTTCGATTTTCTCCAGTCGTCTGGTTTGGACGTGTGATCCGCTGCTCTGGTTCTACACTGTCGTTGCTTATCTCTCTTAGGCTTTACCGTCAGTATTGTTTCGATCGCCTCTTCGCTCTCTCTTTTCTGTCTGATTATGTCTACTTCGTAGGGACGAGTCGAGTCAGCCGCAGTCCTCATGGGTCTTCGCCCTTCAGGGTGGACCTTACATTTCTGATGTTTCTCCCCCCACCCCCACACCCCCCCCCCCCGACCCCCCTCACCATGTCCACCCGGTGATGGAACAGACACTTCCGCCTCTGTCCTTGATGCCACGCCAAGTACATGCACGCTAATCTCCCATCAGGTATGTAAACTGTGCCTCTCCCCTGAACACAAGAAAGCCTGCTGCGAGGCCTGCAGGTCTTTTCAGTCCAAGAAGACAATGTGTGATTGTTGAGCTCGATGCCTCGAAATGTCTCGCTGCAGCTTCAAAGGAACTCCGGATCTCTTCAGACCCCAGGTCTTTCAAGAGGAGGTACAGGCGCAGATGTCAGCTCCTACTCCGAGGTCAAAATGCAGGATCTCACACCAGGACAAGCCTTGAGTACTGTAGCCCCTCCACCTCAACCCTGACCCCAGGCCACCTCCAACAAGGGTCATCAACCGACAAGAGACAGGCCTAAATCCACTGTTGGGCTACCACTGTCTCATACATGCCCTGCTTCAGCTCGGTGCCGGAAAAACAGCACACGCCACACGCTCCCAAATGTCTCCTTCATCGGAGCCCAGCTGTCCTTTGGAGCCGAAATCCTTGTCGTTGAAACATCTTTCAACGACGGCTCCAAAAACACTTGCTTCGGAACCAAAACCATTGGCACCAAAAACCTCCTCAATCTGGCCGAAAACGTTTGCATTCGGCCAACCAGCCCAATGGTCAGACCCTGTTGAACCTGTGCTTCAGCGTCTGCAGGATAAGTTGACTCCAGGAAAAAATATACATGATTCATCCAGAGACTAGACGCATCACCACAAGATCTCCACACACTGGTGCACAACCATCCAAGAGACACCTGTCCTTTCAAGAGGCTTTGGATACTTCTCCTCTACCAAAGCATAGGAAGAAATCAGACAAGGCCACAAGCCCAGTGCACATTAGCCCATCTTCAACACCTGATGAGCACCATGCACATGCATGCATCACCGGCTTCACCTGCTGCCCCTGCATCATACTCACCAGTGGGTTCCCTCCAGTCTTGCACAGGAGGGTGGGAAGGGGATGGTATGGTTTTTCTGTCCTACAACAGGATGACCACTGGGACACTTAAGATCAGACCCACCTGCTTATATAGACCCTGATCTCTATCCTGCTAAACCATCTTCCCCAGGACAACACCACCCCCTACCATGATGTCATAGGTAGATCTGCTACCTTTTTTTTTGTTTGCGACCCTATCCTCTAATCTACGCTCAACACAATACCTGTCTATGCCAAAAGGCATGTTAACGCACACCACAGATATATTCCACCGCCTCCACCTTAATCCCTAGTCACATTGATTGCAATGACGTAGCCAAATTTTTCAAAAATAAGATTAAGCCAGTATAGAGGGACTCTAATGTGAGTCAAAGCACCAATCTTCCTTCTTCAGGGAATGCCCTGTCAAATACCAGCTATCCGGTTCTCTGCCGTTTCCCCACCTCTTGCTATAAAATGTTGAAACTATTATGGTTCACCAAATCAGGAGCCCCATCAGACCTGTGTCTTTCAAAGGTCTTTCAAGAGATAGCAGGAAGCATAGCAATTCCTCTTACCACATTATTGAACAACACCATTAATGTGGGTAGCTTTCCCACAGCGAGGTAAAATGTGTCCCTTTGCTAAAAAACCTTCACTAAACCCAAATGCAGAAAAGAACTACCGTCCTATTTCACGTCTTCCTGCAACAGCAAAAAACTTAGAGGGCCACTTAAACACCATTCTCTCAAAATGTTTAGATCAAAACGAAATTCTGGATGAAGCTCATTTTGGCTTCAGGGATGCCTATAGTACAGAATCTGCATTTGTAGTGACCACTGAATAGATAAGTGACATCATGGACAATGGAGGTAAGGCTACAGTGGTCCTTTTGGACCTATCTGCAGCCTTCGACACGGTGAGCCACTCGATCACGAAGCAATGCCTAGCAGAGATAGCAATCGGCGGCTCAGGCTGTAGCCTTCTATGCTCATTTTTTATGGTACAGAGCAAATGGTCTCTTTTGGAGAATACACCTCCAAACCTTTTTCCCTACCCTGTGGTGTCCCGCAAGGGTCATCACTGAGCCCCACTATATTCAATATATATGTGGCACCACTTGCAAAACTGACTAAATCTTTTGGTTTCTTGACTATCTCCTATGCTGACAACACGCAAATTGTAGTGTCTATGACCAGCAGCATGGAGGAGGTTGGCTCAAAGTTTTCAACAACTGTATGAAATTTGTCGTTAGTTGGATGAGTATTCACTGTCTTAAGCTAAACTCTGAAAAGACGGAGGCAACAAGTATAGACTTAGTACCTTATGCCAGACTCAACATGCGCCCGTTGCAGCAGCGCTTTGTGCAACAATGAATTCAAGCGGAGGGTCAATAAGAAGATCGATTGTTGGTCAGCCATCAAGCTTGCCACTCTCTGCAGTGGTGGAACTTGTTAACATGATTGCGTTTTCTAGACACACTTTCGCAGAGAACTATAACAGGTGCCTCTCTCATGGGATGAGGAACACATTCCCAAAGTCTAACTGTTCAGGTAACAGTGCTCTTGGAACCCATTACAAGGGTTTACCTGTGGTACAGTTTTGGGAAATAACACAGGCCCTAGAAACCTGATTGACAGGGACCCAGGGCACATCAAGTCAAAGTGCATCAAATGTCAGGCAAAAAGTAGGGGGTAACCATGCAAAAAGCGGCACTTTTCTGCAGTCACTCATTAGGAGACTCATTCTTTCTGTAGTGGAAAGTAGGGCTCCAGTATGTGTTTCCACTGCTATCTCTTCTGCCTCCATTTCAAGTAAATTTGGGGCAGACAGGCCCAAGTGATTTTAATTGCCTTGAACTGGGCAAGAAGAGTTGGTACTTGGAGCTCCTGAGCATTTGGTCCGATCTGGCTATGACTTCAGGGCATCTTCTGTCTTAGCATCACGGTAGGGTCCGGCACCCAAGCCTCTGGAACCTACGCCTTCATGAGTGGAGGATGAGTGGCAGTTAAATGTATTTGATTTGTCAACCAAGGAAGTTGTCATCCTTGCAGCCTGATGCCCACTGACAATTTCCATCTCTGCTAGGCTTTGGGCTAAGTTGGTTTCCTGGTGGATTGTATGTGATTTCTTAGAAAACAGATTTCATTGAATACCATTAACCCCTTCCATGCTGCCGTCGGCTATTGGCCGAGGGCAACGCTACCTCACTGGTGCTGCCGTCTGCCAATGGCCGACGCGGCCCGCCTGTTTTGCGGAAGTGCCGCACTTCCGCAAAAACGGCGGCGCAGTGGAGGGGTTAATGAGAAACTATTTCACCTAAAATGTTTATTGGAAATTTCAGAACAAATAGCATTGACTATTTAATGGAAACCAATTCATACAATGCCTTTTTTCTCAAAATTGGCTTTTGCATGCTTATTCTTTAAGGTCTAAATACTCTTACTTTCAGAAACAGTTTTGTTGGAAAGATTTATTTCAGTACTTAACTTCAAGGGACATTCTTTCAGATTTCTATCTTTTACATTGCCAAACAATTACTTTGTTTGGCAGAAAGCTTTTAATTTGCTGACCCCTCACCACCCCTACACACCATCGATCTCTCACCTACTCACCATCTATCCCTGACCCTCACAACCTCTACATGCTATCATTTCCTGTCCCCTAAAAATCTCTAACACACCAAACTACACCTATCCCTGAACTTTGAAAGCCCTTTCCACCCCTAAACTTCACCCATCCAATAAACAACACTCACTACGCACATCCTTGACCCCTAAACTTCACCCATCCCCTAACCATAAAAAATGTTTCTACCCCTACACTCCACCCATTCCTGAACCCCAAAAAAACCCCTTCTAGGCCTAAACCCCACCCATCTCTGAACCCTAAAACCCCTCAAAACCACTACACTCCACCCATCCCTAAACCCTAACACCTCACCCCCTAAAATCCATTCATCAGCGAAACCTAAAACCCCCTCATCAGAACTAAAATGCACGCATTCCTGCTATCTAAAAAACTTCTCCACCCCTAAACTCCACCCATCCCTGAAATCCATGCTCACTCCTAAACATCACTCATCCCTCAACCCAAAAACCCTCACTAATCCTAAACTCCACCCAAGGTTAATGTAATTTGGGATATTTTTTTTTTAAATTACCATTACTTTAAAATGTTTCCTTACATTTTTTATTTATTCGTATATCCTTAAAATTGTCTTTCCTTAGTATTGGTTTTCCATGATTTAGTTTCCTCCAATGTGATTTCTCAGTTTTCATTTTTCCATACATTAGCCTGGTGTGGTGATAGTCCTATTGATGCTCTGCAGGTTAAACTTTCAGATGTTATTGTTTTTTCTATCATTGGCCTTATCTGTCTGCTTTTTCAGCTTTTCTACTTTTGCCCAATCAAACTGCTCTATTTAAATCACTTATTTTCATGCTGTTTATTCAAGATGTCGGAGTCTTCGGTTCCATTAAAACAGTTCATTATGCCATAGTGGGACTTAAACTTATCGCTAATATTTCCTTTGTGCCTGCCTTTCAAACCGATGCTCGCTAAGACTCCTGGCGCTGAAAACTGTTTCTTGAACTGCCATTACCTCCGTGCACTGCAGGCGCTCTCAGTGCAATCGCCATACACCATGATCTTTTCAGACAATTTGGTAGTGAGGATCAGGGCTGTCTTTTATCTAAAGTGGTGACATATTTTCCCCTTAGGCAATCTATCACTCTGCCATAGTTTTTTTCTCCACCTCACCCTTCAAGAGAGGTGATTCCATCAGCTCAACTCTAAAAGGATTGGAGCTTCCACACTGACCACACAAAAGCAGCTGTGTGGATGATAAGCTTTCTGGAGTATTCTATAGAGCAAAGAAGGGAAATTTGGTGCAACAGATGACTGTGGATAGCTTCCTGCTTTAAGATCTACTACGCACAGACCACAAAGCAACCCCCTCAAGGTTTGCGGGCTCATTCCACCAATGCCAAAGCCACTGTGAAGGATTTTGCGAGTGATTGGATGTTCTACACATATGCTAGGCAGCAACTTGGGCATTCGTGCACATGTTCTGGAAGCACTACTGTCTTGACAATCTTGTCTGATGGGAATGCCACTTTGGTTGCTTAGTCCTGCAATTTTTCTGCTCTGAGTCCGCTACCCAGACCATCCACATTTGGAAGGCACAGCTGTGTTATGTATTCTAAAAGTGAATAACCTGTGGGTTAGAAGTAACTATCACAAGAATAAGTTACTTACCTTCAATAATGCTTTTTCTGGTGGATATCCTCTCTGACCACAGATTCCTCACTCCTTCCTGTTCTGTGGAGTGGACTCCTGAATTTCACAAGCCCCAAAGTTAGATTTTGGCGTACTGTCATCTACAATTTTTCCAAAGTGCTCCTTGCCTCGTGGCTCAGAAGTAGAACAGTTTAATGTTGGTGCGCAGGGATGATTTTATATGCATTTCTGTTCTGTCACTTCCGGGGCTGTATGGCGTCAACGTGGAACCAAACGGCACTTCTTGTTGGCACGTGGGAACATTGTTGAAGAATTCTCTGTATCCCGCATGTGGATCTTGTAAAAGTGAGGAATCTGTGGTTTGAAACAATATCCAGCATAAAGTGTCTTACTGAAAGTAAGTCATATGATAGTGTGGAGTAGACTTTGTGTGACTGTTGTGTGTCTGTTGCTTTACTAGGTACATTATTCTTAATTTTTAATGTTAGATTTAAATCTTGAAAGATTAACAAACAAGACAACCATTTTGTTTTGCTTTTATTAGCAAAATGAAAGCATTAGAAATGTTTCTTCTTTCAGAGGCAATGTTAAATCACTGCGTTGGATCAGTCAAACAAGGTGGCTGATTATACTTAACATTGGGTGTGACTGGGTTGGCAATCTTTCACTCTGGCACCAGCCTTGGTAGTACTAATTTAAAAAGTCACATCGACAATCTTTTTGTGTCTTTCTCCAAATTATATGGTTTTCATATCAATGTTTTTCTTCACATTTTTTAGGCATACAAAGCTGTTGTGAATGATGCTACAATATTTAAACTTGAGCTACCATTAAAGCAAAAAGGGTAAGGAATATGGAATATGGAAATTATACTATTTCTTTGTATTAACATGTTATAATGCTGCTTAAGTTTCACTGTTGTAGCCATATGTTTCAACCATTTTTAAAATTGTGCAGTTAGAATCGATACAAGCCTCACAGTTTCACCATTTTAAGAGTGCTTAGACATTACTTTGGTTCCAAAAACAGAGTCCACCTGAAATCACCGTGCATCATGTGCAACGTCTTATATATTGGATAAATCCTGAATCAAAGAGAAATTTCAGGAACCTCTACCTCTGTGGACTGTACAGTCCAGTTCGTAGTTGCTTCATAAGGTCCGCAAGATAAACTGATCTGTGGTTTTGTCCTTTTGCTTAACTATGTTCTGAGTAGACAGTCCTCTGCTGTGTAGGAAAGACCTCAAGACATTATTGTTCTGCTACTTTGTTTTTCTGGTTACTTTCCCAATTCTCACTCCTCATACCATTTCTTCAACCCCATTCCACCCCTGCATCATGCCAGTTTTGAGTAAGTGTTGCTCTTAATTCCATGATGCTCTTAGGACTGTCCATGTGCTTTATACATGATTACTTAATTTATTTTACTGTTGTTCAGTTTATTTGCCAGTTAAACATTGTTGCTGTATGTAACATTTTGGAAGTAAATATTTTTACATCTCTTGATGGGTGAATTCAGTTGTATCTATTATGAGTACATTGGAAGATTTATCTTCACGCTTTTGCTGTGTAATTTCAACTTTAAACATTTGATTTACAGGGATTATGATTTAATAATCCTGACATTTATTTTCCTAATTAAAATTCTCATCTGCAAAAATGTTTATTGCTATCTGTGTTGTACGATAAAATACTTCTACAACCATGTAGTTCTGACACACACCAATGCACGGAGAACAAGGTGGATGAGGTGAGGTCAATTTCATAGATCGAATAATAATTTCTTACCAGTAATGGGATGATAGTAGCATCGTATTCTCAAAGATCAATTACTGTCTTGTTTGTAAGATGGTACATTTAAATTGATTCCTAATTTGTAATCTTATAACATCCTTGTTGCCTCACATCTGTAAGAAAGCTACAGCGTTGGGCCCCGTTGGTGTTACCATTCTTAAGTTTAAGCAACTGCTACAATTTTGGTGCAGAAGTTTGTTTCAAATGTACTTAGTGAGTTTTCATTTACAAAGGTTATCACAGTCACAATCTAAGAGAAATGAAGTAACTATGTTTGCAAAAAGTAGACAAGGAAACCCTAAATCTTGCTGACTTCTTTCTTATAGATACTGTTGTGAAAATGGTGTGTACGTTCTTATTTAACACACTTTTATTTCATGAAAGCTTGTGAGGTTCACTTTTGAGAAATACTAATTTCCTTAAGAAGAAGGGTTTGAACATTATGAAAATTTGCAAAATGAGACCGGTAGTGAATAGGTGTTTTAGGAAACAAGTAGCCACAAAGTTGCATTGCCTGTATTTTTTAACCTATTGGGCGTGGAATTTGGCTTGCTTTTGCTTCTCAATGCAGTCTTTCACTGCAGATCTTACTTACTGTGGTGGTTTTAAGTTTTGAGGCTTTCATAAAGTACACACACTAATTACTTGGCCCTTACCCGCCTATTATTATAGTTTTCTGCTCTGTTACAAAGCCTAGAAGTACATTTATATATTACCATTATTGAAAAAATCGCAAACCTATCAATTTCAGATTGGCTTTTGTTTTAATGTTGGTGAATCATTTACCACTGCCCTTTGAAACACCATACTCTTTTAGAACACTTCAGAGAGGAATCACAACAAAGTAAAAGACGTGTATGTTGCAAGACTGAAATTGTTAATTTTACTATTTAATCTAAAGGATATTTTTTACATTGTTGACTTTTGTTTCAAATGTATTATCTGTAGGTAAATTAGAAATTGAACTAGCTATTTTAAGTGTTTACTATACTGACATATGATTTTTAGGTGCACTTTGAGAACACAACCGTAAAAAGGCCTATTGCTAGCAGTATACAGAGTGGGATCCACCTATTACAACCATTGTATTGTTTCTATCAGCCTCCTCATTCAGTCATTGAATTTGGACTTTCTTGGTGAAATCTTGTCTCAGCCTGTTAGTGTATTCCTCTTTCACATAAGGATATTGGCTGTATCCTGTTCTATATACTGCGGCTCAAGCTCTCCTGTGTCTTGCTCTAATGTGCTAACACTGCCCATGTTGGGAAATTTAACCCAGACCTATTGGCCTTGCTAATGCTTGTTGTATGAAAACAGTTCACTAATGACATTTGTTGGTATGGAAAGGTCCTGTGGATGTGTACTCATGCCCTGAGATCCCAACTGTACTGTTGTCTTACTCCCCAATGCTGATTTTTAGGTCTAGCTTGGGCAGCACATGCTCTGCTCTGCGAGGTATGCTGTATTCAGGTAGAGCCTTGAAGCTCCGCCCACTCCGTCCATATTTTTCATTGGCTTGTGTCATTGTCAACTGTAAATGGTGGCTCTTCATTTGTCAATAGGCTTAGTAGTCCCTCCTCAGTACCGCCTTGTCTCCTTTAGTAACCTCCAATGGCGACACCCCTTGTTACGTTTGTTGTTACTTGGTAGTTTTTAATTGCAGCCTCCTAGCACTATTTTCTCAAATAGCTTTGTCCTGCTTGCTGTTGCAGGCAGGACACCCTCTCTCCTAACGGTTTAAAAAATGTTTTATGGCATGAACGCATTTGCAATGCAATAGGTCTCGCGTTTGCATGAGCTTAAGCTGTTGGCATTGTATAAGACAGTGCCTTTTATTTATCTGTTTTAAAAACAACATATGAATATAAGGCATTGTCATTTACAGTGCCAATAGCTCAATCTCTCGTAAATGCTGGACCTATTACATTGCAATTGCTTGATTTTGTTTTGTCATAATCATTACAGACTAATGGGGAGATTAAATATAATACAGACCCAGGATGAGGGGTATGTGTCGATGGCCGTCAGAATCCTGACAGGTTAGGAGCGCTTTCCCTGTGACTCAACTGCAGTTGAAAGATCTCCATGGGTGATTGTTATCCTCTTTTGAAGGCTGTTAGACTTGTTCCTTTTTTCCCACTTAACGGATACATTCGCAGTTGATTGTATTGGGTTTTTGGATTCCCACACTGGCATCCTGATTGATTTGGATTGACTATTTGACTTCTACACTGCGGATTTCCATGTGGACAACCCAGTGTCGGGAGCTGTGACCTGGTCCGCCACTACTGGACACCAGATATTGGTTGCCTCTTACACTGCTCCCTATCCTGAAGAAGACCTGCAATCGGAGGTTGTAAGTCACCCTCTACGCATTAAGCTGTGTCGAAACGTGGACTCATACCCTTCATCCTGGACCTGTACTACATTATATCTCCCTGTCCCATCACCAGATGAGGCATTTCTGTGCTCACTAAAAAAATGGATAAAAAATGACGACCAAAAATTGCTTTGTAGCCAGGCCGAACCACACTGGTGTACGTTCCATTAAAAGCCAGTGCTGATTGTAAAAAAAATAAAAATAAAAAAAATTGTTGAAACTACTTTCTCTAAATTGCCTCTTAATTTGATGGCTTTTTTCCTCATTACTCCACACATGAGCACCTTTTCTTTGCACCCTTTCTTTTGAGACACTTTTGATTTGGATGTCTTGTTATTTATGGTAATGGCTTTAACTCTTTGTTAACAAGAGAGTATATAAATCTGAGTTCTCTACTTAGCACAATGTGGTTGTATCATCGATTTTCCTGGTGCGTACCTAAGAGTATTTATTTTTCTTATGTATTAATTCCCTTGTGCTGAACATTTAAGCAACCCAGCATATTGAATTAGAGAAGTTTAGTATATATTTTTTCCTTGGCGTGTCTGGGAAAAACGTTTAAGACCACTTGTTCTTAATTTGTTTTGTAATAGGCGAACCCGAATCGTGCATGTGCACTATGACTTAGGCCTGTCTCATGGATTGCGGTCTTGTTGGACAGGGAGGGGCACCTAAAGCACTACCCTCATATTGGTGGAAAGCTACCATCATCATCAAATGGTATTTAGCACAAGCGTGCTGGTGGCAACATACTGTGTAGTGTTCATTGGTAGGGAACAGGTGCTTTTTCCCTGTGTCACTGGAGTGAGGCCTACAGGCTCACTCACCTTTTTACAAGTTGTGCTTCCGTGTGCTTAACTCATCATTGGCCTACATCAGAAAGATGTGAAGTGCTGCGCAACGCGGGATTAGCAATTCTGCTCTGTATTGTATGTATGTGTGCCTGAGAAGGGTAGATTACATGAATACAGCAATACTGTGTTGAACATGTGGGATTAGTGCATGTGCTCAGTGTACGTATGCCTGTGAGGAATACATGAAATGAAAGATGTATTGCTGTGCAGTGCCTGTGCAATGAAAGCATGTGCATGGTGTGTTTGTGCTTGCTTGACGTATAATACATTAAGGGTGAAGTGATGTGCAGTGCGCACATAGTGAGTGTGTGGGCTGGCAGAGTGTGTGTTTGCAAATAGCACATCCTGGTACAGTAACAAAAACCTTCAGTGTGCGCAGACTGAATGTGTGCACTAAATGAATGTGTATTTGTAATGATACAATGCATGGAGGTAACCGTGCTGGACAGTAAGTGTGTCTGCATTGGTACATTACATGGGGAACCTAGGCTCTGTTTTGGGAAGGCCAGGCCTGCTTGGTGAACACATGAGGAGTAGAGGAATCCCCCAGACATAACTTGTGTATTGCTGCATTCCCATGAGCTGGGTGAGCCACACTGAAGGAAGGGATGAAGCACCCTCCCTTTACACTTCAAAGGTTTCATTTTGAATCAGTGACAGATCACAAGGAAGGGGCCTGGACAAATCTGAGGAAATCAGATGGGGTGGATACGGGAATCATACGGAGTAGGATGGGAGCCTGGGATTACCTTTTTGATACACATATGACTGTGGCTGACATTCAGGTGTGAACTCTTTTCATGAGGAAGGAAGAAAAAGAGAAGTGGATAATTCAAAAGAAGTAGAACCCCAACATTAAACTTCAAAGACTCCGACCCTAAATCGTATTTTGCTCTCTGGAAATGGACTATCAGAATGGGAGGTTGAGATCCCAAACTTCTTCATCTACCAAGCAGCCAGGCTGGCTGCGTGAGAATGGGAACCTCTACAAGGCTTCTGCCTGTGACCAGGATTAGGGGCCAAGGCCTGCTAGCCTCCCTTCTGGATGAGGGGACATCACCCAGAAAAAACCAATATCAACTACCCCGTTGCCTGGAGCATCAGCACCTTCCTGCTTGCCAAGACCATTGTGCCCTGGAAGGAAGAGGAGAGCGTTAAAGAGAGTGAGGCCCTTACCGAGAAGACTCCTTGAGCGTGGAGTGAGGAGAACAGCTGTGCAATAATCTTGTCATTGCCCTTATGCATGCATTGTCTGGCAAACTCCGTAAGCCAGGAGAGGACCACTGTGATCTAAGCTATGTGAAGAGTGCTATGCAGGAAGCGCTAGCCCGTATGCTAAAGGGGACTACCGTTTTGCTTATTTGGGCGAGGAGTGTGAGACTTGTGTCCGCTAAGATCGGCGACCCTGTGTACCAGGAGGGTCTGCCGTAGAGAGATTGCACCGGAAAAGCCTGCGACCCGATTGTGAGTAACATTTCAACCCCGTATGTCAGGAGGGGTTGCTGGTACCACTGTGGCCAAGTGTTTGGATCATGGCCAGGATGAGAGGATTACTTCTGTGTCTGACTGGTCAAGTCCGCAAACTGCACCTGGCTGATTTCCCAATGATCGCAAGGATCCGCCAAAGATGTTGCACCCTCACTGGATCTCCATGGGGAGCCAGAGACTTCCCTTGTGTTTGCCGAATGGGAGCAGTTCCGATGGTTGGACCAGCTGGCAATGCTGCTAGGATAAGAGAGCCTGGCGAGTGCTGTCACATTAATTGTGTGCAGCCTTCTTTCACCAAAGAAGATCTGGACTCGGCAGCACCCACAGAGAGGGCACTTGCTTCATTGCTGAACACTTCATACCGCTGGAGTGGGTAAAACTGGAACTGGGCATATGGGACCCCCGGGGACTTGCTGATAACGGTGCTGCTACACTATAGACACTTTTGACTAATAACTAAGAAATCAAAGGGGAACTCTTGAGTGCATTCCCTGGATGCGACCATCAGTTAATGGGTAAAACCCCAAACGCATTACAACGATGGAACCGACCACATTTTGTCCTCCTCGTCGGCCTCTTGGATGTCTTCCCAGTGGAGGGACTCAAAAGTGACATTGAAGTCGCTGCCCACAATTAAGGGGTGGACAGCTTGCTTTGCGTCCATTATCCCATCTAGAGCTTGTAGGGTTAGTGATCTCCCTCCTCGGGGGCTCCTTGCATAAACATTGAAGATATCTATGCTCTTTCTCGTTGTGCCTTTTAACCTAACCCCAAGAATATCTGGGTTATTGATAGGAAGCTCCTTAGTGTCACAATTTAGTGTGATGTTAATCAAAATGAGCAACCCTCCTGAGGAACGACCATGCGTGGAAGGAATTGCTGGTTTATGGAATGTCGTAAACCCTGGAATAAAAATAGGGGCCAGGCTCCAGGTTTCTGCAAAATGCAAATCTCATGCCGATTAATAAGCTCTAGCCAATGGGGAAGACCTAGTTTTCCCATTATGCCCGCCACATTCCACAAGGGTATTTTGAGCTTCTTGGGTCTGTGGGCTGAGGGGGATTATGGAAGAGTGATGGAACAGAGGTTTCAGCCACATGGATAGTCGGATTGGTACTTATAATTTTGCCTCCGACCTCTGGGTCATCTCCCGTTTGCAAGGCGGTTTTTGCATGTGGAACGGTGTAAAAACTAAGGTCATTGGCTCAATTCCTAGAAGTAGGCCCTCTTGGCATGTATGCGTCATAATAAGGGTAGGGTCGGGATCAGTGTTAAATGAGTGCACATACTCCTGTGTAGACTCTGAGGATAGTCAGTCGTTCTGGGATAGGGACGAGAGTGTCATAGCAGTCTTGGATGTTGCGTAATACTAGAGATGTTCAACTTCAAATGAATGTTTGTGATAAATGGGGGGCAACTTCTAGGGCAACTAGATTGTGCACTAGGCTCTCACTTGTGAGAGTAGGTTCTACTGTGTCGACAGTGCTGTTGCTCAGGACGCATCTTTTTGCCCTCAAGATGTATTCCCTTATCACAGATCTACATCCCCCTTATATGCCTGATCCAGTGTATGGCTTTGTTCTTTACAACCTCACCATTCTCGTGTTTGATATTACGGTCAGTCTTGGGTACATTGACATTAGAGATAGTACACCGAGGAACATTATGAGGGATTGGGGGAGCCTAAGGTGTGGAAACACCTCGCTATGGCCTGTGCTTTGGCAAGGTAGTTCTTGCTCTGTGGCCATCATAGGCCCTATAGTTCCCCTAGTTTTCCCCCTGGGGCCCTCTTAATGCTTGTTGTACATGGGTGGTGTGTGCAAAAGACCCTGTCTCGATAACCTAAAGGACCAATCAATGGTGCAAGGTTAGTGTTCAGGACGTTACGTGCCGATTGGGTGCTGCGAGGGGGGAGATGATTTCAATTTTAATTTGTAGCAGGGGTTGGACACATACTTGATAATGTCTCAAGACTGCTTAGTTCTTCTATTCTGCACTACAGTTTGGAAATAAGGGCCGTCAGTCAATCAATCATTGCATTTATAAAGCGCGCTACATACCCGTGAGGGTCTCAAGGCGCATGGGGGGGCTGCTACTGATCGAAGAGCCAGGTCTTGAGAAGTCTTCTGTAGGCCAGCAGGTCCTGGGTCGGTCGTAGGCTGGTAGGGAGGACGTTCCAGGTCTTTGCGGCAAGGTAGGAGAAGGATCTGCCACCGGCGGTGGTTTTCCAGATACGAGGAACTGTGGCGAGGGCGAGGTTGGCCGAGCGGAGGCTGCGGGTGAGAGTGTGGAAGCTGAGTCGGTCGTTGAGGTATGTGGGTCCAGTGTTGTGTAGTGCTTTGTGTGCGTGGATGAGGAGTTTGAAGGTGATCCTCTTGTTGACGGGGAGCCAGTGTAGGCCTCTCAGGTGGGGTGTGATGTGGCTGCGTCGGGGGACGTCGAGGATCAGACGTGCCGAGGCATTCTGGATTCGTTGTAGTCGACTCAGGAGCTTGGTTGTTGTTCCTGAGTAGAGGGCGTTCCCGTAGTCAAGTCTGCTGGTGATGAGGGCCTGGGTGACGGTTTTTCTCGTGTCGGGAGGGATCCATATGAAGATTCTGCGTAGCATTCGGAGGGTGTTGAAGCAGGACGCGGAGACGGCGTTGATTTGCTTGGTCATGAAGAGAGCGGAGTTGAGGATGAACCCCATGTTGCGTGCGTGGTCGGTGGGTTCCGGGGCTGTGCCTAGCGGTGTGGGCCACCAGGAGTCGTCCCAGGCTGATGGGGAGGGTCCGAGGATGAGGACCTCCGTCTTGTCTGAGTTCAGCTTCAGTCTGCTGTCCTTCATCCAGTCGGCGACGGCCTTCATTCCTCTGTGGAGGTTGGCTTTGGCGGTGTGGGGGTCTTCGGTGAGGGATATGATCAGCTGGGTGTCGTCGGCGTAGGAGATGATGTTGAAGTTATGTTGTCGTGCGACGTGGGCGAGCGGTGCATGTAGATATTGAACAGCGTCGGGCTGAGGGAGGATCCCTGTGGGATGCCGCAGATGATCTCGGTGGTTTTTGTGCGGAAGGGTGGGAGGCGGACGCTCTGGGTTCGGGCGGATAGGAAGGAGTTGGTCCAGGCCAGGGCCTTCTCTTGGAATCCGGCGTTGTGGAGGCGTGCTGATAGGGTGCGGTGGCAGACCGTGTCGAAGGCTGCTGATAGGTCCAGGAGGATGAGGGCGGCTGTTTCTCCTTTGTCCATCAGGATCCTGATGTCGTCGGTGGCGGCGATGAGGGCGGTCTCGGTGCTGTGGTTGCTGCGGAAGCCGGATTGGGATGGGTCCAGGGCCCCTATTGCTTCTTTTAGGCCTGAAATATCCCTCTGGAGATCTAGATTAGTGGGTTGTCTCAATACCCTCTGCCCTATTGCCATCAGAATGGGGAGACGTATCTATCCTACTAGTTGCTATGGACAAAACTTCACACCCTCTTTGTAAATGGGTGTGTCAGATGTTACTGATTGGTCTGCGAGAAGTGCAAACCTATTGCTCAGTGGGAGATCTGCTGGTGTCACATGTTGGGTCTCACTGAATTTATTAGATAGACTAATGGGGGGCTCTTAGGTAATTTCAGTGGCTTTGAATTACTGTTTCCTGTTAGCTGCCTTTTTAAATAAGCTTGGTATGCTCCCAGAGCCTACGTTAATGGGCGCAGCGGTTGTGCGTGTATAAGGGGTATTGGAGGTAGGAGCAGGTGTGTTAGCAGATAGTGCAAGTGTTGTAAGCAGGCCCTCGCAATTAGACAATATATTATCGATTCGATCCAGCACTCTTCCTACAATCCCCATCCCTCCCTGTCGCAGGACTTGGGTTCCGAGTACTTTTCTTTGTTTTTGTCCTCTGGGCGCCTCCCACCCCTGCCTCAATCACTTTCCTTTTTCCCATGTTTACAAAAGTGTAATGCGGGAATGGGACAGTTGAAAATTGACTAACAATAAGAGGCCTTGTTGTGGCTTTTTTACAAGTATCAAATTGATCACAGCACCTTAGTGTGAAGAGTGGTTCATAGTCCTCGATTAAAAATTTCAGGGGGCTGGCCCAGCCCAGCCTCTTCCGGGCTATGACAGGTCCGCCCTAGTCCGGACTTTGCCCTCATGCGCCCCGCGTCGCGTGAGTCAGATGGCGCTTTTAAGCACTTTTGCGGTTCTTCCCTCCTGGGATCGTCGGATTCTGGGGCGTGTACACATCACCAGTAGGAGGCAGAATATAAACTTCCTTCAGGAGTAGAGGAAGATAACTTCAGACAAATGGATTATAAACATAATACAGTATGGATTTTGCATAGAATTTTACAAGACCCCTCCATGCAGGGGACCCAAGTAGAAAGGTTAATTAAAAGGAGGAAACATCCCGTCTACTCAAGGAGGTAGAGGAAATGTTGGCAAAAGATGTACTAAAACAGTACCAAGAGTAGCAATCAACAAAGGAAACTACTCTACATGTCTTCTGATCCATACAGAACACTACAGCCAATTCCAGAATTAAGGTTTCTAAACAAATTTATAAAGAGTCAAAAATTCAAAATGACAACCCTACATGAGGTCATACCGCAGCTGCAAATAAGGGATTACTTGACAACAATCAACTTCAAAGACGCCTATTTGCACATCCCAATGACTACAGGTCACAAAAGATATCTTAGATTTGTGGTAGACATAACACACTACCAATTCAGGGTACTAGCCTTCGGAATCAAATCCGCTGCAAGTTGCGGCACACCTATGGAGACAAGGCGTCCACTTTTATCCCTTCCGAGACAACTGGCTGGTAAGGACAAATAAATTCACACAAAAAGTGCAAAGAGCACATACAGCAAGTAATGAGAACTCTATACAGTCTGGGTCTCTCGCTAAACATGGAAATGTCATCTCCAAAACCAGAACAAGTAAAAATGTTTCTGGGGGCAAGGATCAATTCAGTCTAAGGGAAAGTGTATGCCAGCGAAAAGAGAACAGAATCACGATTGAAGGAAACACAGTTGTTTCGGAAGAGGCATGCTCTAACAGTGAGGAACTTGCTAGGAATGATGGCTTTCTGCATCCCTTTGATTCCAAATGCAATACTCCACATGAGACAAATTCATGAATGATTGCAAAATCAATGGTCACAGACAACAAGGAGTTGAAAGATCTAGTGGTTGTCACACAAAAGATAGAGGAGGAGATAGTGTGGTGGAACAATTCACATATAACAGAAGGGAGAACATTTGTTCAACCAACTGCTACAATGACCATTACAAAAGACGCCTCTCACACGGGACGGGGAGCTCACATGAACTATCTCAAGGTGGGGGTGGGGTTGGGACAAGCTACTGTACAACATATCAACATCCTGGAACTAAAAACAGTATTCCTAGCCTTAAAAGACTTTCAGAAAGAGTTGTGGCTGAATACAATATTGATCCAATCTGACAATACAACCACTATGTTCTACATCAACAAACAGTGGCACAATCCCTACTACTTTCGAAATTAGCACATGAGCTATGGAAATGGACGATTCAATGGGAGATCTTTGCGGTCCATCTACTGGGAAAAGACAGTGTCTAGGCGGAAAGACTGAGCAGACAAGCATCATGTTCCAACAAATGGTAACTAAACCAAATAGTACTCAACAGGATCTTTCAGAAATGGTGGACTACAGAAATAGATCTATTTGCAACACCCCTGAATGCAAAATGCAAAGTTTTGCCTCCAGTCAATCTTACCACCAATCCATGGGGAATGCACTGTCGGTAAACTGGTCAGGGAAATGTCTGCATGTTTTTTTCCCCGATACCACTACTACACAGGATGATCAACAAATGTAAGAACAGTAGGATGACCCTGATACTAATTTCTTCACAGTGGGCAAGGCAATCATGGTTCTCAGAGCCGATAGAACTATCTCTTCGAAAAATTTACAGATTACCAAACAGGCAAGCTCTGCTATCAATGGAAGAAGGAAGGGTGCTACACTTGAACCAGTGTCTTTAAGCCTGGCAGCATGGCTCCTGGAGACTTAGAATTTGTATACCTAAAGCTACCAGAGAATAAGATGGCTGTCCTAAGAGAGGAAAGGAAGCCGACAACAAGAAGGTGATATATGGCTAAATAGAAAATATACTGACTGTGGTGCCTGAAATAGGGACTATTAAGAAAAAACACAAGCGATAAAACAGTGTTAAAATATTAAACACATCTCCACAACTGCAAACTGATATATGCATCTTAAAGGTGCATTTAGCAGCAGTAGTGGCTGGGGCCAAATTGCAAGGGGCCAAATTGGGAGAAGTTTCTTCACAGCACCTGTAATAAAGAGTGTCCTTGAATGAGCAAAGAGAATTGCACCACCAAAGAAGGTACCTGCACCCACATGGAACTTGAATGTAGAGCTCACACAACTGATGAAGGCATTATTTGAAACTTTACACACGGCAACATTGTAAATGCTGACTCTAAAAACTGCTTTTTTAGTAGCCATAACTTCACTGCACAGGGTCAGTGAATTGCAGGCACTCATGTTACAAGAACAGACAGGAAAACTAAACAGCTATTTGTTTCATTGGCAAGCAGTTTTCTAGGAAGACCAGTCACCAAGAACACAATTGCAAAATGGTTAGCACAGGCTATTCAGGTGTACCCCAAGAATGCAGGAGAAACATTACATTCAACACATTCAACTAGAAAGAAGGGAGCAACCCTCAATTTTCTAGCAAATACACCATTACAAGACATTTGTATGGCAGTAACGCGGTCATCAGTGCACACATTCACAAAACACTATTGTGTAGATATACAGATGAACGTGGAAGCACAAGTGGGACAAAAGGTCTTTCAACATCTGTTTAATAATCAATGTTCATCTTCAGTTACACCACCACAAAAGTACCAAACCACTACAAAGGCAATACACAGCATGTGAATCCAGAAAAGATTCACTCTGCAAAATGTATAGTGTCTTACCTGTCGGTGTAGTTTTGCAGTTTGAAGAATTTTCTGGATTCACAAGCTAACCCATTCACCTCCACCAAGAAGATTATTGGAGGGAGCAACATTAAAAAAAAAGAATCTGAAGATGGCGACCAAAGGTGGGAGCTACGTCACAAGGGGACACCAAATGGAGGTCCGTCCACACCCACCAACTGCAAAAGAGAGAAAGGACAGAAGATTTTATGGAGAATTCCGGACCCAAACAGTAGATGGGGGAATATTGCACAGCATGTGAATCCAGAAAATTCTTAAAGCTGCAAAACTACACAGATAGGAAATAAACTATACATTTCCTTCTATCGCTCTGTTTAAAGGGTTGTAAAATATCATTAGGAATCTGGCTAATGTCATTTTAATTCTGATTGTCTGGACTTGAAGTCAGAGATGTGCAGACAACTTACAAACATACAACTTTGCTACCTAGACATTCTGGATAATGTTTTGATTGGGGACGATAGTTCAGTGGTATCATGCATCCACTACGACTATCTGTGTTTTACTTGTTGATCACTGGTTATAATCTTGTTTGGTTTACTTAGCCTTTTATCTTCCTGTGTTTGATGTAAAATGAACATAAATGAGTAACTGAAGTAGCTTAGGTTGTGCATAAGTAAATTCCTTAAAGTGTAGCATAACTCATAAGATTGAGTTTCTTTTCTAGATGACCATCTGGCATTCAGTATGTCTGCCGTTATGTCACTTTTGATATCTCTGGCCTGTGACAGGATGAACCTCTCGGCTATGAATGGATATTTAGCATTCATCTCTGCTTTCATGTGGTCACCAGAACAGCAACCTTTTTCTCCTGCAGCATCATCATATACCTGGGAGACCTCAGATCTTTTCCCCTTCATCCGTCAATACTGCCAGCTTGTGACCTGAATTAATTCTTGCGATTCTTAATGGGATCATATTTAACTTCTACACTCTGAAACATCTCTTTCCCTTCCTGACAGCAAAGAGAAGAGGTGGTGGGTGATTGGAATAACTATCAGCATCTCCACCATACCATTACAGATAAATTACTCTCAAGAATGAAAACCGCCTTTCTACCTAAAATGATTTGGAATTTAGTAATGGACACATTGCGGCGTCATTCTACCCAGGACATGTCTAAGATGAAATAGTGCTTCAGCAGGCTAGACCCTAGAAATGTGTTTGGCTTTCATATGGGACGGTCATAGGAACTGTGAAATAATGATCAGATCTCAGTTTTTCTAGAGCATAAATTGGTAGTCCAATAATTATAGACTCTTGACCTTGGCCCCACTTCACTGTGTAAAGAGGTTTAGCATTGTTATATATGTAGAATCTGATAGAGACTACTAGCCGCAGATTCCTTCACATAGAATTATCCCAAGGTGTGAGACTGGATCCGGAAACTTATGCCACAGCATCCCTGTGTGCCGGTGGCGGGGCAAAACTGCGCGACTCCACACAGGCGTCATCCGCGTACGTGACTTCAGCGAGGTCACATAAGACCCACCCCGGTGCGCCTACGTCAGTTTTTTCCTTTTCCGTGTGCAAAGAGTATCCGGTCCTTGCTGCGGGCCTGTTTCGGGCCCCTTTTTCTCCCCATCGTCTCTTGTTTGGTGGAACAGTGTGCGAATACCTTCGGGCTTCAAAACTTGCACGTTGTGTGGGCGTCTTATGTCGGCGACGGAGCCTCACCTCATTTGTATGTGGTGTTTGGGGGAGGATCACGGCACCACTGACTGTGAGGCATGCCAACAGTTGAAGCCGAAGTCGCGGCGAGAGCGCCGGATGAAACTACTCTCGGCGCGTCTCTCCAGGTCGACATCCTCCCCCCTATCAGCTTCGGCGGACGGCTTCAGATACGGCCATGGTCGTCGTCCTTGCCTTTCTCTGATGTCACGTGAGCGTCGTTCCCCGGTGGGTAAGTGTCGCAGTTTGTCCCCGGAGGCTGGTTTCCAGCCTCCCGGGGGCGTGGGGTTTCCGCGGGTGATGCAGCCCCGCGTGTCGTCCTATCCACCGTTTCCTGGTGTTGGGACATCGAGAGTCCAGATGGAGACATACGCGGCAGCTTTACAGGCCTCGCTGGCGTCTCCTTCTCCTCCTTCCCTTTCTGGGGCGACAACAGATCCCTTGCCTAGTGTAGGGCCCTCCGCGGCGCCGCCGTCTGCTTCGACGCCGACTGGCTCAGATCCAGGCTTGGAGGATGTGGTACTGTTGGGGTGCAGCCCCTCGGGGTTCCCTCCTTCAGGTCGCGGCGCCTCTGCCTAGCCGCAAACTCCCACGAGGGTCCCTGTGGTGTCGAGGGAGGTCGCCGGGGCTCGGGTCGCATCCCCAAGCCCCTCTCGGTCCTTTGACAAGGTGGTCCAGTCTAAGACCGAGGTGACAGTGCCGGCTGCGGCTGGACCGTGCCGAGCCACAGGGGTCGGTGAACCCTCCTCGTCCTGCTCCGAGTCGCGGCTGGGTGGGTACCCCTCGTCCCGCTACGGGCCCCTCTCGTCCCTCCCAATGGGTGGCTGCCTCGTCGGAGGTGGAATCTTCCCTGGCGCTGCCCCATGGGTTGCCTGGCGACCTCCGCTACATTCTGGGCCGTGGATGGTGGAGGGCGTTGTGTCACTCCCAGGCCCTCCGCGTTCCTCCACTCAGGCAGCTGCCTCGGCGTAGGTCAAGTCTGCGTCGTTCCAGCACTGACCTGGAGCCGGTCCACTCCGGTCCCTGGTGGGGGGTGACTTGGAGGGATCCTGTCCGGCAACGCCGGATGGTGTCAACGTCCTGCCTTAGGCGGCGGACTCTACGGCTCCATGCAGGGGTCGTGCTGCGTGTGAGAAGTTGGCCTGGTATATGATGATCACTATTCTAGTGATCACCTTGCACCAGTCCAAACAACCCTTATGGGGATGGTTGTAAGTCAACCTTATAGACCAGCTATCCTAGTGGTAGCGTGGACAGAACAGTCTTAGGCTAAAAGACTCTTGAGGGCGTGTAAAGCCAGCTGTTTTACCATATGTAACCTCTTGAATATCTAATGAAAGGACGCCACACAGGATATATATAAAATATATATGTATGTATTTACTAACACACTCCTCTGAACTCTTTATGAGATCAGAGGCCAAAGCACATAACAAGATACTTAGTCAGAATAAGTTAAGTTGCACAATTTACGGTTAGACCCTAGGGGCGAAGCAAACCATATATTAAGAAAGTGGTATAAGTACCACGTCACGAGAAAAGGAAAGGCCTAGGGCCTAGGGAATCGCTGGGGCTACACTATCTGAACAATAGTTTAGGAGTAGGAGGCCCACAGGCGGCGTGTGCAGTGTCTTTACACACACGCGTGAGTCAATGCAAAGTCAATGGGAACTTAGAAGTTAGATTTAGAAGGATTTAGGACACTTCGGTTTAGCTAGGAGGAAACAACTAAAGACTTAGACACTTGGTTAGTCAATACCCTTGGGAGCACCGAAGTACTAGCGTTACCTCACCCACGGACGGCGGGTGCATAGATGTGAAGATGTCTGGTTTCGTCGTTGAGTCCTATGGAGCCTCGAAGAAAGATGCTGCAGGCGACCAGGAGGAAGATGTCTGGGTGGACCCAAGGGTGGATCGAGGATGAAGAGGACCTGAAAGCAGAGGGTACAGAGTCTGGGTCACTAGCCAGTGACCGGGTGGAACCAGGCAGGAACCAGCCGACGTCGAGGAGCAATCAGGTGCTGTCTTGAAGCTTCTCTTGGCAGCCACGTGGACCAGGAGGTGTCGACGACGACCAGGTGCTGGAGACCGACTGTCTCACGAAGGATCTCGCAGATGGAGGGGTCGACTTCGGGATTGGAGTAAACGAGCCTTGGCAAAGGCAACCCACGCAGGATACATCAAAAGATTCTTGTGCAGACCAGCACTTCACCTTTGCAGGGAAGCAAGGGCCAGTCTGAAGCAACCAGACCAGCGATGTGATTCAAAAGGATTGTCGTCACGGACAACGCGTCGAGCAGAACACAAGCAGAAGGGCCCCACGCAGAACTCTTGGAGTGTGGAGGGCTGATCTTCGGTGCAGTTGGAGCTCGGGTTCGGGGTTTCTCAATCCCCAGTGCACAGCTTTGCGGATGCCTCAGGAGCTGCACAGTTAGCAAGTTGCAGGCTTTCCGAGATGTCTGGTCCCACGTGTCTCGTCGCCTCCACGGATCTCAGCTATGCTGCAGTCGTGAAGAGAGGATCAGAGAGGTCTGGAAGTCTGGGTCTTGTCAGGCTCTGTGCTCGGATTCCGGCGGGAATGTCGACAAAGCAAGCCGTTGATTTGCTGGATGGTGCCTGGTTGCCCAGCGTGGTCACTCCTTGGCCATAAGGGAGATTCTTCAGTCTTCAGCTTCAGCAGAATGTCGAAGGTCCAGAGTTTCATTTCAAGTTTACAGTTCAGGATTAATCTAAAGTTTCAGGACTCAGCTCCTACCTTTATACAACTAAAAGGGGCTGGATTACTTTCTAGGTCCCTCCTATGGGTGGGACCAGGAAGGGGGGTGGTTACACCCCCTCTCCTTTGTCCAGTTTCGCGCCAGAGCTGGGGCTGCAGTGCCCCAGCAACCGGTTTGAACTGGGGTATGCATGGAGCACCTAGTGTGCTCCAGGCGATGTCTCATTCTATTCAGCCCTCCCTGTCCCAATACACAAAGTCCTGTCTGGGGTGGTGCTCGCACCTCTCCAGGCAGGAAACCTATTGTCCAAACCTCCGTGACTGGAAGGACTCCCAGCAGCAGGAGGTCAGACTGGTGTCAGTGGCAGCAGCGTCCATTTTGCGACGCTGGGGCTCTGGTTAACTTTAACCCGGATAGTCAGCAATAACATTTCTTCTCCCTCTAGAAGGGTGGTATGCTACCCCCGTCACCAGAATTGGCGAGGGGGTAGTATTCCAAAGCGTATGACACCTTACACGACATGTTTGGATAAAGCCAAACCAAAGTTAGCATTTAACCGCGATGTTCATAATGCACTTAAGAGTATATGGTATGGCAATATCCTAGAACAGCTATAAGGACATGGTTCCAAAAGCTGCAGAGAGGCTCAGCTCATGCTAGAGCACCATCTCATACATAACCAAGCACTCTGCTTCCAGAATTGTTAAGGCCTGCCATAGGAGTGACTTATAGGTTACTGTGTGTCTATATATAAGGGTAGATATAGGAATACTATACCTAAGCAAGGGGTGATTACACGACCTTGCCCCAGCTGAGTGATCAGCCAGTTGTGTCAGTTTGAATGGCCAGCCAGGGGTGGCATAATACATGCTGCAGCCCGTGGGAGGCCTTGGTTGCACCTATGCCCTGGGCACCTATGGTACACTGGTACAGGGGCTGATAAGGTGAACCAATTCCCAATTGTGGATGTACCTAGAGTACATGGTGTAAATTCAGAGAGAGTGCATCTGGGCTGTGGGTCTGATCAGCAGGCCCACAGCCACATCTAAGTCGAAAACCAGAGAAGCAAAAGCAAAAAGTGGGGGTGACCATAGGAAGCAGACCCTACTCTCCTACACTGCGGATTCGTCTTCGGACTCTCCTTCACTGGAGGCTGGCTGTATACTGGTGTCGTCCTCCCCGGAGACTGGTCGCCGTGTGGTATCTATTTCACCGGTGTCGTCGAAGGACGGCTTCACGCCCTTGCCCGTCCCTCTTGGCTTCGGGGTCAGCCGCCTTAGCTAGCAGCCGTCGCCCACGGAGGAGCTGCATTCTTCACCGCTGGGCCCTACAGAGGCGGGCGCGGTCTTTGCTCACGCGGTGTCCACGGCCGTGTACACGCATGGGTGACCCGGTTGCTCACTTTCCGGCGGACTTTCTGGCGGACCATCTCTTGGAGGTTCTCCACCAGGGCTCTGGTGGGAGAGAGATCTTACTTCTCTTTGAGGGTTCGCTCCTTTCTTCCCTGACGGAGCTTTGGATGTGTCCCGCCTCAGGGGATCCGGTGCCTCAGCACCTTCTGCACCGGCATCTTCCGGCGCCGCGTGACCTGACGTGCCTTTCCCTCCACCCCTCCACCCCTCTGCTGCCAGTCTGCTTTTGGGGACCACCTTTACCTCCCTGCTGCCACTGTTGACTCCGCTGTCCCGGTAGGTCTGCTGGCTGGACTCTTGGGGGCACAATATGTTGGCCTCGACCAGCGCTGCTCTGCGGGCCCTTAACACTTTGTGTGTGTTGGCTAGGGCCTCCTCTTGTTTGTGGGACTCGGCTGAGTCTCTGGGATCCGCAGCCTCCCAGGAGATGGTCCAGGTGAACTTGCGGCACCATGCTGTAGATGGCGTGTAGCTAGCTGCATTTCTTCTCTGCTCCGGACATCTCAGAGGTGCTGGGCCGGGCCATGGCTTCCTCAGTCTCCCTCCGTCGCTGTGCTTGGCTTCGGGACGGCGTGTTCCCTGAAAATATTCGGGAGAGGCTCATTGACCTTCCGTTTGACGGTAGCCTGTTCTTCCATGCCCCGGCTGACTCCGCCATCCACAGCTCCTGGCAGGGCCCTGTCCTCCTCCTCCTCCTCTGCCATATCCTCCTCCTCCTCCGCCTTATCCTCCTCCTCCTCCGCCTTATCCTCCTCCTCCTCCGCCTTATCCTCCTCCGTCCCCTCCTCAGTGACTGCTGAGTTGGGCTGGTTCTGGGCCTTCTTAGGCCACTTGTTCGGGCTGTGGAGTGTGTTTTCTGGCCATTGAGTCCTGGGACTTTGGCATTGTTGGCTGCTGGACGGCCCTTTGTGCTGGAGTTGTTGCGCAGACTTGGCCCTGAGATGAGGCCTTCTGCTTGCTTGGGCTGCTTGTCAAGCTTTCTGCTAGGGTGTTTTTCCCTGTGGCCCTTTTGTTTTTTCCTCTGCTGCAGAAGTTTTTTCCAAACAGGGTTCCCATGTCTTGGGACTTAAAGTACCCTATGTGGGGGTGTGGTAGCCAGCTCTCTGCTTGGGAGTTCTGGTCGCCGTTGCTGGTTCTCCATGGCCTTCCTGTATGTTGCCTTGCTTCTGAGGTCGTGCACGCGGCCCCTCGTAGTGGTGTGGCCGGGCATTTTCTTCCCTTCCTGCCCCTGTCCTGAGGGCTGGGGTGATTCTGAGTAGTCCCTTGTCAGGCGCTGACTGCCCGGTCTTTCTGGAGCCTCGGGCTGTTCTTCTTGATTCTGGCAGCTTCTGCCTGTTGGCGCTGTTATGGCTGGCCTGTTGCCTTCTATCTGGAGGGGGCTCACCTTCTTTTCCTCATTTCCTTAGGCCCTCTGGGCTTCCTCCTCTTCCAATCTTGGCATTGGATGGAAGCTCTGTTGCCTTGTAAGGGAGTGAGGTGCTTCCGCCTTTCTAGCCTTGCTCTTGGTTCTTCTGAGGTCTTCCTCTTCCGCCTACACCCTCTGGGGTCGGTGGTGTTCTCCTTGTGGGAGTTCCTCTTGCCTGGCAGGAATGAAGTTTTTACTTCTGGCCCGCAGATCTGGTTCCCTGTGGGACCTTCGGTTCTGTCCAGGCTGGTGGGGTCCTTTCGGAGACCCTCCTTCCCCGTGGGTATTGCTAGGTATCTATTCTACGTGAAGGAATCTGCAGCTAGTTGTCTCTATCAGATGTACGAGTTACTTACCTTCGGTAACGATGTATCTGGTAGAGACGATTCTAGCCGCAGATTCCTTCACGGCCTGCCCTTCCTCCTCGTTCTGCGAGGACCCTTGGGTTGACCTTCGGTACTCGCCTCCCGGCGGGGGGCTGTGTCTCCTGTGAATGCCTTCTTTTCTCTTGGCGGGCTGCTCTGTCTGGTTAAGATTCATTCCTCCTGTTGGTTCTTGGAGGATGGGGTTACGGTGCTCTTGTGCCCCGCTGCTCTGACTACTCCAGGTTTGGAGGGGTTTGCCTTCAATCTCTGTCCTTTCCTCCCTTCCCTTCCTCTTGCAGCTAGGGGTCGTGGCCCCGCCGCTAACCTCTGAATAGGGGTCTTCTGGCCATGCCTTTCCCTTGTTCCTTGTGGGGTGGTTGCCCTCTGTGCTGGGTGGCTTGGTGGTTTGTTCCTGTCTGTCTTGGAACTGGCTCCCCCTTCCTTGTTCTGGCTGAGGGTGGTAGGCCTGCTACATGGGTCATGCCTTCGGCGTGTTCCTTGTCTCCGGGACAAGGGGGAGGGGAGGGGGAAGGCTGTCTACATACCAGCAAAGTGGCTGCTCAGTGCTCTGCTCTGTTCTTTCTTCTACCCCTGCCTTTGGACACTGCTGTGTTGCACTGTTCCTTACGGTGTCGTTTGTCTCCACTCTGTTTTTTTCTACTCTTCTGCACACTGTTCCCATGCTCCCTCAGTTTTTTGTCTGGTGGCTCTGTGTTGTAGTGCGGAAAAGTCCTCCCAAGAAAACTGACTTAGGCACGCCGGGGACGGTCTTATGTGACCTCGCGGACGACGCCTGGGCGAAGTCGCATGGTATCGCCCCGCCCCTGGTGCGCAGGGATGCTGTAGCAAAAGTTTATGGATCCAGTCTCACGCCTGGGGATAATTCTACATGAAGGAATATGCGGATAGAATCGTCTCTACCAGATACATCGTTACCAAAGGTAAGTAACTCCTACATCTGGCAGAAAAAGTATCCATTAGAAGAATGGTTATTCATCTTTGTTAATGTTCTTTTTTGTGCAAATGCAGTTTTCCTGGCGATTCCTTAGTACCTTCCAGCTTCACCGTATTCAGAATTTTTTTATTGTGCAGTATTATTTTTGCAGATGTTTACTTTTGACACTCTGTTCTTTCCATAATAGTCTCTGTCTGACTTGGTGAAATAGTCTGAACTTCTGATCTAGAATTTCTGGTGCCTATATGGACCTACTTTTTCACTTTTTGGTGTGACCTCACAGTGATCTCCAACTATTGCCACTCCGTGCCATCCAGCACCAGTGAACCAACTTTGCAGAACAAATGTTCGAGATTTCTGAGTACAAGATTCATATAAGGAAGCTATGGGAAGATTTGATGTCCACCACAAAAAAGGGGAATTACTTTATACCATTCCACACCGGAACAAAAGTGAACAAATTTCTTCTAAAACAGAAGCTCATGCTGCTAACTTTAGTTGAACCTCTTTCAGCAGTTCAAACCAACCTGTTGTGTTCTGCCTACTTGCAAGTTTACTGCTTTTACATTTCATTCTACTAATTTATCTCAGGTTTGCCATTGGGAAAACACCCAAAAAGTATTGATTTGTAAAGTATTACAACTGCTAGACATTTCAGTGTTCTGTTGTCTTTTTTTAGTTGGTTTGAGCAGTTTACAGATGAACGCTAATCATGTGCAATCAAATTTTGCACTTTCCAAAAGAGACTATCCATCTTTTAATCCTACAGCTCAAACAATCCCAGCCCACTTGGTTTTCACCTGTGAGATGGAGCTGGGGTTCTTCAGTATTGGGCTGTCTTTCATAGATTCACATGGTTGAATATTCCCCGTTGTCGAAGCGGGAGTCCCACGGTAAATTAAATAGCAATAAAACCAATATTATATATATATATACATATATACATATATATATATATATTCACTGAAAAAACCATAGGTTATAGACCATATATAGTTAGGAATTAGCATTTACAAAACCTTGAAAATTCACTGAAAAAACCATAGGTTATAGACCATATATAGTTAGGAATTAGCATTTAAAAAACCTTATTTTACTCACACAAAACCATTGAAATTACATATATAGTTAGTTGCACTAACTATATATCGCGCACCTGCAATCCACTGCTGATGATGTCACATATTACATCATTCATGACATGGTCAGTGACATCACTGATGACATCACTGATGACATCTCAAATGACATCACTGATGACATCACTGATGACATCTCATTTGACATCAATGACCACATCACTGATGATATCATTCATATGACAATACAATGCATCTCCTCACATTTTAATATAACCTCTGTTTCACCCAGTGTTAAATACAGAATATAATTTTTGAAACCATTGACACACCAATACTAGTTACTACATACGCACTCACTGATTCCTACGTCTACACACACCTTCACTCATTCACCCATACTATCATTCATACATACAATCACTCATCTTTACAACACTATCATATGCACTCATACACCTATACAGACACTCACAGTCTGCCACTCATCCATGGAGTTACTCACACACCTAGTCAGTCCTGTAAAGAATCAATGACACTTCCATTTTCTTGTCTATACAGTTAAACATAGAGCACCTTACATTTTCAAACATATACTAACACATACTTACCTTGTTATACAATCATTGATACAAGTACACATTGATCTGCACAGAGTCACACACCTCCCAGCCAGCCACACACACACTCAGTCTCCCATACAAATACTTGGACAATCAATCAGTAACCCATATAGTTAATTATATAGCTACTGATCAAAACATGCAGCAGTTTACAGAACAACAGACATAATGATGCACAAATTAAGACACTTTAGTCACTAACCCATGCACTCAGTGAGACACATTTAATCACTCACTCATGCATTCAGTCATGCACCTACTAAATCCTTTGTCCAGACACTTATACTTCCACTCATTCTTCAATATGTAAGACACATTTTAACTTTACAGAAACATACAGTCACTGGATGTTGTCATCAGTGATGTCATCAGTGATGTCATTTGAGATGTCATCAGTGATGTCATCAGTGATGTCACTGACCATGTCATGAATGATGTAATATGTGACATCATCAGCAGTGGATTGCAGGTGCGCGATATATAGTTAGTGCAACTAACTATATATGTAATTTCAATGGTTTTGTGTGAGTAAAATAAGGTTTTTTAAATGCTAATTCCTAACTATATATGGTCTATAACCTATGGTTTTTTCAGTGAATTTTCAAGGTTTTGTAAATGCTAATTCCTAACTATATATGGTCTATAACCTATGGTTTTTTCAGTGAATTTCAATGGTTTTTTAATAGCAAATATCATAAGCTGTCGAATGTCAAGTACGTGGTAAGTGAAAACATTTTCGTGTTTATGCACACTGATCTGCTTTGAATGGTGCCCCCCCCCCCTCATTTCTATTAGGAGTACTCTCTCTTTGCAGATAGTGAAAGGTAGTTAACGCAGGCCTTTGCCCCCGTTGTAATCCGTCGTGCCTGCTTCTCTCTCCATTTGATTGATTGTTATCCAAGTATTTACTGTTTTAGAATTAGTTCTCTTTGGTTCATTCTCTATTTACAAACAAACACAGAGTCGCAATACTCTGTTTAGTCTTTGCAGATAACGAAAAATCGTGTAAAAAAAAAGAAAAGGAATCGAGCAAAATCAGTAGGCCACTAATGGGATCTCTTTTTGACCTCGCTAAAATAGAAACATTAGGAACAACCCCTCATGACAAATACAAAACTAGTGAGATGAACTGAACTCCACACAATGATGGCTGCAAAACAGCTCGGCTCCGCCACCCACCCCGCCCAAAATAACGATAAAGAGCGGCTGCCATGATTGGTTGCGGAATGGCCACGACGGAGCTACGAAATGATGCTGCTCTCATGCTAACCCCAGCTTCAGTCTGAAACATCCAGAAACACTGTAGACTACCAATTCGATCAGTTCCGGTAGCGCCCCAATGTAACCCGGTAGAGAAGAACTAGCCCTCCCCTCTTTCACTGATGGTTCTTGTTGCCTGTCCCTTCTGTTCTCATTTAACAGAACTATTTAGCCTGCTGAAAGGGGTTGTGTTCCGACCGCTGGTTGGTGGAGACATTTTGACTATATTCTGGACCTGCGTTGTCGCGTAATGCGTCATATGACGCGCCGCGTTAGCGCATCCGGAAGTCATCCGGGGCGCGCAGCGCGTAACGTAAGCATAACAAGTCATGTGACTTGTTAATAAAACTTTTCATTGGTTCATTTTACTTTTCTTATTGTAATGATGAAAGGCTTGCTCATATGACCTAAAAATTACGCTTTTCATTACTTCCGAACATTATTTTTTCTTAAATATATGTTATAATGTTCCAGGCTAATGTACTTTCCCGGAAATTTTACAACTGTCCTGCAAGTAAAATATATTCTTTTTTCGAGAAAAAGAGCGTTTCTTCGTCCCATGATGGAGCCGTTGAGCAAAAGAGGGTCGACCTGCTGTCTTAGTCGCCGATACGCCTGAATATGAGATTCTTATCGATCACTTTATGTTGCAGGAATAGAAAACACAACAGCCCTTGACCATTTATCTTTACTGCGTTCCTTCGTATTATACCTTTTACCCTTCATGTAATTGGTCTGCTTTATTTCACTTGCCTTTTAATGATTCTAAAACAGTGACTATTATTACAAACTTTACCAATGTATATACTACTACCATGTTTTCTTTTAAAAACCTTTATTGTGAAAATTTCATTATACAAATACGAGCCTATAACCACGTGGGCCGGCCACGGAGCAAACTGTAATCGTATGTGATGAGTAGACATTTACACTGTAGAGGAACGTAACGGGCGGGCCATTAGGTTGCAAGAACTAAGGTGTCTAACAGTTATGGAATCGGTGGACGTACATTTTATAATTAAAATACGACAGGGCCAGTTACAATAAAATTATCTAGATATACATTTGCGGGCAAGTACCATGGGTGACGTTAATTCGAACTTTCAACAGTACAGTAATCAATAACACATCAGAACTTAATATCAATAGGGATGTCGAAATATTCAATCAATTCTCGTCCCCGCCCGCCATGTGCTTCAAAACTGCATACGTATCTCGTGATTTCAAGGTTCTGCAACCAGTACACAACAAGGAGTTACGAGTCCCATTTATTCCGGCGCCATTTTGGGCGAGGACGGGCAGGTCCAGGATATAGTCAAAATGTCTCTACCAACCATCGACTATGATGATGTTCATATGCTGTATTTATTAGAGTAACACTCATCTGCCCACATGAAATTAATTTACCACAATCTAAACATGTCATTTTAATCTTTCCAAAGTTCTTCTAAATATTTGGGACCGTTTCCCTTGCCTCTGAAGCTCTCAGTGCCACTTCTTTGATGAATGTACTAGCAGGTCAGGGGTTCTCCTCCAAATCTCTCTTTTATGCAGCACTATAATTAATTGGTGCCACCTCTCCATATGACGATGCATGGTATAGTTACCACAACTATATATTTTTTCGTTTCCTCTGGAGAGTTCATCGTGGCAGATGAAGCGTGTAACATACCGGGCATTTACCTTTTTTTGCATGTACAGGAAAGGAAAAAAAAATCGAGCGTTCGAGTTCTTAGGTGTCCCAGGGCCATTTTAGTGGACCAGGCCCAAATCCAAAGAACAGCTATCTCACAGGCTAATGGGGCGACCCACGCCGAGTTTCAGCATTGTAGGATGACCACACAAGTACAGCAACTTGCTAGACATCACCTCGGTGCCATCCGGATCTCGGCGCCCCACTGCAGATGAAGTGCCTCTCAACTATGAAACCACCAGAAAACGCTTGAGTCAGCTTTGTGTGAAGCCGCCATTTTGATTCAATCAATAGCGTCCCCCTGCACACATTCAGGGACCTGGTCGTGTCTTCAGGTCAAACGAATTTGGGACAAGATGCAGAAAGGAAAAGGAAAAAAGTTCCGCCGGACCCCGGGAGGTGGCCGCCTATGTCATGGGCGATCTTAGGCCACACCATGGCAATAGTGAAGCTGCAGCAGGTGCAAATAAGCTTCAGACAGTGTTACAAGCGCTGCTCAGAACTCTCAACTATGACACCACCTCGGTGCCATCCGGATCTTGGCGCCTTGTGCTGGTTCCGGCCTATTCACACATCGGTCCGCTACTGACGCCACCTCACAGGCCAACGGGGCACCCCACGCCGACTTTCGGCGCAGCATTGTAGGATGGCCACACCAGTGCGGCAAATTGCTGGACACCACCTCGGTGCCATCCAGATCTCGGCGCGTTGTGCTGCCTTCGGCCTATTCGCCACAAGTGCGCACGCAACTCAGCTGCATAGCGAGTGAAACACCAAGGGGCGCCCCACTGCAGCCGAGGAACCTCCATCTTGGGGGCGACGCACAGCATCACATTGCTTTCCAATGCAGTCAGATCCTCAAACAGCCCCCACTGACTGACGCGAACTCACAGGCCAACGGGGCGCCCCACGCCGACTTTCGGCGCAGCATTGTAGGATGGCCACACCAGTGCGGCAAGTTGCTGGACACCACCTCGGTGCCATCCGGATCTTGGCGCGTTGTGCTGCCTTCGGCCTATTCGCACATCAGTCCGCTACTGACGCCATCTCACAGGCTAATGGGGCGCCCCACGCCGACTTTCAGCATTGTAGGATGACCACACCAGTACAGCAACTTGCTAGACATCACCTCGGTGCCATCCGGATCTCGGCGCCCCACTGCAGATGAAGTGCCTCTCAACTATGAAACCACCACTGTGACATCCGGATCTTGGCGCGTTGTGCTGCCTTCGGCCTATTCGCACATCGGTCCGCTACTGACGCCATCTCACAGGCTAATGGGGCGACCCACGCCGAGTTTCAGCATTGTAGGATGACCACACCAACTTGCTAGACATCACCTCGGTGCCATCCGAATCTTGGCATCTCAACGCCTAGTGGTATCTTCCATACAGAAAATATTGTTACGCTACCTTTGGCCCCATTCGCACATCAGTCCGCAACTTAGACATCACCTCGGTGCCATCCGGATCTTGGCATCTCAGCGCCTTGTGGTGTCTTCTCGTCAGAAAATATTGTTGCGCTGCCTTTGGCCACATTCGCACATCAGTCCGCTACTGACACCATCTCACAGGCCAACAGGGCGCCCCACGCCGACTTTCAGCATTGTAGGATGGCCACACCAGTGCGGCAACTTACTAGACACCACCTCGGTGCCATCCGGATCTTGGCGCGTTGTGCTGCCTTCGGCCTATTCGCACATCGGTCCGCTACTGACGCAAACTCACAGGCCAACGGGGCGCCCCACGCCGACTTTCAACATTGTAGGATGGCCACACCAGTGCTGCAACTTGCTGGACACCACCTCGGTGCCATCCGGATCTTGGCGCGTTGTGCTGCCTTCGGCCTATTCGCACATCGGTCCGCTACTGACGCCGCCTCACGTGCCAACGTATTTTCTCCGCATTTTATACCCTATGCCGCATAACAGGTCATGTGACTTGTTTATAAAACTTTTCATTGGTTCATTTTACTTTTGGTTTCCTAATGATGGAAGGCTTGATCATATGACCTAAAAACAACACTTTTCATTGGATGAAAACTTTTTTTTTTTCCAAACGATGAAAGCCCCACCTTGTTTCTGGATGTTTCAGACTGAAGCTGGCGTCAGCATGAGAGCACCACCATCTCGTAGCTCCGTCGTAGTCATTCCGCGAGCAATCATGGCAGCCGCTCCCCACCAGAAGCCTGCAGGAGTCGGGGCCCCCAAAACTTTTGATGAATTCTCAAGGCGGAGGGGACGCTTTCGAGAATGGGGTCCAAGACCTAGCAGACAAGCGTCCGATTTCCAAGGTGTCCCAGGGCCATTTCAGTGGACCAGGCCCAAAAAGGAAAGAGCCTGCCGCCATTTTGAGAGTCCTGTGACAGCCGCCTATCGCTGCACCGCAAGAGTGGGCGCAACTCAGCTGAATTGCGGCTTTTGACACAGTGGACCAAAAACGGACGGAATGGCAACTGAAACGGTAAAGGGGCGCCCCACTACAACAGATGACACTCCACCTGGAGAGGCCCGTTCACGCCGCCTCCCCCGGGGCGCCCCACGCCGTTATTCGGAGCAGCATTGTAGGATACCAAAACCAGTGCGGCAACTTACTGGACATCACCTTGGTGCCATCGTTCTGCTGCCTTGGAACTATTCGCACAACAGTTTGCTACTGAAGACCCACCCCCCGCGACGCCCCACGCCGTTATTTGCTGGGTGGCAACTTACTAGACATCACTTTCGTGTCATCTAGATTTCAGCGCGTTCTGCTGCCTTGGAACTATTCGCACAACAGTTTGCTACTGATGACCCGCCCCACGCCGGAAATCTGGACGTTGTACTGCGTTGGGACTATTCGCACAGCCGACCGCTACTTTGTTGTTTTTCCCTAAAAATGTTTATATGTTATTACTATTTTTGTTTTCTTGTATATATTTATAAATTATTAAAGTTTTATAATCTTACTACTTTGTCGGAGTGCTATATATTTTTAATGTGACACATAATTGTAAAAACTTTGATGTACAAAGAGTCATCCCTGGAATCTTCCGCTTCACGCTCGGTCCCCTCCCCAATCACAATACAGGATGGTTTTCAGATAATAGCAACGCTTCTGCTGTGACGGATCTCATCGAGTGTGGGCCTTGATCTACTATAACTCCTTTGAAGAGGGGTGAATCTTTACAGCTGTGGCCATAAACTACATCTGCAGGGCTAGCTGATACCCTAGGACCAGCCTGGACAATCGGACACAGAGGAAAAGGAGTGTCAGAGGGTGCAGTAGTGAATAGGGCGAAAGGGAGGTGTCGGGCGGGCACAGGGTGTGATTCTCAGGAAAGAGCAGCGCAGATGGGGGGAGGTTTATTACCCATGCATAAGACAGAGAGCGGGGGTGACCACTGCCTGGGGGAGATGCTTGCGAGGGTGGGGAGCCATGCTAAGGATCGACAGCGTGCACAGAGTGGGTCTGGTCAAGGCATCTAAAATGGCTGCCGTGCACGACAAAAGTGTGGCATTTGAAAAAAGACAAGATGGCGCAGACAATGTTTTTCAACACTTCCTGATTTCCTTCGAATCGAACGTTAACAGACGTTGGGGCATATTACCAAAGTTAAGCGATATTTATCCCTAACGATGCATTGCAAAGATTTTTTTACCGTCAGAAATTATCGCAGATAAACCTTGCTATTATCAAAGTTTATCGCAAATACGATAAAAACCGACCGCAATGCATTAATATCGCTGAAAACTCAGCGATATTCATGCATTACCGAGCTAATCCTCTTAGCCATGTTATCCACCTCCCATAGGATAACATGGCTAAGAACTGCTCAGGGCAGCTGTTACTTTTTGCAGATATTCGCGCTTATCTCGAATATTTCCAAAAGTTGATAATAGGAGATAGCGATGTTAGCGACTGTTTCCAGTCGCTAACATCTTGGCATGCCCACTTTGCATGTCATTAGTGATAAATATCACTCACATGCAAAGTGGGGCCCAAGATGGTCGCTATCTCCTACTAGCCGTCGCTAACTGGTGTTAGCAACAGCTAGGTAATACAGATATAATTTTATCTCCGCGAAGCGGAGCGCTGTTACAGATATATATCTTGTTTTTGAACGTTAATTTCTCAAAATGCACTGAAGCACATATATTGAGACCTAGCAAAGGCACATCGGGCTACCAGTCCCTAATATTTTACCAAGTTTCGTGCAAATCCATTCAGCCGTTCGATTATTATTATTATTTATTTTTTTTGCCCCGCGGGGCCCTTTTAAAACCTCCACATCAAACCTAGGGGATCAGCGAGGATCTACTATGCCCCCTTATGGTCATTTGCCCCTTCGCTTTGGCCTCCTCTTGTCTCTCGATCCTACCGAGAGACAAGATGGCGGCCGCTACGGACTGTTTGGAATGTTTACAGACACCGGAGAGCCAATCAGCTTCGCTTCGCAAAGCTCCGTAACGCGAAAAGTACGCGAAGCGGTGCGCTGTTACAGATATATATCTTTTTTTGAACGTTAATTTCTCAAAATCCACTGAAGCACATATATTGAGACCTAGCAAAGGCACATCGGGCTACCAGTCCCTACAATTTTGCCAAGTTTCGTGCAAATCCATTCAGCCGTAAGATTATTATTATAATTTTTTTTTTTTGCCCCGCGGGGCCCTTTTAAAACCTCCACATCAAACCTAGGGGGTCAGCGAGGATCTACTATTCCCCCTTATGGTCATTTACCCCTTCGCTTTGGCCTCCTCTTGTCTCTCGATCCTACCGAGAGACAAGATGGCGGCCACTACGGACTGTTTGCGGCCACTACGGACTGTTTGGAATGTTGACAGACGCCGGAGAACCAATCAGCTTCGCTTCACAAAGCTCCGTTGCGCGAAAAGTACGCGTCCTAGGCCGCTGCCCGGTCCGCGCTTACAGATATATATCTTTTTTTAAACGTTAATTTCTCAAAATCCACTGGAGCACATATATTGAGACCTACAAAAGGCACATCGGGCTACCAGTCCCTACAATTTTGCCAAGTTTCGTGCAAATCCATTCAGCCGTTCGGTCTAAAAGTGAGGCCAACCGCCCTATGGAAATTAACATGGGAAAAACGCGTTTTGGGACCCCCCTTTTTTCTCGGCCCCCCCTTGACGAACCCCCCCCAAATTTTCAAAGGCTGCTCAGAAACAAAATGTGCCATTTTCCTGAAAATTTCAGCCAATTCCGTCCACAAACGGCAAAGTTATTAGACATAGAATTTTCAAAAATCCCATAGAGAAAAAATCCTAACTATATATACCTACTGGCGACCGCCAGTAGGTAATATATATATATATATATATATATATATATATATATACACATATATATATATATATATATATATATATATATATATATATATATATATATATATATATAAAAACATAATTACATACATTCTAAAACCAAAAATACTTATAAGTACCAAGGTTCGCATTAACACATAGGAATACATTAGAAGAAAAAAGCACTTTCATAGCATATCCATGTCATTATGCTAGTCCAAACTACAGCCAACCACGCGCAAGCACCCCTCTAGAACCTTCTCCTCAGAGGCTCAGGCCCTCAGATTTTCTACCGCACATCGTGTGAAGGGAGCCTCCCTGAGCTCTGCTCCGTTTTCTACTTCTGTGTGGATTTCTACAGTATTTGGGATGTCTTCAAGTAAGAAGTCTTTGTTTCGTCCATGTTCTTCTTGTGGGAAATTGCGGCTCTTCTCAGAGGACCCTCACAAGAAGTGTATTTACTGCATCTATCCAGAGCATGAGGTAGGCACATTTTAGATTTGCAGGACTTTCTCCTCCAAGACCCTTAAGGACAGGGAAGGGCGTCTCCTCCTGTGGTTTCAGAGGTTGAAGGATAAGGATTCACGTCTTTCTGATGCAGAAAGCCTTGCGTCAGGTGTGTCTAGAGCCACTTCTAAACGTAGCAGTGTGCAGGATTTGCCATCTCCATTCCTGAAGAAAAGGAAACTTCAACTTCAGAATGCTCCTCTTGTGTCTCCACCTCTTTCTGCTACACCTACGCCCTCGAGATCTGACTCTCAGGCATCCACGGCTCCTGTTACGCATGTTTCCATGAAAAAACATGCTAAATCGTCGACAGGAGCGTCAACGGTCGTTCCGACGACGAGATCTGCCGTCTCTAGCCCTCTGACGACAGTGACAACGACTTGTGCCAGTGGCAGCGGCTGCGTCGACATCGTCAGTGTCGACGATGGTATGTGTGAGCTTCAAATCCGTCTTGTCGACGATTCCGATCTCCTCGTCAGCGTCAAAAAAGGGAGTCTCGTCAACATCAAAATCTTCATCGACACCTTCTGTGAAGAGAGCCTCTTCGTTGGCGGGTCCGTCGACGTCTGTTTCGTCGACGGCGGCTCAGTCGACGGTGGCTCCATCGATGGCGGCTAACGTCGACGGCAGTGGTCTTGCCATCGACGGCTTCGTCGACGGCTTCGGCGTTGGTTGTCCCGTCGACGGTGTTACTGTCGTCGACGTCTGCCTTCGCATCATTGCCTCTGGTGCCACTTTCTTCATCCGTTTCTGGGGCACCTGCTGTTGACCCTCTGCACCAGCGTCAACATGTGCCTTTGGATCAGCTTCCGATTCCACGCCACTCCCAGCCTCCATCACCTCTTTTTGCTACAGGTTCGGAGCATGACTCTGCTTCTGATGAGGAGGAAGATGATAGAATCCGGGCAGCTCGAAGCCCTTCGGAGCTGGTTATTAAATGTCAGGACTGTGAGGACGATCAGGAAGATCCTTACTTCCATGAGGAGGATCCTCCTACTCAGGTTCCAATAGCATAAATACTGCTCTCCCTCATTTCTAATCTCCATTACATGTTGGAGAATTATAATATAAGATTTCCACCGTCTCACCAGGGGTCTCCTCAACCTAGGGTGCCTGTCACTACAGCGGCTCCTCCCTCTACTGCACTGCCAGAGCCATCTGCACCATCTATAACCTCTATTCAGGTCCATGCAACTGTTTGAGGATGATGACATTCGCCCAGATCGGGAAGACGGTGAAGTTGATGATGATGGGAACATGGCGGATTGGGACGATTATCAGATCCAGACACCGTCGCCGCCACCTTCGGGTCCAGGGGATTCCCCTACTGTGGATATAGCTGATTTTTACCAACTTATGGAACGAGCGGCGCTGCGCTTTAAACTCCCTATGGTTCTGAATGATGTGGACTGTTTTCTTTATGATTTCAAGAGTCAACCTTTTAAACAGGTCCGGACAGTGCCCATAATTGACTTCATTTGGAATGAGGGTGTCAAACTGATGCAGACGCCAAATTCTATTCCGGCGCTTCTTCCTCGTTTGGAGAAGAAATATAGGACGCCCCAGGGTTCTCCAGCTTGCCTGGTGTCGCAGCCTAAACCCGATTCCGTGATTAGGCTGGCTGCACAGCGCCGTTCCAGGAATCCGTCTTCTCCTATTACCGCTCCTCCTGACCGTGAGGGTCGTCATCTTGATGCCATTGGACGAAAATGTTCCACTATGGCTTCTACCGCCGCGAGGGCTGTGAATTCTCTGGCCATTCTGGGGTGCTACGCCCGCCAGATGTGGTCGGATAGGTCTTCTTTTATCGACCTCCTTCCTGAGCCCTCCAGAGCAGAAGCTCTCAAAATTCTTCAGGAGGGTGAGAGAGCGTCATCAGTGATTATCGACTGCTCTGTGGACATTGCGTGCACTGGTTTTCGTCAGCTTGCGGGGGCAGCTGTTTTACGTCAACAGGGCTGGCTTCGTTCCACCTCTTTTCGCCAGGAGGTTCAGGCAAAGATCCTCGACATGCCCTATGACGACGAATCGCTCTTTGGCCAGCATGTGGACGATGCACTTCAAACCATAAAAAGGACGCACAGACGGCTCGTGCCCTAGGCACTTGGCAGTTTCGCAAGCAGCCTTTTCGTGGTGCGCGCGGACGCGGCACCTCCTCTTCTTTTTGCAGCGGATCCAACCAGTACCGTTCCTACGGCCAAGGAAATAAGAGATATTCCTCCCAGTCACAGCAGTCGTATCGAGTACAGTCTTCCAAGTCGTACAGGGGAAAGTCTTCCTACAGAGGCTCTGCCTCTAAGAAGCAATGACTTGCTTCCCCGCTCAAAGTTGGAGGTCGAATCTCCCTTTTCTTTTCCAATTGGTCTTCAATCACCTCGGACCGTTGGGTGCTGGACATTGTATCAAAAGGCCATGCTTTGGAGTTTGTCAAGTTCCCTCCACACACTCCTCCAACTGGTCCACCTCCGGCTCACCTCAAGGAGCTTTTTCAAAAGATTCGACTCATGATTCAGAAAGGTGCAATCGAAGTGGTTCCCAAGTCTCAGAAGGGGATGGGATTCTATTCCCGTTTTTTCCTCGTCCTCAAGAAGTCTGGCGAATGGCGTCCGATCCTCGACTTAAAAGCCCTAAACAAGTACCTGAAGTGCCAATCCTGCCGCATTCTCACGCTCGCGGAAATTCTCCGCCTTCTCTCGAAGGACAATTTCATGACCACCATCTATCTCCAGGACGCTTATTTCCAAGTGTCGATACTTCCAAGACACCGGAAGTACTTGCGCTTCCAGGTGGGACGCAGAGACTTTCAATTCTAGGTTCTGCCTTTCGGCCTTTGCTCTGCCCCTTGCGTCTTCACGAAAGTCCTGGCCCCGGTGGTGGCATATCTTCGTTTGAAGGGCGTTCAAATCTTTCCTTACCTGGCCGACTGTCTCATCAAGCCGCAATCTCGTCATCAGGTGTCTCTGGACACTCGATTCTGTCAGACTCTATTCTACTCCCTCGGTCTGTCCATCAACACTGAGAAGTCTCAGGTCGATCCAGCTCCCTGCAGGACCTTTCTAGACGCCACTCTGGATACTTCGCTGGCGAAAGCATTCGTGTCTCACGAGCGTCAGCTGCGGATTCTACGCCTAGTGGCTCTCATCCATTCAAAAGGGTCCATTTCAGTTTGTGTATTGAAATCCTTTCTCTGGATGGCATCCTCCTGCATCTCCCTGATCCCAAATTGCAGGCTCAAGAGTCGCCCAATTCAGGAGGAACTGGACAAACAGTGGCGTCAGGTCGCCGGCTCGTTCAATGATCTGGTCCAGGTGACCGCTCGGATGAGGTCCGCTCTCCAATGGTGGGCTCAACCGTCAAACATCGCTGCCGGTACTTCTGTAGGAGGGGATCTCTGTGTATAGTCATAATCTAGTGAATAGTCCCGCCCATGTGCGTGGACCCCGGAGCAATCAAAAATAATCTCTTAAATTGTCAAAAGATGCAGAACTGCACAGACACTTAAGAGAGAATTTAAAGACAGATAATGCAGCCTATATCCACAGGCTACACTGTCCAGTACTTCAACTAGAAATTCCACCAAAAATCCACAAACAGCACAGCCTGTCCAGGTTTTTCTAGCCAGAAAAACATGCTTCTACCAGAAAAGCCCTCATGAATAATAGAGAGGAAGAAGTGGACAGACAAGCCCCATAGGCTGCCATTATGTGGCTCAGAACAGGATACTGTGCCTTTAAGAGAACTTTCCAGAAGTCTCACAGTATCCCAGAATGCACTGCAGGTCCCTTTTACTTTCAGTTCTTTTTTCCGGCGCCTGCAAGCAGAACCCTGGAGCATTGAGCTCTCCCTTTTCAATGGTTTATTGGTGATTTTTCACTTTTTTCAAGTTATTTGAGCTCTAGCAGGACCCTGAGAGATAGGATGAAGATCAGGCTTCAGGGCCTGGAGGACAAAAGACTGAAGGCACAAGGTGGGACTGGAAGGGCTTCCTCTGCCCATGCTGAGGCCTCTGGGGGGCTCCCCAGGGGCAGGAAGACCAGCAAACGTCCCCATTCTCCGTCTGCGTCGAATTGCACCGACTACGGCGTCGAGAGGGATGACTACAGTCTGTTCCCCGTCTCCCCAGGGCTCTGTGTCGAAGCGACGTCAACGTTTGGCGTCGAGGGAACTGAACAGACCGCCGTCGAGATCTCCGGTGACGATTTCGTCGTCGTCCTCGTCGAGTAATCGACGTCGAGAGGTGGCCCGGCGTCGGCGCTCGCCGGCGAGGCGACACCGCCGTTCGCCGTTGGCGAAGAGGAGAAGGTCGTCGTCGAGGGGATCCTTGACGTCGAGGGGATCTTTGACGTCGAGGAGAAGATCGCCGTCGAGGCGCAGGAGGTCGCCGTCGAGGCGAAGGTCGCCGTCGAGGCGAAGGTCGCCTTCGAGGCGAAGGCATTCCCCATCGAAGGAGAGGCGTTCGCCGTCGAGGATAAGACGCTCGTCATCGAGGGGCCGACGCTCTCCGTCGGGTCGCCGTTCTTCGACGCCAAGAAGTCGCAGGACGAGTTCTGGCGCCAGGAGTCAGTCTATCAGGCACCAGGTGCCTATGGGAGACTCTCCAACGTCCCAGCCTAGAAAGGAAGGCTCGGTGTACTCAGTAGTGTATACCCCTTCTAGGCAGAAGTCGGTTACGCTCCCTCCTCCTTTGCCGAGAGCGCTTCCTCCGCGGACTCACACCCAGCCTCCACTGCCACCGCGACCTCAACCTCAGCTGCCGGCTAACAAGCCTCCTCCGATTCCTCCGAGGACGGCTCCGCTGCCACGATATCCGACTCCTCCTAAGGGGACCCCTCGGCGGAGGGCCCCAGCCAAGCCAAAGTCGCCCGCCCCTGTGGAACCGGCAGAGCGCCCCAAGCCAAGGAGGTCGCGATCGCGCTCCGGATGGAGGGGGAGATCGCGGAGTCGTCACATGTCTTCAACTAGGTCAAGACGGCGCCACAGGAGGCGCGGTTCACGGTCCCGCACGGACTCTTCCAGGACCAGGACCTACTCACCGACTTTGTCAGAATCCCCGGGGACGAGAGTGTCTCCGGTGGACGACATCAGCACATTCCAGGATGTTCTCCTGAGGGGTGCAGCAAAGTTGGGTATCACGGTGACGGCTCCAACACCCACGACGTCCGTGATTTTTGAGACACTTCAAGCATTTGTCTCGCCCTTTACTACCTCTCGTGCCAGGATTGGTAGAGCCCGCGGAGGAGCTGTTCCTCACACCAGCAGTGACGAAGGCCGCTCCCTCCCGGCTCCTTAAGAAGTACAGGGCCCCGGATTCTGACCCGGCTTTTCTGCGGATGGATCCGATTCCGGACTCTGTTATAGTGACGGCGGCCAGGAAACAACATGCTACCTCCCCGTTCTCTACTGTACCTCCTGATAAGGCGGTATGATCGTGCCCTGTGGGAGTCCCTCCAGCAGTTCACGGAACTCCTGCCCCGAGAGAAAAAGGAGAATTTTCAGGAGATCCTGAAGGAGGGGATGCTGGTGTCGAACCAGGTCATCAGCGTGGCTGCTGATGCGTCTCTTTTGGCAGCCCATGGGTACTGTCATGGGATCAGCCAACGGCGCCATGCTTAGCTTAGGCTCACATCACTCAAGCCGGAGGCTCAGCAGCAGGTGGCCAATCTGCCCTTCTCAGGGGAAACCCTGTTCGGCAAGCATGCGGACGATGAGATGGCCCGCATGAAAGCGGAGGCTGAGACCCTGACTGCTGTTGGGTTGGAGAAGCCAAAAGAAAAGAAGTCCTACCGCCCGTTCCAGAGGCGGTTTGGGGCAGAGGGTGAGGGAAGGCTTCGGGACAGCAGCAGCAACAACAGCAGCAGCAGTTCCGGAGGCCCTTCCAGAAGCGCCAGAAGGGTAGAGGCGGCCAGCAGTCCGCAACAGCGAACAAGGGCCCAGCTGGGTCTCGACCCTGAGCGGTTACTTCCCCTACATCCGTTACCGCTCCGGTGGGGGGAAGCGTTCAATTTTTTCTGGCAGAGTGGAGAAAAATTACTGAGGACAAGTGGGTGCTGAATATTGTTTGCAATCGATACAGTCTTCGATTCACCAGCCTGCCTCCATCTATTCCACCGGTCAGCTCGCAGTTTCAACTGCGCGAGCTCCAGGCGGAGGCCGATATCCTGTTAAAAAAAGGGCGATAGAAGATGTACCTCTGTCTCAAAGAGGAAGAGGTCTGTACTCCCTGTTCTTTCTGGTTCGCAAGAAGGACAAGAACGAGTTCAGGTCCATTCTGGATTTGCGGCAAGCAAACAGGTGGATTCGAAGAGAGATGTTTCGCATGCTGTCGTTGCATCAGATTTAGCCTCAGCTGCAACAGGGAGACTGGCTATGTGCTATAAACCTACAGGATGCGTACTTCCATGTGCCCATTGCACACAAACACAACACCTTAAACGCGATGCTGTGGCAAGACATATAAAGCAGGAACGCATCTCAAGCACGCTCCTACCTGAAGGCAGCATTGGGGGCTGTCAAGGCTTCCTCACTCTGGGCCACGCAACTGGGGCACAACCCGTTTAAAAAAGCGGTCTGGAAAAACTCTTTCCCTAATAGAGGACAAGGCCGCCTTTTCTAAAAGAAACCATGCGTGGATGACACTGAACACGTACAAATCCCTGAGACCACAACTTTACTTAGGCCAGAGCTACCCAAAAATCACTGACTGGGGATCTTGCCTACCAGAGAGCATCAACCACCATGGCTAAGGAGCAATGGCCATGAAGTCTGTCCCCTCTGCAATCTAGCTACGGGTGACATACTTCACATGACCTGTCTTTGTGAAGAACTCCGACAAGCCCGCCGACAGCTACTAAGGGACCAGTTCAAGCAGCTAGGTACCAGCACGCGCAGGCAGGCTGTGCTTGCATGCTTGAACCCTGCGAACATAAAATTGAACTGCAGATATGTTAAGTATCTCACCACGATAGAGCAAAGATTAGCTAATCCACAATCTGCGGCAAGCACTGGTTCCGGCACCTAATGTCCAAACTTTGGGCCTAGGGAAATCTGAAAGACAGATTCTTTCGGTCCCTTACCGCTCAGACTTTGATAATGACAATTATACAGACTCTTTTTTTATTACATTTAAAAAATTTGCTTAAATGTAACGATTGTACTTGTTTTAATTAACTATACATAATAAATGTATCTTATCATTGCACACAAACACAGGAAGTTCCTGCGATTCCAAGTCGGCACCAATCATTATCAATACACAGTACTGCCATTCGGGCTGAAGTCTGCGCCCAGAACATTTTCGAAGTGCATGGCGGTGGTGGTAGCGGCACACCTGAGGAAGAACAAGGTGTTTGTCTACCCGTACCTGGACGATTGTTTGATCAAGGCCTTCTCCTTCTCGGAAGCTCAAAAGCACTTTCAGAAGACGTGTGTTCTCTTGAACAGGTTGGGGCTGCACATCAACATGTCCAAGTCTGTCCCGACTCCAGTCCAGTGCATACAGTACTTGGGAGCCTCCATCAATACGCTGTCAGCAAGCGTGTCTCCTTCGGAAGAGAGACGTTGTAGGAGAGTAGGGTCTGCAATCCTATGATCACCCAGATTTTTTGCTTTTTGCTGCACTGGTTTACGACTTTCCCTGGCTGTGGGCCTGCTAATCAGACCCACAGCCTAGCTGTTCTCTCTATCCAAATTGTACTCAGGTACTGAATTGGCACTGGGCCCTCTCCAAGTCCCTGTACCCAGGGCTGAGGTGCACCCAGAAGTCTCCCAGGGGCTGAAGCATGTATTGTGCCACCCCTGGATTGACTAACTAAAACTGACACAACTGGCTGCACGACAGCTGGGGCAAGGTGGTGTACTCACCCTTTGCTTTAGATATAGTATACCTATATCTAACCCTAAAATGGACACACAGATCTCCTATCAGTCACTCCTATGGCAGGCCTTAACAATCCTGAAGGCAGAGTGCTTGGAATCGTGTGAGATGGTGCTCTGGCATGAGCTGAGCCTGTCTGCGGCTTTCGGGATCCATCCCTTAGCCGTTTCCATGATATCGCATACCATATACTCTTAAGTGCATTATAATCCTCGCGGTTATGTGCCAACTCTGGTATCGCTTTATCAAAACATGTCGAGTAAGGTGTCATACGAATTGGAATACTAACCCCTCGCCAATTCTGGCGACGGGGTTAGCATTCCACCCTTCTAGAGGGACACGACATGCATGTAACCTATAACCCGGTTAAAAGTCAGACAGAGCCTTAGCATCCACAAAATGGATGCTGCCACCGAGACACAAGTCTGCCCTCCTGCTGCTGGGAGTCCTCCCAGAGCAGGAGATAAGGACAAAGGGTTTCCTGCCAGGGGCGGTGCCAGCACCGTCCCAGACAGGATTTTGTGTATTGTAAGTAGGCAGGGCTTTAGAGGAAGGTGACTGCACGTGGCACCCCGGTGCTCACTGTGCATAGGCTGGCTGGAACCAGTTCCAGGGTCACTCCAGACCCTGTGCTGGGGAAAAGCCCGCCAAGGAAGTGGGTGTAACCACCCCCCTCCTAGTCCCACCCATAGGGCAGGACTTAGTCGCGTGCCAGCCCCTTTTACAGGATAAAGGTAGGAACTGGCCCCCTTCCAAATCAGATCATCTTTGAATCCTGAAACTACTTTCCACGAAAGGAACTCAAGACTTCTTCCTAAGATTTCTCCCTTGTGACTAAGGAGTAGTCACCCTGCATCCGCAGGCACCATCTTAAGAACACTGCGGTCTGCTGCAAGTCTCTCCTCCGGATCAAGACTGCCCAGCTCGACGAGAACCGGCTTCCCTGGCACCTCTGACCTCTACCTGCATCATCAGTCACGCTGAGATTCGTGGGTGTGACGAGACCTCGAGGGACCGGCCATCTTCAAGACTGCACGACTTCTTTCCAGCAAGCCCGCCGAGTGAATTCCTGGTGAGTGCTTTGGGGTCCGAGAAGCCCCCACCCTGAGGAGCCCCAGCACCGAAGTGCAGCCCTCCAGCATCTCCACGATCTGCGTGGGGCCCTTCTGCTTTTTGCTGCTCACCGCGTTGTTTGGCTACTAGCCCGCTGGCTTGTGGCCTTCCTGACGACGCCCGACGACATTTCTGCTGCTGGTCTGGTTGCTCCAGACTGGCCCTTGCTTCCCTCCATCGGAGAAGTACCCTGGACCCTCCTGGTCCGCCCAAGACGCCATTTTAGGTCCACCGCGTGGGCCTTGCATTTGCCAAGACTTGTTGCCCAATCCTGGGTCCAGCGACGTCGACAGCAAGAACCTTCGTGGGACAGCTCGCACCTCCATCCTGGTCGCCGACAACGCCTCCTGGTCCGAGAGACTGCAGAGCCCAGCAGCGCCCACTCACCTGACTGCGGTGACTTCGCCCGGTGCCATCCTGGTGCCCACTTAATCACTGGCTAGTGATTCAAGAACTTGGTCCCCTCTGCTTTCAGGTTTCCTTCTTCCTTGATCCAGGCTTGGATCCATCGAACTTTTCTTCACTGGTCGCCTGCCAGCAACTTCTTCCTTCCAGGCTCCTGGTCCGGCAACGAGATTCCTGACGTCTTTTCAGACCTATGCAGCTGCAGCCCCTGGGCTAGGTAACTTCGGCACTTCGGTGTCCCAGCATAGCCTCACTATCCTAGGGTCAGGATCCACTGTCGTTTTCTTCCTACCAGGTCGGGTTCGCCCGTGAACACTAACTTTGCATTTACTAGCTCCCATAGACTTTGTCCCGCATCCCGCGTGAGAGTGCACACTCTGCACCCGAGTCCCCTGGGCCTCCTAGTAGTAATCTAACGATTCCCTAGTCAAGTCCTAGCGATTCCAAAGCCTATTAGTACTGTACTTACCTGCTAGTAATTTCGCATTCCACTTTTTAAGTATATGGTTTTTCGTGCCCCTCGGGCATTTGTGTATAACGTGCTAACTTAAGTATTTTCGTAAGAGTTTTGTTGTGTGCCTAGCACCCTGTCCTCATAAAGAGTACAGGGTTGTTGTGATTCTAATAAATACACTGTTTATTTTCATAACACTTGTGTGGTGTCCTTTCACTGGGTGTTCAAGGGGTAATGTGATGGTAAAACAGCTGGCTTAACACGCCCTCTAGAGTCTTAGCCTTAGACTGCTCGTATCCATGCTACTAGGATAGCTGGTCTATAAGGTTGACTTACAACCAATCATCAATAAGGGTTGTTTGGACTGATATATAGTGATCACTAGAATAGTGAACACTGCACATCAGGCCAACTTCTCACATTGGTGAGCAGCGGTTGGGATTTGAGCTTGCTGTTGTTTTACCACACATGCCCTAAGAATATCTTGTGAAAGATCACATAAGTACTAAAGGTACATATAACTTAGCTTAGAATACTCTGAGTTCTACTGAACCAGCTGTTGTAGCTCCTAGGGCCTAGCACACCCTAAACTACAACTCTAGCAAGGGATCAGTAGGCAAACATATAGTGTAGGTAAGTGCACCACTTACACCTCACTAGAAAAGCATGTCTACCCAGGGAGATTCTACTGAGACTCCCCTGGTCAGTGTTGACCCTCCACAGGTCACTTCAAGATATGCAGCTCTCAGTTTCCAGGAGATGAGACAGATCTGTGTCTCCAGAAAACTGAAGCAGGGGTCTAACCCCACCATTCCCTTTCTGATAGGTCTCTTAGAGACATATGATGCCAGAAAGCTTTCTCAGTTACATGAGAACATGCCAGCCTTAGAGGGAACCTCTGGGGATCCAGACCTCCCCAACACTGATTCAGCAGTTGAGGAGGAGGATCAAGAGGAACTCTCTGGGGATGAGGTAGACAAAGGTCTTGAGGTAGTCAGAAGGCTAACTAGGACCAACTTAGACTTACTTGGGCTAGGATCTGGGGGACCCCCAGTACTAACCCGAAGTGGGCCTAACCTTGGAGTTAGGAGAGATAGATCTCTTTCTAGGGACTCCAATAGATCTCTGCACTCTAATGCCTCTTCTCAGGGGAGAAGGAATCCTCCACAGAGGAGATTTACTTCCCCTCAGAGAAAAGAGCATGAAGCTAGAATGAGACAAGCTGAACTGAGGATTGAAAGGGAAGAACTTGCCCTGGCCAAAGAAAAGCTTGCCTTTGCTAGAGAGCAGCAGATGAGTGGGCTAGCTCCCACTGGTGGCAGCAATCTCCCAAGAGATAGAGAGAAGGGTTTAGATACTAAACACCTGACTAAAATAGTGCCCCCCTTTAAGCAAGGGGATGATATCCAGAAATGGATGGCTGCTCTGGAGAGGGCCTGCACTGTGCAGGGCATTCCCCAGAGTCAGTGGGCAGCTATACTGTGGCTCTCCTTTGATGGTAAAGGTAGAGATAAGCTCCTCACTACAAGAGTAGAGGATGCTAACAATTACCAGGTCCTGAAGAATACACTGGTTGATGGGTTTGGTTTAACCACTGAGCAGTACAGGTTGCTGTTCAGAGACACCCAGAAAACTCAGTCTCAGGACTGGTCTGATTTTGTGGATTGTGCCACTAAGGCTTTGGAGGGCTGGTTGCTGGGTAGCAAGGTTACAGATTACACAGGATTGTATAATCTAATGATGAGAGAACAAATTTTGAACAATTGTCAGAACCAGTTGCTGCACCAGCACCTTGTTGATTCAGATCTGACCTCTCCCCAAGAATTGGGAAAGAAGGCAGACAAATGGGTCAGGACAAGGATCAAGCAGAACCAGAACCAGAACCAGGGTGGTCAGAAGAAAGCAGACCAGAAGGGTAATGTTAAGAATGAGCAAAATGACCAGAAGTCTTCACCAGGTCCCCAACAAACCAAAGAGGGTGGGGGTCAGGCTTCCCAGAAGAAGAAGACTCAAGAAGGCCAGTCAAAAAGGTGGTGCCAGTACTGTAAAAGTAAATCTCACTGGTTTAGTGAGTGCACCAAAAGAGGAGGACAAACTCCTGCCACTACAGCCCCTAAGGCAACTGCACCCCCTAGTACAGTCAGTAGTGGTAGTGTCCCTCCCAAGGCATTAGTTGGGTTAACCTTGGGTACTGAGAGGTCTGACAACTTAGTTGGCACACTCACTCAGGCTGTCCTTGTCTGTACAGGGGATATAGATATGTCCCCTGAAATAAGTCCCAATACTTTGGGCAAATACAGGCAGACACCTTTGATAAATGGCAAAATGGCTCAGGCCTATAGGGACACTTGTGCCAGTGTCACCATGGTGACACCTAACTTTGTGGACCCTGGACAGATCATGCCAGGTACTGATTTCCTGGTGACCAATGCCAGCAATGTCACTACTAGTCATAGTGTGGCAATTGTGGCTTTCTCCTGGGGTGGAGTGAAGGGACAAAAGAAAGTTGTAGTCAGTTCAGACCTCCCAGTTGATTGTTTGTTGGGCAATGATTTGGAGTCATCACAATGGTCAGAAGTGGAGCAGAGGACTCACATGGAGATGTTAGGCTTGCCAGCACATGTGCTTGCTGTGACTAGGTCACAGGCCAGAAAATGCCCCACTGAACAGGTGCTGGATCCTGAAATGATGGACCAAAAACCTTCCAAGAAGAAGAGCAGTAAGGGTAAGGCTTTGCCTTCCCCCTTGCCCCAGGTTGAGGATCAAGTCTCTGAGGAGGCTGATCTAGAAGAGCTGAGGGAAACTGAGCCTAAAGAGCTTGAACTTGATCAAGTTGAGTTTCTGGGCTCAGGGGGACCCTCCAGAGCAGACCTGGGGAAGGAACAGTTGAGCTGCCCTTCCCTTGAACCCCTCAGACAGCAGGCTGCTGCTGAGGCTGCAGGGAATGCCACAGGTGCCCACAGGGTATACTGGGAAGATGGACTCCTGTACTCTGAGTCAAGAGACCCCAAGCCTGGTGCAACCAGGAGGCTGGTCACCCCCTTGTCTCTGAGAGGTTTCCTTCTCACCTTGGCCCATGAGATTCCCCTTGCAGGTCATTTAGGTCAGACAAAGACTTGGGACAGGCTTGTCTCACACTTTCACTGGCCCCATATGAATGAGAATACCAAGGAGTTTTGTCGCTCATGTGTCACTTGCCAAGCCAGTGGTAAGTCAGGTGGCACAACAAAGGCCCCCCTCATACCACTACCTGTGGTGGGGGTCCCCTTTGAAAGAGTGGGGATTGACATTGTTGGTCCAATGGAACCCCAGACAGCATCAGGACACAAGTTTATACTGGTGGTGGTGGACCATGCCACCAGGTATCCTGAGGCTATTCCCCTTAGGACCACTACAGCCCCTGTAGTGGCAAGAGCCCTAGTTGGAGTGTTCTCCAGAGTGGGTTTCCCTAAGGAGGTCGTTTCTGACAGAGGTACAAACTTCATGTCAGGATATCTGACTGCCATGTGGAAAGAGTGTGGTGTGAACTACAAGTTCACCACACCCTATCATCCACAATGCAATGGGCTTGTTGAGAGATTCAACAGGACCCTGAAAGGGATGATTCATGGACTACCTGAACCTCTTAGGAGAAGATGGGATGTCCTGATCCCCTGCCTCTTGTTTGCTTACAGAGAGGTCCCACAGAAGGGGGTTGGCTACAGCCCTTTTGAGCTTCTGTATGGGCATCCTGTAAGAGGACCCCTGTGTTTGGTGAAGGAAGGATGGGAGAGACCTCTCAAAAAGCCTGCAACCAACATAGTGGACTATGTACTTGGTCTCCGCTCCAGGATGGCTGAGTATATGGAGAAGGCATCCAAAAACCTTGAGGCCAGCCAAGAACTTCAAAAAGCTTGGCATGACCAAAAGGCTGTTCTGACTGTGTACCAGCCAGGACAGAAGGTGTGGGTGCTGGAGCCAGTGGCCCCAGCAGCTCTGAAAGACAAATGGTCTGGGCCCCACACCATCATTGAGCAAAAGGGAGAGGTTACCTACTTGGTGGACCTTGGAACTCCCAGGAGCCCTCTCAGAGTGCTCCATGTTAACAGGCTCAAGGCATATGTTGACAGGAAGGACATGAGCTTGCTCATGGCCACAGATGAGGGACAGGAGGAAGAGAGTGACCCTCTCCCAGACCTGCTCACTCAGAATCCTGATGATGGATCAGTTGATGGTGTTGTCTTTTGTGGCAGCCTCACTGAACATCAGCAACATGATTGCAGGCAAGTCTTGCAATCCTTCAGACATATGTTCTCTCTGACACCCAGCCAAACTGATTGGTGTACCCATGATGTTGACACTGGAGACAGTCTGCCTGTCAAGAGTAAAATCTACAGACAGCCTGATCATGTTAGAGACTGCATCAAAACTGAAGTGCAGAAAATGTTGGAGCTGGGAGTCATTGAGCCCTCAGATAGCCCTTGGGCTAGCCCAGTAGTTCTAGTGCCAAAGCCTCACACCCAGGGTGGTAAGAGAGAGATGAGGTTTTGCGTAGACTACAGAGGCCTCAATGCAGTCACTAAGACTGATGCCCACCCAATACCAAGAGCAGATGAGCTTATAGATAGATTGGCTTCTGCCAACTTCTTAAGCACATTTGATTTGACAGCTGGGTATTGGCAAATCAGGTTAGCTGAGGAAGCCAAACCCAAGACAGCATTTTCTACCCCTGGAGGGCATTATCAATTTGTGGTAATGCCCTTTGGACTGAAAAATGCACCTGCCACCTTCCAAAGGTTGGTGAATCAAGTCCTCACTGGGCTGGATGACTTCTGTGCAGCATATCTGGACGATATTGCTGTCTTTAGCTCCACCTGGGAGGATCACCTGGTCCACCTGAGGAAAGTGTTAGAGGCCCTGCAAAAGGCAGGCCTCACTATCAAGGCCACAAAGTGCCAGATAGGGCAGACACAGGTTGTATACCTGGGCCACCTTGTAGGTGGAGGCCAGGTTCAGCCACTGGAGAGTAAGATACAGGCCATCAAGGACTGGACTCCTCCAATCACCCAGACTCAGGTTCGAGCTTTCTTGGGCCTGACTGGGTACTATAGGAAGTTTGTCAGAAATTATGGGTCCATAGTGACCCCCCTTAATGACCTGACAAGCAAAAAGATGCCAAAGAAAGTTCAGTGGACAGCAAGCTGTCAGAAAGCATTCAATGACCTAAAGCAGGCCATGTGCACAGCACCTATCCTCAAGAGTCCAGATTACTCCAAGCCATTCATTGTCCAAACAGATGCTTCTGAGTTGGGTGTGGGAGCTGTTCTGTCTCAACTGAATTTTGATGGTAATGATCAGCCTATTGCTTTCATTAGTAGAAGGTTGACACCCAGAGAGAAAAATTGGTCAGCTATTGAGAGGGAGGCCTTTGCTGTGGTCTGGGCCCTGAAGAAGCTGAGGGCCTACTTGTTTGGCACTCACTTCACCATTCAGACAGACCATAAGCCCCTCTTGTGGCTAAATCAGATGAAGGGTGAAAACCCCAAACTGCTTAGGTGGTCCATTTCCCTACAGGGGATGGATTTTACAGTGGAGCATAGACCTGGGACTGATCACAGCAATGCTGATGGGCTCTCCAGGTATTTCCACTTAGAGCAAGAAGACTCACCTGGTCAAGGTTAGTTTATTGTCCCAAAGTTTGGGGGGGGGTCATGTAGGAGAGTAGGGTCTGCAATCCTATGATCACCCAGATTTTTTGCTTTTTGCTGCACTGGTTTACGACTTTCCCTGGCTGTGGGCCTGCTAATCAGACCCACAGCCTAGCTGTTCTCTCTATCCAAATTGTACTCAGGTACTGAATTGGCACTGGGCCCTCTCCAAGTCCCTGTACCCAGGGCTGAGGTGCACCCAGAAGTCTCCCAGGGGCTGAAGCATGTATTGTGCCACCCCTGGATTGACTAACTAAAACTGACACAACTGGCTGCACGACAGCTGGGGCAAGGTGGTGTACTCACCCTTTGCTTTAGATATAGTATACCTATATCTAACCCTAAAATGGACACACAGATCTCCTATCAGTCACTCCTATGGCAGGCCTTAACAATCCTGAAGGCAGAGTGCTTGGAATCGTGTGAGATGGTGCTCTGGCATGAGCTGAGCCTGTCTGCGGCTTTCGGGATCCATCCCTTAGCCGTTTCCATGATATCGCATACCATATACTCTTAAGTGCATTATAATCCTCGCGGTTATGTGCCAACTCTGGTATCGCTTTATCAAAACATGTCGAGTAAGGTGTCATACGAATTGGAATACTAACCCCTCGCCAATTCTGGCGACGGGGTTAGCATTCCACCCTTCTAGAGGGACACGACATGCATGTAACCTATAACCCGGTTAAAAGTCAGACAGAGCCTTAGCATCCACAAAATGGATGCTGCCACCGAGACACAAGTCTGCCCTCCTGCTGCTGGGAGTCCTCCCAGAGCAGGAGATAAGGACAAAGGGTTTCCTGCCAGGGGCGGTGCCAGCACCGTCCCAGACAGGATTTTGTGTATTGTAAGTAGGCAGGGCTTTAGAGGAAGGTGACTGCACGTGGCACCCCGGTGCTCACTGTGCATAGGCTGGCTGGAACCAGTTCCAGGGTCACTCCAGACCCTGTGCTGGGGAAAAGCCCGCCAAGGAAGTGGGTGTAACCACCCCCCTCCTAGTCCCACCCATAGGGCAGGACTTAGTCGCGTGCCAGCCCCTTTTACAGGATAAAGGTAGGAACTGGCCCCCTTCCAAATCAGATCATCTTTGAATCCTGAAACTACTTTCCACGAAAGGAACTCAAGACTTCTTCCTAAGATTTCTCCCTTGTGACTAAGGAGTAGTCACCCTGCATCCGCAGGCACCATCTTAAGAACACTGCGGTCTGCTGCAAGTCTCTCCTCCGGATCAAGACTGCCCAGCTCGACGAGAACCGGCTTCCCTGGCACCTCTGACCTCTACCTGCATCATCAGTCACGCTGAGATTCGTGGGTGTGACGAGACCTCGAGGGACCGGCCATCTTCAAGACTGCACGACTTCTTTCCAGCAAGCCCGCCGAGTGAATTCCTGGTGAGTGCTTTGGGGTCCGAGAAGCCCCCACCCTGAGCAGCCCCAGCACCGAAGTGCAGCCCTCCAGCATCTCCACGATCTGCGTGGGGCCCTTCTGCTTTTTGCTGCTCACCGCGTTGTTTGGCTACTAGCCCGCTGGCTTGTGGCCTTCCTGACGACGCCCGACGACATTTCTGCTGCTGGTCTGGTTGCTCCAGACTGGCCCTTGCTTCCCTCCATCGGAGAAGTACCCTGGACCCTCCTGGTCCGCCCAAGACGCCATTTTAGGTCCACCGCGTGGGCCTTGCATTTGCCAAGACTTGTTGCCCAATCCTGGGTCCAGCGACGTCGACAGCAAGAACCTTCGTGGGACAGCTCGCACCTCCATCCTGGTCGCCGACAACGCCTCCTGGTCCGAGAGACTGCAGAGCCCAGCAGCGCCCACTCACCTGACTGCGGTGACTTCGCCCGGTGCCATCCTGGTGCCCAATTAATCACTGGCTAGTGATTCAAGAACTTGGTCCCCTCTGCTTTCAGGTTTCCTTCTTCCTTGATCCAGGCTTGGATCCATCGAACTTTTCTTCACTGGTCGCCTGCCAGCAACTTCTTCCTTCCAGGCTCCTGGTCCGGCAACGAGATCCCCGACGTCTTTTCAGACCTATGCAGCTGCAGCCCCTGGGCTAGGTAACTTCGGCACTTCGGTGTCCCAGCATAGCCTCACTATCCTAGGGTCAGGATCCACTGTCGTTTTCTTCCTACCAGGTCGGGTTCGCCCGTGAACACTAACTTTGCATTTACTAGCTCCCATAGACTTTGTCCCGCATCCCGCGTGAGAGTGCACACTCTGCACCCGAGTCCCCTGGGCCTCCTAGTAGTAATCTAACGATTCCCTAGTCAAGTCCTAGCGATTCCAAAGCCTATTAGTACTGTACTTACCTGCTAGTAATTTCGCATTCCACTTTTTAAGTATATGGTTTTTCGTGCCCCTCGGGCATTTGTGTATAACGTGCTAACTTAAGTATTTTCGTAAGAGTTTTGTTGTGTGCCTAGCACCCTGTCCTCATAAAGAGTACAGGGTTGTTGTGATTCTAATAAATACACTGTTTATTTTCATAACACTTGTGTGGTGTCCTTTCACTGGGTGTTCAAGGGGTAATGTGATGGTAAAACAGCTGGCTTAACACGCCCTCTAGAGTCTTAGCCTTAGACTGCTCGTATCCATGCTACTAGGATAGCTGGTCTATAAGGTTGACTTACAACCAATCATCAATAAGGGTTGTTTGGACTGATATATAGTGATCACTAGAATAGTGAACACTGCACATCAGGCCAACTTCTCACAGACGTTTATCACTCTTTCGGAAGGCTCAGGCTCTTATGATCGCTCCATCTACAACAGTGAGGACGGTGTCTTCTCTACTGGGGTCGATGGCCTCTTGTATCTTCCTCACACCACACGCGCGGCTGCACATGAGACCATTGCAGGAGTGCTTGGAGGATCAGTGGGATCAGAGGAAAGGATCTTGGGACGACAGGATACGACTGTCTCTGCATGCTCTTCAGTCTCCGAAGTGGTGGTGTTCGGCGGAGAATCTCCTCAGAGGGGTTTCCTTCCACAAGGACATTCCCACGCAGACTATCGTGACGGATGCGTCTCTCCAAGGCTGGGGGGCGCACTCCGGAGACTGACAGATTCAAGGGACGTGGTCCCCGACGGAGTCCACGTACCACATCAATTTCCTGGAACTCCGAGCTGTTCACTTGGCACTGAAGGCCTTTCATCCGTCCTTCCGGACCAACTCTCTGCTTGTTCAAACGGACAAATCGACCACGATGTATTACCTCAACATGCAGGGGGGGTCGAGATCGCGCACTCTGTCGCAGGAGGCGCAGGCGATCTGGCACTGGCTTCTAGCCAGAGGACTGACGATAACGGCTACCCATCTACCAGGTGTGCAGAATGTTCAGGCAGACGCACTGAGCAGACTGATTCAGGAAAACCACGAATGGGTCATAAACGACGAAGTACTAGGAGAAGACTTCGCAAGGTAGGGGACTCCAGACGTAGATCTGTTTGCCACCGCCGAAAACAGCAAATGCCGAGACTTCGCCTCCAGGTACTACCAGCCGGGGACGCTGGGGAATGCGTTATAGATCAACTGGTCGAACAGCTTTCTGTACGCTTTTCCACCCATTCCCCTGATTCCGGCTGTGCTCATCAAGCTGTCCCAGTCCAGGGCGCGGATGAGCCTGATTGCCCCGGAATGGCCCAGGCAGTGGTGGTTCACGGACCTGCTTCACCGGTCTCTCCTTCCTCACATGCGGCTGCCGTGCAGGCCGGACCTTCTCACGAAGTTCGGGGTCGGATGTTGCACCCCAACCTCTCGTCTTTGAGTTTGGCGGCATGGCTCCTGAGATAGTGCAATATGGCCATTTGAATCTACCTGAAGATTGCATGGACATACTGAAGGAGGCTAAGCGACCTTCCACTAGGACTTCTTATGCTTACAAGTGGAAGAGGTTTTGCATCTGGTGCAAGTCCAAGAACTATGACCCAACGACGTGTAAGGAAGATGTCATCCTTCCGTATCTTCTACATCTGGCGCAGTCTGGCCTTAATGTCCATTCCATTAAGGTTCATCTTGCTGCGCTGACTGCCTACAGGAAATGCCCTTCACAGACTTCCTTCTTTCAGATCCCTGTGATCAAAGATTTTTTGGAAGGCTTGAAGAAAGTGTTCCCTCCTGTCCAGCTTCCTTCGCCTTCATGGGAATTGAATGTGGTGCTGTCCAGATTGATGAAGGAGCCTTTTGAACCTATTCATAAGGCTTCGTTGCAGCACCTGTCCTGGAAGGCGGCGTTTCTCGTGGCATTGATGCGGGTCGGGGACAATCGATATTTGCCCGGCGGTATTGCCTCTGTGACCCTCTAGTTATTTAATCAATGAAGAGGCAGGCGCTGGAGACTGGAAAGCAGGAAACAAGGTTTTTATTCTCTCCGGAGGAGAACACAACGAAACGGACAGAAGGTATCGTTCTGAGGTGCTCTAGATACATTTCTGAGGCCTGGCCTCTTATACACTGTTTTATGACTTTATTGTAGATTACACATTCATGTTAAAGCTTTGATGTATGGAAAAGACATTCCCGGAACTCCCCTTTGAGCCCGTTCCCACACACATTTACAGTTGAAGTCCCCACCCTAGTCACAACAGGTGATGAGTATCACGCAGCTGGATATTCCGCCGATTCACGGAATGTGGGGGGGTTTGATCGGATCTCATGGAGTGGGGGCTTTGATCAACCCGGGGATCCTTTGATGGGGGAAGCTTTCTATTGTACGGGGAGGGGCAAGGAATGGTATCGGCAGAGCTGGGTGTCGGCCTGGGAACGGGGAAGACAAAACGGGCACACAGGGAAAAAGGGGGTTTGCATCTAAGGGCCGGAGATCATGAAAGGGAAGCAGGGAGGTGTCGCGCTGGGAACAGGATGAGGGCCTGGGGCAGAGCAGCGCCGAAGAGGGGTTTATGACTCAAGGCAGGTGCAAGCAGGGGGTGGTCAGCGTGCAGGCTTAGTGAAGGCGAAGGGCTATGTCAGGGGCCAGCGGCATGCAAAAGGGTTCGTTCTGATCGGGGCATCTTAAAAATGGCGGGCGCGCACGACAAAAGTGTGGCATCAGGGGAAGAGGCAAGATGGCGCAGATAATGTTCACCAAAACGTACTAATTTTCAACAGTCCTCCCTTTAACATATTCAAGACATCTTGCTGGTTCATTTTCTACTCGGTTCTATTGTGGTGGGCATGAGAAAGAAAACGGTAGGAACCCTAGATGAAAAGAGTTGTAAACAATACATTTTAACATTTCTAGTTTTTAGGAGGTGGACCTATTGGATAAACTTTGATCAATTTGTTCAGCAGGAAAGTCATAGGAATGTAATACAAAAACGATTCTGTAGCGAGAGCAGCAAGTATATTCCATACTGGCAGGTTATTACATATATATCATGTTCGGATTGGAGCATGATCAATACAATGGCGGCTGGGAGAGAAATGAGGTCTAGCAGAAACGGCGATTGGGGATGTCAAATGTTCGAAGTTTAACGAGTTCTCATCATTCTTTGTTGCCTTTCGTTGGCGCTGTTGAGCACCGGCGGTGGAGCTACAAGTCCAGCTCTGTTCTAAGTTCTGCGTTGCAGGGCACGACCCTTTCCTCGCGTTTCTGGTCGGAAAGGTCCTTTTCGCCCTGTGTCCTTTGAGGTGATTGTCAGAAAGTTCAGATGGAAGAAGAGCGTACAAAACAGTCCATAGAGTAGGTCAGAGAAAAAGGGGGATGGAGCAAGGCCAAATTAGGAACAAACTAGGGGAACGAGAGACTTAAAATAGGCGGGCGTGTGACCGAATTCAGAGAGCGGGGACTTGTCGACAGACACTGGACATCGAGCAGGGGCATCAGGTCGACCCTTTCTTCTCATGTTGTCGAAAACAGTGCCTCGTCCTGCAGCTCTTTTCTGTCGTGGTCTCGCCTTGGCTAATGTCGCAGGTGTTCCTTAGTCTGCAGTCAGGCCTCGTGCTCCCACATCCGGTCCTTCTCTCCTCCAACAGCAGTACCCTTAAACAAGTTTGAAAAGACAGTCTTTAGAGAATTTGCAGATGAAGATAATCAAAAAGTCTATTTCTCTCCCGGCTCCAGGCAAAGAATGAAAAATGCCCGTTATATTAGTGTTCACAACTGGCATATGAATGACCGGTGACGGGCCTGTTGGATTTACTATGACTTTCCTTTACAATTATTTATTACAGTCACGACAGTTCATCTGATGGTGACCCACCTTCGTGAGACGAACCTGGCAAAGATATGCCGTTTTCTAGAGTTTTACATTTACAAAGGGTACTGTGAGTCGTCAACATGGTACTACATAGGTATTTTGCTGAGAGACGAACATGGCTAAACATTTCCTTTCTATCGATGCATCCTGCCTTTCAACTACTACGGGGTTCATTTCGATGATTTCTTTACCTTGGACTAGTCTGTTAACCTTGTAAAACATCATTCTGGATCCTACGTAACCTTTTACAGCCCGATTACTTAATTAGGAAGGACAGGGGTTTTATGGGGAACAACCAGGGACATAGGAAACTTGTGGTAAGGGCATAAATCGACCCATCTCTCACAACCGGAAATGAGGGGTAGTTTCATAATTCCAGTTTTTGGGCGGCTGATACAGGGGAGGTAACAGGGGTGATCATTTTTCCGGTTTGGGTATTGCGACAATTCGGGGAGGGGAGGGTCGCGTATTCTGAGGTCCTTGTTTTATACCATAGGAGCCGTTGACAGGTAGTTCCCTTATTTCGGGTCAGATTAGGGAACCTCTGTCGTCTTACCTGTCCTTTCCCTTACGGCCCAACCTCGGTTTATTGACTTCTAGCGGAAAAGGAGAGGTAATGACGCGGCTTCAGGGTGATTGTATTAAAGACAAGTTTTTGTGCAAATACTGACGGTATTTGAAGCCAATTAGGTGGTGTGCTAGGGGTGGCAATCTGCCAATTTCGGGGCTAATCACTCGGAAGAGTGGGAGTGCAAAAATAGAGGGAGAGAGAGAGAGAGAGAGAGAGAGAGAGAGAGAGAGAGAGAGAGAGTGCAACGGCAGGCTAAATAGTAAGAGTGGGAGTGCAAAAATAGAGGGAGAGAGAGAGAGAGAGAGAGAGAGAGAGAGAGAGAGAGAGAGAGAGAGAGAGAGAGAGAGAGAGAGAGAGAGAGAGAGTGCAACGGCAGGCTAAATAGTACACGTGCAACAGAGAGGGTGGCGGTGTATTCAAGAAAGGCTATTTAGTGCATTACACAGTAAAGGGCATTCACGGGTCTGCGTTAGTATCTTGTAATCATGCAGTTTGAGCATTAGACAGGGTAGAGGGGACGTGCCTTGAGAAAAAGGAAAGAAGAAAGGAGGTACCATTTTGTCGCACTTCTCGCATTCTCGGTCCTTCGACCAGTTGGGTCGACGCCTCAGTCACACACACACATTCCCTCATAGTTTCGCATCATACGTGACATGGGTTCATTCGTCCGGTCTGGTTTAAGGGTGATCACTTTTTATCAGGTTGTGCTAATTTTCCGGGTTTGTTCGATACGTGAGTAGTTTGCAGGCGTGCTTAGACACCACCTTGCGGCGCTAGTCCGCTTCGTGTATTAGACATGGCAAGGCTTCAGATCTTCGCCACACCTCGGCTGTAATCTCTGATGTAACCTGCAGAGGGAGGAAAAAAAGGGGGGTGGGGGAGACAGCATTCGCGCATATTCAAATACATGGATTCATAAGTCCTTTACATACCTCTTACTCGTCTTTCCTCCTCGGGGCAGGGTCCCCGGGGATATGGTTTCTGGAGTCGAGGGGGGGTAGTGTGTCCATATAGGTCGTGTGCGGGGAAACGTAAAAAGGAAACCAGAGGTGCTTAGTGCGAGGTATCTAGTCAAAGGATGTATCTCACTATCGGGATCCTTAAACCTCTTTCAACGCTGTGGCGTTCTAAGGTTCTTCGGTTCTTGGGTCAGCTCCGTTCCCTGATACTTTGGAACGTTGTACTTTATCACATTTACATTATTTCATTTCACCCTCCTTTTACATTCCCTCATTTACACCGTTCGTTTTACCCATCCTTGGAAGTCAAGGTCTTCCTCTACGCGAGAGTTCATGAGTCAGTCGCGTACTTTGAAGGCGGAGTGTCGTGTTGTCGATCCGATCCGTCCTCCAGGGCTGGGCAACCATCTTCTTTTAACCTTAAAGAGAGAGCAGAGTAGGGTGCACAGAAAAGAACTTTCCCACCGATCCCACATTTTTTTAAAATAAAGCATGCAATACCCGTCCATAGTTTCAAAAAAACTTTATTTTGCACAATCATTTCAGCATGAGGATTATGAGGGTGCGGTCGTATTTGGCCGGTCGTGGCAATGGCTAAAGTGCGTACAGTGGGGGGTGTCGTTTGCAGTAATAAAAACATCGGAAAGTTTTACTCATTCATTTGTAAGAGACTAAAACGTCTATTAATTGGCTGGGGGTTCGGGGGCATTTATTTTCATAATTTAGAAGCATAATCATAATAGTGGTAATCAGATTTCCTATATGCATACCGTACGTGAGCGTCGTAAATGAGGTTTACATCAGTTATAAAAATATAATACATTGTACATTTGTAATCAACATTTGTAACGGGGATCCTTTCATACTGTTCGTCGAGTGAGTTCTCCTTGTCTTTTCTAGCCAAGTGTACAAAGGATCATATAAAATCTCAGAACATCAAGTTTATATTAGTGCGAAGGAACACCACGAGGTGTTCGTAAGTTCCGATTGATACCAGCGCCATTTTGGGCGGGGCCGGCTCAGTCCGGAAGCAGCATCAGGGGGAAATGTTTCCCATTACTGGCAGTTTGGACCAGAGTCCTTTTCGGCAGTTCTAGAATTCATGCTAACAGAAGGAGTGGCAATGTCATGTTTGTTTCGTTGGCGATCAAGGCAGCCGTCCCTTACCGGAAGCCTGCAAAGGCCGAAGGTTCCGCCGGGGACCTTTGTAGGATCTTCAAGGCTGCGGAGATGCTGTCGGAGATGGGGGCTCGTGCTCCAGGGGGCAAATGTTCGAGTTATATTGCTGGTCAAAGTTACTCTAGTGGCCGGGGCCCGCCTTCCAGCGGACCCAGACGCCATTTTGAGGCCCTACAGGGGCCACTCTCGTCGAGTTTGCAAGAGTGGGAGAGATCCTTCGGAGTGAAAGGAAGAGGTCCCTGTTGTGTGAAAGCGGGACGTTCAGCTGGGGTGCAGCTGTGATGCCCCCACCTGGGGGGGGCGAGGGAGACTCGTCCGCATCGTCTCCTTCTCCCGGTGCACTCCATGCCGCTCCTTTTCATCGCCCCGCGTGAAGGTCTCTCCACATCCGGTGTTCCCCAAGTCCTGGGCTCAGTGCTGTGGGAGTATGGCCACCTGTGGCGCGCATTCGGCGCGGCACGAGTATCAGTGCAGTCATTGCAGGTTCGGTGTTCCGAAAATATGGCCACCATTGCACGTTCGGTGCTGCGCAAGTACTGGGGTGCCACCATGGTGTGTTCGGTGCTGTGGAAGTATTGGCACCATCGCCTGACTGGGGGTGTTCGGCGTCGGGCCGGGGGCTGGGAGACTTCCTATCGGTGGAGGTGGGAGAGGCTCGTCCGCGTCGCCTCTCCCTCCCAGCCCAACTTGGACAAATTGTTGTGGAGGTACGTGCAGGACATCCCGCCGTCCAGAGCTGCTGCGGCTGTTACGGAAGAGAAAAGGAAGAGGTGCCTCGTTCTTCTCTGGACATGTGGCGGGACTACTTAAGTCTATCCAGGCCCGTTGCGGCTGGCTGAGGAGACATGTGGCGGGACTACCTACAACTGCCCCGGCTGCTGGCTCCTGCCTCTCCTCCGGCTCCCCCATACGTTAAGATTTCCTGACCAAGAGTTGGCGGCCGGGCCCGCCTTATATGGGTTGCCGTTGGTTGGGCGTAGCCGTAACCCTGCCCTACTTTGGAAGGTTCCAGAATGGGGGGGGGGGGCGAATGTTCTGTTTGACTTTCATTTTCTACAGTTTACCGTTATCATTCCTTGTTTGTTGTGCTAAATCAAAAGTTCAAGTTCATTAATGGTCTACGGATTTTGTTTTACCATTTCTTTCTTTCCAGGTTGCTTTTATGCTAAGTTTCTGCTAACAGAGGTTGAGTAACACGGAAACACGTGTAGAGGGATGACGCAGATTTGTACATTACATACACACAAACTCAGACGGGGGACAGTACAAGTACGACATACAAAGACCCAAGACGAATATAAAACAGTTATTGGTCATAATTATCTCTTTCCGTCTGTGAATTTGAAACGAGGCTGGGTTCCCGTCTTGACGTTGCCCGACCTAGGAGAACTTGAGCATGCCGCTGAAATTGTCCTGGCGAAATCTGTGCCATCGGGCATAATCAAACGTGGTGGTTCTGTCTGGTCTGTCTATGTAAGTCGGGTTCTTCTTTGTCTCGCGCTTTTTCTCGTACTGCCGGTCTGTCGTTCCTGTCGGCCCTTTGCCTTTACTCACGCTCAGTAGAGTCGGGCATTGGGCTTTCCAGTGTCCGACATACCTACAAAAAGCGCATTGGTCTGGCCCTAAGTCTGGTCGTCTTTTGCATAGTGTCGGGGGATAAGTTGTGGGTAGCGATGTCCTGGGGTTGTCCTGTCGGTATATTTCTCTACTTGGTTTGTCCTCGTCTTTTCTCTGTCGTTGCATAGCCTCTCTGCGCCACATACCGAGACTGTCGAGCATAATTGGCGTTGTCTTATTATTTCGAAGGGCTATTTCTAACGTTTCTATTTTATCAAGGTCAAAGGATCCTGTCAGTGGCCACTGTTTGTCTTGACTCTCTTCGGTATACCTGTGCCACAATTTATTATAGGCTATGGTGACTAATCCATAGTTTATGAACATGTCCTTATTAGGGGTGCCTTCTAGTGGAGCTATATGGTCCACCTCTAATACACGGTCCGGGCTAAACAGGCTATTAATCAGTGGGGAGAAGACAGACATGACGGCTCGTAACGAGGGACTAAAAAGTCAGCACTGCCTATCTTATCACTAGGTGCAAAGACCGGACAGAATATTTCTATTCAACGTTGTTTGCAGGCAGTGAATACCTCATGGATCAAAAAATAACAAAAAGACCAATAAATAACAATGGGGAGAATGAGTAGGTCCGCAAAGATCTGCGTTACCTACCCTTTTCACTATCTGCAAAAAGGGTGGTCTCTTCCCTGTTTGCAGACAGGGAATCTCCAGGAAACAATAGTTTTGCGAACAACAGTTCAGTTTCAAGTAATTATTGAGTGGGGGAGAAAAAAATAAGCACGGCTGCTGCCCTACCTATCCTCCACTGCTTGCAAAGAGAGAGCCCGTTGTTTCTCCGTTTGTAGACAGTGAATCTCCAAATAAATAAAGAGCAATACTAGTATTTTTAAACAATCAAACAATCAAGCACTCATTTCGCAACTTGTCGTGATTACACGACCTTACCCGGACCATGTGGACAGTTTCTTGTCTTCCAAATCCAGCGCCCGATCGTCCTCTTTTTCTCGTATTTCTCACGGCACTCCTGATGGTCCCCAGTCAGGACCGTAGATCACTCGAGAGAGGTCTGTTCGGAACTAGTGAAGTTCGGATGATCGGCTGCCAGACGAGGGTCTATTGGGCAAGAGCTCTCCCGATCGTTGCAGTCGTTCAGTCTGTCGTCGGGACCTCTCCCACTGGATCCACGAGTCGCTGATGGGCCCCACGCTTGGGATGCCAATTGTTAAAACCTGATGCGGGTCGGGGACAATCGATATTTGCCCGGCGGTATTGCCTCTGTGACCCTCTAGTTATTTAATCAATGAAGAGGCAGGCGCTGGAGACTGGAAAGCAGGAAACAAGGTTTTTATTCTCTCCGGAGGAGAACACAACGAAACGGACAGAAGGTATCGTTCTGAGGTGCTCTAGATACATTTCTGAGGCCTGGCCTCTTATACACTGTTTTATGACTTTATTGTAGATTACACATTCATGTTAAAGCTTTGATGTATGGAAAAGACATTCCCGGAACTCCCCTTTGAGCCCGTTCCCACACACATTTACAGTTGAAGTCCCCACCCTAGTCACAACAGGTGATGAGTATCACGCAGCTGGATATTCCGCCGATTCACGGAATGTGGGGGGGTTTGATCGGATCTCATGGAGTGGGGGCTTTGATCAACCCGGGGATCCTTTGATGGGGGAAGCTTTCTATTGTACGGGGAGGGGCAAGGAATGGTATCGGCAGAGCTGGGTGTCGGCCTGGGAACGGGGAAGACAAAACGGGCACACAGGGAAAAAGGGGGTTTGCATCTAAGGGCCGGAGATCATGAAAGGGAAGCAGGGAGGTGTCGCGTTGGGAACAGGATGAGGGCCTGGGGCAGAGCAGCGCCGAAGAGGGGTTTATGACTCAAGGCAGGTGCAAGCAGGGGGTGGTCAGCGTGCAGGCTTAGTGAAGGCGAAGGGCTATGTCAGGGGCCAGCGGCATGCAAAAGGGTTCGTTCTGATCGGGGCATCTTAAAAATGGCGGGCGCGCACGACAAAAGTGTGGCATCAGGGGAAGAGGCAAGATGGCGCAGATAATGTTCACCAAAACGTACTAATTTTCAACAACATCGGCCCGCAGGGTGAATGAAATTCAGGCGTTGTGTTGCCAAGAACCTTATACTGTATTTCATGCTGCTAAGGTTGTTATGCGTACTCACCCTAAATTTCTTCCAAAGGTTATATCTGATTTTCATGTTAACCAGACCATAACTTTACCTACGTTTTTTCAGAATCCTTCCTCTCCAGCGGAAAGGTCCCTGCATTCCCTGGATGTTAGGAGGGTGTTGAAATTTTATCTGGATAAAACCAAGAATATTCGTAGGTCAGACCAATTGTTTATCAATTATGGATCAGTCAGGACGGGTCTTGCTACCTCTAAACAGTCCATCTCTAGGTGGATTGTGTCCTGTACAATTGTGTTACCAAAAGGCTAATAAGACCTTAGGGGGTAAACCTAAGGCTCATTCCACCAGGGGCAAAGCTGCCACGACTGCTTTGCTCCGTAATGTTCCAATTGCAGAAATCTGCAAGGCGGCCACTTGGAAGTCGGTCCATACCTTTGCTAAGCATTACTGCCTGGACACTGATGCCAGGGCAGACGCTCAGGTTGGGCAGGCTTCGCTGCGAAATCGCACAATAGTGGTGTTATTTCTCTTTTCTCCACCGCCGCTTTGGTGTGGGGATGGGCTTGTCATTCTATTCACTAGATTATGACTATACACAGAGATCCCCTACTACAGAAGGAGTAGTTTCTGTCCTGTAACTCCAGTTCTGTAGTAGGGGTATCTCTGTTATAGTCATAAGCGCCCGCCCTCCTCCCCGGTGGAGAGAGATATTCATGTAAGAAATGCTACAGGTCTGGCGAGTTACGCCTTCAAAAAGAACTGAAAGTAAAAGGGACCTGCAGTGCATTTTAGGATACTGGGAGACTTCTGGAAAGTTCTCTTAAAGGCACAGTATCCTGTTCTGAGCCACATATTGGCAACCTTTGGGGCTTGTCTGTCCACTTCTTCCTCTCTATCATTCCTGAGGGCTTTTCTGGTAGAAGCATGTTTTTCTGGCTAGAAAAACCTGGACAGGCTGTGCTGTTTAGAACTTTTTGGTGGAATTTCTAGTTGAAGTACTGGACAGTGTAGCCTGTGGATATAGGCTGCATTATCTGTCTTTAAATTCTCTCTTAAGTGTCTGTGCAGTTCTGCATCTTTTGACAACTTAAGAGATTATTTTTGATTGCTCCGGGGTCCACGCACATGGGCGGGACTATTCACTAGATTATGACTATAACAGAGATACCCCTACTACAGAACTGGAGTTACAGGACAGAAACTACTCCTTCTTTCCTAACCATCGCTCCGGAGCTCGTCCTTACCACGGATGCCTCCCTGGAAGGCTGGGGCGCACATATTCAGGGGCTTTCCATAAAGGGCAAGTGGACCCTGTCTCAACGTTCCTGCCACATCAACAGACTGGAACTGATGGCCATCTTCCTGGCGCTCAAGTCTTTCCACCTTCTGCTCCAGGGAGAATCAGTGCTCATTCAAACCGACAAAACCACCAGTATGCACTATGTAAACAAACAGGGTGGCACCAAGTCACTTCTCAGCTGGCACCGAGCATCTGGGATTGGGCACTCTGTCACCAAATTACCCTGACAGCGGTTTACCTACCAGGCATCTTCAACATCCCAGCGGATTCCCTCAGCAGGTCCGCGTCCTCGACCCACGAGTGGGAGTTGCATCAGCTGACTCTGGACTTCATCTTTCGGCTGTGGGGTCGCCCGAACATGGATCTTTTTGCGAGCCCTGTGAACCGGAAATGCCCGTCTTATGCAGGCTTGCTGCCCCATCAAGGGTCATGTGGGAATGCCCTTTTGATGGACTGGTGCAATCTATTCGCCTACTCTTTTCCACCGATTCCACTGGTTCCTCAAATGTTGTTGAGGAAAATGCGGAGACAGCCGTGCCACCTTCTCCTGATCGCTCCCAGATGGCCTCGACAAGCGTGGTTCTCGGAACTGCTGCTTCTCTCAGGGTGCGAACCCATCCTCCTTCGTCCTCGAGCGGATCTCCTCTCAATGGACAAGGGTCAGATCTGTCATCCGGACCCCTCCTCTCTCAAATTATCTGCCTGGAACCTGAGAACCTTGAATTTGCCCACTTGAATATTTCACCAGCATGTAGAGACGTTCTTGCCAATGCGAGAGCTCCGTCCACAGTAAAGACTTACAAGCTAAAGTGGAAAAGGTTCTGTCACTGGTGTGCATCTGCCAACATCCATCCCGTGCACTCCTCTCCTGCTCAGCTTCTGCCGTTCTTTCTGCAGTTGGCTCAGTCAGGACTTTCAAGAAAATATGAGAAACTATTTACTACGGAGTCCACATCCCAATGGTGTGCCTTCGGAATCAGTGCAAGTGGTTCTTGCACTCCCCCACTGTTTTCAGTCAGGACTTTCCCACTCCACTTTGAAGGTCTTCCTAGCGGCACATCTTGTTTTCGGCAGGATGGGTCTTCCTCTCTCTACTCTTCCAGAGTCATTCATCAGTTTTTCAAGGGGCTGTTCAGGATGTTCCCACCCATTCGGCATCCTCCTCCTACCTGGCATCTCAATGTTGTTTTGGTGCAATTGATGAAGGCGCCTTTTGAGCCTATCCACAAAGCGGATTTAACATTTTTGACCTGGAAGGTGGCCCTTCTTCTTGCCTTGACCTCCTCATGTCGCGTGAGTGATATCCACGCCTTTACCATTCAGCCTCCTTTCCTTCAATTCAAATCGGACTGTTTTGTACTTCGCACCAACCCGGCATTCATGCCTAAGGTGTCTGATTTTCACCTCAATGAGCCAGTGTTTTTAAAGACTTTCTTCACGAATTCCCAATCTCCGGCGGAGCAACGTTTGCATTCTTTGGACGTTAAAAGATGCCTTAAATTCTAAATCGACAGGACAGCTCCCTTTCATAGGTCTGATCAGCTGTTCATTGCTTACGGACGCATGCGCATGGGGCGTTCTGTTACCAAGCCAATTATTGCACGTTGGATTTCCTCAGCAATCTCATTCTGTCATCAGAAGGCCGGCAAGCCTCTTCAATCTACAGTGAGTTCTCATTCCACCAGGGCGATGTCATCCTTTACTGCCCTGTTTGCTGGTGTGCCGATTCACCAAATATGTCGAGCAGCCACGTGGTCCAGCAGGCACACTTTCACAAAGCACTACTGCCTTGAGACGATCAACGAAGCTGATACAGCAGTGGGCCAAGCGGTGCTTCGTAATCTTTTTAAATAAGGTGAGCCTCTTCCTTCCCTCCAACCGTATAGGTACTATTAACTGTCCGGCAGCATCATGTTATATCATTGCATTGTATACTAATTGTAGGAAGGTGGATACCTGACTATGGTTACCCCAGATTTTTTGCCTTGTGTTTAGCTGGTTTTTGACTTAGTTGGCCTGGGATCCTGCTAATCAGGGCCCCAGGCTATCTGCTCTCTCTATAAAATGGACTCCATGTACCTTAGGTACATAACTAATTGGATATTGGGTCACCTTATGAGCCCCTGTATAGTGTACTATAGGTACCCAGGGCATAGGTGCATCCAAGGCCTACCAGGGGCTGCAGCATATCTTTTGCCACCCCTGGCTGGCCATCCAAACTGACACAATTGGCTGATCACTCAGCTGTGGCCAGGTCGTGTAATCACCCCTTGCTTAGATATAGTATACCTATTTCTAACCTTATATCTGGACACATATACACCTATAAGTCACTCCTATGGCAGGCCTTAACAATCCTGAAGGCAGAGTGCTTGCTTTTATGTGAGATGGTGCTCTAGCATGAGCTGAGCCTGTCTGCAGCTTTCGGAACCATGTCCTTATAGCTGTTCTAGGATATTGCCATACCATATACTCTTAAGCGCATTATGAACCTCGCGGTCAGATGCTCACTTTGGTTTGGCTTTATCAAAACATGTCGTGTAAGGTGTCATACGCTTTGGAATACTACCCCCTCGCCAGTTCTGGCGACGGGGGTAGCATTCCCCCCTTCTAGAGGGAGAAGACATGAAACTTCCATTAATCCCGGTTAAAGTTAACCAGAGCCTCAGCATCATAAAATGGATGCTGCTGCCACAGACACAAGTCTGACCTCCTGCTGCTGGGAGTCCTTCCAGCGAGGGAGGCTTGGACAATAGGTTTCCTGTCGCAGGGAGGTGCTAGCACCACCCCAGACAGGCTATAGTGTATTGGGGCAGGGAGGGCTGAATGAAAGGAGACACTGCCTGTGGCACACAAGGTTTCCCATGCATAGTCCAGTTCAAACCGGTGCTGGGGCACTCCAGCCCCAGCTCTGGCGCGAAACTGGACAAAGGGAAAGGGGTGTAACCACCCCCTTCCTGGGTCCCACCCATAGGAAGGACCTAACAGGTAATCCAGTCCCTAGATTTGGTATATAGGTAGGAGCTGTGTCCTTAGACTTTAGATATATCCTGACTGAAACTCTGATACGAAACTCTGGACCTTCGACATCCTACTCGACGTAGAAGACTGAAGAATCTCCCTTGTGGTCAAGGAGTGACCACCCTGTGCAAGCAGGCACCATCAAGCGCTCAACGGTTTGCTTTGTCGTTGCTCCCGCCGGAGCTCGAACACAGAGCCTGACAAGACCCGGACTTCCAGACATCCAACAGCCCGATCCACAGCCACAGCAAAGCTGAGACCCGTGGAGGCGACGAGAGACGTGGGACCGGCCATCTTGGAAAGCCAGCGAATTGCTTTCTGTGCAACTTCTGAGGCACCCACTAAGTTGTGCATTGGGGATCTAGAAGCCCCAACCCCGAGCACCAACTGCACCGAAGATCACCTCTCCACACTCACCGAGTGCTGCGTGGGGCCCTTTTGCATTTTCCTGCTCAAAGTCTGTCCGGTCACTTGCCCGTTGGCTAGTGGCCTCTGTGACGACGAAACCCGAAATCTACACTGCTGGTCTGGTTGCTCCAGACTGGCCCTTGCTTCCCTGCGAAGGAGAAGCCCCTCAGTCCTTGCTGGCCTGAGTAAGAAGCCATCTTCGATTCCTGCGTGGGTTGCTTTTGCCAAGGCCTGTTGACTCCGAATCCAGCACCGACACCGCCAAAAGCGAGAACCTTCGTGGGACAGTACGTATCCAGCTCCTGGTCGTCGTCGACACCTCCTGGTCGCCTTGACTGCAGAGACAAGCTTCACGACATCACCTGATTGCTTCCCGACATCGCCTGGTTCCTTCCTGGTCACTGGCTAGTGACCCAGACTCTGTCCCCTCTGCTTTCAGTTACTCTTCATCCTCGATCCACCCTTGGATCCAACCGGACTCTTCTCTCCTGGTCGCCTGCAGCATCTTTTCTCCAAGGCTCCATAGAACTCCACGACAAAACCCGACACACTTTGGGACCTATGTACCCGCTTCCTGTGGGTGAGGTAACGCGAGTACTGCGGTGCTCCTGTGAAGATTAACTCTCCTAGTGTCCTAGTTTCAAGTGGTTAGTTCCTAGTCCAGTCGGAAGACTCCTAACTCTTTAACTTTCTAACGTTACGCACCCATTGACTTCTATGTGTGCACGCGTGCGCAATTAGACACTGCACACGCATCCCGTGGGCCTCCTGCTCCCTAACAACTGTTAGTCCAGTGTAGCCCCAGCGATTCCCAAGGCCCTAGGCCTTTCCATTGTTCGTGACGTGGTTCTTATACCACTATTTTAGTATATGGTTTAGCTGGCCATCAGGGCCTATCCATATTTGTGCAACTTATTGTATGTTATATTAAGTTACTTGTTATGCGCTTTTGCCTCTGCCCTCATAAAGAGTTCAGAGGATTGATTTAGAAATAAACACATATATATTTTGAATATATAACCTTTGTGGTGTCCTTTCATTTGGTATTAAAGGGATTGCATATGGTAAAACAGCTGGCTTCACATGCCCTCTTGAGTTAAGTCTAAGACTGCTTTTGTCCATGCTACCACTAGGATAGCTGGTCTATAAGGTTGACTTTACCACCATCACCATAAGGGTTGTTTGGACTGGTGCAAGGTGCTCACTAGAATAGTGAACATCATATACCAGGCCAACTTCTCACATTGGTGTGCAGCGGTTGGGATTTGAGCTTTGCTGTTGTTTTACCAATTGTAATCTTTGAGATATCATTTGAAAGATCACATTAGGTACCATAGGTGCATATAACAAAACTTAGAATACATAAGTTCTACTGAACTTAGTTGTTGTAGACCAAAGGGCCTAGTACACCCTGACTACAACTCCTAGAGAGGTTCTAGTAGGAAACACATAGTGTAGGTAGGTGCACACACCACACCTCACTAGAATCATGTCTAACACAGGTGAGCCAAGTATGACTCTTCCTGTGGGTGGTGACCATCCCAGGGCACCCTCTAGATATGAAATGCTCAATTTCCAAGAGATGACACACTTGTGGACCTGAAGGAGATTGAAACAGGGTTCCAACCCTACCATCTCCCACCTGATAGAGCTCTTAGAGAGGGCTGATGCTGAGTAGGCCTCTAAACATGGTCCCTCCGTTCATGCAGAAGAGGTCCTACCCTCTACAGATGATGCATCAGATCCCACTATCATAGGTGAAGAAGGAGATGAACCAGAGGAAGAATCTGAAGAAGAGGTTTTCCAAGACAGCCAGGTCCAAGTTGGGAGACTTAGCCAGGCTAACCTAAGCCTACATGGGGCTGAGAATGGGCTAGCCCCATACAGACCTATTAGTAGACTTAATCAGGGGTATGAGAGGAGAAGGTCTCACTCAGGTGAGACCCTCCACTCTAATGCCTCTAGGGGATCCAATACCCTTGCTCAGAGAAGGATGTCCTCTCCTGAAAGGAGAGAGCATCAGGCTAAGATGAGGGAAGCTAATCTGAGGATTGAGAGGCAAGAACTAGAAGTTGCCCTTGCCAAAGAGATGCTTGCCCTAACTAGAGAGCAGAAGTTGAGTGGGTCACAACCCTCTGGTGGCAGCAATATCCCTAAGGATAAAGACAGGTCCCATGAGAATACTAGGCACCCGAGTAAGATAGTGCCCCCCTACAAAGTTGGGGATGACATCCACAAATGGATAACTGCTTTGGAAAGGGCCTGCAAAGTCCAGCAGGTCCCCCAGAGTCAGTGGGCAGCTATCTTGTGGCTCTCCTTTGAAGACAAAGGCAGAGATAAGCTCCTCACAGTTAGTGATGCGGATGCTAATAACTACTCTGTCCTGAAGAGTGCTCTAATTGATGGGTTTGGCCTTTCCACTGAACAGTACAGGTTGATGTTCAGAGATACCCAGAAGACACAGACTCAGGACTGTACTGATTTTGTTGATTGTGCCACTAAGGCTCTGGAAGGTTGGTTACTGGGAAGTAAAGTTAAGGATTGTATAATTTGATCATGAGAGAGCAAATCCTTAATAATTGTCAGAACTAGCTTCTACATCAACACCTGGTGGACTCTGATCTGACCTCTCCACAAGAATTGGGTAAGAGGGCCGACAAATGGGTCAGAACCAGGATTAGGCCTAAAAATCAGGGTTGTGACCAGAAGAAAGATTCTACCAAGCCTCAAGAGAATAGTGGGCATAAATCAAAAGACAAGTCCTCCACAGGGCCCCAAAACTCCACTGGTGGGGGTGGGTCCCAAAACACTTCCTCTAACCAAAAGAAACCTTATTGCCATGTCTGTAAACAGCCTGGCCACTGGAAAACTGACAGCAGTTGCCCAACGGCCAACAATAAGGAAAACATTCCCCCAAGTAATACTCCCAGACCTCCTGTTACTGTTAGTAGTGATCCCCCAGGTGGTGGGAGTGCCCCAAAAAATTTGGCTGGGTTTACTTTGGGAACTCATGTGAACTCTGGCCTAACCAGGTCCCCTAACATAGCTACTCTTGTCTGTGAAGATGGCATGGGGTTTGCCAACTTCACTGCTTGTCCCAACACTTTGGGCAAGTAGAGTCAGGAGCCCCTCATCAATGATCAGAAAGTTGAGGCCTATAGAGACACAGGGGCTAGCATCACTATGGTGACTGAGAGTCTAGTCCCCTCAAGGCAACTTTTACCTGGAGCCACATACCAGGTCACCAACATTGATGGAGTGCAAAAAGATCATCCCATGGCAGTAGTTAATCTCAGCTGGGGAGGTGTCACTGGCCCCAAGAGAGTGGCAGTGTCTACAACCTTGCCACAAAGTAATGTACAAAGTTCCCCAGGTGGGGTGATGAGAAGGTAGAGTATGTCAAATTGAAGCGTGTACAGAGAAAGATAGAAGAAAGCCAAAGAGGGGAATACCCTAGTTGGGACTAAAACCCTCACACACCTAGCAAGCTAGATGTCATGCTTCATCATATGGGTTTGCTCCTCGCCGGACTGGCGCTGCAATGTCCGGCGGGCACCCATAAAGGGGCTCTTTAACGGAGATCTTTAATCCCTGCCATATGGTGCATGCGGGTGTGCGGGGAAGAAAAAGGTGTAGTCGTGAGAAATGTGGTGAAACTTAAAAAAGGTGGGTCAGTCCACAAAGAACTTTATTGGCGTGGCTGGCGCCCTTGGTTAAAATGGTGGGAGGGGAGATAACTGCCAAAGGTAGTGTTGTGCAAGATACCTACAACCCTCTGGTATGGTCAACATGTTTCATGCCCAGAGGGCAATTTATCAGGACCTAAGTGGGACGTACTACACAGTGAAGTGCCGCTATCACCTACCCCCACCGTCTGGTCAGGACAGAGCAGCTGCTCTGTCCTGACCAGACGGTGGGGGTAGGTGATAGCGGCACTGACCGCACGCCATCCGGGTTCCTGACCTATACGTGCAGGTCCCACTGGAGCAGACTGCGGGGCATCTTATGATCTCCCTTAGGGTCACCCGTACTCAGCAGGACTTCTTTGCCTGCCCCTTTATGACCTCATGGCATAAGGTTGTATGATCACTTATTTATTTCTTCACTGTGTAGTACGTCCCACTTAGGTCCTGATGAATTGCCCTCTGGGCATGAAACATGTTGACCATACCAGGGGGTTGTAGGTATCTTGCACAACACTACCTGTAGCAGTTATCTCCCCTCCCACCATTTTAACCAAGGGCGCCAGCCACGCCAATAAAGTTCTTTGTGGACTGACCCACCTTTTTTAAGTTTCACCACATTTCTCACGACTACACCTTTTTCTTCCCCGCACACCCGCATGCACCATATGGCAGGGATTAAAGATCTCCGTTAAAGAGCCCCTTTATGGGTGCCCGCCGGACATTGCAGCGCCAGTCCGGCGAGGAGCAAACCCATATGATGAAGCATGACATCTAGCTTGCTAGGTGTGTGAGGGTTTTAGTCCCAACTAGGGTATTCCCCTCTTTGGCTTTCTTCTATCTTTCTCTGTACACGCTTCAATTTGACATACTCTACCTTCTCATCACCCCACCTGGGGAACTTTGTACATTACTTTGTGGCTAGTCTCTCGGACACGTACACTGGACCCCATTAAATATTGTCCTTCTTGGTTCCCTTTGTTGTTATATAGTGTCTACAACCTTGCCTGTAAATTGTCTACTGGGAAATAATCTAGAGATCTCAGCCTGGGCTGATGTGGAACAAGAAACCCATTCTAAAATGGTAAATCTCCATGGAAAGGTTAGTGGGGCTGTGATGGCCACAGCCCCAGCTCAGGATATCCTCCCTGAAAAGGTTGGTAGGGCTGTGCTAGTCTCAGCCCAATCTCAAGCAGACTCCTTCCCTAGACAGATTGACAGGGCTGTGATGGTAACAGCCCAAACCCAAACTGAGTCCCTACCTGAAAAGGTTGGTGGGGCTGTGATGGCCACAGCCCAAACTCAGACAGATATTAGTGTTGTGAAGCCTAAAACTATGGATCACTCCACTCAGACAGAGAGCATTGGGGAGGAAGACACGTCTCCCTCCCACCAGACATTAGGTGAGATTCTGCCTCCTCAGGGAACTGACCCTACCCCTTGTGAAGAAACTGCCCCAGAGGTAGCCAGGCCTGGCCTGACAGAGCCTCTGATGTCAGTGGACCCTTCCAAGGTGGGACCCAGTCTGGAGCAGGTAACCTGCCCCTCTACCCTGCCTCAGTCAGCCCAGGGCTGTAGAGGTCAGGGAGGTCAGTGGGCCCCAAAGGGCCTCCTGTCCACCAGAACACCCCATTAGCAGATTAGGGGCACCAAAGCTAGCAGCCCTAGCAAGGTGAAAATTTCAGAAACTCCTGAGGGATCTCGCTTACACCTAGTTAGGAACCTCCCCCAGATGGACACTGTTGGGCACAGCCAAACCTGGGACCCAAAGGCCCCAAACCTGACCTGTCCCTCCAGTAAGCCAACAAAAGGGACCCAGCCTCCAGTTGTAGGCAGCCAGAGGTTGACCCTGAGAGCACAGTGCAACTCAGTCATGGAAAGAAAGGCACTCATGGTGTATAGTGATTGGAGGAAGCTGAGCCCTACATTAGTGGAGCCTCACTTCAGTTCTCCATCTCAACACCAGCGATTTACTTTGCCAAAACACACCACAGGTAGAGATTCCCTATGGTGGAGACCCTCTGATACCCCTAGGGTGAGGGATTGCTTAGTGGACCATGAGACAGGGTGTAACCATGCTAGTGCAGGTACTTCCTTATATGGCCACTTAGGCAATATAGGCTTACCTGGTCAAGGATAGCCTTATCTCCTTTCGTTTGGGGTGGGGGTGTGTGTAGGAAGGTGGATACCTGACTATGGTTACCCCAGATGTTTTGCCTTGTGTTTAGCTGGTTTTTGACTTAGTTGGCCTGGGATCCTGCTAATCAGGGCCCCGGGCTATCTGCCCTCTCTATAAAATGGACTCCATGTACCTTAGGTACATAACTAATTGGATATTGGGTCACCTTATGAGCCCCTGTATTGTGTACTATAGGTACCCAGGGCATAGGTGCATCCAAGGCCTACCAGGGGCTGCAGCATATCTTTTGCCACCCCTGGCTGGCCATCCAAACTGACACAACTGGCTGGTCACTCAGCTGGGGCAAGGTCGTGCAATCACCCCTTGCTTAGATATAGTATACCTATGTTTAACCTTATATCTGGACACATATACACCTATAAGTCACTCCTATGGCAGGCCTTAACAATCCTGAAGGCAGAGTGCTTGGTTTTATGTGAGATGGTGCTCTAGCATGAGCTGAGCCTGTCTGCAGCTTTCGGAACCATGTCCTTATAGCTGTTCTAGGATATTGCCATACCATATACTCTTAAGTGCATTATGAACCTCGCGGTCAGATGCTCACTTTGGTTTGGCTTTATCAAAACATGTCGTGTAAGGTGTCATACGCTTTGGAATACTACCCCCTCGCCAGTTCTGGCGACGGGGGTAGCATTCCACCCTTCTAGAGGGAGAAGACATGTTACTTCCATTAATCTCGGTTAAAGTTAACCAGAGCCTCAGCATCACAAAATGGATGCTGCTGCAACAGACACAAGTCTGACCTCCTGCTGCTGGGAGTCCTTACAGCGACGGAGGCTTGGACAATAGGTTTCCTGTCGCAGGGAGGTGCTAGCACCACCCCAGACAGGCTATAGTGTAGTGGGGCAGGGAGGGCTGAATGAAAGGAGACACTGCCTGGGGCACACAAGGTGTCCCATGCATAGTCCAGTTCAAACCGGTGCTGGGGTACTCCAGCCCCAGCTCTGGCGCGAAACTGGACAGAGGGAAAGGGGTGTAACCACCCCCTTCCTGGGTCCCACCCATAGGAGGGACCTAGCAGGTAATCCAGGCCCTAGATTTGGTATATAGGTAGGAGCTGTGTCCTTAGACTTTAGATATATCCTGACTGAAACTCTGATACGAAACTCTGGACCTTCGACATCCTACTCGACGTAGAAGACTGAAGAATCTGCCTTGTGGTCAAGGAATGACCACCCTGTGCAAGCAGGCACCATCAAGCGCTCAACGGTTTGCTTTGTCGTTGTTCCCGCTGGAGCTCGAACACAGAGCCTGACAAGACCCGGACTTCCAGACATCCAACATCCCGATCCACAGTCACGGCAAAGCAGAGACCCGTGGAGGCGACGAGAGCCATGGGACCGGCCATCTTGGAAAGCCAGCGAATTGCTTTCCGTGCAACTTCTGAGGCACCCTCGAAGTTGTGCATTGGGAATTGAGAAGCCCCGAGCACCAACTGCACCGAAGATCACCTCTCCACACCCACCGAGTGCTGCGTGGGGTCCTTTTGCATTTTCCTGCTCGACGCGTCTGTCCGGTCACTTGCCCGTTGGCTAGTGGCCTCTGTGACGTCGAAACCCGAAATCTACACTGCTGGTCTGGTTGCTCCAGACTGGCCCTTGCTTCCCTGCGAAGGAGAAGCCCCCCAGTCCTTGCTGGCCTGAGTAAGAAACCATCTTCTATTCCTGCGTGGGTTGCATTTGCCAAGGCCTGTTGACTCCGAATCGAGCACCGACACCGCCAACAGCGAGAACCTTCGTGGGACAGTCCGTATCCAGCTCCTGGTCGTTGTCAACACCTCCTGGTCCACGTGGCTGCAGAGACAAGCTTCACGACATCACCGGATTGCTTCCCGACATCACCTGATTGCTTCCCGACATTGCCTGGTTCCTTCCTGGTCACTGGTTAGTGACCCAGACTCTGTCCCCTCTGCTTTCAGGTACTCTTCATCCTCGATCCACCCTTGGATCCAACCGGACTCTTCTCTCCTGGTCGCCTGCAGCATCTTTTCTCCAAGGCTCCATAGAACTCCACGACGAAACCCGACACACTTTGGGACCTATGCACCCGCTTCCTGTGGGTGAGGTAACGCTAGTACTGCGGTGCTCCTGTGAAGATTAACTCTCCTAGTGTCCTAGTTTCAAGTGGTTAGTTCCTAGTCCAGTCGGAAGACTCCTAACTCTTTAACTTTCTAACTTTACGCACCCATTGACTTCTATGGGTGCACGCATGCGCAATTAGACACTGCACACGCATCCCTTGGGCCTACTGCTCCCTAACAACTGTTAGAACAGTGTAGCCCCAGCGATTCCCAAGGCCCTAGGCCTTTCCATTGTTCGTGACGTGGTTCTTATACCACTATTTTAGTATATGGTTTAGTGGGCCACCAGGGCCTATCCATATTTGTGCAACTTATTGTATGTTATATTAAGTTACTTGTTATGCGCTTGTGCCTCTGCCCTCATAAAGAGTTCAGAGGATTGATTTAGAAATAAACACACATATATTTTGAATATATAACCTGTGTGGTACCCTTTCATTTGGTATTAAAGGGATTGCATATGGTAAAACAGCTGGCTTCACGTGCCCTCTTGAGTTAAGCCTAAGACTGCTTTTGTCCATGCTACCACTAGGATAGCTGGTCTATAAGATTGACTTTACAACCATCACCATAAGGGTTGTTTGGACTGGTGCAAGGTGCTCACTAGAATAGTGAACATCATATACCAGGCCAACTTCTCACACTAATGCATTGCCATTTTTGTCTTGTGGCCAGCTATTACTGTTTACTATTCTATACAAGCATGTGAATCTATGAAAGACACCCCAATACTGGAGAAGAACTATTGTTACTTACCTGTAAACGGTGGTTCTCCAGTATTGGTGTCTTTCATAGATTCACATGCGACCCACCCACCTCTCCTCAGAGGCTCGCTTCTCCTCCTAGACTCTTTTGTCACTCTTGTGCTATGAAAATCTGAGGGCCTGAGCCTCTGAGTGGAAGGTTCTAGAGGGGTGCTTGCGCCTGATTGGCTGTAGTTTGGACTAGCATAATGACATGGATATGCTATGAAAGTGCTTTTTTCTTCTAATGTATTCCTATGTGTTAATGCGAACCTTTGTACTTATAAGTATTTTTGGTTTTAGAATGTATGTAATTATGTTTTTATATACATATATTTTTGGTTTTATTGCTATTTTATTTACCGTGGTACTCCCACTTCGACGACGGGGAATATTCAAGCATGTGAATCTATGAAAGACACCAATACTGGAGAAACACCGTTTACAGGTAAGTAACAATAGTTCTTACTTGGCACAGATGGACCATGTTCATATTTGGGGATTTTCTATACTTATGGTAACTTACTTAGACAATAGATATTTTTGCAGAAGATTCTGTGGCGCTCCACAGAAGTACACTTGAAAGTTGTTGTGAACTTATTTTCTGTGTTGTACTTTGAGGTGGAGAGATCACCCACTCCCCAGTTGGACGACCAAAATCACCAAGTTCATTAAAAAAAAATGGTTTACCCAGCACTTGCTATTGTCACCATCTATTACATAAATAGCAGATATCAACAATTGTTGTCTTTCTTTGTATTTGTTAGGTTAATTCTCATAGGTTCTTGTATAGTTCTTTTTTTAGCTTCCTTTTAGCCAACACATGTTTCGTCGCCCAGGGCTGTTGGCCGTAACTTCTAAGGACTGTTTCGTTAGTATGGTTAATGTTATCTTTTAACTGGTTGTAATTCCGTCCCGATTTCCCCAACTAGTTCCTTGTCTTCGTTAGTTTTTCTCTCTCAATCCTGTCAGCATTATCCCATATTTGTTGTCATCAGTTTTACCGCCTTCTGAGTGTTTGCTCGTGCAGCCTACCGTCGTCCCAGTGAGTACGCTTCTTTTTAGTTACTTGAAAAAAAGAAAATTCTCCTCTTTTGCAAGTTGTGGTTTTCAGTGCTCCCTCGTGCACATCACTATGACAGGTTCTTCAAAAGAGAAAGGAGATGGTTCTTCATCCCTATTGCTCAGTTTGAGTGCATGGAATATAGAGAATTGATCTTTACCCTCTTCTGACTCTCTTACGGCAAACCTGATTCTCTGGTGCCAGCTGGTAAGTGCTCAGCAAGTCACAGTACATACTCATGTGTCTAATATTTGCTACTTTGACTCACAGCAAAAGTAACAGCCCTCTCTTGTTCAGTTGATGACTGTGTATACAATCTGGACACCTATCCGAGACCGATATCAAAATTGATGCATGTAAAAGGTCAGTAGACACCTTCCTGCTATTGGGGCAACATGGGATAACATTTAATAAACCTGTATTTCAGGAATTGTCGTTTTGGTTTAGTTGGACAAGTTGATAAACAAAAAATAATAATAATAAATTATGATAATTGGTGGTGAGTAGTGTGCTGTGAAGAAATGTTGTACTTATGACTTGGAGCGATGTAGTGACTCAATGTACATAAAGTTACGTTTTGGCAGTTGTTTCACGGGAAATTGCTACAGGTAACTCTATAAAATCTTGAAGGGGTCCATTAAATTACATCCTTTTGTCACAGTCTATTCAGGTGACCTGTAACCAGATGGTAGCTGAACCTGTTGCGGTCCATCTAAGCACAAGCTATTCTAACCAAGCTGAAGCTACTTTCCTCAGTCAGCTGTCCGTCACCATCACCTGTGTAACCTTCTTACAATTTACCTTTAAGCTCTTTATGTTCTGAACAAAACCCCAATTTTTAGGTCTGGCTATAGCCAAGATCCTTCGCTTAACATAAATAATTGACAGTGGTAACAAGAGAGAGTCCGCACATACGCGTAGGTTTGAGTTATCTTATGGCGATTTCATGTCTGGTTTACGTTTTTCCCCAATATCTGACTGTGTCCTACCAACCCATTTAAACTTGGTCAGAAAATTACATTGATAGTTTTTAACACAGATCTTGATGAGTATGCATGTGTGTGGTCAAGGTGGAGATAGGCAGTGTACATCGGATGGCAGCTCACAGCATTGGTCAACTGCTTTGAGAAGCAGTTTCTTGTTCCGTCCCACACTAAGCAACATTGTCCCTTTTAGCTTGGAATAGGTTTTTGATGACACGTTTTAAAAGAATCCTTACTTGGATACCATCAAAAGTTTTCTTTAGTTTATATATAATTTGTACCTATTATATTTAAGATTTTGAACCACAACCGTTTTTTTCAAATAAGAAATTTGAGTAACAAACTGTAGTTGTTAGTTGGGATCTTCTATTGTGGGAATTTCCATTATATGACTGCTGAGTCAAAGGGCTTAGGATGTTTAAAATGTTTGAGATGTTGGGGCACAAAGTTATAGCAGAGTTGGATCTTGAATTTAATAAGGTTGTTTGGCGGGAAGGAGCAAACTTAAAGGGAAGTTAGAATTTAAATTGAAAATTCAGAGCAGCAACAGAAAACCACATGGCAATAGAGGTGACTGGCAAAATTGCTCAGGTACCTAAACCACATAAATGGCACACTAACCTGATTCAGGCTAAAAGCAGTTCCATTTTTAATGTTTTGCTCTGTGTACTGTAGAACACAAACCACTTTGATGCCATAATTAGTAAGGGTTTGTGTGGGGCGCATGCTCCACAGCAACAGCATTCTGCTGTCAGTGCATCATGGCGAGCCTGGTAACACCCCAAATTTTGTTAGGCAACATATTCTATTAAATTCATCATCTTTTTATGGGGTGCAAGAGCAGTTTTTTTTTAGGTCATTAAGGTGTGGACTTAGCTCCCCATGAAGCAGTAGATGTAGATCTCTGGGCTGATGCTCAACCATTTTAAATTTCGGCTTTGCAGATTTTGTGAATTCAAGTGCATCTTGTTTTTTTATTTCAATCTAGACAGGGTATGGTTCTGCAATAGATCTCTAGACTGAGTGAGTTTGAAGAGCATCAGGTGATAAAGGCACCTTTAATTGCATGAGCTAGAATTCCAATGCACGTTTGTGAGTATACTTTGGTATTCTTTGCATAGAATATGAGGCTAGTACAGTATTGGTTATCTGATAAAAATAACAGCACTGCATGTGCTTTAACTGAAGTGGGTCCTTCCCAATAATTCTGAAAACCATGTGTTTGAGGCATATGACCGGTAGATCATATGCTGTGCATAGATCGCCATCTAGAGTTGGGTCTGGATGTTTGCACATTTTTTTCTTCGAAGAAGTTTTTCCAGTCACGAGGTAGGTGACTCCTCGTTTCGGTGATAGTGCGCATGGGCATCGACTCCATTGTTAGATTGTTTTTTTTCTACCTTCGGGTTCGGACGTCTTATCGTTGCGCTCCGGTTCAACACCGTTCCTTCGGTGCGCAAGATACTCACCCTCGAAGGTATTGTTTTCAATCGGGACTCCCTTTCTACCACGCATAGTAATTACTGAAAATAATCTTTCAAACGGAAAGTTTGTGGCAGGCCTTTGGGCCGACCTGCAGTCGATGGAACGAACTCCCTTCAAATCTTGCCCTCGGTGTCACGCGAAATACCAGCGCACCGACTCACAAAAAGTGTGTAATCTGTGTTTGTCCCCCGAACACAGAGAACAAGACTGCGACGCGTGCCAGACTTTCCGCTCCAAGAAAACACTCTGGCTAGACATCGTGACATTCAGAGCCAGCACACAAGCTCCATTCCGGACATCTTCGGTCAACAATCCGACGAAGAGGACGGCGAGGCCATGGGAACCAAGGAGGACCAGGAGCCGGTCATCATCTCCGAAATCAACTCCGACCAAGAGGAGGACATCCCACATGGCCAACATACCATGAGTACAGCCCCTCCCTCGTCCCAAGAGACAATTCCAATTAAAAGGAAGGCTCTGGTCCAACCCGTGCTCTCGGTACCCCGGTCGGCACCGAGATCACGCTTCTGACGCCCCGCCCTCTGGCTTGGCACCGAAGCCTACCAAAAAGCCTACCGGCTCCGAAAGGACTCCCTTCAAACTTAGTTCGGAGCCCAGACCTTCGCGGTCAAAACACTAGTCCAGCGCCGACCCCCACCATTTGGCCCCGAAAAAATCATTTTAACCGAAGACCTCAGCGGTTTCGACCCCAGCACCAAAAATTTGGCGCCGTAGCAGACAGAAATGCAGAAAATTACTACAAAGCCCTGTTTCGATGCCCCAATTGAAACACATGATCTGAAACAAAAGATTTTGTATATCCATCCACAGACTGGCCACATCACCACTAAAGCGACTCTCAAAAGAAGGGCTGATGCAGAAGAAGATCACATCCCTTTAAAGAAGAGATCTGTTGGAACTAACCCTTCCCCTCCTCCTCTTCGTCCATCTATTCTTCCTTCATCACCACCTTCCCCTCAGCTTCAACTAATTTCACCTGAACATTCACCACAACATACACCTGACAACCAGGATGATGGGGATGATAATCAGGATAGGGATGATGATCAGCCATTACAAGACCCATGGGATGATTATAACACCAATTCACCCACGGGCAATGATCCCGACCTCTACCCTACCAAACCCTCTCCATCAGATGATAGTGTAGGCTGTATTGAGTTACTGGGTAGAGCAGCTACATAAGGAATTGTTAGAAGAGGATTTCCTCATTGAAACCCTCAGTACCACACAGAAGTCATCACGTACACTACCCATGCTTAAAGGAATGGTCAGGTATGTAGATGACATTTTTAATGACCCAGTTAGAGTTCGTATTATTACCCCTAGAGTGGACAAAAAGTACAAGCCAGCACCATCGGACCCAGTATATATAAGGGGACAATTGCCACTAGACTCCCTGGTTGTCTCCAATGCAAAAAAAGAGCCAACTCCCAGACAACAGGAGAGGCTCCACAGTCTGATAAAGAATCGAAACTTAATGACTTTCTGGGAAAAGGGTAGCTTCCCAAGCAGCCAATTTACGGCGCGTCTCTAACACTCAGGCACTGTTAGTGCGATACGACCGTGCACACTGGGATGAAATGGAACAACTAATACAACATTTACCCCTGGAACACAAATCAAAAGCACAAGATCTGGTTCTTAAAGGGCAACTTATTGCTAACAATCAAATAAGATGCTCTTTAGATGTTGCAGACACCGCTGCTAGAGCTGTAAACACTAGTGTCCTCCTAAGACGGCATGCCTGGCTCCGTATATCTGGTTTTAAACCGGAGGTTCAAACCTCCATTTTAAATACCCTATTCGGTAAAGAATATCTATGTGGCCCAGTGGTAGATTCTTCATTTGAGAAAATGAAGAAAGACACTGAGGTAGTCAAATCTATGGGAGCCCTTCAGTCCACACAGGGCCGTGCTTCCTTTCGATTCTCTTTTTACTGAGGAGGTTCCAAGAACACCTCATCAGAGGCTACCTCCACCTATAAGGGCAATAACCAACCCTCTTCATCTAGAGATTATTTCAGAGTAGGTTACAGGGGTAACAACAGTAAGGGCAGGGGCCGAGATTCAAACACACGCACCTCCCCACCAACACAAAGCAGTGACTTGCCTCCACTTCCCCCCGACCACTCAACACCTGTCGGGGGAAGACTGTCAGATTTTCTTCCAATCTGGCAATTGGGTACTCCAAATTATCTGTTCTGGTTACTGCCTGGAATTTATCAACACGCCTCCAAATATTTCACCAAAGCCACACAAACTATCTCACCTAGAGGGCAAAGCTGTCCTAATTCGTACAGACAGCATGACAGCCATGTATTACATACAAAAACAGGAGGGACACACACACACACTCTCTCCAACTGTCCCACTTAGCCCAAGACATCTGGAGGTGGGCTATTCACCACAAAATGTATCTCCTAGCGGAACACCTCCCAGAAGTCAACAACCAGATTGCAGATATCCTCAGCAGGCAGTGACAGAAAATACACGAATGGGAACTCTACCCTCCGGTCCTCCTTCCATACTTTCAACGTTACGGAGTCCCTCACATAGACCTCTTCGCCACATACATCGCGTCCAGGTATCTACACCCATTGTCCAAAGGCAATGAACTATGGATGAATTGATCAGGGATATTTTTTTACGCTTTTCCGCCTCTCCCACTCATTCCATTAGTAGTGTGGAAACTCAACCAAGCGCCCCTGACACTAATCCTAGTTGCTCCCACGTGGGCACGTCAGTCTTGGTTCACAACCCTATTGGAATCTCTCAGTAGTTGTTCATCAGAAACTACGTCTTACACCCAATTTTCTCACACAGAGCCATGGAGACATAAGACATCCAGATCCCAGTCAAGTCAATCTGGCGACCTGGCTCCTGAAGTCTTAGAGTTTCCGCCAGACTGCATGAATATTATCAAAGAGGCTAAACGTCCTACCACAAGAGCCTGCTATGCAGCAAAGTGGAAGTGGTTTGTGATATACTGTAATAACATCCACATCAACCTGCTTGATGCTTCTGTACAAAACATTTTATGTTATCTGTTACATCTACAATGTTCCAATTTAGCGTACACATCCATACGTTTACATTTAGCTGCAATGGCTGCATACCAGAATAGACAACATCTATCTCTTTTTTTAGAGTGCCTGTTATCAAAGCCTTTATGGAGGGACTCAAAAGTCTCATACCCCCTAGATGTCGACCTGCTCCAGTGTACAATCTCAACATTGTTCTCACCAGACTAATGGGTCAACCCTTTGAGCCATTGCCCAAATGTGAACTTCAATTTCTCACATGGAAAGTTGCTTTCCTTGTTGCTATCACATCACTCAGAAGAGTGGGTGAGCTTCAGGCATTAACTTTAGAAGAATCCTTTTTACACATGTACCAAAATAAAGTGGTTCTTCAAACTAATCCTAAATTCCTACCTAAGTTAATTTCTGCTTTTCATATCAATCAATCTGTTGGGTTACCGGCGTTCTTCCCTCTACCAGTTTGTGTGCAGAATGTGCCCTACACACATTGGTTGTGAAGAGAGCATTGCTTTATTACATAGAAATGACAAAACCTTTCCTTAAGACAAATCAACTTTTTGTCGCTTTTGCTCTGCTTTTGCTCTGCCACACAAAGGCAATCCCATATCAAAATCAGGTATTGCAAGGTGGATAGTCCAGTGCAATCAAATATTCTATGCAAAAGCAAAACGAACGTTAACAGTTCCCCCTAGAGCACACTGTACACGCAAACTAGTGGCTTCTATGGCATTATTAGGGAATATACCCATAGATGACACATGCAAAGCTGCAACATGGTCTTCACCTCACACATTCACAAAACACTATTGTGTAGATGTGTTAGCAAAACAACAAGCTAGAGTGGGCCATGCAGTTTTACGTACACTATTTCAGACCACTGCAACAGATACAGGTTAGCCATTGTTTTGGGAGATAACTGCTATATAGTCTATGCACAGCATATGATCTACAGCTCATATGCCTCTAACAGAAAATGCTACTTACCCAGTATGTATCTGCTCTTGGCATTTAGAGCTGTAGAGTCATATGCGCCCACCCGCCTCCCCGGGTGCCTATACCTGTTGCAGTAATATCTTATTTAGATACATGCATTCATGGACATCTCCTTTTACTACTTTTATTAACTCCATTATCACCCTCTGCGGGAAAACAATCTAACAATGAAGTCGATGCCCATGCGCACTATCACCGAAAGGAAGAGTCACCTACCTTGTGACTGGATAGACTTCTTCAAAGAAAAATAAAGTGCAAACATCCAGACCCAACACTACATGGCGATCTATGCACAGCATATGACTCTACAGCTCTATATGCCAAGAACAGCTGCATACTGGGTAAGTAGCATTTTCCTTCCAATGCGATTAAGAGCTGTGAAGAAATGGAGAGGCCAAAACCTGTCAACCAATTAAATAAAAGGCTGCTGGTAATTGATTTGAGGTGACATCTTTATCACAGCTTCTGTGTACTCTTTTTGAAGAACAACTTGATTTTTCTGCGCTATATAGTTTTTTTTAAATTTTGTTCATTCATTCAAAGGGTATCTGTTGCACTTCAGCACATTTTTGAATAACTTGTAGTTGCTTACACCCCATACATTTTCTTAGGAAATAGTTCCAGCTGTCAGGTTGGGAGCCCCAATATTGTTAGAAATATTGGTAAGCAGCATTAACATTCATGCACTGCTATACATCTGGGCCTAATTTAGGAGCACATAAATCTTTGATGCCCAAACTTCAGCCAATGTGGTGAATGTGATTTAGACTCCACGTCTCCTCGAGGCTACAATAGGTCAGTTTTCTTGTTGTATATAAGAGATTGACTGTGTTGAACGGGTTCTATTGGCAGTCAATTACAGGATTCGAGCTTCAGTCTTTGAAATAAGGTTTGGTTTGTTTGTGCATCCATTTTATTTTTTATCACTCTGTTTTATGCAGCCTGTCTTTATCGTGTGTTTTTATTGGAGTTTGTGTTAGAGCTTGGGGCCAAGGGTAACTTGTAAAATCCTCAATTTGTATGGACGTTATGGCACGCTTTACGAGGCTTTCACTGTTTCCAGCTTATAGAAGATTTATGCTGGTTATGCACTTATAGAGTCCTGTACTGGCTTCTACCTCATCATGTGCTCTTTGACCGCTCTGTTAGTCAGGCCTTATCAACAGAGGATCTTAAGGATAAAAGGAACTTGTTTTGCACTTAAGACACCCTTTGGTGGCGGGCGGTCTCTCCTTAATTAAGTTTAATTAAATAAAGAGGACTACCTTTTGTCCCTACAAAAAAAATAGTTCATTAGATGATATTTCTTCTCAAATTGCCTGAATCATCTGGAAGCACATCACGTTGTTGAGGCATATCTTCGACATTTGGATTCTAAAAGTAAAATCATTCAAAGAAGCAAAGCCACTAATGGACACACTCCACATACTCTGAGTTTGGCCAGGTCACTTATTTGAAATAAACCTCCTTTGAAATGCAAAGCAGATCATGCTCCTAGGGGCAAAGTTGGACGCATTTCAATCCAAAGCCTTTGCAGAAGAAGCGAATGGGAAATCTGAGAGATATTGCACCTCAAATCCATGTTCTGTAGTGTTTTTCATATTCTGCTGATTCTACAATGTTGGCGTCTACATATGAGGCTGGCACATTAGGGTCTAGGCAAAATGCATAGGCGGAAAGCTTCTCGAATGACCATGTTAAAACCACATCGGACACGAAACAAGATCCTCAATGGAGGTGGAGTGCCCAGAATATCTCTCTCAGTTAATCTTTGAAGGGCCCACGTCCTCAATTCATCCAAACCACTAATGCAGATATGGACATGTAGGTTTACATCTTCAAAACCTTTCCTAACAGGTGACAGTGGTCTCCACAGGTGAACGGTTACACATCTACCAGGAAGGCTACAGCCAGTTTTACTTGTCATCAAGGGTGTCCCAGCGGCGTCCTCTCCCCAAACCGAGTGGGATGCTTTCAAAGTGGTGACACGGGGGCTCTGCCTGGGAACACAGGGACACATGAGACGCCAAATTGAGCGAGACCTGACACGACTGGAATCGGAACTACTAGACCTCGAAGGCCCCGCGGGGGGAGGTGCGAACACCCGACTGACTGCAGCTAAGGCAGAACTTGACCGCCTACTAGACCGTCTGAAAAGCGTCAACTTTGCGGCGCACTCTGCTCGGATCCACAGACAGGGTGACAGACCGGGAAGATTGCTGACCTGGCTGATCGCACGGGAAGACCGATCGGCTCCGATATCGACCATACAAGCCGGTGATGGCAGGTCATTATACTCTCAGCGCCAAATACACGAGGCATTCACGGATCATTACACAGGCCTATACGGCTCTCGACTCCGTGTCCCATTACCTGCCATTATGGACTATCTCTCTGCCATACACTTACCTACCCTGACGGCGGCACAACAGAATGACCTCGGAGCACCACTGGATCCCGAGGAACTCGGCGACACCATATTTAACCTCTCGAACGGCAAGACTCCGGGACCGGACGGCTTGCCGGCCGAGTTCTATAAGGCCGCCTCTGACATCCTGATCCCACACCTGGTGAAGATGTACTCCGCGGCTGTCGATGACTTCACCCTGCCCCCGACCCTTAATGAAGCGACGCTTGTCTCATTACTCAAGCCTGGCAGGGATGGCGCGCAGATGGGCTCTTACCGCCCTCTCGCACTTTTGAATACTGACTACAAGATTCTTGCCTCCGCACTGGCCCGCAGGCTGGCCCCTACAGTCCCTGCGTTGGTGCATCAAGACCAAAACGGGTTTGTACCGACGAGACACACATCCCACAATATCAGACGGCTATTTCGCTTGCAGGAATACGCCATGAGACAATGGCCACGAGCAGGGTGCCTTGTACTCGACCTGGAGAAGGCTTTTGACTCGGTGGAATGGCCCTACCTGCGAGCGGTGTTGGAGAAGTTTGAGCTGGGGGATGACTATCTGATGATGGTCGGCCTCTTATACCGTAAGCCAACAGTCCGAGTCCGCACTGGGGCATTGCTCTCTGACCCCATTCGAGTGCAGAGGGGCACCAGACAGGGTTGCCCACTGTCGCCCCTGCTGTTCTCCCTGGCAGTGGAGCCCCTGGCCGTGATGCTCCGGTCGCAGGGAGCTGACTGGGGAATACCATTGGCGGACGGACTGCATGTAGTGTCCTTATATGCTGACGACCTACTCTTATACGTCAAGGACCTCAACAACGTCCCAGAATCCCTCACTACCATCTTCGACACCTTTGAGGAAATGTCGGGATTACGAGTAAACTGGGCCAAATCGGGGGCCTACTCCTTTAGCCCGGACGTTCCCGAATGTGACATACACATCGGAGGTGGGAGATTGCAGTGGTACCCCAGCACGTTCAGGTATCTTGGGATACACATCTACCGAGACCCAATGGACATCTTGGAAGGCAATCTGATGAGGGCGATCGCCTCTACCAGGGCACAGGTGGGGTTCTGGAACACACTACCGCTCAATGTCCCTAGTCGCATAGCATTAGCTAAAATGATAGTACTGCCGCGGCTGTTATACTATTTTGCGAACATACCCACATATGTACCTACTCGGGTGTTCCGAGATCTCGAAGTTCTGCTACGAAACCTGATCTGGAACAAAGGTCGACCTCGGGTTGCATTGATGAAACTCTACATGCCCACTGCGGAGTTCCAAACATGGAATTATATTACCTGGCAGCACAAATGCAGTGGGTGTCAGGCTGGCTAGGCGGTAAGAACCTGAGCGACACGGCTACAGATACCACCGTTTGGTCCCTGTTCCAGGTTCAAATACTGTTCCATCCACTGACTCGGACTCCCCGACCACCGCAACTACTGCTCGCAGTGGCACGCAAATGCTTCCTCCGCTGCCTACGTCTGACACGGACAACGACGCTATATGCGCCGATATTGCCGCTGTTAGGCACCCCGACGACTGCGGGGACCCTGACCGCTGCACAGTTAGATAGCTGGAGCACCGTGGGAGTTGACACGATGGGCGACCTTTACTCAGACGGCGCCCTCCTGCCCTTTGCAGCCCTCGTAGAGGATGCGTCCCTCCCGGCTGGACAGTTCCTAACACATGCATCCCTCGTCCACGCGTTGACCACCGCTTGGGGGGACATGTCTAGTGAGCCGCCAATACACCACTTCATACAATACTTGCATGTCATGAGCAACGGCACTCACATTATTCATTGGCTAACACAAGCACTCCTCCTACATACACTCCCGGCGACTGTGCACTTAAGGGAAAAATGGGCGACAGACAGAGGGCGGGACTGGACAGACAAAGAGTGGGCTATGATCCTGGCTGGTCCGGTGAACATCCCCCGCAGTCCTCGCTTTAAAATCATACAATTTTATATACTGCACCGCGCATATCTCACCCCTGACAAGATAAATAAATACTTTTCAGTGACAGACACTGCCTGCGGCCGCTGCTCTCTCATAGGCGCGGATCTCCTCCACATGCTCTGGCTCTGTCCTGCCCTCCAGCAGTACTGGGAGCGAGTGACCATGATACTCCGACATTGTACTAGGGAACAGGTACCGCACACGTGGGAAGCCTGTATATTGGGTTTGTATAAGCGCACGCACCTAAATAGGGTCCAGACTAGATACTGGGATCTTGGACTTATCACAGCCAAAAGACTACTTACCAAGAGATGGAAGGCAGCCACACCCCCACACCTCCGACACTGGTGTCTGTCGCTGACAAACTGGGCACGGGCTGAGAGCTCTGTCCTGAAGCGGGAAGAGACAGCTAGGCTCAGAAAATTCCCCATCGCACAACAATGGGAGGACATACTGCACTCCTTCCTGCAGAAATGTAAGGAACAGGGAATTACGTGAAGGACCCCGTGCTGCCACCCCTACTTTCCGATACGGCACCTTAATACACGCACATGCTGTATCACACACCTTCCTGTCGCCGTCAGGCTCAGCACACTGTCTGACGTGTACTCTCCTGTCTCACACTAACGATCACCTGCCTCACTCCCGGATACGCACTGTCACATGAGACACTGCGAAGGAGCCTGAGCCCCGCACCGGAATGCCACACCCGCCGACCGCTCATGGGCCCGCCCCCCCCTAATGGCTCCACTACACAACCGATTTGCCCGTCCCGAACCCCGGCCCCCCCGCCTGCCTACCCCGCGAGACACGACTGACAAGCTGACTCGGATTCCCACTCCCTCGACGCTATGGCAAACTCTACACATACCTGCCCCTACCCGCCTCCTGTATCGTCCATGTCCCTGTTTCGTAGTTAGTTGTTGATTTGGTTTCATCTTACTCTAGACCATGTCCGTACACATACGACTTCATACTTTACATCATTCTGCGCCACGGGACACCCTCGGGTGTGACAACCGAAGCTCGGGCACCTCGCCTGGGCACTGAGGTGCAGAACAACTCTTTCCACCGGAATAGGTACACCAGGAAGTTGCACGCCCCAAATGCGCTTAGTCGCCAAATACCCTCAACGCTCCTTCATATGACGCCCAGCCCGTCTGAATGCCGACCCGCACAAAGGCAATCACAATTGACGCACATTAGACGTGACAGGCACGGCTGCCACCACTGCCACTGATGAGGGTAGATTAGGCACATCCACTTTGATCCACTGACTCCATACAGGAAAACCCACAGACCACTCACTTACCAGACACTAAATGTATACATGCTATGGTGTAACGTGTAGTACTAGTATACGCTGCCGGACCCCAGGGTTGCCGGACTTTCAGCTGTGTTCATTTACTTTATGTACTACGAGGTGTTTTATATGCAGCTGGCCCGGCTGGGTTGTAAGCTATAATGCTGTGTACACTGTATGTTGGACAATAAAGGTCTTTTAAAAAAAAAAGAAAGAAAAATCAAGGGTGTCCCAGTTCTGATGAAAACAGGCAGTATGTTTATTATATTGGGCTCAACGGAAGACCGTCATCAATTCTTTCATAGGAGGCACAACTTCGTTGGCAAATGCCATCCACAATGCATTTTTCAGTGGGAAAACTGGCCCAGTAGAAACAAAGATTCCTGCCTTAATACCTAGCTCCTTGCCCGCTACAGGTTATGTTTGAGAAATTGACTGAATCGCTGCTTTTTCGCAATCATACAGGGCAAGAAATGGCCACTCGTCTGCAGCAAGTTCTGGCAATGGGGGACTAGGGAATGGAGAAATTGTCTTGAATACTGATGTTTAATGTTTGCTTGCACCATTTTCCTAGATGAAGCAACTCGGCACAATCATTCTCAAAGTCACAGTTTGGAAAGTTTTACTATACAGATTTACAACAGCTGCCCATGAAACCTGTTTTCAAGGTCTATCCAGCTCTTCTAACTCAAGAGAGACGTGGTGGTGGGGCTCACGTTCTTCATCATTATCCATGGTCACTATGTTTGACGGCATAGTTCCTGAGCACATACAGTGTGGATGCTTAGCTATCCTGTAAGATTACTTGAGTGTCCTAGCAAACACCACTACCGTCTCAATCTACTGCTTTTTGTTAAGACAGGTCTTAAATGCGGTTTAGTCAAGATTCATCTTTCGACAGTATCTAGCTTTAGATCAGCCTGCTTTTTGTGTAAGGGTTCACCAAGGAATTTTTGAAAGGGCTTTTCTGAATGTTCCATTTGTGGAAGTAACCACTGGTTCCTGGGAACTCGATACCATTTTCACAAAATTGATGGGTTCCTCCTTTTGATCCAAACTACTAAACCGTGATCAAATTTTTCTTATATAAAACTTTGCAGTTCGCCCCCTCCCACCCCCTTTAAATTGTGCAGGCAGGAGGTGGGAGATGCAAGCCTTTACCATAAAATAAACTTTTCTATGTTTCCACAGCACTTGGGTTGGGAAAAAAAACGAAATTCATACCTAAAGTGCCCATGGACTTTCATCGTAATGAAAACTGTACGTTTGCAATCTGGTTTTTCCTAAATCCAGGAACTGCATTGAAAGGTCCCTTAATGTTTGGGAAATTAGATGTTGAATTGTGTTTTACTTCTGAAGAATCGGAAACATCAGATTTTCAGAGCAGCTGTTAGTTGCTTTCTTCCAGGTTATTCAAATGTCACCTGTATGCAGACAAAGGCAACACAAAGTTTAGGCTCATATAGCCTTTTGCCAGGATAAACAGTCATTCGCTCCTTAAAGCAGGTTATGTACATTTCAGTAGAAGCAAGTTGGCAGCAAAAGCAATCTGTGCAAGAGGTTCCCTTAAAGACATTTTCACAATGGCTGCCATCCTTCACCAAAAATTACTGTCTTCATGGGCAGGCACCAGCTCAAGCCAGAGTGGGCAGAGAGGCTTCAGAAACTGTTCAGAAAACACTCAACACTTTGCTAGTCTGATTCAAGCATATTTAAGTTCCAGTCTCTAACTACTTTTTGTTAATAGATTCTTAAGGCTCGGGGCGTGGCTTGGACGCCGGAGAAATGGCGGCGTAGTTCTGTCCTCCTCCGAGCGGCTGGGACGAATATGCGGTGGGAAGCTGCAATCTGCCTCCGATCTTGACTAAAACGGGTACCTGGGCGTCGGCAGACCCGATCCGGAGATGGTGAAAGTTTCATTCGGATCCGACCGAAGGGAGAGGAGCTGACGGCCCGTTTGCCCTGACCGAGGGAGGCTGCACTCCGTGGCGGAGCCCGATCGTGGACACAACCACGTGGTCCCCCGGTCTCCCGGAGATTCGACCACGCTGCACACTGAGCTGTTGGGGCTTCCCCATGGCAGTGCGGGACCGTGAACCCACACGGCATCAACGCAGTGAGTAGGAGGCGAGGCTGATAGTGTGGCGGTTGAATGCGCGCTGGTATAGAATACCGCGTTGACAAATCGTAATGGCGGCCACCCGGAGAGTCTGTCTCCGCGACTCGTGCACCCTGCACCAAGATTGAGAAACTGCAGATGAATGCATATGCCTATGAGAAAACCGATGTGGTATAAAGATCGGGCCAACGCTCGGATACAGCCTCTCTGAAATAACGCTGCAAGCAGGATCTTTTACACCATATGAATGATCGAAATGACTGTTTAAAATGGCGGTCCCTTGCTAAGCTAACATCGTGTTTGTGTGTCCCTGCGCCTGAATACCATGATGTATTATGTGGCCTCTGGTATGCTATGAGGACCTGTAAGCAGGTTACTAGAACAAATCAACCACGCTCCTTGGAAATAATGCTGCAAGCACTTATTAAAACAACCATTGCAACCATCCACAGAGCCTAGATTGAATTTCTGTCGCAGCTGATATCAAGGCACTGAATAGTCCTGCGGAAACTCTAGGGAAGCTGGTGGCATGTATGTGGACTGAGTCTGTGACACTGCGTGTGACATGCTGGTTGAACCTCTGCAGCAACTATTGCTAATGCTATTTACAAGGGCACGAATGACATTTAATGATCTAAATGATATTTACAAGGAGCACCACGAGCACTGTGCAAACGACGGCTCCTGCTGATGAATGTGCACCTATGATCTCTCTTCAATAAAAATCGTCTTTCACTAGTCTCGACGCAGCGCAATTCACGACGCAACGCAATTCAGTATCTGCGCCGTGAGCTGGTGGGTCTCAGAACTAAACAGCATCAGGTCAAATCGACACGCACAACTACAACCAAAGGATGGGGGACAAAGAGAACGGCGCAACTTCTAAACGCCTGAAATCTAACCCACCGACGCCAGTCAAAGGGAATAAAGAAATGAATAAAGAAAGGGATAAAGAAATGACGGATGCCATAGCAACAATTTTGAGCAGGCTAGAAGAGGTTAGGGACTTGGCCAAATCCACTAAGGAAGAGGTTGTAGCTATCCGCCAGGATATCAAAGACATCAACTCAAGAATTACGGAGTCCGAAACCAGGATAAGCAAACTGGAAGACTTTGAAAATAAAACGTGTGGAGCTATCAAGAACCTCTCCTTATGCTCAGACCACCTTGTGAAAAAAGTTGCGGAATTGGAAGACAGAAACAGAAGGGGGAACCTAAGAATTTTTGGCATGCCGGAAAAAGCAGAGGAATCACATGACTCATGCATACCCTTCCTCGAGGAGTGGTTCACGCAGGCCACAAATCTAACCTTCACTCAGCCACTGGAGTTTGATAGAGCACATAGGGTACCAGGTCGAATTTCTAAGGATCAGAAGGGCCCAAGAGCGATCGTGTGTAAACCGCTAAGATATCAGCACACAGAGCAGATACTTACCTTCGCCCGCAAGCATAACCATGTGCTATGGAAAGGTCACAAAATCTTCATCTCACAGGACTTCAGTAAGGAGACTATGGAAATCAGGAAGGCCTTCCTCGCAATGAGGCCCCAATTGAAATCACTTGGTCACATGTATGGCTTTATTGGTCCGACGAAATTTAGAGTAACCATACAAGGTGTGACACATGTGTTCTCTGATCCGAGAAAACTGCGAAAACTCCTGTTCGACCACGGCGATGGCACCATGGAGGTCTCCCCTTCAGCTCAACAAGGAGCCTCTTCAGCTGGCTTAGGATGAGTTTAGGCTTGGTCCTTTGGTACTGTTATTCTCATGTTCCTGGATCCACATTGAAGTGACTGTCGGATCTGGAACTGACATGAGGGTCTCTTGTTTGGTATTGCTAAAGGGTTGATAACAACGTCTGTAATTGAAGGAGACTAATAAGGGCATGCCACATGGGGTCTGGTTCTGGCCAGTTTTGTCTGTCACGTTAATGGTCTATGTACCCTTTGGGCCCCCTGCCAGCGTATACTTTGGAACCCGGATCTGTTTCAAACGATCTCTTGTATCCTTGATTTGAAATTGATTCACAATGATTATATCTGTGCTGCCACGATGTTGCCCGTGTCCCTCTTGGACCTCAAAGAAGTACTGTGCTGTGGTGTTGTTTTTATAGCACTCCTATTGGTGTCGGGTGCACCCACAATAACTCTTCTACAGTTGCTGTTGTGCTTGGTTTATGATACTGAAGTAAAGGTTTTGACATTCCTGCACTCAAGGTCATGGCACCATTGTTGTCTGTCGTTTATTGTTGCCTACAAATTTGGCTTATTCCTTCACTAGATTGGGATTGCAGCCCCAAAAGTTTAATAGTTATGAGCAAGCTGCTTGCAGGCGGCCTCGTGGTCGTCATTCCCGAGTCGCCATGTTCTGTTGTTTCTACTATTGGGGAGGGAGGGGTGGGTTGTGGGTGAGGGAGGAGGGTGGAGGGAGGTTGGTGGGAGTGAGGGGGGGATTGTTTTTGCATTTTGTATATTGTTTTGTTTAGTTTTGTCCATCTTGCACCCTAACTTGCGTACATTGCACCACATTGTGTTCCGGAGCTTAAACTCTGTCTGCCGAATCCCTACAAAGGGTACTAGCCCTGTATTCAATGCGAGATATGACTCTGCTGGCTTTGTCAAAGGTATGAGACCCTTTTCTCGATCCAACCTTTGCGCATACGCATGGGTCATGAGACGGTATCACTTACTGTATAATTGATGGCTCCTGTTATGGACACTCCAATAGGGACAACAACTATAGCTAATCTTCGAATATTATCGTTAAACGTGAAAGGTCTCAACCAGCCAGTTAAACGTCAAAAGGTACTTGATTATCTACGTAGGCAACGTGGAGATATAGCCTTGCTGCAGGAGACAAAACTAGAGGCGAAGCTATTTCACACATTGCGTAACAAATATTACACCGAAGTGATAGGCTCTGAAGCAATCTCAAAAAAGAATGGGGTGGTGATGCTGGTGGCCAAGAATGCGAATGTGGACGTAGTCTCTACTACAACAGATACGAAAGGGAGATGGATTTCGGCGAACCTACTCAAAGATGACACTGAGTTCTTTATCACAACTGTTTATGCCCCAAATACACATGATCCGTCCTTCTGGGTAGGCCTCTCAAAGCAGATCATCTCCATTCCCGACACAGCACTCCATATTTTGGCAGGCGATTTCAATCTCCCATATGACCCTGTATTGGATAGAGACTCTAAATGCATCTTTCGCCCAGGCAAAGCCCATAAGGCATTCATGAAACTATGCAATAGATTCCATATGGTGGACACGTGGCGCTTACTGCATCCTGATGGTAGACTACTCCTTCTACTCCCCGCCACATGACTTGTTTTCGTGAATTGACTATATACTCATATCTAAAAACGCAGTGGCAAGAGTTGAGGACGCGGACATTGCTCCCAGATTAGTCTCTGACCATTCATGCGTCTCCCTTACACTATCTAATCTTAAACCATCTACCCGTCAATCTATGTGGCGATTCAATGATACTATTCTAAATGACACGAAACACAAAGAAACCCTTGATACCGCCATTAGAGACTTTTTATTGTCCAACAAGAGAGGGGACACCTCAGACACCATCCGTTGGGAGGCACTGAAATCCAATATAAGGGGACTTATTATAAAAATATCCTCTGCTGTTAATAAAAACCGCACTGTGGCCTTGTTGAAGTTAGAAGAGGACATTTCGAAACTTCAGCACAAATACCTGATGAGTAGAAACCCTGCAGTCCTAAATGAACTGTCCAATCAAAAATACACCTATAATAAACTTATCAGTGAGAAGGCAGGAATTTGGCTGGACAGGAAGAAGCGTTTTAAAATCTGCGACTCGAACAAAGCAGGGAAGGGGTTAGCGGCTTATCTTAAATTTAAAATTCAGAAGAACACCATTACTTAATCGATGGAAATGGTACTCCTAATTCTGATCCCACTAAGATTGCGAACATTTACAAAGACTTTTATGAGAAACTCTATGCTAGGAACGTACACGTTGACAGTGAAAAAATGAAGAAGTATCTCTCAAACTGCACACTACCAACACCTACGACCGCAGAAAAGGAAGCTTTAAATGAACCGATCTCTGAGTCGGAGGTTGTTAGCGCGATCAAATGCCTTAAAAAAGGGAAAGCCCCTGGCCCTGATGGCTATACTGCACCATTTTATAAGACTTTTGCCCATATTCTTGCAACCCCTCTATTAGAAGTTTTTCAAGAAATTAGCACTACAGGAGAGGTTAAGGGAACTATGGCTGAAGCCGTAATTGCTGTAATACCCAAGGAAGGCAAAGATCATAAACTCCCCAAAAATTACAGGCCTATCTCACTGATAAATTTAGATTGTAAGCTCCTGGCATCGATTTTAGCGAAACGCATCCAGAAGGTCCTGCCGACCCTAATACATCCCTCGCAAGCGGGATTCCTGAAGAACAGGCTTTCGAGCGATAACACGAGAATTCTGGCTCACGTTATTGAAAAAGCGAAGTTCTTATCCACGCCCACCGTGGCTATCACACTAGACGCTGAAAAAGCGTTCGACAAAGTTGACTGGACTTATCTAAATGCTGTGCTACATAAGTTCGACCTGGGTCCCCTATTCACTAGGTTGGTCATGTCCCTCTATGCCTGTCCCTCTGCTAGAGTACGGGCTGGTGGCACCTTTTCCTCCCCCTTTAGTCTAGAACAAGGCACTAGGCAGGGCTGCCCATTGTCCCCGTCCTTATTCCTCCTGGCAATTGAACCCTTTTTGTACTATATTAGGGAAAACCCTGAAATTGCAGGAGTTCAATTCGCAGGCTGTACAATCAAACTCACGGCCTATGCTGATGATGTATTGGTCATGAGTGAAAAAGCTGAAAGGGCTATACCGGCGTTACTCTCCACAATCGAAGAATTCTCGAGTGTATCTGGGTACTCCCTGAACAAGGATAAAACTGAGGTGAAGTCGTTAAATAATCTGTGTGATAAAAACATCCTGGGCGAATCCGGGCTGACCTGGCAGCCGAAGAGTTTTAAATACTTAGGTTTGGAATTTGAAAGGGATTTGGTAACCACCCTAAAAATTAATGAGGAGATACTATACAAAAAAATACAAAAACTCTTGGATGGCTGGTCCCCAAAGTTCCTCTCATGGTGGGGTAGGGCGGAAACATTAAAAATGATGATCAGTCCCCTGGTAAACTATATGGCATGTATGCTCCCCTTGACCTTCTCGGAGGATTTTCTACATAAAGTTGAGAAGTCGTTAACGGACTTCCTGTGGAAAGGGAAGAAACCGAGAATCGCCATGAAGAAACTGCAATTGCCAAAGCTTAAAGGGGGCTTAGGTCTACCAAATTTCAGAAACTACCAAACCGCCTTTCTCTGCAGACAAGGAGCTTCCTGGTTTACTGAAGACCCTACTTATACGCCCTTATGGATTGACATTGAGAGATCCATTGTCGGAAAGGCCCCGCTCTCTGCTGTGCTCACAATGGATCTCTCACACCTTACGAATTCTAAATACATCATACTTAATACCAAGAGAGCTCTCTTGCGGTTAGATCGCGCTCACAAAACTGGTCTACAAATCCATAATTCATCATCTGCTTCTTTGTGGCGTAACCCGTCAATCAAAATTGGCGGATCGCCCATAATATGGGACCACTGGTCTGATAAAGGTGTTAATGTGATTGCAGATCTACACGAAAATAACATGCCACTGCCATTCTCGACTCTGCAGGCTAGACACTCCCTATTACCGATTGACTTTTACTCGTTCCTGAAGCTAAAGTCGGCCCTATCCAGTAGAACGTTCAAACTAGCGACGCCTTGGCTAAAATCTATACTCCCTCACTTTCAATCCTCTGGACATGTTGTCTCAAAAATATACAAACTTCTTGCACCAACACCCAACAAATCGATGAGGCGTAACGAAGCCAAATGGAAATCAGAACCAAATAACACTGGCATAAGCATAGACTGGGTCAGGATACATGCATCAGCACTCACACATAAGGTCTCGCCGATACTATCACAGACCAAATATATGATTCTTAACAGGGCTTTCTGGACCCCACAACGATTATTTAAGGTTGGCCTACGAGACACACCGACTTGCTGGAACTGCTCCTCGGGTATTGGTGACCTTCCACACATGTTATTTAATTGCCCCATGCTCCAAACATATTGGACTAAAATCTTTGACTACATTGGGCACACGTTTGACATACACCCTGCAAGGGAATTCATCTACATTATCCTGGGGGCTTTAGACCCACTACTAAAGGGGGATCATGACCGTCAGCTCCTGGATCTCCTGCTAACACTAGCATGCAAGGTAGTCCTATGCAATTGGAAATCAGCATCTGAGGTCTCTTTTAATGCCTGGAGGGAATGGCTATCCTGCATTAGGGGCACTGACAATCCCGCTCTTCACTCATCACCATGGCAGGTTACCAACAAAAAACTATGGTCTTCTTTAGACCAGGCCTCCTTTACCTTCGATCCACCATGATTCACCACCAATGAGATCAACACTTGGTAAATGTGGGGGTGCCCGATGCACGAATTGTACTGGTTATATCCTGCCCATATGGGCTTACCAGACTTAGACACAATGTGCAGGGATGACAAAGTATGCCTAGTATTATCTGACTAGATCTGGATGGAGAGCACTACGGAACCGTACACAAACGTAAAGATTGCAATGATGGCATATTTTATTGTTCACCTTTTCATTTATTTATTTGTTTATCCATTTATTTGTTCATTCATCTCATCTCATTTACAGATCCGGACTGATGTTACCTTCTTGTTTTCATTATGCTTTATTTTCCGTTAATGTATGTATGTATTGTGTTATATGCACTGATCCATGCTTGACCACGGCGTCACTCCAATACGAATGTAACTTTACTGATGCCTTATGGCCGTTATCATTTTTGTTTTTGCTCAATAAAAAAAGATTTGAACTAAAAAAAAAAAGATTCTTAAGGCTCAACTGTACACCTCTACTCACCTGTGCTTTGCAATTGAAGCTATGGTGGCCTTTGGGGGAAGTAAAGTCCAAACCACATTCACCTCATTGGCTCACGTTTCAAAGTTTGGTTCAGGTGGATGAGCTACTGAATATATGCTGCTGTTTTATCATTAAAATTATCAGTTTTCGTGTTACAAAGCAGCGCCCAAGATTACAACCCTGGATGTCTGCTTAGATGACAACCTTGCCCTCGATTAATGCTGACTCATCATCTTGCTTTTCATGCTTTACGTATGTTATGAAAGACTCATGAATCCATTCTGAAGGCTCACCAATCGAAAGTCATTTCTGCATCTGTGCTATCTCGGATAGACTACTCTAATGCTCTCTGTGTCTTTATGTGACTGTGCCTTCCAGACTCTGCTTTTCTCTGTCTTTGGCTGATTCTTAATTTTAGCAATGAAAGAATTGGCTCAACTTAAGCTTGACCTTGTGTCTGTGGCTATAGGATTCCTTTGCTGGCTCACAGTGACACAAAGTATTTCAAAATCGCCTGGGGCAGAAAAACATTGTCTAAAAAGAGCTGTGAAGCATAACCAGGCACAGTCTCTACAATTTACTTGTCTCCCATTATTAAAAGTGCCTTGTTACTAACTCAGACTGATTGGATGTTGTCTGAGATATCCAGGTCAGAAAATGGAACAACCTGCCTCTCAACCTCTGTCAGCATCACAATCTCCTTCCCTTCGAGGAGCTTCTGAAAATCTTTGGGATCACGTTTTTGTCTTTCTCCACCCTGTTTTGCGCAGCAGTCCACTTCATCTTGATGATATCTGCTGTCACGTCCCTGCCTTCTTAGTGACAGCACTAAATAAATATTCAAAGAGAATTTAAGTTTTTCCCTGTCCTGTCTGTTTTTATTTCTAAAAGTGGGAAGCTACAAGGAAAACCGTTGCTATCATCAAGTCTCACTGGTCTATGCACTACCTATTAACCACATACGAAGTGTAAAAAAATAAATACAAAAAGTGAATGCTGTTGCCTGCAGTCTAGCGCTACATTCCTTTCCAATTCCCTGCTCATTTACAAATTGATCCGTTTTAACTGTGCTGCTGACCTCCACCAGCACCTTATAATTCTAAATGAGCGTAGAAATAAAATTATTATTTTTAACAAAAATAAATATTCTTCTAGATTTTCTGGCTTGTATGGTGTTAACAGTCCTATGCTGGTATATATATATTTTTTTATCCCCTAAAACAGTTTCTATGCATATTTCCGTGCACTGTCCGCGAGGTCCTACTCATTTGGAGGACTCTAGCATTTATATTTTGACAAGATATGCATGAACACAAACGTCTGTAGTGCTGGGACACCTTTTGGGTTTGCGTTTAACATTGTTGTATTGTATCTTGCTACTTTTATAGCTCAAAAATACTCGTTATTCAAGTACTTTTTTGTGTTGTTCATCTAAATGTGGAAAATAGTAGTTGCAACTCTTTTTTCTTGGAACAAAAAGTAAGAATGGATCAATATTTATGAAATAATTTCTTTTTAAATTGCTTAGGCTAGAGTCGGGGAAGAACTTGCGGGGAATGGACCATGCAATAAAATGGAGGCCCCTCTAGGTGTTAGTTTGGCTGAGCAGACGCCACAGTCCACCCAATGCATACATTAGTAGCCAGTATCTACAACCCTCAAGACATGGGAACTATATGTGGGATCAAGCAGGCAAGTAACATATTATCCATTCCCCTACTCGCCCATAGACTACAATCCTTCCTTCACACCCTATCTAGAAGGACGGACTTTCCACAAATGGAGGTCGAGGGGCTGTACAATGATTTCGGATATGTATGATAACAATAACCTCAAGTTGTTGTTACAGTGCAAAACTGCAATCAGTCATTCAATTTATAGCTGTAGAGCGCTATTTATCACCCCAGGGGGGTAGGGAGTCTCCTGGCACTGTGCTGCAGGTTTCATTCGAAGAGCCAGGTCTTGAGTTCCTACCTGAAGTTGTTTAGGGGAGGGTGAGATGCTGAGGGGAGGGTGTTCCAAGCTTTGGCGGCGATGTGCGCGAAGACGCGTCCTCTGTGCGACTGCAGCGGGTGTATGGAGTCTGTACGAAGTCTATGTAAGCAGAGCCAAGATTTCTGGATGGTTGGTGGAAAGTCAGGTGGTGGTTCATGCAGTGTGGACCTGTGTTGTGGAGGGCTTTGTAGGTGTGGGTCCAGAACTTGAACTGGTATCTCTTCTGGACTGGGAGCCAGTGGAGGACTTTGAGGTGTTGGGTTATGTGAGTCCTGGTGATAAGGGCCTGCGTCACAGTTTTCCTGGTGCTGATGAACAGCCATCTGAAGATCTTTTGGAGAATGCAGCTTGTGTGGAAGCAGGCTGAGGCGACAGTGTTTACCTGGCATTTCATGGAAAGTTTGCTGCCCAGTACGACCGAGCTCAGTGAGACACCGGGAAATGTTCCAGAGGGCTGTGTGGAAGATGAGGCAGTTGTCTCTCATCTATGTGGTGACGTGCATCATGCGGCTGTGGAAGTTGGTCTTTGTCTGGGTGGGGTTCGCTGAAAGTGAGAGGACAAGTTTGGTGTCATCTGTGTAGGAGATGTGTGCTCTGACGATGTCTACGAGTGGTGCAATGTAGCTGTTAAAGAGGGTGGGGCTGGAAGATGAGTCTTGGGGTACTCCGCAGATGGTGTGTTTTGGGTGCGCGGTGAAAGGTGGGAGGCAGACTTATCTGGGTGTGACCTGTGGGGAAGAATGCCATCCATCTGAGTGCATCATCTGTGTTTGCAATCTGCCGCCGCAAGACTGGTCCTCAACCTGCGAAGACACTGCCACATCTCCCAGCACCTGCGCACACTCCACTGGCTCCCCATCGAACCTAGAGTCACCTTCAAGATGCTAACCCACGCTCACAAGGCCCTCCACAACACCGGACCAGCATACCTCAACAGCTGACTCAAATTCTACGCACCCGAAAGGACCCTACGATCAGCCCAGCTCTCCTACGCCGTGGTCCCCCTCACCAGAAAGACCAGATCAGGAGGCCCCTCCTTTTCCTTCCTCGCGGCCAGAGCCTGGAACGACCTTCCACTCCACCTCAGACCGATAACATCGCTCCCCATCGTCGCAAGAAACCTCAAAACCTGGCTCTCCGACAGACACCCTCCTTGATGGCATGGAACCTGTAACCCCCCCCCCCAGAGCCTTGAGACCCTTACAGGTGAGTAGTCGCACTTAACAAACACCTGATTGATTGATTCATTGTGAAATTGTGAGTGTGTGGTTGGAGATGGTGTCGAAGACTGCGGAGCCAGGAGGATGAGGGCAGCCGTAACTCATCCGGCCATCCATGCGGCAACCACTAGAACTAAAAAAAACAAAAAAACTTTGAAATATTTTTCCTCTAAGTTCATAGGCATGCAGGGTACAACCTCAGTACTATATAAACCCCTTATTGGACAGGATGCAACTTCCACACGAAGGCAAAATAGAGGGTGCTGACATATTTTCACGCCAGAGGTGACTCTCCTGGGCCTAAGACCAAAATATCTGAAAGCGGTGACCAATCACAAATGGTATGTGTGCCTCCAGTGCCTGCGAGCTGCGAAATTGACCATAGCGTACAACTGGAAGGGGGTGGAGAGTCCAACACTGCCCCAGCGGTACCATAGACTGTGGACAAAAGTTGCTATGGAACGTCTGACAAGTACCATGAATGGTCCCCACCTTATATTTGACCTTAAATTGAAACCACTTTGAGAAACTTAGAGGGGGTCATGCCAACTCTGCCCTTTCACTGCCCTGGAGAGCCTTGGGCCATTTCCATCAATGGGGCAGTAATAGATCACAACCCTGCACATACCATAGCATTTGTGAGCGTGGAAACACAACGCCTTGGCACCTGTTGAATAGGCTGTAACTTTTTCCCTAAGGGGGGATATCTTGTGGACGGGGGCATATCCTCTGCAGTTTGGAGTTCACAGAGGTTGGGGAGTTAGTAACAGGAGGACTATGTAGACCAAATGTATGTATGTTGAACAAATCTCTGTTGCGGTAAACTTAAAGTGATTTCTCTAACCACAATTTGCATATTGCCCAAGTAAAAATCCATCCTTGGATGAAGTATGGGTATTGACTGTCCTCCGCCTTCTTTAAAAAATGGCAATGTAGAATTTATCAAAACAATTGCTAAGTTTCTGGAGCTGAAAGACCCTCATACTTGAGAACTGTAGTTAAAGTTAAGTGCGTTTTCTGGTGTAGTGCAATTCCTCCTCAACCTAATCATTAAGTTTACTTTGAGAGCTTGATAGTCTCAGGCATGAAAATAAGCATTTGCTTTTGAAAAGCGTTAGCCACACAAAAATGGTCAGACCGAATGTTCTGCTAGTGTACACATTCAGCACCTTGCTTACTTATGTAATGATGCAGTGGTGGACATTTTTTATTCATGATTTTGTTTTTTAATTTACCATTCCAAGATGGTGAACTCCTGTTTTGGAGAGATAATAAAACAAGCATTGGAAATGCAATACGTTTTGCCTTTGTTTAAGTTAAAGCTATTTGCTTTGCTAACGATATTGTATTTTAGCTATGTTTTATTGAGTGTATGTATGTGATATGTTGTGGCTTTATGTTGTTAGAATTGTAATTGTTAGCTGTGTAATAGTTTAAAGCATAGCGTTAGGAGGAGAAGAGTAGTGTTTAAGATTTGGGAAGGAGAGTAAGGAGAAGGATAGCATGAGCATTCATGAATCATAGTGAGGAGGAGAGTAGCATGAGGCAGAAGAAAATGATTGAGGAGAGCAGTATGAGGGAGAAGGAAGAAAGCGAGGAGGAGATTAGCGTGATTTTGAAGGAAGGAAAGTGTGTAGAGCAGTATGAGGCATAAGGAAGGAGTCAGGAGTAGAAGAGTAGCAGGAGTGATATGAAAGGAGTGTGAGAAATAGAAGAGTAATGGAAGGTGGAAGGAAGGAAAGTGTATTAGACATAAGGAAGTAGATAGGTGTAGAAGAGCAGTGTGTGGGAGATTGTAGTAGGAGGAGGGTAAGAGCAGTATGATACAGAATGACTGAGAGTGAGGAGGTTAAGAGCAGTGCGAGGCCCAAGGATGGAGAGTGTGGTGGAGAAGAGCAGTGTGTGGCAGAAGGATTGTGAGTGTGGATGAGAGTAGAATGAGGCATATGGATGTCGATTGATTCTTCCACTTTGAACCTCTGCTGTTTATATGCGAACGTTGGGCAGATCGTGGTCTGTGGCTTAAAACCTGGCATCTGCATGCACAGGCCTGGAAAGCACAAAGCAGCTCCAGTCCTGGCGTGCTGGTGCACCGGCCCGCCAAGAAAAGAACGAGAGAGGAGCAAATCGCCCTACCTGCAGAGATGGTATTGCCAGCTGAAAGGAGCTCCGCAGCCCAACCGGTAGGCGCAGCCAGCAGATTTCGAGAGGCACAGCACTCCCAGAAGCCCCAAGAAAGGGCAGAAAGCCTGCAGCAACAAACTGCCGCTATGCCTTCCTGACAGAGCGACAGACAGAGCACCGCTCTGAAGTGCCCCGACATAAGTGTTTCTCTCCTCCTCTCCTTTCTTGCTCCTCACTGCCTCTACCCCCTACCAGTCTGACGGCGAGAGACCAGCAGTGAGAAACTGGCCTGCGTGATGCCGTGAACATTGCATCTATAGTAAACAGCAATATCTCAACTGGTATAGTTAAGGAGGACGGTTATGCATGCAAGTACAATACTTTACACGAAAAGAGAGGCCAAGAGACTCTAGGTTGATTTTTTTAGAAAGTGCATTAAGCATCATGTATTTGAGAAAAATAGACATAAATAAACATACAGTTATATCAGGACTGTAATCAAGAAATGTGTGTACAACCCGAATTGGACTTCGTGCGTGTTTGTGTAGGTGACACAATAAGTGGCAATTGTGGTCAGTGGACGAGAATGGCGCCATTTGCTAATGTGAGCAATTATATACAGTGAATAGGGTGGTTCCAAACAAATTCACAAATGGGGAAAGAATTGGTAATGCTTCCGTGGAACCACCAAGGTTGCGCCTTTAGTTGCTCTGGAGGGTCGACGGCGTTTCGATCCAGTTATTGTGGATCATCATCAGGACAGGGTTGTACAGTTTTTCATAGTGCTTGGACGAGACCAGAAACCGTTTACCGGTGGGGCAAGGTGTTGTGATAATCTTCTGATCGTGTCCTAAATGGCAGAGTGAAGCAGCAGAGAAAGTTGCACTGCCACAGTTGAGCGCGGTGTGTGGGAGAATAAGTACAGGGAAACCACCATGTTTGTGTGCGGAATAGCGGCCAGTCTAATGGATCATGGCTCTTGTCCTGTCCGAATGGCAAGGTTTGACGCAGCAATGAAGGTAGCACCGCCACAGCCCTGTGCGGAGTGTAGAGGATTCAATCTGGGGGGATCGCCACATTTGTGTGCGGTTCGTCAGGGAACACCGCATCAGCACCGTGAAGGGACCGGTTACTGGGAAGCGCTATATTCAATCCAGTGTTATGTGCACGCACATATGCACAATTTTAGGAGCCGCCATTTAGAGGCAGACCGAAGGGGAACCTTATGTGCCCGAAGCATTAAATCTCTTCAGGGAACATTGAAACAAAAGTGAAATAGAATTGAAGGTAATGTAGCAAATACCTAGTGGAAAAAAAGAGAATATTCTTTGACGGTAACGTTAAAAGGAAACAGACTCCTGTACTCGCAACTGATGCTCCCTTCAGCCGCACAGTGCCACTCAAGTTGCCTCCGAGGGCCTCGCACCTCCATGTACAGCCCTGGTGGAAAGAAGCACCCCGCGCGAACACCTTCCAACTTCCTCCGCAAACTCCAGCAATGAAACTAGCATTGTTAACCAAGCACACAGTCCGTGACAACACAATAACAATCAAAAAAATGCGCCTAAAACAAATCATTATTAGTCTAACGTAAGCCAATAGTAAACGCACAGCCCACATGCAAGTAATGCTAAAAAAAGTCCCAACAGTAATTATAAAACCCACTGGGTCACGCTGCCAGTAAAAGATCCAGTCCGGGTGGGAAGGGCCAAAAGAGGACAGGGTGGTAACCAGAAGGGACTAAAAAGCCTCCAGTTCAATCATCACACTCCGTTCAGCATAATCAATGACGCAAAATGACGCACACCTATGAAAATTACGGGCGGAGCCGAAACACGACTTCTGAAAGTATATTGATTCCAAGAGCCCTTGCAGAGCGTGCAGCGCGTGCGCGCTTCAACGCCAGGTGAGACCTAAAAATAAAGAGCAGGTTTTGCAATGGGGCACTGTCAAGAAAGGAATGAGCAGTAGCAAAAAATGTAGAATTTATACAATCAAAAACGGGTAAAGATGATATATTCCAGGCGAGGGTGAAACACAAGAAGAGATAGCCACGGAATAAGAAGCAAGGAAATGTGATTGGTAAGAAAACCAACTAATGATAATCTAAAGGCTGACCCACAGCCCAATGTAAGTATTGGTATTGTACCAATAGATTTTTGACAACTGAACACTTAAGCTGTTTACCAGCAAGTCCTTAAAAGTTCCCTGTAATAAATACTGAACACCGTGAATGGTCCTGAACAAAGATAATATGTTTATGAAAGTGACCAAAATAAATCATTTGGAACTGGATTTGATTTGCAGTTTATTTAGTTATCACATCGCTACCATTATAAGATTTATATCACAACATCAAAATAGAACAAGAAATAATTGCAATAATGCTTTTGAATTTTTTAAGAGTAGTTTGAGATCATGCGTTTTGAAACAATATGGACTTTTCTTAATTAGTTAGATACTGTTTTGGCTTCATTCATGGACTCGTTTTGCGTCTGAACTCAGCTCTCTTCCTTCGAATTGTTCTAGTCTGGGTTACATTGATCTCTGGAGTAAATGTTTCCTCTGTATTTCTTAAGTAAACTTTTCGATATAATTACAGATTCAGCTATGGTGTATTTGCCCATGATAAGGCATTTTAGTGAAACTATGCTTCTGTTATGGAAAGATTCCTTCTTAACCGTAGTTAATTAACCTTTCTAGTATGAATTGTATTTGCCTTTTACATTGTCAGAGTAGAGGTCGATGTGTGACCATGTTTGGTGTTCTGTAACTGGATATGCACTTCTGCCTAGATTTGCAAAATACAGAATTTAGTTTACTAATTGTTCTCTCACTGTTTTTGCAGGAGTAATAGGCTGATTTTTGCCAGATGTGACTGACACACAACATCTTTAACCCGACAACCATATAATAGAACAGTAAGGCATACAGGTAACAACATTTCCTCAAAATAGACAAAATTACAAATTTCTGAGTGGGTGACACACTGATTTTCCACAAACATATCCCATGGTCAGCCACCTTGCAGCTGCAGTGCCAGGAGTGGTGCAGTGCATGATGTCTAGAAACGTTGAAGACCCTGAGTGATTGTGGCAGAGAAAGTTTAAGCGAGAATAGTGTGTCACCTATTGCTACACGTTATTTTGTCTAGTTTCGGAAAATATAAGTTGTATCTGGATACCTTATTTTCACTGTTTTAGCAGGAGCAGTAAGTAGGCAGCGATCCCTTGATGCCTTGGCGGAGCTGGGATCCACCCCTTCTTTTCCTTGCAAAAACAGTAAGAGAACAATGAGGCATCTAGGTGAGGCTTCTATTTCCTAGAAATAGACAAAAATACTTTCTCCTCGGTAGGTGGTCCATATCTGATATGATATTGAAGTGTTCCCAGCACAGGGAAGTTATGATACACCTACATAATTGGCAGTAACTAATATACAAATATGTATTTTTATATTTTGATTTAGGGGTAGATGTCATAAAACGTAAAGTGATTAAAATAAGGTTTTGGATTAAGGCATGTCAACTAATCAATTAAAGCATCATTTTATTTAGTTTAGCTTGTCTTATTGTTTGTGTGGCATCCAGATACCTTATCCTTCTCATTATTTTTGTCAGGAACTATAGGTAGTGGTCATCTGGATGCTATGACCATGCGATAAACACAGAACACTATAACCTTCAAAAACAGGTCATGAAAAAAATATTTCTGCAAAGTTACACAAAATGGCAATTTCACAAGGGGAATGTAAGCAGCCCTTTACCGACATGGAGTGTAATGACATTCTGCACCGAGCTCGAGCATCCGCCCTTAACACTACCAGTAAAGAAGTGCTCCTAAAAATTGCACACTACTGGTACCTCACACCAGCCTAAATAGCCACCTGGGCACTGCCGAGGGTGATCGTTGCTGTTGCCAACAGGGCACACTTACTCACATTTTATGGCAATGCCCCAAATTGCAGTCTTTCTGGGACAGGGTCTTAAAAGGAGGTAAACACTATGGGCCATGCGGGCGATGGCGATCCGCCTGACACCCTTCCCCGCCCGCCACCCATTTCCCCCCGCCATATTACTATGGCGGGGGGACCGCAGCGGACGGAAAGACCGTCCGGCGCTTTTCCACCCGGTCAACGAGTTGACCGGGCGGAAAATGGTTTCATATGGTGGCGGTGTCTGTTAGACACCGCCATCCATATTAGGGTGTGTGCGGGAACATGCTTTTCCGTAGCGGGGTTGCCGCCACGGAAAGGCATGCGGGAATGTCTTGTAGGGACCCGTTGCGGGCCCCCAGGGACTCTGGGGGGTGCACTTCACTGTACAGCGTGGCAGGCACCGCACGGTGACTGTCACGTTGTGCATTGAAGTGCTCAATGTGCATTTTTAGCATTGCGGCGGGAGGTGCTTTCAGCACCGCCCGCCGCAATGTTAGAAATGCGGGATGCGCCCGCCAGTGTGGCGGGTGCATTCTAATGGCCCCCGCGGGACCGCCGCCCTTATGGCGGGCGGTCCCGTTTTACGCCGGGATGTCCGCCCGCCATCCTAATGGGGCTCTATGTATCCGACATCCCTAGGTTTCAGAGCTATGTTCTTCTGGGCCTTCCAGATCCCCTTACTTACCCCTATGGTCCCCTAGTGGCAGAGCTATTACCCTTGCATTGGGAGCAGCCAAACATCTCCTCCTCAATAAATGGGGTACAGGAGCTACACCAACACAACTGGACTGGCTACATAAATTGTAGGATACAATAGGAATGGAAAAACTAACCGCGGTGGCTATGCAGCGCCTGTATCATTCCCATTCTGTCCATACTTTTCTATTTCCCTTTTTTTCACATTACATGCTCACAATGTTTACTACTCGAGTCACCACCGGCCAATGGATGTAGGTGGGCAGTATTTTATTGAATCCTTTTGAAAATAAACAAAATAGATCTAAATCCTAAATTACAATTTCACTTTTTGGTTACAGTCTTTTCCTTATTTATGACCCACTATTACAAATGAAACCTTAATTAATAGTGTCATATGCTGGGAAAGTTTATACAGTTACTAGCAGATATAAACTATTTTAAACTACCAAAAATGTGCAACTGGTAAAACATAATTTAGGGATTTCTAATTTCTCAAATCCAGAAATGCAGACTACTGAATAGATTTCCCTAGTCCGTTGAAGGTTCATAATTAAACACCCGAAGCACTCCCTTTTCTCACCTTAAAAATTCATTTGTTATGAGACCCACTTTGATATTTCAATAAGACTGCTGTTGTAAGGTCTATTTACAAATGATGAGGGATACCAGAAATTGCATTTGCCTTGAAAGTATGCTAATGCCGTACCAAATGAAGGAACAATCTCAATATATCGGGGGTGGAGGTTCGGGAAGCAAATTGGCGCAAGGGATTGATGCTACTCTACAAGCCCTCTGTATTCATTGAGCCTGATGATACTGTTGTCTTGATACTTTCTGCTTGTTAATCAAGTAATGACAGTATCCCACATTTCTTATGCTCATTTGTAAATTGACATGTAAATTGGTACAGGTGAGTCACTGCGGTGATCGTTGCATTTAAACAGTGTTCATATAACTCCGTCTAAATGTGATTTTTATTCAAATATTACGTTTTCTGAATTTAGTGATAGCTCTAGTATGAATGGCGTTTAAGCTGCCAACCTCCATTGCATATGCACACCATTCTAGCTTCTACAGTGAACTTATTTGATTGATTGTGGTGGTGAATGTAGTTTTATCACTTATCAGTTATTTTAGTTAGGTATTTTGTGATACACCTCTAAGCATTTAACAGTTGCCACAGCTCACTTAGCAAAGGGGTGCATAAGATGTTAAGAGAATTACAAGATAGTGCTTATTATTTAGTGGTGATGGAGGGTGAAAAGAATGAAGTACATCCACCATTGAAGTTCCCGAAAATGTCAAAAGCCTCAGAAAAACAAAGATTAAGAAGGGCCAAAGATAAAGTAGGCATGCTGCTCTTAGCTGTTTGACCACCCATGACTTAATGGACCTTCTGAGGGGGAATGCTTTGGAGAAAGGTTAAATTAGCTAAATACCAGAGACTAGATGAGTCATTATGGATCTTATATATTTGTCATTTTTCAGTCTCCGAGGAACAACAGGGAATTGCAGCCCTGGACAAGTAAAGTGCACCTCTTCTCTCTTGTCTAGTCGTTCTGGCTGTCAAGAGGTATCATTTAGTAGACCTGATGCTTCTGGTCAGTAGGTAGAGATGTAAGGTGGTTATGTGATTGGCCATGGTATGCTTACATAATAGCCATAGTTTTGAAGGTCACTTTTACTGGAAACCAGACAGGGAAACTGAACAATAACTCGACTGCATTATTTTGGTGCTTTGACGTTCTAAGAGAGAGATATGACGGAGGCCTGTGATCAAAATCTTTTTTTTCTTTTTTAACCTTTGGTTTTCAGTTTTAGAAAACAACACAAAAGCAAATCAGCAGTCAGTGATATGAAAGGTAAAAGACTGTATACATGTAATGTAGTATGACATTTCGACAGACACGGTTATGTGCAATCTATCTCCAGTCCCCAACCTAGGGAAAACGGGCTTAACTCGCTTGTGCTCCCCTCTTGTCAGTCCCCCTACAAACTGAACCCCCTGTGCTCTCCACACAGTTCCATACCTCATCCTGTGATTAAAATCTGGCATTGATCCCGGCAGGACATTATCACGGCAAGGATTAGGGAGCTCTTCTGAGAAAAGTGGTGCATCAGCAGAAAACCTTTCAGAAAACAAAGTTGGTGGAAAGCAGACTTTTAGACATTTCACTTGGAATGATAGTTCCTCATCAAAGTGAACACTCAAGTTAAAAAGTCTATCCAGAAGGATAAGAGGAGCGCCCGATTTCTTAGGACAAGATAGTGTGAAGGGAGTTAGAGTCAACAGGGTCCCGATGCAGGATTTCTGTTTTCTCACAATAAAGCTAAAGCCTGTTGTCCTGCATCCATATATTGGGTTCTCTGATTTATCTTCTGTTGTAATGTTGGTTCATGCATCCTCCATATATATGCTACAAACAATATTGTAGGAGTCTAAGAATGTCAGCAGAGGGTGGGATGAGTTCATGTAGGTGTTGAAAAGCGAAGGTGACAAGTCCGTGCCCTCAGGAACTCCGCAATTCATACTGGCTGTTTGGGAGAAGAATGGAGGTCCAGTTTGACTTGAGCGCAAATTTCTAACAGGTACTTTAGCCATATGGTGTTGAAAGTAGCAGGAAGGCCCTATCGAATCAATGCACAGGAGTGGCCCTTATTTCGAGGGCTGAGTAGGTCTTTCCTGATGTGTAGGAGAGTGATCTCTGTTCCCTGGAGGGGTCAGAACCCTGCTTAAGTCATTCAACGTTGTATTTGCCTCCAGTAGGAAATTAGTGACAATTATTTAAAACATATTTGCAGCATAATTTACTTTACAGATAGGCCAATAGTTGGAAATATATCTGGGTCTGTGGTGGCTTTCTTGAGAATTGGGTGATGATTGCCTATGTGATGACTCCTGTAGAGAGGGAGGCATTTGGCTAGGCTGAAGGTGATACGTATCAAAACTGTGAGGCCGAAACTGAGATTAAATCCTCATTACTGACCACTACAAATCTCCACCGGTTTCACAAGCATTAAAAAAAAATCACATGATGTTCATAGTTCTTTTTGGAATTTCAGGTGCATAGACTTGAAAACATACCTACAACGACTTTTAGCATTTAGTGACAATAAGTCAATAATCTGTAGCTTTAATGTGCTATTTTGTTTGTTATGTACATTTGGTAGTATGAATCTCAGCTTTTCAGAAACTGAGCTTGGAACACAGGTAGTATATACATCTATGTTCTGTACAATCGCATATATCAAGAGTGTAACTTGCTGTAACTTACCAAGAAACAGAAGCTCTGAGCATGGTGATACAAATGCAAAGTGTCCAAATCAGTATATATAAATTTACACGCCAGGGAATACATTTTTATCATTTTCAATTCTTGAGTGAATTTAGTCTTGGTACCGCATGCCTAGGAATGCCTTCTCTGACTGGGCAAAATGTAAAATTTCCTAGCTACCATGACAGAAAGTTTCAATTCTGTTTAGGACAGAGATGCGAAAGTTAGGCATTATCTACCTTCATTGTTGTTTTTCAGCAGCTAAAGGGCATTGACAACTTTGCTGCATCTGATAAACATTAACAAAAAGATTTCAGTACAACAATTCCCAGGAGTTCATGGTATTGCATTGCCCAGTCAGGTGTCAGGAGAAGAAACAGTCCTGCTTTCTTCGTGTGAAGCCTTAGCTGCTCTTCCATAATCCATCATCCTCATTATTAATTCTGCTCCACACCTGATAAAAGGATAGTACCATTGTAATTTCCACCATAACACATCACCAGTACTTGTAGAACTATCAACAATGTAATCAGTCATTAAATCAAGGTTATATAAAATAATAAATAATTCATTCCAGATAATTAGGGTCATTAGTGTGCCATACCTATACCATATGATGAAATCCATTATCTTGGATGGGGTAAGTATAAAAACAAGAGACTATGTGGGATAATCCTGGCCCTGACATTTCTAGGTGAAATTGAAACTTTCCTGCTTTGCAGCTAGGAAATTTAGAGGATTAAGCAAGTTTAAAGCTAACCATCAAATCAGCCACCTTTGGCACAGGTTGTTTTCTTGTAACTTTTAATTTAAAAAAAAGGTACAATGTCATGAAACCAACATAATCAAACAAAAGCACACTACCCTGATACAATTCCCGCTCCATACAAGTAGTGAAATAAGATCTATTATTTAATTCCAATATTTTATCCCCTACATAGTTAGCATTACGTTTGCAGACATTGTCTTTGTAAGTATTTTATCACACGCTCTGTATGTCACTGTAACCCCCTTCTTCAAAACTCCCAATCAATAACTGCACCCATTCTCACACATCTCTAGGTATCAATCCTGGCCTGCTTACGCTGCCTCCCTAGTTAATAAAATTTTAAGGGTGCCGCCTTAGATCACAGTGTTGTTCTTCCTCAGAATTTATCAGTTTGAGATAGCTGCTGATGGGCTCCCATACATGCTTGCAGCCTAGAGTCGTACATTCTAGTGATACATCCCTATCTATCTATCTATCTATCTATCTATCTATCTCGTTATGAATGCAAACTTTGACAGATGTCTAGTTCTATGGGTTTTCACAAGAATACCATAGGACAATTGTTTCTAATGGCTGGCTGTGTCATGTAGCCGACTCTATGGAATTCCAGTACCTCTATTTCATGGAATATTGAAGGGTTTTATTGTATCATTATTCTTTAGTCTATGATGGGCTTCCTGCTCTCTGCCAGACGGAGAAACACATATATTTTATAAAGCATGTGTGCACTTTAATGAGGTGACTGAAAGAAAAAAATTGGAGATGGGCATCAGGCACTTGCCTGAAGACAGATTGTTTAATTAACAAGACTTTAGATGAGGACAGAAGGCCCACCAACCGGGCAAGTTGCCGAAGGGATGTGTGAGGCATGGAGGCTGTTTGTCGCAATTTGTGGTGAATCTTGGCCATCTTCAGCGACGGCAGACTCAGACGCTTGGATGGAATCCACTACAAAACCGAGAAGTGTCACCTTCTGGGAAGGCTTGAGAACCGATTTGTTCTCATTGATGATAAACCCCTGGCCCTGTAAAAGGGACACAGTTTGCTGGAGTTGTCTGGACAAGGTCTTGGGACACTGTGCTATAAGAAGGTCGTCCAAATACACAACCATACATATGCCCTGAGGAACTCTACTCCCGGATGAAGCATTTTGGTGAAGCACCATGGTGCTGAGAAAAGACCGAACGGAAGGGTGGTGAACTCGTAAACGAGATCCCTCCAACCAAACTGCAGGAACCGCCAATGAGGCGGATGGATTGGAATCACCAGGTAAGCATCCTTTAGGTCTAACCGAACCATCCAGTCGTTGGGAAGAAGGACATCTAGGAGAAGGTGGATTCCTTCCATTTTGAAATGACGGTATATCAACCAGCCGTTGAACTATTTTAGGTTGATAACCGGACGACGTCCTCCATCGGACTTGTCCACCAAAAATATGTTGCTTAGGAAACCTTGAGGGTGCAGAGTTAATCGGTAAATGGCCCCTTTGCGAAGCAACTCTGAAACCTCTTCGTCGATCAACTGTGCCTCGTGGGAAGTGAAGAATATTGGCTGAGGAAAATTTTCCTTGTGAGCATTTTCGTAAAACTCTATATGAAAGCCCTGAACGGTCTTTAAGACCCATGCGTCCGAGGTAATGGTCGCCCAAGCGTCCCGAAAGGCTGCTAATCGACCCCCGATGCAGACGTGGGTTGAAGGTAGAACAGTTAACACTGGGATTTCTGCCGCTGGCGTCGTTTTTGAAACCTCTGCGACCTCTTAAGCGTTGGCCTCTCGTTGGGTAAAAATTATTGTAGTTCGCGCTGGAGTTATATTGTCCGTGACCAGAGCCTTGTCCGTTTGAGGGGTTTTGTTGGAAACCACACCCGGACAAGCGGCCCCTACCTCTGCCGGCCCTGTGAAAAACCCATTGGTTGAAGACCCTTTTGATATTAGATTGGGCCTTATCCAGAGAAGTACAGGTTGCAACAAATATGCCCAACTCCTTTACGAAAGGGCCTCCGAAGAGACCCCCTTAGGCAACTGACCCCGCCTCGGAGGAGGCCAAGTCCCCTAGCTTGGGATCCAGTTTGATCACCAACGAACGGCGACACTCCTTTGACAGGGCATAGTTGGCATTGTCCATAAATATAATAGCCCGTTGCGCCCAGTTAGAGAGGACCTCTGGAGAAATAGGGGATTCTGAAACTTTGGCCTCCTCTGCCATGTCCAGGATTTTTGTCTTGGGGCCAATGGCGTCGAGGAGCTTATCCTGGCATGATCGCCAGGATCTATCTATGTCCTTCCGGGGGTCCTTCATGTACTTTGCCAGGAAGGTGGCCATCTTAGAGTAACTCCGGAGTGAAGGCAACCTTGCCATCCAGGGTGGGCCTTGGACACTCCGCCCTTACACAACCTCGGGCTCCCTTTTCTAAGGGCTTGCGAAGGCGCCCCCGACAAACTTGGCCACCATGTTGCCGGGGGCCCAAGCAGCGTACCGGGGATGAATGATCTCATCTGGGTCCAACATATGGGAATCTTCTCCCAGTGTTGAGGGAGGAATGGCCGCTGGGCGCCAAGGCCGTGAGGTACCTGCCTCATCGTCTGTGTCCCCCTGAGAGTCCTCATTATCAGGCTCCGGGGAAGCTGGATCTGGGGGTCCCTGAGGTTCGGTCTCCTGGGTGAGGGCAGGGGTAGCAAGTAGCTAACGTAGCTAGGAAGTCGCTTTTTGGCATGCAAAAGCATCTCTGTCCACCCCTTCGGTACACTTCTTTTTGGATGACGGGGGACCTTCCCCAGTTACGAGATCCGTCGGGGGCGCAAGGGGCTCTGCTTGCGCTTTTGCTAACCTAGCGCATTCCTGGACAATTCTGTCTGAGAGACGCTGCTCCATATGGCGGTCCACCTCATTAACCACCCTATAGATGGAGGAGTCCACAGGCTGGTAGAATTCATCATCATAAGGTAAGTACCCCTGGACCACCACCTCCTCATAATACTTATTTTGAGGTTTCATAATTACTATGGGTGACTGAAGAAAAAAAGTGCTGTAAGAGACGACTATGACACCTCTGTGTCACTTTTCCTGATGTGAAGTGCACTTTAATTTATTAGGCTGGTGAACCCAAACCAAATTGGAGCAGACTAGATGACTGCAAGGTTTTCAGACCGCCCAAAGGGCTGCAAGAAGGCTTGCACTACCTTAGCACGCCAAAAGCCCTCCGCTCACTGACCGGGCTGTTGCCTTACCGCGCGTTGTGAATGTAATGTGCAATGAAGAAAAAATCACTTGCAAGCGTCAACGCGGGTGGCCTGCCAGACAGACCATTGCCGGGGCGTTCACTTTGATAATATGCAGGGAAATAAATCCTGCAGTTGGGCGTCAGGTTAAGGCAGCGGGGACAAGTCTCGATTGGACTCATTACTCACAGCGCGGCTTCTCCTCTGAGCCACCGCGGTGCGAGACCAATGAGACGAGCGAGTCCCCCTAGCGGGCCTGCTGAGCACTCCACTTAGCAGGGCGCCGGCCTCGTAAGGAGTGAGAGATGCTCCCTCGGCCGGGTGAGGAACCTATAACAAAACCCAAGTCAGAAGACAATACTATCAAGAAAACCATCCCCAAGCGAACGCTAACCCGCAAAGTGGTGGGGAAAATACAATAACATAACAATCCTAATCAGTTAATTGAAAAACCATTGAGGAAGGAAAAGTGAGAGTTAACTGGCAGCGAAGAAAGAGGGGGGACAGACACAGACAAGGGACTACATCATGGATATGTGATGGACATAATGAAAGGACTATGTTCCCGGAGACCTCCCTGGAGTTATGGGAGTTGATGTTTTTCTTGTTCGTATTCAAAGACTTGTTGGTGTTCATCTTTGTGGCCTCTGTGACATTTTTTAATAATAAAGCGGAGAGAGATATAGCATAATCGGAGCTTCCAGTCCTGACATAGAATCTGCGTTGCGGTGCAAAAATGGGCATCTTAAGATAACCATCTTTAAGATATGGATGAGGATTCAGTCCTTTCTAATGAGGATATCTCCCAGAAGATGGAGTCTCTGGGCCTTGAAGTGATGATACTATGCATTCATTGACTCCCCAAAAGGTGCCAGTGGCCTTAGTTCTATCTGAACCAAAAATAAAATGCTTAAAGAATATGTTTGGGTGGAGAACAGTTTAGTTGATGGCCCCTTTCGGCAGTATCTGTTTGACAGCTTGATCTGTTTATGACCTTTCTCCCCTTGAAAACCATAGCCATGGGGGAAAACCCTGTTACTTTGGAGGGCCATAAAACTTCATGTGGAAACCACCTGCAACACCCAGTTGCCACCTGTCACCTATCTCAACCTGCTCGGAGAATGAGGCCAAGCTCCCTCTCAGTCTTAAAGTATCAATGTTTCCTTTCTCACTGTAATTCTTTGATGGGGTTGGCTGCTCTCAGGATCCCTCCCCTATTGCCCTTCCGTTGGGCTGACCCTCTTGAGAGAAAAGGATCCTCTGATTTCTTATAAGGTCCTTCCAAAAGACCGCCTCTTCTGCTGTCTTGTATCCTTTAGCGGACCTTAGTTGGCTGGTTGCCGGTCAAACGGTCCGTAACTAGACCAAGCTCCTATGAAAACATGGGGGCCAAAACGTTCTTCTTGTACAGCTGCGCATTGTCCCATATGAAGTCATATCAGTTCACCCAGTTCTTTTAAGAATGGGTCACCAAACAGACATCCATGTGTAACAGCACCTGCTTCTGACTGAGCAAGGTCTCCCACCTTGGGGGTTGATTTAACTTGGGAGCGACCAGCATTATTACACATACAACACACAGTTTGTGTTCCCCCAACAAACAAATCATCATCCTGAGAAATATTCAGTTTGGTAGCTAGGAGGACAAGGATGTCGGATAATCCCCCTCTTAAGGAGGCCGCACAGTGACGTAGGAGCGACCTCCGACCCTACTCGCAGTCAGGTGGCTCCCCACACCACCACACGGCCGCCAGCTTCCTCATACCTGCTCCCTGCCGCCCGCCTGTTTTCCCGCCGGTTCCCGCTCCTTCCCGTCCCTGCGGCCCGGCCCCCCTACCCCTCATTGGCCACCCCGCTCCCGCCTCCCAGCTGCTCCTCCTTCCATATCCCCCTCTTATGGAGGCCACACAGCAGGCACGCCAAAGTCAAGCCCGTCTGCTCATGGACCGCGCCCAGCCCCAGAACCCCTGGACCCCGTGAATGCCACAACACCAGACTCCACTACGACGCCAGCACCCTCAACACACTTAACGCCGGCCGAAACCACACCTGCTTCCAAGCCGCCCCGAAACAGACTCACGGACCTTTCCCCTGCCACACCTGCAGCTTCACCTGCGACAGAGCCACCAAACCTCCAACGACTGGACCCAACCACCTCCGCTGCATACTCCTGAACACCCGCTCCACACGCAAACACGCCGTCGAGCTCTAGGATCTGCTCGACACCTCCGCCCCAGACGTGGCCTTCCTGACCGAGACCTGGTGGAACGACTCCTCGGCGCCCGACATTGCCATAGCCATCCCGGATGGCTACAAGATCACCCACAGGGATCGCGCCAATGCAATCGGAGGAGGAATAGCCATCGTCCACAAGTCCACCCTCCAGGTCGCCACCCACGCAGACGACACCCTCAAAACCGTCGAAAACCTGCACTTCCGGATCCACACCGACCCCAACACCACCCTCAGAGGAACACTCATCTACAGACCCCACGGACCCCGAGCTGTATTCAGCGACTCCATCGCCGACCTCGCCAGCACCCACGCACTTGCCTCCACGGACTACATCCTCCTCGGGGACCTGAATTTCCACCTCGCGAACAACAACGACAACGAATCCAACTCTGCCACCCTGATCGACAACCTCGCCAACCTCGGCCTCAGACAAACCGTCACCACACCCACCCACGCCGCTGGCCACATGCTGGACCCCGTCTTCTCCACAGGCATCCACGTCACCTTCGACCACACCACCGAACTCCACTGGACCGACCACCGCTGCATCCATTTCACCTTCAATAAACCAACCACGCACCACCGCACCCAACAGCTACCTCGCCGCTGCTGGAGCAAAGTCACCAAAGACCAGCTGATCACCACCCTCGCCCAAAATCCACCCACCGACCCCACCAACCCAGACACTGCAGCCCGCAACCTCAGACAGTGGACCGACGACTGCGCCAACACCCTCGCCCCACTCAAGAAACCCTCCAACAACCACGCCAGCAAGAGAGCCACCTGGTTCACCGACGAGCTGCAGACCTCCAAATGTGCATGCTGGAAACTGGAGAAGATATGGCTCCACGAACGCACTCCGGACAACCATGGGACCACAAGTACGCCACCCGCAGACATCACCACCTCATCAGATTAGCCAAGAGATCCTCTTTCAAAGGCCGCCTGGATAACAACGCACACAACAGCAAAGAGCTTTTCAGCATCGTAAAGGAACTCTCCAACCCCAGCACCAACACCAACGACATACCGCCCTCACAAGAACTGTGCAACTCACTGGCCATCTTCTTCCACCGCAAGATCGCTGACATCCATGACAGCTTCAACACTATGACCGCCCGACTACACCAGACCCCACCTCCCCTGTGAACAACCACCAGCGCCAACCGCCTGACCTCCTGGAACAGCGTCAATGACGACGAGACACGCAAGGTCATGAACTCCATCCACTCAGGATCTCCGTCAGACCCGTGCCCACACCACGTATTCAACAAAGCAGACGCTGCCATCGCACCCTAACTACGGAAGGTCATCAACATCTCCTTCGAAACAGCGACATTCCCGGAAAGCTGGAAACACGCCGAAATCAACGCCCTCCTTAAGAATCCCAAGGCGGACCCCAAGGACCTCAAGAACTTCGGGCCCATCTCCCTGCTCCCGTTCCCAGCGAAGGTCATTGAGAAAATCGTCAACATGCAACTGGCCCCGCCACCTGGAACATCTTGGACCCGTCCCAGTCCGGGTTCAGGCGAAACCACAGCACCGAGACAGCCCTCATCGCCGCCACAGATGATATCAGCCGCCAACTAGACCACGGCGAAACATCAGCCCTCATCCTCCTGGACCTGTTAGCCGCCTTCGACACGGTCTGCCATCGCACTCTAAAGACACGCCTCCTAGAAGCCGGAATCCAAGAGAAGGCCCTTGACTGGACCACGTCCTTCCTCTCTGGCAGAACCCAGAGCGTCCGCCTCCCGCCCTTCCGATCCGAGGCCACAGACATCATCTGCAGCGTCGCCCAGGGCTCATCCCTCAGCCCGACGCTGTTCAACGTTTACATGGCCCTCTCACAAGTGGCCCGCCAACACAATCTCAATATCATCTCCTAATCTGACGACACCCAGCTCATCCTCTCCCTCACCAAGGACCCGCACACCGCCAAAACCAACCTCCACAAGGGAATGAAATGCCGACTCGATGAGGAACAGCCGTCTGAAGCTGAACTCTGACAAGACGGTGGTACTCCTCCTTGGACCCACCCCCTCAGCCTGGGACAACTCCTGGTGGCCGACCACACTGGGAACAGCACCGACACCCACCGACCATGCACGCAACCTAGGATTCATACTCAACTCCTCCCTCTCCATGTCTAAACAGGTCAACGCTGTCTCCTCCTCCTGCTACATCACCCTCCGCATGCTCCGCAGGATCTACAAGTGGATCCTGACCGAAACAAGAAGAACGGTGACACAGGCCCTCGTCAGCAGCAGACTGGACTACGGCAACACACTCTACGCAGGAATCCCAGCCAAACACCTACGACGACTACAATGCATCCAAAACGCCTCCGCCCGACTGATCGTCAACGTCCCCCGCGGCAGCCACATCACCCCCCACCTGAGAGACCTACACTGGCTCCCCGTCGACAAGAGGATCACCTTCAAGCTCCTCACCCACGCACACAAAGCACACAAAGCACTCCACAACGCCGGACCAGCCTACCTGAACATCAGACTCAGCTTCTACACCCCGACATGCCAGCTCCGCTCTTCCAGCCTCGCCCTCGCTGCTGTTCCCCGCATCCAGCAAACAACCTCCGGCGGCAGATCCTTCTCCTTCTTTGCCGCCAAGACCTGGAACACCCTCCCTACCTACCTACGGCAGACCCAAGACCTACTCGCCTTCAGAAGACTCCTCAAGACCTGGCTCTTCGAGCAGTAGCGGCACCCATCCCCTCAGCGCCTTGAGACCCTCACTGGTAAGTAGCGCGCTTTACAAGTACTCTGATTGATTGATTGATTGATATATTTGAGGTGCTAGGAAAACTCCTCCCTCTTTCCCCCATCGTAACCCAGGTCTGTTTAGCCCTTTCCTGACCTACCTAGACTATCGGGAGCCATCCTGTTTCCTAGCCATCTGTCAGCCAAAAAACAGACAGGCAATCCACATTCCAGCATAGGCACACGGGATGACGGAGCAAAATAATACCCGCTTTCTAAAAGTGCCCAGCTAGGTTTGCCGTTTTGTGGGGCCAGAGGAAGAGGCTTGCAATCATATAGAGGAGGTTATCAGAAATACTGCTATCTCTCCTACACATCTACCTCCTAGCAGTTATGCCTGCAATATTTCCAGGGACAACCACCACAAGCGACCTAATACAGACCTGCTCCTAGAGGAAGAGCAGCACGCCAGGGAAAGAATGCTGGACGTTGTCAGTGATTTGTCACAGGCTCTGCCTACCCCTATCTCCTCACCATTCAGACTAGAGGGAAGAATATCCCAGTTCATCCAATGTTGGCAAGAGAGAACATCGGACCAATGAGTCCTAGACCTTGTTCAAGCCACACCCTAGAATTTGTTCAGAACCCACCAAGAAATCCACCTCAATCCTTCATTCCCAAACCTCTACAACTGCTCTAATTGGAGGTCAAGACCATGTTTCGGAAGGGAGCGATAGAGAGGGCCCCTCTTTCGCAACAAGGAAAGGGATTCTATTTCCTTTTCTTCCCGATTCGCAAAAAATGGGAGGAATGGCAGCCTATCTTTGACCTCCGAGATCTCAACAAATATCTAAAAAAACAATCATTCGGCATGGTAACATTACAAGGTATTCTCCGACATCTAAACCATGAAGATTATTTGTCAGCTCTCGACCTGCAGGATGCATATTTTCACATTCCCATCCATAGGAGATTCCTAAGGTTCACAGTGCCGGTAGCCACTATCAGTTCAGGGTTCTTCCTTTTGGTCTGAAATCAGCTTCCAGGATATTTACAAAGTTTCTGACTTTTGTAGCAGCCTTCCTAAGGAAACAAAAACATCAGGTGTTCCTATACTTCGGCGACTGCCTTTTCAGGGTGCGTTCCAGTCAAGCAGCACAAAAATCAACAAATGCTTGTATAACCCTGTTCAACGAGCTAGATCTCACTCTGAATTGGAATAAGTCAAGCCCATAACCATCAAGGAGTATAACCTTTTTGGGTGCAACACTAGATACTATAAACAACAAAGCCTGCGCAACATCAGACACACAAGTAAAGCTAATAACATTAGCAAAGTCCATTCAGAAAATGAGTTTCTTTCAGTATGCCTCTACAGGTCATTATTAGGGGTGCTGTCATCATGCATTCCTCTAGTTCAGTTTTGCCGGCTAAGGATGCGACCCCTCCAGGAAGAACTAGATCTCCAATGGGTACAAGTGACAGGTGTGTTTGATATCATCATAGTCACTCCAGCCATGGTCAAAGCCCTAGCTTGGTGGACTCAGCAGACACAACTCTCAGGCGGCCTTTCATTCCTAGCTCAACCCTCTCCATGGGTCATTACCGCTGATGCTTCCTTGGAAGTATTTGTAGCATAGCTTAGTGACCTACCGGCCAGCGGCAAGTGGCACAAGCCTCATCAGTCAGCTCGAGCTCAAGGCAGTACATCTGGCTTTGCCAGCTTTCCTCCCCAAGATAAAGAACTCAGAGGTTCTCATATGAACGGACAATACAACAACGATACACTATATAAACAAACAAAAGAGTAGATCACTTCTCCTCTCTATCTAGAGTCACAAGAAATCTGAAATTGGGCCATCCGAAATGGAGTGCATGTACAAGCAGAAAATGCCCAAGAAAGCAAAATGAGATAGCGGAAACTCTCAACAGACTGAGGTCCTCTTGCCACGAGTGAAAACTGGATCAGGAAACAGTCATCCATATATTCTCACAGAAGGGAAGACCCAATTGTGACCTCTTTGCAAACCCACAGAACACCAAAGACTTATTCTTTGCAAGTTGGCTTCTCCATCTGGGATCAAGGGGGAATGTATTTTGATGGCATGGTCTGGGATCTTTGCTTACGCCGCCGCTCATTCCCCTAATTCCAAAGGTCCTCACGAAGATGAAGATTGAACCTTGCAGAATTATACTGATAGCTCCATTAGCCTGGCAACATTGGTTTACAGAACTCTTACTGCTGTCAGAGAAACCAATCATCCAATTGAAGGTCTCACCTTGTCTCCTGACGATGAGCGAGGGCAAGTCCTGCACCCGAATCCTGAGTCTCTTCACTTATCGGCCTGGCTCCGGAACACAATGAATTTGCCCATCTGGCCATCCCTCTTGAATAAAAGGAGACACTTTCCAGTGCCTGAGCGGACAGTACTAACAAACTGTATTCTCACAAGTGGAAGAGATTTTGTTTATGGTGTCAACAGGAGCGGACACATCCCCTGTCCTCTTCACCTGAACAGATATTGCCTTACTTATTGCAATTGGCACATTCAGGATTAGCTCATGCATCCATCAGAGTTCACCTGGCGGCCATTTCTCATTTTAGACACCCTCATTATGTTCCTCCAGAATAATCAAATAGTTCCTCAAAGGCTTATTTAGAATCATCCCTCCAGTCAAACTTCCTCCTCCATCTTGGCATCGGAAAACGGTGCTATCACAGCTCATAAAGCACCCCTTTGAGCCCACTCACAGAGCGAATTTAAGTTACCTGTCCTGGAAGGTCGCACTTCTTGTGGCCCTGACGTCTGTAGGACGGGTCGGTGATATTCAATCCCTCACTGTTTAAGAACTTATTTACAATTTAGAGAGTACAGGATAATCAATCCTACATACAAACCCAAAATGTATCCCTAAAGTCCCTTTGGACTTCCACCTCAATGAGCCACTGATTTTGAAGACCTTCTTTCCAAACCCTTCAACACTGGCTGAAAGGGCTCTTCACGCTTTGGACATCAAAAGGCGCATCAGGTTCTACATAGACCGGTCCAAGAGCTTTTGTAAGTCTAACCAGTTGTTTGTGGCTCACAGCGCTCCATTGAAGGGGCATCTCCTTTCCAAACAGAGCATAGCTAGATGGATATCTGCTGCAGTTCAGTTCTGTCATCAAGCAGCAGAAAAACAGTTACAAACTTCTGTGCTTGCTCACTCTACAAGGACTATTTCAAACCCAACGGCACTGTTTGCAGGTGTGACACTCCAGTATATTTGCAGAGCAGCTACCTAAAAGAATACGCATACCTTTACGCAACACTACTCCCTGGATTCACCTCCTCAAGGGGATGTATTTGTAGGCCAAGCGGTTCTAAGACATCTTTTCCGGGAAAGGTTAGCTACCTCTTTCTTCCCAAAAACCTGTTACTTGTTCCACACATTGCTTATAATATAATGTTTTCTTTACAGCATTCTAAAATGTTGTCATATGTTAAATGAAATATAAGATATGTTAATGGTTGTGTCTTTGTTTATTCTATGTAAAAGGGATATCTCTTTAACCTCTTCGCTGCCGCAGACATTCCGCCGGGGTGCGGCCAAATCTTACGCGTGCGCAGATCGGAAGGCCCTGGGCGTCCGACGTACACGCCCACCGTGGCGTCGGACGGCCAGGGGCAGTCTGACGCATCAAACAGGATAGAATTGTATTCCTAACAACTCACAGTTCACTGTGTCTCACTACTGCTTTATACTCAAGCATGTGAATCTATAAAAGTTCCAATACTTGAGTAAGAAAATAAGACACTTACCTGTAGCTGTAGTTCTCCAGTATTAGAATCTTTCCTAGATTCACGTGCGACCCACCCTCCTCCTCTGAGAGTCTCAGTGGATCTGCGGCACTGGTGCTATGGAAAATCCGCAGGACTGGAGCTTCTCTCAGGAGTGTTCTAGAGGGCAAAGCAGCCTGATTGGCTGAAGTATAAGTGTGGTCTCTTTTTTTAAATAGACTATGATAGGTTGAAAAATTGACATTGTATTATAATTCTATGGTTCTGGGGATTCCCAACTCTACGAAGAAGAATGATTCCAACATGTGAATCTAGGAAAGAGTCCAATACTGGAAAACTACAGTTACAGGTAAGTAACTTATTTTCTTATTCCATCTTTTCCAGAAACCTAATCTGACAAATCATACAACCACAAGTGATTTATAAAGATCTGAGATATTCTGTAATTTTAGTTAGAAATTCAGCTTATCATGCAAATATGGTGAGTGTGCAAAACTAATCTAATTTGAAAAGTTGTGTTCCTGTGGATAGTTCAGCCAGTTTCATCTATAGTTTATATTGCCTTTTCCTTCAGAACAATGTACGTTCTGTTTAAAATATTAAGAACAATTGATCAGGAATATAATCTTCCCCTCCTTGTCAAATGGGAACATCCCAGTTTAACAAAAACGTATACAGTTCTTATGCAGTATGATCGCTGGAGTGGGAGCTAATTTGTATTGCTTTGTTTTCATTATCACTGATATTTAGTTCATCTTGTTCTGAAGGAGACCATTCTGCCTAAGTATTCTCTCTTGGCAGGATAAACACCATATGTTTTTTAGCAAATGTAATTCATGTTCTTTCCCTTATCCTTTCAATGTTTGCAGGGTTGGCTTGAAGACGCAACCAGAATCAAAATGCCCCGAACTGTTAGCCAATTACTGTGACATGTTGTTAAGAAAAACGCCACTCAGTAAAAAACTGACATCTGAAGAAATTGAAGCAAAGCTTAAGGAAGTGGTATGTTTATGCACTTTCTAATGAAACAATTTGCTGGTATGAATCAAATTGTGTTTTAAATATTATTTTATTAAACCTCAGCATGTGGCGGAAACTGAGTCTGTTTTGTTTTTGTTGCAAATAGCTTATGGTACATTCAGATGTGTTAAAAACTATATACATCACTCACGTTTTTGTTGACATCTGGTAGCTAGTTGTTGGTTGGTTACTGAGCACTCTGTGCGTATTCCTGTATTCCAAAATGAATGCTTGTGTGTTTGAAAGCCCCAGATTATTAATGCAGTACTTTGATTGCTGGTATATGACTTTCAGGTCATACATGTTTAGGTATTCACTTATAAGTGATTGTTGAACATGAATCTTGCATGTATTCACGTGTTTTGATGAATAATTCCCTGGAATGAAGTGAAAGTCCCTAAAATGCTGACAGCAGTGAAAACACAATGAAACTTTTTCACCTTTTTGGGGACTACATTTCCACTTTTCCTTCAGGATATAATACTTGCTACAAACCATGTCTTTTAGCCAGAATTTCAAACTTTATTTTCCCAACCATGAGAAATTCTCTGAGCGGCTGCTACTTCTGCTAAATAAGATATTGCAGATGATTGACAAAAAGGTTTTGCCATCCGCCGACTGAGACCTCAATATTTTGTAGTGGGTCCTATTTGTGTGTCACAATATTGTCCAACACTGACTAGTAAATCATTTGCACCACCTCACCTGACAGCCTATGTTTCACTTTTTCATTCCCAGGTATTGAAACTTCAGAGTTATTATAGTTCTAAGGATTATGCAAGTTTAAATGTGTTTGCCTTTGTTCGAGAATGAGGAGTAGGCTATCCACATACAAGAGATTGGAACAAATGCAGAAGGATGAAGTTAACAAATAAGTCACTATGACTGTCTGTGATGTTTGGATGTTCTTACCATCAGTTGAAAATGTAATACGTGCCTTAGTATGACCATGAAATCCTGGCACTCGAGAGAGCGAGAATTGATGGCTGAGGATAACCACTCGTCAAAAGACTTGTGGCCCTGAAATTATCCTTCTCATCTGAACAGTCCATCCTGAACTGCTAGGTGAGGACCCCTCCTGAAGAGGCCACAAGCAACACCAGACCGGCGTCAACCTACTTACGGCTCCACAGTGACACATGGCTAAGTGAGCATGGGATCCATGTCTGGGCATACCCGTCATACTTGGGGCATAAACTGCAACAGCAAGGTGATGGATGGATGGGTGCTTGAATTCATCTCAGCCCGTGACAGTTACTCGTGCCACTTTCCAGTCCATCATTTTTCTGTATGTCACCAAATGCAAGAAGTCACAGCCTGTGCGAAAGCCCCCGCTCTTGCTTCAAGTCAAGGGCGTGGACTGGATCCATTTCCCGAGGCCATTCCCACAAGCAGTCATCGCCACGCTCAGACCTTTCCAATAAGTCAAAATCAAAGTAAAAGCGGAAATATAAAAAATATAAGTGGTGCTCAACCCCATCGCGCCACTCTGAATCTAAAGAAAAGGTGCAAAGCATTATGATGTGAGTCCTTCATCTTTGTGGTCACTGTTCGCAGCATAGATTCCTCCGCTTATCCTAGTGTGCCCTGAGTTTCGCGGGCCATTGGCATCACCACAAAAGATTGAAACCTTCAACCTGGCTCCTGGCACGCTTTCTGTTCTCTCTGGTGTGCCCTTGTGCCCCAAAGAACCTCCGGGACCCCCAGTAGGGTTACCGCTGGCAGATCCATCCTCAGTGACAGCTGACCCTTTAGGACCAACTTAAGGCCCTATACAGACACTGGTACAGGCTTCTCCTCTGGCTTGAAGACCTGCATCTATTCCTTCCACGTGGATGCGTTTGCAGGCGCCACAGCGCTGGAAGCGTGTCCATTACAGGAACCGATGTCAGACATCCAGCCGACTTCGGCTCAAACTCAACTGATGTCACACTAGGAAATTACAAAAACACAACCAGTTGTCAAACACTCTTACTCTGACCTGGCACTCCTACTATGGCATACATGCTACCAGAAGCTCCATTATAATTTTGGCTCTGATTCAGATCAAGGGGCACCCCTGGATGTAGATGGGGAAATGAATTTTTCCCCCTCACTACACAGATGAGGTGTTGTGTGGTTGAAGGATTGTGTGGTCTAGAGAGGCCCTATGGGCTTTTAATAATACCTCTGAGTGTAGCACTCATGATCTAAATCCTCAGACCGTCACCCCCCCTCAGATCTGTGGGACTTGTGGGGTATCCCTCGGTCTTAGTAACTTGATGAGGCCATCCATACCCAGGCCACTAATCATTAAAGAGCTCAGAGCAGGCCTACTGAACTGCAGATCCCTAGTCAAACACACAGACGATATCTGGCTACTTTTGGAAGAGCAGGAGTGGGATATTCTGTTTCTTACAGAAACTTGGATCAAGGAGGATAACATGATGGCCATTGCACTAGCAGTCCCTCCTGGATTTAATATTTGTCTCTCTAATCGCTTAGGAGACAAGAGAGGTGGCGGAGTGGCTGTTATCTTTAAGGAACAGCTAGTACTAACCTCCTCGATCCCCACCATAATTCAGGGCATTGAGGGCCTTCACTTTTGTTTTCAGGTGAGCCCCCAGTTATCCCTAGCAGGTTTAGTGATCTACCGCCCCCCTGGCGGTGAGGATCCCAATTTATTCACTCTGCTGGATACGATTGTTCAGAGCTCCCTCCTCCATCCTCAATTTATCGTGGTTGGTGATTTTAACATTCATATGGACAAAGCGGACTGCGCTATTGCAGAACTGCTCAGATCCACACTTATTACGGCCAAGCTGAGGCTGATTAATGATGGCCCTACCCATAGGGCGGGTCACATGCTCAATCTTATCTTTTCCAATATTGAGGAGGTGATATCAGAGGTACCGCTACCTCTGCCGTGGACAGACCACTCACTGATCCCATTTACATTGAAAATGGTACTTGCTAGTCCTTCTTCAAGCAAACGCTTTTTTGTGAAGAGACAGTGGAAAAAACTAGTCCCCGATACAATGGGCCCTGTCCTGGCACAGACTATCCCTACTCTCACTTCCAACGCCAACAGAGATGCACAGCTACTCAATGACTGGGTCGGGAATATGGTCTCTTCCATTGCACCAGCCTCACGAGCCTTATCTAAACGTGACTCCCCCTCCGCCCCCTGGTTCTCTCAGGAACTTAGAACGGAGAAAGCAGCATGTAAGAAACTGGAGAGACTGTGGAGAGCGAAATACGGGCTCATAGAAAAGACCAAGTATAAGGAAGCATCAAAAAAACTTCAGAAAGCTATTAGAAAAACGAAAAAACAGTTCTATGCAGGCTCGATCCTACAGGCAGAGCCGTCGAGCAAGCAGATCTTTAAAGTGGTCCAGTCCTTTTTTAAACCCAAATGCATCGAGAGGGAGATCCCCCCCCGTCCACCACCTTATGCGAAAACATCTCGGAGTTCTTTGACCAAAAAATCAAATTAGTTTACGAATCCTTTAAACCAGAGACTCCTTTGTTGAAAACGGACCTGGCCATGAATAATGTAGGGGGTGAAACCCTAACTCAATTTCAGATGATTCCACTGAGTGTGGTGAGACAGGAACTCATTTGTTGTAAATCCGGCGCACCGGACGACCCATGTCCACCTAGGCTGTGGGGTACCATAGCTGATTTTGTGGCCCCCACAGTACAACAAATCTGGAACTCGTCCACCGCCTCCGGGGTTTTTCCGAACATCTGGAAACATGCAACCCTTCTCCCACTGAAAAAAAAAACTAACAGAACCCAGAAGACCTCAGTAACCTTCGGCCAATCTCCTTGTTAGCCGCTCCAGGGAAAATGCTCGAGAAAATACTACAGCGTCAGCTGAGCGAATTCATCGAAGTAAATAAGATACTTCATGAGACGCAATCGGGCTTCCGGCCCGGCTTCAGCACGGAGACAGCACTTATTGAGGTGGCAGAGTCAGTAAGGTGGTCGATGGATGCAGGAGACTCAGCGATGCTGATGCTCCTGGATCTGTCGGCCGCCTTCGACACGGTTGATCATGCCAGACTCTTGATGCGACTAGCTGACATAGGTATTTGTGACAAAGCACTGGGATGGATACACTCTTATCTAACTCCGAGAACACAGAAGGTGGCTCTAGGGACTGTCTCCTCAACACCCAAAGTCCTTAGCTGCGGAGTCCCACAGGGGTCAGCACTCAGCCCCCTCCTGTTCAATATCTATCTCGCCCCTCTCTTTACATTGATTGCCAACTGGGGTGTTAAGGCAATTTCCTATGCCGATGACACCCAGTTGGTATTTCCGTATTCAGAGGCATCACAGGAGTCCTTCTCGAACTTTAGGGGCTGTCTTCAGGATGTGGCATGTTGGATGAACACGAACAAATTCAAATTAAACACCAACAAAACTGAAGTAATCTTTTTTGGAAAAGGCCCCCCCCCCCCTCCCTCAGAGCTATGGTGGCCGGCAGAGATGGGTTCAGCTCCCTCACCTAGTCTCTCGACGAAAAATCTTGGAGTGCGGTGGGATGACAGTTTGTCCTTTTCCTCGCATATTCAACAAGTAGTCGGCTGCTGTTTGGGTAAGCTGAGGAATCTCCGTAAGTTCCTCCGACTCCTCCCGTAGAGCTGTCGGAAAACTGTAATCCATGCCACAGTAACATCTCGGCTGGATTACGCCAACGGACTCTATCTGGGCTTACCTAAATATCTGATCCACAGGCTTCAGCTGGTCCAGAATGCGGCTGCGAGACTGCTACTGCGAATCCCTTTTAAGCATTCAGTCTCTCCGCATCTGCGATCACTGCACTGGCTGCCAGTCGCCAGCAGAATCAAATTTAAGGCTCTTACGTTGGCCTTTAGATCTCTGTTTGGCACCTGCCCGAAATATCTTAAAACCCGTCTCCCGAGATATTCCCAGGCCCGTGCGCTCCGTTCCAATAGCCGCGTTCCACTTGTTGTGCCACGAGCTAAAAAGCCTCGACTGGGAGGTCGTACTTTTTCGGCAAACGTTGCAACGCTATGGAACTCCCTGCCCCCAGCAATCCAGCAAGCACCCTCTGAACCTTGCTTCAGGAGGCTGTTAAAGACCTGGCTCTTCACCCAACCACGATAATTTCCCCCACTCCTACCCTCTGGGTCAGCTGTGTTCGCACTAGCGCCGGGACACCTCCATCGCGAGGTAGCTGTCGCGCTTTATAAAATGCTGTAAAAAAATAAATAAAAAATAAAAAAGATGATGTTTTCTATATGGATAAGTCAGAGGCCATTGGAAGGTACACCTCTTCTAAGGCAAGGCTTGATTCGCCATTTGGGTCACCGATAGATTAAAGTTCCTTCTTTGCAGCGGTTATCTGGTAGTTCTGGATTTACAGCCATCCTTAGTCAAGACCAAAACTAATATCCTGACTGAACTTTTGCAGCTTGGACCAGATACTTTTGAGTCTGTACCTACTTTTAACAAGGCACTCACTGATACCTAGATGGCCATTTGGATAAATCCCTCGTGCTGCCTACAGGCCCGCTCCTGACAATCCTGTTCTTCTTACCAAACCTCCTTTCCAGAGAGCCTTGTGATTCAGGCCTCCACCACCAAAGTGAATACCAATGCATTTCCCTGAACTCCTCCCAATAGGGAATCAAGAGGGTTGAGACTTTTTGCATAATATGTTTTCCTCCGCCCTTCTGGCTTTGCAGTTGAGTAATGCAGTTTGTTTACTAGTTGGTTTATATGCATGTCCTTTGGGACATGGCCAGCGAAATCTAGCTAGCTGACCTAAAAGACCTGAGGGCCTCTTTGGCACAGACTATTAATGATGGACAAGACCTGGCCAAATATGGTATCCTTGCTGTTGTAGAAACTACTCATTGCCTGGAGAGGGCAGTTAGCACCAGTGCTGTACTTCGTAATGCACATGCATGCACTATTTCTATTTTCTATTTAAAATTATTTGTACAGCGCACGTACACCAGCGGTTTCATGGCGCTAAGCTGACAGAGAACTGGGCAGAAAAACAGGGGCTAATTGGAACCAGTAAATGAGAAAATTATGTATTAATTAAAGAATTTGGCAAAAAGATGTGCCTTGAGCTGTTTCCGGAACAACAGGTAAGAGGTTGAAGCTCTGAGCTCTAAAGGCAACGAATTCCAGAAAATCGGAGCGAGGGTCGCAAATTTCGAGCCTCCCCATTTCTTTCTTCGGAACCGCGGAACAGTAAGAAGGGATTGGGTAGATGACCGCAGTTCCCTGGAGGGAACATAGGGGATAATCTCAGATGAGATGAAAGCCGGTTCCGTGCCCAGTCGTGCTTGAAAGGTGATAGAAGCAAGCTTAAACTGGACACGGGCACAGACAGGAAGCCAATGTAAGGACTTTAGGAGGGGAGTGGTATGGTGGGACTTTGGGAGTTTGAACACCAGGCGCGCCGCCTGGTTTTGAATCTGCTGCAAACGCCCAAGACTATATGCAGGAATACCTGCATATAGGGCGTTGCCATAATCCAGGCGGGATACGACCATGGCAAGAGTGATTAGTTTTAAGGCATCAAATGAAAAAAAACGGGACACCTTGCGTATGGTACGCAGTGCCAAAAAAGAAGAAGAAACCACAGAGCTGACCTGGGAGTGAAGGGTGAGTTGGGAGTTAAGCTTGATGCCTAGAGTTTTAACTGAGGTAGAGGGAACAGGTGGGGAACCAAGGGAAGGGGGCCAGAAGATGGAGGACCAGCTCAGTCTTGTCTGGGTTGAGTTTAAGATGGTTGTGGCTCATCCAGTCTCGGATGTGGATCATGATGGTTTGAAAATTAAGGGCAGAATCAGGGGAGGAGGAAAGATTGAAGACAAGCTGGAGGTCGTCCGCATAATTGAATACGGCGACCTCCATTTGTTGCAGTGAAAAGATAAGAGGGGAGATGTAAAGGTTAAATAAGAGGGGGGAAAGGGAGGAACCTTGGGGGACCCCGCACTGAACATCGCGGAAGTCCGCAGTAAAATCGCCCAGGCGAACTGCCTGGGTGCGGTCCCTCAGGAAGGAGGATAACCAGACCAACGCGGTGCCCCCGATCCCCGCCTCCTTGACACGGGCAAGTAAGATGGAATGATCCACCGTGTCAAAAGCGGCTGAGAGATCGAGGAGGACCAAGGCCTGAGGTTGGCTGGCATCCATTCCCTCCCTGAGGTTATCAAGGACCGAAAGCACTACGGACTCCGTAGAGTGTGCGGGGCGGAACCCGGCCTGGCGGGGGGCGAGAGCCCCGTTCTTCTCCACGAAAGAGCTCAAGGCGTAGGTGACGTGGCGCTCGAGTACTTTCGCCAGGAACGGCAGAAGAGAGATAGGGCGAAAATTAACTGGGACTGAGGGATCGGCGCACGTTTTTTTCAAAATGGGGACAATGACAGCGGATTTAAGTGAGTTAGGTACCACGCCCTGGGATAGAGAACTATTGAGAAGGTGGAGGGGGGGGTCTGGACAACTAGAAAAAATGTGACGGAGAATATGGGCCGGGCAGGGGTCTAGCGGGGAACCAGATTTGACGAGTGAAATTATGGCAGTCAGAGATTCCTTAGTTAGAGGTGGAAGGGCGGTAAGATGATCCTTGGGGGGAGGACACTGGGGGTCCACAAAAGTAGGGGAAGGAAGGGGGATGTTGGCTTTCATAGTAGCGATTTTTTTAATAAAAAAGTTATTAAGGGAGTGACAGAGTTCCTGGGAAGGGGTGGGTTTGAGGGAGGTTCTGTCCGAAAACGCCAGATTGTGAACGATTGAAAAGATTTCCTTCGATTTGTTTTCGGCTGCGAGGATTTTGGAGGAGAAATAAATAGATGGTTTTTGCCTCCAGGATGTTTTTTTTATATAGAGTCAGGATGTTGATAAACTCCAAGCGCAAAGAGGGGCAGTAGTTTTTCCTCCAGGCCCGCTCCGCTCGACGTACCGCCAGTTTAGTGGCTTTAAGATCTTGATTAAACCACTGATTGGCGTCCTTCTCTCGTTTGGTTGAGACCCGTTTCAAGGGGGCAATGGAGTCACAACCTGCAGAGAGCCATTGATCAATGGCCGTGACCTGGGAGCTGGTAGACCGGTCTTGCAGGGAGGGAAGGGAGGTGGTAAGTAGGGAGGATAGACTATCCGGGTCCACTCGGCCCCATGCACGAACCCAGATATTTTTGGGAAGTGGGGGCTTGACCGGGGGGTGAATAGAGAGAGCAAAGGAAATCAGGTGATGATCAGACCAAGCGCAGGCCGAGATTGAAAGGGACTCTACGGGGCAATTTAGGGACCAGATCTGGTCAAGGGTATGACCTTTGATGTGAGTGGGAAAGTGAATATGAGAAATGAAGTTGAAAGAGTAGAGGGTGTCTGAAAATTCCTTAGAAGATGGACATTCGGCTGGGTCAGAAGGCCAAAAATTAAAATCACCCAAAAGCAAAATGGAAGAGTTGTTGACTGTGATAGTGGCCAAAACTTCCAAAAAGTCCGGGAGAAACAATAAAGGGGATTGGGGGGGACGATAGATGAGTATACAGGTAAGAGGGGGCGTGATGGAAGTGGTACGGATAGCTAAATACTCCGTGGTAGCGATATCAGGCAGGGACAGGGTTTGAAAGGGAAGGTCGGTTCGGGCGATGACCGCCACCCCGGCCCCGGCTCTGCCATTTAGGCGGTCTGCACGGATAGCGTAATATGGAGCTGGTAGGGTAGCCAGTAAGGCAGGGAGGGAGTCATCGCAGAACCAAGTTTCCGTTAAAAAAAGAAGGTCAGGAGCATGAAGATCCAGCAGTACCGAAAGTTCATGGGCGTGGGCTACTGCGGACCTAGTATTCAAATAAAATGCCGTGAGGGATCTAGTGGTAGCAGGAGAAGCGCTACTTCTAGAGGGAAGAGGGGGGGCAGGTTGTGGAAGAGGAATTGTGAGAGGAGCAGGCGGAGATAGGCCAAGAGACGAAATACGAGAGCAAGTGGAGGCAGGTAACGACCATGGGCCCCGGAGGCAGCGTAGTTGGGCGGGGGAATAGGTGGTAGGACGAGCAGAGTGACATGCCCCTTGCCCCGGACGCCCGCGGACGAGCGCAGACGAGCTTGCCTTAAGCGCGCCTTCGGCGCGCAATCGTCGCACCCGCTGCGCTCGTCCGCTGCGCTTCCTGCCAAGGCACATATTTTATGTTGGGTGGAGGGGGCGTGGCCAACCGAGGTGGGCGTGTCTCGTGGCGCACCTCGCCCTCGGGAATGGCGACTAGGATGTAGCTAAACGTTGCAGCGTAAGACCCGCTGTTCAGGAAGTGCAAGTATCACAGGTAAGTTTTAAAAAGACAAAGTATCACACAATATTTAAAATAAGCTTTCGCGCTCCCGGCTTTCCGCCTCAGGAGTCTCTCGTCAGTGCCGCGCCTTAGATCTGCGCACACTATATATACCTATGGTGAGGGGGCGTGGCCAACCGAGGTGGGCTTGTCTCGTGGCGCACCTCGCCCTCGGGAATGGCGACCAGGATGTAGCTAAACGTTGCAGCGTAAGACCCGCTGTTCAGGAAGTGCTAGGAAGTGCAAGTATCACAGGTAAGTTTTAAAAAGACAAAGTATCACACAATATTTAAAATAAGCTTTCGCGCTCCCGGCTTTCCGCCTCAGGAGTCTCTCGTCAGTGCCGCGCCTTAGATCTGCGCGCACTATATATACCTATGGTGAGGGGGGGGGAACTAGGTTTCCCGACGATGTACAGGCCTCCATCAAGGATATGTCCTTTAATGGGTCCTACCTTTTCCATTAGTAGACCGGCACAGAGCTCTTGCCTCAAGTCACGGGCGTGGACTGGATCCATTTCCCGAGGCCATTCCCACAAGCCGTCATCACTACGCTCAGACCTTTCTAATAAGTCAAAATAAAAGTACAAGCAAAAATATAAAAAAATCTAAGTGGTGCTCAACCCCATCCCTCCACTCTGAACCTAAAGAAAAGGCGCAAAGCATCATGATGTGAGCCACTTTAAGATACGTGGACACAAATGTTCTTTAGAGCTTTTGATCCTTCCCAAACCGTTTCCATGCCAATTTAAAAGGGGAAAGACTTTTCCAGTTGGTGTTCGCTTAAAGGCAAAGACAGTCTCCAAAACCGGTACTGTAGTTACCCAAATCCTGTCAAGACTGTGGGCGCACATCTATCAGTTAGCGCGTAGGTGAGCAGGGTCATCAGTCTTCGCATTTCTCTTCATTCTCTGTAACAGTCACCAAACCACTTTAGATTGCTCTTTGTTGCACATGTGCATCCATTGGATGGGCAGGATCCAACATTTCCTCCCAGGGTGGCGCTTCATCACATCCGAGAGCTGGGTCTTAAAAATAGTTCAACATGGATATTCCTTGCCTTTCTTTTTGCCATGTGTTACCCCCACATGAGAGAAAATTTCAGAAGAGTACCTGTCCATTCTGCTGCAAGAGATGAAATTGTTATTCTCCAAGGTGCTATCCAAAAAATGGAACTGACTCGGGAGGAGAGGGTTGTTGCTCTTGCTCTTTCCATGTGCTGAAGAAGGTTGGGAATCTCAGGCCTATTTTGTATCTTTTACCTGTAAATGTCTTCCTGCGGAAGAACAAATTAAAAATGCTTAGGCTGTCCACATATATCTGCCTTGGTCCCGGGTGATTGACTGCTGTCTTTGGTCCTGCAGTATTCATATTTCACATACCCCCATGTCCCATAGACATTTGCTGTGGTTCAAGATAGTCCAGAAGTATTTTCAATTTGTCATGCTTCCCCTTCAGCCTTTGCAGCATCGTTTGTGTGTTCACAAAAGGGACTGCGATGGTTGCTGCGCACGTTTGGTTGTCTGTTTGCCCCAACATCAACGACTGACTGTTGAAGGCAGGCTTGCCACAGTCAGTTATGAGCCATCTCCATCCTGTCATCGTTGAGGTTCACTAGAAAGGAGCCAAAGTCGCACCTGGCTCTTCTATAGATACCTCCATTCATTGGAGCTATCCTGAAAACAGAACAGTCAAGGGCCTCCCCCTTACCCAGTGAGCCCAGGACATACAGTTTATGATCCAGATTTTGTGGTGTACGCATCCCTGCTAGGCAGAGAAAGTCATCTGGGGAAAGTGGAGAACAGCTAGAGATCAAAGGAGCTTGGTGTCCGATAGTTTTGGGATATTTGTCTGACACTGAAGGCCTTCCTGCCATACATTAAGGGGAGGTTGGTGCAGGTTCTCACAGACCGCACCACTGCCATGTGGGCAGAGTGCGCTCCTGGGTCTTGTACCAGGAGTCTCTGGACCTCGGGTGATGGTTGGAGCACCATGTTATTACTCTGAAATCAATCATTTGGAAGGGTCCCTGAATGCCAGAGCAGTTGAACTTTGTAGGCGGCATCTGGCAGATCGGGAATAGCGTCTATATCGCAAGGTTGCTCAGGGAATTTTCCAGCAATTTGGAAATCCTGGCTAGATCTTTTCGGCATTTTTGTAAGCCGAATGTTCACAATTTAGCATGTTGGACTTCCTCCAAGAACACTTGTTGAGAAATGTGCTCTGGCTGGAGTTGAACGCTGGACCCCTGTAGGCCTGCTCAACCGCTGCCTTTCTTGCCTTGAATTCTGAAAAAGATCAAGAACGATTTGCCCCACGTCTTCCTAGTGGCTCCAGATTGGGCCATGAAGTATGGAACTTCTGGCTATGAGCATAGCTAATAGGCTACCATTTCAGGAGGATCTTCTGTTGCAGCAACAGTGCAAGGTTCTCCACTATAATCTATACAATCAACACCTTCATGCACAGAGGCAATTGACTGAAGTAGTGGATGCCTTCCTGGTTGTCAGGCACCGTTCAGCAATTTTCATTTATATCAGCGCTGGGACAAACTTGTGGCCTGATGTGGTACTCATAAGACTGATCCCTTTTAAGCAATGTCCAGCATTATTTTGTTTGTTTTATCTTAGGCTCAGCAAGGCATTGCAGTGGGAAGGGTTAAAGATTATTTGTCGGCCCTTTTTGGCGTCTCTACATTTATCTACCAACCGTCCCTGTTTAATCATGTGTTGTGATGAGATTTATTAATGGTTCGACAAATATGTTTTCTCCCAAACCATTTTTGGTGCCACAATGGGACCTTAACTTGCTCTTGACGTTTCTCCTGTGTTCGCCCTTCAAGCCGATGCACATTTGCTTGCTGCGCCTCCTGACTTTCAGGACTGTCTTTCTCATCGCAATTATGTCAACTCGTCAGATGAGTGAACTCCGGCCACATGCAGTGCCATACACCACCTCTTTCATGGGCACACTGATGCTGAGGTCTCAGGCTGCATTTTTGCTGAAAGTAGTGACTCCCTTTTAAGTTGGGCAACCTATCACCTCCAGTGTTATTTGGTCCCCATCTACCTACACAAGAGGCATTGAAGAACGGAGGAGGACCCTGTCTAGGTGCATAGTCCTCTGCATTAAGAAGTGTCAAAAAAGAGCTTCCAGAAGGTGAGTGTACCAATTTATGGCAGGGCTAAGGTGCTACCACTGCATTGGCTCATGGAATTCCTATCATTGACATCTGTCAGGCTGTAACATAGGTGTCTGTGCGCTTTTTCACGGTACACTACCCTCTTTAACAGCCAGGTTTTGTTGGAGGGGCACTTTTCCTACTTTGTCCTGCAGGCCTCTGTGGCCTGCATGCATTCCACAGACACTTCACCTGGAGACTTACTGTTTTGGTATCTATTCTAAGTTGAGGAATCTGCGGTTAGAAGTTTTCATCAGAAGAACAAGTTACTTACTTTTGGTACCGATCTCTCTGGTGGATACTCTACCTAACTGTAGAACCCTCATTGCCCTTCCACCTCCGTGTTCTGTAGAGTAGTTTCTTTCTAATATCAAACAATTTCCCAAGTTAGCATTTAGCACATTTGTATGAACAACTGTTCACTCTGTGTGTCTATGGGCGTGGAAAGGTAAAAGACAAGAAACTGATGTCAGCGCGTTTGGGTGGCAGTCATATGCAACTCTTCTCTGTCGCTTTCAAGTGATTCATTGCCACACCGTGCCAACAAGCAGCACATTGGAGCATTGCTGAGCACGTTTCCTGATCTGGCCTGGCTCATGAGGAGTATTTTAAGGTGAGGAATCTGCAGAGTATCCTCCTGAAAGAGCGTTACTGAAAGTAAGTAACTTGTTCTTTCAGTATATCAAAGGGCTTTGGGCAGAAAAATGAATGGCAAGATAGACAGAGCTAGACTTCCGACTCTTTACTTAGCTTCCTCCATGTAAGCACCCACTATCCAGTTTCATAGTAGAACAAAAATGCTAAATAATTTAACATGCAAGTAAAATAACAAAAAATCATGTACTGTATAGACAAAAACGTAATTGTCTTTAGGTGTTCATTTAAGAGAGACCTTCCCTAGCTTCAAAGTCATCATTTTTTTACCTTGGGCGGATGGGAGGCAGAGCTCCGATTTGGATTTGTGGCAGCGGGTCTTTTTGTTGGTTCTCTACCCACTAAACTGTCATTCGTCATAACCTACATAGGTTGGGTCCAGTATCATAACATCAAAAAAATAATAATAATAATGAATGGTATTAGGAATTTTAAATACATCTAATGCATCAGTGGAGAAGCGTGGCTCAATGGTTAGAGCGGCAGACCCTGATGCAGAGGTCTGGCCCGGGACCAGGGTTCAATTCCCGCCTCGGCGGCTCTGTGACTCAATCTCCCCGGACCTGATAATTCTCGCCTCGGTGCGTAGTCTAATCATGGGTCCCACTCTGTGACTCTGGGCAATAGCTTGCTTAATCTCCACAACGGCCCCAGCAGCGCTTGGATGCCTGGCTTCACCTTGGGGGGTGCCCAGGAGTGGACATTTCACATGGAAAAGCCAGGAAGGGTTCCACAGCAGTATGAGTGCAGCGCTGGGACGCCCCGTCGCGTGGGCAGCCGTGCGCTTTACAAATACAACACACACACACTTCACAGTGGTCTTGATGGCTATCACCCTATTCACTTTTTTCTCAACCTTGTTTTTTTTTAGTTCAGTGAACTGATAGATACCTACTTAAGAATGACATTGGTTAATTTCCTATTTTGGATGATTGGAAGAGGAGACTTTTGTGTGTGCTGCTTGCAGAATGTGTTGATAATTTCACATGCCTTATACGATTAACTTTAGAAGGCTTAGATATCATTGTCCCATTCTGATATCACTATCCAAAATAAGCTCCTTCAACATTGCAAGTACATTTCATTTATGATTACAAACAACCACTGTTCTCTAATAATTAATATATGTAAAAGGCAGTGTGTGGTAATGAGTGTTGCAAGTTAAACTTTGGTTCAGTGTTCAAGAGGTTGCTACTTCTAGTGACTCCAGTGACAAATTGATTGTGCTGGGTACCTTACTCAGTCTGCTCACTGTTGAAATTGTATATTGTTTGAGTCTCATGACGCAGCAAGAATTACTTCACAGTCGAGGAATTAAAGCTAGGAGTGAAAGAAGCTAAAAGGAAAACTGTGAAGTTTTCAGCTAGTTGGAAGTAATCCTTGTGATTGTTGTATTGTAAATCATCTGTCCTGGGTTTGTAACTTTGGGTTATCGATTTTAAAAAAAGCAGAACAATTTAACATTTTTATTTTCTTGCAGCTTCTTGTGCTCAAATATGTACAAAATAAGGATGTCTTCATGAGGTACCATAAAGCTCACTTAACAAGGCGGTTGATTTTAGACATCTCGGCTGATAGTGAGATTGAAGAAAACATGGTGGAATGGTTAAGAGTAAGTACCCCAAAACATTGTCTGAGTGTGTTTGATTGCTGATTTTACATTTAATATTTGTGTAAAAAGCTACTGGATTTTTGAATTTCCTAGCTCCTCTTGTAATTTGAGGGTTATGAAGTAGTAATCCCATTACAATGTGTTTTACATAGGGCAGCCAAAATGGCATCCTTCTCACAGATCTTGTTTTCAACATGTTGTATACCTAAGTTGCTAAAGCATACCCCACTCTTTGGCATGTTTTTGTTCTGTTCATTTTAGAATGCCAATATAATCTATAATTTTCCCACAAAAAATTTGACTACAGACACCGATGTAGTTAATCAAAGGCTGATTTTGTTTGCTGCCAGTAGGTATAAAACACTTCCACTCTTATTCTCCACTTAAGAAAAATTACTTTCTGAGGGAGTAATACACTAATTCCCTTTACCAACAAGAACATTTAAGGTAAGAAGGGGAATATTCCAATTTAAAACTCGGTTGGCTTGAAAACTCTTAGTCGCCTTCTTTTGTTAGTTTAACTCAAAAACTTGCTTTAGATTAATGCTTGTTCAGCCCCTTCAGAGTTCCCAACACACCTTAGTCTTGTTTTGCCCCATTTAATTGATGTGCATACATAGGTCTAACATATTAAGTTCTTGTTGCTCCAGTGAATCATTTCAAGGGGACAACCTTATGACGTATCCTACCTACTTTACAATTTAGACTCTGGCCCTAAAATTAATTTTGCTACATTACAGCATGCAGTATTTATCACATGTTTATACCTGTCGGGCAGAAGGGGTATAGAATTAAAATAGATTTTACTCAGTGTCGCCAAACGCAGAGTTCCTCACTCCTTGACATAGATTAAATTGAGTGTACAGCTCCACAAGCAACATGACAGACATCCTTCTCTAAAGCTCTTGCCGCATTCTTCCAATATATCTGTAATGATCCCTTAAAATCACTCAACAAACCATACAGCTGACGTTTTTTCCAACAATGAATATACATTCTAGGCACACAAAACATAACAATCTACAATATCATAAAATGCATGTTTTCATAGATGCCGAATGTAATGCGTGCTGGGCTGATATTGGGGCTTTCGTCACTTTATTTCTCTTCCTAACTAGTGCTGCCAAAAGTTCACTCCAGGACTGGATTGAGTCAGTTCTGTTTTGGCTCATTTACATGTTCATTATTGTGTTTTCTATCTCAGCCCATGCCATCAGCCGTTTAGCTAGCACCAAAGCCATACAATTACAACCAGATTCATATGTCTTGGGCTGTGGTATTGCAGTAAACAGTAATATTTCATATCTCATCAAATAGGTTTTCCTTGTTGGATTGGTTAGAGTGTCGGTGATCCATTTTAAATATGGTGGTGATCGCACAGGCCAACCATGCAATAAAGTCTAGTATCTTTCTTCCTGCACGTGGGTCTGCACTTTGTCTGTCAGGTAAATTTCACCCACTTGTTGAGGAGTGAGGTAGGTCCTAAGCAAGATATAAAATTGCAATAATTTAAAGCATATGTAGCTGGATAATCCAGAGCTAAACCTTAGCTTAAGCCTGTGTAGGACCTCTGGGCTACGTGGTTCTATGTGACTACATTCCCAAGTCTGTCATATTGCTTTGAAAGTTTCCAGGCCTGTAGTTGAACAACGGGTCGCTGGCATCGTCTCCTAAGCAATCCGTCTTGATGGCGGCTCCTTCCAAGTTTTTAGGTCTCTTTACACCTTTCTCCCCAATGATCCTCTATTGAGGGGTGTGGGAGGAGGGGGCTGGCAGGGCGTAGGGGAATTGTGACGCCTCGTATCTGCCTCACAGAACAAACAGTGGCTCTGTTAGAGACACATTCGAAAGGCATCCAAATGTATCAAGACATGCCTCCTTCTACATTTGTTCTGTGCCAGGCTGGATGACCTTGTATTGTTGCTCACGCAATGTAGCTCTTTGGACAGCAGAATGGAAGATTCTTCTTGGCTGCGTTTCTGTTATGTTTAATAGTGCTACTAATGTCAACCTGCTTCCAAAATGTTATGGTGATCTTGCACACTGTTACCTACTATGCTCATTCAAAGCATTCATTTTCTTAGCCCTAAGCATTCCTTATACACACTCTATGTAGTTCATTCTTGTTTGACATACTGTTACAATAGATTTCTATGTAACATACATGTCATCCGAAAAGCACTGCCATGTACTTCGCCTCTGTCTTCTGCGATCAACAGATAACTTCCAATTCAATTCCCTATTTATATTTGTTCGTGGCAAGCAATTTTTTTTAATTATCAAGACATAAAATGTTATTAAATGTGTTATTCCCACTGTCTGCATGTGATGTTTTTGTAATGCAGTGGAAAAGGTAAGGAGAGCACAGTTTGTTTTCAGTCTTCACATACTTCCAGGAAGATAACGCTCAAGCCACAACTGCTTGAGTTCAGTTTAGGGCCCACTTTTTGTGGCTTATAGATGAACACATTTTTTCTAGCTTTCTAGCTTCGACTTGCCCACTCTTGGAACACCCGCTTCGATATTCTGAGCCTGTTTATTTCTTCATCATCAGATTCACAAACAAAGCAACTGCACCAACTATTAGGATTGGATCCAAACAAGTGAAACTTATGAATATATAAACCTCCTTACATATGCGAAACCGACTGTGTTTGTTTGAATAGCTTTGATGTACTCTTTCCAGCGGTTTGTATATTCATTTGTATGCCTGTTGTGTTTGCATGAAACCGTTTCTAGTTCTTAAATAAACATTGATCTGTAATAATTGTGTTAGGCTACTTCCCTATGTTCAATCTGAGCAAGTCTTTTGTTCAGTAACAATAGCGTTATTTATCAAGATATGGCAAATGGAGTGCATTTCTCACTTCTTGTATTGGTGAGTGTAGTGTATAACCACAACATTCAATTAGCTCGCTCAGTCACTAAATATGCGAATACTTTGTTTGGTTGACAACAAATTCCCTAGAATCTCACAAAATAAGAGCCCTTTTCATTGTTTACACAATTTCTTACATTTCTTTTTGTGATACTTTCAATTGTTTTAGCTGTAGTTGTGTTACATTCATCACAAAATATGTTGTTTCCAGTGACTGAAGTTACAATGGATGTAAACCTTTTTGCATCTAAAAATAGATTGTTCAGATTTTCATATACCGTACCTGTTTTTATTAACTTCTAGTAAACATCACTCACCCACGCTTGACATATGCTGTAAGTGTCAGTGTGTACGTTGTTATACCTAGGATCTGCTTCTTTAGCCAATGGCCCTGTTGCCACTTTAGCAAATCGTTCAATTTGTTGATAAATTCCAAACACAAGTTCTCCCACATTCAGGTGATAGATATTTAAAAGTAAAGTTACCAATTTTCACATTTAATAGACATTCTGGTGGAGCTACCATACTCTGTGGGTTACTGATTTCCTTTAATGGCATTGCATTATGGGTTTATTTGAGGACATGTGGGGCGTGATTGTTGAACTTCTGGACCAAAGTGTGGGTTCTGTTGTACATGGGTGATCTTTAAGGTGTACATACTCACATCCGAGCACTCAATTTGCCTCAATGCATCATGGTAAATGCAGTGGATGATAATACTTTCTTTACTAGAAGTCTTTAACTTTTCTCCCTTGTTGGTGCAGCCTGTGCTGTGTAACTCTAGACACGTGTTTCAGGATTCACTCTTTCATCCATTGAGAGCCACAAGTCATTTTAGGCGTGCTGGAAATGCTGCCCAAAGTCTTCCAAGGTCTCTCTACCGCTCATTAGGTGCAGGTGCATCATCACAAATTTGTCAGCTCAGTAGCTCAGGGAGCCTTTTCAAACACGAGGAGGGTGGGAGCAGAACACCTCATACCCTAGCACTCAATTTGCCCCAAATGGTAAATGCAGTGCATGATCACATTTACTTCAGTAGTAGTCTTTAATGTTTTACCCTTGTTCTTGCAGCCTTACTCTAGACAAGTGTTTCTGGATTCATTCCTTCATCAGTAGAGGGAGCAACAAGACGTTTTGGGGGTGCTGAAAATGCAGCCCAAAGTCTTCTCAGGTCTTTGTACCACACACTGGGGCACCAGTGCATCGTGGTAAATGCAGTGCATAATAACATTTACTTCAGTAGTAGTCTTCAATTTTTCACCCTTCTTCGTGCATCCTGTGCTGTGTAACCTAGACCTATGTTTCTGGATTAATTCTTTTATCAATATAGAGCAACAGGTCATTTTTGGGATGCTGGAAATGCACATGAATGACATTTAACCCTCACATTCCCTGCACAGTTTAAAACCAGATTTGCTCTGAGGAAATATTTTTCCCTGCAACAACATTGCAATTTCCAGAAAAACAAATGTCAAAAGACTCCTAACTCTATGGAGAGCCTTTGGAAAAAACGATATGCATCGAAGGTGCAAAAAAAAGCGAACTGATCAACCTTCTCTGTTTAAGTCCCATATAGTGTTATGGGTTATTAAGGAATGTACTTACAAATACCCTCCCATGGCCTCAGTGGGATCTTAATTTGGTACTAACTTACCTTAAGTGTTCTCCATTTGAACCTTTACATAGTTATATTTTAAGGCTAGTTATTTTTAAGAACGGTTTTCTAGTTGCCATAACGTCTGCTAGATGAGTTAGTGATTTTCAGGCCCTTAGTATGAAGCTCCCATTCACGACTTTCTATGCGGATAACTTGGTTTTTAACAACTAGGGTTGCTTTCCTGCCAAAGGTGGTTTTCCTTCCACTTGGGCCAGTCTATCACCCTTCCTACTTTCTATCCTCCTCCACATCCATCTAAAGAGGAGGCAAGGGTCCATTGTTTGGACTCTAAAAGAGTAGTTAGCTTATGTGGACAGGACACGTGATCTCCAGCTGGCTGATCAGCTGTTTGTTGGCTATGTGGGCAAGATGAAAGGAAAAGCTGTGCATAAAAGAACATTATCCAGATGGATCATCCATTGCATTAAGATCGGCTACACCATGGCTCACAATGAACCTCCCGAACGTATTTTAGCTCATTCCATTAGAGCAAAGTCTTCTACCTCTGCTTTGGCTAGAGGTGTTCCTGTTTTTGACATCTGTAAAGTGGCAACTTGTGCCTCGCTCTATAGTTTTGCGAAGCACTGTTGCTTAGATTCTGAAGTGAGGAGGGACGGTCACTTTGCCCATTCTGTTTACAAGATTTTGGGGTTTAGGCAGACATGTACCCACCTCAGTGAGGGACTGCTTTGGGATTCTATTCAAAAGGCGAGGAATCCACGGATAGATGTATCCATCAGAAGAACAAGTTACTTACCTTCAGTAACGCTTTTTCTGGTGGATACAGTATCTACCTGTGGATTCATACCTCACCCACCAAAAAGAAGTCTATTTGTATATTGTGTGCGTATTTATTTTTATATATATTTGATTTAAAGTTAGAATCTGTTTTTGAATTCATGTTGTTGGTTTCACGCCTTGAACGCATGAAATAAATGGGTGGAAACTTATCGTCAACACACTGAGGGCTTTCTGTGTTTCCATTGATGTCATGCGGAGCCACGGGCAGAGCCATGGGCATTGTAAAGTTCTCTTCAAAGTGGGAAAGCTGTCAAGAAAAATTCTGTGAAATGCTAGCACATTGGGATATTCTATAGGTGAGGAATCCACAGGTAGATATTGTATCCACCAGAAAAAGCATTATCGAAGGTAAGTTACTTGCTCATTGGTGCTGTAGAAATATGTACAACTTATATATACACTCGTCTCTAGAGTCTGAATAATTTGTTAATTATTTGCAAGAGTTAAAATAAGAGTACAATATATACATCATATCAATTCACTAGTTCATTTGTTGATATTTCGACCCTGTAAGGAGTGATTTACCATCTTCATCATCAGGATAACAAAGTAATGGAAGCAACCTGAAAGTCAGAAGAGAGACAAACTGATTAGCATAAATCGTATTAAAATTAGAGGTGAAAACACAGGATTAAATACTAAAGAAACCTACCAGATAAGAGGGAAGAATCACTATATGAAATAGAATTGATCAGGACATTAAAGTAGAGTTTTAAAGAATACAGAGTAATATGAAGTCAGATGCAAAAAAACGTCTATCGTCTTTCCTCACTGGTGCGCATCTCTAAGGATTGCCCTTATGCAAACAATTTGGGCACGGATCCTAAAATGATGCTCAGTACAGTATCAATGCAATCCTGAGAAATTGTATGTTTCAAAGTAAAGCCTATTAAATGCGGACATCGCTCTGAATTAAAAGTAGAGGAAACAGGGAAAAGGTATGTCTGGGCAAAATATCAGAGGAATACAGCAATATCTGTCTAATCTAAATATCCCAGTGTTCAGAGAAAACAACACGGAGGAAAAGTAAACCAAACGCCGCCTCAGGGCTAGAAAATACATCATAAAAAATGTGAATAGTGTATGTAGTAAACAACAGGCCGAGATTCGACTTCATATTAAGCCAGTAATGCTAAATGAGGCATATGCGGTAAATCAAAAAAAATCTACGAGAACGGGCTTAGCACTAGAAAAGCCTTGCCCTATGTGACCGTAAGGCTGTGGACCGCACAATCTGTGGATAAGTGTCAAGGGACTTCTCAAATCTATAAATACAAAAAGCAGTCCAAAACACCCCAAAAAAAGATTAAAATGAACAGAAAAGCTGCATAAGCAGTGCATGCGCAGAAGTATATTAAATAGATGACATCGGCATGCGTAACGTTCATGCAGAGAGGAGTGGAATGGAAACCCTCAGATTGGCCAAAATGAAAGAAAAAAACTAATGATTTGATGAAATTTAGGTAAAGGAAGGATAAAAAGAACCACATGTTTAGGAAAAATGAGGGGGCAAAGAATTCAGAAGTGCAGTTTTTCTGTCCTTAGCTTAGCATCTCGCACGATAAAAAGAGGACGTACCATATTTTCTCCACATGATGGCATTCTTTTGCCATTTTTGTCTTTTTTCTTAGTTTTGGACTCTTTTAGGTTGAGCCCTGAGCCAGCGCGCAAGCGCTGCTCTGGGGTTGATCTGTGGTAGTAGAGTACGGGGGAGAAGCCATGCCCACTCTACCGCCCACTTTTTCATTGGCTTGTGCGTTTGTCCTTTCTAAATGCTGCCTTCCAATTGGTTTATAGGCTGTTAGTCCCTCCTTATGACGACCATGTCGTCATTTGTATCCTTCCATGGCTACTGCCCCCTTTACTTCATGTTGCATGAGCACTGTTTTTTCCCTTACCCCCCTCCCGCAGTCCGTGCCTTCTCTCCTGCCCCCCAGTCCCGTTGTTTGTGCCTTTCCGCCCGCCCGCACTCCAGTTTGCAATGCAATAGCTCTCGCGTAAATGTGAGTCCTATTGCATTGCAAATGCTTGTTTGTCCCCTTCCCGGACAGACCCCACGCAGTTAATAGCTGCTCAACACTTGTCATTTAAGTAAGACAGGGGTCACAGTTGGAGACTGGGGTTTTGTCACGTGATGTAGGAGGACGTTTAACTTGACTCGGAGGATCAGTGTTGCTGTTTCGTTGCACTAAAAGCACGCTTTCCCAATGAAGCCGGGATCACAGGATGGGAGGGGGGCACTAGGAAATTATGCTTGTCTGTGACAAGATTCGGTGGGTGGACCAGCCAGTGTACAGTTTGCATTCAGAGTGCCAGTAATCCATGATTAAGTTAGTCAGCACAATGTTGTTCGAGCCAGAGCAGATGTTTTTAAAACGTCTGGAGGCCAAGCAGGAATCAAACTTCAGTTGCAACATTATGCAATGTGCACTTTACATATTGGCAGGGTGCAGAGGACTTTACACAATACGCGTTTTTGTTTGTTTTTCTACCCTCATGCACGTTTATTTGGAAGATGGCTTTGATGCATGAGGCCTAATTTATGTGCTTCTAATTGCCCGTTGGAAGAAACTATTGGCGCGTGCGTTTGTGTAGCCATTGAAGTGCTTAAAATAGTAATGGGAACTGTGATCCTGAGTGAATTGGGGCAGGTAGGCGAGCGTGGGACAGAGTCAGAGACGTGGCTAAAAAGAGCACAATAGTCTACAGATTGTTGTAAGCATTTCACCTTCTGAACAATTTATATAAACTATGGCGCACACATCTTAAATAAAAAAATAAATGTATGTCAAAGTTATTGGGAGCAAATGCCCTGTGTTACTTTATGAAAGTTTGGCTGGTTAAAGTGATTATGACGCTTGTCGGTGTGTAACCAGACTGATTCAAAATTATATCCGATGCTTTGGGGAAAAATCATGTGTATTGCTAGTGCTACGAGGTCCCCAAATGCAAACGAAAGCACTTTGTCAACATGGAATTCACTTTTTTTAAATTGTGTTAAAAACATTTTTAAAGAGGCTCCCAAAAAATGTTTAAGAAAAAACAAGTGCGTTCAAAGTATCTTTTTGGTAATATGCAACCAAATCTGCACCTAGTTCAATTTTTTTGATACGTTTCCATTACATTGACGCACTCCAGAACTCTCTGGGAACACCCTTAGTTTACTTCTTCAAAAGAATATTTATGACTGTGAAGCCTTATTTAACTCCATCAATTAAAGTCATAACACGACTCCCAAGCAGGATTGTTATCAATATAAATGCACACGTTTACTTTTCTTTCAGGTAGCTGGTGGAGAGCATGTTTCTTTTTTCTTGCCTCTCCCTTGCGTGGTCAGTGGGGGTAGGAGTAGGAGTAGGTCCAAGTTCTGAGGTCCACCAGGATGCATCCTATGGGGAGATTTTGTTTCCAGAAATCTGTACCTTGGTCTTGTCCCTGTTGAGCTTCAGGGAGTTGTCCTTCATTCAGTTGGCAATGTCTGTCATGCATATATGGTAGTTGGTGTTGGGGGTGCCTTCGGACAGGGAGAGAATGAGGTGTGTGTAGTCGGTATAGGATATGATGTTGAGTCCTTGGGTTTTGGAAATGCTGGCCAGAGGTGTCATATAAGTGTTGAAGAGGGTGGAGCAGGCGAGGATCTTCGGGGGTACTCCACAGATGACTTCCTTGGGTTTGGAGGTGAAGGGAGGGGGGAGACTGACTTTTAGCTTTCTTCTGAGGAAAGAGGTGATCCATCTGACAGCGGGTCCTTGGATGCCTTGTGTTGAGTGTATGGTGGGAGACAATATTGTAGGCTGCCGAGATGTCTAGGAGGATCAGAGCCGCAGTTTCTCGTCAGTCGAGTAGGGCTTGGATGTCATTGGTAGCCACGACGAGGGCTGTCTCAGTGCTGTGGTTGCTGCGGAATCCAGGTTGGCAGGAGTCAGGACCTGACCGCATACCAGGTCCAGCTATGAATCTGTCTGATGCTCCTCAGTGTTGTACATCGAAGCACTCGTTTGTAGTTCAGTAAGTAATTTTTCAGTGTCTCTGTTCCATTCACTGGCAAAAGTGTTTGGAGGTAACAAATGTGTGGAATTTGAACAGTTCGTGCTAGCCCTAGAATTGTTTGAGGTACTTCTCTAGTAACCACATGTACTTCACTTTGATTGTTTAGCTTTTTAAGGATTGCAACCGGATTTTCTACATCTGGAACATATTCTCCATGCACCATCTTCACAACGAAAACCAACCTTTTTAACCAGATGGTTAGCAAAACTGAGCCAGACAGAAATCCAAGATGGTCTAATATATTCTTTCATACTATTTTTTTTTTCAGTTTGGTTTGCGAAAAAGGCCCATCATTCATTTCATTTCTTTGCTTGGTCAAACTTACAACGTTAAGTAATTTAAAGGACTAATCTTACATTCTGATAATTCTATACTTGACTCCTGAGAACTACAGTTAACTGGAGCATTCAGAATGTTCATTTGATTAAATGTTTAACTCTATAGGTGGTGTAGCTAGAAATATCACTTTATAAAAAGTTCTTTCAGTGCTTACCGCTTTTGGACTGGTTTCTCTTAATTGCTTTGAGGAGGATCCGACTGGGACACTGCGACAAATTTAGTGATTGATTAGTGGTTTCAGAAGCTGCTCTTGTTTGCTGAACAGGATGGGCCAATTGTTACAGTTTCACTTTAATCTTGTTCTTTTCCTGCTGGGCATCACTGTCAATATCACCTTTCTTTTTCCTTTCATTCCCTGCGTGGCACAAGAGCTTGATAGGTTAGACCAAACTCTTCCTTCACTCTCAATCCCTTTACCATAATTTCACTGACCTCCAGTAATGAGCCAGCTACTGGATATACTGTAGTATTCTAGTTGTATTTCCCTGTGCTTGTTGCGAGGCCATGAGATGAGAATTCTGTACTGAGAGTGTTCTATGGTAATGTTTGTTCTATTGTAGATTTCTGCTATTTGACAGTTGCTTTTGGACATTCTTGTAATGTTGTGTGTCTGCTTGGTGGTTCAGCTTATGATTGAATAAATCATAAAAGAAACTTACCTGATGTGAGTTATCATCACTACATATTTTTGGCGATGGGTGCTCTACTGCCCACATGAACCCACAAAGAAATTATTCACACTCTGACTCACAGAGGATTTGTAGCTAACGAAAAGTGGACACTTTACACTAACGAATGTCCTCTGGTTAAAAGGTGTCGGAAGTATGCAGAAAAGCAGCAAGCTCACAGCGACTGTTTAAGGAACACGTGAGAGTTCATTTTCGTTTATTGGGAATCAGGAATGTGTTCTGACCCTGACAACCTCACTGTTCAACGAGCGGTAAGCTGCGTGAAGGTTGTTTCCGACGAATCCTGCTGCCAGTAGCTGCACCGGAGGATTAGGTGAGCGGAGCGCAACAAGGAGCAAAGGTTAGTGGCGCTGGAACGCATCCCGATAATATGCGTTCCAGCAACTGAAGAAACAGGTGGTTTTATGTGCGACTTGTGACGTTATACGCACACACGTTTGCATTTCATCACTGGAACGCAAGAGAGTTTGTGAAATCGTACGCTCGCACGTTTGCATTCCAACTCTACTATTTCCTGAAAGTACCACGTCATAAAGGCACAGGCACCCAAGAAATTTCCATAACAACAGCGTCATAAAGACTATTGTTGATGGACACTCTTTGAGAGAATTTACACCCCGGCACGTCACTATAAAACAAAGGGAGCGGCAAGGTCCATGTTAAGATTGTTCTCTTCACTATATCTTAGTAAAACAAAGGGACCTGCAAAAGAAATTAGGAGTCTTCATTTTTTTTTTTTATTCAATATTTGTTTTTAAGTAGAACTGTTTTTGTTCTAGCTTAGTCAAAAAAAAAAGGGGGGGACTGAACTATATGTACAAGAAATCTACAATTCAGCCCAATTGTTTTGAGCAAGGAAGACTGATTGCGCGGATTCATTTCCACATTTGCCGAGGAACCAAGGGCATAATTTCGGAACACGAGTTATATGAAACTCGGGTTCTCCTGTAAATATAATGGATTATTGAATAAGCAGAGACACAAGCCTGCGACATCGAGAGAACCAATTACATTATTTACGTGCCGTGGATAAGGAATTAACACTAACCTTGGGACCAAGGGTGAAGATATCCCACTTGATCCACTCCAACTATAGGGGCCAACACTACCTCTTGGGTTGCCCGATGCAATAGTCCTGATGAAGACTCGCATGGCTACGGTTTACCTCCCCTTTAAGCCCTAAGACGAGTCGAAACGTCGACATCATCCCCTCTTATTTCAATACCTGGATTTTAATACACATTTTCTGGTGCAATAAGTTTTTGGAAGCTATGTCTCCATTCAATGAAAAATGTGTACAAATTTACATCATAGGCCAGGTTAATTGTTAGACGGTGAACTGTACGACCGATCTATTGTATATAAGATTGTGAATATCTCTGTCTTTCTCTATTTTTCTTCATTGAGCACTTAATAATTCTTTATTTCTTGCACGCCTCCTTTGGGCAACCTACAAACTTTTGATATAAGGATAGTGGTACAAGCAATGAATTAAAATTGCCCCTGAATTTGTAAATTGTTGCTGTTGCTTGCTTTTGTTGTTTTGTATAAATTCTATACATTGAATGTTTAGGGTTGATCTGAGAGACGTATCCCTTAACTATGTGGTAATATTGAGCATACATTGATTAATTCATTGGTAGGAAAGTAATGGTCAAAGATCATTGTATTTCAGTTGTATATAATATCCAGGTCTTTGACATTTTGGGTTACCCCATTTTGATTAATGGTCCCCCGGGTGATCAACGAGTGAGGCGATGATCGGAGAGCGGATCGGCCCCTGGGCGCTCGGCAGCGCCTCAGACCGGAGTCGTGAGGAGGAAGCGGGCTGCACTCTCCGCCGGGCGGGTGAGTAAGGAGTGTCGGGGCTGGGGCGGAGGTTCTGAGGCCGAGGGTCCCGAGCGCCCATTGCTGGTGGGACCGGCTGGTGGTGTCGGCGGCCGGGCGGGCCTCCAGTGGGGGATCCTTGCTTTTCCTTTCCTGCGGTCCCCCCCCCTGCCCGGGGATCGGCGGCTGGATCAGGCCACGTGGGGGGTTCTCGGAGGGGCCTGATGCCCTGCCTTCACATCGCCGCTCATTACTGTGACTTTCTCCCGCCAGGGATAGAGAGTGGTGATGGCGGCTGGAGGAGTCGAGGCCTGTCTGCCATTACAGTGCTGGGGCCTGTGCAGAGGCCCGTGCGGTTGGCAGGCGCCCTGGTGTGGAGACACGGCGGTCGAGTGGGGAGGCCTAGGTGACGGGGGGTCTTCCGGGCCCCCAACGGACTTCTGGTGATTCGGGTCAGTAGTGGGCGCCCTGAGTGTGGGTGTGCCTGAGGCGTGGTGGCTGGCCGGCTGGCATCGGAGGGGCTCTCTCTTACTTTGGGGCCCCTAGCCCCCTCTCCTCCAACACACAACTCTGGAGGCAGGGTGTGAGATCGGAGGCCGACTAGAGCCGCTGGGGGGAGAGAGGGTGGTCCGATCCTTCTCCGTGTCCTCGGCTCTGGAGGGCCGCCCTAGAACTGGCGTTAAACGGTTGGGTCGCGCGGCCTAGTTGTCCTGGAGCCTGGAGGAGGGGAGCCCCCCCCCCGTGATACCCCGCAGTGAGATAGCGCCAGTGGTCGTCTGGCCCCTGTATAGATCACAGGGGGTCCCCCGCTTGTCGAGGCCTACCTTGGTGGATTGCAGGCCCCGGATCGGGTGTGCTTTCCTGAGGGGGACGGCTCGGGTCCGTGACCGGCCTGCTGTGTGTGCACGCTGCGGGGGTTCCTTTGTTGGCGGCTGGCCCGACCTGGACCGAGTCTGCGGGGTGCCGGCTGCAAATGGTCATGACGAGGGATAAGGGCAGTGGCGGCACCACTAAACATGGGCCCATAGATAAATTCGCCGGCCTGGGAACGGCAGCGGGTGCAGCCAGGGGCCAGCAGAAGGCCGTGCCGGACAACGCAGCTTTGATGGCGGCAATCACCCAATCCAGGGACATGCTGGATTCCAAAATCGGAGCAGTGGGCTCGGATGTCATGTTACTACGACAGGATCTGCGTAATGCATCTCTGAGACAGAGACCCGAATTTCAGGCGTGGAGGATGAGGTCACAGCCCTGAAGCAAAAGGTGGCAAACATGGAAAACATCCAGAAGGGCCTGGCTCTTTTCTTGTTGAGGATGCAGAGGGGCGCTCCAGGCGGAACAACCTGCGCTTTGTTGGCTTTCCGGAGGGCTGCGAGAATGGTAATATAGAGCGCTACCTCACGCAATGGCTGGAAAGCTGGCTCCCTCCCGACGCTATGTCCCGGTGCTTCGTCGTGGAGCGGGCCCATAGAGCGCTCATTCAGAAGCCCCCGGTAGGGGCCCGTCCAAGGCCGGTAATCGCAAAACTCTTGAACTACCATGACCGCGACACCATATTGAAGCAGGCCCGGGCCAAAGGTCCTCTGCTCTACGGCAATCAATGTATCTTGATTTTCCTGGACTATACACGTCTAGTGCAGCAGCAGCACCAGTTGTTCATGGCCGCAAAAGCCAGATTGAGAGACCTCAAGTTGCACCTTCACGCTGGGTCCGCTATGCTATGCACACACACCGCTGGGGGCCCTCATCCGTGCTGTGGTATTGCCCGTTCTCCTATGGCTGGTTGGTCTGTAGGGCGTCAGCTGTCCCTGGGTAACCTTTGCGTTATCAGCTGGTATGTGCGCGGGCCCTGGACAAAATTAAACTGAGGCTGTACTCCGTCAGGCGAAGAGGGCCGGAGCCGATATCCTTTTATTGCAAGAGACCCATCTGATGGGCTCCAAGGTCCGTTGTCTACAGCGATATGGGTTTCAGCAGGTGTTTCACGCCGGGTTCACGCAGGGCTCCAGAGGAGTTGCGATCCTGGTGCACCGCAGGGTCCCAGAAATACATACGCAGCAATGGGTTGATGCACAGGGGCGCTACTTGTTTATCCGGGGCATGGTGGGGGAGGACCCCATAGTGATGGGTTGTGTATATGCCCCCCCCCCCACTACAGTGGTTTCTGGTGGAGCGGTTGCTTTTCCTATGCGCCGATATGCCGGATGTTGCCTCGGTGGTGGGTGGGGAACGAGGTTTTGGATGTGGGCAAAGACAGGAGCAGGGTTGGTGTGGGTCGGGGTGGTGGCAAGCCCACTAAATTATACTCTCTGGTGACAAGCCTCGACTGGTTGGACACATGGCGGCGCATGCATGGGGACAGGTGGGAGTTTACCTACCTTTCGGCAGTACCCAAGTCATTCTCTAGGATCGACTACATATTTTTTCCCCAGGTGATGGCAGCCAGGGTGGTTTCGGCTGCGATTCTCCCTCGGGGGCTCTCAGATCACTTCCCGGTGTCTGTTGTGCTGCAGCTGGGCAGGGAGTGCCAGCCCTTCGGCTGGCGCGCCTCTCGGTATGGAATTTGCAGGAGGATTAATACGGGAAACATATGAGGGATGCAATCGCTCATTACCTGACCATCAATGAGGGGGTATGTCTCCAGTGCCGTGGCCCTGTGGGAGGCGCTGAAGCCTACACTACGTGTGGTGGATATAGCCTGGTGTTTGGCGGCCCGCAGAAAGTGCAGAGAAGAATTGATTCAGGCGGAAGCTAAAGTAGAAGCGCTCAAGCGTCCGAGCTGGGAGGCAGGCGAGGAACAGGGGGTGCGACAATTGCTCCTGGTGCAGCAGTCCTACGCCTCTCTCCTGATGGATGAGACCCGGCAGATATGGCTGGCAGCGCGTAGCAGGATATGTCAATGGGGTGACAAGTCTGGTAAGATGCTCCACTGGCTCTGCCAGGGTACCTTTCAACCCCAGTCTCTCATCCGGGGTGCTGGATGACGGGGGGGGGCGCTGATGACAGACCCGACGGCCATAGCTGAGAGCTTCGCCACATATTATGCAAACCTTTATGCCCCTCGGGAGTGCTTACCGGATGCCACGGTCGACAAATTCATAGCGGATGTCCCGCCCAAAGCGGTGTCGGATGAGGCGCGTCAACAGTTGGAGCTCCCCCTGACGGATGAGGAGTTGGGCAAGGCTCTGGGAGAGCTCAACTCCGGGAAGGCGCCGGACCCAATGGGTTCCCTTGTGAGTTTTTTCGCAGGTACAGCCTACAGTTAGCCCTCATTATCGGGCGGCGCTGGAGGAGGCCAGGGAGGTGGGTAGGCTCCCCCCTGACTGGAGACATGCGGCGGTGGTGGTGTTCCATAAGCCCGTCCCACCCCGGAACAGCACGCTTCCTACCGCCCCATCTCCCTCCTAAATGTGGAGGCCAAGGTCTTGGCCAAAGCATTGGCCAACCGTCTCCTACCCCACATCTCGGCACTGGTACACCCGGACCAGGCCGGGTTTATGCCCCAGAGGGCAATAAGACATAACATAAGGCGGGCACACGTATCGATGGCGGCTATACGACAGACCGGGGAGCCGGCTGCACTCCTACTGGTGGACATGGACAGGGCCTTTAATTCCCTGAGCTGGGTCTACTTGTTCGCCCTGTTGCATAGACTCAATTTTGGCCCACGGTTTTTATCGTACCTGATGCTGCTCTATACTGATCTGACGGCGTCGGTACAGGTGGCAGGAGCGGTTTCCTCCAGCTTCCCCATTTGACGAGGCACCAGGCAGGGATGCCCCCTGTCACCGTACCTATTTGCCCTGGCCATGGAGCCGCTAGCGGCCTGGGTGCGCATTGGCGCTCAGATTAGGGGCTTTGAGTGGGCGCCGGGTCTGTTGGACAGGATCGCATTGTACGCAGATGATGTCCTCTTCTTCCTTATGGCATTGGATAGATCGGGCCGCGGCTCTTGGTGATCATGCAGATATACGGGGAATCCTCAGGGCTTTACATGAATCCCCGCAAATCCACAGTGTGGGCTCTGGGGGACCAGGGGAGAGTGGGTACTTGGGCGTCCGCGATCCAGGTGGCAGTTGGGGGCCTCAAGTGTCTGGGGGTATTCTTATCAGATGTGCCAGCCATATCCTGGGAGCGAAACCTGGCACCGGTTTGGGAGCGCGTTTGGGCGGACATAAAGACCTGGTCACGAATGCCCCTGACAATATATGGCAGATCGGCGATTTTTAAAATTGTTGTGCTTCCCCGTTTGCTCTACCAGCTACAGAAGCACCCGTACCCGATCGCACTTCGATGGTTCTGGCTGGTGAATTCTGTGCTGGGGCAGTTCCTGTGGGAGGAGGGTGCGGTGCGTGTATCGCTGCGCACATGCTTTCTATCCACATACTGCGGAGAGTTGGCGACCTCTGATATCCTCTCTTACTACCAGGCCTCACGTTCATTGGTCCTCAATGAGTGGTGGTACGGGAATAGGGGGGACCCGGCCTATGCATTGGAACGACACCTTATGGGGCCCCACACATTACACACTATTCTTTATTCAGCGCAGTTGCGGGGTGCCCTGCCACCAGTCACGCAGGTGGTATTTCAAATCTGGCGGCAGTCGCTGAGACAAATGGGGTGGTGGAATACCCTGACTCGAGAAACGCCTCTATGGCATAATGGGCGTTGCCTGACCTATCGGCTCTGCAGGGGTTTCGGGGTTGGGATGCTATAGGTATATCGACCCTGGGGGATGTCGTGAGGGATTTGTCACTCAAGTCTTCCAAGATTTGCAAGGAGAATTCTGTATGCCCCGGTCCCAATTATTTCGATACCTCCAACTTCGTCACGCACTTTCCCCCAGTCTGGAGGGCCTGGTCTCTCTACCAGAGTTTAGCCCGTTGGAGGTGAAGGTCTTCATGGGGGATCTGGAGACCAAGAAGATCTCCCTATCACCCACTGTTTCCCAACACTTCAGAAGCTTCGGGGGGTTAGGAAGAGGATGTGGGGACACTGGAGAAGGAAGACTGGAGGGAGGCCCTGGCCGCCCCCGAGGAGCTGCCATAGCAATGCGGCTTCGCCTCATTCAATTTAAATACCTACACCGGGCCTACTTCACTCGGATTTGCCTGTGCGGGCGGGATTAATTGCCTCCCCGGTTTGCCTTCGGTGTGGCCGGGAGGACGGCACATTCTTGCACACTGCCTGGCACTGCCTCTCCCTTGATCATTTCTGGAGGGGGGTATTTTCCTGTCTGTCGGATGTATTGAGGTGGTCACTTCCGCGCACACCACAGCTCGCCCTGCTACATGTTCTGGAAGGTTTGGGGGGAAATATATATAAAAGGCATCTCCTGCAATTGGGCCTCACATTGGCGAAACGTGATATAGCCAGGGTGTGGAAAGATCTGGGGGCCCCTTCAGCCAGTCTTTGTTGCCAGGGGGTGTCCTCGCAAGCACTACAAAATATGGAAGCAGTGGGCGGACTATCGGGGTCTGTGGCTGGAGCCTCCTGCTGTTGTGGACGATCTCCCTGTGGAGTGATGGCTGGGACAGTGGAATGGTTAGGGTACAGGGCGGATGAGGGGAGTCGGGATCCTGGGGTGGGTGTGTATTTATGCTGCTTTTGATCCGTTCACTTTTTCTTCCCCTTTTTGCTTTATTTTTTCTTTCTGGCTTTACATTAACTGTGTATGGACGTGACTCAGTTGACTTTGTGACACTCAGGGGAGGCGTGGGGGAGGGGGAGTAGGGGGCGTTCTTTCAAATTCTTATTGATACACTATGTCAGGTGTTTTGGTTATTCCTTTGAAAAAGTCAATTGCTTCCTTGTTGATGTACAATTTGATACTGCAGTTATCTCTGGGGTACAGAGTCCTGCAACTTATGTGCAATCTGACAATAAAACCTGTTTAAAAAAAATAAATAATTGAAATCTATGGGTAGAAGTATCTTTCAGAAGAACAATTTACTTGCATTCAGTAATTCTTTAACTGCAGATTCCTCCCATTCTGTGGAGCAGTCTTTCTTCACCATATAAAACAGTCAAAAATTATATCTCTGGGGCGTGGCTTGCATGGCGATGTGAGCGGACGCGCTTTGACAGGGCTCCCGCTGTCGACGGCCTTAATAAGCAATTAAAGCGGAGTCGGGGGGCCTTGAACTCGCCCCCGGAGCTTCTTGAGGGCGTTGCAGTACTGAGAGCTGGGGACTGTCCGGCGGCCCTGTCGGGAGACAGCTGGAGTGCGGTGTTTGGCGGTGCCGGGTGGAGGTCTGAGAGCAGCGACCCGCCATTTTGGAGGCCCCGGCTGACGCGGACCGCGCTCTTGGCGACTGGAGGGAGAGCGCTAGTGGGAGAGCGCTGGCTGTGGGCCCCGGAGTGTCCTTGCTGGTGGACTTTGGCTGGTGGGCGCCTGTAGACACACCTCTGACCTCGGTGAGCCACTGTCGGGCAGAGGCGGCGGAACCCAGACGCGGACCGGGGGAGGAGGACACGCCATTTTGGAGTGCCTGGAGTGAGCTGCGACGGAGGTCCGGGTGCCTGGGCCTGGTTGCTGCGGGTGCGGTATTTGCCTCTGCGCTGCGGCGTGGAGCCGGGGCGCCCTGCAGGACGATCCCTTGTAGTACACATTGAGCAGCGGAGGCTGAGGTGTGGTGCCGGCAGACCTCTGGACCGCCACGACTCACCATCTTGAGGGCCGCAGGAGCGGTTCGTGTGCGACGAGGGACTCCGGCACCCTTGGGGCGCTGCAGGACAGGTGCGTGGCGCCATTTGCGAGTTGCAGCGCGGGCCACTGGCGAACTGAGACGGACCGGGCCCCGGAAGAAAAAGGCCCTCGACGTGCTGCAAGGTGGTGCACGGCCGGAGCGAGCGGGGACGAGCCTCCTGCTGGGCCTGTGCTGGTATGACATTGCGGTCTGCTGTGGGCGCGGATCGGCCTCCAGGGGACTCTCTGCCGGCGGGCGCAGCTCTGGGACATCCAGGTGAGCGGTGTTGCTCCGGCGAGTGTGGCGGAGGAAGAAGGCGCAGTCCGCCATCTTCGGTCTGACTGTGGGGACTATCTGGGGAGGCCCGGCGATCTGAACAGAGGTTCTGTGGGTGGAGTGGGTGTGCACTGCCTTCCACCCTTCATCTGGTCCCTGGTTGTTGCGAGCCCTAGACAGTGGGGTGTTTGGTGGGTGATAGGGGCCTGCTGCGGGAGCCTGGTTTCGCCCTTATCTAGAGGTGCCTGGCGTGACGCCCTGCGACTGAGTGGCGAGGACCTTACTCCGGGTGCTTGGTGAAATCTTTCTAGCCTGGAACTGTCGGAGGGAGCCGTTGGTGGTGAGGCTCTGGACTGTGCGGTGGCCGGCTGATCATCTCCCGAGGCCCGGCTGCTGGAGGGTGGACTCCTCGTCAAGCTGACCTTTGCCTTGCGGGTGGGGGGGGGGTCTGCTTGGGCACAGGGTCAAGATCTTTGGCAGTGGGTGGGTGCCCTAGTTCCCTTCCCTGACTCGCCCACAGTGAGCTGGCCTGTTCCCCAAGTCAGTGCGGGATTTGTCTGTACTGCCTGCTCTGAGGAGAATTAAGCGATGACACGCTCCAATAAAGGAAGCAAGACCGACCCGGCCGCGGCCCCCAAGGACAATACGGTCATGGCCATGTGGGGTAAAGCGGGAGCGCCTGCTGCTGGTGAGGGTCCATCCCGGGTCGCAGGGGACTCCCCACCGGTCACCCAGGCGTTCATGTCCACCTTCATGGCTGAGCTGAAAACGGAGATAGGCTCCCTGAGGTCCGAGGTGCACAACTGTGTCAAAGAGCTTCGGAAGGAGGTGACAGACCTTGGAGACCGAGTAAATGGGATAGAACGGAAAATGGATGCACGCACGGAGGATCAGGAGCACCTATGGCAGCGCCTGGCGGCCCTGGAGGAGCAGAACATCGAGCTCCAAGTGAAGCAGGAGGACCTGGAGAATAGAAGCCGACGCAATAATCTCCGCATTTGGGGCATTCCGTTGGGAGAAGAAGGAGAAGACATCATGGGCTACGTGGCTCAGCTTCTGCACGAGGTCTGGGGGGACGAGAACGCCTCACCCCCGACTCTGGATCGGGCGCACCGTGTGGCCGGCCCTGTGGGGAGACCGGGGCTTTTGCCGGACATCCTGACCAGGGTCCATTTCTTCACCGAAAAGGAGGCGATCTGGAAGAATGCACGCGACAACCCAGACCTGAGATATAACGGCCACAAGATTCAAATTTTTCAGGACTTGGTGCCCAACACTCTGAAGCGGAGGCGCGCATTCCGCCCTGTGACCGAAAAACTACGCAGTATGGGCATTGCATATCAGTGGGGCCATCCGTTCGCGCTTATATTTCAGTGGGAGTCAAAGCGCAGAATTGTACGATCTTACACGGAGGCGGCGCAGCTCCTCCGCCTGTCAGCGACCCCTCCGCCGAGCCCATCGCAGCCCCGTAGACAGAAGAGGACGCCGGCTGGACCAGACTGGACCACAGTGCATCGGCATCGTCGTGCCTCCCCTGCGGTGGAGCGCTCACCCACCCAGGCCAAACAAGACATCATAGCCCACATCCGGTCTCTTGAGGGGGACGAAGAAGAGTCAGACGAGAACCGTCTAACACCTTGAAATATGGGCTGTTTCCTTCTCCATTCCTGTTCCGGGGGTGCTGCACCTGAGCCTGCTTGGCTCTGTGCGTGGCGGCACGCGGAGGCTCCTCACTTACTACCCTGACTCCAACTGTGTGGGTTGTAGGGGCGGCGGGAGCCCCTTAGCTGTATGGCCTTTGAGACTGTCACACCCCCACCCCCTTTTTTTTTTTTGATCTGCCCCTTAGGGAGTGACATCCCGGAGAGCGTCCGAACCTGCGGGTGCAGGATGCCCTGTAATGGGGTCAGTGTCCTACAGCCCTGTTGGCCGCGATTGTTCTGTCTCGATGGGTGGCTCTTGCAGCCACTAGTTATCTCTTTACTTCTTTCTTCTCCTTTTTGCTTCTTGCTGCTCTTTCTTTCCTCTTTCTTTTCTTCTTGCGGGGGCCCGGGGAGGGGGAGCTGGCTGTTGGTGGGGTATGGAAGGGTGCGGCTCCAGGCTAGTGGTATGTGTGATAAGAGCGGAAGGGCTGTTGTGGGGGATATGATGGCTCATGACAAACCCCAGCATGGCTGTGAACGCGCCTAGCCCTCTGAAGGTCCTGACCCTCAACGTGAAGGGCCTTAACTCGCCCAACAAGCGCAAGCCGGTATGGCACTATCTTCTCCGTCAGAATCCAGACATCATATTCTTGCAAGAGACCCACCTTTTGCAGGCTGACACCGCGCGCATGGCACACCCTAGGTACCCTCTTCAGTTCTGGGCTGCGGCAGACACGAAGACAGCAGGAGTGGCGATATTGTGCAGGGCTGGCATCAGGCGGGGGGAAGACAGGCCCTTCCGGGGTGGTGATGGGGCTTTCTCAGAGCGAGTGTCGAGGTGGGACGCCGCCGTTTCACACTGTGCAATATATATGCCCCCAACAAAGCGCAGGACCGCTACCTCAGAGACCTCTTGCGAGATCATGTGCCGCAGGGCGGGCCCTCGATTATTGTGGGGGGTGATCTAAACATGGTCTGGTGCCCGGAGATGGATCGGAGTGAGGGCTCCTTCAGTGGTGTTGGGGCGATGTCCTCAGCGTTGCGCAAGCAGATCACAGACTTAGGGCTGTTCGATGCGTGGCGTTATTTTTCCCCGGGCAAGAGGGGGTACTCATTCTACTCGCATGCTCATCGATCCTACTCTCGCATCGATTATTTGTTTATGTCCCATGTTCTCTCCCGGGATGCCTTAGGAGTCGAGATGTCCGATATCTCAATTTCTGACCACGCTCATGTGGAATTGCTTCTGCAGGACCCAGACGCTTGTCCTCCCCGGGAACGGAAATGGTGCTTGCCGTCAAGTATCCTCCGGGATGCAGCGGATGTCGAGGACATACGGGGGGCCATTACCTCCTACTTTGAGTGTAACAACTTGCCTGAGACGCCCTTTCCGGTGGTCTGGGACGCTTTCAAGGCCACGATACGGGGACATATTACGTCCCTTTCGATCGCGAGGTCGCGAGAGGCGCGAGCGGTGGAAGACAATCTGACGGATGACCTGAGGAAAGCGGAGGCACAAGATCAGGGCGGCTCCACTCAGCGGACGAGGCGACATCTAGCTAATCTTCGAGGCCAGCTCAGGATGTTGCGCACCAATAGGGCAGAAAGTTCCCTTTTGGCTTTAAAACAGAAATATTTTGAAGGGGGGGACAAGGTAGGGAGACTTTTGGCGAGGAGATTGAGGGCCAGAGCCGCCAAAGCCCACATAGCGAACGTTCAACTGCCGAATGGGACCAGGGTCGCGGCGGCGAAGGATAAATGCCAGGCTTTCAGGGATTACTATACATCACTTTACACTGAGGAGAAACCGCCTCCTGAGCTGGTGGAGGAAGTGTTGGGGCAGTATGGTGGGGCAACACTGCACCCTCACTTTGCGGAGCTTCCGGAGGATTCGATCACGCAGGAGGAGATAACCTCAGCTATCCGGGAGCTCCACCTGGGGAAATTGCTGGGGCCCGATGGGCTCCCACTTTCCTTCTATCGCATGTTCCAGCCGCAACTTGGGCCTTACCTTCTACGGCTTTATAACTCTTTTACTGAAGAGCAGGGACCCTCCCCAGATATGGGATTGGCTGATATTGCTTTAATCCTGAAGCCTGGGAAGGACCCCACACTCTGCTCGTCATACCGCCCGATAGCTTTATTGAACACTGACTTTAAAATCTACACCAAGTTGCTGGCGAGGCGCTTGGACCCCATATGCCTGGCCTGATAGACCCTGACCAGGTGCGTTTCATACGCGACCGGCAGGGGGCTGATAACGTGCGTAGGGTGGCACATCTTGTAGGAAAGGCCCATCACTGGCAGATCCCGGCCTGCCTCCTCTCGCTAGATGCCGAAAAGGCGTTCGACCGGGTGGACTGGTCCTTCCTCCGGGCGGTCCTCCACAAAATTGGGATCGGCCCAAAGATGGTCACTAGGATAATGGCACCTTACATTGCGCCGCAGGCCAGGATTCGCGTGAACGGGCAGCTCACGGAGCCGTTCAGTATAGGGAGGGGAACCAGGCAGGGCTGCCCGCTCTCGCCTTTATTATTTGCCTTGGTAATTGAGCCACTGGCGGACATGATTCGTCAGGCTCCTGACATTCACGGCATCCCTTTAGGTGGCCAGGATCATAAAGTGGCGCTCTTCGCCGATGATCTCATCCTTACCCTTACTAGACCCCGGGAGTCCTTGCCGGCGGCACATTCTACGCTTTCCCTCTTTGAGCATGTTTCCGGCCTGAAAATCAACCACAGCAAGTCCTGGGCGCTCAACCTTACCATCCCTAAAACAGAAATCCCCCTGCTAGAACAGATAGGCCCCTATCGCTGGATGGAACAACATATCCGTTATCTTGGCTTACAGCTGACCCCATCGCTGGATGGCTGGACACATGTCAACTGGAGGGAATGCCGCAGATCGGTCCTCGAGGATCTGCGGAGATGGAAATTGCTGGTGCCGTCATGGCTGGGTAGAATCAATGCGATAAAGATGTCCATCCTACCCAAAATTCTTTATTTATTCCAGTGCCTTCCCACCCCCATCCCGCTGCATAATATAAGAAGTTTGCAGAGAGATTTAACCAACTTTATCTGGGGGAGGAAGAGGCCTCGTTTCTCCCAGGCACTCCTTATGGCGCCGCGAGATCGGGGGGGGGGGCTGGCATATCCTAATTTGGTGGAGTACTATTGGGCTGCCCATCTCCGCTTCATAATCGAATGGGGTACTACGGAGAGTAAAAAGGGATGGCTGCATATGGACAGAGCTGTGACTGGACGCACCATCTGGGATATGGCGTGGAAACATAAGGCGGGGCGCTCCCCGAGCGCCTACTTGGCGGTGCCCTCGAAAACGGTGTTGGAGATATGGGACAGGATAGCGGTGCGTAGGGGCCTCACGACCTTTCCCTCTCCACACACCCCAATTGAAGGGAACCTGTGGTTTCCACCGGCTCACCGTACTAGAGCCTTCCATAGGTGGTCTCAGGGCGACTGTAGGGTGCTTACAGACCTCTTTGAGGGAGGCGCCCTTAAGACTTTTGCTCACTGCAGGGAGGACTTCCGACTCCCGCCTGAGGCTGAGATGCAATATGTTCAGCTGAGGCATTGGGTGCTGGCGGATGAGACGTATCAGGCGGCTACTCGCGTTTTTACCCCGTTCGAGCGGCTAGCCCGCTCTTTCACGGAATCGAAGGGTTTGATCTCAAATATTTATCAGATTCTGCAACACCCTCCGGCGCCGCCTTCCCATGCCTATCAACAATGGTGGCACTCTATCTCGGGTGCTGACATCACATCGGCACAGTGTCTCCGTCTGTGGCACGACATACCTAGAGTATATCATAGCATACCGCAACAAGAGAACGCATATAAAATGTTGACCCAGTGGTACTATACACCGCAACGATTACACAAAATGTTCCCGACCTCTTCTCCTGAGTGCTGGAGGTGCCAATCTGCGACTGGGGATTTTTTGCATGTATGGTGGACCTGTCCCTTGCTAGCCCTCTTCTGGAAAGAGGTCCTGAGTCACATTAGGGGGGTCCTGGGGTTTCCTCTGCCTGAGGCCACTAGCACAATATTACTGGGTGTCAAACCTGCGGGCCTGCTGGCGCTGACCCGGAGCGATTGGACACTAGCGCTACAAATGCTGGGAGCAGCCAGGCAGCTCATTGCCCTGTATTGGAAAAAGACGGAAGCGCCGCCCATTGCTGTGTGGTTCGTGAGACTCTGGCATGTCATAGCAATGGAGCTCCTTTCAGCTAGATTGCAGGCTCGCGACACGCGCTTTAAGACGGTGTGGCAACCCCTGGTGAAATACTTATGCACAGTAGACCACGCGTGATACATGCCCCCTAAGCTAAGGGCGCTGCCTTTAGTAGAGCACGCTGTGATCCCCCCTCCATCGAACAGGCTACTGCTATAGAGATCGAGGTATTGAGCCCAGCAGGCACTACTGATATCCCCAAGGTTTGGAGCGATACTCTCCCCCTGACTCCTCAGCTGTACTCTAGGCCCTCTCTCTCTTCTCTTCTAATTCCTTCTCATAATTCTTTTCTACTGTCTTTTCTGATCTGATGCCTCTCTTTTAGGCACTCTGTTACAGTTCGGACCCTTCTGGTCCTGTAGTTTCACCAGTTCTAGTTCTTTGATTCCACTCGGCCCTAGGGGCCAGGCTATTCTTGGCAGTGACTGCCCGGTATATACTGGGTTTTTCCAGACGCGGCCGGCCCTATTGGGTTGTAGGCAGAACGCTGTGTATAATGCTACTACTTGTCTGCACTGTCAATGTTTTTCATGCATTTTCCTTGACGCGGCCGGCCCTTCCAGGGTTGTAGGCTTATCGCTGTGTGCATGTCATTCCTATGCGTACTCCCTGTTTCGGGGGTGAAATAAAAAGATTGGAATATAAAAATTATAGCTCTGCACACTGGTACCAACAGTTGCGTGTTCTCCGCGTCCAGGAGCATGGAAAGAGTCCAGCAAGAAAGTGACAGCATGCTGCCGTGGCCCTTATGTGCAACTCTCCTCTGTCACTTCTGGGACAGAACAAAGTCAGTACAGAGCCACAAGGCACCACCTAGCGGCACCCAGGAGCACTGGTATGAAACATTTCTGGATCAAGTCTGGCGCCTGGGGAATATTCCAAAGGAATCTGCAGTTAGATTGAGTAACCATCAGAAAGAATGTTACTGAAGGTAAGTAACTTATTCTTCCGACCCTCCCCAATCACGGTTTTGTATTTTGACACCCATGCTCATGTTCAGTCGAGCCAAGTTACATTACAAATTTGATCAGGTAATTTTAGTTTGCCTCACGATCATCACATCAAGCCCTCATACTTCTTTACCGTTTGATGCAAGTCTTTTTTTATCCAGTAAAAGAATCAATGCTGAGGAGAAGAATAAGGACTCTGATAAATATTTATTTTGAACAGTGTGGGGAAGGTTCTTTGGGCAGAGTGTTATTTACTGCTTGTAACGATCATTCCTAGATGTCCTCCTTTCCATGAATATTTACTGTTGGCTACTGGAGCGTATGTGAGCATACGTAAGATGCTAGAGAAGCATATCATTTTACATATCTTGCTTGGGTATCTTCTACAGCTTACCAGTTGGCACGTACAGGGCTTCAGGTTCCATAGTTCCATCGTTCTACAGTATTGGTCTGCATGTCATTTGACCTTAACTGAATGGCATGCCTAATGATATGGTTTGAATCACTTGCCAGAAAGGTACATGTGTGTGGATCTGTAAGGCATCAATGCAAGCTCATTTTAATATATTGTGCACTTTTGTATTAGTATGGAATTCTGTTTGAGTGTGTGAATGTTTAAGGAATAACTTTCAACTTATTTTGTGTTCTGACAGGAAGTTGGTATGCCTGCCGACTATGTGAATAAATTAGCTAGGATGTTCCAGGATATCAAAGTGTCTGAAGATCTTAACCAATCCTTCAAGGAAATGCATAAGAGTAATCGGTTAGCATTGCCAGGTATGTTTTCCATTCAACTTTATTTTAAGGCTCTTTAATCGTTTGTGTTTTCAAGCATGTTAATATGTCTTTCAGTATCCCTATTGCCTTGTTGGCTATCAAGTTTGTGCTCACATGAAACACTTGTTCTTCCCAAGAGTAAAAAATGTGAAGACTGTTTTGTAGTTTAAGGAATATTAATATAGAACTGTAGTACATTGTACTTACACAGTCTACATGGGCTTAGAAAAATGATGTATTTTATCAGTTTGAAAATTTTGGTTTGCGCTCAGCTTCTAATATTTCATTTTATGCAGCTGATTCTGTGAACATAAAAATTCTAAATGCCGGTGCATGGTCACGAAGTTCTGAAAAGGTGTTTGTGTCACTGCCCACTGAATTGGAAGACCTTATACCAGAAGTCGAAGAATTCTACAAAAAGAATCACAGTGGCAGAAAACTACACTGGCATCACCTCATGTCAAATGGAATTGTGAGTTAATAAAACCTTTGTCGGCATACTATATTTTAAATTATTGCATGCCTTTGAATCATACTTCTGGGGACACCATGTCGAAATTGACAGTGAAAACCCCTATGAGCTAGTTTAAAGAGCTTTATAGGAACTTTTCCTTAGATTTTAAATTCCAAATCATTGGCACCTGTGGCGAGACGAATTCATATTTCTCCAGTATTGAATCTTTCATAGATTCACATGCTTGAATCGTCCCCGTCGTCATGGTGGGAGTCCCATGGTAATTTTTAAGCAATTCTAAAAGGAGTACATTAGAAAACATTGCGAAAGCAATTGGAATTTGTTAACCAATTCTCATTCTTAGAAATGGCCCAAACTTCAGCCACTGAGGTACAAGCCCTGAGACTACAAGCCCCTGCAGAGCCACCATACATCAGATTTCTAACCGCACGTCGTGTGAGAAGGAGTCTCCCTGATCTCTGCTCAGGTCTTCATACTTGTGAACTATTGACCCTGCTCTATTCCTCTCTGGAATATTCTTGAAGGACTTAAGGTATTGTGTATTTACTTCATTTCACATTCTCAGAAGAGATTATTCAGACCTTGCAAATCTTGTGGAAAGGCAATGTTGTTCTCAGAGGATCCTCATAAGGACTGTCTATATTGCTAACATCCCAACCATATTCTATGGGATTGTAAATACTGCAGAACATTTTCTGTCAAGACTCTGAAGGACAGAGAGACCAGATTATAAATATGGTTGTAGAAGTAAAGGTTCAGATCTGATTCGGGCTCAGATAATGAGGAGCGTTCAACTCGCTCTACTCCTGAGCGAAAAAGAAAACAGGAGGCTACTACCTCATCTAAAACTGAATCAAAAAAGTTAAAGGCTTGCAAAACATCTGAAAAAGCAGCCTCTAAGGAGCCATTTACTAGCTCTGGTCACAATAGACCACCAACTTGTGCCTCATACTCCTCACAAATCTTCGTCGGTAAGAAAGACTCCATCAATGGACCTGTCGACGGCAGCTCCGTCGACGACTGCAGGAAAATTGAAAGCACTGACTGCTAGCTTCAGTTCCAAGTGAGTGTGACGGCAGCTTCATCGACAAGAGGGGTGAAGACAATTACCTTGTTGACAGCCGTCCCAACGACGACGACCTCATCGACGATGGTGTTCAAATCCACAATGTCAATTCGTGGGTCAACAACAACGGTTACCATAAAGTGCATCTCTCCATCGACTATCTCATCGAGAGCAGAAGAAAGACACCTTAGCACAGTAAACTGCATGGATAACATCGGATTTGACATCGTTGAGCAAGGTATCGCTGCTTCCACCGGCACACCTACTAGATATGGAGTAGTCTGCAGATGAGGGCATGTGTGAAACAGCGTATAGCCCTTCTCAATTAAAAGAATAAAAAGAGTACCAAGGGGATACTTCAAAGTATATGGAGACAGATTTGTCTTTTAAAGATCATCCTCTGCCTAGGGCTCACCTATACGGTTCTTTACAGCAACACAACTTTGACGTGGACTATGAGAATATGCCACCTGCATGAGGTGACACCATAGCGGTGCCAATGTCACTTGTCACAGGTCTCAGCCACATGCTGGATGACTAGTATAAATGTTTTCTGTAATACCAAACACCAGTTACCCACACTCCTCGTTGGCATGAAAGAAAGCATGAAATACCACTGCCTGGAGCTTCGGAAACCTCCTCCAGCACAAGAGAGTGTGGCGCCCCTCCGGACATAACCACTAGAGACTATTATAGTGAAAGAGGTCAGGATGAGCTCACGAAGGAAGGAGAGTTGGTTCAGGACACAGGCCCTGCAGGTGCGGAGTGGGATGACTACATTGCACCATCCTCACCATCTCCTTCATCTTTCCCTGTTAGTTCTCTGCCAGCGTTCCATGAGTTATTGGAACGAGTGCCTAAAAGGTTTGACCTGTCTCTCCCTACAAAGCAAACTGAATGCTTCTTGTATGATTTTAAAGATATCACCAGGAAATCTATAAGAACCATTCCAATGGTAGAGGGGCTCAAATTAATGAGGAATCTGGCTTAGGTCACTGCAGTGGTTCCAGCAATGGATAATAACTATAAAGCCCGCAAGTCTTCTCCTGCATATTTAATTGGACATCCAAGACCAGAGTCCGTTGTTATGCAGGCGGTGCTACAGAAACCCCTCCTCTCCTTGTTCGGCTCCTCCCAATAAGGATGACAGAAGACTGGATAGTATAGGTAAGCGCTTTGCTGCAATGGCGTTGCTTCTATCAAAGCGTCAAATGCCTTAGCCATCTTAGGCCGCTATGTCCGTCAGATGTGGTCTGACTTAGCACCTTTTCTAGACCATCTCCCTGAGTAAAAGAAGACAGAGGCTATGCAGATTCTTCAAGAGGGTGCCCAGGCAGTTTCTGAGGTCATAGACATAACTATGGATATATTTTCCATCGCTTTCTGACAAATGGCAGGAGCGATATTACTTTGCAGACATGGTTGGTTGAAGGCTACTTCTTTCCGCCCTGAGGTTCAGTAAAAAATTATGGATATTCCATTCAATGGTGAAAATGTATTTGGAAAACATATTGAGGACATTCTTCAAGGGATAAAGGAGGAAACAGAAATAGCACTTTACCTAGGAACTCTGCAGCAGCAGCGTTTTCAGTCATTTTGCAGAGGAAGAGGAAGGGGTCAGTACCAAAAATGATCCTCTTTTCCGACATAAAGTTGCGGATATGGCTGGTATCAAGGATATCGACCACAATATACAGGACAACAACTATTTCGAGCCTCTAACATGCCTTACAAGCATCCGTCAGATCTCCGTCCTCCAATAAGAGCAAATTCCCAGGACAACGGCGGACGTCCGTGACGTTTGGGTTCCACCAGTCACCTCGTACCAACACAAGCCTCAAATGGTCCACTACCTGTCTGCCTATTTATTACCAACAATGGCTCAATGCAACAACTGACAAATGAGTGTTGGGCATTATTCATCAAGGCCATACCTTAGAATTTGTCCAAAATCCCACTGGTCTTCCTCCTGTCACTAGAAAGCATCAACATCTAACTCTATTGAAACAGGAGATTTTAGCTCTTATCTTAAAGGGAGCAATAGTGGACGTTTCTCAGCAACCCTGTGGAAAGGGATTCTACTCAAAATTCTTTCTAATAAAAAAGAAGCAAGGTGGCAAATGGAGGCAGGTCAAAGACCTCAGACGCTTAAACAAGTACATCCAAAAACATTCCTTCAAAATGCTGTAGTTGCAAGAGATTCTTTTGATGGTCAACAAAGGGGACTTTATGATCTTTACATCTATTAGATGCCTATTTTCACATCACCATTCACATCAATCATCAACTGTTTCTACGGTTCGAGGTGGCAGGGTGCCACTATCCGTTCAAAGTACTGCCTTTTGGCCTCAGATCAGCGCCCAGAGTACTCACAAAGTGCATGGGCGCCAGTGGCTGCCTTCCTAAGACAGCAAGGGCACCACGTTTATCCCTACCTGGACGACTGGCTAGTCACAGGGTCCACAAACCACTATGCAAAAAACTCTTCATGGGCTTGTCATCCGCTCTTCAAATCGCTGGGGCTGCAGATCAATATGGAAAAATCATCCCTTATACCGAGTCAGTCATTGGTATTCTGGACACCAAGATGGCAAAGGTTTACCCTACGTCAGACGTATTCACAAGATCTTGCATATAACAACTCAAATGCAAAGGAAAAAGTCAGTTCAGTGAGAATGTACATAATCATGCTGGGAATGCTATCTTCATGCATTTCATTGATTCTAAACTGCCATTTGTATATGAGGCCGCTTCAGGAACAACTGGATATCCAGTAGATCCAGGCTCATGGCTCATTCGACGATCTCATCTTCATCACCCAGGCAATACAAAAAGCCTGGTATGGTGGGCAATACAGCAAATTAAAATTGTGAAAGTCGATTGCTTTCCATTTTAAGATAGTCTTTTTTCCACTCGAATATCAGACTGTGTCCCTCATCGCTCTTTACATATTTGTTTAAAAAGAGACCAATGAGTGACCATTTTGTTAAGCATATGATTAAGACTCATCTGAGTCTAAATGCATTATGCAATGCTACCTGTTTTGCTCAATAAAAGTATTATTACTGAGGACGACTGGTGGGCTTGTTTGCACGTTCCTGGAGGAAGAGTGTGAATTTAGTTTGGAATATATGGGGACCCAGTGCAAACCAGCAAGCCCAATCTGAGAGGTTGGGCTTCCCATAGAATTGCTGTTCAATTAATGTTAAAACTGGATGCCCGTCAGTTGTTTCTTTTTTTAAATGTGGACAAAGCAATTGAGGCTGGCACACCTTCTGTTAGGAGGCCCACCCAACAGATATTTGGAAGCCTTTTAAAAATATTAGCCAGGATTTGTTGAGGTAGGAACCCTTGCACGACGTACCGAGGTGAATTCAATTGAAGACAAAGGAGTGTGAAATATACTAATATCATGGTTTCATGGAAAGAGTGGCATAACTTTGGACAGTAATACGATGCCATTAAACTCAGCCAAATATGGAATTGATTCCTTTAATGGTGTATTGAGTTTGTTATTGTGGATAATATTGAGGTACAATGATGTTTAAATTGGCGAAGGAAAGGGACCTTGATAACTGTGAAGGAGTGGAACATTATGGTTCTTGTGGTCCTGAACTTTCAATAAAGTGGGAACTGCATCTAGTGAGTCCCATTTGGAGGTGCAAAGTACTTGAATTGTATCTGAATGAACAGCGCACCAAATTCTATAAAATACTCATGGACTTCAAGTATAATTGGAAATTAAAATTTTGAAAGTCGATTGCTTTCCATTTTAAGATAGTCTTTTTTCCACTGTAATATCCGACTGTGTCCCTCATCACTGTTTACATATTTGTTTAAAAAGAGACGAATGAGTGACAATGTTGTTAAGCATATGATTAAGACTCATCTGAGTTGAAACGCGTTCTGCAAATGCTACCTGTTTTGCCGAATAAAAGAATTATTACGGAGGATGACTGGCGGGCTTGTTTGCACATTCCTGGAGGAAGAGTGTGAATTTTGTTTGGAATAAATGGGGACTAACGCAACCCAGCAAGCCCCGATCCGATATATATATTTGTGATTAATAGTTTATTGAACTGTTCTATTCTCAGAGAGAAAGTGTCCCTTCCTTAAACGCTTTCTTTTGATTTTATTGTACTGCTAACTATTCTGATTCAGGCATGGTAATCTATGAAAGATTCAACACTGAGAAAAAACAAGGTAATTACCTGTACACTGTGGTTCTCCACTATTGATATCTTTCATAGATCCACATGCGGCCCGCCCGCCTCCCGGCTTAGGCTGGCCACTTTATACCTCATGATGACTACTCATTTATTCACACTTTTGCTTGAAATCTGAGGTATGGTGACTCTGCAGGGGCTTGTGGTCTCAGGGCTTTTACCTCATTGAGTGACATTTGGGTCTTTTATAAGATTGAGAATTGTTTAACAAATTTCAATTGCTTTTGAAGATTTTTGTAATGTACTTCTTTTAGTACTGCTTTAAAAAAAAGTACAGTAGGACTCCCACCATGACAACAGGGAAGATTCAAGCATGTGAATCAATGAAAGATATCAGTAATGGAGATTCACAGTGGACAGGTAAGTAACTTGTGTTTTCTCAATGTATTCCTAAACCATCGATTCATAAACTCATGGTTCATCCCAATGTGAATCTTCTTTACTACTTCAATCGCCCCTTAGTTATCTTCCTCTCCAATGGAAAACACACAGTTAAAAAAATGCCCTGCTGGTCTGCTAGAAGCATCTAGTACACCACAAGGCAGCAGGATGTGGTAGTTCTTAAAATATTCCTTGCAGCACTAAGCAGAAACTAGTTCCAATTGAACATGCACAAGACATTTCTATGACCAGGAAGAAGGCTGGAAATGGATCCCTGAATTTACACTGTGTAGTTAATTCATCTGCTGGTGTATTGTCTCTGCCTTTTTCAGTTTGAAAACACATCAGAAAAGATATATGTTGATTCTCCATGATTGGATTTTCATTGCATAGTCTCACAAAATGTGTGATTCCTGAAGTTGTTAAACAAGAGATAAAACAATCTTCTGAAAAGTCTATTTTTCTTCATGTATTTTTTGTATTAATATGCATCTATGTATATGTGGTGCTTAGTGCTGTAATGTAAAAGGGCGTGCTGAAAACGATACAAGATCATATAAACATTTATAATTTATATTTATAAGTGCCACCCTACTAAATATACCATTACATTTTGTTTGTATTTATTCTTTTAAAAATAACACAATTACAATTAAAAACCCTTTGGGCTATGTGTGCATTGTTGACCCATCAAAAAGGTAGTGCTTTTTTATAAGGAACAGAGAAATTTAAGCAAATGAAGTCAGGCATGCACCAACTTTACTAAACCAAACATTTAGCACTATATCTTTAAAGCAAGTAGAACGTCCTCCTTCATCCGATATCAGGAACTGCCAGCTGGTCCGGCATGTGTTTTTTCTATTTTTAAGAACAGAATCCTAGTGCAGTGTGCTTTGTCCTAACATTCTTTCCTACCCATAGTCTCCTTCACTTGCCAGTTCCATATATGGAGTGATTTTTCCAGTGACGTTTAACTGAGCTGGTTTGTATTTCCTTTTCTCTGAGGGTGGTAGAGCACAGTGTTCGTTTTTTGAGTTGCACTTTCAGCAAACAACAAGAATAAAGTGGTTGAAGATGGTTAAGGCTGCTGATGTGTGCCCGACTCCCACTCTCCTTAAGAATGCCAAATTTGCCAGATCTCATCCAGAAGAAATGTGAAAGAGCAAAGTAGGATCTAAAAGGGAGGTTGACAAGACATCAGGGAGGGTGAGTTATGTGTAGGAAAAATTAAAGCTATGGCTCGGGGGTGGTTTACTTTCTACGTTAAGTTTACCAGGTGACTGGAAGTCTTCCCAAAGGGAAATTGTGAAAAAAAAATATGGATTTGGATGCCTATCCCCACTATTCAATGTCAAAGCATTTGGTTTCATGACTATCTCCTGCCACATGCTCACTATCGAAGACTGCTATGAAAACATACACCTGCTTAACGGAGAAGACTTGTATCCCTTAATGGTGTATGTCTCGTACACTTGCTTGCAAGTCAAAGAGTGCAACACAATTGCAGATGTTCTGCATGCGGAATACGGATGTCAAGTACCCCTTTCCCACTGAATCTTCTCTCCACTTTGTGATGTCGAAAGTTGCATCAACAAAGACAGTGACTCCATTAATTTGTAATGTTGACATAAGACCAATTTTATTATTTAGCAGAGATGTCATAATTAAAAAAGAGAAATCTGAAATTTCTGGACAGGATACCACCCTTACCGTTTTCATTGTATAGGACAAAACTCTGGTTATTTCTGACCACACGTTATTCCAAGTATATTACTCAAAGGAAGTAAAGGTCTCTAAAACAATGTTCAACACATTCAGTCTTGGAATTCTGAAGTGACTGAAAACCTCACTGTATTCAACAAACCCAGGTCCTAAATAATGACCCAAGACCCTTGGTATCTCACAACACCTCCGATACCAAAAAATGAATAAATGAAGGTGATACATGGTAGAGGTGCAGCCAGGCACCATATGCACCAGCCATATACTCAACTCTAGGACCTCAACGGGATGGTTACTCCTTGATTCAATCTGACCACACCCAGAAATGCAGGCGGGATGCAGAACATTTCCATTTTAACGAATATATGTTTTGAATGTGGAGAGTGCTATACTTGCATACAATATCCATTTACCCACGTTATGAATGTTCTAAGTGCTTAATATAGGATCTCCTGCGGGTAGGCTGATAAGTGAAAAAGTCCAGGTTGTGGCCCTAAACATGTTCCATAGGTTTGTGAACCAGAAATACATTGTCCACCCTGGAGGATGAGCATGTATGCATCTTCAGCGATGATTCCCCGGAGCCGTAGTGTGATCTGCTTAGCAATATGTTTTTTTTGTTTTGCAAAGGTCAGTGTTGCCCAGTGGTCTGTGAAATCTTTCAGCTTTCCCCTACCTCCACTCACAGTTTTGCTTGACATTGCATGGCATATGTAACACCCTTGGATCCCAGCAATGTGTTCGCATCCATGAATTTTCACCTGGCATCCTGTACCACTGCTGTGAAATGAGGATAGATAGCAATGGCTGCGTCCTAGTAGCACAGGGGACTCTTCTCACTAGAAATCCATAAAACAATATGTTTGAGGCATATAAGCTGCAGATTGTATACTTTTGCATAGATCGCTATCTGGTGTTGGGCTCGGATGTCTGCATGTTGTTTTTGTCTTCGAAGAAGGCTTGTAGTCACGAGGTCGGTGACTCCTCCGTCGGTCGACAGTGCGCATGGGCTTCGGCTTCATCGTTAAATTGTTTTTTTTCCGCCATCGAGTTCGGATGTGTCTTGCTGCGCTCCCGGTCAGTGTCGTTATCGAACCCACTTTTGATGAGCAATCACAGCTAACTGACGGTATTGTGTCGATCGCGTTTCTTTTGACGCGCACCCTCGACAGCGGCGAAAAACTTCGATGCCTGCGAACTTCAACGCAGGCCGTTGGTCCTACCCGCGCCGGTAAAGACAGACGTCGATGGAACGTACTCCCTTTAAGAAATGTACTCAGTGTTTGTAATCTGTGCTTCTCTCCAGAAGATCGAGAGGATGACTGTGAGGCTTGTCTATCCTTCAAGTCTAAGAAAACCATCCGGGATAGTCTTGCTCGATGCCACAAGATGTCCTGAGGCACAGGTTCCATTCCAGACATTTTCCATACAAGCTCCGATAACCTTCCGGAACCAAAACAGGAAGAACAGGTCCCAGACTCCGAAGTAGACGTCTCCGACGCCAAATATGACATCACCCCGGCTCAAAGGGACGTGAGTACTGAGACCCCCGCCCTACCCAAGGCCATAAAAAAGTCTCCGGTGACACCTTCACCATCGGGCTCAGGTCCACACCATACAAAAACTTCCTGTGCCCTGCCTTCTGGCCCGGGACCGAAGGACAAACAAAAGCCTTCCGGCTCGAGCCAGCCACCCGGTCCCGAAAAACCATCTTCGGCACCGAAGCAACCAGAAAAGCTTTCGTCACCGAAGCAGCCGGAAAAACTCTCGGCACTGAAGCAGCCTGAGATGCTCTCGGCACGAAGCACCGAGAGAAGCTCTCGGCACCGAAGCACCGAGAGAAGCTCTCAGCACCGAAGCAGCCGGATAAGATCTCGGGCCGAAGCAGCCGGATAAGACCTCGGCACCGAAGCAACCGGATAAGTCCTCAGCACCGAAGACCTCGGAGCCGAAAACATTAAAAGACAAGCTTCCCATAACTAAGCCTCCTAAAAAAACACCTTCGGAGCCGAAACAACCAGCATCGAAGGTCTCGGACCCAGGGAAAACAGTTTCCAAGGAGAAATCTTCCACACTAAAGAAAACTGTTGATGCCAAAGAACTTTGTCTCCCTGATCCAAGGCAAACCACCCTTTTAATCCATCCAAAGGCTGGCCACAGATTTACCAAGCAACCTATAAAAAGCTAACCAGAACATTTACCACAGGCACCAGTTCCTCTAAAGATGATTAATATGGCTACTAACACTTTACCACCTTCACCCCCCTCCACCAATTAACCCTAATTTACTCATTTCTCCAGAATCAGAGGATAGTGATGATGCACTTGGGGATGGGCAACAGGATGAAGATGTAGTACCATTAACCCCTTGGGCGCGGCTGCGATTCTGCGCCTGTGCGGCCGTTTTGAAGAGTGGGCGGGATCATGACGGCCGTCATCCGCACATGCCCACCGTGATGCATGACGGCCGGGGGCCGTCATCAGCATGGAAGGGGTTAAACACTGAGGACCCTAATGATCCACCACAGGAACTAGACCCTTGGCATGACTGTAGTACGGATCCTGATCTAAATAATGATCCGGACTTCTATCCCTCAAAACCATCGCCGCCAGATGACTATGTGGGGTTTGGCCAACTAATTAATAAGGCTGCAACATGCCATAAAGTCAAACTACACTTAGACCCTGTAGAAGACTTTCTTTTAGAAACTTTTGACCAGCCACAAAAATCTACTAATGTCTTGCCAATGCTTAAAGGGCTTCTTATACACGCCCCTGAGGTGTTCAAAGACCCAGTTAGAGCTAGGGTTCTGAACCCCAGAATAGATCAAAAATACGAGGCAGCTCCTTCTGACCTCATATACACCAAGGGTCAACTTCCTTTAGATTCCTTGGTTGTAGCCAATGCACGCAAAAGAGAAAACTCTCAGGGATCAGGTGACACACCACATCCTGACAAAGAATCCAAATTATTAGACGCATCAGGCAAACGTATGGTGTCTCAAGCTGCAAACTCATGGAAGATAGCCAACACCCAAGCCCTTCTGGCAAGGTATGACAGGGCTCACTATGATGAGCTAGAGACCCTCATTCAACATCTACCTCAACAATATAAGGACAAAGCCAATGACCTTATACAAGAAGGCAAACTAATCACCAATACATCCATAAAATGCATGCTCGACGCAGCAGACACCGCGTCCCGCGCAATAAATACCAGTGTATTGCTACTCAGACATGCCTGGCTCAGACTATCTGGGTTTAAACAAGTGGTACAAATTACCATTCTTAATCAACCTTTTGACCAGGAGCACCTCTTTGGCCCTGCAGTGGACACATCCTTAGAAAAGATAAAAAAAGGACACAGAGACTGCGAAGTCTATGGGAGCTTTACAGTCACCTTCTAACAGAGGCTCCTTTCAGCATTCCTTTGATAGAGCAGGCTCCAAAACAAATACAACAGAACACCCTTCCTCATCCTACAAAAGTCCCAACATGGGCTCCTTTTCCAGAGGATACAATAGAGGAGGTTATAGGGGGAACAACAACCAGCGCAGAGGCAGGGGTAATAACACCCGCAGCTCCCCTAAAACCAAACAGTGACTTCCCTGCGCTTCCCCCGATCATCCCACTCCTGTCGGGGGACGGCTCTCACAGTTCCTGCCTGTCTGGAATTCCATCACAACAGTCAAGTGGGTAAGACAAACTATCCAGTATGGTTATTCCCTGGAACTCACTTCTACTCCTCCCAACATACCTCCCAACAATGTCCAATGTCATCAGAACATCTGACGCTTCTCAAACAAGAAGTGTGGCACTATTACTAAAACATGCAATAGAACCAGTTCCTTTGCCTCATCAAGGTGCAGGCGTCTATTCCCTTTATTTTCTAATTCCAAAAAAGGACGGCTCTTGCAGGCCAATACTAGACCTCAGACCTCTCAATTTCTCAGACCACTTCCACATGGTCACTTTACCACAAGTTCTTCCACTACTTCAGCAAGGCAACTTTCTCTCCACTCTAGATCTAAAGGACGCCTACTGCAACATTCCAATTCATCCCGCTCACAGGAAATATCTCAGGTTTGTGGTAGATGGGCAACACTACCAGTTCAAAGTTCTACCATTCGGGATCACCACGGCACCCAGGGTTTTCACCAAGTGCCTCGCGGTGGTTGCAGCACATTTGAGAAGACAGCAAATTCATGTCTTCCCCTATTTGGACGACTGGCTAATAAAAGCAAAATCCCACAACAGCTGTGTTCAACACACACTCAGTACAATACAACTGCTTCACAGTCTGGGATTCACAGTAAATCTGGACAAATCCAATCTCCAATCATCCACAATACAACAATATCTAGTAGCCAAGTTAAATACTTCAACAGCCATAGCATATCCCAACCAAGTCAGGATAACAGCTATGCAAACACTAGCTCAAAATTTTAGCCAACACACTCACTATCAGCGCGAGTGTTCATGAACGTAATAGGGATGATGGCCTCTTGCATCTTTCTCGTTCCTCTTGCAAGACTAAAAATGCGTCCACTACAAGACTGCCTAGCACATCAGTGGAACCAGGCTCAAGGTCAGCTAACAGATCTGGTGTTGGTGGACGACCGCACCCATCTCTCTCTGCAATGGTGGAACACACCGAACCTTTCCAAAGGGCGGTCGTTCCTCGAGCCAGTCCCACAGATAGTGCTAACAACAGATGCATCGCTCACCGGCTGGGGAGCTCATCTTCAAACCCATACCATTCAAAGTATCTGGACCCCCCAACAAAAACAATTTCACATCAACTGCCTGGAATTGTTAGCAATCTTCCTAGCGTTGAAATATTTTCAACTGCACCTTCTAGGCAAGGCTGTCTTGATTCACATGAACATGACCGCAGTGTATTGCATACAAAAGCAAGGGGGGACACAATCCCTACAGCTATCACAACTAGCTGAAAGCAGATGGAGATGGGCCATTCCGCAAAAAATATACCTCCTGGCACAACATCTACCAGGGGTACACAATCAAATAGTGGATCTGCTCAGCCGTCAAGCACAACAGTTCCACGAATGGGAACTTCATCCTCAAGTTATTCTTCCATTCCTTCACAAAATAGATGTTTGCTACACACCTAAACGCAAAATGCCCAAACTTCGCGTCCAGGTATCCACACCCATTGTCCAAAGGCAATGCGCAATGGATGAATTGGTCAGACAAATTTGCTTACGCTTTTCTGCCTCTCCCACTCATTCCGGTAGTGGTGAAGAAACTCAAACAACACTCCCTTACAATTACCCTAGTGGCTCCAAAATGGGCAAGACAACCATGGTTCACAACTCTATTGGAACTATCAGTAGTACCACATCAAAAGCTACACCTCTCACCCAAACTTCTTATTCAGAACCAGAACACCCAGAACCCAATCAACTTAACCTTACGATCTGGCTCCTGAAATCTTAGAGTTTGGCTACCTTAATCTCCCCTCCCCTCCAAAACAACAGGGGAAGTACAGAGGAAATGATAGAATCACCCTCCTTGTAGAACCAAATAAACAAAAAGATTCTATCAGGGTGTGATGGTGGTTGATATTTTGGATCTTTTTGTGAATTTTAAGTGTGGTGTTTCGGGCTCTCTCTCAAATTGGTGAGATGGAGGTACTATGTGCTTTTAAAATGCCCCTCACACACTAAGAATCCCCTTAGTGTCATGCTTCATCATTGGGGTCTTCCCGTCCCTCTACGGGGCGGGGCGTGCTACGACCTACGAACTACGCGGGAGCACTGTTATTGTGAGAGAAGGCTATGTGTTAGTGCAGTGTTGGTGATTACAGTGAAGTGTAGGGACCTAACTATGTGAGTAAAAAAAATTAAAAATTCCCTGGCTAGTAGAAAAAATTATTTATTCGCTTCTCTGGCTGGGAATATTAAAAAGGGGTTGTGTGGTAGAGCTATTGGCTAGCTACCAGGTCGACATGTTTCACAGGCAGTCCCCTACTGTCTGCTCATCAGGACCTCTGATGGTCCCTACTAAAAGATACTCAGTTCTAAAGTAAGCCTAACGTCCTACAAATTGAGTAGCAAGAATAAGCTATCAATTTGAGCTTCAGGGCATGAGTGGGCCCTAAGTGAAGCGAAGTGAGATTCCCAAAATTTTTGAAAATACTGACACAGTGGTCTCTGTAAGAGAAAAACAAAAAAACGGGAAAAACCATAAGCACATACATCTGTGGCACATAGTTCACACTCATCGTTTTTTGTTACCGTTGTCATTGAGGTAACTTTTGGCAACATGTATACATTTTGATTAGTATTGGAAAAGGCAAAAAAATAAGTGCAACGATTTCTTTCCAATGATTTGGGCTCCTCCTTCGGAGCTTGTCAACATGTAAATGAAAACACAGAATCTCGACATACACACATGACTCAATGCTTAAGACATGGCACCCATGGTATGAGTGTCCTTGGACAAACGGAGAAGGTTTTTTTATGTAATCGAATTACTCGTTTTCCGAGTTGCGATTACAGTGGAAGGGTGGGTCGAAGGAAAACAAGATATACATACTTTTCTGGTCTAGGCTGCGTGCCTCATGAGCCGGCATAGAACGGGGGTTTTCAATGCGGTCAACTGAAAGAATAAAATAAAGCCGCACCCTCCCATCAATTTACGCGATTCAAAAGGTCGTTTTTACCTCGTTTCTTTTGAAGGCCAGATTTTGCAGACTTCTGGTCAGAGTCTCCTACTTACGTTACCGCTTACGGACACTGCCTTAATCACCCTTGTGCCGCTCCGAGGAAACATTCGCTTCTCGCTGTACTCATCTTTTTAAAGAGGAATGTTTGTTCTGCAGTGTCATCACCATGTGGTTTCAGACACTAGCGCGCTAACAAAAATGGCCGCTTTACGTGGAACACTTCCTAGTTGCTGCAGTGTCGGCGAGTGTTTCTTCTCTCTTCATTGTTCACACAACAAACAGTAAAAGATTATATATCTTTCTTATAGGTCAGCAAAAAAAGAAGAAAAAGACCTGACTACTATTATTGGTGTTATTAAAAAAGTGTTCAGATTGGTCTTACATTTCTTACATTTCCTACGTTAGTGCTATCACTGTGTGGTTTCAGACACTAGCGCGCTAACCAAAATGGCCGCTGTACGTGGAACACTTCCTAGTTAGTTCAGTTTCAGCGAGTATTTTTTCTCTCTCCATTGTTCACACGACAACAAAGAATAAAGAGTTATAATTCTTGATCTAGTTACTGCTATTGATGTTATTAAAAATGTTCTGCGTGGTCTTATATTTCTTACATTTCTCACGCTGAACACTTCCTGGATTGGTGCCATCTCGGCGAGTATTACTTCTCTCTCCCTTGTTCATACAACAAAAATTGTTCCTTTCTTTAGCCTCAGCAAATCTGATCCAACTACTGCTATTGGTTTCATTAGAAAAGTCTTACGTTTCAGGGGTTCAAATGTCTACATAGGCAGATGTCATGTGGGACATAGATTCCGAGGGTTGTGTGGGCAGAGGTTGTGGTTAGTCTCTTATCAGGCAGTCAGGTTTAGCAAGTGTATGTTTTTAGATTCCGAGGGTTGTGTGGACAGAGGTTGTGGTTAGTCTCTTATCAGGCAGTCAGGTTTTAGCAAGTGTATGTTTTTAATTGTTATCTTCTCCAATAGGTGTTATATTGATCCCAGAGTGGAGTTCAACAATGGTTCTTTGGGGTTCGTATTAGGTATGGTATAAAACATCATATTCGTCCCCAAGGTATATCATCATTCAGACCGTTCTTGTTGGACTTGATGCGGAACACCCACCTCTGTTCTTTTTCTAGGAGGTGTTCCTCTTTTGCGACCAATTCAATTATTATCCACGAAATGTCTTCCGCTTTGTGGCCAATTTCAAGGAAATGGTTGGTCAGTTTTGTACTTGATTTTTTGCATTTGATGGTGCTTTTGTGCTCTCCTATCCTTATTTTTATAGCCCGACTGGTCATGCCCACATATTCTAGGTTGCATGGGCACCTGATGAGATACACAACATTTGAGCTGTTACAATTGCTAAAGCTTCTCTGCTCCCACGTTGTACCATCATTGAAGGTGAGTTTTGTACTTTTCTTAGTCAGACAGCAGACCTTGCAGTTGCCGCAGGGGTGGTGACCTTGCACGAAATTTGGGTTCCTATCGAGATTGATTCGGTCGGTTCGTGGTCTTGTATGTACCAGTAAATCTCTTATGCTCTGCGCTTTTTTGTGTGAAAAAATGGGCTTAGGTAATTGAAGATTGCCACTATTCAAGATCTTCCAGTTTTTGCTGTTATGAAAGAGCTCGAAGAAATGAACCCCAGGAACAAACAAGTCTATCAGAATATCACCAAAGAACCTTAGATGTTAAAAGAGCAACACTTTACAACATTGAGAGAACAAAATCCTTTAGAAAAACCAAACAACTTTTTGTGGCTTTCTCCCCACCTCATAAAGATAATCCTGTATCCAAAGCAGGAATTGCTAGGTGGATTGTAAAATGCACACAAATATACTACTTCAGAGCTAAACGTACGTTAACCATTCCCCCTAGAGCTCATTCTACATGCAAACTAGGGGCTTCTATGGCATTCTTAGGGAACATTCCCCTAGATGACATATGCAAAGCAGCAACTTGGGCTACACCACACACCGTCACAAAACACTATTTTGTAGACGTGCGGGCAAAACAACAAGCTAGTGTGGGCCAGGCTGTACTAAAAACTCTATTTCAAACTACTGCAACAGATACAGGTAGCCACCGCTAAGGAGGTAACTGCTGTATAGTCTATGCCAAAGTGTACAATCTGCAGCTCATACGCCTCGAATACAAAATGCTGCTTACCAGTATGCATCTGTTCATGGTAGGTAGAGCTGCAGATTTGTACACGCCCACCTGCCTCCCCGGATACCTCTATCTGTTCCAGTATTATCTTACTTAAATACATCACGCATGGACATCTTTCTATTTCTCACTACTCCATCTAACCCTAGTGGCAAAAACAATCTAACGAAGGAGCCGGAGCCCATGTGCACTGTTGACCGAAGAAGGAGTCACCAACCTCGTGACTACAAGACTTCGAAGACAAAAATAACATGCAGACATCCTAGCCCAACACCAGATGGGGAATTATGAAAAAGTGTACAACTCCGCAGCTCTACCTGCCAAGAACAGATGCATACTGCTAAGTAGCATTTTCCTTCCATAGCGGTAGTTAGGAGGCGCAAGATGATCAGGTGCAGAAGAACTTTAGGGATGGCCCTCTGCACCAACGTGCAACGACCAGTAAAGTTATCGCAACCAAACAGTTTGAACATCATGTTTCCACAAATGCAGGCTAGTCTGTGTGTGTGGATTCTTTCAGTCCCATTTCCGGAGGGCTTTTCGACTAGGTCTTTGTTCATCACAATCAATGCATCTAGTGTCTTCTCCATTACTTAAGGTTATTTGTTTGTGCAACACAGTTGTTCTCCAGTTCAGAGATCCGGGGTTCTGCTCCATCTAGGCATATATATCTGTCCAGGCTCTCCATTAGGTTATTCATTCGGGTTGGCATTGCATCCAGTTTTCCATCCATTGTTTTCAAGCTCACCATCAGGTCAATCAGCAGCAGTTTGGTTTTATGATCTGCTTTTTGGGTAGCCATAGATTCAGTGTGTGTCTCCCGTATTCTGGCCCTAATTCTGTTATGTTGGTCAAAGGATAACTTGCCTTGTTATTGATCAGCTTTTCCCATGATGGTCTATCAAACACAGTTCAGCTATCATTAACATCAAGTGAGGGGCCACCAGTCTCTTCAAGTTTGAAAAAATGCATTATTTTTATTTGAGATTCACATAACGCATAAAAGGAGGCCAATAAATGTTTCACAGCTACTTTGTTGCTTCTTCAGGGCCAAATGTTCCACATTATATCTGTCATGTACCAGTCCATATTTATGGAATTAATTTCAAATACAATGGGTACATGTGCTTCTTTCCAAACCTGTCGTAGTACAAAAGCATTGTGCCATACAGAGCCTTTCCACAGCATCAGAACATCGGGTCCTGTTACATGACAGATATAATGCAAAATAATTGGCTCTGATGAAGTAACAAGGTAATTGCGAAATATGTTGACCTCTTTTCATGGGCTGAAGGAAGCTCAAATAAAAAGAATCCCATTTTCCCTCATTGATGTTAATGATTCAAAACAAGTACGATGTGTGACATACCTAGGGAAAGGATGGTACTTTCGTGGGTTGGAGAGAAAGGTGAATTGCTTAATTATGATGCACACAATTCAGCTATGTTCACAGCAGTTTAGTACTTCACCAGAGGGCCCATAATGGCACAGTGCCCGCCAGCAATCTTATTTGGGCATCCAGTGCACATCCTCACACACTCTGCGGCACAAACATTCCCCTGCTGTAGTGTGTAGTAGCGAGGAGGTTGAGTGCACGGTGGCACACAGGGACACAAACTGTGCTTGGGACCATAGAACATCAGCATGTAGGGGCTGAGTCACCATACCACCTCAGTATCTATGACCCCAAGTCCGACTAGCTATAATGCCTCACTTGCTCTCCTAACCTTTCCAGACAAACAAGTGAGTTGGCACAGCTACTGACCTTTGGAGGCCTGGGAGGCCACCATTTGGGCCCCTGCCGGTCACCGGGCTCTCTGCTTTCCTGTTGCCTGCTGTTGCCTCCCGGCCATCGCGGCGAGGCGGCGGATCGGGGACTACATCCCCCAGCACCACTTGCGCCTAGGAGGGCGCGCATCCTGTCCCGCCCCCGGAGGTGCGCTTAAGGCCAGCGCGAGCCCCCGCGTCGCAAGGGCAAAGGGCGGGCCCTCTGTGGCCCTCAGAGGCCTAAGGAGGACGGGACGGGCCAGACCACTGACATTTTCTGCTAAGAGGTACTGTGATTCTCTTTTACATTTCTATCGACCTACTGTGGCGATTCGCATCATATTATGTCTATCTGGGAGGAGTTGAACGCCCTGTGCGGAACTAAATACGTACCGGACATACTACCCACTATAAGCATGGTCACCAATCATGATGATGTAACCGCCACCTTGCAGAACTCACCTCTTCTCTCTAATAAACATCTATCCCCAGCTAATGTACTTCCGGGGGGGGCCCAACACTAAAAGGAAGCACGATGATGACTTTGTTAAAGAGAAGCAAGCCAACATTCAAAAATTATGATCCAGTCCCTCTCTTCTCCACTCTAACTTAATCACAGTATCGGGGGATATGGCGCGTGGAGAAGTAGAAAACCATCCATCACCCCTCCAACCAACCTTATTGGCACAGCTTGAGCACTTACTATCATCTCTCATATCACCACTGGTGGCCAAAATAAACGATCTGGGGGTCAGGTTATCTGGTATGGAATTGACAATCAAAACGCATATTTCATCAAGTACCAAACCGGTACGATCAGACGCTCCTATTCCGCTCACTATCCCGGTAAAACCCAAGCTGAACTCCTGCAAGAACGCTCATACACAAACATTACCTTTTGCAACAGGCTTCAAACTGCCCATAAAACGCCCGTTAATAAACCGTATTGAGGCTAAACCAGAACTCGAACCTGTTAGAATGCCTCGAATTAACTTACCCCCTGAGGCCGCCCCTTATGTGACTGTTGTATCTGGGATTCCATCACTAAATCATGGAAATCATGAAACACGTCAAGACCTGCTTAATAAGGTCATGCCCTGGTTACAGACCAATAGACCTCTGCCTCCTGACTTAGATGGGGGGATTCTAAGTGTTAGGAGGGTGGGGTGGTTGGGTGCAATGCCAAAAGCCATCTCTGGGGACTTGGTGCTAATCAAATTCAAGCACAGGAAAATAGTCCCTTATTTACGATCATGCAAGCAGAAAGAGGGGGATGGCCCAATTCGCATTTGGGATTTACACAACTTTTATCCGAGCATTCCACCTATCCAGTCATCAAGAACGGCAGTAAAGAAGTATAACGTCTGGGGAGGGGGACTCTGTGCGTTTAATGCCCCTAGTTTTGTAGCCCCTAACAGATTCAAACCTCTGTTGAAATTCTGTACTTCCTGAGCACTATTCATAAGAACTAACCCATGAGCATTCAAATCAATCAGAATAATTGCTGACAGAGTCCCGCTTGGTGTCTTTTTCGTTTTATATTGATTAGCTGATTCGTTTTTATTAATTTAATTCTGTTTTTAACAATTGATTTGTAATGTAATATGGATGTATTTTATTTGTGTTTTGCTGCTGCTTTTATGATTTTAAATCAAAAATCGAATAAAGCTAATTCTGATTCTGAGTTGGCACCCCATAACACAACACTCTCGACCCTCTCAAGGGATTGCGTAACAGGACACACGCTTTCTCTTTCTCACTCGTACTTGTCCACAATAGGATACATAAGAGACTCTAAGGAAGTTTAGAATATTTATTTAAGCTATTGTGCTCTAAGATGCAGTATTTGTGCCACAATTAGATAACAATTGCATACCAAAAATATTGTTAGCATTGTTAACAAACCATATACCATTAAAAAGCCCTGTCATGTTATAAGATAGATTAGCCTAACCTTCCCCTCCTACTGAAGCTAAATGATTATCTATCATAGATCTCTGCAATTAATGGCAGACCCCATACCTTAGCATACATAGATGGATGTTCTACATCTCGGCTGACGCAGTAATCTTGCCTCAGGACCTTCGCTCACTGTGTGTTCTAGAACTCCTGTCCTTAGTTATATGACAAGACATGTTTTTCACAAACAGCAGCTGCATTCTTGTGTTCTGTCTAGGTGCTAGTGCCTGACCAGAGAGATAAACAATGGGCAGTGTTGTTTGACATTGTCTGTGGTGTTCAGAATAAATTCCTAGAAAAGACCAGGAAACGAAAACATATGCAGGTTCTGTGTGAAAATAAAATGTGGCAATAAAATGTGGCACAAAAGCAACCATGTTTATATAGTAACATGTACAAATAAAATGTGACCTACAAGCTGCATAATTAGACTAACATAGGGGGAACAACAGTAGTCCATGGAGGAAACGCATGACAGGCACTCTGCAGTCCTATTGCCCACCAAACCCCAGGACGGTTCAATGCCAATGTTTGTCATCTGCTGCAGGCCGCCCCATGTTCAGTGCAGACCCGTGACAACCAATACACAACAGCAGGAGGTGCGTGCACACGCCTTTGATAAAGCGCTCCACAACTCCGGTATTGACTGGCCAGGGGATAGTGTCCGCCACCGAATTCCACAGGGGCCACTGGTGTGCCCCCCCCCCCCCCCGCCCCACTCATCACGTGTTGGACCAGGAGTGCCACCCGATGCCACAGTGCCCTCCACTGGCACCGCTTTGTGTCTCTCACACAATACACTGATTATGATAGGGCTATGTAGGACAGCGAGTGGAAAATCAGGAACATTTTCAGGTCCTCAGTATAGAGTGTCGCAATCAAGCACCCATCTTGCTGCATGGTGAGGCACCCCCCACCGAGAAAATAACATTTGATACCAAACTGCTGATATCATTTATTTTGAATGAGAAACTGCCACTCCTAGCTTTCTTACTTCAACCCTCAAGTGAGATTGAGAGTTTTCAGTAGTCTTTAGACGTGAAACATATTAAAAAACATTATATCCATAAAACAAAGTACTTTCAGCTGTCAAGCAAGCTAATTGTTTCGTTTGGCAGTAGAAACAAAGGACAACCCCTTTTAAAGCAGGAGTTAACTCACTGGATTACAGCCTTCATTACCTACTGTCATGCCACAAAACAAAATACAAGCTCACTTCACCAGAGGCCTAACCACTACATCTGAATTTCTTGTGCAAACTACAACGGTTCTTACGACTCTGTTTCAGCACACACTTGTTGTCTTAGCTGAGGCCAATTCAGTCATGATGTAATGATAAATCATTCCAAAATCACATCTTTTGACCCCTAAGGGGACAATCAACAACTTCATTTATATATTGTATATTGGGTATTTTAGGTACTCCATACAATGGAAAAAAAAATACAGCGCGGAGAATGTGAATTGTGACAGAGATGAGGATAGACCATAAAGATGATAAGAAATGTGGCTATTTTAAGCATTCATAAAAGGACAACTGTATGTATCAACATTTGCCTTCAATGTATGATAAGGAGCATATTTTACAATCCAAGTTGTGTTTATTCATTAACGTTTTGACCCAAAGGCAGAACGTATTTTAAGCTGGGTCCTCATCAAGAGAGAAATACAGGAGGCACCATCCAGCCCGCCGAAATGGACTCCACTGTAAATGGTATTTATATAGCGCTGACTACTCCTGGCGTGAGAGAGAATTGTAAAAAGCACAATGATTCAGTTGGTTATCATGTAATATAACCCAACAAGAATATTACTTTAGTCACTGTGCATTTCAAAACCCTTACATATCAGGCCCTGTGGATTCTCATCAGATATATGAATTGGTATAAATATGCTCCTACAATTCAGTATAACAAAGGCACAAAGAAGGGTCAAGGCACGCAAGTCCTGCACTCATCAAAATGGAGTAGTAACAGTAAAAATATATCTAGAGTGTGGTGCAATGAACCAGAGACGTGACCCCCCTACACCTCTATAAGGGGAAAAATAATTCTCAAACCATAACACACAGCATGGTTCAGCACTCAACTTCACACTTAAATGAACAAGTAACGGGGATTATAATCCATAGTCCACAGATAGGATAAACAGAAAGATATCTTCTCAATAAGTCATTGTGTGAGTTGTTTTAAAAAAGAGTTATTTATTCTTTATTCATTAGTTGTTCTTAAAAACACAGCATCCAGTTGATAGCCGATGCGTTTCGTCCCCCTGGGACTACTTCGAGGCTTAGCATGCGCATGGTTTCCATGTTGTGCTCTCTATTATAGGTACAGTATTGAATAGTTAAAGCAATCTTGATGCGGTTGTACGATTTTTATATTCTCGTCTTCGGTTGTGGTCTTTGCGGTCCCGAGAAGATAACCATTGCATGCTAAGCCTTGAAGAAGTCCCAGGGGAACGAAACACGTCTGCTATCAATTGCATGCTGAGTTTTTAAGAACAACTAATGAATAAAGAATTATTTTTCGAAGTAAGAATGACTCACACAGTGATTTATTGAGAAGATATCTTTCTCTGTATCCTATTTGTGGACTATGGATTATAATCCCCGTTACTTGTTCATTTAAAGGTGAAGTTGAGTGCTGAACCACGCTGTGTGTTACAATTCAGTATAACAATGTTCACTAAATTAGCAAAACAACATAAACAGAAGTTTATTCATTGATATATTGTCTTCTCTGCATTCGTTTCTTTCGATAAACTGCATGCTTTTGTCATAAATGTGATGTAAGCCTGTATTTGAAAATGTTCTAAAAAACACTTTTGATTTGCAGATAACATTTAAAAATGAGGTTGGCCAGTACGATTTGGAGGTGACAACGTTTCAGTTGGCTGTATTGTTTGCATGGAACCAAAGGCCTAGGGAGAAGATCAGCTTTGAAAATCTTAAATTGGCAACAGAGCTCCCTGATGCTGAATTAAGGCGGACTTTATGGGTATTTATTTCCTTATTGTTTTATGCTTAAGTTGAAGTTTTGAACAAGGGATTGTCACTGAAACTACTCTCTGCAAGTGTTTTAATTTAATTTAGTTTTGGATGCATAAGACTACTTGTATATTCCCTGTCACTAAATCTTGTCTTTGTAGGTGTCTTAATTTCATTGTCTACCCATACCTGGATTGTGAGCCCATACCTGGATATCACAGTATGGTCTTTTCCCCGGCTTACCTTTTTATTTTTGGACACTGCCCAGGGCAAGACAGTGCATGCACTGTCTCAAAGAAAGAAGTATTTACTATGTGTGCTTTAGCACGCCTATGGGCTTCCCATTTGCTGGCTCTCATATTCTTTCTCCCCATTTGTCTGTGGCAGGTATGTGTCATGTCTTTTCCTGTGTTTAGTCCTCCCCGAGAGCATTGACCAATTACTACTATCCATTTTTGCTTCTGTGTTTTTCAATTTGATTAAAGAAGATTTTTCCAGTGTGGGAGTGCAGCTCATGCTTCTTGGGGCTTCGTGGGGAGCTTTCTGTTGATATTAGTCACGGCACAGCCCAGTGTCAGTAGGGGCTTGCACCACCTCGAAAAAATGACATTGTACCGCCTGAAGGAATCCATAACTGGTGGTTCGTGTCATCGCAGATTACTGTGTTGTGAGGGCCTGTCTTGACTGTGATTGGAGTCTATGACGGGACTACTGGACTTAATAATTATTCGTATTGATGATGGACCATGGATATTAACCTATTGGGTTAAGATTGTATGTATTTAACTACCAGGACCAAGATGCATTGCCTCCCATTGGGGAGGCTCATTGGAGGATTATAAATTGATTTCAGATGTGAAAGTCTTGGTAGACACAAAGCAACAAAATGCTTCTGGTACCCGTGATCAAGGCGCAATGCTGAAATGCGTCGGGGAGACATTTTTGGTGTTGTGTTTTTTTAAATTTGATTAAAGAAGATTTTTCCAGTGTGAGAGTGCAGGTCATGCTTCTTTGGGCTTCGTGGGGAGCTTTCTGTTGATGTATATTTCTTTTTTAATGGAGGCTATGTGGAGAAAAACCCATCAAGTCTGAAGATGATCTGTGTGCAACTCCGGTAAGCGCAGAATTTGAAATTAATCAAGGAAGCTGTCCACTATTAGCTCCTGACTCTTGGTGCTCCTGATATCAATAGATATATTCTGTGGCTCGGATTGCTCCATTCCTCACATGGGTGTTATCCACAATGAAACCTTGGGTGTCAGTGGAACAGTTGAGTTGTAAAACCTTATTGAAGCATCTTCTGTGGCTTCCACCACGGTCCCAAGAAAAACTAGGTTTCCCTTATCAGTCTACAAAGTCCACCCTGTCCCATTGGAAGAGAGCCATCAGAACAAAATCCTCCACAACATATCCCTCCTCCTTCACTCTTCTAGTAAGTATCTCCGTTTTTGTTTACCGAGTCTAACCAACAGAGTTTTTTCCCGGTAAAGGGATGGGCTAAGAAACCTGTATGATAACAGACTGGTCAAATCTAGGGATCAATGTGCAAATGATTTTCAATTAGATAGGAAATAAATTTTAGAAGAACCCAGCTACTACATGGGGTGTGACAGCCCTCAGTTAAGTCGGGAGGCTCTATTGAGAAACAGCTAACATTGAAGGTATGCTTGCAAGAGGTCGCACAGGTAATGCCATTTCCTGTATATATAGATCTTTAGAGCAGCCTCCACCTTTACATTCTATACACTATGTGGCAAAGTGGAAAACCGATTTGAACCTAGATATAACTGAGGGTCAAGTGGATGACGATTTGGCATAAGACAGCCAAGTCATCCATCTTTACACAATTTAAAGAGATTGAATAAGAGCTATTGTTGCTTTGGTACCTAAATCATGATAGACTGGCCCGCAGGCATGGTATAGTAACGAATGTTGGAGAGGATGTAATGTACAAGGATTGCATATAAACATGTGATGAGACTGACCAGAGATTTGGTGATTCTAGGCAAAGGTAGTGTCACAAATCTAAGATGTAATGGGGGTTAAGTTGAACCTTAACACTTTAATTATGTACTGGATGAGCAGATGATGGCCTTTTCCTGCTAAATTCCATATTCGGCAGCCTTATGTCTCTTCTACTTCTTGCCTCCAGATTGACAATTACCCAAACGGGGAAAGGAAGTATGCAGAAAAGTGGTGGATGGAATGCTTGAATTAATTCCAGCCGCTTGTATTTACTCGGGCCACATCCCAGTCCATCGGTATTTTGCACTCATGCCACCTCAGTTTGGACCCAGCCGCATGCACATTTGTTTTGAACCTACTCCATTGGGAACACTCCACACTAGGTCCAACCAAGGTATGTTACATTTATGCCATGGAAATACACACCACTGTCTGATACATGGTGGCGTGGTTGAAATTGTTTTCACCCTTTTTGTTACATATATTAAAATTAAATGCAAAGAGGAATCCTACCTCCTGCAATGTGGGTGTTGGCTTTGCTGCCTCTCACCCCAGAAAATACCGCCAATTAGTCAATGTTGAGCATGGCGACAAGGAGCGTTACTAATCGACCTAGAACCAAGACTTTTAATGCCTAACAATTTGTTGCATAAAGCCAGTTATAAGAGGAACAAATGTACAGTACACAGGGCGATGTAAAGGAGAGGGAAGGATCATCTACGCCTTCAGCAGTGGTGGAAAATGCTACAGCTTTTAAGACATCATCTTCTATGTCATCTGAGAAGTCAGAGAAAAGCTCCAAGTCGTCGACGCAGCAGAAGACTCCGTCGATGAAGGCGTCTAAATCTAAGGTGACTTGAGTTATACCGTTGACAGGCTCGTCGACGGTACAGTTGGCGTCGACGGGATCGTCGACAACAGTGATGTCGAGGATAGCGACGACGGCAACGACGACGAGGATTTTGTCGACGATGGTGACAATGACGGTATCGTCGACGAGAGCTTCGACGACGACCATGATAACGGCGGGAGCGTCGACGGTCTCGTCTAAGCAGTGTCAACAACGCCCATCTCGTCGTCGACGGTGACTTTTCCGTCGACGAATTTTCCTCGACTATTCCATCGCCCACGGTGCCGGCGGCGATACAGTCGTCGACAGAGAAAATTACTATTTCCTTGAAAAGGATAACACAGGACATGACATCTCCAAGGAGGGTTACTCCCTTGCCTCCAGCTTTGTTATTGGAAGAAGAAGACGATTCTGATGATGATGATCAGGACTCTTTTGGGTATGCTCACAGTCCCTCTCAGCTGTTGGTAAAATGCCAAGAAACTCACTATGAGGGCGAGTTTCTTCATGAATGTTCTTACCAACACTCCTATCAACGTCAGGAGACCGCAGGCCAGGAGATGGTGTCTGTTCCTTCCTCACTCTTGGCGGATCTCCATAGCAGGCTGCAGGATTATAAAACCAGGGTTTCTCAGGCTCCAACTCCGGTTGTCTCTGTCCCGGCAGTTCAGACTACACCTGCCCCCACGACTCCGATGGTGGTTTCTCCGGAAATGCCGGCCCAAGTGTTCCCTCAGCCACAAACACCTGTTCCAAATATACCTCCAATACTACCGGACGTTCAGAATGATTCCTCGGATGACGATCAGGATGATGATAACAGGCCTAATCAAGGCTTAGAATGGGATGAGTATGTGATCCCGGATCCAGCGCCACCTAGTCCGGACCCAGTGGATTCCCCCCCAGCAGATATTGGGGGTTTTCATAAGTTGATGGAGAGAGCATCTAGTAGATTCAAGCTGCCTATGCCTTCCGTACAGACGGAGTGTTTCCTATATGAGTTTAAAGAGTCCTCTAGGAAGGTGACCCGATCTATACCCATTGTGAGCCATGTGTGGGAAGAGGGTCTAAAGGCGATGAAAACCCAGCTACGGTAATTCCAGTCTTACCTCGCCTGGAAAAGAAATATAAGGCCCCTGAAGATGGTCCAGCGTCTTTGACTTGGCAGCCAAAACCAGACTCTGTGATATCGCAGGCGGCACAGAGGAAGTCCCGTAACCCTTCGGCGCCCCTTACAACTCCTCCAGATAAAGAGGGCAGGCGACTCAATAACGCAGGGAAGAGATTCTCTTCTATGGCAAGTCTTCTGGTGCGAGCAGCTCATGCCTTGGCGATACTAGGCAGATATGATCGCCAGTTATGGTGAGACCTATCACCATATTTGGATCAATTTCCCCAGGAGTCAAAAGGAGAGGCCAAGAAGATACTACAAGAAGGGGAGGTGACATTGGCAGAGGTGATAGATTGTGCCATGAACATTGCCACTACGGCTTTTCGTTCATTGGATGGAGCAGCGATTCTTGGTCGCCAAGATGGCTCAGAGCGACGTGGTTCAGGCTGGAGGTCCAGAACAAGATCTTGGACCTCCCCTTTGATGGTGAGGCATTATTCGGTAAACACGTTGATGATGCCCTCCAAGAAATAAAGAAGGATACAGAGACGGCTAGGTCCCTCGGTACGCTCCAGTATCGTAAAGCTCCATTCAGGGGTGCCAGAGGAAGGAGTACTACGTCTTACAAAGGCTCGTACCAGCAGCAGAGATATTCTTCATACGGATCAACGTCACAATCGTATCGGCAACCTTACCACCAAAAACAAGGTCAAGCCTCGTCTTTCTCTAGGTCGAATACTAGAGGAAAGCAGAACCGCCAGGGACGTGATGCGTCCAAGAGGCAATAGCGGCGTTCTGGCTCTGCCTGCTGTACCCACCTCCACAACGACATCTGTAGGAGGCAGGGTATCTCAATACCTCCGCAACTGGAAACTGATAACATCAGACCGTTGGGTGCTCATCATCATTAGAAATGGCCATACTTTGGAGTTTACACAAATACTACCTTCCAAGCCCCCTGCTGCCATTCTTTAAAAACATCTGCGTCTCTTGCAGCTCGAAGTTCATCAGATGCTCCTCAAGGGAGCGGTGGAGCTGGTCCCCTTAACTCAGAGGGGAGAAGGATTATATTCCAGGTACTTCCTGGTAAAAAAGACACTGGAGAAATGGCGCCCTATTTTAGATCTCAGGGAGCTAAACACCTATCTCATTTCCCAATCCTTTCGGATGGTTTCACTCCAGGATATCTTACGTCTTTTCAATCCAGGGGATTTCATGGCCACTCTCGATCTCGAAGATGCGTATTTTCACATACCCATTCACCCAGCGCAAGGAGGTTTCTTCGATTCACAGTAGCCAAGAGCCACTTTCAATTCAGGGTTTTACCCTTCGGACTTTGCTCTGCCCCAAGGATCTTTACCAAGGTGCTGGCACCGGTGGCAGCTTTCCTACGGAAAAATCATTTTCAGGTCTTCCCATACCTGGACGACTGGTTGCTGAAGGCCACGTCCAGGGAGGCTGCGAAATAAGCAGTCAACGCATGTACAAACTGTTGGAAGGGGCGATCTCCGAGGGCCGGGTTGTGCTCACCCGGTCACCCCAAGATCCACCTCTCCCACAGAACTTGCCGAGTCTTGATTGGGAGGTCCCCACCGGGGAGGACTTAGGGTCTAGGATCGTACACACTGAGCTCACACCACACTACGAACAGACACCACACAGTTGGATTCTAGTAACAAGTTCTTTATATAGCAAATAACGAAGGAAGCGCTCTTGTATACACAGTGGTCAAGGGACCACAAAGTCTTGGAGGATTCGGGAAGGGGGAAGCGGGACAGTCTTTTAGTCTCTGGGTCAGTACGCGGCGTACCCTACGCACAGCCCTCAATCCTCGAGCCGGGGGGTACGGGATGATGGTCGTACTGACTGCCTCACCTCCGTCGAGTCGGCTCGGTCGTGATGGTGGTCTCGATGGTCCAGCCGGACCAGAGTACTCCTCGAGCCGCGACGAGGTCAGCAGGGCTCGATCTGGAGAGGTTCGTGAGAGCCGCGACAGCGTCAGCAGGGCTCCGATGGTCTTAGAGGTCGAGCCGCGACAGCGTCAGCAGGGCTCCTATGGTTGCAGGTTCAGCTTGAGCCGCGACAGCGTCAGCAGGGCTCCGATGGTCTTAGAGGTCGAGTCGCGACAGCGTCAGCAGGGCTCTGATGGTTGCAGGTTCAGCTTGAGCCGCGACAGCGTCAGCAGGGCTCTGATGGTTACAAGTTCAGCTTGAGCCGCGACAGCGTCAGCAGGGCTCCAGGTCCAAGATACAACTGCCCGCTAGTTGTCGGGCGGGCCCAGTTATAGTCCTTTGGCTCTTTGATCTCCGGACCCTCGCAGGCAGAGGTCTCCTGCCTGGGGGGGCTGGTCATTGGTGAGGTCCGGCGGTTGGCTCTTTGATCCCTTTGAAAGATGGGTCTGGGAATTCCCAGACGCCCAGCGGGTCTGGAGCCAGCACTCGGGGAGGCCAGAGGGGTGATCGAAACTGGCCCACAGGGGAGGGCCAAAGGTGTGACAGAAACCAGCCCCTCAGGGGCTCCGGAGGTGCCATCGAAACTCCCTGGCTTATCTCACTCGGGGAGCCCTTTACCCCCCAGCCGGGACTGGCGCGCCTTTGGAGTCTGGGTTTCGCTGGGGCCGGGGTCACGCTCGGCCCAGGGAGACAGGGATGTCGGGAAGGGAAGATGGCGTCCGGGCCTTGTGGGGCATGCAAGGTTAGGCGCTCGGAGCCGGGCGTGGAGCGGGAAAGGCAGGCCTGGTCGAGGTTCTTTGGGGATATAGGTTTAACTGGAGTAGGACGACCAGGCTCGGGGTGCAGGCTACACTAACGGGGAGGCTGCGCAGGGGACTCGGGGCACAGGCCTACGCTCCCAGGGTGTGGAGGGACAGAGGCGAACCACGCCACGAGGCCGGGTCCAACACGCGTCCCCCCCCAGCTGAAGGCGGGGAGAACTACCCATCCTCTTGGGGGTTCTCTTCGCTGAGGCGGAAGAATCTGGACAGGCCGTCTGCATTGGCGTGGTCAGAGCCAGGCCGGTGTTCAACAGTGAAGTCCATCCCCTGGAGGGAGATGGACCAGCGCAGCAATTTGGGATTCTCCCCTCTCATCTGCATTAGCCACCGGAGGGGTCGGTGGTCGGTCTGGACCCGGAAGTGAGTACCGAACAGGTAGGGCCTCAGCTTCTTCAGGGCCCAAACCACCGCGAAGGCCTCCCGCTCGATGGTGCTCCACCTTTGTTCTCGAGGGAGTAGCCTCCGGCTAATGAATGCCACTGGTTGGTCTAGGCCGTTCTCGTTCACTTGGGACAGGACGGCTCCGATGCCATGCTCGGACGCGTCCGTCTGGACTACAAACTCTCGTGAGTAGTCGGGGGCCTGTAGGATGGGGGCGGTGCACATGGCGTCTTTCAACGTTTCGAACGCCTCTTGGCAGGCGGAGGTCCAGCTGACTTTCTTCGGCTGGTTTTTGGAGGTTAACTCCGTGAGGGGGGCTACGATGCTGCCGTAACTCTTGATGAACCGGCGGTAGTACCCCGTGAGCCCTAGAAACGCCCGCACTTCCGTCTGGGTCGTGGGGGCCTCCCAGGCCACGATGGCATCGATCTTGGGCTGGAGGGGGGCTACGAGGCCGCTTCCGACCTGGTGCCCGAGGTAGATTACGGACCCTTGTCCAATCTGGCACTTGCTTGCCTTAATGGTGAGACCCGCCCTCCTCAGGGCGGTCAGCACCGCCCAGAGGTGCTGGAGGTGCTCAGGCCAGTGGGAACTGTAGACTGCGATATCGTCCAGATACGCAGCGCTGAACTCTTCCAACCCCGCCAGGACCTGGTTCACCAGTCGCTGGAAGGTGGCGGGGGCGTTCTTCATTCCGAAGGGCATCACCTGGAAATGGTAGTGACCATCCGGGGTGGAGAAAGCGGATCTTTCCTTTGCGCCCTCTGTGAGGGCGATCTGCCAGTACCCACTGGTCAGGTCGAATGTGCTGAGGAAACGAGCAGCCCCGAGGCGATCGATAAGCTCGTCGGCTCGGGGGATGGGATGAGCATCGGTTCTGGTGACTGCGTTGAGCCCGCGGTAGTCAACGCAGAACCTCAGCTCGGGAACAGCACCGGGGGCGGCTGCCTTCGGAACCAGGACCACGGGGCTAGCCCATGGGCTGTCAGAGGCTTCGACCACCCCGAGAGCTAGCATCTTCGATACCTCGGCCTTGATGCAGGCCCGGACTCGGTCAGGGACGCGGTAGGCTCTGTGCCGTACCGGTGGGCTGTCCCCGGTGTCCACGTCGTGGACGCACCAGTTGGTGACGCCGGGGGTGAGGGAGAAAAGGTCTGAGAATTGTCCCAGTAACTGGCGACAGTCCTCTCGCTGCTCGGGAGAGAGGGAGGAGGAGAGACTCACCCCCTCTACGGAGCCATCTTTTTCTTTTGTGGACAGGAGATCGGGGAGAGGCTCCGTTTCTTCTTCTTCCCCATCGTCCGTAGCGAGGAGTAAGCTCAACTCGGATCGGGCGAAGTGGGCTTTGAGGCGGTTTACGTGAAGGACCCGCATGGGGTTCCGGGGGGACTCCACGTTGATGAGATAAGTCACCTGACTCTTGCGTTCTACCACCTTGAAGGGCCCTGTCCACTTGTCTTGCAGGGCACAGGGCTCCATCACCCAGACCCGCTGTCCGGGCTGAAACTCGACCAGAGTGGCATTTTGGTCATACCACCGTTTCATTTCTTCTTGGCTGGCCTCGAGGTTTGCCTCGGCCAGCTCTCGGAACTTCCTCGTCTGGTTCCGGAGGGCCAAAATGTATCGAAACACATCGGGAGGGGGCTCTGGGGCCGCCATCTCCCACCCTTCCTTGACCAGGGTGAGGGGTCCCCGGACGGGGTGCCCGTAGAGCAGCTCGAAGGGGCTGAACCCCAGGGACTTCTGGGGGACTTCGCGGTATGCGAAGAGGAGACAGGGAAGGAGGACGTCCCACTTACGCCTCAGGGGCTCTTCGAGTCCCATGATCATTCCTTTGAGGGTCCGGTTGAAGCGTTCCACCAGACCGTTACCCTGGGGGTGATATGGGGTGGTGAACTTGTACGTCACCCCACATTGTTGCCAAAGGGACTTCATGTATTTCGAGATGAAGTTGGTCCCTCGGTCGCTGACGACTTCTCGGGGGAATCCCACCCGGGAGAAGATGGCCATGAGGGCCCGCCCCACTACGGGGGCGGTCACCGTTCGGAGGGGAATGGCTTCGGGGTATCGGGTGGCATGGTCCACCAAGACAAGGATAAAGCGGTGCCCCAAGGAGGTCCGGGGGTCGAGGGGGCCCACAATGTCGATTCCCACCCTCTCAAAGGGGGTACTGACCACGGGGAAGGGTTGGAGAGGAGCCTTGCGCTTCCCTCCGCTCTTTCTGCTGGACTGACACGTGGGGCAGGACTTACAGTGGGCCTCCACATCGGAGCGCATGCCCGGCCAGTAGAAGTGGGGGACCAGGCGCTGGTACGTTTTGTCTTGTCCCAAGTGTCCCGCCAGGGGCACATCATGGGCCAGGTTCAGGAGAAAGCCGCGGAAGCGTAGGGGGACCACCAGCACTCGGCCGGACCCTAGTTCGGCGGACTTTTGCTCACTGTATAAGAGGCCGTTTTCCCAATAGACAAAGTGGGAGCCGGACTGGTCACCGGCGGCCTGGGCGGCGGCCTGCTGCCGCGGCCCCACCAAGGATGGACAGGCTGTCTGCTCTAGGCAGAATTCTTCTCGGGACGGTCCCCCTTCCTGGCGCCATTGGGCCAGCTCAGGAAGGTCGTCCAAGCTCGGGGTCGGTTCGACACCAGGGCCGAGGGGACCTGCGTCGGGGGGGGAAGCTCTCCCTGGGGAACAGCTCAGGGGTCTCAAAGGATTCAGGGACCTCGGGGTCCTCGGGGGTCGCCGGTGCCGCCTCTAAGGTCGCCCCTTCGGGGGTGGTCCTTCGGGCGGTCATCGACCGGGTACTCACACAGGCCCACTCGGGTAGGCCCACCATCTCTAAGTGGGTCCTTTTCTCAACCCGCTGCCATGGGGAGCTCTCTAGATCATTGCCGAGCAGGCAGTCCACAGGCATGTCGGAGCGGACTGCCACTCGTAACTCCCCAGAGACGCCCCCCCATTCGAACGGGACTTGAGCTATCCGGCAGGTGCGGACGGAGTTATCAGCTGCAATCACCCTGCAGAAGATGTGGGGAACAATCTGGGCTTCGGTGACTAGGTGCCGTTTGACGGCGGTGATACTGGCCCCAGTGTCTCGGAGCGCCCCTATGTGATGGCCATTGACAGTCACCTGCTGTCGGTATTTCTCTGTGTTGTCGGGTAGGGGAGCTCCGGGGACCCTCTCCCTATCACCCAGGGAGACTAACATCATAGCTGCGGGTTCTGCTCCCTCGAACTCTTCCTCCCCCTCCTCTTCTAGAGCTACTGAGGTAATGTGGCGCACTGGGAGCCCTGCAGCGGCAGGCTTCTGGAACAAGGGGCAGCGGGGGGTCATTGGCATAGTGCCCGGGTTTCTGGCAATGGTAGCAGGCTTGGCTGACTCGGGGCCCTGGCTTAGCTGGGGGAAACCCTGCGCGCGCTGTGGGAGGCGAGGTGCCGGGCTGGTTTCTGGGGGGACTACGCTGGGACCCTACCTGGGAACCCCTCTGTCTATTCTGATTCCCCCCTCCCCTCTGGCGGGACGATCCCTGTTCATTTCGGCCAGAATCTCCCCCGGGCCCCCGGGGGACTCTGGTGCTCACCCAGCGATCGGCCTCGACGGCCAGCTTCCGGGGGTCAGCCAACTTGCTGTCCAGGAGGTGCTGTCGGAGTTCCACAAAGCAATTCAGGGACAAATGTTCGTAGGCAATGAGGTCGATGAGCCCCTCGAAGGTGGATACTTTGCTCCCCTAGATCCACCCTTCCAGGGCCCGGCTGTAGAAATTGACATATTCTACCCACGTGGTGCCGGGGATCTTCCTGCATTCTCGGAAGCGTTGGCGGTACATTTCTGGGGTGAGCCTGTATCTTGTGAGGAGGGCCTCTTTCATGTGGCTGTAGGAGGTCTGTTCGGCAGACGGTAGGTCGAGTAGGGTGTCTCTCCCCTCACTCAGGAATCGACCCCACAGCCCGGCTCCCCAATCTTTCTGCGGAACTCGGTGGGAGGTCATAGCTACCTCGTAGGCCTTGAACCATTGCTGGATGTCATCGTTTTTATAATATTCTTTGACCACATCCTTGGGGATGTGGACCTTGGGTTCCACTGGGGGAACAGACTCTCGGGTCGCTGCTGTTTTGTTGCCTTCGTTCCTGGCCTTGAGTTCTATTTCCAATACGCTGCGCTCGTGCTCCAGCTGGAGCTTCTTTCCGTCATGTTCTCGTTGGAGTTTCTTCTCCTCCAGTTCTCCTTGCAGCCGTAGCTGCTCGATGGCTAGTTTTTTCTCGGCCAGCTTGAGTTCTACCTCCATCTTTAAACGGGCTAGTTCTAGCTCGTGGCTTCGCTTGCGTTCTCGGTCGGTCATCTCTTCTCGAGATAGACCTCTCTCCGTGCTGTGAGTCCGCGTCGGGGACTCCGCTCTTTCTTGCTCTGGGGCGTGGGTTTCGATCAGTGGTGCTCTCCCTCCATCGGCTTCTGTCGGTGCTGGAGGTTGGGCTCCGGTCTCTACCCAGGCTGTTAGAGCTTGTTGAAAGTCCTCTTTAGTGTTTAATCCCGTTGACGGGATACGGAGATCTTTGCAGAATTGCTTGAGCTCACGGTGCGAATAGTCTCCCAGCAGCTCCATCTGGAAGGTGGTCTTATCGCTCGTGAGGCTCATGGTTGCTCTTCGTTCGGGTAGTGTGTCAGTGCTGTACGATCCCTAGACGTAGGTTCTTATCGCGACGCTGCCACCAATGTTGGAAGGGGCGATCTCCGAGGGCCGGGTTGTGCTCACCCGGTCACCCCAAGATCCACCTCTCCCACAGAACTTGCCGAGTCTTGATTGGGAGGTCCCCACCGGGGAGGACTTCGGGTCTAGGATCGTACACACTGAGCTCACACCACACTACGAACAGACACCACACCGTTGGATTCGAGTAACAAGTTCTTTATATAGCAAATAACGAAGGAAGCACTCTTGTATACACAGTGGTCAAGGGACCACAAAGTCTTGGAGGATTCGGGATGGGGGAAGCGGGACAGTCTTTTAGTCTCTGGGTCAGTACGCGGTGTACCCTACGCACAGCCCTCAATCCTCGAGCCGGGGGGTACGGGATGATGGTCGTACTGGCTGCCTCACCTCCGTCGAGTCGGCTCGGTCGTGATGGTGGTCTCGATGGTCCAGCCGGACCAGAGTACTCCTCGAGCCGCGACGAGGTCAGCAGGGCTCGATCTGGAGAGGTTCGTGAGAGCCGCAACAGCGTCAGCAGGGCTCCGATGGTCTTAGAGGTCGAGCCGCGACAGTGTCAGCAGGGCTCCGATGGTTGCAGGTTCAGCTTGAGCCGCGACAGCGTCAGCAGGGCTCCGATGGTCTTAGAGGTCGAGCCGCGACAGCGTCAGCAGGGCTCCGATGGTTGCAGGTTCAGCTTGAGCCGCGACAGCGTCAGCAGGGCTCCGATGGTCTTAGAGGTCGAGCCGCGACAGCGTCAGCAGGGCTCCGATGGTTGCAGGTTCAGCTTGAGCCGCGACAGCGTCAGCAGGGCTCCGATGGTTGCAGGTTCAGCTTGAGCCGCGACAGCGTCAGCAGGGCTCTGATGGTTACAAGTTCAGCTTGAGCCGCGACAGCGTCAGCAGGGCTCCAGGTCCAAGATACAACTGCCCGCTAGGTGTCGGGCGGGCCCAGTTATAGTCCTTTGGCTCTTTGATCTCCGGACCCTCGCAGGCAGAGGTCTCCTGCCCGGGGGGGCTGGTCATTGGTGAGGTCCGGCGGTTGGCTCTTTGATCCCTTTGAAAGATGGGTCTGGGAATTCCCAGACGCCCAGCGGGTCTGGAGCCAGCACTCGGGGAGGCCAGAGGGGTGATCGAAACTGGCCCACAGGGGAGGGCCAAAGGTGTGACAGAAACCAGCCCCTCAGGGGAGGCCGGAGGTGCCATTGAAACTCCCTGGCTTATCTCACTCGGGGAGCCCTTTACCCTCCAGCCGGGACTGGCGCGCCTTTGGAGTCTGGGTTTCGCTGGGGCCGGGGTCACGCTCGGCCCAGGGAGACAGGGATGTCGGGAAGGGAAGATGGCGTCCGGGCCTTGTGGGGCACGCAAGGTTAGGCGCTCGGAGCCAGGCATGGAGCGGGAAAGGCAGGCCTGGTCGAGGTTCTAGGGGGATCTAGGTTTAACTGGAGTAGGACGACCAGACTCGGGGTGCAGGCTACACTAACGGGGAGGCTGCGCAGGGGACTCGGGGCACAGGCCTACGTTCCCAGGGTGTGGAGGGACAGAGGCGAACCACGCCACGAGGCCGGGTCCAACACAAACCTATTCCAGAATTTGAGTCTTACTCTCAACAGAGAGAAGTCATCTCTATTCCCGTCCAGGACGGCGCGTTTCCTGGGAGCCATCTTGGACACAACTCTCAACAAGGCCTTTCCATACCTAGAAATGCAGGAAAAACTGAAATCCATGGCGCTGTTATTGAGAAAAGGAAAGTGTCTTTCAGTACGCCGTTACAAATCCCTTCTGGGAGTGATCTCTTCATGCATTCCTCTGATACCTCACTGCAGATTACGGATGCGATCTCTTCGGGAACAGCTAGACTGAAAATGGAGGTAAGTTCACGGCTCATTCAACGACAAGGTGATGATTACTGTGGCAATGAAAAGAGCAGCCTTGTGGTGGACGAAGCAAGGAAACCTTTCCCGAGGTCTATCCTTTGTAAGCAATCCGGCTCCTCAAGTGGTAACAACGGATGCTTCACTGGAGGGCTGGGGTGCGGTGCTTCAGGATCTTCATGTCAGCGGGCATTAGTTGCGCCAGCACCGCCATTTTCACATCAACCTCCTGGAACTCAGGGCAATCAGGCTGGCACTTCAGGCGTTTCTCCCACGGCTGCAAGGGTCTGCGGTTCTTTGTCCACACGGACAACACCACGGCCATGCACTACATAAACAAGGAAGGGGGTACCAGATCTCTTCCGTTATCTCAAGAGGCCCAGAAGATTTGGGAGTGGGCTATTCTACACGGAATATCGCTGCAGGCAGAACATCTACCAGGAATACTAAACAAAAAGGCGGACAGACTCAGCAGGCTGTCGTCAGTCGGCCACGAATGGGAACTGAACCAGACGGTATTGGACGACATTTTTCGTCGGTGGGGCAAACCCTCAATAGATCTATTTGCCACCCCGATCAACAAAAAATGCCAGTTTTACGCAAGCAGGCTTCACCATCAAGGATCATTAGGGAATGCGCTTTCGATAGCTTGATCAAGAGCATGTGTGTATGCCTTTCCCACTATTCCGGTGATTCCGAGGCTACTCAAGAAGATCAAGGAGGAACCGTGTAAGATGATCTTAATAGCTCCTGCTTGGCCAAGGCAGTTCTGGTTCAGAGCTGCACCTTCTGTCTCTGGTTCCTCCACTTCCTTTGCGGGCGATTCCGGATCTTCTCACGACGTCCCACGGGCAGATTTGGCATCCGGACCCACATTCTTTACACCTGACAGCATGGCTCCTGAGCAGCGAGAATTCATAAACCTTCCCATCTCAAATGAGATAAGAGAAGTTCTGTCTAAAGCTAGAGCCCCTTCCACTAACAAGACTTACCATTTGAAATGGAAAAGATTCTGTATTTGGTGCCGGAAAGAGGGTGTGGACCCTTTCTCTTCTCAGCCTCATCAACTTCTACCTTATCTCTTGTCCTTGGCTAAGGCAGGATTGGCTCATTTATCCATAAAAGTTCACTTGGCAGCAATCTCTCGCTTCAGCCGCACTGCATCTGGACCTTCTCTTTGGTCATCCAGGATTATCAAGCAGTTTCTCAGAGGCCTGTTTCGAGTCTTTCCCCCGGTGAGGCCTCTGCCTTCCACATGGCATTTGAATTTGGTTCTCACCCAGCTGATGAAGCATCCCTTTGAACCGATCCATCGGGCAGACTTGAAATTTCTTTCGTGGAAACTGGCACATGCTCTCACATCGGCAAGACGCATTGGGGAATTGCAGACTCTCGCAATACAGGAACCTTTTCTCCAGTTCAAAATAAATACTGTGATTCTAAGGACTAATCAGAGGTTCATACCAAAAGCACCTTCAGACTTTCATCTCAATGAACCAGTGGTTCTCAAGTCTTTCTTTCCTCTTCTTTCCACGCCAGCGGAAAGATCACTCCATTCACTGGATATACAGTGATGCTTGAAATTTTATCTGAATCGCACCAAAGAATTTCGTAAATCTTCTCAATTATTTATTGCATTTAGTGCTCCTCGCAAGGGCCTTCCCTTGTCAAAGCAGGGTACTGCTAGATGGATCTCCAGTGCCTTTCAGTACTGTCACTCTGCAGCGGGCAAGCCTCTTGAAGGCAGAGTTAGAGCACACTCCACAAGATCCATGGCTTCCTCTACGGCTCTCTTTGCGGGAGTGCAGATCAAAGACATTTGCAGGGCTGCCACTTGGAGCAGCACGCACACCTTCACGAAGCATTACTGCCTGGAATCCTTGGCACAGGAAGACACGGCTGTAGGTCAGGCAGTCCTGAGGAACCTCTTCCATTGAGCGGTGAGCTTTCCCTACTATCCTTTGGTTGCACATTTTGTATCTAATGATAAAACTGATTACTGTTTCAATGTGTATTTATTTATTTCTTAAGAAAGTATGGATACTGAGGTATTTCTATATTTGTCACAAAATTTGCTTTATTGCTTACTGCTAGCTACTCTGATACAAACTATGGGAATCTATGAAAGTTCCAATACTTGGGCAAGAAAACAAGTTACCAAAGTTACTTACCTGTAACTTTGGGTCGCCAGTATTGGTAACTTTCATAGATTCCCATCCGCCCACCCTCCTCCCCTGGGAAAGCTCAGCCTTCAGTAGATGTGGTTACTGTTACAGAACGGCTACGAAAATCTGAGGTTCCTTCAGGAGGGTTCCTTGGGGTGAGGCTCTTCTGATTGGCTGGTGCTTAGTTTTGGTCTCTTTTGCAAAAAGAGGTGGAAATGCTACAAAAGGGAATGAGGCCTGGGCATTTTTTCTTTCTCTTTTGTACCTACTGCTATGTTATTTTGTTACAGAGACTCCCATTCCGACGACGGGGAATGATACAAGCTATGGGAATCTATGAAAGTTACCAATACTGGGGACCAAAGTTACAGGTAAGTAACTTGTTTTCTTTTGAGACGGTTAGGCCCATTGGCCTATTGCATCCTGTCAGTTCCCTTCGCGTGGTGGGACATCTGGAACGTATGCCTGCAGCAGGCCCAGCATTTTGGGGTGCCAGTCAGACAAGATCCACATTTTTGAGGAGATGTTTCGGAACCTGCTGTGAGGAATGACTTACACCAATCTGACATGCTGCAGGCCTTGCTACCTTTCCCTGCTAGTAGCCACAGTGGTAATAGATGCATTGTTCCTCAGCTGGGGAGTGGGGGTCACCTGGAGAAAGTAGAGCTCGGAGGTCTCCATTCCCAGTCAGAGCAGCGTCACCAGGTAAGCCTATAGGAACTGCATGTCATTGCGATAGTTTTCACCGAGCTTCTATCATCTGTAAAGATAGCAAGTCAATCCAGGTGCTCACTGACAACGAGGCTGCCATGTGATATTACAACAAGCAGATAAATGAGGATTCATGTGCTCTGTCTTGAGGCATGGAGGAAATGGGACTGGCTAGCTAGCGCTCAACAGAATCGTCCTGCCTCGCTGGCAGGATGCTCTACCTTTGAGCAGACACATTTGACGGCGGTCATTTGGCGGACTATGAGTGACTTCTGCACCCAGAGGTGACTAGGGAAATATTCACTCTGATTCAGAAGGTGAAGAATCTGTGGGCAAGGTAGAAGTGAAAATCTAAAGAATAAATCACTAACCTTTGGTAATGCTCTTTCTATCTTCAGATAACTCATTCATCCCTCTGTTATTGTGTAGACTTTATGAAGGCATAAGGTTCCAAGTCAGATTCACTCACTGTCATATAGCACATCAATCTTGTCAGAAATGCTCTGTGTCTCCGTATGGATATGGGCAGAGCCACGATTGAGGCCTATGGCGATGCTTACTACGTAAAGGAGCTATTGCAAGATTTTCCCAGATCGAGTCTTGAAAATGGGAGAAGTCAAATGATGAGGAATCTGTGAGTAGTTTGAGTATTCATCAGAAAGAGTGGTACAGAAAGTAACATTCATGTAGATCTGACTTCAGACTGTTTAACTGTTTTAGAGGATGCAGAAGGATTTAGAACGCATGCAAGTTACAAAGCTAAATTAATACATTTCCACAAAGTCATTCCATCTCTTCCTAGGGTTCAGGAGATTATCAAGTATTTTCACTCATCACAGTTCTCATCTGTGCTTAAGAAATCAGACTTTGCATCCACCATAATCCTTCTAGCCATTGACATTTTCAAATTTGGATTGCTCTGTTGGTTTGTTTTAGATTTGGATGTGCTATCCACGAACAAGCATTCCTTTCAGCTTCTCTTCATTTCTATGTAGAAGAAATGGCCCACGATGTAAAACTTGCATAACATATCTCTAATTGATATTTGTAAGGTAGCTTATGGTCATCAAGCCACACTTTTTCAAACACTGTTTAGTTATTCTGGGCGAACAAGACTTTTAGCTGGTCGAACAACACTGGAGACCTTTTGTTTTGCTCCTCAACCCTTCCACACCCAACACCTCATTGAGTAAGGTGTATGAACTGCTTTCCAGTTAATACACAGTATGTGAATTTTCAGTACACTCCTGTTGCAAATGCTTTTTACCTGTAACTTTTTGTTTGTGATTTCTTCCATTATAAATTCACTTGTGACCTTTCCTTGACATAGCAAAGTTGCATAAAGACGTTATTCACAACTTAACAGATGCTTAACAAAATAATGTATGAAGTAACAAGCTTGTAATTTTCTGAGGCCAGTACAAGCATATATATCTGAAAGAGACACGTTAGTGATAGATTCCTTACCTTAGAATATCCCCAGGCATCAGACTGGATCCGGAATTTTTTTGCGTAGCAGTACCCTTGCGCGTCGGTAGGCGTCGTCTGCGGCTCCGCGTCCGTCGTCGGTGCCGTGATGACGTCGTCGGAGTACTTAGACGCCACCTCCGCGTTCTGACGTCAGTTCTTCTTTTTTCCGCGCCAGCAGCGCAGATCCGGAAAAAGTGGTACCTTAGACACTTTTTGACTAAACTTTTTTGATCTTTTGATCTTCCTTTTTCGAAGTCTTCGACTCCGAACGGTGCCGGTAGGGATGCCAGGTTTCAAGCCTGGTAAGGATTGCGACCGACTGATGTCGGTCATCGACCCTCACCGTCGGTGTCTCCACTGCCTCGGCGTCGATCACGACGACAAGACCTGCTCCGACTGTCGGACCCTAACTTCGAAGGCTAGGCGGGAGCGGTCCCGTAAGCGGCTCGAACTCTGGCAGTCGGCCCCGCGCCGAGAACGGTCCCGATCCGGACGGAGGTCGAGGGACCGGTCGCGGGAGAGGAGCCATCGGAGCTCCGGGAGTCGACATCACTCCTCTGGGGCGAAGTCGTCAGGTAAGCACAAGAAGTCGAAGAGACGTCATCGCTCTTCCGACTCCCACCGACGCTCGCGCGACGCGGCCGGGGGTTCTGTTGACACCGCCCACGCGGCTCCGTCGGAGTCGCAAACGCCGCGTCCGGCCTCATACCCTCCGGTCCCTGGGCCTAACGCAGCGCCGGAGGAGATCGAGCGGTTCCTCATGGCCATGAGGTCCCTCTCTCCTCAGACGGGCTCCGCGGCGCCTCCGGGCCCAGCGGACCCGTCTGGGGGGCCTAGCGGGTCGAGGGCTTTGGTCCCGACGCCGTCGGGTGCTATGGCTCCGACGCCGCCGGATCCGGGTCGCCGCCGGTGGACTTAACGACCTCTCCGGCGCCGACCCCCCAGGTGTCACCCCCGGCGCCGCCCTCGGGCGGCGCCGTCTCCGATGCCTCCCTCGACCCGGCTCCAGCGCCGGTGCGGCGCCGCTGGGCGCCGCTTCAGACGCCGTTCGGAGAGTTTACTTTCCATGAACCGGCCCCATCCTTTTCTGACCCTATCAGGAGATGGGTGATGAGGAGTATTGGGAGGGGTCTGAGGACCCTCTGACACGGGAATGTCAGTCCCATGAGGACTGGACAGGTGAACTTGGGGATGCCAGTGGTCTGGACACTTCGCCCGACACTGGCTTTGTCTCACCTCCTACCGTGGCTACGGAGGAGGGGGCAACCTATAGTGTGGTGTTGATGAGGGCGGCCAAGGCCTTGGGCCTTGAGCTCCCCATCGCGGCCGTGAGGACTAACCTCCTCACTGAGGTCCTTAAGCCGCAGTCCTGCTCAGCCGAGCCTCTGCTGCCGTTTAACGAGGCCTTGTCCGACGTTCTTTTGGGCACTTGGTCCAAGCCCGCTACAGGGTTCGCCTGTAGATAGGAACGTGGCCAGACGCCACCGCCCGGCTCCGGGCGACCCCTGTTTCCTGTCCACCCACCCCCACCCCAGAGAGCCTGGTCATCCAGGCCTCCAATTCCCAGACCGCATTCCCGTCAGGGAATCCAAGAGGTACGAGCAGTACGGTAAAAAGATCTTCTCCTCCCTTAGTCTGGGACTGCAGTCTTCCAACACCGCCTGCCTCTTGGGATGCTACACCCACTCCCTGTGGGATACGGTTGCGGAAGTGCTGCCAGAGTGTCCGTTGGAGGTATGGGCCAAACTTGGCCAAGCCCTTGTGGAGGGCCGGGATGCAGCCACATATTCTATCCGGTGTGGGCTGGATACCACCGACTCACTAGGTAGAGCGATGGCAACGACAGTGGCGGTCAGACGTCACGCCTGGTTGAGGTCCGCCAACTTTTCGGCCGATGTCCAAAACACACTGATGGACATGCCGTTTGATGGCCGTCGCCTTTTTGGCAACAAGGCAGACCATGCGCTTGAGCGCTTTAAGGACTCCAGGGCTACGGCCAAGTCCTTGGGTCTCTCGGCCCCGCACCAGCAATCGGCTGCTTTTCACTCCTTTCATGGCCACGGAAGGGGTGTACCCACACGTGCTGCCAGCCATGCTCCGCAGGGTAATACCCAACGCGGTGGCGGCCGTGAGAACCGCCGTTGTGGCGGTCGGGGACAACGGCGAGGTCAGTCCACACCTTTCCCCGCAGCATCCGCCTCAAAACCCTCCTAGTCCGTGCTTTCAGGCCCATGTGACGCCAGTGGGGGGCAGGGTTCGCCATTACCTCCTCCACTGGCGCACTGTCACGTCGGACAGGTGGGTGCTGCAAATCGTCCGAAAGGGCTACTCCCTCCCCTTCGAGGCGACCCCTCCAGTCATGCCACCGCAGTACCACCGAGTATCGGGGGATCATTTGCGGCTTCTCCAGGAGGAAGTTACGGCCCTCTTGCCCAAGGGGGTCATCGAGCGCGTTCCTGGGCCAGAAGTAGGGTGTGGTTGCTACTCCCACTACTTTCTGGTACCCAAGAAGGGCAAAGGGGGCCTACGCCCTATCTTGGACCTAAGGAACGTCAACGGCTTCCTCCGGAAGGAGAAGTTCAAAATGCTGACACTGGCTCAGGTCTTAGCTGCCCTGGACCCAGGAGACTGGATGGTAGCGTTGGACTTGCAGGATTTCCACATCCCTGTCCTGCGATTCACGGTTGGCCACAAGCACTTTCAGTATACCGTGCTCCCCTTCGGCCTTACCAGCGCCCCACGGGTGTTCACAAAGGTGATGGCGGTGGTCGCAGCTCATCTGCGCAGGTTAGGGGTTTCAGTCTTCCCCTACCTCGACAACTGGTTGTTGAAGGCAGACTCGCCCTAAACAGTCGTCAGCCACCTCCAGACAACGGCAGACCTCCTGCACCAGCTGGGGTTCTCCCTCAATGTGCCGAAGTCACACCTGTGCCCCTCTCAGAAGCTCCTCTTCATCGGAGCGGTTCTGGACTCAGCGGGGTTTCGGGTTTATCCTCCTGAACAGCGGGTCCGGGATATTCAGGCTCTGATTCCACTCTTCCAGCCGTTATCCCGGGTCTCGGTCAGGTTGACGCTGCGGCTTCTGGGGCTGATGGCCTCCTGCATCCTACTGGTGCATCACGCCAGGTGGTGGATGCGGGCTCTGCAGTGGGACCTGAAGTTTCAGTGGGCCCAGCATCAGGGCAACCTGTCCGACCACGTCCGGATCTCGGAGGGCACTGCGAGACAACTGCAGTGGTGGCTCACGGACCACGATTGGGTCCACGGCAGATCCCTCTCCCTTCCCCAACCGGAGCACGTAGTTGTGACGGATGCGTCCCTCCAGGGCTGGGGAGGCCACATGGGAGAGGCGGAGATCAGAGACCTCTGGTCTCCGGCGGAGGCCCGGCTCCACATCAACCTTTTGGAGTTGCGGGCGATTCGTCTAGCACTGAAAGCATTCCTCCCCTCTGTCCAGGGGAGTGTAGTGCAGGTGTTCACGGAAAACACCACCGCCATGTGGTACTGCAACAAACAGGGCGGGGTGGGGTCGTGGACCCTTTGCCAGGAGGCTCTGCGCCTCTGGCAGTGGCTGGAACGCCAGGGCGTGACCCTGGTGGCTCAACACCTGGCAGGTTCTCTGAACGCCAGGGCGGACGAGCTCAGCCATCGGTGCATGATGGATCACGAATGGCGTCTGCACTTGGACGTGGCGCAAGGCCTCTTTCAGCGATGGGGAGAGCCTTGGTTAGATCTATTCGCCACCGAAGAGAACGCGCAATGTCATCAGTTCTGCGCGTTGGAATTTCCAAGGCGGCACTCGCTCGGAGACGCTTTTCGTCGCGAGTGGAGTTGCGGTCTATTGTACGCCTTTCCGCCTATACCACTTCTGCCCAGAGTGCTGAAGAAGATCAAGCGCGACCGGGCACAAGTCATCCTTGTGGCTCCGGACTGGGCACGAAGGTACTGGTATCCAGAGCTACTCAGTATGTCAGTCAATCCCCCGGTTCGTCTGCCTCTTTAGGAGGACCTTCTGTCGCAGCAGCAGGGGACGGTCCTCCACCCGAACCCGTCCAGTCTCCACCTCCATGCTTGGAGATTGAGCGGCGACAGTTGAGGCCATTTGACTTGCCTCCTGAAGTCTGTAAAGTCATTCTGGCAGCCAGGCGTCCCTCCACAAAGTCGGTATACGCCTGCAGGTGGAACAGATTTGTGGCATGGTGCACAGCAAAGGCTGTGGATCCTCTTGCTGCCCCTCTCTCTGAGGTTCTTCTCTTCCTTCTTTCTCTTGCCCAGCAGGGCTCTGCTCTGGGAACTATCAAGGGCTACCTTTCTGCCCTTTCAGCCTTTCTAAGGCTGCCTGATCAACCTTCTTTGTTCAAGTCCCCTATTGTAAATCGTTTTCTTAAAGGCATCACACACACGTTCCCTCCTGTTCCGTTTGTGATGCCTCAGTGGGACTTGAACCTTGTTCTTACGTTTCTGATGTGCGCTCCCTTTGAGCCACTTCACAACTGTCCTCTACGCCTTCTTACTCTGAAGACTGCTTTCCTGGTTGCCATCACCTCTGCCAGGAGAGTGAGTGAGCTCCAGGCCCTTTCTTGTACTCCTCCTTTCCTTTCTGTCCATCTGGACAAGGTTGTGTTGCGTACTAAGCCATCTTTCCTGCCCAAGGTTGTCACAGCCTTCCACATCGGGCAGTCTATCACCTTGCCAACCTTCTTCCCGCCACCGCATCCCTCTAAAGAGGAAGAGCGGCTCCACCGTCTGGACCCAAAACGTGCGCTCTCATTCTATTTGGATCGCACACGCCAGTTCCGGGTGGATGACCAACTCTTTGTTGGTTACGTGGGCGCTAAGAAGGGGAAAGCGGTGCACAAGAGGACCATCTCCCGGTGGATCATCTTGTGTATCCAGGCATGTTACTCCTTGGCTAAAAAGGAGCCCCCTTTTGGATTGCGGGCTCACTCCACCCGAGCTACGGCGACTACAACTGCCCTGGGTCGGTGATTGCCCTTACAAGACATCTGTCAGGCAGCTACGTGGGCCTCGCTGCACACATTTGCAAGACACTACTGCCTCGACAGCCAAGTCCGGAGGGATGGCTTCTTTGGCCGTTCTGTCCTCCAGGACTTTCTGGTGTGATTATTGGTTTGCAGACCCACCACCGGGGTTGGTATTGCTGGGGTATCTATTCTAAGGTAAGGAATCTATCACTAACGTGTCTCTTTCAGATGCACAAGTTACTACTTGTGTAACGATATATCTGTAAAAGACACTAGTTAGTGATAGATTCCTTACCTACTCACCCATCCTCCCCGTTCTGCGAACCGATATCTAGGGTTAGGGTTATCCCCTTTCAGGGCCCTAGTTTCAATGGCACCAGTGTTGGTTTTTAACATGGCTCAGCGCTTCTGGCACGGAAAAGCTGTGTCTAAGAACTGACGTCAGCACGCGGAGGCGGCGTCTAAGTACTCCGACTACGTCATCACGGCGCCCCCGACGACTGACGCGGAGCCGCAGACAACGCCTACCGACGCGCAAGGGTACTGCTACGCAAAAAAATTCCGGATCCAGTCTGACGCCTGGGGATATTCTAAGGTAAGGAATCTATAACTAACTAATATCTCTTACAGATATATCGTTACACAAGTAGTAACTTGTGCGTTAATCCACAACACAGCAACCAGCAAACTGATGGTTACAGGTAAGCAATACTTTCCTTATCCAGCACGTATATACTCCCTCAGTTCATAAACAGCCCATCAACCTTCACTTCATTTAAGTTTAATGGTGTTATTAGATGAAACGGGGGAATATTCAAAACTAAATTACTACTTGGGTGCCATACCTTTGAAGCCAAAGCGAGCCCAGTGGTGAGCAAACACAAAGTTAAAGCGATGTATGTCTTTTTATGAGGTTGCCAAGTTTATTCAAGCATTTTTCTATCAACGTTTAGCTTTCATCTTATAGAAAATGTAAAATGAAAAACACTATTTAAAATATGTGTTCGAGGCATGTGAGCTGTAGATCACGTGCTTTGCATAGCCTGCCATCTGGTGTTGGGTTCGGATGTTTGCACTTTGTTCTTCTTCGAAGAAGTCTTTTCCAGGCATGAGGTAGGAGACGCCTCCTTTCGGTGACAGCGCGCATGAGCTTCGACTCCATTGTTAGATTGTTTTTATCCGCCATCTGGTTCGGATGTGAATTGCAGAGTTCCGGTTCTGCTGGTCTCTCGGGTTCCCTTCGATGCGCAATCCACTACCCTCAACGGTATTGTTTCTCTATGGCGTTTTCCATATTCCGCCTATCGTTTCGAATCAAAGGTCTTCGATCGAAAAACTCTTGGCGGGCCGTTGGGCCTACCCAGGCCGAGCTCGCTAGCAGTCGATGGAATGGACTGCATTCAAACTCTGTTCCGGGTGTCGTGCTAAATTTCCGCACACCGACCTGCACGAAGTGTGCAACCTCTGCCTACCCCCGGAACACGACGAAAAAGACTGCAATTCGTGCCGATTGCTTCGATCAAAGAAGATGCTCCGTCACCATCTGGCTTAACGTCACGAAATGCAACATCAGAGCGACTCTGCACCAGACATCTTCAGCAAAGATTCCACGCTCAAGGAGCTGAAAATAAAGCAGAGCATATCTCCGAGGTTGACTCCGACATGGAAGAAGAGGAGCAAGTTACACTGGGTCAGCGTACCTGGAGTACAGAAACCCTACTTGCCCCAGCAACACAAGAAAAAAAGGCTTTGGTCCCTCCTCTGCCTTTAGGCTAAGGTCGGCACCGAGAAAAAGTTTTGGACGCCCGGCACCAAAACACAAGGTGCTCGAGCTGGCCCCATGCCGGTGTCGAGCCGAAACCTTCAGGGTCTAAACCGAAGTATGTCGTGGTAACCATTCCATTGTTACCGAAGAGTAAATCTTCGGAGCCGAAAGGTTTGGAGCTGAAACTTTCGACATTGAATACGGTGACCAAGGAGAAAAAGTCTCCACCAAAAGAGCCTCGGTCCTGCGTTCTGCCTTCAGATCCAAAACAAACATAACTGGTAATAAATCCGGACACTGGACATATTCATGCCAAATTACCAGAGAAGAGGAAGATGGGCCTGCAGGAGGATCACTACATCCCTCTAAAGAGAAAAAATGTGGGTACTAACTTTTCTCCACCTTGCATTCTACCTCCTTCGCCTACTGATCTAAATGTGCTCATCACACCCACAAATTCACCACCCCCACTATCACCTGACCCACAGAATGAGGGGGATGAGGATAGGCCACAGGATACTGCCCCATGGGAAGACTATGACACTGATCTGAACACTGATGATGATCAGGATCTATAATCTTCCAAACACTCCCCATCTGATAACAACTTAGGATACATTGAGCTACTTAACAGGGTTACTCATTATCATGGGATGGAGCTACATAAAGAGGCTCTAGAAGATGATTTCTTATTCGAAACCCTAAATTCCTCTCAGAGAGCTACTCACACACTACCAATGCTCAAAGGGATGCTTAAGCATACAGAGGAGATCTTTAGAGATCCTGTGAGGGCAAGAATGATTGCACCCAGGGTGAAGAAAAAATATAAGCCAGCACCTACTGACCCCGCTTATATCAAAGGTCAGCTGCCTTTAGACTCTTTTAGTTTCCAATTCTCACAAGAGAGCTAACTCACAGACTACAGGTAAGCCCCCCCTCCTGATAAGGAGTCAAAATTAATTGATGCCTCGGGCAAAAAAGTAGCATCTCAAACGGCCAATCATTGGCACATTGGTGATGCTCAAGCTTTGTTAGCTCGCTATGAAGGAACTCATTACGATGAGCTAGTGAAACTAATGCAGTTCCTGTCTGATGAACACAAATCAAAGGCTAATGACCTTATTCAGGAGGATACAAATAATCACCAATACCTCCATCAGGGGAGCCTTAGATGCAGCAGACACAGCAGCCCGCGCATTGAACACCAGTGTACTGCTACGCAGGCATGCTTGGTTGAGAATTTCAGGATTCAAACCGGAGGTTAAAGCCTCTATCCTCACCCAACCATTTGATAACACCTTTTCGGCCCAACAGTGGACACTTCGCTAGAAAAAGTGAAGAAGGACACTGAGGTCACTAAGTCCATGGGGGCTTTACAATTACCCTCAAATAGGGGATCCTTTTGTCGCTTCTTTTACAGGGGTGGCTCCAAAAATATTTCCACAGAGAATCCCTCCTCCTCTTAAAAAGGCAACAACCAATCGCCCTCATCAAGAGGCTATCTTAGAGGTAGATTTAGAGGTAACAACGGTAAGGAAAGAGGCAGAGGCAACTCAACACTCACTTTCCCCACAAACAACAAATAGTGACTTCCTTCCGCTACCCCTGATCATTCCACTCCTGTTGGGGGACGTCTCTCCCAATTTCTACCTGTCTGGAATACAATCACCTCAGACAAATGGATACAACAAATTATCCAGTATGGTTACTGCCTGGAACTTACAGACACTCCCCCAAACATTCTTCCAAGATCACACACAATGTCACAAGAACATTTCAACCTTCTCAAACAAGAATTCTCTCTCTGTTAGGAAAAAGATCTATAGAACCAGTCCCGTTACAATATCAAGAGGCCGGTGTATACTCTCTGTACTTCTTAATTCCCAAGAAGGACGGCTCTCTCAGACCTATACTAGACCGCAGATAACTAAATTTATACATTCAGTCCGACCACTTTCATATGGTGACACTCCAACAAGTGCTCCCGCTCATTCAGCAAGGCGACTTTCTGTCCACTCTGGACTTAAAAGATGCCTATTTCCATTTCCCAATACACCTCGCTCACCACAAATACCTCAGGTTCATGGTAGTGGACCAGCACTATCAATTCAAGGTGCTCCCATTCGGAGTAACCACTGCACCCAGGGTTTTCACCAAATGCTTGGCAGTAGTCGTAGCTCATTTACAAAGACAACACATTCACGTCTTCCCATACCTAGAAGACTGGCTTATAAAAGCCAGCTCGCACCAAAGCTGTCTACGTCACACTCACAAAACAGTGCAGTTGCTCCATGATCTTGGATTCACGGTAAATCTTTCCAAGTCGCATCTCAAACCATCCACTCACAAAACAGTGCAGTTGCTCCACGATCTTGGATTCACGGTAAATCTTTCCAAGTCCCATCTCAAACCATCCAACACGCAAGCGTATTTGGGAGCCACTATAGATACACAAAAGACTCTGGCCTACCCCAATCCGGCCAGAATCCGCAATATGCAGACTCTACTATCTCAGTTTCAGCCTCAACACTCATTGCCAGCTCGAGTGTCCATGCAGTTACTAGGGAAGATGGCGTCTTGCATCCTAATAGCCTCCTACACAAGACTTATAATGCGTCCCCTTCAGGAATGCTTAGCACGTCAGTCGAACCAGGCTCAAGGCCTGTTATCATATCTAGTGTTGGTGAACGGCTGCACCCATCGCTCTCTGTAGTGGTGGAATCCACAAAACCTTTCAAAAGGGCTGCACTTCATCGATCCGGTTCCACAGATGGTGCTAACAGCAGACGCATCACTCACTGGTTGGGGAGCTCATCTCCAAATGCACACAACGCATGTGGATCTTGCAGAAAAAACAGCTTCACATAAATCATCTAGAGCTGCAAGCGATTTTTCTAGCGCTCAAAGCATTTCAAGTTTATCTAGTAAGCAAAGCTGTCTTGATAAGTACATACAACATGACAGCAATGTACTACATACAGAAATAGGGGGTACACACTTTCTCCAGCTGTCACACTAGCACAGACCATCTGGAGGTGGGCTATACGTCACAAAATGTATGTCCTCGCAGAACACCTTCCAGGAGTAAACCATCAAATTGCAGATGTTCTAAGTTGTCAAAGACAACAGATCCACTAATGGGAACTCCACCCTCAAGTTCTCCTCCCATTCTTGCAGATGCGGGGCTTCCCAAACATAGATCTGTTCGCCACACACCTTAACGCAAAATGCCCGAGCTTCGCATCCAGGTATCCACACCCATTGTCCAGAGGCAATGTACTATGGGTGAATTAGTCAGGGATATTTGCCTACGCTTTTCTGCCTCTCCCACTCATTTGATCAGTGGTTTGGAAACTCAGACAAGTGTCCCTGGCACTAATCCTAGTTGCTCCCATATGGGCCCGTCAACCCTGGTTCACCACCATGTTGGAGCTCTCAGTAGTTCCTTGCCAAAAACTACATCTTACACCCAATTTACTCACGCAGAGCCATGGAGAGGTAAGACATCCAGATCCCAGTCATCTCAACCTTGCGGTCTGGCACCTGAAGTCTTAGAGTTTGGCTACCACAATCTCACGCCAGACTGCAAGAGGCTAGACGTCCTACCACAAGAGCTTGCTGTGCAGCAAAGTAGAAGCGGTTTGTCATATACTGTAATACCAGTCAAATCAACCCGCTTGATGCTTCAGTTCAAAACATTATATGCTATTTATTACATTTACAGCTTTCAAACTTAGCGTACATATCCATACGCTTACATCTTGCTGCAATAGCTGCATACCTTCAGAATGGACAACATTTGTCTCTCTTCAGAGTGACTGTCATTAAAGCATTTATGAAGGGACTTAAAAGGGTCATTCCCCCAAGACGTCCACCTGCTCCAGTGTAATCTCAACATTGTCCTCACCAGACTGATGGGTCCACCTTTTGAGCCATTGCACAGATGTGAGCTGCAATTTCTCACTTGGAAGGTAGCTTTCCTCCTAGCTGTCACATCACTGAGAAGAGTGGGTGAGCTTCAGGCACTGACCATAGAAGAACCATTTTTACAAGTACACCAAAACAAAGTGGTTCTTTGGACCAACCCTAAATTTCTACCAAAGGTTATTTCTGCCTGTCATAGCAACCAATCGGTTGAGTTGCCTGTGTTCTTCCCTCAACCAGATTCTATGGCAGAACGTGTTCTACACACCTTAAATGTGAAAAGATCATTACTCTACTACATAGAAAGGACAAAACCTTTCCGTAATACGTAACCACTATTTGTGGCTTTTGCTCCATCACATAAAGGCAATCCCTTATCAAAATCAGGTATTGCATGGTGGATAGTCAAGTGCATTCAAACATACTATGCAAAACAAACATTGACAATTCCCCTTCGAGCTCACTCCAAACACATACTAGGGCATTTTTAGGAAATCTACCCATAGATGACATTTGCAAAGCCGCAACGTGGTCTACACCACACACATTCACAAAACATTGGTTTGTAGATGTGTTAGCAAGACAGCAAGCTAGTGTGGGCCAAGCAGTTTTACGTACACTATTTCAAATGACTGCAAAACCTACAGGTTAGCCACTGCTTTGGGAGATCACTTACCCAGTATGCATCTGTTCTTGGCATGTAGAGCAGTAGATTCACATGCACCCACCCGCCTCCCCGGGTACCTATACCTGTTGCAGTGACATCTTACTTAGATACATATATACCTCGACTTCAATTTCTACTACTTTTACTAACTCCATTATCACCCTCAGCAGGAAAACAATTTAAGAAAGGAGTCACCCACCTCGTGACTGGAAAAGACTTCTTCGAAAAAACAAAGTGCAAACATCCTGACCCAACACTAGATGGCAGGCTATGCAAAGCATGTGACTCTACAGCTCTACATGCCAAGAACAGATGCAAACTGGGTAAGTAGCATTTTCCTTCAAAAGTCCAGATTGGCAGCCAGGAATTACTGTGTTTTACTACTGCAGTAATCTGGGATAAAAGAGAGGTTAGCATTGAATATGAGCCAAATGTTGTTGTTTTTCATATGGTTCAGAGAAAACCCTCTCTCAGTGCTTTATATGCATTAACAAAATATGCATCAGAAAAGTCTAAAATGTATACTTTGAGGGAAATGAGAATTTTAGATAATCTTGGCAGCTACTTATGGTTTGAACACAAAACTCTATTTGTGAGTTTGTTGCATCTCTTTGTGGTTTAGTTTATTAATTTTTGAGGGGGGAGTTTTATATAGCGCAAACTCGACCCAACGGTATGCGAGCACTTTAGATGATTACGAGTTGCATTAGAGACTGACACATTCATTTAAGTTTGGCACTTGGAGATTAAGTAATTATCACAGGATGTTGAGCGTCGTTGGCGAGCCACAAACCCAGTTCCGCAGATTCGAGGCTGGCCGCCCTATCTGTTAGGCCACGTCATGTGTTGCCTTTTATTGTTTAGTATTTGGTGAATATTTCACAGAATCATAGCCCATTCAATGGCATCTAAGGCAGCCATAGCATCCTTTATCGTTAACATTATATTTAACAACATGAGTCAGCTTACTCTAGTTTAGAGTATAACATTAATTTGTACTTCTGTCACTGAAGAGTCACGCATTAGGAAGAATTCAGATCAAGTGGGTGACCTGTACATGTCCCAGCATCCTGTTTTTTAAGCAAAGTAGTTTTTTTTTGTTCTGCCGTGCATCTGAATGCTCAAACGCAATGTGCACCGTTTACCACATTGACTACTATATTTGCATGTCAGTGATGGGAATCAATTCTGGGCATCCACATGCTCATGTAGCATGCTGCTGCTGAAGGGCCAGTTGTTTATATGGATCACATCATTTTAAAGTGATATTTGGATGCTATTTTTATGTCTCACCTACCAGAATATGCAGGCTGTATGTTAGCAAAAATACCTATTACCAGCGTTCAGTGGGCTTAAAGCCTGTCCTTTGCTTAGGATTGGTTGGCTTTATCATTCATTTGCTAACTTCATATACATCAGCTTGTGTGGGTTTTGCAACCTCTTCTTGTGATTGACCCTCCCTTGGAGAATTGACTTATTACACATGCTTCCACAGCTCACTTTTAACGCATTCATTTTGTGTTTTTGATTAAGCATTCAACAAGACTGCATGTGTTTTTCAGCTGTCTCCCTCATGCACTGCACTCCCGTCCTCTGACAGGCTCTGAGTTGCTCTCTCGAATGTGTATTTATCAGCCCTGACCCTCCTGATGTTGTGCACGCCCTTGTGTGCTTCTCCCCTGCATCACTTTTTCATCCATGTGCTTCCGCACAACAGTTCCCTCTTTCATGCTGACCCATGTGATTCTCTTCTTCCCGTAATCCATGTTTCCTCTGTCCTGCCAATGTTGCTTCCTCAGCCCTCCGTGTTGTTTCTGTCCCCCTTCCCTCCAGTGTTGCTTCTACCTTCCCAGCTTTTCTTGGCCTCCTTGTATTGTTTTGTTTCACCCGAGCCCGCTGTTGCTTCCCCTTCCCACCCTCACCATGCTCCCCCCCACCTCTACCTCAAAATAATGAAAAATTATTTCTATGATAGAAAATAAAACGGGAAAAATGCTTGTGTTACTTTGTAGGTGTCCGCATACATGCACGCTGTGCCCGATGAAAAATAATTTAGGCGGATACGTCATAGCTCTTTTTGTTTGTCCACGTCTGTAAGAACCATTGGCAAAACAAATGTTTTTCTAAAGGGTCGGGTTCCAAAGGGAAAACCTATTGGCTTTGCCTTTATTTGCTCTTTATTAGCTCTTGAAATGGATTCTAACTTAATTATTTTTAGAAACTGAGTAAAGTTGTATAATATAAAATGTTTTTATTTTAGCTGTTTTATCTGATATGTTAATAACTATGCAAAGTATCAGTAAATAATGCAACAGGTGTAATCTTTATAGAGAGGTTGATCTATGTTTTTTGTTTTTGTTTTGGTCAGTCTCTTGTAGCTTTTCCAAAACTGAAACGTCAAGTTTTATCCTATGAACCGCAAGTGAACTCACCTAAAGACTTTACAGAAGGAACCCTTTTCTCAGTGAATCAGGAGTTCAGTTTAATGTAAGACAAATCAATGACTTTTAGCACTAGAAATGTTTATTTATGACTTTAAAATAGCTTACTAATATTTTAGCACTGAATTGTTTAACAATAAGCAGGTTTTTCAGATCCCAAAGGGAGGCATATAGAGTAACTTCATTTAGTATTTTTCGTAATAAAAAAAGTTGTGGGTTCTTTTTGTTTGCATTGTAAACCCACAATTACCAGACATTCTGGAGTTGTATTACTGAATGAAACGGTCATGCCACTTTAGGTGCAGATGCAAATTTAATCTAGTTTGTGAAACTGAATAAGTTCTGTATTTTGTATTTGTTTTGTAGTGTCTTTTCAAAGCAAGGGTTACACTGTGCATTGTCTGAGTCTACTAGCCTAATGAGATAAAAATGTATATATTTATATAAAACATAATTTGAAACCTATTTATACACTATTTACTGTTGCATTCAACTTCCTGTCCTAGAGGCTCTCGGGATTATCTTGTCCACTGAAGCATTTTTTGCACAGCACTAAATATTCTTAAGCAAAGAATGAAACATTTCCTAGCTATCATAACAGAAAGTTTTAATTCTATTAAAGAGAGGATTAGGCTTTACTTTGTCTACTTTTATTCACCTGCAGCCTTTAATTTCATGCAGATTTAACAATAAAATACTACATTTCCCATAATTTATTGGGAAAGAAACAAAAAACAGTCCATCCAGTCAGGACGCTGCACATCCATATAACATTCCCTGGAGAATATCCGCCTCTTTCTTCCTGTGACCAGAAGCCATCTTCTTCAAAGGTTTCTCCTATTTACTCGAATCAGCCTTGAGAAAAGAAAACCATAGCGTAAGGTGCCAGTTTTCAGGTGACAGGGACTCAGATGTCAACCAACAGTGTGAAGATATAAACTTAACCATGTCTAACAAGATATGAAGTTCGTAATAAATCATCATATGCATAAATTAAATACACCTAAATGACCAAAGTATATTGAACCCTCTTGTCTCGTCGGGTGGGTATGTTAACAGGGTTAGAAGAATGGGTGGGTTAATCCTTTCCTCCATGTCCTTAATAGAAGTGAAACTTTACATTAGTATCAATGTTCTCTCTTATTTTTTCCCTCTGTATGCGGCAGTGTATGGGTGTATGGTCTGCAATGAAGACTATGTGCGCCATGACCCCGACCATGCAGGCGAGTGCAGCAACAAATATCAATGCAAATACCACTCCAAAATTGCATTTAACGTGAAAAGAAGATGCATTTCCACACATACAGCACCATGTGAGTGGTCTTAAGACATATTTGCAATTTAGATACACATGCAATGGCCTTGAAGGACAGTCCATTCAGGAAATGGAAAGCCATGAACGCCCCACAAAAAGCACTGTTTGGAGTGAGCCGACTCTGTATTACTTCTGGTAGATCACAGAAACTGCCTAATAGTGCTTATTCACCTGGATAGAGCTCATGTTATTGGCCTCACACTATTCTTCTCTGTGGTATGTAGAGAGGCCAAAGGTTTGAGGTACATATAGTCTTAACACCTCTAGGACCCATTGACAAGCACTGTGTGAAACTAGCACTGCATTCTGCCTCAACTCCAGAGCTCGCAATGAAATCCAGCCATAAAAATGCACTCGCGTCTTCTCAAGACACCCTCTGAAATTCTTACATAATGTGGATGAATATGTTAAATAAGATGTGTGCCAAAAGGCACTCCTACCCCTCATCTTTGTCACAAGCATATAACCTGACTCCCCTTGTATGTCTTTACACAAAGACGTCTTATTTGCATACAGGAGAAAACTTCAGTTACTGCAGATGAAAGTTGACCTGGTTCCATAGAATGTCATTGCTGAGCTTTGTCAAGTGAAACTCTGAGATCAACAAATGCTGTTAAAAATATTTCCCCCAAGCAAACTATTTCGTCCTTTTTCAACGCAGGTGGAGTTAATGTTCCACTATAGCAAATGAATGCCCAAAGACAGCGTAGTAATTGTTGAAAGTATTGGACCAAAATGTTCCCAAAGAGTTTACAGACAGTATTGTGGATGGAGGGATTAGCCTATAGTATTTTGTGGGCATTCATTCCTCTCTTTAATATTTGGAATTTTTATGGCCAGTTGCCAGGGTGTGAGGATGATGCTCAATTGGAGCATGTTGTTAAATAACTTAGTCAGAGTGTTGCCCAGATGTTAGTATCTATGGCAGGAAAATGTGTCTGCACCAGGTGAATGTATCTGCACCAGGTCCTGACTTGCAGCCTTACGCCTCTTCTGTTCCCTAATGGCTAATTCTACCTCCTCAATTGTAAATAGCAGGAAGTTAGTCCTGGACCCTCAGTCACAAAAGTGTCTAGGGCAAACGTAAATGGCATATGTCATAGTGGATTCATTACCATATAGATTCACAAAATGGGTAAATGATGTCTGAGTAGGTATAACATTCAGGAGCACAAGCATGTCCCCTCAAGGTTCTAATTAGTAGTATAAAAAGAGATGATAGTCTTTCTTGGTTATTGCTACCTAGTTTGTTTTAAAGCATTTCTTCTTAATCTTGATTGGATTTTTATATTTAGCCCTGGCGGCAGTCAGGCTTTGGAAACCGATTGATCCTTTTATTACTGCCATTAGTTCAATGTTTGCCGCTCACCTTTCCAAAAAGACGTGGCAGGCTTTCAACAAGTGCACAAAGAAGTATTACTCCCATGTAATTCTACAGTACCCAATCAATTGTACTCATGCTTTGTGTAATAGTATTGAATGCTGCAGCCAGTCGAGCTACTACTCCTCTTTTAAAAAAAACAAAAACATTTAACTTGAATTGTAAATGTAACACAGCCATACAAGTGGCGAACAACTTCGATATGACAAATTATTTTGCATACCAGATGTGGGGGTGAAGCAGTATGGGATAGTTATACAAATATGTTCACTTGATTCATATAAAACGTCATCACTTAGCCATTCGCTTCTGCAACCATATTCCCTTAGTATGGGAAGCCAGTTCAGTTCACCAGTTACTTATTCAGTATTGTTTGCGGAACAACCTCCAACACTTTGTATACTGTCTCAGTTGCTCCTGTGTTTTCCACCTTCTCTCCTAACAAATGCCCATCCATATGGCCCATTCCAGAACATCTTTTCAAACTTGTGTAGGCAGTTGCAACTTTCATATACTACTTGCTAAAGGATATGTCTACCTTAGTGCTGTTCTAGGTGGGCTGTCCACCCAAAGTAAAGATCTCGTCATGGGATCTTTCTTTTTAAAATATAAAATATTTTAATTGTATTCTTTGTAGCACAAATAAGAATTTCAGAATAGCTATCTTTTCGGACAGGCCTGCTCGCCCACCACAGAAAAAGGGAGTGTCATCCACCTTCAGGCTATCTCTGAGGAATGTCTGATTTGTCCAATGACAGCCAGATCTCCAAATATGTAAAGCGTGCATATTGATTTGGGGGAATAGACAACCCCCCCCTTAGTGGCCCAGTTTCTACAGAGAGCAGCACTGTCTTTTCCCAGTTTATGCCTTGCTCTGCATATTCGCAATCTAGATAAAATATACATTTGCATCTTAAAAGGGAGTTCTCTTGTTATGCTCTGTACAACAATAGATTGTTGGCGTCCAATGATATTCTTTCATTCCAGTTTGGTCTAATTTCCAACCCCATTTCGGCGAATCTCTTCCTTTCACTATGCCAAAGGCTCAATCGTCTGTGCTAACAGCATGGATGACATGGAGTAAAAAGATAATAATTTATGGATTTGGTATTGTGTGCCCTCAAGTAACAGGAGTAGGATCTATTTTCTCAGTTGTTTTTCCTCCGTATATCACCGAGGCCCATTGCGTGTATAACCATTCCCTCCCCAAGTTCATCCATGCATTACCCAGAGGTGGTTTAAGGTTGGATTTATCCTTCCCGGCGTCTATTGCTACGTTAAAGTCCTCACCCAGCAGTAACAGATGTGGCTTGCCATTTGGCTGTTGCAGTATAGTCTCATGCAGGCCTTGGGTGGAGTAGAAGTACACCATGAAGAGGCTCTCTCCATCCCATTTTCTTGGAGCATGCACATATTATTTATTTATTAAATTTGTAAGGCGCGGCAGCTACCCAAAAAGGGTATCCCGGCTCCGGAGCAGATCGAAAGAATGTATAGCGGCTTATTGAGTTACTGGTTAAAAAGCCTAGTCTTCGAGGATTTGTGAAATAGGGTATATACCGTTTCGTTTCGGATGGCTGTGGGAAGTGGGTTCCATAGTGAGGGACCGAGGTAAGCGGACGATCTACCTCCCACTCGTGATAGTCCTTTTATGTCCCTACATGTATCGTATAAATGCAATGGAATTGTTTTATCAGTATTGAAGCACTCCCATCGAGCCTCTGGCATAATCAGAGTAGCATAGCATCTATATATATCTTGCTGAATAAACTGCCACTTATGATAACTTTTGCCATCCTTGTACTTGGATATCAACTTCTACTCTATTCTACTGCAAGGGATGTTGACATTTCAGGGCAAGCTACTAAGAAGCCAATTCATGTTCTGTTATAGAGGTAGTCTCCCTCATTTGGGCCCGAAGCATTTCTGGCGTCTAGGGATGCTTGTTATTTAACCTACACTAGTCATTTTTATGCAAGGTAAAAGAACTCCTAAATCCCCACTACCCTCCCATGCCACATCAACACTATGCGGTGCACTTAGAACTATCCACCTTACCAATGCATACCATACCCCAACACTGACCGGTTAAAACCAGTTAGAAACAGATTACCAGAGTGCCTAGGTTTCTAGTCCATTGTGGTAAATTACCAGGCAGTAGATGGCCGGGTGTTGATCAGTCATCTTTTCTCTGCTTATGTCTCCAGCCCCTCAGAAAACATTGTGCATTTGTTTGACCCAGTCAGTCTTGTCATGGTTATTGAGATTGTATATCCCACTGCTCTGGGGTAGGTACTTACACCAGATCCTTTCACCAGAGATCCGCTTGACTTTTTGTGTAGTTTATTTAGTTCCATCCAGATGGAGCCCCTGGGGTGCTGTGATCAATATTACTTTGTGAGTTTAGTCCCCGTTTCTTTTTTCCCATTCTGCTGTCAGTCGAGGTTTTCATCCTGAGGTCTGATTCTTGTCCAAGTGTGTTTTTAGGGCTTGCTGACTGGCAGGCTGCAGTGCCAGGAGGCATTCAAGCGTAGTGTTTCTTGAGGGATGGTTGGGGTCATCTGGGGATGATCATGGCTGTGAGGTGGTTTGTATTTTGCATTTTGCTTTTCTCTTTTTTCCTTTATTACTGCTGTCTCCTCTCTAGCTTTGCCAAGTGCCTCCAGGGGTCATTCTTTATTGTGGGTCCTCCATGGGGTGACTGGCAACTACCCTTCCAGCTGCTCCTTCAGTTAGGTCATGAATTTCTAGGATCTCCTTCTGCGATGATTCTCAGGTGTGCTGGGATAGTATCATATATGTAATTACTCTTTGCATTTAGGCTTTTATGGCTGTGTTGAACTTAAGCTTCTGTTTTTGTGTATATAAACAAAGAACAATTTCTCAACCGGTGATCATTTAGAGGGCAAAAATATTAGAGAAGACACAAGTAATGGGAGAGAAACTGAAAAAGGCAGACCACAAGAAACTGTAAAGGGAAAGTAGACTCTTATTGCAAGTAGTGATATCAGCACTACATTACAGTGTATGCATAAGTACCCCAATAGTGGGTGTGCCCTTTTTGTGCTTGTGACGGTGAACGGCGCAGGTACACAATGTGGTGAAAACAGCGTGGATGGTGCAAAAAATACAGAAGAATAAGAGGACAAAAACACAATGGAGATTATTTATAAATCAGGTTTTGCTGCTTGGAAAGACTTCAGTAATGCCCGAAATTGACTGGTAGCATCCTGTGATGTCATGGCTCTGCTTAACTCATTCTTTTGTGTTTGTGTCAGCTTCGTTTATGTACATCACATACGCGTGATGGCATTAGTGTCTTTACGTACTCCATCCATACAAACCGACGAGGAGCATTAAAAAACCTTATATTAATAGTCTTTTGTGTGCAAACGTCTAGTATTGGAATTGATTTATCAACAGATTTTCATGAGAAAGCACCACAGAACGGGGAAATTGAAGGGCAGGTGAGGAATGTGTAGTTAGTCTCTAACAAAAGGCATTACAGAAGGTAAGTCATTTGTTCTTCTGATAGAGACGTCTAACTGCAGATTCCTCCCCTTTTGAATAGATACCAGAGCAGTACCTCCCAGGTAGTGGGTCTATGGAAGGGCTCAAACTAGGAATCCTGAAGAACAGATTGGGCGAAATGCCATTTCCTCCTGACTTGATTATGGAGATAATAATGTTTGGTGAATGTGTGCAGCCTGACAAATATACAAAACCAACACACCCTGTGCTGATGCTGTAGTAGCATCTTTTGCCCTAGAAGAGTGTGCACGCAACCCCTCTGGTGGTTGTCGCTGAACCAGCTCATAACAGATCTTAATACATAAGACAATCCTTCTAGATATTGTTCTCTTTTTCACTGCCTTACCCTTTTTAACTTCAGAAAAACTGTCCTGTCGTAATTCCTTAAAACTCTTCGGAGAAAAACTGAAAGCTCTCTTAGGATCTAGACAATGCAATCGTTTCTACTCTTTTGCGGGATGAGGAGGAGCAGAAAAGCAGGCCATGGATTGCCATACATGAAAAGGCATAAAAAACCTTTGGAAGGAATGCTGCCCTCGTTCGAAGAACCACCTTATCAGGAAAAAAATAAAAAATAAGGAGGCACTGATGAAAAAACCTGCCTGAAGATCACTCACTCGCCTAGCTGACTTAATAGCTATAAGGAACACAATTTTCAACGTCATTAACTTTAAAGAACAACTGTGCATGAGCTCAAAAGACAAACACGTAATATTAGTCAAAACTAAATTTAAGTCCCATTGTGGTATTATAAATGGAAAGGCGGAAAAATATGAATCAACCCTTTAAAAAAACATATCACAACAGTTGATTAAAAAAATGATTGTTGATCCGGTAAATAGAAGAAAGCTGAATGGGCAGCTAAGTAACCGTTAGCCTTAGATGCAGCATGGGCTTCCTATGCCATAGGTAAATAAAATAAAAGAATATCAGAAAGAGAAGCTTGTAAAGGTTTGATTTGACGTGACGAACACCACGCCAGAAGCTTCTTCCAGCGACCATCATAAACAGTTTTTGTAGATGCAAGCCTGACTGCCAAAATCACCCGAGCACTTCCGGAGGAAGATCATATGTCGACAACAGCCTCCGTTTAATCTCTATACATGGAGGTGTAAAGTGCTTGGTTTTAGGTGGAGACCTCGACCCTGCTGCTGTGACAGGAGATCCACCAGAAGAGGCAGCTGAATTGGAGGATTGATGCTCATGGCCAGAAATTCTGGGTACCACACTGTCCTTGCCCAGTTCAGAGCCACTTGGAAGAGTTGGGCTCTGTCTCTCTTGATCTTCTTGAGCACTCTGGGCAGTAGTGGTAGAGGTGGATAGGCATGTAGGAGTACCAAATCAGGCTGATGGAGTCCCGTAGGTAGGTCTGCCTTGGGTTATCCCAACGCCCAAAATCCCAGACACTGCATGTTCTCTACATTGGGCGCAAAGACAGAGCCCACAACCCTACTCTGCCCTGTTGGTTACCATACCACATGGCGGTCATATTATCCGTGAGTACTTGCACTCGCTCCCCCTTGATCCGTGGAAGCAAAGACAAACAGATTGCTCAAAACGCCTACAGATTTAAATTTATTTATTTATTTATAGGTTTGTATAGCGCTGGAATCAACTCACATTGGAGTATCTCTGCGCTTTGACACCTGAAGAGCACCAGGGGATAGATGGGGGTGGGAGCTAAATTTCATTTTTAAACAGTAAGGTTTTTAATTGTTTCCGAAATTTTAAATGGTCTGTGCATTGTTTAAGTGACAGAGGGAGTTTGTTCCATAGAGTAGGTCCTGCTATGGAAAGTGCCTTGCTCCCGTGTCTGACTTTCTTGGCCCGTGGCACCAGCAAAAGAAGATTATTACTGGACCTAAGAGATCGAGTGGGGGTGTATGGAACAAATTTCTTTTCCAAATAGGCAGGCCCTTGTCCATTTAAGCACTTATGAATCAGGCAGCATGTTTTAAATTTCGTTCTCTGCCGGACTGAAAGCCAATGAAGTTGGTCAAGAAGAGGTTTGGAGGCAGTTCTGGGAGGGGCATTAAGGACCAAACGAGCCGCAGTATTCTGGATGACTTGAAGTTTGGCCAACACCCCTTCATTGGCAGAAAGCAGTAGACCGTTGCAATAATCAATCCTGCTTAGAACAAGTAGCTGAACTAAGGTTCTCCTCACCGAATCAGGCAGAAGAGGAAAGACCTTGCGCAGTAGGCTGATGGTATGAAAGCATATACCTGAGATATAGTTAACATGTTGCTTGAGTGTCAGGTCTTGATCCAGACGGACCCCTAGATTCTTTACAATCGACTTGGGTTCAGGAACAACTCCCAAGTCGCTGGGCCACCAATCCGGGGACCAAAGCAATTTAGCTTCTCCAAACAACATAACCTCAGTTTTACTGACGTTGCATTGAAGGCAGTTGGCCGACATCCATTGTGCCACTGCCTTCATACCGGCTGAAAAGGAGCTCTTCACTTCAGCGGAGATAGTTTTGAACGGGAAGAGGAGCTGCGTGTCATCAGCATATGACACGGGGATGAAACCATACTTACGCATCACTCTTGCCAGGGGTGCCACATAGATGTTGAAAAGAGTGGGGCTCAAACAAGAGCCCTGTGGCACCCCTTTGGAAATCTCTACCTCCGCTGACCGATACGCACCCATGGTGACACTCTGGGTGCGGCCGGATAGAAAGCTCTTTAGCCAGGCAAGGGCTTTATTTTTGATCCCGGCGTTCGACAACCGTTCTGTCAAGATGGAGTGTGACACGGTGTCGAACGCCGCTGATAGATCTAACAAAACCAGGATCACTGAAAAGCCCTTGTCTTGGTACATGTGCAAATCGTCAGTCACAGATATCAAAGTGGACTCCGTGCTATGCCTCGGCCTAAACCCGGACTGAGAATAGTCAAGGACGTCAGCCAATTCAATATACTTGGATAGATGGAAATTTACATGCTTTTCAGTTATTTTCCCAAGAAAGGGTAGCAATGAGATTGGCCTTAGATTAGCCAATTCAGTCCAAGGAATGGCGGTGTTTTTCCTAATGGGCCTGACGAGGGCTCTTTTCCATTCTTTAGGGACGTGGCCGGAACTAAGTGAAAGATTCACAAGTTGCTCAAAAATAGGAGAGAGCTGCTCTGTCAGAGCAGGTATGATCCTAGCTGTGATGATGTCATCCGGACTCCCACTTTTAATGTTGGTAGTCAGTGTAGAAATTTCCTCCAAAGAAATAGGGGGAAAAGATTCCAAAGAATGTATATCCTGTTTCAGCTCTGTATCAGCCTGGGAAAATGCTGTTGTTGAGGAATCATTATTATTAACAGCACTGACTATTTTTTCATAAATTTTGTCAATTTTAGTGGTGAAGAAATGAGATATCTCGTCACACAGCTGTTGGGATGCTACTTCTACAGATTTGCATGCTGTAGGCTTGACAAAGGTTTGCAGAATTTGATAGAGAACTCTGGGGGAGTTTCCAGCATCGGCAATTTGTGCTGTTATATGTGTCTTTCGTGCTGTACGAATCGCCTTATGGTAAATAGAAAGTGAGTCCCAATATCCCTTTTTGTCTTCTGCCAAGTGAGTGGTTCTCCATCTCTTCTCTAACTTCCTAGCAGAAAGTTTCAATGTTCTTAGGTGATCAGAAAACCACACTTCCTGTTTAGCGGCTGGTCGGGGTTTGAATTGTCTCAAAGGGGCTATTTCATCAATGGCTTTTTTAGTCGCCCTACCGAATTTAATTAGTGCCATATCAATACTTTCACTAGGAAGAATAATGGGCGCAATAAACTTCTCTTCAAAGGAACTGTCTGTGATTTTATGCCACTGTCTACGGACAGTGGGTAGTGGGATCTGCTGCGTCATGACGGGCTCAGGAAGCGGAGTATAAAATTCCACAACAAAATGATCGGTCCAGCTGACCTGATCCGCAGGTAAACAAGAGACCAATGGAGAATTAGATAAGATCAGGTCCAATGTATGACCAGCTATGTGAGTAGGTCCAGAGTTTCGTTTACTTAGACCAAATAGTGACAAATCTGCTAGCAGAACTTGCGCCTCACTACAGTCGGATCTCTCGCTGTGAACATTAAAGTCCCCTACTAATGTGAAGTTACTGTCACTATTGACATAGGGAGCTAACAACTCGATCAGAAGGTTCGAAAAGCTTGTACAAGAGCCAGGAGGGCGATAAACTAAGGCACCTATCTGACTGTCTTTGGGCGAATATGTTAGTTTAAAGACTAACAGTTCAATTTCTGTAGTAGTCAATTCCTCCAGGATTTTGATGGAGATCTCTTGTTTATATACAATGGCGATTCCTCCGCCGTTTTTAAAGGGACGGTCTAGTCTAGCTATTTTATAATTGTTAGGAACTCCCAGCGTGATAGCAGGAGTAGAGTATGGTTTCAGCCATGTTTCAGTAAGATAGCACAGGTCAGGTTGTTTAGAGGAAATTAAATCCCAGACCTGGGCGGAGTGTTTTGGGAGCGATCTGATATTACAGAGAATGTTTTTCCGTCCTACTCGGATGATAGGGTCAGTAGTGACATGATTGAAAGTAGTATTATATGGCATATGACATCTAGCACTACTTTCACTGGAGACCTTTGAAATAATGTCGAACTGGGAGTGACAGTGTAAACATGAAAAAGGACCTTCAACCTGTGGGCGAACACTGTCTCCACAGCCCGGCGATGTTAGAGATCTAAGGTTTAACAGTACCTGAGATGTATAAGTAAGTCTCCTATCTTCATGGCTAGGCATATCTGCAGGTGTAGACCCCCTGGCCCCTAGCCCCGTCCTGTCGCTGACGGGCGCAGACGGGCTTCTCTCTGGCTTGTCTCAGGCGCGTTCTCTGGTGCTTTTCTGCGCGCCAACGCTGCGCGCTCAGGGTGACGAGAGGGCTAAGTAGCCCCTCCTAACAGATGGCTAGACCGCTAACCACTCCACGAGCGCGGTAAGCGGAAGTGGTGTTTTTTCGGTGAAACGCGACCTAGTGTTCCCCCAGCAATAGTATGGTGTTAGCTTAATTAAGTTGAGCTTCTGCTGGAGACCTAAGTCCTCGCTCCCTGAATAAATTGTGACATATTTCCTTGCTGTTGAGCCCACTGAGACTTCAAATTTCACTGCAGATACCCCATATGCCACCTGGCATGGTCCACAAGTAGGATAGAGGAGGCCAAGAGACCTAGAAGTCTCAGAGCCAATCTCACTGATACCCAGGCTGAAGGCTGAAACAGCGGGATTATAGCCCAAATGTCTTGGACTCAAGGTATAACTCGAAACACCATATCCAGGTAAGCCCCAATGAAAGGTAGCCTCTGCGAAGGAATCAGCATATTAATGTTAAAACCCAACAAGGTCAATGGGTCGCCCGTTATCTGGAGATGGTTGACAAGTGCTTAAGGTGAATCTGCCTTTAAGAGCCACTTGTCGAGGGATGGGAAGGCTAATATTGCAGGATGGGATTGTGAAAATATGCACCCCACAGATCTAGCACTACCATTCAGTCTCCTTGATCTAGGGCTGATGGAACTTGTGCCATAGTGAGCATTTTGAAGTAGTCTTTCCTCAAAAGAATTTCAAAGGACGGCTATCTAAAATGGGACGAAGTTTCCCGTTCTTTTCCGGTATTAGAAAATAGCAGAAGTAATAACCAGTCCCCATCTCTGAAACTAGGACCCTCTCTATCTCCTCCTTTGCCAAGAGAGCCTGAGCTTCTTGAAGAATAGGCAAATGTTCCTCTGACGGATGATGTGGTGGTGGAGAAATGTCCTAAGGGAATGACTGAAAAGGTGGGGAATATCCTTTTGCCACGACTGGGAGCACCTGTGGATCTGGCGTTATGCTCTTCTATGCCGGTAGATAATAGGTGATGCCAGCCCCAACTGGCAGATCGTGCGGCACTAAGCTCAACTTAACGAGGCTTTGGGGTTGCTGCAGAAGGGGGGGGGTTGGATTTTTGGCAGATCTTGGCATTTGAGTGGTTGTACATTGTCTGTCTGCTCCATGACCACATCTCCTAAAAGCCTTGGTGGTCTGTTGCACTGAAGGCATGAAGCGTTGTCGTCTCTGAAGATATGCTCTTCAAAAACCTCGAAAAGAACGCTGCTGTGATAGCTGATGGAGCCGGAGGTGCCAAACGTAAGGAGGGGGCTGTGGCTTTAAAGTCTTTAAATCTCTTAAGGTCTGTATCTGCTTTTCCCCCAAGCAACTTCATACCATCAAATGGCATGTCCAACAAAGAATGTTCAATGTCTGTAGATCAACCAGCTGAGCTGATCCAAGTATGCCATCTTATCACCACACTGGTCCCCAATGCTCTACTTAAACAGTTTGTGATATCCAGAGCAGATTTTATTGAAACATTTGCCTCATCCTGTCCTCCTGCTACCATGCTACAAACCCTGCAAGATCATTCGAGTATCCTCTGGGACTGAATGTAAAAAATAAGCCTCTCTATCCCATAAAGCATGGGAATAACTCCCTAAAAGACCGGAAGTATTCCCTGACCTTACAGCCAAACTAGGTTAAGAAAATACCATGTTGACATAAGCCTCCATCTTTTTAGACTCCCTGTGAGGAGGGCAGGAGGAAATGCAGTGGGACTAGTATGACTTGTTGAAGCCTGAACGATTAGACTTTCTCTGGTTGGATATTGTAGCAAAAAATCCTGATTCCCCTAGGCCGGACAATTTCTACTTGCAAATTGTTGATTAATTAGAGGACAAGAGCCTGGTTTAGCCCAGGTACCCAGTAAAACATTCATCAAGGCCTCATTAAATGGTAACAAGGGCTCCTGTGAAGCTCGTGCTGGATCAAGTATTTCCAGCACTAAAGTTGTTTCCAACTCCTGTGTGGGCTAAACATGGTCCAGAGTTTCTGCTGCCCTGTGTATGACAGTGGCAAATAATGCTACGTCCTCAGTAGCAACAACTGGTGTAGCAGCTTTATTCCCTTTTAATGAGCCCTATACCGACTAACTACTCTGTGTCCTACTCTGGACCTGATCCAAGCCCTGCCCTGGGGTCCTGTTCATAGGACAGTAGCCCACCGCCATTGCCCCACTTTTAGGGACCCCAGTTTCCTTACCAGCACCCGACCCTGGAGAGCTTGGTGGTCCAAGCCTCCACCTCTAGACTCAACCCTGGGGCATTCCCTATCACTCCACCAGAAAGGGAATCCAGGAGGATGAATGCATTTGGCATGAGAATGTTCTCTTCCTCCAGCCTTGCACTGCAGTTGGTGAACACAAATACCTTTTGGGCTGATATTCCCATGTGATCTAGGATTCGGTTGTTCAAGTGCTGTCTATGGTTTCGGAGGATTCCTAAGCCATACTCTCCCAAGCTATTGCTGACAGGAGAGACGCAGCAAAGTTCATCAAATGATATGGACTGGACGTGACTAACTTGCTGGGTTGAGCTATTTCATCGTTGGTGGTCTTGAAGCATCACGCCTGATGGAGAACCTCTGGCTTTTCAGGGGATGTCCAAGCGTCGCTTATGGCCATGCCCTTTGATGGCGCTTGTCTTTTTGGAGAGAAGGCAGACTCAGCGTTGGAGAGGTTTAAGGTCGGCAGAGCGAGGCCAGGTCCTTGGGCTCGTCTATGGCCTCTTGTCAACCCCAATCTGCCTTCTGCTGCTTTTGTGGCCACGGGAGAGGGCTCCAACTGCGTCCATAATCTCTCGGCCACCACGGCCAACAGGCTTCTCAACCTTTTCGTTGACGAGGACACGGCCATCCATTGACCATGTGGAGACAGATAGCCAGAGGTCCGGGCAGTCACAACCCCCAGCAGCCTCCAAACACCTTTAGTTTGCCTGCTGAACATCATGGGCATCCAGTGGGGGTCGGGGGGGGGGGGGGGGGGGGGGTCAGGTCATGTCATCACCTGCACCACTGGCAGTCAGTAACATTGGACCATTGGGTTTTGCAAATCATCCTAAGAGGCTACTCACTCCCCTTTGTGACCACCGTCCTCTACCATTGCCACCCACTTATGACCATCTGACAGAGGACCACCTTTTCTTACTCCGTCAGGAAGTGTTGGCTCTCTTTGCCAAGGGAGTCATAGAGAAGGTACCGCATCAGAAGTAAGTTATCATTGCTATTCTCACTACTTTCTGGTTACCAAGAACGGAGCCCGTCGTTCTATCCTAGACCTGCACCTTTCTTCCTGAAAAAGGAGAAATTCAACATGCTCACAAAAATTCTGTGTGCCCTGAATCCGGTAGACTGAATGACAGTGTTAGACTTACGGGGCACATATTACCACATCCCTGTCCATCCTGCCCTACCTGTGATTCACAGTGGGCCAAGACCTTGGCACTCACGGGGGTTCACTATCAATGTGCCGAAGTCACACCTGATTCCCTCTCAGACACTCCTTTTCATCAGAGCTGTTTTGGACATGGTGCAATTTTGAGCCTATCCTCCCCAGCAATGAATTCAGGATATTCAGGCTATCCATAGGTGGAGTGACTCTCCAACTTTCCATCTTCCACGAGGTGTCTTCAGGGTTCCCTGAGAAGGGTCTTTTTTCTTTAAAATTGCAACGCGACTTACCTATTGACTAAGATTGAGCACGTAGTCGCGTTCCCACTCTGCACACGACCTCTGTGGGGTTCCTAGCTACTCACCTTGGGTGGTTCCTTGGGTCCTCGGCTCTTCTACGTCTTTTGGGTCCATTCTTGACTTGAGTCATGGTTCACATTCCACTATTTTAGTATCTGGTTTGGTCTCCCCCTGGGGACCACTGTGTATTTGTGCTACTTACATGTTCTATTTCCTAAGTATTGCGTGTATTGTTTTTATATCTCCGGGTAGGAGATAATACATTGTGTTAGTGAGTGTTTGTAATAAAATACCCATTTTCTAACTACACTGTTACTCTTTTTCACTTAACCTATACCATAAGATTGAGTACTGGTAAAACAAGCTGCTTTACACCCCTTCTGGACTAAGCCTGAAAGATGCTCCTCACAGCTACCACTTAGAGAGCTTTCTAAGGTTGTCATAGACTGCTAAAATCATCATAAGGGTTGTCTGGATTAGTGAAGGGTGCTACACTTATATAAGTGAGCACCATATACTAAGCTAGCCTCTCACAGTACCGCATCAGAGGAATCTCTACGACATGGTTCAGTTTTTGAAGGGAACTGTGAAAGCTCTGCAGCGGTGGCTGACGAGCCGCAAATGGGTCATTAGCAGACCCCTCTCCCTTCTCCAACTAGAGCTCCCTTTAATGACAAATGCATCACTTGTGGGATAGGGGGTCATCTGGGAGAGGTAGAAATCAGAGGACTCTGGTCTCTTGCGGAGTCTGGGCAATTGCTTCCTTCGATCAAGGGAAGGCTAGTGCAGATGATCACAATCATGTGGTACTGCAACACAGGGAGGTGAGGTTGTGGACCCTTTGTCAAGAGGATGTACGTCTCTGGACATGGCTGTAATGGAAGAGAATTTCCTTAGTGATTCAACACTTGGCGGGCTCTCTGAATGCCGGGGCGGGCAAACTCAGCGAGAAGCCTAGCTTTTCACTAATGGTATCTCAACCCAGAAGTGGTGCCAGGCCTCTGTCAGCAGTTTTTTTTCTGGAGTTTTCAAGACAGCTCTTCTGAGACATTTTTTCTCTTGGGTGGAGTTCCAGCTTCTTCTATGCCTTTCCGCCTATACAATTCCTGCCCAGGTGCTCAAGAAAATTAGGAATTACCAGGCCCAAGTTATTCTTGTGGCTTTGGATTAGGCTCAGAGAGTCTGGTGTCCTGAGCTGCTGAGCATGACCGTCAGTATCTACAGCTAGTGGTCTCCAGATCAGGTGGTCTCTTCTAGAGGATCTTCTGTTGCAGTAACGGGGTAGGGTTTTGCACCCATACCTGCACACCCTCACCTTCATGCGTGGAGTTTGAATGGCGACAGTTGGACAACTTTTGACCTTCCTCCTGAAGTCAGTGATGTTATTCTTCCAGCCAGGCAACCCTCCACCAAGTCGAAAGACCTGCCGTTGGGTAGGTTTGTGACATTGTGTGATTTTAAAAACAGCGACTGCCATTTTTTATTTAGACTGACAATTTGCGTAATGTCAATTTTCTGCTTTCCCTGCCACACAACGAACCTCATTTCCATAGAGGTGCTTACTAATGATCTTGATTGAAAACATCTTGAGGTAATGCCCTATAGCCTTTTGTCCATGTTTCATATCAAGACACATCTGATAGAGACATCTAGCCGCAGATTCCTTACCTGTGAACTTCCAGGCGTCAGGCTGGATCTCTAAGAATTTTCTTAGCCGTACCCACACCGAAAGATGGGTCGGTTGACTCCTCGTGACATCGGCGTGTTCGTCATCGCCATGACATCCGCGTCGCCACTCCGGCGCACTGACGTAAGTTCTTTGCTTTTCGCTCCAACCAGCTCCAATCTGTTGAAGAGCGATACCCCCTGTCTATTTTTGACAGACTTGTTTGGACTTTTTGTCGACCTATTTTGGTGTGTAGGAAATGTCAAGTAAGACGACTTCGGGGTTCAAGCCGTGCGTTGCCTGTCACTGGGCCATGTCGGTCACGGACCCCCACTTAGTGTGTCTCTGGTGCCTGGAGCACGACCACAAGCTTGAATTCATGCTCCAACTGCCGGATTATAGTGCCGAAGGCTTTAAGGGAATGGTCACTAAAGCTGCACGCGGTCTGGCATTGTGGAGGTCGCCTCGTCAAACTCGATCCCGGTCTGGTTCTCGGTCGAGAGGAAGATCCGAGCACCGATCTAGTGAATCGAAGTCCACTTCGTCGAAGTCAGGTAAGAGGCACCCTAAAAAACACAACCCCGTCCGTCTCATGATGCGGCTGAGAAACCTTGGTGTTTGATGCCCCGCTCTGCGGAGCGTGTGCCTGGGTCGGCTCCACATTTCTCGGTCTTCCTGGGTCCGGAGCGACCCCCGCCCAGCTTAAGAAGTTCTATGATGCCCTGTGCACCATATTTGGGGGGCTTGACCCTACCGGCGCGCCTTAGGGCCCTGCAGACTCAGATGATGGAGGAGCCCACGTGGGTCTCACACCTGCTGGTCCGGTGCTACTGCCTCCGATTGGACCCGTCCTGGGTCCGTACCGGTGCCAGTCGCACCTCTGCAGCGACCTTACCCAGCTCTGCGTCCAGAGCTGAGGTCCTTTGTGTCACTGGCACCCACGGCGGCGCCTCCTCAATCCTCATACTCGATGACACGGAGTCGGTTGGGCAACATCTGATGCCGAGACTGGCGCAGACTGAGACGTGCAGCTCCGTGCCGTTCAACCTGCCCGATTCTGAAAGGTTACGGATGGATTCAGAGGTTTGGGAGGGTGAGCAGGATCCATTAGAAATCCTGCACCCACAAGATATGGACTGGTACGAGGAACTGGGTGATGCCAGTCGTTTAGACATCTCCCCAGACTCTGGCATGCTGTCTCCACCTACCCTGGCTGCAGAAGAGGGGGCATCATTTGCTATGGTGGTGTGTAGGACTGTAGAGGTCCTGGACCTGCAGCTCCCTACAGTGGCAGTCAAGACTAACGTCTTGACAGAGGTCCTGCAGCCTGGGGTCTCCAGCCGGAACCTTACTGCCTTTTAATGAGGCCTCAACGGACGTCCTTCTGGGCACCTAGTCCAAACCCAGCACAGGGGCTCCTGTGAATAGGACGATTGCCTACCGCCATCGCCCTGCACCGGGCGACCCACTTTTCCTCACCACCCACCCCACAAAGCTTGGTGGTCCAGGCTTCCACTTCCAGTGGCGGTTTCCCTTCCGCATCCCTAGGTAGGGAATCCAAGAGGCTGGACATTCTTTTTCTTCCGCCAGTCTTGCATTGCGGTCAGTGAACACTGCATGCCTTTTGGGCCGGTATTCTCATTCTATATGGGACACTGTTGCGCAGTTGCTGCCCAGGGTCTCGGAGGAGGACCGTGCTCTACTCTCCCAAGCTATTTCAGACCGGAGAAACGCAACAAAGTTCGCCATCAGATGTGGCTTGGACTCCACAGACTCGCTGGGCAGAGCGATTTCCACAACGCTGGGCGTACGTCGCCACGCCTTGCTGAGAACGTCTGTTTTTTTTAGGGATGTCCAAGCTAACCTTATGGACATGCCCTTCGATGGCTCCTGTCTCTTCAGAGACTAGGCAGATGCCACCTTTTGAGCATTTCAAGGAATCGCCAGCCACGGCCAAGTCATTGGGCCTCACCACAACTTCCCGGCTGGCATCTGCCTTTTGCTCCATTCGTGGCTACAGAAGGGGCTGCCAACCCTATTCCAGCCAGAGGCCCCCGCAAGCTCAGCAGTCCTGTGGGTTGGGAGGCTAGAAGTCGAGCCAAGCTACGATACCCTCCTTCGTCACAAAACCTTCCTTCGTGGCAGAGCATGCCATCATCACCACCACTGGCAGGACATCACATCGGACAGGTGAGTATTGCAAGACTACCCCTCCATCTATGCCTCCAGTATACGATCGGCTGACAGAGGATCACCTTGCCCTGCTCCGCAAGGAAGTCAAGACTCTCTTGGCCAAGCGGGCTGTAGAGAGTGTTCCCCGGACAGAAATAGAAGACGGAGGCCTTCGTCCTATCCTAGACCTCAGAACCCTCAACTACTTCCTCAAAAAGGAGAAGTTCAAGATACTCACCCTAGCTCAGGTCCTTTCTGCCCTGGACCCAGGAGACTGGATGGTAGCATTGGACTTGCAGGATGCCTATTTTCATATTCCTGTCCTGCCTGCCCATCGTTGCTACCTGAGGTTTTATGGTGGGCCACGAGCACTTTCAATCTGCAGTGCTCCCCTTCGGCCTCACCAGCGCCCCTCAGGTGTTCACAAAGGCGATGGCGGTGGTTGCAGCCCATCTCCGGAGATCAGGGGTTCCAGTCCTCCCCTATCTCAACGACAAGTTGTTAAAGGTGGGGATTCACCTGGAAGTGGTTGCTTGCTGCCGTTTGGACCCACGCCATTCTAACTGTCCTGCTGCTGGGTTGTGTTTCACCGCTGTTTCACCGCTGCTCCTCGCCGCACCCGCTCCGCGGGTGCCGCTTCGCGGTTGAAGAAGGGAGAGGCGAACTGCGCGCTGCACCTGGGAGGCGCCTGGAAGCTCAATCTCGCCGGCGCTAAGCAGGGACTCAGAAGACCAGGAGTCCCTGCTTCCCCAGACCGGAGAGCGGACGCGCCCACCTTCTGACACGCCCCCGCCTGTCCAGGAGCAAAAGGCGCGTGTGTGCAGTAGCCGCTGGGATTCACCTGGAAGTGGTTGCTTGCTGCCGTTTGGACCCACGCCATTCTAACTGTCCTGCTGCTGGGTTGTGTTTCACCGCTGTTTCACCGCTGCTCCTCGCCGCACCCGCTCCGCGGGTGCCGCTTCGCGGTTGAAGAAGGGAGAGGCGAACTGCGCGCTGCACCTGGGAGGCGCCTGGAAGCTCAATCTCGCCGGCGCTAAGCAGGGACTCAGAAGACCAGGAGTCCCTGCTTCCCCAGACCGGAGAGCGGACGCGCCCACCTTCTGACACGCCCCCGCCTGCAACGCCCTCCATTTAACAAACTGCCCGACGCTTAGCGGGACGCTTAGCGGGACGCCGAGCGAAGCCCGAGCAAAGGGCGGGCCGTCTGTGGCCGTCCGGGGCTGACAGAGGCTGGGCTGGGCCCCGTCCCTTTGCTCTTACCAACCACGACGACTCACGCTTGGTGCCTGTGGCCCTTCAGTTGCTCAAACTATGTCTACACGCTCTGGTAAGCCTCTCAGGGGTGAGGTTGAAAGGGGATCTAATGTCGCGAGCCCTGTCATAGGGTCAATGGACCGTTTCATTACCAGGGTAGCCGCGGTGATTGAAAAGGAGATAGCCATCTCTGAGCGGCGTCTATCTGAAGTATACCTCCCCGCAAGACGTTCATTATTGGGGGCAGACGCCCAGTCGCCCACGCCAGCCATTACCCGGGTTCAAGCAGGTACCCCGCCTAGTATGGACAGTGCTCCCTTAGAACCCCTCCTTCTGACTGGTATTGAGCAAAATATAGATAGGTTGGAAACTCAGGCCGTTCTTCTTCCTATAGTCGTAATGGAAGACGACGGCCCTAGTAACTGTTCCGTATCACTACCACCTATTCCATCAAGTGATGTCATTAGAGACCCCGAGTCCCCAAATTCCCCTGCACCTACCACAGATGTACTAGATGGAAAGCTAGTTGGGGCTTCACCTATTATCGTGACTCCTGATACTAGGCAGGAGTCTCCCCTCGTAGGTAAAAAATCGCGTAAACGTAAGAAGGGTAGGCTAGTGAGACAGGCCGCCCTCTACCAAAGAGTAAGGAAGTCTCCTGTTCCTAACACAAGCATTACAAGGGGTGCCCCTATGCTGAATGAAACCGACACAGAAGGGGATGTACTGATTTCTCCAAAGGGCCCTCACACAACTAAGGTCCCAAAGAGAGCAGACTTAGTAGCGGTCGAAAATATTCTGGAGAAGGTATATACCCTCATGAAACCGTTACTAACTCAAGTGAAGGGTCTAGGGGAGAGGATTGATAAACTAGAGCAGTCAACTCTGGATGGGTTACACTCACTGAAAACAACAATCAAACAAGCAACTAGAGTGACTGTAAATAAGGATGTGGATGTTAAAGGGAATGATCTATCAGCGCAGAAAGGCCCTAAGCCCCCAACAACCCAAAATAAAGCTGCTCCTAATAATCTAGTAATCCCAACTCCCAAATCTCCTCCCCACCTGAAACCAGGTCCAAGCCACAAGGGACTCCCAACAAATAAAGAGCCTGAGAAAAATAAGCCAAAATGTCTTCCTCAAAAACAGCAGCAGACAACTGATGGTAATAAGGAAGTCCAACAAAAATTAGAAAGTAGCAGTAAACCTAGCGGGCCAACGATTAGGAAAGCCCCCAGGCCTGCAACACAATGTTCTGCCCCAACAATCTCCCCACTGGCCCCCAGTATCCCCCCACGACGGATCCCCCCAATTAATCTCCCACCAGACTGTCAACCATTTGTTGCAGTCATGGTTAATGTGCCTCCCCTAAAGGATGGCCAGTTGGAAAACCATCAATCACTTAAGAACAAGTGTATACACTGGCTGAAGGCAAATAAACCAATCCCCCCGGGTATGGACGGCATTATCCTAAGTGTCCGTAGAGTGGGATGGGTAGGGCAAGGGAAAAAATTGCTGGAGGGTGACTGTGTAATTATAAACTTTCAAGATTACAGAGTGGTGCCATCCATTTGTACTCCTATTAAAAATATGGGGGCTCCGGGGGTTAAATTGGTAGACCTCTCATATTTTTACCCTAGGCACCTTGTTAGCCCAAATGGAGGAAGTGAAAGTTCTCTTAATTCTGGCCAAAACTGGGCCGGGGTTGTAGGAGGCGATAGGGAGAAGCAAATGTGGGCAATTGGCCCCTGCTGACTGGAATCAGCGAGCAGAGCAGAACAAGTAGAAGCACCACCCACCCAAATAAACTTTGTAAGTGGAACAGGAGATCCTATAATAATTCCACAAGATCCCTGTTCTCCTCGGATATACAGGGGAAACCCTATAGATATGGGATTTCAAGCGCCCAGCGACCATCCAGCTGTGACGGACCTAGTCTTTAAGGTTCTCAGCTGGAACATCGCAGGGATTGCTGGAAAACTGGCCCTCCCAGACTTTACTGCATGGGTTGATAAGCACTCCTTGTGCCTCTTCCAGGAAACCTGGAGCCTGACACCGGTCCACAGGGTGGGTTTTTCCTCATACTCCTCTCCTGCGCGGGTCTCGGAATCCGGGAGAGGCCGCCCAGCGGGCGGCCTTCTTATTTGGGTCGCGGCTTCTCTAAACTGTAGAGTAGTGGACTATCCCACAGGTTCCCCGGATATACAAAATATTACCGTCATAGATCAAAGGGGAAGAATTGTTTTAAACATCTTTAATGTGTATGCTCGGGGTACAAAGGGTGGGAGAAAGTCTCCTGTGATAGCTCTTCTCGAGACCCTGTTAAACAACACCCCACATAAGACCCGCACCCTGGTTGTAGGTGATATGAACTGTACGTTCGAGCCTTTGGGCTCGGAGGTCTCCCTCGACCAGGATGAGGAGGATGCCAGGTGGGGGATCCCGGCTCTAGACATCGCACCGATTAAAAGGTGGACAGAAGTGGCGCTCCAAATATACTCCCTTACTCTTGAATTTAATTTAAGGGCAGCGAATGGGAGGACTTCCTTGGATAGAGGGGGTGCACATACCTACAACAGACCAGGGCACACCTCTAGGCTGGATTATGCCCTAATAGACATGTGCTTATGGCCTTATGTAAAGGACATGCAGGTGGTCCCTTCGATAGAAAGCGATCACAACCCTCTCTCCCTAGAAATGGAACATTGGTGGCAACCCCTAAGGAAGGCCAACATTAAAGAGGCACTCGTACCACTAGATGAATCTGAAGTCTCCCCATGTGGTAGAAGAATTAAATGGGCGAAACTGGTCCTATCCGAGGGGAAGGTTGGGGAAATTCAATCCCATTTAAACCGCGCGGTAATATCTCTGGAATCCTCGCTAGAAGGGGTGGGTAAAGTGAGTGGGTTATTTCTCTCCCTGATTGAAGCCCTAACCAACGTGTTTACCCTGTACCCTAAAAAACCGGGCAATACAGGAACTAAAAAATCTGTTGAGGGGTGGTATACCCAAGCATGTAGGACCCATAAGGCAAAGCTAGTTGAGGCAGTTAAATTTAAATCCCAAAGTGTGATCCAGGAAGCTAGGAGGGCTTACAAAAAGACCCTTAGTTTGGCTAGAAGGGAGTGGGAAGAAAATTACTGGGAAGACCTGCTCCAGGCTAGCAAAATTAGGGATTCAGGGATGTTTTGGAATCTTATAAGGAAACGGAGCAAATCCGATGTAGCCATCAGACCCTGCAGTATCCCGCCTCAAAGTTGGGCAAAACACTTTGGGTCTTTATACCTCCCACCAGACGGGGAACTGTGTGCGGGGATGGATCTCACACTAGCAACCGAACCTCATGCCTATGACCTTTTCACTCCCTTAGAGATTGAGGGGGTTATAGGCTGGGTGGCACCACGCAAGGCACCGGGCCCGGACGGCCTTCCGGGTGATTTGATGAGGGCTTATCCAGCGGAATGGGGAAGGATCATAGCAGCTCTACTAAATGATATTATGAGGGGAGGAGTAGTACCAGAATCCTGGAAAGGGGCGGTGGTTGTCCCTATCTATAAAAAAGGGTGCAGGGAAACCCCGGGAAACTATCGCCCAATAAGTCTGATAGACTCCACCCAAAAGATAGCTGGCAAAGCTATCCTTGGTAGGATCCTCCATTGGGTGGAGGAGAATAAAATCCTATCAGACTTTCAGGCAGGTTTCCGGGCTGGTATGGGGACTATAGAGCAGGTGTTTAGGTTGTCCCTCTTGGGGTGGAAGGTGGTGGAACTAGGCAAGGGTAGTCTTTACTTAGCCTTTATAGACTTGAAGACTGCCTTTGATCTAGTTCCCCGGGAAGAGCTCTGGAGGGTCCTTTGTGAGTTGGGGCTACCACCTTACATCTTGTCCCTTCTTATAAGCCTTCATGCCCACACTTTTGCACAGGTCCGCTGGGGTAATAACGGAGAGCTTACGGAAAAAATACCAGTGTCTAGGGGCGTAAGACAGGGTTGCGTCCTGGCACCCACCCTATTCTCGTTATATCTGAATGGGGTGGTAAAACACCTTCAACAAGAACCAGCTGACGCCCCCTGTCTTGGAGGTGTCCGTATCCCAACCCTGCTTTTTGCGGACGACACGCTCCTGATTTCGAAGACCCCACAAGGTCTACAGAAACTTCTAACACGATTCCAGGAGTTCTGTGTTGCAAAAGGGCTAACAATAAATGTGGACAAAACAAAATACCTAGTTGTTAACCCACCTAAAAAATTGGGTCGCCTACCTACACTTAACTCTATTCCCCTGGAGAAAGTAGCCGAATTCGACTACCTTGGCATTCGGATTACGGAAAGGATGACTTGGGCAAACCACATTGAAAAAATGGTCCTTAACCACAGGAGAGTAGGAGGAGCTCTCATGAGGGAATACAGGGCCTCAACTAGGAGATCACTTACCCCAGTACTTGACATCTACAAGGCCAAAGTAGCGACATCAGCCTTGTATGGGGCAGAACTGTGGGGTCACTGCCGTCTGGATGCCCTAGTTACTGCTGAGAGCAAGCTATTAAAATCCCTCATCGCTGTTCCTCTGAGCACACCGTCAGTACCTGTGAGGATGGACACGGGATGTAAAAACATTAAAGATCAGGCCCAGCTTCGCCCGCTCCTGTTGTGGACACGGATCTGGAGGTGCGAAGAATTAAAATCCTATGCTGATGCCCTGAGAGACATAATGAGCCAGGGGGGTTGGGCCAAGATAAAATGGTTAAAGGACACCAAAAAGCTGTTGGAGAATATAGGACTAGGGGATTGTTGGTCATCCCGCTCAGCCCCTCCAAAAGAAGTTGTCAAGGCGCTTTTTTGGAAATGGACTGCTGAGCGTCTAATCTCTAGCCCAAATCACTGCAGGTCCACTGCCACCTTTTTACAAATTAAAGACATTGTGGCCATCGAACCTTACTTGGACTTGATCACTCTCCCCTTTGACCGTGCTCTTTATTTTAAATTTAGAGTTGGCTCCCTCCCGTTAGGTGCATTGGTATCGAAATGGTCATCTGCGGATCGCACCTCTCCCAACTGTGCATGTTGCCCGAGTAAGATTGAGTCTATTGCACACGTCTTATTTGAATGTCCGGATTATGCAAGGCCTAGGAGCTCTTGGCTGAAACCACTCTGCCGTAACATGGGCACACGTAGTCATTTAGTAGCCTTGCGTATCCTAAGCACGGACACTTCCCCCCCCCCATAGTCTGTGGAATAGCAAAATTTTTAAAGCAGTTTTGGCATATTCGATGTAAGAGATTGTCAGTAGCTGTTTAATCCTTGTTTTAGCTAATTTATTAACGGACTTTATATCCTTTTATCACTTTTAATATTCCAATATTTCTTACTGACTTCTTATGGCATAAACTTTTTTGTATACTGTATTGATTGTATTATGTATGTGCTTATAAGATATCTCTGTGTATCGAATAAAAGCTTATGACTGAATGTCCCAAACAGTTGTCTCCCATTTCCAGACTACGGCTAACATCCTGCATTCGCTGGGGTTCACTATCAACCTCCCAAAGTCACACCTGACCCCCTCTCAGATGCTCCCTTTCATTGGAGCGGTTTTGGACGTGGTGCAGTTTCTGGCTTATCCTCCTGAACGGCGAGTCCAGCATATTCAGGCTATGATACCGATGTTTCAGCCTCTATCCTGGATTTCGGTAAGATGACTATGAGATTGTTGGGCCTCACGGCTTCCTGCATCCTTCTAGTGAACCATGCATGGTGGCATATGCGGGCTCTGCAGTGGGACCTGAAGTTCCAATGGGCACAGCATCGAGGAAATCTCACCGACCTGGTTCAGATTTCGGAGGGCACTGCGAAAGACCTGCAGTGGTGGCCAACATACTGCAATTGGATCAAGGGCAGACCCCTTTCCCTTCCCCACCCAGATCTCACAGTATTGACAGATGTGTCCCTTCTGGGATGGGGTGGCCACCTGGGAGAGTTGGTCTCCGGCAGAATCCAAGGTCCATATCAACCTGTTGGAGCTTAGGGCAATCTGACTGGCACTGAAAGTCTTTTTACCATCCATAAAGGGAAGGCTGATACAGGTGTTCAAGGACAACACTACCGCCATGTGGTACTGCAACAAGCAGGGTGGAGTGGGTTCATGGACTCTTTGCAAAGAGTCCCTGCGTCTCTGGACCTGGAACAACAGGGCATTTCCCTGGTGGTTCAACACCTATCTGGCAGACGAGCTCAGCTGAAGGTGCCTTGCGGATCACGATTGGCGTCTCCATTCGGAGGTGGTACAAGATCTTTCAGCAGTGTGGAGAGCCTCGGTTAGATCTGTTTGCCTTCAAAGAGAACGCGTGAGGTCAGCAGTTTTGTGCATTCGCGTTTCCAAGGAGGCTCTCGCTCAGCAACGCTTTTTGCCTTGTCCCCCATACCACTCCTCTCAGAGTGCTCAACAAGATCAGGAGCGACGGGCACAAGTCATTCTTGTGGCTCAAGGCTGGGCATGGAGAGTTTGGTATCCCAAGCTTCTAGACATGCGCATCAATCCTCCGATTAGGTTGCCCCTCCGGCTGTTGCAGCAACAGGGGAGTGTCCTCCACCCGAACCTGTCCACTCTCTGCCTTCTTACGTGGAGATTGAGCAGCAACAGTTGACAGCTTTTCACCTTCCTCCCGAAGTCTGTGAGGTTATTCTGGAAGCCAGGCGTCCCTCCACGAAATCGGTATACGCCTGCCAATGGAACAAATTTTGTAAATATTGTACAGAACAGTCCATTGACCCCTTGTCTTCCTCTCAGGCAGATATCCTTTTGTTTATCCTTTCCTTGACCTTGCAGGGTTCTGCTTTGGGCACTCTGAAGGGTTATCTTTCGACCTTCTCAGCTTTTCTTCGGCTACCAGATCAGCCTTCACTTTTCAAGTCCCCTCTGGTGCAGAGGTTTTTGATGGGGTTGACCCACTTGTTCCTCCCCTTCTCCTTTTCTTATGCCTCAATGAGACCTTAATTTGGCCCTCACCTTGACGTGTGCACTGTTTGATCCGATGCACAACTGCTATTTATGATTGCTCACCATCAAAACAGCATTCTTTGTGGCAATTACTTTGAGTGAGCTAACTGGAGGCACTGTCATCACAGCCTCCTTACCTCACGTTTTTTCCGAAAAAAGTGGTGCTGAGAACTTAGGCGTCCTTTTTGCCCACGTTTGTAACTCCCTTTCATCTGCGATAGTCAGTTACTCTGCCCACTTTCTATGCACCTCCGCATCCTTCCAAGGAAGAGAAACGTCTCCACCGTCTGGGCCAAAAAAGGGCATTATCATTCTGTCTCGATGGCACTAAAGAGTTCCGGGTGGATGACCAACTCTTGATAGGATACGTGGGAGCAAAGAAGGGTCGTGCGGTTCAAAAGAGGACCATCTTTCGTTGTGTCACCCTCTGTATAAAAATCTGTTACTTCCTGGAAAAGAAGCAGCCTCCAGAGGGCCTTAGGGCCCATTCCACCAGAGCAAAGGCAGCTACCACAGCTACCACCTCCAGCGTGGGGTTCTGATTGCTGATATCTGTCAAGCTGCCAAAAGAGAGTTTCTGCACACGTTTGCCAGACATTGTTACCTGGATTCACAGGTTTGCAGAGAAGGCCTGTTTGGCCACTCTGTCCTGCAGGATTTTCTGGTCTAAAACGTTTCTGCAGTCCCTCCTCAGAGGAAGACATTGCTAGGGTATCTGTTAAAAGGTAAGTAATCTGCAGCTAGTTGTCTCTATCAGATGGACAAGTTACTTACCTTCAGTAATGCCGTTTCTGGTAGAGAATTGATCTAGCCGCAGATTCCTTGCCCACACACCCTTCCTCCACGCACTGCGGAATTGTTTAGTGTCTGGGCTGGTTCCCTTTAGGGCCCTAGCTTCTTTTTAACACACCATGGTCAGTCACTTCATGGCTCTGCGCTTCTGGTGTGGAAAGTCATGAAAAGTACTGACGTCACTGTGCCGAAGTGGTGGTTATATTGATGAGGCTGGCGTCACAACGCCGACGTATACGACGCTGATGTCACGCAGAGTCGACCAACGGCACCTACTGGTGCGCAGGTGTGCTGCTAAGAAATATCTTCCAAATCCAGCCTGTCACCTGGAAGTTCAAAAGTAAGGAATCTGTGGCTAGATCATGTCTCTACCAGATCACGCGTTACCGAAGGTAAGTAACTTGTCCATCAGGCCATCTACCTTAAATTTCCCACTTATGCTCTTTTCATATGTTGAATTCACTTCTCATTTTTTTTCTGAAAGCAACATTCAAAAAGCTAATTCTTCAGAAGTTCTATTTTCTTTTCCTTCAAGGGCCATTTTACAGTGCATCATCTTTCTTCTTCCCCCAGATCACACTATGTCCCTTTTAAAAAAAAAATGATTTCACATGGTTTCTTCTGAAGTGGTCATGACTCTGAGACCGAATCTGGTGGAGCCCCCCTTGCCGTGAGATCCAGGAATGCTGTGCTAAGAGCATGTAATAGTGATCCAGCTTTCCCTTTAAACTTTGGGTGCATGAATACGTGCACATGTACTTGCTCATAAGAATTTGCCAAATAAATTATTCAACAAATGTGTAGACTTTATAAGTAACGTGGCATTTATAGTCTGTTAGCTACCCAGGTAAGTAACATAAGCTTAACTAAAGTAAGCAGTAAAGGTAGTGCCAGATGTATAAATCATAACTTAAGTTGTTGGCTTACTTTCACTACTCCCTTTTTTTCAGAAAAAATGCTAAAGTTCAGAAAAGGGGAAAGATAAATTTGATTGGAAGGTTGCAGCTCACCACGGAAAGAATGAGAGAAGAGGAGAATGAAGGAATAGTTCAACTAAGAATATTAAGAACCCAGGTAAGTAAAATTTGTGAGTTAGTAAGGGATTTCTTCAGTTTCGTTTCCACAAATAAATATTAAGATGCATGAATGGTTTTTTTTTAACCACAAATACAAAACCTATCCTCAGCTTTATAGTTTAATCTTAAATGTATTACCAAGATGCACTTTAGCGCGCGTGTGTGTGTGCGCGCGGGTGTTCCTGCATGAAGCAACCTATTAGAATGTTTTGCTGAGCATTACTCTGGGGAACAAGACTATACCACAATTTAAGGACTCAGTGGCCTTTTCTTCATTCTGTGTCTTTTTTTGGTTTGGTTATTGCTCAGTAAGCTGATTTTGAGATATAAGCCAAATTGTGAGTCATCATTGTCAGTGTGCCAGTGCTGTTTGCATGTGTGATTGTTCACAAGCACCAGAACAAAAGGGAAAATTGCAAACCATAAATAATTTTAAAAAAATGTGCAGTTGACACTGACCAACCAACCCTGTCAATGTTCATGTTTGTGGCAAGGAAACTGATAGGAATGTTTGGTTTCCAGGCTTCATAATCTTTTCTAGAGTCTTTTATGGAGGTAAGCAGTTAAACCATCCAAGCTCTGGGATTTCACCTTTCTGAAGTAGTCAGTAGCACTGCTAATTTATTTCAACTATGATGTTCTTCTACAACCACTTTGATACTAACCTGTGAAGGATATGTTTGCATATGAATATTTATATGTTTTACGCATCTTGAGTTGCTATACATTTTAACAAAATACATGTGAAAGATTTAATTAATTTCTCTTGTATATGTGTTGGTTGCATCCTCTTCTAGGTTTATTACATGTGTTTTATTGCATCTGTTGCCTTTCTGCTACAAACAATTTCTGTTAGATACATCTTTCTGCAGATTATTCACACTGAGTATGGCAGTAGGTGTGAGACCAGTCCCAAAAACTTTTTCCCAAACAGCAGCTCTGGAGTGCCACCTGTTTGTGCCATGAAGCTCCACCCATGACTCTGTTTTCCAGACATGTAATCACTTGCGTATAATAAGCTCCAACCGGTGCACAGACATAAGTTCCTGATTTTTCACAGCATATTGACCTGATTTGCAGTGATAACTTATGACAGTGACTAGGTTAAATGTCTCCAACTAAAGTTTCATTGTTCAATCAATGTTGTAAGAGCAGCAGCAATCTTTATTGGATCCTCACAACAACGGCATGTGGTGTCTTGCATCAAGCAATAATGTTGTGGCATGTGTTTTGTGGTCCTTAATACACATGAAGGTCATCAGGAAGCAGAAGGCCAAGGTATGAAGTGACAGCCAAGGGTATCCTTTCTCCTACAGGTAGGTCTCCAGTTAGGGAATGATATCCTGAAAAGATCTTTCTAAAAAAAAATGCAACAGAAAAAGTTAAATTCTCTTCTTCAGAGAAACAATCCAGTTCTCAGAACCGTTCAGTCCCAGAAGTCAGGCTCTGAGTCAATTACAAAGTTACAAAACAGTCTGCTAGTATTTCTGATGCCAACTGCCAACCCCAGTCATGTTGAGGCCTTCTATCTGGCTTTGTTAGCTATCTTCAAGACTGCTCGAATAGTCCCCTGGCCACTCTCCTAGAGTGGATTTCCCTGGGCGACTCTGGAAGCTGCAACCCAGATGTCTCAAAATTCCGCTTTTCCATAGTCTCTCTCTACGCTGCACCTAAGAAGTTGCGGATCACAGCACCAGTCCCTCTTTGTCCTGCATCATCTACAATGCCGCTCCCAGGATCAGTCTAGGACTTGCATTCAGAGTCGTTGCATGCTCTGCCTTTTAAGTTGACTGAAGTATCTTAGGGAACAAAAGTAATTTGTCCTCGTGAAGAAGTTGTTCTGCTCTAGCTCTGACACCATTATCATGCTAAATTAGAATTATGGATGCACGGAAGAAGGTGATTAAAAGCCCCTACCCCACCCCAAATAAACCAACATCATCCGGGGTAAGTGTCTCCCACTTTCGACCAGTTGGGACTTGATCATGACATACCACTGGGTCATCCAGCTGAGCTGCAGGGGTTACGCTCTACCGTTCCCTGATGCTTTTCACTCCTTCACTATGTGCTCTTCGGTCTACATCTCGATTTTGTAGACAGAGGTCCTTGATGAACTAAGGAGTCTTACACATGGCGCTCCATAAGAAAGGGGCACCAGATTTTGCTCCCTGTACTTTTTGATCTTCAAGAAGGCCGGTATGTCTGAGATCCATTCTGGATCTGTGCCTTTTGAACTTTTTCATTTAGCAGGACACATTCAAGATGTTATCTCTGAGCCAGGACGCTGGCCCTGTATGTGGGAGATTGGCTTCTTTGCACATCCAAGACAATTACTTGTATCTTCCAAACCTCCCTTGTCAAAGACATGTCCTGATGTTTGCTGTGGAGGTCCCAGTGCTATCAGTTTGCAGTCTTGACACTCAGGCAGAAGACTGCATCTTGTTTTTTCACTCAAGTGTTTGCAGTTGAGGCAGCTTCTCTGGGGTTGTCAGAAGTCTGTTTCCATACTGTGACAGATGGTTGGTGAAGACTAATCCCCCGTGTCCTAGACACATCCTGCACAAGGCCTTTCCTCCTTCTCAGAGGATCATGAACATTCTAGAGATGATCATGAGATTTCTAATGTAGTCGCAGTTCCCGGTTCTACAGGTCTCACACCTGATTGGCTCATGGCCTCATCCATCCTGCTGGTTACTTGCACCAGATTGTGGTTGAGGGCCTTCCATTGATGTCTCTGAAGGCACTATCACCAACAGCAAAGGGATCCCTTGTCTTACCTGCAGCTCTTCTCTTCCAGTTGGTGGACCCAGACCTACTGGTAGATGGACAGCTCCAATTCTGAGGTGGGCCATCCATTGAGCCCTCTGTAGCAGATTATATTGTGGTCACTTTGGAAGTCTTGGAAACCCTACATCCAACTGAAGAGATTAGAGCAATCTCTTCAAGAAAATTGTGCAACCTGTGCTTTCTACCTCTGAAACCTTGTTGCCCGTCAACAATGCCCTTATTGACTCTATCCTAGTTACTTGGTCAAAGCCATTCTCAAATCCCCCGCTCCATTGTGAAGCATCACAGGCAACCAACAGGTGATCTATAGCTTTTGATGCAACATCTGGTCCCAGAGAGCTTTGTAGTATGCTCCTCCATGAGCAAAGAAAATCAGAATTATGTTTCTACTTCTCAACAGAGATTGTAAGCAAATTGCTAACCTTGCCAAAGGACATGAGCAACGTATTAGCTCGGACTTTAAATGATCAATATGTTTTATGTTTCTGATGGATACTTCTAACTGCAGGTTCCTCACCTTATGAATTTTCTAGAAGCATCAGACTTGGTCCAGAAACCTCAGAGGAGTACTCCGGCACGCCACTTGGTGGCATTGAGCGCCTCACTGCTGACATCATTCTGCTCTGGAAGTGAAGAGCAGAGATGCATATAAGCTCCTGCCATGAGTGATGTTGTCAATTTATTTGGTATTACTCCTTCAGACAAGGATCCAGAGCTACTCTTTAGTGTTTTCAAGACTTTTTCTGAAGATTTTTCCATTGAGCAACTGAAATGTCACCATCTAAGACAACATTGCTTAAACCATGCAGGAACTGTCACAAACAAATGTCTGCGACAGACCCTAACGAGGTATGCCTATGTGAATGAGGTTGAAACACAATTTTAAGGCCTGCAAGGGACTGCGCCCAGATGAAACCAAATGCCATACAGAACGTCAAGACTTCATGCCGTGACCAGTCGAGGTTGAAAGGAAGGTCCCGTTCTTGCTCCCAAAGTCAGTCCTACAGCACATCTTCTTTGCGGTCTAAGTCTTTGGGTAAGTCCAAGAAGAAGCATGTGAAATCTAAGTGCAATCAGCTCCTTCCCACCACTCTCGAACCCCAACCCTCTCTTGCACCTCACCCTGTCTTGCTCTTGCTAACTCTACTGGAGCTGAATGGAAGCCTAGTCCTGATGCACCTCGAATTTCCAGGTCAGTTGGCGATGTTGTAGCGAGTGGATGCCTTTAGGAAGGCCATTCTGTGCATTTTCGGCACCTTAGCAGTTCCCTCTGGTGTGCCTTCACCCCCAAAGGATCCGCAGGGGACCTCCAGTCTGACTTCAGCCAGCTGACTCACCATTGACACAGTCTGTACTACTCGAATATCCTTTAGGTTCTGCACCGGCTTCTGTGTCGACTTCAGTCCCTGTGCCACCTGCTGTGCCAGTTCCCTCTGCATTGACCCCATTGTCAACATTGGAGGAAGATTTGCAGCCCATTTTGTTATCTGACTCAAAGCAGAATCTACCTTGACCAATGCTGTGTTCTGTACAGCCAGAGCTCAGATAGTCTGCTGCTCTTCAAATACTGGTACTTAGCCCTGACCATGCAGTAGGGCTCAAACTTAAAGCAACCTTTATGGCACTGATTCAGTCTTTGACAATTTCGATGAAGAGGGTGATGTCCGCCCCCAATAGGAGTAGACCAATTAGTATGAGGAACTACAAGATGCCAGTGGCCTGGACACTTCTACAGATACTGTCCTTGTTTCTCCTCCCAGCCCTGCCAGCGTAGAAAGCGTCTCTTTCCTCTCTTCATCCGGAGGGCGACAGAAGTTCTGAATCTACAACTACCTACTCTGGAGGCAAATGCTAATGTTCTTACAGAGCTACTCCAGCCTGATTAAGTACCTAAAGGACCTCTAAAGCTCTCATGTATATACACTAGGGCTAAACCATGCTTGTGCTGACCGATGAAGAGGTCGCTCTGCACTCCCAGCCACCTCCAGGCAATCCTAACGTATTTACATAACCCCACACGCTTGAGAGCTTGGTGGTGTTGGTGCCCACTGGCAAGCTAAATCCTAATGCCTTTCCCACCACCACACCTGATTGTCAATATTAAGTTATGTTAATGGGTTCTTGGTATAGCACGATGACTCGCCCCCAAAGGGCCTTTTCGGCGCTGAGGCGACAGACCGAATGAGAAGCACCCATCAAAACAGCCAGGTCTTGAGATGTTTTTTAAAACCAGATAAGTCGGTGCACACCCAGATGAAGAAGAGGAGCCTTTTCCATTGGTAGGGAGTGAGATAAGAGAAAGCTCGGCCCCGTACCTACACGTGCGAATAGTCCGGGGACATAGAAGAAGTTGATTCTTTGATCTTAGATTTTTGCTGGGGATATGAGTTTATATTGTAAGTATTTGGGTCCATTGTCTAATAAGGATAGAGGCCGTTGGCAAGTGCTCCATTTGATCCACAAGCCTTGCTTTGCAGTCTGTCAATCCCAGCTGTCTTCTAGGCCGCTATTTCCATGCTCTGTAGGGTACAGTAGACGAAGATATGGCAACCGTTCAGTACGACCTCCGGCCATCCCTGACCCAAGCTATCCAGGATGGCTGCAGTTCAACAAACTTTGTGATCCAATCGTGCTTGGACATGACTGACTTTTTCAGCGGGGCAATAGTGCAAGTGTGACACTTAAACTTCATGCTTGTACGAAATCTATGGACTTCTGGAATGTACAAGCATCCCTAATGTATATACCATTTGATGGCTCGTGCATTTTTGGTGAAAAGGCAGGCTCCACCATGAAATGTTTTAAAGAAAGTAGGGAGCGACACAGTTTGGGATAATACCTTGGTGGGGATCGGGTTGCATTAGCCCAAATAGACATTACCAGAATCTGGAGTGCAGCTTCCTGTTCCCCACTGGTTCCTTGGAAAAGGGCGATGGACTGGAGCGCCACAAACAAAAAAGCTGTCTACATATCCTAGGGCTGCCCCGGGAGAAACATGAAAAGATATGGGGAAGTGGATAACATGTGGGATGTTTTAAAATGTATTTACCCAGCAGTGTTTGTACTGTGCAACTCCAAGATCAGTATCATAGCAAAGTATGTGGTAATGTAACAGTGTGGTTATTTGCTCGAAATAATAAAATTCGGTTTATAAAACAAACAACAAAAAAGAAAGCAGGGTCACAACATGTTCAGTCTTTCCCCATCCAGACAGTTTGATTAACAGTTTTGCCTTTTTTGATCATATGGTTAGCGTTTTCAATACCGCCAGCATCCATCTGACATGGGAGCCAGCCCAACAGTCCTATCCACAGCTTACAAAGAGAATGCCCAGAGCATCAGGGACAGCATGCTGTCCTGCTGGGCACACACCTACCCTGTCTGGCTGGATCTGGCATTTTCTCCAAGGGTGACAAACCATCATGTCAGACAATCCTTTAAATTATCAGTTAGGGCTATACCCTCCTATTTTATTTTTCCTAGCCACGCCTTCAAAAACCATCTGGATGCAGCATGATGTGTAGGACCTTCTGGGCTAAAGGGCCATTCATAGGGTTCTGACCACTGGAGGAGGATTTGGACATTACTTCCTGCTACTTCCTTTGCCAAACAAGGAAAACAAGGAAAGCAACCTTCGTCCTATCTTAGATCTTTACGCTCTCATTGCCTTCCTGTGGAAGGGCAAATTCAAGATGCAAATGCTAGCCCAGTTCCTGTCTGCACTAGACCTCGGAGACTGAAGTTATTGTTTGCACTGCAGGACAGCTATTTTCATATGCCCGTCCTGCAGGTCCACATGCACTACCTGTATTAGCAGTGTGTCTGGAGCATTTTCAGTTTACAGTACTTCATTTTGGTCTCCCCAAAACCCCAATGGTGTTCAAGTGAACATAGTGTTCGCAGCCTAACTTTGAATGACCGGGGATGCCGGTCTTCCCCAACCTCAATAACTGGCTGTTGAAGGCGACTTCACCCAAGGCAGTCATCAACCACAGCAAGATGAAGGTGAACCTCCTAACATCTTTGAGGTGCTTCTCAATGTGCTGGAATTACACCTGACTCCGCAGGTGCTTCTGTTTAAGGTTACTGTTCTGGAAATTATAACGTTTGTGCCTCTTCCTCAGTTCGGAGAGTCCAGCGCATTCGGGCTATGATCCCGATGTTCCTGCTTCTATCCTGGATCGCAGTGCGGATGACTGACACTGTTGGGATTGCTAGTTTCTTGTGTCCTACTGGTGGCACATGTCAAATGACATATACTGGCTCTGCAATGCAATCTGAAGTCTTAGTGGGCACGGCACTGGGGGAGGAGTTGATCTCTCAGATTATATCCATATTTCCGAAGAGCCTGCAAAAGATCTTCAGTGGTGCTTGCTAGACCACGGTTGGATCAGTGGCAGAGTCCTTTCCTTATCTCACCCAGATTTGACAGTGGTGATGGATGTATTGCTTCTGGGTTGGGGAGGACATCTGGGAGAGGTGGAGATCAGAGGCATCTGATCTCCGGCTGAAGCTCAGCTCCACATCAGTTTGTTGTTGTCTAGAGTGAGTCGCTTAGTTTTGAAGGCCATCCTGCTCACAATCAGAGGAAGGCTGGTGCATATGCTCATGAACAAAACCACTGCCAAGTGGTATGCAACAAACAGGCTAAGCTGGGGTTTTGGGACCTGTTCCAGGAAGCACTATGCCTCTATGAAATTATTGGTCGGATCTGTAAACGCTCGGATGTGGCACAAGTGCAGCACCAGCCAAATTGATCCACTGCAAGTTAAATTGCACACGTTTTGTGTTGGAACTGGCCCTTCCAACAGAGTTTCCCCCAAACTGTTTGCCTTTACCCTCCACATTTTGCTGAGTTTGTTTTTGTCAGCTCTAGGACTCTGTGCACTTAACAACTGTTAACCAGTGATAAACTGCTTGTGCTCTCTCCCTCATACATGGTAAAATTGGCCTACACCTAATTGGCACATTTGTTTTACTTGTAAGTCCCTGGTAAAGTGGTACTACATGTACCCAGGAAATGTAAACTAAATGCTGCCAGTTGGCCAGCACCACTGATTCTGCCACCCTCTTAAGTAGTCCTTAAAACCCGTCTCAGGCCTGCCATTGCAGCCTCTGTGTGCGCAATTTTAAACGTTAGACATGTTCTTTTTACTTTTACATGTCCTAGTAGTAAAAAACTCATAAATTTGTTTTTCACTACTGCAAAGGCCTACCTCTCCGTAGAATAACATTGGGTTTCCTTATTACATTTAATAAGGGATGACTTTCCATTGGGAACAGGTAGATAGGTCTAGTTTGGTGTCTAAAGAATTGTAATTAAATGGTCTCTTTAATAATAAAATCAGATTTTCCATCACAATTCTGAAAATGGCACTTTCAGAAAGTTGGCATTTTCTTGTTCCAACCATTTGGTGCCTGTATCCTGGGTCACAAAGCTAGGTGTAGCCGGCAATTGGTCTTTGTGTATTGCTCCCAGATAGGGAGACAAGGAAAGCTAGGTGTTGGCAGCATGGGTCACTTTGATTTAATGAGGGGGAGGAGCTGTCACCCAGCACAGATGCACATCACAAACACTGCCTGAGCACTGTCCCAAAGAGTTTGTCAATCAATCATTTAATCAATCAGGAGTTGGTATAGAGCAGCGACTCGGGGGGGGGGGGGGGGGGGTTTGATCCATCTGGGCTTGGAGGTTCAGTCGAAGAGCCATGTCTTGAGATACTTCCTAAATTGGGTCCGGTGTTCTAGGTCTTGGCGGCGAGGTAGGAGAAGGATTTTTCTCCGGTTTTGGCCTTGTGGATCCGTGAGACGGTGGCCAGGGCAGGTTGGGCGGAGCGTAGTTGTCTGGCAGGTACGTTGAATGAGAGGTGGTTGTTCAGATATGCTGGTCCTACAATGTGGAGAGCTTTGTCACTACTCTTTTGTGTTCCCAGACAAGCTGGGGCCGTGGCAGGAAGGGGATGCCTGACACCTCAGGGGGGTGACATCATCTAGAAACTCCTACTACTTCAAAGTGGGGAACAGGTATAAATATTGGACCTCAGACCCAAACTCTTCAGTACACATCTGGGCCTGTGAAAGACTAAGATGGACTGCTGTGTTGCTTTGCTGCAAGAAAGCTGCCACTCAACTGCCCTGCTGTGCCGGCCTTCTGTTGAGTGAGAAGGGCCGGACCTGCATCTTGAACTCAGGACCACCAGAGTGACTCCAAGGGCTAGTTGGCTGGCCTCAGGGGCAGAACAGGCTCCAATAACCTTGAACCTAGCACCTGAAGTCTGTCATCTAGGAGTACTGCCCTCCCAAGTCGCGCCACCCTGTCCTAGACCCTTGAAAGTGGGCCTGAAGGTGCTCTGACAGCCCAGCTGTGGTCCCAGCAGAACCAACGCATCTCCTCCCAAAAACACTGCAGCAGAGCTAGTGCATGATACAACTTAAATGCAGGTCTTCGCATCGCATTCCCCTAGTTAACGCCATCCTAAACGCCAGCGCAGGACTCTGCATCGCAAGCCTCTCAGTTCCTTCAGAACCAGTTGGTGCTCTGCGAATCCTCGACTCAGGCCTTCCCATCACAAGCCCCTCAACTGCTCCATCCTAGATGCTGATGCAGGACCTTTCATTACAGCTGCACAGATCCTAGGAACCGCCCCTGCTCAACCCATCCTTGATGTGGGGCTCCGTAACCAAGAGTCTTTTTAGTGGGCCTAACTGGGTCCCTGTACTGGCCTGTGCTACATCACAGTCTGCATGAACTTGTGACTTTGTCCCGGTCCGGCGTGACCAGATAACCACAGTTGAGCTTTGTGTTTTTGGGACTATTTTCACTTAAATCTTTAAAATTGCATATTTCCAGATCTACGGATAGGATTTTTGTCCTTTTGGTCTTAAATGATTTATCTATTTTACTGGGGTGGGATTTTTCTTGTGTTGCGTTTCACCTCATTACTGTTTGAAGTGCTGCATAAATACTTAACACATTGCCTCTTAAGTAAAGCCTTACTGCTTTCGTGCCAGCTACCAGTGAGTTACGCACAAAGTAAATTGGGGTTTGATTGTGGCTTCACCCTGTTTGTGATTGCTGCTTCACTAGGGTTTCACCCCCACCTTAACCAGGAACCCAGTTTCTTACGTTTCATTATTTATGTCTGGCCCAGGAAGGACTTGCTTTTGGCACTATTACAGGCTATTTGTTAACTCATAATATTTGTGATTGTCAGATCAGCATGTTTTGTTTAAATCACCTGTTGTGATGAGATGTTTGAAGGGTTTACAGCATTTACTTCCACTAATCTCCGTTGTGATGCAACAGTGAGATTTAAATTTAGATCTCACCTTTTTTAATGTGTATTCACTTTGAGCAGATGCACAGTTGTCCATTACCTCTCCTGATCTACAAAGCGCTCTTCTTGATTGCCATACGAGCTGCCAAATGCCATATACAACATCCTTTCCACACAAGCTGATGCAGAGGTCCAGAATTTCACTTCTGCCGCAAGTGGTAATGGCTTTTCACATCAGACAGGCTGTCACCCTTCCAGCATTTTCTGCTACACCTCATCTCTGAAAAGAGGACGAGAGACCCCACCACTTGGACTCCAAGAGAGCAGTCAGCTTTTACATATATCACACCAAAGAACACCAGGTGAATGAACCGCTTTATGTGCGGTATTCCAGGACAGAGAAGGGGAAGGTGGTGCACAAGCTGACGATCTCTCGATGGATTGTACTTTGCATCAAGATCTGGTACTCACTGGTCAAGGAGCAACCTTCTTTCATTATGTTGTATTAGGACCTCAATGTGGTTCTAATGGGTTTTTCAATATTTATTTATGACATTACATTTCAAATGCAAATTAACATAGCTGTGAGTTATTCTTGCTGTGACCATGAATGTTCACAGATGATGGTTAATCTTGGGTATAATACACAGTATCATAACCAACCCAAAACTGTATCCCAGTGGCACAGATGTAAACACTTCACTCCCATGCCATTAGTGGCAATGTACATTTCAGTAAATAATAGGCACAATAAAATAAAGGGGAAATAGGGAAGTACAGGAGTGAAATTGAGAGGAACATGGAAAATAGGGATGAGGTGTGAGGAAAAAGGAGGATGGGAACTAGAGAAATTATTCTCTTCCAGATTATGAAACCTATTATGAATAAGGTCCATAAGATCTTCAATTTCAAATGCTGGTATCAATCATCTGAGAGCTTGAACGGCAGGACGAAGCAATCAAATGAGAAGACTGTGCTCAGAATGAATAAGGCTATCCATCAAATTTACATTGAACACATATGTATACAGTTATTCCACATGGTAGCCATGCCCCAGTGCTATAAGCATTACCTATTCACCCAAAGTAATACCAAAGATAATGCTGACTAATTGAAACATCATTTAGTACAGGAAATAACTGATAAGAAGGAGGCATACTCCTTCTTCAACACAGGCAAGAATGTGGATATGAACATGGATGGGGACATGGATGAGAAGTAGTCTGTGATTCCAAATTTTCCATGACCCCTGGAAATCTCAGTTTATGCTTAAGGGCCTTCCTGATTCCTCGAATCAATGCGTTGGTCCTCATTATTCATTAAGATACTTAGGAAGTAGTAGGCAGAAAGGATATGTCAAATGTTCAGATATAGGGAATATATGTTTAAATGAGTCTGAGTTGCTGCAGCATAGAATAGGAGACCGTTCGTGACACTGTCCTCCACCATCTACATCTGCAGATATGAAATGACATATACCAAAGTGTACTGCACCCCTACTCTTGAGCCTGTTGCTAATACTATTCATATACTCCCCCCTGCATCCAGTAATGGACCACTTTTAGAATACAAAGAAAACGCTCCCAATTGCATCAAACATTTCCAGTCTATAATTCGGTATACATGCTGTGAGGAATTATATAAAGCTCAAGAAGCCATTCATCATATGTGGGAACTGTTACCTGTTTCCACTGTCTAGGTATGCATAACTTTGCTGCTACTAAGATGGTTGCTAGTGATCCGTGAGTATGTACATTAAGTCCTGAAGTGTCTTAATTCTAAAACATCATGTAAGATGAGCAAATGTGGAGTTGGCTGCAAAGTCTTTTTCCTTAGTGACTGCGACTATGTGCAAATGGCAGTCTAATATGGTTGCAAGGTCCGACACTCCAGTAAGATATGACAGATGTTACAATCATCTGCTGCACATCTCCAACTCCTGGAGTGATTGGATAGTCTGGCCCTGTTCAGTTTTTAGAGGTGTACACTGGAGTTCTGAATGTGCAAGGAATATAAATTAGTAATAATAGCCCCTCACAGACCAGAAACTACCCCCTGATATGATCCCCAGGTCCTCAAATATTGCACTATGGGTGATCAGGTAGGACAGTTAGAGGTCCTCCTACTTTGCCCTTGAGCAGTAAAATTACTGGTGATCCTTCCAATAAGACGTCAGTTTGAGGCCATATTCTGTCTGCAATTAAGTAATGTTTTAATGTGTCTGTTTTAATAAAGTGTTATCAATATGTTTTAGACCCCCTTCATACCAACAGGCCAAAAGATTTTTCGGAAACGAGCACGCAACATACGGCTTCGAACCCTTTAATTGAGATGGGCTAACGCCACACATATCCTACTGGGAGCACGTATTACACTTGAATTCCCCTAATATAGGCTGAAGAATTTTGGGAAAATATTAAGGTGGCAACTTCTTGAATATAGAGCGGAGGATCGCAAAATATCTTTGAGAGCGCCTATCAAGTGTAGACTGCCAGTAAATCAGGGAGGATAATATTGGAAATTGTTAAGCATTGTTCATAGGGGGATACTATATATCATGAGAAGAGATCGAAGAACCAGCTAGTAACGGATCAAATCACTGTTTCTTGCCCTGAAGAAGTCCTTTTGGACGAAACGCGTTGGCTACGGTCATGTGAAGAATAAGAATAAAGAACATTTATAAAAAGACCTGCTGAATAGATTCTAATTTCTGCTATACTTATTCATTGTTGATTTTCTTGTGTGGAGTGCTGGATCAATGTATTTTATTACCAAAAGATTTGTCTACCTCTCATCTGGATACTTGCATTATGTCATACTGGTGCTTTCTTATGCCTCGTGGGTTGTATCATAAACAAGGAATGTATGGTCTTCCATTCTTCATTGTCCATCTAAGAATAGGATTACCTTGAGTGAGCTCCATCCTGTCAGCCTTGTATACTGAAAGTCACTGGTCTAAGCAGGATCGAGTGTACATTTTATCTGATAGAGATTTTTAACTGCAGATTCCTTACCTTTGAATTTCCCAGGCGTCAGACAGGATCTGGAATCTTTTGTGTGAGCAGTACCCCTGTGTGCCATTTGGAGGCTCCTTTCAGTTCTCTGTGGCTTTGCTGGCGTCAGATATGACATTGCGGTCAGTATATAGGCGGCGCGTGGACATCAGTCCTTTTCTTTCCGTGTCAGTTATCGCTCATCTGGAGAAGAGCTACTTCTCTGTCTCTTTTTGACCGACTTTATTCGACATTTTGTTGAAGATCTTTTCTTGTGTGTCGTGGGGTGACCTCTAGAAAGGTAGGGTTTAAGCTGTGTGGTGCCTGTCAATGCGCAATGTCCGTTACTGACCCGCACCTTGTGTTCCTATGGTGTCTCGAGTACGAGTCTTTCCCAGACTGCTGGGCCATGGTGCCAAAGGCTTTGAGGGAGCGGTCCCTAAAGCTGCTTGTGGCCCGGCAATCAACGCCATCCAGGGCGACTCCTAGGAAATCTCGGTCCCAATAGAGGAAGAGAAGATAGTGGACCAGCTCCTGGAGTGCCAAGTCTTCTTCATCGCACTCGAGGTCCTTTGGGCACTCACCACCAAATAAACCTGTGGTTTGAAGAATAGCAAAGTGTTGAGCCTCACCCCTAGGTTCTTCACAACTGTCGCAGGCACAGTTGAATACAGTGCCATTTCTGGCCAACAACTCTGCCACCAGTTGGACTGGAGAGACCCATCAATAAAATGTTGGTCTTGTCGGTGTTACATATCAAATGTGTGAGGAAATGTTGGTGTATTATATGGTGTGGCTGTGAGGCGTCACCATGTATTACACTCACAGCCCTGTCTTGAGTCCAGTCAGGCTCTTTTTTCAAGCCTTAGCTCAACCCTGAGTAGCAGTGGCTTTAAACAAAGGAAGTCGTGCAAAGCATTTAAACGCACCAAAACAATTGATAAGAAAGAAACCCAACTCTCAAGAAATCCGAAACCAATCTATAAAAATAGACTGTATTTTTATACATTTATGGACACCTAAACAATAAGATGCACCAGAGGGTTCCAGAGAAACAAATACTTAAAGGAACAATAAATCACAACTTTTCATTAAATTGCGAACAAGCATTGGAAAATACCACAAATTTGACACTTAGAAACTTATTAAAGAAAAAGTTACATCAAAGTTTAATGCAGCAGGTCAGGGGTTTTAACAAAGTCCCAAGGAACAGTTACCATGAGAAGAAAACAGTCTCCAGTCTATTTCCAGTGTTAATGGCAACTTGCCATTAACTTCTGTGGAGTGGTTCTGATGTAAGGCATACAGGATGTGGAGGATGATGTGTGGTCGATAGGGTTCTTTCTGGATCCACGTACCTTGTGGGCGACTTTGGACACAGAGGTCGATGTGCCTCAAAGCCGTGAGGGATTCAGCAAAAGTCCAGTCTCAGCAAAAACAGTGGTTCCCTTATCCTGGCACAACCTTCCTTCTTGTTGACCAAACAGCACTCTGACAACTGTCCTGGGTTCCGTAGACTCGGTGCAACTTTTAAACATCGATACCTGGTCTCCAAGGGTGCATTTGGGCGAGGAGCAGCAATCCGGTGAACTAGGCTACCAACTCGCCAAGCCAGGCTTCTTCAGTTTTTGTGGACCTGGTGCTGTAATCAATCAATCAATCATAATATTTGTAAAGCACACTACACACCCGTGAGGGTCTCGGTCTCGGAGGGGGGGGGAGGGGGGGGGGGGTTGAGGGAAATGCTGCTACTGTTCGAAGAGCCAGGTCTTGAGAAGTCTCCTGAAGGTTAGAAGGTCTACGGTCTGCAGGCGGATAGGCAGGGTGTTCCATGTCTTGGCGGCGAGGTGGAAGAATGATCTGCTGCTGGCGGTCACCCTTCGGATGCGGGGGACGGTGGCAAGGGCGCGGTCTGCGGAGCTGGCGGGTGGGGGTGTAGAGGCTGAGTGGGCTGTTGAAGTACGCTGGTTCGGTGTTGTGGAGTGCCTTGTGTGCGTGGGTGAGGAGTTTGAAGGTAATGCTCTTGTGGACAGGGAGCCAGTGCAGATCACTCAGGTGAGGTGTGATGTGGCTGCGGCAAGGGATGTCGAGGATCAGGAGTGCGGAGGCGTTCTGGATGCGTTGGAGCTGTTTCAGGAGTTTGGCCGGGGCTCCTGCGTAGAGTGCATTTCCGTAGTCCAGTCTACTGCTGACAAAGGCCTGGGTGACCGTCCTTCTCGTTTTGGTGGGGAAAGACTTTTGTGTTGGTGTAAGTCAATTAAATGTACACTTTTAAAGTCTCAGTACACCTGCACTGAGTCCTGATTAGCAGGGCTGAAGGCATTTCAGAGTCATTACACCAGTGCCTAGTAGTCAAAATGGGGACAAAACATGGGAGTAAACCTGTAAAAAGCCTTTTTACTCACAACATTACTAGTGCAGAGCAGATCAAAGACTGCCACAAGACAGGCCTTCAGAGGACCACCCACAGCTTCAAGCCCCTTCTCATCGGCACAAAGCACCAACTTAAATCCATGTGATTCGACCAAAGAGGCCAAATAGACATTGAATAACGTTAGAGAGGAGAAGACCCCTGGGGCACCACAGTGATTGTCCTGTTTTCCGGGAAAGATTGAATCCAATCAAGGGCCAAGTCCCCATTCCCTAATTGGACAGCAGTCTGTACTATTCCCAGTCTTCCTCTCCAGCACCTCTTCCCTGAGAGCCTGGAAGTGCAGACCTTAACAGCAAAGGTTACCCTGAGACGTACTCAGGGTAACCTTTGCTGCCACACCACTGCATAGAGGCTGAACACCTTTGAGAAGCGCATCTTTTCTTTCACCAGCCTTGCCCTGCGGTCAGTGAACACTACATGCTTCTTATGACCATATTCCTGCACATTGTGGGATTTGGTTGCACAGCTGCTTCCCTTGCTGACAGAGGAAGGCTGCACCATCCTCAACCAAGCTTTGGTGGACGGTAGGAATTCAGCCAAGTTCGTCATCCAGTGGAGACTGGACACCATGGACTCCGGGGTAGAGCCATGGCTTGTACAGTGGCTGTATGGCGCCATGCTTGGTTATGGTGCACTGGGCTCTCAGGGGGATGTTTAGTCTTCACTGATTGACATGCCCTTTGGTAACTCCCACCTATTTGGAAACAAGGCTGATGCGGCACTTAAGAGCTTTCTCAAGAGCAGAGTCCCTGCCAGATCTCTTGTCCTTTCCCTCTCAACCTGGCCACAACATCAGTCCTTTTGTCCCTACCGCGGATGTGGAAGAAACAACTTTGGGCATCTGCAGTATCAGCCATACCTAGTCAACAGCCTGTCCAGTTCTTTCAAAGAGTGGGCTGTGGAGACCAAAAAGAGTGCAAATCCCAGTGTGCTGACCAGCCCGCCCGCCCCTACAGCTGTCTCAGACTCCAAGCCCCTTTAGCATGCCCTCAATCCAGCAGAGCCACCCTGTTTGCGGAAGAATCAGGCGCCCCTGCCCCAGTGGTCGACGATTACCTCTGACAAATGGGTTCTTCAGAAGTGGGTACACCCTATCATTTGTGGAAACACTTTATCCTTTTCCACCATCCCCAGAACAGCTAACAGAGGACCATCTCTCTTTACTCCATCAGGAAGTGCTGGCTCTTTTTGCTAAAGGAGTCATCAAGACGGTGCCTGCCCCTAAAGCAGGGTGTGGTTCTTATTCTTGCTACTTTCTAGTGTCATAAAAAGGACGGAGGCCCTCAGCCCTGTACTCAAATTGCACCCTCTCAACGCCTTCCTGAAGAAAGAGAAAATCAAGATGCTCACGTTGGCTGAGGTCGTCTACCCTGGATCGTGAAGAGCGTGCTGTGTAGGTTGTTTGACCGCAATTGGTATCACGGCACACGCCTCTTTCTACCCCAGCCAGAGCTGACAGTGGTGACTGATAAATTACCTCTGGGTTGGGGCAGCCTCCTGTGAGAGGTGAAGATCAGAGGCCTCAGCTCTTCAGGTGGAGTCCCCGCTCCATGTCAACCTTCTGGAGCCGAGGTCCATCCTCTTGGCGTTGAGAGCCTTCCTTATGTCCATCAAGGAAAGGCTGGTTCTTCTGGACAAAGCCACTACCATGTGGCACTGCAAGAAACAGGACGAGGTGGCGGTGCGGACCTTGTGGCAGGAGGCTTTACTACACTAAAAGTGGCTGGACCATTAAGGAATCTTCCTGGTGATGAACCACCTGGCAGGATCTTTAAATGTCATTGAGGATAAACTCATCCGTCGCCACCTACCAGAACCTGAGTGGTACCGTTACACCCAGAGGTGGCACAAGATCTCTTCTGTGAGTATGGAAAAACCTTGTCTCATTCTGTTCACTGCCACTGAGAACGTGCAATGTCAGCAATTCTGCACGTTGGCAGTTTCAAGGCGGCTCTTTTGTCTCTAGTGGAGTTCCGGCCTCCAGTATGGCCAGAGTTCTCAAGAAGATCATGAACAACCGGGCCCAAGTCACCCTCGGGTCTCCGCGTTAGGCACGGAGAGTCTAGTATCCCAAGCTATTAAGCATGAACATCAGTCCTCCGGTCAGGCTGCCTCTTAGGGAGGATCGTCCGTCACAGCAAAAGGGGAGGGTCCTGCACCCGAACCTGCGCACCCTCCGTCTTCATGCTTGGACATTGAGCGGTGACAATTTTCAACCTTCCTCCTGAAGTCTGAGATTTTATCCTGGTAGCCAGGTGGCCCTCCACCGAGACTGAATATGCCTGTCACAGGGATAAAGCTGTAGCATGGTGTGCATCCAAGACCATCAACTCTCTCGCTGCACCTCTTTCTGGGGTTTTAGTATTTGTTCTCTCTTTGGCCCAGCAGGGTTCTGCTGTAGACACAATTATGGGCTATTTATCAGAAATTTGAACATTTATGCGGCTGACGGGCCAAACATCTTTGTTCAAGTCACCTGTTGCGACTAGGTTCCTTAAAGGTCCCCAACTTATGTTTCCTTTCAGGCCATTTGTCATGCCCCAGTGGGACTTAAACTTAGTTCTGACTTTTCTGATGTGCACGCCTTTTGAGCCGCTGCACAACTTCTCCCTTTGATTGCTAACCATAAAGTGGCCGTAACATCGTCCAGGAGGTTCAGCGAGCTGCAGGCACTGTGTGCAACCTACCTTTATCATGTTTTACCCAGACAAGTTGGTCCTTCGAACATGTGCCTCCATCCTTTCGAAAGTAGTGACACCCTTTCATGAAGGCCAAAATATCTCCTTGCCTACCTTCTTTGCTCTGCCTCCCGCTTCTAAAGAAGAGGAGAGACTCCACAGCCTAGAACCACGTTGATTGTACCAATGAGTTCTGGTTGGACGATCAACTCTTCATAGGGTATGTTGCAGCTAAGAAGGGGAAGGCCATGCAGAAATGTATCGATGGATAGTGTTCTGCATTAAGATATGCCACACACTGGCCAAAGAGCAGCCCCCTGAGGGCTTGCATGCTCATTCCATCAGATCCAAGGTTTCAACCACTGCATTAGTATGCAGAGTCCCTGTCCTGGACATCTATTAGGCAGCTACAGGGGCAACTCTGCATACTTTTACCAAACACTACTGCCTAGACACTCGTGTCCGTTGTGATGGGCACTTTGGCTGTTTGGTCTTGCAGAACTTGTTGGCTCTAAATCAGTTTCGCAGACCCACTTCGGGAAGGTATTCCTTGGATATCTATTCTAATTTAAGGAATCTGTGGATAGAAGTCTCTATCAGATGAACATATTACCTAACTTTGGTAATGCTTTATTTGGTAGAGACTTTATCTAGCTTCAGATTTCTTACCAACCCTCCCATTATCCTCGTTTTGCGAACTGATTACAGTGTGAGGGACACCTTTTTTAGGGTCTTAGATATTCACACCAGTTGTTAGTGTTCCTCCTAGCTCTGCACTCCTGGCGTCAAAAGGTGCGAGAAGAAACTGAAATCGGCATGCCTGTGTGTCTCCTCCATAGGCACTGCTCACGTACTTTATGCATGGACAATGCAGGCTCCAAGCCAAACGACTCCACCTAAATTTCCAGGTCCATTCTAATGCTTGGGGAATATTCTGTGGCAGTGTTCTTAACCTCTTGTCCTCGGACCCCAGGGAGTCTGTGAAGCATTCTCTTGGGATCCACAAATGCTTAGAAAATTAAATATTACCATAGTAATTATATGCTTATAAATAAAGAAGCAAAATGCAAAAGTTAAACCTTAAAACGTTCTTTGAATGGGAATGAATTTGAAATTGGAGGCTAAAAATAAAGTTAGTATCCTCAGATTGATTTGGTGGACCAGTGCAAATGCGTCAAACAGAATATAGTATGGACTACGAGTGGCCTCCACTGAATTTAGAAAAGCACCACCCTTTCCTTTAAAATTACCATTTTGATTATTTTTTTATTTGTTTGTGAATTATATAAAATACTTAATCATTTTTGTTTGATGAATGCTTGTTTCTGTATTTTCTGTATATTGTTTTATGGTTTAAATCATCAGAAATGCTTAGCCGGTGTCTCAGTCTTCAAATGACTCAGTGGGGTCCCTGAATACCAATTATGATTCAGTGGGGGTCCACAGAAGTGAAAAGGTTAAGAAAACTGTTATAATCTGCGACAGTCTCTACCAGATAATGTGTTATCGAAGGGAAGTAACTTGTTCTAATCTGAAAGAGACACGTTAATGATAGATTCATTACCTTAGAATATCCCCAGGCGTCAGACTGGATCCGGAAAGTTTTGCTTAACAGTACCCTTGCGTGCCTGTAGGTGGCGTCCTGCAGCTCCGCGTCCGTCACTGGCGTCTTCAGCGCCGAGATGACGTCACGGAGAGTACTTAGGCGCCACCCATGCGCGCTTACGTCAGTTCTTTCTTTTTCTGCACTAAGCGCAGATCCGGATTGAGAACATATCTTGGTCTCTTTTTGACCACTATTTTGAGATTTTTTTCTCCTCACTTTTCTCTTGGTGCGAGTAGGGATGCCCGGCTTTAAGTCGTGTCGGTTCTGTCACCGAAACATGTCGGTAGCGGACCCCCACGATGTTCGCCTCTACTGCCTGGAGGCCAACCCTGACTCCCGTGACTGCCGTGCCATGGCCCCCAAGGCCTTGCGGGAACAGCGTCGGAAGTTGTTGGAGGTCCAGCATTCGTCGCGTCGCCGCTCCCGGTCTATTGGGCCATTCCCGGGACCGCTCGCGGGACCGAAGACGTCTTCGCCGTCGGATTCCGGTAAGCGTTGCCATAAAAAGAAGTCGAAGAAGCGTGTTCGCTCTCCGACGTCCCCCCCGGAGCTCCTCGGAGGCTGACAAGGGGGACAGGGTCATTGCCCCTGCAGCTCCTCTGGAGCCAGAGAGTCCCGTAGTCTAATCACCATACCCGGGTCCGTCGGCAACTCCTGAACAGTTGCAAGAATTCCTTACTGCTTTGGACCGCCTTTACAAGCCTCAGGCTCCCGCCGGCGTGCCTTCGGGCCCCGCGGACCCGTTTCCAGATCCTGCTGGCCCTGCCACTCTATCGGCTCCAGCCTCGGCGCCACTTGATCCTGCCCCGCTGGCTCTGGCCCCGGTGCCACGAGGGGCGGCGTTGCTGGCTCCGGCCCTGGCGCTACCCTCGGCTCCAGCATCGGCACCGCTCTCAGGCCCACCCCCGGCGCCGCTCTGGGTGCCGTTTATCCCACCCTTGCCCCGGATCCCTGACCATTTTGTTCCAGCCTGGGATCCGCATTGGAAGCCGGCGCCGGTCCAGCCCCGGCTGGCGCCGTTCGTCCCATCTCGGGCTCCGCCGCTGCAACCGGAACCCTCTACGCCAGAGGCGGACGACGACTGGGAAGGGTCCGAGGACCCGCTTGCTCGCCAATGAGACTTCGAACTCGATTGGGTGGAGGACGCAGGCAACCTCGATGTCTCTTCTGACCCAGGGTTTGCCTCTCCCCCGCCTACTATGGAGGAGGGTGCATCCTATATGGTGGTCCTCCTTCGGGCTGCTCAGGCCCTCAATCTTGACCTCCCCACGGTGGCCCTCAAGACCAACCTCCTCTCCGAGGTGCTGCAGATAGCATCTACTTCGGCAGAGCCGCTGCTTCCTTTTAATGAAGCCCTTACAAAGGTCCTCTTGGGCACTTGGTGAAGACCGGCCACGGGGGCCCCGGTGGATAAAAACGTCGCCAGACGCGCCCTGTGACCCCGCTTTCTTGACCACTCACCCTACGCCTGAGAGCCTGGTCATTCAGGCCTCAATGTTAGACACAGCCGACTCCCTGGGCAGGACGATCTCTACAACCATGGCGTTGCGGCGCCACGCCTGGTTGTGTTCGACCGGGCTCTCGTCCGATGTCCGGAGTTCGCTCATGGACATGCCTTTTGATGGCAAGGCTGACAGTGCCCTGGAGCGCTTGACAGACTTGCGGGATACGGCCAAGTCCCTGGGTCTTTCTACTAAGGCCCCGGCCACTCCTGGTTTTCGTTCTCTTCGTAATCAGGGTCGTGGCGCCCAGGCGCGTTCTTCCACCAGGCCTGTGCAGAACCAGCCACAGCGAGGCCTGTAGTGTAGTTCCTATATTCCCAATAGGCTCTGCGCATTGGAATAATATCTTCAGTAGTGTAGACGTAGGACTGAGGTTAACTAGGTCTCTACTGACGATATTAGACTTGGTTTTTGCCAGCTAGCTCAGAGTTCACTAGAAACTTTCTCGAATAAGCGAGGAGGAGTTTAACCTCCCTGGATAGACAAGAAGGGATTTAGTTTCTGACAACCATAGAACATGACAACTTTGCTCTCCCTGATTAAGAGTGTATCTCTAGAGTCGTGTGAAAACAAAAGACAACTATTTTACTCAGTCAATATGTGCGTACTTAGTTTCACCAGATTGCAGAGAAAAAGAGAGACGGGCGTTTTCAATAAAAAGGTGTTATTTATTGAGCATTCTCTTTCCTCATACAAGAGAAATGAATTGCTACAATTGCAATACTTATAGTTAAGTAAAGTGCATACAGTAAAAGCAGAATTATGAAATAATACTGTAAAAGCATTGATATGGTTTCTTAGCCATATGATACTTTAAAATGGATAAAATAGATACATACATATATACATTGACTAATCGTACTCAACTGGTGCTTCTAACTACGCCTACCCCGGTGTACCTGACCTAAGCCTAATACATGGGAGGGAGTAAGTAAGTAGCAGTTTAAGTTAAGTTTGGTTTGCCAAGAATCTGACTCAAGAATTCTCTGTAAGGGTTTAGTCAGTTCAGTACCTGGGTATTAGAAGGCAGGAGGGCTGGTATCTCTCTCTCAGGACTCGGTATCCCAGTCACCCTCAAGGGTAGGCTGGAAACGCCGGAGGCTGGATTTCTCGGCAAGAGAAAAGACAGCGTCTTTCTCAGCGCGTCAAAAAGGGAGGGGCAGCGTCCGTGGGCTCTCGCATCAGCTGGGCTCTCGGGCAAGTAGTCGCTGCTCCAGATTCACCACCACCATGTCCTTGCTTAAGGCAGCGTTGGTATATTTATACCTGAAAGGTGCCGGGGTTGACGTAAGGATGGACATAAGACGTCAATAAAGATGTCACTAAGAACTGGTCGTTCTTACAGTGTTTTACAGGAGTTCTCGGACGAAATCAAAACAATAGCAGGCGGGAATTTCCCAGGTTTGCTGAAGGCTTGGATTTGTTTAAGAACTCGGTGTGCTTTCTAGGGGGCTGGAGGAATAGGCTTGCTTAATGTGACCGCATACGCTATGACCGAATTATGAAACAGGGTTTCTGTGCCGTTGCAGGGATATTATTGATTTATTAACCGGACAAGGGCAAAGAATAGGATATTGATTCAGGTACCTAGATAAAACACACTACAGGCTGTTGTCGCGGTTTCCGCAGGGGCAGGTCGTAGAACCAGTGTGCGGATCCATCCACTTTCACCCCCGCTGCTTCCGCCTCTAAACCCTCCTAATCTGGGTTTCAGGGATCTCCCCATGCCGGTGGGTGGCAGGATCCTCCACCACCTCCCCCGCTGGCGCGAGATTACGCCAGACCAATGGGTGCTGCAGATAATCTGCAATGGTTACTCCGTTCCCTTTCAGTCCCCGCCCCCAGCCATGCCACCTCGGTGCCACCGCATGTCGGGGATCATTTGGCTCTTCTCCAACAGGAAGTTGCGGCACTCTTGGCCCAGAGGGGCATCGAGTGCGTTCCTGGACCAGAAGTAGGGAGTGGTTGCTATTCCCACTACTTTCTGGTCCCCAAGAAGGACAAAGGGGGTCAGCGCCCTTTTTTGGAGCTCCTGGATGGGAATCGCTTCCTCTGGAAGGAGAAGTTCAAGATGCTAACCCTGGCTCAGGTCTTGACTGCTCTCGACCATGGAGACTGGATGGTAGCGTTGGACTTGCAGGACGCATATTTTCACATCTCCGTCCTGCTGGCCCACCGGCGTTACCTGCGGTTCATGGTAGGCCAGGAGCATTTTCAGTTTACCGTGCTCTCCTTTGGCCTTACCAGCGCCCCTCAGGTGTTCACGAAAATGATGGCTGTGGTCGCAGCTAATCTGCGCAGGTCAGGGGTGTCAATCTTCCCCTGCCTCGATGACTGGTTGTTAAAGGCGGGCTCGCCCCAGGCAGTCGTCAACCCCCTTCAGACCACGGCCTATCTCCTGCATTTGTTTTGGTTACGCGGTGCCCTGCTTCACCCTTATGGTTGAGAACATTGAACTTTTCTTCTGACGCCAGGTCTGATTTGATATCTGCATCGTACTTGCATATTGTTTATTTCTTCTTACTCAGGGAAAAGCACTATGTTGTCAGTTCCAGTGCAGGAGGATGGCCTTTACTTCTATCAGGTGTAGGTCTGTCCCATCAGCAATTCCTCAACCGCACAAAGATGTTTCTCCCTAATTTTTTCTTGCACTGATCCGGGATGGGCACGAACGGGGCCCTCGGACCTGCTGTCCCCCCTTATCCCTGAGGGGCTTCATGGCTCCTGGCAGGGACCTGGAAGCGATTTTCGGATTGTATTTCTGGTTCTTTTTTGTGGTTTGAGGAGAGGGACTGGGTGGGACATGGTGGCGGCTATTTAACATTTTGTACGGATAGGTTTTTTGATCACAATGTACTTATGAATTGCGATGGATGGTGGTGTACTAACTCTTGGGGACACGTGGTGGCACAGGCCATGACCGGATGGGTGGGTCCTTCAATGAGATGCTGTTTTTCCTTCTAACACAATGACGATCATCATTAGAACTTGGAACATTAAAGGTCTTAATTCCCCTCAAAAACGCCAAAGGTTATGGAAGTATATTATTGATCACCATCTTGATGTAGTGGCCCCCTACAAGAAACACACCTAGCCAGAACTGAGGACACACGTCTCCGACACAAACACTATCAACTAATTTATAGATCCTCAGCCCAAACAAAATAGAGGAGCGGCACTCGTATTTCATCTCTCCATAAAATTCCAACCGTTGGACATCCAGCACGACAAAGACAGCCGCTGGATTATGGTTAAGGGCCGTTTACTCGGGAAACTTTGCACTTTCGTAGCGGTATATGCCCCCCAACACTAGACAGACGATTTTCTTGAAAGCTCTTTTGGGGAAGCTATTAGACTTCGTGGAGGGGACGATGGTTCTCATGGGCGACTTAAACTTAACCTGGCAGAAAGACTTAGATAACACACACTTGCAGTGCTCATAAATGAGCTTCCTTTCCACGGACATGCGACAACTCCACAACATGGGACTCTTGGATGCCTGGCGCACCCTCTATCCCCACTCCTGAGATTACACTTTTTATTCACATGTTCATCGTACATATTCCCGTCTCGATTACATTTTCATCAGCCAGTCTCTAAAGGGCGCCCTACAAGAGGCCAAAATATTCCCCCTCTCAGTGTCAGATCACAGCCTTCTCTCAATCTCTATGTCCTGGACGGAAATACCTCTTCTACTCCCAGGTGGTACTTCCCGACCGCTCTTACACGGACAAGGAATCCTGCACTAAGCTATGAGAAACCATCACTGAATTTTTTGACATTAAGAAGCTGGAAGACACATCGGAATTTACCTCCTGGTACACGTTTAAGGCGGTCTTCCGAGAGAAATGCTTTACCCTTAATTCTGCATTAAACAAGCTACGCACCAAAGAGAGGGAAATGCTGGCGTAAGAACTGGCTTCCATTGAACAAGCCCTTAAACTGAAATCTCACAAGGCAAACTCTTCACCACTCTACAGCGCTCAGAGGTAAACTCCGAGCTATATATAATAACAGGGCACAATTTTCACTCCTCAAACTACGTCACTTATCTTACTCCCAGGGCAACAAGATTGGCAAACACCTCTCTAGACAGCTCAAGGACAAGCAAGAGGGAGAATACATAAGCGGTATACAGGGTCCCCATGGGAAGCTCACCCATAGAGACAAGGAAAAAGCTGAGATCTTCGGCTCCTTTTACAAAACCCTCTATTCAATGGATTGCTTAGACCCCTAAGCCCAACGGGATTATCTCCAGACTCTTCATCTCCCACAGGTCTCCCCTGAATGGAACAATTTACTTTCCGCCCCCCATCACCTCTGAAGACGTCACCACTGCTATTAAAGCTCTTAAGGCCCATAAAGCTCCGGGTCCAGATGGATATACTGCCCTATTCTACAAAACTTTTGCTCCTGACATCACTCCGCATCTTATGTGGCTCTTTAACGAGATGGCCGAAGAGGGCGAGGCCACCGGATCTATGTCAGAAGCCATGATCACTGTTATACCCAAACCAGGGAAGGACCCCAACGTATGCGCCTCATATTGGCCTATCGCTCTGCTTAATCTTGATACGAAACTATACTCCTCCATTATAGCTAAACGATTGAATGATCTCATGCCTGATCTCATACACCCAGACCAATCGGGATTTATTAAGGGTTGATAAACACACGATAACACCCGCCGAATTGTACATTTAATCAAGAAGGCCAACAGACCTCAATCCCCGCTGTCTTGGTGGGAGTGGACGCTGAGAAAGCCTTCAACTGGGTATTCTGGACATTCCTCTTTCATACCCTCACGGACTTCGGATTTGCGCCCAAATTCCTTACTATGATCCGGGCTAATTATCTTCAACCCCACTCTAAAGTTGTGGTCAACGGTGTGCACTCGCCCTCCTTCTTCCACTCCAGAGGCACTAGACAGGGGTGCCCCCTCTCACCACTACTCTTCGCCCTCAGTATCGAGCCTTTAGCGACGGCAATTAGAGCTAACCCTGCAATCCAATGGATACCATTCACAGGGGAACAGCACAAAATGTACCTTTTCGCTGACGGGTCCTAGTGTCGCTCTCAGATTCAGCCAAGTCCCTTCCACCTTTACAGTCGGAACAATACTTGGGAGTCCAGCTCACACCAAGAGTAGAGGGACTCTATGCCGCTAATTTCCCCCCCATTCTTACCCGTATCCAATCAGAGCTTACAAAGTAGAAGCCCCTCTTTTTGTCCTGGCTGGGCCGAATACACGCGTTAAAATTACACTTCTTTCTAAGCTCCTTTACTTATTTCAAGCTTTGCCAATAGAATTGGAGAGAGACTTTTTTCGGCGAGTTATGGCTATGATCTTGCACTTCATCTGGCAAGGGGGATGTGCCCGCTGCTCTTTTTCCCTACTATGTCGCTCTAGTACGGAGGGTGGGGTCGGACTCCCAGATATCCAACTATATTAGAAAGCTGCACAAATGAGAGTCCTGACTGAGTGGTCGAAACGAGAATCCGATAAACACTGGTTACAGTGTGACGGGAAGGACTATATGGGACCTGATTTGGCGCCCCAAAAAAGACAGACCTAGGAATACTTACATTAGCACTCCTACACGCACTACCCTGAAGGCATGGGACTCAGTGGCAGGGGACAATAGGTCTCACACTTCACACCACTCCATTTTAATCCCGCATTCTCCTCAGGTTCACAGGAGGGACCTTTTGATGCTTGGAGGGAGGGAGGGTGTTTGACCCTGACACACCTTTTTCATAATTTTGATCCCCTTACCTTTGACAGCTGCAAGAGGGACTATGGCCTAGAGAACGCAGAAAGATACCTCTACAACCAGCTGATGCACTGGGCGCTCACGCCCCAGATGCTAGAGGCGGCTACCCGTCCTCTCACAAAATTTGAATCCTTCCTCCCTAAGGCCACTTCTATGAAAGGGGTGATTTCCTTTGTATACAATTTCCTCTTTATCACTACACTCTCTCCACGACCATGATATATGTCTATGTGGGAAGGAATATTACAGCGCGGCATTTCGGAGGACGAATGGGCCCATTTATGGTCTGACATCATAAGGTTTAATCACTCAATAGAACTCCGGGAAGCCACCTTAAGACCATGATGGACTGGTATCTCCATCCTTTCAAGCTTAGACAGATCTTTCCCAACGCGTCCGATAGATGCTGGAGGGTTTGCGGGCTCCTGGGGGACTTTCAACATATATGGTGGGATTGCCCGACTATACGCCCCTTTTGGGAAGAAATACTCGCACACATTAAGGATATGCTAGGGTACCCCATCCCAACCACCATGGCAGGGGTTCTTTTGGGACTCCTCGACCCTTCCTTGGAACACCAGACCCGGGCTGATAAGACTATCATGTGGCTCCTTATAGGAGCGGCAAAGGTTACACTAGCGGCCGCCTGGAAGAGGAGGCAAGCCCCAGCAATCTCCCTCCGGCATTCTAGGTTATGGAAATTGCTTAGCTTAGAACGAATGTCAGATCTTTTCAAGGATAATTTAAAGAACTTTGAATTTAAATGTGTCCCATTAGTCACCTTCCTCTCCCGTGGACTGCCATTAGCTGTCTGCCCTTCTTCTGTCAGAGCCCTGCATCTCTTTCAGATGTGAGTTGCCACCTATCAACGCAAGTTGAATAACCTGTTTTATTTTTTGTGCCGCCACCTTTGTAGGGGAGGGAGGTGGGGGGGGTTGTTTCTCTTTCTCTTGTTTCTGCCGCTCCACGGATGAGAGCTGTTATTATATGACTCGTAGTACTCTCTATGTAGCACCTGCTGATTAGAAGGAATTAAGGACGAGCCATCACAAAAGAAAGATGGGACATTGACTTACCTCGTTTGCTTTCTCGTTAGGAATACAAGGATGTACCCTAAGTTCCAGTGATGCTAGAAACTTGACCCTTTAGTTAAGCACTACAATGAGAATGGGTCAGGGACAACCCTTCGCGCTGTGTTACTCGGTACAGTTTAAGTCCTGTCAAATTTTGCACCGCCCCCTGTGTGATGTAAATTGATGGTAATATCATACGATGTACTATGTCAAAATCTTCAAATAAAATATGTTTCAAAAAACTATAGTGTATAATATTCCAATGCGCAGAGCCTATCGGGGATATTGGAACTATACTACATGGCGCTCAACGTTTGGGTACGGCACTAATTTAATGCTAGAGACTGAAGTAACTTAGTCATGCTTTTCTCAGAGACTAATACTCCACAAGACGGCTGGAGTGGGTAGGGATAATATCCGCCATAGCTGAGTAGGACGAAAATCCTATGTATTAGCTTTTTGGTATTTTCAACGGTGAAGGATACAAGGTTTCAAAATATTCTGCACCTTATCTTTGTTCCCTTGAAACTTGCTCTGCATTTTTCATTAAACAGTGTCCGATAATGAGACTAACACCATGACTGGGGGAGCTGTACCCGACCAGCGCAGCAGCTTTTGATTATACAGGTTTTAATGAAATCGATGAAAATGCGATAATCATCGCTCCAAATTTAAGGAGAGCCATCACTCTTAAACGTATAAAACATGACCTAGCACCAAGAGGTGGTAGAGCAGTTTTTGTGATAGAGGCACATGAATCTCACCAGACAGAGGTATTCTACTCATGGATAGTATTCCCTGAATCACATCCAGTAACTAAAAGTTTCACTTCTACAAAGAAGATGAACCACCTGCAGAATATATTCCTTTCGAGGATATTGAAATTCCATTTGCATACCAGGAGCATGATCTCTGGTTTAAAGGAGCCCTAAAACATTACAATCACATTACCAGGCTCGTTCCACTAGGTAGACCAGGAGCAACGTGGCCGATTTTAGCCGGCTATACACCTCATCCTGACATTGAAGCAATGTCAGACGTAGAATTACTTAATCAGATACAAAAATTAATAGAATTACACAGTTCAACCACAACTGTCTGGACGTCCTTAGAAGGACTCCATTAAACACAATCCTACCTCTTCTAAAAAGAAGTGGGAAAATAACAAACCACATTCAAAAGAGAAACGTTCTCAATCCCGAGCTAGGTCTCCTCAAAAGGAGCCCTCTGAAAGGAGGTATAACCTCAGGAATAGGGATAATTTGAGAAAAACGGACAGGTATCAAGATATTGATACACGTTCCTCTCGTACCTTTCTGATATCGTCACAGACATCGGAAAGAAGAGGACGGTCAAAACTAAAAGAAGAATGCGTAAAGTCCAAAGACAATCAACACGTTCAGAAAAACAAACCAAAACCTCAATTCTCCAAGAAGAAGGTAGCAGGTCTGAAGATCAGACATGCCGAGGATTCTGAGAACAAAACTCGAGAATGGGCTCAGACATTGTTGGACAGTGCAGCAGAAGTAACAATAGCTGTCCAGAACCTGAAGGGACTTCTGGAGACAGTGGTCTTGAATGAAGACATTGAAGTTGAAACTGCAGACACCAGGGTTAGTTCTCCACATAGGTTATATGAAATAACACTCCGGTTGGAGGGAGACATACCAAGAAAAGTGAAAGCACTCTTTTGGGAGCGACTTTCAAAGGGTTATGATATACTTCTAGCAGAACGGGACTGGCCACCAGAATTTGTCAGGGAGTGCCCACATGGCGAAGACATCATAATGCCAGCCTTCTCCAACCATGTTCCAGTACATTTAACATATACTTATGCCAGGAAATGGGCAGTTACCCAAGCCCCAGCATTATACAAAAATCATGTAGGATGGGATGAGGATTCACCTCATCATAAAATCCAGTTAAAAAAATCAACCAACTGCGCAAAGGCAGTATCCAATCAAGCAAGAAGCTGAAAAACAGGTCAGGGAGATCTTAGATCAACTTGAATACCAAGGGGTAATTGAAATATGCACCTCATCAATGAACAATCCTTGGTTTCCTGTTTCCAAACCAGACAATACGTATCGTCTAGTTTTGGATTACAGACACCTAAACTCTTGTTGTAAAACATTTGCAGTACAAAATGCACACGGTACAGCATTAATGAATAACATTGTCCGTAAAAAATATAAAACCACATTAGATATTTTTAACGGTTTCTTTTGTCAAAACATTGCACCTTAAAGCAGGTATTTGACAGCTTTCTCAATAATGGGGACCTAGCGTCACTTTTGTCGACTCTCACAAGGGTTCAAGAACAGCCCAGGGTTATTCTCAGCAAGGATAACCGAGTTACTACAAATTTAAGATGACGAGGCATTGTCATATGTCGATGATATCTATCTGACAGACTTTGAAATGGACAGGCACTTGAACAGGGTGAACACCATTATACTGGGCTTCGCCTCTGAGGGTTATAAATACAATTTAAAAAAATCAAGAATTGCCCATCTCAACGTCCTTTTCCTAGCATATGAACTATCAAGTGAAGGCAAAAGCCTGGCAGCCAACTTTTTAGAAATGTGTGCTCTGCTCCAACCTCCAAAAACGCTGAAAAACGTAGTCAATTCTAGGTTTCCTGAATTTTGGAAGAACATACATTCTAAACTATGCAGAAAGGGTTAAACCTCTCTACGAATTAATCAAACCTGATTTTAAAATCACACATTGGACACAGGAACACACAGATATCCTGCTTTCACTTCAAGCAGATATGTTAGCAACAAATCACTTGCAAACACGTGTAAACGTATGCAACTTAGTGATCCCATCATTCCGGGTCAATGCGGATTCACCTACTTAACTTTTAGCGAACGTGAAAACATACCCATTGTATACAAATCACATTTGTATACACAAGCAGAAATAAAATGTACATCAACAGAAAAAAATCTGACAGCAGTTCAAACCGCTGTAGCAAAGTTAAGTGCCCTAGCACAGGGGAATGCATTATGGTTGTAACTCCTGTACTAGCCTTAGAGGCAGTTACAAAAGCTAGCATTCCGAATGCAAAGGCTTTACACCCGAGATGGATACAATGGGTTAATTCACTTGCTGCAACTGATGTTGAATATGTTTTTGATCCTTATTTGACAACAGAAGCATTCCTACAATACAAACACGAATGTCCTCTGCCTACTGAAATTCTTCATCTTGATCAGTACGAATGTATAATTTATACTGACGGATCTGCACAACCCGCTACGGATGATAAGCAAGCTTATAGTGCAGCATGCGCGATCGTTAAAGCAGGGCTCGGAAAATCAACTCGCCCGCTCGCATTTGCTAGTCAGATTTAATAAGGAAGAGCTACTTTTAGGTCCTACTCGCCCTTTCTGGCAAGTAGGAAGACAAACTGACATTGACCTCTGCCTCTGAAATCAGAGAAAATGTGACAAGATAGCAAGATTTAAAGGCATCTTTATTGCTCACAAACTGAATGAGCAATACAAATGCTTTTAAATCTTGATAACTTGTCACATTTGCTCACCTTTCAGAGTCAGAGGCCGTGCTTTTCAGTTAGGTCGAGTAGATGTTTCATGTCACTAGACCTGTAGGTCTAGTGCAATTTTTATGATTTTTCGAGCCCTGGTTAAAGGCTGTATGCGCAATGGCAAATTCAGACCAATGGTCACAAAAATACAATCTCTAAGAGATTGTACAGCTCAGTGAGCTGAACTACAAGCATTCATAATGGCACTTTAAAATACGGTTCGCGAATTCCCCACACTCATGGTGTGCGATTCTTTTTACTGTGTTCAATCATATAACGAATATTTACAGAATTGTCTTCAAAATGGTTTCAAAGATGCAAAAGGTGGCACAATTAAGCACAAAACTCTTAGGGAACAAGTAGTTCAGTTGCAAAACGGACTACAAAACACTCACATGATACACACGCTGAGTCCTCAACGTGATGGCGTTCACATTGAAGGGAATTCATTGGTTGATGAAGCCATGAAGGGGGCTGTGCAAACGGCTTCCATAGCTGCAATCACTCGTTCGGAAACAAAAATAGACAGTGAAATAATACTGGCTGTCCCTGCTTCAAGCAAAGGCAGCGGTGCAGCATTACCTAAAAAGTTTCCACTCCTATATAATTGATGCGAACAGCGTTCCGTTTGCTCGAATCCCTGGAGTGGTGGATAGGGTAATATCAAACATGGAACATAGATTAGGACTAATCCTAGCAGCACATGAGGGGCTAGCCTCTGCTCATGCAGGTGTCCCGCCACAGTTTCGTTATTAAAACAGAGATACTGGTGGCCAGGCATTAGGAAACGTACCAGAAACTATGTTTTGGAATGTGAAATATGCCAGAAGATGAAAGTCTCTACTGTGAATTGTGCTGCACAGACCCCTCTGTTAATTTCAGATAAACCATTAGCTTGTGTTTACCTGGACCACTGTGGTCCCTTACAAAGGGATGGCAACTATAAATATATCATGTTCGGAGTAGATTCCTGTTCAAGGTCCCTTTGGATGTGGCCTCAGCGATCGGCTGACGCTCAAACTGTTATAAAAGATTTGCAAGTCTTTATCGGTACATACGCAATTGGTACACTACACTCTAACCAGAGTCCTGCGTTTAGCTCTCGAGCTTACAAAGAAGCCATGGCCAGTTTGGGCGTAGCATTGCGGTATTATTCTCCATTCCATCCTGAGGGAAATTCTGTTGTGGAAAGAAAAAAACAGGACATAAGCCAGTCTATAACAGCTAGGGTATTGGGTTCGGGTGATGGGTGGGTCAAACATCTTTATGGGGTCGAACGCTCAATAAATAATTTGTCAAGAAGTTCTCTAGGAGGTGTCACTCCATATAAGGTCCTATTTCGGACTAGAATGTTGATACCGGACCTTGACATGAAAGGCACAGTGGTGGAAAATAAAAAATTTGATATCAAAGATCGTTTGGCTGTTTTACAGGAATGAACTAAGATCGAAACAAAGCAACGTGTTCCTGAAGCCAACCACCACTGGGGAAAAAACAGCCGCCCAAGCAAGGCCAGTCTGGATCCCAAAGCTTGGTGATCTAGTCAGAGAAAAGATTGCGGACAAGAAGGAATTTGGGCCTTCTTACAGACAACCAGTACCTGTCCTAGCAATCCACGGATCAAGAACAGTACTTTTGCCGCCCCTTGCTGATAAAAAGGAGAAAAGATTTGTGTCCATCGACCTGATCAGACCACACTATGTGGCCGATACTAAGCAGTAGGCCAAGTGGACTCCGACAATGTAGCAGACGCACTCCTCTAGCTACAGTCCAAGAGGTTCAAACTGAGAGACTCATCACTTTTGAAGATTCTACAGTGAGAAATGAAGGACTAAGCAACAAAGCTATGGAACTCGTCCCTCTTGAAACCCAAATAACAGTTTGTCCTGATACACCTGTCTACAACGAAGTAACAAGTGATCAATTGGTTCCAGCGATTTCAACGAATCCTGATGCAATTCCAACCATTTACAGAACTGCCTCTGGCTATTTCATTAACTTTGATACGTTTTCTGAGGATCCCAGCGAACCTGAAACAACGCCAGCACAAAGGTCTTTCGAAGAACAAGCAACAGACTTTTTTATCTACTAAAAAAGACTTATTTGGTTTCACCATGGATTGAACTATAGATTGTTTTGGGAATATTCTTCTTTCTACTTCTTTCTACTTTGGTTAGCTCTGGTAATAACTCTGGGTATGCTGATAAATGGAAGATATATTCAAATGGACACAGCAAGTAAAACGCCATAGATCGCAAATGCCTACCCAACGTCTAAATGTCTAACCATATATACTGTACGCCAACTGTAACCCCAACGGCGTTATAACATGACCAGTATTGCCTTCATTCTCTCTGTACTGATTATGTAAAAAATAAATTCTAATAAAATTGTTTGAAAGTGAAATTACTTCTCCAGCCACACAAATCATCCCATCGTGAAGCAAGAGACTTGTCAGCAGTAAACATCACAGCCGTTCCTATTCCAGATGCTATAGTTTGGGACAGAACTGAATATGACCTGTTTGGCCCGTCAGAAGTTTTGAAGATTTCACACTTATTTAAGATTTCATTAAGTGACTTTATTACCTCTAGTACCTTTTCTGATGATTGGGACTTCAAGACTGTTAACAACATGTCTGATCTAAAAATGTCTGCAGTATTCACAAATCATGAATATTTAGAGGGTTCATAAGACTATGAACAAATGTATTGTTATAACCATTATGGTCATCATTTCTTGCATAAGACTGCAACACCTAGAAATGTATTTATGTATAACAAATGGGAACATTGTCCTACACCTCCAAAGGGTAGCTCAAAAACTTTTGCAAAGAAATGTACATATTTTTCAGGGTTCAATTTGTCAAATCCATAAACGTTTTATTTTAAAAATGTGAACAAGACCGGAACAAAAATTATGTTAACCAATACAAAACAGATGTATTCTGCAGCCTTTATTGCCCTACTGTCTACTGTCTAGTCAGGGTTTCGACTTTTGAAAAGACAACATTGAGACAAAATCTGTCTGGGGTTCAAAGGATTGGCAAGTGCAGGGGATAGAAGCGTTTGTTTAGAGCCTGTATCATCCCTGAGCAAATTATGTTTTTGAATGACACTGTCCAACAAACGTCTTTCCTTAGGTTAGCCAAGATTAAAGACATGAACACTCCGTCCATACCTGCACCTGCAAGTAATAGCACTACACAAGAGGAAGTCGACGTACATACTATTTTGCCTCACAACAGATCAGATCCAGATTGGAACAAATGGTTGCTCTGGCCCACAGACACAAACAACTGTCAAAATAGATTCCTGAACAGAACACAGGGTTTCACTATCAATAGGCCAGACCCACTCTATGTTGTGTTGGGAAAGTTTGCCTCGATTGGCTACAGAAAGCTACACTAGAGGATGTGAAACAACATTTAACTTTACTTCAAGAAGGCACAGACCTTAGGAAATTCTTGCTAGGACCAAGACGACCGCGTCAAAAACGTTTCATATATGCTGGTATCTACCCAGCTTATAATTAAATATGGAAGGTTACCCAAGCAGAAACTGCAGAAAGAATGCGAGAAGTTGATCGTATCAATTTAGAGAAATCTCTCGCTGTGGTAAACAAGGGGTTAACAACTCTTTCGTCCTGGATATATTCATTGGACAGCATTGTATCCTCTGTCACAGACATTATGGAACAAGACTTGGTTATGTTGCAACATGGTCAGTCTCAACTACGTTCTATCATGCTATTAGGCTGGATGCTACAAAACCTACGTGCAGGCTATGTGCCTTGGATTTTAATCAACACTACGTCCCTATTTTCAGAATTCAGTCTCACTGAAAAACAGATCAAACTGGCACAAAGGGGAGCAGACTATACGGTGCTGAGCATTGAAAAGCTGGAAAAATTACCATTCACGGTGGCAGAAAAACCAGCTACTGAGTGGGTCATACATGGTAAAATTACTTTGCCTGTTACAACTTTCCATTTTCAGTATTGCCTAAAACATATACCAGCAGGCAAACATGAAAGGTTGTGTAAAAAATACATCAAGACAACCTGGGATTTACCTTACACACAGATGTTGGAGTGGGGTAGTGAAGTGTTTCTTAGCGGTACAAACTGTGAAAACGCACTAAGCGGTTCTCTCTTATGCCAGGGTATTAATTTACACGGGCCTGTGATGGTTCCACTAAAAATGTATCCTGCCACCTGCAAGGTTCACCAGCTGCAGTAAATAATCCAATTTTTGGCCAACTTTCAAATGGAAGTTACATTATGTTAAATGATCACAGCTGCTGTGGCATGTTGCCAGGTATTCCATATCTAGTAACGGTTACATCCAGGGTCACTTGCTGTATGCAAGTCTTGTTCCCTCAGATCAAGACAGCCAGGGAGTCGCCTTTATGGCCTTCGCTGAACATCTCTTCTATATGAATTGATACTCTAAGCAGAGTGAAAGCCATTCTTTTACAACAAACAGTACCTCTGACCTCGGCCAAAGAAACCTATGATCTACAAGTCGCAAGGACTTCAGCCGAGATACAAGCCCATTTGAATACAAACTGCCCTATACATTTCTCAGAAATGTTGGAACGTATCTTAAACATGTCTGATACGAGCAGTATTGTACATGTATTTAAGAACGTGTGTTCAGGACTGTTAGCAACTTTTCAAGCAGTCCTCGGAATAATTCCCAAGTTAGTGTTTGGCGGACTGCCACTACTTGTAGCACTCGTTGCAGGGATCCTATTTGTGCTCCTACTGCTACCATATGGCAAGCCAAATCACCAGCGTCACTCCAAGCACCATAGAGGGAGCTCTATTGGAGATTTAAGTGTCATGAGCGCATTTTCCAAATTTTAGGTTTACCTCGTCTACGAGAATTAAATACCACATGATTTCTGTCATTCAGACCAATCTGGCAAGATTGCATCTTACCTGTTCTACGATGCCTGCTTTGCGGTGAAGAATATGTGCTAGACATCTGTCTAACACTCCCATCATTCATGCCTACGGATATCGATAATCTGCTGGACCCAGTAACGGCCCATGCTCTGTGTTGTCCCCAACGGCTACCAATCCTGATGACGGTATTCATGGAGATCTCACAGACGCAAATTGCTATTTCTGAGGTACGAGAGGAAACAACAGGCGCGCAGGTACCATCCGATACGAACATTGTCGATGCGACCAATGCTGAAGGTGATGCATCTCATCTATGTGTGGTTAGTCTTCTAAACGAGGTAATCCAACTTTCACCTACAACGGTAGACGACTTTTTGTCTACAGGATTAGAAGATTTCATGTTTTCTCCTTCCCCATACACTGACTTTTGATTCAGCACACAGTGTACCGGGAAGACTCTGAATTTGGCCTTCAATTTTTCGAACAAAGACTAAACTTGGAACTTTTTCCTATGATTATTTTTTTCTCCAAATTTGGATTTTTTCTTTTTTGACAAAGTAATCTGCTTACAGTAGAACTATTCATAGAGAACAGAATTCTTTGAAACACTTTCAGAGACAATATGTCACTGTGTCAATAACAAATTGTTTTATGTAACTTGACATGAAATGGTTGCGACCTTTTTCTTCTGTATTTACGAGCCATTTCATCATGTGTGCGTATATATATATATATATATATATAGATATATATAGATATGTATGTTCATTCATTTAGCACTGACTGTAACTATATTCTTGGAATGGAACATTGCTTTAATATGTACAGCACCATTGCATTTTTATGTATAGCAACAGTTTTAATGCATTTATACTATGTATTTTAGGCATGTTTTTAGCACTTCATGTGTAGCTATAGTTTAGATATGTTTAGCATGTTTAGAATTTAGTAATGTCGTTCATACGAAAGTGGAGTGGGTGTTGTGTGTCAATTTAGATACATGTATGCCCTTATATAGACACAATTTGCATTCCCCATATTTAGGCATAGAAATCCTACCCCTATTTAGGCATTATCCATGCTAACCAAATACAGGCGTGGCCACCTACATCCGTCTATCCACGTGTCAACGAATTCCTTGGAAAACCAGACTCTTAAGCCTTTAGGACTTCCCCCTTGCTTGGATTATTGATTTCTCCAAGAACCCATTTATTACGCATGACCATCTATTCCTTAGGGGTTCATTCATGAGGTTCTTCTGCCCGACTTTTACGTCAATACTGGCATTCCTCAACACCTTCAAGGTATAAATATACCTTCACTTGCCATGACAAACCACGGTTCGGCTGCATGCTTGCACAACACGGCTCGCCACGGCATGTTCGGAAGGAAGTAGAGTACCCTTCTGACGCACTGACCAGACGCTGTCATCCTCCTCGCAGAGAATCCAGCTCCAGTGTTTCTGACTCCCCTTGCGGGGTGTTAGAGATCGAGACCCGGAAAGAGATTCCAACCTCTCTCATTTTAAGGTATGGAGCGGACTAGAACCTAGAGGGGCTTTTGGCAAATCTTGGCAAACACCAATCTAAACTATAGCCCAACTAGACTATAGACAAACAGCACCTACTTCTTACCTCGTACTACACTTAGGTTAGGTACACTGGGGTAGAACTAGCTAGAAGCACCAGACGGGTTTTCACATTTTAGCCTGTGTTATTTATGTATGTACTTTTATGAATATACGTCAAAGCTACAAACCATGCTATCGCAGTATTATTTTATCTTACTGCTAACCTGTACGTATTATACTTCGCATTCTGTCTTACGATTGTAGCAGTTCATATCTCTTGCAAGAGAAATAAGACTGTTCAATAAACCCTTTTTATTGAAACGCCCGTCTATCTATTTCCGTGTAACTCTGTAGAAACGAAGCATGCACGATTGACTGAGTGAAACTTATCTATTGTTTCCACGATTCTGAGACTTCCGATTCTAAGGGAAACAAAGTTGTCATGCGGTTGTCAGAAACTAATCCCTTCTTGTTTATTCGAGAAGTTTCTAGTCACCTCTGAGTTTGCTGGCACACACAAGTAATTAAGTTTAATGTACTCGATAGAGACATACTGACCTTAGTCCTATGTCAAAACTATTGTGTATATTATTCCAATGCGCAGAGCCTATCAGGGATATAGGAACTACACTACACCAGTCGCTCCTCCTCGCCTCATTATTGCCCGGCTCTTAAATTAAATAGAACGCGACACCATCGTACGTCTGGCTTGCGAAAAGGGTTCTATTGAAGACCATGGGAACTCGTTGTCATTCTTCCCAGACTTTACGGTGGCCATCCAGGCATCCCAAAGAGAGTTTGGGGCAGTTAAAAAAAATTCTACAATCCGACAGTGTCCCTTATGCTATTCTCTACCCTGCCCACCTGCGGATTGGGTGGTGGGTAACTGCAAGATTTTTACTACACCTAAAGCGGCGTTGGAGCATGCCAAAAAACTGAAAAAGAGACGACGAGAGTCACCGGTTGCATCAGATGACGAAGAATAATAGGGCACTAGTGGGGTATCGCAATGCCAGTTAGCTTGCTCTTTCTCTAGGGTTATCTTTACCGGTTATTGTTATAGCCCTGGTATGACTACACCATTGACGTATGGCGCGTGATTACTGGTTCAGAATACTGTTGCCTGAATATTTGATACGAGCCATGCTTTGAATTTTCTTGATGGGACCCACTGCTCTTACAGCTTATTGGTTGTATCTGAACTGCCTGTATTCTTTATGCTTACCCTTCTTTGGCGCAGGTGCCACCTGCATCAGCGATGCGTATTCTGCTCCTGGTAATTGTCCTATCAGTGTGCCGGGTCCCAAATTTAAGCACTGGGGTATGTCTCTTTCCTCAATAAACTGGCACTTAGTAATGTGAGGCGAGTGGATGGTCGCTGCCATCTTCCTGTGTCTTTACCACCGCCCGCGATCAGATGTTCGCTGCCTCTGCTGTGACTCATTATATTAGCTGCTCGCTCTTCCTCATGGGAGATGTGTCTTGCACACACCCATTGTGGACTTAGAATACGCACACCAGCTGTCCTGCAGGGGCAGCAGCTACACCTGCTACGTGTCTCTATGATGCAGTGTTTATATGTACCTGTTCTTACATCTTAGTATATGTATTTTGACCTGATCAGCCACCTCCTACCTAGTGGGAGGCGAGAAGCGCTCTGATGTTCCCCCATGGGAGTTCCCCAACAAAAGTTATGCACACTCTGTTCTCCATGTTGGGGATTGTTTACTCAGGGTACGGATGGTTTTGGCACGTTGGGGCTGCTGAAGTGGGTGGGGGGTATGTGATGGGTGGGTTGTGTGGGAAGGGTGGCACTTTCATGTTGCACTATCATTGTACCTCTGCAGCCTGTTTTTAATAATGTACCTCACGTTATTGTTTAAATCTGAGCTTGCATACCCATGGGCGGTAACATAAAGTTCCTTACGTGGAACATGCATGGCTAAAATAGTCCCAAGAAGATTCGCTCTGTGCATGCACACTTACAGACTGGACGTCCAAGTGGAGTTCTTGCAAGAAACGCATCTTACGCAGCACTCGGAGAAGAATGTTGGCACCCGCTGGGCGGGGCTGAGGGTCACTTCCTCTTACTCTTCCTACGCTAGGGGAGTGATGATATTGGTTAAGAGAGGAGTCCCATTCACTGTGCTTCACATTGAAACGGATACACAGGGCAGAGTATCATTGGTCCATGGTAAACTTGGGGGCGTGGGAGTCCTTCTGGTGAATGTCTATGGCCCAAACGTCCATGACCACTCTTTCTTTACAGATGTTTGGCTCCGCATCTCGAAATTCCCTCCGGCTGAATTGGTATGGGGTGATTTTAACACCTGCCTGGACAGGCAATTAGATAGACTGGGTAGCTGGGCAGTGCGACACAGACAGGCAACTGACTCTTTATTGGGTCTTTTGGATGCAGGAGCAATCCATGATATTTGGCGTCTGCAGCACCCGGGTGTACGTCAAAGTACCTTAATTTCCACAATGCATGACACATGGTCCCACTTGGACTACTGTCTCCTCTACGAGATTACATGCACGTAGGTTGTTGATGTTCACCACTTGGCCAGAACACTGTCAGATCACTCCCCAGTGATGCTAGTGTTGCAGGTCCCCGCCTGTGAGCGTCCTCCCTTTCAATGGCGATTACAGCCTTCTTCACTCACTGACCAGGTGTTCAGGTGTATGGTAGGCGCGGCCATTAGTAAAAAAAATTCTCGAAAATACAGGCTCAGTAGATAGCGCTGGTGCTCTTTGGGAAGCATTCACAACCAGGGGTGTCTGTATGGGAGCGCAGGCGGGTGTCTTGAAGGATCTGCGACGCCAGATCAATAAACTGGCCAGGAATATCTCTGCACTGGAGCGCGAGTATGCCCAAAACCCGGTCCTAGATTGCCTGCCCACTATACAAGAGTTTGTAATGAACATAACGATACAGTGGATCAGGAGCTGGCACACAGGTCACGGCGCTATAGTGCTTGCTACTATGGGGAGGGGGGTTGTCCCAGTCGTTCTCTTGCTCAGAAACTGGCTGCACCCCGGAGACAGGTATACATCACGGAGATACTAGATAGTGAGGGCATTGCGCACTATAATACCCCCGAAATAAGTAGGCTGGTGCTTAACTTCTACTCCGAACTCTATGGGGATCAGGTGCATATGCCAGCTTCCAACATAAATGCATATTTAGATGATATCGCGTTGGGGTAGCTGTCTTTCGACCAATATGAATATATCACTCAGCCTTTTGACGTCGAAGATATCAAATTGGCCATTATTTTGCTGCCCACATGTATGGTGGCTGGACTTGACAGATTTCCTAGTGAGTTCTACAAGGCATATGCTGATGACCTCGCGCCCAGATTCTTGGATGTCTTCGCGGAGGCCTACGACAAGGGCACTCTCCCTCCCATTTTAAAAGAGGCCCTCCTTGTTATGCTTCTCAAGCCTGATAAAGCTGCCAATCAATGTGACTCCTACCGGCCTCTCTCCATTACCAATATAGATGCCAACATTTTGGCCAAGATGATTGCTAGCAGGCTTCAACCCCTTATTCCTAACCTGGTCTTCCAGGATCAGTCTGGCTTTGTCCCTGCCCAGTCAACGGCGCATAACTTACGCACTGTCTTCTCCACATTACATTATTTTGAGTCTGATTTTCAAGCGCTTGCTGTGCTGCTCGACGCAGCAAAAGCATTTGACTCCCTGCAATGAGAATTTATGTTTACAGTCCTACTCAGAATGGGGCTGCCACCTTCTTTTTTTCTGTGGTGGATACAACTACTATATGAGGCGCCTGTGGCGCATGTGCGGGTCAATGGCTGGGTTTCGGCGGCGTTTCCCATTAGACGTGGCACGCGGCAGCGTTGCCCCCTGTCGCCGATGCTTTAGCGCTGGCATTGGAACCACTGGCTTGTAAGCTTCCACAGCGTCATGCGCAGGCAGGGTATGCGATTCAGACAGTGACCATTGGTAGTCTCTATGTATGCCGATGACATGCTTCTGTATGTTCGAGAGCCTGTAACGTTTCTCCCAAGATTGCTACGTGAATATATCAAATTTGAACACTTTGCTGGGCATTAACTGGGCGAAATCAAAGGTGTTTCCGCTGATGGCTGGTACGCAGCATGTGGATCTAGACTTCCCATTGACCTATTCCGAGTATGGCTGCATAGAGACCCAGCAGTGGTGGTTTCTGAGAAATATGGCCGCTCCCTTACTAAAATCACTGATCGAGCAGCGAGATGGGCCAAACTCCCGCTTTCCCTAGCAGATCGTATCGCGGTAGTTAAAATGACGATTTTTCCCAAACTACTCTATTTGTATTTTAACCTTCCTATCCTCCTCAATCTCGCTGTGTTTAACTCACTTCAGTCAGCACTACTGTCCTTTGTATGGGGTGGCAAAAACCTAGATGCAGCTGGGAGGTGCTGGTATTACCGTTCGAGCGGGGAGGCTTTGAAGCTCCTGATATGCGCTTATATTATCTCTGTGCTCAGGCCCAGTTTGCTCATTATTGGTATTTTCCACAGCGATTCCAACCACACGTTGCTATTGTGGCTGATGCTGTCCTCCCGATGGCCCTTGCTGCGACTGCCTTGTCCTTGCAGCGCGTGCCCAGTTGCTGTATTTTTATGCACCAACATTACCGCCTGCTGCGCATCCGGATATCTCTGCTGCACGAGAGCCGTCTTCCCTAAAAGCATTGGGTGCGGTGAGAATAACACAATTAGGTGACCTTTACCAACAAGGCCAGTTCAGGTCGCTCTCAGATATACAGGGTGGCAGGGACCGGAGTTAGATGCTGGTATTCACTTATGTGCGTGTGCGACAGGTGATTGGAACCATCTACCCTGATCCCGACTGAACCCAAGCCGCTGTTGGCACTGCAGGCGGTGTTAGCAGGAGAGGAACGCAGAGGCCTGATCACAAAGTTATATAAAGCATAAAAAAAATGTGGTGGCGATACTTGGGAATTATTTTTAGCCAGATTTGTGGAGGTTCTGCTGCACCCTGACTGGTCGCTTAACCGCAAATTGCAATCTCCGCATCATCCATTTTAAATATTTGCACCAGTTATACTATATCCCGCTTCAACTGAAGCGTTTTGGTCTGCGGGACAGTGATTGCTGTGTTCGTTGTGGGGAGGGGGATGCGGATTTTGTACATCTTGCATGGAATTGTATGGGAATATATAAATTCTGGCCTAAGGTCACGAACATGGTTACGAACGTTGTATCTAAACCTGTGCTGTGTGCTCCTGATGTTTGCCAAATGCCAATTGGGTTGGGTAAAGAATCTTAAACCCTGCAACTGCAGACTGGTGGCTATTTCGACCTTACTGGCTAAAAGGGCAGCAGCGCAATGCTGGGGGTCTAAAACTACCCCAGCATTAAAAAAGTGGGTCCGGGGTTTACTATACTTTAAAGAACAACTTGGGATATACGCCGAGGAACTGCCCTAAAGACTTGTGGGCTCTGCTGTCTGTGTATCTACTTGGTAACCCTGACTTGCAATAGATGCTGTAACTTGATGCTCTTGCTGTATTTAATTTTGGGACTGTTCACCTGTTATAAAATGTGATGATATGATGCTTTGAGGCACAGTACCAAGTGCCGAGGGGGGAAGGGGCAGGAGGGTGATGGGTATGTTCTGAGGGATGTTGATCTTATTCTATGAAAAATGCTTTTACCATTTACGCTTATTGATGTCCGCCTTGGTCCCTAATAGGGGCCCTGACTGTGTATTATACAAGCTATTTAATAAACAAATTTAAAAAAGAAAAAGTTAATGCAGTAGTTGATGCCTGTTTTGCTCTGTTGCGGCATCTGCAGAAATCTTTGTTCTTTCTGTTCAAAGCTGCCAGACAACCGGTGATTCAAGCTCTGATTATATTCAGGCTGGATTATGGGAACTGACTATCTTGGCATGCCTGGATTTTTGCTGGACAGGCTTCAACTTGTCCAGAATGCAGCAGCCCCAACCATCTTTGAGCTCCCTCGAAATTCGTGTGTGTCACTCCTTCTGAGGAGCCTGCACTGGTTCCCTGTAAGGAAAATAATAATTTTTTAAACTTTGCTTGTCACACAGAAAGCCCTTTACGGGGAAGGACCAGGTTACCTTAAACCTAGGATTTCCTTCTACTCTCCTAGTAGAAATCTTCGCTCCGCCGATCTGTTGTTGGCCAATGTCCCCTGTTTTAAAAAGTCCAGGCTAGGAGGTAAGTCTCTCTCTTTCCGGGGGCCCTTCCACTGGAACAAACTTCCTCTTCATCTGAGAAGCATTAAATCCACTCCCCTATTTCGGAAAAAAACTGAAAACATGACTTTTCTCTTGCCCCTAAGTTTTCTTCTCCCATGCTTCTACTGTTCAGCTTAGCGCCAGGACACTCTTTGGAGTAACAGTGGGCTCTACAAGAATCCCGACATAGACTTAAAGTCCCTGTCCTGGACATCTGTCAGGCTGCAATGTGGGTGTCTCAGCACACATTTACTAAGCACTACTGCTTGGACAGTCAGGTCTGTTGTGATAGCCACTTTACACGCTCTGTCCTATAGGACTTTTAGGTTTAATCTGTTTGCAAACCCTCCTCAATGGAGGTATTGCTTTGGTATTTGATCTTAGGTAATGAATCTGCAGCTAGAATCTTTGTCAGGTGAACAAGTTTCTTGCCTTCGGCAACACTTTATCGAATAGAGACTCCTATCTAGCCGAAGATTCTTTACTGGCCTTCCCATCATCCGCCACCTTACGAGCAGATTTTTCCTTATCGGGTAATCCTTTTGAGGCCCTTAGTGCCTGCGCACTTGGGTATCAGCCACCTTCATGGCTCCATGCTTCTAACGACGTGAAGCCAAATGACTTCACCTGCCAGTGCGCAGAAGTACTGCTCAAAACATTTCCGGATTCAGTCTGAAGTCTTGGGATAATTCGAAGGTAAGCAATCTGCGGCTAGATAGTCTCTACCAGATAAAGCACTACTCAAGGTAAGGAACTTCTTGTTCTTGTTTTGTGCAGTATTAATTTTTTACCCCATAAACACTCTGCTTTAGTGGCATTACTACACACTGCACCAAAGCTAAGATGGGGAGAGGAGTTTGCCTAACGGCTAGGGTGGTCGACCTTGAATCTGGGGAACTGCGTCTTCTCATGCCTTGCTGAAGTGAGTAAACCTCTTGCGGAGGTAAGATCAGAGCTCAGGGGCAGGGCACTTCCCACTTCAGCACAGCGTCCCTTACCATTGAAATGTCTCCTTTCTAACAGGTAGCTGATTTGGTATTTACACACTGTTCCATGGGAAAAGTATATGAGATATGCATGAAGTAACAAGAGCGTAAAGTGTCATTTACACGTCAAACATCCGGCTGACCACAATGTGTGCAAGTAGTCATTGGTAAATTCTACATGTAGCCAGGCTGAATTCAGGACTATGTACATCATTTGTTTACAGGCAGAAACAAGCCTAGGTGCATCATTGCTATATGAAACCTAGAGCTAAGTGAAAGAAATGGTAAACAACAAAATTCACTGCATGAAAATGTCAGGTATGCAAGCATTCTAAAAACATAATTACCTATAAGTCATTTAGAACATGGGCATGTATTAATAACAATACATATTGTAATTGTAAACTGTATCTTATTATTCAATCACATGGCAATCATCTACGGTCAAAGGCTATCACTTTAAATGATTAGAAATACATCATAAGCATTAGAAATTGATGACAGTTCCCTCAACCACCTCCTATTTGTGATTCACAAAGGACAGACTGCTTAAGAGATCCATTGTGCTGATCTACTTCACCACCAGAAGAGAGGCTGACAGACCAACTTTCTCTATGGCCCTGTCCCACGGACACATTGTTTCATTGCACAGGGATTTGCAGCTTACTCTTCTTTGCATGCTCTCATCACACTGTGAGGAGTTCTTTAGAGAGTGCCAGAAAAGGAAACCTATTTTTTGAAAACATATCCTGAAAGTTCAGTCAAAATCTGAGGAGCTTAATAGAGCTCCTTGAACCTTCTTTTCTGCCCTTTCCTGTTATGACTGAATGATCCTTGTGTTTGCAGTGTTTTCTCCACTGCTTTTCTTGGCAGCATGTTCAAGAGTGGGACTGAGATTTTAATGCAGTCATCACCTTATCATTCAAACAGGCCAAAGTTAACTTGGAATTTTGCTTATGAATCAATTTAGAATGCATGTGGAAATATAAATGACATGGTGTTGTGTGCTTTACCCTGGCACCACATACAATCTGTGTGATAATTTGTCAGAGATGTTATTTTAGAAAGCTTAAAACATATTTTTATTTTATTTTTACAGAGTTTTATATAGCGTGAACTTGATCCGAATCAGGTATCAGAGCGCTTTACATAGCACCAGTTGCATTACATGAGGACACATTATTTTTGTTAGGCATGGGGAGATTAAGTGATTTGTCCAGAATCACAGGATGTTCAGCGTCATTGCTGAGCACTTTAACACTGCTGACCAGTGCTAAAGTGCTTATGCTCTCTCCCCTAAGCAAGATTGGCTCATACCCAGTTGGCATATTTAATTTACTTGTAAGTCCCTAGTAAAATGCACTACATGTGCCCAGGGCCTGTAAATCAAATGCTAAAAGTGGGCCTACGTGGTACAAAAGAGGGTGGTGATGGACGGAGCATCTGAACCAATCAAACACTCACACCCAGTCAACAGATCTGGGTTTAATCCATCACCGTTCTTTAGCCCACTCTGCCACCCCAGTTCAGACATGGCCATATGCAAATCAGTCTGACCCTGTGCCTCATGGGAACAGTCCAGCCGAACTGCCAAGCCATGCCTTCCCTGGAGGCATGGCTTGGCCCACAGCACTCATTGTACTACCCACTTTAGTAGCCCTCTAACCATGTCTCAGGCCTGCCATTGTCCTCTAATTTGTCTGGGGCGTGAGGGTCTTTTATACTAAAGTGGTCACTCAGGGTTTTTTCTAGAATCTATATGTTTTTAAAACAACCATGGCTGTTTTGAAAACAATCACCAATGCTTTCTTAAACATGATCATTCACAGCTGGCTGTTGGCCAAGGATGGAAAAAAGTGGTGACCCGTATACAGAATAAATCTGCAGTGCCTGGGGACATGTTTATTTACATCAGGTACATGGATTATGATAGAGTACTTAGAGCCCGTTGTCGAAGAGACAGGAGCAAGCTGCTAGTTAAAAGGTCACCTGTGCAGACTTGTTATTGTCGTGTGGATGGGACAATGTATGTAAAATGGGGTATACATGATGAACTATCCTAAAAGACATGACACCCACTCCTCATCAAAAGGTCAACAAGGTCAGCTAGGAAATGGTAAAGCTTAACGCTTAAAACAAAAAAGTGTAAAAATTATTTATAATCAAAAGGCCTGAAAAAATGTCCAGAAAAGTAATTTCTTCCCTTAAAAAAACATTCAATAGATCCACTATACTTGTATATGTTGTTCTTGTAGCACTGAGCACCTTGAAAGCCATTAAGCTTAGTTAGAGCCATGAAAAGGTCAAACAAAGTCATAGTTGATCTTCAATTTGGTTGGTGTTTAAAAAGTTGCCAAACAATTCCCATTGATAGTGTTTACAATGCGTGGAACATTAGCTCTGTGCAAAAAGTGATGACAATAATGCTGGTAAAAAAACATGCTATCATAGTCGGGTGTGTCTTCATACAATTCCCTGTAAGAAAATGCAGCAGATTGTTTTAAATCTGAAGCACAGTATTTATAGTCTCAATGTCCCAATCATCAGAGAGTGTACTCGGGGGTAAGGAAGTCATTCATAGAGATTTTGAACACGTGTGGAATTTTCAAATGTTCAATAGGACCAAATACATCATATGAAACACTATACCAAACTATGCCATCCTGTATTGAAATTGCTGAAATGTTCACTAGGGACAAGTCTCTCTGTTCACGATGTGATGACGTATGAGGTTTTAATACCAAGTTCACAGAGTGGACTGCGGAGCATTGTGGGAGGTAATGTCCATTCAGTAATAGGAAAAAGACAGTTACTATACCAATCTAAATTAAAAAGAACAAAATCCCTGTTGCAAACCAAAGATGCAGCCAATGTGAAACGAAGTAAGTCTTTTTCAGCCAGACATAGAATTGTCGACGTTGTTCTTTTTTTAGAGATGGGTGGTGTTTACTCAGGTTCACTTGGATCTGAAGAAAAATCATCAAAGGTGATGAAGTAGCCAGTCGCAGTTTGATCTATCTTTTGGAGTTCAGCAGTGTTTGTAGAACTGGTGGTTGCTTCTTGTGAAGGCACGTTGATGTAAAGTTCAGTATTGGACTGAATTGCAATTTGCTTTTCAGTTTCATTTGGATGTTGTTCAATTTCAACTTCAACTACTCCTTCATTTTGCGTAGTGGATTCTTGAAAGGTTATTAGTCTTTCCATCTGAACTTTCTGTATAGTAGTGAGAGGAGATCAGCAGCTACTCAGGGTTCCACGTGGCCTGCTGTTTAAGATCGGCCACAGCCGGCAAGAGGCGGAAGAAGTATTGTTCTTGTTTCTTGAACCGCCAGGACAGGTACAGGTGTTCTGCAAGATGGCCCAAACTCCTTATTGTCCACAATCTTTTCTCTGACCAGGTCCCCAATCTTTGGGACCCAGACCGGCCTTGCCGGAAACGGTTTCACTTCCCCAGTGGCGGTGCGTTTTACTTCAACGTTGCTTTGTAATGCCCGGAGTTCCTGTAAATCAGCCAAACGATCATTCATTTCAAATTGTTTTACATCCACCACTGTGCTAGTATAATTGAGGTCAGGTACCCACATTCTTGTCCCATACAGGATTTCATATGGGGTACGTCCTCCAAAGGACATTCTTGGCATATTGTTCAGTGCCTTTGGACTCCATAGAAGTGATAGACCCAACTACCGCCCACACCTAATAACCTTGCTCTTAAGGATTGCTTTAGGTCCTGGTTTTTCATCTCCACCGACGAATGTCCCTCTGGAGGGGAGGAGGAGTACCACCGCAGGGCCACTCCCATATTTTCCATTGCTTCCTTGTAAGCTCGAGAACTAAACGCATGGCCACAGTTGGAATGTAACATTCCAATTGCTTATGTCCCGATTAAGACTTGCAAGTCCTTTATAACAGTTCGGGCGTCAGCCGAGCGCTGATGCCGAACCCATAGAAATCTAGAGCATAAATCCACTGCCACCAAGATGTACTTGGAGGCCCCGTCTGAATTTAAGGGACCGCAGTGATCCAAATCGACACATGCTAGAGGTCTGTCTTTAATGAGTAATGGTGTTTGTGGTGGCCCTGCTATGGTAGAACCTTTCATCTGCTGACAGATGTCGCACTCCAAGACATAAGCCTTGGTTTGTTTAGACAAACTTGGCCACCAGAATCGCCACTTCAGTTGCGAGATTGTTGAGGTGACTCCTGTGTGTGCAGAGCCCAGACCTTTGTGTGCAGCTAGTATTATACCTAATCTGCGATCTCTGTTTGGTATAACACTATCCCCCCCACTCCTGAAATTTGAGGATACAGTGTGCTTTGCGCATCTAATTCATAGGAATATTTGAGTGGAAAACCTTAGGGAACAGCAGAACCGTTCTTTGAGGCGTTGACTGCTATCAATATGTCTCCGTTTATCCTCGTGCTAGAACGAGTGATTGCAGCAACGGCAGCAGTTCACAATGTTGCCTTGGCTGCTTCATCAGCCAGTGAATTCCCTTCAACGTGTACGCCAACACGCTGGTGACTCAAGGTGTGAATAACTTGAGCCCGTGGTAGGCATGTTTTCAACTTTGCCACTTGTTCACAACAGTTTGTTTAATTGTGCAATCCTTGGAATCTCTAAACCCTTTCTGGCCCCAGTAATGAAGATATTCATTGTACGACTGCACACAGTAAAACGAATTGCACACTATCAGTTTGGGGAATTTCCGATATGTAAACTGTAATGCCAATATCCGGGATTTTAGCTCTACCAACTGTGCAGTACAATCTCCTAGAGATTGTGTAGTCGTGTTGCAGGAATGGAGATTGTGTAGTCGTGTTGCAGGAATGGAACTTGCCATCTCGCATTCGACCCTTCACTATAGCACATGCAGCGCTATATTGCTGTTTACTTCCTATGGCAGGCTGAGCAGATCCATCATTGTAAAGGATGTATTCACATTTTTCCAGAGGCAAGATTTCATTCTGGAGAGGATTTTCTAGTTCGTACTGCAAAAATGCTTGTGTTTTCAATGTAGGATCATATTTGTAATTTACATATGTTACAGTGAGAGAATGAGCCCATTGTATCCATTGTGGATGCAGCGCTTTTGCATTTGGAATGTTCGCTTTGGTAACAGCTTCTAGAGTTCATACCGGCGTTACAACGATTACCCGTTTCCCCTGTGCTAGTGCTCTTTCTCGCACTACAGCAGTCACTATTTTTTCTTTTGCTGCAAATCACATTTCATATGCAATTGGAACTTTATCACTTTCATTGAATGTGAGATAAGTATACCCAGATGAACCCAGGACCACCCGGATCATCCAGTTAGTGAAATTCACACGGAATTCTCCTCTAATTTGTCGGGGGAGTGAGGGTCTTTTATACTAAAGTGGTCACTCAGGGTTTTGTTCTAGAATCAATGTTTTTTTTTAAAAACACTTGATTTGAAAACAATCATAAATGCTTTCTTAAACAAGTGTGATTATTCACAGCTGGCTGTTGGCCAAGGATTGAAAAAAAGTGGTAACCCTTATACAGAATAAATCTGCCGTGCCTGGGGACATGTTTATGTACGTCCAGTGCAGGGCTTATGATCGAACACACAAAGCCTGGTGTCGAAGAGACAGGAACAAGCTACTAGGTAAAAGGTCACCTGTGTAGAATCGTTATTGTCGTGTGGATGGGACCACGTATGTAAAATGGAGTATACATGATGAACTATCCTAAAAGACATGACAAAGGTCTCTTACAGCAGTAGGGTGAGCCTTGGTTAGATTGATCTGCCCGAATGCGCAATGTCAGCATTTTTGCATGCTGGAGTTTCTAAAGAGGCTCTCGCTCTGAGACGCTTTTCAAATCAAGTGGAGCTCAGACCTCCTGCATGCCTTTCGGCCCATACCATGGGGAGTCTAGTATTCTGAGCTTTGTGGCATGGTGTTCATCAAACAAATTGATCCTCTTTCTGCCCTTCTTTCTGAGGTACTGTTATTTATTCTTTCCCTTTCCCAGCAGGGCTCTGCTCTGGATACTCTCAAGGGCTGTCTTTCTGCCTTCTTGCGGCTGCCAAACCAACCCTCCCTTTGAAGCCCCCTATTGTAAATTGGTTTTTGAAGGGTCTTGTACATCTGTTGCCCCCTTCCCCTTTCATTAAGCCTTTCTTGTGGTGATTACATCGGCCAGACGGTGAGTGAGCTGCAGGCTTTATCTTCCAAGCCTCCATTCCTCTCAATGTATCCACACCAAATGGTGCTTCGCAATAGGGCCTCTTTCTTGCTGAAAGTGGTAACACCATTTCATGTGAGCCAATCTGTCAACTTGCCCACTTTATACGGTCCACCACATGCCTCTAAGTTAAAGGAGCGACTCCACTGTCTGAACCCAAAAAGAGCATTGTCGTTCTACCTTGACTGCACAAGTGAGTTCCGGGTGGACGACCATCTCTTCGTGTTGTATGTTGGTGCGTAGCAAGGTAGGCGGTGCAGAAACGGACCATCTCTCAATGGGTTATTTTCTGTATCAAGATCTGCTACGCACTGGCCAAGAAGCAGTCTCCTGAAGGCTTATGGCCTCATTCTACCAGAGCTAAAGCTGCGACCAGTCCTGGTCCTCTGCCAGGCAGGAACGTGGGCTTCCCTGAACACGTTTACCAACCATTACCGCATGGACAGTCCGGTCCACAGGTATGGGCATTTCGCCCGTTCGGTCCTGCTAGACTTCCTAGTTTAAATTTATCCACAGATTGTATTGCTTGGTTATCTAATCAAAGGTATGGAATCTGCGGCTAGAAGTCTCTATCAGATGAACAAGTTACTTACCTTCAGTAATGCCTTATCTGGTAGAGACTATATCTAGCTGCAGATTCCTTACAGAACCACCCATCATCCCCTCTCTGCAGACAGATCTCTAGGTTTAGGGCTGATCTCTTTTAGGGCCCTAGTTTGGACTCACCAGTGTTAGTGCTGTTCATGGCACCATGCTTGTGTTGTGGAAAATCGTGAAAAGTAACGGACATCAGCATGCCGAGATTGTGCCTATTTAGGTGGCGCGGATGTCACTTCAGACGCAAATGACGACGTGCAGAGCTGACCAACGCCACCTACCGAAATGCAGGGGTACAGCTCACAAAAAATCTTCTGGATCCCGTCTGGCGCCTGGGGAAATTCAAAGGTAAGGAATCTGTGGCTAGATATAGTCTCTACTAGATAAGTCGCTACCAAGGGTAAGTAAATTGTTCACCAGGAATAAGAACTGCTGTGCTGCTGAAAGGACTGCTGCTTTGCTGGACTCTTGCCTTGCTGAGCTGCACTGCTGCCTGCTGTTCTCTTGCCTGGGTGAGAAGGACGGGACCTACATCACTTGAACCCAGAGTGACTACTAGGGCTTGCTGGCTTGCCTCCTGTTCTAAGTCTCAGGGACATCAAAGACTTCAACTCCTCCTGCTACTGCACATGGACTTTGCTTGGTGCAATTCTTGCCCTCCCAATAGTGCCATCTCAGTCCTCGGCCCTTGGAAGTGGGTATAAAGTGCTGCTTCTACCACAAACCATGCATCCTCAATTGGAAGTGGCATATTTTCGCCTTTACGTGAGTCGCAACCAGTTCATCCTTGTCATTGCATGGAACAGACCCATGCGAATCCCTTTGGGTTCAGCGCTTCTCCTTCGGAATCAACGCATCGCCTACAGCGGGAGCAGCAGCTGCGCATTGCATTCGAAACCAGAAAGTCACACTCGGAACCGACACATCGCTGCAGTTGTGCCGATAAAATCGACACATCTCGTCTACTGCTTGGTACGACACCTATGCATCGCTTCAGGTGCACCTCGCATCTTCGTCGATGAGGCATTCCAGATCAAGGTACTTTGGTTCAGCGGGCCCAAGGAGGCCCCTGTATCCGACACGCGCGCTATCACGGCCTGCCTGAACTTTTGACTTTGTCCCGGTCCTGCGCAACATGCATATTCCATTAAATGGCTTATTGCTTAGAATCACTATTTTACCTTTATTCTTTAGAAATTCATATCTCGACTCCTATTTGTTGGGTTTTTGTATTTTTGGTCTTTTTATTTATAAAATTATTCTCTATTTTTCTAACCTGATGTGGAGTCTTTTTGTGGTGTTTTGACTGTGTTGCCGTTTGGAATGTTGCACAAATACTTTACACATTGCCTCTTAAGTTAAACGTGACTGCTTTGTGCTAAGATACCAGAGGGTGAGCACAGGATAATGTAGGGTGTGTTGTAACTTAAATAAATCAAAGAAGGGTGAATAGGGGAATTCGCGCTCACAGAGTACACAGTGTATGATTTATAAACGTAAAATCATTGCAGTGCTCTACAGGAGGGATGTCATCCCACATCCCTTATTAGGACATAACGAGAACACTGACTCGGAGCACATGCAATACTGTAAGTCCACAAAGACAATACAACAGTTTTCAATGTATTCAGCCTCGACTTCCTCAGGGCTTAAATCCAAAATATAGGTTCCATCTACATAGATGTTAGACGGGGACCGGGAGGGTCGGCCGAGCACAGTGATCGCACAGACAGGTAACTTCCCCCCCACAGATGGACACCACACAAAGCTTAGGGTAACACCTTTTATAGGCACTTCGGGTAGTAGAGTGGTACGATACAGGGCGATCAGGACACGATGATCCTCTCAATTCTAGTCTCTAGTAAGGGAAGGGGGTAGCGGGACAGTCTTGGTACCCACGGGTACGGGTGTGTAACGGTGATAGCTCACAATCCTCGAGCTCGGTGTTCGGAGGGGTCAGACCGCGGCAGCGCCGGCAGGTCCCGAAGAGGTCGTAGGTGGCACGGGCCGCGGCAGCGCCAGCAGGTCCCAACGAGGATGAAGGTTACAACGGGCCGCGGCAGCGCCAGCAGGTCCCACGAGAATGCAGGTTGCAACGGGCCGCGGCAGCGCCAGCAGGTCCCACGAGGATGAAGGTTACAACGGGCCGCGGCAGCGCCAGCAGGTCCCACGAGAATGCAGGTTGCAGAGGGCCGCGGCAGCGCCAGCAGGTCCCCCGAGGATGAAGGTTGCAGAGGGCCGCGGCAGCGCCAGCAGGTCCCACGAGGATGAAGGTTGCAGAGGGCCGCGGCAGCGCCAGCAGGCAGGACAATAGTTCCCAAGGCAGGGCTGTGGCAGCGCCAACAGTCCGTCAAGGATGAGTTCGTCGCGGTGTCTCTCGACTCCAGGATACAACTGCCTTCCTGTCCTGGGGCTGCCTCAGTTATAGGTCTGGCGCCCTTTGATGTCCGGACCCTCGCTTTTGGAGGTCGGGAGGTCTGGGATGAGGGAGTCCAGACACCCAGCAGGGGGGTGGAGCCAGCGCCCGAGGAGGCTGGGGGTGCTCGGCACCTGGCGGGGGAGAGCCATCGACACTTCGTACTCCCATTGACCTGCCAAGTGGGCCGTTCACCTCCCGGGTGGAGGGTGGTGCCGGGATGTCGGGGCCTGGCCAGGCCCAGGGCTGGGGTCGGGCTGAGGCCGCACGGCCGCGTGGTGCCGTATCCAAGATGGCGGCTGGGCCGGGCAATGGTGCTGACGGTGGCCCGGGCCCTGTCCTGCGGGGAGGGAGCGAGCCCTTCATGTGGCCTGTCCAACAATAGATATATGATATCACATAAAACCAAGTATGATAATGCGGTATAATCAACTGCGGAGTCACCCCTCTCGAGTATGAGTAAATAAAAGACTGAATACATTGAAGACTGTCGTATTGACTTTGTGGACTTACAATATTGCATGTGCTCAGTCAGTGTTCTTGTTGTGTTGTAACTTATCCTGCCAAGGATTGTGGTTCCTGCTTGAACAATGTGCATACCTCTGCCAACCAGAAGCCCAATTTCAAACTTTTCAACCAACCTCTTTAATTCATTCATGGGCTTGAGTCTTTGTCAATCATCTTTGGGCTCAGCCCAGTGGAGTATCTCTCTCCTAATAGTGTTGGCTGTTTAGGTGTTTCAGTATGTCTCCAAACTAGTGCTTACATTGAGCTGAGGGTCTCTTTTACTGCTACAGGCCTCAATCTTGGCTCTTCAATGTTAGTTCACCTTTGCGTCTGCTCTGCTTGCTTCTTACCTCACCTATGTGTTGCTATTAGCTCAATACCTTATGTCTTTCTGTATGTCATGCACCTTGTTGTCCCAGCCTGTGTCGCTCCTCATTCCTCTGTGTTGGTCCTTATGGCTTCCTCCATTTTCTAGTTTTTCACTTGTTGCCATACCCTCCTGCCGGCCTTCTCTCCCCTGTCCTCTCTTTGGTCTTCATGCCCTGCCTGATCTCCCAGTCTCACAGCGACATGCATAGAACTGCAAGTGAGCCTCTGCTTCTGGCAATGCTTGTCCTTATAAACAAAATGTGTCTGTATTGAAGGTTTCCTTTCCTTCATTAGTCTTCTTTTTTTATATGTGAAATAAAGGTTGTTTGGCAAGGGATCTTCATTTTAGCTTCTTTCTTTATCATAGAAATGGTAGAAAAACTTTGAAGACTTCTGTGCTATCTGAAATTCATTTCACGTAGAAACGAAAAAAGGATTGTAATTAAGGCAAAGGATTTTACAATACAGACCACCTTTCATTTCTTAGATGTGTCTGACTTTAATGTACTAAGGCTGTGTTCCCATCTGTTAGTACATTATAGACTTCTTTGCTTTGCCAGTGCTTGTTCACTTTGTGTAAGTGTTGTAAAGGTTGATTGTATGTATCGTCTTGTACAGCTGCATGTTATGCAGAACCATAGAGCGCCCTATCACCCTATCTCTGTTCTTCACGCAAAAATCATAAACTGCTACTCTGTTACAGCCTTTTTTACCCGAGATATTCATACTCCATTCTCTGTAGTATTATCATGCAGTCTGTCCCTCTGCCTTTTCTCAAGCCTCACACATAGTTGCACCTATCTCATGTCCCTTCATACTTTACTCCATGTTACTCCTCTTTTCCATTTTGTATCTCCGATCATTTGCAGCTTTTGTCTTTTCCTTGTCCTCCATTTCTTGCTTTTTACTTTTAAATTCATACATTTTTTATCTGAGAAGGTCCCGGAATTCTGGGGACGGGAAGGAAGATGGCGGGTTGATCCAGTTCTGGTGAGCACACGCCTGAGTCTGCTCCTGTAATACCGCCTAACACACCCAGTATCTGAGCTGGCTCGGCCACCACTCATGGCACTGAATTCACTTACTGGCAGAATCTGGTGGTAAGCGGAAGGGCTCTTGATCTGGATGGAGTGGCAGGTGTTTGGCTCTGTGAAGACGTCTGCTGCAGGCTCTGGCACGGTGGTTGACCTGTGTCTGCCGTCGCTGCTCTCTCACTGACCGGGATCGGAGAAAATCAAAGCCTGTTGTGGCTCCTTCACGTGTGAATGATCAGAACAGCGGTCGAAGGAGCCGGGTCACACGAGCCTCTGCATCCGCGCCCACTGAACTACCGGTAACAGCGGAAAGAGCAGCAGATGGAGAAACGAGGGGCACCAGCAGGCAATGCAGAAAGCTTCCAGCTCACGGGTTGGACAACCCATCCTTAAGGTACTACAATCGGGCAGTGAGAGCAGTCTTCTGTATGCCGGCAACTTGGAAATGGACAAGGCTTCAATGGTGGATGTACTATTGAATGATCTGCATGGGGTAAATGGGTCTGCAGGATCAGAGTCTTGTTCTTCCCCTCAACAGACAATGTCGGAGTCTCACTCTTCACCTCAACGGACAACGCCGGCTGGGGGATATCTTTTTACGAGGTACTTATTCAAATTTGCAGTTGAGTGCTGCAAGTCAGAATGAGAATGTCTTAATCCCTCTAATGGGGTCTTCACTGTTAGTGAAAGACTGCAATTCGCCTGTTCTGGCTGTGGCTAGGCCCTCTAGACCGAGTTGAGGGGGATGGATTGAGATCGGTGCAGGATCCAGGAGGAGTGGCTTGAGTTGGCATAGGTCCAGTGGACCTACAGACATGCATTGAAGGCATAAAAGGTTTGGGGTCTGGTGAGATAATTATCTGTCTTAATGTGAGTAGTACCAGCGGAATACAGTGTCATATTGAAGGCTTGGAGCTGGGATCAGAGGCAGCAACTGGGGTCACAGTTGGACCAAAGTTTTTGCAAGAACTTCTTAAGGGAATATCTCAGGGCACCCCACCTAGAGAGGATAAAATTGCAAAGAAAGGAGTGTCCCCTGAGAAGAGGCAATCGAAAGCAAAGATTGGGACGGTCCGATACGGCCTTTGGAAATCTCAGGATGCTCGCTGCTCTTAATCCAATACTATCACTGAACGCTCCAAAGGAGGGTCTAAGGATAGTCCCCTACATAAGTGGGTTACTTCCAAGGGAGAGGTTAAGGACTCTCCAGTCTCACTCGCAGTTATTAGGGGAGGATACATAAACAGTTACAGACACTAGCTCTAATACTAGCGTTACTTTGAGCTCTGCACTTGGATATGGGATGGATGGTCCTTTGTATTCCCCAAGCAGATCTTCTTTCCGGGGGACCCCTCCTGTCACTTCAGGAGTGGGTAGGGCTGAACAGACTGGCCAGAATGACTTATTGGGCGGTAGGAGCCTTCACTATCAGAAATCCTTCAGTTTTTACAGATTCAACAAGCCGAGGCATTGGAGCATTATGCCCAAGTTGAAGAGGATAACATGGTAAAGCAACAGGCGCAAATAAAGGTGACTAGTAAGATGGCCAGCGTAACACTTGATGTGGCAGAGCTTCAACAACGAGTGGCAGGGGTGGATGAGGTCGGCTCAGCAACAGTAAAAGCAATCTAGGAGCAGGAACATCAACTCACATTTGTCCAAAGTTGAGGACCTGGAGCATAGAAAATGCCGGAAATATCGTAGACTATTTGGCATACCAGAAAGAAAAGGAGGTAATGATCCCCAGGCCTACACTATAAGTGTACTTCAGAAAGACATGGACTCTCAAATTTAGCGAGCTCATAGACGTCCTATGTTTACTAAGCAAGCAGCGTACTCTAAGCACGCGCACCCTTGTCCTATTTTCAGCTTTGTTGGTAATTTTCTTCTGAGGCGGGCAGTTTATTTTAAATTTTGCCCTGCATCTCCTCTAACATTCGATTCTATGTCCATCTTTGTTTGACCTGACTTATGCAAGACCACAATGTAAAGCCGCTGGAAGATGCGCCAGCTTATCGATCCATTAAAAGCTGCAGGGGCACAATTCTTCATACAGGAACCGGCACTGCTCAAGGTCAAGGATGGACAGCTGCAGTTCTTGCATACTGAATTGGAGATCTCTCAAGCTCTTAGCCAGTAGTTACAAGGTTCTTCACATACTTCCTCATAGCCTTATATTTAAATGTCTATTCGGGGAGTACATTCGTGTTAATAAGTTATTTGAATTATTAGTTTCAAAGCTGGGGAGGTAATTCACTAAATTCTTAGTATAAATGTGGTGTTGGTGAGGGTAGGTGGGGTGGTCTTGGATAGCGATCAGAGTGAGCTGTTAAAACAGCTTACCGCACAGTGGGTGGATGATTCCCTTTTCTAGGCACAGGGTGGAAAGGGTGGGTCAGGGCGTTTAAGGGGTTTTGTAGCGGGTGGTAGTGCTTACTGGTATGTTAGTCACACAGTAAGAGGTGAGGGGTGTGTGGGTAGTTTTAAGAGTCAAAGTCTGGAAATGGCACTTGATATATAATACACGAAAGGAGGGGTGGTGGCAGTGTGAGGCGGTAGTTAGGTTGCAATATTTCAAATCTGGATTAATACAGTGAGTAGTTTAAAATGTATGTGCTGGAATGTGGCAGGGTTAAATCAAGCTAGGAATCAGCAGTTGATACGAGAGGAACTGTCCTCATACAAGCCGCGTATTGTAGGTATAACAAACTCATCTGCAGGTCTTGAAACAATTGGGGTATGAAACGGTTATTTGTACATCCCAAACAGTATACAGGGGGTTGCCATAAAAGCTACGAAGCTGGCAGTCAAGATTCTTAGAACTGCCTCAGATAGCAGGGGCAGGTGGGCAGCACAGCTTGTGATTAATGGGCAGACATATACTATCTGTGCGGTGTCTGGCCCCAACTTGGATGTTCCTGTAGTTTTTGACTATTTAAATCTGGATTGGTCTGGAGACCTTATTTTAATGTGGTATTTTAACTGTGTAGTGGATTATTGCATCAACACTACTGACCATCAATCTAATATTAGGATGGTTAAAACTCCCTCATCTATCTTGGAAATAATGAGATTGCATTGTTTAGTTGACGCATGGAGAACTCTGTTCCCTCTGGTTCCAGGCTATACTTATCACTCCTCCCCTCATAGACCGTATTCTCAAATAGAAATGATATTGGTGCTAGGACAGTTGTTGGGAGAGGCATCTATCGAGTTCTACCCAAATATCACTTCAGATCATAACCACATTGTGTTTACTATGTAGCCAATGCCAGTAGAGGGAGGGGGCTGACACGCATTTTCATTCCCTCGTTAGCTGCGTGCCAATATAGAATATAAGGGATATATGAAGTGCTTACTTGTATAATACATTCAACACAATAAATTCACTGCATCAGTCGCAACTGTCTGGGATTTCATAAGGCATATATTTGGGGGGTGACTCTTCGGTTTATTCTGACTCAGAACAGACGTTAGCCGAATGAAGGGGCTCAATGTCAGCAGGATTGCTTGGATTTAGAAATAAAACATGTTCAGGTGATCCTTTTAAAGGATCCACAAGAGCAGTCTCTATATTTAATGTTCATTGAGAGGCACCAAATGCTTATTAGGGGACTAATCGAGAAGGTGGCCTCCAGTTATCAGAAAAACAGGGCTTTTCAGTATGAATACAGTTAAAGGTGGGTCACCTACTGGCACATCAGATCTCTGATAGAAGTGCGAACAATATATATCGGATTATTGCGGATGATGATGTTGTACACACCTACCCTCAATCGGTAGTGGAGCAATTCGCCCTGTTTTATCAAAGGGTGTATAATAAGCCAGACAGTAACAATCACCAGACTGCGGTGAGGTACCTACAGGAAAGTGGTATGCCTCGAAAAGATCAGCCTCAGGGAGGTCGAGGCAGCTATAAGTGCTTTACCCTCGGGGAAGGCAGCCGGTGAAGATGCAATACCTTTGGAATATTAGAAGGTATTTATAGTTATTCTAGTACCAGCGTTTCTTGATTTGGATACGGCTATTAGTAATGGAGACACTGCTCTGTCATCATGGGGACTGATCAATATTGTGTTTTTTCTTAAAAAAGATGAACCACCCGAAAATAGGAGCTCTTATCGACCAACTTCCTTGATAAATGCAGACCCCAAGGTCTTCTCTAAAATCCTAGCTTTGCGTCTTACCCCAGTCATGCATAATTTGGTTTCAGAACAGCAGCACAGCTTTATCCCTGGCAGAGATTCTCCAGCGCATATAAACACCGCAATTGCGGCATTTGATGTTGCTGGTAAAACAAAGGACAACATTGGTATTATAATGATGGATGCAGAGAAGGCCTTTGACCGGGTTACTTGGGGAAACGCTCTGGCTGAACATGGATGTATGTGGTTTAGGTTGTCAGTTTTTAACAGTGGTACAGACGCTTTATAAGAACCCGGTCGCTAAGGTTTTGACAGGCAGCTACTCCTCTTCTTCTTCCTTTCCAATAAGTAGGGTCACACGTCAAGGCTATACACTCTCTCCCTTGCTGTTTGCCCTCTATATTGAAAAACCAAAGGGGATGATGGACGGAGCGTTGACAATACAAACACTCACCCCCAGTCAACTGATCTGGGTTTAATCCATCACCGTTCTTTAGCTCACTCCTCCACCCCAGTTCAGACATGGCCATATGCAAATCAGTCTGACCTTGTGCCTCAAGCTTCCCAGGACCGGTTTCTGGCATTACAGCCGTCTTCAGCCGGGCTTGCTTGAAACCAGTAGCAAAGTGAGCAAGGGACTCACGTCTGAGCATACCCTGCCAACTTAGGCCGAACAAAGAAAAACCAAAGGGGATGATGGACGGAGCGTTGACAATACAAACACTCACCCCCAGGTCTTTGTTCGCCCTAAGTTGGCAGAGCGGTCCTGGGAAGCTTGATTCCGGTCCAGGGAAGACATGGCTTGGCAGTTCGGGCTGGACTGTTCCCATGAGGCACAGGGTCAGACTGATTTGCATATGGCCATGTCTGAACTGGGGTGGCGGAGTGAGCTAAAGAACGGTGATGGATTAAACCCAGATCAGTTGACTGGGGGTGAGTGTTTGTATTGTCAACGCTCCGTCCATCACCACCTTTGGTTTTTCTTTGTTTGCCCTCTTTATTGAACCATATCTAAGGCGGCTCTAAGGCACCTCATTCTGAACAACGTTATACAGTCTATCAGGTAAATGGTATTGAGCTCAAAATAATGGCGTATGCTGATGATGTAGCAGATTTTTGCTAGCAATCTGAAGGTTGCTGTCAATCTTATATTTAAGGAGGCTGAGCAATTTGGTGCTTCTCCGGTTATAAACTAAATCTTTCTAAGAAGCAGGTTATCTTGAATTTTAATACCTTCTTTTTACGATAGGCGTGGCAGATACAGCTTTATATCTCGGCATAGGTTTGTGTAGTCATGCGGAAAAGATCATTGCACTTAATTAGAACCTCTTTTGAAAATAGTAATTGCGAAACTGCGACAATGGCATAAGCTTCCTCTGAGTATTTTAGGTCGATATAACATTGTTAAAATGAATATATTGTCCACGTTCCTTTACCTTATTCCATTCAATAACATTACGAGTTCCCGATTCAATTTTTAAACGCCTTGAAGGAGCAGTAAGTAGTTTTATATGGGGTTATAGGAAGCCTAGGCGCACTATCCGCTTCTTGAAGCTACCCTATATGCAGGGGGGATTCAAGTTACCGGATTTTAAGTTATATTTCTGGGCATCATTCACTGGTCTCATTCGAAGCCTATTGGTTGAAAGTAAAGCTGGGCTGATTTTACTCTGGTATCAATTAGCATTAGGTTCAGGCCTTAGATATTCTCTGCATAAGTTGTTGGACCCGCAACTACTTTAAGAGGGTTAGGTTTAAGATAATCAGAGACATAGTTCGGATTTGGCATGAAATATGCACAAAATTCTTTTTACCATCAGTTCATTCGCTTATCCCACTTTGGGGCAAACCTATATATTCCCTAACATATTTCATGATAACGTTGGACAGCTTTGGGGTCAACTGGGCGTAGTTAACCTGGGGCATTTGCATGATAGTCAGGGGTTCCGGACATTTGGTGCATTGCAGGATGCATATGGACCCCCACAGCGTTAATTTTTTAAATACGTGAAGATGAAGGATTATATCGTAAATAGGTTTTATTACAGTAATGATGAAGAGACATCCAAACTTCTCACCTGCTTTTTCAAACTTGATCGGGAAGCAATTACAGTCAGCATAAGTATGATATATCAGAAGCACATGGCTTATGCCCTGGATGATAGCATGCAACTTGCCTTAAAGAGGAGTCAGTAGCTGGCAACTGTAGTTACGGCTGCCGAGATACAAGACGCACTAGTAATTTTAGATCAGTCAATTAACTCGGTTAGTGTTAAATTACAGCAATTTAAGACAATTTGCCTGCTATATTACACACCAGATCGTATTTCGAAATGGGGGGGCTGGAACCTCAGAGCGTTCATACTGCCCCAAGTGTAGACTTTATGCGGCTGATATAGTACACATGTTTGCTGACTGTCCCAAGGTTAAAGGATATTAGGATAGTCTATTTCAATTGATTTCAGTACATGTGGGGCTCAAAATTTGAGCTATAAGGAAATTATGCTGGGCTATAAACCCGGGTTGGCCCCCAGTCTCAGCTGACTAATTGTGATTATAATAGTTAGTGCTCATCTATGTGTTGCCAGGGTATGAACAGATCTCACCACGATCCAAGATATCGGAATTTAGGGCACTGTTGCGCCAAATTTGAGTGTGAAATTGCAGTTGCAAAAGTAATGGGTCCTCGATCAACCTAAAAAAGTTGAGAAGATATGGTCACACTGGCATTCGTCCTAGCCGCTTATTTTTTTGTTTTGTATGCTTATGCTGCCTCATTTTGGGATATTCCAGTGTGTCTACAGTCTCTTTTCTCCCCCCCCTTAATCTATCTTTTTGTCTTGTTCTATTCTGTTTATGCACGTGGTTGTATTGAGTGTTCTGATTCTCTGTAAAAAAAAAAAAAAAGTTAAAAAAAAAAGATTTGGGACGGTCCTTGGAGACAATTCCACTTTTCCAATTCCCTCTCCACATCCACTCCAAAAGTTTAAAGGCCACCCACTACATATTCTACTGAACACCCCGAGGCCAACTCTGATTATAAAATGTCATATCAATTCTTAAATGCGTGATGACAATTTTATTTACCTGCCTATATGTTGGTTTTGTGATTAATGAGGCTTTTATTTTTGTACACTTAGGGTTGAGACCAGCAAGGTTTGTTTTTAACCTGATAATTCAAAACTGTGATACGCACAGTGCATATTGTAATGATTTTAAGTAACAAAAGCAATAAAAAAAGTATATAAATATTATGAGCCGAGAGGTCATTAGCAGGTCCTAAATTTAAACAATATGTGCTTAAGGTTTGAACTTCTAGAAAGGCATTTTATTCATCCCCCAATACTCAATGACATATTATGCACATTAATGGTATCTAGTGGCAAACTTGTAATTTACAAATATTTTGAAGAAGCAGGGTTCTGCACAGTATGAGCGGAAACACTTTTGCCCCTCCTGGCCTTCAAAAGGAGCAGAATTTGAGACTAGAACCATCATCATCAACCAGCATTATAGTTTGTATTTATTTTGTACTAAAAATGTGTCATTTTACTCTAAACCTCCTGTATTTTGTTCAGCATGATCCTGCGTAATAATCTGTTTTCTATTTTAGGAGGCTATTATCCAAATAATGAAAATGCGGAAGAAAATTACTAATGCTCAGCTTCAAACTGAACTTGTAGAAATATTGAAAAATATGTTTTTGCCACAGAAGAAAATGATAAAAGAACAAATCGAATGGCTTATAGAACACAAATATATCAAAAGAGATGAGTCGGATATCAACACCTTCATATACATGGCATAATTCTCAGTGAGGATCGCAGGGCAGATGTTTCATACAGACATGATGTGCTTTGAGCAGGCAACTACAAACATTTGGGCTAAAGGACATATGCCGGCTCTTTCATTGCACAAATGACAATCCTGCCTTATCATACCAGACGTTATTTTGCCAATTGAGATAGCATGACGGCGTTCCCTTCATGTTGCACTCTTTTAACAGCATGCTGTTTTGTGAGAAATTTGTTTTCATGAAGAGCCTGTTGTGAGCTTTTTAAGTAGATTTGAATTGCACCAACCAAGAAGATTACAGTTGTCTTTTTAGTTCATCAATACCCTACACGAGAAAAATAAAAACAGATCTTCAAATATTCTTGCACTGAGGAACTGCTATCATTTTGTTAAAGAAAAATAATCAATTGGAACTTGAAGTAGCACTTTCACTTTGGATTCCTCTTCAGCAATTCTGTATGTGTAATATAAGAGACGTTGATTTTCTCAACACAGATGTGATCCTTGTTGCGGTAATAAACCAGTTGGCTCAAGCAGTGCTCCGATATAATGATTTTAATGGTAACAAAATGTTGAATGTTGGTTTAGCTTTCATGGAAGATTACTGTTTTATATTGTTTTGATGTACATACACATACAGTATGGATTTGCCTTATCCTATTTCATCCATGTTAGGCCAGATTGGACAATTCTAAAAAGAAATCCATTGGAATAAAGGAAGCATTGTGAAACATAGCTTTCTGTCTGCAACAATGGTCAAAAGTGATATTTTTACAGGAAACAATTGAATAGTGAAATGAAATGTATTTACTTGTACATTCTCTTATTATTTGTATTCCAAATGTTTGGGGTTAAAATGGCTTTAGAAAAGTGTCTTAATGTATTAAATTATGAGTTGTTGCACAACTCGTGTTAATTTGTATTGTAACATGGTGTTTATCCCTTTTAATAAACTCCTCAGCAGTAATTTTGCATTACATTACTAGATCTAAAAAGTCACTTATGCTTTAGCACAAGATCTCCAAACCGCCCACAGAAAAAAGTTTATCTTTAAAGAATTTCATATTTACCAGGAGTGTGTTCAGCAAAAGATAGCCATATGCTCTTTGTTAGGGATTCAAACTATCTACGAAATTTAGCATAATGGTGCTTTGTTTTTAGCTAGCAACATTGACAGCAAAATAGAATACAAAGTACACTATGTTGCATATCTAAAAGTCCAATTTTGCAATGTGCTTAAATGTTCAGAAAGACTGGCAATCCCGGCCTACTCTTGAGCCAACCGGAAAATGCAAATGGCAAAATGCAGTGGTTTCTTCTTACAATGCAAATATTTTCTAGTGTCCGTTTTCAGCTTGAAAACCTATAAACCTTTTCAAATGTGTGGATTCATTTTTTTTAACTTTTTGTTAGTCACTATACTGGAAGGGACAGTAGTAGATATGGTGGTCAAAGACACAAAAGTAACATCAAGCTGAATGTTCTTTCCCTAACCTTTTCTTCGTAACAGTTTGCTCCAATTATTTTGTAGAGCTTATTAGATTTTCTGTGATATTGTAGGGTATAATTGGACTAAGGTAGCTATGCCAGGCTTATGAGGCAATTGAAGGTATTTACTTGTAGATTTTGTTCTCGTTATGTTTCAACACAGACTGTCATCGTTTTGTGGACTATGAACAGTTGTTTTCTTTGTTTCCACGTGTGTGTGTAAGCAGCCTTTAAGACAGTAATTTATATGTGTTTGTATTACCGTACTAATCCAGGAACAAGGTGACTTCAGCATTTCACAGCTCATCTTAAGTAAATTATGTTTGTACATACGTTGTGACATTCACCTTTAGTTGGTTGAGGTTCACCATTATTGTTTTTTTTAGTCTCGTTCCATCTGGTTTACTTTACCAATGTACACAGCTTCTTCGCATCAGAAAGTATGTTACAAGAATCATTTAAAATGGTGCGAGCTAAGCTAAATCTTAAAAAATATATTTTTTTAGAAAATGTCAAAAAAAACTTTTATTGCTCAGTATTTAGCTTTGAAATTTTGCCTCCAAAGACCAAGCTAGAAGGGAGCTGTATAGTTTAAAAAAAGTATTTTGAATTAAAATCTCACATTATACTGCTGCTGGGAATCGGTTATAAGATCATATTCACAGTTAGATGAAAGTGAAGGGAAAAGGTAGCACTGTTTTTAATGTTTGTATCAGAAACGAAATTGAGAACCCTTATTCCTCCCTTCCACAGCATTAATTTGGTGTGCTTCTCACAAGGAAACTGTGCCTTTGGCAGCAAATGGAATGGTATCTTTTGTGAATATAGCATTAGCCTAGAAGGATCTATGTTCAAATCCTACAGTCTTCCATTTTCCCCTTAACCATGTTAACTTTGCTATAATTTATTCACATGTTTTCAACATGTTCTCAGTATATTTTTAGTTCATATATTAAAAATGAAGTGGCTATCAACTTTGTTTTGTCCTCACATTTTTAAAGTGTATTATAAAATATAAATCTGTTTAGTCAAGATATATTTTATATTGTTTGAATTGGGATTTATTTGTCCCTTCTGGTGCATCTTTTAACAGTACAATTGGGCTTAAGAATGTAGTTTTACTGGAAGGTTTCTGATGAGAACTATGTTCTATATCTATATCTAAATAATAGTCCTGGCTCTGATGCTATCTCTTTGTACATTAGCCCTTGGTCATATTTGTGAAATAAACAGTAGTACATATAAATATATATATTTCTAGGTTGTAATCTTCTCTGTGTTATGGAATTTGCAAATTTACAGCTTTGAATGTGTGACACTACAGAGTCAAATGAATAATCCTGTACAGTTGGGAATGGTAACAGTTTGTGTACAGCAGTCCAGCTGAACTGTTTTGATGTACTGCTTAATTTTGGAGGTTTTTTTAAGTTGTATAATTTATTTTCTTGCAAAATAAAAATTCAATATAATAACTGTCCATCTTATCCAAAACATTTTGATGTCTATCCTATGGTATGAAAACTTTACATTTGTGCTCTAGATGGGCATGTGTATAACTGTAGCTTCTTTTTGACACAAGTGGCACAGATTCAAAGAAAGCACACCATTCATTTAACTATAGATTTGCTTATGAGCTTTAAAGCAATATTTCATTATTGATTCTCACTCTTAGCAATCCCTTCTAACCTACCACAAACCTCTTTAGACAAACATACAAGTAAAGCAATATCTGATAGAGATCTCTATTCATATATATCACTCACTCAGGGGTTTGTAAAGCGCGCTACTCCCCCTTGAGGGTCTTAAGGCGCTGGGGTAAGCAGCTCCGTTCAGTCTTGAGTGTCTTCCTGAAGGTGTTCAGGGAGGGGTGGCGTCTGATGTCGATTGGGGGCTCGTTACAGGTCTTGGCCACGATGTAGGAGAAGGCTCTTCCACCTGTTCTGGCTCTGTGAATACGCGGGGTTTCAGCGAGGGCGAGGTCAGCGGATCGGAGGTTTCTCTCGGGTAAGCAGAAGGAGATTCTCTTGTTGAGTTATTGGGGTACTGTGTTGTGGGGGCATTTGTAGGCGTGGGTCAGTATCTTGAACGGGGAGCCAGTGGAGGTTCCGCAGGTGTTGGATGATGTGTTTGTGTCGAGGGATGCTGAGAACAAGTCTGGCTGCGGTATTCTGAATGGTCTGGAGTTTGCGGAGCAGAGACTTGTTGAACCCGGCTTAGAGGGCGTTTCCGTAGTCCAGTCTGCTAGTTAGAGTGCGTGGGTGACAGTCTTCCTTGATTCGGGCAGGGGGGTTCATTAGAAGGTCTTTCGGAGGATGCAGAGGGTGTTGAAGCAGCTGGAGGCGACCGCGTTGACCTGCCAGGTCATGGAGAGGTAGGAGTCGAGTACGATGCTGAGGTTTTGGGCATGGTCTGTGGGGGTGGGAGGGCTGCAGAGGGCGGTGTGCCATCAGGTGTTGTCCCATGCAGAGGGGGTGGGTCAGAGGACAAGGACCTCTGTCTTTTCCGAGTTGAGCTTCAGGCAGCTGCTGCTCATCCAGGAGGCGACATCCTTCATTCCTTGCTGGAAATTGAGTCTTGTGGTGATGGGGTCCTTGGTGAGGGAGAGGATGAGCTGGGTGTCTTCAGCATAGGATATTATGCTGAGTCCATGCTGTGAGACAATGGCGGTGAGGGGGGGGGGCATGTAGATGTTGAAGAGCGTGGGACTGAGCGATAATCCTTGTGGTACTCTGCAGTTGATTTGCATGGGTTCAGAGATGAAGGTTGACAGTCTGATTCTTTGGGTTCTGCCGGTGAGGAAGAAGCAGATCCAGTCAAGGGCTGTTCCCAGTATGCCGGCGATGAGCGTGCGGTGTCGTACGCTACAGAGAGGTCGTGTAGGTTCAGGGCCACGGTGTGGCCTTGGTCGAGGAAGTTGCGGATGTCGTCTGTGGCGGCGAGTAGAGTGGTCTCTGTGCTGTGGTTGCTGCAGAATCGGGATTGGGAGGGGTTAAGGATGTAGGAGCGAGTTTGTTGCAGAGGTCCTGGGATGAGTTGATGTCCATGGTTTCGCTGGGGGGCTTGCTGAATTCCTGGATGACGCTGAAGAGTTCCTTGGAGTTGCTAGAGTTGGCGAGGATCTTGTTCTAGAAGAAGGTCCTTTTGGTAGATCTAAGGCGTTGGTGGTATTCCGTCATGGCGTTCTTGTAGGTGGTGCGATCTTCCAATGTTTTGCTGTTTCTCCAGTTCTTCTCGAGACGACTGCTGGTGCGTGTGGATTCTTGGAGGTCGGTGGTGAACGAGGTGGCCTTCCTGGGGCGCTGTCTGGTGGGGTTACGTAGGGGTGCGAGCTTCTCTGCGCAGTTGGAGATCCATCTGTGGAGTTCTTTGGCTGCAAGGTTGGCATAAGTCAAGGTGGTGGGGGCATCGCGGTTAAGGGCGGAGTTGAGCTGCTCCTCAGTGACTTTTCTCCCGTTTTTTTGTGGAGGTCAAGGTGCAGGTTTGGGCGGCGTGGGTTTGTTGACAAGGAAGTGTACACAGTGGTGGTCTGTCCATAGGGGTTGCGTGGTGTGGCTGAAGCGGATGTTTTTCCCACATGTGAAGATGGGGTCGAGGGTGTGTCCTGCCTTGTGGGTAGGCGTGGTGACGAGTTGTTTCAGTCCGATAATGAGATTGCCTAGTAGTGTTGTGGGGTTGGGGTAGCTGGTGTTGTCGAGGTGGAAGTTCAGGTCTCCGATGAGTATGGAGGCGATGGCGTGGGGTGCGATGAGGTCAATGATGGTAGTAGCGAATGTAGCGTGAGGTCTGGGGGGTCCGTAGGCGAGGATGGCGTGAAGTGTGGTTCTAGGGCTGATCTGGACCTGGAGGTGAAGGTGTTCAATGGTAGAGAAGGAGTCACTCGTGGTGTAGGTGGAGAGTTCGAGGGAGCTCTTGTGTGTGATGGCAAGTCCTCCCTCTTGTCGGTTGGGGCAGTCCTTCCTCTGGAACTTGTATCCGTCGGGGATGGTGGTGGCAATGTCGGGGCGGAGGAGGCATTGGTCCAGGTTTCTGTTAAGAAGGCACCTTCTGGCGGGAGGGTGTCAAGGAGGTCCCAGATCTCTACGACGTATCTGTGCAGGGAGCGCACGTTGAGGAGGATGCACTCCAGGGCTAAGGTGGTGTTGGCGTCCGACGTTGGGTTGGCGGCCGTGGTGGTGCGGAGGGTGGTGAAGTTTCACCGGCAGTGGCGGCAGGGGAACTGGTCATGGGTGGTGCCTGCTGTGGACAGCTGGTCATAGAATCCTCACCTTTGAATTTCCAGGGCAGATCTGGAAGATTTTTTGTGAGCAGTACCCCTGCATGCCATTAGGTGGTATCATTCGGCTCCGCGTGCGTAAACCCTGCTGGAAATGACCTCTGCAGCAGCTATATAAGCGACACCTAGGAGCACGGACATCAGTTCCTTTCTTTCCACGCCTGCCTCACTCATTGTTAGACTGGATTTTTTTTTAACTTTTTGTTTTAGTGTTTTTTTAAAGTTTTGTCCTAGTATTTATAATGTCATCTAGAGAGACCAGATTCAAGCCCTGCGGAGCCTGTCAACGGCCAATGTCGGTGGCAGACCCGCACCATGTCTGCCTCTGGTGTTTGGAGTGCGACCACAACCCAAAGTTTTGCTCTGATTGCAGCACCATAAATCCTAAGGCCTTGAGGGTGCGATCCCTTCAGCTCATGGTGGCCCAGCATGCGACTGTAAATTGAGGTCCTGGTCAAGAAGTAGGTCCCAGGCGCAGGCGGACTCGATCACGACACAGGCAGTGATACTGGCACTCGATGCTAAGATGGCGTTTGACCTTGTGGAATGGAATTACTTGTTTGAGGTTCTGTCTCGTTTGGGATTCGGCCCCAAGATTATTGCATGGATTAGATTGTTATACACTTACCCAGTGGCGCAAGTGGTGGCCAACGGCCATATCTCGCGCACGTTCCCTCTAGGGAGAGGAACCCGTCAGGGGTGCCCGCTCTCGCCTCTGCTATTTGCGATCTCATTGGAACCGTTGGCCACCTTAATAAGGACCACGCCACTTCTGAAGGGGATACGCTGGGCAGAGGGTTGGGAGGACCGGCTTTCATTGTATGCGGACGACATGCTGGTGTACCTAACAGACCCAGAACGAGGGGTGCCGGCGCTCTTACATCTTTGTGATAGCCACGGCAAAATATCGGGGTACACGTTAAATTGGAACAAATCGGAGATGTATGTCCTGAAGGGTCCGACTCCAACACTGAGTGTGGACTGCCCTCTGAAAAACGCCGGATCCTCATTTAAGTATTTAGGTATCCATGTAACAAGGGACCCAATGGAGTTCATGGATAAAAATCTGGGGCCTCCCTTGACACGACTTAAACAAGATGCTGGGTATTGGGCAGGGCTGCCTTTAACACTGCTAGGAAGGGCTGCACTATACAAAATGATGTCCTTGCCCCGATTTTTGTATGTCCTTGAAAATACTCCATATCCAGTGGCTCCTAGATTCTTTCAGAAAGTGGCGGCATTGGTATCAACTCTTCTGTGGGGGAACCTCCCGCCACGTATAGCGCAGGCCAAACTGCACAGGGGCTGGTACGACGGCGGAATCGCGTTGCCTAATCTGAAATTATACTATTGGGCGGCACAACTGAAACCCATCAACCTCTGGTTGCACGCTCCGCAAAACGAGCCAGCATTTCAGGCAGATAGAGCACAACTAGGCGCGAATAGTCTCTTAGCTCCATTGTACGACCAAAATAAAATGCGTAAACTGAAGGGACCTACCAAACTAACTGCGGCGCTGTGGCATACGGCAAAAGCGACATTGGGCTGGAAGGGGAGAATCACGAGGCTTACACCACTGTGGGACTCTCGAGCCTTGGGCAACTTGAGAAACAGCAGAGGCTTTTCCCATTGGGATACTATAGGGATATCGACTGTTGGGGACCTCTGGGAAAGGGGTAATGTAGTACCTTTTGACAGATTGAGAGATGTGTACGACCTGGGAGAGAGGGAATTATACAGATACATTCAGATACAACATGCGTTGCTGGCGGCCATACCCTCAGACACTGAGATGCCGGACTCCTCCCCGCTTGAGGACCGGCTTCTCACTGAATACATGACTGAACGTGCGACTTCCCTTATATACCGTAAGCTGCTGAACAACCTACCGGACCCACTGACCCGGTTGAAGGGGAAATGGGAGGATGACACCTGTGAGATGGACGACCATGAATGGAATGAGGCGATCGCTTCCCCTAGGAAAGTGGGCATCTCCGCACGACTGAGACTGGTACAATTGAAAGTTTTACACAGGGTATATTACACTTGGACGATGCTACATCGTATTAACAGAGCGCAACATCCTTACTGCCTTCGTGGGTGCGGGGAGGAGGGCACGTTTTTTCACACTATCTGGGACTGTCCCCGCATCCAGGAATTCTGGAGACAAATAATGCGAACAATGTCACAAACACTAGAGGTCTCACTGCTGCCTGATCCACGGAGGTGCCTCCTAAATGTGTGGGAGGCTACTGACGTGTCCAGACATGGTCAAACAAGGGTCACGATGGGCTTGATAGTAGCTAAACGCGACATCGCACAGAGATGGGGAGCTATAGAAGTGCCTACAAAGTCACAATGGTGCCTCAATATGGACAGGGTAATGGTGACAGAGAGGGCGGTGTACTCCAGCAGAGCCTTTCCGGGGAAATGGAATAAAACCTGGACCAAATGGAACGTGTATAGAGGAGAGATCTGCGACCCCTTGCCTGAGGACGATCAGGACTTGTCAGATGATGAAGAGGAAGTGGGATGACGGTCCTCATGGGATCCAAAGGGAAGAGTGGACACGGGACTCAGAATAAACCATTGCCTTACGGGCGGGTCTTTAGTGTTAGATAGGGGTGGAGATCAAGGGAGTAGCGTCCAAAGGGACATGTGCACACACAACCTCATGTGCTGGGATTGTAGGGGTAGACTCGAATCGAGGTGACACTGGGGGGGCTCAGCTAAGATGACTGATAATTAACCACGAACGACCATAATGTGATTCCTTAAGTTTCTTTTGTTCTGTTATTGTTTTTTGTGCTTTGGGACAATAGAAAACCAAAAACCTGTATTGATTGACTAAATATCGTACATGCAGCGCCTTTTCTTTGCACAGTAATGTTGACTTGTAAGCATTATGACATTCGGAGCCCAGTAGGTTAATGTTACATGGTGTTTGTAAAAATGTGATAGCGGCCAGCCCCATGGGTTGTAGGCCTACAGCTGTGTACACTCAAAGGTGCAATAAAGGTTTTTGAAAAGAAGAAAAAAAAAGAAGTAGGTCCCAGGAGCGGTCGGAATGTCCAAGGTCATCGTCCCACTCCAAGTCTTTGGGACACTCTGGAAGTCGTTGTCAAGGAGGTCTTTGATTTCTCCTCAGCCGACGTGACGAGGGAACGTCAACATTCGAGGCCTGGCTCTGTGTTAGAGCCTGCGACTAAGGCATCTCCACACCTCCCCAATTTTCCGGGAGCCAGAGCGACCCCCGCCCAACTAAAACAGTTCTATGAGGCCAGGCGCCTCATATTTGGGCGGCACCCACCCCATCTGGTTCCACACTGGCAGCTCAAGTGGACCCCTAGGGATCCATTCCTGGATCCGGACCGGCGCCAGTCGTACCATTTCGACCTTTTTGACGAGGTTCCAATGCTGACTCTCCCAGCTCGGCCGGTGCCCACCGGCCCCATTGTGATCCCCAACTCCAATATGGAGCCGGATGGGCGTCGCCCGACTCCAGCGCCGACAGGAGCCTTGCCATATCCCCTTGGGCTAGGATACGAGGAAGAATGGGGTGGGGAGGGGTCGCTGTATCCGGGAGAATATCAGCCATATGAGGAAGACTCTAGCATAAACTGGTGTGATGAACTGGGTGAAACCAGTGGGCTGGATTCCTCTCCAGATACTGACATGCTTTCTCCCCCCTACATTGGCTACGGAGGAGAGAGTTTCATATGCATTGGTGGTGCGGAGGGCACCTGAGGTCCTTGACCTTCAGTTGCCCTTGTTGGCAGTTAAGACAAACATCTTGACAGAGGTGCTGTAACCAGGAGTCTCCAAATCAGAACCGCTACTCCTTTTCAATGACGCCCTTACTGACTTCCTTAGGGGGACCTGGTCCAACCCCAACACAGGAGGTCCTGCAATTAGGACAATTGCCTGCCGCCACCGCCCCACTTCAGGAGACCCAAACTTCCTTACCCACAATCCTACCTTTGAGACCTTGGTGGTCCAAGCCTCACCATCCCCTGGCGTTCCCTACCCGCCGCCCTGGACATGGAATCCAGGAGGCCGTATTCCTTGCGTAAGAAGTTTTCTTTTAACAGCCTGGCATTGCAGTCTGTGAACACTGCATGCCTATTTGGCCGTTACTCCTACTCTCTGTAGGACACGGTTGCACAAGGGCTGCCATAGGTTCCAGAGGAGGTCCTGGTCGTAATCACAGGCCGTTGCAGATGGGAAAGCTGCAGCAAAGTTTACTATCCACTGTGGACTTGACACTACCGACTCACTGGGCAGGGTGGTTTAATCGAGGGTGGCCCTGAGGCTCCACTCCTGGTTGAGGATTCTTGGCTTTTCGGTGGATGTCCAGACATCCTTTATGGACATGCCCTTCGATGGCACCTGTCTCTTCGGAGGTAAGGCAGGTTCGGCGCTGGATCACTTCAAGGAGTGTTTGGCGGAGCCAAGTCCTTGGTCCTTTCTATGTCCCCACATCACCCCCAATCTGCCTTTCACATCTACGAAAGGGACTTCGAACTACCCCAATTCCCACTGAGCTGCGCATGCTCCACAGCCTCTGCCTTGGTCAAGGGTGCGGTACCCTCAAACCTCATGGGTTGGGTAGCCAGCGGTCTGGTCAGTCCAGCAATCCCCCGGCAGCTGAAGCCTCCAAACCCTCCTAATCTGCCCTTTTACCACCATGGGCATCCAGTTGATGGCATGATTCGCCATCACCTCTGCCCCAATTACAATCCATTACATTGAACAGGTGGGTTTTGCATATCGCCCGAAGTGGCTACTCTTTCACCTTCGCGACAACCCCTTCGTCCATGCCTCCATCTCACGACCGGTTGACGGAGAATCATCTGTCACTTCTCCGTGTGAAAGTCATGGCTCTCTTTGCCGAGTGACCCGTAGAGAGGGTTCTGGTGCCAGATGTAGGCTGTGGTTGCTATTCCCAATACGTTCCCAAAAAGGACAAAGACCTTCGTCCTATTCTAGATCTGCAGGCCCTCAACTTCTTCCTCAAAAAGAAGAAATTCTTAATGCTCATGTTGGTTCAGGTATTGTCTGCCCTGGACCCAGGAGACTGGATGGTAGTGTTGGACTTTCAGGACGCCTACTACCACATTCCTGTCCTGCTTGCCCACCGGCGCTATCTGTGGTTTAGGATAGGCCACGAGCATTTTCAGTTCATCGTGCTCCCTTTTGACCCCTCAGTGTTTATCAAGGTGATGGCGGTGGTTGCAGCTCATCTGCGTAGATCAGGAATGCCAGTCTTTCCCCCCACACCTATTTCGACAACTGGCTGTTGAAGGCAGGCTTGCCCCAGGCTGTCGTCTCCCACCTCCAGTCTACGGCAAACCTCTTGCACTTGCTGGGGTTCACTATCAACATGCTGAAGTCGCACCTCACTCCATCTCAGGAGCTCCCTTTCATCAGAGCTTTTCTGGACACAGTGCAGTTTCAGGCATATCCACCCGTGCAGCGAGTCCAGGATATTCAGTCTATGATACTGATGTTTCAGCCCCTATCCTGGATTTCCGTGAGGAACACCCTGAGGCTTTTGGGACTCATGGCCTCCTATATCGTGTTGGTAACTAATGCCCGGTGGGCACAGCATCAGGGGAACCTCTCTGATATGGTCCAGATATCAGAGCTGCGAACAATATGCATTGGTGGTAAGCAAAACACAATTGGGTCAGTGGCAGACCCCTCTCACTTCCCCAACCAGATCTGACAGTAGTGACAGATGCACTTTTTTTTGGGATGGGACGGTCGTCTCCACTAGAGCACAAGCCTCTCCTGTACGTCTTTCCGCCCATACCACTCCTGCTCAAGAAGATCATGAACAACCAGGCCCAATTCATCCTTGTGGCTGCGGATAGAGCACGGAGAGTCTGGTATCCCGAGCTACTGAGCATGGTCATCGATCCTTTGATCAGGCAACACCTTCGGGAGAATCTTCTGTCGCAGCAGCAGGGAAGGGTTCTTCACCCAAACCTGTCCACTCTCCGCCTTCTTGTGTGGAGATTCAGCCGCGACAGTTGACCGCCTTCTACCGTCCTCCCGAGGTCTATAATGTCATCTTGGCAGTTAGGCATCCTGCTACCATGACGGTATACGTCTGCCATTGGAAAACATTTGTGACATGATGTACAGAAAAAGCCATTGATCCCCTTTCTGCCCCCCTTTCTGAAGACTTCAGAAAGGGTTATGCTGTGGGCCCTCTTAAGAACTCTCTCTCTGCTCTTTCTGCCTTTTTGAGGCTGCCGGACCAACCCTCTTTGTTTAAGACCCCTATTGTACATTGGTTGTTAAAAGGTCTTGTCCGTCTCTTCCCTCCTTCACGATTTATTATGCATCAGTGGGATCTTAATCTCGTTTTAACTTTATTAATGTGTAGTCTCTTCGAGCTTCTCCATAATTGTGCCCTCAGTCTTCTGACAATCAAAACAGCCTTCCTTGTGGCGATTACATCTACCTGTAGATTAAGTGAGCTGCAGGCCTTATCCTCTAAGCTGCCTTACCTCTCAGTCTATCCTGGCATATTGGTGCTCGCACAAGGGCCTCCTTTTGTACCGAAAGTGGTCACCCCTTTTCATGTAGGCCTATCTATCACTTTGTCTACCTTTTATGCACCTCCACATCCCTCTAAAGTAGAGCAGCCACTCCACCGTCTGGACCCAAAAGGAGTGTTGTCGCTCTACCTTGACCACACACGGGAGTTCCGGGTGGACGGCCGACTCTTCTACTGTCTAGACAGTCAGGTCCATAGAGATGGGCACTCTGCCCGTTCGGTCCTGTAGCACTTCCTTGTGTGAATTTGGTCTGCAGAACCACCTACCGGGATGGTATTGTTTGGGTGTCTATTCTGAGGTAAGGAATCTGCAGGTAGGAGTCTGTCAGATGAACAAGTTACTTACCTTTGGTAACGCCTTATCTTAACTGTAACTAGCCGCAAATTCCTTACTGAACCAACCACGCTCCCTGCTCTGCGAATGTATTTGTAGGGACAGGGCTGACCTTTTCAGGCCCCTAGTTTTCTACACCAGTGGTCAGTGTTCTTCATGACGCCATGCTTGCTCCTGGCGTAAAAAATTGTGAAAAGAAACTGATGTCAACGCGACTAGGTGGCGCCTACATAGGTGCCACAGATGTCACTTCTGGTGCGGGTGACGCACGCGGAGCTAAACGATGCCAGCTACTGGCGTGCAGGGGCACTGCTTACAAAAAATCTCCTGGATCTAGTCTGACGCTGGGGAAATTTTAAGGTAAGGAATCTGAGGCTAGATGTAGTCTCGATCAGATAAAGCATTACCGAAAGTAAGTAACTTGATCGTTAATGAAGTGGTTAATTGTGAGTTTCTGCAAGATGTTGAATGCTTTAGTACTTGTACCAGTTAACCTCCACTGCTTCTTTGAAAATGCTCTTTCTTGGTTACAAAAGTATATTTCTTCCTGCAAAAGCATGGTATTTCTAAGCCAGAATATTGTTGAATTGTTCACTGCCTGTTCTTTTTATTTGTTTTCTTTATTTCCTCTGCTCAGGCATCAATTTCATTTATGAAAGCTCTGAAGTAGGAGAATTAAAAACGTTTCTTAAAGCGGGTTCTCTGGAAGGTGGTGATCCACCGCTTCACCCGAGTCTATGAAGACCCGAGTTGAACAGTGGAATGGCGGTCTGCCGACTCACCTGCCTTCTCCTGGCACCTTTCGACCTCCAAAGACTCGAGTGATTGATGCAGAGGTATTTAGGTGGTGCTTTTGAGCCATAGCAATGCTCAGCCTCAGGTCTGCCCATACCAACGATAGACATGGCAGAGCAGGCGTTATTTGGAGCACGCTTTCAGAGAGCGGCTTCAGGCTGAGAATCGGAAGGAATGTGCATATGGTGATGGAAGAGAACACAAAAGTGTAAGGTACGGATTTGTTTTAAATAGTGGGATCAGTTAGTGTAAGTGTGATATCTCAGGATGTACGACAGTAGTGGTAAGATGCCAAGTATTTTCTTTCTAAAATCTTGGTAAGGGGAGAGTATTGGCAAGAGGTTTGGAGAAGAGGCCTTCATTTATTTGCTTTCAGTGATTTGGGTGGTAGGGTATATGGCCAGAGAGGGTTGGGGTGGGTGGCAGGACACCTGCCTATTTTGAAAATACAGCTAGTTGGAGTGGGGGCCTGAGGGAGGCAATGCAGTATTGTGCATAGCTCACCCATGACTTCGCTTCCCCTGTGTAGCTAATCTTGGGGAATTAGATGGGCACAGGTTGAGGATGTGGGTGGCAGGGGAGTCGTAGATCAAATAAAATAGTACAAGGATAGCACTGAATGTGGAATTTCCATGTTACAGTTCCAATTGACATTGATTTGGCCTTGTTTCTATCTGCGAACACTTTGAATCTGTTGGTGGAAAACAGCCTCATTATTTACAGCTATTCGTCTATAATTTTGCATGTATTTTTCTCGAATGAGCACCTCTCTTTGTTGCACAGATGATTAGAATTTTGAACATGTCAAAAAAAGTATTGCCTTTTTAAACTCCATTCTCTTTGGCACCACTGTAGACGCTAAAAATGCTGCATGTTTTTCTATGGATTGGCCATTTACTTACTGCCTGTGAAGTCTATCACCACTTAATGGCCAAGCACTTTTTAAACAGCGAGACAGGTTTGATCTTGCCATCTTCTGGTTTCATAGCACTGTATCTTTTTGATAGAGAGAGCAAGAGAACACATTTCTCAATGAACTTGGAGCATAGTGTGCTAGAATGATGATTTCAGAAAGATGCGCCGATTCTGTAAATCCTTGGGTGGCTTCTTCATCTGCAACTTGTAAATATCCTGAAAGCCGCCTATACCTATTCAATGGGTATCATGCCATTTAGTGGACAGATTGGAAACTGCTTCTCAGAGTGGTTAAAAATCAGAGCTTTGCTCGGTTGGCATCATGAATGTGTGAGCAAATTCTCAACAGATCCCTTTTTTCACTGAAAACAGTCTCGAACAATTTTGGTGAATTTCTTAGTTTTTCCTCTTTATTTTTCAGCTTAGGGCGTCTGATCCAACAGTTCACTGTTGAACCAAACACGTGATTTCCTGCAGTTGAGAAGCAAAAAGAATGTAAATTCCCCAACTGTTATTCTTAATTGGGGAATCTGGGGCCTTTTGAATTTTAAAAATGTAATACCTGGAAGCATTGAGCATGTGTTTAAGTGCCTGCTTCAAAACACACTTACAACCTTTTGTATGTGCCACACATCCACTTGAGTTAGCAGTCCAGTTCTTACGTGCTAGGCCCTACATAAAGCGGCCATGGCGCAGACTGTCTAGACATGGCAGGGCTTGGGAGTCGGCGCGCAACACCCATTGGGCTCAAAGGGCTTCAACCTCCCCCGTCGTGTGTGGCAGCCCGGGCTGAGACAGCTTCCCCGGCACACACCCAGCCGCACCGAGTACTTCACATGTCTTTAAAAGACCATGTGCTTGTTAATGGGGCTTTGTTGTTTTTTCACGCCTTCATAGAGCCCCTGCATCTCCACTCTGCCTATTGCTGGAAAAATTATCCCCCCCTCCCCCGAAATGTTTCTTAGCTCCCCCTGAAATTTGGCTCTAGTTGCGCCTCTGCTTGGGAGTTTTGCTCTTTTAAAATAATTCTTGTGTTTGTGCACTGTTATTCTTAGTTGGGAGATCTGGGCTATTGATTTTTTTTACATTTCATTCTTTGAACCATGGAGCACATGTTTAAGTGCCTGCCTCAATACACAATTGTGGCCATTTTAGATGTGCCACTCATCCGCTTGAGTTAGCGGTCTAGTTCTTACGTGCTCGGCACTACATAGAGCGGCCAAGGCACAATGGGCGCCTACAGCGGGTGTGCCGCTGGCATGCCAAAGGTCAAGTTTGCCTGGCCTTCCTGAACCCACAGGTTAACCAATAAGTTGTACTAACTGTAACTTATTAGCTAAGCCCCTTGATAGCAGCCACAATGTCAGCCCAAGAAGTATTTTTTATTTTGTATTTACAAACAGTTGGCCGTACACAGGTAATCACCGTAGTGATCAGTAATAGAGGATAGTACATATCAAATAGGGTTGCGTTATTGCCACTTGATACGCATTATAGGACATCAGGCCACACAGAATACAATTCCAACTTATGCATGCAGTATGGCAAAGCAACATCTGCATTTCTGAAAAATACGTGGTACACTGGGTATATGCTGGTCACCCTCATTGCAGTCTGGCAGAGTCATGGATTCATACAGAGGGACCGTAGAGTAACATCATGTAAGTGAGGAATATTCGTCCTCCACGGTCGGGCTGTGTCTTTGCAGAGGAGGAAGTAAGTGAAGGGTTCCCAGAGGTCACAGGGGCGAGCTCCCAGTGGCATCAAGTCCTTGTATGCGGAAAGTTGTTCATGACAGTATGCAATATCTGTGATCCAATTTTGTGACTCGAGCCTAGGACCTGCCCCAGTGGATTGCAAATCTCTCGCTTCGTGAGAGAGAGCATCAGGGAGACAATCTGCAAAACTTGTACCTCACATCTTTCACATAGCCAAGTAGTCCAGTGAGTGGGGAAAGGGGAATCGACGTGTTAGTGACATCTTCGAGTGTGTGAAAAACTTTGTCCCAGTAAGCAGCGACTGCTGGACAGTGCCATGCAAGGTGTATGAAATCTGAATGAGACGTGTGACAGCGTTGACAATGAGAATCGGGGTAGAGCTCCATCCATAGTAGTTGTGTGGGCATGTGGTATAGTTGGTGTAAGAATTTACAGTGGATGAGAAAAAGTTGGGGGATAGCATTTCATGTTGCGTGCTGTTATCAGCTTGCACTGTAATGCTGTTGTGTATATATGCTCCAGCGCTGTGAGTGTCTGTGGGGGGGCACGGAAAGTGTTGTGAATTGCGCAACAGGTGGCTTGCAGCTGGAAATATAGCAAAGTGTCCAACAGCACTGGGGTGGCAGTGTTAGTGGTCGTCAGGATAGAGATCTGCAAATAAATGGATGCCTAGCCTGTTTGCACGACTAATTGCGCCTTTATCCTATAAGGGAGGGAGTAAGGGGTGGTTTGCGACAGGGACGGAGGGGGCGTATAGCTGTGCGATGCCTGCACGATTCACAACTCCAGCCCATGCGCAGCGAATTCTTCGCATAGTGTGTATCAAGTCCGGGCGCTTTGTAGGAGAGGAACAGAGCCCTGGTGAGTGGCCAAGGGGAGGCTCTGTCTAGCTCAACTGCAACGTGGGGTTAGAATAGTGTGAGGTGGGTCCAGTAGTGCAGGAAGTGGGCCTCAGCGCACAATGCGTATCGATGCAGGTCTGGGGCACCCAACCCACCTTGTAAGCGGTTTATATGTGGCGTGGGTTGTCGACTGGCCCACACCAGCAAAATCAAGTTGGACCGTAGGCGCTTGAAAAAGCTGACAGTGAGAGGTATGGGAATATTCACAAATAGATAAAGAAATTTGGGTAGCATGACAATTTTCCCTATGGCGATGTGACCTGCCATTGACAAGGGTAATTTAGACCATTTAAACCGTAGTTGGCCTGCCACTGCTCTTCAGGGTTTCTGCTAAACCAGATGCCTAGATATTTGATTGGGCTGGAAGCCCATTGTAAGCCCAGGAAGTGTTGCTTGAGGTTACAACTTGCCTAGTGATAAAGCAGGCACCTTCTGTAGTATCCCAGGGAGTGAATTGTGCTTCTTCAACATTAATTGCCGATCCTACTCTAGGAAGGAGGCGGGATTGACATTATTTTTAAGAACCAATACCAATGTAAAGTATAGGAACAACCCGTTCCCGACTGTGAAGCTGTTTTTTTTTTCATTATGTCTCACCCACAAACTCACAGTATCCGGGCCTTGATCTATCGGCCTCTGGGATACGAAGGAAACTACATCCTCTAATTGGGCCAATTTGCTCTTACCATCCACCATAAGGTTCCCACATATAATATGGCTATGACACTTATAAAGGATCTGAGTGTGCTGAATCTAGGTTTTATCAACTCAGCACCTACTCATGAGGCAGACCAACTCCTTGATCCGATCTTCTCCAATATCATGGATTTCACCACTTACTGACCTTTGCCGTTAGCCTGGTCAGACCATCTGGCAATGTCCTTATCCTTCAGGAGCCAGGCTACCCCCTTTACAAGATGGTCGCTGCCCTTGATAAATCTAGGAACTGTTCCAGACTAGACGCTCCTGCTCTGAATGCACAACTTAATAGCACTGTACCAGACCTGAAACAGACTGCGGACGTAGATGAGCCCCTGGTCGACACAAGCGCACAATCTCTCTGGAGGCAATCCTGCCAGTAACATTGGTGTCCTCACGGAGACACCATCCCCCGCCCATGGTTCAGTGAAGCCCTTCTCTTGGACAAAAAACGATGCAAAGGCTTGGAAAGAGAGTAGAGAACATCCTATGACAAGGACCTAAAAGCATAGTATAAATCGGCTTTGAAATATTACCATTGGCTCCACAAGGTCGCCATTCCACTCTCTAACACCCAAAACTGCAGAACCCCACTTTTTAATGTGGTCAAGGAACTCGCTGACCCAAGTAAAATATCTCCGGGCCCTTCACGGTCTTAAAAGTAATACAAAGAGGCTGCACACTTCTTTAAAAAGTGGCTAATATTCAGCTTCACTTCACGAAGGTTTATACGGTTGATGGCAGGCTGCTAACATCATCCCCAACATCAGCATTTGGGATCACATCCCAAGTGAGGAAGAAAATGTACAACACACACCTTTAGCCGCTCCTAAAAGGGAATCTCTGCTTCTGTCGCACACCCCTCACTTTTTTTACCCTACTTCGGTCAATTAAATCGGCCTCTCCACTCGTTCCTCTCCCACCGACTAAACTCAATCTCCTGAACCCAAACCTACTTCAAATACTGGTTGAACTACTTAACTCCTCACTGCAAGAGAGACTCATCCCGCTGGCATGGAAACGTTCCATGGTCTTACGACTTCTTAAAAAGCTTAACCCTGACCCCACCAATTGGTCTAATTTTAGACCGATCTCATTGCTGACCATCATCTCTAAAATCCTTGAGAAACATTTTTATCACCTTTGAGGTAGCTCAAAACCTTTTCCACTCATCTCAGGCGGGCATTAGGGCAGGACACAGAACCGAATCCACCCTCCTAAGAGTCACCGAACATCTGAAATGACTCCTGGATTGTAGTGTAGCTCCTATTTTCCCAATAGGCTCTGCGCATTGGAATAGTGCCTACAGCAGTAAAGGCCTAGGCCAGACGTTAACTAGGTCTACTACTGTCGATACTAGACTTAATTTTTGGGTTTGCCAGCTAAGCTCAGAGTTCGCTAGAAACTTTCTCGAATGTTCAAGGAAGGATTAACTCCCCTGATTAGACAAGAAGGGATTTAGTTTCTGACAACCATAGAACATGACAACTTTGCTCTCCCCTAATCAAGAGTCAATCTCGAGAGTCGTGTGAGCACAAGGCAATTATTTTACTCAGTCAGTACGTGCATTCTTAGTCTCATCAGAATGTAGAGAAAAGGAAGAGACGGGCGTGTTCAATAAAAGATGTTATTTATTGATCAGTCTCTTTTCTCGTACAAGAGAAATGGATCGATATTATTGCAATACTTATAGTTAAGTAAAGTGCATACATTAGAAGCAATAGTATAAAATAATACTGTAAAAACATTGATATGGTTTCTGAGCCATATGATGTTTAAAATGAATAAAATATATTTACATATACATATACATTTGACTAAACGTACTCAACTGGTGTTTCTAAATACGCCTACCCCGTGTACCTGACCTAAGTCTAATGCGTGGGCGGGAATAGAAAGTTACAGTTTAGTTTAAGTTTGTTTTTGCCAAGTGAATAACTAAAGAATTCTCTAGGAGGGGTTATTCAGTTCTGTACCTGGAATTTAGGATGAATGAGGAATGGTATCTCTTTCTCTGCTCTCGATATTCCAGGCTGCCTGCGAGGGCTGCCCAGAAGCGCCGGTGCTGGGTCTCTCGGCTTGAGATAGCAGCGCGTCTCTCAGCGCGTCAGGAAGGCGGGGCTGCTGGCTGCGGGGTCTGCTTCTGCTCTCGGCTTCGGCAAGTATGGCTGCTCCGTCTTGTCACCACGCGTGTGTTTGCATAGGGCAAGGTCGGCAATATTTATACCTTAAAGGTGCCGGGATTGACGTAAGGATGGACATAGGTACGTCAATAAAGATGTCATACGACTTGCTCGTTAGCACATTCTTTACTAAAGTTCTCTGTGAAATAAAACAATGGCCGCACGGATTATCCAGGTTGTCATAGGTTTGATTTGTTATGAGAACGTCGTATGCCTTATCAGGGGCTGGAGGAATATCGCTTGTCTAATTAGATCTCAAGCGTTATGACCTAATCAGATAACACGTTCCTGTGCCGTAGTGTGACTGCGTCAGATAACGGTATCTGCATCATGGGGAATTTCTTGCCTCATGGGCTGACTGTTAGTTAACTAGCTAGGTAGCTTAACCAGAATAGGGTCAGGAATAGGGGGATCGATTCAGAACCTATAGAAATACACGACACCCACTCCACGCTAACTATGGTCATATCTACTAATCTATGCATAGTATAACATAGTACAACATACTATAGAGTATAGTGTATACCTTACCACCCCAAAATACATAAATGCATTTCGAAATTTTCAAATATACTGAAAAAATTGCAGTCATATATATCGTATGCACTTAAGCTATGAATTAAATGCAAAAGTAAACACGCATTGTTATGCATTATTGCTTGTTGGTATATGAGAAATACACATGAAATGGCTCTTAATATGGCTATACAGAAAAAAGTCGAAACCATTTCATCACATAAAATCTATTGCGAACATACCAGCGGGCAGCTAAAGTCTATAAAGTCTATAAAGTATCTAAAATAGAAATCTTAGTTCTCTAGGAATAGTCTCTTACTTTAAGCAGAAAATCAGTGTCCCGGGAAAAAATATATAGAAAAATATTTTAGGGGCTTGCTGAAAAAAGTTGCTGTCCGTGAACTGGATTGTAATTGTTCATGTGACTTTATTTTTAAAGTTGAAGGCCGAATTCAGGGAACGCCGTGTGCGAGTTTACTCAAAAGTCTCTATTTCTGTTCCGGAGAGAACATCATATCATTCAGGCTTTCGAAAAAACTGTCAACAGCTTCATGGGAAAGTTCCTCTAAGTCGGAAATAGGTGTAACCATGCATTCATGCGCATGATTGTCTGCATTGACATTCTGATTTGCATTGCTGACAGAAGGTCGTACCTGTTCGATGCTGCTTTCATCTTGAACTTCACTACTCTTCAATCGCAGTGGTGAAGATTCCAGGAATGCCGTCATCAGAATTGGCAGCCTTTGAGGGCAGCACAGTGCGTGAACCTTGGTAGGAACCAACAGTGTATCTGCATCCACCGGCGCATCCGATTGTAGCGTCAGACAGGTGTCTAACACGCATTCTTCTCCGCATAGCAGACACCTTAGTACAGGTAAAACACACCTTTGCCACATTGGTCGAAATGATAGAAACCAAGTCATGTTTAGGTCTCTAAGCCGGGATAGTCCCAGGATTTTTGATATCCGGTCCCGGTATCCAATGGCTAGGATCGTATCTTCCATTGTCGCGAGAGTTTGATCTGTGACATGGGTTGCCATAACGAAAAATAAGGACTAGGAATAGGATTCCTGCAATTAGTCCTAGGATCAGGGGAAGTCCGCCAAAAATCGAATGGACGAAGTCTGGAAAAATACCCAGTATGGCTTTGAATGGTGTTAATGCCATCGAAAATACTGTCTTAAATACCTTTGAGACCCCTGTGGTATCAGAAATATTTAAGATTTCGCTCAGGATTTCCGCGAAATGTACGGGGGAATTAGTTGATAATAATGTATGTATCTCTGCAGTCGTCCTTGCGACTTGTAGATCATACGTTTCTTTAGAGGACGTGAGCCTTGTAGGCGTCTGAAGAAGCACTGTTTTCATTCTGCTTAAAGTGTCTATTCGAATAGAAGTAATTTTCAGACCGGGCCATGCCCTTGCCTCCCTGTCTGGAAAGGAGCTGGGAAACAAAGAACGTCCACAGCACTTGACCTTCGCCGTCGTAGTGACGAGATAAGGAGTCCCGGGCATAAGACTACAGCATCTGCGGTCTACAATAAGAATGTAACTCCCATTATAGAGTCTTTGAAAGAATGGTTCTATTTCAGTTGCAGGTGCGCCTTGCTGGTGACATGAAAGGTTGTATGAATTCCCTTCACAGGCTCCGTGCAAACTAATACCGTTACACAGAAGCGTGCCGCTTAGTGACATAGCACAATTGTTGCCACTAAGAAACACTTTCTGTCCTTTGTTACTGACACATGCATGTGAATAGGGCAGGTTCCATGTTGTTTTAAGGTACCCCTTTCCCAATTTCTCGTACATGCCAGCCTGTATATATTTTTGGCAGTATTGAAACCTGAAGGTTGAGATTGGAATATTTATGATTCCGTGGATTATCCATTCACTGACAGGTCGTTCTGACATTGTCAACGGTAATCTTTCTAGTTTTTCAATGCTCAAGATTGTATAATCAGCACCCTTCTGCGCCATACCGATCTGTCTATCAGTAAGGTTAAAGATTTGGAATAGTGACGTTGTGTTGATTAAACGCCAAGGCACATAGCCTGAACGCAGATTTTGTAACGTCCAGCCAAGCTGTACAATAGAACGCAATTGTGACTGACCATGTTGTAATAACAGTAAGTCTTGCGATAATATATCGATTGCTGAAGACACAATGCTGTCCAATGAAAAAATTCTGGAGGACAGAGTCATTAACCCATTGTCCACTACAGAAAGTGATTTTTCCAAATTAATACGGTCAATTTCCCGTATTCTTTCTGCTGTCTCAATTTGAGTAACCTTCCAGGCCTCATTGTATGCTGCATATACAGAGGCTGCTATGAAACGCTTATGACGCTGTTTGCGTGGTCCCAGTATGAAATCACGCAAGTCAGCACCATCAGTAAGTAAAGTTAGGTGTTGCTTAATTTCAGGCAGTGTGGAAGTTTGTAGCCATTGAAGGCATAATTTGCCCACACTGTAGGTTGTTATTATCCCTGGGTGATGTCTTTGGGGATATCTAGGGTCTGGCCTGTTCATTTTGAAACCCTGTGTTTTATTCAGGAATCTATCTTGACAGTTATTTGTATCTGTGGGCCAGATCAACCATTGTTTCCAATCAGGATGTGTTCTGTTTTGGTTAAGTATATGGTTCATGTCTATTTCTTCATCTGTTTCAGAGTTATTGCTAAACATTGTTGGCTTTGGAATAGACAGGTTATTTAAATCTTTGATTTTGGCTAAGCCAAGACAGGTGGTTTGTTGAACGGTGTCATTTAAAAATATCATTTGTTCTGGGATCATGCAGGCTCTAAACAAGGCTTCTAAACCCTGTACTTGCCATTCTTTTGTGCCCCAAACACTTTTCAAATCAACATGTTTGTCCCAATAATCAAATCCAAAAGTATTCATTTTTTCAAAGAAAGAATCTGAATATATCAATTTTGTGTTGGTTATCATGGTTTTCATCCCTGTCTTGTTTGACAATTTGTAATAAAATGTTTCAGCATTAGTTATGTTAAAACCTGAAAAATATGAATATTTGCCATACACGGTTCTAGAGCTCCCTTTTGGAGGTGTAGCACAATGTTCCCATTGATTAAAATTTAAAACATTTCTAGGTTGTGCAGATTTATGCAAGAAATGGTTACCATAATGGTTATAGCAGTACATGCTGTCATAATTTGTAGAACCCTGCAAATAATCATGTTTTGTAAATTTAGCAGACATTACTAAGTCAGACATCATATTGTTTATACTTTCAAAGTCCCAATCATCAGCAAATGAGCTTGGTTTTGCAAAGTCACTCAAGGAGATCTTGATTTGGTGTGGATATTTCAGGATCTCGACCGGACCATAAATTTCATAGTCAGTGTTGTCCCAGGCTACCCCACCAGATATTGGAATTGCTGTGAAGTTGGCTGAAGAAAGTTCTGAAGAAAGTTCTCTTTTCTCGACGTGTGAAGATGTGTGTGGTTTGAGGACCAAGTTGATGTTCTGACTTGCTGTGTCCATTTTAGCATATTTTCCCTCAATGAAGCGTCCCAAGGTAAATACCATGATGAGCCAAAGTATGAGGATAAATGCACCAAAACCCACCCAAAATTCAATCCATGGAGAAACCAGATATGTTTCTTTTAGTTGTTTCAAAAGTTCCTTAGCTTTGTCTTTAAAGGATTTTGATGATGGCTGTGTCTTTTGTTCGCTGAAGCCTTCAGAGGAATCATCGAAGTTGATGAAGTAACCGGATGCAGTTCTGTCAATTGTTCCAATTGGTTCAGGATTTTTGTTTCTCGCATTTTCACTTGGTACTTCTGTATAGGTTGGTGTGTCTCTGCTAAATGTCTTTATTTGGGTTTTCAGAGGTCTAAGTTCTATTGCATTGTTGCATAGTCCTTGTTGTTCTTCCGTAGGCGTTTCGAATGTGATGAGCCTCTTTGATAGGACCTCTGTACTGGTAGCAAACCTTGGTGTTCTGCTACTTATTGGGAGTCCACTTGGCCTACTGTTTGTTATCGGCCACATGTTGTGGTTTTACCAGGTCGATGGATACAACTCGGTTCTCCTTTTTTCCAGCAAGTGGCGGTAGTACAACTGATCTTGTCCCGTTGACAGACAATACAGGAACTGCTTTTCTGTAAGAAGGCCCAAATTCCTTCTTTACCGCGATCTTCTCCCTGACTAGATCCCCGACTTTTGGAATCCAGACAGGTCTTGCTGGGACAGGTGGTGATTCTTCAGTGGTCGTTGGCTGTTCTTTCAACTGTATGTTGCTCAGGTCTTTTCTTGTTTTGTTTAAGTCCTGCAAAATAGCCAAACGGTCTTTGACATCAAAGCTTTTTTCTGTTACCACTGAAGTCTGACTATCAAGGTCAGAGATCAACATCCTAGTTCCGAATAATAATTCGTATGGACTGAATCCCTTCAGAGAATTTCTTGGCAAGTTATTAAGACTACGTTGGACACTTATTAGATGTTTGACCCACCCAGCTCCCGAACCTAATATCCTTTCTATTATAGATTGCTTTCTGTCTTGGTTTTTTCTTTACACCATCCCATACCCTCAGGAAGGAAGTGAGAAGATTCCCGCTGGGCTGTGCTCATTTGGCCATTCTTTCCCCCCCCAGGCTGGATTGCCTGAGTGAAAACAATGGTCGAACGTAGCATGCTCTTAGCGTATATGCCATTTAGACTCGCAAATCTTGTATAACAGTCCGGACGTCAGCCGAGTGCTGTGGATCTACATTATAAGTGGGAACTAGCCTGTATATGTTAATCGCAAGCCATTCTTTTTAGTGGTGATGTTATCTGCCTTGATACGACGAGGTATTAAACTGCTTCTCTCCCCACTGCGATCTCTGTTGCAGTTTGGGCAGTTTTTTACAAACATGGTGTAGTGCAGGCTCATGCCTGGCCACCAGTACCGTGATTGTAATTCTTCCAGAGAATCTTTTAATTTAAGGTGTCTGAGACCCTCGCCCATGTGTGCGTCTGCGATTAACAAGTTTCTCCTGTCCTTGTTTGGAATCACTCTATCCCCCACTCCAGGGATTCGAGCAAAAGGAATGGAGTTTGCATCTATGATGTATGTGTAATTGAGTGGATAGTTGATCGGTAACGCCGAGCAGTCGCCTTTTGATGACGTTTTTACTGCCAGCAATGTTTCGCCGTCAATGTATTTTAATGTACGCTTTTTTCGATCTACGGGAGCCGGTTTACTGGCTGCCGCTGCGGCTGTTTCAGCCAATGAATTCCCTACAACGTGAACGCCATCACGCTGGTGACTCAGTGAGTGTGTCACGTGAGTCTTTGGTAGTTCTTTTTTCAAAAGAGCTACTTGTTCCCAGAGAAGTCTCTGCTTTATTGGTGCATCCGTGTCATCTTTGTAATCGTTCTGAATCCAGGTCTGCAAATCCTTGTTATATGCCTTGACGCAGAAATATGAATCTGACACTATAAGTGTCGGGAATTCGCGATCCGCATTATCTAGCGCCATTTTCAAAGCTAATATTTCAGTTTGTAGTTCTGAATTAGTTTCTACTGAGTGTGATTTCGTTAATAGAGGTCTTAGTTTACCTCCGTGCCACACTTCTTTTGTAATCTCACATGTGGGATTGTATGCATGTTCTCCCCAAACGGAGGGTTGAGCATGTCCGTCTGTATAGATTACACAGGCGTAATGTCGTAGAGGCAGAATGTCGATTGGCAGAGGATACGTTTTTTCATATTTTAGATTTTTAAATTCATCTAGTTCTGGATCAAAGAAGTAGTATACTTTGTCCGTTGTGATTGAATTTACCCATTGTAACCATTCTGGATCCAATGTTGTTGTTGGTAAATTACACGGTGTTGTTAGTGCCTCGAAGGCTGATTCAGCTGTTCTGACTGTGATATGTCTACCGTCAGCTATGTCTTTTTCTCTAGCTATTGCGGTTTGAACTGCTTGAACAATTTTTCCTTTGTTGTTGAATCTCTGTTCAGCTTTTGTGTACAAGTGTGATCTGAATGCAATTGGTACCTTATCTCCCTCATTAGAGGTCAGGTATGTGAATCCGCATCTCCCTGGGATGACTCGGATCACAAGGTTGCGTGTATTATCACGGGTTTCTAATTTTGTTTTAATTAGCATGTCTGTTTGTAAGGATCTCAAAATTTCTGTGTGTGCTTGAGTCCAACTGGATCTTTTAAAATCTGGTTTAATTAGATCGTAAAGGGGTTTGACCCTTTCTGCGTAATTTGCAATATATGTTCTTCCGAAATTTAGGAAGCCTAGAATTGACTGTAGGTTTTTTAGTGTTTTAGGAGCTTGGATTACGGCACATTTCTCTAGGAAATTGTCTGCCAGGCTTTTGCCTTCACTTGATAACTCATATCCTAAGAATAGGACCGTCAGATGGGCAATTCTGGACTTTTTGAAGTTGAATTTGTAACCCTCTGCAGCGAAACCAAGTATTATGGTGTTCACTCTTTTCAAGTGAGTTTCCAAGTCATCATCTGTTAAGTAAATGTCATCGACATAAGATAATGCTTCATCATCATATAGTTGTAGTAATTCTGTTACTCTTGCTGAGAATACCCCCGGGCTGTTCTTGTACCCCTGGGCTAACCGACAGAATTGTTTTTGAGTGCCATTTACTGAAAATGCAGTTAAATATCTGCTCTCTGGTGCTATGTTTTGACAAAAGAATCCGTTGGAGATGTCCAAGGTTGTTTTGTATTTTTTGCGCACTATGTTATTCATTAGTGCAGCACTGTGTGAGTTTTGCACTGCAAAAGTTTTGCAACATGTGTTAAGGTGTCGGTAATCCAAAACTAGACGGTACGAATTGTCTGGTTTGGAGACCGGAAACAAAAGATTGTTCATTTGTGAGGTGCAAGTTTCAATCACCCCTTGGTATTCCAACTGATCTAGTATTTCATTTACTTGTTTTTTAGCTTCTTGCTTAATTGGGTACTGCCTTTGTGCAGTAGGTTGTGATTTTAACTGGACTTTGTGAGGAGGAGAATCCTCATCCCATCCTACATGATTTTTATATAAAGCAGGTGCTAAGGCCACTGCCCACTTTCTAGCAAGTGTATATTTTTTATGAATCGGTATCTGATTCGAGAAGGCAGGCATAATTACTTCTTCGCCATGAGGGCACTCCCTGACAAACTCTGGTGGCCAGTCTTTTTCAGCTAGAAGGATGTCATAGCCTTTGGATAGGTTATCCCAAAATAGTCCCCTTATTTTCCTAGTCTTATCTCCCTCTATGCGTAATGTTATCTCGTATATTTTGTGGGGCTTGCTAACTCTGGTATCTGCAGTTTCCACTTGAAGGTATTCATTCGTGTCCACTGTCTCCAGATGATTCATAAGGACTTTGCGAGCTATGCTCACCTCTGCTGCGCTGTCTAGCATTGTCTGAGCCCATTCTCCGTTTTTCAGTTGTGTCCTCAGTATTCTCGGCATTGTTAACTACCGTGATACTGGCTACCTTCTTTTTTGGAAATTGTGATTTCTTTTTCAGTTGAGCAGGTTCCTTGTCTTTGGACTTGGCGTGCTCTTCTGATCGTCCTCTTCTTTCCGATTTCTGCGAGGAATTCTGAAAAGATTGAGAGGGACGTGTATCAATGTCTTGATATCTATCAGGTTTTTTAATATTATCCCTATTTCTAAGGTTATATCTATTCCCAGAGGGTTCACTCTGAGGTGACCTTTGTCTCGGGTTTGGAGATTTCTCTCTTCGCCTTGGAGACCTTCCTCTGGACTGGAATTTCTTTTCTTTAGGATTGGATTGTTTATTTCCATCCCAGTTCTTTTTTGGTGAATTATTATTAAAAAATATTTTTTCTGGACTTGTAGTCAGTTGCGGTTTTACTGGTATTCCACCTAGACTATCTCTGCCTAGTTCTTCATAGGATTTTTCTATGATTCTGGCAATTTCAGCTGGTTGGTCTGCTATATCTGTCTCTTTTAACCTCTGGCGGATCGCCACGTTTGCTGCTTCACCCTTTATGTTGGCTAGTAATATAGCCGAGACCTGCTTGAAGTCTTTCAGTAATTTCATACCAAGAGTTAAAGCAGGTTCTGGACCGTATTCATCTTGAATTTGTTTTAGCACATCTGGTATCACCGAAATGGATGGGACACCGTGCGTTTTTGTGTAGATGGAAGCAAAGACTGTACCCCAAGTGTCACAGTCCTCAATGTGTGGTGCGATTCCCATTGGGAGACATATAGTCAGAATCCTGTGTTTTTCTAATGGGGTGGTGTCAGGAAACACCGCCTCTATTTGGGTAATTTTCTGTGCCAACCAGAATGGTATTTGTTCCCGTTTAGCTGGAACTTTACCTAGGCAGGATTGGATGTTCTGTGGTGTAATTTTATTTGTGTTCCCCTGGTGAGGGGTCAGCTGTGGAAGTTTAATCGCTGGCTGAATTGTTGAAGTCCGCATTACATACTGAACTAATTGTCTATGAATTTTTAGTAGTTGTTTTAGCTGTATTAATAGCTCTGCTGCAGGCATTCTTTCGATGTCTGGATGTGGTGTGTATCCGGCTAGGACCGGCCACGTTGCTCCTGGTCTTCCTAAAGGACCGAGCCTTGTAATGTGATTGTTATGTATTAGGGCGCCATCAAATAAGAGCAAATGCTCTTGGAATTTGAGTGGTACTTCCACCTCCTCGAAAGGAGTGTACTCATTAGGAGGTTCCTCTACTTTGTAATAGTGGAAGTACTTTGTTACAGCATTTGCTGCTGGAAAATTTATCCATGTATAGTATACCTCTGTCTGCCGATATTCGTGTGCCTCGATTACGAATATGACTGTGCCACCTCTAGGTGTCAGTCCATTTTCTATAAGTTTTAGAGTTATAGCTCTCCTTTTGGCGACCTGGATGAGTATTATATCCGGGTCTGCATCGAGTGCTGTAGTATCAGCTGCTGCTATTTCAGTAGCTAATCTAATTGCCTCTCTTTCTTCATCACTCTCTGTCATTTTACCGACAGGAAGCTTATGTCTTTTGTTTGCAGATCAGGTTTCTTTATGGAACAAAGATTAGATGCACAATATTTTGGAACTGTTTTATCCTTCAACGTTGACTAGACCAAGAACCATACATAGGAGTTCCCTCCTGCGAGGTTTTGGAGGATATAATAACCTTTCACCCACTCCAGACGTCTTTGGAGTATTTGGGAAAAGGGGTCTGAGTGAGAAAGCACGACTGAGTTACTCTAAATGTCTTACGTTAGTTTTATCGCCCTTTCCAAACGCGTTGGGCGCCATGTAGTGTAGCTCCTATTTTCCCAATAGGCTCTGCGCATTGGAATAGTGCCTACAGCAGTAAAGGCCTAGGCCAGACGTTAACTAGGTCTACTACTGTCGATACTAGACTTAATTTTTGGGTTTGCCAGCTAAGCTCAGAGTTCGCTAGAAACTTTCTCGAATGTTCAAGGAAGGATTAACTCCCCTGATTAGACAAGAAGGGATTTAGTTTCTGACAACCATAGAACATGACAACTTTGCTCTCCCCTAATCAAGAGTCAATCTCGAGAGTCGTGTGAGCACAAGGCAATTATTTTACTCAGTCAGTACGTGCATTCTTAGTCTCATCAGAATGTAGAGAAAAGGAAGAGACGGGCGTGTTCAATAAAAGATGTTATTTATTGATCAGTCTCTTTTCTCGTACAAGAGAAATGGATCGATATTATTGCAATACTTATAGTTAAGTAAAGTGCATACATTAGAAGCAATAGTATAAAATAATACTGTAAAAACATTGATATGGTTTCTGAGCCATATGATGTTTAAAATGAATAAAATATATTTACATATACATATACATTTGACTAAACGTACTCAACTGGTGTTTCTAAATACGCCTACCCCGTGTACCTGACCTAAGTCTAATGCGTGGGCGGGAATAGAAAGTTACAGTTTAGTTTAAGTTTGTTTTTGCCAAGTGAATAACTAAAGAATTCTCTAGGAGGGGTTATTCAGTTCTGTACCTGGAATTTAGGATGAATGAGGAATGGTATCTCTTTCTCTGCTCTCGATATTCCAGGCTGCCTGCGAGGGCTGCCCAGAAGCGCCGGTGCTGGGTCTCTCGGCTTGAGATAGCAGCGCGTCTCTCAGCGCGTCAGGAAGGCGGGGCTGCTGGCTGCGGGGTCTGCTTCTGCTCTCGGCTTCGGCAAGTATGGCTGCTCCGTCTTGTCACCACGCGTGTGTTTGCATAGGGCAAGGTCGGCAATATTTATACCTTAAAGGTGCCGGGATTGACGTAAGGATGGACATAGGTACGTCAATAAAGATGTCATACGACTTGCTCGTTAGCACATTCTTTACTAAAGTTCTCTGTGAAATCAAAACAATGGCCGCACGGATTATCCAGGTTGTCATAGGTTTGATTTGTTATGAGAACGTCGTATGCCTTATCAGGGGCTGGAGGAATATCGCTTGTCTAATTAGATCTCAAGCGTTATGACCTAATCAGATAACACGTTCCTGTGCCGTAGTGTGACTGCGTCAGATAACGGTATCTGCATCATGGGGAATTTCTTGCCTCATGGGCTGACTGTTAGTTAACTAGCTAGGTAGCTTAACCAGAATAGGGTCAGGAATAGGGGGATCGATTCAGAACCTATAGAAATACACGACAGGATGAGGGTGGTACAGCCACACTGATCCTATGAGACCTCAGCGCTGTCTTCAACAAAGTGTCCATTCAATCCTGCTAGAAAAAGGCTGATGACACTGGTTCTCCACGGCTTTATCCTGGATGACCTCGTTCCTGGAAGACTGCTCATTCCAGCTTTACTCAGCCATTGCCAGATCACAGCCATCTGCCCACACTTCTAGAGTACCCCAAGGCTCAGTCCTAAGCTCAATGCTTTCCAACATATAGGTACACCTCCTCACAAATGTAGTAGGAAGCTGAGGGCTAATTGTTTTCATATGCAGATGACACACAAATGATCTTCCCTCTGTTAGCTGCACTGAACAAGTGTATAGCACCAACGCTCTGAACCTGTGCTTGAGCAGGATCTCTGCCTGGTTGGGGAACTATGCACTTAAGCTTAATGGCGAGAAGACTCAGGTCATGTTCTTGGGCAGGAAACTTTGGTAATGGGGCTCAGCACTGGGCAAGGACTTTCAGGACTCATCCGGTACTGTCTCCCAAGGTAAAGAACCTTGGCTACTGACTGGACGATAGTCTATCAATGAAGCTGCAGGTAGCCAAGGTGGCTTCCATGAGCTTTGCAGAGCTGAAGTGGGTAAAATAAATCATTGTGGTAATTCTACCGTCAGCCCAAAAAACAGTGATCCACGCCTTGATTATTTCAAGAATTGACTAAGGGAACATATTATATCTGGTAGCAAATAAGGCAGCCCTTCAGCGCTTAAAAGTAGTCCAGAATGCTGCGGCCAGGCTCCTCAATCGCCTTCCAAAGTCCACTTCTGTGTAGAATCTTCTCTGCTAACTCCACTGGTTGGCCGTGGAGAAGAAAATACATTTTAAAGCATTGTGTTACAAGCACAAGACCAGATCTTCCACAGACCCATGAAATATTCAAGAGCTGGTGGTGACTTGCCAGCCCGTGCGCATGCTTCGAGCACTCAACCAGTCCCTTTGCAAAGTGCCTAGAATCTGCCTGGTGCGCATGGGAGGTCGGCCCTTTGCGTACCTACGCCTAAAGTTGTGGAATGCCCTCCCCGAATCTTTATGAAGCTGCACCTCCCTAACCGTGCGCCATAAGAACTGTTATAACCTGATCTCGATCCATCCTACCTTTGTCCAGTGCCTGGAAACCCTTTGGGGTAGTTGAGCACTCTACAAGATGCAATAATAATAGGCCTTGCATAGCAAACAGATATCCAGTCAACGTCTATGTAACAGTTGTGACAAAGGCACTGAAAAGTAGTCTTTTGTGCATGCTGAGCAAAGGAGAGCTCATCTCAGAGGGATCATTTGATGTGGTTTTAAAGAGGCGTCTCTGAAGCTACATATGGTGGCTTAGAAATGTGTCCGAGCAAGAACTTCTTCAGTCAGTGAGGAAACGCAGCAACAAATTCACTTTTCTTTGAACTCTCAAATAAGTGTAATCTCCAATGGGAAAAAGCAATACATATTAGTAACCCTTAGGAAGAAGAAAACACTATTCACAGGACTGACTTGCCCTCTGCACCTGGTGATTTGTTCTGGATCGAATCTTGTTATCACAATCCAGGGAGGGTAGCACACTGGGGTTGAAAACCTTATAGGGACTAAGCCTTTTGACGTTCTGGAAAGACTTGGGGTGTTTGGCTATTTTCTTTCTGGGTGCAGTAATTCCAACAAAGAGTTGAACTGACACTGGCCAGTTTGTTCCTCAGATTGTTCCAGGGGACTGTTTTTGATTTACTCCTAACTGCAGATTCCTAATCTTTTGAATACACCCTGGTGCCAGGCTGGATCTAGAATTGTTAAAAGCAGTGACTCCTGTGCACTCAGGTGTCACCATCTGACTCTGCAGTAATCCTGCATTGCCTCCAGAAATTATGGATTAGAGACATATATAGGTACTTTTCCTATGCGATGACATTAGTTCATTTTCTTACCGTGCCCTTCGACCCAGATCTGAAGCTCCCTTTCCAATTTGGTCGGTTTTCGCTAATATCAAAATGCAAGACCGTGTGCCAGAGCAGTGTCCCCTCCATAAAAGACAGGCTTTAAATTGTTTCAGTGCTGTAGAAAACAGATGTCGGTCAGTCATCTGCATAATGTTTGCCTGTGATGGTATATTATGTTAAACAATTTGTAGAGCTCAGCGTATACCCGACGGTGTCTTGGTGCTAGTCTGAGTGCTGAGCAGGTGTGAGAAAGTAGAAATTACTGGTTAAAAAGTCAGCTTTTAAGAACCTTTCTTAAAAGAAGAGAGGAAGCCGATCTAATGTGTATAGGTAGGAGATTCCACGGTTTGGTTGCTACAGCCAGATAGCTGCTTCCACCCTGTTTAGATTTGTTGTATCTGAAGGTGTTTATTTTGAAGGTTTCCATTGATCTAAGATTTCTATTGGGAACAAATAGCTTTCCTTAGAAAGACTGGTCCCGAATCGTGCAGGGCATTTTGAGTGAGGCAAAGAGTTTTGAATGTAATCCTATTTTTTAACAGTCAGCCAGTGAAGATCTTTAATGGTTAGTGAAACTGACTGATGTTTGGGAAGGCCACGAAGTAGCCTAGCGGCTGAGTTCTGCAGAAGTTTGGTAATATAATGTGACTGAAGGCTGACGTATAAATCATTACAGTAATCCGATATAGAGAGAATTAATGTGGAAATCACTGTGTTTCTGGAATTAATGGGGAGGAAGTTTATTGTTTTCTTTAGAGTTCTAAGGGTGTTATAAGAGGATTATAGGACTGCATTAATTTGCTTACCAAGATTCATCTTGTCGTCCAATATTACCCAAAGACTCTTAGCTTTTGTAGTAGGCGAAGGCAGCATGCCCATTTCTGTTAGCCAACTAGCCGCAGACCAAAAATTGGGATTATTTCCCAAGAGAATCACCTCTGTCTTTTCTGAGTTTAGTTTAAGAGAGTGCTTGCTTAACCATGTGCTGATATCTCTGATCCAATTCTAAATTTGATGGCTGGTGTCAATAGAGTCATTGGAGGCGAATAGCGCAATCTGCGTGTTGGCCACATAAGACAAAACAGAGAAGCCGAAGGATTGAATAAGAGGGGCGAGTTCTGTTATATATAGATTAAAAAGGGTAGGACTAAGTAATGATCCGTATGGAACTCCACAGAGTAGGTATTAGAGCAAAAAGTGTCTTATTTAACCATGTTTTCCCTGTTATTAAGGAAGGATTTGAGTAATTTCAAGGCCATATTTTTCATGCCAACGGTTTCCAAGCGAGAAATCAAAGTTGGGTGATCCACTTTGTCGAAAGCTGCTGACAGATCCAACAGGATGAGAGCAGATGCTCCTCCCTCATCTAGAATGATCTTTAGTTTATCAGTAGCCTTAATTAGGGCTGTCTCGGTACTGTGTTCTGACCTGAACCCAAATTGTGTTGAGAACGCATTGTTCTCTTTGAAATAATTCAATTGGCTGTTCAAAATCTTTTCTATTATTTTAGCGGTCTTCTGGATCAAGACTAGCTTTTTTTTTTAAGGCAGAAGGATGAACACCCTCTTCCAGGGGGTAGGCAAGATTTCGGTTTTAAACATGGAATTTAATAAATCAGTCAGTATCATGGTTATAGGATTCGGAATGGACTTGAGCACTGGGGTGGGCAGGGATCATCTGGGATCCAGATTTGGTATCTGGATGAGATTATCAATCTGTACTACTGTGACAAGGCATAAATAAATATAACGAAGCCAATGGAATATCACTATCCCTCACACAATCACTCGTAATTTTGGTCAATTGTAAGTTAGCATCGTTAGCATGATTGAATAGATTATACATTTTATCAACTTTGCGTTTTTAAAGTGTTGAGCAGTAGAGTCACAGAACTGTACCAGTCTCCTTCAATCTCTGGTTGTTTTGTTAATTATCTGAAAGAGTTCCCTGGAAGAATTTTTAGAGGATTCAATTTGTGAGGTGAAAAATGCAGTTTTTTCCTTAACCAGAAGAGTTTTATATTTGGATAGGAATAATTTGTACACATCTTTTTCATAAGAATTGTACTGAGACCTCGGGGGCGTGGCTCAGACGGCGAACATGGCGGTCGTGTAGAGCGTGAGCTCCGACCAGCCAGCAGCAATCCTACCTGATTATCCTGGCCCTGGTCATCGGAAAAGGTTCCCAGTGCCTCTGCAAACTGCCCGGTCCCGGGGGCTTTCATCGACGGCGTCTGGCGGCGCTGGAATCGGCTCCCGTGGTCGGGGAGCGTCCCGGCGGAGTGCCGCGATCGAGGCTGTCCGGCGGGGCCTGCAAAGCCGGGGCCTCTATTTTGGCGCTGCCGGCCGGTTGGGGCGGCTGCGTCCAGAGCGGAGGTGCGTGCTCCATAGATCGCCTGGAGGCTGAGGAGCCCTAAGCGCCGCATCGCCTGGTGGCCACGAGGAGGACACAGGGACAAGGCGGGCCTGGAGGAAGCCCGACCCGGAGACGGCCAGACAGAGCGGCCGCCATTTTGGCTGATCGGCGGAGAGACACTACTGAGCGGGTGAGCGGCGCCGCTACATACCCAGGTTGGTGCGGCGCTTTGTGGGCCTAAGACGCTGGTCGGCAGCGGTGACCGGCCTGGTGGCGAGCCGCAGTGAGGTGGCGGCTGGATGGCCGATACTCGGGGGTCAAGTCGGGCCCGGCGCACTTAAACTGGGGCGCTGACTGTGCAGTGAGATCGCGGCCGGACGGCCGATACTCGGGGGTTAAGTCGGGCCCCGGCGAGCGTATATTGGGGGCTGTCCGCACTGAGACGTCCCTCCTACATCTGGGTCCCTGTGACGGCCGGGGCCCGCGTTCAGCTTCCTCGAGAGCCGATCAGGAGGCAGCGCGGCGGTCGGCTGCGGACAGTGCTGAGACAGATGCCTCGACACCCCCCTGGGCGGGCAACCGGCTGTTGGCGGCCATAGTTGTGAGGCGGCCGTCGGCACAAACAGCTTGTGCAGGGACCGGTGTGCAGGCCTCCACACATAACCCAACATGACGCGAGGCGGTGGTGGCAGTCAGGGCAAACAGGGATCAATTGACAAATTCACTGAGGCGGCTGGTGCGAAAGGAGCGCAGTCACAGGTGCCGGACAACGCGGCGCTTCTGGTGGCGATCACGCAATCCAGAGACGCACTGGACTCCAAGATCGGGCGGTGGGCTCTGATGTGATGCTCCTGCGGCAGGACCGGCGAAACGCTGTGGAACGCATTACAGGTGCAGAAACGCGCATATCGGCGGTGGAGGACGATGTCACTACCCTGAAAAAGAGAGTTGTGGCCCTGGAGAGAATTCAGAAGGGCCTTGTTCTACGGGCCGAAGACGCGGAGGGTCGCGCCCGGCGCAGCAACCTTCGCTTCTTAGGATTTCCGGAGGATTGTGAAAAGGGTAATGCGGAGCATTTCCTGACACAATGGCTGGAGAGCTGGATTCCAGCAGACACTCTCTCCCGCTGCTTTGTGGTCGAGAGGGCCCACCGAGCACTGACACAGAAACCCCCGGTTGGTGAGCGCCCGCGGCCCATAATTGCCAAGCTATTAAACTACGCTGATAGGGATGTTATCCTGAAACAGGCGGAACAAAAGGGCCAACTCACGTACGAAATTGCGAACATTCTTATCTTCCCGGACTACACAAAAGTGGTTCAGCAACAACGCCAATCCTTCACAGCGGCCAAGGCCCGCCTCAGGGGCCTGAAGCTGCAATATGTATTGCTGTGCCCGGCAAGGTTGCGGGTCGTCTTCCAGTCCCGCACATTCTTCTTCGACACCCCAGAGGCGGTCTTTCAATGGACGGACGAGACTGTCAGGGTTCGGACCAATGAGGCGAAGGGTGGAGAGTCTGACTCCTCCACTGGTGGCCCTGCCGGGGGAGGTCCCGGGGGCCGGCGCCGGCGCCGGGGCAGATCGCACTCGAGCCGTGGCTCGCAGTCAGGGTCGAAGTCCCGCCGAGATGAGACAATGCAGGAGGTCCAGGATGATGTGCCCTGACCTTTGAGGGAACTGACTCATGCTTTCTTTACATGCCAGATATAGGTGACCAGGTGCGATGCTGCCATGGCTGGTGGCCACACTCGGTTTGGTTTGAAGAGGGAGCAACAGCCTAGTTCTACATGGGCTGCTGTGTGGGGATCCATTGGAGGGGGTGGCTCTTGGCTCCCAGTTGGGGCCGGGACCACACTCCGACCACGACAGGTGCTTCCATGTTTGGGAGGTGCGGGGTGGTGGATGGGACGTTGGGGGCTGTTTTTCAGGGGGGGGGGAGGGCTCGCGCGTAAATTGCTGCTTGCGAACCGTTGTAGAAACTGCCTGTGCTGCTTTTGTGGGGCTGAATCGCACTATGTACTACTACACAAATGTCTCTGGATGGTGAGGGAGGGCGGCTAGGCCCTGGTGGGTTACGGATAATGAGCTGGAATGTGCGGGGGATGTTGGATAAAGTCATAAGGGGGGCGGTTTTTACATGGGCCAGGAGGAGGGGAACTGACATACTCCTGCTGCAGGAAACACACTTGCTAGGCACTAAGGCGCTATGCCTCCAGCGGAATGGCTTCATTCATGCGTACCACTTGGGGTTCACGAGAGGTTGCGTCCTCATACATCGTAGGGTCCCCTTTGTTCACAAACGCACATGGACGGATACCCAGGGTAGATTCATTTTTGTGCAGGGGGAGATTGGGGGAGATGTTGTGATAATTGGCAGCGTGTACGCCCCACCACCCTTGCAGTGGCCCCTGGTAGAGAGGTTGTTGTCCCTTTGGGTGGATATGCCCACTGCCCTGTCCGTTGTGGGTGGGGACTGGAATGATGTCATGGACGTCTCGTGTGACCGATGGCGAAGCGCTGCTAGCGTTCAGGATGCGGCTGGGAGGGAAGGGCCGGCCACTAGATTGAGGGCCCTGGTCACGGGTCTAGATTGGGTAGACACTTGGAGGTACAAGCATGGGTCACATAGAGACTTCACGTATTTCTCCACAGCGCGTGACTCCTTCTCTAGACTGGACTACGTGTTTGTTCCGAGAGTAATGGCTAACAGAGTCATGTCCGCGGAGATCCTGCCGCGAGCGTTGTCCGACCATTCGCCGGTTTATGTCGTCCTTGACACTGGTCGCTCTCGGCAGCCGTTTCTGTGGCGCATGTCGCCTTGGCAATTGATGCAGGACCCCTACTGTGCTCACATGACACGTGAACTTGCGTATTTCCTTTGCACTAACGTGGGTACGGTAGACTCCCCGGCAACGCTATGGGAAGCGATGAAGCCCGCGCTGCGGGGATAGATATCTCGTGGTGCACGGCGGCGCGTAGGGAGAAGCGTAGGGACCTAGTGCGGCACGAGGCAGACTTGGAGGACCTGGAGCGCAGGGGGCGAGAGGAGGATGGTAGACCGGCGAGGCGGCAGCTGATATTGGCACAGCAACAATATGCTGCGGTACTGCTGGATGAAGCCCGACAGGCCTGGTTAGCCACGCGCAGTCGTATTTACCAATGGGGTGACAAGTCCTGCATGATGCTGCACCGCCTGTGTCAGGGCATTATGCATGCCCAGCCGCTGCCCCGGATAGTGAGCCCAGATGGGGAGCCTCTTTTGGAGCCCGCTGTGATTGCCGGGAGCTTTGCTGAGTACTACGAGGCATTGTACGCGCCCCGGGAGTGCCTGGAGGCGGAGGTCATGCAGCGGTTTATTGACGACCTTCCTCCGAGGACTGTTTCTGACGAGGTTCGTGAAGACTGGACCGTCCTTTGACGGATGATGAGTTGGCCACGGCGTTGGGCGAATTGAACCCGGGTAAGGCGCCGGGACCTAACGGGTTCCCTAGCGAATTTTTTCGGCGCTTCGCGACGCAGCTGAGTCCTCATTTTCGCCCGGTCATAGAGGAGGCGCGCGAGAGTGGCACGCTGCCCCCGGACTGGAGGCATGCGGAAGTGGTGGTGTTCCTGAAGCCGGGACGGCCACCGGAGAGACACGAGTGGTATCGCCCAATCTCCTTGATCAACACCGAGGCCAAGATTCTGACTAAAGCTCTTGCCAATTGACTCAAACCCCATATCACAGACCTGGTTCATTCGGACCAGGCCGGCTTCATGCCACAGCGTGCCACTCGCCATAACATTAGGCGAGCCCAGGTCGCGATTTCAGCGTGGCGTGGATTGGGGGAACAGGCGGCACTGCAATTGGCGGACATGGACAGGGCGTTTGACTCCCTGAGCTGGACGTACTTGTTTGCCCTACTGGAACGCCTGAACCTGGGCCCTCGCTTTTTGGCGTATGTGCGACTCCTTTACACGGACCTCACGGCCACGGTGCGGGTGGGGGGTATTCCGCTCCTTCCGCATTCTGCGGGGGACGAGGCAGGGCTGCCCCCTCTCCCCATATCTTTTTGCGCTAGCGATGGAACCTCTCGCGGCGTGGGTGAGAATCGACGCTCAGCTGGAGGGCTTTCGGTGGTCGGCGGACCTAACTGATAGAATAGCCCTTTATGCAGACGACGTGTTGTTTTTCCTTACGGATCTGGGGCGATCGGGCCCCCGTCTTTTGCGAATCCTACAAATCTTCGGCGAATCCTCGGGTCTGTACATGAATCCCGGGAAATCTACTCTCTGGATCCTGGGAGGGCCGCAACCGGTGGGGGATTGGGCGCGGGGGCTCCAGTTGGCCACGGATGGCATGAAGTACCTGGGTGTATTTCTGTCTGAAGACGCGACTGTTGCCCGTGAGCGAAACATCACCCCGGTCTGGGAGCGCACTCGGGAAGACATGAAGGTGTGGTTTAGGATGCCGCTCTCTATTCTTGGTAGATCGGCCATCTTTAAGATGGTGGCGCTCCCGCGCCTGATATACCAACTGCAAAACCATCCAGTGTTGGTTCCGCTTGACTGGTTCCGGCGCCTTAACGCAGCATTGAGTGGCTTTTTGTGGGAAGGGGGCGCGGTGCGCGTTGCCCTGCGTACTTGCTTTAGATCAACATACACTGGGGGCTTGGCCACGTCGGATGTCCTATCATACTACCAGGCGTCCCACCTTTTGGTCTTAAATGAATGGTGGTACGCAGACAGGAGTGACCCCGCGTACGCCGTGGAGAGGGCCTTGATGGGCACTGCGTCCGTCCACACACTGTTATATTCTGCACCCCTAAGGAGGTCCCTGCCGTCCATCACACAGGCGGTCTTTCAAATATGGAGACAGGCTTTACGTAGGATGGGCTGGTGGAATGTCCTTACCCAAGAAACCCCACTGTGGCGCAATGGCAGGTTGCCCCAGCTGGCCACATTGACGGGCTTCCGGGGCTGGGATGCGATAGGCATCTCTACCCTTGGGTACGTTATGTCCGGGAGTATACTCAAGTCCTTTGATATTCTATGGGAGGAATTTGAGATGCACCCAATTCTATAAGTATCTTCAGTTTGCCATGCACTTACGCCATATATTGTGGGGTTGGAGAGTCTGCCTGAGTTCAGCCCGCTGGAGGCTAAAGTTTTCATGGGGGTGCTGCCCGATAAGAAACTGTCCCGCATCTACCAAACCCTTGTACGACACTGCTCCACAGACGTGCAGAGACTCAAGGCCACATGGGAGCAGGATATTGGGGAAATGGATGAGGAGGATTGGGTGGAGGCTCTGGAGGGTCCCAGGGGAGCAGCAATATCCACGGCCTGCGACTGGTCCAATTTAGATACCTCCATCGCACATACTATACCAGACAACGCTTATGGAGGGCGGGCCTAATTGCATCCCCAGATTGCCTTAGATGCGGGTCAGAGGTGGGAACACTGTTGCATACGGTATGGGACTGCAGGGTGCTTCAGCGGTTCTGGAATGGGGTGTTCCGATGCCTGGGTGAGGTGTTGGCATGGGTGCTTCAGAGGGATCCTAAGTTGGCTCTCCTACATGTCATGGCTGGGGTAGGGGGCAATATATACAAACGTCATTTATTATTGCTGGGACTGACACTGGCCAAACGAGACATTGCCCGCTCATGGAAGGCGACCCAGGCCCCGTCGCTCATAGCCTGGAAAAATGGGATGGACTTTTGTATGGGGCTGGAGCAGCCCATCTACGTGGCTAGTGGCTGCCCTCGAAAACACTTCAAAATTTGGAAGAGGTGGGCGGACTATCGGGGTCTGGAACTGGACCCACCACCTGAGGACGATGCTGTCCACCCTCCCTGACCGGTCGACAGTCAGAACTGTATTACCGACACATTGGTGCACATGGCAGGAGTTTCGATTGACAAGCATGACACAGGCAGAGCAGGCAGCGGCGCGCGGGAACGGGGGGGTTGGGGGGGGGGCTTGGAGGGGGCATTGATACTGTGATTGTCTCTGGATATCAGAGCGTTGCGTAATATGTGTTTCTTATGCAATCAATAAAATCTGTTTTAAAAAAAAAAAAGAATTGTACTGAGACCTCCATTTCATTTCTTATCGCCTACAGCTTTGCTTTTCTAGCCTAACGGCTTTTAGAAAACCAACGAGCTGAATGCTTTTTTTTTGTCTTGATTGGCCTTTTTAATAGGAACAGTTAGGGAGAGTGCAGTATTAAGCTAATCTAGGTAGGCCTGAGTGGCTAAATCAGGGTTTTCCACAGGTGAAGGAAAGGATGGTGTAAGTTGCTGCTGAAGTCGTTTGTAGTCGAGATTGACCCATGCCCTATAGTGGGTCATATTACGCCTGTTATTAGGAACTGATGTAGCCTCTGTGCCTCTTAACTCAAAAAATATGGCCAAATGATACGACCAGGAAAGGGGAAGAAGATTAAGATTAGCGATGGCTTTTTATTGGAGAAAATGAGATCCAAGAGTGTGGCAAGCAGTGTGGGTTGCATTTTGTATCAACTGAGATGGATCGAAGGCATTCATGATTTCGAGCAACGATTTGGTGTCTTTATCTTCCTGAGACTCCAAATGGAAATTTGAATCTCCAAGGACTGTAAAGTCCATGCTGCAGATGTCATCCTCTAAGAGGGGGCTAATGGAGTTTAGGAAATGGTTTCTAGGACCCAGAGGGCGATAGATAAGAGACCTTGTAAATGACATCATTTTTGTTAGTTCTGACCGAAAGGATAAGGTTTCACAGTATAAGTTTGATGAAGTCGTAAAGTTGGCCCTGAACTTATCTCGATATATGATTCCAAGCCCCCCTCTTCTCTTAAGCGGGCGATCTTGTTTATGCATTAGGTAACATGTGGGAATAGCGGTAACTAGTTCCGGCACTGAGGTGCTGTTTTCCCACATTTCCATAATAAAAATAATATTGGGCTGGTGTGAGTCAATTAGCTCAGCCTTTTCCATTGCATGCTTTATCAGCAAGTGCACATTAATAAGAGCACAGAGATATAGCTTTGACTTATTCTTGGGGTTTGCTTAGGGATGCAGAGAAAAGAAGTCAAGACTGATTTGCGAGGGGAGGAGCCAAGATGGCGATCGGAACAGTCGCATAACCGCCTCGCTCCGTGATCCCTTCCTCCCCGCCACCTATCCTGTATTTCATCCTGTTCGGGGTGTTCCGAATTTGATCACCAAGGAAGAGCCTTCACTTACCATCCTTTCCCGGGGCTCTGGCGTGCAGTCATTTCGGCGTTCTGCCCTTGTCGCCTTGCTGGCCTTCCCGGCCCTGACGCCGGGGCCTCGAGTGCTGTGCCTGCCCGGAGATGTTCGGAGAGCCGGCGGTCCGGAACCGGTGGAGAGACTCGATGGTGGGAGCCTGAGAGCCGCGGGCCGGAAGCCCCGGAGCGGACCCACCCCCGCTGGTGGGCCACCCCGTATGTCCGATTGCCAGCCGGCCCGAAGAAGAGAAGCCGCGCTGTCCGGCACCCCTCCGGTGGGAAGCCCGCTCCTGTTGCCAGTCCCGCCCGGGGTCCGGTGCTGGGCTCCCCCCGAGTGTTGTGGGGAGCACGCCCGTTCTTCTGGTGACTCTCCTTTCTCCGCCGAGCGCCATCCGCCGCGGATCGGCTGTGTGCCCTGGGGCCGCCGGTGCTCCTGGTGGACTTGGAGGCGCCCGCGACGATGGCGGCGGGCGCTGTGCTTAAGATGGCGGATGGCCCCTCGGAGTATCTTTCTCCTGGAGACAGGGAAGTTGCTGCGTTTGCTCTCTCCAGCCCTCGTTTGATTCGGGCGGCCCCTACTCGGAGTGCTGTCTTGTCTGCCCTGGCTGCTCTGCGGATCGACCTGTCCTTGAAATGCCGAGACTTGGAGTCGCGGATCGCCGCCATGGTTGCTCCGCCATTTTGTGACGCGGTGTCGTCTCCCCGAATTGTAATGGTTGAAAATTCTCCGGCTGCTGTGCTGGGATCTCCGGCTGGGTGTTTGATTCTATGGGATCAAGTGGACCCGGTGCCGATGCTGCAGTGTTTCCTACATCCTGCTTTCTTTGCTTCGTGCTGGACAGCCCAGATATTGTGCTTGGCCACATGGATTGTTGAGGTACTTTTGCATTCTGACTGCTGCCGAGTTCTCCTGGTTGCTTCTTGTTGGCCGGGACGGTGTTTTGCGGAGATCCCACTGGCTTTCCTTGACTGGTATGGACCCACGGTATCATGCTGTTCTTCGGCCGTGGCGGGGTCTGGCAGCTCGACTCTTCATAAAAGTGGACAGGGGTGATTGTGCCTGAGTACCTGTGGGACCCTTTTAAATGGCATCTCCAGGCCTCGTTATTTTGGTTAGTTCTTGTTTCCATCCTTGTGTGGGCTTTTCTCAATGTCCTTTTGGACCTCGATTAGTGCTCCGTTGTTGCGGATGGGGTAGTGTTCTATGTTTCGATTGCTGGCTCCTCTCCTCTCCCTTCCTTCTTTTTCCTCTCTTTCTCTCTCTTTCTCCTTTCTCTTTCTTTGTTATTATTCCCTTTCTCTTTCTTCTATATTTCGGGTGACTCTGGGCGACAGGCACGCTGTTTAGTGGGGTAGGCCGTAGCCATTACAGTGATGTAGGGTGGGGGGGGGTGTTTGTTATTTTAGTTTGTTTTATTCTATGGTCCCTTTTTGCCTTTTTCAGGGGGTGGGCTATGTCCCTTTGTTTTAATTCCTTTGTCTCGTACGTGTCTGCACTTTCTCCTTTTCCGGGGCGGGAGGGCTGTACATGTGGCGTCCACTTTCTTTGTTTGCTGTATTTTGTCCTTTCTTTTTGAACCTTTGCTGGGCGTGGGATGTCTTTGGGCTTCGCCCTACTAGGGTTAATTGATTGCGTGGGGGGCTGTCTCTCTCCCGCCCCCCCCTCTTTTTCTGTATATGTTGCACGACACCCCGGTAGATATGGTTGCTGCCTCCTCTATAAAATGTAAAATGAAACCTTTCTTATCCTGGCGCTGACGGTTTACCGTCTTTATTTCACGTCTATCCTGTATTCCTTCTATTGTACGCATTGATGTTGCTTTTTTTTTAATCTCCTGTTTTTGCGGCCGGCCCTTGTGGTTGTAGGCCTGCGCTTGTACTTATACGTGTCTTTCAATAAAGGTTTTAAAAAAAAAAAAAAAAGACTGATTTGCATACGGCTGGGTCCAAATTGGAATGGCATGATGAGCAAAAAAAGGATGGATTTAGGCCTTGATCTGTGTACTGGGGTGAATGTATGACATTGTTCTGCATTCTGTCCATCAATTGTTCTTTTTGCATTTGTCACCCGATTGGGACGGGTATGCCCAGACGGGGGTCCCGTGCTCTCCATGCCACTGGAGTCAAGTTATGCTGGCTGTTGAGGGCTGAATGAAAGCCCGAAACCGATCCTAGGATGCTTGTTTCCAGTCCAGGGAGGACCTGGCCTGGCAGTTTGGGCTGGATTGTTCCTATTGGGCGCAGGGTCGAGACTGATTTGCATATGGCTGGGTTCAAACTGGAATGGTATGGTGAGCAAAAACACGATGGATTTAGGCCCAGATCTCTGTACTGGGGTGCATGTATGACATTGTTCTGCATTCTGTCCAACAATTGTTCTTTGAGCAGAGAAGCTGGACCATAGGGATGGTGCAGGGAGGTGAAATCCACATCTCTTGCACCTCACTGTTGCCTGACCACAGCAAGGGCATATTGAGACGGCTACAGTTTTTCCTACCGCTGTTGAGGGCTAAGAGTTCCTTACCTGAGAAGGTGATTCTATAGTTAGGTTCTGGCATAAAACCGGGAGCGGTTCTGGCGCTCAGGCTTGCCTTTGCCACAACTATGGGTTTAATATAACCCTGCATGTGAGGGTGGGCGTGTCTACACGCTAGAGCCCAAGCCTAAAACGATGTGGGCAGAGTAAAAGGGGGCAATTTTGGGGCCCAGCAACCCTGCTTTCCCTGCACAGTCTCCCCTGTGAAGGAAAGTACTGGGAAATTATTAAGAACGAAATTGTAAAAATAACACATAAAATGGTTAAAAGAGGGGCATTTGGCCCTTTCAATATGGCGCTCAAAAAGGAAGGAGAGGTGGAGCCATGGCAACTCCGTGCAAACTGGAACCGAGGGGCTAAATACCCCGATGCCTATAAGGAAATAAAGCAGACACAGATAAGCAGAATGAAAACTCACATGTGCTAGTCGTGTGATGCACCCAAAGGCCATCTGGGAGCAGTAGGGGAAGCTACACGTACACAACAAAAAAAAAGTGAGGCAGGTTGCACTTCAAACAGTGGACCCACTTCCAGTCACGTGTCCGCTCCTGGTCTTGCTGCAAGTTGCCATGCTCTGGGAAGTCAAAGGTGAAGTCGTGCCACATACGGCACACAAGACAGTCCGCACTCCAGAGCCCAACCCCCATCATCAAAATACGAACTCTTTCTGGGGCTGGTGCCAGGACATCGTCAACCCTGCAGCAGAGTGTGGTCTTGAGGGAGGCTATGTTGTGGCTTTTCGGGATGTTGTTGACTCCATTTGAAGCACTTTGGTGCTCCGCCTAGTCACATGGGCCTTCGGTCAGATTTCTGCAAGTGAGTTCTGCCCTGGCACTGACTTAGCTGATCAGTCCACTGTCCAGCTTGGTGCTTGCGCTGGGCCATTCTTCTACTCTGGCACCAGAGGCCTCATTTGTTCCAACCGCTCTGATACAGACTCCATTGGCACCCATGTCCTTATTATAGAACATTCCCCAGGCGTCAGGCTGTATTCAGAAAATATTGAGTGATATCTCAGTTCTTTTTGTTCTGCACCAACAGTGCGGATCCAGGGAGCTACCTCTGTCACTTTTTGACCACCTTTTAGGGACTTTTTGTCAACCATTTTTTGAGCTTTTGCTCGCAGTGTACCAAGGATATGTCCACTTCCAAACCTACTGGGTTTAAGCATCATGGGGAATGTCACCAACAGATGTTGGAGTCTAATCCCCACTTGGTCTGTCTCTGGTGCCTGGAGTTGTCATTACACCAAGGCCTGCGTCGAGTGCAAGTCGATGCACCCTAAGGCAATTCGGGAGCGGGTGATGAAACTCCTTGTGGCGCGGCAGAAGAAGGCTCTGCACCATTCTCAGTCCCAGTCCCATTATCTGGGCCGCTCACTGGGCCATTCTCTGAGTCGTTTTGGGGGACAGTCGTCTCTGCCCACCAAAACTACTTATTCCAAGTCAGGTAAGTCGAAGCAGCAGAAGAAAAAAGAAGTTGAAGTAGACTTCACTTTTGAAACACCGTACTTCTAGGCCCCTTTCCCACTCTCCACCTGCGGAGTCCCACGGGCCAGAGAAACGCCCACACAGTTAAAAGATGGGCAATGGAGCCCAGAATGGATGCAAGAGATACTCCCAGTGTGGTATCTGATCCCCTGACCCTCCAGCCAGCACAGCCCTCTCATTGACAGCAGAATCTGGCATCACCTGCCCCAATGGTCAAAAATAACATCTAACAAGTGGGTTTTTCAAATCGTTCAGAAGGGATACGCACTACCATTCTTGGAAACACCACCAACACTTCCACCAGCTCAAGAACGGCTGATGGAGGACCATCCCTGTTTGCTTCCTCAGGAAGTGCACGCTGTCCTGGCTAAGGGAGCCATTGAGATGCTAATTGCATCAGAAGTAGGGCGTTATTCCTGCTACTTCCTGGTTCCAAATGAGAATGAAAGCCTATGTCCAATACTAGACCTGCGTCATCTCACCTACTTCCTGAAAAAGGAGAAATTCAAGTTGCTGACGTTGGCTCAGGTCCTGTCTGCCCTGGATCCTGGAGGCCGGATAGTAGCACTGTGCTTGTAAGACACGTACTTTCACATCTCTGTCCTGCTGGCGCACTGGCATTACCTGTGGTTCTCGGTGGCCCATAAGTATATTCTGTTCCCTGTTCTCCTCTTTGGCCTCACCAGTGATGTCAGTGGTTGCAGCCTATCTGCAGAGGTCAGAGGTCCTAGTCTTCCCCTATCTCGATGACTGGTTGTTGAAGACAGGCTCAGCCCACTCAGTCATCGCACACCTCCAGACTGTGGCAACCCTTCTACATTCCCTCGGGTGCACTATCAATGTGCTGGAGTTATGTTAATAAGATTTTTCCAGCACACAGCTACTCAAAGTGTGTCCTGGCGCTAAAACAGGCATAACGGCACCAGCAGTGATTGTTCTATGAAGATTGTCGAAAGAGCCGTGCCTTGTTAATTTTTTCTTAATAATAGGGAAATCAAATGTGGTAAGTAGCTCCAAAGGGCGTTTATTCCATGTAACCGGCCTAAGATCAGAGAATGAATTGCCGCCTGTTCTGAGGAGAACAATTTTTGGAATTCTAGCCAAAAGTTCAGAAGAAGAACGTAAAGTTCTGAAAGGGACATAGTCATGAATCCTCTCTCTCAGATATACGACACCTAGCCATGCTAAGCTTGGTGTACCAGAACCATGGATTTAAACCGAATCCTTTTTTTATGAGAAGCCAATGGAGAGCATTCAGACGAGAGGACATGTGTTCTAAGGGAAAGATTAGGAAGCATCCATGCTGCCGAGTTCTGCACCACCTGAAGTCTGCCCAGAAGGTACTCACGGAGACCCAGGTAAAAAGCATTTACGTAGTCCAATTTGGAAGTTATTAATTCTTGGATTGCCGGTCCCTTGGAACTCTCTGACAGTATGGGCAAGAATTAGTTCAACATCTGTAACAGCCCGACGCAAGAACCAGTCAAAGCCTGGATCTGTGGTGAAAGGAGTGGGCACTATCGAACTTAATGCCTAAGTTCTTTACGGAGTCCTGTTGAGGACCAGGGAGGGGAGCATCCTTCAGCCAAAAGGATCTCCCTAAATCTAGCAAAGTTAGACAATAAACCATAATCTCTGTTTTATCCGGTTTACATTTTAATTGATTAATGACTGGCCAATGAATACCCTTAGAGAGGGAATTTTTAATAGTCTCTCCAGCAAACTCTTATCCCTTTCTACAGGAGATTAGAAGCCAGGTGTCATTGACATAGGAGATTACCTTAGCTACCAGAGTCTCTGCTAACACTGCTAATGTTGTAAGGTAAACATCGAACAAGGTAGGGTTTAGTGCCGAGCCCTGAGGCACTCCAGCTGTAAGTTCACGCACTTTAGAAGAAAAAGGAGGCATCCAAACCTCTAGGCTACTTTCATCCAAAAAGGAGGTGTGCCAATTCAGGACTGTATCCTTAATCCCAATTGCTTGGAGGGAGACAAAGAGTCTTTGATGGGGGACAGTATTGAAGGCAGCCAATTAAATTCAACTTGATCAAGATGGCCTTACCTCCTATATCTAGGACGCCCCTTACATATTCCGCAATTTCTAGCAGAGCTGTCTCAGTGCTAAAGTGGGATCTAAAGCCTGACTGATTAGGGTACAGGAAATTGTTCCCCTCCAAAAATTGTGAAAGTTGGGAGTTGGCACATTTTTCAAGCACTTTTGAGAAAGCAGGTGTCACGACGTCAATGGTATTTACCACTAACCTCTGAAAGACGTCAGCAGGAACGATGGGTAGATGAATAGTCCCCTTCCTATCCAGAACGCACCACACACAGTGTAAGGGTAACACAACTATGTATAAATGCCTCCCGGGGAAAAAGGGAAGTGGATAAAATAATAAAGGCTGTCCAGAGGGGCTTCTGAGAAATGTCTGGAGGCCGTCCACCCACTCTCTCGCCAGTCTCTAAGAACCCCCGGTTGTTTGCTGCAGGTAAGGAAAGAACAAGAACCAACAATTAGAAACCCAGTACTGCACAGGAGTCAAGGAAACATAACATCTCTATAAGGATAGGTACTAACTGTTGAGGTGGACTGGAGCGCCTGATAAACTCTCAGGAACATAAAACTTGAAACAGTAATAAGTCGAGTGGAACCAAGCCTTCTCAGGAGCAACCTGACAAATGGCGGCAGTACCGTAATTCAGCAAAGGTTTCGAATGTCGACAAAATCAGCAAGGAATAAGAAACAAAGAATAAACAAAATCATCAAGGGGTTTCTTCGTGTAGCGCGTACCGGTACCGGCACGCCAGGATGCACAAAAAGTAATTTCCCAGGAAGAACACCAGTGACGGAGACGACAACGCGCTCCTGCGCGGGTCTCACAAACGCCACTCGATATAGCGAGGCCACCCGTCTTATTGATGCGGGGACACGCTAACGTGACTGGAATGCAGAAAACAGTCTCGGGAAATGCTGGGAAAGCAGAACTCGTTCCGCTCAAGGAAAACAAAGTACCTGGATATCTGCTCCGACTATGCAGGCAAGGCTCCGTCCAGACGGCACTCAAGGTCCTGATTGACAAGCCCCGAGCCGTTACCTTGGAAGGCTTTTGTCAATACAACGCTTCCGTTTCCGTGTCTGCGGGACCTCTGGGGAATGTAGTTCCGCAATCGCCAGGCTCCCTCCAGTGGCGATATGCGGTCACCACATCGTCTGACCACCGCTATTTGTCCCTTCCTGAACCTTGCACCCCTGGTAAGCGCTACAGCAGGTCTATAATTTGCAGGTATTTTGGGATCCGCTGTGGGTTTTTTACGTAATGGTAGAATGTTTGCACTTTCCAATGTGCTGGAATCATGCCTAATAGCAAAGAAATGTTCAACACTTTATTTATAATCGGGTTAATGGCCTCAGCTGCTTTAGCCAGCATCACGAGAGGGCATGGGTTGGAAGGAGATCCCGACTTCAGACTCTTGATAGCAGTCAAGGAGTCCTCTAGAGACATAGGATGAAAATTAGAAAGGGTTGGCATCCCTGCAATAGTCGTGGAAACCTTTACTGTCTTAGGAGTGATTCCTACTGATTGCACATCCACAAGTAGATTTGCCTGAATGGTGAAATGTTGTCGTGAAAAAACAAATACAGCGAGTCATGCCACTCTGAAGAAGGTGGGAGATCTCTAGATACTGCCTTTGGACTCATAAAGGCAATTTTGAAGATCTCTTTGGATTTATTTCCAGCTTCAGCAATGCTAGACTCAAAGAAAACATTTTTGGCTAAACACACCTATAAATAATAGTTCTTCAGAGCAAGTTTGTAAGCAATGTTGTCCTCTAAACTGTAGTATTGCCATTATTTCCTTTCAAGATGTTTACATAGTTTTTAAAAAAATCTCCTCTAAGGTCTTGATTAAGCCAAGGGACGGTTGGTTTAGTCCTGTGTGGAGGGCAAGCGGGAATCGGACCTTACTCATTGATAGTACCTCATATCCAGTCATCAGGGCACACAGCATCTGATTCAAGTGAGCAAGGTAGGAGCGGAGTATTCGCTTTCAGAGTGCAGATCAAATAATTTGAATGAATTTTATGTAGAGCACGGGACTGAGCACAATTGTTCATAGTCGTCGGATGAACTTTCAAAATGTTTAGCCAATTAAACTGAATTAAATATTAGTCAGACCACACAGGAGGAACAGGATCTGAGATGACCAGACTCAAATTAGAGGAGACCTGGTCTAGTGTGTGACCACCTTGGTAAGTAGGACCTTGTACCTGTTGCTCAAGCTCAAGGGATGACATAGTTTTAAGAGTAGGGCGACCTCAGAGTCTTAAGAGTTTGGCCATATGGAGGTTGAAGTCCTCTGGGGCTAAGAAGTGAGCATACCAAAGAGCCCAGGAGGATAGTGTGGTACCCAATGTTCTCAAAAATGAACCAGCATTACTAGGGAGTCTATAAATGAGAGCACCTGCCATGGACTGCTGTGGGGATAAAGTCAGGCGGAAGCCCAATGCTTCCGCATCTACAAGTTCCTCAAGAGGAATGGGGACACATTCAAACTTACTTTTGTGAATTAATGCTACCCCACCACCTCTTTCCTTTTCACAGTCTTTCCTGATAATTGTATAGCCAGGAGGGATAGTGGTAGCTAGAGTCGGATTGACCAACTCTGTAAAACATGTTTCAGTAAGAAACAAAATATCTGGTTTATCTTCATTAACTGGAAATAGTCACACCTGACTCCCTCTCAGATACTCCCTTTCATTGGAGCCATTCTGGACATAGTGCAGTTCCGCACTTATCTTGGGGGAGCAGCGAGTCTAGGATATTGAGACTGTGATTCTGATGTTTCTGCCTCTATCCTGGATTTCAGTGAGACTGACACGGATGCTCTGGGTCCCATGGCCTCTTGTATACTGCTGGTCAAACATGCCCACTGGCATATATTGTGGGCCTTGCAGGTGGATCTGAAGTCCCAGTTGATGCAGCATTGGGGGAAGCTTTCTGACCTGGACCAGATATTAGAGGGGACTGTGAAGGTCCTGCAGTGGTGGCTAACAAACCCTACTTGGGCCAGCAGCAGACCCTTCTTCCTTCCCCACCCAGAGCTGACAGTGGTGACAGACAAGTCACTTCTAGTTTGGGACGGCCATCTGGAACAGGTAGAGATCAGAGGACTCTGGTCTCTGGCAGAGTCTCAGCTCCACATCAATTTTTGGAATCTGTAGGGGATCGACTTGGGAATGAAATCCTTTCTTGCATCCATCAGGGGAAAGCTTGTTCTGGTGTTCACGGACAGCACCATTGCCATGTGGTACTGTAACAAACAGGGCGCAGTGAGGTCATGGACCCTGGCTGGAACATCCTGGTCATACAATACCTGGCGAGATCTCTGGCGGATGTACTCAGCTGTCAATTCCCTTGCAGATCATGAATGTGACTCAAGAGTAGACGCAGAGAGTTTGGTATCCTGAACTACTGAGCATGAGAATCTGCCCACCGGTCAGACGGCTCCTTAAGGAGTATCTCTTGTTACAATAAGGCAGGGTTTTGCACCCAAACATGTGCACGCTCCACCTTCATGCATGGAAATTGAGCGACGACAGTTGAGAGTTTTTGATCTTCCTATTTAGGTTTGTGATGTCATCTTGGCATCCAGGTGTCCCTCCATCAAAACTCCCTACATCTGCCATCAGGATAAGTTTGTGGCTTGGTGTTCCTCACGCTATGTGGATCCCCTTGCCCCTCTTGCTGAGGTTTTTCATTAGTTCTTTAGCCTGGCAAGGCCTTGCTCTGGGCACCCTTAAAGATTATCTGACTTCCATTTCTGCTTTCTCGCAGCTGTCGGATCAATCCATCCTCATTTAAATCACCTGTTGTGAATAGGTTCTTGAAAGGTTTGCAATATTTATTCCCACCTACTCCTTTGGTGATGCCCCAATGGGACCACAGTTTTGGTTCTTGCTTTTCTTATGTACTCTCCCTTTGAGCCCCTGCATAGCTGCCCTCTGTGGCTTCTGACTTTCAAATGCATTCCTGATAGCCATTGCATCAGCTTAGGAGGGTCAGTGAACTTCAGCCTCTGGCAGTCCAGCCTTCTTCTCCAACAAACTGGTTCTTCAGACGCGTGCCTCTTTACTTCTGAAAGTGGTCACCCCTTTCCACGTTGGCCAGAGTACCAATTTGCCTGCCTTCTACGCTCCACCTCATCCGTTCAAGGCGGGGCAGGGACTCCATTGGTTGGACCCTAAAAGAGCCCTGTCATTCTACATTGATCACTTCAAAGACCTTCCGGTGGACGATCAGATTTTTATATATTTCACCAGTTTGTATTCTGTATAACGTTCTGCTTTGCACTGCGGGCTCACTCCACCAGGGCCAAAGCCACCAGTACTGCGTTAGCATGTGGGGTACTTGTCCTGGGCATCTGTCAAACTGCCATGTGGTCATCCCACTATATGCTCACCAAGCACTACTTCTTGGACAGTCAGGTCCATCGTAATGGGCATTTCACCCTTTCAGTCCCCCAGGACTTTTTGGCTTAAGCCAGTTTGCAGGCTCACCTCTGGGATGGTATCTATTCTAAGGTGAGGAATCTGCGGTTAGAAGTCTTTATCAGAATAACTAACCTAAGATAACACTTTTTCTGGTGGAGACTGTCTAACCTCAAGCTACTTGCTGAACCCTCCCAATCCTGCAAAATTGGATTTTGTTCCCAACAAGATCCCTTTAGATGATGCACACTGGTCAAAACTGTAATATTGTTTTTTACTTGCCTCCACATGTTTTGCGCGGAAGTAGACACAAAAGAAACTGATCTCATCACGCCAGGGTGGCACGTATCTAGGCACAGCAATGTCACTTGTGATGAAGACACAGCCAATTCAGAGCCCAAAAGTGCCACCTTCGGGCGCAGACATACTGCTCAAGATTTACCAGATCCAGTCTAACGCCTGGGACTATTCTAAGGTGAGGAATTTGCAGTAGTCTCTACCAGAAAAAGTTACTGAAGTGAAGCAATTTGTTCTTCAGATCCGAAACCAATATTAGCCCTCAACAGACTTCTGTCCGAAATAAAATTACAGAGGCACAGCCCTCCTCTGCTTTGATACTGATATTAACCGAAGCTAGAAACCTTGTATGAATCAGATTCTTATCCCATCCAAAAATTCCAAGATGTTCCGCATGCTGACATTGAGGAGGCAGACAACTTGTTATCCACCCTCACTACACTTATCTGGCTAATATATACATCTGGCAATAGAACTGTCCTTCCTACTCGTGCCTTCCACTGAGGAGAATGCCTTCTCTGAGGTTGTAGTTGGCAGAACATTTGGGCCTTCAAGCACTTAGTGTTGAGACTAAAGCAAAACCTATTTATGGAAATCCTGCAGTCTGGGTTTGCTACATCAGAACACTTGCTGACATTTAAGGAGGCCCTGACAGACACCTTAATGGTAACATGAATGAAACTGCGTTCATGTTTAACACCCCCCCCCCCCCCCCCAGTTAGTGGTACGGTAGCTGGGCATCATAAGTTCCATCTGATGACCTAGCCTTTTTGACTTTGCACCTTAACCCAGAGAGTATGGTCATTCAGGCTTCTACAAGAAAGGTCGAATTCAGTGCATTCCCTACTGGACAGAGAATTCAAATGCATTGATATGTTCAGAGAGAGCATCTTTTCTTACATCACCTTGGCCATGAGAGCTGTGAACACTGTTTCCTGGGTTGGTACACTTATGCTCTTTGAGATATGGTCTGCGAGTTCGTGTTTATTGTCACTGACAAATTCAGGAACACCCTTGACCAGACAATCCGAATGCAGCAAAATACGTTTTGAGGACTGGACTGAACACAGCAGACTGTGTGGCTTAGTCCATGAGCACCAGGGTCATGATAAGACATCATGCCTGGATGCATGCAACAGGATTCTCTGATGACGTGGAGTCATGTCTTATGAGTATGTCATTTGACGGTTCCAATCTTTTCAGGCAAAGGCTTTTCCTGCCTGGCTGGCATGTTATTAGTTCAGCTCAGTGGATGCTGTTAATTGCCCAACAAGGTTACCCTCTCCCCTTAATATCCACTCCCCATCATGGTTCGCCTGTTACTGCTCAGACGTCAGCGAGGCACGTATGCATTCTTGTCCACTACTGGCCAATGGAGGGGGTGGAGGATGAAACGGCAGGTGGTGCTACTCCTGCTATTCTGTGGTGCCCAAAAAAAGACTGTGATCTGAGGACAAATCTAGAACTTCAGCTCCTGAAGACGTTCCTGCAGAAGGACTGGTTCAAGATGTTGATTTTGTCCCAGGTTCTTACTGCTCTGGATCCAGGAGTTTGGAGATTGTCTTGGACTTGCAGGATTCATAGTTTCATATGCCCATCCTGCCAGCCTAAGGACTCTTCCTTTGGTTTGAGGTAAGGGTCAGAGCATTGACAGTTTTCCCTTCCACCCTTCAGTGTCACCTCAGCCCGTTGTGTGTATGCGATGATGACAGACGTGGTTGCAGCCCATTTTTGCATGTTAATGAAATATGGATACCCCTGGTTGGCACAGTAAAAGATGGGGGATGGGAACAGCTTTCCTGAGACTGAAAATGTATTGTCTGCATTCCTGTGACCGAAGGGCGGTGACACAGACATTGAATTGACAAGAACGGAGACAAAGCTACATTTAGAAATTGCATGAGGACTTTTGTTAGCAAGGGGCTCATGATTATTTCTTCTTGAGTTATGCCATTTGATTGATGGTAGGGGTTAAGGGTAGGACTGCAGTCTTTGTGTTAGATGAGGAAGTTCCTAGGTCAGGCCTACCCTTTGGTGTTTCCTGGGTTATTGCTTCAGGCACGCTGATGACCGCCAGATACAGAAACCTCACACTTCATTGTGCCTCTGTTATAGGTGCTCTAGTTTGGAGAATGCCACTGTACTACGTGATGTGAGAAGCATCACTGTACACAAAGGCTGTGTATAGAGAACAGTCTGAGAAGCACACTTGAAAAGAGAATCTCCCCATACTGCTTCCGAAGTTGGAGACAGTGGATCGACATTCCCTCTACTGTCTCCAAAATGTTTATAAAGGTAGGATCCAAATGATCCGCTTTCTTCCAGTTCAAAGTCCATTACAACCAAGGAAGGGAATGCCCTGCAGGGTACTAAATAGACTGCAGCGTGAGCAGGGCTGGTATCTGTTTTAGCACACTCTACTTAGTAATTCACTTTATAAAGGCAGTAGCCTGACCCTTAGACTGAGTTTACAGGTCTTCAAGAGAGTTACCTTAGAATGCTTTGAGTTCCTGTTAAGTATTATTCAATCACCATATCTGTGCTCAATTAGTTCCAGATCCAATGAGTGAATCATGCTTGGTTGCTCTTTGCAGATAAAATCAACATCTGTATTGGCGAAAAGGAAATAGTCTAGAAAAGGAGAATCCCAACCTTTCCCCTTTTTAAGTTGTACAGGCTCTCAGGATGCGTAATTAACACTGCAAATCTATCTAGTGTCACATCCATGACATGTCAACTTCGGTTTATTCTAAAGAATAATCCTTAATGTTTCAGCCTTACTTAGTGTTGCTGCTGCTTGTAGCTAGAACAAGGGGGATATATTCAATATGGTGACCCTTTCCTGTCACCTTTTCTGCGCATGCCCCTCGACCACCTGGTGCATTCAGGTGGGTAAATTATGGAAGAGCAATCAGCAGCTTTCTATACTCCAGTGTATCCTGCATGCACAGCTAATTTTCAAGATGTACATCTTAAAAAGTCGTTTTTATTTTCTAGTGTACCTTTCTTTTTTTGCAAAAGCAGTAAATCTGATCTGGCTTTTGGCAATGGTAAAAAAAAGCTCCCTTTTTGACTTTATCTCATGGACCACTTGCACTCCCTGGTATGTACTTAAGATATTGGTTGTCTCTTTCCATTTCACTATCCCCACCTTAGCTCCAGAGATTTTTCAGACGCAAGTTACAACATTAGCCATTTGCTGTCTGACCACCAACCTCTTCCTTATCGATCAATCAATCTAAGGATGTGGTTGGACCACAACCTATCTCAATGGAAACTCAAGCAGAAAAACTATCAGCACCCTGCTTTGGTATACTCAGAATGATCTGTAAGATGATAACACTTTTCCCAGAACAGACGGGGAGAACCGTGGTCCAGGCCTTGGTAGTCTCATGCCTTGACTATGATAACTCACTGTTTCTGGGTTCCCCAAAATATGTTGTAAACACATTGCAGGTTGCACAAAATGTGGTGGCTAGGCTACTTCTAAAAATACCTAGACCGGAGTCAGTGAAAGCTTCCCTGAAACAGCTTCACTGGCTGCCCATCTAATCTAGGATCAAATTGAAATCCTTCTGCCTGGCTCACCAAGCTATCAATGGCAGGGGCCTACTCTTGCTTTGGACACTCATTTCCCCAAATGTGCCTAAGAGGTCCCTTAGGTCTTCTTCAGACCACCTGATGAAGACGTTGACGTTGAGGATAAAAAGGTCAAGATGGGGAGGTAGATCCTTCTCATACCTGGTCCTGAAGCTCTGGAATGCCATGACCAGGGAACTGAGACTGCTGAAAGATGAACGCAGCTTCAGAAAAAAACTTGACATGGCTGTTCCCATGATGACTCTTTAAGTCTTTCTCACTACCACCTCCTCTCCTCAGCGCTAGGAAGCCCCTGGGCAGCCATGCGGTCTATAAATACCTCAAACATTATTAAAAAAAACACAAATAAAATGTTAACCCTACCTCCAAATCACCCACCCCTTACTTCCATTTCTAAAGCATCTATATCACTCACAAACCTCATATCAACTAAATGCATTCAAGTGATCTCACTGCACAATCATTCCCATCTCACGAGACACTTTATTTCCATTGTGTGAATCCCTGTTTCTCTCAAGTTCCTAGACCCCATTTTTTCTGATGTTTTGTACATGGTGCCCTAACCCTGTACCAAGTGTTTTCCTCCTGTGGGACTTTTCAGTTTTCTACTCCTATGCCCCTACTGTTCAGACCAATCCCCAGCCTTCCTGTAGCTGTAAAAAGATACGAAAGGTCCTGAGAAAAGACTTATTTGATCAGAAAATGTGTTGAAACCCATCCCCCCTCATCTTCATAACATAGCCTTTTCCTCTTAATCTGCAATGTTGTCTGGGAAGAAGTGTACAGTGTTGTTCCCTAGTTTTTGGTGGCAGGTGTTTCTCACTGTAGCTAACGTGGAAGAGAAAGTTAGGTGTGGACCTTCTGGTTAGGGCTTTTTGTGCTGTCTATAGTGCAGAGCATAATCACAGGTTCCAAGGCATTATCCAGCCATGGATGTTGTCTTTCTGTATCAAGTTCTTCTTCCCACCAGTGAAACTTCCACCACCCTCCTATTCATTCTGCCCAGCCTCTGTTCTAATCTCAAAACATTAGCTATTTGTTTGTTAGTGATTCTTCAGCAATGGACAATATTTGTGGTCTCTTTTCTTCACTTTCTTGAAAATTGTGTGCATGTTGAGAGGCATCAGTGCCAGCCCACCATTGCTGATCAAATCCTGCCCTCTAGCAATTCTCTGAACTAATTTTTGTCTTTATGAAAGCCTATAGTGTAGACTTATGTTGGTGCTTCATTCTAGATACTTTTTGTGTTTGAGTGTACTCCTCTATCTTCCCTCTCACCCATCAGGAATTTCTATGCTTGATCGTCATTTCAGAATGATTGTTCTGCTTTCAGTGTTCAGCATCCCAGTCACCATACTCTTGTGGCCAGAGCATCTGTGGCACACTAGGCTATATTCTTGAATAGTGATATGCCTCTTTCTTTCGTTTGAGTATTCGGTATGGGAAAACATTGGGATCTGGGAAATTGAGGATGGGGAAATTGGGGATGGAAAAATCAGGGATGCAGAAATAATTGGTTACGGAACTGGAAAGAGAATGACATCATTGGAAAGAGAATGGGGGGCAGAATCGGTGAGAGTGATGGAAAAAAATGAAGTAAGTGAATTGGAAAAGGAAAGGCGACATTTGGCGCAGATTGGAATTTTTTTAATGTTTTGGTTGATTTAAGTGGTAAGAGTTTGGATTGCTGTTGGAAAATGGACTTTGTTGCAGTATCCTTCCACTTTTTGCCTGGTGTAACTTTGACTGAAAGTGTACTGGATTCCTGTTAAGCAGGTCCCCAGTACCAGTGTCCTTTCCCTAAATTATACAATTGTTCCACAGTTAGCACCAGTTTATGGTCTCTGTAAGTCCCTAGTAAGTGGTATCTTTGGTACCTAGGGACTTGGTACTAAAGAGGGTTACTAAGGGCTGCAGGACAAAATATGCCAATCTAAGGGGCCCCCTCACCAAGATCATGCAAACTGCCATTGCAGCCTGCGTGTCTTGATGCAGAGAAACGATGAGCCGACATGGCACACACCCTTGTGTGCCATGCCAGCAAAACACTGCTTGTGGTACAGGTAAGTCACCCTTATAGCCCTATGGCATGGTGTTCTATACGCCATGTGTGGGTAGATCTACATGAGTGGATGTGTCCCTGTGCTATCTAAGCAGAACTTTAGATATTACAAATGCACAGGGAAGCCATGATGAGTACATTGGCTGAACACTCATGAGTATGAGTTCCCCAGCTACATGATGGATTCACTGTACCCCAAAGTGCTTGGTACCGAACTCCTCGTCTTGATAAACCCACAATGATGACGGTGGCGTATTTATTAAGCAATGCACCTTAGAGGTTCCCCCGAAAACCTACTGACTAAGTGTGTGTTCATTGACTGGTCTTGACCAGCCAGCCACCATAGACAGGTGTCTGACCTCCTAAGGTGAAAGCCTTCACTCTCCGAGGCAAGGAACAAAGCCTGCCCTGGGCAGAGGTGTTCCCACCTCCTCCACGCAGGATGTTCATTCCAAGGTGGGAAGCTTCAAAGGCCCTGCCACCTGGGTTATGCGACCCAGGCCTCTCCAGATAGTGGAGATGCCCGCCCTGTCCTGCTCCCTCTTTTGGTGGCAAGACAGGTGGTAAAATTAGTAATATTAGGAGGTGTGCCCACATCTAGCCAGCACCACCCCTAGGGCGGGCCAGCTGATGTGTACTCCACTTTTCAGATTTTTCCATCTTGTTTTGGACGGGATTAGCATTCTAGGGTCAGGGCAATGGTCACTTCCCACAGGAAGTGGTCATATAGAGTGTTTTGACACCCTTAAGGTAGGTAGCCCATTGGCTACTACCTGTAGCTCCCTTCAAACACCACTAAATTGAGTAATTAGGTGCCACCCCTGAACGCCAGAACTGAGATTCGACGGATCAAGAGAAGAAGGACTAAGAAGAGTCACTGGCTGGCAAAAACTGCAGCTGAACTGTGGACATTTGGCACGAAACCCTGCCCGTCCTCAGCCCTCTCTCAAAAATCGCGACAGAGTGACTTGTCCTGCGAGCAGGAGAAGCAGAGTCTGGTTCACCGACTTGCAGCCTCCCGGCCCGACCAATGCCACAGACGACCGTGCACAGGTACTCGTGCTCTGGAAAGTCAGATCTGTCTCCCCACCGATTGTGACACCAGGACCAACCGAAATCGTGCAGCACCAATGTCTGGGATACCGTAGACCCTGCACCAAACACACACAGTGAGAGTCTAGTATGGATTCCCACTGCACCAGGACCGAACAGCCATCAAGGGATGTCAGTATCACCGAGACTCACTTCGTGAGTGGCCCAGCTGCCTTGATTTTGCCCCTGCCTGCTGTTTGTCCCGGACTGCGAGGAGTATCTTTGTGCACCCAGCCCAGCCGACATAACCACTCTGCACCAGAGCCTGGGTCCCGACGAACCGGCTGTGCCCCCTTGCTCCAAGACCCCTTGCAACCCAAGTGGGGCGAGGATTTCGGCTAGGGCGGTCGACCTCAAATCTGGAGAACCAGGTTTGAGTCTCAGCAACGACGCTCAACATTCTCGGGCACATGCATCAAGGTAGGATTTTGCGGGTCCTTAATTGCGATAATTAAGGAATCGTAATTAAGGACTCGTAAAGGCCTATGCATGTAGGGATCGCTATAAAAATAGCGATTCCTACACATTCCTTATTTGAGACTCGCAAATTGCGAGTCGCAAATAAGGAATGGCTTCCCATTCATTCCTATGGGCCTGCAGGCCTATAGGAATGAATGGGAAATTGCATGCGCAATTTGCGAGTCCCAATAGGTCCTCGCAAATTGCACATGCAATTTCAGGGTGCAAGGGTTTCAAAAGGACACCCTGTTGCACCCCTGAAATTGATCTGTGCACATATGTTGCCCTTAGGGCATGTGTGTGCGCAACATGAAACTTTGAAATAGCATAAAAGTGCACTTTTCAAAGTTTGTGGGCCCCTTATTAGCGAAATCGCTATTCTCCAGTGGTTCTTGCATTGCATTTAAGGAATCGCGAATTGCCATTTCTTAAATACAATCGCAATTTAAAAACTCGCAAATAATTGCGATTTTTTTTTTTAAAGTGTGAGTGTGGAGTTGTATCATGCATTGCAAAAGCTAATTTTGCGTTCGCAATTGGCCGATTTTTACGATTCGCACGGTTTGCAATCGCTTATAGCTTTGACGTATGTGCCTGTCTGTGATTCTGAGCCAACCACTTTGTCTCCCTATGCCTAACAAAACAAACAAATAAAAGGAATGTGTCCTTGTGTAATGCAACTGGTGCTCATGTAAAGCGCTCTGATACCAGATACTTTCTGGTCAAGTTTGTGCTATGTAAAACTCCCAAAAAACACAACAAAAAAAACCCTGTTTGGGAGCTCTTGGACTTGTCCCCCTGTGCAGTCTGTTTTTGGGTGCCCCCCTTCTTTGTAGCACGCCAGCTACCAACTTCACTAGCACCCTGCTCCTGGCAGAACCCGGGCAGTCCCTGATGAACTGCTGTGTACTTTGGACCTTGGCCTGCTACAACTCCAAATCCTGGAGGTGAACTCCAGAAACTGACTGTACCTACCTTTGTGCATCTCTGACTTTTTCTTCAATGGCATTGCTTTGTGCGTAAAGGGTGGCACAGCACGTGATCGCGGTCGGCGTCCAAGATGGCGGAGTGAGGACGCCGTAGAGCAGCAGCTTACCAAGGCTCCTACCGACCCACCCCACTTGGCGATTTTTGGGGGGAAGAATTTGGAGAGATGACCGAGAAATAATCGAGGATTCTTCTGACCTTGTACCTGAAGTTTGAACACTGAAAATCGAATCAGCTACCTGAAAAGCACATACTGGGCGGTCCGGAGCGGCTGGTTCGGGCTTCAATCCCGGGCGGTACGGTCCCGCAGCTCTTTTGTGTGGTTGTTGCGACTCTTCCCTGCTTTGCATTTTGGACGGATCGGCGGGCTGAGGAAGGCAATGAATGCTGTGGCTGTGGCTGGTTCAGCGCCCCCTGCAGCTTGTGCGGCATACGATCCTGCGTTTGGCTCGTGGGTCGGTGCGCGGCTGGTCGGGGCTGTGGACAGGGCGGGGACAACCGACTTCGATTCCTGCTCCGTGTACCAGGAGCTCTAAGCCGAGATCGCTGGGGGTAATGGCTCAAAAAAATGTACCAAGATCAACACGCGCCAACAAGGCAGCGGCGGCGGAATTAACGGTGGCTTCCCCGGTTTCTGTTGTGCCTACAGTGCCTGTGATGACGGCATCACTGGTTCTGCCTGTTGTGGGGCTTCATCTACTTTCTCTGCTTTGGTCCCAGTGAAATCACCTGCGGGGACCCGCGGAGCCAGTAAACAGGTACTACGCCCTCCTGTCCTTATTATTCCTGATGCAATTGTGCCTGCTCGACCTACTGCTTCCAACGGTGCCAATAAAAAAGGGTCTCACTTAAGCGGCGTGGATAATAGTGGAAACAGTATAAAATTGCCGGGTGCAGATCTCGATGGAAACAGTGTAACTCTATTAAAACCAGTGACAATGTTACCACCACAACCGGGATTGATAGTAACTGCGCCACCGCTTTCTCTGGTGTGATTGCGGGACTACTGGCTGAGCATCCGAATGAGGGGAGTGTTAACATGGCTGACAATGGATCGACCCCAGAAGAGGCATTGGCTTTAGAGCATATATGTTCGAAGAATACTTTGATTGGTGATGACTTGACTGCCTCCCTCCCCCCGGTGTGAGGGTCGAGGAATTAGACGGAGATTGCTCTAATGAAGAGTACGAGGAGGTAGAGGAAGTGCAAGAAGGAGAAACTGTTAAACTTGCGATCGGTACTCCTTCAGACACCTCTAAGTTTCTGGCAGGCCGAAGGGATAAAGCTAAACTAAAGGCAAAGAAGAAGAGTAAGTAAGGTAGAACAGCCTCAACGGAGGGCTTACCAGCTATTATTACTGCTCCTGCTCTTAAAAAGACCCTTCTCACCGATAAAAGCCCCCTTAGGAAGTGGATCCAGGCTAAAGGGTTTGTCAAGAATATGACCTTACGATTGTCAGACACAAGCCCACCAGTAGCCGAGCCTTTGAAAAGCTGTCCTGTATCTCGCCTGTCTCCGCCAGTCCTGGGGTCGGAATCTGTGCTTCCATCTGCCGGTCTCAACTCGGCTCCCTTTAGGTCCACAGCTCCACTTACAGAATCTACCTCAAGTGTCCACAGTTTCTTCTACTCCTCCGGACCTATCCGGTCACTCATCTGGTCCACCAATATCTGTGGTTTTTGATGCAGCAATATCAACATATACCTCTCGGTCAGGCACGTCTGGAGAACAGGAACCTACTTTATCTCCTTTCGATATAATTTTGCAAACTTTAACCAACCATCTGCGGAAGCACAGGAGCATTTTTTGCAATTGCGAGAGGACAACACCAAATTACAGAACTCATTATTGGAGATGACTTCCAACTTAGGGGGGGTTTCACAGGACATCGAGGATCTCCAACAAAGGGTGGTTAATATAGAAGAGGGGTCTGTCCGTATGGAATCCTCTTTGAACCAGCATGATGCCCAGATTACAGCCCTACAGCTAAAGGTGGAGGATTTAGAGAATCGCCAACGGTTATCAAATCTACGACTTTTCGGCATCCCTGAGGGTGCTGAAGGGTCAGACGCAAGAGCTTACCTGGTTAAGCTACTATCTAAGGCTTTCCCAGACCTAGCCGATTGGGACTGAGACTCTCAGGTTCACAGAGCTCACCGTCTCCTTTTAGTTCAGAGGAACAAGGGGAGTAAATTTCCTAGGCCCTTCCTTATTTATTTTGGTAATTTTCTTTTAAGGCAGGCTGTGTCTCTGAAAGCACGTCCCAACTCTCCTATTACAATTGAGAATATATCTTTATTTGTACGCTCCGATTTGAGTAAAGCAACCATGGATAGGAGATGGAAGTTAAGGAAACTCATTGATCCTTTCAAATCTATTGGAGGGCAAGTGTTCTTACGGGAACCCGCCCGCCTCAAAATTATCAAGGGAGGTCATACCTATTATTTTACTGATGAGAAGGAAGCAGAGAGTGTGCTCTCCAAGTTTGGCTAAGGGTCACGTATCAGTCTTTGGGGGACTCGGTCAGGAATCTCTCTTTTTTTGGGGTTTTTCTCTCCCTCTCTTTTCTTCATTTTAGAAAAGAAGTGGGGTGGTTAGGTAGTCCTGAGGTTGCTTTTCTTTGAGCTGCCCCTCCAGCGGCAGCAGCTACAGAGGGGATTCCCTCTGGTCCTGGGGCGAGGGAGAGGGGGGTGGGGGGGTGGGCCCAGGTTCTCCGAGGGTGGGTTTGTGCGGGGGGGGGGGGTAAAAATGTTAAAAACAGCAGCACGATTTGGAAAATCCTTTAATATGATGGGAAGGAGTCTTTATGGTTTTTCAGTGACCAGAATGACAGAATTTGTGTAATTTATGTTTTGAAATGTATAAATTAAAATGTTTAGCATGGAATATTTCGGGTCTCAATAGTAAGAATAAAAGACGACTTTTCTCTGAAGAGCTCAGACTTTATGACCCACAGTTAGTTTTTCTATCAGAGACGTATATTGCCTATAAAGATAGGAAGTTATTTAGTCATTTGGGCTACGATGTTATAATCTGCTCTATACAACAGGTTTCAATTAGAGGAGTTGCTATCCTTAAAGATAGACGATTTAGAATAGAAACGTCCAAAACTGCGTCAGATAAAAATGGTTGGTGGGCTATTGCGCAAATATCTATAGGGAACTGTAAATACGTACTTTGTGTGATTTATGGACCAAATATTGACGATAATTCTGTTTTTGACCAATTGAACATGGAGCTTTTGGGGTGGGAAGGGGAATTTATTATCATGGGGGATTTTAATTGTATCATGGACTATCAGCAGGATACCACTCGACAGGGCGCTTTCCAGCGCATGCGTAAAGTCTGTGCTGCAATTCTAGACATCAGGCATAATGTTAAAGATATATGGCGCTCCCTCCATCCTAATATATCTGGTTACACGTATTATTCTGCGCCCCATAAATTATGTTCCCGCATCGATATGGCCTGGGCAACTGATAATATAATACAAAGTAGCTCCATGGAGATTTGCCCCCGGGTCTCTTCGGACCATAATCCAATCTTACTGGTATTTAATAATTCACTAGCTCAAGCGGCCTCAAGAATGTTTTCCTATCCTCGTTATTTACTCTCTGATGCAGGCTACATCTCTCAGCTTAAAGTACGTCTTTGTGAATTTATCAAAATTAATCTTCACTCTGCGTCTCATATAATTGTCTGGGATGCTTGTAAGGCAAGTATTAGGGGGTTTACTCAACAATATGTTCTTAAGCAGAATTCAGAGCGCCGGAATATTAATACAAAGCTGATATCTAGCATTTTGGCTCAAGAACTACTCTTGGCCGATGCTTTACGAACTGGTTCCCCCATGTGGTAGAATTGGGATTAATACTTGGATCTCGTAAGTCCAATTTAAAGACAATTTTTATTGAAAAGAGTAGTGCCACGCTACACAAATTAAACATTTCCCACTGAAGGGGGAGATAAAATCGGTAAAATATTATCTTACAAAGTGGCGGATGACAGAGCCCAGACCCTTATAAAAAGCATTAGAGGCCCTAACAATGTCATGTTTAATCAACCAGCACAGATATTGGCTCAATTTGTCGAATTCTATAACATCTTATATACCCCTGAGAATCTAACTTGTGCTTCGGATATTTTAGACTATTTGGACAACAACATCGAGGAAAAATATAATACACCTGGGTTAGAGCAATTATCGGAGGAGATCACTTTGTTAGAGATCAGACAAGCGATTTTATCGCTACCAGCGGGAAAAGCAGCGGGGGAAGATACCATTCCAGTCGAACTTTATAAAATATGCATTGAGGAATTAATCCCGCTCTTTTCTTTGGTAATCCAGTCTATAGGGGAAACCGGGAAGGCCCCTAACTCTTGGAACATAGCTAAAATGGTCTTTTTCTTTAAAAAAGGCAAACCGACAGACGAGTGTGGGTCCTATAGACCCATCTCACTGATTAACACCGACGCTAAGGTTTTCGCTAAAATATTAGCAAGTCGATTGGCTCTGTTTACCCCTAAGATTGTAAACTCGCAACAACATGGTTTCGTATTGGGTAGGGACACTACGACCCATATTAACACAGCTATTACTGCTTTTGACATAGCTGAGATGGAGTCCACCCCACTTGGTATGATTTTATTGGATGCCGAGAAAGCTTTCGACCGAGTGGGGTGGGACTATCTTTGGTCTGTTATCTCCTTTATAGGATTCAGGGGCCAATTTGTTCGCTGGATACGAGCCTTATATGATAGACCCACAGCCAGTATTAGTTATGCCGGTCTGTCTTCGCCCAATTTTTTTATCTCCTGGGGCACTCGGCAGGGGTGTCCGTTGTCACCCCTGCTGTTTGCCCTATCAATGGAACCATTTCTTTCCGCTCTTCAGCTACAGTCTCGAATAATTCCATTTAGGTCTGGCCCACATTGACTGAAAATCACCGCATATGCGGATGATATTGCTATATATTCCACCAATGTTGTAGAGGCGTTAGAGGGTATAATGACTGAGGCCAACAGATTTGGAGCCGTTTCAGGATACAAGCTAAATATAAATAAAACACAAATAGTGGTTAATCATAAACTATCGGCTATGGTTTCTGGAATCTGTAGGGTCGCCAACCTTTTAGGGGTCAAAATCTCATCTAAAATCAGTGATTTAATTACTATAAATTACGATGCGCTATTAAAATCAACAGCTTTGTTATAAAAAAAATGGCATAAACTCCCTTTAAACATTACTAGCAGCCCGCCCCGGCGTTGCCCGGGGCAGAAGGGGGCTGGGAGCAGCATTTTAGGCTTCTGTGCACTCCCGCCTGCCCCGACATTGCCCAGACCGCCTCCTGCCCGCCTCCCTCCCGCCTCGCCTCCCTCCCGCCTCGCCTTTGCCTTACCTGAGGCTCCGCTCCTCCGCCACTCCTCTTTTAGGCTTCTCTGCACTCCCGGCCGGGCCCCCACCCGCCCCGACATTGCCCAGACCGCCTCCCGCCTCGCCTTTACCTTACCTGAGCCACCGCTCCTCCCCGCGCTCTGGACTTCACCGCCACTCCTCGCCGCTCCTCCCCGCCTGTCGTCATCACGCACGTCTAGGTCACGGTCAGCACAACGTCGCGGCCAGCGCTAGTTTTAGGGGACTACTTTGTTTTTAAATTTAAATTTTTTAATTTACGTTTTTTATGTCGCCTATGTCCATCTACACACCCTGAGGATTCCAACAATGTATTGGGTGTGTGGATTGGCGCTGTGGTTCCCGAGTTTACCTTGCCAAAAGGTTTCTGTTCTCTCTTTATAATAGTAGTATAGATTAGCAGAATTCATTTGATTAAAATGAAAATTCTCCCGAAATTCTTTTATTTATTTCGTTCTATACCATTGGCACTTAATAATTCCTTTTTTTTAAAACTTGACGGAATGTTCAGCAGTTTCATTTGGGGATACAGGAAGGTGCGCAGATCTTTGTTGTTACTTGAGGGATCTCTAGACACGGGGGGGCTTAATTTTCCAGACTTTAAATTATACTTTTGGGCCACTTTTATTGGTCGTTTGCGTTCTTTGCTTAATTCAGATACGCAATTCTTTTTTCATACCCTTATGTTACATTTAGACTATAGAATGTTTTTGTGAAGACTGAATGACCCAAATTATCACAAAAGGGTTAAATTTAAGACCGCTAGAGATGCAGCCAAGATTTGGTTCAATATTTTGTCATTTTGTAAAACGTCTATTTTTCATCCTAAATTACGGCACTGGGGAAATCCGGGTCTTCCCGGGATTTTCAACGATGGTTGGGCAAATATATGGTCTGATCATGGAATTGTTACATTGGGGGACCTTTATGGCTCTCATGGCTTTTTAGATTTTGTTGCACTCCAAAATTTATATAATTTGACAGAGGAAACGAGGTTTAAGTACATTCAAATCCATGATTTTTTGATACGCAAGATGAAAATTCTTGATATCTCAGACTCCGACATCTGGAACTGTCTTTATTCATCTAAAACGAAATCTTTAATCAGGGAGGGGTACAGTTGTCTTACTTCTTATAAGACAAGTGACTGCTCTAAATTAGCCGAGAAATGGAGCTCCAAGTTGGGACTTACGATAAATCCCAACCAGTTTGCTCACTCTCTTTCGAATCTTAATAATCTTGTGCAATCATCGAGCTTAAGATTGCAACAATTTAAAACCACGTGTATGTTATACTACACCCCTGAAGTGATTCTTAAGTGGTCGGCAAATGCTTTATTTAGTGATCGTACCAAATGCCCTAAATGTGATCTTGTAGGTGCTAATTTAGAACATATGTTGTTTTCTTGCCCGATGTTAAAAGAGTTTTGGTCTGCTTTGGACAAGGTTATGAAAATGAAATTGGCGAGGCCCCCTCTTCTCTCGGCTTTAACTGTACTCTTAGACATACACAATGTTACCTTCCCTCAACAGGCCTTAATCACTATTCTACTATCGTGTGCTAAATTAACCATCGCTCGTGCCTGGATCTCCCTACAGCCTCCACATATCGTGGAATGGTGGTTTCTGGTTAATGAAATTTATGGCATGGAGGCTCTGGCTAGGCTTACAGGTGTCCAGTCTCTATGCAAATTTGAAAACATCTGGGGCAATTTTATTTGAAATTATTTGAAATTACTTTAAATCTACTTAAAATGCCAAATTCAAAATGCTAACACTGTATCTTTTTTCTTTTTTTCTTTTGTATCTTCTATCTGCCCTTTTCTCCATCATCTTCTGATAAATCCTCTGTATCTCCGGAATTTAATATGACCATGTAGTAATTGTTAACACATTCATTCTGCTACACTGTTGTTAAATTGCATCCTCCCTAATGTATTTTGTTTTATTTCATTTTTTTGTTTTATTTAGGTTTTTTTTCCATTTTCGTGCTGTCAATAAAAAATTCTTTAAAAAAAGCTTTGTGCGTAAAGGCGCACAACTTTAAATATGGTACTTACCTGCATGTATTACTTTTGAACACATTACTTACCTTTGAACAAAGTTCTTGGTTTTAAAACATATATGAAAAGTGCTATTTTTCTAGTTTGGTCTCGGATTTATTCTTTGAGTGTGTGTGTGTCATTTATTGCATCTGTGAGTACAACAAATGCTTAGGGCTACCCTATGATAAGCCTAACTGCTCATCCACAAAAGACAGAATTAGTACTATCTACTTTGGCTTCTGTAAGCCAATTGGACACCCACAGGGTTCTCTACACAGTGTACTTTTTAGTACACTTGATAGAGAGCCTGCTTCCTACAGGTGCCGTGGAAGGAGGGCTGGCAATGTGTCTCCCACCCCTCTTGGAGAGGAGTAGGACAATGCTGCAGTTACACTCCAGAAAACCTGTGCATCTGGAAACATTAGGACTTGTAAATTGTTAATGATGAAAGCAGATGATTGAGGACTTCTCGGACAAGAGTGAGTTAAGGTATCAATTAAAAGGAGCAGGTCCCGTTAGAGCCAGTTGGTTGGGGCCAAGTGTGAGGAGGATCCTTTTATGAATCAAATAGATTTCATGTTAGTTTGTAAGGCAATCTGGTCCAATGTGCAATACTGAAAATGCACACATCAAAGCAGCCCTTTACATACTTTTGGAGTGAATTGTGATTGGACTGTTTTGTCAAAGGAGAACTTTGTGAAAGTAAGTGTAGCTCCATCTCCCAATTGGCAGTCTGGGCAAGGGTACAGTCTAGGACTTGAGCTCCATATTTGTCTGGATTTGTGGCTGTTTTTTTTCTGGAAGTTTGTCAGGTGAATTTATGGGTTGATTTCCCAGGGCGTCTTCCTCTTTTGCTTCCTCTTTGCATTATGACTGCTACATTCCTAATAAGAAACACAAAGGAGTGCTGTCGGTCTATAAAGGCTAGAGAGTGCCTGTTTTCTAATAGATGAGTGTGTGTATAAACTAATAAGGGTGACAAAGGGGAGAGGAAAGAGTTAGAATGAGAAAAGAAAACCCATCAGCCCACCCATTGGCGGAACATCATCATCTGGGATTTTAGAATACAAACTGGTATCCACTAGGTGCCTCACCATGGAGTATTGTGAGGGAACTCTAGTATAGGATCCACCAGTGATGGAAAGCCAGACAGCAGTGTATCAGGTGAAAATTTAGAGGTGTCAATGGGGACGGGCTGGAAGACTTTCCAGATGTGTACCCCAGCGATGTGCTGGGTGAAGCACCATTGCATCTCCGAATCAGTCCTGTTCCACTCCACAATTTATCAGAGTTGGTCCGTGTTGAAGATAGGACACGGAGTGGACACAGGTAAGTTCCCGCTTCTTTATTGAGGGTTACAAGGAGCATCAGTTAAGCACTGTACATCCTGCCTCAGCAGCCGCCAGCCTTGGAATAAAGAACAGTCACTCACCAGCACTCTGAAAGATGTCACCTGGAATGCTAGCTACCTCACAGGAAAAGGAATGCGTTAACAAGACACAACATATCTCCTTTCCTTCTAATAAACAAACAAAAACAAAGACACAAATAAAAATGACAACACAAACCTTAACACTCTACATCATCTTATACTCCAAAACTTAAGATATAGAAGATCATGTCACTTTACAGAAAAGCACAAAGAAATAGTAAAGTTAATACATACGAATATCAATACATCATACTATACATCATGTTGTTCTTAAGAACAATTACTGAGAAAAGAAAATAAATACACGTTAAACTAAATCAACAAACTTTTCATAAAAAGGTAAAACTAATGGATAAGAAAATCATTATATTTTTTAGGAATTCCACATTTTCTGACAGGAATCTCCCGCCTATACTCTTGAGAAACACTTCGTGGAGTCCCTTGAGGAGATCTCCTCATCAACCCCTCACCCACAGCATCCTCAGAATGTGAACCTTTAGAATACAACACAATCCTGCGGCAATGCAGCGGCAAGGCTGCTCATGGACGTTCCGAGGACGCAATCAGCGAAACCCGCCTTAAAGGCGCTACACTGGCTTCCAGTGCGGGAAAGAGTGATATTCAAGGCACTTTGCACAGCCCACAAAATCCTTTTAGGGAAAGGTCCCCCCATTTTAAAGAACTTAGCGATCCCATACAAAGCAAGCAGGACTTTGCGATCGGACCACAAACACCTTCTTTTAGTCCCTAGAGTCAAAAGGTCCCGCACTGGCGGGAGAAGATTCTCATTTAACACGGCAAAGCTGTGGAACTCGCTCCCCTCAAAATTACGCGCCGAGACCTGCATATTGCGTTTTCGCAAAGGCCTTAAAACCTTTTTGTTTCCCGCTTGATTGCTCTAAACTGGCCGTTTTCACTATCTGATGGTGTCTGGAAAAGCGCTGGGATGCCTAAGGGTAGCTGCGCGCTATATAAAATTTTAAATAATAATAATAATCCTACGAAAATTCCAACACTGCCCCTTCTCCAACACAACATGCCACCTATGAACCTCCTTAACCCTAAGTGGATCAGAGAACTTATTCATACCATGCTCCCTACGACCTAATTTGATTTTAACCAGATCACCTACCTCAACCCTTCCTGTTTTAACTGGAACCAGCCCATTACTCGGAGAACCACTATTTTCCATCAACCAATGCAGAACTAATTTGGTTTTAGGGACTCTACCACGCATACGCACAAAAGGAACAGCATTGGTGACACTATGAACTGTAGTGTTATAAGACCACACCAACTCCTCCACTGCTCTACGCACATCACCTCGAACTGACATCTGTATGGCACCCTTAACCAAACGATTCATCCGCTCCACGATGCCATTACCTTGCCGATTATACAAAGATGTACACATATGTTTAATTCCATGATTCGCAAGAAAGGTACACATAGCCACCGTAGTCAATTGGGTACCGTTATCAGTAAGTAAAATCTTTGGAAAACTTTCTTTCAGAAAAATAGATCTAAGCTGTTTGATCACTGTCTCTCTGGTAATATTCCTTATAAACTCCACACACATCCAACGAGAACACACATCCACCAAAATCATGGCAAAACGACAATCATTAGGTAGAGAATCCATAGGGCCGATAAAGTCTAAACAGACTTTGTCCCAAGGTAAGTCGCTTACGCTGACAATCGAACCTCGAGTGGGAGTAACAATCTTCAATCTATTCTCGCTCTCCCTGTACAATAAATACTGCTCGACCCACCTCCGAACATCATCATCCACACCAGGCCACTAAAAGCAGCTTTTAAGGCGCTTAATGGTCATACTTTGGTATAAATGACCTTCATTAGCAAGAAGAAAAAGCTTTCTCCTAAGAGACCTCGGTGGAACAAACCTCTCACCACGTAAAACTAAGTCATCGGAAGAACCCAAACTAAGCTCCTCTTGCAATTTAACAAAACTCCGTAAGGAAGGTTTTACATCACCCTCACGTCTCCAACCCAAACGTTTGGCATCAACAAGTTCAACAAAATCTGGATCCTCAACGACGGCCTGATGCCACTCATCCTTGGAAATGGAATGATACTCACCAGAACAAACATCCTCAAATCCAGCAACCAGACACACACTCTCATCATCAAAATCACAATCCACCTTGTCAGAAGGAACAGGCAAACGGGACAAGCAGTCCGCTTGTACATTTCTCCACCCCGAAATATGTTCCAAACTATACGTATATTCTTGCAACTTAGCAGCAAATTTAATTAAACGGGGAGAACCATTACTAGCTCCACCTAGTGATACAATTCTAATCAGTGGTTTGTGATCAGTTCTCAAGGAGAAATGCGCTCCCCACAAATAAGTACGAAAATGCAAAATGCCCCAAACAGCAGCTAATGCCTCCCGCTCAATTACCGCATAATTGTGTTCAGAACAGCTCAGAAAACGTGAAGCAAAAGCTACTGTTTTTTCTATACCACCTTTCTTCTGGGATAACACAGCACTAATACCATAAGCACTGGCATCCACAGTCACATAAGTGTCCTTACCCGGTTCAAAAGTGGTGAGGATGCCAGCACCAATAATCTAATTTTTAATCATTTCAAAAGCTTCCAACTGTTGAGCTTCCCACATGAAATGTACCCCTTTCCTGAGTAACAAACGTAATGGTTCGGTCTTATGTGCAAAATTCGATACAAATTTAGAGTAGTATTCCACTAATCCTAAAAAGGACTTCAATTGGTCTTTGTTAGAAGGAATAGGTGCACATTTAATTGCATTTAGTAAGTCTTCTTTGGGTTTAATGCCAGATTGAGAAATAGAGTACCCCAATAATCAATCTCAGTCATTAAAAATTGACACTTATCTTTTCTCAAAGTGAGACCCGCACTCAACAAAGTTTGAAGGACCTTAGACAGATTACAGTTATGTTCAAGTTCATCCACTCCAGTAATCAAAATGTTGTCTTGAAAGTAATGGACATGTTTGAGATCTTTCAGTAAGGAATGCATCATACGTTGGAATACACTGGCCGCAGAGGCCAGGCCAAAAGGCAACCTTTTAAACTGAAACACACCCTCCATGGTCACAAATGCAGTCAATTTTCTAGAATCAGGGTGCAATACCACTTGATGGTAAGCAGATCTTAGATCGAGTTTACTGAAAAATGTTACCTTATCCATCAAGAGCACCATCTCTGAAATATTAGGTAAAGGAAACTTATCGACAATAATATTTTGATTTAGTGACCTAAAGTCAACACAAAAACGAAGTTTGCCATCCTTCTTTTGCGTGACCACCACTGGCGAAAGCCATTCAGAGGCCTTCACCGGTTCAATTATATCTTGACTTTGCATTTCATCAAGCATCTCTTTAACTTCCTTACGTACAGCAACAGGAATTCTTCTAAGAGAATGCCTAACTGGAGTAGCGTTCTTCTTGAATTTAATTTCATGCATATAACCTTCTAATTTGCCTAAATTTAAGCGGAAAACATTGTAAAATTTAGATAACACAGTGTCAATATCATTAAAATCATCAATAACTAACTCCTTAACCTCTGATCTTGGATCAAGAATGATATGTAGAGCATGTTGCTGAATCCAACCCAAAATAGCTGGACCATCATCGGAAATATAAACTTTCCCAACAGCCGACCTGCCCTTGAATTCAAAAGTTGTATCCATGGAACCCTTTAAATTAATAATCTCACCACTATAACCCTTAGGTGTTATATCGCTGTGTGAGAGAGAGGCATGTGGCCAACACTCCTTGAACAAATTGTAAGTAATTATTGTGAACATAGAACCAGGATCCACTAAGAGCGTTACTGAAACTCCATTAAGAACAATAACTGCTTTAGGTCTTTGTAAGACAACGAGAGCATCATCGTCAATACACAAAGACATATCAGGAGGAATAATATCATCCTCCACAAAGTTTACTCTATTAAAGGAAGGACCCTTACAAGCTTTACTAATATGGCCTGTCTTCCCACACTTGCGACAAGACTTATCACGAGCAAAGCAGCCCTGAAAATCAGCCGCATGAGACATACTTCCACATCGGAAGCAACCTACAAATTTACTTCTGCCCCCAGAAGCACCATTTGCAAACGTTGGCTTGGAAGGGACAAACTTAGGTCTGACATCACAATGTTTAACATCAACAGAAGAAGCTTCAACTTTGTTGACAACATTGACAGTCTCCTCTTTCTTAAGCTCAAGAAGACGCATTTCTTCCATGCACTTGTCAGACTCTTCAACCACTTTCGCAATGGTGATGGCTTCCATCAGCGTTGGATTCTTTGCTGCCAAAGGTTTTTGCTGCATCCTTTTATTTTTGCACTGGACAATCAGTTGGTCTCTAATGAGCTGGTCAGCCATGGCACCAAAAGCACACTTCAAAGAGAGTTCTCTCAAACGAGCAACCATCTGATCTACAGTCTCCTTTCCTTTTTGTGGTACCGTGTAGAATTTATGTCTCTGCATCACTATATTCACTTGTTTCCCAAAATATTTTTCCAATCTCAATTTTGCCTCATTATACGGATTGTCTACAGGTTGACCATCCGCACCCAGAAGTTCAGGAAGAAATTTGAAAAACATGTTGGCCTGCTTTACCCAACGAATTTAAGAGAATGGCCTTTTTCCTTGACGCAGGAAATCTAAGGCCATCAATGGCCTCTAAATAGTTTTCAAAAAACCCTAACCATTCCTCCCACTCAATAGAGGGAATCTCTCCTTCAATAAGAAAAGCAGGTGGGGGAGAGATAGTATGATTGGCTGTTGTTGCCATTTATAAACAATAATAAAAACACTTCACGGAATTAGGCTGAGGCTGGATAATAATGGTTGATTGGGAATTAGAAAAATATCCAATCCGATTAGGCAAAAACACTGTGTGCAATATGAATGATGAAAAGCACTGTCACTTGAAGAGGAAAAGAAATCACCAACGGTAAAAAAAAACGTGTTTGGCAAAATGCAGCTTGAACAGTACTTAAGCTTGTATTGAATGGTTGGCAAAACTTCTCTGAAAATCTTCAAAATGGACGCTAGACGTCGTGCGTGATGACCTGCACGACGTGATGATGTGGAACACAAAATCGAAGGAAACGCGCCTTACTCCCTGCGCGTGTGGAAACAATGCCTCGCGACTTACTGCTCGCGCGTGTGAGAATAATGTCTCGCGCCTTATGGGAAGTGCGCGGAGGCAGTAAATACAAAAGAAAATCAAACAGTACCTTTTCAAGAGACCAACCCAATACAGATAGCGAAGATAAGTTGCGCCGCCGCTCTTGGAGTCGAGGAGCTGTTCCACGAAGCGCCGCTGAAGAGAAATGCAGCAACAGTGACAGTCAACGTCGCTCTGAGCAGAAGGACGGGTGGACGAGATGAGTGAATACAGGATCGTCGCCAAAATGTTGAAGATAGGACACGGAGTGGACACAGGTAAGTTCCAGCTTCTTTATTGAGGGTTACAAGGAGCATCAGTTAAGCACTGTACATCCTCCCTCAGCAACCGCCAGCCTTGGAATAAAGAACAGTCACTCACCAGCACTCTGAAAGATGTCACCTGGAATGCTAGCTACCTCACAGGAAAAGGAATGCGTTAACAAGGCACAACAGTCCGCTACATAGTAGTGGTGAGGTTGGGGAATCCTAGTCCACCCTTCTCCTGAGACCCACATGCATACTTTTTTAGCAAACTATGCTTTTTGCTCTTCCAGGCGAAAAACTCTTAACAGTTTCTGAAATTTGACAAAACCCTTGGGGTGCGCTGAAGCGGAAGGGTTTGCATTACGTACAGGATTTTGGGGTGAAGACTCATTCTGCGATCCTACTCAACCGGGATAGACCCTATACCTCCCCGTTTGCTGAGTCTGAGGATCTTTGCAGGCTATGTCCATAATTCAGAGTAAGTCTGAGCAGCTGTTTTGTCAGTTGAGGGGTACAGTTTGATCCTAAAATATTATTTGCGTTGTTCGGACCTCCTTAGCGGAAAACGTCTTTGAAGTGTGTTCTGGCTCCAGTGACGTTTTAATGCATGGGCGAAGCGGGCAATTGACCATGGCGCCCACCTTTCAAGCGCTCCTTCCGGAAAGTGAGTGGGGCAGTCAAATTCCTGCCATAATAAAGCAACTCATAAAACACCTTCTTTTTCAAATTTGACAGCCGAGCATGCTTGATAGAAGATTTAATATGGGTTTAGGCTGGTGTAAAGTGAAGCGAAGCAGCGCGAAGTCTTACAAGGGTATTTACTTACCAGTGCAAAAGATATGTTGCACACAAAATCTGCGCTTTTCCCAGTGCAAACAGCGCTTTGCACCACTTTGCGGCAGGGTACATTATTTGGGAGTAACCTGGCCAGATTAGTGCAAGCACCAATAGCTTTTGACATAAAGATCAATCGAAGCGGATAACTATACCGGGCTTTGTGTCATAAAATAATGCCTTCTTGAAGCAGGTGCTAACATGGTGAAATGTTTTAATGTCTCGAGGTATATCATACATCGTATGTTTGCCAGACTATCAAGCACACATACTGTGTATGGAACATTTCTCTCCCTACCTCAGCCCCCTCTCTGCACTGCATTGCTCTGTTCCATCTGACCTCTTTGTAATTACTTCACTCACAGAACTACATCTCTATCTTTACTTCACTTCTCCGCATCTCAGACCTTTCTCTGCCTCACTGCTCCCCTAACCTCTTTATCTCATTTCTCTCTTTGTCTCACATCTGCACATCTCTCTTCGCAACCAGTAAATGTAAATGTAAATGTAACCAGTCTCTCTTACTATCAAACCTCTCAGTTTAGTTCACCATTTGTTGACAAGTAGTGTGAAATTCGTGTAATTTGCATAATTACGTGAAATTTTGGAAAACGACATGAAATTATTATGCATAATTTTGCAAATGCAACACTGGCATTTGGCACTGAATTTCATCGTTAAATGTGTTCATGTGTCCATTTTGAACAGAAAGACACATTTTGCAGTAAAAATAGCTCAAAAACAGGTGTGGCAATCAGCAGCCGCACACGTTGTGGTTGTTTGCATTGTTCAAATTATTCATGCCGATATTAGGTAAATACACAACGTGGTGGAATTGTGGGTAACAAACATAAAGTGAAATTACAAGAGTTTACATTGACATAAGCCCTATTTCACACTGGCCTCTTCACTAACTCCCTGCTCCACATTCCCTTGCTCTTATTCTACCACTGTTCCCTTTCCCTTACTTCTCTATCTTACTCCTTTCTAGCTCGTTCAATGTTTCTATCTCTGCCGCTTTTTCTCTACATTAACTCCTTTCTTGTTCTCTTTCTCTCTCTCACACATACCAACACTTATCCATCTCTGGACCACCTTCTCTATTTCAACTCACCCTCCTCCTCCTCAACTCTCTCTCTCTCTCTCTCTCTCAACCTCTTTATTTATAGCTTTATTTACCTCGCCCTCTCACAACACACTACCTCTGTATAACCCTCATCTCTCTTCCTCTATTTCACGTCTCTCAACTTTCTCTTTTTGCTTTACTCTACATTTCTCTTTTTTCAATTACTATCCTTGACCGACTCGTTTTTCTATAAATCTTCTCACTTTGCTCTCTCTCAACCTTGCATCCTTGCTTTTCCTCAAGTTTGCAGTTCAGCAAATGAGGGGGAGCCTGCTGGATCCACTTCAGGTATGTGTTTCTGAGCCGGATTTGGGATCCGTCCAACTCAGTGAGATATGCTGGTGTAATTTTCTGACACAACTCAGCACCGCCCACACGTTGTCTGCTTTCTGTTTGGCGCAGCAACTTACAGGCAGCTTCCTTATTTCCACTTTCAGCAGGGTCCAAAACTAAGGTTTGTTTTAAAGGGCCATCAGTCCACCTTTAGATCAAGTTTTCATCCTTGCTGGGAGCTGTATGGAGCCTATCAACCAGATGTCATTGCAATAGATGTAAACCAAGGCCCACAGCTTATCACTTCATAAGCGCTTAACCTATGAATATATTTTTGACTTGTTTCAACTCCCTGCCCCATGTAAGAGACGTGCATGCCCTATAAGAATGCCAGATGTATTTGTGTGTATGAGTAATTACACAAATAATGATTTAAATGCCACTGATTTATTTTGTATTTAATTATTTTATAGCACTGCTTAGCCTAGTGTAAGGTGTCAGAGCATTCTACATCACACACAGAGAGACAAGAAATCATACAAGTGTGTACATCAATGTACAGGGAATTTTACATAATACAATGAGTGTTATGAGGCGTAGAAGTCACATATCGTTTATACTTGTAGAGATTAGCCTTGAGCCTGCCTTAATCTGTTGCACTGGCCCACAGTGCGGAAAAGAGCCAGGTTTAAATGACTCTGCCACGTTCACAAGGCACTTCATGAATCTGGGTCAGTATTATTGCCTAGAAAAGTGAATTTCCAGAATCCCTCATGGGCACCTTGCTCCTCTTCCTCTTGCCAACCCTTGATTGGTAGTACATAAATCAAGAAAGCCAGAAAGGGTGGTCACTCTTTTAGTCATCTTGCGGCACTACATTGGTACTCCCTACCCATGGAAATTGCCTCATTGAAGATCTTCTCACATTTTGTAAACACTTGAGGGCCTTTCTCTTTCCCCTTTTATGGCACCGAGCTTGCAGGGCTTGTGCATGTTTGGTCCAGTGCTGGGATGTACCCTTGGGGATGTTAATTGCGCTTTATAAATATTAAAGATAAAAATTAATTATATATTAAGAGTGCATGGTTGGGTGTCACAATCAGGATTTTAAAAGTAGCACATCGATTGGGGTTGTCTGTACTAACTAGACTTTATTACTACCCAAAGGAACCCTTTCTTTCTAAACTTAGCATACCAACAGACTGGAAAAAAACAAGGAGGATCTAAATCCATGACTTGCAGTTTGTATGCAGCTCCTTGATGCCGGTTCATAGCTCACAGTGCTATATTAGAAGGTCTGGATCATATGAACTGGAAGTAACAAAAGGATCTCTGTGTCAAAAGCAGTAACCAGCTTACCAGACCACATAAAATACAAATCTGTGATCTGCATGTTACACAATGTGCTTTGTAGCAGGTACATTAACGCTCTGCGCTACGTTTATGAGTGAAAACTGGACAAAACATAGAACTCTCCGGGAACTGCATTAACCATCAGAGTTATTTTAGGGTTGTTATAATCCCCTGAAAATTGCTGGCATAAAAAGATCTCTGCAGCAGAGGATGTAAACCTGAAAGATGTTTCAAAATCTAGCCTCTGTTGCCTATTAAGCCTGAACATATGAACTGTCACATTTGCTTTTGTGGCTAATTTCTTTGCAGCAGACATTAAAAAAATAAATGTGTAAGTTAACTGTCAGACTTCGCTTTTCATGTCTCCACCCCTTGTGACTCCACCCATTTCCCCAGTCACATCTTGACTACCAATTTATGGGTTCCTGGAGTAAATTGTTTCTAATTTCAGCACCGTACCTACCTCTGTTTAACTCACTTTGTCTACATCATCTCTTTTTACCTAACCCCTTGGAGTACTGTACTCTTATGCCGCTCTCTACATTTCCTTCTCTCTACCGCGATCTATCTCTGCCTCTATAACACATTCTAACCCCCACATGCATCAACCTATTTAGGAAGTGCAAACGGTGCAAATCGGTAAATTCGGCCGTTTGCGCTTCCTAAATACGTTTTTGGGATGCATGAAACATTTTTTCAAAATTCGTTTTTTTTTGCATTTCCTAAAAATGCGAATGCATTTAAGGAATCGCATTTGTGCGATTCCTTAAATGCAATGCATCAATTTTTTTAAAAAAGCAAATTTTGAAATAGGAAGTGCAAATTAACACGAGGTTGACCCTCGTGTTAATTTGCGAAATTCTTTCAAAAAGCACAAAAATGCATTTTGAAAAGTGTCATGTTACAGACACACATGTCCTTAGGACATGTGTGTGTGAAAATGCACTTTAAAATAAATTTCAGGGGTGCAGGGGGGGTCCTTTGGACCCCCCTCTGCACCCTTGCAATGCATCAAAAAATTGCGATTTCCTAAAAAAAGAAATGCAAAACGGCATTGATTCCTACGGGCCTCCAGGCCCATAGGAATCAATGTAATGCCATTCCTTAATTGCGATTCACAATTAAGGAATCGCAAATTCCGAAATTTAAGAAATCCTAAAAAACTTTAGGATTTCTTGATGCATAGGATTTTGCAATTCCTAAATAGCGATTCCTTAATTTTGACTATTTAGGAAATGCAAAATCCTAGATTGATGCATGTGGCCGTAAAACCTTACCTATTTCTCTACCTCTCTCTTTCTGCAACTTCCTCTTTCTACCTCTCTTTATCTTACCTCCTGGCTACCACACCTTTCTCTTTTTCCTTTACTTCTCTCCCAGCCTTACATATCTTTCTGCACCATCTCTATCTCTACCCCTTGTCTTTATGTCTCTGCCCATCTCTTGTATCCTGATCCATCCCATTTCTCGTACTAAGCAAGGTCATATGTGATTGTCTAGCATTAGCAGTGCACACTTCGAAAGAGGGGAAGAGGGACAAGGCATGGAAAGAAAAATTAGGAGAAAGTGATGCGATTTGAACCAATGAAATAGTGAAAGTGCACAGAGCAGTGCTTTGATTTTCACTGTTACAGCAAGAATGCCAGTAGTGATGGGAGAGAGGTCTGTTACTTTATTACAGGAAGATGGATGAATGATGCTGTGAGTCCTGATATAACAACTGCTGTTTGTTAGACCTGGCACCATTGGCGTTGGTCTCCCTTCCATATTTCGCTGTTGTCTCCTCTGCTTTGCTAGTATTAGATGCTCTGGGCGCTGTGCCACTGCCAATCAGTGCCACAGCGCGTATGCTCCTTGTGTAAATGTAACTGTGAATTGGTATATCCCTGATTGGCTTATTTGGGTTACCTGTTAGTCCCTAGTAGTGTGTCCGTTGTGTGCCCAGGACTGGTAACCCAAATGCTGCTGGTGGGCCTGCAGCGCTGGTTTGCGCCACCCACAGAAGCAGCTTGTAAATGGTACCTCAGACCTGCCACTGCAGTGTCTGTGTGCAGTACAGAACTGCCATATTGGCTGTGAAGTGCCCACACTTCCCAGCCCCTGAACCTTCCCTTGGCATCATGTCAGTCACCCCTATGTTAGGAGCCTTGTGTGTGTAAGGCAGGACATGGCTTGATATGTGTAGCATGTCCTGGTAGTGAATTACCCTCCATTTTGTTTTTCACTGCTGAAAGGCTACCTGTTCTCCATAGGTTAGAATGGGCAGCCTGGCTATTACATCTTATAGTCCTAACTAACTCAGGGAACATGGTAGAAATTCGAGTTCATTGTGCCTGAGCTCAGAATAATAAAATACATCTTTTAGCAAAGTTGGTTTTAATATTCTGTGTTTGAAAATACCACTTTTAGAAAGAAGGTATTTTCTTGCCTAAGCCTTCCAGTGTGCTCTGTTGTTATCTGTATTGACTGTCTGGGTTTAGAGGGGCAAGGCAGGCTGAGTCAGACCTGGGTTGAATAGAGAGATCTGCATTGAGTACTGGGGAGGGGTAGCTCCTTGACCTGAATAGGGCTGTGCCTGGCAAGGTGAATGCTGGCTCCACCTCCTACTGTGCATCTGATGGCAGACCCCCTCTTTCTGAAAGGAAGGATGCAGCCTGGTAAACAAAGTGCTCTAGGCCTGAGCAGAACTGGTTCTGTTTGGGTTCAGTGATTAGAGGCTTTTGAGAACAAAGACTTTTGGGGTATAAATATCTGTGCCCAAACCCCTGATTTTGGTATTGCTCCTGGATGTCAAGAAGAACCTCTGTATGTTTCACTGAAGGACTCTGCAGGAGAGGACTGTCCTTGTACTTGTGTGCTATTTCTTGGGCTGGCCTACAGTAGTTTCTCCTGGACTTGGAAGAAGAGGGAAAAGGACTTTTGAGAGAACTTTTATTTTGCTACAGCAATCACCCAAGGGCTAGAATAGAGCTAGCCTCCTGCTGGAATCACAGGCCCATCTGACTCCCCCACCAGCCTCCTGATTCCTCGCTGCAAGGATTTCTATCTGAAGGTGAGGCCTCTGTGAGTTCCAGGGCCCCTAGTTCTACTCCAAAGAAGAGAGGGCTGAAATTGTCGCTAACGCCCGTTTGCAAGCCGCCGCAGCTGAAGAGCGTCAGAAAAATCACCATGCTGCTGCCGCCGAGTGCTCGCATACCCAGAACCATCGCATCGCACACTTGCGGGTCCCAAAGTGCTCGCTACTCCCAAAGATCATCGCATCACACGTTTGCGGGCCGGCGAGTGCTCGCTAACCCCAGATCATCGCATCGAGATCATTGCATCGCAGTGTGGGCGCCGTGCGTCCACCATTTTCCTCGCATCACGTCCGGATCGTCGCTCCCTCGCGGAGCGTCATTTTCTTTCATCGCAACAGTATCGCACACGCAACAGGCTCAGCGCATCATCCCCCCTTGCGGCAAGGATTCAACGCATCGCTGGCCTAGCGTGAAGAAGTTTGTCGCTTTGTCCCGCACACATCCGCAGACCGGCGCATAATCCTCCCTTGCGGCAAGGATTCAACGCATCGCCGACCTCGCGTGAGGAAAATAATCGCTACAGCTCCTTTGCGACATTTTGGTGGTTTTGCTACGAAATCCAGGTACTTTGTAAGTATAAGGGTCGCAGAGACCACTGCCTCGAACTGAACTCCTATTTGCACACTCTGAACTATTTTTTACAGCCTTTCAAGACTAATCCTATTTTACAGTATTGTGGCTTTTTAACGTTATGTGTCTTGTGTTAAGTCTATATATATTTTTTTTACAACTACTGGTGTGGTGTCCCTTTGTAGTGTTCCTCACTGTGTTACTGTGTATGATCATAAATGCTTTACACACAGGCACTGTCAGCACGGCAGCTTGAACATATTATATACGGTTGGCCTGACTCAAAAAGTAGCTCTCCAATGGTTGTGTTAAGGTTCAGTGGCACAGCATGTCTGCAACTCTTCTGCGTGTGGCGCTTGGGCCGATTGCCTCCTGGCAAAGCTTCTTTGATGGATTCCAGGTTAATTAATGCCTCCGAGTTCTCTCTGTCATCGCGTGTCTGGAAATAAATCTCAGGAAGCGATTGGCCCCTTCAATCATTTCCCAATTGTGAAGTATTGAATAACCATGGAAGACCCAGAGCGCCACACGCCGGAGAGTTGCAGGCATGCTGTGCCACTGAACCTTAACACAACCAGCTGATAATGAGAGCTACTTTTTGATTCAGGTCAACCCTATATATACTGTTCAAGCTGCCATGCTGACAGTACCTATATTCTGATATCCAGGTGGAATCCTATTTTAAGGCCATACACAGTCTCTACATATAGTCCTGAAGAAGACCCCCCCTTAGACGATCAAATTATTGCAATAACATTTGGAGTCGAAACATCGGCGCATACTTTCAAGTGCTATTAATCACCCATACCAATTGAGAATAATCAGATTGATTACCAGTCGGGTTGAATCAGATTTTCATTTATCTCACACTATGTTTAAATGTTTTGTCTTGAATATATGTTCATTTGTTAGGTATATATTGTGTTGTGGGGCGTGGATAGCAGCAGAGCATGCCAGACGCGGGCTGAGTGAGCTCCGTCCGAGAAACCCCTGAAATACTGATAAAATATCCTGAAACCTGGTATACAACCCTACCTCCAGTACATCCGAGATGCAGTAAGGCTGTTTGAGGCGCTGGTGGGCCGTGGGAAACACCGGGACATCCCGACAGACGGATTGAGTCGGAGCTGCGGTGAGGCCTAGAGAGCAGGGACGAGCCGTGGCCCACAGTTTTGCAGTAACGGACCGGAAGTGGCTACCTGACGGCGCGTGAGAGGGAGCACAGCCGGACGCCTCCGGTTAAATGTCGGAAATTGGCACCGGAGCACTGCCTACGCCCCGGCGCTTGCCCTGAGGCATGGGTGGAGAGTGCTGAGGGTGTGAATAGTGGCTGATTTATGTAGAAGCAGAGGTGGGTCCGCGGCACACGTACGGCGAGTGCGAAGGCGCCCCAGAGCCGGCCGTTGGAAGGGTCGAGCAAGGCTGTTGGAAAGCATCGGTGGCACCGGCTTGGCTCCGGCGACCCCACATGACCGACGACTAGTGGATCACTCACCGGAGGCCTGCGGGGACAGAAGACGTCGCAATCAGGTCAGGCGGGGGTCTGGGGGAGAGGCCCAGCGTGCAGGTCCTGAGACAGACTGCAATAAAAGCAAGGGAGGCCCGGCCCGGACCCAGAGACGGGAATAAAATGAGGAGGTCGGCGCTGAATGTGCTGAGTGCCGCGTACAGGACTCAACAAAGGGCAGCCCCGTGAAGGTCTGCATCGGACTGACGGCCCTGAGAGAGGTGGGGGAAGGCTGTCCGTACCCGGGTGCGCAGGAGACCCACTACCGGGAACGAAGGGGGACGAGCAGCAACCAGGGCGGACACGGAACGGAGACCCCAGCCCCGGCTGAGAAGGTGGACACGTGCTGAGGGCACTGAAGTCAGGCATAGCGCTAGGACATCGGGAAACCGGGAGTGTATAACGCTGATGTCCCTTCAAGACTCAATGGCGGCTGATTATGGATACGTGTGGTGAGGCGGGTCCCTGACGGAGGAAGGCTTGCTGCCAGAAGACGAAAAACAGGCTACAGGTGACTCGCCATACATGCACAGTCAGTATATACAGGACGACCCTGAAGAGCCTAGGCAGTTTATACCCCGCCTCCTCTTCCCCCCCCCTGCAGAGGCACACTACGGCCTGGGCATATACTCATTGCGGCGCTCTATAGTTGTTACAACTGCACCACAGGCCATTGGCGAACCCCTGCCTATGAGAAACGGTTGGCATAGTGGCGGAGGAACTGGGACACGGCATACTGAGACTTCAGACTCCTGGTACATCTGTGGATGTAGAGACGAGTAGCAGCTGGAGATCGCTGAAGAGTGGGGTGCAGGGCCAGAGTCATAACACTCCGGGGGATACAGGGGAAGACTCAAACTCGCATTATCTGACCCGCGACTGCCCGGGACAACGACGGGCGAAAACGTGGAGGATCTCACTGGAGGAGGGCACACCTTTAGAGCACGCCCGCCGTGGGACAGGCCACCAGTGGAGGTCCGGCAGCACCTCAAAAGAGACATTTGCCCCCGGGCGGGAAGGCGGACGATACTCAGAGGTATCCTACGGGTTGAGAAACAGGAGGGCACAATGGGACGGAATAGACTCCGGCAACCGGACCCGGTCCCCAATGGTGCGGCGCGATCCTCTGGCTCGGATGACCATCTGGCATCCACCAATGACAATATAATCCCACCAACTGGGGTGAGTGCACAGGATGCGAAGCTGGATCTTATCCTGACGGAAATCAGGGCCTCTAGGGAAGCGCTAGAAGCCAAAATCGACACGATGTCGACAGGCCTCTCCCTATTGAAAGACGACCATAAGAAATTGGCAGAAAAAGTTGCGGAACACAAGATCGCCCTGACCGACCTCATCCCACAGCAGACGGAACACTCCACACGCCTGGAGGTATTGGAGAAGCAGCTCATGGGGTTGAGAGACAGAGTGGATGATGCGGAGGGACGCTCGCGCCACAACAATATCCGCATTTTAGGCGTGCCGGAGCGAAGCGTGGGGGCCAACCTGACCAGGTTCGTAGAAGACTGGTAGAAGACAATAGTAGACCCTGCGGAACTCACCCAGATGTATAGTGTTGAAAGAGCGCACAGAGTGCCACCGAGACCGCCGAGGCCAGGGGCGCCACCACGTCCCTTACTAGCACGCCTTCTGCTTCTCAAAGACAGGGATACGATCTTGAAATCGGCGAGGGAGGCCGGGGCGTTAAAATACAACAACCAGACAATCTCGATCTACCCGGACTTTACATAAGCAGTGCAGAAAGCCAGGGCATCCTTCTGGGGAGTGAAACGTGCCCTGAGAGACCGTAATATGAAATATGCGTTATTTATCCCAGCGAGACTAAAAATTATCTATGGTGGCAAGTCCTATTTGTTTGATGACCCAGAGGAAGCATCTGAATGGATGGAGGTGGCGCTCCCAACGCCCCCATTGAGAGGCAATGACGCGGAAACGCGGAACCAGAAGCAATCCACAAACGAGGGCAACACTTCGACCCAGAATGGAGCTCCGGAGGCAGGGTCGCCGCAGGACGGCCAAAGACAGACATCGGGAGGAGGGAATTTGATGGATCTGATGGTGCTTACGACTAACGCCTTGGCAGAGCACGACAAAAACATTGATACGGTGTCGAACAGCCAAGACAGCTCAAGTACAGTGGCATCGGACACGGATGCTAGTCTGCACCGGTCCCCGCGCATAACGGCATAGATGGCAGAGGACATGTGAGAGTGAGCGGAACGGAGGCGACTTGGTAATGTATATGTGACTCTGACAGACTGTGCGGAGGGAGGGAAAAGGAACCAGGACAAATGTTGCTAATGGGGCGTTCAACGGAGGCCTTTTGTAAGTTACCCGCAAAGAGAGAGCGGTTGGGCACACGCCCCCAGGCGTAGGCATGACTGCATTTAGTTCGTACCCCAGTTGGGTACTATGGTTTGGTCCCGCACAGTTGTGGAGTGGGGACCTCAAGGTTGGGGAGTTCCACACAAGTATGGCACTTAAAATTTACATTCTGCTGACATATGTGAGGGGAGCATGGGCAATGGCCAAAGGGAAGGAGGATACATGTCATGTCGTTCTCTAACCACTATCAGTTCTGCACTTGGAATGTAAGAGGCATGGGGTCGGTTCACAAAAGGCATAGAATAAGGGCGCAGCTGAATAGGAGGCAAACACAGATAGCATGCCTACAAGAAACACACCTGAATAGGGTGGAAGGAGAGAAACTGGCTCGCAAATGGAAGGGCCAACTGTACACCACAGAATACTCAGCATTCTCAAGGGGGATCTGGAACAATGTGCCTTTTACACTAGTGGAGAAACGGGTGGACAAGAATGGACGTTATGTGTTCATACGGGGGACACTGGATGGCGCATGTATAGTGTTGGGCAGTATATACGCCCCCAATTCGGAGCAATCGAGGTTTTTTGATGACATTAGCGGAGTACTGTCGGACTGGGTGGGACAACATTGGGTGATAGGGGGGGACTGCAACGCGGTTCTGGACCCTACGCTAGACAGGTCACACCCACCACTGCATGCGACGGATAGTAGGAGACAGGCTATGGCACTGGCACAATGGGCAAACGGATGGGAACTGGATGACGCATGGAGGGTCCTAAACACGAACAACAGGGAATACACGTGTTACTCCCCGCCACACAGGTTGCACACCAGGATCGACCGTATATTTTGCTCTAGGACACTGCGGGGGTCGATCACCTCAGTACTACATATGGGTAAGACACTGTCGGACCATAATCCGGTAGAACTGACCTTGCAGTGGGGGAGATTACCCACTCCCACCCCAACATGGCGCTTATCGCCAGGTTTACTGGAGGACCTAGTGTTCAAATCCTCACTGCTAGACGCCTGCACGAAGTACTTCTCAGAGAATGAAAACACTGCCAGCAGCAGGCAAATAGAGTGGGACGCCTTCAAGGCAACTTTGCGCGGAGTGGCAATGGGCACTAAAGTAGGAGTGAAGCGCCGAGTACTAGAGAAGTTGAGGGCAGTAGAGGGAAGCCTAGCGGTGCTAGAAGGTGAGGCGACAGGCACCGACGGTAACCTCACACAATTACAGGAGGCTCATATCCAACACGCTGAACTCTTGGAAGAACTAAGGTTAATAGATTATAGGGAATACACGAATAGGATGCATACGCAGGCTGACAGAGCGAGTGCTCTGCTAGCACGCCTGACGCGCAATGCTCCAGACAGTGTCCCTATAACCGAGGTGTATGACCAGGCTGGAGGTATAGTGCGGAGCCAATTAGATATAAATGATACGTTCAGGACATACTACGCAGACCTGTACGGCGCGCACGCGCCGCTCTCAGAACCGGAACTAGAGTCCTTCCTGACTGACACAAGCATCCCACAACTGACAGATATGCAACAACACGATCTCTCTAAGCCCATCACACTGGCAGAAGTTAGGCAGGCACTGCCGAGGAACAAAGCACCGGGCTCGGACGGGCTACCGGCGGAATTCTATCTGACTTATATTGACCTCCTTGCCCCGGTCTCCTTGCACTTTACAGAGAAGCGCTGGATAGTGGCGAACTGCCAGAGTCGACACTACAGGCACTGATAGTGTCAATGCTGAAGCCAGGGAGAGAAGCGCTACAAGTAGAGAATTACAGACCCCTCTCGCTGCTAAACACGGATTATAAAATCCTCAGTAAAATATTGGCAATTCGACTGTCGCAATATATACCAGATATGATACACCCAGACCAATGCGGATTTGTACCAGGCAGGCGCAGCGCATTGAACCTGAGGAGACTAAGCCAACTAATGGCCCGAGGGGAGGGAGGGGAGAATAATGAGGGGTGTATATCACTGGACCTTAAGCAGGCCTTTGATTCCCTGAGATGGGAATATATGCTGGCAGTATTGGGCAAATTCGGCATCCCACAGGATTACATAAAATGGATCGCTTTACTTTACCACAAGCCCACAGCGCGCGTTAGGACCAATAGATGTATCTCTGCCCAACTTGCCATTGCAAAGGGAACGCGGCAGGGATGCCCACTATCGCCCTTACTCTTTATAATAGCCCTGGAGCCCCTGATGATAAAAGTCCGCACACTGGCGGATACCATGGGGATTGTCAGACTTACCTCCCACCATATCATCTCTGCATACGCGGATGATATACTGCTGTTCCTTCACGACGTAACAAGACCGCTAGAGCCGATATCGGAGGTGTTTAGTGAGTTTGGAGGGTTATCGGGACTCGCGATTATTGCATCCAAATTATACGGGTATAGTTTTCACAGGCCTGTGGCAGACACGCACATACAGTTTGCACCATACCAGTTCCAATTAGCGCCAGTAACCTTCAAATACTTAGGTATTCAATTCTACAGGGATGCACAGGATTTACTGGAGGGCAACCTGGGTAAGGCCCTTAGTGCACTAAAGCCACAAGTACGCTTCTGGAACACTCTGCCGTTGTCGGTTGCAGGCAGAGTGGCGATTTCGAAAATGGTGGTCCTGCCCAGACTGATATATTTCTTCACAAACTTGTCCGTCCTGGTGACCATGGCCTTCTTTAAACATCTACACACGCTGCTGACGGAATTGGTATGGGGTACGAGCAGGAGACGCATAAGCCTAGCTAAACTACAATTGACAACGGACGGTGGAGGTATGGGAGTCCCTGGTCTGATAGCATATGGCTACGCTTGCCAGCTTCAGTGGTTAGCTTACTGGCTAGCAGGACTAATCTGCACGAATTGAACATGACGGAGGCGGACAGGAACGGGGGATGTATACACCTACTGTTGCTCCCCAAAGCAAAAATACCAGAATCGGCCCCTCCTTTGTTAAGCTTGCGATCCAACAGTGGAGGGCAGTGCTCAGGTACACTGGTGGACGACAGGCTTATGCTCCCACGATACCCCTTTTGGGCATCCCCCTAGGAACTGGCACGCTCACGGAGCGTAAACTGAGATCATGGCACGAGACTGGGGTAACACAGTGGGGGACTTTTTCTCGGAGGGCAGACTTCTTACACACGCAGACTTCATGCAGTTGCACCAGACGCCGCGGTCGTTGTTTCTATTACATGCACAAGTCACACACTATATATCCGCACATTGGGCGAGAGAAGGTGTGGAACCGACAGCGACTGCCTTGCTCACTATGCAATATCTAATGGGATCGGGCAGCCATTTAAATAAAGTGGCTCAATAGGGGCATCAGAGCGAGTAAAGCTATCCCGCTGCAGCCCCTCCGCACACGTTGGGAGGGTGACACGGGCGGAGACATTGGTGATAAGGACTGGGAAAAGGTACTAAAGCTCCCCAAGAAAGTGTCACGCAAACCTAAGTTCAAATTCATTCAACTCATGATTGTCCATAGGGCATACCTAACCCCCCACAGACTACACGTGATGTTCCCTGAGACGTCCAGCCAATGCCCCAGATGTCACCGTGATGACGCGGGTATGCTACATATGTTTTGGGAGGATCACTGAAATAATATCGAGGGACAGAATATCGACCAACAAAAATATCGTTGACAAAATATCGAGAGACAAAATATCGAGTTTCTATCTACAAACAGGTAAGTACAAAAATATCGAGTTAAAAATATCGTTTACAAAAATATAGTTGTAAAAAATATCGACTTTAATAAAAACAATGTTTAATTACATTAATATAAAAAATTAATTAAAATATACTTAACACTTAAAATAACTTTTAATAATTAAATAATTAATGAAAGTAAAAAAATAATATTTTTTTAATCATATTTCTTAAAACATATATATATATAGTAACAAAATGTAATTAAATAATAGCCAATATTATTAACGTACAAATACAAAAGAGTAAAAATTACTATTCCCACTCCAGTGGGTGCAACAGTAGGGAAAGCGTTGGATAGCGTAGGGGTTAAAATTACTATTCCCACTCCAAGGAGTGCAACAGTGGATATATGACGTTACAACGCAACTTTTACAACGCACTACCATTACAACGTAAGTATTGGTAAGTATATAATAATTTTTATAATTTAAATTACTTAAAATTAGTTTAATATAATTTAATTTAATTTCATTTCATTAAATTAAATTAATGTAAATTTAATTTTACTTTATTTTTACACTGTACCCCTGTACCCCAAAAACCCAAAACTGACCCTGAACCCTAAAAAAAATCCTTTACCCAAAACCCCAAAACTGACCCTGAACCCTAAAAATACCCCTTTACCCAAAAACTAAAAACTGACCCTGAACCCTAAAAATACCCCTTTACCCAAAAACCCAAAACTGACCCTGAACCCTAAAAATACCCCTTAACCCAAAAACTAAAAACTGACCCTGAACCCTAAAAATACCCCTTTACCCAAAAACTAAAAACTGACCCTGAACCCTAAAAATACCCCTTTACCCAAAAACTAAAAACTGACCCTGAACCCTAAAAATACCCCTTTACCCAAAAACTAAAAACTGACCCTGAACCCTAAAAATACCCCTTTACCCAAAAACTAAAAACTGACCCTGAACCCAAAAAATACCCCTTTACCCAAAAACTAAAAACTGACCCTGAACCCTAAAAATACCCCTTTACCCAAAAACTGACCCTGAACCCTAAAAATACCCCTTTAATTTAACATAATTAGCAATTAATCAATTAAATTAAATTAATTACCAATTACATTTTAAATAATTAACAAATATTATTTAATTACCAATTAATTAAATATTACTACCAATTAATACATTTACATATTTAATTAATTATAATTAAATTACTTCCCACCCTATTCCCCTATAAACCCACAACCCGCTACAGGAAATAAATTATTTTAATTTACATAATTAGCAATTAATCAATTAAATTAAATTAATTACCAATTAAATTTTAAATAATTAACAAATAGTATTTAATTACCAATTAATTAATTATTACTACCAATTATAAATTTACATATTTAATTAATTATAATTAAATTACTTCCCACCCTATTCCCCTATAAACCCACAACCCGCTACAGAATAAAATTACACAATAATTTAAAAAAATCATTAATTAAAAATAATTATAACATAAAATGACACTTTTCACACATATTATAACATAAAAACACTATAAATAATTAAATATTATTTAAAAAACGATATTTTTTACTATCTAGATTATATACTTGGATATTTTCACTTTCTATATTATTTACAGTCGATATTACTTCACTTACCTTAAAAGCGATATTTTGACTGTCGATATTCTGTCCTGTCGATATTTTGTCCAAACGATATTTAAAACTCGATATTCTGTCCAAACGATATTTTGGAGTCGATATTATGTCTGTGCACCGTTTTGGGACTGCCCTAAGTTGGGATACTACTGGGTCACAATCCATCACATCTTAACTGAGATCGCCCCAGGCAGACCCTATGACTCAACACTATACAACATACTGGGGATGGGACACAAAGAAAAGAAGAGGAGTGTGACCACTAGATTTGTAGACCTGGCGCTGTTGTTAGCGAAGAGGTCGATAGCAATGAAATGGAAGTCGGCGAGACCGCCGAGTGTGGAGTCATGGTGTAGCGCGGTGGTACGCTGGGGAAAGGCTGAGGGCCAGGAGCTACAAAGAGAGGAGCGAAGGGGCCTACGCAAAAAAATTATTTCCCTAGACTGGAACTTGATGGTAGTGGAGTTTGAAACGTGCGCGAAGGCGCACATTGAATGAATACTTATGCCGATAATGGCTACGGCGGCAAACTGACAGGGACAGGTGAGGGCTCCTACATGGAGTGCCGGCTACACTCCGCCATGAGTCACATGCACGTAGTACAGGCTGCAGACTTCGAACGCATCATACCTTGCAGTTGCATTGTAACATGAGAATTGTACGACAAATGTATATTACACCACGGAATATTAAGGAATGGACATTGCTCGCATGAGAAAAACTCTATATCATATGTAAGTGCCGGGGGGGGGGGGGAGTTTAGTTGATGCAAAAATTGAAACAAAAGGAAACTTGTAATAGTATTTCTTGTCATTGGGGAGGCACAGTACTAAGCAAAGTAAACGGAAAAAGTAGTTCTGTTGTTGATAAGATGATGATGACACCGTAATATATTCTGTAACAATGAAGTGACGGAGTGAATATAAGTGTAATGGTGACCTTGCTATGACAATAAACATATTTTCAAAAAAAAAGGTATATATTGTGTTGTGATATGTGAATATATTTCTTTGTTTTTCACTTCACACTATGTGTCAATAAGTGTAAATACACATCACATATCTGTGTGTGCATATGTATGTCCTGTTCTCATTTATTGAGTACACCGTTTTCACCAATTTGTTATAAAATCATATACTAGTTCAGAAGTACGTAAGTTCTGTTTCTTTGGCTTTATTTGGATTTCTTTCGTTAAATGATAGTCTCATCTGAGGAGAGGGACAAATTGAATAAATACGTTGGACGCTTCTTATAGATGGCAGAACCACTGTTCACTTAATATACGAATCCCCAGGTTCTGCACAAAACTGGGACACCCCATTGCTTTATACTGGCGAATGAGAGCTCGGCCCAACTGCAAATGCCCGAATCTCACTTTGAATGAGTGAGACTTGAAGTCTCTGAATCTGCCATTGTAATAATAACTGCATTAACTTATACATCCATAGTTATGCACAGTCCTGCCAAGTATCACGTCCAGCTGAGCTAAGGCTGCTGGCAGTGGCAGCCTCACTCAACTGCTACAATGTAAATATCAGGATTATGATTTTGATTCCCTGCTACGCAGCTCTAGCTGCCTGAAGTCATCGCGGAGGACGCCAGATCCTGCTGCCGGAGCAAAGAGTTTGTTTTGGGAGCTAGCTGGTTGGGCATGGGCAGTGTGGGCAGCTGCCCAGGGCCTCACACTCGGCCTACCAGCATGGGGACCCGCACACTGGTGGTGTGTCCTGTTGCTTCCTTAGCAATCAATTTGGAAGAAAGGTGTCTCCTTGCAATTAGGGTCCAGGGGAGGCTACCCCCCCCCCCTCTTCTCTCCCTGGGTCTCTCCGGGATGGCGTCTGGAGGCCTAGAGGAGGGAGAAGCTTCCTCTTGTCCCAATTGCAAGGAGACCCATTCAGAGACACTGCGGAATGCCCATTGTCCAGCATATTACCACCCCCACAGTTTTAACTTTTAGCCCACCAGCAATTCTCACACCTAGGGCTGAGGGTGTGAGAATTGCTTTTGGGTTGAAAGTTAAAACTGTGGGGCGCTAATATACTGGACAAAGGGCCTCCCAGTCCCACAGTGTCTCTGAATGGCCTCCTTTCACGGGGTCACTTATTTAAATTAGGGGGGCCTCGCACATTTAAAAATTTGCAAACATTCGTGACAAGAATTTTCAATTCTATTAAGGACTAGGAGGCGAGGATTATGCTTTCTCATTTCTTTAATGAAATGCTCAGCAGCCAATAAAAAACAGAACTACAAATCCCATGAATACCTGGGAACAACCATAGAGTATACACTATATAAGCTCCAAACACTAGTCCTTCTTCCTCTTTCTTTGGGTAATCAGGTCCACATCAAAAAACAATCCCAGGTACAGTAACAATAAAAGTTCCAAACAAGCTGCCGAAATCCAAAGGATCCTGTAGCAGAAGATGGAGGCATCCTGGGTCCGTGAACAAGGAGGAAGAGGAAACTCTCGAGGCAGAATAACCATATCACTTCTGGTCAGAACCTGCAAAAGACATATAGCCGTAATATCCGAATAATGGAGAAACTAATCAAAGTAGATCAGGGGGGGAAAGAAACAAGGAAATAACAACTGCAACAGTATGCAATATTGTACAATACATGATAATGCAACATAGTAACAATAGGGTGGGATAATCCTCGCCTCCTAGTCCTTAATAGAATTGAAAATTCTTGTCACGAATGTTTGCAAATTTTTAATTCTATGTCAGGACAGGAGGCTCCGATTATGCTTGTTTAAAGCTCGTCCACCACAACAGAAGCAATACTAACAATTGGTTTATAGTAAAATTGTTTAAAAACAGAATCCGAAGACCAGTCTGCAGCCTTCATAATGTCAAATAGAGTAACACCCATGGAATAAGCTTTGGAGGCCATTGCTCCCCTAGTAGAATGTGCCCCAAACACAGAAACATCGATGCCCGCTTCAGACATGAGCCAGCGCACCCAGCGAGACAGAGTAGCCGGTGCAACAGGACGGAAAGGCTTTTGTAAGGCGATCAACAACTGACCCTGCATGTCAGAGCGTAAAGAAGCATTACTCACATCGTAATCCTTCAAACACTGGACAACACAAAGATTGGAGTGATCCGGAAAAGAAGGATACGTAATGGAAGAGGTGTTGGTTTTAGTTCTCCTAGAGAGCGTGAAAGTAACACCTTCAGGGGTGAAACAGCGACCCGCAAGGTCTAGAGCACGAATATCCGAAACACGTTTGCAAGAAACAAGACACAGTAACATGGTCAGTTTTGCAGACAACTGTTTGCGGGACAACAAAAGATTAGTAGGCCAGGCCTCCAAAAATTTCAGAACAATCGAAACATCCCACAAAGAGACATATTTCGGTGTGGGAGGTTTCGCGAGGCGAATACCTTTCAAGAGTTTGGAAAGCAAATGGTGTTCACCAACAGGTTTACCATCGACGTGGATATGGCCCGCCGAAATGGCAGAACGAAAACTACTAACGGTTCTGTAAGCCAAGCCAGAAGTGGCCAGAGAGGTCAGAAAATTAATGACTAAACTGATATCCGCTGAAACGGGATCAACCTCCCGTTGAACGCACCAATCACTCCAGCGTTTCCAGGCTCCTCGATACCGCTTGTGGGTATTGGGAGACCATGCGTTACTAATGAAGGTGGCAGCGTCGCTAGAAATGCCTGGGATTGACCAACGTTCCCCGAGATTCGCCATGCCAGCAACTGGAGAGTGCCGGCGAGAATGAGGGGATGCGGATCTCCGAGGGGATCCAGCAATAGATTCCTCTTCGGGGGAAGAAGGAGAGGAGGAGCACAGCACATTTCCAAGAGAACCGGGAACCACGCTTGAGCCTTCCATAAGGGAGCAATCAGAATCAGCTCCGCTCGAAATCGTTTGGTGTAAGCAAGGACTCTGGGAAGCATCATGAACGGGGGAAATGCATAACATAGAGTCGACGGCCATTGCTGGAGAAAAGCATCCGTGGCCAGCGCTAAGGGGTCCGGTCTCCAGCTGTAAAACCGGGGAAGCTGTGCATTGAGGCGAGAGGCGAAAAGATCTAGGTGACACTGGCCCCAAAGTCGAAGAATGGCACGGAAGACTCGAGGGTGAAGTCTCCAGTCGCTGAAGTCCCGAAGATGTCGGGAGTGCCAATCCGCAACCTGATTGTCGCGGCCCGGGAGGTATTCTGCAATAACCGTGATCTTCCGGTGGAGGCAAAAATGCCAAAAATCCTTGGCAATCTCCGCTAATATCTTGGACCGTGTCCCGCCCAGTTTGTTGATATAGCGGACTGCCGAAACATTGTCCATCCTGAGAAGAATGCAACAATTCGCCTGTAGAGGGGAGAAACACCGAATCGCAAAGGAACCCGCTAGGAGTTCCAGGCAATTGATATGGAGAGACAACTCCTGAGGAGACCAACGACCTCCTGTCGAAACTGACCCGCAACGGGCTCCCCAACCCCATCGACTGGCATCCGATTCGATTACCAGTTCCGGAGATGACCCGAACAGGGCTCGACCATTCCAGGCCTCCATGTGGTCTAGCCACCACTGCATCTCCATCCGCACATCCTCCGAGAGAGGAATTTGATCGGAATAGCGAAGACCTTTCCGAAGATGCTGAATTTTCAGGCGTTGCATCGCCCGGTAATGAAGAGGGCCTGGAAAAATCGCCTGTATCGAGGACGCTAAAAGACCTACTACTCGTGCCAACAACCTCAGTGACACAGTCTGTCTGGAAATAACAGATGTCAACTCTCTCCGGATGTAACGGAGCTTCTGATTGGGTAGAAGAAGCTGACAAGTCAAAGAATTGATTTGAAATCCCAGAAAATCGATAGACTGAGTGGGAACCAAAACCGATTTGGGAACATTGACTAGAAAACCCAGAGACTGCAAGAGAATGATGGACCACTCCAGGTGCTGCAGAAGCTTGAGAGGGCAATCCGCCAGGAAAAGAATGTCGTCCAGGTAAATAATCAAACGGACCCCCCTGGAACGAAGATGCTCTACAACCGGCCTCAGCAATTTCGTGAAGCACCATGGTGCTGACGAAAGGCCGAATGGAAGAACTTGATATTCGTACCATTGGTTCAGCCATTGAAACTGTAGGAACCGGCGATGGGGCCTGTATATCGGGATAGATAAATAAGCATCTTTCAGGTCCAGACGGACCATCCAATCTCCTTCCCGAAGGAGATCCCGCAGAAGATGGATACCTTCCATCTTGAAGTGCCTGTAGATCACTCCGCTGTTGAAGTCCTTCAGGTTGAGAACTAGGCGAGACCCGCCTCCTTTTTTCTCGACCAGAAAGACTGAACTGACAAAGCCCCGTGGATGGCGTTGGGTAGGAACAATCGCCCCCTTGGAGAGGAGCACCTTGATCTCTTCCGAAAGACAAGTCTGAGAGTGACTGGAAAAAAGCAGAGGGGTCGGCAGACAGGTTTGATGAATTGGATGATAGAATTCTATCTTGAAACCTTGAACGGTTTCTAACACCCAAGCATCGTTGGAGATCATGCGCCAATTGTTCAGAAAAAACTGCACTCTGCCCCCCAACATTACATCGCATGCCTGAATTAAGCTCACCTGTAGCTCCGGAATCTTGATATTGGCCTTGGTGGCCACCGGAACGTCCCTTGCCGTATTGTCCTTTTCCTTTTCTGGAAGGATAAAAGTTGGCGCGGGTGGAGTAGCCAGAGTCGTATTGGCCACCACGATGCTGCGAGCCACCCCTCTGGGACTGTTGCTGAGATCCACGGCCGAACGACCGTCCCCTTTGTCGTCCGGCCTTGGTGAAAACCGGACGCATGGCCCGGCGCAAGGAAGCTTGTGCTCTATCAATGCCGCTAAAGGCAGACACAAACTTAGTCAACTCCTTCAGAAAGGGTTGTCCAAAAAGAAGGCCCTGCGCCTCTGGACCTGCCTCAGAGGTGGCCAACTCCGCTAACTTTGGATCCAGTTTCAGGAGAATGGATCGACGACGTTCTGCTGAAATGGCACAATTAACGTTCCCAAACATGCAGACGGCCCTCTGTGCCCATTCGATGAGTTCGTCAGGGTTAACTGTCGCCGAGGCTTCCTTGGCCTTGAAACCTAGGTCCAAGATCTTGGATAGGGGACCCAACATGTCCATTAGCTTGTCTTGACAAGACCGCCAGGAGCGGTCCAGGCCTTTCTTGGGGTCTTTAGAATATTTTTTAAGGTAGGTGACCATCATAGGGTCCACCTCCGGGGTCTCAGCAATATGGTCTGCCAGGTCAGGTCTCGGGCACTCAGAGCGAAGTCGAGCCCGGACAGGCGCCTCAAAGGGTTGGCGAACATGCGCCTCCAGATAAGCCGCCACCGCTGGAGCGGGCAACCATGACGTGGAATGTGGATGGACAATGTCCTCAGGTTCGAAAGTGAGAAGGGGGGGACGCTCAAGAGCGTCAACAAAATGCTCCTTGCGGAGACGCTTTTTAGGAGGAGAATCATGACCTGAAGAGGCTTGACCATGGTCGGACTCCTCCGCATAAAGAGACGCAGAAGATTTGGGCTTGTCTGAAGATAAAACCTTCGCCAGTCTCTGAAAATCCAACTTGTGAGGGTTACCAGGAGACTTTGCGGATTTTTGAGAAGGAGGCAACCAGCCCTGATGAATGGCATATTCATTAAGACGGCGTTTAAGGGGATTAATAGCCCTTACCAGTGCCTTGTTAACTGAAAGTTGAACACCCTTATCCAACTCCTCCACTAAGTCATATTCAAAAGAAGTATCTTCCTCCTCATCATAGTAACAGTCTTCATCTGCGTCATAATACTCAGCCATTGCAACAATATGCAAAAGTCAATGCCCACAAGACTGTAGTAAATATGGAGTATCTGAAATACCAGTAAAGGGGGAGTGTGAACCCCAAGCAGGCTTAAACTGAGGTAAACTCAATGAAAACAATTTTTGAATGTGGAGGGAGATAAGCCTGCCTGACAAAAAACACTCTAGGCAGAGCCTATGCAGAAGAATAATACAACCGAAGCACTTTCCTGTGCTCCGGCGTCAAGCGGGGTCAAAAGTTCAGGGCTGTGGGCTTGAACGCAGACAAACGGCGGTCCTTCACTCAACCGGCAGGAGGACCTGAGAGGAAAAGCCTCGAGCCGGAAATAAAGCAGCGCGCATGCGCGACGCTGCAAAGCCACAGAACAACACCGGCTCGAGAGCGCTCGCGCTCCCAATGCGAACCGCGGACCCCTGCTCCCGCTCCACTGAAAGCGACCGGCACAAGCGGCCAGGCACTGGGAGGCAAGCAACGCGCTCCCAACAAACACGCCGCAAACGGACGAGAAAAGAGTACCGGCACCCCGAAGGGCGGACCGGAACACAGTAGACACAAGCCGCGCGCAGGTATCACAAAGCAGCGCAAGATAAGGCAAGTGCATAAACAACAATAATAATAAGTCACAACAGCAATATAAGCAGTATAAGGTAAATAGACTTAACTGGCTGCGGAGCAGCAAAGAAAGAGGAAGAAGGACTAGTGTTTGGAGCTTATATAGTGTATACTCTATGGTTGTTCCCAGGTATTCATGGGATTTGTAGTTCTGTTTTTTATTGGCTGCTGAGCATTTCATTAAAGAAATGAGAAAGCATAATCGGAGCCTCCTGTCCTGACATAGAATCCTTTTTGGCCAAGGGCCTCGCAAATCCTAGAAACGGCCCTGGGTTGAGGGATCTGCGCCGCAAATAATCATGGCACTGGCCACGGTACTCGCAGCGCTGCCTGCTGCAGCTCGCACCCAGCCGAGGGCCCTGGTACTTGCCTTTTTCTTTTTTTCAAATTAAGCTCGGAGTTTATAATGTACCAGTCCCAGTTTATACATGTGGTCTTGCTTTTAGTGCTTGTTTTAATTGTAAAGTGGAGGATCGTTGCTGTTTACTAACGTTTCGTGTAGGTCTAGTAGTTTAACCGGTGAATAAATCTGCATACGCTTGACGGATATGGTGCCACTTGCTCTGGTTTTCGAACTATGCTCCCAATAGTTACAATGTAAATGTTTATTTTCTGTGCGATCCTGAAAATAACCTTCCAGGCACATTTTCATTTGGCGCCCGGCCTCTAAAGGTCTTATAGTAACAAGCTGCACTGTTGCATACAATCGCCCTTCCAAGTTCAGCTGGGAAAGCGAGCCTCGCGCTTTGCAATTCGCTGAGTCTTTCGACCTTGACTATGATTGGTTGTATTCAAGTCTATTATGCATGATTGGTCGTCTTCCAGGCTAAATGCTAGACCGTCGTATCAGTAGTTGTTAGGTGGAACAACGCTCGCCATTTTAGGTGTGGCTAAACACAACTCATTTCTTCTGGAGGGGGCGTGGCCAAAGGGAGGCTCGTCTGCCCATATAAAATAGGGGCTGGTTTTGACCTTCTTTCAACCCGGCCACTGTCGCACCTCAGCCCGCCCACTTCAACGTTCTATTGGTTAGTTTCCACTAGGATACTCTCATTGGTCGGAACGAGGGAGGCATCTTTGGCTTCGTTTTAGCTGGGTTGTGCACAGAGGGACTGGCTGTCAGTGGGGTTTCGCACTGCAACCTGAAGTCAGCATGGCCCCCCTCCGAAGCTTAAGTTCACCGGTAAGGCGATCGCTGCAGGTCAGTACAAGTGTCATCAATAATTTCTGTGGGGATGGGGCTCTGGCAGAGGCTGACAGCCTGCGAGCCTTGACCTTAACAGGCTGCAGAGCGCTGTCTGGTCACGCAGGTGCTCTCTCTGCATAAGGCGGTCGTTGTTCCTGCAAGAGCAGGTTGTGAATGCAAAGGATTCAGGGGTGCAGGTTTTAAATGTAGGGGGTCAGGGGCTGCTGCCAAAGCTTTGTTACATTTATGTCCGTGGGAGGAACGTTGTTTTGGCAGAGGTCGAATTGGGCGGGCTCTTTGTGGAACGGCGTGTCCTTGCTTTGTTATTTGTAAGAAAGCAGTTTACATGCGTTTGGCAAAAGTAGGGGCGAGTTGTGAGTCCAGGAAACGTTGGTGATGTAAGCGTTTATTCGAATTATTCTATTAAAAAAGAAATAAACAACACATTCGTTTCTATTACATACCTGCATTCATGCTGCATAAAATCCGAGGATTGAATTTCTAGTAGCATGCGTTTCTAGGCTGCAGAGCGCCCTTTGTACCTCCATGTGGTCTAGAGAGCAAGGGTTCTGTTTCTGCTTGTGCTAAATGGTCGCTGTGCTCTAGGGGTTAGTCTGTTCCTCCAGAAGGTGTTTTTGCTGCTAGGAAGCTGTTGGTGTCCATCCTTGGTACTTTCAGCTGCAGGCAGTTTGCAGCTATTGAGATCTCTATGTGAAAGATCATGAGGCCAAAGAATTCAAGTGTTTTCTGGACTGTCTCTTGCCTTAGTAGTAGGTGGTGGATGTTATTATTACTGAACCACTCGTGGCAGTTCAGGCAGGGGTATTGTGTATATTTATGTTTGGGGCAGGAGGTTGTCAAGCCCTTAGCATGTCTCGCCTCTTACATCTGCAGTACAACTTATCAGGTATGCTGCTCTATGTTCTAACCCGCGCCTCACAGTATGTAAATTGTAAGCATCTTTTCTGTTCAGTCATTGGCCTCTCTACTACCTTATGAGGCTTTCAGGAAGTGCCGATTTAATTTATCGTTCCTGCTAACAGTAGCTGGAAAAATTAGGAACTTCTGGTCCTCAGCGAATAATAAATAGATTGAAGGTTACAGTTAAAACCCTCTGGGCCTTACTCCCCTTTTCATCCTTTAAAGGTTAATAAAACAAGTAATAGTGTTTGAGTAAAAAAAAAAAAAAAAGCGACAAGGGAATTATCAGGTTATAGTGTGTGCTATAGAAAAGAACCAGATGGTGTTACTTGCAGGTTCATATCTGTTGATTTGTTGACCAATAAACGCATCCTGGCTTACATGCTTATCCTTTTATTCTTTACTTTATTTCCCAGATCTATCAAAGGCTCGCGTTGCCCTTGCAACAATCAGGGTGACGCAAGGGCAACGCAATTCTTCTTCTTTTTTTTTTTTTTTTTTTTTTTTTTTTTGAACCTTTATTAGCATTTCACATAAATACAAGCATGGGCCTACAACCATCCCGGCCGGCCGCTAGGCAATCCGAAAGATCAGCAAAGCCATATGAAAAGATACAGCAGCCCATAAGTCGGGGTCAGATAAGCATCCAGGATATAACTCGTATTCAAACGTACAGCGTGACAATCAGGATTCCAGAGGGTTCATTTTACAGTGAAGAAGAATTAAAAAGGAAAAATATCAGAATAATTGCCATACGGTCTTACATGGTCCTACAATAGCAACATGAAACAGAAATCTGCAAAGAGTGCGAAAACACTTAAAGACATGGGGGCAAGGCATACGAGTCAGGATAATGTAAATAGCACCTACAGGCCTTGTCGAACAGCACCCCAGCCCTTAAAACAAAACAGACTGTAGGAAACATGAAAAACGACGACACCGAAAAGAAAAAAAGACAAAGGGCCATAGAGACAAAGAAAGAACAAATAAACAACCCCCTTCCCCCTACCCCCCACCCTGCACCCCTGCAGAAGGCTACGGCCTACCCCCCCCCCCAGCAGCGTGCCTATCGCCCTAAATGAGAACCCGAAATATAGAATAATAGAAAAAGGAAAAAGAAGGAAAAAATTAAGAGAAGGGCCCTCGATCAAACCACCCGGCCCCCCCCTCACCCATCGCGCACAATCACCATCATAAAAGCACAGTCAGTATAGCCACAGCCAGCAATAATTATCAATTCAATCAATGACATCCCCGTTGAATGTCCCTCTAGTCACCGTCAGCCAACAATGCGTTCCACCATGTCCTATACGGTCTCAACCCTGGCCTTTCCTATCAATAGCACCCACATGCGGCCATTCAGCAATCTGCAGACAGAGCAGTGTGGTGGGTCCAACCAATCCAGGCGGAACGGGCAGCGCCATTACGCCATGGGACTGTAGCCCCCAACACCCAACCGCATACGGTTGGTGGAAATCCATCTGTGTCAGTATCGATACCGGAAACATCCCCCAGTCCGAATACAGTCTCACCAGCCAGGAAGAGAGGGTCACACAATCCGGTAATCGTTGAAACGCCGCCGGGGCAGCCCAAACCATGGATCGATGTTGTTTCTTCAGCCGCCGTACAGATAAGGGCCCCGACGAGTCACTCACATATACAACAGGGCAATCCAAAGCGGTATCAAGGACCGGGTCTATCAGCGTCTCCACGAACGTAGGCGCAGCTGGAACATTCATCACTGACGCAGAAGCGGGCACATCGGCGCTTCCTTGAGATTGAACCAAGCCCACGTGGAGCGGCGGGACAACAATAGCGGCCATCCTTCTTCCCAGATCCCGAGCGTCCCGGATCAGGGTCATATGCAGAGTTGTTAACGCATCCAATATATCTCTGGACGTGGGCTCTTTCTCGTGGCGCCAGATCCCAGGACTCTCCCGCACAACGGCTTCTCTGCCCGGATGAGGTGTACGTAAGAGGGTGCTATCCGCCATCTTAGCTGATCCGGCCTCGTCCTTCTCCACCTCACCGCGGGATCGGGCCCCACACCAGGGAGGGACAGGATTCACAGCGGGAATCTCAAAAGTCAAGGCAGGGTTCTCAGCGGAGAGTCACCAAAAGGCTAAAAACTCCGCCTCTCCCCGGGGGCCACACGTTGACTCCGGGAAAAGTCGTCAGTGTGCCTGGACACAACACCGGAATGGGGGCCAAGTATCATGCACTCCCCTCAACGCAGCTGTATCGCACTCCCCATATGGTGCTCCTCTCGGTGGGCTGGGTCGGCACTGTCGCCATCGGCCAGCAGGACTTCAGTTCCCTCCGGCCGACTCCTCCCCACCACCAGAGGCCGCTGTTGTTGCAGTCGCGGCCGGCCGTTCTTCGCACTCAAGACCCCGGTCCCAGAGCCGTGAAGGCCGCAAAGCATTCGGGGACATTTCAACGGGTCAGCAGCAAGCAGGAGCCTCGGGAGCGAACGGTAAGTGAAAGTTATCCTTCGCCTACAGAAATACTCCGTTACGGCCCAGGATAATTGCCAGGATGTATGCGCGGGGTGAGAAGGCTCACGGAGCCGAGCGTTTACGCAGCCATCTCGGTCGCCATCTTGGCTCCTCCCCCGGCAACGCAATTCTTAAGTCAGATTTAACAAGCCACACACCACCACCATGTGTGGCTTGGCAAATCCAGAGTAACGCAGGGCAGCGCAAATGACTGCCTTGCATTGCTCTGCGCTGGGAAAGTGTTACATTGGTAGAGCGTGGGTGTTCCTCGCATCCATCCATCCATGCTTTTTGCTTAATTCCCAGATTTACCAAGAATAGTAAACCTGAGAATGCGTCAAAATGGTATGTTTTCCTGATAGAGGTGCAATGAGGAGAAATATCTTTATTTCTCCTAATTGTTAACTCCTCGTTATCCTCCATTCTGCAGCACACTTAGAAAGAGGAAAACAACTCTAAATAAAGGTGTCCCTTCCTGCACAAATAACAATCGTGCCTGTAAAGCAGGCAGTTGTACATCATGGTGCAGCCCGCAGCCTAATTGGAAACATTGATGTGCAGGCCTTTGCATCGAAACCCCTTGTCGACGGCATCCTCAGTGATGCCGCAGGACCCCGCATCGCAAGCGTCACAACTTCTTTGGATCCAGCATGTGCAATACGCACCTTCGATGTAGAACTTTGCATTGCAAGCCCCTCGTCCAAGGCATCTTTGACGATAACACAGGCATCACAGCCTTGCAGCTTTCCGGGAACTGCAACTGAACAATGCTTCTCTGCATCTCCATACCAGGACTTCACCTGACTTCACCGGTTTCATACCACTGGGTCTTACTCAAGATGTAAAGTCGGGGTAAGCCACCTGTGACTGGCATTGCAGAGCTGGTATACCTTTACATTCAAACATCCCTTTTGACTTTTAGGTGTGGTTCTGCATGCGTTATCTAACTTGTAGTGTTTTCCCACTTGATTTACACAATCTTGGTACTTTGGTGCTTCCTATGAGCTTTAGAATCCTATTTCTATGAGTAGTGCTCATTGGGTGCCCTCAACTCTCTCTTTTCCTTGGGAGTTTGATTCTTCTTCAGCTCACCCAAGTTTTGACTGAGTTCCTACTCCTTCATTGCTTATTTCTTCTGCAGTGTTCGGTGTTATAGAATTATGGAACTTTTAGACTTGTGGGCAACCAGGTTTTCTTTTGACATCCTAGTCCTTTTGCCTTTAGGCATCGTGATGCCCAACGAGATGAATACGTGTTCCTAGGCATCCTCCGTGTCTTAGTTTACTTCCTTTCTCACCTGTACAGCGACAGCCTGACTGCGTGTACGAGCCGCATATTGATTAAAATTTAACAGGCTTTTACGTCCTGCTTTTAGAGCAGGGCAGCTACAAGCTATGTGACACAAGTCTTCTCTGTCCTAATTACAAAGGCGACATGCCATTGTATTACTCAATCTTTTCCACACAGGAAGGTGACTAAGAAATTGATGATGGCCTAGTCGGAGTCTTAGGAGTTTTAAATTTGCGTTTAGTCCATTTAGACCCCCAAGTAATTCTGGGGTTTTAGTTGGCTGTAAGTGGCAATTACCATCCAGGCATGTGACCTTTTCGCTAGTGCCTCTCTGTCCAGCAAGGATAACACTTTTTTACTACTTCCATTAATCACTCTATTAAATGCAGATTGTGGAAGAGGTAGGCCCATAAGTCTCCTGCATTAAAAGTAGATGAGGCCAGATTATAACATTTGTGAGCAGTCGAATATATCTGATCGCTTTTAGCCTCCCAAGCAACAGTCATAAGGGTTGAATTATTATCCTTTCATAGCGTATGACAACAATTCAGAAATGCTCCTATACTATTTACATGTTGTCTTCTTAGGCCAAACTCTAATCGGATTTGTGCTGGAGAAGCCTGCTGTGGAAGATTAAATAAGCAAGGGTATACCCCTGTCATAAGATTGTCTATAACTTTATCTGCCTTCCCTCTCAAAATCTCCACACCATATGTCAATGATGACACATGTTTGGCTGACATAAGATGTAATAATGGCTTGAGTTACAAGCCCTTTAGGGCATTCCTCAGGGAAGCGAACACTACAATTAAGGAATTGCTCTTTCTTTGCAAAGCTGCACACTGGTTCTTAAATAAGCCTCTTGAGTCAAATATTTCCCCTAAGTATCTGTATTTATGCACTGATTTAAGCCCGATCCCTTCTATGCAGAATGTTGGGCAACAAGCTATTCCCCTTGTCACTAGTATGGTTTTTGTTTTACTCAAATTAACTTTTAGCCTGCGAGATGAAGCATACTGAGCCATTTCACTAATTAACCTCTGAAGCCCCACCTTAGTATAGCTAAGTAGAAGGATATCATCAGCATACAAAAGATGGGAAAACTGCCACACCCGGGGCGTGCGACTTAACCCCTTCGACGCTGATGACAGCTGGGCTCGTCATGAGGTAGCCTCCTCGCACGCTCATGACGAGCCCAGCTCGTCATGTAAAGTGCGAATCCCTAAAACCCAGCGTACGGGCGGAAATCCTACCGCACGCATGCGGTTAATGATGTTCAAATCGGGTGAAATATCCCCAAAATACAAATACAAAAACAAGAGGGGGGCCAAGACACAGCCTTGTTTTAAGCCATTCGTTGTTGGTATTTTTTTCAAGATTGTTGTGCCTTGGCCCAATCTAACTCTTGTCCATGTGTCTGTGTACAATTATTGTATAGCTCTTAGGAGTTTAGAAGAATTTCCCCAACTTGATAGCTTAGCCCAAAGGATATTCCTCTGCTCCCCATCAAAAGCAGATTGAAAGACAACAAAACACTGTGACAGGGACAGGATGTTTACCCCTGATGAGACTTGGGTTACTTTTCGGCCTTTTGTTGTATTATTGTTCTTTGTCTTTATTTCTTTTTTACTTAGAGCATGGAGAGTTGTCTACTGAGACTTCATGGTACATGAATTCATAGAAGTGGTGCAGGAGGGAGGGTGGGTTGGCTCTTAGCATTTGATTAGATATATTTGAAAAGATACAGCTTTGGATTTTACTGTACTGAAGGAGTAAGAGGAATCGGCCAATTTGTAAAGGCATATGTTTCAGTATGCTGGATATGTAGATGGAAAAGGTTTGTATTAGATTTAGGACTGTGACTGGGAGCTATACTGGATTTTTTTATAACACACTTTATTAAATTTTTTCCTTTTCTTTGTTCGGTAAAAACAGAATGAATACAGCCTTGCATTGAAAAATTATCAGTGCATTACAGATAGTATCATACATCAATCGATCATTGAGTAATGCCTATCCGTTGACAACATATGCCCACAGCACAGGTTGTACTGCATGTATAGTTTGAGTATCCGATATAATGATGATAATAATAATCCACATTTGTATAGCGCACAATCACCCGTTAGGGTCTCTAGGCGCTGGGGGGCCGTCGGGAAGATTAAGCAAGCTATTGCCCAGAGTCACATGGTGCTGGGCTAACCTGCCGCCGGGGATCGAAACCTGATCCCCAGTTTCCAGCGTCAGTCGCCCTGGCCGCGGCGCCACACCTCTTCCTTGAGATCATATATAAATGGTTGTATAATAACACAACATTCCAACTTCTTTGCCCCCCCACCCACCTTACTAACTCAACCCCATATAGGACAGATAACTGTTGGATCCACCCTGGTTTCCATTTAGTATCCACATAAATATATACATGCTGCGGAGTGCAGCCAACCATGTTTTATATGTGTGTTGTTCTGATGGGAGCTATACTGGATTTTGACTTATTTCATTTTCTAGTTTCTTATATGGACGTATAGTTGGACTAATGTGTTTTTGGCTTTCTCTTTCAGTTTGAGGAATTGGTAAATAAGTTACTAACAGGGATAAGTGCAACCACCTGAGCCTAGCAATGCCAATGACCAATCTTCAATACACCCCTTATGACCAACCTAATCCAGTAAACCTAGGTATATGTTATGTTATGTTATGTTGTCTTGAGCCTGAATCCCACAGCTCGATCATCCGGGCCTGGGCCCTTAGTACCTTTGACCTAACCCTACACTTTTATGGCCAACTAAATTAAGTGCACCTTAAATTAAATCTATCTTAAAATCATGAGTGCAGTTCTAATCCACTAACAACCAAAACTGTGAGCCTAAACACGAACCTCGAGCACAAAGCTACCCAAAAAGACACATTAAAGTACTGTTAGTTCACATGTCGAGTTACAAACGAGGCGATGGCTGACTTGGTTCACTCCATTAAATTAGTCCAAATTAGTGTTTACCCTTTCTGGGGTAGGCTAGCGACCAAAGCCTTCTAAAGTCACAGCTACTGTCACAAAATGCTTAATTTCCTCCAAGGCTCCCTATTATAATCACCATTTTGTTTAATAGCGAGGGCATTCTGGGAGCTGTAGTCTTCGTTCACTTAATTTGAAGCAGTAGGGTAAAAACTCAAAACTAAGATTTGTAAATGAAAATTCCAGGCTGTACTATGTGGCCACTGCTGATTTGGTGAGATGTGGCCTAGTGACTAGCGCTGCCGACCTTGGAACATGGAGAACCAGCTTTGAATCCTGGCCTCAGCTCAACACGTTGTGGTTCTGGGCAAATCGCGTAACCTACCTGCATCTGGGGGAAAAAGTAACATAGGCTGGTTCTGTTTAAAGGGCTCTAATGCCCTTGGGCCAGGTTTGTGCTATAAAAAATAGAGCATCTGGTAATCCGAGTTACAGTATTCGATCTGTTCACTAATTACATGCACAGTCATACCAGACTCTGCTGGCTAAAGATTTAGGGAAACATGAAATAAGCCACAGCTCATGATGCTGACTGAAATCTTCCAGATAGATCTACATCTATTGGGGCCACCCACGGCTTCTTTCAGAGAGTATTAGCAACTTGGGGCAGAGGCAATATGTTGAGCCACATTTCTTAAGCATTTGAAAAGCCAATTTGTCTGGCGTTGACTGCCATCCTTTAGGCTTTGTCACTTCTTGTTTTGCAATTGATTATATAAAACTCTGTGGAAGCTTCAGGGCCCTCAGCAATATTACATTTTTTTCAGAAAAAAGCTAATTTCTTTTGTCCCCTAAAGCCTACATTGCCCTAGAACTCCCTGGCTTTCAAGTGAACGACTTTGTTTGCGGATGTGCACATTGTGAAAGAGTAGGTGTCAGGTTCAACAGTGATCTGTCATGTAAAAATCAAATCGACCAAGTTTCTGCAGCCTGTTTCGGAAACCTCCACATGATCCGAAAAATTCTCCCCTTCCTCCCTCAGGACTCTCGCCGGACTGTTGTTCACGCTCTTATCACCTCCCATCTTGACTACGCAAACAGCCTGAACGCAGAGGCTCCTGCGTACCTAATCAGACTATTACAGACGGTCCAGAATGCAGCGACTAGGTTGATATATAATATCCCTTTTCGCCACTTGATTTCCCCCCCCCCCAGACCCTCCTCCGCCACCCCCATCTGAAGAAGCTCCAGTGGCCAAACGCATCCAATTTAAATCAATGGTGCTGGGTCTTTAGATCGCTACGAGGCTCGGGCCCAGCCTACCTGAGAGCTCGGCTCAAACTGGCCCAGTCCAGCCGCGCCCTCAGATCTAACCACCTACGCCTCCTCATCCCTCCCCCCCCCCCGCTTTGGACGATCTAGAATGGGCGGCAGACCTTTTGCGGTGCTCGCCGCCAAGACCTGGAACAGCCTGTCTCTCACTGCGATTGACTGATTCTGAACCTATCCTCCGCCGAGACCTGAAGACTTGGCTCTATTCCAGTGCCTAAAACCACTGAGTCTATTCCCATCCTTCGCCTGTCCAAGCGCAGGGACAACCCCGTTGGGGGTAGCTGCGTGCTATATAAGCTCCAAATAATAATAATAGAATGCAATCGCTCACAGTAAAATTAGCCAATTACTGAAGGATGTATGCCCTGTATACTGTAATGGGGAAAAAAAAAATTGAATGATACAGTACCAGACCCACGGATGAAGAAGACTAGCTGAAATCCCCAATATGTAATGCTAGTATATTTGTATAATATATAATTTTCACAAAAAAAATATTCAGACCTAAATGTTAGAGAAACCAATGTCTCTGGTCGGGGACATTTATGGCCTATTGAATATATGAACGCAGTTAATGTTTGCGTGTGTAGTAAGCTTATGACCCTCAGTCGAGGCTGTTTACCTAGATGGAACTTTGACATGGAGTCATCTTCAATGCTTGTAATAAAGGATTTTGTTAAATCCACAAAGATTATGGGGTGAGGCAGACGAAAGGGCAAAGAGGTCAGTAGAGCAAAGGTCTAAGGCTTCGCAGCAGCTGATGGGTAGACCAGTATAACTGGAAAAGGAGGCAAAAGGTCACTAGAGCAAAAGCAAACAAAATTGTAAAACCCATAAAGCAAAAAAACCAGAACTTTTTGTATATGTTAGTGACTTTAAAAAGAATTTGAAGGCTTAATTTTATAATTAACCTATGTGTAGGTTTTCCCTGAATTAAAGCAAGGTGGACGACATGAGTAAATCATGAAAAACGTGTGTGCTTTTTTTAACATATTTTTGTGCATTTGTCTTGTGGTTTAAATTGTCAAACCTCGAAAAGGAGCATTGAGTAAACATGGGAAGCGAGCTTTACGAAAATCCAATGAAGCAGTATATATAAATAAAAAAAGTAAACCTGTGAATCTTTTGGGGAAAGTAAAAGGTGCCGGAACAATATTAAAGAAATTGGGGTAGGAGAGGAACGGGTCGTGCACCAGGAGGATTATAGATGGAGAACCAAAAAAAAAAAATTAAATTACCCACCAATTGTTTTATTCGTTCTCCGAACGATAGTGGAAAGTCACGGATGAGTGTCAGAAGTGTGTATGAAGCTCATCCGAAGGACAAGTGAGTGTGGGACTGGAGGTGGGGGGAGGTGGGGGGCGAGGGGAAGATTGGGGGGAGAGGGGAAGATTGGGGGGAGATGGGAGGGATCCTGGTGGGCCCGATGCCACATGAGATCTCCCGCCCCAGGGCTCATTCAGTGAATGGATCCTGGCACGGCTTGTGTACTCCTGCTTTATGAGTGACCTGGGTCGTGCCTCTCCCTTGCAGAGGATCCATCCCCCTTACCAGTTCAACCTATACCTGACTCCATAAATGCCCCTTTCCCTACCTACTCCACAAATGCCCCTTCCCTGGTTCCACAAATGCCCATTTTGTTCTACCCTGGCTCCACAAATGCCCCTTTCCCTACCCTGGCTCCACAAATGCCCCTTTCCCTGCTTCCACAAATGCCCCTTTCCCTACCTCCACAAATGCCTGTTCCCTACCTCCACAAATGCCCCTTTCCCTACCTTGGTTCAACAAATGCCCCTTTCCCTACCCTGGTTCCATAAATGCCAATTTTTCTACCCTGGTTTCACAAGTGACCATTTTTTTTCTACCCTGGTTCCACAAATGCCCCATTTCCTTACCCCTGCTTCACAAATACACCTTTCCTGACCCGGGCTCCACAAATACACCTTTCCCTACCCTGGTGGCTCCACAAATACACCTTTCCCTACCCTGGTGGCTCCACAAATACACCTTTCCCTACACTGGCTCCACAAATGCCCCTTTACCTCCTTTGGCTCCACAAATGCCCCTTTACCTCCTTTGGCTCCACAAATGCCCCTTTCCCTCCCCTGGCTCCACGAATGCCCCTTTCCCTCTCCTGGCTCCACAAATACCCCATTCCCTCCCCTGGCTCCACAAATGCCCCTGTCCCATCCCAGGCCTCACAAATGCCCCATCCCATCCCAGGCCTCACAAATGCCCCTGTCCCATCCCAGGCCTCACAAATGCCCCTGTCCCATCCCAGGCCTCACAAATGCCCCTGTCCCATCCCAGGCCTCACAAATGCCCCTGTCCCATCCCAGGCCTCACAAATGCCCCTGTCCCATCCCAGGCCTCACAAATGCCCCTGTCCCATCCCAGGCCTCACAAATGCCCCTGTCCCATCCCAGGCCTCACAAATGCCCCTGTCCCATCCCAGGCCTCACAAATGCCCCTGTCCCATCCCAGGCCTCACAAATGCCCCTGTCCCATCCCAGGCCTCACAAATGCCCCTGTCCCATCCCAAGCCTCACAAATTCCCCCTGTCCCATTCCAGGCCCCACAAATCCCCCTGTCCCATCCCAGGCCCCACAAATCCCCCTGTCCCATCCCAGGCCCCACAAATGCCCCTGTCCCATCCCAGGCCCCACAAATGCCCCTGTCCCATCCCAGGCACCACAAATGCCCCTTTCCCTACACTGGCTCCACAAATGCCCCTTTACCTCCTTTGGCTCCACAAATGCCCCTGTCCCTCCCCTGGCTCCACAAATGCCCCTGTCCCATCCCAGGCTCCACAAATGCCTCTCTCACATCCCTGGCTCCACAAATGCCCCTGTCTCATCCCTAAAAAGAACAGAATGCAGAACAATGTCATACATTCACCCCAGTACAGAGATCTGGGCCTAAATCCATCATTTCTTTGCTCACCATGCCAACATCCCAGTTTGGACCCAGCCATATGCAAATCAGTCTTGGCCCTGCGCATAATGGGAACAGTCCAGCCCGAACTGCCAGGCCAGGTCCTCCCTGGACTGGAAACCAGCATCCTAGGACCGGTTTCGGGGTTTCACCCCTCTTCATCCAGGATAGCTTGATTCCAGTGGCATGGAGAGCACGGGACTCACGTCTGAGCATACCCGTCCCACTCTGAATGACAATTGCAAAAGGAACTATTGATGGACAGAATGCAGAACAATGTCATTTATTCACCCCAGTACAGAGATCTGGGCCTAAATCCATTGTTTTTTGCTCACCATGCCATTCCAGTTTGGACCCAGCCATATGCAAATCAGTCTTGACCCTGCGCCCAATGGCAACAGTCCAGTCCGAACTGCCAGGCCAGGTCCTCCCTGGACTGGAAACAAGCATCCTAGGACCAATTTCGGTGTTTCACCCCTTTTCATCCAGGATAGCTTAATTCCAGTGGCGTGGAGAGCACAGGACTCGCGTCTGAGCATACCCGTCCCACTCGGGGTGACATCCTCCATCCTTGCACTTATTCTGTAGTATCTCTCCCTGCACAGTCTTTTAATACCAGTCTTGAACTATCTCCTTAATACAAATATGTTATCAACTATTTTGTCTCGCATTTCCAATAGCGTTGGTAACCGTCCATCACCAAATGGTTCTCCAGTCACTTACTTTGACATCCACAAAAATAGAGATGATCTGTTGTAAAAAGTTCAATCGGGTCAGGGACAATCGATATTTGCCCGGCAGTATTGCCTCTGTGACCCTCTAGTTATTTAAATCAATGAAGAGGCAGGCGCTGGAGACTGGAAAGCAGGAAACAAGGGTTTTTATTCTCTCCGGAGGAGAACACAACGAAACGGACAGAAGGTATCGTTCTGAGGTGCTCTAACTGTATTCCTGAGGCCTGGCCTCTTATACACACATTTATGACTTTATTGTAGATTACACATACATGTTAAAGCTTTGATGTACGGAAAAGACATTCCCGGAACTCCCCTTTGGGCCCGTTCCCACACACATTTACAGTTGAAGTCCCCACCCTAGTCACAACAGGTGATGAGCATCGCGCAGCTGGATAATCCGCCGATTCACGGAATGTGGGGGGTTTGATCGGATCTCATGGGGTGGGGGCTTTGATCAACCCGGGGATTCTTTGATGGGGGAAGCTTTCTATTGTACGGGGAGGGGCAAGGATGGTATCGGCAGAGCTGGGTGTCGGCTTGGGAACGGGGAGGACAAAACGGGCACACGGGGAAAAAGGGTCTTGCATCTAAGGGCCGGAGATCATGAAAGGAAAGCAGGGAGGTGTCGCGCTGGGAACAGGATGAGGGCCTGGGGCAGAGCAGCGCCGAAGAGGGGTTTATGACTCAAGGCAGGTGCAAGCAGGGGGTGGATAGCGTGCGGGCTTAGTGAAGGCGAAGGGCTATGTCAGGGGCCAGCGGCATGCAAAAGGGTTCGTTCTGATCGGGGCATCTTAGAAAATGGCGGGCGCGCACGACAAAAGTGTGGCATCAGGGGAAGAGGCAAGATGGCGCAGATAATGTTCACCAAAACGTACTAATTTTCAACAGTCCTCCCTTTAACATATTCAAGACATCTTGCTGGTTCATTTTCTACTCGGTTCTATTGTGGTGGGCATGAGAAGGAAAATGGTAGGAACCCTAGATAAAAAGAGTTGTAAACGATACATTTTAACTTTTCTAGTTTTCAGGAGGCGGGCCTATTTGATAAACTTTGATAAACTTGTTCAGCAGGAAAGTCACAGGAATGTAATACAAAAACGGCGAGCAGCAAGTACATATCATAACGTGAACTGGCAGGTTAATACATATTTCAGATTCGGATTGGACAATGGCGGCTGGGAGAGAAATGAGGCATAAAAAAACGGTGATTGAGGATGTCAAATGTTCGAAGTTTTACGAGTTCTCATTGTTCTTTGTGGTCTTTCGTTGGCGCTGTTGAGCACCGGCGGTGGAGCTACAAGTCCAGCTCTGTTCTAAGTTCTGCGTTGCAGGGCACGACCCTTTCCTCGCGTTTCTGGTCGGAAAGGTCCTTTTCGCCCTGTGTCCTTTGAGGTGATTGTCAGAAAGTTCGGATGGAAGAAGAGCGTAAAAAACAGTCCATAGGGTAGGTCAGAGGGAAAGGGGGATGGAGCAAGGCCAAATTAGGAACAAACTAGGGGAACGAGAGACTTCAAATAGGCGGGCGTGTGACCGAATTCAGAGAGCGGGGACTTGTCGACAGGCATTGGACATCGAGCAGGGGCATCAGGTCGACCCTTTCTTCTCATGTTGTCGAAAACAGTGCCTCGTCCTGCAGCTCTTTTCAGTCGTGGTCTCGCCTTGGCTAATGTCGCAGGTGTTCCTTAGTCTGCAGTCGGGCCTCGTGCTCCCACATCCGGTCCTTTTCTCCTCCAACAGCGGTACCCTTAAACAAGTTTGAAAAGACAGTCTTTAGAAAATTTGCAGATGAAGATAATCAAAAAGTCTATTTCTCTCCCAGCTCCAGGCAAAGAATGAAAAATGCCCGTTATTTTAGTGTTCACAACTGGCATATGAATGACCGGTGACGGGTTCTGTTGGATTTACTATGACTTTCCTTCATAATTATTTATTACAGGCATGGCAGTTCATCTGATGGTAACCCACCCTTGTGAGACAAATCTGGCGAAGATATGCCGTTCTCTAGAGTTTTACATTTACAAAAGGGTGCAGTGAGTCGTCAACATGGTACTACACAGGTATTTTGCTGAGAGACGAACATGGCTAAACATTTCCTTTCTATCGGTGCATCCTGTTTTGCAACTACTGCGGGGTTCATTTCGATGATTTCTTTACCTTGAACTAGTCTGTTAACCTTGTAAAACATCATTCTGGGTCCTACGTAACCTTTTACAGCCCGATTACTTAATTAGGAAGGACAGGGGTTTTATGGGAAACAACCAGGGACATATACAGGGGAGGTAACGGGGGTGGTCATTTTTCCGGTTTGGGTATTGCGACAATTCGGGGAGGGGAGGGTCGCGTATTCTGAGGTCCTTGTCTTATACTATAGGAGCCGTTGACATGTAGTTCCCTTATTTTCGGGTCAGATTAGGGAACCTCTGTCGTTTTACCTGTCCTTTCCCTTACGGCCCAACCTGGGTTCATCGACTTCTAGCGGAAAAGGAGAGGTAATGACGCGGTCTCAGGGTGATTGTATTAAAGACAAGTTTTTGTGCAAATACTGACGGTATTTGAAGCCAATTAGGTGGGGTGCTAGGGGTGGCAGTCTGCCAATTTCGGGGCTAACCACTCGGAAGAGTGGGAGTGCAAAAATAGAGGGAGAGAGAGAGAGAGAGAGAGAGTGCAACGGCAGGCTAAATAGTACACGTGCAACAGAGAGGGTGGCAGTGTATTCAAGAAAGGCTATTTAGTGCATTACACAGTAAAGGGCATTCACGAGTCTGCGTTAGAATCTTGTAATCATGCAGTTTGAGCATTAGACAGGGTAGAGGGGACGTGCCTTGAGAAAAAGGAAAGAAGAAAGGAGGTACCATGTTGTCGCACTTTCTCGCATTCTCGGTCCTTCGACCAGTTGGGCCAACGCCTCAGTCACACACACACACATTCCCTCATAGTTTCGCATCATACGTGACATGGGTTCATTCGTCCGGTCTGGTTTAAGGGTGATCACTTTTTATCAGGTTGTGCTAATTTTTCGGGTTTGTTCGGTACGTGAGTAGTCTGCAGGCGTGCTTAGACACCACCTTGCGGCGCTAGTCCGCTTCGTGTATTAGACGTGGCAAGGCTTCAGATCTTCGCCACACCTCGGCTGTAATCTCTGGTGTAACCTGCAGAAGGAGGAAAAAAGGGGGGGGGTGGGGGAGACAGCATTCGCGCGCATTCAAATACATGGATTCATAAGTCCTTTACTTACCTCTTACTCGTCTTTCCTCCTTGGGGCAGGGTCCCCGGGGATATGGTTTCTGGAGTCGGGGGGGTAGTGTGTTCATGTAGGGCGTGTGCGGGGAAACATAAAAAGGAAACCAGAGGTGCCTAGTGCCAGGTATCTAGTCAAAGGATGTATCTCACTATCGGGGTCCTTAAACCTCTTTCAACGCTGTGGCGTTCTAAGGTTCTTCGGTTCTTGGGTCCCTGCTACTTTGGAACGTTGTACTTTATAATATTTACATTATTTCATTTCACCCTCCTTTTACATTCCCTCATTTACACCATTCGTTTTACCCATCCTTGGAAGTCAAGGTCTTCCTCTACGCGAGAGTTCATGAGTCAGTCGCGTACCTTGAAGGCGGAGTGTCGTGTTGTCGATCCGACCCGTCCTCCAGGGCTGGGCAACCATCTTCTTTTAACCTTAAAGAGAGAGCAGAGTAGGGTGCACAGAAAAGAACTTTCCCACCCATCCCATATTTTTTAAAATAAAGCATGCAATACCCGTCCATAGTTTCAAAGACTTTATTTTGCAAAATCATTTCAGCATATGGATTATGAGGGTGCGGTCGTATTTGGCCGGTCGTGGCAATGGCTAAAGTGCGTACAGTGGGGGGTGTCGTTTGCAGCAATAAAAACATCGGAAAGTTTTACTCATTCATTTGTAAGAGACTAAAACGTCTATTAATTGGCTGGGGGTTCGGGGGCATATATTTTCATAATTTAGAAGCATAATCATAACAGTTGTAATCAGATTTCCTATATGCATACCGTACGTGTGCGTCGTAAATGGGGTTTACATCAGTTATAAAAATATAATACATTGTACATTCGTAATCAACATTTGTAACGGGAATCTTTTCATACTGTTCGTCGAGTAAGTTCTCCTTGTCTTTTCTAGCCAAGTGTACAAAGGATCATATAAAATCTCAGAACATCAAGTTTATGTTAGTGCGAAGGAACACCACGAGGTGTTCGTAAGTTCCGATTGATACCAGCGCCATTTTGGGCGGGGCCGGCTCAGTCCGGAAGCAGCATCAGGGGGAAATGTTTCCATTACTGGCAGTTTGGACCAGAGTCCTTTTCGGCAGTTCTAGAATTCACGCTAACAGAAGGTGTGGCAATGTCATGTTTGTTTCGTTGGCGATCAAGGCAGCCGTCCCTTACCGGAAACCTGCAAAGGCCGAAGGTTCCGCCGGGGACCCTTGTAGGATCTTCAAGGCTGCGGAGATGCTGTCGGAGATGGGGGCTCGTGCTCCAGAGGGCAAATGTTCGAGTTATATTGCTGGTCAAAGTTACTCTAGTGGCCGGGGCCCACCTTCCAGCGGACCCAGACGCCATTTTGAGGCCCTACCGGGGCCACTCTCGTCGAGTTTGCAAGAGTGGAAGAGACCCTTCGGAGTGAAAGGAAGAGGTCCCTGTTTTGTGAAAGCGGGACGTTCGGCTGGGGTGCGGCTGTGATGCCCCCACCTGGGGGCAAGGGAGACTCGTTCGCCTCGTCTCCTTCTCCCGGTGTACTCCATGCCGCTCCTTTTCATCGCCCCGCATGAAGGCCTCTCCACATCCGGTGTTCCCCAAGTGCCACCATTGTACGTTCGGTGCTGCGCAAGTACTGGGGTGCCACCATTGTACGTTCGGTGCTGCGGAAGTATTGGCACCATCGCCTGACTGGGGGTGTTCGGCGTCGGGCTGGGGGCTGGGAAACCTCCTACCGGTGGAGGTGGGAGAGGCTCGTCCGCGTCGCCTCTCCCTCCCAGCCCAACTTGGACAAATTGTTGTGGAGGTACGTGCAGGACATCCCGCCGTCCAGGACTGCTGCGGCTGTGACGGAAGAGAAAAGGAAGAGGTGCCTCGTTCTCCTCTGGACATGTGGCGGGACTACCTTAGTCTTTCCAGGCCCGTTGCGGCCGGCCAAGGAGACATGTGGCGGGACTACCTGCAAATGCCCAGGCTGCGGGCTCCTGCCTCTCCTCCGGCTCCCCCATACGTTAAGATTTCCTGACCAAGAGTTGGCGGCCGGGCTCGCCTTATATGGGTTGCCGTTGGTTGGGCGTAGCCGTAACCCTGCCCTACTTTGGAAGGTTCCAGAATGGGGGGGGGGCGAATGTTCTGTTTGACTTTCATTTTCTACAGTTTATCGTTATTATTCCTTGTTTGTTGTGTTAAATTAAAAGTTCAAGTTCATTAATGGTTTACGGATTTTGTTTTACCATTTCTTTCTTTCCAGGTTGCTTTTATGCTAAGTTTCTGCTAACAGAGGTCGAGTAACACGGAAACACGCGTAGAGGGATGACGCAGATTTGCACATTACATACACACAAACTCAGACGGGGGACAGTACAAGTACGACATACAAAGACCCAAGACAAATATAAAAACAGTTATTGGTCATAATTATCTCTTTCCGTCTGTGAATTTTAAACGAGGCTGGGTTCCCGTCTTGACATTGCCCGACCTAGGAGAACGTGAGCATGCCGCTGAGATTTTCCTGGCGAAATCTGTGCCATCGGGCATAATCAAACGTGGTGGTTCTGTCTGGTCTGTCTATGTAAGTCGGGTTCTTCTTTGTCTCGCGCCTTTTCTCGTACTGTCGGTCTGTCGTTCTTGTCGGCCCTTTGCCTTTACTCACGCTCAGTAGAGTCGGGCATTGGGCTTTCCAGTGTCCGACATACCTACAAAAAGCGCATTGGTCTGACCCTAAGTCTGGTCGTCCTTTGCATAGTGTCGGGGGATAAGTTGTGGGTAGCGGTGTCCTGGGGTTGTCCTGTCGGTATATTTCCCTACTTGGTTTATCCTCGTCTTTTCTCTGTCGTTTTGTAGCCTCTCTGCGCCACATACCGAGACTGTCGAGCATAATTGGCGTTGTCTTATTATTTCGAAGGGCTATTTCTAACGTTTCTATTTTATCAAGGTCAAAGGATCCTGCCAGTGGCCACTGTTTGTCTTGACTCTCTTCGGTATACCTGTGCCATAATTTATTATAGGCTATGGTGACTAACCCATAGTTTATGAACATGTCCTTATTAGGGGTGCCTTCTAATGGAGCTATATGGTCCACCTCTAATACGCGGTCCGGACTAAACAGGCTATTTATCAGTGGGGAGAAGACAGACATGACGGCTCGTAACGAGGGACTAAAAAGTCAGCACTGCCTATCTTATCACTAGGTGCAAAGACCGTACAGAATATTTCTATTCAACGTTGTTTGCAGGCAGTGAATACCTCATGGATCAAAAAAAAAAAATATAAAACCAAACGACCAATAAATAACAATGGGGAGAATGAGTAGGTCCGCAAAGATCTGCGTTACCTACCCTTTTCACTATCTGCAAAAAGGGTGGTCTCTTCCCTGCTTGCAGACAGGGAATCTCCAGGAAACAATAGTTTGCGAACAACAGTTCAGTTTCAAGCAATTATTGAGTGGGGGAGAAAAAAATAAGCACGGCTGCTACCCTACCTATCCTCCACTATTTGCAAAGAGAGAGAGAGCCTGTTGTTTCTCCGTTTGCAGACAGTGAATCTCCAAATAAAAATAAACAGAGCAATACTAGTATTTTTGAACAAACAAACAATCAAGCAAATTTTTCGCAACTTGTCGTGGTAACACGACCTTACCCGGACCGCATGGACAGTTTCTTGTCTTCCGAATCCAGCGCCCGATCGTCCTCTTTTTCTCGTATTTCTCACGGCACTCCTGATGGTTCCCAGTCAGGACCGTAGATCACTCGAGAGAGGTCTGTTCGGAACTAGTGAAGTTCGGATGATCGGCTGCCAGACGAGGGTCTATTGGGCAAGAGCTCTCCCGATCGTTGCAGTCGTTCACTCTGTCGTCGGGACCTCTCCCACTGGATCCACGAGTCGCTGATGGGCCCCACGCTTGGGACGCCAATTGTAAAAAGTTCAATCGGGTCAGGGACAATCGATATTTGCCCGGCAGTATTGCCTCTGTGACCCTCTAGTTATTTAAATCAATGAAGAGGCAGGCGCTGGAGACTGGAAAGCAGGAAACAAGGGTTTTTATTCTCTCCGGAGGAGAACACAACGAAACGGACAGAAGGTATCGTTCTGAGGTGCTCTAACTGTATTCCTGAGGCCTGGCCTCTTATACACACATTTATGACTTTATTGTAGATTACACATACATGTTAAAGCTTTGATGTACGGAAAAGACATTCCCGGAACTCCCCTTTGGGCCCGTTCCCACACACATTTACAGTTGAAGTCCCCACCCTAGTCACAACAGGTGATGAGCATCGCGCAGCTGGATAATCCGCCGATTCACGGAATGTGGGGGGTTTGATCGGATCTCATGGGGTGGGGGCTTTGATCAACCCGGGGATTCTTTGATGGGGGAAGCTTTCTATTGTACGGGGAGGGGCAAGGATGGTATCGGCAGAGCTGGGTGTCGGCTTGGGAACGGGGAGGACAAAACGGGCACACGGGGGAAAAAGGGTCTTGCATCTAAGGGCCGGAGGTCATGAAAGGAAAGCAGGGAGGTGTCGCGCTGGGAACAGGATGAGGGCCTGGGGCAGAGCAGCGCCGAAGAGGGGTTTATGACTCAAGGCAGGTGCAAGCAGGGGGTGGATAGCGTGCGGGCTTAGTGAAGGCGAAGGGCTATGTCAGGGGCCAGCGGCATGCAAAAGGGTTCGTTCTGATCGGGGCATCTTAGAAAATGGCGGGCGCGCACGACAAAAGTGTGGCATCAGGGGAAGAGGCAAGATGGCGCAGATAATGTTCACCAAAACGTACTAATTTTCAACACTGTTTCTTTGCTTTCATTGCACCAAACCCTCTGTATCCATCTACTCCCCCTTTGATGGCCTAAATGTATTTTCCTTGAACAGAAACCTCTGAATACCCTCATTTCCTCAAGTTGCTTAAATTCATTTAATGCCCCTACTGGTACACGTTCACCACTGCACACCTACATCAAGCGATTGGTCCTTGCGGCACTAAGACTAGATGTATGAACATTGATAATAGCGATTACCAAATAACGATTTGGTGGTCGCTATTGCAAGTGTACTATAGTGAAATCTAGCCTTGATTTCAAAATTAGCGATTCCTAGTGGGTCGCGTGTGTGCAATATCACATGATATTTTCAAGGTCGGAGGTTCGACAGCCCTGTATGTGTGTATATATATATTACCTACTGGCGATAGCCAGTAGGTATATATAGCTAGGATTTTTTCTCTATGGGATTTCTGAAAATTCTATGTCTAATAACTTTGGCGTTTGTGGACGGAATTGGCTGAAATTGTCAGGAAAATGGCACATTTTGTTTCTGAGCAGCCCCTGAAAATTTGGGGGAGTTTCGTCAAGCGGGGGCCGAGAAAAAAGTGGGGTCCCAAAACGTGTTTTTAACATTGAGTTTTCCATAGGGCGGTTGGACTCACTTTTAGCTCGAACGGCTGAATGGATTTCCACAAAACTTGGCAAAATTGTAGGGACTGGTAGCCCGATGTGCCTTTGCTATGTCTCAAGATATATGCTCCAGTGGTTTTTACGAAAATTAACTTTGAAAAATATATATTGGGCTACATTGGGCTATATATATGTTGGAGCCCAATGTAGCCCAATGTAGCCCAATGTAGCCCAAAGATGGCCACCAGAGACAAAAGAGCCCAAATGTAGCCCAAATATCAGCCAGATGTAGCCCAACTATAGCCCAGTGACAGAATGTCCCAGAGTGTTCTAAAGAACAACTAGAGCGCTAACAGTCTTACTTATGACAAAAGTATGGCACACCTGAAGTCATCTTGATTGGAATAAAGTGTTAACACTTAAAACATTTAATTTGCAAAGGAACAAAATGAGGGGTTTCATTTTGCCATAGAGATGTTATATATATATATATATATATATATTCACTGAAAAAACCATAGGTTAGAGACCATATATAGTTAGGAATTAGCATTTAAAAAACCTCGAAAATTCACTGAAAAAACCATAGGTTATAGACCATATATAGTTAGGAATTAGCATTTAAAAAACCTTATGTTACTCACACAAAACCATTGAAATTCCATATTATTATTATTATTATTAGGGAGTTTTATAAAGCGCCTGGTTTACGCCCAAGGCGTTAGTTGCACTAACTATATATCGCGCACCCGCAATCCACTGCTGATGATGTCACATATTACATCATTCATGACATGGTCAGTGACATCACTGATGACATCACTGATGACATCACTGATGACATCTCAAATGACATCACTGATGGCATCACTGATGACATCTCAAATGACATCACTGATAACATCTCAAATGACATCACTGATGACATCTCAAATGACATCACTGATGACATCATCCAGTGACTGTGTGTTTCTGTAAAGTTTAAATATGTTTGATATATTGAAGAATGAGTGGATGTATAAGTGTCTGGATGAAGGATTTAGTAGGTGCGTGACTGACTATGAGTGAGTGAATAAATGTGTCGTACTAAATGCATGGGTTAGTGACTAAACTGTCTGAATGTGTGCATCAGTATGTCTGTTGTGATGTAAACTGCTGCATGTGTTGATCATTAGCTATACGAGAGGTTATATGTGTTATTGATTGGTTGCCCAAGTATTTGTATGGGAGATTGAGTTTGTGTGGGGGTGGCTGGGAGGTGTGTGACTCTGTGCATAGATGTGTGAGCAGTTGATTCACTAGGTGTATAAGTTCAAGAGTGCATGTGGAAACAGCTACATGGGCGGTTGACTGTGTGCATGAGTGTATTGATAAGTGAATGGATATCTCAATGCTACATGTCATAGTAAGTACATATGTAAAACACAGTACATGTGAGAGTTGGCATATATAAATAACTGTGCATGAGAGCCACTGAATGTGTGAGTGGCTGTATGGATCATTGTGAACTTGTATCAGGGATTGTATAAGAGAGTAAATATGTGTTAGTATATGTTTGAATAAGTAAGGTGTGTATAACTGTATAGTTGAGGAAATGGAGGTGAGATTGTTTCTTTGCATGACTGACTAGGTGTGTGAGTAACTCCATGGATGAGTGACAGTGTGTGAGTGTCTGTATACACTGAGTGTATCTAAGGTTATATTAGAGTCTGAAGAGGTTTATCGTATTAGCACAAGAATGATGTCATCAGTGATGTCATCAGTGATGTCATTTGAGATGTCATCAGTGATGTCATCAGTGATGTCACTGACCATGTCATGAATGATGTAATATGTGACATCATCAGCAGTGGATTGCGGGTGCGCGATATATAGTTAGTGCAACTAACTATATATGGAATTTCAATGGTTTTGTGTGAGTAACATAAGGTTTTTTAAATGCTAATTCCTAACTATATATGGTCTATAACCTATGGTTTTTTCAGTGAATATATATGTATGTGTGTGTATATATATATATATATATATATATATATATATATATATATATATATATACACACGCACGTTTCTGTGTCCAAATTCTTGGGTTCCAGAAAAAAGAAAGGCAGGCACACTGGTATCCGGTTTCTCAATTTAATAACACCAAACACCCCTTACAGACGCGTTTCGCCTTAGCAGGCTTCGTCAGTGTAACTAAAAAAAATAAATAATATATATATATATATATATATATATATATATATATATATACTGTGTGTATATATATATATATATATATATATATATATATATATATATATATATATACTGTATATTGAGTCAGGATAGAGGACGTTGTTACGATGATGGAGAGACCAAAATGAAAAATATCAAGTGATGCTTTTTAAACCAAACACTGTGCTCAATACTTTATTACACTTTTACGGCTGCCATGTCAAGTTCGGGAAAAATCAATGCAAGATACACGCAAACAAAGAGATTGGCAAATGACGCGATAATCCATGTGGTACCAAGTAAAGCAGATTTCTGTTTTAAGAGCGACAGAAGTAATTGCAGGCCCCCCCAGGAGATATCTGGTAGCTAAAAGTTGAGAATATGAACGAGGTGTTATGTAGGAGTATTAAAAGTTGTACTGGAGCTCTGGGACCTTTAATAAAAGGCCATGTCCCAAGTTGTCACTGCAGAATTGACTTAGTTCAATTACCAATTATAATTAGCAGGCACGCAATGTAGGCCTAAGTCTCGGCTTCTGTGGCTTTGAACTACGGATCAATCAATGCAGTGCTCTTTAGATCGTTTCAGTGTGCATTAAATCCTGCTGCACGTAACAAAAGTCATAGCAAACAAGCAGAAGATTCAAAGTTTTTTTTGTTGTGAACTCCCCGCACAAATGTCCTGCACAGTTCCTTCAAAGTATCTTACATGAACTTGGTGTTGTGGAGCAGGCGGAATAAGTGAGTAGAAGTGGCTCGGTTTATATAGAAGCGGAGAGGGAAACATGCAAGGCCCGGTTTATATAGGGGCGGAGGGAGAAATGCGCGCAGCCTGGATTATGTGAGCGTAGAGGGGTAAGCATGCACAGCCCTACTTATATTGGGACGGAGGGGGAAGCGGGTGTGGCCCAGCTTATACAAGGGCAGAGGGGAAAGCGTTTGCAGTTCAGCTTATATAGGGGCAAAACGGGAAGTGTACATGGCCCAGTCTGTATAGTGGGGGAGGGTGTGCAGCCGAGCATGTGTGGATCTGCTGATGGGTGGTCAGCACTTGTGACCCGGCTGATGGCGGCACTGTGTGGGATAGAGTGCAGACAGCATGACTGAGGTTGTGGACTAAGCTTGGCCTTAATATATGCCATTGAGCACACTGTAAATAGTCATGGGTATGCTAAGAGTAACTGAAAGGGTGCAACAATTAGTGATGGGAGAACGTGTGGAAGGTAAGGTTGTGCACAGCACTGCTGAGGGAGTTTTAGGCATGGATAATCATGAAGAGAGTGTAGACCAGTGTTTGAAGACTAGCTAATACTGAGCAGACAAATGTGGTAAAGCACATAAATAAATGCACAAGGAAATAATAAACATGGGAAAACATCAGAGAAAGATAGCACATTTAAATAAAATGACACAAGCTTCAATACGTTTAGCTTCCAAAAGCAGTGGAGCAGCACTACGAGGTATCTAAAAGGACATGAATGAAGAGGCCTGAAGGAGGGCTCCCCCATTCCCCCGGGGTGGGATTGCTTCCATAGTGTATGAAGTTGATCCTTTATAATTTCTTGCACCATACGTATATCGCCCTAGTAGGCCTGATTAGAGCGCAGGCTCACCTGCTCAACATACTCACCTGGGCCCATATGAATATATATACACTAAACAGGTAAACCTACACTCAAATCAATTGGTTTTTTTTACCATTTGGATTTGTTTATATAATTTATCTTACCAATCCAAGTCACTGATACCTAAAGTCTTAAAGGATCAAAGGAGTTAATAGGTAGCAATAATAACATTTAGCATTTCATAAATAACCAAAAACTTGGGAAAGGTTTAAAATCTTTATCTAAGTAAATCTTTGAAAGACTTATAAAATATGAAACTCAAATTAATTTCTTATTCTGTTTAGACTAATGCAGATTTTAAAAACAACATTTGTAATAACTTGGAGAGAAATTGTTGTTAAACATTTGAACAGAGGGTGGGTAAGAGAAAACAAGTAAACAGTACAATGACAAACCCACACTTAATAGTTACCTATTTCGGTGTGATGACCAACCCTGGTCATAGGCTGAGTCAAAGAAATAGAATCCCAAAGTACAGGTGCCAGCAGAAAAGAACAGGTGCAAGCCAGAATCAGGACAGGTTACGGACCAAATTGGATCAGGATAGGACCACCACAGGCTAAGACCAGCACCACAGTTAAAGTTCAAAAGGCCAGCGTTGTAAACCCTCTCCGCAGCTAACAGTCGAACCCCGATTGGGTCATCGAGCTCCTCCCCAGAACCCCGAATGGGTTATCGAATCATCTGACAGAGTGCTCCGCCAGCAACTCTGCTCCAGATCACCTATTGAGTGCGTTGGGTCAGTGACAGGTCAGCTATTCGGCCAAGTCGGACTAACTAACTAACTAACTAAGCCTACCCTAGTTATACTATTTTTCAGGTCAGTGTACCACCCCCAAATGTTGCAAATGTGTGAATCCCACAATTTTATTGGACAACGAATGAGGAGTAGCCATCACACCATACTTTTCTAGAAGCAACTTGTCAATCATGTATTCAAGTCGTTCCCTCCCATAACTTTATCTACCCATGTTCTTTTATTCCTCCCGGTAGTGAAATGTATCAATGATCTTTTTAAACAATTTAATCAATTCAGCTTCCTCTGGCAAGGCAAGGAGTTTACTCTTCTCTGCCTTCCATGTCCGAATTGGCCGTGATTCAAGGCTGCAGCTTCTGTGGCTTCAGGACATTTGTCGCCCAGGCGCAGTTTCTCCACAGATGGAGTTCAGCAAAGCATTTAGGCCGTAATTTTGGTAACATGAAAAAATAGAAAAGAAACAGTTTTAGAAACACAGAATGAATGAATGCATTGTATACCATTTCTTTCTACTCTCTTCCCATTATTTTATTTTAGCTATTGCGTTAGATATTAAGCAAAAAACAAACAGCTTAGCAAAGCAGCGATGCAAGCTTCCTGCACATTAGGCCACATAACAGCCATCTTAGTTCTATTGCGCAGAAGCAAAAGTTTTCCCACCAAGCATGTCACGTGGGCATGACAGACGCATGCTCAGTAGAAAATCCTGCGTAGCAGCAGCCATTTTAGTGTAAGCAGATTAAAGTTAGTAAAAGCACATGGCAAGCTTCCCCTAGATATCTAATATGTCGTGTAATGCAATAATAATAAGACAAAACATGTTAGTTAGCACATTAATATTATTATCGAGAGGGTTGAGTACGAGCAAGTCACTTTATGTGTAAAACCTTGCTCCATCAGGCCTAAATGTTGTTACCGGTGTCAGGCACAGGTGACGTAGTTCCTGCACCTTGTCTGGGAATCTGTAGTGAGGCAGGTGGCCAGCACGGTCATTGATGCTGCGATGGAGCTGGACACGTTTGTTTGCCTGTTGGGCGCTATTAAAAAGCATAAGGCAGAAAGATGGAATTAAATATTTTGCATTTGCTATTGTTGTTGGCAAAGAGGAGACTCACATTTACCTGGATGGGGCAGGTTGGGCCTATTCTCGACGTTTGGGTGAGGGATGTGTGTGAGTAGGCAGTGGCGGAGGAGGTACGCCTCCTTAAAATGTAGACATGATGATAAAGTCTAAGATGATCTGCAGGTTTGGGGGGGTGCGTTGACTAAATTTGTTGGACGGGGGGGAAACAAGACTTTTCTTCTGAGGCCAAGGTGAGGTTACTCCTGTTACCGGTGCTGTGGTGTATTGAGACATAATGTACATGATTGATTTCTTTCTATGGGGTTTGATCTACAATAACTTATTACTACATGTCAAGTGTTGGGGGATGGCTGTGAGTCTTGTATAATTTTCACTTGTCTTGCTGTTTTGCTCAGTAGTAAACAATACTAGATGTCGTTAAATTAAAAAAAAACTCAGATCTGTGACTGGTGGTGAATGTTTGACAATGTTCAGCATTCCGTCCATCATCTTTTTGTGTTGCAACATCCATGTGCAGCCAGTATGGATGAGTCTGCAGGTGCACTCATGACTTGAATACCATTGTTCTCTCATTTAGAACTTGTATACTATCTTCCCTGTGAACTATTGATAAGTCATCAACAAATTGCTGCACAGAGTTCCTCAACTATATTGAGAGCTGAACACACACTCCAAATACTCTAGTCTCACTCTTAATATGTGAGACTTGAGGTCTGCGTTTCTCTCGTGTACCCAGGGTTGGATTGGGATTAAAATTGGCCCCCTTAGGTGGTTTGGGCTTGCTCGCTCACATTACCGTGTCGCAAAATGATGATTGTCGAAAAAGTGTGTCACCATCATGAAAATTTTGGAAAGCTGTGCCTTACACCAATGAAAAACGAATTTAGGAGTTTTTCACTGCCAGGACATGTAAAACTGAAGTACTCATTTCCTAATTTTTAAATACAATGCCCCTGCCCTATGAGCCTTTAGGGCCTACCTTAGGTGTGACATATAAGTGTTTAAAAGGAAGGTTTAGGCCATCAAGAGGTTTATTTTTCCAGGTTGAAATGGCTGTTTAAAACTGCACTAAAGGCTGCAATGGCAGGCTTCGGACATGTTTTAAAAGACTCGTTTAAGTGGGTGGCACAATGAGTGCTGCAGACCCAATAGTAGCATTTATTTTACAGGTTCTAGAGTGTAATACCATTTACAAAGGACTTATAAGTAAATTAAATATGCTGATTAGGTGTAGGACAATTTTACTGTTTGAGGGAAGAGAGCACAATCACTTTATCACTGATTTGCAGGAGAAAAAGTGTGTAGAGTCCTAATGCCAACCAAAATGGGTTCAGCAACAGAAATCAAATCACTGGGATTGACCCTGCAAAAAGGGCCAGGTTCAACTTTTAATCATTGAGCAATCACACGTCCCATGAAAGCAATTTAACATAATATTTCAGTAATACTCAAGCTCAGAAATCCATTAAAATAGATGCAACAGGGGCAACATTTTGAAAATGGTTTAAGTGCAGAATATGCAGCAAATCAATGGAGAATCTGGCAGCATATCCAGAAGAAAGGCATAAAGTTGTGGCTCACCTTCAAAAACATATCCTTGTATAACAAATTTCACCATAGAAAGCAATGAAAATCACACAGTGAGAATAAGGGTGATCACATGTAGTAACATCTTCTCGAATCGTAATACAGCATTATAAAAACGTCATATAATACAAACATCCTAGCACTGTCCTGATCAATGAATATATTTGTAAATCTCCTTTGACCTAATGTCGTGGAATGTGTTGGCACACATCTAGTTACATAAACAATAGCAGTCTGATAAGTGAGTAGACCTACAGTGGATGACCAGGAAGATACCTTGGAAAGCAACAATTTCACTAAAGGACTTCCTCGAGGCTCTTCAGGAACAGCATATCTGCACAAAGCATCAGTGCACATAGTGCGTGCGGTGTCAATCAGAAGGGAAAATATGGCGATTTAGTGGCTCCTAAATATAAGATGGTTCCGAGGTTTCATTGGAGCCTAGTTTAGCTTATGGCAAGAAAACACAGTTCTGTACATCACAGCATTCTAATTGCAATATGTTCATATTACTAAGCGAATATTTAAACTAGAATTAACACTAACACATCCATGGCCTAGAACGGTCTACCATAGGGCTGTGGAGTCGGATCTGGGGGAGCAGTCCAGAAGGGGTCCTCTTTGCAGTGGAGGAGCTAATAGGAGTGTGTCTGAGGTGGATGCCCAGTTTAGGATTAGATCTGCTGTGAGGTCGGATTGGGTGTGTGTCGGGAATGGGAGTTCTATCATATGCGATATGTGTCTCAATAGGAATTTTCATGTAAACAATGTGTACATTTTTTACCTGAACTCTTTGTGTGTTAGTACCCACATAATTTGGGTTGCCTGTAGGCGGACATGGAATTTGAACTCTAATGCTGGAGAGCTGTTGGTTTGTCGGGCAAAGCACTGGTGTGCTGCCTTGTATTTTATGATGGTTGCCAGTACTAAAGGGTAGAAATGTCAAGGGTAACTTTCTTCACAATAAAAGTCATGTATTTCAAAGCTTAGATGTCTTAATTGATACGCATTTGTCATAGACGGTGGTTGCAACTCTTTACTTGTGTGCTGGGAACTGACACCCATTCTGTTTCTTAGGTCCTGAAATATTTCCACAGAGGCTATGCAGCACCACGCACTTGTAACGTAAGTAAAGTGGCAACAACATGCTCCATTTGTAAAAGTTTCTTTTTATTGGATGAAAAGTACTCTGTTCTCACTTTAGCACACGCCCCGTCAGGCAGTAACGTTACCATCATTTTAGACTATCGTAATATGGTTTGAAAGCCAAAAATTGAGAATCGTTCAAAGTTACAGCATTTAGGTTTTGCTGTCAAAGAAAGTCATCACTTCCAGGCTTTTTAACCAGTGTAATAAATGAAGTTAAGCTGCTGAAGGGAGGCAATCCCCACACAACTCCCTGTCCGCAACCACAAAGAATAGAAGATCTAGACAACCAATGGTCTATTGCAAACAAAGGCATTAAGTCAAGCTGGGGAACCACTCTCAGGCCAAACCTGCTCAGCGAACAGCTAAAAACCGGCAAATCCATCGATTCACCAACGGGTCCTGCACCGTCCCAAACGATGACCGATAACGCTGGGGCCCTTAGCGAGTGTACCACCCGTCCGGATCACCAAGTGACAGGGCAAACGGCCTGTTTAACGTCTTCAGACCTTACCAAAGTGGAAGGACCATCAGCCCCTCTTCCACCCTGCAGTAAGAGAGAGCGTAAACGTTTGCGCAAACAGAGAAACAAAATAAGGGCAAAACCAACAGACGCCCACCCGAAATTCTTTCCCCTTTTTGAAACGGCGGCCAACAAAAAAACCCTAAGTGAGACAGCTACACCATCACCCCCAGTAAACCCTAGTGCCAACAACACTAAAGCAGTTCCACTAGAACCTACATTCAATTAACTGAGGGGAACGCTTACGAGCCAATCAAATCAGCTGTGAGAACAGCAACTGTCTAGTCCAGCACAGCGATAGAACAACAAAGGACGATCACTGACGACCCAATCTTACCCGAGCCCATAGTGCCTCAAGAAAAATCTAAATTAGCAACAGTCACGACACAGCCCAGTGTAAACCCCAAAACAACGACAATGAATTTCACAAAAACTATTCATAATCAAAAAACAACTACATCTAAAAACAATCAGCCTTTATGGAAGGCCCCTTATCGGCCATCACAACAGGAGCAAGAATTGCACGCAGACACTGCTCTGAATAACTACAATAAGATGGCTCCAAGTGAAAATAACAAGGAGAACAACAACGATTGATCACACTCCTACATCCTATTGGTACCAGAATACAAATCAAAGGGACGGCAAGATATACTCAACAGGTCGACTATAATAAAGTTAGTGGTTGGTATCCCGGGGCTCACAGGATTGGTATCGAAGGACATCGAAGCTATCGAATTCCCCCCACCAAGAGGCGCCCAATCTTCTGAAGCTACTTTGGTGTCTTTTAAATCAGCCAGCTGGGTCGGAGCATTTCTGGATCATAAGGACATCCTGCGGGATTGGGGCATCCGAGTGTATCCATACTCCATCCCAGGCTATCCTCCCGCTTTATTAAACCAGCCAATTACCTCTCGGAAAACAGGACCCATCAATCCGGAGGGTCACCCAAGACCCTACTCAATTTTAAAAAATGCATCGGGCCCAGACGAACAACACAAAAGCCCTCCAAGACTGGTCACCTATGCCGACACAACCCAAGACTGGGAGTGGCTTCCAGCCATTTTGTCAACTAAAAGTTCAGTATGACCGTCTGAAGTAGAGAGCAGGGGCCCCAAGCCAAAAACCCCGGCAAAGCCAACACCCTCAGTAACCCCTCCAGCAACCGTGCCTAACCCACAAGCAGACTCCACTTTCTCAATATGTTCTTGGAACATAAGTGGCCTTCACCAGAAAATTGCGAATTCTGAAACACTTTCCTTTCTATGTGAGCATGCCGTAATAGTTATACAGGAAACTTGGGCACAACAAGGATGCCCCATTATTGGTTACACAGAAGTATGGAAACTAGCACTCCGAGCTAGCCGCTATGGCCACCCCAAAGGGGGCCTGTCAATATACATATCAAACAACCTAAAAGGCCCCCACTCACGATTACTTATAGATGAAGAATGGCTACTCTGGGTCAAAATCAACTCTTGGCGGAATCAGTGCTCACTTTTCCTTTTAAACGCGTACATTAACCCAAGTACGCGAACAAAAAGAGATCATCTGGCACGTTTATCGGAAATTATGAGCGACATAGCTGCGGAACACCCCAACACAGACTGTATTGTCACAGGTGATTTTAATACCAACTTATTTCAATGTATCCCAGTAGACAACGAAGGGCCTTTCTTACCTTTGATCAATGAGCCTGTTACACAATCAACACCGCTCAATCAAGCCCATCGCGGACTGGGAGAACTCTGCGTGACACGATTCTATAGCACTGGCTACCTGGTAATCCACGGAAGATCGGAGGGTGATATCCCCCCTAATTGGTCCTGGACAAATGGTAGCAAGCGCTCGTATTTGGACTACACTATCTGCAATACATCCTTGCTCCATTGCCTGGCATGCTTCCACATCTACCCACGAACCGAAAGTGATCACAGACCCCAGGTCATATCACTTAACATAAAACCAGTAACTCATAAACCTGCCTCCTCAACTTGCCGTGGAATATACAGAGAGAACCTAAAGCGCCTCAGGTGTAGTGAAGACCTCAGCCAGAACATCTTGCAAGAAAGCATGAACGCAATAAGAGGCGGAATCAAACAAGAAGCCTCGCCGACTGTGACATGGTCAATGCTCTGCTCACACCTGATTAACCTCTTTCCAGCCAAACAGCAGTTCCAGAGGCCATCCCAGCATCGTAAGTTCACAATGTCAACCCAGACAAAGTCACTTAAGAAAGCGAGAAACAACGCCTTGCGGTCACTCGCAAAATCTCCAGGGAACAGTGATTGTCTAATATATTATCAAGCTGCACAGAAGTCTTTCAGGCTGGCGATGACCAAAGACAAACAGTTGCATGAAACCCAATTCTGGTGTAAATTGGTGTGGGAGAGTAAGAGTAAAAACTCAAGAACATTTTTGGGCCTTAATTAACAATGTTAATCAGAGCTCATTGAGCTTCGGAACAGCAAACATACAAGAATCGGACTGGGCAACATTTTTAACTGACCACTTTAGATCCTCTGAACATTCAGGACCAACAGGTCCCTATTCTCTAAGAGAGACTAATGGAGTACTCTCTGCCAATGAGGACTTAGAGGTGACTCAAGAAAAGGTGGCTATAGCAGTGACAAAAGCTAGATCAGACGGAGCACCTGGCCCAAACGGCCTGCCACAGAGCCTGTTTAAATCTGACCCACCCTTTTGGTCAGGAATTTTAACAAACCTTTTTAACTATGCCTTGAACACTGCAACAATCCCTGCCTTGTGGCGGGGCGCCATAATCCACCCAATTTACAAATCAGGATCCCGCTCTTTGCCGAATAATTATAGACTTATCGCCCTATTGGACATTACGCAGGCCTCCTCTTGGAGGACCTGAGGTTATGGGCTACAGAATGTAACTTGATCCCGTTGAATCAGACAGGGTTTGTGGCCAACTCTGGGACCATGACTAATTTATTAGCTGTATCAACCATAGTCGACAAGGCACTTCTAACATCTAGGCAAGTGTTTTGTTGCTTTGTCGACTTCAAAGCAGCATTCGACAGGGTCCCTAGGGCAGATCTATGGGAAAAATTAAGAAAATGGGGGATCCCAGACAAACTTTTGGAAGCAATCATTCAACTTCACTCCCGCACTTGGGTTCGGGTGAAATTGGGGTCCGGCACACACCTCTCGCGGAAAATTATGACAAACAGAGGCGTGAAGCAGGGATGTGTGCTGGCCCCTCTTCTTTTCAATCTGTTTATATCAGATCTGTCAAGTATCCTGGATGACACAAACAGTCACCCCACAAAGGTGGGAGGCATGGCCATAAACAACTTATTGTACGCCGATGACCTGGTTCTCTTTAGCCTTACCAGGGTCGGGCTGCAAAGGCTACTCGATAAACTGTTTGCTACACAATTACTAACCAATTAGAGGTCAACCTTAAGAAAACACAAGTTGTCCCTTTTGGTAAAAAACGACACGCCGGTAGTGGGTGGCTATTTGACAAAACAAGCCTCGCTATAAATACTTAGGTGTCCACTTAGACTCCAGAGGTAACCATTTAAAACAGCACAACGAGATCGCAGTTAAAGCCACCTCCCTGGCAGTGTCACTAAGTAAGCTTTCCAAAAACCTATCAGGCCCAACACTGGCACCTCTCTTGGAAGTCATGAGAGCTAAAATTGGCCCCACTCTTTCTTACGGCATTGAGATACTCAGGGGGAAATGAACACTGTCTTAAACCAGCACACAACCAGAATTTATAAAAGAGTTCTCCGTCTGCCAAAGTCTGCATCCCCAGCGCAGATAAGACTAGAGATGGGGCTTCTGAATTATGAGGCTTTAAACGTGGGCACTTACCTAAAGCTTTGCCATAAATTAAGACCGGCGGACCCATGTACACTAGAAGCCTTAGTCTGGCTAGAAATCACTCAGAACAACCCATGTGGAACGTTTGGTCGCCTTCTTAAGGACGCCATTGATCAAATGTCAGTGAGTGATCTATGGGTCCTGAACCCCAGTCAGTCAGCTTTTAAAATGGCTATTAAAAAATGTGTGAGAATGAGATCGCTAAACATGGATAAAGCACTTTTTGCAAAACGTAGCCACTCCTGGGCACTTATAAACTCATACAGACGGCTAGCCCCCGCAACGTATCTGTCTTGTACATACTCTCTGTATCTTAAACGTAGTCTTACAGCTATCAGAATGGGTGACTGGCGTTTCTTGCAAGACCGGCCCTCCTGGCAACGTACGGTGGAAGACACAACCTGCAGAGGGTGTGGCAAAACGGGTGAAACTTTGCTGCATGTGGTCTGCCTTTGCCCTTTTTATAATTCTCAACGTAGGTGCAAACTAAAAGCTGAATGGAACAGGTTGGGTGCCCGGACCTGCAGGCAAGCCATCATTATGGCCTTGAACCCAGAAAACACAGTTTTAAATATAAGGCTAGCTATTTTTATACAGCAAGCATACCGTAATTTTAACAAATTGAGTCCACACTGAGCCTTGCCGAGAGCTTTTTAACTACTAATATACCGTACAACATCTATTAACCTCTAAGGAAGTAAAAATGAAATGATTATAAAATGTATTGTAGAGCATTGGGCTGTTTTTATACATAAGATACTACTGGTTGCGTTCATCTTATAATGTTATATCAATAAGAAGGATCAAGTTGTGGACAATTTCCAGCTTTTAAACGACCGTCAAATAATCAATCGCGTCTTTGTACTTTTTTTTAATACTTGTATTATAATGTGAATTTTGTATTCTTCTGTTAAAGATATCTGTGTTATATCTAAATAAAGACATTTGATTTGAAGTCTATTGTGATTCAACAACTGCGTACATGATGGCATCTAGATAAGCAGCTTCTCAGAAGTCTGACCTTGTTTTTTTGGCCAGAATGCCTGCGGCAAAAATAAATTGTTCTTATTGCAAAACCTTTCATGGTTTATTGAGAGTGCTCATCTTTGTAATACAATGAAATAAACAAACAAGCATTTACAATGCAACGGTCTCGGCATTGCAAAAGTTAGAGCTATTAGCATTGTAAATGAACGCGAGTTTAAGGTCTTGACATTGTAAATGACAAGGTCTTTTATTTATGTTTTAAAAACCAAAACATAAATAAAAGTCATTGTCATTTACAATGCCAATAGCTCAAAGTCGCCTAATGTGTATGGCAAACTACAGTAGCCTCCTGACGAGTGCCCTTTCACATAATTTTTTACAAATGAAAGCCCTGGCACTTTTTTTTTTTCTTTCAAATTAAGCACGGGTGGTGTCCGTGTGTGCATGGCAGTGGTGGTGTCCGTGTGTGCACGGCAGTGGTGGTCGTGTGTGCACGGCAGTGGTGGTGTCCGTGTGTGCATGGCAGTGGTGGTGGTGTCCGTGTGTGCATGGCAGTGGTGGTGTCCGTGTGTGCATGGCAGTGGTGGTGTCCGTGTGTGCACGGCAGTGGTGGTGTCCGTGTGTGCACGGCAGTGGTGGTGTCCGTGTGTGCACGGCAGTGGTGGTGTCCGTGTGTGCATGGCAGTGGTGGTGTCCGTGTGTGCATGGCAGTGGTGGTGTCCGTGTGTGCATGGCAGTGGTGGTGTCCGTGTGTGCATGGCAGTGGTGGTGTCCGTGTGTGCATGGCAGTGGTGGTGTCCGTGTGTGCATGGCAGTGGTGGTGTCCGTGTGTGCACGGCAGTGGTGGTGTCCGTGTGTGCACGGCAGTGGTGGTGTCCGTGTGTGCACGGCAGTGGTGGTGTCCGTGTGTGCATGGCAGTGGTGGTGTCCGTGTGTGCATGGGTGCGTGTCCGTGTGTGTAATGAAGGAAGTGATGAGGCGTACACACTTAGGCAACTGAAAAACAAAGCAGTGCCTCTTTGACTGGATTGTCATCCGTTCTTTACTGTAAAAAAAAAAAGCACTTTAATGCATATGAACTAAATGCAGCACATATAGTATAGATACGCAAAAAAAAGTATTCTCTAGCTCCTTACCAGCTAAAGATCTAACTCCAGACATTATAGCATCTGCATGCTAATTGTGTGTGAGTCGGACGTGGTGCACGCGCACATATGCTCACAGCGTGTAAAACATGCAGGAATGGGGCATCAAGGATTCCCACACGTTGCTCAAAAATGTGTATTCCCTATTATGTCCGCTCCCCCCCGAATTAACAGAACTCTCACATAAATAAGAGGGATTACTCCTGGCTAGATGTAACAAAGGCCAAAGTGTGCACAACTTACATTGTAGGAACAGATTAATCTAAAAGGGCAGAATATGCATTTTTACAAACATCCAACTGTTAAAAATATATGCAGCGATCATAAGTAAAATAACCAAAATCCTGAACACTTCTACAACCTCTCATAACAAAAGCTCTTCAAAAATCAAACTATAAATATGCAGTGAACTAATTTTTGAAACGCCTTTGTATGAGTCAAAATGAATGTATACTCTGTAAAACACAATAATGAAGGAATAGACTTTGAATTGTACAGACCTTGGTCAAACACAATGATCAACTGCAGACCAGTAAGATGCAAACACTGCAATGTGCAAATGTGTATTCTTGAGCGGACATTAGGCAATGTAATCATGACAGCCTTGCATGCAAAATAACGAGGAAAAATCAAGTTACTTTCTATTTACAGTACATCATGACACAGTCTTCCTTGGCATTTGGCAACACAATGACGACATTTTCCGTCAATACCACAGTACATCAGCTTGGCACACAACTGAAGGGCAACACCACAAATGTATCAAATAGAAATTCTGTACAAGTGCACTTTGCAGGCAGCACAGGGGAAGGAGACCTGGCTAGATACAGCTAGTGAAAAACCTGACCCTGCCTGTTGATCAGCGCCGCGCGCTGGTATGCAGACTCCCTTCTGCATTCCACAGAGGCGCGCGACGCGATCTGGCCTGCCATGCATGCCGTGGAGACAAGACCTGGCCGCGCGCACAACGTTATCCTATGGAAAAACGCTGCGCGCGGCCAGGTCTTGTCTCCCTTCGGCGTCTCAGACTGCTGAGACGCCGACAATAGTTCTCGGCGAGAACGCGCTTTCAGCGCGTTATAGCCGAGCCCTAAAAAGTGCTGCATTTTCAGAAAAGTCAGGAATCTCATTTGTATACGGTTCCTAAGTCTGAAGAGTCTTACAAATCTATTTGCACAGAAGGACAGATGGCTGGTAATGTAATACCATCAAAGATTATCTTCAAAGGGTTTTGGTGACATCATACACCACTAGGCTGAAGGCCAAGAAGTTTTGCAAATGTCATCAGATCTTCATGAGGGCAACAGGATCATATATGTACAGAGAGAATACATAAGGAGTAACTCTGTAGTGTCATCCAAAATTACCATCAAGGAGCTCTGATGACATCAAAAGCCACTAGGCTGAAAGCAAAGTGGTTTGTAAATGTCACCAGAACCCCAAGATGGCCACAGAGGATCACATTGAACATTACCTAGTGTGTATTGTTTCTAATCACATTTTATTTTGGCATAGTTAGCGTGAAAAGGTGTTTTTTCAAACAATTTTTTTTTTTATTGAAAATAGTAAGTGAAGTACTGGACTAGACTGGTTGTCTGCAGTAAAAAGAAGAGCACAATACTTTCTTATATAGTTAAGAATGTAAAACTTAGGAAAAAACACCATTTGTATCTTTTAAGAAACATGTTCTTTCTTTAGAGGGAGCTTGGTCAAGTTATTTTTAGGCCCATGTGCTGTATTCAGCTATGCACTTGAAGCTCCGCCCATTTTCTGGCCATCTTTTCAATTGACTCCTGTTACTGTTCTTTCTAAATGGTTACTTTTGATTCATGACTAGGCTTAGTAGTCCCTCCTTAGTACCGCCTTGTCTGCATTTGTAACCTCCCACGAGGATTGGACTTTTTTCTTGTGTTTTTACACGGTCTGTCCAAAACAATTTAGTAGTTTGTGTGAAACAGAGTAATATTATTTCCATGAAAGCTGGAAGACGAGATCAAGACAACACACTTAGCAACTGTGCAATATTTACTGATTCATTTAATTTACTCCTAAATGCTCACACAGTGATAAATAGAGGAGAAAACAAAGTCTGCATAAAAACATTACAATGGAGCCATATTAGTTGATGATAACTAGCACTCTAAATACAAAGTTTATAGGTCACTGAGTGATTAAATCCAGAACAAAAGCTCAATTTGCCGTATATGTCGACAATGTTTCAACCGTTAATGGATCATCACCAGGACTGTATGTATTTGAAGGAAGCAGTGAACTTTGTACTACAAAAATGAAAAGGAACATTAAATTAGAATTGTAGTTTAAAAAAAGGCAAAGTGCATTTGAAGGTGCCGGTAGACTTCTTATTATTGTTGACTTGTCACAATTTTCTGGTGTAGTTGAGGACCATGTGGCACTAAGACTGAGTCTAAAGGTAGGGAATCAAAAATTGTTAATTAAGGTTGTCTAATAGTGAGTGGTGATAAACAAGCCAGGGCAGGCGTGCCCCAGTTCTTATTTCTCCCTTCGCTGCCAGTAGTTCTCTCTAATTTTGCAAGGTATCAGGATGTAAGTCAGGAAGAGTATGATGTGCTAGTCATGTAATGACAGTCCGTTTTGTCTGTCATTTCCAAACAAAATCTTCTACCACCACACTGGGTAGTGTGTGATTGATTTGCTTGATTTGATTATTTTTTAAGCACTAACAAATGCCCGAGGGCGTCTTGGCGCTACTGAAAAAACACACAGATGAAATAATAAACAGGAGACAAAACAGGGATACTAATCATGCCTGAAAAGCCAAGTCTTTAAGTCCCTCCTAAACTTAAATAACCTACCTCCGACGGTAACTGATTCCTGTTCCAGGCCATGCAACACACGAGGCATCTACCTCCCCAAGTGGCCAGTATGTAGGTGGGCACTACCAGATATCTTGCTGAGCATGAGCGAAGATTTCTTCCTGGGTGGTACCATCTAAATCCATCTTTGAGAAAAGCAGTGCCAAGGCCATTGAGAGCTTTATAGGCTGTGCAGAGGCCTTTAAAGATAATCTGTTGTTTTGCATGGCTTGGGAGGCTTACCTGTATCTATGGACCTTCGTCCGCATACGAGTTGCAGCGTTTTGTAGGCCTTGAAGTTTATTCAATGATTTCCTTGGTAGATTCTGGTACAGACTGTTACAATAGTCCATTCTAGATGGAACTAGAGCAATAATAACAGTCTTTAATAGATCGACAGGGAGAACTGAGCGATTCTTCTTGACTGAACGCAGTGCGAAGAGGGAGGCCGACGTAACTCTATTCACTTGTGCCTTGTAAGATAATCTGTTTTCTATCAAGACACCCAGGTTTTTTACCTTCTGGGTTGGCGAAGGTGAAGTGCTGAGTTCCTCAGGCCACAAAGTTCTGTGTCCAGAATGTTGGGTTATTGCCAAACAAAATAAAATCAGTCTTTGATTAATTAAGTTTTAAGCAATTTTGATACATCCACCGACCCACAGCATTCATACAGGTATAGAAGGTCTTATCCGCCTCTGTGCTCTTATCTACTAGAGAGCGCACTATTTGGGTGTCGTCAGTGTAGTAGACTAAAGACATCCCAAAGGATTTGATTAATGCTGCTGGGTGGGGAGGGAACGTACAAATTGAGCAGCGTTGGGCTCAGAGATGAGCCCTGAAGTACCCCATACGTCCACATGAAGAGTTCAGATTTAAAGCTCCCTATAGGAGACTGATTGAATCCGGTGAGTTAGAAATTATCCCCAAAACTGTATGGCAGCACCCTGAATCCCCAGGCTCTATAACTGAGAGATCAGATGGTCATGGTTAACTGTGCCAAAAGCCGCAGATAGACCTAACAGTTTGACGGTGGCATTACCTGTGGCCTCAATCACAGTGTCAGCTGTTGCCCCCTGGCATCCTTTCTGCTGTTTAGAGTCTTAGAGAGTGACCTGTATGCGTGTGTCACAAGGCATATATCTTAAGTGCAGATCTAGCAGGCCACAGTTGTCTCAATTATTTGCCCTGTGACCCTGACGTAGTCGACAATTGGACATAGCAAAACAATACCCTTGTGCTGTTCGTACAAGTGGAGCGATGCACTCTTTCACCACTCACCAGGTCCACCACTTACCAGACCACAATAATCTGTAGGCCAGTGGTAAAAACAGTGAACTAGGAATGACGTTGGCAGATCGAAGTGGACATTTAAAGGCTAGGCAAGATTAGTAATAATCTGTCTTAAAGATATTGCATATAACCTTAACAATGAAAAGGATATTACTTAAAAATACCTCTATGTAACACAGAGAAAATTTAAATAGGTGTGTACATGTTTATTTTGCCCGTCGCTTAGATGTAGTTAACTTTGCAGTGCTCTACCATGTGAGCTCCTTTACCCTATGTTCTATGTTGGGTGCATAGGCTGTCCACCCAGTCATTTCGCTTTCTAGCATTAATGAAGCAGCCTCCGTCTTGTCTACCATATCTTCTGCTGGTTAATACTGTACTCAATTGGGAGCATTCTGTCAATGAAATATTCCATTCAGGTGGATAGCGATAATGAGATTATAGATGCCCTCAAGAAGATATGTGGTGTTAAAATGCACTCTTGAAACCGCTGTTGGCTCTTGCCGAAGGAAAACTCTATTTTCTCCATTCACAACTACTAGATGTTGCAATCAATAAAGCACACATCTCTACCGGAAGCAGTATATGAGACCAACCACCATCTGTGGTTACAGCCTGCCGGTTGCGGGAGTTGATATGCTAGCTTTTTCAAAATATAGGGCGATTATGCTGTATGCTTGTACCTTACTTGATTTATTGTGCTGGAGATGTAAACCAAAAAATGACAAATAAAGATTTAAAAAAAAAAATACCATCTGTGGTGGGAGTCTCCACGTTTTGGTATTCTAAAAAACCTGGCAGTGGGTCTTGAAGTACAGTGAGAACCATTTGTGATCGTTTGGTGCGTTAGCTGACCCTTTAATGAGAGTCTGCAATTTGTGCATCTTGGCCTGCTAGTGGTGCCATTGAGAGCTTTTGCACCATTGTAAATTTCACCCAACTGCTCAGTTTTTTTTGAATGCCAACAATAATAAGCTTTTATAGGTTTCAATAGCTTAGGTTCATGGCTCTGAGAACAGCTGTGGAAGCAAGTACAGTGTGGGGCTTGCTGAAGTGATTTCCTGTGTACTGTTCAATATTGCTGTAAATCTTGTCACTGAATATCCTTTGCTGTATTTAAAATTGTAAACACAAAGAGATGATGGACGGAGTGCTGAAACTTTCCAGACACTCACCCACAGTCGCACATCTGGGTTGAATCGATCCTCGTTCTTTAGCTCACTTCGCACCCCAGATTGGACCCAGCCATATGCAAATCAGTCTTGACCCTGTGCCTCATGGGAACAGTCCAGCCCGAACTCGGTCCCGTGCTCCCCATGCCACGGGAGTCAAGCTAGCCTGGCTGATGAGGGGTGAAACCCCAAAACCAGTCCTAGGAGGCTTGTTTCCAGTCCAGGGAGGACCTGGCCTAGCAGTTCAGGCTGGACTGTTCCCATTGGTTGCAGGGTCAAGAATGATTTGCATATGGCTGGGTTCAAACTGGAATGGCGTGGGGAGCAAAAATACGACAGATTTAGGCCCAGATCTTTGTAGTGGGGTGACTGTATGACATTCTTCTGCATTCTGTCCATCAATTATTGTTCTTTTTGCATTTGTCACCCCGAGTGGGATGTGTATACCCCGACGTGGGTCCTGTGCTCTCCATGCCACTGGATTCAAGCTGTCCTGGCTGAAGAGGGGTGAAACCCCGAAACTGGTCCAAGGATGCTTGTTTCCAGTCCTGGGAGGACCTGGCCTGGCAGTTCGGGCTGGACTTTTCCTATTGGGTGCAGGGTCAAGACTGATTTGCACATGGCTGGGTTTAAACTGGAATGGCATGTGGAGCAAAAAAAAACAATGGATTTAGGCCTAGATCTCTGTACTGGGGTGAATGTATGACATTGTTCTGCATTCTGTCCATCAATTGTTCTTTTTGTATTTAAAATTGTTTTCAGAAATGGTCTGTTGTATTTTTTGTTTACTTTCACTTGGAAATGTATTGAGATGAAGGTCTTCAAAAGAAAGCAGCTGCAATCAGTGGTCTTCAATAAACACACGTTTGTTTCTTCTCTAATAGGAAGTAGTCATAGTAAGCGCTGTACGGACACCAATAGGATCTTTTCAAGGAAGCCTTTCATCTTTTCAAGCGACGCAACTCGGTTCTGTTGCCATTAAAGCAGCAATTGAAAGAGCAGGTATGAGTATGATTTTAGACTTTTATTGTCCACAGGATGAAAGTGTTTGCTTGATTTTGTTGTTCTTTATTTGTCCTGTGACTGTATTATGATCAAAAGGACACAAAGTGTATCTCTGCTAAATGAATAAGTATAATTATACAACTAGATTAACCAGAAGACCAGTTATATTCAAATCAAATTAGTGCAGCTACAAAAGTACCATCCTTTTGTCGCCATTTCAGTAAGCTTTTTCAGCTGTGAGCTCACCCACATATGAATTTACCTTTGAATGGACGATCACACAAATTACCAATTTCATCCAATGCACAGTGCAGATGTAATCTTATAAGGGGCTATATTGTTCCAGTCTTGAAGGGGCTTTTGATTATTTGGTTACTTAGACATTTGAAGTTTTTAAAATATCAAAAGGAATCAAGCAGTGATCAGTCTGAGATTATTCTGGGAGATCTCACTTTGCCACAGTCACAGGAATGAAATATAAGTTCCAAAGTATGTTCCACTGCTTGGTTGAACCCTCCTGTTCCCTGTTTATATAGTAAAATATTCTCAGTTAATCTGAAGACTAAATGGCCAGTAGATATTTCAGCGCATATATTAAAATCTCCACTGAACGATAAGTGTTCATATTTGCCAAAATGCTGTGCCACAAGGTCATCCGACCATGCAGAATAATCTATAACTCGTCATTGCATTACCTTTAACTCCTTCAGTGGACAGTCATAATGCCTTTGCAACTTTGAATTGCTTGCAAGTTTTTTGTTGTTGTTTTTTTTATAACCATGTTATTGATTTTGTGAGAGACCAACAAGAAATGACAATACCAGTTGTTTGTACATTTAGTAGTGCAGGGCAAAGACGAGAGAGCAGTACACCAGCATACATGATGAGCTGATAGGCAAGGCAAAAACTGTGTCGCACCCATTCCAGTCCTCCGTTGCACATTGAAAATATCAGTCTTCTACCACCCATTTGACCCACATTTTACGTTGCTTGCATGTTTTATTAGATATCACTATAGCATTTACTCTTAATGAGAACTGGGGCCGTATTATATACGGCTCACTTTCCCTGTTTGTGCCACGGTGCATCTTTCAAAAATTGCGCCAGGCACAAACGGGGAAAGTGCAGTGTATTATGCAGAATGCGCTGCACTCAGGATAGTCGCGAACATGCGCTGCCCTGGTGGCAGCACATTGAAGTGAAATATGGAGCAGCTGCAGTGACTGCACCCGCCTGCGGGTGGATATCTGGGAGGTCCATCCTGTGTGCCTCCTAAAAGCCTGTTTGCTTTTGCCCTCACGTTGGCAATTTGGCAATGGAGCAGAGTCAGTCATTTCCTTATTTGCATGGGCCACGCCCCCATGCAAATGACAGAACTCCCTTTTATGATCGCGCCAGCGCACATACAGCGCCAGCCCTATCAGTATTACAGAAGGGGCAGCGCAAGCGTCTGCGGCCCCTTCTGTAATACCATTGTGCCCTGGGGTGCACAAAACGGTTGTGTCCACCTCAGGGCACAATGTATAATATGGCCCAGCAGCATCAGTAGAGGGAATCGAAAAGTCTCTTTTCGTGGGTGGCATACAATTGTTTTCTCTTTTACTTTTTTTAAAACCTATTTTTATTGATCCTTTATTACAATATCATGACCGGTTATCAGTTCAAGTGCATTTCCTAACCTAGGTTCTGTAGGCGTGTCTGCTACTGATGTCACCATCACTGTCTTGAGAACCCCTTTAAGAACAGATTGCAACTTCAATGTGTCCCCCCTCCCTTCTCCCCTCTTGCGAGTCCACATCATTAGATAAAGGACTGATATATATGACAAGGAGCTCTATATGTGTCAGCTAGCGAAAGATTGGTATGGGGGTTCGTGCGGTGTCGGGCTAGGATGTAGGTCTGTAAGGATTAGGTCAGACCGGATTATAGAGTTGTCTCATTTGTAGCTGGTCGTTCTATGTTACAGGGTCTTACTCCATTAGGTCTTGTCCTCCCCCGCCGGGCCCCCCAGATCCGGTTGTATTCGGTCATGCAGTATGGTCTCCCACACCCTGGCAACTTCCATGTTTCTCAGCCCTCTCTTGGCCTCCCTCATCAGGATTCATCCTTCGCATCCTGCCCATTTTAGGAGCTCTGCTTTCCAGGTGGTCGTCTTAGGCCCTCATTGTGACTTTCAATGTCTGGATATTTCCCATTTTGCTAATATGAACCCCAGATCTTGGAAGCTGTTAGTGACCTTATTTTTGGCTGTATGAGGGCAAGGGTGTCAGAATTGTTTTCTTCAAAGTACTGGGGGCAACAGCTAAATATTGGATCTTTACGACCTGAACCATGTGGAGTTTTTCACATTTTGACTATGGCCCCCGTTCTAGTGGTGATACGTTTGTTGTTATATTTATTTTAACCAAATAAAGAATGTATATTATCTAGCGGTGATAATAGCAGAATGATTAAATACCTCATTAGATCTGGTGGATGTTTACTGCCACATTGTCATCAAGAGAAAAGTATCATTGATTTTTGAATTTCTTTATAGGAAGGACTCCATCATTATCATTCCAGATGTCTTCCCCTAGGCTCAACTATATTTGGCAACCTAATCTCTATAGGAAGCCTAACATATGTGTTTTTAGGTCTTGCGCCTAGCGTTACACTGCGCAGCAGTGTTCACGCAGCGAGAGTCCTTTTGACGGGGTTTCAGAAATGGACCCTGGAAATGAACCCGCTTGTGCGTGTGTTTTTACTTTTGCGGCCTGCTATTGTATTGGCCTTTCCCTGCGTGTTCGTTTTGAAGATAGCACACAATAGGCCAGAGGTGGGCGCATAGCTCCGCCCCAGGCCTATTGGTGTCTATTACGCGCATTTCCTGCCATATGGTTTCAATTATCGTGCCTAGACACGGGCGCGATAACTGAAAGCATAAGGCGTGCGCGCGCACCACTCGCGGCTTTGTTTTTCCCAAAAGCCCTTGTGACACTGTGAGGATTACAAATAAAGGGGGTCCCGCCGACCCCTAGAGGCTGGAGAAGATGTAGAGCCCGGAGTGCCCACGTACACCAGGTGAGGCTTTCAACACCCCCCCCCCCACCCGCCCGATTTCTCACGACCTCGATGGGTGCAACAGATCGCACCCCCGGTGCCTCGCGCCCTCTGCACGGGGGCATGCATATTGTGTTAACGAGGCAATGTTTGGCTCATGCACGTGACGTGGAGTTGGTTTCATGCACAATGTGTTCGTGCGGCTGGTGGTACGTGGTGAATAGACGCTGGCTTTATGGGGCTATGATGAATTGATGATGCGATGTTTGGTCTTTGATTGTTTTCCTTGTTAAAATGTTTCTATCGGAGACAACTTCCTTTTAAAGAGATTATGTCCAGATAGAAGGCTCTGTGTTTGTAGCGAGTTAAAAGCAGGGTCTACCACCCGTCTTAGAAGGGCTTGGATGACCTGGTGAACATGGCAGAGAGCAGGGGTCTGCGGCACCCCTCCCAGAATCACACACGGCTCCGTTTAGCTACAGGAGAGTACTGTGTGCGTCGAGTTATCAGTCACAGTCATTCCTTCAACTAGGCTGCATGGCGCTCCCCAAGGATGAGAGACACAGTGACCTTATCTGATATCTGGAGGGCTTCCTCCTCTACAGCATTGAGTGGTTTGGGCAGTGACAGGGTGCCCCAGTTATTTGTAAATACAGAGTGGGCACCTTCATCCTGAAGAGTTTACAGTATCTTCAGTACTGTTTCCTGTAGTAAGGGCCATGTGGTGTAGACCCAGCCCCTGAATGTCTCACAAAGTCATTATTGAAGGGTTTGTTAATGGCCGGCTCGGGTTTTATTTATGTCAGAGATACTCGCTAGGTTTGAGCGGTAAAGCACTGGTGCCAGTGATGGCGGTCTAACGTTGGTACTTGCCCTGAGTCTCTGACGAGACGAAGAGTTGGGCCAGGGCGTTGACCGGGAAAAGATGTCCCGGCGTTACACGTGCTGAGACAGACCCTTCCATCATTGCATGGCGGAAGATTATGTTACTGGCATTTGATCCCCCATTGCTGCCCCCATTCTATTAAAACATACATTCACAACACTTGGAGGAAAGTTTCGAACAAAAGTGCGGAGACTGCCTCTTTCGGGCATATTTTTATCCCGCCTTTTCCACCACAGTGGTTTTGTGCTCGGTTCTGTGGCTTATGTATGTCTGCCTTCAAGTAATATCCACTGACGTACACCCCTCTCCGGGGATGCGAGCACGTAACTGATGAGCTCTGTGCTCCTCTGCATGATGGCACCTGGCTGCTCCCAAGTGGGGTTTGTACAGAGAGCCGCAGGGTGCAGAGGCTGAAGTCCAGCGACCCTCCTCCACTTGGGCTTTTAGCCTTCAGTTCTTTGTATCTAACCCATGCTAATGATCAAAAAAAGCCAACTACATGTCCCAGAATGCAACATTCTGCTGGCTGAAAAGTCAGAACGGGCTTTCAGTCACCAATAATATGGTAGCTGTAGGAAGGTGGGATGGGGAGTATTTTGGTTATAACAAGGGCTCCAGGTTTTATGATATTTATGTTTAACATTTCCATCTGAATTTATCCATACATATTTTTGGGATATCCAGGCTGTGCAGACAAGGGAGAGGACCCTGTTCATCCTTAGCAGTAGATCTGTAGGCTCTCTTCTCCACCATACACTCAAACACCAAAACCTGGTTGCTCTGTCTGTCACACTGAGGTCTTCCAAGGGCTCAGCTGGATCCTGAGCCCCAGGACGCCCAATGGCTAGCAGCCGTCCTTTACAGCACCCTTTTCGATCTCTCAGTAATGTGATGTAAACAAGAGATGGGCCATTACTCGAACTTTTATATTGAGTTGAAAGAATGCCTATCACACATTGGAATTAATTTACGGTTATGCCCGTTCCCATATGCAGGAGTACTATCAGTCTCACATTAAATAGGAAAACCAGAACCATCCTAGAACGGGCGATTGCAGAGTTGCCCGGTGGACCGATGTCATCCGTGACGTGTTCATCCAGTTCTGACTTTTTAACCAATTGTAAATTGCATGTTTGTAGTTTTACTTTTATCGTTGTACGCATAAGATAAAACTCCCAGCATGCAAAGCGATGAGGGCTCGAACAGCAGATCTGGGTGTATGCATGTTCAAGACATGAACCACTTGGATTACTGTTGCACATATCTTTGGGAGCAGGACGATATCCCCTCCCCATCAGTTGCCAGAATGGGAGGAATTCTAACTGATACTGTATGCTGAACCCACCCTCTTGGCCCACTGCCCTGCTTGCTAATGCCTCATGACCTCCAGCTTTATCCATCCTTGTTAAGTGCTGTTATACTGGGTCCACCCCAGGTTAATATACATTTATCTAGGCTTTTTGTGCTTTCTGCACTGGCACCCTGGTTAGGTCTCGCCTGTCGATGCGCATGCGCATCGAGCAAGCGAGACTATAGGGGCTCATCGACTCTTTATCTAACTTGCAAGGAATCGTGGCGATTCCTTGCAGTGCCCGTGACTTTTAAGCTCAATGCGCATGTGCATTGAGCTTAAAAGCGCGTGCACAGCCGCCCGCATTCCTCCGACACCTTTGAAGTGAAGCTTAGCTTCACTTCAAAGGCCCGGCTTCTTCACACCCACATGCCGCTCTGCCCCGCTCCGCCCCCTCCCCTGAGTCATCCTGCCTGCCCCTTCCCGCCGTGTCGCATTTCTCCTCCCCCCTCCCCTCTCTTCCCTCCGTCTTGTTAAGTAGGCGAATATAGCGTACCTCCAGTAGAACTATGCACCAAAAGTGCGGCTATATTTACACGGGATTCGTACTTTGTGCCAAAAGCTGTATTTTTAGACTGCTAATGACATTCTCTTTATGCACAGGATTTGCGTGACATTAGCACGTCCATTTCGATTCTTTTCCAATTGGTTATCCATCATTGTCAAGAGCAGGCATATGCAGTATGTTAATATTTACATCCACTAGAACCTTTATTTGAAAAATAATCTTTTAGTTCACATAGCGCTTCATTCCTCACATCTGCCGTTTCTAAGCACTGTAAAGGACAGATAACACTCTCACACGATTTATGCTGCTCTATTTACTGGCCTCAGAAGAATGCACGGTTGAGAGGACAGAGCCCGAATTCGAATCAGTAACCCGCAGGAGACCGCATTTGTTTGCAGACAGCGTTCAACTCATTGAGCCACATAGTCATCCTGCCTGCCCCTTCCCGCCGTGTCGCATTTCTCCTCCCCCCTCCCCTCTCTTCCCTCCGTCTTGTTAAGTAGGCGAATATAGCGTACCTCCAGTAGAACTATGCACCAAAAGTGCGGCTATATTTACACGGGATTCGTACTTTGTGCCAAAAGCTGTATTTTTAGACTGCTAATGACATTCTCTTTATGCACAGGATTTGCGTGACATTAGCACGTCCATTTTGATTCTTTTCCAATTGGTTATCCATCATTGTCAAGAGCAGGCATATGCAGTATGTTAATATTTACATCCACTAGAACCTTTATTTGAAAAATAATCTTTTAGTTCACATAGCGCTTCATTCCTCACATCTGCCGTTTCTAAGCACTGTAAAGGACAGATAACACTCTCACACGATTTATGCTGCTCTATTTACTGGCCTCAGAAGAATGCACGGTTGAGAGGACAGAGCCCGAATTCGAATCAGTAACCCGCAGGAGACCGCATTTGTTTGCAGACAGCGTTCAACTCATTGAGCCACATAGGCACTATAAACGCAATATCTTTCACTCTGCTACCTGGAAAAGAAGGATCACTGCGGTTCATATAACGTCACTAATAACTAATGCCACTGAGGCGCGCTTCGTAGGAATACCCTTGGGAAAGCGCTGCGAAGGGAGAAGCCCGGCTAACTACTTTGGTTTTGAAAGTTGCAAAGCATAGTTCCGAGTCCAAAGGCCCGGCTTCTTCACACCCACATGCCGCTCTGCCCCGCTCCGCCCCCTCCCCTGAGTCATCCTGCCTGCCCCTTCCCGCCGTGTCGCATTTCTCCTCCCCCCTCCCCTCTCTTCCCTCCGTCTTGTTAAGTAGGCGAATATAGCGTACCTCCAGTAGAACTATGCACCAAAAGTGCGGCTATATTTACACGGGATTCGTACTTTGTGCCAAAAGCTGTATTTTTAGACTGCTAATGACATTCTCTTTATGCACAGGATTTGCGTGACATTAGCACGTCCATTTCGATTCTTTTCCAATTGGTTATCCATCATTGTCAAGAGCAGGCATATGCAGTATGTTAATATTTACATCCACTAGAACCTTTATTTGAAAAATAATCTTTTAGTTCACATAGCGCTTCATTCCTCACATCTGCCGTTTCTAAGCACTGTAAAGGACAGATAACACTCTCACACGATTTATGCTGCTCTATTTACTGGCCTCAGAAGAATGCACGGTTGAGAGGACAGAGCCCGAATTCGAATCAGTAACCCGCAGGAGACCGCATTTGTTTGCAGACAGCGTTCAACTCATTGAGCCACATAGGCACTATAAACGCAATATCTTTCACTCTGCTACCTGGAAAAGAAGGATCACTGCGGTTCATATAACGTCACTAATAACTAATGTCACTGAGGCGCGCTTTGTAGGAAAGGCAGATGCTCGGCTAACTACTAAATCAGTAACCCGCAGGAGACTGCATTTGTTCGCAGGCAGCGTTCAACTCGTTCAACTCATTGAGCCACATAGGCACTATAAACGCAATATATTTCACTCTGCTACCTGGAAAAGAAGGATCACTGCGGTTCATATAACGTCACTAATAACTAATGCCACTGAGGCGCGCTTCGTAGGAATACCCTTGGGAAAGCGCTGCGAAGGGAGAAGCCCGGCTAACTACTTTGGTTTTGAAAGTTGCAAAGCATAGTTCCGAGTCCCTGACCAACAGTCTGATCCACGCTGAGTTTTGTCATCTGAGTTTCTTCCTCATGCGACTAAAAGACAGACGTGAGCTACTTGTGAATCTGGCGCCTAGACACTCTTCAGGTGGCGATGTGTGTATATATAGTAGGCATGCATACCTAAATATTTCACTTAAAGTGTTATCGAACCAGGAAACGAACGATAATATATTAGTAAATCATAATTATCGTAATAATGCTACTACTAGTAGTACTAATAATAATGCTCCAAATTGAGAAATATTTAATCGTGCAATAAGTTAAGATGCATAACTATTTTGGGGAATATTTTAAATCTGAGAAATTCTTAATTCGTTTTTTAAGTGTACCGATATTTTTATACGAGCCCCTTTATTTCTCACTGGTGAAAATTTTCAGGAGGCTATGCCACTTTTGCGGATTCACAGCAGGGCAGCTGAGTTTGTTGCGCATCTGTTGCTGACTCGTGGGACCATATTAGACAAGCATTTGCAATGCATTAGGTCTCGCATTTGTCGAGTTTAAGCTATTGGCATTGTAAATGACCATGCCTTTTATTTATGTTTTAAAAACGAAAATAAAAAGGCAATGTCATTTATAATGTTAATAGCTCAAAGTTAAAAAGCACTAACTCTAATGCTGCGAGACCTATTGCATTTCCAATGCTTGTTTTTAGGTGCCGTCTGGGCAGCCTAGTAGGCTTAGTAGTCCTTCCTTAGTACCGCCTAGTCTCATTTTGTAACCTCCCATGGTGACACCCCCTGTTACATGTGTTGTTACTCGGTAGGCTTTAATTACAGCCTCCGAGCACTATTTTCTCAAATACCTATACACTCTCTCCTATCGCTTTTTAAAACATTTTCAAACCTTTTTAAAGCAAGGTCGCCAAATGCATTTGCAATTCAATAGGTTTTGCATTTGAGAGAGTTTGAGCTATTGGCATTGTAAATTACAATTCCTTGTATTTATCTGTTTTAAAAACAGCACATAAATAAAAGGCATTGTTATTTACAATGCCAATAGCTCAAACTCTCGTAAATGTGTGAAATCCCAGCTTTGACATTTCCACGGTGTGCCGTACCTCCCTTTTGATGCTTTTTAATTCCTTTGAAAGAGTGACGGCTGTACAAAATAATAGGCCACCATTTCAACTCCATATTAGGCGTTGTTTCAAAGCAAACGCTGGATTTTTTTTTTAATCTTTTAACTTTACTTGCCCAGACTTAAAACTGTATCAGGTGAATCTGTTAGAGCCAATTTGTCATACATCAGGCAATATAACAATAAAAGAGGTTGTGTAATCCTGCGTAGCAGGGTCAATTTGTTCCGGTAACTAGTAGATTAATTACATTTTTAGATTTATTACTAAAGATAAAGGATAAGTTGACAGGGCTGCATTGGATATTCTGTCTCGTTGTAAACAAGTGTTCTGACATATAAACTCAAGCTGTTGAGGTTTTATTGTTTATTTTCTGTAACTGTCAGTCATTTGGTATTTAACTCTCTGTCCTGTTTATGTTGTAAGGTTCTTCCTATGGGCTTTATGAATTACATTTTACTTTCTGTACTAGGATGACTCCAATTGTGTTATTTTAATAACGTATTGAGGATGGAATGTTTTGAAAGTGTAGCAAGGGGTTTGCCCTAAATGACATTTTTGTAAGTAGGAATAGAAGGTGGGTTGTGTAAAGTGGAAGATCAACTCGGAGAACCTCATTCGAAGACCATTAGGATCTTAAACCACATCAGACAGGCTCTTGTTTAGTCGACTCTGAAGACCAGCCTAGTTAAACCTTGAATGAGGTGAAGTCTAAAACTGATACAATTGTTGCATCAAAGCAAAATCTTCAGTTGTTTCTGAAACTTGAAATGGTTTAAAAACTTTGCAACACTGTTGATGACATTCCAGAATCACGCGGCCACCACTTCACAGACCCTGCGACCAATGGCAGATTTCTAATTTGTATCAAACCTGAAGGGGGTGCATAGCTAATGAGCATAATAGTAGCTTGCATGGTAGTAGGTAAACGTTTCCGAGCTGAACCAAAGGCCCTGGTGATAATGTACTTTGAAACATACACTTTACCACTGTGAGATAGTACACTTTCTTAAAATCTTTAAATTGAAGTTCCAAGGAAACACTCCGTGCTGATGGAGTGGGGGGGTTTCATTGTGGCTACTGAACTATTTTGCTCAGTGAAATTAGTAAGTGTGGTCGTGGGGTTGCTTGAGGCCGGTTTATGTACCGTGATGTAATTCGAAATGCATTTCCTCTGCATTTGAGCTGCTTCTGTGTAGGTGAGCACAGCTCCACTGCTGATGTGTGAATAAGCATGCATCACACACCTCAACAGGAAAAGCAGCGCTTGGCAAGTGGGCAGGAGCAGAAGACCTGCTTATGGCTGGACACGTCACAGGAGTCTGAATGGAACAAAATGCGTTTCAAGTTAAGCGATAACATGCCCCATACTTGGGTGTATCCCAGTAGTTGAGTCCACTTACAGAAAGGCGGGTATGGTTGAGGTTACTCCGGGGGAGGGTGGGCTGCTTGGTGGGTAACATATGACGGAGGTGCTTGAAGTGGAGCACATGGGGATAAAATGCAGAGTTACCACTTTTATCACATCGTCCTTTACCTAAAAAAATTTTTTATAACATTTATTAAAAACAGGGTTAAGAGTCTAATGTTGACTTCAATCTCCCCCTTCTTTTCTTTTGTCGGTAGATGGGGCTCCACTCAAGTTTTATGTTTGAATACCTAGAAATAGTCAGGGGTTTGTTAGTTTAGAGCTAGCACAGACCACACTGTTCTTTACTAGAGCGCCATTTAATTCAAAGTGTGTTGAAGACCTGAGTTTAAAGCAAAATGAACGTTTAGAACCGAATATTCTGCTATCTTGGGCCACGTCTGTTTTCTAGATTGTGAAATGTCGTGCTGATTGTGGTGTCTCCTTTCATAATCAGTTGTCACGTTGCCCCCCTGCAGGCATTCCGAAAGAAGAAGTTAAAGAAGTGTACATGGGCAATGTCCTACAGGCAGGAGAAGGGCAGGCCCCAGCCAGACAAGCCTTACTGGGCGCAGGTATGTGTCACTCGTTGTATGTAGTGTGGCTCGATGCAGTGTTTGCCTTGGTTGAAGATACATTGCTGTTTGTCTTTCCTTTGTCTGCTGAAACTAGGTTAAAGGGCATTCCCACCCTCTCATAACTTAACCACTTGACACAGTGAATGCTCTGACTTCAGCCGGCCATAAAATAACAAGCATTGGTCATGCCAATAGGCCTGATCTTTGCATGGCAATTGTGTTTATCCCTTTTATGTATTATTTTTTACCTATTTTGTTTTGATAGTAAGAACTGGCGGACGTCAAGTCACAGACCTATAGTCTTTGCCAGATCTGTTATAGATAAGCAGTATGTACATAAAGATCAAATGAAATTAGAAAGTAAAAAATAAAAATAATGATGGTTAGGCCAGTGAATGATGAGAGCTAAATGCAGGTATTGCACTTATTATATTGTAAAAATAGGATAGAAATCCAGAGAGCAGATGGACCTGCTGCAGTAACAGGAAGTTAATGAGGGGTCGAGAGACAAGAAAGGGGCCCTGGCTGACTGTAATTGAGATACATATTTGAGTCGGAAAGGCCCATAGTGGTTGTAGCATCATATTTGTGAACTGGAAAGCTATGACAACCCGGGTCTAGATTAAGGCTGCCTAAGTTCAACGGGGCATGAGAAGAATAATTAATCTTATTTCCTGCTTGCACCTTGCCTTGCAATATCGGTACCCTTTTGAGAAGCAGTCGTACGCTGTCAGTAAACATTGTGCATTTCTTTTCATTAATCACAATATTTCAACAAAGTATAGCATCTGTGCTGAGGATTGGACAGCCCTTTATCACAAACTAGGGGTCGTATTACACAAAGTGCCCCGGGAGCGCAATGGGCATTTGCGCCCGCTTTGTTTGCTTCTGGGTACTGTGGTCTTACAGAAGGGGCCACAGACGCTTGTGCGGCTCTTTCTTGAATAAAGATAGAACTGGTGCACATGTAGTGCCAGCACTATCATTAGAGGGTATTCCCTCGTTGGCGTGGGGGGTGCCCATTGCAAATTAGGGAATCACTTTGCCTCAGCGCCTGCACCGTATCATGGAGGCGGGCGCAGAGGCAAACAGGCCCTTAGGAGGCACACTAAAAGTGCGTCACAAATCGTTGGCACACTCTCAGTGCGCTTCTTAAAGGCAGCATTCTTGAGGAGAGAAAGGGGGTCCCATGGCCACCCCCCCCCCCCCCCATGGCATTCCAGTGAAGGGGAGCAGTCACTTATTGCACCTGCCTGCAAGGGGATCTCTCTCCCCCCTCTTCAAAGGGCAGACAGGTTGCCCCTACACAGTGAAACACGAAGCTGCTTTGAAGTAGCCTCTGTGTATTTGGCGGGTGCAGGAGCATTCCAGGCCGCGCTGAGCAGCTAGACCACACTCTACTTACAGAGAGCAAAGCTGCTGGGGAGGCAAGCATAGCACAGGCAGTTGGCTGAATGCATAGTGCCTGGCCCTTATTGTGATAGCAGTACAGGAAATAAAGAAGTGTGGTGGTGATTGGGACAAGATTATTGTCGGAGATTTGACCTGGTTGGCAGAGCCACTCTAAATGGCGGCCCTCCTGCGGAGTTTCTAGCACCCCCACAACCAAGATGAAAACATAATTTAATGTTTGAGGAGATGGTCCGAGATACTAAGTGTGAGGCTGCAGTACCCTTGGGTCAAATCTCTACCCTGTCTTCCTCACTTTACAATAATTGTGTGATCTGGGCAATTGATTTTATTCTCATCGCCGGGCAAACTTGACTCCTGTCTACACTTCGAAATCGAGTACCACTGAATAAAAAAGTTATATAAAATAAGGGCCTGTGACTGCATTTGGATATGCCACAATTGTCAAAGGTGAAATAGGCACCAAAGTTTGCAGATAATATTTCAGTCTGGCCTCTTGCATACCTGTCAGCTCCATGTATTTTTGGTGGCTTTCCAGCGACCAGCTTCTCCGAGCTATATCACCCTGCGAAAAAGTGTTCTTCCCCATTGACCTTAATGGGATCACCCTCTTAAACGCCAGGTTCTGCCTTCATCTCTGAGGCACGAGGTGCAAGATGTACGACTGTTTTTAGTGTGCGCAAACGGGTTTTAGACCTGTGTGCGCACTCAAAACCTTGAGCCCATGTACAAAACCTATGTTGCGAGTTGCTAATGAATAATGAATCCTTTCAGGCCCACACCAAGCAGTTAGCCGGCGCATGTTTTGGCACCTTGCGAGGCCTGAGACCCATCTTAAAATACTTTGCCCCTTCGGTGCGCCAACTCATCGTGCAAGCCACCATCCTCTCACGCCTTGACTATTCGAGCTCCCTCCTTCTGGGGGCAAATAAGGCAGAAATAATGAGAATGCAGCGCGTTCAAAATGCTGCTGCTAGAGCTTTGGTGGGCTTGCCGCGTTTTTGCTCGGCCTCCAGCACCATTCGTAAGCTGCATTGGCTTCCCATTGATAGACGCATTCACTTCAAGACACTTTGTCTTTCTTTTAAAATTCTGAAATGCTGAAGTCCTGCCCTGTTGGGCAATCTGATCTCCCATTATGTTCCATCTCGCCCTCTCCGCTCGGCAGAACTACATCTGGCGACGGTGCCCAGAATTAGGCTCTCTAGGACCGGCGGTCGGGCTTTCCGGTACCTTGCGCCCAAGCTTTGGAACTCCCTCCCCGTACACATCCGTGCCATCGATTGTCTGTCTTCTTTTAGGAAGGCCATCAAGACTCTTTTGTTTCCTTCACCCTAGCTTATCTCCAGGTTGCTTTTTTTTGTTTTTCTGTTAGGTTGGTCTTCATAGTTGTTGTGTCCTCCTGTGGCAGCGCCGGGACGCCCCTTTGCTGGGGCAGCTGTGCGCTTTACAAAACGGATAACATAACATAAAATAACATTAGTGACTCACAAAATAGGTTTTGCGACTTGCTATTAGGAAGGGGCGTTCCCTTCCTATTAGCGACTCATGAGGCATACTTGCAAATTACCACCTACTTCAAGTAGGTGGTAATGCAATCGCAATCGGGAAGGGGTCCCCAGGGACCCCTTCCCATTTGCAAATTAATGCGAAAATATTTTTTAGGGCAGGCAGTGGTCCCAGAAACTACTGCTTGCCCTTAAAAAATTCAATGAAAACATTTCATTTTAATTTTTTTAATGCATCCCGTTTTCCTGTAAGGGAAACGGTCCGCATTTTAAAAAGAATCTGCTGTATTTAAAAGCAGTCCCAGACATGGTGGTCTGCTGAGCCCAGCAGGCCACCATCCCTGGGAGGGCCAGCCATTCCCAATGGGGTCGCAATATGCGAGTGTCCATTAATATTCACGAGCCTCACATTTTGCGACCCCATTGGGAATCGCAATTGGTGTCTCTAAAACTGTAGTACATAGTAAATTGCGACTCACAATCGAGCGCAAATTGTGAGTCGCAATTTACTATGGTCGTACATCTGGCCCTAGGTTCACAGATATGCTGTTTGCCTAGTTTCACATAACAGGGGCCAGCCAACCAGCCCTCATAACAGAAATAGTTACGTTCTACGCTGCATCTCAAACACACTAAGTAGTGGTAAAAACACTGGGGCCGATTCACAAAGGTCTTTTGCACTTGTGGTAGGCGCCCGCACTCGTGGCTGAGGCACCGCAGTCGTAGCAAGGTGCACGCACTTATGTGGCGGGGCCCGCATGGGTAACTGCGGTACGGAGGTCCCGCCACGAGTGCGAAGGGGCTTTGTGAATCGGGCCCAAAGAGTTTACAGGAGTGCACAATAGATCCAATCTAGGAGGACTATGTTCCACTATCCCACTCTTATGGGATCTGCTGCATGTACAGAATCCCTATGTGCATCAAAAATTATAGTTGAATGACTTGGGTGCCTCTGCGTACTGAAGAACTGGCTGAGGCAACCTCTTCTATACCTCAAGGAATAACTAAGGCAGCCGTCATTGCTAGAGACTTACCCTTTCCTCGTTAGCACAGAGTTGAGTTTGAGGCCAAATCATTGCCTTAAAACAAAAGATTGGATTGTTGAGGGTCGTAGTGAGGGGCTCGCAGTCATGCTGCATATTTTCTTCACAGTGACAACTGGCTGGGGGGTTTTAAAAGTGCAAACATGCTCCGTGATAGACGTTGCAGCACTTTTATTAAATAAACATTTCTCAAAACTCAGACTTTTTGAAAGCCACCTCATGGACAATACAAAGAATGATTGTAAGCAAGTTGTGTTCTGAGGGTTAGTGAACGAAAAATACTTAGCTATGTATGCTAGTTATTTCCGAAGGCACCAGGGCCATTATTTAACTATAAGAAAAAAGTAGGTTGTGTCTATGTGTGAACAGGGTCTGGGTGAACAAGTTCTGCTATATGAAAGCCTGGCAACGTTTTATAGAAAGCACACCGTTTGCACCGGCCGCCCAAATCCATCTGATCCAAACAGAGCTGACAAGGGAAAGGAGACATTTTTTTTTTTTAGATGTCACTAGGAGGGTCCAAGTACAAGTTATGATGGTGGAAGCCCAGGGCAGTCCCTCACTGTTTAATTTGTCCTATCAATAAACGGACTTTGGAAGTGCCCGCAAGTGGAAAAAAATACCACTGGCAAAGCCTAGAGACTTTTGGCTTTGGAAACTTGTTTTTTTTCTGTCGTGTTTTTTGCACAACTTTTTTGTTGGGTCAGCTGGTGGGGCATCCCTAATCTGAAAAAAATCGGTTGAAGGCAAAAAAAAAAATGTTTAGGTCTGCAAGAAGCACACATTACTGCAGTAGTCCCTGGCACAGAAGAGAACTGCTTTGTGTGTGGCTGTGCTCCTTGTGAGAGTGGAGTATGCTGTAACTCACAGAGAAGTCAGCCAATGGTTGAAGGGGACTGACCCATCGCTCCATGGTGTATGCTGGAGTGGGTGGAAGAAAAATGTGAATGACACCAAAACTGACTGATGGATGAATTCTGGCTGAAAACCTCTATAACTAACTATGTTACACAGATAATTTTAGTAAAAGCAGAATGTCTTGGATAACACCCGACCTAAAAAAAGCCAATTGATTTGCTTTTGGCTTCCAGCCTCTTTGTTAGTGGGTTTTTATTTTGTAATATTTTTGCAAATCCTTATTACCCAATCCAATCCAAAAATTCTTTATTTCGGCCATTTAGGCCATAAAAGATGCATAGAAACATACATAAAAACATTTTAAATTACATCAAATTAAGACATGCTTAATAAGTAAAAACATGCATAGAAACTTTTTAGTTGAACCATAAATATTAAGACATAAGACATACTTGGAAAGGATATATAAAGGAACAACCACTGCCCGTAGAGTTAGTCAAAAAATTCAATAGCATTTGAGTTAAGTTGGCAATAAATCCTGTAATAATCATACATTAAGTAATTTGCTCCTAATGTGCCACATGGCCATTAAAAATTTAGCAACTGCGAATACAATATGAGGGGAGGAGTCCGTTTTCAATATTCTGAGCGAGTTCACATAGCTCCTTACGCCCAGATTCCTACACAGAGGCACTAGCCAATGTTTTCTTGGTCTCTCGTAGGCTGGGCAAAAGAAGAGAACATGAGACTCCTCCTCCTCACAGTTGCTACAACCAGGGCATATTTTATCCCCCCCATTGGCCCACTTGCACGTGAAGGATTTAATAGGTAAAGTGCCAAACCTCCATTGGATGAATAGCTTTCTTGCCAGAATCGGGAAGATGATGTCCATAAAACTTTCGAAGTAATAAGAATTTTTGGAATCCAGGAAACGTTCAGTTAAAATCCCAATGCGGGGTGCAAGCATAAGGGAGGCAAGACTTTTTTCCTTATGAAGTTCTACAAGTCTTTTCCGGGAAACTCTTTGGCAACCCAACTCAGGAGCCTCCCACAACTCTTGGAGATTCAACCGAAACAATTCCTGCTTTACAGAGGATAGCCATGGAATTTTTCCATTGTGATTTAGATTCATAACATGGAGAAGATCTTGCCTATAATGTTTGAGCTCATTAGTAGACCAAAGCCTATGCCAAAATCTTAAAGGTTTTAACTCAAGGTCATCCAATATGGGAGGTAGACCCGTATCTAGTCGTAGAGGAAGCAAAGGTGTACCACGCGGAAGAGCCAAAAGGCGTCTCAAGAAGTTATTTTCAACACTCGACAACTCTTTTCCAGCTTTGAATCCCCACAGCTCGCTGCCATATAGTGCGGCCGACTTGGCTTGTGTTTTGTACATTTCAACTGCAGGGGCTATAGGTTTGTAGGTAGAAGTGTTTGTAACCTTCAAAATTGCCCCGGACAGTTGTGACAGCCTTAACCGTGAACTTGATATCTCTGGATCCCAGGATAAATTCTCATGCAACAATACGCCCAAATACTGGAAGGTTTTTACCCTCTCCAAAGTTACTGAGCTGAGTGTGGGGTTAGGTCTTGTCTTAGGGGGGGGGGGGTTAAATATCATGAATTTGGTCTTCCCTGTATTGATCTCCAGACCATACTGTCTACAGAAAAGACCGAATCCGTCCAGGATCCGCTGTATACCCATTGGGGATTTGGAGAGCAAGAGGGTGTCGTCGGCAAACATGATAGCCGGCACCCTCTTGCCCGCCAAAAAAGGGGCATCATTGTCCCTGACCTTACTTAGGTGGGTCAGGACGTTGTTAACGTAAAGGCAAAACAGTGTTGGCGCCAAAACGCAACCCTGCCTTACCCCCCTTAGGACAGGGAACCTCTTGGATAAAACTCCTCCCCTCCCGCACCGAACTTGAGCAAAATTGCCCTCATGGAGTCTAATTATGACCTGTAGGAGATGGGTGGGGACTCCCATCTCATTCAAAACCTCCCAAAGTTTTTTCCGGGGCACCAAGTCAAATGCTGACTTCAGGTCCACAAACACCATGTACAGCCTTTCACCCTCGATCCTCACTGATTTCCAATAGAGGAGTAGGAGGCGGAAGATCTGGTCCATGGTGGACGTGTTTTTCCTAAAGCCAGCCTGAAGGGGGCTTAGAATGTCATTGTCCTCCATCCAGTCCAGGAGATGGTCCAGTATGAGGCGGGAAAAAAGTTTTTGAGGCACATCTATAAGGCTTATCGGCCTATAGTTGGCTGGGAGGAGAGGACAGCCCTTCTTGAAGATGGGAACTATCTCTGGATAAGAAGTGTTGAAAAGATAGTTAAAAAAGGAGGCTTGCAAAGACAGGTGACAGTTAGAGAGGTGGTATAGATAGGTAGCCAGATAGAGAGGGAGGGATAGATAGATGACAACTAACAACCAGGTAGCTAGATAGAAAGGTAGCTAGATAGATAGGTAGCTAGATGGACAGGTAGATAGATGGACAGGTAGATAGATGGACAGGTAGATAGATGGACAGGTAGATAGATAGATTTATAGGTAGATCACCAGACAGACAGCTAGCTAGCTAGCTAACTAGATAGATAGATAGATGGAGACAGACAGCCAGGTAGATAGGCAAGCTGATAGATGGACAGGCATATAGATGGACAGTTAGATAGGTAGAAAGACACGAAGGTAGACAGACAGATAAGCAGATGGGTAGACAAACAGACGGGTAGATAGATAGTCAGATGGGTAGATGGGTTGATAGGTAGACAGACAGGATATTAGATAGAAAGGCAGACAGATAGGGTTGCAAAGATAAATAGATAGAACAGGGAATTGGAATAAACGGCAGAGCTAAAATTAGTTATATAAAAGTTGAATGTCTATATAAGCATGACATACAAGAGCATTGAAAGCAAACTAGGCCATACAACCAAGACATACAGACTAAATTGGTTTTCAAATATAACTCTAGTCCTCAATTAAAATACATACCAGCATGACATACAATTGTGCAGTTAGAAATGCACTTCATTGCGCGTATACTAAAAAAAAAAAAAATGACAACTTCATGAAGAACAATTTCAAATAGACTCTATTTGGTATGTTGTCAAATAGCAGCAGTCAGATAAAAAGGCTACACCAACACACCTATGGAAAAAGACAGCTGGCTGAAAGCCGCTTTAAATAAGTACATTTTATATATAAATGTATTCCAACAGTTCCTTTCAAAGAAACGGGTGACGACACTCGTAGCTGCATGAATATTTCTCCTTTATTAGAGTAAAGCTGCCTGACACTTTTCGGCTGTTTACTTCTGCCTTGCTCACATCAAAGAAGCGTTAGTTTTTTATTGACAGCCGCCAAAGGCTCTTCCTCTCAAGAAGTCAAGTCAGTGTCTCCCTTCGACTAGTGTCTTGCCCACATCTTTCATGTTGTCATGACGTTATATCATGACGTTATAGCTCTAGCCCTGAGAGACCATTGTAATATCTTCTTCAAAAGGTCTCATTGCGCCATAGTATCTAACAACTAGAATCTGCCCTAATAGTGTCTGTTCTGAAGAAACCCTCTGCAGACCTCACCATTCCTGGCAGTTTTTGCCGTGTGTGCCTTAGCTGCCTTGGCAGTTAACTGGAAAAAGAAGTGAAGTTTACGCTGAATATTTAGACTATTTTGCATGCAGGATTTTGGGCTTCTCATGAGTCAGAAGTTCCTCTGATCTTAGTGTTCTACTAGCTCCCAAACATTGTGGAACAAGTCGATGTCTGTCTTGATCCTATATAGCAGCCTTCGATACAGTTTCTTGTTTTTTATTACTGCCTCACCTGTCCGGGGCAAGTATTCAAGACTTTGGGGTCTCTTTCATAACTGGTGCCACTCAGTCTTCCTGTCCTTCCATTCCAGTCCTCTGTGAAGGATTTATCATGAGGTTTTATTCAAGGTTTCTCATTGAGCCATGTTTTATTTACTATTTATGTGTCTCCTCTTGCGGACCTATTAACTCTTTTGGCTTTTCTTTAAAGCCTAGAGCAATGAGACCTAGACAATTGAACTTCATTGTGATGCTCATGCCTCCCTCCCAAAACAATTTTCAGAAATGCATGACTGCAAATATAGCTTGTATGAACAGTAATGTTCTGAAACTGAGCTTGAACAAAACAGAGATCCTTATTGTTGGAGGTTCGCCTTCTTTCTAGGCCGGCAGTCCTTGCTCTATTCACAATCCAGTAGACCCTGTTCACAATGTGGCCTTCCTTTTTAACAGCTGTCATACTGGTATCTAACGGAATTACTTCTTGCTTTTTCTGTCTGGGTATTATGCAAAACATTCTACCACTTCTTCTGCATGATTGTCTTTTTACAGTAGTCCTGGTGGGTGATAAATACCCACCTAGACAGCTGTAACTCATTGAATTTTGATCTTCCTGCTTATGTTCTCATCTGCCTTCAGCTCATCCAAAACACTGCTGCCAGGCTCCTACTTGACCTTCCTCAGAGGGCTCATGTGACAGAAGAGAACAGACCCAGGCTTCTTGTGGTAATTTTCAAAACCCTTTGCATTTTTCATAAGAACATCCATGCCCTTGGACAATTTAACCGTGTAGCCCGACTAGAACTCTCTGCTCTTCTTCTCCCAGACTTCTGGCAATCTGCAAACTCGGAAGACCTGGTCAAGGCAGCGGATGTTTTTCATATTTCAGCATAAAACCGGTATCTGTTCCTCATCATCCTCCATTCTGCAAATTTCCCAGAACTAGGTTATTCCCTCAATAAGCCCTCTTTGATGTATTCGTAGTGTTTCCTACCACTAGGACATCCTGAAGGATAGCAGATACTTCAGAAATCCAGTGTCTTGTTGTGCTCAGTTGTTGAGAGGAGCGAGCTCAACACCCTCTCCAAAAACCAAAGATGACTGAGACATCACAAGGTCGCCCAGAGGTGCCCGGATAGTACTTGCCATAATACCAGATTCTAGTTTCCACCAGAAATCCTACCTGATGGAAGATTTCATTTTTGCTTAACAGCAGAACTAACTAAAGAGCAAATGTCTGGTGCGGTTGACTGCTAAATTCACCTTTCCAATATGAGTTCTGCAAAGTGCAAGTAATGACTGTCTAAAAAGAGACTTCCCCACTGGGGACTACCCTCTCTAAAAAACGCATAGGTAACAAACAAACCCAAGTGCTGATATGGGGGAAAGGGATCCACTATTCCTTTTACTTTTGTACTTGAGCACAAATGATAGGACACAGGGCATTGGATTAGTGAAGCTGCCTGAGCGATACAAATTCATTCAACTGTGCTGCTTAGCACCATGTCACATACCGACATGCTCATTTTTTCAGGCGGGGTGTAGCCCCCTGTTTTTAGGGCAAGCTATTGGGATCCTCATGTTAAGGTCTCTACTTTGGCTCCATTCAGCCAGATATTTACCCCCTTTATTGCTAAGGATATAAGATCCAGATATGTAATAATTGTTGTCTTATTTCCATAGTCATATTCCTGGCAATGTGGACATGGATGTGGTTTACACGTTTCCGAGGTACTTTGCACAAAGCCCTTCGTCTGGATGTTTATTCAGTAATTTGGGAAAAGCAGGGTCCACTACAAAGCCAATACAAACACACCCATTTCAGGACTTATGACCAGGTAGAAGGCTGCTGAGAGACCCTGTTGATTTAATGCTACGTTGTGAACTTCATCTAAGATGAGGAGGCCCCCTCTGATGTGCACCACTGCAGTGGTTCTATCTGTCGGGAGTCAAAACCGAGCATGTAATGTTGTTGGGCCACATGTTTATGCAGTTATGTGGTCACTTCTCTTTGAGATTGGTCAGGAGCTGGGATCAACCCTGTGTTTCTTCATTGGTAGCATGACACCTGCATGCTTCTTTTAATCCGTGTGTGTAGAGGACATTTGTGATACCCGTGATTAGCACCCGAAAGAATCTCTTAATGCACATCAGTGGATGCTTTAGTTTTGTGTATTCGGGACCAGTCTCCAAATGTTCAGTCCATGTACAAGAATGTTACTAGTCTTTGGAGTTTCAAAGAAGCTGCCGCAGCATTTAATTATAAGATTGATCCCTTGATAAAGGCGCAGGTCGCCGAAATGCATTGGGAATGAAAGGAAATATATATGATAAAGATTGATGATATGATGATTTTGAAAAAGCATTAATGGTGAATATACAATGAGATGTGAAAACAACATCCAGATGAAATGGAAAACCATTGAATAAAATAATCACTATGAAGAACTAACAATGATGTGATAAAGTTATTTTGAAAAACTTGTGATTCTAACTTAGCTGGATTCTCAGCACAACCTGTGCCCTAACAGACAGATCAAATTTTTATGTTCTGCTGACCCGACTAAATAGCAAACACCATTCAACACAAGTCCACATTAGGTTTGAGGGAATTCAAATTCCATTCTCGCAGTCTACAATTATCCCAGAGTAATACATCCTTTTAGATTCATATTAATTAAGGGGAAATGTTTTTGCTTTTCATGGCACTTTTGACAGTAAGAACATTTTTCTTGTACAATGTGACTCCCTTCTGGCTGAGAGTGGTATGGGTGTCCACTTCAAGCTGGGTGTGTTTGCTTCTTACCCTTTGCTCTAATTAGCGAGTCTTTATTGTTAACACCTGGCAAGTTGGTTCTCTTTATTGATGCCCTTTGTACTCATTTATGTCTTCTCTTTAGTCTACACATTCTTCATTTGTTAGTAATCTTTTGGGTGTGCAGAAAAATGCAGGCCTACTGTATATTTACGTGTACAGTAGACATTTATTTAATTTGTGGCAATGCCTCATGATTTATCTACTACCAAGGCTGTTTTTTAAATCATGTAGCTGTATCCTATGCTTTGAGGCTCCCCGCTAACATATGGATTTTCCTTTCTGACATCTTTGTGTATTGTTCCAATATCAATGATTACACCTATTGGCTTAAAGATCCATTTTGTCACAAGGTTTCTATGCTGCAGAGAGTGGTTTGCTGAGTAGCCATTGGGGTCTTAGCTCAGCTAGAGTCTTTTTAAATGCTGCTTTGAACGCGAGTAGTGGAGTCCTGCAGATCCAAACGAATAATGTTCTGTGGGCAGGGACACCAAGTGCACTGTCCCCTAGAGATTCAGTTTATGCCGGACCAATGAGACCAAACAAGGCCAAATTGCATCTTGATTGTTTGTGTTCCTGTACAGACGAAAAGTGGCTTTGCGGTTTGTGTTACCTGTAAAGCAGCGCAAAACTACAGACCCGAATGATCATTTAGTGTTTACGAGTAATTGACAATGATTGGAGAATTTTAATTCATTGCATTTTCACTTATTTAACTACATTGGTGACTAGTCTGCTTTTTAGCTGGAGAGGTAGATGTGGAAGTTAAGCAAAGCTCCAGTGGCAAAAATGATAATTGTAATGAGAAGGAGTAGTGCAGGTGGAAGAATTAGTGTTGGAGAAAGGAGTCGTGTAGGTGGCTGATGAAAAAAGATCTAACAGGAGTCCACTTTGCTTAGAAGTCGGGCTTTGATCGAGATTCTACGAGGGAGATGATAGAATATTCAAGTTTTAAATAGCAGAAATATGGTGACTGTTGTGCTAATGAAGCTAGAATATGGAATACAATTGACAGAGTGGATTCCAAGGGTTATTAAGGAGGAGGGCAGTATGTTAAGGGTTATACAGTGAAATGAGGGAGCAAATGTTACTAGAATATATGGAAAAGAAAGTGAGCACTTTGTTTGGACATTGCAGCACCCATTCTGACTGGCTATGGCAATGTCAGTCCCTAACAGAAGGTGAGTTACTAGCAGTTAGAACTGTTTGGTGGAGGATGTAATTTCAATACATATATAAAAGCCAAAGGAGGGAGGCGCTAGGGGGCGCACAGCGGGATGGCTGCCTGAACCGCAGCTCCGCCGGGCGACCGCAGGCAATGTGAGAATCTACCGCTCTAGCCCCTTCGAACCCACCCTCCAAGCGGCTGTAAATGTGGGGGAACGAGGGCTGCTCCGTTCGGTGAGGTGATGTTCCCACTTACTGCGGCAGAAGATGTTTAAAGCCGGAGGGACTGCAGCGTTTGGTCGAATGCCTGACAAAATGGCCGGCGGCACTGAACGACCATCGAACTGATGAAGGGTTAGCGGCGGGAGCCCAGCGCGTTACAACAGCGGATTACCACACAGGGTAAGCTGTAGCCGTAGCCACCAGAATCGCTGGACCGAGCAGCCTCAGCCTACCTTACACGGCCGGTTATCGCACCAAGATCGCCGGACAAGTGCCTGACAAGATGGCCGCGCGGTGTGCGGACATTGCTGCCTTCGCGCCTTGGGGCACGGACTGCGCGGGTCGGCTCTCCCTGGCTGGCTGTCGAATGAAGACCATCGCTACTGGGTGCTAGCGCTTGCTCCCAACTCCCGGAGAGCGCACTGCCACTTCCTGCAACTTTCAATTGCCACAGACCGGTAAAGTCGGCACCGGAAGCTTACACAGCACAGACGGCGGGGAGCTTGGCAGGGCGTATGCGCCTCGGTGCTCTGCGCTATATGGTGGGGTGAAGAGCCCAGGACAGGTACTACCCGTCCTTCGTGCAGCGTGTACAGAAGAGCACTACCCTGCTTTATTGCGCTGTGTTGTTACAGTGGGATCCTGGCCTCGAGCCCCTTCACCTGCAGAATCTGAGGGGCGGTTTACCCAACGCTGACCCTTAATAGCGGAGACAGTGGTGCTTGTAGCAGTGGAGTGCCCAGGGAGGTAAATCACGGCGACTGCGGTAAGAACCACGAGGGCGTCTCGGCCCGTTTGCAGGAAAGTGACATCCCCATCCACGAACATGGGGAAACCGGATAAGCAGCAGCCCAGGATCTCCTTCGACAACAGGAAAACGACCAAATCCACGGAGGATGTGTCAGATAATGGTGGCGCGGCTGAGCATGGGTCTAACAGCAACATGGAGAAGATCCTGTTGGCGATACAATCTAATCTGCAGGATATCAACGGTAAACTAGACAACCTGACTTGCAGGATGGATGGCATGGCCGCAAGGCAAGAAAAACATGGAGAGAGGTTGGATGAAGCCGAAACTAGGATTTCAGCCGTTGAGGACGAAGCACGTGCCTCCACCTCCAAATGCACGGGTATGGAAAAAATACTGGAAGTGATAAGAGCGAAGGAGGAGGATTTGGAAGCGCGCTCGAGGCGCAACAATGTGCGCATCACGGGCCTGCCGGAGACGACGAACACGGGGAAGATGGAAAACTACATCGAAGGCCTGTGCAAGGATCTTTTTGGGGCGGAGGCCCTCTCACCGATCTTCATAGTGGAGCGGGCGCATCGATCACTGGCCCCCAAGCCGCCACCTGGTGCCGCACCTAGACCGATAGTGGCGAGGATCCTAAACTATCGGGATAGAGATACCATCCTACGGCTCGCACGAGAGAAGGGTAAAATACAACATCAAGGAAACTCCCTGGAGTTCTACCCGGACCACACTGTTGCAGTACAACAGGCCCGAAGGGAGTATGCTTCAGTGAAGGCTAAGCTGCGGGATTTGAACATTGCGTACTCCATGTTGTACCCAGCGCGGCTGCGAGTGGTGTGGAAGGAGAAGGCACTGGTGCTACCCACACCTAAAGCGGCCCTGGAGTTTGTTAAAAAGGCACAGCGGGAAGCGAGGGCGGAATCGCAAAATGAGCAACAGAGAGACTCAGACTGAGGCCGCTGGTAATGTCTCACATCTGAAGGCGGTGAGTTATAATATACTGTTGACGGATGTGTTATGCCACGTGTTCACCTACGACTGAACTATGCAAAGATGGCTGCCGGATCCGCAGGGCGGATCAGTTAGATGGTGATGCACTGCTTATATATTTCAGGGACTGACACTTCTTGTAGTATGAAGATTTGCTACAACTCATAATGTTTTCTCGCTGGCTGTTTCTATTTGTGTTTTTGTCGGACCACGTTACCAATAGGCGCGCATGGCAGCGCGTGTACGCTGGAAAAACAGCAATGTGATGGTGATTTGAAGGCGCATGTGATAGTGAGTACAGGAGAGTCACCGGTGAAGGAATGAGATGCACCATGCGCAGCTCGACTTAGGGGTGTGACACCCGACAATTGCGTACTCACTCCTGGAAGACTCGAATGTGCAGCCTATGGACAAGGTAGAGACTGGCTCAGGGCGCACACTGAACGTTGTACATGAGGAGAATAGTGCGGGAACCGCCATCGGCAGGAGTTGTAGAATTGTTATGTTACCCTGTGCCATTGCCGCTGCTTGGAAAAGACTAGGCGCTGCTTGGAGGGGGGAGGGGAGGGCGGCGGAGGATCACAATACTCACGCATATACACAGTTTATATAGTGTTGCCGCCCCCGTATTCTGGGTGATGTAGTGTGCACCTGGCGGTCCTCCCAGAGGGTAATACCCAACACAAGTTCTGAATATGGGCATTGAGTTGAAAGTTCTCTATGTTTGGGGAGGGTGCCCAGAAGGGATATGGCTTCGGCAGGTTGGGGATGCTGGAGTGGGTGGGATACGGGTGGGGGGGTTATTTGTATGTTTGCATAGACCGACAGCACTGTCTCTGAAAGTGTTCTTTGGTTCTCCGCCGGGACTGCCTACCGTAGATATGGAGGGATATCATGCGAAGGAAAAAATCATATTGTGTGCGTCATGTAACTGTATGAAAATGTCATATTTTGCATTGGATGCTATTCAAGGGTTCTGGAAGTACGGGCGGGGGTAATTTAAACGTGCTCACCTGGAACATCCGGGGATTTTCAAGGCCGCAGAAAATCAGACAGATCTTTGCCAGTCTTACTAGATGGAAAGTGGATGTGGCATTTCTGCAGGAATCACACCTAGCACCCAACACTCACGCACATCTGGGAGCGAGGTGGGCTGGGTCTGTGTACAGGGCTTCCTATTCTTCCTACTCTCGTGGAGTGATAGTATTGATAAGGAAAGGGGTGGAATTTGAAGCGCAACAGGTCACGCAGGATCCATATGGCAGATACGTGATAGTAACGGGTACTTTGCGGGGCCAGCGTGTTACGCTGCTTAACGTGTATGGACCTAACACTGAGGCACCGGACTTTTTTAGGGAAGTATGGGATCACTTGCAAAAACATACTGACACGCACATACTATGCGGGGGGGACTGGAATGTGACACTGCAGGACGGGATAGACCGTTCCTCTAATTCATTGGAGCCACATAAGCAATCGAGACAAATGGTAGACCACATGATGCAGGATTTAAGGTTAGCGGATCTCTGGAGACTGCAGCACACTGACACGCCGGGCGCCACACACGTCACAACATATCACAATAGTTGGTCTAGATTGGATTACTGGTTGGGATCGAGAGACTGGGCCTTGTGGGTACGACAGATACAGGTATTGCCACGTACATTATCGGACCACAATCCGGTCATGTTGCAAGTGGATGTCCCGCAGTACACCCCTCCCCCCTTCCAGTGGCGATTCAATTCCCGGGCTCTTATAGACACGGTATATGTAGACACCATTATGACAGCAATAAATGACTATTTTGAAATTAACACACAGTCGACGGACGACCCGTGCCTGCTTTGGGAAGCGTTCAAAGCCACTCTTAGGGGTGTATGCATTGGCACCACCATAGGGGTGCTAAAAGACGTCAGGAATCAGATCCGCCGTTGCGAACAGCAGATGAGAGATCTAGAAGTGCAATATGAGACGACTAGAGACGTTTCATTGCTGCCTAGGCTACGCGAGATGCATACTGAGCATGCAGAATTCCTGGAATCTGAAATGAAGTACTTAGACCGCCCACATGTGGCTAGAACCTTTGGAGAAGGGGGAAGGCCAGGGGCGCTGCTGGCTCGGAAAATCTGTGAGGGAAAGGGGCAATCAGCAATACTTAGAATTAAAACCGGGGAGGGTGTATTGCAAACACACTCAGCGGACATACTGCGTTGTTTTGTGGACTCGTTCGGCTCACTGTATAGGTCACAACCCACGGCACCGGAGGAGGAAACAAACGACTACTTACATGACGTAGCGATTGGATGGCTGTCGGACGGACAACGGGAGCTCCTGGCCAGACCCATAACAGTGGAGGAGGTCACTGAAGTGATATGCTCCTTGCCAAATGGAAAGGCACCGGGCCCCGACGGGTACACCGCGGAATTCTACAAACACTTCGCGGACAAGATAGCTCCACACTTGGTGGCGATGTATGGTGCCTCCCTGGAGAGATCGCTCCTTCCCCCATCACTGCGAGAAGCGATGATTATCGCCCTGTTAAAGCCGTCCAAGGACCCGGAGGAGTGTGACTCCTATAGACCTCTCTCCCTGATCAATGTAGATTCGAAAATTCTCGCCAAACTCTTGGCAGGCCGACTATCCCCCTTGATGACCCGACTGGTGCTGCCGGACCAGTCTGGGTTTGTACCCACCAGATCGACTGCCCACAATACTAGGTCCTTATTTGCACTCTCACACTACCTGCAGCCCACGGTTAAGGCGGTGGCTGTCATGCTAGACGCCGCCAAGGCATTCGATTCAATTGAATGGCGTTACATGATTACGGTCCTGCATAGAATGGGGTTTCCTAAGAGGTTTGTGCAATGGGTCTCTTTGCTGTACACACAACCGCGCGCCAGGGTCAGAATAAATGGTTATGTCTCGGAACAGTTTGATGTAGGGCGTGGTACCAGGCAGGGCTGTCCGCTGTCGCCACTGCTATTTGCGCTGGCTCTGGAGCCACTGGCGTGCATAGTGCGACAGAACTACAAGGAGTCAGCGCTGAGATTTGTTGACAGGCCTCTCCACATTTCATTATATGCGGACGACATGTTACTATACGTCCGTGACCCGGAGACACACCTGAACCCGCTGCTTAGGGAATACATTAGGTTTGGCGGGCATTCAGGGTTAGCGATCAACTGGGCTAAGTCCTCAATAATACCCCTCACCGACACTACGTTGTCCTTTGCAGTAGACTTTCCGTTGGAATGGCAGAGAGAGCCGATTAGATACCTAGGAGTTATGTATCACAGGGATCCGGATGAGGTTCTACGAGCGAACTATGGGGTGGTGCTCTCCAAACTGGAAGACAAAATTCAACGCTGGATTCATCTGCCGCTATCGCTAGCTGATAGAATAGCTATAGTCAAGATGAACGTGCTACCCAAGTTGCTCTATATGTTCAACAACATACCGATCACGCCACCACAGGCAATATTCCGCCGAGTGTATTCCTTGGTGAGGACGCTAATATGGGCGGGCAAACCGGCTCGTATTGACTTGCAAACACTTACATTACCATTCGCGCAAGGTGGGTTCGGGGTGCCGGACTTCCTTCTCTATTACCTATGTGCACAGGCACAGTATGCAGCGTATTGGTACCATGCGGTCCCGTATCTAACACACACAGCTATAGAAAGGGATGATGCGTATCCGGTTCCTCTCTCTGCAATAGTCACGCACAAGAGACCGCCACTACATGCAAACGATATCAATACTGTGGATACGACGGTTAGAGCATGGCACAGGCTGGGACAATTGGCTTATAAGACCCCGCTCTATGCACCTGCCATGCCGCTGCAACATCATCAGGCCCTGTCTGTAACTGGGGAAAAGGTTGGGATGTCTTTGCTGAGTAAAGCTGGGATTGACAGACTGGGTGATGTGTTTAAGGAAGGCACGTTCGTAGGTCTAGAACAACTGCACTATATTCAGAATCAGACTCCTATGTTTAGTTTCACATACTACAGATTGACCAGAGCATTGAGGGAACACTACCCGACGTTCCCACAGGAACCAGAATGCCTTGCACCATTACAACTGATGATTACCTCTAATGATCTTTCACATTTGGTGTCCAGATTATATACGGCAGCGCAATCCGAGATAGCGGGTAATACTCAAAAGGCTAAAGGGCGGTGGGATGCCTTGATGGACACACCATTGACAGATGAGGAATGGAGTAGCACCTGCGCTTTAACACAGATACTGACACCTAACGGCAATTTGAGGATTATTCATTTTAAATTTCTTCATCAAATATATTATACACCGTCGAAATTGCTCAGGTTTGGGTTGTACGAGGAAGACAAATGCAAAAGGTGTGGCAGGGAGGGGGCGGACTTTGGGCATCTGGCCTGGGACTGCGCAGGAGTGGCGACATACTGGGGGGAGGTTACAGACACACTAGCGTTGATACTGGGAGAAGTGGTGCAGTGCACACCCAAGATCTGTCTGCTGGGTATTGTGCCACAATTCAGGGCCTTAAAGCGTAAATTCTGTGCAATTGCTTTGCTAATGGCGAAGAGACAAGTGGCGCAATGTTGGAACAGCCGCAAAGTGCCAACGAAGAAAACGTGGCTCTATGATATGACCACATGCCGTGACAAACTGCAAACATATGAGGAGCAATTGCCGGCTAAGTCCAGACCAAAGGACATTTGGTGTTTTCTAACAGATTACCTCACCTCTCTGCAGGACAGTGAGGAGGACTAACTCTCCGTTACTTTCAATCTAACTGGGAGGATGTATGAAGCGCAGACCCGTGTCTGTGGATGGCAACTCTTGGTGGGCGTGAGAACTATTATCATAATTGATGTTTAGAATGTGTACGATGGAGCTGTGAGGTCTTAGTTGGGGTATGTTGACTTCTGTTTTCCTTTCTATGAAAATGTTAAATGGTGAGACTCAAGTAATGCGTTGGCTTATGGACCTACGGAGGATGTGTGGGGGGGCTCGACTTTGTAATACTGTACTATTCTTCTGTGCACAAGCAAAGTATAACTGAGGATACCATCAACGTAGCGAGCCGGCCCCAGGGTTGTAGGCTCATGCTGTGTAAATATCTTTTTGCTAATAAAGGTCTTACGGAAAAAAAAAAAAAAAAAAAAAATAAAAAAAATAAAAGCCAAAGGAAGAGTAATTTTGCTGACAGATGTGCAATATAGAAAGATGAGAATCAACTGGCAACATCTCTATGCAGATGACACTCAACTCTACATAACAATCTCATCAATCAAAGACATCCAGCCCTAAATAGCACTCTTCACTGTTCAGTTCTGGCTGACCAGCAACCATCTTAAACTCAACCCCAACAAAACTGAACTCCTTCTCATCCAACCCAACGATAAATCCTTTCCTGTAGGTATCTGGCTTGACAACCTCACTGCATTAAACTGCAAACTATCCATATCCAACTGCATCAAATCTCTGGGGATTACACTTGATAGACACCTAAGCATGAAAGAGCATATTAATGCCTCTGCTAAAAGTGCCTTCTACATGCTGAAACCCTTCATCCCAACCAAAGACCTAAAGACTGTAGCGCAATCCCTAGTCCTCCCCAAGCTAGACTACGGCAACACAATGATTGCGGGTGCCCCAAAAACACACCTAGCCCCTCTGAATGCAACACTCCACACAGCGGCTAGACTACTGTCAGGTGAGAGACACTTCAATCACATTACTCCCACTCTCAGAAAATTCAACTGGCTACCAATCAAGGCAAAAGCTATATTCAAAACTGCTTTATTAATCCATAAAGCTCTTTACACGGAAATACCAGCCTAACTCACATATAAATTATCAAAAGCCTGCCAGAGGAGACCTCTTTGAAGCTCTGACAGTCTAGTCTTGATTCCATCAAAATTTAAAAAGGAGAAATATCTTCGCTACCTCAGTATGTATTTTGTCCATCTATGCTACTGTCTTTCGAAACCTTTCTTAATATACTATTAATATGTATTTTATGTACTCCACATGTATTTCGTACATGTCTACCTCAAATATTGTCCTATATAGCGTTAATATCTATTTTTTTATTTACTCCATGGAACCCGTTGCACTTAATGCAGTGCTAACTGTAAAGCGCTATATACACTTATACTAAATCTTCCTCAAAACTGTATCATCTTTATAGCCATATGTCTATCGTATATTCTGTTTACATATGCTCACTATGTATCTATATTTTCTTCAAATGTAACTCATGCTGATGTGCAAATGCTGTGACCTACTCTGATACCTGTGAGTCAAGTTCACCCTATACAAAACTCGATGAATAAATAGATGCAAAAGATGACCCTAAGTAGAAGGGCGGCTGTGGACTTAGGGGTGCACTTTGCCATAAATGTAAATGTGAGATACTTGTAAAGCGCACTGTTACTCTACCCGAGTGTCCTGGCGCTGTAGACCGCTGGAGAACCCGTCCTGGTTTTCCCTGTGAGATGGTCCCTTCCTGGGTATCTCCAGGGTGAAACCAGGCATCCCCTGCGTCTGTGGAGGGCCGTTGCAGAGATGAGGCAAGCTTAATGCCCAGAGTTACCGAGTGTGTTCCCTGGTTAGAGTAGGCACTGAGGCGAGAATTATCGAGTCCGTTGACCCTGGTCCAAGACCCTGCCGCGTCGGGAATTGAACCCTGGTCCCGGGCCGTTCTCTGCTTACAGGTCTGCCGCCTCTAACCAGTGAGCAACACCTCTCCACAGAGTAGGAGCAGAGCACTGAGTGAACCAGGAAAGTGCTGAGGCCACAAAACCAAGAGTAAACATGGTTGTTTGGTGGGTGTGAGGGACAACCATGTCTGGTGAAGAATCCGTATGCAGGCTAGATGGTTAAGGGAAGCAATAATGTATTGTATGAAGAATACACTGACATGTTGTTGTAAAAAGCTTTATTTCGACAGCGCGCGTCATAAAAGCTGACATATGTAAACAAACCCTCATTTATATGGTATTGAAGTCATTGAAGTCATTTGTTTGACATATTTTGGTTAGGTTTACCAGTTTCCACCCCAGCAACAACCATCAACAAAGTATGTGCATCTGGAATGAAGTCCATAATGATGGCAGCTCAAAGTTTGATGTGTGGGCATCAGGTGAGAAAATGTTCTATCCTTTTCATCCTCAAAATTGTCTGTTTGCAACCAGGTCTGCTTTACAATGGTGATTGTTTATGAATCAGTCTTTAACTATTCAAAGCAGAAAGTATTTATTTGTATCTGTTCAGAGGAAATCATTATTACATTGTCTCTGTGCCCATCTGACATTATGTGCCTGTTTTCATTTGAGCAGCAGGTGATGGTGGCTGGAGGAATGGAGAGTATGTCTAATGTTCCATACGTAATGAGCAGAGGAGCCACGCCGTATGGAGGAGTAAAACTAGAAGATCTAATTGTAAAAGATGGGCTGACCGACGTCTACAACAGAATTCACATGGTATGCTGGCTTTTTAGACTATTGGGAGTTTAAATCTGTGCAGTTGCACAGCCTGCATAAGCAGCATGCCGCTTTACAGTGGCCAGAAGTAATTTGTTACATAAACTATGACTTTGGCGTAGTTCTATAAGGCTTGCTTTCCCACCCACGGTGACAAATGTGAACTCCGTACAGAGCACCAGCGCTGAATGTGTAAGACTGGTTATTCTAGCCCCGCAGAACGCCACCTAATACATTGTTGTTATTTCTTTTGGGTTACTAACAATCCCTGCATCGGGAACAGAGAATCCGTGGTGACAGAAACAAACCTATTTTGCTATTCACAATATCACGCTTGCATACTGCGCTAAAAAGAATAAACATCATTTACTACAATAGGGCTAACCTGTTTCTTGGTACACTTAAAATAACTACACAAGATGTCATAAAAAAACCCAGAGGAAGGCACGTTGACAACGAGAATAAAATTAACATCTTATACCTATTTCTATGCACTACACTAGGAGAGCATGGAAAGTCGAATAACTTGCAGTCTAGAGTTTTCTTAGGGAAAAGATACGCACTGCATACCTTGTTGACAGCAAGAGCTGTCATTATCAACAAAGGCGAGAAGGCAGTGTTCCTTGTGAAGGGCAAACACGCTCTGCAGTAGCGGCCTTCCGTCGGGACTCTGTTTTATCGGCATCAGGCGACGTGTAGCATTTTCGAAGTGCACTGGCAGTAGGTGAGAACGCCTCTGGCAGAATCTCAAAAGCTAATCTGGATGAAGGACCTCCCCTGTCAAGTGGTCAAGTAGTAGCCCTTGTATTCTACACCTTAACAGAGATTGGAATTTCTGACATAAGTTTAGGAATGTCTGACATAGATTATGTGTATCAAGGTTTGGGTTCCAGATGCTTCCATATGAACAAATAGGATGTCAATTCAGACTCCACTATTTCTTAGAAAGATAAAGTCAGACGACATCTGACTCAATGGCAGACATGACAATGATTTTGCATAAATTGGGAAAGATGGTGACTTACAGTACCTAATCTGGAGTCTGCCCCTACTCAAAAAGTCGCACCTTAGGGCTTTACGTCAGATTGGCCTCAGATATAGCATAGCTGTTGCATCTGTAATCAACTGCTGGTATGGACTTACCCTGTTAGTTCATGCTATTGTTTCGTTAGGCGTGCGAGGTGCTGAGAGGAATATATGATGTTATTTAGCATACCGTTACTCCGCAGGTATTTACTTCAAAGTTTTTACTTCGCAAATACCTTTACTATGCATGATTTTAGTGCAAATGCTTTTACTTCGCAAATATATACAAATACATTAAAAATGCATTTACTTCGCGGTAAATTATTACGCATACCGTTACAACACGTTATTGGTTCTTTAAAACAAAAAATTAATTGTAATAGTAACCTATCCCCTGGCACGCACCCTGAACCCTAAAATTGCCCCTTACACCCCAAAACCCTAACCCACCCTGACACCTAAAATTACCCCAGCACCCCAAAACCTAAACTCACCTTGAACCCCAAAAATATCCCAGCACCCCAAAACCTTAAGCGCACCCTGAACCCTAAAATGACCCCTACACCCCAAAACCTAACCCACCCTGACACCTACAATTACCACTGCACCACAAAACATAAACCCACCCTGAACCACAAAAATACCCCAAACCCTTAAATGTGCCCTGAACCCTAAAAATTCCCCCTACACCCTAAAACCCTAACCCACCCTGACACCTAAAATTCCCCCTACACCCCAAAACCTAAATGCACCCTGAACCCCAAAAATACCCCAGCACCCCAAAACATTAAACACACCCTGAACCCAAAACTTACCCTTACACCCCAAAACCCTAACCCACCCTGACACCTAAAATTCCCCCTACAACCCAAAACCTAAACCCACACTGAACCCCAAAAATACCCCAGCACCCCAAAACCTTAAATGCACACTGAACCCTAAATATACCCCCTACACCCCAAAACCCTGACCCCTAAAAATACACCTGTACCCCAAAACCTAAACGCACCCGAACCCCAAAAATACTCTAGCACCCCAAAACCTTAAACGCACCCTGAACCCTCAAAATACCCCACATACCCCAAAACCCTAACCCACCCTGACCACTAAAAATACCTCTTTACCCCAAAACTTTAATTTGCACAGTAACTCCATTATGCATAGTAAGTGCATGCTAAGTAATAGAACATGCTAAGTAAATGCATGCTAAGTAATGGCATCTGCAAACTAAAATATGCGTAGTAATGGTAATACGAATTAATGACGCGTAGTAAAGGTAGAATACTGCTGAGAGCCCTGCTGGTAGTGTTGCTCTTTTCCAGTGGGAAGCTCAGTTTCCCACTGGATAATAGAATTCCTTCACTTGTAAAATCAGTTCTCAAAGTTGTTTTGTATACAAAGAAAAAAGTTAATTATTGTTATATGCATGTAGTAATCGTAAGCCCACAAGCTTGGGGTAGGCATGTGTGAGGATTTACAGCCAACACTTTTTACTCTAGTGAGTTAGGATTTGAGACTTTCTCAAGGCTGTACATATGTGAAATGAGTTACATGAAACAAAATAAAATTACATTTGAATCCCATAAATCTGTATTTTTAATTCTTGTTTCCAGTGAGACATGCAATAATGTTCCAAATTCCACTTGCAAAGACATGTATTGCTTGTCTACAAGTTGGGGAAAAAATTGACACCTATGTGCCAACAAATGTCAGACGAATTAAATTATCCTTATTAAATAAAATAAGCAGTCTTTAGCATGTTTAATGAAAAACAAAGAAATCCACATATCTACTTCACATGCTCAGGTGTGTCTGCACCATCCAAGGGCTTTATCCTGTGCATAGTGAAGGTTGGAACGGTCTTATGTGTTCTGCAATGGCAACGGCTGTGCACTGGCTCAATCTTCTAGTCCTGTTCTTTAAATCTGTAGAGCAATAACGTGCTGTCATTCAAGGCTACTATGCATCACTTCATGCTCTCGTTGAATACAAAAGCACACGGTATGCAACACTAGACATACTTTTTTTTTTTTACTTTTTTTTTTTCAATTTTGTAACAGATACAAAAAAAACACCTTAATTGGCATTGTTACAACACATGTACACAGATCGACCTTCTCATTATGGCACTTGGGGATATAGGCTTCACCTGGATATGCGCGGACACATGAGGAATAACAGATTAGCAAGTAAATAAATAACATCGTGAGGAAGCAGCAAGGCCTCGCACAACTCCCTGTAATAGATAAACAATAGGAAACCCCTAACCCGCTCCATCAGATCCCGACCCCCTTGGCGAGAACAATTAGTCACTTGCCCCATCAGACTCGCTATGTGAAGACTGCCCTCTCTCTGCTAGTCCTGTGGCACACATGCTTCACCAGGCAAGTAAGTCCTCCTGCAGTTTCTCATCCCTCCGAGGGAGCGGCAATGAGTTTCCTCGGCCAGGGACCACTCTCTCACATCTCTAAGCCAGGTGGTCACCTCCGGGGCCCTCTGTCCCATCCAAGTAATCGCCACCCTACGCCTGGCAAGCACCAATATCAGTTGCAATAGTTTATTGGAGAGTTTTCGTTTCTTGGGCTTCGGGACTAACGCCAGTAAACAATGCAAGGGATTCATTGCTATCTGAAGGCCTGTAGTGGTGACTATGTGCTCTACCACACCCGCCCAAAAACTCCTGATCAACGGGCAGTACCGACCGCTAGATGCAGGAAGCTCGCCCCCCCGTATTACATCTGGGGCAGCTGTCCCCCTTCTCTCCAGACAAACGCCTCAACGAGATTGGGGTTAGGTGGGTACGGTGCAGAAAGATAAAGTGTATCAATTTGAATCGTGCATTGCTCGAAACCTTACGCCTGAGGGACCCTATTCGCTTCCGTTGGCCCTGTTCCAATGGAGCACCAAGATCTGCCTCCCATGCCGCCCAGGCCGGCGGCACCGGTGGGGTGGAGTCCTGTTTCATAGCCGCATATAGCTGAGAGATTAGTCTACGCCCCCTGCCGCAGGACAGAAGAATGTGCAAGGTGTGAGTCATCGGTGGTGCATACGGGCACTGAGGCCAGGTCACCCTTTACACATCTCGCAGTCCCCAATAGTGCAGGTACTGCCCTCTTCCTAGGCCGAAGGCTTCCTCTGACTGCTCATAAGTGAAGAAGGACTCGTTGGAGTATAGATCGGCCATAACCTCACTCCCCCCCCGCCAGTTGTGAAAGGACGTATGTTTTTCCATCGCCACGAAAGGGGCCAGTATCCAGACTGGTAGTTCCCTATGGGCAACACTAGACATACTTGAAACACTGTGACACAAATGATTCACTCTCTTAAACACACACACTAAGAACAAGCATTTGCAATGCAATAGGTCTCGCATTTGCGAGAGATTAAGCTATTGGCATTGTAATTGACAATCAAGTGGGCAAAGACACCCCGGACGCAGACCAAGCAAGCCTGCCTTTGCAAGCCCACAAGCTCTACCTGCAATAGGAACTAGTAATCTAGAAGGAAGGAAGCTCTGAGCTGTTTCTATGGTTCTGTAATTCTTGGCTAGTTTTCTCCTTGGTTTTCTTATTGTGTACATGATTTTGTGTGTGTTGGTATTCTCGTTTTCCACTTCTAATGTACTTTTCTGTCTAGTGGCTATATCGGAGTGGGTTTTTGGTTTATTGGCAAGCCAATACCAATTAATGGTTTCATTCAACTCGCAGCACATATAAAAATGTATTAAAAATATTTGAAAAATATTGTATTGCAGATGCCATACGGAATTGGCTTTAGTCTTACTAATAACTGGTTATTTTATTTATTTTTACCTTCAGTTTTGTGTCTTCCAGCTTAAGTCTTCCTCTTCAGTTTTGTAGTGTGGGCACCCAGTGTTAGCCATAACTTTGCCCATCTTTCTTTTGGCTATATTTTGTTTTTATTTGGGCACTCGATTTTGATTGATTTGTGTCATGATAGGCCAATTCTGACCTGCTCCTGTTTCGCACTTTGTCTTGCAGATGACCTTTTCAATTGCAAAGTCCGTGTTAGTTTTTGCTTCTGTTGCATGAGACTGTTGGAGACACACCAGACGCCCATCAAATGCTCTTGCACTGCTCCCTACAGTGGGTCGCTGCCTGACCTCTAGCTTAGTTAGCCTACCAGATATTTTTAGAGGTAGATAGATTCCCCACAAGAAATGCGGCTCTTACTTACTGTTTTCTCTGACGGTACTCAAGCAGATGCTAATATTACCTGTAGGTTTAGGTACGAGAATTTGAAGCACACGTTGAAAAGCTACAAGCGCCTGTTCTTCTATTGGGGCCCTCCATAAAATGAGGTTTTGTATTTTGTACATTTTTCTGAATTGAGCCATATAATTTTCATTGTTTTTAAATGGGTGAGAGTGGAGTATTGCCATATTGCTTTAAATTAATATACATATATATAATGTAATATTATATATATATATATATATATATATATATATATATATATATATAATTATATCGTACTGTAGTATAGTATGTATTACAGAGATATAAGGTAGAAACCTCACTCACTAAAATTCTTGTTTTAGCATCTGTGAAAACCTTCCCCCCTTTAGCCCCAATGTTACACATAGAATATAAATATGCAGGCCACAATTTATGTTGGATCCCAAAAATAAGAGCTAGTCCAATTTTTGTTGTAAGACTAATCCACAAATTGATTTACCCAACTATTACTCACTTGCTAAAAGTCATGTTGGGTTCTAAAAGCAAAAATGTCATTAAATTCGGCATGAAATTACCTGCCACACCTTTAATAAATATATATGTGCCACAGTCATTCAGGAAGTACTCATAAATTGATCCACAAATTCAGTGTGGGTGAAGTCCATGTTTGTGTGTGCCTCATTGCCACACCTATACATATAGGCTAAGAAAGTTGAGCCTAATCCAGTGCTGGCGAACATCAAACAAAAGACATGAACGAGTTCTGCTACGGTAAAGATTGTGCCCTAACAGGCGTCTGTCACACCATACGCATGCACTTGAGAAGGCAGTGAAAAAAGTAAAAGCTAGTCTTCAGTTTGTGGACATCAGGTAAACGTAGGAATGAAGTATATGGGGGGTGAACCTCTCGTCCTGGCAGAGCTAGTTGTCATACCTGCCAGCACAGACACGTCACAGCGTCAGACAAAAAGTATCAGCAAAATTAGTGCTGTTAGTGCGGAGACCTCCGTTTTGCAGCTTGTAACTTTTACAGCTATCTAGTGGTTGGTTCTGAAATTTCCTTTGAAATGAAAAGTTACGTATTTCATGCATTGTTGACTGTATGCAGGGCACAAGTCCTAAAACAAGCGTGCAGTGGGAGCGTGTGAGGCAGAGAGGAGACGCCATGCGCGTACACATCGCCTGACGGTGCGCGCACATGGTTTGTCTCCCTTCGCGCACCCAACCAACAACAATAGTCTTGCCAAGGCGAAGCAGCGCATGCGCTGCATTCGCTAGGCAAGTCCTAAAAAGATCTCACTGTTCCAATAACCCGCATATTTGGTGGGAGTGAGTGTGTGAAGCAAAAGAGATCTTATACATACCCGCACTTCATTTTTCTTTTACATTTATCTGATGTCCTGATTTCTTAAGCACAATGTACAGTACTAGGAAATTTAAATGCGTTTAAAAGATTCTTACTTTGGTATGCTTTTCCCTTTTGTGGGACACAATCGTCCCTTAAAGATGATTAATTCCACCACTGTGCCACTTAAACAGATTTCATTCAATGTAAGAATAGAAAAGGAGATAAGAGTACGAAAATCTTCAGAGATGTGAATTTGGTGATGACTAGTCCGCTGGCAGTCGCCTGGGGCCAACATGCGTCGTGACTGGAATTTTTTGAATAAGTGGAGGAAATCCTGCAGCGTAAACAGATTTCCCCTTGTAAAAATCTACAGATCAGACTGATCTGTGAGTTTTGGTTGATATTGCGTTCCTTCTGTTTTCTTTAGTTGTAGAACTTTGTTTTAACTTCCTTCTTTGTAGTTTAATTGGTGCCAGACCTCCCTATGAAGGTTTTTCTTCTTTGGTCCCTTATTACCTATGCATATCTCATCTGTGGACTTGGTATTCCAAATGCATAGGCTCTAACATCCTCCAACATATAGAAGAAGTAAGGAAAAGAAAAATATTTTTGGAACTCTATACTTTAAAAGCAGTAACAGATCTGTTGTCAAGTTAAAGATCCTCGCAGTGTCTGCACATTTATGGGCATATTCACAAACTGTATTTTGTTGTATGTTTTGTAGTACTTCAATAGTCTTACAAATGTGTTACAAAATGCTATTCACAAACCTACGTGGAAAGTTTCCTCATCAGCCTCTCCTGTCTTATTCTGTGCAGAGAGCTCCTCCTCCTCGACTGCAGAGTCTCCCCACACATAGGTATGCTTTTAGTTGTAAATGTGTGAAAGATAGAGGGGAATGGCTGGAAAATGGAGAATATGTATGACTAAAAGGGAGGGTATTGGAGGGATTAAGGAAAGAGTTTTAAGGAAGGCCAGGGAACATTAGGGAGTTTTAGGTAAAGACGTTCACCCGCCCACAAAAGACTAAGGGCCAGATGTAGGTAATCCCAGATTACCGATTCTTAAATACCGAATCATACCGATTCGGTATTTAAGAACAGGCAAATGGGATGTAGGTAATTTTTCTTTTAACATTACCGAATCTGTAAGTTTCGGTAGTTACCGAATCCGTATTTACTGATTCGGTAATTGCTATTCATTCCTATGGGCCTGGAGGCCCATAGGAATGAATGTCAATTACTGAATCAGTAAATACCGATTCGGTAATTGGGGGAAACATTGAAGGGTGGCAGGGTGTCACTTTGACACCCTGTTGCACCCCTCAATTGTGTATGGGTACACATGTTGCAGACATACATGCAACATGGCACTGTTGGAAAAGCAAAAAAAATGCTTTTTCAAAGGTTTTCATTATTTACCACCAACTTGTAGTTGGTGGTAAAAAACGAATCCTAAAATGGGAAAATCACTCATTTGAGTGCTCCCTACATATCCGGATTCGGTATTTTACCGAATCGGTATTTAAGAATTCGGTAATTTACCGATTCCTTAAATTACCGATTCGGTAAATTACCGAATCCTTTAGATTAGGCCCCTTGCATCAGAAAAGCCTAATACCGGTTGGTAACGGCCGAAATTCTGTAATTTCGGCCGTTACCGACCGGTATTAGGCTTCCTACATCTGGCCCCAAGCCCCTTCCTATTCACAAACTGCACTTCTAAAGTTACTACAGATAAAAAGGGACCCAAACTAGTAGTAATTTACTCTACCTCAGCAATGAAGTAAGTCCAGCACCACAGATGGCCAACCTCTGGTACTGCAGCACCCTCCAATACAAAATAATGGTGTTAGGGACATAAAATGAAACCTCAAAGTAAATAATGTTGAATTAAATGGAATTATTATAAATTGTTTAACATATAAAAATACTTTAAATTTAATGGTAAAGCACAAAAATAGTAAATTTTAATATTTAATTATAGAATGTATTAACCTTTTTTTAATTTAGAAATAAACGTAACAATTTTTGTTAAAATATTTTGAAATTACTTGTTATTAATTCTGTACCCCACTTCTGATAATTAATGATGCATAATAAAGTTATTTTTTTTTAACTTTAGGTGGGACTTTATTTTTTAATTTTTAAACTTTTTTAAATTTTTTATTTTATTGGAGAGAGTATACAAAGTACAAAAATATTAAATATACATTTGTTCATGAGCAAATTTAAACACCAAAAAATAAAAGAAACAAATTCATTTTAGACATTTCATGAATACATATCATACAAATTAGATTTCTAATCAGTTAATTTCATCCCCGACTGGACTTTGCCGTGTAATCCATTTCTTTATTGGTGCCCAGATTTCCCAACCTCTCCTGCAAGTGGCACGACCTTTACACTTATATAATGATTTCTCAAGATGATATATTGCCAGTAAACGACCTAGCCAGGCATGGTATGCAGGTGGATCCGCATCCTTCCAATATGTTGCAATGAGAAGCCGGATTACAGCTATTGATATAAAAACAAATTTGTTCTTCCGGCAGTCATGTTGCGTCTTCTCATCGCAGCCAGCCTGGCATCATTAATGTAGGAGTGATATTGATTCTGTTGCCTGTTGCTGCTGTCAAAAACTCCTCTATTTGCTATTTTAGGGGACCTAATTTGTCACAACCATAAAACATGTGAATAATATCTGCTGGTCCTTGATCACAGCGTGGGCATTTATCATCCTCCCTTTTCCCCCATCGATGGAGCTTGGTGGGGGTATTATAGAGATCGTATAGTAATTTTGTGCCTTTAAATTTGCTGCAAGAAATGTTTTCTCAGCTTAAGATATTGATTGATACAGATCAACATCGGGGTCGCCTACCCTAGTGGCCCACTTTGTTTCCACTGACTCCAGGTCATCAGTGAGTGTATCAATCAGAAGTCTATAAAGATTTTTAATTTTTATCTGAGGTTGAAACATGGCCTCTATTAGAGATGTCTTATTCATTAAAATATCCTCTAGCTTGATTTGATTAAAAAAACGAATGAGCTGTTTATATTTAAAATATGTTCCACATGTTATATCGTATTTTTGCTGCAGCTCAAAGAATGACAGCCAATGTTCAGCTATATATAAATCTCCCACCCTCAGGATTCCCTTGTTCTCCCATTGCCTGGCCAGTTAGTCATAAATTGATGTAGGAAACCGGGAAGATCGCCACAGTGGTGTATATCTGTTATATTTTTTTATTTGCATGAGCCCAACCATTCTTTTCCATACTTTCCAAATTGCTACTGTTACCTTAAATCTGTTTTTTTTAAATAATAACTGGCCTCTATCTACCGAAGAAGTACTCCCTGTGCAGTCTTACCTATAGCTAACTCGTATATCGAGGGGAGTTCCCCAGTTATATCATGTTGCCTATACCCATTACCTGCTGAAATCACAAAAGCCATCGGTTGTAAAAGTTTTGCATAATAGTAATATCTAAGATTAGGAGCCGACCACCCACCACGATCTTGCGGTAATGTTAAACGTTTAAGGGATCTTCAGAAAGATAATTTTACTATATTTAAATTAATTAAAGATTTAGTTCAAAATTAAGTTAATAGTGTTCTACATTTACAATAAATACATAAAATGAATTTACATTCGAACTAGAGGTGCATTCCCCATAAATAATATCACTTGCCAATCCTTTCTTAACGCCCAAGTTAGACAACTGCTCTTAAAATTATTATTGTGAAGATGAGTCTCGCCAGACAGGAAGACCTATTCCCGTGGGGATTGTTCTTGTCACTACAGACTTTTAAGGAAGAAATAGGAAACGCACTATTGACCATTCTACTGTATTATAGACTTAGACATTCTGCAAAAGTAATATGGCAGGGATTCCCACAATTCCCACTGGAGTGTAAAATCCTTAGCAGGATAACTGATTGATTGATTGATAGCTAGATAGAACACAAAAACTTTAGTTGACTGTATGTATTTGGGCTGTGATTATTGAAACCCCCACCTGTCGAGTGTAAGGCGAACACCAGTGAAGGACCGACTTGGGGTCCACCTTAACGGAAGCTAGGTGCGGATTACAAGTGAAACGGGTGCCGTTTAATAGGTGACACAAATGAACACATTTTGAAAACCTACATAGGCTATATGTTACACCTTTACCAGTAGTACAACCATGTATCTGGCGTAGATTTAGGATGTGCAGTATATACATTTAGCGTCAGTGTTTGCGACTTGAGAGATACTGGGAAGAGTTATTTAAGACACTTTATAAGATGACAGGTGTGGTCCTGATTGGCGACCCACTGATTCTCTTTCTGAGCTATGTAGTCCAAGTCCCTAAGCACTATCAACACGTTGTAACAGTGGCACTTCTCCAATCAAAATGCACAGGGCCATGAGAAGAATGAGCGACGTGTCCCCAAGACACAAATGCTGGATTTGTGATATGGTATTTTGTCATTAAATAGTGGAGGTTTATTCTGCTGTTGTTCACCCAGCCAGCAGACCAAAAGACTTTTGAGACCATTTAAGAACTTGCCTATTTCTGCTAGAGCCAGGGGGTCGTGCAAAATGTCTGTGACGAACATCCGGAAGGCTAGAAGGAGCAAAGGTCAAGGGCTCACCGAGTAATAACTTGAGTAGAACACTTTTCAACAGTGTCTGCCTCCCTCCCCTCTTTTCCCTTTCCTTTAGCCCTTGTAGACATGTGACCACAGGCAAGCGAAGACTTATTAGTGACTACATGTAGAGACAGCGTGAACATCAACATATTGTGAAGTAATGGCTTGGATTGGCAAATAATATTTTGTCTTTTCGATAAGTTAACTTCTCAGTCTAGTGATAAATGAAATTAAAAAAAGAGGTGACCCAAACGTAGAAGAAGCTCTCAAGGTGACAGTTGCTCTCTTAAAAAAATAAATAGTAACGACTGTGGGTGCAGGGTGTTGGTCATAGGAATAGTAGCACCCTGGTCCTGAGTCCGGTCCCGCCACAAACACCTGGTAGCGAAATACAGGAGACACTACCTATCCCACAGTTAGTTTGCTAGTAACCTCACGTTTTGCTAAAATGGCTTCAAGACCCACTTTTATGCCCCTTAGTTTTCTGGTATCTGAAGGTAGTCATTCAAAACCCAAATACAAGCGTGCTGGTGAGAGAACGAATTGCTTTATTAGAAGAAATGCGAATTTTTTCTCAAGAATGTTGCAAATTTGGCTAAAGATATTATATTTGCATAATCGCTCATTTATATGCAAGTCTGTTGCTGCATTCATCTGCCTTATTGTCCGCCATGATGGAAAGGTCTTATCTTTTTTTTTTTTAGGGTAACTGTGCCGAGAATACGGCTAAGAAGTTAAAGATCACACGAGAGGAACAAGATGCTTATGCCATAAGTTCATACACCAGAAGTAGAACATCGTGGGAATCAGGAACTCTTGTAAATGAAGTTGTTCCTGTAACAGTATCACAAAAAGGTATTTTGAATAAATTGTTGAAAATATTGCCTTTGAGTTTTTCATTTTGGAACAAGATTTCATAGCCAAGGGCCTCGCAAATGTTAGAACGCGAACTGAAACTTTAGTAAGAATGTAAAGGGAGAATTTGTTGCGCTAGTAATTATCAGTGCCCAAATGAATCTCACATTCTTCTAAACAGTGTCCAAAACAAAGGACTCGTATCATCTTTGCATTTTTTCTAAAATGTTACATTTCACATTACCAGTGTAAGTAATGCATGATCCCCTATCCTCCCCCCTTAAGGTCCCTCATTTAGTAAAGCAGCATAAGTTTCCCTGAGGTAGTCGGTTTTTTAATTATTCTATTATGCAAGGTTTACAATCCTTTTCCCCTGCTTTTATGCCAGTGTGGATTTATTAGTCATCATGATTTTCAGCAAAGTTTATAAACCGTTACTCCTGCAAAGTTAGAATGGCAGGGAGAATGTACATATCTGTATTCTTTCTTTTCAAGCTGCTCGAGACAACCCTGGTAACCATTGTAAGCCTAGTACTAAGCACAAGTTTAGCCAGAGTCATCTTATGTTATCTAAGTGTATGGTTGTTGTGTGATCTCGTAATCTGCCGGAATTTGTTGAACAGTACCCTGCGAGTGTGGCATTAGTGGCCTGCCTTGGGGATACCATTCCATGTGGAAGAGGTTCTGTAAGTAACCTCTTCTTGAAAGAGCTGAGATTGGTCAGCTTTCTCCGCTTAGGATCCAGAGAATTACATAAGCCACTGCTTTAAACTTTTTGATGAATTTTCTACTGTGCTGCTGATGGAATTAATGCCTGTAAGTTGATCAGAATGAGAAGAAGGAATGTTTTGTGTAACGAGCTTTGGTGAATCAAGTGTTGTATTCTTGATGAATGTGGAAATTTGAGGTTCACAAGGGAGACCAGGGTTGAATGCGACCGCCCCCTCCTTCCACTCCCGCCTCACTCACTTCTTGTTGCCAAGCAAGCCGTATTGTCTTCCTAGGCACATATCCTATAATTCAGGCTAACATTTTGGATCTGTTCAGGCAGACAACATCTTTGTTCCTCCAAGCTTAGATGTTCATCATGCATTTGGTTCTTCCATTAACAACAGTTATTTTTTGTAATGCTAATACAGTTAAAAATGGATTTGGTGGGGACTGATCAAGTCTGCTGTGGGTCCCAGTTATGCTCTGGAAATGCTTGGTGGCAACAAAGAGTCTTGAAGTACACCACTTGAACAATTTATGTTAAGAACATAGGCAAGCTGACCCTGTTTGTTGAGGACTATCCAAGGGTTAGTCATATTTCTCCAAGCATGGCAATGGTAGGTCTTATAGGTTTTCTTCTTCTTGTCTAGCACTGTGAGAAGGTCCTATCTAATCCCAGCCTGGGTGGCCTCCATACTTCTGGATTGGCATATTATGTAACAGTGGATGCTATTATCAGGTGCCTGCAGGCCTCTTATAGTCTTCTCTTCTTGTCTCGCTGTGGTGGGAAAACCGCATATGCTACATTTAAAGTAACTTTCACTTGGCAGTGTGGAGGTGTTCTGCAGTGGTTAAGTTGCTGACCTAGTAATCAGGAGGGTTTGGATGCAATTAGAGCTTGAAAATAAAAGCAGGATTCTTAGCAAATCAATTCAGACCTATTCCTCAAATGGTAAATATGTGCATTGTAAATCAGTAAAACACAAATGCACAGTGCACTGTAAATTAAATGTTCCTGCCCTCCTCCTCAACACATCCCGTCTCTGTAATCTGGCATTATCAGGACTTCCCATATCATACTGTTCTATGTACAGCACCTAATGCTTGATGTTCAAGCTACAATAAAGATTTTCTTAGTAAATTTGCATGCTGCAATTAGGTGCTCGGTCTGTACAAGCATAAAGCGGCTGTTGCCTTTATTTTGCTCCCCATGCTGTCTGCTTTTCAGGTTACACAACACTAGAGCTCTAGAACACATGACGCTCTAGAACAGCATAGCACTCTGGAGTGCAATCCAGTAGTGCTGAACCCTGGATGCAGATCAGGAGCCAAATAAAAGCGGGGCATTTTCAACCCTGATCCCTGGTTACTGAAAAAAATAGTGCCCTATCCGCTGAGTGAGGCTGCCCATGTCCGGGCACTGCGAGTGAGTGACTCGTCTCCGCTTCAAAAAGACGATATCTGGCAAAACCCCCACATAGTAGAACATCCGCAGTCACCGAGGTAGAATATGGTACAACTGGATCCATATGGGCTTCTTCTGGTTGAGCCTCGTTTGGAGGAAATGGGAGTGTTAAAGGATTGCAATCCCAGGGAAAGAGGGAACCACTGATTGCAGGCGATGAAGTCTGCTGAGTAACAGTGAGGAAATGAACAACGTGACAAAAATTTAGGAGAAACACTCCAGGAAAAATGCATGCAATTTTTTCACCCCCTCCTCACACACACACAAACTAAGATTGGCTGATGAGGAAGTGGCTGGAGACACAAACGGCAGATATTCTTTGATACCAAAGAGATTTTGGCAAACCTGTGGTGGCATGAAGGAGCAACCGGGAATTGTGGAGACTATGGTGCCAACCATAAAATAAAGGCTGGAAAAGAATACCTGATGTTGAATCCACCAAAACTAGAATGAGGATCAGATTGAGCAAGGTGGAGACATCACTGGTAGAGGTTTGGGACATTGGCAGACACAATAGTGGAGATGTTTCAACAGGGGAGCTTGATTGAACCCTGGACAGTCTCAGAGGGGCTTCCACTTTGTGCATGCCAGAATTTCTCTCCATTTACCACCAGGAATATATAATTATAGTGATGAGAGACTTTTTTGCAAACCGTTTATTTTTACATGTATGTAGAGCATTTAGGATCCAGGCTTTCCAGAGGTCACCGCTAAGATTTCTAATGAATATACTATAGTAAGAACCTTGGGGAGTCCAGCTGGATTAACCCCATACTGCAGAAAGCTGCCTGCCCGAAAAAACGTCTGCATATTGGAGGTGGTCGAGCACACTCTTTGTGCTATCCCTACCCAATCCTCTTTTCATTCAATCACCTTCCTCTCTAGGATTTCTACCTCTTGTTTAACAGGGGTTTTATTTTTAGGGTCTGTTAATCTTTTTTGGCCGCTGCGAATTTGGAATCAACCGTAATAAGAGTGCTTGTGGGGTGGGACAATCTGATCTTAATTCTCTATTCTTTTTAGCACCTTTCCTTGTCTCCGATGCCCTTTTTAGCCAATTGTAAGTCCGGTTTTCCTGCAATACCGTAGCCTGATCTTATGTGATGAACCAATATTGGTCAACCACTCTGACAAACCCTGGGAGTGGGATTAGTCGAGTTTCACTGTGATGATTCTTGTTAGGCCATATTAAGAGTGATTGTCTATTGCTGTGCCACCTCTATATTCAATGTAATTGTGATTTTAATTGTATAACTATGCATGATTGTTGCAAGTTAGATAAAAGCTATAGCCCTTCTCTGTTCAATGGGAAAAGTGATGTCGGATTCCTTCTGTGTGGTCTGTTTATAATGTAAAGTTATGGTAAAGCAAAAGGTGTGACTTGTATATTATGAAATGCTTGTGTTAAAGGCAATGGGATTGTAGGGGGGATTTGTATTACCCTGTACTGAAGCCTGTAGGCAGATATTTTGTTACATGGAATATTGTAAATTACCTTAGAAGGCAAGGGTTTTGGTTTCTGTGACCCATCTGATAAAACTATACAAGACTTGCACTATGGTAACCCATTAGGAGGCTCTATTAGGATGGTTTTGATATTGTGTTAGCAACTATAATTTATTTTTACGTATTTGTAAACGTATTACAGTATATCTGATGGTTACCTTGTGGGAAAGCTTATGCCCAACACAATAAGTCTGAGCTGGTTATGGTGATCCGCCAATGATAAAGATTATAGGCCTGATTGTTTATTATAAAAATGTATGATAAAGGTAATAACATATTTTAGTGTCAATAGGTATAGAAAGGAGGATTGGGATTACTCTGTATTAATGCCTATGGATAGGTATTTTGTTACATGGAATACCACAGATTACTCCAGTAAGCAAGAGTTTTGGTGTTGGTTACATCCTCTGGCAAACTGTGGTTACACAATATTTGCACTGTGAGAATCCTTGTTAGACCCTCTGTGGAGAGGTAGTATTCATTTACTATAGATAAAATATATATCCATATTGATACGTAGTCTGCCTTTTGGTCTGCTCTCTTCTGCCACACTGCTTCCCTCCATTACAGCATACTGCATGGGTAATGGATGTGTTCACATCCTTCATGGGCTCTCTTGCCCAGTGAGCGACAGCATTTTTTTTTTAAACTGTTTATTAATATAAGAACAGTCTTTGGAAAGACAGTGTGCAGTTATGAAAATCTGAGTTACAACGATTAGCAAGCCAGCAATGCAAAACATCACGACATTTCCCTCCCCTCCCACCTTTATCAGAAAATAAACCCCTTTACTCTTAACTCATTCCATCTCAACTGTCATCATCGGACTCATCATCTGAGCTGTCATCATCAGATTGAGGTATGGGGTCACATATATCTCCCCTGTAAGTATTCCAGGCAGTCCAAATTTTAGTCCACTTTCGGGGGCACTTCCGATTTACATAAACAGTTCTTTCAGTGACCATGGTAGTGTCCATGTCCCTACACCAAGCCTCCAATGCAGACAAATCAGCTGCTCCCCATTTCTGCGCCACATTTCGTTTGGCTACCATGAGGCCTAGTGTAGCCCATATTTGCCCATATCTCGATAAGTCATTAGGTTCCCAAACGTTGAGGAGGTCTCTTCGTGGTTAAGGCAATATGGAAACATTTAGAGTCTGGGACAGTGTTCGGAGGACCTTGCGCCAAAAATCAGTTAGTACTGGACAATCCCAGATCGTATGGAAAAAGGAGCCCTCATTTCCACATCCCCTTAGGCAATATGGATGCTGTGTTCTGCCTATTTTGTGAAGTGTGTGTCTAGTGAGATATGTGCGATGTAAGATTTTAAGCTGGACGAGCCGCAGCCAGGCCGGGATTCCCACCTCCCTGGGTGATGCAAGCGCCGCCTGCCATTCCGTTTCATCCATGGCACCAACATTAGCCACCCACTTATCCTTCAAGGCCGCCGTGGGGTCCGGTTGGTTATTAATCAACTTACGGTATGTGAATGAAGTGGCACGTTTTGGCATATAATCTGTGAGTAACCTATCTTCCAAGGGAGAAGCTTCGGGTATGTCTACATTCTGCGGTAATACTGTGAGGAGTGAATGCCTAATTTGTATGTAACGGAATGTCTCGGTAGGTGCCAGCTCGTATTGTCTTTGCAGCTGATCAAACGGGAGGACCGTCCCTTTGTCCCATAGGTCGCCAACTAGGGAAATGCCTATGCTGCCCCAGTGTTCAAAGCCTCTGCTGTTCCTAAGTGACCCAAGCTATTTCGTGTTCCAAAGAGGCGTGAGTTTGGTGATGGTCCCCTTCCACTCCAAGTGTGCCTGTGCTGTATGCCATAGCATGACTGTGTGCTTTGTTGGGCCTTCCAGTTTCATCGCCCGTCATTTGTTATATAAGGCCGCTAACATACTGTCCGTTCCCAGCTGCGCTCTATCTGCCTTATAGGCGGGGTTGGTGTGTGGGGCGTGTATCCATTGGTTTATGACTTTGAGATGCGCTGCCCAGTAGTAAAGGCGTATGTTAGGGAGTGCTATGCCGCCGTCATACCAGTCGCAGTGCAGTTTAGCTTGTGCAATGCGTGCAGGCTTATTGCCCCAAAGAAGTGTGGATACCAGTGCCGATATCTGTTGAAAGTATCGCGGAGGTACCGGAAACGGTGTGTTCTCAAGTGCATATAAAAAACGGGGCAATGCCATAATTTTGAACAAAGCAGCTTTCCCAAGCAGCGTGAGGAGTAGAGATTCCCAATGTGACACATCTCTACGCAGCCGTTCCAGAGGGGGCGCCAGATTTTTGGAGAAGAAGGCTGCAGGGTCTTTCGTTGTATGTATGCCCAGGTTTTTAAACGAGTCCTGGGATATTTTTAACGGGCAGTGAGGGGGAAGCCGGGGTTCCGGCCCCTTAAGTAAATACAGTACTGACTTTGCCCAGTTAATGGTATAGCCCGAAACTGCTCCGAAGGCGTCACAGATCTCAAAGAGGATCGGTAGAGCGCTCGTCGGATCCGTTAGGTATACCAGGATGTCGTCTGCGTACAGGGATACACGGTCTTCCCAGCCTTCTATCCATGTTATACCGCGTAGAAGAGGGGTTGTTCTGAGGCGCGTCGCCAAGGGTTCCAACACTAGTGCAAACAGAAGCGGCGATAGAGGGCACCCCTGTCGAGTCCCCCTTGCCAGTGGTACAGCGTCTGAGAGTCTGTGATACATGCCACCGGATCCGTGTAGAGGAGCCTGATCCAAGCGCAGAATTTCGGACCGAAGCCCAGGCGTGGGAGAACCGTGAAGAGGTAGGTCCAGTCCACCATGTCAAAGGCCATTTTGGCGTCTAAGGAGAGGACAGCCGATGGCTCCGACAGGACATGTTCTCGTGCTAGTGCATTATGTAAGCGTCTAAGATTAAGCGCAGTGTTTCTATTAGGCATAAAGCCGGAGTGGTCCGGGTGTATTAAATTGGGCAGATGTGCTTGCAGCCTGTTAGCGATCACTTTACCTAATATTTTGGATTCCGCATTTGAGCAGCGATATGGGGCGGTATGACTGACATTCCGATGGGGGCTTCCCCGGCTTCAAAATCGCCACAATCGTGGCTATCCTCTGGTCCCAACGCAGCACACCCTGTTCCAGACAGTTGTTGTACATATTAAGTAGATGGGGGCAGAGAGTGCTCGCCAAGACCTTGTAGAGCTCCAGCGGGATCCCATTGGGGCCCAGAGCCTTTCCGATTGCAATGATTTGACTGCTGCACATATTTCAGCAATTGTAAGATCTGCTTCGAGCTTTATGGACGCTTCTGGTGAAAGGTTAGTCAGTTCCATGCTACGCAAATATTCGTCAGCCTCAGCCTCTGTACTGTCCGAGGGTGCGGCATATACCGTTCGAAAATGGTCAGCCAATGCATCCACTATTTCCCCCGGGTCAGATGTAAGACTACCCTCTGTTGTTTTGAGCTGCGTTATAGTTCTGGCGTTTCGATCTCTCCTGTCGAGCCAGGCCAGTAGCCTCCCCGCCTTATCACCCACGTCATAAATTTTGTGTTTGGTAGTTGCTAGGGCGGCCAATGTATCTTGTCGGAGGTGTTCCCTGTATTATTGTTGTTTGAGATGAAGAGTATGGGCCATTTCGGGTGTAGGATTAGTCGTGCAATCAGTGTCTGCTGCTTGCAGTTCCTGCTCTAGTGTCGTAAGATCTTGATGTTTCATGCGTTTGTATCCAGTGATGGATGCAATTGCCTGCCCTCGGAGAACCGTTTTATAAGACTCCCACAGTGTGGCAGGAGAACTTACTGAGGCTACGTTTTCATTGAAGAAATGTTTTTTGGTCCTACGCAGTTCCTTCCTTATCTGCGGGACTTGTAAATACCCTGGATAAATTGGGTAGAGTCGTTTGCGGGACGTTTGGTGTGAGGAGTATGTTAAAACTATCGGGGAGTGATCAGAGATCCCTCTAGATCCTATGGTAATGTGGTCTATGCATGAGAGACTGGACATTGAGGCCAGGAAGTAATCTATCCTGGATAGACTGTCGTGCGCTGTGGAGTAAAAAGTGTATTGTTTTGTTACCGGGTGTTTGTCTTCATACATCCACCAACCCCTCACTAAAGCTCTGTAAGCGGGAGACCTCGGCCGACGAGGCCCTCACCGGGTGTCTATCGGCACGGGGGTCCTTTGGGAGGGGTGGCGGAGAGGAGAGGTGTGGCGCCGCGGCCAGGGCGACTGACGCTGGAATCTGGGGATCAGGGTTCGATCCCCGGCTCCGGCGGCAGGTTAGCCCAGCACCATGTGACTCTGGGCAATAGCTCGCTTAATCTTCCCGACGGCCCCCAGCGCCTAGAGACCCTTACGGGTGATTGTGCGCTTTACAAATGTGGACTTTATGTGGACTTTGTGGCGTTAAAGTCTCCGCCAATGAGGATATCCCCATCGGGCAGGGACAACAGAAACCCACTGAGAGCTGGGAGCGCTACCGTCTGTAACGCCGGGGGGACATATACCGATACTACATTAATTAGTTTGCCCTCCCACTGCCCATGTATTGCCGCAAACCTACACTTATCATCGTGTTTAGTCTGTAAAACTGAAAAATGGGAATTCTTTCACAGTAGAATGCCTGTTCCTCTAGACCCACTGGTGAATTCAGAGTGTACTGGAAAGTTTGACAGTTTGAGTTATCTAGCTGCTTGGAATTGGGTTATTGGGTTGAAGACGGAGTTGAAAGGTATTAATAATGGAAAGGACCCTCACTTGCATAGTGTGGTTTGTTTTCAGCCGGAATTGAATCGTTGATCATCCTAATCCTGATGGTGAAGAAAGATAAATATCTTTGCAGTGCCCAAGATTCACATTTTGTGCATTCCTGGTACCATATTTTCCTGTAGTTTTAGAATTGCGTGCTTGTTTGCTTTTATTCCTTCCTGTTGCATGTTTGAGTAGTGGTATTTTTTTACTTTTCAATATTGTCACAAGATATCCTCCTATACAAAAATCAAAACTTATTGTGATCTTGTGTGTTTTTGCAGACATTCAAGGTTTTGGCCTGACCGCTTCATCTTTAGTAATTCCATGTTAAATCATGTAGTTCAGTTTGCCTTCCTGCAATTGTGGGATGCTACAAAGGTTTAGGTGCTGTATCTTGTGTACTTGTTTTTTGTCTCCTCAGGTGAATGCAATGACCATGCCCTTCGCTCTTTATCATGATGTTGCTTCATTGTTGGCCACAGGCGGAACAGTCCACACTGGTCTGACTCAGTAGAATGATCAAAAAAGTTGTTTGTTGAAGGCTTTGTTGATCTAAACCAGACACACAACAACCTGGTAACATTGATCTAACCAGAACGGGTGAGATGCCCGAGTAGTGGAAGCATATGCAAGGTAGGGCAGTGGTGGCTGTACTGGCTGACATGGAAACCAGATACAAATACACGGGGGCTCCCAGATGAGGCTAGCACAACAATCCTCCACTTTGTCAATATCAAACACACCCACAAACTGGAGGCTGTGAAAGATAACAGCCATAACAGACTATACAGGTCTACTAGTGAGGGCCGGTAGGCAGCCACCTTAACTTAAGGTGCAATGAAATAAATTGGCATCAAACACACGAAAGGTGATAAAAGGAATGCTTGCAATAAGTCTAACCCTTGGCAATCGTTCAGGGTAATATTCCAACCCATCCTTCTTTTTTCCCACCAAGCCACCTCAGTTTGGACCCACCTATATTCAAATCAGTCTTGACTCTGCTCTAATAAGAACAGCCCAGCCTGAACTGCCAGACCAGATCTTTCCTGAACCAGAACACTAGCAACCCAGGACTGAAATCCAGCAGTCATGTCTTGGCCTTACCATTGGTACTGTAGCCGCCCATGAACACAATATTCAGCACAATTTAGTACTCTGACCGAGACCCACTAAGGAAACAAAGCATAGGAGTCTGTCAGGCAGAACAATGCAAATATGTTGAAATAATTAGTATGATGGCACAGGACTAGCACACCAGTGACATTCAACCCTGCAGCGTCTAATAAAACTTTCTACTACTTTACAATAGAGAAAGTGACTTTTGGTTTTGCTATCAAGTTGTCTTACTTCAATGGCTTCAGCTTTGACGGTGCAATCTATGACTCTATTGTAAGTTCTCCCTTCCATTTCTACTATACCTTCTACTTTAAAGATGCTAACTCAGGATTATGCAAGGGCAACTCATATTCCGAAGATAAAGAGGAAGCCCTCAATCCTACATAGCGGTTACATTTTTGTCAAAGATTAATAATGGTATAACAGGTCTCCTTATTCTACAGATATGCCTCCTCAATGGATTCTTTCCCAAAAACCTTTTTCATCAGAACATTTCATAGTATGAAAGCTGTCCTCATGAGTTGTTAGTAGGGGATATATTAGCCTATTAATGGTATTGATTTGATACTCCTGGGAGGTGTAGAGAGGTATATCATTATTTATTTTTTGATGGTGACTTCTAACTGCATCTTCATCTATTCTTTAATGTCCTCTGGGCGCCAGACTTCAGTTTATTCTTTGATAATATGCCAAATAGGCAACACACACATTTAAAACACCAATCACATATACCTTAATCTCAAATCATTTAATCTCAAATCAGTTCAATATATACTTTCTTTTTAAGCAAAATAGACCATTATAAAATAATCATGTCTAAAAATCTAATTCCTTGGTTATATATAAAATGCATGTAATAACAAGACAACTAAGTTATTAATATGCTACTAGAAATTGTTCTCTCCCTGCTAGAAATTAACCTATCCATTAACTGACCTAACTATTTAATACCCGTCATACCATTCGACCAAAACGTCCTAAAATAATACCCTACAATATCATAAGGCAAAAATACCTGCCTTATGAGCTTCTTTACAAAATGTAAACCCTAACGGGACTCTTTACCTCTATCTCATAATAGCCCCACTAAAATTCACACCAATGCTGTTTAGTCCTGTTTTCCACTTAATTTAGATTTCCTTTCACAAACAGTATTGTCCCCAGGCACTATCATTTCAGCCTAATTCATTTTTCCCCTATCAACTATTATAGTAGAAAAAATTCCCCCTTCAAGTTCCAAAAAGGGACGGCAGGTTGCGGTTTCCTGAGCCCCCTGGTCGGTCTCTGTCTCCTTCCCGCCTCTGTGACCCCCCTTCCTGCACTCCCCGGGGAGCTTAAGTTATAAGAGACAATACCGCTCGTAGCAGTTGACTGTGGACTTTGGCGTTTCTGGGCGATTCGGGACTGCGAGGACCAGCAGCCTTTCACAACCCTCAGCTGTGTGCCTCTTCCCGCCCCTCCTCCTGTGTGCTGATATACTGCTCGCGGCCCCCGCTCCGTGGGAGCCGCTCGTAGCAGTTTACTGTGGACTTTGGCGTTTCTGGGCCGATTCGGGACTGCGAGGACCAGCAGCCCTTCACAACCCTCAGCTGTGTGCCTCTTCCCGCCCCTTCTCCAGCGTGTATATAACTATCTACGCCCACCGCTGCGCGCGGGCGTTCGCCGGGCAAAGCCCGGGCCCGTTTGAGCCCGTTGCAGCCTGGAGGAGACCGGACCGGGCCACCCCTCTTTCATGTGGTGCATTTCACATCTCTAACACAGTGTTCAACCGTAAGTACCCGCTTGGTTGACCATTTGCATAGTAACATGTCCGCGCATGAAAGTAGGAGTAACGCAGTGACCTCGAGTGGATATTTAACAGGGACACTGGACAACTTTATCATCAGAGCCAATTCAGTCATTGACCAGGGGATAATTTTAATGGAGCGCCGGGTTTCTCAAGATCTTGCACTAGCAAAAAGATCCTCCATGGGACACTTTGCAAATGCTCGTACACCAGAACCTATACTGCGAGCAAATATTATTGACGGTCCTGTGATTGTTCATAGTCCACCTACTTCTCAGGACCAGGGCCATACCTCACCAGCTGATCAGTTCCAACTATCAGCAGCAATAGAGACTACCATAGTGTCTACCACCAGTTCCCCTGAAAGACCAAATACCCAGCAGATGTGGGGGAGACGTGAGGGGGCGATATCTAAGAGGAAGCGGGGGGCCGCTGCTGCCGTTGGAGGCATGAAGCCCAAACTCGCTAAATGCGCTAGTAATAGCGATACAACACTTAAGCGCCAGGCCCCGGAGGTCGTGAACTCTATGGAGAAAAATGGTTTACCATTATTGATTGTAACTACTCCAGGAGCGCCTAATTCTGCCGGCGCAATATTGGTACCGGAGGATCCAGTCCTTGCTAATCTGGGAGCCTTGCTAAAGTCATCTTTTAAATCACTTGAAGATAGACTTACGCAGATTGAGCAGCGGCTGTTCAAGATTGAGAAAGCAACATTGGAAACTGCGGACAATATAAAGTCAAATGTGTTGTCTTTGGGTAATGCACAATTGAACATCGTACAGGGGGGATTGCAACACATAAATCTATTCCTCCTCTAGTACCATCTACTCTAAACGCACCTATTGGAAAACCATCTACACCTGTGGCCTTACTTGCCAATACTTCAACAGGGGCCAATGTTGCAAAGTCAAAAGAAGCCCGTCGGGACTTACTCGATGCGGGCTCTTCTGGGGATCTCAGAATTGATTTGCCTCCAGAATCGAGCCCGTATCTGGTAGCCTTGACTGGGGTCCCGAAATAAGTAATCCCAGCAAGGAATCGTTTATGTCCCTAAAAAATAAAGCCTCTGACTGGCTCAATAAAAATAGACCACTCCCCCGTCACATCACCAGCGAAATTCTGATGGTGCGCAGGTTGTCTTGGGTGGGGCACAGGCCAAAAACCATAAAAGGTGACTGTGTGCTGGTAAACTTTAAGGACCCATGGACTTTGGAGCATATTTGCAATTGGAGGCACCATTGCCTTGGGTCCACCATCCAACCCCTCCCATTGTCATATTTTTACCCCCCACCCCATCCATTAGACACGGAATGTGATTGGACCCTAGTAGAGCACCGGGGTGTGGGCAGGGCGGATAGGGGCTGGCACATGCAACCACGCGTATCCAGCCAAATATCCACACAAAATAGGTACAGCGGTTTGGAAATGGTCGACTGACTTCAGCATATCCGGGACGAAACTCACGGGGCCTCACAAAGTGGGAGCAATACACACTTTGAGGGAGCTACGGAGCCAACCAGCAGCCAATTGCCTAGCGATTCTCCATATCCCCATTTGTTTTCTCGGGATACTAATATAGCCAATAATGATGACCCATTCGGGAGAACGACTGCAGCCCGAATCCCGCATATGGCTGTATGCAAAGAATTGGCCTAATGTTATCTCTTGGAACATTGCTGGGCTGGCGTGAAAGGTTAAAGACCCAAAGTCGGTTGAGTTCATAAGGTCATTTCCGATGATCTGCCTGCAAGAGACTTGGATGGTGGAATGTGATATATTTTTAGAAGGCTACAAAAGTTTTTTTGTGCCTGCTGAACCATCACGAAGTGGCAGAGCCAAAGTGGGTTTGGCTTTGTATATTGACTTAGCCTTGAACTGTGTTGTTAAAACAATAACTACCAACAACACTGATATTCAAGCAGTCACTATAAAAAGAGGGAATGTAATGGTGTCCTTGATTAACTTCTGCAATGCTGTAAATGTCAGAGGGGAATGTAGGATTGCTGAATTGGGCGATTTTATTAGTCAGCACTGTGACAGCTTCTCCCATCGGATTCTTATTATGGGGGACTTTAACGTGTACCCTTGTGGGAATCCTATGAATACTGTCATGGGAGTATTGGGTTGCCATAGGATGGGGGGGCCTTCATTTCGAACACTCTGGCCGGGGAGATATGCTGAATCAATTATTAAATTAATTTGACCTAATCTCAGCTATGTCCTTGGTGGATGTTTGTAGTTACCAGTCCGTTCCCACATTCAAAGGTTACTCCGTTTTTTTTTTTTATTGATCACATTCTGCTCTCTAGCGGCCTACAATCAATTATATCGGGCTTTAAAATCCTGGAAAGCATATATAGTGACCATAACCCAGTCTGTATCTTACTGGATGGTAACCTATTAAACTTACGGGCAAAGACGACAAACCAGGGTGTTTTGAAATGCACGGATGGAAGGCGTCGCTTAAAATGGTCTAAGGTGAATTCGGAGCAACTTTATGACATGATCCATAAAACATGTGCCCCGAGTTATCATCGTGTGTGTCCTCCGCATCCCTTTCGCCAGACATCCTCTTAGCCTTTGATGGGATTGTCTCAAAAGTAGGCTATATGCTAACCGTCCCGTCATCGGGCCCCTCATGCAGGGACCCTAAATGGTTTTATCACTCTTGTTCAAAACCAGCTCGAGAGTTAAAGGCAGCTTTGAAGATTAGCCCTAGAGACCCCCTATTGATCCGGTCACTACGCCTGTCCTATAAAAAGGCCCTGGTAAAGCGCAAAGCAGAAATAAAGGATAAAACCTGGCAAGAACTGTTAGACCCCAACACTCTTTGTAACAGTGAAAGATTTTGGGGAATCATTAATAAACCACTGTTTGATGGGGCAGGGGATAACTCAGTCAGTACTAACATTACTGAAGATGAGTGGGTGTCTCATTTTAGTCTCATTTTTAATAGCAATACCTCACAGACAGAAGTGGATAGCGGTGAACAAAGTGTTAACTCTACCACTCTTTACAATGAGTGAGGTTGAGAAAGGCATTTTGGGGCTATCGAGTAATAAAGCACCGGGACCAGATGGTATGCCCCCGGATTTATTTAAATCCAAAGTGTCTCTCTGGGCGCCGGTTCTCACTGCTGTGCTTAATGCAGCCGCAGAACATGGCTGCCCAAGGTCATGGGGGGCTTCTACGATAGTGTCAGTATTTAAGAAAGGAGACCGTAATAGTACCACCTGTTACAGGCCGATTTCACTCATCGACTCTGTGGTCAAGGTAGTGGGAGGAGTAATCCTGAACAGATTGACAGCCTGGGCCAATGAACGTAGGGTCATCTCCAAAATCCAATATGGGTTTCAGCCAGGCCACTCTACAATGGCGCAATGCCTCAATTTGTATATGGTCCTCGGGAAATATACCATGGCCAGGCAGGGCACCATCCATATGGCGTTCATGGACCTTTCCTCCGCGTTTGACTGTGTCAACCGGGGGAAACTATGGGAGTCGATGGGCGCCATGGGGGTGGAGCCTACTTTGGTTAACCTTCTGAGGGACCTGCATCGGGATACAAAGGCTAACGTGAGGTATTCGCAGGACCTTAGTGTATCCAGGGATTTTAGTGTCCATAGGGGCGTTAGGCAGGGCTGTATTTTGGCCCCCTTTCTTTTTAATTTATATATTAATGACCTGGAGGAGTGCCTACTAAATACTGGAGCTGATTATCCTTATGTGGGCCGCAAGGGTCTGCCTGTTTTATTATATGCAGACGACGCCGTCCTCTTGGCTAGGACTGCAAGAGGTCTCCAATCCTTATTAAGTGCCTTTTACAGTTTTATGGCTGCCCGTGATTTATCTATCAACAACACCAAATCCTACACAATGCAGGTGGGGCAGCGTAACGAGAAATTGTACTCATTTAGGGTAAATATGGAGAAGGTCCCCATGACTATAACATTCTCTTATTTGGGAGTTCTGTTCGACGATCAGTTAAAATGGGAACCATTACTCCAAAGAAAAAGGGGTGAAATAATTCGGGCAAACGCTGCTATATTAAATTTTTCGAGGAAAATGGGCAAACAACATATTGCTGCATTACTAAAGATCTACCAGGCAAAAAGTGCGGCACTAGGTAGCTACGGTAGTAAACTGTGGGGGTACGTGGCAGCTGACGATATTGTGGTGGCTGAGAACACTCTTGAAACAGCTGTTGGGGGTTCCAAAGGGAACTTCTAACCTAATAGTGCACGAAGAAACTGGCACACCTTTTTTTATTAGTGATACCCTAGCACTACGGCCACTAACCTTCTGGCTAAAATGCTGGCTTAACAAAGATTTGGTCCTAAATCACTTGCTTTTAAAGGAAGTATTGTCCATGGATTGTATGCTCAAAATCCCTTGGTTAAAATACTTAAGACTGTTTTCTTGCATTGGGGCGCCCAGAACTCTTTTTAAATCCTGATTCGATTACATTTTCTGACGTAGAGTTTGTGAAAAAAACGTTCTCTTTATTACAACAAATGAATCGTGATGAGGTGGAACTAATTAAACCCAGTGTCCGCAAATACGCCATGTTGAAAACTACTCCTTTAATGGAGCCTTATTTATCATGGCCCATATCGTGCTATGAGCGGTTCTTGTTAATCAGGTTCCGATTGGATTATTATCACCTTTTATTAACTGTTCCAAGGGGCTCTCATAGAGGTCAAGTGCTACCGTCCTGCGCCTGCGACTATGAGTCTCCGCAGGATTTGGTGCACTTTTTATTTATCTGTCCCCTCTATGATGCACCCCGGAGGTTCTTCTTAAAGCCCCTTTTAAAAAAACAGAACATTACTCAGGTCCGACCAGCCCTTTGTTACCTGCAATTGTTAAAGCCTGAAAGCACTTTATTTCAGATTGGTTTCCTAAAATCAGCCCTAAAACTTAGAAATAGTAGGGAGAATTAATTGTTCATAAATGCTGCTACTATTATACCTGCTCACCAGTGACTGTTGTTATTAATACACATTTTAACATATGGGTTTTTTATGATTGTATATCAAGTTTTTATTGTGTAACATTTATTAACTGTGTTATTGTGCTTTTATGGTTCTTTCTGCTTGAAAAACCGAATAAAGATTTTCTGATCTGATCTAGTTCCAAAAACACTTTACAAATCTAAGACCCATCTTTTTCTAAAAGCATTTTTTTTAAACTGATTCAATTTGTTACATAATAACATATTACCACAATTCCTCAGCATCCACATTACTTCACTTACTTTTCCTATTTGGAGGGGGTCTAAAAACTGAGAGTGAAATATTCTTTCTTTTCCAAGTAAACTGTTTACAGAAAATAGTGACTTGCTGCAGCGAATGGTCTCCTGTCTTACAATATCTACATTTATCATTATCCTTGGCCCTCTTATTCTCCTGCAGCTTCCACTCTAGAGAAGCCAGGACTTGTCCTAATCACAATTTCACGACACACCTCCTGCTATTTTTCTGCATTTTATATCCCCTAAATAAGGTTGGATTTTTCCTAAAACTAGGGCTTGCAGGAAGAGCTCAGGTAGGGATCTACTCTGGGAATTCGTGGCATCACTTAAAAATGCCATCACTCTCATCCTTCTTTTTACCAGATTGTTCCTACAGCACCATGAGATTTCCTCAACTTTTTGCATCTGGCCAACTTCAAATCGTTTAATATAATTTGTAGATTCTTCTAAAGCAAAAGGAACAAATGATGGACGGAATGCTTAATAACGCAAACATTCACCCCAGACACAAAGATCTGGGTTTACTCCATCATTCTTTTGCTCACCATGTCACCCCAGTTTAGATCCAGCCATATGCAAATCAGTCTTGACCCTGTTCCTTGTGGGAACAGTCCAGCCCGAACTGCCAAGCCAGGTCCTCTCTGGACCGGAAACAAGCATCCTGGGACCAGTTTCAGCTGTCACCTGTCATCAGCCAGGCTAGCTTGAATCCAGTGGCGCAGTGATCACGGGAACCACGTCTGGGCATACCCTTTCCACTAAGGCAAACCATGGTTGATTATTCTCCACATAATTTATGGTACAACCTACTACACTCTTCCCTGGTCGGTTGTGAGTGATGTTCATGCCTGCTCCATGTTGCTTTTGTATTTTAAAGCACACACAGCTAATGCTTAGTCTGTTTTCTAATCCCACATTACCACATCAAGTTGTGTATGGGAAGATGTTGTAGGATTTACAAGATTATAACAGTGGATTTCAGATTAGGCTATAGCTTCTCCATTCATCAGTATATTTGACTGGCAAGCTCTCCATTTCTGGTGCCTTCTCGGCGGACCTGCAGTCAGGACCCCATGAGGCTTGAGAAGTAGTAGTGTGAAAAAGAAAGAGAAAACAGAACAACTTGTGTATGCACCCGGAACGTAGAATGGCATCTCTTTGTCCTTAAAGGCGACCCACAGCTCATCTGTAGAAAAGAGCTAAAGGCACGCCTCTTAAAAAAACAAACAAAAAAAACCACTATCACGGTTCCATTAACAAACCACTTTCACTCTTGGAAACCAGTTACCAATCAAATCACGTGTCTAGTGTATCTTTTCCTTAAATGCTGTACGGTATGACTCTGCCTTTGGGCTAGGTTTGTTATGCATACATAGAATTCCTGCCAATAGCATATTTGAAAGAGGGATAAAGTGAGTCATGCGACTGGTTGAGCTTGTGGTTTTTGTAGTGCATCGGTCTCGATGACCTAAATATGGTGTATACATTTTGTAGGTGGTAGGTAGAGTTGCAGATATTCTTAAAGTTGTGGTTTGAATATGGCGGACACTTTATAGTGTCCTGAGCGAAAGGTCCCCACTAACTATGATTTAAGAGGTTGCAAGTCTGTTTTTTGTTCGGACTGTGTGAAGAGATGCAGTTTGGATGAAGATGAATTGCTTTTGCATATCATTACGTTTGTTCAAATGTTTGGATTGACTAGAAATGGATACAAATTTCACGATCCGGGCTGGGCAGCGATTACTATTATACTTTACAGGCTTTTTCCTTTGATGTTTGTTCACTTTTTTTAAAAAAAATGGATGTTCTTTGCTACAGTTTACTGAAGAAGTTGTAGTACATGGCGCTCATCAGTGTAATTACATTTAGGATCTAAGCAGAAAATGTAGTGGTTTCTTGGTTCATATTTGTTTAATTGACCTGCACATTGTGTTTTAGAAGGGACACTGACATTGCTGTATGCTAAAAACCCTGAAATCCGCTCTCGTTGGAAAAGTTCACCTGCTCATGTGTGGCTCCTGTCGGATGCAGTACATTTTCTTTTGAATCCTAAGTGCTGCAAAAGTTTAATGAGAGTGGTCTGTGCTCATTAACATTTTTGATTGTGCTTCAGGCAAACCAGATGTGCTGGTGCAGGAAGACGAAGAGTACAAACGAGTTGACTTCAGTAAAGTGCCGAAGCTAAAGACTGTTTTCCAAAAAGAGCATGGTAAGTAAGAACTCTGTGACAAAGCATATTTTTATCTAAAAATGACCTGTTCAATAAACTTTGTAGCATAATTCCGTACAAATCCACCAAACGTGTGCCATTTTGTTTGAAATGCTCAATTACGTTTTTTTAAAGATATCATGTAATGTGCTTGGTGAGGGTTTTATCTTAAGAAAATGCTATCCTTCAGGAGTGATGAGACCTGTCATCCTAGATGAGGGAATTCTTTTTACTATTTTGTGTCTTGGTTGTGTTCCAGGTACATGAACAATCTAGTTACAGTACAGTGGATGGGGTGTCTTGTCTAAGGCTTTGTACATAAATTCAAAGTTAGCTGTTAAGTATCTACTGCTCCTCTGGCATACTAGTCATTAAAGGTTCTGTCCCCGAGTCATCCGCCCAAGCCACAGCCAAGGGAGTCAGTAACGAGGCTTAGGGCCTGTATTGATTGGTATTGCTGCAGTCCAACTACTGTATCCATATTAGAAAATTGGAATGTAGAGCACTCCATTGAAAAAAATGGAGTGTTCCGGGCTCCTAATGGCCGGTAGAAGCCGGAACATCAACATTCCAATGTTTAACAAAGGCTCTGTTAGGCCTTTGTTTCACAAATTAGAACATTCTGTCATCTAGGGGCAGAATGTTCGAATAGCCTTAGAGCCCTCCATAGCGGGCTCTTCCAGCCATTAAAGACCCGCTCCCTTGTTAAAGGCCTTCGGCTCGGACATTTAACGCTGGAGTGAGCCTTTAATGCCGGTAGAGCCCGCTGTGGCGGGTTCTAAGGCTATATTAGACCATTCCTGCCTCAGAGGGTAGAATGATATAAATTTACCAGGAAAAACCAGAAGGACATTGGATCAATATGTATTGCTTTTGTAGACAGAGCAAGTTATGTGAATACCAGCTTGAATCTGCTACATCACAGCAGTGGGAAATAAAAACAGTTTGCAACAGCTGTACGTCAGCGAGTACATCCCCTGAGGTAACTGCCACATTCCACTGTCAGTGTGGACTCTGCAGACATGCTCACAGAGGCATGTCAAAGCTGTAGTGACATGGCTCTCAGAGAGTTTGTCAGTGCAGCACCTGTGTTGCGGTCCACTCCATGGAGAGCAGAGAGCACAGCTTAAGTGGAGAAGGAGGGAAGGCACAGAGGGTAATTGGGTTGGTGGCCGGCCACTTGGTGGTGTTTCTTCTTTCAAAGTGGGCAGAAAGGGGAAGGGGAAGTGCAGAGGATGGTAGTGGTGAGTGACAGGAGACCAGCTATTATTTATGTTTATTACTTGGGAGAGGAAGAGCAATGTAGAAGGTGGTGTGGAAAAGTGGTATTTATAAAATTGGGTGGGAGAGGGGAGTGAGGGCCAGAAGGTGGTGGGAACCTGGTTGTAGAACATGTTTTATAAGAGCCCTGGGATGTACACAGGTGAAGCCATGTTGTGTATCGCTCCCCTATGACTTTTCTGTTTCTGCACAGCTAATGTCATCAGGGGGAGATGAAATGGAGGTCCCATAAATTACATACAATTAAGGATGTGTAACTGAATAATGGTGATGTGTTTTACCTCAGGGGTTTGAATCCCACCATGGGAAACGCCCGCATTGCTCTTGTTGTCTATTTGATGTCTCTAGAACCCCCAATAAAAAATCACCTTGTTTGAGCAGAAGGCCTATATAACCTATTAAAAGCCCTCTCCACTCTGTTGTAGCATTCTCAACATTTTAGTGTTCTAATATGTCAGTTTGAGGCATGTGTGCTGTAGATACGCATGCTTTGCATACTCCTGCCATCTAGTGTTGGGTCTGGATGTTTGCAAGTTGTTTTTCTTCGAAGAAGTCTTTCCCAGTCACAAGGCAAGGTGACTTCTCCTTTCGGTGTTAGTGCGCATGGGCATCGACTCCATTGTTTTCTTTTCGCCATCTGTTTGGACGTGGTTTGCGGTGATTCCTTTGGTGCGCAAATACACTGTACTCTTGACAGTATTGTTTCGTATACGTTTCATATTTTTCGCATCTCGAAAACTAGAAAAATACTTTATCTTCGCTCTAGAAGACATCGTTAGCAGCCTTGAGGCCTAGCCGCGTCTGTTGACTTACACTCAGTTTCGTAGGATCCAGTCTGCTGCCGATGGAACAGTCTCCTTTTCAATTCTGTCCTCGGTGCCACTCCAAGTATCCGGGCACCGACCTGCATAAAGTCTGCAACGTATACCTCGGACTGGAGTACAAAGAGGAGGACTTTTACGCTTGTCAATCGTTCTGGTCCAAAAAGACTTTGCGGGACCGTCTGGCTTGGTGAAGTGACATGCAGTGGGAAACATCTTCTGCTCCAAAGGAAAAACAGGACAAATCCAGCTGGGCACTGAAAATGTTGGCACCGAAAGCAAAAGATGTTCACCATAAGCCTCCGGAGCAGATCCTAGAGGTTATGAAAGAAAAGCTGGATCCTAAGCCGAAAAAGATCTACTTCGTGTCACTCCTTCTAAAAGAAACATTCCTTCCAAGGATTTAGGCAAAATCACTCTGAAAAAAGGGGACATGGCTACAAGCCCTATCCAGACCCCTCCACCATCTTCACCACCACCAGACTCAAACCTAGATATTACACCACAGGGGTCACCACACACACAGACTGATATTGATTACATAGGTGAGAACAGTCCACCACCTACAGATCCTTGGATAATGATCCTGAACTATATCCTACAAAGCCTACACCTCCTGATGACCACACAACATACAAGGAGTTAATTCCCAGAGCAGCATCATACCATGGTGGTCACACTTCATAAGGAATGCTTAGAAGAGGATTTTCTGTTTGAGACCTTAGGAACATCACATAGGACAGCACAATCCTTACCTATGTTATAAGGCATGATGCGCCATGCCGATGATATTTTAAAAGACCCTGTACGGGCTCGTATTTTAACACCTAGGGTTAACAAAAAATACAAACCACCTCCAACGAATCCAATTTTTATTAGAGGACAGTTACCCCTAAATTTGTTGTGTCAAATGCTAGAAAAATAGCTAATTCCCAAACTACAGCAGATGCACCACCTCCAGACAAGGAGTCTAAATTAATAGATGCATCAGGGAAACGGGTAGCTGCACAGTCCGCCAACCATTGCGTATAGCTAACACACAAGGCCTACTAGCAAGGTATGACAGGGCCCATTGGGATGAAATGGAGCAGTTGCTCTAATAGCTCCCAGATGAACACCAAATTAGTGCAGGAGGGTAAACCCATATCTAATTCATCTATCAGATGTGCATGCATTGTTGAGACTTTCCGGGTTTAAACTGGACGTTAAAACAAGCTTTTTTTTTTTTTTTTTTTTTAAGACCTTTATTGAACAATGAAAGCTCACAAATACTGGCCTACAACCCCACGGGCTGGCCAGAACAGAATGGTCAAATAACCAGCATACAAAAAAAGATCTGCACAGGATATAACATCAGGAGCACTGGTGAAGCAATAAAAACCATCGAGCGTTCAGCAAGAGCAGGATAATAAAGGTTAATTTTCTAGCACGGGGAGGGGACCAAAGGAATAACGGGCCGTATATGAGAATACAAGGGAGGGACCGTGGCAAGCCGCCATTTTATAGACACAACGTAAGAAAATGAAACCATATAATCAAATCTAGCGAAGGACAGGAACAGAATCAGACCATCAAATAGCGACAGTGGCAACAGTCAATCGCGCTCACTCACCTCCGCCCCTACCCGAACAAAGAAGACGTGGTCAAAAAGCCCCATCACAAAGACTATGCAATACGCACCCCAACGGAAAAAGGGAACCTCCATAAAGGAGGAAGGGAAAGAGGGAGAAAAAGACAACAAAAGGAACACCCGCCAGACCATGCACCCCCAGGGGGAAAAACAGGACAATAAAACAGGCATGCGATGTAACAGAAACACGATACCAGAATAGGCAGCGAACCACAATCAGCCACACACCGGAAGAAGGACAGAAAACCCCCGGGGGAGATACGAGGTGACAGAGTCCCGAAAAAGTGAATACACAAGAGCCATAGAACAAAAAAGGGGAAAATAAGGGGGGAAAAAGACCCCCCGACACAAACAGACCCCCCCACCCACCCTTAAGCCCACCCTGCACCCCTGCAGAAGGCTACGGCCTACCCCCCCCGCAGCGTGCCTGTCGCCCTAAATAGAACCCGAAATATAGTGGAGCAAGAAAAGTTGGAATTAAAAGACAAAAAAAGGGGGGGGGGGGAAGGAAGGGAAGGAAAGAAGGGAGTAAAGACATACAAACATACACACGGGGGAGGGCCAAAGACAGGAGTAAACGCACCCATCCACCCGCCCGGGTTAAAGGTCCAAGTCCTCGGGAAGCCAAAGAGTATCAGGCCAAAGTCCAGGAGCACTAACCAGTTACACAGAACCATATCAGGACACAGAGATCATCCAAGCCGTTCATGAGCTACCGCATATAAGAGTCAGTTTTCATCAGCCCTGACCCTTTTTATCCAAAGCAGTAAGGGTCCGATCCAACGAGGACCCTGCCAGAAAGAACAGAAGGCAGGCAGCAGGAGAGTCCAACGGCAGTCCAAAAAAGTCACAGGAAGAAAAGCACGGAAGATCCAGGAAAATCACAGAATGTAGCAAACGATGCAGGCACAGTTCCAAGGATATATCCATAAAAACCGACCCATCCGGGCCGGCACAGGAGACGTCATCGGGCAGTGGTGATTGAGAGGGACCAGGAGAATCATGAAAGTCCGGCAAAACAAAATCCAGCTCCCGGGCCAAGGGCAGAGGAGGCAGCACAGGAGGAGAAGGCGCCATCAGGTTACGCACCTCCGGGGCGACAGCCGGGGCCGAGTCCGCCAGGAGAGTACCAGCCACACCCCGCGATATCAATGCCTCATCCGGTCGTGGGGGCCCGGGAGGCCCGCAGTGAGGAACCGTCTCCAGAGCCAGGAGTGGCGCGGCCACCGAGAGCCGCCAGGATAGCAGGACGTTTAAGATCCCCTTAAGTGCAGGAAAACCTTCACAGTATCCGACACCCGGGCCTTGCGGCGGGCCCTCAGTGCTTGTCCGGGCCCGGCCCAAACAAATGGGGTTGGTCGCCATCTTGAGAGCCCGAGCAGGCCGCGCGGCCAACAACCTCCGCCGGGGCGGCAGTCAAGCAGATGAAGTCCCGCCGACAGGCAGGAGAACACCCCGGACAGGAAGGGGGGCCACCAGAAGAAGGGGATTCGCCGGCCCCCCAATGTCGTCAGTCCCGATCTCCGAGTCCGGGCGGCAAAGAACAAAATGGCCGGACCGGAGAACAAAGGGGGAGGAAGCTGAACACACGAGGAACCCCAATAATGAAGGGCAGCGTCACCATCCAAGGCTGCCGCCACACAGGAGTCTCTCAGCCAGGAACCTCCGGCTCACACGAACAGCGGCCCTCCAATCACCTCCAGTGCGCCCCGAAGGGCAAGCCCGCAGGCTGCATCCGGCCCAGGAGCCGGGACGAAGAACCAGGCCAGTCCGCTCTCGAGTCCCGGGAATGGTCGGGGGCACTGCACCGGACCCACAGCAGCCAGGACAACCGGAACAAATGGTAAGTGCCTGCAGTGCGTCGTAGCAGTACTACACAGCAAGGAGGGCTTCCCGGGGCAGGATAAATGCAGGATAAATGTGAAAAACACAGGTGGGCGAACGGAGCCGAGCTAAAGCGCGGCCATCTCGGTCGCGAGCTAGGCTCCTCCCCCAAAACAAGCTATTCTTAATACTCTTTTGATAAACAAAATCTTTTTGGACCTCATGTAGATGAATCACTTGAGAAAAGAAAAAAGGACACAGAAGTGGCGGAATCAATGGGAGCCCTCCAGTCACCATCTAATTTAGGCTACTTTCGCCGTTCATTCTATAGAGGGGGGGGTCCAAAAGTAATTCCTCAGATCCAAATGCTTCCTTATAAAAGTCAAATACACAACCCTCACCAAGAGGATTTTAGAAAGGTGGTTACAGAGGATACATTTTCAAGGGCAGAGGTTAAGGTACACCAACATGTACCTCTCCATCTCCCAACAAACAGTGTCTTGCTCACTATTCCACCCGACCATCTTCCACCTGTTGGGGGAGGATTACAACAATTCTTTCCCATTTGGCAATCCGTAACATCGGACAAATGGGTATTAGACATTATCCAACATGGTTACTGCCTGGAACTTACCAACAACCCTCCCAATATTCCACCTCGTACTCACAGAATTTCGCTACAGCACCAACAGCTCCTCAAACAAGAAATACAAGCTCTTCTGACAAAAGGGGCTATAGAACCAGTTCCTTTACAACACCAAGGTTCAGGATTTTTCTCCCTTTACTTCCTGATTGCCAAAAAGAGCGGGTCCCTAAGACCAATCTTATATCTCAGATTGTTAAACCTATACATACTGTCGGAACACTTCCCTATGGTTACCCTTCAACAAGCGCTTCCACTTTTACAACAAGGCAACTTTATGTCCACACTAGACTTAAAAGACGCATACTTCCACATTCCTGTCCACTCAGCACATCGCAAATACCTCAGATTTGTGATAGCAGGAAATCACTACCAATTCAAAGTACTCCCATGTGGAGTCACTACTGCACCCCAAGTTTCCTCAAATTGTCTAGCAGTAGTAGCAGCTCATCTCAGAAGACAATAAATTCATGTCTTCCCATATTTGGACAATTGGCTCATCAAAGCCAATACACATCAAAAATGCTTACAGCACACTCAAAACACTATATACCTTCTTCATCAATTGGGATATACAATCAATACACAAAAGTCCCATCTTCAACCCTCACAATTGCAAACATATCTAGGGGCAACACTAAATACACATACAGCTCTAGCCTCTCCCAATGCATTCAAAATTCAACATTTTCAAAACTTACTACTGCAGTTTCAAAACAACCAATATCTAACAGTCAAAACTTTCATGCAACTATTGGGAACGATGGTATCATGCATCGCAATAGTGCCTCATGCAAGATTACACATGTATCCTCTACAAGAATGCTTAGCATGCCAGTGGAATCAATCACAGGGTCCATTAACCGATCTAGTGTTGTTAGACAGCTGGACGTATCGCCCTCTGCAGTGGTGGAACACACCAAATCAAAAGGGTGGCCCTTCATCAACCTTTCTCTACAAGTCGTGCTAACAGCAGATGCATCTCTTACAGGTTGGGGTGCCCATCTTCATCCCCTAACAATTCAAGGTTTATGAGACACCAAGCAATTACTTGGACCGTCTGGCTGTTTATCTAGCACTAAAAGCTTTTCAGTCTCACCTCACCGGGAAAGTTGTCCTAGTCCAAAAGGACAATATGACAGCCATGTACTATGTACAAAAACAGGGGGATGACACACAATCTACAGCTATCCCGCCTCTTTCAGACCATTTGGCGTTGGGCAATACTTCACAAAATTAATCTCCTGGCAGAGCACCTTCGAGGCATACACAGCCAGTTTGCCGACCTCCTTAGCAGGATGCAGCAACAAGTCCACGAATGGGAACCTCATCCCGAGGTTCTTCTTCCATACTTCCAACAATAGGGACTCCCAGACACATAGACCTCTTTGCCACAGCAGAGAATTCAAAGTGACCAGTCTTCACCTCCATATTCCCATACCATCTATCCAAAGGCAATGCCCTATGGATGAACTGGTTGGGGAATATTTGCCTACGTTTTTACACATCTCCTTCTCCCTCCACTTCTGGTTCGTAATCTCAGGCAGACATCACACACACTGATCCAAGTGGCCCCCACATGGGCTCATCACCATGGTTCACCACACTACTAGAACTGTCAGTGGTTCCACATCAAAAGCTGCACCTCACTTCCTACCTTCGTACACAGAACCATGGAGAAATCAGAAATCCAAACCTCAAGGAGCTCAACCTAGCGATTTGGCTCCTGAAATCCTAGTTCGGATACCTAAATCTACCTCCAGATTATATGACAATTCTTAAAGAAGTAAGGAAACCTAGCACTAGAGCATGTTATGCGTCAAAGTGGAAAAGGTTTGTTATATATTGTAATAATAACACAATTGGTCCGCTAGATGCATCTATACAAAATATTATTTGCTATTTGTTGCATTTACAATGAGCAGCCCTAACCTACACATCTATTCGACTGCACCTTGCTGCAGTATATGCCTATTTGCAGAATAGACCACATTTTATCCTAATTCAAAGTTCCAGAAATTAAAGCTTATATGGAAGGTCTTAAAAGAATAATACCACCCAGAGTACCCCCTGCACCTGTCTGGAACATTTAACATTGTCCTCACAAGGCTTATGGGTCCACCTTTTGAACCATTACACAGTTGTCCATTACAATTTCTATCTTGGAAGGTTGCCTTTCTCATTGCTATCACTTCACTAATGACATATTTGTGAGTTACAGGTATTGACCTTGGAAGAACACTTCTTTCAGCTTCATAAAGATAGAGTGGTTCTTTGTACAAACCCTACATTCTTTCCAAAAGTAGTTTCTGCTTTTCATATCAACCAATCAGTCAAGTTACCTGTGTTCTTCCGTCAACCTGAATCAGTAGCAGAAAGAGCTTTACATACACTTGATGTCAAAAGAGCACTATTGTACTATATTGATAGGACAGAAGATTTCAGCGAAACAAAACAACTTTTTGTTGCATTTGCTACACCTCATAGAGGAAATCCCATCTCAAAATCTGGCATTTCTAGCTGGATCGTTAAATGTATTCATACTTGTTATGTTAAAGCTAACAGAACTTTAACTATACCTCCTAGAGCACATTCTACCATCAAACTAGGAGCATCTATAGCCTTTTTAGGTAACCTTCCCATAGCTGACTTATGTGAGGCAGCTACATGGTTTACACCACACACATTTACAAAACATTATTCTGTAGATGTAATAACACGTCAACAGGCTAATGTAGGACAGGCTGGGCTAAAAACACTTTCAAACAACCTACTGGTTGGCCACAGCTTTTGGAGGGTATCGCTGCACAGTTTATGCAAAGCGTGTGTATCTACTGCACGGACGCCTTGAACAGATTATGTTACGTACCCTGTAAGCATCTGTTCTTGGCATGTAAAGCTGTAGATTCACATGCGCCATCCCTCCTCCCCAGACACCTATGGTTGTTGCAGTTCTAATTATTCACATTATATACGCATGGACATCTCTATACTAAACGTACTTACTCCATTCTCACCCTCTTGCGGGAAAACAATCTAACAATGGAGTTGATTCCCATGCACACTATCACCGAAAGGAGGAGTCACCTTGCCTCCTGACTGGGAAAGACTTCTTCGAAGAAAAGCAACTTACAAATATCCGGACCCAACACTTGATGACAGGAGTATGCAAAGCATGTGAATCTTCAGCTCTACATGCCAAGAACAGATGCTTACAGGGTAAGTAACATAATCCTTGTAGCATGCTGTTTAGGGCTCTTCTGGTGGTTCAATGCCATCTCCAACAAGTATCTTTAGGCGGGGGCCTATAATGGGAGAAAGGACATTTATCACCTTAATGCATAAAGCTGCAACATTCTACCCTCCAAGAGAAACAGAAACATTGGACTGTGGGAGCGAAAGGCTTGTAGGGCATTATTTTCCTTCTGCCACTCTAATATTTGAGAGCATCACTGAAAACAATAAAGTACTATTGTATAGCCTTATGGCTCATTGTAGTGGGCTATATTGACCATTACAAGCCTTATCCAGCATTCTAAAGGCAAGGGCCTATAACAAGGAAGCGGGCCTTTGATGACTGGTATAGCCTGCCACTGTGGGTTAGGATGCTAATAGAACATTCCGCCCCATAAGTGTGGAAAGTCCTTATTTAAAAAAGCAGCCTCCCCAAAATCATCGTGTTTAAAAACCCTTGTGCTTCTGAAGCATCAGTGACTTTTGCAGCTCTAGCTATGTATACAGTTGCCGCTGTGCGTGCAGGGCCCTGACAGTAACTACAAAGATCAAACCTGCATGGCATGAGTTGTGAAAGGAGGCAGAAGTCCCCCATATTCTCCATTGGCTCACACAAACAGTATTTCATCATTTGGCAGAGCTAAGGGACATACCGGAGCGGAGAAGATCCCCCCCCCCTCCCTACCTTCTTCTGCAGATCCAGTGACACTGTGAACTATGGGAGTGGTGGGGGCAGGAGGCATGCGGTGTGCCCACGTCCACAGCCTCTGCTTCTCTCTTTACCCCTAGCAATCCACATATACTGAAGAGGCAGGAGAGCTGGAACATCAAAGTCTGCAGATCAGGACTTTGGAAAGTTGAAAGCCATTGAGTATAGTCTGCTGCTGCGCCATTGTCTTCAGTAGATCTGTCAACATTCCAGTGTTCTAATATAGTCTTTGACCCATCGACAGAGGGACACACCCACCATTTAATGTCCACTCCAGCATTATTGCCACAAGCCGCAGGTGAGGGCCAATACTGACTTAGTTCAAACAGGAAAGTGGTCAGCAGAGACAATCCTGGAGGTGGACTTGGAAAAATGGTGCTGGCTGGGCCACGTGCATTGAGCATGTGTACTATAAAGGTCCTTCGCTGTCACCAGATTTCATGCCATACATGAGGGACTCTTCGGGTGCTTGCCTAGGCCTGTCCAGGTTGCTGGACTGTAACAACACTGGCCCCCAGGGAAGTCTAGAAGGTGATGGGAGAGATTCTTGCGCTTCTGTTGCACACTGATATTGTGCAAAGTGAGTGCGCTTGTCTCAAGTTGGCACTTTATTTCAACACTTAGGGCCTCTTTAAGATGGTGGTTCGACCACAACCGACGGCTTGTCGGTTGCGGGCCGACCACCATCTACTGCTGCAGTCCAACGCATTACGTTGCGTGCAGTTGGAGGCAGCAGTTGGAGGAACGACCAAAACTTTCCGACAGGCTCAAGGTTGGAAACCCGCCATAATCCCTTAAGGACGACGTTTCCTCTGTCGGGATTATGATGTCGGTTTCCGACAGCCATTCTATGTCGGCCTTTCCTACATGGAAAGGCTGTTAGAAAGCCACATAGGGGGCTCCTACCAGGGCCCCCGTCGGCCTCTGCATTTAGGCCTGGGGGGGCCCCTAAGTGGCCCCCCAACATCCCTGCACTGGTGCCTGCCACACGGTTCAGTGATGTTAACAAACTTCCATTTTTCAATTGGACCTAGTGCTACGGGCGTTTTCAGCCCACCGCACAAGCTCCCATTGGCAAATGGAAGTTTCTCACTGCACTATCTGCGGTTGCCTCCTAATTGGGATGTCGGAACCACCAACCTATGGTCGGGCGGTTCATTCCCTGTACGGTAACATCGTAATCAGTGTTTTAGATGGGGGTAGGGGGTGCACTTCATGAGCCTCACCCAATCTGCTTGCAGATTGCTTAGAACACTGATTGTGGCGAAAAAGACCCTTCCGAGGCTCCCTTCTGCAGCTCCCACTTACCTCATTACAGACCATGGGAGCAATGGAAAGAGGGAGAGCGAAGAATCTGATCTTTTTCCCTGAGCATATGCTCAGACTCTGTACTACCCACATAATATGAGGAGAAAGTAGGAGTCGGAGGCTGTGCATTAGGGATTTGTAATGTCGATGCCAGTATTTCTAGCCTGCTTCTGTTTTCAACATTGCCGTCATAATTTCTTTTTTAGGCATATCATTTTATATCATTATTACGGGTTAATTATTTATTAATTTCCAACTAATTTCCGTGTGCGGGTTCTCATTTTTACACAAGGGTGTACCTCGTATTATTGACTTATAGAGTATGCTATACTGCTGACAAGTGTTTGTTGACACCCTCTGCCTTGGCTATAGACCCAAGTTGAATGCAGAAGGGACATAAAACCATTGGTACACTCCACCCGATGCGGGTAGACAGATGTAAATAAATCATGGAGAAACAAAGGGGCAAACATTTTTGGTCCTCAGCCATCCTATTGTCTTATGTGACGCAGCTAACATTCGAGTGTTCTATCAGGAGAAGCATTTTTGCTCTTTGTCCTAGAACAGTGGTTCTTAACCGGTGGTCCGGGGTCCGTGGAGCCTACTCAGGGGTCTGTGACTGCTTAAAATAATAAAGTGTCTATAAATAAAAAGCAACATTTTAAAATGTAAATCGTTCTGTAAATGTAGACAAATTTGAAATTGGAGGCTAATTTTTGTATTGTCCACAGATGGATACATAGGGCAGTGCAAGTGCATCAAACAAAATAAAGTATGGAGGATGGGTTGCCTTAATTGAATTCAGAAAAAATGTTATCTTTCCATTAAAATAAAAACATTGTTTTTTTTTCTTTTTAAATATTTGTGAATTTTCTTTTTAAATATTTGTGAATTAAAAAAATATATACTTGATTATTTGTGTATTGGAATGAGTTTCAAATGTTCGAAATTCCTTAGGCCGTGACCCCTGCTTCCTGTAATGATTCAGTGGGGGTCAGAAGGTTAAGAACCACCGTCCTATAGGAATCAAACCTCCTTTATAAAGTAGAGCAGCCATCAGTAAACCGTACATGGGCGAAGTGCCCAACCGCACATCAATATCTTTGTTCAACTGAAGTTACAAAAGGAAGGATGAAGTTCTGTTTTTCAGAATTGCGCAGTTCTGCTTTGCCTAATTTCCTAACTCTTCTATTATATGAGTTCTTGTCTCCACAGGCACCAAATTAATATTTTTTTTGGATCTATAAATTGTTGCAGTATAGCAGTTCACTCGTCATTTAATGGCAGACGATATGCTTTCTAATTCAGGGTGATAACCCGTTTTTTGTGTTTAAACAGTGAAGGAAAGTGAAATGTAAGCGTAGAAGCTGTTACTTCATCTTCTGTCACCTATACACTCGGATGTCATCTCTTTCAGCGCTTATAGGGTCTCTTGATTGTCTGGGTTCTTTTGCGGTTCAGGTTCTTCGGTAGTCAGCCTCTCATCACAGCGCGGGGACACACCAGCTGGTATAACCAGGCGCTTTCCAAATGCTCATACTATTATTATTATTATTATGTTCCCATTCGATCTTACCATTGAACGTTTGTAAATTGCCATAAACTGCAACAGCTTTTCAAAACAGGTTACATTTTTCCTATTTTTTTTTTTTAACCAACTGTCATAGACAGTACCGTAACTCACTACTCTTCATGCAGTTACTGGAACTCTGTGGTGAAAAAATACGCCACAAAATTAGAGCTCAGTCGGAGGCATTGGAAGGCAGTTCTTTGCTTCCTGAAAAAGGATTTCTGAAAAAGGGTGCATGTGTGAATGAACTCTTCAGTGCGTAGTCTGCTTTCCCTTTCTGCTGCTATGGTAACGGCTGCCATTTTGGAGGATGTGGGTGAACTGATTTATTAAACAAGTAGGGGGTTTGAAAATTGGGAGTCAGTTTGGTGAGTGTACGAGGGAAGTTATGTGGCCATATCGACATATGCCTGAGAAAAGGCCTGCTGCAGCTCAAAGAGCAGCTTTGACGGCCTCATCTAATTTTGGGGTGACTAGTAGGCGTCCAATATCATCTGAAGAATAAAGATACAGAAAAAGTAACTATGTGATTGACAAATGATAAAAATAATCCAGACAAAAGAACACCTTAAAAAAGGTTCGAAGCGAAGGGTAAAAAAGCAGCGCATCCATGTTCGTAGATCTGAGATGCTGTCGTTGGTGCAGGGAATTTTTGGAATTGTGCATCCTAACAGAACTATAAATTGGAGGGACGGGCAACTGGTGAGTCTTGGAAATGTATGAGATTGACATTTTATGAATTTCAGATCCATAGACATAGAAGAAAAAATGCCCATGTGAAGCATACCAGTCAAACGCCACAATATGAGGCTAACATATACTCCTTCATCAGAGTCCGAGTCCAATCCACCGAGCCTCTGACCATGTTATAAATATTCATTTCATTTACAGCCGCAATATGCCGCCTGCACAAGTTTTTCCTGTGCTCCTACTCAGCCCTCATGTCTTTCTATTCCAGGAACTATAACTGCTAACAACGCCAGCACTCTGAATGATGGAGCAGCTGCCCTGGTCCTCATGACTGCTGATGCTGCCAAGAAGTTCAATGTCACCCCACTGGCAAGAATTCGAGGTACTCTTTGTGCTTGACCCTCATGAAACAACACTGTACCAAAGGCTTTGTTTGTTTGTGTGTTTGTCTCAATACTTCATTACTGTGCATCTGCTCCACAAAAGATGGCTGTATTCATGCATGCCCTTTTTTTCTTTTATAGGGTTTGCTGATGCGGCTGTTGACCCTATAGATTTTCCAATTGCACCAGCATATGCTATTCCTCAGGTAAGACTATTAGAAACAGTCGGATATTGCACATAGTTAGCAAAAGATGCTTTTTGCACAGTGGTAATCAATGTGTTAAATTTGAAATAATGTATTTCTGTTGCCTACCTATTCCATTTTATGTAATTTCTATTTGGGATAGGAATTTGAATCCAATGTTACATGTGACCAGTGTATTAAGTGGTATAACAAATATGGGGTTAGCGAAAGAAATATAGCTAGGAATCTTTTACAAGATGCATAGCCTGTATAGTTGAAGTTTATGGTCTATAACACTTTCTGATGGTGCATAACTAAACGAAACATACACCTACGACAAGCCACACCTATTGTTGCACCAGTGCTTGTTAGCACTAATGTTTAGGTTTGGCCTGAAAACAGCTTTAGCTCTCATGTAATACAAAAATATATACATTTAGAGGGGCTTCAGTCAGTTCGTTGTATCCAGGGGGCTGTTCAAATGTCACTCAAGTTATACTTCCTCCCACCACTGCACATAGTATAGGACAATGGGTCGGCTCACTTCAGCCATTGGATGCCTTTACTTTGAGGGACTCTACATATATGCATCCACCTAAAATAGCCCCCGCAAGGTCAGAAATAGGAAGGCACTTGTATTTACCAATGACTGCTAGTACCTATGTACAGTCTGGTATCATTACCTACTTCCATACCAAGACTTTTATTGAAAGCTTCAGTATGGACTCGTCTGCAAAACCAAAGTTGGCATATTTATCTATCCTTTAGCATCTTGAGGTACTGCAGGCTTGTGAAAGACCTGCCAGCCACAGATATTCTAAAAAAAAAAAAAAAAAAAACATTGTAAAAATATACATATAAATATAAAAATATATAAAAAGGACCTTTGTTCAGATTTCTTAATCCATTGGTTTGCACTACTATCACTGACGTTATGCTTTTTCCTGTCATAAAACACAGTATGGTGCAGTAGATTTGCACAGTTCCACCATAGCACGTGCATCACCTCTTTTAAAACAGACCACTTAGAAATAAGGTTGACAGCTCTAGAATTTACCAAAGATTGCTAGCGAAACTTTGTATGGGTGTCATCTACTGTTCCATAGTGATCAAAACATTTATTGATAGTTCCAAAGTTAATTCATCATCAACCAGCTTTCATATGTTTATTTATCCTAGAGAAAACAAGAACAAATCGTTAGAGTAGCAGAAGTGTACATGCAGATGTGTATGTTGAAGCCACAACACCTCAGCCTTGTACAGAACATTTTAGTTAGATCTCACTCTAGAAGGGCTCGTAAATTCGTAATAACCACTTCAAGTATGCAGATATGAGAAAGACTTTTCAGACTGTTGCATCCGACTCGAAAGGAACATCTAGTAACAGCTTGAGCTACTACAAATGTGTGATGTCTTATTAGCCTTAAGTTTTCCAAAACTTCATAGGGAGAATACATATAAATCTATATACATATCGTAAATAGAAGAGCTTTGGATTACATTTCTTTATCTGAAGTTTTTTTCCGGTGTCATTAACTTTTTGCATCCCCCTGCCATTGCACACAGGATAGAGCCTTGGGTCAGCACAGTTCAGACATAGACTAGCTTCACTATAGGTAACCGTATTTTACTGGCACACGTGTACCTCCAGTGGAAAAGTAGTTTTCTAAGAATAAAATGCACGGTGCTTGTATTTACAGTGCCTGCTAGTGCCTGTTTATTAGGGTGTCATCATGGTGTTCCATAACAATCAAGACATTTACTGTAATTTGCAGTTTTGGTTGCTAACCATAAAGCAGTTTTGCAATGTATCTTCCAGAAAACAAAAGCATATAATTAGAGTAGCGAAAGTGTGTATGCAAGCTTACATTTTGAAGCCACACCCTTTCAGCTTTGTGATTGACATTTCAGGCAGCTGCCTCGGACTCTAGAAGGGACATCTAGTAACTATGAGAGGCACTGCAGCTTTGTGACTTTCAGCAGTTGCATCTGACTCGAGAGTCACTCTAACGTAATGCAACATTACAGCACTGTTAAAGACTTGAAGCTGTTGGTTCTGACTCGAGAGGGCCATCAAGGTACAGCAAAGGGCCAGCCTTTTTGTTTTTTTACAGTGCTTGTCTTTATTTGTTATCAGATAAATAAGTAACAACAATTGCACTGTTGTGAGCAACTAGAATTTACAATGCTTCAATTCTACATTATTATGAGATTCTCAAAGATTCTGAGTTTTTGAGCTTGTGACTTAAACTTGACAAAGATCAATGGAGTAGGAGTGTCCTTGTGAGTTCTCAGCCACCCCAGTTCTCCCATTAACATCATTTTCCTAGGCAGTCGCTCCCTCTGTCCTAGGCACTTAGACCCTTCTTATTTCCTTTCACATATCTTCAGTTCTCCGATCCCTCCTACTGCATGTCTCGAGTGCCGTTTCCTTCTACATGAATGTCCTATACACACGCTTTCTTTCTCTATCTCTAAACCCTGCATTTTCTTTTCCTGTGGCACTCCCAATATTTCACCAGCTTTGTGCCTCTTTCACAGTGTTCAATAGAATCGTAATTCCAGTTGCCACATACATGACCATCGCTCTATGTTGTTCTGTAGAGAGAGAGAGACGCAACGTTGAATGAACATGTAGCCGAAACATCTTTTAGTCACTAATAGGAACTTGAAAAAACTTGCACTTCCTTCAGCGTTGACTCCAGAGTTCTCAATCGTGCCTGTTTATGGACACCTATAGACAGCCTGAACCCATTCAGAGAGTTGACTCAGTTTGCAGTCTGCTGTATACAAGACTTTATATGTTGCATCAAAAACAAAAACACAATAGGTAGGAAAAAGGATCTACCCATGGGGAATAACGGCATACGTATCGTCCTACATGAAGTAAAACGTGTGAAATGTAAATGGAGATTTCATTGCCACCTTGGATAGCTTTAAGGGTTCTTACACTCTAAGTCCAGAACAAGACCAGTGATTTTACTTGGACACTTAAGGACATGAGCATAGAGACTTATTTCTTTAAACATTTTTTAATGTTATTTATTATTTTCAACAGCGCATAGTACATACATCACTTAAGTATACATTGCAATGACTTTGCGCAAAGTATAACAAATCCCAACATAACCCCTTCCTGTAAGAAATTACATTAACGATCAGGCACATCATTGTGATCTAAAACAACATACATATCTGCATCCCGGCCCCCCTTCCCACATACTTGCATTGTCCAGTGGTATGATGGCTCTAATTGACATCCTTCTAGCAGCAAACTACCTTTCACCCTGTTCCCTCTGAGCCATTAAGTATTCCCGTAAAGGAGCCCAAATGTCTTTGGGCCGTGAGGCCGTCGGTAGTTCCTCAGCGTATAGTTCCAGCTGCTCACAACACTATATCATGTCTTTTATCCACTTAGCAGTGCACGGGCGCCGGCGACTATCTTACGTGAACAGAACCCTCCTCTTTGCCAACACCAACGCTACCCGTACAAAGCGACCCACTGTAGCTTTCAATCCAGGCACGTACCCCAGCAAACACTCCAGTGGCGTGCAGTTAATCATCTGGCTATTCATTGTATATATAAGAGAGACCGCCTCCTCCCAATATTAATGCACCAACATGCACTGCCATGCAAGCATAGAGACGTATAGGGACCTGTTTCAGTGATAGTATTTTTTATTATTGCTGTTGCTGAGCACTTGCAGGACTTCTCTCCCCCTTAAAGCCCTGCCCGTGACCACTCAAAATAAAATGAGAACTTCATACATGAAAATTAAAATAATATAAGAAGGGCATTCTCCACTTTTAAGCTAAGTAAAAGCTGTACTTCTTGCTTTTAACTTCACTGAATCTCAGTCACTGTTCCTTGAGTCTCATTAAATCCACTTCAGATTTCTCCACTTATTCCTGAGTAGTAGCTGCGTTTCAGACCCTGGTGCCTTTTGCAGCGGTGCGTGCTTTCTTCAAAGTCTTTTTTGAATATACCTAATAATATTGTGAAACCGGGTCTTTTTACTGTTCCTTGTGGAACTACATAGTTCACCATCTTCTCTCCCAGAGTAAACTCCATCTACCATAAGACCCCTTCTGCTTGTACTAAACCCTAAGATACGGTGAGTAAGCCAGTCAGTGAGCCTTCTGACATGATTCATCCATCTCTCTACGAAGGGTCCTTCTCATCTGAGGTGTGCAATGGGCTTCCTTGAGGTATGATGTGCTCTATATGTTCTGCCATGTAATGAAATACCATTATTAATCATTTCTTTTGATTCTTGGGTGGTATATTCTCGAATGGATTTAGAGCAGGTGTTATAAATACATCTAACCTGTAAATTGTGTAAGTTGTTTCAGGAAGTTAAAATGGGTTGTGTCCCAGCAGTTTAGGGGTCTAGTGTTTTTCTTAGCACACGTGAGCTCAGTTTGGAGTAAAGATTTTGATGTGGATGACAAACAAGCTTGTAATGGCCTAATTACTTAGTAGGAATCTTCATTACTCACAGATAAAATACTTCATTCACTGACAGTCTTTTTAAAAAAAAAAAATATTTTTATTGTTGCAATGTATTGGACATCATCATGCGTATCGACATTTAGTAGTGTGGCCTCAACATTCAGCCACCCTCCATCAATATAGCAACGTACATTTTCTGTTTTATAACTACCAACTAAAAACATCACTGATTGGATTTCTGGCATCAATTCTTGCAATCATCAGTACATTATTAACGATCTAAGCAGTAATTTCGTCCGAACATTCTATGTTTTTCGTGAACTGTATCTCCGCTCTGTGAACACCTATTGTCATAGTTTACCCATTGTCTCGATCCTATTCCCCTCTCTTCATCCTTCGTCCTCATCCCCCTCCTCCCCATAGCTATCAATATCTGTTTCTTCTGGTAGCGGCGTGCATATGTCTCCCCTATAGGTATTCCAGGGTAGCCATAATTTATTCCATTTGCGTGGGTTCGACCTTTGTTTATACACCGCCCTCTCCGTCACCATAAGTAAGTCCATGTGCTTACACCATTGGCCCAAGGTAGGTGTTTCCTCTGCTCCCCACTTTTGCGCTATGTCACGTTTCGCCAACATCATGCCGATCCCCACCCATCGCCTCCCATATGTCGTCAAATCATTTGGGCCCCAAATATTGAGTAGGCACAGCCTCGGGTCAGGTGTAACGGTCAATTGTAAGGTTTGGGCCATAGTGCGTGTTACTCTTCGCCAGTATATCATGATGTTAGGGCACTCCCAAAGAGTATGAAACAGGGTGCCTTGTGCTCCGCACAGGCGCAGGCAGTGTGGATGTTCCGCTCTATGTATTTTATGCAGCATAGTACGTGTATAGTAAACTCGTTGCAGTATCTTAAACTGCACCAGTCTAAATCTTGCCGATATTCCGGCCTCCCTGGGGGATGCCAGTGCGGCATTCCAACAATCGTCATCTAGTTCCCCAAGCTCTTCCTCCCAGGTGGCCTTCAGTTTCTGTAGTGGGTCTGGCAAGTTGTTTATTAATTTACGGTAAGTGAGGGAGGTAGCCCTATTCTCTATGTAGTCTGTCAACAGTCGGTCTTCCAGGGGAGCCAACTCTGGGACCGTGGTATCAGGATCTAAAGCTGTCATCAACGCGTGCCGTATTTGTATGTAACGGTACGTTTCAGTCCCCCTCATGTCGTACTGTTCCCTGAGTGTTTCAAATGGCATCACTTCTCCTCCCACCCACAGGTCCCCAACTGTTGAGATCCCTATGGTGTCCCATTGGTCAAATCCCTTGCTGTGTCTCAGACTACCCAACGCCCTGGAGTCCCACAACGGTGTCATACGTGTGATCACACCCTCCCATTTCAATCGTTTCTGGGCTTTATGCCACAGTATCACTGTGTGCTTGGTGGGTCCTATCAGTTTTTTAAGTAGTCCAGTGTTGTAGAGAGGGGCCAGTAGGGAGGCTACGCCCAGCTGTCTCCTATCCGCCGTCAACGCCGGGTCCTCCTGCGGGCCATGCACCCATCGGTTAATTATCTTGGTGTGCTGCCCAGTAATCCAGTTCCAGGTTTGGGAGGGCTATCCCTCCACTGTACCAATCCCTGATCAATTTTAAATGCACCACTCTCGCTGGCTTGTTCCCCCACAGCAGGCTCGACAGTTGAGTAGAGACTTGTTTGAAAAACTGTGGTGGGACTATCGCCGGTGTGTTTTCTAGGACATAGAGAAAACGGGGCAGCGCCATCATCTTGAACAGCGCTGCCCTGCCCAATAACGTCAGGGGGAGGGTGCTCCAATGTCGCACGTCTGATTTTAATCGTTCGAGCAGTGGTCGAAGATTCAGGGCCCTGAAAGTCTCATGTGCTCGTGTAATACGGATCCCTAGATACCTGAAGGATACTTCCTCCAGTAGCAATGGACAGTTAGTGTTCAAGTCCGGCGGTGCGCCACGTAACATATATAGTACTGATTTCGTCCAGTTTATTTTATAACCCGACGTCGTCCCATGCCTTTCGCACAGCGCTAGTAACGCCGGTATACTCTCCTGTAGGTCCATCAAGTAGATTAGCATGTCATCCGCATACAATGACACCCTGTCTTCCCATCCGTCTCCCCACTGCACTCCTCTCAGCAACCTGGTGGTCCGTATGACAGTAGCCAGCGGTTCCAGGACCAGGGCAAATAGTAACGGCGAGAGCGTACAGCCTTGTCTCGTACCCCTCTTCAGTGTTATTTCTCTGGAGAGACGGCCGTTTGCTAGCACTCGTGCCACCGGGTCCTGGTATAGTAGTTTGATCCATGCTACGAATTTCGGGCCAAAGCCCATGTGTTCCAGTACCGCAAACGGGTATCTCCATTCTACCAGATCAAATGCCATCTTGGCATCCAGCGAGAGGATCGCCGCCGGTTCCCTCAACAGTGATGCTCGCGCCATCACCCCATGCAACCGCCTTAGGTTCATCGCTGTGCTTCTATGTGGCATAAATCCTGCCTGGTCAGGGTGTATTAAATGCTCCAGATGTGGCAATAGCCGATTGGCCAGTAATTTTGCCAATATTTTATTCTCGGCGTTTAACAACGAAATCGGGCGGTATGAACCGCAATCCTCAGGAGGCTTGCCTGGTTTTGGTATTGTCACTATAGTTGCCGCTCGTTGGTCGGGCGGCAGTTGCCCCTGTCCCAAACTGTCCTGAAACATATTAAGTAGGGGTGTGGAGAGCGTGTCTGACATTGTCTTGAACCATTCTATCGGAATCCCGTTGGGACCCAAAGCCTTCCCCGAGTGCAGGGCAGTTATAGCTACCTTAATCTCCTCAGTGGTCAAGTCCATCTCCAAGTTATCTTTGTTGGCCTGTGATAGAGTGCGGGTGGGTATCCCCACGAGAGATGTCTCCGCCATCTCCTGGGTAACCACGGTGTCGGGGGTGTACACTGTCTGGAAGTGATCAGCCAGAATCTCGACTATTAGAGATGGGTGTGTTTGTAATATACCTGCGCCATCTTTCAGCTGTAAAATGGCCCTTTGTCCGTCTTTCTTCCTATCTAACCAGGCAAGGAGTCTGCCGGCCTTGTCACCCACATCGTATATCCTTTGTTGTGTGGTCGTTAAACTATCTATCACCCTGCTGCGTAGATAGTCAGTGTGACGCCGTTGGCATAATTGTAGTACATGCCGTGTGACCGTGGTCGGGTTATTCTCATGGGCAGTATTGGCTATGTCCAATTCATTTTCTAGGTCTATTAAGTCTTGCTTTTGTGTACGTTTGTGATTCGCTATTATAGAGATGGCCTGCCCTCGGAGGACCGTCTTGTAGGCCTCCCATAGGGTGGTGGGAGACTCCACCGTTCCCTCGTTTTCAGTAAAGTAGGCTCTTGTACCCTCCCTCAGTTTTTTGGTTATCAGAGGTACTCTAAGGTATCCCGGGAAGATCGGGAACACGCGTGTTCTGGTTCGTTCAGGGTTAGAGACAGTTAGTGTTAATGGTGAATGGTCTGAAACTCCCCGCGGTCTAATTTGTACGTCAGTAATAGTGAGGAGGCCGTGTCCCAGTGTCAGGAGATAGTCAATCCGCGACAGGCTGTCATGGACTGCCGAATGATATGTATACTGTTGAGTGTCTGGATGAAAGTGTCTCCAAAGGTCCACCAGTCCCTGAGCTTCCAGGAAGCCATGCAAGCGGGAGGGTCCATGGTCGTGTGTTCGCATCGGGAATCTATCACGTGTACTATGTGCCACTGCATTAAAGTCCCCTCCCAAGACTAGATCACCCTCGGGCAGTTCCAACAGAAAGCTTCCCAACTCAGGGAGTGCAACTGCGTGCAGCGCCGGCGGAATATAGACCGAGACTACATTCAGTGGCCTCCCTTCCCATTGCCCATGTGCGGCCGCAAAACGACCCTGCGTGTCTGTTTTCGTGGACTGAACTATGAACTCCGAGGAGCGGTGCATTAGGATTCCTGTCCCCCGGGATCCCCCAGTGAACTCTGCATGTGTAATCATACGGTAACCTTTCCTGTCTAGGGCCCGCGTAGCTGTGCCCGTTAGGTGTGTTTCTTGCAATAGGACCAAAGCAGGACTAAAGCGTCTTATACTCTGCAGTACTAGCCCCCGTTTGACTTTGTCCCCTAACCCTCATACGTTCCATGACATAATGCCTAACTGCGATAGTCGCCTCAATCCCGTGTCCACCCTCTCGGTGTCATCCTGAGTCAGTCCCGCCATAGGTGTCGTTCGTGAATGTAACATCGCGGTGCTTTGATGGTGCTCGGTTGTGGTGCCTAATGCCTGTGAAGTTAAATGTGTATGCCATGTAGATCCAATATTTATCAGTGCAATCTTCTTGATAACGAAAAACCTCCCCCCCCCCCAACTCCCCCCCCACCCTGCCCCCTTGCTTAACGGACTCGAAACTGCCCGCCCCCCCAACTCAGCAGAGTGCTTGAACCCTTCCCCAAACATAGTACTTGCACGCTGGGGTGAAAGACCCTCCGCAGTCAGCGACCCCCTTCCTCAGTCCCGGGGGTCCAGTGTCCATGGCGGCACGCCCGGCCAGCGTAGCTTGTGTTCTGCAAAGGTGGTGGTGAGAAGTCTTTATTCTTCTGTATCCTCCGTTTCCGGAGGGTCGTGCAGCGGTGAGTGGAGGTCCTGTCCTCCCCCGGATGCTTGGGAACTCGAACGGGCTTCGTCGTTGCTTTGCCTAGTTGTTCCGTTAGATCGGCGCGGGCGGGTCGCTGACCTCCACCCCTCAAGCCAGTCCTGCGCTGTCTCTGGAGAGTCAAAGAACCAAGTTTTATTGTCTGCCACTATTCTGAGCTTAGCAGGGAATAGCATTGAATAGGTGATTTCTCTGGCCCTAAGTTTTTTCTTGACTTCAAAAAAGGTTCTCCTTCTCCGTGCCACTTCCGCTGTATAGTCCGGAAAAAATGCCAGTTGCGAGTTAAGGATCCGGACCGGCGGGGAGTTCCTAGCCGCTTGCAGGATCGCATCCCTGTCCCTGAAGTTGAAGAGGCGAACTATGATCGGCCGTGGGTGAGCTCCCTGTTTCGGGCGGCCTCCAGGAACCCGGTGTGCTCTTTCTACTGTGAAAAAGGTAGAGAGTCCTTTTGGACGCAGGTGTTGTTTGATGAGTTCCTCCACGTACAGGTCCATAGCTCTCGTACCCTCCGATTCCGGAACCCCGATGATACGTATGTTGTTGCGTCTTGAGCGCCCTTCTTGATCATCCAACTTGTCGCGTAGGGCCTTGTTCTCCTTCGTGATCCGCTCCATGCTTGTTTGTAGTTCCGCGACATCCTCCACTAAGGATTTAGTCACTACTTCCATCTACTGCACCTTCTCTGACATCTTATGGAAGTCCGCTCTTATTAGAGTGATTTCCGTTGATATTGACCCCACCGTCACCTGTACCTGGGCGAGGGCCTTCATCACGTCATCTATGGTCGCCTTTTTGGTTCCCGCCGCCTCCATCGTCTTGCCTGGCGGTGTTTTTGGATCCTGTGTGGAGGATGGTACTTTGTCATAGGCATATTTTTCCAGCCGGGCTTGCGCGGCTCCGCCTCGTGTGCCCTTGCCAGCCATCTCTTTGCCTTCCCTCGACGCGTTGTGGAAGGGTATGGTTTCTGTCCTCGTGCAAGGTCCCCGATGATGCGGGGCCCAAAGGGATGTGACCCTCGTGTCTGTCCCTGGATACGTTCGGGTCGAAGTCGTGGTGTCCTTGCTTTGCTGACCCAATGGTGCTCGTGATTTTCGCTCCTCGCCGCTTGCTGGTAGTATGGGGGGGATAGGTTGTGGAAATTAAATTAAGCACGTTCTGAGGCCCGCTGTGTCACCCCAGCCTCAGTCCCCCCGTCGCCCGCAGTCAGCTCCGGCCTCTCTACCCCTCAGTGGTTGGCGTCGTCGGTGGCTCGAGCCGTGTGGGTACTAGCGCCGCCTCAGTCGCATCAGTTTTGTCGTTCAGACCGTTTCCTCACTGTGATCCACCACACCCGACGGGACACGAGGCTCCGTGGTACTGGGCCCGCATTCAGGAGACAGTGTAGTGCGAGTGGTGAATGGGGAGCGTGAGCGCCGGGTGATTATGCCAGAGTTAGCTCCAGAGTTAGCGCCGTTGCCTTCTGGTGGGTGCTCCTGCGTTAAGCCCCTCCCCCATCGGGGAGTCTGCTGTCCATGCGACGGACTCGGGGGCGGCGGGGGACCACAGCGCCGCTGGATGACTGTCCGAGTCCTCGGTCACACCGAGGTAGGCTCTCAGGGTAGTGTCTTTGGCTCCTGCGCCCGTCTGGGCGTCCACGCCCGCGCCTCGATCGTCCGATCAGGGAAGCCTTGTGCGCCTCAGGATCTCTCCGTATCGTGACCTATGGTCCCTCGCCCGTTTCACTGACAGTCTTAATTACTCAAAGTACTAGTCTTCAATATCACAGTCCTGCATTCCTCCACTTCCAAAGTCCTGTAGTCCCCAGGTTCCATGTCCTACAGGGCTTGGTATTGGTACGGGATAGCGTAGAGCAGATTTATAATGACTGGAGGGCCCAAGTTCAAACTAAGAGACGCTGGGACAATGCCCTTTGAAACTAAGTGAAGTAAACTTTCTTTTCTGAGGGGTTATGATAGCCTGTGACATGAGGACTCTATCTTTTAGTGTAAAGACTTCGCAGAGGTAAAATGGAACTGTGAGTTACGATAATCTTCAGTGAGCAACTGAGCACTAAACTTACAACACTATGTACAGTATAATTAACATGCTCGTTTTCTACTTTGCAGATTCTAGACTATGCTGGCCTTAAGATAGAAGACATTTCCATGTGGGAGATCAACGAAGCCTTCAGTGTTGTTGTTTTAGCCAACATCAAAATGCTGGGGATCGATCCCGACAAAGTCAATGTGAACGGAGGGGCAGTCTCGTTGGGCCATCCAATAGGGTGAGCATATTTGTAGTAGACATTGACAACACCAGAGTTAAACACATGTGACCGTGGCGAATTGGAAAGTATGGAAATGCAGCATTTTTGGAATGTAGCTCTCCATTAACATATAGAAAGTACAGTCTAGTGCCGCCTGCTACACCTTTGAAAGAGTTGTAGATCTCTTCTTCCCCTTAGTTTCTAAGTTTCACCGGGCGGTAAACTTGGGGTCCGCCTGGGGTGGTTGTAGGTCTAGCCACTGAGCCTCCCCCTGGACACTACCCATATATCCCTTGTCAATAGATACAATTAATGTGCACTTAAATCTGTGCTGCGGTTTCGTGGTTAGAGATACAGTGGTGTGTGTCGGCGTGGAGTGTTATCACCTCCCAAAATATTTTGTGGATTGGATCTGAGGGAAGTTTGTCAGAGCTGTGTGTTTTCACAGTAGACAGCAGTGTGGAGTATGCTCGAAGGGAAGCCACATGCCCAATTTAGAATTGGTGCCAGCGGGACCCATGATCCAACACCGTCGCGTGGACAGCAGCAGTAACGTTGCATGCATGCTCAGCCTCTTAGGTTCAGGTCAGGCAACATCATGTGACCTGCTAGAAGGGGAGGAAGAAGGCCTCAGAGCCCATGTGCTCATCATGGTCTTCTACATGCATACATACATACATACATACTTACATACATACAGAGAATACAGCAGGCTGAAAATTTAACTCCCATGTTGTATGTAATTGCTTTTCTCATATTTCCAACCTGCTGTGCACGTTAGTAGATTCAGGATCGGTCAGAAAGATGGTCTGTCTCTCATTGTTTTGACTGCTTGTTCTGCTGGTATAATACACTGGGCAGTGAGAGTCTGCTGAATAGCCACCCAGTGCATGTGCAATGGCCCCTAAACCATGCTGAAGGATTGGTTTCGCTCCGAATGGCATATTTAACTTTATTTAAAGCTGTGGTACTATGAAGTAGAGAGCAGAGGAATGACTTTAAAATCATTTTTTAAATAGTCTCCCCCGGCACTCAAACAAATTGTTTATATTTAGTCATATGTATTTAGAAATCAATAAACTTGTCTACATTAATTGGATTTGGTAATTTTCATCACCACATTGTGAAAATTGAAACTAGTTAGATATATGCTCAGTGGAATCATTAAAACTGTTGAAATATTAACAATTTTTCATGGAATTTGTGACCCTGTGAAGAGTGAAAAATTATGTTCGGTAATTTCTAAAAACATATGACTATATATAAACAACTTGTTTGAGTACTGGGGGATACTATTTGAAAGATATTGTAACACAAGGGCTTTGTCCATTGTGCACTCACAACCAAGGTAGTAGGGTGTGGTATTACCCTGAATGGCACTTTTACTTGAATAGGGATAATCTACTTATACCTCTTTAACACTGTTTGCCTGAAAAAATTGGTTAGATATATAGGGTGCGACGTCTTGTCTCCACTACTACCTCATTTTGTTATGTATGGACTTTAAAGTCATGTCTTGATTGACTGCAGCCTAATATCAAAGGCAACTGTTTTGAGATGTAGAAATCCCACAGTTTACATTACCCCCAAGCAGTGGACTGAAGACCACAGTGCCAAGTTGCATAATGGATAAAAGTGGGACATATCCAATATTGAATTGCCATGTCCTCTGTAGTGACCAGATTACAGGTATAATTTCTCTGTGCAATCTGCAGTATTAAAATGTCTGCTTTGAATTAATTGTCCTAATTCCTCAAATATGTTTGTGGAAAGCTAAACCTCAACCTCACAACAATATATTTTAATACCCGAAGTCCAATTTAATGATGAATATTGATTTCTGATAAGTATACAGCCTATGCGATTTTGCAAAATGTAGTTTATCTCTGCTTGAGGGTGTGGCAAGTAATTCTCTTTATGTGGCCAGACTCTTTCTTCTCCGGTGACAGTGATTCGCTTGTTGAAGAGGTCTGCGACACCCTCCTAGGGAAAGGACAAACCATCCGAACCTGTCTAGAGGGTCTCTATTACTGCTCAATTACCCTACTTGGCTTAGCATGCCTGGGGAGACAAGTGAACAGGAACACAATCTAGATATTGCAGGGCCAGATAGAAAGGTTCAAGATAGCATGTTGACCATAAATGGTGTACGTGTGGCTTTGAAGTTGCCCTTTTCCAGGCCCGACTGTCTCTCCTGAGCACAGGAGGGATCCCAGACTTGGAACCAATCACTTTTGGGTTTCCAGTAAAGGGAGTGAAACTTTCTCATATTAATAATCCCACCTATGGGCGGTATAAGAAAGGTCTGCATAGGGGCAAAGGCAGGGACAGTGTACCATCTTGAAAGTTGGTTGAAATTGATAGTTCTAAGACCGAATTCCGGTAAGGTAATAGAACCTATTGAAAAAGAGATCTAGGTGGACCATGAGAACTTGACAGGGACTGGGTTAGTAGTTTCCACCAATCACTGGTAAGTGGCCATTATAAGAAAATCTCTTGGAATACAACTGGATTTGGAGAAGAGCACAAGAGGAAGTATCTGTTTCTGAGGGGAAGAATGATGCTTGTTCACCTCCTCACTTGTATACAAACACCGAAAGTGATTTATTCAGCATGTAATGGCCATATCATTTTGAGGTTAACTCCTTATTTAGAATATTCACCAGGAGTCAGACTGGATCTGGAAATTTTCAAGCAGTATCCATGCATGCCGTTAGGTGGTGTTGCTCGGCTTTGTGTCCGCATCATCTGTGCTGGATGTGACATGTGCGGGACCTTTTTTCTGCGTCAGTCAGCATAGATCCAGAGGGAGAGAACCCCAGTCTTTTTTGACTGACCATTTTCTCGACTTTATTGAGGCAATTTTTCGAGATTGCATCCCTTGGTGTGCTAGGAATGTCTCCTAAGAAGCCTAAAGGCTTCAAACCATGTGGTGCCGGTCACAGACAAATGTCTGTTACAGACCCTCATCTGGTTTACCTTTGGTGCTTGAAGTGGGATCACGATTTCAAGACCTTCAAGGACTCCCGCAACATGTACCCTAAAGCGCTAGGGGAATGGTCCCTCAAGCTGCTCTCCATCTGACTTTGGACAACCCTGTACTCTCATGATCCTGGTTGCAGAGAAGTTCCCGGGACCACTCACAGAGCCGCTCCTGATGGTCATCATCTTAATTAAGAAAGTCAGGGAAGTCCCATAAGAAAAATAAGTCTAAAATGTTACAGTGCTCTTCAACTTCTCTGCACCGGTCCAAGTTATTGCCCCTGGTGCAGGAGCGTTGACATTCTAGGTCTCCCTCGTGGTGGAGCTTGTGCCAGGATTGACTCTACTCCTCCCAGAGTTTCCCACAACTGGAGCAACCCCCACCCCCTCCTGCCCAACTCAGAATTTTACGAGGCTATATTACTCCTATTAGGGCACCCCGACTCTCTGGAGCGCCTTTCGACCCTACGGGTGAGGGAGAGACCGCTACTGGTTCTTCGCCAGAGGGTTTGCCTCAATGCAAGTCAGGACCCTAAAATCCAGTGTTGGATCCAGAGTAGCACCACAACTTTTCCACACCCTTACAGATGTTCTCTCCTTGGGGCCTGTCCCAGCACAGGGTGCTTCTGTGCACAGGACAATCGCCCATCGCCACTGCCCCACTCCCAGGGACCCCACCCCCAAGAGCTTGGTGGTCCAAGCCGCCACTTCTAGGATCAATCCTGGTTCATTCCCTACAACTCCAAGAATCTAACTTCCATCAGTCTAGGACTGCAGTCATTGAACAGCGCATGCCTTTTAGGATGATACCAGCACACTGTGTGAGATTCGGTTGTGCAAGTGCTCCCCATAGTCTTCGAGGAGGCCCAAGCCATACTCTTGCAAGCAATAGATGAGTGAGATGCAACAAAGTTCTCCATCAGATTTGGACTTGACACAAGTGACTCGCTGGGCAGATTGATTTAATCGTATGTGCCACTGAGGCGCCACGCCTGGCTGAGAACCACTGGCTTTGTGGGGATGCTCAAGCCTCGCTCATTGACACCCCCTTCGATGGCTGTCACCTCTTTTGTGAGGAGGCAGACTCAGCGCTGGAAAGCTTCAAGGATAGCAGAGCTATGGGCAGGTCCTTAGGCCTATCCATCTCCTCTCGCCAACCCCAGTCTGCCTTTACCCCTTCTGTGGCTATGGTAGGGGCTACCAACCCCGTCCTTTCTCACCTAGCCACCAATGCCTACAGAGTTCCCAGCCCTTTTGTGGCTGTGGCTCCCACAGATATGTGGGACAACAAGCCAAAGGTCATGTCAGTCCAGCACTCCCCTGGCAATCACAGTCTCCAAACCTTTTTGTTCGCCCTCTTACCAGCATGGGCACCCAATATGCGGCAGGATCTGCCATAACCTGCCCCACTGGCAGTCCAGAACATCTGACAAATGGGTTTTGCAAATCATCCAGAAGAGTTACTCCATCCATTTCCTGGAAACCCCTCCACCCTTGCCTCCCACTTACTACAGGTTGACTGAGGAACATCTCTTCTTACTCCATCAAGATGTATTGTATCTTTTGGCTAAAGGAGCCACTGAGAGGGTGCTGCCATCAGAAGTCGGCCGTGGTCGCTATTCCTGCTACTTTCCGGTGACTTGCGCCTTCTCAACTTCTTCTTGAAAAATGAGAAGTTAAAAAATTATCACCGTAACTCAGGTCCTGTCTGTCCTGGATCCTGGAGACGGGATGGTGGCGTTGGACTTGCAGGACGCATATTTCCACATCCCCACTCTGCCGGCCCACAAGCGCTACCTGCAGTTCACAGTGGGCCAACAGCACTTCCTGTTTGCCATGCTCCTCTTTGACCTCACCAGCACCCTTCAGGTGTTCATGAAAGTGATGACGGTGGTTGCAGCACATCTGCAGAGGTCCGGGGTTGCAGTCTTTCCCTACTTCAACTGCTGAAGGTGGGTTTGCCCCTGGCAGTTGTCTCCCACTTCCAAACTATGGATGACCTTGTGCATTTGATAGGGTTCACTATCTGTGTGCCCAAGTCACACCAGACTCCTGCCCAAGTCACACCTGACTCACTCTCAAGCGCTCTCTTTTTTCAGACATTTCTGGACAGTGCAGTGACAGGCCTATCCTCCTGAATGGCGTGTTCAGGATATTCGAGCTATGATTTTGATGTTTCAGCTCCGGGCCTGGATTTTGGTGGGACCGACTCAAGCTGTTGGGTCTCGTGGCCTCCTGCATCCTTCTTGTAACCCATTCCTGTTGACATATGAGGGATTAGCAATGGGACCTGAAGTTCCAGCGGGCACAGCATCAGGGGAGTCTCTCTGACCTGGTTTGAGGGAACTGCAAAAGACCTGCAGTGGTGGCTGATAAACAGAGATTGTGTCAGCAGAAAACTCCTCTCCATTTCCCACCAAGAGCTGACGGTAGTGACAGATGTGTCACCCCGGGCTGAAGAGGGCCGTTTGGAGATAAGGAGATCTGAGGACTCTGGTCTCCAACGAAGTCCGGGCTTCACACCAACCTGCTGGAGCACCAGGGGATCCAGTTGACACTGAAAGCCTTTCTTGCTTCTTTCAAGGGAAGGCTAGTGAAGGTGTTCATGGACAACACCACCACCATGTGGTACTGCAACAAATAAGGCAGGGTGGAGTCTTGGAACCTTTGTCAAGAGGCCTGGTTGGAACTTCAGGGTATTTTCCTGGTCCAACATCTGGCGGGCTCTCTGAACGCCAGGGCAGACAAACTCATCCGTCTATGCCAAGTGTATCTCGAATGGCGCCTCTACCCGCAGGTGGTGCAAGGTCTCTTTCAAGAATGGGAAGAGCCTTGGTTACATCTGTTCGCCACTGCTGAGGTTATGCAGTGTCAGACAGTTTTGGGCCCTGGAGTTCACAAGATGAATCTGTCTCTGATACGCTTTTCCCCTGGAACTCTGACCTGCTGTACACCTTAGTGTCGATACCACTCCTGCAGAGAGTTCTCAAGAAGATCCGGAATGACCGGTCCCAAGCCATCCTTGTGGCTCTGGATTGGCAGGGAGAGTTTAATATCCCAAGCTTCTGAGCATGAGCATCAGTCCTTAGATGAAGCTGCCCCTTCGGGAGGATCTTCTGTTGCAGCAGCAAGAGGAGATTCTGCACCGAACCTGCACACCCTGAAACATTGCCCCCCACCTTCTGCACCCTTATACAAGATTCTGCTATTTGTTATTTCTTTGGCCCAGCAGGGCGCTGCTCTTGGCACTGTTAAAGGTTATCTGTGTGCCATTTCGGTGTTCTTGCAGTTGCTAGTTCAACCTTCTTTGTTTAAGTCACCTGTTCTGTTGTAGTCCTTTCAGGAATGTAGTTACATGTTTCCACCCAGGACATTCATTTTGCCTCAGTGACATCTTAACCTGGTCCTTCCTTGCCTTCCTCATGTGTGTTCCCTTTGAGACGTTACACAACTTCCCACTTTGTTTGCGGACAATCAAGACAGGCTTTCTAGTAGCCATAACATCGGCCAGGAGGGTCAGCAAACTGCAGGCCCTCTATGTACATGCCCGCTATACCACGTTTCACCCAGACTCTTTGTAGGACATATCAGGGCTAAGAAAGGGACGGCAGTGCAGAAAGAAACCGTCTCACAAGGGATAGTGCTCTGAAGTCCTTGGCCCAAGAAGCTACCACCTAAGAGCTTGCATGCTTATTCTGTAGGGACTCCCTTCTAAGGGCTTTAGCAAAGCACACTAGTCTGTCCGCATTCTTTGTTGGTCCGTGCTTCCTACATGGAAAATCGTGAGAAAAAAAAACAGACATGTGCATGCTGGGATATCACCTATATCGGTATCTCGCACATCACATCTGACACAGATGATGCTGACCTGAACCACGCCACCTACCATCGTGCAGAGGTACTGTTAGAATATTCCCGTGTATCCGGATATTTCCAAGATAAGGAATCTGTAGCTAAATAAGTCTCTACCAGACAAGGCGTTACTAAAGTAACTTGTTCTTTTACTGTGAAATACTTGAATTGCTCATTTTTGGGTATTTGAGTTCAGTTTGCTGTACAGAAGTAGCATGAGCCGAACTGGAGAGGTTTATTGGAAAAAAGAACATTTACCTAGGGTCAATACCAAATAGATGCAGTTTCAGCTGCAATTTCTGACATGTGTAGCATTGCCAAGCAGAATAAGGCCTCCTTTGCGATCACCCCCTGGTCTAGTCTAGGCTACACTTCCAGGCAGCTCTGGCTTTCCTGCAGTTTCCAACATGCTCTCTGCCTATTTGTGTGGCTTTGACAAAGTGTACCACAAAAAGACAAAGATGCATAAAAATAGGCGACTGACAGCAGTAGGTGACTGCAGTTCACTGGCTATCTTGCAGTGATGTAAATTATCTTACAGTCAATTGCTGCTGCAACAAAATAAAAACTTGGTACTTCATGCTATTCCCTTTATGACTGACAGTAAGAAGAATAGCGCACAGTGATGGTTTTCGTGAAGTATTTCTCAATAGCATACTTTACTCCATCACCTAATTTACGATTTCCATCAATGACCCTCTCCATTGGGTCGTTGAAGCCAATTCCATTAATGAATGGGACTGGATTGGCTGTTTCCGACTTATGCCCCATCTTGGCAGTCATCTGGAGCCGGTGTATCACAGCCACTGCTGGGACATCACTTTCTTTTTATCGTTCTGTGCTGCACTTTGAGGGGATTAGGCTGTTACGGATAGGAGTAGTAAGGCAACGGAGTCTACAGAATAGAGCCACTTTTTAGTCCTGCCTGGATAGTGGTGTCTCAAAACATAGTACACTGGAGTCTGTCCCTTGCCTAGTGAGCTGTGCCTGGTCGGTGGTGCATAACATTCTTCTTTGTCGTTTTTGTACTTTTCCACCTAGGATTAGGGTTGTGCAAAATGCGCATTAGCTGCTGTTGTGTAATTACCTGAAATGTCTGGAATAATTACGTGAAATACAAAACTGGTATTTGGCGCTGTAGTTAAGCGTGAAATGTACGCGAGGATGCATTCCATATTGCGCAAAAAATACTATTGGAGCAAACGAAAGGCGCTCACGTTCTTGTCGTTCGCTTTGTTCTAGTGTGCTTTCGCTAAATTTTTTGCAACGAGCAGCACATGATTATGCGACTTGGGGTAATAGCGTAGCTTACGCAATTTTGCAGAACAACCATAATGTGAAATTACTGGGTTTAATGTGTGATTATGCAGATAACGTCACCCGGGCCTACCCAGAACACAGATTTCTTGGGGAGTCTTCCTTGTTGCTTTAGAAGGAGGCACCGCTCTGTGACGGGTGTGGGTGGATTGTCCCAAGGAATCTTTGCACATGGTAGTGGGAGAATCTGATTTCTTTTACTGTGTTCCTCACCCTTTCCCAATGCGAACATGGGAAAGAAGCGCTTAAAGTAACTGATACATCAAATGCCGAATGGCTGATCTAAAATTTGACGCTTCCAAAAGAAAAGAAAAAAAACTTGGCAGACGGGGGGCTGACCCAGTGCCCCCAACTAAGCATGATGTCTTGTGAGTTGTTACAAAATACCAATGATACTCCAACACACCAGTGTCTGATGGGAGACGACCGACCCAAAGTTCCTCTGTTTATCATAATGAATTTTTTTAATTTATTGCAACATATCTGGCTAGACAGCTTAAAGTGTATTTTACAATAGGCATAAAACTGTTTTAAGACATGGTGTCAGTTTTTTGTCAGTGGGACGGCGCCATGGGAAAATATTACAAGATGGTGAGGTTATGTAGAGACAATACAAGTAAAGAGATCCTAGTCTGAGGCGGGACCTAGTGCTTCCTCTAAGGAAGCTGAAGATGACGTGGGAGAACATTCTGGTTCACCAATGCACCCTTACAACATCGAGGTTCTACTGAACGGTCCTGTGCACCATCAAAAATGTCTTGTATTGGTTTCACGGATCACTTGCTAAATTGGTGGGAACAAACTTGCGTCTGAGAGCACAAGGCATTTTAATGGGAAATTGCTATTGACGCTGGCACAGTCTTCTACTAAAATGTTTTGAATTTTCTTCAAATCAGTTTTTATAAACTGCAGGTTGGCAAGTCTTAACGTGATGGTAAAGTTGCGGTACATTTCATTTGTCTGTATACTTATTTTCATGTAATATTCTTAATTTGCTCTATATTTCCTAGGGTGGTAAGTGACGCCATCAGTACTAAACAATATTTTTTTTCTGTTTATGTCCAGAATGTCCGGAGCAAGAATTGTCGCTCACATGGCCCATGCGCTTAAACCCGGACAATATGGTCTAGCTGGAATTTGCAACGGGGGAGGTGGAGCTTCAGCAATACTGATCGAAAAACTATAGACTTGCATGAATTGCAGAAACTCTTGAAGCAACGCCGTGATCAGCATACTAGGGACAGCAGATTCTTCCACACTCTATAATATTATTGGGCAGTAAAGGGTGGTGATGACCGGTCAGCTAGCTCCACACTTGCACCGTCAGGGGACATTTTTGTGTGCTTTTACTGTTAAATCACAAGCGCTTATCCAGACTGACATTTCGAATGTGAGTGTGATTTTTGTACAATCCTTGTAAATATTGCAAATGGCAATAAAGCATTCTCTTCTTCATATATATGAGTGTAATTCTGGCATCTCTTAAATCGATAAACTGTCTAAATCAACAACTGTGATAGTAACTATTTAATGGTGAAACTACTTGTGCCCCTACTGCCTTGATCTTTAATTCAGGAGCCCATCCATGGCTTAACGTTTACATCTGTTTAATGAACAGTAACATGGTGGAGCACACCTCATAGCTTCAGCACAATAACTGTCATGAAACATTTCCCCCAATATTGGAAAAAAAGTCAGAACCGCCTCATTACTGCATTAACCCTTCACGGTAACCTCTATACAGCAAACAATGTGTTCATGAGACTCTGCTCCCCAGTGGTCTTACAATCAGGAAAGAAACGGAGAGTCAAAATCAAAACATCATAACGTCAGCCAAACTTAGCAAGCACCATAAACACTCACCTGCAGAGCCCTTCCAAGAGGGGAGAAAGCGCTGGCACAGTCGCCGCCTCATGCGGAGACTTGCCTTTTTACCCATGGCGTCCAAACTCCAGATACTACAGGGCAGGTAGCCATGTGTGTCAGCCAGAACATGTGGAAACTCTTCAGAAATGCCTTTGCAGCCTTGACCCGCATTTACTTATGATTAGTGCTTGTGCGATGGAAAAGGTAGCATCTATTATCCTTTTATGTGAGGGTCTCGTAGAGACCCATTCGCGTGAACATATAGAATTATAGATGCTTCACAGTGACTCACAGGGATATTTTTCACGGATGGGTTCTGAGTGACATCAAATAGACAAGAGCGAAGCTTGAGTGTTCTGTGAACTCACTCAGACCACTAAAATGAAAATCATCTCCATTAATCATTTTTTACCCAGTTGTAATGTTCTGTTCTGTATGGCCCCAGCATCATCTGTCCCTGCTTTCAACTAATACTCGGGGGAAGAGGGGTAATGAGAGAGCCATACATGCCACTCTTCTGTGTGTCAAAAATATAAATAATAAAAAAAAAAAACTGTCCTTCTGCTACTACCACAACTCACTCTCCGTGCCCTCTCCTCCAGATGATGGGCTCCCTGGTTTCCAGCACTGCTCTGACAGGCCTCTATACAGCCCAGCCCCGCAGGAATTTCATTATGACTTGGCAACAGTGGATAACTCCTTTTGTAAACAACGATTGCTCTACGCAGTGGTAAGCAAGAACTGCCACAACCGGTCTCATGAAAGGGCGGAAAAATCCCTAAAAGCAGAATCACCAAAACTGGTCAGAAGCGTAACCTAAGGAACATCCACCCCCCTTGAAACTGTTGGGCACTAGCTACCCACTTTAATAGATGAGATGCATAGGAGAAAGAGTAAAATACCCAACTAGTAACACCCAAACCACAGAACCAACGGATACAGCAGCTAATAAATGGTTGACGCCCACTAACTAGCTCGAAAATGACACTCATGGGGCGGGAAAAAGTTATGCTTCTGACCCCCAACCCTTCTGAATGAGGTGGAGGCAAGTCCAAACTGAGGTCTCTTAATACCAACTCCACATGAAACAAAAGGAAATGTAAACCTATAATAGGAAAAACAAGGTCTGTAAGGGAATCCCACGCAGCGTAGCGGAAAACATATACAATGTGCCAGCTACACCATTCACTTTCCAATTGAGGTCGGTGGAATAAATTACTCCGTGATGGCAGAGCATAGAAAACCTACACAGCCCAACCAGCCATCACTGGAAGCGGGGGGAAAAAGAACTCCTTCCAAAGCACATTAAAAAGAGACGCCCAGTGGCCTGTGTAAATGGTTAAAGGAAGATGCACTACAGTCAAAACTACAGCAAAACTCCCAAGGAGAGAAAATGGCCAAAATTACAGAAGATGTCAACCGACACCCAGTGAACACAAGGTACTAGCACCTTGGAGAACTGGACCACCAAGGACAGTGCTTACAGCCAAGCCCAAGGGTATCCAATCTGAAACTATCCACCTGTTCCCTGTAGCGTGCAAAAAGCCAAATGTAGCCCAAACTGTGCCCCCATAATGAGTAAATGGCAGTAGCATACAGAAGTGAAGAAAATCGCAGCTACTGAAAACGAGTGCAGCCCATTATGTACCCGCAGGAGCATCTGCCTACCCAGAACACTTAGGGACCGAACTCCTAAGACCAACACACCATACCGCCACCAGGTGAAATGGATGTCTTGCAGGGGAGCTAAACAGAGAGGTAATCTGTCCCCCAAGATGAGTGGCATCCACCGAAAATATTAGGCTGTGGAACTAAACAAGACTTTATGAAAAGCATCCTTGGGTCCGAAGCAAGACTCCTGTCTAACATTACAGTATGAGACTGCTACAGCCTTCAACTACAACTGCAGGCTGATGAGGGCGGGGCGTTGCGGGCTGATGAAGGCGGGGCGATGCAGGTTGATGAAGGCGGGGCGATGCAGGCTGATGAGGGCGGAGCGATGCAGGCTGATGAGGGCGGAGCGATGCATTCTGATGAGGGCCTGACGATGCATTCTGATGAGGGCCTGACGATGCATTCTGATGAGGGCCTGACGATGCATTCTGATGAGGGCCTGACGATGCATTCTGATGAGGGCCTGACGAGGCATTCTGACGAGGGCCTGACGAGGCATTCTGACGAGGGCCTGACGAGGCATTCTGACGAGGGCCTGACGATGCATTCTGACGAGGGCCTGACGATGCATTCTGATGAGGGCCTGACGATGCATTCTGATGAGGGCCTGACGAGGGCCTGACGAGGCATTCTGACGAGGGCCTGACGAGGCATTCTGACGAGGGCCTGACGATGCATTCTGACGAGGGCCTGACGATGCATTCTGATGAGGGCCTGACGATGCATTCTGATGAGGGCCTGACGATGCATTCTGATGAGGGCCTGACGATGCATTCTGATGAGGGCCTGACGATGAAATTCTGATGAGGGCCTGACGATGCATTCTGATGAGGGCCTGACGATGCATTCTGATGAGTGCCTGACGATGCATTCTGATGAGTGCCTGACGATGCATTCTGATGAGTGCCTGACGATGCATTCTGATGAGGGCCTGACGATGCATTCTGATGAGGGCCTGACGATGCATTCTGATGAGGGCCTGACGATGCATTCTGATGAGGGCCTGACGATGCATTCTGATGAGTGCCTGACGATGCATTCTGATGAGTGCCTGACGATGCATTCTGATGAGTGCCTGACGATGCATTCTGATGAGTGCCTGACGATGCATTCTGATGAGGGCCTGACGATGCATTCTGATGAGGGCCTGACGATGCATTCTGATGAGGGCCTGACGATGCATTCTGATGAGGGCCTGACGATGCATTCTGATGAGGGCCTGACGATGCATTCTGATGAGTGCCTGACGATGCATTCTGATGAGTGCCTGACGATGCATTCTGATGAGTGCCTGACGATGCATTCTGATGAGTGCCTGACGATGCATTCTGATGAGGGCCTGACGATGCATTCTGATGAGGGCCTGACGATGCATTCTGATGAGGGCCTGACGATGCATTCTGATGAGGGCCTGACGATGCATTCTGATGAGGGCCTGACGATGCATTCTGATGAGGGCCTGACGATGCATTCTGATGAGGGCCTGACGATGCATTCTGATGAGGGCCTGACGATGCATTCTGATGAGGGCCTGACGATGCATTCTGATGAGGGCCTGACGATGCATTCTGATGAGGGCCTGACGATGCATTCTGATGAGGGCCTGACGATGCATTCTGATGAGGGCCTGACGATGCATTCTGATGAGGGCCTGACGATGCATTCTGATGAGGGCCTGACGATGCATTCTGACGAGGGCCTGACGAGGCATTCTGATGAGGGCCTGACGTTGCAGGCTGATGAGGGTCGGACGATGCAGGCTGATGAGGGCGGGACGTTGCAGGGACAGACAATACAGTCTATGGATGGCGTTATGCAGGTTGTTGATGGGGCAATGCAGGTGGAGGATGGGACGATACAGGCAAATTATATGATACATACAGACAATAGGACCATACTAGCTGAGGGTGGATCAATAGTGGCTGAAGGCGGTACTATATTGGCAGAGGGTGGGGCAGTCCAGGCAGATGATGGAGCAGTGACCATACTAGCTGAGTGTGGGACGATATTGGCTCATGGTGGATTCGTTCAGGCCGAGGATGGGGCAGTGACGATACTGGAAAGGGTGGTACAGGATGAGGACAGGGCACTGCAGGCAGAGGATGGGATGGTGCAGCCTGAGGAGATCTCTGTGCAGCCTGAGATCTCTATGCAGCCTGAGGAGATCTCTATGCAGCCTGATGAGATCTCTATGCAGCCTGATGAGATCGCTGTGCAGCCTGAGGAGGTCGATGTGCAGCCTGAGGAGGTCGCTGTGCAGCCTGAGGAGGTCGCTGTGCAGCCTGAGGAGGTCGCTGTGCAGCCTGAGGAGATCGCTGTGCAGCCTGAGGAGGTCGATGTGCAGCCTGAGGAGGTCGCTGTGCAGCCTGAGGAGGTCGCTGTGCAGCCTGAGGAGGTCGCTGTGCAGCCTGAGGAGATCGCTGTGCAGCCTGAGGAGGTCGATGTGCAGCCTGAGGAGGTCGCTGTCCAGCCTTAGGAGATCGCTGTGCAGCCTGAGGAGGTCGCTGTGCAGCCTTAGGAGGTCAATGTGCAGCCTGAGGAGGTCGCTGTGCAGCCTGAGGAGGTCGCTGTGCAGCCTGAGGAGGTCGCTGTGCAGCCTGAGAACGTCTGTGTGGCGTCTGAGGATATTATCGTGCAGCTCAGGGATGGCAGCCTACAGACCGAGGGCAACACAACACAGACTGTGGACAATGCCGTGGTCACAAACCTGCCTGAGGACAATGCAATACCAACTGAGGAAATTACAATAGAAACCGTAGACAATGTGATACAAAATAAAAGAAAACTGCCAATATTGCCTGGTGATGAGCCCACACTTAAGAGTAAGAAGGGTCGGAAAAAGAAGGCTGCATTGGGTCTCTCTCATGGTGGAGTTTCTGAAGATATCACCCTACCTTTGGAAGCTTTAACTGATCCAGATGTAGAATTAGGATTAGTGAAACCTAAAAAGAAAGATGGCCAAGCTCAAAGAACTGTCCTATCAACGTTGTCCTCCATGTCCTTAGAAATTGCTCCACCTAATTCTCAGGAAACTCCAGCACAGGATGATGCATCAGCAGCATCTAGGACTACAGATCTTGGCTCAGAGTCTGCTGACCCTGCTACACCTCCGCCTGTAAAAGTTTACAAGAAACGTGGAAGAAGGTCCAAAGGAGAGTTAATGATGACTCGGCTTGCACAGGGTTTGGACAATCAGCCTGAAAAGCCAACCTACATAAATACACTTCTGGAAGAGCCAGATGTCCTGGAGAAGACGCCTGGTGGACGCCCACAACGAAGAGCTGCTAACCTCTGTTTCTGAAAGCTGAGCAAATGTTGCAAGATAACAATATTTAAAAGCATTGCTATTTCTCATTCAGTTTGCTGAGTAAGCAGAACGACTGTTGTCAACTCGCTATGGTAATCCCTAAAATAGCTCGTCCATATTAAATCTTGCTCAACATTGTGAGTGCACTTTTTCCAAGCCCTGCTAATGTGGTACATACTTTTCCTATTTTTTTGAAAGTTTTCCCATATTGCCTGTCTCACCCCAAAAAAACATTGTTGTAAATACTGTATTTTTTGCCTTTGCCTCAAATTGTAAAGCGCTCTGATATCCTTCGGGATCAAGTTTGCGATATATAAAACTTTATAAATACATAAATGTCTTCAGAGCGCAGATGTTAGTTAGAGGCTTGGAAGCAGGAGGGATCCTAGAATGGTCTAGCAGCATGTCACAGACCATATAGGCACAGCGCACCCTCTTGCGATAGCCAGACATAATGTATCGGAGAACGAGACAATCAATACCAGGAGTGCAATTTATGTACCCTACATAACAGGAATCACTTGGCTGCTGCTTGGCATTGAAAACTAACAATCCAGGGAAACATAAGCCCACAAACTACTGAATTGGATTATTAATACAAAAACACTCTAAGGGAGTAGAATTTTATACCATAGATGGGAACAACCAAAAATAACAAATCACAAGCATTGGCATAGCCAATAGGTCTTGCTTTTGGGACCTTATAAGTGTTTAGCCATGCAACAGTTGCTGTTGTTGCACCAAGGATATTGTGCTGCATAACTAAATACTTATTAAGTCCCGAAAGCGAGACCTATTGGCTATGCCAATGCTTGTTATACTGAGTTATTGACATGACATCGCTTGTTTTTTTTCTCGACTTTTGTTTTGAAACAGGAGCTTTTTTTTTAATATAGGGTCTGAGTCATGAAAAACAATATTAACACAAGCATTTGCAATGCAATATGTCTCGTATTTACGTGAGTTTGAGCTAGTGACATTCCAAATAACAATGCCTTTTATATTTGTTTTTGTTTAAAAAAATATAATTAAAAGGCATTGTCATTTACAATGCCAATAACTTTAACTTGTGTAACTGCGAGACCTATTGCATTGCAAATGCTTGTTCATTGTTGCCATCAAAACACCAACCAAGTGGTATATGCAAACCTTCGGTCAGACAGAGCTGTGGGCGGAAATGCGAGGAGAACGAAATGTAAGAATGACTTCCGGACAGACAGAAGCGAGGACGCGCAGAGGTCAGGGCAGGCAGAGGTGAACGCAAGAGGGGACAGGTGAGGGCAGACAGCACAAAGAGGACATTTCAAGACCGGCCTTTCAAGACCTGTTGGCCAACTTGGTGGTCAACTACGCCTCGGTCTTGGTGCTAGGGGACTTTAATTACTGGCCCTCCGACCCACACGAGTGCTCAGCCTCAAAAGAGTTTACAGACTGCCTTTCATCCCTTAATTTCGTGTCGCACATATCCGTTCCCACCCACTCCCATGGGCACACACTGGACCAGGTCTGGTCCCTCAACCTCCCCGTGGCCTCGGCCACCGTCTCGCCGTGCCCATGGTCTGACCATGCCCTCATTTCCTTCTCTATTCCCCGTAACGCGATGCCTAAAACCCCGCATGCCAAAAACATCTGGGCACGGAACTGGAATAGACTGGATTACCCCTCCTTGACCTCCATGCTCCGCGACTCCACCCCTACTCTTGTTGGCTTACCATCTACCTCTCAAGCCAAGGCCATCAACACCTGGCTGGCTGAAGGCTGTGACTCTGTGGCGCCCCTACGCCGCATCTCCATCCGCCGACCAAAGGACGCTAATAGATGGTTCAATGACCACCTAAAAGATCTCAAACTGAGCGCCCGACGGGCAGAGAGGCAATGGAGGAAAAATTACAATCCCTTATCAAAAACCCACTTCATTTCAGCACTGGACAAATACAAAACAGCAATCCTGGCTGCTAAGACCGCCTACTTTTCGTCAAAAATTACTTCTGCCGAAAATAAACCCAGGGAAATCTTCGGGATAGTGAATGACCTGGCATTCTCAGACCGAACCTCGCCCATTATCCCTCCCTCCCAACCACTCTGCGACCAGCTCAATACTTATTTCTTAGATAAAATAGCAACCATCAAGCTCAATATCCCTCCACCTTCTTCTGCCTTCGTCGATCCCTCCCCCCCTCCCCTCCCCTACCTGCTTACCTCCATCCCCCCCCTTACTCAGGACTCTTTTATGGAGATACTCCCTAAAGTGAAGTCGGGGTCTCCCGCGGACGTCTGCCCAGCACGAGTCCTGCAGCAAATATACTCCAGCTGCCCTGACCCCCCCATTGCCTTCCTCAACAGCTCCCTGGCACAGGGCGTAGTGCCCTCTGCGCTCAAGGCAGCTACCATAGTGCCCATCCTGAAAAAACCTGGCGCTGACTCTTCTATCTCTGCCAACTATTGCCCCATCTCCCTGCTACCCTTTCTGGGCAAGGTGATGGAACGCCATGTTACCGCGGTGCTCAGCGCCCATGTTGAGGCGAATGGGGGACTGGCATCCCGCCAAGCCGGGTTCCGTCCCAGGCATTCGACCGAGTCAGTCGTGGTCTCAGTCTTGGACAAACTCAGAAAGGGTATGGATGGAAACAAACACCAGGCACTGGTCCTCCTTGATCTATCCGCCGCCTTTGACACGGTGGACCACACCATCTTACTTACCCGTGTCAAGGCGGCCGGCATCGGGGGATCAGCCCTGATCTGGCTCTCCTCCTTTCTGAGGGAACGCACTCAGGCGGTCCGGCTAGGCGACTTCACGGCCACTCCCCTCCCTGTCACCTGTGGTGTCCCCCAGGGATCCTCTCTCTCCCCCTTACTTTTCAACCTTTATATCTTTCCTCTCATCTTTGCACTACAGCAGCTGGAGGTCACCGTCTATAATTACGCGGATGACCTCCAGCTCATCTTTGATCTGTCCCCTTCCCCTCTCTCGGTCTCTAATTTCCAGTCAACTATGACATTCATCAGGGACTGGATGAACCACAACCACCTTAAGCTGAACCCGGATAAAACCGAGCTGGTTCTCACTGGTGGTTCGTCCAGTCCCTGGAACTCTCTCTTCTGGCCCCCCTCCCTTGGCACTGCACCGACCCCCTCGATCACGGTCAAAACACTTGGTGTCAAAATAAACAGCCAACTCACCCTCCATTCACAAATCAGCTCTGTGGTGTCCTCCTGTTTCCTCTCTCTCCGCACTATCCGCACTGTCTCCCGCTTCTTTTCCCCCCAGGCACTTAAGATCATTATGGCCGCACTTGTGATATCGAAACTGGACTACGCAAACGCTCTCTACCACGGTATCCCCGCATACAGTCTGCGTAGACTCCAGACCGTTCAGAACCAAGCAGCCCGGCTGGTGTACGGTCTTCCTCGGTATCACCACTCCACCCCTCTTCTCAGGGAGCTTCACTGGCTCCCTATAAAGGAACGGGCCCTATTTAAGATCGGTTGTATGGTCTTCCAGGCCCGCCAGGGCACTGCCCCCGCCTTCATCTCCTCACTAATCAAGTCTTATGTACCCGTAAGAGAACTCCGGTCTTCCTCCAAGTCCCTCCTCCATATCCCTCGCTTCACTCGCAAAAAGTGGGGCGGGGCCAATTTCTCTACCCTGGCTCCAACCTTTTGGAACTCACTCCCTGACCACCTCCGCTCTGCCACTCAGTATCTCCCCTTTCGCAGAGATCTGAAAACGTTCCTCTTCAGCCAGGCTTTCCTCACTTAATCTTCCTCAAAATTCCCTTCACCTCTCCCTGGTCTTTCCCCCTCAGCTGCCGATCCCCCCAGCGCCAAGAAACAAGGTGTACGCTGCGCTCTAGAAGTATTTTAAATTAGAATTAAATTAAATTAGAATTAGAATTAGGTACGATTGGAGAGAGGCGGGGACAGGTGGTAGTGAGACAAGTGAGGCGGTACAGGTCCTGGGAGGCAGAGTTCGGTGCAGCTAGAGGTGAGCCTTTCGAGGGGGCAGAGTTGTACTTAGAAGAGAAGGCAGGTACAGGTGGGCGCTGGGACGCCCCTGGGTAGCCATCGAGCTCTACAAATCCTCATTCCATTCCAGGTGAGCACACGGGTAAGGACAGGCTGAGGCGGGCACATTGGCGGCAGACAGGTGAGTGGGGCATGGAGAGGTCTTGCCACACGTGAGGACAGACAGACATAAGGACAAGCCGAGGTGGACCCCGTGAGGGGGGCAGGAGGTTGAACAGGACAAGGTGAGGGCAAAGGGAAGGACAGTCATTGAATAGGACAGACAGAGTCGACAGAGGCCTGGGCAGAAGAGAGGAGGTCTGCATGGAGAAGGGAGACGCAGAAGCGAGGAAAGGCCGGCGGGGTCAGGCAGGGGTGAACTCCAAGAGGGGAGTCAGAGGTGGGCACCGTCAGGACATGGGTAGGAGGAGCGGAGGACACAGTGCGGTCAGAGACAAGTGGGACAGGAAGAGGTGATGACAGTGGAGAGCACAGTGAACACACATGTGAGAAGGTCAGACAGAGGTGATGACAAGCGGCGGTGAGCGCATGGTTTCAGGAAGGTATGGAAAGGCACAGGTGAGGTCAAAGAGAGGTGGGCAGAGTCAGACAGGTGAGTGGGGCAGGGAAAGCTGATGGCAGACAGGTGAGGTCAGAAGGAGGCGAGCACAGGGAGAGATGAAACCTATTGAGGGGAGGAAGTGAGGGGCACAGTGAGGGCAGATAGGTGAGCAGGGCAGGCTGAGGGAAGGGTAGAGGGGAAGACAGTGACTAGGACAGTCAGAACCAGGGTAGATGTGAGGAGTTAAGAGGTGGGCATAATGAAGCCAAACAGGTGTGCAGGGGAGGGAGAGGTTAGGGCAGGGTTGAGGGCAGTAAGAAGTAGCGGAGTTAATCAAAAAATGTGGAATGGACACTAGTATCTACTGAACCATTAGTTCGAAATTGACAACCCTCATAGGCAGCCTGATTCTACGATGCGGTATATCTGTTTTTCCGCCCCATCAGGTGTCATGGCATATTCATAGGGTAGTCAAAAGTGTGGTATGCCTGCCTCACCCGAGGCTACCTCTGGTCCAGGTAGAAGTATCCAGAAATGATAGGGAGGGTAAAATGATTATAAAAGCAGTGTATCTCCAAAATATTTTAATGAAAAAAGGGGATAACACTGTCAATTAAAAATAAGTCGATATAGATGTAATCGGGTAACTAGATTACCATATATCTATGTATATATGGGTGCGTCGTCAGGCAGTAAGAAGTAGGCAGAGAGAAGTCAAACAAGTGAGTGACATAGGTAGAGGAAAGGTCAGACAGAGGTGAGGACAGGCAGGTGAGAGCTCAAGAGATCAGACAGGGGTGAGGACAGGCAGGTGAGAGCTCAAGTGGGCACACGGAGTTGGGCACAGTAAGAGCAGACAGGTGAGGGTAGCGAGAGCATGGGCACCGCAAGGGTAGACGACATGCAGAGGCGAGGACACACATGATGCCAGTCAGAGTTGGGCACACAGGTAAATGATGCACACCAACCGAGGACACTCAAAGGCGGGGACATACAGAGGGCAGGGCAGATGTTAGGACAGGCAGAGGTCAGCGCAACAAGTGCAGAGAGGTAAGACCTGTCATATGTGAGAACAGACACGGCATTGGCATGCATAGGTGTGGATGCCACTAAGCCATGCTGCACGAGGGAGCACTCTAAGGGACTTACCAGGACCAGCCAGGGAGGTCTGTCAGTGCCCAGCTCCAGAGAGCCAGGGCCTCGTGGGGGTTGCGAAGGGTGTGTATCTGCCCGCAACCCTGGGGCTGGCAAGGTGTTTACACACAAGGCATAGAGTGCGCCCAACTGACTCAAACTTCATCACAAGTAAAGCCCAGAGGGGTGTCTGCTTTTTGCCATGATCAAATTGGAGCCGGTGGGGCCCCGCCCCCAAGCCAGCAGAGGGGCTGCATGGGAGGGCATAGCAACACTGGACAAGAAGGGCAGGGGAGAGGGGCTCCAGGAACAAGAGGGGGCGATGCGATAGAAAGGAAGAAAGAGATGAGGGGGAGTAAAGGGTGGTGAGGTAGAGAGGAGGAGGAAACGTGGGAGGGACTTAGGAGAAGGAAATCAGGGGAGAAAGAGGATTGGATGGGAGATGGGGAAGGCAGAGAGTGGGGTGGAATGGGGAAATGGAGTAGGGAAAGAGACTGGGGCAAAGGGAGAGAAGTGGAGGAGGCGAGAAGAATGGAAGAGAGATGGGAGGATAGAGCTGCCGTTGAAATAGGAGAGGGAAGTGGCGAGTTGAGGCGGAAGGAAAAGAGGAAGCAGGGTCAAGGGGAGAAGGGGCAGTGACATAACAAAAGCCTTGCAGTGGTAGCAGCCCCTCCAGCACTGGCAGGTCCCTGCCCAGAAAGCGCCCCCGCAAGGTACTTTGCAGGGGACCCACATTCAAGTTTAGGTACGCCACCGGAAGGGGAAGGTGGGTAGAGAAACTCTGGTTGCGGATAATTGTGGGAAGCTGGCCTGAAAGACACTGCTGCTCTGGGGATACAGTCATGCATACCACGTGTGTGGTTTATTTTACTTTGTCAAAGCTTATTGGGACTGCCATCCTTCTGAAGTTGGGGACTAGGGTACTGTTACACCGGGTAATGGCAAGCAGTAGGAACGCATGTCATTTACAGTGCTTCAAAAAATGGTTGCAACGTGTTATGCAGCTCTCTTGAAAAAACAATTGGGGGAGGAGAGTGGTGACACGGGAGAGATGGGAGAGATGAAAAAGGAGAGGAATTGTGAGGCAGACAAGATGGGGAGAGAAGAGAGGGAGCGACAGACAGACGAGAGAGGCCTGAGAAAGAGATTCGAGCGAGGGCAAAAGGGAGGGTCAGAAAATGTGAAGAGTGCAATCGAAGAGCGAGAAAGAACAAGACTGCAAAAGTGAACGCAGGGGTGCAAGCGCGTGACGGCAAACACGCGAGCGGCTAAAGTGAAAATAATCAGGGTCCAGATGGGGCCTCGGGCGCTGAAAGCTGGCAGCTGTGCGCGCTTGTGCGCGTAACAACAAGCTGGTGGCTGGCTGCCTCTGGGTAGCACTTCCAAAACCCGCTTACTAAATGTCACGCTTGAGACAGCGCATTCGCTGGCTCAGGCTGAGGTTCCGTGAAAATCGTTACGACGTTTTGATGGACGAGTGTGGTATCTATGAACCGTAAATGACGAGTTTAGTAAGTGTACGCGGTATCGCCATGCTACTCAGAAGAGTTCGTCTCATTTACAGGTTTTTCCAATGAACCCTCGGGTTCCATTTTAGATACTGCATCCATTTTGTTTCTTGCCCTCACGTAGTCAGCGAACAGGCAACTGTCCGCATCGTGACCTTTTGTTCCCAAGCTTCACGGAAGAAGCATATGCCTTTTCATGCGTCTTTTATGAGTAGGGGGAGGACACTGCTAAAGCAGTTGCCTCCGCTCGAAGGTGATTCTGCCGTGCCGGTCTATTGTTTCAGCCTTGCACGTGCTGGGATCAAGCCCTTTTAAGCTACGATTACGCATCCAATATTATCCTCACACTCTCTCCTCCCTGTTGTCTGACTTCCCTGCAGCTGTTCTTGTCTCTTTCTCTTGCTTATTTACAACTCAAGTGGAATGTACCTAATGGTGGGAAGATGTGCTTTTACAGTTGGAACTGGTGATGTTAATGTAATTATGTTCCGGGGTTCTGAATACATGAAAGCGATCCTTTTGAATTTTACTGTGAGAACTGAGCTGTAACCTTTTGCTTACATATTGTGCAATGACAAGATCTTGTATAAAAGAGAGCGATCCACAAATGCAATTTGAAGCAGACTCTTGGAACCTACACTCTGTTGTACTTCTCATGACTTTTGCATCCCTGCAGTAATAAACGCTGATCTTTGACGCCGAAGGAAGTCTCCCGTGTCTCTGTCTTTAGTGCGCCAGAACAGGTATCCCACGAAGGTTTAGGTGTTGTTCCCTGGCACCGCTGGGCCTTAAATAGTCCAGTCCTTCAGTTGGCGCCCAACGTTGGGCGACATCGGCGGTACCGGTCCAAAGCCTGACGATTGTGAGGAACTTCGTGTGAAATCTCCGAGGAAAAGGTGCACCCCGCTTCATCGATCCTGTTGTCGAAATAAGTGGTCCGAAGATTTTTCCCGCGAAGATTCCCGCCTCCTGACGGCTGCGACGGACCGATGCCCTGACTGTCGACCTGTTTTCGACGCCTGGCGTAGACCTTTCGTACAGCGAGACAATAGACGGGCCTTCCTGGTGACGCCATTGAAGCTCTCAGTTAAGTATTTGTGGGTCGCTCCCAGTCCTTAGTTGTTGTTTCAGCTTGTTGAAGCTTTGTTGTTTGCATGGTTCCATTACATTTGTGGTTCTTAGTTGTTGGTTCTTAGTTGTTATTTGACAGTTGCAATTGCCAAAAACCGAGGGTTTTGTCTTTCACGAAGATTCAGTACTTCGGTAACCCTTGAAGTTTGATACTAGGTTAGTGTGCACGATGCCTAGCCATAGTGGTTTTCTTGGTTTCTTTAAATGTTGCAACAAGGATTTCCGGTTGGAGGACTCGTGTCCGATACCTCCAGTTGGAACTCCGATATATGAGCTCTATAGTCGACATGGTGTGGGCCCTATTATATATAATAAATATTGGGTCCGTTACACGAAAAAAGATGGTGTCCTTAGTTGGCCACCGCACGGAAGTTTTGAACTTGCGATTTTAGATAATCTTGAAGCTAAATTGTTTAAAAAGAAAGCTAGGCCAGCTATGTTTGATTCCTTTCGGTTGTGGCGTAAAGAGGCCAAGCAGAAAGAAATCAAACAATTAAAAAAGAATCGAAGAGAAGGTATCGTTCCGATAATGCAAGTTGTACAACAATGTCAGCGAGATAAAGAAGAAAAAGAAATAGAAGTTTCCACTAGACTGCATCACATGAGGATAGACAAATGTTATCCGGTTTTACCAACGAGTCAGGATAAGAAAGAAGAGGATTTAAAGGAGGATCCCTTGTTAGCGTATTTTATGAAATCGCCACCTCCTTATGCACAGGGTACCACAGCCCCTGTAGTTCCTCCTGTAGTTCCGCCTGTTGTTCCTCCTGTTGTCCCTCCCGTTGTTCCGGCGGCTGCGGGTCAGCCCGTTGTTGGTCCTACTTGTGTCCCACCACCTGTCTCTATTCCTACTGCTCCTTTGCCTGTACCTTCTCAGCCTCTTGTCCCTGCCACCCCGACTATCTTGCCTGCTTCTGCTGTGTCTGCCTTCACTTCAAACGTTGTCACTCCTGTTCTCCTTTCTCCTTCTGTTCGTAATCGTATCCCTAACACTGTTGCTACCCTTTATTCACCGCTTTCTGGTCAGTTATTTCCATCCGATACTTCTGAAACTCCCCAAAGACGGAGTCAGATCCCTAGTGGAAGGGAAAAAGAGACGTTAGTGACAATGGCACATAGTGGATAAGACATCCTGCCAACTACCCCCCACGCATGGTTTTCGAGACGTTTTCTCAGTTTAATGAGCCGACACAGAGATTCGTGTTCGAAGAAATGTGTAACTTTTTGAGGGAAGAATGGTATAATGACAATTTAGATAACGTACCGCCCGATATGATTGAACTTCAGAGTCCATTTTCGAGCGGTATGATTGTAGGTAGCGATGTACGACGTGCCTTAGAGTGATTGTTATCCTTTAGATCCACAGTGCCTTCTCGCGTGTCATTTAATGATGACGACTTAGAAACTTGGAAAGCGGCCCCTGGTCAGTATCCCATGAGAGAAGTTCCGCCGGTATACATGCCAGGTGCTCCTGCTGCTAATCCCCCGATTCTTCCACATTTCCAAAGAGTTTGGATACACCTCCCATGGAAGCGATCAGAAGTCTTGCAGGTGAAACAATCTTTGCCTGATCCACGCAAGAATCCGGCGGGTTACTATAAGGAGTTGTCCCAATTGGTAGATGCTACTATTATGAACCTTGCCGACATCGACATGCTGTTCGGTAATGTTGTGCCACAACCGGTTTGGGCGAAAATTCGTCAGGAAAATCATGCTAATGAGTTAGGCGGTGATTGGGCTGCACTAATAGCAGCTGATGGCCGACAAGTTGGTGGGGCTAAGCCTGAGCAGTTAATTACGGATCTACCTCAGAGAATAATTACACTTATGAAAACTCTCATGCCAGCGATGAGGGTGAACTGGGATAAATTATCAGCTTGTAAGCAAAAGAAAGACGAGAGTGTCTCGGACTTCTTTACTAGGTTCGAGGAAGCATTTGTCGATCATAGTGGTCAGGATATGAGCACTGAGGGAGGTCAGCGGTTATTCGTTGATAAGTTCGTGTTAAATTTGTTACCTGAACTATGCAACAAATTGAAGAATTCAGAAAGTGCATGGGCTGTTTCAACCACTGCACAGATATTAGCGACGGCTCAATATTATGAGAATAGGGAAAAAGAAGAAAGTGATCGTGTAGATAAAAAGACGAAGGAGCTCAAAACGAAGGTTTTGTTGCAGCAAGCGTATCCTCCACGTTCAAATCAAAATGATTCACAACAGCAATATAGACCACAATCGCAATCCTCCAGAATACAGTCACGTCCTGACTCCTCTGACTTCAGATCTATGCTTGGGTATAACCAGTGTGCATATTGTAGAAGAGAGGGACATATAAAATATGATTGTCCGGCTTTACGTGATCGCCTTAATGGTGTATCGGCACGAGGGGGTCGTGGTGGTCCTCAACAAGCATCTCGAGGTAGAGGCCGCGGTACCTTTCAAAATCAGACTGAGCGCCCTAATACGTCCTCGGACGCGATTAATTGTTTTGACCAGCGAAATGTAAGGTCCGATAAATCAGCGCAGTATTATGCGGAAGACTATTACGTTGAACATGAGACTGTTGTAAACGATCGTTACTAGGACAGCCACCGACAGAGAGAGGGAGTAGTATCAGTCCCGGTTGATCAGAGTGGGCCTTACGTCGCAGTTGCTACATCTGGCGTAGTTGAGCCTTTTCTGTTAGACACTGGTGCGACGAAAAGTTCCATCATGCATTCGAAACTCCCTGGCGCACCTTTGTCCGGCTTAACAAATGTTTCCGTTGGATTCTCTGGCGCCCCTGTTAGCAATCCTGTCTCTAGCCCTATACACCTTACAATTGGCCCTCGCGAGCTGGAGGCTCCATTGATTTTATCTACTGGTTGAGGTGAGAATCTTCTGGGCTTGGATTTGTTAAAACGGTTATATGCGACATTGTATTGCTCTCCTGAAGGAGTGGAGCTTACATTAGGTCGGAGAGTAATCTCTCCTATGTACTTGTCGATCGATAAACTCCCGCCGGAATTGAGCTCCCTTCCTGCGTCTCTATGGGCCACAGGTCCCAATGACGTGGGTCTCTTGGACATCCCACCTTATATGATCAAGCTGAAACCAAATGTGCGATTGCCACGTATACCTCAGTATCGTATCTCCATTGAGGGAGAACGGGCGCTATTAACGATTGTACACGATCTGATCGAAAAGGACGTCGTTGAAGAAACTCGTGGAAATGTGTGTAATAGTCCTGTGTTACCCATTTTAAAACGAACTGATCCATCTAAAGCTCCTGTGTACCGTTTCATAATCGATTTGAGAGAAGTAAATAAAATCGTGATTCCACAGTTCCCCGTGGTCCCTGATATCACGACTTTGTTGACCCTGATTCCAGCGTCTGCCTCCTGGTTCACGGTGATCGACCTAAAGAATGCTTTCTTTAGTATCCCGATTGCTGAGGAAAGCAGAGACCTATTCGGATTCTCATTAGGTGGTCGCAGTTTTAGACTGAAACGTGCACCACAGGGCTATTGTGAGAGTCCGTCGATCTACAGTCAAGCCCTTAAAAGTCAACTTGATTCATTTGTATTACCGGCAGGCGCAGCCTTGATTCAGTACGTTGACGACCTGTTGGTAGCTGCTGATACCGAAGATATTTGTAGAACTGCTACAGTATCGTTGTTGCGGCATTTATGTGACTTACATCACAAGGTGTCACCTTCCAAGCTGCAATATTGTTGCCAAGAAGTAACCTACTTAGGTCACTTATTGTCAAAAGAAGGGAGAAGGTTGACCCCAGAGAGAATTGCAGCGATTACCCAAATGACTGTGCCAAAAACTCAGAGAGATGTACGTGCCTTTCTAGGTATCACGTCATACTGCAGACAATGGATCCCAAATTTTTCACTATTGGCGAAACCATTGTTAGCGCTCACCTGCAAGGATGTTCCGACTCCTTTGCCATGGACTGAAGAGTGTCAAAAAGGTTTTTCTGAATTACGTGATGCGTTGTGTTCGGCTCCTGTGTTAGGTACTCCTGATTACAGTAAGCCATTTACACTGTACGTTCACGAGAGGGATGGTTGTGCGTTGAGTGTTCTGGCGCAACAATTTGGTGACAAACAGCGCCCATGCGCATATTTTTCTTCGACCTTAGACCCAGTAGCTAGAGCTTTGCCGAGTTGTTTAAGAGCAACAGCGGCAGCTGCGGCGTCCATTCGACAGTCCGCAGGTCTGGTCATGGATAATATGCTTACGGTGATGGTTCCGCATGCAGTTGACACTCTTTTGAACCGAACGAAAACTCAACATTTGACGAGCGCAAGGTTGTCTGGGTATGAGCTGACGTTACTGGCTAGTCACATACGGATAAAACGGTGTAATGTGTTGAATCCAGCAACATTATTGCCGATCAACACGGAGTCAAGTGATGTAGCACCACATGACTGTTATCTGAGAACTGAAGAAGAAACGAAGGGTCGTATTGACCTAAAAGATACTCCATTGGTAGATCCCGATGGTACTTTGTATGTTGATGGTTCCTGTTTTAAGTTACCGAATGGTGATGTGACGACTGCGTATGCTGTAGTGACGTTGAGTACGATTGTGGAAACTGCGAGATTGAGTCAGAATTCGGCTCAGGCAGCTGAGTTGATTGCCTTGACGAGAGCGTGTGTGTTGTCTAGAGGAAAACGGGTGAATGTGTTTACAGACAGTCAGTATGCTTTTGGTGTGGCACATAGTTTTGGGCGATTGTGGAAAGAGGATTTTTTACGTCGCATGGTACGAAGATTCAGCATGGACAGCTTGTGAATGACCTTTTAGATGCACTTACATTGCCTAAGCAGGTGGCCATAATTAAATGTAGCGCGCACCGAAAAGTGACAGATGATGTTGGTCGTGGTAATGCGTTTGCAGACGAAACTGCTAAAGAGACAGCTAGAGATCTGACAAATCGAATGTACGTTGCGAATTCGGTAAGATGGCCAGCCGAGACTAGCATGTGTGAGGACACAGTTGAAAGTGTGAAGGAAATACAGAATGAGGCCACTGAAATGGAAAAGACTGAGTGGAAAGAAAGCACGGGAAAGTTAGACGAGAATGGATGTTGGTTTGACTTGTCAGAGAAACAGAGATGGATGTTACCGGATGCATATGTGCTTGCTGTTGTTACAATGGCCCATGGCACAGCACATATTAGCTCGAAGGGCATATGCAAGTTATTGTCTCCTGTATGGAAGAATGATGGGATTACTAAATGTGCAGAGAGAGTGGTTAAGAATTGCATGGTATGTTTGATGCATAATCCCGGTAAGGGCACCCCCACTCCACCTGGTCATTTTGCCCCTCCTACATGTCCTTTCGAAGTTATCCAATTGGACTTCATCCATATGGAGAGATGCAACAATTTGAAGTATGTTTTGGTCGTAGTATGCGCATTCTCCAGATGGATTGAGGCTTACCCTCTTAAGGATAATACTGCTCTATCCACAGCTAAAATTCTGCTCAAAGAGTATTTCCCCAGGTACGGCATGCCTCGGATTGTATGGTCGGACAACGGAAGTGAGTTTGTGGGAAGTGTGATGAAGAGTGTGTGTCGTGGTTTAGGAATATCACAGAAATTTCATAGTGCTAATCATCCTCAGTCAGCAGGTTTGGTGGAAGGATATAATGGCACCCTGAAATTGAAGCTTGCTAAAATCCAGGCAACGACTGGTTTATCATGGCCCGACGCTTTGCCTCTAGCTCTCTTATCGACCAGGGCTACTGTACACTCTCGAGTAGGGCTTAGCCCATATGAGATTGTGTTCGGCCGTCCTGCGAACATTTGGGGGGTTCCGAGGCCTAAAGAGTTTAACAGACTTGAATATCCAATGTTGATTGATTATCTATATGATCTGACTGCTAAATTGAGTTTGATTCATCAACAGGTTTTTGAGGCTCTGCCGTCACAAACAGAGGGTCCTGGTCATCGGCTCCAACCAGGGGACTGGGTCCTCACCCGTAATTTCGGACGAAAACGTCACCTTGAGCCGAGATTTGTGGGACCCTTCCAGGTGCTACTAGCCACGAGGACGGCGGTTCGGCTGGAGGGACGAAAACACTGGGTGCATGCCACCCACACCAAGAAGGTTCCGCTTCCTCTACCGGCAGACACATGGATACGTAAAGGTTTTTCCTCGTCTGAAACTGACGTTCCCCAGCGCTTTGTCCCATTTAGCGAAGCTCAGCCCATAGGGAACACTTCAGTTTTATCTGACACCCCTGTTGATTCCTCTCAAACAACTTACTTTCCTTCACCATTGAAGAATTCAAGTACTGAACAATTGCCTGAACAATCGAACACTCTTTCGCCATCCAATCCACTGTTTGAAGATCAGACTCGACCCGGAAGAAACCGATACTTTCTTCGTACACGCAATAAAGATGAATAAATTTTTTTTTATTATTTTGATTTCAAAATACCCCCTCACATTTTGCCTTGACCATTGTGGACATTTTATTATGTATGTATTTCTTTTCCAGAACAGCTAGGAGACGTATATAAAATTGATTATTTAACTGATTAAAACCTGCCATCTGGGTTGGCCGTAGGGCCGCGCGGGTACTTCTTTCTGTTTAGCAGTTATTGACATTAGGTCAATTTCTTTTGTCGATTTCTGGGAACTCCTGGGAATTGATAATCGCTACTCAGAACGAAGTGCGTCAAGAACGTTGCGGACGGTTGTTAGAGGATGGAGTTCTCCAAGCTGTCGAAGCTAGAGGAAAAGACGGCGCAAAGATCTAAATTGTACAGCACATTTCGAACAAAATGTTTTTTATTACAGGTTTTCATGTTGTTCCTAACTGTTTCTATGCTGCTGGTGGGTGGAGTATATTTTGGTTTTCAATCATTACTGCCTTCTGCCTTACTTACCTCTCCTTCTCACGATCTAAATTTCGTCCCTACTGTTTCTCCACATTCTTTTCACCTACTGCCCCAACATGAGCAAGTCAGACGTGCGGAATTTAGAAACAATTCCTTTGTGCAACTTTTGCATCAGCATCAGTTGGTGGTAAATACTACAAATTGTTGGGTGTGTGGGCTAATGCCACATACCATGGACAGGGGTATCCCATATTTGGTTCTTCCGTACAGCCCCCAAGGGTCAGCTCGGGCATTCCAAATCATGTTCCGTAGTGCACTAGATTGCTACCCCCATCGAGAGCCACGCTCAGCAAGCTTTGGTCCTGGCTCGTACCATAAGTCTCTGGCGATAGCGATGGCTGATCTAGATAGAGACATTTTTGATGCTTCGCTCATCCCAGAGGAGGAAGTGCAGGCATATAAGTACCTTAGTGAGGCTGAGTATAGTATATCAGTGGGTGATAGGCAGCTTAAAAGCTCATCTCCGATCTGGATTGTACCTCACCTAGGCCACTTTTGTCTGCAAGGTCGTGGCCGAAATCCAAGAGCCCAGCTTGGGAAGAGTGCTTGTGTGGATACTTACGTTCTACCGATGCTCTTTTCCCCTGTCTTTCTGACTGCCAAGGGTACCTATTTTGTATGTTATGACCGAGCATATACGTGGTTACCTCATGACTTCTCAGGTACCTGCTATATTGCAAATCTCTTGCCCCCGACTTTCACTGTTGCTGCCGACTATCACAAAATCAGAGTTGTGAGAGGCGTCATTAGTAAAGAGGATACTTCCGGTCAAGAAGCAGGAGACTTCTTCAAGGGTTTTCTACCGTTTTGGGGCCCTATGGTCAATAGCAGAAATCTGAGACAGTTAACTCATGTAGTAGAGTCAACCGCTAACATAACTGCAAGCGCCCTTGGTAATCTGACAGCAGAGCTTCAAGCGGATAGGCTTATGACGTTACAGAACCGTATGGTTCTAGACATTGTTCTAGCAGATAGAGGTGGTGTGTGCAAGGTCATCCATTCGAGCTGCTGTATATTCATACCGGATAACGCTCCAACGGTTTATCAAGCCATCTCCAAGTTGCACAAAATCTCGGAGTCCATACACGTGGACGAGGGAGATTGGACGCTTCTAGGATGGTTTTGGAATCTAATGTCAACTTGGGGTTGGAAGATTCTCATGGTTATAGGGGTTGTTGTGACGTTTCTGTTCACGTGTTGTCTTTGTGTACAGTGTGGTCCTGCCTTATGTGGCCTTTGTGCTACAACGTGTATAAGAAGGCCATCTGTTACCAAAGAGGCATTGATGGATAGAATTATGTTCCAACAACATCTGAATGATCTGATGAGAATCGAGATTGACTCCGACTTCGACTAGTTCTTGCCTACATGAGGGCAAAAGGAGCGTCTGAGGTTCCGTGAAAATCGTTACGACGTTTTGGGCATCGCCGAATATGGACGAGTGTGGTATCTATGAACCGTAAATGACGAGTTTAGTAAGTGTACGCGGTATCGCCATGCTACTCAGAAGAGTTCGTCTCATTTACAGGTTTTTCCAATGAACCCTCGGGTTCCATTTTAGATACGGCATCCATTTTGTTTCTTGCCCTCACGTAGTCAGCGAACAGGCAACTGTCCGCATCGTGACCTTTTGTTCCCAAGCTTCACGGAAGAAGCATATGCCTTTTCATGCGTCTTTTATGAGTAGGGGGAGGACACTGCTAAAGCAGTTGCCTCCGCTCGAAGGTGATTCTGCCGTGCCGGTCTATTGTTTCAGCCTCGCACGTGCTGGGATCAAGCCCTTTTAAGCTACGATTACGCATCCAATATTATCCTCACACTCTCTCCTCCCTGTTGTCTGACTTCCCTGCAGCTGTTCTTGTCTCTTTCTCTTGCTTATTTACAACTCAAGTGGAATGTACCTAATGGTGGGAAGATGTGCTTTTACAGTTGGAACTGGTGATGTTAATGTAATTATGTTCCGGGGTTCTGAATACATGAAAGCGATCCTTTTGAATTTATCTGTGAGAACTGAGCTGTAACCTTTTGCTTACATATTGTGCAATGACAAGATCTTGTATAAAAGAGAGCGATCCACAAATGCAATTTGAAGCAGACTCTTGGAACCTACACTCTGTTGTACTTCTCATGACTTTTGCATCCCTGCAGTAATAAACGCTGATCTTTGACGCCGAAGGAAGTCTCCCGTGTCTCTGTCTTTAGTGCGCCAGAACAGGTATCCCACGAAGGTTTAGGTGTTGTTCCCTGGCACCGCTGGGCCTTAAATAGTCCAGTCCTTCAAGGCAAGACCTAAAAACAGGGCATTTTTTTTACGAGCCCAAGCAGACATGACCTACAGCAGGAAATCTCATTAGGATACTGTTCCCAAAAGTACGAGGAACGATGTTGGTGAAAATAATGTCATGAACGCCAGAGGGAATAAATGTTTCTATCCACAATATACATGATTTTAGATACACTAGGCTAGTGGTAATGAGTGCAAAGCCCAGCTGAAGGGCCTCTGAAACGGTTTCAGGGATTCCCCAAGATTTGACAATTCACTTCAGCACTAGGGAACATGTTAGGCTGCATAAATATTTAACAGGTGTGTATCCTACACTCTACTGTAGCCCTATCTGTGCTGCTCTAGGACATGGTCAGTTCCTCATCTGAAAAGCTTGTAATCATCAAAAGTTAAGTGAAACAAAATAGGCCGGGTAACCTCCATCATGTAAACCAAGAAGCCCATGGACCGAGCTACTGAATACACTGTCAAGGTCAGAACAAGGAAATATTTTAGCAACTCGCGTCACTAACCACCTCAACAAAGTAACAATTCACATGAACTGGAAGGGGCGAGACCACCATCTGCACCATCTCCCAAAGAGCATGCGATTTGGAGGGCCAACAGTTATAGAATCACTAGAATGAACGGCTATACTCCCTGAAAACGTACATCCCCATCACATCAATCCACTCCAATTCAACATCCAACTGTACAGATGAAGAGGGAGGGCTGTTGTCAATCCTGTGATCTAAGGTTTGCAACCCAAGGTTGTCAGACACCGATGATAGAAAATCAAACTGACCAGGAGTCTGGTGATATCACTGTGCGACTCAACCACTGACCGCCAAAATAGAGGCTGGTCAATTCTAAATATGCTTATTGGATTCCATTAGCACCTCATTAAAGAGCAGTAAGGGCATGACGAGGAATGGCCAGGTTGAAAGATTTCTATGATTAAATTAATTCTAAACACTATCATGCTTAGTGGAAAATCCAAGACCGCTGCATCTTTGAGCAGTCTTATTGAAGTAGGAAACGTTTTCCCAAGGAAGACTGACTGACCTTTCAAGGTCTACTGGCATTATGAAAGGCACATTGGAAACCTCCCCGAGACTCTGAAGAAGATAAGTGTCATTACGTTCCTTGATGTCACCTACATCCTCACACACCAATAGCATAACTGAGTCAGTGAGGGACCCAGAAGAGTAAGCAGAGTGCCTTGGGCCCTGTGATTGAGTTAACAAGGCACATCACCAGCATCGGTCCTAAATTTCCGATCAACGTCAATTAGCAGAACAGCCAACACCTGTGAGACCAGGCGAGGGTACTGCACTAGCACCAGTCTCTGTGTCATCAGCACCATAAGCAAAAAAACATTTTTTTGAAAAGGACTAAAGAAGCATAGTGAAACAAATTGAGGCTCTGGAAGAGCCGGTCAGCTGTCCCAAGCCAACTGCACCAGGGCAGGGAGACAGCAGGTGGGCATAAAATGAACTTCTCAGGGCCTAAGGGTTTACTAGTGGGTATCAGAGGGGTCGGAGCCTAGACAGCAAAGCCTGAATGAATGGCTCCATTTGAAGGGGGTCAACTCCAGGTGCCAGAAACTCAGGGTATTGGTTTCGCAGCACCTGGCATGGAACTGGAACAGAGTAGGGCACTATTTCTGAACCTCCACCCAACCGGCCCGGCGCACAGTTGGGAGTGGAGGGGTGACCCCCAATGAAAAGACTACCTACTCAGAAGTTGAGAGCAATGTCTGAAAAGAGGAACACCTCTCAGCCAGATCAACGTACAGGAGCCAAGGTAGAGCAACCCCAACAATAAGGACTAGTGTAGGAAATTACCTTGGGATTTGGATCCAAAACGAGATCTGGATTTACAGCACCCTTGCTGGTCTATGCGGTCTATCAAATCATCCAGCCTCGGTCCAGCCAAGTCTGCAGAGACCAAGGACAGAGTCAAACCTCAGAGCTTTCATTAACCTATGGTAAAGGCCCAAAAATGGTAAAAGACCAAAGAGGAAGCTTGAATAGCCAGAAACATAATCTAAACTGCTGCATAAACCTTTAGAACTAAAGAGCGCACATAGGATCAGAGCTTCTCTACCGAGTGCCAAGAACTTATTCATTCCTGCTTGTTCTGGTACCACATTCCAGTCGTATTGTTCATCAAGATCTAAACCAACAGACTGCAAAGTGTTGGGAGAAAGACTGAGCACCAAAGGGAGCACCCTCTGTTCAAAGGAACTCTGCGCTTCTGGAGAACAGAGGCTTCAGATCTCCATGTCCACTGAATGCGCTCCCCATCCTATTATTAAAATTTGGATTACAACCAATGGAAGGAAGTAGAATAGATCTTCCTTCCAAAACTTTTTCATCTCTTCCCACCAGCCCAATTCCTCACAATGGATTCTTCTAGGCCTCCTTAATGTTGGTACCACTGCATGCAAAGGTACCACTGCATAGCCCTCGTTAACATGTGCATGATTGACTAGGAGGATGCAGGAAACCAACAGTCGGAGCAAACGAAGGACCTCCAGACCTGGGACTCATGCTCCCAGCAGAATCATGTCCCCAATGTCCCATATCCTTGGTGTAGGAGAGAAAGCTCACAGCAAGATGTTATCCAATACCACTCCCAGGAACAGAAGGCACTGCCAGAGCTCCCGATGAGGACTGATTGAAACCCCAAGTCAAACAGCAGGGAAGGTGTCTACTATAAATGATGGAGCACCAACTCAGGCAACGTAGCTTTGATCAGCCAGTCATCCTGATCTGGTAACAATGGGATCCCCAACCTTCTGAGATTGCTTGCCACCACTGCAATCACCTTTGTGTAGATCTGAGGTGCTGATGTCAATCCAAAAGGAAGTACTGTGAATTGGTAATGGCTAGTACTCACAAATCGAGTGGTGCCATATGATTATGTGACATCACATACGGAGAGGTGTCTAAGTTCAGTTGGAGCTATGGCACCACTTGTCAGTAAAAGAGCTCTCCTTCAAATGTTCAATATCCGGTCTGGTGCCCAGAGGAGATTCATGAGCTGAGGAATCTGGAAGTGGAAGTACTCATCAGAATGGGATCCTGGTTACTATCTCCCATTTCCAGCCTGTAGTTATTTCGCACTGTGCAAAGTATCAGGGTGCATATCAGTGGAAAAGCAGACCGCTCTCGTCCTACTTCATATTTCTTCAATCACAGATGTTTTATAAATTACCATCTGAAGAATCTTCCATCTTCAGTTTGCAGAGCCGAGTCACCAGTACGGTCTCCACAGCTGTGCCCCTTTATGGCCCTGCTGGGGAGTCTGTACACGTGTATTATTACTCAGGGGAAGGCTGATGTCCCATTCGATGTGTTGCCGATGCCACCAGCTGTCCACCTCTCTGGTGACCAAATCATCTCCCTCAGGGCACTGTGATGGGTTAAAGGGGATCCAGTCAGGAGCCCTGAAACTATGTGGCCATCTTTATTCTCTGTCCGTCAAGCTCAACCACCACCAAACACATGCCTTTACAGGGCAATGTCTGTGCATGGTGACTAAGATTCTTGACGAGGGTTTTAGAGAAGCTGCATTTACTTACGGCATGAACTGGTGGCAAGTTACAGTATTCGACTTGATTGCAAACCTGACAAGTCCAGGCTAAGTTCCGAAACATGCCAACCAAGCTAAAGGGTTGAGCAAACTCTCCTGAAACAAAAAAAAGTCTTTCACAAACAGGTACTATGATATATATAAAGTAGACTTTTATTCTGAGAATGACAGTACCTTGGCCCCTGCTTAAGACCTCAGAACAAAATCACCAACCTATTGTGTAGGCTAAACCATGTCTGGCGAGTCGGTGGACTAATGCATTCACTCCAGGGATCACAGGATCAAATCCTAGCGGTTGGGGTAACAATAGACATCTGTTAACTGTCATTAGCACCAAGATAAAACCTTGAGGACAAGGTGTACCCTATAAGTGTACCTGGTATAGTATTGCCAGACACCAAATGTTCTCATTTCTGGAAGATACGCAAGTGGGGACACCTTACTGAAAGAATGAAGGATACACAGATAATCCTGTTTTAGAGGATGAAATGCTCGGTCTGATGAAGCATGCCAGCTAAGGTTGGGAGGGCTTCTCTTCCTTTAAAAGCATATAATTTGTTCTTTCAGTAAGGTGTCCCCACTAAAGCCCATATTTATATTTTTGTCACGCAGCAAGCCATCTTGCTGCACTATATGAAAGGGCATGTACGTGCCATATGTAACATTATATGGCACATTCCTGTCCTTTCCTAGTGCTGGTGCACTTCTTCCTGCCTAGCGTCAACGCGGGCACCCTTGGGTCACGGTGCAAGGGTACCTATGTTGTAGGCAGGATTGTTTTTGTACAGGAAGGGACACCTTCTTGCAAAAAATAATAATAATAATCCTCATGGCATTTTCCTCTTTCTGTGTGTGCTGCAGAATGGAGTCATGATGATGTAATCTGGGTCATTAGGGACTGAAGGTTTGTACACCACCCTTTGTGGACAATCCCAGGCAATAATAATGACTTGGGCCCTGTCGTGGCGAATCTTCCTCAGAACCCAAGGGATTAAGGTTAGGGGGACAAGGGGACGGACGGTCTCTCTCTCTGGTTGAGACCCCACTCATAGTCTACACAATGACACTGACAGACTATTGAAACTTTTGTTCAACAAACCTGCCAGATGGTTGGCCACTAGCCACAAACCGTGCTGATGTGCCCAGACCCAGAATTGTAGAGCTTCTCTACCGAGAGTCCAAGACCCTATTAATACCTGCTTGTTCTGGTACTACTTTGCAGTCGTATCGTCTGTCAACATCTAAACCAATAGACTGCAAAGTGTTGGGTGAAAGGCTTTGAGCTCCAATCTGAGCGCCCTCCATTCCAGCTAACTGATATGACAACTCTGCTCTTCTGGACCAGAGACCTCCAAACTCCATGTCCACCAAATGTGCTCCCCATTGTAGGGTTAAAGCGTCCATTACAACTGCTGGAAGGAAGCAGAAAAGGTCTTTCTTGCAAAAAGTTCTCCTTTCTTCCCACCAGCCCAACTCCTCTGCAGCGCCCCTGGAAATCGCAATGGATTCTTCTAGGCCCCCTTGATGTTAGCACCACTGCATGTAAAGAAAGGAGCCACTGTAGGGCCCTCGTGCCTGTGTGCATGATTGACCAGGAAGATGCCGGAAACCAACAGACTGAGCAAACTAAGGACCTCCAGGACTGGGACTCGTGCTCCAATTCCAAACATCAGAATCATGTCCCCAGTGTCCCACATCCCATGTGGAGGAAAGAAAGCTCTCAACAAGATGTTAATCAATACTGCCCGATGAACAGGAGGCACTGCTGAGCTTCAGATGAGAATTGATTGAAAATCCCAAGTTGATCGCCAGGGAAGTTGTCTACTACAAATGATGGAGAACCAACTCGAGCAATATTGCTTTGATCAGCCAGTCATCCAGATATGGTAAAAATCTCCAACCGAGATGGCTTGCCACTACTGCAATCACCTTTGTGTAGATCCAAGGTCCTGATGTCAATTCAAAAGGAAGTACTGTGAATTGGTAACGGCTAGTACAAACCACAAGCACTTCCTCTGGTACCACAGGATTGAAATGAAAAAGCTTGCGTCCTGCAAGTCACGAGACACCATCAAGACCTCCACCTGCAGAGCATATAAAACATGACTTAGGGACAGCATCTTGAACAGGCATACTCTCCTTCTTCCTGAGGGGGAGTGTTTACCTCCTGTAGTGATGGATTTTGACCAGCAACAGTGGTTCAGGTGATGGTAGTAGTGCCCTTGCCGGCAGTGCCACCATCAACTCAGAAGGTGGCAGTGTACCTGGAGTCTAGCTGGGATGCAGCTGCAAGTCTTACGATGGTGTTGGACTGAACTCAGGATCAGCCCTAACCGGAGCCTATGTTTCAACCAATGTCAGTCCCAAGGCTGGATGGCATAGGAGGATCCCAAAAAACAGGGACGGTCCAGGATAGAATCTGTATGGAGCCAAGGCATCCCTGTGATAAGGCTGTAGGGGATAGTAAACGGTCACATGATTCCCAAGGAGCCGCAGAAAGGATAGACCCAATCTTAAAGAAATCCATCATAGCCTACATTAAGGCTGAAGAATCCGTCCAGAGCGCTGGATACTCCAGAAAAGCGGGTGATGACACCAGTGGAGGAGAAGGTGGGACTGGATACTGGGGCATTGCGGCTGGGTGCGCTGGTGACACCACTGGGGAGATCTCCAATTCCACCTCCGGAGATGGGGCCGGGGGGAATTTGGACTTACCTGTTGATTTTTGACCTGTGAGGAGAAGAGGAGTGCTTTTTCTTCTCCATGCGCTACCTTTTCTCCTTCAAAGACCTGGTGGACAGGAACAACCTTCATAGTGACCTGGACCGCAAAAGTGACCTTGTCCTGTGGCGCCCCAATAACCCTCTTCAAAACAAGTCATGACCCTACACTCTTTGATGGCCCTTTGGTGTATCTTCTGATAGTGATAGCAATCACAGGAGTGTCATCTCTCAACCCCAGACACCAGAGACAGTCATCATGCGGGTCCGTGATGCACATTTGGCCATTGCACCTGGCTTAAAGCTCAAACTCTTTGAAGGGGACATGTCTCTATCTGAAGTACTAGAGAACCCATTCTCGACAAAATTTGAAATAAAAGTTCCTAATGCATTGAAAAAGCCAGTAAAAAAATTGGAACTGAAGTAAGGGTCTAGTGCCTCGCTATATGTAGCCCGACGATGTAATCATGACTGTGCCCAATGGTATAACTGAGCCTGCACCCTCTACCTGCACTGGAGAGCTATTGCAGGCTTCTTAGGGACCAGTCTGGCATCTACGGGGTATTTAAAGGTGAAGAATATGCAGGTAGAAGCATCCATCAAAAGTATACATTTCATTACAGTAGGGACACTCTGAAGCAGCGCATGTGCAAGTAACTAAGAAACCATCATTACAGTGTGCTATATAATTACTGTCTCTCGCCCCATACCCACCCAAAAAGCAATTTTACACATCATCATTCAAACATTTCTAGATCCATTAATAATTATAGAGGTAGTTTTTAACTTAACATTCAGATAAGATGTAGGGATTCAAGGGTTATATCCTAAATTTCCAGACATCCGGAATATGACATCAAGACACCTGGATTCATCAGTGGGCATCAACATAAAGTCTGAACTAGTGGCATCAAATGGGGAAGACCATTTCAATAGCGTTTGGAAAACAAATTGTAGTACTTACTGGGAGATTGGGATTCTAAGGGTTGTGCAGCAAAATTCTGCAGAATCTCTCCAAGACAGACTTTCTTCAGGAATAATCTATGTAGAATTAACACATGATATCTGGCAAAGTAATGAGCACTTGTTAACAACGTCATAACAACTGTACACGTTGTTATACAATTATGGTTACAAATTTAAAGTACAGAGACAATCTATTTAAAATGAAAAAAGGAGGGTCTGTCACTTTTTTTTATTTTAAGTACATCCAGTACAAACAGATCTTCAACCCCCCCCCCCCACACCCACCTCCCACTCTAGGGCTAGAAGTACAGCGCGATGTCAAACACTTATCCGTAGCATTTCCAATGAGTTACACAGCCATTTAGCCAACAACCCTGTTATTAGGGCAGGCGGCGTTAGAAAAGCACAGAAATATTTACAATCTCAATTCTAAGGATACTAGGAGGCCACACTCTCATGTCCCGCAGCCCAAGCCCAGGAGTCCAAGACAGAACTCGATATCCAGTGCACAACATGTATTACCCATTCTCCTCCTGGGGCTCCTGTAGGTCCGCACCAAGGTCTGTGTCTGCACTAGTTACTAAGTAGGTTTGGTAGAGCCCCCAAAAGTTTTTCGGTCTGCTAGTGGGGGGTAGTAGTTCGCTGTATATCTCAGATTGTGTGCAGCAGTACAACATATCGTGTGCCCATCTTTTAGGAGTCGGCTTCGGACCCCGCATCCAGCAGCATGCTACTACTCTGCGCGCAAGTAGGAAGGAGCCCCATGTCAGCTAGCCTGCGGACTGCTTTCGGCAATTTCTTGGTGTAGCCTAACATAGCCATTGCAGGGTCAGGGGGGATGGTTACATTGGTGATGTTGCTGAGTTCTGCAAAAATTTTGACCCAAAGGGTCTGTCACTTTTAATATGGGGAAAAAGTGCCGTACCTGTGGCGAAATGGGCTTGTAAATAAGTCCCTGAGTCTTAAATGAGAACACCAAAAGGTAGCTCAAAAAGAAATTACTGGGGGTGTGGCCGGGCAAGATGGCCGAACAGACGTAACCCTTCTCGGCTCCCGGTCCACGCTCTGCCTCTGCACCTATTGCAGCGGTAGCAGCAGCTCTTACCGGCCATAAACTACGGTCTCAGAGGTGCGTCCATGTGAGGCATTGGTGGAGAAGGGCGGCGTAGGCGGATTGCCCCGGGAACAGGCATATTTGACACTGCTGCCTGCCTGGCTGAGGACACGCCGGGACAAAATGGCGTCGCGACCAGTGCAGCGCTCTGACAGCGTGCCCCTGCTGAAGGAACAGGATCCAGAGGCTGGATCGCTATGTGGGAGGCAAGTGTTGCATGCACTAGGAGCAACATCGGCAGTTATTAGCGCCGGACGGCTCAGCTGACCCTTCTCTCTTTACCGCGAGTGCCTGACCTTAAAATGGCGGCCCATTGCGAGGAACCTTCGCGCCCAATACATGATGCTTAGATCTACCGGCTGGCTTTAGATATGAGGGGCCCCTCGAATACTGCCACCATTATCACCACTTCACTGGGCGTGGGGGCATACTGGCTTTGACCTGCAGGGTTGAGGCACGCGAAGTGCCACTATCTGACATTCTTGGGCCTCCGCCCCTCCCCCATTCTGAGAATCCACGTGTGCTGGCATTGACCTGTGCCGTCCCCATCATGAGCTGTCGCCTCCATGTCATCACTGCAGCGGTGACCCACTAGAGCCACCCCGTGCACGCATCCATAAGACCTGGCTGCATATCTGACCCCGCCGCCTAACGTGGCGCTGGTGATATCTCCTTGCCCCTGGGGGCTTCTTGGCTGATTTATTAAGAGGGCCCTTCAGCAGGCTTCGCAGATGAGACGGCGTGCCGGGAGGGCTGTCCACGGATCGATGCCCAAAGTCGCCTTCCAATCGAATACTGGGGCCCGAGTTCCCTCAAGCCAACGCAAATCTGGAGGTAACACTCTACGCCGCCTAAAAAGACAACGTGACTATACGTTCTTTTTTCACATCCACCGTACATACTCCCGGCTGGATTATATCTTCATAAATCAGTCGCTACGGGGCGACTTACAGGACGCTAAGATTTTTCCCCTATCAGTATCTGACCACAGTTTGTACTCGGTCTGTCTTCAATGGCAGGGGAACACCCCAGCTGCGCCCAAATGGTACTTTCCCCCCTCCCTTGCTCGCGATAAGGAATCCTGTACAAAATTAAGAGCCGCAATCACTGATTTATTTAAGGGTATCCCTCCAGAGGAAACCTCAGAGTTCACTACCTGAGACGCTCTAAAGGCTGTCCTCTGGGGCGAATGCATCGCCCTCAATGCCGCCCTGAATAATCAGCGCCCACGCGAGCGAGAATCACTTGAGACTGAGCTGTTTGCTCTTGATCATACTCATAAAGCTAATCCCACGAGACAAACACAACGTCAATTCACAGAGGCAAATTGCGGGCCATTTATTCTAACAGGGCAGAATTCACTTCTTAAATGACGACACCTCTCCTACACCCAAGGCAACAAAGTAGGCAGGCAACTTGCCCGACAATTGAGGGACAAAAGAGAGAGGGAGTACATCGGTGATATAATGGACCCATCGGGGATGGTAACATATAAAGATGAAGATAAGGCTGGCATCTTTGGGTGTTTCTATCGGGACCTCTACACCGGGGAATCCTTGGATGGGGTAGCGCAGCAGGAGTACCTCTAATCATTGGCTTTGCCCCAGGTATCTGAAGAGTGGAATGCTCTCCTCACTGCCCCATCACCATTGAAGACGTCACTCTAGCTGTTAAGGCCCTGAAGCCTAATAAAGCTCCAGTGCCTGAAAGGGGTGATTTTCTTTATCTATAACTTCTTGCTTAAGACTGCTCTCTCCCCACGGCCCAGATATATGGCCAAGTGGGAGGACATGATCCAACGCCCCATTTCTGATGAGGAATGGGCTCACCTCTGGTCCGATATTGCTCGTTTCAATCACTCCACAGACCTCAGGGAAGCACATCTCAAGACTATGATGGATTGGTATTTACATCCTTCCAAGCTTCTGCAGATCTTCCCCTCGTTTTCGGATAGATGCTGGAGGGGGTGCGGGCTCCTGGGAGACTTTAGACATATATGGTGGGATTGCCCGACTATTCGCCCTTTTTGGGAAGAAATGTTATCTCACATGAGATATGCTAGGCTATCCCATCCCCCCCACTGTAGTGGGGGTTCTCCTAGGGCTGCGTGACCCTTCCCTTGAACACCAAACCCGAGCTGATAAAATAATCATGTGGCTCTGTATTGGCGAGGCCAAAGTTACTCTGGCGGCCGCCTGGAAGAAGAGGGAGGCTCCGGCTATCTCCCGTTGGAACTCTCGCCTTTGGAGATTTTCTGAGCTTAGAGCGTATGGCTGACATCTTCAGAGACGACTATAATAATTTTGAATTCAAATGGGGTCCCCTGGTTGCTTTCCTTTCTCGGGGCCTCCCATTCGCAGTTTGTCCCTCAACCATCAGAGCCCTTCATCTCTTTCAATTTTGATTACTTTGCTAGCGTTATCCGCTCTCTTGACTGTCTGCTTGTTGCTGCCGCCACGGGTGGGTGGGTGGGTTGGGGTGGGGGTTTGTTCTCTTTGTTGTCATGTCGTCGCGTGTCCCGCTTTGGGACAAGCTCCATTGAGCTGAGTTTTATTCCTTTGCAGCACTCCACATATATATTCTGGAGAAGATATTTTCTCAGAGATTTGCTGAGTCACATGCTGTCTTGCCTGACTGCTTAGCAATGTTGCATCACTTTTTATTTCCTTGCTCTGTTGAAACAGTAGGAAGCGCTCCGGTTGTCTAGGAGCTGTAACTCTCATTTAGCTATGTGAATCTGATGAGGAGCTCACTTCCTTTGTTTGCTGCATTTATTTCATGTACTGAATTCTTGTTGGGACTTTTTGTTCCCCTGCGTGGGATCATGTGCTGATGCCATTGGTGCTTGTGGAATGTACACTCCCAAAACTTCTAATAAACATATCTTTGACAAAAAAGAAAATACTAAAAAATAATAACAGTGCAGGTGCTACAAAGATATTGTGAGGCAACTGTGATGCAGATGATATTCAGTCATCAAAATGTGTTGGTTTGTCCCTTTGACCATTCTACCACATGAGGTTCTTGGCTTACTAGAGAAACACAGGATGCGTCGGAGTGAAAGAATCCTCCGGTAAAAAAGGATTTATGTTTTGATCTTACATTTTTAGTGATAACCATAACTTTAGTCTTGGTTTCATTTATCACCATTCTGTTTTCTTTTGAGTATGAGGATATTCGATTTATTAGGCGTTGTAGTCCCACTTTTGTTTGGCTTAAAAGGATGACATCATCTGCATATAGCAGATTGGAAATTTGTTAGCAGGCTAGTTTTGGTGGATGTGCATTTATTTCATTCAAGGTCTCCGTTAAATCTGCTAGAAACAAGTTAAAAAGTAAGGGGGCCAGTATGCATCCCTGCTTAAGACCTGCTGTTGTTATTATTTCCTTTGTTAGTGTGTGGCCATTCACCATCCGCACTCTGACCCATGTATTGCTGTACAAAAGTTTAATCTGTTTTAATAATTGGTCTGGAATATTTTTTTGCTGTCATTTTCTCCATAGGAATCTTCTTCGGACACAATCGAAAGCAGATCTAAAATCTACAAAGCATAAGTACAGAGGCTGTTTCTTTAATATTGATTTGTCAGAGATGAGCCACAGATTTGGGTCCCCTACTTGACCGTCATATTTAACGCTATTCTTGACGGCCAAGAGCTGCCAAGTACTTGGCTGGGGGCCGAAATTATTCCGATTTATAAAAAGGGATCTCCGTTGGCCCCGTCAAACTATAGACCAATCAGTCTTATTGACGTTACTCAAAAGATCTATGCCAAACTGCTTCTGCAACGCTTGCAAGATTGGATTAGCGAGAATAACATCCTCTCCCACCTGCAAGCAGGGTTCCGTGCTAAAACATCGACCATCGATCAATTACTACGGCTCCAGGTCCTTTACTGGAAGCATGTGGTGATGGAAGGGGGGAGTCTTTATCTGACATTTGTGGACCTCAAATCCGCATTTGACATGGTGGATAGAAACCAACTTTGGAGCATATTAACATCAATGGGGATTCCACCCTATTTATGTCTCCAATTTAAAAGACTCCACGAAGGAACCTATGCAAAGGTTCGTTATGGCAAAAATGGCCAGCTAACCAGAGATTTTCCTATTGAGAAGGGAGTTAGGCAGGGATGCGTATTGGCCCCTACGCTATTTTCCCTTTTTCTAAACGGCCTTGTTGATGACCTAACTGGCGTACCAAACAGTGACGCCCCTAATTTAGCGGGTGGTAAATTTCCTGCACTCATGTTTGCAGATGACACCCTGCTGCTCTCAAAAACACCTATGGGGATGCAGCGGGTGTTAGATCAGTTTACCAAGTTCTGTAGGGACAGGAATTTGGTAATTAACATAGACAAAACAAAGTACATGGTGTTTAATGGTACTGCAACTAATTGCCCTCGCCCGACTATGGACGGACGAGCCCTGGAAAGGGTAAATAATTTCACCTATCTAGGCCTGACCTTAAACGATGAAATGAGTTGGGAAACCCAAGTGACCAAGGCTAATTTAACCCTTTCCCAGTCTATGGGGGGTATTCTTAAAGTCCAGAAATCCTGCGTCCATAAGCTAGTCAGTGTACCCCTAGAAATATATAAGGTTCAAACCAGATCATCCACCCTTTATGGGGCGGAACTCTGGGGCCACTGTCCAGCGAACGAGATTAGTATAACCGAGAACAAATTCATTAGACAGCTGCTCTCCTTACCAACCAATACTCCCCTAGTTCCACTAAGGTTGGATACAAACTTGAGGCCTATTGCAGAAGTAATTGCCTCACGTCCGCTTCTCTACTGGCGTAGATTGTGGAGTGTCCCGGAGCTTGAGTGCTATAGAGAAGAATTAAAGATCGCGATGGCACGCCCGGGTGTAGGGAGGATAAAGTGGTTATCTTTTATAAGGGGGCAGGCGTCTAGGATTGGCATGGAGAATCTCTGGTCCAATCCGGAGGACACATGTAAATCCATCTCGAAGAGAACCCTGGCTGAGTCTATAAAACACTTTAATTTAGAAGAGGTTCTTCGAACAGCCAGACCTTCTAGTCTCACTAACAGCTTTTTGGATTTCAAGAATGTCTATGGTTTTGAGAAAGAATTAGACATTATAGAACCTGTCTTAGCAAAAAAACTGTTTTTACAGTTCAGATATGGTACATTACCCCTCCATTCTTATACTGACAAATGGAAATTGGGTCCAGCCCGTCCTTGTCCAGGTTGCAATGATCCAAATGAATCCTTAATCCATGTGATCTTGTTTTGTCCTGTTTATTCTGTTATCAGAAAAAAATGGATCATACAGCTATGTGTGAACCTAGGAGTCAGGAATTACATAGATTATTTTAGAATTTTAAAAACTGATACCAATGCACTGATAGTTACTGCCATTTCTAAAGTTTTGTTTTCGATGTGGTTAATTAGACGAAGACTGATTCGTTTGTAGTATCTTACTATTGTAAGTAGACTGCTCTGTCTCAGCAACAGTTAGCTTTTTTAATGTGTTTTAAACCTTGTCATTCCATGGATTTTATTGTCATAGTGTTTTTATCGTCATATTATAAACCGCACGACAACTGATTTACTGTAAATACCCAAATTGAGATGTAACTGTGCATTAGTTGAACTGACAATGTTTTTTGTATTCTCAATGTACTTTTATGGTTCATTAACAAACCGAAATAAAGTTAGATGATGATGATGATGATGATGATTTGTCAATTAAAACTGATAAAGCTAATATATTTGTTGATGTTCCAAGTCCCTTAACAAACCCAGTCTGAATCAGAGGTAATATCTTGTTATCCAATGCCCATTCAGTAAGATTTATAAGTAGGATCCCTGCAAACAACTTAGCATCTGTATCTTGTAATGTTATGAGCTGGTAAGTTTCAGGGTGTGCCCAGTTTCCTTTTTTATAAGTAGGGCATATTAACAACCCTCTCCAGGATTCTGGTTTAGTTCCTGTCCGTATTATTTCTTTAAACACTTCCGTAAGGTATTCTGACCATAAATCCGGTTTTTCTTTGTAGAGGGCAAGCGGAATTCCATTAGGACCTGGTGCCCCATCTCTCAGTTTAGTAATTAATTTAGTTACTTGAGATTTTGATATGTCAATTTGACCATCAATGTCATACTTTGTTGTGTTTGTTCTGCTCTGGGTACTGTCCTTTATTTTCATTTTTACTTTTGGGTCAGAATTTAGATGTGTTTCAAGAAATCTAACCCATTCTTGTTCCGATAAAGTCGATGACACCACTAACTTATTCGGTCTCACTAAGCCATTTATTGTTTCCAGAATTCCCTTGAATTGTTTGGTTGCTTGCGTAAAACAGTTTTGACCAGAAGTCTTGCTTAGCATTTTTTTTTTATTCGGTTTGTTTTAGAAACAAAACCATACATGTGTATCTTCCTACTCGTACAGTAACTGGCACAGTATCGGTATGTAACTGTCAAGTTCAAGCATTTGTATAGCGCACTACTCACCCAGAAGGTCTCAAGGCGCTAGGGGAAGGGGTAAATTATTTGTCGAATAGCCAGGTTTTCAAATCTTTTCTGAAGGAGATGTGGTTCTGAGTGAGGCGGAGGTGGGTGGGGAGTGAGTTCCAGGTCTTTGCAGCCAGGAAGGAGAAGGATCTGCCACCCATGGTGGATTTCCGGATGCGCGGGACTGCGGCGAGGGCTTGATTGGACGATCTTAATTGGTGGGTGGGTTTGTAGAAGGACAGTCGAGTGTTGAGGCATTCGGGTCCTAGATTGTAGAGGGACTTGTGAGCGTGGGTGAGAAGGCGGAAATGTAAATGTAGTAAATGTAGTATACTTGTAAAGCGCACAGCTGCCCCAGCAACGGGGCATCCCGGCGCTGTATAACTCTGGGGAACCCGTCCTGGCTTTCCCTGTGGGATGGTCCCTTGCTGGGAGTCCCCAAGGTGGAGCCAGGCATCCCCGGAATTGGTGGGGCCGTTGTGGAGATTAGGCAAGCTAATGCCCAGAGTTGCCGAGTGGAACCCCTGATTAGAGTAAGCACCGAAGCGAGAATTATCGAGTCCGCTGACGAAGGTCCACGACCCTGCCGCGTCGGGAATTGAACCCTGGTCCCGGGCTGACTTCTACTCTCAGGCCTGCCGCCTCTAACCAGTGAGCCACACTACTCCAGTAATTCTTTTGTTGACGGGAAGCCAGTGGAGGTCTTTTAGGTGTCTGGTGATGTGATCTTGGCGCGGGATGTCTAATATGAGTCTCGCTGACGCGTTTTGGATGCGCTGGAGTTTTTTCTGTAGTTTTGTTGTGATTCCGGCATAAAGTGTGTTACCATAGTCCAGCCGACTCGTGACCAGTGCGTGGGTAACAGTTTTTCTTGTCTCGAGGGGGATCCAGCGGAAGATCTTTTTGAGAATGCGAAGTACGTTGTAGCAGGAGGACGAAACGGCGTTGACTTGTCTGGATATCGAGAGAGAGGAGTCTAGGATGAAGCCTAGGTTACGTGCATGGTCTGTGGGTGTGGGTGCTGTGCCCAGGGCGGAAGGCCACCAAGAGTCGTCCCAGGCTGAGGGGGAAGATCCTAGGATGAGCACCTCCGTTTTGTCTGAGTTGAGTTTTAGACGGCTTTGTTTCATCCATTCGGCAACTTCTTTCATGCCTTCGTGAAGATTGGTTTTAGCGGTGTTGGGGTCTTTGGTGAGGGAAAGGATTAGCTGGGTGTCGTCGGCGTAAGAGATGATGTTAAGGTTGTGTTGTCGTGCGATGGATGCGAGAGGACTCATGTAGACGTTGAAGAGGGTGGGGCTGAGTGAGGATCCTTGAGGTACGCCGCAAAGGACTTCGGTGGCCTCTGAGTAGAATGGGGGAAGACGGACTTTTTGAGTTCTCCCGGCGAGGAATGAGATGATCCAGTCCAAGGCTTTTCCTTGTATGCCGATGTTGCTGAGGCGTTGTATAAGGGTGCTATGGCAGACTGTGTCGAAAGCGGCGGAGAGGTCGAGTAGGATGAGGGCCACTGTTTCTCCGTTGTCAAGTAGTGTTCGGATGTCGTCGGTCGCTGCAATGAGGGCGGTTTCGGTGCTGTGTTTGGCTCGAAATCCAGATTGAGATGGATCAAGGGAGTTGTTAGATTCAAGGAAGATGGCGAGCTGGCCGTTGACGGCTTTCTCGATGACTTTGGCAGGAAAAGGGAGGAGGGATATGGGTCGGTAGTTTTTCAGTTCTGAGGGGTCTGCTGTGGGTTTCTTCAGGAGGGCGCTGAGTTCGGCGTGTTTCCAGCTTTCTGGGAAGGTAGCAGAGTTGAACGAGCAGTTGATGACATCGCGGAGTTGGGGTGCGATGATGGAGTCAGCTTTGTTGAAGATGTGGTGGGGGCAGGGGTCAGAAGGCGAACCAGAGTGGATTGAGTTCATGAGGCGAATGGTGTCTTCAGAGGAGATTTGGTTCCAGGCGCTGAGGTTGTTAGTTGGAGGAGTGGGATCAGAAGGGGGTGGGGCGTGTTGATCGCTGGGAGAATTCTCGAAGCTGTTGTGGATGTCGGCAATTTTGTTGTAGAAGAAGGAGGATAGTGCATTGCAGAGGTCTTGGGAGGGAGTGATGTCGTTGGATGCTGCGGTGGGGTTGGTGAATTCTTTGACGATATTGAAGAGTTCCTTGCTGTTGTGAGTGTTGTTGTCGAGACGATCCTTGAAAGCGGATTTCTTGGCGGATCGGATCATTTGGTGATGTTTGCGGGTGGCTGTCTTGAGGGAGGCATGTTGTTTGAGGTTGGGGTTTTTCTCCAATTCTTCTCCATGGTGCGGCATAGCTTCTTGGATTTTTTAAGTTCATCATTGAACCAGGGAGCCTTTTTGCTGGTTGATTTCATCTAGTGCTTTTTCAGGGGTGCTAATTCGTCTGCGCTGTGGGTAATCCATTGCCTGAGGTTGGTGGCCGCTTGGTCTGGGTCCATTGAAAGTGTGGGAGGGTTTTGTTTGAGTGAGGTGAGGAGTTGGTCGGTGGTGATTTTGTTCCAGTTTCTCCGAGGAAAAGGTTGTGGACATTTGTGGGTCAGGGTGGTTTTGTAGCTGAAGTAAATACAGCTGTGATCCGTCCAATGGAGAGCTGTAGTGCGATCGAAGGAGATGTGCTTGCTGGAGGTGAAGATAGGGTCGAGCGTGTGTCCGGCTGAGTGGGTGGGGGTGTCAACAAGTTGTTTGAGTCCGAGATTGGTTAGGTTGTCCAGAAGGGTGGTGGTGTTATTGTCGTGTTTGTTTTCAAGGTGTTAGTTGAGGTCTCCTAGAAGAATGTAGTACTCGGAGGCGAGGGCGTGTGGGCTGACGAAGTCCGTGATGTCGTCGCTGAATTGAGTGCGGGTGCCTGGAGGCCTGTAAATGAGGGTGCCTCTAAGTGTGGTCCTAGGGTCGGTGTGGATCTGGAAGTGGAGATGTTCGGCGGTTGCGAGATTGTCGTCAGAGCTGGTTGTGATTTTGATGGTGTTTCTGTGGACGATGGCGAGGCCTCCTCCTGTTTGATTGGTGCGGTCTTTTTGGATAATCTTGTAAGCATCCGGTATGGCTATGGCGATGTCGGGAGCGGATGATGTGTTCATTCATGTTTCCGTGAGGAAGGCGATGTCAGGTGACGCAGTGTCGAGTAGGTCCCAGAGTTCTGTTGCGTGTCTGTGGATCGAGCGGGTGTTGAGCAGGATGCACTTTAGGCGGTTTGAGTCGGTGTTGTGTTTGGAGGATGTGGATTTGGTGAGGGTTCTGAAGCAGTTGAACTTGCAGGAGAGGCAGGCGAAAGGACCGTGAGTGCGTCCTGGAGTGGCTTCGCAGCATTGTGATGAGCGTCCGGGGTTGAGGGCGAGGAGCGTTGCGGCATCATATGTGCATTCAGTGGTTTGGGGGCGGCGGGGGCCAGGGGGTATGGCGCTGGGCGCGGTACAGGCGTAGACGGGCTTACCTTTGGCGCACCTTCGGCGCGCATGGGGCACGACTGCTGCGCGTAAACGCTCCGCGGGAAAACATCTGTCATAAATGGATAGTGGGGGGGAGGGGCGAGGGAGGGGCCGCAGGGAGGTGTGATCGGGGTGGGGGCGGGCTGGCAGGCACAACAACAAACAAAATGGCCACAAAAACACAGCGCAAAGCACCACGAGATCGGCACAAGTGGGGAATGATTTTAGAAGAGTGGGCAGAGGCACCTCTAAATGTACAAGCAGCAGGCAGATACAATTATAATCAATTAATAGCGCAGCAGGCAAATTAGTCTGTCACTCGTGCGATGTGGGCGAAGCTTACAGCTAAATAGCGCTACCGGAGTGCAGAGCACAACACAAACACAGCTGGTGGCAATGACAAACAAAGCGCTACGATACCCAGAGTTCAGGGAGCCTGGGGGAGCGACCGATGCTGCACGAGGTCAGGTTGGTCACCACTGTCACAGGAATAGGTACATCCGGGCACGTAACATGTTACAATAAAACATTATGCAGTTCTTACATGGACAGCACTGGTCATCGGACAATTGAGCAGAATATCATTCAGCACTACAATCGGGGAAGCGTTAACAGCCATGCATAGCACAGAACATCAATAAGCAGCCATGCATTCATTTTATCTATAGTGCCAATACATCCAAGGGTATCCTGGCCTCTACAGTTTCTGCAGTGAGCCAATCAGACAATATGAGGCAAAAAGGGCACCACTTTGTAGCGGAGGACCGCCCCGGCATTATCAAGTGTGTCCGGAGTCTTTTCAAGTCTCGAGCACTCCGGCCCCTGGTTCAGAGTCCTCATGTGGATGTTCTAGCAGATAACCTGTCAGGGGGCCACATATGTCCCTGTGCCTGGAGGCTGCGGTAACAGCTCCGCATATGTGTTGAGCTGTTCTTGACAAAAAAACTAGGTCATCCAACCACACATTAAACTTGGGCGCTCTGCCTCTGCTCCACCGACATGCTACTCGTTGTTTGGCCATGAGCAGCGCAAGTGCCACATATTTGCATTTTTGCACCTGTAGCGGTTTGACATACCCCAGCAGGGCCAGTAGTAGAGTGGGTTCTACCCGGGTACCTGTCATTGATTCTAATGCTTGGGAAACTTGTCCCCAATAATCATGTACCTCCAGGCATTCCCAGGCCAGATGCAGGAAGTCCGTACTTGGGGCCCGGCACCTGTCGCATCTGTCCGTATCCCGCAATTTATACTTGTGCATTCGGGCTGGGGTGTAATATACTCTATGTAGAAATTTATAATGAATGATACGTAACCTGCTACTAGCTGAAACCCGCTCAGTCTGCAAGCAGCAGTGTTCCCATTGCTCATCAGTCAAAGCAAATCCCAATTCCTCACCCAATTGAGTTTTAGACAGTGTGGGCGGGTCTTCCCTCTGCGTGTGCACTGTGCGATATATCAGGGACACCAGCTTTTTGGCTGACTTACTGCTGAGAGCCAGTTGTAGTGGAGCAAGCACCGGCGGCTCCGCCAGAAACTCCAGAGTAAGGGAGTGAATACCTTGTTTAAGGCGGATATACAAGAAAACATCCAATGGAGTCTGATGCAAGCCTTGAAAAATATGCTCAGCCTTGCGAAATTGGCCTTCGTGATACAGGTCTCCCCAAGTTTTAATGTGTGTGCGCGCTCCGCAAAGGTTCGAAATATGGCCTCTTGAAGGAGGGGCATACTAGAGTGATAAACAAGAGGTAACAGCGGTGAATAGAACAGTGGGGTGTCCAGCATGTGCCCTATGCGCTGCCACGCAGCAAAAGTGTAACTAATTGTATTCGGCGTCTTGTCCGAACCAGCAGAAGTATCATACAACGCCCCCTCTAACAGAATGGGATGAGCCAGCCATTGCTCTTCCGCCACTTGTGGCATATATCTGGGCTGGTGCACCCAGAAGTACGCAAAGTGAGCCTGCGCGCTGAGATAATATAATTCAAAATTGGGCACTCCAAAGCCACTCTGAGAGTATGGTCTAGTGAGGATGCTCCACCGCAGTCTCAAGTGTTTACCTCCCCCATACCAGTCGGATCAATTCGGACCAGACCGACTTAAAAAAGTGGCTCCCTGAGTGAAACTGTATGTTTAAAAACAGATAACGCAATGGAGGCAATTTCACCATTTTAATTAAGGACGCCCTCCCTGCCATAGAAAGAGGGAGAGTTATCCAACGGGAAACATAATCCGTTATGCGCGTCAATGCCGTACCATAGTTAAGGTGCATCAGCTCGTCTCTATCTCTCGTAACACGCACACCCAGATATCGTAAGTCATCATCACACCATTCTAATGGATAATCTGGCTGAAATCGACCCGTTGCCGCTGTCAGGGGAAAGATACAGGACTTACCCCAGTTAATTAGGATCCCAGAAAGCTTCCCGAATACAATAAATTCTCTGAGGACTGGGTTCAGATTCTGCAGCGGATCATGGATATATAGAGTAATGTCATCCGCATATAAGGATAGTAATATTTGCCTCATATTGCACCTAAGGGCCTTGTCATTATGATGTTGTATCAGCCTCGCCGCTAATGGCTCAACTGCCAGCGCGAAGAGTAGAGGGGATAAGGGGCATCCTTGTCTGGTGCCCCTCATGATCGGGAACGCCTGGGATATACGCCCATTTATTAGTAATTTAGCCACTGGCAAATGGAATAGGAGTTGGATCCAGGAGAGGAAGAAAGGTGGAAACCCCATTCTCAACATCACCCTGAAAATATAGTCCCACTCTATTGAATCATAAGCCTTTGTGGCATCTAAAAAAAACAGCTGCTAGGGGCAATTCGGAGGAGACATTGTTTAAGATGGTGGAAAGAGTTCTCAAATTATGCGATGTAGCCCTCCCGGGTACAAAGCCCGACTGATCAGGAAGTATCAAATTTTCCATCAGTAAGCTGAGTCGGGTGGCAATGACTTTGGCCAATATTTTTGTATCACAGTTGAGGAGGGACAGCAGCCTGTAGAAGTCACACTATTGGGACGGCTTCCCTGGCTTTGGTAGCGCTATGAGGGCCTCTCTCATGGAGGGAGGCAGGCAACCAGTCTCCAATGCGTCCTCATAAACCTCGCATAGTATGGGAGCCATCTGATCAATATACGTTTTGTAGAACTCTATGGGAATGTCGTCAGTGCCGGTGGCTTTTCCCAGATTACATATGCATGATTGCGTCCCTAACCTCATCAAGTTCAAACGGGGCACACAAAAAGTTCCGCTGTACTTCACTCAGCCACCCCAGGGTCACATCTTCTAAATAGCTCTCTAAATTTAACCCATCTACTCTCTTGGTGGTGTATAGTTGTGCATATTGAGTGGTAAAGGCGTTAAGGATGTTCGCAGTGTCTCTATAAACCACTTCCCCGGGGCCCTCTAATTCTAACACAAAGTTGGAGTAGCGCGGCTGCCTAATTGCGTCTGCTAGGGCTTTGTACGGCCTCCCCCTTCACCATAGCGTCGGGCCACCCAGTATCGACCCCTGAAGCGTGAGTCTCTCCGTGCTGAATCCATATAGTCTGTGAGTGTCTCTCTAAATTTAAGCTGGGTAGAGCTGTCTGGGCACTCCTCCAGCTTTGCCTCTAAGTCTTTAAGCTCTATTTCCAATTTGCGTAGAGTGTTCATGATACCTTTGAGGACGCCAGACCCCTTAGCAATACAGAACCCTCGAAGTGTAACCTTAAATGCCTCCCAAATACCCTCGACGCTCTCTACTGAGTCTTTATTCCGTGTAAAAAAATGTCACGTACCTCTTCTCTCAGTTCCTCCTGAAATACTGAATCCAATAGTATGGGAGCGTGCAGTCTCCAGCTATTGCGCGGAGGGCCAAAGTCTGCAGAGGACAGCGTGAGTTTGACAGGGGCATGGTCTGAATAAGTACGAGCTAAGTGTTGTGTCTGGTGTATAGCTGGGCCCAGCCCTCGAGATAGAAACACGTAATCCAGACACGCCCACGACGCTGCCTGCGCAGTGTAGTGCGTTCCCTCTAGCTTGTGTGGGTGCATATGCCTCCATGCATCTATCAGTTGATAGGTGGTAAGTGTATCATGCAGTATGACGTGTGCCTTAGTGTAGTGATGGGGGGCAGGGTGAGTCCTATCAATTTCCGGGTCGCGTGCTATGTTGAAATCTCCCCCCCCCCCCCCCCCCCCTTACCCAGATTATGTGGTTTGACCCTATTTCAAAAATCTTAGCCCACATTGCAGTGAAAAAATCCGGGGCATCCACGTTCGGTCCATAGCAGCAAAGGAAGGTAACCAAGTCAGTTCCCAGTTCACCCCAGGCCAGGCAACACTTTCCCTGAGCGTCCCAGGAAGCACCTGTCAACTGAAAAGGAGTCCGTTTTTTATAAGTATGGCCGTAACCCTTGCATAGGAGGAATAAGTGGAAAAGATTCTGTGGTCTACCCACTTACTCACAATGATGTTAACACTCTGGGGGCTAAAGTGAGTCTCTTGCAACATGGCTAAATGCACTTGATGCCTGTCTAAATAAGCTAGGATGTGTCGCTTTTTGCGCTGATCGCCCAGTCCCCTGATGTTCCACGTAAGAATATTCAGCACCCAATGTATCAACCTCCTTCCCCCAGTATAGCAACATTAGATTCACATGTTATCCAGAACAAACTACAAACACAAAATCACTGACTCTGTAAAAAACTTGTCAGTTAACACATTCCCCCGTACCCTCCCTCCACCCACTGAAGCAGCCCCAACTTGCCAGAACTGATCACACACACACACACACCCTCCCTCGTTCCTACCATAACCAATCAAACAAGTGATCCAGATGCACAATGCACAATCCATAATCCATAATCCATACAGTGAGCGATAGCGGGGGAATGCCCATGAAGGGTAACCCTAGGTGACAGCACAGGAACACCTCGCTCTGAGAGTCAACCGTAGCTGACGGTGGTGGACTCTGGGGGGAGCCGAGGGTGTCCAGTGTACATTGGTAAGGTCTCAGTTTGGTCAGACAGTTGAACAGTGTACACAGATTATACAACAGTTTTGGCCTTCCGGTGGCTGTCATTGTCTCGATCCGCTATACAATCATCGAGATTAGGCAGTTTCACAGTTATTGCAAGTCATCCACCCCCCCACCGATGATGAGTGTTGCGATGATCCCAAAGTACCATCATTGTGACTTGTGCGCTTTAAGTGTTTGAGAAACTCTTCCACCTGCTGCAGCTTGGTGAAAAATTGCTGTTGACACGGATGTGTGACCCTTAGGCTCGCAGGGTACAACAACGCGTAATCAATTTGGGCGCGCCACAGTTTGTTCTTCACTTCTATGAATTTGCGTCTCTCTTCTTGGACCATGGGGGTAAAGTCCGGATAGATGGGGAATGTGTTTCCATCATAGGATAGTTGTTGCTTGTGGCGCGCCATTCGGAGTGCGACGCCACGGTCCCGGTAGTTTAAAAGTCTCCCTATTTTAACACGAGGTGTGCCAACCGGGGGCAGACGCGGCCCCAGTGTGCGATGCGCCCGTTTTATGATAAACTGATTGGAGAAGGCTTCTGCTCCAATGGAGGACAACAGCATCTTTTCCACAAACTCTTCCATCTTCCCTGTGTTGGTCGATTCCGGATACCTAAAATGCAAATGTTATTACGCCGACTCCGCGCTTCTAAATCCTCATTCTTTGCAGCAATAATTTTGAGGAGTTTGTCCATATGAGCAACTCGCGTTGTGACACGAGTTGTTGCATCCTTCGTATCTGATATGCGCCTCTCTGTCTCCTTTATGCGATCCTCGGGTCCCTCCAACTTGTGCGCAATGGCGTCCATTCGCTATGACATCCTGTCAACCTTGTCCACAATGGTAGCAAATCCCTGATGGTCCTCCTGTAGAGTATTCTGCACATCAGTGGTTGGCACCGTCACGCCACTCCGCTTACCCCTTTCAAAGTTCAATTTAGGCTGACGGGTGTCCGGCTTGCCCATGACGCTTCGATTGTGCAGCCTGCTTTCACTACCTATAGGCTACCCTCCTCGTCTCTCGTAGGAAGGGGGCAATGCACACAGCAGCTACCTGGGGCAGGGTCCAACAAATGCAGTAATCCAGAGAACGTGGCAAAATCTCCATCAACCTTGCGCCAAGGGCGACAGGCCAGCACAGTGCCCCAAATAACTGAGCAGCAGCCAGCCCTCCGCACTCAAGCCTCGATCCACTAGTGTCCACCCAGGAAAGACCAAATCAGACTAGCGGGTGCATCAATACACATAGGCTGCAGCACAATAGCTCCTCAAGTCCTCAGCACATTTGGGCACCCGTCTGTCACCGGGGGGTCGCCACCACCCACAAGTCTGGCATTTGTTGGGGAAGAGCCAGGTTATTGGCCCCAATGTCAACACTCGTGCAACTTTTATTGCCTCCCTCCACTCCTATCAGTAAGACAGTGCGCAGAGTCAATCCATGCGCCTCGCCTGCAAATGGCACCGGTCCAAGTCACGTCCCTGTCTTCAAAATGCCAGCAATGGGGCACCGACACAGCCTCAGTGCCTCACTCCGGCAATTATTAACTGGGCTCACCTGGAGATCCCAGGCCCAGTTTCCAGGTCACTTCACCACTGAGGCACCCACAATTCCCGCCGCCATCTCCGCAGGAGGGCAAGGTAGGAGCTCGTTGTGGGGGTGCAATCTTCTAGGGCAGCAGAAGCGGGCCGGCTCCTCCAGCAGTCCTCAGGCGCCCGGGTCCGCACCTGAGCAACAACTATGGCTCGCAGGCAGATCAGCACGGTGCTTTTAGTTCCCCGGGCAGTGCATACAGGACAGCTGCTACACTGCTCCCCAAGCGCTGATGCCAGGCTCCGGGCGAGCGCCCAACAACCTCCGCCCAACAACCTCCGTGTCCAGACTGCGCGAGCCGTAGGCAAACCTGCGCCTCTCACCTTCCTGCTCCCACGGCTGCATGTTCTCTTCGGTGCTCCACAGGTAGTGAGCAGATAGCGCCCCTTGCTGCAACTCCTCTGATTCACTGGGCCCAGTCGCCACGTGTCAATCAGTGGCCATGCGTGGCTCCAGCGACCGAGCTCAGGGACCACACCTCCACGCCCCTCGTTTCGGCCGGATCTTCACAGCGGTGCAGCGGGATCGGAAGGGACTCAAAACAAGTGTCAGCAGGACCTCTGAGCAGGATAAATGTAGGATAATCACACTGGGCTGCAGGAGCCTCACAGCAGGGCGGCCATCTTGCGTGTGCGCCACCTAGTGCCCCCCAAAGTCTTGCTTAGCATGATTGCTTTCATTCCATATCAGTTTCCTTAAATTCTGATTTAAGGTTTTTAGTTTAATTGATAATTCATCATTATGCAGAGAATTTATAATCAGTCTTCTTAAGGTATATCGAGTACACTTCAGTTTTTTTATTGTGTAAGGAAGATTAATATGTGATTTCCTTTTCTCTTCTTGTGTAGTTTGGTTCTTTTTCAATACAGATGTAGTGACCTGAGGTTTGACAAGTTTACAAGTAAAGTTTACCCGTTGTTCAATTGGTGAACTCAAGCTTTTATTTTTAAAACAATCTTTAATGAGTTTCTGCACCAATTCATTGGTCTCCTCTTTGTTATGTACCGTCCAAATAAGTTTCCTATCGTTGATAGTTCCTGTTGCACAAGTTACTTACCTTCGGTAACGATATATCTGTAAGAAACAGTAGTTAGTATTAAATTCCTTACCTTAGAATATCCCCAGGCGTCAGACTGGATCCGGACATTTTTGCGTAGCAGTACCCCTGCGCATCGGTAGGCGTTGTCCGCGGCTCCGCGTCCGTCGTAGGTGCCGTGATGACGTCGTTGGAGTACTTATACGCCGCCCTCGCGCTCTGACGTCAGTTCTTATACACAGCTTTTCCGGGCCAGAAAATGCAGAGCCATGATGAAAACCAACACTGGTGCCATGAAACTAGGGCCCTGAAAGGGATGACCTTAACCCTAGATATCGGTTCGCAGAACGGGGAGGATGGGTGGGTCTGTAAGGAATCTAATGCAAACTACTGTTTCTCACAGATATATCGTTACCGAAGGTAAGTAACTTGTGCATCTGAAAGAAGCAGGTTAGTATTAGATTCCTTACCTTCGAATAAATAGATACCCCAGCAATACCAACCCCGGTGGTGGGTCTGCGAACCAATATTCACACCAGAAAGTCCTGGAGAACGGAACGGCCGAAAAAGCAATCTCTCTGGTCTTGGCTGTCCAGGCAGTAGTGTCTAGCGAACGTGTGTAGCGAGGCCCACATAGCTGCCTGACAGATGTCCTGCAAGGAGACTCCCTGGCCCAGGGCAGTAGTAGCCGCCGTGGCCCGAGTGGAATTGGCCCACAGCCCAACAGGAGGCTCCTTTTTAGCCAAGGAGTAGCATGCCTTGATGCACAACACGTCCCACCGAGAGATGGTCAGTTTGTGCACCGCCCGTCCCTTCTTCGCGCCCACGTAACCAACAAAGAGTTGGTCATCCACCCGGAACTGACGTGTGCGATCAAGGTAAAAGGAGAGCGCACGTTTTGGGCCCAGGCGGTGGAGCCTCTCCTTCTTTCGAGGGATGCAGAGGCGGAAAGTAGGTGGGCAAGGTGATAGACTGCCCGATGTGGAAGGCTGTGACTACCTTGGGCAGGAAAGAGGGACATGTACGCAACACAACCTTGTCCGGATGGACAGAAAGGAAGGGAGGTTTGGAAGAAAGAGCCTGGAGCTCACTCACTTTCCTGGCAGAGGTGATGGCAACCAGGAAAGCAGTCTTCAGAGTAAAAAGATGGAGAGGACAGTTATGGAGCGGCTCAAAGGGAGCACACATTAGGTAGGTAAGAACAAGGTTCAAGTCCCACTGGGGCATCACGAAAGGAACAGGAGGGAACATGTGTGTGATTCCCTTCAAAAACCTATTTACAATTGGGGACTTGAAAAAAGATGGCTGATCAGGTAGCCTTAAGAAGGCGGAAAGGGCAGAAAGGTAGACCTTGATAGTGCCCAGAGCAGAGCCCTGCTGGGCAAGAGAAATAAGGAAGAGGAGAACCTCAGAAAGGGGTGCAGAGAGTGGATCCACAGCCTTTGCTGTGCACCATGCCACAAATCTGTTCCACCTGCAGGCGTATACCGACTTAGTGGAGGGACGCCTGGCTGCCAGAATGACATTACAGACTTCAGGAGGCAAGTCAAATGGCCTCAACTGTCGTCGCTCAATCTCCAAGCTTGTAGGTGGAGGCTGGACAGGTTCGGGTGGAGGACCGTCCCCTGCTGCTGCGACAGAAGGTCCTCCTGATGAGGCAGACGAATCGGAGGATCGACTGACATGCTGAGTAGCTCGGCAAACCAGTATCTTTGTGCCCAGTCCTGAGCCACAAGAATAACTTGGGACCGGTCGCGCCCGATCTTCTTCAGCACTCTGGGCAGAAGTGATATAGGCGGAAAGGAGTACAACAGACCGCAGCTCCACTCGCGACGAAAAGCGTCACCGACCAAGTGCCGACTTGGAAATTCCAACGCGCAGAACTGATGACATTGCGCGTTCTCTTCTGTGGCTAATAGATCTAACCAAGGATCTCCCCACTGCTGAAAGAGGCCTTGCGCCACGTCCGAGTTCAGACGCCATTCGTGATCCATCATGCACCGATGGCTGAGTTTGTCCGCCCTGGCGTTCAGGGAACCTGCCAGGTGTTGAACCACCAGGGTCACGCCCTGATGTTCCAGCCACTGCCAGAGGCGCAGAGCCTCCTGGCATAGGGTCAACGACCCCACCCCGCCCTGTTTGTTGCAGTACCACATGGCGGTGGTATTGTCCGTGAACACCTGCACTACAGCTCCAGAAGGTTGATGTGGAGTCGGGACTCCGCAGGAGACCAGAGGCCTCTGATCTCCGCCTCTCCCATGTGGCCTCCCCAGCCCTGGAGAGACGCATCCGTCACAACTACGTGCTCCGGTTGGGGAAGGGAGAGGGATCTGCCGCTGACCCAATCGTGATCCTCAAGCCACCACTGCAACTGTCTTGCAGTCCCCTCCGAGATCAAGACATGGTCGAACAAGTTGCCCTGATGCTGTGCCCACTGAAACTTCAGGTACCACTGCAGAGCTCGCATCCACTACCTGGCGTGATGCACCAGAAGGATGCAGGAGGCCATCAGCCCCAGAAGCCGCAGCGTCAACCTGACCGAGACTCGGGATAACAGCTGAAAGATCAGAATCAGAGCCTGAATATCCGCTGTTCGGGAGGATAAACCTGAAACTGTGCCGTGGCTAGAACCGCTCCGATGAAGAGGAGCTTCTGAGAGGGGCACATGTGTGAATTCGGCACATTGATGGAGAACCCCAGCTGGTGCAGGAGGTCGGCCGTAGTCTGGAGGTGGCTGGCGACTGTCTGGGGCGAGCCCGCCTTCAACAACCAGTCGTCGAAGTAGGGGGAAGACTGAAACCCCTAACCTGCGCAGATGAGCTGCGACCACCGCCATCACCTTCGTGAACACCCGTGGGGCGCTGGTATGGCCGAAGGGGAGCACGGTAAACTGAAAGTGCTCGTGGCCCACCGTGAACCGCAGGTAGCGCCGGTGGGTCGGCAGGATGGGGATGTGGAAGTACACATCCTGCAAGTACAACGCTACCATCCAGTCTCCTGGGTCCAGGGCAGCTAAGACCTGAGCCAAAGTCAGCATCTTAAACTTCTCCTTCTGGAGGAAGCCGTTGAGCTTCCTGAGGTCCAAGATAGGGCGTAGGCCCCCTTTGCTCTTCTTGGGGGCCAGAAAGTAGTGGGAATAGCAACCACACCCTACTTCTGGCCCAGGAACGTGCTCGATGGCCCCCTTGGCCAAGAGGGCCGTAACTTCCTCCTGCAGAAGTTGCAAGTGATCCCCCGACACGCGGTGGCACTGCGGTGGCATGGATGGAGGAGACACCTCGAAGGGGAGGGAGTAGCCCCTTCGGACTATTTGCAGCACCCACCTGTCCGAAGTGATGGTGCGCCAGTGGAGGAGGTGATGGCGAACCCTGCCCCCCACTGGCGTCAAATGGGCCTGAAAGCTCGGACTAGGAGGGCTTTGAGGCGGATGCTACGGGGGTGGATGTGGACTGGCCTCGCCGTTGTCCCCGGGCACCGCCACGGCGGTTAACACGTCCGCCGCCGCGCTGAATGTTAGTCTGTAGCCCGTGGCCAGCAGGATGTGTGGGGGCGCCCCTTCAGGAGCGAAAAGCAGCCTGCTGCTGATGCAGAGCCGACAGGCCCAGTGACTTGGCCGTAGCCCTGGAGTCCTTAAAGCGCTCCAGCGCATGATCTGCTTTGCCACCAAAAAGGTGGCTGCCATCAAACGGCATGTCCATGATGGTGTTCTGGACATCGGCCAAAAAGTTGGTGGATCTTAACCAGGCGTGGCGGCGAACCGCCAACGTCGTGGACATCGCTCTGCCCAGTGAGTCCGTAGTATCCAGCCCACATCGGATGGAATACCGTGCTGCATCCCTACCCTCCGCGAGGGCTTGAGCGAGTTTTGCCCGGGCCCCTTCCGGACACTCAGGCAGCACGGCCGCAACCGTATCCCACAGAGAGTGGGTATAACGGCCCAAGAGGCACGCGGTGTTCACTGACTGCAGTCCGCAACTAAAGGACGAGAACAGTTTCTTCCCAAACTGTTCGTACCTCTTGGATTCCCGATCTGGGGGAGCAGTCGGGAATGCAGATTGGGAGGTAGAGGCCTGGATAGCCAGGCTCTCGGGGGTGGGGTGGGAGGACAGGAAGCTAGGGTCACCGGGAGCTGGCGCCTGGCGACATGCCTATCCACAGGCGGACCTGTAGCGGGCCTGGACCAAGTGCCCAACAGGACGTCCATGAGAGCCTCATTAAACGGCAGCAAAGGCTCCGGAGAGCCAGCCTGCGATCTAAGGACCTCAGTGAGGATATTAGGCCTCACAGTAGCGACAGGGAGCGTAAGCGCCAAGGTTTTAGCTGCCTTCGTCAGTACCACACTATAAGCTGCCCCTTCCTCCGTAGCCACGGTAGGAGGGGAGACAAAACCAGTGTCGGAGGAGGTGTCCAGACCACTGGCCTCCTCTAGCTCCTCTGTCCAGTCCTGATAAGACTGACACTCACCTGCCAGAGGGTCCTCAGACCCCTCCCAACCCTCCTCGTACTCCATGTCCTGGTAGGCAGGTTCAAAGGATGGAGCCGGATCATAGAAGAACAAGTCTTCGGCTGGCACCGAATGGGGCGTCGAATGACGTCGCTCCGGCGCCGGATCCGGACCGAGGGAGGGATCGGGGACGGCAACTTCCAGAGACGGCGTCTGGTGCGACACCCTGGAGGTCGGCGCTAGCGGAGGGGTCGTGAGGTCGACCAGCGGTGACCCGGATCCGACGGGGCCAGGCGGCGTCAGGACTGAAGTCGACGACGGTGCCGGTGCCGGTGCCGGGGCCGTAGTTGGCCGGCCTGTCAAGGCCCCTAGTTGGTGTCGCGGGGCCCGAAGGCGCGCCGACAACCCGCGACGGAGGAAAGTGAGTCCTCGTGGCCACGAGGAAGTTATGAATCTGTGGGCTTGGATGCGACGCCTGCGGCTCCGGCGGAGCCGTGTGGGCGGTGTCGCCCGAACCCCCGGCCGCATCGTGCGAGCGTCGGGGGGTCAGAAGAGCGGTGTTGCTGCTTCGACTTTGTGCCTCTTACTGGCGGACTTGGAGCCCGATGAGTGGTGACGACTCGACGAGCTGTGATGACTCTGGCCCCGCAACCGGTCCCTCAACCTTCTCCTGGACCGGGACCTCGAACGGCGCTGGGCCCACTGTCGGAGCTCGAGGCGCTTATGGGACCGCTCCCGCCTAGCCTTCGACGTCAAGGGCCGGCAGTCGGGGCACGACTTGTCATTGTGGTCGAGCCCCAGGCAATGTAGGCACCGGCGATGGGGGTCGGTAACCGACATCAGTCTGTCGTAGTCAGAGCAGGGCTTGAACCCGGGCATCCCTACCGGCACCTACGAGAAAAATGGATCAAAAAGGATCAAAAAAGTTTGTCAAAAAGTGACTAAGGGTACCACGTGTTCCGGATTGGCGCATGCTGGCGCGGAAAAAAGAACCGACGTCAGCGCGCGAGGGCGGCGTCTACGTACTCCGACGACGGACGCGGAGGACGCCTACCAACGCGCAGGGGTACTACTACGCAAACATTTCCGGATCCAGTCTGACGCCTGGGGATATTCTAAGGTAAGGAATCTAATACTAACCTGTTTCTTTCAGATTGACCTGCATGGACATGTACGTTTGATGTTTTTTACTCAAGAAGTTTGTAGTGATTATCTGTTGACTATGATCACTATCTGGAACCTTCCTCAATTGATACGAGGTAATAATGCTAAAAATGTTAAGTGATGCGATCGTATAATAAATCTTTGTCTTTGCATTATAGGACTGGAAAGTAAATGTGGGTGGGGAATCTAACATAAATCTCCCACTTAGTATTCGTAGTCCCATTGCTTCTATATCCTTTACAAATTGTGTTCCAATTTTACTTCGAGGGAGATTTGTCTCCATTTCTAATACCTAGTGAGGGATAGCCCATTGATGGTCTTGTATGACGTCATCTCTGGTAAATGGCCTTAATAGATTTTGATTAAAATCCCCGATCAAAATAACCAACAAGTGGGTCAACCAACATTTATTCCGATAGAAAGCTATTAAGGGTAGCACACATTTTTTCTCATACTTTGAGTTGGGTGTATATATACATTAATTAAAATAAGGCATTTGATTTATTATGATCATTTGCTTTGAATTCCAACTTTACCGTTAGGATGTTGGGACTAATTGTATCTAGTTGCTCATGATCAGCAAGTAAGTCAATGGATATAAAAGTTGCTAAACCCCCACTCAGACGGCCATATTTATGAGTTTTGTTTGCAAGCTCAAAGTAGCCTTTATATCCCTGTAGTATGATTGGATTGATTTACCATGTTTCTTGCAGAAAAATAATTTGGTATGGGTTATAGATAGAATTTAAATGAGCACTGTTAACCTTACTTCCTACCCCGTTTATGTTCTATGAACACATCATGAATTTTTCAGTGACCTTTTTTCCCTCCTTTGTCGAAGAAATAGCTATATTCCGTCATGGGTCTTTATTACTGTGTAATGCCAAAACTATCCATTTTTCATTTATTCCTGATGACTTTTCTATTTTGCTTTGTGCCAATATTACATCAATATTTTCATCAGATCTGCCAAGGGCATTTTTTAATACGGAGCAAATTTGCTTGTTGTTCTTTGCCTTCTCTGCCATATTTTCATCATTAATGAGAGGGGTTGGATAAACCTTTGGAAGTGGCTTACTAATTAATATACCCCAGCTGTTGAATATTTGTTGTTCACTTATGACTTGTTCTGCAATTACAGTAATCAAGGTTGATGCCTGGGTGCCCTCGGTATTTGATATGAATTCTATAGATTCAATATCCTTACTTGTCACTTTTTCTAGAGACGGGATTGATTTAAATAGGCGAAGGATGTTACCTCTATTTAGTGTATCTTGATTACCGCTCGAGTCAAATTCTGGTTTAAAAATCAGCTGCACCTTCTCATTAGTTGAATGTTCTTTATACCAATCTTCTTTCATGTTTTGTATGGCCCTATATGTAACTTGTTTCCCCCCACCGTATCTTTCAATGACCAGATGATCCCAGTTTGGTAATCGCCTTATAATTTCTGCTTGTTCTATTATAATATTTCCCCCCCTCAATATTTGGAGTATATTTCTTTTGCTTTTTAATATTTTGTCCAATCTGTTGGGTTATTTTTAAGTTTGTACTATGGGGTATATTATAATCCCAAACCTGAGGCCTATGTACAATCGGGAAGGTACCACTTTTTGTTTGAGACTTTTTCTTCTTTCCTAGATGTTTCCTTCTATATTTCATTTCCTTGACTCTTTACAAATGATGGTGCTTTATCCTCGGACTGTTTTAATACAGCATTTGACTGTTTAGCCTTTTTTCTCGCATTACGCATTTTTTTCCTATGTCTTTTTGACATGGTAAATAATGGGGAAACTAGCTCTTTGACTTCTTGATCGTCCATTAAATATTCCTTTTGAGCAGCCGAAGATTTTGAACCTATCATCTCGTCCCTTTCCTCGTCCCGTTTCTGCAATTTTGCAGGTGTTGTTCTTTCTTGCCCGACTTGCTGCGAGATCCGCAAATTACTAGGGTTTTTTAGATTCGGGCCCTCCACATCTTCTTGGGAACTGAACTGCTTCGAATCAGTAACTATAGTGGTGTTGTTCCTTTCTTTTGTTCTACCACTGTCTTCTTTTCTTTCCCTCCAGATGTTCATTTTGACATATTCTAGTATGGTATTTACAACCTCTGGTATTGTGCCCAATTTGTCTATTACAGGTGCACAAGTACAATCAGTGCTTATTTTGGCACTTTCGCTTTGAGCTCTAATTATCAAACCATTCAGCTGGGCAAGTTTGTGATCAATCCAGCAACTGAATTTGCCATCATTCTTAGTAGATCTATTTGTATATCCATTTTATTTGATTGATATGTTAGTGCTTCCAATCGTTCATTATGAGGTTTGACAGAAGATATCCCAAATAGACCCCATATCTTGGTTATCTGTAATTTGTATCTTTTGTTTATTTAGTTGATCATTAACGCTAATAGTAATACCTTTAAGTAGAATACTCGGGTTTTCTTGTACTGGTGTTATTTTAATTAAATTATCCATATCCATATGTTTGCTGAGATCTTTTTCTTTATATTGTATTTTACTATTATTGTTGGTGTTTTTAGATAATATGTCTACTTTTATTCCTATATTTTCAGTTATTTTCAATCTTGCACAGATCCTACCCATTGTTCTTCAGAGGTCACTGGGTTGAGATGCCCCTCGATATCCTCAATTTTGAATTTTTAGATTGATTCCTCCATTTAATTTAATTGTTGAGGCAACCTCCGAATTGTGATTATCCGGATTATCATCTTGATTATCCGGAGTAGATTTGGATAGCCCCAAGCGACGGTTGTGGGTGACTAATTGGCTATGGATTGTAATATCACCAGTTGTTTGTATTATTTTCCGTATTTCTCCGTTCACTTCTAAAGGTAATATGGACCTTGCGTTCTGCTTTCTTTGATTTGCTTCACCCTGATATGTCTTACCCTGCAGTATTCCTGACATATCCATATTTATTTGACTTATATTGGTAGGTGATGTTATGTTTAGAATTTCATGGTCAGTAATTCGAAATTCATTGTCAACAGTGTGATATGTCTTGTAAATGTCCCTATTCCTCCTCCTCTTGTTGGCTGGTTTGTATGCTTTGTATCTCATTACTAATTGGTTTAATTGGAGTTTGTAGTTTAATTTTTTCAGATTCTATTTGCATTGTAATTAGGGCTCCAGATGGATCTTTCATAAAATCGAATTTATCTGGGACTTTTGTGGATTTCTCAAACATGCGTGTTATCGGCGAGATTAAAGATTGATTCACTCCAATTGAATTAGCTTTTGCCTTTTGTAACACTTTTGGTATTTGCATTTTCTTTGTTCGTCTTGTGGAAGGACCTGTCACCCTCTCTTTGCCTGAGGGCATAGTTCTCTCTTTATTTAATGAAAGTAGTTAGCCACCTGTCGTCCTTCCTGTCCTTCTGCAGTACCCTTCGGCAACAGAGACTGACTCCTCCCTCAGCAGCTTCCTATTTTCCCTAGCTGAGGGAAAAGGATGAGAGGGATGATCCAGCTGGTGCGGGTGAGCAAGGTAAGCAAACAAGCAGAGTAATGGTTTTTACCAGCCAGATCCCAGGCTGAAAACACCCGCACTTGCCTGTACCAGCATCAGCACAACCCAAACCTCTGCTCAACTGATTCTCCAGGAGGCACCCACTTTAAGCGTCTGTCTGAGGTCAGTGCTGGGCAAAAGAACCGGGGAACACAACAGATGAGAGAGAGGGCAGTGTTATGAGCCGCTAGCCTTTTTGGCTTTCAATTTTGCGCTTATCCGCTTCACCCCTCAGGGACCTTTTCGTTATCCTTGATAGTGTCCTGTCCAGACTTGTGACCCCCCCATGGCCCTCCGCAGACCCGTATCCTCCGCTGCCTACCTGAAGATCACTGGTAAGAATCACTGCAGCTCCCGCTGCACGTCTTGACCGACTGTCTGCCTCTGGAAGATGCATATGGGGGGGGCAGGGAGGGGTGGGGGATTACCCCGCAGGTTCAACACACACAACTGCTGAGGGGGAGAACGCCCGCAACTCCCCCGCCACACGGCTTAGTTCGGCAGCTGGCTGCACTGTTGGGCGTTCTTACTGGACTCACGCTGCTCTCTGCAGCTCCCACCGTCCCTCACTGTCCACCCACCAGCCAGCTGCCACAGCTCTCACCGCAATCACCACAGTCTGCCACAACCCCCGCCCACATCAGTGGGGCAAACACTTGGCGGCTACCAAACATCTGTGATGCAGAGACAGCCGAGATGGAGGCAGCAGACAATAGATATGGGGTTGAGCCAGCAGGTGAGGTTGAGGTAGCAGGTGATGGCCGGGAGCAGCCGCAAGGAGTCTTCCGCGTCTCTTTTCCTCAGCTGCCACAAATCACAGGTCAATGCGAAGACAAGGACTCAGATTCCAGACTGTCTGATCCAGGTCCTTACCCCCCCACCACCTTCTTGAAGGAACCCACAGCAAACCACTCCATTAAGCTATTGAGCGGGCAGTTCCTAATTTATCTAACCCAATAAAATGATGGATAAAAGGGTCAGGCAGTTACACAAATGCATGAAGTTCATCTTCCTCTGATGGTATGCCAACCGCTATATTATCATCGACCTCTTAGTAACCAGTTACTATGCAAAAATAAATTCAACAAATGAAGTAGGGGAGTGACAACAGGAGAATGGATCTGCTCCTTCTTATAAACCTGAATCCAGTAAGTATGCATTTGATCAGATGAATAATTGTCACATGCACATATTCATTTTCAATATCTCCATCCTCCAATTGGCTAACATGCTAGATGTAATCCATTTCACTTCCAAATAAACGGATATTAAACCTATGTCCACATTCAAGTGAATCAAGGTGCCAAACAAACCTCAGAATACGATCTAGAGTAAGAGGGCTTCCACTGGATAAACCAAAGGGTCCTATGACTTAATGTAACCAATATATGGATAACTATTCCTTTGAAAAGGCTACTCAAGCCTGGAAAAAAACAGACACCTCAACAAACATTGGTAAATGAATTAGGTTACTCCTATATTATTAATAATTCGCTGCTTTTTGTTGCAAGTTGTAGCTTGCTGAGTAAAGTTGTACAATATAAGTTACAGAAAGTCTATTGTGTTATGACTTATTTATGTACACAAAGGCAATGTATTCTGCTTTTACTAGAGGAATAGTGCAGGTAAGTGATTGCAACATTTTGAAAAATTGAATGAAAGAGGGAAATAATATAATGCATTAATGTAATAGCAATATTATGTATTTAGAGGAGTTCTGATAACTATTGGGCTCGTGCCATTGCACCTGCTGCACCATTCAAATCATGCTCCTAGTGTCTGCAAGATAATTGCATTTGTGAATGCCTGTTTAGTAGTAAAATATGGCAATATTTGGTGTTTAGAGGAGTTAAGATAACTTTTGGCCCTGATGCCACAGCACCTGCTGCACCATTCAAATCATGACCATGTTGTATGCAAGGTAACTGCACTTGTGACTGCCTGTTTAGTACTACAATATAGCAATATTAGGTATTTAGTGGTTTGCCTACAGCTTTTGGTCCCGGTGCTACTTCACCTGCTGCACCATTGAAATTACAACCCTATTACCTGCTAGATAACTGCACTTTTGATTGTCTTGTTTAGAAGTAAAATTTAGCAATAATCTGTGTTTAGTGGGGTTCCCACAGCTTTTGGCCCCAGCGCCACTGCACCTGCTTTACCATTCAAATTATCCCCCGTTTAACTGAAAGGAAACTGCAACTGCGAATGCCTGTTTAGTAGTAAAATATAGCAATATTAGGTGTTTAGAGGAGTTATGACATCTTTTGGGCCTGGAGCTACTACACCTGCTGCACCATTAAAACCAAGCCTGTTTTAACTGCCATTGTGACTGCCTGTATAGTAGTAAAATCGATCCGATAATGCCTACAAACGAATGTACTGATGCATGAACAGGAAATGTCACAAACGTTCTAAGGCTAAAGCTTCTGCAAAGTAATAAGTAATAAAAAAGCAAGTATTCTCACATACTGTTAAAATCTGTCTGCCTTTTCCCAGGGAAGAGATCTTAGTTTAACAGTCCCCGAAGTCTCAACAGTGAATAGGGCTTAAGCAGTGTGAACAGCTTCAGTAGAAGATAAGTATTGTAAATGCGTGTAGTCAGGGAAAGATAAGTATCTGTAAACAGTAAATGCTGTGCAGCTTTAATGTAAGAAAAAATGTTCCACCCACTAAAGCTTATTGGGATGAGTACTTTGACCTTGGAAACTAATCGGAGAAACCCCTTTTAACACATATTAAAAACAAAATATTTCACAAGCATAGCCCAAGCGCTGTGCAGGCAAAACCTAAAAAAGCAACTGGGAAGAGGGCGTTCTGGTAGAAGAATGAGCTTAGCAACCTCTTATTGAAGTTTCCTTCGCTGGAGTCAATGTGGCTTGATCTTCTCTCTGTCCTTTAGTGTTCTTCTAGAAAACATCAGAGTGTGGCTGCAGTATTCTGGAAGATGATCTTCAATCAATAAGCATTTGTAGAGTGCAACACTGTCACCCCAAGGGGATTCTGGGCGCTGGAGTCCAAGGTCTCCATCGAAAAGGCAGGTCTTAAGGAAACAGAGGGAAGAAACGAGCAGAAAAGGCCAAACAGACCAAACAGACGGCTTAAAAACAAGCAAGCAAAAAATGCAAAACAAGCAGTAAAGGCATAACAGAGCAGAAGGAGGTAAAACAGAGGGCAGAAAACTAGCAGAAAAGGCCAAACAGCAGTCAAAAAAACAAGCAAAAAAGGAAAAACAGAGGGCAGAAAAACAACCAGAAAAGGAAAAAACTGAGGGCAGAAAATCCAAAAAAGGCAGAACAGAGCAGAAGAAGCCAAACAGAGGACAGAAAACCGAGCAGAAAACAAGCAAAAAAGGCAACAGTAGAAAAAAGCAAAACAAAGGACAGAAAAATGAGCAGAAGAGACAGAGCAGAAAATGGCAAAACAGGGCAGAACAACAAGCAGGAAAGGCAAAAAGGTGTGCTGAAAAAAACAGAGAAAGGCAAAAGAGGGCAGAAAAATTAGCAAAAAAGGTAAAATAGAGCAAGAAACCAGCAGAGGAGGTACAAACAAAGGGCAGCAGGGGATAGTGAACTGGGGGCAAGCTGAACTAAAGAACTGTTGCAGGGGGAGCTGGCACGAGGATCTTCCTGTGGGCAAAGAATACAGACCTTGTGGGGATCTTTACTGTCTGTACCTTCTTTTCTCACAGAAAGGATACTTCACAAAAAGTGCAGCCAGTTTGTTAATTACCTTCCATGGTCACTTTCCTATCAGTGACTGATTTTTATATAATGGAATTATTTTGTAAATTAAATGTTGGCCTTTTTAGCCCTTTTATTGGCTGCAAACATATGTATTGTACTATGGCACAAGAAAATAAATAAATAAATAAATTAGATATACAGATACATAAATATATATATATATATATATATATATATATATATATATATATATATATAGTTTTTAGCAATAAACCTTCTTGAAGAAGACGCCGCACACCACTTCGAAACTTTATCTTTAGTTTATTTTCTGTAGGTTCCCCACCTACGCGTTTCGGACAAGAACTGTCCCTGATCACGGTTACAAACAAATGTCCTTCATTTGTGTCTACTATATATAACTGATGACACCACGTAGCCTTTTAAGATGCATTGTGGGCTCAGTAGTTGCAAGTTGGATATTTAACTAATCATGGCAATGTATGTCACCGGATTGCCACAGTGTACGGCACAAGTGGATCTTTGATTCAATATTTAAGTATTATTTAGCATTTGCGCAATATGTAGACAAACAAGTAGTTAGTTGTCGACATTACTCAAATTGGAAGTTTGGATAACGCAAAATATATACTGATGGACTGAGTGTCCATACTGACAAATTATGGCTAAGTGCCTAATAATCCAGTTGTGTCGTTTGTGCTGCAATCACAGTTTAACAGTACCAAGATAAAAAACATTTTATGAATTTTATCTATATCACATGTATTTCATTTTTCTAATTTAGCCACATTTTTATCATGAATAGTACATTTCATTAACGAGTTATCATTATATACAGTATTAAGTCCATGAATTTATCAGAAACTTAATAAATGAACATATAACTCCTCATATAAATCCCCACGGGCTTCTTGTTTTGAATCTTATTATAAGTTTAGATTCAAGGCGTCTTAATTTTTTGGTTCGATCACCTCCTCTTTCATTTTCGCTCACCATGGCGATACCAGCATATTTCATGTCTTTCCAAGTTTTTCCCGGGTGAGTTTTTAGATGTTTTGCTGTCGAATAACTAAAATCATTGTTCTGGATAGCTCTTGTGTGTTCAAGTATTCTCTTTTTGAGTGGGCAGACTGTTGAGCCAATGTACTTTTTACCACAAAAGCATTATAACTGATAGACCACGAATTGTGATTCACAAGTTATTTTATCCTTTATTTCAAAGGTCCTGCCCTTTGAATCTTTTATCTTTAGTGAATAGCCACTTTAAAAAAGTGAAACCCATGACATGGCTAGAGAAACGTCAATTAGGATTCAGTAAATGCTTATCATTTAAAGCGTGTAAAATTGGCCAAAATATCAAGAACATAAAAGATCCAGGATTTATAAAGTGCGGCTAATCACCTGCAAGAGTATCCAGGTCTTGGGTCCGATTCTGAATTCCTAAAGAGAGCGTGAAGTCCGGAGAGAGAGGCTGTTCCGGGATTTTGCAGTAAGGCAGCATCCTCTACTGTTGCTTCGGCGGATGTGGAGGGTGAGTGAGAGAGAGGGAGGGAGGCAGATTGCAGGAGTCTGGAGGGTTGGTGGAGGCTCAGGTGGTGGTTGACATGCTGGTTCTTCGTTGTGCAGGGCTTTGTAGGCGTGAGTCAATCTTGAATTGACATCTCTTGTGCACGGGGAGCCAGTGGAGTTTCCTAGGGTGAGGGGTGAAGTGGGTCGTCCGAGGTGGTTGAGGATGAGTCTGGCCACTGAGTTCTGAATGGCCTGCAGTCTCTTCAGGAGGTGTGTGGTAATTCCTGCGTTCAATGTGTTACTACAGTATAGCATCAGATTGTTACTCCACCATACAAACCTGTTTAAATTAGAACAAACTAATGACCAAGCATTTTTTTTTGAGTCAGAGGCTTTCCTAGGCCAGGATGTAGTTGTTCAGCACAACCAACAAACGTGCAAATGTTTTGTAATGATTTTCAAAATATGTAAACTGGTCTCAAATTGCTCCTTGTAGACATCCTTAACCCCGACTTGATTTTGCCTTTCCATGCTTAAACAAGCCCAGTCATAAATGCTAAGAAACGTAAACAAAACACAACACAATATTCAAATCAGCAGCAAATCTTTATTGCAAAATGTAAAGTGAACATTTGCCACACTTGTGACTGCCAGTAGATTATTCGAGACCCCTTCAGTTAGAGCAATAAGAGTGTTCGACTATCTGTTAGTGTCAGAAAGCCTTTCATGTATTAAGCTCATGTTTGTAAACTGTCATTGCGCTATAATTCAGTATACTTCAACATACTATGGAAACAGTGAAATGCTGTCACAATAGTGAAATACAAAAGTATAGTGACTAAGCAGAAAGCAGTATTGTTAGCACATCCTTCAAATTGTGGTACAAAGTAAGTGGAAGGGCTGTCTGGGTTCATGACTAATGCCACCACCGAAACAATTTATAGGGTTTGCTGTTGGGTAGGAACTGAGGTTTCAATACCAAAAGACTATTTCAAAGTAAAATGTATGTCTGTCGCAACAAACTTTTCAACCATTAACAGATAGTCCACAGTAATCAACAATAACTGGTGGACAGTAACATAAGCAAAAAAGCATTTGGTTATTTGCAGATTCACAAGCTTGAGAATTATTCTTTCAATATTTATAATGTGCAAAATATCTGCATAACTGTACACATTTGAAAATTCACACTTATAAGTGCTTACAAATATTTACACATTAAAAAAAGAGAAACTAAATTAAAGATTCTATTTACAAAACCTGTCATAGATATAGCATGATTTTCTGCTATAAAAGAAACAGCTAACAAAACGCATAACTGTTCTTGCGGACAGTGGACTTCTTCCAATGTCTTATTCATCGTAGTGCAGAGACAATAAAAATTTATCCACGTCCATACCAGCTGGAAACGAATCCAGAAGCTTTTTCTTTTTCTGTTTCTGCAAGTAAGAATAATTCGTATTAAATCGGAACGCTTCCAAACCATTGCAAACAGCTTATCGTTGGAATATAAACTTTCTCTCAATGATTTTTGCTCAACAGGGTGAAATCTACTACATGTTCCTAGATGAAGTCCGCCCCCACCCTTCTGCCGAGTCTCTCACTTTTCCCCTCCTCCCCTCTTCATGCCAAGCACTTTTTGATCTGACAGTCTGAGACCGTCCATTTGGGAGAGATTCACAGAGGTCGCAGATTGTTCATGGGGCACTTAACTAACTCTGTGTCATCATTATCATATTCTTGAAAGCGTTCCCTAGTGAAGTAATATAAATATGAATGATGGTTCGAATGAAATTAGCTAAACAAACCAAGACACAAGAAGAGCGAATCCAACCATCAGCGGTTGAGACTAATAGATAGTAGAGGTGTCCAAAGGCCACGTGCTGGCCCATCACTTCAGTAGAATTGTTCCTACATTAAGTAAAGGCAAATCAAAAGCCTTTGTGTTTAAGGTGTCTTCGCACGCAACAAGGTGCCACCAATTCTTTCTAACATCTTTTCTAGAAGTGTCAAGGTGACTTGCATATTTTAGTTTAAGCTGCATGAAGCAGAGCGAAATGAATACACAATACTTTTCATAGTGACTCCTGAATTATTAATCCTCCCTTCCCTCACACTTGTGGTTGTCCAGCACGAGTTAGAACTACTGAAAACATTTGACAATGTAACAAAGGGCAACGTCATGAAGCCTGGGATCTCAGCAGCGATGCCGGGATCTCAGGAGCGATGCCTGGATTTTAGCATCTCAAGCGCACGTGAACTGAAGAGAGTGTCCGAAGAGGGTGAGTGTGACATGGGTCCACTCCGCTGCCTCCATTCTGCCAAAACTACAACAAATGAGCAACTCAAGCCCCAAGGAGCTCTGTAGAGGTCCAGGCACACCAGATTGGAAGAGGCTACTTGCACCTTCTGTAGTAGGACTCCTAAAGCATACTAAGAAAGGCATCGAAAACCTGGGATAGAAGAGGTACCCTGTTCAAAAATGTACAGCTAATCACAACAACCAGATGCCTACAAATAATCAATCAGCATGCCATTTTTTTCCTAGTCACAATATACAACCAATGGAACATAGTGCGGATCATACTTAACGTACAAGTTACTTACCTTCGTTAACGATGTATCTGGTAGAGAAAACTAGCCACAGATTCCTTAATGTAGAATTATCCCCAGGCGTGAGACTGTATCCGGAAATTTTTCTTTGCCACAACATCTCAGCGCGCCGGGGGCGAACCACGTGACTCCGCCCTGATGTCGTCCGTGGGCGTGCCGTCAGCGAGGTCACATAAGCCCCACCCCGGCGCGCTGACGTCAGTTTTCCTTCTTTTCCGCATGCAACACGTTGAGTAACAGTGTGCGAATGCCTTCGGGCTTCAAGACGTGTACTTCTTGTACGTGTCAGATGTCGGGGACGGACCCTCACCCTATTTGTATGTGGTGTTTGGGCAAGCACTATGATTCTACGGACTGCGACGCTTGCCAGCATCTGAAACCGAAGTCCCGGCGGGAGCGCCGGATGAAACTACTTTCGGCCCACCTGTCCAGGTCTGTCTTATCACCGCGTCCGTCCCCTGCCTCGGAAGGGTCCAGAAACTGCTGATTCCGACTACGGCATCGTCCTTCACGGAGACCTCACGGGCGTCGCTCGCCCACCGGTAAGTCTTACAGCTTGTCACCAAGGCCTGGTCCCCATCCTGCAGAGGGCGCGGGTTCCCCTCGGGACATCGCTCGTCGCCACCCTACCCGCCGTTTCCTGGCGTCAGGGCGACTAGGGCCCAAATAGAGGCCTACACTTCGGCTCCACAGGCTTCCTTGGCCCCTCAACCTCTTCCTGAGACATCCGCGGAGTCCTTACCATGTACGGGGCCTTCTGCGGAGTCGCCGGCGGTTTCGCGCCAACGAATTCGGCTTCAGGTGTTGGGGTGTGTGTCGTTGAGGTGCTGTTCCCCTCTTTGACCCACGGCACCTCTGCCTCGCTACAAATCACCGAGGGGGTCCCTGTGGTGTCGCAGGAGGTTGCCGGGACTCACGGTTCGTCCCCGAGTCCCCCTCAGTCTTCTGGACAGGCGGCTGCCTTACCGGAGGACGAGCCAACGCCGTTCCGGCGCCGGCGGCTTTCCTCCCCAGCCCTGGTGGCTCCTCCCTGGGTCCCTCTCGGCCCTCTACGCAGGCGGTTGCCTCGTCGGAGGTCGAGTCGGCGCCGTTCTTTAGCCAACCCGGCTCCAACCCCGCCCCATTCTCCTAGGACGCAAGTGGTGGTCGTCTCGGCGCCCCCAGTGACCGCTCCAGAGTACCCGGCGGTGTACGCTGCAGATAGCATGCGAGTGCTCATTTTGGGTCCAGACAGTGGAGTTTCTCCGCTTCCCTGGAAGGATGCGTACGAGGAAAGAAGGTGGGCAAAGTGATGGTCTGCCCGATGTGGAAGGACAACCTTTGGGAAAAAAGAAGGACAGGTCCTGAGAACCACCTTGTCCGGATGAACTGAAAGGAGGTTTGGAAGAAAGAGCCTGGAGCTCACTCACTCTCTGGCAGAGGTGAAAACTACCAGTAAAGCCATCTTTAAGGCGAGAAAATGTAAGGGACAGTTATAAAGGGGCTAAAAAGGAGCTCACATTGAGTAAGTCAAGACAAGATTCAAGTCCCATCAAGGCATTATGAAAGGCACGGGAGAAAACGTGTGCCCAATTCCTTTGAGGAAACGGTTAACAACCGGGGACTTAAAAAGAGAAGGCTTATCAGGAAGCCTTAGAAAGGTGGAGATGGCAGAAAGATAACCTTTGACCATGCCCAGAGCAGAGCCCTGCTGAGCCAAGGACAGAAGAACCTCAGAAAGAGGGTCAGAAAGGGAATCCACAGCCTCTGCTGTGAACCATGCCACAAATTTGTTCCATCGGCAGGCGTACACCGTTTTAGTGCCGGGACGCCTGGCTGTCAGAATGACATTACAGACCTCGGGAGGAAGGTTGAAAGCTGTTAACTGTCGCCGCTCAATCTCCACGCATGAAGGTGGAGGCTGGACAGGTTCGGGTGGAGGACCGGCCCCTGCTGCTGTGACAGTATGAGCATCGATCCCCCAATCCGTTTGCCTCTTCGGGAGGATCTTCTGAGTAGCTTGGGATACCATACTCTTCAAGCCCAGTCCGGAGCCACAAGAATAACTTGGGCCCGGTCGCGCCTGATCTTCTTCAGCACTCTGGGCAGAAGTGGTATAGGCGGAAAGGCATACAATAGACCGCAGCTTCACCTGAGACCAAAAGCGTCTCAGAGCGAGTGCCACCTTGGAAATTCCAACGCGTAGAACTGATGACACTGCGCGTTCTCTTCGGTGGGGAATAGATCTAACCAAGGCTCTCCCACTGCTGAAAGAGACCATGCGCCACGGAGGAGTTCAGACGCCATTTGTGATCCATCAAGCATCGGCGGCTGAGTTCATCCGCGCGGGCGTTCAGAGAACCTGCCAGGTGTTGAACCACCAAGGTAATGCCTTGACGTTCCAACCATGTCCAGAGGCACAGAGCCTCCTGACATAGGGTCCAGGAAGCCACCACACTCTGTTTGTTGCAATACCACATGGCGCAGGTGTTGTCCATGAACACCTGCACAACACTTTCCCGGAAAGAGGGAAGGAATGCCTTCAGTGCCAGTTGGATCATCCGAAGCCCCAAAAGGTTGATATGGAGCCGGGACTCTGCAGAAGAACAGAGGCCTCTGATCTTCGCCTCTCCTAAGTGGCCTCCCCATCCCAGGAGGGACACATCAGTCACCACTGTGTGCTCCGGTTGGGGAAGGGAGAGGGATCTGCCATTGACCCAATCGCCATTCGTGAGCTACCACTGCAAGTGTCGGACAGTGCGCGCCGAGATCTGGACATGGTCGGACAGGTTGCCCTGATGCTGCGCCCACTGGAATTTCAGGTCCCACTGCAGAGCCCGCATATTCTACCTGGCATGTTGCACTAACAGGATGCAGGAGGCCATCAGGCCCAGGAGCCGGAGGGTCATCCTGACTGAAATCCGGAATAGAGGCTGAAAGATCGGAATCATAGCCTGAATATCCTTGACTCGTTGCTAGGGAGGATAGACCCGAAACTGAGTCGAATCCAGAACCGCTCCGATGAAGGGGAGCGTCTGAGAGGGACTCAGGTGCGAGTTTGGCACGTTGATGGAGAACCCCAGCAAATGCAGGAGGTTGGCCGTAGTCTGAAGGCGGGCGCCTTCAACAACCAGTCGTCGAGGTAGGGGAAGACTGATACCCCTGACCTGCGACCACCGCCATAACTTTCATGAACACCCAAGGGGTGCTGGTAAGGCTGAAGGGGAGCACGGTAAACTGAAAATGCTCCTGGCCTACCGTGAACTGCAGGGAACGCCGGTGGGCCGGCAGGACGGGGAAGTGAAAATATGCGCCCTGCAAGTCCAACAATACCATCCAGGATCGAGGCTAGCCAAGACCTGAGCCAGAGTCAGCATCTTGAACTTCTCCTTCCGGAAGAAGCGATTGACAGCCCGCAGGTCCAAGATGGGGCGCAGGCACCCCTGGTCCTTCTTGGGGACCAGAAAGTAGTGGGAATAACAACCACTCTCTACTTCCTGCCCAGGAAGGCACTCAATGGCCCCTTCCTGTTGGAGAAGAACTGAATGATCCCCCGACATGCCGTGGCACCGAGGCGGCATGGCTGGAGGGGAGGACTGAAAGGGAAGGGAATAACCCTTGCAGATTATCTGCAGCACCCACCTGTCCGATGTAATTTCGTGCCAGTGGTGGAGATGGTGGCGGACCCTGCCACCTACTGGCGTGGGGTGCTCCCTGAAGCTCGGATTAGGAAGGCTTGGAGGCGGAAACAGTGGGGGTAGAGGTGGACTGACCCGCACGCTGGTTCCCGGCCCTGCCCCTGCGGAAGCCGCCACCGCCGCGCGGAGGCTGGTTCTGCACAGGCTTGGTGGAGGAGCCTGCCTGGGTGCCTCTGCCCTGGCCACGAAAAGAACGAAACCCAGGAGTGGTAGAGTTCTTTGTAGAAAGACCCAAGGACTTGGCCGCGGCCCTTGAGTCCTTAAAGCGCTCCAGTGCATTGTGTGCCTTATCGCCAAATATGGGGGAGCCATCAATAGGCATGTCCATGAGCAAGCCCTGGACATCGGACGAGAACCCAGCTGAACGCAACCAGGCATGGTACCGCAACGCTACAGTCATTGAAATTGCCCTGCCCAACTAATCAGCTGTGTCCAAACCACACCTGATGGCAAACTTAGCTGCATCGTTACCTTCAGCAATTGCTTGGGAAAGGTCAGACTGGAATTCCTCAGAACGCTGAGGCAAGACCTGAGCAACAGAATCCCACACTGCGTCGGAGTTAACGGCCCAACAAGCAGGCGGTGTTAACCGACCGCAGCCCTAAGCTGGCCGAGGAGAACAACCCCTTACTAAATTGTTCCAGCCTTTTAGAATCCTTATCCGGCGGAGCCGTGGGAAAGGCACTCTGCGACGTCGAGGCCTAAATCACCAGGCTCTCAGGCGTAGGTTGAGTGGTCAGGATGCGGGATCACCAGGCTGCGGGCGGTGACGCCTGGCGATGTTTTTATCCACAGACGCCCCCGTGGCGGGCCGCAAACAAGTGCCCAAGAGGACTTCGGTAAGGCCTCACTGGAAAGAAGCAGCGGCTCAGACGATGTAGACGCCGTCTGGAGCACCTCAGTAAGGAGGTTGATTTTGAGGGCGACTGTAGGAAGGTAGGGATTGAGAGCCTCCGCAGCCCGACGGATCACCATGGTGTAGGAAGCACCCTTCTCCGTAGTAGGCGGAGGAGAGGTCAATCCCAGGTCAGAAGAGACATCAAGCTCGACTGCGTCTTCCAGGTCGTCCACCCAATCTTACTCTGAATCACATTGATGCACCTGGTTGATTATGTATACTGTTATATTGTTATATTATTGACGCACCTGGTTGACTTTGCACACTTTACCCTCTCCATCTCAACGTTCCTTACTACTCTCGCACCTGTGGGACTATACACCCTGCTCACACCTACCTCAACTGTACCCTCCTTTAAACTCTAAATATTCTAAACACGTTTAAGCAGGTATATGCTCCTTATTATTGCACTTTATACTATTGACGCAATTGTCTGTCTATACACTGTGTACCGACACTACCTCACCTGTTATCTACCTCATGTCCTTTATCCCACCTATGTAACTAGCACCTTGTACCTAACTACCTCATATATTACTCTGTATATACGCTTTATTACTTTGTATTTTTTACCCCCATTCCCTTGTAAAGCGCTCTGATATCTGCAAAGATCTTGTTCGCGCTATATAAAACTTTAAAAATAAATAAATAAATAAATTGCTGGGCAAGAGGATCCTCGGACCAGTCCCAGTCATCGTCCGCCTCTGGCGTAGAGGGAGCAGGTCGTGGAGGCAGAGCCAGAGCCTGAGAAGGGACGAATGGCGCCGGCGGGAGCCGCTTCCCAATGCGGATTCCAGGCCGGAACAAAATGGTCCTGGAACCGGGGCAGGTGTGGGATAAACGGCACCCAGTGCGGCCCAGGGAGTGGAGCAGAGGGCGGCGCCAGAGCTGGCAGCGCTAGACCCCGTGGCGCTAGAGCCAGCGGCGCAGGATCCTGTGGCGCCGGAACCGAAGGGCTAACAGGATCAAGACACAGGACCGCGGGGCCCGAAGGCGCGTTGGCGGGAGCCCGAGGCCAAAAAAGGCGGTCCATGGCAGCAAGCATCTGTTCGGGAGTCGCCAACGGACCCGGGTATTGCGGGTAGGCCGCGGGACTCCCAGGCTCCAGAGGCAGAACTTCTGTCTCCCTCGTCCGCCTCCGAGGAGCGACGGGGGGACGTCGGTGAGTGAACACGCTTATTCGACTTCTTTTTATGGCGTTGCTTACTGGAGTCCGAAGGCGAAGACTAGGAGGCCGAGGAGCGACGGCTCCGGTCCCGCAAGTGGTCGCGGGAACAGCCCCTAGACCCAGAGTGGCGGTGTGAAGAATGCCGAACTTCCAGCAATTTCCGACGTCGCTCCAGCAAGGCTTTCAGGGCCATGGCTCGACAGTCCCAGCAGGTCCGGGAGTCGTAACCCGTCTCCAGGTAGTAGAGGCACACATCGTGGGGGTCCGCCACCGACATATTACGGCAGCATGTCCCACAAGACTTAAAGCCGGGCATCCCTACGTGCACCAGGAGAAAAAAAGGGGGGGGGGACACAAAAGTCTCAAAAGAGTAGTCAAAAAGTGACTACGGTACGTGCTCAATCCGGATCTGCGCTTGCTGGCGCGGAAAAAGAAAGAACCGACGTCAGCACGCATGGGTGGCGCCTAAGTACTCTTCGTGACGTCATCTCGACGCGGACGACGCCAGTGACGGACGCGGAGCCGCAGGACGCCACCTACTGACGCGCAGGTGTACTGCTAAGCAAAACTTTCCGGTTCCATCGTGTCTCTTTCAGATGTATATTGTGATAAAATCCCACAAGTTAGAACGAGAAAACCACTACTTCACTTGCAACAAGAAGGCTCTTCGCTATAGAAACGTACCAGAGTGGATGGTTTGAGAAGCCCTGAAGTTCCATATGCCACATGTTCTTATCCACTCCATTGAATGAGGATCATAAAGGGCCTGGAGATCTTCAGCATCTGTGGCACCACCAGTATGAGCAGCACAACAGGAAAAATTAACCAGAGTGGAAAATACTTTTGACTATCACTGTGTAATTTAGGATGAAAAATGTCTCCTATTGAAAATGACTTTGAATGTTTCTTGCTGGTGCAAATGTCCACAGGCAGAATTACCCATTATCAAAAAACATTCCACCCATAGTTGATATTAGAGAGCGATCAACTCCTGAGAAATCTTTGCATTTTCTGCTAAAATACCCCCATTACATTTCATATATTCAAGTATCTGACTGCACTTTATTTTTAAACATGTGCTGCATTTAGTACTGATTACATATGCACAATATGTAACCTTTCCTTTATTATAGTTTGATAGATTAATTATTTATATATTTGTATAAATGGGATTTATAATGCATGCCTAATTAAGTGAATGCACAACAGAATTCATATTCTAATTCAAACATTTTTTATCATTGTTCAAGAGGTCTGATCTTTTAAAAATAATCAGAATACTTTACTCACGCCTGCTATAGACATGTATTAGGCGGAGAGGCACTTCAGCTTTCTGGGAGGTGCATACAAGCTGTGCTACAGACATTCCTAGTGAAAGTCACTGGCTGAACGCCGAGAGAGACAGACAGAGACAGAGAGAGAGAGACAGAGAGAGAGAGACAGAGAGAGAGAGACAGAGACAGACAGAGACAGAGACAGAGACAGAGACAGAGAGAGAGAGAGAGAGAGAGAGAGAGAGAGAGAGAGAGAGAGAGAGAGAGAGAGAGAGACAGAGACAGAGACAGAGACAGAGAGAGAGCTCCTCCAAGCACAGATGTTAACCAACAACAATTCTGTTGTTCGGCTAAGGTAGGTGGCCTAGAGGGCATCTACAAAACTCAGTAAGGCAGTTTTGGTGCTAAGAAAGTTTAGCTACGGGCTAGAAGAGAGGGGCTGGTCGACAGAGACTGAATTCACCCTTCAGTTCAATTAATTATTAAATTTCACCACAATGTTGCAATTATTTTTAATATATTGTTTATTAATGGCTTTGATAGCCACGTCGTGTTTATATTTTTAGTTACATTGATTCATGTAAGGACATTCATTTAAATTAAGAATCACAGTTGCCAGAGAAATGGGAGCCGCATGTCACTTATAGATGAGTGATTTGTGATGTAGATCCTCCAACATGTGCATTACAATGCAGTGTCCATTACATGGATAATCGAGAGCTAAGGCCGACTATAGACCTTGCAGTGCAGCAAGTTATCCTAAACTGATTACGGTTTGCAGAATCAGAGTAAATAATGGAGGGAAAGCATTGCCAACGCAGCTTTTGATACTAGAAAAAGTACAGATGAGGCTCAAAAATCACAAAATAAAATACTGCCCACAGGTGTTGAGGTGTAAGAGTAGAACTAATTATCTGATGTAGAATCTCACTATGCTTGTTTGAAGAAATACATGCACCGCACAAAGTAACACATCCAAGGTTTTGGAGAGAAGCCAATTGAGAAGGGAACACCTCTTCTGTAGATGGGAGTCAGCCGTAACGAGGCAACCACCTTTATGAGCAGCTAATCTCTCTAGCACATGTGTATGGAGAAGTTGTCTTTGAAAGACTGGGCTTAAATCTTCGTTTACACTCGGGGGACAACAACGATCGGCCTAAAGGTAGCACAGTACAAATGATGTAAACATAGGAAATGGTAACATAGTAACCATAAAAACAGTAAACATAGTAAGCAATAAGCTGGAGGATGTGCTGGTACCTCTTAAGCTTTGGAATATGAAACACAACAAAGGTTAGAGGCCCAGAAAAGACAATAATTTCTTCATTCAATCAGGCATGCATGTTCTACGCTAGTGTCCTCCTTGCTTTTTCATAAATAGTTGTAGTGTTAAATGACTGACTATAGATATCTCATTCTTGGAAAATAAGCATTAGGTATCTCAGCCATTTCCTTCCTCGGATGTTCATACGATTTGTCCTATTTTCGTTTATATATCGCTTCATACTGAACTTCCGTTGATTCTAAGTGCTGTAACAGGTATTACTATTACCCAGTTTTTTTGTACTCAATGTAGCGACCTCAGGAAGATGAATTGCCGAATTGGTGTTACCATATTCACAGCCGTGACCTGCAGATCACAACAGATGTCCGCAGCAAATGTTAACTCAATGCGCTATTTTACTAGCTGATATACTTCTCATATCAAAAGGAACTCCTGTAGATCTGGCTCTTAATGCTCTTCCACTACTGGGCAGTGTACCAGGATTAGCATCCTTTGGCGACTAGGTCTCACATATGATCTCAGAGGATGATATATTGGATTTTATTTTACTCCAGAACTGCCAGTTGCCTGAAATCAACCTGATGCAACAAACGCTGGCTGTATCGGCTTTCCTCCCTGTCTGGTAGGGTCAGTTGAGACCTTTCACACGGTCATAAGGAAGGAGGCTCTGAGTCAGTTGCATAACATTGAATACAGCCTGTTAAGAATCTACTGACTGTTCTGGACCCGAAGGGATCTCGAAGAATAGGACGGGCAAGTAGATTCCCCTTACTGTTGCTTTCAACAAAGGTCTCGGTTTTTCTTTCTATTAAAAGTATTAAAAGCTTCAGAATGGCAGTGGGATGGATTTCCCTATCTCATATGTTAGGAATTAAGAAGCAAAAGGGTCACATACCCGATTTCTTGATCTGTGTTTGATAGGGGCAAAACAATCACCAGGCGATGGAAATCACCTGAATCACCCCCATTACTAGCATGGAAGCAATCGCTGCTGGTGTGGGCACAGGCCAAAAGTGTCACACTACACAAGGAAGATACTCTGGGGCTGCGTAAGATAAATATAGTGCCAATTGGGACACTATATTACATGACTTCAGACTAGACCAGTACTCAAACTCTGAGCACACTGATCTGAAGCTGGGAACAAGTAGAATAGACACGGTAATCTAGTTTGCTGCTCTACACTACATTGCAGAGATAGCAGCGCTGTAATAGCCCCCACCTGTAGCAAAAAGATCTGCTGCAGTCATTAATGTGTTATATGTACCTTAATATATTTTTGGGGTATTGGAAGGAAGCAGGGGAAACCCAAGTTGGACCGTTTTGTATTTCTCTTCCTTTTCTTTCCTTCCTTCACTAATGTGATGTACTACAGAGTCAATGGCCTAGTGATGGACCCTCTCCCATGTTCTTATCCCATGTTATCAGCTCCGCAGGACACACGAGGACTTAGTAACATTTTCGCTTGACACCTGAATGTGATCTTACGCTAATATATTAAAATATGTACTTCTCTTTGCGGTGAATGCTGACTTCTTATGTTGTCTTCTTGTATGTCACATGTAACAATATTATTGAACTATAGTTGAAGTCTCAAATTCTGAGCTGTAACCTCCCTAAATATAAACCTGTTTCTTCAACAAAATCAATAAAACAGATTTAAACAAAAAAATTGTGTTGAAATACCTGTTCACAGGCCACGCCCACTTCCGGAGGCCACGCCCCCTTGATTATATAAAGCGCCGACGCCCAGCCTTCCCCTGATCTCATACTCCTGAGGCACAGCCGGGAGCTCTGTTTGCATTTCGCTGCATTTTTAAATAACTTTGTGTGTGAATTGATTTTAAAAATTTCACTCTGTTCCTCACCTGCTAGCACCACTCATTTTGTATCTTAAACACCCGAGCAGCCGACCTGAACGCTGCCACGGGGTTAGAAATCGCCAGCACCACCATTAGCGAGCGAGCCTGTTCACAGGCCACGCCCACTTCCGGAGGCCACGCCCCCACCGCCCTTTTTCCGGTATAAAACCATGTGCAATCCCCGGACGCGCAGCGGACGGGCGCAGCGGGCGCGCCGTCAGCGCGCCGAAGGCGCGCCTAAGGCAAGCCCGTCCGGGCCCAGCCGGACCCAGGCCCAGGTACTCTGCCGGATTTGCCACATGATCGTCTGGTGTATACTAGGGATATGCTCTGGGCTTTTCAGCAGGAAAAAAATCAGGAGTGCCACTACATCAATACTGAAGGTAAACCCTTTATTAACTGTGCACGATGCAACCCAGTCGAACACTGCTCGCGAAAACCGGGACTGGAGTTTGGCCTCCTAAACTGCCGCTCCCTCCCGAAGCACACGCATGAAATCAACTTGTTGATACGGGATCACGACCTGGATGCTTTGTTTCTTACAGAAACCTGGCTCTCTGATAGCACGGACTCCGATATCGTCAGCACCCTACCCCCAGGTTATCTTATCCAAACCCTACATAGGCCAAAAAAGAGAGGAGGGGGGTTGGCAATCATTTACAGAGGACACCTGGTCTGTAGGACCAGTAATGCCAATGTCGAGGATTGTGAAAGCCTCCACTTTGCCCTTCAAATTTCCCCGGTACACTCCCTCTCGGGACTATTGATCTACCGCCCTCCGGGGACACTAGGGAACTTCCTCAACGCCCTGACTGATACGGTGTCTCAATTAGCATCCGCCGCCCCGAACTTCCTTCTAGTAGGCGATTTGAACATTCACCTTAACGATCCCGCAGACTCTTCTGCGTCGGATCTCCTTCAAGATCTTAGGTCATTTAACATCCGAATGACCAGCAACGAACCAACCCATGATAAGGGGCACCTATTAGACCCCGTCCTTACCAACATCATGGATATTACCTCGGGCCCCCCCATCCCTTACCCTTGGACAGATCACTTCCTAGTCCCTTTCTCTTGGCACCTAGTCACAACACCCCCTCAACCCCCGAAAATCCGTGTGACAGACCGACGCTGGCATAAGCTTGCACCAGCTGAATGGTCCAAGGTGCTCTCAGACTCCACACCCGTGCTCTCCATGGACCCGGTGGTGGCCGATGAACAATTTAATTCCTGGATCATATCCTCACTGGATAAACTCCTTCCCTATACCACCACTCTTAAACAAACGAAAAGAGTGACCCCTGCTCCCTGGTACACCCCAGCGCTCAAATCTCTACGACACGAATGTAAGAGAACTGAGCGCTCCTGGAGGAAGGATAAAACCAAAGAAAATAAGGATGGCTATCATACTGCACTACAAAATTATAAAACCGCCCTTCGGAACACCAAAAGTCTGTTCTTCCAAGAAAGAATAGAACACTCTGCTAGCTCCAGCAAGGAATCATTCACCATTTTAAAAGAACTCCTTAAAGTCCCCGTCCCCGGACCGATAGACCCACCAGATCCCAAGGCAGACAAGGAAAAATGCCACAAACTAGCAGACTTCTTCCAGGAAAAAATTCAAAATATCCTCAACTCCATCCCTGCTACAAATTTAAACGAGGAAAAAGAATCCAATAATCTGCCAACCCCCCCATGTCTCACCTCTTGGGGACAAGTGTCAACAGAAGAGGTTGAAAATACGCTGAATATAATTAAAAGCGGATCACCTAGGGACCCTGCCCCCTTACGGATTCTAAAAACAGTCGCACCCTCGATTGTGCTCCCTCTCACCCACCTTATCAACGCCTCGTTTCAACAGGGAGTTGTCCCACCAGGCTGGAAGGCGGCAGTGGTCAAAGCATTATTAAAAAAACCATCCCTTGACCCTGTCGACCTGGCAAATTACAGACCAATCTCCCTCCTCCCGGGAACGAGTAAGATCGCGGAAAAACTTGTGAACAGGAAACTTTCACAATTTTTGGAGAGCAATAACCGGCTTAAAAACTCCCAGACGGGATTCCGCCCTGGACAGGGCACTGACATCGCCCTCCTTATGGCAGTGGAGGAGGCCAGAGCACTTTTGGACGAAGGAGGATCAGTGGCAGTGATCCTCCTCGACCTTAGTGCGGCCTTCGACACCGTCAATCACCAGCTCCTAATTCACCGACTCAGGAGTGTAGGTGTTGAAGGGACCGCGCTTTCTTGGCTTTCGTCCTTTCTGAGTCACCGCTCTTTTCAAATTTGGGAGAATAACACCCGCTCCTCCGACACCCCCCTCCAATGTGGCGTGCCTCAGGGCTCCTCTCTGAGCCCTACTTTATTTAATATCTACATGTCCCCATTGGAGGAGGTTGTTATCCCGTTCGGAGTGAGCATCGTCAGCTACGCCGACGACACACAACTAGTGGTGTCCCTCTCTCATCCCAGGCAACAACCTGCGGATCTGTACAACTGTCTCTCGCAGATACAAGGATGGATGAATAAATCATCTTTGAAACTTAACGGTTCAAAGACTGATATTCTCCTCCTCGGCCAAAAGGGGCCCTCCTTGCTACCGAACATCTGGCCACCCTCTCTAGGTCCGCCCCCAGACCCTAAACCAGAGGTAAAAAGCTTGGGTATCTGGCTTGATAAAGACCTTTCATTTGCATCACAGGCAAAAAAGGTAGCCGGCACCTGCTTTGGGCTCCTCAGGTCAATGCGAAAGATTCTACCCCTACTCCCCCCCAAATCTCAAAAACTGCTGATTCAAGGCCTAATACTTTCTAGGCTTGATTTCAGTAACGCCATCTATCTGGGAGCACCGGAGGCTACCCTGAATAAATTACAAAGGGTCCAAAACGCAGCCGCCCGGATCCTTACTAACACATCGGTCAGAGCTTCAGCCAAACCAGCGCTAAAGCACCTCCATTGGCTCCCAGTAAGAGAGCGTGTTAAATTTAAGGCCCTCAGCCTGGCGCACAGATTGCTCCAAAACAAAGGCCCCCCAAGCCTACAAAAATTCATTAAGCCCTACAAAGCCCCCAGATCCCTTCGATCCGACCAGGAAAATTTCATCGTCATCCCCAGAGTCAAGAAAGCCCGAACGGGCGGTAGGCGCTTCTCGGTTCACACCGCACGCCTTTGGAACACCCTTCCTCTTGACTTAAGATCTGAACCCAACTACTTACGGTTCAGGAAGCGATTAAAAACACACCTCTTCCCCTAATCCCGTCTCAGGCCCCCCCCCTTTGCTGAACCTCAGGTGTATAGATCTTAGCGCTGGGATACTCATGGGTGACTACGCGCTCTATAAATTAAAATAATAATAATAATAATAATAATAATTCCAAATGGAGCGGAAAAATGTCAGACCTTGAAACACATGCTTGGACAGTACAATTTCTGAAATACTAAAAGAAGCATAGTGAAACTTCAAATCTTTGCACAGTGAAAAGCTATGCATAATCACCAAAGATGCTCAGAACATGCAGAGCAAATGCAGCTTTAATTAGGGATGGGGGAGCTTTAATTAGGGATGGGGGTAAACTCCGCTCCTTTGGTAGAGTTTGTGGAGTTTGGCCTACTCCACTTGGACAGCGGAGTTTGGCAAAAACTCTGCCAACCGCAACGTGGTGGACTCTTTTTTCAAGCACGTCATCAAAATACTTTATTCGGCATAAAACAATACCATAAAAAGTACAATAATAAAAAAGAACATCTCAGACATTTTAAAACCATGCTAAAAATCTATATACAAACAATTCATGAAATATGACTGGTTCATCACAAGGGTCCTCTCAAAGGGTTAGCATAAAGTGTCCTAGGTTAGAGTGGTTCATCAAGAAGTTCAATGACATGTTGCATTAAGAAATGACAAGATCAAAACACAAATGGATAATTCATGTGTACCAGAGGGATAACCTCCCATTCCCTAAATAACGGGTATTAAAAACAGAAACGTTTATCCCTCGCCTCTGCTAGGTCTGCATTTCACAGCCAGTCTTAAGAAATTTACTGTACAAAAAAGTGTAAGGGGCTCTGCAGACAATTTCAGAAACAGTAGGGCCACCTTTGCCTGTTTAAACCTGGCATTCTTTAAAATACCTTCTAAAAATAATCTCCTGGGGTAAGTATAGAAAGGGCATAATAAAACAAAGTGAAGCGTGTCCTGCGGAGACAGTTGGTCGCAGCCGCATGGACCCTTCATCTCTGGTTGCGTTGTGTACCCTGCAGGAACTGCCAGAATGTGGTGGAGCAAGTTTAGCCTGAAGCGGGTCATGAGAAATCTATCCTGGGAGTTGTGAATATGGGACAGATACGGTTCCATGCCCAGACACGACTTAGTTAGTTGGTGAATTCTCACCGATAGATTGGTCAGCTCCCTGTCTTCCCTTTTTGCTGCTGCTCTATTTACAAATTCTGTCTTAATGGGGCCCTTGTCCCGGTTTAACAGTTTTGTTGGATGGATAAAATATACGACATGGCCCAAGGCCGTCAGATTTTCCCTGACGTATTTGAGCCAGGGAATATTACAACCCCGGTCCCGGGCCATGCAGTCCGATATTATCTGCTTGCTTAACGCGGCCTCCGGATTTGTCCATATTTTAATCCAGCATATAAGGGGTTTCCATTGCAACCTGTCACTGATATGAACGAGACCCAATTCCTCGTGAGCAATGTAGGAAGATGTACTCTGGGGAAATTTCAGTACCCGTCTCAGATATTTATTTTCTTCTATTTGAAGCTTTTGTGGGTCGATAAAGCCCCAAACCTCACTGCCATATAAGACTTTAGCACAACTTACAGAGCTATACAAGTTCAATATTTGCTCCGGGGACCAACGGCCTAGCCTTTTTGCAAAATTCAGAATTGCCCCGGTGGAGCTAATTATTGTATTACATTTCTCGTCTGCAAGGGCTTTAAAACTAAGGCGGCTGTCAAATAACATCCCCAGGTATGAAAATGCCTTGACTTTTTCCAGTCTATGAGTGCCTATTGTGTAATTATTTTTCCTGGTTGGTAATTTTCCCATCTCCATGATGTATGATTTGGTGAGGTTCGGTGACAGATCTAGACTATCCATAAAACGGACAAAGCCGTCTATAAGGCACTGGAGTCCACGCGCAGTGCGAGCCAGAAGCACCGCGTCGTCCGCGTACACAGCAACACAGGAATCCCTCTCCTTCCTATCTGTGGACAGTCCACCCCTAAGGCTACCAGCGCTAGACCATTTATATATAAAGTAAATAGGAAGGGAGCAGCCCTGCCTCACTCCCCTTGAGCATGGAAAGGGGTTGGTGGTATTTCCCTCCTCGTCATATCTGACCTGGGCAGAGGTGTTCTGGTGCAATGCTCCTAGTATATTTACCAGTCCTTGATCGACTCCCATAGCCCTCAATAGTTCCCACAGTTTCTTCCGATTTACTCGATCAAATGCTGCCGTCAGATCCATGAAAGCCAAGTACACTGTTCCCTCACTAGCCACAGTGTACTTGGCTACCAGGAGATATAAATTGAGGCATTGATCTGAGGTAGAGCGAACATACTTGAACCCCTACTGGGTATCAGTAATAATATTGTGTTCTTCCGCCCAGTCCATTAATCAGTTAAGAATGGCCCTTCCTAAAACTTTCATCGTCACATCAATGAGTGAAATGGGCCGGTAACATTGTGGGCTATTTCTATGAATTTGTTAAATATGGGAACTATTGTGGCCGTAGACCAGGACGCTGGCATCCTTGTCTCCACTGCTGCGTTTATTACCCTGGTTAGTATGGGCGCCCAGAGTTCTTTCTGGCTCAAGAGGCGGTCTGGGGGGATCCCGTCAGTGCCCGTAGCCTTATTTCGTGTCAGCCCCTCAATCCCTGCCTTTATCTCTCCCAGGAAAAAGATTATCTGAGATGGACTCACTTTTTCTGCTTCTACTGTGATCAGATTAGCGGTACTGCCGTAAGTGAAGAGGCCCTGGTAGTGTCATGCCAGCTTAGGTTTATTTAAATTCTGGAAACATGGGACATTAATAACTTTCCAGAAAGCGGTCGAGTCCTTTGACTCGGCCGCTTCTCTCAGGTTATCCCAGGCCTGCTTCTGCAATGCGATCTTACGGCATTTCAGTGTCTTTTTGTACCTCGCCCTACAGCTTGACACCATCATCCTATCTTTGGGTACGGATTTTAGGGCTGACTTCAGTTCCCTAAGAGCGAGGGAGCATTCATGATCAAACCACCTGGGAGTGTTAGGATCCTTGTTCGTCTTTCTGCTCCTAAGCAGGCCGTCAATTTGTTGGGCGACGCCCTCAAATGCTTTGATCAGATCTGCCCCCTCCACTTCTAAATCCAGACACTATCAAACATAGTGTTCACTTTGTGCCAGTAAGGGTCTGTAAAATACTTCGCTATCGATGTTGACCCATCTTAGTCTTCTGCCCTGGTCGGTGGCTTTAATTAAACCACCAGCCACCCGTCGGCAGAGATAATTTGTCTAATTTGGGTCCCTAATAGACAGGACCAGAGGATTGTGGTCACAAAAAATGCTAACCTCTATGTTAAAACTTGTGATCCAGTACTTTAGCGTGTAAGTGACAAAAATATAATCAATAATGGAATCCCTTCCCCTACCTTTAAAGGTTGGGTTAACCGGGCTATTTTCCCCCACTCTGATCAGATCCATGGTGTGAGTGAGGGCGTGACTGCCCAGGACCTTGCTCAGCGCCCCTTCCTCCCTTGAGTGATTCAAGTGCCACCCCTCTGTCATTAGGCAAGCCGACCAACTTCCCCCGCTGATTTCTTAAGAAGGAACACGGGTGGCAATTAAAGTCGCCCGCTAATAACAGCTGAGAACTCATTGCCCCTTGCTCTTCTATTCCTGCCAGCCGGACCCCCAGTTCGGTTAGACATAAGAGGGGCTGTCCCACAGTGATGGCATTGTAGAAGTTAACAAGGGTTAAATTAAGGCCCTTGTTGCGGTACGTGATTCCCAACATACAATCCGAGACCCATCCCAAATCATCCCATCTTCCTTGTAGTAAATGTCAAAGTATTTGTAGAGCGCACTGCCACCAAGCGGTTTCCTGGCACTATTACTCATACCGCTGTGGAACCCTTCCTGGCTTTCCCTATGAAGTGTCCACTCCTGGGCACCCCCAGGGTGAAGCCAGGCATCCTAGCGCTGTTGGGGCCAGTGTGGAGGTTAAGCAAGCTATTGCCCAGAGTTGCAGCGTGGGGCCCATGATTAGAATAGGCACCGAGGCACGAATTGTCAGGTCCGAGGAAATTGAGCCCAAGACCCGCCGTGGCGGGAATTGAACCCTGGTCCCGGGCCAGAACTCTGCATCAGGGTCTGCCGCTCTAACCATTGAGCCACACTCCTCCACTCCTCCAGTCTCAGGTCGACATAAGTGGTCAGACCACCTTTTGCATGCCCCGAGGCTGCCTTACGTGCCGGAACAAAAAACATTTTGTATCCTTCTAAGGCCCGGACATTACTATGTACCTCCCATGTTTCTTGTAAGAAAATGATATGGTATTTCTTTATATAAGTTAACCAATTATTATTTTTAATTTTAGATGACAGACCCGCAGTATTCCAGAAGATTATTTTAATATCTCCCGACGTTGGGCTACCTGGACTATCGATTCTGGGGCAAATATACATTCTGGGGGGTTCACCCAGTTTTCCTGAATTTCCCACTGAGCCCCTCCAACTAGGCTCTTCGTCTCTCACGTTGAGGCTGGGATCGTCTAGCAATGTGGTACCTGACTCTCCTAGATCTCCTGGTTGGGGCAGGCCCTCCCGTGTAACGTCATTCTCAGATGACTACCCCCATGTCAGTCAGTCTATTTCTTTTAGGACTGAAGCGCTGTGAAGAGGTGCGTATCAGTTAGTTAGCAGGACTGTCCAGCCCTCCCATTGTGTTACAGCTAAGTTCCGCCTATAGTCACATTGCATATTCGTGCACGTCGTGTCCCTATAGAAAAAACCCAAGGGGAGGAATTTAATGCTAGACCCACCCTCACCCTGGGATGGACCCCTGCGTTGGTTGGAGAGAAGGTCTCTTACTAACTCTGGATGTCTTAAATTTAGTATCACGCAGTCACCAGGGAAACTCTTCCTACTGCTTCCAATCCAGGACACCCTCCTTGCCATTAAAATATGCCTATGGTGTGAGATATTGAAACCTGTGTTTTTACCCAGCCAATGAGCAGTCTTATTAATTAGATTTCGCGGGGTTTCTTCTCTATCGTCCCTACAAGCCGAAACCCCTGTCAGGACCACTGTGTAGGGGTATGAACCACAGCTGCTACCAGGTCTCCTTCCCCTATCCCTGCCCCATCAGTCGACAGAGATTGGGTCGGAGTGCCCCTCCGCCTCTTCTATGATGATCTGAGACTGGTTTAAATCGGTGGTGGGCGAATCAGTGGGATGTGTTGGTGAACCAGCCGCCTGTGCGATATGGGTTGCGTGAACTAGGGCACTAGTACTATTGCTGGAATTTGGTTTAGGTTGACCATGGGAAATCCCTATGTTTGGAGATTTACACCTAGCTATAGATCCCATGGATGATCGCTTATGATCTAAGATTGTGTCTAGCGATAGTCTCTTTTCTGTGAGCTGGATTTCATGAATTAACAGCGACTCCGCTCTTGTGAGAAAGGCGTCAAGAGTCCCCTTTACCCCACCTCCTACCGCAGCAGGTATCGCCTTTCGCTTACTCCTACTGGTGGATATTAAAAAATAAAAATCATAAATATACTTTATGAATTAGTTTAATCTTGTGTTACACTCTGTGGTGGTGCACTGAAATCTGGGGAGAACAGGACTAGGCCGGACGAGGCCCAAAGCAATGACCCATTTAAAATCAGGCTGATGGAAGCGGAATAAACAACTGCTATTCCGGTGTAGTTCTGACTCTTCGCCCCTAAGTGTCTGGCTGCCTTAAAATCATCCGACAGCCCTCCTGACTCTAGGTACTACAGTGCGGAACAGCTAAACGGTATATACAGACCAGTCCGCGATATTTCCTCCCAAAGTCTTCCAGTCCAACTGTGAAATGTTGCTCCGGCTGCAAATGCAAGGGGGGTGGCCCAGCCCAGCCTAGCCTCTTCCGGCCTTTGACGGCATAAGACGGGCCCGCCGCGCACCTGCACGCGTTCCGCGGGGCGGAAGCTGCTCTCTGCCTTTCAAGCGCCTCCTGGCGCTTGCTGCTGGCGTCAGCAGAGAGCGCCGCAGAAAGGGTGGTGGGACTTGTAGTCCTTGTCCCCCGAGCAGTGGCGGTAAGTTGCGGTCTCCCCGACCGTTATTGGCACAGGTTCAGCTTTGGCATGGCGAGTGATCAGAAAAGCAGCCCGTAAAGAACAAACGCTAGACCGCTTACCGGCGAGATTTCTCAATGCAGTCGGTCATGACAGGTCGCTACTGCTCGCATTGAGAAAGTTGTCACTTGCATCATGAAAGCTGCACTCTAGTAGAACATCTACTCACACAGAAGAAAGAAGCAGCGTCCTCTGGTGCACCGTGTGGTGCCGTTTGCAATGATTTTACAGGGTGGGACAAGTTACTGGCATACTGTATTTTTGAACAGAGCGTTGTTAAACGACAAGAAGATGAGTAGACTAAATAAACAGACGTGGAATAGGGAGGCTGTACTTTTGCAGACATCTCAACTATTTCCAGGTCTTTTAAAAAACATTATGCCTCAAATTACTAAAATCCCAAAACTCCCCTCACATTTGTAACCCATTAGTTTCATGCCTGCATTAACATCTCAATGTTCATTTACTTTAACCTGCTCCTCAATGAAGGCTTTAAATTCAACAGCTCCTCTTCCAATAGAATGACATTCAGGAGTGCCTCACATTTGTCTCAAATACAAAATGTTAATGCACTAGTTGTTCATTAGAACTCTGAGATGATGCTGCAGTTGATTACTAGAGAGTTCGCTAACAGACAAACACAAAACATGAGCAATAATGCAAGATTATTTCACAAAATAGCATTTAGCGTGTAGCATTCCCACTCACCTTTATTTTCTTCTTTTTCAGTGGTGTTGGTGGGCTCTGCGTGTCTTTTTTACTCAGTCTAGTTTGTCTTTCACATTCCTCAGTCTCTTCTAGTTTTCTTTTCTTAGTTGTGCTCCTTGACTTCATTTGCTGTGTGTTGTCTTTTAGAGGAGTGGCACTACCAGTGTTGGCAATAGACGCTCGAGACAGGATCATCAGGGTATGTGCAGCCATACTGACACTGTTCTCACTACCTGCTTCACTAGCTGGACTGCAGCCTTGTAGCTCTGGTGTAGCAGGGAGAAACAAGGCTCTAGGTGTCCCCATTTCCTCAGAGGAATTCTTACATGTTGGTGTCCTTACACTGTCCAATATCCCCACCCCAGAGCTAGGAGTCCGGGGAAGGGGTAAATCCCCGGAATCTGCTTGCCTGGGGGCCGGGCTACGCATCTGAATGTCATGCAGCATTTCTCCAGCCTGTTTACTCAGTGGACTGATTAGGTGAGATTTTCCTACCTCCTTCCGTGGATCAAGTGGACTTTTTCTGAGAATGTTGGGAAGAATTCCTTTTCGACTCATTTCTTTCACCAACGGCACAGTTTTGTCATAAAATGTACTGTGCTCCTGGCTGGCTGTTAGTTTTGGGGCTTCTTGCTTCTGTTGCTGCTCTTTACTCCCTTTCAATTTATTTTCTTTATTCGCTGAGGTTTTATCATGGATATCTAATGGTAATCCTGACTGTGCAACTTTCTGGCCAGTGTCCACATCTTTCACACTTGAATTAGCCACACGAGAGCCAGTCACACCAGACTGCGATCCATTGCTCTCAACCACAGGAGCGTTGCTATCCGCTTTATTACTGTCAGTTGATTGCATGATTTTAATGTACTGTGATGCTCCAACTGCAGCCTGCAGAGAATGCAACAAACTATCCGAACGTTCTTTATTTTGTGGCGTGGTGGGAGGTTTCAACACTTGGTCACTTGCCTTCTCGAGAGCAGAAGTACCCTCCTCAAAGCACAAAACTCTTCTGTGACTTCCAGTAACTTTTGTATTCGAATTTTGAGCACTGGGCGGTGCAAGAGAAATATCTTCTGGTTTTGTTTGTTCGTCTGAGGGCAGAACAGTGTCAGAAGATTCAGACCTACAAAAACAAATCCAGTAAACTTTAGCATCAACCTGAAAAGGACTAGACTGAGATGCGAACATGCTACTCAGAGGAAAGTAGTGCTTAGATCTCTAAAAATACAAACTCACATGCTGATACAATTCTTTCAGTAAGACATAAAATTATTGCAGTTAATCTACAACGTTACATGCTGTTGCATAACACTTTTGGCTGCAGAAATAGATCAGTGAAAAAAGATGCGATAACAATAGATGATAAATTAAGGCTTGTGCTATCCTTAGGGCATCCTTAAATGTATACAGTCATGTTTCTTATATATAACTAGTAACCACAGATAATGATGCTTGCTATGGAACATCATCCACCAGCATATTAGACAGAGGACCACTTAAATTTTAGAGGCAACAAAACCCTCAACCTGTTTTCTGAAGATTACCAAATCATTCTATCACTATAAAATAAACCATACTAAGCAGCTGTCCTGTTGGACCATCTCAATGACTAATACTGTGGTCTACAAATATAACAAACTCAATTATCTGTCCAGAGAGTCCCCATACCAAGATCATCCCAGTAATTCCATAGAATATGGTGTTACCCAGCATGGAGATACTAATGAGGCTTTTCCAACACCAAACTGCAATGGACTCAAGGTAACCTAATCAGACAGCAAGAACAAATACGATCTCATTCTTGCTACAGACCCTATGTTCTCTCAGAAACCAATTGGCATACCAGGATCGCTGTAAGGTGGAGGGTTCCCTAGCAGTGAGACTAGTCTGGCTACAAGCCCTGGCCTCCATCAGGCTCCTTAATTCCCAGGACTAAGCTGTGGTCAGTGTTGTGGAAACTGGGTCTACCGGAGGATTTACTGACCCTGGTTATGAGGTTGCATGAGGCGAATTTTGCCAGGATACAGTGGGGCAGTCAAGGGGAGGTCACTGCGGACTTCCCTGTTGAGCGAGGAGTTCGGCAGGGGTGTGCAATGGCCCCCTGCTCTTTTCCTTGTTTATCAATGGAGTAGTAGCTAGAATGCTGTCTTCTAATTTAGACGCTCCCTCGTTGGCGGACATTAAGGTCCCAATATTAATGTTCGCCGACGACACTCTTTATTTTATCAAAGACTCCGAGTGGCCTGCAGTGTGCCCTTAACATCTTTGAGGAATTTTGCATGGTCTTGAAGTTAACATGGCCAAAACCAAGTTAATGGTTTTTAACCCTCACCGTAATTTCCGTTCCAGGCTGACTATGAACCAGCGCCCCCTAGAGGTAGTTAAAGCTTTTACCTACCTAGGTATTTATATAACCAACGATCTCAAATGATCCCAGCATATTGATCTAGCAACATTAAGGCATAGACAATTAACTGGAGCCCTAAGGGCAGAACACAGAAAATCAAAAAATAAACCAATCATGCCAGCCCTACAGGTTTATGAGGCAAAAGCCCTTAACGTGGCCAAAAACAAGTTAATGGTTAATGGTTTTTACAAGCCCTTAACGTGGCCAAAACCAAGTTAATGGTTTTTAACCCTCACCGTAATTTCTGTTCCAGGCTGACTATGAACCAGCGCCCCCTAGAGGTAGTTAAAGCTTTTACCTACCTAGGTATTTATATAACCAACGATCTCAAATGATCCCAGCATATTGATCTAGCAACATTAAGGCATAGACAATTAACTGTAGCCCTAAGGGCAGAACACAGAAAATCAAAAAATAAACCAATCATGCCAGCCCTACAGGTTTATGAGGCAAAAGCCCTTGGCTCAGTACTATACGGGGCTGAGTTGTGGGGTTTTGAAAGCTCGATTCATTACGAAAACAATTTCTTCAGGACAATTACTGGTCTTCCCAAAAGTACCCCCCTTCTCCCCCTTAGATATGAGCTGGGAAGAAAGGCAGTGGTTTATTTGGCAATGCTTCGCCCGATATTGTATTGGAGACGACTCTGGACTACTCCAGAACTTAAGCATTATGCTGTAGGCTTTTTGGCCTTAATCAAGGGGGATGTTTTCCATAAGATCAAATGGCTAAAAGACCTTAGATCCTTGTTATGTTTGCTGGGTCTCCAAACCCTTTGGGATAACCCGCGAGGCGCACTTTTTCCTAGTAAAATTATTGTAAAGGAGCTGTATTGGGACTATGTGGCTGAGCGGGTCTGGAGAAATACTGACTCTAGATCTATGACAGGATGTTATCTGGAATCTAAAATCTCTCCTGACCATGAACTTTACTGGGACAAGATAACAAAGCCATGGGATAGGAAGCTTCTATGTCAAATGAGGATAGGTGCTCTTCCGCTCAGGTCCCTAACTGGCAGGTGGCGGGGTTCATCAAATATTTCCTGCCCCGCGTGTGGATCTGCAAAGGAGACCATTGGACACTTTCTATTCGCCTGTCAAGCCTATGCTATCCCTAGGCAAATTTGGTTAAAACATGCATGTAAAAACTTAGGTACTAGCAGTAGCATTGTAGCTCTGAGAATCATTTGCACTAGCTCTTGCTTGCCATTGGCTATAGCAGTAGCGAAATTTATGGGGTGGGCTTGGTCTATTAGGGAAAAATTGTTAGCTAAGTAACTGTTTACATTGGGATGGTTTTATTGAAGCTACCCGACGTAGTTTGTATTTTATATCTTATGTATATATATTTATGCTTTTTATGTAAAGCACTTGCTTTTATTTGTTGGAGGTAACCATTTAATACTGTTTTAATATTTTTGTATGCATTCTGCTTTTATGAGAAACGCTCGAATAAAGCCTCTTTGAATTGAATTCACCTATAACACACTCCCACACCCATGCAAACTTTGGGCTTCAGCGCCACTCGTCAAGGGATTTAATCCAGATGCAGGGCTTTTCAGACATATGCTAGAGAAAACGCATCCTGAGTCCTTATGTGTGAGATATGCAATCCCACCTATGCAGACTCTGAATCTAAGCCCCCACAGTGCTGTGATGAGTAGGCCCAAACCCAGCATATGTATGCCTTCTTGCCACACTGGTGCTGCAAGGTAGAGTGGTCAGTTATAAGGAAGTCTGTTTGGCTATCCAAAGAGGAGGTAACAGGGTTAGGAAACCCATCTCTGCGCCTAACAGAAACAAAAGACTTGGCAGCCTTCAAAGATAAGGGATTGTTGCATCTTCTACATGTACGCCCTTGGTAACGATACCAAAGAATAATGGCAAAATCTAAGCATGGAGGTCCTCTTCGTGCAGAGGCAATGCTGGAGAACCAAAGGCAGATGAAGGAAAAACAAATAGGCGAACCCCCCTCCCATTGCTACCCTCCTGAAACACTACACACTGGACTCAGCTAGTGGATAATCACCTTTGGGGTCCCGTAAGCTGTTGCCAATGTAAGAAGCTTCAAGCAATCTACCCTACATATTTCTTGCTGAAAGTCTTTAAGGTAATCTGTACCCCATAGGGAGCAGAGACTCCTAGGTAGATCATTCACGCCTACACTTCGACACACCAGGACTCATCTTTGCAGAATAAATCCTTTTTGTTTCTTGTGGTATCAGGACCTGATTGAAATTTTGATTGTGACACATTTTTATTTGTAATGCAGGCAAATATTCATATTTTTGGGCACTTACCCTATCTTTTTCAATGCTGGGCCTACTCTTGACTCCTGGATGTGGCACTTCTCCACTAATTAAGTCTAATTAAGAGAAAATGGATGTCCAAGTTTCAAGTAATGTGTGAGGCTGGGATGGATCTCAGTTGGGTTGAGAAAGATTCTCAAAATAAAGCCTAGGTTACTGCCATAAACCTGCAGTGCTCCTGAATTTTGTTGGTTTAGCCAAGAAGTCAGTTTCTCAGTGAATGAGTCTTCAAGATTTTGCCAAGGGGCCATCACTGTCTAGCAGAGTTTCTTTTCACTCAAGCTCACTAGCAAGCCTATGGTATATTTGGAAGTTGCATTACTTGGTGCCTCGTAAGAGATCCAATTAATTTATAAAAGATTTATAAAGAATCATGATTTCCATGTAAGTGTAATCTTTTGATTCAACTACAATTCTCTACAGGTAAACCTTGAAAATTCATGTTTACTTTACTACAATACTGCACACTAAAAAATGACATCAAAACAGGCAAAATAGCAATGTTCTATTAAAAAACAGAAACTGTTCGAAAATACTTTTCTAACCTTTGAGGTTGAAACAGTGGTGGATGATTTAAAGGGTCCTCTTTTCTTTTTGCCATACGTCCTAAAAATAAATAGGTGAAAAATATTATTTATCAAGATACAACACTGCAAATAATATATGCTTTGTAAGGAGAGAGTTCGGCATGGCTATTGAACACTGGAATCTAAAGTCTTTACATAAGTGACATCTTACCCTACGGCAGTCCGAATTCATGGCAACTACTTGGAGACAAACTTAACACTTAGGGCTGGTTTTAGGGCAGTGTGACTGGTGCAGCCGCACTGGTTGATGACCTAAGGGGGTGGGATGGGGGGCTATGTTCAGCAATAAATTACGATTTAAAAACACCATCAGCTGAGTTCCTCGTGAGTCCAGTGCTCAGGCAGCATTAAAAGTCCCTGTTTTGAAATAGTTAGCCTGCACTTTTTGCCTGAAAAATTATGTGGTATCAACTGAAAATGAACAGGGTTCCTACCAACCATGTCCCTTGTGCCAGAGCTCCTTCCCTAAAACTGTACCACAATTGGCACAACTTCAGACCCAGACCCCCCCAGTAATTCCTTAGTAATGGTACCTAGGGCATTAGTACTGAAGAGGAGGGTGGCATGAAAGACTGTGTAGACACCCCAGGTAAGGAACACATTGCTCCTTACCTGTCCTCCCCAGTAACGCCCCTAAATCTAGTATTTACGTACCACCCACAGAACCTGATATCAAATTTCTGATGACCTACGAAGCCTGGATATCACACCAGGAAGAAAGAAGGCCGCCAGTGATTGACTTGGCCCCAGCCCTACCGACTTGCATGCTGCTTTTCGCCCTTTGGTACATACGTTGACTCGTCCTGTAGGCCCAGCAACCTCCAAAGCCCTGGGAGGACTGCCTGCCTTCTATAAAGATTTAAAAACTCCAGTGGACAGCCACCTGTCCTAGAAGAAACCACTTTAAAACCGAAGAGCTCTGCCCTGAGGAACGGCCTGCGGACCCACCTCTGCACCCGGCCCAAGTCCAAATGTTCCACCGGTCCTGCACTGGTTCCCAGATATTCTGATCCATCGTGTACTGACCCCTGCCGGACTCCACCTCGACGTCTGCAGCCTCGGTGAGAATAACTCCCCCACATCCGTGACCTGCCCGGTAAGCTGTTCCCGTACAAAAGGACACTCCTGCACCCGAAGACCCTGGACCTTGGGGAGCTTGACCAATGGTGTCGACACGTCCACTAGCATCAGAACTTACTTGGACAGCTTTGGGTTTTCTTCGTTCAGCCTCTGGCCAGAGCCTGTAGCCTCTTTTCAAAACAGATCTCCCACACTGATTTGCACTGGGCACCCAAAACTGTGTTGACACTCTGCACCCGGCCGCCCCTGTGCCGCTGAGGGTGTAAGTATGGTGCTGACTTGTGCCCCCCGCTTGACTTAAGTATTTCTCATGAAAAACATACTTACCTTTAAAAGTACATCTTGGTCTTAAATAAACTCTGAAAGATGCCTATTTTTTATAAAATTGGTCTGGATCTCCCTTTTGGGTAGAGTGTCATTTATTGGTCATTGTGTTTATAACAAATGTCTTACACTCCTCTGTTTTAACCCTACGGCTGCTCGACCACACTACCACAATAGAGCACTTTGGGTTTACATTGAGCCCTTTACACTTATGGGGGAATCTCTGGACTCTTCGCATGATATAACCAATTATTAGTATATCATATGAAGTGCCAGCTTCCTACAGCTGTGAAGATGCAAGACTATCAGCATTGGAACCAGAGCTTCCGTCCAAAACACAGATTATAATAATAATATTAAAACTTATACAGTGCATGGCTGCCTTGAAACAAGGTGTCCCTGCGCTGGACTCCTGGCTCTTGTGATACGCACTCGCAACAATGGCAGATCAATTCGGTCTAAACAGCTTAGTTTTCAATCTCTTTCTAAAATGAAGTTCCGGAGGGGCCTGTCGCACAGATACAGCAGTGAGTTTTGACGCTAAAACAACGAAATGAGTTGCCATCCATGCACCCTCCTCTCACTCTCGGAATACACACCCTACTCGCCCCAGTTTATCGAAAATTCCTCAGAGAAGATAGGGTTGGATGAAATGCTGTATATACCAAGGACCATTGTTTGTCAAGGCCTTATAATAGTAACATAATGGTTTAAACCACTTCACTAAGAGCCAATGTAACTTGGCCAGTGAAGATCCCATGGAGACCCCCCTTCGGAAGATTAAGCAGCAGACAAGCCCGCTGCATTCTGCACTCGAAGTCGCATCATGTGAGGCTGTGACACCTAGATTTAACAAACTGTAGTAGACCAGCCTCGAAATAATCAAGGCCAAAATGAGCTAAAAGGTCAAACAAATGGAGGTGATCACAGCTGCCCTCGTCGATGGCACCTCCCAACTTCAGAACGATATTCGAGAACTGCAAACCTTCAGAAAATTTGCAGAAGACAAGCTGGATGATTAGGAGTGGCGCACCAGACGTAATAACGTTCAAATTATTGGGGTGCCGGAGAAAGAGGAGGGACAAGCAGCTGATCTCTTTGACGAGGATCTCATACTCAACCACCTACACCCTAAGGGCCTCTCCCAATTTTCTGTTGTTGAACGGGCCCACAGAGTGCCAGGGTGGTGCCTCCGCTCAAGTATGAAAATGCAGTCATTTCCTTTTTCCCTGACTTCACCCAAGCTGTAGTAAAACAGAGGCGATCCTTTGTTGTCTTCAAGAAGAAACTCAGAGATAAGGGACTGAAGTATGCGATGCTGTTTCCGGGTCGAGACAGATGGCAAGGCCTGGTTTTTTGATCATCCAGAGGCGGTGGCGGACTGGCTGGAGAGATAGGAAGGAACACAACGCTTGCTGACATTTCGCACTGTTTGGAACTCAGACTGTGACATAGTCCCGGACTTGGTGAGCTACGGATTTTGCTTCGCCCCCCTGGTCACAATTGAGTTATGAGGTGGTTGGTGGCAACTGAAGGGGCCCCATAGAACTTCGGCTGGTGGCGTTGTCTCATGTCTCCTGCCACTATTAACATTTGCGTCTGCCCCGTTTGAGGAATTAGATATTGCGTTGAGTTAAGGGTGGCTGGGCGGAAGGAAGGTAGCATCTTCCCCCACATTTAGCAACTGTTAATTTATAAGTTGGGCGACAGGCACTCTGCAAGTTGATTTCATGGGCAGTTTCAAGCCCAGAGTGCAAGGAAGCAGGGGGGGGGGTGTATTTGTTCCAGTTAAAAAGGCAACAACTGTTCTAATGCACATGAAGGTATGCTTACAAATTAACAGTTCTCATGGGTACACACTGGGATAAGAGTATAATGCTACTCAGCCTGAATGTTAATGGGCTGGGCGATAAGGTGGAATGTACGTTAGTCCTTCAATACCTCAAACGACACTCCCCAGATGTCTCAACTGGTAGGTAGCACCTGTAAAGCGCTCAACAAATGGGGGCATAGGCTGATGGCTCACTCCAGCTTCACTTCCGTCTCCAGGGGAGTCAATATCTTGCTTAAAAACTCCTTCCCCCTTCTCCATACAAGCTACACGCTCGCATGAGTGGGGCAGATATATCACTATCACGGGGCAGTGGGAGGGAAGCACTCTAACTCTAATGTCAGTCTATGCCCCGCCCGGACTACAGAGCCAAACGTTTGCAGAGCTAGGCACTCTCCCCCTCTCACTTCCTGAGGGTCTCCTGCTGGTGGGTGGGGACTTCAACGCAGTAGTCTCAGGCTCCTTAGATCGCTACCCCCGCGACATATGCCCCTCGTGTCAATGGATTCCTGACTTCCTGGAGGCCCTTGGCTTCGCAGATGTGTGGAGGGCATTCCATCCGGACAGAGTCCAGCATATCTTCTTGGGGGCGCATAATAGCCTGTCTCGACTCAACTACTTACTTAAACCAGCCTCTCAACTTACCCATGTGCATGAGGTTAAACACCTGGCGCAGGGCATCTCTGCTCATTCCACTGTGTGGGTTAGGTTGGTTGTTGGAAATTGCCCTTTTTGCAGGGTTATCCCTAAACTTTTTGCTTTTTCCTCCTATTTTTCCCTGACCTGTTTGTGTTAGTTTTAGGACCCTGGGCACTTTACCACTGCTATTCAGTGCTAAAGAGCATATGCTCTCTGTGTAAACTGTGTTATGGATTGGTGTTCCCATGATTGGCCTATTTGATTTATGTGTCAGTCCCTAGTAAAGTGCATTGCACGTGCCAGGGCCCATAAATCAAATGCTGTTGGTGGGCTGCAGCACTGGATTGTGCCACCCACGCAAACAGTCCGTGAAGTGTAACTCTGGCCTGCCATTTCAGAGCATGTGTGCAGCCTGGGGCTGCCATGTCGACTTGGCAAGTGCACACACTTGCAAGTCCCTAAACCTTCCCTTTTCTTCATGTGAGTCACCCCTAAAGGAGGGGCAGGGTGCATTGTATGTGAAAGGTAGGACATGCCCTGGTGTGTGTGGCATGTCCTGATAGTGAATTACAGCCTACTTCGTTTATCACTATTGCAAGGCTACCTGTTCCCCATAGGCCAGAGTGAGCAGTTTGATTATAACATCTTATAATCCTAACTGACCCAGGGAACATGGTAGAAATTAGAGTTTAGTATGCCTGAACTCAGAATGATAAAATACATCTTTTAGAGAAGTGGATTTTGAAAATACCACTTTTAGAAAGTGGGTATTTTCTGACCTAACGATCCAGCCTGACTCTGCTAGCTTGTGTATTGTCTGTCTGGTTTGCGAGTAGCAGGGGCTGGGGGAGACTCCAGGAGACAGGGTGAGTCAGCACAGGGCTGAATAGACCTATCTGCTTATAGATGGGTGGGAAGAGTAGCATCTGGGTCTGAATTGGGCTGTGCCTGCCTTCCACAATGCTGGCTCCACCTCCTGTTGTGCGTCTGATGACCCTGGCCTACACTGACAGGAGGAAGGTGCACACTGGTAGAATGCACCCAGAACTGGTTTGAACTAGGTACAGGACCCTCTGCCTTCAGAGGACAAAGGATTTGCTGGTATAAATATTGGGGCCCAGACCCCAGAACTTTAGATTACTTTTGAACTAAGGAACCTGCCAGGAAGGAGGACAGGAAAACTGGAGGAAGAGTACTGCCCCTATGCTGCGTGTTGAGGGGTTGGCCTACAGTGGTTGCTTCTGTCTTGGGTAGGGAAAGGACTGGACTGTGCTTTCATCATCCTGCTGTTAATGTTTTCTCCAAGGACTTGAAATAGAGCTTGCCTCCTGTTGGAGGGATAGAAAAAACTTCAAAGAACTCGCTGGAATCAAGGAACCTGCCAAGAAGAAGAGCTGAAAGAGCTTCCAGGAGAGGTATTGCCCCTTTGCTGTGTTGTTGCTTTGTTGGGTTGGCCTACAGCTGTTGCTTCAGCCTTGGGCAGTGAAAGGACTGGACTGTTCACGCTGTTGCTGGCTCGTACCGACGCGGTCAGCTGGAACTGCGATACTCTGTTGTTTTCAGCATCGCGGTAGGCTCGGAGCGAGCTACCTACTCGTACGAACTGTGTTTTCAACGTATTTTTGCAATTTAAAGACATCTAGTGAATTAACTATTTTTAAAGTAATATATTGTGGATTTTTATTATATTTGTTCTTGTTTAAGTATATAAAACAATTGGCTATTTTTCTAAACTGGTGTGGTGTCCTTTTGTAGTGTGTACACTGCATTACTGTTGGTTATGTGCAAATGCTCTATACACTGCCTCTAAGATAAGCCTGACTGCTCGTAGTAAGCTACCAAGGGGGTGAGCAGGGGTTATTTTAGGAGTGTAACTCCCTTATCCTGACTAGAGTGGTGGTTTTTGCCTCGCTTTGATGCAAGTCTCAGCTAGCCAGAAATCCCATTTCCAACATTGGTCCTGGGAGATACACAGGTGGGAAGGGTAGCCCCCTTCAGTTCATGGTTTTTACGGAACCCGGTGGTTCTAAAGGAGATATTGCAAGCCCTAGACATATTTTTAAGAAAACCAGAGTTCAGTCGAATTACCACAAATATTATGGGAGGCGTTCAAGTCGGTGATCAGGGGACAGGCTCTGGCCCCGATTGCTGGGGTCAAGAAAGAAATACAGAAAGAACTAGTGACTGTAGAGGATAAAATCCTCCGGCTGGAGGAGAGTCTCGAGAGCGAAGTGACTCAGGAAACACTGCATATCCTACAATTGAAGAGGGACGAGTATAAAGGTATCGCCACTGACCGGGCCAGAACCTGGAGAATGAAGAGAGACGGCAGAGTGTAGGAGTGGGGAGACAAGGTTGGGAAGCTACTTGCCTGGCTGGACAAAAAAGAAAAGGCTGACAGACTTAGTTCCAAGAGCGGATAGACACAGAAGGCGTGTAAACCACAGATCCCCCAAAAATCGCGAGTGAATGTGCTGTACAATATAGCGCCGTATATCAATCAGGTACGACCTTAGCCGAGGAGGATTCCCTAGACCTACTTCCTGACATCCGCCTGTCCACTCTTTCTGAGGAGGATTAGAGCTTCCTGGAGAGCCAAATCACCAATGATGAAATCGCGCAGGCGATCAGGGGCCTCCAGTCAGGGAAAGCCCTGGGCCCCAACGGCCTACCGATTGAACTGTATAAACTACGCCCAGATAAACTAGCCCCGCATTTGAGAGCAAGAGTAGGAGGACGGGGCCACCTCCGCTAGACCAGCGGCGAGCCATAAAGAAGGTAAACTTAGAAACAAATGTTCCTCCTCCAGACCCATTTCCCTGCTTAATGCCGAACCTAAAATATGGCCAAACTCTTGGAGAAAGACATCATGACTCGGTGTAAAAAAAAGAACATATCTTTTTGCAATCTACCAAAAGTTGAACAACAGGCTCTTCGGAGCCTAACATCCGATGACGATTTGACAATCAAACCAGCCGACAAGGGCGGTACGATCATCCTGTTAGACACAAGCACTTATTGTGCAGAATGTCTCAGGCAACTGAATGTCAAAATAGCATACTGCCCCTTGAAAGCGGACCAAACAGCAAGAATAAAAAACATTATTGTCCACGTGGTGGAAGAAGTGGTGGCAGAAGGATGGATCACTGCACAAGAGGCTGGCTTCTTACAAACAGAACATCCAATCATGCCTTATTTCTACGTCCTGCCGAAGGTGCATAAGACGCAAAGACCACCTCCGGGACGTCCAATCATCTCAGGAATGGGGTCTATTTTAGAACCCCTGTCTACCTTTGTAGACTACTTCTTACGACCTATGGTGAGCGAGATGCCAATCTTCTTGCAGGATACTTAAGATGTCCTTCGGTTATTATCAGAGATTGAATTTGAAACAACAACAGACTATTTAGTATCATTTGATGTAGAATCATTATATACATCCATTCCTCAGGATGAAACCTTGGAGGCCATCACTACCTTATTGATGGAAAGGAACCTGGACTCAATCACTCCGGTCCAGTTCATCATGGCGTGTGCAAACCTTGCTATGAAGGAGAACTTCTTTAGGTTTGAGGAAGCGGTCTATTTACAGATCTCCAACACGAGCATGGGGAGCGTTTTTGCTTCTAGCCTAGCGAATTTATACGTTCACGGCTTCAAGCAGGAACATGTATTAACATGAGTCAATCCCTTTCGTGACTCAGTGCGACGGTGGAAACGTTATATAAACGACATCCTCGACATTTGGCGAGGGAGTAAAGATGACTTACATCTTTTTCTGACTTGGCTTAACAGTAGAAATGATTTCCTGCGGCTCACGGTATGATAAAAAAACAGTTGGCCTTTTTGGACCTGTTGATCCTAGCAACTCCTTCAGGCCTCCAATCTGAACTGTACAGGAAACCTAAGTCACGAAATTCTTTGTTATGTTATGACAGCTACCATCCCAAGTCTTTGAGGGATAATCTCCCATACGGACAGTTCCTAAGCGTTCAAAGGAACTTTTCTACAAAAGATGGGTTTAAGGAACATTCTGCCTTACTCTCAAAACAACTGAGTATGAGGAAGTATCCAAAAAAGCTGGTGCGCCACTCTTTAAAACGCGCAGCAAATAACAACCGTGAAGCTCTGTTGAAACCTCCTGCGCCGAAACAAAATCTGTAAAGGCTGACTTTCGTAAACACATGTAGCACAATGTCAAATGACATTCAGAAAATTATCAGAAACCACAGGTCCATACTCAATACAGGTCAAGATTCCATTCAGCCCCCCCCTCTTTGCACTTAAACGGGGACCAAATATGAAAGATCAGTTGGTCCACACAAGACCAAAGAGTAAGATACCACATTCTGTAGACACCGTATGGGATTTGCCTGCTGTACAAGGCCATCATCCATGCGGCACACATGCAGCTTGCCCACAAACACAGAAATCACTAACTATTGACATTGGCACTAGTTGTCCGTGGCAACAAAAAAGTTCACAAATTGCAATAGTGACAGACTAATATATATGATCACCTACCCCTGCCAGTTAAGATATGTGGGCATGACAACTCGAAAAGTTAAGTTGAGAATCTCACAACACAAAAGCACCGTGCGGTGCAAAAAACAAGCAACACGAATGACAAGCCACTTTCTAGAGGCCAACAATGGTCCAACTGATTTTCAATAGACAGTGCTAGAGCAACCCTTCATTCCAGACCACATCACAGACATTTCGACATTTCTGCTGACAAAGGAGCAGAAATGGGTTTTCAGACTAGGATTTGACAAGACTAGTCTGAATGATGAAATTCCCTGGGTGATACTCTAATCGTCTGCCCCTATGACTACTCGAATGTCTGAATGAACATGTCATATTAACATTCAGGGGAGGATGCCCACAAGATCCCTTTGGTCTTGTTACCTCCTGTCAGAGGTCTTTTTAATCATCCCTCTTTCGAACAGATGCACAAGTTACTTACCTTCGGTAACGATATATCTGTAAGAAACAGTAGTTAGTATTAGATTCCTTACCGTAGAATATCCCCAGGCGTCAGACTGGATCCGCAAACTTTTGCGTAGCAGGACCCTTGCGCGTCGGTAGGCGTCATCTGCGGCTCCGCGTCCGCCGTCGCCGGAGTACTTAGACGCCACCCTCGCGTGCTGACGTCAGTTCTTATACACAGCTTTTCCACGCCAGAAACGCAGAGCCATGATAAAAACCAACACGGGTGCCATGAAACTAGGGCCCTGAAAGGGGATGACCTTAACCCTAGATATCGGTTCACAGAACGGGGAGGATGGGTGGGGCGGTAAGGAATCTAATACTAACTACTGTTTCTTACAGATGGAATATGCTACTTACCAGTATGCATCTGTTCTTGGCATGTAGGGCTGCTGACATTCATATCTGTGCATAGATCACCGCCTAGTGTTGGGTCCGGATGATTGCACATTGTTGTCCTGGAAGAGTCTTCGAAGTATCACAAGATAGGTGGCTCCTCCCTTGGACTACAGTGCGCATGGGCATCCTCTCCATCCTCAGATTGTTTTTCGCCATATTGGCAGGGATGGAGTATAGTACAGTAAGAGATGTCCATGCAAAGAGTGAATGCTGCAGCTGCCACAGGCACCGGGGAGGTGGGTGGGCGATATGAATGTCAGCAGCCTTACATGCCAAGAACAGATGCTAACTGGTAAGTAGCATATTCCGTTCGAGGCATTTGGGCTGCTGAATTCATATCTGTGCATAGAATGTATAGCAGTATCTCCCTTAGCGTTGGTTGCCCGTGCCAGCTGCAGCAGTCTGAAAAAGAGTTTTGAAAACAGTCTGACCTACAGCAGCTTGCTGTTTGGAATGTACATCTACACATTAGTGTTTGGTATATGTATGTATGGTTGACCATGTGGCTTCTCTACAAATTTCGTGTAAAGGAATATTTCCTAGAAAAGCCATGGATTCCCCTCGCTTGCGTGTAGAATGCACCCTAGGGTGAACTGTTAAGGTGCGTTTTGCTTTTAAATAACATATCTGCATGCACTTAACGATACATCTGGCTATGCCTGATTTTGAAATAGGGTTACCTTTGTGTTGCGGTGAGAAAGCAACAAACAACTGTTTTGTCTTTCGAAATGCCTTAGTTCTATCTATATAGTATAGCAGAGCTCTCTTGACATCTAGAGTATGCAAGGCCCTTTCAGCTACTGTCTGCGGATTTTGAAAGAACACCGGCAGTTCTATTGTTTGATTTATATGAAAATGGGAGCCCACTTTTGGCATGAATTTAGGGTTTGTTCTGAGAACTACTCTATTTGCATGTACTTGAATGAATGGCTCTTGAATAGTTAGGGCTTGCAGCTCATTAACTCTCCTAAGTGAAGTAATGGCAATAAGGAAAGCCACCTTCCAAGTAAGAAACTGTATCTCGCATGAGTGTAGTGGCTCAAAAGGTGGTCCCATAAGTCTGGTTAAAACGATGTTTAGATTCCAGACTGGTGAAGGTGGGTGTGTTGGAGGAATTACTCGTTTAAGTCTTTCCATAAATGCTTTAATTGCTGGCACTTTAAACAGTGAAAGGTGTTGCCTGTTTTGAAGATATGCTGCTAGCGCGGCTAAATGTATCCTGATGGATGAGTAGGCTAAATTGCAACGTTGTAGGTGCAAGAGATAGCAAATGATGTTCTGTGTAGAAGCATCTAATGGGTTTATATCGTTGTTACGGCAGTAGATGACGAAACGTTTCCACTTTGCTGCATAACATGCCTTGGTAGTGGGTTTTATTGCCTCTTTGATAATATTCATGCAGTCTGGAGGCAAGTTCAGGTATCCAAACTCTAGGATTTCAGGAGCCAGATCGCCAGGTTCATCTGTTGCGGATCTGGGTGTTGGATTTCTCCATGGCTCTGAGTTAAAAGACTGGGTGTGAGTCGCAGTCTTTGATGAGGCACCACTGACAGTTCTAGGAACGTTGTGTACCATGGTTGCCTTGCCCATGTGGGAGCAACTAGGATTAGCGTCAGCGAGTGTTGGCGCATTTTGCGTGCCACTCGCGGTATTAATGGAGCTGGGGGAAAAGCATACGCAAATTTGCCTGACCAGTTCATCCATATCGAATTGCCCTGCGACTGTGGATGTGGGAACCTGGCGGCAACGTATTGGCATTTTGCGTTTTCGCGTGTGGCAAACAGATCTATCTCCGGTTGTCCCCACTGCCGGAAGAATGGTTGGAGCACATTGGGGTGAATCTCCCATTCGTGCATCTGTTGACTGTCGCTGCTGAGCAGGTCGGCTATTTGATTGTCCTTGCCTAGGATGTGTTCCGCCATGAGGAACATGTTCCTTTGAATGGCCCATTGTCTCCTGAGATGCGCCGCCACTGTCGCTAGGCATTTGGTGAACACCCGTGGAGCTGTTGTTACACCGAATGGTAGGACTTTTAACTGGTAGTGTTGTCCTTGAATAGTAAATCTGAGATACTTTCTGTGAGCAGGGTGTATTGGTATATGAAAGTATGCGTCTTTGAGTCTAGAGTTGCTAGGAAGTCTCCCTGCCGCAGCAGTGGTAAGACTTGTTGGAGAGTGAGCATGTGAAAATGCTCTGATAAAATGTACTGGTTGAGGGGCCTGAGGTCCAATATTGGTCTGAGAGAACCGTCCTTTTTGGGAATGAGGAAGTATAGTGAGTATACTCCTGTTCCTTGATGTTTGAATGGGACTGGTTCTATGGCCCCTTTTTGCAGCATACTGATGACCTCTTGCTGCAATAACGTGATATGTTCCTTTGACATTGGACGGTGTACAGGTGGTATGTTGGGTGGTGTTGATGTGAGTTCTAGGCAATAGCCATGTTGGATAATTTGCCTGACCCACTTGTCTGTAGTGATGTTTAGCCAGACTGGTAGGAACTGTTGCAGTCTTCCCCCGACCGGTGTTGTATGGTCTGGGGGTAGTGCCAAGAAGTCACTGTTTGGTGTTAGTGGAGGATCTATTTGCATTGCCTCCACGACCTCTGCCCTTGTTATTATTTCCTCGGTATCCACCCGTTTGTGTATTTATTGTATGTGGATTGTGTATTTGTCTTGTATGTGGAGGATTGCTGTGATGAGTTACCTCGCACTCCTCCTCTATAGTTGGAGCGACGAAAGGAGCCTCTGTGTTGTTGGGACTGAAGAGCTTCCATTGACTTTGCAGTCTCTGTGTCCTTTTTTTATTTTGTCCAGAATTGAGTCAACTGCTGGACCAAACAAAAAATCTGGGTTTATTAGCTGGTTAAGAATTGTGGCCTGGACTTCAGTTTTAAATCCAGATATGCGAAGCCATGCGTGTCTCCTAAGCAGTACGCTTGTGTTGATAGATCTGGCAGCTGTATCTGCCGCGTCTAGAGCACACTTAATGGAGGCATTGGTGATGAGCTTTCCCTCCTGTATAAGTTCATCTGCCTGCTCCTTGAAAGGCTCAGGTAAGTGTTGGAGAAGTCCTTCTAAACTGTCATAGTACGCTCTGACATATCTAGCCAGCAAGGCTTGAGTATTGGCTGTTCTCCATGAGTTTGCTGCTTGAGCAGCTACTCTCTTGCCTGATGCTTCTAAAATCTTGGACTCCTTATCAGGAGGAGGAGCCTCTCCAGTAGTTTGGGAATTAGCACGCTTTTGTGCGTTGGATACCACCAATGAGTCTAAAGGCAGTTGTCCCCTGATGTAAGTAGGGTCTACTGGTGCAGCCCTATACTTTCTCTCAATTCTAAGGTTGAGGACACGTGCCCTAGCAGTGTCTTTTAATATGTCATTTGCGTGCTTGAGGACCCCTTTTAACATTGGAAGTGTTTTGACACTTTTTTCTGATGTTGCAAGCGTATCAAACAGAAAATCGTCCTCTATAGCATCTGAATGCATATCTACATTATGGTAGAGTGCTAATCTGTCTATTAATGAGTTGAAAGCCACTGTGTCTTCTGTAGGTGATGGCTTAGCTGGGTATACATTTGTGTCTGTAATGGGTTGAGCCCCATCAGAGTCTGGGTCATCCCCCCCATGGCTGTGAGTTGGGGTCTACATATGGGTTTTGTGGATATCCAAAATCCACATCTGCGTCCTGGTCTACATCTGGGTTGTAGTCCGAGCGTGCAGGTGAGTATGGTGCATATGGAGTAGTAGGCATAGCTGGAGAGATAGGTTGGAAAAGAATAGGAGAGGTTGCACAGTCTCTTTTCTTTTTGAGTGGTATTTTAGAAAAGTCTTCAGCAGGCACTGGTTTTTTCTTCCTTGTATAAACAGTCACTTTCCCAGTATTTGGGTCAATATATAGTTTGGACTGATCTTCTGTAGAGGGGTCTGGATGGATGATCTCCTCTTCCACAGTCTTTTACCTTTACGCCGTTGTTTTAGGTTTGACCTTTTTCGGTTCGATGCCTTTAGTCGGGTCGACCGTTTTTGGTGCCTGGATCGGCTTTTGAGGCTTTAGTGTCTGTCCGACAGGTTTTGTCGGTGCGACTTCTTGTACAGGTTGCACCACTTTTTTCGGACCGATCAGTTTTGTCGGTTCGATAGCCTTTGTTGGGTGTCCTGACTTGTTCGGCTGTAGAGGTGTCCTCAGAGCCTGCGGCTTTGGCTCGATGACCTTCTTTGGATGGATGGGCTTCGGTTCGACCGCTCTCGGTTGGTCTACTTTCGCTTTCACTTCGATGACCGCCTTGGGTGTAGCCCTTTTCCCTTCGAAGACAGCCTTTTGTCCCTTTTCGGCACTCAAACTCGATTTGTTCGAGTCGACGGCCCTTGGTTTCGAAGGTTTATATGGAACGCTGGCCTTCGGCTCGGCGCCCTTTGTGTTTATCACCTTCGGTTCTACGACGTTCGATCCGAAGACTGTCGTGTCGATGACTTTCGGTTTCGATTGAACGGCTTTGGATTACGTGTCTCAGAAGGCTCTTTTTGTATATTCTTAGCTGGGCGGTATTGCGGGGCTATAGAACCAGTATTTAGATCTTGGCTAAGGCCTGTTGGCGATGCCTCGACCCGAGTCTCTGATATTGGTGTAGTGTCTGTGTGGGGCGGTGTACTCACGGTTCGCCCCCCGTTGTCATCGGAGTCGTCTTCGACAGCTATGATGTCTTGGTCGTATTCCTCGACCTCGACGATTTGTTCTTCCTCGTCGATATAATATTCAGAGTCGTGCTCGGAGTATTGATCTTCCTCTTGATCCGAGTCTTCGGCGTCAACTAGTTCTTCCTCATCGTCGAAGATATTCTCGGGCTCCGGTGCCGACCTCTGCATTTCTTGCCTTGCCGCCCGCCGAATCCGGATCGTCTTTTTGGACCAGAACTGGGCACAAGCTAGGCAATTATCTTCATTATGATCTGGTGATAAACATTTGTTGCACACAGGATGCTTATCTGTATGCGGGAACTTTGAGTTGCACTGCGGGCAATATTTGAATGGACTTCGTTCCATCGACTGTCGGTCCACGTGGCGTCGAGAAGGCCTAACGGCCCGATTCGACAACCGGAGTGCAAGTAAATTATGAAGAGAGCATTTCGGTGCCGATCGAAAACAATACAGACGCTTTTTGGCCTTTTTGAAAAGTTTATTTCGATTCCGAACTTGGAGTGCTGGAAAGTGCATCGGAACCCAATGGCGGAAAAAACCAATCTGAGGAAGCCCATGCACACTGTAGTCCAAGGGCGGAGCCACCTATCTCGTGATACTTCGAAGCCTCTTCCAGGACAACAATGTGCAATCATTCGGACCCAACACTGGGCGGCGATCTATGCACAGATATGAATTCAGCAGCCCACATGCCTCGAACATATCGTTACCGAAGGTAAGTAACTTGTGCATCTGAAAGAAACAGGTTAGTATTAGATTCCTTACCGTAGAATAGATACCCCAGCAATACCAACCCCGGTGATGGGTCTGCGAACCAATAATCACACCAGATAGTACTGGAGGACGGAAGCCATCCCTCCGGACTTGGCTGTCCAGGCAGTAGTGTCTTGCGATCGTGTGCAGCGAGGCCCACGTCGTTGCCTGACAGATGTCCTGCAAGGGGACTCCCTGGCCCAGGGCAGTAGTAGCCGCCGTGGTCAGAGTGGAATGGGCCCTCAGCCTAACAGGAGGCTCCTTCATACCCAAAGAATAGCATGCCTTGATGCACAGCACGACCCACCGAGAGATGGTCCGTTTGTGCACCGCCGCCCCTTCTTTGCGCCCATGTAACCAACAAAGAGTTGGTCATCCATCCGGAACTGGCGTGTGCGATCCAGATAGTATGACAGTGCACGTTTTGGGTCCAGACGGTGGAGCTGCTCTTCCTCTTTAGAGGGATGCGGAGGCGGAAAGAAGGTGGGCAAGGTGATGGACTGCCCGATGTGGAAGGCTGTGACTACCTTGGACAGGAAAGAGGGTCTTGTCCGCAACACAACCTTGTCCGGATGGACAGAAAGGAAAGGAGGTTTAGAGGAAAGAGCCTGGAGCTCACTCACTCTCCTGGCAGAGGTGATGGCAACCAGGAAAGCAGTCTTAAGAGTAAGAAGGCGGAGAGGACAGTTATAAAGAGGCTCAAAGGGAGCGCACATCAGGTAAGTTAGAACCAGGTTCAAGTACCACTGGGGCATCACGAAAGGAACAGGGGGGAACATATGAGTGATGCCCTTCAAGAATCTGTTAACAATCGGGGACTTGAACAAAGAAGGCTGATCAGGTAGCCTCAAGAAAGCAGAAAGGGAAGAAGGTAACCCTTGATAGTGCCCAGAGCAGAGCCCTGCTGGGTAAGAGAAAGAAGGAAGAGGAGAACCTCAGAAAGGGGGGCAGAGAGTGGATCCACAGCCTTTGCTGTGCACCATGCCACAAATCTGTTCCACCTGCAGGCGTATACAGACTTTTTGGAGGGATGCCTGGCTGCCAGAATGACATTACAGACTTCAGGAGGCAAGTCAAATGGCCCTAACTGTCGCCGCTCAATCTCCAAGCTTGTAGGTAGAGACTGGACAGGTTCGGGTGGAGGACCGTCCCCTGCTGCTGCGACAGAAGGTCCTCCTGAAGAGGCAGAGGAATCGGGGGATCGACAGAAATGCTGAGTAGCTCTGGATACCAATATCTTCGTGCCCAGTCCGGAGATAACCTGGGCCCGGTCGCGCCTGATCTTCTTCAGCACTCTGGGCAGAAGTGGTATAGGCGGAAAGGCGTAGAATAGACCGCAACTCCACTCGCGGCGAAAACCGTCTCCGAGCGAGTGCCGCCTTGGAAATTACAACGCGCAGAACTGATGACATTGCGCGTTCTCTTCTGTGGCAAATAGATCTAACCAAGGCTCTCCCCACTGCTGAAAGAGGCCTTGCGCCACGTCCGAGCTCAGACGCCATTCGTGATCCATCATGCACAGACGGCTGAGTTCGTCCACCCTGGCGTTCAGGGAACCTGCCAGGTGTTGAACCACCAGGGTCACGCCCTGATGTTCCAGCCACTGCCAGAGGTGCAGAGCCTCCTGGCATAGGGTCCACGACCCCACCCTGCCCTGTTTGTTGCAGTACCACATGGCGGTGGTGTTGTCTGTGAACACCTGCACTACACTCCCCCGGACAGAGGGGAGGAATGCCTTCAGTGCAAGCTGGATCGCCCGCAGCTCCAGAAGGTTGATATGGAGCTAGGACTCAGCCAGAGACCAGAGGCCTCTGATCTCCGCCTCTCCCATGTGGTCTCCCAAGCCCTGGAGGGACGCGTCCGTCACAACTACGTGCTCCGGTTGGGGTAGGGAGTGCCCTCTGAGATCAAGACATGGTCGGACAAGTTGCCCTGATTCTGGGTGCACTGAAACTTCAGGTCCCACTGCAGAGCCCGCATCCGCCAACGGGCGTGATGCACCAGAAGGATGCAGAAGGCCATCAGCCCCAGAAGCCGCGGCATCAACCTGACAGAGACTCGGGATAACGGCTGAAAGATCGGAATCAGAGCCTGAATATCCCGAACCCGCTGTTCGGGAGGATAAACCCAAAACTGCGCCGAGTCTAGAACAGCTCCGATGAAGAGAAGCTTCTGAGAGGGACACAGGTGCGACTTCGGCACATTGATGGAGAACCCCAGCAGGTGCAGGAGGTCGGCCGTAGTCTGGAGGTGGCTGACGACTGTCTGGGGCGAGCCCGCCTTCAACAACCAGTCGTCGAGGTAGGGGAAGACTGAAACCCCTAACCTGCGCAGATGAGCTGCGACCACCGCCATCACTTTCGGGAACACCCGTGGGGCGCTGGTAAGGCCGAAGGGGAGCACGGTAAACTGAAAGTGCTCGCGGCCTACCGTGAACCGCAGGTAACGCCGGTGGGCCGGCAGGACGGGGATGTGGAAATAGGCGTCCTGCAAGTCCAACGCTACCATCCAGTCTCCTGGGTCTAGGGCAGCTAAGACCTGAGCCAAAGTCAGCATCTTGAACTTCTCCTTCCGGAGGAAGCAGTTGACGTTCCGTAGGTCCAAGACAGGGCGTAGGCCCCCTTTGCCCTTCTTGGGTTCCCGAAAGTAGTGGGAGTAACAACCACACCCTACTTCTGGCCCAGGAACGCGCTCGATGGTCCCCTTGGCCAAAAGGGCCGTAACTTCCTCTTGTAGAAGTTTCAAGTGATCCCCCGACACGAGGTGGTACTGAGGTGGCATGGCTGGAGGGGACGCCTCGAAGGGGAGGGAGTAGCCCCTTCGGACGATTTGCAGCTCCCACCTGCCCGATGTGACAGTGCGCCAGTGGTGGTGGTGATGGCGGACCCTGCCCCCCACTGGCGTCACATGGGCCTGAAAGCACGGACTAGGAGGGTTTTGAGGTGGATGCTGCAGGGGCAGGTGTGGACTGGCCTCGCCGTTGTCCCCGACCGCCGCCACGGTGGTTTCCACGCCTTGGCCACGAAAGGGGCGAAAGGCAGCCGTTTGCTGGCGCGGGGCCGAGAGGCCCAAGGACTTGGCCGTGGAGTCCTTAAAGCGCTCAAGCGCATGGTCTGCCTGGTCGCCAAAGAGGCAACGGCCATCAAACGGCATTTCCATAAGGGTGTTTTGGACATCAGCCGAAAAGCTGGCGGAGCTCAACCAGGCATGGCGACGAATCACCACCGTCGTTGCCATCGTTCTGCCCAGTGAGTCCGTGGTATCCAGCCCACACCGGATGGAATACCGCGCTGCATCTCGACCCTCCGCAAGGGCTTGGGTGAGTTTAGTCCGGACCTCATCTGGACATTGTGGCAGCATGTCCACGACCGTGTCCCACAGAGAGTGGGTGTAACGGCCCAAGAGGCATGCGGTGTTGACTGACTGCAATCCCAAACTCAGGGAGGAGAATACCTTCTTTCCGTATTGCTCATACCTCTTGGATTCCCGATCTGGGGGGAGCCTCCGGGAATGCGGTCTGAGAGTTAGAGGCCTGGATGACCAGACTCTCGGGAGTGGGGTGGGTGGACAGGAAGCAAGGGTCACCCGGAGCTGGGCGTTGGCGCCTGGCCACGTTCCTGTCTACAGGAGCACCTGTAGCGGGCTTGGACCAAGTGCCCAGAAGAACGTCTGACAAGGCCTCATTAAACAGCAGCAGAGGCTCGGCCGAGCTTGCCTGCGGCTTAAGGACCTCAGTGAGGAGGTTAGTCCTCACGGCCGCGACGGGAAGCTCAAGGCCAAAGGCCTTGGCAGCCCGCGTCAGCACCAGACTATAGGCAGCCCCCTCCTCCATAGCCACGGTAGGAGGGGAGACAAAACCAGTGTCGGGCGAAGTGTCCAGACCACTGGCCTCCCCAAGCTCACCTGTCCAGTCCTGAGAAGACTGGCACTCACGTGCCAGAGGGTCCTTGGACCCCTCCCAATCCCCCTCGTCACCCCTCGCCTGGTACTCAGGTGCAAAGGATGGGGCCGGGTCGTAGAAATAGAAATCTCCAAGCGGCGTAGAATACTCCGACGCCGGACCAGAATCGAGGGTAGGACCAGGGACGGCATCGTCCTGGGACGGCGCTGGGGGAGACACCCTGGGGGCCGGCGCCAGCGAGGTCGTACGGTCGACCAGCGACGACCCGGGTCCGGAACCGGACCCGGCGAGACCTTGCGGCATCGGGACCGAAGTCGGCGCCGGGGCGAAGCACCCGGCCCGCGTGGGGACCCAGTCGGGACCGCTGGGCCCGAAGGCGCCGCGGAACCCGACAGAGGAGTGAGCGACCTCATGGCCACGAGGAAGGTCTCGATCTCCTCCGGCGTCACGTTCTGCCCAGGGACCGGCGGGTGTGGAGCAGGCCGAGACACCTGCGGAGCCGGTGTCGCACGAACCCCCGGCCGCGTCGTGGTGAGTCAGAAGACGATGTCGCCTCTTTGACTTCTTGTGCCTCCTACCTGAGGACTTCGAGCCCGAAGACGACTCCCGGAACTGTGGTGACTCTGGCCCCGCGACCGGTCTTTCGACCTCCTCGCGGACTGGGACCTCGAGGGCTGACTGCCAGAGCTCGAGTCGCTTGCGGGACAGCTCCCGTCTAGCTTTCGACGTCAGGGCCAGCAGTCGGAGCAGGACTTGTCGTCGTGGTCAGGGCCCAGACAGTGAAGGCACAGGATGGGGGTTGGTAACCGACATCAGTCGGCTGCAGTCGACGCAGGGTTTGAACCCGGACATCTCCACCGGCACCGTCGGAGTCGATGAGACTTTGAAAGATGATCAAAAAGGATCGAAAAAGTTAGTAAAAAATTGACTAGGGTACAACTTTTTCAAGATCGGCGCTTGCTGGCGTGGAAAAAGAAGAACTGACGTCAGCGCGCGAGGGCGGTGTCTAAGTACTCCGGCGACGTCATCCCGGCGCCAACGACAGACGCGGAGCCGCAGACGACGCCTACCGATGTGCAAGGGTACTGCTACGCAAAAGTTTCCGGATCCAGTCTGACGCCTGGGGATATTCTACGGTAAGGAATCTAATACTAACCGGTTTCTTTCAGATAATTTTCTCGTCAAAAATTTTGTTGGCAATAAAGTTTTATTGAAGAAATTGGTTCTAGAGATGAGGATAATTCGGCTAATATAAATGCCGTTTTCAACACAAGATGCCTCTTAGAACAGAATGAATTATAATGGGTAATCATGGCAAGAGCACATATACCAGGGCTCTCCCTTACTGAAGGATTAAGAGACGAGGACTCAGTGTGTCTAAAGAGATAACGGTTTTGATAAGTTTACAGACAGAGTGTGCCTCAGATGGGTTCCATATTTAATTTTCAATTTTTAAAATTGTTTTAGTCTTCAATGACTCGCTCTGATGAGCGATATTTTATTGCAGCCCAGTTTACGGTAATATGCGACAACAAAACGGGCCCATCAAGTAACAAAAACTACACTACCCAGAATCCTCTCCCCACGTGATGCGATCACATGATTCGCTCACGTATCTCACGCTAAACAACCCAGGAATGCCGAGATAAAGATGGTGGAGATAAGCTGTTCAGTACCTCCCCAAGACGGCTTAGAAGACCGTCTGGAGTACCGACGGACAGGTGAGAGCAGGAAATAACAGCTGGGCATTTTGTACAGTTTGATAATGGTTGTAAGCGGATAGGGGACTCTCTTTTAGTTAAGCGGCATGATGGTACACTTATGGCTTTACCACTAGCGCTACCTTTTACACTAAAGAGTTGATCGCCGTCAACATTGACTTGGTGGTTCTTTACAAAATAGTTTGATTGCTCCTTAAGAGCATTTAGCAAAATGGCGCAACAGCAATGCCGTCTAGTGTCATTAATGTTTACACACTCTTGGGTTTGAATATTACAGGATATTTGTAGATCGGAGTGGATATGCCGCTTTATGAGAAAGGAGGATACAATTGCGACGCATGTGGCACCTATGTATAGACGTCTTTGGCCAATAAACGACATGACAGAATATTTGTGGTTTCCCCCATAAGTGTCATTTCACACACTATAGCGCTATGTATCTAGAAAAAGGTTTTGGTGTCTCTCTATGAAACTGCGTGATAATTCTACAGAAAAGTGTCACAGAAACAGAGTGGCCAGGTGAGGTGGAGCTCAATCCTCCTGCTAAATAGATAAGATGGGAGTAGCAACACATCAATGAATGTAGCTATATATTTGATGTACTTTATGTTATCACCCATAAAACACTAGTGGAGCTGGCAATTAAGCCAAACCGGGATGTTGATAGTTGTAGACACCCGATGTTTGTTTCTACCTTTTCTAGATATGTAACCATTCAAACTGAATAATGTTATTATATATCCATTTCAGTGGCCAATCAGCCCATATTCAGAGGATTTGACTACACACCTAGGATTCCAGGTGATATGGTTATTTCCTCTTATTTCACACTTTTTGTTGTTCATGTTGCACATTGCAGTAGCAATTTCATTTGAGGTCCTGAGGAAGGCAGAGGATAATAATGTCCATATGTACTGCCGAAACATTTCGACCTATTAACCATTCGGGCAGGTATTTGTTAAAACTGCCTTATTTTGCACTGTTTTTTACCTTGCGCATTTGAGTGATAGCAATAAACATAACGCTTCTCTCATTTACCCGATTTTAAGTCACATTTTGATAAATAATTCATGGACTGCAATTTTTTACCCATCACAAATCACTACCAGTTAACATTTAGAGGGCTATCCAGTGATTCATAATTTGATGTGGGACATCACCATCAGGTCCTTACAATCATCATTTATGCTTCACGATGGGAGTGCCAAGAGGAGGCCCAGATTATGACTAGGGCGGTATCGAGCAGTGACTATTGGGTATCCTTACTTTTGAGGAGATTCTCTTTTACACATACGCATTTATTTCCAGGTTTTTTGGATTAATGTATCTTTGAAATAGATCCCCTTCTTAGGGCTCGACCTCTGCCAAGGAGCTTGCGCATTGCAGATGTCGAGACATATTGGGGCTTAATGAGAGCTTGACCAAACGGGCGATTTGATGCTGTGCCCGTGAAAAAAGCGCGTGCACGCATCAAAGCCATCAGCCTCCCTCCCACAAGCTTCCCCCAGCGTGCGCTCTGGCATTTCTCCTCCCCTAATTATTCACTGCCCACGGCCGGCCGGCACATCAAAGGCTGCTGCTCCCCGTGCGTCTCTTCACCCTTACTCTCCCCTATTCTTCCCTTCTTGCCTCTCCCCGCCCCCCCTCCCCACCACAGCAATGCCGAGGGCTTGTTTAATGTGCATCGCAACATCACCAAAACTCTACAGAACAGCTGTCCTGGGGCCCTTACACCCACTCCTTTTAATCTAACGTAGGACATATCCAGCCCACACAGCTACATTCCCAGTACACTGCGTTATAGCACTGGCACTAACACTTGCAGACACAACAGCCCTTATTTAAAAGTTTGGCTATTTATTTTTAGGTCACGTAAAATACATTGTTTACCTTCAAAATGTATTTAAACGTTTGTCCCTGTGTATGTGCTTACGAGTTTGTTTGCGGTTTGTAAAACCAACCAGCTTACTTAAGTAAAAAAAAAAACACATTTACATGTTGGTTCCCAGTATGCATATTAAACACTTGTAGAAAGTATTTGAAGTTATTACACCTCTCCGGAATTCTAGGCGCACCATTATCTCTCCTGAAAATAAGGTGCGAACTCATTTCAAACCGTTTGCAGTGAAAAGATACCTTATGCTACAGCAACACTGACAAGGATCTTAACTGCAAGGCCCTGTTTCCGTTTATTAGGGTAGTTCAGTTTCTTGTTACAGTAGATTGTGAAACCATTTACAACTGCTTTGACAGTCCAGACTTTCGGGCACACCGTGTCGTCTTCTATTTGGAATGATTAAAAGTGTGCTTCAAATACAAGCTGCTTTCTTTAGACATGTTTACACAAACAATTTATTGTGTAATTTTTAGACCTCACATTTAAGACCACTATGCGTGCACGAAAACAAATCAAAACAATTATGCTATCACTGAAACAAAATGTATTCGTATAACGCCTTTAAAATAAAATCACCTGCAGTTTCATACCTTTACTATTGGGTACTTTGACAAATGGAAACACTCTTCGCTACACTGTTTCTTAAACGCACTCTACACTTACATACATGGCAACATTCACAAACACATTTATGCATGGAGTAACAGATCCCTGCATAAATGACCCCTACTAGGAGGATTCGGCGCAGACGCGCTATCAGAGAGGGTACCGCCATCTTTGGTGGATCCCAGGGCAGCGCACTAGTTGCTCGCTGACTCCCGCCCTCCACAGTATTTAAACCGAGCCCATTCCCGCGCGCTTAGTTCGTGTGTATTCACCATCCCCTGAGGCGTGAGTTGGGGATTCTAGGCTGCTAATTATGTTTTTAAAATTGTGACAGAATTAAAAATTGCTGTGTTATAAATTGGTTTCTGACTCACTTTATGTAACTTTTTAATTCACTCTGCTTTCGTTGCACTGCAATCTTCGACCCCTACTAGGAGGATTCGGCACAGACGCGCTATCAGAGAAGGTACCGCCATCTTTGGTGGATCCCAGGGCAGCGCACTAGTTGCTCGCTGACTCCCGCCCTCCACAGTATTTAAACCGAGCCCATTCCCGCGCACTTAGTTCGTGTGTATTCACCATCCCCTGCGGCGTGAGCCGGGGGTTCTAGGCTGCTAATTAAGTTTTTAAAATTGTGACAGAATTAAAAATTGCTGTGTTATAATTTGGTTTCTAACTCACTTTATGTAACTTTTTAATTCACTCCGCTTTCGTTGCACTGCAATCTTCGACCCCTACTAGGAGGATTCGGCGCAGACACGCTATCAGAGAGGGTACCGCCATCTTTGGTGGATCCCAGGGCAGCGCACTAGTTGCTCGCTGACTCCCACCCTCCTCCACCTCTATAAAATGAACATCTGGCCCCAGCGGCACAGCGGGCGAACCGGTGGCGCGCAGAAGGCGCGCCAAAGGAAAGCCCGTCTGCGCCCGTCCGCGCCAGCCGTAGGATATGCTGGTCAAATCCAATCAAGTCCCGGCCAATTCAATCCTACTCCTATCCCATTAACTCGTTTGTATAATGGAAAAGACCTTTTAATGTATAAGGACACGGGTAAATGCTCCAGCTGTCCTTCCACGGAGGTGATATGGGGCCCTTTCTCATGTAGAACCTGTAAGTGGACCACCCCATGGCTTTTGGAGTCTCTGCCATGTGCAGCCGCCACGAGGTCAGGCTCTTGTAAATTTAAGGGCGGACTGATTAATGCACGGTCCATATGTTGTCATAGTCAGGACATCAGAGATTTGATCCTTGATCTCGACCTGGACTTCCTTTTTGTGACTGAGACTTGGCTCAACGACAACAGCAATCCAGATCTGGCAATTGCCCTTCCATCGGGCTTTACTATTTTCAGGCAGGATAGACAGTATGGAAGAGGGGGGGGGGGTTGCTTTAATCATTAGAAGAACTCTCAAATGTCACACATTCAACTTAGGCCCTCTTAAAGGGGCAGAGGGAATCGGTTTTTCGATTATGCTGAATGCATCGGCCTCATTTTCTGGAGGTTTGGTATATCGTCCTCCAGGTAATGCCACTCCATTTCTTGACTCTATAGGAGAATGCCTAGGGCAGCTCCTGTTGCGCTACCCTCATTTTACCCTAATGGGGGATTTCAATCTCCAGTTGGAACCAAAAAATGACGCACAAGCTACCAACTTCTACCAGACCCTGGACATTTTTGGGTTGCACCAATTGGTTGCACTATCTACTCATTCCGCAGGTCATACATTGGACGGTGTTTGTTCTAATTTTCCGGCATTATCAATTCTTAGCCCGATCCCACAAATCTGGACAGACCACAGTCTGATCCCGTTTAATGTCTGTCTCCCAGGTCAGGTAAAAACGCCTAGGGTCAATCAGCAGTTGACTACTGACATAAACTGGAAGAAGGTGGCTGAGACTATAAAGGTTAACTCTTCTCGTCAGCTGCAAGCTCCCAGTATGTCGGGAGATGCGACCCATGATTCTAGAAGTCTTCACTCCTGGATGCATCAAGTTATAATAGAATACGCCCCGCTGAAAGTATGCCAATATCAGGGTATAAGGCGAAAACCGAATGCCCTATGGTTTTCGCAGGCGTTGGCAGAAGGTCACCTGCTATGCAGAAAAATGGAGCGGAATAGAGGAAATCCTATGATCAAGCAGCCAAAACAGCCTATGTCCAGCAAAGAAAGTCCTACCTGGCCAGCATTAAACTGGCTAAAAAGGAATATTACATCAAGGCCATCAATGAGGCACAGCAAAAGCAGAAAACGGTCTTTTCCATAGTTAAATCTTTTACGCATCGTAAAGCTCTCCAGCCGAAAATTCCGCCTTCTGCAGTCTTTTGCAATCAAATCGCTGATTTTTTTGAGGAGAAGATTGCGCTCATCCAGAAGGACTTTCCTGTCCTTTCCCCTATTTTTCCCTCGTGTCATATGGGGACGGGGGACAATATGACACATCTTGAGTGCCTTCCAACCGGCCTCCCTTCTTCAAACTAGGGAAGTCTTCTTGGCCTGCAAGTCAGGAGCACCCTCTGACTCTTGCCCTCCTCAGATACTTCATCAGTTAATTGATGCAGTGAACCCCACCATTAATGCCATTGTTAACGCATCATTAGGCTCTGGGGTGGTTCCTCGGGATTGGAAAAAAGCGATTGTTAAGCCTTTAATGAAGAAATCCAATAAATCCACCACTGACTTGTCGAATCTTCATCCAATATCGCTCCTCCCAGTCTTAGGTAAAATAACAGAGCAGATAGTGTATCAAGAACTATGTATATATTCATAACATTTTACACTCACAACAGTCAGGTTTTCGACCTAGACACTCGACCGAAACTGCCCTTATTGAGCTTACTGATGCTATCAAATTTTTGCAGGATGATGGGAGAAAGGCTGTCTTGATTTTGTTGGATCTCACGGCAGCATTCGACACCATCTCCCATGGAATCCTGATTGACCGACTGAGAGGTATAGGTATAACAGACGTTGCCCTGGCCTGGATAGTATCCTTTTTGACCAACAGATCCCAAACGGTCTCTTTGGGCCCTTTTCTTTCCAACGAAAAAAAGGTCTCATCTGGGGTCCCGCAGGGCTCCATTTTAAGTCTGTTACTGTTTAATATTTATATGATTCCGCTCATTGCATTGATAGTCATACAGCATACTTGTAACATCATATGCCGATGACACCCAACTTGTGGTCTCTTTAGATAAAAATTCCACCAATGCGGAACATAATTTTAAGATCTGTTTGACGGAGGTTTTCCGTTGGATGGCCAATAACCACCTAAGATGTAATGCCAATAAAACCGAGATTCTACTAGTCACCTGCTCCGCCCCATTCAGTAGAAACTGCAAGAAATTTAGGGGTCCTATTTGATTCCTCTCTTTCCTTCGAACAACATGTAAGGAATACGGCAGGAAGCTGTTTTAGCATCATTAAGTCTCTGAAGAAGTTTTTTGACTTCTTGCCTATAGACTCCAGAAAGTCGGTTGCAGTGGCGCTGATATTATCGCGATTAGATTATTGCAACGGCCTAATGGCCGGAGTCAAAAAAGCTACGCTAAAAAAACTACAGAGTGTGCAACATGAGGCGGCAAGATTAGTCCTTAAATTACCTAGAAGATCTTCTGCCTCCGCCGTGCTTCAGACCCTGCACTGGCAACCCCTGCATAAAAGGATCCTGTTTAAGATCTTGTTAACTTTTTTTAGATCCCTTAATAAGACAGGTCCGAGATATCTCGCAAGACGTTTTACTCGCTATGATCCCCCGAGATGCCTAAGGTCGTCTGGAGGTAATCTAATCACCACCCCTAGATTCAAGCTTAAAACCAAAGGAGGAAGGACTTTTACAGTACTTGCCTCTAAGGCCTGGAACGCCATGCCCAAGGACCTCAGACTCCTGGTACAGGAAAATGTCTTCAGGAAGCATTTAAAAACTTGGATCTTTAGTCTGCCAGATGGTTTTGTAATGGCTCCCATCTAGAACTTATCATTTGGTTTGTACACATGCTTAGCGCCAGGATGCTCCTTTCGGAGCGACAGTTAGCGCTCTAGAAATACCCCATACAAATACAAATTAGATATTAACACCAATAAGAAGGCGTGCTCTGAATTATAACTGCAACCCAAAATAAAATAAGGCAATTCTCCCACTAGTATATTAAATTGCCGCCAATGTGACAACATACGGGGCGTATCACACTGCTCTTAGTCTGCTTAAAATATTACGCGCTTTTCTTGCTCTATGATTTATACACTCAACAGTGCACAAAGCACACCATTATTCATTTCATAACGGAGTCTGCAGGGTTAATAAATACCAGTTTGTAACAGTTAAAATAGGAGTGTGGCCACTGTTAAATCATGCTCCGAAGCTTTGCTTTTTATTCCTTTTACTATTATAGGTGTTTACATCGTTATAACGGCTTGCTAACTTTTAGAGATTTATAGGTTCTTTTTAGGAGCCATGCCCATATTCCTTGTTAACAGTGGAGGAAATCTATATCGGTATAACATGGCAAATATATACTACAATGAATGATTCAAGCATCCTCTGATTAGGGGATGACCCTCTGGGCACAGCACTCAGGTCGCTGTGTAGCGTTTGAGTTTTGAACAAAATAATCCAATGGAAAATTTTGCTTTGGATGTACATTTATTTCGAAGATAATTGTATTCATTAACTTTTTGTATAGGTGCATATAGTTGAACTTTACATTTTCATGACTTTCATTTTCAAGAATTATTTACAGCGCGTTCCCAATGCATTTCGTGCACTAAGTGCACTTCATCAGGGGAAATCTAAACCGAAAAATGAACTCATTGTGAGGATAACATCCTACAAACCTGTAGGTATACACAATTAAAATATGACTAAATAAACTGACTAGGAAAAATTATCAGTGAGATTGGCGACGTTAATTCACTGTTATGTGTGATGTTAGTCAGAGTAACTCAATGGTAATGACTAAACGTGTGATGCTCGTGCAGAGCAATTTACAATAAAATAAATAGATGTTAATATGATAACTCGAAGTGCAACCACGTGAGGTGATAAATCATGAAATAGCATTCATCAGGTATATTAAGAGTATCACATCAGAAAAAAGTTACACCTGAAGAATCACCTTCCCAGAGTCTGCAGCCTTTGTTCCCTTTTTACCTTTTCCACTTAATAACATTGGGCGTCCGACGGCTCAAAAGCACCCTGCACCCTGCCACCCGAGTGCCGCTGGAAGTGCAACCACTACCCTACTCTACTTCCCCACTTGCCCTGAGTAAATGACCAGGAGCTCAGCTCCCACAGCCGTGTGGCCTGCTTGCTTGCAGCCACCAACCGAAGGCCCCCTTCCCTCCATTGGATAACATTGGGCCTAACTACCTCTGCACCCGGCTGCCCCTGTGCTGATGAGGGCGTACCAACTGTACCTACCTGACCCTGGGGGACCCCTGAGTCTATGCCCAGAACCTTAACTTCACCAGTGGAGTGCTCACCTGGAAACCGATAACTCACTTTCCTGCCATAGGATAACATTGACTGGTTTGACTCGAAAAATCTTTTAAGTGTGGAGTTTCGAAACTCTAAAATATTGCTAAAAAATCAGCCGAATACCGAATTCCAAACTACTCACCTGTGATCAGGAGAGAAGCCAGAACTGTACCTTGTACCCCAGTACTGAACCGCAAAAGTAATCCTAACTGGGTTTACTAGTAACCTGATTTTTTTCCATAGGAATCCATTGTCTGCTTTTCTATAAAATTTCTTGTTTACTTTTGAAAACTTTAAATATTCCTTAAAAATCGTACCTACTAGTGAAACGTAATTACTTACCTGTCTTAAGTAGAGATCCCAGTGCTGGACCTAGGAGCCCAGTACTGGATTACAAAAGTAACGAGAATGTACTTTACCTGTAACCTGAATTTTCTCCCATTGGATAACATTGCTAGATTTTCACTGAAAAGTTTCTAAGTGTGAACTTTTAAAATACCTTTATATTCCTTAAAAATCATTGCAATAACCAAAACGTTTTTACTAAACTGTTTTCAGCTTAGACCCCAGGACTGAATATAGGATCCAGTCCTGGAATTACAAAAGTAATTTACAAAGTAATCAACTGCATTTTTTGTAGAAAAACCCATTGAGTTCAATGTTAGATTGTGTTTAGAATTGTGTTGCCTACTACAACCCCTGTACCCGTTGTGTTTACAAAGTTATTTTCTTTCTACAAAGTCATTACTTGAGATCACTCACAATTGAGAAAAGTATATTTTTGATACCTGTTGGTTCTAAAAACAAAACAACTATACCTTTTGATGTAAAAGCAATTGGCCTGGAGTTCAGTCCTTGAGTGTGTGAAACCTTTTGCTGAGAGTGTGTACAACAAATGCTTTACACTGTCCTCTGGTACTGCCTTACTGCTCGACCAAGCTACCTCTTTTGAGAGTAAGGTCAGCCCTGACTTTAACCTCTGTTATTCCTCTGGGGTGATATTGGCTCGAACTCCCCTAGAACTTCAGAAGGCTCTAAATAGGTATTCCCAGTTTATGGGTGAGTTGAACCTACCTATTAACAACAAAAAGAATATTGTTATGAGTGCTGGGTCAATGAAGCAAAGACCAAAGAGCATATTCTTAAATAATGAGAAATTGGATGTAACACTGCAATATCCATATTTGGGCATCATTATCGACGATAAACTGAATTGGTCCCCCGCTATAGAGTCAAGAAAATTCCATCTAGTCAGGACCATCATGGCTTTGGTTAACTTTTCAAAAAGATTGGGGAGAAGACCACCCACCAGTAGAGCTCTTAAAAATCTACAGAGCTAAATCTCAGTCTGTCGCGCTATATGGAGCAGGAGTGTGGGGGTATGCAAACACGAAAAATCTACAAGTGGCAGAAAACGCATTCCTCCGTTTTCTTCTAGCGGTACCTAAAAGTACATCCACCTTTGCGTGTCACACAGAGCTGGGAATCTCATATATAACGGATATGGCAAAAATATAGCCACTTCCTCTTTGGCATCGTATATGGTCCGGGGATAAAAATACATTTACCCAGCAAATTATCCTAGACTGTATTGCTTTAGATCACTCATCCAAAATTGGTTGGTTGGCCTACATAAAAAGGTTCTTATCTGACCTAGTACTGGAAAAGTATTACCTGGCCCCCACTACAATTCAGTCACTATCTAGAAAGGCATTACAGGCGACTTCATTGGCCTATTAAGAAGAAATTTGGCTAACGAAAGAAGCCTCGAAACCCTCTGTGCAACATAGTGTTACTGTCCAAACCAGTCTATCCATCCAGCCATATTTAATCCAGGATCTTACTACTTTTGAGAGATTTCTGCTTGTAAGATTTAGATTAAATATCTTCAACCGTCTGGTTGCTTTCCCGGAACGAAATAAGTGGCATACAGCACTATCCTCATGCCCGTGTGACGAGAGCTCAACCCAGGCCACTATACATACTCTTTTCTTTTGTAAATTTTATAGTGAGCACAGGAAGATCTGGTTAATCCCTTTACTTAAACATGTGGGAATAAGAAGGTGCCGTCCGGCATTGTTGTTCCTACAGTTGATGGAGGAGGAGTGGATGCCGAGGTGCATTGTTAAATTCTTAAAATGCATTTTTCGGCATCGTCTAAATCTGTAAAGGGGCATAAACCAAAAAAAAATCGACTGAATAAAACGTGAACGATAAACTTTGTTAAAACATCTCGTATATCAGAAATGAATGGGTGCGAACATTTGTTAAACATAATGAAGTGATTACATTTTATCATTGTTCTTAATAGTATTTAATACTTGTCTTGACTTGAAGTTAAACATAAATGCATTGCATGTGTATCCCCTAAAATGGCCCTTGGAGATACTAATGTAAAATGTAGTATAACCTATCTGTCCAGGAAAGGATAAAAAGAATCAGGTGCAGTTCAGGTAAGTGAAAAGTACAAAGTAAATATTGCAGAAAAAAGAGCTTGGGAGAGCGGGAACACTAGCTGCCTGATACAGAAACATGAGTGGAGGTAAAACAGGAGCACTAGGTACCAAAATGTACTAACAAATTGCATTATGTACTATTATTTATTGGACCATTATATGTATTGAATGTTTTTATATGTGTGTTTTAAAATCATATTTTTCTGCTTTTATGGATGTTGCACAAACCGAATAAAGCCTTTTGAATTGAATTAACCTCTGTTATTTCTCTGGGGTTGGTGGTCTCTATACACACTGTACCTTACTTTGGTCCAGTATATATAGAGCCACTTTCTCACATACTGCCCCTTACTTGGTCAGACCCCTCAGCTGTCCTGTTTGAACTGGCTCTTCCAGACTGGCACCATTGTGCCTCTGCCCTCCGATTTTGAAGCGGCCACATCCTGGTATACAGACTGGGTTGAATAGGCATGTAGTAACATGGCCCCTGAAATAATTACAAAACCTAAACGTTCGCAGCCTGCAGCTCCTTGGTACTTGGCGAAACTTTGGGAACAAAAACTTATTTGCAAACGGCAAGAACGAATTTGGAGAAAGAGCTAAACTGTTCAGAAAAAGCAAAACAAGTCTTACGGCATATACAAGGCTGATAATCAACACAAAAAAGATTATTTTGTCAATCAGATCTCGTTGGCCAAACACTCTACTAAAGAACTTTTCAAAACAGTATCCAAATTAGCCTTTCCCTGTCTGCCAAAAATAGCGAGCAGCCAAGCACAAAGAGCAGAACAGATTTTTTCCATGTTCCTACACAGGTAGAAACAGTGACCCCCATTGACCCAGGGTGGCTGCGATATACAGTGTATACTGGTGTAGCAAAATCGCCAGTAGTCTTTATAGAATTTAATCAGCTCTCTCAGAAACAAATCTTGGATTTATTTTTATCTGTCAGATCTGGCTCCCCTTACGATCCCTGCCCGGTTTCAATGATTAAACTTGCTCCTCAACCGGTAGCAGAGATTCTGACGCTTCCATTCTCCCACTGTTAAAAAAACAAAATCTTGATCCAAAAGACGCTAACAATTTTCAGCCTATTTCTCGGTTCTCCTTCCCTGCAAAATTGGTAGAAAGGGCCATGAACTCTCAACTTACAAGTTTCATTCAGGACAATGATATTTGTGACCCAACACAAAAAGGCTTTAGGGGAGGCCATAGCACAGCATCAGCGCTTGAATCCACTGAACATGTCAGGGAGAAATTAGGTAGGGTAGAAAACGTGGCCTTGATAATGTTGGATCTCTCAGCAGCCTTCGAAGCAGTCCACCATGACCTCTTAGTGGACAGTTTGTCAGCATAAGGCATTCAGGCACTGGCCTGGAAGCTACTGCGTTCCTTCCTGACAGACAGAAAGCAAACAGTGCTCTTAGACAAATTTATTTCCACATTTATTTCGCTCCCTTGGGGGGTCCCACAGAGATAATCTCGGAGTCCCACTCTTTTTAATGTATATGTCTCATCTCTGGCCATTTTGAGCCAAACATTCAGCTTTCAGTTAATTTTCTATGCGGATGACACGCAAATAGTGGTGTCTCTGCTACCAAATCAGGAATCAGAAAGTGGTGAGAAATTCTATGACTGCATGAGGTTAGTAAAGACCTGGATGACTAACAATTATCTAAAACTAAATTAGAGCAAAACCGAGGTGATTATCTTTGGAAACAACACTAATTTCTGGTCTCTAAGATGGTGGCCAGAGGAATTAGGGACCCTCTCAATAGCCGTTAGGAAAGCTAAGAACCTCGGAGTAATAGTTGATAATAAGCTCACTTTTGGAGATCAGGTGAACATGGTCACTTCTGTAACCTTCCAGACGCTTTGGATGATTAGGATAATAAGGAAAATATTACATCTACTGCCTTTGGATAGCCAACAAATAGTCCCTGCTTTTATCTAAACTAGATTATTGTAACAGCTTATACCTGAACATTCAGCAGCAACATTTGAACAAACTTCAACTACTACAAAATGCGGCAGCTAGGCTGCTAACAGGACTCCCGAAAAAAACATCAGTCAAAAGAGGAATTAGAAAGCTCCGCCGGCTGCCAATAAGGCAACAGGTCAGATTCAAATCACTCTGTTTGGCCTTCAAAGCTCTGCATGATGTAGGACCAGACCATCTTGGGCAATGTCATAGTTGGTATACCCCCACCAGAGCCCTGCACTCCTTAGGAGCAAAGATGGTGATAGTGCCTAATTTCAAAAGAACCAATGGGGGGACAGGGGGTGAGAAGGGGGGTAGAGGTTCTGTCACCTGCACTGCCCAGGCATGGAATGAAATTCCTTTCCACATCTGGGCCCCTCCAGACCTGCTGTCCTTTCAGAAGGCGTTATAGACTTGTTTTTCTTGCAATTATTATTACTCTGGGTCTTCCATTTAAATCTGTCTTCTTGACTGTAGAGCTAAGTGCCAGGACACCTTAGGGTAACAGTTGTGCTCTATAAATGTAATTAACAATATCCCGGACTCGCTGCTTGGGAGGATAAGCCCATAACTGCCCAGTGTCCAGAACAGCTCTGATAAAAGGGAGAGTCTGAGAAGGACTATCTTCAACAAGGAGCTACAGGGGTTCTATAACAGCCAGGTCAAGCCCCCACTCACTGATTCTACACAACCGTATGACCTGACGCTGTTTTCTGAACAGTTCTGTAAGGATTTCAATGTCTATTGTAGCGTCCACCTTGGCATGCTACCTGGGCAGTCAGTATATATACTTTGTCCCTTATCATGAATCCCTGCTGAATTTTGATATTCTGTTCCCTTTTCATACATCCTACTGTGTGGTGCAGTGTATAACAAAATAAGTCACCAAGGATGTGAAAAAAATGTGAGAAAAGATGTGGAGTACCTCACAAAGTAACACCATGGGAGTCCACTGGTTGGTTCTCACCAGTGGACTCAGGTTCTCATCATTAGCACTACCACATCCAAAATAATATAAAAAAATTAATTTAAAAAAAGAACAGAGAAAAAGAAGTGCTGTGATGGTGAAAGAGAAATGTGCACCACTGATAAATGTCCTGGTGTTACGGAGAAGTATCTCCCGAGTGCAACTCCTTCCTTACCCAAAATAAGGCGGACCTATGACTTAGGACCACATTATATGGAATTAAAAACGAGCTACACCACCACTGACTTTACCTCTTTATTCCTTGCCGTGGGGTTGCTCACTTTAAAAGACACTGTGTTGCATTCTAACTCCTTAGAGGGCCAACATGTTTCATTGCCTTTATAGTTGTGGCAATTTCGTTAGGGCGAGGGTCAGTATTCACCACATTGTTTAATTTCAAATACATGTAACCGTTTGGATTCCCGACTGTGGCATACCGGTGACCCCCTTCTTAGTCACTCATACGGTAAACATCCTCTTGCTGCTTCCTGTCAGCCGGGTGTCTGAGTGTCTCTCATTTGAAATCGTCTGCTCAAATGGGAGCACAGTGAATTAAAAGTGCTTGAACCATAGGTAACGCCTGTGGGTTGGCAGGATGGGGATGTGAAAATATGCATCCTCCAAGTCCAATGCTTCCAGCCAGTCTCCTTGGTCTAGGGCAGACAAAACCCGAGCCAACATGAGCATCTTGAATTTGTCCTTTTTAAGGAAGAGATTGATGGTCCGAAGGTCCAATATCGGTCACAACTTTTGTTCTTTAATGGTAGCAGAAATCAGCAGGAGTAGCAACCACTGCCTACTTCTGAAATAGAAACCTTTTCTATAGCTCCCTTGGCCAGGAGAGGTGTAACTTCCTCTTGGAGTAATACTAGATGGTCCTCACCAGCCGTTCTGGAGTTGATGGTAAAGGAGGAGGAAAAGAAAGAAAGTAAAGAGAACAGCCATCCTGAATGATTCGCAAGACCCATTTGTCCGATGTTATGGATCTTCAGAGGAGGACATGGTGTTGAATTCTCCAACTGGAGTAACATGGAGTAACACGGCCTTGCAGAACCAAAATGGAATGCTTGGAGGCTACAGTTGAGTGGCAGATGACTTCAGGTTACCACTCCCACGAGATCGGAATGAACCCCGCCCATGTCTTGCACAACTGGAGTAGTCTGCGCAAGGCGTTGGATGGGACACAGTTGAAAACCCCTTCCATTGCCACGAAAGGGGGAAAAGCTAGACTGGCTACGAGGTGTAACAGAGAGGCCTGAGGATCTGGCTGTAGCACGAGATTCCTCAAAGCTCTCCAAAGCAGAGTCCAGTTTCTCACTAAAAAGAGGAGTCCTGTCAAAGGGCATGTCCATGAGGTTTGCCTGGACATCGCCTGAAAAGCCAGTTGTTCTCAACCAGGCGTGGCGCAGTAAGGCCACCTTTGACAAAACTGTTCTACCCAGTGAGTCAGTCATGTCTAAGCCACATCTGATGGTGAACTTTGCTGCATCTCTCCCATCTTTCTCTGCCTGAGAGAGCACGGCCCAGGCCTCCGTTGGGACCTGTGGCAGCACTTGCGCAACCGTTTCCCAACAGGTGTCCGAGAAACAGCCTAATAAGCATGTGGTGTTCACAGACCACAATGCCGGGTTGGTAGAAGAAAATATCTTCTTCCCGAGTGCGTTCAGCCGCTTAGATTACCTATCCAGAGGAATGGAAGGGAATATGCCATGGGATATTGAAGCCTGAACCACCAAGCTCTCAGGGGTAGGGTGTTGGTCGAGGAACTTTGGATCGCCTGGTGCAGGGCGCTGGTGGTGTGCGATTGTCTTGTACACAGGAGCCCCTGCGCTAGGCTTGGACCTTACGCCTAGGACATTTGTCAGTGCTTCATTAAAGGGCAAAAGGGTTTCGGACGAGGAAGCCCCAGGCTAGAGCACCTAGGTCAAGAGATTAGTCATAACATGCACCGAGGGATGCTCCAGGCCACAGACCTCTGCTGCTCTCCTCACCACCAAGGCATTAGAGATGCCCCCTCCTCCGTAGCCACTCTCGGTTGAGCAAGCATACCAGTATCTGGAGAGATGTCCAGTCCACTTGCTTCTCCAAGCTCCTCATACCATTCTAACTGTTCACAAGAAACGTCTTGCTGTTGTTCCAAAGGGTCCATGGACCCATCCCAATCCTTACCAATGCCTGAAACGTCCTAAAGAACAAGTTACTTACCTTCGGTAACGCTTTTTCTGGTAGATACAGTATCTGCCTGTGGATTCCTCACCTTGTGAATATCCCCCCTGCGTCAGCAGCTTCCGGAAATTCTTTTTGTAGCTTCGCGCCGACGTGGACCGACTTCACAGAGGCACGGCATCGCGCGCGACTCCGCTGACGCCCCTTTTTTGCGTGCCTTCGAGGCACACGGACGGACCAATGGCAGTAGAACAATACAAAGTATACACAGTACACAATGTCCAGATTACACACACAGTGCGAAAACAATAAAGGAAAGCAACATAACATTTCCTTTGACAAATATATATAAATATATACAATAAACATGGTATACAAGAGTGGACAACGGGGAGTCGGGCGGGTCAGTGAGGAATCCACAGGCAGATACTGTATCTACCAGAAAAAGTGTTACCGAAGGTAAGTAACTTGTTCTTCTGATAGATACATCTGCCTTGTGGATTCCTCACCTTGTGAATAGAGTCCCACAGCAGTCCCCACTCCCGGAGGAGGGTGTCTACTCTTCTATACCAAGAAATCCTGGAGGACAGAGCGCGCAAAGTGGCCATCCCTCCTCACCTCGGTATCTAAGCAGTAATGCTTCGCGAAAGTGTGGAGGGAGGCCCAAGACGCGGCTCTGCAAATGTCCTCTACAGGCACACCCCTAGAAAGAGCAGATGTTGCAGACTTAGCTCTAGTAGAATGAGCCCTTATACCCTCTGGAGGTTCCTTACCCGCCAGGGAGTAGCAGATCTTGATGCAAAAAATTATCCATCTTGAAAGCGTGCGCTTGTGCACAGATCTTCCTTTCCTGCAGCCAGCAAATCCAACGAACAGCTGGTCATCCAACCTGAACTCTCTTGTCCTGTCCAGGCAGAAGCTCACCGCCCTCTTAGGGTCCAAGCGATGAAGCCGCTCCTCCTCCTTGGAAGGGTGAGGGGGAGGATAGAAGGTAGGAAGGGTAACGGATTGCCCCAGGTGGAAAGGAGTTACCACCTTCGGCAGAAAAGCTGCCCTTGTCCTAGGAACCATTCGATCAGCATGAATGGATAAAAACGGGGGCCTTGAACTAAGAGCTTGAAGCTCACTTACCCTCCTTGCCGAGGTAATTGCTAAAAGGAAGTCTTGAAAGACAAAAGCCTCAAGGGACATGAGTGTAAAGGCTCAAAAGGTGAACCCATCAAAAATGTAAGAACAAGGTTCAAGTCCCATTGAGGTACAATAAAAGGAGTGGGAGGAAATTTATTGTTAAGGCCCTTGATGAACCGTAAAACAATAGGTGACTTAAACAAAGAGGGCTGGTCAGGCAAACAAAGGAAAGCCCATAAGGCCGACAAATAACCCTTAATGGTTGCCACCGCAAAACCCTGCTGGGCCAAGGAAAGAGCAAATTGAAGAATATTGGACAAACGAGCCCTTAAATGGTCAATGGACTTCTCCCCACACCAGCAACGAACTTAGACCATCTATAGGAATAAATGGACTTAGTGGAGTCACGCCTGGCTGACAAAATGACATCCACCACATCGTGTCGGAGAGAATTGCCCCGTTCAATCTCCAGGCATGAAGGTGTAAGGTCTGGAGGTGGGGATGTAGAACCTGCCTCTCCATCTGGGAGAGGAGATCTGCCCTGTGAGGGAGACGGAGCGGCGGGTGAGAGGAGAGGTGGAGAATGTCTGAGTACCACACCCTTCTTGGCCAATCCGGGGCGATCAATATGACTTGGGCCCGGTCTTGGCGAATTTTCCTCAGAACCCGAGGAATCAAGGGTATGGGAGGAAACGCGTAAAGGAGTTGCGAGCCCCAACTCAACTGAAACGCGTCCCCCAAGGCTCCCTGCATCGGAAACTGGAGGCTGCAGAATGACGGGCAGTGAGCATTCTCGCGAGTGGCGAACAGATCCACCCGAGGAGTTCCCCACGTCCGAAAGACGTGACAAACCACCTCTGGATGACGCCTCCACTCGTGGTCGGCAGAGAACTGCCGACTGAGACTGTCTGCACGAACGTTCTGAACTCCGGCCAGATGATTTGCCATCAGACAAATCTGATGATCCTGAGCCCAGGACCAGAGACGCAGAGCCTCTCTGCAGAGACACTGCAAACCCACTCCTCCCTGCTTGTTGACATACCACATTGCGGTCGTGTTGTCCGTCAGGACCTGAACTGACCACCCGCGAAGGGAAGGGAGGAAGGCCTTGAGTGCCAGACGTATCGCCCGTAATTCTAGCAGGTTGATGTGAAGCAACCTTTCCTCTGGAGACCAAAGACCCTTGACCTCCAGGTCCCCCAGATGAGCACCCCACCCTAGAGTGGATGCATCCGTTATTACCGTGGCCACCGATGGAGGAAGTTGAAAAGGCTTTCCTTGCGACAGATTGCCTTCCACGCTCCACCAAGACAGATCTGCTGCAGTTTCTCTGGAGATCCTCACTGACTCCCTGAGATCTCCGTTGTGCTGATACCACTGCCTGCGGAGGCACCACTGGAGTGCCCTCATGTGCCAGCGTGCATGGTTGACCAACAGAATGCAAGAAGCCATCAGACCGAGCAGACGCAAGACCTTCAGGACTGGAACAACCGCTCCATTGTAGAATAAAGGAATCATTTCCTGTATGTCGCGAATCCTTTGAGGAGGAGGGAATGCACGACATACAGTAGTGTCCAGTACCGCACCTATGAACAGGTTGCGCTGGGAGGGCACCAGGTGAGACTTGGGTACATTTATCGAAAACCCAACCTGTGCAACAACTGAGTTGTCTCTTGCAGATGAAGGAGCACCTTCTCTGGTGACCCCGCTTTGATCAGCCAGTCGTCCAGATACGGGAATACAGGAATCCCCGACCTCCTGAGATGTGCTGCCACCACTGCCATCACCTTGGTGAAGACTCGAGGCGCAGTAGTAAGACCAAACGGAAGGACCGCAAACTGGTAGTGTTGCGACCCAACCGTAAAACGGAGATACTTTCTGTGCGACTTCAAGATGGGAATAGGAAAATACGCATCCTGCAAGTCGATCGACACCATCCAGTCCTCTTCCAGCCGCGCTTGAAGAACCTGTGCAAGAGTGAGCATCTTGAACTTTTCCTGTTTCAGGTAAAGGTTCAAGATCCTGAGATCCAGGATTGGCCGAAGCCTGACATCCTTCTTGGGGATCAGAAAATACCGGGAGTAGCATCCCTGACCCCTCTCCTGCTCCGGAACCACCTCTATCCCACCCTTTCTGAACAGTGCCAGGACTTCTTCCTGCAGGAGAAGCAGGTGGTCCTCTGAACAAAAACCTTGGCAAGGAGGGTAATTTGGGGGAAACTCCCGAAAGGGAAGAGCATACCCATTCCCCACGAGATTGAGAACCCAAAGATCCGATGTTATCAATTCCCAATCTCGTAGGAAATGGGTAAGCCTACCCCCCCACCGGACCCACATGATCTGGAATGGCGGATCTAGGGCTGCTTTGCTGCGTTGGCAGGGGGCTGGGATGGGGAAGAGGAGGAGATTTGACGGCCTCGAGAACGGGCTCTTTGCTTGCCCCTATAAGACCTGTACAGCGTGTTTTGCTGCTGCTGCGGCTGCTGCTGCGTTGACTTGTAGGATCGAAAAGAAGATCTGCTAAATCCTCTAGTACGCCTTCCAAAAGTGCCCCTGGTCTGAAGGCCCAATGACTTGGCTGTTGCCCTGCTGTCTTTAAAGCGTTCTAAAGCAGCGTCTGCCTTCTTGCCAAATAAACCAGATCCGTCGAACGGGAGATCCGACATCTGAAGAAAATTCACTCTACTTCAGCCACGCAGCTCTACTCGTAGCTACAGAAGAGCCCATGACCCTGCCACAGAGTCCGCCGTGTCCAAACCACTCTGAATCACCTGCCTTGCTGCAGCCTGAGTGTCAGAGATAACCTCCTGGAAATCTTTTCTATCCTCCTCCGGCAACTTGGGCACCAACTGTTTTACAGTGTCCATAAGGGCGTGAATATAACGCCCCATCAGGCAGGTCGCATTTGTGGACTTCAGCGCCATACTGGCAGAGGAGAAAACCTTTTTAGCAGCCTGATCCTGCTTTCTCGACTCTTTTTCAGCTGGAACCTGAGGAAAAGCTCCCGTTGATCGTTTGGAACAGGCCGCCTGCACCACTAAACTCTCAGGCAGAGGGTGAGTGGATAAAAATTCTGGGTCATCAGGAGCAGCTCTGTACCTTCTGGCAACAGCCCTAGACACAGCAGGAGCTGACAAGGGTTTCTTCCAAACCTCTAAAATTGGATCTTTAAGGGCATCATTAAAGGGCAGCAATGGTTCAGACACCGATGATGGAGAGTGAAGGACCTCTGTGAGAAGATTTGACTTGAACTCAGCAGTAGGTAAAGCAATGTTCAACAAACTTGCAGCCTCCCTAACCATAACGTGGTAAGGAGCCTCATCTTTAAAGGGTTCGTCTGGTACTGATACCAAATCCCACTCAGGGGACAGTTCAAGGCCACTGGCCACTGAAAGATCCTCAAAAGGGTCCTCAGGATCCTGCAGCTCACCCTCCTCCAAATACTCCTCACGATAGCTCTCTTCCTCCATCAGCCTCTGGGCTTCACACCTCGACCTGCGCTTCACATTCGAAGCGGCCGGATCCACTGTCGGCTCCCTCGAAGTTGGAGCCGGTGCCGAGCCCGACGAGGAAGAATCTCACGACGTCACTCAGGGTTCGGCATCAGGGATGATGAAATAGGCGTTGAAGGATTCGGCGTCGTCGACTTCGGCGTCGATGGCTTCGGAGTCGAAGGCCTCGCCGGCGTCGGAAAATGCCAATGCGGCGCCGGAGCCGGCATAAAGGGTGCAGGAGCAAAGGTTTGGGGAACACCCAGACCAAATGCCATCGGACCTGTGGGACCAACAGGAGCCCCAGAGGGGTACATAGCCCTGGAATAAATACCATACATCGCATTTAGTAAATGCGTCGGATCCTGACCTGGAGCCGGAAAGGCTGGGTACGAACCCCCAGGCTGCTCTTGAGGGCGTGGAGTCGATACGACGTCGACCTCCTCTTCAGGCTGGTGCACCGGAGTCGACAGACCTTCGGGCAATGGAGCCTCTCCCTCTCCAACCATCTCCCCCTCACCTTCATCCTCCCGATCCGGAGGATGGAATGGAACCGGAGATGGATTCGCTGTCTGCTTCGGCGAACCTGGCGAATTCGGATGCGACGCCTGACCTCCGGCGTCCTGATCTTCCGAAGCCGAAGACACCACCTCTTTCTCAACCAGCTTCACCTGCGACTTCGGCTTAGAACCCGAATCCTTCCTCGAGCGATGTCGGGATTCATGGGTCCTCTTCTTATGTTTCTTTTTAGACGACCTCGAAGCATGGGGCGAGGACGAGTCCGATCGCGACCTCGAGCGAGATCTTGACCTCGAGCGCCGAGTCCGCGACTTCGATTTCTTCTTCTCCTTACTTCCTTTAAGCGCCGCCACAAAAAGTTTAGCTTCTCTCTCCCGGAGGGCCTTAGGTGTCATCTTCCTACAAGACCGGCATTCATCGACGTCGTGGTCGGAGCTATGACACCATAAGCAGCATTCATGCGGATCCGTAATGGACATGGTCTTGCCGCATTCTCCACAGGCTTTAAATCCGGTCTTCTTCAAAGACATGTCGAAAGAGAAGACAATGAAACACCAACAACACAAGGTAACAAAGTTACTGCAAAAGCTACGGACGATCTCAGAAAACCGTTAGCGTTGACGACGCGGAAAAAAGGGAACTGATGTCATCACGCCGGCGTGGGCCTGATATGGGGTCGGTGACGTCAGCGGAGTTGCGCGCGATGCCGTGCCTTTGTGACGTCGGTCCACGTCGGCGCGAAGCTACAAAAAGAATTTCCGGAAGCTGCTAACGCAGGGGGGATATTCACAAGGTGAGGAATCCACAAGGCAGATGTATCTATCAGAAAATGTACATGCAACGACTTAGAACCTCTGGGCTCAGTTGACGCCGCCATTCAACGTCGACCAATGTCGATCTGACTCAGTCGATGGGTATCACAATGGGGCTGGCGTCGGAGGCATCAACTTCAGGATAGACTTCGAGGGAGGTTGCGTTGGCAGGACAAGCGTCGTCTCAGAATTGGATCATGAGACCCCACGGGCATCAGGGCTGGAGCAGTCGGCGTGGAACCAGGTGGGGCCTCCTCTAACCCTGCGGGGCCCGAAGGCTCACCGGAGGGATTGGCTTGCTTAAATGAGCGGTGGTCCCTCAGGCTACCGGAAATGGGGGGAGGCGAGGTGTCGAACCTAGAGGCACCACACGGCTGGAAATCTGTATGGCTAGAGGACATCTGCCAACACAGGCAAAAATTCCTCAACAAAATGTCGAAAAAAAATTGTCAAAAAAAAGACCAAAGGGTAGCTCTTCTCCAGATCAGCACTTGGCGCGGAAAGCAAAGAACTGACATCTGCGCGTCTGGGTGGCGCCTATATAGGTGACTGTGACGTCACAACCAGCACCTATGATACCGGCGATGACACGCGGAGTCAAATGGAGCCACCCGACGGTGGGCAGGGGCAGTGCTCACGCAAAAGTTTCTGGATCCAGTCTGATGCCTGGGAAATTCACAGGTAAGTAATCTGCAGTTAGAAGTCTCTATCAGATAATCATATTTTGGCTGTACAAGGCCAAACTCCAGATGAATCAGACTGTTACAAGTGTATTTTGGTAGGCTAAAGATGCGTTTATAGCCCTGACGAACAAGTTACTTACCTTCGGTAACGCTTTTTCTGGTAGATACAATATCTGCCTGTTGATTCCTCACTTTGTGAATATCCCCTTGCATCAGCAACATTCGGAAATTCTTTTTGTAGCCTCGCGCCGACGTGGACTCGGACGTCATAGAGACACGACATCGCTCGCGACTCCGCTGACGTCACCGACGCCTATAACAGGCCCACGCCGGCGTGATGACATCAGTTCAGCCCTTTTTTCCGTGCCATCGAGGCACACGGACGGACCAATGGCAGTAGAAAGGTATACAGAATACACAGTACACAATAGCAAGGGCAAAACACACAGTGTAAAGCAAATGCAGGAAAGCAATAGAAACATTTCCATGACAGCAAAATATATATACATTACATTACAGTAACTCTGGTATAGAAGAGTGGACAACGGGGAGGCGGGTGGGTCAGTGAGGAATCCACAGGCAGATATTGTATCTACCAGAAAAAGCGTTACCGAAGGTAAGTAACTTGTTCTTCTGATAGATACATCTGCCGTGTGGATTCTTCACCTTGTGAATAGAGTCCCACAGCAGTCCCCACTCCCGGAGGGTGTCCACTCTTCTAAACCAGGAAATCCTGAAGGACAGAGCGCGCAAAGTGGCCGTCCCTCCTCACTTCGGAATCCAAGCAGTAATGCTTCGCGAAAGCGTGGAGGGGAAGACCAAGTTGCCGCTCTACATATATCCTCAACAGGCACACCTCTAGCCAATGCTGAGGTCGAAGATTTAGCTCTAGTTGAATGAGCCCTTATACCCTCTGGAGGTTCCTTACCGGCCAAAGAGTAGCAGATCTTAATGCAGAGGACGATCCATCTCGACAAGGTTCTTTTATGGACCGCTCTTCCTTTCTTGCAGCCAGCAAACCCAATGAAGAGCTGGTCATCCAAACGAAAGTCTTTAGATCTGTCCAAGTAAAAAGACACCACCCTTTTGGGGTCCAGACGGTGTAGTCTCTCTTCCTCCTTAGAAGGGTGAGGGGGAGGATAGAAGGTAGGTAGGGTAATGGACTGTCCTAAATTACCACCTTAGGCAGAAAAGCAGCCCTGGTCCTAAGAACCATTCGATCAGCATGAATGGTCAAGAAAGGGGGCTTGAAACTAAGAGCTTGAAGCTCACTTACCCTCCTTGCCGAGGTTATTGCAACGAGGAAGACTGTTTTAAGAGTAAGAAGTCTCATGGGACATTTGTAAAGAGGCTCAAAGGGAGCACCCATCAGAAAAGTCAAGACAAGATTTAAGTCCCACTGAGGCACAATAAAAGGAGTAGGAGGGAACTTATTTGTGAGGCCCTTCAAAAACCTTAAAACTACAGGAGACTTAAAAAGAGATGGCTGGTCAGGCAAGCAGAGAAATGCCGACAGCGCTGAAAGATAGCCCTTCACTGTGGCAACAGCAAGCCCCTGTTGCGCCAGAGAGAGGGCAAACTGGAGAACATCAGATAAATGGGCTCTCAAAGGGTCAATAGACTTTTCCCCATACCACATGACAAATTTTGACCATCTATCATTCTCTCTGCCCACTCACCCCCCAGCCAAGCCCTCTCGTCCCAAGAACATCTGGGCCCGAGCTTGGGGCCGAGCCAACCTGGAAGATTTTTCTTCCCTTCTTACCACTACCCTCCCTTCCCTGCAGGGTATTTCTACCCTTTCTCAGGTCGCGGCTATAGATCAGTGGCTCTCCGCTGGTAGTGATTCTGTTGCCCCGCTCAAATGCATCACCTCTAAGCGCGACAAGGATGCCAATCGGTGGTTCAATGTTGAGCTAAAGGCCACCAAACTCACAGTACGCCGCGCAGAGCGGGCTTGGAGGAGAAGTTATTGCCCCATTTTACGACTGGAGTATACCAACATCCTTGCCCAGTATAAAAATAAGATCCTGGAGGCCAAAACCACCTACTTCTCCTCTAAAATCCTTGCCGCTGCAAACCAGTCCAAGGAGATAGTTTCGATTGTTTAGAATCTGGCGCTCTCAGACCGAACAACCCTTAAGCCCGCCCCGTCCGAAGAACTCTGCCAATCCCTCAATAACTATTTTATCCATAAAATCATTACCATTAAAGACAACATCCCGCCCCCTTCTTCTACCTTTGTTGATCCCCAATGCCCCTCTCCCAAGGGAGAACTCACTATTTTCCCTTCCAAATCTAAGTAAGCTTTCACGTCCATAGTATCCTTGGTTAAATCTGGCTCTCCTTTGGACCCCTGTCCTGCCCATATCCTCCGTCAGATTTTTGTCACCTGCCCTGATCCCCCCCTTCATCTTCTCAACAGCTCCCTGGCCCAAGGCGTAGTTCCCAACCCCTTGAAGTCAGCGGTTATTGTGCCTATTCTTAAAAAACCTGGGGCAGACCCTTCCGTCCCCGCCAATTTCCGCCCCATCTCCCTCTTGCCATTTTTGGCAAAGGTGCTCGAGCGCTATGTCACCTGCGCCCTGAGCTCCTTTGTGGAGATGCATGGAGCTCTTGCTCCCCGCCAGGCTGGTTTCCGCCCCGCACACTCTACGGAGTCCGTTGTCATCTCGGTCTTGGACAACCTCAGGGAGGGTATGGATACCAACCAACGCCAGGCTCTTGTGCTTCTCGATCTCTCAGCCGCCTTTGACACGGTAGATCATACCATCCTACTCTCCCGTGTCGAGGCGGCGGGGATCGGGGGCACTGCTCTGGTCTGGTTATCCTCCTTCCTGAGTGACCGCACCCAGGCTGTTCGCCTGGGTGATTTCACAGCGGACGTCCGGAAAGTTCAGTGCGGGGTTCCCCAGGGTTCCTCCCTTTCCCCCCTCCTGTTTAATCTTTATGTTGCCCCTCTTATTTTTTCTCTTCAACAAATGGAGGTGGCCGTATTTAATTATGCGGATGACCTCCAGCTTGTTTTCAATCTGTCTTCTTCCCCTTCTTCTCTTCTTAACTTTCAATCTGTTATGCTTCATATCCGGGACTGGATGAGCCACAATCATTTGAAACTCAACCCCGATAAGACCGAGCTGGTGTTGACGGGTGGTTCATCCAGCCCCTGGTCCTCTCTTTTTTGGCCCCCTGCACTGGGCCCCTCCCCTGTCCCCACTACCTCTGTTAAAACTCTGGGTATAAAACTCAATTCTCAACTCACCCTTCATTCTCAGGTCAGCTCCGTGGTATCTTCTTCTTTCCTTTCATTGCGCACTATTCGTAGGGTGTCCCGTTTTTTTACTTTTTCTGCTCTCAAACTTATAATTTTGGCCATGGTGGTGTCCCGCCTGGATTATGGCAACGCCCTATATGCAGGTATTCCTGCATATAGTCTTCGGCGTTTGCAGCAGATACAAAACCAGGCGGCCCGCCTGGTCTTTAACCTTCCGAAATTTCACCATTCCTCCCCTCTCTTGAAAACCCTACACTGGCTTCCTGTGCGAGCCCGGGTCCAATTCAAACTCGCCTCCATTACTTTCCTGGCTCGACAGGGCTTGGCACCCGCATTTATCTCTTCTGAGATCACCCCCTATGTTCCCACCAGGAAACTGCGTTCTTCCTCTCAGTCCCTCCTCACTATCCCTCGCTATCGGAGAAAGAAGTGGGGAGGTTCGAAATTTCCGACCCTTGCCCCAACCCTGTGGAATTCCCTCCCTCTTGAACTTCGTTACCTCACTCTGTACTTAGATTTTCGCAAACACCTCAAGGCTCACCTGTTTTCCAAGGCCTTTGACTAAACATTTTTAGCTTCACTTGCTCCCTAGGCCCAGATCTTTTCAGTTTTAGCGCCAAGAAACCGCTGGTGTATGTGCGCTGTACAAGTATTTTTAAACTCAAACTCATAAGAATAAATGGACTTAGTGGAGTCACGCCTGGCTGACAAGATGACATCCACAACGTCAGGCGGGAGGGAAAAGGAATTCAGGTTGCCCCGTTCAATCTCCAGGCATGAAGGTGTAATGTCTGGAGGTGGGGGTGTAGAACCTGCCCCTCCATCTGAGAGAGGAGGTCTGCCCTGAGAGGGAGACGGAGCGGCGGGTGAGAGGAGAGGTGGAGAAGATCTGTATACCACACCCTTCTTGGCCAGTCCGGGGCGACCAATATGACTCGGGCCCGTCCTTGGCGAATCTTCCTCAGAACCCGAGGAATCAAAGGTATGGGAGGAAACGCGTAAAGGAGTTGATTTCTCCAACTCAACTGAAACGCATCCCCCAAGGCTCCTTGCATCGGATACTGGAGACTGCAGAATGACGGGCAGTGAGCATTCTCGATAGTGGCGAACAGGTCCACTCGAGGAGTCCCCCACATCCGAAAGATGTCGTGAACTACCTCTGGGTGAAGCCTCCACTCGTGGTCGGCAGAGAACTGCCGACTGAGACTGTCTGCACGAACGTTCAGAACCCCGGCCAGATGATTTGCCATCAGACAAATCTGATGGTCCTGAACCCAGGACCAGAGACGCAGAGCCTCTCTGCAGGGACACTGTGACCCCACTCCTCCCTGTTTGTTGATATACCACATCGCGGTCGTGTTGTCCGTCAGGACTTGAACCGAACGACCGCGAAGGGAAGGGAGGAAGGCCTTGAGCGCCAAACGTATCGCCCTTAATTCTAGAAGGTTGATGTGAAGCAACCTTTCCTCTGGAGACCAAAGACCCTTGACCTCCAGATCCCCCAGATGAGCACCCCACCCTAGAGTGGATGCATCCGTTATCACTGTGGCCACCGGAGGAGGCAGCTGAAAAGGCTTCCCCTGAGACAGGTTGCCTTCCACGCCCCACCAAGACAGATCCGCCGCAGCTTCTCTGGAGATCCTCACTGACTCCCTGAGATCTCCGTTGTGCTGATACCACTGTCTGCGGAGGCACCACTGGAGCGCCCTCATGTGCCAGCGTGCATGGTTGACCAACAGAATGCATGAAGCCATCAGACCGAGCAGGCGAAGGACCTTCAGGACTGGAACGACCGCTCCATTGTAAAATAAAGGAATCATTTCCTGTATGTCGTGAATCCTTTGAAGGGGAGGGAATGCACGACATACAGTTGTGTCCAGTACAGCACCTATGAACAGGTTGCGCTGGGAGGGCACCAGGTGACACTTGGGTACATTTATCGAAAAACCCAACCTGTACAACAACTGGGTTGTCTCCTGCAGATGATGGAGCACTCTCTCTGACGACTCTGCCTTGATCAGCCAGTCGTCCAAATAAGGGAATACAGGAATCCCTGATCTTCTGAGATGCGCCGCCACCACTGCCATTACCTTGGTGAAGACTCGAGGTGCTGTAGTAAGACCAAACGGAAGGACCGCAAACTGATAGTGCTGCGATCCCACCGTAAAACGGAGATACTTCTTGTGCGACTTCAGGATTGGGATATGAAAATACGCATCCTGCAAGTCGAGCGACACCATCCAGTCTTCTTCCAGCAGAGCCTGAAGAACCTGAGCAAGGGTGAGCATCTTGAATTTCTCCTGCTTTAGATAAAAATTCAAGATCCTGAGATCCAGGATTGGACGAAGCCTGCCATCCTTCTTGGGTATCAGGAAATACCGGGAGTAGCATCCCTGACCCCTTTCCTGCTCCGGAACCACCTCTATCGCACCCTTCTTCAATAGAGTAAGAACTTCCTTCTGAAGAAGTAACAGATGTTCCTCTGAGCAATATCCTTGGCAAGGAGGGTAATTGGGAGGGAACTCCCGAAAGGGAAGGGCATACCCATTTTCTACGAGATTGAGAACCCAAAGATCTGATGTAACTGATTCCCAATCCCATAGAAAGTGGGTAAGCCGACCCCCCACCGGACCCACATGATCCTGAATGGCGGATCTAGGGCTGCTTTTCCGTGGCTGGGGGGTTGGAGGAGGTGGAGGAGGAAGAGGCTTGACGACCTCGAGGACGTGCTCTCTGCTTTCCCCTGTATGACCTATACAAGGTATTTTGCTGCTGCTGCTGTTGTTGCTGCTGCTGCTGACCTTGTCTATATGAACGAAAGGAAGAGCGACCAAACCCTCTGAATTTCCTGGTTGTAGAACCTCTGATCTGAAGGCACAGAGATCTAGCGGTAGCTCTGCTATCCTTGAATCTCTCCAAGGCCGTGTCTGCTTTCTTTCCAAAAAGTCCTTCACCATCGAAAGGTAAATCCAATAAAGCAGACTGCACATCAGCTGAAAAATCAGATGACCTCAACCAAGCCGAACGCCTTGTGGCAACCGCTGTGCTCATGATTCTTGCAACCGAATCGGCAGTATCGAGGCCGCTTTGTATGACCTGACGGGCTGCCGCTTGAGAGTCAGATAAAACTTCCTCAAAGTCTTTTCTGCTATCCTCCGGAACCTTAGGGATCAATGAACGCATAGAGTCCATAAGAGCATGTACATATCTACCCATAAGGCAAGTGGCATTAGATGATTTTAATGCCATACTAGCAGAAGAAAAAGTCTTTTTGGCGACTTGATCCTGTTTCCTGGCCTCTTTGTCGCCAGGCACCTGCGGAAAAGCACCAACCGACTTCTTAGAACAAGCAGCCTGAATCACCAAGCTCTCAGGAGAAGGGTGAGATGACAAGAAGGCAGGATCTTCAGGAGCTACTCTATACCTCCTAGCCACACTTTTTGAAACTGCAGGAGCAGAAAAAGGTTTCTTCCATACTTCCATAATGGGCTCTGTTAAAGCATCATTAAATGGCAGTAAAGGTTCCACCGCTGAGTTCGGAGAATTAAGAACTTCAGTCAGTAAATTAGACTTAAATTCGACAGTAGGTAAAGTCAAACCTAAAAGTCCTGCTGCCTTCTTCATCACAACGTGGTATGGCTGAACATCTCTAGAGGGTGTATCAGACCCCGAAGGTAAAGCCCATTATGGAGAAAATTCAAGACCACTCGCCTCTGCCAGGTCCTCGAAATCATTCCCATCCAGCTCACCTTCTTCCAAGTCTGAATGAGACTCACAAAATCTCTGTTCATCTAGGAGACGTTGAGCCTCTCTCCTAGACCTCAGTTTAACTCGAAGTGCAGCCGGATCCAGTGTCGAATCCGACGGCGCCGGAGCCGACGTCGGAATCGAATCCGAAGGCTTGGAAGGATGTTCCATAGACTTGCTTGGAGCCGGCGACGCCGGAGCCGGCGACTTCGGTCGAGCCGGCGTCGATATCGGCGTCGACCTCGGTGGAGCCTGGTACTGCCACAGCGGGGTCGGGGCTGGCATATATGGCATGAATGGTGCCGGAGCATATGAGTGAGGTACACCCAAATTAAAAGCCAATGGACCCATGGGACCCGAAGGTGCTCCAGAGGGGTGCCATGATCTTGAGAAAACACCATACATCGCGTTTAGAAACGCAGAAGGGTCCTGACCTGGAGCTGGAAATGGTGGATGCTCAGGTTGACCTCGAGGCAGATTAGAATCTGTTAAATTAACAGGATTCGAAGTCTCCTCTTCAACAGGAACTCCATCGACGTCATCCGGATTCGCAGATGGAGCCGGAGTCGGAGTCGGATCCGGAACCGGAGTCGGAGAATGGACTATCGACTCCGAAGGTGAGGCCTCACCTTCCTGATCCGACACTTGTGGAGGAATTACCTTCGACTTCATTTTCTTTGGAGACTTCGATCTTGAGCCAGACCTATCATTCGAATGACGTCGGGACTCATGTCTCCTCTTCTTATGTTTTCTACGAGAGCCGGAAGCATGATCAGATGAAACTTCGAGACCGACGCCTCACGAGATCTCGACCTGGACCTCGACTTCGATCTCTTCGAGTGTTTTGAAGATCTTCTAACTTTACTCGCCTTCAGTTTAGCCACAAGAAGTTTTGACTCTCTTTCTCGTAGAGCTTTCGGATTCATTTTCTGACACGACGAACACCCATCCACGTCGTGGTCAGAGCTTAGACACCAAATACAGTCTTGATGTGGGTCCGTAACGGACATCATATTCCCACATTCTCTACAAGGCTTAAAACCTGTTTTCTTTGTCGACATGACAATCGAAGAAAAAAGACAGAGAACGGAGAATCGAAGAAAAATAGCAACAAAGTCACCAGTAAAGCTACAGAGTATCCCGAAACCGTTAGCGTCGACGACGCGGAAAAAAGGGAACTGATATCATCACGCCGGCGTGGGCCTGTTATAGGCGTCGGTGACGTCAGCGGAGTCGCGAGCGATGTCGTGTCTCTATGACGTCCGAGTCCACGTCGGCGCGAGGCTACAAAAAGAATTTCCGAATGTTGCTGACGCAATGGGATATTCACAAGGTGAGGAATCCACACGGCAGATGTATCTATCAGAAACTGGGATTTTTCCAGCATTGTATCCATACATACATAGCTTCAAAATCATATAATATAACCAGTTCTGAGTTGCCGTTGCTGCCCAGGATGCGTTTGATAAGTATGCGAGTGAAGGCTGAAAGAATGAAAAATTTCCTAGCTATCGTAACGGAAAGTTTCAATTCTATTAAGGACTCTGGGGTGAGGATTAGGCAATTTCTTTCTTCCATTTATTTGCCAGCCATTTAACACGTTAACACTTCATTAACAAAAAAACATTGTTTCCAATAAACCATAGGGAAACATGTCTTATCAGTCCATAGCAACCATCCACCAATCAGGGGTCAGCCTCGCCAATAACCCGGATTGTCCCTCGTCGGAATCCCTCTTTCTTCGCTGCTGCAGCCTTGAGGTGAGTGTGGAGTTCCCTTCTCCCTTTTCAATTAATTTACTGGTTTTTGAGATGTATTATTCTGGCTTTTGTTCCTTGAATGTGGGGGGCTTCTTTTCCCCACTGATGTTTGTATGAGTCATAGCCCAGCTCATTTATCAGCAGCCGCGGGAACGCTTCGTCGTCCCTTCGCGGCCGCCGCAGTTGTGGTAACGGGACCAGGAGGCGCGGTGGTCTGCCGGCCGCTAGAGGGCGCGCCTCCCTGTGATTAGCCTTTCACCAGAGAAGCGGGCGGAGGGCGAGTCAGTTATGGCCTGCTGCCGAGCGCCTCCACCCACGTTCTCGTGGTCTCTGTCCCGGCCGACCTGGAGCCTGATACCCTGTGGGGTAGGAGTGCAGCGTGTGAGCTGCTGATCATGTGCAGACTTGCACAGGCCAGTGAATAGACCTGCTTAGATCCTGAGGGTGTCAGTATGGGGTGAGCCTGTTTTGGGCCTGGAGTTTTTCCTTCCCCACTAGCTGAAGGGCCTGTTTTATCCCAGGTTTTTTAGCCCGGTTGCGCCCTTACCTTTTAAGGTGTCTATATTTACTGGGCTGGTCCCAGTGTTACCTGACCCCTCTTACCTGGTGGGTTGCTCAACTCTAGTTTTACCCTCCTCAATTGTTGTTAGTGCCTAACTATGGAGGAGGAAGACTACTACGAAGAGGAGGTCGTCCAGTATTTCCCCATTACAGAGGATTTCTGTGACACGGTGGACACCTCTATAGTGAGGGCAGTTTCGAAGGCAGTGACTCCCCTTGAGAAGAGGCTCGTTGAGCTAGCACAAAGGTGCCTTCCAGCCCTCCCCCAGAAGGAAGACCTTCCTGGGCCTTTCGCCCCTAAACCTCAAGATCGCAGCACTGATGCTCCCCAGATAAACCTCGCAAACGAGCTCATCCTGATGGGGTTGATCTGGACGCGTTCGCCAGACTTAAGCTAGCCTTCCTAGGTACTAAGACCCCCTCTCTTCCGCAATGAGACACACAGGAAGAACCCCCTGTGATAGATAACATGGACAGGGAAAACATCCACCCAACCTTTGGATGACTCCCCTCAGGGGTCAGACGGGGAGTCTGACCATCAGCGGTCATGGCGCACCTCTCCCGCTCCTCTTGCTAAGCCCCCCGCCCCCGACACCCCCACTCGAGATAGACGCCCGGATGGCTACATTTTTGACAAAGTATATTAGGGACCCCAAAAAGGGAATAGACAGCAAGCTTCTCCATGTTCCAGCCCACTAGTAAAAATATTTGACATGGTGGAAGACGCCAAGACCTCTGGAAGTTCTATCACGTTGGGCCCGGAAGTGATATTTTTCGGAAATGCCAACTGTGCGATTTACACGGAAAGGCGCAGGTCTTTATTGATCAAGTTAGATCCCAAGTTGGGCGAGTTAGCCACTTCGGAAGCGAGCCAGGTAGCCCAAGGGGGACTTTTCGGAGATCCTTTTGTTAAGGAGCTCAGTAGGTTTGTATCTACATCCACCCTCCCTCAAGCGCCTTGAGACCCTCTGGGTGAGTAGTGCGCTATACAAATTCCTGAACTTGAACTGGAACTTACATTCAATTCTCTAGACAATGTCCAATCAACGGAAAAGCTAATTTTTAACGCGTGTTTTTCCTCCGGGCTGGCAGGGGGCGCTTGGGTGGCCGTTCATTCCAAAGCACCTCCGGCAGAGGTCAACAATCCCACAGAGGGCAATGGCAAGACTCCTCTAGTTTCAGAGGCTTCTACCCGACAAGAGGTCGTGGCCATCAGAAAGGACAACGAAACGGCCCCCTTTAGGTTACCGCCTAGTTATCAAACTTCGGGAATTCAACGAGTGGCTGGTTTATCGCCAATTCAAGATGGAGGGTATCCATCTATTGCAAGAGGTCCTTCGCCCCAACGAATGGATGGTCAGGTTAGATCTCAAAGATGCATACTTGACGATTTCTATTTTTCCTCCTCATCGGCACTTCCTACAATTCCAATGGAGGGACGAAACTGTCGAGTTTACTTCTGCTATGGACTGATATGACATGTTCCCTATGGTTTATGGGAAACAATGTTTTTTTGTTAATGAAGTGTTAATGTGTTAAAAGGCTGCTGGCAAATAAATGTAAGAAATAATTTGCCTAATCCTCGCCTCTGGGTCCTGCCACAGAATTCTTCTATGCTGTAGCTTTTATTTTGAGGACACATACTGCAAATTTAGCAGTACCTGCTCTGTGTGAAAATAATCTTTTACTCTACATGATATTCCTTCAAAGAAACTTTGCACTACTTTTATCTATACCGTGCTCTGTGTTCATGCTATTAGCACCACTACAGCACTGCTGCCGACTGCATGGTACTTGTTCTGTATGGCAGTGAAGCTTGCACAGCTGCTGTTCAGGTAGTATTTATTTATTTATTTATATTCTTATAACGCGCCTGAATCAGCCCCGAAGGGGTATCTCCGCGCGTAGCTTCTGTAAGGGTTGAAAAACATATTAGGAGATAACAGTGTAGGGAAGCAGGAGGAAATTAATCTAGGGTAAATAGGTATGTTTTAAATTTTTTCCTAAAGGAGAGGAGATTAGGGATTTGTCTCAGCTGTGGAGGCAGGGAGTTCCATAACAAGGGGCCTTTGAGTGAGGGGCCCGGCCTCCCTGTCTTGCTCTGGTCACTCTGGGCACTTGCATCAACATGGTGTTACTGGAGCGCAGGGCACGTCCAGGAGAGTAAGGGACAAAGATGTCTCTTAGGTATTTGGGACCGGACCCATATATACACTTATGCATTATGCAACATAGTTTGAAGTTGACGCGTTGTCTCACCGGGAGCCAGTGAAGGTAAGAGAGGAGTGGGCGTGATGGGGTTCGGGGAGGGGCATTCAAGATGAGTCTTGCTGCAGTGTTCTGCACCACTTGCAATCTGCACAATTGTTCTTGATTGGCAGAGATGAGTAGACCATTACAATAGTCTACCCGTCCGATGACCAGTGCTTGTACCAGCGTTTTCCTGTGGGTGTCAGGCAGGAAGGGGAAGATGCATCGTAGGAGTCCAATTACTCGGAAACAAATTCCCGTGACTTGGTTGACATGGTCTTTTAGTGTCAATGTTTGGTCTAGGCGTACTCCCAAATCTTTGATGGTCTGTTTTGGCACGGGGACAGGTCCTAGCTCAAGTGGCCACCAGTCCGGGGACCAAAGCAGGGTGGCCCCTCCAAACAACATGTCTTCGGTTTTAGTCACATTGCATTGGAGGAAGTTCTGGGCCATCCAACCTGCCACAGCTCTCATTCCATTTTGAAAGGATTGCAGGACTGCAGGTGTGATGGTTTGGAAGGGAAACAACAGCTGGGTGTCATCAGCGTAGGAGATTGGGGAGAACCCGTAAGATCTTATGATGTCCGCCAAGGGGGCCACATATACGTTAAATAACGTGGGGCTCAGGCATGAGCCCTGTGGCACTCCCTTGGTGAGCTTCCTACAGATGGATTTGTGGGAGCCCAATTTGACACCTTGTTGCCTGTCCGCAAGAAAGCTTTCAAGCCACGCAAGGGCGGTCCCTTTTACTCCCACCTCCCTAAACTGTGCATGTAAAAGCACTATGCACTTTTGTGGTCTTAACCTTTCTGTGTGGATAATGGCACATTTGAAGACCATTTTTACTGAACAATTACCCCAAAAATGTATTTTAAAATGGAATTCTTGTTCTGAATATATAAACTGCAAACCATGAACCTAGATAGTTGCAAAGCGCTCAATGAGTCCAACACAGAGGAAACCATCACAACAGCATTCTAAAGCCACAACAGCTTACCTGTATGTATTGTTGATTTTGATCCGATTGGTTTTGGATTTTTTGGCAGGATGGGTTGTTTAGCCATTCCTCTGTTGCCCAAAGGGCTTGCGGCAGGCATTCGCAAGAGCTGTGGAGAAAATATATTACACATTTAATTTTATCTCATACAGAATAAAGAGGGATACAATTAGAAATGATTTTTATCACATACCTGACCAGGATAGGCTGTGTATGCATTCCTGTTTTGTCCAACAACTGACAAGGGTATCATTCCCATTTGGAGCATTCCAGGTTGAACAGGGGAGGCAAATATAATTGTGGAGCCTATAAATAAATCAAAGGTTCAGATGATAAAATCTGTCATGCACCCATTAAAAGAAAAAATACATCTAAATGAAAGATTAGCTGTTTTGTAAAAAACAAGTTAATCACCTTTATTACTGCACCTTCCTATGGATATTTTATCTAACCATATTATTCACGTTTAGAATGATCTCAGGTGTCGGATGGGACCTAGATTTCTTTTCTTAACAGCAATTGCTCTGGCGTACCTCACAATTTGTAAAAAGCACATCTCACCCGGGAGAGAATCTAGGAGCTGGAAAGAAGGGGCAATGCTGGCTCTGATGTGCAGAGGGACGTTGTACATGCTTTAGGAGCCAAGTAAGAGATAGCGGCTCCAGTTATTCAGATGCAGCGACGTGAGCAAGCAGATGGCGGATCAAATTCAGGTTTCTGCTCAGGGTGTGGAAACCGAGGTGGCTGTTAAAGTTTGTAGGGTCTACATTGTGTAGGGCTTTCTAAGAGTGTGAGAGGAGCTTGAAGTGTGTGTTTGTGAATGGGGAGCCAGTGAGGCCTTTGAGATGTGTTGAGACATGAATGCAGGGTAGAAGTTTCTTATTGCAGTCTGGCTGCTGTGTCTTGGATGATCCTACACTTTTCTGCACCCTCAGACGTGGATCAGTCATAAATTGAAAGTGAGAATCTACTAAAACTAACTTGAGACCCATTAACAAGTTGCGGAATTTGTGGTTAGCTAGAGTATCCTGAAAAAGGGCTAGTGTTTACCTTACCGGTGGATGCCTGTACCATCAAACTCTCAGCTGTCTAATGCTGAGCCAAAACATACGGGTAGCGGGTGACCTATCAGTTGACTGGAGGCAGGGGCAGAGCATGATTTATCTCAAGTGCCCAACAGTATCTCACTATAGGATTCACCAAAAAGGGTTCAGTCAAGGACTGGCTAGACTATAGGACCCCCCTGAGGACTTCCACTTTAACCTCCATAGTGGGAAGGTGTAGGTCAAGGACCTCAGCAGCAGTCTGAATTACTTGGCGAAGGAGCAAGTCTTCTCTGTCGCTGGTACAGGAGGTGAAAACCAAGCCAGTTTCAGGTGGGGTATCTCATTCACTGGCCTCCTGTAAATCCATGCAACAGTTGTCAGCATCACAAGGAGGGATACGTTCTTCCCCATCCCTCCATTGTCATCTCAATTAGGCTGGCCCAGAGTCGAGCCAAAAAGATGGTGCAATATATGTGCGCAGATGCTGAATGGTATCTGAGTCTAAAGGGTTCATTACAGGCTGCGGCATGTCAAGATCTGGACATTACCACAATCGAGCTGAAGTCTGGTTGGAGTCGGACCGAGAAATAGAGTGCAAGTCCTCCTCCGGGATTGATGAAAGTGGGCTAGCTTAGGGCTTGACGCCTGTACAAAACCTGAGGTGAGTTTCAAGGGGTCCAGAAAGCACAAAGGGCAAATCAGTCAGTGATAATCCGAATGGCGGGCACAGCTTCACGGTGGGCCAGGAGAAAGATGGAGAGGGGCGGCAACATCCTCAAGCCTTTCCGAATAGTGATGGAAAGAGTTTTGTTACTTCTTCTCTGACTTACCTGAAGACTTTGATCGTGAGGAAAATCAGCCTGGGGAACAAATTTGAGGGAGAGCGCGAGTCCGCACTCTAAATTTCAAGTTGGAGCAGGACGTGCATGAAGCCTTCAGGTGCTTTGACATGTCAAGCTTCACCATGGGATCTCTGTTGAGTTTCGGGTTCACCTGGGCACAGTCATCACAGACCCTGGAGCTATGTGAAAAACCCAAGCATCAAAGTCACACCTCGTGAGGATCCGTCATAGGCATCTGTTTGTGACGGTCCTTACAAGGTTTAAACCCTGCACTCTTAGGGGCGGACATCCTTTGAACACAAGAAAAATATTTTGGGAGGAAAAATGTCTCTTCATGAGTGAAGAGAAAAAGAGAAGCGGAGCTCTGGATCTGTGCCTGAAGGAACAGAAAGGAATTTACATCATAGGGTATAGGTGCTACTATCCGCTCTGTTAGAAACTTTCGGAACATAACTGCGTTGACGCAGAGTCGCTTGTCAGCACCTGCCAGCACTCAGGAGCACGGCTTTGAATTTTGCTAATTCAATCTGGTACATGAGGCTATTTATAAGCTGATAAATCAGTGGTTAACAGTATCCATCAGAATGTTTATTGCACCCCCGCCCCCCTTTGAGGAGGAAGAGTCATCAAATTAACAGGGATAGACACTTCTAACCGCATGTTCCTCACCACTAGATACCCAAGCAGTACCTCACAAAATGCAAAGGGTCTGAAGGGTGGACTCCAACAAGTGCTGCAGAACTGAGCAGGCAAAGTGGCCCTCTCTGCTGACTTGACTATTGAGGCAGTAGAGCTTGTTGAATTTATGCATGGACTCACAAGTAGCAGCGAGGCAAAGGTCTAGGACAGGATCACTGCTCACAAATGATGTTCATGTCGCTTGCCTGCCTTGTGGCTGAGTTAGGATCTCCTTCCGGAGAGGCAGACGGTTCGGAGGGCAAGTATTCAGGTGCAACAGGTCAGGATACAACACTCAGAGCTCATTTCGGTGCCATCAAGATGACAAGGCCTTGTCTGTTTAACACCCCTCAGAGCCTAAGGTAGGAGAGGCATTCAGAAGGCCTGGGCTCCACTGTAAATTGAATGCATCCCCTAAGGATCCTTTTGGCAGAAATGCCAGAGTGCAGAAGTTTTGAATATGTCCAGAGACAACCCAGAATTAAGATGCCATCTGTGACTATCTTACCCCTGATTGACACCAGAAAGGCCTTGTGAGTCTGCTGAATAGCACAAAGCATGTAAGAGGGACTGTGTGGAGCTTTTGTTCTTCTGCGGTCATCACACCCCTGATCTACACATTTCCCTATGACCGTGCCGACCCAGAGATGATGCATCCATCACTGCATTGGGCTCTTTGTGGGGTGGAGTGAGTGGGCTAGTGCTTGTTAAGTTGCTGTTCACTTGCCACCACCGAAGGTCCTGATCTATCTCCTTTAAGATGTTGATGTTGTGCTACAGACAGCTCCAGTGTTGCACCCACTGGAAACAGAGGGTCCGCTGCAAGACTCTAGTGTGAAAGCCAGCACATTGGACAAGGAGGATGCATGAGGTCTGGAGCACAAGAACGAGTCTCACTGACACTCTGAATCAAGCCCCAAAAGATGGGGATCATATCCTGAAAGTTCTTTGCTAGTTGCAGGTGAGTGAAGGTTTTGAACCACACTTCGTCCAAGACAGGTCATATAAAGGGAATCCTCTGCATCAGAATGGACCTTGGTTAGCTGATGGAAAAGCCTAGGGAGAAGAGAAAGGCAATTGTCACTTGAAGTAGGTCTGCGACTGACTGCAGCAAGCCAGTCTTGAGAAGCCAGTCGTTGAGATACAGGAATATATGAATCTCTGACTTGCGAAGATGGGTCATGACCACCTGAGAGGACAAGAGGCAAGGCTGAACGGTAGAACAGTATACCTGTAATGTTCTAGCCCCACCATGGCCCAAAGGAAGTATCTGTGGGACTGTAGGGGGCACCCACGAAATTATGCATCTTGCAAGTCAAATGATACTATCCAATCCCCCAGATCCAGGTCACAAAAATCCTTAGCCAGCATGAGCATTTTCCATTTGTCCTTCAATATATAGGCATTTAGGGGATGAAGATATAAAATAAGCACCCCGTCCTTCCTGGGCTTAGGAAGTAGTGGGAGTGACACACTTCTGATTCTGGTACCAAAAACGACTTGACATCCTGCTGTAGGATGGCAGCATGATCTGCTGAAACCTGTCTAAGGATGGTGTGATAGAAGGGGGATGAAACAAAAGGCAGGGCATATCATTTGTGAATAATTTGCAGCATCCATCCAACCGAGGTGATTATTTCCGAGCTGTGTAACAACAATTAACCCTACTAGCTGGGCATGGTCCTGTAAGAGAAAAATCAAAGCAGGTTGGAAATCATTGCAGCATGTGAGAAAGTGGAATATTGTTGCTCTGGGTGGTGGCCATGGTCACATCATGTCTTTTGGAGGAGCAAAACGTTTGCGCCAACTGCTGAACTGGTTGAGAAGGCTGCCACTGTCAATAGGCAAAATCAGAGTAGCCTTTGAACTGTATGTACTGATGATGGAACTGGTGGGTTAATCAATTAATCAATCAGGGTTGGTAAAGCTCATCTACTCACCCGAGAGGAACTCAAGGCACCGGGCGGGGGGGGGAAGGGGGGGGTTTGGGGAGGAAGAGCGACTCTTGAGTGCTGGGGTCATCTGAAGAGCCAGATCTTGAGGTCCTTCCTGAACTCGGGCAATGTGGGAGATTGCCGGAGGTGGATGGGGAGGGTGTGCCAGGCTTTGTCTGCAAAGTAGAAGGACTTTCCTCCCGTTTTAGACTTGTTGAAAGAAAGGACGTGGCCAGAAAGAGCTGGGCTGACCAGAGGTGTCTTTTGGGTGCGTGGAAGAGGCGGCTGTTTAGGGATGCAGGTCTGGTATTGTGAAGGGCCCTGTATGCATGGGTAAGGAATATAAAGCTTATATTGCGGAGGTGTTGGGTGATGCAAATGCGACAGGGGATATTGATGATCAGTCTAACTGTGGCATTCTGCACAGTATGGAGTTTGCGAAGGAGTTTCTTATTGATTCCGGCATAGAGAGCGTTGTCATAGTCCAGTCTGATGCTGATGAGTGCGTGTAATGGTGACAGTTTTTCTGGATTCGCTTGGGATCCATCTGAAAGTCTTTTGGAGTATGTGGAGGGTGTTAAAGCAGGTCGAGATTACACTGTTATCTGGCAGTTCATTGTGAGTGATGAGTCTAATATGATGACAAGGTTTTGTGCGTGGTCCGTCGGGGTGGGGGGATTCTCGAGGGCCACCCGGAGTCATTCAATACGGAGGGGTGGAGCCAAGGAGGAGCATTTCTGTCTTTTCTGAGTGGAGTTTCAGGCAGCTATTCTTCATCCAGGCGGCAACAGCTTAAATCCCTTCTTGGAAGTTGTTTGGTGAAGTTGGGTTCGTTGTTGAGGGGGAGGTTCAACTGGGTGGCATTGGCAGAAGAGACTAGGTTGAGACCGTGGTTCCTGGCGATGGTTGCTAGGGGGACCATGTAGATGTTGAAGAGGGTGGGGCTGGCGGAGGAGCCCTGGGGCAGTGCACAGATGGTCTCTGTCGGATATGAGAGGTGGGGAGGGGGTGGGGGAGAGAGTGGGTGGAATATTCTGACCGGTTGGGTTCTGCTAGTGAGGAAGGAGCATATCCAGTCGAGGGCCTAGCAGCGGATGCCGGCGTCGAGGAGTCTGGTGGCTATGGTGCTGTGGTAGACTGCACCAGATGCAGAGGATAGGTCTAGGAGGATGAGGGCTGCCGTTTCGGCCTGGTCAAGGAGGGAGCAGATGTCATCGGTGGCGGCAAGTAGGGCGGTCTCTGTGTTGTGGCTGCTTCGGAATTTGTATTGGGAAATGTCCAAGACGTTGTTGGCTTCAATGAAGTTCGCTAGCTGTGTGTTGATGGCCTTTTCGATTACCTTGGCTGCGAAGGGAAGCAGGGAGACAGGCCTGAAATTCTTGAGGTCAGTCAGGTTCGCAGAGGGTTTCTTGAGGAGGGGGTTGACTCCGGAGTGTTTCCAGTCGTCCAGGAAGGTGGCAGTCTCGAAGGAGCAGTTAATTGTGTGGCGTAGTTCGGGTGCGATGGCAGATGTGGTGTGGGCAGAGGTCTGATGGTGCTCCGGAGTGAAAGCTTTTCATGGTCTTCAAGTTGTTTTCTGTGGTGAGCGGGATCCATTTGAGAAGGGTCAGTTGGGTGATGTTGCATGAGGGGGAGCTGGAGCGGTGAGGTAGTCTTGGATGTCGAAGATATAGTAGATTATCTTAACCTTGTGGTGGAAGGAGGTGCTGAGTCTGTTGCAGAGGTCTTGGGACGGTTGAACGCCTGTTTCGTTGCAGGGTTTGGCAATTTTCTTGATGATGGAGTAGGTCTCTTTGGTGTTGCGTGCGCTGGTGGGGATTCGGTCTTGGAGGAATTTCTTCCTTGTGGATTTGATGAGTTGGTGGTGACTGCTTTGTAGGCGGTGCATGTTTACGGGATTTTGTTGTTCCTCCATGTCTTTTCGAGTCATCTGCAGAAGCGTCTAGATTCCTGGAGTGCAGGGGTGAACCAGCTTGCATTCATGATATGTCTTCAGGTGGCTTTTTTGAGGGGGGCGAGTGTGACATACTCATGCTGATTTCCAGGTACCAGACTCTCAGAGTCCACTACAGTGGCACCAGCATGACTTGGACCCGGACAGTAGCTGGAAGACATACAGGAATACTGTGCTCCTTTTCTCCTAACAGGTGTGAAAACTCCAACAAGTAACAGTTTTGACATGGAGCGTTCTTGACGGTGGTGAAAAAGATGCCTATGCACCAACTTGTGATGTAAGACCAGTCATGATTTGCCAGACACAATCTGCTCAGCTCATCCACTGTGGCTTTCAATTACCCTGCTAGGTAGTTGGCGACCAAAGAGACGCCCTGCAACTCCCCTTATCACCAGAGGTGCACAATTTCCTGGTACAGGACTCAAGACGCCCCACTCCGCCCTGCTTGTTGTAATATCACTTGGTGGTGGTGGTGTCTGTGAGAACCTGTACTAGCCTCCCCTTGAATAATGGCAGGAGGCCCTTGGGGACAGAAGAATGGCCCAGAACTCCAGAAGAATGATGTGAAGCCAGCTCTCCACTGGTGACCAAGGCCTTTTCATCTCCACCACCCCCAGGTGACCTCCACAACCCAGCAGTGAGGATTCTGGCACCATTGTTGACTCTGTGGCAAAGGGAGAGTGGTAAGGACAAAATGCAGCCTGTCAGTCACCTCTGTAGAATGTCAGCTGATACTGCCGAGATCTGGATGGTGTTGGAAAAGCAGACCTGGTATTGGGCCCACTGGGACTTCGAGTTCCACTGTATGGTTTGCATGTGCTACCTGGGGTAGTTGAAAAGGAGAATGCATTAGACTAAGAGGTCAAGAATCATCAGAACCACCCTCGCCGGTAAACAGGATTGAGTCTCAAACATCAGGATCATAACAAATGTCCAAAAATTGTTACTGGAGAGGTAAATCCCTAAACTCCAACATATCATGGATGCCCCAATGAATGGTGAAACCTAGCGATGTTAAAATGTTTCATGATCATCCAGAGATAGTCCACGTCAGGCTGCAGCTCATCTGTATCAGCCGCCAGTCTTCAAGGTATGAAAACACAGCAACTCCCGACCGCCGAAGATAGGCTACTAACATCATCACTTTCACGAACACCAGAGGGACGCTGGTGAGGCCGAAAAGGAGCACAGTAAACTGAAAATGTTCCTGGCCTACCTTGACTCTCGGACTATGCCTGAGGTACTGCAGGACATGCATATGAGAAGGGGATGTGGCCTAAAAGCTGGAGCTGATGACTTTGAAATTGGGGAACCAGGCTTGAATCCCATCTTCGGCTCAACATCCTATGATTCTTGGCATGTATCTCCCAGTGTCTTAAAAATAAATAAAAGGACAAGTTGTAAGGTCTGTCTGATGTAAGATGTCTGGTTTTCATGTAAAGGGCTCTTTTGCCCTTGGACCAAATTCGCCCTATACAAAACAGCGTACAATAAATAAATAAATAAATATGAAAATATGTGTCTTGCAGATCCAAGAACAGCATCCAGTCAATGGGTTTCAGAGCAAATAGAATCTGGGTCAATATGGGCATTCTGAATCTGACCTTCTGTAAGCAGGAGCTGAGGGAAGCAGAGATCCAAGTTAGGACTAAGGTCACCATCTTTTTGCTAGGAAAAAATCTCCAAATCCAGTCTGGCCATGTGGGATATTTTAACATCAGGAATCTGCGGTTTGAGGGTAGCCATCAGAATTGCCATGATACAATGCAACAAGTAAAGGGGGCAAAACAGACTCTTCTGGTATCTGATCACACAGAGATGTGGTTCATACATATTGACTAAACAAAACCTCGCAGGGATAGAATTTGGAGGCAGGGCAAATATATGGGCCATGACAAATGAAACCGTAGACTATCAATTAGTTAACAACAACATGGAAGACATAACTCCAGCTATGTACGAGGATGCTTTTGAACCCATCATTATAGGGCTGCTGATATCATTTGCTGCAGCTGCTAAGAGTGAGAAGGCCTTGGTACAAACGCTACTCGAGGAAAAACTCGAGACTAGAAATATAACTATTCAGTTTCTAAAGGCAACTGGAGAGTGGTCACTACAAAAGGGATAAACTAAATGTGCTTCTGGTCAACAAAGCAGAGAATGTACTTTTGGCCCTAAATATATATGAAACAGGAGATGAGGACAATATAGTCCTGGCTCAAACTCAAGGAAAAAATAAATAGGGAGGGGACATATGGCCTGAAGAAACCGAATGGTAGCTTAACGCAGAATGTCTTAAAGCAGAAAGGTTTACCTCCTTTTATGCCAAGCTCTATTTTAAAGAGAATAACGGGGATGGTTCTAAACAGACCATCTTAGGAAGCCCTGCATGTCAGAGAATCAAGCCACTGAACTACGAGCACCGCTGTAGGAGCAAAATTGAGATGAAAGGCTAATAAAACTCAAACTAATGGAAGCTCAGACAGGTTTTGTGGAGATTTCTATAGGATATTTCCTTTGGGGTGGGGGTAATTGCCCCGCAAAAAAAGATGCCAATAGTGTTGCACTCTCTAAACAAGCTGAGGACTGACTGGCACCTCTGCTGCCCATAATTATATATAGGGAGCACTCGAGGTCTGTAGCGAGCAAGCAGACATTCAATAATTTTTAAAGGCTGACACATTTGCAAAGTACAAAAGATTGGACTCTGCTTTTTTGGCACTAGACGCTGGAAAATGAAAAAGACTTTAACTGGGTGGACTCATCCTTTAAGGAGGCAGTGATGGAGACACTTGGGCAGGGAAAACAATTTCTCAATAAGGTTTGAGCAAGCTATAGAACACAGAGCCAGAGTAATGGTTGGCAAGGTGCCCCTCAAGGTGCAAGGTGCATCAAGCTATACAGGTGCACTAGACAGAAATGGCCCCTACCCAAATTGCTGATCACAGAACCTTTGGCAAAAAGAATACGGGGAAACACCACCATCAAATAACTTTGATTTGGAGCAACAGATCATACAATGTCTATTTGGAGACTATGTGATTCTGGGATTGTCAAACTCTGGGATGTCATTACTACCATTGTTCAAAGTGTGGGGAGGAACACAAGAGGAACTCCCAATGTGAATTAAACGAACATGAATTAGAACTCCTACCTATAGGCCTATCGGAGGAAGAGGTACAAGAATTTGGGGATAAAAGCACATTTGAGATTACTAGGGGTTCAATTGGCTATTTTGGGGTGAAACTGACAGCAATGATCACAGGGTAGTAATCAGTGAACATGCAAGTACTGTTTCAAGATATAAAAGCATACTAGAGGAGATAGAGGGGCCTGTATATCCCATAGCTGGGTAGCACTGCGGAACATAAAACAAAATATAGTACTGAGGTTGCTGTATGTATTCCAGACTTTACCCGTTACTAAAGACAAGAAGGCACCAAACTGTCTTCAACAAGCCTTGATTCAATCTGTAAGACAGTGGAGGGCTTGTAGGGTATCAGGGAAATATTGAAACCACCGAGTCAGAGGGGGTCTGGTATTCCCAAATAGTCTTACCTACTACAGAGCGTCTCAGCTCTGCATCGTGAAAGAATAGTCAAGGAAAAATATCGTATAAGTACTGGTCACACATAGATCAGACGATCGTTGAGAGATCCCCTTTAGAATTTTATATACGGTTTAGACTTTCTAGATCTCAGAAGTGTTTTTGCGGTAAAGTAACTTAACGAATGACAACTATGAGCCATATGGGGAGGCTATACAGTAATCTGGAGACTTTACCCTTCATATGAAAAGACTCAAAGGGTAGAGCATTTACACAAACTGATCTAAAATCATTTTCAGGTCATAATTCATAAATAGCAGAACTGCAAAAAGTGAAGGACAAGTTACTTACCTTCTGTAACAGTAGAGCCGTAGATTCCTCACCTTTTCAATACTTCCCAGGAGTCAGACTGGATCCGGAACCTTTTCAGCAGTAACTCTGCGAATGGAATGTGGGTCCTTGCAGCTCCAAGCAGACACAGTTGGGCTCCGGAAATGATATGTGGCGCCTATATAGGTGTCATCCCGGCACACTGATGTCAGTTGCTCTCTGATGGACCTGGGATCTCCAAGTCACATAGGGTAGCTTGGCACTAAATGGAAAGGCTTAACTCAAAGGCACATGTGTTAAGTTTGCGTCACACCCTTCAGTAACATAACGTCCTTCCACTCAAAAATAAGGACACTACACCAATTTTGGAAAAATACGGTTTGCTTTATAAAAAGAATTCTCTGATTTCCCTTTTGATACTTAGCAGTCTTTAGTTACAGTACATAAAATAGCTTCACATGGAATTAGCAACTAGACAGTTTCATAAAAGAAAAAGAAAAACATTACTGGCATTTACTTGTGTTCCTTCACTCTGAAAGGAGAGTTCTGTAACACTCCTGCACCTTAGAGAAGCAAAATATGCGTCATAGATCTAGAAGTCAACCAGCATAGATATTCCCTACATTCAGATTAGGCTGTTCATTCAATTCTGTTAGCAAAATCCTACAATGATGTGGTCTTGTCTTCACATACAATTAGAGTCAGTTAGACGCCTACCCAGTTCTGCCTATGATACTCCTCCCTGTTCCTTTCTGTTCAAAATGCTCAGATAAATGTTTCGATGGGGTTCACATAACTTTATGGGGATTTAGCAACCTTGTCCCCTGCTTCTCTTCCACTCGGTTGTGCTAAAACAGTCTAAAGATTACCCCAGACCCGCTTCCGGCCGGCCTCAGAGGTCTGGTCTCTATTCCGTCCCACGCCGGTAACTTGTTGTGACTCAGGCTCTCCTCACCTCTCCCTGCCAAGCAATAGCGAAACCCATTCAGGTCTGGCGCTTCACCCCACAGTCTTACCGGGAGTTTCGCCTACCACTGCCAGGCCAAAGCGAAGCCCATTCCGGCCCAGCGCTTCACCCCACAGTCTTACCGGGAGTTTCGCCTCGGTCCAGTTACACAGCTTCGCTTCCTTCACTCACCACGGTAACGTCGTTCTGTGGTGTCTCCAGACGTGGCGGTAACAGCTCTGGGCAGTTGAAGAAGCCGGAATCACTCCGCGACTCTCCTTCAGCGTCGCTGTCTGCTCAGTGTCCCGCCCTCGCCTCAGGCGTCAGAGAGGGAAAGAACGAACGCGGGCCAGCCTTCTCTGGCTCCCGCCCCCTTCTTCCGGGATCTCGCTGACTTCCGCGATGCCGCCTCACAGATACTATCTTCAAGCGGCTCTCCCCGCTGGACTTTCCCAACGGGCCGGTGAAGAGGCGTCAGCAGTCCAGAGACAGGGAAGATAGCGGCAAGCCTCCGCAAGGTATGATTCTTCCCTTCGTCTTATGGACGCTCAGGACCTTGGGTGGGGGGCCGATGTGACACTCCTCCACACACCTGACGGTAGCAGAGCAGTTTGGGTCCCGAAGGGGCAGAAAGGCAGAAACCAATTCCCCCTACAAATGGGTGCTTCTCTGGGTAAATTCCCAGGCCAGTATACCGCTCTTCCAGAGTGACCCAGCCACGTTTTCCTCCGAGGCACAAATCAATATTTGGAGCTAGAGCTGAGGTAGCGATGCCAGGGTTCAGTCAATAGGAAGGGGGACACACCAGCACAGTAGAGCAGCCGGCCCGTGGGACGATCTAGCCCCTCACAGTGCGCCTTCCTCCCTTCGCTACTGCTTTACTCCTCACCAGGTTTCACTACTCAAGCTCCTCTGGTCACTCTCCCAAAATGGCTGCCCTGTCCCTGGCCTTATAGAGGCTGTCCTCAGAAGGTCCAGAAGGGACCAGAAGGTTCTGGAATGTTCCTATTCTACCCTATGGGTCCAGTTCCTGAGTTGGCAGTTGTGGCAGTTACTGGCGACCATTTTGTGGGTCTTGTAAATCTATTCAGGAAAGCACCTAGGCCTCAAGAAAAAGACTATGAGGGCAAAGAGCACCTAGGCCAACACCTGAAAACCCAGTGGACATAAAAATTAAAGGTTTTGAGGGGCATAAAGGGGACAAAAATAAATAAATAATTAGGAGGGACTACTCAAGGGGCAGACAGGTCTAACACGCGTCCCCCCCAGCTGAAAGTGGGGAGAGCTACCCAACCCCTTGGGAGTCCTCATCACTAAGGCGGAAATACCTAGAGAGACCGTCTGCATTGGCGTGTTCCACTCCAGGCCAATGTTCCACCCGGAAGTCCATTCCCTGTAGGGAGATGGACCATCTCAACAGTTTGGAATTCTCCCCCTTCATTTGCATCAGCCAACGAAGAGGTCGATGGTCAGTCTGAATCAGGAAGTGCGAGCCAAACAGGTATGGCCGCAACTTCTTCAGAGCCCATACCACCGCAAAAGCTTCCCGCTCAATTGCACTCCACTTCTGTTCCCGGGGAAGCAGTCTCCTGGACAGGAAGACTACAGGCTGATCCAGACCCTCTTCATTGAGTTGCGATAACACTGCCCCAATGCCATGCTCTGATGCGTCTGTCTGGACAATGAACTCCTTGGAGAAATCTGGGGCCCTCAGGACCGGTGCTGCACACATTGCCTGTTTCAGCTTCACAAAGGCTTGCTGACAAGCCTCTGTCCAGACTACCCGTCGAGGTTGTTTCTTGGATGTGAGCTCTGTGAGGGGCGCTACAATAGTGCCATACCCCTTCACAAAGCGTCGGTAGTATCCTGTGAGGCCCAGGAAAGCTCGGACCTCAGTCTGGGTCTTGGGGGGTTCCCAGGCCATGATTGCCTCAATCTTTGCCTGGAGGGGCTGCACTGTTCCCCTACCCACCAAGTGGCCTAGGTACACAACCGACCCCTGCCCAATCTGACATTTACTGGCCTTGATTGTCAAGCCAGCCTGTTTCAGGGCCTGGAGAACAGCTTGCAAGTGACACAAATGGTCCTCCCAACTGCTGCTGAAGACGGCAATGTCATCCAGGTAAGAGGCGGAGAAAGCCTCCATTCCAGAGAGGACCTGGTTCACCAGCCGCTGAAAAGTGGCAGGGGCGTTCTTGAGCCCAAAGGGCATCACACAGAACTGGTAGTGTCCCTCAGGCGTGGAGAAAGCTGACCTTTCCTTTGCTCCATCTGTAAGGGAGATCTGCCAGTACCCTGAAGTAAGGTCAAAGGTACTCAGGTATTGGGCAGCTCCCAGCCGGTCAATCAATTCATCCGCCCTAGGGATTGGATGAGCATCAGTCTTGGTCACTGAGTTTAGACCCCGGTAATCCACACCGAATCTCAGTTCTGGAGTGGTGCCCGGTGGAGCAGCTTTTGGTACTAGCACCAACGGACTGGACCAGGGGCTACTGGAAGGTTCAATGACTCCTAGCTCCAGCATCTTGGTAACCTCACCGTGGATGCTGGCCTTCACCTTGTCTGACAGCCGGTAGGTCTTAGACTTCACTGGTGGGCTGTCTCCTGTGTCCACATCATGGGTACACAGGTGGGTCCTTCCCGGGACAAGGGAGAACAACGAAGAGTACTGCTCCAATATCCGGCGGCAGTCCTCCCGCTGCTCAGGAGTTAGGGATGGGGAGAGAATCACTCCCTCCACCGACCCATCCTTTTCCTGAGACGAAAAAAGGTCAGGGAGAGGCTCGCTTTCCGCTTCCTCTCCTCCATCAGTCACCATCATCAAGATGACCTCGGGCCTCTCATGGTGGGGTTTGAGGCGATTAGCATGTAGCACCCGTAGGGGCTGTCGAGGGGTCTTAAGATCCACCAGGTAGGTGGACTTACCCTTCTTCTCCAACACCTCAAAGGCGCCTGTCCAGCGATCCTGGAGAGCACTTAGCTCTCCAGGTTCCATCACCCACACTTTCTGGCCAGGCTCCAACTCCACAGGGTGAGCGTTGTGGTCACACCACTCTTTCATTACTGCTTGACTGGCTTCCAAGTTGTCAGAAGCTTGCTTCCACAACTTGGCCATTTGGCTCCGGAAGGCCAGCATGTAGCTCACCACATCCTGGGGAGGCTTTCTGGGAGACTTTTCCCATCCATCCTTCACCAGGCTGAGAGGTCCACGCACAGGGTGCCCGTACAGTAGCTCAAAGGGGCTGAAGCCCACTCCCTTTTGTGGCACTTCCCTGTAGGAAATTAGCAAACAGGGTAGGAGGACGTCCCATTTCCTCCGCAGGCTCTCAGGCAGACTTCTTATCATGCCTTTCAAGGTCTTGTTGAACCTTTCCACCAGGCCATTGGCCTGGGGGTGATAAGGAGTGGTAAACCGGTAGGTAACTCCACACTCCTTCCACATAGCCCGCATGTACGCTGACATGAAGTTGGTCCCCCTGTCGGACACAACCTCCTTGGGGAAACCCACTCGGGTAAAGATCCCCATCAGGGCCCTAGCCACTACAGGTGCAGTAACAGTCCTCAGAGGAATTGCCTCTGGGTACCGTGTGGCGTGATCCACCAGAACCAGGATAAACCTGTGACCAGCTGTAGTCGGTGGATCCAATGGCCCCACAATGTCGATGCCCACCCTTTCAAAGGGGGTGCTAACGACAGGAAGTGGTTCCAGGGGAGCTTTCAGCTTCACCCCTGTCTTCCCACTGGCTTGACAGGATACACACGTCCGACAGTATGTGTCGGATGCCACTTTCATCTGAGGCCAGTAAAAGTGGGGGACAAGCCGGGCAAAGGTCTTGTCCTGTCCTAAGTGTCCTGCCAAGGGAATTTCATGAGCCAATTCTAGAAGAAAGGCTCGGTATCGTTGAGGGACTACCAAGGCCCGTGATGAACCGGGCAAAGGTACCTTGGGTTCACTGTAGAGGAGTCCGTCCTCCCAGTAAATATGGTAGTGCCCTGCAACGTTCCCTGCTGCCTGGGCTTCGGCCTGTCGCCTCAGTCCCTCAAGGGTAGGGCACTCCTTCTGGCCCTTACAAAACTCCTCCCTGGTAGGCCCTCCTTCCACGTGCCACTCAGCAGGGATAGGTAGGTCCTCCAGGGAGACTACTTCCTCCCCCACAGACTCCTGGTCCACCACCGCAGGTGGCCGATCTGTCCCATGGGGCGTGGAAGCCGAAGCAGGCTTCTCCTGTCCTCGGTTCTTTCCCTTTTTGGCAGCGGGCTGGGCCATTGTTCCAGGCTCCAGCCCAGGCGAACTCCCTCTCCGGGTAGTCGCAGACCTTGTGCTTGCACAGGCCCAGTCAGGTGTACCCAGCATCTCCGAATGAGTCCGGTATTCCACCCCCTTCCAAGCATTGTGCTCCATGTCATTTCCCAACAGACAATCGACTGGCACGGCAGGGCTTACGGCAACTCGAAGTGAACCTGCAACCCCTTCCCACTCAAAGGGAACCTCGGCCACAGGGTAGTGGCCCAATCTGCCATCAGCCATCGCGGCGGGGTGGAGGACATGTGGAATCACCTGCTCTGGAGACACCAGTTGACTCCTTACCATAGTCATACTGGCTCCTGTGTCTCTCAGAGCTTCCCCTCTCTGGCCATTGATGGTGACCCATTGCCCATACTTTACAGTATTTGAGGGCACCTGGATCTTAGGAACCATCTCCCGATCTCCCAGGGACACTAAGGTGACACCCGCCCACTCACCCCCCTTATCTAAGGGCAACTCCTCCCGAGCACTACACTAGCTACTCCCGGGGCTTTTCCTCCGGTGGGAGGGGGTGGTCTCTTTGGGCACTTGATGTCTCCCTTATAATGTCCAACACCACCACAATCAAAACAGTGGACAACCCTTGGCTGCTGACTTTGGCCAGGATAAGGGTTTCTGGGCGGGTTAGCCTTAGGGATGAATCCCGTTCCCTTTCCCTGGAAACTGTTTTGGGGGCCTTTTGAGAACTCCCTCTTTTTATCTCCCCCCTCTTTCTTCTGGGGGGCGCCCTGTCCGGCCCTTTGGGAATCCCCTCCAGTCCCCTTTGAGGACACCCGGGTACTTGCCCAGATGTCCGCCTCCTCTGCAAGCTTCCGGGGGTTGGTCAGCTTGCCGTCCACCAGGTGTTGACACAGCTCGGGAAAACATTTCTCGAGTAGGTGCTCTTTGAGAATAAGGTCATACAACCCCTCATAGTCCTTCACCTCGCTGCCTTGTATCCAACCCTCTAGTGCCTTCCTTGCATAGACCAGGAAATCCACCCAATTCTGTGTGCCTAACTTGTGACTTCCCCTGAACTTTTGCCTGTACTTCTCTGGGGTCAGTCCAAACTTTTTGATCAGCGCCACTTTCATGGTGGGGTAGTGGGTCTGCTCATCCTGCTCTAGGGCCAATAGTGTATTCCGTCCTGCAGGAGGCATGTACTTGTACAATCCACCCCCCCAGTGTTTTTCCTGGATCCCATGGGCTCTTAAGGAGACCTCATAGGCAGCCAGCCACTTGGCGATATCATCCCCTGGGCTGTGGCTGGCAACTATATCCTTAGGTAGGTAGGGTCTGGATTCCCTGGTCAGTTCTTTTGTTTCGCTGCCACCATTTGGAGAATTGGAGGGTCCTATCTGTAGGGCCTTGAGTTCTAGCTCCCTAAGTTTCAACTCGTGAGCCATCCTCTGTTCCTCTTTCTCCTTTTCCATCTTGGCTAACTCCCCCTTTAGCTGTCTCTTTTCCCTCCTGTCCACTAGTTCAGCTTCGGTTAAGCTTCTCCCGGAGACACTGCGGCCTTCCCTTGAAAAGGTCCTAGGTCCTGGTAGTATGTTCCCCATCTCAGGTTGGAACAATCCATCTACTCCTATGACTGTGTCCCGGTCCGTCCCCTCTTCCTCCTCCTTTCCCTCTCCATGTGCTGCCACCCAAGCCCTCAAACTGGTCTGGAGTTCCCCCTTCTTGGCACCACGCTTAAAAAAAACTCCCATCTTCTGGCAAAAGTCTCTAAGCTGGGCTGTAGTATAGGTCTCCAGTTCCTCCAGAGCAAATTCCATTTTGCTTATGAGAGATATAGGGACAACCACTCGGGAAGAATTGGTTCAAAAGGGGCAATTCGAAGCTACCTCCACCCACCACCAGGAGTAAATTTGGAAAACCAAAAATATAATTAGGGAGTCCGCCAGGAGAAAACTCCAGGTGTAGGCCTGTGGAGTACACTTTGTTACTTCAGAGTGGACGCAAACACAGTTGTGATCCCACCGCTAGACACCAATTATGTTGGACCTGGGATCTCCAAGTCACATAGGGTAACATAACTTCCATCCACTCAAAAATAAGGACACTACACCAATTTTGGAAAAATACAGTTTGCTTTATAAAAAGAATTCTCTGATTTCCCTTTTGATACTTAGCAGTCTTTAGTTACAGTACATAAAATAGCTTCACATGGAATTAGCAACTAGACAGTTTCATAAAAGAAAAAGAAAAACATTACTGGCATTTACTTGTGTTCCTTCACTCTGAAAGGAGAGTTCTGTAACACTCCTGCACCTTAGAGAAGCAAAATATGCGTCATAGATCTAGAAGTCAACCAGCATAGATATTCCCTACATTCAGATTAGGCTGTTCATTCAATTCTGTTAGCAAAATCCTACAATGATGTGGTCTTGACTTCACATACAATTAGAGTCAGTTAGACGCCTACCCAGTTCTGCCTATGATACTCCTCCCTGTTCCTTTCTGTTCAAAATGCTCAGATAAATGTTTCGATGGGGTTCACATAACTTTATGGGGATTTAGCAACCTTGTCCCCCGCTTCTCTTCCACTCGGTTGTGCTAAAACAGTCTAAAGATTACCCCAGACCCGCTTCCGGCCGGCTTCAGAGGTCTGGTCTCTATTCCGTCCCACGCCGGTAACTTGTTGTGACTCAGGCTCTCCTCACCTCTCCCTGCCAAGCAATAGCGAAACCCATTCAGGTCTGGCGCTTCACCCCACAGTCTTACCGGGAGTTTCGCCTACCACTGCCAGGCCAAAGCGAAGCCCATTCCGGCCCAGCGCTTCACCCCACAGTCTTACCGGGAGTTTCGCCTCGGTCCAGTCACACAGCTTCGCTTCCTTCACTCACCACGGTAACGTCGTTCTGTGGTGTCTCCAGACGTGGCGCTAACAGCTCTGGGCAGTTGAAGAAGCCGGAATCACTCCGCGACTCTCCTTCAGCGTCGCGGTCTGCTCAGTGTCCCGCCCTCGCCTCAGGCGTCAGAGAGGGAGGGAACGAACGCGGGTCAGCCTTCTCTGGATCCCGCCCCCTTCTTCCGGGATCTCGCTGACTTCCACGATGCCGCCTCACAGATACTATCTTCAAGCGGCTCTCCCCGCTGGACTTTCCCAACGGGCTGGTGAAGAGGCGTCAGCAGTCCAGAGACAGGGAAGATAGTGGCAAGCCTCCGCAAGGTATGATTCTTCCCTTCGTCTTATGGACGCTCAGGACCTTGGGTGGGGGGCCGATGTGACACTCCTCCACACACCTGACGGTAGCAGACCAGTTTGGGTCCCGAAGGGGCAGAAAGGCAGAAACCAATTCCCCCTACAAATGGGTGCTTCTCTGGGTAAATTCCCAGGCCAGTATACCGCTCTTCCAGAGTGGCCCAGCCACGTTTCCCTCTGAGGCACAATTCAATATTTGGAGCTAGAGCTGAGGTAGCGATGCCAGGGTTCAGTCAATAGGAAGGGGGACACACCAGCACAGTAGAGCAGCCGGCCCGTGGGACGATCTAGCCCCTCACAGTGCGCCTTCCTCCCTTCGCTACTGCTTTACTCCTCACCAGGTTTCACTCAAGCTCCTCTGGTCACTCTCCCAAAATGGCTGCCCTGTCCCTGGCCTTATATAGGCTGTCCTCAGAAGGTCCAGAAGGGACCAGAAGGTTCTGGAATGTTCCTATTCTACCCTATGGGTCCAGTTCCTGAGTTGGCAGTTGTGGCAGTTACTGGCGACCATTTTGTGGGTCTTGTAAATCTATTCAGGAAAGCACCTAGGCCTCAAGAAAAAGACTATGAGGGCAAAGAGCACCTAACCCCTAGGCCAACACCTGAAAACCCAGTGGACATAAAAATTAAAGGTTTTGAGGGGCATAAAGGGGACAAACATAAATAAATAAATAATTAGGAGGGACTACTCATAGGGCAGACAGGTCTAACACTCTCGATACTACCTGCATCCCCAACGCACAGCCCCAAAAGCAAATTAGTGGACAGAGTGCACATTCCTAGACTTGGGATCTTATTAATGGATAGAGTTCAATCACAGAACATGGGAGGGTCGGTGAGGAATCTACGGCTAGATCGAGTCACAGAGCATTACTGAAGGTAAGTAACTTGTTCTTCTGATAAATACTTCTAACCACAGATTCCTCACTTTCTGAATACATACCAACGCATTATATATTTGGAGGCTAGCTGTGAATGAACTCAAACCACAAAGTCTTCCAGGATAGAGCGGGCAACATACCCCTCTCTGTGAACCGGACTATCCAGACAATAGTGCTTCCTGAACTTAAGGAGGGACACCCACAGAGCTGCCTGGCAAACGCTTAGGGCAGGGACTCTTCATAATATTGTAGTGGAAGCAGCTTTAGCCCTGGTAGAATGAGCACACAGTCCATCTGGAGGCAGTCTGTTATCCAAAGCATAGCAGATCACGATCTAGCAGGAGATGGTTCTCTTCCCTTGCTAGTTGACACACAAACCGGCTTGAGAAAGGACCACAGCACAGAATCCTCTCTGATTAGGAGGCAAGGTGGCAATGATCCTACTGGATCTCTCTGCGACACGGTCCATCATGACATTCTTTTGGATTGCTTACCATCAATAGGAGTACAGGGTGTTGCCCTGAATCTGGTGCTCTCCTTCCTTTCAGACAGGAGTCAGTTTGTGGCCCTGAACTCCTTCATCTCTGAGTTTTTCACTCTTTCTTGTGGTGTTCCGCAGGACTCTTCCATCACCCTTACCCTGTTTAATGTTTATGTGGCAGCCCTGACGCCAGTAATTAAATATTTTGGGGTTGTCCTGATCTCCTATGCCGACGACACACAAATTGCCTTTGCCGTCTCTAACCAAGACAACAATAATGGCAAAAATATCCATGACTGAATGCTGGCCATACGTTCCTGGATGAGTAATAATTGCCTAAAATTAAACTCTGACAAAACGGAGGTCATCCTATATGGAAATAACCCTTCCTGTTGGTCCCTGGCTTGGTGGCCAGAGGATTTAGGGTCACTACCTATGCCATTCTTGAAAGCTAAGAATCTGGGAGTGATCATAGATAATAAGCTCTCTCTTTTATTAACCAGGTCAATTCGTGGACGACGTCAACTTTCTTTATTCTAAGGATGATCAAAATAATCTTACCTTTCATTTCCCTAGAATCCGCCAAAAATGTATGTCTTCCCTTACTCTGTCAAGGTTGGATTATTGTAACAGTTTGTATGTGAACATGCAGCACTAAGATATGAAGAAGCTGCAGATGATGCAAAATGCAGCTGCCAGTATCTTGTCTGGCACCCCTTAAATTCTGTTCAGTCAAGTCAGTAATCCAAAAATTAAAATCTTTGTGTATTGCCTAGAAGGTGCTTCACAACACTGGCCCGATCATCTCAAACAGAGGTTTGCATGGTACGTACCAAATAGGACCCTGCAGTCTTCAGGCACTAGAACCTTGGTGGTCCCCAGATTAAAAAAGCTAACTGGGGTGGAATAAGCTTTGTTATAGGCAGGGTCAAGGCTTGAAATGAGTTACCCCTCTCCATTCATACGGCCCCTGCCCTGCTTGAATTCAGGAAGGTTTTTAAAATGTGGCTCTTTAGCAACTAGGACCTTCAGGCTATGTTCTGTTCTTTGGCTCTAGCGCCAGGACACCTCAGGGTAACAGTGTGCTTTACAAATGTACCTAATATTAACATTATGCACAGCCTTCCCCTTTTTTGCTCCAGCAAACCCAACAAAGAGCTCAACGTCTACCCGGTGTTCTTTGGTATGTTCAATGTAGAAGTTCAGTGCTTTCTTGGGGTCCAAGCGTACAAGTCTCTCCTCCACCTCAGAGGGGTGAGGAAGAGCATAGAACGAACGCCAACAGCATGATGGTCTGACAAACGTGGAATGCATCACAACTTTCGGCAGGACGAATGCCCAAGTTCGCAGAACAAGTTTGTCAGGGAAGAAGGCAGTGTATTGTGGAATAATACAAAGAGCCTGAAGCTCACTCTATAGCTGTGCTGAGGTGATGGCGAAAGTCTTAATGGTATACAACCCTAAGAGCCAGCTGTGGAGCGGCTCCAACAAAGGGCACATCAGATAAATCAGGACCAGACTAAGATCTCAATGGGGCATTACAAAGGGAGAAGGGGGAAGCATGTATTGAAGTCCTTTCAGAAATCCCATCAGAAGTGGTGTCTTAAACAGTGTGGGCTGATCTGGCAACAGTTAGAAAGCTGAAAGGTAACTTAAATCCATAACTGTGCCCAAAGTAAAGCCTTGCTCACTGCACCATCAGGATTCAAGCAAGCCGGGCCGAAGACGGCTGTAATGCCAGAAACCGGTCCCCGGAAGCTTGTTTCCTTTCCAGTAAAGAATTGGCTTGGTAGTTTGGTCTGCCCTGTTCCCATGATGCACTGGGCCAGGGTCAGACTAATTTGCATGTAGCCAGGTTCTGAGCTGGGATGGTGCAGTGAGCTAAAAAACGGTGATGGATCAAGCCCTGATCTTTTGACTGGGTAGGAGTGTTCTGCTTAATTCAGATACTCTGTCCATCACCACCCCCTTTATGAATCGTTTTGGCCACCACAAGTGTGGAAGGGTATGCTCAGATGTGAGTCCCTTGCTCACTGCACCATCAGGATTCAAGCAAGCCGGGCCGAAGACGGCTGTAATGCCAGAAACCGGTCCCCGGAAGCTTGTTTCCTTTCCAGTAAAGAATTGGCTTGGTAGTTTGGTCTGCCCTGTTCCCATGATGCACTGGGCCAGGGTCAGACTAATTTGCATGTAGCCAGGTTCTGAGCTGGGATGGTGCAGTGAGCTAAAAAACGGTGATGGATCAAGCCCTGATCTTTTGACTGGGTAGGAGTGTTCTGCTTAATTCAGATACTCTGTCCATCACCACCCCCTTTATGAATCGTTTTGGCCACCACAAGTGTGGAAGGGTATGCTCAGATGTGAGTCCCTTGCTCACTGCACCATCAGGATTCAAGCAAGCCGGGCCGAAGACGGCTGTAATGCCAGAAACCGGTCCCCGGAAGCTTGTTTCCTTTCCAGTAAAGAATTGGCTTGGTAGTTTGGTCTGCCCTGTTCCCATGATGCACTGGGCCAGGGTCAGACTAATTTGCATGTAGCCAGGTTCTGAGCTGGGATGGTGCAGTGAGCTAAAAAACGGTGATGGATCAAGCCCTGATCTTTTGACTGGGTAGGAGTGTTCTGCTTAATTCAGATACTCTGTCCATCACCACCCCCTTTATGAATCGTTTTGGCCACCACAAGTGTGGAAGGGTATGCTCAGATGTGAGTCCCTTGCTCACTGCACCATCAGGATTCAAGCAAGCCGGGCCGAAGACGGCTGTAATGCCAGAAACCGGTCCCCGGAAGCTTGTTTCCTTTCCAGTAAAGAATTGGCTTGGTAGTTTGGTCTGCCCTGTTCCCATGATGCACTGGGCCAGGGTCAGACTAATTTGCATGTAGCCAGGTTCTGAGCTGGGATGGTGCAGTGAGCTAAAAAACGGTGATGGATCAAGCCCTGATCTTTTGACTGGGTAGGAGTGTTCTGCTTAATTCAGATACTCTGTCCATCACCACCCCCTTTATGAATCAAAGTAAAGCCTTGGCAGGCAAAAAAAAGAACATATAACAGAACATCAGATAACTTGGCCCGTAGGGGTCAATCTAGTGTGCACAGCTTTAAACCATACATTTATCCAATGACAGGTACACTTTTCGTCGAGGGATGCCTGGCTGCCAAGATTATATCAACCACCTCAGGAGGAAGGCTGAAGGTGTTCAGCAGTCATTGTTCAATCTCCAAGCATGACGTTGAAAAGTACGAAGTCGCGGGTGCAGAACCCTGCCTTGTTGCTGAGATAGTAGGTCCTTCCAGAGGGGCAGCCTGATTGAAGGACATATTCTCAAAGGCAGAATTTCTGGATACAATACTCTCCATGCCCAAACCAGAGCCACTAGGATTACTTGGGGCCAGTTGGTGCTGATCCTCTTGAGAACTCGGGGCAGGAGTGGTATTGGCAGAAACGTATACAGGAGTATCAAGTTCCACTCAAGGCAAATTGAGTCTCCGAGCGAGAGATGCCTTGGAAAACTCCAACGCACAGAAGTGCTGACATTGCATGTTCTTGATAGTGGTGATCAGATCAAGCCATGGTGTAGGAGAGTAGGATCTGCTCTTATGATTACCCCCACTTTTTGTTGATGTTTCACTGTTTTCCGACTTTAGTCTGGCTGGGGCCCTGCTATCCAGGACCCCAGCCTAGCTGCTTCCTCTCTAAATTGATTCTAAGTACTTTCGGTACACTCCAATTCGGTTACTGGGGTACCCTTATGAGTCCCTAGTATTTGGTGCCTTAGGTACCAGGGTCATAGGTAACACCAGAGGCCTACCAGGGGCGGCAGCATGTATTATGCCACCCCTGAGAAGCCTTCCAAAATGCCACCACACAACTGCTACTGCAGCCTGGGTAAGGTGGTGCATGCACCCCTTACTTAGATATAGGTTACCTATATCTACCTTAAATCACTGCACATATAAACGTATCAGTAACCCTTATGGCAGGCATTATTAATCCTGAAGGCAGGGTGCTGGGATGTGTGTGAGAGGGTGCCCATGCATGAGCAGGGCCCCTATGCAGCCTTCAGAATCTTTTCTTTGGGGCTGTTCTGTGATGCAGCCAGACCATATACTCTTAAGTGCATTATAACCTCGCGGTAAATGCTAACTTTGGAATGGCTGCACAGAAACATATCGTGTTTGGTGTCAAACACTTTGAAATCCTACCCACCCAACCCCCTCCCCATCCCCCCCCACCCCTCCCTGCCAGTCCTGACGGCAGGGGTAGAATTCCACCCTTCTAGAGGGAGAGACATGTACACACCTGTATACCCGGTACCAGTTTAAAAGAACTCTGGCATCACAAAATGGATGCTGCAGCCAGAGACACAAGTCTGGCCTCCTGCTGCTGGACGAAACCCTGGCAGGGGAGATCTGGACAATAGGTTTCCTGTCACAGGGAAGTGTAACCACCTCCCAGACAGGCTTTAGTGTATTGGGGCTGGGTGAGTGCACTCACAGTGCTTTGAAATCTGCACTGGGGGCACATTTGGTGTCCCTGTGCATAGCCCTGTTCAAACCGGTTGCAGGGGTTACCAGTCCCTGTTCTGGCGCAAAACTGGACAAAGGAAATGGGTGTAGCCACCCCTCTTTCCAAACCCCTCCCATAGGTGGGTCCCCAGAGTATGTCCAACCCCTTCCTTGGGTATAAGAAAGGAATCCCTGACTAATGGACTTTACATTACACCTGGACGAAACTCTGCTACAGATATCCTGGAACTTCGACAATCTACACGACTAGATGAATGAAGAATATCCCTTGGAGTAAAGGATTTACTCCCCTGCTTGGCAGGCACCAACGAAGCATTTGCCGGTCTGCAGCTCCTAAGGTCCCCCCGGACTCCGAAGTAATTGCAGCCCAGGGGGTGGATTTCCAGACTTCTCGGAGGCTGACCAGAGTCCCCAGCAAAGCTGAGACCCCCAGCCCTCGTGAGTGACGTGGAAACGGAACTCCTGGACACTGTGCACATTTGCAAGTGCACCAGCTTCTTAACGTTCTTTGAGGCTGTGCTTTGGGTTACTTGTAGCCCAAGCCCCGAGCACCTTTTGCACTGAAGATTGCTGGCCTACACTCCACAAGTGTTACGTGAGCCAGTTTCTGTGTGTGTCCACTCGAGGCCCTTTCGCGATCCCTGCTCCGTCGACTGGTGGGTCCCTGTGAAGGCAACTCTGATTTTCCTAGAGCTTCCCTGGTTGCTTCAGACATGCCCCGACTCTCCACCGCGGGGTGAGTTCCTCTGACTTTGCTGGTCCACACCAAAGCATTTCTTCACTTTCTGCCGGGGTTGCTGATGCCAAGGATTGTTGGGTCCAATCTGGTCACTGACGCCGCAGCACTCGACATCCTTCGTGGGACAGCTCGAATCCAGCTCCTGGTCACCGTCGACGCCTCCTGGTCCTCGTGGCTGCAGAATCAAGATTCACCTCTTCAACCTGAAATCACCCGACATCGGTGGGCATTCGACTATCGTGCCCCTGGTCACTCCCAAGTGACCCAAACTCTGTCCCCTCTGCTTTCAGGTTCTTCTCATCTTCGATCCAGGCTTGGATCACACCGGACACTTTCCACTTCGACGGCAGCAGCACTTTGCAGCAGATCGCCATTGAAATCACCGACGATCCCAACACCAAAAGACACCAATGCACCCGGCTTCCCTGGGTGAGGTAACTCGAGTACTCCGGTGCTCCCGTGGGTGTTGGCCCTAGAACCCCTTAAGTCTAAAGGGGTTTGCTCAAAGTACTCTCCTGAGTGTCCTTAATCTTTAGATTTCCAACTGCGACTTTCCCCATAGAAGCTAACGGCGTCTCGCGGCTGTGTTCTCACACTGCACGCGTCCCCCGTGGGTCCCTGTATCACTACCTTGGGTGGTTCCTTGTGGCCCCAGCGATTGTAGAGGCTCTAGGCCTTGTGTCTAGTCAAGTCGTGGTTCTTATACCACTTTCTTAATATATGGTTTGGTACGCCCCTATGGCTCAACGCATATTGTGCTAATTTACTGTGTGATTTTAAGTGTAACGTATGTGCTTTGACCTCTAGCTTCAAGAGACTAGTAGGGTGAGCTTGGAATATATATATATATATATATATATATATATACATATACATATATATATATACATATATATACATATATATACACATATATATATACATATACATATATATATACATATACATATACATATACATATATATATACATATACATATATATATATATACATATATATATACATATACATATACATATACATATACATATACATATACATATACATATATATATATATATACATATACATATATATATACATCAGTCAGTTCAGGAAGCACACTAAGCGAGGAAATCCACAGGAAGCCTCGTATGAAGGTACACATTTATTTTGCAATCTTGCCAGCAGTCGCTCCACAAGAACTGGCACTCCTTGCTATGGCCAGACGCGTTTCAGGACCAGATGTCCTTTCATCAGTGGCAGCAAAAGAAAAGAAGTTCGCGCTGCACACGCGCAATTTAAGTTCCAAACACCTTCCCCCAGTGGGCGTGGCCATCCTGTGGCCTTCTGGTGCTCGTAGTTCGTGTGCATAGTATTACCACATAGGTGCGCTCTGATTTCTTTTAGTTCGTGCAATTTCAATCTTTCCCTCGTGGGTGAATGCCTGTTTCTCATGTTGCGGCTGCCCCGCTTCGTAGAGAGCAAAATGTACCTGTGCAGGCTCCAGCCCTGAAATAGAGCGTGCACACCTTCCTCCCGATGTTCCCAGCACGTTGTAGGCCGGGGCGGGCCCGCTGTTTAGGCAGTGGTCTCTCCTCAACGGCCGTGCCAGCCGTTACAAATCAGTCAGTTCAGGAAGCACACTAAGCGAGGAAATCCACAGGAAGCCTCGTATGAAGGTACACATTTATTTTGCAATCTTGCCAGCAGTCGCTCCACAAGAACTGGCACTCCTTGCTATGGCCAGACGCGTTTCAGGACCAGATGTCCTTTCATCAGTGGCAGCAAAAGAAAAGAAGTTCGCGCTGCACACGCGCAATTTAAGTTCCAAACACCTTCCCCCAGTGGGCGTGGCCATCCTGTGGCCTTCTGGTGCTCGTAGTTCGTGTGCATAGTATTACCACATAGGTGCGCTCTGATTTCTTTTATATACACATATATATACATATATATATACATATATATATATACATATACATATATATATATACATATATATATATACATATACATATATATATATACATATACATATATATATACATATATATATATATATATATATATATATATATATATATATATATATATATATATATATATATATAGTAGAGCAAATTGCGCAAGCACTTCGGGAGGGCTCACAGCTTCATCCGACCCTCCGGTCTGTATTTGGCTCCTCTGCAATGTTCACAGGTTCCCTTGAATAAAAATTGGGTCCGACGCGTTTCGGGGCCACAAACGCCCCTTCCTCATGGACTGTGCGCAGTTCAACATCAAGTTCTCTTCACGCTGGTCAAACGAGTTTTAGTTTGAACAGCTGGCGTCGTCCTCCCTGAGTGGGTGGAGTCTGGCAACACCGGGACTCTTGGTCAACGTAGTCCTGTGAAGTGAAATAAAATAGTAACCTTAAGTAGGCTGGCGTGTCAGCACTTTTATTACTGTCATTTAAGATCCTTAAGTAGGATGGGAGGGAAGCTGCGGGCATCACGTTTTATTCAAATGGATGTTGCGCTGACAGGCGAGTGTGCTTGGTCTCGCCTCAGTCTCTTAGGACAGGATACATGTTCCGCCATCAGAGTGGAGCTCCTTCCGCGACCAAGGCTGGCCGCCTGAATATAGTAGAGCAAATTGCGCAAGCGCTTCGGGAGGGCTCACCGCTTCATCCGACCCTCCGGTCTGTATTTGGCTCCTCTGCAATGTTCACAGGTTCCCTTGAATTAAAATTGGGTCCGACGCGTTTCGGGGCCACAAACGCCCCTTCCTCATGGACTGTGCGCAGTTCAACATCAAGTTCTCTTCACGCTGGTCAAACGCGTTTTAGTTTGAACAGCTGGCGTCGTCATCCCTGAGTGGGTGGAGTCTGGCAACACCGGGACTCTTGGTCAACGTAGTCCTGTGAAGTGAGATGTCATCAGTGATGTCATGAGTGATGTAATATGTGACGTCATCAGCAGTGCATTGCACGCGCAAGTTATAGTGAGTCCAACTAACTATAACGTGGGAATTTCAATGGTTTTATGCGAGTAAAATTTCCACCTAACTATAACTGGTGTGAAACCTATGGTTTTTTCAGTGAATTTAATAGGTTTTTTAAATGCTAATTCCTAACTATAAATGGTGTGAAACCTATGGTTTTATATATATATATATATATATATATATATATATATATATATATATATATATATATATATATATATATATATATATATGTATATATATTCACTGAAAAAACCATAGGTTTCACACCATTTATAGTTAGCTGGAAGTTTTACTCGCATAAAACCATTGAAATTCCCACGTTATAGTTAGTTGGACTCACTATAACTTGCGCGTACAATGCACTGCTGATGACGTCACATATTACATCACTCATGACATGGCCAGTGACATCACTCATGACATCACTGATGACACCATCCTTGCGACAGAGTGACAGACCTCCTTTCACTATAATGTAACCCTGGAAACACATTCAAAAATAGAAACTAAAAGTGAATTTCATAGGTTTTTTAATAGCAAATCTCTATAGGTATGAAATGTGATATTGAATTGAATTTTATATTGTATAATTATGTAATAGTTTTTAAAAAAAAATGTTTTTGCTCGGAGCGCTCCCGGGGCGCGTACCGGTGCGCTCACCGGTAAGCGTAGTGTTACGGCGCGCCCCGGGGCGCGCACCGGTGAGCGTCCCGTTAGCGCTATTGCCGCGAACGAAAACAACATTGTAACGTATCGCGTAGCCGCGTCTGCGTGATACGCACGGCGTAAGCGCACACGGAAGCACACACGCGCATACGAACGCGCTACGTAAGCGCGTTAGGTCATGTGACCTGAAAATAACACTTTTCATTGGTTGCTAACATTTTTTTTTTTATAAAGAATGATATCCCCACCCATTTCCTTCACTTCTTCTTTCACTTTTGTGACTGAAAGACCTGCCTGTTTTGCTGTCGGTTCTTTGTTGGATATCTTGGATTATCATGGCTGCCAGACCATCCAGCAGTGAAGATGACTCCAATGAATGCATCGATGAAGAGCCTCCTCAGCCAAAATTTCACCTGGAAATTTTTTTCCATACCTGATCACCAAAAGAAGGTAAATGCTCCAAAAGTGGAGTGCAGGATCTGTCACACAGTCCTGTCACGGGGTGACCCCACTAAAAAATATTCTTTTGGGAACTCCACAATGATTAGCCATGTGGAGAGAAGGCACCCCCTGAATTTTGCCCGGGAAAGTGTCAGGGCTCTGGCACAAGAAGTTCCCAGTGATGGGGCCTCTACATCAACCAGAGGACGAACACCATCGGTGAGGGGGAGATCACAAGAGCAGGTTCCGAACATTCAGCCTGCATTTAACAAAGGCGCCCTTAAATGCAGATACTGTGATCAGCTACTTTCCTGTGGGGAGCAAAGTGTTCTGCTCATGGTTCGAGCATGGGAGAACCATCACTGCCCTAATTTTTTTTTTTTTTTGCTCCTGTTGAGCAGTTTCCATTCCCTGTTTTTGTTGTTCTAAAAAAAGAAAAAAGAAGAAAAAAAAAAGTTCTTTTCAGAACTACCTCCAATTCTCATCAAAGAGCTATATTCTTAAAAAAATGAAAAAGAGTAAGTGAAGTGGAGTGCATTGATAAATGAAAGGAAAATGAGTAAGAAAGAACATAAAAGTATGAGAGGAGAAAGGAAGTGAAGTAGGGGGACTGAAAGAAGGTGAGTGTTGGGAACGAAAGTAAGGAGAAGGAGAGTGAACATGGGGAATGTGGTTATTCAAACAAAATGTAGAAAAGGAACGGGGGTGTGGAAGGGTAAGAAAAGATGCATTGCTGGAGTTGCATCATTTTTGTGACACTCTCCAGCAATGCATCACTTTTGCGCTTACAGATACGTCTGAAATACTGACGTATCTAAAAAGTACTTGCGACATAATACGTCATATATTTAATATGACGCATGAGTAGAAGACTGAAGGCCTCATTTATGAGGCCATGCGTCACTTTTACGCCACCTGTGCGTCACTTTTTGTGACGCACCAGTGCTGTTAAAAATGCACCTTATTCAGTCATATTTACAAAGTGACGCATCTAGGTAGATGCGTCACTTTGTAAACCCCTGCGCCACATTATACCTACGTCAGGTGTAATGTATGCAAAAGGGACGTTATGACGCAAGAAAGGGTCGTACAGGTGACGCAGTAAAATCTCTGAGATATCACTACGTCACTTTTATGACGCTGTTGCGTCCAAAACTTGCGCCTGTCTCACAGCAGGCGTCAGACTGATGCAGGCCCTTTCACATGGGGCCTGGCCCCATGTTAAAGGATGCATTGCTGGAGTTGCATCATTTTTGTGACACTCTCCAGCATTGCATCACTTTTGCGCCTACAGATACGTCTGAAATACTGACGTATCTAAAAGTACTTGCGACATAATACGTCATATATTTAATATGACGCATGAGTAGAAGACTGAAGCCCTCATTTATGAGGCCATGCGTCACTTTTACGCCACCGGTGCGTCACTTTTTGTGACGCACCAGTGCTGTTAAAAATGCACCTTATTGAGTCATATTTACAAAGTGACGCATCTAGGTAGATGCGTCACTTTGTAAACCCCTGCGCCACATTATACCTACGTCAGGTGTAATGTATGCAAAAGGAGTGTATTGACGCAAGAAACGGTCGTAGAGGTGACGCACTGAATGAACTGGGTTTTCCCCATGCTACGCTCCCCGGTACGCTCCCCGGTGCGCGTACCGGGCGCTCCCCCCGCGAAAATCGATATTTTTTTTTTTAAATGTTTGCCCCGCGGAGCCTTTTATGGCCCCCACATCAAACCTAGAGGGTCAGGGGGGGTCTACCCTGCCCCCTTTCGGTCATTTGCCCCTTTGTTTTTTGCCACCTCTTGTGTCTCGATCCTACCGAGACACAAGATGGCGGCTGCTCCGGACTGTTTGGAATGTTTACAGACACCCGAGAGCCAATCAGCTTTCCGCTCGCGAACTCGCGTGGCGCGCTGGTACGCGCCCGGTACGCGTACCGGGGCGCGCCTATAGATATATATATTTTTTTGATCCTAAATTACTCAAAATCCACTGGAGCACATATCTTGAGACATAGCAAAGGCACATCGGGCTACCAGTCGCTACAATTTTGACAAGTTTGGTGGAAATGCATTCAGCCGTTCGAGCTAAAGAACAAGTTACTTACCTTCGGTAACGATATATCTGTAAGAAACAGTAGTTAGTATTAGATTCCTTACCTTAGAATATCCCCAGGCGTCAGTCTGGATCCGGAAACTTTTGCGTAGCAGTACCCCTGCGCGTCGGTAGGCGTCGTCTGCAGGCGTCCCCTGCGGCTCCGCGTCGTCGGCGTCGTGCGCCGTGATGACGTCGCTGGAGTATATAGACGCCGCCTCCGCGCGCTGACGTCAGTTCTTTGCACACAGCTTTTCCGCGCCAGAACACGCAGAGCCATGTGAGAACCAACACTGGTGCCATGTGAAACTAGGGCCCTGAAAGGGATGTCCTTAACCCTAGGTATCAGTTCGCAGAACGGGGAGGATGGGCGGGGCGGTAAGGAATCTAATACTAACTACTGTTTCTTACAGATATATCGTTACCGAAGGTAAGTAACTTGTTCATCTGAAAGAAACAGGTTAGTATTAGATTCCTTACCTTAGAATAGATACCCCAGCAATACCAACCCCGGTGGTGGGTCTGCGAACCAATACAATCCTACACCAGAAAATCCTGGAGGACCGAACGGCCAAAGAAGCCGTCCCTCCGGACTTGACTGTCCAGGCAGTAATGCCTCGCAAAGGTGTGCAGCGAGGCCCACGTAGCCGCCTGGCAAATGTCCTGCAAAGGGACTCCCCGGCCCAGGGCAGTAGTAGCCGCCGTGGCCCGAGTGGAATGGGCCCTCAGCCCAACAGGAGGCTCCTTCCGAGCCAAAGAGTAGCATGCTTTGATGCACAGGACGACCCACCGAGAGATGGTTCGTTTCTGTACCGCCCTTCCCTTCTTCTCACCCACGTAGCCAACAAACAGTTGGTCATCCACCCGGAACTGGCGTGTGCGATCCAAATAAAATGAAAGCGCACGTTTTGGGTCCAGACGATGGAGCCGCTCTTCATCTTTTGAAGGATGCGGAGGCGGGAAGAAGGAGGGTAAGGTGATGGACTGCCCAATGTGAAAAGCAGAAACCACTTTGGGCAGGAAAGAAGGTCTAGTCCTAAGAACCACCTTGTCAGGATGAACGGACAAGAAAGGAGGTTTAACAGAAAGAGCCTGGAGCTCACTCACTCTCCTGGCAGAGGTGATGGCAACCAGGAAGGCCGTCTTTAAAGTGAGAAGACGGAGAGGACAGGAAGGAAGCGGCTCAAAGGGAGCACACATCAAGAATGTCAGAACCAGGTTCAAGTCCCACTGAGGCATCACGAACGGAGCAGGTGGATACATGTGCGTGATGCCTTTCAAGAATCTCAGTACAATAGGGGACTTGAATAAAGATGGCTGATCAGGTAGCCTTAAGAAGGCGGAAAGGGCAGAAAGATAGCCCTTGATAGTGCCCAGAGCAGAGCCCTGCTGGGCAAGGGAAAGAAGGAAGAGGAGAACCTCGGAAAGAGGGGCAGAAAGGGGATCCACAGCCTTTGCTGTGCACCATGCCACAAATCTGTTCCAACGGCAGGCGTATACCGACTTTGTGGAGGGACGCCTGGCTGCCAGAATCACATCACAGACTTCAGGAGACTGGACAGGTTCGGGTGGAGGACCGTCCCCTGCTGCTACGACAGAAGGTCCTCCTGAAGGGGCAGGCGGATCGAGGGACCGACTGACATGCTGAGTAGCTCGTGATACCAGTACCTTCGAGCCCAGTCCGGAGCCACAAGGATAACTTGGGCCCGGTCGCGCCTGATCTTCTTCAGCACTCTGGGCAGAAGTGGTATAGGCGGAAAGGCGTACAACAGACCGCAACTCCACTCGCGCCGAAAGGCGTCGCCGAGCGAGTGCCGTCTTGGAAACTCCAAAGCGCAGAACTGATGACATTGCGCGTTCTCTTCTGTGGCGAATAGATCTAACCAAGGCTCTCCCCATTGCAGAAAGAGGCCTCTCGCCACGTCAGAGTTCAGACGCCATTCGTGATCCACCGAGCACCGACGGCTGAGTTCGTCCGCCCTGGCGTTCAGAGAACCTGCCAGGTGTTGAACCGTCAGAGTCACGCCCTGACGTTCCAGCCATTGCCAGAGACGCAGGGCCTCCTGGCAAAGGGTCCACGACCCCACACCGCCCTGTTTGTTGCAGTACCACATGGCGGTGGTGTTGTCCGTGAACACCTGCACTACACTCCCGTTGACAAAGGGGAGGAATGCCTTCAGTGCTAGGCGAATCGCCCGCAGCTCCAACATGTTGATATGGAGCCGGGACTCCGCCGGAGACCAGATGCCTCTGATCTCCGCCTCTCCCAAGTGGCCACCCCAGCCCTGGAGGGACGCGTCCGTCACAACCACGTGCTCCGGTTGGGGAAGGGAGAGGGATCTGCCTCTGACCCAATCGCGGTCCGTAAGCCACCACTGCAACTGTCTCGCAGTGCCCTCCGAGATCAGGACATGGTCGGAAAGGTTGCCCTGATGCTGGGCCCACTGAAACTTCAGGTCCCACTGCAGAGCCCGCATCCGCCATCTGGCGTGATGCACCAGAAGGATGCAGGAGGCCATCAGCCCCAGAAGCCGCAGCGTCAACCTGACCGAAACCCGGGATAACGGCTGAAAGATGGGAATCAAGGCCTGGATATCCCGGACCCGCCGTTCCGGAGGATAAACCCGAAACTGCGCCGAGTCGAGAACCGCTCCGATGAAAAGGAGCTTTTGAGAGGGACACAGGTGTGATTTCGGCACATTGATGGAAAACCCCAGCTCGTGCAGGAGGTCTGCCGTCATCTGGAGGTGGTGGACGACTGTGTGGGGCGAGCCCGCCTTCAACAACCAGTCATCGAGGTAGGGGAAGACTGAAACCCCTAACCGGCGCAGATGAGCTGCGACCACCGCCATCACCTTCGTGAACACCCGTGGGGCGCTGGTAAGGCTGAATGGGAGCACGATAAACTGAAAGTGCTCGTGGCCTACCGTGAACCGCAGGTAACGCCGGTGGGCCGGCAGGACGGGGATGTGAAAATACGCATCCTGCAAGTCCAACGCTACCATCCAGTCTTGCGGGTCTAGAGCAGCCAAGACCTGAGCCAAAGTCAACATCTTGAACTTCTCCTTCCGGAGGAAGCCGTTGACGTTCCGTAGGTCCAAGATAGGACGTAGGCCCCCTTTGTCCTTCTTGGGCACCAGAAAGTAGTGGGAGTAGCAACCACACCCTACTTCTGGCCCAGGAACGCGCTCGATGGCCCCCTTGGCCAAGAGGGCCGTAACTTCCTCCTGCAGAAGTGTCAAGTGGTCCCCCGACACACGGTGGTTCTGCGGTGGCATGGCTGGAGGAGAGGTCTCGAAGGGGAGGGAGTAGCCCCTTCGGACGAGCTTCAGCACCCACCTGTCCGATGTGATAGTGCGCCAGCGGGAGTGGTGATGGCGAACCCTGCCACCCACTGGCGTCACATGGGCCTGAAAGCTCGGAATAGGAGGATTTGGAGGCTGCTGCGGGGGGAGGTGTGGACTGACCTCGCCGCTGTCCCCGACCGCCACCACGGCGGAATCCACGGCCGCCACCGCGCTGAGGAGCGTTCTGTGGTGCGTGGCTGGCAGCACGTGTGGGACCGCCCCTTCCGTGGCCACGAAAGGAGCGAAACGAACCCGTTTGCTGGCGCTGGGTCGAGAGACCCAAGGACTTGGCCGTGACCCTGGAGTCCTTGAAGCGCTCAAGCGCGTTGTCCGCTTTGTCGCCGAACAGGCGACTGCCATCGAACGGCATGTCCATCAGGGCATTCTGGACATCCGGCGAGAAGTTGGCGGATCTCAGCCAAGCATGGCGACGAATCGCCACCGTCGTGGACATCGCCCTTCCCAGCGAGTCGGTCGTGTCAAGACCACACCGTATGGAATACCTCGCCGCGTCCCGGCCTTCAACCAAGGCCTGGTTGAGCTTGTCCCGCACCTCCTGCGGGCATTGCGGCAGACACTCCGCGACCGTATCCCACAAAGAGTGGGTGTAACGGCCTAAGAGGCATGCGGTATTGCAAGACCGCAGTCCTGCACTCAGAGACGAGAAGACCTTTTTGCCAAACTGGTCATATCGCTTAGATTCCCGATCGGGCGGAGCCGTCGGGAATGCGGACTGGGAAGTGGAGGCCTGGATCACCAGACTCTCAGGGGAGGGATGGGTGGAGAGGAAGGCAGGGTCGTCCGAACACGGACGGTGACGCCTGGCAACGTTTCGGTCAACAGGTGGACCGGAAGCGGGCCTGGACCAGGTGCCCAAAAGGACATCCGTCAAGGCGTCATTAAACGGCAGCAGAGGCTCCTGTGGGCATGACTGCGGTTTGAATACCTCGGTGAGGATGTTAGGCTTCACCTTAGTGACGGGGAGCTCAAGGCTCAAGGCCTTGGCAGCCCTCATCAGTACCACCGAATAGGCAGCCCCAGCCTCCGACGCCACAGTGGGAGGCGAGACAAACCCAGGGTTAGGCGATTCGTCCAGACCACTGGCATCACCTAAATCACCAACCCAGTCCACATCGTACTGGCTTGCTCGTGACAAAGGGTCCTCAGACCCCTCCCAACCCTCTCCATAATCGTCCTCATCGCCATAGTTCGAGTCAACGATATAGACCGGCTCCTCGGAGCCAAGGGGCCCCAACGGCGCCGGACTCGGCGTCGGACGATGCCGGTCCGACTCCGCATCAGGAGTCAGAGAGGGAATGGGGGTGGCATCGCGCGGCGCCGGAGCCCCGACGCCGGCCGGAACCGACGGCGGAGTCACGGCGCCGCGCGGAGGCGGTACCACGGGCTGCCCCGATGGAATCGGCGCCGGAGAGGCCGGTTGACCAGCCAGCGACGACCCTGAAGGGCCCAGCGGCGCCGGGGCCGGAGCACCCGGCGGCGTCGGGACAGGTGCACCCGAACCGCTCGGGCCCCCAGACGGGACCGACGGGCCCGCAGGCGCCGTAGGCCCCGCCGGAGGAGACATCGCCCTCATAGCCATGAGGAACTCCTCAACCTCCTCGCGCGACGCGCCTTCCCCAGGGACCGACGGGTATGGGGCAGACGGCATCGGCGACCCACGCGGGGCCGCGGGGGTGGGGCCACCCGAACCCCCGGCCGCATCACGCGGGCGTCGGGGGTACGGTGACGACGCCCCGACTTCTTGTGTCGCTTACCTGAGGAACCGGAGGAATGGTGACGACTCCCGGAGCGCTCATGGCGGCTCCGCGATCGCTCTCTCGACCGCTCCCTCGACCTCCGGCCGGACCGGGACCGCTCTCGACGCGGGGCCGACACCCGGAGCTCGAGCAGCTTGCGGGACCGCTCCCGCCTAGCCTTACTCGTCAAGGCCCGGCAGTCGACGCAGGACTCCACGTCGTGGTCCGCGCCCAGACACCGGAGGCAGAGTCGATGGTGGTCGGTGACCGACATCATGCGGTCGCACCCGTCGCAACTTTTAAAACCGGGCATCCTACCGGCACCTGAAAGAGTTAGATGTAACAAAAACTTGGTCAAAAGACCGGAGTACTGCTCTTCGGATCTGCGCTAACTGGCGCGGAAAAAAGAAGAACAGACGTCAGCGCGCGCAGGCGGCGTCTATATACTCCAGCGACGTCATCACGGCGCACGACGCCGACGACGCGGAGCCGCAGGGGACGCCTGCAGACGACGCCTACCGACGCGCAGGGGTACTGCCACGCAAAAGTTTCCGGATCCAGACTGACGCCTGGGGATATTCTAAGGTAAGGAATCTAATACTAACCTGTTTCTTTCAGATAGTGAGTTCGACCGCCCTATGGAAATTAACATGGGGAAAACACGTTTTGGGACCCCCCCCTTTTATCTCGGCCCCCGATTGACGAATCACCCCCAAACTTTCAGGGAAGGAGCGGAGAGCCGCGAGGCAAAGTTGAGGAAAAATTCAGGCAGATTCCTCAACCGGCGCCAAAGTTATTCCCAATAGAATGTTGCGATTTCCCTATGGAAATCAATCCTAACTATAACTACCTACAGGCGACCGCCAGTAGGTAATATATATATATAATTTCTATGGCAAAATGAAACCCCTCATTTTGTTCCTTTTCAAATTAAATGTATTAAGTGTTACCACTTTATTCCAATCAAGATGACTTCAGGTGTGCCATACTTTTGTCATAAGTAAGACTGTTAGCGTTCTAGTTGTTCTTTAGAACACTCTGCGACATTCTGTCATTGGGCTATAGTTGGGCTACATCTGGCTGATATTTGGGCTACATTTGGGCTCTTTTGTCTCTGGTGGCCATCTTGGGAGACTGCATATCAGAATTTTTTTAATGAAATATAAGAGGATTTGAGAAGTCATTCAAAATGTGACCTAATTTTTCTTTCTTCAGCACTAATCATAATTTCTATGGCAAAATGAACCCCCTCATTTTGTTCCTTTGCAAATTAAATGTTTTAAGTGTTAACACTTTATTCCAATCAAGATGACTTCAGGTGTGCCATACTTTTGTCATAAGTAAGACTGTTAGCGCTCTAGTTGTTCTTTAGAACACTCTGGGACATTCTGTCATTGGGCTATAGTTGGGCTACATCTGGCTGATATTTGGGCTACATTTGTTTTTTTTGTCTCTGGTGGCCATCTTTGGGCTACATTGGGCTACATTTGGGCTCTAACCTATATATAGCCCAATGTAGCCCAATATATATTTTTTCAAAGTTAATTTTCGTAAAAACCACTGGAGCATATATCTTGAGACATAGCAAAGGCACATCGGGGTACCAGTCCCTACAATTTTGCCAAGTTTGGTGGAAATCCATTCAGCCGTTCGGGCTAAAAGTGAGTCCAACCGCCCTATGGAAATTAACATGGGGGAAAACACGTTTTGGGACCCCCCTTTTATCTCGGCCCCCGCTTGACGGATCCCCCGAAACGTTCAGGGAAGGAGCGGAGCGCAGCGAGGCAAAGTTAAGGAGAATTACAGGCAGATCCCTCATTCGGCGCCAAAGTTATTCCCAATAGAATGTTGCGGATTTCCTATGGAAAACGATCCCAACTATAACTATATATATATATATATATATATATATATATATATATATATATATATATCGTTATTTCCGGTGAACAAGGCGACAAGGTGAACAAGGCGACAGGGTCGCCGAAACGCGTCCGGTCTAGGGCACTACTGCTGCACTTTATGCAAAACAAATAAAGAAAAAAAGAAAAAAAGATATCAATCTGCTACCTGAGACTGTTGTCCGTTCTTTCTCCGTAAGGGTGCGGCATCTGCGGTGTCCTTTGGAGCGGTGGATTATATATATATATATATATATATATATATTTTTTTTTTTTTTATTTAATTGGAAAAGAAGAAATTTGAAAAAAGATGAATGGGCAGCAATTAAAGGTCTAAAAGAGGATGAAAATATCATAATTAAACCTAGTGACAAAGGTGGAAACATCGTCATCCTTAAACGCAGCCAATATGAGGATGAGGCACTTTCCCAATTGAAAAACAAAGAACATTACACTGAAATTAAAAGGGAGAAACATGTAGAGAGCATCATAGCCTTCAACAACTTGATCACAAAATGGAAGGATGATGGAATCCTGGACCTTAAAGATTGGAAGAACTTAAAGTGTGAATTCCCTCAAATAGCCACGTTTTATCACCTACCCAAGGTGCATAAAAGTAGAGTGTGGCCTCCAGGTAGACCAATCGTGTCTGCAAAAGACAGTCTACTAGAGAAAACCTCAACGTATATTGATAGCTTCATCTCTCCGTTTGTGAAAGATCTTAGCTCATATCTGAAGAATACAAAGGACTTTTTGAGAATTATACAGGACGTTAAGTGGGAGGAGGATATGATCCTCATTACACTTGACATTGCCAGTTTATATACGTCAATTAGGCATGAAGATGGCCTAGTGGCAATGAAGAGTTTTCTGGACAATAGATCTCTTAAATATCGAAGCCACAATGCAATGTTATTGGAACTGACAAATTTCTGTTTAAGAAATAACATCTTTTTATTTTCAGGAAAACTGTATCTACAACTCCAGGGGACCGCGATGGGCACGTGCTTCGCCCCCAGCTACGCGAATCTATTCGTGGGCTGGTGGGAGAAGCACGTGGCCTGGGCGGGGGACAACGACCGGTGGATAAATAACATCATCTTGTGGACCCGCTACATCGATGACTTGTTCTTGGTGTGGCGGGGTTCACAGGATGAGGCTGAGGAATACATTACCAGACTCAACAATAATGACTTAAACCTCAGCTTCACTAGCACTATCAGTAAGAGTGAGGTCTTTTACTTGGACCTTCGGGTCTATGTGGAAGATGGCATAATTCAAACTGCAGTTTATCGAAAACCTACTGCGGGAAATACAATTCTGCACTCACAAAGTTATCATCCCCGTAGTGTGATTAATAACATTCCCCTGGGAGAGTTTTTGCGGATGAAACGCAACTGCTTGACCCAACAGGAATTTGAGAAGTCGAAGAACCAATCTAGGGAGAGATTCTTACAGAGAGGATACTGTAAGGGGATTCTAGATCAAGCTGAGACTAAAAGCAATTTAGTAGAAAGAAATGACCTACTAATAGACAAACCGAAATCTAATGAATCAGCTATCAGAATGATTACAGACTATTCAGAGAAATCACCAGAAGTCTTTAACATTATGAGAAAAAATGGGAAAATTTTAAAGACAGACTCTGTAATAGGTAAAACCTTATCTAACTATCCTCTCATTTCATACAGGAAGGGAGACTCATTCAAGGATCACTTAGTTGATAGCCATTATGAGAGTAAGAAAAAGAAAAAATCGACTATCTTTGTTTTTTTTCCATGTATGAAATGCAAAGCCTGTAAAAACTCAAAGAAGTTCAAAGAGTATCAAGTACCAGGAAAGAAAACGAAAACCAGGATATTGAAATTACTTAACTGTAATTCTGACTACACGGTATACTGTCTAACATGTCCGTGCGGGAAGAAATATATAGGGAGCACAATAAAGCAAACGAAACTTAGAGTCCTTGAACATATGAGGGCTATTACATCAAAGGACCAAAGCTACCCTGTAGCTCGGCATTTTGAACAAATGCACAACAGTAACAGCAATCTACTAACCTATTTTATACTGGACCAATTAGTCAGAATAGAAAGAGGGGGGAACTGGGTGAAGAAACTGAGAACCTTAGAATCTAGGTTCATTATCCAACTCCAGACTAAGACCCCAGGGGGGATGAACAATGAAGAAGAGATGTGGACTCATATTTGAAAGTTTAACATCCCTGTCCCTCTACCACATGAATATCCTAGAATCCTGAGAAAGTAAATGAATTAAATAAGAGAAAAATAAAAACAGCGTCTACCCAATCCCTTTCTCTCTGAGGGAGGAAAATGAATGAAAAAGGTAATCAAAAATTAAGGAACATATGGCAATGAATCTGCCTTTATAATGAATACATAACATGGATAGTTTGAAATCAGCCCATTCAGGGCTTGACTGCATCAACCTAAGATAGGTAATTGTTCCATCCATCCCAATAACGTGAACTTTTCGACAAAACCCTAAAACGGGATCGTTATGGGTTTTGCGAAATAACGACACTGTGAAAATAGACGGCCGATAAATAAAATAAAAAATTATATATAACATTATGATTTACTATCCACATATATACATGAATGACAAAATGAATGATTTGATTGTCTCAAATGTATGAATTATTCATGTAGACATATTAATGGTTTGATATTGTGGTTCAGAGTGATATGTATGTGATTAATTGAATACAGCACTTACCCATTATAAGATGGCCGCCATAAGTAATGATGGAATTACTAGCCTTGTGCCGTTTTTTATGTTTATTCTTTTTAGAACATGTGACAGGTTGTCATCACGGATTTTATTTAAATAACACAACAAAAAAATGCTGGTTTACACTGACGAAGGCGGCAACGCCGAAACGCGTTTGTAACCTTGACAATTATTTGCAATAGTCTTCTGCTATTAAAATTCTTGGCGAAACCACGCTACAGCGGCTTTGAGTGCTCTTTATTTAAAACGAGTCCCGAGGACTGTGGGACTTGGTGTTGTAAATATGTATATATATATGTATATATATGTATATACATACATATATATATATATATATATATATATATATATATAAATATACATATACACATATACATATACACATATATATACCTGGTGCGGTTGTCCTTCATTTGGTCATTCAAGAGAATACAGACTGGAAGTAAGTAATTTCTTTATTGCCTGATTAATAAAAATCTTTGCAATTATTCATAAAAAGTACTTGGTTGCGCGCCATTTAAAGTACATAAAACTGGATATAAAAATTTGACATTTCATACAATCACATTAGTATAAAAACATTTCTTAATTTGCAATATTAATAAATATAAAAAGGAATCAGCGTCTGCAAAAGTGCATCTTGTGCTATCCTTAAGTAAGGAAAAGTTGAAGACCCAATAAAACCTGTGAGGCACTGTCCTTGAATAGCTTTTGTAATTGCAGTAGCAGGAAAGTCAAAAACTCCGACAAGCAGTCGCAAGTGAAAGGTTCTTTACTTGTCGGAGTTTTCCGCTGGTCATGGTTTTCCCAGTTCATGGAGTAACGGCTAAGTTTAGTGCGACGTTTACTGACTTCATGAAGTGAACCAGTCTGCAGGCTAGTTGAATATCCTCCCCGTTAAATCAGGCCAGCAATGCCTGTCGGCGAGTTCGCAGGCGTTTTTGGTTCCACAGCTGTGTTAGATATCTCCTTCTTTCAGTATCTAGGGCTTTACAGCTGCATAACAAATGCAGTACGTCCTCCTTAGTATCCTTGCAGAGTCTGCACTTTATGTTTGAATCCGAGCATTTCCATGGGGGTAGGTGTTCATTTGACGGTATTACCCCCATCCTCAACTGCAAGAAGATTTCCTTTGCCGCCCTTGAGAAGCCAGTGCCTAGGTATGCCCGTGGTTGCAGCCTGGTGTAACTCTGCATCACAAACCATCCATGCGTCCTCCTGGTTAGAACTGCTTTGTCTTCTTCCAGGGATAGGATCTTGACAGTTTTATTGACGAGCCGATTGAAGCATTTTTGCGTGCAGCTTGCTTCCCAAAGGTCTTTTAGCGCAAGGGTGTTTATTGCTGCCTGGAGATAGGCCATTGCAGGGCTGTCCTTATCTCTTTCCAGCTCCTTCCATAGATAAGTATTCAAGGTGCCCAGCTCAGCACTCTTTACTTTGTGCCAGCACTTTGAATAAGCACCTTTGCGTGCTAATTGTTGTTGCTGTAGGCCAAACTCAAGCCTTAATTGAGCTGGGGAGGTGTACGATGGTAGACTGAATAGTATTCGCATCGACTTTGCTACTACTTTGTCTAAGGTGCACTCATCTCGCCCTCTCATACATTCGCTGCCGTAGGTTATCGATGGCAATAATCTCGCTTGTAGAACATCTAGCAGGGGGATTAAGTTTGGACCAGCTATTTTGCTCTTAATGCTCTTTATTGCAATGGCCAGTGATACCCCTCTGTCCTTAATTGCCTTTTTTTGTTGTTTGAAAGAGCCTTTTGAGTCGAAAATTACACCCAGATATTTATATTCTTTAACAGTTTCCATCTTCTTCTGATCTCGCAGAAACCACTGTGGGTGTTGCTTTTTGATTTTTTGGTTTAATATCATCACCTTTGATTTCCCTTGGTTTATCCTTAATCCGTTCTTGTCTGAGAAATTGATTGTTGTATCGATGAGGTGTTGAAGGCCAACAGGAGTTTGGGTTATTAGTATCAAATCGTCTGCGTACAATAGGTTTGTTAAAGTCAGGCCCCTTAATTTTGGAGAGTGATGGTTGCATTTGTCAAGGTCTTCGGAAAGGTCGGACATGAAGAGGTTGAACAGGGTCGGTGCGAGAACGCACCCCTGTTTCAGACCTTTTGTAGTTTTTATTTTCCTTGATAGACAATTGCCTGCCCCCAGTTTTATTTGGATCCAGGTTTCTGTGTGCAATAAGATTAATAGGTTCAGGAGTTTGGGATCTACGTCCCAACTTGAGAGCTTGGCCTAGAGTTTTCCTCTATCTATACTGTCAAATGCAGCTGAGTAGTCGATGAAGCACACATATAGCATTTTTTTGTATTTAATTGTAGAGTCTATTAGCAGGGAGAGGGCCAGAATGTTTGTTGTAGTCCCTATGTTTTTTTGGAAATCGGTCTGATTAATGGGGATTAGATTTTTCTTTGATGCCCAGGCTGTAAGCTCTTCTAGTAGGAGCCCAGAAAAGTATTTAGCATCTATATCACTAAGAGTAATCAGTCTATAGTTCTTGGCTTCGTTCCTGGAGCCTTTTTTGTAGATCGGGCGATAATTGAAAGAGTGGGAGCAATTGTTCGGCCCAGTAATTTGGATCTTGCTTGTAGAGGGCAGGTGGGGTTCCATTTGGCCCAGAGGCTCTCTCGTTCCGGCCTTTTGCTATTCTTCCCTTGATCTGTGTTGTTGAGCCTGGGAAGTTGGGAAGTTGGTCTCCTCGGATGGTAATTTCTGGCCCCTCTTGAATTCTTCCCCAACTTCTAGGTCTTGTGTTACTTTGTCAATTGCGTTGTTGAAGTGGTTGGTTAGAAGTTCTACCCAGCTCTCCTCCGTTATATGCGAATTTATTCTGGGAGCTTTAGGATTCTCAATTTCATTGACAGTGCTCCAGAATCTCGTGCTGTTTTTACTCCTTGCGTCGTAAAGCAATTTTGCCCATATTTATTCTGTGGAGTCCTGCTTTATTCGCCACAAGAGCTTATTCTTGTTGATCTTTAATGACCTCAGATCGATCAATAGGTGTTTGTCACTCACATTTTTCCTTAGTCCGCGGAGTGTTTTAATGATTGCAGATTTTATTTGTGTTAGTTTCAGAGATATGGGTGTCAGCGGGTGAGTATTTGAATTACATGTCCGCCAAGCTTGTGGGTCATATTTTTGCCTCGTTGGTGCATACGTTTTTTGTAAGAAATTGCACTTTGAGTTAGCTAAGCCAAAGGTTTTCAAAAAGATTTCCCAGGCAGTAATGCTATTGTCATGTGATGGCTTGACACTTTCCCAGCAGGTCTTGGCTTCTCTAGAAAGTTTTTCTGGATCACTTATTTTGTATTTGATTCTTCTGCATTTTGACGTAGTCGTTAAATTTTGCATGCTGGTTGGAGTTGTTAATGCTGTCCCCTGTGCCATCAGTGTCAATTCTTGCGGAAGATGATCACTACAATCGGATGTACCAATTTTGAAATCATATACTAGTGAAAAAAGCGAAAGAGATAGAAAGGTATAATCTTTCGCAGTGCTAGAATTAAAGTTGTGAAAGGTGGCAGCTTGGGGTCGATCCCCCGGAGACAGGCAGTTTATCGAAATGAGGCCCAAATTTGTTAAGTCGATGAATACATTTTTGGATAAAGTTGTTTGTTTACCCCATGAGCATTCTTCCAGTACAGGGATCCCCCTTTCATGTAATTTGTCTTCTATTGGGTGGTTATATCCTTTGCTCTTTGAGAGAAACATGTTAAAATCACCTGTTACAATAAGGTTTGGGGTTTCACCTTCTGTTATAAGATTCAACAATTCTGACACCAAGGACTTGGCGCCGTTTTTTTTTAACCTTTCGGTAAGTATTGACCAGGATCAGCTGTTGTTTATTTTTCCCCGCGATTGAGAATTCCAACTGTACTGCATTTATTCCATTGTCTATTCCCGATATGTTCTTGCTCAGCAGTTCTTTTGCTGTATATACAGAATACAGACTGGTAAAACAAGCTGCTTTACATTCCTTCAAGACTTAGCCTGAAGGCTGTTCTCCATAGCTACCACTAGGATAGCTTCCAATAAAGGTTGTCTTTAACCTATCACCTCTAAGGGGTTGTTTGGACTGGTGCAAGGTGCCCTCTATAACGAGTGGCCAGCGTATGCCAGGCCAACTTCTCACATGGGTGTGCAGAGGTTGGATTCAATCTTGCCATTGTTTTACGAGATAATCTCAAGTGATTGACTAACTGAAAACCACTAAAGGTACCGAAGGTACATATAATACAGGCTTAAAACTACAGTAAGTGCTACTGAACTTAGAGTTGTATGTCAAGGGCTTAGCACACCCGTTCTACAACTCAAGAGAGTTTAGTAGGCCACACTAGAGCAGGTAGGTGCATAAACCACACCTCATTAGTTATGTCTTCAAGGCCAGAAACCAGTGGGTCCCTGCCAGATGTTAGTACTGTACTGGCATCCAAGTATGACACATTGCCATTCTTGGAATTGTGAGCATTGTGTACTACTAGGAGATTGAAGACAGGCGAAAGTGCAAACAACCAACGCCTCATAGAAGGACTACTGTTGGATGAGCTCAGAAAGGCCTCAGGGCCGGGAGGGGTAGGCAGTATGGGTGGGGCAGCAGATGAGGAAAGGCCCAGGGATGAAAATGACCCGGACCTGACCTCTGATGCTGACCAGGAAGGTGACAATGACCGTAACCTGGAAAATGCAGCTCCTCCTGGAAATGAGGAAGAAGGCCAGGGAGGCCCTCTCTATGTCCCACCAGGGAGAGTTGGAGGTGTGCCTAGAAGGTCAAGATCTCCTTCTCAGGAGTCTGTCCATTCTGACACATTTATAGGGACCTCTGTCTCTTCCCTCCATGGAGAAGAGAGAAATGCAGCTGAAGTATGAGGAAGCTCAGGTTAGAATCAGAAGACAGCAGATATCCTTGGAAAGAGAGGCCCTAGAACTTCAAAGAGATAGAAAGAAGCTGGGGCTAGAGCCCCATGGTGGCAGCTACACCCCTAGTGGTAGAGAGAGATCTCATGACCATATTAACTTAAGCAAGATTGCCCCTTCCTACCAGAGTGGGGATGACATCCACAAGTGGATTACTGCACTGGAAAGGGTCTGTAAAGTTCAGAAGGTCCCCCAGGAGCAGTGGGCAGCATTCTTGTGAAGTTCCTTTGCAGACAAAGGTAGAGATAAGCGCCTCACTGTTTGAGAAGAGGATGCTGATGAATATACAGTCCTGAAGAGCAGAGAGTTTGGCCTAACCACTTAACAATACAGGATAAAGTTCAGAGATACCCAAAAGGCTCAGACTCAGGACTGGGTTGTCTTTGTTGATTGTGCTACTAAGGCTCTGGAGGGCTGGTTACTTGCCAGTAAGGTGTTTGATTTCACAGGATTGTACAACTTAATTATGAGGGAGCAGATCCTTAAAAATGGTCAAAATCACCTGTTGCATTAGTACCTGTTGAACTCTGATCTGGCCTCTCCTCAAGAATTGGGAAAGAAGGCAGACAAGTGGGTAAGAACCAAGGTGAAGCAGAAGGTACAGAACCAAGGTGGTGACCAGAAGAAGCAAGATTCTAAGAACTTTGATAAGGGTGGGGAAAAGGGTAAAGACCAAAAGTCTTCTCAAGGTCCCCAAAAATCTGCATCTGGTGAGGAGTCCCATTCATCCAAAGGAAAAGGCCAAAAGAAACCATGGTGTAAAATCTGTAAACAGAAAACCCATTGGTCTAGTGATTGTAATAAGTCCAAAGACTCAACTCCAGCCTCCATTGCCCTCAAGGCAACTGTTCCCCCTAGTTCAGGTCCAAGTGGTGGTATTCAGAATAAGGGAGTAGTAGGGTTAACCCTGGGTTCTGAGATGGACTCTGGCCTGGTTAGGGTTTTAACTCAGGCTGCACTGATCTGTGATGGAGGCATGGATATGTCCTCTTTTGTGAGTCCCAGTAATCTGGGCAAATAGACAGCAGCCTTTGATTAATGGAAAAGAGGCTTTGGCATTCAGGGTCACAGGGGCAAGTGTCACAATGGTGACACAAGACCTTGTGGCTCCTGAGCAGATCATACTTGGTGAAATGTACCAAGTGACCGATGCTAGCAATGTCAGGACTGAACATGCCCTGGCAGTTATTAATTTCTCCTGGGTAGGGGTAACTGGCCTCAAGAAGGCTGTGGTAAGTGCAGACCTCCCTGTTGAATGCTTGCTTGTCAATGATTTAGAGACTTCAGCTTGGGCTGAAGTGGAGCTCAGGACCCATGCAGAAGTGTTCGGAATCCCAGCACATGTGTTTGCTGTGTTGGCACAGGCCAAAATGTCAAAACCTGAACAGGCCATGGATTCTGGAAGAATGGGCCAGGTGCCTTCCATGTAGAGGAGCAGTAGGGTAAAGGCAGTGCCTTTCCACCTGACTCAGAATACGAACAGTCTCTTGAGGGAGATGATTTTAGTCCTGAGGAAGTAACTGTCCCAGATGAGCTGGAGCCTGATCGGGTTGCATTTCTGGGGACAAGGGGCCCTTCCAGGGCATATCTGAACCAGGAGCAGCTGAGGTGTCTCTCTCTTGAACCCCTCAGACAGCAAGCTGCTGCTGAGGCTGCTGTGAATGCTAGTGGTCCCCATAGGATCTATTGGGATGATGGACTCCTATACTCAGAGAGTAGAGACCTCAAGCCTGGAGCAGCCAGGAGGTTGGTTATACCTCTGAGGTTTAGGGGCTTCCTATTAACACTAGCCCATGATATTCCCTTAGCAGGTCACCTGGGCCAAAACAAGACATGGGGCAGGATTGTCCCTCACTTTCATTGGCCCCACATGTCTGAAGACACCAAGGAGTTTTGTCGCTCCTGTGTCACCTGCCAATCCAGTGGTAAGGCAGGTGGTACAACAAAGGCTCCCCTGATACCACTACCTGTGGTGGGGGTTCCCTTTGAAAGAGTGGGGATTGATATAGTTGGTCCCATGGATCCACAGACAGCCTCTGGGCACAGATTTATCCTGGTGGTGGTGGACCATGCCACTAGGTACCCAGAAGCCATTCCACCTAGGACCACCACAGCTCCTGTGGTGGCAAGGGCCCTCTTGGGAGTGTTCTCAAGGGTGGGCTTTCCTAAGGAGGTAGTTTCAGACAGAGGTACTAACTTCATGTCTAATTACTTGACTGCAATGTGGAAGGAGTGTGGAGTGAATTACAAATTCACCACACCCTATCACCCACAATGCATTGGTTTCGTTGAAAGGTTCAACAAAACCCTGAAGGGCATGATAATGGGTATGCCAGAAAAGCTTAGGCGCAGATGGGACATCCCTTTGCCCTGCCTTTTGTTTGCATACAGGGAGGTTCCTCAGAAGGGGGTTGGTGACAGCCCTTTTGAACTTCTGTTTTGTCTTGTAGGAGGTCCATTGTGTCTGGTGAAGGAGGGATAGGTGTTACCTCTCAAACCCCCTAAACAGGAATTAGAGGACTATGTACTTGGTCTTCGCTCCAGGATGGCAGAGTATATGAAAACGGCAACCAAAAACCTTGAGGCTAGCCAGGAATCGCAAAAGGCCTGGCATGACCAAAAGGCTGTGCTGACTGTTTACCAGCCAGGTCAGAAAGTGTGGGTGTTGGAGCTTGAAGCCCCAGCAGCCCTCCAGGACTAGTTGAGTGGCCCCCATACAATTGTTGTACAAAAGGAAGAGGTTACCTATTTGGTAGACCTTGGAACTCACAGGAGTCCCCATAGAGTGCTTCATGTCAACAGACTGAAACCATTATGTTGACAGGGCAGACATGGGCTTACTCATGGCTACTGATGAGGGACAGGAGGAAGAGAGTGATCCACTCCCTGACCTGCTCTCACAGAACCCTGATGATGGGTCAGTGAATGGTGTAGCCTTGGCAGGCAGCCTCAATGCCCATCAGCAAGCATATTGCAGACAGGTGCTCAATCAGTTCAGACATATGTTCTCTCTAACTCCAAGTCAGACTACCTGGTGCACTCATGAAGTGGACACTGGGAACAGTCTGCATGTTAAAAATAAGATTTACAGGCAACCTGACCATGTCAGGAACTGTAGCAGGACTGAAGTCCAGAAGATATTGGATTTGGGAGTTGCTGAACCCTCAGATAGCCCTTGGGCTAGTCCAGTTGCCTTGGTACCTAAACCTCACACCCAGGATGGTAGGAAAGAGATGAGGTTTTGTGTAGACTAAAGGGGTCTCAATGCAGTCACTAGGACTGATGCCCATCCAATACCCAGAGCAGATGAGCTTATAGATACTTTGGCCTCAGCCACGTTTCTGAGCACATTTGATCTGACAGCTGGCTACTGGCATATCAGACTAGCTGATGATACAAAGCCTAGGACAGCATTTTCTACCCCTATTGGGTACTACCAATTTGTGGTGATGCCCTTTGTTTTTAAAAATGCACCTGCCACTTTTCAAAGGTTGGTGAATCAAGTCCCAACAGGCCTGGAAGACTATAGTGCAACATATCTAGATGATATTGCTGTCTTTAGCTCCACTTGGGAGGATCACCTGCTCCACCTGAGAAATGTTTAGGAGGCCCTGCAGAAAACAGGCCTAACTATCAAGGCTACTAAGTGCAAGATAGGGCAGAGTCAGGCTGTGTACCTAGGCCACCTTGCAGGTGGAGGCCAGGTTCAACCATTGTAGAGCAAAATCCAGACCACGGTGGACTGGGTTGCTCCAACCACCCAGACTCAGGTCAGAGCTTTCTTGGACCAGACTGGGTACTACAGAAGATTTGTTAAGGGGTATGGATCCATTGTGACACCCCTGAATGACTTAACTTCCAAAAGAATGCCAAGGAAAGTTCGGTGAACAGTTAGCTGTCAAAAGGCATTTGATGACCTGAATCAAGCCATGTGCACTGCTCCTATCTGCAATGTCCTAACTACTCCAAAAAATTCATTGTCCAAACAGATGCATCTGAGTTGGGGGTAGGGGCTGTGTTATCACAATTAAATGATGAAGGTCACAACCAGCCAGTATCTTGTATTAGCAGAAGGCTGACTCCCAGAGAGAAACGTTGGTCAGCTATTGAGAGGAAGGCCTTTGCTGTGGTTTGGGCTCTGAAGAAGCTGAGGCCATTCTTGTTTGGCACTCACTTCACGTTTCAGACTGACCATAAGCCACTCTTATGGCTAAAACAGATGAAGGGTGAAAACCTATACTTTTGAGGTGGTCCATTTCCATACAGGGGATGGACTATACAGTGGAACATAGACCTGGGAGTAACCATGCCAATGCAGATGGACTCTCCAGATATTTCCACATAGAACATGAAGACTCAACTGGTCAAGGTTAGTTTAATGTCCCTGCGTTTGGAGGGGGTGGGTGTGTGTGCGAGAGTAGGATCTGCTCTTAGGGTTACCCCCACTTTTTGCTGATGTTTCACTGTTTTTCGACTTTAGTCTGGCTGGTGTCCTGCTATCCAGGACCCCAGCCTAGCTGCTTCCTCTCTAAATTGATTCCAAGTACACTACAGTTTGGTTACTAGGGTACCCTTATAAGTCCCTAGTATATAGCACCTTAGGTACCAAGGGCATGGATACCCCAGTGGCCTACCAGGGGCACCAGCATTTATTATGCCACCCCTGGGAAGCCTTCCAAAATGACACCACAGGACTGCTACTGCAGCCTGGGTAAGGTGGTGTATGCACCCCTTACTTAGATATAGGTTACCTATATCTACCTTAAATCACTGCACATATAAATCTATAGGTAACCTTAATGGCAGGCCTTATTAATCCTGAAGGCAGGGTGTTAGGTTGTGTGTGAGAGGGTGCCCATGCATGAGCAGGGCCCCTCTGCAGCCTTCGGAATCTATTCTTTGGGGCTGTTCTGTGATGCAGCCAGACCATATACTCTCAAGTGCATTATAACCTCGCAGTAAATGCTAACTTTGGAATGGCTGCACAGAAACATGTTATGTTTGGTGTCAAACACTTTGAAATCCTACCCACCCAACCCCCTCCCCACCTCCCACCCCTCCCCACCAGTCCTGGCGGCAGGGGTAGAATTCCACCCTTCTAGAGGGAGAGACATGTACACACCTGTATACCCGGTACCAGTTTAAAAGAGCTCTGGCATCACAAAATGGATGCTGCAGCCACAGACAAGAGTCTGGCCTCCTGCTGCTGGACGAAACTCTGGCAAGGGAGGTCTGGACAATAGGTTTTTTTGTCACAGGGAGGTGTAACCACCTCCCAGACAGGCTTTAGTGTATTGAGGCTGGGTGAGTGCACTCAGAGTGCTTTGAAATCTGCTCTGGGGGCACATTTGGTGTCCCTGTGCATAGCCCAGTACAAACCGGTTGCAGGGGCTACGTGCCCCTGCTCTGGCACAAAACTGGACAAAGGAAATGGGTGTAGCCACCCCTCTTTCCAAACCCTCCCATAGGTGGGTCCCCGGAGTATGTCCAACTCCTTCCTTGGGTATAAGAAAGGAACCCCTGACTAAAGGACTTTAGATTACACCTGGACGAAACTCTGCTACAGGTATCCTGGAACTTTGACAATCTACAACTAGATGACTGAAGAATCTCCCTTGGAGTAAAGGAGTTACTCCCCTGCTTGGCAGGCACCAACGAAGCATTTGTCGGTCTGCATCTCCGAAGCTCCTGCCGGACTACGAAGTATTTGCAGCCCAGGAGGTGGATTTCCAGACTTCTCAGTGGCCGACCCGAGTCCCCAGCAAAGCTGAGACCCGCAGCCCTCGTGTGTGATGTGAAACCGGAACTCCTGGACAATGTGCACATTTGCAAGTGCATCAGCTTCTCAACGTTCTTTGAGGCTGTGCTTTGGGTTACTTGTAGCCCAAGCCCCGAGCACCTTTTACACCGAAGATTGCCGGCCTACAATCCATGAGTGTTCCGTGAGCCAGATCTGTGTGTTTCTGCTCTGGGCCCCTTCGCGATCACTGGTCAGTCAACTGGTGGGTCCCTGTGAAGGCACCTCTGATTTTCCTTAGGCTTCCCTGGTTGCTTCAGACATGCCCTGACTCTCCACCGCGAGGTGAGTCCCTCGGACCTTGCTGGTCCACACTGAAGCATTTCTTCACTTTCTGCGTGGGTTGCTGTTGCTAAGGCTTGTTGGGTCCGATCCGGTCACCGACGCCGCAGCACTCTACATCCTTCGTGGGACTGCTCGAATCCAGCTCCTGGTCGTCATTGACGCCTCCTGGTCCTCGTGGCTGCAGAATCAAGCTTCACCTCTTCAACCTGAAATCACCCGACATCGGTGGGCATCCGACTATCGTGCCCCTGGTCACTGGCAAGTGACCCAGACTGTCCCCTCTGCATTCAGGTTCTTTTCATCTTCTATCCACCGGACACGTTCCACTTAGACGGTAGCAGCACTTTTCAGCAGATCGCCATTGAAATCACCGACGATTCCCAACACCAAAAGACACCTATGCACCCGGCTTCCCTGGGTGAGGTAACTAGAGTACTCCGGTGCTCCCGTGGGTGTTGGCCCTAGAACCCCTTAAGTCTAAAGGGGTTTGCTAAAAGTCCTCTCCTAAGTGTCTTTAATCTTTAAATTTTCAACTGCGACTTTCCCCATAGAAGCTAACGGCGTCTCGCGGCTGTGTTCTCACACTGCATGCGTCTCACATGGGTCCCTGTGTCACTACCTTGGGTGGTTCCTTGTGGCCCCAGCGATTTTACAGGCTCTAGGCCATGTGTCTGGTCAAGTTGTGGTTCTTATACCACTTTCTTAATATATGGTTTGGTATGCCCCTATGGCTCAACGCATATTGTGCTAATTTACTGTGTGATCTTAAGTGTAACCTATGTGCTTTGACCTCTAGCCTCATAAAGAGACTAGTAGGGTGTGTTTAGAATAAATACATATATTTTATATATATACACCTGGTGTGGTTCTCCTTTCATTTGGTCATTCAAGAGATTAAAGACTAGTAAAACAAGCTGCTTTACATTCCTTCAAGACTTAGCCTGAAGGCTGCTCTCCATAGCTACCACTAGGATAGCTTTCAATAAAGGTTGTCTTTAACCTATCACCTCTAAGGGGTTGTTTGGACTGGTGCAAGGTGCCCACTATAACTAGTGGACAGCATATGCCAGGCCAACTTCTCACACAAGGGTATTCCCATTTGCAGAAGAAACCTTGCACAACCTCCCGGTTTAACTGCCATTTGTGACACGCTAGGCATCGACGGCTGAGCTCATCCGCCCTTGCATTCAAGGATCCTGCCTGGTGGTTCACCACCACGAAAATTACTTGGTGTTTCAGCCATTTCCCGAGGAGCTGGGCCTTCTGACACAGGGCCTGTGACACCAACTAGCCCTGTTAGCTGCAGTACCACAGGGTGGTGGTATTGTGCAAGAGCACGTGTACCTCAGCCTCCGTTTGATTGGCGGCAGGAAGGATTCCAACTCCAAGTGGATGCCCTTGGCACCAGAAGGTTGATGTGGAGATGGGAGTCCACCGGAGACCAAAGGCCTCTAATCTCCACTTTTATACAGATGGCCGCCACAATCAAGAATCTATGCATTGGTCACCACTGTCAGCCCTGGGTGGGGAAAGGAGAGGCTTCTGCAGTTGACACAATCGAGGTCCAGTAACCAGCACTGCAGATAATTTGCACTCTCCTCTGAAATCTAGTCATGGTCGGAGAGGTCTCCTTGATGTTGGGGCCACTGGGGCTACAGATCTCACTGTAGAACCCACATATGCCACATGATGTGCTCGACCAGCAGGATGCCATCATGCCAGCAACCACAGAGTCAACCGCAATGAGACCGAAAGATCAGGACCACAGCTGAATGTCCTGGACTTTCTTTCCTGGAGGGAAAAGGCACCAAACCAAACCTTGTCCAGAACAGCTCCAATGAAGGGGCGCGTCTGAGAAAGAGTCGGTGTGACTTGGGCATGTTAACAGTAAACCCCAAAGATGACCGGAGGTTTGCCACAGTCTGGAGGTGGTTCACAACAAACACCCCAGACCTGAGAACATGAGCTGTCACCACTTTCCTGAACACTCGAGGGGCACTAGTGAAATCATGAACCGCAGGTAGCGCTAATGGGCCGACAGGACAGGAATATGAAAATAGGCGTCCTGCAGGTCTTACACCACAATCCAGTCCACAGCGTTGAGGGCAGACAAGACCTGGGCCATGGAGAGCAGCCCGAATTTCTCCGTTTGGAGGAACGCTTTGAGAGGGCACAGGTCTAGAAGGCCTCCATCCTTCTTGGGCCCCAGAAAGTATCAGGAATAACAACCATGCCCTACTTCTGCTGCAAAGGTTGTTTGTAAATAGTGTGTAAATTCATATATGTATATGAGGTCTTGTAATGTATAATGAATTGGTGAAATGATAACCAAAAGTCTTTGCTTGAGAAGAAAATTTAAAAATAAAACAAAAGATTCATTCAGACATTGTTGTGTCAATGGACCATAGCGTATACTTCCTATGGTTGTTATGATTTAAAGAAAATAGTGAGACAGTATTGGCATCTTGTTGTTAAATACTACTTCTGCTGCGGGCACCATCTTGAAAGCCCCTTCAGCCATAACAGCTTTCACTTCCTGCCACAAAATGGAGAGATTGTCCACCGTCAGTCGTTGTGGGGACAGTAGAAGGTGCGGCACGAAAGAAAGCAATAGCAGAGCATAACCCCTGCAAACTATCTGCAAGACCCACCTGTCTGAAGTGATCGCCTGCCACCCAGAAAGACTTGCTGGATTCTGACTCCTATAGGGTAGCTGTGCTCTATTAAGGGCACGCTAACAAGGTTTGGCAGGTTGGGGTGTGCTGGACTGTGGGCACTTTGGCCGTAGACTTGTGGGATGTAGGCACCTTGGTCACAACACTGCTGGGTCCCGTGTGGAGGTAGCACAGCTCAGAGGTATGGCGGGCCTCGTACAAAAGCGCAAAATGAGCATGGAAACTAGTGCAGTTGGCGAGGAAGTGGGAAGAAGACTAGGGAGTGAAAAATAGCTATGCTATCTTTAAAAGGCTTCAGAGTAGAATTAGCCTAGTCCCCGTACAGGTGTGCTGACCTCTCACCAGCTCCAGAAGAGGCCGTGCGGAGTCATAAAAGGTACCACTCATAATTTATTCTTCTAATGGACACTTCTAACCAGGAATTTCTTGCATTCGTATGCCCCACTTTTTGCTGAACTGCTGATGTGCTTTGACTGAGTGTGCCCTGGGCTCCTGCCAACCAGGTGCCCAGGGCCTGTGTTCTTTTCCTAAAACTGTGTTGAAGCTAAAACCCAATTGGCATCTATAGCCACCTGTCAGCCCCTAGTAAATAGTTCTCTAGGTACCCAGGGCATGGTGACCAGAGAAGACCCCTAAGGGCTGCAGCACTTATTGCGCCACCCTTAGGGGCCCTGTACCCTGACACCCACACACTTCCTTTGCAGGCTGAGTATCTAAGTACAGAACTAAACAAAGTCGACATGGCACATATCCCTGTGTGCCATGCCCACAAAATCCACTGCCCTGGCATATCTCAGTCACCCCTCTAGCTGGGTGCCCTATGCCAGCGGTGTGGGCACAGGTGCATAAGCCCTGGGCCCCTACAGTACCCAGGGCCATTCCTGGGCACTTTAAGTGCCGTGATGCCATCAAGAGTATATGGTACTGGGAGGTTGTCATTAAGAACTCCACAGCACCATAATGGCTACACTGAAGACTGACGGGTTTGATATCAAACTTCTCAGCACATTAAACCCACACTGATGCCAGTGTGGGATTTAATGTAAAATGCACCAGAGGGCATCTTAGAGATGCCCCCTGAAAACCTAACCTACAATCCACGTCTGGACGGAGAGGCATGTTGCTGGACCCCTGGGTGGAGAGCCCTCCGCTCTCCTGGGCCTGCAACAATGCACATTCTGGGCAAGGTGCTAGGTCTCCTTACCCAGGATGGGCAGGGGGAAGCTTCAAAGGCCTGCAGCCTTTGTGAGCTTCTCCAGACCACTTGCTGTACTCAGCAACTGGCCCCCACCAGTTCTGACCCCCACTCTGGTGGGAAGACTGGCGGGAAACCCTACGTCAGGAAGGGGGGTGTGCCAGCCTGTGCCAACCCCACCCCTCAGGTGGGAGAGGCGAGGTGAAGCACGACCCCGGGCTCCGGCCATCTTTAAGATGGGGAGCCCAGCCCAATCACAGCTAGGCTCCTGTCCCCCTCCCACAGGAGAGTAGCAGACTAGGGGGTGTATCCACCACAGGACAGGGACCTATTGGTCCCTGCCCTTGCTCTGAACCTTCCTTCCTCAGATCCCGATAAGAAGACCAGAAAGAAGATCAAGAAGAAGACGACCCGCCGTGCAGCTGCTAAGAGGACAACACCAACTGACTAGGCCCCAGCCCTACCGGCCTGTCGACCCTGGAACCTGCCTCAGCTAAATCCTGGCGACTCCTGCGGACAGCAACCTTGGAAACCCGGAGGACCTACCTGCCTTGACCCTCTCCAAGATTGGGACTCCCCTGGGCAGAGGTTCTGCTCCAACAACCATACCCCTGGTGCCAAGCCGGGAACTGCAAAACCAGCCCACTCTGCACCCGCTGACCCCGGCCTGTGCCCGAGTGATCCAAGACCACGAGGACGTCCCCCTGGCGACAGTGCCCAAAGACCCTCCTCGACGACCAAAACGACACCTGCAGCCTCAGAACCAGGGACCCCCCCAACCGCAACTAGCCGAGGGTAAGATTTCCTGACAGCCAAAGACACCCCTGCACCCGGCGCCCCACGGCCCCTTGTGCCCTCCTTTGGGGTACTTACCTCTTCTCCAAGAACCCAACTTACCTCTCAAAGTGGTGGTCGCACCTGAACAATCTCCGTCCCCGAGCCTGAAGCCTTTGTTCACTTTGTAACTTTCCCATTGGATACCATTGAGCGCCTGACGGCTCAAAAGCACCCTGCACCCAGCCGCCCGAATGCCGCTGGAAGTGCAACTACTACTCTACTCTACTTCCCCACTTGCCCTGAGTAAGTGACCAGAAGCTCAGCTCCCACAGCTGCGTGGCCTGCCTGCTTGCAGCCACCAACCAAAGGCCCCCTACCCTCTATTGGTTTGCATTGGGCCTACTCTCTCTGCACCCGGCTGCCCCTGTGCCACTGAGGGTGTAAAAACTGACCCTTTCCGACCCAGGGAGACCCTTGAGTCTATGCCCAGAACCTTAACCTCACCAGTTGAGTACTCACCGGAAAGCTGATAACTCACTTTCCTTCCATAGGCTAACTTGACTGGTTTTCACTGAAATTTCTTCGAAGTGTTGATTTTTGCAACTTTAAAATATTCCTCTAAAATCAGCCGAATAACGATTTCCGAAATACTTACCTGGAATCAGGAGAGAAGCCAGTGCTGTACCTTCTAGTCCAGTGCTGAACTGCGAAAAGTAATCTTAACTGTATGTACCAGTTACCTGCATTTTCTTCCATAGGAAACCATTGACTGTTTTTCTATGAAATTTCTTCTGTCGATTTTTATAAATCACAAATATTCCTTAAACATCGTACCAACTGCTGAAACGTAAATACCAACCTGTCTTAGGTAGAGGTCCCAGTGTTGGATCTATGAGTCCAGTACTGGATAACAAAAGTAATGAGAACCTACTTTACCTGTGACTTGAATTTCCTTCCATAGGATAACATTGCTAGTTTTGTCTCTGAAAAGTTTCAAAGTGTTAACTTTGAAAATACATTTATATCCTTTAAAAAGTACGCTTCTACTTAACTGTTTACAGCTTAGGTCCCGGGACTGAATCCAGGATCCAGTCCTGTGGTTAGCAAAGTAATCCTGAAAGTAATCTATTGCATTTTTATAGAAAACCCATTGAGCTCAATGTTAAATTGTGTTTAGAATTGTGTTGCCTATTGCAACCCCAGTAACTATTGTACTTACCAAGTCTATTGCCTGTCTGCAAAGTAATTACCCAAAGTCACTCATATTGATAAAAGTATATTTTGATAACTGTTGATTATAAAAATAAAACTATCTTTTGATATAAAAACAATTGGCCTATAGTTCAGTTCTTGAGTGGGTGAAACCTTTTGCTGACTGAGTGTGTACAACAAATGCTTTACACTGTTCTCTGATACTGCCTTATTGCTCGACCAAGCTACCACATTAGAGAGTAAGGTCAGATCGGAATTTAACCTCTGTTATACCTCTGGGGATTGGGGACTCTATACACACTGCACCTTACTTTGGTTCAGTATATGCAGAGCCACTTTCTTACAGACTTCATGTCAGGAAATTCTGTATAACTGAGGGAGCAAAATGGTCCTCCTGAGAGGTAAGGCACTAATGCCTGGTGAAATTGTGGATGGACACCCATGAAGCCATCTGGCAGATCTCCAACACAGAACACTCCCAGACAAGGCATTAATGCTCTTTCGCCCGAAGGTCATTAGAGGGTTCCTTGCGTGCCATTCATAGAACACATTTATGCAATGAATGAGTCATCTGGATAAAGTCAGTTCTGGGCTGACCCTCAGTTCTTAACACCAGAGAGCGCCACAAAAAGTTGGCCATACACTCGGTGCACCTTAATCTGATCGGTATAAAAGCTATGGGTTCTCTTGGGGCACCACCAATGACCTCTATCCTCTTCCTTAGAGAGAAGCAGCACAGAAAAAAAATCAGGGAGCGCAATGGACTGTTCCACATGGCCAATTTTGTCCGAAAGAAAGTCGGAGTTCAAAGCACCCCCTTATCCTGCAATAACATGTTATATGGTGGTTGCCCTGACAGTGCCTGTAGTTCATTGATACTGCATGAAGAAGTAAACACAATGTGCAAGACAGTCAGCAGTACTAAAAAAATCTACTCAAGGAATTCTCCAAGAGGCAACCACACCTTGTATATATATCCAGATGCCATCTGTGGTCAATTAGATAACATCTGTTGCGCTTCTCTGCCCTGGTGTTCAGAGATCCAGCCAGATGGTTGGCAGACAGGGAAATCCCATAAAGATCTAGTCAGAGCCAGACTCAGTGCCTCCTGGCAGACCCTTCGCCTCCACATCTCCCAGTCTCTTGCAGTGTTACAGGGTGGTAATGTCGTCAGTCGCAACCTGCTCAGTTTGGCCTTTGATAAGAGGCAGAGTCCTTGAGCCAGCTGTACACTGCCCCAAAAGTTGATGAGGTGCCTCAACTCCAATGGGGATCATAGGCCTCTGATCTCCACCTCCCGAGGCAAGAACCAATGCATCTGTCACCTCTGTGAACTATATGTAGGGTAGGGAGAATGGTCTCTTGTAAGTCAGGTTGGTATCTTTCACCGGCCAAAGAAGGCTCCATGAGACACATGTCTGTGAGGCCGCCTCAGTTCCAGTGCATGGCCTGCATGTGCCAATGGGAATGAGGCCCCAACAGGACAAACAGGATCACAAGACAAAGAAGCCTCAGAACCATCTAGGCTGGAACCCAAGACAAAGCATGAAACATTGGTATCATAACCTGAATGTCCCAGAATGGCTGCAGGGGACAAAAGGCATTTAACTGAACCACAACCACAACTACCCCAATAAAAGGAATGCTCTACACCAGCCGATGGTGACATTTGGGCTTGTTGATAGAGAACCCTGAAAGAAAGTTACAAGGTGGCTGTTCGCAGGTGGTCTGAGGCGGACTGCGGTGGCTCTGCCATCAGCCAGTTGTGGTACAGAAAGATGAGCAAACCCAGCCTAGGAAGATGGACCCCAACCACCACCATCCCTTTTGTGAATATCCGGCGAGCTGAGGTGTGCCCAAATGGCAGAATGGCGTATTGAAAGTGTTATCTCACCATAACAAATTGGAGGAAACACCTATGGGACTCTAGGATGAATAAGGTCCAAAACTAGCCTGAGCTCACTGTTGTCCTAGAGCACACAGAAGTAACAGGAATGGCACCCAATGTCCCTCTTCTTTGGAATTACCTTGTTTACCTCTGAATATCTCTTGGACAAGAATGGAATTGTTTTCTGAGGAAGTCTAGGTGAAAACAAGAAGAACTGGAGGGGATGTTGACAGAAATGGAAGGGACTAACCTTGATGAACAAACTGCAGGATAAATGGACAGAGATAACTGCTCACCAGTAGGTCGAGTAAAAGCATATTCGGTCGTTCACTGGCTGCTAGGGACTACATAAGGTGAATGCGAGCAGCTTGGAGGAAAAAGAGAAACATGAGGGCAGGCCATGTTGTTGACTTTATCCTCTGACACCATAGAAGCCCCTTGGAGTTTCGAAAGAGCTCAGTGGGCTTCTGAACAGGTTGAGAGGACTGTCAGTTGGAAGAAACCAGGCACTGAGAATAACCCCGGAGTGTCAAGATGTATTGATGGTACCAGCTGCCTGGAAAAGAAAGCCCAAGGAGTGAGCTAAGTAACCACTAGCATTAAAGCACTCTAAAGCTGAACCCGCCTTGCCTCCTAACAGCCTGGAATCATCACAAAGCATATCCAGAAGTCATTTAAATCAAAGATATAGAGTGCACACAATCAAATTGTTCAATAGAAGGTCTCTCCACTAGAATGGCACGTAGTCCAACATACTGTGATGTGCAGCAAACATTAGCTTTGTATATACATACCAGTTGTGCTGCTCCTTTACACTATTTATTGTGCGTTACAATATGTTGGACTACAGGCTGTTCTAGTGACAAGAGAGCTTTCGCCAAAAAAAACTAGCCATGAAGAAGTTTCATCACAACGAAGGAACAAAACATATTGGCTGTTTTTAACTTTATGGAATGAAGACTAATGGAAGCCTTTTAAACAGATTATGGGACTTTTGATTTGTATCATATATGGCACTCCTTGATTGTGTGTGCTGCATATCATGGATTTAACATGTTCTTCTGCATCTAATAGCATCTGGGTATTGAACTGGAAACACATCACATCAAGCAACAATAAAGGCCTGGTCATGAAATGATCTTTAAACTAGTGCCCACAGCATGAACCACACAGTCTGTGGTGTCCAGACTGGGCAGTAAAATGTACTTGGATGCATCATTCCCATCCTGGAACATCTGGGAAAAGGCATTTATTTTGAAACTACTCAGGAATGGGGGGGGGGGGGGGGCAGATCTTGCTTGCCATATCTCAAAGGAAATGGGAGTATGTACTCAAGAGGCAGACTGTGTTAAAAGACGAGAAAGCCAAACTGGCAGGAGAAGAACCTCTTATCAAGCATATCAATGCATTTAAAATCTCTATCAGGCGCAGCAGTAGGAAAGGCATTTGGGTTCACTTTCCTGGCCAAAGAATAAACTACTAAATTTTCCAATGGTGGATACCAACTTAAAAAAGCTAAGCCATTCAGATCAGGCCAGTAGCGCCTAACTATGGGGTGACGTACGAGCGGCGCCAAGCAGGGCTTTCCACATGCCACAGCTAGATTGTCCGCAAGGGTTTTCTTGAAGTGTTGTAAAAACTCTGAAGATTAAGTGCGAAGTCGGAAACGTTTACCAAGCAGATTAGCCTTAGTTTCCACAACAGGCAACTGCAGTTCTAACACCTCTGCGGCCCTGCATACCACTATAGCAATGGAGGTTCTTTTCTCAAAGGGGGACTCCAATGGGGAGTCTAATTCTGTCTCTTGCGAGGTATCAAGACTGCTTGCATTCTGGAGCCATATATATAATCCATCATCAGTATTGTGAGGGGGGGGCACAAATTATCAGCCGATCTAAGCCTAAATGAGCTGAATAATGCCTCATGGTGCTGAAGATAATGGCGCTGAGACAAAGGCACTGTCAGAGAGTCCTCCAAATCACTGGCTGTGACTTTGATTTCATAACAAGATATTGGCCTGGATGTAGCCTAAATCAGCTCTGAATCGGAGATTGGTGCTTGAGTCCGATCCAGGACCATGCCTCTGAAGCTGGGTCTGTTCAGTCCGGCCAGCTCTGAGGTTGCAATCTAGAAAGGAGAAGAAGGCCAGCCTGGCGCCATTGAGGGACTAGGCCGAGGTCTAATGAGGTCAGTCAGCCCTGGGAAGGCACTGCTGGTAAAGCCAGATTGGGGCCTCTACGGATTCATGGGACCTGAATGCGCTCCAGAGGGAAAAAGAATTGTCCATAAAACTTGAAGCATTGCTGTCTTGTAGGCCTCTTTCTGCTGCGGAGACATAGATGGCACAGGAGATTTACTGTACACCAGCTCCAGCTATGGAATGGGAGCAAAATCGAACAACTGGTACAGGGTTCAGTCTTGAGTTCCAACCGCACGGCCTATCCACGGAGTTAGAGCGACGTGGGAATTTCTTATTTTGTTTTCATTACGACTGGTCCTTGGCCTTTGTCTTAAACTTACCAGAGGAAGACAGAGACCCGAATCAGGATCAAGACTTGAGCTGGAATGGAAGTGCAATTAGGAGTGTGACTGGCTTTGCTGCTTGTGCTTGGAGTCCTAAAGCTTTGCCTCTTGAAGGTCATCAGAATTACAGGGAACATTGGTTGTGTGACTTCAAATTGTTCATGAATCAAAGTCAGCAAAGTCAGATGTCATGCAGGTCTGAAACCAACAACTGTTTCTGACAAATATGGCACGTCTTAGAGCCTGATGTAGTATTTGGGGTAGACATTCCTAGTAAACTTTGGAGAAGCATTTTTGGAGGTCAGCCAAGCACCAACAAAGATCGGGAGAAGCGTTCATGCGGAAGGGGGTGACGCGCAGGAAGGGGGGTGACGCGCAGGAACGCTGTTTCCCGCACCAGGACGCGCGATAAAACCACCGGCGGGCTCCCGCAGCGCAGGACACTGGTAGCTTCACCACAAGCCGTGAGGGGAACGGCCAGCAGACTGCACCTCCCAGCAGCACCAAGGGGGTGGCGCTCAGGGATGCTCTGGGTCTGTGAGCAAAGGAGACGATAAAGGGGGTGAAGCCAGTGGGAAACCTAGCAATAAGGCAGAAAGACACAGTTGTAACTTATTGCAACCCTTAACGAAGGCTAGTGAGCAAATGAATGACCATGTCACACCAGTAGACTATAGTAGGGATGGTAATATGGTGGAAACCCAGATCCTACTAGCACTAGTTTGATACACGATAGGGAAGATTTGGTTCCACCACGGGCAGTTAATTATACAATCGAACGATGCTCTCTTAGGCGAAGGAAGCTGCAATCATGCAACTTTACACCTTCACCAAGACTGCTGCCCTTACGTGGTGATTCTAAGTAATGTACCATCACTTGGAGGAGAGAAAAAGAAATTCTTTATTCAATTAAAGAATAAGACTGGTCACTGGCTCACACATAACATTGATTTTTCTAGTTCCAACTTCCACAATATCGTGTACACCCACAGAGCGCACTGGGTTAGACCCCTACGGAAGACAGCAAACGGAGACTGTAGTGATTAATTTCAGATCTCCAGAACTTGCAAGGCAATTACTCCATAGCCGGAGGAGACAACCTGGACATTAACTAGAATATAAAAACGAACTAATGCCCCTTGGCTTTTTCTATAGGCATTTTAAGCAGACTAGATCAAATCCCCCAAAAATTATCCACCCACCCCATACTACAGCAAGACGGCAAGTTCACTTTCCCTTGGAAGTCAGTAATAGATTTGAAGCTCTCACTGACTTAGATAGTCATGGCTGACTAAATCAAGGGACAGGGGCCCGGTAGACAGTGCAGCCATAACCACCCATGTTGAGGGAAACACAATTATAGATAACACGGCGGGGAAGGGCAAAACTACCATTAAGCATCTTATACATCATCAAAGGTTAACTCTATACCAAGCTAATGGCAATGGGGAAGTGAGTGTATTGATCAATCACTACAGATCGTTTCATGAAATATTGCCGGTATTAAATCCAAATTAAGGTATCCGGAATGGGGCAGGATGGTTGACCGTCACCATGTATGCCTATTTCAGGAAACCTGGGCGACAGAGCGGGTACATAGGGTGGGGTTCACCACATTTAGCATCGGAGCTAGGCCATCTAAGGTGGGAGGTCCTGCGGGAGGGCTGCTAATTTGGGTCAGGACAGCGCTGAACTGTAGAATCAAGAACCTGGGGGTAGACTCTCAGGAGATTCTTGGTATTGACTTGTCATGGCCAAAAAGTAGTGTTCAAATTAGACTTATTAATATCTACAATAGGTTCAGAAGCCACTATAAGCCTTCTGAAACAATAACAACATTAGTTGACTTTTTAGAGAAATGTAGTGGAGGGCCCTCACTCATTCTTGCAGGTGACTTTAATACAACCTAAAAGTCAGTGGCGTATATCCAAGAGCTACTGCAGGAAGAAGAGCAAGATAGGGGTGTTAAAAAAAAACTACTTACACCTCCCATTAAATCACTTACTAAAGCGGGTCAGCAGGTACTGTCCCCTACCCTTGTACATGGCACGCCTGCAATGGGCAGACACCGGCTGATGTGGCAGTGGAATTTACTTTTGAGAGGGTTAGTATAAAAAGTTGAATCGACTCCATCATGGTGGACCTTGACATGTGGTCCCATGTCAAAGATAAGACTGTCTTAATCCGTGATGACAGTGACCGCAATGCTCTCTGCTTGTAGCTAATTGGCCAATCTTTGAGAATCAAACCTCGCAAAATACAGTAACTATTGTAACGACGAACAATAATAGACGTATTAAATGGCCCAGTGTGGAAGCAGACGGGCAATTAATCCCAAAAATCTATGAAGAAGTGGCTCAGACCCTTGTGGTAGTTAGCGACCTAGACCACAATGAGCACAAGCTTATCCTAGCTAGTTACCAGAAACTGTCCAATAGCATTAGACAATATTTTAGCAAATCTATTAGTTTTAATACTCTTAAACGAAACACTGCCCCATGGTACAATGAGGATTGTAGATTAGCAAAGGATAACCTAACGGAAGCAGTAAAGCAAGGAGTTCAAGAGATCATTATGAATAGTGGAAGTAGCATAATAGGACACAGGCCGGAGCAAAAAAAGACTTGGGAGGCCAATAACTGGCATACACTGGTTGAGGCCTCAAAGCAGAAGGATAGTTAAATGTTCTGGCACCTGCTTACTAAAGGCAGGTTAAGCAGGTCAGTGAAGATGACTTTTATATTTAGCCACACAAAACTCTACACTAGAGAGGCCCCGAATTTAGGAGAAGGAACTATGGTAGCTGTAGGTGAAGATACCCTGGTGCAAATAAAGGAACATTCAGAAGGGTTCTCCATAAAAGAAATCATAGCAGCAATTAACCTACTCCAGGCAGGAAAAGCCCCTGGCTTAGATAGACTTCCAGGTGACTTTTACAAAGCAAAGCCTAATATTTGGGGCCCTTTGTTTCAAAGGGTTTTTAATGTTATTCAGCGAGGGGGATATTACCCCGACATGGAAAGTAGCAGAAATAATACCAATTTTTAAAAAAGGAGAGAAAGGGGACCCCTCAAATTATAGACTGATAAGTCTCATAGATGTCTCCCAGAAACTCTTTAGTATTCAAAATTGGATGGAAGAAAATAATATCTCCAACCTGCAGGCTGGCTTTAGGTCATCGACACGCACCCTGGACCAAGCATTTAGATTTTTGTTATCAATTTGGAAGGAAGTTTAGCTCTTGAAGGGTCATTTAAATGTTGCTTTTGTTGACCTTAAAACAGCCTTCGACTCCATTGATCATAACAAATTGTGGGCCACATTGAGGAAATTAGAACTGCCAAGTGATCTTTTCACTTGCCAGTTACTGGTTCGCCTGCATGATGATAACTATGCGAGAATTAGGTGGAAGTCAGATGGCAGCCTTTATAATAGTTTTGCAATCTCCAAAGGCGTACGCCATGGGGTGCGTGCTCGCCCCAACGTTATTCACCCTGTACATCAATGGGTTGATCCAGGAGCTATATGATTGCGGAGGTGATCCTCCCAGACTTGCGGGCAGCCTTTTACCCACCTTGCTACTCGCAGACGACACACTCCTTATTTCTAAGACCCCAAAGGGTATCCAAAACACCTTAAACAAGTTTGCAAAAGCCTGCAAAGACCGGGCCTCGAAATTAACTGCTCCAAAAACTAATTACATTGTCTTTAACCCCTACAAACGATCAAAGGGGAAACTGATATTGGGCACTCAACAATTAGAGCAGGTTAAGGTATTTGACTACCTGGGAGTCAGAATTAGTTACAATCTAGCATGGACTCCCCAAATTCACAAGAGTGAGTCGTCACTACTACAAGTGGACTGCGCAATAGCAAGGAGGTTAAGATGTTCAACCTTTCGCCCAATTTCTCCTATACTGGAGATACATAGGGCCAAAGGCTTAGGTGCAGCTCTCTATGGAGCCGAATTGTGGGGTTTGGAGAACACTAAAAAGTTAGAGGTAGCAGAAAATAAATTCCTTAGGGCAATACTTAATGTTCCCATTAATACCCCAATTTTACCACTGCGCCTCGACCTAAGAATTAAATCTATTTCACACTTTGCTGACCTTAAACCATTGATGTTCTGGGTCAGAATCTAGGTTAATAATACAGAGATCCACGTAAAAGAGGCAGTGGTGTAATTATTAACCCTTCAAAAACAGAAAGGTGAATTGCTTTGGTTTAAGAGGGTTAGAAAATGGCTGTATCGCCCGGGTCTGGATATGATGTGGGAGGCCCCTGGTTCTATTACAAAAAGAATGGCCCCCTTGCTAAAGAAGAGATATTGGGATTTTATCAACTCCTTCAGCATTGAAAATGCAGCACGTGACACTTCAACCGTGCAATTTTTAAATGTTAAGAGCTGTTTTAACTTTGACATGTTAATGGATGAAATTGAACCACCAGAGGCACCAGCACTTTACATCCAGTTCAGACTTGGGGCTCAACCGCTAAATGAATGGGAAAATAAATGGGCCAATTTTACAATCACTTCTATGTGCCCCATATGTCTGAATGTACAAGAGACAATTGGACACCTTCTTTTTGTGTCGTGCCTATAGTAACATAAGGAAAACATGGATTATCCCAGTCTGTCGACTGCTCTCCTTTTCACGCCCATCGGAAGCGTTACGTATATTTTGATCAGACATAATGTTAGACGGACCGGGAGGGTCGGCCGAGGATAAGGGGAGAGGTCTCCGGGGAGAGCCGTCTCCAGTGAATCGTACAGACAAGTAACTTCCCCCCCACAGACGGACACCACACAATGATAAAGTTCAACGATACTTTATAGGCAATTCTTCAAGTACGGTAGAATGGTACAAGGAGGTCTGGACTCAGGGGTCCCCTCTATTCTGGTCTCTGTTTGGGAAAAGGGTAGCGGGACAGTCTTGTTACCAAAAAGATGGAAATAGCTCTCAATCCTCGAGCTCGGTGGTGTAGATGAACGGGCCGCGGCGGAGCCAGCAGGTCCCGAGATGGATGAAGGAAGACGACGGTCCGCGGCAGAGCCAGCAGGTCCCGATGAAGGTGGTGGTTACAAATGGTCCGCGGCCACGCCAGCAGGTCCCGACGACGATGAAGGATAGGGTGGTTCCCAAAGCCGCGGCAGCGCCAGCAGGCAAGACGAGGGTGCACAAGACAGAGCTACGGCAGCGCCAGTAGTCCGTCAAGGATGAGTTCTTCTTTGCGTCTCTCGACTCCAAGATACAACTCCCGTCCTGCTCTGGAGCTGCCCCAGTTATAGGGCTGGTGTGCTTTGATGTCCGGACCCTCGCACCTGGAGGTCGGGAGGTCCGGGATGAGGGAGTCCCGACACCCAGCAGGGGGGTGGAGCCAGCGCCCGGGGAGGCGATGGGCGAGCGGCACTTGGCGGGGGAGAGCCATCGACACCTCTTGCTCCCATTGACTGACCAAGTAGCCCGCTCACCTCCTGGGTGGACGTTGGTGCCGGAATGTCTGAGGCCTGGCCAGGCCCAGGGTTGAGGTCGATCGGGGGCCAGGCGGCCTCGTGGTGGAGTGTCCAAGATGGCGCCCAGGATGGGCGCGCAGGCCGGTAGTGGGTCGGCCTATGCGGTCAACAGGTTCGAGTGTAGGGGTCCCTGCGGGGACGGTGGACGTGCAATGGTGGTGTGTGGTACTTGCGTGGCTGGGCTCGGGCCTGGTTGGGCCGGGGGAGAGCGGCCCTTCATGTGGCCTGTCCAACATGCGTCCCCCCCAGCTGAAGGCGGGGAGAGTTACCCATCCTCTTGGGGACTCTTCTCGTCGAGGCGGAAGAACCGGGACAGGCCATCTGCGTTGGCGTGATCTGGCCCAGGCCGGTGTTCAACTGTGAAGTCCATCCCTTGTAGGGAGATGGACCAGCGTAGTAACTTCGGGTTTTCCCCCCGCATCTGCATCAGCCACTGCAGGGGTCGGTGGTCGGTCTGTACCCGAAAGGGTGTGCCAAAAAGGTAGGGCCGGAGCTTCTTGAGGGCCCACACCACCGCGAAGGCCTCCCTCTCTATGGTGCTCCAGCGTTGTTCCCGTGGTAGGAGTCGCCGGCTGATGAAGGCCACCGGTTGATCACGGCCTTCGGTGTTCACTTGAGACAGGACTGCCCCAATGCCATGGTCGGAGGCATCCGTCTGGACGATGAACTCCCGGCTGTAGTCGGGGGCCTGGAGCACAGGGGCGGAGCACATGGCGGCTTTCAATTGTTCAAATGCAGCTTGACACTCTGGGGTCCAGTTGACTTTCTGGGGCTGATTTTTTGACGTGAGTTCTGTGAGGGGCCTCACGATAGTACCATAGTCTTTCACGAACCTTCGGTAATAGCCCGTGAGGCCCAGGAAGGCTCGTACCTCGGTCTGGGTGATGGGGGGCTGCCAGGACTGGATGGCGGCAATTTTTAGCTGCAGAGGGGCCACCAGGCCGCTTCCCACCTGGTGCCCGAGGTAGGTTACAGACCCTTGCCCAATTTGACACTTGCTGGCCTTGATCGTGAGGCCAGCTCGCTGAAGGGCTTGCAGCACTGCTCGGAGGTGGTGGAGGTGCTCGGACCAATGGTTGCTGTATACAGCGATGTCGTCTAGGTAGGCGGCGCTGAATCCTTCGAGCCCCGCCAGGACCTGATTGACGAGCCGTTGGAATGTTGCTGGGGCATTCTTCATGCCAAAGGGCATGACGGTGAAATGGTAATGGCCATCGGGAGTGGAAAAGGCAGAACGTTCTTGTGCCCGGGGTGTGAGGCCGATTTGCCAGTAGCCCGCCGTCAGGTCGAAGATACTGAGGTAGCGGGCAGCTCCCATGCGGTCGATTAGTTCATCTGCCCGGGGGATGGGATGTGCGTCTGTCCTGGTGACCGCATTCAAGCCCCGGTAGTCGACGCAGAACCGGAGTTCTGGTGTGGTGCCGGGGGCAGCTGCTTTGGGGACCAGTACCACAGGGCTGGCCCAGGGGCTGTCTGAGGGCTCGATGACCCAGAGCGTGAGCATTTTGGCTACTTCTTCCTGGATGCAGGCCCGTACCCGATCTGGCACGCGGTAGGCCCGGTGGCGGATAGGGGGGCTGTCCCCCGTGTCCACATCGTGCGTACACCAGGAAGTGACACCTGGGGTGAGGGAGAACAGGCTGGCGAATTGTGACAGGAGAACTCGGCACTCCTGGCGTTGCTCTCGGGTGAGGGCCTCTGAGAGTCGGACCCCATCTACGGAGCCGTCTTTCTCCCGAGTTCGTAGAAGGTCAGGGAGGGGCTCGGAGTCCTCTTCATCCCCATTGTCTGTGGCCATCAGGAGGCTGAGTTCTGTCCGTACAAAGTGCGGTTTCAGTCTGTTAGCGTGGAGGACCCGGAGGGGGTTCCGGGAAGATTCCAAGTCGATGAGATAGGTAGCCGGACCCTTGCGCTCGACCACTTTGAAGGGCCCTGTCCACTTGTCTTGTAGGGCGCAGGGTTCGGTGGGGGACATCACCCATACCTGTTGCCCAGGTTCAAATTCGATGGAGGAGGCATTCCGGTCATACCACCTTTTCATGTCCTCTTGACTGGCCTCTAGGTGGGCTTTTGCTAGTTCTCGGAATCGCCGGGTCTGGTTGCGGAGAGTTAGGAGGTAGCGGAAAACATCTGGTGGGTTCTTTAGAGGGGGCATCTCCCAGCCTTCCTTGACTAGGCTGAGCGGTCCCCGCACGGGGTGTCCATATAGCAGTTCAAATGGGCTGAAGCCCAGGGACTTCTGGGGAACCTCTCGATAGGCGAAGAGGAGGCACGGCAGCAGCACATCCCACTGGCGACGGAGGGGCTCTTCCAACCCCCCGATCATCCCTTTGAGCGTGCGGTTGAACCGCTCAACGAGTCCGTTTCCTTGAGGGTGATAGGGGGTCGTGAACCGGTAGGTAACCCCGCACTGTTGCCAGAGAGACTTCATATATTTTGAAATAAAGTTCGTGCCTCTGTCACTGACGACCTCCCGGGGGAAGCCCACCCGGGAGAAGATCCCCATCAGCGCCCGGCCGACTACCGGGGCTGTCACAGTCCGCAGGGGAACAGCCTCCGGGTAGCGGGTGGCGTGGTCCACTAGCACCAGGATGAATCGATGGCCTTGTTTTGTGCGCGGGTCCAGGGGCCCTACGATATCGATTCCGACCCTCTCGAACGGGGTGGTGACCACGGGAAAAGGTTGCAGGGGGGCTTTCAGTTTGCGGCCGCTCTTTCCACTGGCTTGGCACGTGGGGCAAGATCGGCAATGCTGGTGTACATTGTCCCTCATTTTGGGCCAGAAGAAGTGGGTCACCAGGCGGCTATAGGTTTTGTCTTGACCCAGGTGTCCTGCCAGGGGGACATCGTGGGCCAGGTTTAGCAGAAAGTCTCTAAAACGGAGGGGTACCACTAGGACTCGGCTGGCCCCCAGCTCCGCGATTCTTTGCTCACTGTACAGCAGATCATTGTCCCAGTAGACCCAGTGAGTTCCGGAGGTATCCCCTGCGCTTTGGGCTAGCGCTTGCTGGCGGAGTCCCTCGAGGGAGGGACAGGTCTTTTGTTCTTGGCGAAATTGTTCTTGCGTGGGCCCCCCCTCTTGAGGCCACTGGTCGGGGTTAGCGAGGTCTGGAGGTTGAGCTGGTTCGGGGGGGACGTCACGGTCGGTGGTTTCGGCGGGGGCGACCGGAGGCGGTGGCGCCGGCCATTCGGGTTCCTCTGGGCGGGGGTTGGCACGGGCGGTCATGGACCGGGTGGTGACGCACGCCCAGTCCGGGACGCCCAACATCCCAGGTGCTCTTTTCGTTCGACTGCTGCCCATGGAGAGCTTTCCAGGTCATTACCCAGGAGGCAGTCTACGGGGGCATCATCTCGGACCGTCACCTTCAACATGCCGGAGACCCCTCCCCATTCGAAGGGGACGCAGGCCATCCGACACAGACTTTCTGAGTTATCGGCTGAACGTACAGGGCAGAGAATGTTTGGTAAGTATTGTTCGGGGGTCACCAGGTGACAGCGGACGGCTGTTACACTGGCCCCAGTGTCACGAAGGGCTTCAGCCCGGCGTCCATTGATGCCCACCCATTGGCTGTACTTCTGGGTATTAGCGGGTAGGGGGACCCGTGGGACCATGTCTCTCCCCCCTAGGCAGGCGAGAGCCATGGCGGCTGGCTCCCATTCTTGGTGTTCCTGTTCATATTCTTCTTGTTCCTCTGAGATCTGTTCCTCCCCCAGAGCAGCAGCGGCTACTTGGCGGGGTCTTGGGCTCTGGTACTGGGGGCAGTTTGGGTCGTTTGCATAGTGTCCGACTCGTTGGCATCGATGGCAGGTACCATTGGCTCGATATCCCGGTCGCGCTGGGGTGCTGCCCCGGTTGGCCGGGGGGGTGGTGCTGGTAGTGGGGGTGACCGGAGCGTTGCTTCTTCCGCGTCCTTGGCCTCCTCCTCCTCGGGGACGGTGCTGACCATTGTTGTTCCGGTTCTGTTCGTAGGACCCATTTCGACCCACTCTGGTGATTTCCCACCGGTCAGCTTCGGCTGCGAGCTGCCGGGGATCCGTTAACTTGCTGTCGAGGAGGTGCTGGCGAAGTTCAATGAAGCAATTGTTCGACAGATGCTCCCATACCATAAGATTGAACAGTTGTTCGTAGGTTGTGACCTTGCTTCCTTTGATCCAGCCCTCGAAGGCTCGGCTAAAGTAATTGACATAGTCCACCCAAGTTGTACCCGGGATGCGGGTGCAGTCTCGGAACCTCTGACGGTACATCTCGGGTGTGAGGCCATAGCGGGTGAGGAGTGCAGCTTTCATATGGTCATAGGAGGTCATCTGGTGGTCCGGGAGTTGTAGCAGGGCGTCGCGGCCCTCATTGAGGAATCTCCCCCACAGACCGGCCCCCCAATCGCTTCTATCGATCCGGTGTGCAGTCATAGCGATTTCATAGGCCTTAAACCATTGCTGGATGTCGTCCTCTCGGAAGTATTCTCGAACGACATCCTTGGGGATGTGTACCTTCTTCTCTGTTGCCCCTGGAGTGTGGGGTTGCTCGGACACCCCTGCTTCTTTATTCTGTTTGCGTAGGTCGATTTCAGCTAGTTTCCGCTCATGTTCATATGCCAGTTTCTTTTCCTCGAGCTCCCTTTGTCTCTGTTTCTCCTCTCTTTCTTCTCGGAGACGCAGGTGCTCTAAGTTGATTTTCTGTTCGGCCAACTTCAGTTCAACGTCCATTTTGAGCCGGGCCATTTCCAGCTCGTGTAGTCGGGTTCTTTCTCGTTCCTGGATCTCGTCTGGCGAGAGACCCGTTCTTCGCTCTTCAGGGGCCATGGGGGTTTGTGCTGCGATGTTTTGATCGGGGGTTCCGGCAGCCCCGGTTTCTGCCCAAGATTCTAGGGCCTGCTTAAAGTCATCTTTGGTATTTAGTCCGGTGGTAGCGATACCTAATTCGATACAGAACTGTTTAAGTTCACGATGGCTGTACTCATCCAATTTCTCCATCTGGAATTTCTCCGTTGATCCGCTGTCTTTAGTTGACATCGTGATTCGCCGTGGGGTGAGCTACTCTCTGTACGGTTTATGCGGTGATTCGGATCCCACCGCTGCCACCAATGTTAGACGGACCGGGAGGGTCGGCCGAGGATAAGGGGAGAGGTCTCCGGGGAGAGCCGTCTCCAGTGAATCGTACAGACAAGTAACTTCCCCCCCACAGACGGACACCACACAATGATAAAGTTCAACGATACTTTATAGGCAATTCTTCAAGTACGGTAGAATGGTACAAGGAGGTCTGGACTCAGGGGTCCCCTCTATTCTGGTCTCTGTTTGGGAAAAGGGTAGCGGGACAGTCTTGTTACCAAAAAGATGGAAATAGCTCTCAATCCTCGAGCTCGGTGGTGTAGATGAACGGGCCGCGGCGGAGCCAGCAGGTCCCGAGATGGATGAAGGAAGACGACGGTCCGCGGCAGAGCCAGCAGGTCCCGATGAAGGTGGTGGTTACAAACGGTCCGCGGCCACGCCAGCAGGTCCCGACGACGATGAAGGATAGGGTGGTTCCCAAAGCCGCGGCAGCGCCAGCAGGCAAGACGAGGGTGCACAAGACAGAGCTACGGCAGCGCCAGTAGTCCGTCAAGGATGAGTTCTTCTTTGCGTCTCTCGACTCCAAGATACAACTCCCGTCCTGCTCTGGAGCTGCCCCAGTTATAGGGCTGGTGTGCTTTGATGTCCGGACCCTCGCACCTGGAGGTCGGGAGGTCCGGGATGAGGGAGTCCCGACACCCAGCAGGGGGGTGGAGCCAGCGCCCGGGGAGGCGATGGGCGAGCGGCACTTGGCGGGGGAGAGCCATCGACACCTCTTGCTCCCATTGACTGACCAAGTAGCCCGCTCACCTCCTGGGTGGACGTTGGTGCCGGAATGTCTGAGGCCTGGCCAGGCCCAGGGTTGAGGTCGATCGGGGGCCAGGCGGCCTCGTGGTGGAGTGTCCAAGATGGCGCCCAGGATGGGCGCGCAGGCCGGTAGTGGGTCGGCCTATGCGGTCAACAGGTTCGAGTGTAGGGGTCCCTGCGGGGACGGTGGACGTGCAATGGTGGTGTGTGGTACTTGCGTGGCTGGGCTCGGGCCTGGTTGGGCCGGGGGAGAGCGGCCCTTCATGTGGCCTGTCCAACACATAACACAATGGCTTATTTTTGCAATTACAAGATAACCGATTATATGCCTGGTGGCAGAGATCGAAAGCCCCACTGTGAAAAATTGCCAGGGTTGGATCCATTTAAACATACCTTTTTATGCTTGTATAGCTATTTTAGAACTGTAAATACTGAACATTTAAAAAAAACTGATATTTGTTTTAATCAAAACCACAACATAGTGGGAGCGTCAGCTTCCAGAAGAAACAACATCATTTCCTATACATGTGGTGTCACCATGAAATTGCTTGGATGACAACATGTTAATTTGAGGAATGTTATTTATTAGATTGTGTATTCAAATGTGATATGATTTCATGGTGACACTATATGTTTTTCCTTATTTATAGCCCTGATGATGTCCCGGATGGGGACGAAACGCGTTGGCTGTCAACCGTTAATCATTGTATAGGAAATGAGGTTGTTTCTTCTGAAAGCTGACTGACAACATATGCTTCAGAATAAAGAAAACGAACTTCAATACTTTCGCTTGAAAGACTACTTTTTGGAATTGTTGTGAACTGTTTGTTTAATGACAAAGAAATAGAAATCATATAAATTCAAGTTGTAATTTTTCACGCTCCCTCCATGTTGTGGTTTGATTAAGTTTACCAGGGGTTTTGACGGTGTGCCCTTAGAGAGGTTGAGCGTGTCCCTCAGCATTCTATTTATGAGTATGCTATTTTGATTGAACAGCCTTTTGGTGCACACAGCAGAAGACCCTACATCGTCTAGACAGAGTAATTGATATTTGTTTTAGGCAAGGTTTCAAAACCAAAACTTGATGAAATGACTCTACTTATGTACTTTGGGACAATGTGTATTTGTATTTTGTTTCATGCTGTTTTTATGATCATGCTATTGGTCGATTAATAAACGTGCTTACCAGCACATGGGAATAATTGCTGGAAAAAAATTCCGATCCAGTCCAGACTTTAAAAGATGAAAACTTTGAGGTTACGAGTGTCCATGAAAAATTTAATATTTCTTTGGCGTAAACTACAGATATGATTTATCCTCCATGGTTCTCCTGCCACAAATAGCCTCAAACGGCTAATAATTACCACCAATATGCTAGGGCCAGCATTTTCTCTGGGGCATCAACCTGTTATGCATGGCCCAAGTAATGCAATGTATTACCACCAATGAGTAATGGCCAGCACTGTGCCCAGGCTGGGAACCATCTTGCTCAGGATGGCCCCAACATGCCAAGAATTACATCCAATATGAAAAGAGACAGCAAGCGCATTTACACTCATACATGCATTTAAACATAGACATAGGCAGTCACAAATACGCAGATCAGCCTGCACATGCATACAAGCACTCACATTCTGTGTATCACTTTTTCTAGAATCTACTCTGGCTTTCCAGGCCTGTAGCAGGACTAGTTTCTGAACTTGTCGATTGTGCAGGCTCTCTAAGATGCATGACCATTCATGCACAGCAAGGCTTTTGGCTAATGACCTGGAAAGCCTGAGGGTGAGGGGGCGTACCAGGCAGTTATGACTGTCCCCTTCATCTTCAGTAAATAGTGCACTGATCTACTGAGCACTTTACTGCAGATTAAAAATGTGTTAAAAAAGTGGCAGGGCTGGGGGGCGTGGCCGGCGATTAACCAAGATGGCCGCGACCTAGTGAGGCTCCGAGGGTGAGACCGATTCCCCGTAAATATCCGGCCAGTTATCCTGCTCCAGCGTAGCCCCAAGCTGAAAAACCCTGTGGCGGAGGTGAACCGGCGCACATCGACCCTGCTCCGAGCTCTCTGAGACATCGGACCCCGGAGCTGCATCGAGGACGAGATTGGGGCCTACAACCGCGCCATAAGCACCGGCCTCGATTTGAGACGACCGCCGGTGGGGCGCCAGCGACTGCCGGCACGCGGCATCACAGAGCACAGCTGAGGCAACCGGCGGCTGGTGAGTGGTGCGACGGCCCTCCCTCCCACCCGGCTTCGCCCCCAGCGAACGGACAGGCGAGATTACTGTTGCCTTCCCGCCATACTCCTGACCGGCTGTGACGGGGAACCGGAGGGTCCGCCGCTGCCGCCGAGAACTGCAGCGGCCCGGGCCTGCGCCTTTCCCGCCCCTCTGGGGCTCACGAATACCGGACACGCTCCTGCTCTCCCGCCGACTGCTGGGGCGCATTCCTGGACTTTGGGCCCCCCTGACGGAGCAGACCTGGCGACTTGGTGCCTGGGTGGACATTGCTGGAACCTGCGACTGGTGTCCCCCCGCAGCGCCTCGGCGACGTGTGCGGTGAAAGGGGCGACACGTGGAACACCTTGAGAGGCGATCGCCGGACGCTCTCTGTTTCGGGCCTGCCTGGCTCGACTGGAGGTGCGAACCCACAATCTACGCGCCCGCTAACTTTATCCAGTGTGACCCGAGGCGGCACTCCTCAATCCCCCCCACAATGAGCGGCAAAGGTACTCGTGGGGCCCAGCAGAGCAAACTCGATAAATTTGCCTATGCCAAGGACTTTCCCCCACTGTCGGAGCAAAAGAGGGCCAGCGCTAAGGGTGCGGAGGGCGGCGCTATCCCTGCCATAACGCTGGAAGACATCATGGTGGCCCTGCACCAGGTACAGACCACGGTGGGTTCAATCTCGACAGATGTCACACTTTTGCGGGCAGATTTACAAAAAATGTCCTCCAGGGTCACTGCGGTGGAGCAGGTCGCAACGACGCTTACCTCGGACACTGCGTCACTGCTAAAACGCGTGACGCAATTAGAAGAAGACAACAAATTCCTGACAGACAAGATGGACGAACAAGAAGGGCGCTCTCGGCGCAATAATATTCGCATAATTGGCCTTCCAGAATCGGAAGGGGGGCCTGCCATGGACCTTTATGTAGAGGACCTCGTGAGAAACACGCTGCAACCAAAAGGCCTCTCGAATTTTTTTTTCGGTGGAGCGGGCGCACAGGGTCCCGGGGCGCGACCGAGACCCGTTATAGCGCGCATATTCAATTTCAGAGATCGCGACGCCATTCTGCAAACGGCGAGGGTCGCGCCACCCATACGGATTCAAAACTCAGAAATTTCAATTGTCCCGGACTACACGACGGCGGTAGCGGTGCGACGAAGGAGTTTCATTGAGGTGAAAAAGACATTGAGATCTCGCGAATTGCCCTATTCCATGCTCTTCCCGGCACGCCTCAGGGTGGTGGCTGATAAAAAAAACCTGGTTCTTTGATACTCCGGAGGAGGCGCACGACTGGCTCGAGGGGTGGCGTCCGGCGGAGGGCTCTGGCAGACAGAACGGAAGGCGCAGAAGACAAGGACAATCCGACGAGCCTGATATGACCGGGCAAGAGGAGAAGATCGAGACCGACCCAGCCGCGGACTCTGGGGAATGACTCCTGCTACCTCAAGGGAAGTATTTCTCTTTTTCCTCTGTGAACTGTGGGCGGTGAGCCCGAACTTTCCCGACTGGGGTTCACCTCCCTTACTTGCTACTGAGACATTCACGATTGAGCTGGGACTCTGGAACTGTTGGGGTCTATCTGGTCCTCCTTGGACTTTCACCCCCTATGCTCTTATAGGCAACGTTGTTTTTTGACAGGGATCATGAGCACTCTGCTGAGTTGGGGTGGCGGGCAGTTTGGAGTCCGCACGACAGGGAGGGGGGAGGGAATGTTTTTTGTTGTTCGTTGTGTTCTATTTTCTTGCGATACACCGATCTAAATTGAACGGTATGGTGTTTTGGATCACAGAAACTGATTGTACTCTATTTAGCACACTGATCCATAGGGGCCCGACAGCTCGAAATCTGATGATGGGGGTTGACACACGCACTGTTCTACAGGACGGCTCGGCTGGAGTAACCCCGTCCCTATCTGTACTCTCATGGAACGTCCGAGGCCTTGGTGACAAAATTACGCGAGGTCTGGTCTTGAAGTGTATTAAAAGGGAGGGGGCGGCGGTGGTACTCCTACAGGAGACACACCTCACTGGCAAGGCCACGAAGGCGATGGACAGATGGGGTTTTCAGATGGTGGCCCACTCCGAATTCACCTCCGGATCCAGGTGAGTCGGCGTCCTGGTAAAGAAATAATTCCCCCTGCTCATACAGTCTGTTAGGTCAGACGCAGCGGGTAGATTTGCCGCAATACATGCACAGTGGGAGGGAAAACCCTTTAATATTGTCTCAGTCTACATTCCGCCTACCTTACAGGCGGCGGCCCTGTCAGATCTTAGCGCTTTCCTACTGGGGCTCCCTGAGGGGGGGATTTGCTTCTCGGGGGAGATTTTAATTTAGTGGCGGATAGCTTGGTGGATAGAGTCCCCCCGAAGTTAGCTCCAGCTGGTACAACACGGTTGGGGGGCTTCCTGACAGCTATGGGATTGAAGGACCTCTGGAGGAAGTACAATCCCCTGGACCGCCAGTTTACCTACCATTCAAGCGTCCATAATAGTCTCACCAGACTTGATTATTTACTTGGCTCGGCGGGTGGCCCGGGCACTGTGGTCAAAGTAGATATCCGACCACGGGGCATTTCAGATCACTCTCCCTTGCTAATTACCTATGCACACCACCAGCCCACACGGCGTCGGACCTATCCAATCCGCGCTGCCTACCTCCACATTCCTAAGATCAAGAAGGAGCTAAAGGTAGGGACTAAACACTATTTCCGGGACAACACTGGCTCGGTGTCCTCCTCTGTCACTCTGTGCGAGGCCTACAAAACAGTGGTTAGAGGACATGCATTAGTCTCCATTACAGCGCATAAGCGGGAGGGGCGAGCGGAACTGTTGGCTCTAGAAACGGCAGTGGCTGAGGCAGAGACACGGCACGCGGCTGACCCGAACCCCACTAAGGCGCACAGCTTACAAGTGGCACAACATCGACACAGAACACACCTAACAGAGGGAGTCAAGCTGCAACTGTCCACCACACGATACAAAATTTACGTGGTGGGTGACAAGGCGGGCAAATTACTGGCTTGGCTGGACAGACGGGACAGGTGGATAGCTCAACTGACGTTGGAGGGAGGAGACCCTATTAGAGATCCAAGCACAATAGTACACATGCTAGCCCAACACTATGAAACGGTGTACTCCTCCGCGTCCACGATTTTGGAGGAAGAGGCATATACCTACATTAAAGATCTCAAAATGCCCGCGTTGACGGAGGAAGAGGCACATGCCTTGGACGCAGACCTAACGACCGACGAGGTGCAATTGGCGATCAGGGCCCTGCAGACGGGTAAGGCGCTGGGACCAAATGGTATACCAGTTGACTTATACAAGCAACAGGCGGACACGCTTGCGCCGCATTTGCTGCACATGTTTACAGAAAGCTTGGAGGCAGGGATACTTCCATTAGATCAACGCACGGCCACTATTGTAGCTATATTAAAACTGGGGAAACCAGCTGACCAATGTGCATCCTACCGCCCGATTTCCCTCATCAACGCCGAGGCTAAAATACTCGCGAAGCTGTTGGCGTTGCGCCTCACGTCCCATTTACCCAAACTCATACATAAAGACCAGTCTGGCTTCATGCCCGGCAGAAACACGGCGCTCAATTTAAGGAGAGTACATGGTGTACTGGCGCGCGCGACGTATTTATTAGAACCAGCGGTGATACAGTCCCTAGACGCGCACATGGCGTTTGACACGGTCCACTGGCCCTTCTTATTTGCGGTGCTACGTCACTTTGGCTTTGGCCCGAAGTTCTGCTCCTGGATCCGTCTACTCTATGCAAAGCCTATGGCGCATGTTGCTGCCAACGGCCACATCTCGGCGGACTTTCCACTGTCTAGGGGCACGCGTCAGGGTTGCCCACTGACCCCACTACTGTTTGCCATGGTCCTCGAACCGTTGGCAGAATAGATAAGATGGGAGCCCACTATCAGTGGCCTCCATTGGACGGACGAGTGGGAAGACAGAGTATCGCTGTACGCAGACGATATTCTGTTATATCTCACCTCTCCCAAACGCTTGATTAACACTCTTCTAGATGTCTGCACGACATACGGCCGAGCTTCTGGCTACTCGATCAACTGGTCCAAATCCACCATGTACATACTGCATGGTCCCACACCGCACTTGCCGGACGCCTGCCCGTTGCGGACTTCTGCTAATGGGTTTAAATATCTGGGTATACACGTCACAGCTAACCCTGCCGACTTCTATACACATAACCTACAGCCTCCTCTTGATCGCTTCAAACGTGACATACGCCACTGGGAATCACTGCTGCTGACACTGCTAGGAAAGGCGGCTCTTTTCAAAATGATGGCCCTAACCCGTTTCCTCTACGTTTTAGAAAATACACCCTACCCTGTCCCTCCCGCATACTTCAAAACCATCACATCGCAAGTCTCGGTGCTGATGTGGGGTCCTAAGCCCGCACGTATAGCACAGGCCAAGCTCACGCGAAGCTGGTAAGACGGGGGCATAGCGCTCCCAGACGTCAGCCTTTACTACTGGGCATCACAGTTGAAGGTCATTAACCAATGGCTTCATCTCCCCCAGTCTGAACCAGCTCTAAAGGCAGACAGGGCACAGTTGGGGTTCTCTGGAATGCTGGCCCCCCTTTATGATAAATCCTTAGTTGCCATGAAGTTCGGCCCACTACAACACACACTCACCATATGGCACGCGGCACTGAGCAGGTTGAAATGGCAGGGAGTACTGACACAGTTAACCCCATTGTGGTACACAAAGCAGCTGGGGAAACTCAGACACTCCAAAGGCTTCGACCGCTGGGATGATATAGGCATCTCGACCATTGGCGATCTATGGCAGAAGGGACAGATGCTGCCTTTTGAGACGCTGCGACAGCAATATGATCTGGCACTGACAGAACGTTTCAGGTATATGCAGATACGTCATGCATTGACATCAGCGTTAACGCCCGAGATGATCATCCCGGAAGCGTCCCCGCTCGAGGACAGGCTACTTACTGACTTTATGCCGTCAAAGGCGACATCTCTGACGTACCGAAAACTCGTAAACAATTTACCTGACCCTCTGGAGGCCTTGCGGGAGAAATGGGCACGCGACTGTGGAGACATTGATGACTCGGAGTGGCAGGAGGAGACTGCGTCTCCGAAAGAAGTGGGCGTCTCATCACGTCTCCGCTTGGTGCAACTACGCATGCTACACAGATCGTACTACACTAGAGACACACTGCATAAGATGAAAAGGATTTCACACCCATACTGCCTGCGGGGCTGCGGGGAAGTAGGGAGCTTCTACCACACAATATGGGATTGCCCACGAATTGCACACTACTGGGTTCAGGTGATGCGCACCATGTCTCAATCAGAGGAACTTTCCATACTGCCTGACCCCAAGCGTTGCCTTTTAGACATATGGGAACCCAATGACCTCACACGCTATGGGCAGAGCTGGATGACACTTGGCATGATGGTAGCAAAAAGAAATATAGCGCAGAAGTGGGGTGGGAGGGTGTCGCCAACAGTTTCAGCTTGGAAGCAAGATATGGACGCTGCGATGATTGCAGAGCGGGCAGTGTTCCGCAATAGAGGTTGTCCCAAGAAATGGAATAGGATTTGGGGGGCATGGAATAAGTATAGGGGAAACATTTGTGACCCACCTTCTGATACTGATAGCTCGAGCTCTGATTCGGAATATTGCTTTGGAACCACGATATTTGCTGGCAACCCATGTTCTGATTGTTGGACAGAGATGCTCCTGTGTTAGTGCTGTAATTCTACTAGTTTCTGTTGACAAACTACTGTGCCTAATATATTTTGTGTTTCTACATGGCAATGTATCGCACTGTTTTAAAAATGCAAATAAAAATGTTTAAAAAAAAAAAAGTGGCAGGGCTGAGTCCGAACACCCATATGAAGGAACCACTACTTAAGCAAGGCATGGGTATGTGTGCATCGCTCACCCCAGCTGAACAGCCCAGCTGAAGGAATCAAGCCAATGGGACGGCAGCTCAGATAGTTACGCAAAGCCAGTGCTGGAGCAGCTTAGTCATAAGGGCAGTCTTTCTCAGCAATGTTGATGATGTCACGCCATAATGCAGTGATTGACAAAAATGCTTCAGTGTTGTCAGTGCAGGCCCCAGGCAATCTCTGACTAGACTTAATTTTAGCCCTGGGAGTAGCAGAATTAGGATTGGCTCCAACACCAAACACACACATACCCACAAGAGCAGCCTTAATAAGGCAGAGGAGAAGTGAAGATGCAGGATTTGCACACCTTTCATTGGGTATTACATTATGACGTGGTAATTAGGGATGCCAAAGTGTCATTCCTCTATTGGAAATACTAGCTTTAGGGGAATGTCATTTGACATTACTTGCTACCACATCATAAAAATACAGCCAAAGAACCACATCATACTCACTAAGCGTTCCATCTAAGTGGCTTGGCAGAGTAATATAATAGCAGAAACAGTGGTTGAGCGGTTTGTTTAATATGCCTGTTGTCCCACATTAAGGACTTGTGGGAAATACTCCATACGTGGCTAAGCGAGGCTCAGTTTTCTCACTGGACCCATCATGGTTGCTTCTGGGTGGACCAAATGGTCTGCAATACCCATTCTCCTAAAGCACTACAGAGGAACAGTGGAGGGGAAAACAAATGTAAGGGAGATTGTGCTTTGCTGAAAGACCTTATGTAGCATTTGTGACAGTGTAAGCTGGTATAGACAGTGGACCATCTATTTCCTTATCAATTCTTAGATGTTGAAGGCCAGGTTTGCACTCCAACCTGTACTTCAGGTCCGCAACTCATATATTCCAGGCATGCCCAGGAACCAAAATCCTGCCTGTGGCAACTATGATCGAATACTGTCTATGCATCATATCATCCTTGGAGGCCAACCTATCGTCTGCCAGCATCTATTAGACTTCATACAGTTTGTAGTTCTCCAAGAATGGGTTGAACTTCACCATATTTTACCATTGCTCAGAGTCACGGCTGATGAACAACAAACAAACACCATGGTAGATATCTGTATGGTGAGGGACACATGACACAATCCCATACACCTTCCTGACAATACTCTCCAGGTTCATGCTAGCCTTTGACAGGGGAAGAGAATGGACCTAAAATGAGCTAAATGAATGCCAACGAGGGGTTGTAGCAGGCACCCCAACACACTCAAATCAGGTTGAAGACTCCTGATTTTATAAATCTCCTGCCTAAAATTTCCTCCACTTCACTATTTATCAATAGTGAAAATAAATTACCGTTTTTTTCCTAAATTCCCTCCTTTCCGAACGATGGCATTTATGTTTTAGCCAGCTGTGAATGACGCTTAAAAGCCCACATACATCTGATGAAAGGGTCTAGACAATTTTGTACGTGCCTCCTGGGGTTTTCAGCATTGAGACACGTTTTGCAAAAGGGCCGGCCTCGTCTTCACAACACAGTCTGGTTAATGCTCCAGTACAAAGAGGAAGCCTGGATATTCTTCTTCAAACTGCATGGTCGAGCTGAACCTGATTGACACTGGTCACCAGCGTCTTCGGATGGTGATGAGCCTTGGGGCCAGGAGATTGAACATCCTTGGGGGAAACTCATACAGACCCCACAGACTAGAGTTTACTTATAGGGGCTTACTCATGCATGGGGTAATACAACATAATCAGGCTTTCCACAGCCCTCCCCGACTTCCTATACTGTGGGATGCCCAGGTATGAAGGGATTACATTTCATTATCTGATTTGTCAGTCCTTTTCAGACTCCTAAATGCCAGAAGACCTTTCCTTGCATTCAATAATGATCTGCTTTGGCATTCTAGTGTAGTTCTCAGACATTCTACGTAAAATGTGAGCTATCCTTCCTTGGTCAATATCTTGTCTCCCTCAAGCACTGCCTTTCCCTTTCCTTCAGCTAAGCTGTTTCACTATCCTCACTTCGATTTGGCCTTTCCTACATCTTTCAGCATCTTCCTCTGCACTTGGCAAACCCTTTTTGGTGTTCCATAGCCACGCTGTGCAGTAAACGACTGTGGCAGTTTCCTTTTTATATTCCTGCTCAGTTACAAAATACACCTCCTTCATGCCTCCATTTTTTTTAACAGCATGGCCTGAATACAGGTTGTATACCCACAGCAGGTCGGGTCATCCTTGACATGTTCCTATAACCACAGTTTGCAGAAGCCTAAAACAAGACCTTGTTCTTAAACTCCATCATAATGTTAAAACATACACACGGTCAGGTTCATGATGCATTACAGAATCCCCAGACAAATGTAGAGACAAGATAGCCCTTTAGTTCAGATAAAGTAGATGAAGAGGCAGAGGACTTTCCAATGCATAAGCATATGTGGTATCAATCAGGACAAGGGAGGCGCTGCAGGGAGGGATCCCTGTAGGGCAAGGGATCTATGTAAAAGTGAGCACAACTTACTGTAAAAATTAGCCACTACTGGAAGATTCCAATCAGCCGTTGGGAATATATACAAACAACAAAAGAATCTATTTAAAATCCAATGCTGGAAAAACAAATTTGCAACCGCTCAATGATCCAAAAGCTCATTTATATGCAGAGAAATGCAAACACCGCTGCCAAATGATACTACTAAGCTCACGTCACATCAGGTAGATTTACATATCGCAGGATCAGCAGCTTACATTTAGTTGCTATCTTATGAATGACTTCTGACAACTGTTTGAAAAGCAGCTTCCTTATAGTGTACTGTGCAGAAAAATAATGAAGACACCGTTAATATTCCAGCTCTAGCACAATTTGAGAATCCCACTAACCAATGTCAATCACCTGTTAACGCCACTTTTCTCCTGCTCATGAATTACATGGCCTATAATCCTGTCATTTGCGCACAGAATGTTTCTTGGTATCAATAGGTTTACTCCATGCATCGCACTACACAATTCAACTGCAAAAGTAGTAATATTCAATCCCTCACCAGGTTTGGGATTCCCCAGGCAAAAATTAAAGCACATGGAGTAGTTTCTGTCCTGTAACTCCAGTTCTGTAGTAGGGGTATCTCTGTTATAGTCATAATCTAGTGAATAGTCCCGCCCATGTGCGCGGACCCCAGAGCAATCAAAAATAATCTCTTAAGTTGTCAAAACATGCAGAACTGCACAGACACTTAAGAGAGAATTTAAAGACAGATAATGCAGCCTATATCCACAGGCTACACTGTCCAGTACTTCAACTAGGAATTCCACCAAAATCCACAAACAGCACAGCCTGTCCAGGGTTTTCTACAGAGAAAACCTTGCATTTAACAGCAAAACCCTCTGGAATGATAGAGAGGAAGAAGTGGACAGACAAGCCCCATAGGCTGCCATTATGTGGCTCAAAACAGGATACTGTGCCTTTAAGAGTACTTTCCAGAAGCCTCACAGTATCCCAGAATGCACTGCAGGTCCCTCTTACTTTCAGTTCTTTTTGAAGGCGTAACACGACAGACCTGTAGCATGCCTTACATGAATATCTCTCTCCACCGGGGAGGAGGGCGGGCGCTTATGACTATAACAGAGATACCCCTACTACAGAACTGGAGTTACAGGACAGAAACTACTACTTCTGTAGTAGGGGATCTCTGTGTATAGTCATAATCTAGTGAATAGAATGGCAAGCCCATCCCCACACCAAAGCGGCTGTGGAGAACAGAGAAATAACACCACTACCGTGCGAACAGATTTCGCAGCGAAGCCTGCCCAACCTGAGCATCTGTCCTGGCATCAGTGTCCAGACAGCAATGCTTAACAAAGGTATGGACCGACGTCCAAGTGCCGTCTTGCAGATTTCTGCAATAGGAACATTACGGAGCAAAGCAGTCGTGGCAGCTTTGCCTCTGGTGGAATGAGCCTTAGGTTTACCCTCTAAGGTCTTATTAGCCTTTTGGTAACACAATTGTATACAGGACACAATCCACCTCGAGATGGACTGTTTAGAGGTAACGAGACCGGTCCTGACTGATCCCTAATTGATAAACAATTGGTCTGACCTACGAATATCCTTGGTTCTATCCAGATAAAATTTCAACACTCTCCTAACATCCAGGGAATGCAGAGATCTTTCCGCTGGAGATGAAGGATTCTGAGAAAAACGTAGGTGAAGTCATAGTCTGGTTAACATGGAAATCAGATATAACCTTTGGAAGAAATTTAGGGCGAGTACGCATAACAACCTTATCAGCATGAAATATAGTATAAGGTGCTTGGCAACACAACGCCTGAATCCCCCTCACCCTGCGGGCCGATGTAATGGCCACGAGGAACGCCGCCTTCCAGGACAGGTGCTGCAACGAAGCCTTGTGAAAAAGTTCAAAAGGCTCCTTCATCAATCTGGACAGCACCACGTACAATTCCCATGAAGGCGAAGGAAGCCGGACAGGAGAGAACACTTTCTTCAAGCCTTCCAAAAATACCTTTGGTCACAGGGATCTGAAAGAAGGAAGTCTGTGAAGGCCATTCCCTGTAGGCAGTCAGCGCAGCAAAATGAACCTTAATGGAATGGACATTAAGGCCAGACTGCGCCAGGTGTAGAAGATACGGAAGGATGACATCTTCCCTACACGTTGTTGGGTCATAATCCTTGGACTTGCACCAGATGCAAAACCTCTCCCACTCGTAAGCATAAGAGGTCCTAGTGGAAGGTCGCATAGCCTCCTCCAGTATGTCCATACAATCTTCTGGTAGATTCAAATGGCCATATTGCACTATCTCAGGAGCCATGCTGCCAAACTCAAAGACGAGAAGTCGGGGGGCAACATCTGCCCCCCCGAACTTCGTGAGAAGGTCCGGCCTGCACGGCAGCCGTATGCGAGGAAGGAGAGACCGGTGAAGCAGGTCCGTGAACCACCACTGCCTGGGCCATTCCGGGGCAATCAGGATCATCCGCGCCCTGGACTGGGACAGCTTGATGAGTACCGCCGGAATCAGGGGAATGGGTGGAGAAGCGTACAGAAAGCTGTTCGCCAGTTAATCCATAACGCATTCCCCAGCGTCCCCTGCTGGTAGTACCTGGAGGCGAAGTCTCGGCATTAGCTGTTTTCGGCGGTGGAGAACAGATCTACGTCTGGAGTCCCCCACCTTCCGAAGACTAGTACTTCGTCGTTTATGACCCATTTGTGGTTTTCCTGAATCAGTCTGCCCAGTGCGTCTGCCTGAACATTCTGCATACCTGGCAGATGGGTAGCCGTTATCGTCAGTCCTCTGGCTAAAAGCCAGCGCCAGATCGCCTGCGCCTCCTGCGACAGAGTGCGCGAACTCGAACCCCCCTGCTTGTCGAGGTAATACATCGTGGTCGTATTGTCCGTCTGTACAAGCAGAGAGTTGGTCTGGAAGGACCGAAGAAACGCCTTCAGTACCAAGTGAAAGGCTCTGAGTTCCAGGAAATTGATGTGATACGTGGACTCCATCGGGGACCACGTTCCTTGTATCTGCAAGTTCTCCGGAACGCGCCCCCCAGCCATGGAGAGACGCATCCGTCACGATAGTCTGTGTGGGAATGTCCTTGTGAAAGGGAACCCCTCTGAGGAGATTCTCCGCTGAACACCACCACTTCAGAGACTGAAGAGCACGCAGAGACAGTCGTATCTTGTCGTTCCAAGATCCTTTCCTCTGATCCCACTGATCCTCCAAGCACCCCTGCAATGGTCACATGTGCAGCCGTGCGTGTGGCGTGAGGAGGATACAAGAGCCCATCGACCCCAGTAGAGAAGACACCGTCCTCACTGTTGTAGATGGAGCGGTCATAAGAGCCTGAGCCTTCCGAAGGAGTGATGATCATCTCTCCTCTGAAGGAGACACGCTTGCTGACATCGTATTGAAGGAGGCTCCCAAGTACTGTATGCACTGGACCGGAATCGGGACAGACTTGGACATGTTGATGTGCAACCCCAGCTTGTTCAAGAGAACGCACGTCTTCTCGAAGTGTGTGAGCTTCCGAGAAGAAGGAGGCCTTGATCAACCAATCATCCAGGTACGGGTAGACAAACACCTCATTTTTCCTCAGGTGTGCAGCTACCACTGCCATGCACTTCGAGAATGTTCTGGGCGCAGATTTCAGCCCGACTGGCAGTACTGTGTACTGATCATGATTGGCGCTGACTTGGAATCGCAGGAACGTCCTGTGTTTGTGTGCAATGGGCACATGGAAGTAGGGATCCTGTAGATCTATGGCACAGAGCCAATCTCCCTGTTGCAGCTGAGGATAAACCTGATGCAACGACAGCATGCGAAGTTCCCCTCTCTCTCTGCGAATCCATTTGTTTGCTTGTCGCAAATCCAGAATGGGCCTGAACTCTTTCTTGTCCTGCTTGCGAACCAGAAAGAACCGGGAGTACAGACCTCTTCCCCTTTGAGACAGAGGTACATCTTCTATCGCCCTTTTCCTTAACAGGATATCGCCCCCCGCCTGGAGCTCGCGCAGCTGAAACCGCGAGCTGACCGGAGGAATTGCTGGCGGAGGGCTGATGAACCGAAGAGTGACTTAGACCCGGCGGCTTTTGTTCGCCGAGGAGCATCAAGCTCTCCCGCGTATGCGCACAATATACTTGTGAAGTAGTAAATGGCGGCCCGGGCCACAGACAAATCCTGGGAGGATAAACGCCGCTATAAAGGGCAGAAGGCCTCAAGCAGTTTTCCACGCCCCAAACCTACAGCCTTCCAAAAGTCTCCGATGCAGACTTCTTGCGGGCCACTCACTACCCTCATGGCAGCCCAAGGGTTGCCCAAAAAACGGGAGAGTAGAAGCACACTGCTGAGCCGCAGGCTGCAGAGACGCCCGACGAATACAAGCACGGCAACGTAGGGCAAACCCACCATACCTGGGGGTCGGCAGGAGAGAAAACTCCGCTCCGACACCGATGCTTAGATCTGAAACTATCAGTCCCTTTAGACTATCTCTTGTAAGGCTTCCCTCCTGTCTCTCGGCAGGGGAACCATTAATTCGTGAAGAAAACACCCCCACACAGGGATCTTACCACAACGGCCCAGCAACAGCGGGCCACAGCATGACGTCTACATGCCACTACCCCTGCGACCAAGTCAGGAGTACGTTCGAAGCCAGAACCTCCTGGCAGGTGGTAGTGGACAAAAGTTAAGTACAGCCAACCAGTTAAGAGTCGGAGAGAGACTCCCCGTACTCATGGAAGACACATCCCTGGCATCAAGGCACGGGGGTTCGCAGACTGAGGGGCCAAAGGCCCCCGGGGTGGTAGGTGGGAGAGGGAACCTAGAGAATTCCGAAACATCCCCGTGGTCTCACCAGTGGTGGCAGAGCAGGAGGCGACCTAGCCGATGAGTAGGTATGCGAATACTCAAAACTAAGCAAAAGGACCAACGTCCCTCGCTTACACGAGGTGAGTAGCCACAGACTCCCCATCAGAAGGGTTCCTCGACGCTGATCAACTGCTCGGCGTCGTGAGTGGACGGTGCCGGGAACACACAGTCCCTTCCTACGAGTAGAGGCTCACCACGGGGCGAGGCCTGGAACAAGACCCAGGCGTCAAGCGCCGGCCCATGACATCAACCTCACTACGACGTCACCATCACTAAGACAGTGACTGTCTCTACGACAACCAACACTCCGACGTCAAAATGTCACTACGGTGTCAACCACCGAGACGCCGAGCCATCCATAACGGTGACGTCTGGACCCAACGGAAGACAGCGGAGCCCAAGCGATCAACGCCCCAAAAGGAGCATCACTGCTCCATGACGTCGAGCATCACCGCTCCCTGACGTCGAGCATCACCGCTCCAGGACGTCGAGCATCACCGCTCCAGGACGTCGAGCATCACCGCTCCAGGACGTCGAGCATCACCGCTCCATGACGTCGAGCATCACCGCTCCATGACGTCGAGCATCACCGCTCCATGACGTCGAGCATCACCGCTCCATGACGTCGAGCATCACCGCTCCATGACGTCGAGCATCACCGCTCCAACGACGTCGAGCATCACCGCTCCAACGACGTCGAGCATCACCGCTCCAACGACGTCGAGCATCACCGCTCCAACGACGTCGAGCATCACCGCTCCAACGACGTCGAGCATCACCGCTCCAACGACGTCGAGCATCACCGCTCCAACGACGTCGAGCATCACCGCTCCAACGACGTCGAGCATCACCGCTCCAACGACGTCGAGCATCACCGCTCCAACGACGTCGAGCATCACCGCTCCAACGACGTCGAGCATCACCGCTCCAACGACGTCGAGCATCACCGCTCCAACGACGTCGAGCATCACCGCTCCAACGACGTCGAGCATCGCAACTCCATCCACGCCGAGGCAACTCCATCCACGCCGAGGCAACTCCATCCACGCCGAGGCAACTCCATCCACGCCGAGGCAACTCCATCCACGCCGAGGCAACTCCATCCACGCCGAGGCAACTCCATCCACGCCGAGGCAACTCCATCCACGCCGAGGCAACTCCATCCACGCCGAGGCAACTCCATCCACGCCGAGGCAACTCCATCCACGCCGAGGCAACTCCATCCACGCCGAGGCAACTCCATCCACGCCGAGGCAACTCCATCCACGCCGAGGCAACTCCATCCACGCCGAGGCAACTCCATCCACGCCGAGGCAACTCCATCCACGCCGAGGCAACTCCATCCACGCCGAGGCAACTCCATCCACGCCGAGGCAACTCCATCCACGCCGAGGCAACTCCATCCACGCCGAGGCAACTCCATCCACGCCGAGGCAACTCCATCCACGCCGAGGCAACTCCACCCACGCCGAGGCAACTCCACCCACGCCGAGGCAACTCCACCCACGCCGAGGCAACTCCACCCACGTCGAGGCAACTCCACCCACGTCGAGGCAACTCCACCCACGTCGAGGCAACTCCACCCACGTCGAGGCAACTCCACCCACGTCGAGGCAACTCCACCCACGTCGAGGCAACTCCACCCACGTCGAGGCAACTCCACCCACGTCGAGGCAACTCCATCCACGTCGAGGCAACTCCATCCACGTCGAGGCAACTCCATCCACGTCGAGGCAACTCCATCCACGTCGAGGCAACTCCATCCACGTCGAGGCAACTCCATCCACGTCGAGGCAACTCCATCCACGTCGAGGCAACTCCATCCACGTCGAGGCAACTCCATCCACGTCGAGGCAACTCCATCCACGTCGAGGCAACTCCATCCACGTCGAGGCAACTCCATCCACGTCGAGGCAACTCCATCCACGTCGAGGCAACTCCATCCACGTCGAGGCAACTCCATCCACGTCGAGGCAACTCCATCCACGTCGAGGCAACTCCATCCACGTCGAGGCAACTCCATCCACGTCGAGGCAACTCCATCCACGTCGAGGCAACTCCATCCACGTCGAGGCAACTCCATCCACGTCGAGGCAACTCCATCCACGTCGAGGCACTCCATCCACGTCGAGGCACTCCATCCACGTCGAGGCACTCCATCCACGTCGAGGCACTCCATCCACGTCGAGGCACTCCATCCACGTCGAGGCACTCCATCCACGTCGAGGCACTCCATCCACGTCGAGGCACTCCATGACGTCGAGGCACTCCATGACGTCGAGGCACTCCATGACGTCGAGGCACTCCATGACGTCGAGGCACTCCATGACGTCGAGGCACTCCATGACGTCGAGGCACTCCATGACGTCGAGGCACTCCACGACGTCGAAGCCGACCGGAACAGCGTCATAGGTCATAGCTCAGACGTGCCCTTACCGGGGAGAACCCCAGAGGTTATAGCATGGGACTCGGTAGAGGACCCACCCTCTCCTTACCCAGAGGCTGAAGATGCCTTCAAACTCCTCTGTTCCAAACCTGTGAGCCGAAGCTTCCCAGAAAAGAAGTCACAGAGAAGACAGGTGTCAAAAGACACAGGCAAACACAGAATACAAACCTGTGAGCTCCAGCTTTGGTCTTTAGTACAGCTGCAGACAAAGCACTTGTCAGACTAGAAGTAGTACAAGACAAGAATACTGCAGAAATTCTGCCAAAAAAACACAGCAGAATGTAGATAAAGGCCAAAGACGTCGAGTGAAGCTGTAAAAATCCAAATTTATCACAAAAATAATATAGAAAAAGCTCAAAAAAGAAGAGCTAATGCTCCAGGGTCCTGCTAGCAGGAGCCGGAAAAAAGAACTGAAAGTAGGAGGGACCTGCAGTGCATTCTGGGATACTGTGAGGCTTCTGGAAAGTTCTCTTAAAGGCACAGTATCCTGTTTTGAGCCACATAATGGCAGCCTATGGGGCTTGTCTGTCCACTTCTTCCTCTCTATCATTCCAGAGGGTTTTGCTGTTAAAGGCAAGGTTTTCTCTATAGAAAACCCTGGACAGGCTGTGCTGTTTGTGGATTTTGGTGGAATTCCTAGTTGAAGTACTGGACAGAGTAGCCTGTGGATATAGGCTGCATTAGCTGTCTTTAAATTCTCTCTTAAGTGTCTGTGCAGTTCTGCATGTTTTGACAACTTAAGAGATTATTTTTGATTGCTCCGGGGTCCGCGCACATGGGTGGGACTATTCACTAGATTATGACTATACACAGAGATCCCCTACTACAGAAACAACCTTCCAAATGCTTTTCTCTCCTTTTCTTTCTCATTGGATTATCAGCTTTGATAGAACACCCCTTTTTGTAGTACAGTGCACATGCGCAGTGACTAAAACAAAAGCTTGTCACTTCGCTTCTATCATATAATTATAGCGCCATTAGCATTATTCCCAGCAAACCTAACTGTAAGGCTAGCCAAAAAAGAAGGCTTGCCTCTCCCCACCTATCGTCACATACCTCAACTTACCAGATCCTAACTAAGCCCAATGCATCTAATCTTATTTTTAGCCACAGTCTAAAATTTACCAAAATTTTACAAGATGGGAATATAGTAAACAATATAGTAAATCGGCATAAAACAATATAAAATGACAACTTTAAAGATCGGTGACCAAATTCTGTACTGAAATAACATGTACTTAATTATTTATTATATCTACTGCTACTTACCTTGAGAAACTTTAGGAGATAAAGTCTGTCCCACAGGAAACATGTTTCTTGGTCGAGGAGGGGTCTGAACTTGGGATTGATTCTTGGCAGATATAGGAGTAATTTTAGACTGTGATGCAGTACCACGGAAGGTTCCATTATTCGGCATGCAAGTGGTGATGTAAACATTATTTGAATGTCCAAATGATGTACTTGCAGGTATGAGCTGTAAAAATCCACCATCCTGGGAAAGACTGGGTGCAAGGGTAAACACCGTGCCATCTTCAGCCTTAAAACTAAGTGTACTGGAAGCTTGATCGCCGAGTGTGTGCAGAGGAAGACACTGATCCACAAAGACTACATCTGCAACTTTTTCTGAAGAGGGTACAGACTCTTCAGCAGATGCACTCTTGGGAGTGCCAGCATTTTGGACTTGTATTTTACCTGGAGAAGACAATATTATAGTTGGTACATTGTCTCCGCTGATACTAGACACAGCATTGCTTAGCTCGGTATCCCCTGAATGAGATGTTTCATCACTGATTATGATGTTTAAGGACATTATGCTTGAAGGATCTACTTCGGATGAGTGCCTGCTGCTGGAAGGAACATTACCAGCAGATGTTTGAACAGTGCTAGAGTCTATGACAGTAAATACGCTTTCTGAACCGGGAACAATATCTCTGAATGATGCAGTAGCCACAGTAGTACTTGGAGAAGAGGTAATTAAATGTTCCTTCTCTATGCTTGATATGGCTTGTAAAAGATTTTCTCTATCTACATTGGTTGCTGCAGAAGGCACAGCTTCTTTTGGCACTGTTAAAGTAGATACAATTGCCTTGGAAAACGCAGCCTGTGTATCAACATTCTTTACAGGGGATTTAAGGGCATCAATTGGCTCAGGCTCAACTTGATGCTGCTTTTCTTCTGAACTAGGCTGGCAAGAGGCTTCTTTCAGTGAGGGACTTAAACGAGCAGAAATATTATGGGCATCAACTGGATCGCGGGGAATCGGGTGAATGCTATGAGGTGACACTGAGGCATTTTTAGTTAAAGTGGTGTGTTCCTTACTACAATCAGAGGACTGGCATGGTACAGTGCTACCTTCATGATCATTGTTCCTAAACTGTTTTACTGACACAAAAGGCTTTGGATAGGGTTCTTCAGATAAGGGGGCAATGTTTAATATATCGGGTTCACACTCGAGGTCTTGTCTCCTACCTTTGCTACTTGAAATATCTTCCATTTCAACATTTGAAGTAACTAGTGAATGCTCTGGAACGTCAGACTTACTAAGTTCCAATCCAGGAAGCCTTTGTTCATTAGGAGGGAAATCTTCGGAGACTGACGATTCCTTTTCAGTTTCCATTACGATCTCACTTTGTGTTTCCACCATAGACAAGATGGGAGTACTGGGAGTTACTTCAACTGGACTCTTCCCTTCATCCATAGGACTCTGCAGATGTTCAGATTCCGGCATATCATGTTCAGGAGTGACAGCTGTCTGTATGTTGCTTACTTGTTTGTTACTTTCAACATTTAATAAATCTGTGTCCAACTTTTCTTTCTCTTTCTCCATGCTCAAGCCAACTGTGGTTGGTTTACTATTCTCTTTTTTTTCTACAGAGTTATCAGGACGTTTGGTCATCGAGTTACATATTTTGTCTGATGAGACATGTTTTCTGCAAGTATTACCTGCAAGTAGAAAAGCTTTGTTTACAATTCAAAAAATGTAAGTGTCATAATATTGCTGGATTAGACAGTAAATTTACCTGTACGGGACAAATGTGCAGTATTTTTTAACATGGACTAATTTTCTAGTTTTTAAAGTAAAGAAAAACAGCTGATAAAAAAGAAATGGTAAAAACAACATACAAGTAGTAGAAGCACCCAATCAAGAAGATGGTTATAGTTATCTGGTAAGCACTTCGTTTCATCTGGATCTTTAGGATTTTGTTCAGAAAACAGTCTGATTTACATAACTAAAAGGCAGCTCTCTCTGTATCTTAAACCAGTTCATTATGAGTTATGTTCATGTGGGTATGTCTGTTAGATGTAAGCACAAAGTACAGTCCACTCTACAGTTCAAGCTCCCATACGTAAATGAAAACCAGAAATGACTAATGTATGTCTAGGTTTAATTAGTTTACAAGCTGAGGAGAGAATAAGGGAATTCGGCGCTCAAGACAAAGCGCACAAATATTAATACGTAAATGTCAGTTTGTGTGGTGCTCAAAAGAGGAGATGTCATCCCTGAAACCAAAGAGGTTAAACAACTGACACAAGCCTCTAGTCTAAGCACATCCAATAGTGTACAAAAAACAGTAATGTAAGTCATCCAGATATCCATATATTTTTAAGTTCTTTCTTTTATTAGTTCAGAGTCCTTTCCCATCCAACACATGTTTCGTCAGTGGGCAATTCACCTTTCGACTTCCTCAGGGCTATCTTGACCCAGTCAAATCTCAAGTCGGGAATATCGACTCCAGGCTGAAACTAATTTCAGTAATACAATATGTTCTATCGGTCCCAAATGTCATCGTTCAGGCGTGTTTGCACCTTGTATATAAATGGTGGCCAGTATAACGGCTAGTGTTCATGCAACTTCTGCTGTGGCATATACGCCCGCCCTTCCTTCCACCACTATATACTTTCCTGCCACTTTATTTCACTCTTGTAGGTTTTTTCATCCTTACTTTCTGTCACTCATTCTTTTTCCCCTCTTGTGTTTCAGCCTCTCTTGCTCTGGGTCAAAGTCTGATGAGGTAAAGTTAAATTCCGGTCACCAAAAATGGGTGCAACCAACCAGGCCAAATTAAGTACTACTAGTAACTGAAATAACAAGGTCCACACAGTCTATAGAGCAATCGGGATACAATATGCATTACAAGCATGCCAAATACCAAATAGGCATTTAGATATTACAAATTTTGAGTAATGTGCTGAATTGTATTTTGATAACTAGTTTTTCTTATATATCTATATCAGCCAGTTTATTACACCATGAGCTGTTTCTCAAAAGTAGGAAAATGTCAACTTAAGCACACAACTGTGTTCTTCTCAGATACATTATAACAGACAACTAAACATTATGCATCACAATAGGTCGATCACCCCATTGGTTACTCTTTGGGTTTACAATACGTACCGCTCATGTAGACAGAATATCCTTCCAATTAAAAATGCTTACTACAGCTACCTCAAAAAAGAAATAAAGCGAGCGGCATGGATTCTATTTTTCTGAAAATGTTTTGTCTCGTACAGAAACTGAGAATTGCAGCAATAGTATATATCAACAACAGGAGAGTGAGGATCACTCCTATATCCCCAATAATGAAATGCAAAAAACAACTAAAGAGTGACTTGTCGGTGCTGTGGTCAAAGTAATAAAGCCCAAGGCACCAAAAAGTATCGAGAAATACAACCTCGCAACAATTATTGTGACTAGGCAGTTATTGAGCAGGAAATGGAGAAGGAAAGAGAAACACATACAAAAAGGGATATGAACAATAACTCATAATAGATTAAGAAAAAGAACCCTCACTCACCCTAGTGGTGACATGCTTCATCATGGGGTTCCCACTGGAGGAACCGAATGTCCCTCCAGTGTGCTTCAACGCCTGAATTGCAGCGGAGCAGGTTATTGTGAAAAAAGGGGTTGTTTATTTTTATAGATATGTGTTCTGTGCAAGTGATAGTGAGGATTAAAAAATATCAGTAGTGCCAAAAAACAACTTTATTTGGTGGTCCGCTGATATTGTTTAAAAGCAGTGTGTTAGATATTAATAGTGGTAATTTTCTTGACCACTTATATCTGTTAAGAATTAGGTCGACATGTTTCAGCTGTCTGAGATTGTTAATGCAGCTTTCTTCAGGACCAAAAAAGTGAATATCCCTGGTGGTCCGCGCTCGCTAAGGCGTGTCCAACCAGTGGATATATAGTGTGTTAAAAATTTTTGTTCTGTAAAAAATTGTTTATAGTACCGGAATTTCTCGGTTTCTGCACCCTAGTATTTCCAGGGGCAAGGAATCTGTAATTATAAAGCACAACATTAATGCGTTTCAAAACCTTTCTGGTAATTAAATACAATAAATCTTCTCATGCATATATCTCATACATTTCCAGCATTTGAAGTCACTCCCCAGTAAATTGCTATTTGCAAAACCAAATTTGGGGTAAGTAAGAGGAAGGACTCGGGATGATTATTTCCCTGTCTTTACATATGCTGTTTTATTAGTTTTGTTTGTTTAATAAAACGTATCCATAACATTATTATCATGGTTTAGACTCGTCAGAACAAATCGCCATCAGTAATATATTCTTAATACACCCGGCTAAGACGAGTTCCAAAAGGCAGTCTGTTGAAAAATGCCATGGTGCAAACAAAGTAATTGACCCAGTTCACTGACAAACATTAAGAATGAGTCTCTGTGGATTCCACGCTTAAAAACGCGAACCAAGAACTCAAGCGAAATTTGTTAAAAATATTAAACGGAAAAAACCTTGGTTTGTTATACTTACAGTACGTAACTAAGGTGCTGTCTTCATAGGCTTAGCGGGGGAGGCTTTCTTCACGCTACGGCCACTGTGTAAATAAATCGATTAAATATTAACATCAAACTGGGTTTGAATATGTAAAAACCCTCGAGGTTTCTAAGTTTGTCCCTCAGCACTTACTTCGCTCGTAACGGCTCGCCGCCATGAACCTACTCAATCCATTGCCGCCGCCCGAAGAGTGAATTCCCCGCCGCGGCGCGTCAGTAGAAAAGGGAGGTCAGGGGTAGATCACGTGTTCACAGTGAGCTGAGCCTTAAAGGTATACTCGCAAAAAGTCAGGGTTGTCTGAGGCAATAAAGATTTTAGCGTTTATACAACAATAAAACTAAGAGATCCCGTGCCCCGACAGGTATACTCGCAAACAATCAGCGTTGTCTAAAGCGATAAAGATTTTAGCGTTTATGCAACAATAAAACTAAGGGATCCAGAACCCTGACATTGTCGTAAATAAAGTAAATAGGCACTGAAAAGCCCAACTGTTCAAAACACGTTTAGGGCATCATAGGAAAATACCTTAATCCCCGAACACACACTTCTTTCCTTTTGACAATAGGAAAAAACTTTATTGACAATAACAATCTGTAAAGCTATAATCCTGATTTTCTTATTGATTTTCTATACGGGTACAACATTGTTAAAGCTGCTTACAGTTCGGATTGGGAAAAACCTAGTATTTAAACCCCCACTCAGGCCGCAATTACGGGTATGTGGCAACAATTGTAATTTATGTCATTAAGAATAAAAAATAATAAAGTAATGTCCTCGAGTGCCACCTATTGGGCTATAAAAATAGTTCTGTTATATTTTATTAAGGCAACAGTTGTTAAACTGCAAAGCCGTACTAGTTATCAGTTAGTATCCTAGCAAAAACTACAGAGGAAAGGTTACCATGATTTTATCCCATCAGTCCAATGTTGGCTCATTGTTAGTAGTAGGGAGCTTTTCTGATATGAAAGAACCCGGAATAGGGACTACATCGATCGCTGGATTAAGGCGATAGCATGATCTAGAGGAACATGCGCTCGGGAATGGGGCAGTGAATAACGTTACAAATGAAATGCTATACTATCATCTCTTCATTACTGTTCCCCAGGGAATATCATCATTCAAGCCGGTTTGATGGCATGAAAGGCGATATATCCACCTTTGTTCTTTTTCGAATAAACTGGCCTCAGCGCCCTGGGCCAATTGTTAGATCACAGTCCATTTTAATTCATCAGGAGTATGGTTCTGCTGTAAGTAATGGGATGTTAGTTTTGTGTTGTTTTTATGACACCGGATATTACTCCGGTGTTCACCAATCCTTAGTTTCACTCGTCTAGTTGTCATTCCTATGTATCTTAACCCACAGGGGCAGGTAATTAGGTAAATCACATAGCACGAGTTACAATTGGTGTGATTTCTTTGATGCCACACTTTACCCTCTTCTAGATTCAGGGTTTTTGTGGCACTTGTCAGAGGGCACACTGTGCATCCACCACATGGGTAATGACCATTTATCGGAGGCAAGCCCCATGCATTTAAAACCCCCTCAGTGTTGGTGACATCCTGTTTTCTGGGGCGGGTGTGTAAAAGAGCATCCTTGAGGCTTCTCGCACGTTTGAATGAAACAAGGGGTTTCTCCCAGTCATGATTAGAACTAGTAACTACTTTTAATCCATTGTTGAATGCAGTCACTCGCTGTATAAACAAACATTGGCGAGTACTCACTAGTACTTCACCTATTAGTACCTACCTAGTATTTCACCTACTTTTCACTGATCAATGGAGCCACAAACACCGATATCATCTTCTACACTCTGCGTAGAGCACAATGGAGGAAAGCGCTCCTCTCCATTCTCACTATCTCCTCCACCAGTAAATCCGCTCATGGCCTAACGCTTTCTATCACACCATCCCAAGTTTTCCCAGGTAGAGCCACCGTCACCATCTACAACAACGGGAACATTCTATTCCAAGCCACTGATAGGAACCTCGACCGACTCGACAACCTATTCCCTACCTTCTTAGAACACATCGCCAAACGGCGGACCTCCACTCCGCACACATCAAGCTGCACAACACCCCCCAACCCCAATCCTCAATATAACCTGCCTTGCCCATCGCAACAGCGGAATGACACACACCTCTCCCATCCCCCCAGTGCTATAGTTAGTCACACACCAGACTTAACCCCCCACACCCCGCATTCACTGACGAAGATCATTCCCCCTCACACATCCCCCATACCCCCACCCTCCCTTCCCCCACCTCACACCGCCTACGAGTCTCGCTGAACCCACCCCCGCCCGGAGCTTATATCCCCCCCCCGCGGCAGATCCTTCTCCCACCCTATCTCCCTCCCCACTCCCCCCCCCCCCACTCCCCAACCCTCCCAACTAGACCCTCAGAACACGCAACCCCCCATACCTTAACATCCCCCCTCTCTCCCCCCCATACTCAGCCCCCACTACCTCCCTGCCACCCCTATTGTCTTCAGCCCTCACTCATCCCTCAATTCACCGGCACCGCCTCCCATCGATGGCCCCACCTTTACCTCCCACCCTCCCCCTACCTTACCCACACCCCTCACCCACAAATTCTCTCACCCATCGAATACCACCCCACCCTCTATTACCGCGGAGCCCTTCACTACCACTAACGCTAGCGTGTCCCACTCCTCCGTCCCCAGTTGGCTTTCCAGCTCCCTACTCAACCGCCCGCCCACGGCCCTCATCACCAACACTAGCCCCAATCCACCTCTGGACTTGATTTTATCCACACTCCTACAAGTCAAAGACGAGCTCCACGCCATCAAAGAACTTCTTTACACACACCCCAGACAACCCCGACCTACAACGACCACCTCTGTATCCAACAAACGCCACACCCTCCCCACAGGCCCTCGCATTCAACTCTCTCCGCGTTGGCCCACTATGCCCGCTCGCAACAACACCCACCGCCCCCGGCGCGCCCTCAACTCCCTGTCGGACCACGACTTAGGCACCCTCCTGCGCTCTTTTGGCCCAGGTCCGGTAAAACACACAACCTCCACACACCTCCCCATACCCACAATTCTCACAAATCCCCTTAGGCACCCAACTCTAAGTAACAGAAGCTCCGTCCCCAACAACCTCAGAAAAGTCCCCCTATCTCTAGAACATTCGACCACCCTCCTCTCCCCCAGACTCAAATGCATCCTACTCAACTGCAGATCGGCCCAGAGACACTCCTCCGACATTGCAGATCTCGTCACATCAATGGATCTTGACCTAACCATTTTGACTGAAACGTGGCTAACTGAAGCTTCTACGCCTATTATGGACATTCTAGTTCCCCCCAATTACCGCATCATTAGACTCGACAGGCCCGGCAAGACGGGCGGGGGGATCACATGCATTTTTGGGAGCAACCTCTCCGTTATTAAAGTCACCTCCCCCTCCCTCACTTCCTGTGAACTCTTCAGCCTCGATATCTCCAGTGAGTGCAAACCAGTATATGCCTTACATCTCATCTATCACCCGCCTGGGGACAACCACCTTCACCCAACAACTCATGGACACGATCACTTCCAACGCTGGTCGGCAGATCACTCAAATCTACCTGGGTGACTTTAATCTCCACTGGAACGATCAGAAAGACGCAGTGGTGAACAGTCTCAAAACTTTCCTTAATGCGCTTGACCTCACCTAAATATGCAACAGCCCAACACACGATAAAGGCGCGATACTCGATCTCATCATCGCTACAGAGGACTCTACCCAACTGGGGGCAATCCAACCTTGTGACTGGTCAGACCACCACATTATCACCTTTTTTATCAATGAAAAAGTCAAACCTACCCCGGCTCAACCCACCAAATCCAAGATCTGGAAAAGGGACATGAAGAATCGATTTGCAGAGCGCACTTGGAGATCTGACCCCTCAACACTGCATCACAAAACGCTTAAGAACAAGAGAAATGCCTACTTTAGGAAAATCAAGCATGCGAAATCTGACTTCTTTAGCCTCCAGCTGGACCAAGCAAAAAACCGACCAAGAAAACTGTTCGAACTAGTCAAAACCCAAACCAAGACGCAATCCTTCGAACCAAACAACACAACAAGCGATATCCCACACTGTGAAGACTTTTCTGCTTTCTTTAAGCTAAAGACCGACAACATAAGAACTGACCTCCTCAATGATGTAAGCCGATACCCTAGCCACATCAGAATGTCTAACACTCAACCTAAAAATAACGCATCATGGACGACCTTCGACACCTACTCTGAAGAAGCAATACACAAACTGCTCGGCACCTTGAAGCCCTCTAATCACCTCTCAGACCCCCTACCTGCTAATGCTGTAAAAGACTTCACCCCCTTGCTCCTCCCACTCTGGACCAAAATAATTAACAGCTCCCTTCAACAAGGTCTCATCCCTGATTCCCTCAAGGTGGGGCAAGTCACGCCCATACTCAAGAAACCTACAGCTGACCCGTCTGACCTAAACAATTACCGTCCTATCACCAATATCCCCACCTTGGCCAAACTGTTGGAAAAATGTGTACAACTCCAACTAACAAAACACATTGACCAGTTTGACATCCTCAACCCTCATCAATCAGGCTTCCGAGCGAAACACAGCACGGAAACGGCCATGACACACATAATTGATGACGCCCTCCAAATCCTTGACCGGAATGATTCATGCCTCCTCATCCTTCTTGACCTCTCCTCAGCATTTGACACGGTCAAACACGAGAACCTACTGGAGCTGCTAAACACTAGAATGGGTTTATCCGGGACTGTTCTCAAATGGTTCACTTCCTTCCTACATAACCGGTCTCAGAAGTTCAAGATCAACAATGTGCTGTCCTCACCTGTGCCAGTAGATTTAGGCGTCCCACAAGGATCCTCCCTTTCACCCACACTGTTCAACCTCATCATGGAACCACTCGCCACCTTGCTCCAAGCATCCAATGTACACTTCCATATGTATGCTGATGACACTCAACTTTACCTAAAGGTTCAATCCCCGGAAGATATCAAACTTCTGAACTATACACTTAGAAACACCCAATCGTGGTTGGCCGATAATCACCTCAAACTAAATGCTCTGAAAACTGAGTTCCTTCTTATATCACCCCCTGCGAAAATTACCACCACCCAAATCTGGCTCAATCACCTAACAGCACTCAATGTCCGACCCACCATCGTGGACTATGCAAAATCCTTAGGCATCACACTTGACGCAAAGCTCAACATGCAACAGCACATTAGCAAAGCAACGAAAGGAGCTAATTTCCAAATCAACACATTGAGGAAACTTAAACCCTTCCTCCCAGTCAAAGACTTCCAAACTGCTGTACAAGCCCTAATCATCAACCGCATAGACTATGGAATTGTGGCCCTCAGCGGACTCCCTCTATCAACAACCGCACCCCTAAGAGCCTCCTTGAACGCTGCCGCGAGACTCATTACTGGCTCAAGAAAACACTCTCATATATCCCCTGACTTGAAATCCCTGAAATGGCAGCCCTTTGAAGCCAGAATACAGCTGAAAATTGCCGTTATGACACACTCGGCCGTACACCACAAGGCACCCAACTACCTCACTCAAAAGTTGACTATATCAGGAGGTTTGAGATCCAATAGAAGTACAAAAAATCTACTCCTGAAACCTCGCAGATTCCGGAAGGAAAAAACTTACAAACGCTCCTTCTCAGGAATGGCACCCAGGATCTGGAATGCACTTCCCCCTGAAACCAGACTTATCTCCTCCACTGCATTCTTCAAGAAAGAGGTGAAAGCCATCCTTATGGCCAAGTTCACCTGAACTTTATTGTTGTTGGATCAGAGACTTTGCACCGCTTTTATATCACTGGCTACTTGACTGTTTAATGTTTAATGTTATCATATTCTTATTTGATTACGATCCTATTATGTTACTCATTCACTACCTATTACTATACTGTACACGTTAGTTTGTTGAATCACCCCCTTGATATCCCTACCCCTTGTTCTCTGTAACGCTAAGAAAGTGGTATATGCCATCCTTATAGCCTAAGCTCTCCTGATATCTATCGTAGTTGGATCAAAGACTTTGCAACGTCCTATATTATTGCTTACCTGATTGTCTATTGGTATTTTATCAGCACATGACTGCTATCCGATCATGCTTTTGACTATTATACTGTACCCAATAATATGTTTAGTCACCCTCCTGTTGCCATCACCCCCTGTTTCTGTGAAGCGCTCTGATATCTGCAAAGATCTTGTTCGCGCTATATAAAACTTTGAATAAATAAATAAATAAATAATATTCCCTGGTGAACAGTAATGAAGAGATGATAGTATAGCATTTCATTTGTAACGTTATTCACTGCCCCATTCCCTAGCGCATGTTCCTCTAGATCATGCTATCGCCTTAATCCAGCGATCGATGTAGTCCCTATTCCGGGTTCTTTCATATCAGAAAAGCTCCCTACTACTAACAATGAGCCAACATTGGACTGATGGGATAAAATCATGGTAACCTTTCCTCTGTGGCTTTTGCTGGGATACTAACTGATAACTAGTACGGCTTTGCAGTTTAACAACTTTTGCACGTTTCTCCTATGAGTTGCCTTAATAAAATATAACAGAACTATTTTTATAGCCCAATAGGTGGCACTCGAGGACATTACTTTATTATTTTTTATTCTTAATGACATAAGTTACAATTGTTGCCACATACCCGTAATTGCGGCCTGAGTGGGGGTTTAAATACTAGGTTTTTCCCAATCTGAACTGTAAGCAGCTTTAACAATGTTGTACCCGTATAGAAAATCAATAAGAAAATCAGGATTATAGCTTTACAGATTGTTATTGTCAATAAAGTTTTTTCCTATTGTCAAAAGGAAAGAAGTGTGTGTTCGGGGATTAAGGTATTTTCCTATGATGCCCTAAACGTGTTTTGAACAGTTGGGCTTTTCAGTGCCTATTTACTTTATTTACGACAATGTCAGGGTTCTGGATCCCTTAGTTTTATTGTTGCATAAACGCTAAAATCTTTATCGCTTTAGACAACGCTGACTTTTTGCGAGTATACCTTTAAGGCTCAGCTCACTGTGAACACGTGATCTACCCCCGACCTCCCTTTTCTACTGACGCGCCGCGGCGGGGAATTCACTCTTCGGGCGGCAGCAGTGGATTGAGTAGGTTCATGGCGGCGAGCCGTTACGAGCGAAGTAAGTGCTGAGGGACAAACTTAGAAACCTCGAGGGTTTTTACATATTCAAACCCAGTTTGATGTTAATATTTAATCTATTTATTTACACAGTGGCCGTAGCGTGAAGAAAGCCTTCCCCGCTAAGCCTATGAAGACAGCACCTTAGTTACGTGCTGTAAGTATAACAAACCAAGGTTTTTTCCGTTTAATATTTTTAACAAATTTCGCTTGAGTTCTTGGTTCGCGTTTTTAAGCGTGGGATCCACAGAGACTCATTCTTAATGTTTGTCAGTGAACTGGGTCAATTACTTTGTTTGCACCATGGCATTTTTCAACAGACTGCCTTTTGGAACTCGTCTTAGCCGGGTGTATTAAGAATATATTACTGATGGCCATTTGTTCTGACGAGTCTAAACCATGATAATAATGTTATGGATACGTTTTATTAAACAAACAAAACTAATAAAACAGCATATGTAAAGACAGGGAAATAATCATCCCGAGTCCTTCCTCTTACTTACCCCAAATTTGGTTTGGAAATAGCAATTTACTGGGGAGTGACTTCAAATGCTGGAAATGTATGAGATATATGCATGAGAAGATTTATTGTATTTAATTACCAGAAAGGTTTTGAAACGCATTAATGTTGTGCTTTATAATTACAGATTCCTTGCCCCTGGAAATACTAGGGTGCTGAAACCGAGAAATTCCGGTACTATAAACAATTTTTTAGAGAACAAAATTTTTTAACACACTATATAGCCACTGGTTGGACACGCCTTAGCGAGCGCGGACCACCAGGGATATTCACTTTTTTGGTCCTGAAGAAAGCTGCATTAACAATCTCAGACAGCTGAAACATGTTGACCTAATTCTTAACAGATATAAGTGGTCAAGAAAATTACCACTATTAATATCTAACACACTGCTTTTAAACAATATCAGCGGACCACCAAATAAAGTTGTTTTTGGTACTACTGATATTTTTTAATCCTCACTATCACTTGCACAGAACACATATCTATAAAAAGAAACAACTCCTTTTTTCACAATAACCTGCTCCGCTGCAATTCAGGCGTTGAAGCACCACTGGAGGGACATTCGGTTCCTCCAGTGGGAACCCCATGATGAAGCATGTCACCACTAGGGTGAGTGAGGGTTCTTTTTCTTAATCTATTATGAGTTATTGTTTATATGCCTTTTTGTATGTGTTTCTCTTTCCTTCTCCATTTCCTGCTCAATAACTGCCTAGTCACAATAATTGTTGCGAGGTTGTATTTCTCGATACTTTTTGGTGCCTTGGGCTTTATTACTTTGACCACAGCACCGACAAGTCACTCTTTAGTTGTTTTTTGAATTGCAGCAATAGCACATTGTTTGCACAGCATAGTAAGCAACTGCCCTTCGGATTCACATGCTGTGCATTATTCCCCCATCTAATGTTTAGGTCCAGAACTGTGACTTTTCTTTTCCCACTGCGGGCGAAGTCAACCACCATTTGGTGATATGTCTGTCTTTCTGTGACGTCAAACATGCGCCACGGAATTTCTTGTGCATAGTCGCCATCTTGAGATTCTTTTTTTCTCTTTTTGCGAATAATTGGCTTGTGAACCTTTCCTCCACTTCATTTCGTTGTACCGTTGATATGCCTGTTTGATCCTTCTTATTTCCGGGGAGGCAGGCGCATCGATCGCATGCGAATCCAGAAAACTCTTGAAGGTGCAAAGGTAGTCGTAGAGGTAAATTTTGTTTTGCAGTGTGAATCTTTCTTGGATTCACATGCTGTATTCCTTTCTCCTGGAAAATCTGATGAAATGAGTGCATGTTCCAAACAGGTGTGTTAGAAACATCTGTCACAACGGTGTCTCTCCCTTGGTTTGAATGTCCACACAATAGTGTTTTGTGATATTATGTACGGAGGACTTCATCGCTGCTTTACTTATGTCATTCATGGAGACATTTTCCATGAATGCAACTGGTGTACCCTTTTTCCTTGTAGAATGAGCCTTTGGCCTCCTTCAATGTCACTCAGGCTCTTTTTTAACATGTCTATATCGTTTGTCCTGTCCATCATGCCATGGTAGACCTGAGTGAACCTTTGGTAGCTGGTGTAAAGGGAACTGTGCTAGCTTCCCGATCGGTTTTATATCCAATAGGTAATACATTATTGCCTTTCTTACATCTAACATCTGTAAGGACCTCTCAGCCTTTGTCTTTGTGTGCTGAAAAATCCCAGGTAGCTGAATGTACAAGTTAATTGGTTAGCTTGAAAATGTGTTACGACGTTTGGGAGGAATAGTGGCTTTTTCTCATAACCATCTTGTCCTTGGATAGGCGTAAAGCTGTCTGTAACTGTCTCGTAACGGTCAGTGACTGAATCCTGCTGGGGGAACGTCTTCTGCTAAATGACCTCACAGATCAGTGCGCCCTGCCTTCCAGCCAGTTCTTGACCTACTATGCCATGGTTAAGACATGTAGGGAGATGTGGCCTGGGATTCGAGGGGAACAAGATACCCATGGTGTATTACAAGCGCTGGTGACTCTGGGCCCGACACGACAACTTGTGAAATGCCTTTACAGAGCACAACTAAACATGATCACAAAACTGCTGTCTGGGACCCGGGACAGGGGAGGCGCTGTTACTCGGTAGGGACATGACAGACGTAGAGTAGATCTAAGGAGAGCCGTAGGCGCGTTTCCAGAAGGACCAGTTCCAAATATGTCCAATTCAATTACTTGCACATTACATGGCGTACTTGACCCCCCACCGACTGCAGGCTATGTATGCAAGTGAACACCGGGATGCAAGGGGCCAAATGTTGGGTTTACACATAGGATGTAGGCCTGCCCAGAGTTGCAGGATTTCTGGGAAGCTGCAATTGCTGCGCTTAATGGGGTACTGGAGCACTCACTCCATTGTACGGTAGATGGTTGGCTTCGCAGACTATTCCCCAGGCCCAAGGCACACAAAATAGGCACTAGATTCGTGGATCTTGCATTGATCCTAGCGAAACGGCGCATAGCCCTGAAGTGGATGACCAAAGCAAGCCCCTGAGTCAATGCCTGGGAAAGGGATGTTAACACATGGGCCAGAGCGGAAGAGAGGGCCCTAATTAGGGAAGATGCCCGGGGAATAAGGCACCGTCCGTTAGCGATGCTTTGGGCGGAGGCACTACACGCCTCAGACACCCTACTGCACCGGATGCCTTGATCAACACACAGTCAACCAAGGATGCTTTAGAATCACGTAGTTGACTAGTCTCTACAAGGTGAGAGGTGGCCTGCCTGAGTCGACAGAATGTAATTTTACCCCCCCCCCCCCCCCCTCCCCACCGCACTCTTCCCACCGGCAAGACACTCTACACACTTGTTAGGAGCTCCTGCTACGCTTTTCTTTGTCACCAACCCCTCTATGCCCACTAGACAACTCTATTATAACTGTTTATATGTTTTATCATTATGATTGCTGTCAACAGCATGTATGCATCCACAGACATGACTTTCGGATGACCAGGATGCTATGAAGCAGCTAAGAATATGGATATCTGTATACGTTCCGTCACAGACTACAACCGGTAAAGTGCATTTTTATATGTAATCTGAAGTTCTGCTTATGTTCATAGTGAACAGAAAATGGTCCCTGGGCACTTATAACCTCACTTGACATTTAGATGAATGGATACCGGTATTATGCTTGCAGTAATGAGGCTTATCCGTGAAGAGGATACCCACTGTGTAAATGGGGTGAAAGCTCCTGCTCTTTCTTGTATAATTGCATTGTAATACTTAAATGCCAATCAAAACATGTAAAAAAAAAAAACTTGTTCTTGTGTACTTGCCAGTTCCTCTGTAATTAAAGCCTGCACTCCATGACTTTGTAATGAGGTGATCACTATTAGGAATATAGCTTTTAATTTCAAATACTTGAGTTCTGCCTTATGCATCGGTTCAAATGACTCCATGTGCTAGCTCAGCATGAACTTTAAATTCTACATAGGTGTGGGTACTGTCCGTGATGGTACTAGTCTCTTTGCTCCCTCCAGGGATTTTCTGATTATGTGTGCAGTGAAAAGGCTTCTTCCTGTTTGTTCCCTACCATATGTGCCAATGGCCACCATGTGGCCCTTGATGAATGCATAAGTCAGGTGTCATCTAAAAGGTAAATAAGGTATCCAATGTCTGTGGTGTCCTGTGTTCTAGCCTACAGGAATTCTTCTTTGCTGCACCAGTAAACATATCTATTCCACTTGAATGTACAGCATGTTCGTGTTGTGGGCCTCCCTCAGGATTTCAATGCTTCTCTAAGGGAGACATAAGTTTCCAAATTCTCAGTCTTTACGAGCCATGCTGCCAGTCCGAGGTTTTCTAGTTCTATGTGGCATACCTCTCCATTCTGCATTGTGAGGAGGTTTTGGGAGTGGGGTAGTTCTATTATTGCTCCCCATGACATCTCTAGCAGGTCTAAAAACCATGCATGTATTGCCCATTTTGGCACTTTCAAGATTAGAGTCATTGATCACTGCTTGCCTGTGAAATTAGTGGAATTAGGGTTAAAGCATATGCAAATATCCCTGGTCAATCGTTTGATAGGGCAATTCCCTCTTGAAAGATGATTTTTTTCTTTAACATACTTTATTGAGTTTTTAGCAAATATTCAACAAGGTACATCAATATTGTAAATTACAGATATTCAGTTGTACTCCTCAATGAATGGTCTGCAGTTACATGTCTAAGGCAGACTGGAGCGTCATGCCATTAGCTCAAGGCCCCCACCCCCTCTATCAATGTAATAAAGGTACTACAAGTTGCATCGTATTCAGTCCATGAAATTCTGTACTTTCAGACCTTAACATCAGAAATAATCAATGCTCAACATTATAAACTGGCCCCAACTGTCCCCCCCCCCCCCACACATACACCCTCGTCACCGCCACAGGCGTGTCGCACGTAGCCCATCTCTTATCTACCTGAACTAGGAATGCCCCTCTCTTTGCTCTGCTGGCTGCTATTATGGGTCATTGCTGATATCTTATTCAGTTTGGAGAGTAACTACCGCTGTATATCTGCTCCACTGTTTGTCATTCAGTGGTGTCAAAAGTGCAGGGTTCAGCCTTCGCCAACCAGGGGCACTCCTGTTGGGTCCTCTCCTACCTCATTCTCTGGGTTCTTTAGCCATTCCACTAACGCTGTCCATGCTCTAGCATACGCCCCAATACAAAACCCAATACAGAAAAGTATTGTTGGGCAACAGCCAGTTGTAGGCCATTACAAATGCAGCACGTTCAGGGTTTGTCCACTGGCATTGGAGACAAGTTCTCTGCAATTCAATGGACAGACCATTATGTTGAAGGGAATGACAAATTGCAAGACAAAAGATTTAATATATCTTTTAATTTTTCCATGTGGAATGGGTTATGTGGGTGAGATAGCACATACCCTCAATATCCGCCTGACTGAACATAGATCAGCAATCCGTACCAAAAAATGACAGCACCTATGGTACAACATTACACCGAAATGAACCACACAGCAGATGATATAAAATGGTTCATTGTAGAAAAAATCCAACCTAAACAAGGTCAAGATTCTGAAACAGTCAGGAAACGCCGGAGGTGTATTGGATTTTTACATTGAACACTTATAAAAAAGGGTTTAAACCAGGATATACCCTGAGAACAAGCAATAAAATGACACCAATAAAAAGTTACCACTACAGGCACTTCAGTTACATCCAAAATGCTAAAATGAAAATATACTACAATCAACTTTATTTATCCAAGAAGGGCACCTTTAGTAAACCCACTTTTTTAGATCTTATATGGATGATACATCTTTAAATGAAAATGCCCGATGTGTATCTACAATTGTAGTCGGGTTCATGGATCATTTATTAGAATTCACTAAAAACATAAGTTAAAATAAAAATAATGATTTCCAAACAAGGGAGATGATGCACCCATGGAGCGCTGTGCAACTTGGTGGGGCATCTTTTGGTCCTATTCCTTCACTTTTGTTAACTGTATTTGGTGAGTGAGCGATCATATCTCACGTCAGGCCACCGGTTATATTTTGCTTCATTAGATAAGTAGGAAGAATCATATCCTACACAATTTCAGCACATAGTAAAGAGCTTTATTAAACTGTAAGTATGACATTATGCCACCGCAGTAACTAGGCTTTAATTACCACATATCTGGATGCGGGTGCATAAAAATATATCCATCTAATAAAACACCTCTCTATTTGTTTTATATATGCCCTGCAAGGATAAATAAAGTGAAATATAATATATCAAGTACTTTGAATAATAAACACTTCACAGTGTTTAGAGAAAAGCGCTCAAAAGACAAAAAGGACCCTGCTTCATACAAGATTTGGATCTTTCGTATATACAGGTACTAAAGACTACTGACGGTTTAAGTTAAAAGCTATATCCCAAAAAGATAAATAGCCATGCAGTTTCTATTCAGAAATAGCCATTTGTTTCAGATGCGGGTGTATAAGAATATATTCATCTAATAAAACATCTTTTTATACGTTATGTATACCTTGCAGGCATCAATAAAAAGGAAAATAATAAAATGAGGAATTTGAACATCAAACACTTCATAGTGTTTTGAGAAAAGTACATAGCTGTTAAAAACTCATCTTGTTCCACACTAAACTTGGATTCTCTACCTAAGCTATAGGTACCAAAGATTAGTAATGACTACATGTTTAAAAGAGTAAAATAGCCCTGCAGGTTCTATTCAGGATTAGTCATTTGTTTTTACATCTTGTCCTAGGCTTAAATGAATCAGATACACCAAATGAACCACAGAGAAAATAAACTGATGGCTTATTTTCAATAATCTACTTGCTGATAAAGAAATAGGTGACTACATTCTTAAGAAGCCTTTTTCACATGTGAGACACACGGGATATGCATGTAGTACTATTCACTAGATGATATCACAAACTATGCATGCTCACTTCACCCATCTAGTTCACATGCAGTTTCCTAATTCACGCTCTTCAAGCTAATTCTTGTAATGCACACACACCTCTCTGGGTATAAATGGTTTCTATCCCAAAAAGCAAGTCAATAAACAGGTTTTATCCCACACATTCTATAAATAGAATATGTTTTTAATTTCCAAATTCTCTAAATCTCTCCACTCGATGTTTGCCCAACCTATTGGTACTGAACAAGGCTAACCAAAACAATTTAATCTTAAATGTTAGAAAAACATTAAATATAATTTCAGGAAATCTCATTAACATATGTGCATATATATCCTGAGACCATGCCTATTATGTATTTTATGCAGACAAAGTTGAGACGGTCCCCTGATGAAGGCACCTCAACCGAAACGCGTGTGGCTTCCATCTACCACCAGCCTTCCCATTGATCATGAATTATCTGGATCTTCCTTCGTATATATAAATGTGCAATGCAACAAACTGTCTAATTACTTGCGTAAATCAATTGCATTGTTTTCTCATGAATACATGATTATATTGTATTGTTCTTTGGGTATTGACAATTTTAGTTATTTATCATAAATTGAAAATAATGTTTTGATATTTCGATACAATAAATAAGATAAAATTAAAAAGTCTTTTGATAACAAATAATTCAACATGGTCATGGTCATTGACTTACAATGCACAATGTTTTCATGTATAATCATTATTATGTTGTCCTAAAATTTAGAATTTGTGATTATTGTACACTTGCTTCTAGCTTCTTCTTTTCCCTTTAATGCCAATTCCCCTACGGCTAGCACGTTTATTTTTGCATGTAGGGGTCCCCATCTTCTCAAACAACATGCTCTAGCTGTCTCCAGTGCCTTTTCGCAACCTGACTGTCCCCTCACATTCTGCCCATTTTATGAAATCTTTTTTCCATCTGAGTATGTTAGGGCCTCCTCTGAATTTCCTGTGGCTGGTGATGTACCTTTTTGCTAATAACAGGCCAAGGTCCTGGAACTTACTCGTCACTTTATTTTTAGACGTGTGGGGGAACCAGTGTAGCAGGCAATACCCAGGTGTTTCTGCTATTTCTCTTTCAGTCACATCAGCTAAGACTGTGGGTACCCCTTCCCAGAGGTTTCCGAGTTTCGGGCAGCTCCAGAACATGTGCAAGAATTCTGCTCCTTCCATGTTGCAGCGTGGGCAAGCTGCTGTTTGCGTATTAAAATATTTATTAATCTTGCCCGGTGTAAGGTAAGCTCTGTGCAAAACACAAACGTACCATTTGAAACCTAGCATTTCTAGTGCTCTTCCATGCCCTTTCCACTAATTACCCCCCACACGTTCTCAGCTATAGGTTCACCTAAATCTGCTTCCCATTTTTGATGCAACTTACTCAGAGGAGGGAGTGTCTCATGCGTGTGTCGCCTGTAATGGCCTGTGACCGCCTTAAAGGTTCCAGCCGCTGTTATTATATAATGGCACCCGCGGATGTCTGCAGTTATGCGAGTCCCTCCCACCAGTGTTTTTGTATCGCTACCGTGAGGGCGGTATGCAACAGGAAATCCTCCCAGGTATGTCATATCTCTCTCTAAGGTCGTTAAATGGGATCAGGTTGCCTTTTATTTATTTTATTTTATTTTAGAGGTTTTATATAGCGCTGGCTGGACCCGGGGGCATCAGAGTGCTTTATATTTTGTGAGCCAGATGGTCAAAAAAACAGGGACCCCAAAAACATAACAGTATAGTATATACACAACATATAAGTCAACATATGGGGGACTTCAGGAAGATAAATATGGGAAGACAAAAAACACCATACTGTGGAGAAAGTGATAATTATAATTACATAAGGCACAAGATTAAGAAGAGCGCTGGGAAAATAGGGCAGTCAGGAAAGGGAAGATAGTGGTCAGTTAAGTTGATAAGGAAAGGGAGGGCAGGGCAGTAGGTGGAGGGGGTTGGAGAGGGATGATGAGGGCTGAGGGTTGACGACGGACGGGGGGTGCAAGGGAATGCGAGGGTGGTAGACAGGGAAAGGATGTGATGAGAGGAAGGGCAGGTAGGGCTGGTCACCGGGAAGGGGGGGGCGGAAGCATCTACGGTCGGACAGAAGTGGCCGGTGTAGGGGAGCAGAAAGGGGTTAGGGTCCCCAGTATTCATTGAGGAGATGTAGTTTGAGTTCTTTTTTGAAGCTAGAATAGGAAGGATTGCATCGAAGGTTAGTGGGAAGGGCATTCCATATGCAGGGAGCATTGCCGGAAAAGGATCGAGACTGAGCGGTTTTCTTTTTCAGTAGGGGGGGGATAAGAAGGAAGGAGTTAGTGCTTCTCAGGGACCGGGAGCAGCCGGCTTTACTAAGTTTGTTAGTGAGGTAGGATGGTGTGTTCTGATGGAGAGTTTTGTGTGTAATGCAGGCCATTTTGTAAGTGGACCTACCTTCAATGGGGAGCCATTTAAGGGTTTTGAGAGCAGGGGAAATGTGGTCGAATCGTTTGCAGTCTGTGATAAGCCTCGCTGCAAGGTAGAGAACAGATTTTAGAGGTGCTAGGTAGATCTTGGGAATTCCAGTAAGAATGGCATTGCCGTAGTCAATGCGAGAGAGGGCAAGGGATTGGACAGCTAGTTTGAAGTCATCTCTTGGGATGAAGGGCTTGATTTTCTTAAGGTGGCGGAGAGTGAAGAGGGCCCCTTTGGCAGAATTGTTGATGTGGACCTTGGGGGTGAGGAGGTTGTCAAGGTAGATCCCTAGTAATTTGACTGAGGCGGACAGGGATAAGGAGCAGTTGAGGGCATTAAGGTCTGTGATCCAGTTCTGAATGGGGAGCTGGTTGTTTTTTTGGGGAAAAAGAATAATTTCGTTTTTTTGGGGGTTAAGTATGAGGTGATTCATGTGGAACCAGGCTTGAATCTTGATGAGGGTGTTGTTGAGGTGAATGATGTCGGCATGAGTTTTAATCTTATAGTAGAGTTGGGTGTCGTCGGCGTAGAGATGGTAGTTGATCCCGGCTTGTTTGAGAATGAGTGTAAGGGGTTCCATGAAGAGGTTAAAGAGAGAGGGAGAGAGGATAGATCCTTGCGGAACTCCTAAGGAGGTGGGGATAGGGTTAGATAGGCAGTTATGGACTTTGATTTGTTGAGTGCGGTGTTGAAGGTAAGAGACAAACCATTTGTGTGTCATACCATTTAGGCCGAATCTACCTCTAAGAACATTAAGTAGAGCAGAGTGATTAACAGTATCAAACGCTGCGAAGAGATCTAAGAGGATCAGAAGGCTAGATTCGCCATTGTCGAGTGAGTGGTGGATGTCGTCTACAATGTTGAGCATGGCGGTTTCCGTACTGCATCCTCTCCTAAAGCCAGATTGGAAGGGGTCAAGTAAGTTAAAGTGTTCAATATGTCTGTCTAGTTGGAGAAGGACGCATTTTTCCAGGGCTTTAGAGAGAAGGGGAAGGTTGGAGATGGGACGGAGATTGTTGAGGTCATTTGGGTCCCCCAGTGGATTTTTGATAATGGGGGTGATTTGTCCAAGTTGCAAGGAAGAGGGGACACAGCCGGTGGCAAGGGAGTAGTTGATAATCGCGGTCCAGGAAGGAGTGATGATGTGTTTGAGGTTTTGGACAAGATTGGAGGGGAGTGGGTCTTTGGTGTGGGAGGAAGGCTTAAGTTTGGTGATGATGTTGAAGACGTCTCTTTCAGTGACAGGCTGGAAATTAAGCCATTCGGCCATTCTCCCCAGGCCTCCGGTCTACTCCAGTCATCCCCATGAGGCAGCACTTCAAACATTACCAACGGGATCTCCGGGGTATAAGGTCATTTAGTCTTAGATCTTCGTAGGCTCCTATTCCAGCATTTGTGTGCTGTTTTCAGTTCAGTGGTGATGCCACAGTCCTGAATGGGGAGCCTTAGTATTACTTGCAACAGCAGCCGCAGGCTTGGGGTCACGTCTCCCTGAACTACTGTACCTCTGAGTCTGTTTGCCACCCACCTTGTGAGCCACTGTAGTTGTGCTGCGAGGTAATAGTACTCACAATCGGGCACAGACAATTCTCCTTCTGCTCTTGGGCTCATAAGAGTGGTGAGTGCTACTCTCTGCCTACTGGTTCCCCATATGAACGTTGTCACCAGTGCTTTCAGTTGGCTGAACATTCGCGCCAGGATCCAAACTGGTAGTGCTCCAAAATAATATAAAAGGCCTTGGTAGAGTTGCCACCTTCAGAAGGGTGACTGCCAGCCATTGACAGAGGAAGGGTCCCCCAAAAGTCAAAGCTACCCTTGGCTCCTCTCAAGGCTCTCCCTACATTACCTTCAAATATGTCCCATTGGGTGTGGTATATCAGAGTTCCCGGGTCCGTTAAGCATCGGTTTTCCCACTGGACACCCTCTGTCTCCTGTGGTCCCAACCTGTCTGCTCTGGCAGGGAAGAGGCACGATTTTGCTCAGTTCACTCTAAGGCCCGCCACCCTCCCTAGTCTGTTTAGGAGCTCCTTAGCCCCCCGAAGCGCTTCCCCCCCGCATCGGCCAGAAACAGCAGTAAATTGTCCATGTTTGCCCGGTCACTTCTAGTCACCGGAAATACTGGCCTGTTCTAACCCTGGCCACCAGCGGCTCAATAGCCAAGACAAACAGCAGGGGTGAAAGCGGACATCCCGGTCTTATTCCCCTTTCTATTCTGCAGGCCTCAGAGATTAGTCTGCCCATCGTAACCCGGGCAGTGGAAACCTTATAGAGCAGTGCCGTCCACTCAGTGAACTCAGGCCCCAGGCCGAATTTTCTTACCACTTGAAATGGATAAGTCCATTGAAGACTATCAAATGCCTTTTCAATATCTACTGCAAAGATGGTCACTTCATTCCTGTAACAGGAATTAGCCTCAAGTACAGGCAGTAGTCGTCTGACATTTAATACTGTGTTTCTGGTGGGGATAAAGCCTGCTTGGTCTTGGTGTATCAGTGTTGTCATATGCGGGAGGAGGCGAGTGGCCAGAATGCGGCTCAGAATTTTATAATGCAAGTTAGCTTAGAGAGTGGGCTGTATGCTGCCTTGTCCCATGCTTGCTTCCCTGGTTTCAGCAACGGGATGATTACCGGTTCTCTCGTTGAGCTAGGTAGTTTTCCCTCCTGTTTCACCTGGTTATATAGTTCTACCAGTCTGGGAGCTAGTAATTCAACATATGTGGAGTAGAATTCTACCGGGAGTCCGTCGATCCCTGGCATCTTATTCCTGGCCATGTTCTTGATGGCCCCCCTCACATCGCTCAACTCTATGTCTCTTCCCAGGGACTCTGCTATTTCCTCTGACACTACAGGTAGCTCTATGTTGCTTATAAAGATGTCAAGTTCCTCATTCGCCGGAGACAGTCTACTCTTATACAAGGCTGTGTAATAATCCATTAACATCCTGTTGTCAGTGGCGAATCTCTCCCACCTGCCCTTTTAGCCCTAGTACGACCGAGCCTCTCCTAGACTTGTTAGCCAACCAGGCCAGTAGGGCCCCAGATTTGTCCCTTTCAGAGTGAGCCCAGATCATATCATTTTTGTAGTCAAAGCAACGTAACCTCTCCACCGGTTTGGCTACTGCTTGCTGTCAGGCGCTCCTCCTGCTTTTCTCTCCTTTCTGGCCTTTACGTCTGTAGGTCTCGAAGTTTTGGCTCAGCCACCAGTGTGTCCTGCAGAGGCACCTTCTGTACTCTCACCATCTCTGAGATACAACGTCCTCGTATAACTAATTTAAAGGCTTCCCACTCTATTAGTTTGTTTGCCGCTGTGCCTGTATTGTCTACAATATATTGTCTGATAGCGGTGCCCACTGTCATTTGAAAGACCTGGTCCTACAACGCTTTAGGTCTCAGGCGCCAGGTCGGGATTTTAGGTCACTCACTGGACCAAATTAGTCCCAGTAATAATGGGTTATGGTTCGAAATTGTTCTGGCAAGATATTGGCTGGTCTGTACACATTCGAGAACAGTATGGAATCTAGTCGGACATGTGGCTCATGCAGTGCTGAGAGAAAGGAATATTCTCTGTCCCCAGGGTGTTGCGCCATCCAGGTATCCACTAACCCCCATCGCTGCTGCCAGTGTTGTCGCACCTGTGCTAGCTTATGTATGGGAGCGCCAGGGAGAGGAGGGTGGGAACGATCCAACCCCACATCTGTGATACAATTAAAGTCCCCCCCTAGTATTAATGATCCCGTCACCACTAGAGCCAGCATTCTGCAGAGCTGAGTCAGGAACAAGGCTTGCTCTGTGTTAGGACCATAAAGGCTGCCAGTGTTACATCTCTTCCATCCAATCGGCCTGACAATATGACATACCTCCCCTCAGGGTCGATTATTTGTCCCTTGAACTGGAAAGGTACTCCCGTCCGCACCCAAATTAGGACTCCCCTGGCGAAGGCTGAGTAGTTTGTGTAGAACACCTGGCCCCTCCATCTACGCTGGAGTGCGGCTCCTTCTTTTGCCATTGGGGGTGTCTCCTGCAGCAGCGCGATTTGCACTCCTCTCCTCACTAAGTACACAACCAAGTACGCAACGTAGTGTGCTACCCCACCACATTCCAAGATATGCATTTAAGATCTATGGGGAGTACCACGGTGCTGGTCTTGTCTCCTCCCCAGTAGCTATCTCAGTTTGGAAACATCTGGCCCCTAAAAACAACCCCTGAATTAAACAAGAAACCCAACTTCATTCCTCAGGACAGGTACAAGCAAACTAGTTCCCATCCAAACGCAAACTAAATTACTAAAAAGTCCTCTGGGGGTTGTGGGGCTATGTAGCTTACCCTACAGGCCCGGAGCTCCAGCAGGCCATATCCCCCGTGTCTTGACTTGATCATCAGCCCTAGTTCATATGCTGTATTTTTTCTGTCTGGCCAGTAGGAGTTATGACCTCAGCGCTCACTCTCTCAGTCACAGGCCAATCTGGCATCGTGATGCATAACTGCTTCTTCTTCTCGGCTTGCCCCCATCACGCTATGTCATCCGTCGTCTGGGTTGTGACCTCCGGCAATTCAGTGTCTGAATCTTCGTTAGAGCTGGCCGCCAACGACCCATCTGATCTGTCCGCTTCCTGACCACTCTTGCTTGACCTAGGACTGGAGCCACCCTGGCCAAGTTCCGCAACCGCTTGCAGTGCTTTGCGCCTTTCGGATCTGACCTCCTTGGAGAACGTCGCCCAAGTCATACTCTTGCTCTTTTCTGCGTGCTTCTGTATCAGAGCTGGTGAGGAATTACGCCTTTCATGGCCTTGTCTAGAGTCCAACCACTCCCATGCTTCTTGCAGTGTAGTAAAAAAATGCACACCTGCACTATCAGCCACTCATAATCTTGCTGGAAACAATATCACATAAGGAATCTGTTGTTGCCGTACTTTATTTTTGAGAGCTAGGAACGAGGCTCTTTGACGTTGCACCTCCCTGGTAACGTCTGGGAATATCATGATTTTGCTGTTGTCCATCTGCAGGTCCTGCTTTTGACAGGCTTGGTATAGCACATGATTCCGATCTCTAAAATGCAGGAGCAGCCCCACTAGGACGAGGAGGGGCCCCAGGTCTGGGCAGTTTGGCTGGGACCCTGTGAGCTCTTTCCCATGCATAAAAAGGGGAGGGGCCCTCCGGGGCTACTTCGGCTTTAATCCACCCCTCCAGAAATCGTACCATGTCCGTCCATGCCTTCTGCTGTTTCAGGACATTCCACTATGCGTAGATTATTTCTATGAGATCTACCCTCACTGTCCTCAGCTCTTGCTTCAAGAACTTTAATCTTGGTCTCCACCTCGCTTAGTGATTTTTGTAAGGTGACCACTGTCTCAGGGAGATCATGTAGTGTTTTTTCGGTGGTTGCCACTCTCTTTTTTAGTTTGTGGTGATCATCTTTCAATAGGCTTAGATATGTTCCTATTGCATCTATTTTCACCTCCAATGCCTCCCTGGAGGCTGTAATGGCCTGCATGAAATATGTCAAGGTGGGCCGCATGGTAGCAGCATCTTTTCCCAACTCCATGCTTTCGTCGTCCGTCTGGATTCCGGTTCCCCCCATGTTGAGGGCGCTACATCCTTTCCGCTTGGGTACTTTCCCCATCTCTCATGATGGGTCTCTGCTCTCTCAGCTTTAAGAGGGCCAGCAAATGCAAGTGGTTCTCTAACGGCTCCGATGGCCACTCTGTGTCACAACTGGCTGCTCCCCTAGCTGCCCTTTGGTGCGGCGCCCAGTGCGAGCCCGCATCCCACTACAGCTGGCTGGGTCGGGCTTATTGCGCGTCGGGTTCCTGGTCCATGCGATCGGCTGCTCTTCAATGGCTACCACCCTTGTGCCCCCCTGCGCTGTCTTCTCTTGGCACCTGTCACCCCAACACTCTTCACCTCAGGCTTCGTATGATTCTAGGGTTGCTTCCTTCAGTCTTCCCTCAGGCCGCCTCCCAGCCTCTGGTGGTTGTGCCCGCTGCACAATGTCTGCTAAGGTATGCCTAATACCCACGCCTCAGGCCTTGCTCTCTCAGATCTCCGCTATGCCCGGTGCAGGTATATTCCTCTGGAGGTCTCTATCCGTGTGGGCGCTTCTGCCACTCGTGCCCCTCGACCTGTGGTATCAGCTGTTCGAAGTTGCCCAGCATTCATCAATGATGCCCCCAGGGGTGCCCGCCCAGTTGTGAGCGACATCAGCTGGTATGTCGTTCCTGCAGCAGACCGTTCTGCTACGCTGCGTTATGCACGGTCCCTTCCAGTGACCCGTAGTGAACTGCCCGGCCTTGTTCATCGCCTCATCGGCTGCCAGTAGTCGGAGCACCTCCTCGCTGCCTCTAGGGTAGCTCTGCCCGCCGCTCGCTTCGGGGCTACTGCACAGCGCCTGAGGCCCCATCAGCTCAGTCACTTCTCTCCCTCAAGCCGCGGCCTCTTCCGCAGCCGCGAGGGGGCTACCAGGCTCTCAGTTTCCGTTGCCACAGTGCGCTATCCTTGGTTAGAGCAGCCCCCACTGGTGTGCCGTCACCTGAGCAGATTTCTCCGCCTCTCCGCGGTGTTCTCAGGCCTCACCGCAGCAAGTTGCCCGACAGCGCTCTCCGGTCCGCCGGCGGTCAGTCCTTGGGGCACTTCTCCGCTGTCTCCAAGACCCCACTTCTTCCTTTCGCCACAGCTGCCCGTTGCCGCCTCTGCAGTCCCCGGCTTCGATTAGATTTCGAGGAATTACTTATGTTGGTGTTTCATGTGTAGGTAGATTTCTATGAAACCCAGCGTGGCCATGTAGTGGCCTCTTTTCAATAGGGGGGTGACCTCCTGAAGTGTGGTCATCTTGAAGCATCATTTCTTTATATATTTGTTTACTAATTGCAACTCCAGTATTGGTCTTATAGTCTGATCTGGCTTTGGCACCAAGTATTCAGACTACAAGACCTTGATGATCTTATCTTTCAGTACTTTCTCTGTAGCTTGTTTTGAAAGAGCTCTTTGGCTTCTTGTTGAAGACGAGTTCATTTTCTTCCCCTGTGCCCTTTTCCCCCTTTTTATTCGTTTGATGTAATATCTGTGTCGTATGATATTTGGTACCCATCGTTCTGAGTTGATTGACTCCCATTCCGTGATCCACCTACCCCGGTCTTTCTTCCACTAGTGTCTCATGGGGGGAAGGAAGGTGAATGAGTGACTAGGCAGCGGACCTCGAACCTCTTTGGGTTTGACCGCTTTCTCATGTTATTCGCAAAAAAGCTATAGTGGTGCGGAGGAGTATTGCCATTGTGGCATAGGTGCTTGTGAGCATCTTGCCCTATTGTATGACCGCTTTTGCTCTCATGATATTGCTCTGGGAGACACTGCATTATGTCTTCAATCTCCTCTCATAATTGATTGCAATAGCGGTTGAAGAGGGTACTGGAATTCACAATTCTCCACTGGATTGCAGCCTGGCTTCTCCAATTTTTGTGTCACCCACCTCCACTTTCTTAATCTCTCAGTTCAGGAGTTGACCAGTGGATATATGGTTGTTCCCTCCCCGTCTCGACAATTATGGAGTTAGCCACTACATGGCCCCTGATAAACAGTGGTTACTGTGTAGACTGATTGTACCTTTACTCAACACAAGATGTGACCACTTTCAAGAAAGGGGACTCTCAAAAGGCCTCCTCTGTTTGGTCCAAGATGCTTGTCAGCTGTGGGAGAAACTGTTTTTTCTTGAGGCTCGGCATGTGAGTTTGCAGGAGAAAGCAAGAGTCGTCTCCTCCTCCTCAAGCGGGACTTCATACATGTCCACTGTTTGCTCTATCAGGGAGTTGTAGACTGAAGATCATCTGGTAGTGAGGGCCTTGAAGTGTAATACTACACAGCCTCCTCTGATGAGTCAGGTTTGAAATCCTCCCATGCCTCTTCTTATGCACTTTTGTCTTTGTCAAAGACCTTCATCTGTATAGAGGAAATCCTGCTTCTTGTTGTGTAGTTCTAGAGTCGAAGGTATTCAGAGTTCTCCTTGATCATCCTCGACCCCTCTGCACTCCTGTGGTTTCGATCGTATTCGAAGCACCTTCAAGGATTTGTAAAAATACTTCTTTTGCATATCGGCCATTTGGGCCTTGGGTCTGCCTTTCTTGCTTTTGACTTAAAGGGCCTGTTGTTTTGTAATAATGTTCTGCATCAACTACCTCTTCAACATCAAAGTTAACTTCTCGTTTGTCTTCGTGTCCCTCAACTTCTCTTGAGCACTCTTCGGCGTGGAAGCATCCTCTGATGGTGTGCCACCTGTGTTGTCCTTGGTCTTGGAGTAGCCCTGACCTCCATGGGTTGTGCACGGCTCCCTGCAGCCTCTGCCTAGCGCCACAGTCTATTGCCTCGTCGAACAAGTTATTTACCTTTGGTAACGATGTATCTGGTAGAGACATAGTCTAGCCGCAGATTCCTTAACTTAGAATATCCCCGGGCGTCAGACTGGACCCGGAAGCAGCACCTCTGCATGCCGGGGACGGCGCCACGTCATCAATGGACGTGACGTCAGCAGAGCCATATATGCCCCACCCTGGCGCGCCGGCATCAGTTTTCATCAGAAGACTTTTCCGCGTCAAAACGCGAAGCCACCACCAAAAACTGTGAAAATATGAGATTAGTGTGCAGAAAAAGTGGTCTGGTTTTAAGAAACAGTTTAGACAGAAGACGGTGAATTTCAGTAAGGCTTGCATCTACCATTTTGGATTTATGAAGCACACAGTTTGCTGTAAAGTGCATAGTTGAGTAAAGAAATGTGCACCTTCAAAGGTAAGCAGTCCTCCCAGTGGTTGTGGGGGTCGCTGGCTGCAGGAAAGGTATCGTTTTTTCACAGGGTATTTGAAGCTGCAGCCAGGCCGGTAGTGCACAGTACAAGTCAGTGGGCGTCAACAGTCTTATCTGCATGGCGTCCTCTTAGTCCTTCTTATGTCAGCAGGAGTAGTTTCCAGGTCTGGGGGAGCCACATAGATACTAAATGTAGGGGGCATTATAGGCGAGTAGTAGTTAGGGACAATGGGCAACTTACGTGGGGTGACTACACCCACTATTATGCCATCCTACTGTGGGAGGGGGCATTGACCTAGCTCTGATTTGAGGAGTCCCCTCATCTTCAAGATGAAGGGGCCTCAAAAGTGTGCTCATCTTCGCCTCCTCCATCTGAGGGGTGGAGTTGGCAAAGCTGGGCAGACCTTGTAGCATTTCTAAGCTTTCCTGTCGGTTTTCCTACCCAAAGTGAGGGTGTAAACCAAGGACTGCAATCTGCTGCTAGCAGCAGAGGCTGTAGGTCATATTACAAGGCAGTCGGCCTTTGATGCTTCCCCTTCGACCACTGGCACATTCTGGAGGATGAGGTGTGACACCTCTGTCCAGGATATGCATTGCTTCTGCTTCCAGAGAGTAGAGGCTCTCCACCCAGGTGTCCAGAAACCGTTCTGTGCATGGCAGACTGCCTAAAGCCAGTCAGTGACCACACCAGGGTTGGTAGATTTTCTGGTGGCACCTCTGAGGTGCCCTATGAGTACATGTTACAATAAATCAGACACTGGCATCAGTGTGGGTTTATTACGAGGAGTAGTTTGGTACCAAACTCTTGTGTTCAGTGAATCCATCATGGTGCTGTGGAACTGGAGTTGTCGGGTTTCCAGCCCATATACTATCTATAGCTTCACTGACACTTACACTATTAAGTGCACCCTGCCTTAGGACTGGAAAGGCCTGCTGGAGGAGTGGCTTACCTATAACTTAGGCGGTGCTTTCTGGCATGGAACACAGGTAGTGTGCCATGTCAACATTGTCATTTTGTCTACACCAGGCCATGCATGCTGCAGTGGCAGTCTGCATGGCCTAAGGAGGGGTTCCTAGGGGACCCTCTTCAGTCCCCGTGCTTTTGGTACCCAGGTGCCTTTTACTAGGGACTTACAGGTGCCTGAAGGGCCAATTGGGGAATCGTTTTTAGGCAAGAAGCACAACCACAGGGGACCTGATTGGAAGGGACAATGTGCACTACAATTGAAACCACATCAATGTCTAGGCAAAAAGTGGGGGACTCATGTCAATAGAGGCACTTTCTCACACTCACTGTCACAATATATATTACATTTTAGAACGTCAGGTACATTGTCCTGGGTCGTGCTTTGTAAAATACTTAGTTCTTACCATCTTTGTCCAAAGAATTCTCAGAAGTGCCTGCAGGAGTGTTATCCACACTAATATTGTTTACTGCAACTTCATTTGGAGTGGAAGAATTCCTGGTAGCATCTGTGAGATCCTTTCCACTAACTGTGTGATAAAGAAACAAAGGCACTTAATTTGATGCATTAACAAATGACATTTATTTTACAAATTGTTTTAAATATATATATATATATATATATATATATATATATATATATATATATATATTTTATTAGCATGCGGATCAAAATCAATGTACAGACATTAAATTATAAACATCCGTGTGATATACTGTTGCCCGGGCAAGAGAGCATCTTGGTACAGTTCCCAGATCATAGAGCGCATCCTTTAGGAGGTGCCATACAGGAGGTAATCTTACATTGTAATCCCGGCTATATTGCGGGTGAAACATTCTAGGACCCTTTATGTCCTGCCCCTAAGGTGGTCCATTTGCAATTGCATGAACACATTACTACTTATAGTTGTACTTATTTTCTAAACGTACAAACGTATTATTGCTATTGACAGCATTTGGCGGTATACGCGTTCTCCCATAAGTTGTATTTGCGTGTCCTTATTTGATATTTAAGCACGGTTTTTTACGTGGTGCAACGTCCCATACTTCTGATTCCCATACCCCGTTGGGGTGTATCTTGGTGGGGGGCTGGGGAGGCACACACCAAAGATGGACCAGCAATAGGTGCCTTGCTCATCTGCAGGGTCAACCAGACATTGGTATATGAGTCTGCTGGACATGGACATATGAGTGTATGTGGCCCATGGGTGCTACCGCAGCATGGGTCGGAGCCTGGTATTTATTATCACTATGTGACTATAAGGGGGCAGAGGTAGGGGGGACAGTACTGGACATCTGCGCAGTGTGGATGTCCCGGCATCGTCCCCCAGGTGGTCAGTGTTGGTCCTGTCATGGTGATTTGTCCCCTGCGCGCTCTCCAACATAATACCCAAAGTTTCGGTCTGCATTCTGTGCGAACCGTCCGGAGCCACCGTTCTTCTGCTACTCGCATAAATCCGCCCTCCATTTCTCCAGGAGGGGGGATGTAGCAGCTTTTCGCCAATACCAGCCTGAGCATAGCGAATTCATGCTACATACGAGTTGTGGCCTTGGGGGTCGGGAGTACCCCCAGGAGACATTGTTTAATTGAGGACTCAATTGAGAGCTGTGTTGCTCTCCGCAGAGTGTCCAGCACTATGCTCCACTAGGAGCAAATACTGGGGCAGTCCCAGGTCACATGGACAAAGTGGGCAGGGGAGATGTCACATCTTAGGCACAACAAATTACATTTATGGTAGGACATATATGTGTTTAGATTAGTTAAGGTCACAATATCCCACTCAATATGTGGAATGGAAATATATATGGAGTGTAATTTTAGAAACCAATTCTATATATTCAATTTTCTTTTTATCTACAAATGTTTCAAGCACCATCATACCCTCACAGGTGATAGTGAGCTTTCTAATTAAATACGCATGACATAACAATGCTTGATAGGTTACTTCAATTAAATTAATCAAAATCATTAATTAAAACAAAAGTCATACATTAAATATAAGCATTCTGAGGTTGTTAAAGCACAAAGATATGTTTTAAAATCTTTAACAAAATAATTAATATCAGTTAGGTTGTATTTTGAACTACTTGCTCAAAATGTGCAGCTCATACCACTTTGTAGAGGCAAGGACGTTTTCACAGAGTCTGGACAATCTTCCGCCAAAGTACTATCATAAACTATATCTTCAGGGTGAGTACAAGGCTCTTCAGTTGTTTTTTTGTCGTCCTTGTTTTTACCTATATGAAGGCAAATAAAGCAACAAAAACGTTTGACACCAGCTTGTTCGGTGCATCAGTTACCATTAATGAAGTGCCCACAATAACTCCAAAGCATACAATTTATGTGAGGGCCATTGGAGATGCACACAGGCAAAGAAGGATTCCTCTCTGTAGGCTCCTTAATTCCAGAAACCATAATGAACAAAAGTAATCAGACCCAACAAGCAATAACACAACAGAAAATAACATTTTCAAAAAAATAATTTCAAAAAGAGAGATAAAGAATTTCCTTCTGCTGCTTGGACTGCTTACAGGCTGTTAGACTATCAAAGAACTCGGTTTCCTTGATAGTTTACTGCATGCACAAAATGGACATCGCAGGAACTGTAAGATTGTCTCACTAAATGAAGTATTGAGTGAGGTCATATTAGTACAGAGTTCGGAAGATGTGGGGAGCATTTCAAAATGGCTACTGACGGAAAGGGACCCATACTTTCTGGAAGTGTGAACAGAAAACTTTGTGAACAGTCATCAATTGTGTAAATACGGCCATCTGCCTTGCAAGAAGCAAAGTACTGTAAGCAGGAAAAGGGTTAGAGATTTAAAAGAGAACAAAAAAGTTACTTAATGTAACAATCGGTGTGTGGCCTGTGAATGTTGAGTCAGACGCTCTGCATACTTTTGCTCTCTAGTAGTGGGTTCTAAACATTACAAGTTATTTTTCAAACAAGGAGATTTGGATTCAAGGTGACTTGTAGTTCATCTCCAGAAACCCATGATGCATCAGAATAGACTGCATTTTAGATTGGGGTTTGGCCACATGAGTAAGTATATGAGTGTGTATAAAGTGAAGCATTATGATGTTTGTGTACTGGCAAACCTGTAAGTTGTAGGTATACTTCTTACACGTATTTGTATGTGCTCACTTAATGACAGATGGGTGGGGTGCATGCGAATCTACAGCACTACAGGCTGCAAACATAGTTACAGATAAGTAAAGTTTCTGTTTGCAATGTTTACCTGTAGAACACAAGCTGTGCACAAACTGAGTGTCAATACATAAACCCCTAATGTGCTGACTTGCAAGCAGAAGTGGAAGACGTATGAAATAATATTTTACATACGATTTGAAAGCTTCTTGCCAGGTGTAAATGTCCACATAAAAGTGTTTAGTAAATGTCAGGAAGGAACTTTAAGTAGCAGCTTTATAACTGACTGCTGCTGGATTTCATTACAAGAACGGAGGCTACATTATGCATAACACTTTTAATGCAGTCTCCAAGCAGTCGCATACATCATAAAGCAAAGGTTCCAGAACACCAGTAACATATAATAGGCATGAGCCAACAACAATCTGCCTCTTTTAGATGCGGCTCCGAGCTGATAAGATGAACCTTTTTACTCCTTTATTCATTTGTCTTTGTTCCTAGTTTATCTTTTGTAAGACACTTTAATGCTGATTATATTTACAATATGCCTCCTCTGCTTAACTGTGTTGCCCTTACTTGGCTAATATGTGCTTTTTTCCCCAAGCCTTGGCACCCTGCCTCCCTACTGATCTCCAATTTTCGGAGATTAACTTCTTCCCAACTCTTGCAAGCTAAAACCGTAATACTGTATTGCCTCTCCATTGCATTCACTAACCTCAATCCTCGTGCTTCTATTACACACACTTTGACCGAATCCTAATGTTCGCGCTTCATTTTGGCGCACAAAGTGAGCATTCTTACCCCTTTCCCTATCCCTTCTTTCCCCCCAAAAGGTGGGAGGGCGTCTCAGGTTCTTTTTTCAGAACTGTGAATTAATTACTCGGGATCCTTGGGTTCTAGACACTGTCATGGGTTTCAAGATAGATTTGAAAGAAATCTATACTCAAACCTTCTTTCCAAAGGATATACCTCTCAATATAGAATATCACAACATTGTAGAAGAGGAGATTTCGTTTATGCTCCAGAAAGGAGCTATGATTGGAAGTTCCTTTGGAAGCAATGAGATTTATAAGTACTCTAAACAAATACCTAGTCTACAGGCACTTCAAGATGGAAGGTATCCATCTCTTGAGGGATCTACTTCAAGAAGGAGATTGGCTAGTAAAACTAGACTTAAAAGATGCCTATTTTACAATTCCAATGGCCAAGATTCACCAACCTTTCCTTCAGTTCTTGTGGAAGAACCACCTTTATCAGTTTCAAACCCTACCATTAGGGCTGTTGTCTGCCCCAAGGTGTTTAACCAAAGTTATGAGAACTGTTGCCTCTTCCCTAAGAAAGAGGCATTTGTCTAATTGTCTATCTATACGACATCCTTATATTGTCGAAAGACCATTCTCAGATACTCCTAGATCTAAAGAGTGTAATGGATCTGTTAGAAAGTCTAGGATTTATAATAAACAACGAAAAATCGATACTTTTACCCTCCAAAACTATGGAATTCCTAGGTTTCTTGGTGGATACAACAAAGTGACTCCTTCTTCTACCTTCAAAGAAAATTACCAAGATCAGGAAGGAGCTAAGACATGTCCTGAAATGAGAAAATCTTTCCCTAAGGGAACTAGCGAGGTTACTCGCTCTTTTGTCCTCCTCTATTCAAGCTATCTTCCCAGGTCCCCTAAATTATCAAGCTCTTCAAAGAGTAAAAGCGAGAGCTCTGAGATCTGGATTTTGGTACGAAGAGCTCATTACCCTAGATCAGTGGTTCCCAAACTTTTGACTCCTGAGCAATTTGTATGAGTTAAATTTCAAATATTAAAACAGTAATTAAAAAAAAAAACACACGTGTCCACACAAAACAAATACTCAAAGTACTAAGGATTTTGGGGCCAGATGTACGACCATTTCATTTAGCGCCTCGCAAATGGCGACACAATGCACGTGGCAAATTGTGAGTCGCTAAATGAAATGTACAACAGTGTGTTTAACACTGTTTGGGATTACCAATGGGGGTCGCAAATTGCGGGGCTCATTAATATTAATGAGCCTCTCGCAATTTGCGAGCCCATTGGAAATGCCCGCCCTCTCAGGGATGGTGGCCTGCTGGGCTCAGCAGGCCACCATGTCTGGTACTGCTTTTAAATAAAGCAGTTTTTAAAAAAATGCAGCCCGTTTAGCATGCATTTAAAAAAAAAAAAGAAAATGAAACGTTTTAAGGTTTTTTAAGGTCCCTGGGACCTCTGCCTGCCCTTAAAAATAATTTTGCATGCATTTGCAAAGGGGAAGGGGTCCCCAGGGGTCCCCTGGGGAACCTATTTAAATAGGCTATGTACATGGCCCAATAGGTTTTTGCATTCGCAAATGGGTTCACGAACCCATTCGCGCATATAAAAACGGATCGTACATCTGGCCCTTAGTATTTTATATTGAAGGAACAGCCCCTCTGTCACATGTATGTCATTTGTTTTATAGCATCTCTCATACCATTGTAGGATGTCAGAGCACTTTACATCACACACATATAGAGACATTGAATCATACATGTAAATCAGTGTGTATATAAAATGTTACATAAGGTAAAGGGGACTACAAGGTTCACATGTCATTCATACTGGCAGGCATTTTTAAAGAGTGCTTGGTCTAGAAAAGCACAAACTCAGGATTCAGAACATAACACAGAGGCTAGTAACATTAAAAATGTATTTCCGCCCAAATAAATCTTTTTAGCAGCATCAGGATAATGAATAACTGGGAAAAACCTAAGTTACTAACTTGAACCATGCAGTTTGCAAGCAGCTCTTTGATTACAGTTTTTAGTTCCCCCTGCTAGATTTCGATTGCCACTTATGAAGTGCACAGTAACAAAATAATTCCTGTGACAAAAGCAGTAACCTCGAACCTATGCATGTTACACGTTCTTTGCAGTAGGCACATTAACCCTCTGTGCTACATTAGTTAAGCCAAAGTTGCCACTGAACAAAACTCGCCTCGCTCTCCAGCAGGTACATTAATCACTGGCATTATCTTGACACTTTTATTGTTGCTGGAAAGCTGCTAATTACACAAGAAACTTTTCTGTGCTTTTAAAATTGCTGCCTACGGACCCCCTGGGAATGTGTCACGGACCCATGGGGGTCCGCGGACCACAGTTTGGGAAACACTGCCCTAGATCAAGAAGCCAGATCAGAACTATCCTGGTGGCTAGAGATCCTAGAGGCTTGGAATGGCAAAGCAATTTTTGGTTCTATACCAGAGTTTGTTTTGGAATCAGATTCGAACCTCCATGGCTGGGGAGCTTGTCTCCACAACCAGAATACGGGCGGTATTTGGTCGGAAGAGGAGTCCTCTTACCACATACACTTCTTAGAACTGACAGCTGGTCTTTATGCCTTAATGAGCTTCAGAGACTCTCTCCACGGCAGATCAGTTGTCCTGAAGATGGACAATATGCCTGCTGTTGCCTATATAAATCGTCTGGAAGGTCCCAAATCTCCGGATCTCTCAAATTTAGCCAAAAAACTTTGGATGTTCTGCCTGGAACACAAGATCACTCTGAGAGCAGAATATCTACCGGGGAAATCAAACATCTACGCGGATTGGAACTCCAGGTTCCTTTTGGATTACAGCGACTGGAAACTCAATGTTTCCCTATTCCAGAGTCTCAACAATATTTGGGGTTCCCCTTGAAATAGACCTTTTCGCGAGCAGACTAACTTTCCAGTTGGAGAAGTACTTCAGTTGGATGCCCGACACGGGTGCTCTAGTTGTAAATGCCTTTCTCCAATCTTGGAAAGGAATAAAAGCCTACGCCTTCCCTCCTTTTGCTATGATCCTGAGAGTTCTTCAGAAAGTGAGACAAGACCAATGTTGCCTCGTTCTGTTCACTCCCTTCTGGCTTTCCCAAGCCTGGTTCCCCACCTCTCTGGAACTAGCCTGCAACCCTCCTTTCCTAATTCCTTACCAAGATTACCTTTTCACAGACGTAGATGGACGAGGTCACCCCCTAATCCTGAACGGGTATTTTAACCTTCTTGTCTGGAGGGTGTCAGGAGATCCAATCAAATCTCACTACTTTCGTCAACGGCTGCCACACTCCTCGCAGAGTCTTGGGCCCCCAGTACTCACTACAGATACAACAACACATGGAGGAGATGGGTACTTTGGTGCGTGGAAAGAAACTTGGATTCCTTGGAAGAACCTATCTTTGAGGTAGTAAACTTTCTGGTTGAACAATTCGAAAGGGGTCTCACCTATAGATCCATTAACTGTTATAGATCGGCTATCTCCGCTGGTCATTCCCTTGTGAATGGTAAAACGGTACTGCACTCGTGCTTGTGGCGGCATCCACCTTGCGGGAGCAAGCAGCGGCGCGGCCACGTTAATTACAAGCATATGGCCACTGCTCGCTCCCACAAGGTGGATGCCGCCACAAGCTCGAGTGCAGTGCTTGAAAAGTGAAGACAGCTTGTTTTTTGTTTCTTTGGGAAGGATCTCTTCTCACACAGCACACGGTCCTGCTGCTTCATCTTCTCTCCCACCCTTTTATCCAGCTCCCCCCTACCAGTCTGTGCCGTCATTAGGGACAGGAGGTAGATAGTTGATGTGGGGCGTCACACTGAATGTTAGTTTGGGTATTCCTAGATAGTGTGTTATGCATGTGTAAACACACTTTGTTGTATGCCGTGCCCCTTTTAACTACATGCCATTTTCATTTTTCCCATCGCTGGTTTCATTATTTGAATTCAGAGGCTGCCGCCTATTAACTAAATGTAATCTCGAAACTAAAACAACTTAGAAGAAAAACAAGTTATAATACAAGCCCAACATACAGTACTAGGAGAGTGCACAGCATGTGATCTGTAGATATTCATACTGCAACGATACATTTTGAGTTTACAGAGGAATCACCAAAGTGAGTGTCTTCAAATTTCATGGTTGTATTTTTCCGAATTACAATATAGGTACCTATACCTACAACCTGTACAGTACAATAAAAGGCAGAGTGTGCTTTAGGTACTGAATAGGCCAATCCAGAACACAAAGGTGTAGATAAAATTGCATGTTAGAAGGCTCGTTCTAAGCCCTCTGGATCACCAGTTGGCTGTGGGCTTGAGCTGGGGCATTATATTCAGGGAACAGAAATACAGTTGCTTTACAAGACAAGCTGTTTTCCACTGGTGTGGATTGCCTTGCAAAGAATGCAGTGGGTCTTAAACCAACATAGATGCTAAAGAGGAGTCAGTGCAATCCTTTTTGGGGTATTGGAGAATCAAATGTATCACTCTCAAACCAAAGAAACTTAAACATTAATGAAAGAGATGGAAAAAATGAAGTGGGACAATCTAAGAGGGAAAATCAGAGAACTAATCTGCTGACACCCACTACTTTCAAAGCTGAATGTGAAGGACAAAAACACTGAAGTAGCTTATGGAAATCAAGATACTGACCATTCCCAGCTGAAGCTATGACACAGGGAAAGGGAGAGCCTCAATCAAATATGCAGAAACTAACATGCTAAAAATCAGCAATAAAGATTAGGAACCAGTTTTTAAATAATAATCCAGGAATGATATTAGCAGGCTCCTGCCAGAGAATCATGATCTGAAAATATTAACTGACCTAATCTTAAACACAGCAACCACCAAGGTGTGTCAAGAAATATTTATGCAATCCTTCAGAGATACAAGAAACGCAGACATTTAAGTGAGCGCAGGCTCAGAATTGCGGAGATTATGCACTACCATAACAAATACACAATAAAGAACTATAAAACCATCATAGCCATTATTCGGGAATGTGACAAAACCCTGAAAGAGTTTTAAGAAACATTGAAAATAGGAGGAGAAAATGGAAAACATGAAACACACCTAACATCCAGATTGTCAGAAAAAAGGAGGCAGAGAATCCCAATCTAAATCAAATCATACCCCTCCACACTAAAAGGTCAAATAGCAATAAAACGTCAAACTATTAAAAAGATTAAACTATCTGAAACGCAGACCAATAATGTTAACCACTAGCAGAAGAAAATAAAAAAACTTTGGAGACACACATGCATACACACACTTGTGCGGGCCCACACATCACCACACACAAACAAACCCCTCCCCAGACCCCCACTCCTACCTAGTGATTAGAGTCTGGACAATCTAACTGAACAGACACTACAGAACAGGAATCTAGAAGAAAAAAAACACTGCCCAACCATCCTGTCCCAACTGATATCAACTTGCATATCAAACATAAAACCCCCTCAGCCCAGAAACATTGATTTACAGCTACAATCTCAGACCACAGGCATTGCTGAAACATGGTTGGGAACAAAAGCATGAATTATCATAAATTACTTGATTTAATAAAAATGTAAATCATCAGCAAAACATGTAAATAGGGCTATGGAAGGGTTAGTGGGGGTTTGCTCTACACCAAGCAAACGGTTAGTACTGATGTTCAGATAATATCGCACAAGTCATTCAAGGGAGTATCTGCAAGAAGTCCCATTAATGCAAACACCTTTTTATTTTTTTAACCAGCCACCCCCATGGTTTAACAGGCCAAAACAAATCCTAATGGAGTGTATACTTGAATCAATATTGCACTTAAAAATGGACTACTGATATAGGTCTTATACCTATGGATGGACAAAAACGTAATCAAATGGGGAGCCGACTTTGAGGTGAACATGCAAACAGTAACTTCAACTAACTGATAAAATGTCCCACTCGCTCAGCAAGGAAACACGGTCTTATAACTTATACCTAAGATCAAAGCAGACAACTTTATAATCCAACCCAAAACATGCTTAGAATACTCACTTTGCATCTGTCAAAGTAGACACATACGCAAGGCTCACAGAGTACAGCTAAAACTGATTTGGTGTAGGCAACCAAACAAAGTAAATAAAATCCAAGCAATGAAGACATAAAACAGGATCCAAGGTAGACCAGGAGACCATGATACCCCGTAAAACTGTTTGGGAATACAACCGTAGACAGGTGGCAGGCTAACATGGACTTTTGCATGGCTGCTGAAAAGTAGACTGTGAAGGAAGAAGACGTCCCAAAAATTCCAAAGAATTTGGGGAAACTGAATTAAGTACCAACTCCTCATATGATCAGTTTACCATATGCTTCATGATAGACTTGAGAAAGTCAATAGCTTTTGTTATCACCTAGATTATGCCTTACTGTACAGCAGTTTCGTTTACAAATGCATCAAAGGATTATCTTTACTCATAGGTAATGCTATGCAACGTTTATACAGCAAAACTGGCCGGCACAAAACTTATGACATATTTAAAATATACTGCTATTTCTTGTAGGATTGAATGTTTTATTGCTATAGTCCTGTACGGCCGGACAGCTATAATTATAAAAACCATAACAAACTAAGTCCCCTACTGTTGACTAGCAACCTATTCTTCACATTTTCTCATACCTAAAAATGAAAAGCTACTTCTCCACATGTCGACCACTGGGCGGGGACATGGAGAATGTAAGAAAACAATGGAGGGAGGGTTGGATGATCTTATAGGTGAGGTCCAAATGACTAAGACAGTTCAAATAAAATCTCCAATCACCCACTTCAACTAATACCTATAGGAGTGTTAATAAGGAAATAGAAAATACATCATAATAAACAGTCACTAGGGCAAACTCAATTATCAACTTAATTTGGAGTTCTTTTTAATACCATCCAAAGGGAAATCTTGTTAATTTAGCTCAATGAGGAGGAAGGTCTTGTTGCCATTAGACACTCATCGTGGCTGAATTCCTGTGTTGCAGAGATGCCAAATCGCAAAACTCTTTTTTGCACCATCACTATGTGACGCCATTCGTTCTTGTGTTTCTGAGCTCCAATCTGAGAACAAGGCGATTCCCTTATTGTCATACTGGAAGCTTCAACAGTGAAGTCTTCCTACAAAGATGTTTACACCAGAATCTGTTGATCAGCACCACCATGGTCATGCCACTTGGAGAGGAAGCAAATGAGCTGGGCAATTTAGAGGGCTGTCTGAAGGCTCCCCTCGCTAACAATGGCTACAAGTGGCCTAGAGGTGTCAGGTGACCTGAAAAAAGGCTTTCATCACTTCAAGAATGCAGCGGGGAGGAGCACTCACAGCCAACGTGAAAACACTGTTCTTTGATCTCCTAAGACTCTAGAATTCACCCTTTCCCAACTTGGAGTGCACTCAAGGCAACAACTTATGATCACCTCAGGTTTCTTCACAATTACATCAAGCGCTCTTATCATCTTCTGACCTTTTTGTAATCGTAGCATCATTATTTTCCTCCTCTTGTAAGGTATGATGAAATACTGTGTCCTGCAGCTTGTTGGTCCAACACTGCCCAGCTTCCATGAATGATGTGTCACCTTCTCCTTGTAGCCAATCCTATGCTCATATCACAAATGGCTTGCCTCCACTACCAATCTGCCTCCCTCCCTAATGCACCGATCAAAATCCTCAGTCAGAGCTGGTCCCGGATAAATACGTTTAACTTGTCTCTGTATTCATCAAAAGGGTCCCAAAAACTCTGCTCTTTGGAATATACACCTTCACTAGAGGTCCTCGGGCCCTGCCAATGTCCTTTGAAGTGCACCTGCCATCTTGGTTTCTTATCAGCGCAGGCGAGTGCTCTTTCAACTGACACAATGTCCAAACCCATAGGACCCTGCAATCCAAGTCAGCAATCACCTCTTGCCAATTTCATGAGGCAAATAATGGGACTCTGTGCCCAGCAGATAGCTCCACTAGTGAAAAACCCTGACAGAGTTCAGGAAAGCGTGGCCTTTAGTATACTTCTCAGCTCCATGCCACTGTTTACTTTTAAATTTACCAGAGTCGCAGGCTAATGAAAGAAGTGATTCAAAAACGTGGAGGATATTTAGCTCTAAACCTGCTAAGAAATTAAAATGTTATTTTCTAGCATGCCAACCTCCCAGAGTGGGGTTACAATGCATGAAATGCTTTGATCTAAAAGCACAAAAAGAGCTGAGGGATGTGCAATCATGCTGGTATCCATTACCTCTATGTCACAATGTCATGACTGGTGCACCTGGACTCAGGGGCTATTTATAAACCAAAAGAACCTGAAAGAGGACAATAAACACTTCACAAAGACTGCCCTTTCCAAACATCCCTATGAAAATGAAAGTGGCATGTAAAAAAAAACTCACCATAATCAAATAAGTCAAACAGTGCTTGAAATGCTGGATCAGACTCAGTCTGCTGTAGGATATCTTGAATAGCTTCATCAGACATGTGGATTTCTCCACCCTAAAAACAGAAATGGAGTTAAAGGATCAAAATGGACATAAAACGTTCTATAAACAATTAAGCTCTTTAAAATAGTAACCTATTAAATCTTTGAGTGCCAGCTCACTGGTCTATTCACATTTACATTTAAGTTTTTCCAAGGGAAACTGGGTAATGGGACCAGGAATTGAAAATCAACTTTTTTTTTTTAACATGTTGATAGAAGCCATGCAACGGTTCTACTTACAAGACCTGACACTTCTCCCTTATATTTACCTTGCGGACATTTTCTGTTAGTTCACCATTTTCTAAAAATTCAATTTGTGCAATTACTGCAATTACCATATACTGACCACTAATTGGCTGCTGTACAAATGTTAGCAATAGGTAGCTTTCTTAGTAATGCAGCTTCGGCACTTGAGAAATGGGCTCTGGACTCTTCGACAAAGTCTTATTAGCATTGCTCAAACAGAATACCATCCAGGGGCCAATCTGTAGGAAGCTGGCTCTCTATACAGTGCACCAATATGAGGTGCACTGTGCAGAGAGTCCTGGTATCCCTCATTAGTGTACAGGGGCTTGCTTTAACAATTCCAAGGTGCTCCATTTGTGGCAGCGTGGTCGAGCAACCTTAGGCTTATCAGAGGGGATTGTTAGGCATTTGTTGCACACACTAAGTCAATAAAAGAGACACACAATAAGGAGATCCAACACCAATTTATAAAAAATAAGGTTTTTATAATAATTTAGACACCACGTTCTTCCAGATCTTGCAAATACTTTTCAAGTTAGAAAGTTTCAGAAACATTGAAAATACAGTTGTCAGATTTGAGGCATGAGCCTCGAACGTGATAATGTTATCCTATGGGAGAAGCATACACTGCATAGGGTCACTTGCAAACAACCTACAGGACTTTTGTTCTGGACTTAAGGTAGGTAGGGGCAAAGGAACAAGAAACCACCAAGAGTTCACTTTTACCTGCCCTGGGGTGTTCGAGTAATCAATCAATCACAACATTTATATAGCGCGCTACTCACCCGGAGGGTCTCAAGGCGCTAGGGGGGTGGGTCCGCTACTGCTCGAACAGCCAGGTCTTGAGCTGCTTCCTGAAGGCGAGGTGGTCCTGGGTCAGGCGGAGGTGGGTCGGGAGGGAGTTCCAGGTCTTGGCGGCCAGGTAGGAGAAGGATCTTCCTCCTGTGGTGGCTCTTCGGATGCGGGGGACGGCGGCGAGGGCGTGGCCGGTCGATCGAAGTTGGCGTGTGGGAGCGTAGAAGTTGATGCGGCTGTTGAGGTATCCTGGGCCTTGGTTGTGGAGGGCCTTGTGTGCGTGGGTGAGGCGACGGAAGGTGATTCTCTTGTTGACCGGGAGCCAGTGCAGATCTCTCAGGTGTCCGGAGATGTGGCTGCGACGGGGGATGTCCAGGATGAGTCGTGCTGAGGCGTTCAGGATCCGCTGGAGTCTCTTCTGGAGTTTGGCGGTGGTTCCGGCGTAGAGGGAGTGGCCGTAGTCCAGACGGCTGGTGACGAGGGCCTGGGTGACCGTCTTCCTGGTCTCGGTGGGGATCCACCGGAAGATCTTCCGTAGCATGCGCAGGATGTTGAAGCATGACGAGGAGACGGCGTTGACTTGTCTGGTTATGGAGAGGGAGGAGTCCAGGATGAAGCCCAGGTTGCGTGCGTGGCTGTCGGTTTGGGTGCGCTGCCCAGGGCGGGGGGCCACCAGGTGTCGTCCCAGGCGGAGGGTGAGGAACCCAGGATGAGGACTTCCGTCTTGTCCGAGTTCAGTTTCAGGCGGCTGCTCATCATCCACTTGGCTACGTCTGTCATCCCTTCGTGTAGGTTGGCTCTGGCGGTGGCGGGGTCGTTGGTGAGGGAGAAGATCAGCTGGGTGTCGTCGGCGTAGGAGATGATGTTGAGGTTGTGTTGGCTTGCGATGGCTGCGAGGGGGCTCATGTAGACGTTGAAGAGGGTTGGGCTGAGCGAGGAGCCTTGAGGGACGCCGCAGATGACTTCGGTGGCTTCTGATTTGAACGGGGGGAGGCGGACTCTCTGTGTCCTTCCAGCGAGGAACGATGTGATCCATTCCAGTGCCTTCTCCTGGATTTCGACGTTGCTGAGGCGCTGCACTAGGGTGCGGGGGCAGACAGAGTTGAAGGCTGCGGAGAGGTCTAGGAGGATGAGTGCCGCTGTTTCTCCGTTGTCGAGCAGGGCTCGGATGTCATCGGTAGCTGCGATCAGGGCGGTCTCGGTGCTGTGGTTGGCCCGGAAGCCAGACTGCGAGGGGTCGAGGGATCCGTTCGTCTCGAGGAAGGCGGCCAGCTGCTTGTTGACGGTTTTCTCGATGACTTTTGCAGGAACCGGGAGCAGTGAGATGGGGCGGTAGTTCTTGAGGTCGGTGGGGTCGGCTGATGGCTTCTTAAGTAGAGCGCTGAGTTCGGCGTGCTTCCAGCTCCCCGGGAAGGAAGCGGTGTCGAAGGAGGTGTTGATGATGTCTCGCAGGTGGGGTGCGATGACTGCGTCGGCCTTGTTGAAGACGTGGTGAGGGCAGGGGTCGGTCGGAGATCTGGAGTGGATGGAGTTCATCGTGCGGATGGTGTCTTCGGTGCTGATCGGGGTCCAGGCGCGGAGGGTGGTGGTGGGGGGCGGTGGTTCAGTCGTGGCATGCGCCGGTTGAGGGCTGAAGCTGTTGTGTATGTCCGCGATCTTGTTGTGGAAGTAGGAGGCGAGGGATTTGCAGAGGTCTTGCGAAGGGGTGAGGTCGTTGTTACCGGCGTTGGGGTAAGAGAGCTCTTTGACGATGTTGAAGAGTTCCTTGCTGTTGTGGGCGTTGTTGTCCAGTCGTTCCTTGAATGCAGTTTTCTTGGTGGCGCGGATCAGTTGGTGGTGATTTCGGGTGGCGAGCTTGAGGGCAGTCATGTTGTTCGGTGTAGGGTCTCTGCGCCAGGTTTTCTCGAGGGCTCGGCAGTTCTTCTTGGAGCTCTTGAGTTCGTCGGTGAACCATGGGGCTTTCTTGCTGCCGGGTCTGCTGGGCGAGGTCTTCAGAGGGGCGAGGTTGTCTGTGCAGTTGCTGATCCACTTCGCGAGGTTGGTGGCCGCCTGGCTAGGGTTCGTTACGCTGGTGGGAGGGTTCAAGCTCAGGGAGGTCGTGAGCTGGTCGGCTGTGATCTTGTTCCAGCTTCTGCGTGCGACCTGTTGCTGGTGGTGGTGGGTCGTGGTCCTTCTAAAGCTGAAGTGGACGCAGCTGTGGTCCGTCCAGTGGAGTCCGGTGGCGTGGCTGAAGGCGATGTCCTTGCTGGATGAGAACACAGGGTCGAGTTTGTGTCCGGCGTAGTGGGTGGGGGTGGTCACCAGCTGCTTGAGACAGAGGTTGGCGAGGTTGTCCAGCAGGGTGGTGGTGTTGCGGTCGTTGTTGTTCTCCAGGTGGAAGTTGAGGTCCCCGAGGAGGATGTAGTCAGCGGAGGGGAGGGCGTTCGGGCTGATGAAGTCGGCGATGTCTTCGCTGAATTGTGTGCGTGGTCCCGGGGGTCTGTAGATGAGGGTGCCTCTGAGGGTGGTCTTGGGGTTGATGTGGAACTGGAAGTGCAGGTGTTCGGCGGGTGCGAGTTTGTCGTCGGTGTTGGTCGTGATGCGGATGGAGTTCCTGTGGACGATGGCGATGCCTCCTCCTGTTTGGTTGATGCGGTCCCTCCGGATGATCTTGTAGCCGTCTGGGATGGCGATGGCGATGTCGGGCGCTGAGGAGGCGTTCATCCAGGTTTCCGTGAGGAAGGCGACGTCTGGGGCTGTGGTATCGAGCAGGTTCCAGAGATAGACGGCGTGTCTGTGGATGGAGTGGGTGTTGAGCAGGATGCACTTGAGGTGGCTGCTGCTGGAGTTCGGCTTGGTCGGTGCTGGTGTGGTGCAGGTCCATAAGCAGGTGAACTTGCAGGAGAGGCAGCAGAAGGGTCCGTGGGTGCGTCTCGGGGTGGCTCGATAGCAGCCCGGGATTCTACCGGCGTTGAGTGCGTAGAGTTCGGTGGCGTCGTAGGTCCGGCGGGTGGGCTGGTGTCTGCGGGTGCCAGGGGTCCTGACACTGGGCGAGGTCCGGGCGCTGACGGGCGCACAATCGGCGCGCCCGCTGCGCGTTTGCACGGTCGCCATTTATGGCCAAGTGCGAGGGAGGGAGGGAGGAGCAGCTGGGAGGCGGGGAGGGCACAGAGAGAAAAGGGGGCGTGGCCAACCTGACGGAGGCGGGGAGCGGGGCGGGAGGGCACAGGGGTTAACAGAGGGGAGAACAGCACAGGGGGACAGGCGAAAAACAAACTATTTGCACAATGGGTCACAGAGAAGCAAAAATAAAGGGGCACAAATGCCTAAATAGGCAACAGAAATTCACATTCACATATACCTAGACCGCAGGAGACCACGCCGAGCGACGGCAGGGGGCGTTGTCAGCCGGCAGCAGGCAGGGTCAGCGAGGCAGGCGGGGGGTACACGCTACAGCTGGTAGCCGTGCGGCGCGGGGGTGTCCTAAGACTAGGTCACGAGTACAGAGGTGCATTTCATAGTGGTAGCCTTGAATGCTACACGTTGAAGTCAATGGGGAACAGTACCTGCAAAAAAAGTCTGCAAGTGGGGACTGGGGGACCACTTCACCAGAACCTGAAGGAAGGGGGGGGGGGGAATGGGGGAGGAGATTCGGCTCGAGGGTCTCAGGGCCACAGAGACACAGCCGGTTTCAATGGACTTGGGCTGGGGGGTTCGGGGGCATATGTGTTTTGTCCGGTGGGTCAGTGAGTTTGAGGCTCTCACAGTTCTAGGTGCACCTTCAGAAGAGGAAGAAGAAACAAAGCAAGATGACTTCAAGCGTGAAGCTGGTTTTGCTGGAGTTCCTGGTAGCGTAGGTCAGTTTTGCCGACAGTGGTGGACACAAACAAGCCTTAGTGCTTGCAACAGTCTCTAGTACATCGGTTATTGGTGCAGGGAGCCTCCAGGGTGGATCAGAGTCTCGAAGACTGGATGGATTGACCGGGCTGACCTCCTGGACACCAAATGACCTATTGAGCAGCTGCTGTTGCGTCAGTGGACCTGGTGGTCAGCAGATTGGTGAACTGGACTGTGCAGTCCTCCACTTCAAGGGAGATGCTGGCTGGTTGGTGAAGTTCTGGCAGCCCTCCGAGGCTTTTGGGGGATGCACAGCTGGTCTTTGCAACTGTCGAGAAAGAAGCAGGCAGTTTTTGTATCATGTACACAGCTAGTCCACAGTTCTTTCGTTTTTTGCTCTCTTTTGTCCTTTTTTTATCTTTAGTCAGGTGAATCTGAGTTTCTGGTGTCAGGAGGCCACCTAAAGACTAAATTTTGAAGTGTTAAGAGAAGTGAAGGGTATTAGACAATGAACTACTTAACTTTGGGGTCACTACACCCCTATTTGATCACTTCCTGTGGGAAGTGGGCACAACCCTGTCCCAGAGTTCCTAACTGCACCAAAAAACAAGATGGTGGAATCCCTCTTTCGTGGAGCACATCAGGTAGCCCATCTTGGGCGTGTGACTAGCTCAGTGGTGAAACACGCCTACTGCTTAGCTAATTTCCCATCAGTCCTGGTGCCAAATGGACCTCAGGAAAGAGGGTTGTACCTCCCAAATCTGGGGGAAGTCTGAGTTGCATATCAAATGCGGCAGGGGCTTTCAAGTCCCTGGCCTTGATATGCTAAATCACTAGCCATCCTGCTGGAGGAGGTGTGAACAACTTCCTCCAGAGCAGGCACTGTTTCTGGCCTCAGATAATATGGACTCTCACCTGTGGTGGCAGGCTGGACAATAATAGTCAGCCAGCACACCAGAGTACTAACAGGTTTCAGGGGGCATCTCCAAGGTGCCCTCTGGGTGCATGTCAAAATCAATCCAGTACTGGGGTTAGTATGGATTTATTAAGACAAAGTGTTTGATACCAAATACTATAGGTTTCACTGAAGCCATCATGTAGCTGGGTAACTCGTAAATTCCAGTGCTCACTGCATGCTCTTAAGATGGCTTCCCTCTTCACTTGTACCATCTAGTAATTGAACTAGACAGTACAGGGGCATAGCTGCTCATGCAGATATAGCCTCACATTTAGTACAATGCACCCTTAGTGCTAAAAGGCCTGCTGAAGTTGTGACGTACATATATTACATGTAATGACTTAGGCATGGCACACAGTGGTTGTGCGATGTTGTGGTTTAATTCATGGTTTGCACCATGACATGCAGTCTGCAATGGCAGGCGGCATGCAATTTGTATAGGAGCCCCTTAGGCTGGCATAATACAGGATGCAGCCCTTAGGGACCCTTTTTAGTACCCATGCCCTAAGTAAGGGGTAACATTTACTAGTGACTTACATAGGTACTAAATTGTGTGCCAATTAGACCATTTTAGCTTGTTTTTAGGGAACGAGCACTGGCCCTGAGGCCTGGTTAGCAGGCTCCCAGTGCACATCAGTCGAAAAACATCAGAACCGGTGGCAAAAAGTGGGGGTGTCCATGACAAAAAGGGGCACTTTCCTATACAATGCACCTAGAAATAAAATGAACTGTTTCAAATTGGCTAAACATACTGGCTCATAATTAACAAAGAGATTATTTAAGTGTCTAATATCTTTAGTTTAATGAAGATAAAATTGTATTGAATTTTTAACATTCAGGAAGTGTAAAGTCTTCTGCTTGAAAGGAGAGATTCTTGCAAAAAGGTTGAAGGGGAAATGATTGACAGGGAAGGCTAATATTACTTAACTGCTTCAATGCTAATGACAAGGTCAGCTCGTCATGAACAATGGGAATATTGATCTTCAGCATTCAAGTGGTTAAGGGACAAAATTAGGATGAATTATCACAACGTTCTCCTTTTCAAAAACTGTATACAGCAAACAGCTTGAGATTCGCTTCCCCTACTAATTGAAGTGAAGATTTCGAGGCAAATGGTGTCGACTCGGTGCCTTGGAGCTTGGCTGGTCTCTTTTTAGGTTGAGGCTCTAAACCTCTAGGCCATGGGTTCTTCAGAGACAAGAGTGGATCCTGGTGCCAAGCAGGCCCGGTGATCACAGCCTAAGCAGAGTGTTAAGAACTAATTTGTTGAATCTTGGGGCTCAATGTCAGACTACCTCGCAGTCAGCGTTCGGCCTTCTTGGCAAAAGCCCAAAGGGTTGGTCCTCCAGTATAGGATAAGGTATAGGTGCTCTTAGGAATGTATTTGCCCTTAGTGCAACATTTACACGGAATGCCTTTCAGAGGAAAGACAGTCGGGAATCTCCTCAGCATGTTTTGATAGCATGCCTGATGGACCTTCCTTATCAGAGTAATGTCTCTCAATGTCCTCAACCTGAAGACTGGCTAATGCTTTGATTGGTGGTCTCACTACATTCTGTAATGTGCCAAGTGACACTCCTTCTGTCAACAAATAGTCTTTTTTATTTGTAAACACCTTATGGGTGGGCTTGAAGCAAACAGGTTATACAGTCAATGTTGGTCCCAAAGGAATGTCAAACTAAATTTAGGGCAGACTGGAGGGGCGTGCTCTCTATAATCCAACCACTGACAAGTCATTGTCTTATGACCAAGTCCTCAATAAACCCCTCCGGTCCTAGAAAAATTCAAAACGACGATGGTGAAGTTAATTTATTCAGTGCCCTATATTGGTAATCTGATGCCTGGCGACGATAGTTCCTAGTCATACCTCGAGGATCCGAGATCTCGAGAAAAATGTCCAAACCTGACAGGGGTAAAAACAATCTTATGTAGAGTCTTTGTCCAGTTGCATTGTGGGATCCAGGAAGGAGTCACAAGACAAAACTTAATCGAAGACTGCTTTAACCCCTTCGGGGCTGATGACGAGCTGGGCTCGTCATGGTGCATACCGGTCGTGCGCTGATGACGAGCCCAGCTCGTCGCCCCACCCTCGGGGGAAGCGCTGGCGCTCCCCCCCGAGGGTCTGCGATCTTTTTGCAAAGTACGGGGATAGCAGCTGCCCCCCCCGACCCTCCCCATGGGAATCCCTGATGACGTCAGCGCGCACAGCGCGCGCTGACATCATCAGGGATTCCCAGGCGCTCGGGAAGCCATTTGCTTCCTGCGCGCCGAGGTAACAGGTAGGTTTCTCGTGCTGGGGGGGGTGGGGGGGGGGGGTTTGGAGCCGCAAAGAGGCATCAGGGGAGAGGAAAGAGATTTTCCTCTCCCCTAATGTCTCTTTGCAGGGCATTTCTGCCTCACGATCGCGCACAGCGTCGCGATCGTGCGGCGGAAATGCCCCCACTAGCACCAGGGATTTTGAATTTAGCTTTTAGGAAGCGACCCCTTGGGAAAGGGTCGCTTCCAGGTGGGCAGACATTTACTTTTCGATTTTCTGCCCACCTGGGGACAAATCGGCCCGTTTTTCCCCCCTGGGGGGGGGGGGGGGCGGGAAATGCCTACTAGCACAAGGGGATTTAAATTTAGTTTTTAGGAAGCGACCCCTTGGACAAGGGTCGCTTCCAGGTGGGCTGTGATAATCTTTTTGATTTTGTTTGATTTTCTGTCCGCCCCCACCCCCCGGGGCAAATCAGCCCATTTTTTCGGCCGTTTTGCCCCCCCGAGGGGGGCAGAAATTCCCCACTAGCACCAGGGATTTGTTTTGGGGCAATGTATATGTTTTGGAAGCGACCCCTTGGGCAAGGGTCGCTTCCTGTTGGCAAGTAGTTATGTTTTTGAATTTCTGCCCCCCCTTGGGGCAAATTGGCCCTTTTTTTTTACATTTTGCCTCCTGGGGGGGGGGGGGGGGGGGGGGGGGGGGCAGAAAATTGCCGCTAGCACCAGGGCTGTTTTTTTTGCATGGTTTGTAATGACCCCTTGTGCAATGGTCACTTCCTGGAGGGGTTTTAATTTTTTTATGTATATTTTTGCCCCCCCCCCGGGGGCAAATAGGCCCTTTTTTGCCCGTTTTGCTGAAAATGCCACTAGGCACCAGGGATTGTTTTTTTTTGTTATGGCGGCTACCCCTTGGGCAAGGTTTGCTTCTTAGAGGGAACTTGTTTTAGGAATTTTTTTCTGCTTCACCCCTACCCCCCTGGGGGCGAATTGTCCCTTTTCTTTTCTGTTTTTTGGCCCACTAGGCCCTATGATTTTAGTTTTGTAGTTTGTCGAAGTGAGCCCTTGGGCAAGGCTTGGTTCCAATGGTGGTTATATTTTTGGTTGTTTTTTACTGGCCGCCTCCCTTGGTGCCAGTTGGTCTTTTTTTGTCCTTACTGCCCCCGTATGATGGGGGTACTGTTAGGAGCAAAAGACCGACTGGCACCAAAGGGGTCAGGCAGTAAAAAAACCTTCAAAAAATTAACCAGTGTCTTGATGGTTTTCCTCACCTAATCCCAATTTGTCTAAGCCCTATTTGATGGCCCATCTGGACGAATGTAAATTTGGGGGGCAAATTTGTGTGTTGTTTTTTTTATATTGTTTGTGAAATGTGGTAGTAATTTTTTTTTCTTCTCCATTTTTGTCTTGTTCCAGGCTTTTGCTGTTTGGATTGTTGTAGGTTGCGGGTCTGTTACTGCTGGTTTTGCTTGTGTAGTTGCTTGTGCTTGGTAAGTGAATGTATTTTGTACTACTTTCCCTTGATGATTGTCTTTTTGAAAAAGGTGTACTTATAGCAGTTTGTGTGGCTCTGTGTTTTTTTTCAGCATTAGTGCTTGATGTGCACTTTGTTTTCTAATCTGTAAAAAAAAAATTCTTTCTAGTGGGATATCATTTCTTTTTTGCTGTGTCTCAGCAGAGTAGGTGCTGGTGAGTGTAGCTATATTTGGTAAGAGTGAAATTGTTTTGGATTGTATTGTTCTTTGTGTGAAAGCCTTACCTTGTTTACTTCTTACTTTGCACAGTGTAGGTTGTTGTTCACTTGTGTGTGCAGTCTTCTTGCTTTGTAAGGATAATGGCTAGTCGCAGGATTACTGCTCAGCAGGTTCTTGGTTTGCTTTTTGAGTCTTCCTCTGACCATGGTTCAGAGACTGAGTCCGATTCGGACCCCGAGGTAGGGGCAGAAGTTTCAGGCAGTGAGTTTTCTCTTCGCATGGAATCATCGGATGATGAATCTTCTTTTAGTGCTGATGAAGTGCCTATGGTAGAGGAGGACATTGATGTGCCGGTAGTGGGCCAAGAGGCATCTGTGCTGCTGCCTAGGGCTGCAAGGTTTCCTTTCTTTTTACGTCGGCAAGAGGCAGGTGGGCTGCAGCCTGCGCCCAAAAGGCTTCACATTGCTGTGGTGCGCCAAGAGGCATCTGGTGCTGTTAGTCTTCCTGTTGGTGTAGTGCAGCAAGAGGCATCTGGGGCCGTTAGGCTTCCCATTGGTGTAGAGCGGCAAGAGGCATCTGGGCCTGCTTGGTTTCCCTGTGGAGTAGTGCAGCAAGAAGCATCTCAGGCTGCTAGGCTTCCCGTTGGTGTAGTGCAGCAAGAGCCCTCTGGGGATGCTATGTTTTCTGTTGGTGTTGTGCAGCCAGAAGTATCTGTGGCTGTTAGGCTTCCCGTTGGTGTACAGCAGCAAGAGGCTTCTGGGCTGCAGGCTGGGGTGGCTGCTCCCCCCGTTGACAGGGATGGCCTCTGGGTTCCCCCTGGCATGGTGCAGCCGGCATTGCCAGAGTTCACTGGTGTTCCTGGGTGTAGAGTGAATACTGAGAATTTTTTGCCAATACATTTTTTTCAGTTGTTTTTTGACGATGTGTTTTTGCAAAAGATTGTTGAGCAAACTAATTTGTATACAGAACAGTTTTTGAGGGACAACAGTGCCAGCCTTAAGCCCATTCTAGAGCTACCCGGTGGACAAATGTTTAAGAGATGAAGAAGTTTTTGGGATTAACTTTTTTGATGGATTTGATAAGGAAGCCATCAATGTCTTCATATTGGTCCACTAGTCCCTTGATGGCAACAGCTATATTTCCAGCAGTCATAAGTCGTGATCGGTATATGCTTCTTCTTCGGATGATGCATTTTGTTGATAATGGTTTAGCGTTGCCACCCGATCACCCTGATTGTGACCGTCTGTTTAAAATTCGGCCTGTCCTTGATCACTTTGTTGATCGTTTTTCTGAGATCTTTGCTCCTGGTAAAGAAATTGCAGTGGATGAGTCTTTGCTATTGTTCAAGGGCCGCTTGGTTTTTAGGCAATACATTCCTAGTAAGAGGGCACGCTATGGAATCAAACTGTATATGCTGTGTGACAGTGAGACTGGATATGTCTACAATTTCAGGGTCCAGCATTAACCCTCCTGGTTGTCCTTCCACTTTTGGAGTGACTGAGAAAATTGTGTGGGAACTTGGTAGAGGATTATTTAACAAAGGCCATCATTTATATGTAGATAACTTCTACACTGGTGTGCGGTTGTTCAAGGAGTTGGCCAAAGTGGGCACTGTTGCTTGTGGCACAATGCGCTGTAACCGTAAAGGTTTCCCAAAGGAACTTGTTTGCAAAAGGCTTGAGCGGGGACAGTCTAGTGCATTACGATGTGGGGAGCTTCTAGCTGCGAAGTTTTCAGACAAGAGAGATGTGTACATGCTGACTACTATCCATGATGAAAGTACTGTACCTGTGCCTGTTTGGAGTCAGGGTGCTGAAGTGCGCAAACCTGTGTGCATTTTAGCTTACAATAAGTACATGGGAGGTGTTGACAGAGTAGATCAGAGGTTGGAACCTTATGCTGCTCTTCGAAAGGCTTACATTTGGTACAAGAAATTGGCTATCCATCTTTTCCACTTGGCATCCTTTAATGCTTTTGTTGTGTTCCAGAAGTCTTGTCCTGAGTCGAAGATGACTTTTGTTAAGTTTCAGGAGTCTATAATAGGCAGCCTTGTACTAGTGGAGCAGGCAAGTGTTCCTAGATTTGGAGTGGTGGAGGATGTGGCTAGATTGAAAGATCGCAACTTTGCTGAATACATTCCTCCCACTTCCGCAAGAGACTTTCCGACTAGAAGATGCAGAGTCTGTTGGCGAAGAGGCGTGCGGAAGGAGTCTCGTATGTACTGCCCTGACTGTCCTAAGCCTGGATTGTGTGTGTCAGCTTGTTTTAAATCGTACCACACGCAAAAGACGTTTTGAGAGTTTTAATGAGCTGTAAAGTGAATTGCCTGGTCTGTATTCTGTAAAAAATTTTAGTTTGTTTCAAGGATTGGCATTAGTGCAATGTGTTTAGTTTTAGAATTTGTGTTAGCCGATTTGTAGGTATTTCCATTTGTTTAGTGTTATTTTGAAAAAAAGAATTCTAAATGTGTTTGTGGTGTGTGCAGGCTGGTGCTTCGATGGCGGTGTGCGTGGACTGGCGCTTGGCTGGTGGTGTGCGTGGACTGGTGCCTGGCTGGCAGAGTGCATGGATTGGTGTTTTGCGGGTGGTGTGTGTGGATTTTTGTTTGGCTGGCGGAGTGCATGGTTAGGTGCTTGGCTGGCGGTGTGAGTGGATGGTGCTTGGCTGGTGGAGTGCAAGGATTGGTGCTTGGCTGGTGGTGTGTGTGCACTGGTGGTTGGCTGGCAGGCTGCGTGGACTGGCGCTTGGCTGGTGGTGTGTGTGGAGTGGTGCTTGGCTGGTGGTGTGTGTGGAGTGGTGCTTGGCTGGCGGTGTGTGTGGAGTGGCGCTTGGCTGGATGGTGTGCGTGGAATGGCACTTGGCTGTCTGTGCACGGAGTGGTGCTTGGCTGGCGGTGTGTGTGGAGTGGCGCTTGGCTGGTGGTATGCGTGGAGTGGTACTTGGCTGTCTGTGCACGGAGTGGTGCTTGGCTGGCGGTGTGTGTGGAGTGGCGCTTGGCTTGCGGTGTGTGTGGAGTGGTGCTTGGCTGGTGGTGTGTGTGGAGTGGTGCTTGGCTGGTGGTGTGTGTGGAATGGAGCTTGGCTGGATGGTGTGCGTGGAGTGGTACTTGGCTGTCTGTGCACGGAGTGGTGCTTGGCTGGCGGTGTGTGTGGAGTGGCGCTTTGCTGGTGGTGTGCGTGGAGTGGCGCTTGGCTGTCTGTGCACGGAGTGGCGCTTGGCTTGCGGTGTGCATGGAGTTGTGCTTGGCTGTCGGTGTGCGCTGAGTGGTGTTTGGCTGGCGGTGTGCATGGTCTGGTGCTTGGATGGTGGTGTGGGTGGACTGGTGCTTGGATGGTGGTGTGGGTGGACTGGCGCTCGGCTGCCGGTGTGTGAGTAGTTACTTTCTGTTGGTCACTACACACACTGCTAGTTGAGTGACACTCCACGCAGTCCATCATTTTGTGTAGTTGCAGTGTCAGAAATGTGGGTGTGTGAAAGTGATGGGCCCTTGAATGGTGCTGTCTGCTGGTGTGAGTGTTGAAATGTGATGGGTCCGCGGCTGGCGGTGCGAATGTTTTGTATGTGTCACACGTACGAAAGGTGTATGAATGGCCTGTAAACCACCAGCTTTTGCACGAGGGGTTACCTGGGTTTTTGGCCCCATGCTAGATGGCCATCTCGGGAAACCTACCAAACCCACACATTTCTGAAAAGTAGACACCCGGGGGCTTCCAAGGAGGTATGGCTTGTGTGGATCCTCCAACGTTCCTTCACCCAGAATCTCTTGCAAACCTCAATTTTAGCTGAAAAAAACAGATTTTTCACACTTTTACGTGTGGGAAAGCGTGGCATCACTGGGCTCACACAAATTACCTCCCACCTAGCGTTCCCCCAGGTCTCCCGATAAAAATGGTACCTCACTTGCGTGGGTAGGCATAGTGGCTGCAACAGGAAAAGGCCCAATTCGTACGGTGGAGACTTAAAAATTACCTTTAGCAAAACTATCTTATTTTTTGAGGGGGTCACCTAAGCTTTTGGCCCGGGGCTTGGCGGGTATCTTTGGAAACTACCAAACCCAAACAGTTCTGAAAACTAGACACCCGGGGGAGTCCAGGGAGGTATGGCATGTGTGGGTCCCCCAATGTTTTCCTACCCAGAAATCCCTGCAAACCTTAAGTTTAGGTTAAAAAAAACACTTTTCAATACATTTTTGGGTGGGATCTCCCTGCCGGCACAAATGTCCTACCTCCCAGCGTTCCCCTTGATCTCCCGAGTAAAATGATACCTCACTTATGTGGGTGGGTCAAAGGCCTGTGACTAAGGTGGGGTGCTTAATTTGTCAAACCTAAATACTACATTTTTTAAAAATTCATTTTTAGCCTGTTCTGCTTTGGGGCACCCACACAAGTGAGGTATCATTTTACTCGGGAGAATAAGGGGAACGCTGGGTGGTAGGACATTTTTACCGGCACGGAGATCCCACGCAAAAAAGTTTAGAAAAGTGATTTTTTTACCTAATTTTAAGGTTTGCAAGGAATTCAGGGTAGGAAAACATTGGGGGACCCACGCATGCCATACCTCCCTGGACTCCCCCGGGTGTCTAGTTTTCAGAACTGTTTGGGTTTGGTAGTTTCCAAAGATGGCCGCTGAGCCCCGGGCCAAAAACTCAGGTGCCACCCCCCCCCCCCCCCAAAAATCAAGGTAGTTTTGCTATAGAGTATTTTAAATTCACCACCGTACGATTTGGACCTTTTCCTGTTGCAGCCACTATGCCTACCCACGCAAGTGAGGTACCATTTTTTTCGGGAGACCTGGGGGAACGCTGGGTGGGTGGAACTTTGTTGATCCACGCAGATTCCAGAACTTTCCACCACAGAAATGTGAGGAAAATGCGTTTTTTTGGTCAATTTCTTAGCTTTGCAAGGAATTCTGGGTAACAGAACCTGGTGGTAGGCAGTCGAGTCACCCCATCCTGAATTCCCCTGGGTGTCTAGTTTTCAAAAATGTATAGGTTTGCTAGGTTTCCCTAGGTGCCGGCAGAGCTAGGGTGCAAAAACTACAGCTAGGCACTTTGCCATAAAAGGGTCAAATTTTAACTGCAAAATTGAGGTGTGACCACATTGCATTTTGCGCCGTTTCCTGTCGCAGGCACAAGGCCGACCCACACAAGTGAGGTACCGTTTTTATCGGGAGACTTAGGGTAATTCAGATTTGTAAATCAACTGTTATTACCAATTGAGTTTTCATGCATTTCTCCCTTCCCAATGAAAGACATTGTGTTAAAAAAAATCTTTTTAAAAAATTACCAATAATTCTCATGCTAGTATGAGTATTCCCAATTTTGAAATGTGCAATTATATACTGTTTCTAAACTCTATAATTTGTACCCAAATCAGAAATACATAGGTGTCTTTCATACAGATTTTTCCATGTATACATTTTCCAAGAAAAAGTGCTCTATACCCAGTAAATAAAAAAATACCATTGCAAGTTGCTGCTCAGTTTTTGGTTCTGGGTTCGTCGGGTTCTTGGTGAAACTACAAGTCCTATATATCCCCACAACCAGGAAGGTCTAACGGATGTAACGGTATATTGCTTTCCAAGAGCTGTCAAAATTACAAGAAGTTATAGGTGAAAACGTTGAGACAAAAGGCTGTTTTTTTCAACAAATTTTCAATTATTCCAATATTTAACTGTTAGTTTCGATAAAGAAACCTTCATGGATCTAGACAAATGACCCCTTTCTGAATTTAGAATTTTGTCTACTTTTCGAAAATGTATAGCTTTCTAGGATCCATTATTGCTTTCAAACTCATTTCTACCATTAACTGGAAGGAGGTGGAAAGCTCTAAAAATAGCAAAAATAGGCTATGTCCCAGAAAAATGCCAAAACTGTGTGAAAAATGTTGGTTCTCTGACAAAAGACTGTCATTCCCTAAAAGCCGAGAAAATGGAGATTTCAGCCCCACAAACCCTTTTTTGATACCATTTGCAGGGAAAAACCCAGAGGCTTTCATTTGCAGCCCGTTTTTCCAATTTTTCTGAAAAAAACTAAAATTTCACTGTATTTTGCTTAATTTCTGGGACCCCTCCAAGGTAATCCACAAACCCTGGGCAGCTTTAGAATCCACATGATGTTGGAAGAAAAGGACACAAATTTGGCGTGGATACCTTATGTGGTCAAAAAGTTACAGGGGCCTAAGCGCGCACTACCCCAAATCGCCAAAAAATGGCTTAGCACAGGGGGGGAAAAGGCCTAGCAGCGAAGAGGTTAAAGAAAAACAAGACAACAAGTTACTTACCTGTAACTTTGGTTCCCCAGTATAGGTAACTTTCATAGATTCCCATGCTTTGTATCATTCCCCGTCGTCAGCCTGGGAGCCTCAGTAAATAGAAAATACAATAGCAGTATGCACAAAAGAGAAAGTAAGGCCTAGGCCTCATCTCATTTTGTAGCCTATCTACCTCTTTTTGTAAAAGAGACCAAAAACTTGCAACAACCAATCAGATCAGCCTCACCCCATAGAACCCTCATGAGAGAGCCTCGGATTTTCGCAGCCGTTGTGTAACAGAAACCACCTTTGCTGAAGGCTGAGCTTTCCCAGGGGAGGAGGGTGGGCGCATGGGAATCTATGAAAGTTACCAATACTGGGGAACCAAAGTTACAGGTAAGTAACTTGTTTTCTTGCCCCAGTATTGGAATTTTCATAGATTCCCATGCTTTGTATCACAGTAGCTAGCAGTAAGCCACAAGTGCACATTTTGTTACACGAGTAGTAACATATCTCTGTATAAACATCTTCATATGACAATCATACACCTTGTAACAATACATTGGAAAAACATGTGATAAAAAATGTGCAATTATAGGAAGGAGGAAGGGAAAGCTCACCTCTTATTGGAATAGATTCCTCAGTACTGATTGACCAACTGCCGCTTCGCTCCTTAAGAAATAGTCCGGCAGTAATGCTTCATGAATGCATGAGCACTGCTCCATGTAGCCGCCCTACAAATGTCTTTTATAGGAACTCCAGCGAAGAGTACTGCTGAAGATGAAACTGATCTTGTAGCGTGAGCTCGTACATGTCTCTCCAGCGGTTTGTCTGCTGCTTAGTGGTACTAATGAATTGCACTTGATATCCAGCGTGAGATTCCTTGTTTTGAGAGAGGAAGTCCTTTTCGAGGGGCACTGAAAGCCACAAAGAGTCGAGAAGATTTTCTAAAATCCTTCGTGCGTTCAAGATAAAATTTGAGACATCTCTGGACATCCAAGGAATGTAGAGACTGTTCTGCAGGAAACGTAGGTCTAGGGAAGAAATACTTTAGAACCACTGGCTCGTTTAAATGGAAATCCGAAGAGACCTTTGGAATAAACTTCGGATTGGTCCTTAAAAACAAAGTGTCATTTTTGAATTGTAGAAAAGGTTCTAAAATGGAGAGAGCTTGCAGCTCTCCTAGCTGAAGTGAGGGCTAAAAGGAGAGCTAATTTCCAAGACAAAAATTAGTCCACCCTGTGGATTGGCTCGAACGGAGGTCTCATGAGGTGAGCCAGAACCAGATTAAGATTACAAGCCGGAGGTGGAGGGAAGACCCTGAAAAGACCCTTCAGGAATTGCTTGATAATCCTAGCAGACCAGAGAGAAGGACCAGAAGCGGTTCTTCTGAATCTTGAAATAGCCGCCAAATGTACTTTGATGGAAGAGTGGGAAAGGCCTGACCTTGCCAGCGACAGAATGTAAGGCAGTATTTGATGAGGAGCCGAAGAGAACGGATGGATGTGTTCACATTGACATCACAGGCAGAAGCCCTTCCATTTGGCACAATAGGTCTTATTTGTACTTGGTGCACGAGCTAGAGTTAAAATCTCCCCACAGTCCTGAAGGATATTTAAACTGTGAAATTCTCTGTGCTCAGGAGCCAAGCTTTCAAATGGAGAGAGCTCGGATCTGGATGTACCACTTGTCCCTGGGACATTGTTAATAGAGATGGAATTGGACATAGGTTAAATGGATGGTCCTGAGAAAGCAGGAGAAGCTCCGTGAACCAGAATTGGCGAGGCCACGCTGGTGCTATTAAGATCATCCTGCAAGGTTCCGTATTTAGTTTCCTTAGAAGCCGCGGGATGAGGGGAATTGGAGGAAAGGCATAAACAAATGCGCCTGACCAAGACATCGAAAGAGCATTCCCCAGAGACATTTGATGGTGTCCCTGCTTGCATAGAGTCGGCATTTCCTGTTATCTGGAGTCGCGAACAGGTCTATGGTTGGAGTGCCACAACGTTGAAAAACCTCGTCCAGAATATCTTGATCCAACTCCCACTCGTGACAGGCCGATTTCAGACAACTCAAGGTGTCTGCTGTTGTGTTGAGGGTGCCTGGAAGATGCTCCGCTGAAAGGACAACTCTGTGGAGAATCGCCCATTCCCATATTTCTTGGGCCTCTTTCGAGAGAAGATGAAACCTCGCAACTCCTTGCTTGTTTATGTAATGCATGGCCGTTGTGTTGTCCGTCCTGACCAGCACGGTTGCACCTTGAACCCTCGGCAGGAAAGCTTGCAAGGCTAAGCGAATCGCTCTGAGTTCCAAAAGATTGATATGGAGAAGGCGCTGCCCTGGGTTCCAGTGACTGCTCACTTGGAGGTACTGTAAGACAGCGCCCCATCCTTCCATTGAGGCATCTGTGGTTAGAATCAAAGGGGATGGAGCCATCCTGAAAGAGAGACCTCTTGAGATATTTTCCTTGACAGCCCACCAAACTGCTGCCTTCCTCATTAGAGAAGTGACCTTTATCTTGTCCTCGAAAGAGCCTTCCACCTGGCGCCATTGAAAGTCTAGCTGTTCTTGCAATTGACGCATTCGCAGTCTGCAATGCGGAACTAATGGTATGCAAGAGGAGATCGATCCTAGGAAAGATTTGTATAGACGGACTGACAGGGACCGTCTCTTTTGTAGTTGGTTGGCGGAGAAGATTAGCTTCTTTTGTCTTTCCTCCGAAGGAAAAGCTTTGCAGCTTCTTGTATCCAGAATGGCACCCAGGAACTTGACCTTTCTGGATGGAAGAAAGACAGATTTGTCTTTGTTGAGATGCAGACCCAGATGATTGAAAAGTTGGAAGCAACTTTCGACTGCCTTTGTTGTTGCTTGAGAACTAATCGTCTAGGTATGGGAACACTTCTAGAGATTGTTTACTGAGGTATGCTGCTACCGGGGCCAATACCTTTGTGAATATCCGCAGAGCGGATCTGAGCCCGAACGGTAGAACTTTGAATTGAAAGTGGCTCTTGGCTACTGTGAAGCGTAAATATTTTCTGTGAGCTGGGTGGATCGGAAAGTGGAAATATGAGTCCTGGAGATCCAAAGTCGCCATGTAATCCCCTGGATTTAGAAGACCCAAGATGTCTTGAAGAGAGACCATTCAACAGGAGAGTTTTATGAGATAGGTGTTGAGCTCCCTCAGATCTAAGATTGGGCGCCATTTCTCCTCAGTTTTGCGAATTAGGAAAAATCTGGAACAGAATCCTTTTCCTCTTTGAGAGAGTGGCACTGGCTCTATCGCTCCCTTGGAGAGCAGTTGACAAACTTCGAGACGGAGCAGGAGCAGATGTATTGATTCTGTGGCGCGAGGGGCTCTGGGAGGTCTTGAAATCCCAGTGTATGGCCAAATTGAACTATATTTAGGACCCACTGATCTGTTATGATCTTCCAGCAATTGAGAAATGTGTTATCCTGCCCCCTACTGATGTTACAAGGGGGGAAGGAGCAGTAGGCAGAGCCAGGAAGCCGCTATTGCCGTTTAGAGGTATCTCTCCCCGGACGTCCCTGTTTACCTCTTGAAGACTGGCGAGAGAAAGACACCGATTGATTTTGTCATTGAGAGTACTGAGGCTTGAATGATAGAGAGGATTGTGAATAGGAGGAGTAGCGTGGTTGATAACCTCCCCTATACGTAGAGAAACCTTTTCCTCTTGCACCCCGGAAAGGAACCTTTTTATATTGAAGAGTGCCCAAAGACCTTGCCGTCTCTGTATCCTTCTTTATATCCTGTAAAGCGTCATCTATATGCTTGCCAAACAGCATATCTCCATCGAAGGGCAGATCCAGAATTTTATTCTGCACCTCAGGGCGAAACCAGGTATATCTCAGCCAACCCAGACGCCATAGTACCGCTGAACCTGCTAAGGCGCGAAAAGCCGATGTAGCAATATCCATTGCACAATCTATAATTTCCAATGAAGATCGTTCACCTTCCTCTAGGGTTTTCCTCGCTTCCGCTTTGGCACTCTCTGGAGGCTGATCAATAAAAGGAGAAAGATCGCACCACATTTGGCGATCATATCGTCCTAAAATTGCTAGTGCGTTAGAGGCTCTAACAAGGAGGCTAGACATAGAGGAAAACCTCTTGCCCACATTGTCCAGGCGCCTGCCCTCCTTGTCCGGCGGCGCAGTCAGGGGTGCCGACGGGTTTCTTGATTTTCTTTAGGCCGCCTGAGAAATAACAGAATACGGTCTAGGTTGGCCAATAAGACAGGCAGGACTGTCCTCCGGAGCTTTATATTTTTTCTCCAGATGCGGTACAACCGGAATCACAGTAGCTGGAGACTGCATGACCTTCTTGCCCTCACTCCAAACATGCTCCACTATGGGTACGGAACGGACCGATTTTTTGTAAGGTCCTTAAAATCATAGAGGAAACAGTCTGATTGCAACACAGGAACAGGAAGGCCAAATCTTTTAGATGCTCTTTCCATAAGATTATGGAAACCCCCCATGTCCGCTGGAGGCGAATCCACAGGGTCTGGAGATGGTGAAGCCCGATCTGGGATAACATAACGTCCCCTTCTGCGTCAATATTTTGGACATGTTGCACATTCTGGTCCTCATGCGAAGAGTCATCATCATCCTGTACTGTAACTACCTCATGCCCTTCTAACAAAGGTTGTCCTTCATTCCTTTGAGATGCTGATGCCACAGAAGTAGAAGGAGGCTGCGGAGGTGGTGGCGGGGAAGGTTGCATGGTTTCAGAGGTTTGAGATGGGAACCTCCTTGTAATCCAACAACATCAGCTGTAGGTCATTTATTAGTGAAGACGGCATGGCCACCATGCCTTGTTGAGATATTTGCTGAGGTGTACCACGAGGAATGAATTGTGCCTCTGGATGATGTTGACCCAAGTAACAATCATACGAATCAGAGTCCTGGTACTTCACCTGGAGTTGAGATGGACTATAAGCATCTCCATATGGACTTTCATCCTTGTCAGAATATTCCTCCTCCAGAAGAAGAGCTGGAGGTAAGGGTGTCACCCTACGGGGTGACGTCATTTCCGGAGTAATCAGTCTTTACGTTATAGAAATTTTAACTTTTTGGATCGTCTGCGGTGTCGACGACGAGGGAATCGTCGTCATTGGAGAAAGAACCTTCGTCGACGGTGGAATGGTCGCCGACGGTGGGCTGATGTTGACGGTACCGTCAACGAGGTAGACGTCATAATCATCGTCGCCGTCGTCATTGACATCGTCGCCATCGATGTCGTCTTCGTCGCCGCCAACACCTTCGCTGGGGTCATCACCGTTGACATCGAGGTTGTCAATCTCGTCGACGAAACAGAGGTAGGCTGTATCATCGACGAAGTCATCGTCGACGATATCGGCGAAGCTCTCGACAACTTGCCCGTCGACAGAGCTGAAATTGAAACCAGCTGGATTTTTTACGTCGTCGTCGACGTACCTGAGGAAACTGTCGTCGACAGACGGATTTTCTTCTCCCCTTTTGCCTCCTAAGGTGTACTTGAAGGTGTCTTGAAGATCTTCTGTTTTTCAGATATTGAAGGGGTAGTAGAAGGACCTTGGACTTCCCTTCTTACCAGATAACACCTCAGGAACAAGTACCTCCTTCTCCTTTGCACCTTGTGGAGGAGATCTTTTGGGACTAAGCCTTTTAGACCTTTCAGAGGTCTTTTGAGAGGACTTAGCAGGGGGATCAGCAGATGTAGAACGGGAAGACCTACCCCTCTTTGTGGACCTCCTCGAAGATGATGCTGAGGAGGAATCCTTACTATCACTAGAAAGAATCTCTTTCTGTGACTTCATCTCCTGTAGCCAAGTCAGAAGTCTTCCTTCCCGGTCTCTCAGAGTCATGGAGAAGAAGGTCCTGCAGATCTTGCAATCAGTGGCCTTGTGATCCGGGTATAAGCAATATATGCAGTCTTTATGCTTATCTTAAATATATATAGCCTTTTCTTTGAGCAGGTAGCACATGCTCTGAACAAAGCTTTCTTTTCTGACATCCTGAAGAGAGATTTGATGAAGAAAAATACCAAAGTTGAAGAGAAAACTGAGCAGAGCTCAGTGGAGACTCCCTTAGCACAACGTGCGGTAGAGAATCTGAGGCTCTCTCAGGAGGGTTCTATGGGGTGAGGCTGATCTGATTGGTTGTTGCAAGTTTTTCCTCTCTTTTACAAAAAGAGGTAGATGGGCTACAAAATGAGATAAGACCTAGGCCTTACTTTCTCTTTTGTGCATACTGCTATGGTATTTTCTATTTACCGAGGCTCCCAGGCTGATGACGGGGAATGATAAAAAGCATGGGAATCTATGAAAGTTCCAATACTGGGGCAACTTGCAAATACCTACAGCCAACACTACATGGTAGGAATGTGTAGAACATGTGATCTACCTCAGCTCATGCTACAAAGAGCTGTTACTGAAAGGTTTGGAAAGCTTATCAAAGAGAAAAAGCCAAATAAGGCTAAGTTCAATTCTACAAGATTGTATCGCCATGAGCCATAAACAAACAACAATCTCAACTGCCACCAACAGGACATGATGAATTAGTGGTGGTGGAACGAAGGAGCCGTAACAGTTTTTCCAGCGTTTCTACAACAGTTGTCTATACCCCTTTAAAGTTGGCTTGTTTATTGAAGAAAATCGGTAAAAACTGGGCAAAATAGTATGTCACAAGTTTTTAAATATAACATGCTTCTTAAAAATAAATGATCTCTACGAAGATGGTACTCTTCTACCATTCCAAGACCTCATGGAACGACACGAACTGCCTACTCAGGACTTTCTTCTGCATGCAGCGGTGATGGCGGCTGTGCGCAAGCACCGGAAAAAAGGGCTGGAGGAGCCACAGGTCTTCCCCCCTTGCCAGTATGTGGTCACCTTCGTGGGTCAGATCAAGGCGGTCACGTGTTTGTATCAGAGACTGATACAGGGCTTGAGGGCTCCTCTTGCGGGATTGCGCATTAAATGGGAGGCTGATTTAGGAGGGCCTATAGAAGAGAAGCCCTGGGAGATGTTAATGGAACGGGCATGGAAGTGCTCTCGCAATGTGAGATTTCAACTCATCCAATTATATGTGTTTTAACGGGCGTACCTCACTCCTCACAAAATTAACGAGTTTTTTGGCTTCTGCACTCACTGTCCGAGATGCAGACTGGAGGATGCTGCGTTCTTGCTTATGCTCTGGCGATGCCCATTGCTCCAGGGGTATTGGGGAGAGGTCCTGGCTAAATTGACAGAGGTGACGGATCAGGAGCTGCAGCATACTCCAGGGGTGTGCTTGCTGCATTGGTTCCCCCACACTGCCCGTAACAAAACCACCAGTAAATTCCTAGATTTGGGGTTAGTCCTAGCCAAACGTGAAATCACTAGTCATTGGAAGGCGGTCACAGCACCCAGTGTTGCACGCTGGTTAAGGGACTTTATAAAGTGGACAGACTGCGAGGGGGCCCTCCGACTCCAGCTTAGTCAGAGAACTGATAACGACAAATTGTGAGACACAGCGAGAGCTTGGGTGGTGATGGTGGACCTGCTTAAAAATCCAGCTGACGATGAGGACTGATCCTTTAGGCTTTGAGTGTCCTCTATGCAACATGAGACCACAGATCACAGGATGAGTGGGTGGATGGGGGGGGGGACCGCTGCCATGGGTGCATCATCACGGGTGAGACATGGAACACTGACATAGGGAATCTGTCGGAGAGTGTGACGTGCATACTGTGCAACAGAGGTGCTGATAGGGAAGCGACATGTCTGAGGGGAGGAGGGAGGTGGGGTTATGGGGGGGTCTAGGGTGGGGGGGTTGGTTGAGGTGGGAGGGAGGGGGTTGAGTTCCTTGTTAACTGAATTGCTGCATGGATGTGGGCAAGGCCCGCATACGTAAGGGGGCGCATGACTCAGCTTCTTGGGACCACGCTGCTTGCAGGAAGGAATATGATCTTTCCATTAAGAGGGACTACTCTTCTGGCAACAAAGGATAGGGCGTCCCAGACAAACTAGCGGGTTGCGAGGCCTTGCCATATTATGGTCACAAGCGGTCTATTCAATTCTGCTGTTATAATGTCGTCTCTAAGCGGATGTGTATGACGCGCTTGAGTGGATTCTGAAAACTCAATAAAGTTTGTTTAAAAAAAAAAATCACTGTTGTGAACAACCGAGGGATGCTTGTAAGGCCAAAAGGGAGCACAGCGAAGTGAAAATACTTGTGGCACACCGCGAACCACAGGTAATAACTATGGGCCTGCAGGGCGGGGATATGGGAATAAGTGTACTGCATGTCCAATGCCACAGAGTCGAGAGCAGACAAGACCTGTGCTAGGGTAGGCATTTTTAACTTATCTTACTGCAGAAAAGCATTGAGAAGACAAATGTCTAACATGGAACGGAGACCCCCAAACATTTTCAGCACCAGGAATTAACGGGAATAACAAACATGACTAACGTCTGGTGCCTGTACCCTCTCTATGGCTCCTCTGGCCAACAAGCCTGCATTTCCTGCTGGAAGAGCAAGACAGATGGTCTTCCATTATCCCATCTAAAGATAGTTGAAGGTGCAGCGAGTTTTTGAGAAATGGTAAGGCGTAACGCCACTGAAGTAATTGTAGGACTCATTTGCCTGAAGTCATGGCCTACTACCCTGGCAGAAAATGGTGGAGCCTGCATCCAACAGGAATGCTATTCGCCATCAAGGATATGCTAAAGAAGCTTAGGGGACACGGCAGCTGTGGGTGGTTGTTTGGTTTGGAATAAAAGACTGGTCTGCGCGCCGTCCATATTGCCCTCTCCTGTTGGTGCCGGAGCCACAAAAAGGTTAGGGTCATTACTGTGTTAGCGAAGGTTGTTGGAGATACCGGAAGCCCCCAACAAAGCCACAGAGGGGGCAAAACTGCTGACAAGGCTGAAAGGTAGGAGCAGAAGGGCCCAGGGAGCATGCTGAGGTCCTGCTGTCTTTGAAGTACTCCAGTGCTGAGTCTGCTTAAAAGATGGAACCATCAAATGGCATGCCCATATGACTGGCCTGGACGTCTCCCAGAAAGGCAGTGAACCGCATCCAGGAATGCCTGTGAAGGACACACAGGTGCCAATGGCCCTACTAAGGGAATAAGTGGTGTCCAACCCACAAGAATGGTGAACTTACCCGTATCACAACCATACTACACAGCCTGAGAGAAAATAGCAAAGGCCTCTTCCGGGACTATGGGCAATACCTGAGCCACTGAGACTCCCAAAGCATTAGATTAGCGACCTAAGAGGCAGCTAGCATTCACAGAGCATAAGGCCTGACTTGTAGAGAAGACCCATGTGAGAAAGTGCCTCTTTTGCATGGTTGATTCCCCACTTTTTGCCTGGTTTTGATGTGGTTTCAAATGTAATGCACAGGGACCCTGCCAGCAAGGTCCCCTGTGCCAGTGCTGTTTCCTCAAAACAAATCCCCAATTGGTACCTCTACCCCCTGTACCACAGGTTAGGTCATATCTGCATGAGCAGATATGCCGCTACAATATTGGGGTCGATTTTCCTAATTTTTTAAGTGCTACTGAAGCCATAAAGAGTGCATGAGCTGGGAACTCAACAACTCTAATTCCACAGCACCATGATGGCGTCACTGAACACAGGAGGGCTTGGTACCAAACTACTCCTTACAATAAATCCACACTAATGCCAGTGTGAGATTTATTGTACCATGTAGTCAGAGGGTACCTCAAAGGTAGCCCGTCCAATCAGGGCTGGGTCTATGCCTCCCTACCCACAGGTGGTTGGCATAACAGAGGGTGTAGACACCCCAGGCAAAGTGCCCATAGGCCCTACCTGCTCCTCCCCGAAAAGGCCTCCAGAATTTAGTATTTAGGTGGTTCCCGCAAACCTAGAAACTAGATCTGCGATGACCTAAGAAGAAAGTCGACGACCCTTTAGAGAAGACTGAAGATTACTACTACCCTGGATACAGCCCTACCACCCTGTCTCCAGCTTCTGCGAACTGTCTTGCAGCCAGTGACCTCTGAAACTCCTGGGAGGAATGCTGCCTTTGAAAAAGACTTCAATCTCCTGTGGACAGCAGACCTATCCTGAAGAAACCTACTCCAAGGACTCCAGATTCCAGTTCATCCGTGTCCCCTGCTCACTCTGCACCGGACACCCACGGCCGGAGTGGCTCACTGGTACAGTGAAGTCTCCCCAGCAATCCTGACATCGTGTCCAGTGCTGGTTGACCTCTCCTGCCATCCACGGCGGTGCCTGCAGTGCAAATCCGGAGCCGCCCCGACCACGATGGCTTCGGTAAGAAGACTCCAACAGCACCCCTTCACCCAACGCCCTATTAAGAAGCACTGAGCGCGTGACGTTGATATTGCACCCGGCACCCGTCTGCCCCTTTGTTTGGCTGGAGGTGAATGTTTGGTGCCGCTTTGTGGCTCCCCTGTGCTTAACCTAACCTCCAAATCTTGGCCCCTACAACCGATCTACTTACCTGCAAGCAGTGTGGCTCCAGGTACCCCCTATCTCCCTTGGAAAGGATTGGGCCGAACTCAGATTTTGACCTCAGCACCCAGCTGTCCCTGAGTCGCTGGTAGTGCAATTTTGGTATTCACCTGACCCAATGCCCCTGCTGACTTTTGGCTCCTAAGACTGGGATTGTAAGTGCAATACTTACCTGTTTACCATAGTATTATTTTCCCCATAGGATAACATTGGACTGTGTTGAAATATTCTAAGAATCGATTAGTGCAAAGTATTTTTAAATAAAAAAGTACTTACCTTATTACGAAGATCTTGGTCTCAAAATAAAGTACAAAGTATAGGAGGTCTGAATCTCCTTCCTGAGTCGTTTGTCTATTATTGATCACTGTTGAGCAATAAATGTCGTACAATCCTCTGTCTTGGGCCCAAGGCTGAGCACTGCACTGCGAGGAAAAGACAGACATGTAGTAGCGTGGGTTTCCCTGCAGAACGGTTGTGTTCTTAGGGGCCCTCTCTGCACCTCCGCAGTTCGAGTATACCACTGTGATAAACTCGTACTTGTTTCCCGTGTTGGTGGGAATTACCTCCACATGTGGTAGATCCATTGGGGTCCTGTTGCCACCTTATTATTTACTGGAATAAGGTAAGGTGGGTAAAAGACTGGGACTGATAGAAGTCCTGAAGAAGACCGAAGCGACCAAGTTTGGCACATAATTGAATGGTCGAAACATGTTGACAAGAGCACTTACAGGAGGGATGCTTGGGAGAACCTAATACTCCCCAGAAGCACATCCATCCTATATCAATTTTAATCCTGGCCTTGGGGCTCACGAATAAAAGGGTTGAATAGGGCACCCATGAGGTAGTTTTAAACACTCCCTATAATGCACCAATTCTATCACAGCACCCAGTCACAAGGGGATTAACACCCTGATACACTTTTTTGTTTGTGTTATATGTTGTTTTGTCCTCCCCCTCCCTATGCTCCATCCTGAGTGTGGCTACGGCAGGATGGATTGTAGGCAGACCCGATGATGAAGCATGTCACACACACCTGTGTGTGAGCGAGGGCAGTTTTCTAATGCATTATTTATGCCTATGTCTGTCAATCAGTTTGACTTTATCACTTTCCTCTCTACCCCTCTTGGTGTTCGCATGTTGTGCCAGGGGGTTTTGGGTAGTTGAGTTGGATTGACCCTCTCCCCTTTTTTGTGAGTATTATTGCTCGCCCACACTACCATTTATAGAGCACTTTGGGTTTTACATTGAGCCCTGTACACGTTTGGGAAACCCCTTAACTCTGTCCATGGTATTACCACCTAGTGGCAATATCATATACAGAGCCATCTTCCTATAGAGGAGTAATTCTAAACTAAATCAGGTTTACCCTGCTAGCCGAAGTCTGCACCAGAAGGCTCTCAGGAGTGGAGCGCTGGGTGAGGAAGTAGGGGTCACGCAGAATAGGGTAAAGATGCCTGGCAATCTGTCGATTAATAGGTGGGACCGAGCAAGGTTTGGACCAAGTCCCTAAAAGCATAATGTTAAGAGCATTATTGAATAGAAGGCGGGGTGCATTTGTGGCAGACATGGGTTCTTGACAGCAAAGACACTGTGTCAGTGACAGAAGAGTGGCTCAGTTAAAGCAGCTCTTTGTCTCGGTCGAAGGTGGGTCGGTGCAGTCTCAGAGCTGGAAAGCACCGTGGGTTGGCCACTGTAGTTCTGAGTTGATATCACAAGCATCTGAGGACTTGATTTCGACTTCGGTTGTGCTACTGGGGAGGGGACCGGCACCAAAGTCAGTCCAGAACCAAGAGCAAAGCAAGAGGGCGGACGGCCGGCAGAAGCCCAGTTGGGAGGCCTCTTGGCTTCCTGGAGACCAAGGGCATGCCTGAGGGAGCTGGCAATATGGCAAAAAACTGCAGCATGTCTTCATTAAATTCCTCAATTTGCTGCAGCGTTGCCATGGGACAAAGGTCAGAAAGGGCTCAGAAGTGGAAAAACTTCAGGAGCGCGACCTGGAGGCACGGTGAAGCCCTTGTGCCTTATCAGGGACAGGGCGGTGCGGCAAAGCGCTTGTACGTCTTGTGTTTTATCTGGAACTTTCCTGGGGATTTTGACCGCAATGGCACTCTGTCGCGGGAACGACTTCAGCAGCGGGACCAGAACCCGAACTTAAACTTTGACCGATTGCGACATGGAGTCTTGCTGCATTTTGCCACGAAAAGCTTCACTTCCAGGTTACAGATGGCATTGGGGTGTATGAAGGCACAGTAGCTGCGGGCCTTGGAGGCGTGGGCTGAACTGCAGGCATCACAGGCAAAATATGAGTGGATCGGTCACAGACAGCGGTTTGTGACAATTCCCACCAGGTCTGAACCCTCTAGATTTGGGCGGTGACATTTTTCCTTGCACACTGGTAGATTTGTTTGTCAAAAAGGCGGTCTCCGAGAAAAGAGGGGTAGCTCTGTATCTGCTGGAATGCAAAAAAAAATGAACTGATGTCAGCGTACATGGGTGGTGCCTATATAGGGCTGTGCATGTTATATCCGGTGCGAAATAACATGGATGCAGAGCCACAAGTACGACCTGCCGGTGCACAGGAATACTGATGAAGATTTTCTGAATCCATCCTGAGACCAGGGGAAATATTTTGGTCTATTCAAAAGGTGAGGAATCTGCAGTTAGATTCCTCACCTTATAAAACAAATATAAAAATAATATTGTATGAAATAGTAATATACTTTTTAAAAATACCTAGTTTATAGTTTTGGATTTTCTACTTAAACAATTTCCCCAAACCGTAAAACATTAGGGAATGTCTCAACATTAGATAATGTCTCAACATTAGATACAAAAGAAAACAGGATAAAAAAATGATGAGTTGCACAAAGGTTGACAGAACATATTCAAAGTCCTTCAGCAGTATATGACTATTGCTGAAAAGAGTGACTTTAATACATAAACAAGGGATGTTAGCACATATAGGAATTACAAAATTCTATAAACAAAGCACAGGCTCACATATCAAATAAAAAATGTAGTGTTTTTAAATCTTATTTTTTTTCATTCACATTATATGAAATACCAGTAAATTAAAGACAAAAAGTGAATTGCTTGAAGATAACAATTTACCATGTAATAATCACATTGAATATTGAATTTTACCTCAAGTCCAAGGATTTCATCAATTGCATTGTCAGTGTCTATAGCAGAACTGTCTGTTGGTCTTGATGCCTGGGCAATATTAGTATCACTGCAACCACATAAATATATTAAAATATAGACACTTTCAATAGGAGGTAACATCAGAACAAATGTTCTTTATATGGCAGTGTATTACCTTCCTAAGAACTTATTAATGTTTTCAGCAAGCTTCTCCTGCAGGGATTTACTGCTCAGAAATTTCTCTCTGGCATTCTCAATAACCATTTTCTGCAAAATAAACAAATTCAAAATGTTAACTATTAAAAAAATAATCTGCTGCTCTCACTTTTCCTCCCAGCAGATGAAATACATTACATGATGAAATACATTAACATACTCCTTCATTAAAGCAAAGGAATCGACATATAATGGATCAAGCAGATCGGACACAAGCTTACTGGGTTTACCAGGCTAACTGGAGAATATATAACTGAAGCACAATCTGTTTTAAGGAGCCTATTGTGACCTGTGGGATAACTGCTGTAGGTAGCCCTATTTATTTAATCGAGAAAATAAGCAACCACTGAATGCAAAAGAGCATCCAATTACATTTTCTAAAAGGCTTCATCAGATATTGCATTAGAAAATAAACTTCCTAGATAAATTACAGGTGATAATACCAATAATTAGCAATTAAAGGAAAACCGTGACCACACAGATTTGTCATGGAGTCATACAAGTCAATACTCACAGGGAAATTTCCATCAATGAGTTCTTGTAAATGATCATTTTGTTCATCTAGCAGCACAAAACTTGAACTCTCAACGTTTTTGTCAGTTAAATGGGATCTTCTTCTCTGAGCCTCGCTGAAATACAAAATCGGTGTACGTTAACAAATAAAATAATTAAGCAATTGAGGGCATTTTCTTCAAATAAACAGTTACAGGAAAATAAGGTTATGTCAAAGCAAATATGTAGGGCAGTGTAACTACTAAAGAAGTTTTGAAACGCTAATCCGCAAACAATACAGTATATATTACATCAAGCGCCATCACAACAGATAGAATAGATGGCATCACCGATGACACATGTACTACATTATTTATAACATTAGATATCACATAACGAAAACTCAATAGGTACTAACATTAGGAAGATGTTTATCGTACAAACATGTAACAGACAAGTGGTGTGGAAACACTTAATTTGGAAATATGTTTTTTTTTTGCACTGCTGCTTTGATAATATATGCACAGGTTGTAGGGTGATTAGATATGTACATTAGAAAAAAGTAGAAACATAAATCTATACTGCGAGCTAGCCTAATCTGGATTCCATACTTTATTATATATGAAACATAGTACCTAATTAACTGTTTGATAAACACAATTAAGTATACAATAAACCTGTTGACATTGCAACCCACCACGTAGTCACGTTACTATGTCATACTCAATATATAGTAACAGCTTGTTATCCAATTTTAATTGTATGCCAAAACGACAAAATGAAAGGTTACATACCTATGGTAATATTTTTGCATCATAGGAATCTTCATTGAACTCAAACACTGAATAATTCCCCACTGCCTGCACAGACCCAGGAACACCTTGGAAAATATAGTCTTTAATGGAATTAACTTTGAAGAATGATCTAAATCCAAGTTAATTAAAATTTAAATTCAATGTACGGCTGAACAGGGTAGCAAACAAAAAATAAATTTATATTACAGCTATCTTTGCAATGATATGAGAAAACAGCATATTCAATAGGGAAAATAAATTCCAAGAAAATGTTTTGTTCCACAAGAGTGGCAAAAGAATCACTTTAAAAGATTTCAAAGTGTTTCTTGACCAACTCAAGATTCAGCTTGCGTATCTGTCCAAACAGTAGTGTCTTGTAAAAGTATGTATAGACTTCAAGGGGTGTGTTTTAAAAATTTCCAGACTTGGAACATGCCTAAGCCATGCTGTTGTTACTGCTTTGCCCTGTGTTGTGTGAGCCCTACGTTAACCGGGGAGAGTTTTTTAGGTCAAGCCTAGTGGCAGTGCGCATGCTCTGCGAGGCATACTGCATTAGGGTATACAGTGGAAGCCCAACCCACTTTCCGCCCATATTTGTAAGAGGCTTGTGTCATTGTCCTTCGTAAACGCTGGTTTCCGATTCATTATGAGGTTGGTTAGTACCTCCTTGGTGCCGGCTTGTTGCCGTTAGTAATCTCCCATGACGACTGGACCTCTTACTGGTGGTGTTACACGGTCTGCTTTATAAGTTGGTGAGCACTATTTTCTTTAATGCTCTCCCCTATTCCACCCGTGACATCCTAGCACCCGCCCGCTTTCATATTATTTATTCACTTTATTGTATTGAATTCCATGAAACCCCCAGTTTCATGGAATTCAGACCAGTGTCGGGGGAACTGGTCACTGATCTGGTTAAGACAGTCAAATCAGGTTCCCCGGCTGACCCATGCCTCCCGTCAGTCTTAAAAATGATTCCAGACCTGATGGGTACTAATTTAATGAGCATCTGTAATGCTATGTTTTCCTCAGACATCTACTCTTCAATATGGAAAAAGGCCATTATTCAACCATTGCTAAAGAAAAACAATCCTGACACAAGAAAAACTAAAAACTATAGACCTATTGCACATTTACCTTTACCAGCGAAGATCTTGGAAAAAATTATGAATACCCAGCTAGCGCAGTTTATAGAAGAGAATAAACTATTAGATGACACGTAATTTGGTTTTAGGAAAGGACATGGCACGGTGACTGCTCTTATCAAAGCATCAGATGAAATCAGAATGGTGCTAGATAGAGGAGGTGCCGCAGTCCTGGTACTTCTGGATTTATCAGCAGCTTTCGACACGGTTGATCATGCCACCTTGATCAACTGTGTCTCAGCCTTGGGTGTCGGACAAAAGGCCAAGGCTCTTCTGTCTTCTTTTCTCTCCGAACGGACTCAGGCAGTCAGCATGGATGACTATAACTCATCAGTCTGCTCTCTTCACTGTGGTGTTCCGCAGGGATCGTCGCTGAGTCCCACCCTGTTAAATATATATGTGACTGACTTAGCACAAGTAATCAAGACTTTGGAATGGGTCTCACGTCCTATGCTGATGACACACAACTTGTGCTAGCAGTGCATAAAGACAGGGAGGCAGTGGCGGCTAGTTTTCATAATGGCATGCTGGCCATCGGTGTCAGAGGAGTGTGGGAGATTCCCACACTGTTTCCTGTGGTGCACCTGCTGGGCCAAAAAAATGGCTTCTGAAAGTCTTTAAGGTAATCAAGTTCATGAGTCAAAGTTAGTCATGCATTTATTCATGTGGGTCACATATTTAAATCATATCCACTCCAAAAATATTTGTCCAAAGTTCCACAATGAAGATATTTCAAGCTCAAAAATCCCTATGCATTTCGGGACGAAAGTCCCTTCATCAGGGGACTTGGGTAATCTAAAAGGAAACAAACACTGATTCAGGGAATGCACGCAACCCTATGTATGAAGAAGAAAAATAAAACGAAAAAACGGAAACCACTCCAAGAGGAAAAAGAAGAAACAAGCATTGGAAATGCAATAGGTCTCGCATTAGGAAAGTTTGAGCTATTGGTATTGTAAATGACACTTTTTTTATTTATGTGTTGGTTTTGAAAGTAGCAAAATGAATAGCTTTGTCAGTTACAATGTCAATAGTTTTAACTTTTGCAAATGTGACACCTATAGCATTTGTAAAGCAATGTGTGTTGTATTTACGTGACTTAGATGTCTTGATATTACAAATAACAATGTCTTTTAATTTTGTAAATAATTAATACTTAAATAAAAGTTATTGTAATTTATAATGGCAATAGCTTAAACGTTTGTAAATAACTTTTGTGAAGATTATGTTCAGTGTATTTTATTGTGACGAAAATCCAAGAACATTGCATTTGCACCTACACACACACAGAGCCACACACACATATAGATGTGGTAGTGGTGGATCTGGGGGATATGGTGGTGGTGGATGTGGTGGGGGATGTGGTGGTGGATGTGGAGGTGGATGTGGAGGTGGATGTGGAGGTGGATGTGGAGGTGGATGTGGAGGTGGATGTGGAGGTGGAGGTGGATGTGGTGGTGGATGTGGTGGTGATGGTGGATGTGGTGGTGATGGTGGATGTGGTGTTGGATGCGGTGGATGTGGTGGTGGTGGATGCGGTGGATGTGGTGATGGTGGATGCGATGGTGGTGGTGGATGCGGTGGTGGTGGTAGTGGTGGATGGTGTGGTGGTTGTAGTGGATGTGGTGGTGGATGTAGTGGTGGTGGGTGTGGTGATGGTGGTGGATGCGGTGGTGGTGGATGCGGTGGTGGTGGATGTGGTGGATGTGGTGGTGGATGTGGTGGTGGATGTCATGGTGGATGTGGAGGTGATGGTGGATGTGATGGTGGATGTGGTGGTGGATGTGATGGTGGATGTGGTGGTGATGGTGGATGTGGTGGTGGATGCTGTGAATGCGTTGGTGGTGGATGTGGTGGTGGTGGATGCGGTGGTGGTGGTGGATGCAGTGGTGGTGGTGGATGCAGTGGTGGTGGTGGATGGGGTGGTGGTTGTGGTGGATGTCATGGTGGATGTTGAGGGGATGGTGGATATGGTGGTGGATGGGGTGGTGTTGGTGGTGATGGTGGTTGTGGTGGTGATGGTGGATGTGGCGGTGGTGGATGTGGCGGTGGTGGATGTGGTGGATGTGGTGGTGGATGTGGCGGTGGATGTCATGGTGGATGCGTAACTACAATTACAGCAGGAACCACAACATGCCGATCTGAGGACTGTTCAGCAACACCCATTCAAAGATACAAGCTGTGGAATCAAGACTGGGGAGCCTTGGGGTTTGTTAACCCAACAAAGTTTGTGCTCTAAAATTAACCATTAGGGCATCAAATGCTGCAGCTCATGGGATGCAAACTGCACATATAAATGAAGGACACACATTATGTGAGCCCTGGGTGCACGTAGGCATCAAAGCATTTGGTAGAACTATTCATAAATTAAGAATCGAATAACCAATATTAAAAATATACCTTTTCAAATTAGACCGTAGCAGTTCATATTTAACCTCCACATAATGTATTGTAACTTGAGGATTTGAACGGGAAGTCTGTAAAAGCCTATAAAAAAATAGCGTCAAAAACACCTTTCCGTGATGAGGTGGGTTAAGCGCAATCAGACAACGCTCAATCTTCATTCTGGTTCCACCTGTCGCCCCTTTGAAGGGATTGCCCGAGCACATCACAAAGTACTTGGACAGGAAGGCGCCAGATGGGCAGAAAAACAAAGCACCACGAGACGGGGTGAGCGCAGGTAAGAGGATGCACGTAAACAGGCCTCGCAGTCAGGCGTGGAGAGGCGCGCGACCCGCAGTGCATGTGTGCCTTTGTTATTGTGTACAGAGAGTGGTGCACGCCCCTGAAGCGGCCGTGGATTTAAAACTGGAACTTCCCGTCCAGCAGGTTTCACGATGGCTCGGTGTCGGTCACGTGAAACTCGCCTCACTTAACTGAAAAAAATGGCAGCTAATTGTTGTACGTTATCTTGTGTTGGTGCACGATTCAGGTATCTCTGCCTGGCCCTGCAGGCTTCTTTCAATTGTGATTTCGATGAGACACGTTCTGCTGGAGGTAAATCTTTTGCGTCGTCAGTGCTGAGGGAGGGAGGCGAGGGAGGGAGGAGAAATACGAGCCGGCCGTGAGTCGTGTGAAGCAGGGGGCGGGGGGAGCGGATACCTTTGAAGTGAAGCTAAGCTTCACTTCAAAGGCGGCCGCCGGCCATTGGACTTTAAGATTTCCCTTTGAATGAGTTCCAAATGGTGGGTGCGCCATTGTGACCTTAGCCAAAGCCGTGTGGGGCTAGAGTATTTTCAGTGTTGTTTCTCCATAATGTATGCAGTGGGGTGCATGTCCTTTGTTCCTTAAGCTAACCTATAGAGTTGTGACACTTTGTTTGTTTGAAGTCTTGGTAGATCACGTGATCTATGGGGTATGACTACTTTCTGCGCAAGTTGGTGTAGCAGGTTTGTGTTGCTAATTATTTCGCTGAGAATGTTTTACTCAATTCTAATTTTGGCTCCTAAATTGGTGATGCGACACGGCAGTCAGGGGAGGGGGCCGAGCGACGGAGGGAAGGCAGAGAAGGGGGGGGAGGAGAAATGCGATACGGCGGGCAGGGGAGGGGGCGGAGCGGGGAGAGGGTGTGAAAGCAGCAGGGGCCTGGAGTGCGGCTGAGGGAACAGACGGCGATTTGGTGATGTGCACGCGCATTTTAGGTCAATGCGCTTGCGCATTGACCTAAAAGCCACGGGCACAGCACCAAATCGCCACAGTTAGGTAAACTTTGTTTAAAGCCCTATAGTCTCGCTTCTCTCAATGCGCATGCGCATTGATAGGTCACGAGACCTAAAAAGACCTTGTGTAAGGTGGATGGATGAAACGTGATGTTAAAAAGGCTCAAACAAAGTAACAATGAGGTGGTAAATGTGGTGAAAGAAAAGAGGCTTCACAAATTTGGCCCGTGGTGTTGTGCAAATTAACGCTAGCATATACGAATGTTTTAACAACTTGTTCGAGTGAGTGACACCAGAGAAAATCACCGCAACATGTATATGTATATATACCAGACTCTTAGTGCAGAAAAAAAAGAAGGTAAGGCAACGTAAAAATGAATTCTCACCAGTGTTCCGAAATTACCGCTTTCCGTAGGCGGGTGTCTAGGAGAGTCAGTTCACGGAAGTGAAGAGGTGTGTAAAAACGTAACCAGGTGAACATAGAAAGCAGACTACGGAGAGTGCGAGACGGTGTCTCTAGGGTGATTAAATTCGGGACACTCGGAGTTCTAAAAAACTCTCAAATGTACTATGAAGCTAAACAAAGTCATATTATCTAAAGCAAGTAAAACAATGAGTAGATAAACAAACATAGATACTGGATACAAAATCGGCTATGTATTCAGGTTTCGGCCATCTTGGATAGGGAAATCGTAACGGGACATTCACATAAGGTGATGTGTAAAGTTAGGAGGAAGGAACGAATAAAGAGAATAATGAGGAATGTACAGTCTGAAAAGTGGAAGAAATATTAAAAAATGAAAGAAAGGTTAGGGTGCGAGGGTCATCACAGAGTATAGAAAGAAGGTAAGAATGTAAAGGAGTGAATGGAAAAAAAATGATGTGGTGTATAATAAAAAAATAGAAAGTAGAGAATGAAGGGTTGATGTGGAAAATGCGTCAATGAAACACCAAAGTAAACACAATAAAGTAGCAAGAAAATCAAATGAATGACAGAAGCATGTTAAAGGAAGCAGCTGTACTGAATACGGTCATTGAGTCCTTTAGGTTGGCACGAGTCCAACTTCTTTATCCAAAAAGTTCACGCTGAAGTAATTTGTTTTCGATTATATGTGCCCGGTCTCATTGGGACAACCTCCAGTACAAGGAACCTTAACTGGCAGATGTTGTGTTGAGATGAGGTGAAATGTGCAGCTAGGGGGGATTTCATGGTCTTATTTCTTATGGTGCTTTTATGCTCGGTCAGACGGACTTTGATGGTAAGCCACAAGGGCATTTCAGTAGATAGACCAAGTTCATGAAATCGCAAGTTGCGTTAGTTCTTAGTTTGACCTGTTTGCCAGACTGAGGATGGTTGATGAAGTTACCTCTAATGATATTATTGCAGTGACTGCAGTTGTGGCATGGTCTAGTCCCTGAATAATCTGTGTCAGATAATTTGGGTTCAGGTTCTAACAGACTTTTCAAATTGTTTGCTCTTTGGTATGCGAACAGTGGCGTGCAGTTTGAATTGAATCATATCCCAATTCTTCATGATAATGTTTTTGATGGACAAACTTCTGGATGAATATCTAGACACGAAGACGGGTCTTGCACTGTTGGTTGGGTTAATGCAAGGGGTTAGGAGATCATTTCTGTTCCTCGATTTATTGCGTTCTCGAGCGGCCTGCAAGGCAAATTCAGGGTATTTTCTCTCTCTGTATTTCTGCAGAATGTTGTTTTCAGTTTGGTGATATTCCTCAGGTTCGGAACAGATCCTTTTGGCCCTCATTAATTGAGAAAGAGGTAAGTGTTTCTTCAAGGGGGTGGGATGGCAACTGGTGTACAATAGTGCGTTGTTTCGATCGGTGGCTTTCACATACAATGATGTTTTTATCCTGACGTTTTCGAGGGTAACTAAAACGTCCAGGAAAGGTAAGCTATTGGTATGTGCACTATGGGTGAATTGTATGTGATCATCCACACCATTAATATAAGAGATAAATTCAGGTATCTCTTCAGGTGGTCCGGCCCAAATTAAAAAAATGTCATCAATGAATCTCCAGTACGTTTCAATTTTCTTGGACTCATCAGCGTTGTTTAAAATGTGAACAAGTTCAAGTCGGTGCATGAACAGGTTCGCGTAGCTAGGAGCTGCACAGTTGCCCATCGATGTACCCACTAGCTGCATGTAGAACTCATTGTCCCAAGTAAAATAACTATGATATAGGGTGAATTGCATGAGTTCGAGTAGTAGCACTTTTAAATCGTCTTGCATTGGATGAGAGAGTAGAAAAGATTCCATAGCTTCAATGCCTCTGTTGTGTGGTATTGAAGTGTACAAAGCACACACATCAATGGTGACCAGAGTATGTGGAATGTCAGGATCTAGAGTCACTTTCTGTAATTGATTGAGAAAGTCAGAGGTGTCACGTATGTACGTGGACATGCTCCTCACGATGGGCTGAAGGTACATATCAATGAACTTCCTTATCGGTTCATGGATGGAATTCCTTGTGGACACAATAGGCCGGAACGGCGGTTGGTGCAAGTTTTTATGGATTTTAGGCAGCATGTGTATGCTGGGACACTTAGGATGAGGGTGTATCAAGTACTTCCAATCTTTTTGGGTAATGGTTCCCATTTCCATGGCCTTTCCCAAAATGGTCTTTAAAATCATCAAGAAGGTGTCCGTTGGGTCTGAAATCAGTCTCATGTACAATTCTTTATCCTTCACATGGTCGGTCAAGCTTTTATGATAGAACTCTTGGTCCAAAATAACCAGTGCTCCCCCTTTGTCAGCCTTACAACAGGTGATTTCCTTGTTATTGGTGACTTCTCTGAGTGCTCTAGACTCTCTCAAACTGAAGTTGTTGATCTTCGGAGTGGGTTTTTTGAAACTTTCTTTCAAAGCATTCATGGTGATGGTCTCGTAAATTTTGAGACCGGGCACAGATAATTGAAAAAAATTACTTCAGCGTGAACTTTTTTGGATAAAGAAGTTGGACTCGTGCCAACCTAAAGGACTCAATGACCGTATTGAGTACAGCTGCTTCCTTTAACATGCTTCTGTCATACATTTGATTTTCTTGCTACTTTATTGTGTTTACTTTGGTGTTTCATTGACGCATTTTCCACATCAACCCTTTATTCTCTACTTTCTATTTTTTTATTATACACCACATCATCCTTTTTTTTCCATTCTTACCTTCTTTCTATACTCTGTGATGACCCTCTCACCCTAACCTTTCCTTCATTTTTTTATATTTCTTCCACTTTTCAGACTGTACATTCCTCATTATTTTCTTTATTCGTTCCTTCCTCCTAACTTTACACATCACCTTATGTGAATGTCCCGTTACGATTTCCCTATCCAAGATGGCCGAAACCTGAATACATAGCCGATTTTGCATCCAGTATCTATGTTTGTTTATCTACTGATTGTTTTACTTGCTTTAGATAATATGACTTTGTTTAGCTTCATAGTACATTTGAGTTTTTTAGAACTCCGAGTGTCCCGAATTTAATCACCCTAGAGACACCGTCTCGCACTCTCCGTAGTCTGCTTTCTATGTTCACCTGGTTACGTTTATACACACCTCTTCACTTCCGTGAACTGACTCTCCTAGACACCCGCCTACAGAAAGTGGTAATTTCGGAACACTGGTGAGAATTAATTTTTACGTTGCCTTACCTTTTTTTTCTGCGCTATGAGTCTGGTATATATACATATACACGTTGCGGTGATTTTCTCTGGTGTCACTCACTCGAACAAGTTGTTAAAACATTCGTATATGCTAGCGTTAATTTGCACATCACCACGGGCCAAATTTGTGAAGCCTCTTTTCTTTCACAAAATTTCACCACCTCATTGTTACTTTGTTTGAGCCTTTTTAACATCACGTTTCATCCACCTTACACAAGGTCTTTTTTCTTCTTTTTCCTCTTGGAGTGGTTTCCGTTTTTTCGTTTTATTTTTCTTCTTCATACATAGGGTTGCGTCCATTCCCTGAATCAGTGTTTGTTTCCTTTTAGATTACCCAAGTCCCCTGATGAAGGGACTTTCGTCCCGAAATGCATAGGGATTTTTGAGCTTGAAATATCTTCATTGTGGAACTTTGGACAAATATTTTTGGAGTCGATATGATTTAAATATGTGACACACATGAATAAATGCATGACTAACTGGAACTTGATTACCTGAAAGACTTTCAGAAGCCATTTTTTGGCCCAGCAGGAGCACCACAGGAAACAGTGTGGGAATCTTCCACACTCCTCTGACATTGTTAGTATCATACAAGTCCTTTACCAGCCAGAAGGGACCATTCCTGAGGAGCCCAGAAACGATTAGAAATCTTTTGTTACAGATTACTCTGTTGAACTTCCATTACACTTCGGTGTGCCACAACACTCCTAATTTTTCCAAAAAATGCTGGCCATCAGCTCATGTATGGCAAACCACTGCCTTAAATTAATTTCGGACAAGACCGTTGTAATGGTTTTTGGCAACCTCACGCGGAGATGGTCTCCGACATGGTGGCCTGAGGAATTGGTGGCCTGAGGAATTGGGATTACTCCCTACTCCTGTTAAGGCCAGAAACGTAGGCGTCCTGTTTGACGAGAGCCTCACTTTTAAACAGCATGTCAATGCGGTGGCTTCTTCGTCTTTTTACGTACTAAGGATGATAAAAAAATTGCTAGCCTATCTCCCAATGAGTGCTGGAAAAACTCTCATTAGTGCTCTAGTTATGTCTAGAGTTGATTACTGCAACAGCCTGTTAATTAATGCACAAAAAAAATTTGCTGAATAGGCTGCAAAGGATACAGAACGCAGCCGCTAGGATATTGTCAGGTACTCCAAAGTTTAAGCCAATCTCCAGTGTTAGGAGCCAATTCCATTGGCTGCCCATAAAAAGCAGAACTAAATTTAAGGCGTTATGCATTGCCTATAAAGCAGTTCATGGTACAGGGCCTGAATACCTGGAAAAAGCCTTTTGGGCATATGCGCCCAGCAGAGCTCTACACTCCGCAGCCACGAACCTTCCGACCGTTCCCAGAACAAACAAAGTTAACTGGGGCGACAGAAGATTTGTAGTGGCAACGGCTAAACTTTGGAATCTGCTCCCCTTACTACTATCTTTTAGGAAACAAGTGAAAACTTGGTTATTTGAGCAACAGAAGCCTACCCGCTAGCCTTACAGTTCATTGCGCCGAGAAACGCTTGGGTATTTGTGCGCTCTATAAATTCTTAAATAAATAAATAAATATATTGTAATTGCATTTATACAGCGCTTACTACCCAAAATGATTAGTGGTGAATTAGTATAGTGAAATAATAAATTAATTTGAGCAGCGGACATGTTAGTCTGTTATTTGGATTGAAAGGATAGTAGAGGGATGGAAGCGGGAAGAATTTGGATTTATACAGCACTTGCTACCACTGATGAGGTGTTGAAGCACTATTCGGCAAGTAGCACACTACTCCGGAACTCAAACGGGATTAATGGGGAATTAGTATTGCGAAAAACAAAATTAATTTGTGCGGTGGACCCGTTAGTCTGTTATGTGGATTGTAGAAAGGATAGCGGAGGGATAGAAGAGGGAAGAGCTTGCTACCCCCTAATGAGCAAGCTACTCCAGAACCCAAACAAGATTAGTGGGGAATTAGTACAGAGAAATAAGAAATTAATTTGAGCGGTGACCATGTTAGTCTGTCATTTGGATTGAAAAGGAATAGTGGGGGAAATAGAAAAGGGAAGAGTCTGGGAAGTTTTTTTTGGGGGGCGGTGGGGAGTTCATAGCAGTAGGAGGGCGTCTCGGAGGAGTAAAGGTGAGGTGGAGGGAAGAGTCAGACGGGAGGGTTCAGAAAAAGGCTTGTTTGGGAGATCTGAATAGTAAAAGGTATGAGATTATGCAAGGAGGGGTAGAGGAGGGAGGAGTCTAGAAAGGATTAATTTGGCGTGAGTGTGAACATTTAGGGTGAGAAATACGGTAGTGCATTGCAAAGAGTAACAGAATGAGGTTTGAGGAGTCAGATATTTGAGGTAGGGGATATATTGAGAGCGGTATAGGGTGAGAAATAGGGTAGTACATTGGAGGAAATAGTAGAATGAGGTTTGAGATGAGTTAGAGTGGTGAAAGAGTATATATCACAGAACTTCCTTCATAAACGCTCGTGGAAGTTGGAGGACAGTAAGTGAGAACACGGCACAGGCAGCCATTGTAGAGAGCACACAATAGCAAAAAACAGAGCTGGTGAAAGGAGTATGGGGGACACAAACCTTGCCCGTTAGGATAACTACAACCCAACACAGGGTACACCTGAGCTCTGTACCCTAGCGCACATTAATAGATGAGTTGTTGCACTCTGAAAAGTGCAAGCATGAAGGGGACCCTAGCAAACATCCCTGTGCATAAACCTAAACCACCCGGGAGCTTTCTTTGGCCGACAGAATGCTGGGTGGAAAATTTTTAGGAACCAAAGATCTATATACTTCTTTTAGCTTAAAAACATAGGAATTGGGGGTCAAGTACTCTTATAGAGACAGAAAATAACTCCTTAGAGCATCCCTTCCACCATTTTCCAAAATGGCAGCTCTATAATTATGTGTTTTAGCAATAATATTTGTAGTTTTTAAATTTTTTCTACAGTTTTATATAGCGCAAACTTGACCCGAATCAGGTATCAGAGTGCTTTACATAGCACCTGTTGCATTACATGAGAACACATTCATTTTTGTGAGGCACGGGGAAATTAAGTGATTTGCCCAGAATGACAGGATGTTCAGCGTCATTGCCAAGACTCGAACCCAGTACCCCAGATTCAAGGTCGACCACCCTTGCCCTTAGGCCAACTCCTCTCCCCTATTGTAATTTATTTTAATATTGTTTTTGTATCAGGTTTTCCGTTAATTCAAATTCATAAACATGAGTGAAGCAGGTGGTAGCGGAGGATCTTTACCTCCTGACAGAGTGTTGCTAACTACAAAATCTGAGGGCTCCTTCAACAAGGATAAATGTGTCAGATGCCAAACTAATCTGAAAGGAAAGCTAACATCAACTGCGGCTGGACAAAAGAGTTTGAGATGCTGCAGAAATATAGCAAGACTGAAACTGATGGGTGAAGAGGATCAAATATTTGATCATTCTAACAACAAGTGCTACAAGTCGTATACAATGGAAGAAAGCCTGGAAAAAACGTGTCAAGAAATAGCAGAAACCAGTGAATTACAACAAGAATACGAGTCTTCTGAGAAAGCAATGACAATAAAACTCAATTCCCATCCACTTAGAAGATCGAGGGCTTCCCCTCGTCCACCTCTAACAACTGATCAGATAGCAGAGGATCTTCAATGTGTTGTCTCTGGTTTAGCCAGAACAAGGGCCAAAGGGTTTGACGAAAGAACAATTGTATGGGTGTCTCAAAGGGCAAACATGTTTCTATCTGCAGCTAGTTTCTTCCAAGACGAAGTTTTCAGCTGAGTAGCTGATCCAAACAGTGAGGTGAATGTATTTGCAGCGGATTTGTATGCCCACCCGAACTGCATGCATGCATATGGTCGAAAAAACAAATGTACAATGAGCTCCAATGCAGCAAGGTAACCACCAGACTTCAGTTAAGTTTGCACTCTTTAAAAAAGCAAATGAAAAGCAAACAAGTGAAAGAAATGGACCGCCTCCTGAAGGTAATAGCGGCAAAGAATTAAGATTTAGAGGATAGGTACAGGAGAAACAATATTTGCATGGTAGAAGTGCCCAAATCTGCTAATACGGAAAAAATGGAGGAATATGTGGAACACATGCTGATCACTTGCATTGGGAAATAAGCCTTCTCCCCGCTGCTGGTGGTGGAGAGAGAACATAAAACATTGGCGAATCATCCTCCCCCCAACCCCCAAGACCATAGTGGCAAAACTACTTAACTACAGGGATCAGGATTCGGCTTTATGCAAGGCTAGGAAACAACAATCATTTACATTCGAAAGCCACAATGTTGCCCTGTACCCTGACTTCACACTGGCAGTCCAAGAAGCCACGAAAAGTTCCTGCCTGGTGAGAAAAAACTGCAACAAGCCAACATCACGTATGCCATGCTCTTGTCTGACAGGCTAATGATCACACACCAAGGCAACCACATTTTTGCACAACCCCACAACAAGTTATGAACTACATCAAATCTACGCCTAGAAGCCCCAACTGGGCGGGAAAATCACCGTCCGGAAACAGAGCCACTCCACCAAGGCTAGACGAAGAATGAAACAACCATGAGAACAGCAAGACCGATCACGAACTGTTCAGACGAAAGACAGCCCACGTGATGCACCTTTAAAAACTTCAATAAGCTGCTGCACGCAAAGAACCACCCAACAACGCATGACTCAAGGTCCATAAAGCAAAAATCACCAAACGGAAATGTGAAAAGAAGGCACGTTAGAGCAGGAATGGGCAAAGAGCCATAGACCCTAACCGAAACTGAACTTCTCAGGTGCTCTATACTATTATCCCGGACACCCTCCCCCCATGGTGTTAGGCCTGAGCGGAGGTTCTGCTTCGCCCATTATGCAACAAGCCCCAGCAGGAATTTCCTCTATTGAACATGGAGCGAATGACCGGACTACTCCATTTACGTCCTTATGTTGGGTTTTTTTAAACTTTATTTTTCAATTTTTTGCAAAACACAAGCAAAAACCCCCCTCAAGGCATCGTTATAAACATTTGTACACAGATCGACGGACTCATTATGGCACATTTCGGAGTATGACAACATCTGAAAGCACACGAGGTCATGCATTAAAGCAGTGTAACAAGCAGATTACATGTGACATTGTGAGCAAATCAGGCCAGGCCCAGCTCCATGCACTGTTCGAATAACCTCTCAGTTGGCCCCTCCCCCCTCCCTACGTCGTTATGTTTGTGTTACTCGTTTTCTTTTTTGCTTTCCCTATGTTAAATACTTTCCCCCTTTATCGAGATGTCTGAAATTCCGGATCTCACCGTGTATCCTTCAGAACATGTGCTAACTATGAGAGTAGAACAAAAGACTTGGTATAGAGAAATAGAGTATGTTTGGTTGTTTTGAGGGTATATTGGACTCTTCAAGGGCACGGGTGAGGGGGGGTAATTCACAGAAAGTTGGGGGAGCCGCTGTGGGAGGGGGTAGGTGGGCAGTGGACCAGTTCAGGCATAGATTGAGAAATGCAACGAGACCAAGATAGCAACAAACCCAAGCAGGGAGCAGAAACTCAGGTTGACTCCGCCCTTCCATGGGCGAGGCCTCACCCTCCGGATCCAGAGCCTTAGGAGAAGGAGATATAACATCCTTCCGATGCTTCCTGCTTGGCGACTTCGGTCTCGAATCCGAACCTTTCTTTCCTAATGATGTCGAGACCCATGCTTCCTCTTCTTGTGCTTCTTTTTTGTCGACGTGGAAGCATGCCCCGATGACGACCTCGAGGGTGACTTTGAACGAGACCTCTACCTCGACCGCCTCGATCGGAACCTCAAGCTCTTCCTGTCTTCTTTACAGGGATGTGGAATTCCTATAGCCCGAGGCCGGGGACATATTGTTTGGGGTCAAGGGCAACAAGTTTTCATGTGTATTTTGTCCTTGGGACAAGTAGGTCCAACCCCCTACAGCACAAACCCTTTAGCTGCCAGTTTACAGTACCACATTATGGATCAGGGAAGGGCATTGCCTACAGTTAAGGGAATATGTGTGTCCATGTGTTAATGCTGTTCAAACTTGTATTTATGGTTCATTAATGCAAAGCCTTTATTATTAGGGTGAGCACTAAAAGTAAATGTAAGCTCGGCCTGCACTACTGACGGTGGTTCCAGTATAAATATATGTATAATGCTCCCAGAATCGTCTATGAGTATATGCAAATATGTGCAGAAGCTTGAAAGCACAAGTGATTATTATTGGCTTTCACAATAAAATGTTCCCAAGAAAATGCAAGTAGGAAAAAAAAAAAACATTTTGCTAAACTACTGTAGGATTTTAGGTACCATATCTTTGCAGCACTACTTAGTAACATGTTGATGTATGCTTGCATTTCCCAAAAATATTCATAATGGAAAATCAGTGTAACCAGTTGAAATAAGATTATGGGAAACAAAAATAAACAAGCATTGGCAAAGCCAGTAGGTCAGAAATTGGTGGTGAGCCTTTTGGTTTTGTCAATGCGTGACTTGTTTAGGCATGGTTTTTGTAAAACCTTATCGGTGTGAGAGCTGCTGGGCCCTCACCATTCTAACAAGCATTGGCAAAAGCGAAAATTACTTTTGGTCTCATTGCCACAGCAGTTCCATGCACTGAACAAAGCTACTTTGTGTGCCAATATGCTCCTTGTAAAAGAGCAGAATACTGTCACTCACAGTGAAGCCAGCTGATAGATCGAGAGAGAGAGGGACAGAATTTTATTGAAAACAGAAAAGGTCATGGTTAACGCCAGGCCTAATTAGAGGCCCAATTATTAAAGAAAGTCTCAAAAGTGCATCCATGGTATATATTCTTGCATTAAGTGCATTATATACAGTTTCCATGAATTCATAAGAATTTACAGAAGTAGGCCAAGAAATAGTACTCCTAGAAAACATTTATGAACTGCATTTTAACATGAGCAAATGTGTATGTGTAGATTTGCTCATGTAAAAATCTGAATGATTCAAGTTCACTTTTCCTCCAACCACTTTTTTCCAACCCCGTAAGAGGTTTTACGTCTGCCACTGTCAGGAGTAAATTTCCAAGCTTTTTCAGTATGGGAAAAGATTAGAAAAGAGTTGGTGAAAACCCTTAAAACATGCAAGCCAGTAGGTTTGCACAGACTCGAAAGGGAATTCCAACCGTTGAACTATCGCTTACCACTACCTTCAGCCCCAGTATGTAGACCTGCAGAAAGGTAGCAACAGAAGGGAATTGCTAGTATTCAGACCCTACTATGGTACGAGCCCTGACATAATTAGTGATGCTATATCAGAGCTCTTACATAAAGACATTGCTGTCATAATTTGTCACCACATAACATGGCACAAAAGGGACAAGTGGATTTTGATACAGGACAAGTACATTACATTTATCAAGCAACCTGCCCTATGGACAAGTAGATATTTTATTAAATTCCACACCCCTGTTTTTACTCTTCATCTTGGCAATCAGGAGCTTAGCCTCTGAATCACGAAGTGGCCTTGGTATTCATCTTCTTACAGGATGGACACCCTTGGACATCATGGTCTGAGCTCAGTCACCAAACGCAATCTTCATGCGGGTCCGTGATGGACATCATCTTCCCGCATTCACCACACGGCTTGAATCCGGTCTTCTTCGACGACATCTCCTTAGGAGAAACCGATACAAGAAACACGAAAACCAACAAACAGTAACAAAGTTACTATCAAATCTACAGAGGATCCCTCGAAAACCGTTAGCGTCGACGACGTGGAAAAAAGGGAACTGATGTCATCACGCCGAAGTGAGTCTATTATGGAGTCGGTGACGTCAGCGGAGCCACGCGCAATGCCGTGCTTCTGTGACGTCGTCCACGTCGGCGCAAAGCTACAAAAAGAATTTCCGAATGTTGGCAGATGTATTCATCAGAAACAGAATTCCCTAGCGACTCAAATCTACATGGACAATGACAGGCAGCAACCAGGCCTGGGCCTAGTAACGTGGAACATCAGGGGACTGGGGGAACCACGTAAGAGGCAACATCTTCTGGCATACTTAGATAGGCAGATTGTACACATAGCCATGCTGCAAAAAACGTATTCGGCCACTGAAACCAATTCCACATTTGCTGCAAAATGGCCATCACACAGATTTTCATCGTACTCCACATATTCGAGGGGAACGACCATTCTCATGAAAAAGAATACTCTCTACATGGAAGAGAGAGCTATAAACGATCCTCAAGGAAGATACTGTGTGGTATGGGGGAGGGTGGCATCGCAGTCGGTCACATTAGTGAATTGCTTTGGTCCAGTATAGATGACAAATCCTTTGTCACTGCACTGTGGGGGGTGGTCATAAGTATAGGCACATCACATAATATTTAGGGAGGTGATTTTAACCTCACCATACAACCAGCACTTGAACGCTTCCATCCCCAGCCACAGCATTACACCAAGGCCCAACGCCAAATACAGCAGATTATAGAAGAACACAGACTAATAGACGAATGGCTAGACGCCCACCAGACGCACAGGGAGGGAACATGTTATTCCACTATGCACTCCAGATGGACATCTGGCTGGTCTCCAGGGGAATAGCAACCGGGGTAACCCATACACAACACTTAAAGCACACATATTCAGACCATTCCCCAGTGTACATGCGGATGCTCCCTCCGTGGAATCCATTCATATACACATCTTGGCACCTCGCTACAATAGCGCTGCTAGATGTCCCTTTCAGGGCTCAACTGGGTCAGGAATTAGAGGACTTTCTCAAACGCAATATAGAATCGGTGACAACCCAAGGAACAGTATGGGAAGTTGGTAAAATGATAACACTCAGTTCTTTTGGGAGCTGTCTCCTCAAAGTAAATCAACCTTAATTTTATTGAAAAGAATTCTCAAAGAGCCTGTAGATTAGTAGTGCATGAGAAAAATGCAATTCAACTAATCTGTAATTGTGAGACAGAAAAGTCTCCAGGTTTTAAAAGTTTCCTTGTTGCACCCACTCTCCTTCGTATTAAAACCAGTTGCATGTTGACAAAGGAGATTTGAAAACCTGGAGACTATCCTGGAGACAAGGCTCTTTGAGAGTACTTTACAATACAATTAAGGGAAATGCTGCATGTGGTCCATTTACTTTGAGAAGCCAGATCCCAAAAGAATGGAGTATTATCACGTTACCAACTTCGATTAAATCTTGGGGAGATATCAAGGTGGCTGGAACAGTATAAACCACCGAAACGCGTTGCGCTGCTACAACAAAAGCACTAAATCAAATTGGTGTTGGTCAATAGAAAGAACTGTACATATTGACGTTTTGATCATGGAATTGCGATTGGATTAGTGCCCCAAATGACAAATTTTCATTGTCTATCTTATTCTCCCGTACTGAACCTATATGTATTAATTTGTGTATGTGAATTTTCACATTAGTAGTCAATTTAGGTGTAATATTTGACCTGCTTTTTAATGTATTTTTATGTTTTTTTAATAGAATTCATTGTAATAAAACATTTACATATCAGCTTTGGAGATCCTGTAACACTCTCTGGTGTTAGAAGTGTGTTTGGCATGTATGCGGTATGAGTCATTAATAGTGTGCTTTAAAACAATCCAAAGGGAAATTGTTGCTTTGACTAAGTGGAAATATCAGCCAGGAGATTTGTGGCACTTGGGTTGCTTATAGCAAAACACAGAGTAGCATGCAGGTAGGGAAGAAGAAGGCCCCCTAAGTTTAAGGAATGGTTAAAAGGTCTGATATATTGCCAAGAACAACTTCCACGTACGCAGAACTACTGCCCCCAAGTTCCAGTCCAAGATATATATGGGTGTCCCTCAAGACATAATTCCTCCAATCCTCAGACAAAAGACGACAGGCTAAACCCCCCCCCCCCCCCTGGGGGAGGAGGCATGACCCCTCTGTACAGGATGGGCTTTGTTTCTGTACACAGAGAGCACAGGCTCCCTCTCTACCCAAGGGTCCAGATACATGTCTGGTGATGGTAAACAGCGGGCAGCCTTTCAGGAACCAGACCAGGGCTGGTTGGTTTTAAGTGGGCATCTCTAAGATGCCCTCTCGGTGCATTTTACATCAAATCCCACATTGACATCAGTGTGGGTTTAATGTACTGAGGTGTTTGCTACCAAACTTCCCAGTTTTTAGTAAAGCCATTATGGAGCTGTGGAGTTCGTAATGAGCAACTCCTAGACCATATACTTGTTATGGCTTTACTACACTTCGAATGTCTAAGAATGGACTTAGACATGGTAGCGGTACAGGGCTCATGACTGTACCCTCACCTTAGGGCTAGTGCACTCTGCTAGAGGGGTGACTTACCTAGGCCTCAGGCAGTGGATCGCAGGCATGACACACAGGGATATGTGTTTTAAGGTTCAGAGCCTCTAAGGGTGGCACAATAGATGCTGCAGCCCTTAGAGGCTTTCCCTGGTCACAGTACCCATGGTGCCTTTTTATAAGGGGCCAGGGATGTGCCAATTTTGGATGCAAAGTTACAGTCTTGGGAAAGAACATAGGCCCTGGGAACTTGATTGACAGGGACCCAGAGCATATTAAGTCAGGTTGCATCAGATGTCAGGCAAAAAATGGGGGGTAACCATGCAAAAAAGGGACAATTTCCTACACTTGTGAAAAAGTCTCCCCTATTTCTTTTCTCTGCCTCCTCCTGAGATCAAAGTAACTCTCCTGTTTCTAAACGCTACTGTTCTTCCAAGCCATCTCCAACACTCTTGTTTCCCAACAAATTCTCCTGTCAAATCTTTTTCAAGTCACTCCATCAGATCAGCTTTCCTAACATTCCCCTAAAACTCTATTTTGACAGTAACTCCCCTATTCAATTCACTTTCACCACATACTCATGTGAAATCATTTCTCCTCACCCCGCTCCATGCTTTAGAATCAGTTTTAAAGATCACTGCCCAGTAACATCGTTTTTCTTTGCCCACTCTCCTGCCATGTTTCCATGCCGCCTTCCTGATGCACTCCAATATCAGATTTGTTGCCCCGTTTGGCTCCCTACTCATTTAATTTCCCTTGCATGCTATTTTGTGAAATCAGTTTTCTCTTCTGCTTTGCTGCTCTGTCCCACTTATCTGCCCTCTCCCATAAAATCAGTTTACTCACCAGCATTCTTTCCAGGTCTGCTTCGCAATCCATGATGCTGTTAAATCCGTTTACTCACCTGCTTCCCCTGAAGATGTTCCGCCATACCTTCCCTGCCAAATGATTCATGCCCACTCTCAAGTAATATGTGCTTCTTTACTCCCACTCCTGTCTATTTTAGTTTCCCGACTAAGAGATGCAGAACATGAATCTTTAAATAAGAGTTTCTACCTATGAACAGTGATGCCTCACTTCAGTTTCCGCACAGTGGTTGGTGTTAAAAGACTAATTTGTTTGCACAAGTGCTGGCTGTCCAAAGATTTCTAGAAACAAAGCGCATGGAGCACTTGACCTAATGTTTAGAGATTTGGCCATACAACTATGTTTTTGTAGTTTTTTTTATAGTGGTTGGTTGACATCGATTTAGCCCACCTTTTGCTGAGCTGGATGAGAGGTTGTGTCATTTTTGTTCTGAAAAGGGTTGCCCTAATAATGTGAAGTCCTCTCCACCCCCATCTCCCCCAAAAAACACACACACTACCACACAACCCCCACCCCCACACTATACAGCTCTCTGCTTTTCCTCCTTTTGTGCTTGGAGATGAGAATGGTTGTAATTTCATCTTGGCAGTATTTCAAGACAGAGACGTGATGATAATTAAAAGGCAGCATGCGGTCTGTGCTAATGTTCCTTTACCAAAGCAAGTGCTCATTACAAACCATAAATAAAGAGATATTTGCAAAGAGAGCTTGGAAGTTCAAGCTAACTTTCGACAAACCTAACTGATTACTTACCTTTTTCGCCTTCCAGGAGACATCAGGTGTGTGTGTTTTCCGTCCTTCTGACCCAGAACTGCAGTAGATGATGATTTCCCACCTTAAAAAGAATAAGAAAGGACTCAAACGTATTGCTTACTTTAACAAGCTACAGTAAATGTATGCAAGAGTGACATTCAGATCACTAACTGCTGGATATTCTGTTAACCACCAAAAAAGGCCTGAGGCTTTGATATATAAGCTGAAAGAATGAATAGTAGGCTTTATATGTACACATATACAAGTAGTGAGAAATGCTGGATGCATCTATATAGTAAGGCGAAGTAAGCCTTCGAACAAAATGTACAAAGAGGACCAAATGTTTATCCACATTTTAACTTGCATCGAAGAGAATACTATATATGTAAATGGGCGAATAGAAGTAACCGAAAATGCTGCACTGCTGAATTTTTTAACCTGAAAATGTTCTGGAATGCTTCAGATACTGTTTTAGTTTTCCAAAGAGATTACATTTTTTTTTTAATGAAATAAACCAATAAACACAGAATCATATGTAAGCATCACACAGTTTGCGCAATAATAGCATTATCCACATAAAAAAACCTGCAACTCAATCTCGAAGAACATTTGTGAAAAACAAAAAAAAGGAGGAAACATCTGCATGAAAATACCAAATGGCGTGGGGAGTCAGGCTCGGCCCCCAGAAAATGTGCTGAATAGTTGGCTTAGGTAAAGTTGAATTGGATGTGCTAAAGACATGGTGCGCAATGATAGACAGATCAGGTCTGACTATATATGAGTTGGCCACTACCCTTCTTAGATGGGAGGCTGTACTGCACTCTTGTACCCCCCACTGGGTATACCCTGTCAAATTCTCTGGAAAGGTTGGGTGTTTGTGGGGGGGGGGGGATTTGTTGTATCGGTTTGTCTTTAGCGAGTTGGGGGCGCTGAAGAGGGTGGGGGGCTGGGATGGGGGTGGAAATAGGCAGGTGTGGTTGAATGTAGTTGCAGTGTACTATCTGAAGGTTTTTCATGAGATTGGTAGCCTGAGTAATTTAAATGTACATGTGCACTGTACCACCCATACGGGTATGGGTGGTACAATAAAATTAATCACCTGGAATGTTAGAGGATTAAACAACCCAGAAAAATCAGGAGTGTGTTGGCCTTCCTCGATCTGCAGGATGTGCAAGTCGTGTTGCTCCAGGAGACGCATCTCACTAAACAATCGGAAGCCAGTGTGGGGGCTAAATGGGCTGGTGTTCGTGTGACAGCATCGTTCTCCTCCTATTCGCGTGGGATTGTGTTTTCGATTAAGCGTGGTATGCCATTCCTGCTGATTAAGTCGGACATAGACGATCAGGGAAGAGTGCTGCTTGTGCAGGGAAAATTAGGTGAAAAATGGTTCTGTTTGTGAACACGTATGGGCCAAACGTTGATGACCCGGGCTTTTTCAATGATGTGTGGAGGCGCATTTCCCTTTTCCTCCATCTACACTAATCTTGGGTGGAGATTTCAATGTATGCCTGGACCCTAGTCTAGACCGTTATTCGGAGGTGGCGGGCTTCGCTAAGACACTATCTGATCACTCTCCATTTCTGCTGGAGCTTGATGTGCAGTCATACCTCCCTGATGAAGTATTTCGCTTTAAAATAGGTGTGGCTATTACAATCTTCTTCCTAGAGAACGAGGGTTCAGTTGAAAGTGCTGGCACGCTCTGGGAGGCTTTTAACGTAACGATAAGGGGGGGAATGTATCGGGCTCAGGCAGGGGTATTAAGGGATATCAGGAATAGGTTAAGTGATCTAGCGACAAAGATCATTAGAGCGTGAATATGAAATAAGCCCTACTGCTGCAACTCTGGCACGAATAAGAGATCTGGTATTGGAGTATAACAGTACAGCTGACCAGGAGATTCTGCATAAATCCAGGAGATGCAAAGCGAGATACTAGGGAGAAGGGGGAAGGCCGGGTCGCTCGCTAGCCCGCAACTTGTCATTGCCTAAAGGGCAGGAGTATTTAGGTGAGCTGCTGGATGAAGAGTCCAATGCATGTCACTCCATTGCAGATATAAATGGGGTGTTTGAGGACTTCTATACAAAACGTTATGGAGCTAAGCAAGGGGCCAGTAACTAAGAGATCAATGGGTATTTGGAGGATATCGCTCTGGGCTGGCTTTCGCAAGACCAGCGTGAATACTAGACTCCGCCCTTCAATGTGGGGGATGTCAAGGAAGCTATCATGACGCTCCCGACATGCAAGGTGGCTGGGCTTGATGGCCTGCCTAGCTAATTCTATAAGGCATATTGTGACACTTTAGCCCCGCAACTACTTAAGGTATTTGCCGAAGCCTATGACACCGGCGTTTTGCCCCCCACTCTCAGGGAAGCCCTGATTGTCACGCTCTTAAAGCCTGACAAAGCAGCAAATAAGTGTGAATCTTATAGACCACTTTCCAATATAAATAAAGACACAAAAATCTTAGCGAAAGTTATTGCCACCCAACATCAGCCTCAGATTCCAAATCTGATTTTACTTGACCGGTCAGGATTTGTCCCTAATAGATCAACCACACATAATCTGCGCACTATTTTAGCTGTGTTACATTATTTGTTGCCCAGGCTGCCAGCGGTAGCTGTGCTGTTAGACGCGACAAAAGCCTTTGATTCTCTACACTGGGGGCATATGTTCTGCAAAGAATGGGACTGCCACCCTTTTTCCCGAAATGGGTTCGCCTGCTGTATACAAACCCGGTCGCTAGGCTGCGGGTAAATAGATGGGTCTCTGATGCTTTGCCGATTTGCATGGGAACCCAACATTGCTGCATTTTCTCTGGCACTAGAGCCGGTAGCCTGTAAGCTGCGACAAAAAACGCACAAGGGCGGCCTTGAGGTTCCAACAAAGGCCGCTGGTGGTCTTGCTTTACGCAGACGACATGATGTTGTATGAGCGTGAACCGGACAGATATCGGGAGCCCATACTGCGGGAATATGTGCAGTTCGAAAGGTATTCGGGGCTAGGGATACAGTGGGAATAATCCACGGTGTTCCCTTTGAGCTTGGATATCCACTTGCCTGGTCAGCTGACCCTGTGAAATATCTTGGGATATGGATCCATAGGGACTATGGCCGTGCTATCACCAAAATCACAGATCAAATAGCAGGCTGGACCCGGTTACCGCTATCTTTGGCAGACAGATTGGCGGTGGCCAAAATGAGTATTTTACCTAAGTCTTTATATTTATTGGTGAATATCCCAATACAATTGGATGACACTTTTTTCAAGACACTGAAATCTTGTCTGTTATCCTTGCTGTGGGCTGGCAAACAACAGCCTAGATGTAGCTGGCACACTGACACTGCTGTTTGAGCAGGGTGGTTTTGAGGCACCTGATGTATGGTTATATTACCTCTGTGCACAGGCACAATTTGCGTATTATTGGTATTTTCCTCAGACATTTTTGCCGCACCTAGTGGTAGAGGCAGATGCTGCGCACCCTGTACTGCTGACAGCTAGGATACTCTATAAAGGTAAAGACTGCTCCAGGAAGGAAATCAACCCAGTTAACTGTACCGCCTGGGTGTGGCGCAAGCTTGCAGCTCGTGCGAGACGGGAATGTATATATGCACCAGGTATGCGAATTGCTGCGCACCCTGACATCTCTGCGGCGCTGGAGAGCTGGGCATTGGGTATTTTGCGAGATGCTGGCATTACCACTCTGGGAGACATGTACAAGAATGGGGCGTTCCCCTCTCTGCTTGATTTCCAGGCGGGACAAACATATAAGGCAATGCATGGTTTCACTTACACTATACTTCATCTTGTAGTACGCTTCTTGAGCTGTTTTCCCACAGGAGCAGCATGCATTGGGGGGCGCTACAGGTGATTCGAACTGGGAAGGAAAGCAGGGGGTTGATCACTAGGTTGTTAAGGGCCTCCCAACGGGAGAATGAAGGGCTGAATTCCCCTTCATTTGACAAATAGAACAATGTGCTAGAGGCACCTATGACACGTGAAAACTGGGAGTCCTGCTGTCAATTGACTGGGAGACTGACAGCCAAATGTAAGCTCCGCATTTTACATTTCAAATATCTGCATCAAGTGTACTATACGCCAGCCCAATTGTTCAAGTTTGTGGGGGGATGCGATGTGTCCTAGATGTGGATAGGACAATGCAGATTTTATTCATCTGGTGTGGGGATGTGATGGTATATTTAAATTTTGGCAGAAGGTGGTAAAAACACTTACGGATATTGTGCAAGATAGGACTGCATGCAAACCAGAACTCTGTTTGTTACGACTACTGAAGTCAGTCAAACTATGTAATAGACGAATTGTTGCTGTGTCAACATTATTTGCTAACCAGGCAGCTGCTATGCACTTCAGTGCAAAAACAGTACCTTCGCTGGGGAAATGGCTTTGGGACCTTGTATATTGCAAAGAGCAACTTGAGGTATATGTTAAAGAGCTTCCAGCTGTGTCTAGACCTAAAGATTTCTGGGCCCGTTAATTGCATACCTTTAGGAAAACCCGGACTTGATATAAACCAACTTGGAATACTCAGACAAGTGCACTATCAGAGACAAGTACGAATCAAATGCTGCGCTACCTTTGAATAAAGCCTCAAATGTAATGTAATGCAATACTTACATGCCTGCCTGAGTTGGGTTGTATGGTTTTGTTTTTTCTTTACTAGTTTGTGGGACATGTGTGGGTGGGTTTGGAATATATTTACTGGAAAAAGAATGATAATTACTGTAGTTACTGTGCCTCCGACTATTGCAAGTGGGATGCTTGCTGTTGTATTCACTATGCAATTTAACGGATTAAAACCAATAAACAAAAAAAGAAAAACAAAAAATACCAAATTGCAGTACACTCCAAATAACCAAATAGGTGCAGAACATTTACCAATAGACTGACCAATCATGTGAGGGGTCAAACAGTAATTCTTCTCATTTCAGGTTCACGGGCACCACCCATCGTCCACACCCAGGAACTGAGGGAGTGGGAAAGAGGGAGCAGGTGGGGAAAGAGGAAGTAGGCAGGAATGGAGGGGGAAACATAGGGAGGCTACGATCTAGGAAGGAGGCCCAGGAGCAGATCATCAATTAGGGCAGCAGTTTTTCAGGAGATGCTAAAAGTAACAGCAATAATTGTCTTACAATGCATTAGTTTCTATTTGCCTCATCAGATGCACTTTTACGCCAAGGTTGCAAGTAATGAGGAAAATGACATAATGAAAAAAAACACTCTGAAAAAGTCATAAAATCCCAAAACAAGAATCACTGCTATATGGACTCTAAAGTACTACCTGTGTGGGTGCAGAGAAGCAAAAAACAGTTATAGAAAAAGTTAAATAGCTTTCCGATTGTTCGAGTTGAAAACGTTAAGCCAGTCATAACAAATAACATACCATGATTTGAAGACAACTTGTTTTCCAAAGTGCCAGATGAACCTGCAAACAAAGGATTGGGTTTTGCTTGCAAAGCACAGCGGACAGTGAGTTGTTTAGCAACTGAAGGGTTAGAAGCATTTGGTCCTAACTGTTGAGATAAACTTGAAGTAGTGAGAGACTCTAGCATTCTCTGTCGTCTCATATCCGCTAAACCAAATCTTGTTCTGGCTACAGGATAAACAAAAATACTGATTAGAAGTCATTTACATAAAACATACAGACATCTCAGAGTGTAATTGCAATAACTGTTTTATGGCAGAGTCGTCAGATTGAGTTTATGCTGCAACATGGGTATGATCAACAATATATTGGTTAACATATATATGTTAAATCATAACCAACATGAAGATCATGGCAGTGTTGCGAAGTAAATGTCTTCAGAGAGCTCAAACCTGAGTGCAAGTACCCACATTAATGAACCAGGCTTACTGATCAGTAGCTGTAGCTCAAGTCAGATAAACAGGATCTAACTCCTGCAGCCTGACTGTTCTGGTATATGCCGCACATACAGAAGAAAATAGCAAGAGCACAGGTCACAGAACTATGGTATACAAAGAATGGGTTGAACACAGACCCCCAGTATTATCAAATGTTGTAATGTGAAATAAGTTCAGGCTCTAACCAGCTAGTGGATAACAAGGAACCAAAGCGAGCCTGCCGCAATCCATGAAGGTCTCTCACCCACCAATGAATGAGTAATTCATGAAATCTGCAACCATTAATATCCTAAAATACTACTTCTGGTGCAAGCTTTCCTCTTTGCAATACATGGGGAAAGAAAAAACATTAAATAATTAGCTTCTGGGAAGAGCCAAGATTTGCCCAGGAGCACACTTAACCTCCTTTGGGATAAAGATGTGGTGCTGGTGCCGCAAAAAAAGGATGACCGTGAAGGGGCTGCAAGACTAGAGAGCGATGGGTATGAGATAAAATTAGCCTCATCCTAGGAGTTGACAAGACAGCTCCAATTGAGCCCTTCAGCAGCAGTGACTCCTGCAACAAGAGCCTGTGCAAGAGGCAGCTGTCACGGTTTGTGGCAGCAGAAACCCCAGAACCCCAGTATGGAAGATGCTCCAGAGATGAGGGCAGGCCCTGCCACGAGAGACGGATGTGGCTGTGTGAAGCTTCCGAAGGCATGTGAAGGCAGGAGACCTCTGGAAATGGCCTGGACCACTGAAGGGGTAAGGGAGGGAGCCATAGAAATAAAGAGAGCAGAGGCTTGGCACGCGTGGTGGGCATTAGAGGACAGAACCGGGAACAGAAGACTGAGAACTAGGAGTGGAGGTGTAAAGCCTCAGGGAGAAGTATGGCGTCCTTCTAACCTCGGTGTACCTCCTAAATCAGGTAAAACCCGGTGAAGCGATTTGATTCATAAAAGTTTATTCAGATATTATAAACAGCCATCAAAGTACATAAGAGCAAAAACATATATTAAATACATTAAAACATCTCAATATTGGATTCAATTACATGTATTCGTTATATACAGTACTTAAAAACATAACATAATTCAAGGGTCCACATGAGACTTTTCCTCAAATAAAAGACTTTCAATATAAAAAGGGCAGCATTATAGCACACAGAGGGTTCTCTTAATGCAATCAAATTTTTCATAGCAGCTTTATGTAATCTGACATTCTGTACAATTAACATAGGTTTAAGATAAAAACACTTAAGATTCTGATAAATTTAACAAAACAATAAAAAGTGCAACGTGTTTTGCTCACTTAGACCATCACACGGGCAAAAGGTAATATCTAAAGGACAGAACTTCATATTTGGGAAAGCCACTAGATGAAGCACAATGCCACATCTCAATCTTACCAGCACAAAACGATGCTGCATATTTGTCACATGCAATAGATAGTTATTTCCACCCTCCTCCAAATCAAGTCACTTATAAAAAATAACTGATGATTTTGTTCTATTAACTGCCATATGCTGATGCAATCCATACAGTAAAGGGTATCTTAAATCCTCCTCTTAGTTAATAATAATACCCAAATAGGGTCCGACCAGATAGATCAATTAAACAAACTACCAAGGGAAGAATTAATGTACGATAGCCAAGGGATACTTAAAATGTTGTCTAGGATTAAACAATCTGAGATAATTGATCTGGTGAAACCAGTCTCATCGTTTGCCCATATGGAAAGCCATAAGAACAGAGGTCTCACCAGGAAAATAGCTTTTAAAAACTGCAAGCCAACCTCCTGATGTATAATTGTATTAGAAACTGAAAACGGTAGACATAAAAGCCATTTAAAAAAACTATTTTCTTCTACTTGCAAAGCAGTAGAGGAGGCATAACCCCAGATGCCAGCCCCATATGTGGCAGTAGTCACTCCTTTAGCCTTCTATATTTCAACCATTTCCTTGACAGGTCGACTACCTAATTTGGAGGAAAATCTAAAATTACCCTGCAAACCCCTACGCATTTTAGGGCCTGTCAATCAGGGAGGTCTGGGCATCTACCGAAAACCCAGTGGAGAGCAGCCAGGTGTGGGGACAGAGTGCCACCAAAGAAGCCATGGATCTACCAAGGAAGTACATGTGTCCAGCCCACATCTGATGGTGAACTGTGCTGCATCCCAACCATCCATGAGGCTTGGTTTAGGATGGCTCAGCCCTCAAATGGAAGCAACTGTGCAACAGAGTCCCACAACGCATGGGAATAACAGCCCAAGAGGCATGCGATGTTCACGGACAGCAAAGCTACGCCGTAGGAAGAAAAAAAAATGTACTTTCCAAAGGTGTCAAGCCTCTTGCATTCATGTCCAGTGAAGTGGAAGCGAATGCACTATGACAGACATTGGCTGTTGAGTCCAGCACAATTAGGCTCTCAGAGGAGGTGTGTTGGGAGAGGAAGGATGGGTCTCTTGGGGCGGGACGATGAGTTAGGGCAATAATACGGTGCACAGGAGCCTCTGTGCAAGGTGTGGACCAGCCCCCCCAAGAGAACTTCGATGCGGGCTTCACTGAAGGGGAGCAAGGGTTTAGCTGAACCCGATCCTGGGTGAAGCAAATCTGTCAAGACATTGGTCTGGACCTTGACTGGTGACAGTATCACGTGGCAAAGGATGTGCCTTCCTCCGCAACCGGTCCAGGAGGGGAAAGCATGCTAGAGCCAGGGGTAATGTCCAGACCACTGGCGGCACCCAGTTCCTTGTACCAGGTTTCTGGTGGATCAAGGTCTGTTCCATAGGATCAAACCCTTCCTTCTCATCTATCCCTTCAGGAAGGAAGTGTCTATCTAGGGGTGAGAGTCCAGAGGCTGGTAGGGCTTGGATGGCACAGGCATCAATGTCAAACAGTGCTGGGGTGGTACTGGCTCAGAGTTGGTGATGATTATGTGCTTGTCGTCGAGCAGCGCTATTGGTATCGTCGGGGACACCGCCTAAGGGGAAAAGGGGTGAAAAACGGTACCCGGTGCAGTGTCAGTCTGCGTCAGACGGTGGATCCAGAAGGCCCAGCGGGCGTTTGGGGGCGGATGCGGGGGGGGGGGATCTCTGGCAGTAAACCAACTTGGGCATCTTGCAGTTCTGTGAGGCCCAGAGGTGCACCAGAGGGAGTCGGTGAGCCAAATATGGCATCGTACTATTCCTTACGTTGGCCGGGAACCATCCTAGCTCTTGGGAACCCAGGGTTTCGCAGAGCAGGTCAAGACGCTGGCTCCACCAGTGGAGTGCAGGAGTAAGGCCTGAAAGCACAGCATTTGAATGGCGAAGCCAAAAACAATTCAACTTCTTTGTCTTGTGCTTTTTCTATTTATCAGACTTGTTGTAGGGAGGTGCTCCAAATATATCACTGTTCAATGACAGATTCGGACAGGTTTCTCCCTACACCGTCCATTTTACTTGAGCTTAACTCAATAAGGGCTGAGTGAGAAACACCTGTCAGAACCGCGGTTATCCAAAACAACAGCAGCTGATGTTGGGGCCTTAGAGGATCTATCAGATGTGACCCTAAAAAACTTGAAGGTAACACAATAGGGGGAAGAGAGTTTAATAAGTGAAGTGAATTGAGCCGTTTATGCAGTGTCACCCAGCAGGGGTAGGCAACTGTATGTATAATTATCACATAAATAACCACATTAGATCCAGAAATAACTAACCTCTTTGATGAGCAGAAAATGAAGCAGAATTTTGCATGATCCTACAAAAAAAGACAAAAGGCTCAAGCATAGAACTCAAAATAAGTACACACTATTAAATAACTCTTCATCCTAAAAACGTAAATTGAGCAATCATTTCTTTAAAAGCAACACAGAAAATATATATCACTGCAGTACAGATTAGTTGCTTTACAAACATTAACCAAATTTCACCTATGCTACCCGGGGTGAAGGACCCAGTTTTCGGTGAGCAGAAAGATTTCTTTGAGAGCACAGGTGAAGAAAAACATCCTAATTAATTAATGGCGTGCTACACTATATGCCTAATCCTAATAAAATCGTTTGGATTCCTTAAATACTTCCACAAACTACGTACATGGGGAGATGCCCCAAAAATGTTCTTCTGGTGTGAGGCTATTTCAACGATCAGAAATTCAATACCTGGTTAAAAACATAGTTTTAAGCTTTACACTGGCCACATCCACTCTGTGCACCATATTTCGATAACATTAGTAAAACCATATTGAATTCATATTTACCATGCAACCAGAGGCATAGACTCATGCTCAGATTCTCTGTACAGTTTTAAAAGCATGTATCTAGAAACCGCAGGTAATCATAGTTAGCATACTGTTTTAAATGTATAATTTTAATATCAGTCTGAGAACCACCTTATTAGACTACACTGAAGGAATAAAGTTCTAATAATAACATTAGGGGATTAGACTTGGGGAAGAAGACATTTGGTTTAAATTTGTTTGAAGATATAGCCCCAAAACTGGACCATAATGCTTTCTGTTTTTTACAGTGTAAGCTCAAATGAAGGAAATTTCACACTCCCATTCTAAAAAGGCATGCGAGTAAAAGAATCCCCTTAATTTTTTGTGGGGCTTTAGAGAACTGCACTGCTATATGGCTCCATATTCACAGATTCTAAGAACACACTCCTAACCTTAATCATGCTATAAAATTAACTAAAAAGTGTTTAATTTAAACACCCACAATATAAAACTCATAGATGCTCAGGTATACTACATTTAAGGCTGGTCAATATTCTAACCAAACAAGAGGGAACTCTGAAAAGAAAACCATACATCTTTAACTTAAAGAAGCCAAATTAGCTCTTGAGCACGTAGCGTGATCTTGCGAAAGAAAAAAATGGGTAGAGGGACAGCAATACCGCCCAGGACAGAAAGAGTACTGAATCACCATAACAGTAATTTTTGGTTAGTCTGTTTGTCCCTTTTTTCTTGCTAACTCGTAGGGAATCAGACTCCAAACCTAAAAATTATGGGACAGGAAGAAAATATATGCCAGACCAAATATGAAGTTAATAAACCTGCAGAACCGCCTCCTTATCTTGTGAATGCAATTTCACATCCTCCCACTCGAAGTACTCGCACTAGAAGAATAAAATCTCAACCCAGCAATAGAATATCTTCACTCATGTGGGGGCTGGTCTCACTTTTACTTTGTTATCTCTGATTTACTACTGGTGTCTATTTTTGGTGCTCTCTGAAAGAATGTCTATGGGTACATATGACTGGGTGGGTAATCCACTATTTACTGTGCTTTGAAAGTTAATACAATTGAATATGTAATGAAAAATGTGCTGTAAAATTCACCATATTGGTCTGTCTTTTTCCAAAATGTTCATTGGGTGGAGAACCCCCTCAAAGCCTCCTAGTAGTAGTCGGGCTTGCTCGCTAAGTTTGCTCGCTATGTGCCAGACGGGGCTGCTTTGGTAAAAGTTGCCAGGGTTGCTTTCAGTTCCCAGTCCGGCCCTGAGCTCAAGGCCCTCAGAATGGTCATGTGTCAAGCAGCCAGTCGAGCTGTGCGAGGAGGAGAATTTCAGCAAAACCTCTGCCTGTAATCTGGGGGCCAAGGCCTGCCAGTCTCCCAGCTGAGAGAGTGGACATAAACGATGGAAACCAAGACCACCTACTCCCGGAGCCTGAAGCATCAGAGCCTGGTTGGTTTGCATCTCTTGTTCGTTCACACCAGGAGAGGCAATTTCTCCTCTTCAGAGCAAGGGCTGACCATGGAGCACTTAATTTGAGTTCATACTGGTACACAAGTATCACCACAACAACTATTTCATTTCAATCATACATTATAAATATTCACTTTATTATAAAGGTAACACTGAATTGCCGAATGTAATGTTCACAAAAATGCAACAATTATTGATTACCTAATTTGAGAAATTGTGTATTCCAGTTTCTTCCATAACGATGATACCATTGCTGGAACTTCACTCGTCGTTTCTGAAAGACAAAGATTGACATCTTAAGTATTCATATTACAGATTTGAAACAACATGTGCAAATCAAGGTAGCACAGCCTTTCACAATATTTGGAGAAGTGGAATATCTAGTGATATTTTGGGGGAGCTAGTGATGAAACAAAACAGAAAGAAAAGAAAAACGGAGAAAAGATGTCAGGAAGGATGAATAGATATAACTCAATAGACAGTGATTTATTATTTCTGTTTTTAGCTCACTTGAGAAATAACATACCTAGAAGGCAGCATAGGAAGGGACAAGTTCATTAACATTGTCCCTTATCTGCTACAAATTGTAGGTAGCAGTCTTGGTACTGCATCAAGGGCAAAAGTCCTGCTTGGCTAATGCTCTAGTAATACTGATAAATTTGCCATCAAGTGCACTACAATGATACTGAAGTCAACAAGAGAGGTAGGGGAACTGAGGTGATCCTGACGGAGCTATGGTACGACACAACCCAGAAGGTCTAGCAGCACATTTCAACAGAACAAGCATTGGAAATGCAATAGGTCTCGCATTAGGAAAGTTTGAGCTATTGGTCTTATAAATGACATTTTTTTTATTTATGTGTTGTTTTTTAAAATAGCTAAATTAATAGCTTTGTCATTTACAATGCCAATAGTTATCACTTTCGCAAATGTGACACCTATAGCATTTGTAATGCAACATGTTTTGTATTTACGTGACTTAGATGTATTGATATTACAAATAATAATGGCTTTTAATTTTTTTTAATTAATAGGAGGATTTTCAATGGTGTAAGCTGTGCACTTTAAGTGTGTAATAAAGAAAGAATGCAGAGAATCTGCTGTGACTTCCGTCATAGGGGGGGAGGTGGAGAGGTGGAGGGGTCCGAGTGGAGTAGAGAAGTTGACGGGACCAACAGGAAAAGCGAAAGGAGGAGGGGAGGGGAAAAGAAGCTGCCAGGACTCCCATGAGTATTGAAGTAAAGCTGGGTCAAAAGCTGGCAGCCACGAGAGTTTGTGACCTGTAAAGGGCTGATCATAACTCTGACCTCCAACGCATTACCAGCACAGTAATTCAAGCAAGTACTGGCGCTCTGAAATGCGTGACAAAATATTTTGAGGGACTGCGATAACAAAACCTAATATGTATCAGTTTAAAACTTGATGACTGAGCCTTGGTATGGTTGCAGTCTTACTGGGTGCACTTACCGCTGTATCCTGCTCCACTCACGGACCCTCAACATGCCGGTATGCTGAACTATGAGGAAGTGGAGCTTATTGTACTCCTTAAAGTGAACTGTGAGCAACAAGCGAGATGTGCAGGATAATTCAGTGCCAACTAAGAGCAGCGTGTTCTGCGGTGGTGGAGCTGCATTTCATTTTGCAGTAGCAGGAGGAATGTACACAAAGCAGCCATGCCCCTCCCCCTCAGCACCCGTGAGGAAAGACAATAATATAAAGCTCGACGTCCCTGAAGCGGGCGCTGTGTGGTTACTATAAAATCCGCACAGTGTCCAAATGTATATAAATAAACACCTGTTGTACAATTTAAACACAAACAGGAGCGGAAACTCAGGAAGTGATATCATTGCCTGTTAATGCACCGCTAATGATTTTTTCTGGAATCCCGCATCGGAGCCATCCACAGCCCAGCCCAGTAAGCTTACGTGTAAGAGTTAGACAAAGAGCTCTAATTAATTAACAAACGAAAGGAACAATGTATTCCGCCGGGAGAGAGAGGGGAGGTGCTGGCGGCTGGGGAGGGGGAGGAGAAATGCGAGCCTGGCTGTAGAGCTCTAATTAATTAACAAACGAAAGTGTCCGAAAGGAACCATGTATTCCGCCGGGAGAGAGAGGGGAGGTGCTGGCGGCTGGGGAGGGGAGGAGATTTAAATTGAATGAAATACATCAGTGGGTGGCTGAATTCGTCGAGAAGGCAAGTATGTAGGAAAGAAGGAAAGCCAAAGAGATTAACAAGAAAAAGTGCTGGCAGTGAGTCTGGCTCCTAACACTGAGGAAAATCGAGGAACACCTGGGGTCTTGGTTTTTAGGAAAGCTACCCTGCTGGAAGAGAAGGAGTTTTGTTTGTAGGGATAATTGATGCAGTGTGTGTTCACTACGTTAAGGAACATATTGCTGATTCCTAACATGTTGCAGTTGAAATTGATATTATGTCGTGCTGAGAAGTGAAAAAAAAATTAAGAAATGTGAACCAAACAGCAATCGGAAACTCCAGATGCAAAGGTAGCTCTGCTGGTTAAGGTTAAACATCGGTGGCTTTTCTGACCAAAAGGTCTATTTTTCCGAATTATTTCAGTTTCGAAACATGTGACTGTAGTATTTTATTAGCAGGAGTAAGCTGACACATCAGTGACTGTGGTATCTTACACAAGTTTCACTTCTGGCACCGTTGCCACTGGAATGTAATTATTGCCAAAGGGCAAGCGTTTGCCTGCATCGTGACTGCACTGTTTCGTTCTTTCCTGAAATGCAACCCTCACTTGTTCTGCAAAAAAAAATTCTTTGATGTGTGACTTCATAAAAAAAAATCTTTTTTGTGGAAAGGGAAAATGAAGAAAAAGTCGGGATAATGAAGAAGAAAAAAGTGAAATCCAATAGCCTGCAGAGAAGTTCATTAGCCGTGTCGCAGGTACTTGTTTATGGTAAAAATGGATTCAATGGTCGACGAGAGCCAACTGTGCAGCCATATGCGCCTCAATAAATTGTCTTGAATAGGAGGCTAACACAAACAAGGCAGCGCTGGGAGGGGGGCTGGGCACGAAGGAAGGAGAAATGCGAGTCACGGCCAGAGGCCGGCCGTGAAAACAATGCAGCGCTCGTCAAACTGAAAGCACGGCAGGCCGGCCGTGAAAGCCTTTGATGCCGCAGGGGGTGGAGCGGCACCAAGCTGGGCAACAGATGGCTGACGATTTGATGCTGTGCACGCGCATTTTAGGTCAATGCGCTTGCGCATTGACCTAAAAGCGCACGGGCACAGCATCAAATTGCCAGTTATTTAAAGTCTGTTTAAGCCCCTATAGTCTCGCTCCGCTCAATGCGCATGTGCATTGAGAGGCGAGACCTAAAAATGACCTAGTGACTAAAGTAAAATATTGTATGCAGTACATGCACTGATTCCTTATGCGCTTAATTATTGCCACAATGAAAATTCAAGGGGTGCAGACATCTTGACCTAATTCCCCCAAACAAAATTTGGAAATTCACATGATGCACTAGATACTGTAAAGTACACTATGGAAATTCAAGGGGTGCAGACATCTTGACCTAATTCCCCCAAACAAAATTTGGAAATTCACATGATGCACTAGATACTGTAAAGTACACTATGGAAATTCAAGGGGTGCAGACATCTTGACCTAATTCCCCCAAACAAAATTTGGAAATTCACATGAAGCACTAGATACTGTAACGTACACTATGGTTATCCTGAAATATGAGCAACTCATTAGAATTGGACAGGAGGAATTTCCTTATGCTAACTAATGCTTCCACTACTGCAAGGTATCAGCAGTCGGGTGCAAGTCACTGCTATTAAATATATACAAACTATTACGTGTGATGAGACACCTTGAAACTATACCTGTTACGAGTACATGAGAAAGAGAACACCCAAAGAAATGTTGTTATAGTAATGGCTTAATGCCAGCTGCTTTACTGAAACAGTATCGATTTTAACAGAAGACTGATATCTTATCAAATGTACGTAGAAGCTACATTATACCTTGCATAATATATACAACCATACTGATCGTAAAGGCCCAAGTGGAAGAGGAAAAGGATTTTCTACTCTATGCCTGGCTACTGCTTGATTTTGGGAGGGAAGCTGCCTGCGATCTTCAGGGATGGCCTTAAGCCAGGCCAGAAATTTTAAACTAAGCCCATGAAATTTGCAAAATTGCCTATGTTCACTGTATGCAACATTTGTGAAAACGTGCAAATTATCACATTATGCAATTCTATATAATTTCCACGTGCAGGAGACTGATATACATGGAAAGATCTGGGCAAGAAACAATTTCTGCTAGAACCACTCTTCTGTTTGTTTTTATGTGTGGTAGTATCTCAATGAAAACAAGATGCTGGCAAACCACTTTTGCCCCAAAAGCTTAATTTCACAACATTTCAATTACATTTAAAAATTTCCCAAAGCACTTAAACAATTTTACACACCCTGCTAAAAGGAAGGATAAATAAAGATGCCCTTAACAAATGTTTTAGAATTTGAGTGGCTCGGACATAAATTTGTAACTATAGCTGCATTGCTAGCTAAGCAAAGTATGGTTATTAATTCAAAGTGGAGAAGTGTGGCTCAATGGTTAGAGCGGCAGACCCTGATGCAGAGGTCTAGCCCGGGACCAGGGTTCAATTCCCCGCCTCAGCGGGTCTTGGGCTCAAAAATTCCACGGACCTGATAATTCTCGCCTCGGTGCCTATTCCAATCATGGAGTCCCACTCTGCAACTCCGGGCAATAGCTTGCTTAATCTCCACAACGGCCCCCACAACGCTAAGGATGCCTGGCCTCCACCTTGGGGGTGCCCAGGAGTGGACACCTCACAGGGAAAGCCAGGATGGGTTCCACAGCGGTATTCGTACAAGCGCCTTGAGACCCTTGCGGGTGAGTAGTGCGCTATACAAGTATCAATTTACATTTATTTTTTTTAATACAGTCAATACCCTTCAAATGCACGGAATGTATGAGAAATGTAAATGATGCAACAAAATGGATGAGCAGTATAGCATACAATTGCATCCCACACAGGGGAAGAATGATTTCTGGAGGACTTCCATAATCACTTTAGAGCCCACAATTTTCATACAATTCACTGCAGAAAATGGTAAAGTGCGACATCGGCGAGAGGGGCTCATGGTGTATTATTATCAGCGCCACTGTGGTGAAATAAGCAGACTCACATAGAATTAGCCACTACCAGCATCCCGGGTAACCAATCGACCCTTGGGGTGTTCAGGGAAAGGAGAGGACCTCTCTCGGGAATAAACACACAATAAGATGCACCAGAATGCATCTATAGGCAAAATCAAAAGCCCAGAAGAAAAGGGTTTCCAATTTGTGCACCAATCTCCTTTTTATTTTGTACGTTGTTTCAAATGTTCTTATATATGTGACACGCAAACAGACCTCTCTCAGGGATATCTTCATGGAATAGAGATAATTTGGATTACAGTAACCACCCACTGGACGAACTACAATTTCACAAGACCGTGAAATAGTAAAGAGCCCCCTGACCGATCAGGCTGGGGTTAACAAACAGAGCCTGCCCTTGCGTTCAGCCTGGCGGACGAACACCCCGTTGTAGCTGGTGGGGTGCAGTGCGCATTGCCACCAAAATCACAGTAGGGAATACATTGAAGCCACCCATGGTGGCGATACAGAGCCTGAAATCATACAAAATGGGCTGGAAAAAAAGCAACAAACTAAGATAGACTAGTATGCCTTTTTTTCCAGAGCAAAACTTCTGGTTGGGGAGATGGAGGAAAAGGAGCGATTTATCAGATATTTTAGTGATCAAACGACACAGGAACCAGAGCATGCATTAAGGAACTTAATTACTATAGTAAACAACAAACAACCACACTTGAGAGAAAAATCATTGCCGTCAATGTCTAGGTCAACCTGTTCAGTTCAGACTTGCGTAAAATCTGTGATCAAGTAAGCACAAATGTATTTCCCACATTAAAGTTTCAGTTTGAGAAACCAAACTTCAGAAAAACAATCAAATGGCACGGGCAATACTGGAGGACTCTAATAGGAGATCCATAAGGAACAATATAAGAATGGTAGGTGTAAGTAGAAGAATGGAGGGACCAAATGTACAGCTCCTTGCAGAACATTGGGTCCTAAATACACTTATGCCTTAAGGACTTTCCAATGTTTTTACCCCACCTCCCCAAGTCCGAGAGTGATCATTGAACCGCAGGGCAGGGATGTTATCTTCCAGGAGGCTAGAAAACAGGGTCAACTCCACTTTGAAAAAGTGTCAATCCGTATCTTATCGGACTTTACTGTTCTGGTCCAAAATCAATGACTAAGTTTTGAGCCAGTCAAAAGACAACTGAGAAACCGTAGAATCAAATATATGATGAAGTTCCTAACAAAACTGGGAGTAATGGCCGAACACAAGATGTTGAACTGCCAGACACTGCAAGAAACATGGGATTGGTTTGAGGAATAGCGAGTAGTTGCAAAGATAGGACCTCTGCTGATTCAGATCCAAGGAAGGACTTTGGTGATGGGAGGCAACTTGAACCTTACACGGTCAATCGACGTGGACAGATCCCAAAGTGGGCAGGGAGACAGGTACCAAGTTGACAAAATTCTTGCAGGCTTTTGAACTAACAGATATTTGGAGGATCCAGTATCCACACGAAAGATACTTGTCCCATTCAACGGTCCATCACTGCCATTCACATATAGATTACTTTACTACTTATAGATATACACTAAGCAAAATCAGGGCTGCTCATTTGTCTGGCCAGAGGCATATCAGATCATTACCCACTATGGGTAGAATTTTGGGGTGAAGAGAATAAAAATGGGAGTGGATGGAGGCTAGGTCCTTGGAAGAAATGCTGAAAGACAGGGAAGCCAGAGAGAGATATTTTACTGAAAACAGTATGCAGGTTGAGTCTCTGGTATGAGAAGCTTATAAAGCAGCTAAAAAAACTCAGACCGAAGAGAGATGGAACAGACATACAAAGAAATACCGACACTGGAGAAACTCTCTACCACAGACAAACCAGTAGAGTATCAACTAAAACATAATCAAATAGAATACCGTGACCTATAGTGAGGCACAAAACCAATATCTAACCATGCACAAACGACTTTATGTCACTGGGAATAAGGCATGCAAGTAGTTACTGGAAAGGTTTGATTTTTTTTTTTAAACCTATTTTATTGTTTAAATTACGTTGGCAGTGTAATGGCACTGTGCAGTCAATAGTTACATAAACATCACACACAGCATTATTTACTAGTTCCCCCCTATCGTACAAGCTCACATGCTATAAAACGATATATCATTTCTTCAATACAATCATAATAAACCAACTTACATTCGAGCACTGGACTGGTTTGATAGACTATACCAGGGGAATAGATGCGTCACAGTGTTGAATGGACAAGGTGGTGCCAAAATAGCAGGAGCTTATGATGATGCAGCAGCTTTTGCTGAATACTACAGCAATGAATAAAGAAGCACAATTGCAGTACAGGACGAGGGGCTCTGAACATTCCTGAAGGATACTGTTTCCCCCACTTAATTCAGGTAGTATCAGTATGGGTTGGAGGTGGAAATAGAGGAAGGAGATATAAGAGATGTGATTAAGGATCTCCAATCTGGGATAGGCCCTGGGACCAAATGGGTTCTCCATAGAATACTATAAAGACTTCACGAGTAAGCAAATATAATCGCTCTGTAACACGTTCCTGGAGGTCAAGGCAGATGGCATTCTCCCAAGAGACCTATGCATGGCATCCATCATTGTGATGCTCAAAACAGACAATCTGTAGGAAGGTAGGATCTATCTAGTATAGTTACCCCCACTTTGTGCCTGATGTCAGTATGTTTTTGGCTTAGTCTGCTTTGTTGCTGCTAATCAGGACCCCCAGGACCTGTGCCTTCTCCCCTAAATTGGTTTTGGTAAGTACTTTGATACATCCACAATTGCCCTTGAATGAGCAGAACACCCCTACAAACCCCAGAGTCGAGTCTCCAGGCTTTGCAAGTGTGGTCAGCCATTTTAAGATATATTGTGAACATCATTCATTACGAGATGTCCAACTATATGATAGATGCATCAAACCTGGTCATGTTTGTTTTCCGACATTTTGGAATCACACCCAAACACCAATTGCGGTACTGGAAGTATGAACCTAAGTAATGTGGGGCTCCTCAGAGAACTCCCATGTACTCCTGGTAACAGCCTTTCAGGTCTGTCAGCAAGCTGGTGTTGCTGCCGATTCTGCCCTATTGCTGATGAGCTGAGCTCCAGCAGGGGAAGGCAGAACAATAGGTTTCCTGTCACAGGGAGGTGTAACCACCTCCCCAGACAGGACCTCGTGTATTGGGTTGGGGGCGCTTGCCAGCACCATCAGACTGCTTTTAAGAGCACATTGTGTGCCTTCCTTGCATACTCCGGTTTGAGCCAGTTCAGGAATCCTTGATTTCCACTTTGGAGCAAAACTGGACAAAGTACAGGGGAGTATCCTAAATTCTGTCCAGCCTCTCCTCTGGAGGGGGGAGGTGGGGGGGGGGGGGCAAGTCGTTCCAACCTTCTCCCTAGGGTACATAAGGATTTCCCTGTGGGTAGGTCCTTAGATTCGAAGTGGAACAAGACTCACCTCTGAAAGCAAGACACTCTTCAACCATCTAAACACTTGTACTTTATTGGACTGGAACAGAGACTGCATCAAGGAAGACTCCTGCTGCTCCTGGTCTCGCTGTTCCTCAAGTCTTCTGCATCGTCTATGTCTGTGCTTCATCAAGGTTCTCCAGAAGGCCTGTGGACATCAAGGACATACGCAGTAATCTCCCTTGGAATGAAGGAGTCACTCCCCTGCATCTGCAGCACTGCAACGAAGCTGAGCATTCTTCTGCTCCTGACGTCCAAGGACTTCCCGAGGCCCAGCAACACAGGTGGTGGTTCTTCAGCTTCCTAAAGGCCTGACCAGTCTCCTGAGTCATTTTGAGGACAGTAGCCCTCGTCGAGCCGCTGGGACCAAACCCCTGTCCCTATACACCGCATCGACCTGCTGGTGCCAAGGCTTGCTGGCTCTGCACTCTAAATATCTTTGGGCTACAAGAAGCTCAAGCCTTCAGCACCTCATCTTCCGAAGATCAACGTCCTGACTGCATCCCCTGCACCATGGGCCTACATCTGTGGTGAGCTGACTGAGGTCCTTCAGCGTGAGCTGACTGAGGTCCTTCAGCGACTCCTGTGCCTTCGACCTGTGGGTCTACTCTTGCTTCATTAGGATTCCCTGCTTGCTCGGGCCTTCTCTGACTCTCCTGCTCTTGGTGAGTCCCTTGGACCTTGCTGGTCCCAACGAGAGCATTTTTTCGGCTGCCAAGGCTTGTCAGTGCGCCCACTGGACACCGACCACCTCCATATCGACTTCTGACGCGGGACAGCTCGTGCACAGCTCCTGGTCTTCCTTAGCACAGCTGCAGCAACAAGGTCACCGTCATCTCTTCTGAACCTCACAATAGGTGGCCATTGTGCTTCTGTGCCTCCTGGTCACCTCAGAGTGACATAGACTCTTCAGGGATCCACCCTTTGATATCACCGGACTCCTTCACAGTCTTCTCCAGAGGCATTTTCTTCAAGGTCTCCCATTGTCATCTACAGCAGGTTCCGACTTCACTTCGTCCCTATGCACCCAGATTTCCCTGGTGCAGGTAGCCTGGTTCCTGGGGCATCCACACGTGGGGGGACTCTCCAACCTTTTTTCCTCCGGAAAGGGTCATCATATAAAAACGGCAGCCACAACTCCTCCATTGACTTCCATTGGGCATGCAGCTGTAATTCCACTCTGCACACAGCCTCCGTGGGGTTCCTGGGTGCTTACCATGGCTGGCTACTTGTGTCCTCAGCTCCTCTGAGTCTTCTGGTCCAAGTCTCATTCTCCTTTGTAGTTCATATTCCACTTTCTTAATGTATGGTTTAGTCTCCCCCTAGAGACCAGTGTATACTTGTACTACTTACCTTATTATTTCAAAGTATTCTTGTGTGTTGTGTTGATATCTTCAGGTAGGAGATATACCAATATGTTAGTGATTGTGTTGTATAATAAATAGACTTCTTTTTATAAAACACTGTGTGGTTCTTTTTCATCACATCTACACTGACGATTAAATATGGTTAAACAAGCTGCTTTACACTCCTTCAAGATAAACCTCAAGGCTGCTCTCCACAGCTAGAACTTTGAGAGCTTTATATGGTTATCAAAGACCACTAAAAATCACCATAATGGTTGTCTGGATTAGTGCAGGGTGTACAAATTTGAATTAGAGCGCACGAGATACTAAGCCAGCCTCCTACACAAGCCCACTGATAAACGTGAGTCCTATAGACCCATCTCATTTTTAAACATAGAGAACAGTATACAGGCAAAGATATAGGCAAAAATACTTAGAAAGGTCATATCCAACTAATACACCCTGAATATTTAGGTTTTATGACATGGTAAGTGCAGTGCTGCCATTAAGAGTATATGATGCTGGGAGTTTGTCATTACGAACTCCACAGCACCATAATGGCTACACTGAAAACTGAGAAGTTTGGTATCAAACTTCTACGCGCATTATACCCACACTGATGGCAGTGTGGAATTTAATGAAAAACCTTAGAGATGCTCCCTGAAAACTAACCTACCACTAGTGTCCTGGTTGAAGGGCTGCTTTCAGCTGCCACCACCAGACATGTTTCTGGGTCGAGAGCCTGCTGCTATCGGGAGCCTGAAACAATGCACATCCTGGGACGAGGTGAGAATTCTCCTCCTCCAGGATGGGCAGGGTCCACGAAGGGGAAGCTTCAAAGGCTAGCCACCTTTGAGAGCTTTCCCCAGGACACTTTCTGCTCCCAACAACTGGTCCCCACTGGTTCTGACCCCTACTTTGGGCGGGAGAACCGGCGGGAAAAGCTAGTGAGGAAGGGAGGTCTGCCTACCTCTGGCAACTCCACCCCTCAGGTGGGGGAGGAGAGATGAAGCACAGCTCTCAGTCCCAGCCATCTTGCAGATAGGGGGCTCAGCCAACCAGGGAAAGGCTTATGCCCACCTCTCACTGGAGGGTGGCATAATAGGGGGTGCACCCACCCCAGGGAAGGGACCCATTGGTCCCAACCTTTCACCTACCTCTAACACCCCTAAATCTAGTATTTAGGGGCACCCCTGAACCTTGCTTCCTCAGACTAGAACCAGCTACAAGAAAAGAAGAAGGACGGAACAGCTGTGCCGAAGCTAACAAGGAGGAAGACGCCCACTGACTTGGCCCCAGGCCTACCAGCCTGTCTCCACCTCGAACCTGCTCCTGTGAAATTCCGGTGTGTGTCCTGCAGCCAGCAACCTCGAAAGCCCAGGAGGACCTGCCTGCCTTCAACCACAAAGACTGTCTCCCGTGAACACCAGATTTGTTCATCAACAACCTCTGGCCCGGCCGGAATACGCAAATCTGCACCACTCTGTACTCGCCACCCACGGCCCGAGGTCGAGTAGGCAAACACCATGAGGAGGTCCCCTTGGCGATCCTGACCAGAGAGCTGGCGACCCCTGATCTGCCTCCGCCGATGCCTGCAGCCTCAAACCGGAAGGTCCCCCCAACCACGACCAGGAGCTGTTAAGAATATCCGACCCTAAAGGGCACCCCTCCACCAGACGTCCCGCGGCCTTGGGAGGCCCAACAGACGGTACCTAGCCAACCCCCAACATCCCACCTTACCTCTCAAAGTAGTGACCACATCCAGAAGACCTTCGTCTCCGAGCCTGGAGTGGTTTTGCAAACCGGAGACTCCCCATTGAAAGCTACAGGGCTTCCGATGCCAAAACAGCACACTTCACCCTGCCGCCCCAGTGCCGCTGAGGGTGCATCTTTTGTGCTGGCCTAAACCCCTATTTCCCCTGAGCTTAAGTCCAGGAGCTTTGCGAGCTTAAGTCCAGGAGCTTTGCTCACCCAACCCAGTGGCCTGCTTGTCTGCAGCCATCAACCGGAGGCCTCCTATACCCCGTTGGATAACATTGGGCCTCATCACTCGGCACCCAACTGCCCTTGTGTGAGAAGTTGGCCTGATATATAATGTTCACTATTCTAGTGAGCACTCTGTATCAGTCCAAACAACCCTTATTGATGATTAGTTGTAAGTCAACCTTATAGACCAGCTATCCTAGTAGCATGGATACGAGCAGTCTAAGGCTAAGACTCTAGAGGGCGTGTTAAGCCAGCTGTTTTACCATCACTTTACCCCTTGAACACCAAGTGAAAGGACACCACACAAGTTGTTATGAAAATAAACAGATATTTATTTATAACAAGTCTACCCTGAACTCTTTATGAGTCAGGGAGCTAAGCACACAACAAAACTCTTACGAAAATACTTTAAGTCGCACAATTTACACAAATGCCCGAGGGGCACGAAAAACCATATATTACAAAAGTGGAATGCGAATTACTAGCAGGTAAGTAACTATTCTCATAGACTTTAGAAACGCTAGGCCTACAATACTAAACCCTTAGATTAGAAGCAGGAGGCCTGTGGACGTCGTGTGCAGAGTGGGAACTCTCACGCGTAAGGCGGGAAAAAGTCTATGGAGGCTAGCAAAGACAAAGTTACTGTTCTCGGGCGAACCCGACTAGGTGGGTCGAAAACAAGAGTGGATCCGAACACTTAGAGTGTTGGACTATGCTGAAGCACCGGAGTACTTGGTTTACCTAGCCCAGGGGCTGCGGCTGCATAGGGTTCAAGTTGCGTCGGAAACCCTCGTTGAAGATCCAGGAGCCTGAAGAAAGAAGTTGCTGGCAGGCGACCAGTGAAGGAGTTCGTGGTGATCCAAGCCTGGATCAGGGAAGAAGAAACCTGTAAGCAGAGGGGACCAAGTTCTGAATCACTAGCCAGTGATTTGAGTGGGCACCAGGATGGCACCGGACGAAGTAACCTCAGCCAGGTGAGTGGGCGCTGCTGGGCTCTGCAGTCTCTCGGACCAGGAGGTGTTGTCGGCGACCAGGATGGAGGTGCGAACTGTCCCACGAAGGTTCTTGCTGTCGACGTCGCTGGACCCAGGATTGGGCAACAAGTCTTGGCAAATGCAAGGCCCACGCGGTGGACCTAAAATGGCGTCTTGAGTGGACCAGGAGGGTCCAGGGTGCTCCTCTTTTGGAGGGGAGCAAGGGCTAGTCTGGAGCAACCAGACCAGCAGTGGTTGTCGTCGTGGAGCGTCGTGAGAGGGCCACTAGCCAACGGGCAAGCGACCTGGACAACGCGGTGAGCAGCAAAGAGCAGAAGGGCCCCACGCAGATCTCATGGATGCAGGGGGGCTGAACTTCGGTGCTGGAGCTGCTCAGGGTCGGGGCTTCTCTTACCCCAAAGCACTCGGTCGAGGGTCACTCGGTGGTCGTGCTGGACAAGCGTCGTGCAGTTCTGAAGATGGCCGGTCCCTCGAGGTCTCGTCGCACCCACGGATCACAGCTGGGCTGATGATGTAGGTTGAGGTCAGAGGTGCCAGGGAAGCCGGTTCTCGTCGTGCTGGAGCAGTCTTGATCCGGAGGAGAGACTGGCAACAAACCGCGATGCTTGGTTGGTGCCTGCTGCTGCAGGGTGACTACTCCTTAGTCACAAGGGAGAATCTTGGGAAGAAGTCTTGAGTTCCTTTCGTGGAAAGTAGTTTCAGGATTCAAAGATGATCTGCTTTGGAAGGGGGCCAGTTCCTACCTTTATCCTGCAAAAAGGGGCTGGCACGCGACTAAGTCCTGCCCTATGGGTGGGACTAGGAGGGGGGTGGTTACACCCCTCTCCTTTGGCGGGCTTTCCCCAGACCAGGGGCTGGAGTGCCCCTGGAACTGGTTCCAGCCGGCCTATGCACAGTGAGCACCGGGGTGCCACTTGCAGTCACCTTCCTCTAAAGCCCTGCCTACCTAGGATACACAAAATCCTGTCTGGGACGGTGCTGGCACCGCCCCTGGCAGGAACCCCTTTGTCCTTGCCTCCTGGTCTGGGAGGACTCCCAGCAGCAGGAGGGCAGACTTGTGTCTCGGTGGCAGCATCCATTTTGTGGAGCTAAGGCTCTGTCTAACTTTAACCGGGGTTACAGGTTACATACATGTCGTGTCCCTCTAGAAGGGTGGAATGCTAACCCCGTCGCCAGAATTGGCGAGGGGTTAGTATTCCAATTCGTATGACACCTTACTCGACATGTTTTGATAAAGCGATACCAGAGTTGGCATATAACCGCGAGGATTATAATGCACTTAAGAGTATATGGTATGCGATATCATGGAAACGGCTAAGGGATGGATCCCGAAAGCCGCAGACAGGCTCAGCTCATGCCAGAGCACTATCTCATACGATTCCAAGCACTCTGCCTTCAGGATTGTCAAGGCCTGCCATAGGAGTGACTGATAGGAGATCTGTGTGTCCATTTTAGGGTTAGATATAGGAATACTATATCTAAAGCAAAGGGTGATTACACCACCTTGCCCCAGCTGTCGTGCAGCCAGTTGTGTCAGATTTGGATGGCCAGCCAGGGGTGGCATAATACATGCTGCAGCCCCTGGTAGGCCCTGGGCACACCTATGCCCTGGGTACCTAAGGTACACTGTACAGGGACTGATAAGGTGACTCAGTATCCAATTAGATATGTACCTATAGGTACATGGAATCCATTTTACAGAGAGAGCAGTAGGCCTGGGGTCCTGAATAGCAGGGCCCCAGGTCAACTAAGTCAGAAAACCAGCAAAACACCAGGCAAAAAGTTGGGGGCAACCATAGTCAGGGATCTACCTTCCTACATAAACCCCCCCCCCCCCCAAACGAAAGGAGATAAGGCTATCCTTGCCAGGTAAGCCTATATTGCCTGAGTGGCCATATAAGGAAGTACCAGCACCGGCATGGTTACCCCCTATCTCATGGTCCACTAAGCAATCCCTCACCCTAAGGGTATCTGAGGGTCTCCACCATAGGGAATCTCTACCTGTGGTGTGTTTTGGCAAAGGAAAAGGCTGGTGCTGAAATGGAGTACTGAAGTGAGGCTCCACTAATGTTGGGCTCAACTTCCTCCAATTACCATCTACCATGTGTGCCTTTCTTTCCAGGACTGAGTTGCTGTGAGCTCTCAGGGTCAACCTCTGGTTGACTTAAGCTGGAGGCTGGGTCCCTCTGTTTGGCTTACTGGAGGGACAGGTCAGGTCTGGGGCCCTCAGGTCCCAAGTTTGGCTGTGCCCAACAGTGTCCATCTGTGGGAGGTCCCTAACTAGTTTTAAGGGGGATCCCTCAGGAGTATGTTTTATTTTCACTTGGCTAGGACTACTAGCTTCAGTGCCCTTAATCTGCTGATTGGGAAGTTCTTTTGGACAGGGGGCCCTTTGGGGTCCACCACTGGCCTCCCTGACCTCTACAGCCCTGGGCTGACTGAGGCAGGGTAGAGAGGGGCAGGTTACCTGCTCCAGACTGGGTCCCACCTTGGAAGGGTCCACTGACATCAGGGGCTCTGCCAGGCTAGGCCTGACTACCTCTGGGGCAGTTTCTTCACAAGGGGTTAGGTCAGTTCCCTGAGGAGGCTGATCCTTTCCTAAAGTCTGGTGGGAGGGAGATTTCTCTTCCTCCTCAATGCTCTCTGTCTGAGTGGAGTGATCCATAGTTTCAGGCCTCACAACACTATCATCTGTCTGAGTTTGAGCTGTGGCCATCACAACTCCACCAACCTTTTCAGGAAGGGACTCAGTTTGGGTATGGGCTGTGACCATCACAGCCCTGCTAACCTTTTCTGGGAAGGAAGCTGTCTGAGATTGGGCTGTGACTGGCACAGCCCTCCTGACCTGTTCAGGGAGGACATCTTGGACTGGGGCTGTGGCTACCACTGCCCCACTAACCTTACCATGGAGGTTCACCATTTTAAAATGGGTTTCTTGCTCTACCTCAGCCCAGGCTGAGAGCTCTAAATCATTCCCCAGTAGGCAATCTACAGGCAAGTTTGGTGACACTGCCACTCTCTTGTGGCCAGTGACACCTCCCCAGCTGAGATTTACCACTGCCATGGGATGATTTCTCTGTACTCCATCAATATTGGTCACCTGGTATGTGGCACCAGGTAAAAGTTGCCTTGAGGGGACTAGACTCTCAGTCACCATGGTGATGCTAGCCCCTGTATCTCTATAGGCCTCAACTTTTGAACCATTGATGAGGGGCTCCTGTCTGTACTTGCTCATAGTGTTGGGACAAGTAGTGAAGTTGGCAAACCCCATGCCATTTTCACAGACAAAAGTATCTAAGTCAGGGGACCTGGTTAGGCCAGAGTCCCCAGGAACTCCCAAAGTAAATGCACCCAAATTCTTGGGGGCACTCCCACCACCTGGGGGATTACTACTAGTAGTAACAGGAGGTTTGGGAATGTTACTTGGGGGTATGTTCTCCTTATTGTTGTTCTTTGGGCAACTGCTGTCAGTTTTCAAATGACCCACCTGTTTACAGGGATAACAATAAGGTTTCTTCTGGGCATTGGAAGGATTCTGGGACCCACCCCCCTCAGAGGATTTTTGGGGCCCTGATGTGGTTTGATCTGCAGATTTATTCCCACCCTTCTCTTCAGGCTTGGTTGATTCCTTTTTCTGGTCACCGCCTTGGTTCTTAGGCCTAATCCTGGTTCTGACCCATTTGTCTGCCCTCTTACCCAATTCTTGTGGAGAGGTCAGATCAGAGTCTACCAGGTGCTGGTGTAATAACTGGTTCTGACAATTATTTAAGACTTGCTCTCTCATAATAAGATTATATAATCCTGTGAAGTCAGTAACCTTGCTACCCAATAGCCAGCCTTCCAAAGCCTTAGTGGCACAATCAACAAAGTCAGCCCAATCCTGAGACTGAGTTTTCTGGGTATCCCTGAACAGTAACCTGTACTGCTCAGTGGTTAAGCCAGAGTGCAGAGATATACTTGAGTCCCTAGAAGGAGATCTACCTCTTCTAACTCCAAGGTTAGGCCTCATTAGGGTCAGTACTTGGGGTCCCCCAGATCCTTGCCCAAGTAGGTCTAAGTTGGCCCTAGTGAGTCTGCTGACTAACTCAGGACCCTTGTTTGCCTCACCCTCAGAGAGTTCCTCTAGATTCTCCTCCTCAACTGCATTTTCAGTGCCAAGGAGGTCTGGATCACCAAGGTGTCCCTCTAAGGCTGGCATATTCCCATCTCCCTGAGATGCTTTCCTAGCATCATATGTCTCTAAGAGACCTATCAGAAAGGGAATGGTGGGGTTACACCCCTGTTTCAGTTTCCTGGAGGTACACACTTGTCTCATCTCCTGGAAACTGAGAGCTGCATATCTTGATTTGACCTGTGGAGGGTCAATAACCACAAGGGGAGTCTCAGTAGACTCTCCATGGGTAGACATGCTTTTCTAGTGAGGTGTAAGTGGTGCACTTACCTACACTATATGTTTACCTACTGATCCCTTGCTAGAGTTGTAGTTTAGGGTGTGCTAGGCCCTAGGAGCTACAACAGCTGGTTCAGTAGAACTCAGAGTATTCTAAGCTAAGTTATGTGTACCTTAGTACTGATGTGATCTTTCAAATGATATTCTTAGGATATGTGTGGTAAAACAACAGCAAGCTCAAATCCCAACCGCTGCTCACCAATGTGAGAAGTTGGCCTGATATATAATGTTCACTATTCTAGTGATCACTATGTATCAGTCCAAACAACCCTTATTGATGATTGGTTGTAACTCAACCTTATAGACCAGCTATCCTAGTAGCATGGATACGAGCAGTCTAAGGCTAAGACTCTAGAGGGCGTGTTAAGCCAGCTGTTTTACCATCACATTACCCCTTGAACACCAAGTGAAAGGACACCACACAAGTTGTTATGAAAATAAACAGATATTTATTTATAACAAGTCTACCCTGAACTCTTTATGAGTCAGGGAGCTAAGCACACAACAAAACTCTTACGAAAATACTTTAAGTCGCACAATTTACACAAATGCCCGAGGGGCACGAAAAACCATATATTACAAAAGTGGAATGCGAATTACTAGCAGGTAAGTAACTATTCTCATAGACTTTAGAAACGCTAGGCCTACAATACTAAACCCTTAGATAAGAAGCAGGAGGCCTGTGGACGTCGTGTGCAGAGTGGGAACTCTCACGCGTAAGGCGGGAAAAAGTCTATGGAGGCTAGCAAAGACAAAGTTACTGTTCTCGGGCGAACCCGACTAGGTGGGTCGAAAAAAAGAGTGGATCCGAACACTTAGAGTGTTGGACTATGCTGAAGCACCGGAGTACTTGGTTTACCTAGCCCAGGGGCTGCGGCTGCATAGGGTTCAAGTTGCGTCGGAAACCCTCGTTGAAGATCCAGGAGCCTGAAGAAAGAAGTTGCTGGCAGGCGACCAGTGAAGGAGTTCGTGGTGATCCAAGCCTGGATCAGGGAAGAAGAAACCTGTAAGCAGAGGGGACCAAGTTCTGAATCACTAGCCAGTGATTTGAGTGGGCACCAGGATGGCACCGGACGAAGTAACCTCAGCCAGGTGAGTGGGCGCTGCTGGGCTCTGCAGTCTCTCGGACCAGGAGGCGTTGTCGGCGACCAGGATGGAGGTGCGAGCTGTCCCACGAAGGTTCTTGCTGTCGACGTCGCTGGACCCAGGATTGGGCAACAAGTCTTGGCAAATGCAAGGCCCACGCGGTGGACCTAAAATGGCGTCTTGAGTGGACCAGGAGGGTCCAGGGTGCTCCTCTTTTGGAGGGGAGCAAGGGCTAGTCTGGAGCAACCAGACCAGCAGTGGTTGTCGTCGTGGAGCGTCGTGAGAGGGCCACTAGCCAACGGGCAAGCGACCTGGACAACGCGGTGAGCAGCAAAGAGCAGAAGGGCTCCACGCAGATCTCGTGGATGCAGGGGGGCTGAACTTCGGTGCTGGAGCTGCTCAGGGTCGGGGCTTCTCTTACCCCAAAGCACTCGGTCGAGGGTCACTCGGTGGTCGTGCTGGACAAGCGTTGTGCAGTTCTGAAGATGGCCGGTCCCTCGAGGTCTCGTCGCACCCACGGATCACAGCTGGGCTGATGATGTAGGTTGAGGTCAGAGGTGCCAGGGAAGCCGGTTCTCGTCGTGCTGGAGCAGTCTTGATCCGGAGGAGAGACTGGCAACAAACCGCGATGCTTGGTTGGTGCCTGCTGCTGCAGGGTGACTACTCCTTAGTCACCAGGGAGAATCTTGGGAAGAAGTCTTGAGTTCCTTTCGTGGAAAGTAGTTTCAGGATTCAAAGATGATCTGCTTTGGAAGGGGGCCAGTTCCTACCTTTATCCTGCAAAAAGGGGCTGGCACGCGACTAAGTCCTGCCCTATGGGTGGGACTAGGAGGGGGGTGGTTACACCCCTCTCCTTTGGCGGGCTTTCCCCAGATCAGGGGCTGGAGTGCCCCTGGAACTGGTTCCAGCCGGCCTATGCACAGTGAGCACCGGGGTGCCACTTGCAGTCACCTTCCTCTAAAGCCCTGCCTACCTAGGATACACAAAATCCTGTCTGGGACGGTGCTGGCACCCCCCTGGCAGGAACCCCTTTGTCCTTGCCTCCTGGGCTGGGAGGACTCCCAGCAGCAGGAGGGCAGACTTGTGTCTCGATGGCAGCATCCATTTTGTGGAGCTAAGGCTCTGTCTAACTTTAACCGGGGTTACAGGTTACATACATGTCGTGTCCCTCTAGAAGGGTGGAATGCTAACCCCGTCGCCAGAATTGGCGAGGGGTTAGTATTCCAATTCGTATGACACCTTACTCGACATGTTTTGATAAAGCGATACCAGAGTTGGCATATAACCGCGAGGATTATAATGCACTTAAGAGTATATGGTATGCGATATCATAGAAACGGCTAAGGGATGGATCCCGAAAGCCGCAGACAGGCTCAGCTCATGCCAGAGCACTATCTCATACGATTCCAAGCACTCTGCCTTCAGGATTGTCAAGGACTGCCATAGGAGTGACTGATAGGAGATCTGTGTGCCCATTTTAGGGTTAGATATAGGAATACTATATCTAAAGCAAAGGGTGATTACACCACCTTGCCCCAGTTGTCGTGCAGCCAGTTGTGTCAGATTTGGATGGCCAGCCAGGGGTGGCATAATACATGCTGCAGCCCCTGGTAGGCCCTGGGCACACCTATGCCCTGGGTACCTAAGGTACACTGTACAGGGACTGATAAGGTGACTCAGTATCCAATTAGATATGTACCTATAGGTACATGGAATCCATTTTACAGAGAGAGCAGTAGTCCTGGGGTCCTGAATAGCAGGGCCCCAGGTGAACTAAGTCAGAAAACCAGCAAAACACCAGGCAAAAAGTTGGGGGCAACCATAGTCTGGGATCTACCTTCCTACACCTTGTGCTACTGAGGGTGTAACAAGAGTGCATCCTTCACCATGGGGTACCCCTGAGTCTAACCCCAGAATACCAACTCCCACTACAAAGTATTTACCTTTGAACCAATAACTATTTTCCTCCATAGGATGACATGGAGTGTTTTTCTATGAAAAGTTTCTAAGTGTAGAGTTGGAAAACCTAAGAAATCCTTTTAAAACTGTACCGAATAACAAAAACGCTTTTACTTACCCGTTTTCGGGAAATGTCCCAGTGCAGTATCCAGGCATACTGCACTGTGTAAGTAATCTAAAGAGTGACTTACCTGTAATTTTACTCCAAAGCCTATACAAAGTATATGTACTGTATTTCCAAAGCATTGCATTTATAGTACCAGAACTGTAATCTAAACAAAGTGCATAAACAATTACAATCCAAACTGTGTTACAACTGTTTATACTGCACAGTATTTATCACTTACCTGTGCCAGGCTTGCTTGGGTCTAGAAAATAAAATAACTAAAAGACCATTTTTATACAAAAACAATTGGTATGAAGATCAGTCTTTGAGTGTGTGAATTCATTTGCTGACTGAGTGTGTACAACAAATGCTTAACACTGTCCTCCGATACCTCCTTACTGCTCGACCACACTACCGAAAATAGAGAGTAAGGCGCGATCTACTTTTACCTCTGCCTACCTTTGGGGCTCCACTGGACTCTGTGCGCACTATACCTTACTTTGGTAAAGTAAATAAAGAGCCAGCTTCCTACAAACCAGCCCTAGGTTACTTGTGTCCAGGTTCAGTGACGACCTGGCCTATCAAATCAGGCTTAACTGTTTCCATGAGGACCAGGGTAAAGGCTCATTTGCTTATGGATAGGTCTCAACCAAGGTGGCATGGTCAGCAAAAGAATGCTGGGTTGGGATGCTACCCTGAGTGATTGCCAGTGGTTAGACAAATTGCAAGCATTCCTTCCATCACCTTTTGTGTGTTTAAAAAGGCCAGATATATTGTACAAAAAAACATTGACTTGCCCCTCATTATAATAATGGCATTCCCATCAGAGGGGGAAAGGGTGGGTGGCAGGAATGTGTTTAAATTCATATTTAACAAGCACTGGCATAGCCAATAAGTCTCACCCATGCGAGATCTATTGGCTTAGACAAGGTCTTTTAGCCTTGTTGCACAGCAGTATGGCTGTGCAGCATGCCTAAAAGTTTGAAAAAGTAGTGCTATGATATGGCAATATTCATACAATATATATATTTTTTAAATCATCACACCAGCTTGCCAAGGTCACACCTACTGGCTTTGTCAATACGTTTAATTTTGCAGCCCTGAAATCCAAATTATTAAATCACTTTCTACATAAACTATCCCCATACTATTTCTTCTGCATTTACATATTTTGCTACAAACAAGGGTAAGCGTGACCATGAAACTGATTCACAGTACAGTGATCCATACAGCTGTAACAGGTTGCTTACTATTTTTATGGTCCATTATGATAGAGGTAGTCGTAACTGACCTGGTGCATAAATTGTAAGACGTGGAGTTTTTTCTTTTCTACTTTCCCAATTCAAAGTGATCATGTAAATATCATTATCTCCCTGTGCTAGAGTTTCCTCATCTGTCTTCCACATTTTTGTGAACTGGCCCATTCATGATATGAGATGGGGTTAGACTCACACAGGACAAGCTAGAGGCATCCACCTACAGATCTTGTTGACATTAGCAGCTAATATTCTCATACGTGCATTGGGACAGAGCACATTTTCAGACCCAAAAACCACATCTGCATGTCCCCGTGCCAACAAGCTGGGCCCTTTTAAAGTGGTACACTACAGAATACATTCGACTTCTGGTCGATTCTCCTCTACTTCAGGAATCCAAAATCTCCAGAGATGTATCTTATATTAGTCTAACTTAAACAAACCTGCTGCATGTCCCCATGCTATAAAGACAGGCATTCTAAAGTAATACACCTAAGAAGGGATTGCACTTCCAGTTAAATCTCCTCTACTTCAGAAATTCAAAGTCTTTTTAGTTGGATCTTTCATTAGTCTAACTGAAACAAATGGCACAGGACAATGCAGAGCAATGAATACACATTTCAAGTTCCACAGATACCTTCCACCACAAACAATGCTAACAGCCAGGCTGGTTTAATTGCTCTTTAAAGCGCATGGGACATGAATCAGAGCAAAGCAGTTACAGATGATCTACTTTGGTGCGCTGCATAAAAAATATCAGTCTAATTTCACCTGGTCACTCACATGTGTCTTCAGTTGCTAGCTGCCTCTCACAAATCGCCATCACACCTCGCAATAAATTTATCGCACAGCCATCATAGTTTAATGTTCTGAATGTGATGCTGGGGAGACTGTCATACTCATTAGCCATGAGGGAGAAGACCTGGTGACACTTCTGATAGTGAATCCAGAAGATCTGTGCTCCAATTTGGACTTCTCCACTTGAAAGCACTGTATGCTCCTGGGCAAACAAGGTTATCTCCATGGGTCTCAAGTAAACACTATTCAAACTGGGAACATTTGTAAAGCGGCAAAGTGTAACTGCGCATGTAAAATAAATAAAGGGCATTAACATTTTAGCCGCATGCGTGCGGCCGCTATTTTTGCGCTGTGCGGCTTTTTGCGAAAAGCCGCGTTACATGACGAGCTGAGCTCGTCATGAGCATGCGATCGGTGCAACTCATGACGAGCTCAGCTCGTCATGCGCATGCAAGGGGTTAAACAGTGCTGCAGATTTTGTTATTTCGATGTGCTGATGAATAAACTGAAAAGGTCCGGTAAAAGTAATCTGACCAATAAAATAGTAAAAACAGGAGTTGGAAAAAGAGCATCCCCAGATGCCCAAGTTTTGAAGCCACTCTATTTACACTACATAAAAGGGAACAACACATTTAATTAGTAATTTGGATTATCCTTCACAAACATCAATTTTCCAGCACACCGCAAACATCTGACACTAGCTCATGTGTAATGCAGAAGAAGCAATTTAATTTTAATCTATGGGGCAGTAAATTAAATTTTCCATTGCGGCTCCATTCCCAGGACTTAATAATGAAGCAATCATTTTTTTTTTGGGGGGGAGGAGGAGCTTAGCGCGCACCCAAGATGGTCGCGTGAGCTTAGGGCTCCCGGACCTTCGCCACCTCCACCGATTATCCTGAACTCTATCCTGACTTGGACGACGGGTTATTACTGGCACGGCCCTGCTGATCGTTTATCCGTTTTCAGACTCACATTTTGACATCGGGAGCTGAAGATATGGACTTTTGAACTTTTTCGGCCTGCTCCATGGTGCTGCCCCCGGGCTTGGTTCTCTGCCAGCCGGACAGTAATTGAACAACATCGGATCACGCGAGCCTCCTTTGCCCAGTTGTCTACTTTCAGTTTCGTTTCAGGTGCCTAGTCCTACTTGACTTTGTTTCGATCGCCCTGGCATGCCGCTTTTCACCTCACCGCTGTTCACCGACTGGTGCCTCGGCCCCCTGTCACTTATCACTTGGTGATTGGTTTGCATCTTCATTTCTATATTGTTGCGGGCGCATCGATTTTAGTTTTTTCTACTAGGTCTAGGGCTACCCTTCGGGGCGCACGAACTAAGATGGCCGCCAAACCTGAGGGAGAGAAACGCAAGACCAGACCGGCAACGAGAGGGGGCTCCGTGCAATCAAATGTCATGGACAGATACACCCTCGTAAAGGGCTCTCCGGGTGGACCAACTAAATCCCCGGCCACGATGGGGGAAGACTCCCCGCTGGATGATGAGCTGTCGTTGTGGGACGTCATGGGCGCCATTGCCGGGATGAAGGCCACACTGGGTCAACAGTATGAGGCCCTGGCCTACAAGCTGGATACGGTCGCTGTTGATGTTACCTTGATCAGGGCTGACCTCGCGAAAACTAATGAGAAGGTCAAATCCCTCGATCTACAGACATCTAGTCTTGTTACTGACGTCTCCGATTTACAGGCAGAGGTCGGTAACTTGCGTGCCGCCCGTGACTATCTCACTCGCCGCCTGGACGACTTCGAGGGCCGTGCAAGACGAAACAACGTCCGTCTGGTTGGTGTCCCGGAAGCTTCGGAGGCTTCCTCGGTGGACCTGCTGATGGAGGATCTGGTCCTGAATCATCTTGCACCCAAAGGCCTCAGCAAGTTTTTTGCCGTTGAACGTGCACACAGGATCCCGGGTGGTCCGCCTAAGCTGGGCGCCACTCCGCGACCCATCATTGCTCGGATTTTTAATTTTCGGGACAGGGACGCAATCCTGCAAGCGTCGCGCCTATCTGGTCCTACGGCTTATGAGAACACTGCCGTCAGCTTCTACCCGGACTTTACCCAGCAGGTTCAGAAACAGCGGCTAGGATTCCAGGGGGTGAAAAAGAGACTGCGGACTAGAGACATGAAATACGCCATGCTTTTCCCGGCCCGGTTACGTGTGGTGTACAACGAGCGCACATTCTTCTTTGATCATCCGGGGGCGGCAAGTGACTGGCTGGACACATTGCCCCCTGGCCCGGATCGTTCTGAACACTCTGGATACTCCGGTGGTGCGGAGGGAGGCCCGGTGGAGCAGGAATAAGGGGCTGAATCGGCTCCTGGTCCATCGTGTTGACTTTTTGGCTGTGGTTTGGTGCTATGCCACTATTGCTTGCTGTCATGCTGTCTTCTGGGGGTGCGGGCGGGGGGATGGGCGAGTCTTCCTCCTCTGGGGTTCTTTTTGTAGAATAGTTGTATGTTAGGGCGACAGGCACACTGCAAGTTGGGGTGGCTCTTGAGTCTTACGCAGGGGTGCGGGGTGGGGGGTATGATGTATGGGGTTGATTGGGGGGTTGGGGGTTACAGTTTTTGTTTCATTGTTTTCTTCAAGGCATATTATTGATAATCTCCTGTCGTATAGTGTCGCACACGGTGTGGGGTGGGGATGGGGTTGACCTTTGGGATGGGGGTTAGGGGACTTGAGGTACTGTGTTGGAATGTGAACGGGTTGGGAGATAGGATTAAACGGGCGTGATGTTGCAGCTCTTGAGACGGTTGTCCCCTGATGTGGTCCTGCTTCAGGAGACGCATTTGCTTGGCAATACGTGCCACGCAATGAATAGGCGTGGCTATCGTCTCGTCGCGCACTCGGGTTTCACTTCTGGCTCCAGGGGGGTGGGCATTCTGGTTCGGAACTCCCTCCCTCTTGCTGTTGACTATATTATCCTTGATGACAGGGGACGGTACGCTGCCATTGTGGGGCGCTGGGAGGGAAGGGCTGTCACCTTGCTCTCTGTCTAAGTGCCCCCGGGTCTCCAGGCTGCCAGTTATGCTGATTTGGGACGAGTGATTTTGGGATTCCCCGAGAGTCTGCTTGTAGTGGGTGGGGATTTTAACTCTGTAGTGTCGGGGCTGTGTGATCGCTACCCTCCCCGAGATATTGCGAAGTCACAGTCCTGGTTGGGGGATTTCCTGGAGGCTTTGGGGCTCACCGACTGCTGGCGCCTACTTCATCCTGGGCAATTGCAGTATACCTTTCATTCTGGTGCCCATGGCAGTCTTTCGAGATTAGATTATGTGCTGATGCCCTCCTCCCAGGCCTCCTCCATACGGGAGGTGAAACATCTTGCTAGGGGTATCTCGGATCATTCACCGCTGTGGTTGGTGGTGGACCTCATTTGGGGTCGGAGGGTAGGGTGGCCCCGATCCACTCCTGGAATCTCCGCGACCCCAGTGTTAGGGCGGAACTGATTAAAACGATTGACCTCTACTTTGCCGAAAATGTGGGTTCTGTGTCCTCCTCTGTCACGTTGTGGGAAGCGTACAAAACTGTTATACGGGGCCAGGCTCTCTCCATGATTGGCAGTGTCAAGAGAAGTAGGCGGGAGGAAGTTGTTTGTGTTGAAAATGACATCACCGTTCTTGAGGGGGAGTTGGAAGCCGAGGTCACCCCGGAGAGGCTGCACCTTTTGGGTCTGAAACAACTTGGAGTATAGAGCACTGGTGACTGATGCTGAAAGGGAGATGAGCAGGGAGCAACAGGGACGACTGTATGATGTGGGGGATAAGGCGGGGAAATTGCTTGCTTGGCTGGATAAGAGGGAACGTGCGAGTCGGGTTGTTCCTGTGATTGTTGATGTGAATGACGTGAGTATCACCGACCCTGCTGATATTGTTGAATGTTTCGCTGCCCACTTTCGGGGAGTGTACTCCCCGTTTCTGATAGACCGGAACAGGACTCCCACGTGCTCCTGCGTGATATTTCGCTGCCTCGTTTGTCTGACCCTGACAGGGATCTTTTAGAGGCTCCGCCTACAGTTGATGAGGTTGCCACGGCTATTCGCTCGGGGAAGGCTTCGGGTCCTAATGGGCTCCCGGTGGAGCTCTATAAGCTCCGTCCGGATGTGATAGCACCATATCGGAGAGCGATGTTCTTGGAATCATTGGAGGCAGGCTTCCTCCCTCCCGACCAAAGGCTGGCTTCCATAGTGGTGATCCACAAGGATGGCAAGCCGCGTGACCGCTGCGCCTCCTTTAGGCCCATATCCTTGATTAATGCCGAACCGAAGATTCTGGCCAAAGTGCTTGCCACTCGCTTAGTCGCGGTTATAGGCGATCTGGTTCACCCGGATCAGTCCGGATTCATACCCCATCGTAACACAGCACTTAATCTTCGGCGCTTGCATGGAGTCCTCGCGCGAGCGGCGACTCTGCGTTAACCTACCATCTTGGCGTCTTGGACGCCACCATGGCGTTCGATACGTTGGAATGGCCTTATTTGTGGGCGGTTCTCTCTAAATTTGGCTTCGGCCCCTCGTTTATTGCCTGGGTGCATTTGCTTTATACCGACCCCTTAGCTCAGGTGGTGGTCAACGGTCGTGTCTCAGCCTCCTTTGCTCTTGGTCGGGGAACGCGCCAGGGCTGTCCTTTGTCCCCTCTCTTGTTCGCCCTTGCTTTGGAGCAGTTGGCGGCATGGCTGAGATGGGAACCATCCTTGAAAGGCATTAGATGGACTCCGGAGGTTGAGGACCGAATATTCTTATATGCAGACGATATACTCCTGTATCTTACGTCGCCTCAGAAGTCGTTGATCGTCCTCTTTGACATTTTAACTTCTTTCCGTAAAAACTCCGGTTTGGTCATCAACTGGTCGAAGTCTTGCATCTATGTTTTATGCGGCGAGGCCCCTCTCCTGCCTCGTGGATGTCCTATTTCGGTGGTGCGGGAGGGATTCAGATACTTGGGGATTTTTATCACCTTGGACCCTGTGCTTCGTTACGAACGCAATTTGTTGCCCCCTCTCCAGCGCCTCCGTGCCAACGTGACAGCATGGGGTAGGCTCCCTCTCTCTCCTCTGGGACGGGCGGCGTTATTTAAGATGATGTCGCTCCCTCGGTTCCTTTATGCGTTGCGTTGCAGAATACTCTTGATATTGTGCCAGCCTGTTACTTCCGGGAGATTGAAAGTCTACAGAGACAATTGGTGTGGGGGGGGGCCGTTCTCGTATTGCTCTTGCGAAGCTGACGCTCCCGTGGTACGACGGGGGTATCGCGCTCCCGGACATCCGCCGCTACTATTGGGCCTCTCAACTGGGGGCCATCAATCATTGCACTTACGGTCCTCTGCCAAGCCCGGCGTTTGAGATGGATAGATGGTTGCTGCCTGGTGGAGACTATAACAGGGCTCTGTATGCGAAATCTGTTGGCGGATCTCTCACGGGCCCCACTAGGACAGCGGTGCAGGTGTGGCATCGCGCTACAGCGGCGCTGGGCTGATAAGCCGACCCGTGCTACCCCGCTTTATGCCTCGGAGAAACTTGGCTCCCTCTGGAAGTCGAAGGGTTTCGATAGGTGGGACGTGATCGGTATCAGCAGGGTGAATGATGTATGGATCAGGGGTAGAGTCAAGACGTTTGAGGTGCTGAAAGTAGAGTATGACTTGAATGATAGAGAATCCTTTCGATACGTACAAATCCGACACGCGATTTTGTCTGTGTTTCCCCTGGGCTCGGATATTCCGGAGGCGTCCCCGCTTGAAGATCAGGTGCTAGACGGGCATGTCCCTGACAGCACGATCTCACTCATTTACAAGAAGTTGATCAACGCTAGAACCGACTTACTGAGTAACCTTCGAGAGGTGTGGACTAGTGACGGTCTGGAACTCGACGATGAGGATTGGCAGGCGGCGATTTCCTCCCCGAAGGAAGTGGCTATCCCGGCGCGCCTCCGGTTCGTCCAGCTCAAAATTCTTCATAGGGTCTATGTAACTGGTCCTCGTCTGGTGAGAATGGGGTTCTCTGTTGATGGACTGTGCAGGCGTGGTTGTGGTCTGGTGGGTACGTTCTTCCATATTATTTGGGAATGCCCTGCGGTTATGAACTATTGGACTCGTGTGCATGAGGTGATGAGTGAGGTCACGGGTGTGCGATCCATGCCGGAGGCGAGGCGGTGTCTGTTGAATGTCTGGGAGCCGAATGATTATGGCCTGGCGCAGCTTCAATGGGTGACCTTGGGTAATATGATTGCTAAGAGAGACATTGCTCAGTTGTGGGGTGCCCAGAGGCCACCATCAGTTCTGGTGTGGCAACAAAGCATGGACTGGTGCATGTTTAGGGAGAAGACAGTGTACGTTTCCCGTGGCACGCCCCGCAAATGGGGGAAAATTTGGAATCAATGGAACGAATACCGTGGTGGCATCTGTACTCCCCTCCTCCCCCCACCCTCGGGACTGGATACTGACCCGTCGTCCCCCCAACCTGGTGGTTCCTCCACGGGAATTTAGCTACCTTGCTTGCTCCTGGACTCCTCCCCCTCCCCCAGTCTCATCATCTACTTCTGGCATTTGATTTGAATGTGTATCCCCCCCCCCGGCACCGACATGACGTATTTGTACTGTATTGCCTTGTTTTCTGTTTTTTCTTTATGTTTATTTGTTGTTTGCATTTAATAAACAGATTTAAAAAAAAAAAAAAAAATAATGAAGCAATCAGTAATTGTTCAAAGTGTTTATTTCCATTATCAGTTCTGCTAGTCATTGCTTACAATTATTTGGGTGGTCATTGCATAAATGTTTTGTAATGTGATTTAAAAAAATATACAAGGGGCGTGGCTTAGCCAGCGATGGTGTAGGACGTGTCTCCGGGGAGCTCCGGCGGGCCGCCACTATTTTAAGCAATTAAAGCGGAGCTGGGGAGCCACGGCACTTACCTTTGGAGTGGGCATAGCCGGCGGTGACCAGGGCCACCAGCTGAGGGGCAGCACACTGCCCGGCTGCGTTCTGAGGCACGGAGGAATGCGGGACTTGGAGGTCCGGTTGAGCAGGCTGCCATCTTGTGAGCCCCTGACGGAGCCCCTCTCAAGGCGATCGCCCAGGGCCTCCGAGGGTTGCAGAGGCGGGAAAGACCAATGACGCCAACCCCTTCGGCTGTCTGATGGTGGCGGAGGGGGTCGTGCTGGCGACGAGCTGCAGGTCGAGTTGAGGAGGCCCATGTTGCAGCTGGTGACGACGAGCGGCATTCCAGAGGCCTAGTGGGGGCTGACTTGTGGTGCCTGCCTGGAGGTGGTGGCTCTCACCCTCGGGGCGGAGGCGGATTGCTGTGACGTAGAGGACCGGGTGCAGAGCTGCCGCTGCTTGCCCGCCGCCTGTGGTAGGAGGACTGGGACCCAGTGGTGCGGGCCACCATTTTGTGTGAGCATTGGCGGGGCCCTGTTTCGGACCTGGCGATTTCCTGAGACACTGCCGGGTCGGTGTCTGCATTGAGCAGCGGTGGGGTGCCTGGCGATGCTTTTGCTTCGGAAGTGGCTGGAGGCATCTACCGAGGACGGGCTGGCGATCCTGCAGTGGCAGCGGTGGTGGACTCTGCATTGGGGCTGGCTAAGGCAGGAGACGTCTGGCCGGACCGGCGGGACCTGCATTGAGGAGCACGTCTGGAGACTCGCAGCGGCACGAGTCTCGGCGGGGTTACGAGCAGAGCCTGAGCTGCGGGCCATCTGAACTGATCACAGGTACGGCGCGGGGCCACAAGTGTGAGGCGCGACGGACTGCGGGCGCCCCCGCCATCTTGGGACTCTTCCACGGACCAGCGCTCCCGCCATCTTGGGACTCTGCCACGGACCAGCTTTGGGGGCACTAGGTTGCAAGTTGGCACTTCAGGAGCGCTTGACCTGGTGGCGGAAGCGGCGCGGCTGGGGGCTGCGAATGTGAGACACGGCGGTACGTGGGAGCCCCCCGCCATTTTGAGACTCCACCATCCAGCATTGGGTCACTGGGCTGTCTGTGGATGCACCTGGGAGACCTTCCAATGAAACATCGGGACCCTGGATTGTAGGGGTCCGCATCGACCAGCAGAGATAAGTGGTGATTGAGGCGGGCTGCCGGGCGGCGTCCTGAGGATTGCACCGGCCGGGCCTACAGCAGGGCGACAGAGGGCGAAGGAGAAGCGGCCCAGTGGAGGAGCAGCCTGGTGGCGCCCAACCGGGGGGACTACGTGGTGCGGGACCCGGTGGGAATACCTTCAACCACCTCACTGCGGGGCTCTTGGGGCCCATATCAGGTACAGCACGGCTGGGGACTGGGGGCCGCAGGAGAGCGGCACGTTAACAAAAGCGCTCCCCCGCCATTTAGAGACTGCTTCACCGGGCGGCCCTGGGACATTTGGCATTGTGCGCTGCTGTGGCCGGGTAATCTATACCCTTCCCGGGGCCTCTACGCTCAGTGGCTGGGGAGTAATTCTCTCCGCCTACATCGGAGCAAGCGCGCACGGATCACGCGGCCTGGTGGCCAACAAGACATCCCCAGCCTGGCAATGACGCGTTCCAAGGGGGCAAGGCGGATCCGACTGCCGTCTCCAGAGACAACACCGTGGTAGCCATGTGGGACAGGGCGGGAGCATCGGTTCCCAATGCGGTGGCGCCACAGGCTGAAGGAGGCTCGGCACCAGTGACCCAGGCGTTCATGACATCCTTCTTGTCTGACCTCAAATCGAAGATCGGCGCTTTGCGCACGGAGGTACACTCCTGTGTGCGAGAGCTTCGAAGGGAGGTGACTGACTGGCTTCGAAGGGGGGACCGAGCCAATGGGCTGAAGAAAACAGTGGATGCTCGCACGGAGGATCAAGAGCAGTTGTGGCAACGTCTTGCAATGCTGGAAGAGCAACACATAGAGCTTCAAGTAAAGCAGGAAGATTTGGAAAACCGGAGTCGCCAGAACAACCTTCGTGTTCGGGGGTTCCCTCTTGGTGCAGAGGGGAACGACATCATGACCTACGAGGCTCGACTCCTCCATGAGGTATGGGGGGGATGAGGATGCCTCTCTGCCGGCTTTGGATCGAGCCCACAGGGTCTCCGGGCCCGCAGGGAGGCCGGGTCTCCTCCCGGACATCTTAACTAGAGTCCATTTCTTCACTGAAAAGGAGGCTATCCTCAAGGCGGCCCGTGCTAAGCCGGATCTTTGTCACGAGGGACACAAGATTAAAATCTTTCAGGATTTGGCGCCCAACACCCTGAAGCAGCGTCGTGCCTTCAAGCCCGTGACGGAGAAACTGCGAGACATGGGCATTTCGTACCAGTGGGGGCACCCATTTGCCCTCATCTTTCAATGCCTAGTGGTGCGAACCTACACGGTGGCGGCCCAACTGCTTCGCATTCCGACATCTCTGCCGACCAGCCCTTCTCGCTCGACACCAGCAACACGTGCCTGCCAAATCATCCTGGACTACTGTGTCTCGCCCTCGCCGTTCGCCACGAGTAGATGAGCAGTCTGCCTCCCAGGCCAAGCAGGATATTATCGCTCACATACGATCCCTTGAGGGGGATAAGGAAGACCTTAGCTCACACCCCTCGACCCCATGACAGACTGAGTGCACGCCTGCACTGGACTGAGAAGCATATCCCCTCTGACATGTGTCCTTACTTTTCGGATTGCTGATCGATGTCCAACCCTGATCTACACCCTGGCTCCCTCCTTTTAGGGTGGGGGACGCCAAGCTTCCCCTGCACGACAAACTTGAGGCCAACTGCATCCTTACCCCCGCTGATTCCTGAGGGAGTGACATCCCTGGGCTAATCCGAACCCTAGGGTGTAGGATGCTCGGTGACGGGAACAGATGGACTTGGCCCGGTTGGCCACTGTTGGTTTATTACCTTTCTCCTCTGTACCTTTCTTCTCTCTACTTCTCACTGCTTCCTTTCTCTCTCTTTCTTCCCTGGTCTGTGTGCGTTGGGTTGGGGGCTATGCGGAGGCGGCGCCTAGTGTGGGGTGAGGTGGCTGATCTTCCCGGCGGATATATGCTGCTGCAGAGATGGGATGGGGGGGGGGATGACCCCTGTTTGGATTTTATCATGACAGCTCACTTGCCTAGCCCCTTAAAGGTTTTAACGCTTAATGTCAAAGGCCTGAACTCCCCCAATAAGCGGCGGCAAACATGGCGTTACCTTCTGCAGCAGAGCCCTGACATCATATTTTTACAGGAAACCCATGTCTTACAGGCAGATATTGGACGCATGGCTCACCCTAGATACCCTCTCCAATTTTGGGCTGCGGCAGACACCAAGACAGCAGGTGTAGCGATATTGTGCAGGACTGGCATTAGGCGGGGAGAGGCCAAACCCTTCGCGAGCGGGGATGGCGCTTTCTTAGAGTGAGTGTCGGGATTGGGCGCCACATCTTTACTCTATGTAATGTGTACGCACCCAACCAGATGCAGGATCGGTACCTTCGATCACTCCTGAAAGAACATGTCCCTCAAGGAGACCCCTCGCTGATTTGGGGGGGTGGGATTTTAACTTAGTTTGGGACCCGGAAGCGGATCGCAGTGATACCTCGTTTAGCGGAGCTGGGGCCATGTCCTCCGCACTGCGTACTCATGTAGCAGAACTGGGGCTGTTTGATGCGTGGCGCTACCATTCCCCGGGGTTGAGGGGCTATTCTTTCTACTCTCACGCCCATCGCTTGTACTCCCGTATAGATTATTTTTTCATTTCCCATGCTCTGCTGCGTGACATGTTGGGAGCCTCCATGTCAGATATTTCGCTATCGGATCATGCGCATGTCGAGCTGCTCCTGCAGGACTCGGCCGCTTGTCCTGCTCGAGAGGCGAAGTGGCGTCTGCCGCCGGGCATTCTCCGGGATGCAGCTGATGTAGAAAGTATTAGAATGGCCATTGACTCCTATTTTGCTAGTAACGACCTACCAGAGACGCTTTTTCCCGTGGTTTGGGATGCCTTCAAGCAACGATCCGGGGTCACATCACCACTCTCTCGATTGCACGGACGCGCGCGGCTCGGGCTTTGGAAGATAGCCTGGCAAAGGACATAAAGCTAGAGGAACAACGAGATCAGGGTGGCACTTCGCTGGCATCCAGGACGGCGGCTTGCCAACCTCAGAGGGCAGCTTCGGCTTTTCCGCACTAACAGGGCGGAAAAATCTTTGCTGGCCTTGAAGCAGAAATATTTTGAGGGAGGGGACAAGGAGGGCAGGCTGTTGGCTGGGCGGCTGATGGCGCGTGCCGCCAAGGCCAATATAGCCAATGTCCAGCTTCCGGACGGGACGAGAGTCACCTCGGAGAGTGACAAGAGCGAGGCGTTCCGGGCTTACTATTCTGCACTGTATAGGGAGGAGCCACCATCTCCAGAAGTGGTGGCGGACATCCTGAGCAACTACACAGGGACGCCGCTACACCCGCACTATGCAAAGACCCTGGAAGGCCCCATCACCCAAGAAGAGGTAGCAGCAGCCATGAGGGATCTTCCTCTTGGGAAGACTCCGGGGCCAGATGGTTTACCTCTGTCTTTCTATCGCATGTTTCAGTCATAGCTTTGGCCTCATCTTCTAAGGCTGTATAACTCGTTTACTGATACGGAGGGACCGTCCCGCGATATGGGTATGGCGGAGATAGCATTGATCCTGAAGCCGGTGAAGGATCCCGCACAGTGTACATCCTACCGCCCCATTGCTCTACTAAACACTGACTTTAAAATCTACACCAAACTCTTGGTGAAGCGTCTGTATCCCCATATGCCGAGTCTTGTAGACCCAGACCAGGTTGGCTTCATCGGCAACCGGCAGGGGGCGGATAACGTGCACAAAATTGCGCAACTAGTATGGAAAGCGCACCACTGGGGAACTCCAGCTTGCCTTCTGTCGCTAGATGCGGAGAAGGCGTTCGACCGGGTGGATTGGACTTTCCTGCGGGCGGTCCTATGTAAAATTGGGTTAGGTCAGAACATGATCACTCAGATCATGGCACCATATCTTGCCCCGCAGGCTAGGATTCGGATCAACGGACAGCTCTCGTAACCGTTCACCATTCATAGGGGTACCAGACAAGTGTGCCCCCTCTCACCCTTACTATTTGCCCCTGTGGTGGAACCACTGGCAGAGATGATTCGTCAGGCGACCGATATACATGGTATCTCCATGGGAGGACGTGAGAATAAGGTGCCGTTGTTCGCAGACGATCTCATCCTTACCCTAACACGCCCCAGGGTGTCCCTCCCGGCACTCCATACAGCGCTGACCCTATTTGAGCGGCTTCTGGCCTCAAAATTAATCATAGCAAGTCCTGGGCCCTAAACCTTACCATCCCGAAGGAAGAGATCCCCCTCCTGAAGGAGCTAGTGCCAAACCAGTGGGCCTCCTAAGGCATCCGCTACCTCGGCCTCCAGGTCACTCCCTCTCTGGACACATGGACACAAGTAAATTGGCGGGAATGTCGAAGGTCGGTCCTCGAAGACTTGCGGAAGTGGAGACCCCTGGTGCTGTCATGGCTAGGCAGACTCAATGCCATCAAGATGTCGATCCTCCCTAAAATGTTATATCTATTTCAGTGCCTCCACACGCCCATTCCGCTACGTTGTATACGAGACCTCCAGCGTGACCTCACAAACTTTATTTGGGGTGGGAAACGACCTTGGTTCTCGCAGAAGCTCCTGATGACATCGAGAGATAGGGGGGAACTGGCATGTACCAACCTAGTGGACTATTATTGGGCCTCGCACCTCCAATTTGTGGTGGAATGGGGGGTGACGGAGAGTGAGAAGGGATGGCTGCACATGGACCAGGCAGTGACGGGGCGAACCATCTGGGACCTTGCCTGGCATTATCGGTCGGCACTCTCCAAGAGCGCCTATATTGCGGTACCCACAAGAACGGTTCTGGACGTATGGGATAAAGTAGCTGTATGCAGAGGCCTCATGACATTTCCTTCACCGCACACCCAGATAGAAGGGAATCCGTCCTTCCCACCGGCGCATCACTCGCATGCCTTTGCCAAATGGACGCAGGGAGACTGCAGGGTGATTACTGATCTGTTCGAGGAGGGTAAGCTTAAATCCTTTGCTCAATGTAGGGAAGAGTTCCGTGTTCCGTTGGCTGCGAGGCTGCAATATGCCCAGCTGAAGCACTGGGTGTCTGAGGAGGAAGTGTATCAGGAGGCCACACGCGCCTTCACCCCCTTTGAGCGGCTGGTCCGACATCCTGCTGAATCTAAGGGGCTTATTTCCCAGATTTTGCAGCATCCAAAAACGCCGCCCTCCCACCCCTATCAATGCAGATGGCAAGCAGTATCAGACACGGACATTACCCCTGCACAGTGGTGTAGGATTTGGCATGATATCCCCAAATGTACCGTAGGATCCCGCAGCGGGAAAACGCCTATAAGCTCATGAATCAGTGGTACTACATGCCCCAACGTCTCCACAAGATGTTCCCTACAACCTCCCCCTTGTGCTGAAGGTGCCGATCTGCATTCATATTTGGTAGACATGCCCGTCGCTGACTCTATTCTGGAAAAAAGGTCCTTAGCCACATCATGAGGGTGCTGGGGTTCCCTTTGCCTGAAGTCACGAGCACAATCCTACTAGGTATTAAACCTGCTGGCCTGAAGGCACTCACCAGGAGCGATTGGACCTTGGCGCTCCAAATGTTAGGAGTGGCCAAGCAGCTTATGGCCCTGTATTGGAAGAAAAACGAAGCTCCTCCAATCGCAGCCTGGTTTGTGCGTTTATGGCATGTTGTCACGATGGAGCTTTTTACAGCACGGCTGCAGGCGTGCGACATCCGCTTTAAGGCGGTTTGGCAACCTTTAATTAAATATCTCTGTACTGTTGAACATGCGCGCCACGTGCCCACCAAACTCAGGACGCTGCGCCTATTTGAGGATGCTGTTATCCCCCCTGACCCGAGCAGATTGCTTCCATTGCTGCCCCCCTGCAATGTGACCCTATCGCCAACGACAATGGGTCAGACTTATCGCCCCTCTTCCCCCTCCCCACGTCACTCCTACTCTCGCTTTCCTGTCCCTCCTTTTCTCTTTTTGCTCATTTCTCTTCGTCTATCCTTTCCTCTTCTATCTCTACCATTCTTTGGGCTCCTGGGCCCCGTTGGGCTGATTGTTGAGTCTGGGCTAGTTGCCTGTTTGTTACGAAGGTGGGCCTTAAGGGACTTGCCTCCCCACAGGACCAGATGATGTTACATTCTGCAATATGGAACGCGGCCGGCCCCTCGTGGGTTGTAGGCGCAACGCTGTGTACAATCTACCTTTCTGCATAGATTCCTAGCGAAGTTATTGCACTGTCCAATCACGCGGCCGGCCCTGGATAGGGTTGTAGGCTTACCGCTGTGTATCTAATACTCCTGTGGTGTGCGTTTGACAGAAAATAAAAAAAAGATTTTAAACAAAAAAATATACAAATGCAGCATATTTGTCGTTTTTGGGGGGCCTGTGAAGCAAATGGAATGGTAACTGACTTGCACGCATGTTGTACTAACAATGAGGCACAGAATCTTGAATTCCTGGTATTTACAAATTGCACATCAAAAATAGCTAACAATTGGACATGAATTTGTTCATCTCTGGAGGTGAGCTCCATGGGATCCAGCGGCTGTAATTTTTTTTACACACTTGCCCTCAATGCCCCCTGCCCCTCACCCACATAGCAATACGGTAGTCTGGTTTCCCTGAAAACTAGTGAGGAGTCGTCTTGACAAACTAAAAATGGTAGATTCGACTCAAGGCGTAGCTAGGTGGCACCATTCAGGCGAAACTTAAAACGGGAAGCAAACCTCATGCAGAATTTGTAAAAGGTAAATAAACTTAGATCTTTTAAACCTACACAAGAGGACACACGCTCCACGTCTTGCACATTGGCACATAAAGAAATGCATGGTAAAAATTATAGTGTTTATTGATTTAAAAATCGTAATATAGAAACTAACATTTCAGCATCATTAAAAGTTTAAATAATTTACCAACATACAGAGAGAGAAAGAACAGTATGAATTTTTTTAACAATTAGGCTTACCTTTTGCTTTCATGGAAACATACTCATTAAGAATTGTCGTCAAGTTTTTTCCAAATAATGACTGAAAAATATAACAGATAAAGTTATCACATTTAAACAGTTGTAAGTTTTGTTACAAATCGCACAATTAAAACCACAAAAAAGTAGAAGTGTATAATCATACAAGGATAAGTCTCTGAATCAACAATAAGGAGACAACTAAATAAATAAGCATTGACAAAGGGAATATGTATCACCTATGCAACTTTAATTGGCTTTGCCAGTGTTGTTTTAGCCATACTGTACAGCAGCGCTGGCTTCAGTACAGCATGGCTGTAATTTAAAGGAAAAAAAAGTGCTACGACACAGTCAAAGCTGGCTGTGTTATGGAACTTTTTATCTTTACTTTCAGACATGTTGCAAAATGGCTAAGAAACATTGCAAAGCCAACAGATCTCCCATAGGTACGATCTATTGGCATTGCCAATGTTTGTTATGTATTGGTACCCCTGTTTATGCATATCCCATTTTGACAGGCAAGAGTCTTTCTGACACGTATATGTCTTATTCTAGCTGCTACACATTGGCACATCCCTCGAGGGTGAGAGAGTGCATATGCATCATTGTCTCTAAATTGCAGTATGTGTTGCCACAATATTTGCAAACGTCGACGTTGACTTTTTTTTACGCAATTCTTGTTCGCTGTAGTAGGAACACGAGAACAGCAAGACACAGATGTCCTGACTCTGGAAGTTAGAGACACTGGCATGTGGTAGCGATGCAGTAAGGCACCGACACTGAGGAAGGCAGAATGAGGACACGGGTTGAAGGACAAGCACAGCGAGAAAGGAAGCTCCATTCTTCTAAGCAGAGTCCACGCTTCGGGAAACGCCACAATCCAGCAGAAGGGCACACTCCATACATAACAGCACTTCCAGTATGAGTGGTGGAAGGAGAACACTTCAAATCCCAAGTTCCAATACTTAACCTGTCGCTTGCCCACATGACGAGGGAGAACCTAGTACTATCTTGTGCAGTGAAGGCAGAGTTGACGAGCGCAGTCTGTGGTTCATAACATATATTCTGTTAGGCTTGGAAAGAGAAGAAGCTGAAGGCTTTTGGAGAGAATGTGGTGTAACAGCAGAGCTGCCACTTAGGAACTGGGTTTGAGTCTCAGAATCAGCTCAACATCCTGTGAATCTGAGCAAATCACTTAATGCCTACAAAAAAAAAAGAGAGAATGTGTCTTTGTGTAATGTAACTGGTGCGTATGTAAAGCTAACTCCCTTGTCCTTATCCCTCCCAAACTTAAATGCAAAAAGACCCAATCTCGTGCATTCTCTGGTAATGCCCCCACTATCTGGAATGCACTTCCCAAAGACCTTCGCTGCAACCCCTCCTACCCTCTCTTCAAAAGGAGACTCAAAGCTCTTCTCCTCAATAAATACTGGGGCACTTAATTTTTATCGATCCTGAACTTGCTCATCACCCTTCTATCACTCTCTCTCTATCACCCTACTTTCTCCCCCCTCCATCTAACCCTCCCCCCACCTCACCCATTTCCTTAGCACTACTTTCAAATCCCCCTGTACTGCCTCTACTATGCTTTACTAATGCCTGTCGCGATCTTACCGCCTTGTACTTGTTATTTTATTTTCTTAATTTCTCCTGCTCATTTCCAATTGTTTATTTTTTACTTAATATGTAATTGATTTGTTCTTATTCTCACTATGTAAAGCGCTCTGATACTCTTGGGTCCAGAAGCGCTATATAAAACTGTTTAAATAAATAAATAAAATAAATAAATAAATAAATAAATAAATAAATAAATAAATAAATAAACCTTTCGGATCGAGTTTGCGCTATATAAACCAGTGGGGGCAAAGCAAGGAAACGGGGCGCACACTCTTGGTGGTGGTTTACGTAGGAAGTAACAGAGGTGGGGCACCTCAGTCCCCTGAGGCAGAATTGGAGCTATACATTTGATCTTGCGTGCCTATTTCCTGTTACCCTGACGGCTCAGTCATTTGCCCTCTATGATTCCTCATGCCACATGTCGCGATTCTACAAATACCTACAGCTATGCCACACTCTCACCTCGCATAGGCACTTTGCTTCCAGAATTTAGTCTGCTGGAGGCCCAAATCATGATGGGTAATCTGGGGAAGCGTGGGGTATCGAGGATTTATTACTCACTGACCTACAACAGCCCAATCACACTTGACTCTCTTAGACACCGATGGGAGGTATGATTGGGCCCTCTGGAGGACGTGGACTTGCGAGAAGCCGTGATGGCTACTAAAACCATTACTATTTCAGCTAGGCTCTGTATGGTCCAACTGTACTATCTTCATTTTGCATATCTCACCCCGTCACCTCAACCGGGCAGGACTGCTGGCCACCCCATCTGGCGAGCGCTGTGGCTCAAAACCGGCAGACTTCTACCACATGGTGTGGGCATGTCCTCTTCTCACCCTGTATTGGGAAACACTGGTATCTGAGCGGACTGATATCCTGGGCTGGAAGGTGCCACATAGTCCCCTGAACCTGCTCTTGGGAGTTATGGACATCTAAGTTGTGTCCCGGGCGGACAAGCTCTTCCTGTTTACTGCCATCATGGTGGCCAAGCGAGACATTGCCGCTGCATGGAAATTTCCCACCCTACCTAGTGTAGTCAAATAGCGCAAAGGTGTAGACTGGTGGGCGGAACAAGAAAGGCCACTGTACGAAGCCAGGAGATGTCCAACCAAGCATTGTCAGGTGGGGGATAAATGGTTGGGCCAGGTTATGTAGTGAGACTTTTTCATTGTGTGCGATATTTTGGACAGACGCAAGACACAGTGTGTATAGCACACAATTAAGCGCGACTGCAAATCAATGTAACATGCTTGGAATTAAATGACAAGGGCTGTATTCTTCCTGTCTTTGAAACTCAATAAAATTGGTTATCAAAAGAGATTGCTCATGCCACATGGTCATTCATTTCAGTGAACGCGGCACTCCCATCCACCCCGCTTTCTGAGGCCTTTGCTTCCAGCCAGCAATTTAGAAAAACTTGCCTGGTGCATAGGAGCCTCTACGGCAGGAAGAGAGGACCTCTCCCCGAGCAAACATGCTTAAACATAGTTTGTGAGTGTAGAGTGCTTTTACAGATGAACAGTGCCACCAACTGAAATAAAACTTATTAAAAAACACATGCTCATTGGGCCCTCAGCAAAGACGTAGCAAGGTGGCCTTTGCAACGTCCAGGCAACGAAAATGGGTCCCCTGCCATTACCTGGACAGTAAAATCCAACCTCTAGTGGGATGCAGAGGACCCATAAACTGCTGCACCCGATGCCCCTGCACCTACTGCTCTACTGACAAAGCTTTCATTAGCTTTAAGATACTCTGATGGAGTATTAGGAGCCCTTCAACAAGGGCGATCGTAAGGCAGGATTTCTACCCCACTCTGCGTCCATGCTTTTAGAGAGATTGAGATAGTTTTCAGACAGGAACATGACATCTCAGCAAGTGTTCCCTGCTAGAGTCCACTGCTGGCTGCTGCTATTGTCACCAATGAGCTGCTCCGCATGCACTCCCCTACAATGATTTTGCTAGTGAAGTGGCGGCAGGGCACTTGGCCTAAGGTGTAGGGGCGGCGTTCAAGAGAAAGGATGTGGCATAACGGTCAGAGCTAACGACTTCGGACCTGGGAAACCAGATTCGAGTCTCAGTTTCGGCTCAACAACTTGTGATTCTGGGCAAGTCACTTAATCTACCCGTGCCTACCAAAAACAAATGTGTTCTTGTGTAATGTAACTGGTGCTCATGTAAAGCACTCTGATACCTTTGAGTCAAGTTCGCGCTATATAAAACTGCAAAAAAGAAGAAAAAAGTTCCCGCCCACACAGCAACACCCTACAGTACTGGAAGGCTCGCCAGTACGTACATATCAGTGTTTCATGTGGTTGCCATGGAAATTTGTTTTCATTCTTGGAGACATTAAATATGTCAAAGCTACAGGTTAAGACTGCCTAACTGCAAATAATCGCCAATCTATCTTCAGACACCGTAACACCCCTACTCCATGGGGAGAACAATCTGCATTCCGTCCATAAATGCTATCACTTTGAAGTCAGTCTCTGTCTTTAAATGCACAGTAAATGTGATGAGAACAAGATTTACAGGCCTGTTTACAGACCAGGAGTTCTCGGAAGGATATTGGTAAATAAGGTTTTAGCAAGGGAGATATGAAGTGATGCTGGAGAGCCTAAGCCTAGTTACAACAAGGGGTGGTGATGGACAGAGTCTCTGAATTAAGCAGAGTACTCTCACCCAGTCAAAAGATCAGGGCTAGATCCAACACCGTTTTTTAGCTCATTGCACCATCCCAGTTTCAGAACCTGGCTGTATGCAAATTAGTCTGTCCCTGGCCCAGTGCATCATGGGAACAGGGCAGACCAGACTACAAAAGCCAATTCTTACACTGGGAAGGAAACAAGCTTCCGGGGACCGGTTTCTGCCATTTCAGGCGTCTTCGGCCCGGCTTGCTTGAATCCTGATGGTGCAATGAGCAAGGGACTCACATCTGAGTATACCCTTCCACGCTTAGGGTGGACAAAATTAGTTACAACAAGGGGTGGTGATGGACAGAGTCTCTGAATTAAGCAGAGTACTCTCACCCAGTCAAAAGATCAGGGCTAGATCCAACACCGTTTTTTAGCTCATTGCACCATCCCAGTTTCAGAACCTGGCTGTATGCAAATTAGTCTGTCCCTGGCCCAGTGCATCATGGGAACAGGGCAGACCAGACTACAAAAGCCAATTCTTACACTGGGAAGGAAACAAGCTTCCGGGGACCGGTTTCTGCCATTTCAGGCGTCTTCGGCCCGGCTTGCTTGAATCCTGATGGTGCAATGAGCAAGGGACTCACATCTGAGTATACCCTTCCACGCTTAGGGTGGACAAAATTAGTTACAACAAGGGGTGGTGATGGACAGAGTCTCTGAATTAAGCAAGTACTCTCACCCAGTCAAAAGATCAGGGCTAGATCCAACACCGTTTTTTAGCTCATTGCACCATCCCAGTTTCAGAACCTGGCTGTATGCAAATTAGTCTGTCCCTGGCCCAGTGCATCATGGGAACAGGGCAGACCAGACTACAAAAGCCAATTCTTACACTGGGAAGGAAACAAGCTTCCAGGGACCGGTTTCTGCCATTTCAGGCGTCTTCGGCCCGGCTTGCTTGAATCCTGATGGTGCAATGAGCAAGGGACTCACATCTGAGTATACCCTTCCACGCTTAGGGTGGACAAAATTAGTTACAACAAGGGGTGGTGATGGACAGAGTCTCTGAATTAAGCAGAGTACTCTCACCCAGTCAAAAGATCAGGGCTAGATCCAACACCGTTTTTTAGCTCATTGCACCATCCCAGTTTCAGAACCTGGCTGTATGCAAATTAGTCTGTCCCTGGCCCAGTGCATCATGGGAACAGGGCAGACCAGACTACAAAAGCCAATTCTTACACTGGGAAGGAAACAAGCTTCCGGGGACCGGTTTCTGCCATTTCAGGCGTCTTCGGCCCGGCTTGCTTGAATCCTGATGGTGCAATGAGCCAGCAAAGGAAAAAGCAAAAGAATGTGAGTTACAAAACCAATTGCAAGCAACATTAATAATGCATTCCTAGGTCAACTTCTGAAACTCCCCAAGATGTCTTTTCCATACCATACAACTGCGCTGTCTGGTAAGCTGTAACATAAAAATCCTCATAAAATTAGCTCATGCTAATGAGTATTAAATCCTTGACTCTGCCAAGGACCTGCATGTGTGTGTGTATGTGCACACACACACACACACAAAACTGTACCACGATTGGCAACCTGTAAGTCCTTAGTAAATGGTATCCTTGTACCTAGGGCATTGGGACTGAGGAGGGTCCGCAAAGGACACCCAACAAGGCCATGCAACCATACAGAGTACATGGGCTGGAAACTCGAATTCCCCAGCACCATGATGGCTTTACTGAACCCAGGAGTGTTTGGTAATAGATAGAGGTGGGCGGAATTTGCGTAGTCGCGCTCCGCAAAACTGTAAAAAATCTCTGCGAGCACGCAAAGGTTCCGCAAACACATGGAATTGCTTGTTCTGCCCGTTCGTGATGCTTTTTTCCTGTTTGCGTACGCTGTTTGCATGCTCAGGGAGAAATATCGCGAACACGCAAAAAATTCTGCGAAGCCGTGGATCACAGAATTTTAGGCAATTCCGCGTTCTTTGTGGAACGCGAAATTACCCAAATTCCGCAAGCGGAACGGAATTTACCACCCAGGCCTAGTAATTAACAACTTCTCACAAACCCACATTGATGCCAATGTGGAATTTATTGAAACATGTGCCTACAGGGCACCTCAGTGGTGACCCCTGAATACCTACAAACCCTGGTGTGGTCTCTGGCTGGCTTTAGGCAGCCTGCCACCATCAGACATGTTTCTGGATCCCTGGGTTGAGATTCCCTGCTGTCTGAGGCCAGAGACCAAGCACATCCTGGGCGAAGGGGTCACACCTCCACCCAAAGGATAAGCAGAGTGCTCAAGAGGGAACCTTTAAAAGGCCTTGCAGGAGAGCTGGCTGGAAAACAGTGAGAAAAGAAGGTATGCTCCCTTTTGCCAACTCCACTCCTCATATGCTGGAGGTGAAGTGAAGCACATTTTCAGTGCCCACCCTCCTGAAGATGGTAGGACTTATCCAATCAGGGCTAGGGCTATAACCCCCCCCCCTCCAGGAGGGTGGAATAATAGAGTGTAGACACCCCAGGTAAGGAACCCATTGGTCCCTACTTGTCACTTCCCTGTAACTCCCCTAAATCTAGTATTTAGAAGGCACCTCACGACCCGAAAATCAGATTCCTGACTACCTATGAAGCCCTGAAGCCAAAGAGCCGCAGAAGCAAGACAAAAGAAGGACCAGTGACGGGATCTGCACGAGCCCAGCCGGCCTGTCTTCTGCCTTTTGCCCTTGTTACAAAAGTCACTCAACCTGCAGGCCCAGAAACCTCCAAAACCCTGGGAGGACTGCTTCCCTTCAACAAAGACTCTAAATCACCCATGGACAGAATGCCTGTCCAGAAGAAACAGACTTTAAAGAAAAATAACTTTGCTCTGAGGAACCGCAAAATGGCCTCCAACCCACCTCTGCAGCCGACGACCATGGCCCGAGTCCAAGTGGTCCACCGGTCCTGCGAACGTTCCCCAGTGCTTCTGAGCCAGAGTCCACCATGGGCTGACCCCTACCGGAATCTACCTCAATGCCTGCAGTTTGAATCTGAAGACTCCCCCTGACCGCAACCTGCCCGGTAAGCTGTTCCCGACACCAAAATACACCCCTGCACCCAAAGCCCCTGGGCCTTGGGGAGCTTGACCAACGGTGTCCCTACATCCCCTAGCATCAGAACTTACCTGGGCAGCAGTGGATTTTCTTCATCCTGCCTGCTGGCCAGCGCCTGCAACCTCTTCTAAATCGATCTCTCCCATTGATTTACATTTGGTGCCCGACGCTTTGTTGGCACTCTGCACCCGGCAGCAACTGTTCCTCTGAGGATGTAAGTTTGGTGCTGCTTTGAGGCCCCCCCTTGGGATTACCTTAACCCCAGGAGATCGACTCCCAACACCATTTAATTCACATGTGAGCAGCACATCTTCGATCATGCCCACTTAGTTGGTTAACATTGGGAGCTTGGCCCAGAGTTTGACCTCTGCACCCGGCCGCCCGTGTGATGCCGAAGGTGCAGTCTTGGTGCTAACCTGAACCCTGCCTCTTAACCACAGACCCTGAAGACTGGATTTGTAAGTTGTGTACTTACCTGCAAAACTTCATTCTTGTTTTCCTCTCATAGATTAAAATTGCAAAACTGAAAAATTGCACTGTATTTTTTTTTAAGAGAAAAGTATTTTTCGGGAAAAACATACTTACCTTTTAACGTACACTTTTTTTGTTGTGTGTCATTTATTGATCACTGTGTGCAGAACAAATGTCTTACACTCCTCTGTATTAGGCCTAGGGCTTCTCGACCACACTACCAAAAATAGAGCACTTTGGGTTTACATTGAGCCCTGTACACTTCTGGGGGAATATCTGGACTCTTTACACATTATAACCACTTCGTGGTATATCACATAAAGTGTCAGTTTCCTACACACACACATAAACATATATACATGTGTATATTTACATACATACACACACATATATACACACACACACACACACACACACACACACATACACACACACACACACACACGTACTTCATGATCAAGAGTCAAAAATGGCAATGGGAGAGTGCCTCCAACGCTTGAGCAATGTATAAGCAAACACTGGAATAAATATCTGACACTTGATTGCGCCGGCATTGGGACAGTAAAGAGATGAAAGAAAAACGAATGAACTGGGGAGTGTGGTGTGGAATAAGATGGTAGATTAATCTCCTCAATAAAGCTGCACTGTGCATTACCATACTTAATCAGCAATAAACTGGATTCTACTGCCCATGATACTGGCTGAGGAGGAGCTTTTGAGCAAGAGGGTTGCATCTGTGAACGTGAACAGAGGCAACAGCTGGAGGGGTAGAATGCACCATCAATCAGGAAAGGGACAAGGAGAATTTAGAGGCAGCCCTCTACTTGCTCACAGACAACTGGATTTTCCTTATTCGCCAACTTGACGTTGATGAACGCGAACGAGGAAAAAACTCTGTTACGCGGAGCGGAGTTTTTCGGAACTCCGCGTAACACAGAGTGTGGAAAACTCAGCAAACTCCATGACCGGAGCAGAGTTCACCGCCCAAACTTACTTGTAAGGTGCTACTGAATTCAAAATATACAACAGCAGTGATTTGATGGGATCACTACTATACAAGGAGGTCGAAGGGTGATGCCTAGAGGTTAATACACCTTAAGTGAATTTGAGCAATACTAAGTGAGCATCCATACACAAAATTCACAGAATGACCCACTGAATTCCAAGTATAGAAATATTAAAAGCCAATCCAAACCAATAACGGCTAGCCAAAGTATAGAAGTGAGACATGAAAATGCCACTGCTATCTCTTTACAAATTTGAGCAAACAAATAACCAGGATGCTTTAGGCTTCTTTAAAAGAAAAACAATAATTTAGTGGTCATATTGCTTTATCATAAAAGCACCAACCCTAGGTACATCCAGTGCCAGGACTGCAACTGCTGAAAAGAACTGTAGCAGACAACAAAATTGACATTAACTGCTCACATTGTAGGAAACCGGACAGAGAAAGTGTGCATTCTTAAAAGGAGGCACAGAATTCAATAAAATCGTTCAAAATCATCAGCATTCATTTGATACATGTCATAATTAACAAATTCCTTACCAGTAAACAACCAGGCACAAACCCCTCGTCTGTATAGTGCTCTGCATATTCCTTTAGGTCTGGGCTTTCGGCTATAAAAGCACTGCATGTAGAAGCAAGCTTTTCCTGTTGCAAATATCCTGAATGTCAAATAAATAAGGTAAAATGTTTATTTTCATTGACAATTCTATTACATAATAAAGAACATTTTCTATGCTTAAGTTCACTTGTCACTTCTATAAAATATCACCCTCTGGAGACATCAACCCCGAATTTGTAAGTTGATACCTTCTTGCAGACTTCTGATGTTAAAATGGACTATGAATAGGCGCTTAGGTGAAGCGGAATGCAGAAATGTTTCCAGACGGTTTACTCTCCTGCATATATTGTGAGAGATAGTAGACATGTATACAAGACCTTAACGTAACAGCAGCTGGGGGCTACCATTATTGAAAAGATTTGTTCCATCCTAACTTCACAAGATTGGTTCACATATAGATTATCTCCATTCCTTTATCACCTGGTTGAGTGGAGTTTTCCTCCTCCGATTGGTCACTTCATCCCACAAGAAATATTTAAGTTTGAACTAGCTGATCGCGTTACCCTTTCCAATCCCTCTCCCTACATATCAGATTACAGTTACCGGATCTGAATATTCCATACTTTGTAATTGTAAAGGCATTTCTGATGAAGGCGTTTGGGTCGCCGAAACGCCCGTAGACACGACACAATTCCATGAAGATCCATCTGCGATCAAAGCCACTTCATTGTCTCTCAAATTGGATATATGTATCACTAAACAATTTTCTTTGTTTTTAATTATCTATAATCTATTTTTGATAAACATTCAAATACTCATTGTTGACACTTAGGACTTGATTTGAAGGTTATCAATTCCTAAGCATTACTCTTACATCAATTTATATGTTGAAATTATGTACATGAAATCAGGATTTGGTTATTGTTTTGCATTGAAAGACATTTAGATTGTTAAGTATGCTGTTTTTAAATTCGCCATGTAACAGTACAAGCATTATGCATCCGATTATAGACAATTTGTATGAATAAAAGTTTTTTATAAGTTATATTCATTTGATCACTTAGCCATAATCATTCAGCAATTATGTTACATAATGCAAAGTAGAAAGATGAAGTTCCAAAATACATGCTCTATGTAAAGGCACAAAAAGAAACTGTGCTGTGTGCCACACACTCTACAAATGGTACACGATCTCCTCATTTTAACACAGTGCTGGGACGTGTGGGAGCAAGAAGCTACTTATTTATATATGACGTTTTGTATAGTGCGAACATGACCTTAGTGGGTATCAGAGCGCTTTACATGAAGAGAGGTAGGGTATTAGTTGGACTCGTAAAATAGACATGTTTGAATGACAAACATAGCAATGAAAATAAATGGAGTAATAAGCTTGATCTCAAAAAATAGTCAGCAATAAGATGGTCAAGCATCAAAGAGTAGTTGATATGGTTACATTTAAATAGGCATAGAGATGTTGTCTTAGGGTAAAAACGTAGTCAGCAGAAAAGATTTTGCTTCTTTTTTGAAGGATGCGGTAGTTGAGATTAGACGAACATCCTGTGGTAGAGAATTCCATATCTTAGGTGCAACAACCGAGAAAGCTTTGGAGCCCATTTTCTTTTTATGGTTTCGTTGGGGTTTCATAAGCAGGGTGTACGCACTTCGCGAAGGTCTGCAACCTAATTTTTCTAGCTTTTTGGCCAGATATCAGGGGATATTGAAATGTAGCACTTTACGAGTCATGCAATTTTTAATTCAATTCTTGCTTCATACGATAGCCAGTTTAGGGATTTTAGAGCAGGGGAGAGGTCTGTATTTCTTATTGTTCCGAAGACAAATACTTGACACAAAGCTTTGACAAAAAAAACGAAAAATTAGTCTTTCATATATGGACTCCTCTTGAGCACACCCAAAATCAAAAGCAGCAGCTTAAAATATCTAATAATATCAAAAACGTAATTCCAAAGCTTCTGCATTTGTGTAAATCCATATAAACAAACATTCATATATACTAAAATTGTTAATCATTGAACTGTTTTCAATTGGGGTACCAGGAAGGGATGGCTTCATTTCTCCAGTACAGTGTGGCCTCTATTAGTGCTCCTGGCAAAGTTGATAAGAAGGGATGCCCTAGTAAGGAGGATAACTGTGGCCTATTTGGGGAGGAGATATAATTATTCTTTTATTCAGATAATATACGGCAACGGATTGTTTAACAAGTTAATCAATTTGGGCGATTTTCAGGGCTTAAAATTAACTTGAGTAAAGTAATCGATGTAAGATTCCATTTTCAAGAATCCTTTGAGGCAGGTGATTAGAGAAAGGGAGAAACATGTGAAAATAAATCTTAATTAACTCCGATACATTTGACAAGCTTCTAACATTCATGGAGTTTAGAATCGGACATTGGTATCAAAACCGTCATGCTTTCAACCCAGCATCGATGAGCACACAGATGGCAACGTGTCACTTTCCAAAAGTAAAAAGTTCAAAAAACACACTAGACACCAACACTACAATCTCATGGAAACAAAACTCCAGGTATTTAGGGGATAGCTAGGGGAAAAAAATTCCCAGCTCCGATGGTCTCCCTGTTTAGTTTTATGAACCATACTTACACTTGCAGCCCAGTGATGGCTGTGTTCAATGCTCCAAGAAGGGAAATATGCCTAGCCCCTACAACACAAGAGGCTATATTGGAGATTCTACCTTATGGTGTAGTGCGTTTATCTAGGGACCTGTATCGATACTCCAATTTCTGACCCTTGTCCGGTTATAAATCACTAATATCCATACAACGGCACAGAAACCAGTTTCATAAATTAGTCATAGCGCATGCTGTCACATTAAGCAAGCACTATTCCTCCAGCCCCCTAGAAAGCACACCGAGTTCTCTAAACAAACCAAGCCTCCAGCAAACCTGGGAAATCCCCGCTGCTATTGTTTTGATTTTGTTCGAGAACTCCTGTAAAGAATGTAAGAACGACCAGTTCTTAATTGACGTCTTATGTCCATCCTTACGTCAAACCCGGCACCTCTCAGGTATAAATATACCGACACTGCCCTAAGTAAAGACACGGTGGTGATGAGCTTGGAGCAGCGACTACTTGCCGGAGAGCCCAGCTGATGCGAGAGCCCACAGACGCTGCCCCTCCCCTTTTGAGGCGCTGAGGAAAAACGCTGCCTTTCCTCTTGCCGATGAATCCAGCCTCCAGCGTTTCCAGCTTGCCCTCGCGGGTAACTGGGATACAGAGTCCTGAGAAAGAGATACCAGCCCTCCTGCCTTCTAAATCCCAGGTACTGAACTGACTAACCCCTTACAGAGAATTCTTGAGTCAGACTCTTGGCAAAACAAACTTAACTTAAACTGCTACTTACTTACTCCCTCCCATGTATTAGGCTTAGGTCAGGTACACCGGGGTAGGCGTAGTTAGAAGCACCAGTTGAGCACAATTAGTCAATGTATATATGTATGTATATCTTTTATCCATTTTAAAGTAACATATGGCTAAGAAACCATATCAATGCTTTTACAGTATTATTTTATAATCCTGCTTTTACTGTATGCATTTTACTTAACCATCAGTATTACAATTGTAGCGATTCATTTCTCTTGTATGAGAAAAGAGACTGATCAATAAATAACACCTTTTATTGAAAACGCCCGTCTCTTCTTTTCTCTACAATCTGGTGAAACTAAGTATGCACGTATTGACTGAGTAAAATAGCTGTCTTTTGTTTTCACACGACTCTAGAGATATACTCTTGATCAGGGAGAGCAAAGTTGTCATGTTCTATGGTTGTCAGAAACTAAATCCCTTCTTGTCTATCCAGGGAGGTTAAAATCCTCCTCGCCTTTTCGAGAAAGTTCCTAGTGAACTCTGAGCTAGCTGGCACACAAAACTTAAGTCTAATATCGTCAGTAAAAGACCTAGTTAACCTCAGTCCTACGTCTACACTACTGAAGATATTATTCCAATGCGCAGAGCCTATTGGGAATATAGGAACTACACTACATGGCGCCCAACGTTTGGTAAGGCGATAAATCTAACGCAAGGCATTAGAGTAACTCAGTCGTGCTTTTTCACACAGACCCTTTCTCCCATAAATACTCCAAAGACGTCTGGAGTGGGTAAAAGGTTAAAAATCCGCCAAACTTAGTAGGAGAAGACTCCTATGTATGGTTTTTGGTATATTCAACGTTGAAGGATACAGTGTTCCAAAATATTGTGCACCTAATCTTTGTTTCCTTGGAAACCTGATCTGCAACAAAAACCTTTCTGTCAGTAAAAATGTCAGGAACTGAAGAAGAGAGGGAGACAGCTAGAATAGCAGCTCAACTCCTAGCGGATGACACAAGTCTCCTACAACAGGACCCGGATGCAATACTCATCCCGGTCAGCATAAGAAAAACTATAACACTTAAACTTATAGAAAATGGACTAACACCAAGAGGTGGTACAGTCATATTCGTAATTGAGGCACACGAATATCGGCAGACAGAGGTATTCTATTCATGGATAAAATTTCCAGCAGCAAACGCTGTCACAAAAGAGTTCCACTATTATAAAATAGAGGAACCTCTGGATGACTACACTCCTTTCGAGGAGGTGGAAATCCCATTAAAATACAAAGAGCACCTGCTCTGGTTTAAATGTGCCCTAAAACATAATAATCACATCACAAGGCTCGGTCCACTAGGTAGACCAGGAGCAACGTGGCTGGTTCTAGCCAGCTACACACCACATCCAGACATTGAAAAAATGTCAATACCAGAACTTTTAGCACAGCTAAAACAACTGATTAAAATACACAGACAATTAGTCCAATATGTAATGCGGACTTCAACAGTCCAACCAGCTATTAAAATTCCACAGCTGACCCCTCATCAGGGGAACACAAATAAAATCACACCAGAAAACATGCAATCATGTCTAGGTAAAGTACCCGCAAAACGGGAACAAATTCCATTCTGGTTAGCACAAAAAATCACTCAAATATAGGCGGTATTTCCGGATACTACCCCTACTGAGAAACACAGAATTCTGACTATCTGCCTTCCAATGGGGATCGCACCACATGTGGAGGACTGTGACACTTGGGGCACAGTCTTTGCTTCCATTTACACAAAAACACATGGTGTTCCGTCCATGGCGGTAATACCTGATGTGCTAAGACAGATTCAAAATGAATACGGTCCAGAACCTGCTTTAACTCTGGGTATGAAATTACTGAAAGACTACAAGCAGGTCTCAGCTTTATTATTATCTAACATAAAAGGGGAAGCAGCATCTGTGGCGATCCGCCAGAAGTTGAAAGAAACAGATATAGCAGAACAACCATTTGAACTTGCCAGAATCATAGAAAAATCCTATGAAGAACTAGGAAGAGATAGTTTGGGTGGGAAACCAGTGAAACCCCAACTAACTGAAAATCCTGAAAAGGTATTTATTAAAAATAATCTAACAGCTCCAAAAAAGAACTGGGATGGAAATAAACAATCCACTCCCAAAGAAAAAAGATTCCAGTCCAGAGGAAGGTCTCCTCGGCGGAGAGAGAGATCTCCGGACCAAGGACACAAGTCTCCCCAGAGGGAGCCCTCTGAGAAAAAATACAACCTTAGAAATAGGGATAATTTGAAGAAACCTGATAGATATCAAGATATTGATACACGTCCCTCTCGATCTTTTCAGACTTCCTCGCAGAAATTGGAAAGAAGAGGACGGTCAGAACAAAGGGAAGAGCACTTCAAGTCCAAAGACAAGGAACCTGCTCATCAAAGTAAAAAGTTACAATTTCCAAAGAAGAAGGTAGCCAGTATTAAAGTAATCAAACATGCCGAGGATCCTGAGGACACAGCTGAAAAACGGAGAGTGGGCTCAGACAATGCTAGACAGCGCAGCAGAAGTGAGCATAGCTCGCAAGATCCTGATGAATCATCTGGAGACAGTGGACACGAATGAATACATTCATGTGGAAACTGCAGACACCAGAGTTAGCAAACCTCATAAAATATACGAAATAACATTACGTATAGAGGGAGATAAGACTAGGAAAATAAGGGGTCTATTTTGGGATAATCTCTCCAAAGGCTATGACATCCTTTTAGCTGAAAAAGACTGGCCACCAGAGTTTGTCAGGGAGTGCCCTCATGGCGAAGAAATGATTATGCCTGCCTTCTCAAATCACATTCCAATTCATAAAAAATATACACTTGCAAGAAAGTGGGCAGTAGCCCAAGCTCCTGCATTATATAAAAACCATGTGGGATGGGATGAGGACTCTTTTCCTCACAAAATCCAGTTAAAATCACAACCAACTGCACAGAGGCAGTACCCAATTAAGCAAGAAGCTAAAAAACAGGTCAGGGAGATCTTAGATCAACTTGAATACCAGGGGTTGATTGAACCATGCACCTCACAAATGAACAATCCTTTGTTTCCTGTCTCCAAACCAGATGATTCATATCGTCTAGTTTTGGACTACAGACACCTAAACTCATGTTGCAAACCTTTGCAGTACAAAACTCACACAGTGCAGCACTAATGAATAGCATAGTGCAACATTAGACATCTCTAATGGATTCTTTTGTCAAAATATAGCACCTGAAAGCAGATATTTGACCGCTTTCTCAATAAATGGCTCGCAGAAAAATTTCTGTTGTTTGCCACAGGGGTTCAAGAACAGCCCAGGATTATTCTCAGCGAGAGTAACAGAGTTACTACAAATGTATGATGATGAGGCATTATCTTATGTCGATGACATCTATCTAACAGATGATGACTTGGATACTCACTTGAAATGAGTGGACACCATAATACTTGGGTTCGCAGCAGAGGGTTACAAATTCAACTTCAAGAAGTTAAGAATTGCCCATCTAACTGTCCTGTTTTTAGGATATGAATTATCAAGTGAAGGCAAAAGCCTGGCAGACAATTTCCTAGAGAAATGTGCCGTAATCCAAGCACCAAGAACGCTGAAAAACTTACAATCAATTCTAGGTTTCCTGAATTTCGGTAGAACGTACATTCTAAATTATGCAGAGAGAGTTAAACCTCTCTATGACCTAATAAGACCAGATTTTAAAACAATCAATTGGACTCAAAAACACACAGAGATTTTGAGATCATTGCAAACAGATATGTTAGCTAAAACAAAATTGCAAACATGTGATAACACACGCAACCTTGTAATTCGGGTCATCCCAGGAAGATGCGGATTCACATACCTGACCTCTAATGAGGGAGAAACGGTACCAATAGCATACAAATCACATTTGTACACAAAATCTGAAATAAAATTTAGCCCAACGGAAAAAATTCTAACCGCGGTACAGACTGCTGTAGCGAAAGAAAGATCCCTAGCACAAGGTAAACGAATAATCATCGTTACATCAATACCAGCCCTAGAGGCGGTAACAAAGGCAAGCATTCCAAATGCTAAAGCATTACATCCGAGATGGATACAGTGGGTTAATTCTCTTGCTGCAACAGACGTGGTATACGAATTTGATCCTAATTTAAAAACACAAGAATTTCTCCAATATGAATTTGATGTCCTCTGCCGACTGAAATCCTGCCTCTAGAACACTATAGCTGTATAATATATACAGACGGATCAGCACAGCCCGCAGTTGGGTGTAAACAAGCTTACAGTGCTGCGTGCGCGATCGTTAAAGGTCACTGGCACGGAGGAAAATTTAGACCACTGGTCACTAAAACACAATCTCTAGGAGATTGTACAGCTCAGCGAGCAGAACTACTAGCATTTAAGATGGCGCTTGAAAATACCGATCGTGAATTCCCCACACTCATAGTGTGCGATTCATATTATTGCGTGCAGTCTTATAATGATTACTTGCAGATCTGGGTTGAGAACGGTTTCAAAGACGCAAAAGGTGGCACAATCAAGCACAAAACGCTTTGGGAACAAGTAGTTCTTTTACAAAAGGAACTACAAAAGACTCACGTGATACATACACTGAGTCATCAACGTGATGGCGTTTACGTTGCAGGGAATTCATTGGCTGATGAAGCAGCGAAGGCAGCTGTCCAAACGGCTTCCGTAGCCGCTATCACCCGGTCAAAAACAAAAATAGACAGCGAAATATTACAAGCTGTCAGCGCTACAGTAAAAAATGCGATAGAAACACTCCCGAAAGGCTTTCCAGTAAAGTACTCATACATAACTGATGCAAATAACGTTCCATTTGCTCGAATCCCTGGAGTGGGGGATAGGGCAATTCCAAACATGGAATATAGGTTAGGACTCATTATAGCGGCACACGAAGGGCTCGCTTCTGTACATGCTGGCGTTACAGCCACAGTATCGCTATTAAAACAGAGATACTGGTGGCCACACATGAGAAGACAAACTAGGAACTATGTTCTAGAATGCGAAATATGCCAAAGGATGAAGGTATCACCCGTGAAACGACCAGCACAGACGCCCCTTCTAATCTCAGATAAACCTTTAGCATGTGTTTACCTGGACCACTGCGGTCCCTTACAAAGGGATGGCAACTATAAATATATCATGGTCGCACTGGATTCATGTACGAGATTTATTTGGATGTGGCCCCAGCGCTCGGCTGACGCCAGAACTGTTATAAAAGATTTGCGAGTCTTTATCGGCACATACGCAATTGGCATGCTACATTCTGACCAGGGTCCTGCTTTTAGCTCTCGAGCTTATAAGGAGGCCATGACCAGTATGGGCATTGCATTGCGGTACTCTTGTCCCTTTCATCCTGAGGGAAACGGAATTGTGGAAAGAAAAAAACGTGACATAAAGCAATCTATAACGGCAAAGGTATTAGGTTCGGGAGCTGGGTGGGTCAAACATTTAATAAGTGTCCAACGTAGTGTTAATAATCTGCCAAGAAATTCTCGGAGAGGTCTCAGTCCGTACGAATTATTGTTTGGGACTAGAATGTTAATCCAGGACCTCGATAGTCAAACTTCAGTGGTTAAAGAGAAATGCTTTGATATCAAAGATCGTTTGGCTATTTTACAGGACTTAAATGAAACAAGAAAAGACCTGAGCAACATAAAGTTTAAACAACAGCCAACAACCACTGAAGAGAAACCACCTGTCCCAGCAAGGCCTGTCTGGATTCCAAAAATCGGGGATCTGGTCAGAGAGAAAATAACGGTGAAGAAGGAATTTGGGCCTTCTTACAGAAAGGCAGTACCTGTCTTAGATATCAACTGAACAAGATCAGTTGTACTACCGCCCCTTGCTGGTAAAAAGGAGAACCGAGTTGTATCCATCGACCTGGTTAAACCACAATCATGTGGCCGATAATAAGTAGTAGGCCAAGTGGACTCCCAAGAAATAGCAGAACACCAAAGTTTGCTACAAACATAGAGGTTCAAACTGAGAGACTAATCACATTTGATAAACCTACAGTGAATCAACAAGGACTATGCAACAAAGCCATGGAACTTAAACCTCTTGAAACCCAAATCTTACATCAAGAAACACCAGTCTACAATGATGTAACCACTGACTATGCTAATGCAACAAAGAAAATTCCAAAAACAACAAGCATTTGCAATGCAATAGGTCTCGTAGCATTAAAGTTTGAGTTATTGGCATTGTGTATGACAATGCCAATAGTTATAGCTTTTGCAAATATAACACCTATAGCATTTGTAATGCAATATGTGTTGTATTTATGTGACTTATATGTATTGATATTACAAATAACAATGGCTTTTAATTTTTTGAAATAATTAATACTTGAATAAAAGTTATTGTAATTGAGTCAGTGGAAGGGTGAAGTGGGTGGGGCAGCAAGTTGTAGTGGAGAGAAAGGAGGGTGAAGTTGGGAGAGAGGAAGGTGAGACAGAGAAACAAGTTTGAGCAATTGGCATTGTAAATGACAAGGCCTTTTATTTATGTTTTGGTTTGTAAACCATAAATGAAAGGCATTGTCATTTCCAATGCCAATAGCTTAAACTCGCGTTGAGACGATCCCGCCTGCCATTTTGCCAAAGGCCATGGGAATGATCCCCACCTACCAGTGAGCCTGAGAACAGCTCTGCACCGAGCAATAGAGTTTTGCTTGGGTGCATTTTCCTGCCCCACCGTCCCCGCTCCTGACAGCGAGCCGCGCTGGGGAATGTGAGCGGCTCTGCGGGCTCCCCGAGGCAGCGGATACGGGGAGCCGTGGTGATTTCACCCGCCAATTTGCTGGAGCCGCGGGAGCGACTCCCACCTGCCAGTGAGCCTGAATCCTGCCCTACATTGAGCGACGGGGGTGCGGGTGTTGCTGGGGTACAACTTCTTGCCCGGCTGTCCCCACTCCTGTCAGCGAGCTGCACCGGGGGCTCTGAAGAATCGATGGCGGCTCTCTGGGACGGCCTGTACGGATCCCGGTACCTGGTACCTGCCCAGGCTCTGCGACACCCCTTAATCACCCGCAGGATCAGGTGGGGGGGAGAGTACTGAGGTGAGGAGCGATCGGCGCTGGCCCCGGGGGAGGAGTAGTGCCCCTAGGGGGCGAAGGACGTTATCTCGGTGCTGAGCACGGACTTGGACCCCCGGGACCTGCACCCCATCGCAATTTGTTGGGATTTATCGCTGCCCCCCCCTGGACAGTTGGGATAGCGGGGGGAGACTGGATAGCTTCATCTAGCAACTTTGCCGGCACTCAAGCCTAGCTAGGTCTGTGAATCCTGCCTTGCTGTGTCACGACGACATACTTCTCCACACTGCTTGAGCCCTGGGCCAGCATCCGAAAGGCACCCCTTTAATCCTCGGGGCTGATCTGGATCGGATCAGGCTATAGCGCGAAACAGAAACCTTGCGTGGGGCGGGACTTCCGTGGGGCGGGACTTCCGTCTTCGGAAGCCCACGCCCACGGAGAGAAGCAGTGCTGGTGACGTGGGGCTCCCATGGCCGAGGGCGAGCCCCGCGGAGGCTGCAGAAGTGTAGAATGGCGGTAAGTGGGGTTTAGTGGGGGGGTGCGCTTGTATGTATGTATGTATGTATGCGGCGGCGAGGGGGGAGTGGTCTCTGTATGTGTGTGCGCGTGCGTGTGTGTGTAGGTGTGCTCGTGTGTGTCTCTGTGTGCGAATGCGTGCAGGGAGAGGTGTGCCTGTAATGTTTGCGCTTCCCAGGAGACAGCCACGGCGAGCGCGTTCGCGCGCGCGTGGCCTGCGCCGATTGCCTTTTGCGAGATGCGCGCGGCCAGGTGCTGTCTCCTGGGAAGCAGAGTCAGCAACAAAAGATCTCCTGGCGGACACAGCGCTGACGCGCTGTTACGCCACGAGACCTAAAAAGGAATCCAGAAGCAATTGAAACAATTGACAGAACTGCATCAGGCTATTTCATCAACTTCGATGACTTTTCTGAGGATCCGAGCGAACCTGAGGAACAGCCGACAACATCAAAGACTTTTAAAGACAAAACAAAAGAACTGTTTCATCAACTACAAGAAACCTATCGGATTTCTCCATGGATTGAATTTTGGGTGGCACAAGGTGTATTTGTCCTCATACTTTGGCTCATCCTGGTACTATACTTGGGACATTTCATTGAGGGAAAATATGTTACAATGGACACAGCAAGTCAGAAAATCAACTTGGTCCTGAAACCACACAAGTCTTCACACATCGAGAAAAGAGAACTTTCTTCAGTAAACTTCACAGCCAATCCTATACCCGGTGGGGTAGCATGGGACAAAACTGATTACGAAATCTATGGCCCGGTCGAGCTCTTGAAGTATCCTCATCAATTTAAGGTTTCATTAAGTGACTTTGTAAAACCAAGCACATTCGCTGATGATTGGGATTTTGAAAGTATTAATGGTATGATGTCAGACCTAGTTATGTCAGCTAAATTTACAGAACATGATTATTTACAGGGTTCATCTAATTATGACCAGATGTACTGTTACAACCACTATGGTAACCATTATCTGCATATATCTGCTCAACCTAGAAATGTTTTTAATTATAACCAATGGGAACATTGTGCAACTCCACCAAAAGGCAGTTCGAAAACATTTTATGAAAAATTTCCATATTTCTCAGGGTTTAACACAAGTAATGCAGAAACGTTTTATTTCAAACTGTTAAATAAGACAGGAATGAAAGCCATGCTTACAAATACAAAATTAATCTATTCAGAGACATTTTTTGACAAAATGAATACATTCGGTTTTGATTTCTGGAACAATAACATTGAAACGAAAACAATCTGGGGTACAAGAGATTGGCAGGTCAAAGGTATAGAATCATTGTTTAGAGCCTGCATGATCCCAGAACAAATTATATTCTTGATTGACAATTCAACAGACAACCTGTTTTGGCCTAGCCAAAATTAAAGACTTAAACAAACCGTCTATTCCAAAACCAACACCTGACAGTGATAACACTACAGATGATGAGATAGACGTATCCCATATTATAAACCAAAACAGAACACATCCTGATTGGAAAAAATGGTTGATCTGGCCCACAGACACAAATAACTGTCAAGATAGATTCCTGAACAAAAAACAGGGGTTCACATTAACCAGGCCAGACCCTAGATACTCCCAGCGACAACATCCAGGGATTGTAACTACATACTGTGTAGGAAAACTCTGCCTCGAATGGCTAAGAACATCCACACTGGCAGAAATTAAGCAACACTTGACTTTACTTAAAGAAGGTGCTGACTTGCGTGATTTCATTATGGGACCACGCAAACAGCGTCAAAAACGTTTCATACCGGCCTCTATATATGCAGCTTACAACGAAGCTTGGAAAGTAACTCAAATTGAAACAGCAGAGAAAATACGGGAAATTGACCGTGTTAATTTGGAAAAATCACTTTCTGTTGTGGACAATGGGTTAATGACTCTGTCTTCCAGAATATATTCACTGGACAGTATTGTATCATCTGCAATCGATATAATAGAGCAAGACTTACTGATGTTACAACACGGTCAGTCCCAATTGCGTTCTATTGTACAGCTTGGCTGGACGTTACAAAATCTGCGTTCAGGCTACGTGCCTTGGCGTTTAATCAACACAACGTCATTATTCGGTATCTTTAACCTTACTGATACACAAATCAGCTTGGCACAAAAGGGTGCAGAGTATACAATTCTGAGCATTGAAAAACTTGAGAGATTACCATTGACAATGTCAGAACGACCTGTCATTGAATGGATAATACATGGAATCATAACTATTCCGATAACGACTTTCCAATTTCGATACTGCCAGAAATTTATACAGGCAGGCCAGTATGAAAAGTTGGGTGAAGGATACATTAAGTCAACATGGAACTTACCTTATACACACACGTTATAGTAATACAGGACAGAGTGTATTTCTTAGTGGTAATAATTGTGAAAAATCACTAAGTGGTATACTTCTATGTCAGGGTATAAGTTTACATGGGGCATGTGAAGGGGCTTCAAATAACCTTTCATGTCACCAGCTCGGCACACCTGCAACAAAAATAGAACCATTCTTTAGAAGACTTTCTAACGGGAGTTACATTCTAATTGTAGATCACAGATGTTGTGGCTTACTGCCAGGAAAACCTTATCTAGTAAGCGTGAGCTCCATGGTCACTTGCTGTGAGCAAGTATTGTTTCCCAACGACACTCCAGACAGGGAGGGAAAAATTTGGCCCAGTTTGAAAATCTCTTCTATTCGAATTGATACTTTAAGCAGAATAAAGACTGTGCTCCTACAGACGCCAGTTCACTTGACGTCATCAAAAAAAAACGTATGATCTCCAAGTTGCAAGGACAACGGAAGACATACATGCATTGTTATCGACAAATTGCCCCCTACACTTCGCAGAAATGCTAAACGAAATATTAAACATTTCGGATACGAATGGTATCGCGAGTGTATTTAAGACCGTTTTTTCGGGACTGTTAACCCCATTCAAAGCAGTCCTGGGTATATTTCCCAATTTCGTCCATTCTGTCTTTGGCGGACTTCCACTCCTGTTGGGACTCGTAGCAGGCATCTTATTTTTGCTACTCCTGCTTCGTTATGGCAAGCCATGGCACAGACAAGACTCCAGCAACAATGGAAGAAACGATCCTAGCTATACGCTATCGGGACCGCATAACTAAAGTCCTTGGATTAGCCCGGCTAAGAGATCTGAATATGACCTGGTTTCTTTCGTTCAGACCCATATGGCAGAATTGTGTCTTACCTGTATTGAGATGCATGCTATGCGGCGAGGAATGCGTGTTGGACACATGTCTTACACTACAATCCGAAGTACCATTGGATGCAGATACTTTGTTGGGTCCAGTAAAGGCTCATGCATTGTGCTGTCCCCAGCGGCTACCTATCCTGATGACGGCATTCGTGGAGACTTCACCACTACGATTGAAGGGTAGTGAAGTACAGGATGAAAGCAGCATCAACCAGGTACGGCCTTCTGTAAGCAATGCTGATCAAAACATCACTGAAAGCGAACATGCGCACGACTGCATGGTAGCGACATTTTCCAACTTGGTCGAACTTTCACCTGAGGCAGTAAACTGTTTATTTTTTTTTTAATCTGTCTGAAATGATGTTTTCACCAGAACAGAGAGAGTGACTATAAGCAAACGTGCACACAGCGTTCCCTGAACTCTGAATTTGGCCTTCGGTTTTAAAAACAAAGCTACTGACAATTTTTTCCTTCTTCCCCTGAAAACGAAAACTTTTTTCCCAAATCCAAAATATTTACTTGTTGGCATTTATCTTCTGCTTAAAGTAGAACTATTCTTAGAGAACAGAGCTTCTATTTTTAGGAACTCTAGAGACAATACATTACCTCAGCCTCTAGCGTATTTACAAGTAATTGTGTTTATATGTGATGGAGTGGTCTCGCACCTTTTTTCTTCTGTATTAAGAGCCATTTCATGTGTTATTTTCGCAAATCATTCATGCCGAGATAAATTGTGCATCCCTTTTTTGAATGATTACACTGCTTGAATGCATACAGTACCTATACTCATTTTCGTGTATTTCGAATATGCCTATTTTCAAATGCAAAAAATGTATTTTGGGGTGGTTCGGTATACACATGCACTATTAGTTATGTTTACTATTGATTAGGTTAGTAAATATGGAAATGAATTCGTGGAGTGGGTGTAGTGTGTTTATCTAGGGACCTGTAACGATACTCCAATTTCTGACCCATGTCCGGTTATAAATCACTAATATCCATACAACGGCACAGAAACCAGTTTCATAAATTAGTCATAGCGCATGCTGTCACATTAAGCAAGCACTATTCCTCCAGCCCCCTAGAAAGCACACCGAGTTCTCTAAACAAACCAAGCCTCCAGCAAACCGGGGAAATCCCCGCTGCTATGGTTTTGATTTCGTTCGAGAACTCCTGTAAAGAATGTAAGAACGACCAGTTCTTAATTGACGTCTTATGTCCATCCTTACGTCAAACCCGGCACCTCTCAGGTATAAATATACCGACACTGCCCTAAGTAAAGACACGGTGGTGATGAGCTTGGAGCAGCGACTACTTGCCGGAGAGCCCAGCTGATGCGAGAGCCCACGGACGCTGCCCCTCCCCTTTTGACGCGCTGAGGAAAAACGCTGCCTTTCCTCTTGCCGAGGAATCCAGCCTCCAGCGTTTCCAGCTTGCCCTCGTGGGTAACTGGGATACAGAGTCCTGAGAAAGAGATACCAGCCCTCCTGCCTTCTAAATCCCAGGTACTGAACTGACTAACCCCTTACAGAGAATTCTTGAGTCAGACTCTTGGCAAAACAAACTTAACTTAAACTGCTACTTACTTACTCCCTCCCATGTATTAGGCTTAGGTCAGGTACACCGGGGTAGGCGTAGTTAGAAGCACCAGTTGAGTACGATTAGTCAATGTATATATGTATGTATATCTTTTATCCATTTTAAAGTAACATATGGCTAAGAAACCAAATCAATGCTTTTACAGTATTATTTTATAATCCTGCTTTTACTGAATGCATTTTACTTAACCATCAGTATTACAATTGTAGCGATTCATTTCTCTTGTATGAGAAAAGAGACTGATCAATAAATAACACCTTTTATTGAAAACGCCCGTCTCTTCTTTTCTCTACAATCTGGTGAAACTAAGTATGCACGTATTGACTGAGTAAAATAGCTGTCTTTTGTTTTCACGCGACTCTAGAGATATACTCTTGATCAGGGAGAGCAAAGTTGCCATGTTCTATGGTTGTCAGAAACTAAATCCCTTCTTGTCTATCCAGGATGGTTAAAATCCTCCTCGCCTATTCGAGAAAGTTTGTAGTGAACTCTGAGCTAGCTGGCACACAAAACTTAAGTCTAATATCGTCAGTAAAAGACCTAGTTAACCTCAGTCCTACGTCTACACTACTGAAGATATTATTCCAATGCGCAGAGCCTATTGGGAATATAGGAACTACACTACAATCTGAGAAAGGGTACGACAAACATGGTGTGGTACAGATCCATCTCGGTGAACACCAAATATAACATTTTGAGAAAGACTCCACCCCCTGATACAATTGATCTAGCTACAGATCAGAGGAGGTTTATCCCAGGTCCTAGCAAAGCTGCGACGTTAAGGTATGTGCAACATATTTTAGATGAGTTGGCAGATCCACTCCCTAAAGTGGTGGTGCTATTTATGGATGTCGAAAAAGCTCTCTCACACTACATTGGAGAAAATTGTATATTGTAATATAACAGATTGGGAAGAGAGATGCATTTCGAGGCTGAACCTTGCTACTATATAGTGTGGCGCAGGTGATTTCAAAATGATAGTCTGTAGGTAGAAGAACATATGTAAGGTGCTCTTTATCCTGCTACCCTCCGTCACATCGACTGAGCCACTTGAGAACCTGTTGCTGCAAGGGACCAGTTTCACATCATAGCTATGGGTGGCAAGCTCCAATGCATATCATTATAAGGATGACTAGCTGCTATTTTTAAATGATGATGCCCACATAGAAACCACACGTGCTAATGAGCCCCTGGAATTATTTAGTATGGCCTCAGGCTTAGGGCGTATTGGAGTAAATCCAGTGTCTTTCAATGTACCCAACTACGGGCAGGGAAGTGCACACAAACTGAAATGGATGACCACTATACTATGTAACCTTAAAATACAGATATACTGATTGGAGGCAGACCTACTAGATGAAAAAAAAATAGTTCTTAAGAAAATGGTGGCTCTGCCACACATTCTATATCATTTTATATGTTGTTGTATTTGATATGGGGCTTGGGTAGAAGCAGGGTGGAACTAGCTGAACTCAGTCTCACCACCACTGAGGATGGGCTGGTGATCCTGGACTAGGAGTTGCACTATTTGACAGCCCATCTGCATTGGGCGGCAACATGGAGGTGAGCAAACACATGGCAACATGGAGGTGAGCAAACACATGGCATACCAGGGGGGCGGAGGGGGGGGAAGCAAAGCTCCCAAATTGGAACATTTAGTAGATATACTCAAGTCTAGAGGTTGCACAGAAGGATTATCAAGACGGACAGGGGGTCCTCCAGTAATGCAGGACCGATGTCTACAAAGTACAAACCAGAGATGCCCTAGGAACACTGCCTGCCCTCTAAAACAGGGGTGAATGGGGGAATTGCAGATAAGGGACGAAAATAGCTTGCAATGATAGGCGACATATATGAGGGAGGGACCCTCAAGGGTTTATCATCAGTTAATCAGAGACCATGAGCTACCGATACGGCACATCATACTGTATGGGTTATTGATATGATTTAGCAGATATGAAAGTAGGTCATTGCAAACCACCCTTTTGCAGAGGGCTCAGAACAATCTTTACAACTAAATGGAGCTACGACTGTCACTTCTGTGTTGTGCACTCCTTGACGTGGCTAAATGCTCACAGTAAACAAGAGAAATGGGTGACGGATATGATAAACATATTGAGAATGTTGATTGGGATGTATTCAGGAGTACTGCCCAGTGTGTTTTTAGGAACACATGATTTAAACTAATAAACGTAAATTACTATACAGAACTTATATTATGCTCAAGAGGATTAACAGATTTTGTACAGAAGCATGGGAACAACATCTAAAATGAAAGGAGGAGGAGGCAGACTTCTTGGCATGGATTATGTTTTTTGTCCATGAAGCTACTGATCGACAGACAGTATGACTTAAGTCCATTTCTTTTTGCCTCTTTCCACATTTCAAAAGTAAAAAAATAAAAATCAGCAGCAGGTTCATAGAACCAGCAATGGTACTGGGGGGAACGACAGATAAGCTGAAAAGCAATGGAAAGTGCCAAACTGACTAAATGGTGATGGGAAGTCTAAATGGTAATGGGAAGTTCTAAAGGGGATGGTATGTGCAAGGAAGCTATTGAATATGGGAGTACAAGAGAAGGATGAGAAAACCTGTTGTTGCCCATAAGTGGGATACAATTGTATCTGCATTCATGGGAGAAGATGTGAATGAGAACCAGCCCGACCAACCTGGTATCAATACAGAGTGGTGCTTCCAGTCACAGATCAGTTGAAATGGTGCATTTCCAGTGGTAGAATGAAGGGTGTCTGTATACCACAATGTGTTTCTGAAGCACCCTTTAACAATCCAGTCTGTTCTTCCTTCCCAACAGCCCTCCTTTATTGAACCAGTGACTCATACCATTGCTCTCCGGATGACACAAGAAACATTTGTTTGTGATTAATGCCACAGCAACAAAGAAATTGCACAACCTTCTTAGAAAAGAATTGGACACCACTGTCCATCAGCAACAAACACCTTGACGGAACAAACATTCTAGGAAGTGTATAATTCTGCTGGATGTAACAATGTTTATACACAACAACTCTGGCCACCTCGAGAACAGGCCCATGGCTACAATTAATTATGGTGTGCCCCCCTCACCCTTCAAAGGACCCACAAACTCCAGTCACACAATTTGCAACACCAAATATGTATTTCATTGAAAATGTATATTCTTTAAGTCCGGTTCTTTTTGAATAAGAAAATCCTGACGTGGCTTATTATTAACCCAGACTGTAAAGATATTGTCCTACTAAAAACCTGTAATTTCCTGAAAGCCCAACTCACTGCCAGAGCCTTCCTCAATTACGAAGTAGTTTAGCTTCTCTCTGACCTCTTCGTGCAAATGACATCCCTTTCTCCCTTGCCATTCCATTGAAACAAGGCTGCATCCAGTCCTTTCCCGCTCACGTCTATAACCACAATAACCTCAATTCCAGGTACAAATACATTAAGTCAGGTACACTAGTACTTCAACATTTCAAATTCAGATTCACGCCCCTCGCTCTATAAAAAATGTCACAAGCAACTGATTTACTCAAGATGCTGGGTATGTACCAACCATAGAACTCAACCATGCCCAGTAAGGTCACATCCTACTCTTTACTTTCCGGCTTAGAAAAAGCACAATAGGAATCCACAAGTTCCTTCATCAGTTTCACTCCCTTGTTTATTAAAATATGATCAAGGTAGGCATTTCCTCTCTAGTATACTTGCACTTTTAAGCACTTAAAGTTATCTCAGCCTCCTCCTGCCCATTTAACACCAAGTATACTCTATGGTTATGTTCTTTCAATGAGCCGTCATTGATAGAAACATCGTCCTGGAAGCACTTCACCAATAACTGTCTCGAAACTGTGAGCAATAACAGGATTTCAGAAGGACTGATAGGTAAGTTAGCTGGGACAAGATATCAAAAACAGCGAGTCTTTCTTACATGCTTCACCAGAATCTACCTGTAGATCCTGGAGCAGGTCCTGTGCCAGCTCCCCAAGCAGTCCAGCAGCCCACTGCTCGTGAGCAAATGAGAGTTCTTGCTCTCACCCTCTACTGCCCGCCTTTGCCTTCCGCATTCCCATCCAGACTAGCAGTGCCCAGCTCAGCTTCTGTTCCTGCTAGCGTTAGAGCCCTGGTTAGTCAGCCTTCCTTATGTATAGTCAGTTTGTTGATATTATGCCCATTATAGTTTTGTGTAGTTTTATTTAGTCTTGTGCCCATTACTGCTGTTATGCAGTTTGCGTGCCCCTTATTGCTGTTCCCCGCTGCTGCCTTTTCCTGTTGCTCTCACCTCCTGCCATCCAGTGCCTTGCCCAGGACCTACTTAATGGAGCCCACAGGGCCACAACAGACATGCTGCTGGCGCGCCAAAGGCAACTCTGTCTGAACCCATCAGCGCATGGACCGTGCCTAGCGCCAGGACCCCTGGCCCTTCCGCGTCTGCACCACCAATGAGCTGCTGGCTATGAACCCCGGATATCGTAACAAAAGCTGCTACACTGCCTCCCTGTCATCCACCAAAATACTATTCACCTGCAATCACTGCCGCTTCTCCTGTGACACAGGACCGCCATCCGGCACTGGAGCACACGTCGCCAACACAAAGAAGACCATAAACAAGCCGGAACAGCTCCAATGCATCCAGCTAAACGCTCTATCCCTCTGCAGACACACCACAAAAATTTGGGACACCATCACCACCCTCTCCCCAGACGTTGCCTTCATTACTGAAACATAGCACAGCCCCTCCGCGCGACCACGACACTGCCACAGCAACAGCCGAAGGCTACAAGACCATTCACTGAGCCGCACCAACACACCCATCCGCTGCATCGCCACCAGCGACATCTCCACACCACTTATGAAACACCTCAACTTCCAACTACAGACTATCGCCAAAACCATGTTAAGAGCCACCCTGTTATACAAAACCCCTCCCCCCCCCCCTCAGGGCCACAACCGGTTTTCTGCGAACCACTGCCAACATCATCGCCCGTTAGCCATCTATTACCACTACGTCCTACTCAGTGACCTCAATTTCCATGTTGCAGACACCAACTCCACCTCCCACTTGGAGAATTTCAACAACATCAGCCTCACCCAACTCTTCACCGAACCCACGCACAAAACGGACATACGCTTGACTCCATTTTCACCTAGAGCAACAGAATCTATTTCAGCCACGTCACAGAAATCACCTGGACTGACCACACCACCATTCACTTCACAATCTCCAACGCTCAGCACACCATCACCAAACACCACAGCTCCTCCCACTGCAGCTTGAGCAAGGTAACGGAGACACAGTGGATACAGGCCCTTAGCACCACCCAACCCAAAAGTTCAATAGACCCTGACCAGGCCATCCAGAATTTCTCTGCATGGATCACTGAATGCGCAGACAGAGATGCCCCGATAAAACGAGCAACAAAACCTCAAAACAAGCCAGCTGGTACCCCCCTAGAGCTCAGAACCACCAAGCGCAACTGCTACCAACTCGAGAAACGAGGGCACACTACAAGGAACCCCTCTGACAGAGCCACTCACAAAGCAGCCCACAGCAACTATCACCTGTGCATCAAAGAAACCAAGGCAGCGCTATCACAGCCTTTTCAATACAAGAAAGAAATCTTCAAAATAGTCAAGGAATTCTCCCACCCTACAGCCACAGATAACACCATTCACCCTTCCTTAAGAACCATGCGACACCCTCTCGGACTACTACCACAGCAAAATCACCACCATCTACAACAACTTTGACCCATGGCCATCAACCACAACAGCCTTGTCCAACCAGCACATACCCGCCGAATGATTACCACATGGTGTCTGCTTACCACACAGACAAACACGGACATCATGTCATCCATCCACTCTGGGGCACCCACCGACCCCTGCCCCCACCGCCTTTTAAACCTCTGAACCGACCCAATCAGCCTGGAACTCAACAGCATCATCAACACCTCCATCGCCTCAGCAGTCTTCCCGGACAGATGGAAACATGCACAGGTCAGACCCCTCCTAAAGAAACCCTCCGCCGGCCCCAGTGAACTCAAAAATTATAAACTGATCTCCCTGCTCCCGTATCCAGCTTGAGAAGGCCATCAATCAACAGCTCACTGAACACCTGGAACAAACCCCCTACTTGACACCTTCCAAGCAGGATTACGTGCCAACCACAGCACCGAGACTATGCTGATCACCCTCCTCGACCACAGAAAGACTGAGGCCTTGAGCCTCTTCAACATCTCAGCAGCGTCTGACACCGTTTCCCACCACACCGTGATCAACAGACTCTAAAACATCGGCAAACAACAAAACGCCCTCATGTGGCTCGCCTCCTTCCTTACAGGACTCACACAATGCATCTGGGCTACAACCCTTCAGCTCTGAACCCAAAAACATCATATGCGGCGTACCCCAAGGATCATCCCTCAACCCCACCTGTTCAACAACTACATGACCCCGCCTCACAGACATTGTCAGATACCACGGCCTCAACATAATTTCGTACGCAAATGACACTAGACTTCTCCTCTTGCTCACCAAAGACCCCTCCACCCCTAGCACCAACTTCTGCAAAACCATGATTAACTTAGCCCACTGGTTGAAAGATAACTGCCATAAACTCAATTCCCACAAGACAGAAGTACTGATCTTTAGGAAGAACACTCCCGAATGGGTTCACAGCTGGTGCCCAGCAGAACTTGGGGTAACACCCACACATACAGACATTGCACACAACTTAGCCATTATCCACAACGAACTGTCCATGAAACTACAAGTCAAAGCGCCTGCTCCCGCTTCCACACCCTTCGCTCCACAGAATCTTGAAGACCATCACTAAGCCCCTCATTGTCAGCATCTCTACCCAGCTCCATGGACAACTCCAGACCATAAAGAATGCGGCAGCCAGACTCATCCTGGACCTTCCCCAAACTGACCCACCAACCTTAAACGAGTGATCCTTGACACCATGTCTATTGTCATACCATTCTTTATAGCACATGTGTGCTTTCAGTGCTTTCTCAATGTTGCTTCTGATGGTTTAAGGTGACCATTCAATTTGTTTTGATATTGGCATCCACTCTAAGTCTCTGCTAATGGGTTGTCTGCTCCCCAAGAGGAGAAAAGGAGATTCATTCGTGCTGGCACTGGGTGTGATTCTGTAAGCCCATATGAGCTTAAAAATCTCTTCTTCCCAATTAAGATTGCTATTTCAGGATAATTGTAGGTTGCCTTTAATGACTCTGTTGAAGCGTTCAACGAGTCCATTTCCTTCAGGATGATAGAGCGAGGTCATGTTGCGAGTTAAACAATTCCTCTCAAGGAACGATTTGAATGCATCAGAAGAGAATTGTGGTCCATTGTCGGTTAGGATGCACTTGGGTAACCCCTCACTCATGAAAAGTGTGTCCGAAAAATGAAATGACACAGGTACTATCAGCACTGGGAACAATTTTGATCTCTGGCAATTTTGAAAAATGATCCATGACCACCAGAATGTATTTGATGACATCATCATGACCTTCAATGGGCCCAGTTATGCCCAAACCTAATTTTTCCCATGGCACGCTCGTGGATATTATTGAAACCGTGAGACTTTTGTCTGAGTCATTGAAACTTAGGCAGTCTCTGATTAGGACTTCAATTTGTTTATCGACCCCCAGGCCACCAATAGTTGTTTTTGATTCTTTGTTTAGTCTTAGAGATTCCAAGGTGACCAATGTGCAATGTGGCAAAGTTTAAGAATTTTATTTTTGAGCGTGTCGGGTGGGGGGGTTGAACAGCTTTTCCTATCCTAAATAGTATATCATTTTCAACACTTAATTCGTTTCTTAGATCCCAAAACAAATCGTGGCATTATTTGTCAAGGTGTTTTTTATCAGGCCACTGACTTTTGATGTATTTACAGACGTTTTGTAGTATGAAATCTCTCTGCATGTGTTTTTTCCATTCTGTTCTTGTAATACCATCAAAATCTTCATTAAAAAGTAGAGCTACTGTCGCATTGTCTTCCGGATCTTCATGGACTTCCTCATTAGGTAAAGGTAATCTACTTAGAAAGTCTGCAACTTTGTTCTTGACACCAGGCCAGTATTCAACTGTATAGCTTTAATCTAGCAATTTAACATACATTTTACTTAGTCTAGGAGAAGTGTTTTATAAGCCTGCCGATGAAAGAATTTTGATAAGGGGTTTGTGATCTGTTCGTAAATGAACATTGTAACCCCAGATATAAACTCTAAAGTAGTTAAGAGCCCATGAGCATGCAAGCATTTCACGTTCTATCACTGAATACCTTTCTTCTGCAGTGGTCAGTGATCGAGACGCGAAAGCTACCACCCAATCATTGTTGTCAGAGTCCTTCTGTGAAAGAACAGCTCCAAGCCCTTTGTTGCTGGCATCTGTTGTAATGAAAATCTGAGCTTTAGGATCAAAAGCTTTAAGAAAAGGTGCACCACTTATTTCTTTTTTAATGTGGTCAAACGCATTCTGGCACAATTGGAACCAATAGAATTTAACTTTATTCTAGAGTAATTGCTGAATGTGGTACGTCTTTTCTGAGAAGTTGTGTATGAATTTTTAATAGTATTCGGTTAAACCGAGGCATGCTCTTACATCATCTTTGCTGGTGGGACAGGTGCCCTGAGGATGGCTTCAACAAGACCTTGTTTGGGTTTAATACCATCTTGACTGATGCAAAGACCTAGATACACAACTTTGTTTTGCGTAAATTTCCATTTGTCTAGTTCAACAGTTAACCCATTTTGTTTTAAAATTTCAAACACCTGCTTCAAACGTGCATCGTGTTCCTTTTTGTCGCTGCCCATGACTAGGATATTGTCTTGGAAGAACTTTATGCCTACAGTGCCCTCAAAGATGGATGGCATTATCCTTTGAAAAAGCGCTGCGGCCGAAGCTAAACCAAAAGGTACCGGAGTGTAGCGATATCAACCAAACGGTGTAATGAAGGTTGCGTACTTTTTACTATCAATATGCAAAGGCACCTAGTGGTAAGCAGACTTTAAATCTATGATGGAAAACAGTTTCATATCCTTAGTTGCATTAAAATGTTCATTAATACGTGGCAGTGGAAATTGGTCAACAATTATATTCTTATTAAGATCTCCAAGATAAATACAAAGTCTGATTTTGCCATTGGGTTGTTTTACAACGACTAAGGGTGAACCCCAGTCAGCAGATTCAACCTTCTCGATGATCCCATTAGTGACTAGTCTGTTGAGTTCTGTCTGAACATCATCTCTGAATGATATTTGTAAATTATTTATTAACACATGGTTAGCCATTATCTTTTAATTCAATTTTGTTGAAAACTGAAGTAATCCCACGTTTCCAGAAAAGACTTCTGGGTATTCTCGGAGTAAGATGTTGTTAAATTAATTGTTATCCTCAATTGACATGACTGGATTAGTACTGTTAGGATCCAGTAAAATACATTGTTGATTTTGTTTGAATCGGATTCATCAGATTTCACACAAAAGTCACTCTGTATGTGTCGAACTGACTTACAACATTTGTAAAATTTCCTTTTACATACTTTAGAGAAGTGTCCTATCAAGCCACAGGAAGTGCATTTTTGAAATCTGGCTGCACATTTGTTTAAATCAGCAAGGTGCGAAGAAGATCTGCAATGATAACATTTCCTATCCGTGTCCTCAATGGAATTCTTCATGTAGATTTTTTCATCATTGTTCTTTTTCTTAAGATCTATATTTACACTGTTTGTGTTGGTATTTTTCTTCGTCTTGCATTTATTGGCATTAGTTGTGTTTACTAACTTAACTTCATTGGTCTCCTCTAAAACAGCTTTTGCACACCTACCAGTGAGTTCTGCTTTTTTGACTAAAGCAACCACTTCTTTTAAAGGAGATTCACTGTTAACGCAAAGTTTGTCCTGTATGTTGAGGTTACTAGCGTGCATAATGATCTGATCGCGTATAAACTCACCTTGGAACCACCCAAATCTACATGTTAAAGCCAATGCATTTAAAGTAGACACATGTTAATCAATGCTCTAAATTTTGCCGTTTTCTTCGTGAAAATTCGTAGCGATCAACAGCTACACAAACAATTGGTGTAAAGTGTGCATCAAGATCATCTAAAGCATGTTTGAATACATTATCACCCTCTCTTGCTTTTTTCCATTTGGTTATAAGATTTTAGACCCCCAGGACCAAGGCAATAAAGTAGAACTTTCTTTTTTTTTTTTATCTCTGCACGCACAGTTAAGGGCTCCACATGTCTCCCACAGGTAGCTGGCACAAAACAAATCTCCCCGCAATGTGCTGTAGAATGGCATGGAGATCATAGGTGGCGGTTTCTATGAACACCGCTCACAGGAAACGTTTGCTGTGATGGTCCCCCACAGCTTCCTCAGTTCTTTCGTACAGTTCACCTTCTCAGCACTGCTCACGTCAAGTTTGTGAGTCTACTGCCCCTGTTGAAATCTTGATTAACTCTTTGCTGTAATCTGGTTGACGTGAGGGGCGGTCAGCTCGTTGCCACTTGTAATAATGAAGCAGAGCCGATGAGGTTTGTTACGTGAAGATTTATTGTAACAGCACTATGCACGTCTACACGGTCCTGCAGCTCAGGTGCAACTGTCTGGTGAAGACGTTAAGATTAACTGCATTAACGGTAACCATGGAATGTAGAATGTTGGGGGAACAAATGGGATGGGGAAGGTGGACACAACGTAATCCCCGCTCTCGTGCAGGTAAGTTGTGAGTCAGTTACGGTCACGCGCCATAGCCATGGCATGCGGCAGTAACCGTAATTACAACACTCTACATGATCAAGGACCAGCTTACATCAACCATCCTTTGGATTTCCACTGACCCACTATACACCTGCGCTCCTCCTCTGTAGCCCCTACGCACATCCGCTGCAGCAGTCATGTCATGTCAAAGGATTTTGTATAGCGCAACTTATCACCGTAAGGTCTCAAGGCGCTTGCAGCACAAAAACGGTTGACCACAAGTGAAGCTAGATACAGTATGGTAGGACTACTTGGGAAAGAGCCAGGTTTTTATGGTTTTAAGGAATAATTTGTGTTCAGTGATGGATTTGAGGTGGGGGGGCAGTTTGTTCCAAAGCAAAGGGGCCAGATAGGAAAAAGAACGGTGACTGTGTCGGTTGGGTCAAGAATGATTTGTTGCTGGACCTTAAGGATCTTTTGGGGACATACCAATTAAGTTTTTTTGGGAGGTATTTGGGCCCGTTGTTGTACAAAGAGTTATGCGTTATGCTCAAGATCTTAAAGTGGCTTCTCTGGCGAATGGTGAGCCAGTGGAGCTTTTTCAGGCAGGGTGCTGAGGCTGTTCTAGAAGGCAGGTCCAGGACTAATCTGGCCGCTGCATTCTGGAGGGTCTGCAGTTTTGCCAGCAGGTCCTCATTAAGTGTAGCGTACTGGAGAAGCGTGGCTCAGTGGTTAGAGGCGGCAGACCCGGAAGCTGAGATCGACCGTGGGCCAGGGTTCGATTCCCCGCCTCGGCGGGTCTCGGGCTCAAAATTCCACAGACTTGACAATTCTCGCTCTGGTGCCTACTCAACTCACGGGGTCACACTCTGCGACTCTGGGCAATAGCTTGCTTAATCTCCACTACGGCCCCTCGCGGCGGGATGCCTGGCTTTCACCTTGTGGACACCCTGCCGGGGTTTCTCACAGGGGAATACCAGGACGGGTTCCCTAAGCAAGCGCCGGGACGCTTACGGGCAGCTGTGCGCTTTACAAGTCCAGCACATTTACATTTACATTTACATTTACAGGGCATTGCCATAATCAAGATGGCTGACGTTCAGGCCCTGTACCAAAGGTTTCCTGGTTTCTATAGGAAGCCACATGAAGATCTTCCTGAGACTGCGCATTATACCATAGCAAGTCCCTGTCACTTTGGTGATGTGATTTTTCATAGACAAGGCACGGTCTATTTTTATTCCTAAATTACGTACTGCAGATTTAGGGGAGGGACATACTCACAATTCCGATGGCCACCACTCTTGTGTCCAGCATTTCTCAGCCTTCCCGGACAAAATAATTTCGGTTTTACTAGCGTTCAATTGGAGTTTGTTGTTCCTCATTCAACTGCTTATCTCAACCATGCAGTTTTTAAAATGGGAACGGGTGCCGATGTGATCTGTACCGCAAGTGATGAGCAGCTGGGTGTCATCGGCGTACGATACGGTTTCAAAGCAGTATGAGTTAATGATTTTCGCCAGTGGGGTTAAGTACAGATTAAATAGTAGAGGGCTTAAGATTGACCCATGTGGTACCCCCACCGTTACAAGGCGACTACTGGAGGGGCTGCTCCTTCTCCTACATTGCCGCTAAGACCTGGAACGACCTTCCCCTTCATCTTAGAACAGCACCCTCCCTTATGGACTTAAGAAAGAAACTCACAACCTGGTTTTTCGACTGAGACAATACACCCACAGTGTCCAGATACCCCAGCTGTGACACTGCTCCACTATATAAATGATTGGTTGATTGATTTTAAAAACTGGCTTCAGCCACATTTGCCACCCGCAATAAGCTGCACTCTGACATCCAAAGGTAATCACTGGGGGTCATAAATCTCAAATAATTAAAATGTGTTTCTTTAAGAGCAGCCTTCTAAGTGGTTTGTACAAGTTAGTGTGAAAACAAATGCATATATTTGTGTAGAGTCTGAAGTATATAGATGGTCTGCTCCATTCTTCCTTTGCATTGGTAGACAGATGTCAATTGGTCGACCAGTGCGGACTGCTCTTCTATTAATACATTATGATTGTATTGCACAGTATGTAAATAGCTCTGAAAATAATACTGCAGTTCGTTGGTTGTAAGACAGATACTGTGGGGGTCTGAACTGGTTCGAATAGCGAACTCGCAGAACCCATGCAGTTCTGTGTAATAGTTCTGCTGTTCTTAGGTTCGTTGATATCGCAGTAATGGTTCATATCAATACGAGAAATGTTGTCATACAGATTATGCTGTGCTCACAACACTAATAACTAAATGCTCCCTACTGGGACAAGTATAATTATGTAATATCTCCTTTAGCTACTCACCTAATACCAGACGCGCAACATCAGACGGGAGTAGCATCCTCTCTGTTCCCGGGACCCAGCAAGCGCCGTACCCACTCCTCGGCCAATCCGAGAAGGGAACGGAAAACTGCGCCAACGAACAAAAAAACAAGCCTCTTTCTCCCAGTCCGGATGTGACGTCCTCTTTGACAGCAACCGGAAATAACTCATCGGGACAGCGGCGCCAATTTAGCGTCACAATGTTTTTGTTCGGATGCACCAATGACGCGTAGGTAGAGAAGAAGTCCAGTTTTACTTTTCAGCCAATGGCTGAATAGGATACACGTTCCACGTTGGTACGCTTCAAATACAAGTTTCTGATTGGGTCAAAATGGAGCCTAGCGTGATATTTTATAGGTGCGTACTTTTACTGTGTTGTGCGTCTGCGAGCGAAATCTAATCTAGATCAGAATGGTGTCTGGGATTCGAGACTAGAGAGAAACGTGGTTTAGTGAGACGTGCGTCTGACCCATGCGCAGCGTGGCCAGAACCCAATCCTGTTTAGCACAGGGGGCGAGACCTTTACTTTCCTGCTTTGTTTGCAGCATATGGGGGTTAACTGCCAAGTTTACAAATGGCTTACTAGTGATCACGCTGACCAGGATTGAAGTAAGTAGGTTTATTAAGGCTACTTGAAGGAGAGAGAAGGTAACAACCAACTCCCACAGTACTCCAGCTCAACTGAACAGCACAGTTGCTAGGAGCCATTGAACATTCTTAGAATAGAATAGAACATTGACAGTACAACTAAAGCAATGTGAACAAGTACACCAAGTATAACATAGCTTCCTTCTTTCCCAAATAAAACCCAAAAAAACGCACAACAACAAAAAATCACGCTCAATATCTAGCTCCTGTTAGCTTGCTGCTATTTTTAACTTTTGCTCGCTGCTTTTGAATTTTCTTGGTGTGTGTGAAGCGAATTTGGGGGGGCAGTGCTTGCCAGTTATCTTTGATTTGTGCTTCACTTAGATGTGCTAAAAACAGTATCTTACAGTTTAGCAATACCTGTTGGTGCTCGGCATTGCTCGGGGCTGTATTCTTGCCGCCACGGCTCCATAGCACCCCTATCCGCATTTTCGGCCGGGTAGCGGCCTTCTTGGACGTGACACGCGCTCGGCGCGGTCAGCGGTCCAGTCGTTCCACGCATCTCCCCAGCACTGGCCCCTCCCTATTTTAATGTGTCTGTGCCGTACGCGCAGCGGACGAGCGCCGATGGCGCGCCGAAGGAAAGCCCGTCTGCGCCAAGACAGGGCTCAGGGCAAGTCATGCTGCTGGATTCGCTTCCACGTGCCGCAAGGGCAAGCTCACTCAGTACTCTGGCACTGCCTTAAGGTCACTGAGAGTTCCGCGCTGCCCCTCCTATCCCACAAGCTCTGCCTACCCAGAGAATATCTCCCCTTGTCCGGACTGCGGCTTTCTGCCATCTACTCAATTCTCACTGGCGCCACCGAAGGCCGACCCCTGCCCCCAGGGCTCCTTCAAAGCCTGCCTTATTAATTCCAGGTCCCTGAAGCGACATCATGCTGATGTCGCTGACTTGGTGTTGGACAATGATCTGGATCTATTGTTCATCACGGAGACTTGGCTTGATGATCCCATCGTTGCTCTTGCCACCCCCTCGGGGTATAAAATCCATCGGACTGACCTCCCATTGGGGAGAGGGGGCGGCGTTGCCATTATTTATAGAGAATGTTGGGCTCTGCACTGTGAGTCCTCCACCATATGGGTAGGCTGTGAGGCTATGGATTTCAATCTCCAATTGTCACCTCATTTCACATTGGGGGGGCTCATTACTTTACCGTCCTCCGGGCCCAGCGGGCGTCTTCTTAGATGCTTGCGGAGACGCTTTAGCTGATAGAGTATTAAGGTTTTCCAACTACCTTCTCTTGGGGGATTTTAATTTACATCTTGACTCCTTGGAGTCTGCTGACTCCGTGGCCTTCATGGAAAACCTCCAGCTGGCCATGCTCTCCCAATGGGTGATGGATCCGACTCACAAGGGGGGACATATTCTTGATCCTATTTGCTCCAACTTCCCGGTGCTGGTTCAAAAGCCTCTCCCAATTACTTGGTTGGACCATTTTGCTGTATTCTTTGCATGGTCCGCCTCGAGCCAACGGCAATCAGTCAATTGCCACCGCCCCCCCACAGCTAGGAAGTTGGACGCCGGGTTTCTCGGCGCTCATCTGGCGGCCTCTCGCCCTACTCTCCTAGGGGATCTGCAGGATAATCTCACAATCCAGACTGGCCCTTGCTCCCTTCCAAAAGAGGGGCACCCCGGACTCTCCTAGTCCGCACCAGACGCCTTTTCCACTCACCGCGTGGGTTGCCTTTGCCAAGGCCTGTTGACTCCAATCCCGGATCCGACACCGCCGACAGCAAGAGCCTGCGTGGGACAGCTCGTGCCTCCATCCTGGTCGTCGAAGACATCTCCTGGTCCACGTGGCTGCAGAGTCAAGCGTCCACTCTTCACCTGATCGCGACGACAGCATCTGGTTCCACACCGGTCACTGGCTAGTGACTTTGAACACTGTCCCCTCTGCTTTCAGGTCCTCTTCTTCACTGATCCACCCTTGGATCACGCCGGACATCTTCCCCCTGGTCGCCTGCAGCATCTTTTCTTCCAAGCTCCATAGACTTCAACGCGAGAACCCGACACACTTTGACACCTATGCACCCGCAGCCCGTGGGTGAGGTAACAAGAGCATTTCGGTGCTCAAGGGTAGTTTAACTGTCCTAGTGTCTAGTTCCACAGTCGTTTTGGTCCTAACTAGTCAGGATTGTCCGTACTCACCTTTAACTTGAACTGTACTGTCCATAGACGTTGTTACGCATCTCGCGTGTGAGTTCACACTCTGCACACGCGTTCCGTGGGCCTCCTATTACTTACCTAGAGTTAGTGTAGCGTGGTCCCATCGATCCTATAGCCTCTGGACAGCTCCATTCCTTCTATCGACTTTCACATTCCACTTACTTAGTATATGGTTTGTCGTGCCTCTAGGGCACCATTGTAATATTGTGCAACTTATCGTATTTTTCCAAAGAGATTGTCATGTGCTTAGCCCTCTGACCTCATAAAGAGTTCAGAGGTGTTGTTATTAATAAATATACTGTTTATTTTCATAACAACCTGTGTGGTGTCCTTTCATCTGGTATTCAAGGGGTTATATTGTGGTAAAACAGCTGGCTTCACATGCCAAAAGAGTTTAGCCTAAGACTGATTTGTCCATGCTACCATTAGGATAGCTGGTCTATAAGGTTGACTTACAACCAATCACCATAAGGGTTGTTTGGACTGATACAGGGTGATCACTACAACTAGTGAGCATCATATATCAGGCCAACTTCTCACACCGCCCACTCACTAATTCGCCAGCACAGGCGGGGAATCAGTGCCGCGTGGGTGGAGCGGCCCCGGCGTGACGGAACCACTCCGTCATGAGCACAGCACGCCAGTGGCTCGTGGCGGAGTGGTTCCGTCACTAGCATGGAAGGAGTTAATACAATTGTGAAGCTTTGGGGTTTATGCTTGGAGGAAATATTGGATGAACCAGAAGAAATGTTGGATGAACTAGCATTGGGCTTGACATGTTGCTTGGAAGAATTGACAACATTAACAACATCATTAAGTTTCTCATCAAGTTCTTTGAGAGATTCCATTGAAATGCAAAAACTTTTGGTGATTTTTATAGTCTCTTCTAAAGAGGCAAACTGATCTCTGATCAATTGATCAGTGAAATTGTCAAACTTACAATCTGCAGCAAGTTTGCGTAAAGTTGACATGTAGGAGTCTGTGTCTTCAAATTCAGTTTTTTTAAAAGAATTTTGTCTAAAAACCATGAGGCTAGGGGGCGTGGCTTCACCGGCGATCATGGCGGTCGTGTAGAGCGCGAGCTCTGACCAGCCTACACATATCCTGAGAGAATATCCTGCCCTGGGCATTCTTAAGAGCACCCAACGAGACCGGGCTGTTGCTGTAGCTCGGGGCTACGATCGGCGGCGGTTGCAGCCCCGTAGCGGTTCTGGGGGACCTGCGGAGACCTGGCGAAGTGGCGAGGCCCGCAGGGTCCGACGAGGCCTACGACGCCGGGACCTCAATTTTGGAGTCGCCTGGACCGGGCGCGACTGTCGGCAGCAGCTGGGGGCGGGGCGCGACTCCCGTGCTCATTGCGGGGACTGCGTGGCCTGTGCTCTGTGCCCCCTTGCTGGAGAGCCGCCGCCAGCTGCAGCAGCGCACTGCCTGAGGAAGCAGGACCGGGCCCTGAGGTGACCGGTGGGAGCTGCTGCCGCCATTTTAGACGCCTTCCCGCTCCAGAGTGGGCCTGCGAGAGGACGCGCCCGGGCGGCACTATTCGTCAGCAGAGGGCCCTTCGTGCCGCTGGGGAGTGCCTCGGACCCGACCAGATCTGCAGGAAACAAGTGCCATCGGCGGAGCTGTGCCACGGGGAGACCTCATGCGAGTGCAGAGTGCGCCGGCCCTGTCACGTGCAACAAAGGTCCAGCGGAGGCGGCTGGTGGGACCGTCGCAGCTGTGGTGAGTCGGGCTGCAGTGACTGGGTGCTTCGGGGGCCAGGTCGGGCCCCGATGGGGGGTTCCAGCGGCGTCCTGAACCACTGGTGGACTTATGCGTGAGGCTCCTTGATGTTGCCTGGGTATTGTCGATTGCGGGCCCCAGGAGTGCGACACACCGAATTTGCGGGACGGACAGTGGGCCTCTGTGGCTGTGTGCGGAATGCAGTAGAGCGCATCACGGGTGCGGAGACTCGCATCTCAGAGGTAGAGGATGATGTCTCAATCCTAAAGATGAAAGTCGCAGCCATAGAAAAGATACAGAAGGGCCTGGCCGTGAGGGTCGAGGATGCGGAAGGGCGCACCGGACGGAACAACCTCCGCTTCATTGGCTTTCCGGAGGGCTGTGAGGGGACAAGGTGGAGCGCTTCCTGGCCCAGTGGTTGGAGGGCTGGATCCCGGCGGACACTTTATCTCGATGCTTTGTAGTGGAGAGGGCCCATCGGGCGCTGGTGCAGAAACCCCCGGGTGGAGCGCGCCCGCGGCCGATCATTGCCAAGTTTCTGAATTACTCAGATCGTGATACCATCCTGCGGCAAGCGAGGGCCAAGGGCACGCTCACATACGACAATGCCAATATCCTGATCTTTCCAGACTACACGAAGCTGGTGCAGCAATAGCGCCAGTCGTTTATTGCGGCTAAGGCCCGCCTCCGGGGCCGCCAGCTCCAGTATGCGCTGCTCTACCCGGCACGGCTGCGGGTGGTCTACAAGTCCCGCACATTGTTCTTTGACACTCCTGAGGAGGTCTTCCAGTGGACAGATGAAACTGTGAAAGTTCGGGTCAACGTGGCCAGGGGCAGAGAATCGGACTCATCCTCAAGTGGAGTCGCCCGGGAGGGCCTCAGAAGCCAGCACCGGCGCCGCAGGGGATCACGCTCAGACAGGGGCTCGCGCTCTGGCTCAGTCGTCCGCCAGGAGGGGCCCGCACAGGATCAGCAAATTGATGCGTCTTGATTACTGTGGGACATGAACGCGACTCATTACATATGGTGGGTGCGGATGCTCAGGTGCACTGTTGCCATAGGCTGGGTGCCCAACCCGGTTAGTATGGGTGGGTGGGAGTGACAGCCTAGTTCCTATGGGCTGGCACGAGGGGATCCATTGGAGGATGTGGTTCTGGTTCTCCCGTTGGGGACCAGGCTTCAATCCGACCGCGACAGGTGCTTCCATGTTTGGGAGGTACGGGGAGGGAGGAGGGAGGGGGGGAGGGAGGAGGGAGGGGGGAGGGAGGGGGGTCGGGGGTTGGGGTTAGGGGGTTGGGGGGAGTGTTTGCGCATGCCTTGTTGCTCATTAATTGCGATGTACCACAACAGCTGTGTTTTGGAGACGTTCGTTCTGTATATGCTGTACTGCTCACATGTCCGCTTTTGGGGAGGGAAGGCGGGTAGGCCCTGGCTCGCTACGAGTCTTGAGTTGGAATGTAAGGGGGATGCTGGACAAGATGAAACGTGGAGCGATATTTCAGTACGTCAAAAGAGTGGGAGTAGATATACTGTTGTTGCAGGAAACCCACCTGCTAGGCACGAAGGCGCTGTGTCTCCAGCGCTTAGGCTTCACGCATGCTTATCATGCTGGCTTTACGAGGGGCTCCAGGGGGGTTGCGATCCTTATACACCGTAGAGTGCCTTATGAACACAAACGCATCTGGACGGATACCCAGGGTAGATACCTCTTTGTGCAGGGTGATATTGGTGGTGATAGAGTGACTCTTGGTAGTGTATACGCCCCACCGCCACTACAGTGGTCCTTGGTTGAGAGGCTTTTGTCCCTTTGGGGTGCCATGCCTGATGCCCTATCCATTGTAGGGGGGGACTGGAACAATGTGTTGAACAGGAGCTGTGATAGATGGCGAAGTGCCGCGGCGACCCACCATCCGGGGGGAGGGATCCACCACCAGGCTGCATGCATTGGTCTCAGGGCTTGACTGGGTAGACACCTGGAGGTATAAACATGGGGCGCGTAGGGACTACACATACTTCTCTGCGGCGCGTGAGTCCTTTTCCAGGTTAGACTACATTTTCCTTCCAAGGGCGCTGGCCCATAAGGTCCTATCGGCGGAGATTCTGCCGCGGGCACTCTCTGACCAGTCGCCGGTGATTATCACACTTACTGTAGGCCCGTCTAGGCAGCCGTTCCGGTGGCAAATGTCGGCCTGGCATTTGACGCGAGATGAGTACAGGGCGCATATGACTATTGAAATAGAACAGTACCTGGCCACTAATATTGGCTTTGTGGACTCCCCAACTGTCCTCTGGGAAGCCATGAAGTCGACACTGCGAGGTGTGGATATATCCTGGTGCGCGGCGGCCCGGCGGGAGAAACGGGATGACCTGGTGCAGCGCGAGGCGGAGCTGGAGGCTTTGGAGCGCAGGGGTCGGGAGGAGGATGGTGGTCCCGCCAGAAGACAACTTGTACTGACGCAACAGCAATATGCCACAGTTCTTGTGGACGAGGCGAGACAGGCCTGGCTGGCCACCCGTAGTCGGATCTACCAGTGGGGCGACAAATCATGTAAGATGTTACACTGCCTATGTCAGGGCCTCCTGCACGCTCAGCCGCTGCCCCGGATTGTGACCCCCGACGGGGAACCTATACTCGAACCTGTTGCTATAGCAGAGAGCTTTGCCGGGTACTACGAGGAGCAGTACGCGCCCCGGGAGTGCCTGGAGGCCGAGGTTGTTCAGCATTTCATTGATGATCTCCCCCCGAGAGCAGTCTCGGACGAGGTGTGGGAACTATTATACCGGCAGTATAATTTTCCCTCCGGTTCCTGGTCCAGTTGGGCCCACATCTCCGGCCAGTGGTGGAGGAGGCGTGTGAGAATGGGGGGCTCCCACCGGACTGGTGTCATGCTGAGGTGGTGTTTTTTTTTAAGCCCGGGCGACCCCCGGAGAGACACGCGTCCTACCGCCCCATCTCCCTACTGAACACGGAGGCAAAGATCCTTGCGAAGGCCTTGGCCACCAGGCTTAAACCGTATATTACGGACCTGGTCCACCCGGATCAGGCGGGCTTCATGCCACAGAGGGCGACTCGGCACAATATTAGACGAAATATAGAGACAGAACACACAAAGCAACAAGCATTTACAATGCAATGGTTTCGCCTTTTGAAAAGTTTGATCTATTGGCATTGTAAATGTCAAAATTTGTATTTATGTGTTGGTTTTGAAAACATATAAATAAATGGCATTGTTATTTACATTGCCATTAGCTTAATCTCTTGCAAATGTGAGACCTATTGTACACTACAAATGAGCTCAGCAGACAGCAATTACAGCCACACACACACCCAGAGCCAGACACACACACACACACTAAGAGCCACACACACACACCCATAGCCACACACACACACCCTGAGCCACACACACACACACACACCCAGAGCCACACACACACACACCTAGAGCCACACACACACACAAAGCCACACACATACACACACTTAGAGCTACACACACACTGAGAATCAAGTAAAGATCAATTCTTAGAGTACTAGTAAGTAAACCAGTAGAGATTTTTAAGAGAAAGGAATGCGACAATACCTATGCAGTGCTTTTGAGTGCAGAAAGATCCATTGCATTTGCAATGCAATGAGTTGCAGATGCACAGTGAATGAGAAGAGTAGGTATTTAAAAAAACATGAGAGCATTATTTTTTGAGCCTTCATATATATTTCCTTGCACAGTAATATATCTTTTTGTAGTTTGTAAATAATAATAATGAAAATACAAGAGAAAAAGTTTAACATGTTTTATTAAAGTTTATATATTTATTATATTTTTTATTTTCAGTTTTTATAAAAGCAAAGTATTGTGCACTATTTTATTATTCAAGTATTTGTATGATGTTTCCATTTTGGAAAATTACATTAACTGTTTTTGGCAGGTATTGTATTACAGCTTCTTCAAAGTCGTCAATGTCATCTGGGATGTTTAAGTAGTCCATTAGAACTGTATTATTATTTTCAACTGATTGAAAGTTTTCAGCATCTTCAATTTGTACAGTAATAGTACTTTGTTCTTGATTTGCACTTTCCAGTCCATATATAGTTAGAATAATTTCTTCTTGTGGTGGTTGTATTTTCTGTGAAGAAAAAAGAAAAGTGTTAATTTGTTAAGTCTTTCCCTCCATTTTTTTCCCATGTATTTTCTTTGTGTTGACCTAAAGAGAAAAATAATTGTTATTTGCAGGGACCAATTAAGTTAATAACTGGTGAAGGTAATTGAAGATAGCATAGATGTGAGTAAATATAGTAGAGAGGTATTATTGTAGAGTGTATAGTAGAGGAGTAGAGAGTGTGCTGTTAATAGTTGAGTTAGTAGTAGGTAAAATAGTTATTAATAGAGTGAGTATTAGGTAGTAGTAGTGAGTTGTAGAGTAGTATAATAAGTAGGGAGTATAGTGAATAGCGGAGTGTTAGTAGAGAGTATTTGAGTTATTAGTAGAGACATTTTGGTGTAGAGTAGTTGAAGGACTAGTATAGTAATTTTTAAAGAGTGAGTGTTAAAGTGGGAGTATAAAGTTAGCAGTACTTTTGAGTGTATACTAAACATTGAGTAGTAAATATTTAATAGGGGAGTTATTAGTGGAGTGAGTAGTAGAGAGTATTAGTGAGTATAGTAGTATGTATTAGTAAAATGAGTAGCATATATTTTTAGTTGTAAATAGTGAGTAGCATATAGTTGAAATTTATTAGTTGAGTGTTATTAGAGAGTAGTAGCAAGTTGTTAATAGAGTTGTTAGTGTGTGAGTAGAATTTTGTGTATGGATTATTAGATATTTGTAGTGTACGGAGTAGAGTAGTAGAGGGAGTATTTTAGAGAGTATTAGAGAGGGAATACAAAAGTGTGTGTAGTAAAGTGTGAGTATTAAAGTGTGACTAGTAAAGTAAGAGTAGGTAAAAGATATTTGTAATATGTGAGTATTAAAGAGTGAGTATTAATTCTAGTGTAGCAAAGTGTTATTTTTAAGGAGCGAGTAGTAAAGAGCGAATAGTAAAGAGTGAGTAGTGGAGTGAGTAGGAGAATATTAGTGACTTTTGTAGTAGTGAGTCATAGAATGTGTAGTATAGAGTTATAGTTGTAGATAGTGAGTATTAAGTAGGAGAGTTATTAGTAGTGTGTTATTATAGTATTATAAAGTTGTTAAAAAAGTTAGTAGTATACATTGATTAGTAGAGTAAGGTATAATATTGTATAGCATTTTGTACTTACTTGAAATTGTGTATTCTGCGTCGTATTTAATATTTTATTGTTGTTGAATTCGTGCACTGTTAGGTGAGTCATTTTTATGTAGGAACCCATTTCTACTGGGAAGTCTGTGGCTTCTCTCCAAAGTGTTATTTTTACTGAGTCTGTTGTGTCGATCACAGTTATTGATTTTAGTTTTGTTTCTTGCCCAGCGATAAAGATAATTTTTGTTTCTTCTTCCTGTAAGACAAACATAAATATTGGTAACAATTTTTTGTACAATGTTAGAGTGTTGGTGTGTAAGAGTGTGGGTGAGAAAGAGTGGGTGTGAGAGTGGGTTGTGAAAGAATGTGGGTGTGAAAGAATGTGTGTTTGAAAGAGTGTAGTTGTGAAAGAGTGTGGGTGTGAAAGATTGTGGATGTGAAAGAGTGCGAGTGTGTTTGTATAAGAGTGTGTTTGTTAAAGAGTTTGTTTGTTAAAGAGTGTTGTTGGGAAAGAGTGTTGGTGTGGAAGAGTGTAGGTGTGAAAGATTGTAGGTGTGAAAGAATTCTTTTTGTGATAGAGTATGGTTGTGAAAGAGCGTGGTTGTAAAAGAGTGTTGTTGTGAAAGAGCGTGGGTGTGAAAGAGCGTGAATGTGAAAGAGCGTGGATGTGAAAGAGCGTGGATGTGAAAGAGTGTGGGTGTGAAGCATTGTGGATGTGAAGCATTGTGGATGTGAAAGTGTTTTTAAAAGAGTGTGTTTGTGAAATAGTGTGTTTGTCACAGAGTGTGTTTGTGACAGAGTGTGGTTGTGAAAGAGTGTGGTTGCGAAAGAGTGTCGTTGTGAAAGAGTGTCGTTGTGAAAGAGTGTCATTGTGAAAGAGTTTCGTTGTGAAAGAGTGTCGTTGTGAAAGAGTGCAAGTGTTAAAGAGTGCAAGTGTTAAAGAGTGTGTTTGTATAAGAGTGTGTTTGTTAAAGATTTTGTTTGTTAAAGAGTGTTGTTGGGAAAGGGTGCAAGTGTTAAAGAGTGTGTTTGTATAAGAGTGTGTTTGTTAAAGATTTTGTTTGTCAAAGAGTGTTGTTGGGAAAGAGTGTTGGTGTGGAAGAGTGTAGGTGTGGAAGAGTGTAGGTGTGAAAGATTGTAGGTGTGAAAGATTGTATGTGTGTAAGAATGTGTTTGTGATAGAGCATGGTTGTGAAAGAGTGTTGTTGTGCAAGAGTGTTGTTGTGAAAGAGTGTGTTTGTGAAAGAGTGTGTTTGTGAAAGAGTGTGTTTGTGAAAGAGTGTGTTTGTCACAGAGTATTGTTGTGAAAGAGTGTGTTTGTGAAAGATTGTGTTTGTGAAAGAATGTGTTTGTGAAAGAGTGTGTTTGTCACAGAGTGTTGTTGTGAAAGAGTGTGTTTGTGAAAGAGTGTGTTTGTGACAGAGTGTGGTTGTGAAAGAGTGTGGCTGTGAAAGAGTGTTGTGAAAAATTGTGGGTGAAAGAGTGTGCGTGTAAGTGTGTGTTAAAGTGTGTGTTGTAAAGAGTGTGGGTGTTAAAGAGTGTGGGTGTTAAACAGTGTGGGTGTTAAACAGGGTGAGTGTTAAAGAGTGTGGGTGTTAAAGAGTGTGGGTGTTAAAGAGTGTGGGTGTTAAAGAGTGTGGGTGTTCAGGAGTGTGTGTGTTAAAGAGTGTGTGTTTGTAACTATGTGAAAGAGTGTGGTGTGTAATAGTGTGTGTGTGTGTGTGTGAAAGAGTATGTGTGTGAAAGAGTATAGAGTGTGTGTGTTAAAGAATGTGTGTTTGCAACTATGGGTGTTAAAGGGTGGGTGTGTAATAGTGTGTGTGTGTGTGAAAGAGTATGTGTGAGAAAGAGTATGTGTGAAAGAGTGTGTTTGTGGAAGTGTGGGTGTGAAAGTGTGTGAGAAAGTGTGTGTGCGAAAGAGTGTGTGCAAAAGAGTGTGTTTGAAAGAGTGTGTGTGAAAGAGTACGTGTGTATGGGTGTGTGTAAAAGGGTGTGTGTGAAAGGGTGTGTGTGTAAAGAGTGTGTGAAAGGGTGTGTGTGAAAAATGTGTATTTTTTAATGAGCGTACCTCAGAGATTGTTCCCGATATGCTCATTAAAGAGCGCAATTTAGCTTCTTTGACAGTTTTTATGGGAGAAATTGGTGGAGCAGGCGGCTGTAGTATATATTCTGCCTCTTGCATAATTTCCAGAGGAATAGTTAAGGGTATAATTCTTGATATCTTTGTTTGCTTTGTGATGATTATTACATCATTTTTTGTTAGGAAATTCCGAATTATAATTGCATTTCCTTCTTTGGTTTGTTTGTAAAAGTCCTCATTGTAGCATGTTGCTTTAATGGAAGCACTTTGACCAGCTAGTGCCAGATGGTATAATACTTTGTTTTCTTGTTTTGCATTCTTATAGTTAGTTTTTGTCGAACATTTCACAATGTTAGCTCTGATGGCTTTTTGGTACGGTTTGCTTTCTTCTTGTTTTGTTTGTTTGAGTTCTTGTATGGAAATCATCTGACACGAGAGTAAATGTTAGTACACATTCTGGAGATAATGTTTTCCCCTTTGTAATTATCTGTAATAAAAGAACATGTTAAAGGATACTGTTTGCATTTTAAATTGCTACCCATAATGCTTTGTGATCACTATAATATGATTCTAATGTACCATAGTGCATTAAATCTACATTAGTATAGATATGATCTAGTGTTGAATTGTAGTCTGTTGTGTATTGTTGTATTTTTTGGTGACATTGAAATTGTTCTAGCATATATTCTAATAGTAATGTTGTGTTTTGTGACATTTGTGTTAAATCAATGTTGAAGTCTCCCATGATTACATATTTATAATTTGGATAAAAGTTTATTATGGGAGTTAAAACTTGCAATAATGTCTGTAGGCGTACATGTGGTGGTTTGTTTAGAATAACAAATAAGTACTCACAATTATTAAGAAGGTGAGTAAAATATAAAATGTCAATTACGTGTTGTGTTTCATATATTGCAATAAGAAAATGTTTTTCCTGTAATAAATGGCAATTCCATGTTTTGTTTGCTGATTATTAAATGTATCAAATATTAGTAGATGATATTGTTCTAGTAAAAAACTATTGCTATCTGCTTTTCTAGTTGTGTTTATTTCAGTGAGGCATATAATATCACTATTCATGATATTTTTGTCTGATTTAATAGCAGTGTAATTTCTTTGCAAGGACCGTATGTTATGGACAATTATATTACACTGTTGGCTATAGCTATCTAATTGTGGTACTGATATTTGCTATTGCATGTCTGTCCGTAAGCGTGTCATTTCTTCATGTACTTTTGGATGTACAGCTATTTTGTCTTGCTGAAAGTTTTTAATATATATGTTGGCTAAAGATTTAGCTCTGCTTAAAGCTACGTAATGCAAATGATGTACCTTGCTATTGTTAAAGTGTATGTAAAGGTGTTCAATAGTTTCTCCTTGTGTCCTATGTATAGTACGTGCAGATGATTGTCGCAATGGGAATTGTTTGCGTATAATTGTCATATTTTTCTGTGTAAATTGAAAATGTCGTGTTATAGCATGAATTGGGGTCCAATGAGGCAAAATGTTACTGTGATATATGTGTCTATTTTCTTGCCTTGTTAATTTGCCAACTGTTTCTTTATCAAACTTAATCCAAATTACACTTGGGCTGTTATTGATAGCTTCTACAAATTCCACTATACCTGTTGCACCATTTGTTAATCCATCATTGACATTTATATTGCTTGTTAAATCATATCTTAATTTTAATGCAATATGTAATATGAATGGCAGGCCCATTGTTTTAGTTGCATCTGTGGGTAACTGTTTTAGTATTTTTTTTGACTACTTCACTTAGGTCTGATGCAACTGTATCTATTGCTGTAGCTGTGTAAACTGGGTATTGTGTTATATGTTCCAATAAAACTGCACTATTAAAGTTATTCACTTCATTTTTAGTTCCCATAATATAAGGGATAGTTTTGCTAATGTTTTCAGGTGGTTCTATTTCTCGTGTTTGTATCTGTATTATATCTTCATTAGTTTGTTTCCCTTCTCTTAATCGGTTTAGTAGTTGAGCAAATGCCAAGTCATTTTGCTGTCTCATTATTTTAGTTAACTCAAATACCTTAAAATGTGTCTGCCATAAATTGGTACTTACTGGCCTGTAGGAATGTTTTTGATTTTCAAATATATATGAGTAAAAAACTGGCTTTAATTGGTAAAAATCTCCAATTGCTAATATTGATATTCCGCCAAAAGGGAGATTAGACATTTTTATTTCTTGTAATCTATTATGTATGAAATTAAATACATTAGCTCCTACCATTGATATTTCATCAATTATTAGCAATTTAAGATGCATTAGCTCACTTTGTAGTGTACTTCTATTCTCATGAGTTTGCTGTTTATGAGTTAGTGTTTGCGAAACTGGTATTTTAAAGGTACTATGTAGTGTCTTTCCTTGAATGTTATATGCTGCTTTGCCTGTTGGAGCTGTAAGCAATACATATATGTTATCTGGATTTTCTCCAGCTTTTGTATTGTAATACCGTACTAATGTTTGGTAAAGTGCTGTAATTAAGAAGCTTTTGCCTACTCCTGCACCACCTGTACAAAATGTGTAGCAGGGTGTTTCTTTTGTTTTTACCCAATGCAAATGATGATATATAAAGTTAAGTTGTTCTGCTGTAAGATTTTGCATTATACTGTCATATTGCTCCTTTGACATTATGTTATTGGTCAGTGTTTCTTCTATACTTGTACTTCTAATGCCTAAATCAAATGATAGGTCATATAATGGCCGTTCATTATCATGTTTTTATAACCACAGAGATTCTATCAAAAAAGTGAATATGTGATATTTTTTGTATATATACTTTTTACCGTTTACACCAGGGTGCTAGGCTCTCTCTTACACATGGAAAGATGGGAGCACAATGTGCTTGTTAAAATACCCCTCACACTCTAAAAAACCAAGTAGAGTCATGCTTCATCATAGGGGTCTTCCCGCCCCTATAACGGGACGGGGCGTGCTACGACCAGACGGAATACGCGGGAGCACTAAGATGTGACAGAGGCTATGTGTAGGTGTATAGGAGTCAGTGAAAGTGTAGGGACCTAACACTAGTGAGTGTGCAAAAAGTGAAAAAATGGAAAAGATTTAAAAATTCCCTGGCTAGTAGAAAAAAACATTTATTAACTTCTCCAGCTGGGAACATTAAGAAGGGGTTGTGTGGTAGAGCATTAGCTACTACCTTGTCGACATGTTTCGTAAGCAGTCCCCTACTGCTTACTCATCAGGACCAAAAGAACAGTCCCTACTGTTATTTACTCAGTTTCTAACAGGTAATGCCTACTGTCCTATAAACAACCAACAAAAATAAGTTGGATGTTTAGGCCTCAGGGCATGAGTTGGCCCACGGGAGGCAGAAAAGATCGACCTATTATGGTCTCTGTAAGAAAAAGGAAGAGAAAAACCAACATAAATTTATGCACGGACATTGTTTTCTAAGTGGGAGAGAAAACAAACAAATAGGTTTTTTCTTGTAGGGGACCACAATTTCAAATGTTTAAAAGCGGTTCTACTTTCATGCATGAAAATCAGCATGTATTCATGTGTCTCTTAGTATCACTGCCCTATGTGGGAGACACCAATGGTACCGTTTTGTCGGGACCTTTGTCATAATTTCACACACACACACTACCAATCGTGACTCAATGCACTAACAACACACTAACAAAAGAGGGGAGGGGGACCTCCTTGTAAAATGTTTCAGAGTTCGTAATGGTGACATACTTATCTCAGCAGTTATCATGCCCCATGAGGTTTTGCAGGCGAGGGGTAATCTGCGCAGTTTTACTGAGAAAGACAAAGGTTCATTTCAGGTGTTTGTTTCTAAAAAAGCGCAGCGAGATATTAGTGCGTTTGTCTACCCCCGCGACCTGTTTATTAAAGACTCAAGGTGGGAGTCTATTACTTACGTCTCTGCTAGCAAAAGGAAAGCATTGTTCCTACCCCCGTGCACCTCCGAGGATTGCCGGGCTCAAGTGGCTTGATGTTTTTGAAAGCCGTTATGCTTCCGCGTTCATTCCGCGCTGGGTACCGCCCCCTCTGTTTTGTGCTAGAGCGTCAACCCGTTAAGATGGCGGCCCATTTTTGGCACAGCGAAGGCGCAAAAGATGCGGAAGTCTTTTTTCTTGTCTATTAAATTGGATCCTAGTAAAGCAATGATGTTATAAAACTTTTCGAGACCTGATTAAATATAAATTCAAATTGGGCAAGTCAATTAGAATGATTTAAAAGGTTTCTTATTTTATAACTACAGCCTCGTGATGGTTAGTAGTAGCGATATGAAAAAGGAGGGATTTCTTGGGGGTTGATATTTCTTACCGCAGTGGATCTGTGTGCACGACATTTGCGCAGAGTACTTATAAGATATATGTAGAGACTTATTGCTGATACGCTCTCACGGTGGGAATGACTGCTGAAGGGAGATATGCTGGGGCTAGCCTACAGTTGGCTCCAGGGTATGTCATCATTCAGCCCATGTTTATGTGACTGGACGCGGAAAACCCATCGCTGTTCTTTTTCCAGCAGGAATCTTTCGTTACTTACTAGTTCTATTACTGTCCATTTAATTTCCTCGGGTTTGTGGTTCATTTCGAGGAAATGGTTGGTAAGTTTTGTACTTGTTTTTTTGCATTTGATTGTGCTCTTATGTTCGCCAATCCTAACCTTGATTGCCCTGCTTGTCATGCCTACATATTCTAGTTGGCATGGGCAGGTAATCAGGTATACAACATTCGCACTGTTGCAGTTGCTGAATGCCCTTTGCTCCCACACCGTGCCATTCCTGAAAGTTATTTTCTTACTTTTCTTGGTCAGTCCACATACCTTGCATCCGCCACATGGGTAGTGACCTTGGACAAAGTTGGGTTTTTTTTGTATGTTGATGTCAGATTTTGGTCTTGTGTGGACCAGGACATCCCTCAAGCTCTTTGCTTTCTTATGTGCGAACATGGGTTTTGATATGTCCAACCCCCCGCTGTTCAGGATTTTCCAATTCTTGTTTATGATCTTGGTCACTAAGTTTGAGCTGGTGTTATAAGTGGTCACGCAGATCGGACGTTTTTCTTCCTCTTTTGCTGTTTTCTCTTCCAACAGGCTTTCCCGGCAGTTGTTTCTTGCTCGTGTATAGGCCTGATTTATAACATGGTCAGGATACATCTGTGCTTTTAATTTCTTTTTGAGGTCGCTTGACTGGGTTTTAAAAGTCTCAATCTCAGTGCAGTTTCTGCGTAAACGCAAGAACTGTCCATATGGTAAATTATCCCGCAGATGTTTGGGGTGGAAGCTATTGTACATGAGGAGACAGTTCTTGGAAGTACTCTTGAAATGAGTCGTGGTCATCAATTTCCCATTTTTAGGAAAAATATTTAGGTCCAGAAAGACCAAGTTGCTCCTGGATACCGTGCTGGTGAACCTTAAGAATTCGTCCTGCAGATTTAGCCATGTTAGGAACTGTCCCGAATCCTTTTCATCTCCATCCCAGATGATAAGGATATCATCGATGTAACGTTTCCATAATCTGATCTTGGGTCTGAATGGGTTGTTGGGGTTCAATATTTTCGTGACCTCTAGATGATGTACATATAGACCAGCTATACTAGGGGCAAATGTACTTCCCATGCTGGTCCCATGCTTTTGTACATACAGGGTGCCCTCATACTCAAAAAAGTTCTCTTTTAAAGCCAATGCACAACAGTTCATTACCACATTACGCGGTGTTTGGTATTCCCAAAAGTCCTCGAACAGAACATCCTCAATGATGTCTAGGGTGGCTTGGTGGGGCAGACTTGTGTATAGACTCTCAACATCACAGCTGATTAACAGCTGGGTTTCAGGATCAAAACGTATCCCTTCCAGAAGGTTTAGCACTTCTTTTGTATCCTTCAGATACGTAGATGTTTTTTGGACCATTGGTCTTAGAAATGCGTCTGCGAACCTAGAGACTGGTTCCAGAACCGACCCAATACCCGAGACAATTGGTCTCCCGGGGGGGTTTTGGAGGTTTTTATGGATCTTTGGTAGGGTATACAGGTAGGGGGTTCTTGGATTCTTTTGAATTAGAAAATCCCCCTCCTTCTTTGTGATCCAATCGTGCGATAGTGCCTCCTCGACCATTGTGCCTATCTTGGTTTGTATGCTGACCGTAGGATCATTGTTGATGACTCTGTAGTTTCTTTCATCCTGCAGTAGCCGTCTACACTCCTTGTCGTAGTCTTCCACGTTCTGTATCACCGTTGCACCACCCTTATCGGCAGGTTTTATTATCAGTCTTCTGTTGTTACTCAAGTCGCGTAGAGCCTGTCTCTCTTCACTAGTGGTGTTTTGAAAAACGCGCTTTTCATTCGGATTTATGTTCTCTAAATCCTTCATTACTGCCTTTTCAAAAGCAAGGAGTTCGACTGGAAGGGTGCTGTCCAAAGGTGTAAAATTGGATTTGGGTTTCAGATTTGTATCCCCATGGTCTGAGGTGTCCTCTTTGTCTTTAAAGAAGACTTGCAGTTTTAAGCGTCGCATGAATTCTTGGACTTCTTGGCAGAGATGGAATTTGTCCATGTTGGCTGTAGGCACATATCCCAGGCCTTTGTCCAAAACCCTTCTTTGCGGAGGGGTGAGTTCGGTGTCTGAAAGGTTGACAATCAGGCTCACTTCTTGCTCGTTGTGGCACCCGTCATGCTCCTCGTTGCGACTCGAGGAGTTTCTTCTTCCTCGGTATTCCAATGGACTGTGGACCCTCTCCGATTCCTTCCTTTCGGTCGTCCTTGGCGCGCCCCTAAAAAAGGAGCCGATGGATCAAAGTATCCGTAGTCTTGGGATACGTTTTGATCCTGAAACCCAGCTGTTAATCAGCTGTGATGTTGAGAGTCTATACACAAGTCTGCCCCACCAAGCCACCCTAGACATCATTGAGGATGTTCTGTTCGAGGACTTTTGGGAATACCAAACACCGCGTAATGTGGTAATGAACTGTTGTGCATTGGCTTTAAAAGAGAACTTTTTTGAGTATGAGGGCACCCTGTATGTACAAAAGCATGGGACCAGCATGGGAAGTACATTTGCCCCTAGTATAGCTGGTCTATATGTACATCATCTAGAGGTCACGAAAATATTGAACCCCAACAACCCATTCAGACCCAAGATCAGATTATGGAAACGTTACATCGATGATATCCTTATCATCTGGGATGGAGATGAAAAGGATTCGGGACAGTTCCTAACATGGCTAAATCTGCAGGACGAATTCTTAAGGTTCACCAGCACGGTATCCAGGAGCAACTTGGTCTTTCTGGACCTAAATATTTTTCCTAAAAATGGGAAATTGATGACCACGACTCATTTCAAGAGTACTTCCAAGAACTGTCTCCTCATGTACAATAGCTTCCACCCCAAACATCTGCGGGATAATTTACCATATGGACAGTTCTTGCGTTTACGCAGAAACTGCACTGAGATTGAGACTTTTAAAACCCAGTCAAGCGACCTCAAAAAGAAATTAAAAGCACGGATGTATCCTGACCATGTTATAAATCAGGCCTATACACGAGCAAGAAACAACTGCCGGGAAAGCCTGTTGGAAGAGAAAACAGCAAAAGAGGAAGAAAAACGTCCGATCTGCGTGACCACTTATAACACCAGCTCAAACTTAGTGACCAAGATCATAAACAAGAATTGGAAAATCCTGAACAGCGGGGGGTTGGACATATCAAAACCCATGTTCGCACATAAGAAAGCAAAGAGCTTGAGGGATGTCCTGGTCCACACAAGACCAAAATCTGACATCAACATACAAAAAAACCCCAACTTTGTCCAAGGTCACTACCCATGTGGCGGATGCAAGGTATGTGGACTGACCAAGAAAAGTAAGAAAATAACTTTCAGGAATGGCACGGTGTGGGAGCAAAGGGCATTCAGCAACTGCAACAGTGCGAATGTTGTATACCTGATTACCTGCCCATGCCAACTAGAATATGTAGGCATGACAAGCAGGGCAATCAAGGTTAGGATTGGCGAACATAAGAGCACAATCAAATGCAAAAAAACAAGTACAAAACTTACCAACCATTTCCTCGAAATGAACCACAAACCCGAGGAAATTAAATGGACAGTAATAGAACTAGTAAGTAACGAAAGATTCCTGCTGGAAAAAGAACAGCGATGGGTTTTCCGCGTCCAGTCACATAAACATGGGCTGAATGATGACATACCCTGGAGCCAACTGTAGGCTAGCCCCAGCATATCTCCCTTCAGCAGTCATTCCCACCGTGAGAGCGTATCAGCAATAAGTCTCTACATATATCTTATAAGTACTCTGCGCAAATGTCGTGCACACAGATCCACTGCGGTAAGAAATATCAACCCCCAAGAAATCCCTCCTTTTTCATATCGCTACTACTAACCATCACGAGGCTGTAGTTATAAAATAAGAAACCTTTTAAATCATTCTAATTGACTTGCCCAATTTGAATTTATATTTAATCAGGTCTCGAAAAGTTTTATAACATCATTGCTTTACTAGGATCCAATTTAATAGACAAGAAAAAAGACTTCCGCATCTTTTGCGCCTTCGCTGTGCCAAAAATGGGCCGCCATCTTAACGGGTTGACGCTCTAGCACAAAACAGAGGGGGCGGTACCCAGCGCGGAATGAACGCGGAAGCATAACGGCTTTCAAAAACATCAAGCCACTTGAGCCCGGCAATCCTCGGAGGTGCACGGGGGTAGGAACAATGCTTTCCTTTTGCTAGCAGAGACGTAAGTAATAGACTCCGACCTTGAGTCTTTAATAAACAGGTCGCGGGGGTAGACAAACGCACTAATATCTCGCTGCGCTTTTTTAGAAACAAACACCTGAAATGAACCTTTGTCTTTCTCAGTAAAACTGCGCAGATTACCCCTCGCCTGCAAAACCTCATGGGGCATGATAACTGCTGAGATAAGTATGTCACCATTCCGAACTCTGAAACATTTTACAAGGAGGTCCCCCTCCCCTCTTTTGTTAGTGTGTTGTTAGTGCATTGAGTCACGATTGGTAGTGTGTGTGTGTGAAATTATGACAAAGGTCCCGACAAAACGGTACCATTGGTGTCTCCCACATAGGGCAGTGATACTAAGAGACACATGAATACATGCTGATTTTCATGTATGAAAGTAGAACCGCTTTTAAACATTTGAAATTGTGGTCTCCTACAAGAAAAAACCTATTTGTTTGTTTTCTCTCCCACTTAGAAAACAATGTCCGTGCATAAATTTATGTTGGTTTTTCTCTTCCTTTTTCTTACAGAGACCATAATAGGTCGATCTTTTCTGCCTCCCGTGGGCCAACTCATGCCCTGAGGCCTAAACATCCAACTTATTTTTGTTGGTTGTTTATAGGACAGTAGGCATTACCTGTTAGAAACTGAGTAAATAACAGTAGGGACTGTTCTTTTGGTCCTGATGAGTAAGCAGTAGGGGACTGCTTACGAAACATGTCGACAAGGTAGTAGCTAATGCTCTACCACACAACCCCTTCTTAATGTTCCCAGCTGGAGAAGTTAATAAATGTTTTTTTCTACTAGCCAGGGAATTTTTAAATCTTTTCCATTTTTTCACTTTTTGCACACTCACTAGTGTTAGGTCCCTACACTTTCACTGACTCCTATACACCTACACATAGCCTCTGTCACATCTTAGTGCTCCCGCGTATTCCGTCTGGTCGTAGCACGCCCCATCCCGTTATAGGGGCGAGAAGACCCCTATGATGAAGCATGACTCTACTTGGTTTTTTAGAATGTGAGGGGTATTTTAACAAGCACATTGTGCTCCCATCTTTCCATGTGTAAGAGAGAGCCTAGCACCCTGGTGTAAACGGTAAAAAGTATATATACAAAAAATATCACATATTCACTTTTTTGATAGAATCTCTGTGGTTATAAAAGCTTACTTTGGAGGGTGATTCTATCAGTACCTCTACGCTTCTCCCTTTTGGTTTCGTTCATTATCATGTACTTCATAGGATAAGGTGTCATCTGTTTCTATATCTATTGGGGTAAGTAATGGATCTAATATACTGTTTTCATTGCTATTAGTTGTTAGTTGTTTATTATGCTTATTATATTTATTATGAATAGAGTCAACTGTGTCTTTAAGTTGTAGATATCGTTCATAATAGGTATCTTTATTATTGATTATTTGTTGTTCATTTCGGCATGGGTAATATAGCATTAACAATTCTCTATAGTAATTTTCTGAGTCATTTTTGACGTTAAATCTGCAATAGCGAATTACTTTTTCTTTTTTTCTTTTATGTACTCTGTTTCATCTTGTAAATTAATTTCAAGTTCTTCTTCATCTGAGCTATGAAAGTTATTTTCAGTAAGGAAATTGTCATGTCCTGTTTCTTGTTTTTTCTTACATTTCTTCTTTTCATTATACATAGATGCATAGTCAGCTAATGTACATTGTTCTAATTCTTCAGGGCGTTTGCTGTACCTCACTATAATATTATCATATTGTATTTTACAAGATGCATCTGGTAACAAATTGATAGTTTCTATGTCTTTTAATAAGTATGTCCGCTTTTCATTAGGACTTGTATTAATAAATACAAAAGATCTAGAACTTTTCCGTAAAGGAATTTGTAGTATAAGATAGGCTGCTTCTTGTGCACTTATTTCTGTACAGTTTAAGAATTTGTTACCTATATGCTTAAGTTGTTCTTTAATACTTGGATTGTGATATACTTCTTTAGCTGCTTGAGCAATTAATTTGCTCATTCCTCGCTGCGATTTACTAATATATGAAACAATATACAAAGCACATGCATATGCATCTAAGATATATTGTATATCTATATTTGCTTGCCATGCTTGCAAAATAGTAGGATTGTAGTTATTTATAAAGCATTCAGCTGGTGTCCTTTTTAGGAAAATAGTATTTTTTTCTATAACAGATTGTATACATAAAGTATATTGTTGTAGATCTATGTTCATAGAATCTAAAAACTGTTCAAAAGTATAAGTTTGGAATTCTTGGGTGTTTATAGTTAGATGTATTAGTTCAATTTGCTGTAAGAGCTCTGTATTTGTTTTGTCTAGCTCTATTGGTTCTAGTATAAAAGTTTCAGGCATTCGATACCTTAGATAATGATATTTGCATGTTCTTTTATGTTTGATACGGCAGTTTATTGTATGGCCGTGTCTTTGTAGGGGTATTAAAGACTCTATAGCTGGATCTTGGGATTTTGCACATGTAACATACTTATTTATAAAAGTAGTGACTTCATTGATATCAGAACTTTCATATAGTGGAGCATTTTCTATCCATATTATAGCATGTATATGTGGTGATCCACGTTGTTGGAATTCCACTCTATAAAAGTAATCAATAATCTTGCCAATTGGATTACTTTCATGCAATAAAATGCAATTAAATAATTTCCTAACTTGGAAGTCAAAATGTCTTGCACATGTAATGGGATTTTGCTGTATTAATTAGCATTTTGTTTCCCATGACATATTGTCAAATTCTTCTTTTGTGCATTCTGGTCTTTTTTCTATTCTCAATAATATGTTAATTAAGTGATACCATTTAGTTTCTGCAGCTGATAATGTTAAAAAAAAGGTTGGTAATCCTAATTGTCTAATCATAGCAAAGAGGTCTTTTTTGCATTGCTCCCAATATGGTGGTAAACTACGTATTGTTTTTAGTATTTTGTACCCTTCATTAAACTGTAAAATGGTATCTAATTTATCTTTTATGTCTTTGGCAGTTATAATGTTTCCATTATTAAAGTATTTTCTAAGAGAGATAAATATTTTGCTTTGTATTTGTTTTATGTGTAATGCTTTTACTTTAAAGAAAAGATTAGTAATGGACTTTGCTACTCTTAGGTCATTACTTCTTACTTCTGATTGACAGATTGTGCTGTAATGTATTGGGACATGCCTTTCTTTATTAGTTGGCCTTCGTTTTCTGCAAAATATAGTTGGGAATGCTAAATATTCTGAATCTTTGTCTTCATATAAGCCTCTTGGGGTGTTATATTCTGCAGGTGCTACACTTAAAATATTATTTGTTTCTGTAGTAATTGTTTCATTATCTAACATAGTATCTAAATTTCCTGCTGGAATGTTGTCTGAGGAATCAGATGAATTACTTGTATCTGAAGTCTCATCACAAGAATGTATATCTTGTGTTGTATAATCCCAATCTTTATTAACAGTGATTCCATATTCTTGAAACAAAGTGCTAGTAGTTGCCAAATATAAAGCTGCACGTTTTACTTTGTTTGGTCTAACATTTTCTGAATGGGTATAAGATTTATAACTTAATTTCCTTTTTAATTTTATTGGGATTGTCATGTTATCATTAATTTGCCTTGGTAAAATAGTTACAGTTGTCATAACATCTGCAGGTACATTTACTACTGCACCTGATAGAGATTTTTGGAATCCACGTGGTAATGTTCTAATTTGTAAAAAAGGTATTCTTGGTGATACTAATCTTTCTTCTAAGTTATGCAAGTGTAAGACTGCTGGGATATCAGGAAATGTCATCCCATTATAAACTGAACATGGAGGTATTTTGCCCTTACAAATATATGTGTAACATCTTTGGCATAACTCATCTGTTGTGTATTTGCTAATGTTACATTCTATGAATTTTGCCCGCTTACTAATATTGTTTGTTTTTTGTAGACTTTGCTTATGCCATAGTTGATTGCAAATAGTGCAAGTGTACTCAGGACCATATCTTATTTCTGCATGAAATATACTAATTATATCCTTTGTTGTTTGACCTGTAACATTTCTAGTATTATTAAGTCTATTTTCTCTGTCTTGTGTATGTTTTCATTTCCTTTTACTGATATTTTCTCGAATTTGTATACTATTTTTTGTTTGAGTTTCGGATTCAATATCAGGTGTTACTGTGTTCATTATATCAGTATTGCTATTAGTTATGTGTGAAGCCGAATAACTGTGTGTTGTTAAATGCAGTCCATTGGCTTGACTATTGCTGCTTTGTGTGTTAATAATTGTACTTCCTACTTGTAAGTTAGTTGAAGGAATCTCTGGTAATGCATTTAGAGATATATGTGTCGTATGGACATATGTGCTTTTTATAGACTTAACATTTCCTTTTCTATGGTTTCTTTGTGTTTTCTGTAAACATTTTTTGCTAATTGTTTTTATGTTCACTGTAGTTAATTCTAAAGTAATACTCACTGAATTTGTAATCTTTTCTCTATCAGCTAACTTTATGATGTATTCCATAATAAGATTAATAGAGTCAATTGGTATAGCAATACATGTTCCATTAGGATGTGGTATTTCATTTTCATTTTGGCTATGTGAATCAAATATAAAGTATGGATGTATAGTTTTAAATACAGAAAGTGTATATCTACCTATACAGATCAATACACCAGTTTGTGAATTAATTGTAGAAGTTAATGTTGATATAAATTTACTATGTGAAGTTTGTGCTGATTTTGTTACTTCGTCTCTAAAGCAATTCTAGAGCTTAATAGCATATATTATGTTATTGCTTTGTATGTAATTTGGTAAACTTTGCGATTGCATACAATGTTGTTCATTAACAGAGTGCATTTCTGTGTACAAAGCATCTCCGAGATTCATAATACAATGTAAATCTACACTATCCCAAATATATGCTGGTTTACAGTAGTTCTGTAGAATAGCAAATATACTATTTTGCAGAGAATGTGTATATTGAATACTATTAGTACTATGTGTATTTTTTTCCTGTGTATGTGTGTTATTTAAAAAATCTAATTCTTGTTGTGCTTGTGTTAAAATATTTGCATCTATGTTGGTATTATTTGTGTTAGTTTGCTTGTTGTGCAATGTGCTGTTGTTTATACTTTCAGGAAGTATTATGGTATTACTTTCAGTAATAGGTGTACATGTATAATAGCAATTACTTGAATATGTGTTGGTATGTAAATTACTTGTTGATATTGTCTGTTGTTGTACATTTATGTGTGTGTTATTAATATGTTCTCTTTCTGTGTTGCTCTTAAGTGTTTTCTTAAGTATACTTGCATATGTGTTAGTAGCAGTAGTCTCTTGTGGTGTATTAGTATATTGTGTTGTACTTATGTTCTTGCTGTTGGTTGTAGACATATTCTTATGTGTTGTTGTTGGAATTAAAAGTGTACTGGAATATGTACAAGTACTAGGAGTATTATCTAAAGATGCTAATGGCTGTTTCTCACAAAAAATTGTGTTTGCTTTAGATTTAGATCCCTGAATGTTTTTTTTTGCAGTTTCTATACGTGCTTCAAATGCCTGTGTGAAAACATTTTGACATGCTTTAGTAGAATGCACATACAGATTTTTGGGTGCTAATGCATTTCTATTTTGTTCATTAATCACCATTGCTTTTTGAAGTGACTTTTTTTGAATCGTACTCAATTGTATTGGAGTTAATTCATAGAGTACGCAATTCATATTTGGTTTCTTTAGATAGTGTGCCAGCTTTGTGATGTACTCTAAGTTTTTCAAATATGAACTGTATAGTAATACATGTTCCATTTGGGTGAGGCATTCCAGTTTTATCACGACTATGTGAGTCAAATACAAAGTATGAATTGTTATTTCTAAAAATGGATATTACATAAATTTCCATGCAAAGTAAAACACTTGAGTTTAAATCAAGTGCCGGTTTTAATATTTTTTGCAAATTTGGAAATGAAGGGTCAAATTGTTGTAATATGTTCCCATAAGAAGGTTCTTTAAGCTGAAGTGAATAGATAGTCATATTGTGTTCTATAAAATTTGGTAAATCATCTGGATGCATAAGTTGTTCTTTATTAATAGAATGCATATCTGTATATAAAGCATCACCTAATTCCATAATGTAGTGCAAGTCTTCTTTAGTCCATGTATTTGCATGTATTTGCATCTTTGTAATAGTTGTGTATAATTGCAAACATACTATTTGGCAAGCATTGATACCCTCTTGAATTAGCTAAAAATTTGTAATGGCCTTGATGATAATCTGCTGGCAGTATTGGCATCTTATTTTTTGAAATTTAGAAAATATATTTTTTCAAACTAATTATTTTATTGCTAGAAGTTTTGGTATAGCTGGGTCCTAGCCTTTTATTTTGGTATATATATATATATATATATATAAACTATTTCTAAAATATTTGAAGGCACTACTTATTTGGCTATATGGGAAGTTAAAGAAAATATTAAGCTACTTTATTTGCAAATATGTTTTGCAAAATATTTATTAACGTATGAAGTTTAACTTTTTTTTTAAACTGTAAATTAAGGATTTAATTAAAATATATATACATTTGATCTACCATTACGTATATATATTTATATAAATATGTATACATATATATATACACACACATATATATATATATTATATATAAATATATATATATAGTTGTTTTTAAAGTAAGTATAATTGAAGGAAAATACGCAAAATCTATAATATGTTTATTGATTTCTTTTAGCTTTTAAGTACTAACCTTTTATGTTTTGCTTATATAATGGAACTTGTTGTTTAGTAGCTAGACTTTGTAGTACCTATTTATATTTTATGTATTATATAAATATATATTTTATATATATATATATATATATATATATATATATATATATATATATATATATATAAAATGAAGAGTTATATTTGTTTTGGTATATATTTTGTCTATTGATTGTGTTAACATGTTTTTTTTGTTACAGGTGGATAAATATTAAAAAAGGGACTTTGACCTTGCTGATTGTTTTATAAAGAATTAGCAATGCTTGTTCTTAATGAAACAATTGACAATGTAGGTGTTAATACATATATATATATATATATATATATATATATATATATATATATATATATATTTATATAAATATATGTTTATATGTATATATCTATATTAAGTGTTGATATATGTGTTCTCTATTGTTTTTCTAGCGATTTCTATAATTACAGGTGGATACATAAAGAAAACCGATACTTTTACCTTGATGATGTTTTCACTGAGGATGTTCTGACAAACAATTACCAACGTCTGATTTTAAATAAACAATTGGCAACCTAGGGAAGAATGAAAACAAGCATTATGAATGAGTTTACATATTAATATAATAACATTTGCTGTATGTTCTTAAACAATTTTAGTATATAAAAGTATTTAGCAAAGAGTATTTTAATTAATGCATTAGTAGTAATGAAAAGTGTATTACAGTAAGTTATAAAGAATAGTGTAGCATATATTGTATTATATTGTATGTTGATAAGTGTGTATTAAACATTGTGTGTAGAGAGTGTGTGTGTATAGAGTGCATGTGTAAAGAGTGCATGTGTAAAGAGTGCATGTGTAAATAATACGTGTGTAAAGAGTACGTATGTAAAGAGTACATCAGTACTTTTGTAAAGAGTGCTTCTGTAAAAAGTGCGTCTGTAAAGAGTGCATGTGTAAAGAGTGTATGTGTAGAGAGTGTATGTGTAGAGAGTGCATGTGTAGAGAGTGCATGTGTAGAGAGACCTCTTTATACATGTTCTTTGTACAGATACGTGTGCAGAGAGCGCGTGTGCAAAGACCACATTAGAGTGTTAGTAGACTTAAAGTGTATTATTAGTGTGATTTTGTATATATAGAACTACTAAAAAAATTGTCAAAAAGTTGACAGTGCCTTATGTAAGTAGCACTATTATATTTTGCAGATTTGTTCTGTGTGTAGAAAGCATGTGTATAAAGGCATGTGTGTAGAAATTGTGTGCAGAAAGCATATATGTAGTATATGCCTTAAGACTATGTGTAGAGAGAATGTGTGTAGAAGGGCGTGTGTGTGTGTGTAGAGATGGGTGTTGACAGCTGGTATGGCCAGAGTTGGTGTAGAGAGTATATGTAGTGTATGTGTTGAGAGTGTATGTGTAGAGAGAGTGTGTGTGTAGAGAGTGTGTGTTAGAGAGTGTACAGGAGAGTGTAGACACAGAGTGTTGGTACATAAAATGTATTATTTGTTTAGTAATGTACATATAAAAAAGGACAAAAAGTTGTGAAAAAGTTGACAGTGCCTCACGGAAGGAACACGATTGAAGTTTGCAGATTGGTTCTCACCTGCACTCACTTTCTCATCATAAGCACTTGTCAACTTATAGTAGAAAGAGTAGAAAAATAAGTAAAAAAGAATGAAGACGGTAAAGATTACACAGTGTGAAGTATATGTCAAGTTGTAAAGAAAATATTATAGGCAGTGTATGTAGTATAGAGTAATTAGTATAGTATAGTAGTAACGGGGATAAAGTGAGTAGAGATGGTATTTGAATTGTAAGTGTTATATATGTGTTTCTGAGAGTGTGTATTACAAAGTATGTTAAAAGAGAGTATGTATTATAGCGTGTGTATTATAGGTGCATTTGTGTTGATAGCATATGTGTAGAGGGTGTGTGTGTAAAGGGCGTGTAGGGTCTTTACACATGTTCTTTGAAATATGCCCTGTCTGCACCCGCCCTCTCTGCACCCGCCGTCTCTACACACGCCCTCGCTACACAAGCCCTCTCTACACACGCCCTCTCTACACACGCCCTGGCTACACACGCCCTCTCTACACACGCCCTCTACACACATGCATGCAGAGAGCGCGTGTGCAGAGAGGTCGCGTGCAGAGAGGCCGCGTGCAGAGAGGCCGCATGCAGAGAGGCCGTGTGCAGAGAGGCCGCTTGCAGAGAGGCCGCATGCAGAGAGGCCGCGTGCAGAGAGGCCGTATGCAGTGAGGCCGTGTGCAGAGAGGCCGTGTGCAGAGAGGCCGTGTGCAGAGAGGGCCTGTGCAGAGAGGGCCTGTGCAGAGAGGTCTTGTGCATAGAGGCTGTGTGTAGAGAGGCCGTGTGCAGAGAGTGTGTGTAAAGAGAGGGCGTGTAAAGAGAGGGTGTGTAAAGAGAGGGCGTGTAAAGAGAGGGCGTGTAAAGAGAGGGCATGTAAAGAGGGCATGTGTAAAGAGAGCGTGTGTAAAGAGAGCACGTGTGCAGATAGCATGTGGAAAGAGAGGGCGTGTAAAGAGAGGGGGTGTAAAGAGAGGGTGTAAAGAGAGGGCGTGTAAAGAGAGGGCGGGTAAAGAGAGGGCATGTAAAGAGAGGACGTGTAAAGAGAGCGTGTGTAAAGAGAGGGTGTGTAAAGAGAGCGTGTGTAAAGAGAGCACGTGTGCAGATAGCATGTGGAAAGAGAGGGCGTGTAAAGAGAGGGCGTGTAAAGAGAGGGCGTGTAAAGAGAGGGCGTGTAAAGAAAGGGCGTGTAAAGAGAGCGTGTTTAAAAAAAACACGTGTGCAGATAGCATGTGGTACATTGAAAGTGTAGACTTAAATTGTATCAGTATGTTTTAGAGAACTACTTTTGAGAGCATATGTTTATAGGGCTTGTCTGTAGAAAGCGTGTGTGTTAAAAGCATGTGTGTAAAAAGCGTGTATGTAAAAAGCTTGTATGTAGAAATCATGTGTGTATAAAGCATGTATATGTGTAGAAAGCATGTGCAGCAGTGTCGTGCAGGTTAAATCTTTAGTATTTCAGTACGTGGCTTTAATCTGCCTTTGTTTTCCATTGGCTCGCTCCATAAATGTAGACTAACCATTGAAAGTGAGATCTGTTAGTAATTCTCCGAGCAGATTCATGGGTGTTCTTGTTATTCTTTCTCTCTACGCCTCTTTGAGAACGTTATGCGGCAGTGGCCAGATGTTTTTTTTGTTTGTTTTTCCAGCATGTTTAGCTTTTTTTCAAAGTGTCTTTTGCAGGAGTAGGCATGCGTAATTTAAGTTCCCAGGAAGTACTTTTTATTTGCGATCAGGTAAGCAGCATTTTGTTTATAAATTACTGACAGATCTCTCTTCTAATGGCTAGTCTCCATTTATGGAGCTTGCTAATGGAAAACAGAGGCAGATTAAAGCCTCGTACTGAAATACAAAAGATTTTAATTGTGCGACACTGCCGCACATGCTTTTTACACACATACATGCTTTATACACACATCATTTCTACATACATGTTTTCTACATACATGCGGCAGTGAACGGATTTTTTCTTTTTTGTTTTTCCGCATGTTTGGTCTTTTTTAAAGTTTATTTTGCAGGAGTGAGCTGGGAGATTTAAGTTGCCAGAAAGTACTTTGTATTTGCTATCAGGTAAGCAGCATTTTGTTTATAATTTTCTTTTCACTTTGTACGTCTACCCTATCTCATGTCGTCTCCCTGTTTGTTTTACGTCTTTGCATGTCTCGTTGCTGTTGTCTTTGTTTTTTGTGCATGGAATGCTTCTGGCGATATGTTTATCCTGTTTCCGTGTTTAAGGTAAGCTATTTGTTCCTTGAGATTAATCTAATATATTCTTGTTTTTATTTTCTAGGTCTATCATGCCCCATGTCATGAGTCTTCAGCACTTTGGACATAGGTGGTGTGGACAGAGCAAGCGTGTACAGTATACGTAGTGTATGTGGTGAGAAATTTTGTGTAGAGAGAGTGTGTGTGCAGAGAGTGTGTTAGAGAGTGTGTAGGAGAATGTGTGTTAGACAATGGAAGTCAAAGAGTGGTAATAGAAATATAAATTTCTTCTTAGTGTAATGATAGAGATATACAAATTTAAAAAAATGCTTAAAAAGTGAGAGTACCTTACATAAGTAACACTATTGCAGTTTGCACATTAATATAGAATGTGGTACAGAGTGGCACAGAGAGTGTGGTACAGAGACTGTGATACAGAGAGCGTTGTACAGAGAGCGATGTACAGAGAGTGTGGTACAGAGAGCGTGGTACAGAGAGCGTGGCACAGAGAGCGTGGCACAGAGAGTGCAATAAGAGACATTAAGGTAAGCCATCTGTTCAATGTTACTAACTTTATCTTTTTGTCTTTTTTTCTAGGTCTAACATGCTTGCAGAGAGGGCACATGCAGAGAGGGCACATGCAGAGAGGGCGCGTGCAGAGAGGGCGCGTGCAGAGAGGGCCCGTGCAGAGAGGGCCCGTGCAGAGAGGGCGCGTGCAGAGAGGGTGCGTGCAGAGAGGGCGCGTGCAGAGAGGGCAAGCGTGTGTAGAGAGGTGTGCAGAGGAGGCAGAGAGCGCGTGTAAAGAGAGCACGTGTAAAGAGAGCACGTGTAAAGAGAGCATATAGAACATTGAAAGTGTAAACTGAAATTGTATTAGTATGCTGTAGACAACTATTTTTGAGAGCATGTGTGTAGAAAGCGTGTGTGTAAAAAGCATGTGTGTAGAAAACGTATATGTAGTGTATGCGTTGAGACTATGTGTAGAGAAAATGTGTGTAGAGAGCATGTGTGTGTAGAGGTCTTGTGTGTATAGTGCATCTGTGTGCAGAGCAGGTGTGGGCAGAGTGGGTGTGGGCAGAGTAGGTGTGGACAGAGCAAGTGTGTAGAGTATATGTAGTGTATGTGTTGAGAGTATGTGTAGAGAGAGTGTGTGTGTAGAGAGTGTGTTTTAGAGAGTGTTTCGGAGAGTGTGGGCATAGTGTTAGTAGCTGTAAAGTGTATTATTAGTGAGATAATATAGATAGAAAAATGAAAAAAAAGTTTTGAAAAAGTTGACAGTGCCTCACGTAAGTAACACCATTGGAGTTTTCAGATTGGTTCTCACCTGCTCTCACTTTTTCATCATAAGCACTTGTCAACTTATAGTAGGAAGTGTAGAAAAAGATAAAAAAGATGAAGACAGTAAAGATTAGACAGTGCAAAGTATATAAGAAGTTGTAAAGCGAGTATTAGAAGCAGTGTATGTAGAATAGAGTAACTAGTAAAGGATAGTATTAAGGGGTATAAAGTGAGTACAGATCGTATTTAAATTGTAAGTGTTAAATGTGTGTTGCTGAGTTTGTGTATTACAGAGTATGTCAAAAGATAGTATGTAGTAAATGTTATGTATTAAGAGTATCCATAAAGAGTATGTATTAAGAGAAGTGCTAAAGAGAGTATGTGCTAAAGAGAGTATGTGCTAAAGAGAGTATGTGCTAAAGAGAGTATGTGCTAAAGAGAGTATGTGGCAAAGAGAGTATGTGGTAAAGAGAGTATGTTGTAAAGAGCTTATGTGGGAAAGAGCTTATGTGTTAAAGAGCGTATGGGGTAAAGAGTATGTGTGTTAAAGAGAGTATGTGTGAAAGAGAGTATGTGTGAAAGAGAGTATGTGTGAAAGAGAGTATGTGTGATAGAGAGTATGTGTGAAAGAGAGTATGTGTGAAAGAGAGTAGGTGTGAAAGAGAGTAGGTGTGAAAGAGAGCATGTGATAAAGAGAGTATGTGATAAAGAGAGAATGTGGATTAAGAGAGTATGTGGTAAAGAGAGTATGTGGTAAAGAGAGTATGTGGTAAAGAGTGTATGTGGTAAAGAGAGTATGTGGTAAAGAGAGTATGTGGTAAAGAGAGTATGTAGTAAAGAGAGTATGTAGTAAAGAGTATGTAGTAAAGAGAGTATGTAGTAAAGAGAGTATGTAGTAAAGAGAGTATGTGGGAAAGAGAGTACGTGGTAAAGAGAGTATGCTGTACAGAGAGTATGTGGTAAAGAGAGTATGTTGTAAAGAGAGTATGTGGTAAAGAGATTACGTTTTAAGGAGAGCATGTGGTAAAGAGAGCATGTGGTAAAGATAGTATGGTGTCCTTTGCCTCAAGATAAAGGTAAGTGCGAAGCTTGTGACATGCTCCATGTTGTCTATATTTCGCTTTGCACAGTATGCTTCTAACAGATAGTTTTTTCATTTCAGATTTCTTTTGGCTCGTCTTAGGCTCGTGGCTTCAGGTGTCCTTTGCCTCAAGATAAAGGTAAGTGCGATGCCTCCGACATGACATGTGTGGTACAGAGAGTGTGGTGTACAGAGAGTATATTACAGAGAGTATGTTACAGAGAGCATTATACAGAGAGCGTTGTATAGAGAGCGTGGTACAGAGAGTGCAATAAAAGACATTAAGGTAAGCCATCTGTTCAATGTTACTAATTTTATCTTTTTGTCTTTTTGTTCTAGGTCTAACATGCTCCATGAAATAAGTGTTCAGCACTTTGCACGGAATGCTTCCAACGGTATGTATGCTCCTGTTTCTGTGTTTAAGATAAGCCATCTGTTCAATGTTGTTAACATAATCTCTTTTTGTCTTTTTTTCTAGGTCTAACATGCCTCAAAGTAATACAATTGCAATTTTCAGTACTTGCACTCACTTTTTCATCCACAGCTATTGGAAACTTATAGTGCACCACAATATTCTACTGCACTCTCTGCACTGGGCTCTTTGCATTAGGCTTGGTGCACCATGCTTTTTGTACCATGCTTCTTGCACCACACTCCTTGCACTACCCTATATGCGTCCAGAGAGGGCGTGCGCAGAAAGGGCGTGTGCAGAAAGGGCGTGTGCAGAAAGGGCGGGTACAGAGTGGGCAGCATGTAGAACATTGAAAGTGTAAACTGAATGGTATTAGTATGTTGTAGAGAACTACTTTTGAGAGCATGTGTTTATAGAGCTTGTGGGTAGAAAGTTTGTGTGTTAAAAGCATGTGTATAGAAAGCGTATATGTAGTGTATACGTTGAGACTATGTGTAGAGAAAATATGTGTAGAGAGCTTGTGTGTGTAGAGGGCTTGTGTGTATAGTGCAGCTGTGTGCAAAGCAGGTGTGAGCAGAGTAGGTGTGGACAGAGCAAGTGTGTAGAGTATATGTAGTGTATGTGTTGAGAATGTATGTGTAGAGAGATTGTATGTGTAGAGAGTGTGTGTTAGAGAGTGTGTAGGAGAGTGTGGGCACAGAGTGTTAGTAGCCGTAAAGTGTATTATTAGTGTGATAATATAAATAGAAAAATGAAAAAAAAGTTGTGAAAAAGTTGACAGTGCCTCACGGAAGTAACACCATTGGAGTTTGCAGATTGGTTCTCACCTGCACTCACTTTCTCATCATAAGCATTTGTCAACTTATAGTAGGAAGTAGAGAAAAAGAAAAAAAATATGAAGACAGTAAAGTTTAGACAGTGCAAAGTATATAAGAAGTTGTAAAGCGAGTATTAGAAGCAGTGTATGTAAAATAGAGTAACTAGTAAAGTATAGTATTAAGGGGGATAAAGTGAGTACAGATCGTATTTAAATTGTAAGTGTTAAATGTGTGTTGTTGAGTTTGTGTATTACAGAGTATGTCAAAAGATAGTATGTAGGAAATTTTGTGTATTAAAGAGTATCCATAAAGAGTATGTATTAAGAGAAGTGCTAAAGAGAGTATGTGCTAAAGAGAGTATGTGCTAAAGAGAGTATGTGCTAAAGAGTATGTGGTAAAGAGAGTATGTGGTAAAGAGAGTATGTGGTAAAGAGAGTATGTGGTAAAGAGAGTATGTGGTAAAGAGAGTATGTGGTAAAGAGTGTATGTGATAAAGAGCTTATGTGTTAAAGAGCTTATGGGGTAAAGAGTATGTGTGTTAAAGAGAGTATGTGTGAAAGAGAGTATGTGTGAAAGAGAGTATGTGGTAAAGAGATTATGTTTTAAAGAGAGCATGTGGTAAAGAGAGCATGTGGTAAAGAGAGCATGTAGTAAAGAGCGTATGGTGTCCTTTGCCTCAAGATAAAGGTAAGTGCGATACTTGTGACACGCCCCATGTTGTTAATATTTAGCTTTGCACAGTATGCTTCTAACAGATAGTTTTTTGATTTCTGATTTCTTTTGGTTAGTTTTCGGCTCGTGGCTTCAGGTGTTCATTTCCTCAAGATAAAGTAAGTGTGTTCCTTGCGACATGCTCCGTGTTATAAATGTTTAACTTTGCACGGTATGCTTGTAACACATTGTTTTTTGATTTCAGATTTCTTTTGCCTCGTTTTCGGCTCGTGGCTTCGGGTGTCCTTTTCCTCAAGATAAAGTTAAGTGCGACGCTTGCTACATGCCCCGTGTTGTGAATGTTTACCTTTGCATAGAATGCTTCTAACAGATATTTTTTTATTTCAGATTTCTTTTGGCTCGTCTTTGGCTCGTGGCTTCAGGTGTCCCTTGCCTCAAGATAAAGGTAAGTGCAACACTTGTGTCATGACATGTGTGGTACAGAGAGTGTGGTACAGAGAGTATGTTACAGAGAGTATATTACAGAGAGTATGTTACAGAGAGCATTATACAGAGAGCATAGTACGGAGAGCGTGGTATAGAAAGCGTGGTACAGAGAGTGCAATAAGAGACATTAAGGTAAGCCATCTGTTCAATGTTACTAATTTTATCTTTTTGTCTTTTTTTTCTAGGTCGAACATGCTCCATGTAATAAGTGTTCAGCACTTTCCACGGAATGCTTCCAACGGAATGTATGCTCCTGTTTCTATGTTTAAGATAAGCCATCTGTTCAATGTTGTTAACGTAATCTCTTTTTGTCTTTTTTATCTAGGTCTAACATGCCTCAAAGTAATACAATTGAAATTTCCAGTACTTGCACTCACTTTTTCATCAACAGCTATTGGCAACTTATAGTGCAGCACACTAGTCTACTGCACTCTCTGCACTGGACTCTCTGCCTTGGGCTTGGTGCACCATGCTTTTTGTACAATGCTTCTTGCACCACACTCCTTGCACTACCCTCTGTGCGTGCAGAGAGGGCGTGCACAGAAAGGGCGTGTGCAGAAAGGGCGTGTGCAGAGAGGGAGGGTGCAGAGAGGGCGGGTGCAGAGAGGGCGGGCGTGTGCAGAGAGGAGTGGCATGTGCAGAGAAGGCTGGCATGTGCAGAGAGGAGGTGTGCAGAGAGGAGTTGTGCAGAGAGGATGTGTGCAGAGAAGACATGTGCAGAGAGGCCGCGTGCAGGGAGGTCGTGTGCAGAGAAAGCGTGTGCAGAGAGCGTGTGTAAAGAGAGTGTGTGTAAAGAGAGCTTATGTAAAGAGAGCGCGTTTAAAGAGTGCGCGTGTAAAGAGAGCGTGTGTAAAGAGAGCGCGTGTTTAGAGAGCATGTGTGCAGATAGCATGTAGTACATTGAAAGTGTAAACTTAAATTGTATTATTATGTTGTGTATGCATTGAGACTGTATGTGTAGAGAAAATGTGTGTAGAGAAAATGTGTGTAGAGAGCGTGTGTGTGTGTGTAGCGGTCTTGTGTCTAGAGTGCGGCTGTATGCATAGCATGTGTGGGCAGAGTGGGTATGAGCATAGTAGGTGGTAAAGAGAGTATGTAATAAAGACAGTATGTGGTAAAGAGAGTATGTGGTAAAGAGAGTATGTGGTAAAGAGAGTATGGAGAGTATGGAGTATAGAGAGTATGTGGTAAAGATAGTATGTGATAAAGAGAGTATGTGGTAAAGAGAGTATGTGGTAAAGAGAGTATGTGGTAAAGAGAGTATGTGGTAAAGAGCTTACGTGGTAAAGAGTGTATGGAGAGTATGGAGTATAGAGAGTATGGGGTATAGAGAGTATGTGGTAAAGAGAGTATGTGGTAAAGAGAGTATGTGGTAAAGAGAGTATGTGGTAAAGAGAGTATGTGGTAAAGAGAGTATGTGGTAAAGAGCTTACGTGGTAAAGAGCTTACGTGGTAAAGAGAGTATGTGTTAAAGAGAGTATGTGTTAAAGAGAGTATGCAGTAAAGCGAGAATGCATTAGAGAGTTACAATACATGATCCCTTAAAAAATCCTGTTAAATAATAAACTTACTGTGTTTTAGTAACCAACGTTTAAGATGTATAATAGATGTTGCTGTTTAAAGAAATGGTTCGGCTGGTTGTTTTTTCTGTGTAAGTAAATAACAATAAAACAAAAATTAGTTTGCACGTAAAGAAAAGTAAACAATACATGAACGTTACATAAGGGATGGTTGCACTTGTGCAGCTATTAACGTAAAAATGCGAGAGGTAGCAAAGAGTGTGTTTAAAGAAGTGGCGTGCTTAAAATGCAAAAGTGTTTCAAAGACATTAGTAATTTGCTCATTGTTGCTATGGTGTTTAGTAGACCTAAACTAGAAGCAGTGAGAGGGTGAGGGTGATGCAGGTGGTGAGTTAAGTATAGAGCGTTTGAAGCTGTTTGGAAGAGACTGAGTGTACTAGCAGGTGTTGAGGGAGGGTAGAGAGTAGTAGAGAGTGAGTAGTAGAGAGTAGTAGACAGTGAGTAGTGGCTTGTATAGAGCGTAGTAGAGAGTGAGTAGTAGAGAATAGTAGAGAGTGAGTAGTAGAGCGTAGTAGAGAGTGAGTAGTTGGGAGTAGAGAGTGGTAAAGAGTGAATAGTAGAGCATAGTAGAGAGTGAGTAGTGGAGAGTAAGTAGTAGAGAGAGAGTAGAAAGTGAGTAGGAGAGAGTAGTAGAGAGTGAGTAGTGGATTGTAGTAGAGAGTGAGTAGTGGATTGTAGAGAGAGTAGTAGAGAGTGAGTAGTAGAGAGTAGTAGAAAGTAGTAGAGAGTGAGAGAGAGTAGTAGAGTGAGTAGTAGAGAGTAGTGTACAGTGAGTAGTAGAGTAGTAGAGCGTGAGTAGTAGAGAGTGAGTAGTAGAGCATAGTAGAGAGTGAGTAGTTGGGAGTAGAGAGTAGTAAAGACTGAATAGTAGAGCGTAGTAGAGAGTGAGTAGTGGAGAGTAAGTAGCAGAGAGAGAGTAGAGAGTGAGTAGTAGAGAGTAGTAGAGCAATTGAGTAGGGAATTGTAGTAGAGAGTGAGTAGTGTTTTGTAGAGAGAAGTACAGAGTGAGTAGTAGAGAGTAGTAGAGAGTGAGTAGAGAGAGAGTAGTAGAGTGAGTAGTATAGAGTGAGTAGTAGAGTAGTAGAGAGTGAGTAGTTAAGAGTAGTAAAGAGTGAGTAGTAGAGCGTAGTAGAGAGTGAGTAGTTGGGAGTAGAGAGTAGTAGAGAGTGGATAGTAGAGCATAGTAGAGAGTGAGTAGTGGAGAGTAAGTAGTAGAGAGAGAGAGTAGAGAGTGAGTAGTAGAGAGTAGTAGAGAGTGAGTAGTGCATTGTAGTAGAGAGTGAGTAGTGGATTGTAGTAGAGAGTGAGTAGTGGATTGTAGAGAGAGTAGTAGAAAGTGAGTAATAGAGAGTAATAGAAAGTAGTAGAGAGTGAGTAGTAGTGAGTAGTAGAGAGAGAGAGAGTAGTAGAGTGAGTAGTAGAGAGTGAGTAGTAGAGTAGTAGAGAGTGAGTAGTAAAGAGTAGTAGAGAGTGAGTAGTTGGGAATAGAGAGTAGTAGAGAGTGAATAGTAGAGCGTAGTAGAGAGTGAGTAGTGGAGAGTAAGTAGTAGAGAGAGAGTAAAGAGTGAGTAGTAGAGAGTAGTAGAGAGTGAGTAGTGGATTGTAGTAGAGAGTGAGTAGTGGATTGTAGAGAGAGTAGTAGAGAGTGAGTAGTAGAGAGTAGTAGATAGTAGTAGAGAGTGAGTAAATAGTGAGTAGTAGAGTGAGAGAGTAGTAGTGAGTAGTAGAGAGTAGTATAGAGTGAGTAGTAGAGTAGTAGAGAGTGAGTAGTAGAGAGTAGAATAGAGTGAGTAGTAGAGTAGAGAGTAGTAGAGAGTAAATAGTTAAGTAGTAGAGAGATAAAGATAACAGATAAAGATTTATCCTTCGACATATTGAAACAGTTGCATGATGTCGAACGGTATTTTCCAAATAAGTTGTAAAAGTAGCATTTCAAATCTTTAAGACACATTGCACGTAAAATTAGTTACTAAAAGCAAACTTAAGCAAACTTATAACATTGGTGCAATTCTAAAAGCCTAAGAATAAAAGTTAAAAGGGAGAACATTGTTTCAATTAAGCAAGAGTAAGAATAAAAGTAACATAACAAATGGTAAAACTCTGAACTAAAAGCCGATTTATTTTGCAATCTAAAAAGTAACTTACTGTTCTGTAGCAGAGAAACGGCAGCTCTCGAAGTGCACCGGCAGCTCTCGAAGTGCACCGGATGGAGTTCTTCAAGAAATGACCCGAATTGTTGCTGTTGAAGTTTAAATCCTGTAAAATAATAAAAAAAAGGCAGTTGCTTAAATTAAATAACAACAGAAGACAGCATGTAGTGTTGAAAAACAGTATGTAGATGAGAAGTAGACAAGTAACTGTATCAAATTACTAAGCATTCTTACATTGATGAGCTATTTTCACGCCGTACTAACATCTCTATAAAGTACAGTGTAAAATAAAGTAACACAAGTCACATAGTATTTTAATAAAAATAGGGAAGACCCAACCCAAAAGGCAGCCAGAGGAGACCTGAAAGTGGAAAATAATAAAACATTAGATAGATACAGAAAATGCATGAGGTAGCAAATTTCAATACAGAAAAAGTGTGGTATGTGTGCACGTTAGGAAAGAGAACACCGAAATCAATTTGTAGGGTCACAGTGCGAGTTAGCTGATACATGAGGTATGAAATTGCAATACAGAAAAACTGCGGCATGTGTGCACCTTAGGAAAGAAAAACCCCCCAAAAAATTGTAGTATAATATTGCAATATATGGCAGATATCCCCCCCCTTAAAAATGAACTAATGTTTAGAACGTAACTATGGTTAGTAAAGGGTGGACGGCATGCAGAGGGGCATTTAAGCAAGGAGCGTCTGAAGCTGTTGAAAGGAGATTGTGTGCCAGAGCATATGTTCACGGAGGGGACTGGTGTTTAAGATTGAAGGTAGTTAAACACGGGCCTTTCATCCTTCTAGGGTCTATTTGAATGTGTGTTTACTTGTGTGGGCTGTGCGGATAATGGGATAGGTAAGGCGCTGTGGAGAAAGTTAATCGCAGTAGAGGATGTGGGGATTTGCAAGGGCGATAATGGCTGAGAAGGGCAGTGCCGACAAGTGTGAGAATGCGAGTGAGCATACTACGTAGGAAAGTGCAATGCAAGAAAAAGTGTGGCATGTGTGCAAGTTATGAGCGAAAACACAAAGTACAATTACAAGTATAATACTGCAATATATAGCAGACACTCCTAAAAAAAACAAATCTTTAAAACGTAACTAAGGTCAGTGAAGGGGTGGGCGTTTTTGCGGGGCATTTAAGTATAGTACATTTGAAGTTGTTCAAATGAGCTTGAGCGCCCTAGCAAATGTTTACGGAGGAAAGTGTTTGTAAAACTAAGAATAAAATGTAAAGTTCAATACAGCTATATATAGCAGACAGTCCTAAAAATGAAGAAAACTGTATAGGCTAACTAGGGCTAGTGAAGGGGGGAACAATGGCATGCAGAGGGGCATTTAAGCATGGAGCGTCTGAAGCCGTTTAAATGACATATTGCGCCCGAGCAGATGTCCTTGGAGGGGACTGGTCGAATATCCCATAATACAATAAGAAGTATACTACTGATATATGGCATAGACTTCTAAAAACAATTTAACTTTAAGAACATAAACAGGGGCAGTAAGGGGGGATCGCGGCATGCCAAGTAACATGTAAGCAAGGAGCGTTTTAAGCTGGAATGGAGATTGCGTTGTAGCAAATGTTCATGTAAGTATACTACTGATATATGGCCTACACTCTTAAAAAAACGATCCAACTTTTAGAACTTAAACAGGGGCAGTAAGGGGAGATCGCGGCATGCCAAATAACATGTAAGCAAGGAGCGTTTTAAGCTGGAATGGAGATTGCGTTGCAGCAAATGTTCACGGAAGTATACTACTGATATATGGCCTACACTCTTAAAAAAACGATCCAACTTTTAGAACTTAAACAGGGGCAGTAAGGGGGGGATCGCGGCATGCTAAATAACATGTAAGCAAGGAGCGTTTTAAGATGGAATAGAGATTGCGTTGCAGCAAATGTTCACGGAGAGGACTAATGTTTGATTTGGAAGGAAGTTAAACATGGGCCTTTTATCCTGCTAGGGCCGATTGTATTTGGTGTTTGCTGCTGTGTGATCTGCGAGGACAATCCTTGAGCTTAGGCGCTGTAGAGAAAGTTGTTTGTAATAGAGAATGTGAAGATGTGTGAATGCGATAGTATGGGGGGATAGAGGTGGCTGCACAGACAAGGCGATAATACGAGTTATCTATAAATGAGATAGCAAACTGCAATCTATGCAATCTATGTTAGATATTCCGAAATAATTAATAAATGCTTACAATGTAAGTAAAGTCAGTGAGAGCGTGTGCAGCATGCAGAGGGGCATTTAAGCAAGGACCGTGTGAAGCTGGAATTGAAATTGTGCGCCAGAGCAGATGTTCACGGAGGGGACTGGTGCCTGTGAAGAACTGCACTAAAAATAACACTACAAGTAATGGATACAGTTGTTGCTATCTAAAAAGTAAGCGCGGCATTTAAATAAAAAGTACGTGTTCAGTACAATAAACAATGTGACAAACGTTTAAAATGTAATTGAAAAACACTGCGAAAAGCTTTGAAAATAAAGTTACGAATATATTTTACTGTACATGATGGAGACATTGTGTTTTCCGCTGTGGAATTGTATACCTTTTCTAAAAAGACATTGTAGCGTTACAAAATAACAGTAACAGATAAAGATTTATCCTTCGACATATTGAAACAGTTCCATGATGTCGAACGGTATTTTCTAAATAAGTTGTAAAAGTAGCATTGCAAATCTTTAAGACACATTGCACGTAAAATTAGTTACTAAAAGCAAACTTCTAACATTGGTGCAATTCTAAAAGCCTAAGAATAAAACTTAAAATGTAGAACATTGTTTCAATTAAGCAAGAGTAAAAATAAAAGTAACGTAACAAATGGTAAAACTATGAACGAAAAGCCGATTTTTTGGCAATCTAAAAAGTAACTTACTGTTCTGTAGCAGAGAAACGGCAGCTCTCGAAGTGCACCGGAGGGAGTTCTTCAAGAAATGACCCGAATGGTTGCTCTGTTGAAGTTTAAACCCTGTAAAAGCAAAAAAAAGGCAGTTGCTTCAATTAAATAACAAAAGAAGACAGCATGTAGTGTTAAAAAGCAGTATGTAGATGAGAAGTAGTTGTCTAGACATATGTAAATCTTTAGGTGCGGTGCTTCCTTGTAAGAATGAAAGGCATGTCTGGAGAGAAGTGTATTAAGTTGTTGTTAGTAAGCACATGTCAATTACGTGTAAAGTAAATGTGAAGGCGCAGCAGTTAAACCCCCCAAAAAGCGGCTCCAAAATGTCTAGGCATTTGATACAAAGCCCTGCAACCGTCGAATCTAAAGTTCTGTGAAATAAATAAAGCGTGCACTTCTAATACAAGTAACTTTAGAAAATTACTAAGCATTTTTACATTAATCATCTTTTTTCTCTATCTAAAGTACAGTGTAAAATAAAGTAACACAAGCTACATAGTATTTTAATAAAATTAGGGAAGAAGCAAGACAAAAGGCAGCCATGGGAGACTTGAAAGTGGGAAATAATACAACATTAGATAGATACAGAAAATGCATGACCTGAGCACAAAAAATACGTTTAAAAAGTAAGACACGAGCCACAGGTGACCTAAAGACACAAGCCGGCTACAATGCCAAACAAACATGGGAAAATAAATAATAAAAACATCCTAAAAGCACAGAAGCTAATATAGCGAACAGAAAAATTAGCAGCAAAAAAAGACTTACTTCATTTTTTTTGCGGCAAGTATGGTTGACTGTAGAACTCTAGAAGATATCGCCTTACGTACAACACGAAAACATGAGCATACATACCTTAAACAGGAAAAGAGGAAGAGATGCACAAATACGAGGACACGAACCAGACACGAGGCAAACACGTACATAGGGAGCCAATGAACAGAGCCTAGGACACGAGCTATGCACGAGCAGAAAACGAGCAAAAAAAAATACATTATAAAAGCACAAAATGGAAGATACATTTTAAAAATAGAATTCGAGCCGTACACGAGGCACAGGTGACCTAAAGGCACGAGCCGTATTCACAACACGGGGCATGTCGCAAGTGTTGCACTTAAGTTTATCTTAAGGCAAAGGACACCTGAAGTCACGAGCCGAAGACGAGCCAAAAGAAATATGAAATGAAAAAACTAAAATACACGACAAGAGCACAAAACTAAAGTCAACTTTTACAAAGAACACTAGACAAGAAGACAAACAATAGATACCTAAATACACGAGCTGGACACGATACAAAAGAAACGTGTAAATAAAATGTCAAAATAAAAGAAGCCACTACACAAAAGAAATCTGAAATGAAAAAACAATGTGTTAAAAGCATACTGTGCAAAGCGAAAAATTCAGAACACGGGGCATGTTGCAAGCGTTTCATTTACCTTTATCTTGAAGAAAAGGACACCTGAAGCCATGAGCCGAAGACGATCCAAAAGAAATCTGAAATGAAAAAACAATCTGTTAGAAGCATACTCTGCAAAGAGAAACATTCACAACACGGGGCATGTCGCAAGCATCGCACTTACCTTTATATTAAGGCAAAGGACACCTGAAGCTACGAGCCGAAGACGAGCCAAAAGAAATCTGAAATGAAAAAAATAAAAAACACAACAACAATGTGTTAGAAGCATACCGTGCAAAGCTAAACATTGACAACACGGGGCATGTCTCAAGCGTCGCACTTACCTTTATCTTAAGGCAAAGGACACCTGAAGCCACGAGCCGAAGACGAGCCAAAAGAAATCTGAAATGAAAAAACAATCTGTTACAAGCATACCGTGCAAAGCGAAAGATTCACAACACGGGGCATGTCTCAAGCATCGCACTTACCTTTATCTTAAGGCAAAGGACACTTGAAGCCACGAGCCGAAGACGAGCCAAAAGAAATCTGAAATGAAAAAAATAAAAAACACGACAACAATGTGTTAGAAGCATACCGTGCAAAGCTAAACATTGACAACACGGGGCATGTCTCAAGCGTCACACTTACCTTTATTTTGAGGCAAAGGATACCTAAAGGCAAGGGCCGAAGACGAGCCAAAAGAAATCTGAAATGAAAAAACTTAAAAGCACGACAAGAGAACAAAACCAAAGTCAACTTTTACAAAGAACACTCGACCAGAAGACAAACAAGAGATAACTAAATACACGAGCCGGACACGAGCCAAAAGAAACGTAAAAAAGTAAAGTAAAAATAATAAAAACATTAAACAGCTAACTTATCTGAAACACGATCCCAGGAGCATCTATACTGTCATAAGCATACCGTGCAAAGCTAAACATTTACAACACGGGGCATGTTGCAAGAGTCGCACTTACCTTTCTTTTGAAGCAAAGGACAACTGAAGCCACGAGCTGAAGACGAGCCAAAAGCAATCTGAAATGAAAATTCTTAAAAACACGACAAGAGCAAAAAGTCTGAAAACTTGCGCTTAACTTCATCTTGCTGCGTAGAGTATCGTTGCTTGTAGAACTCTCTCGAACATCTCGCCGAGCGCTGCTTAAATAATAACGTGTCCCACCCTAACGTAACACAAAAAGATAATTCCCCAAATAGCAGTTTGTACAAAATACGTACAAGCTATAGTAGACGAAAAAAATGACATTACCAAAAAATAAATAAATATCAATATTAAAAGATAAGAGAAAAAACGCTATTACATTAGAAAAGCAAGTAAAGTTATAAAAAAATGTGACTAACCTTATTCTGATCAGAATTGTTTCTGTTGAAGTTTAAATCATCTAAAAGAAGAAAAAAAAGGCAGTTGCTTCAATTAAATAACAAAAGAAGACAGCATGTAGTGTTGAAAAACAGTATGAAGATGAGAAGTAGTTGTCTACACATATGCAAATCTTTAGGTGCCGTGCTTATTTGTAAGAATGAAAGGCATGTCTGGAGAGAAGTGTATTAAGTTGTTGTTAGTAAGGATGTGTCAATTACGTGTAAAGTAAATGTGAAAGCTCGGCAGTTAAACCGCCCAAAAAGCGGCTCCAAAATGTCTAGGCATTTGATACAAAGCCCTGCAACCGTCGATTCTAAAGTTCTTTAAAATAAATAAAGCATGCACTTCTAATACAAGTAACTTTAGCAAATTACTAAGCATTCTTACATTAATGAGCTCTTTTCACAGCATACTAACATCTATCTAAAGTACAGTGTAAAATAAAGTAACACAAGCGACATAGTATTTTAATAAAAATAGGGAAGACCCAACACAAAAAGCAGCCAGAGGAGAGCTGAAAGTGCAAAGTAATAAAACATTAGATAGATACAGAAAATGCATTACCTGAGCACAAAACATAAGATCCGTTTAACAAACAAGAAACGAGCGAGCCGTACACGAGCCACAGGTGACCTAAAGACACGAGCTGGTCACAAAGGCAAAGAAACCTTGGAAAATAAATAATAAAAACATCCTAAGAGCACAGAAGCCAATATACCGAACAGAAAAAATAGCAACACAAAATATCGAACTTACATTATTTATTTTATGCACGACCTAAAAGCAACCTAAAAAAAATGATAAAAGCACCAAATGGAAGATACATTTTAAAATTAGAATCCGAACTGTACACGAGGAACAGGTGACCTAAAGGCATAAGCCGTACAGGAGGCAGAAGAAACCTGAAAAACTAAATGTAAAAAATATGTAATTGATTTTAAAACATAAAAAAAGGTTTACAATGAAGACACAAGGCAAAGAAACCAACACGAATACAGGACCTGACGCACAGAGCTTAGGCCACGATGCGTGCAGGAGCTAAAAACTACGTCTAAAAAAAACGAGCACCCCTAAATACACGAGCCGGACACTAGTCAAAAGAATCCTGACAATCAAATTTAAAAACAAAAAATAATCTCAAGAACATGTAACTGAGGCGAAAACATAAAGCAAAAACATTTACAACACCGGGCATGTCTCAAGCGTCGCACTTACCTTTATGTTAAAGCAAAGGACACCTGAAGTCACTAGCCGAAAACGAGGCAAAAGAAATCTGAAATAAAAAAACAATGTGTTACAAGCATACCGTGCAGAGCTTAACATTCACAACACGGGGCATGTATTAAGTGTCGCACTTACCTTTATCTTAAGGCAAAGGACACCTGAAGACACGATCCGAAAACGATCCAAAGATATCAGAAATGAAAATAATAAAAAACACGACAACAATGTGATAGAAGCATACCGTGCAAAGCTAAACATTCACAACACGGGGCATGTATCAAGCGTCGCACTTACCTTTATCTTGAGGCAAAGGACACCTGAATCCACAAGCCAAAGACGAGCCAAAAGAAATCTGAAATGAAAGAAATATTTGTTAGAAACATAGTATGCAAAGGTAAACAATAACAACACGGGCATGTCGCAAGCGTCGCACGTACATTTATCTTGAGGAAAAGGACACCTGAAGCCACGAGCTAAAGACGAGCCAAAATAAAAATGAAATGAAAAAAATATCTGTTACAAGCATACTATGCACGAGCCGAAGACGAGCCAAAACAAATCTGAAATGAAAAAAACATGTGTTAGAAGCATACTATGCACGAGCCGAAGACGAGCCAAAAGAAATCTGAAATGAAAAAACTTAAAGACACGACAAGAGCACAAAGTCTGAAAACTTGCGCTTACCTTCATCTTGCTGCGTAGGGTATCGTTGCATGTAGAACTCTCTCGAACATCTAGCCGAACGCAAATTAAATAAGAACGTGCCCCACCCTAACGTAACCCAAAAAGTTAATTCCACAAACAGCAGTTTCTACAAAAAAACGAACAAGCCATAGTAGACGAAAAAAATGACATCACCAACAGTAATATAAATATAAAGAAAATGTACTTACCTTATTCTGTTTGCATCATACAACACACGGGGCATGTTAGACCTAGAAAAATAAACAAAGGGAAATTACATTAGTAACAATAAACAGATAACTTACCTAAAACACGATCCCAGGAGCATCCATACTGTCAAAAGCATACCGTACAATTCTAAACATTCATAACACGGAGCATGTCGCAAGCGCTGCACTCACCTTTATCTTAAGGCAAAGGACACCTGAAGCCACGAGCCAAAGACGAGCCAAAAGAAATCTGAAATGAAAAAAACATGTGTTAGAAGCATACTATGCACGAGCCGAAGACGAGCCAAAAGAAATCTGAAAAGAAAAAACTTAAAAAGACGACAAGAGCAAAAAGTCTGAAAACTTGCGCTTACCTTAATAATGCTGCGTAGGGTATCGTTGCATGTAGAACTCTCTCGAACACCTACCAGAACGCAGATTAAAAAGGAACGTGCCCCACCCTAACGTAACCCAAAAAGTTAATTCCACAAACAGCAGTTTCGACAAAAAAACGAACAAGCCATAGTAGACGAAAAAAATTATATTACCAAAAGTAAATAAATATCAATAATAAAACATAAGAGAAAAAACCCAATTACATTACAAAAGAAAGTAAAGATATAAAAAAAAATGTACTTACCGTATTCTGTTTGCATCATACAACACACGGGGCATGTTAGACCTAGAAAATAATAATAAAGGGAAATTACATTAAATCTGAAATAAAAAATCATGTGTTAGAAGCATACTATGCACGAGCCGAAGACGAGCCAAAAGAAATCTGAAATGAAAAAACTTAAAGACACGACAAGAGCACAAAGTCTGAAAACTTGCGCTTACCTTCATCTTGCTGCGTAGGGTATCGTTGCATGTAGAACTCTCTCCAACATCTAGCTGAACGCAAATTAAATAAGAACGTGCCCCACCCTAACGTAACTCAAAAAGTTAATTCCACAAACAGCAGTTTCTACAAAAAAATTAACAAGCCATAGTAGACGAAAAAAATGACATTACCAAAAGTAAATAAATATCAATAAGAAAACATAAAAAAAAACGCAATTACATTACAAAAGCAAGTAAAGATATAAAAAAAGTACTTACCTTATTCTGTTTGCATCATACAACACACGGGGCATGTTAGACCTAGAAAAAATAAATAAAGGGAAATTACATTAGTAACAATAAACAGATAACTTACCTAAAACACGATCCCAGGAGCATCCATACTGTCAGAAGCATACGGTACAAAGCTAAACATTCATAACACGGAGCATGTCGCAAGCGTCGCACTTACCTTTATCTTAAGGCAAAGGACACCTGAAGCCACGAGCCAAAGACGAGCCAAAAGGAAACTGAAATGAAAAAAGAATGTATTAGAAGCATACTATGCACGAGCCGAAGACGAGCCAAAAGAAATCTGAAATGAAAAAACATGTGTTAGAAGCATACTATGCACGAGCCGAAGACGAGCCAAAAGAAATCTGAAATAAAAAAACATGTGTTAGAAGCATACTATGCACGAGCCGAAGATGAGCCAAAAGAAATCTGAAATGAAAAAACTTAAAGACACAACAAGAGCACAAAGTCTGAAAACTTGTGCTTACCTTCATATTGCTGCGTAGGGTATCGTTGCATGTAGAACTCTCTCGAACATCTAGCCGAACGCAGATTAAATAAGAACATGCCCCACCCTAACGTAACCCAAAAAGTTTATTCCACAAACAGCAGTTTCTACAAAAAAACGAACAAGCCATAGTAGACGAAAAAAATGACATTACCAAAAGTAAATAAATATCAATAATAAAACATAAGAGAAAAAACGCAATTACATTACAAAAGCAAGTAAAGATATAAAAAAAATGTACTTACCTTATTCTGTTTGCATCATACAACACACAGGGCATGTTAGACCTAGAAAAAATAAATAAAGGGAAATTACATTAGTAACAATAAACCGATAACTTACCTAAAACATGATCCCAGGAGCATCCATACTGTCAGAAGCATACAGTACAAAGCTAAAGATTCATAACACGGAGCATGTCGCAAGTGTCGCTCTTACCTTTATATTAAGGCAAAGGTCACCTGAAGACACGATCCGAAGACGATCCAAAGAAATCTGAAATGAAAATAATAAAAAACACGACAACAATGTGATAGAAGCATACCGTGCAAAGCTAAACATTTACAACACGGGCCTGTCGCAAGCGTCGCACTTACCTTTATCTTGAGGCAAAGGACACCTGAAGCCACGAGCCAAAGACGAGCCAAAAGAAAACTGAAATGAAAAAACAATGTATTAGAAGCATACTATGCACAAGCCGAAGACGAGCCAAAAGAAATCTGAAATGAAAAAACATGTGTTAGAAGCATACTATGCACGAGCCGAAGACGAGCCAAAAGAAATCTGAAATGAAAAAACTTAAAGACACGACAAGAGCACCAAGTCTAAAAACTTGTGCTTACCTTCATCTTGCTGCGTAGGATATTGTTGCATGTAGAACTCTCTCGACAACTATCCGAACGCAGATTAAATAAGAACGTGCCCCACCCTAACGTAACCCAAAAAGTTAATTCCACAAACAGCAGTTTCTACAAAAAAACGAACAAGCCATAGTAGACGAAAAAAATGACATTACCAAAAGTAAATAAATATCAATAGTAAAACATAAGAGGAAAAAACCCAATTACATTACAAAAGAAAGTAAAGATATAAAAAAAATGTACCTACCTTATTCTGTTTGCATCATACAATACACGGGGCATGTTAGACCTAGAAAAAAAAAATAAAGGGAAATTACATTAGTAACAATAAACAGATAACTTACCTAAAACACGATCCCAGGAGCATCCATACTGTCAGAAGCATACAGTACAAAGCTAAACATTCATAACACGGAGCATGTCGCAAGCGTCGCACTTACTTTTATCTTAAGGCAAAGGACACCTGAAGCCACGAGCCAAAGACGAGCCAAAAGAAATCTGAAATGAAAAAAACATGTGTTAGAAGCATACTATGCACAAGCCGAAGACGAGCCAAAAGAAATCTGAAATGAAAAAACCATATGTTACAAGCATACAATGCACGAGCCGAAGACGAGCCAAAAGAAATATGAAATGAAAAAACTTAAAAACACGACAGGAACACAAAGTCTGAACACTTGCGCTTACCTTCATCTTGATGCGTAGGGTATCGTTGCTTGTAGAACTCTCTCCAACATCTAGCCAAACGCAGATTAAATAAGAACGTGCCCCACCCTAACGTAACTCAAAAAGTTAATTCCACAGACAGCAGTTTCAACAAAAAACGTACAAGACATAGACAAAAAAAATGGCATTACCAAAGAAAAAATAAATATCAATAGCAAAACATAAGAGGAAAAACGCAATTACATTACAAAAGACAGTAAAGATATATAAAAAAATAATTACCTCATTCTGTTTGCATCATAGAGTACACAGGGCATGTTAGACCAAGAAAAAAATAATAATGGGAGATTACAAAGGGAGATTACATTAGTAAGAATAAACAAACAGATAACTTACCTAAAACACGATTTCAGGAGCATCCATTCTGTCAGAAGCATACCGTACAATGCTAAACATTCATAACACGGAGCATGTCGCAACCGTCGCACTTACCTTTATCTTGAGGCAAAGGACACTTGAAGCCACGAGCCAAAGATGGCCCAAAAAAAATCTAAAATAAAAAACAATCTGTTAGAAGCATACTGTGCAAAGTTAAACATTTATAACACGGGGCATGTCGCAAGCGTCACACTTACCTTTACCTTGAGGAACAGGACACCTAAAGCCACGAGCCGAAAACGAGCCAAAATAAATCTGAAATAAAAAAATATCTGTTAGAAGCATACTATGCAAAGGTAAACATTCACAACACGGGGCATGTCGCAAGCGCTGCACTCACCTTTATCTTGAGGAAAAGGACACCTGAAGCCACGAGCCAAACACAAGCCAAAAGAAATCTGAAATGCAAAAAATATCTGTTAGAAGCATACTATGCAAAGGTAAACATTCACAACACGGGGCATGTCGCAAGCGCTGCACTCAACTTTATCTTGCGGAAAAGGACACCTGAAGCCACGAGCCAAAGACGAGCCAAAAGAAATCTGAAATGAAAAAAACATGTGGTAGAAGCATACTATGCACAAGCCGAAGACGAGCCAAAAGAAATCTGAAATAAAAAACGATGTGTTAGAAGCATACTATGCACAAGCCGAAGACGAGCCAAAAGAATTCTGAAATGAAAAAACTTAAAAACACGACAAGAGCACAAAGTCTGAACACGTGCGCTTACCTTCATCTTGCTGCGTAGGGTATCGTTGCTTGTAGAACTCTCTCCAACATATAGCCAAACGCAGATTACATAAGAACGTGCCCCAACCTAACGTAACTCAAAAAGTTAATTCCACAAACAGCAGTTTCGACAAAAAACATAAAAGACTTAGACAAAAAAAATGGCATTACCAAAGAAAAAAATAAATATCAATAACAAAACATAAGAGGAAAAACGCAATTACATTACAAAAGACAGTAAACATATAAAAAAAATTAATTACCTCATTCTGTTTGCAACATACAGTACACGGGGCATGTTAGACCGAGAAATAAATAATAATGGGAGATTACAAAGGGAGATTACATTAGTAAGAATAAACAAACAGATAACTTACCTAAAACACGATCTCAGGAGCATCCATACTGTCAGAAGCATACCGTACAATGCTAAACATTCATAACACGGAGCATGTCGCAAGCGTCGCACTTACCTTTATCTTGAGACAAAGGACACCTGAAGCCACGAGCCAAAGATGAGCCAAAATAAATCTAAAATAAAAAATATCTGTTAGAAGCATACTATGCAACGGTAAACATTCACAACACGGGGCATGTCGCAAGCGCTGCACTCACCTTTATCTTGAGGAAAAGGACACCTGAAGCCACGAGCCAAACACGAGCCAAAGAAATCTGAAATGCGAAAAATATCTGTTAGAAGCATACTGTGCAAAGTTAAACATTTATAACACGGGGCATGTCGCAAGCGTCACACTTACCTTTACCTTGAGGAACAGGACACCTAAAGCCACGAGCCGAAAACAAGCCAAAATAAATCTGAAATAAAAAAATATGTGTTAGAAGCCTACTATGCAAAGGTAAACATTCACAACACAGGGCATGTCGCAAGCGCTGCACTCACCTTTATCTTGAGGAAAAGGACACCTGAAGCCACGAGCCAAAGAAATCTGAAATGCAAAAAATATCTGTTAGAAGCATACTATGCAAAGGTAAACATTCACAATACGGGGCATGTCGCAAGCGCTGCACTCACCTTTATCTTGAAGAAAAGGACACCTGAAGCCACGAGCCAAAGACGAGCCAAAAGAAATCTGAAATAAAAAACTATCAGTTAGAAGCATACTATGCACAAGTAAACATTCACAACACGAGGCATGTCGCAAGCCTCGCACTTACCTTTATCTTGGGGAAATGAACACCTGAAGCCACGAGCCGAACACAAACCAAAAAAAAGCTGAAATGAAATCAAGAAAAATGTGTTAGAAGCATACTGTGCAAAGCTAAACATAAAGAACACAGGGCATGTACACACAACAGCAACGAGACACACAAACACGTAAAACAAACAGGAAGACAACATGAGACGGGGTACACGTACAAACACGGGGCATGTCGGAAGTGTGCATGTAGAGACGACAGCAAAGACACACAAAAACGTAAAACAAACAGGGAGACAACATAAGACGGGTTACACGTACAAACACAAGGCATATTGGAAGTGTGTCGCACTTACCTTTATCTTGAGGAAAAGGACACAAGAAGCCACAAGCCGAAAACGAGCAAAAAAAAATCTAAAATGTAAAAACAATGTGTTTGAAGCATGCCGTGCAAAGAGAAACATTCACAACACGGGGCATGTAGAGACGACAGCAACGAAACACACAACAACAAACAAGGAGACGACATGAGACGGGATACACGAGACGGGGTACACGTACAAACACGGGGCATATCGGAAGTGTGTCGCACTTACCTTTATCTTGAACACGACAGCAACAAGACACACAAAGACTTAAAACAAACAGGGAGACGATATAAGACAGGATACACGAGACGGGGTACACGTACAAACACGGAACATGCCGTGCAAAGAGAAACATTCACAACACGGGGCATGTAGAGACGACAGCAAACACACACACAAAGACGTAAAACAAACAGGGAGACGACATAAGACAGGATACACGAGACGGGGTACACGTACAAACACGGGGCATGCCGTGCAAAGAGAAACATTTAGGGAGACGACATGAGACGGGGTACATGTACAAAAAGAGAGACGACATGAGACGGGATACACATGCAAATAAAATTATAAACAAAATGCTGCTTACCTGATCGCAAATAACAACAACTTCCTGGCAACTTAAATCTCGCCGACCACTCCCGCTAAAGGCACTTCGAAAAAGACGAAAACATCACGGGGGGGGGGGGGAAACACACGCCCACAGCCGCATGACATTTTAAAAGGGGCGGAAAGGGAAAAAATCGGCGGAACGCCCACCAATCGCCTCGGTAAATGACAGACAGGTCTCTCTTCCAATGGCTAACCTCCATTTATGGAGCTAGCCAATGGAAGAGAGAGGCGGAACTAAGGCCACACTGTTCTAACATAAGATTTCACCTGCGTGAACGCTGCTGCGTAGCGGACGCCAGGCGAAACATAAAAATGGTGTGTGTATCCCCGTAGAATCAGTAAAAAGTGCTAAATGTCATAAAGGTGTGTGTGTCACCGAAAACATAGGTAAGTAGAGGCAGTACACAAAAGGCAAAACTGATGTGTGTCACCGCGTTGAACGAAGTAGATTCAGCTTGGAGAAGCGTTGCAACAAAATTGTTTGAAAACGAGTAACAAAAGGTGTGTGTATCACCGTGCGATACACTGTTCGCCCAAAGGAAATACAGTAGAAAGCAATCTGAATTGACCAAACCAAAATGGCGGCCGCAACGTGAGATGACGTGAAGACAGCACAAAGGAAACGTATGTCGTCAATAGCAGATGCGTCACAAATAGAAGCGTTGTCTTGTAGAAGAAGAGAGCGAAGCAGGGAGAAGAATGCTCTATGGAGAATGCCAGCAAAAATGAGACAGTTCCCAGGTAACAAGGTTGCTAGGCAGTGTAGAAGGCTTGTGGCAGTGTCCAAGGCTCGAGAGTTAGTGCGAGAAGGCAACACTTTGAAAAATGCTGCTAGCACGTGGCAAACATTTTGAAAAATACAGCTAACGCGCGGCACAGCTTTAGTAATGCTGGCGATTGAAAGTTGTGGTAGATTAGCGAAAGCAGAAAGTCAATTTGAACAGTTTTTCACAAATGATGTGATATTCCAAATAATTATAGCAGTGCGCAGGAAGGAGAGTTAGTCAAAATGGAAGAATAAGGAAAATAAATGTCCTACCATTTTGTTGATCTCAGTGATCGCACAAGAACTGGAAAGTGCTCACTGTGTCAAATATGGTAGATGCAGGTTCCTTATTGTGACAATTTTGAACACAAAGAAATGACTTGCTTGTGACTTGATTGAAGTTGTAAGGTCTATAGAAGACTCTTGAGTGGTGTTACACGCGAAGGTAGCGGTACAAAAGGGGGTGGTGATGGACGGAGCATCAGAACCAATCAAACACTCACACCCAGTCAAAAGATCTGGGTTTGATCCATCACCGTTCTTTAGCCCACTCTGCCACCCCAGTTCAGACATGGCTATATGCAAATCAGTCTGACCCTGTGCCCTTTTGTACACGCGAAGGTAGCACCATGTAGCCTTGGATCGTCGCCAGTAATTTTGTAGTGATCACTCTAGCCAGGATTAAAGTAAGTAGGTTTATTAAGGCTACATGGAGGAGAGAGAAGGTAACAACCAACTCCCACAGCAACTCCAGCTCAACTGAATAAACAGCACAGTTGCTAGGAGCCATAGAACATTCTTAGAATAGAATAGAATATTGTCAGTACAACTAAAGCAGTGAAATCAAGTACACCAAGTATAATACTTATGTGTGACGTTTTCATGGTTTTAGGTCAGTTTCAGTTACTACCAAATGTGTGAGTAACACGAAGCAATGAAGTTCATAGATAGGTACTTGTGGCAAGGCTATACCCAGTTCATCTTGCTAAGCGCGGCCTGATCACTGTCGCTAAATGAATGCACACACAGTGAGGGTATGGGCAGAAGACCACTTGCAGTCCATGTCAAGTCAAGTCAAGTCAAAAGATTTATATAGCGCGCTACATACCCGGAGGGTCTCAAGGCGCTTGAAGAAGGGTGGGGAGTTACTTGTCGAATATCCAAGTTTTAAGTTGTTTTCTGAATGCTAGATGGTTCTGAGTGAGACGAAGGTGAGTGGGGAGTGAGTTCCAGGTTTTAGCTGCGAGGTAGGAGAAGGATCTACCTCTCATGGTGGTTTTATTGATGCGAGGTACGGTAGCCAGGGCTTGGTTGGAGGATCGTAGCTGGCGGGCGGGGGTGTAGAAGGAAAGTCGTGTGTTGAGGCATTCGGGTCCAGATTCGTAAAGTGCTTTGTGTGCGTGGGTTAGGAGGCGGAAAGTAATCCTCTTATTGACGGGGAGCCAGTGGAGGTTTTTCAGGTGACTAGAGATGTGGTCTTTACGCGGGATGTCTAGTATGAGTCTGGCTGATGCGTTCTGGATGCGTTGGAGTTTTTTCTGGAGTTTAGCTGTGATACCGGCGTATAGGGTGTTTCCGTAGTCCAGGCGGCTTGTAACCAGAGCATGGGTGACCGTTTTTCTGGTGTCGGTGGGGATCCAGCAAAATGTTTTTTTGAGCATGCGAAGAATGTTGAAGCAGGATGATGAAACGGCGTTGACTTGTCTGTTCATAGAGAGTGAGGAGTCCAGGATGACGCCCAGGTTCCGTGCGTGGTCCGTCGGGATGGGTGCTTTTCCGAGGGCCTCTGGCCACCAAGAGTCGTCCCAGGCGGAGGGGGAGGTACCTAAGATAAGGACTTCTGTTTTATCTTAGTTCAGTTTCAGACGGCTGTGCTTCATCCACTCGGCTACTTCTTTCATTCCTTCATGTAGGTTGGTTTTGGCGGTGTTAGGGTCTTTGGTGAGTGATAGGCTCAGTTGAGTGTCATCCGCGTAGGAGATGATGTTGAGGTTGTGTTGGCGTGCGATGGCCGCAAGCGGGCTCATGTATACGTTGAAGAGGGTCGGACTGAGTGAGGACCCTTGGGGTACGCCGCAGATGACTTCAGTGGCCTCTGAGTTGAATGGAGGGAGGCGGACTCTCTGGGTTCTTCCGGTGAGGAACGAGGTGATCCATTCCAGTGCTTTTCCTTGGATTCCGATGTTTCTGAGGCGCTGTAGAAGGGTGCTATGGCAGACTGTGTCGAAGGCTGCGGAGAGGTCGAGGAGGATGAGGGCGACTGTGTCTCCATTGTCCAGTAGAGTTCGAATGTCGTCAGTTGCTGCGATGAGGGCGGTCTCCGTGCTGTGTTTGGCTCGGAAGCCGGACTGTGAGGAGTCGAGGGATTTGTTGGTTTCGAGGAAGGCGGCGAGCTGGTTGTTGACGGCTTTTTCGATGACTTTGGCAGGGAATGGAAGGAGCGAGATGGGTCGGTAGTTTTTGAGTTCGGTGGGGTCAGCTGTGGGTTTTTTCAGAAGGACGCTAAGTTCTGCGTGTTTCCAGCTTTCCGGGAAGGTGGCGGAGTTGAGGGAGCCGTTGATGACGTCTCGGAGGTGTGGTGCTATGATGGAGTCTGCTTTAGAGTCCCTTTATTATAGGGCCTCTGGCCGGAGGATGTGTAAGGTTCTTATCTGGAGCAGTGAGATGTCGTGGGGAGGTCCGGGTGGCTCACTATATCCCTTCCCAACATGGCATTGAAGCTTGGCATGCAAAGTCTTTGAGCAACTGGCTCGACTGCGGATTGGGCCTGAGATTGTACTGCTGGTGGTGATCCAGCGCTCCTATTGAAAAACTGTTTCAATAACACTACTGATCCCCACAATACTCACCATTTATTATGAAACACTTATTAAGGCCCATAACACCAATGAGACAATTTGTGAGCGACTGAATCTGGTGGCCTGATTAATAAAATCTATTCACATATTATCTACATAATTATATACAACTGCAGTTTAACTATTATACCATGGTTTTAACATAAATCAATTTGTAATCAAGCCACTTAGGCGATTGAATCAACTGATGGTAACTAGATCATGAATAAACAAGACCAGCTTGTCATTTCAAATCTAATTTTTATTTACTTTATTATTCATAAGGAAAGCGTTAAAGTTTGAAAATCTTTATTTCATAAGCAATTCAAGAAAGCAGCTTTTAGTGAGGAAATGAATTAATAAACTGACATCTTCAAAGCGAATTCAGAAAACATGAATATTAGCAGAATAACAGTTTCCATTCCCTAAATCTATTTCCCTGTCTGATTCTCACTCCACCTAGAAAGGAAAAATCATTTAAAGTCTGCTGTCCTTACGTGCGCCAAAAGTCCAACAGCATGTCACGTCAATCAGGAATCGGAAAGAAGAGAGTTTTTTTCTCCACTCCAAGTGTCAGGTTTTATACCTTTCTTTCTAGCTAAACTAACTACATTATACATCTTTTCATGAAAATCCAGGCTTCTCATTGGCTGTGCAATGTCAGTCCACGATAAAATGTTAAATCACGTCCGCTACTTCACCAAGCTCGGGCCTTTACATAAGCCCCATTGTCCCTCAATAGCACGTCTTCCGACTTCCTCAGAAAAGAAACATTATCCACAAGCTTCAATCTTTAACTTCCTAGCCTTGGCAGACACAACAAGTTCTTGTCCTTGAGCCTTTCTCCGATGCACGTTTAATTCAGCTGAAAAACTGCTTTTCCAAATTACATGATGATTCTGCAGTAAAAGTCTTCACAGCTGCGCATGTGCAAGGATTCACTCTGGACAAGCTGAACCACCATTAGGCCTTACTTTGGAAACTATTATCAAACAAACACAAGACATCAATTAATAAAAGAATTGAAACCCATTCTGTTACCCACCCCCCTTTACTAATTAATCCTGTCAATTATGTTACCTAGCTGAAGCACATATAAGTAGCATTATATCTACCTTTTCTTCAGGAACTGCAGGAACTCTTTTATGCATTTTGTCACAGAAAAGACTTAACATAAGCACACAAATAAGCACATGCCATTAATTAAACGGCTGCATTTAATACTGACAAAGACAATAGACCAGGTTAGTTTATTATTTCTTCTTTTGCGTTTGCGACATGAAAGCACATTAGTTAACCCGTGTGTAGTGATGCAAAAACTCTTATACTATGTTGATTAATAAATTCACCACAAACATATTAGTTCAGTTATGATTATGAGAGATTAACTTCACAAGTTTGAAAAAAATTTTGTTCGACAACTTGCTCCATCAACTCCCTCATCTGGTGATTTTAAAATCACCAAACAATACCTAAAATTTTAAAATTTTAAACCCTTGAACATGTTTTGGACTTTCTTATTATTAGTATTTCTAGAGTTTAGACTCATTCATTTTTCGGCAACTTTCAGAATGAGTTCTCCGAAACTTCTAATTCTATTTCTTTTTCTTTCTCCTTCCTGAGTTTGTAAATTCCTTTCTTTTCCATTACATGTTTTCTTCTCTTGTGTATCATGCAACTGATTTTTAACAAAAGTATTACTATAGCTATGACTATTAAAGGGAAACTATTTTACCTATACTTGAACTACCAATTTCTTGAAACCAGTGTTTTATAGCAGCAAATCTTTTACTTAAACGTGCATCCATCACCTTAACATATTCAGATAAAAGTCTTGAGAAGGTATTACTAGAAAAATCTCCTACAGATCTATCTTGATGAATTTCTGGCTTATGTTCAATGATTCTATTAGTCTTATCAGCCTTATCATTTTTAACCACAACTTTACTAGTCATATTAGTTCTATACATTTCCTTATCTATTCCTAAAGGAAAAATGACAGCTAGAAGTAACCAGACTAAAATAATCAAGATTACACATATTGAAGACAATTTGCAACATCTTCTGAGAATCGAACATCTCAAATTATTATTATAAGAAGGCATCTTTTCTTACAAACAAGAACCCTAAAAATAAAAATTAAAATAAAAAAATTAAAAATTACTGAAATATACTCCCCTCTTTTTTTTAGCAAATAATTTTATTTTCTAACAGCTTTTTTTCGACTTTATGTCATACATCAATGTGTTTTCCAGCTAACACAATTTCTTCGACCTTGTGTCACCTAACACAATATCTTCAACCTTGTGTCACCTAAAGAATGATAGCAATCATTATCACTTGCATCATTAAAATTACTTTGACTATTTACCTCTACTACTGGAGGAATGATTAAATAAGTCCACTCAGGGGACTTGTACTTTTGATTTGGCTTTATTACTCTTTTTGCTCTGCTATTTATCACTTTTATTCTCTTTCCTACTTGAACTTTCTTTGACTTTTCTTCTTTTTGACTTGTGATCTCATTAACTTGCTCTTTTGCTAACTTGAACTTTAGGCCTTGGTTTTCATTTGGCCAATTATCTCCTTTTCTTGATAATTTCTTTTTCGGTTCCGCTGAATTATATTCCACTCTCCAATCTCTTTTCCTTGATCTTTTCACCTTTGATTCATCTTCACTTTCATCTGTTTCGCTTTCTGTGCTATCAGCTGATTCATTGATAATCAGTTTTACTGTATCAGATTCTTTTCTAGATTCAGAAACTTCTTTACTCGGCAGTTTCACTATGTTAGGAACAATATCCTTATAGCTGGTACTTGGAATTTCTTCTTCTTCTTCTTCTTCTTCTTCTTCTTCTTCTTCGATTATTTCCAACTTCGCAGTTTCCGAATTTTCGTTCCTGCTTCCAGAGCTTCCAATCTGCTTTTCAATACTCTCCTGATCTTGATCTTGAATCACTACTTCTCCAGTCTCTTTTTCTGCTTCTTGATCTAGCAGAACTTCATCATTCTCATTGTCTTCAGAATCTTGTATCACAATTTCTTCATTCAATGCCTCATTCGCATTTGAATCTTCCAGATGTCGACTTTCTTGTCGATCTTCAGGATCTGGATTACGATTTCTTTCAGGTTCTTCTTCTGAATCTGAATCAGCAGTTGTATCACCTTCGTCAGGATTCTCAGGTGCTGGCACTCGTATGGTGTGGCTAGCATGAATCCATCTCTTCAAACCCTTACACTTTACTGCATTTGTTGTGACTAGTATCACCTGTCTTGCCTTCTGCCACCTTGGTACTAGGCAGTTTCTTCTTCGGTGAACCTTTGTCCTCACCCAGTCTCCAGGTAACAAATCATGTGCTTGTTCTTTCTCTTTTGTAATTATTTCAGTTCCCACCTGATGGAACACAGAAGTCACCACATCAGATAGATTTTTACAGTAATCCATTATGATGCTATCATTAATGCTCAACAGTTTATCAACTGGAACAAATGCTTGCCTCATGACCCTACCCATTAAGATCTCATGAGGGTTCAAACCTGTTTTTCTATCTGGAATGCTTCTCAAAGACATCAAAACAAGTGGAAGTGCATCAGTCCACTTCATTCCTGTAGCTAAACACATTTTTGCTATTCTGTTTTTTATTGTACCGTTCACTTGTTCAACAACACCTGATGCTTCTGGTCTGTAAGCACAGTGCAACTTTTGCTTTATGTCCACCAATTGTAACCAATTGTAGCAGTCTGTTTTCAAAATGTGTGCCACGATCTGTCTCGACCGTCACAGGAAATCCATACCTTGGTATGATCTCTCTCAAAAGCAATTTTGCCACAGTAATTGATTCATTGCGGCGTGTTGGGAATGCTTCCACCCATCTTGAAAACAAACAGACTATCATCTAAACATATCTGAGTTTGTTGTGAGGTGGCATGTCAATGAAGTCAAGCTGTCATCTGGTAAATGGACCACCCTCCCGTCCTATGGTTCCCATGCTTACAACAGTTTTTTCTGTTTGGGTTGATCTGTTGGCAGATAAGGCACCTCTGACAAAGGGATTCTGCAATTATTCTGAATTTTGGATTGTACCATGTTTGTCTAAATAATCTAATCATTGAATCTCTGCCAATATGTCCTGGACCATGATACATGCGTGCCATGTCAGAAATCATGCTGTCTGGCATTACTGGTCTGTCATCTTTGTAAACCCAAATCTCATCTTCTTCTCTCTGTCTGCATCCTGCTTTCAACCATGTGTTTTTCTCTTCATCATCTGCCTCATCTTGCAACTGTTTTACTCCCTGCCAAGTCTCAACTACAGATGTTAACATAAGTGAGTTCAAAACATGTTCATTTGCTTTTTCCCGATTAATTGCCATATTTTCTTTAGCACAGAATTTTGCTATTGTGTCAGCGTATGAATTTCCTTTTGTTATGTAGTCCTTTCCTTTTTTGTGTGCTGTACACTTTACAACTGCAATTTTTTCTGGTAGCTGAATTCCGTCAATCAGTCTCTTAATCAGCTCTGCGTTTCTGATTGGTGATCCTGCAAAAGTTAAATAACCTCTTTGAGACCAGAGCTGGCCATAGTCATGGACTACGCCATAACCATACTGACTATCAGTCACAATGGTAACAATTTTCCCAATTCACATGCACGAATCAAAGCAATCAATTCTGCTACTTGAGCTGAACAAATTCCTTTGAGACAGGAGGCTTCAATTACATCTGCAACTGTGCAAACTGAATATGCTGCATTCAGAACACCTTCCTCCGTTCTCAAACATGAACCATCAACAAATAGAACATAATCTGACTCAGCTAATGGGACATCTTTTATGTCCTGTCTGGGTTTTGTGCAATATTCTAATACATCCAAGCATTCATGATCAACAGCCTCATCTCTGATTTCTGTTTCAGAAGTGTCAGGTAATAATGTAGAAGGATTTAAATTCGCACATCTCGCAATCGAAACATTATCTGAGCCAAGGATAACCTTTTCATATTTTGTTAGCCTACTGTTTGTCAAATGTTGTGTCCTGCTTCTTGTGAGGAGAATATCAACTGAGTGTGGTACATATACTTTTACAGGAAATCCCATTATTATTCCTTCACTTTGTTCCAAACTTACACTGGTTGCAGCTACTGCTTTCAAGCAACCTGGTAATGCTTTTGCAACAGGGTCAAGAACAGCTGAGAAATATGCTATTGGCTTTCTCAGTCTTCTATGTCTCTGAATCAGAACTGATAATGTACATCCTTCTCACTGCAATACAGCTCAAACTCCGTCAGGCATTCTCAATGCTGGAGCTTCACACAAACTTCTTTTTAACTGTTCAAAAGCTTCTAACTCAGTTTTTGTTAGGCTGATCGGGTCTTTTATGTCTGCTTTTGTCAATCTTTGCAGTGGTTTTGCAATTACAGAAAATCCACTAATCCATTGGCGACAATAACCAACCATTCCCAGAAACATTCTAACCTGTCTCTGTGTTTTTGGAGGTTGCATTGCTTGAATCATTTTTATTCTTTCTGTTGTCACTTGTCTGACTCCCTTTGCAATTCTGTGACCAAGACTTTTTACTTCTTGTTTGCAAAACTGTAATTTTGCAGGAGATACTTTATGTCCTTCATCTGCCAGATGATTTAAAAGAGTAATGGTATCTGTTACACAATTATCTCTTGTTTTTCCAGCCACAAGGAGATCATCAATATATTGCACTAACGCAGATTTTCCAGGTAAATCTAGATTTTCCAAGGATTTCTTTAGCAACTGATTAAAAATAGATGGACTTTCTGTGTACCCTTGAGGGATACGACACCATGCTAAAATACGCTCTTTGAACCTGAACGCAAAAATTTGCTGGCTTTCTGGATGCAATGGAACAGTGAAGAATGCATTACATAAGTCAATAACTGTGTACCATTCTGCATCATGCGGAATCGGATATAGAATTACCGCTGGGTTTGGCACAACTGGGCAACATGGAACAACAATTTTGTTAACTTTTCTCAGGTCTTGAACAATCCTAAAAGTACCGTTTGGCTTTTTAATTCCCATAATCGATGAATTACATGGGCTGCTCTCAATTTCTTTTAGAACACCTTGTTTTATGAATTTTTCTATTACATGAATAACTCCTGCAATTACTTCTGCTTTCATTTTATACTGAGGAATGTTTGGATAATCTGCTCCTTGTTTTACTGTTATTTTTACTGGGTCTACGTTTTTCATCAAACCCATTTCATCTCCAGTGAAAACCCAAATTTTAACATTCACTGTGTCTTTTAATTCTTCAGGTAAATTATTTTTATCAAACACAGGAAATAATTTACTTTCTTCTGCCTCAACCATTGCCATTGTTAATTTGTAAAGCCCATCTTCTTCTGGGGTTTGTAGCTCAATACCATCCGGTGAGCAATATATTTTACAATTCATCTTACAGAGAATATCCCTACCTAAAAGATTTACAGGACTGCTATTACAAACTACAAATGTACGCATGTCTTTAAATTTACCTATTTCAACTTCAACTGGTTCAGTTAGATCTGTTTTAATTTGTTGATTAGCTACACCTACTACTTGGATCTTTTCACCAGAGAGAGGGAGGTTTTCTATTTCCACTGATCTAACAGTAGTACTGGTAGCACCTGTATCCACTAGGAAAGTAATTTCTACATCATTCATTTTACCATTTGCAAATGGACCAGACTGATCTACCTCAAGAGTGGCTCCAAGCACACACTCTTCCTCCTCTCTCAGGCACCGTCAGAAGTAATCATCAGATTCACTCCCACCATCTTCTTTCAACCAATATTGTTGTGACACATTTGACACATTCACTCTTGGCGGTCTGTTTACCTGTTCACCTCCGGTGAATCCTGTTTCTGCACTGTATCTCTGCACATTTACACAGTTTGGAAGTGGCGGTTGTGGTATCTGACTTTGCTGATTCACTACCTGTCGCTGTAGCTGTTGCTGCAGATTTATCTCATTCTGCATCTGTGGATTTAATGATGCATTTTTAAAATAATTTCTGGGCGGATTCTTACACTCATGCTTCCAGTGTCCAATTTCGCCACAATTAAAACATGGGTGTTTCTATTTTAACTCTTCTATATTTCCCATCAATTTTGGCTTATTATAATTACCTTTAAATTTTCCTTGATTCTGGTCAGCATTTTTATTTCCTAAAGTTGCTAATTGCTGTTCAGCCACTTTTACCTGTGCCCACATAGCTTTTTCTTTTAGCTTCTTTTGTTTAGCATCTATTTCATCACAGCAGTATTTTGCTTTTCTCAGAATCTCATCTACTGAATTTGATTGCCAACCAACTATTCCTGTTCTTATCATTTCACCAATTTCAGGTCTCAAGCCATATACAAATCTGTATATAAAATGGCTCATATCCTTTGCACTAAATTTTCATAACCACTGTATTGTTTGAATACCAGCAGTAGTCTTTCATAAAATGAATGTACTGATTCTTTTGGCTCTTGGGTAGTTCTATCTATTTTAACCCAGTCTATCTCTTTTGGGGGAACCTTGTTTTTTAGAAACACAATTACCTGATCATACTTTCTCATTACCTCTGGTGAAGGAGCTCCTGTTACCTTATGTCGAGGAACTTCTTCTGTAGGCCAATTTATAGAAATTTTACATTCTGCCCAAAGATCTGATGGGACAACTATGTCAAAAAATCCATCAAGATCAATCCACAAAACTTTTTAAACTTTCACAAACCTGTCTACCTGTCGATACCATTCTACAGGTTTTTCTCTTAATCGTGGAAAATCATTTGTGAACATTAAAATGTCCTGCCTTGTCCAAGGAACATGTACATACCCTCCTCCCGGTATCTCTCTCATTGGTAATTCGTTTACCACTTCCACTTCCTCTTTCTTTTCTCTGACAGGAAAAGCTAAGCTTGTTCTGTCTTCCTCTATTTTCTTTGTCTATTTCACTCTCCATTTAGCTAAATCACCCCATTTTCTCAATATCACAATTAAGTCTTTTATATGAATTATTCTTCCTGAGGTTTCATATTTTCAATATCTTTTTCAGAAAAATCCAGTCTGTAATGTTTCTGCAAATTCTTTTGCTTATTCAAATCCACTTCTAATTCAGCAGCCATCTCCTCTAATTGATCATATTTATTCTTAGTTTTCCATGTTATGCTTTTGCAAATAAACAATAATTCATCATCCTGATACCACTTCAAACTGTCAGTTCCAATTGTTCCAATTATTAATTTCTCAATATCTGCTTTTAATTTTTCAACATCAAGTAATTTACATTCTGGGGTTTGTGTTAAATCTATTTTATTCAGACTCTTTTCTGGAGTTCCAGAATCAGACTCTGCACCAGATGGAGTTTTACTTGTTAAACTTTGATTAAAAGTTAAGTCAGGCATCATCATTTTCTCTCGATGTATTTCAGAAAATCTGAGTAAAATATTTTAGTCACTTTCTGTATTTCTGAATTTAGTGGAACAGTCAAAGCTGAATGTCTAATTTCTTTTTGATCGAATACTGGAAGAACATGTCCGATTGTTACAGGTACTGTTACTGCTTCCATGCTTTTAGTTAACTGCTGTATTAATTCATTCGTAGAACGAATATTTTCTGAGGTACTCTGTAATTCCTCATACCTTTCTGTTCTTTTTCCATTTGGGGTTACATTTCTCTGAACTGGGGTTTCATTATTAAAAACTGGAGTTTAATTTCTACGAACTGGTATTTCAGCATAATTTCTATTCTTTCCAGATAAGTTTGAACTACATCTTGTTTCTACTCTTTCAGGTGTTTTTCTATGATCAGGATTTGTTTTAGGAGATGTTTCCTCAACAATTTCTCTTGGAGGGGCACTTGGAGAAGTCCAAGTGCAAACTGGTTGATAAGGTGGCGGTTTTCTAGTATACATTTCTTCCAATACCGGATCTTCTAAATCATTTTCTTCACTATTTCTATTTGTCTTTTTGGTACACTTTTGTCCAGTTACCTCATCAATTAGTCTCACTGGGTACAAGCCATCACACATGTCTCCACGTCTCCATCGACGCATTCTATCCTGATGTGTTTCTCTATTAAGATCTAGTCCTGTTCCCCTTGATATTCCTCTACTCTCTCGTTGTAACTCAAACATTTCATCCTCCCATTCAATTAAAGCTTCAAATTGAGTAGGTCTAGGCTTTGATACAAGTTTCATCATTTTTTCTCTTAAGTTTTTCAAAACTGCCATGTTAAAAGATCCATCTTCTGGCCATGCTAATACACCATCATTTTTAGTATACTCCATCCAATTCTCAATCCAAAGACAAGTATGATAACCATATTCACCCAACATATACGCTGCAGGTGTTTTGTACTTATGAATTAATCTTCCACCTCGCGTTGCAATTTTCTTGTCAGGTTTAAGTTTGTTTTTCAATTTCTGAAACCATGAAAGCTTCTTTTTCTCTTTCCGGAAATAATAATCCATGTTTTAATCAATTTCCCTTACTTCGGAAAAGATCGTAATTACTTATAACAAGGAAGTGGTTATTCTGCAACACCAACCAATCCGTGCGCGAAACTCACCAACAAGCCAATCAGGTTAAGCTATGTCAGTATTCTGCTCAACCAATAGAATTGCTGCTTTTCAGGATAAGCCAATCAGCTGTAAGCTTGCCTTAGTCACGTGAACCAATCTGTGTAAGCACTGAGACGTATGTTAGCCAATCACAGCGCGACTCTTGTGACGTACGCTGCTGCTGCGGCTTCTCTGTCTCTCGCTCCGCTCCTTAAACTGAACCCCTCCTTCACAATTTTAAAACGCCATATTTACAAATCTTACGATTGAATTCTGTTAATAACTTCACAAATAAACAAACCATTTGTCTGTTTCACTAAATAAAGTGATAGCTTTCTCAATCATTCAAGTATTCTTTTCGCGTGAAATAGACAACGCTATTTTCACAGAATATATAAATTCATCGATAAAGTAAGGCTACTCTACCCTTCTAACAGGTAATAACGAACTCGTTTCCCTCTGAATGCATATTTGACAATTCAGAGTTAAACTCAATAGAATATTACAAATTCATTTACGCACATTCATAGGAAAAAATCCCTAACCATGCATACATGAAATCTCTAGTAGGACTCTAACCCACCAAAAGAAATCCTCATTCGCCAGTAAGATAGACGACACTTCCTTACCCTTCACTCAAGCTTGGCTAAATTCTACTACTCTTTTCGCAGTAAGTTTTAAAACAGGCTCCAAGTCCCTATACTCAAAAGCTACGATTTCATAGACAATCTTCACTATGCATTTTACCTTACACACCTAAAATCCCTAAACTTGTGCTGTACATCCACAACACTAGTGATATACGACGACACCACTATTTGAAACAGAACAAATGCACTGTGTAACTTCACCTGTTACACTTCTCTTGCCGGCACAACCAGGAATTTTCACACTGCTGGAAAAAACCTTTCGACTACATATAACAACTTAACAAACTCAACAAATTCAACATATGTTAAACATTGATCCTATGTATTTACCATGTAACATGTCAGTTACCATAGTAACCGAACTCTGCTACCAAAGAATTGATCCAGCGCTCCTATTGAAAAACTGTCTCAATAACACTACTGATTCCCACAAAACTCACCATTAATTATGAAACACTTATTAAGGCCCATACCACCAATGAGACAATTTTTGAACGACTGAATCTGGTGGCCTGATTAATAAAATCTATTCACATATTATCTACATAATTATATACAACTGCAGTTTAACTATTATACCCATGGTTTTAACATAAATCAATTTGTAATCAATCCACTTAGGCGATTGAATTAACTGATGGTAACTAGATCATAAATAAACAAGACCAGCTTGTCATTTCAAATCTAATTTTTATTTACTTTATTATTCATAAGGAAAGCGTTAACGTTTGAAAATCTTTATTTCATAAGCAATTCAAGAAAGCAGCTTTTAGTGAGGAAATTAATTAATAAACTGACATCTTCAAAGCGAATTCAGAAAACATGAATATTAGCAGAATAACAGTTTCCATTCCCTAAATCTATTTCCCTGTCTGATTCTCACTCCACCTAGAAAGGAAAAATCATTTAAAGTCTGCGGTCCTTACGTGCGCCAAAAATCCAACAGCATGCACGTCAATCCGGAATCGGAAAGAAGAGAGTTTTTTTCTCCACTCCAAGTGTCAGGTTTTATACCTTTCTTTCTAGCTAAACTAACTACATTATACATCTTTTCATGAAAATTCAGGCTTCTCATTGGCTGTGCAATGTCAGTCCACGATAAAATGTTAAATCACGTCCGCTACTTCACCAAGCTCGGGCCTTTACATAAGCCCCATTGTCCCTCAATAGCACGTCTTCCGACTTCCTCAGAAAAGAAACATTATCCACAAGCTTCAATCTTTAACTTCCTAGCCTTGGCAGACACAACAAGTTCTTGTCCTTGAGCCTTTCTCCGATGCACGTTTAATTCAGCTGAAAAACTGCTTTTCCAAATTACATGATGATTCTGCAGTAAAAGTCTTCACAGCTGCGCATGTGCAAGGATTCACTCTGGACAAGCTGAACCACCATTAGGCCTTACTTTGGAAACTATTATCAAACAAACACAAGACATCAATTAATAAAAGAATTGAAACCCATTCTGTTACCCAACCCCCTTTACTAATTAATCCTGTTAATTATGTTACCTAGCTGAAGCACATATAAGCAGCATTATATCTACCTTTCCTTCAGGAACTGCAGGAACTCTTTTATGCATTTTGTCACAGAAAAGACTTAACATAAGCACACAAATAAGCACATGCCATTAATTAAACGGCCGCATTTAATACTGACAAAGACAATAGACAAGGTTAGTTTAATTTTTCTTCTTTTGCGTTTGCGACATGAAAGCACATTAGTTAACCCATGTGTAGTGATGCAAAAACCCTTATACTACGTTGATTAATAAATTCACCACAAACATATTAGTTCAGTTATGATTATGAGAGATTAACTTCAGAAGTTTGAACAAAATTTTGTTCGACACCTTGCTCCATCAGTGGCAAGAGCGGACTATTGTCTCAAGTGTTCAGGCAGGTGCGCGGGTCTGCACCACTACTGTCCTTTGCACCAGTTAGTCAATTGAAGCGACATACCAGGACTCTCGTGTTTTGGGCGTGCCTTCCAAAGTAGTGACGTCCACTTCTGTCTCCAGCTCCAGTTGGCCGGAAAGGTCTACCTTCTGAAACCATGAAATGTTCCTGGTGACTGTCTCACTGCCTTTGCAGGCTGTGACCATGGTACCATCAGCACGGATCACGTTCAACACTCTGGGTTTGAAAGGTGTCCTGAACTTCCACCCAAGCTTTCGGTCTTTAATTATCACTTTGTCACTTGGCGAGATCAGCCGTGTTGCAGCTCGCCACCTCAAGCTTGCACGCACGTTTTTCTGTGTGTGCCGTGCTTGGGTGTTCACAGGGTCATAAGGTGATGGAGTCCAGTCCGGGTAGACCAGAATGGTGTCATTCTGGGTCCTTTGAGCATTAGAGACCACAAAAAGCATTATGTGGTTCAATGCGATGATCCCAGATACTCTTGCAAGAATATTTGGAGGTTGAATCCTTTCACTGTGGCTATTCTGAGAGCTTTGTTTAGGGTGCACATAAAGCGCTCTGCCTCGCTGTTGACCTGTGGCCACTGTGGCGTGACAAAGCAATGTCGTATCTCTAGGTGCTCAAGCTGTTCTTTTAATTCTAACCCATGGAGGGGTGCCCCTTTGTCTGTCTTGATCTCCTCTGGAAGGCTAACTAGTACAAATGTTTTTTCTAGCACTTTTGCAGTGTTAGGTAACAAAGGCCGCTGAGTCGACCACATCGGCGATGGGGTTCTTCGAATAACTGTGCACTGGAACTACGATTACTTTTCAGTCGGGGAAGCTTTCAAAACCCAAACTCACTTTGGACCTCAGGGCTGTGCAGCGTTCTTTTGTAATGATTGGTACAGTTGCTTCCTAGATGCTGGAGAGTCGGCATAAGGGACATCGCTGCACCATCTCATCTAAGGCGACTTCAAGGTTTGGGACCCACACTTTCTCTCACATGCGCAACTTCATACTTTCGCGCCCCTTGATGCCCACCTCAGGCCAGCACTGCCACCTGGTGTTGTAGGCTTTCAGAGATTACTAGCTGTCGAGCCCTCTGAGGCAGTCTTGAGTGCCTCCACATCTTTGTGAGCCTCTCCATATCTGGGCCATGCCACCTAATGACATCAGAGGAAGTTCCGTCATAAGCCTCTCTGCAAGGCATCTGTCACCTTTGCTAGCATTGTATCTTTCTTGGTGCCCTATTCAATTTCACGTAGGGTGAGTGCCTTCTGGCAGGCTCCTTGTGACCCCATGCTGACACACTCTACATTCGCCTCTGTGTTGTCATCATTTCCATCTGCGAGGTGGGGTGAGAGGATGGCTGCCGGGTTCTTGGACCCTTGTCCGTAAACCACCTCCATGTTGTAGTGCTGCAGCTGGATGGCCCAGTACTCTATTCGCTGCAGTGGGTGTGGGCCCATCCCTCAGGTTAACTGGACGAGTGGTTGATGTCAGTGACCACTTTGAATGGCCTTCTGCAGACGTACAAGTGAAAGTGTCCATATGCCCTCTTGATAGCTAGGGCTTCCTTTTCTATCGGGCCATATCATGCTTAAGTCTGTGTCAGTGCTTTACCGACGCATACCAGCAGCACCTATCTCTCTGGCCCTACTTCCTATGTGAGCACAGCTTCTAGGCCTACAGGGTTCACATCAAAGAGTAGCTCAGTCTGCGTTTTTGATCAAAGTAGGCTATTGTTGACTTGCTCAGTAAGGCTGCCTTTAGCTTCTGGAATTCCTCTTCTTCACATTGGCCCCATGTCCAGGGGGCATCAGTCTTAGGCTCAATGCCTGCTCTTCAAAAATATTTTCCCCACCATTCTCAAAGGTGAAAATGTCCCTTGGGGACAGTTTCCCATTTGCAAACTGGTTACCACCAATTTGAAATTGGCGGTAACTTCTGAATGTTTTGCAACCGTATTTCGGTCGCAGAACATTCGTACAGACCATTCCAATTTGGTTTTAGAAACGGATGCCCTCAACACACCCCTTCCTAATACTGAATCATAAAATCTAAATTGTGATTCGGTAACAACTTAACAAATCACATTTTGGGCTTTGTACTCCCCCAAAAACATTTTTCCAGTCGCAAACATCCTGATTCTGCGAATTGGGCCATTTACGACTTCAAAAATGCTTTGTACATGTAGCCCTTAGAAGCTTATATCTGGGGTTACATCTTGTGACAGAGGGTCCTGTGAGGTGAAGGTACAATAATGAGTCAAATAAAGGAGCACTACCTCCAATCCTTCAAGATTCAAACTGTTCAATACCAAGGGTACCTTACGATTAGAAGAAGAATTTGAGAGACAAGGTTATGTTCACTGATATATAAGGATCTGTACACAATTGAACTGATGATGTATCTCCTTTGTAATGCATTTAATCGAACACGGTGTTGTGTAACTTGATTAAAAGCTCACAAAATGTTAATAAAAAATAAATAAATAAAGGAGCACTCTGTTAAGAGATTGGAGCTTGAAATCCCCAAAGTTAAGTGGAGAGAGAGAGAAAATCCCAAACCATTTGTTTCCCCAGTTTCATTTAAAATCACTTTCATCCCATGCCATTCTAATGAAGGGTGGCACGAACATATGCATTTAAGTGCCAGCAGCCACCCTAAAACAGCATTGCAATCATATTGCACCATCCCATGACCTCGGGCTTGCAGCTTAGAAGCCCTTTTAGTAGGAGGCCTTGCTATTGGCAAGTTTAAGTGGTGACAAGGCTGGCCATGTGTGGCGGTTCAGAAGGAGGGACACGTACAATTGAATGGGGTAAATGAGGTTTTATTTGGATAAACGTTTTCTTTTTCCTTTGAGTAAGTCTTTCCCGAACAAGGGTCGCCGGATTCAGGGTGTCCGTAAGGCTCCGGGGTCTTCTGGGACTTGTTCCCCTCAGTCTAGTGTCGGCGGGGTCCTCGTCCTTGGTAGTCGCCCAACGCCACATGCAGGAAGGAAAAAGAGAGCTCTTAGCATTTTGTTCAGGCTGTCTGTACCCCAGGGGGACCAAGGACGTGAGGGCACCGGTGCGTTGGCGTGCTATTTAACTGTGAGCGTGATGGACAGGTGCAAGGGACTAAGGTGAGGAAAGGAGGCAAGGGGGGTAAGGGAAAAACCGGTAGGGAAAGTGACACGCTATTTATACTATCTACAAGGCGTTGCCACGCCTCCCAAGCCAGCCCGCCACACGTTGACGCACCTGAGTGAGCCACACTCCTCCGTGAGCGTGGCTGGGCGATTCGTGTAAACGTTGGCCTCCTGGCACTGCTTCTCCTCATCTCCGCTCCTCCGCCGTCTCCACACTCCGTCCTTCCTCCTCGTATCTCACACATTCTCCACTCTTCTCCTCCCTGGTGTCGGAACACCCCGATCCCTCTCCTTCCGGGTTTTTGTCCACTCCTCTCGACCACGCGTCACAGGGGGGCGTGACTACTTGCTCCATGCAGGTTCCGCTGAGGCATACCAGCGCGTCACAGGGGGGTGTGCCTTCTCTGTCTTCCTCTTCCGTATTAAAGGAACAGTCCTCCTTTCTGCTGTCCTGCCGGTTCCACCATTCTTCGGACTCCAATTCCCAGGAGTTCTGAATCAGAGAAAGGGTGGGATGATTATCATTGGTCCACCAGTCTGTGTCGTTAGCGATACCCTCCACCCTGCTATACTATGTAAATCTGCAAATTATACAAACAATGCAGGGCTTACTGCATTCAGTTTACAGCTTTGAACTACTATAAAAGCCAGTTGTTATTTTTACTTTATACTTTCGAAAACAGTGATTCAGGAATATGTGCACATGGGCTGCCCTGGGAAAGCCATAATGTAATGGATATATTGTACATACTGTGTGTAACTTGCAGCTTTGATGTGCAATAAATACCAGGAGTCATTGTTAGGATTATTATATCAAATGGGTAACACAGAATTCCCCAAATATTTCAGCAACTGGTCCCCATTGGTTCTGGCCCCCTCTTTGGGTGGGAGAACCTGCGGGAAAAACAAGTGTGGAAGAGAGGTGTGCCCACCTCTGCCAACTCCACCCCTCAGGTTGGGAAGCGAGGTGAAGCACAACTCTCAGTCCCCACCATCTTGCAGATGGGGGGACTCAGCCAACAAGGGAAAGGCGTATGCCACCCTCCCACTGCAGGGTGGCATAATAGGGGGTGTACCCATCCCAGGGAAGGGACCCATTGGTCCCAACCTTTTTGCCTACCTGTAACACCCCTAAATCTAGTATTTAGGGGCAACCCTGAACCTTGCTACCTCAGACCAGAATAAAGAAGGACCGAACAGCCGTGCAGAAGCTAACAAGAGGAAGACGCCCACTGAATTGGCCCCAGCCTTACCGGCCTGTCTCCACCTCGAACCTGCTCCTATGAAATCCTGATGTGTCCTGCATCCAGCAACCTCGAAAACCCCAGAGGACCTGCCTGCCTTCAACCACAAATACTGTGTCTCCCATGAACACCAGATTTGTTAATCTGCAACCTCTGGCTCCGGCCAGACACCGGGAATCCGCACCACTCTGCACCTCCCGTCCACAGCCCGAGCTTGAATGGGCAAACACCATGAGGAGGTCCCCCGGCGATCCTGAACCGAGATCCGGCGACCCCTGACCTGCCTCAAACCTCTAGTCAACGCCTACAGCTCAAAACCAGAAGGTCCTCCCAGCCACGACCAAGAGATGGTAATAAGAAGCACCCGACGCCCCACGGCCTTGGGTGGCCCAACCGACGGTGCAGAACCAGCCCCCAACATCCCAACTTACCTCTCGAAGTGGTGGTCACACCCAGAAGACCTTCGTCCTCTAGCCTGCAGTGCCTTTACAAACCCGAGGTTCCCCATTGCACACAACAGGGCGCCCAACGTCGAAACAGCACCCTGCACCCGGCTGCCCCAGTGCCGCGGAGGGTGCACCTTTGGTGCTACTCTGTTTCCCCATTTGCCCTGAGCTAAACACCAGGAGCTTTGCTCCCACAACCAAGTGGCCTGCTCATCAGCAGCCACCAACCGGAGGCCCCCTAGCCCCTATTTGATAACATTGGGCCTCAGCACTCTGCACCCGGCCGCCTTAGTGTCGCTGAGGGTGTAACAAAAGTGCATCCTAGACCCTGGGGGGACCCCTGAGTCTACCCCCAGAACCTCAACTCCCACTACCAACTACTTACCTTAAAACCAATAACACTATTTTCCTCCATAGGATAAAATTGACTGTTTTTCTTGGAAAAGATTCTAAGTGCTGGAGTTTGAAAACCTAAAGAAATCTTTAAAATTGTACTATTTAACAAAAACGATTTTACTTACCTGTTGCAGGAAATGTGCCAGAGTAGTATCCAGGTATACTATTCAGTATAAGAAAAGTAATCTCAAAAGTAACTTACCTGTAATCTTACTGAAAATCCTATATAAAGTCTATGTACTGTATTTACAAAGCATTTAATTTCTCTGGAACAATGCTGTAAGTCAAAACAAAGTGCATATACTATTACAATCCATACTGTATTTCAACTGTATATTTACTGCAAAGTACTTATCACTTACCTGTGCCAGGCTTGCTTGGTTCTAGGAAATAAAATAACTAAAAAAATATTTGTATACAAAAGCAATTGGTCTGAAGTTCCGCCTTTGAGTGTGTGAATTCATTTGCTGACTGAGTGTGTACAACAAATGCTTAACACTGTCCTGTGATAAAGCCTTGCTGCTCGACCACACTACCACAAATAGAGAGTGAGGTGCTATCAAACTTTACCTCTGCCTACCTTTTGGGTTCCACTGGACTCTGCGCACACTATAGCTCACTTTGGTATAGTATATACAGAACCAGCTTCCTACACCTTGTTATACTCCCATCCGATGATTAGAGGTACACCCAGAAATATGACATTCCTCACAGGCATGACTAGTAGAGATACAAGGCTAACCCTTCATAAAATGTTTTAGCATATATCTCCCATCCCTTTTGACAGCTTAGACTTGTATTCAGTATGCGCAGTCACACGCAGGATTTAATTTTACAATATTAGCAGAATTAAATAAAAAATAAGCCATGTCTTTTCCTCTTTAAGGTTGCCTTTAATTGACACAGCAAACTATAGGTGGATCCACTATCACCACTTTCCCCAAGGTTCGGTATAAATAAGTGTTATATTCGGTAATTTATTATTAATTAATCTGTTGTACTTGTCTTTATTCTTTTGTTATGTTTTAGATAGGTGTCTATATTATCTTGTAACTTAGATAGGAATGCATCTTTTGATTACTGTGATGTTTAGCAGTTATGGAATGTTAGGCTTCAAGCAGTCAGTTGAATGCTGGAGCTGAATGAAGAAACACTCTGTCTGAGTGCTGTACTTATCCTGCAGAATAAATCTCCTTTCCCTGATATATTCTACTTGGACTTCCTTGGATACAACATAAATTTGGCGACGAGGTGGTCAAGACAGCACTCCACGGACCAATCTTTAATTTCATTTTTGGAATTTCATTTTTCTAAAAGATCCTTCCAGACCTGCACTGTTTTCTAATTGAGACTTTATCCACCTGGATTTTGAAGACTGACTCCAGATAAGTTACTTAAAAAATTACTTTTACTTAACTATCTATATAGTGCACATTGAATTTATGTTCTACTTTCTATTGGGAGCTTTGCTGCATTTCTAGTGAATATATCGATGCAGGCTCATAGAAATTAATACTTTACTGACTTTCCTGATACTTTTGAATTCTTTATTAATTGACTGTTGATGCTTCACGTCGAACTTTTTTTTTTTTTTTTTTTTTTTAAAACCTTTATTGAGCCTTCACAGGTGTTACACAGCTTGTCGCCTACAACCCAACCGGGCCGGCCGCTAAGAAAGTGTTAAGCAAACAAATATATATTATCATAGTATAAGTACACCTGCGGTCGTGAGGACATGAGGACAAAGCTCCAAAAAGAAATTGTGAAGAGGGGATTGCGAATGGTCCATGCCGAAATTAGGAGGTTTTCGTTTTCTGTTTTATACCTAAAGAAAGAACATTCAAACTTCGGGAAATCACTTTGTCATCGATATAGGAAACCTAATGCCATTTAGGTGGGAATGTACTTCAGAGTCCATGTCAACAGCACTTTGTACACCTCGGTATGCACAATATTAGTCGTCCCATTATGGTACCCCGCCCCCACCCGGTGTCGCCCTCCCCCACCAACAAGCCTTCCCCCCACACTCACTCCTCCTCGTCCGACTCCGGTGCGTCATCTTCAGGAAGTGGCTCGCAAATCTCACCTCGGTAAGCATTCCATGGGGACCAAACTTTGTTCCACTTGGCCGGGCACCCCCTGGTCAAATACACTGCCCGTTCCGTGACCATGGCCCTGTCCATATTAACACACCATTGCGAGGCCTTCGGTAGATCTGCCACCCCCCAGCGCTGCGCAATATCCCTCTTAGCCATCATCATTCCAATCGTGACCCAGAGGCGGCCATGCCGGGACAAGTCAGTTGGTTCCCACACATTAAGAAGGCAGCGACGAGGCTCTGGAAGCACGGAAACCTCTAGCACTTGTGAGACGGTGCGCAGGATCTGACGCCAATAGGTTTGTATAAGGGAGCAGTCCCAGAGTGTGTGGAATAGTGTGCCCTCCTCCCCGCAGCCTCGCAAGCAGAAGGGGTCAGGGGCTCGCTGTATGCGGTGAAGCAATGTTCTGGTGTAATATGTTCTGTGCAGAACTTTGAGTTGGATGAGTCTCATTCTAGAGGATATGCCCGCGTCTTTGGGGGATGCCAGTGCCTCATTCCATTCGTGTTCATCCAACTCCCCCACTTCCTGTTCCCATTTACCCTTAAGAGGCACTAGCGGGTCTGGGGAATTATTTAGGAGTTTCCGGTAGGTAAGGGAGGTGGCCTTTTCCACCATATAGTCAGTCAAGAGGCGATCCTCCAGCGGGGACGACTCCGGGAGAGTCGACCCCACCGGAATAACCGCCAGCAGAGCATGACGAACCTGGACATACCGATAGGTTTCATGCGGTCCCATCTCGTAAAGTTCCTTCAGGCGGTCAAACGTGATGACCGCCCCATGGTCCCACATGTCTCCCACCGTTGAGATGCCTATATCGTCCCAGCGGGAAAACCCCTTGCTGGTCCGAAGGTTGCCCAGAGCACGTGAGTCCCAGAGTGGGGTGAGCTTGGTGATAGTGTCTTTCCATCCCAGCGCAGCGGTGGCTGCATGCCAGGTGGACACCGTGATCTTAGTGGGCCCCTTCAACGACCTGAGTTTACGTTTATCGTAAAGCGGGGCCAGCAGGGTACCAGCCCCAAGCTGGGCCCGATCCGCCTGGAATGCAGGGTCCGATTGCGATGCGTGCAGCCATTGATTGATCGGCCTAAGCTGGGCCGCCCAATAGTAAAGCTGGAGGTTAGGAAGTGCGATGCCACCCTCGTACCAGCCCTTACAGAGCTTGGCGTGAGCTATCCGTGCCGGGCGATTATTCCATAGCAGACCAGAGACCACCGCCGCCACCCTCTTGAAGTACCTGGGGGGCACCGCAAAAGGGGCATTGTCCAGAATATATAGAAAGCGGGGCAGGGATTTCATTTTGAAGAGGGCTGCTTTCCCCAGCATTGTTAGCGGTAATCCTGCCCAGAAGCTCGCATCACGCCTGAGGCGGTCCAGCGGAGGCGCCAGGTTCAATCTTTCGTATTCCGCCGGGTCACTCGTGACGTGAATACCAAGATACTTAAATGACGAGCCGGCCAGCCGTAGGGGGCAGGCTGAGCCAACCGCGGGTAGGCTGCCCGTCAGGGCGTATAATTCGGATTTAGACCAATTAATGGTATAGCCAGACACCTCCCCATGGGTATTGCAGATGCGTAAGAGAGCCGGGATGCCGTGTTCAGGATCCGTCAGGTAGACCAGCATATCATCCGCGTAGAGCGAAATACGGTCTTCCCATCCCTCCTTCCACTGAATCCCCTTAAGCAAGGGGGTGGACCTAATGCGGATTGCCAAAGGCTCCAGCGACAGCGCAAATAGCAGGGGGGAAAGAGGGCAACCCTGTCGGGTGCCGCGCATGAGCGGGAAGGAGCGGGAAACGTGGCCATTCGCCACCACATGCGCCACCGGCATGGTGTACAGTAATTTAACCCACGAGATGAAGACAGGGCCAAAACCCACGCACCGGAGAACCTCAAAGAGATAAGCCCATTCGACCATGTCAAAGGCTATCTTTGCATCTAGGGCCAAAATGGCCGCGGGTTCGCCGATTTCATCCGTCCTGGCCAATACCCCATGCACCCGTCGTAAATTGAGTGAGGTGTTCCTGTGGGGCATGAACCCGGACTGGTCCGGGTGAATTAAGTCAGAGAGGTGGGGCATGAGACGGTTTGCCAGAAGTTTCGCCAGAATTTTACTTTCTGCGTTAAGTAAGGATATAGGGCGGTATGAGGAGCATTCCTCCGGGGGCCTACCAGGCTTAGGAATAGCCACAATCGTGGCCGTCCGTTGGTCTAACGGGAGCACCCCCGTAGTACGGCACTCCTCATACATTCGAAGCAAGTATGGGCTAAGAACAGCAGTGCGGTCCTGGAACCACTCAATTGGGATGCCGTTCGGCCCGAGCGCTTTGCCCGTACGTAGGGCCCCAATGGCAATCCGTAGTTCGTCCGCAGTAAAAGGTGTCTCAAGCTCAGCCGCCGCTTCGGGCAACAGTGCCGGGATGGGCAGATCATACAATGCGCTTTGGGCCGCAATCGCAGTGACGTCCCGTTCCGGGGTGTAGACCCTCTCAAAGTGGGCCGCCAATGCTTCCACTATCTGAGCTGGGTCCGTATGAATGGTCCCCTGTTCGTCCTTAACCTGTTGAATCCCCCTGGCAATTCCACCTCTTTTGTCTAGCCAAGCCAGCATTTTCCCTGCCTTGTCCCCCATATCATACACGCGGTTTTGTGTGTCAGCGATGTGACCTTGTATAACGTGTCGAGCGTGGTCGGTATAGAGACGCTGGGCTAGCATGAGCGCGTGCAGTGTGTCGTCAGTGGGGTCTGTTTCATGGGCAGCGGTTGTTTCGCGCAGTCGTAGCTCGAGCGCCGAGTGTTCCGCCGCCTGTTCTCGTCTATACGAAGTTATGGAGCTAATGGCTTGCCCCCTCAGGACGGCCTTATAGGCCTCCCATAGCACCACAGCCGAGGCTGCGGTAGGCTCGTTCTCCATGAAGTAATGTGTCGTGGAAGTCTGCAGTGCCTTCCGGACCTTAGGTACCTTAAGATATGAGGCACGCATCGGGAAGACGCGGTGGCGCGAGTGTGTTTGTGAAGTAATGGTGAGAGTTAATGGGGAATGATCAGAGATGCCCCTAGGGTGAATGAGCACCTCTTCGACGCGCTGCAACCCATCCCCCAACGCCAGAAAGTGGTCAATGCGGGACAGACTATTATGGACGGTGGAATGAAAGGTGTACTGTCGCTGTGTTGGGTGGACGTGTCGCCATATGTCTACCAGCCCCAATGCCCCCAGGAACCTCTGGAATCTGGAGGGACCCCCGGGGAGAGCGGTTGCTGGGAACCTGTCGAGTTGTGGGTCGGCAGGGGCATTAAAGTCCCCGCCTAACAAGGTGTCTCCCTCGGGGAGGGACAACAAGAAACCACCCAGGGCAGGTAGCATCACTGAGTGCAAGGACGGCGGGATGTACACCGATACTACAGTCAGTGGGCGCCCATCCCACTGACCAATCACCGCCGCAAAACAGCCCTGCGGGTCAGTTTTCGTGCTGAGGGTGATAAAAGTAGAGGATTTTCTGAGCAGGATACCCGTGCCTCGGGACCCAGTGGAGAAGTCTGAATGGGCCAACATTGCATACCCTCGCCTGTCCAGGGCCTTGGTGGCAGTACCCATTAGATGGGTCTCTTGAAGGAGTATGAGGTCAGGTTTATGACGCTTGACCTCGGACAGAACAAGGCCACGCTTCACTTTATCACCCAAACCGCGCACATTCCAGGCCAGAATCTTGAGGGAGGAGCCGCCCAATCGCGTCTCACCCGCCTGCCTCACAGTAGGCCGTGCACCCACCACCATCGAAACTTAGGGACAAAAACCAACAGCACATGGCCCACCCTCCCAGCATCGTTCCAGTAAATAGCACAGTACATTCTACATTTTTGATCGATAGCATGAATTTCCCGTAAAAATAAACAAACCCCCCCCCAACACCCCCCACCCTGCCTCCCTGCCAAACGGACTCAGAACTGCCCGCCACCCCAACTTAGCAGAGCGCTTAACCCATATCAGAAACAGAGTACTTGCACGTCGGGGGAGAGTGTCCCCCAAAGCAGGCGGTCCCTTTGTAGCCCACGGGTCGTCCGGGCCAGTGTCCATTAACGACTCAATGAAGAATCAGAATGGGAGCATAGTTCAGGAGTAACTTGGTGGTCCCTCGTGGTCTCATCATTCGCCTCCAGCATCCCCCAAGTGTTCCTGTGACGGTGATCCATTCCCGCTGTTTCTGGGTGGAGAGCGTGAGCCCCGCCGGCTCCCTTCTCCCGACCTGTTGCGTCGACGGTTAGAGGCGCGGGCCACAGTGCGCCAGCCATCCAGCCACTCCCTGGCATTCTCTGCCGAGTCGAAAAACCAGACCTTCTTGTCCGCCACCACTCGTAGCCGGGCCGGGAACAGCATGGAGTACGGCAGTTCTTGGTCGCGAAGCGACTTTTTAACTTCGAGGAATGTTCTCCTCCTACGGGCGACCTCCGCCGTATAGTCAGGAAAGAACGAAATCCGAGAATTCTGGAGTTGGATGGGCGGTGCCACCCTGGCGGCCTGGAGGATTGCATCGCGGTCCCGAAAGTTGAAGAGTCTCGCCAAGATGGGGCGCGGGGCGGCCCCTGGGGCGGGCGTCCCTCCCGGGACCCGGTGGGCCCGCTCCACTGTAAAGAAGTTGGACAGTCCCTTCGGGGCCAGTTTGGTCTTTATAAGATCTTCAACGTATAGGTCCATGGCCCCCTTTGTTTCAGACTCCGGAACCCCCAAGATACGGACGTTGTTGCGTCTGGAGCGCCCCTCCTGGTCATCCAACTTACTTTTCAAAAGTTTATTGTCTGCCTGTAGCCTCTCCATTGCTACTTGTAGTTCAGAAACGTCCTCTATTAAGGATTTATTCACCACCTCCACCTGCTTCACCCTTTCACTCATTTTCTGGAGGTCGGCTCTGATAAGGGTAACCTCCGCCGCGGTCGAGCCCACCGTGGCCTGCACCTGCTCCAGCGCCCGCAGCACGTCGTCCAGCGTGGCCTTTTTAGCGCCGTCGTTGTCAGCGCCCTTCCCCAATGATTTGCGCTGCTCAGGCTGGGTGGATGACTGGTTATCGTAGGCATACTTCCCAAGCTTCGCCTGAGCAGCAATCTGCCGTTGTCCCTTCCCCGCCATTACTGTTCAGCAAGACAAAGTCTATGATGGGGCAGACCGGAGGTCCATAACCGTCCACGGGGGGGAAGGGAATGCAGAAAGGGGGGGGGGCCAAAACGGGTGGTTGCTGGCGCTATTCGAGTGCCGCCGGCCGCCGCGGAGCTGCGGCGGCTTCGGCTGAATCAAGCAAAATGGCGACTGGTGCTGCACAGGTCCGCCGGCTTGTGTCGAGCGCAGCCAAGGGGCACAGCTGCCCAGCGTCACCGTGTACTCAGCGTGAGGGGTAGATCGGGCGGTGGGGAGGATCGCCAGCCAAGAGTGTAGGACGATGGCGTCGTCGGCTACTTCCGGATGGGTGCGCCGGGGAGGATGAACTTCCGCCCGGCCACAGGAATCAATCGACACCGGGGCTCGCCTCGCGTCACCAGGCCCGTCTTCCACAAGGGACGGAGATGAGGTTCCGCCCCGATGCCGGGGTCCAAGCGCTCCCAAATTTTCAGTACCGGTGCCGTTCGGTCACCGCACCCAGGACACCCTCTTCGGACTGAGCAGTGAGCGGATAGACATGCGGATTGTTGCGGGAAGCCGCCTCGCTACGGGAGCCTCTCTAGGTTGCTGCCGCCATCATCGGCTGCTAGCCACGCCCCCCTCACGTCGAACTTTTAATTATATTCCTTTACATATGGTGTACAACTTTTCATCTAGTTCATTATTCAATTTTTGTCAAGACCTTCTTGAATATTTACAAGGCGCTTTTCTATTTATAAAGTTTGAATAAATTGGGAGTTAAGTTCTTCATTGAAGATTGTTGGAGTTCCCGATGCAAATTGCGACATTTCAAATTTTTGAAATGTGAACTGCTTACCCATCTCAGTGGAACCCGCAGTTGGATCGTTCTCCCTCTTCGTCATGCTGTTCCATTGCACAGCGTCGTTCTGAGTGTCACTGGACAGCGTCTCCGAGTGAAGCTACACACTTCTTTCATCGCGTCTCTCAATTGAAGCGTCGTCCTCTAAAAAACGTCACTACTCAAGGTCTCCAAGCAACGTTCACAGCCACGTCATCGCGTCACTGAAGCATCATCACGCAACGTGCATCACTGAAGCGTCATCATGCTGCGTGGCGGCCATTTTGTTGACTTGGTAACGCGCTGTTGTTTGGATCTTCGAGCTCATCTTCTTGAACCGCTGATGCGCACAGCTCAAAATATATTTTTAGCGCATCGTCACTCAACGCTGATGCGCGCAGCTTGAAATATGACAGTTTTTTGACAAACTCTGTAATCTCAAGTGAGTTTATGCTGGTGTTCTACACGGTTTGAGATTGTGGTAATTCAAACTGGTCAAGTACGTCTTTTTGCACACTATTTAGAATGTTTACTTTACTTTGTGTGTCATTACAAACTCTTGACTTTTACATTTATAATTCACTTCATTTTACAAATTACAATACCTCCATTTGAGTTTTAATTAGTAGAACAATTTAATGAATTGTCTACTTATTTTTAAAATATTAATACTGTGTCAATTGCTACAGGCCTTATTTATATTTTTTAAGCATTCACAGCTTCTTTATTATCATTATTTATTTGTTCCCTTTGTGTTATTGTTTACTATGGCTCTTCAAACTGCGGTACTTCCATCCCCTTTTCTTCCAGAACCTGGTACGCCTAAAATTAAGTGGGTTCAATGGTATAAGTCATTCAACAGCTATATCATTGCTATTGTTGGAGGGGAATTTTCACCTGTTAGGAAAAATGCTATGTTGTATAGTGCTTTGGGTGCTGAGGGTCAGAGAATTTTTGATCATCAGCCACAAATTATCCGCCCACCATCTGATGATTGGAATGAATACACTGAAGCTGTGTTGAGATTAGAAAAACATTTTAAGTATGAGCCAAGTATAATTGTGGAGAGACATACGTTTTAAACTCGAAAACAAAGAGAACATGAAAGTGTTGATAATTTTTTAGCAGAAATCAGAGTTCTTGCTGCGTTATGTGATTTTGAGGGTCCCATTGAACAATACCTCACAGATCAGATTGTTGTGAACTGGTATAGTAACAAAGTTCAAGAAAGGATATTATGTTGTAGAAATCCGTCGCTCATTGAAACTATAGAAATAGCAAGGGGTATTGAAAGATCTGTTTCAGCTTCCAAGGAACTTGGAAACAATAGACCTCCTGTTACAGAGCTAGTGAATAAAATTTCACAGCAATCGCCATCGACCACTTCTCGAGACAAATCTACTAAGGGAGAGTGGAAGAAATCTGATAAATCGTTTCAATGCTTTAGATGCGGTTCTAAATCACATCTAGCTAATTCTCCGACTTGTCCAGCATTGAAAAACAATGCACTAATTGCAAGAAAATTGGTCATTTTACAGCTGTTTGTAAATTTAAATCTCAAACTAAGCATGTTGAAGCCATAGACCTTGATGATTTGCAGTCTCATAGGGAAGAAAATACGGTGAAGAAGATTTTGTTGTCTGTAGAAATGGTTGATTCACATCAGAGCTCAAATAGTTGCGATCCAGTATGTGATATCAAGATTGGTGATGTATCTGTCAAGGTTACAGTGGATTCTGGGTCTCCTGTCACTATTCTCTCTGATGTGTGTTTTTCTGAAAGAGTGGCAGGGAGTTGACTTGATACCCCCTGATATACATACAGTAGCTTTTGACGGAGAAGAGATTGCAATGATGGGATACTTTAATGATAATCTCACTTTTGAAGACAAAACTATTGTGTCCAAAATTTACGTAGCAAAAAAGGGTAAGAATATTCTCGGCTGGAACGATCAAGGAAAATTTGGGAAGGTTTTGAGACCAGGTACTGACAATCCCATTTCTTTAGATCGTTCGAGCAGGGTCAATTCTATACTTGCTGACTGCTACTCTTTAGAGACCATTATCAATAAATACTCAGATGTGTTCTCAGATAAGCTGGGATCGGTTAAAGGATTTGAACATAAGATAATATTAAAGCCTGATGCCATTCCAACAATGCACAAGGTTAGGCATGTACCTCTAAGTATCAGGGGCAAACTTAAAGTTCATCTTGATCAACTGTGTAAGGATGGTGTGATTGAGTGAATTGATTCATCCTTATGGATTTCTCCCATAGTTGTCGCGCTCAAAAAGAATTGTGATGAGCTCAGATTGTGTGTGGATTTGAGATCACTAAATCAGAATATACAAGTAGACTGCTTTCCCCTACCACGCATCCAAAATATGCTTGCTCAATTAAAAGGTACTAACGTTTTTTCTACGATAGATTTGAGGACGGCCTATCATCAAATTGAGTTGAATGATGATTCTAAAGACTTGACCACTTTCAACACACCATTTGGCCCATTTAGATTTTTGAGATTACCATTTGGCCTGGCGTCAGCGGCCTCAGTTTTTCAAAAAAGTGATGTCAAAGATGTTTTAGCCTACCAAGATGATATTGTGATTTCTACTAATTCTGTCCATGAGCATCTCATCAAGCTGGATCAAGTATTAAACATCCTTAACAAATATGGTATGACAGTCAAAAAACAAAAGTGTAAGTTCCTTCTGAGTGAGGTGGAATATTTAGGTCATGTCATTTCGCAAAATGGTATTAGTCCTAAGCAAGACCTCTTGAAAGCTATTCGAGAATGTGCTCAACCCTCTAACAAAGATCAGTTGAGGTCATTTTTGGGGTTGAGTGACTTTTATTCAAGATTTGTTCAAAATTTTGCACTTATTAGTGAACGTTTAAGGCACTTGACTAGGAATAAGGTTAAGTTCTTATGGGGTAATGAACAAAAATTTGCATTTGAAAGCTTGAAAGATTTGATAATAAATGCTCCTGCCCCTTAAACCATTCAATGAAGATTCAACCTCTTATATCACGGTTGATGAGGGGCGTGGCTTGGAACGGGATGAAGGACGACGTGCTCGGGTAGAGCTCCTGTCTGAGCTCCCCTCTCCCGGGCCATTTCTCCGGTACAGTCCTCCTGAATCAGCCGGAAACTGCAGGTGAGCCCTCACCTACCCCCTGCCCAACCACTGATCGATTGGGGGACGAATCGGACGAGCGGATCCGCACCGGCACCCACAGCGAGGCGGTAGCCGGCGAGGTCGCGACCACCCCTGGGCCTCTGTCTGCGTGAGGACGGGGCTTCGGAGCTGTGGCCAGGCCGCACACTGCGGCATACACGCATCTTCCCCGGAGCTTTGTGGCGCCCGACGGCGGCCTGCACACGGCCACTAGAGCTGCCGGCCGACATCGGACGGATCGCTGGTCCCATTAACCCGCCACCCACTGCGGGCAGACAGAGCGGGAGGCAGCGAGGAGCGGAGACACAGGACGATGCCATAACTGGGGGGTCTGGCCGGACTGGAGGCCCGAACAGCGTGGGGCAGCGGAGCCACACCGGCGGCACCTGAGGAGCGCCGCCTATCGACCCAGCACACTGCTATCGCATCGTTGGTGAGTGACCACGGGGGCTGGGGGCTGAGGAACTGGAGGCGACCCCCCTTCCCCCACGCACATCGACGCCCAAGACTTGCTGCCAGACAAGCACAGCCAAGCCTCGTGACCCATCCACACACTCAGTGCACCCTGCTTGGGGCTGGGACGGGACGGCGCTCCCCCCCCTTTTTTTTCTTCTTCGCTTTCTCTGCTGGCCCCCAGCGGCAACAACACGCGCCTTCCGGGGCGCGGCGCAGCCACAGTACTCCGGGGGACATCCACGATGCCCCCTAATCGACTGAACGCCACCAGCTGCCCGTGATATCGAGGGACTGAAAAGCAGGAGTGCAGCACAGCAGGTGCCATGTGAACCAGTGGCTGCAGCCGCGGTGAGAGCTACACCCTGCTCATCACTTGCTGCCGTTGGGTGCGAGTGCGGGGGGCCGCTGCCATCACGGCCTAGGAGCATACGGGGACACGGAACTACGAGCTGCCTAGAGGGGTAGGGGTAGCGAGAACCCTTCCGTACAGACTGAGAGCTGCTGCCACATGATAGGCACCCCGTAGCGACCTCTCTACCGCGCCCCCGAGAACGGCGGTGACAGAACGGCTGCCACGTGTCGACGCCTCTGCCCTGCGCCACCGAGACGTTCGCGGTGGCACGGCTGTGAGAGGGACTACTCGGCCACTTGCGAACACACCTACTTGGCTACACCCAGCCTTGCATCTCTGAATACCTGCGAGCGCGGACACCCACACTGTACCTGCGGAGCTACGGACACTACGAAGCACCATTGCCATTATCACCATACAGGGCCTACGCTGTGCTTGCGCCTACCGTACTCCTGGGACACTGCAAACTGGCCGCCTGCATCTGCGACTTGCGCAGCCACACTGATACACTGGCCTGGCATGACCACTGTGCCTAGCCCATGTCTGGAGGAGTGAAGACACGGACCGGCACCGGAGTCACGTCGAACAAAGGGAAACTTCCCAAGGCGGCGTCTAAAATGGACGCGGACCAAGTGACGTCCAAACTGGACCATGTCCTGGCTGTTATGGAGCAACTTGAGGAATCTCTCCAACAAACTCGCACCTCCATGGAGTCCAAGATAGACAGCGTGGCGATAGACCTGACCCACCTCAGAGCTGATCATAAGAAACTACAGGACCGCACTTCAACTCTGGAGGTGGCAGTGTCAACACTGGAGCCTACTGTAAGCCAAACAGACAAACATGTTCGGGACCTACTCAACCGAGTGCAAATCTTAGAAGAGCGTGCTGAAGACTCGGAAGGGCGAGCACGAAGAAATAACATCCGCTTGGTAGGCGTTCCAGAGAAATGGGAAGGGATGGATCCAGTCAGACGAGTTGAAGCCTGGATACAAGAACTGCTACCGGAGGGAGCTCTGTTGGCTCATTTTGTGGTGGAACGGGCACACCGGGTCCCCACACGGCCCCTACCCACTAGCTCCAATCCCAGGCCCCTGATCTTCCGAGTCCTCAACTACAGGGACCGTGACGCGATCCTGCGAGAATCCAGGAAACTTGGAGACATCCGGATAGATAATGCCACAGTGATGTTTTTTCCTGACTACACAGTGCAAGTTCAGAGACAACGTCACTCTTTCCTGGCAGTGAAGAGACGACTACGCCAAGAAAACCTCAAATACTCATTACTTTTCCCCGCTAAGCTACGAGTGGTAGCGCAGGACAAAACACACTTCTTCACCAGCCCAGACGAGGTTGAAGCCTGGCTGGACGGGGGTGTAACTGAGATGCCTCGGAGAGCGCGGGGGACCACCACGGCTCCGCGAACCAGGGGATTCAGACGGCGCCGCAGACGCAGGACTCCTACCCCTCCCCGCACCCAGGAAACGCCCATGTGCTCCCCGCCAGCAGACCTAATATTACAGGAACAGCAAGATGCACTTCGCAGAGTCACGGAGATCAGCAGCTCCCCGACTCCGTCCAATGCCCCGAATGCTAGCCCAACCACAATTCCAAGTGACGATGAGGCAATCTATGGCCTACCGGACTCCCAGCACTCCACGGACCCTCCGGACGTCACGCCTCAAACTGTGGATCTCCTGGGCTGAAGAGACCCACAAGCTTTGCTTCACTAAAGCAAGGAAATGGCACGGCGAGTCTAGTATTGATTTGTTTCACCCTGGAGTACACGATCTCTGATCCCACCTACCGCGAGCTATTTCCTGACCACAGGAGCTGAACGACGCTAAGACACAGTGTGTAGCGCCTCGATATGCACCTGCGACCCTATCCTCCACCCTGAGGTGCTCGGCGCAACTGCTGTGACAACACACACACCGATGGCCTTTAATTGACCCCCCCTGAGAGCAAGAACCCCTCACGGGCTCCGAAACTGTTTTCTACTGGCCCGCGTCCCCCCCCTCCTTATTCATAACTTACAGTGCCTGGGGCGGGTATGACCTGGGGCTGCTCGCCTGACACGGCCTCGCTTCTTAAGCCCGGGAGAGGCAACACTCCTTTTTGTGGACATTGTTGTTCTTCGGACTTTGCCTGCGAACACTAATTGCCACCCCCTTAGAACTGTATAGTTTACTATAGCTCATTTAAGAGTTTGGACGGCGACATGTTGTCTGGCTGCCTTTTTGGTATTATCTACAATGTTACCTTCTCTCGGCCCTATATACCCTCCTCCCCCAATTTTTACTTGCACACCTGAGAAACTGCTCTGGCACTGCGATGATGTCTGGTTGTGAACTGGGGACAGGGGTGGTGGCGGGGAGCTTACGGAGTACTCCTCCTGCGGGGCTGGACCGGGCGGGTGAGAAAGGAATCTACACATGTGACGAATATGGCTGAGATCAAACTCTGTACCTGGAATGTCAGGGGTATGCACACACCAGCTAGGCGCTATCAGATATATTCCTACCTTAAGCGTCACAAAATCAACATATCGTTACTTCAAGAAACACATCTAAATGCTGTAGAAGTGCGCGCTTTGCAACGTAGATGGCGTGGGCAGCTTTACGCCACAAACTACTCTTCATACGCGCGAGGCGCCCTGTTGTGGGTTCGGCCTGGGACCCCCTGGGTGGTTATAGACACACACATAGACCCTGAGGGTAGATATGTGGCAGCTCGGGGCAGGCTTGACGGGCAACAGGTGGTATTAGTCTCCCTATACTCCCCAAACACGGACCAAAGCGGCTTTTTCGCGCGCCTCTCTACGACATTGGCGGCCTGGCATGCAGCCCCATGGTTACTGGGAGGTGACTACAACTGCGTGCTGGACACAACTCTTGACCTCTCCTTCCCACCCACAACCAACGCGCCGACACATGGCACCACGAAGGCACTGCTGGGCTGGGCTACACAGTGGGATCTACATGATGCCTGGCGGGTTCACAACCCCGCAACACGAGTGTACTCCTATCACTCTGGCGCACACAACCTACACGTGCGCCTGGATAGATTCATGGTGTCCACAGACCTCCTTCCCCTTGTTACTGACACATGTTACATGGGGCGTACGCACTCGGACCACAACCCACACTTCCTGACCATTGCATGGGAACGCCCACATCCACCCATCCCCACCTGGCGACTCCAACCGGCGCTGCTACTGGATGCAGCCTTTCGCGACTCTCTGCTCACGCAGACGGCCCAATACTTTGAGGAAAATACGAACACGGCGTCCTCTCCCCAGATTGAATGGGATGCCTTCAAAACAGTGATTCGGGGCCATTGCCTAGGTACACAGGGACACATGCAGCACCGGCTGGAAAGGGACCTAACACGACTAGAGGCCGACCTACTCGATAGAGAACGGGACGCAGTGGGTGGCGCAGCTGACCCGCTGACAGAAGCGCGAGCGGAACACACGCGCCTTCTGGAGAGATTGCGAGTTCTTAACTATGCAGCTCACTCGGCACGCACACACCATCTGAGCGATAGACCTGGCAAATTACTGGCGTGGTTGATATCGCGGGAGGACCGGGCAGCCCCGGTGGCAGCAATACATGTGGAGGGGAGGGGCCTGCAGTATGCGCAACGCCACATCCACAAAGCGTTTACGGCGCACTACGAAGTTTTGTATCTCTCCAGGCTCCGTGACCCCCACCCAGACATAGTCGGATATTTAGCCCCCCTCCAGATGCCGCAATTAACTATTGCACAACAGGATGAGCTTGGAGCTTCACTCACATCTGAGGAACTCCGTGACGCCATCTTCAATTTGTCTAATGGTAAAACCCCTGGCCCGGATGGGTTACCGGCCGAGTTTTACAAAGCTGGCTCAGACATTCTAGTACCGAAACTCCTGAAAATGTATACAGTAGCCGCGGAGGACTCCGCTCTGCCTCCCACTCTGAGCGAAGCTACCTTGATATCCATACCCAAACCTGGTATGGATGCCACGCGACTGGGCTCTTATTGTCAGGTTGTAGACATCGCGCCTGCCCAACGAACTACAGTTCCCAGCAAGACCGGGGGTTGAACTACAATTCCCAGCATCCTCGGCGTCAAGTGGGATATCCCTGGGCGGAGTTGGGCGCTCGAGGCTTGTGATTCTGATTGCGAGGAGGAAGCGGCTGCTCCTCCTTTGAGCCCGGCGTTCTTCTGCTGTTTCGAGGGATTGCCGACTTCATCGTGAGTTTTTGAGACTGTAGGCTTACATGACTGTTTACTCGCTGGCTAGCGCGTATGTTTGTTTCCTGATTTACTTTTGATTATTTCAACGGAGCGGTGCTGCCTTAAATTTGGCTGTTAGTCCTTGCGGCTGCGAGGAAACATTGGTATTGGATTCATTCGAGTCCCATTCTTTAAACACTCAAATGTCTGCCCTTGCGGTGCGAGAGGAGTTCAGTTTAATGTACGTTGGGAATTCAAGTGGCGGAGTGCAGGGGGGGATGAGGACCTCCGCACTACCGGCATGAAGCAGTAACTTTGTGTTCGTTCTCTCATTGGATGGGATTACAAGTACCAGAGCAGATGATAGTAGTGAGCACTACATCATGCCGTGTCTGGAGTAGACATTAATTTGACAAGTACTTTCTTGCAGTGTAAAGGAGCTATTTACACTGGTGAACTCAAGGAGTTTTTTGGGCACTTCATAAAAGGATCCTGGGGTGCTGTTTTACTTTCACGGAGTAACTGTTCCTTGTTGGTGCTTTCATGGATTACTGTGGTATCATCTCCAGAGTTATGGAGGGAGGCTATAGGGTAGGTTGTTAACAGACATCTTTGATTAAGGAGGAGGTGGTGTATTCAACATATGTTTATATGTTTTCTCGTGTGTTGATTAGGACAGAAGGAAGGTTGAAGAAACTGCGGTATGGGGCCGGTTCACAAATCATACAGGTGATATGCTGGGTTGTGTCATAGTGAGAATTACATGAGTGTAGCAATTGATGTCGTACTAATCATTGCCCTTCTGTTTTCCAGTTTATTTTTCCCTGCTGCCCTTCCCTTCTTCTCTTTTCTTTTGGGTTTTTTCCCCTTTTGGGGTTTTTTCCCTCGCCGTATCGTCTGAACACCCTGTATTCATATACGTCAGGGTGTTCGGAGGGTCCGGAGGTGGAGCATTGTTGCTGCATGCTGATCCTGCGGAGTGCGAACCTGACACTTATCGCCCCCTGGCCCTCCTAAACACGGACTATAAAATATTAGCATCCACACTGGCCCGAAGACTGGCACCTCTGGTTCCCCTCCTGGTACACCGAGATCAGAATGGCTTTGTGCCCACACGCCACACCTCCCATAATATACGCCGTCTGTTCCGTATTCAGAAATACGCTGTTCAAAATTGGCCTCGAGCGGGGTGCTTGGTGTTAGACCTGGAGAAGGCGTTCGACTCTGTCGAGTGGCCATACCTGGGGGCGGTGCCACAGAAGTACGCCCTAGGAGGCGGCTATGAAGCCATGGTGGACTTGCTCTACCACGGACCAACGGTCCGAGTCCGCACTGGTAAACTGATCTCTGACACCGACCGTGTCTGCAGAGGCACCAGACAGGGCTGCCCCCTGTCGCCCCTATTGTTCTCCCTAGCTATGGAGCCTCTAGCCACGATTCTCCGGTCACGGGGGGACGAATGGGGGATCCCACTGGCGGACGGTCTCCATGCGGTTTCGCTGTACGCGGACGACCTGCTCTTATACGTCCTGGATCTGACGTCAATCCCAGATTTTCTCGCAGACATTTTCCAAGTCTTTGAGGAAATGTCGGGCCTACGGGTCAATTGGTCTAAATCGGGAGCTTACTCCTTCAACCCGGACACACCTGAAGCCGACATACACCTCGGCGGAGCAAGGCTGCAGTGGTACCCTACCACATTCCGCTATCTGGGCATACACATATATCGGAATCCAACAGATATCCTAGACGGAAACCTGATGAGAGCGATTGCCTCTATCCGTGCCCAGATGAACTTTTTGAAGACCCTACCCCTAAACGTGCCTAGCCGTGTAGCACTGGCCAAGATGATAGTCCTGCTGCGACTATTGTACTACTTCTCCAATATTCCGACCTATGTCCCTGCTAAAATATTTCGGGACATTGAGGTACTGCTTCGTGGCCTCATCTGGAATACGGGCCGGCCCCGCGTGGCCCTGGCCAAATTATATATGCCTACCGTCTCAGGAGGCCTGGCGATTCCCAACATGGAATTGTACTACTTGGCGGCGCAACTGCAGTGGGTGTCAGGATGGCTTAGTGGTAAGAATCTAGAGGACACAGCTTCGGATATCACTGTCTGGACCCAGGCGCAGATCTGCGCATTATTCCACCCCCTGGCACGACCCCCTTGTCCTTCCCAGCTGCACCTAGCGGTAGCACGCAAGTGCTTCCTCCGCTGCTTGCGTCTCACCCGGACCACGACACCATATGCTCCGATACTCCCTCTCCAAGGCACCCCTGGGGCGAAGGGTGCATTGACGGAGACCCAGTTGGCCAGCTGGACACGAACGGGAGTGGAGACACTGGGTGACCTCTACGCTGAGGGCGAGCTACTCTCATTTGAGGACCTCGCCGCCAACACGGACCTTCCAGCCGGGCAGTTCCTACTGCATGCAGCTATAATACGCACACTGACCACCCCCTGGGGAGATATCACAGAGGAACCACCGATGCATCAATTCATGCAATATCTACATGTCATGGGCAACGGCTCTCATGTTATACATTGGCTGGCGCAGGCCCTCTTGGCACACACGCAGCCTTCACTCGCGCCATTGAGGAAGAGATGGGCGACCGACAGAGGCAGAGAGTGGACGGACAAAGAGTGGGAGAGAATACTGCTGGGGCCGACCAATATTCCACGCAACCCCCGTTTTAAGCTTATCCAGCTGTACATTCTACATCGGGCCTATCTCACACCTGACAAAATCAACAGATACTTCTCCCTTACAGATACAACCTGCCAGCGCTGCTCCCTAGTGGGAGCGGATCTCTTGCACATGCTCTGGCACTGCCCCAATATCCAATCGTACTGGGAAGAGGTCACAGCTGCACTTACACAATGCACCGGCGAACATGTACCACGCACATGGGAAGCCTGTATACTGGGGCTTTACAAACACACGAAGTTGAACAAGGTGCCAACACGGTTCTGGGACATGGGTCTCATTACAGCCAAACGCCTACTCACCAAACATTGGAAGGCTGCTACTCCCCCGCACATCCGACACTGGCACACATCCTTCATTAATTGGGCACGGGCAGAGAGTGCAGTGCTCTGCCGGGAGGAAACAGCAGGCCTCCGGAAGTTTCCTATTGCGCAGACTTGGGACGCTTTCCTTAATTCCTTTCAGCGGGCTTGCCAGGAACGTGAGGCGCACTGAGATGGCGTGACTTGCCACTGCCGCACTGACACGAGATGTTCCGGAATTCTGTGACCCTCGCCCCCACCCCCCTCTTCCCTCCCCCCTCCCCCCTCCCCCCTCCTATCTGACTGCCACTGCACCCATGCCATTGCTAGCACTTTTGCTTCTCGCTCACCCGCTATGACCGCACGTGCACTGCATTACGCCCACGTGCTCGCTCTCCCCCTGATCACTTTCGCCACCCGCCCCAACACCTGGAACAGCTCGCTGCCCTCTCCCCCCCCCCCCGGGATCGCTAACTACAGACCTCTCATCGCATACCACGCTGACAACACTGCAGTTCTCTCACTCCCGCCCCGCTATTACTCCATAGTTGCGCTTATACTTATTGTTGTTTACGCATCGGTCATGTTCCCCGACCGAACCCTATATTGCTATAGACAGCGACATTCCACATGCAGCGACACTGCTACGAGACAACACATGCCTGATGGCATGATGCACTCCCGACGTGACAACATCAGGTCCTCCCCTGTACACGCACACTGCACACCACGGCGAGGACGGATCCCCTCCCTGACACTGAAAGATTGAACATGGAAGCAATCTTGCACCACTGCTGTGTGCACCCACATGACTACTACTGAGAGACGCCATGAGTATTAGGTTGTCGAATATCCCAGCCCTGATTATAATGGCCATGCTCTGCCGTCACCAGCGATGCGAGCTCATTTCCCTGCATTAGTGAGCTATACTACTATTCACGTGCTCACTTTATAGCGACCTCCCGCATATAGCACTCTCAATCCCTCGACAACCTGTCCACACCATACCTAGTACTTGCCTCTATCACTACACACTCTTTGTGGATATAGGTTGCTGCCCAGATATCACAAATGTCACGGACGCGCTGACGTGCCTACATGACTTATTGCAGAAAATGGGAAAATCAATGGACCTGCTTTTTCATCGTGCTAAGTGCTATATTATGTCCGCATGTTCTCCTTAAACTACGCCGCCGGACCCCAGGGTTGTCAGCTGAATGGCTGTGTCATCTTGCCCAGCACTCCCTGTTTACCAACCATCGTGGCCGGCCCAGTGGGTTGTAGGCTACATGCTGTGTGCATATGAGATCGACTGTCTGGAACAATAAAGGTCTTTAATAAAAAAAAATTAAAAAATCACGGTTGAGGCTAGTAATGCTGGATTAGGTGCTGTACTGAGTCAAATGGATGATGGTTATGAAAACATCATTGCTTTTGCATCCCACCAACTTTCTTCATCAGAGAAAAACTATAGCACCATAGAAAAAGAGGCTCTGGACTGTATATGGGGGGTTAGACACTTTTCAACTTATGTGTGGGGAAGAGAATTTGTTCTGATTTCAGATCATAAGCCACTTATACACATATGGAATGATGAGGGTTTGAGAAATGCTAGCCCAAGACTAGTTCTGCTTTTTTCCAAGATATATGATTATAACTTTGTAATGAGACATATTCCAGGGGGGAAGAATTTCAAGGCTGAGTTTTTGTCAAGGTGTCCTTCAAATGGTCCTGATTTTGATACTGTCATTGATGATACAGAAATGGTGGTTAGCTTGGTGGAAGGTTTGAAGTTAATGCAAGAGGTTGTTTCTCAGTCAGACTGGTGGCAAGCTTCCTCTGCAGACAATTCTTTAACTGTGGTAAAAAAGTTCATTTCTAATGGATGGCCCAGGGAAAGTCAAGGAATTGCTTCCTTTTTCCAAAGTTAAGGAGGAGTTGAGTATGGCGAATAACTTCGTTATGAGAGGTTCCCTTCTTGTTCCGCCAACTTCTATTAGAAACAAAATCATTGCTTTAGCTCACAAAGGTCATGGTGGAATTACCAGCACCAAGAAAAGATTAAGGTTGCATTACTGTTGGCCTGGCATGGATATTTGTGTGGATACTTTGTTGAGCAACTGCGGTGAGTCTGCACGTGCTGAGAAGTCTTTGCACACGGTGAATTCCCCTTTATGTCCTGTCAGTTTTCCGGAAAGTCCATGGGAAAAGTTAGGGATTTACTTTTTGGGACCAGTAGGGGGATTGAATCAAGGTTTTAGGTTCATCCTTACAGTAGTTGATTACCACTCCAAGTGGGTGTCGTATAAGTGTATGAGGGATCCTAACACTGAGAATGTGATTAAGTTTTTGACGCAACTTTTTAGGTCTTAGGTCATACCTGCCTTTCTGGTTTCAGATAATGGGGTGCAATTTGTTTCACATGACATGAAAGATTTTTTAAGTAATCTTGATATTAAACATCTCACCACTGCTTTGTACAGTCCACAAGGAAATGGTCTTGTGGAGAGAGTGAACCGCATAATAAAGGAGTCTATCCAATTAGCTTCGTCTTCTGGGTTGCAAGTTCAAGAGGTTGTGAGTGACAGGATTTTGTTATACAACAATACTCCACATGCTACCACAGGAGTAACTCCCTTTGCTATGCTTAGGGGGAGGTATTCTTTCAATGAGTTATCCCCCGAATGGGTTGTTAAGAAAAATAATTCGAAGTGGGGTGTTCCCTGTTTAGATCAAGTCAAAAGGAAGGTTGAGAAATCTCAGATTAGATCTAAAGTTAGATATGATGAAAGCAAGCATGTAAAAGATTAACTGTTTGTAGTTGGAGATAAAGTTAGGATTAAGAGACCATTCAAAGTAAGAGGTTTGAGATATTATCCAGAGACCATGATAGGGAAGATAAGTAAACATGCTGTTAAGGTCTTGGGTGGCAAGTGGTGGAGTAAAAGGAATGTTGCCAAGGTGAAACATCCAGAGAACACTATTACTTCTGATAATGTTTGTCATGGGCAAGAGGATTTGGCTAGCGCTGCAGGGGGTATATCTTTCCATGTTGGAGATCTAACCTCCCAAACAGAGAGTTTACAACTAGATGATATACTTTTGGAAGAAAATGTTGAACATTGTCTTGGGGAAATTGATGAATCTATTGATGATGTTTTTTCTGCTGAAATTGTCAATGATTCTGCTTTGTCTTCCAATTTATCTAATTCTTGCATAAGGTCTAGTTCAAGGTTGAAATTTAAACCTAAATTTCTTGAAGATCGTATTACTTAGTTTGTTTGTTTCCTTTGTTGGTATAGGAGGGGAGGTGTGTTATATTCTGTAATTTATTATTAATTATTATGTTGTACTCGTCTTTATTCTTTTGTTATGTTTTAGATAGGTGTCTATATTATCTTGTAACTTAGATGGGAATGCATCTTTTGATTACTGTGATGTTTAGCAGTTATGGAATGGTAGGCTTCAAGCAGTCAGTTGAATGCTGGAGCTGAATGAAGAAACACTGTGTTGGATCTGAGTGCTGTACTTTTCCTGGAGAATAAATCTCCTTTCCCTGATATATTCTACTTGGTCTTCCTTGGATACAACAATAAGCACAATCACTATACCTCGCTCCCAATCCGAGTCAAGCAAAGGCTTCTGAAACCACAACTCCTATATGGCTTTGTGTTTTCCTATGCGTACGCATCCGAGTTCAAATCTCACTCAAGGCCATTAAGAAGTCACCTCTCATGGTGCTTTGCATTACCAACACGCACACGCTTCATGAAACCTTTCAGCACCTACCTTCCCCCACCTTGATGGCTTAGGCTTTTATTTACTCTGTGTAGTTACACACTTATCATTATTGTTTTACAACCTCCTCAGTACAAGTCTTGCATAAGGCCCCTATGACTCCAGCTCCCATGGGCTGTGTTTCTCATACGTGCATGCACCTGAGCAGGGCTCTAAACTAGGCCACGAAAATCACAACTCCCTTGTGGCCTTTCTTTGTCCAACACGCATGTAGGGCCACGTACTCCACAATGTGACGCAGGAACGCAACGGAAGCCCCTGCCTTTGTTGTAACTCGACATAAATGGATGGTGTGTCCTTCCCTTTTCACTTATTGGGAGGAGAAGGGGTACAACTAGGTATGGCTGGTAACACGGCACCCTTGAGGAAGTGAGTGATTAGGGATCCATTACGTTTTCGGACTGAATTCGATGAGTTCGCATTTGACTTACTGCTTGCTCTTTTTTACTCTCCCAAACAAGCACATCACTGTTTTCCCGGTGTTTCTTCTGGATGTGATATTATGTTCCCACTCAACATTACAGAGTGTGACTACAGAGGCTTTTCCCCCACTCTGCTAATGTGACATATGCATCCTTACAATTTATTGTAAGGTAGCTTACCTTGTTAATGATGCACTTGTACTGCATAATTTATAGTCTCGCAGAGTGTAAGCTTACAGGTTAAACAATTGTGAATACTTCCTCAACTAACATGACCATAGTTTGCCTCATGTTTTTTGTCCTATATGTTTACTCAATAATAGCAAGCATGCTTTTCTAGGATACTGTGATCCCTGAATGGGGTGAGAAGCAACTCATTGATGCCAACAAATTGCATTATTTTCTCTTTGCATGATTCAAGACAACAAAGTCATTGGAGAAGTGCAGTCGAGCCTTTTGTATGTTACGTGTATTACATTTACATGCATAGTATATGTTCTGGCTGACTGTTAGATGGAATGGATTGATTTTCACAAAACATTAATTTTGGGGCTTTATATCACTTCAAAAAGAAAACGTGAGAGCATTTTGAAAAGAACTTGACATGTATAAAATGAGAAAAACTCTGCTTAACTAAGGCCTACTCACAGTAATGCCTGTGTTCACAATACACTTGGTTAACACAATGCACCATAACTAAGCATTATACTAAGAATATATAACTGTGGCTTCTTAATTTATGTAGATACTGCGTCATATTATATCACAAATTAATGCATCAACACACTGATTAACATACGATTAGTCAAATTAAGGAGTAATCATTTATTCTGCTCCACCTGTGCTCATAATTCTTGCAACCCTGACTGCCTCCGGAGGGTAAGGCGTCCAATAGGTGCGAGTAAATTGTCGTACGGCTTATACTTTCTCCGTTAAAACTGTGCGTTTGTTGGACAACATAAACGTCAGAAAGTTTCCATGCACACCATCAGGATATGTTTGCCTTGGTCCTGCTAGCTTACAGTGCACCATCCGTACCCCTAACCTGACTACATAACAAATAGATTGTGCAACCTCAGAACATGACAACCCTGACTCCCCAAGGAAATCGTGGTAACAGATCTATAATCTTTCATTTGGTAACTTATGCACACCCAAAGAGATACACAAGAAGTACACAACATGCAGTTCCAATACTTATTGAAACATTGTGATTTTTGTATAAAATATGTGTGCTGCAATAATCAATAGAAGGAAACAGATTAATGTTATTAGCATTATGAGAATGGTGAATAAGATACAGTTTAACCATTGTGCTGTTATAGATAGAATATGCTTGTATGGATCACTGACATACTATAGAATACCAAAATATAAACTTACCAAAATATCCTTGACAAAATATAGAATGCAAAAATATCGAATTCCTATCTACAAACAGGTAAGTAAAAAAATATCGACTCAAAAATATCGTTGTAAAAAATATAGTTAGTCAAATTTAAAATTAATGAAATAATAAATATAATTAAATAAAACATACTTAAAAATACTTAAATAACCTTAAAATGTATAAATAATTAATGTAAGTAAAACAAAATAAACATACCATTTTATTTTTTAATACATATGTATATATATATATATATATATATATATATATATATATTAACGTAATATTAATAAAAAAGATACAATATTTTTACCGTAGGATAGCGGGAGGGTAAAATTTACTATTACCACTCCAGTGAGTGCAACAGTAGGGAAAGCGTTGGATAGCGTAGTGGTAAAAATTACTATTCCCACTCCAGGGAATGCAACAGTAGGAAAAGCGTTGGATAGCGGGAAGGTAAAAATTACTATTCCCACTCCAGAGTGCAACAGTAGGGAAAGCGTTGGATAGCGTAGGTGTAAAAATAACTATTCCCACTCCAGAGAGTGCAACAGAAGGGAAAGCGTTGGATAGCATAGGGGTAGTAATTACTATTCTCACTCCAGTGAGTGCAACAGTAGGGAAAGTGTTGGAGAGTGTAGGGGTAAAAATTACTATTCCCACTCCAGTGAGTGCAACAGTAGGGAAAGTGTTGGATAGCGTAGGGGTAAAAATGACTATTCCCACTCCAGTGAGTGCAACAGTGGGGAAACGGTTGGATAGCGTGGGGTAAAAATTACTATTCCCACTGTAGTGAGTTTAACAGTAGGGAAAGTAATGATTTAATATATTAATAAAAATAAATTAAATGTCAATACCAATAAAAAATTATTTACAATTAATTACCAATTTAATATTATGTAATAATTAATCAACTAGAAATACTAATAAATATTAGTTATTAAAATTAATTACCTATTCATAATTAATTAACAACTAATTAATTTTCAATAATAAAAACTAATCGATAATAAAAATTAATACCAATTAATAATTAATTAACAGTAAATCAATTATCAATACACAAAAAGTATTTTTAATATGTAATTAATTACAATTAAATTACTTCCCACCCTATTCCCCTTTAAACCCACAATCCACTACGGAAAATAAATTAATACAATTATCATAATTATCAATTAATCAAATTAATTACCAATTAATAAACAATGATTATTAATTAGAAATGTATTAACAATAAATTAAAAATCAATACCAATAAATAAACACAAATTATTTACTTAATTACAATTAAATTACTTCCCACCCTATTCCCCTATAAACCCACAACCCGATACGGAAAATAAATTAATAAAATTAACATAATTATCAATTAATCAATTGATAAAAATTAATTACCAATTACAAATTAATTAACAATAACTTCAAAATGAATACCAATAAATAAATAAAAATATTTAATTAATTACAATTACATTACTTACCACCCTATTCCCCTATAAACCCACAACCCACTACAGAACTAAAAAGCAATATTAAATTAAAAATAATAAGTAATTTCAAAAAATTAATATTTAATTTAATATAATTAAATTGCTTCCCACCCTTTTCCCCTATAAACCCACAACCCGCTACAGAACTAAATAACGCAAAAATTAAATAATATAAAAATCATTACTTAAAATAAATTAAACATACATTACAAAAATAATATACACTTTTCACACATATACTAACATACAAAACACTTTAAAAAATGTGATATTATTAAAAATTCAATATATTTTAATGCCTATATTATATACTTCGATATTTTGACTTCTATATTTTGACAATCTATATTATATTACTTACCTTCAATTCAATATTTTTAACCACTATATTGTGTCCATTCGATATTTTGTCCATTCTATATTTTTACTTCGATATTATGGCCATTCTATATATTTTTTTTGATATTATGTCTAGTTACGACTTGTATATTAGCACTGTAATATATTGTACTCCTACCTAGTGCTACCTACCCTGGTGTGCCTAGGGTGGGTGAATCTGGTAGAATCTCTGTAGGGGGTTTTACCTCCCCCTGTTACCTGTGGGTAAGTGTCATCAGGGTGCCAGTCTTGGTGGAGAGCTGGGCATCATCCCTTGCAAGAGGTAAACATGAATCAGCTCGGCTGGAATTCCAGCCTGGGGCAACCTCTCAGTGCCAGCTAACTAAACAAGGAAGCAATGTTTATATATTACAATAATAAGAAAAAGGGGGAAGGAGAGAGAGTAATAGTGGATTCGTTCTCCCTATACAGATTTATTTAAACAAGTAGAATCCACAAAATGTGTGAGGGTGATCCCTAAATTGGTGGGGAGCACACAGTGTTTTTTAAATACCCCTCACACACCAAAAGGACCCTTGGTGTCATGCTTCATCATCGGGGTCTTCGCACCCCTCTACGGGATGCGGCGTGCTGCTACACTACGACTACGCGGGAGCACTTTTTTTAGCTATGTGTGGTGTATTGGGGGTAATTTAAGTGTTGGTGAGAGGTGGGGTTATAGTGAATAGAGTGAAAAATTTACAAAAGGACCTGGCACGTGGGGTTTGCAAAAAAACTTTAATGTACCTCCGTGCTGGTACTGTTAAAAGGGGTGAAAACTTGAGGTAATTTGTATATTAAAGTATGTTACCTCTTGTGTGTGTCAACATGTTTCGGAGCATAGCTCCTTCTTTAGGACAGGGTACACAAATCCCCACTTTACTCACGTTTGTTTGAAAAGTCTGGTACTTACAGAAAAGTGAAAAAATAATAAAGGCTAGTATGTGCCTGAATTCCTTTGTTAAGATTTCTGCAATAGAGAACCTGAAACAGGAGCATAAAGAGTGGAACAATGGATTGGTAATATGTCGATCCTTAGCCAACTCAAAGAGGTTCAGTGACCTAGAAAAAATTATTGTGAGGGCAGCAGCAACTAGACAAATATTGTCACTCCAACACACTGGGGTGGTGTGGAGTGCAAAAAAACGATGGATTTAGGCCCAGATCTCTGTACTGGGGTGAATGTATGACATTGTTCGGCATTCTGTCCATCAATTGTTGTTTTTGCATTTGTCACCCCGAGTGGGATGGGTATGCTCAGACGTGAGTCCCATGCTCTCCACACCACTGGAATCAAGCTATCCAGGCTGATAGCCAGAAACCGGTCCTTGGATGCTTGGTTCCGGTCCAGGAAAGACATGGCTTGGCAGTTCGGGCTGGACTGTTCCCATGAGGCACAGGGTCAAGGCTGATTTGCATATTGCCATGTCTGACATGGGGTGGTGTGGAGTGCAAAAAAACGATGGATTTAGGACCAGATCTCTGTACTGGGGTGAATGTATGACATTGTTCTGCATTCTGTCCATCAATTGTTGTTCTTGCATTTGTCACCCCGAGTGGGATGGGTATGCTCAGACGTGAGTCCCATGCTCTCCACACCACTGGAATCAAGCTATCCAGGTTGATAGCCAGAAACCGGTCCTTGGATGCTTGGTTCCAGTCCAGGAAAGACATGGCTTGGCAGTTCGGGCTGGACTGTTCCTATGAGGCACAGGGTCAAGGCTGATTTGCATATTGCCATGTCTGACCTGGGGTGGTGTGGAGTGCAAAAAAACGATGGATTTAGGTCCAGATCTCTGTACTGGGGTGAATGTATGACATTGTTCTGCATTCTGTTGATCAATTGTTGTTTTTGCATGACACCAAGGGTCCTTTTGGTGTGTGAGGGGTATTTAAAAACACTGTGTGCTATTCACCAATGTAGGGATCACCCTCACAATTTTTGTGAATTCTATATGTTTATATATTAAACATCACCCATGTCGCCTTATGGAAGACCCAGCCAGGCCGCTATTGTTAATTCTATTGTGATTGCTCTTTCGCCGAGTGGTCAAAATAAACAACAATATTTTGCATAGTAAACTTAGCCTTTGTCCAGAACGTTCAAGGTATGTGATAATATGGCTACAAAGTGGAAATATAAGCAAAAGCCATTTCGGAGAATTTTATCCTGCACAGGCACGCAATGAAATGTGTGCCAAATGGCAACGTTCATGAAAAGATGTCAAGTATAAACGTGAACATGTTCCCACTCAGACCTAAAACGTGACCACATGACACCCATGCCTTGGACGTGAGATGACTAAAAAGCTTCCTAAAAACAATGAATGCTACAATATATGGTGGTATAGAAACCTAAAGTCATAAAAAGCATTGTGCTCTTTTGAAAATGAAAGCATTTAGAAAGCCAAATTATTTTAAAATCAATATAAATAGCGAGTGCAAAAAAGGGTACAATTTAGTCAAATAAAAAGAAGGGCAAATTAAAAAACTGTAGTGCTTGAAAATGCCAGATTGTTTACATGTTATGAGTATTAGACAAAAGAATGCTGTTTCCAGCAACCACAGGCGATGTTCCTAGATGCATCCAACACATCAGCTCCATAGAGCAAACATGTCCTAGTCCATCCCCCTCAGCACCCACCAAGGGAGGAGTGGCTAGTGCCAAATCAGAAGAAGAAGAGCCAGAATCTAGACCACCAGGAGCTGAAGCATCCTAGGAAGGCTCATACCATGGGTTTAGAAGCAACAGTAAGCGCAAACGTCAATGGTACAAGTGGGTCTTTAAGGGAGCCACCAGCAGTACTATGTCCAGAGATTGAACCAGTTGCATTCCTAGGCATATATTCAGGGCACACTAAAAAGTGCACAGCTGACGGAAAAACTGGCTGCACGCAGTGCAGTCAGACAGGCTGAAAGGACAAGAACCAGTAGTCATTCAGTTTCTCAAATAAGAGTGTGCCAAAGGACTGCATCATTCCTTCACAAAACAGAAGCACATTTGGTAGTGCCATTCCCATTTAACCTCGTGATGGGGCATCCACTGTGGAGCAGAAGAATAAAAGCACTGTCCTGATAACTTGGCAAAGGACAAGTGTAAACCTCCAAAAATGCTTGCAAGGCATGGAGTGTATGAATGATGGAATAACTCGAAAGACCGTCTGGAAGGTACTAACCAAACCGGAACAAATTGTTTAAAAAGTGTGCTATACCAACAGTACTAGCATGTTAAAAATGCTGTGTACAAGCTCCCCTAAATGGGGTGGAAAAGTAGTGCAGAGTAGAGAAGGTATCTCAGAAGAAGGCCTTGCAGCTTGAAGGTCAAACGTCTCCCTTGCAGATGTTAAGGCCACATCCTTCTGGAACAATAATGTTTTCAGTCTGCTTAAAGCATCAAAGTGCACATTTGAAAGCTTTATTGCAGTGGTTCCCAAACTTTTGACTCCTGAGGACCCCCACTGAATCACTACTGGAAGCCGGGGACCCCCAAGCAATTTGTACAATTTCAATTTAAAAAAATCAAAACAGTAATTTGCAAAAAATACACAAACAAGTACACACGAAACAAATACTTGCATTACTAAAGCTTTTATTATTTTATATTGAAAAATATGCAAAAATCAAAACATTTTAATGGGAAGGATGGTGCTGCATTTCGGCTACTAACTTTTCAATGCTTGGTTTTATTTCAGAAAGTTGAATCCTTAGGTCAGATTCAACATTTTGCAAGCGATTTCTGCACTTATTTTTAAGGTACATAAGATTTGAGAAAGCCTTCTCACATAAATATGTGGTGGGGAAAGGAAGTAAAACCTTAAGTGCCTTGTGCGATAATTCAGGGTAATCTGTTCGTACATGCAGCCAAAAATTTGTCAGACTCAGAGACTTTTCCTTGAATTGAAGTTTAAGTGCACTATCTGTAGAGATTTCAATCAAACCGTTTTCTTCAGATGCGGTCAGGCCCATTAAATTGTCAATATCTACATTAAAAGGATCTTTAATCCAGTTTTTGCTTTCATCTGGAAGTGGAAAGTTCTGGTGAAAACTACACCGCATATCTTGGATATGCTGGATAAAAAGTTCTAAGACTTTGTTCGATAATTCATCATCAGCAGATTCCAAGAATGTCTTCAGGTTCTGAAGAGAATCAAAATTTCTTTGTGATAAGCGACAAGTCCATAAGTCTAATTTTTTTATCATTGCCTCAATCGTGTCTTCAACATTAAAAATTGTGATACATACTCCTTGCATACTCAAATTGAGTGCATTTAAATGGGTGAAGATGTCTGCCATATATGCCAGCATAGCTAGCCAAGTATAGTCATGTAAACGCTCGTGGAGTGGAAATGGAGATTCCAGTTCAGTGAAATAAACTCTGATTTCATCTCTTAATTCAAAAAGCCGAGACAAAACTCTACTACGAGACAGCCATCGGACATCAGTATGCAGCAAAAGCTGATGGTGAACACTATCCATGGACTGACAAAGCTGTTCAAAAAGCCTTGAATTTAGTGACCTAGCTTTAATAAAATTTCCAATTTTGACTGACTCATTCAAGACCTTTTTTAATTACTCTGGTATCTTCTTAGTGGCTAATGATTCTCGATGAATGCAACAATGATGCCATACAACTGAAGGGTTAATTTCCCTTATTCGTGCTACAAGTCCAGTTAGTCTCCCAGACATGGCACATGCCCCATCTGTGCTGATTCCTATGCATTTGGACCACTGAATTCCATAATAATGTTCCCCTCAAAATCGTATCTAACATAGCACAGGAGATGAGATTTATTCGCTATGTCTGTACTTTCATCTACTTGCAGGCTATAATGTAGACTTTTACAAATTCTTTCGATCAACTGTTCCTTTCTGTTGCCTGAAATTTTGTCAATTCACTTTTTTACAGTGTTGTTAGATAATGGCATCAAATGTAAATCTTTTGCTGCTTTTTCTCCAACCATTGCCGTCATCATGGCTTTAGCAGCAGGTGCTATTAGTTCTTCAGCAATTGTATGAGGTTTTACAGCTTTTGCTAAGAGCATGGACACTTCATATGAAGCTTTCAGAGCATTTTCATTAACAGATCCTGTTGCTGTTTTCTTAATTATTTTTCTACTTTTTAGGAGCTCTTGCTCTTTATTTTTAAAGAATTCTATGTATTTAGTTGCATGTTCTTTATGCTTAGTTTCCAAGTGTCTTCGTAATTTAGAAGGTTTCATGGCCTCATTTGACAACATTTCATAACATAGCACGCATTGTGGTTGCAGTTCATGTTCTGAACCTGAACCTGAACATGTGAAACCCATTAGTAAATATTCACCATCGTATCTCCGATACTTCCTTTTCTTTTCACTTAAATCACTTTGTATTGACCATGATGGCCCATCATTGATTTCTTCAGTGGCTTTCCGCTTAAGGTTAAGCCAGCGATCCATCTTCCTTATGTTTGGGATACAAATGACGAGTCTATTTCACAACAGGTTATGGAATCAATTTCTATCCAAGCTTTTTGGTGAGGCACATAGTAGACCTTCACTACTTTACCTACTACAGGTTGCCCTCATCAGATGTTTCCGGACTACATATGCTTTGACGTTTAGAGATGAAGCAGCACCTGTAAGAAGATTTTAACACTGTTTTAGCACTCGTTGAAAAGACAGAAGACACTAGCAAATCATATGCATTGATATGAGAATTTTATGTACACTGCTTCAAGTAATTCCACTTGCTCAGTTTAATTAAACATAGCTCATTCATTTGGCCTCCATTGTGGAAGCAGTCCATTGTTGATTGCACAGAGAGATTCGCACAAAAATATGGGAAAATATCATCAGGGTTGGAGTTAAGCGAGAACACTTCAGAAAGTCATTTTTTCTGCTACACACTGACCGTTGGTCTGAGGTTGAGATTCAATTTACACCTGAGTGTCACAGAAGTTTCCTGTATGGTTTCTGGCAGCCATGGGACATGGCATGAGCATTGGATATTTGGGACGTTAATTATTTAAGAAGGATGGGATAGACACTGGGAACTGCTGAATTAGTTATGTACTGGTAGCCATAAGTAGGGCACTGTGGGACTTGTAGGCAGAGAGCATATTGAAGTAGGACGAAGGATGGGCGGAGAAATGTGTTTAAGAACAGGTGGAGTTAAGAGGTGGAGACACGTGATGTTAAAACAGGGAGTGAACTGACGGTGAAGGTTTGGTGTAATGGTGAATACGTTGGGAGAATGCTTCTGATTACAGCTTTACAGGTACGAACTAACAGTAATGATGATGTATTTCGAACAAGTTCGATCTAAGATTGCCGGGATGGAACTAAGGAGGTGTTTGTGACTAGCGAGGGGGGTTTAAACAAGTGGGGTAACTATAGTAGAAACAGTTCGAGTATCCAAAGAGGGGTAGTTTTTAACTATGTTTTTGTAGCGGGAATACGTTGATGTGTTGGGGAAACATCAATCAATGGGATGTCATGCATAATTATTGAAGATGCATTGTGAATCATAAGTCTAATTGATGCGTTTGAATTTTCAGAAATTCCCGTGATGAAGGGCCAAAAATGGGCCTGAAATGCATTGGGTAAACACGAACAATGATTGTGGATAAAGCTTATGTATACTGGCATGTTGCAGGATAAGGCCTGGATTGGCATTTTTGCAGCATTAAGCATAAAGTAATAATGTAAGCGTCTCCCTTGTGACATGAGGAATGTGAAGAACAACTGAAAATTTGGATTACATGAAAGAAAAACAACAAATAAAGAAATTGGTGAAATTTGAAATTGTGGCATTTATATATGCAAAGGAAAATAGCTGTGCATCCGGTTGGGGTGGTATTCCACTCCAGGTTCTTGTGCATGAGCAGCTGATGTGACATTGAGAATAGTTAAATGCATACACAATACATACAAACATTTTAGAAGAGGAAAGTGAGAGGAGGAGGAGCTTCGCGCGATTCCAAGATGGACGCGTGAGCTAAGGGCTCCCGATACCCCTTCCGCCTCCCGTGACTATCCTGTGCAAGATCCTGATTTTGACGATGGGTGCTCTTTATTGAAGCCCTGCTGATGCCAGCGTTCTTTTCAGAAATCGATTTGGCCGTCGGATACTGGACCTGCTGCGCTTTGAACTTTGAGGCCTATATCGTATGCCAGCCGGGGGCTTGAGTCCCCGAGGTACCCAGGTGGCGATCGAACAACAACGGCGGATAAGCCACGCCCGCTGCCCCTGGTGTACTTTCGGTTTCGTTTCTTCTCTTTGTAGTGAATGCTCACTTCCAGATCCGAGTTCCGATTCTGCTATCGCTGCCAGCCTGCTGCTTATGCTGCGCCCTTATCCACTCGCAGTTCAGAGCCTGCCACGACGAAGTTCGCTTTGCCTTGATTCTACAATTCCCGTTGGAGCTCCTTCCACGACATGACGGGCAGAACAGTCGTTGAGAGGCGCGGCAATAGAGGCTCGTCCCGAGGGGGGGTCACCCAATCTCAGACCATTGATCGATTTACTCGACCACGGGGCTCCCCGGGCGGATTGAGTGGTGCCCTGGAAGAAGCTGGGGATGGTGCTCCTGATGACGAGGAGCCAACGTTGAAGGACGTTATGGGCGCTATTGCGAGTGTCCAATCCGCCATGGGTCAGCAATATGAAACACTAGCGGCTAAGATTGATACGGTGGCGATTGATGTCACCCTCATCAGAGCGGACCTTGGGAAAACGAATGAGCGTGTCAAATCTCTCGATCTCAAGACTGCTAGTTTGACCACGGATGTCTCGGACCTTCAGACCACGGTCCACCATCTTAGGACTACTTGTGACCTGTTTGCCAATCGGTTGGAAGATTTCGAGGGCCGGGCCAGGCGCAATAACGTCCGCATTGTGGGTGTCCCGGAGAATTCTGCCGACATGCCTGTTGATATCCTGGTGGAGGACCTCGTGTTGAAGCATCTGGTGCCGAAAGGCCTCAGTAAATTCTTCGCTGTGGAGCGCACCCACCGTGTTCCGGGTGGCAAGCCAAAGTCGGGAGCCGCTCCGCGGCCCATAATTGCTAGACTTTTCAACTTTCGTGATAGGGACGCTATCCTGCAAGCTTCGCGCACCAATGGGCCCACTAAATTTGAGAACGTTTCAGTTAGTTTTTACCCTGACTTTACTTAGGCAGTTCAGAAACAGAGGATGGGCTTTACGGGTGTGAAAAGACGACTCAGGGACCTGGGACTGAAATATGCTATGCTCTTCCCGGCCCGCCTGAGAATCGAACATGCTGATCGTGCATTCTTCTTTGACCGCCCTGAGGTGGTTAGTGACTGGTTAGACACTTTGTCGACGCATCATGAGGGCCCGGAGGACTAGAGAGGCGCTGAGGGAGGCGTGGAGGGCCAGGAGCAGTGAGTCTACATCGGCGAGCCATCATCCGCTGCAGTGGCTTAGAGACTTTGTTTCAAGCATTGTGTGAATGCCCGGGGGTGGGGGGGTTCGGGGATCTTCCTCCTCTGGGGACTTTTTCTCTCTTTCTGTAGTTTAGTTCAATGGGGCGACAGGCACACTGCAAGTTGGGGTGGCTATTAGGTCTACCGCAGGGGTGCAGGGAGGGGGGTTTGAATTTGATGGGTTCCTTGGGGGTGGTGGTGGGGTTCTTTTCTCTTTGTTGGTTTCGAGGCTGTGCTTTGCTTTACAATTGCTTTCATGTGTCTGTTTCGGGATGGGAGGGGCGGTCGGTCTTCTTCCGGGATGGGGGGTAGGGGACTCAGGGTGTTGAGCTGGAATGTTAACGGTCTTGGGGACAGGATAAAACGTGGGATTGTGCTACAATATTTGAAGAGACACACCCCAGATGTGGTCTTGCTTCAGGAGACCCATTTGGTGGGCAATACATGTCATGCATTGGACAGAAGAGGCTATCGTTTGGTGGCACATTCCGGCTTTACTTCGGGGTCAAGAGGGGTTGGTATCCTGGTCAGGAATTCCCTTCCCCTGGAGATAGATAGCACGGTGCTGGATGACAGGGGCCGCTATGCTGGCATTACGGGGAGATGGGAGGGGAAATTGATTTCCATACTGTCTATTTATGTCCCGCCTGGGCTGCAATCTACCACATTCACCGACTTGGGTGAGGTTGTCCTTGGTTTGCCCGATGGCTTACTGGTGTTGGGTGGGGACTTTAACTCTGTGGCGAATGGAGAGAGTGATCGTAGCCCCCCCAGGCTCCTCCCTGCCTCGCAGTTATGGTTGGGGAAATTCTTGGATGCCTTTGGTTTGGCCGACTGCTGGAGGCAGCTGCACCCTGGCCGGCTTCAGTACACTTTCCACTCGGGGGCTCATGGCAGTCTCTCGAGAATTGACTATTTCCTCGTGCCGGTGGTGCAGTTGCTCTCTGTGCGTGAAATTAAACACTTGGCTAGAGGGATCTCAGACCACTCCCCGATATGGCTCAACTTGGATATCTGTTTGGGGAATGGGGGCCGAATTGCCCCGATAAATCCATGGCATTTTCAGGACCCTAAGATCAGAGCAGAGGTGGTCAAATGCATGAATTTTTATTTTGCTGAAAATGAGGGATCGGTGTCTTCCCCAGTCTCCTTATGGGAGGCCTATAAAACTGTTATCCGTGGTCAGACTTTATCCCTAATTGCTGACAAGAAGCGGCGCACACAAGAAGAGGTGGTGAGATTGGAGTCTGAGATTACTGTGTTGGAGGAGCGGTTGGAAGCTGAGGTTACGCCTGAGACGCTGCATGTTTTGGCTCTTAAGCAATCTGATTACAGAGCCTTGGTTACTACCTCGGCTGAGGCACTGCATCGTATGCAACAGGGGCTTCTGTACGACGTGGGTGACAAAGCAGGGAAGTTGATCGCATGGCTGGATAAGCGAGACAGACTGAATCGTGTGGTGCCTGTGGTTGAGAGAGTTGATGGAGTGCGAGTAGTGGACCCGGTTGAGATAGTTGAGGTGTTTGCCCAGCACTTTCGGGTTGTGTATGCGCCAGTTTCGGGCTTGCCGGAGGAGGACTCGCGCTTGCTACTTCGTGATCTTGAGCTGCCCAGTCTCTCGGAATCAGACGGGGTTTTAATGGAGGCTGATTTCTCCATCGATGAGGTCGCGCTCGCTATTCGCTCTCTTCGTTCAGGAAAGGCTTCGGGCCCTAACGGCATACCGGTCGAGCTGTACAAGCTATGCCCGGATAAAATGGCGCCGTATCTGCTGCGTATGTTTGCGGCGTCGCGTGACCTCGGCTGTCTTCCTAGAGACCAGAGGCTGGCCTCTATTGTGGTCATTCATAAAGACGGCAAACCCCGTGAGTGCTGTTCCTCGTATCGCCCGATTTCGCTTTTGAACGCGGAACCCAAGATATTGGCGAAACTACTGGCAAACCGACTAGCCACGGTGATTAGCGGACTGGTTCACCCTGATCAGTCCGGTTTTATCCCCCAGCGTAATACTGCACTCAATCTTCGTTGACTGCATGGCGTCATAGCGAGGGCGGGATCTCTTGGTGAGCCGGCCATCTTGGTTTCTCTTGATGCTTCGATGGCTTTTGATACGGTTGAGTGGCCATATTTGTGGGCTACTCTCGCCAAGTTTGGTTTTGGGCCGAAATTTATTGCATGGGTTAAACTCCTGTATGAGCAACCGTTGGCGCAGGTGGTGGTAAATGGTAGAGCTTCAAGGCCCTTCACTCTTGGGCGAGGCACGAGGCAGGGATGTCCTTTGTCACCGCTGTTGTTCGCCCTCGCGCTCGAGCCGCTGGCCGCCTGGCTCCGGTGGGAACCCTCCTTGAAGGGTATTCGGTGGTCCCCTGATTTTGAAGACCGTGTTTCATTATATACCGACGACATTTTGTTGTATTTGACGTCCCCCCGTAAGTCACTGGGAGTCCTCTTTGATGTCCTGCGTTCCTTTGGACGTAACTCCGGGTTGGTTATCAATTGGTCCAAATCCTGTATTTTCCCGCTTACCGGTGACCCTCTCTCTTTGCCCCGAGTGTGCCCGATCCCGGTCCGCACCGAGGGTTTTAAGTATTTGGGTATTTATATTTCACTTGACCCTGTGTTGCGCTATGATCGGAATCTGTTGCCTCCACTCGCCCGACTTCGGTCGGACGTCGCGGCTTGGTGTAATCTGCCCTTATCCCCCCTGGGACGGGCGGCCCTGTTTAAAATGATGTCTCTTCCCCGGTTCTTATATGTTGTGCAAAATACACTTGATCTAGTGCCGACTAGCTATTTCCGCGAAATTGAGGGCCTCCAAAGGAAGCTGGTATGGGCTGGCCGACCTCGTATTGCGTTGGCTAAGCTCACGTTACCCTGGTACGATGGGGGCATTGCGTTACCTGATATACGACGGTATTATTGGGCATCTCAACTGAGTGCTGTGAATCATGCTATGTATGGTCCAGTTCCGAATCCTGCTTACGAAATGGACCGGTGGCTCTTGCCCGGGGGAAACTATTACAGGGCGTTCTATTCTCGGGGTGCTAGGAAGAACTTGACGGGACCCACTGGAGTGGCGGTGCGGGTATGGGGCAGCGCGACCGCGGCTACCGGATGGACAGATAGGCTGACCAGAGCGACCCCTCTATTTGCCGCGGAGAGGCTGGGTGAGTTGTGGACCTCAAAAGGGTTTGATAGATGGGACCTCATCGGGATCAGTAAGTTGGATGACCTCTGGGTTAAGGACAGGGTTAAGTCCTTTGCTGAATTGCAACAGGAATATGGTTTGACTGATTCGGAGTTTTTCCGGTACCTTCAGGTTCGTCATGCCATTGGGTCGGTTTTTCCGGCTGGGTCTGCCATCCCGGAGAGCTCCCCCCTGGAAGACAGGGTGCTGGACGGACATGTGCCGGACAGCACTATCTCTCTTATATATAAGAAACTTATTAATACTCGGTCGGATTTGCTTCTTCATCTGCGTACTTCCTGGACTGATGACGGACTGGAGCTGGATGATGAGGATTGGCAGGCCGCGATATCCTCTCCTAAGGAGGTTGCGATTCCGGCGCGTCTGCGACTCGTTCAGCTGAAAATTCTACACCGGGTATATGTCTAATTATTTATAAAGAACAGCTTCACTGCCGAGCTGCCCCTGAAACCATCTCGGACTGTGAGAGCCTCGCTTTTAACATTGAACTCTCACCAACCAGTTGCTTTTCTGGCATCCTCATCTACCGCCCCCCAGGCCCCCTGAAGCAGTTTCACTTGAGTCTACCCTCAAGCATGGCTGAACGACTCAACACTACTCCCAATTTTACTTTGTTAGGCGATTTAAACCTTCATTTCGACTCCGCTTTAGACCATATAGCCTCGACTCTGGCTGACGACCTTGCAGCTCTGCAACTTACCCAACGTGTTACCACTCCCACGCACATGAAGGGCCATCTACTGGACCCTGTTTTTAGCAACTGCTCAGATTTCTTAACAACTGCACCCACCCCCCTGCCTTGGACGGACCACTTTTTGGTCCCCATAATCTGGACTACGCCTAAACCCCCACTACCTGTACCAATCACGAGATTCAGTCGAGCCTGGTCCCGCCTAGCAGTTGACAACTGGTCTAGCAAACTTACTAGTAATCCACCGCCTATTATCCCTGACCCATGTCTAGCCAACCAGGCATATGTCAATTGGATTACTAAATCCTTAGATGGCATACTTCCCAAAAAAAGTATCACGCTTAAGCGCTCCCACAAAACCGCACCATGGTACACGGAGGCTCTCAGGGACAAGAAACGCCTTTGCAGGCAATCTGAAAGACGATGGCGCTCTGACTACTCAGCAGAGAATAAAACCTACTGCCGAGAAGCCATCAGGGAATATAAAACTCTAATAAAAGCGGCTCAGGCTACATATTTCTCCAAGAGAATTCTGCTCGCAAAATCAAAACCCAAGGAAATTTTTCAAATCATTAAAAAATTAACGAAACCCTCTCTCAGCTTGCAGGCGGATAAGTCCACTACCCACTGCAATAGTGTTGCGGAATTCTTTCATCAGAAGGTAAATCTTATTTACTCAGCCTTTCCCCCCAAAAGCTTGACCCGCGTAGTCCCACCTCTGGATCCCATAGGTTCCCCAACCGATCAGTCCCCACCCACCCTGACCCACTTTCCTCCTTTGGATCTCATCACCCTCGAATCCTTAGCACGAAAAGTAAAACCGGCTCCCCTAATGACCCAGCCCCGCCAGATATAATAATGGCAGCTTCTCAGGTCACTCTGCCCATTATCAGGGAGGTGTTAAACGCCTCAATCTCCTCTGGCACTGTTCCGACCGCATGGAAACAGGCCATGGTTAGGTCACTACTGAAAAAACCTAACTTAGACCCTACCGACCTGTCTAACTATCGTCCCATCTCCCTGCTCCCATGGGCAAGTAAGCTCCTAGAAAATACATAAACCAACAGTTGGTAAACTTCCTGGAAGACCACCATATACTGGATCCCACCCAAACGGGTTTCAGACCAAAACACAGGACTGAGACCGCCCTCCTTATGGTCACAGAGGAAGCCAGGAAAATCCTGGATCAAGGAGGATCAGTGGCAGTGATCCTCCTTGATCTCAGCGCGGCTTTCGATACGGTCAGCCATGACACCTTGCTGCACCGTATGTTCCGGGCCGGGATCAAGGACAAAGCCTGGTCATGGTTTAAGTCCTTCTTAGAGGATAGATCCTTCAGAGTGTTTGATGGCGAGTCTGTATCCACAAGAAAATCTTTGAAATGTGGAGTCCCCCAGGGCTCCTCTCTAAGTCCAGTACTTTTCAACTTGTACATGAGGCCACTGGCTGATGTCGTCCGTCCATTTGGAGTTAAGATCATCTCATATGCGGACGACACGCAGCTGGTGGTCTCCCTGGCGCAGGAAGCCAACCCACCCGCGTCAGGCGGGCTTAGAGAGTGCCTTGAGGAGGTGAAGACCTGGATGTCCCTATCGTCCCTAAAGTTGAATGGGGACAAAACCGAGCTAATGCTCCTAGGCCCATTAGATCTCAGCCTGCCCACCACCCTGTGGCCATCCTGTCTGGGCCCCCCTCCAACCCCGAAAAACAACATTAAAAGTCTCGGAGTTTGGTTGGACAGCTCCCTATCCTTCAACGTACAAGCCACAAAACTCTCAGCCACCTGTTTTGGCATCATGAGGATGTTAAGGAAAATCCTTCCTCTCCTCCCCATGGAAGCCAAACTGGTGACCATACAGGGTTTAATACAGTCACGCCTTGACTTCAATAACGTGCTCTACCTCGGCGCCCCAGAATACACCCTGAGAAGGCTCCAGATAGTGCAGAACTGCGCAGCTCGCATTCTGCTCGAGCTTCCCCGCAGACAATCAGTGAGGGTCGGACTGGTCAGCCTTCACTGGTTACCAGTGCGCCACAGAGTTATGTTCAAGGCAATGTGTATTGCACACCAGGCCTTCTGGAACACTGGTCCCACGATTACCCGTGACCTAATCACCCATTACACTCCCAGTAGGAACCTCCGCTCCAGTCAGACATTCCTCGCAAGGGCTCCCAGAATAAATAGGTCTAGATCTGGAGGCAGGACGTTTTCCTATAATGCTGCCAGGGCCTGGAACGCCCTACCCCCTCACCTCCGAGCTAACTCCAATATGTCTGCGTTTCGCAAACAGCTGAAAACTCTTCTCTTCAGTCTGCCCTACTAACTCTTCCCCTGCCCCCGGTAGATCCTCTCTGGTGGGTGTATGGTATTCTGAGCGCTTGGACGCCTCCGGGCAGCAATTCGCGCTTTACAAATCCACATCATTTCATTTCATTTCATGTCACGGGTCCCAGACTGATGCATATGGGTTTTTCAGAGGATGGATTGTGTCGGCGGGGCTGTGGTATGCTTGCCACCTTCCTCCATATTATATGGGAGTGTCCGGAGGTTGTATCTTTTTGGAATGGAGTGTATGCGGTGATGAGTGAAGTTACGCATGTTCAGTTGCTGCCTGAAGCCCGGCGTTGTCTTTTGAATGTATGGGAGCCGACTGATTGTAATGTTGCTCAGACTCAATGGGTGACGCTGGGGAACATGGTTGCAAAGAGGGACATTGCACAATTTTGGGGATCTCAGAGGGCTCCATCAGTCTCCGGGTGGGAAGATAGTATGGACTGGTGCATGTTCAAGGAAAAGATTGTGTATGTCTCCCGTGGCAGGCCCAAAAAATGGGGTAGGATATGGGGCCAATGGAACTCGTTCCGTGGGGATGTCTGCGACCCCCCTTTCACTGATCCCCCTGATACTCCTTGTTCCCCTTAGCTGTGTGTTTCGGCTCTTTCCCGTGCTGTATTTTTGTTAGACCACTGGCGCTGGGTCCCCCCTCTCCCCCCCTCCCTTTTTCTTTTATCCTCTGAAGATTCTCCTGTCTTTCCCTATTGTTCTAGGTCTGACTCGCCCCGCATCTTATGAAACGGACGTAACAACTCGGGCATAGCCTTGTCTTTTTCTTCTTCGTTTGTTTAGTTGTTTTAAAAAATGAAACCTCTTTATATCCTGTCGTTTTGTGATTGATCGATGTCATGCACCATGGCTGCCGGACCCCTGGTTGTCGGCTGATGAGCTGTGTACCTTAACGTTGTTTTGAGATGCTGCACCGGCCGGCCCAGAGGGTTGTAGGCACATCTTTGTTTCTATTTGTCTCTTGCAAATAAAGGTTTTTAAAAATAAAAAAATAAAATAAAAAAAAGAAGAGGAAAGTGGGTTATTTAAAAAAATGTTTAGAGAATGTATTTCCTCCATTTACGTCTATCGAAGCAGAGGCAATTTCAGGCGGGAGAGAGCCTGAATTGGGTCCATTGGCATGGCCATGTATGCATACAGTGGTGTATTAGTTAGTGGTACAAGCCTCCTGCTCTCAGCCATAGCAGCACCTATACATTCTCCTCTCAGAGGCTATAAGTGGTGACCCTTCCTCGCTGAAACAGGCTGAATGACTGAATTATTAGCATGTTTACCTATACACCGTTTAAAAAGGTCTAAAAGTATTATACATTTATGAAGCACATTATAATAAAGACATGCCCCAAGTAGCAAACCAATGTGAAAATTCGAACAAGATAGTACACACATCGATGAGCCCAGTGTATAGAGCACAATTAAGCCCTACAGTAGGAGTTCCTCATGGAAGTGCAAGAGATGGCAGTATGGTATCTGCATAGGAGGCATATTGTTCCAGCAAGATCATGGAACAATGTTATTCCAATTACCATAAACACCTGGTAGGCATAATCTTTAGTCACAGACAGTAGAACAACATTTTACCACTAATGGGTGAGCAGTGCAGTTAAGGCATATTTTATAGAGGCCTCACATGGCACCTGACGAGACCCTCTCCTGTTAAGGTGCCCACTGCCTCCATCCCGTGCCAACAACAAACCACAAAGGCTACACATTGTCTATTAAGTGGTCCTGATAAGGGAGCATATTCCACAACCGTTCAGGCATACACAAATAGGATTTTTACACAGGGGCAACTCGTAGCTCCCCGAAGACCCTAGTGACTGGTTCCTCCAGGTTCAGACCTTTGTACCTTCATACAGTTTTTTTTAAAGAGTTCTATATAGCGCAAAGTAGACACGAGGATATTAGGTATCAGAGCACTTTACATGACAACCAGTTTCGTTACAGATGGACACATTCATTGTTGTTAGGCACTGGGAGGTTAAGTGATTTGCCCAGAATCACATGATGTTGAGCGTCCCTGCTGAGACTCAAACCCGGTTCACCAGCTTCGAGGTTGACCTCCCATGACAGGACAGCCCTGTTCAAAGTCAGCAGGGGAGTAGGTCTTTGTGTGCAAACTAATCCCCAAACAAGAATATATTACATTGTCAACCTGGTGATCAGTGATATGTAGGTGATTCTTTTGTCGAAGCAAAACACCTTTTGAATTCCAGCTCAGTCTCCCCCGGGAGGGTCAGTGGTACAGTCCTCACTTCCGTGAGTCTATCAGATGAGTATTTCCATTACAGTCCTCTTTAAATTTAGAAGCAGGGGCAAGGTGGGGCTGAAAGAAAAAGCATTGGCATAGCCAATAGTTCTCGCCTTTGGGACCTTATAAGTGTTTAGCCAGAGATATTGACTTTGCCTATGTCTTTAAGCTGTGCTGTACAGAAGTCTGCAGCATGCTGGAAAGTTATAACAAAGGAGTGGCAGAAGCAAACTCCACCCAGGCTTAATTGTGGGTTAGGCACAGGGCCCGGCTGGCCAAAGGCTGTGCACATTCAGAAGTTGAGTTTACTTGTTAGTATAGTTTGACAGGGGGAATTTTTTATTCTAAAACGAAGAACTCTTTTAATTACAAAAATATTTTATTGAATTGAGAAGAAAAGATCTAAAAGTGCAACAACTACAATCCAACGATAACTATAATAAAATAATAAACGAACGCTTGTGAACCCAAAAATAAATGGAGAAGCACGAGGTTAACGGAGGCGAGAGAGCGCTTACTGACAAATGAAAGACCGTGGTACAACTATGGGAAATTTCAAATTACACATTTGCGACCCGGGTCTTGGATGCGTAATATGAGAAACGGCGATTCTTTCATTGTCGCAGCTTCTTTTTGTCCCTTGTGCTCATGTGCTTAAAGACGGTTATAATAAACACAAATTCTCTCCGCACCATTTTTCCACAAACTGTATTGGAAAACACAAAGTTCACAATTTGTCAATGAGACCTTACTTAGAAATAAAATGTAGGTCCTTCTAATTGCAATGTTTGACTATTTTTGCAAGGTCTCACCGTAGAAATCTTTCTGTCTACGAGCCACAATATTGCACATATTCATATGCAGCAACAACCTACTAACATGACCCATGCTCAGTCCCCATCACGAGCGGAACACAAGCCCCTGAAGCCCTTGCAGGCAAGGGTGTCCCAAACCTTCCGAAGCTCCATGCATCCCCTGCCCCCCTGCTCAAGGCCAGGCACAGCAGCCAAGTATCACGCATCAGACGTGTACCTTTGCAGTGGTGCGGGGACTCGCAAGTGAGTGCTGCAGCCAGCCAAGTGTGTACAGTGTGTGTTAATTTGGTAATACGAAGATCTGACCGTCGCCACATTGAATTTGCACTCTCTTCAGTGCTCTTTGGGCAAGATAATCCACAAGTTCATGCATATAAACTGACTGCCAAAGTATTTGTTTTTAAAAAATGGGTGGCACTCTGGGACACCACCCCATCACTCCGGGACACCACCACATCACTCAGGGGCACCACCACATCACTCAGGGGAATCACTCAGGGGCATCACTCAGGAGCACCACCATATCACTCGGGGACACCACCACATTACTCAGGGACACCATCACATCACTCTTGGACACCACCACATCACTCAGGAACACCACCACATCACTCAGGAACACCACCACATCATTCAGGAACACCACCACATCACTCGGGGACACCACCACATCACTCAGGAACACCACCACATCACTCAGGGGCACCACCACATCACTCAGGGACACCACCACCACATCACTCTGGGACACCACCACATCACTCAGGGACACCACCACATCACTCATGGACACCACCACATCACACTTGGGGACACCACCACATCACTCGGGTACACCAACACATCACTCTGGGACACCACCACATCACTCTGGGGGACACCACCACATCACTCAGCCCAACCACATCATCACTCAGCACCACAACAGCACTGTCCTTTCTTGCTACCAACAAGCATTGCCATAGCCAATAGGACTCGCATTAGGAAAGTGTAAGTTATTGGCTTTGTGAATAACAATGCTATTTATTTATATATTTTCAAAGCCAACACATATTAAAAAAATTAGTCATTTACAATACCAATAGCTCACACTTTCCTAATGTGAGACCTATTGCATTGTAAATGCTTGTTGAAATGATTCTTATGCTGCGTGTGTCAGACAGGCCTGTAGGGAAACCCGCAGATAGAGAGACAGAACTGTGCTCATAGTTGTTGAATGCGGTACAAAAGGGGGCGGTGATGGACGGAGCATCTGAACCAATCAAACACTCACACCCAGTCAAGAGATCTGGATTTAATCCATCACCGTTCTTTAGCCCACTCTGCCACCCCAGTTCAGACATGGCCATATGCAAATCAGTCTGACCCTGTGCCTCATGGGAACAGTCCAGCCCGAACTGCCAAGCCATGCCTTCCCTGGACCGGAAACAAGCCTCCTAGGACCGGTTTCTGGCATTTCAGCCGTCTTCAGCCAGGCTTGCTTGAATCCAGTGGCAAAGTGAGCAACGGACTCACGTCTGAGCATACCCTGCCAACTTATGGCGAACAAAGCGGTACCAAAGGAGGTGGTGATGGATGGAGCATCTGAACCAATCAAACACTCACACCCAGTCAACAGATCTGGGTTTAATCCATCACCGTTCTTTAGCCCACTCTGCCACCCCAGTTCAGACGTGGCCATATGCAAATCAGTCTGACCCTGTGCCTCATGGGAACAGTCCAGCCCAAACTGCCAAGCCATGCCTTCCCTGGACTGGAAAGAAGCCTCCTAGGACCGGTGTCTGGTATTTCAGCCGTCTTCAGCCAGGCTTGCTTGAATCCAGTGGCAAAGTGAGCAAGGGACTCACGTCTGAGCATACCCTGCCAACTTATGGCGAACAAAGCGGTACCAAAGAGGATGGTGATGGATGGAGCATCTGAACCAATCAAACACTCACACCCAGTCAACAGATCTGGGTTTAATCCATCACCGTTCTTTAGCCCACTCTGCCACCCCAGTTCAGACATAGCCATATGCAAATCAGTCTGACCCTGTGCCTCATGGGAACAGTCCAGCCCGAACTGCCAAGCCATGCCTTCCCTGGACCGGAAACAAGCCTCCTAGGACCGGTTTCTGGCATTTCAGCCGTCTTCAGCCAGGCTTCCTTGAATCCAGTGGCAAAGTGAGCAAGGGACTCACGTCTGAGCTTACCCTGCCAACTTATGGCGAACAAAGCGGTACAAAAGGGGGTGGTGATGGACGGAGCATCTGAACCAAACACTCACACCCAGTCAACAGATCTGGGTTTAATCCATCACCGTTCTTTAGCCCACTCTGCCACCCCAGTTCAGACATGGCCATATGCAAATCAGTCTGACCCTGTGCCTCATGGGAACAGTCCAGCCCGAACTGCCAAGCCATGCCTTCCCTGGACTGGAAACAAGCCTCCTAGGACCGGTTTCTGGCATTTCAGCTGTCTTCAGCCAGGCTTGCTTGAATCCAGTGGCAAAGTGACAAGCCTGGCTGAAGACGGCTGAAATGCCAGAAACCGGTCCTAGGAGGCTTGTTTCCGGTCCAGGGAAGGCATGGCTTGGCAGTTCGGGCTGGACTGTTCCATGAGGCACAGGGTCAGACTGACTTGCATATGGCCATGTCTGAACTGGGGTGGCAGAGTGGGCTAAAGAACGGTGATGGATTAAACCCAGATCTGTTGACTGGGTGTGAGTGTTTGATTGGTTCAGATGCTCCGTCCATCACCACCCCCTTTTGTACCGCATTCAACAACTATGAGTACAGATTTGTCTCTCTATCTGCGGGTTTCCCTACAGGCCTGTCTGACACACGCAGCATAAAAATCATTTAAACAAGCATTTACAATGCAATAGGTCTCACATTAGAAAAGTGTGAGCTATTGGTATTGTAAATGACTCATTTTTTTTAATATGTGTTGGCTTAGAAAATATATAAATTAATAGCATTGTTATTCACAAAGCCAATAGCTTACACTTTCCTAATGCGAGTCCTATTGGCTATGGTTTGATTGGTTCAGATACTCCGTCCATCACCACCCCCTTTTGTACCGCATAGTTGTTAAATGTCACTCCTAATTACAGACTTGATGCTTCTCACCGTGCTTGTGTATTTTCTTCATGATAAACCCAAGTGTAAATATACATTAATGATCATTAACTCATATTCTGTGGGCACGTTTATTGTCGCTCCTGGGTACTGCACGAGGGACACTTGGGAGATGTCACGCTTTCCCACGTGTGGTGTGAGCATCTTGTTCCACAGGCTTGCTCTCAGTCCTATTACTGACTGTTGCACATTTTAAAGTGAGAGAGAAGGTATGTAAAGCGCTTTGATACCTACGGGTAAAGCTAACGCTATATAACACTTTTAAAATAAAAATAAAATTAGGGCACAGGGAAGTCCCCACCACAACGTTTTACAAAAGTGCTATTCTTAACCTCTGACTCTCAGCTGGATCAAACTGAGGAATGTGAAGAAAGTGGTTGTGTGTGGAAACTGCTACAGCGCATCAATCCTGAAGCCATGAAATCCTAGGCCTTCATTATATTAATTTATAGTCAAGTGTGCAGCAGATGAAAAGACAAGAAGTAAAGGGGAAGGGTCATCAGTAAAGAAGATTGTACCTGGAAATATACAGTCACTACTGGGTATGGTTTAAGAAGCTTTTGCAGTCAGCGAAAGGAAAAGAAAAAATTAAAATTCATGAATCATTTTAATTTCAGGGAAGTTGTGAAAAGCGCACGTATTTACAAATCTAATTACTCATCTGGTATGCTGTAGTCCTGAGTGGGTGCATCACAGATTTTGGACTGCTTTCCAATATACCCACATAAACATGCACACAGAAACACGCACACACGAATTAAACACTTACATGCAGTTCCAGCCTCCAATGCTCTTCTATCTCGCCACGCAGCTGCTTTCAGGGCAAATGGGGACAGATAGTAAAATGCCCTGGGCCTTGTCACAAACAGAACAGGAAACGCAGGCACTCCTGTGCGAGCTCGACGTCGGGTGATGGGCAGAAGTAAATAGCACAATATAAGGGCAATCACCCTTCAGCTTTCACCTATAGCTGAAGGGTGATTGACCAAATTTCACTGCAGTCTTGCCGCCCAGGCCCCAGGCGCCAGCAACATTCACACCTCTCATGTACTGTGCGCCTGGGGGCCCAGATTGTATTGCTCTTGCTGCCCGGCGCCAAGTACATTCACACTTCATAAGCGTTTTGTTTTTCTACTGACGTTAATCACTCAAGTCTTGCGGACCCCCCTGGGAATGTGTCACGGACCCCTAGGGGTCCGCGGACCACACTTTGGGAAACGCTGCTTTATTGAATGCCAAAGCGTTGCATCCCTAACTGTACAAGCAGGAGGAAATAGTACTTACGTGCAACAGGTCACAACCACAGAAACCGTCACCAGTTGGGCAACTCCATGTTTCATCCCACAGCTCTGATCATTCAACATCAAATAACGCCCATTAGAGAGTAATCTGAAATCTGGATGGATCACAGCAGCTGGGGAACCCTTCAGATAACCTGACAAGTTTACCTTATATGCATTACATGCGTCATGAAGCAAAACTTTCCTGCAAACTAAGGAATGTCCCAAGGTACTCTTGCAGTCAGTCCCACTAAGAAAGACCTCAGTCTTACTATTCTTACAGCGGTATTTCAAAGGTGAGATCCATGACTTGTGTACATAACTGTTAGAAATGGGGGTCTCTATTTGGCAGAGGTAAGTACCTTTGTCCATATAGGGAACCTTCTTCAGGATAAGGGAGTTACACTCCTAAAATAAACCCTGCTCACCCCCTTGGTAGCTTGGCACGAGCAGTCAGGCTTATCCTAGAGGCAGCGTGTAAAGCATTTGCACATAACCAACAGTACTACAGTGTAAGCACTACAAAAGGACACCACACAAGTTTAGAAGAATATCCAATTTTTATATACTTAAGACAAGATCAAAAATGATAAAATCCACAATACAGTACTTAAAAATCTTCAGTTATCAAAATAACCTTGAAAAACAGTTCCTTGATGTCGATAGCTCCATCCGGGGCTATCACGGTGCCCTGAACAAACAAATCCAAACAATTCTGGCTGACCGCGGCGTCGCGACTCAACTATGGTGTCGGGAAAACCCGCAAAACAGTACCTTTAGAAATGCAGGGCTTCGGCGACCTCTCGTTGAGCTTCAGAAAGCACAGCGTCCGCAGGCGTCGGTTCCGCAGGTCAGTGCAGGAGTCGTTGGGGCCCTTGAACTCACACACGTTGCAGATCGAACTCCTCGCGGTTGAAGTCAGGAGCGCTGGCGTTGGCAAGCGTCGGGTGCTGCGGTGTGAAGTGAGGCGTGTGGTGCCCTCAGGTCACGGTGTGAGCAGCGGCTTGTGGCAGCATCAGATGGCGTCGTCGGTGAGACCAGGGTCGCGATGCGAAGTGATGCGGTGCTCGTCGCTGTGTTGGCAGGTCACGGTGCAAGCAGCGGCAGCGTCGTTGCTGAAGCGCTGTCGGCTGACGAACTGGAGCCAATGGCACCAGCGTTGGTAGGCCAAGGCTGCGGTGCGGGATGAGGGCGGTGCGTTGTGTAACTTTACGAGCGGTACCCTCGAACCAAGAAGCAAGCAGTCGAATTTGGCGTGGAGCGGCGGTGTCGGGGATACCAAGGCTTTGTCGTGAAGCGCAGCTGTGCCCACAGGTCGCGTGCGAGCAGCGGCTCATAGTGGCATCAGCAGGTGTCATCGGTGAGACCAGGGTCGCGTTGCGGCCGTGCCCTCTGCAGTGCCTTCAGGACACGGAGTTGGCAGCGGTGTCGTAGACGGCGTCGGGTTGCTTTTTCTTCTGTTGCAGCACAAAACACACAGTTCCTAGTGCTGAGGGCAGAAGAGCTTGAAGTTTTTGCTGTTCCTGAGACTTCTTGAATAGGGGGCAAGCTCTACCTCAAGCTCTTGGAGAAACTCACAAAAGTAGATTGCAGAAAGTTCAGTCCAGTCCTTTCACTGCCCAAGACAGAAGCAGCCACTGCATGCCAACACAGCAAAGCACACAGCAAAGTGGTAGTTCCTCCTCACAGCTTCTCCAGCTCTTCTTCTTAGCAGTCTTCTTGGTCCAAAAGAATTTTAAAGTTCAGGGATTTGGGCTCCACTTTCTATAGCCCAAAATCCTTTGTCCTCTCAGGCAGAGATTGTCTGTGCCCAGCCAGAACCAGTTCTGCCTTTTCTGGTGTGGCTTCCTGGCAGGAGGTGGAGACTGCATTGTCAGAGGCAGACCAGGCCCATTCAGATGCAAGGAAATCTCTTCCCCCTACTCTAAATGCCGCCCATGTCTATTCAGCCCTTTCCTGGCCAACGTAGACTATGGGAGCCACTGCTGCTCCCCAGCCCCTGTCATCCAAAGTCCAGACAGTTAATCCACAAACCCAGCTGAGGCCTGCTGGATGGCTGAGCAAGAAAATACCTACTTTCTAAAAGTGGTATTTTCAAACCCAGAATGTAAAAATCACCTTCACTAAAAGATGCATCTTTAGATTCTGAGTTCAGGCATACTAAACTTTATTTTCCTACCTAGTTCCCAGGGCCACTTATTTTTCTAAGATGTTATAAACAAACTCCCCATTCTGGCCCATGGGGATCAGTTGGCCTTGCAATAGTGAAAAACGAATTTGGCAGTAATTCACTAGCAGGACATGCCACACACACCAGGGCATGTCCTACCGTTCACATACACTGTACCCTGCCCTCAGGGGTACCTTGGGCTTACCTTAGGGGTGTATGGGGTGACTGAATTATATGAAAGAGAAGGTTAGGGCCTGGCAAGTGGGTGCACTTGCCAAGTAGACATGGCAGTACCAGACTGCACACAGGCTCTGCAATGGCAGGCCAGAGTTACATTTACGGGCTGTTTGTGTGGGTGGCACAATCCAGTGCTGCAGCCCACTAACAGCATTTGATTTACAGGCCCTGGCACACTCAAATACTCAAATAGGCCAATCATGGAAACACCCATCCATAACACATTTTAACACAGGAGCACTTGCACTTTACCACTGATCAGCAGTGAGAAAAGTGTGCAGAAACACTAAGCCAGCACAAACAGAGTCAAAACCAGGAGGTCATAAAGCAAAAGCTTAGGGGAAACACGCCAAAAGATGCCAAGTCTAACAATAACCCTCTCCTAGCACTTCCTAACTGCCTACTTGATAGTGTTGTAAGCAATATTAGAAGTGAAAAGATGAAATTGGCAGGGAAATAAAGCTGTGGATTATCCAATCTGTGGAAGGTGTTTCTATGTTGTGTCCTTCTTGGCCATGATTGTTTGTTGTTTGGTAAGATTGTAAGGTAAAAACAAGCTTGTGGCATTAAGGTGTTTCCATGGAACTTGACCTGCACAACGTTTCTGTAGAGTCCAACTCAGTATCATAATAGACCTAAGTTGTGACTGCACATGTTGTAAAGAAGACATGTCACTCTGTATGATGTCAATTACAGATGACACAATGTTACCCAGAAAGTATATCCTAGAGGACAAAGTAGTCATACCATTATCAACTACTGCCAGAGCCCTTTCTAAATTTGCCCTGTCAATTTCACGCAATATCTCATCAGCTTCCTGCTGTGAAACCTTCCACACTTCATTGTATACAGCATACAGAAGGTGATTTTGACATGGTTTTCGAGGACCTAGTAAAAAGTCCTGTAGTCCAATGTCATCAGAAATAAGAGACAAGTGTTATTTTTACCTGAGACAATGTTGAGTGTCTTAGCCAATAAGGCGCAGGGTCAAGACTGATTTGCATATGGCTGGTTCCAAACTGGAATGGCATGGTGAGCAAAAAAACAATGGAGTTAGGCCCAGATCTCTGTACTGGGGTGAATGTATGACATTGTTCTGCATTCTGTCGATCAATTGTTCTTTTTGCATTTGTCACCCCGAGTGGAACAGGTATGCTCAGACGTGAGTCCCGTGCTCTCCATGCCACTAGAGTCAAGCTATCCTGGCTGATGAGTGCTGAAAGCCCGAAACCGGTCCTAGGATGCTTGTTTCCAGTCGAGGGAGGACCTGGTCTAGCAGTTCCGGCTGGACTGTTCCCATTGGGTGGAGGGTCAAGACTGATTTGCATATGGCTGGGTCACAACTGGAATGGCCTGGTGAGCAAAAAAACAATGGATTTAGGCCCAGATCTCTGTACTGGGGTGAATGTATGACATTGTTCTACATTCTGTCCATCAATTATTCTATTTGTTCTTAGCCAATATAGGCATAACTTCCCAACACTGTATGTTGTTACCACCTAGAGTGTTTTGTCTGCACAATTTATGGGTCGGGCTTATTGATCTCAAACCCTCTGGTGTTTTCAAGAAAATAGGCCTGACATCCGTTAGTATCTAATGGCCACCCAACCATCCCTTCAGACTGTTACATGAAGAATTGGGTGTGCCATTGTGAAGCATGTTGTCAAACATTTCCTCCATATAATTTGTGAACCGTTGCAAATTTGCAAATAGCTTAAATGTGGGAATTCTGGTGCATTTAAATCTTATATCTTAGCCAGACCAAGTCAGGACATTTGCTGCACAGTTTTGTTCAGGACAATCAATTGGAGTGGTAAAAGGCATGCCCTAAATAAAGACTTGTTCCCCAGCACATGCCAATCTCTAGTTCCCCATATAGGTTTCAAATCTACAGTGTCTCTCCAAAAGTCATGCCCATGTGTCGACAGTTGGGAAAAAAAGATGCAGAGTATATCAACTTTGCGTGACTGAGCTTATTTTTCTTTGCCTTAGCAGGTACGAGTTTATAGTAATAAGACTGTGGGTCAGCCGAATTGTATATACGCAAACATCTGTGCATATGTTTTTGAGCTATCTCCTGGTGGAGTAGGGCAGTGTTCCCTTTGTGTGTAATTAAAGACTGCACGGAGAGTACTTGCTTTATGCAAAAAATGGTGAACATAATGTTGAAAACAGAACATTTTATCCGAATTAGCTGTGCCTTCATACATTTCTTCAGTATTAAAAACGGTAGAATGCTGTAGATCATCTAGCATTTCATGTACTGTATCAATGTCCCAGTCTTCAGAGATAGTATTAGTAGTGATCACATCATGTAAGAAAATATCAAATACATATGGAATTTGAAGAGTTTCAGTCGGTATAACTACATCATATGAAACCTTATCCCAAAAATTCCATCAGGAACCGAAACAGCAGAAATGTTTACCAGGAAAAGGTCTCTTCACACTTTGCGTGATGAACTATGGGGTGTTAAAACCAAGTTTACCAGTTCAACAGCAGACCGTTCTGGGAGTTAATATCCGTTCAGAAGCAAGAAAAAGACTTTCACAAAACCAATCCAAAGAATGAGAAAAAGTAACAAAATTGTAATCCAAATGTATATCCATGGAGGGATAAAATACGTCTTTTTTAGGAAAATGTAAAATGTATGCAGTAGAGGTGGGCCAGATGAACCTGAAGAGAAGTCATCAACGTTGATGACCTTGCTGGAGGCTGTTTCTTCTATGTTAGGCAGCTCTGGAGGCTGTATAAAACTGGGGGTTGACTCTAATGGTGTTATACCTTCAATTAAGAAAGTTAGTGCTGTTAAATATGGTCTGCCTATACAAACCCTGTAATTAACAACACAACAGCAGCAATAGCCATAATATGGAGATGGGAAAAAAACTTTCACAATGCCCAGTTGAACTACAGGATCCCATTGCTGTAGGTCAGTCATTTGTATGCTTCACTTCTACACTGTACTGACACATACATTAAATAATGTATTAAAAGCTAACACATTTGCAATGGGAGTAGGCTGCAGTGAAGGCATTTGAACTCTTTCAGAACAACTTACTAGTGCTGGTACTTCCACAGGAGCAGGTGCCAGGTTCCCAAATCTCCCTCACGACTACAAGCACAGGCCCAGTAGCAAACCTGTATTCCTGCAGCCACCGGGGGAAAAGGGGAATGGAATAGGAAAAGAGATTCCGTCAGAATCCTCCCTTAAGGATTGGAATGGTCTTTACTCTGCACTATGTTAACCACTCGCATCCAGGAAAAACACTGTGACGGAACTTGCAGTTGGAAGACAAGATTTTAAGGTTAAAACATCCTGCCTAACTTCCATATCTCTCCCTCAAATGTATTCACATCATACTCTCCTCTACCTGAACACTGAACTGGCTTGCCCATCTCTGTATGAATTACAATGTCAATAGGTAGACTTAGGAAACTCCTTCTAAACAACCTTAGAACTTGGTAGTAGAATGGGTGAGATGTTCTACTACAACCCACATCTCACCCATGCTAGACTAGACTATTTCTTTGTGTCCAACTCCATTAAATCTAAATGCCGGATAATGAAACTCCCTAGGATCTTGTCAGATCATAACCCCCTTATCTGTGCATTGGAGCTAGACTCCGGAGTTATTACACCTAATGTATGGACCTTCGAGAAAACCTTGCTGACAGACGAAAACTATTGCAAACATATGAAGGAGTGGATTCCCACCTTCTTAAAGGATAATGAAGGCAGCGCTCCAATTGAAGTTTTTTGGGACACGCTAAAAGCCGGGGTGCAGGGAGAAACTATGCAGTACTCACTAAAAACTAACAAACAGAACCGGGTAGTTATGCAGGGGTTGGTTGATAATGTGAGGAAAGCCGAGGAAGCCCTATAGATGGCACAACCAGTAGTTCCCAAATCAGTCGAGATGAGGTGGTAAAATTACAGAATCAGGTGGCAATTGCAAAAGCGGAAGTCTGGAATATTTTTACTGAGAAAGCTATCAAAAAAGCTCTAGCTCAAAAAGAGAGGAAATACGAAGTCAACGAACAAATTGGGCATCAGCTAGCAGTTTGGATGAGACAACAGGCCACATCAAATGTAATTCGCAAAATTGAGGATACCCTCGGATCCCGAATAGAGGACCCCAAACTTATTAGGGACGCGTTTTGGCAGTTTTACCAAAATCTATACTTGGGGGCAGGAGAGGCCAATCAGTCAGAAATTGAGGAGTACCTAGATAATTCCCGACCTATTAGATTTGATATAGAGGATGCAAATAGCCTAGAAGAACTGCCCTCAGAGGATGACATTTTAGGGGTAATTAAAAGCCACTGGGCTAGATTGTATCCCCTCAGAATTTTTTGTTGTGTTCTTAAATCAAATTTAAAAAATTCTGGTGGGCTTAATCATACATATATTTAAAGGGGGTTTGCCACCGAAGTCCTGGTCCCGGGCAAAAATAATTATCTTTCCCAAAAAAAAAAAACCCCGGAACAGCTTGGCTCATACCGTCCTATTATCCTAATTAATTCAGACTCGAAAATTCATGCAAAAATCCTGGCAAACAGAATTGCCCCTTTAATGCACAAAGTCATCTCACCGAGCCAACATGGCTTTACACCAGGGAGATCGACCGTTAATCATATTCATCGGGTAATCACCTTGTTTGATGGGATGGAGGTAGCAGGGGACCCGATGGCGCCGGTCTTGCCCGACACGGAAAAAGCGTGGCCAAAATAGGGATCCAAGACGGGTACATTCATGCCGTCCAAAAACTATATATAGAGCCTAGGGCCGTAGTGATGGTAAATGGCAGTCTGACAGAAGAATTAAGAATCTCACGCGGGACTCGCCAAGGTTGCCCGTGTTCTCCTCTACTCTTTGCGATTTATATAGACTCATTTATTAGACATCTAGAACAAGATAGAGCAATCAAGCCGGTAATTTTAAAATCCTTTCCGACCAAGACATTAGCCTATGCGGATGATATCGCTATTGTTACAACTGATCCATGTAGGGCCATGCCGGCAATAGAGGAAAGGGCAAAACAATTTGGAGATTTGTCATTATATGCTCTTAATCAAGGGAAAACCCAGATTGTTCTAGGCAAAGAATGTTCAATGAGCGATAATAGAGTGACGGAACATGCAACCTATCTAGGCATCTCAATTACATCTGACCTTGAAAATCTTGTTAATATAAACCTAAAGCCAATAACTAGTGTAATTCAGAAAGATCTCAAGTGCCTTGATAACCTGTACTTCTCTCTTATAGGCAGAGTAAATGCGATCAAAATGTTTTTTTTCCCCAAGATTATATACCTCCTGAGAGCAATCTGTCTAGAATGTTCTACTACCTGGCTTAGATCAAATGCCTCAATTGAAAGGCAGAGCACAGAGCCAGGACGGATATAGTGACCAAAACCCTGAATGTGGCTCCAGCATCAGAAAAAGCCATCCTCAAATACGGACAAGCATACTGGTGAAAACTGTTACTCTGCAAAAGAACTGGACATCTTGTTATGAGGAAGAACCCCAGCCACTTCTGGGTTTATTTTGATGTAATAAGATAGGTTTTAGCCAATATCTCCCTACCCCCTCTTTAATGAAAAAGGCCAACTTTCGATGTGTTCCTCAGTGTTATTAATATGGGCAAATACACAGCAGTGCTGTAAAGAAATGAAGACACTTGTACTGTGCAACCGTGTTGGAATTACACAGGATCGTATTCAGTGCTAACAAAGTCAAACAGTGAAGGTATCACATGGTAACATATGGGCTATGCATCCCCAATCTTATATCCTTCATAAATACTGTAAAAAAGCTAACAGAAATGTAAGTAAATGAAAATATCCATCACTGTGAGCATTGGACATTGTGGACCGCGATTCTTTTTTGAAATACAGTGAATCTTAATGTCCTTGTGCCATTGATTTGGAAACATCCTCTGAGAGGAGGTGCCAATTCCAGTGGTACGTGTTCATAAAAAATACCATACCGTTTCCTGCCCTGCTGTCCTCGCTTGGGAATGGTTCAACAGATGCTCAAACAAAGTGAAAACACTTTCAATGAGGGCAAATTCTGTCACTGTGTGTTTTTTTCACTTATGATAAATTATTACACTACGAGGCAGAAAACTCAAAACCTAGAGGTCACCAGGCTCTGTGCACCAAGCCTGCATTCCAGAGGCAGGTGTAATTCATAATGGATTATGATCAGCATTTGTGACGGCGGTGCCCTTGGCTGGTTTTGGCGGCACACCAGGGTGGCACAGCGCACAGTTTGGGAACCACTACTGTAAGCCCTGGAGGCAAAAGCCAGGCCCTGGTCCAAATGGAATGTGGCTACTGCTTGTGTCTGACTTGCAGGTCTTTTATTACAGTTCGGGCATCAGCCAGTCACTCTGACCATACCAATACGAATTGATAGCAGGAATCAACTGCTACCAAGATGGAGTTGTGAGCTGCATCTGATTGTAAGGGACCACAATGGTCCAGATAAACACATGCGAGAGTCTTGTCTGTGATCAATAGAGGTGTTTGTGAATGGCGTACTATGATAGAAACATTAGTCTGTTGGCAAATTTACACATTTAAGGAAAAAGTCTTTGTTCTGTTTGTATGAACCTGGCTACCATTAGCATTGCTGCAATAATTTAATTGTAGCTGCCATTCCTACATGAGCAGATGCTAGACCCTTTCTCTGGGAATAAGAGCAAATGGAATGTTTTGTGACCTTAACTGGTAGGAGTATTTATTTGGAAAATCTTCAGTAACTGGGTGCCATAGCAAGCAGCGTTGACAGCCGTCCTGATGTGTCCATCTATCCTTGTATTAGAACGAGTAATTGCAGCGACAGTTGCACTGTCGCTTTTGCAACTTCATGAGCTATGGAATCCCCTGCAATAAATATTCCTACACGTTGAGGACTCAGAGTGTGAATCACATGAGTCTGCCACAAGCATACTTTTAGTTTAGCTACCTGTCCCCAAAGCAGCTTGTGCTTTATTATGACCTTTTGGCATCTCTGAATCCATTCTGACTCTAGTAGTGTAAGTACTAATTGTACAACTAGACATAATCATACAAATCACACACTAGGTTTGAGGAATCCGGGACCTGTAATTTAAGGTGCCAGAATTAAAGCTTTCAGTTTAGCCAGCTACACTGTGCAATCAGCAAGTGACTGTGTGTAGGTCTCCATCCTCCATACGACCCTTAACTGCTGCTCACGTGGCAGTGTATTGGTGCTTTGTCTCTACGACAGCCTGGGCAGAACCATCAGTATAGATGATGCAATTACACTGATCTAGAGGCATGACTTTATTGGGCAGAAGATATTAATTTTCATATTGCAGATATGTTTGTGTTTGTAGTGTAGAGTCAAATATGTAGTCAGCATCTGTTGCTGTAAGTGAGTTGGCACATTGTATCCATCATGGATGGAAAGCTGGCCTTTGTGAAAGCCTCAAAGGCTGGAACTGGATTTATGACAATTATTTGTTACCCCTGAGCCAATGATCTTTCCCTCACCACAGCAGTCTATACCGCCATCAGAATTGTTTTCTGTCTGTGCACAACTAATTTATACATCTATATATAAATGCAATTTACATAGGGGGCGTGGCTTGCAGCCGTGCGTGATGGCTGCAGCCTATAGGAGCTCAGAGAATGCAGAGAAATCCCCAAGAATCCGCCACATCATCAGTGCACTAATTTGACCCCAAAGACTGAATTCCAGCATCGGAACACGTGGGGCACCATCCGACCCCAGATGGAGCCCGCAACATAAATCCTAAGGGAACCACTACACGCGATCAGGAAGCGCCCTCCATGCGCTGGAGCAGGGGCCTTGCGTAACACCGCTACCCAGCGGGAGAGCGCCTGAGCCGGCGCGCCCTCATCAAAGCCGCCGGGCTGGGAAACTGCTTAACAGCGGTCCTGTGTGAAACCGGCTGTCCTGCTGCAAACTACATTGCCGCCCGAGGGCTGAGAAGACGGTGTGAGGCTTGTTTGAAGACTCGGAGCAGCATATACCAGAGGGCAGGTTGCTAAATCGACAGAGCCGCGCAGGAGTGCCCATGCCACTCGTCAACTGCCATCCTTCAGTTACAGAGGTACCGGGGATGTGAAGGGGGGATGCCATCCTTGACCAGAGAGTTCGGTCCACCAACAGCTCAAACAGGGACGCACGCAGACCCGGGTCAGAAGCCCCGGCACACACATGGGCATGGGGCGGCTCAAGAACATTGAGCGGTACGTCAGTAATGGCCGCAGATTGAAAGCAGCGGCTCCAACAGGCGTACCGAACCAGTTAGCACCCTGAGACAGAACCCTGCTCACGGCAACAATGCGGGGCAACGGGTGGGGTTACTGCGACTCTTAATACTACCTGGCGCGAAGACTACAGGGGAGTCGCCCAGACCCGGAACTGAGACCTAAGTTAACGCTGCCCACCATCACTACCTTCACCGCGTGGCAGGAAACCCGAAAGGCCTCGCGTGACATATAGTCACAAGGCAGGCAGCAGCGAGTACTGCCCCGCACTTGGACCAAAAGGGGGTGGTGATGGACGGAGCATCTGAACCAATCAAACACTCACACCCAGTCAAAAGATTTGGGTTTGATCCATCACCGTTCTTTAGCCCACTCTGCCACCCCAGTTCAGACATGGCTATATGCAAATCAGTCTGACCCTGTGCCTCATGGGAACAGTCCAGCCCGAACTGCCAAGCCACGCCTTCCCTGGACCGGAAACAAGCTTCCGAGGACCGGTTTCTGGCATTACAGCCGTCTTCAGCCCGGCTTGCTTGAATCCAGTGGCAAAGTGAGCAAGGGACTCACGTCTGAGCATACCCTGCCACACTTATGGCGGCCAAAAGCGGTACAAAAGGGGGTGGTGATGGACGGAGCATCTGAACCAATCAAACACTCACACCCAGTCAAAAGATCTGGGTTTGATCCATCACCGTTCTTTAGCCTACTCTGCCACCCCAGTTCAGACATGGCTATATGCAAATCAGTCTGACCCTGTGCCTCATGGGAACAGTCCAGCCCGAACTGCCAAGCCATGCCTTCCCTGGACCGGAAACAAGCTTCCGAGGACCGGTTTCTGGCATTACAGCCGTCTTCAGCCCGGCTTGCTTGAATCCAGTGGCAAAGTGAGCAAGGGACTCAGTCTGAGCATACCCTGCCACACTTATGGTGGCCAAAAGCGGTACAAAAGGGGGTGGTCCATCACCACCCCCTTTTGTACCGCACTTGGACCAGGCACAACGTTGCCCCAGTGTACGGATATCAATGGGGGCAGAGGCCAACGCACGGCCCCACAGCTCAAACTGGACAAATATGCGTATTCTAAGGACCTGTTGGACGTGTCCAAACGACATGCCCCAAAAGTAACAAACCCTACGCCCGAGGGTCAGTCCGAGGTCACGCTGCAGGATATCATGTCCGCCCTCACCAGCGTCCCGACGACAGTGGGGTCGATCTTAGCGGACGATTCATTCCTCCGCGCCGATTTTCAAAAAATGGCCACAAGAGTATCAGAGGTAGAATGTAACGGCGACTCTCAGAAAAGACACCACAACCCTGCAACGGAAAGTCAACCAGTTAGAAGAGGAAAACAAGTTAATGGCAGCAAAGCTTGATGACCAAGAAGGACGATCTCGATGTAATAATGTTAGATTTACGGGCGTTCCGGAGAGCGAAGGGGGGCCAGCAATGGACCTCTACATAGAGGACCTCATCACGACAAGGCTCCAGCCGAGGGGACTCTCTAGTTTTTTCTCTGTAGAGAGGGCTCACAGAGTGCCGGGGGGTAGGCCCCCCCCGACCAATTTTGGCTCGTAATTTTTACTTCTGTGACCGAGATGCCATACTGCAGAAAGCAAGAGTGGCTACGCAATTGCGCATAGAGAACTTAGTGGTCTCATTTTTTCCAGACTACACAGCGGCGGTCACCAAGAAAAGGAGAAGCTTCCTTGAAGTAAAAAAGGAACTCCGACGCAGAGACTTTGCCTACTCAATGCTGTTCCAGGCAAAGCTACGGGTGGTGGCGGATGTGAAAACTTGGTTCTTCTATACACCCGAGGAGGCCCACGACTGGATTGAGGGCTGGCGTCAGGTAGGAGAACCATGACGTGCAGGCAGAAAACAACAACGGCATCCAATGGGGGCGACACCACAGGACCCAAGAGACGAAGGTAGTGAAAATGATGACCATCCACAGGCGGAGGCAGGAAAATGAAGATGGGCGGCACCCAGCAGTAGGGTATCCAAACAATAGAGGAATCTACTTGAAGCCTACAATGAGATTCGGCATCCGAGCATGGACAGCGTTGGGTAACTAAACCGGGCCGGCCAGTCTGGATCACAGATGGGGACGCTACAATTGAAACCCGATGGTACACAAACTAAACCTAACAACATTGTCTTTGGGCAGGGGGATGTTCAAAGTGTTTCCCGGACTTCCCTCCCCCCGCACGCAAGTACTGTTTATGGGATTAAAGCACTCTGCACTGTTGGGGTGGCGGTAGTGGGGAATCTGTCTAGCCGGGGAGCAGCGAGGGAGGGGTTCATTTCATGTTTAAGTTTGTTAATTTCAAGTCGTTTACACAAGAACACCTACAGTTGATACCAGGTCAGTGCAAGATGGAATTGGTACACCACTAGATCTGATCTGATGTGTAACAATCGCTCTAGTACCCAAGGGGCATAATACCTGACCGTACACACTCGCAACCGGAGAGTGGACACATGCTGAGCTCCCCCCTTACCGTAATATCCTGGAATGTAAATGGCCTGTGTAACAAAATAAAGAGGGGACTGGTATTACAACATCTTAAGAGGCAGGCTACGTCTGTGGCCCTTCTAAAAGAATCGCATCTGGTGGGTACAGCCACTAAAGCATTGGATAGATGGGGCTTTAAAATGGTGGCACACTCTGAATTTACATCTGGATCCAGGGGGTAGGGATCTTGATCTAGAAGAGCTGTCCACTGGCAACAACCGGGATGTGGACGGACAATCGGGGCGCTTTGCAGCACTCTCCTGTCAATTGGAAGGAAAGGCATACAATCTTGTCTCCGTATATATTCCTCAGGTGCTTCACAATCTCGCCCTTCCAGCCCTTGGTAAATTCCTGCTCACACTACCTCCCGGGGAACTAATCATAGGGGGCGACTTTCATGCCGCATTGGATGCCACATGGGACAGACACCCACAGAGAGACCAGGGGACAACTTCGTCACACCTCTGGGAATTCCTGGACGCACTTGGGCTGGTAGACATTTGGCGCACGCGTTACCCCCAAGAACGTCAGTACACTTACCACTCGGGTGCGCACAATAGCCTATCACGGATAGACTACATTCTCACCTAACCAACAGGTCTAGAAAGAGTACTGGAGATCAAACACCTCCCCAGAGGTATATTGGACCATTCCCCTACGTTAGTGACATGCACATCCCACCTCACGGGGAGGAGACGTACATATCCTATATATCCTGGGTACGTTAAAGACCTGACCATATGGAAGGGCCTACATAAAACTTCAGGGCACTATTTCCAAGAAAATGTACAGTCAGTGACCTCTTTCACCATACTATGGGAAGCATATAAAATGGCCCTACGCGGACAGGCTATCTTCGTGATCACGGCACATAAGCGGGACAAAGCACAGCAGGTGGGGGCAGAGAGCACGCATGCAACGGAACCCACTGATTCAACGTCCCACATACTATGCCTTGCAAAACAAGCATACCGAAACCACGTGTGGGAGGAAGCTAAGGCAAGAGTCACGAAAACACAGCACACCATCTATGAAGTTGGGGACAAGGCCGGCAAACTCTTAGCCTGGTTAGATAAAAAGGAACGGGCCAGTCGCTGGGTAGCACAACTTCACTTGACCACTGGGGAGACAGTAACAGATCCACACGCCATAGTCACAGCATTCCACTACGAAACAATATACACTCCCATTGCAACGACATCCGTGGAGGAGACATTGGCCTTCCTTAAGGATATACGTCTGCTAAGGCTGGAGCCGCAGGACGTACAGGCATTAGAGGCAGATCTCACGGTCGATTAAATCACTGCAGCCATTAGAGGGCTCCAACCAGGGAAGGCACTGGGTCCCAACGGTATTCCCGTGGAGCTTAATGAAAAAAAGAGGCAGACACACTGGTGCTGCATCTGCTGAGAATGTACGAGGCCAGTCTAGAGATGGGAACTCTCCCTAGAGACCAGCGAGTAGCAACGCTTAAAGCGATCCCAAAACCAAGTAATCCCCCACAGGAGTGCATCTCCTACTGCCCAATTTCGCTCCTCAACAAGTAAGCGAAAATACTTGTGAAAGCGCTAGCGGCCAGGCTCCAGCACTATCTCACGACCTTAGTATACCTCGATCAATCCTGCTTTATGCCGGGCCGGAACACAACGATGAACCTCAGGAGACTTATGGCGTGCTGGCTCGCATACCCACTATCCAAGAAGAGGCAATCATTTTCTTGCCAGTATGGCGTTTGACTGGGTGGAATGGCCCTTTATAATTGCGGTGATGCAACATTTTGGTTTCAGGCCCAAATTTTGTTCCTGGATTCAACTTCTGTATGCACAGCCATTGGCACATGTAGTGGTCAACAGGCCGATCTCTGAAGACTTTCCCCTGGGGCGCGGGACCAGGCAGGGATGTCTCCTGTCCCCCCTCTTGTTTGCTTTAGTGCACAAGCCATTGGCGGCGTGGATAAGGAGGGAGATCCTGTGATACGTGTATTGAGGTGGGCGGAGGGTTGGGAGGACCGAATCTCTCTATATGCAGACACCATCTTGCTATACATGGCAAACCTTAGACGGTCACTCTCTTGCTTGCTTGACATCTGCGAGTCATACGGTAGATTATCGGGCTACACTATTAACTGGGCAAAATCGGTTTTATATATACTTATGGGCCCCCCTCCACGCCTGCCCGGGGTGTTACGATCCAGATCGCAGAAGATGGGTTAAAATATTTGGGCATGCATATCACACCTCACCTTGCACAATTTTTTGAGCGTAATCTATTGCCACCCCTGAAAAGCCTCTATAGTGACGTGAAATACTGGCACTCCCTGCCACTGACACTCTTGGGTAGAGCCGCCTTATTTAAAATGATGGCTCTTCCCAGGTTTTTATACACTCTGAAAAACACACCAACTACAGTCTCACACTCCTACTCCAAGTCAATTGAGGCAGAGGGAGTGCTAACACAACACACAACACTCTGGGACACCCCAAGGTTGGGCAAGCTGCATACTAGTAAAGGTTTCTCCCGATGGGATCTAATAGGCATGCCCAGGTTGGGGACCTGTGGAAAAAGGGGTGGTGGTCACTTTTGCTCAGCTACAGGCAACGTATCAGATGGCAAAGATGGAGCAATACCGATATTTGCAAATTAAACATGCACTAACGAGAGCCATACCTCCAGGAACTGATCTCCTGAGTCCGCGCCCCTTGAGGATTGATTACTGATGGACTGTCTAACCAAAAAAGCAATCTATCTAACATACCTCAAATTGGTTAACCATCAGAAAGATCCCACACACAACCTTAGAGAAAAATGGCAGGCTGAGGTGGGAGAGGTGGAGGAGTAGGATTGGCAGGAGGACTTAGAATCCTTGTGAGAAGTGGCGATCCCCTCCAGACTCAAACTCGTGCAACTCAAAATACTGCACAGAACATACTACACCAGAACAACACTCCACAAAATAGGGAGGACTGATACACCACTATGTCTTCGGGGCTGCGTGTTGGCAGGCACCTTTTACCACACATTATGAGACTGTCCCAACATCACACAATACTGGAGGGCTGTCATGGCCATGATCACTTGGGTATGTGGCTTCAGCGTCTCCCCTGAACCAAGGAGGTGCCTTCTCAATGTGTGGGAGCCAACAGACCCTAACCATGCAGAGCAGGACTGGGCGACCCTGGGAATGAATGAATGAATTTAAAATGTATATGCGCTCGAATGCCCAAGGGCGTCTAGGCGCTACAGTGGAGGATATGTCAGAGATAAAGGATGATTAAGCATTATAGTGAGAAAAGCTTTCAAAGCCTTTCTGAACAGTGGTAGTGTTGGGCAGTTTTTTATGGGTAAAGGAAGTGAATTCCACAGTTTGACAGTGTTGAGAAGAAAACTACTACCTACCCAGCAAACTCTCCTGAATTTAGGCATCTGCAGAAGGTTGCTCTGAGCTGAACGCAATGTTCTGCCTGAGAGATACCACAGCAAGTGCTGTTTCAGATATTCGGGTACTATGCCCTGTAGCGCCTTGAACGCTAAACACAAGGCTTTAAATTCTGATCTCTTCTTCACCGGTAACCAATGAACTTGTCACACTGGCTAAGCGGAACATTGCTCAGCATTGGGGAGCGCAGACGGTCTCTTCTCACCAGCAGTGGTGTTGCGACCTAGACAGAGCTATGGTAGCGGAATAGGCAGTCTTTATTCATAGAGGGTGAGCCCGGAAATGGACTCGAGTGTGGGGGAAAAGGAACACCTTTTGAGGGAACATATGCGCCCCTCCACCTGAAGAATCCGATCCGGAACTGAGTTACTGATGTACACAGACGACGTTCCCCATGGGAAAGTTTTTGTTCACTGTGAAAGTGGGTCTAGTGGGAGAGGTGGAGAAGCGAAATTATTTATACTCTGTTTACTCTCAGGCACTACCTTGTATATTATACAAATCGAGAAATGCATGTGTTTGTAATCAGCTACGTTTCATGCAAATAACACTACAAATAAATGTTTTTTAAAATTTAAATGCAATTGGTACAATGTCTCCTTAATTGAATGTGACATCGGTGTCTCCTAATGCACCTGCAATTATACAGATCACCAGGTTTGTGGTGTTTACTGGTGCAAGTGTTTTGAACATGTCAGCTTGGACTGTGAATTTGTGAATTTGTGAATTTGTGTGTTCAGATGCCCAAAGTGTGCTTGAAAAGTCTGGACGAATCAAGTCGTAGAACGGTTTTACCCTGGAATGTATGTTCTGCCAAAATGTAGGAAACCCAATATTGATTGGAGTTTTTTCAATATGTTTGGTCATTGCAGAAGTGCACACTCCTCTAAGAAATGTGTTGTGAGGCTTCTGCCTTCACTTGAAAACTCGTACTCCAAGAACAGGACACTGAGATTTTTTATTTCTTGAAATTAAATTTGTTGCCCATGTGAAGAAAATCTCAAAACTATGCCATCTACTGTTGCCAAGTGAGTTCATAGATCAACATCAATCAAGTAAATGTCATCAACATAGGACAATGTCTGGTTGTCAAAATGTTGTACAATTTCTGTTACCTTTGCTGAAAACAGCCCTGGGCTATTCTGATATCCTTTAGGCAATCAACAGAACTGCCTATATAAACCTAAAGTGCTGAATGTAGTTAAGTACCTGCTTTCAGACAATATATTTTGGCAGAACAATACATTCAAGATGTCTAATGTTGTTTTGGATGTTTTATACACTATCTTGTTCATTAGTGCCACGCTATGCATGTTCTGTACAGCGAATGTGCATGTAGCAGTTTTCAAGTGTCTGTAATCTAACACCAAATGATATGAATGGTCTGGTTTCATTAGTGGAAACAAAAGATTATTCATAGGGGAGGTGCAACTCTCTAATTCACCTTGGTATTCAAGTTGTATGAGGATTTCTCTAACTTGTTTTAGCCTAATTTTTAATGGGGTATTGTCTTCGAGGTAGTGGGGTTGACCTCACAGGTATGATGTAATAAGGTGAACCGTGCGTCATCTCACCCCACATGGTTGCGGTGAAATGTAGGAGCTTGCGCTAAGGCCCACACCTTGGTTTAAGAATGTTTAACTGCATCTGGGACGAGGTCGGAAAAGGCAGGTAAAATTACCATTTCTCCTCTGAGGCAATCCATAACAAACTCTGGTAGCCAATTTTTTTCAGACAAGAGAATGTCATAGTGGAATGATAAGTTCTCCCAAAAGAGAACATTTATTGGAAATTGTATATCCCCGTCTATTTAGAGTTGCATTTCATATAACTGATGCGGGACACTTAGTCTCCCATCCGGTGTTTCCACCTCGATACAGTCACTCCTTGCTACTGCCGCCAGACATTCCATAAGATACCGGTGAATTATTGTGACTTCTGCTGCGCTGTTCAGTATGGTCAGAACCACTCCCCACTTAGAAGCAGTGTCCTCAATATCCTTGGCATGCTTGACTTTAATGCCAGCTATCTACTTCTTTATGAATTGAGGCTTGGACTATTTGGGTTTGTCTTCCTGTTTTATAAAGTCAGAAGAGTGTTGTGAGTCCTTCTTTGGTTTCATGTACTCCTCGGATCTGCACTCCGATCATTCCCCTCTCTCCAAATTTTTTAAAAATGAATCCTGAAAGGAACGAGAGGAACGTCTATCAATATCTTCATAGCTATCTGGCATATTTAATATTATCACAGTTATGCAAATTATAGCATTTTTTAGTGTTCTCCTGTTGAGCAGATCCCCCGTACTCATTTTGGATCTGTTTAAGCACTACTGGCAAAACAGTTAATAAGGGTGTACCATGTGTTCTGGTATACACTGCAGCAAAGACTATACTCCACGTGGCGCAGTCTTCCACTGGGGAAGCCATCCCCATTGGCAAGCATATTGTGAGGACTCTGTTTTTCTTCAGGTCCTGTATGGGGAAACAGTGCTTCAAGCGGATTCCTTTTTTATGCAATCCAGAACGGAATTTCCTCCTGTCTGATGGTTACCTTACATATGACAGCATTGGTGGGCACTGAACTAATTCCAGGTGTAGCCAATTGTGGATGTACAGCCCTTGCATGATTTACTGTTATTGTTCGCATGATGAACTGTGTCAAACACCTGTATAGTCTGACTAGACCTGTGTACAATGTATGTAGTTGTGCAGCGATCAGATTTGGTATTTCTGGGTATGGTGTATAACTGACTGAAACTGGCCATGTTGCTCCCTCATTGCTGAGGGGACCTAGCCTAACATCATTTGATATGTGTGGTAGGGTACCTTCAAACCAATTTTTGGTGTTCTTGGTATGTTATTGGTATTTCTAGTCCTTCATAAGCTGTGAAGTTGTTAGGAACTGTAGTTTCAGTGTAGGCATGAAAATGTCTTGTTCATGCATCTGCTGCTGGGAATGTAACCCATTAATACAATACATCTGTCCTGAATGCTTCATGGTCCTCAACCACGAAGGTAACGTCTCCACCTGCAAGGGGCAGCCCACGATGTTGCAGCATTTGAGTAACTGCATGTCTGCAGTTTACTGTTATGTTAATTGCTGCATAGTTGTCAGCCATATGAATATGTGGAATTCAGAGAGGGTGACACTATGGGATGATCCATTGAAAGGTTCAAGCTTGAGCAGCCTACAGCCAATACATAGCAGTTGCCTACTCAGCAGAAGGGAATTTTCCCTAACACTACAGACGTTTTTGGTTAGTAGGGGCCTTTCGGTACACAAAAGAAAACTATTCGGGTGATCCATTAAATAAGAACCCGAGCTAGAACATTGGTAATGCCATATCATACGGCTTATACCTTCTCAGTAAAAAATGTGTGTTTGTTTTACAACATAAACGTCAGCACTATGCAAGACTGATTCCACGCACACTTTCAGGATATGATATGTTATGTTAAAAAAGGATTTGTAGAGCGCACAGCTACTCAACAGAGTGTCCCGGCACTATGACAGGAGAGACGGGAGACCTATGAAAAAACTCATAGTCGGGGGGGGGGGGGCAGTCATTAAAGTATTTTTTGGAACTTCCAGGTTTTCAGCTGTTTCCTGAAGGCCAGTAGGTTCGTGGGCTGCCTGAGTGGTAATGGCAGGGTGTTTCATGCACGGGCAACTTGCAATTGAAAGGAGCGACCGCCACAACGGGCTCTGAAAAAAGTAGGTGTCACAATCAGATGTTGGTGTGCTGATCTGAGGGATCTGTGTAGAGCGTAATATAAGCCTCTTCTGTGGATGTAATGGGCCCCAGACCGTGTAACGCCTTGAAAGCAAGGACTAGGGCTTTGAAGAGAATACTGTAGCGGACGATCAGCCAATGCAGTTTCTTCAAGTGGTGGGAAATCCAGTCTCTAGGTCTGTTCAGTAAGAAATTCGGCAGGCCCAAATAGCGAACATTTACATAGTCCAATCTGGAGATGACAAGGGCCAGTACGACCGTCTTTCTGTGCGGGATTGGCAGCAGGTAGAGAAATTTCCTGAGCATTTTCAGGAGTCCAAAACACATGTCAGCTACTGCCTGGACTTGTGTTTTCATGGATAAGGCATCGTCCATTTTTACTCCCAAGTTTTTGACAGTATTAACCCCTGCCTGGGGAGGAGACATTTCAGCTGGCCACCATTGTTTCCAGACATCCTGCGTAGGGGTACCAAAGAAGATAATTTCCGGCTTTTCGGGGTTGCATTTGAGTTGGTTAAGTCTGAACCAGGAGAAAACTTCTGTCAGACAATTATTAATCTTAACCCTGTTAAAGTTCTCCCCCTTCCTACACGTAAACAACAACTGACTGTCGTCGGCGTAGGATATAATCATTGCCTCACCAGCTTCCGCCAGAGTGGCCAGGGGGGCCATATACAGATTAAACAGTACTGGGCTCAGGATGGAGCTGTGCGGAACACCGACTTTCAAGGGAGGTATACTGGCTGCGAAGGGGGGGGCAGACCTCTTGTTTTCTATCCTTCAAACAGGAGGAAAACCATTTCAACACTGTGCTGCCCTAGGCCGCACTCCAGCAGTCTCTGCAGGAGGCGATAGGGAGGAATGGTGTTGAAAGCCGTAGAGAGGTCCAGAAGGATCAATACCGCTTTCCCTCCATTATTGAGGGTCTCTTTAATGGATTCAGAGACCTCAAGCAGAGCTGTCTCTGTACTAAAGTTTGGTCTGAAACCCGACTTGGCTCGTATGGAGGAGATTATTTACTTCAGCAAAGTTGGTGATCACCGAGTGTAAGAATTTTTCTATTGTTTTTGCAAAAAGCAATAGTAATGAGATAGGTCTGTAATTGGATAGTATTGTTGGGTCAGCTGAAGGTTTTTTCAGCAAAGGAATGACTTTGGTGCTCTTCCAATTTGAGGGAACCTGGCCACTGCAAAAAGACAAGTTCAGAATGCTATTGACTGTAGGATTAAGTATCTCCGCAATTAAGGCAAGAAATTTTGCAGGGAAAGGTTCCGAAGGGAAGCCAGATTTCAGGCCCTTCATTATTATCAAGGAGGTTTCTAGGGAAATGGGACGAAAATAGGAGAGGGACGCACTTCCCCCCTGGATCTTACGGCAGGGCGAGGAGGAGGCATTAGTCTCTAGTCTACAAGACGCTTCAAAGGAAGATTGTATAGTTGCCCTTAGTCCTGCTAGCTCACAGTGCACCATCTGTACACCTAACCTTCTAACCTGACAAGGCAACAAATGGATTGTGCGACCTCAGAAATTGACAACCCTGACTCCCCAAGTAAATCATGGTAACAGATCTAGAACCCTTTTGTCTAGTAACTCATGCATACCCAAGAAATACACAACATGCAGCTTCAAAATCTATTGAAGCATTGGGATTCTTGCATAAAATATGTGTGCTTCAATAAGCAATAGAAGAAAACAGAATAACATGATTAGCATTATGAGAATAGTGAATAAGCTAAACAGTTCAACTATTTTGCTGTTGTGGAGAATATATGCTTGCATATAAGTACTGTAATATATTGTACTCCTACCTAGTGCTACCTATCCTAGTATGCGTAGGATGGGCGAATCTGCCAGAATCCCTGTAGGGTGATCTAACTCCCCTGTTACCTGTGGGTAAGGAATAGGACCATGGGTTAAGTGTCATCAGTAGGGTGCCTATCTTGCTGGAGAGCTGGGCATCATTCCTCGCAAGAGGTAAACAGGAATCAGCTGGGCTGAAATTTCGCCATGAGGCAACCTCTCAGTGCCAGCTAAATGCCCCTCTAACAAAACAAGAAAGTGATGTAATTTATATTATAAACATCACCCAAATTACCAAGCCGAAGTTCCAGCCAGACCTCTGGTATTGATTCTATTGAGATAACTTGTCGCAGAGCAGTCAAAACAAACATACCTACGAAGTGGAAATTTAATCAAAAGCCATTTCGGAGAATATTATTCTGCACAAGCACGCAATGAAATGTACATCAAATGTACATCAAATGGCAATGTTCAATATTCATGAAAAGATGTCAAGTTTAAACGGGAACATGCCAAACGTTCCTGTTCTGTTATTGCGGCCCAGAGTTGGATTGTCTTTCACTCCTTTTAATTTACTGGGGTCACTGACCGTCTCTCAGGAAGCACAGGCAGTGGACATAGGAAGAGGACTGCGCACAATGCCCAATTGGTCCATGCGCGCAGTCCTTGCTACCACAGCTATGGACGGTCAGCCACTACAGCCCCAACCAGGACACTTCATTTTTCTGGAAAGGGGGTAAGAGGGTGAATCGGAGAAAGTGCTGGGAGTAAGCCATCTAAAAGGAATGTGAAGGTTGCTTTGACCGGGAAAGCGGTGGAAGGTACCACCCAACAGATGCTAGACTTACCACAGGCAAAAAGGAATAATTATAGGACACAGTTTGCAATGCATGATAGACCACTATTCAATAACATAAATCAATATGCAACAATATAAGTACAACAGAAAATACAATAGAAATACAACGAATGACAGAGTGAATCAAAACTGAGATGCTCTTATCTTGACTACTGGGCAGCAAAGAAAGAGGCAGCAAGATGGTGTCTCTCAGTTTTGACAATTTCAAAGGACTATGATAAAAGACTATGATTGGTGAACTGAGGAGGAAAGGGGAGGGGAGCTTACTGTTGTGACTCATGGGAGTTGCAGTTGTTAACCTTCTTTATCATTTTTAGGTCTCGCCTACGCAGCGTGCATGTGCGGCATAGGAGACCCTTAGCCATCGTTCTGCTCTTTTCCAAAGCACATACTCGTGCTTGTGGCGGCATCCACCTTGCCCGAGCGAGCAGGAGCGTGCCATAAGCACGAGTATGTGCTTCAAAAAAGAGCAGACTGTGGGCGCACGCATGCACCACTCCCGGATTCCCTTCCTGCTCGCCCTCTCTTTCACGGGCATTCCTTGTTTTTTTTAAACTTTCAGCGCGTTTTCACACGTGCATTCCTTGATCAACCCTCCTTTGTGCGCAGAACATCTCAGTTACACAAACACATAGATACAACTTGTGGCCACATAAAGCGCAAAACAGGGTGCTAGGCCATATGTTGGCTAAGTGCTTGTAACCTCAACTGCATACTTATTTATACTCACACCACCTTTCTGCAACAGTACGCCTTAGACAAAACCCTTGGAACCCTCATGCACACAATGCCTCCAAGCCTCAAAGCTGAGTGTTCATCGCATCAACAATACACAGCATGATGGAGAACTTAAACCAACTGAACCACATACACCCGGATAGCATCACAGACACATAATAGGCAAAGATGTTGCAAAACTCCAAACCCACCTGAAGCTCAGCAGCAACAATGTACAATTTAGCAAAACTTAAACAAATGGAAATGCCCTTCAGGGCATACATCAATTAACCTAATGTGCCTCACAAATCCATAGCAAGATCTAGCTGGCAACTTCCAATCCACACCCGGGACATACTAGGTGTCACTGGGTGGGCCCGATGATGAAGCATGCCTCCAACTAGGTTGGTGGGTGAGGGCTTCATGAATACACCAACAAGGTGCCCGTGACAGAACTAATTAGAGTACTGCAACACTTTGGTCAACTTAAGCTAGTCCTCTTTGATTAATCACATATAAACCCTCGGGGACTCGGACTAGCTATCTAGTCCTCTCTCTCCCTCTTGTTACACGCACTTCCAATATAATCCATTGTCAAACAACACCAATCTACCCCAATTTTGCTGGCTACTATCCAACAGTCATGACTCATTAAACCACAAGATCATTGGGTCCCTTTGACTCCCATCAGCGAGAATCCCAGAAACGTAAAGGTTCCCGGATTCAAATGCGCTTCGGGGCTTACAAGTGATTCAATGTGCTGTACAAACACACTTAACATAAACCTACCTACCGGTGGTAATGTTATTGTCCCTGCGCTGTGAGGCGGCCACCATTAGCTCACCTGCAGTGCGATAAAAACTTGACAGTTTGGAGCAAGGATTCCTTCGTTTGGACTTGGTCAAAATGAACACAAAAAGGACATTTAGAAAAGTTTTCTCTCATTATCTCTTTTCCCAAATGTTCAAATAGTGGAAGAAGCGCAACTTTAGCAGGCTGTATCAAAGTGGCTCTCACTAAAAGTGCTCATCTAATTTTAAGTGGACTTTAGTGAGTCGACTAACAATTGATCGCACATTACAGTTTCTGCAACTTGCAATCCCTGCACCCTTTGATAGCACACTTTAAAGTGAAATCCTTCGCTTTAATGACAATGTTTAAAAAGCAATGACCTTTCAGAAGGGAATATCAAAGCCAACGTCCCTTTTTGATGTAACCAAGAATTAAAATGACCTTGGGTTCGGAAACTTATTTCATGTGCTTCTTTTATGATGTGTTTCTCTCTCTGTTTTGTTTGCTGAACTGAAGCCAACACTCCACTCTGCCTTCGGCAACCTGTGATCTGCAGCACCAGAATAAAGTGGTTGTTCCACCCTTGCCTGAGCGTTTCCTCCCTGAATTGGTGCAAGGGGAGGCAAGGCAAGGCTTGCGCCTGCTCCCAGAGCCCAGCGCGTGCAACGTTGGGCTCGCAAGGAAATGGATTTAGAAAGGTGAAATGTCCGACAGAAATGTTCACTCTTCTACCAGGGCAGATCGCGCAATAAGAACAACCACACCAAATATTTGCACTTAGCATAAAAGGTCACTTTATTAGGCCAGGCAAGAAATACCCCATTGTCATTACTCTTGAAACTTTCTGCTATTCAACCAAATATTCCCCACAAGACTTCTCATCAAAAATACCCCATGAGGGGGGAGGAGCCTAGCTCGCGACCGAGATGGCCGCGCTTTAGCTCGGCTCCGTTCGCCCGCCTGTATTTTCACATTTATCCTGCTGTTATCCTGCCCCGGGAAGCCCTCTTTGCTGTGTGGTAGTGCTACGACGCCCTGCAGGCACTTACCTCTTGTTCCGGTTGTCCTGGCTGCTGTGGATCCGGTGCCCACGATAATTTTGGGGAGTCGGAGGCGGACTGGCCTGGATCTTCTTGCTGGCTCCCGGCCCGGACGGAGCCCGCGGCGCTGCCCTTCGGGGCGCGGTGGAGGTGGTCGGAAGGCCGTTGTTCGTGTGGGCCGGAGGTCCTTCCTGGCTGATTCCCGTGGGGAGGAGGCCTTTGGAGGGGGCGCTGCCTTCCATTGCCGGAGCTCCTCGTGTATCTGGCTTGCTCCCCCTTTGTTCTCCGGTCCGGCCATTTTGATTTTGCCGCCCGGACTCGGAGAACGGGTCCGGCGGCGTTGGGTGGCCGGTGAGGTCCCTTTCTTCTGGTGGCCCCCCTTCCTGCCCGGGGTGCTCTGCCGCTGGTCGGCGCGACTACACTTGCCTTGCCGTCGCCCCGGCGGAGGTTGGGGGCCGCGCGGCTTTGTTGGGCTCTCAAATGGCGACCGACCCCAATTGTCTTGGCCGGGCCTGGACGAGCGCTGGAGGCCCGCCGCATGGCCCGGGTGACGATTACTGTAAAGGTTTTCCTACACTTAAAGAGGTCCTGGATGCCCTGCTCTCCTGGCGACTCTTGGTGGCCGCGCCTGTCATTACTTCGGAGATGGTTCCTCGCTACGGGCCTCCCGGGCCCCCACGGCCGGATGTGGCTTTGCCGTTGCGGGGTGCGGCTGGAATTATCCTGGCAGAATTGGCCCCGGCTACGACCGCGTCCGTGGGTGTGCGGAACTTGATGGTGCCTCCTCCTCCGGCTCTGCCTCCTTTGCCTCTGGCCCGGGAACTGGATTTTGCTCGGCCTGACCTTCATGACTCTCCCGGTTCCTTTTTGCCGCCGCTGCCCGGCGATCTCTCCTGTGCTGGCCCAGATGGGTCGGTTTCTTTGGACATATCCTTGGACCTGTGCCTGCATCGTTTGCTACACTTCGTGACTTTCCTGGATCTTCCGTGTTGTCCTTCACGTGTATTTTCTGGACTGCCGTTGGATTTTCCTGCTGTCTGCCTTCTGTTCTTCGTGGCCTGGACCTCGCTGGACCGGACTGTTCCCACTTTGGACAAACAGGGACAGGGCTGATGTGCACTGGCATCTGCGTGCGGTAGTCTTGTACTGGTTTGGATGGTCAACGTGTCCTGGTATGGTTATGTGTGACTGTTTGGTGCTCTTGGACTGTAACCTGATAATCTTTGGCTTCCCGGGGTCTCGGACCTTCGACTCAGGCGGGTGGCCGGGTGCGTTTCCTCCTGTTTCCCGGCCCTCCCCCGTGTAGGTGTATGTATGTGTCTCCCATCCCGTGTTCCCTTCCCTTGCCCTTCCCGTTTTTGTCTTCTGTTTCCGACTTCACTTTGCTCCGCTATATTTCGGGTTCTAATTAGGGCGACAGGCGCGCTGCGGGGGGGTAGGCCGTAGCCTTCTGCAGGGGTGCAGGGTGGGCTTAGGGGTGGGTAGGGGGGGTCTGTCTCTATTGGGGGGTCTTTTTCCCCCCTTATTTCTTCCTTTTTTTTGTTCTATGGCTCTTGTGTATTCACCTTTTCGGGACTCTGTCTCCTCACGTGTCCCCCTGGGGAGTTTCTGTGGCGTTCGTATTCCGGTGTGTGTCTGATTGTGGCCCGCTGGTTATTTTGGTATCGACTTTTTGGTATATCACTTGCCGGGTCATGTTGTTCTGTATTGTCTCCTGGGGGTGCGTGATTTGGTGGGAGTCCCTTCTTTTGTCCCCTTTTTCCCTCTTCCCCTTCCTCCTTTATGGGGGTCTCTTTATTTCCGTTGGGGTGCGTATCGTATTGTATTTTGCAATGGGGGCCTTTTTGGTTCTGTCTCCTCAATTTGGGTGGGGGCGGTGACGGGTGAGCGTGGTTTGACTGATGCCATTGTAGCTTCTTTGTACTCCGATTATGTGTATATTCTTTGGTAGCTATGTTTGTATGGCTTATTGTTTCATCCTGTGTTCATAAAATGGCGGCTTGCCGCGGCCCCTCCCTTGTTGTTTCTTCCACGGCCCGTTATTCTTCTGTTCCCCCGCCCCGTATTAGAAAATTAACCTTTTGTTATCCTGTTTGTGCTGATTGCTCGATGGCCTTTGTGGTTTCTCCTGTGCTCCTGGTGCCATATCCTGTGAAGAACCTATTCTCCTTTGCTACGTTTTTTACCGTGTGGTGGCCAGCCCGTGGGGTTGTAGGCCCGTATTTGTGAGCTTTCTTTGTACAATAAAGGTTTAAAAAAAAAAAAAAAATACCCCATGAAATGCACAATCCCATTCAACCTTTCCAACCCCCCTCCCCACCCCAGATGGAAGGATAAGCCTGCTCGAGACCATCCAACCCCCAAGAAAAAACGCCCCAAAGGAAAATCAGCGAACCAGGAAAATGCTACCTGACCTAACGTGACTTTTTTTAAAAATTGTATTTCTTATAGGGATGGTGGGTGAGTCACAAAAACGACAGCTTCCCAATCTCCTAACAGAAAAAACACTGCTTTCCCTAAATGCCGCCTGCTCTGCTCACGCTGATAAACCCCGCCCCAGCCTGCCTAGAGCCCTCACGCGCTATGTGGACTGTTCCACCGTGCGAAATTCCCCAAGGGGTCAGAGTTCGTGCCGCGATCCCCTTGGGACCCCATCGGGCAGTAGGAACAACCACACCACATATTTCCACTTAGCATAAGAGGTCACTTTATTAGGCCAGGCAACATAAATTAGAATCTTGCTACAATAAACATTATTGGAACAAATACCACATTGTCATTACTCTTGAAACTGTTTGCTATTCAACCAAATATTCCCCACAAGACTTCTCATAAAAAATACCCCATGAAATGCACAATCCCAATCAACCTTTCCAACCCCCCTCCCCCACCCCAGAGGGAAGGATAAGCTGCTCCAGACCATCCAACCCCCAAGAAAAAACGCCACCCAGGAAAACCAGAGAGTTTTCCTGGTCTCCCCCCCTTAATCCAAAAGTGTTTGCTGCCATAAACCTTAGTGAATATTAAATGAACACCAAAGATTCTCGCACCAAAAATCCGCCAGTAGATCTCTCAACTCCATTAAATAGCATGCCTGGCCCATTTGTGACAAGTGCACCCCGTCTTCCCTCAAAAGATGATATTCCGCACCCGTGATATTATCATGAGCTAAAAACGTTATACCCATTGCAGAACAAAAGATTTTCATTTCCCGATTGAGTTTCCTGCGAGCTCTTTCCATCGCCGTGTGGTTGCGAGCTCCCCTCCAATGGTGCCTGTAAATAAATTCAGTCCAAACCAGATTTGTACCTACCCAGTTATTCTTGAGCACCGCCAAGTCCAATTTCATTTTCTTCAAAAGGGATAAACCAGACAATGCCACAAGATCATTTCCCCCCAAATGAATTATTAATAAATCAGGGAAACCTCTAGCAGAAAACAGCTCAGAAAGCATAGGAAATAAATCATCCCACTTCCTCCCCCCTTTCCCCTTCCATACAACTTCATGTCCCTTGCTAGGCAAACCAAGAGCTCGGCCATAAATCTGCTGTTGGGCAAAGCCGGCTGACCATTTTACCAACGAATGGCCCACTATCCATGTCCAACTCTTTGATGATACGGAACTTTTAACACGACCTAGGTGGGAAAAAACCAAAATTAGTCCACATAGTAAATAACATCTCATTTCCTTACATAACATGTGCAGCAATCAGATTTCCATCTCCCAATCTTTTTAATGTCATCCAAATACCATTCCAATCTGTACGCTTCAGTCGCTGCCCCTATCCGAATAGATTGAGTCCCAAAAAGTGCAGATTTTTTCCCCAACAATGACAAAGTTTTACGTAAAACTGACAATAGTTGTCCACTAGTAATTTTGCGCCCATTCTTGTGAATGAATATGTCCCCAGGTTGCAGGCCTAAGGACACAAAAAATGACTTCCATTCCTTTACTGGACAGCACTCATGCACTCCGCTACCCTTTAAAAATATACAAGTGCCTTTACCCAGCTGATCAGTTTTTGACTTCCTCAAAAGAATCCTAACCAACCCACCTTGCACTTGAATATCCTCTACCTGCATGCCTTTCTGATCCCGCAAACCTAACAACCCGGAAACTCTAAAAACGCCAAAAAACAGCGAAATCATATAAAGTCTAAAACGTGAAACCTCCCACAAATCATAACAGCACACTGTTAACTGCTTTAAAATTTGTTGCAAAATGTGAAAAGTGATTGGCTCACGTAACTCCAAAGAAAAAGAATGTTCCTCCCCAGACCCTTCAACATATGCCTTAATAAAACATCCCCCGTAAACTCCTGTCCCCACTACAACTGACTATAAAACGAAATGCCAGCCAATTTTCCTGAGGTTGTTGTATGAGATAACCCCAAATTGACCAAATGCGAAACAAACCGTAACATAACCTCTCTGATACCCTCTGTAGAAAGATCCATTTTGTGTAACTTAAAATAACTTAAAAACTCCAACCAGGCCTGACGATTACTGCGTCTAGTAGAAGGGGCTATAGAGTTTTCCACCAGATCAACGATTCTCATTCCCCCAGCGCCCAGATGTCTTTCGAGATTGAAGTTTTGCAGCCATCCGCCCCTGGCGCCAAACTGCGAAATTTCTGCCAATTGAATCGAGACAGAGCATCCGTAATTGCGTTATTAACACCTGGAATGTGTCTCGCTCGAAACACAATGTTTAATCTGAGACTCTGCAGCATAAAAACACGCAACAGGTGTAACACATGCACATCTTTTGCCTTTTGCTTGTTAATTAGCTCCACAACAGCCATATTGTCAGTATGAAAAAGAACATTCCTGTCCTTAAACTCCTCCCCCAAACTAAAACAGCCACAATGAGAGGGAACAATTCAAGAAAGGCTATGATTCGGCCCTGTTGTAGCCAATGTGGAGGCCATTTTTCCGCACACCAATGGCCCTCCCAAAAAATGCCGAAGCCATGTGCTCCAGATGTCAGGTTGTAGACAGCGCGCCTGCCCAATTGACTACAATTCCCAGCAGGACCGGGGGTTTAACTACTAATCCCAGAATTCCCGGCGTCTGGGTAGGATATCCTTGGGCCGAGTTTGGCAATCGGTGCTCGTGATCCTGGTTGTGTGGAGGGAGCGGCTGCTCCTCCTTGAGCCCGGAGTTTTCCTGTGATGTCTTTGACCTTCCAAATACTCGTCGAGAGGTTTGAGACTGCGTTTAGTTCTTGTGTGGATCGCGCTGGCTAGCGCGTATAATTGTTTACCGTTCTAACTCCTGTTTCAACGGAGCGGAGCGGCTCTGAATGTTTGTTTGACCTCGCGGCTGCGAGGAAGCAGTTCTTGGGATTTTGCAGAGTCCATGGACGCACGCACTGTGCAATCCAACAGTGGCGTGTTGGTTCTGATACATTTCGTGGAATAACTTGTGGCGGAGTGCAGGGGGGGATGAGGACCTCCGCACTACCGGCATGAACCTGTAATGTGGAGTTCGTTCAACTTCTGGATGGGATTATAAATACCAAAGCGGATGGTAGTAGTAGGCACTACACCATGCTGTGTTTGGATTAAACATTATTTGGCATATACTGTGCATATTGTGTAAAGGAGTCATTTACACCAGTGTACCTAAGGAGTTTTGGGACGACAAAAAGGATATTTTGGGTTTCTTTACTTATTAACGGAGTGACGGTTCTTTTTGGTGCTTTTCTGGATAACTTTTGGAACCACGCTCCAGATGTTAATGTATGGAGGCTATAGGGTATGTTGCTAGCAAGAATCACAGATTTAGGCAGATGGTGTTTACAGCCTCATGTTTATAAGTTTCTCTTGTGTTAAACAGGTCAGAAGGAAGGCTGAAGAAACTGCAGTATGGGGTCTGTTCGCAATTCATGCAGGTGACTCTCTGGGTGGTGCTTTAGTGAGAATTACATGAGTGTAGCAATTAACATCGTATTAACCATTGTACTTTTGTTTTCCAGTTTCTTTTTCCCTGCTGCCCTTTCCTTCTTCTCTTTTCTTTTGGGTTTTTCCACTTTTGGGGTTTTTTCCCTCACCGTATCGTCTGAACACCCTGTGTATATACTTCGGGGTGTTCGGAGGGTCCGGAGGTGGAGCATTGTTGCTACATGCGGATCCTGCGGAGTGCAAACCTGACAGAATCACGAGCCCACGAATTTTCGCTCTGCCCGGTCCGCTTGTAGCAACAATGGCGTCTATGGAGGATGTGTTGCATGCGTTAGTATTGGTACAGCAGGAATTGGCCTCGTCCAAAGCTGAAACTGCAGCTTTACGAGACAAAGTGGAGCGTTTGAGCAGTAATCCTTTTAATGCTTCAGCCTCGTCCTCTAATGTCCAGGTTACGGTGCCACCTCCCATTCCACGGGCCACTCCTGAAAGGTTTTCGGGGGACCCCCGTAAGGTGCATGTCTTTATGACTCAAATCCTCATGCATTTCTCATGTAAACCTTCATCATTCCCTACTAATCATTCTAGAGTGGCGTTTTTGATTTCATATTTGGTGGGTGATGTGGCCGATTGGGCGGTACCCTTAGTGAAAAGGGACGATGCCATCCTTTCGGATTGGTCAGCGTTTAAAACTGAATTTGAGAGGGTTTTTGACCGCAGAGCAACGACGTTCAGTGCGGATAGAGAATTGTTAACCTTCAGACAAGGCAGGGGTGAGTTAATTACATATCTAACCGCTTTCAACCGATTAGTGGCCGAAGCAGAATGGCCGGAGGAAAAAAGGATGTCCCTTTTTTATCAGGGTTTACATGACGATTTGAAAGATGTAGTGGCACAGGTTGATCCTCAACCTACATCTTTTGTTGACATGGTGAATCTGGTGTTAAGGCTGGATAGCCGTCTGTCCGACAGGGGGTGTAATCGAAGAAGATGGGAAAAAGGGGTTTACAGTGGTGAGAGAAACCCGCGTAAGGCGACTGGGGGGACTGAAAACCCACCCGAACCTATGGAGATAGGAGCGCTCAGAGCCCCTTTATCTAGGGAAGAGAGGGAGACCAGAAGAGTACAGGGCTTGTGCATGTACTGTGGGAGGAAGGGACATTACGTCCGAGAATGTCCTTCCAAACCCAAGACATCAGGGAATGTCAGTAGATTCAAGAAGGTTGCTGTATCAAAAACAGTGCAGGAAGGTGAGCTGACGGGAGACAACGCTTCTAGTGAAGAGAGAGGGCCTGCTTGGAAACTCACTTCTTTGTCCTCCTTGGGTGACGATGAAACAGAACCTCACTTGGTGATTGTTATGACACTAGAGTGTGACCTAGAAAGATATCAGGTGATGGTGATGGTAGATTCTGGAGCCACGGGTAATTTTGTGGATGAAGGCTTGGTGAGACGCTTGGCCTTACCTCGTGTCTCTAGGGAGACTCCAGAGGAAGTACTAGCGGTTGATGGGCAACCTTTAACATCAGGCCAGATTACTGAAAGAACCAGTGAGTTGGGATTGTCAGTAGTTGTACAAGGTTTTGTGCATACTGAGGTCTTGTCCTTGAACATAATAGCTGCACCGCAGTACGAAATAATTCTGGGTATGCCCTGGTTAAGGAAGCACAACCCTGTGGTGGATTGGCAGACGAAAACTTTTCACTTCATTCCTGCGCATTGTCATGATCATTTAGCGCCATGTGTCTCTGCTAATGTCACTACGTTAGGCAGCCCTTTTTTGGCAGCTACTGCTGTGGAAAAACATGTTACAATACCTATAGAATACTCAGTTTACAGTGACGTGTTTAGTGAATCAAAGGCAGAAGTTCTACCCCCGACAGAGAATATGACTGCCGCATAGATCTGGTGGAGGGGGCCACGATACCGTCCTGCAGAGTATATGCTTTGTCAGTACCTGAAACAGCCCATTTGAAAGAGTATATAGAGCATTACTCTCGTTTGGGGTTCATCCGGCCATCCCGCTCTCCAGCTGCTTCTCCTCTCTTCTTTATTGCAAAGGCCAATGGGGACTTGAGAGCGTGTGTGGACTATCGCATCTTGAATAAAAATACCATCCGTAACCGATACCCTCTTCCCATCATCTCGGTTTTGCTTGACCAAGTGAGAGAGGCCAAAATTTACACTCGATTGGACCTCCGTGGAGCATATCACCTGGTCAGAGTAAGAGAGGGGGATGAGTGGAAGACGGCGTTCAAGACGCGATATGGCTTATATGAATATCTGGTGATGCCTTTTGGACTGTGTAATGCTCCTGCGGCATTCCAGTTTTTTTTATTAACGACGTACTGAAGGAATATGTGGACCACTTCGTTGTCATGTATATAGATGACATCCTGATTTATTCACAGGACGTGTCTTGTCATACCACTCATGTGTGCATGGTTTTGGACAAACTAAGAGAACATCAACTATTCGTGAAACTGAGTAAATGCGAGTTCGGGGTAACTGAAGTGGAATTCCTGGGAGTAAATCTCAGTCCCAACGGTTTGCAGATGTCAGAAAGAAAGGTGCAGGTGGTTAGGGATTGGCCAGCCCCAAAGAATGTGAGGGAGGTGCAGAGTTTCTTGGGGTTCGCGAACTATTACCGCCGATTCATTTTGCGTTTTTCTCAGGTTGCTATCCCCATTACTAGGCTGTTACGGAAAGGCTAGGCTTTTGAATGGACAAGGGATGCTGAGGAAGCGTTTGGGGCTCTGAAAAGAGCTTTCACCACGGCACCTGTGTTGGCCCATCCGGTATTGGAGCATCCTTTCACTGTAGAGGCAGATGCCTCGGATAAAGCCATAGGAGCAGTCCTGTCCCAGCGGAATTCACACACGGGTCAGCTTCATCCGGTTGCCTATCTATCTAGGAAGTTGAGTCCGGCTGAGATCAACTATTCCATAGCGGAGAAAGAACTCCTGGCTATAAAACTGGCATTTCAGGAGTGGAGACCTTACCTGTGGGGGCTTGTCAGGCGGTGACAGTGTATACAGATCACAGGAATCTGCAGTACATGTCCTCCGCTAGACATCTCAGGCAAAGGCAAATGCGGTGGATGTTGTTCTTTTCCGAGTACAACTTCGTGGTTACGTTTCGTCCGGGCTCGGAAAATAGGAAAGCTGATGCTCTTTCCAGACAGGAGAGCCCTATGAAACTGTGCGAGGAGGCGTGTTCCATCATCCCGGCAGCTAAGGTGGTGTGTGTGGTCCGGGCAGAAAGGTTTCTGGATGACATCAAGGGCTCCCGGTCTTTGGGTTCATGGATCCGGTGGGCGGCTGCCAAACCAGGTCGGATGGTGAAACAGGGCTTGCCTTTCCAGGGGGAGTGTTTATTTCTACCTACGGAGGAGATACGGAAGAAGGCCTTCCGTTGGTGTCACGAAGCTCCTGTTGCTGGACATCCTGGGGTTACAAAGACCGTGAATCTGCTTAAAAGACACTTCTGGTGGGAGTCACTGGTCAGAGACGCTAACTGCTGGGTAAATAGGTGTGATACATGTGCCAGAGCAAAAGGGGAAAACACCAGAAGGAAAGGTCTGCTGATGCCTATGCCCACCCCTGATCAGCCATGGCAGAACATAAGTTTAGACTTCATCACAGGACTACCATCTGATCGGGGCAACACCGCAGTTCTAGTTGTTGTGGATAATCTAACCAAGATGGGGCATTTTATACCGTGTGTGACCCTTCCCACTGCTAGTCAAACAGCGCAGCTGTTGTCCTCTCAAGTCATACGTTTGCATGGCATTCCACGAGTCATCGTGTCTGATAGAGGGCCTCAATTTATCGCTCGTTTTTGGCGTATGTGGTGCAAGGCATTAGGGATAGAGTCAGCGCTCTCTACCAGTTTCCACCCTCAAACAGACGGGCAGACTGAACGTCTGAACGAGACTTTAAAAAGTATCTGCGCTGCTACTCTAAGGAAGCGCACGAGTCATGGGTGGAATTATTGTGGATGGCGGAGCTGGCGTACAACAACGCCTGGCACAGCTCCATAGGTATGTCACCTTTCAGGGCCAATTTTGGGTTCGATGCTAACACCCTGCCAGTAAACATCCCTTCGGATTTGGTAAACCAGCCCTCGGTAAGGGAGCATGTACAGACCTTAAGGAGAGTTCATAGAGCAGTGCAAAAACGTTTGCTACAAGCCAAGGAGGTGTACAAGCGATGGGAGGACAGGCATCGCACTCCTGGTCCTCATTTCAAGGTTGGGGATAAGGTTTGGCTCTCGACCAAATACATACGCTTCAAACTAAGGAGCATTTTCCATCCGCGTTTCATTGGCCCCTACCCCATTGTGCGACAAATCAACCCTGTGGCGTACAAACTGAAGTTGCCTGCTGCCTTGCGTATACATCCTGTGTTCCATGTGCAGCTGTTGAAGAGAGCCCTTTCTTCTCGCCGTTCAGCGCCTCCTGCTGTGGCGGGCCATGGTAATCTGGAGTATGAGGTGAAATCCATTCGTGAATCGTGACTCCAAATTCCGTAGAGGGGCGCTTTGGTATCTTGTCTCATGGAAAGGGTATGGTTCGGAGGAGGATTCGTGGGAGCCAGTGCACAACATCAATGCTCCTCGGGCTGTTCGGGCGTTCCACAGGAGGTGTCCTGCGAAGCCTGGGCCTAGGAGGCGCTTGGGAGGAGGGCGTACTGTCAGGTTGTAGTCAGCGCGCCTGCCCAATTGACTACAATTCCCAGCAGGACCGGGGGTTTAACTACTAATCCCAGAATTCCCGGCGTCTGGGTAGGATATCCTTGGGCGGAGTTTGGCAATCGGTGCTCGTGATCCTGGTTGTGTGGAGGGAGCGGCTGCTCCTCCTTGAGCCCGGAGTTTTCCTGTGATGTCTTTGACCTTCCAAATACTCGTCGAGAGGTTTGAGACTGCGTTTAGTTCTTGTGTGGATCGCGCTGGCTAGCGCGTATAATTGTTTACTGTTCTAACTCCTGTTTCAACGGAGCGGAGCGGCTCTGAATGTTTGTTTGACCTCGCGGCTGCGAGGAAGCAGTTCTTGGGATTTTGCAGAGTCCATGGACGCACGCACTGTGCAATCCAACAGTGGCGTGTTGGTTCTGATACATTTCGTGGAATAACTTGTGGCGGAGTGCAGGGGTGGATGAGGACCTCCGCACTACCGGCATGAACCTGTAATGTGGAGTTCGTTCAACTTCTGGATGGGATTATAAATACCAAAGCGGATGGTAGTAGTAGGCACTACACCATGCTGTGTTTGGATTAAACATTATTTGGCATATACTGTGCATATTGTGTAAAGGAGTCATTTACACCAGTGTACCTAAGGAGTTTTGGGACGACAAAAAGGATATTTTGGGTTTCTTTACTTATTAACGGAGTGACGGTTCTTTTTGGTGCTTTTCTGGATAACTTTTGGAACCACGCTCCAGATGTTAATGTATGGAGGCTATAGGGTATGTTGCTAGCAAGAATCACAGATTTAGGCAGATGGTGTTTACAGCCTCATGTTTATAAGTTTCTCTTGTGTTAAACAGGTCAGAAGGAAGGCTGAAGAAACTGCAGTATGGGGTCTGTTCGCAATTCATGCAGGTGACTCTCTGGGTGGTGCTTTAGTGAGAATTACATGAGTGTAGCAATTAACATCGTATTAACCATTGTACTTTTGTTTTCCAGTTTCTTTTTCCCTGCTGCCCTTTCCTTCTTCTCTTTTCTTTTGGGTTTTTCCACTTTTGGGGTTTTTTCCCTCACCGTATCGTCTGAACACCCTGTGTATATACTTCGGGGTGTTCGGAGGGTCCGGAGGTGGAGCATTGTTGCTACATGCGGATCCTGCGGAGTGCAAACCTGACAGAATCACGAGCCCACGAATTTTCGCTCTGCCCGGTCCGCTTGTAGCAACAATGGCGTCTATGGAGGATGTGTTGCATGCGTTAGTATTGGTACAGCAGGAATTGGCCTCGTCCAAAGCTGAAACTGCAGCTTTACGAGACAAAGTGGAGCGTTTGAGCAGTAATCCTTTTAATGCTTCAGCCTCGTCCTCTAATGTCCAGGTTACGGTGCCACCTCCCATTCCACGGGCCACTCCTGAAAGGTTTTCGGGGGACCCCCGTAAGGTGCATGTCTTTATGACTCAAATCCTCATGCATTTCTCATGTAAACCTTCATCATTCCCTACTAATCATTCTAGAGTGGCGTTTTTGATTTCATATTTGGTGGGTGATGTGGCCGATTGGGCGGTACCCTTAGTGAAAAGGGACGATGCCATCCTTTCGGATTGGTCAGCGTTTAAAACTGAATTTGAGAGGGTTTTTGACCGCAGAGCAACGACGTTCAGTGCGGATAGAGAATTGTTAACCTTGAGACAAGGCAGGGGTGAGTTAATTACATATCTAACCGCTTTCAACCGATTAGTGGCCGAAGCAGAATGGCCGGAGGAAAAAAGGATGTCCCTTTTTTATCAGGGTTTACATGACGATTTGAAAGATGTAGTGGCACAGGTTGATCCTCAACCTACATCTTTTGTTGACATGGTGAATCTGGTGTTAAGGCTGGATAGCCGTCTGTCCGACAGGGGGTGTAATCGAAGAAGATGGGAAAAAGGGGTTTACAGTGGTGAGAGAAACCCGCGTAAGGCGACTGGGGGGACTGAAAACCCACCCGAACCTATGGAGATAGGAGCGCTCAGAGCCCCTTTATCTAGGGAAGAGAGGGAGACCAGAAGAGTACAGGGCTTGTGCATGTACTGTGGGAGGAAGGGACATTACGTCCGAGAATGTCCTTCCAAACCCAAGACATCAGGGAATGTCAGTAGATTCAAGAAGGTTGCTGTATCAAAAACAGTGCAGGAAGGTGAGCTGACGGGAGACAACGCTTCTAGTGAAGAGAGAGGGCCTGCTTGGAAACTCACTTCTTTGTCCTCCTTGGGTGACGATGAAACAGAACCTCACTTGGTGATTGTTATGACACTAGAGTGTGACCTAGAAAGATATCAGGTGATGGTGATGGTAGATTCTGGAGCCACGGGTAATTTTGTGGATGAAGGCTTGGTGAGACGCTTGGCCTTACCTCGTGTCTCTAGGGAGACTCCAGAGGAAGTACTAGCGGTTGATGGGCAACCTTTAACATCAGGCCAGATTACTGAAAGAACCAGTGAGTTGGGATTGTCAGTAGTTGTACAAGGTTTTGTGCATACTGAGGTCTTGTCCTTGAACATAATAGCTGCACCGCAGTACGAAATAATTCTGGGTATGCCCTGGTTAAGGAAGCACAACCCTGTGGTGGATTGGCAGACGAAAACTTTTCACTTCATTCCTGCGCATTGTCATGATCATTTAGCGCCATGTGTCTCTGCTAATGTCACTACGTTAGGCAGCCCTTTTTTGGCAGCTACTGCTGTGGAAAAACATGTTACAATACCTATAGAATACTCAGTTTACAGTGACGTGTTTAGTGAATCAAAGGCAGAAGTTCTACCCCCGACAGAGAATATGACTGCCGCATAGATCTGGTGGAGGGGGCCACGATACCGTCCTGCAGAGTATATGCTTTGTCAGTACCTGAAACAGCCCATTTGAAAGAGTATATAGAGCATTACTCTCGTTTGGGGTTCATCCGGCCATCCCGCTCTCCAGCTGCTTCTCCTCTCTTCTTTATTGCAAAGGCCAATGGGGACTTGAGAGCGTGTGTGGACTATCGCATCTTGAATAAAAATACCATCCGTAACCGATACCCTCTTCCCATCATCTCGGTTTTGCTTGACCAAGTGAGAGAGGCCAAAATTTACACTCGATTGGACCTCCGTGGAGCATATCACCTGGTCAGAGTAAGAGAGGGGGATGAGTGGAAGACGGCGTTCAAGACGCGATATGGCTTATATGAATATCTGGTGATGCCTTTTGGACTGTGTAATGCTCCTGCGGCATTCCAGTTTTTTTTATTAACGACGTACTGAAGGAATATGTGGACCACTTCGTTGTCATGTATATAGATGACATCCTGATTTATTCACAGGACGTGTCTTGTCATACCACTCATGTGTGCATGGTTTTGGACAAACTAAGAGAACATCAACTATTCGTGAAACTGAGTAAATGCGAGTTCGGGGTAACTGAAGTGGAATTCCTGGGAGTAAATCTCAGTCCCAACGGTTTGCAGATGTCAGAAAGAAAGGTGCAGGTGGTTAGGGATTGGCCAGCCCCAAAGAATGTGAGGGAGGTGCAGAGTTTCTTGGGGTTCGCGAACTATTACCGCCGATTCATTTTGCGTTTTTCTCAGGTTGCTATCCCCATTACTAGGCTGTTACGGAAAGGCTAGGCTTTTGAATGGACAAGGGATGCTGAGGAAGCGTTTGGGGCTCTGAAAAGAGCTTTCACCACGGCACCTGTGTTGGCCCATCCGGTATTGGAGCATCCTTTCACTGTAGAGGCAGATGCCTCGGATAAAGCCATAGGAGCAGTCCTGTCCCAGCGGAATTCACACACGGGTCAGCTTCATCCGGTTGCCTATCTATCTAGGAAGTTGAGTCCGGCTGAGATCAACTATTCCATAGCGGAGAAAGAACTCCTGGCTATAAAACTGGCATTTCAGGAGTGGAGACCTTACCTGTGGGGGCTTGTCAGGCGGTGACAGTGTATACAGATCACAGGAATCTGCAGTACATGTCCTCCGCTAGACATCTCAGGCAAAGGCAAATGCGGTGGATGTTGTTCTTTTCCGAGTACAACTTCGTGGTTACGTTTCGTCCGGGCTCGGAAAATAGGAAAGCTGATGCTCTTTCCAGACAGGAGAGCCCTATGAAACTGTGCGAGGAGGCGTGTTCCATCATCCCGGCAGCTAAGGTGGTGTGTGTGGTCCGGGCAGAAAGGTTTCTGGATGACATCAAGGGCTCCCGGTCTTTGGGTTCATGGATCCGGTGGGCGGCTGCCAAACCAGGTCGGATGGTGAAACAGGGCTTGCCTTTCCAGGGGGAGTGTTTATTTCTACCTACGGAGGAGATACGGAAGAAGGCCTTCCGTTGGTGTCACAAAGCTCCTGTTGCTGGACATCCTGGGGTTACAAAGACCGTGAATCTGCTTAAAAGACACTTCTGGTGGGAGTCACTGGTCAGAGACGCTAACTGCTGGGTAAATAGGTGTGATACATGTGCCAGAGCAAAAGGGGAAAACACCAGAAGGAAAGGTCTGCTGATGCCTATGCCCACCCCTGATCAGCCATGGCAGAACATAAGTTTAGACTTCATCACAGGACTACCATCTGATCGGGGCAACACCGCAGTTCTAGTTGTTGTGGATAATCTAACCAAGATGGGGCATTTTATACCGTGTGTGACCCTTCCCACTGCTAGTCAAACAGCGCAGCTGTTGTCCTCTCAAGTCATACGTTTGCATGGCATTCCACGAGTCATCGTGTCTGATAGAGGGCCTCAATTTATCGCTCGTTTTTGGCGTATGTGGTGCAAGGCATTAGGGATAGAGTCAGCGCTCTCTACCAGTTTCCACCCTCAAACAGACGGGCAGACTGAACGTCTGAACGAGACTTTAAAAAGTATCTGCGCTGCTACTCTAAGGAAGCGCACGAGTCATGGGTGGAATTATTGTGGATGGCGGAGCTGGCGTACAACAACGCCTGGCACAGCTCCATAGGTATGTCACCTTTCAGGGCCAATTTTGGGTTCGATGCTAACACCCTGCCAGTAAACATCCCTTCGGATTTGGTAAACCAGCCCTCGGTAAGGGAGCATGTACAGACCTTAAGGAGAGTTCATAGAGCAGTGCAAAAACGTTTGCTACAAGCCAAGGAGGTGTACAAGCGATGGGAGGACAGGCATCGCACTCCTGGTCCTCATTTCAAGGTTGGGGATAAGGTTTGGCTCTCGACCAAATACATACGCTTCAAACTAAGGAGCATTTTCCATCCGCGTTTCATTGGCCCCTACCCCATTGTGCGACAAATCAACCCTGTGGCGTACAAACTGAAGTTGCCTGCTGCCTTGCGTATACATCCTGTGTTCCATGTGCAGCTGTTGAAGAGAGCCCTTTCTTCTCGCCGTTCAGCGCCTCCTGCTGTGGCGGGCCATGGTAATCTGGAGTATGAGGTGAAATCCATTCGTGAATCGTGACTCCAAATTCCGTAGAGGGGCGCTTTGGTATCTTGTCTCATGGAAAGGGTATGGTTCGGAGGAGGATTCGTGGGAGCCAGTGCACAACATCAATGCTCCTCGGGCTGTTCGGGCGTTCCACAGGAGGTGTCCTGCGAAGCCTGGGCCTAGGAGGCGCTTGGGAGGAGGGCGTACTGTCAGGTTGTAGTCAGCGCGCCTGCCCAATTGACTACAATTCCCAGCAGGACCGGGGGTTTAACTACTAATCCCAGAATTCCCGGCGTCTGGGTAGGATATCCTTGGGCGGAGTTTGGCAATCGGTGCTCGTGATCCTGGTTGTGTGGAGGGAGCGGCTGCTCCTCCTTGAGCCCGGAGTTTTCCTGTGATGTCTTTGACCTTCCAAATACTCGTCGAGAGGTTTGAGACTGCGTTTAGTTCTTGTGTGGATCGCGCTGGCTAGCGCGTATAATTGTTTACTGTTCTAACTCCTGTTTCAACGGAGCGGAGCGGCTCTGAATGTTTGTTTGACCTCGCGGCTGCGAGGAAGCAGTTCTTGGGATTTTGCAGAGTCCATGGACGCACGCACTGTGCAATCCAACAGTGGCGTGTTGGTTCTGATACATTTCGTGGAATAACTTGTGGCGGAGTGCAGGGGTGGATGAGGACCTCCGCACTACCGGCATGAACCTGTAATGTGGAGTTCGTTCAACTTCTGGATGGGATTATAAATACCAAAGCGGATGGTAGTAGTAGGCACTACACCATGCCGTGTTTGGATTAAACATTATTTGGCATATACTGTGCATATTGTGTAAAGGAGTCATTTACACCAGTGTACCTAAGGAGTTTTGGGATGACAAAAAGGATATTTTGGGTTTCTTTACTTATTAACGGAGTGACGGTTCTTTTTGGTGCTTTTCTGGATAACTTTTGGAACCACGCTCCAGATGTTAATGTATGGAGGCTATAGGGTATGTTGCTAGTAAGAATCACAGATTTAGGCAGATGGTGTTTACAGCCTCATGTTTATAAGTTTCTCTTGTGTTAAACAGGTCAGAAGGAAGGCTGAAGAAACTGCAGTATGGGGTCTGTTCGCAATTCATGCAGGTGACTCTCTGGGTGGTGCTTTAGTGAGAATTACATGAGTGTAGCAATTAACATCGTATTAACCATTGTACTTTTGTTTCCAGTTTCTTTTTCCCTGCTGCCCTTTCCTTCTTCTCTTTTCTTTTGGGTTTTTCCCCTTTTGGGGTTTTTTCCCTCACCGTATCGTCTGAACACCCTGTGTATATACTTCGGGGTGTTCGGAGGGTCCGGAGGTGGAGCATTGTTGCTACATGCGGATCCTGCGGAGTGCAAACCTGACACCAGAAGCGTCTGAAATTCTTTGAAAATGCCAGATTGTATCATCCTCCACAAAATATAGAGAGACTCCATTAAAATCCCTCAAAAATTGCAGCCAAATTAGTAAATCCTCCTTAATCTGCTTGGTGAGCCTAATCCTGTGATGAGGAAGAAATGCCCCAGACTTCGCTATCCCCAAACGTCTACAGAAGGTCCTGCCAGCACGCACCACTCGGCAAGCGAAATTCAAATAGCCCGAATAGACGCTGAACCTGCCTGAGCTGAATTTTGTCCCTGCCAATGATCTCCAATAAAAAGGACCTAATCTCACTCATTTTAGTCGCTGGCAACCTAGCCATCTTAAGTTCCGTGTCAATTACAATACCTAAGAATGAAAGTTTGGTACCTGCACCCTCAGTTTTTCCCGGAGCCAACGGAACACCGAACTCCTCAGCCAATTCCTGGAAAATGTTTAGGCATCAGTGGCACTGATCTGACTGGGCTTTGCCAATAAACAAGAAATGATCTAAATAGTGGCATACCTGTTTGTGACCCCTTTTGTCTGGAAAACACTACTGCAGAAAAGTACTGAACCTTTTGAAAAGTGCACATGACACCGAACAACCCATTGCGAGGACTCTCTCTATGTAAAAAGAAACATTGAAAAACATGCCCAACAGCTCAAAATCCGATGGGTGAATGGGCAGTAAACGAAACGCTGACTGGATATCACATTTAGCAAGTTCCGCACCACTCCCAACTATGCGTACCATCCTCAGTGCATCATCAACAGATGTATAAGACACATTGGAGTCTGACGGGGAAATGAAGTCATTAATAGACTGGCCTTCCGGCCGCGATAAGTGATGGATTAGTTTAAATTCACCTGACAATTTTTGGGGAACCAAACCCAACGGAGATATCATCAAATTATTCAAAGTACAGTGCTTAAATGGGCCTGCTATCCTGTCTTCCTGTATCTCCAAATCCAATTTCTTCTGAACCACTTAAGGCAACTCCATAGCCGATTTTGAATTGTCAGACCATCTATTATAACGGGGACCCTGGTAACCTATCTTAAAGTCCTCCTTTAAACCCTAATAGAGTTTTGAAGCAGGTTCCACATCAGGATACCCTTCCAACCACTGAGTCATAACCGATTCCTTAATTGGGTATGAGCCCTTTGAGATAAATTACGGAAAAGCTCCCCTACCTCTTGGTGATTTTCCCTGATCCCCAAACCTTTGGTTGGAAAAACACTGGATGATGGCATGTTTCCCACCGCACTGTGAACATTCGTGCTTAAACCTGCAACATTGCCTGATGCAGGAACCTCGATTAACCTCTTCGACGCTCATGACGAACTGAGCTCGTCATGAGCCACGGCGCTCCGGTGCTCATGACGAGCTCAGCTCGTCATGGGCCGTGGAACGCTCAGGTGCGGGGAGAATTCCCCCGCTGTGCTGAGCGTTCCACGGGAGCCAATGTACCTGTGACGAGCTCAGCTCGTCATGAGCACCGGAGGGCCGTAGCTCATGACGAGCTGAGCTCGTCATGAGCATTGGGGCGCTGTGCGCGCCCCCCTCCCCCTCAGCACAGCGGGGGAATAACCCCCGCAGTGAAGGGGTTAAAGTTCCAACAGGATCCCGTAACTGGTAGGTGTCCTCTACCCACAACACCCGCCCCAAATTGGGCGGGGCGAGGCCGAAAGGGCCGATAAGTAATTGGGAGCCCGCTTGCAGTATGCGTTGTCGCGGGCGTTTGAGTCGAGGACATCCGCTGAAGCCACAGTTCCTGATCCACATCTCCCAAGGCTTATCATGAAAAAGAATTACTCTAGCCCTAAACTCCTCATCATAGTTGAGCCATGCGAACCCCCAGGCTGTAAGTGTGCTTTGCGTATGATATCAATATACTTAAACATTGCGACAGCCCTGTCCTGATGTTTTTCACAATAGATGCTTGCATAGATTAAAAATGCTGCCGTCTAATTTTTGATATTTTTTGGAACCCTTGGATGCCTCGAAAGCTCCCACTCTTCTTCCTTGGACCCATCCTTCACTTGAATATCCCTATGAAGGAGCTTGAAGATGTCAACAAATTTGTGGTCCCAAATTCTCTTCTTAGTTTTTTCAGCCAAATGCGTTCCCAGGGGCATGGACAAACCCATGTAAGGTAATTTTTTATGTATGGGGTGAACGGCACCTGAAACTTGCCCAGAGGAGAATTCAGACCCATCCAAAACCTGTTTATCAGTACTTGTCGCCTTATTTTATCCCACAGCACCTGAACCCACTCTCACCTGTTCTGCAGATTTACCAACCGTCTCCCCATGCCCCGAAACCTGAACCTTCCTTCACTAAGTCATCACCCACCCCCACTGAACGTATACTGGGTTTGTCTGTCAAAGGTTGCGGCCACAAAGACCACCACTGAGGCCTACCTGATGTCAATTGAGCAGCCCGCTTCTGGAACTCCTTTGGATCCTCTCGTCGTAGTTGCCCCCGAACCCGTTCTTGCTCTGCTCTCTTGTCCCGAAACCTGAACCTTCCTTCACTGAGTCATCACCCACCCCCACTGAACGTACATTGGGTTTGTCTGTCAAAGGTTGCGGCCACGAAGACCACCACTGAGGCCTACCTGATGTCAATTGAGTAGCCCGCTTCTGGAACTCCTTTGGATCCTCTCGCCATAGTTGCCCCTGAAACCGTTCCTGCTCCACTGTCTTGTCCGCTCGTGACCTCTGAAAAATACTAGCAAGAACAGTTGATCCCGACCCCTTTGTTGACCCGACTTGTTCTTGACCCATAGCTCTTAAGTCAAAGACCCCATCATCGAATAGAAAACCTTCATGTATATTTTCATCCACCAAACCTTGACCAGCATATTCATCTGGTATGACCAAATCAGTATTACTCCCACTCGGCATTTCCCCGTCTCCCACCCCACCATCATAACAATCCCAATTGGTCACAGCAAAATCCGCCTTTAATCCAATCTGTAAAACAACACCCTTACCAACAGCCGCACCCTGCTTCCCCTTCTTGTACTTGGAAACGCCCGCCACCATCTGCGGGACCTTGTAAGATGAAGACTTCCAGCCGCTTGTGCCAGACGCCGCTACCAATTTACCACCATCCCGAACCTACGTGGCACTGCCCGTTGCCGAAGATGAAGGAGTGGCATGATCCACCCAGACCCATTGCCCTCGGCTTGGCCCTAATGCAGAGTCAAAAGAAATCTGTCAGAAACAAGGAGGAGAACGAGATTCCGGAAAAATAGCTTCACATCCTGAAGAATAACCAGGAGGTTCAGAACGTGACATAGGGTTTATATTGTGAGACAGTGAGCCAACTCCATCCAAATCCTGAACCTCCTCCAACGCCGAGTCCGTTAAATCAAAAGCTAAAGTGTTCATATTGTTTTGTAAGTATGAGTTGGCATACTCCCCAGGCGGGCCCTAGGCACCGTAGCCAAAAACACCTCAGGAACGGCTCCCTCCCCTGCAGTACCCTGCACCTGCGCAACATTATTGTTCGGGCTATTGTGCTTTCCCGCTGCCAAAATTTGCACCCCATCACTGTCATCACCACTGTCAGTGGAATAATCCACCAAAATAGCAGAGCGTCCCTCAAAAGACACAGGAGGCGCAATATTAATGGAAGACATTCCTTCAAAATTAGCAATGTTTGTGAGCACCTTGCCACTGATGTGCGCTCTCTTAAAAGCTGACAGAGGTGGAGGCAAAAAATGTTTTCCTTTACCGCAAAGTCATAACAACCCCCCCTCCCCCTGCTTGACAGGGAACTTGTTGTAGTAAGGTTTCTGGAGGCAGTACCACCCCTGCCCTGTACTCTCCTCCTAGCACGACCCATGCGGAGAGAAGATACCGCCCACAACTGACCTGAAGACTTGTCAGGAAGCGAGTGACATCTGGTAGCCTGTGACCTGCTGACTCAGCTGCGGCGCGCCGCACAACCTCTATGTTGCAGCGTTGATGGCTCCACCTCAGCACGACCGACAGTCCCTTGCGACCGGCTCTTCGCAGGTGAACAAGCTGCCACTGCCTCTGAAACTCCTTGGGCTGCCATCCACTTCGGGCGTCTCCCCACTGCCGCTAAAACAGTTGAAACACTAGGCTGCAATAGGTCCTCACGACCTGCATCATAAATAATGCGCAGTGCCTCCTTGACAGCCTCTGACTCTGCCATCCTGTAGCAAAGCCTCAAGAAAAAAAAAACACCAAACCTTGAAGAAATGGCAAGGCTTGTGTCACAAAAACGACAGCCTCCCAAACCCCTCACAGAAAAAAAACACAATTTTCCCTAACCGCCGCCTGCTCTGCTCGTGCTGATAAGCCCTGCCCCCCGACTGCCTAGAGCCCTCACGTGCTGTGTGGACTGATCCACCGTACGAAATTCCCCAAGGGGACAGCGGCTCGTGCCATGATCCCCTCGGGACCCGAGTTTCCTAAGGCAAGTAAAAAAAGCTTGCCATCGTTCAGAATTTTCTTTTTTTACCTAAAGGTTGTTATGATAAAACAAACTGCTTCGCCGTGTCGGCACAAAAAAAGCCTTCTAACCTGAGGTGGTTGCTTATCTCATCATTAGCCTATGACAACCACATTAAATGTGTATTGGCTGCGGGGACTTGGACTGTTGTGCGAAGGGCTTGCTCATTAGGTCCCACAATCACTAATCTGTTTTGTAACTGTAGCATAAAATGTATATTCACTAAGAAAAACCAAAGGTGATGATGGACGGAGCGTTGACAATACAAACACTCACCCCCAGTCAACTGATCTGGGTTTAATCCATCACCGTTCTTTAGCTCACTCCGCCACCCCAGTTCAGACATGGCTATATGCAAATCAGTCTGACCCTGTGCCTTCTGGGAACAGTCCAGCCCGAACTGCCAAGCCATGTCTTCCCTGGACCGGAATCAAGCTTCCAAGGACCGGTTTCTGGCATTACAGCCGTCTTCAGCCGGGCTTGCTTGACTCCAGTGGCAAAGTGAGCAAGGGACTCACGTCTGAGCATACCCTGCCAACTTAGGGCGAACAAAGAAAAACCAAAGGTGATGATGGACGGAGCAATGACAATACACACACTCACCCCCAGTCAACTGATCTGGGTTTAATCCATCACCGTTCTTTAGCTCACTCCGCCACCAAAGTTCAGACATGGCTATATGCAAATCAGTCTGACCCTGTGCCTTCTGGGAACAGTCCAGCCCGAACTGCCAAGCCATGTCTTCCCTGGACCGGAATCAAGCTTCCCAGGACCGGTTTCTGGCATTACAGCCGTCTTCAGCCGGGCTTGCTTGACTCCCATGGCAAAGTGAGCAAGGGACTCACGTCTGAGCATACCCTGCCAACTTAGAGCGAACATAGAAAAACCAAAGGTGATGATGGACGGAGCGTTGACAATGGTATGCTCAGACGTGAGTCCCAGGCTCTCCACACCACTGGAGTCAAGCTATCCAGGCTGAATGAAGGCTGATAGCCATAAACCGGTCCTTGGATGCTTGATTCCGGTCTGGGAAAGACATGGCTTGGTAGTTCGGACTGGACTGTTCCCATGAGGCACAGGGTCAGAGCTGATTTGCATATAGCCAGTGTCTAACCCAGGGTGGTGTGGAGTGCAAAAAACTGATGGATTTAGGCCCAGATCTTTGTACTGGGGTGAATGTATGACATTGTTCTACATTCTGTCCATCAACTGTGTTTTTTGCAATTCTCACCCCGAGTGGGCTGGGTATGCTCAGACGTGAGTCCCAGGCTCTCCACACCACTGGAGTCAAGCTATCCAGGCTGAATGAAGGCTGATAGCCAGAAACCGGTCCTTGGATGCTTGATTCCGGTCTGGGAAAGACATGGCTTGGTAGTTCGGACTGGACTGTTCCCATGAGGTACAGGGTCAGAGCTGATTTGCATATAGCCAGTGTCTAACCCAGGGTGGTGTGGAGTGCAAAAAAACGATGGATTTAGGCCCAGATCTTTGTACTGGGGTGAATGTATGACATTGTTCTACATTCTGTCCATCAACTGTGTTTTTTGCAATATTCACTAAGTAAATGCCGCATTGCACATCAGAGGAACTGTACAGTGTGGTAGAATGTAGCAGTTTTTTTCTCATCTCATACCTCTTGCGCCCAGCATTGTTAAAATGGACCTGTAACGTCCAAAGAACTATAAAAGTTGGTTCGATACTTAGAACACGATGACCCAGGAGCAGGATTAACGTCGCGCACGTCGCGTTATTTTTTGATACTACTCCTAAAAATTGGAACAATTACACTTTATTAATGAGTGGCATCTTACGACTCAAGAATTCGATGGTTTGAGCTATCCGCTCGACCTTCCGCTTTTCACTGTCCCAGAGCTCCCGGAATTCCTGTCAGATTTCACATAATCGACAGCAACCTTCTTCACGTCTTCGTTTTGATTCAAATTGGTCAAGGGCCTTACCGGGTCGGAAATATCACCGGTAGAGCGACCTTCAAAAGTTCTTTTATAGTGCCTAAGCCCTGAAGATTCGCATAAGCAATGAAACACGTGTCGGCTGGCTGCTGTTACATGTTTGACCAAATAAAGAACTGAAGATCTTATTCTACAAAAAGAATCATCGTTCCTCTGCAACTTTAATTGTGTTACTTATTACATTTTTTGACAATTTATTGATTATCTGATGAATAGATGTGTGTGCATAGGGTACTTCTTTTATCGTGATATACGGGTTTTATCCAGCTTGCTGGTCTAAACTCATGAATGGTTAGTAAGGTTTTCCATTCACCCAGTTGCACCACCAATACAATTTTTGCTTAGAACTTTTACTCCTGTGCTGCTATCATAGGCTGCGCGCCCATTGCTCACTGACACTAAAAACCTTGTAGCCGCAACGCCCAAAGAACTAGATGTCGAGATTCCTGCAGTTTTCTAGCTGCGCATTCCCTCTCCACGATTACACTATACAGGGGAGATTGTCACTCGTAAGAGAAATTGGTTGAACACATTCAGGCAAGTCCATTTTTAGGTTTTGCCTGGCGAAAAGATGCGCTCTGCGCATCTTTTTCGCGCAGGCGAAAACCTGATGAGAACTGTAGTGTGGTTTGGAACGGCCTCCGTCATTTATTGGCTAGCTCCATAAATGGAGCATAGCCATTGGACGAGGGGCCTGTCCGTCAATGCCGGACCAGATTCGGGGGCGTTCCCGAGATTCTTTGGCTTTTGCCGACGTCACGCGACATCAGCCGAAAGCCGGGAACGCCCCCGAATCTGGTCCGCCATTGACGGCACTCGGCGCCCCCTCCACGAGTCCTGGGATGTCCGCTGCACGCCTTCTCTCGTTTGCTTTGTTGCCGCCATGTGAGCTGATCTGGTGTAGCACTGTGACGTCGGCACCCGTAGAAAGGTCTCGCATACAGGCGGGATCTGTAGAGCTAGGGAGCTGACTGCAGCCCGGCGGGAGGGGACCCAGAGCGCACAGGAAGGCCAGCGAGCTTAAAGGCTGTACAAACACGGCACCCCAGAGAGAAATATCTTTATGGCGTGTACGATTAAGGTTAGTGTAGGGTGTGGCTCTTCAAGACAGAGGGCAGTACACCGGAGCTCGGCCGACTGACATAGTTGCCCGTTCCCACCCCCGTATTTATTTCAGCGCTTTAATAAGGCGAGGGGTGAGGTGTGTGTCTGTTTCCGCTACCCCCCTTTCCCCCCCTCCGCTGTCAGTGTGTGGCCGTTCACGCCCCCCTCCCGCTGCATTGTAGGAGACGCACTTTTTGTTTCAACTTTTTTGCTTTGTGGGGGAGATGGGATTTCTTTGAGTGTCGCGGGTGTGTGTCTCCTGGGAGCAGGGAGAGGGGATATCTGTTGTTTAGACTTCATCTGAGGGGGCGTCTATGAGAGGGGGTGCCCGCCGACTGACATAGTTGCCCGTTCCCACCCCCGTATTTATTTCAGCGCTTTAATAAGGCGAGGGGTGAGGTGTGTGTCTGTTTCCGCTACCCCCCTTTCCCCCCCTCCGCTGTCAGTGTGTGGCCGTTCCCGCCCCCCTCCCGCTGCATTGTAGGAGACGCACTTTTTGTTTCAACTTTTTTGCTTTGTGGGGGAGATGGGATTTCTTTGAGTGTCGCGGGTGTGTGTCTCCTGGGAGCAGGGAGAGGGGATATCTGTTGCTTAGACTTCATCTGAGGGGGCGTCTATGAGAGGGGGTGCCCGCCGACTGACATAGTTGCCCGTTCCCACCCCCGTATTTATTTCAGCGCTTTAATAAGGCGAGGGGTGAGGTGTGTGTCTGTTTCCGCTACCCCCCTTTCCCCCCCTCCGCTGTCAGTGTGTGGCCGTTCCCGCCCCCCTCCCGCTGCATTGTAGGAGACACACTTTTTGTTTCAACTTTTTTGCTTTGTGGGGGAGATGGGATTTCTTTGAGTGTCGCGGGTGTGTGTCTCCTGGGAGCAGGGAGAGGGGATATCTGTTGTTTAGACTTCATCTGAGGGGGCGTCTATGAGAGGGGGTGCCCGAAGTTGGATTCAGGTGAGAGGCCACTCAGGGGAGTTTACAAGACGTGATTGTGTTTATGTTAGAGACGGCGCATCTCCTGAGGGTTCGGGTAGGAGGAGCCATGGGTGAGGGTGTGTCCCGGCTTTGGTGCCTCTGGGCGTCTTTCCGAAGGGACGTCCGAGGCCAGACATCTGCGGCTCTAGACGACCTGCTCGTGTTTACACACAAATTCACTTGTAGGGGGTCAGGTGTTATTGATGACTGGGGCCTCACACGCCCCTCATTTGGGACACACGCCTCTCATTCATTTGAGTGCAATCGCCAGTCCCCTGCTGTGAGCGTTCATACGTTTCCCCCCAATTAAGTTTGCAAGTTCAAGTGAGTTCCTTCTTTTCTTAGAACCGATGGTCTGTTTCCTGGTGTGCGGGGGGGGGGCATCGGGGGTGTCTGCGTCTTCTGAGCAGATCTCAGCCAGTGAATTTTGCAGCTTGCACTGGTTAGTGGTCAAGATTTTCAAGGAGACACCCATTTTCTTTCTTTCATTAAAAAAAAAAAAAAAATACAGTTTTGTTATTCGAGGTCTCCTGTTCCAACACATTCAATTGTTTTACTACAATTTTTTAATGTTTCCTGCAAACGCCCAACTTTCCCCAGAGGGCTTTCGGAGGTGGTCCGAGCTGGTCTGTACGCATGTTTACAGAAGGGTCTGTGGTGTGAGCCGGGCTCTTTGGGGGTACTGTGAGAGCCCTGGGGCGCGGTATGCCTGTGTGTGTGTCGCCGACTTGTGCCTCCGTGTGCCCCTGTCGCCTGCTTGTGCCTCTGTGTGCCCCTGTTGCCTGCTTGTGCCTCCGTGTGCCCCTGTTGCCTGCTTGTGCCTCAGTTTTCGTGCCCCTGTTGCCTGCTTGTGCCTCCGTTTTCGTGCGCCTGTTGCCTGCTTGTGCCTCCGTGTGCCCCTGTTGCCTGCTTGTGCCTCCGTGTGCCCCTGTTGCCTGCTTGTGCCTGCTTGTGCCTCCGTGTGCCCTTGTTGCCTGCTTGTGCCTCCGTGTGCTCCTGTTGCCTGCTTGTGCTGTGTGGGTGTGTGTGAAGGGCTCTGTGTGGCTGTGTGTGTGGGAAGCTTTGTGTGGCTGTGTGTGTAGGAAGCCTTGTGTGGCTGTGTGTGTGGGGGGCTCTGTGTGGCTGTGTGTGTGGGGGGCTCTGTGTGGCTGTGTGTGTGGGGGGCTCTGTGTGGCTGTGTGTGTGGGGGGCTCTGTGTGGCTGTGTGTGTGGGGGGCTCTGTGTGGCTGTGTGTGTGGGGGGCTCTGTGTGGCTGTGTGTGTGGGGGCTCTGTGTGGGGGGCTCTGTGTGTGTTTGTGTGTGTCATTTGCGAGAGATAAAGCTAGTGGCATTGTAAATGACAATGCCATTTATTTATGTTAAAAAAAAACATAAATAAAAATAATGTCAAGAGCAATGCCAATAGCTCTAACTTTAACAAAGGCAAAACCATTGCATTGTAAATGCTTGTTTATTACGGTGGCAGGGCCGTAGCGCCATTCGAGGCATTACCTGTGTTGCCTTTCCCGCCTCTGCTGCCCTGGTCGTGTTGAGTTGTTTTGGTGCTACAGAAGGAGATACAGTGTGGGCTGTACACATTTTTCTTGTGATCCAGTTTTTTTTGCCTTCCACGAGTGTTATGAAATATTACACTGCGAGGCCATTGTTCATCCGTAGACAGTCGTTTGCGTGAGCTTAGTACTGTTAAAGCCTCTTGCTCCTCCAATGCTCATAGACCCTGCTACTGAACATGCCTGCTCTTTCTGTTTAAATGAGTCATTATCTTGCAAATGTATCGTTAATAACAAATATATTGCTTTTGCAGTGGTATTGGAATAAGCAGTCAATTGAACTAAAGGAAGTAAATTGGTTTGGGTGATATTGTTGCGAAAGCTTGTCAAATTATAAACTATAATTTAAATGTTATTAAAAGTATGTGTTCAATCAAGCAAGATTAAAGGTGTAAACTTTTACAAAGACTCCTTTCTGAGATATCATTTCCTTTAATAAATCTAGGGTTTTGTCTAGACTTGCATTTCTTAAGATGAGACCTGGCAAAGTATGGGCATTTCTTGCTCTCCATGGACATCAAAACTTCGGGTGTATTTTGTAAGGTATTTTACCTTTTTGTGTGTTTTATATAGTGCAAGCATGTTGTCATTAACTGTTCATAGAACTTTAAAGCACTATAACCCTACAAACAACAGCAACAACAAAATCATTGGCTCAGTGCCACCTCTGCATTGGTGCAAAAACACCAGCACATCACCAACTCAGCACCAACACAACTTCTGTGCAGCACCACCTCAGCACCAGTGCATCAACACCTCATTAGCAAAACCAAAAGCTCTAGCTAAACACTTAGAAGGTCCCAAAGGCAAGACCTATTGGCTTTGCCAATGCTAGTTTTTATTAAATACAGTAATAAAAGAGAAGCATAATCTAAACTCCTGGTCCAGACATAGAATTGTATTGAAGCAGAGCAAATCGATGAAGGATAGAGCGCAAGCGCATTGGAATAAGTGGTGCACAGCTGGTCTTTTGCCTTCCTGTTTGGCAGCCTTGTATTTAGTGAGCGGAGTTGCAAGCTTCTGTTTAACGCACTGCTAGGCAAAACATGTTTATTACGAAAGTCTGGCTTTAGAGTGCACATTCTAATTTGATTATGTAATGTCTAGTAACACAGGTAACCAGGAAGTGGCATGAGTAAAAGATGATAGTTTAGTATTAAATCTTTTTATTGAAAATTTTTAGCATATACAAAAACATACATGCAGGTTTCGCCATCGAATCCTTTAACATTGCTAAATCCAGGACCCGAAAAGGACAAGTTAAATCCGTCAGTGCTAAAATGGGTCTGTGCCAATGTAAAGAAGCCTTGTATATACTATAAATGATAAGAAAAAACAGAAAAACAGAACAGTCCGAAAACCCCTAAACTCTTCCCTTTCCCCTTCCCACCCACCACCCGTGTTCCAAGTCCACCACCGAAGCTATCTAGGCTATTCATTGCCTCTAGCTCTATGTCACTTGTTTCATATCAGAGAGGCACAGTAAGCGGAGGTATCGAGGGCAAGTAATTTCCCGAAATTCCAAGGCTAACAGGGACAGAAAGGGTTGCCACAGTTCGATATATTTGGGTCCCTCCCCTGCCATGGTCAGTGTTAGCTTCTCCATACCAAGTACCTGCCACAAGCAGTGTAGCCAGCCTGTGAAGGTTGGGATTTGGGTGGTATGCCAGTGTGTGAGTATATTTTGCATTGCTGTGCTCAGCGCAATCGCTATCTGGCGGCCTCTGCGAGAGCGCAATGGATAGGTCATAAGATTTGGGAAGCCAAGAAGGACATATGAGGGAAGTCGTGGAATTTCTGTGTCAAAATATGTACCTACTTCGTCCAGTACTTGTTTCCAATAGGATTGGAGGTGAGCGCAGTCCCACAGCAGGTGTACTAATGTGCCTACTTGTCCACAGCCCCGCCAACATGTCACTTCTCTAGTATGGTCCATGGCATGGATACGTTCAGGAGTATAATACCAGTAGGTTGCTATCTTTGTGAGGGTGTTAGTAAATCCCATGTGATAGGTGGAGTGACGTGCTCTATAGTATATGCCTTCCCACTCTTATGACTGAGTGTCCTGCCCAGTTCCCTCTCCCATCGTGCCCGTCCGGAGCTATAAGTGTGGGCAAATCTGGCCTGGAGCATCTTGTATAAATCGGATATTAGCTTTTTGTCTGCCTTGCGTGTAATAATCCAATGCTCATAGGGAAGAAGATGCCTATCAGCCATGGACCGACTTGGTCACTGAGCGTCCAATGTCGCGCTTGCACATATTGAAGTATCTCCATCTCAGGCACCCCATATTCTTGTTTAAATTGGTAGAAAGGGATAACTCCCTCTGTGGAATAGATGTGGTAGGGGTATCGACACCCAGAGGGCCACTACCTCACAAAAGCTATTGTGTCCATACCCGGGGTGAAGTCTGGGTTGTCCATCAATGGAGTGAGTGAAGACAGGAAAGTGGTAAGTTTGTGCTTAATATTGGTTTGATCCCATATCTCCATTGGGACTCTAGTGATATACGAAGCATATAAGTTAGGTCGTCTTTGTTGTTTGCGAAGAAATGGGATTTCCTGCAGGGGTCTGACGGCTACCGCCTGGTCCTGGAATAACAAATGTTTCTCTGACTCACATCGACTCCATTCGACCAGTAAACGCAATTGTGCAGCCTAGAAGTAGAGCTGTAGATCGGGGAGTTCCAGTCCCCCTCCCTCTGGGTGAAGCATTGCCAACCTCTGTTTCAGGCATGGTTTCCGACCATTCCATTGAACTGGGCAAGTTCTGATTGCGTTTGCTGTATCCAGCCAGAAGGTGGCCTGAGAGGAATGGTACGAAACCGATACAGGATCTGTGGAAGAATGGTCATCTTGACAGCGACTACTTTGCCTAACCACGACTAAGGGTGATGTTTCCATCGCCCCAGTTCCCGCCGGATTTTCTGTCGCAGTAGGGTGTAGTTAGTAATAGCCGTTTTCGAAAGCGAGGAGGCTAACTGGATCCCCAAATATGGGATCGTTTCTGTCGCCCATTGAATAGGGAGTAAGCTTTGAAAATGTTCCCAAGTGGGCCGCTCCAGAGACAGGTCCAGGGCAACCGACTTGTCCATATTCACTTTGAACCCAGCAGTTTGTGCAAAGAAATCTAAGTCCTCCAGGCATGCTGGCAGCGCGTCTCGCGGGTTAAATAATGAAATCAGAACATCATCAGCGAAAAGACTAATCATTATGGACGTAGCTGCTAAATTTGATCCCTGTAACCAATGGGTTGAGCCGCATCCTTTTGGCCAGTGGCTCCATGTAGAGAGCAAAAAGGAGGGGCGACAAAGGGCACCCCTACCTTGTGCTTCTCTCAGTGGTGAACCGGGGAGATGTGCGTCTGTTGACTCGAACTGTGGCCATTGGAAACTTATAGCAGTTCAAGACATATGTGCGAAATTTCACGCCCAGCCTCATTTTTTCCAGAACTTGCTCCAGATAGGGCAAGTGGACACTACCGAACGCCTTTTCGGCGTCGATAACCAGCATCATGTATTCCCCCTGTGTGTGTGTGGCTTTTTTGATAAGATGCAAGGCCCGTTTCGTGTTATCAGAAGTTTGGCGTTCCGGGATGAAGCCCGCTTGATCCGGATCAACCAGACCAGTCATGTGAGGTGCAAGGCGTGAAGCTAGAATCCCGGTATATAGTGTAAGATCCACGTTAAGAAGGGTGATAGGGCGATATGCCCCACATTGAGTCTTCTCCTTCCCCGGTTTGGGGATTACTGCTATGGAGGCCTCCAGAAGGTCCCCCGGGATCGCACCGAGCTCTGAGAAGGAATTAAAAAGTCGAGTGAGGAGAGGGGCGACCTGGGCACAGAATTTCTTATAAAATACAGCAGAAAAGCCATCCGGCTTGGGTGTTTTCACTAGCTTAAGACGCGAAATGGCTGCGATAACTTCTTCTGGCCGAATGTCTCTGTCGAGGTAATCGGCTTGATCTTTAGTTAGAGCTGGTAGAGGGATGGAGTCGAGGAAGGCCGCCCCAGTTGACCTCTCAAGTGGAGAGCTAGCGTAGAGGTCGGCGTAAAAATCACGAAACGCCTCAGCAATGTCGCTGTACTCCGAGACACGCCTACCGTCCTTCCGGAGAATCTACTGCACCCTTTGCTTTTGTCTAGTCTTGCACAATTTATGGGCAAGCAGGTGCCCGCACCTATCCCCCCCGTATAATAAACGTGTCTCTGCCGCAAGGCTGCGAATTCCGCCCTATCTTGGTCGAGAGCTGCAAGCTGTTGGCGCACAGCTTTAAGTTGCCTCCACACTCGAGGGGCTCCTGTTCTCTGGTGCATCTGCTCCAATTCCCTAGTCTGTTGGGTAAGTTCTTCCTGCTTGCGACTGTGCTCAATATTGACTGCAGCGGAGATGGCTATTAACTCCCCCCTAATGACTGCCTTCAGTGCCTCCCACTGTGTTGCAAGAGTGGTGTCAGTGTTACTGTTGTGAGAGAGGTAGTCAGTGATGACTCGCTGTATCCGTGCAACCACATCTTTGCGGTGCAATAGTGTCTCTCTGAGGCGCCATGTCCTAGGGGGTCGGTGGGCTGGTGGAAGGGAGAGAACAACTGTCACTGGGCATGATCTGAAAGGGAGGTGAACCCTATCTCTACCTCTGTTGCAAGTGCGTGTATGGGCGCAGATGCCAGCAGGTAATCCAACCGGGCGTATGTTTTGTGTGCATTGGAATAGTACGAGTACTCGCGGTCCTGGGGGTGGAAGCTACGCCATAGGTCGCTGAACCCTAAGTCATGTAAACGGGTCAGACCCTCTGTGGAAAGGGCGCCCGTCTGAGGTGTGCGTTGACATGATCTGTCTAAGGTGTTGTCAAGAACCAGCTTTATATCTCCCCCCAGAAGAACGTGGCGATCGGTGTGGCTGAGGCCTCTGTAAGAGCAGAGTGAAAGAACCGCTCTTGGCCTTCATTAGGAGCATGCACTGAACCAATAATGAACGTGGAACCGCCTATGGCAAATCTATAAGTCAGTAGCCTATCTTTTATGTCGGCCTCCACTAAACCGCTGGGCCACCAAGATAGCAACCCCGGCCGTTTTAGTGGTGGCTGAAGAAAAGAACTGAGTTGGGAACTTCTGGGACCGGAGGCGGTGACAATCTTTCGACAAAAGGTGCGTCTCCTGCAGCAGACTGATATCTGCCTGGGTATGCTCTAGACACAAAAGAACCGCTTTGCGCTTCACTAGATTATTAAGACCTCTCACATTCAAGGTGAGAATTTTAAGCTTGGTAGCAGGCATTCACCCTGGTAGTATTATAAAAAGCAATAGTGGGGCGCGGAATCTGATACTATCAAGGCACAGGATGTGTTTCCACCCTAGAGAGCCCGTGTGGTGTGGGCCTATGCTAGCTCTGAAAGGAAGGTGGACAAGGAACACCGGAACGCACCCACAAACAACCCCCACCCCCCAAAGCAATATTTGGAAAAAAGAGAACAAAGACATATTGTCCATCATCCGTAGGTGATTGGAAGTGTGGTTAATTCGGTTAGTCCGTCAAGATCCGAAAAGCCCCCCTCCCGCCAACGGCCCGGAGCAAAAAACAAACAATCAATTGGCCCTATTATATCTTAAGGTTCAGCCAGGTTGGGATGTGGTCAGCTCCGTCGATGCTGCTTCAAGTACGGCTTGCTGGCCCTTTATGATTTCTGCAGCAGGAGGTTTCCTAGCACGGCGTCTTCGGCCCTGTTGACGCCTCCGGTGCTTGAAGTCGTCCAGTTCCGCTGTGGGGCTTACCGTATGATTCTCTTCCATAGGAGGATCCACGCCCAGCAAGCGGCAGGCCTCCATCAGGGATCGTAGCTGGTAGAGTTTGTTGTCCATTCGGAACACCAGGCGGAATGGGTGGCCTCAACTGTAGGAAATATTGCGCTGTTTTAAATAAGCAGTGATGGGTCTAAAGGTTCTACGCTTTTGCAGGGTGAGTGCTGACAAATCCTGGTACAGAACCGGTGTCTGATCGCGAAACATCAAAGGATGTAGCTGTCGAGCTTTTTGGAGGATCTCTTCTTTGGTGCGATAATCTTGCACACAGACCAGGATGTCTAGTGACAGAGCTGAAGAGGCTCGTGGGGGGCCCACCCAAGGTGTGCTCTGTCCAGACGGAGTTCTGTTTCCAACAGCCTCCCTATGAAGTGATTGAGTAGCTCCCTTGTATACCTGAAAAGGTCCTTCGTGTCGTCTTCAAGTTTTACTCCACGGATCCTGATATTATGGCTCAGGGAGCGGTTTTCCAGGTCTTCAAAGTGGGTCTGAAGATCAACTTGCTGGTCATGGATCCCGAGAACTTCCTGCTGCAGTGCTGCTATTTCTGTGTCTCTTCCGTCGCTTTTGGCCTCTAGCTCAGCAACTCGCCCACCTATGCCGCCATGTATCTGCGAACCTCCTTTATTTCCTCTGTAAATTCTTCCTTTAGCGCTTGGATGTCCTCTCTCAGTGCGACAAACATGAATTCCAAGAATGCCCTGGTAATCGGTTCCGCTCCATCATCCCGCTCAGATGTGGGCTGGGCAGTGCCTGAAGCCATGCTCGTGGACTGCTGACCCGCCTGGGCCTTGGCGAACAAATCCTTCAATGTCTTAACTTTGCGTCCTCTGGAAGTGGACATATGGCGCTTAATTGAGTTCCGGAAGAGCTGTGAGCTGAACACGTTCCCCCGGAGCAGTAAGACCACAACCGCAAAGAACGTCAGGGGCATGGGCGTCCGCAGGGGGGGGCAAGGAGGGGCACTTGCCCCCCCCTGGAGCGACCCTCCTTGCCCACCCTGCGGAAGCCCATGAAAACGTGACTTCAAGACGGGGTTCTAACTCTCTTTCCTCTCCTTTCTTTTATTTGGTTCCCTGTGAAATGGATCCAAAAAAGAAAGACGCTTTTGTTGGAAATGTCATATTTTTCTGACATTTTAATTCCAAAGTGCAGCATTGGGAATAAAAGGCTAAACATATATAAATAACTAAATAAAGTAAGACAGAGTGATAGGAAACTAGCCAAACTGATTTTATTCACACTGAAACACGCCACTTTTACAGAGTTTGTTTTCTTGTCTTTGTTTTCCCTGGACTTGGAACTAGTGCACCAATCCTGGGCGTACTACAATGTGAGGATTGGAAAACAAAATGTGTGCTGCGGCTCTGCGTCCAGGGATGTGGTCTTTTTACAATACTGCTTACGTTTTGTAAGGATATAAGCAATGGCCATTGAAATGGGTCCATGCAGGGCCCTGTAGTCGTGTCCTTAACTTTTCAGGAAAAAAACTCACTGTTTTCTGAATAGTGAGTGCAAAAGCATTAAGGTAACCATGTTGTTCCTGTTTACATTTCCCATGGTTTGCTAAATTTTGCATCCCCTATAAGTGTTTGCTTTTTTCCAGGATGTTGTTACTTTTTCTTTTGTAGGCTGCATATTGCTCTTGTCTAGTGCGTAATTTAAATTGAGCCGCATCCAGGTGTTTATAGCGGGCAACAATTGGGTTGTAGTTGAAGACAGTGGGAGTTTTTCTCAGTGGGGCAGTACGGTGTTCAGTGGGGGAGAGGATGTGGCACTATGGTCAGAGCTGCTGAATTTGGAACTGGGAACCAAGTTTAGCCTTAATAACCAGTCTACCAGACCACTCTCCTGCGAGAGCACAATCACATGCTAGACCTTAGAAGGCTTCGCAACACCTTAGAAGTCCTGGTGTATTCGCACCAGCAGGTGGACCGTAGCATGACAAGTGTAGGTTAACCTTCAAGGCTTGTCCACCGCTATCCATACTGAAGTTCACCGCCAGTCTTGCGGGCACGCCTATGAAGCAGCACACCCTAGAGCAACAGTGACCCTGTCACTGAGGTCACAGGACCCTTGAGAAGGGCCAGCTCTAGGGCGGTGCAACCAGTGTGACCGCACCGGGTGCTGACTTTAGGTGGAGGCATCATGTTTGCAAGTATATTATGGTTTTAAAAATGCTTGCTTCTTTCTCTCTCTTTCTTTCTTCCTCCTTCTCTGGTCTTTCTCCTACTTTTCTCTTCTTCTTCCTTTCGTCCCTTTCTCTCCCCCCTTAAATAAAATCTTTAAAAGCTTTTTCCCTTAGTAATGTTCCTTAGTCCCTTTTTGGGACATTTCCTTCATTTGTATATTTTATTACTTTCATTTTATCTTCATTGCTATGTTTCTTTACATTTTTGTATTGATGTTTACATTGCTTATACTCTTCAATAAAAGCTTTCTAAACTTAAAAAGAAAATGCTTGCTGCCTCCTTCCTGGCCTCCAGCAATTTTCGGCAACAATAAAAATGTCATGATGACTCTGGTGATTAATGTTCTTCCTAGAGAGAGATCAGAATTTTGTCTAGTGGAAGTTTTGACTCATGGAAAGGTAGCTCAGAGGGTTAATGTACCGGCTGCAAAGAACATGCGCCATGCAGATCACAAAGTGCACATAATGTAAATAGGTCAGTGGGCTACTGCTTTTGTCAGAGAGATCCTTTTATTACTTGCAGTTTATAAGTTAAAATCCTAACTTAGAACAGTGAGCTATTAACTGTCATCTAAGAGCTGCATACAAACTGCAAGGTATAAATTGGAGCGTTATGTTCCCCCCCACCCCAAGTCTTTGATTATCCTAATGTCCCAAAAAGTGTTCTTTTGGACGGAAATCAATTCTGATTATTAAGGAGAACCCCCAACCATGGTATTATGTTTTAAATTCCGGGTATTGTGTTTCTCCAGACCAATCACTATAAAACTATACGGGCTACTAGTATGGTTGTCATGTGACTCCTACACCTTGTAGTCCTTAGTCTTATGTAACATTTTCTATACAGTGATTTACACACATATTGATTGTCTCTGTGTAATGTGTGTGATGTAAAGTGCTCTGACACCCTACAATGGTATGAGTGGCGCTGTAAATCAAATTAAATGCATCCGAGAGAGAGTGGTCATGGAAACTTGGGGGGCACAGTTAAAGGGTGGTAGTGAGGGAATCCATGGCAGAGGTGGTCATTGGGGGGGCACTAACAAACATTAATGCACAGGACACCACCAGTGCTATGGATGGCCCTGCCCTTGAGGCAGTCTGCATCACCCATAGGTACCTCCATTGGCCTGGTTTCAGCAGTAGTAGCTGCAATTCACCAGGGATTGCCAATGCAGGATTTGCACGCACACCAAACTAAGTTCGCAAACTTACAGTCACCCGGCTTCATTCAAAAGCACTTTTAACATGTGCTGCCTGCTGTGGGGCCACTGGAATTAATTATGCAGCAAAGGATGACAACATTATGCCGTAGTGTTGACTAAATTATGCATTAAAAAAAGGCTGCAGCGTAATGCAGTATATTTTCAGAGATTTTATTATTTTGACACGTGTACACATGCTAACAGTCTCTGGAAAGATTTTGCCTTATTAGTACCAGTGTAACATACAAACGCAGCAGTGAGAAAGGTGATCAGTCAACCTTTACAATAGGCCATCCACTCCGCAGCAACAAAACTGACATTTTATATGAACTTTTGATATGTTTGAGCTACAGACAATTTATTAGTTTAAATGGTCAGATCATGCAGCAGATCTTGCATTTATGAGGCAAATATGGCAGAGCCATAATTTTAGAGAAAACATTTGCAAACTAGGATATTTTGCCATTCATGTTTGAATTGCTGTTGTGGAAAAAGGGAGTAGTGCTGATGACAGAAACTCCATGGCTCGGAGACAAATGGCTTGTGTTTCAACATTTTATCGTATTTGGTACATCTGTGATTAGAAGCATATCCCACTTTGTGAATATATTTTAATGTCAATAACTCATTATAACCTTAAATAATCATGTGTATCCATTGGTTGATTAAAGTGGGCCGTGAAATGCCAAACAAATACTAAAAATTGGGATGTCTGCGCATTCTGGCCACACCTCTGGCTCCACCCATAGATCCAATCCTTGGGTTATTCCTGCCCTTTGATTCTCCGCCCACTGTTCCCCTACTTTTTTTCCCCCACTTCGACCACTGTGTAAGACTCAGTATTTCTGGACCTGTGATGTGCCGCCGCATGTGCCACACATTTACGGTGCCGGGCTTCCGCATAAGGGAGCTGGCCATTATTTCCATTTCCATTTTTCCATTTTTTTGCATTTATATCGCGCATAAATCCCCCGAAGGTCTCAGAGCGCTAGCAAGCAAGGAACCTCTTAACCCTCTACCCCAAAAGAACGAGGGTAGCACATCTCTCTAAACCTGGGCACGTTGTCAGTTTGACATTGACTACACGTAGAGGGACCCTAAGTGTCTTTTCGAAAATATAGCTAACATTTGGACCTATACATTTTATTTTCTATAAATTAATTGAATGTGTGTAAAATTTAGCAATGCCCAGGGAATTCTAGTAAAGGGAGCACCCATTGGCGAATCACTAGCGTGTGTGATTGATGCATTATTTATTACTAATTTTGACGTTGTGCTTTAACTTTGGATACAAGTTATCATGAATTTTAGCACCAAGAAGCCAATATTGGCAAATATGTGTGCTACAAATAATCCCTAACATACACTGTGCATACAGTATATTTAATCTCGTGCTTTAATCATAGGTTGTTTTAAAGTATTCTGATAAAAATTGAATCGTGCTGAAGACAGCCTTGATTGGTGTTGGATCGAGGACCCGGAAGTCTGCACACCTAGTAGACAGAGATAAAGCACCTTGTCAGAAAGTTTAGCGTTTTCCCTACAGGTGGTGTTTGTTGGCCTGTGGCAGGGTCAGTCACATGTCCTGGATTCCTGGCATTTAATTGAATCTATCCCAGTTCTGCGCCCCAGTGTTTCTTGTGCCCCACCTGGCACACATCATGTTGAAGGATGGTGATGACGTTAACATTTTGCCCCCCCCTGGAAAAATGTCTGCGGACGCCCATGGTCAGGGGCCGGGATGTCTGGCCTTCTCGCTGTATGTGGTGCTGGTGGGTAATAGGGAGCAATGATTGGTGGGACCGGGTGACCCAGAGGCTGTGCAGCCACTCAGGGTAGGGTTCCTCGGCGTCTCTTACTATATACTCCCTCCAGTAGGCTGGACCTCTCGCTCCGACTGACACCCATATCCACCGGTGGTTCACCGTTCTCAAAGGTAGGCGCCTTCGCCTCTCACACTCGCCCCAAAGCAGCACCATAGTGTGGCGCTTAGCCAAACTGTCCGGGATCCCTGGCCGTCTGCATGTGATTTCTAGTGGCCGGTCCGTCTTTTAGTAGGCTTCCCCAGACATGCGCCCCGGCGTGGGGGTTCCTCCAGGCTCCCAGGGCCCCCAGTCAGTCCTGTGTGTGTCTCACAGGCCAATTGCCCTGCGATTGGATTATGGCACTATCTACTCATCTCAGGCTGGGTCCTCAGCTCTCACTCTCACGCAGTAGACCCCCGTCCAGCCAAGCAGTTCTACACCCACATTAAAGCCGCCAATTCAGGTCATGCTCTCTTGCACCCAGGCGATCGCCATGTGGCGGTCAGTAACCGTGCAGTTCCCCACCTCCTGGTGCCTCACTGAAGCCCCTGGCAGCAGCGCTGGCCGACCTCTCCCCTCGTGGGCGGCTTACAGTCTCCTCTGATTTCCACCGGCAGGGCCCACAAGGATGGAACTCTTGATGGGCTCATGTCGCCCAGGGACCAGGACGTCGTCTGCTCAACTTGTCCGTGCTCGCTACCACAGTCAATCAAATGGCGGCCACTCCTCCACCTGCTGCGCAGTATGTCGGGCCGCACTTCAGTTCTTTCCCCCTCAGGCGCCTTCGAAGCACAGCAACCCTCCAACTCAGCCCAAGGAGCAGGCCCAGGCTCGGGCACAGTCTACTCCTCCCTCCGCACCCCAGTCGTGGTGGGCCGGCGATCAGTGGCCCTCCTACCTCACATTTCACAGCGTCTCATCCGAGTCACTTGAAATACCGCTGGATTTGCACTGCTTCACCGCTATGAGGGGGGCATCAACTTCACTGTGGGGCCCTCAACCTCAGCCGTGCGAGTCCGGGGTCGGCGGAGTCACCCTCACAAAATGGCGGACCAGGGCGCCTATCCGCTCCTTAGCGACTCACTGGGCCTCCGTTGGCGCAACCCTGCAGCTCTGCAGCCTGTATCAGCGCAGGCTGACCCCTCCTCTTACAGCCAGTCAGCAGTCCCCTCCATTTGTCGCTGGTGAGGCCCACAAGGCCGTGCCACTAGTCGGACCCCTTTCACCCAGCGGCCCGGCCACTGCACGTCCAGCCAGTCGTTTCAAACCCTCACAGTTCAGCAAAGCAGCCGGCAGCTCCACCCGCCGGGGCTGCTCTCTACCCCCCCTTTCCTCTGGCGCCTCTCGAGCTTCTCGCTCTTACCTGCCAGTCTGGGGAGGAGGCCCAGACACGGGTACGGGTAGCTCCTCCCTCTGCACTCCAAACACTGCAGTCTGGTGGTTGGCAGCCGCCCCGTCACTTGACCCCCGATTGCTCATCTGTGTCGCAGGGAATACCGCTGCCCCGCAACAGGAGGAAGCCCCAGTCACCGTGCAAGCCTGGGATCGGCAGTCACCTCTACAAAATGGCGGCCCGGGGTCTCACTCCTCCGTGCCCCACTGGGTCTTAGTCAATGCGGTCCTGAAGCTCCTCCGCCTTCCGATCTCCTACTGGGCCGGACTATGCAGGGACCAATACTCTGCTCTCCGGGCCACGCACGGGCCCGTCCGTAGATCTCACGCCTCTCCTCGTGGCCACGTCGGCGTGTCACCCTGTCCGGGCTACGTTTCACTGCCAGGGAAACACGCTCGTCCAGACTCTGCTACTGCCCCAGATTAACAGCTCGGCAGTGTCCGAACCAAACTGTCTCGATGCGTGGGCCGACGATTGCTAAAAGGGCCAAGAAGCCGGTGCTATGGCAGGCCGTCAGCGGGAGCTCCGGAGCTGTATGTCTGCTCATGCCGCCATCTTGGTCATGCCCTCCAAAGATGATAGTTTAATGAAGGCACATTTATGTGGTGCTTGATAGTGAGTTGATTATAGATGAGATGGAGGAGAATAAGAAATCTACTGCTAAAGGGCACTATGTGGTCTGACCTAAAAGGTGAAGGGATTCTAACTTTGTCTGCCATGCAGCATATAATTGAAATCACTGTTTCAGCTGCCTTTCAGGCAAGAGAAGTTACTTCTTCACCCAAGAAGGTTTTCATTGACTTTGTTGATCCTGATGATAAGGGCATGGAGGAAGAGATCAAATGAAGATATATTCAGGGTCATGAACCAAAGGTGGTTATGCAACATATTAAAAATAAAGGCCCCTTTCCCAGAATACCTGTTAGTGGTCAGAGGACTCTGTTTGCCATTATCAAATTAAAGACACAGAGACTCTGCCTCAGCATAACACCCTCAAAAAGGTCACAGATGTAGAATGGAGCGATGTGGACAAACCTAGTATTCCATGGTTTTAAGATATCAGTTGCAGGGCTTTGCTTATGAACTCCCTGCTATTGTCAAGGTTGACTTGCTTATGGTTGACTTATCAACCCATGGCACTATTCAGTGCCGGCTTTAGCGCTGGTGGTGCCCGGTGCAACTATCTATTTTGGCGCTCCCCCGTATGGCCTCCTCCTCCTATTCCCTCACAACCACCCAAGCAAAAGTGCCCCGTATCTCTCAGTAGGACCTCTCTCAAATACATGTCATTTGTTTCAACTCGCTGGTGAAGGTTTGCTTTACTATCCACATAAAATACAGATCTGTTATTTGCAGCAGGCATATTACCCTTCTGTGCTACTTTATGGTGAGTCAAAATTGCCTCAAGATAAAACTATGATCTTTCTCTCTAGAAGGACCCTTAATCACATGAGTTAACATGACATTTTCATTGCTGCCTAAAAACTGAACGCACAAGGAACTCTGAAGCAGGGGCTTTTAGATCCTATGTTATTGCTAAACACAGCCCCCCCCCGTCCCTCCAGGTCTGCGCCTGGAGCGGCCGCACCAGTCACACTGCCCTAAAGCCGGACTTGGCACTATTATCTGACACTGGGGATACAAGGGTGGACTTGGTAATCAAGAGAAGAAATGCTGCAGCAAATGTTTCTATTAGCACAGCAGTATATTCCATTTGTTAGATGGAATCGTTGATTAAGGATGTTCAAGGAATAACAGACCCACTGGAGAAGAAGGGAGCTATCACTCCAACACTGGCAATCATGGAGCAGCAAATATGCTTTCTGTCTGATATATCCTTCGACTGTCTTAGTGAAGCGGCAGCAGCAGGGTCATCAGTATCAGCAAAACATCAATTGTGGATGAGATCTTGGAAAGCAGATACATCCCAAAAGAATATTTTGATGAAGCTTTCATTTGCTGTATCAAAATTATTTAGAAGTCACCATGATTAAGAAATCAGCAGACAATAGGAAATTGATTGCAACAGTGAAACAGCCATTGAGAGGAAAATACATTGGAGCCAGTATAGCGTTTGGACCAGCTTTTCATTGCAATCAACCCTTTTGAGGGAGTGGAGATGGTCGGAGTGCCCCCCGTCAGAAAATTCCTGGGAGCAAACCAGCGGCAGCCAGCTCTTAAGTCCTGACTATGCTGATTCAGAGAAACCTCTAGCTGTACGAGGTCAGCTAAAATTGTTTGTTGTTGTATTGATGACATCAACCAAGGACACGTGGGCTCTGCAAGACATCCAAGAAGGTTACAAAATAATGTTTCATTCTGTTCCTCCAGACTCTTTTTCTAATCCTGCTTCCGAACAATCCAAAAAAAGACATTGCTGGATGGGTTGCAAACGCTTCTTAAGAAAAAGGATCAGTTCAGGTTTCTTTAAATCAGGGGCAAAAAGGGACATACTCAACCTTGTTTTTTCTGAGAAAAACAACAGGGCAGTTGAGTCAAGAGCTAGGTCTAAAGTTGGTAAATGCATTCATCCCATACATGAGGTTTACAGTGTTATCTCTGCTGGCAGTGCTTCCATTCATAAACAGAGGAGACTTTTTAGCCTGATTATTTCTTCTGGATGCTATCTTCATATACCGGTTCTTCCAGCCTCGCAAAGATTTCTTCATATCTGTGCCCTGGAGGAGCATTGCCAGTTCCACATACTTCCCTTTGGCGTTGCTTCCTGTACAAGGGTCTTCAGCAAGGTGTTGGCTGCTTTGGTGGGCTTTATTTACTCTAAAGAAATTCATTCGTATCCATGTTTAATTAATTCACCGATTTGTTCCTCTTCTTTTTCTAAGCCACAACTACATGTCGAAGAGGTGTGCACTGTGATCTTTCAATACAGATTTTTACTTAACAAAACCAAGTGCCATCTGCACTTTGGAAGAGCCCATTTCAATACAATCTTGGACAAAGTATTTCTGCCTCTACCAAGGGTTCAGAAGCTGAAGGGGGAACTATTAAGCCTTCTGGTGAGTGGAGCCCCATCGGTCAGAGACTGGTTGAGAGTTCAGTGTCTCATGTCCTTAACAATGATGATTCTTCCATGAACATTTGGACCAATTGGTCAATCATTTATTGAGATGTTGGAATTCAGAGACCCAAGATTATATGTGGGAAATTTCCGTAGATTAGGAGGTTCATCAAAACACTGCAGTGGTGGTTGAAGGAAGAGGTTATGTTGGGAGGGACTCCTTCCCAAACACTCATGACCAGAGTAGTAAATACAGATGCCAGCAGGTAGGGTTGGTGTGCGGTTTGAGGGTACCGGGGCAGTGATCAGCCCTGGAGCTGGAAGCTTTGTCCAATTGGAGGAAGCTGAAGGCTGTTTAATTAGCCCTTCTCAGTTTTACTCAGCAGACCTCTCTCCAGCAAGTACAGATAAGAACAGACAAGCCAGGCAGTTATGAGGTATATCAACTATCAAGGGGGTTGTCCAGTCCAATCTCTGAGTCAATATGTCAATGGACAGAGAACAAGGGGCTCTCTCTAAGAGCGGTTCATCTGCCAAGGAAGTGGAATATTGTGCAGTATATTATTAAAGCAGGGTTTTTCCTCTGATGACAGTCTTATCATTGATGAATCTTATATACCAGCAGTTAATGAATACTTTTGGCCAGCCATAGGTCTTTTTGCATGGGGGGAGAATGCTGGGCTTCAGAATTTTACCCAATTATGCCTTGCCAACCAACATGGAAGATAAATGTTGTATTTTCAAGTGGCCCAGATCCTTCCTCTATGGCTTTCCTCCTTTTCCGCTGAAGCCGAAGTTAATGGAATATAGGGCGACAATTCTCATAGTGATTCCACGCTGGAGCCGTCATCCTTGGTTCCAATAACATTTTCAGCTGGCTGCTCAGCCTAGGTGGATGATCCCAATAGATCCATATCTACTGAAGACAGCTCAGATGCCTAATAGTTCTTCCCCATCTGCAGCTAGAGGCATGGATATTGAAAGGTTGAGCATAGAAGCAAAGGGTTGTTCTCCAGAAGTAGCATTATTAATCCAACAATCTAGACCCGCATAAACTTTAAAATCTTATTCTTGCCACCGGTAGTCATTTGATAAATGGTGTAAAAAGAGAGGAGCTTCTGGGATTATGATTGAGCCAGTTACGTTCCTTGATTTTCACAATGATGGGGTTCAGTTAAGTCTGGCAGTATCAACTTTGTGGCACAATGGGTACTACTATAGGCTTTTATAATCCATGAGATAGAAGCTACAGCTCCGTTAGTTTCTCGGTTTCTGATTCGTATTTTTTTCTTTATTTCTTTAAAACATGTTATTTGCTCCTCTTTACCATCTTTGGATATACCATTGATTTTCTTTGGATGAGTGAAGAGTACGTACCCTTGATCTCAAGAGGGCATTAGCTATCTTTTTTTTTTTTTTTTTAAACCGTTTTTATTGACATTTTCTCCAAACTTAACAATGCAGTCATCACTACCATAAAGTGCAGTATGCATGTCCCCCCATTCCCGCCGCCCCGTCCCAGCCATTACCCATGAGAAGGCATGTAATTCACATACAAAAATAAGCTCCAGATAGGTTTTCCACAACATCATCGGCGTGTCCAGTATTAGAAAGTCTCTTTGTCCGCCGCATTGAACCTCCCTCCATGAACCCTTACAATCCAGCATCCAGTCCGTGATAATTTCGCCATTTCCCCCACACTTTTCTGAACTTCCTGGGACACCCCCTTGCCTTATATGTAACCCTCTCAGCCGCCATATACATATCAAGGCCCCCCCTCCACTCCTCTAGACATGGTAACACTGGTGCCCCCCAGTATTTTGCAATGTCCCTCTTTGCCACAACTAAAGCTAGTACTAGGAAGGTCAGCTGAGGGCGCGGGAGGTCTACGTCAATTGTCATGCCCAACAGAGCCAGCTTGGGGTCGAGCTGCAATGGAGTCTCTAGTATTGCCGACATTTCCGCAAAAACATCTGACCAGTACCCCTGTATTTTAGGGCACGACCACAGAACGTGAAAGAAGTCCCCCTTGGGGTCGTGACATCGCAGGCATTTGGCATCATCTGTCTTCCCCACCTTCTGGAGCCGCACCCTGTCAAAGTAAGTTCTATGGAGCACGTTAAATTGGATAAGGCGGAGTCGGGATTTAACTGCTACATCCCTGGAGTGTGTTAAGACCAGTTCCCAGTCAATGTCTTCCATGCCCCCCACGTCTGCCTCCCATTGTTGTCGTAGCCTGGCCAGGTCCCCCAACATGTTGTTCGTGAGGGTCTTATAGGTCAGAGATACCACCTTCTGCTGAATATGTTCCTGCAGGAGTCTGCCTTCAAGTGGGGCGAATTCTGCCAGATCTACGGTGTCAATATTCTGGGGCCCCCATGCGTGTTGTAATCTAGTGTATTTGTACCTCTGTGTGGGGTGTAGGCCGAATTCCGTGGTCAGAGCCGTGAATGTTTTCAGTTGCCCTTTGGCCAGGATGTCTCCCAACGTGGAGATCCCTATGTCGTCCCACCTACTGTATCCCGTCAGTTTGTGGAGCTCCGCCAACCACGTGCAGTGCCAGATTGGTGTTTGTTTCGTTGGCTTCCCGTCCCACCCCATACGTTTCGTGGATGCCCTCCAGGCCTGAATGGTGATTTCAGTTGCCGGTAGTAGACGTTTCTTGCTATTTCCCCCATATAGTTAGGAAAGGATGTGTCTGGGTGCTAATTTGTGGCGCTCTAGTGCGTATGAAGGGTGGTCTGCCTGCGCATGTATCCATTTGTTTATCGGGGCCAGGTGTTCCGCTCAGTAATATGCTTCCAGATTCGGGAGCGAGATCCCCCCACTATATTGGTGCCTCTGTAAGGTGGTCAGGGCCACCCTGGGTTGTTTGCCTAGCCATATAAAGGCACGAAGGTCCGCGTGCATCTTGGGGAAGACTTTCGGGGGGAGGGGGTAGTACTCGTTTTGAAGGGCATACAGGTACTTGGGGAGGACAATCATTTTATACATGGCCGCTCGGCCTAGGAGGGTGAGCGGAAGCTGTCTCCAGCGGTCCATCACCGCAATGGAGTTAACCATGATACGCTCAATGTTACGTGTGTATGAGACATGTCTATCTAAAGTGAGGTAGACCCCCAAATACTGAAATCCCGCAGTCGTGGTGAGCAGCCGTCTCGGGAGGTCTGGCCACACCTCTCTCCCAGCGGGGTCATATAGGATTGACTTATGCCAGTTTTTTCTGTATCCGGCACGTTCACCGTACAGTTCCAATTCATGGAATAGCTGCGGGATCGACGTCTCTGGCGAGGTGACATATAAGAGGACGTCATCTGCGTAAAGCGAGATCTTTTCCTCATCTACATCTCCTTCGGTCCGCTGAAATCCCCTGATGGTCGGGTTCTGGCGTATTCTAGCCGCCAAGACCTCTATCGTTAGAGCGAATAAGAGTGGGGAGAGGGGGCATCCCTGTCTGGTCCCCCGTCGTATTTTGAATTCCCGTGAGAGGACTCCGTTCACTCTCACCCTGGCCCTCGGTTCAGTATACAGCAGCTGCACCCATTTCTGGAAATTCGGCCCAAAGCCGAATTTCTGTAAGACACCCTCCAGGAAAGGCCAGTGCACCGCATCAAAGGCCTTCTCCGCATCTAGGGACAAGAGCCAGTGCGGGTCTCCCCTATCTCCAACCTCCTGCAGCCAATTGTGAGTGCGCCTAAGATTCAGTCTGGTAGCCCTGTCTGGTATGAACCCAGTCTGATCAAGATGGATCAGCTGCGAAAGCCAGGATAATGGCCAATAGCTTCGTTTCCAAGTTCAATAATGAAATTGGACGGTAAGACTCGCAGAGCTCCTTTGGTTTGCCGTCCTTGTGGATAGGGACAATAGTAGCTATGGTCAGATCAGGGGGGAGCCTACCCTCCTGGAGGGCATCCTCATATAAACCCTTCAGATGTTTTACTAGTAGATCAGCCGTTCGTTTAAAGAATTCGGCTGGGAAGCCATTGGGGCCTGGTGTTTTCCCCGGTCTCAGTTTGGCCAGTGCATCAGATATGTCGTCAAGTGCAATGTCCGAGTCCATCGCTTTTGCGTCCTCAGTGGACAAGGTCGGGAGATCAGTTTGGTCCATGTACAGTAGCGCATCTTCCCGTGTCCCCAAATCTCTAGACTCATAAAAATGTTCATAATGGTCTGCGAATGCCTCAGCTATATGTACATCTGATTGCTGTGTCGTTCCCTGAGAGTCTGTAATCTGCTCCACCCATCTTTCGGCCCTTTCTTTTTTGCTGAGCCACGCCAGGAGTTTGCCAGACTTGTCTCCTACATCATATAGGCGATGCAAGGTGGCCAGTGCCTGGGTTTTCGCCTCTCCTGTCACCAGCTCTCTGTATTGAGACTGTCTATCTGTGAGTCTCCTGATTGCCACTGGGTCTCTCGAGGTCTGGCATTCCCTTTCCAGATCCAATATGTCTTGTTCGATGATTTCGGCCTCAGTGTGGAGCTTTCTTCGCTCTTCCGCCAGCCTATTCTTTGCCCTATCTCTCATAACTGTCTTGAAAGCCTCCCAAAAAACCACTTTCGAAGTCACTGAGCCCTCATTCTCGGCAACATAGACTTTAATGTCCACTCTGAGTCCCCGTAAGACGTTTGGGTTCTGCAGGTCTCATGCCGTTAAGTGTAATTGCCGTCTATCTCCCTGGCGTTTCGCCCCTAGTTTGACTAGCAGTGGGGAGTGATCCGAAACCCCTCTAGCTTTGTATTCTGCAGCGTCTTGTATCGTCAGATGTTGGCGGGCCAGAAAGACATAGTCTAATCTCGAGAAGGCCTGGTGGGCACCCGAGAAGAATGAGTAGACCCGTGCCTCAGGGTGCAGCCACCTCCATGTGTCCGTGAGGCCCAGGTTGATCGCCCATTGTGATAAGGGGTCTGAGTCTCCCTCCTCAGTGCCGTGCTGGATCTATCCCTAGAGACATCCATTACGTCATTAAGTCTCCCCCTACAATCTGTATGGTATCAGCTGTTTCCAGCAGAATGTCCGCCACTTTCTTAAGTGTGGGGGCCTGGAGTTTCGGTGGTGCATAGACTGAAACTATAGTGTAGGCACATCTGTTCCATGTCCCCTTTACAGCCACATATGTTCCCTGGGGGTCTGTCCATGTTCGTGCTGTGAGAAATGGAGTGGTCTTTTTCAGAATAATGGCGACTCCTCTAGAGTCCGAAGTGTACCCTGCGTGTGCCAGTAGCTTGAAACGACCTCTAACTAGGAAGCCGCACTTAGTACCCTTGAGGTGTGTTTCTTGCAGGAGCGTGATGTCCGGGGCTGTACGTTTCAAATACGAGCTGACCAGTCCCCTCTTAATCTTACTGCCCAATCCATTCACGTTCCAAGACAAGATACTAAGTCCACCCCTGCCTTCCAGGTGTGCGTCGTGGTCGGCTAGCATGGTGCTGTTCTGTCGTAGTCAGGCGGACGGCCCCCCCATGGTAGGCGGCCCAGACAGTCATGTGATATGTCTTGGTGTACCCAGGGGCATACCCGGGCATGTGGGAATGACTTACGGTGTGGGGGCGCGGCATAGAACACCAGTAAACTTGACTGCATGACCAACTTTTTCCCCCCCTCCTCCCAACAACCCCAACACCAAACTGTTTGATCTTCCCAACACCCCCCCACCCCCTCCCCACCTTCACCTCCCATCCCTCCCATACTCGTAACCAATGAAGCACAGGACTTACAGGTGGTAAAGGTCTGTCGCCCTCCCGCTGTCCCCCCCAACTAGACTGAGACTAGGGCATCAGCCGTGTTTGCCCCCGGCTCAGGTAACAGACCAACAATAGGACGGGGATCCCCAGTCCCGTGGGCCACCAAAGGTGGCAACTAGGCAAACAAACAACAATAGTGTCAGAATATACTCAGAGAGTAGTGGTTGTAACTTGCATGTCCTCGGCAGTGGTGCCCTGCCGTCACGGCTATCTGGTCCATACTTCTTCATGAATGGGAATCCTGCGTGTCCATATCACGGTCATCCGCTCCCCCAGTCGCTCCCTGTTCCATCTCACGGATCGCTGCTACCAGTGGGTGAAGCGAGCGGTCTATCAAATCCTCAGCTTCAGACAGATGGTCATTTTCTGTATCCTCCATCCCCTCGACGGTGTGGTGAGCCAAGCTGCTGAATCTGGACCCCGGCGCCGGGTTCTCCTCCGCGATCATACCTCGGTTACCCTCTCCTCTGATTATCGCGGGCCTATCCGAGTTTGTCGGGGAGGATGTGTGTCGTTTCATTCTCGGGATGTGGGATCTTTGCGTTTTTGGTGGGCTTCTCCGGAAGTTGGCTGCCGCCAGTTCTGTGCGGATCCTGCGACCCTCCTCTTCTGCTTCACGGAGCATCGGCCGTTCCTCCAGCCACTGCCAGGCCTCCTCAGGATGGTTGAAGAAGAGCGATCTGCCCTTATAAAGCACCTTCAGTTTTGCTGGAAAGAGTAGCATGTAGGATATATGTAAAGCTCGGAGCTTTGCCTTAACTGAGTCATAAGACCGGCGCTGTTTCTGCACATCCTGACTATAATCTGGAAAGATCATGATGGTTGTATTTTCCAGTCTGAGTTCCCCCTGTTTTCTCGTCTCTCTCAGGATGAGGTCTCTGTCCGCAAAGTTGAGGAAGCGGGCAATGATCGGCCGTGGCCGAGCCCCCTCTGGAGGTTTCATGAGCAGAGCCCTGTGCGCTCTTTCTATAATAAAGCAGTTCGAAAATTGGGCTTGTGAAAATGTCGATTGCAACCAGTCGCGGAGGAAGGCCGCTACGTCGTTCTTCTCAATGCCTTCCCTAAAGCCCACAAAGCGGAGGTTGTTGCGCCTCCCCCTATTTTTGGCATCGTCCACCCTCCATAACAGCTGTTTGTGGGACGCCTGCAGCTCCACCATATCTTTCCGGAGCGTGGCAAGTGAGTCCTCCGCCTCGCCAATTCTGGTTTCAGTGGCAGTCACCCTTTCCGTTAGATTCCGGAAATTTTGGCGTAGCAAGAGAACCTCTGAGCCCACCTCACCTATTTTCGTCTCAAGTGCCGTCCTGGAGCTTTGAATATCCGCCCTCGAGGCCTGGATCGCCTCCATAATTATGGCCGTGTCCGAGCGTGCGTCTGGTGTCTGCGGGGCCGTCTCCCTCTGCGACCGCGTCGTGGCATAACTGTCGATGGTTTCCTGTCTGGCCGGCCGCGGCGGCGGATCCCTTTTCCCCATGCTTGGCCCTATGCGGGAGGCTCTTGGTGCGGCCAAAGGGCTATAGTAGGCTATGGAGGGCGTGAATCCTCCGGTTCAGGCCCCTTCAGAGTGAGGGCGGAGAGGTATTCAGGGCACGGGCGCGGGTCTACCTGCGGATTAGGCAGCGGGCCCCCTCCTTTTCCTCGCGCCCACCGCTCACGGCAGGACCCCCCTCGTGAAGGCGGCGGTAATCGTGGGCCTCCACCCAGTAATCCCCGGGCAGTGTGATGTGTTCCACTGGGGCCCCAGTCGCTTCAGGTCTCAGGTCGGGTGGGAGGGAAGCCAGGCCCGGTCACAGGGCAGCAGTCGCCGGCGCTATACAGCGCAGTCCACAGGGTGGCCCAGGGTGTACGAGGCTCTCTTCCTCCCGATGGCCACGGGGGCCGCAGAGCCCACTCTAGGTGGTCCAGGGAGCCTCCTCCACACCACGGCGGCCGAGGAACGCGGGGGGAGGGGTCGAGAGCTCGGGGCGCCTCCGCACGCATCAGCAGGCAAGGACACCGCAGTTCCCAGCAGCGGTCTGCCTCCGGGGCCCCCCGCAGCCGGGCCGGGCAGCCGCGGGCAAAGCAGGGCCGGCGGGAGCCGGAGACTCTTCTCCGGGGGGAGGGGGGGAGGGGGGGAGGAGAAGAGCGCACCCCCAGGGCCTCTAAGCTGGGTCAGCCCCCCTCCGTACCCGCTCCGCCGGTCGCGCAGGGCCGTCCCTCCGGCGATCTCCCTCCGGAATCGCTCCTCTCCTCCTCTCCCGGGCCGGGCGGCCAGTCTCCCTGCAGGCCTCCGTCAATCCCCGCAGCCGTCCGCAAGCCCCCACAGCAGGCACCGGGGGTCGGATGGGGGGGACAGGCTCTCCGCCCTGTATGCTGGGCTCCGGCGCCGATCCGGCAGGTGCAGAGAGTTCCAGGGGGTGCAAACGTCGGGGCTCGGGCAGAGCCGCTTTCAGGCCAAAGGGTTCGACTCAGCCGCCATCTTGTCTCCGCTCTGCTTCGCCAGCTAAAGTCTCCCTCACGGCGCCGATTTCAATTCTTCTCCCGCAGGGTTGCAAGCGGGTCCGACAGCAGAGGTCCCGGAGCCTCTCTGGCTCTAAATTGGCAGGGTTTGTGAAGTATTCAACGCTATTAAATCGACGGATTACAGCAGGGCACCGAGAGCCTAGTGGAGACACGTCTTACTCCACCATGTCGCTGGCCACGCCCCCATTAGCTATCTTTTTGAGCAGAACAAAGCTTTACAGGAATGTTGATGCTTTGTTTATCATGTTTGATCTGGCAGGTCAAGGTCTGAAACATTTTAGGGGCTACCTTGAGTAGATAGTTAAAATTAGCAATCATTACTTCATATGAAACTCAGGGAAAGTCTTTGACAGGACTGTTTGAAGGAAGGTCGGCAAGTAGTATTGCCTCCTCCTGGGCAGGGGCCAAAGGGGCATCAATGCTAGAAGTTTGTAATGCGACATACCTGGTCATCTCCTCTTACCACTATAGATTTGTATTGTAGGGAAATTTGTGTAACATTTTTTTTTTGTGTTGCATGCTGCACAGAACTGTGAATGTATTCAGTAGTGGCTATAATGTGTCATTTGGTTTTAGTTTTTTAAAGAGTAAAGCATCATATATTTGAGGAGGAAATGCCCTGCTTCTTACCAGTAATCTTCATTACTCCTAGTCCTAAACTTTCCCAACACAGGGAAAGATTCCCTTCTATCCTGGCCGACGAGGTTTTGGCTTCAGATTTATGGGTAATTGAATATCACAGAATGTGAGGTCAGTGTACTTCTGTTGGGACAGAAAAGTCCCTCGCTTGGTAACAGACATGCACCCATGTCCCGAGTGCCCCAGCTGCAAAAATACATGGATTCATGGTATTTGTCCTTGGATGAACACGGATTAAGCGTGTGCATCATGAATAACCTACTCCTGTCTCACATTAAAGACGAAGTGCATATGCTTCACTGATCTACTGGTAGGAAGGCAAAGAAGAATGAGCCTCTCTAACTGGAAGTCACTGCCTTTGGCGACTGCCTTAGCACAAGGACCACAGGAAGGACCCGCTTTGAGCTGCTCATTGTGGAGCACGGGGAGAGAAGCACCCCGGCTGCTGGGCTCTTCTGAAGGCAGTGGTTGGGGTAAGGTGGAAGCAGGGCCGAAGCCCATCTGAGACTTGTTCCAGGCCGGCAGTTTACCACCAGGATAACTCAAAACTTTCAAAGCCAAAGTCAGACTTAGATACGCATCGCTAATGTGGCAGCAGTTGGGGTCACCTCCAAAACTCTGCCAGGGCTGCCGAGTATAGAGTGAAGGAGGAGAGGGGGAACCAGAGACCCCGCAGGGGCAACACTTGACAAGCATGAATGCATTAGTCTTGAGAGACTACTTTTGCGGCTCACTTAGTGTGCTATGTTTTGCTTTTGTAATACATACTCTTACAGTAAAGATCAATATTGGACTGGACAGTCATCTTATTGGAGTCATTTTGGGTATTTTGAGTTGTCTCTTCGCCTACCTTGCACTTTCTTCCCTCTGAAGAGCTTTCAACTGCTCGGCTGGCGCTACCACTGAGAGTCAAGTGCTGAAGGGGTAGTAGTTGGCCCAGTTGCTTAGGACCCATACTAGGCCAGGCCCCACATCATCACTAGTAAAATGTCACAAACCACATGGTTGTGTCTGGTAGTTCCTGCTTGCCTTATGGCCCTCTGATAGGGGTTCTGACAACTATCTTTATATATCGTATGCCAGGAAGGAGATGGGGCCATGTTGAAGGAATTAGCTTTTCTGTGAACAGGAGCCTTCGCTCATGGTGTAAGAACTGTGACAGGGAAATCCAGGAACCGGTTTAAAGAAGATTAGCAGCAAGTAACTGGGCACTATGTCACTATCGGAGTGTCAAGACCAGAGTGCTTGTAACAGTTATTTAATGGAATATTTACCTCATATTCACAAGACAGCAGGAAGCATAATAACATAACAGTGCATACCGGGGAAGCAGACGCAAAGACAAGATAGGAGGAAAGGAAAAAACATGGGTAGAGATTACACAATAATAACAAGTACATGGAATAAGACATCTTCTTCTTCTTGTCAAAAGAGAGTTCGGTCGATAACAAAATCTTTGAACCTGACAGGACCCGCCATCATTCTTTGTTGGATGGCCAGCTGCTCGCAATACACTCTCCTCACATACTAACTGACCAGCATTGACAAGATCAGCACAAGGAAAGTATCCTTTGGAACACCCTCAAAAGAACACTCAGACTAATCCCTAGCACTTCCTGCTTCATGAGGAATAGTTAATTGTACAACTTTTCTTTTACATTTATTTTTGTTGGTTTTTCACATGAAGCAGTGCACAATTCGATTTACTTATTTTAAAGGTCCATCATCTTAATGTACCTATCTATATCCAATTTTAGCAACATTCAATTAATCACATCATACTCCTTTTATGCCTACAGAAAAACGCTGATACAAACTCCAAGTCCTTTTCCATTTTTATCACACCGTAAGTTATTGTTCATTTTGTATCATAGCTTTCTCTATGTTTCCCATGCATCCAATTTGTCCAGTGTTTCTTTGGGCATTCTCTGCTTCATATTCATATTTTCAGTTTGTATATCACCTTTTCCACTCATTTATACTGGTGGTGTGCCTGCCAACCCATGATCTGACCTCATTTCATTTTGTAACCATCAGTTCCAAGTTACAGTATAGTTTCATAGGTCTAAACATGATTTAAGCACTCTATAGCCCCAAAACAAATAATTAAACATTCAATTCTTAATGGAGCTCTGCAGTGCTCCCAAGGGGGTTCCCTTTACTTCCTTCCAGAAGGGATTCAATTAGGGGCACTTCCACATTACGTGTAGGAACATCACTTTTTCTGAGAGGGCAAAGGGACAGGAGGAAGGGCAACTACATACAGTAACAAGACTCAGAAAAAGCCCAACCGGATTCTAAGAAACAAAAACAGGACTGGAGGTATGGCGATCAAGAACAATGAAATACAGGACAAGGAATCTGCACACAAAGAAGGACAAGACTTGGAATGCTCAGAATGTACTAGGAATGTTGGAATGCAAAATGTGGACAGGACTGGAAGTATGTCTGCAGAACTAGGAACACTGGAATACAAGACAAAGAATCTGCATCCAAACAAGGATAGGGGATTTGCAACAACAAGGAACAAAATCAGAGATAGTAATGTAGCAATACAAGCAATGGTGACACAAATAAGATGGTCAAAGCACACAGAAACTAGAAGACCTCCTTAAAGCAAAGCAGCTAGACAAAGTGGCTCCTCAGTAAAGACAACTGGGAGAATACAGAGCACTGAGCTCATAGAGCAGAAATAGCTGGAAGCTCAGGGGAGGAACACAGGTGCAGGGAGAGCAACATATAAGAGTAACTGAGCAAGTGCTGGGAATCAGTGGTGCACCAATGGAGAGAAAGCTGCACTGGGACTTGGAAAAGGGAAGATTAGGAGAGCTAGAAGGCAAAAAAAGGGAAATGGAAATTAGAAATGGAGTGTGGCTCGGAGCTGAGAAACAGAAAAGTCCAGAAAGGTGTATATATGGTTCAGAACATCCGTAGGAACCAGGAACAATGATACTGAATATGACTCTTTCCCTGGGGCATGGTTTTGGCAAGGTTTGACAAAAGAAGGAACTGCAAGAACTATAAACAGGGCTACTGGAATTATGGGAGAGAGAAGGACCAAATTATGTATCAGAATTGACTAAATTATTTGGCAATAAAATGCAACATCTGCGGCGCATTTTGTGACATTATCCAATATTTTGTCATTTTTACATATGTCTGGGCTAAGGTTTCATCTCATCAGTACCAGTTTAATATCCAAATACAGCAATAAGCAACTAAAAATGATTAGTCTACCTTTGCAAAAGGCCTTCCAGTGAGTGGTAACACATGTTGCTGCATTTTCAATAATTCTAATTTGTTAGCTATAAACAATTTGTTTTCTTTGCTAAATGTGGCAAATCTATGTGGAAAAAGCGACAACCATCAAATTGCATAATTCTACTGACCATGACTATTATACATTAGGATGGTGGTGAGGAAACCAGACCTGGAATCTGATTTGGAGCAAGGTGTGAAATGTGCTGAAGAGTGTTTTTTTACATAAACTGATGTACAGGCAGAACCCCACATAGCCCTCGTTAGCGCCACCTAATGGCATAATCCTAACATTATCCAGCCTGAAAACTGTGTAAATATATCAGTCCAGGATCTGGAGGGTCGGAAAAAAAGGAAAAAGCCTGCAACTTTCAAAACCGGATTTGGTCCCACATACGTAACACATTTGGGAAAAGAGGCGAACTCCCTCATACACAATCCAATATGGAGAAATTTGGTCCCACAACGGAAGAGTTCAGTGGAGAATGGCAGTCCAAACAGACTATTAATGGAACATAAAAACAATTGCAAGGAAACAACAGAAATGCTTCAGACACAGGAGTAATGCTGCACCCAGAACGACTGACCCTAACAAAAGCACACTAGCAGCCACCTGCAGCATGGAAACAATGGATAGAGTAAATCCTGCTGAGTTCCCTGTAGTAAGAGGTAGTAAACCTTCCCGTGACAAAATGTGCAAAGTGGAACTAAACCAGTAGGCCGAATACTAAGACAGATATGAAACTATGAGGGTATATTCTTAAAAATGTGGAAAAGTTAAAACTTTCCCAAGAAATTGCAATAGCCTCTCTCAATTCTAAAATGGACAATTTGGACCTAAAATTACTTTTGATAGAATGACAGAGTTTGGTCAGCGCGCATTATTCATAGAAGATGTGTATTCCAACACTCAGTCCTCAGTCAATTAAGTAAATTAATGCACACAGAGAAGGGAAAGGTACAGGATTTGGAAACTCGTGCCAGAGGGTGCAATTTTGGACCACTAGAGTTCCAGAGTAACAAGAAGATATGTCTATGTCTCTAGCAGTAATTGGGACACTCTTTAGAGACTACATTCTACCAGATCAAATGGGACTTGATGATCAGTTGAGCTCACAGAGTTCCCTTCAGCCCTCTGAAATCTGCAAGCTGTTCTCATACCATCTTGGTACATATCACTGATGACCATTTTAAAGAACATTTGCAGGCCCTTCTCAAACAAGTTTGGTAATTTTTACTGACAACCATATAAAAGAGCCAGTGAATTCCTTCAGAGTCAACAATTTATCTTTCAGATTTTCTCAGAAATGATGAGTGAACCCTCAAAATGATAGGAATTCAGACAGCTTATTCTGACATTTTTGGCATGGATGCACAGATAGTGAAATTAGTCATGTTTAAAAGTCATTGCAGGGGAAAATGTAACTACTTCTCTGAAATTGATCCATATTAAGTCTTCCACAAGTAGCTGAGTTAGCTGCAGTAAAGTTGAAGTCTAATAGATTGTGTGATATAAATATATTTTTAGAAATGGTGGCTTAATCATGGAACTATGTAAATTGGGTTAGAATGGGGAGCAAGCCTAAAACAAATGTATCCTCACACAAATACAATATGGTAAGCTGTACTAAATAGGTATATTATGATTTTTAAAACAGATGTCCGAAGTAAAGCTAATTCTATTTTGATGTGATTTACATTGTGTCAGGTATAAGTCTCTACCCAGCACCTAGTGGTATTGTGTAAATGGTGCTCATCCAAGGCATCACTGTGGAATTGGTGAAGGGTCAAGGTGAGTTAGAGGCAGCCAGGGTTATTGCAAAAAGGGAGTGTATGAGAGGGTTTAATAGGGAGGGCTAGCAACGTTAAGGATTTCTAGAGAAAGGAAACCTTAAAAGATAAAACCTAAAAGATAAACAAAGAAGTCTAACAATTTATTGAGGTCAATGTAGCCAGTTGAAGACATTGTGTTGGACTACGTGGTTAATTTTTAGCGGTTAAATAGGCAACTAAAAATAATATATTTAAATATCAATGGCTTAACTAATGGGTGTAAATGTAATACTCTGTTTAGTTGGCTGACAAATGTTAAGCCCCCAAAATTGTGCTTCAAGAAACTAACTTCCATAGGGCAATGCAACTCAAAATAAAGTTCCACAGGCTATGCTAGTCCCTCTTTTCTTGTGAATAAGTGACACAGAGCGGTGTGATTATATTAATAAAGTATTAAAGGCATGAGTGTTAAACGTTTCGACTGATGAAGGCAGAAACTTGTTTTTTATTAAACTGTGCATATTTCCAACTGTTTAACTAGCTAGACATTCGATGGCACCACTATTTATATTGTCAATTATCTCATGTGGTGGCCTTCCATTATGTTTGTAGCCCACAGACTGTGCAGTGCCAAGGATTTCCTTCACAGTACCAGAGAGTTCTCTGGCCAGGGCCGGTGCCTCATCTGATGGGCAATGGAAATAATCTCATCTATGTTGACGCTACCACTTTGTTTGTGTACTTCTGCTTCTTTCTGTTGCATGGTGGCTCAGTCACCTCAGTGCATCTTAAATGAACAACTTTGATCTTGGTGGGGTCAAACTTATGAAGCTTCGCAAGAAGGTACGTACTACAGCTGGCCGTACCATGGGTCACGATTTTAGTGTTAGATAAACCCAGATTTGGGAAGTCCGAAGTAAAGTTGCACCTCAGCCATCTAGAGTGAGCGCTATGTGTCGCAATCTTGAGCACTAACCCAATTTTCTTTTATGCTGTGGAAACAACAAGGATTTCAAGACGATGATTTTCTTCCAGATCTAATCCAAACTGACAAATCCCGGTGAATTACATAAAGAATTTGGCAACTTGTCAGGGAGAAGAGGAGTGGATGAAAGCAGACAAAAAGACAGGCTTTCAAATGTTACAGATTTATCTTCTGAATGTTGAGAGTCCTGTTCCTTTCTCAACTGAACTTTATTAAGTTAGACTCTGATCTTTCCTTGTGCTGCTAATGCAACTCTCCCTGCCACTGAGAATGTAACAGATGTTAGTTATTGGTAATTCTCTATTCTTTTCAGTTTATTACTTAGTTTACATCTGGAGAAGTGTGGCTCAATGGTTAGAGCGGCAGACCCTGATGCAGAGTCTAGCCCGGGACCAGGGTTCAATTCCCCGCCTCGGTGGGTCTTGGGCTCAAAATTCCACGGACCTGATAATTCTCGCCTTGGTGCCTATTCCAATCATGGGTCCCACTCTGCAACTCTGGGCAATAGCTTGCTTAATCTCCACAACTGCCCCCACAACGCTAAGGATGCCTGGCCTCCACCTTGGGGGTGCCCAGGAGTGGACACCTCACAGGGAAAGCCAGGATGGGTTCCACAGCGGTATTCGTACAAGCGCCTTGAGACCCTTGCGGGTGAGTAGTGCGCTATACAAGTATCAATTTACATTTACATCTCAGTGTACACTTATTTTCACCTGATGCTCTCCTGTTCCCCCTTATCTTTAATAAACACTGACCGTTTCTGTTTTCTTGGGGAATGCAGACTAGAAGAACAGAGGGTATGCATTAGTGTTCAATTAATCCTCCACCAGAAATCTTCACACACTCTCATTGCATAGAAAATTAGCAACCTTAGTGTACGTAAATACAATTCTGAACTCTCTTATTCTCTTTCCTGTAGAAAACGTGATAACAAAATCAATTCCACGAGGACTAGATTAAATAAAAAAACAATTTTCAAAGTCTTTGCTTTTGCTAAAGACATCCTCCTGAACTGAAAGCTCATCATTTTAGTTAATACAACAAGAACCTAAATCCATACGATCCATGAAAAAGTGACTGTAAATATATGTTCCATTGGAAATTTGCACTTTTAATTTTTCAGTGTTTCTCCTAAATGTTAGCATCAGTACTTTAAAATATATATTTTTTGTAATCAAGCTCATCCAGTGAAATATAAATCATTCTTTCTGGGTTTTTTTTTTACAGGTTGCAACAGCAATGCAGTTACACATGATTTTCTTCATTTTCAGAGTTACAGTGTCTCACAATTTGATTGAAAAAAGAAATAAAAAAAATTCTATAGGAAATCCTAATTAGGTCTTAAAAGTCGAAAAGTGTTACGGAAAGCAACTGAAACACTCCAGTCACGTTAACCTAACAAACTCTTTCCTCCATAACACGCATAGCAACAAACCATAACAGAATGAAATTAACTTCTTTCAAAGGCTTATCTGGATCAAAAAACCGGATGTAATTACTTAAGCAAAGAGAAAACAAACTGAACATGAAAGCAAGGTACCAATGTCAAGACATTAAATGTAGAAGACGACACCCAGTCACTCATAGATTTACATCTTTCACAATTAGCAGTTGGAGGAGACTTAGTAATAATGGGAGAGTACAACTAGTTGAGTTTTAGTTTCATTGCAGTTTGTTATCATGCCAACAAGGCAATGCAAACAATTCGTATACACACATGCTACCAAAGAAACTCCAGTCATCTTAAAACGTATACATTTACATACAAACAATGTTTTATTTTATTTATTTTATTTATTTATTTTAAGGTTTTATAGAACTTGACCCGTGAGGGTATCAGAGCGCTTTACATATTCAAAGGGTAGTATAGAGCGCAGTATATCACAGGACCTGTACATCATAGAGCTTACAGAATTGCAGGGTCATAAGGTAGGCAGGAGATTCCAACAAATACTGCACATTTGGGAAAGGAGAGACTATACATCGGGGTATTTTACAGAGACACAAGTCATACAATAGGCAGGAAATCACACGAGTACTGTACAGGGTCGCAGGATGAGGCAATAGTCTCTTAGGTAGCTGAGGAGCAGGTTTAGCCAAGGAATTTACCCATGAGGAAGGATTTAGCCACTTTTTTGAAGCGTGCAAGGGAGGGGATTGTTCTGATGTCCGGAGGGAGGAAGTTCCATATTCTTGGTGCAGATCCGGCGAAGGCTCGATTGTAGGTTTTTGTTTTCCTAAAGCGTGCTGGCCGGAGGAGGAGGGTGTTAGCCGATCGTGAGTTTCTGCTTCCTCCAGATAACACAAGCTTCTGTGCAAGATACGCAGGGGAGTTAGCGTGTAAAGCCTTGTGCGTGGTGCATGCCAGTTTGAGGTGGATCCTAGCCTCAACGGGAAGCCAGTTCAAAGCTTTCAAGTGAGGAGTGATGTGATCGAATTTTCTCGAGCCTGTAAGTAGTCTGGCGGCTGCATTGAGGTAGGCTTTTAAGGGAGCCAGCGAGATCCTAGGTAAGCCGGAGAGGGTGGAGCAACCATATTCCAGTCGAGAAATAACTAATGATTGGACTGCTAGTTTTAGGTCAGGAGCGTCAAGAAAGGGTTTCAATTTCCATAGGTAGCTTAAGTGGAATCTGGCAGATTTGACCATTGCGTTGACATGGTCTTGTATGTTCAAGTTGTGGTCCAAGGTAATTCCCAGAGATTTGGCCGAATCCACAATGGTTGGAGAACAGTTTAAGGCAGTGATGGCTTTAATCCATGTCTGGATCTCATGGTTGTTCTTGGGCGGGGAGATTAAAAGGAACTCAGTTTTCTTAGCATTGAGTTTAAGTTGGTTTGAAGAGAGCCATCTGACGGTCAGCTTCAGGGCCTCATTCAAGGTGAGGATCTCCGCAAGGGAAGAGATTTTTATGTAGATCTGAGTGTCATCAGCGTACATATGGAAGGAGATATTTGCAGTGCGAAGGACTTCGGCAAGGGGTTCAAGATAGAGATTGAAGAGGGTGGGGGACAACGTTGATCCTTGCGGGACTCCCACCGTGACCATGGAGGGGGCGGACAGTTCACCGTTGATTAAGAATCTCTGAGATCGGTTTTGAAGGTAGGAACTAAACCAGTCGAGGACTGTACCATCTAATCCCATTCTCAGTTTAAGGCGTTCGAGTAGGATCTCGTGGTTGACCATGTCGAAGACGGAGGATAGATCGAGGAGGATCAGTAGACAGGTTTTATCTTGGTCAAGGGCTAGAAGAGCATCATCGACAATGTGGAGCATGGTGGTTTCAGTACTGTGACCCGGTCTGAATCCGGATTGGCAGTCGTCCAGTAGATGGAAGTTGTTGATGTGGTGACTTGGCTGTGTTTGGACACACTTTTCCAGCACTTTGGCCAAAAGAGGAATGTTGGAAATTGGTCTAAAGTTGTCTGGAGAGGCTGGGTCCAATGACGGCTTTTTCAGAATGGGGAGGACTTGGCCAGCTTTCAGTGAGGCCGGTATTGATCCCTGTCGGAGAGAGGCGTTGATTATAGCAGTCCAGCTGGGAATAATGGATTTGTCAACAGTCGCGAGACAGTTCGAGGGGAGCGGGTCGTTGAAATGGTTGTTAGGGTTCAGGGTTGAGAGGAATTTAGCGACAGCGTCTTCATCATAGGGTGTGAATTTGGACCAGTGTGCTAGATTCTTCGGTGCGGACAATGGCGGCAAGGGGAGAGACATTGAAGGTCAAGGTTCAGAGGGGGGAGTGAGGGAGCCTTGAGTTTGATATCTAGGGCTTTAATTTTGTTTGCGAAAAAGGAGGAGAAATCCTCGGAGGAGATGAGAGACTTGGGGGTTTCTTTCGTTGTTTTGGACAGTTTGTTCGATTGAAGTTTGACCATCTCAAAGAGTTTGCGAGGTCTGTTCCGGGCATTTCCTAATTCCGCTCTGAAAAACTCCTTTTTTGAGTTGATGATATTCTTGTCGTAAGTATTTCTGGCCTGGCGAAGAAGTTTTAGGTGATCTACCGAGGGGTGCTGTCTCCAGATTCTTTCGATTTGTCGGAGGGATCTCCTCTCGTCGTTGAGGGAACCAGTGAACCATGGGTTTCTAACTTTGACTTGAGTTCTTTTTAGTTTAAGAGGGGCTAGGTCATCCAAGATGTTCGACATTGTGACAGAGTAGTGATCATTTAGGTCACTGACCGAGGTGATGTGGTGGGGGCGGGGGGGAGGTCGGATATGCAGCGAATCTCAAGTTCATTGAGGTCAAGGTTTTTAGTGTCTCTGGCCCAGCGTTTAGGGAGCACCGGTTGTGGTGTCCATGTCCTGCGTGTGCCAGGTAGCAGGAAGGTGATGGCATGGTGGTCTGACCAGTCGCAAGGGTCGATCGATATGAGTTTGGCGATTGTCTCATTGGAGATGATCCAGTCTAGAGTGGCCCCTTTCGAGTGGGTTGGGAGGGGGCAAGCTTGGGTCAAGGCAAGATCAGTCATGAGGTCTTTCATGGTGTTGACATGAGGATCGTTGGGGTCATTCCAGTGCAGGTTGAAGTCGCCGAGGAAAGTGTTGGGGGAGTACTTGGTTGTGATGACTTCCATGAGGTAGTCGGTGAAGGATTCGTTAGTGCCTGGGGGGTGGTAAAAAATGTGTAGGTTACATAGGTGGGTGGTGTTACTACAGACTGAGAGGGCTAGGTATTCGCAGGAACCAGTGGAATCTGTTAGAAGCTCTGTGACAAGGAGGTTACAGCGATGGATGCAGGCGATTCCACCACCTTTTTTGTTATGTGGTCTGTCTAGTCTGGTAATGTTAAAGTTGGGGGGGATTAAGAGATCGAGGCATGGGGATGATGCATCATTAAGCCATGATTCTGTTAGAATGGCTACGTCTGTGTTGTTGTTCAGAATGAGAGCAGCGACATCGGCTGCATGCTTTACTGCGAAACGGCAGTTGATTAAAAGCCAAGACAGATCAGGGAGGGGGGTGGTAGCAGAGGTCGGGATGGACAGGGGTACGGGTGCAAGGTTGTTTGTGATCGCCCTTCTATTGCGGAGGGAGGCTGATCTGTATGGGTCAATAGCGACCGTGCAGATGGGGTAAGCGGCACTCGCGTCAGGTAGGCAAGGAGAGGTAGGGGCTGCGTTATGGTCATTGAGAAGATCCTGGATTTCCTTTTCAGTGAGGTCTTGTGAGTTAGTTTTGGGGAGGGTAAAGTTGTAGGAGAGGGTGAGGTCAAGGGTTTCCTCGTCAGATAGGCAGCTAGCGTGCTTGCGGGGGCGGAGATGTCTCAAGGCTGTCGGTAGAGGGCGTTTGGGAAGCTCTGGGATAGAAAGGGAGGACAGCTGAGGCATGAGGTTTGAGAGAGAGAGTTCGGCGACGTGGAGGAGGTTTGTAAGATCGAGGATGGAGGAGTGGAAGCTCTGAATTATTTTGGAGGCTCTGGAGTGCAGAGAGTGGATAGCTGCTGAGGGGGGGTTGGAGGGTGAGGGTGGGTGTGCAATGGGTCATGGGGGGGTGGCTTGAGTGTTAGCGGGGCTGGCATGATCTGAAACAGCGGGAGTCACTGGGGACGGGGGGTGGGGGGCAAGGGTGGGCTGTGTTAGGGGTCATGGATGGGGTGGCTATAGTGTTAGCGGGGCTGGCATGACCTGCTACAGGAAGAGTCACTGAGGAGGAGGGGGTTGGAGGGCAAGTGTTAGCGGGGCTGGCATGACCTGCAGCGGCGGGAGTCGCTGGGGAGGGGGGCTGGGGGGAACGGGTGGGCTGTGTTGGGAGCCATGGAAAGGGGGCTATGGTGTAAGCGGGGCTGGCAGGACCTGCTACAGGAAGAATCACTGAGGAGCGGGTGGTTGTAGGGCAAGGGAGGGCTGTGTTGGGGGTCGTTGAGAGGATGACTTGAGTGTTAGCGGGGCTGGCTTGATTTGCCACAGGACAAGATGGAGATGACGTAATGGTCTTAGCGTCCGAGCGGGGAGCATGTCGGGAGGAGACCAAGGGTCCAGGGTTTATTTCGCTCGGGGTGGTTGTGGGAGGCTTGATGTGTAAGAGGTGTGCTGTGATGGAAGCCGTGGAATCCGATTGGGGATCAAGGACGAGTGTAATCAAGGGTCTCAGGTCCGGATTGTTAAGGAGGTTGGTAGGATTAGTGAGGGGGTTGCGGTGTTCCATGTTGGGTTGGGGATCATGGACGGGTGGAATCACGGGTCTCAGATCCGAAATGTTAAGGAGGTTGGTAGGAATAGTGAGGGGGTTGCGGTGTTCCATGTTGGGCAGGGGTGTTGGAGTAAGGTTAGGCCGTGAGTTGTTTGACGTCCCGGTGACATGGTTACGGAGAGTGATAAAAAGATCTGAGAATTTTTCAAGATTTTTTGTTGAGGCTTGGATCAGTACAATGCCGCTCTTGTAGAGGGTGATTGTGAGGGTAGCTTGAAGGGTTGCTGCAGGGACTATTGTGAGCTTGGTGCCATATGGAATGATCCTAGAAGAGCGGACATTAAGGAGTATTGAAAAGGTATTGCGCCAAGCGGGGGTTCTACTGGAGTAGAAAACGAGGTCATTAGTGATGAAGCCAATGTCCGTACAGAAGCGAAGGTCCGAGATCAGGGTTTCGGGGTGGTTTTTCAGGGTGAGGTGTTTGTAGGCTTTTGAGGCGCCTTTTTGAGAGGTTTGGGGGGTAGACCAAGGTGTAAGCGATTGTCCCAAAGGCAGTTAGACCAGGGCCCACCATGTTGGCTTGGAGTGGGCACACTCGTGGGGACCTGGAATCAGTGAGCGGCAGTCATTGTGGACATGGCCATAAGGATAGCGGTGCTTGAAGGGGGGGTAACGGCTTGTCCTGGTTGTTGAAAAGATGAAGACATTCAGTGCCACTTCAAGATGGCCGCCCCAAGATTGAAGGAGTGAGCAGTCCTCTTTCTGTTTCAATAGCTAGTGGTTGCGTAGTCCTCTTACAGTTACTGCAGTCAGTCAGTGCCACTACAAGATGGCCGCCCCAAGATTATAGGAGTGAGCAGACCTCTTTCTGTTTCCGTAGCTAGTGGTTGCGCGGTCCTCTTTCAGTTACTAGAGGCTGGATTCGTGTAGTCCTCTATTAATTGTAGCTGATTGAGAGCAAGCTTGGTTAAGGTCCAGTTAGGGGACCTTGTTTGTTTAGAGGCGCAGTCCTCTTTCTATGGGCTCTGTCCAGGGCTGCCATTTTGAGTCCGTTTTGTAGGGTTTATCTGTTTTTATTTAATAGCTTAAATATTTTATTGTTTATATTTAGGTGGGTCTGGGCGCACGAGGTTGTAGAGGCTGCCTTATGTGAATACGGAGAGGTACGGCAGCTGAGGAATGTTGATTGGCTGCACGTAGCAGATACAAAATAATGCAGTGCTCGAGGGTCAATAAAGAGCTCCAAGTCGGCAGCCGAGCAGTTCTTTGGATGCCTCGCAGCCGCTCAGCCCGCGTGCTGTAAGGAGCCTGAAAGCGGCATGAGATGAAGCTCCCCGGGACCTCAGGTAAGATCAGTGAGGTTGGGGCTGCAGCGGGGGGAGTTCAGTGGAGCGGGAGGCGAGCACCCGGTAGAAGGCTGCGGTGCCCCAGGGGCACAGGCGAGGATTGCCGCAAAGGTCGGGAAAGGTCCGGACGCTGGGAGAGGTGGGGGTCGGGCGAGTTCAGGCGACACAGTCAGGCGGCAATCTCCGCTTATACCAGGACTGGGGGGCAGGGGGCCACGCTTACCTTGTACATCCTGCAGTGCAGAGCCCCGTCGACGCAGTCCCCTCCAGCGGCAGTCTCCGCTTATAACGGGACTGGGGGGCAGGGGGCCACCCTAATCGTGTTGTTCATCACGCAGAGCAGAGCCCAGTCGATAATGTCCCCATCAGCGTCAGGGGAGCGGCAGCTTCGTCTCGAGGAGATCTCGCCGGTCGGGTGGTGGGCAGCTGGCCCCACAGGACAAGCAAAAACGAGCCAGAGGAGACGGCGGAGTCCCAGGCTGGAGAGGGCAGCAGGCGACCCTCGAGGAGTCCGGGGCTCGAGCAGCTTCGTCGTAGCGGTCCACTATCCAATCAATGTTTAAAACATTAAAATCACTCCTGCTTCCTGTCCGCAACCGGGCAATGTCTTAGACCCAATATCACAAAAGTATTTCATCAATCATATTTCCAAACAGGAAAATGCAGCGCCCCATATCGGGGCTGTGTGCTGAAATACATATGGCCTTGTAAAACCTGGAAGGAATTTCACCTGAGAGCAGTGATGAGTGTGGGGGCAAGTAGGTGGGGGAGAGGCGGAGAGCACAGCCATCACGCCCTAACAGTAAATAAAATACGAGAAAAAGTGACCCCCAATTCATTCTACCCCCTCACTAAAATATACAAAATATGACTCTAATCTTAGAATAAGATGTTGACTATGGGATCCTCTCACCCCCACCCTCTTGATTTTGACCAATTTCTTGCATCTAGGACCCACACTCTTCCTGTAGTAGGTTCTTAAAGTTTACACTGTTTGTAGTTTGTTAAAAGGCCAAATCCCATAGATCCTTACCCAGTGAGGCTAATATCTCTCACAGATAAGGCTATATGAAGGGTTGCAGTAGTGATAACTTGGTCCACATTAAAGGGTATGCTAGTAAACAGGCATGTTACGGAAGTCCTGCAAATTATGATTGTCTTTACACCCCAAACTCTGTAATGATGGAAAACCAACCAGTAACATAAATGACTTATGCTATATCCTTATGTGCTCAAGAAATGGGCGTCCTGTTTAACACTGTGGAAATAATTGCTTAAATAATGTAATAGTTGAAAAGCCAAAAAATATATATTTTAAAAAGCAATCAATGTGAAAAATGCAATTTTCTTATGTGCAAAGTATTACAGGTGCAATTATTTTTATCCCATGCTCAATTTAGCGTGATAGACATTGGGGAAACAATTCACAATGAGCAAAGAGCAATTTATCTTGTGTGAAAGTGAAAGGTAGCCCAAAATCCATTAATAATTCTACAATAATTTTTATACCATACGCACTTAGTCAAGACGGATTAGGCTTGTCCATACAAGATAAGCAATTATGATTGCGCAAAATACAGTTTCTTACGTGCAAAATAGAACAACAGTAGTGCAAAATATGTTTACTATTAGACCGAGTACTATTAGGCAAGGTAAGTATTAACTTTATACATAATACCCTCGCTATTATTAAGGATAAGACTGTCACAAAACAACCTCAGTATACTCATGCGATATCCCTAATGCAGGCAACCATTCTGCTTAACTAACTGATAGTAAACAACAGACAAGAATTTCCCTACTGCATAACACAATGATATAAATCATCACATCACATAGTAGCATAGCAGCATTAAGGGGCACATGCATCAATGGAAATTGCATTCGCAAATGGTGCGAATCGCAAAGTTCGGCCGTTTGCGAATGCAATTCCAATTTTTGGGATGCATTATCATTTTTGTAATTTTCGCAATTTAAGAAATCGCAAAATTGCGATTTCTTTAATTGGGATTGCATTTAAGGAATCTCAAATTGAGATTCCTTAAATGCAATGCATCAAACTTTAAAAATTTGCCAATTCGCAAATAAGGGGAGCAAATTACCATGAAGTTGACCTTCATGGTAATTTGCGAAAACTTTGAAAAATGCACTAAAGGGCATTTTTCAAAGTTCCATTTTACACACACACATGCTCTTGGGGCATGTGTGTGTGCAAAATGTACTTATAGGCAGATTTCAGGGGTGCAACAGGGTGTCCTTTGGACACCCCTGCACCCTTGAAATTGCATTCTCAATTTGCAAATTTCTAATGGTGAATCGCAAATTAAGAATGTCTTCCCATTCATTCCTATGGGCCTCTAGGCCCATAGGAATGGATGGAGAGGTATTCCTTAATTGCGATTCTCAATTAAAAAATCGCAATTAAGGAATTTTAAGAAATCGCTATTTTTTTTGCGATTTCTTGATGCATTGCAGTTTGCAATTCCTTAATTGCGATTCCTTATTTTTCGCAATTAAGGAATCGCAAAATGCAATATTGATGCATGTGCCCCTAAATCCTTTGTGTGATGGACCTGTGTCATTATAAAGGCTGGTAACAGCAATTTTCTTCTGCTAACATCAAAACAAGAGCAGGCTAGGAATAATAGCAAACAAGGTTAATGGCACACTTTGGCAGAATGGACACTTAACTATGTCTGAACCTACCTGTCTGCCCAGCTTCCATTGACTAAAAGCTGGTACCTGCCCCAGCCTAATCTTCAAGGCCCACCTCCTTATACAAGCGCTTTTTATATACCTCAGTTAAGGCTGAATATGCCTTTATACCTTGACTTCTTTAAATGATACGTTATCTCGCTTGAACATAACATCTAAATCATTCCTCCTGCAGCCCTCTTTTACCCAAAGCTTTATTGTTTGTTTCTGCTGGGCACAGATAACCCTTGAAGTTCAGTTCCTTCAACAAAGTCTAGGGATACTTTAATATCAAGTAGGATAGCCACCCACCTATCGGCATACTTCTCCTGCAGACAAGATTTTATGATTTACCTTAAGGAGCACTCATCTGCTCTAAAAAGATCAAGCCAGGAGTTAAGGAGCTGTTGTTTGTACTTAGATAGTACACTAGTGAGACCCAATTCTAACCTCCGGGCATCATTTACAGTTCCTCTGGGTAGGCCAAGTTATTTCTTCCAGACATTCATTGTAATGATTTGCACCCTCCTCACATATATTATGGGCAACACCTCACACTCGTACAATAGCAAACAATTTTAGCATTGTATGTTTCTCTTAATACTTCAATGGATTACAACTAATTAAGTCCATAAACTTAGATACCTCAAATAATATTAGTAACAGAAAAGACGTAAAACTTATAAAGCCCATTAACATTTTTAATAGCAGGGGATATGAATGTATTTCAACAAAGGCAATTCCACTTTGATAAAAAGCTAGGCAACGATAGACGAGGTGATTCATGAAGGAACAGACAAAAAATGGTTCTATTCAAATGAGGCCAAAGTATCTTGTACGAATGCCCTGATCAAGGAAGGTCTGCCCCTCCCGGTTCAGCTAAAACCACCGTCAACCCTGATGTACCCTTTTCTTTCATTGCATTTTATCATACTTAATTGGCTAATTGTTGTACTTGGCCCTTTTTGCAGGGTCATCCCTAAACGTTTTGCCTTTCTCCTACCCTTTTTTCTGACATGGTGTTGGTGGTTTTAGGACTCTGGGAACTTTAGCACTGCTGTCCAGTGTAAAGTGTGTGTGCTCTCTGTGATAAACATGGTAAGATTGGTCTACACATGTTTGGCCTATTTAATTTACCTGTCAGTCCCTTGTAAAGTGGTATCTCATATACCCAGGGCTGGTAAATTAAATGCTACTTGCGGGCCTGCAGCGCTGATTGCGCCAACCACCAAAGTAGCCTTTCAAACCTATCCCAGGCCTCTTCCATTGCCTAAAGTGTGTGCCATGTCTGTGACCCCCCTTTTACTGAATGTCGGTCACCCCTAACGGTAGGCCCTAGCTAGCCCTATGGGAAAGGTGCATTGTAGGTAGAAGGTAGGACATGTATCTTAAGTGTGTGACATGTCCTGGTAGTGACAATCTGCCATTTTGGCTTCTCACTGCTGTGAGGCTGCCCTCCCATAGGAATGTATTAGGGATTTCCTGATAAGTGTTTCAGTGGTAATTACTGATATGAAAGGAGCAGCGTGGTCAAGTTTAGTATGGTTGGAATAGTAATAATAAATGCTACGCAATGGTGCGCGCAGATTTATTATAACTATTTTAGAAATGCAACTTTTAGAAGTTGGCATTTCTGTGTGCTATGTGTCTGCCTGCCTGATGTGGATTGCGTGTCTGGCTTTGGAGTGACAGGGGTTGGTGAGGTGTGTGTGGCTCCAGGAGGGGCAGGGTGAGTCAGCGCTAGGCTGAATAGGGCTTCTGCATTTGGAGTAGTGGGAGGAGTAGTCCCCTGACTTTGAATAGGGCTGTGCCTGCCTATGTAAATGCTGGCTCTGCCCCCTATAGTGTGTCTGATGACGAGCCCCCACCTGACAAAGGGGAAATGGAGCCTTGTCAACAAAGTGCTCCCAAAAAACCCAGAACAAGTTAGGACTAGTTTCCCCGAACCCTGTACCAGCGCAGACAAAGGAGAAATGTAATATAAATATAGGGGCTGTGACCCCATAGAGGTGTGCTGTTTTTGTGACGGGGGCTTGTTGCTGCTGCTGGGCTCCACGAGGAATGAAGGACTGCCTCCCTGCTGGAGGTCCCTTTGTGCTGGCCTGCCTGGGCCTAGTCTTTGCCCCCTGGACTTCGGACTCTAGCGCCTTGTGATCACTTTACTTTTATTCTGAAGAGCGCGATCTTTCGATGGCTAAGAGGAGCTGGCGTCTGGCAACGCGCTGCTGAAGTCCCTGCCGAGGGAATCCCGAGCGTAGGGATTCCCCCCCGCCCGAAGAGCGCGATCTTTCGATGGCTAAGAGGAGCTGACGTCTGGCAACGTGCTGCTGAAGTCCCTGCCGAGGGAATCCCGAGCGTAGGGATCCCCCCCCCCCGCGCTGCTGATCAAGCAGGAGCCTAACACACGTTTGCCTTTACTTTTGCGGGTGCCCACCCCACATTTATGCGAATTATTGAGCGGGTGCCCACCCCGCATTTATGCTTATTTACTAGCGGGAACCCACCCCACGTTTGTGGTCCTTTGGAGCGGTAGCCTACCCCGCAGTAATGCCACTTTTGGCAGGAGCCCACCCAGCAATGGTGTGAGTAGAGGAGGACTCCGGCTGCGATTAATCCAGAGCACATGGTGAGCGCTCGCACTACTGCTGCCTGGCCCGAAGGCAACCTTGGGGGCTCCGTCTGAGATTTCGCTCCGTACAGTGCCATCCTCGGAAGCCAAGCAAGTTGCCTGGTGCAAGGAGGGGGAAGCTGACGGCCGGCCGCGGCAGCCAATCGCAGCACGGCCAAAGAGGAAGCCAGGCAATCCAGTGCCTGTGAGGAGGGGCTCCCATATCGGGGAGGGAAGCCCTGCGTGCCGCAGGAGAGTCGGGGGCCTTGCGGGCTCGGTTTCCACCCCCCGTCTTGGAGGAAGGGACGCGGGTTCACCCAGATCGCCGGTGACCGCAGGAAGACCAGAGAGGTCAAGTGAGCGGGGCCTGACGATACACTCTGTTGGTGACTGAAGTCTGGCCTTTACCCGGAGACCAGCGGAGTCCACAACAGCCCTGGTGAGTGGGGCTAAGACTTGAGCTGTTGGGGGGTGGTTCGAGGCACATTGTCAGTGCCTGCTCCCTCCATTGTGCCTTGTGAGTGCTCCCTGAGGCACCGTGGAGCCAGTGCTTGCTTGTGGCATCTTCACAGCTGCTCCGCCATTGCGGGCAGCTGCAACATTTGGGGGTTGAGTTTGGGAGCATGTTTAGTGCTCCCCAGGCACAGTGAGTGTCAGTACCGGATTCTCAGCTGCCCTGCGACAGCGCGAGCAGCAGTAGCGTTTTTGGGAGCCAGATTCTTTGTGATGAGAAAGGAGTGAGATACACTCCTGCCCTGCCCCAGCGCACTGCACCTCTTTGCTGTGCTGCTTTGGCGGCCCTATGGCTAATTGAGAAGCCCTGTCTACAAGCCCTGACCTTTCTCGACATAGGACATTTGAGCCCCAGTGGAAGGTCAGTTGGCCTGGGGTCATAGGTGTGATGGTGAAAGGGTGCATAGCCCTAAGGTGATGTATGCATCTTGCAGTAGTGTTACTGTGGTGTACTACTGAGTTCCTTCCTAATATGTTTATGCACCATAACTGAAGCGTAATGTGTTTATGCTTATGAGGTGTTGCATAATGTGTTTTTGCTGGTGATACCTAATGCATAATGTGTTTATGATAATGAGGTTTGGGCCTAATGTGTTTATGTCTAATGTCATGCTATGATATTTTAGGATGGTGTCCAACGCTAATGTGATAATGCTGAGGTCATGATGGTACCAGTAGTTACTGGTTATGTTTTATATTTACTTACCTGTTCTGATGGTTCTGACAGGTGCCCGATTGGCCCAGTCCTGTATATAATCCCCAGTAAATTTCTACCTGGTGCCAGTTGGAACAGTGTTTTGTTTGATTATGATTCTAATGTGTTTATGATAATACAAAGCCTATTTTTTTATCTTACCTTGTGTGGAGTTTCTTTTGTGGTGTGCCTAGTGTGCTGCTGATGTGTGTGTGTTGCGCAAACGCTTTACACATTGCCTCTGGGATAAGCCTGACTGTTCGTGCCAAGCTACCAAGGGGGTGAGCAGGGGTTATCTTCAGCATGTAACTCCCTTGCCCGGACTAGAGTGGTGCTTTCTGCCTGCCTTAGGCGCATGCCCTAGCCAACCAGAAATTCCGTTTCTAACACTAATGCTGTACTATCTGTTTTAATTGGAGGATTAGGTCTCGCCTACGCAGCGTGCATGCGCTGCTAGAAGGAGACCTTTAGCCATTGGCCCCCTTTTTAAGCCACAACAGTGCACGTGTTCCATCGCCTTCAATGGCAACGCGTGCACCTGTGGCTATTCCCTTGCGGGCTCGAGCGATGACACCATATGTTTGTAATTAAATTGCAAACATATGATGTCAGCCTTCGTTCCCGTAAGGGAAGCAGGCGCAGGCCCCCTCCTCTCTCCCCCCTGCTGCCAGCGCGAGGCACAATGCTCTTGTTTTTTTATGCCAGTCCCCCCGGGGCACAAGCAGGCCTCCACTTCTGTCTTTTTTGCTGCGATCAGCTGTAATGACAGAAGTGGATGCCTGCTTGTGCCCCGGGGGAACTGCAGGACTTCAGACACAGCTCAAGTGAATCAAGAATGTATTTGCTGGAGAACAATGACAGTACAATAAATATTAAATATGTGTGATTATAATGTTGCCCACGACACTCCGCTGCCCCCAATAACCTTCCCTGAGGCCTGCAGTTATCCTCTTCCATGAAGGAATATCTGTCCAAGAGTGTCCAAAGTGTACATTGGACAAAGCCCCTTCCGGGGGTACATACAAGACGCCCCTGAACTCCCAGGACCTCAGGCTCCGCAGCTAAACTGGTCACTGAGCCCCAGTGCATGCCGGGAGGAGCCGAAGGTGAAGACGGGAGGCCACTAGGGCGCAATGGACCATCCGTCCAGGAAGTCCAGATCACACCCAAAGTCCTCCCCCAGGTTCCGGAGCGGAGGGGCGGGGCGTCTCCTGGCCCCGGGTGCCCGGGAGGCTGAGGGCAGGAGGCCTGAGGGGGGACAGGAAGGGTCAGTTCTCAGAGTCAGGGGGGGCCTGGTGTCCGGAGATCCAGTGTCTGCCTTCCGCTGGCATGGGCTGGATAATATGAGGCCTGCTTCTGGTGATAGTAAAGGTTCTGATCCTGGTGCGGGTCCTGGTGCTGCTCCTGATACTGATCCTGGTGTTTGTCCTGGTCCTGGCCCAGTTGCCGGTGCTGCTGCCGCCGCTGCTCTTGACTCACAGATTTTTTTTCGGGTTTGAGTAAGTGGCGCGCTCTGTGGTTCTGGAACCAGACCTGTGTCCGAAGGGAAAACAGAGAACAGAGGGTGAGGGGTGGACAGACGGGAGCATCTAACGAGAACTACAGACTCTAACCCCCCCTCTGAACCCCTACACCCCTTGACCTTGGACCTCGGGACTCCCCTCTGCTGCCTCTTTATCCTCTGCCCCACCTTCCCTCACCCTTCCCCACCAGGGCCTGTCTCTTTCTGTCCATTCTGGTTCGGTGCAGAATTAAACTCACTGTTAAATACCTCAGAGAGGCAGGGAGGCTGTGACAGAGAAACAAAGGAACAACCTTCTCTGGTATAAAAAGTTAGATTTTTCCGAAAATAGCTCGAAGAAGAGAGGAAGCGGAGAGAGAAGAAAGAGACACAGAGAGACGAACTATGCCACATATCAAAAAGAACAGGTCGTGTTAGGGGGTGTTCGCAGTTACATAACTGGAGAGAAAGACGTTTAGGGGAGCAGAGCCATCAAAAGTACAGATAACGAGAGAGATGTTAAATACAGTTCAGAAGCGATGCTGCCCCGGTTCAGACACCCGACCCAGGGGCCTGTGCGCCCCACTCACGTGACCCACCTGGACCGGGGACCCCGGTCACCTCCGAGATGTGTGTCCTGCTGCTGAAGTCAGGGTAGGGGTTGAGGTGAAAAGCTGCCCTCAGGAGGGCGAGCTGGTCTGTGCTGAAGCTGGTCCTCCTCCTGTAGCCCCCATCCAGAGGAGGGCAGAGAGGGCTCTGGAGAGGGCAGAGAGGGCCCGGTCATCTTGAGGGCATTGCCAGGAGACATCGAGGGCTCAAGAGAGGGCAGAGGGGGCCCGGTCATCTTAAGTGCTCCTCCAGGAGACATTGAGGGCTCTGGAGAGAGCATACAATGCCTGGCACTCTTGAGGGCACCGCCAGGAGACACCGAGGGCTCTTCAGAGGGCACAGCGGGCCTGGCCCTCTTGCGGGCACTGTCAGGAGACATCAAGGGAACTTCCAAGGGCACAGCGGGCCCGGTCATCTTGAGGGCACCGCCAGGAGACATTGAGGGTTCTTCTGAGGGCACAGCAGGCCTGGCACTCTTGAGTGTGAGTTGTATAGGGGTGTGCCCTGAAACTCCTAGACCTGGGTCAATAGATCAGTTCAAAAAAAGAAGTGGTCCGAGTTAGAAATCAATTAATTTACAGGTTATTCTGTATTGCTCCATACAGACAAATACCCCACATTTGTTTCGCTAAATATAACTGAACAATTTAAAGGATGAAATGTACAATGTTCAAATTCAAATTGCATTTATTTCTGCAATCGATTATTTCTGTGGTTTGTTCAAGATATTGGATCACATATATTCAACAATATTCAAAGTAATTGTAAATTCATTACATTTAAAGTGCTCTCAGTGAAAAAGGGAAGGGAAGTGCACGAGGTTGTGAGGGACTGGGTAAAGGTGGTGTGACATTAGCAACATCGCGTTAAAATCAGAAACGGGCACGTGGGCGTCCTTTCATTTATGCAAAGATTTTATATAGCGCCTATATGATCCAAGGTCGCAAGGGCGCCTTACATGAATTGTTTAATCTATGTACAAATAATGTAGTGACAGGATCAATATAAAATTTTCAGGAATCTACTGGAAGTTTCGCAGTCATACCAAGGAAGTGATGTAAAGATGTATACATATGATGCAAGTCCTCTTGTGACCAGCGGACATGTATCACTGAGTGATGTCGCACGGGGGTCAGTGACTTGGCGCTTCGGGGCACTCGGGGAGCTTTAAATGAGAATAATGTGTGCACGAGGGCATCAACCAGGGCTCCGCATGCAGTGAGAGGGCAGCGGGCCCTGATGTGGAATACAAGCCGCACAGGAGCCCAGTGACCCCGGCACAGCACCAGCTGAACACGAGAAGCGCCCAGCGGTGCCCCCCGCCACCCCTGTTTAACACTGTTGAAATAATTGCTTAACCCCTTCGACGCTGATGACGAGCTGGGCTCGTCATGAGGTAGCCTCCTCGCACGCTCATGACGAGCCCAGCTCGTCACGTAACATGCGTTTTTAAAAAACTCAGCGTACGGGAGGAATTCCGCCCGCACGCATGCGGTTAAATAATGTAATAGTTGAAAAGCCAAAAAATATATATTTTAAAAAGCAATCAATGTGAAAAATGCAATTTTCTTATGTGCAAAGTATTACATGTGCAATTATTTTTATCCCATGCTCAATTTAGCGTGATAGACATTGGGGAAACAATTCACAATTAGCAAAGAGCAATTTATCATGTGTGAAAGTGAAAGGTAGCCCAAAATCCATTAATAACTCTACAATAATTTTTATACCATACGCACTTAGTCAAGACGGATTAGGCTTGTCCATACAAGATAAGCAATTATGATTGCGCAAAATACAGTTTCTTACGTGCAAAATAGAACAACAGTAGTGCAAAATATGTTTACTATTAGACCGAGTACTATTAGGCAAGGTAAGTATTAACTTTATACATGATACCCTCGCTATTATTAAGGGTAAGACTGTCACAAAACAACCTCAGTATACTCATGCGATATCCCTAATGCAGCCAACCATTCTGCTTAACTAACTGATAGTAAACAACAGACAAGAATTTCCCTACTGCATAACACAATGATATAAATCATCACATCACATAGTAGCATAGCAGCATTAAGGGGCACATGCATCAATGGAAATTGCATTCGCAAATGGTGCGAATCGGAAAATTCGGCCGTTTGCGAATACAATTCCAATTTTTGGGATGCATTATCATTTTTGTAATTTTCGCAATTTAAGAAATCGCAAAATTGCGATTTCTTAAATTGGGATTGCATTTAAGGAATCTCAAATTGAGATTCCTTAAATGCAATGCATCAAACTTTAAAAATTTGCCAATTCGCAAATAAGGGGAGCAAATTACCTTGAAGTTGACCTTCATGGTAATTTGCGAAAACTTTAAAAAATGCACTAAAGTGCATTTTTCAAAGTTCCATTTTACACACACACATGCTCTTGGGGCATGTGTGTGTGCAAAATGTACTTATAGGCAGATTTCAGGTGTGCAACAGGGTGTCCTTTGGACACCCCTGCACCCTTGAAATTGCATTCTCAATTTGCAAATTTCTAATGGTGAATCGCAAATTAAGAATGTCTTCCCATTCATTCCTATGGGCCTCTAGGCCCATAGGAATGGAAGGGGAGGTATTCCTTAATTGCGATTCTCAATTAGAGAATCGCAATTAAGGAATTTTAAGAAATCGCTATTTTTTTAGCGATTTCTTGATACATTGCAATTTGCAATTCCTTAATTGCGATTCCTTATTTTTCGCAATTAAGGAATCGCAAAATGTAATATTGATGCATGTGCCCCTAAATCCTTTGTGTGATGGACCTGTGTCATTATAAAGGCCGGTAACAGCAATTTTCTTCTGCTAACATCAAAACAAGAGCAGGCTAGGAATAATAGCAAACAAGGTTAATGGCACACTTTGGCAGAATGGACACTTAACTATGTCTGAACCTACCTGTCTGCCCAGCTTCCATTGACTGAAAGCTGGTACCTGCCCCAGCCTAATCTTCAAGGCCCACCTCCTTATACAAGCGCTTTTTATATACCTCAGTTGAGGCTGAATATGCCTTTATACCTTGACTTCTTTAAATGATACGTTATCTCGCTTGAACATAACATCTAAATCATTCCTCCTGCAGCCCTCTTTTACCCAAAGCTTTATTGTTTGTTTCTGCTGGGCACAGATAACCCTTGAAGTTCAGTTCCTTCAACAAAGTCTAGGGATACTTTTGGTGGCTCCGTCTTCCTTTGTCCATGGCTGGCCGGATTGCCATTGTCAAAATGGTTGTCCTTCCTCGGTTTTTATATTTATTCAACAATATCCCGATCCCTCTCACTAAGGTTTTTTTTACACAACTTCGCTCTACATTGCTGCGCCTGATATGGTGCGGCAGGAACCCTCGTGTGGCCTGGCGCACGTTGACATTGCCTTATGAGCGGGGAGGGTTTGGGGTGCCGGATTTTCACCTTTATTATTTGGTGGCACAGTGCTCATATGCGCACTCCTGGTTTCACCCCGACGCCAGAGTCCCTTACCTGCGGCTTGAAGCCAATACGGCACTCCCGGTGCCACTCCCCTCTGTTCTACCCAAGGGGCTTCCCCGAGACCCGCAGGACATACAGCCGATGTCCACTACGAGCTGGGCCTGGGATAAGTTGCGGAGACTGCTTCGCTTGGATAGGTTGTACTCTACTGCGCTTCCCCTCCCCAACCCTCACTGGCTCCCCATCACTGGAGAGGCGATAGTTGGCCGCACGCTGTCCAAATTTCAATTACACACGATTGGTGACCTGTTCCCAGAGGGGCATGCTTTTTCCTTGACGGAGGACACCCGCTTCGCTGACCGCACATTTATGGACGCCTTCACCCTGACCAGACTCTGATCCATGCTGCGCGCTGAGTTCCCCACGTTCCCATTGCCTCCAACTGAGGACCCTGCACTCACGTTTATTATACAAAATCAAACGGGTACTCACGTGGTGTCAAGGCTGTATAAACTATGCATGACATCTCTCCCCTCCTTTGACACCGCGGTGCGCGCTGCGTGGGAAGGGGACTTGGGCATTCAGATAACGGACGATCAGTGGGAGGCGTGCTGCGCTGTCACCAAAGACGTGTCCATGAATAGTAGGCACAAACTTCTTCACTTCAAGTTCCTACGGAGGATGTACCACACCCCTGCGCTTGCTCACAAGATAGACGCTAGCAGGCCACACTGTTGTCCCAGGTGCGCCGCTTCACATGCTGACTTCTCCCATTTGTCATGGACATGTCCGCGGATACATACATATTGGCTGGGAGTTCACAGGGTCCTGGGTGACATACTGGGCATGACTCTGCAGCCTACCCCCGAAATTGCGTTGTTGGGCTACATTGTTAACTTCCCACGCCGTCTCCGTAGACTGGCATCCCTGTGCTTCCTTCTGGCCAAGAGGGAAATTGCGCTGCTCTGGTGCGCTCGTCGCGCTCCGAAGGTCGGCGCATGGCTAAGGAGTGTGGCCTACTGCAATGTTAACAGCGTGGAATTTTCGACCGTGCTCCCGCCGGCTTCCCGTCCAACAGACATATGGGGTCCATACCGAAGCTATGTTGAAAAACTGACTCAGAAGGCGCAGTCCCAATCCCTTCATTCCATTGTTCCGGAGGGGGTGGGTTAGGGAGTGTGCGGCCCCGCCGCATGCCCGACACCATCTAACATGAACACTCATCAATTTGGGCTCTAAACTGCGGTCTGCTGTGAGTGGAGGAGTTGGGCGTGGGCGTGGAGGCCGGTGTGTTTCCGTGTGTAATGCTTGCCTCCTGTGGAGACTCGCTCCTTTTGAGTGGTGCACTAGACTAGCAGATCCGTGCCAAGTTGTGTGGGCTACGTTTATCACCGCGACATTCTAATGTTATGCCTGCTCCTGTGCTGCCCGACTTGCCTTCTTGATTCTCGCGCACTTATTGATTTTATTTCCTTTGGTGTAATGTGTTCCTTATTTTTCATTGCAGTTCGTTGATTTTTGTCTTTATGATTTTACTGTATTGAAAAATGGCACTCTGTATCTTTGCTTGAACCGGCCAGAACTTCTACACGCCTGCATTAATCTCCTTAGTTTGTTAAGTATTGTATCGCCACCTGGTACACATCTGCTGTTCTGGTTCGTTGATGACTACTGTGAACTGTATTTGGTGCTGAATAAAGTCTTTATAAAAAAAAAAAAGTCTAGGGATACTTTAATATCAAGTAGGATAGCCACCCACCTATCGGCATACTTCTCCTGCAGACAAGATTTTATGATTTACCTTAAGGAGCACTCATCTGCTCTAAAAAGATCAAGCCAGGAGTTAAGGAGCTGTTGTTTGTACTTAGATAGTACACTAGTGAGACCCAATTCTAACCTCCGGGCTCCATTTACAGTTCCTCTTGGTAGGCCAAGTTATTTCTTCCAGACATTCATTGTAATGATTTGCACCCTCCTCACATATATTATGGGCAACACCTCACACTCGTACAATAGCAAACAATTTTAGCATTGTATGTTTCTCTTAGTACTTCAATGGATTACAACTAATTAAGTCCATAAACTTAGATACCTCAAATAATATTAGTAACAGAAAATACGTAAAACTTATAAAGCCCATTAACATTTTTAATAGCAGGGGATATGAATGTATTTCAACAAAGGCAATTCCACTTTGATAAAAAGCTAGGCAACGATAGACGAGGTGATTCATGAAGGAACAGACAAAAAATGGTTCTATTCAAATGAGGCCAAAGTATCTTGAACGAATGCCCTGATCAAGGAAGGTCTGCCCCTCCCGGTTCAGCTAAAACCATCGTCAACCCTGATGTACCCTTTTCTTTCATTGCATTTTATCATACTTAATTGGCTAATTGTTGTACTTGGCCCTTTTTGCAGGGTCATCCCTAAACGTTTTGCCTTTCTCCTACCCTTTTTTCTGACATGGTGTTGGTGGTTTTAGGACTCTGGGAACTTTAGCACTGCTGTCCAGTGTAAAGTGTGTGTGCTCTCTGTGATAAACATGGTAAGATTGGTCTACACATGTTTGGCCTATTTAATTTACCTGTCAGTCCCTTGTAAAGTGGTATCTCATATACCCAGAGCTGGTAAATTAAATGCTACTTGCGGGCCTGCAGCGCTGATTGCGCCAACCACCAAAGTAGCCTTTCAAACCTATCCCAGGCCTCTTCCATTGCCTAAAGTGTGTGCCATGTCTGTGACCCCCCTTTTACTGCATGTCAGTCACCCCTAACGGTAGGCCCTAGCTAGCCCTATGGGAAAGGTGCATTGTAGGTAGAAGATAGGACATGTATCTTAAGTGTGTGACATGTCCTGGTAGTGACAAACTGCCATTTTGGCTTCTCACTGCTGTGAGGCTGCCCTCCCATAGGAATGTATTAGGGATTTCCTGATAAGTGTTTCAGTGGTAATTCCTGATATGAGAGGAGCAGCGTGGTCAAGTTTAGTATGGTTGGAATAGTAATAATAAATGCTACGCAATGGTGCGCGCAGATTTATTATAACTATTTTAGAAATGCAACTTTTAGAAGTTGGCATTTCTGTGTGCTATGTGTCTGCCTGCCTGATGTGGATTGCGTGTCTGGCTTTGGAGTGACAGGGGTTGGTGAGGTGTGTGTGGCTCCAGGAGGGGCAGGGTGAGTCAGCGCTAGGCTGAATAGGGCTTCTGCATTTGGAGTAGTGGGAGGAGTAGTCCCCTGACTTTGAATAGGGCTGTGCCTGCCTATGTAAATGCTGGCTCTGCCCCCTATGGTGTGTCTGATGACGAGCCCCCACCTGACAAAGGGGAAAAGGAGCCTTGTCAACAAAGTGCTCCCAAAAAACCCAGAACAAGTTAGGCCTAGTTTCCCCGAACCCTGTACCAGCGCAGACAAAGGAGAAATGTAATATAAATATAGGGGCTGTGACCCCATGGAGGTGTGCTGTTTTTGTGACGGGGGGCTTGTTGCTGCTGCTGGGCTCCACGAGGAATGAAGGACTGCCTCCCTGCTGGAGGGCCCTTTGTGCTGGCCTGCCTGGGCCTAGTCTTTGCCCCCTGGACTTCGGACTCTAGCGCCTTGTGATCACTTTACTTTTATTCTGAAGAGTGCGATCTTTCGATGGCTAAGAGGAGCTGGCGTCTGGCAACGCGCTGCTGAAGTCCCTGCCGAGGGAATCCAGAGCGTAGGGATTCCCCCCCCCCCGAAGAGCGCGATCTTTCGATGGCTAAGAGGAGCTGGCGTCTGGCAACGCGCTGCTGAAGTCCCTGCCGAGGGAATCCCGAGCGTAGGGATCCCCCCCCGCGCTGCTGATCAAGCAGGAGCCTAACACACATTTGCCTTTACTTTTGCGGGTGCCCACCCCGCATTTATGCAAATTATTGAGCGGGTGCCCTCCCCGTACTTATGCTTATTTACTAGCGGGAACCCACCCCACGTTTGTGGTCCTTTGGAGCGGTAGCCTACCCCGCAGTAATGCCACTTTTGGCAGGAGCCCACCTAGCAATGGTGTGAGTAGAGGAGGACTCCGGCTGCGATTAATCCAGAGCACATGGTGAGCGCTCGCACTACTGCTGCCTGGCCCGAAGGCAACCTTGGGGGCTCCGTCTGAGATTTCGCTCCGTACAGTGCCATCCTCGGAAGCCAGGCAAGTTGCCTGGTGCAAGGAGGGGGAAGCTGACGGCCGGCCGCGGCAGCCAATCGCAGCACGGCCAAAGAGGAAGCCAGGCAATCCAGTGCCTGTGAGGAGGGGCTCCCATATGGCTAAGACTTGAGCTGTTGGGGGGTGGTTTGAGGCACATTGTCAGTGCCTGCTCCCTCCATTGTGCCTTGTGAGTGCTCCCTGAGGCACCGTGGAGCCAGTGCTTGCTTGTGGCATCTTCACAGCTGCGCCGCCATTGCAGGCAGCTGCAACATTTGGGGGTTGAGTTTGGGAGCATGTTTAGTGTTCTCCAGGCACAGTGAGTGTCAGTACCGGATTCTCAGCTGCCCTGCGACAGCGCGAGCAGCAGCAGCGTTTTTGGGAGCCAGATTCTTTGTGATGAGAAAGGAGTGAGATACACTCCTGCCCTGCCCCAGCGCACTGCACCTCTTTGCTGTGCTGCTTTGGCAGCCCTATGGCTAATTGAGAAGCCCTGTCTACAAGCCCTGACCTTTCTCGACATAGGACATTTGAGCCCCAGTGGAAGGTCAGTTGGCCTGGGGTCATAGGTGTGATGGTGAAAGGGTGCATAGCCCTAAGGTGATGTATGCATCTTGCAGTAGTGTTACTGTGGTGCACTACTGAGTTCCTTCCTAATATGTTTATGCACCATGACTGAAGCGTAATGTGTTTATGCTTATGAGGTGTTGCATAATGTGTTTTTGCTGGTGATACCTAATGCATAATGTGTTTATGATAATGAGGTTTGGGCCTAATGTGTTTATGTCTAATGTCATGCTATGATATTTTAGGATGGTGTCCAACGCTAATGTGATAATGCTGAGGTCATTATGGTACCAGTAGTTACTGGTTATGTTTTATATTTACTTACCTGTTCTGATGGTTCTGACAGGTGCCCGATTGGCCCAGTCCTGTATATAATCCCAAGTAAATTTCTACCTGGTGCCAGTTGGAACAGTGTTTTGTTTGATTATGATTCTAATGCGTTTATGATAATAAAAAGCCTATTTTTTTATCTTACCTTGTGTGGAGTTTCTTTTGTGGTGTGCCTAGTGTGCTGCTGATGTGTGTGTTGCGCAAACGCTTTACACATTGCCTCTGGGATAAGCCTGACTGTTCGTGCCAAGCTACCAAGGGGGTGAGCAGGGGTTATCTTCAGCATGTAACTCCCTTGCCCGGACTAGAGTGGTGGTTTCTGCCTGCCTTAGGCGCATGCCCTAGCCAACCAGAAATTCCGTTTCTAACACTAATGCTGTACTATCTGTTTTAATTGGAGGGTTAGGTCTCGCCTACGCAGCGTGCATGCGCTGATAGGAGGAGACCTTTAGCCATTGGCCCCCTTTTTAAGCCACAACAGTGCACGTGTTCCATCGCCTTCAATGGCAACGCGTGCACCTGTGGCTATTCCCTTGCGGGCTCGAGCGCTGACACCATATGTTTGTAATTAAATTGCAAACATATGATGTCAGCCTTCGTTCCCGTAAGGGAAGCAGGCGCAGGCCCCCTCCTCTCTCCCTCCCCCCTGCTGCCAGCGCGAGGCACAACGCTCTTGTTTTTTTATGCCAGTCCCCCCGGGGCACAAGCAGGCATCCACTTCTGTCTTTTTTGCTGCGATCAGCTGTAATGACAGAAGTGGATGCCTGCTTGTGCCCCGGGGGAACTGCAGGACTTCAGACACAGCTCAAGTGAATCAAGAATGTATTTGCTGGAGAACAATGACAGTACAATAAATATTAAATATTTGTGATTATAATGTTGCCCACGACACTCCGCTGCCCCCAATAACCTTCCCTGAGGCCTGCAGTTATCCTCTTCCATGAAGGAATATCTGTCAAAGAGTGTCCAAAGTGTACATTGGACAAAGCCCCTTCCGGGGGTACATACAAGACGCCCCTGAACTCCCAGGACCTCAGGGTCCGCAGCTAAACTGGTCACTGGCCCCGGGTGCCCGGGAGGCTGAGGGCAGGAGGCCTGAGGGGGGACAGGAAGGGTCAGTTCTCAGAGTCAGGGGGGGCCTGGTGTCCGGAGATCCAGTGTCTGCCTTCCGCTGGCATGGGCTGGATAATATGAGGCCTGCTTCTGGTGATAGTAAAGGTTCTGATCCTGGTGCGGGTCCTGGTGCTGCTCCTGATACTGATCCTGGTGTTTGTCCTGGTCCTGGCCCAGTTGCCGGTGCTGCTGCCGCCGCTGCTCTTGACTCACAGATTTTTTTTCGGGTTTGAGTAAGTGGCGCGCTCTGTGGTTCTGGAACCAGACCTGTGTCCGAAGGGAAAACAGAGAACAGAGGGTGAGGGGTGGACAGACGGGAGCATCTAAAGAGAACTACAGACTCTAACCCCCCCCTCTGAACTCCTGCACCCCTTGACCTTGGACCTCGGGACTCCCCTCTGCTTCCTCTTTATCCTCTGCCCCACCTTCCCTCACCCTTCCCCACCAGGGCCTGTCTCTTTCTGTCCATTCTGGTTCGGTGCAGAATTAAACTCACCGTTAAATACCTCAGAGAGGCAGGGAGGCTGTGACAGAGAAACAAAGGAACAACCTTCTCTGGTATAAAAAGTTAGATTTTTCCGAAAATAGCTCGAAGAAGAGAGGAAGCGGAGAGAGAAGAAAGAGACACAGAGAGACGAACGATGCCACATATCAAAAAGAACAGGTCGTGTTAGGGGGTGTTCGCAGTTACATAACTGGAGAGAAAGACGTTTAGGGGAGCAGAGCCATCAAAAGTACAGATAACGAGAGAGATGTTAAATACAGTTCAGAAGCGATGCTGCCCCGGTTCAGACACCCGACCCAGGGGCCTGTGCGCCCCACTCACGTGACCCACCTGGACCGGGGACCCCGGTCACCTTGGAGATGTGTGTCCTGCTGCTGAAGTCAGGGTAGGGGTTGAGGTGAAAAGCTGCCCTCAGGAGGGCGAGCTTGTCTGTGCTGAAGCTGGTCCTCCTCCTGTAGCCCCCATCCAGAGGAGGGCAGAGAGGGCTCTGGAGAGGGCAGAGAGGGCCCGGTCATCTTGAGGGCATTGCCAGGAGACATCGAGGGCTCAAGAGAGGGCAGAGGGGGCCCGGTCATCTTAAGAGCTCCGCCAGGAGACATTGAGGGCTCTGGAGAGAGCATACAATGCCTGGCACTCTTGAGGGCACCGCCAGGAGACACCGAGGGCTCTTCAGAGGGCACAGCGGGCCTGGCCCTCTTGCGGGCACTGTCAGGAGACATCAAGGGCACTTCCAAGGGCACAGCGGGCCCGGTCATCTTGAGGGCACCGCCAGGAGACATTGAGGGTTCTTCTGAGGGCACAGCAGGCCTGGCACTCTTGAGTGTGAGTTGTAAAGGGGTATGCCCTGAAACTCCTAGACCTGGGTCAATAGATCAGTTAAAAAAAGAAGTGGTCCGAGTTAGAAATCAATTAATTTTCAGGTTATTCTGTATTGCTCCATACAGACAAATACCCCACATTTGTTTCGCTAAATATAACTGAACAATTTAAAGGATGAAATGTACAATGTTCAAATTCAAATTGCATTTATTTCTGCAATCGAATATTTCTGTGGTTTGTTCAAGATATTGGATCACATATATTCAACAATATTCAAAGTAATTGTAAATTCATTACATTTAAAGTGCTCTCAGTGAAAAAGGGAAGGGAAGTGCACGAGGTTGTGAGGGACTGGGTAAAGGTGGTGTGACATTAGCAACATCGCGTTAAAATCAGAAACGCCTTTACACTCAAAATATTGTCAATGTTCCCAAATTACATCACGCATAGGTTAAGTACATTTTTTCTTTAAATCCTATGGTGTGTGTCGGTTGGCGTAGTCTACGTTTCGACCCCCATGTGCTCTTAAGGGTTATTCATGCCTCATGTTGGGGTCTTCGTCAGGACAGCAAATAGAGAGCATCAAATGACAGTCAACGTCTGTACCGTCGTGTCTTGGGCCTGTGCGCGCTCCTTGAAATTTTGGAGAGTATCCTTTATCCGAGGATTGAAAACAGCATGTCACGTGTGTTGTTCGTGATCATTCTTCGGGTTCGGTGCACAGTACGCACCGTTCTGTACTGCGTTAATCAGCAGCCGTCAGTACACATAGCTGCACAATATTTTGAGTGTAAAGGCGTTTCTGATTTTAACGCGATGTTGCTAATGTCACACCACCTTTACCCAGTCCCTCACAACCTCATGCACTTCCCTTCCCTTTTTCACTGAGAGCACTTTAAATTTTATGAATTTACAATTACTTTGAATATTGTTGAATATATGTGATCCAATATCTTGAACAAACCACAGAAATAATCGATTGCAGAAATAAATGCAATTTGAATTTGAACATTGTACATTTCATCCTTTAAATTGTTCAGTTATATTTAGCAAAACAAATGTGGGGTATTTGTCTGTATGGAGCAATAAGAATAACCTGTAAATTAATTGATTTCTAACTCGGACCACTTCTTTTTTTGAACTGGCACTCTTGAGGGCACCACCAGGAGACATCCAGGGCTCTTCCAAGGGCACAGCAGGCCTGGCCCTCTTGAGGGTACCCCCATCCTCCAGCTCATGAGATGCTCTTGCAGGGTGGAGACAGAAGGGCTGTTAGAAACACTCCTCGTCTCTTATAAACAATAACAGACACCAATGATACAGCCCGGGGCAGGCTGCTGGGCCAGGACCAGTCCAGACACTCGCCTGTCAGGGTTGCTGGGGGCTCTGTCTGCTGCTGGGGGGTCTCCCGTGCCCTCTTGGAGGGGTAGGCTCGAGGGTAGTCATTCTCCAGAGACAGCACCTCACAGATCACCAGCTCGGTGTCTCTCTCCATCCTCCTTTCAGCTCCTGATTCTGTTCTGAGAGGCCAACCTCAGCCCCCGGTTATAGCTGCTCCTGGAGCAGAGGCTCATGGGAAGGGGCCACCGGCACGTGTATTCCAGGTATGGTTCAAAGGGTGCCAGGTGGGCAGTGCCAGTGTTTGATGCACCTGAAGTTGCCACAGCTTTCAAGTCTGGGTCAGAACTGAGCCCTGGCACCGGACCCGCCCCGCCCACTTTTCACACCTCTTCGGCACAGCCCAGCTTCAAAGAGATCACAGAGGGGCCGGACATTGAAGCGGTGTATGTGAGTCCTTCTTTGCTGTCAATACACTAATGGTCCCAACACGCATCCCTTCCCCTGTCCACGTGCTGGAGGGGAACAATAGCTAAATGTATTGTTGTTTTTGTCCTATTAAACTTATTACATATGCTGCCAGTAAAATACTAGAATTATTCCACAGATTGCGGATGAAGAACTTTCATCACTAGACAGTGAAATGAATGTGATACTGTCTGTGTGCTAGAACCCTGCGCAGAACGGGCGCAGCGTTGGCTTAAATGAACTATCTATTCCGAATATACTGTAGATTTAAGCCGATTGTAAAGGCAGGTCTTTTATTACACCAACTGGAGTGATGTGAGTATAACACGATCGCTCCCATTAGTGCAATAAAAAATTGCCTTTAGCATTAAGTACATATTTGCAATGTGTTCATAACTGTATGCCTGTATCTGCAGATGTGTGCTGAAGCGTTTAGGCCAGTAAAATAATATTTGTTTTTGTGTTGACATTTTTTATTAAAAGGTTTTAGATGAAAATACAGAAATACATACAGATGCAAATATATAAAAGATATTGATAAATGAATCACAATACAGATATGAAAATGATATAATTATACATAGGATATAATGGATGTGGAAAAGCAAACGTAGCAAATATGCTGTAAATTATAAAGCAAAGAAAAGAAAAAAGGAAAAAAAATGGCAGAAAAGAAGGAAGCGAAAGAATGAAAGGAAAAGAGAGAAGGAAAGGGAGAGAGAGAAGGAAAGGAAAGGAAAAAGAACAGAGAAAAGAATCCCAGAGTAACAAGGGAAAGGAAAAAAGGATGAGTCCGAGACATATGGAAAGGATTAAGTACATAAAAACAAAATAAAAATAATTAAGGAGAAATACCAGACGTTGTAGAAGAAGGAATGGAAACAGAGTCACTGCCCACCGTGGCTGCTAGGAATGAGGACCATGTTTGAAGAAAAACAGAAGCCTGATCTTGCAAATTATAAATTACACGTTCATAAGAGGCTGTTTGTACCATAGCCACCAGCCACTCTTCCTGAGAAGGAGATAAAGAGGACTTCCAATGACGTAATAGACAGATTTTGGCCGTAGCCAAAGCAGTATGAAGAAGACGAGTCTGTGGTTTAGACAATGTCGGGAGACCGCGAAAATCATGCAAAATAATATTTGCAGAAGTAAAGGGTAATGGTAATGACATAGTAGATGCCAAAGTCTTTCTTATAAAAAGCCAAAATGATCTAGTACAGGGACATTCACAAATAATGTGGGTAATATCACAAGCAGAACATCTCCAGCACAAAGAGTGTGTTATCAATTTAGCATGATGTAGTTTAGATGGAGACCAGTGCCAGTCATGTATGATTTTGAAAATGCAAAATTTGAGACGAGCCTCTCGGACACCTTTATGTAAACCTTCCAGAATTTGATCCCATTGGGTAATGGAATACGTAACTGATAAGCGAGATTGCCATTTTAATTGAAGGGCTTTCGAGAGGGGTTGCGAAAAAAGAGGATGCAGGAAAGTTTTATAAAGACCGGAAGTCACACCTTTAAAATTCCCCCACAACTATAAATACGACAAAATTGGAGATGCGGCCAACAATTCAGGTGGAGAACCTAAATGTTTCGTGATGGCTTGTTGAAGTTGAGTATATTGACGGGAGTGTGTGGATGGTAAATGGAATTCGTCACTAATTTGAGAGAAAGATTTAAAGTTGTTGTCATGGAACAGTTGTTCCAAAGAATGAACACCAGCCTCCTGCCACAGAGGCCATGATAACATGCGGCCATGAACACGAATAGCCGAGTTGGACCATAAAGGAGCTTTGACATGAAGCCGCGGATTAGATTTAAGTAAACGATGACTTCTTTGCCAAGATTTATACATAGCAGATAGGATAGGATTTTTAGGGTCGGAAGAGCTGGAACCCTTACCATACAAAAGGGACAAGCCAAGACTAGAAGATAATAAATGACGTTCAAGTAGGACCCATTGAGGTATGTCTTTAGACTTGGGCAAAAAGAAGGAAAGTTGTGAAAGATGGAGGGCGAGTGAGTAATGCTCAATAGAGGGAAGACCCAAGCCGCCGCATAATTGATGGGATTTTAATTTGGCCAATGTAAGACGTGGTTTAGCCGTACCCCAGATAAAAAGTTTAATTTTGGAGTCAATGGACCGAAGAATAGTCAGGGGGATGTGTAGAGGGAGCATACCTAGAACATAAAGAAATCGTGGTAGAGTGACCATCTTAACCGCCTGAACCCGTCCCCAAAGAGATAAGCCGAGGGCTTTCCATTTATCAAAATCTCTTTGCATTTGTGCAATCAGCGGTGTTAAATTGTCCATAACTATGTTATCCAATCCTCTGTTAACCAATACTCCTAAATATTTAAGGCGGGAAGGTTGCCAATGAAATGGAAAACCAGAAATTGCAGCTTTGGTAGTACCAATGGACATGGGCAATACTTCACTCTTGTCCCAGTTAATCTTATAACCGGAAAAAGAAGAGAAATCATTTATAATACGAAGGAGAGCAGGGAGAGAGCGGGAAAGATCAGTAAGTGTGAGAAGAATATCATCTGCGTATAAATAAATTTTTGAATGACCAATCGGAAGAGGAACTCCAACCACTGCGGGTGATTGACGTATTGCAGCATCCAGAGGTTCCATTACCAAAAAAAAAAGAAGAGGGGAAAGAGGACAGCCTTGACGAGTACCCCGTCTGATCTGAAATGGAGAAGAAAGGAAACCGCCACAATTAACTTGAGCTGAAGGACTATCATATAACAGACGCACTTTAGCTATAAATTGGTCTCCTAAACCAAATCGTTGCATTATGGTAAAAAGATACTCCCACTCAATACGGTGGAATGCTTTTTCGGCATCCAAAGAAAGGAGTAAAGCATCGCTAGCGAGAGTTTTAGCTGACCATAAAGCATGAGAGAGAGTACGTAAATGATTTCGAGAGGAACGACCAGGAACAAAGCCTACCTGCGAATTGTGAATTAAAGAAGGTAAAACCTTACGAAGACGTGATGCAAGGATACTGGCAAGAATCTTAACATCAGAGTTTAAAAGAGATATGGGGCGGTAACTACCACACAGCAAAGGATCTTTACCAGGTTTTGGTAAAACAGCTATGATGGCCTTGTTGGAGATAGAACCAAGAGAGGATTCCTCCGTGGCTTCCGCAAATGCGGCATGTAGAGTATCAACCATACTCTGACCAGTCCATTTGAAAAATTCAGGGGGAAAACCATCCTCACCCGGTGCTTTATTGTACGGTAAGGCAGCAATAGCTGAGGAAATAACCTCCTTCGTAAGAGCTCCATCAAGTAGAGCTCTACCATCATCAGAGAGTCGTGGAAGATGTACCGTATTCAGAAAAGTGGACATCTCTGAAGTGTCAATGTGAGTGCTTGGCGAGTAGAGAGATCTATAAAATGAAGCAAATTCATCTACTATTTCTTGCGGTCGAGTAAGCATATCGCCAGAACTTGATTTAATAGCGGGAATTGCCATAGCAGCCTCCCTCTGGCGTAGTTGCGCATCCAATAGCCGGCCAGCTTTTTCACCCTGCTCATAGTGACGTCATTTCATCTTTTGTAAGGCATATTCGGCCTTAGAAGTAAAAAGACTATTAAGAGACATACGTGCCTGCTCTAACAATTTACGGTTTTGAAGGGAAGGTTTTGAAACATATAATTGGGAAAGTCGACAAATGTCCTTTTCCAAATCAGCCTGTTTGGCAGCGTTTTTCTTGTTATATAGAGCAGCGTCCCGCATAAGTTGGCCTCTGATAGTTGCCTTAGCAGCTGCCCATACCGTACGTTTAGAGGAAATGGAGTCCTCATTATTCATAAGGTAGTCACGCATGTGCGACTGTAGAAGAAGTTTGCCTGTTGGTGTTTTATATTTATTGATGTTTAAACGCCAGGACTTGCGTCCCGGACTGGAAAGTCCCAAATCAAGAGACAAGAAAACAGGGGAATGATCAGAAATGGCTGCTTCTAGAATTTACGAGTCTGTAACTAGCCGGACTGTATGTTGCGAAAGAAGAAAGTAGTCAAGACGGGAGAATGTACCGTGAGTAGAAGAAAAGAATGTATATTCTTTATCTTGAGGGTGACTGAGTCTCCAATGATCCACAAGACCAGTATCAGAAAGAATGTCACGCAAAATGGCTCTATCGGATGCATTGACAGTATCAAGAGTACCTGTTCTGTCAAGGGCAGGATCTGGAGCCAAGTTCCAGTCACCGCCAATAAGAAATTGGGTAGCATTTATTTCTGTGATGAGGCGATTGAGTCGAAGGAAAAATTGCTTTTTAGAACCTAATGGAGCATAGACAGAGCCAAGACAAATGAAAGAATTTCCAAGTTTCAACTTAACAAAGACATACCGACCATCCGGGTCAGTCCAAGTCTTGATAATCGTAAAAGGAAGTGACTTTCGAAAGAGAATGGAAACCCCACATTTACGAACAGGGCTGGGATTAGTGGGGTCCGATTTAGAAACACTGCTATGAATGACTTTACCAACCCAATCCCTGCTAAGTTTACTAGACTCAATATCGTCCAAATGGGTTTCCTGTAGTAAGGCAACATCTACATGTTCAGAATGTAAATAAGAAAGAACCTTCTTTCGTTTAATATAATGGGTGAGGCCATGAACATTCCAGGAAATCACTGACAACGGATGGGTAGAAGACATGACAGTAAAATTGGACAAGAAGATGAAAAAGAAAAGGGAAAAATAAATAAATAGGGAGAAGAGAAGAAGTTTGTTACTCTGGGCAAGGAGGAAGAAAAGAGAAGGAAAAGAAGAGGGGAAAGTAGATTATAAAGGCAGAGTGGAGAGTAAAACAGGCACAGCAAATATGAATAGAGAGAGAAAAAGTATGAAAGGTGCAAGTAAGAGAATGAAAGAGAAAGAAAAGAAAAAAGAAACCTAGACTGTTAGCTACGGGTCTGGGTGCACCTACAGCAGCACCAAGGGAGAGACCGGACCCCCTCCAAGCAAGTAAGAATGGGGAGTCTGGGAACAAGTAAGAAAACTGAATCTGGAAAACGCATTTAGAGTATAATTACAACAAGAAAAATACAGAAGACCATATACCAGCATCATGAAATATAGGCAGTAAAAAGATAACAGGAGGAGAGAAATAAAAACAAGTGAAATGGAATAGAAACAAGACATATTACATCACGAAAAAAGGTGCAAAAGATAGAATGAAAGAAATATGAAAGAGAGGATTAGAGAAATCCAGCACCATTAGAAAGAAAGTGAGAGAAGAGAATAGAGAGTGCAGATAATAATGCATGAGAATAAAAGCACAAGAGAATACCAGAACCTTTTTTAAGAAATATATGAAAGTATCCAAAGCGGACTGACCACTGAAGGAAACGAATAACGCCACGTTAAATTATTATTATTATTATTATGCGTTCTTATATAGCGCTCGATTACCCGTAGGCATCTCGGCGCTTGCCTTAGGAACCCGTCCTGGTTTTTCCCTGTGAGATACCCGTACTGGGCTTCCCCAAGGTGAAAGCCAGGCATCCCGCCGCGGGGGGGCCGTAGTGGAGATTATGCAAGCTGATGCCCAGAGCTGCAGAGTGTGAACCCATGATTCGAGTAGGCACCGAAACGAGAATAATCGAGTCCGTGGATATTTGGGCTCAAGACCCTGCCGCGTCGGGAATTGAACCCTGGTCCCGGGTCTGACCTCTGCTTCAGGTCTGCCGCCTCTAACCAGTGAGCCACACTTCTCCACAAATAAATAAATAACGAGTACAATATCATAGAGAAGGAATGCATTGGAAAAATGACCACCATAGGTAAGGTGACAATTTTGAGTCAAACCTACAAACGAAGATATACTCAGATGAGACCGAACGGGGAGTGTAAAACCATGAGAGAACAGGGAGATAAAAAACACAATAGAAAACAAAGAACAGAAGTTATCATATCACAAAAAGAGAGACGACGTTATAATAAGACCTAGACGAGAATATTAGGGTAAGGAAAAGAAGAAAACCATGAAAAGGAGACAAACAACAATGGCACATAAAAAGAGGGAAAGGGATAGCATGTAAAAACAAGGAGTGAAGACCAGAAAACCATACAATGGAAGAGAAACAAAAGACAGTGATCAGAAACAAGCGAAACATAGAAAACAATTAAACAAATAGACATCATTCAAAAGCGAACTAGTTAATAAATGAAATATTGAGTGATTACTTGAACAATAACAATATCACTATAACAGGGAGAATGTATAGGATGAAAGGAAAACAACCTGCAGGAAGATAACATCCTTATAGCATATAATAAGCAGAACCTGAAAATGATTAAATGACTGCAAAACTGAAAATCACATATTAGAGCGAATATAGAATAACAATAGGTCATAAGGCATAATACAGAGCCCTAAGTAGAAGGAACCATATTGTACCATGCAGAAAAAGTCTCAGTGGAATAAACAACAACAAAGAACAAAAGTATTATGAACAACAAACACTGCTAGAAACTTAGAGAAAATATTACAGCATAAAAGAGAATTCGGTCAGCATCAGAAGGCGTCTTAAGAGGCGATCTAGACTTGTCTCTTTGCTGCGTGTTGGTATGAGAGGAGACAGAGTGTAGAGCTGAATCCCTGTCCTCCTGAGAGCGAGACAGACGAGTAAGATCCCTACCACGTTGTCTAGATTCAGGAGAGGTGTATAATTGAGATGTTGGTAGATTCTTAGAGGAGGAATTGGACTGATGAGGTTGGGCAGAGGGAGGAGACTGAGTGTCCATATCAGTGGATTTGATATCGTCCAGGAACTGTTGTAGAAGTGTCGGATCATAAAAGTCTTTGGATTCTCCATTCCTGGTAATACGAAAGCACGCAGGTTCGAATAAACCATATTTGATGTCCATTTGACGTAACTGGGTCGCATAGAAAGAAACGCTTTCCGCCGCTCATTCGTTTCTTTAGAAAAGTCTGCGGCCATTTGGATGGTATGACCTTGAAACAGGAAGGAGCCATGAGTGCGAGCCAATGTTAAAATCTGTCTGGTTTGCTCATGGCGGAGAAAACAAGCAATAATTGGCCTGGGCCTTGCCGAAGGACCGGTGCGTGGTGGGCCCAGTCTATGAGCACGTTGGAGCTCAATAGGAGGAGTAAAAGAAATTCCAGTCAAAGTGGGAAGAGCATTACAAAGAAAGGACTTCATATCTTGCTTTTCAATATTTTCGGGAAAACCAAAAAAGCGGATATTGTCTCTACGACTGCGATCTTCCAAATTGATGATCTTACTGTGTAGAAAGAGCAGATCTTGATCTGAACCCTGAACAGAATCCAGTCGGCTTTCTATAGCCACTATTTTAGAGTCCATGACGTCAATCCTTGTATGGAAAGTAGTGAGTTCTGCGCTGATATACTTGGTTTCTGCAGTTAAGGAAGTCATGGCAATATCCAGACCCTCTAGACGTCGGTTAACTCCAGAGAGTTCTTGCAGAATGCGTTGCATGGTGTCAGATAAGGATTTGTCACTTTGAGATGATGTAGCTGGCGGTGAAGGAGGTGACGCAGATCCATTACCTTTAGCTGTCGAAGTAGAGGATTGTTTAACCACATCAGTAAAAAGTGTTTGTTTAGGCCCACGACCACCATTTCTATTATTAGACATCTTCGAGTACTGCCGTAGTGATGGTCTGCAATAGCGAATAGAGGAAATATTGGAATATGAGGCAATGATGAAATATATCAAATAATAGGAAAGGAGGAAAATATGAGCAGCAAGTGAATGTCCAAAACGAACAGCATACAATTAATGCCTGAAATTTGAAAACATTATTACAGCTTTGTCACAAAATAACAAATAGCATGCTACTAAACCAAAGTAGTGCTGAAGTGTCAAATCATGCGTGCGAAAAGTACCACAGAAACAAAGCATGGAAATACAATAAATGAGTGCTACAGTGGATTAGCAATGTAAGAATGACAAAGTGATGGTACATATTATGAGAGTAGACTCTGAATTTGAAAGTAAAGCGCTTCTCAAATGGAGGTTAGTATATGAGAGACTAGAAATATTATACATTCAGGGCTACCACAAAGAAAACATGAGATGATGGGGCTGGCATACAAAGCAATGCACATGAGCTAATAACATATGATGGCGATCATAACTGAAAATTCAGCCCTTGTCCTATTACCCTCTATCTGCCTCCACCTGTTAAAGCAAAACTAACAGACCTAGGAAAGCGTCACAGTAGAGGAAGAGGGTGACATATTAAAAGAAATGATAGTCAAGTAACTCTGACCCAAATGACATATGTCTCGTAAAACGGCTGAATAAAAGTGCCAAAGTCAGGTGAGAGATGGAGCAGTACTATTACAAGTAAATCTGCCTGTACCGATGAATACTGACTCTTCAAAGGATATTCATAGCTGCAGCCGTGCAAGTTGTGCCATTTCACCTGGTCATTAGAACATATGTGACAAGAACGGCCTTCAGTAGAGTGACAAATGTGCCAGTCGTTCAAATGACTTTTCCTTATTTTTTTTTTACCCTTCACGGTGCCTATTCCAAGTAAATTTGCTGGTAGCTGCTAAATAAACTAAATAGCAAAATCCTGAGGAGGGCGCCGTGTGCTCTAAAATGCAGCCAAAGGCATTTAGGAAGGCAGTCCGTGGCCTCGGTGAAGCGCGCCCCCACCGCCTCAGGGGGCGCGGCCTACAACATGGAGAGGCGCGGCCCTGTGGTATGGAGAACGCCGCCCTCGCTGAGGAGAGGTGCGGCGTGAGAAGCGCGCGAACCTCGCAGTGCACGTCGCAGAAGCAGCCGTCTCACCGTCTCCCTGCAATCTCTGGAATGGAAGCCGCCAGTCGGGAAGGGAAAGCACCGCAGCACTCCCCATGAGCCTCCGAGTGCAGTAATCGCCCCAGAGACGACCCACACGAGCAGGTGAGAAAAGGAAGCTCGTCGGGGGTCCATCCCTCGGCGGAGCTGTGCTAGCAGGCGGCCATCTTCCTGCGTGGCCAGACCACGCCCCCCCCAGTAAAATAATATTAATCGACTAACAGGTTCTCCGTGTTCTGACCGTCCTCCAGCTCCTCACACAAGGCCCATAATGACATTTACAGCCTTCTGTGCAATCAGGCGGGCACGTGGGCGTCCTTTCATTTATGCAAAGATTTTATATAGCGCCTATATGATCCAAGGTCGCAAGGGCGCCTTACATGAATTGTTTAATCTATGTACAAATAATGCAGTGACAGGATCAATATACCATTGTCAGGAATCGACTGGAAGTTTCGCAGTCATACCAAGGAAGTGATGGAAAGATGTATACATATGATGCAAGTCCTCTTGTGACCAGCGGACATGTATCACTGAGTGATGTCGCACGGGTGTCAGTGACTTGGCGCTTCGGGGCACTCGGGAGCTTTAAATGAGAATAATGTGTGCACGAGGGCATCGACCAGGGCTCCGCGTGCAGTGAGAGGGCAGCGGGCCCTGATGTGGAATACAAGCCGCACAGGAGCCCAGTGACCCCGGCACAGCACCAGCTGAACACGAGAAGCGCCCAGCGGTGCCCCCCACCCCCCCAAGGGGCCTCAAGGCGCTTGTGAATGGCGAGAGGGAGGGGTCTCCGGACAAACAGCAGACTGTACATCGAGGCTGCTGCCCCCTGGGCTGCTGGGGGTCACAGGTGGGCTGCTGTGGGTGGCTGCTGTCTCTCATGGATGCCAGAGGCCGGGGTACCAGGAAGCAGAGTGTCACACCTCGCAGCTGTGCCATGATGTGCGGTGAGAGGGCTGGGAAGTTACTGTAAGGAAACTCGGTCCAGGCGGAATCTGAACATCCCCACAAGGGTCTGTTTCTTGGAAAGAACCTCTGTTTCGTTTCCAAACATTTCCTATTCCTTGAGTGGGCATTTAAAGCACGCGCACCCACACCACAGGGCAGATCCAGACCACCAGTGGACCCTCTTGAAAAACAAGCATTGGCATAGCCAATCGGTCTCACCTTTGGGACCTTATAAGTGTTTAGCCATTCAAAAGTTGATGTTGTTTCACCAAGGATATTGTGCTGCACAACTAAATATTTATAAGGTCCCAAAGGCGAGACCTATTGGCTATGCCAATGCTTGTTTATTTTGGTTACCATAAATTGCCTGGTTAAGTGATAATTATTCCTCAATTTTAAAGTGATGCACATTTTACTCAAAATAAATATCTGATGATGATGTTTTTAATTCCTTCAAGGGGCCCACCTGTTTTTTCACTTTGTTTAATGAACGTGATGCTTATGGTGCACCTTCCCCTTATGGCTCGTCGTTTAACTGCAGGAAAAGCTCTCGTCATTAATTGAGGGGAAAAACATGCTAAACTTTGCTTTTCGGTTCCTCTGTAGATTATTAATTGACAAATAACATTTCACTTCAGGGGACAAGCCAGTGGAACACTGATGGGAGTGGCTTGTTCTGGTGAGAGAAGGCAGTGAAAGGAATAGTGGCTGTACTGTTAGTGCAGTGATATTTATTTTGAGTTATCTTCTGCCATCAACTAGGAGCACGCAGAGACATTTTAAGGCATGGGCAAAGTGGGATCTGGCCCAGGGCTCCAGCCTTTCAGGATCCCTTGACGGAGCCAGCTCTGTTCTGCCCTGATGACCATTAATAATTGGGTGATGTTTGAGCGTCTATCTATTACACGATATTTTGCAGAGAAAATGTATGTTTCATGCAACATCCATTAAAAAGTTTCTTCAAGTTTAAAACAGGACGTCACATATGAGAAATGGGAGGGTGTCACAGAGATTATCTGTAGTAATATTAGTGAGCTGCTCCTTGCAGAGAAAATGAATGCTTCATGCAACATCCATTAAAAAAGTTTCTTTTAGATTAAAACAGAACCTCACATACCACCCAATTACGAAAACGCAGTCATCTCTTTCTTCAAAGATTTCACTTAAGCCGTACAAAAACAGAGACGATCCTTCCTTGCTGTCAAGAAGAGACTCAGAGATAAAGGACTGAAGTATGCAATGCTCTTCCCGGCTCGGCTGCGGGTTGAGGCGGATGGAAAGGTCTGGTTTTTCGATCACCCGGAGGCAGTGGCAGATTGGTTGGAGGGATGGAGAAACGCGAAGGAACGCAATGCCCGCTGAAACTTGACCAATATGAAACTTTGACTATGAGACAATTCCTGGCCTGATGAGCTCTTGTGCCTGTGTCACCCTTTGCCAAGTGCTGAAACGAGAGAGAACAGTTGGTGGTGACAGATGTCCTGGGGAACTCTGACTGGTCGAGTTGTATCACATTTCCTGTTTTCAAAGACACTGGTGACTGTCCCACTCGGGGAATAACTCTGGTTTGTTTGGGAAAATGGTGGTGGGGCGGGGGATAGACTGCCTTTCCCTACATTTAGCTACTTTTAGTTCATAAGTTGGGCGACAGGCACTCTGCAAAGTTGATCTCATGGGTAATTTTAGACCCAGAGTGCAGGGGAGCAGGGAGGGGGGTGGTCGGGCTTGGGGTTTGGGAGGGTGTTCACTTGTTACAGTACATTCGGCAGCAACAATTATAATGGCGTTTGAAGGCAAGATCACAACTGAAAACTTTAATGGGCACACGCTGGCATAAGAGCTTTTCTATACTAAACTGGAACGTTAATGGGCTCGGAGATAAGGTGAAACGCACCTTATAATACCTCAAACGCCACTTCCCTGATGTGGTTTTCCTCCAGGAGTTGCACTTGGTTGGTAATACATGTAAAGCACTAAACAGATGGGTATGCAGGCTAATGGCCCATTCTGGTTTCAGTTCCGGGTCCAGGGGTGTGTGCATCATGATCAAAAACTCCTTCCCCTTCTCTATGCAGTCAACGCGCTCCGACGAGTGGGGCAGATACATCGCTATCACGGGGCAGCGGGAGGGCAACACGCTTACCTTAATGTCGGTCTATGTCCCGCCTGGGTTACAGAACCAAACTTTCACTGATATGGGTTCCCAGCTGCTCTTGCTTCCTGAAGGTCTTTTACTGGTGGGAGGAGATTTCAATGCGGTGGCCTCCAGCTCCCTGGATCGTCAACCCCCGTGACATTGGCCCCACTTGTCGCTGGCTTCCTGACTTCCTGGAGGCCCTCGGCCTCTTGGTTGTATGGACGGCGTTTCATTCTAACAGCATTCAGCATACCTTATTCTTAGGGGCACATCACAGACTTTCCCATATTGACTACATCCTTATCCCAGTGTCTCAACCAACCCACATTCAAGAGATAAGCCATTTGACACTGGGTCCTGGGAGACACATGGGTGGTAATGGTCGCACCCATCAGCCCCTGGTTCCTCCGCAATTCAATTCAATTCAATTAATTTATATAGCGCGCTACATACCCAGAGGGTCTCAAGGCGCAACCCTGTGGTTCGCAAAGAACTCTTGCTCGCCATAGCCCACTACTTTCAGGAAAATCAGGATTCGGTCGAATCCCCCCAAATATTGTGGGAGGCGTTCAATTCGGTAATCCGGGGTAAGGCTCTCTCGCTTATTGCAGGAGTCAAGAAAGAAAAACAAAAAGATCTTGAAAACATCGAGGATGAGGGCTGTCTCGTTGAGGAAATGAGTCCAGAAAAAATTCACCTCCTGAAACTAAAGAGAGACGAGTATAAAGGTATTGCCACTGACAGGGCTAGAACTTGGGGGAGCGAGAGAGATGGTAGAGTGTATGAATGTGGAGACAAAGCTGTCAAGCTGCTGGCCTGGTTGGACAGGAAAGAATGGGCCAATAGGCTTGTCCCAGAGTTTACGGACGAAGCAGGCAGAGCAATCACAGTCCCCCTAAAAATTGTGAATGAGTTTGTCGCGCACTACAGCGTAATATATCAATTAAGCTCGTCCTTCCTCGAGGAGGACTCCATGGACCTCCTACGAGATATTCGCACCCCTGCCCTTTCTGAAGAGGATAAAAGTTTCTTAGAAAGCGACATCACCACTGATGAATTAGCCCAGGCACTCAGGAGCCTCTGCTCGGGGAAGGCGCTTGGCCCCAATGGGACTGCCAATTGTCCTTTAGAAACTATGCCCTGATAAAATAGCCCGCACCTCCGAGCCATGTTTGAAGAGAGTAGGAGAGTGGGGTTACTCCCACGGGACCAGCGTCTCATGTCACTGGTCGTGATCCATAAAGAGGGTAAACCTAGGAATAAATGCGCCTCCTACAGACCCATCTCCCTGCTTAATGCAGGACCTAAAATCCTTGCCAAACTCTTGGTGCACCCCCATCAGTCGGGCTTTATGCCCCACCGAAACACGGCCCTGAATCTGTAGAGGGTGCATGGAGTGCTGGGGAGGGTTGACACCATCAAAGAGGCGCCCGTGATTGTGTCCTTAGATGCCTCCTTGGCGTTTGATACCATCGAATGGCCATACCTTCTTGCTGTTCTCGACAAAATGGGGCTTGGGCCCGTCTTCACAGCATGGGTTAGACTCCTGTGCTCAGAGCCATTGGCCCAAGTGGTGGTCTATATAAACGATCGGACACATTCCAACTGAGTCGTGGTACCCGTCAGGGGTGTCCGCTGTCTCCCCTGCTATTGGCCCTCTCGCTGGAGCCACTGGCGGCCTGGATCCATGTGATTCAATGACTGAGATGTTCGGCAGATTGGAAGGACCGCATTTTGCTCTATGCAGATGATATACTCCTTTACCTAGCCTCCCCAAAATGTCTCTAAGATGCGTACTAGACATTTTTACTGCCTTAGGTAGATATTCTGGTTATTCAATTAATTGGAGGAAGTCTCTCATATACGTCCTGGGAGGTGAGTCTCCTCCTCTACCCAGGGACTGCCCAATGCAAACAGTGAGGGATGGCTTCCGCTATCTTGGGATCTTTGTCACAGCAGACGCTAAGCTCCAGTATGAGAGAAATCTGCTCCCACCCTTGCAGAGGCTGAGGCGGGATATTGCCAGGTGGAAGACACTCTCACTCTCATTGCTGGGCAGAGCGGCTTCATTTAAAATGATGTCCCGGCTCAGTTTTTTATATGCCCGGCAAAATTACCCAGATCTGGTCCCTGCGAAATACTTTACGGAAATTAATGGCTTGCAGAGAGAGTTGCTGTGGGATGGGAGGCCCCGAATTGCACTTAATAAATTGGTCTTAAACTGGCATGATGGTGGCATAAGTCTCCCCGACACTAGGAAATATTATTGGGCTTCTCACCTGCCCGCTATTATTCAGGGCACCTACCTAAAACCAGACGATCCAGGTCTTAACATGGATAGATGGCTACTGCCTGGCGGGGACTACAATAGAGCCCTGTATTCGAACCCCAGGAAATTCCCTCTAACCGGTCCAACCAAACACTCTGTTCAGGTTTGGCATGCCACTAATAAAAGTTTAGGTTGGGACCGGAAGCTCACATTGGCAACTCCCCTGTGGGACTCAGATCAGCTGGTAAACCTGCATACCTCAAAGGGATTTGACAAATGAGATCTCATTGGTATCTCCCGGATAGGCGACCTCTTGGTGAAGGGTGATATGATTGCGTTTGACACTCTCCAACAATTCGAGCTCTCCGGCTTCGAATTTTTCCGTTACCTGCAGATCCGCCATGCTCTTGTCACATCCCTACAGAAGGGCACTGCCCCTCCTGAGTCTTCTCTGCTAGAAGACAGATTGCTTGATGGATATCTCCCACAGAAAGCAATTTCATTAACGTATGACAAAATGATTAACAATACCCCGGATCCCCTTGAATGTCTTTGTGAGTGTTGGGAAAGGGATGGCCTTGAGATTAATGACAAGGAATGGCGAGAGGCGGTGGCCTCGCCCTGAGAGGTGGCGATTTCCGCTCGTCTACTACTGGTCCAACTTAAAATATTGCATAGAACGTACGTCACTTGGCCCCAGCTGGTTCATATGGGGAGGGTGTGGGGGGATTACAGAAGACGCTGTGGTCAGGTGGGCACTTTCCTGCACATACTCTGGGTATGTGAGCAGATACAGGAGTATTGGCGGGGGATACCTGAGGTAATGCGGAAAGTGCTACATAAAGACATTCGCCCGGAGGTTAAAAGTTGTCTCCTTAATGTTTGGGAACCCACTGATTTGATGGGTTTGGAGAGGCTCCTGGCTACTCTGGGTGCAATGGTGGCCAAACGTGATATAGCACAAATGTGGGGGGTGGACTCCTGGAAAAAGATTGGTGTATGTTCGGGGAGAAAATGGTCTATGTGGCACGGGGATGCTCTAAGAAGTGGTCCGCTGTGGGGTAAGTGGAACGCCTACCGGGGAGATATTTGTGCTGCCTATGTGGTCCCCTCGGAGGATGAACGTTTGTGTCCCTGAAGCCCTCTCGGCGCTAGATATGTGTCCCAGCATTCAAAGATGTCTAACTGTAATTGGTGGAGAAGTGTGGCTCAATGGTTAGAGCGGCAGACCCTGATGCAGAGGTCTGGCCCGGGACCAGGGTTCGATTCCCGCCTCGGTGGGTCTTGGGCTCAATTTCCCCGGACTTGATATTTCTCGCCTCGGTGCCTAGTCTAATCATGGGTCCCACTCTGTGACTCTGGGCAATAGCTTGCTTAATCTCCACAACGGCCCCAGCAGCGCTGTGGATGCCTGGCTTCACCTTGGGGGTGCCCAGGAGTGGACATTTCACAGGAAAGCCAGGATGGGTTCCGCAGCGGTATGAATACAGCGCTACGAGGCCTCCGGGTAGAAGTGCGCTATATAAAATACAAACATTTACTATATAAAATACAAACATTTACATATGTATCCTTACCATGTAAGTGCACGCTGCTTTGCCGAATGTCGATGTTTATGTTTAATAAAAAGATGTCTAGAAAAACAGGACCTAACATATGAGAAATGGGAGGGTGTCACAGAGATTATTTGCAGTAATATTAGTTAACTGTTGCAGTGTTACAATATTAAAAACTCCCATTACCATCCCTGAATATTAGATAAAAACACATTTAGAATTTGGATGAGTGTGCCTGTTCACTGTCTCTGACTTCGCCAAAGAGAGCATGAAATAGCTGAAATTGGATCGTAAACTTGGGGGGGGGGCCTGTTCTGAGCAAGGGCCCCCAAAATATATTTGGCCCATGGCCCCTAAAATACGTATGATGTCCCTGGGTACAAGTAATGTACTGCAAGGTTTCAGTCTGCAAAATATGTCCTTTATCCAGCCCTGCACATGTGACACAAATATCCACAATTTAGAACACCTCAGACAAAGCTAATGGTTGTTGTGTGACAAATGCTGATAAACTTTACATTTTAGTTGACATCCTGATATACTGATGGTGGGTAAATATGAATAGGAGCAGGCTAATGTCTTCTTCGATACTTGTAGTTCATAGCTGGTTGCTGAAGAGGACCAGCAGAATCCTTGGTACTTTCATCCGGATGTGTTGTTATTTGGAACAGATGTTGGCTCAATGGAAAACAGGTATTGCAAGAACTGGTTCCAAATTAAACAACCCAGCCTCCAAAGCTGAACACAGAGCCCCAGTTTAACAAACATTCTGACAAGCTGGATGATGCAGAACAATAAACTTTTGAGCAGGAGCATTGGACAGAGGCAGAGGCAATCAACTTGCCAAAGATGACTAGCACCATGCACCAAGTACAAACTACGAAAGAGGATCTACAAAAGTGTCCAGAATGTGAAGAGATTTGTGAACATTCTTATTTTAGACCCGTTTGATATTACAGTTCTATCCCTCACTTTGTAACAGAGTAAGCATACATACAGATCCTAGTCACCAATTCTGCACCCAAACAGTCAACTAGAGATCGCAGAACTGCAGAGACTGGGGCATGATTCTTTGCTAGACCATGGAAAAAGAACAGAATTGGTAAGGTTTCAAAATTGTAATTGTTTTCCAGACAATGCTATTAAAGTTCTGGCAACTCATAAGTAATTTTGCCCTGTTAAAAAATTTCTTTGAGAACATATGGTCATATGTGCAAAGCTCCCGTCTAAGCTACAAATTCAGCGCCAGGATACCCTCACAGGTGATAGTGCACTCTACAAATCTGCATAACATAACATATTGAATATACCAAATTTATGGTTCACATAGCACTGCACAGACTCTGCAGAATGGAATATTCTATCTAAATACAGTCAGTTGATGGAGCCATAATGGCTCTTGGCAAAGCTAGAATAATAGTACAGACCTGCAACACTTTAATTGCTTGTCGAATTCAGTGCAATCTTTTGTCATGAACGTTGAGTAAGATGCCCTCTCAGATTTTAATATTGGCTCCAACTTAACAAATAAGACTGTCAGCCCTCAAATGTAGACTCCTGAGGAATAAGGTTGTGGCTGGGTTAAACAGCTCAGGTGCATATCCTTACCTGCTATCACATACTATTCTGAACTTAAATGGATGTATGTAGGTGGGATTCATTTTGATAAGAGCTGTGAGGTTTCAGCTACAGCGGGATTCTGAAATTGTAAAGAATTAAATGATATAGAAAGAGACTAGAAGGCTGTGGTGTGCACTGGGAACACAGGAAACAGTGGTGTGTTAGTTAAACATCATATCCTGTTCGAAGGCAGTATGTCCTTAGTCTAGGCCAAACCTGGTAACAATTTTTAGAAACATGGCTCAATTTTTAGAACGACAAACTCTTGTGACCCATCTAGTGGTAATGCATATAAATGTTAGATTTTTTAATGTAACTAATGCATTGTGCGGTAGTGCACTATCATGTACAGACAACACATTTTCCATTGAAATAGCTCCACAATTTGCACAGACATACAGTTTTACCGATAAACCTGCACTGCACACAATGATACTGTGTGGACCTCGGATTTCAGTGAATATTTATTATTTGTGCATCACCAAGTAAAGTGTCTTTTTTTGTTCTGCTCCTATTAAAATCTTTGTTTCCATCACACATCAGAATCACAAAAAATTGCTTTATTTTTGCCTTCCTACCTGCTGAATGTGTACAGTGCATTTACAAGTATTTACATTTTGTTTTGTGTTATGAAAAAATTACATCCCACAGCCTTTCCTTTCACACTTTATGTACCCCAGCAAGATTATCACACAAATCACTTTACTTTCCTTCTTTGACTGCAAAGTAAGAGGAGTTTGTGAACACCTATCCCCATGTTAAACAAATAATCAGCAATTTGTCAGACAATACAACCTGACATCCTTTGGTGCTAGATCAGGCTTATAAATAAACTAGGATAAGTCAGTCCTCAGGCCGTAGTCTGAGTCAACTGACCACCCTGAGTCAGACTTTCCTCTCTAATGGCAGACGGATCCCAAAAGATACTTTGGTATCTGGTTCCATACCGATACAGAGACTCTGGTTAGGGAAAACTATGGGCAATGTATCGCCAGGCTAGAACAGCAAGTTGACAGATGGATCAAACTCCCTCTAACTCTAGCAGGTAAAGTCTCAATAATGAAAATGGTGGTTCTCTTCCAAGGCAAGTATACTTGTTCCAAGATCGCCCCAAGCTGCTCATGAGAACCTTTTTTACATACTAACGTCCCTCCTGACTAGACCCCCATGGGCTGTAGATCATCCTGGAACTGCTTGGGCTAAGTTGATGCTGCCATAAGAGATGGGGTGGGTTTTCTGCCCCCAACTTGGAACAATACTACTCAACTGTGCAGGCCCAGTTCACCCACTACTGGATGCATGACACACAACAATTGCCACATCGCAACTTAGAAGGGGGGCTTGCTGCTGCAGTTCTACTCAAAACTCCAATCATGCTATGCCCAATACGATCCCATTCCGAAAGTCGCACGGTGCCTTACACTGCCTGGATATGGTCCTGCTTAGCCACATATACAGGCTATACAGACATGTCCTCTTCTCAGATTCCCCTTATTATTAATCCCAAAGTACCTATGACAACATAAACTGTGGTGATTCAGCAACTGAAAGCCAAAGGGACGAAAACATGAGACGTATCTGTAAACTTTAAATTCCAGGCTTCGGGGAGATTTTGCCTGACTCTACTATTCAATAGACTATGTAGTACAATACGCAACATTTGGTTCTCCTGCCTGGGTAAGCCTAAGGAATGGCTGCTCCTGATGATGATAGTGACAAACCCCAGTCTGCTTAAACTTATTACCAGAATCTATATAATAACATCCTGTTGGAAACAGACTAAACAATACTCTTTCAATGGCAGCTTACGTCTCCTGCATGTTAAGTTCATACATAGGATAAACAACACCACCTCGATGGCTAGACATGGATCAACTACAGTAATAAAATGCTGGAGATGTGGTGCCCCAAATGCAGAGTTTTTACACCTTACGTGGCAGTGTGCACTGATCCCAGCCTATTAGATCACACTGAACCAAGAGATCAACAGCATGACATCTCTCATCTGACATTTACCCCCAAATTGCCCTTTTAGGATATGTAAAGGACCTACCCAACATATTTAGGCAACTTGTGGCACTCACTCTGATGATGGGTCCTTCAGGGTGACTTAAAAATGAAGAAAAAGACAGCCTCCTTTTGACAATGTAAAAACAGCTCTTTACTGTTGCAGCAGGGTTTACTCAAGTAAACAGCCAGTCTCAATTTGCTGTTTCACAGGCAGCTACTTTTATACACAGTCAAAGAATACTAGCAAAAAAAGTTCAAACAGGGGTCGTGGCCGGGCAAGATGGTCGAGCAGACGTGACCTGCTTCGGCTCCCGCGCGCTACCTGGCGGGCGTTTTTGCCGGCGCTCCTGTGCGGATTCATCCCCACGGCATATCCCCAGGCGGCTGATGAATTGAGGCACCGCCGACGGCGTTTTTGGCCGTTCTCCGGGGTCTCGGGGGTCCCCACGCGCTGATTTCGGAGACGGCGGGAGGCCCCGAGGACAAAATGGCGGCTGGTGATCGGCCTTGAAGGGCTGCGGGATTGCGCTGTTCTGCGGTGACAGAGGCGCCAGCGAAGACATGCCCGGGACTCCGAAGCAGCAGAGGCAATGAGGGTGAGTCCCAGCTCTACTGTGGCGATTTAGACCCCTGGCTGAGACTCTGCGGAGGTGAGCTCTCCTTCTGCCTGACCTTAAGATGGCGGCCCGGGAGGCCTCCTGAGACACTGAGGGTTCCTGAAGACTCTCCCCTGCTTGAAGACAACACTTTGGAGCTGTGGACGTGGGGAAGTGGCGTAATGTGATGAGCAGCGATGGGGGCAAGAGGGTCACTCTATGCTGGCTGACGCCACGCACGCAAGACGCGGCGGCGGTTGGGCCCCAGGGGAATATACTGCTGACCTCCCGGTTCTGCGCTGGAGAGTCCCTGCCACTATGGGCCACATGTGATCTCTGCTTCCCTCAAGTTTCCAGCGTTCGAGTGCGGGGCGCATAGCCCTTGAACGGGCGCCCACCCGGACGGTGAGTTACCCGGGGTGGTGGAGGTATGACCACCGTTGACTCCTACAGGTGTACTGAGCACTGAAGAACGGCCTCCTCCTGAGCCTACACTGAGTATCGTAGGGGTTGAACCTGCTCGACCTGGGCCGGCTGGGCCGTGTGGGTGCCCCCTCCTTATGCCGCCGAAGAAGGGCACGAACAAGGGGACAGACAAGGTGTCGGAATTTTTCGCTACCGCTGACAATCGGCCAGCTCTTAGGGGAGGCACCGACAAGGCGACCATGGCCCTCACGAAAGCGGATCTACTGTCCATGTTTAAAGACTTTAAATCCGAGATCCGCACTGAGCTTGGCCAGGACATTAAATCATCTATAGATGAACTACGCACAGACCTATCGGAACGTCTGGCCTCTCTTCAACAAGACGTAGATTCAGTGGGCACCAGAGTTCTGGACCTAGAGACACAACACCAGGAACACACGCAAACGGTTGAGGAATGCCGGGTCGACATCCAATCCCTTAAGGAACAACTACAGCAGACGCAACTTAAGGCCGAGGACCTTGAAAACCGCGCATGACGGGAGAATATTCGGGTCAGGGACCTTGAGGAAGGCGCAGAAGGGCCGGACTTGGAAGCCTTTATGGAGGGTCTATTTGCGGAAATCCTGAGCCCCCAGACACTTAAGATAAAGCTGGACAGAGTTCACAGAGTGGGCCCTCTGCAGAAGGGCGATCGGAAGAGGCCCCGTGATGTGCTGGCGAAGTTCCACTCCTATATAACTAAGGAGGCGGTATTGCAGGCGGCCAGGGCGAAGGATTCTGTCTCCTTCCAGAACTTCTCTTGCGCCATCTTCCAAGACGTTGCCCCATTCACGCTGGCGCGCAGGCAGACGATGAGACCTATCACCACCAAACTCCAGGAGGACAGTATCAGATACCGATGGACGTACCCTTTCGGTCTGAGTTTCGAATACCGCGCAACAAGAGGCGCCACATCACTGACTTGCAGGATGGACTGAATCTTTTGGGCCTCCCGTCGGAAGATGGGGGTACTTCTTCTGAAGCGTCTGGTGACCCTGCAAAGGGTGCGGCTTCCACTTAGTGCTGGGTGCCGAGCTCGAGAAGAGGGCGACGCTGACACCGGTCGAGGGACGCCCCATCGATGTGACTCTGCCTGCGGTGGTTCTGCTGGGTTCCGGGCCACCGTATTCGGGACTGTAAGATCTCCTGGAGTCCGGAGCCTCGACGGAGGTGAGACTAAGTATTTCCTATGCTACTAGCAGCGCCCCCCCCCAAGGCTGTCCGGTTCCAGCTCTCTATGTGAGTGGGCGAGGACTGCTATTATGACTCTGGGGACTTATGTTGCTAATAGAACTCTCAGTAGAGGCCCTGAGCCATATCTTTGCTCCGTTGGGGGGTGATGAGACGACTTCAATTTTGAAATGGTCAGTGCGACAGCAGCAATGGTCTTTATGTAGGGGTCCTGTGTTTTGGCTGCAAAGCCAGGGGTCAATTGACATTGAGCAGCCTAAATAACTTGATGATTCCGTTATGTGTTCTCGCCGAAGTGGGGTGCGGACTGGGTCCCAGGACCCGTTGTCTCCCCTAGTCCTTGTGGGGGCGTATTCGCCCTACGATGCGACTGAACATTGGTTCTAGATCTTGGTTCTGGTTTCTTCTTTCTTGGGTTTTTGTAGGGGTTGCAGGGTGGGTTGGGAGGGACAGTGGTGGTGGCAATATTTTGTTTGTTTGCAGCAAGGTTCTGATCTGGGGGTCTGCAATTGGGAGGATGAAGCATGGAAGGGTGAGGAATGGCAGGGGGGGTAATTACACGACAGGGGGGAGGAATGTGAGGTTTGGACGAATTCAGAGCACAGCAGGAGGTTTGGGGAGGAGGGATGTCAGGGTGGATAGCTACACGGTAGCCCCCCGGGTTGGGAGGGGAAGGGGGCTTCTTAAAGAGCAGCGTCTCTGCCTCTATCTCTGATGCCGCTTACTATTGGGACATGGAACATCAAGGGGTGAATTCTCCCCAGAAGCGCCAAAAGCTTTGGAAATATGTCATAGATCACCAACTGGATATAGTTGGCCTCCAAGAGACCCACCTTGTTAAAACGGAGGACGTGCGTCTCAAACACAAACAGTTCCCGCTCATTTATAGGTCCTCTGCCTCCACGAAGCACAGGGGGGTGGCCCTTATGTTCCGCTCAGCCTTGCAATTTCAACCTTTGGGGGTACAGAGTGACAAAGATGGACGCTGGGTTATGGTGAAGGGCCGACTGCGGTGGAAAATGTGTACCTTTATAGTGGTGTATGCTCCTAACACTGGCCAGACCGGGTTCCTCCAAGTTCTCCTGGGGAAAATTACAGACTTTGCTGAGGGGCCGTTGATCCTCATGGGCTCATGGGGGACTTTAATTTGGTGTGGCAGAAAGATCTCGATAGCACTCACCCGCAACGATCAGACATGGGCTCATTTTCTCAGGACACACAACAGAAGATTCACGACCTAGGCCTTTTAGATACTAGGCGGGCTCTGTACCCCCAATCTCGAGACTACACATTTTTCTCCCACGTTCATCGGTCCTACTCCCGATTAGATACATCTTTCTTAGCCAGTCCCTTTGGGAAGATCTTCGTGAGGCCAAGATCTTCCCGCTGTCCATTTCTGATCATACCTTGTTCTCGATTTGCCTTAACTGGGGCGTGAGGGGTCAGGCCACTCCTAGATGGTACTTTCCAGCATCCCTGGCCCGGGACAAAACCTTTAGCGATACTCTGAGGGGGCTATCACTGAATTTTTCTCCCTTAATGACCCGGGGGACACATCAGTCTACAACACATGGGACGCTTTTAAAGCGTTTTTTCGAGGGCAGTGTCTAGCTCTAAATGCTGCCCTCAATAAACAACGTGGACGGGAGAGGGAGCAACTGGAGGAGGAGCTGTCCTCTCTCGAGAAAGTCCACAAGGCAAACCCCACTAGACAAGTACAACGCAACCTGACGGCAGTTAGAGGCAAACTTCGGGCGCTCTATAATAACAGGGCAGAATATACCTTGTTGAAATTGAGGCATCTTTTGTATTCTCAGGGTAACAAGGTGGTTAACATCTTGCCAGGCAACTGTGAGACAAGAGAGAGCGCGAATATGTAGGGGGGTCCAGGACTCCTTCGGGGAAATCACACACAGGGACGAAGTCAAGGCCGAGCTTTTCGGAGCCTTCTACAAGACTCTGTATTCAGGAGACTCTCTTCACCCATCTGAGCAACGCGAATACCTACGGACCTTGCCACTGCCCCAGGTCTTGGCAGAATGGAATGAAACGCTTTCTGCCCCTTTCACTAGGGAGGACGTGGTGGCTGCCATTAAGGCTTTGAAAACCCCATAAGGCTCCTGGGACGGATGGGTACATGGCTATATTCTATAAGACCTTCTCCTCTGAACTCAGTCCATATTTAGTGCGTTTATTTAATCATATGGCTGACGATGGCGAGACTTCGGGAACTATGGCTGAGGCCCTGATTTCAATTATACCCAAACCCGGGAAAGACCTTAGTAGGTGCGCCTCCTACAGGCTATTTGCCCTCCTGAATCTAGATGCGAAGCTATACTCCTCCATAATCGCGAAACGGCTTAATGATCTGATGCTGGCGCTCATTCATCCAGACCAACCTGGATTCATCAAAGGTCGCCAGACCCATGATAACACTAGGCGTGTAGTGCATCTGATTGAGAAGGCCAATAAGTTTAAAATCCCGGCGGTCCTAGTAGGGCTCGATGCCGAAAAGGCATTTGATAGGGTGGATTGGGGCTTTCTATTTCAGACACTGACAGCCTTTGGCTTTTCCGCTAAATTCTTATGTATGATCCGTGCTAACTATCTGTTCCCCAGGTCTAGGGTCGCCGTAAACGGGCACCACTCCTCTTTTTTTGAGAACTCAAGGGGCACTAGGCAGGAGTGTCCCTTATCGCCTCTGCTTTTTGCCTTAAGCACAGAACCCTTGGCGCTGGCGATTAGAGCCAATTCCGATATCCGGGGCCTGCCCTTCACTGGAGAATCGCACAAAATCACTCTATTCGCGAACGATGTCCTTCTCTCCCTCTCTGAGCCGGCTCACTCCCTTCCATCTGTGCATGCGGAACCGGAGCGTTTCGAAGCAGTAGCAGATTTTAAAATTAACCTAGACGAGTCATACGTCCTTAATCTCACTCTCCCACATTCTGAAGTACTTAGGCTCAAGGCACTCACACCTCTTCCATGGGCAGAGTCTTCCATTCAATATTTGGGGGTTCACCTGACTTCCACGTTGGGGAAACTGTATTCGGCCAACTTTTCCCCCGATTCTGGCTAAGATCCAAGCCGATCTTTCTCGATGGAAGCCAATGTTTATATCCTGGCTGGGGAGGATCCACGCTGTCAAAATGTCCCTTCTTCCTAAACTGTTGTACCTGTTCCAAGCCCTTCCCATCGAGCTAGACGGGGACTTTTTCCAGCGAGTGAAATCTATGATATTGCGCTTTATCTGGCAGGGTGGACGGGCGCGATTTTCCTTCTCTATTCTGTGCTGACCAAAGAGAGAGGGAGGTGTGGGGCTCACAGATATTCATCTATACTATAAAGCAGCACATCTTCGGGTGTTGGTGGAGTGGACGCAGTTGGAATCCAAAAAACATTGGCTGCATATGGATAGAAGTGTTGCGGGTGGGACAATCTGGGATTTGGTATGGAAACCCAAATGCGACAGACCTAGTAATGTGTATATCAGCACCCCCACCCGCGCGACTTTAAGAGTTTGGGACTCGGTATCCAAAGACGATAGGTGGACCACCCTTCCCTCCCCATTTACACCATTACACTTCAATCCTGCTTTCCCCCCAGCGATGGGAGAGGGTCCCTTTGCGGCATGGAAGGAGGGAGGTTGCCGTGCATTAACACATCTTTTCCACAATTTCGACCCACTCACTTTCGAAAATTGTAAGCGGGACTATGGGGTTGGGGAAACTGAAAGGTATCATCACCAAAACTACTCCACTGGGAACTTTCCCCTCAGGTGTGGGAAGCAGCTACACGTCCCCTCACGAAATTTGAGGCATTTCTCACCAAGACCTCCTCGATGAAGGGTGTTATCTCCTTCATATACGAGTTCTTACTCTCCATGGCAATTTCCCCTAGGCCCCGATACATGTCTATGTGAGAGGGTGTCCTTCAAACAGGATATCACGGACGAGGAGTGGGCGCATTTATGGTCAGATATCGCAAAGTTTAACCACTCCTTGGAACTTAGGGAGGCACACTTGAAGACCATGATGGATTGGTATCTATACCCGACCAAGTTGAAGCAGATTTTCCCGGTACCTCCGATAGGTGTTGGAGGGGGTGTGGGTTCTTGGGGGATTTCCAACATATTTGGTGGGACTGCCCCATTATCCGGCCATTTTGGGAGGAAATTCTAGCCCACATTAAAGAGATGCTGGGTTACCCCATCCCCACGACAATGGCCACTACCCTTCTAGGCCTCCGTGATCCGACCTTGGAACATCAGACTAAGGCTGATAAGAAGATTATGTGGCTTAGCATTGGGGCAGCCAAGCTCACCTTGGTGGCGGCGTGGAAGAAGAGAGATGCACCGGCCATTTCCCTCTGGCATTCTCAGTTATGAATGCTATTGAGTCTAGAGCGCATGGCGGACATTTTTAGGGATGATTTCAAGAACTTTGAGTTTCAGTGGGGCCCCATGGTCGCTTTCCTCTCCAGAGGCCTCCCGTCTGCAGTTTGCCCTGCTAGTGTTAGAGCCCTCCACCTTTTCCAGCTCTGAATCCTTGACAGTATGTAAGTTTGACCTCCGATTTATGCTAGCTGCCACCACTGGGGTGGGAAGAGGGGTATGGGAAGGGGGTTGGGTTTTGTATTTGATCTCGCTTTTGTGTTTTTTTTTTCTTTCTTTCTCATTTCTCTTACGACAATGCCCTCAAGAAGAGCTACGCGGGGAGACACTCCGACTCACGTTTCACAATGAGGCGGATGTCGCCTTCTGCCTTAGGAATGCAGGACACTACCTGTCGTCTAGAGTGCGGACGCCCGAGGTTTTGAAACCTATCTTCTTCATATGTCTGGTTGCATGGCAAACCCCGTTTCTGTCAGAAGCTGTAACCCTTAGAGAGCTGTCTTGTAAGCCAGGGGTCTTCGTTCAGTTGGGGTTCGGGCCTCTTCCAACCTATTTTACTTTGGCTTTGGTTTGATTGCTCCCACCTGCATGGGAAGATGTGCAGGATTGTCGCATGTTTCTGGCTAAAACAATAAACATACCTTTGGAAAAAAAAAGTTCAAACAATGAATTATTAGGCAGTTAAATAATAGTTGTGAAGAAACATGAATTCACCTGTGACTCTAAACTTTAGCCTAATTCTCTTGCCATCCTTTTTTGCAGTTCTAACAGTGCTTAACAAACTATTCCTCTACTTTTGAATGGGTGCGTATTTGTGGTGAATGCATATTCATCTGCGTTGAATGCATGTGTATTTGTGTTTTGCTTTATCATTGTGCTCCTAAGACATCACATCAGATTCCGAGTGATCTTGGCTAATTCAATCTCCTGCTCCTACTGTCTAATAATGTTTCAATCTATTGAAAACATAGAATACCTGCCAGTGTGCCTGTGTACTGAGGCCATAAATTCCCTCAAGCTTGTCAAACATGAGTTTTCCTTTAACTACAACCTTACAAGTTACTCAATCTGTCTTAAAGTGAACTCATCACCATTTTCTCATTAGCACAAGAGTTTAGGCCTGCACTGTTCTTTCACCACGTATAGATGTGTGACACTCACCACTGTTGTTGCACCATTTCCCCCTCTAGTTAATATTTCAACTACTGGTTCTAAACCTTGATCAACACTTGGCACTAAGTGATATGTGTTGCCCTGAGCATTTACTACACCTGTTGGTGTCCTAACTGGAAACATCCCTCTCACCTTTGTACCAATCCTTTTAGAACATGCTAAGACTAATTGGACCACAATTGAGACAACCATGTCCTGAGGATGGCCCCGAATGACCGAGGACCGAAACGTCGTAGACCCCGCAGCGCAACTACAGGCCCATTCTCCACTGTGGCTATATTTAAATTGTGATTTGAGTTGTAAAGTCACTCCAACTGTGTCACTCACTGAGTCACCCACTGTATAAAACTCTCACTTCGTTCACTTTGCGCCATTCACGCTGTCCACCATATCACTTGTGTCACCACTGACCACTTGTACATATTTGAGCACCAAGTTTATTTCTGGTTGTCATATGAATTTCCCCACGCTGTGCTGCCCCAATTGTATGAATATGACCCTGCCCCTTGTCTTTTTTTGAAATACAAGAATAATTTCAACAATTATGTTATTTGAATAACTGTTTCCTTTATTCATGTTCGTGTAATGCTTCGTGCATACAAGAGTAATTGCCTGTTGGGATATTGTATTTTGCTACAAGACTAATTGGATAGCACAATAATAAACTAGACTAGTAAGGCCACAACGGCTGGCAACAAGGCTCCCAACAGTCCTGATATATAGGATGGCAGAAAAGAAAAACATCTGGTAAACTAATTATCTGGGGCGCCTCCTTCATCTACCATTTTCTTCTTGTGCATAGTTTGTATAGTCTCTGACAAAATTCCACTGTCTGCCATTGTTTTCTGGGATAAAAATATAGCAAGCAGTTCCTATCTTGGCATATACCCCTCCTTACAGGGCAATCATAAGGTCAAGTACATAATGGTGCTGCATTATTATCATTCTCATAGCACGCAGCTCTTCCTTTAGGGCATTAAATCCATATTTTGTAGTGTTAATGCAATTGAGTAGTTCCCATCGAGTTACCTGCAGCCATCAAGCTGTTGCCTTAGCCTGACAAAATGGCAGAATGCTTCCAAAGAACAACTGTGCATCATTAAAGAATCGATATTATTGAGGAATATCACTCCAAGTATTAGTGCCATAATACTCTGCAGTTCTTTTCCTTCAATGATGTTGTAACAAAGTCGTTGGACGGCTCATGGGATGTTCATGTAGAACTGAAATGTTAATTCCAGGAATTACCAAAACAAGTAACTGGGCAGTTCTCCACACTGCCAATAATAGTCAATGAGGCTAGAAATACCTTCCTGCATGTCTGCATTAGTGTGCCTCTATTGGTAACATTTTGACCTGCATTAACGGTGCATTTTCCTCTGACAGAAAAAGAAACAGAAGTTAGTCTCATGACTGTCTTAGGACTTACTGTACTATCTATCCAAGTGTAATGCACAACGTTTTCATTCTGTATAGGGGAAATTTATTTTACTCCATCATGACTAAAATCAGTACCATTACATAATGACATGACCCAACAAGAAAATTGAAGAAAATTCAATATCAGAATGGCATTGACTATGGTCAAAAACAGACCCAGTTTCTCTAAATCCTGGCGTATGAACACAATCTGGCAGTAAAGGATTTACTAAATAAGTATTTCACTCAGTAGGTGGGTGGGTGGGTTACTCCTAAAACCCCTAAATCTAAAACCATCTATATCCATTCTACAATAGAAGGACGACCTGTTTTCCTCATTCATGTTATCTCGTCCTTAATGTGCTATCTGTAAGGATATATAAAATGTCTGATAAAGAGTCATATTTTGTGGCATTGACTAAAAAGTGTGCTCCTTTAGCATGTGTTAGTTCAATTTGGTCCTTAATCCTACACAAGCTGAGATGCCAAAGACATGCAACTGTCCTTGAGGGCACTTCCTCAGTTGAATGTAGCTTTTCTGATAATGTGGCTTGGAGAATTAGAGAGCTGAAGAAGCATGATTCATTGGTACAGTGTATACCTATGTCTGACATATGCTGATACCACATATCTGACAATCTGTTATGAACATTATGAGAAACATTAGCACTAATAGAGAGTTCTCTTTGCAGGTGTGTAATGTTAGAACTAGAAGATAAGTTGCTATGGAATAGCAACATTAGAAAAGATTGAATTAAGAGACAAAAAAGGGAAAAGAAAACAAAAATGCATAACTTCTTTTCTATTAATCCCAAAAATTGTCCATGGGCAGAGTCAGTGTCACAGTGCATCAGAAGAAGGTACCAAAGCATGAACACTGTCGGGATGCACAGAAATTGGCTGCCTAGACTGAAAGAAATAACGTCACGTGGATCGGAGAAGGAAGGACTCATGGTTATTGGGACTCCTATGAACTATATGTCCCGTGATTGCTTGTAGGGGGAAGAAAAACCCACCTTGTTATATTCCCAAATTAGGCCCATGTAATGAAGCAGCTTATTTCTTACATTGTCCTCACAAATAAAATTTTCAGCTGGGACCTTTTGCACATATTTGCGTACATGACAATGTTGGATTAATTTCCCTGAAACAAAACGTGTTTACACATCTAGCTTCACACAACATTATCACAACGCGGGGGGCGTGGCCAACAACATGGCCGAGTAAGTCGGGAGCCTTCGCAGCTCAGACGAGCCGACCAGATCGGACATCTTAAAAGACGTCCAGAGGTCCCCTAACTGCTGCCACGAGACACAGGAGAGTCCCGTTGTGCGGTGGGCGAGGGTGAAGTCGGAGACAGAGGCTTACCGGGCGGTGAAATCCACCAGCGAGCTGCGACCTTCCTGAGGTACGTCCTAAAATGGCAGCGCCCTGACGTACTGAGGTGGCGGTGATAGAGACGCGCCGGGAGGACGGCGACGCAGGCGGGAGGTCCAGAGCCTCGGGACTGCCTGCGGGTAATTGAGTGGAGGCGGAGTGGTACCGGGGCTTCAGCGACGGAGCACCGTGCAGCCCTCTCTAGAACGGAGACACGAGGAGGTAAGCCCGCCTGCAGGTCCGGTGGGGTGCCAGCGCCAAGTCAGGCGGCCGGCCGGCTTGCTGGGGACGAACTGAGCTAGACGCACCCGACTGCGCCTAGTGGGGAAAGAGGAGCACACTCACCCGCTGCCGGCTGCAAGCAAGGAGAAGGCAGCGGGACTCGGGGCAGAGCAGCGAGGCCTGATGGCAGAACCCCTACGCTAGAGGAGGCCTTCGAACGGGCTAGACGGCTTGGGCCCAGAAGGTACTGGCAGTCGCTGCGAAGCCTGGGGAGAGCGCCATACGCCGGTGGAGTGAGAGGCCACGATAAACGGGGGTGCATACGGCCAACGAGGGGGAGCTGGACTAACGACCGAGAGACAAGGGCTTTCCAGCCGGCCCCCGGGACACCCTACTCTTGCCCATTTCTTCCTCCCCCTCCCAGCCTGGATGTGCGCGCGGATGTAGCGCCAAACACACAGAGACCTTTTAGCCCGGCCTAGGTTTGAGGAAGAGGGCGCTTGAGGCCCCTGTGGGCCCTCGAACGGGACGGCTGGGACTTAGCGCCATAACTACGCAACCGGAGCTGCAGAGAAGGGAGAGGCCGGGTGGAGTAGAGCTGCATTGGAGATCGGGGCCTGGAGGCCGGAACACAGGAGGTAGGGAGCAGTCTACGGGGCCCTCGCTGACATTGCAGATGCCCGTGAGTCCGGAATGGGCAAGAAGGAAGCGGCCGCCAAGGCCCCACGCCAGGGTACACTAGATCGCTATGCTACGGCCCCCCTGCAGCGGAATCAGACTCCTCGGGTCCACGCTCGGACACTGCTCTCCTGATGGGGGCTATACAGGCATCTAGGGAAGACATACAGGCCTCCAGAGCGGCTTTAGAGGTCAAGATTGGGGAAGTGGGCTCGGAGGTCACGCTATTGTGGCAGGACTTTCGCAATCTGACGGAGAGGGTGACCACGGCGGAGACCAGGCTGGGGGAGGCAGAGGATATTATCCACTCTCTGCAAAAGGATGTAAAGGAGCTCCGGGCCTCGCATACACAGCTGCAGTGGAAGGTGGACGATGCAGAAAATAGGGCCCGAGGCAATAACCTCCGCTTTGTGGGCTTTAGGGAAGGAATTGAAGGGTCTAACATGGTAGAGTTCCTACACGCTTGGCTACTGAAGACCCTGCCAAAGGCGACTTTTTCTGCCTGCTTTGTGATTGAAAGAGCTCATCGGGCACTCCTGGCAAAGCACGTGGTGGGGGCGAGACCACGGCCTGTCATCGCTCGATTCCTGAACTTCGCAGATCGGGATATGATATTGCGGGAAGCCAGAAAAATGGGGGAGATCCGCATGGAGAACTCACAGATCATGATCTTCCCCGATTACAGTCAAGAGGTACAGAAGCAGAGGCGCTCCTTTGACGCGGTGAAGGCAAAGTTGAGAGACCTCCGAATTCAGTACATGCTCCTTCTCCCGGTGAAACTCAAAGTTATTTATAAGGAGAAGACTTACTTTTTCACCCACCCCGAAGATGCGTGGCAGTGGCTGGAGGAGCGCCGACCCCTGCGGAGGCGAGCGAAAGGGATGCGGAGCGCTACTGAGGAGGAGACCACAGCCGGGAATCATTGGGAATCACCAAAGACCCAGAGGCAGAGGAGAACGCAGAGGACCAGGAGAGTGAAGACAACCCCCTATCCTACGCAGAACCTGGCAGGCAAACGGCAACAGAACTCCGTTCTCCCCGACCCCGGGGGTCAGGCATGGTCTAGGTTTCGCTGCCTGGCTGGGAACGCTTACTTGGAAGGGGAAGATGATCCTGGGGGCCACACAACGGGGAGTGAGGACTCCGATACACAGTCAATGCACCTGCTAGTGGCAGCAATCACTGAAATGGAGCATGATTCGGCCAAGGAGGCGGGAGCCTCGCAGGAAGATATTCAAGACTCTAACGCTCGAACAAGGGACACTCTGAACGGACACGATACCGGCTCATAGTCCGGGAGCACGCAAGTTGTTTCACACCCTATAAACATTGTTTTTCAATTTCTGTTCATATTGCACATATGAGTGGGTTTTGCGGAAGAAGCCAGTCTTGTATGCTTGCTAGATAGACTGTTTAGCGTTGGTTTGTAGGGGGTGAACTTGGGGAGGGCGACAGACCTTCTCCGCCTGAAAGTCCTATATCCCGATGTAGATCTCGCACGCCCACTGTTGATTTTCTTAGTCCTGGCCCTGGTGGTGGCCAAGAGAGATGTGGCTAGGAAGTGGGGGGTGGCTGCATTACCGCATCTGGAGGAGTGGAGGAGAGGTCTGGATTTGTATATGGCAGCTGAAGGAGTCACCTATAAGGCGAGGGGGTGCCCTAAGAAATTTGGTAGAGTGTGGGGCAAGATACCATGGCCTGGATGGAGGACTCTGAATCTGGAAGACTCATGGGCACTGGAAGATTCGCAAGGAGGGACATTTAGGCAATACTGATTGAGACCTGGAAAAATTATCCGCTGGGGCAGCCTGAGATGAAGGGGAGTGTATTGGTTTTAATGGAGATGCTTGGTGGGTGGGGGGTGGAAGGGACAGGTGTGATGACCGATGATGACATGATTGTTATGCTGTTGATTAATAAAATGCAAATAAAAATATTTTTAAAAAAACAAAAAACATTATCACAATGCCCTAACATAATTTACAAGGTCTTGTTTTCCACTATGTACAAATGTCATCACTATCTTCCTCCACGGCCCTACAGGGCTATCTACATATCCATAACATCACCAAGGACTTTGTCCTTAAATGCCACATCTGCCAGTAGATGAAGGGCTCCACTGCAGCATGTCCACCACAAACACCTTTATTGATCCCAGACAAACATGTGTATATTTGGATCACTGCGGACCCTTACACTCAGATGGGGCTTACAAGTATATCTTGGTGGCAATAGATTCATGCTCCAGATTCCTGTAGGTTTGGCCCCAGCGCTTGGCTGATGCTAAAACTGGTATTAAGGCTTTTCAAGTCTTTATTAGCACATACGTAATTGGCACAATACATCCCGACCAGGGTCTGGTGTTTAGCTCTTGGGCTTACAAAGAAGCCATGGGAAGTTTAGGTGTGGCCTTGCGTATTCCTCCCCGTACCATGGGAAATGTGGTCATTGAGAGGAAAAACCGTGACTTAAAGCAATTCTTGACAGCTAGGGCATTAGGCTTGGGTGGCAGTGGGTAAATCAACTATATGGGGTCCTGAGGGCACTTAACATGCCAAGAAAATCTCTGAGGGTCATACACCTTATGAACTCCTCTTTGGGGTGAGGATGTGGGTACCCATCCTCGATAGTGTCAGTGCGGTGGAGGCTGAAACCGCATTTGACATCAATGATCATTTGGATGTTTTACAGGACCTTAAAGAATACCGAGCCTTACAAAGCAAAGTACTAGTAAAACGCACAGCCACTGGGGAAGTGAAATACAGTACCAGCAAGACCGACCTGGGTCCCGAAGACTAGAGACCTGGTCAGAGAGAAAATTGTGGACAAAAAAGAATTTGGGCCATCCTACAGAGCGCCTGTAACTGTCCTGGCAGTCGAAGATACCAGAACTGTACTTCTTCTGCCGTTTGCCGAGACAAAAGGTTTGCCTCATTTGATCTGATCAAAACACACTGGCCCACATGCATCAAAGGTTGCGATTGCGATTTCTTATTTGCGAATTTTAAGGAATCGCAAATAAGAAATCGCAATTGTCAATGCATGAATATTTTCGCTATTTTTTTGCGATTCGCAAAAAATCGCAATTTTATGCGAATCGCACATATTTCCTCAGATTGCGAATTCGCAAAATGCGAAAAAACCACAGTTGATGAATTGAAGCACTCTGATTACAAGAAAGCAAAGGAAGGCAATCAGGTACACCTGAGTACTCCTTTGAATGAAGCTCTGGCAGTTGGTCTCAGAGCCTGTTGTGGAAGGTTGCTGGTGCTGCAGTCTGTGCTATTCACTGGGAAGGAGATGGAAAACCAAGAGGCAGAGGGGCCCTCCAGGAAAAGGAAAGTGAAATTTTCGGAAAAAGAGCTGGAAATCCTCATTGAAGAGGTGACTGACAGGCATGATCAGCTGTTTGGCAAGTTGTCTCATAAAGTGCCTGATGCTGTGAAAAGAAATGTGTGGCTAAACATACAGTCCAAGGTAAATGCAGTTGGTGTGGCGCACCGGGAAATCAGCAATTTACAGAAGAGGTGGTATGACTTGCGTAGTCGCGCTAAGGAGAAGATTGAGTCAAGAGTGAAATCTGCAAACAAAACAGGAGGTGGACCCCCCAAGGACATGCCCACAACCCCTTTGGAAGACCTTGTTGAAGGGACACTTTTGACTGAGGCAGTTGTGGGTGTCATGAACATAGACACGTCTGATCTTATTACTCCTTCTGAAGGTAAGTGGACATGTATTTGGTTTTGCAAGTGTTTTGTGTAAATTCATGGATTTTTTTTGAGAAAGGCAAGTCATGAGAAGGAAGTTTCTCACCACACCCAATAACAGGTCCATTACATTCACTGCAGTTTCTTGCCTCATTAAAGGGAACTGAACATACTTAAAACAATGTATTATGGGTACTGTAGTTCCTATTTGTCATTTGTAGAGAAAAAGTCAAATGTTCACAAATTTAAAACACAGACTCAAAATATTTGAAAAGAAGCAATGTTTATTAAGAAATTAACCATCAGTGTCATTAATTTTATTTGAAATTTATAACAAAACATTCTCCACAGTAAATATATGTTTCCACTTTTCTAACAGAATTGCTTCAAGAATTAATTGAACAAGACTTGCGAGATTTCAGTAACTTAGACATTCATGTAAATGAGGATGCCAATGTTCCAAATACTTCCACTGCAAATGTGACATTGAATGAAAGGCAAAGAGTACGCCAATTACTGCAAAGTGATTCAGAGGAGGAAAATAGTCCAACATATCCAGTTTCAAGACCAGACCCCACACCAACAGTCACCAATGCCAGGCCTAGTAGGCGAAGGAGGCAAAGTCAATTTTATAGACGGCGTCCTAGAACCTCAACCTTGTCCATGTTTGAGGAGAGTTCCACCACTGGCAGTGTTGTTGAGGATAAAATATTAAAGATACAGCGCCTGCAAGGCAAAGATATTAGAATTATGAAAGGCAAAATGGTATATATGTGCAAAGAAGTTGCAGGCATTCACAGCACTATGAATAAGATGGCAGAGGAATTTAAACATAGCCATGAGGCTACTGCTGAAAAACTGGACAGAATTGCAAAGTCTTTGGAATCAATGTGCACAGTCATGATAATGCAACAAAAGCACAGTGTAAATAGGCACCTTAGGCAACTGACCAGCTTACATGGTCAGAACAGACAGTTGTCACGAATTTCAAATAGTGCATCCAAAATGTGCAAACAAAATGTAGACATACATAAAAAAATGAATGCTGTTTTTGTTGAAATTACAAGGGGAATGGTGAGAGAGATTGACTTAGAGCATGCTTCAAACAGTGGTAACACACCTGAAATTACTTTATCTAAGGAAGACAGTGCTGTGGGTGGCAAAAATGTAAATCCACCTGATGGGACCATTGCTGGGTCTAGACGGAGTATTAGAATTGTAAAAGAAGGGTGCAAAATGTTGATGGATGAAGGAAAAAATGGTGCAAAGGCTTTGGGTGTGCGTGGGCGTAAAAAATAATATGAAAGCAAGGTATTTTTCAATCCAGGTCTTCCAGACAAATGTGTTGTATTTGCTAATTTACTGTTAGAAAGTTAATCTTTTTTGACACAGGTCTTGGACATTTTTTGAGTAATGATTGACAATTAGTTTGAAAATTCCTCACTTGTTTTTGGATAGTTGAAACACTATAACATTATGTATGGAAAAATACAAATAAAGCCTGGTACCTTTCTCAGAAATAATTCTGTGTAATCTCTGCTCTTCTTATCCGTCCTTCTGCTGCTTCTGGTCCATGTTGTCTTGCTGGGGGTTGCTGTGGTTCATTGTCATTTGGTGGTAAAATGTCTTCTGCTTCCAAAAGTATGCCTCTCTCTGTTGCCATGTTGTGTAGCATAGCGCAGACTGCAACAATTTTACAGCATGTTTTTGGATTATACTGCAAAGTACCACCAGTCTTATGCAGTATGCGAAACCTTGATTTAAGTACACCAAAAGTTCTCTCAATGACATTACGAGTGGATTTGTGAGATTGGTTGTAATGTTGTTCCTTTCTAGTTGCTGGGTTTAGGTATGGAGTCAATATGTATGACCTAACACCATAGGCACTGTCACCTTTAAAAAAAAGAAAAGGACACTTCATTTAGATATCTATTACTTGCTAATTTGGATAGATGTTAATGTTGTACCAAAAAAAAACTAAATACATATTTACCTAGCAAATACCCATCTCCAAACTGTCCAGCTAGAAGTCTTGCATGTATTCCACTATGTTTAAATATGTAAGAATCATGGGCACTGCCAGGGTAACTAGCCACTATGTCAGTTATAATGGTCTTAGAGTTACATATCACTTGAATATTCAGTGAATGAAAACTTTTCCTATTACGGTATATGTACTCATTTTCTGAGGGAGGACAAATAGGTACATGAGTCCCATCCACACATCCAATCACATGTGGGAATTGAGCCATACTATAAAAATCAACTTTAGTTTTCTGTAAATCATGTTGTGAAGATGGAAACTTTATGTAATGACTAATTCTAAGTAACATCGCATCCAAAAAAGAATTTAAAAATCTGGACAGCGAGCTCTGGGATACACCACCAGCAATAGCTACGACCCCCTGAAAAGAACCAGACGCTAACAGGTGTAGACAACACAGGACTTGAACATGAGTAGGGATAGCATTTGTCCTGCGAGTCTCCCTTTGCAACATGGGATCCAAATCATTAATTAAATCAATTATTAAGTTACCAGTAAGCCGGTACCTATCATAAATCTGATCTTCAGTTTGACCAAGCAAGGTGATCCTAACTCTAAAAATTCTCTCTTCTATCTGCCTTCCCCTCAAACCTGCAGCTAATCTCAATCTGTGGCGGCGCGCCAAGAAGAAAAGTGCTGCCATTGTGCAAGACTCCTGTTTGCTCTCTGAAAAACAGCAACAGTGGAAGCAGCAAAACCCTGCCTTATATAGTGGAGCTGGCAATCAGCAATGCCTTCACAACATCTGGTCTGCAATAAATAACAGTGCAGGCTGATATGGGAGTGCAAAATTCTAGAACACTATTCAGTGGAAAAACAACTACATTGAAAGTGATACCAACTCACTTACAAAGATAAAAAAGATTTTTCTTACAGCAGCAAACATCCAAATATGAATGTGTCCAACATCCACCAACATACCTTAAAATATTCACACATATGTGTGCAAATAATGATTTCTTTAGGGAATACCTCAATTTTCATGTCACATAACCAAAAGGTCAGAGGTCACAAATGATCAGCCCATGACATGACATGTCACATCATTTACACTATTTGGAAATGCAATCTGTCACTTTGAATTGCTTTAACAACTTCCCTAAGGCCCACAGCACAAGCTTTCCTATGCCAGCGAAAAAATAACACCATGTCTGACTTGTTCTAATTTTAAGAAATGCTAACTGCGATTTCTACAGCATTCGCAACCTGCTAACTGTGATGCATAGGCACTTTTCCTTATCACATACGATTCGCATCCATTGCGAATCATTTTAGAAGTCGCACATTGAAATACGAATTCTTAAATACTGAAAAACAAAAAAAATAATAATGCATCACAGACTAGTAGATTGCATTCGCAAACGGACGATTTCTAAGAAAAATACCGATTGCGAATGCAATCTACTTTGATGCATGTGGGCCACTATGTGGCCAATTCTCACCAGTAGGCCACGTGGGCTGCTAGGTAACAGCCGCACTGCTCTCGCTACTGTACAGGAAGTTCAGATGGAAGCTTTACTAATGACTGAAGACTCCACTTTCCAAAGAGAAGCTGTAAACGACAATGAAGTGAGATTTCTCCATCTTTGAAACAACAACAACTGTACAATCAACAAGTACAGAAATTTCAATAAAAAAAATTTGACAACATAAATGTAAACGTGCCACAGATCGAGCTATCTACCAGTTCTACAAAAACTGCTGAGCTGCCAAGAATGGACCAGACGGCATCTGGCTACTTCGTGCATTATGGCAAAACCGCCTCTTCCTTTCAAGCTACAAGAGTATGCTTTTTACCTTTGGCTGAAAAAGACTAAGGGGTCGATTAGGATGGCGGACGGAAACGTGTACCGTCCGCCGCGGAAGGTGGCAAGATACTCCGGACCTGTCGGCGGAAAATCCGCAACAGCAATTAGGATAAAACATGCAAAAAACGCCGACCACGGCGTACGGAGCACACCAATCCCCGTCCGCGGCGGTCGGAGTACACCTGAGTCCGCGGCAGGCGGACGGAACAGAAAGAACACCGACCGCCGCGTACGCACATGACCGCGAATACATCCACTACCCCCGCGATACCTGCGCAATGTCCGTGTCCGCAATTAGGATAACTCCGCAAGTACCCCGGTAGTCACCGCCATCCACGTCCGCAGCGGTACCAATGCACCGAGAATCCGTGCTCCACAGCGGAACGACAACACAAACAACATCACTACTGTCAAACCAATGCCATACATTGCCACGGAAGTTATCACCAAACACACGAAAAAAAACGGCCACCCACCGAAAACATCCAAACCAATCACAACACACAATGATCCACCGCCAAGCACCACACAATCCACACCTCGAACACTCCCACCTAGCACCTGACTGCCAATAACCATTCAGACACGGCCAAGACACACACCATAAAATAACTCCCACCCACTCCACAACTCCTCTGCATCACTGCATAGCTGCTAGCAGGATACACTACTGAACTGACACCAAAGACATATATCATTCACACAACCCACACCCAAACACACCCACCACACAAAGACCCACCACACCATTCCTACACACCACACACCTGCACCTCCCCATCCACGCAAACCCACACCCCGAGCACCACACACCATGGCACCAAAAAAAAAAACAAAATTCACTGACACCGAGTTAAAGGTTATGGTAGATGAGATAATCCGTGTGGAACCCCACTTATTCGGGGCCCTAGTGCAGCAGACCAGCATAGCCAGGAGAAACAGCATGTGGGACCGGATAGTCACCAGGGTGAATGCCTCCGGGAGCGTCCCGAGGACGAAGCAGGATATACAGAGGCGGTGGCATGATCTAAAGACCCGAGTGAAATCCATTCGAGCCAAGAACTATCTCCGGGCAAATCACACAGGCGGTGGAACACCCCCGGAGCCCTTACCCTACACCGAGTGGGAGGACAAGGTGATGACCATCATCCACCCTGAGAGCCTTGATGGACTTCCTGAGGGAGAAGAGGCTGGTAAGTACAAACCAAGCACCACGAGCACAACTACATGGTGTGCCTCACACAACTGTGAAGACACATCTCCCAGACCCCAACCCATGCATGCAGTCCACATACTCACCAACGTCGAAATGACTCCAACAGGCCCCCATGTCCATAGGACTGGCGGTGGTGGTGGTGGGTGGTGGTGGGTGTGAGGGGATGGAACTACAACTCCCAACAGGCCCCCATGTCCATAGGACTGGCGGTGGTGGTGGTGGGTGGTGGTGGGTGTGAGGGGATGGAACTACAACTCCCAACAGGCCCCCATGTCCATAGGACTGGCGGTGGTGGTGGTGGGTGGTGGTGGGTGTGAGGGGATGGAACTACAACTCCCAACAGGCCCCCATGTCCATAGGGATGGCGGTGGTGGTGGTGGGTGGTGGTGGGTGTGAGGGGATGGAACTACAACTCCCAACAGGCCCCCATGTCCATAGGGATGGCGGTGGTGGTGGTGGGTGGTGGTGGGTGTGAGGGGATGGAACTACAACTCCCAACAGGCCCCCATGTCCATAGGACTGGCGGTGGTGGTGGTGGGTGGTGGTGGGTGTGAGGGGATGGAACTACAACTCCCAACAGGCCCCCATGTCCATAGGGATGGCGGTGGTGGTGGTGGGTGGTGGTGGGTGTGAGGGGATGGAACTACAACTCCCAACAGGCCCCCATGTCCATAGGGATGGCGGTGGTGGTGGTGGGTGGTGGTGGGTGTGAGGGGATGGAACTACAACTCCCAACAGGCCCCCATGTCCATAGGGATGGCGGTGGTGGTGGTGGGTGGTGGTGGGTGTGAGGGGATGGAACTACAACTCCCAACAGGCCCCCATGTCCATAGGGATGGCGGTGGTGGTGGTGGGTGGTGGTGGGTGTGAGGGGATGGAACTACAACTCCCAACAGGCCCCCATGTCCATAGGGATGGCGGTGGTGGTGGTGGGTGGTGGTGGGTGTGAGGGGATGGAACTACAACTCCCAACAGGCCCCCATGTCCATAGGGATGGCGGTGGTGGTGGTGGGTGGTGGTGGGTGTGAGGGGATGGAACTACAACTCCCAACAGGCCCCCATGTCCATAGGGATGGCGGTGGTGGTGGTGGGTGGTGGTGGGTGTGAGGGGATGGAACTACAACTCCCAACAGGCCCCCATGTCCATAGGGATGGCGGTGGTGGTGGTGGGTGGGGTGAGTACCAGTGCAGACAGAATCGGCAACAAAATGAAAACAACCTGTCAAGTCCACATTACTCATCCTCACATTTTGGTTTTGCAGGTCATCCTAATCTGACAGCTGGAAGCAACACCCGCCCTCCAGACTCGCCACTCACAGAAGTCTCAGGGGACGATTGGGCAGCCACCTCCGGGGCAGAGGATGATCCCGGCACAAGCAGGCAGCCAGGGCCATCTGGCTCCCAGGTCACACCTGCACCAACGACTACGGCCTCTGCCATTGTCACAACACCGGCCACTGTGACCTGCACAGCCACCACCAGCACCACCTCCACCACCACCACTACTACCACCACTCCTGCCCCTGCCACCCTGCCCAACCCAACGGCCAACGCCGTGCCAGCGCCATCCCAGCCACGCAGGGAGAGTGTGAGGCAAGGCAGAGATGCAAGGCCAGATCCGGCAGGCAGGAGCATACGCCAAAGACGACATGAGGATACCAACACACCCAATCCTGTGCAACAGTCATTGGAAGCACTGGGCAGGGTGGAGGTGAGCTATCAACGTGGTCAGGCACAGGCAGACCGGGCCCACCAGGACTTTGTTGACAACACTGCAATGTTGGGGGCCATTGAGAGGCGGCTTGGCCAACTAGTGGACATCTTCACCAGGACAACCAACATGCGGATGCCATGTACATCCGCTAACACCACCCCACAAACAACGCCACCGCCACCGCCACCGCCACCGCCACCGCCACCTGCGGCGGATGTGGTACCTGATGCCCCAGCGCAACCAGCTGACTCCGAACCGGCACAAAGACGGAGGGGCCGTCCGAGGCTGGAAGTGGGCGAGAGCAGTGTGGAAGCAGCTGGCACACGCTCCAAGAGGAACCGAAAATGACTATACCAGTACCTGAGCATGCCATTCACCCTGCCAACTATCCGGTCCCACCTGCCACAGGCCTGCTGTACTAGGCAGACACCACCCTATGTGGTGTCAGCACGGACATTTCATCTGCCATAACCTTCTACTCTCACTCCCCCACCCCTTCACTCATTTGTAAATATGCACCTACACCCATGCACAATTTGTAAATAAAAGCCACTTACTCACTCAATCATGTGTTGCCTCCATGTTTATTCACATGAATGCATCAGAAACAGATGTTACTAGGTACAGGTATCCAACTGGTACAGAATCATGGCGCTGCGGGAGTGACCTAGGGAAAATAGAAACCGCAAAGACACGTCAGGAAACATGATCACACTCATCAGAACACACTGCAGTGCAACATTGAACAACCCACACGCATCACAACAGTAATGGATGAGACGACACACATCATGGAGACGTGCATTGGCCACAATTTAGCACACACACACACATGCATGCATCACATAGCAGAACACAGAGATGAAGCACACCACTATGCCACAACACCAGCACACATTCACAGGGCATACCCAAGCAGCACAAGAGGAGCACACTCACAATCAAGGGAAGTAGCGATCAATGATCTGGCGCCTCTGGTCCACACCTTCCTCCTCACCACTATCCTCATCAGTTGACATGGGTGGGTCGGGAGGGCGAGGAACTTGCAGTTCATCAGGGTCCAAGAGCAGTTCAATGTTATAGCGCACAGCCAGGTTGTGGAGCATGCAGCACGCTATCACGATCTTGCATACTTTGCCTGGTGAGTAAGGCAGGGCCCCTCCAGTCTTATCCAGGCACCGAAACCTAGACTTGAGCAGGCCAAATGTCCGTTCTACCACTCGACGTGTCCTACCATGGGCATCATTGTATCTCATTTCTCCAGCTGTAGTGGGGTTGCGTATGGGACTGAGCAGCCAAGGCCTGTTTGGGTAAGCCGAGTCGCCTGTGTTGGTGGAAGAGAGAGAGAGAGAAACATCACAACCTGCATTGTGGGGCACACCATGCCACACAGATATCACTCCTGTCACCACAGCATACTCACCAACAAGCCACGCTTGTGCCGGACGCAGATTAGCCATCAGTTGGGGGACCATGCTGCTCCGCATGATGTGGGCGTCATGTGCAGAGCCAGGGAATCTTGCACACACATGTGAGATGATGTTGTCGGCCTGGCACACCACCTGCACGTTCAGGGAATGGAAGTGTTTCCGATTCCTATACACCTGCTCACGTGCCCATGGTGCAATGATAGCGATATGCGTGCCATCAATGGAACCCACAACGTGTGGTATACGACCCAGGGCATAGAAGTCAGCTTTGACCGCTGCCAACTCCGCCGCCTGAGGGAAATGTATATAGTCATGCTTGTACAGCATCATGGCTGTCAGTACATCCCGGAGTACCGTGCTGAACATGGCCTGTGACATTCCCCCGGCATCTCCAACTGTGTACTGGAATGTGCCTGTTGCAAAGAAATGGAGTGCCGCCATCACCTTTTGCGTGGGTGTCATGGAACCTGGATAGGTTCTTCGCGGCTGCAGGTGAGGAGACAATAGGGTCACAAGTTCCAACAATAGACGGCGATCCAGCCTGAATTTCCGGATCACCTCCTCGTCCACCATATCCTCCAGCACAGTGTATGGGCGAAGGACATTTGGAGCCCTCCTGTGTGGGAGTAGATGGAATGGAAGTAAATTCACATACAACGCATGTGTGTGCAACTCAATCACATGTCAACGCCCTCTACCAACATGTAGTATCCAGTGTATGCTTGTCATATGTGTGACTCCTCTGATTGTCAGGACAACATGGATTGACGTAGCAACAATGTGCATCCACTAGCAACATGATGTTTAGCAACATGTGCAATGCACAGTGTCTCACCTCAACATCACTGCCAACCAGACATGTGACATGACCCACATGTGTAGGCCCAACATCACATGCACACATGCAAGTACATGCACACATACTAAATTAAACACCCCCCCCACCCCCCCATTTCATGATGCACCAATGGCAACACCAGTAATGGTGGGCATACGGACATCACATGCATGGGGACACAATAGGCAACACACATGTACAGTACACAACAGAACCCCCACCATAGTCATCATCTGACACATACCACTCACTGACAACTGATTCACAGGTGCCCATACATACGGGATCTACTGTGTACATGTGAGGTACGACAAACTTGTGTAGGGTACTACCCGATGTGGACATGGACACGTGATGGACACTTGTGGCTCACCGATGGCCATGGTATGGACACACATGGGATGGAGCATGACATGTGTAGCCACGCAATCACGCACACAACCGTGAGCAGGCAGCTGCAGACAATGGTACAAGGTGCATCATCGGCTAAGATGCAAACATTGACCACGCCATGGCGGTGCACTGCATCCGCTGTTTACGTCTGGGCATACGCGGGCCGCCTTCGACATTCACATTGTCTGCACGTGCACAGACCGTCACGCTCACACACCGGCAAGTGCATGTGCAAGGTTCCGGGACGGATGGTCGATTTGCAACAATGTTGTATCACTGGCGCCAACATGGCGGGGCACGTGATCGGCGGGGGACGTGCAGGCCAACACATCCATTAGCTGATGTCAATGCACATGGCAGGTCATGCCCCCCCGTACAGTGCCATTGCATCATCCAGCCTTCACCGGCCGGCCGGCCGGCCGGCCCTGCCCTGCCCAGGACCGCCGTGCCGGCCATGGCAACCACCGCCATTGCACGGCCCTTCCACTACCGCCGTGCCAGGCCCTGCCCAGGACCGCCGTGCCGGCCATGGCAACCACCGCCATTGCACGGCCCTTCCACTACCGGCGTTCCCTGGCGGTCCGTGCAACGGCCGTGGTTTCCATGGCCGGCACGGCGGTCCTGGGCAGGGCCTGGCACGGCGGTAGTGGAAGGGCCGTGCAATGGCGGTGGTTGCCATGGCCGGCACGGCGGTCCTGGGCAGGGCAGGGCCGGCCGGTGAAGGCTGGATGATGCAATGGCACTGTAAGGGGGGGCATGACCTGCCATGTGCATTGACATCAGCTAATGGATGTGTTGGCCTGCACGTCCCCCGCCGATCACGTGCCCCGCCATGTTGGCGCCAGTGATACAACATTGTTGCAAATCGACCATCCGTCCCGGAACCTTGCACATGCACTTGCCGGTGTGTGAGCGTGACGGTCTGTGCACGTGCAGGAATGGGAGGTGCGAACAAGGGCGGCGTGTGCCCAATAGAATGTACCGTATGCTGGACAGCGCAACACCAGGGCCAGTCATTGGCCCATTTCCAAACATGCTTCTAGGGCTGCCCAATGGCTGTCGCCGTATGCCACTGACATGGCCACAGGGCCCTATAAATGTGTCATGTGCAATACCACACATTCCACGATCACCACCGACTGCTGCCTGTGACCATCACCTCCAACTGCTGCTGCGGAGCTGACCACCGACTGCTGCCTGTGACCATCCCCTCCAACTGCTGCTGCGGAGCTGACCACCGACTGCTGCCTGTGACCATCACCTCCAACTGCTGCTGCGGAGCTGACCACCGACTGCTGCCTGTGACTATCACCTCCAACTGCTGCTGCGGAGCTGACCACCGACTGCTGCCTGTGACCATCACCTCCAACTGCTGCTGCGGAGCTGACCACCGACTGCCGCTCTAGTGCCCTACTCCGTGACCTTGCCATGTCGAGAGGCAAAGAGATCCGGTCTCGTCCCTTCACCGCCGCGGAGCTGGATGTCCTCGTGGACGGTGTGCTCCGCAACTACGGACGCCTGTACGGCGCACCCGGACAGGTGGTAAGTGCAGTGGGGGACAAGTTGGTGTGCATGATGTGTACCATGACACCTGGGCTCTGGGATCTTGGCGGTGTGATGTGGGACCAACGCATGAATCGCAATGTGCATGGCTGCTTGAGAGTAACGTGTTGCCCCAATCTGTGTGACTGGCCAACTGTCCACTAACTTGCACCCTTTTGTCTCCCATCATGGTAGGTCAAGCTGCACCTTTGCAAGAACGTGTGGAGGAGCATTGCACGTGATGTACAAGCAGTGGGGGTGTCCAATAGACGACATACACACTGCCACAAACGCTGGGACGACATTTCCAGGCTGAGCAGGAACGTAGCGGAAGTGACACTAGGGATGATTCCAAGAACGGCACGACTGGTCCGACGCTCAATGACCCCTCTCATGCACCGTATCATAGCTGTGACGCATCCTGCCCTGTCCGAGCGGTTGCGTGTGGATGACCAGCAACGTGGCGGTAAGCATACTGTCAGTGAATGTTGCTTGTGAGTGCAATGCATGTTATGTTGGCCAGACACATTAGTGACTTCCGTGATTCGTGCGTCTCGTTGCAATGCCATGTTGGTGACATTGGCGCAGTTAAAAGTCACTTTCCGGTGCGGCATATTGAGACGGCACTCGCTAAGCAGTTGAGTGTTGGTGCACATGCTGTAGTGCTCCGTCACCCCATGGCAAGACTGGTGTGCAGATGTAGTTGCTCATGCCCTGTCCGCATGCTGTACATGTCGCACGGACAACGCCACTTATTTCGTGTGAGGATGACTGGTAGGGGTGGCCCGTGTGTAGGTTGGGGGATCGAAGTACATCGTCAGCAATGGCAATAGGGTTTCCGTACCAGTACTGTACGTGAGTGTGGCCGTGACTTACACCTCTTTCCTGTGAATTTCAGCTTTGCCAGTGGACACTCAGCCACAGACCGAGGAGATATTTGAAGCCAATGCATCCGGATCAGACGTCGGGCACACGCAGACTGACACAGAAGGGGGCAGCGCCGGAGAGGGGGACAGGACCGTCCCGGAGGACTCGCATGTGGAGACAACATCGTCAACATGTTCCGACAGTGTTGGTGAGTCAGCACTGTTGTCACAGACTGGGAGTGGGCAATTCACACCTTTGGTCGGGACACAGCACACAGGGCCCACCCTGCCGCCAACTGCACCATGTACTGTTCGTGCACGCAGGAGTAGGGGGAGCAGAGTAGCGTTCGGTGCCGGAACCGCTGCCCCGGCCTCCGTGAGCCAAAATGCTCTTTGTGCTGAGGCTGTTGATCTGCTGCGACAGCTGTGTGTGGGGCAGACCAATATGATTAATGCTTTGCAAGACCACGATAGGAAGTTGGGGCAGGTGGTAGCTTTCATGGAAGGTATGCATGGCGATCTGGCTGCTCTACACAGGACAGTGCAGTCATTGGGGAACAGTGTGTCGTCTGCCATTGTACAGTCGCAGGGACTGGGTGCAACTTCTGTTCCACCATCTACAACACTGGATGTCTCAGGGGGGAGTCAATTGTCTGACACAGGTCATTTAATTGATTTAATTTAATTTAATTTAATTTAATTCAATGGCAAGACATGCTGCACAGGCATCCCACACACCTTACTCCCAGTTCCATTGACACTACCTTGGACATGGACAGTGAGAAGAGGAAGGCACCTCATGAGAGCAGGGACCCTCCCAGGGGCAGGGAGACTAGGAAGGAAGGAGCCACTCCCAAGGGCAGGGAGACTGGGAAGGAAGGAGACACTCCCAAGGGCAGGGAGACTGGGAAGGAAGGAGCCACTCCCAAGGGCAGGGAGACTAGGAAGGAAGGAGACACTCCCAATGGCAGGGAGACTAGGAAGGAAGGAGCCACTCCCAAGGGCAGGGAGACTAGGAAGGAAGGAGACACTCCCAAGGGCATGGACAAGGACAGTCACAAGACATACGCACCTAAGAAGAGCACGGACACTCCCAGGGGCAGGGACACACACAGGGAGAAGGTGTGTCCTGGGGATGTGTACACCAAAGACAAGTCTGCTGCCTGGGACAGGGCACCATCCAGGGAAGAGGGAGGATCCACAGACATCATTCCTCCTACGGAAATTGGACATCCAAGGGCAAAGGCATCTCCCATGGACAGTGGTGCTGTCAAGGACAGGCATACATCACCCCTTGATGCACTGCGGTTGCTGTTTTCTGGGAAACGGAATACAGATGTCTCCGCAGTGGAGTCACCCCTTACCTCCACTCCCATCAGGGCCCGTCAGGAGCGGATGGAGGTTGACCCTGTAGTAGCATCCCCCATGCCACATGTTGCTGAGGCCAGAAGGCAGCCACACAGCAAACGACAAGCTGGCTCAAGCACGTCCCCAGAGAGCATTCCCCCGCCAGCAGATACACCTCCCATGGTGGGTGATATTTCTGCCCAGTCAGGCCCACTTGCCAGTCCTGTCCTGTCCAGGGTGCAGTCACATGTCACCAAGAAACGGAAACACACACCATTGACACATGCCCAACCCGAGGTCGGCCAATTGCAACTATCCCCCGCTCCCAGAGCCACCCTGCCTCCTGGCCCATACAGCCCTGTGGCTCATCATTTCAGTGGTCCCAGTGGCACCGCTGCAGTTGACTCGCATGTGTCAGGTAGTGGCACTGTGTCTGTTGTTTGCTGTCATGCATCATGTAGTGCCACTGTATCAGTTGTGCCTCATCCTGTTTCAGGTGCTGGCAGTCTGTCTGGGTCTGTGGCCCATGTGTTGGTCACTCGGGCTGTGGCTGTGTCTCACACTCCTGTTTCAGGTGCTGGCAGTCTGTCTGGGTCTGTGGCCCATGTGTCGGTCACTCGGGCTGTGGCTGTGTCTCACACTCCTGTTTCAGGTGCTGGCAGTCTGTCTGGGTCTGTGGCCCATGTGTCGGTCACTCGGGCTGTGGCTGTGTCTCACACTCCTGTTTCAGGTGCTGGCAGTCTGTCTGGGTCTGTGGCCCATGTGTCGGTCACTCGGGCTGTGGCTGTGTCTCACACTCCTGTTTCAGGTGCTGCCAGTCTGTCTGGGTCTGTGGCCCATGTGTCGGTCACTCGGGCTGTGGCTGTGTCTCACACTCCTGTTTCAGGTGCTGCCAGTCTGTCTGGGTCTGTGGCCCATGTGTCGGTCACTCGGGCTGTGGCTGTGTCTCACACTCCTGTTTCAGGTGCTGCCAGTCTGTCCGATGCGGGTACTTCACGCAATCCACCTGATGGTCTGATGTAAGGTGCTGTTGTCTTCACTCACATGTAATTGGACATGGTGTGTGATTTGTCCATTGTACACAGTCTTCCACTGCTGTGGACCTTGTTACAGGTTGTTGGTGATTCGTACTTGTGGTGCCTCAGATACTGCTGTATGTCCTGTGATGTACTGCCTCTGATGTACCTGCTCTGGTGTCCACACTGCCCTGTTGCTGTTCTCTTGCTGCTGTATGCCCTGTGATGTACTGCCTCTGATGTACCTGCTCTGGTGTCCACACTGCCCTGTTGCTGTTCTCTTGCTGCTGTATGCCCTGTGATGTACTGCCTCTGATGTACCTGCTCTGGTGTCCACACTGCCCTGTTGCTGTTCTCTTGATGCTGTATGCCCTGTGATGTACTGCCTCTGATGTACCTGCTCTGGTGTCCACACTGCCCTGTTGCTGTTCTCTTGCTGCTGTATGCCCTGTGATGTACTGCCTCTGATGTACCTGCTCTGGTGTCCACACTGCCCTGTTGCTGTTCTCTTGATGCTGTATGCCCTGTGATGTACTGCCTCTGATGTACCTGCTCTGGTGTACACACTGCCCTGTTGTTGTTCACATGCTGCTGTATGCCCTCTCATGTGCTGCCTCTGATGGACCTGTTCTGTGCAATGGACTGTTGATGCACTTAGCCCCTCTCACGTGCTGCCTCTGATGGACCTGTTCTGTGCAATGGACTGTTGATGCACTTAGCCCCTCTCACGTGCTGCCTCTGATGGACCTGTTCTGTGAAATGGACTGTTGATGCACTTAGCCCCTCTCACGTGCTGCCTCTGATGGACCTGTTCTGTGCAATGGACTGTTGATGCACTTAGCCCCTCTCACGTGCTGCCTCTGATGTACCTGCTCTGTACTCCACAATGCCCTGTTGATGCTCTGATACTGCATTCTGCCCTCTCGTTTACTGCCTATGATGTACCTGCTCTGTACTCCACAATGCCCTGTTGATGCTCTGATACTGCATTCTGCCCTCTCGTTGACTGCCAATGATGTAGCTGCTCTGGTGCCCACTTTGCCCATGCTCACGCATACACTGTGATTATACCCCTATTTTGTACAATAAAGGTAGTCTATCAAGTCTCGTGGTCTGTCGTTGTCATTCCTGCTTGCGTACTACTAATGTGTATTCGTATTTGCTTCTCATCAGTGGTTTCGGTAACATGACACTCCCCCTCCCTACGTCACGTCCCTTACTGGTATTCCCCTGCAGACAGCCAATGGTTTGTGCCTTACCTGCGTCGTCGTCCATGGTGGGCCATGACTAGGACGTGGTGGATCGCGAAGAGCATCGGGAAAGCGTGTAGCGCTGGGTCCATGGTGGTGGTCAGCTTGCGGTGGGTATCTCTGCTATGTCACCTATGTTCGCTGTGGGGATTCCGCCGTGTTCAGACAGGTTGTTTTTCCGCTGCGGTTTTATGTGTATTTTCCGCCATCTTGATTTGGGGGACGGTCTTCGACGTCAGTACGTACGGCGGGGCCTCCAGATGTGTTCCGTCCGCCACGGTCTCGTGTGTAGTTCGGCGGCGGTGCGTGCTTTTCCGTCGCGGACGGAAATTTGACACGTTTTCCTATCCTGATATGGCGGACGGAGTATCCGCGGCAGGCGGACACGGAAAAGGCTTTTTCCGCCTACTCCAGGGCCGCGGTGGCTCTTCCGTCCGCCATCCTAATGAGCCCCTAACTTTGTTGTTCCCTGTATACATCTCTGGATTACAATTTGATTACTTTTAGTGGTACTTTGGATTGGTATATTGACTGTCTTTATCCTACTTCTGAATGTACACTTTCTCCCAGAACGCTCTGCAGTACAACTCGTGAACCTGGTTCTTAAACCACATGCACCATCACACGTGAACTAATAGACTTTTTCCTAGTGAACATTACAGGGGTTCCAGTTTCTGGAGGAATTGTATGGGACAGGGTATCGTATGATGTATATGTCCTACTGAATTATTACAAATTCTCTGATTGTTTAAAATGTCCTTAAATGATATCACCTCCAGTACTTTCTCTCATGATTGGGACATTGAAGCTGAGCATAAATCTAGAGCAATCAGCTGCATTTTCTAATGATTAATTGTATCATGGAACAAGTAATTTTGGAGACATGTTCTTTTACCAGCATTATGGTCACCATTTTTACATAAACCTAATATCCCATGTGCTGTGTATATTTATACACAATGGAAACACTGTCCAACACCTCCGAAAGGTAGCTCAAAGACTTTTGCACAGAAGTTTGCTTATTTTTCCGGGCTTTGAAACATAAGACGCAGGCTCGTGTTACTATAGGCTTGCACTAACACCTACAAAGAAAAATATGTTAACAAACACCAAGCTGATATACTCAGCTGACTTTATTTTCCAAATGTCCATTCAGGGTTTCGACTTTTGGAAAGAGACCATAGATACTAAATCTGTGTGGGGTACAAAGAAATTGGCAGGTTGAGAGAACAGAGGTCTTATTCAGAGCATGCCTCATACCACATCCAATGATTTTCCTGAGCAAAACAGTACAACAAGCTTCATGTCGTGCTATATCAAAAATGAAGAATTTGAACCCACCACACATTCCTGCATTCTCACGCTTGGAAAATTGGCAGTACTTAACACACTACAGTGAGGATACATTAGATACCATAGTATGTAATGGTTCTTTCAATTCATCAGACCCCATTTGGAAGGGATGGTTGGTTTGGCCTGTGGACACAAACAGGTGTCAATCTATATTCCTGGGTAACACCAAAGGGTTTAGAATCAATAGGCTTGATCAGTGATATATACAAACAGAACACTCTGGCAGTGGCGTCAGATAGTGTTGGGAAGTTAAACCTAGATCGGCTACAAACCTCAACACTCTCCCAGGTCAAACAACACTTGGCCCTTCTTTCTGATGACATCGATCTCAGAGATTTTTCATTATGCCCCCAGAAGCCACGTCAAAAGCATTTTTGTTGTACGGAATATACAACAAGCTGTGGAAGATTTCTTAACAGGAAGCTGCCGACATATTGTGCAAAATTGATAGGGTTAATTTAGAAGAGGCTTTGGCTGTGATTGACAATGTTATAACCACTTTATCATCCAGAATTTACTCACTGGGAAACAGCGTCTTCTGCACTTGACATAATCCAGCAATACATGTCTATATTATAACTTGGAAAGTCACAATAATGGTCAATAGTAATACTGAGCTGGAGGTTACAAACGTTACGTTCTGGCCAAGTGCCATGGCGTTACATCAACAGTACATGGCGTGTAGAGATGCAAAATATACCATGTTGCACATTGAAAAATTACACCAATTACCTTTCACCGTGGCTGAAACACCATTCAGTGACTGGATAATCCATAGTTACATCACCCTACTGTTCACAACCTTTCAATTCCAATACTGTCTCCAATATCAACAGGTAGGCAGATATGAAACGCTAGGGGAAGGATATGTGCACGGGTGTTGGGAATTACCGTTCAGGTTTTAACGCAGCACTTTTCTAAGTGGCTTACTGTCAAGATAATATGAGTGTCTCCTTGGTTTGCAAAGACATTTCTCTCCACTGGGCATGCAATGCTTCAGTGGCAAACGTGTCTTGTTATCTGAAGGGTTCCACCAGCCCGCACAGTTAGAGAGACAGCACTATGGCCTTCAATAAATGTTTCCAACATAAAATTTGATTCCCTAAGCAAACTGAGAGCAATGCTCTTACAAAAAGATGTGGTCTTAACTTCAGCCAAAGAGACGCTTGATCTCCAAGTTGCAAGGTCCTCGTCTGAGGTACTGACACTACTCCACACTAACTTCCCGCTGCATTTTGGGGAGCTGTTCCATCGTATCCTTAACATGTCTGGTATGAAAGTAATAGGGCAACTTTTTAAATGTAGCAGATCTGGTTAGGTTAACACCTTTTAGATGATTTTTGGAGTTATACCATCTTTCATACACTCCGTGTTGGAAAGTGTTTTTGGAGGGCTCCCGCTTGTCCTGCTGCATGTGGCGGGAATTCAGATTTTATTTTAATGCCTTCAATGGATGTCGCAGTTCAACTCGGAATGGAGGCAGCACTGCTAGGGATGTGTTGCCGTGACCGCATGATACACTGCTTCGGCACACTTCAGCTTCAACTAAATGAGCATTGGTTCTTACCGTTCATGCCGGTCTAGCTTGACTGCATACAAATTGCCTTCGCTGCCTGCTAACAAGAGCCAAACCGGTCCTGGGTCATTTAGGTTCAGAGAGGACCTGGCCTGACAGTTGAGGCTGGACTGTTCCTATGAGGAACAAAGTCAAGGCTGATTTGCCCATGCTGGGTCCAAACTGAGGTGCCATGGTGGGCGATAAACAATTTATTGGGATGCGGCCTGAGTAATTACCAGTGGCTGAGATTAATTCAAGCATCTCATCCATCACTTTGTTGTTGTTGCAGTGTGTCCTACATGCCTGTGGGATATTTAGAAGAAGAGTACTAAGTAGAACGATCTGTGGAACCCTGTGTCTATGGACCTGCTGTCTTTCTGTGTCGGTTCCAAGTGGGAACCACAATGATCAAGATCACAATTGGTGAGGCCCTGCTGGGGCTTTTTTGGCATATTGGAGAACTCCACCTGTGTGCGGCCTCATTGTCCTTGAGAAACAGCCTCTCAGTGGCTGCACCATGGCCAAGAAACCAGCCTGGTTATTTCCACATAATGCCGCAGAAACCAGCTTATGCTTGTTCGCATCTGCCTAGGGAACTGGCCTATGCACAATCTCTTCTGCTCAGAGATCTGGCCAGTGTGCGGTCACATCTGCTGAGAAAACCAACTGGTATGTGGCTGAATCTGCCCTCAGAAACCAGCTTTTGCATGGCCTCGGTTACCTACATCATGATTGGCCTACTCCTTCATCCCTCATCAAGGCTCTGTAGAGAAGCGGCATCCTGCGGAGGCCTGAATGGAATTGCAATGAACAAGGGCGTTTGACTCCATATCTGCCAAGGGAGCAGGCCCAGCAGACGTAGCAGAGCACACGGATGGAGCTGCTGGCTGGCGTCCCACTTCTCAAGATTGAATGAGGGGGCAAGAATGCAAAGGAGGAAACTGGGAAGCTCCACTGATTCCACAATGACTAATCCACTGAATGTGGTAAGATAGACACTGACCCGAACTGATCTTAAAGCATTGAGCACAAGCAATTTAGGAGTGAGAATTGTACAGAGCCATAATCACACGAACACCTCTTACCTCGAGGGTGAGGTGGAAACCTATACCGGTAGGGGAAGACCAGGGAATGTAGTGGATAGAGGCAGTACTGCCTAATGGCACACATTAATACTATTGTATATTCAGTCGTTTTCTGCCCAACTCTCTGATAACAATAACTAGTCTAAAGATGGAATTCTATATCTAATTCTAAAAACAATGCTGAGCAGAATGTTAAGGGGAATTGAGAATCACTGTCACGTATCAAAATCGTTGGAATTCCATGTAAATGAATAATAATTGTAAAGATCAGTGATCAGTCATACAAAATATTAACCTTAGTAATGCAATGAAATGCCTAATTTCTGTCAAATGATCTAACACCACCAACATTACAGAACAACTTTGGCTTCTGGGTAACTATGGTAAAGTCTATGGATACTTTATGACAAGGTTTAGGTGGAAAAGGCAATGGTCTCAAAAGCCCCATAAGTCTAGTAAGTATGTGACCTTTTAATCTGAGGGCAACTAGTACATATCTGCATGTTTTGTTTAATATCGGCAAGGATAAATATTTTTTTACTGCAGCTCAGATTCTAGATATGTCAGAATGCCCCGCATTCTTAGATTCGTGAAGCTAGCTCATAGAGTGATTTTTTAATGGAGTAAAAGGTACATCCATAATGTCTCTTTGGTATAATAATGAATCTTTATCTGCTCTGTCTTTGTTTTCCCTAAGCAATATATCCTTATCAGTAGACTGTAAGTGTGTACGGACTAGTGTTGGGATGGTATCAACAATAATCACTGCTATTGTATCTCTGTTTGGCAATAACAAAGGAGATTCACTAATTGTTATATTTACATTTTCATGTTGGTTCTGTTGAGGTAAGTCATCCGCATTTCTATTGTTTGGACCATGTTTAGATATAAGAAAAACAGTGCCCATCTAAGTTGTCTGGGAGCTAAATAATTGACTGCCTTTAAGAACTATACATTTCTGTGATCGGTGTAGATGCCTACTTTGTGTCTAGCTCCAAATAAATAATGTCACCATTCTTCAAAAGATCTCTTTAATGCTTTAAGTTCTTTGTGATGACGTCATTTTATTCTGCTCAGGAAAACTTCTCAGAAAACTATGTCATTAGATGTGTCTGTCCAGTTACAGGATTTTTCTTGGACAAGAACCCTCCAAAAACATGATATGATAAATCAAGTTTCCATATTTAAATAGACACAGACTTATATGGGACATAGTCTTAGGTTGTAATGGTAGCCTTCAAAGGGGCCCTCAAGGGCCATGTTTCTGCCCAGAGGGTCGCAATCTGAGCAGGAAACCGTCAAGTCAAAAGTTCTGTGTAAAAGGATTGCAACCCTTCTTATACCTCTGGTGTGCCCCACATAGTATACCCAATAAAAGGGGTTATTGCAGCATTAGGACTGCAGGGGCGTGTCATTTTATGATGCTTGGAACCACCCCTCTCTTAATGCAATCATTTAGTCCATTGACATTCCATGTAATGATCGCAAACCCGCTCTTTTTGTGGCATTTGTGTAAATCAGCACTGCCATGCAATCATTTAGTCCATTGACATTCCATGTAATGATCGCAAACCCGCTCTTTTTCTGGCATTTGTGTAAATCAGCACTGCGGTTGGGCCCATATTGGGTCACTAATGTCCAGCATCTGTTATTAAAGATGGAATGAGCGTACAAAGAGGTCCAAGGGGGTTTCCTATTGTCACGTGGTCCAAGTGGCCATTGTCGTTTTCCCTATGTTAGCATGAGCCTGTGGCAGACTGTCTTCTGCTTTGCACACGTTACTACACATACCTATTTTGCTTTGTGCCACACTGCAACTTATACACAGAACATACTGTTGGTTTTGTGGTCTGTTCTTTCCTGGGATTTAATCTGAACACTGCAGACAAGGTAGAGCAACAATGTTCCTATTTATTTTGTTCTGGCCAGGCCCTAGCACCTAGACAAAACATGCAAATGCAGCGGTTGTTTGGGAACATGTACGTAGGTCATATAGGTATACACAGGTGGGTAAAAGAGAGTTTGAGAGGTATATTTCCAGAGAAGGGAGCGTGACAGCACCCGTTATGTAGATCTTCCATCTATAGACTGAGGTACGGACTCTGCTGCTAACACCCAGAGATCTCCTGATATATAACCATCTTGCTTCTATAGACGGGGAGGGAGGTTAGGCTAAACTGTCATATATAATGACAGCACCTTTTATAATTTACAGACTACTTGCTATGCTAACCGTTTTTGTGATAGGCATTTTTCTTCTTGTTGTGGCACGTATACTGCATACTAGAGCACAATAGTTAAAATAAACATTTGAAACTTTTCTTGTGTCTCTACCCGATCTTATTGTGGATTGGTACAAGAGTGAGAGCAAAAGGGTGTGTCCAACCACTGAGATTCTTGAGAGGGTTGGGGGTGTTGTGTTCTGAAAGTGAGTAGGAGGGCAAGTGAGACAATATAGCTAGTCGGTCCCTAGGCTCATGGGTACTCAGGGGGTAAGATGACTCAGTCCCTACCTACTAATGTTCCATGATCCCAAGCATAGTTCTGTGACTCAGCAGAATCCCTGCAACACCATAAGTAGCCCACATGAACCTAAGCATATTGTACATTGTATAAACTGAATAGAAACAACCAACTAAGTCCCTTCCCTCAACTTCCCCCTTCCTCATACTTCCATTCAAGTAGTGTCTGTCGCCCTACCTTGCACATAAAATTATAAGTTAGTTGTGATATGTACTCGCAGTCTCCACTCCCTTTCCTCCCCCAGTCAGCCCCCATATTAGCAGAAATCATAGACAGGATATAATGTTGCTGGCACAAGCAGTAGCGTAGCTGGGGGGTGGAAGGTCCGCATCAGGCAGGACTGTTTTTGGGGGTGGCTGAGGTGAGCAAGTCCCCCTGCCCCTCAAAAATAAGTTGGCCATTGGCGGCCAGACTCCCCCCTTCAAGAACAAGTCGGTGTTGAGAAAGCAGAGGTTCTTTCCCACTGTCTGGGTCTGAGTTTTGTCCATCTCCTTGGCTCCCCTGTCCAAGCCAGAGGAGTCTAATGTCCCCCCCCCCTGGTGAGCCTCACCTCAGGCTTGCACCGACGTGCCGCACTGAGTGACCCGGCTGCTGGTGGCCCTTGTGAAAGGGGGCAGTGCCCCATCGTGGGGTCGGGTTGCAGTTGACAGATGACAGATGATCGCTCAGTCACCCAGTCACTCTGGGGTCTCAAAAAAGAAGGATTTAGAGTCATGAATCACCTTGGGCTTCGCTGGGTAAAGGAGCATATATTGCAGTTTCATGGCTCATAAGTCCAGAAAGATCAGGATTTGTGCCAGCTGAAATAACAACTTCTGCGCCTGTGCTCCTTTGAGGACAGCATACCTGCCCCTGTAGTTTAAAAATGTTCTGACCATGGAGACGGAGTGTCACCCGGGTAGGGGTTTCTGAGCCAGTGATCAATGGGCCCTTTCCACCATGAAGTATGGGTATAACTGACCTTTGTGCATCCAGGATGTCATCCACTCTTCAAGAAAATCTTCAGGGTTAGAGCCCTCAATTCCCTCAGGGAACCCCCACAAAGTCCAGGGTGTTCCTCCTTGCTCTATTTTCTGTATCTTCTGCTCTATTTACCAGTACTTTGGATGTCATGGAGAGCTGGTGAACCGTGGCCTGAAGGTCTCTGACTGTATCCTTCAGTTCGGATATTCACCTCTCTGCATCAGACACCTGTTCACCAACGATACGGAGATCATGACAGAATAGGTGTCCACCTCTCCAATTCTGTGTTCAAGGGCGGACCTATATGCTTGAATAGCTTGTAGGATTGTCTGACGGATCTGGGGCCCGGTTCTGTTGACCCCTATCTCCTGACGTGCCCTGCGCGTCAGACACTGAGGCTGTAAATTTGTAAATCTTGGATTGCGTCTGTGATGCATTGGGCCTGTTGTGTCGTATTGTGATCCACTTCACACAGGACCAGATGCACTAGTATTGCGGTACCCTAGGCAGAGACGGTCGATGAACTGTACTGGCCAATCGGAGTACCTTCAAAGAGGCATCTTACTTATTACTTTGTCTTCCACATCTGTAGCCTGGGGTACTGTAGGTTGTCCCCTTAGACCTATCTACACTGCAGCCCTTAGGAGCCACAGGCAGCTTGAGCAGTTCTACAGACCTTGAACTGGTTTCCCATTCACTACAGACTCAGGCTAGGTGGCAGAATGAGCCCTGTAAGTGTGGAAGGGGCCATGCTTCCAGGATGGACCCCTCTTTGACTCGACACCAGGTTACAAAGTTGCGTTGCCCCATTGATGGCCACAGAATATTGAGGTCTTGTGGATCACCTGGGCCTGCTGGTGGATAGGCTCATATGCTCATGGAGAAAAAATAAAACTAAGCTGGGTGGGGTCCTGAGCTCAGTGCTACGTAGAATTGATTGGCAGGTACCCCCGTGAGCAGAGGAGACACAGCAGCCTTTGCTATCGGTATGGGTAGAGGATAGACGGTCTGATCCCCCTCTGAACTTTATAGCAGCCAGGTAAGAGATTGATATAAGAAATGGGCTGCTGGAGCTCACTCATGGGCATCTGTCATACTGGCATACCCAATTTCTTTTTTTTATTTCAAAACTTTTTATTAGGATGTATGGAGTACAACAAACAGGGTATATGCTATATATGAAAACTGTACAGCATGATGGTACTGTTTTTAAAAACTGTATTTTTACACACATATTAGAGTCAGTCGTCACCAGATGTACCTAAAAGATTAAAGTAGATAAAAGTGGAGAGGGGGGAATATAAGGGATGGTGGGACATTCATGGCTAAGGTCATGCGGCAGTTTGAAAATGGGTTTAGACCAGATAGAATATAATATTGGATCTACAAGTGGAATTGGATTAATGAAAGACATTCACAGTGTTTTGTTTTTCTGAAGATAGATGTCGATGGAATCCCAAAGATTACTGGATGGGCATAAGTGTTTGTTTTTTTGTAATACAGTTTTATCTCCACTTCTGATATAACACACCCATGTCCACAAAGTGTGAAATGAGAGGTTGGTTGAACTCTTCTGTCAGCCAGCATCAACTTTATACTCATTGCTAAAAGTAGGTCTATTAGGAGGGTGTCAGCATGTATGACTTGTTGGATCAATTCTGCTGCAAAAATGCCGATAATGCAGCGTTGGATTTAATCTTGAGATGTATCTGAAATATTTTTTAGGTAAGTGATTGGATATGTAGCCATAAAGGTTACAATTGTAATGTATGTGGTGCAGATCTCCTATACCTGAGTAACAATTCCAGTAGAGGTTGGATTCTCGTAGTCCCATTTGTGGAGTCTTTCTGGGGTCCAATAGGCACTGAGCATTGTCCATGACCTAGTTTGGCTAGTGCTGGTGACATTTTCTCTTTGAAGGGCGAGAGCCGTCATTTTTACCACCATGTGGAGATGAGGTAGTCTTGGTATTTGTTCCAGAAAGCTAACACCGTGCAATGTCACTCTTGCGCCCCGGTCCACCGCAGCTCTTTGGATGATTGATGTGGAGGGCATAGGCAAGAGATAAGACCGGAATACACCACTTCCGGGAGCGCGCCATTTTGGTCGGCGCTCTAGTTGCTGCACGCCGCAGATCTCTATTTAAAGCCCAGAGGCGGCGCAGGCAGACTGTTTACTGCAGATCTTTGATCTTGCTGATACGGGGTAGTTTTGCTACGGCTAATTTCGGCACTTTACTTTAGTTCAGTGGGTGGAGGGAAGTTCCATTTTATGTTTTACTGGTTTTAAAACGGTGTGAATAACCCTGAACACCTACCTGAATCACTTGTCACTCTTGCGCCCCGGTCCACCGCAGCCCTGTGGCTGATTGATGTGGAGGGCATAGGCAAGATATAAGACCGGAATACACCCACTTCCGGGAGCGCGCCATTTTGGTCGGCACTCTAGTTGCTACACGCCCCCTGTCACATCAGTTTGTCGCCTCTTGCCAGACATGCTGGCCAAAATCTGCCGGATATTGGTTTCTACTCTAGAGAGGATCTGGTTAATATGCGCCCTCCAAATCACCACTGTAGTATGCCCCCTCTGCACCCCTTGAGTGGCCCGGTAAACTGTTCGTGTGGCCTGTTTGCTCTTCCTAAACTTACAACCATATTTGCCCCTCCTAACATATTCCCTCAACAACGGTTAAAAATACTACAGTTAAATGTACGGTCATTAGCTAAACATCATGCGGAAATATATAACCTCATTTCTGATGAAACCCCTGATATCTTCTTTTTGACGGAGACATGGTTGAGTGATGACATGACGGCCATATCGAATTTGGCATTACCCCTTGAATACTCGATTTCTTTGGTGAATAGAGTCACCAGGGGAGGTGTTATCGCTGTGATCACCAGGTCTACCTATTCCTGCCTCTTTGAGAAAGTCAATATGCAGGGTGGGGAATGCGCACACTTTAGTATTTCCGTGAGCACCCATTTTACCCTTTCCGGGCTTTTAATATACAGACCTCCCGGACCCGCCTCTGGTTTTAACAACATCCTCTTAGAGACAGTAGGGGCATTTGCCGTGGGATCAGCTAATTTCAGCATTTTTGGCGATCTTAATCTCCACTTTGACTTAGAGCAGGACCCGACTATTCGCACTATGCTTGCTGACTTAGCTACTTTTCAGCTTTTTCAATTAGTTAAAAACTCTACACATGGGGGGCGTGGCCGGCGATCAACCAAGATGGCCGCGTTCTGGTGAGGCTCCGAGGGTGAGATCGTAGCCCAGCAACAATCCGGCCAGTTATCCTGCCTAGAAGTAGCCCAGACTCTATGACCCTGTAGCGGAGGTGAATCGGCGCGCAGCGGCCCCTCTCCGAGCTCGCCACGACACCGGAGCCCGGAGCTGCGTCGTGCGAGGGCCTGAGGCCTACATCCGCGCCAGAAGCACCGGCCTAAATTTGGAGAGGCCGCCGGAAGAGCGCCATTCACTATCCTCGAGTGGAGGCGCGAGGCGGAGCTAGGACGTCCGGCGGCGGGTGAGTGGTGACTCGAATGACCCACCCCCCCACCCCCCCGCCCGGCTTCACCTCTCCGGCGACCACACGAGCGGGATCGCTGATCCCCCCCCACCGGCAGGCCTGTGTCCGAGACGCTAGAGGACCGCTATCAACGGCAGGACCTGCCACGGCCAGACCCGCGGCCCCAGCGGCCCGGTGCGGCGCGCAAAAGCGAGGAGAACTCCTGCTCCCGCATCAGCAGCCAGAGCCCACGCCTGACGGAGGCCCCCCTCTGATAAACAGTGCCAAATCGACCACAGCTGAAGCCTGGGAATGGTGTCCCCGAGGGGCGCCTGACCACGTGTGATGGGAGTGGCCTGATTTCCTTGCTTAAAGACCTGACCCAAACAACTGTGCATCCCTTCACCGACTCCAGTGTGACCCGAGGCAGCACCCCCTCATTGACCCACAATGGGCGGCAGGGGCAATCGTGGGACCCAGCAGAGAAAATTAGATAAATTTGCTTACGCCAAAGACTTTCCCCCGCTGACGGAGCAAAAAAGGACCAGCATTAAGGGCGCAGAGGGTGGGACGGTCCCTGCCATAACCCTGGAAGACATCATGGCGGCCCTGAATCAGGTGCAAACCACGGTTGGCTCCATCTCAACGGATGTCACACTTCTGCGGGCTGACCTACAAAAGATGTCATCGAGAGTCTCAGCGGTGGAACAGGTCACTACGACCCTCACCTCAGACACGACATCACTTGTTGTTTTTGCTATTGCCGCCCTAAGTGCGCTGGGGATGCCCAGACGTGGGTCCCAGGCACTCCACACCACTTGGAGTCAAGCTAGCCGGGCTGAAGAGAGGTGTTACCTCGAAACCGGTCCGGTCCTCGGATGCTTGATTCCGTTCTGGGAAGGACATGGCTTTTGTAGTTCGGACTGGACTGTTCCCATGGGGCAACAGGGTCAGAGCTGATTTGCATATCGCCATTGTCTAACCCAGGGTGGTGTGGAGTGCAAAAAAACGATGGATTTGGGCCCAGATCTTTTGACTGGGGGAGTGTGTGACATTGATCCACATTCAGTCCATCACTTGTTGTTTTTGCTATTGCCGCCCTAAGTGCGCTGGGGATGCCCAGACGTGGGTCCCAGGCACTCCACACCACTTGGAGTCAAGCTAGCCGGGCTGAAGAGAGGTGTTACCTCGAAACCGGTCCGGTCCTCGGATGCTTGATTCCGTTCTGGGAAGGACATGGCTTTTGTAGTTCGGACTGGACTGTTCCCATGGGGCAACAGGGTCAGAGCTGATTTGCATATCGCCATTGTCTAACCCAGGGTGGTGTGGAGTGCAAAAAAACGATGGATTTGGGCCCAGATCTTTTGACTGGGGGAGTGTGTGACATTGATCCACATTCAGTCCATCACTTGTTGTTTTTGCTATTGCCGCCCTAAGTGCGCTGGGGATGCCCAGACGTGGGTCCCAGGCACTCCACACCACTTGGAGTCAAGCTAGCCGGGCTGAAGAGAGGTGTTACCTCGAAACCGGTCCGGTCCTCGGATGCTTGATTCCGTTCTGGGAAGGACATGGCTTTTGTAGTTCGGACTGGACTGTTCCCATGGGGCAACAGGGTCAGAGCTGATTTGCATATCGCCATTGTCTAACCCAGGGTGGTGTGGAGTGCAAAAAAACGATGGATTTGGGCCCAGATCTTTTGACTGGGGGAGTGTGTGACATTGATCCACATTCAGTCCATCACTTGTTGTTTTTGCTATTGCCGCCCTAAGTGCGCTGGGGATGCCCAGACGTGGGTCCCAGGCACTCCACACCACTTGGAGTCAAGCTAGCCGGGCTGAAGAGAGGTGTTACCTCGAAACCGGTCCGGTCCTCGGATGCTTGATTCCGTTCTGGGAAGGACATGGCTTTTGTAGTTCGGACTGGACTGTTCCCATGGGGCAACAGGGTCAGAGCTGATTTGCATATCGCCATTGTCTAACCCAGGGTGGTGTGGAGTGCAAAAAAACGATGGATTTGGGCCCAGATCTTTTGACTGGGGGAGTGTGTGACATTGATCCACATTCAGTCCATCACTTGTTGTTTTTGCTATTGCCGCCCTAATTGCGCTGGGGATGCCCAGACGTGGGTCCCAGGCACTCCACACCACTTGGAGTCAAGCTAGCTGGGCTGAAGAGAGGTGTTACCTCGAAACCGGTCCGGTCCTCGGATGCTTGATTCCGTTCTGGGAAGGACATGGCTTTTGTAGTTCGGACTGGACTGTTCCCATGGGGCAACAGGGTCAGAGCTGATTTGCATATCGCCATTGTCTAACCCAGGGTGGTGTGGAGTGCAAAAAAACGATGGATTTGGGCCCAGATCTTTTGACTGGGGGAGTGTGTGACATTGATCCACATTCAGTCCATCACTTGTTGTTTTTGCTATTGCCGCCCTAAGTGCGCTGGGGATGCCCAGACGTGGGTCCCAGGCACTCCACACCACTTGGAGTCAAGCTAGCCGGGCTGAAGAGAGGTGTTACCTCGAAACCGGTCCGGTCCTCGGATGCTTGATTCCGTTCTGGGAAGGACATGGCTTTTGTAGTTCGGACTGGACTGTTCCCATGGGGCAACAGGGTCAGAGCTGATTTGCATATCGCCATTGTCTAACCCAGGGTGGTGTGGAGTGCAAAAAAACGATGGATTTGGGCCCAGATCTTTTGACTGGGGGAGTGTGTGACATTGATCCACATTGATCCACATTCAGTCCATCACTTGTTGTTTTTGCTGCTGAAAAGGGTGGCGCAACCCCCTTTTCTGTATCGTTTTTGGCCACTATAGGTGTGGCAGGGTATACTCAGACATGTGTCCCTTTCTCACTGCTCCATCAGGATTCAAGCAAGCCGGGCCGAAGAGGCTGAAATGCCAGAAACCGGTCCCCGGTAGCTTGTCTCCTTTCTGGTGAAGAATTGGCTTGGTAGTTTGGTCTGCCCTGTTCCCATGATGCACTGGGCCAGGGACAGACTAATTTGCATATAGCCAGGTTCTGAGCTGGGATGGGGCAGTGAGATAAATAACGGTGATGGATCAAGCCCTGATCTTTGGACTGGGTAAGAGTGGTCTGCTTAATTCAGACACTCTGTTCATCACCACCCCCTTTTCTGTATCGTTTTTGGCCACTATAGGTGTGGCAGGGTATACTCAGACATGAGTCCCTTTCTCACTGCTCCATCAGGATTCAAGCAAGCCGGGCCGAAGAGGCTGAAATGCCAGAAACCGGTCCCCGGTAGCTTGTCTCCTTTCTGGTGAAGAATTGGCTTGGTAGTTTGGTCTGCCCTGTTCCCATGATGCACTGGGCCAGGGACAGACTAATTTGCATATAGCCAGGTTCTGAGCTGGGATGGGGCAGTGAGATAAATAACGGTGATGGATCAAGCCCTGATCTTTGGACTGGGTAAGAGTGGTCTGCTTAATTCAGACACTCTGTTCATCACCACCCCCTTTTCTGTATCGCAATTGGAGGAGGACAACAAATTCCTGGCAAACAAGATGGACGACCAGGAAGGGCGCTCCAGGCGCAATAATATCCGCCTTATTGGTCTGCCAGAATCGGAAGGGGGACCTGCCATGGACCTGTATGTGGAAGACCTCGTGAGAAATGTGCTGCAACCAAAAGGCCTCTCCAAGTTCTTCTCGGTGGAGCGGGCGCACAGAGTCCCGGGGGGGCGTCCACGCACCGGGGCACGACCGAGACCTGTTATAGCGCGCGTATTCAACTTTAGGGATCGCGATGCCATCCTACAAACGGCGAGGATCGCGCCGCCCATACGGATACAGAACTCGGAAGTTTTAATTTTCCCAGACTACACGACGGCGGTGGCGGCGAAACGGAGAAGTTTCATCGAGGTGAAAAAAACGTTGAGATCTCGTGAGTTGCCATACTCCATGCTCTTCCCGGCGCACCTCAGGGTGGTGGCTGATAAAAAAACTTGGTTCTTTGATACGCCGGAGGAGGCACACGACTGGCTCGAGGGATGGAGACCGGCGGAGGGCTCGGGCAGACAGAACAGCAGACGCAGACGGCAAGGACAATCCGACGATGTTTTATGTTGTTAGTTTTGTTCTCTGTTACTGCGATACACCTAACTAGACTGAGCGGCATGAGGTTTGGAACCACGGAAACGATTGTTTGTCTACTTGACATGCTGATCCAAGATGATGGGGGCTGACACACACACAGTTCAGCGGGGCGGTGGGGCTAGTGTGACACCATCTCTGTCGATACTCTCCTGGAATGTCCGGGGCCTTGGGGACAAAATCAAGCGAGGTCTGGTCCTGAAGAGCATCAAAAGGGAGGGGGCTGCAGTGGTCCTCCTACAGGAGACGCACCTCACTGGCACGGCTACGAAAGCCATGGACAGATGGGGGTTCCAGATGATGGCACACTCCGAGTTCACCTCTGGGTCCAGGGGAGTCGGCGTGCTAGTGAAAAAGCAATTCCCCCTACTCATACAGTCTGCTAGGTCAGATACGGCGGGTAGATTTGCCGCTATACACACACAGTAGCAGGGAAAGCCCGTTAACATCGTCTCCGTCTACATTCCACCTGCATTACAGGCGATAGCCCTAACAGATCTTAGCGCTTTAATACTTGGACTCCCTGAGGGAGATTTGCTGCTGGGGGGAGATTTTAATCTGGTAGCTGATAGCCTGAGAGACAGGGTTCCCCCGAAATTGGCACCAGCTGGCACAACACGACTGGGGGGCTTCCTGACTGCTATGGGACTGGAAGACCTTTGGAGGAAATACAACCCCCAGGACCAACAGTACACATATCACTCCAGCGTCCATAATACTCTCACTAGGCTTGATTATTTTCTTAGCTCACAGGGGGGTCCTGGTACTGTGTCCAAGGTAGAAATAAGACCACGAGGTATTTCAGATCACTCTCCACTGCTGCTTACCTATTCACATCACCAGCCCACACGGCGTCGGATTTATCCGGTCCGCGCTGCATACCTTCACAATTCCAAGGTCAAGAAGGAGCTGAGGGTGGGAACCAAACAGTACTTCCGAGACAACACGGGCTCGGTGTCTTCTGCTGCCACTCTGTGGGAGGCCTACAAAACAGGGATTCGAGGGCGTGCAATTGCTTCCATTACAGCGCTTAAGCGGGAGGGGAGAGCGGAACTGTTAGCTCTAGAAACAGCGGTGGCTGGGGCTGAGGCGAGGCATGCGGCGGATCCAAACCCCACTACAGCGCACACTTTGCAAATAGCACAACATCGTCATAAAACACACCTAACAGAGGAAGTCAAGCTGCAACTGACTGCAACGCGACACAAAATTTACGAGTTGGGCGACAAAGCAGGCAAGTTATTGGCTTGGCTGGACAGACGTTACAGACGAGACAGGTGGATAGCACAATTGACGTTAGAGGGAGGTGACACCATTAGAGATCCCAGTACAATAGTACATGCGCTGGCTAGTCACTACGAAACGGTGTACTCGTCCGCATCCACGATCTCGGAGGATGAGGCATACACTTACATTAAAGATCTCAAAATGCCAACACTGACAGAGGAGGAGACTCAGGCCTTAGACGCAGACTTAACGACTGATGAGATACAACTGGCGATTAAAGCCCTGCAGACGGGTAAGGCACTGGGACCCAATGGAATACCAGTTGACTTATATAAGCAACAGGCGGACACACTTGCGCCGCACTTGCTGCATATGTTCACGGACAGCCTGGAAGCAGGGGAACTCCCATTAGATCAACGCACGGCCACAATTGTGGCAATCTTAAAACCAGGGAAACCAGCGGACCAATGTACGTCATACCGCCCAATTTCCCTCATTAACGCTGAGGCTAAAATACTTGCGAAACTATTGGCGCAACGCCTCACGCCCCATCTGCCCAAACTCATACATAAAGACCAGTCCGGCTTTATGCCGGGCAGGAACACGGCGCTTAACCTGCGCAGAGTACACGTGCACTTGCGCACGCGAAGTATCTCTTAGAACCCGCGGTGATACTATCCCTCGACGCCCATATGGCGTTTGACACGGTCCACTGGCCCTTTTTATTTGCAGTACTACGTCACTTTGGTTTCGGCCTGAAATTCTGCTCCTGGATCCGTCTGCTCTATGCAAAACCGATGGCACATGTAGCTGCCAATAGCCACATCTCGGCAGACTTTCCGCTGTTTAGAGGCACGCGCCAGGGCTGCCCGCTATCCCCGTTACTGTTTGCCATGGTCCTTGAACCTCTGGCCGAATGGATAAGGTGGGAACCCACGATCAGTGGCATCCGCTGGACGGATGAGTGGGAAGATAGAATATCCCTACACGCCGACGATGTTCTGATATATCTCACCTCTCCCAAGCGCTCGATCAACACGTTACTAGATGTTTGCACGGCCTACGGACGGGCTTCCGGCTACTCGATAAACTGGTCCAAGTCCACCATGTACATACTGCGCGGTCCCGCACCGCACTTGCCGGACACCTGCCCGCTACGGATCTCTGACGCCGGGTTTAAATACTTAGGGATACACATTACAGCTGACCCGGCCATTTTCCATACGCACAACCTACAACCCCCTCTTGACCGCCTCAAGCGTGACATCCGGCACTGGGAATCACTACCGCTGACACTGCTAGGTAAGGCAGCCCTGTTCAAAATGATGGCCCTGCCCCGCTTCCTCTACGTTCTAGAAAACACACCCTACCCTGTCCCTCCCGCGTACTTCAAAACCATGGCGGCGCAAGTCTCGGTGCTACTGTGGGGCACTAGACCTGCCCGTATAGCGCAGGCCAAGCTCACGCGCGGCTGGTACGACGGAGGCATAGCGGTCCCAGACGTCAACCTTTACTACTGGGCGTCGCAGTTGAAGATTGTTAACCAATGGCTTCATCTTCTCCAGTCTGAACCAGCTCTAAAGGCGGACAGGACGCAGCTGGGACTCTCTGGAATGCTGGCTCCCCTGTACGATAAATCATTGATTACCACGAAGATCGGCCCACTACGTCACACACTCACCGTGTGGCATGCGGCGCTGAGCAGGCTGAAATGGCAAGGAGTGTTGACGCAGCTGACTCCGCTGTGGGACATAAAACAACTGGGACGATTGAGGCACTCCAAGGGCTTCGACCGTTGGGATGCTATTGGCATCTCAGCCATTGGAGATCTATGGCAGAGGGGGCAGGTGCTACCTTTTGAGACGCTGCAGCAGCAATATGACTTGGCGCTGACAGAACGTTTCAGGTATACACAGGTGCGACATGCGTTGACAACAGCGTTCAAGTCTGGTACAGATATCCCAGAGGCGTCCCCACTCGAGGACAGGCTTCTGACTGACTTTATGCCTTCAAAGGCGACGTCTCTAACGTACAGGAAACTTGTAAACAACTTACCTGACCCTCTAGAGGCCCTGCGGGAGAAATGGATACATGACTGTGGAGACATGGATGACTCAGAGTGGCAGGAGGTGACTTCGTCTCCGAAAGAAATAGGTGTCCCCTCACGTCTTCGCCTGGTACAACTACGTATATTTCACAGATCATACTATACGAGGGATGCACTACACAAGATGAAAAAGATCGCGCACCCGTACTGCCTGAGGGGATGTGGGGAAATAGGCAGCTTCTACCACACGATATGGGAATGCCCCCGAATTGCACACTACTGGGTTCAAGTGATGCGCACCATGTCTCAATCTGAGGAACTCTCAATACTGCCTGACCCCAAGAGATGCCTTTTAAATATATGGGAACCCAACGACCTCACGTGATATGGGCAGAACTGGATGACAATAGGTATGATGGTAGCGAAAAGGAATATAGCGCAGAGGTGGGGCGGGGGGCTGCCGCCTTCAATAACGGCCTGGAGGCAAGATATGGACGCTGCGATGATTGCAGAACGGGCTGTGTATCGTAATAGAGGATGTCCCAAGAAATGGAATAGGATCTGGGGGGCATGGAATAGATACGGGGGAACATTTGCGACCCACCTTCTGATACGGACAGCACTAGCTCTGATACGGAATGAAACTTCGAACCATCGATTTTGGTTAACAACCCATGCTTTGATTTGTAAAAGAGACTGCTCCTGTGTTAACGATGTACTGCCGCAGGTTTCTGGTGCCAAACTACGGTGCCTCACTCATTTTGTGTTCATATGCATCAATGTATCGCATTGTTTCGAAATGCCAATAAAAATGATTTAAAAAAAAAAAAACTCTACACATAAAGGAGGACATCTGCTAGACCCTATTTTCACTAATATTGAGATGGCCACTGTGAGTACTCCTACTCCTATGGCCTGATCCGATCATCTTCTAGTAGAAATGACTATTCTTACACCTATATTCGTACCTTGCAACATTCAACGTTCGGTATTTAAAAGACCATGGCGCAAGTTTCGACTGGAAGATTTCCACGCACTTTTAGGATCAGACCCTCTAGGCTCATTTAGTAATGTTGAGATAGGATATGATTCTTTTTGTGCCTGGATTACCCGGGCACTTATGTTTATGTTTATGTTTATGTGGGGATATTTATATAGCGCACTGTCGCTCCAAGGAGCATCCTGGCGCTCCGACTCCATTACTGATAAGATGGTATGCTTTTACTAATTGTCGATGTTTTATACACAGAAAGGTTAGACAAGTGATTTGCAAACTGATTCGGCTAGCCCGTAGATCCATGTTTTAAGGGATTTTTTTAAATGTCTGTTCAGAAGTAATTGTGCGAAGGTGGGAGGGCAGTTTATTCCATGCTTTGGCTCCTATGACTGCCAGAGATTTTCCTCCCTTTGTGGCCAGTCTAAACTTGGGGACAGTCATCAAGTTGGCAGTAGCTGACCTAAGTTCTCTTGTGGGATGGTATCTGTTGAACTTGTTATAGAGATATTGTGGGCCACGCTTGTGGAAAGCCCTAAAGGTGATCACAAGGACTTTAAACAGAATGCGCTTCTGAATAGGGAGCCAGTGCAGTATGTCCAAAGCGGCCGATGCTGATGATTTTCTGGGCCACCTTAGAACCAGCCGCGCCACCGAATTCTGTACCATCTGTAGTTTGTGCAGGGTAGACTTTGCAACCCCTGCATACAGACTGTTACAGTAATCTATCCTTGATGTGATCAGTGCAATGCTACAGTACGGCGGGCTGATAGAGGCAGAAAGTAAAAAAAAATTCTGAGGCCTTTTATGATATTAAAACATAGGCCGGCAACTTCTCTAGTTTGTTGTTTAAAGGAGAGCATCTCATCGAATTTTATTCCCAAATTTCGTGTTGCACTAATGGTGTTAGGTGGGGCTTCCGCATCAGATGGCCAACAGGTGTGCGGGGAGAAGAGGTTGTTTTTCCCAAATGGTAAAATCTCTGTTTTAGCAGAGTTGCATTTGAGATGATTGTTATGCATCCATTTGAAAGTCGCAGTCAGACACTCTTTCAGAACCTGTTCGGCTTTTTCTGAGTTTTCATCCAGAACAAGGACTAATTGAGTTTCGTCTGCGCAAGCTATGGTGCTGATGTCATAGGAAGCAATAAGGTTGATCAGGGGAGCCATATATAGATTAAACAAGGTAGGGCTCAAACTTGAGCCCTGAGGCACCCCTGAACCAATCTTCTTCTCTTCCGAGTGGAATTGTCCAAGCGCGGTTATCTGTCTTCTGTGCAACAGGAAGTTCTTAAACCATTTTAACACGGTGCCCCCTATGCCTGCCTTGATTAGGCGATGTAATAAGATGGCATGGGACACCGTGTCAAATGCTGCAGATAGATCTAGGAGGATTAAAACTGCCTTCTTACCTAGATCCAGTGCAGCTCTTATGGTTTCCGCAGTTGACAGAAGTGCAGATTCTGTGGAATGGCTTGCTCTAAACCCTGCCTGGTTTGGATGAAGGATGTTATTTTCTTCCAAGAATGTTGAAAGCTGCTTATTGACAAGGGTTTCAGCACATTTACATATGGCAGGGAGTTGAGAAATGGGCCGCAAGTTAGATAGTACTGATGGATCATGCAGGATCTTTTTTTGCAGTGGTTTGACTACTGCGGTTTTCCATGAGGTAGGAACCTCTCCAGTTTGGAGTGATGTATTGAGGATATCATTAATCACGGGGTTTACTTCCTATTTAATTGCATGAAGCAATGAAGGGGGACAGGGATCAAGTGGCGAGCCAGATTTAATTTTTGAGATGATTTGCGAAGAGTCTGCAAGACTAATCATAGCAAAGGTGTTCCAATTGGCTGACCCAGACTTATTATCTTGTGGGGGATTTGGGGAAAATCTTTGGTGAGATTTATAATTTTTTGTTCGAAATATGTTGCAATTTCATTACAGAAGGTCTGTGAAGGTGGAATTTCCTGGGACAGAAATTTTGAATTTCGAAAACTATTTACAATTCGGAAAACTTCCTTTTGTTTGTTATGTGAGGCTTCAATCCGGTTTGTAAAATAGTTTGTTTTGGTGCGTTTGATTAATGCATGGTATTTCCTCCTAGCTATCTTAAAGACTTCCTGATCATCATTATTATAGTGCCTACGCCATTTCCTTTCTAGCCTTCGCACTATTTGCAATGTATCTCTTAGTTCACTAGTAAACCAGGGAGCTGAAATTTTCCCTTGACTAGATTTTAGTTTACGTACTCCCCCCGAGATCAGTTTCTCCCCTATGGATCTCATCCATCTCTCGTAGCTAAGATTATCAGAGATGACTTCCCCGTGCATGGATGGTTTGTTTTCTTTTACCCAATTTGATAAGTCCGGGTGATCAATAATTTTAGCCCAGCATGGGGTGGGTTTCTCATTCCTCACTATATCTGGTTTTACAGCCTTTATTTCATCGGTTTTGAGATTAAATGCGATGAATTTATGGTCGGTCCAAGTTAGGGGCAGGGGATCTGAAACCCTGATGGTATTAAGATTAGAACAGATACAGTCTAAAACATGCCCGGCTATGTGTGTAGGATCTGTCGTGAGTACTGTCAGTCCCAACACATGCATAATATCTTTAAAATATAACACATTGGGGTCGCTAGTGCTGTCCAAGTGCAGATTTAAGTCTCCCAATAGGGTGAAATTAGCAGCTTTTAGAGTTAGATTGGTGAGGACTTCACCCATACTTTCCAAAAAGTGGCTCGCTTGACCTGGTGGGTGGTATATTAAGGCTCCGGAAAACATAAAGGAGTCATGGGCCTGTAAACTGAAGGCCAGACATTCAGCTCCTTTTATGTCGGATAATTCTGAAATGTTGGATTTGAGGGTATCTCGATGAATAATAGCCAACCCCCCCGCCCTCTCTGTAAGGGTCTATCTAGTCTCTGTATCCGATAGCCGGGTGGCAATGCATGTACAATGTCTGGACTGGACCAGTCTCTGAGCCACGTTTCAGTGACTAAGAGACAATCCAGCTTTGTTTCCGAAATTAAATCATACATATGTAATGCGTTTTTACACATCGAGCGGGCGTTGATTAGCCCTCCATTAATGACCCTATATATAGTTTTCTTAGGCGGTCTTAGGTAGGGTTGTAAAATTTGTTTACAAATAATGCAACAGATGGGCCCTAACCATTTATCAACATTCAATGCATACAACTAGGGTTCAGTGACAGTAACTCTTTTCTAGATAGCTGACCTGGTTTAGCTCTCTGAGCAGAAGGAGCAGCCCCCAGCCCGTCCGTAGCGCGGACGGGTGCAGACGGGCTGGACTTAGGCGCGACTTCGGCGCGACTCCGGCGCATCCGCTGACCGCGTCCGCTGCGCGGAGGCACCCCGTATGTTTTTATAGTGGAGCCTCGAGCGCTAGAGCGCTGGGGCAGTGTCTACGCCCAATATGGCCGCTGAAATGCCGCCTCCCACTCAGCACCTCAATCGGCTGAATACGGGGCGATTCAAGGCAGCAAAGTTAGTGCGAGTAGCAATGTGCAGAATTCTTGTTTAAAAAGCAATGCTTGGCGGCGCAAAATAAGTTTACAAAACACAAACAGATTTGGATTTAAAAGCGCTAGTAATGCTATGATCAATCTCCCGGCTTCCGCCTCAGGAGAGCTATGGAGTCTTGATACTTGATACTCTTATACCGGCTACCTGGATTAAGGGGCGCACTCAGGACTCAAATCCCTGGTATAATGACACCTTGGCTGTCCTGAAAAGGACCTGTAAAAGACATGAGCGGGAGTGGAGGAAAGATTATTCTCCTGTAAAGAAAGCTTACTATTTAGCCAAACTTAAAGCATATCACAGAGCTATATGCAGGACTCGAGCGGAGTACTATGCTTCTGAGATTAAACTGAGTTCCAACCCCGCTAAAGTAATCTTTAAAATTCTCAAAGAGCTCAGCGTCAAAAAATCTCCAGCGCTCATTCCCAAGTCAGAATCTCAATGTGAAAAATTGGCCTCCTTCTTTGTGGAGAAAATACGAGCCATTTATCAATCTTTTTCTCCCATGAATATGTCCAGCCCAGCTCCTTCTATCAGACCAACCCTAGCCTCCAATCTGATGGTTATCCCTGAAATTTCTTGGGAAGAATTTAATAAATTAACTGTGAAAATTAAGTCCGGCTCTCCGGCGGATCCGCTCAAGCCTGCCCAGTTTAGAGAATCTTCACTGCCCTGTTTGGTCCCGCTTCATCAGCTGATTAATGCCTCTTTTTCATCGGCCATTATTCCAGTGTCATCGGCCATTATTCCAGTGAAATGGAAACAAGCGTGGGTCTCTCCTATTCTTAAGAAACCTAATCCAGACCCCTTGAACCCTGAAAATTTCAGGCCCATCTCTCTTCTTCCCTGGATTGCAAAGATTGCTGAATCACATGTTAATACTATACTTACCAACGTGTTGAGCTCCAATAACATTCTGGATGAAACTCAACATGGGTTCCGCGCCGGTCATAGTACATAGACTGCTCTCCTGGCCATGACGGAACACCTCCGAACTACTCTTGATCATAGTCAAACGGCGGCACTGATCCTATTGGATCTTAGTGCCGCCTTTGACACTGTCTCCCATTGGATTCTGCTCCACCGGCTTGAGGAGGCAGGGATCACTAACATGCCCCTTGCCTGGTTTAGATCCTTTCTAACCAAGAGGTCATTTCGTGTCTCCACCCCTCCCTTCCTATCTCAGGCACATCCTATTGAGCAGGGTGTTCCCCAGGGCTCGGCATTGAGCCCTACTTTATTCAACCTCTATGTCCAGCCACTAGCTGCTGTCGCCAAAAAATGGAACCTCACCATCGTCTCATATGCTGACGACATGCAGCTAGTGGTTGCCCTTACGGAAGGATCGGCCCCTGATCTTGCCAGGTTTAAAATTGGCCTGACCGCCGTGGCAGACTGGATGACATCTAACTGTCTGCAGCTGAATGCTAATAAGACGGAGGTGCTACTGGTCGGAAACAACGCCTGTCTATGGGGCGATCACTGGTGACCCAATGCTCTGGGCAAAGTCCCAGAACCCAAAACTGAAGTTAAAAATGTGGGGGTTTGGCTGGACTCTTCCCTTAGTTTCTGCACACATACTAAAAAAGTCTCCGCCACATGCTTTGGCATTTTGCGCGGTCTAAAACCTATCTTAAAATTCGCTGACCCAGCCACAAGGCCGCTGATTATCCAGTCGACGGTTCTTTCCCAATTGGATTATGCCTGTTTCCTGCTGTTAGGTGCAAATCAAGCAGAAATTACCAGAATGCAGCGCATTCAAAATGCGGCTGCTAGAGCCTTAGTAGGCCTCCCTCGATTTTGCTCCATCTCTGATACCATCCGGAGGCTTCATTGGCTCCCGGTGGCTCAGCGAATTCAGTATAAGACCCTATGCCTCTCCTTTAAAATCTTAAAGCTTGCCACCCCCAAAATGCTTGATAACCTGTTGACCTCATATGTTCCAACCCGCGCACTACACTCTGCAGGTCAACACCTGGTCAGATTACCCCAGATTAAGCGCTGCCGAGCCGGAGGACGTTCCTTCCGCTTCTTAGCAGCAAAACTGTGGAACACTCTACCAGCTCATATATGAGAATTGGAAGGCCTGTTAGACTTCAGGAAGGCAATTAAAACTCATCTCTTTCCCCTAAATTAAACTCTTCTGGAATTATGCCCCGTTGAATTCCTCGGAGTCAGCTATATATCTGCTAAACAGCGCCGGGACGCCCCTTCGCTGGGGCAGCTGAGCGCTATATAAGCTAATTTAACATAACATAACATAACGTATGTGTAGTCTATGTGGGGGCCGAAAGTTTTTTTTGGGGAAGCGCCTTGACTGTTTGAGTTTCATCACAATACTTGGTACGTTGGGTGAATGTAGTCTTCTAATCTTTTGTAGGACAACGTTTGTAATAATCTAAATTGAGTAAGTTCTGTTTAGACTGCAGTTCTGCAGAGGTTTTAGGATTCTCTATGGAGGTTAATGCCTTTACCTGTCCATTCCTCCTGAACATTGTGAGTCCATCGATTCCAATTACTTTGTTTTGCCACAGTGAGGTTTTTAGGAACTGGATAGATCCTCCTTTTATCAAGAGAACAAAGCTTTCCTATAGTATTGAGGATAATTGTATCTGAATGAGGGATTTCCCTTTAATGTCATCCACCAAGATACCTGGAGCATCAAAAAGGCTGTTTGGTATCTTAAACAAAAACTGTTAGTTTGATTCCGCCTTTAATTTTTATTTAGTTTAAGTTTATTAAGGGAGATTCTTGCTTTTTTGTTTTGCCATACGAATCTGAAAAGAGTCTGTTAATGGTTTTGAAGACTTTATGTGAAAGTAGTAGTGGGAGCATGATGGTAGTAAAGTTAATAAAAGAGATTATCATCATTGTCATAGATTCTATTGTCTGCCACCTTTTTATGTATTTTGGTGATCAGTTTGAAAACATTTCTTGGGATTTGGTGATCAAGATTCTTTAAGCATTTGTCGCCATAGATCAAGATCGGCAATCGGAACGACTGTTGCTGTTATTGTTTTTCCTACACTTTTGTGAACACCCCAGTGATCATTTTCATTTTATTACAGATGGACGATTTTGGCAGCTCCTCATTTAAGGCTCAATTGTATGGAGGAACTACCAGTCCCATAATTCCTGTGATGACCTATTTCAGGATGAATAAAAAGAGATAAAGGAAAACGCTGGTGGTCTTTGCGTGCCGTCCATTTGTTTCAATACCGCCCATGAAGAAGGGGAACAGCCCGAAATGCGTCAGCGATGAATTTGGGTTTGACCGCGAGTGTGGGATTCCAGCAATGATTGATGTGCGCCTCCACCCAAGGGGAAACTCTCTTTTGCATCATAGTGACCGCCCGATCACGGATGGCACCCTCCCTTAACTTGTGGGTCCCTTTCCGCCATAGATCAAGAGCGGCAATCGGAAAAACTGTTGCTGTTATTGATTTTCCTACATTTTTGTGAACGCCCCAGTGATTATTTTCATTTTATTACAGATGGACGCTTTTGGCAGCACCTCATTTAAGGCTCAATTGTATGGAGGAACTACCAGTCCCATAATTCCTGTGATGACCTATTTCAGGATGAATAAAAAGAGATAAAGGAAAACGCTGGTGGTCCTTGTGTGCCGTCCATTTGTTTCAAGACCGCCCATGAAGAAGGGGAACAGCCCGAAATGGGTCAGCAGTGAATTTGGGTTTGACCGCGAGTGTGGGATTCCAGCAACGATTGATGTGTGCCTCCACCCAAGGGGAAACTCTCTTTTGCTTCATAGTGACCGCCCCGGTCATGGATGGGACCCTCACTGAACTCGTGGGTCAATTGTCGCCATAGATCAAGAGCGGCAATCGGAACGACTGTTGATGTTATTGTTTTTCCTACACTTTTGTGAACACCCCAGTGATTATTTTCATTTTATTACAGATGAACGCTTTTGGCAGCACATCATTTAAGGCTCAATTGTATGGAGGAACTACCAGTCCCATGATTCCTGTGATGACCTATTTCAGGATGAATAAAAAGAGATAAAGGAAAACGCTGGTGGTCCTTGCGTGCTGTCCATTTGTTGCAAGACCGCCCATGAAGAAGGGGGAACAGCCCGAGACGTGTTGGCGGTGAATTTGGGTTTGACCGCGAGTAGGGGATTCCAGTAACAATTGATGTGTGCCTCCACCCACCCACACACAACACACACACACACACACACACACACTTACTTACCTTAACAACTTTCACCAAGTAAATGCCTTTACCGCGCATGCATCTGCGTTGTAATGGCATGCGTGGTAAAAGTTTGCATTGTAATTGCAACACATTCTAACAACACTTGCATTGTAACAACCGCAATGTAATGGCATGCGATGTATCGTCATACATTCTTCTGCAACACATGCAGATGGTTGACTGCACTCTGTCTGAGCCTGGAACATACAATCTGGCTCTGATGTGACTACGTGCACACTTCCAGCACAGCTGGAAACAGAAAAGACATCCAACCTGAAGGTCACATAGGCACCAGGGCCGGCCAGTGCAGCGCCTCTGCATAGGGAATGTCTTGAGCCAAACTGAGCCCCTCACTCCCTCTTCCTCTACCCAAAAAACTTTATGGATTGAGATTGTAAAGAGACCTACAACCTATCTAAACCTGAACTAGTAACTCAAAAAGCAGAATGCTTGCATAGTTTGAGCTGTGCCATGAAAGTCTGTCTTGAGTTCTGTAGGTGATCTCTGAACGTCACTTATGTTGATCTGGGGTTGTATAGTGGGGTTGGATCTCCCTTTACTAATATTTGTAATTGCCTTTACTGAGATATGGAGTTGCTTGTGAAGTTGATCTCTTTGTTAGGTGAGAGGAAGTTGGGAATAATATTATTAAAAAGCCTTCTCTTAACTTTGTAATCGTATTCAGAAGCCTTCTAGTGTCACTTTCATTTAACATGCAGTGCATATATATACAATTTACAATGCACTGGTTGAAGCTCCGCAAAGAATTAGAGACAAAGCATTTTTCTTTGCTAACTATCTCCTGCACGACTACTAATCTGGCTTCAGATCACAAAGAACCGCACCGTAGATTATGCCCTCCTGACCACAGATGAAGATGACCCCTGCTTCCTGTTATGGCTGGACCTTTCACCTGCCTTGAAAATAGTTATTCATCCAACCCTAATCAACACCCTGGAGATTCGATTGGGATTCACTGCCAATATCCTTACTTGGTTAGCCTCCTATATTTCCAACAGACATCAGTTTGTTCACTCCTTAACCACGGCCGTTATTTCGCTGCAGTGCGGCGGTTCCGCGGAGTGTGCGGGGCCGCGTCAGCCGTTCGCAGCACCAGCGAGGTAGTGCTCGTGACGGCCAACGGGAGCACGGAAGGGGTTAACATGGGCATCTACAGGTCCAAAAAGATCCCATCACCTGCAGAGTCTCCAAGGGTTCTCATATTGTCCCCTGCCATCTTCAACCACTACATGGAGCCCCATGAATCTCTACTCACAGTTAACAGTATCAATATTCACCAATATGCCAATGATACACAATTTTACTTGAAAGCCTCCACTGCTTCAGACATCCAACACCTCAAACTCTGCCTTCAACTTATCCAGACAAGGAGTCCCAGTGTTAAACTGAAGCTCAAACTAATCAAGACAAAATTCCTGCTATTTGCCAAGAACAACAAAAAAAAGAAATAGCACAAGCCTGGCTCAGACAAAGGCCATGCATGCAGCAAGAAGGCCCTTCCTACTCCTTCCCTTTCGATCTCCCCAACTTGTATGAAGTTGAGTTGTTGGGATTCTGGTAAGTAGGGGAGAAATGGTGTGTTTATTCAGAGGCCAGTAAATGCCTTATTTGTTCACAGGTTAGTCAGGGACTGACTTGAGAATGCCCCCCCCCCCCGTTGCCTCATTTTACCCACCATCAGAATGATGGCACCATATTTAGTTCCGCCCAGGGAATTATCCAATCAAAGGCTGTCGCTAATACTTAGTTCCCTAACAGCATCATTGGCAGAACCGCACCGTAGATTATGCCCTCCTGACCACAGATGAAGATGACCCCTGCTTCCTGTTATGGCTGGACCTTTCACCTGCCTTGAAAATAGTTATTCATCCAACCCTAATCAACACCCTGGAGATTCGATTGGGATTCACTGCCAATATCCTTACTTGGTTAGCCTCCTATATTTCCAACAGACATCAGTTTGTTCACTCCTTAACCACGGCCGTTATTTCGCTGCAGTGCGGCGGTTCCGCGGAGTGGGCGGGGCCGCGTCAGCCGTTCGCAGCACCAGCGAGGTAGTGCTCGTGACGGCCAACGGGAGCACGGAAGGGGTTAACATGGGCATCTACAGGTCCAAAAAGATCCCATCACCTGCAGAGTCTCCAAGGGTTCTCATATTGTCCCCTGCCATCTTCAACCACTACATGGAGCCCCATGAATCTCTACTCACAGTTAACAGTATCAATATTCACCAATATGCCAATGATACACAATTTTACTTGAAAGCCTCCACTGCTTCAGACATCCAACACCTCAAACTCTGCCTTCAACTTATCCAGACGAGGAGTCCCAGTGTTAAACTGAAGCTCAAACTAATCAAGACAAAATTCCTGCTATTTGCCAAGAACAACAAAAAAAAGAAATAGCACAAGCCTGGCTCAGTTAAATGAGCCTGGATGCCTTCAACCCCAACTTTCACTGAAAGGCAAATCACTTGGATTCATACCGGATGCCAACCTCAACCTCAGGTAACATTACCAAAAACAGACTGTCTAGTACCAGCTCTCTAGCAATTTCAAAACTGCAGTTGAAGACCTTGTACTCTAACATGTGGATGATGGGAATGCCCTGCTCTCCCAGACTCCACACTGGCACCTCTGAAGAGCATTCTACATGTTTCATCCAGGGCCTGAAGAAATATCACATTACCCACATCCTAATGAAACTCCATTGGCTCCCCTTGATGGCCCGCATAATCTTCAAAATCAGCTACATAATTTACAAGGCCACAGTGACCAGAACTCTGGCTTATCTTGCAGGCCAGCTCATCATCTCTGGCAACCACAAGACTGGAGACTAAGAACTCTAAAAAAGAAAATGAAAAGCAGCAAGACTTTTCCAACTAGGTATCCAGAATGTTGGACAACCACCTGGTATCCATCAGGACCGCCCCAATGCTGCTCCAATTTAAGGAATCGTTGAAGACATGCCTTTTTAAAGAACACAATGTCAGAAAGCATTAACAGTGAATAAAAGCAGATACCTCTGTATTGTTTGTTGACTGTAAGCTTGGCTGTGGCCCTGTACAATACTCTGCTACCTTTTGGATAGGTTTGTGCTATACAAATACAACATATACACGAAGTACAATGGGAAAGCAATACAGAATTGCACAATGTGAAACCAGGAAACCTCAGAGCAGTCACAGCCTTGTTGCTGATCACCTGGGGCCTCCTTTTACTTAATCATTGCGCCTTACAGTTACTTGAAATACATCTCCTCGTGATAGGCACTGTACAAAATCTCCACATGGACATGGTTTAACAGAGTATACATATACCACTACTCCATCTAGAATAACAGCTTCAGACTTATTCAGGGGCACAATTCCCGACTTGTCTCTTGGCAGGACCAGATTATGACATGGGCGAGCTAGGCCAATGCCCAAGGCATCAGACAAAGGCCATGCATGCAGCAAGAAGGCCCTTCCTACTCCTTCCCTTTCGATCTCCCCAACTTGTATGAAGTTGAGTTGTTGGGATTCTGGTAAGTAGGGGAGAAATGGTGTGTTTATTCAGAGGCCAGTAAATGCCTTATTTGTTCACAGGTTAGTCAGGGACTGACTTGAGAATGCCCCCCCCCCCGTTGCCTCATTTTACCCACCATCAGAATGATGGCACCATATTTAGTTCCGCCCAGGGAACTATCCAATCAAAGGCTGTCGCTAATACTTAGTTCCCTAATAGCATCATTTGCAGTTCATGGATGTTTGTTTCACATCAGGAACCATCCCTTGCAATAAAAGGCACTCAATGCTGTGATATAATCTAAAGTACTAAAGTGAAAAGCTCCTGCATTACAAAAATATATTTTTAAAATATTGTTTGCTTCTTTATCATATGTAAACATTATGCTTATCGCACAGTGTTCGAAATGGGCAGGATCGGCAGGGTACGGCATGCCCCTACTTCTTTTATTCAATAGATTCCGTTCCCCTACTTTTAAAAAAACATGCATCACAGGACGGCAGAAATAGCCAAGGGCTACAGCTAAGGCATGGCATTGGTGGCCGTTCAGGGACGGGTGGGCAGGCAGAGAAGGGAAAGGACTCTGTCTCTTCCTTCCTGCCCAGAGAAGACAAGGACAGGGCCCACTTTTGCTCTTCCACTGGCAGCTGCCCCCCCCTCTTTCTTCCTCTTATTCCCTCTCTTTCGGTCTAGCTCCTCTCCACTTACTGAACATCCTCACTTGAAGAAATGGTTTTCACCTTTCTCTTTCCTTCTTTTGTTTATTTGTTACCCTGTGAAATGGATCCGAAAACAAAAACAATTTTGCTGGAAATGTCGCCTGTTTCTGATATTTTTCTATTCCAAAGTGCAGCCTCGGGACGGAGAGAAATAAAAGTTCAAAATATGAAAAATAAATACATAACTAAATAAAGCAAGACAGAGTGGTTGCAAAGTGGCCAGACTGACTTTATTCACACCCAACCACATTAGCGCCACTTTACAGAGTTTGCCAGTGAAGCGCTACTTTTGTTTTCTCCTCTTTCTTTGAACAGCATTGTTTTCCCTGGGTGGAGAAGAGCACCATTCATGGAGGTACTGTAATACCTGGTTAATGGGTGGATTGGATAACAAAATGTGTACCACAGCCCTGTGTTAATGGTCCTTTTAAACCATTCTGCTTATGTTTTGTAAGGATATAAGCAATGGACATTGAAAAGTGTCCTTTCTGGGCCGGTAGTGATTTCCTTAACTTTTCAGGCAAAAGCAATCACTGATTTCTGAATAGTGTAAAAGCGTTAAGGTAACCATTTTGTTCCTGCTTACATTTCACATGCTTTACTTAATCTTGCATGCCCTATGAGTGTTTGCTTTTTCCAGTTTGTTGTTACTTTTTTTTTATTTCAGGCAACATATTACTCTGTGCATAATTTGAATTGAGTCGCAGCAGGTGTTCATAGCAGGACATCATTTGGTTGTAGCCGAAGGCAGCATATGTTTTCACCAAATGGGGCAGTATGCGGTTCAGTGGGGGAGAGGATGTGGCACTATGGTCAGATCTGCCAAATTTGGAACTGGGGAACCAGGTTCAACCTCCATGACCTGTCCCCCAGACCACTCTCCTGAGGGAGCACATTCTCATGCTAGACTTTAGAGGGCCCCGCAAGACTGTAGAAGCCCTGGTGTCTTAGCACCAGCAGGTGGCAGTGGCATAGCAAGGTGGGGCGGACCGCCCAAGGTTTTGGGGCGATGGCCACCCACACCCGCTCTTACCTGTGTCCGTCTCGACTGCAAGAATCGGCAGCACCTCCCCTGCTTTTACCTGCGGCCGTCGCGGACACATGAATCGTGAATTGCCAGCAGCCCTCTCCCCTCCCTTTTAGATTAGGCAGCCACGGGCGGCAAATGCAGGGGTTGCTACTGGCAGCCTAAGGCCTAGCTAGGCCACTGGCATGTGGACCTTCGCAATGGCAAGTGGGAGTTAACCTTGAAGGCCTGTCCACTACAATCCATACTGAAGTTCACCTCCAGTCTTGCGGGCAGGCCTATGAGCCAGCACACCCTAAAGCAACAGGGACTCTGTCATTGGATCCTTGAGCAGGTTAGGACGGTGCAAACGGTGTGACCGCACCGGGCACTGATTTCGGGTGAAGGAGTAGTGTTTGCAAGTATATTATGGTTTTAAAAGCTCTTGCTTGTCGGGGGCTGACTGTGTGAAGGGGTCCCTTCGCCCTTTGTTCTGTCCGGCAGCCCTGGACCCCGCGCCTGGCTCTCGCTTGTGGGGCCCGCCACTGTTCGGAGGGGGCCCCCCTCCCCATTGAGCGACGGCCCGTTCTGTGCCGGTGAGGCCATTGTTGGGAACCTCCGGAGGTCTGTGAAAGTCCTACATTTGAGAACTGTTTGGGGGCCCGCGGTGGAGTGCGGGGCGGCGAAACTCACAAAATGGCTACCAACAACGTGGGGGGTGATCCGCTCTGCACCGACGAACCTTGCTGGCCGGATTGCGCGGAGGCCTGGGCGTGTGCTCGAGCGCCCACGCTCGGAGATGTCCTGGACGCCTTGATGTCCTTGTACGCTGTCTTGGCCCCCGGTGCTTCTACCGACCTCATGCGGCCCGCCGCCATTTTGGGTCGTCGCTCTTTCATGCACCCCTATCGTCCTGATGCCTCCATTGCTTTGCCCCCTTCGGCTGCGCCAGGAGTTGCTGTCGCTGTTCTTCGGCCGCTTGATGGGCCGGTGGCTTTTGAACCTCCGCTTTCTCACCGCCCGGACTTCGAGGACTTGCACACGACGCGGAGATCTGCTCCTTCCCGGACAATTGGGAACTATGGTGGGCCGCTGTTTGCTCCCGCTTCGATGGATTCGAGCTTTGGTCCTGGTGGGGTACCTTTGCATTGTCGAACTGCGAAACTGGCCTCCGGCTTGCTTTTGCTTGCCCTGTCGTTGCTGCTACAATTGACTTGCTTCATTGACTTTTTGTATTCCATTAGTGTGGTGGCTCTCCCTACTCTACATCACAGCCGTAACCCTGGTCAACATTACGATTATTCTGTGCTGGGTGGCCCGCTCCATGTTATCCTTTATTGGGTTGGTTTTGTGATTAGGAAGGGCTGGGGGTAAGTTGCAAGACACTGATAGACTGCTGGTTTATCTGTCCGTTGCACTGATGCTTGTATTCTCGACATTGTGAAACGGAGGGTCGTAGCCGAGTGTGTTTGTTCATATCCTCTGGCTCCTCCCTCACATCTTATTTTTGTTTCATATTCCCTTTCCTCCTTCTTTTTGTTTCCTTATTCTACTTTCTTTCTTTACTATATTTCGGGTTTCGGATTAGGGCGACAGGCACGCTGTTTGGAGGGTTGGCCATAGCCTTCTGCAGGGATGCGGGGTGGGACGGGTGGGCGGGGTCTTTCAGATGTTTCCTTTTTTGGTTCTATGGCCCTCTTCTATCCCTTTATAGCGGTGCCGCTTCTGTCCTCACTGCTCTGGCATGAGTGGGTTGGGGTCTGTCGCTATGCCACTTTGGTCTGTTTCGATGCTTTGTCGCGACTGCCATACCCTTCTTCTCACCAGCTCTCTACTTTCTTCTGTATTATTAGCCGCGGGATGCCTGGCCCGGGGTGGCGCCCATCTTGCACGATTGTGTTTCTCCTTTTATATTTCTTCTATTTCTTTTTCTTTTTTCATTTCTTTTTTTTTTTCTTCTTTCTCGTATATTTTAGATCAGACGGGGGGTCGGGTGGTGTTCCTTTTGGGTAGGATTTAGCACTCCGTGCTTAAGTTGTTTGCACTGTTTATTGGAGTTTGTGTGTACGGCGTTGATATTAATACACAGCCATTGAATGCTCGCATATCCTGTTTACACTTCCCGATTATATTTCTTAGAGGGCCTGTATCCTCCTACATGGCTTGTTCCACATAAAACTCGCTTTATTGTATGACACTGGATCCTTTCTTCCTGCTGTAAGACTGTGCCCTCTCACGTCCTGCTATATAGTGGTTAAGTTTGCAAATAAATCCTGCAGTGATATATTGACTGGGTGGGCACTGACTGGCGCGGAATGAAGTATAGTGTTTATGTATCCTGCCTATAATGTTCAACGCACAACTCCTAACTATTGCTGCTCTTTTAGTTGATACTATGTCGTATGGCTCGCCCTTTCGGTTGTCTGGTCTGAATGTATGACACCTCTTTAAATTTATAAAATGAAACCTCCGCTATTCTTCTTATGTCTGCTGCTAATACACCGTAGCGGTCTTATTTTTAGCTTTTCCGCATAGTAAGACGACCTGGAATGTTGTTGATTGTCATAGCGGCCGGCCCGTAGTGGTTGTAGGCAGACGCTGTGTAATATGCATAAGATAAATAAAGGTTTTCCACAAAAAAAAAAAAAGAAAAAAGCTCTTGCTGCCTCCTTCCTACAACAATAAAAATCTAATGATAACTGCAGTGATTAAAGTTTTTCCTAGAGAGAGATCGGAGAAACTGCATGGGGCAGAGACAAATGACTTGTGATTCCACTTTTAAGCATATTTGGAACATTCTGTGATTGGAAACATATCCCACTTTGAGAATGTATTTAAATGTCAATAACTCACATTATACCTTAAATAATCATGAGAATCCATTGTTTGAATTAAATAACATAATAAGCTGTAACTGGTTGGTGAAATGCGATCCATTAACCCTATCAGTGCTGCCGTCGGCCGCTGAACGTTCGGAGCACTACCTGGCTGGTGCTTCAAACGGGTTAATACTAAAGATTGGGATGTTTTGCACATTTTGGCCACACCCGCCCACTGATCCAATCCTCTGGTTATTCCCGCCCTCTGATTCTCCACCCACAGTTCCCTACTTTTTAGGTCGAGACTAGCATAGGCTGCGCCGACATGCGCAGTCTTGCAGCGAAACTTCATGTCTCAGAGTAGCGAGGGTAAACCCCGCCCCTCTTCTCCATTGGCTGGCCTCCTAAACGGCGGCCAGCCATTGGAGAAGAGGTCTCTGTGACATCATTGTCTCGCTGTAAGCCCCGTCCTTTTCGGATTGAGGGGCGTGTTTTTTTCGTTTCTTTTGCTCCACGAAAAACACGCCCCTCAATCCGAAAAGGACGGGGCTTACAGAGCACGGCGAGCGCTTGTTAGACTCGAAACGTGCACCACCGGCGCAGGTCTGCCTGGGAAACAGAGCAGATCAGACCTCTCCATTGGAAACCGAATCAAACTACACGGACATAGACTGACAGAAAGTGCGCCATCTTGGCCTGCTTTACGTGGACCAAGACGTTTGTTCACTTGTGTCAGTAACTCAAGGGGACCGGAGACCCGACGCAACTGCGTAAACAGACCGGTGACGGTTCTGCCCTCAGTGCCTGCTTCACCCAGACACCTGGCACTTGTCCTCATGGGAACAGAATGTGAAGCAGGAGATCACGCCTACCACCTGTATGCTATGACTGAACTTTAACTGAGCAAGCTAAGCAGCTCAGCGGAATGACGGGGGCGGCATCACGATCTTGGCTTAATAATATATAGTGCATAGGCAGGTGCGCAGAGTGGGTCTTGCTGCGTAATATCACTGCTGAGTGTAGTGAGGGCCCTGAGAAGCACTCAAATATGGAATGGCAGTGAAGACTTGAAGTTAATTTGAAGAAGCTTTATTTTAATCTTTTAGAAGAACACCACTGGAGTGCATCCATCCGCCTTGAAGTCCGAGTTGCCAATGTCAGTTACCGGCATTCGGACTTCAAAGAGAAATAGTATGCACAAGAATGCACATTCAATTGAATACAAGAACATAGTGAGCGAATACAATAACTAAGTATTTTCAAAGATAAGCAATAGTGTGCATACAAGCACGTGAGCAAGCGCATGCACATAGGGAGAACAGATGACAGAACAATAAAGTACATGAGAGCGCGTTCACAAATGGAACTCAGGACTCATTACAGAGCCATGACTCAGAAAAAGTGACGCCTCAACTGGATCATGACGCCCCTCCCTTCCCTCAATAATGGTATTCCAAGCATATTACACAAAGTGAATCTGCATCTAAGGTTGAGACCCTGGCATTTTTTTCTTATGTATTTGTTTGAAAAGTTAGTTTTTGCTCATTGCTTTTGGAGAGGCTCTGTAACGTGCAGCCTGCTTATATCTTCAGTCCCCATGACCAGATCTGCACTAAATTTGGCACCAGTTAGGGTAGACAGCTATCGAATTTTGTGCATGTGGGCATGGCAAAAAATGGGGGACGGGGATCAAACCATTTTCTTTCTCATTTTAGTTGTCCTACGAAATTTTCCTCAGAAGCTACAGCAAAAACAAAAAACACTGAACGAATTCAAGCCAAACTTGGCATGAAAGTAGAAATTTATTCAGAAAGTGTGTGTTTCCTAATTTGGTGTAAATCTGTTCAGTAGCGTTTGAGGTTATCAGTTTTTGAAAAAGTTGAAAAGAGTTCACACTCTTTGCGTATTTTGGTTGCTGAGTCCTCAATCTATCCTCCAATGCAGGTTGAGGACAGTTCGCAAACTCAAATTCAGAGAAAAAAAAGTGACTGGACAGATTCCCTTTTTCCTCATAGTTCAATCGGGTCCACATACTCAAACCTGGGTCCACAAACCTAAGAGCTCAATGGGCTGGCCACATAACAGAAAATGTTGTTGTTGCCATCAATAGTTCACGTCTTCATTTCTCATAGGACAGTCTGTTCACTGTTCCAGAAAAGAAAATGCTGATTTACACCAATCCTCGCACGAAACTGTAACTTTACCCAGAATATGGACTATTTTGGTGTGATGTAAATCCCTTAAGTATCTTTGAGATATTGGAGGTAAAAATGTGTTGGGCTTGCTTTAAAGGGTTAATCTGAGAAAATATTTTACATAGCTCATTCATTAGTTTGCGAACAGGTGGCATAGCCAACAGGTCTCGCCTTTGGGACCTTATAAGTATTTAGCCATGCAACACTGTTTAGACTTTACTAAGTAAATACCTTTAAGGAAAAGGAGAAGAAGAGGTAGTGACTCATTTGAAAATTTCATGAGCAGCAGTCAGTGGATGAAATTTGGTTTCTCCATGTGAACTGTTTGTGTGATCCTGATTAAATGGAGTTATCACTGTGTGTCCCAGTTCCATTACCACATTGGTATCCCGCGAAGTGTTTCAGATCATAGTTTGCCTCCTCATGCGTCCACCCTCCAACTCCAACTTCCAAATCCAACCTCCAACTCCACCCTCCAACTTCACCTCAACCCTCCAACTCCACCCTCCAACTCAAACTCCACCCTCCAACTCCACACTCAAACTCCACCCTCAAACTCCACCCTCCAACTCAAACTCCACCCTCCAACTCCACCCTCCAACTCTAGCCTCGCCCTCCAACTCCACCCTCATCCTCCAACTCCAACCTCCAACTCAAACTCAACCCTCCAACTCAAACTCCACCCTCCAACTCCAACCTCCAATGCCACCCTCAAACTCCATCTCCACCCTACTCACTCTACTACTATCTACTCACTCTCTACTAATCACTATACTCACTACTCACTATAGTACTCTACAACTCTCTACTACTCACTACTACTCTATTAATAACTCTATTACTCTCTAGTACTAACTCTAATAGTCTACAACACACTCTCTACTCCTCTACTACGCTCTCTCTACTAATCACTCTACTACTCACTATTACTCACTCTCTACTACTCACTTTCTACTACTCTCTACTCACACTCTACTAATCACTCACTACTATCTACTACTATTCACTATCTTCAACTCTAACTATACTACTCTACTCACCACTACTCTCTACTACTCATTCTCTACTACTCACTCTCTACTACTCTCCAATCACTATACTACTCACTCTCTATCTATTACTAACTCTACTACAACTCACTCTACTACTCACTCTCTACTAATCACTTTCTACTAATCACTCTACTATCTACTACTCACTATCTACAACTCTACTAACTCTATACTACTCGTTCTACTACTCTCTACTACTATACTCACTACTACTCTCTACTACTTGACTACTCACTACTACTCACTCCACACTACTCGGACTTTACTACTCACACATTACTACTCACTCTTTACTAACTCTCTACTACTCCCTCTAGAACTCTACAACTCTCTAATACTCCCTACTCACTCCACTACTCTACTCACGCTCTACTATTCACTATACTCACTACAGTACTCTACAACTCTACTACTACTCTCTAATAATAACTCTATTACTCTCTAGTGCTAAGTGTAATATTCTACAACACACTCTCTACTCCTCTACTATGCGCTCTCTACTAATCACTCTACTACTCACTATTACTCACTCTACTATTCACTCTCTACTACTTACTTTACTACTCACTTTCTACTACTCTCTACTCGCACTCTACTAATCAATCTCTGCTATCTACTACTCACTTTCTACAACTCTACTAACTGTATACTACTCTACTACTCTAGTGTGTACACAAAGCTTTATTTCGATATAAAAAATATCTTAAAAAGCACAAAACAGTTAAAATACAGTACATGTTTTTAAGAATACTTCATAAATAATTAAAAAGACAGAAATAAAAAATCATTAAACCATTTTACAACTTTGATCGTAATTTAAAAAGACAGTAGCCTTATAAAATTTTTATCTTAGATCTTTAAGTCTGATCACCCATGCCCAGCTAAGAAATTTAGCTACCCCACAAACCAGTGTAGTACTAGGATCTGTCTGAAGGATTCTTGGGGCAGTGACATGGCTCCTAGTCTCAAGCTGCCGACAGACAGGTTTTAGCCATTTTGATCTTGGTTTATTGTAGGCGCTACACACAAAAAAAACGGCTTACTGTTATCTGGTGCCCCTGACCCTTCATAGAGCCTCCTGAAGTGGTCAAACCATTCCCCATCAGTAATATGATTGGGTATTGGATCAGTGGCACCACCATTTGCTCTTCTTACTAAGGCCCAGAACTGCTGGCCATTTTTGGACTGGCTAGCCAGCTTCAGCTCCTCCCAGTGGGAGTCATCCCAAGCCCTCTTTGCCACCAATAATGCTCGCCTGTACTCTGCTCGTGCTAGGCGAACCTCGGCTGTATCTCGGGTATGGATGGCACATATCAATTTGGATTTAGCCCCCCTACAATCTTGGTTGTACCACTTGGCTGTGGGTTTCCTGCTCTTTGATTGGCTTGACCCGCGAGAATCAAGAAAGAGAGCGGCCATCCTATCAATTGGCTCCGCATAAACCACATCAGCCTGGGCAGAACCTAAGTCGTTAGTACAGATTGCAGAGCTTCTCCGTCTGTGCTCTTACAATCTCCCCCAGAGCACTATTCTTTTATTCATTAATGACAAAATTTTGCCATTTAATGAATCTTTTACAGTTTGAAGGTACAATTTCTCTGGTCACCAGCCTCAATCTGTTACTGGACAGGGACTTCCCCTCACTTATGAGGTTCCGCAGACTAAGAGATAGGGGGTTGTGGTCGCTATGGATAGATGGGGTGACAATCATGTCACCCACATGTCTCCAGAGTCTCCTATCCATCAAGATGTAGTCTATTCTGCTGGGGCAAGTAATCCTGTTATAGGTACAGGCACCCGAAAAATCTGATGGCGTGCGCCTGTTCACAGCTACCAGGGCATGCTCCATTACCAAGGCATTCATTTGGATGACGACCGGTGTCCATTTTTTAATTGGCACAGTCGTCAGTTGGGGAATTCCCCATCTAGCGTCCTCGTCAGAGAGTCCTCCAGCACCGTCCACCGCCAGCGGTTCAAAAGTGCAATTTAAATCGCCGGCAATTATGGGCAGAGAATCTGGGGGGCAAGTGAGGAGTGAATCGGCAAGCAAGGAGATGGTCGGGGATTTGGCCCCCCCTTGCAGACCTCTGGCATAGATGTTATAAAGCTCCAGAATCATGTAGCCTGAGGAACCCGAATCGTTAACCTCATCATGTCTGATGAGGCACAATGATGGTGGGTAATTTTACAATTTAGCGAGATTTTGACCCAAATTAGCAGGCCGCCAGACGGGCGATCCCGTCCAGAGGGAATGGCTGGGACATAAAAAGAGGAATAACCAGACTTATACATAGGCTCAAGGCACCAAGTTTCTTGAAAAATGCACAGGTCATATTTTTCAATTAAATTATTCCAGTCGGGAAGTAATATTTTTTTTCCCAAACCCACTATGTTCCATGAGATGATATTCAGGAAACTATTTTGGCTGTCAGTGTGTATTGGGGCAGGGTCTTTGCCACTACTGTCAGTTAAAAACGGATAGCAAGGTTTTTCAGGTACTATGGGCTTCATATGTCAATATTTTCCATCTTCTATCAGGGCAGTGTGGTCCTCAGCGGTCAACAAGCACATGGAGTGATTTAAGCCCTGGGCATTAAAATTATTATCCCCATATAATGAGGAAGGCAAAATTGAAAGTGAACTATCACAACCTTCTGGTGACCTAGATTGGCTTCTGTCAATGATGTCAAATACAACAGATGGGACAGGGGAAGTCTGAGAGACCTCTACCTCTACCGAGAGTCAGTCAACAGCTTCCAATTCACTATACCGGTTGTGTAAATGTGTGTGTCTTGTAAAGCGCACTGCTACCCGGAGGCGTCCTGGCGCTATAGACCGCTGGGGAACCCGTCCTGGCTTTCCCTGTTGAGATGTTCCCTTTCTGGGTATCTCCATGGTGAAACCAGGCATCCCCGGCGTTTGTGGGGGGCCGTTGTGGAGATGAGGCAAGCTAATGCCCAGAGTTGCAGAGTGTGATCCCTGGTTAGGGTAGGCGCCGAGGCGAGAATTATTGAGTCCGCTGACCTGGTTCACGACCCTGCCGCGTCGGGGATTGAACCCTGGTCCCGGGCCGTCTTCTGCTTCTGCTTCCCCTGGCAGGGGATAAAGGATGGAATAAGCTGTGGGCCTAACCATTCTCCACTGCGCTGGTTACCACCTTGATTAATCCTCCCACCTCTCTGTTGTATTAAGTTCCAGCCATCATCACCCCCCCTACCCAACTATAGAGGTTCGAGTCCCTGTGCACCTCCCGCCTCCTCCCTCCCCTGGCGTAGTTGATATCCCTGGTTCAACTCCATCCATTGTCTGGTTGCTCCACAGGCGTGTAAAAATAAGATAGGGGTCTAGCCACAATCGTAGTTCCGTTATTTCGGGAGACCCCCAAGCAAATATGCTCCACCGTACGGGGGTCTTCAAAGGTTACAACTACACAATCCCCCTGTGATCTTTTCCTATTGTATCCCACCCAAGGGACTCTCTCGACCATTAGGATGTTACTAAATATATTTGGTGGTAGAGGGTGATTGTTGTCTAACCAGTGGGATACCTTATTTTTGAGTGCCCAAAAGGGTTCTTCAGTTGAGGGAACAAATTCCAGGACCCCTGTCAAAACAACCACAAAGGGACAGGCATCTGGCGGTAGATTGATATTTCTACGCTTTCGGGTCTTTTCTTGTTGGACTATATCAGGGTTTGGGGCGGGAGTATTGGGACCAACTGATTTTTTATTGGTGGGCTCGTTTGCTACAGGGGGTTTAACACATGCATTGTTGCCTTCTAAGTTAGGGGGATTCAGCAGGGAGGTCTTAGGTATTGTATTTTTTACCACTGCTGGACATTTATTCGATGACTGGGGTTTGCTAACTGGTGCAGTTGCATGGTTTGCTCTTTTAACATGATTAATATTCTAGGATCTAATATCCTTCTGCAATTCATGGAGCTGTTTTTCTATACCATGAAGCCTTGCTTCTAAAGGAGTGAGTAGGGTTTTGATAAGTTTCGTCAAGGTGCATACTAGGGGATCTTCCCTTTCTTCTTTTGCTCCTATACTATCGGCTGTATTATCAGGTGAGGTACTATCAGCAAGAATGTCAGCTAAAGTATTATCCAGAATAGTATCATCTATGATGCTCAGGTGTAGCAATGGGGTTTCAGGTCTAACCTCTACTATCCCTGTCTCTTGCCCATTAAATTCCCTCATCACCTCTGTGCTACCCTTATCACTGGTGCTCCCTGTCTTAGCTAGATTTACTTTCCTTGCTCCAGTGGTGTTGTTGTTGGTGCGCTTACGTTTGGGAATTGCACCCTCCCGTCTCCCCCTCGTTTGACTATTGCTGTCCTCAGCTTGGGTATCAACTAATGTAACTACCGGAATAGTTTCCGAAGGGACCGGGGCCTGGGGATCAAGGAAAGACAGGTCATGGAGAACTGGTTGAGCACTAGGAGGGTTATGGACTTCAACATGAGTCTGCAAAGGATTGGATATAATTTTAGAGTTGTCAGGGGTGCGCGCAGAAGCAATATGGCCCAAGGATGATCTTTTAGCTAATGCAAGGTCTTGAGAGACCCTTCTTTCCATCAGTACAATTCCCTGATCAATTAATGAGTTGGTACGTATAATAAAGTCATCCAATGTGCCCGTCAACTTTGCACCACCCGCCGCAGCCTTGCTTCTAGTTTCACGGGTTGACATTTCCCTTTACTAAAGTTAAAAAAGGAAACAACAGGAACAATAAACAAAAAGTCCCGAACTGGTTCCACTGTAGAATGGCGGCTAGTCAGTAGTGAAGGTCCAAACAATGGATTACAGATAGTTAAATAGGAGCAAAGGTATGCTTACAGTTCTGCTTACAGTTCTGGTGTCCGTAGTAAGAGTGAAGATCAGGGTTCAGGGTCCCTGGCCCAGTCCAGTCTCCTCATGCCTCAGAGGGCCCGCCCTTCGTCCGGCAACGCTCCCGCGCAGCGGGGGCCTTATGCAGCTATATACTATTTTATGCGTCCTGGGGGCGGGGCAGCCAGGCAGCGCGTGCCAGGTGGTGGATGTCGGGCAGGGACTCCTGGGAAAGTGAGTCCCTGCAGCGCCACTCACAAGGCTGCCTTAATGGCGGTGAAGCGCCCCCACGGCCTCCCGAGCAGCGAGTGCAACTCCCGCTGATACTGCTCACGAAGCGGAACCCGCGAAGCGGGTGCGGCGAGAGGTAGGTGCTAAGTCAGCAAATCCAGGGGCAAGGTTTCCTCCAGGAAAGTGCAGCAATGTCTACTACTCACCCTCTACTACAACGTCAGGAGTGCAAAAGGGCGGAGAGGGCTTGGAGGCGGGCTTACGACCCTATTGAGAAACTGAAATTTCGGGCAGCCATTAAAGCCTATCATCATTCCATCTGGGACGAAAAAAAGGCCTATTTTGAACATCGGATTGATAAGGCTGATAATGTCTGCAAAGAAATTTTCAAAGTGGTCCAGGATTTTACTTCCCCTGCGGTCTGTACTTCCAACCACACTCATACTGATGCGTGGATACAACAACTTGCCACCTTCTTTGTCAGTAAGATTACAGCCATCCAGGCCTCTCTCTCTAGCGCGCAATCTGATTTGAGCCATCTAACGCTACCCTGTTCTGAGGAAGACCATGGCCCTTTCCTCACTGTATTCCCTTCTATGGATCTTAGTACATCTTTGGAGCTTTTGTCCAGCCTGAAATCTGGTTCTCCATTAGATCCATGTCCGGCCAAATGCTTGGGGAAAGTGGCTTCCGCCATTAACATCCTGGTGAACCCCCTGCTGAATACATCTTTGTCGACAGGGGAGGTGCCTCAGGCTTGGAAGCGAGCCATGATCCTTCCGCTGCTCAAAAAACCCACCTTGGACCCCTTGATACATGCCAACTACAGGCCAATCTCCCTTCTCCCTGCTCTGGCTAAAGTGGCCGAGCGTTATGTGCACGGGATAATTTCCAGTTTCATCGAAGGAAACGACCTGTTGCACACTTCGCAGTCCGGCTTCCGTGCAAATTTTAGCACGGAGTCGGCTCTGCTGGAGGTCACTGATGCCATCAGGGAAGTACTCGATCTGGGGGGAAAGGCCGTGTTGGTCATGCTTGACCTGTCGGCGGCTTTCGACACCGTTCCTCATGATGCCCTCCTTGTAAGACTCTGGGAGTGTGGCCTGCGTGGAACGGTGTGGAACTGGCTAAAATCATTTCTGGCCGACCGCCGACAGACGATCTGGGCGCCTCCTTTTTCCGCTGACATGGCTCCGCTAGAGGTGGGAGTCCCGCAGGGTTCCATTCTCAGCCCTATGCTGTTTAACATCTTTATGGCCCCTCTGGCGGAAGTCGCGGAATCCTTTGGCGCCCAGATCGTGTCCTATGCCGATGACACCCAACTCCTGTTCACATGTGACAGGGGTGGGTCGTTTGATGGCACACAGATCAGGGACTGCCTGGGTGCGGTGTTTGAGTGGTTTAGAGGTCATGGCTTAAAATGCAACTCTGATAAGTCAGAGTTGCTCTTTTTCGGTTGCGCACCGGAACAAGACTGGAAATCCTGGTGGCCGCAGGATATGTTTCCTCCTGACAAGGTCGCTGTCCAGGCCAAGAATTTGGGAGTGATAGTAGATTGTGACCTATCCTTTGGACCCCACATCTCGTCCACTGTTGGGAAATGCTTCGGCATCTTACGGATGCTGAGGAAATTTCTTCCTCTACTATCACTCAACCACAGGAAGACAGTTGTTCAGGCACTAATCGGGTCGCGTTTGGACTACGCAAACGCGCTGTTTTTGGGTCTACCGAAATACCTTGTGACCCGTTTGCAAGTGGTCCAAAATTCGGCAGCCCGCGCCATCTTTGGACTCCCGAGGAGAGCTGGTGCCACTGCCTTATTGAACACCCTTCATTGGCTGCCTATCTCCAAGCGAGTCCTTTTTAAATGCCTGACGGTGGCCTTTAAGGCCCTACATGGTATTGGCCCCAAATACCTTGGGAAACGTTTTTCTCGGTATGTGCCAGGCAGGACTCTCAGGTCATCGGGTCTGTCTTTACTGACTGTCCCTGCAATCCGTCGTGTACGCTTGGGAGGTCGATCTTTTCGTTATTTGACTCCCAAGGCTTGGAATGAACTGCCACTGTCCCTGAGATCGGCCCCCTGTCTTCTTGCTTTTAGAAAGGACTTGAAGACATGGCTTTTTAGGAATTAGTCCTTTTATCTCTTTTTCTGTTGTGTGGTTGCTTTTCATGCTGTTCCTTTCTTTGCCAAAGCGCCGGGATGCTCCTCTGGAGTTGCCGTGCGCTATAAAAGAAATAAAGTAACATAACATAACATAACAAATCACTATACTACTTGCTCTATCTACTACTAACTCTACTACAACTATTCACTACTCACATTTGCGAGAGATTAAGCTATTGTAATTGTAAATGGCAATGCCATTTATTGATCTGTTTTCAAAAACAACACATAGAATTTGTCATTTACAATACCAACAGTTCTAACTTTTGCAAAGGCGAGACTGTTGCATTGTAAATGCTTGTTTTCCCCCACTTCGATCAGTGTTATTGCACGATTAGAAAGACAAATATCACAGCCAGGCCAGACACTTGGCTGAGCTCTCCCATTAGATTTGCTGGCACGCCCACCTTACAATCCTGCCTAATTACAAATGGCGCGCCCACTTTACAATCCTGCCTAATTACAAAACTAGGCATTCAAACTGCCGGGTTTTTTGATTGTGAAAACGTGTCCTTTCCTCCACTACACTGATCGGTTCACATGGCACTGCTAGAGCCGTCCTTTTCTCCTCTTGAGACTTTCCAGCAGGCGGAGCTCAACACAACACAGTCTGCATCTCCTCGACTGACTCATTCAGCCTGCGCCACAAGAAACACGTGCAAAGACTCCAAGCAGATTACCGGCTCGCGTGTGGCTGGCTCACATTTCTTCGAACAGCCGGGAAGTCTCTTCCGGCTCAGCAGAGAGTGTCGACGTTTGGGAGAGCGTTTGTTGTAGCCAATCGCAGAGGTACCTGCCAAGAAAAAATATATACAGACCCTCATAGTCCCGCCTCTTACCCTGTCAATCAATTTGAAATCCAGCTTTCTGGTCTCACACCCCCACTTCACTTTCGCACATTTAGTTGGTTTGAGCGGAAAGAAATAGAAGTCGGATGGTCGGATCTTTGAGATCGCTTGACGGGCAGTTGGAGGTAAGTCTCTTGTCAGGAGAGTCCTGCGTTATTTGGAAGTGTTGACATGTAAGAAGTGAAATTCGTGTATATCTCTCTAGAATAGTTTTCGCTTTCTCAAATGAACCAAGACTGCAGTATAACTCCCATCAGAACACCGACATCACCTTTCTTTCCGTAATATGGGTTTCTCAATTACTCCGGTATGGCCATCCTGCCACACACATCAGTCCACTAATAGAGATTTAACAAGGCTGTGAGGTATTTCATTTTTGGGAGAACAGTGCAGGTTGTCCATGTGAGGGTTATCATTGAGGAAGTTATATCTGAAAGGGATATCAATAGATTACAGAAGTATGTTGTTAGGTTTTACTACATTTTGTATTGTTTCTTCTGGTTTCAATCGCTACTTTTAGGCTAAGGACAACTTGGGGACATCAGGAAAGCTTCCATGGGAATGCATTCCGCCCTTTGTTTACCATTTGCTTTGTAACTCACTGTTGCTTGCTTTCTGTTTGCTGGCTTTATTTGTTTAAAGCTATCCAGGTTGAGCTCGTCCCTTCCGTTTCATGTATCCTAATACTGTATCCTCCCACCAGTACAGGATTTCTGTTAAGGGGTCTTTTAATCTTGTTCTTATCTTGTTGCATTTGGAGATATATGTCAAATGTCAGGCTATGTCTTCCAGGCAGCTTGGTGTTTACTTTTCTTTCTCTTACTTCAAAATGAGAGGATGTATGTAGATGTGCTTGAGAAAGGCTGTACAATGTTGTTATTTTTTTTCCTTGCACACAACAAAATTTAAATGTCAGTAAATTAACTGTGCAGATATTTCAGAATATAGCAGAATTAGGACAGCACAAATGAAGCACATTTTTGGTAATTCTGAAGTGTGATGAAACAAATATTTTAATCTGATCAGTTCAATACACTCGGTTATTACATTGCCACACATCGTTTTGTGTGCTGTATACGTTTATTATTTTATCAGTAAAACTGTACGTCACTGCAAATGATAATGGTCAATTCAATTGTTGTGTGTCTGTAATGGCAGTACGCTACCACACCATACATACTCCACTTTACCCAGCTCCACTCTGCACCACTCCACTGCGATCTACTGTGCACCACTCCACTCTACTCTGTCTCTCTACTCTACTGTATTCCATTGCACTCTACCCAACACTAGTTTACTCTTCACCACTGCACTCTACAATAATGCATTTTATGCCACTGCACTCTGCCAGTGTACTTTGCCAATCCTCTTTACGCCACTCTAATGTCTTCCACTACTGCACTCTACTCCAATCTAATCTATGCCACTGTATTCTACAGTGCACCACTCTACGCCACTCTGCCCCACTCCTCTCTACACCACTCTGCCCCACTCCTCTCTACACCACTGCACTCTTAAGCACTGCCCTCTACACTAAATGCACTCTACAGCCTTGTACTCCAAACTAATTAACTCTGCCAGTCTACTCATCCTTGCTGCACTGTACACCACTACACTCTGCCACACTCTATGCACTGCACTGTAAGCCAACTCCATTCTATGACATTGTACTCTAAGTCACTCTGTTCTCCTCTGCACCACTGTACACACTGTACTGTACACCAAAGCATTCTATTATAGACCACTGCACTCTGACAGTCTACTTTGCATCACTGCACTCTCTGCCACTGCACTCTAATCTGCCCCACTGCACTCTAAGCCACTCTACTCTGCATCACTCTACACCACTGCACTCTACCCTGCTTCACTCTATGCCACTTCACCTTACGCCACTGTACTCTGCAGCACTGCATTCTCTGCCTCTGAACTCTGCACCACTCTACTGTGCACCACTGCACTCCATGTCACTGCACTCTACTTTGCGCCGCTTTACACTATGGCACTGCACCCTACGTCAATCCACTCTAATGTACTATTCACTATTGCACTCTAAGACACTGCACTTTATGGCACTTTACTCTGCGCCACTCTATTCCACTTTGCCACATTCCACTAGGCCACTTCACTCTAGGCCACTGCAATCTTCCTGCACCACTCCAGTCTATGCCACTCTATTGTACGCCACTGCATTATACACCACTATACTCTAAACCACTCTCACTAAAATGTGATGCATTTCAACTGGTAACCACAATGGCAAGGACTTTAACCCCCTCATAATTCCCTGGTAAGATGTACCCTGGGTATGGGAGTTAAAGGGGTCACCAGGGTCTGAAGCACTGATTGGTCCACCCTGAGTGACTCAGGTAAAAAGATGACAGCAGTCCCCCCAATGCAGACTGCATGAGCAGTGCAAACTGCTCAACCTAGACTTTGCCCTCACTGTGCGCAAAGTCACAGCACTATTTTAAATGTATTCCAGTCCCCCCTTCGGTAGGCCATCTCAGCCCAGTAGGAGGGTGCATTATATTAAAGGTGTGGACATATAAGTGCAAGCTTATATGTCCCTATAGTAGCCTCCTTCCAGTATGGGCTACTATAAGTGTTCAGGGGGACCATAGGATAACAATGCCTAGCACCTAGGCATTCCCAGGGTCCCAGCTCCATTTTGGTCCAACTGAAAAGTGTCCTGTTCGGTACCAAACAACCGGTCTCATCAGCCCCGACTTTATCCCAAAGTTGTATATAATTTGACATGCACCCAGGTGGCTTTAGAGCGACCTTAGAGGTTGACCACCTGGTTGTCCTGGCTGACAGCTGCTTGATTTTTATAAATTGGTGTTGGATTTCTTTTGAGTCGTGTCAGTTATTTATAGTCCATGTTGGTGCTCTGAAATGCTTAATTCCTGTTCCTCTAGGAAAACCTTACTGTTCTGTGACACACTACTAGGACTGAGTTAAGGATTTATTAGTGTGAATCCAAGGACCTATTTGGGTAATGTGAAATTATTGCATAGTGAAGCCTAACCAGCCCCACTGCTTAATAATCCACTTTTCTACAACCGCCTTACTTAAAACCAGTGCACTCTATACCACTGCAATCTACGCCAACTACTCTGCACCACTGCACTCTACTCTGCAACACTCTACGTCACTGCATGCTACTCCTCTCTACACCATTGGGCTCTAAGTCACTACACTCTACGCGACTCCTTTCGACTCTCCTCTCCGCCAGTGCTTCCGACGCCACTGCATTCTATGACACTGCATTCAATGACACTGCATTCTATGACACTGCATTCTATGACACTGAACTCAACACCACTCTACTCTGTGCCACTCTACTCTGTCATAATCTCAATCCACCAACCCTTCTGGAAAGTTCCATCCGGTTCATTTTAGAAAGTTCAATCTATCTCCCATGGTTTAAAAAAATACCATCCAGCCATAAAAGCCCAATTTGTATGCCCTCTTGAAATCCCTGTTGTAATTAATTTACCTCTACTTTCAATCATACCTTGTCGCTGCTCTGAAGCAGTGGAAAAGCTGCGAGAGCGCTATACACAAACCACAGATAAAAATATTGTAAATAATCAAGATTGCATAAAGTAACACCAGGCACTGCTGAATTTAAAAGCCAGAAAGAGTCAATACAGAGTATTATTTAGTAAAAAGAGCGTACTACTACAGCAAACTGATGAGCTGGTGATCGCGAAGAATTGAAAGGGGAAGCAAGTTTTTTTTTTTTTAATAAAGGATTAAGGTTTTGGACAAGCTGCCTCAGAAACTAAGGCCATACTTCTTAAACAAATAGTAAACTTGATGACCTAATTTTTAATGGGATTACGTTTGACCAGTTGCTATTTGGCATTCTTATAGAGCATCCATGAGTGCATGAAGGAAATGGCACCTAATGTACACATTGAGCTAATATGAGTGGGAAACTAGAAGTCTTGGAAGACTGACTTCAACTTTGCATCTTTAATTCATGTTTCTCCATGTACAATTTATAGTGATTAAAACACATTAGCAGCTACAGACATCAAGCACACTGCAGGGCAGTAAGCAGTATATTAAAAAAACGCCAGATAAAAATGTAATGTTTTGGTGCATATAAAGTTTGTGCTTGGCATATCCTAAACGTTTGGCTCAGTATTGGGAATAGAGGAATAAAATGCAAAAATGCATCCTGTTTTTACTTCCAAGCACACTAAAAGTCTGCAGACTGGTGTGAAGTGAATTGCAAAGTGCGTTCTCAGCACAATGCTCCGCCTCCCTGTTCAGGCTCACCCCCAAAGGTATTTCTGCAAGGGGAGGGGCCTCTTCTTTACCTCGACCGAGTCGTTTGCAGCACAAGTCAACGTCCTCTAAAAATAGGGGCAAAAATGCATGCCACTGGGGGGACATGGACTGACACACCCCTTTAGATGACTCTGCGCCCCTCCCCCAGGGGGGCGCACCCCTCAGTTTGAAGACCACCACACTACGCCATTGTACTCTATGCCACAGCAATCTGCACTCCACCACTGCACTCTGCGTCACTGCACTTTATGCTCATGCACTATACAACAATCTACTCAAAACCAGTGCCCTCTATGCCAATCTATTCTGTACCACCCTACTTTATAACCCTTCACTCTAGGCCACTCTACGACACTCCACTCAGAGGCTCTACCCCAATAACTCTACTCCACTCTATACCACTCCACTCTACTCTGTGCCCCTCCCTCCATGCCACTTCATGCCACTTTACCCCACTCTGTTCTATGACGCACAACTTCCCTGTGCTCCACTCCACTCTTACACTCTATGCCACTCCACTCTATAACTCTCCACCCAACCCCACTCAACCACACTCTACTCTACGCCATTCCGCTCGCCTAGGTACTCCGCTCTATGCCACACTACTCTATGACCATGTACTCCACTCTATGCCACTGTACTAAAAAAAACCTTCACACAACACCCTCTATGCCACCATACTCTGTTCTACACCACTCCACACATTCTGCTCCATTCTACACCACCCAACACTACTCTGCTCTACACCCTTCCACTCTACGACATTCTACTCCCTCCACAACACTGTACAACACTCAGCACTGCTCCATTAAACTCTAGGCCACTCCATAACAGTCCACTATACTCCAGTACTGTCCACGCCACTCTACTTTAACCCACTAACCTTTAGCCATGCTTAACAGCAGCTACGCTGGTGTACAGCATGGCTAAAACGTATTGGCAAGCCAATAGCTCTTGCTTAGGTGAGACCTATTGGCTTTGCCGTTGCTTGTTTTATTTGTAAGTAGATCGTTTTTCCTAGGATAAGGTTTTACATGCTTGGTGTTCAGGAACATATTTGTATTACAGAATCAAGGATAAACCACCTGATGAATGTACCATCTGGTCTTTGCACCAGAGCAGTGTTTTATTTAACTTATTGGCATTTTGAGGATTTGGGTGATTCAAAGTTGGATATCACATACCCCCCCAGGAGAGTTTTGAGAAATGTTAATTGTTTTCTATTGACCACCCAACCCTGAGTACATCTGGATAATGTGATGTTGCGGACTCCTATTTGGCGTTCTGTTCACCTTTCTCTTTTTTCCTCGTTTTACTTACTAATAATTGCTATCAGATGTTTGTTTAATTAGGGCAATGGAGGATATCCAAAACCGCAGTAATCGAAATGCATTAAATTGTCACATGACAGCGTCCAACTTGAAAAAGTGTCCCTAACCACCCATAGTGAGGGGGCCACTTTTCATACCACATATTCATTAAGGTGCTCGTATGACACCACATGGAAATCTTGGTTAGTTTTGGTTCACGTTGTGAGTGTACGGAGGTGAGAAGCCCAATCAGTCTGCATTTTCCTCGTTATCAGCCTCCTCTCCACCATACTCGTTTACATTCTCCAAATCTAATTGAACGACGTATAAATGTATATCTACAACCTGACAGACTACAAATGTCTTTGAAATTGCCCATTTCTAATGTTTTCCTACTAGGAATTCGAAAAATTGAAATACAACGATACTCCTAAACACCGCGGGAAAGATGGCTGACCCTGTAATCCTCAGCTTTTTATCTTTGTGGATCCCACTATATGCAGTCCCACTTAAGTGGTCAATTATTTGTGATATTTATCCAGCCTATTTTTTAAAAAATATATATTTTTGTAACCCAAAATTCCAGTCCATGCTCAAATAGCATTACAAGTCATGCTGTTGTGTTTTGGATTTATGTCCTACAATAAAGATATCATCACTGCTTCCCGAATCAGGAGCCCTGTCTCAGTAGTTTACAATATACATCACTTTTGCATCAGACTGAATTGCGTTAACACTAAGGGCCAGATATATCATGGGTCTTCTATTTCGCAAACAAGCCGATTTACAGAGTCAGCCCATTTGCGAACGTGAAAAGGCCTTTTGGGATGTATCATTCCAAAAGGCAATTGCAAAATTAGGATTTGCAAAATTTGCGATTTCCTATTTTGCGAATGCATTTAAGGAATCGCAAATTACGATTTCTTAAAAGCAATCTTGGAAGCACCCAAAATTTGCGATCTGGCCTTAAGGAATCGCAAATTACCACCATCTTGAAGTTGGTGGTAATTTGCGATTTCCTAGAAAAATGCACTTTTTGCATTTTTGTAAGTGCCATGTGGCGTACATACATGCCCTTAGGCATGTATGTGCGCCACATGTGTACACATGCATATTTCAGGGGTGCAACAGGGTGTTCTTTGACACCCTTGAAATTGCATTTGCTATTTGCGAGTACCTATTGGGCCATAGGAATGAATGAGAAGGTATTCCTTAATTGCGAATCCTAATTTGCGATTCGCAATTAAGGCATATGTAGGAATCGAAATTATTATTGCAAAACCTTCATACTTTGCATTTTGCGAGTCCTTAATAGCGAATTGGTAAAATGTTTGATGACTCGCAAAATACAATGATGATACATCTGCCCCTAAGTGAACTAACTCCCCCTTCCCCCACGTGCTCCGTCCATTACTCAAAGCTCCAGTCAGGAGGACTCAAGGTGTTGTGAAGGAGTCTCGCTATACATTTCCCTAGTTGTTGTGTACATAACAATCTCATTATCCATTTCCGTGTCTTCATCCTCTGGGACATGTATATCCAGGAATTCTGCCCCGGTTCCCAGCATCCACCTCGTCGGGGGTGATGCAGGCTCTTGTCACAGTCAAGTCATGGACCATAGCTCTTCACGTGAGAAGGTCGTCAGCTAGTTTCTCATTGCGCCTTACTCTTCTCATATGGACCTCTTCCGCCCCTCCCCATTCGATCATGTCCCTTTGCCAGTCTGCCACCTGGGGAGGTCTCGGGCTCAACCATATAATGGCTATGCACGATTAGCTAAGATTAATCCAAGCAATACACATTTCTTGCTGAGTTTCCTGTTTTAACTTCCCGGTACCAGGACTGAGAGGCAGTGGTTTATCCCCTAGGATCACCCAGTCCACGGCCTGATGGAGTTGGTCCAGGACCCCCTCCCAATTGTGTGCAACTTGGGTGGAGCTCCACACCACATGAAAACAATCCGCTGGTGCACTTCTACAGTACACAGCCCAAGTCTCTAGAGTGGTAAATTGCATGCAATTGTTTGGGAGAGAGGTAAGCGAGGTGTACAGTATTGAAGGAGTTTAAACCTTGCATTAACTTACACCTCTTGCTCTCCCCTGTGTACTCTGGCCCACTCCCCGGCTGTAATAGGGTCCTCGCTAATCTGCTGTCAAGTCTCCTCAATCTTCATGGGTGACATTGGTCTGTCAGTCCGTAGGGCGCTGTACAAGTGCGTGATAACCCTCCGGCCATGGACAATAACATGACCAAAGTCTGGGTGGATGCATGGGTCTATGGGAAAATGCCATATTTCTTTAGCCATGGCAGCTATTTTTGCACACGGAAAGAGCTGCCCCAACCCCAGGCCGAATGTCTCGAAAGAATCTTGCATTGTCATAAATCGGGCTCATGGATATGGATCATGCAGACCCACAGCTGCCACTGGCCTCCAGACATGGTCTGAGCTATCTGCGCAAATTGTCAGAGTTATCCGTAGAACTCCATAGGCACGGGAGCTGGAGGATCTGTGTACTGCTCTTTCTCAAAGTCTGCATAATAGCTGGATAACATGTGGCAGAGTCCCAGGCACTGTATTGCCATGCAGGAGTAGAGCATTCAGCTCAGTATCCTTGTATGTGCCTGCCAGTAGGGACTTTTCCCATTTGGCTCCCTCGTCAAAATAATGGACTGCATGTGGCAGTCAGTTGAGCCGCAAGATAATGCAATTTGAAGTCCAGTACCTCCGTTCCTCCTTTGTCTCATTCTAACTTGCGTGTGGCAAGTCCCACTCTACATCTTTTACCAACTCATGGCAGGTCAACCAGAAGCTGGTCCATCTCCCAAAAGTTTCTCCTCGGGATCTCCTATATGGTGCCTTTATAGTATGTAAAAGCAGCGGGTAAGCACCACCATTTTGATCAGTGCTAATATCCCCATCATAGTCCATTTTCCAGGATAGTCCCGCCTCAAGGGAGCAAATCTGTATGTATTCCTATCAGCTGTCCCACAGGGAACATCCCAGACTTTGACTAATTCACAGGAAATTCTACAACACTGCACTCTGCACCACTGAACTCTGCACCACTACTCTATACAACTCCATTCTCCCCTGCACAACTCCACTCTACCCTGCACAACTCCACTCTACTCTGCAACACTCCACTCTACACCACTGCACTCTATTCTGAAACTTTCTACTCTACGCTACTCCACTCTGTGCCCCTCTACGCCACTGCAATCAGTGCTGGCCACTCTATACCACTCTACTCTATGCCCCTGCACTCTTCCCTGCAACACTATACCCTACAACACTTCACTCTACTCTGCACTGCACCAATCTATGCCTCTGCAGTCTCCTCTGTCGCTGTACTCTAAACCACTGCCCTCTATTACAAAGCGCACTACACCACATTACTCTAATCAAATGCGCCCTATTCCACTGCAGCTGCACCAACTACTTTGTTTTGTGTATTTTATGCCACTATACTCTAAAACATTGTACTCTATGCCACAGCACTCTACATCACTCTATTATGCACCTCCTGTTCTCATACGCCCCTGCTTTCTGCGCCACAATGCTCTGCACCACTCCACTCTGCGACTTTGCACTCTTCCACCGTTCGAGTTTGTGACCCTGCACTGTACGACCCTGCACTCTGACACTCTATGCTGCATAACTGCACTCTTTGCCACTGCACTCTACTCTGCACCTCTATGCCACTCTACTGCACTCAACACCACTGTACTCTGCAGCACTACACTATATTCTCCTGCACTCTACACCACTCTACTCTATTCCCCTGCACTATTCCACTCTATCCTGCACCATTTCATATGCTACTTCACTTTACACCACTCTACTCCATTCTGCGCCATTGCACTCTATTCTACGTCACTGCACTCTACGCGAATGCACTGTACATCTCTTTACTCCAAACCAGTGCATTCTATGTCAGTGTACTTTATGCCACTTCGCTCTACGCCATTCTAAGACACTCCACTCTAGAACACTCAACTCCAATATACTCCACTCTACGGTGCTCTACTCCATTAAACGTGGCTCAACTGACACTTTACTCCACTCTATGCCATTCCACTCTACTCCACTCTGATGCTCTACGCAACTCCCTGAATGCCACTCCATGCCACTTTAACTCCACTCTATTCTATACACACTACTCCAGTTTACACCACTAAACTCTGATAATCTACTCCGCTCTACGCCACTCTACTCTGCAACACTCTACTCCACTCAACGCAGCACCCTCTTCGCCACTCCAGATCGGCTCTACACCACTCCACAACACTCTCTGCAGCTCCACTCTACAACACACTGCTCAACTTGGACACTGTACTCCACTCTGCTCCCTTTATGACACTCCACAACACTGCACTACTTCATAACTCTCCACTTGACTCCTCTGCATGCCAATCAACTGTACTGTATGCCACTCTACGCCACTCCATAGCATTTCACTCTATGCCACTCTCTTTTACTCTCCCCAAAATACTTCATCATTTAACATTCCCTCGACCAACCCTACCAACCCCTCACCACTTGGTAGAATATGCAGAACTCCTTCCTGCTGAACCTACAGCCAAAAGGGTACCAGTGATCAGACCACCCTCCCCTCCCCCCAACTAAATCAACTAATGAACCATTGGAGTGTAGCACAGGCCAAGGAGCTGTGTCCCCCACGAGCCTCAAGACCAAAAGAGGTACTCAGCAGACCGTAAGAGGATGGGCCCTCCAACATCTTCTTTTGTGGAGTGCAATATTGTTGATCAGACATTCACAGACAATCTTACCCAACTGGGTGACCATGAGACCCTTCCACCCCCTGAGGAACATAGTACCTGTAGCATTTAGGCAAAAAACTGTTATACAGCATTTCAGCATTTCGACTTAAGAACTGGCTATTTTCACCTTCCACACCGTACCGGGTCTTTTTACCTATCTGTGTGTCAAGGTCTATACCACATCCACAACAGTATTTAAGTCTGTTGGTCTCATTACCCTCTGGCTGTAGAACAGGCATCTTCAGCCTGATCCTCCAGAACTAAACCCGAATCCCTCAACAAAGTCTGAAGTGTCTAGCTGGTATCCACACTGATACTTATTGTGTCCGGCGCTAGTCTAATTTTTGAAAAAGCGATTTATTCCAATCACTTCTGAACTTCCGACCTCAAAGTTACGTTTGGGCACACCAGGGTGCAATCTCGGTTACAAGTTTTTTGTCCCTCATTGGTCCCCAGCAGTGTCCTTCTGTTCCTGCGAAATCGTGTCACCGGACAGGCATGGGTCTCCTGCTGTATAGGCGGAACAGCAGTTCATTTCTTTTTTTTTTTTAAATGTGTTTGTTAGCATTTTCAAAATTGAACAAACAATACAGAAGCATGAGTAGCACGTGTCAAAAGAATATACATTCCACGTGTAATACGTTATCCATAGAAGACTTATTAACCTAATAATATACATTATGAGCAAAACCCTTGCCCAGCTTATCGTGGGTGTCCATAATAAGTGCTCTGCCTCTGCAGTAAACCAAGAACAAGCCCCCCCCACCCCCTTTCCTCTCCGGGTCGGTAAATTCTCTAACCCCAAAATCAAATCCTCGATCCACTCTGGCCACATCCTGCGTCGAACAGAAGGGGATACTTGTTGCTTGTTCCATAAGTCAGACAGGTGCAACACTCTTGGGTATTTGGGTTGTGTTATTTCATTGAACTCATACGAAAGCAGTGTTAAGAAGGGACTCCAAACTTTCTGGAAGGAGTCTGCAGTGTTTTGTGGAGTAGCTGAGATTCATTCCATGCCCAATATATACCAAAGCCTATGCAGCCACCCAACGTGTGAGGGGAGAATAGTGGAACCCCCGTGTGACGGTATATTTTGCAACTCTGCCCCCAGTGCTAACCCCATCTGGCGGCATCTTATACTTTTAAGTGGGAATGTGATTGGGTTGGGAAGGCCCAAGATGTCATAGACCGGGAGCCTTGGGATCTGTGTGTCGAACAGCTCGTCTATTGCGTCCAAGATTTTAGGCCAGTAATTGGACGGCAGCAGGCAGTCCCACAGTATGTGCAGCAGTGTACTCTCATTGTCACAACCCCGCCAGCATGTAGGGCTCTCTGTGGGTTACCTCTGTGTAAGCGCGCTGGTATAAGATACCAGTTGGAATTCCCTTTCGTGTCTGTGCAAACCTACTGGCTTGCATGTTTTAAGGGTTTTCACCAACTCTTTTATAATCTTTTCCCATACTGAAAAAGGTTAGAAATTTACTCCTGACAGTGGCAGACATAAAACCTCTTCCGGGGTTAGAAAAAAAGTGATTGGAGGCAAGGTGAACTTGAAACATTCAGATTTTCACATGAGCAAATCTACACATGCACATTTGCTCATGCTAAAATGCAGTTCACAAATGTTTTCTAGGAGTACTACTTCTTGGCCAACTTCTTGGCCTACTTCTGTAAATTCTTGTGAAATCATGGAAACTGTATATATGCACTTAATGCAAGAATATATACCATGGATGCACTTTTGAGACTTTCTTTAATAATTGGGCCTCCAATTAGGCCTGGCGTTAACCATGACCTTTTGTGTTTTCAATAAAATTCTGTCTCTCTCTCGGTCTATCAGCTGGCTTCACTGTGAGTGACCGTATTCTGCTCTTTTACAAGGAGCATATTGGCACACAAAGTAGCTTTGTTCAGTGCCCGGAACTGCTGTGGCCATGAGACCAAAAACAATTTTTGCGTTTGCCAATGCTTGTTAGAATGGTGAGGGCTCAGCAGCTCTCACACCGATAAGGTTTTACAAAAACCATGCCTAAACAAGTCACGCATTGACAAAACCAAAAGGCTCACCACCAATTTCAGACCTACTGGCTTTGCCAATGCTTGTTTATTTTTGTTTCCCATAATCCTATTTCAACTGGTTACACTGATTTTCCATTATGAATATTTTTGGGAAATACAAGCATACATCAACATGTTACTAAGTGGTGCTGCAAATATATGGTACCTAAAATCTTACAGTAGTTTAGCAAAATGTGTTTTTTCCCTACATTTTATTGTGAAAGCCAAAAATAATCACTTGTGCTTTCAAGCTTCTGCACATTTTTGCATATAATCATAGAGCATTCTGGGAGCATTATACATATATTTATACTGGAACCACCGTCAGTAATGCAGGCAGTAAATGTAAGTAAGCTTAAATTTACTTTTAGTGCTCACCCTAATAATAAAGGCTTTGCATTAATGAACCATAAATACAAGTTTGAACAGCATTAACACATGGACACACATATTCCCTTAACTGTAGGCAATGCCCTTCCCTGATCCATAATGTGGTACGTACTGTAAACTGGCAGCTAAAGGGTTTGTGCTTTAGGGGGTTGGGCCTACTTGTCCCAAGGACATAATACACATGAAAACTTGTTGCCCTGGACCCAAACAATATGTCCCGGGCGTCTGGCTAAAGGAATTCCACATCCCTGTCCTTTGACTCGGTGTGGCCTGTAGGTGTGGGCTATGTCTGATCAAATTGTATAAATCTGTTATGAGTCCTTTATCTGAGGTTTTAGTGATCAGCCATTTTCCGTATTTGGTCATGTGGCGGGACCCTTGTTCTTTAACTCCCCCTTGAAGTACCCAATGCCGAAGTTGCAGATATCGCAATCTTTCGGGGATCCCGTAGTCGAGTTTCAGTTGAGTAAAGGGGATTAAGCCCGTCAGGTCAAATAAATGGCCCATGGAGCGTCTCACCATACCTGAAAGGCTTTAGCAGACATCCCGGGTTGCCAAAGAGAGGGGTCAAGGGAGATGGGAAAGTAGTTACTTTCCTTGCTACCGCCACTCCATCCCAAACTGACATCACTGATTGAGTAACGGGTTATCCCATCAAGCCACTCGGACGTTGGGCTTTCTTTAAGAAGGGGACCTTCCAGAGAGGGATCCCAGCAAGTGCCCTATCTTGGAATAGCCATCTTTTCTCAGATTCTGGCCACGCCCATTCCACCAAGTACCTTAATTGTTCAGCTTTATAGTAGGTAAGGTGGTCCGGGATTTCCAGCCCGCCTGCTTCGGACCACATATATCCAAGAGCCTTACTCATCCTGAGTCTCTTTCCTGCCCAGACAAACTGATTGATTCATTTCTCTTTGAAGCAAGACAAGCACTCCTGGGGGTGGAGGGGCAGTCAGCGCCGGCAAGGTCTGGAACAGATAAAGTTCTTTAGGTAGAAGAGACATTTTAACCGCTGCTATCCTCCCCAGCAGCGAGAGGCGGTGTTTACTCCAAGCACCCAAATCTTTTTAGGTCTCGCCTGCCATTGCGCTTGCGCATCGTTTGGTTTCTCTCTCTAGGTCTCTGCTCTGTTCTCTCTCTCTCTCATCTACTTCTTCCCTGTTCACCTCTCTCCTTTCTGTTTCCTTTGTCTCACACTCTAATATCCTTCACAATAAAGTCTCCTATGCCAGACGCACTTCCCTTTCTCCTTCACACTGCAAGGGCTCTTTCCCAACACCCCACCCCCACACACCTTTACCCCCCACCCTCACCTGACTTTACTCACTCCCTATTTGATCTTCTTCTTCATACTCATACACTCGCATTCAGGAGTCTCACCTTCTCTACTTTCTACGCCTCGCACTGCTGCACGCCTCGCACTGCTGCACGCCTCACACTGCTGCACGCCTCACACTGCTGCACGCCTCACACTGCTGCACGCCTCACACTGCTGCATTTCTCACACTGCTGCATTTCTCACACTGCTGCACGCCGCACACTGCTGCACGCCGCACACTGCTTCACGCCTCACACTGCTGCACGCCTCACACTGCTGCACGCCTCACACTGCTGCCCGCCTCACACTGCTGCCCGCCTCACACTGCTGCCCGCCTCGCACTGCTGCACGCCTCGCACTGCTGCACGCCTCGCACTGCTGCACCCCTCGCACTGCTGCACCCCTCGCACTGCTGCACCCCTCGCACTGCTGCACGCCTCGCACTGCTGCACGCCTCGCACTGCTGCACGCCTCGCACTGCTGCACGCCTCGCACTGCTGCACGCCTCGCACTGCTGCACGCCTCGCACTGCTGCACGCCTCACACTGCTGCACGCCTGTTGGACTTGGCCCTTCTGGCAGGTTCACCCCTGAACGTTTTGCTTTTTGTATGTGACCTGGGGATGGTGATTCTTGGTTTCTGTGCACTTTCACTGTGTCCCAGTGGAAAGTGCGTGTGGTGAGATAGGCCTGCCCTCCCATTGGCATGCATGGGGAATGTATGTGTCCCTGGTAGTTCCTGATGTGTGGGGTGTGCAGGCTCGAGTCTGGTATGTGCGGACTCGTGTGATTGAATGCTGCGCAATGATGCATGCAGCGTGTTTGTGTCTAATATGGAAGTGCCACTTCTAGAAGTGTGCCTGTCTGTGCAGTGAATGTGCTGGCTTGTAATTGGCTGGAGCTGACTGGTGTGCCAGGCTCCATGAGTCCTGATGGGTATGCCCCGGTGGTGAGTGTTGAGATCAGCATGTGTGATGTGAGGGAGTGGTGCACCTGGGACCTGAATCGGGCTTGGCTTTCCCCACACAATGCTGGCTCTGCCCACTGTGGTGCGTCTAATGTCCCTAGCCTGGCCAGTGAAAGGAAAGGGTGGTTGAGCACATCACAGTGTTCCAAAACCAGCTGCGACCGGTTTTTCCCCTACCCTGCACCCTGAGACAAAGGAATTCACTGTATAAAAAGGGGCTGTGTCCCCTTACAAAATGTTCTTGTTTCTGACTGGAATCTACCAGGGGCATGCTGCTGCTGGGGCCCAGGGGAAGGCTTGCCTCCCTGGGCCCTGCCCAGCCCTTGGATATCCTGGATGCTTGGAAAGCTCTCTCCCTGTGGGACCCCTCTGCCTTTCCTGGGGGAGCTGGAGGACTTTTCTTTGTTGGGAGCAGCTGTGCTCCACCTTCTTTGCCCCAGGACTTTTTCTGCTACTTTGGGTGTTTGGTGCCCTAGCGCCTGGGAGCGTTTTATTTGGCCCCTAGCGCTTGAGAGCGCTGTATTTGGTCCACTAGCGCCAGGGAGCGCTTGATTTGCCCTTTGGTTTTGATTTAAGGAGGCAGGTGCCCCCCTGCACTTCGCCGCATTGGGAGCCGTCTTCTGCCCCTTTATTTCACCCCTGGCGGGACACTACTGTAATTAATTTATCGAGGGTGCCCACCCCTCATTTTGTGCCCTCGAGTGGAATCACCGCCGCCGGCCCGGAGATCGTGTAAGGAGGCGCTGTGCCCGCCTCCCTACCAAGGGCCGCCATTGGCGGCCCTCATACAGGAAGTCAGGCGGCATCGTGCCTGGCTGTAGGCGGGAATTCCGGGTTGCCGAAGGAAGTCCCGCCCGCCGCCGAGACAAGACAGGAAGCTGCACCGGTGGTGGTCTCCTGCGGCCCGGGGCTCCCAAGAGCCCCGGGCTGCCAGCAGCGAGAGAGGAGCGGAGGGGCTCGAGGCACATTGCCGGTGCCTGCCCCGCCGCCTTGAAAAGAGAGAATGCAGCGCGACGCTGCTACCCCATCCCCGGAGCCCGGTAAGCGAGGGCTTGGGGGGGTTGCCTTTTTTGTTGTTGTTATCTGGCCTCATTTGGTTCACGGGCCCCGTTGGAGGTCCCGGGGGTCCGTGTGTGTACCCTGAGCGGACCCGCCGTTGCGGTCCGCCCCACCACCCCCACGTTTCCTTAATAAGTTAACAGAGCCCATGCGGGGCTCCAGTGATGGGGGCCCTCATTATCTCCAGAGCCGGCGGGCTCCCACGAACGTGGCATTATTGATTGAGCGGCCCCGTCCTGCAGAGGGCCACTCCAACGGGGCCCCAAGTGTTTCAGGGCCACAGTGCTCCTTCACGTGTGGCCCCATTCTTCCTAGAGCCAGAGGGCTCCACTGTTGGGGGACATTTCTTTCTTTGAGGAGCCAGAGTGCTCCAGGCGACACATGTATGGTTAGAGGCCTAGAGGGCTCCAGCGATGGGCAAGTGATGTTCTAGAGCCTAGAGGGCTCCCACGTATTGCGCCTTCTCTGTCCCAGAGCCAGATGGCTCCTACAGTTGATGCTGTTTTGTTTCTAAGGGCCAGTAAGGGCCCCTGTTGCAGTTTTCTACAGCTGCCCAGCAAGTAGTGGGCAGCTGCACCGTGTAGGCTGTGCTTTCTAGGGACATGTACTTTGGACTCAGGAGTGAGTCGCACCTCCTTCATCCCTACCTTGGCCTTCCCCAGCTGCGCAGCACTTAGTGCCAGCTGCAGCGTTTAGGCCCTGTTCTATCCCTGTCCTCAGCTGCCAAGCAAGTAGTGGGCAGTTGCTACGTTTAGGTTTTGGCGCAGTGGCGCAACCTGGACTTTGTTGTGAGTTATGTGCTTCTTAGGGTGCTAGGAAATGTACTGTGTGTTGTATGTTTTGCGCACCCTGTGTTCTGGTACCTCTGAATGTGTTTTTATGCATCATGTACAAAGCTGCTTTCCTACACCGCTGAATGTGTTTTATGCATCATGTGTTTTATCTACACCGCTGAATGTGTTTGATGCGTCATGTGTTTCCTTCCCTACACCTCTGAATGTTGTGATGCATCATGTGTAATATTCCTATGCCTATACCCCTAAATGTATGGTGATACTTAGGTGGTTGTTTTCTCCTAGTACAGGTGTTCCTAGTGAGGCCCTGTTTCCCTGCGTGACATTCTCCTAAGGTGGTTAGGGTTGCGTAGGTGGTACGTACCTGTTACCAGTAGTTACTGGTTGTGTGCTCTGTTTCATTTTTGTCCTACAGTGATTATTATTCTAAAATCTACAAGTGCATATTCCTGACAGTGGTCCATGCGGCCCTGTCCTGTACATAATCCCCTGTAAATTCTGCCCGTGCCTATTGGCACATTGTAAAGTGTGTGTTTCTATCTAATGTGTTTTGGTGTAATACAAAGGCTATTGTTATACATAACCTTGTGTGGAGTTTCCTTTGTGGTGGGCCTTGGGTGTTGTTGCGGGTGCGCGCGCAAACACTTAACTCACATTACCTCCGAGTTTAGCCTTACTGCTCGTGTCCCGTTACCAAGGGGGTGAGCAGAGGTTATCTTGGCGTGTAACTCCCTTGCCCTGACTTAGAGTGGTGGTTTCTGCCTGGCTTTGGCGCAAGCCTCAGCCAGCTGGAAATCCCATTTCTAACAACGCCTCACACTGCTGCACGCCTCACACTGCTGCACGCCTCACACTGCTGCACACCTCACACTGCTGCATGCCTCACACTGCTGCACGCCTCACACTGCTGTATTACTCACACTGCTGCACACAGCTGCACGCCTCACACTGCTGCCCACTGCTGCACGCCTCACACTGCTGCACGCTGCACACTGCTGCATTACTCACACTGCTGCATTACTCACACTGCTGCATTACTCACACTGCTGCACACTGCTGCACGCCGCACACTGCTGCACGCCGCACACTGCTGCACGCCGCACACTGCTGCACGCCGCACACTGCTGTACGCCGCACACTGCTGCACGCCTCACACTGCTGCATTACTCACACTGCTGCACGCCGCACACTGTTGCACGCCGCACACTGCTGCACGCCTCACACTGCTGCACGCCGCACACTGCTGCCCGCCTCACACTGCTGCTCGCCTCACACTGCTGCTCGCCTCACACTGCTGCTCGCCTCACACTGCTGCTCGCCTCACACTGCTGCTCGCCTCACACTGCTGCACGCTACTGCGTGCTGCACACTGCTGCACGCCTCACACTGCTGCACGGTGCACTCTGCTGCACGCCGCACTCTGCTGCACGCCGCACACTGCTGCACGCCGCACACTGCTGCACGCCTCACACTGCTGCACGCCTCACACTGCTGCACGCCTCACACTGCTGCACGCCTCACACTGCTGCACGCCTCACACTGCTGCACGCCTCACACTGCTGCACTCCTCACACTGCTGCACTCCTCACACTGCTGCTTTACTCGCACTGCTCCATGCTGCACATTCCTGCATGCTGCACATTCCTGCATGCTTCACACTGCTGCACGCCGCACACTGCTGCACGCCGCACACTGCTGCACGCCACACACTGCTGCATTACTCACACTGCTGCATGCTGCACACTGCTGCACGCCTCACACTGCCGCACGCCTCACACTGCCGCAAAACCTCACACTGCCGCAAAACCTCACACTGCCGCAAAACCTCACACTGCCGCAAAACCTCACACTGCCGCAAAACCTCACACTGCCGCAAAACCTCACACTGCCGCAAAACCTCACACTGCCGCAAAACCTCACACTGCCGCATTACTCACACTGCCGCACGCCGCACACTGCCGCACGCCGCACACTGCTGCACGCCGCACACTGCTGCACGCCGCACACTGCTGCACTCCACACACTGCTGCACTCCACACACTGCTGCACCCCACACACTGCTGCACCCCACACACTGCTGCACGCCTCACACTGCTGCACGCCTCACACTGCTGCACGCCTCACACTGCTGCACGCCTGGCAAGGCTTAACACCACCACATCACTCTGGGACACCACCACATCACTCTGGGACACCACCACGTCACTCTGGGACACCACCACGTCACTCTGGGACACCACCACGTCACTCTGGGACACCACCACGTCACTCTGGGACACCACCACGTCACTCTGGGACACCACCACGTCACTCTGGGACACCACCACGTCACTCTGGGACACCACCACATCACTCTGGGACACCACCACGTCACTCTGGGACACCACTGGGACACCACCACGTCACTCTGGGACACCACCACGTCACTCTGGGACACCACCACGTCACTCTGGGACACCACCACGTCACTCTGGGACACCACCACGTCACTCTGGGACACCACCACGTCACTCTGGGACACCACCACGTCACTCTGGGACACCACCACGTCACTCTGGGACACCACCACGTCACTCTGGGACACCACCACGTCACTCTGGGACACCACCACGTCACTCTGGGACACCACCACGTCACTCTGGGACACCACCACGTCACTCTGGGACACCACCACGTCACTCTGGGACACCACCACGTCACTCTGGGACACCACCACGTCACTCTGGGACACCACCACGTCACTCTGGGACACCACCACATGACTCTGGGACACCACCACATGACTCAGGGGCACCACTCAGGGGCACCACCACATCACTCAGGGGCAGTACCACTTCACTCTGGGACACCACTACATCACTCTGGGCCACATCACTCTGGGACACCACCACATCACTCTGGGACTCCACCACATCACTCTGGGACTCCACCACATCACTCTGGGACACCACCACATCAGTCTGGGACACCACCATATCACTCAGGGGCACCACTGAGGGGCACCACCACATCACTCTGGGACACCACCACATCACTCTGGGACACCACCACATCACTCTGGGACACCACCACATCACTCTGGGACACCACCACATCACTCTGGGACACCACCACATCACTCTGGGACACCACCACATTCCTCTAATACACCACCACATCACTCTGGGACACCACCACATCACTCTGGGACACCACCACATCAGTCTGGGACACCACCATATCACTCAGGGGCACCACTGAGGGGCACCACCACATCACTCTGGGACACCACCACATCACTCTGGGACACCACCACATCACTCTGGGACACCACCACATCACTCTGGGACCCCACCACATTCCTCTAATACACCACCACATCACTCAGCCCAACCACATCATCACTCAGCACCACTACAGCATCACTCAGCACCACAACAGCACTGTCCTTGCTTGCTACCAACAAGCATTGCCATAGCCAATAGGACTCGCATTAGGAAAGTGTAAGCTATTGGCTTTGTGAATAACAATGCTATTAATTTATATATTTTCAAAGCCAACACATATTAAAAAAAAATTGTCATTTACAATACCAATAGCTCACACTTTCCTAATGCGAGACCTATTGCTTTGCAAATGCTTGTTTCACTTGTTGGGTCAGCCTGGTGTAATTCAATTGAGATGACCGGTGTACCGATGCCACCAAATCGAGGCCCAGGTAGGGGATAGAGTCCACCATCGGGATTCCGGAAAGCCCTCCCTCCTCGAGACCAGTGGTTGCGGGTGTGGGATTCAGATTTAATATTAATGATTTCCCAACGTTAACCCGGTATCCTGACACCCGGCCAAATATGCCGAGTTCTTCTAAGAAGGCAGGAAGGGATTCTTTATTTATTTATTAAGTTTTATATAGCGCTAACTTGACCCAAGAGGGTATCAGAGCGCTTTCCATTTAGGGTCCTTGCGTTAAAATTTTCATCAGATACAATAGTAAGATACAGTACACATAAACAATGTTTCAAGATTTAGTAGGAGGGAGGGGAGGAAGGAGTAATAATGGGGAGACTAGGAGGAACTGAGCCCAAAGTCCGGCTGGGTAGGTCACAGTCAAGGGGGAAACCAAGGCCAATCTCCTCATTAGCTGCCTAGCAGCTCCACCGGTCATCAGCCATGTTGCTCAGGTCTCAGTGTTCAGGAAAACCAATTTTTTGTTTATTTGATTTCCGCAGGTTATATAGATCTGTCCGGAGGTATCAGAGCGCTTAACCAGAGGATTGTTGCATTACAGGGTACATCAAAAAGGATTATGTAGCGCTGGCTAGACCCAGAGGTATCATAGCGCTATAACAGGAACATTGCGTTACCAATTACAACAGTTACAAAAGCGTAGTAAGGTACAGTAAATAAACAACGAGGTTGAGAGAATTTGTGGGAAAGGAGGCGAAGAAGGAGCCATAACAGGGAGACGAGGAAGAACTGTGTCCAATGTCCGGCTGGGTAGGTGATGGTCGAGGGGGAAAACCAGAGCCAATCTCCTCATTAGTTGTCAAGCAACTCCACCGGGAATCAGCCATGTTGCTCAGGTCTCAACATTCTGTAAAAACATATTTTAATAGATACATAGGTTACGAGGGTTGATGTAAAAGAAGCCCCACTGGAGGTGACATGGTAGGGAGCAGCAAGGCCTCCAGTTGGATTGGGGGAGTACAGGAGCCAGCGCAGCTGCACTCACCGGATGAGCCGTACTCTGTGCAGTTGCCGGTTCTGTTGCATTCCTAGGGGAGCCGGTGAGGCCTCGCAGGGCATGAGGCCTCAAGGGTGGCAGACAGTCCAGAGAGGCAGGTCGGGCATAACAAGCAATGCAAGGCATCGGTCTTGCCACTCTGAACTTTGGTTCGTGCCTGGTGAGGGACCAGTTGGAGGTTGAAGAGCACCCTCGAGCTGAGGCAGTCCGGCCATCTTGCCCGGCGTTGTCTTTGCATCGGGACGAAATGGCAGCCTCACCAATACTGTAAGGAGGTCCATTATGTAATTAGGCAAGGTGGAAGGGGTAAGGTCGCACATCGAACGCGGGCCCAAGAATTATGCTACCACGTAACACCGGAGACCCAGGGTTGTGCGACACGGTGCACCCAGGCACAAAGGACGAGACCCCCCACACTGATATCTCCTCACCGCTTGTCCCACACAGTATCCACATGCTCCGATGAGCGCAGCCCCGATTCGTGAATGGGGTGCGCGGGAAGTAAAAAACACACCACAGTCAACAATCCAGGCAGGCAGCACTACACAGCGCCGTCGGGACCATGCAGCCCCAGCACCACGCGAAATGGCCGCCGGAGGCCTCGGGCAGGACGCAGAATGCAGCAACTTGTAGTGCAGCAACCAGGGACAGCGGAGCTTCCAAACTTCCCACATACGCTCCCTGCTGCCACCGACGCTGATATCTCAGTTTTTTTGGCAACTAGCTAACTCGAAGGTGCAGAATAATTAATATTTAGGTTCCGTTAATGCCGCGATTACGTCAAGCAGTACATTTCTAATCCAAGTTGTCGAGCCAGTCCAAGACCTCCTGAGAGGACTCGTAAAAGTGTACGAGACTATCATGTTGAATTCTTAACTTGGCAGGGAACATTAGACTATTCTTGATATCAAGTCTTCGACCATGCGAGTACAGTCAGGATATATAAATATTTGCTTGTCTTTGATTCTAGGGGACTATGCATGCGCATGTGTTGAAGATGGTGATGGGGTCACATTAATTGAACACCCTGGGTGGCACCCCAGGGCACGGTGCCGCCACTAGTGTCCTATGTACCCACTCTATTGTGAAAAGGTTAGAATTGGGCAGAGTCTTGAGCGTTTTCGAAATCCAATTCCCCAAAAACAGTTCTGCAGGGGGTCTTACCTCATGTTCTGGGAATCCTACAATGCGTGTGTTGTTTCCCCGAGATTTCCCGTTGGCGTCCTCTTAGTGCTCCTCCATTTGCATGGCACTGCATTTCAATCCAGCCACTGGGGTCCTGAATGACTGAACTTCCTGTTTCGGGGCATCCACGTTATCTTTGACAGTACGATCTGCCATCTTCCGTGGGTCCATTCGCAAGTGGTTCATCTCAATAGCCATTAAATATGTTTTTCCCTCCAGTGCAACTCAGAACCCCTGAATGACAACCAGGAGCTTCGTCGTAGTAAGTGCTGGGCCAAGGGTCTCTGATCGCTGCTCCTGATCATGTTCCAGGACTGGGGTCTCTGGCCTCGTAACCAGGAACTAGTCTATTTTATTCGTTTGCACTGGATTTGCCCCCCTTTTCTTTCTCCATACTGGCGGTTTTGCAACAGTCTGGGCGTCAGCCACCAGCAGGAACAGAGGCTCGTTATTTTATGGGTTGCCGCTGTTTCGTCTCCAACATTGGACATTAAGGCCTCAGTCTAGTCCTCCCTGGGGCACTCTGGATGGACAGCGTGTACTGTAGTGCCTGTGTTCCCATTGGGGCTCCCACTGCTGTTCGCAAGCATGTTCCACGTCCCTCAGGGTCACATGCAGGATAATCAGGGGCCCCCTGCCTGAGCAGCCCAGGGCCTGCTCAGGCCTCAACAAATCTCTGCTCTGTCCTGCCCTAATATGCCACTCACAGGGCCCCTGGGATACAGGCGTCTGCACTTTCTTTTGCCGTGCAGACCTGCCACTTTATAACGCCCGGCGGGGATCGGTAGTCATTCATTGCACTGCCAGGGCCCGTTGCCACTGCCTCCTGTATTCCGACCAGGCCCCTGGCTGCTGGAGTCGCTGATCAATGTTGCCGGGTCCTGAACTCAATCGGCAGTTAAATTGTGGCCCAATGCTGCCCCCTTTAACGACGTCATAGGCCGTCTCCACTAGCCTCAGAGGCTCCTGTGTCTGCTTCCCCACACCTATGGCCTTGGCCCTCCCACCACATAGGCTGCAAGGAAGGAGGCAGGCCTTTCAGTGTTACACTACCATGTCGGTGCAGGCTGCCATGCTCCCGCTAGGCCATCTGCTTGGTCAGGCCTTCCTGCTGCCAGGTCCGCCTTGCTGCAGGACCCCAGTCATCAGTTTGCCTTTGGAGCTGCTAGTCACCTGGGCCACCCATTTCTGTACTGCAGCGTGGCTCAGCTGACTTTTCAGCGCTGCAGTCTCCTGCGGCGGCCTCTTTGGCCCGGCCTCACTAGTTCACCAGCTCCGCCAGCTGAGGGACAGCTTGTTTACGGCACCATGGCTGTCAGTGGCTCATGGGCGACCCTCTTGGCAATCGATGCTGAGTAGGGTACGCAGGATGTTGAAAGATTTCAAGCTCCACAGCGGGAGCAGCTGGGAGTCGTATCTAGGTGGCCATCTTGGCAGCCACACCTTGCCTATTTGTTTTTGGTAATATACAAAAGTAGTGTCTATGTACCCTATCTCTATTCAGGAGATTCTTATATGACTATGAGAAGATGGTATACTCCCTGATGGGTTTCCTTCCACAGATACAAGATTTACATATCTACCAATGCATTTTGGGTAGAACGCAACATCCCTCCTCCCAAATGCCTCTCAATGGTATTTTTCTCACGAGCAAAGACCACGTTTAAGTCTCCTGCCTAAGTAATCTCCCTGCAAGTATTTACCTAAAGTATACCAAAAATGTCATTCATGTGTATATCGTGACCCATGTTAGGAGCGTAGGGATACCTGTGTTAAATTCCTGCTTTTGAGTTTCCTCAGCAGTATATTGTTTTGACCCTCCCTCGCCCACCCCCCCTTGTCCACCATGGTCTCCTCAGTCTCCAGTAGCCAAAGCTTATGGATGGCTAACAAAACACCCCTTGTTTTTTAGGTCGAGCCTGTCCCATTCCGCAGGAATGGATAGGATCGAATTCAAGTGCTCGATCGGCTAGTGAAACCACTGGCGTTTCTTCACAGTGCATGTGAGGTCACGTGGCCACAAAGCGGGTCACGTGACCACACAAGCACGAGCATCTCCGTAACCCGCCTGCCCCCACCAGGCTCGCATTCCCGCCCCCTCACCAGGCCGCACATCTGCCTGCCACACTTCTCCTCCCCTAATTATGTGGCCGGCCGTACTTAGTTTCCTGGCCGCTTCCCGGCCGCTCTTGTTTTTAGCTCCCCTTACCATTTGCTCCTGCCTCCGAGAGCTTCAAAGGGATCTGCTTCACACTTCACGGCCGCCGTGACTCACATTTCTCCTTCCTTCGTGCCCAGCCCCCCTCCCAGCGCTGCCTTGTTTTTCATGCTCGAATCCTTCACCCTGCTTTGGCCTGTCTTTCGTTCTTGTTCTCTCCTGTCCTCTATCTCCCACCTTTATGTTTAATCCTTTCTGCCTCTTTCTCTGTCATACAGATTTACATGCACTTCCCAGAGCAATGGAGAAAGCCAAAGCACCCCTCCCCACGCCCCTTTATGTTTCTCTTACTCCACCTATCTCTCCTTCCTCTCGCTCGCTTTTTTCCCCTCCCTCCCCTTTCTTTCTTCCTTCCTTTCTTTCTTTCGTTCTTTCTTCCTTCCTTGCTTTCTTTCTTTCGTTCTTTCTTTCATTCTTCCCTTCTTTCTTTCATTCTTCCTTCCTTTGTTCGTTTCTTCCTTCATTTCTTTCTTACTTTCTCTCTTCTTACTTTCTTTCTTCCTTTCTCTTTTTCTTTTTCTTTCATTCTCTCTTTCTTACTTTCTCTCGTTTTCTTTCTTCCTTCCTGCCTTCCTTTTTTCTTTCTGTCTTCTTTCTTTCTTTCTTTCCCCCTTTATTTCTTTCATTCTCTTCTTTCTTTCTTCCTTTCTCTTTTTCTTTTTCTTTCATTCTTTCGTCCTTCCTTTCTCTCGTTTTCTTTCTTTCTTCCTTTCTTTTTTATTTCTTTCCATCCTTCTTTCCTTCCTTCCTCTTTCTTTCTTTCCTTCTTTCTTTCTTTCTTTCCTTCTTTCTTTCTTTCTTTCCTTCTTTCCTCTTACCCTCCCTATCTCCCCCTCTGCTTCTTTCTCTCCACCTTTCCCTTCCTGTGTCTCTCTTTCACCCCCTCTCTCTACCCCCCCCTCCCGCACACACACATTTCCATCCACTCCACAGTTCAATGAAGAACAGTCAATTCCCCATTTCTCACAGATTGAGGCTGCAATCATTTCATTATAAAGTGCAAAATGTCTAATTATCTTGGTGATTGCGAGGGGGAAAAACCGAGAAAGCACATAATATTGAAATGAATAGTTCAGATTCTTGAATACGGAAATAACTTGATTAGTGCTGGGGATCCGGTGTGCGTTGTCTGGCAGAGAACGAAAGACCCACAAGCGAGACCTATTGGCAATGCCAATGCTTGTTTCCCTCCTGGTTAGTGGTTAAGAACTGCGTCACAATTAGCTTTTATCTCATGTATCTTGTGTCTTTTGCAAGAAGGTGCATTTCCTGCAAGCACACCAGGGGCAGTATTACACTTTGTGCGCCCAGGGGCACTTTGGTATTACATAAGGGGTTGCAGATGCTTGTGCTACCCCTTCTGTAATACCAATAGCGCTGACTCGCATAAAGCGCCAGCGCAATCTCCTGGTGGCATTTCCTCATTTGCATGAGGGCCGTGCCACATGCAAATGAGGGAATTCCTTTGCTTCTGCGCCCTCGTCGTATTACAGATTAAAAGGTGGTACACTGTCGGCCTGCCCCCTGATGGCAGCCCCCGCGAGAGGTTGAAGGGGGTCCCTAGGACACCACCAGACATCCCCTTGCAGGCGGGTGCTGTCACTGAAAATCATCAAGCAGTGTAGGGAGACCTTCCTACCTCCCCTGCTAGAAATAATGAATCTAGCTATGAGAGATGGTATCTTCCCCTCAGAGTGGAAGAGCGCAGTAGTGAAACCTCTGCTAAAGAAGGCCTCCCTTGATCCGGAAGTCCTAAAAAACTTCCGTCCAATCTCGCTGCTCCCAGCTCCAGCGAAGATGCTAGAGTCACATCTAAACAAGCATCTCGCTGCCTTTGTGGAAAGCTCGGGTTGCCTGGACTCCTCCCAGCACGGATTCAGGAGGGAACATAGCACCGAGTCGGCCCTCACCATCGTGCTTGATAAGATCCGCACGACAGTGGATGGGGGCCAGACCACCCTCCTGGTCCTACTAGATCTAACTGCGGCCTTCGATACCCTCTCCTCCTCAGTACTTACATCTCGCCTGAGAGATGTGGGGGTGAAGGACGCAGCTCTAGATCTATTGACTTCCTTCCTTGAAGGGCGGGAACAAAGAGTCAAGCTGGGGGAGTTCCTATCTCCATCCCAACCAGTGCTGTGTGGGGTCCCTCAAGGGTCGGCCCTCAGTCCGACCCTATTCAACATCTACGTGACCCCACTAGCCAGACTTATAAGAACTTTCGGGATGGAGGTAGTTTCTTACGCAGATGACACCCAAATACTCGTCTCTCTTCCTCATTCAGATGTACAAACTGCCTCCAAGTTTAGATCTTGCATGGAGGCGGTTGGTCATTGGATGATCCAGAACTCTCTCAAACTGAATGGGGAGAAGACTGAGGTGATGGTTTTTGGAGGGAGAGAGAACATCTGGTCAGCCAGCTGGTGGCCTGACTCGCTAGGAGAGTGCCCTTCCCCCACAACATCTGCTAAGAATCTTGGGGTGATGATAGACCCTGCCCTGGATATGGGCAGGCAGGTGAGTAGGACCATCTCCACCTGCTGGGGCTTAATCCACACCCTGCGAAGGATCAGGAAATACCTCTCATTACAGTCCAGAAAGCAAATAGCTGTCGCTCTCGTTGGCTCTCGTCTGGACTACTGTAATGCGCTGTATGTGGGGCTAAATAGGAGCCTCCTACGGCGCTTACAGGTAGTTCAGAATGCCACAGCCAGATTTGTTCTGGATGCTCCCAGACGCTCCTCGGCAACGTTGGCCAGGAAAACGCTGCACTGGCTTCCGGTAGAACACCGAGTACGGTTCAAAGTCCTATGCATGACCTATAGAGCCATTGCAAAAAACAGCGTTAAAGGAGTTGGCTCCATCATCTCCCATTACATTCCCGGAAGGAATTTGCGCTCCTCCGGGAAATCGCTCTTGACAGTCCCCCGCATACGAAAAGCCAAGTGGGGTGGCAGGGCCTTCTCTACCCTAGCTCCCAAATGGTGGAATGATCTCCCTCTGGACCTTAGGTCTCTATCTTCCCTACAGAAATTCCGAAGTGCCCTTAAAACTCGTCTCTTTCTGCAAGCCTATGTGTAGGGATGTATGTCGCAATTTTCTGATGGTATTGTTAGGCGCCTTGATACCTGCGGGTTATTGTTTTGCGCATTATAAATTGTTTTCAAATCAAATCAAATCAATCACTGACTGCACCCGCCTGCAAGGGAATTGCTAATCTCTTTTACAAGTGCAGGCAGGTTTCCTCCTGCACTGTAAAAACACGGAGCGGCTTTAAAGCAGCCACTCTGTTTTTTCACAGGAATATGCTTCCCTGGGGGCAGCACAAGTTTGTGGTTGCTCTGGAGGCAGTACATTCCATGGAAAAGGGCACACTTTTCCTGTGTGCACCTGGCGCACCTGTTTTAAGATGCTCCCTTTACATAATAGAATCCCAGGTTTCGGAATTAATTTTGAATATACCGGCACACCTTATTTCTCTTGACCGGTGAGTTCACTGCCCTCTTATGTTCACCTTTGAAACTTTATTTTCGATCAGAGATCTTGTAAAGTACATCTATATACATACATACAAACACATGTAAAAACATAAAAAAATAATTTAAAATTGCAAAGTAGCCTTCTTGCTAACACGAGACCAATTAAACAGTTAGCAAGGGGGTACAATCTTTACTTTGTTGGACGCTGTTGTAATAAAGTTACATATGTACAGAGAGGTACTAAGAGTAGACAATTCATTTCAATAATAATAATAATATCTTTATTTGGATATAAAATATCCTTAAAAGAATACATCAAAAATACCAACAGCTATACACATTGTTAAAAAAGAAAAAGGGAAGCGCGACATAAACACAATGATTAGATAAGAACTTCCAAATTACAATAGAGAGCTTCAATAGCATACGAGTGACTAAAAAAAAACATGTTCTGCATGTGCAATTCATTTCAATACAAATAATGAATTAGTTAAAACACAATAAAAGGAGGGAAAAAAGCAATACTAAAAGGATATGCATCCATAATAACAGTGAACCAAGGTTGCCACACAATGCACTTTGAGCGTCTGATCCATAAGGGCATCAGAAATTTAGCTAAACCAAATACCACAATTCTCCTTGTAGCTGTTCTGAGTATTCTAAACACTTGCAGATAATGTCTATGACCAATACACCTGCCAAGCTGGATAATCTACTTGGTCCTCAAGTTTTTATAATGGATGTAAAAAAAATGGTAAATGGGCCAGGGTTTCGGGACCCCCTTTACATGCTGGACACATGTCATCAAGAGGAGCTTGGCTTTTCCATCTACTACAGAACACCTTGGTTAGGAGTGACCTATCTAAATTGAAGGATCAGTTTCTGCGCCAAAGGCGGGACAATCTCATTGATAGTATTTACGAAATGGGGAAGGCTTTAAAGGCACTGAACTGCTAGGTAAGCGATACCTTAACATTAGACGCACTCTCCACCTTAGTGATTTCCCAGTAGACTTCTTTAAGCCTGCCTCTTGCGCTTAGTGATTTCCCAGTAGACTTCTTTAAGCCTGCCTCTTGCGCTTCAGGACATTTTCTCTTGTCAGTCCAATAGGTTTCTAACTCCAATTTCGCCAGAAGTACCCTGAGGGAACATAACCAATAGATTTTACTAGCACTTGAGATACCATGAGGTCCAAAATTTCCATTTGGTATGGGACCAGACCTTTAGTAGAACAGTCTATGCCAAAACATTAGGAGCCTACAGTCCATTTTGTGGGCAATCTTTCTTTTGGCCAGGTCGACAAAAATTAGAATCAGAGGAGAGCTTGCCAGAAGATTGAGAAGGGATCTTACAGAGTGTTGTTCCGTTACAGAAAGGCCAGCAATATTCCCACAACCCTACAATTCTGCTCCATAGATGACTGAGCCTTGGACTTTGGTATTATTCATTTCTAATGCTGGGGCCACTTTACCTCCAACAGTTCTTTTATGAATCCTAGTTTTGTTCGAAGTTTGTTGGATGAGTGAGAGATATGCTTTCTCAAGGTGGGGGGCCCAGCTCAAGGTCTGGGTTAAGCGTATCCCTAAATAATCAAAAGTGTTCTATGAAAGTATTTTAACTATCCGTCCCTTTCAGAGGGGCGTAGCCCAAGCAGCTGTGACTGAGCCCAACCGTGGTGGGTGTGGTGTTTGATGCCTTTTACTTCTGGTGTCCTGAGGCCTTACATACTAAGGGTCCTAAGCAGCTGAGCTAAGTTATCCCCTCCGCCCTTAACTCTCAATGGTAGCACAGGTCAAGCAATCCACGGCTTCCAAGGCAGGTGGGTGGAGGTAGGTCAAAGGTGAACAAATGCTCAAGACTCATAATACATCCAGAAACCTCAATAAATGAATGTCCAGCCATATAATCGCATGTAGATTGGCTGATCAGCATGGCACAATTGTTTCGTCTTGGTGTTTCAGATCCACTCACCAGGATCCCCCCACTGGAGACTGCTGCTTCCAGGCACTCTTCTACTCCTCGCAGGGCCCTCTGGTCTCTGGGGCAGTTAGGCTGATGCTGGTGCACCAGGCTTCAGGGCAGGTAGTCTTGATTTTATTTTTTCCTGTGTCATGCTTGCTCAGCCAGCCGGGAGGCTAGCGGCCCTTTATCACCATTCCTGGTCACACAAGACAGAAGCCTTACTAGGCTTCTCTACTGCGAGGTACAGCCACAGTTAACTGCTTGATGATTGACAATTTGGGAGACTGAAGTGCCCCTTTTTATATTCCATTTCCAAGAAAAGTTGTGATTTAGTGTCTCATTATTTGAAGTTCATGCTCAGCGGGTGCCTCCCTTGAAGTACCCGCAGCTCTATCCTATTCTTCGCCCAGGAAGCAGTCCCAGCAAGAGTGATTCCAGCCCAGATAGCCCATCAGCAGAGGCCATGGGAGATTCTCACGGATCACACCTGAATGTCAGCTTGACTAATAAAAGCTTAGGCTCCAGCCCTACAGTTTATTTTTACCTTTATCAGCCCCATCTCATTCCTGAGATGTGGCAAGGCCCCATTGACCAGTGACCTTTCCGGAATCAAAGAGACCCTTTAAAGTACGTAGGAGAGCCTGGCTTTCCTTTCCTCCACTGTGTGTTACGCCCAGCTCTCAGGAATGTAGCAATCCACAAATCTGTTTGGGTGGATTGTTTCACCTCCACATGGTTTTCCAAGGCTCTGTGTTTCCTAAATGGAGCCCCCATACTTCCTTGCATGTATCCCCCTCAGGGCACATACCCCTAAGCACGCATAAGTGCAAGCACTCTTTTTGCAAAGCCCTACATGTTAACATAATGAAGGGTGAGTTAAGCACACCGAATCGAAACTTTACATGAGTGGGCCTGTAGGCCCCACTCCAGTGACACAGAAAAGAATTCCTGATCTTAATTACAAAATCAAACTATGCTGATACAACCTCGCTCCTGCTACTGGTAAGGTCTGCAGCCCTTCACAACTGTGAGGTAAGTGCTTTGGGTACCCCTGCGGTCTAACAACTCCTCAAGGTTTGAGACCGGCCATGGTCATGGCGTACATGCATGATGATCCCTGTTAACCCATGACTGGAAATCAACATTCTGGATGCAGATATTGTTGCAGTTGGGGCAGAGGTTTATATCAATCACCATGTGAGGGACTTTTCCATCTCAACAGGAGGTATGTTATCATGGTCTGTCTACAAGTGAGTCCTGTGGTTTCTGACCTTCATAGCTCCCATTGTCCTTGCTAGTCTCCTGTCTGGCTACTAGCCACCACCTACCCCTTCCTGCAGGATAAGATCTGGGTCTCTGTAACTGAACAGGATGGAAATTACTGGCAGGGATCTGTTCCAGGTGGTGGCAATCGTCCTGGGAAGTGATGCGCCCTTTAAATGGAGAAAATTTAGGGAGGTGACTGCCGAGTACTGTGTCTCATAATTTTTTTTCAAGGAACAGCTCCATGTCTGAGCCTTCAGCTCGTTTGGCTATGCTTAGGATACATATATTATTGTGCCTCGAGCAGCCTTCCGTGTCTTCTGTTCTCTCTTGTAGTTGAGTCACTTCCGTTTGCAGGAGTCTGGGTTAAGACTGCACCTCTTTCATGTGGGCCCCATCAAGATGAGGGACGATTGCTCCTCATCCAGACACTCCATTAATTTTTAATGGTCTGTAGATTCACCTCTACTGTAACCACACCAGTTTTGGATTCCATGAGACCTGTTTGTCCAGGACTGCGTGCAAGAACTTCTCACATTGTCTGGAATGTTTTTCATGGGTGAATTTCAAGGCACTCAGCGGGCCAGTGGCTGCAGAAGTCTGAGCCGCAAGAAGATTCCTGATATCCCTGGTTGCTGCAGTGGGCAGTTTCCCTGTTTGGATTTTGCCACTATTGTCTGTAGGTGCGTAGCTTGTGAGCCACCGGGGGCCACCATCGTGCATCAGGTAGTTTCTAAATGGTCGCAACACCCAGGCTTAGTTTGCTGCAGCAATAGTCCCCTGAGCTACGCTCCCCTGGTGCTGCTGCAGCAGCGTGTATTCAGTGGATCACAAGCGGCATATAGATTGTGGATGTCCGTCTGACTGCGAGGGTGACCCCCTTGTCAAGAAAAGGACGCGGGAAGGCAGCAAATGTACACCCCAAATAGCATCTTGCGACCTGGGGTTTCCCTCTCTTTGGTGCCCACTTGCCGTTAGGTCAAATGCGGGGCACGTATACAGTTCAAGCAGGGCTCTCCTCCGTGTGGTGAACAGTACATTAGTCAGAGCCTTTGCTTCCAGTTGTGTTCCACAGAGTATTGTGGGTCAGCATTGTCACCTATGGGCCCATGATCAGCCCCTCAGTTCTGACTCACTTCTCCAGTGGCGCTGGGGGGGACAGTAAAAGGCCCCTGTGGGCCAGGCAGCATCGCTCTCTTCCTCCTCACAACTCTGTCCAGGGTCCCTGAAGGCCTCTGCAGACTCAATCTGCTGAGGCGAGTGCATCGCACCCAGACCAGCTGCTCCCACAGCAGGGCTCCAACTGCCGATTCAGTACAGGGCCCGCGAGCTGCTCAGGCCCACTTTCACTATGCCCTCCTGCATCGCTCACGATCATAAGGCGCATCACCACTTTCTACTCACTGGCCACTTTGCAGTCCTCGCGTTCAGGACACTCCAGTTTCTAAGCCAAGGACCCACTGCAGACTTGACTGTGCAGTATATTTATACCCTTCCACGGCACATGTAGATGCTGTAGGTGTGTTGATGTGTGATGGTGCGGTTAGGATTAAGCAGGATATTTTAGCAGGTATGGGACGGAGCTCAGGGATTCACGTCTGCTCCGGTCCCCATCTTGGCCATGCCCCCTGAAATCTGCACTCAGCTTGTATGGATTTCACATTATGTGTGTGCTAGCTGGCTCTAAGGTCACATTGTGCTTTTGCGATATCAAAGTTCTGCATGGAACTGGGTATTTGAAGCTACTTTTATAATCATGTCCTCTCAAAAGGTTTCGTGAGGGTTGCATCTGCTTCACATGTAATCGGAACAGTGTAAGAAGGTCATCGTGCTTCATGATTCCTGCACAATATATTTAGCACTGCCAGCAGGTCTGTTGTGTGGCCCAGTGTGCCTCCAATTAGTAGTGCCAGTGTGGCTCAAAGCTTTATTAAGGGAGTTTCAGGTAGTCCCGTAGCAATTGGTGGTTGCCTGGTTTTAACTAGTGTGCAGATATGTCTATGCCATTAGTGAGTTCATGCCATGCATGTCGGTATTACAAACTAGTATCCTCTGGAAATAATCTTGTGCTCCGTGGCGCTATACTCTTTGTTATTGCTCTCTGAATTTCCCAAAATGGCTGGCTGTTGCAGCGTTTTTGGGGTTATTACAGTATGTTCAAAGACAAGCAAGTGATCACCTCACTCCCTCGGCCCTCATGCGATATACTATCCCAAAGCACTGGTTATTTCCACTTCTGGTCCCCATTTGATGACAAAGTCCAAGCGGGAATATGCCCCTTTCCGACAGTTTCTAACTCCAGAGAGGGTTCGGGGATATTAGTGTGCCACTTGGTCTCACTGTTAATCTCCATCAGAAACAAGTGTGGTCCCGATGAACCCCGAATTTCCGGGTCCGTCTGTGATGCCAGCAAATAGAGGCCTGCAGGGAGACAGTGGTTTGTATTTTCAACAATTTACAGTGGCTTTTGGGACCCAAGGAACTGCCGGGGACTCCAGTTGGCGAGTCTTCCCTCGGTAGAATATGTGCCCCATGAACTCATATACGGTTCGATTCTGGCGCCGGTGCTGTCTACTGGCCCGGCGTCACCCTCTGCCCTGGCTCCCTGTGCATCTACACCAGTGCCAATGCTGCTAATGCAATGCAATGCTGCTAATGCCGTAGAAAGATTTACAGACTGTTATGTTATCTGACTCCCAAGAAAAATCCACCTTGACGAGATCTCGGCCGACACCAGAGCACAGCCAATAGGCAATACTTGTGTTTCTGATATTTTTCCCTTACCACGTGATACAGCACAAACCTTTCAGCACTGACTCGGACAATGTCAATTTTGCTGAAGGGGATTGTTATGCCCCTCAATATGATGAGGGACGAGGGATGAAGAACTCGAAGATGCCAGTGGCCTAGATACATCTTCAGATACTGACTTTGTATCTCCTCCTAGTCTTGGATCTGAGAAAGTCTCCTTTGCTGTCATTATGCAAATGCTGGCAGAAGTATTAGACCCACAACTTCCAACTATGAAGGTGAAAATTAATGTTCTGACTGAGGTACTCCAGCCGGGTCAAGACCTTACAGAACATAATTTGCATTTAATGAGGACCGTGCAGATTCCTTTAAGGGCACTTGGGTGAAACCATGCTCAGGCACACCATTTAATAGGCACCAGGCGAGGTGTTTCTTATACAATATCCAACTAGAGAAAGTTTGGTGGTGCAGGCGTTCAGCAGTAAGGATAATCCCAACACCTTCTCTACCGCTCCACCTGATCGTAAGGCAAAGAAAATAGAAATATTTGAGAAGTGGGTCCTCTAAGTTATACATCAGGGTTACGCCCACCCATTTCTCTCCACCTGGCACACCTTCCACCACAATCAGTGCAGCTGACAGAGAATCACCTGTCCATCCCGGCATAGAGAGCGTTCTGGCCTTGGAAGTAAAAACTGGGTGTTATTCCCACTGCTTCCTTATACCGAAAAAGGATAGACCAGTTTGTCCCGTTTTGCATTACACCCTCTCAATTCCTTTCTGGTGAACAACAAATTCAAGATGCTGACACTAGCCGAGGTCCTATCTGCCCTAGACCCTGGAGACCGGATAGTAGTGTTGGACCTGAAAGATGCTTATATCCATATCCCCGTCCTGCTGGCCCACCTGTGTTAAATGGTTCACAGTAGACTAGGAGCATTTTCAGTTCACATTGCCCCCTTTAGTCCTCACTGGTCCCCCTCAGGTGTTCACGCAAGTGATTGCAGTGGATGCAGCAAACCTTTTAGAGGTCGTGGATTCTAGTCTTCACCCTACCTCAGCACCTGGCTGCTGAAGATGGACTCACCCCAGGCATTTGTCCATCACCTCCAGACAAAGGCGAACCTCCTAACATTGTCAAAGTGCCAAAGTCACACCTGACTCTTCACAGATGCTCCTTTTCATCTGAGCTACTCTGAATACAGTAGGGTTTCGTGCTTTTTTCCCATAAAGCGTGCTGTCATGGACATTTGATCTATGATAACAGTGTTTTAGACTCTGTCCTGGATCTCAGTGCTTATGATCTCAAGTCTGTTGGGGTGCTTAACCTCCTTTATGTTAAACATAACAGATGGCAAATGCAGGCTCTGCTGTGGTACCCCAAGACCCAGGGGGTACAGCACCAAGGAAATCTGTCAGATTCTATCTAGATTTTGGCAAAAGATCTGCAATGGTGGCTATCGGACCGCAATTAGGTCAGTGGCAGACCTCTCTCACAACCCTGACCAGATTTGGCAGTGAAAAAGTCTAGTCACAACCTTGAAAATGTGTATTTATTTTTTCTTGTTCATATTTACAGGTATCTTGTCCCTCCCTACACCCCTTGTTCCTTTTTCGCCCTGATGAAGGTGTAGCCCCGGCTGAGGCAACACACAGAAACGCGCGTTGGCGTTTTTCATGAGGGGGAAGCTGGATGATATCTATCCCTACCCCCATCACCAAGATGATTTGTACTATCCTGTCTCAGGATCATCTTGTGGCGTTTAATTATTTTCTTTATTTTTGAATGTGTTGAATTGTGTGATTGAGGTATGGATGGATATGTGTGATGAGTCTTGGGAACATGTGAAGGATTGAATGTGTAGTATGAATGAGGAGTGCTGGATTTGATATATTGGAATATTTTGTTACTGATGTCTTATGTACTGGTCTGTATCATGCCAAGCATCTAACTTTTTTTGAAATATGTGTCAAAAATCAATAAAATTATCATATTTTTGTATAAACTGGTGTGACTGACTTTCTCTGCACTTAATTTGCTCCGGTGACTGTGTGCTTATTTCAGGACCCCATTTTGGGGCCTTTTTTTATGAGTTGGAGCAGGTAGTTTTCTTGCTTTAGGTGCAGATTTGGCAGTCGTGACAGATGCATTGTTTCGGGGTTGAGTAAGCCATCTGAGAGAGGTGGAGCGGAGACTCGATTCTACATCAATTTGTTGGACTTGATGATAATTCTCTTGGTGTTGAAGGCCTTCCTGCCCATCATCAGAGAAAAGCTGGTCCAGGTGCTCACAGACAACACCACCACCATGTGGAACTGCTACAAAAAGGGCGTGGTGCGTTCTTGGTCCCGGTGTCAAGGAGCTTTTTACTTATGCAAGTGGCTGGACTGCAAGGAATTTTTCTGGCGGTGAACCACCTTGGTGGGTTCTCCAAACGCTGGGGTCGACAAACTTAGCTGCTGATGCTTGGAAGATCATGAATGGCAGTTACACCTGGAGGTGGAACAGGTTGTTTTCCATCAGTAATGAGAACCCTGTCTTGATCTTTTTGCCACAGCCTAGAATGCTCAATGTCAACACTTATGTGCGTAGGAGTTTCCCAGGCAGCTCTCTGAGATGCATTCCATTTTGAGTGTAGCTCCAGACTCCTGTATGCCTTCCTGCCGCTGCCTCTTCTTCACAAAGTTCTGTAGATGATCAGGAACTGGCGATCCCAAGTCACTCCAGTAGCACTGGATTGTGCCAGGTGGGTAGGGCACCAGGAACTCCTTGGAGTGAGCATCTGTCCTCTGATCAAGCTACCACGTCTGGAGGATCATCTGTCAAAGCAGCAGAGCAAGGAACCTGGGACTGCACAGTTTGCATCTTCATGCTTGGAGATTGAGTAGTTAAGTGTGTGGCAGTTGTTGGGATAATCTGGTGGCTAGTTGCAACCCTTGACACATTCACCAAGTACAAACAAAGTTGTCTGAAGTTTTGTTCATGTTCCTGGCCCAACAAGGAATTATCTTGGGCAGTGTTAAAGTCAAGTCAAAAGGCTTTATTTCGATAAAAAGGTTATCATAAAAGCAACACAAAAATCACAGTGCAACAATTAAAAGCAAACATGAACATTCGATAAAAATGTAACCTATTTAAAAAGTTGTCAAAACAATACAATAGGTAATCAATATGAAGGAAAATTTACACAATCAATATTAACCTTTTAGTTCATTTGGTTTTTAGTTTTTCCAATTTGCAAAGCAGTTCATAAGAGAGTTCATTCAAACAGTGGATTAAAAATAAAATTAAACAGTCAATTTTAGCCTTTTAGCTCGAATGGACCAAGCCCATGATAAAAATGTGGCTATAGCACAAACGTAGTTTGCACGGCTGTCGGACATTAATATCCTGATTGCAGCCGCGTGGCTCCTAGTACCCAGCTGCCGACATAAGTTTTTGAGCCAAACCCTCCTGGGTATTGTATACTCTGTGCACTCAAACATAAGATGTGCCAATGACTCTGGTTTGTCTAGGCATGCAGGGCAAAGCTCTGTAATTTGTACACGAGATTTCCTGCGTGAAGTAAAAGAATAGAGGGGAAGAGTTCCTATTCTGAATCTGAAATACGAAGCCCTATCAAAAGGTTTTTCAATGATGTCAAGGTACACTTCCCGTTTAGGTTGATCTTTAAACTTCAGGAAGTCCTCCGTGAGTCTGCCCGTGGTGGTACTAGTGTTCCTCTGAGAAAGGATCCAGTCCCAATAGAGTTTCTTAAGAGCTAGCTTCGGGGGTGAGGTTCTATTTGCCCATGCTTCATTCAGGCCCAAATTTACTAGCAGCATCTTCATGTCCCTTAACCATTTAATTTTGTGCCACCCTGGTAGTGACATAATTTCTGCTAGGCCTTGCGCATATCTGCTGAGTTCCTCCACACGCCACAGGCGTGCCCATAGCAGTAGTGGACGAAATTTTGCGAGGTCATCAATTGGGCGGCAACCTAGATCCAACATTAGCGGAACTGTGGGAGTGCCTTGCGGGAGAGACATAATCGCTCTACAAAATTTCCTCTCTGATCCTGGCAAAGCGTCAGTAATGGATGACCCCCAAAGTTCGGCCCCATAGAGGGCAGAACTAACCCCTTTGGCCGAATAGATCTCAAGGACAGTAGCTATTGGTCTTATTATACAGGAGCGTTGTTCTTTCAGAAGAGCTCCTGTGATCCTTTTATGAGATAGCAGCATTTTGTCCAGGTGAGGGGTCCATTCCATTTTGTGAGAAAGGCGTATCCCAAGATAATCGAAGACTTCTACCCTCTCCAAGAGTTCAGCGTTCAGGGTAGGAGGGCGGGCTTGTTTTTTGGGAGGGTTCAGCACAAGGTATTTAGTTTTGCTTGTGTTGATTACCAGGCCTCGTTTGGTGCAAAAGGATTGGAAGTTGTCTAGGAGCCTTTGGAGTCCTATGGGGGTTTTAGAAATTAAAAGCGTATCGTCCGCGAAGAGGAGGGTTGGTATGCGTTCACCAGCCAGGGATGGTTCATCTGAGGGATGTTTCCGAAGATGCTCAACCACCCCATTGATGTAGAGGGAGAAAAGGGTGGGAGCTAACACACATCCCTGGCGGACACCTCTCTCAACCGGGATACTATTTGTTTTTTCCCCCCCAGTGCCCCATCTAACCTGAGCAAAGTTATCTTGATGCAACCTAACGAGTAGGGATAACAAGTAGTGGGGCAACCCCATATCAGCCAGTACGGTCCAAAGGGGCTCCCTGGGTACAAGGTCAAAGGCAGTCTTTAAATCGATGAACGCGAGATAAAGACTGCCCTTGCCTATGACCACAACTTTCCAATACACCATCATAAGTCTGAAAGCTTGTTCAACTGTCCCGGTGCCCACTCTAAAGCCCGCCTGATAGTCAGAAAGGATTTTGTTTTCCTCTATCCAGTTTAAAATTCTGACCAACAAAACCTTGCCGACTACTTTTTGACTAATATCTAACAGGCTAATGGGCCTATAATTAGATGGGTCGTCTCTGGGGCCTCTTTTATAAATAGGGACCACCTCAGCCCCTTTCCATGAGGAGGGGATAGGGGCGCCCCTACAGATGGCAACAAGTAGGGAGTGGATCAGTTTCCCCCATTTCATGATATCGGATTTCAAGAGGTCGCCGGGGATACCGTCCGGACCAGCCGCTTTTTGGGGAATGATGGTGCTTATTGCATAGTCCACTTCCTTAGTTGTAAAATCAAAGTCATTAGGCTGAATGACCCAAATTGGGGTGGACAATAGTGGAGCCTCCAGCCCTCCATCAGGATCACAAAAAACAGTAGGAATAATATGATCATCTTGACGGGTATATAGCTTTGAGAAGTGTTGGACCCACGCCTGACTTGGGATGTTGCAAGTTATCAGGTCACTATCTGGCCTATTACGAGCTCTTATAGTATCCCAAAACCATTTAGAATCTTTCTTAGAGCTCGCTTCTTTGAGGGTAGACCAATAGGCCTCTTCCCACTCCTTTTTTGCTAGCCCCAGTGTTCTCTTGTGTTCTTTCCTGGCTATCTGTATTAGGGGTTGGGACTTGCCCTTGACGGCCTCAATTAGTCTAGTCTTAGCTTTCCTGCATGCTACAGTGTACCAATCATGTGTCCCTTTAGATTTGTTCTGGGACATATTCTTCCCCGTAGTACCCTTTACCCAAAAAACTTCTCCTATAGCCTTAACAGCTGCCTCAAAAATGGGTGTTGCCCTATCTGCTACCGTGGCTAAATCAATGGTATTGATCTCTGCTTGTGAGGCTATGAGAACCTCTTCTATGGTAGAAAGTTTGTCAGCATTGCTGGCAACTTTGTTCCACTTTAGGCGTCTTCCACAGGAGGAGACAGTGACCCTATGTTTGCATTTGGGTGGTGCTAACAATGCTCCATTGAACCAGGGATTTGTGATGGTTAAGGAGAGCGAATTATGGTCGCTCTCCACAGTCGGTGTAATTACCATATCTTCAACCGAACTCAAGAGCCCCAAGTCCAGCAGAATATAGTCAATCCTCGAAGTATGACCAACCCTGTTGAACGTTGGGGCGCCCATCTGGTCAGAAGATGTACGGCCATTAGTGGCTCTTAACCCAAACTCCAAGGTCAGTGCATTTAACTGCACTGCACTACGGGTCCAACGTTTAATTGGAGGGATGGAGAGTGTGGGAATACCCCATCTGCTATCTTCCTCTCCTAGGTCAGGGATTCCATCCAGGGAAAGTGGCTCATATGTGCAGTTAAAATCGCCTGCTACTAGGGTGTGGTCAGCTTCTTTATAGTCCCTAAGTTGCACCTCAAGATCAGATATTACAGACGAGGTGCACCCATTTTTAGTGCCTCTAGCATAGACGTTGTAAAGATCTAAAGTCAAACCTCTACGGTGGTTAGACAGAGAAATACCCAAAATGTCTGGGTTATTTGTCTGCTTAGAGGTTATCCGGCAGTTAAGGGAGATGCTTACCCAAATAATGAGCCCCCCCGAGGGACGCCCCTTCCCTTGCCTGGGTTTTTCTGCTGGAACAAAATAGGTAACAAACCCAACTCGGTGGAGTGGCTCAGTGCTCCAGGTCTCCTGAAACACACATATCTTGTGTGCTTCAACCAAGTCGCTCCACTCAGGCAGACCTAATTTCCTGTGAATCCCCACGAGATTCCAACTGAGAATTTTTATTTTGTCCTTGATGGTTTCTCCTCTAGTACCATTAGTATCTCTAGGGTTATGGGGATCTATACTGACTCTATCTAAAGCAAAAGGCGTTGGCTTGGTCAGGCTGGTAACTACCACAATTGGGGGATTAGGGCATAAGGGGTGAGATGTGACCGAAGAAGCCTCCTCCTCACCCCTATTGATATCAAGATGTGTGGAGGAAGCTTCGTCAGAATTGAGTCAATCAACCTCATCCAGTGCGCAGAATCTATTCCAGTGGGCAAACTGGGAAACGAAGGGGTCAAATGGAGGAGGTAGACCATGCCATGGTTGCTGCCACTGATGAGTAATATGATGTGGAGCATGCGTGTACCCTCTATTAATTGGGAAGCTGAATCTAGGGGGATTTTGTCTTGGAGGCATAGGTAAAAAATAAGACAGGGGAAGTGGATTAATTTGAGTAGGAGGTCCACTAGAGGGTGTATTACATATATAATTCGCTGCCCCTATGTCCCTGAATTTGACAGTAATAACATCCCCTGCTATAGTCTTAGTATTCCTACCCACCCACTCGCCTCTACGCACCGTAAGAATTTCACCACTCATATGGATGGGTAGAGGTTTGTGCAACTGAAGCCACTGGGCACATTTGTTTCTCAATTCAATGAAGGTTTCTCTTCTACCCTCCTTCAGTGGAGGTACACCCGTCAAAACAACCACAAAGGGGGAAACTTCCGGTGGTAAGTTGATTGTTTTAAAACTAGCCGGCCTTGTCCTTGGTTCCTGAGTCTTATTTGAGGAAGAAGTTGATGTTGGGTTAGCATCCAAACCATTAGGTCCCTTTGCTGGCTGATTGCTCACTTTTTTTGGGCCAGAGGATGTCTGCATCTCCGGGGTGGGACCAGTCACACTAAGGGTTGGGGGAGATACAACAGATTTGCCCCCTGTTTGAATCGAATGCTGTGTTACTGTTCCTAGGTTATCTGATGTGATTTTGGCCTTAGTGGAAGAATCTCTCGAAGGCTTGCTACCAGATGTATTTGCCAGAGGCACATCTTTTGTGTTCCCGTGCGTCTGTGTAGGCACATTCCCACTTACCATATTAGCCCATTTTGAATTGATTAACGACGTCAGTCTATCAATTTTGGATATTAAGGGCTTAATTTGAGCCGCTATCGTAGCTTCAAGGTCCGATTTCAGATCTATTACCATATTTTCGACCCAGCAAGGTATGCCTGATGCAGAGTTAGGGGTAGGTGAAACAAGGTTGTGATTCCTAATTTTAGTTTTAGGCTTTTCCTTAATCTTAAACACGTTTTTAACAGAACCTGAGTTCCCTAATTCTGATGGTGCAGGAATAGCTCCTACCCTTGATACTTGGGGATGTTTATCTGCAATTAGCTCTGACTTTTCGAATGATTGGCAGGCTTCTAGGTCTGGAGTGGCCTCAAGATCAACGTATGACGGGTCAGAGTCTGAATGAGTTACCGATAGATCGACTGCGTTAGGGACTGTATGTGTGCCAGCAGCAGGCGAAGGTAAGGGGAGGGAACAATTAGTTAGGGGTTGCTGGGCAGGTGAACTTGCAGTTGCTAGATGGCCCAGGGACGAGCGTTTGGCATTCATAAGGTCCAGAGATACCCTTTTTTCCAATAAAATAATGCTATGGTCAATTGTCTCATTAACCCGGGAGATAGATTGGTCTATAGGCCCAATGACCTGTGCTACAGCCATTGCTTTTTTAGTGTTACTTCTAGTTCTACCGTGCATGGTAGACATTTGTGAAGGCCTATGCTCTGAGTGATACCAGTAATAACAGTTGAAAGTTGAAAACCAAAGGCGATGCGCGTTAATGCCCTTGGTTAAATTCCTGTAGAGTGAGAGGGGGTGTGGCACTGGGAGGGGGCGCGGCTCACGCGGGAAGAGGCAACAGCTGATGGAATTGAACGCTGAGCCTCGCAGTCCCGGGGCCGCGCCTCTCGTCTCCTCTGCGGCCTCGCCGGTGGTTTTCCTCCGCTTCTCAAAGGGCACAAGGGCTGGAACACTGGAGGGATCACAAGCTACTCCTGTAGCGTCAGGCAAGGGTTTGTGATAAAAACCTCAAGGCGAGCGGCTCCCGCGAAGCGGGGGCCGCGAGAGGTTATGAGCAAGCAGGTGGGGGCGTGGCACTGGGAGGGGGCGCGGCTCACGCGGGAAGAGGCAACAGCTGATGGAATTGAACGCTGAGCCTCGCAGTCCCGGGGCCGCGCCTCTCGTCTCCTCTGCGGCCTCGCCGGTGGTTTTCCTCCGCTTCTCAAAGGGCACAAGGGCTGGAACACTGGAGGGATCACAAGCTACTCCTGTAGCGTCAGGCAAGGGTTTGTGATAAAAACCTCAAGGCGAGCGGCTCCCGCGAAGCGGGGGCCGCGAGAGGTTATGAGCAAGCAGGTGGGGGCGTGGCACTGGGAGGGGGCGCGGCTCACGCGGGAAGGGGCAACAGCTGATGGAATTGAACGCTGAGCCTCGCAGTCCCGGGGCCGCGCCTCTCGTCTCCTCTGCGGCCTCGCCGGTGGTTTTCCTCCGCTTCTCAAAGGGCACAAGGGCTGGAACACTGGAGGGATCACAAGCTACTCCTGTAGCGTCAGGCAAGGGTTTGTGATAAAAACCTCAAGGCGAGCAGCTCCCGCGAAGCGGGGGCAGCGAGAGGTTATGAGCAAGCAGGTGGGGGCGTGGCACTGGGAGGGGGCGCGGCTCACGCGGGAAGAGGCAACAGCTGATGGAATTGAACGCTGAGCCTCGCAGTCCCGGGGCCGCGCCTCTCGACTCCTCGGCGGCCTCGCCGGTGGTTTTCCTCCGCTTCTCAAAGGGCACAAGGGCTGGAACACTGGAGGGATTACAAGCTACTCCTGTAGCGTCAGGCAAGGGTTTGTGATAAAAATGAATATGCGAATGGTTGAAAGAAAAATAACGAGATTATATATGCTGATTAGATATGCTTAATTTAAGATTAAATCCGCGACTTCAACACCGGAGGGAATAGCAGCGGGCCACGCGCACTCTGCGTACTAACGCGAAGAGTTGTGACGGATCAGTGTTAAAGCCTATTTATTGTCTCTTTATATTTTTTGTGTGGTTTCTGTATCAACCTTTTTAAAGCCACCTATTGTGATGAGATTTTTTAAAGATTTACAATATTTGTTTTCACCAACCCTCTTTGTCATTCCACAGTGGGATGTGAACTTAGATTTCATTTTTTGTTGAATGACCCTTTTGAGACAATTCGCAGTTGTTCCGTAAGGTTTTTGTTGTTCAAAATGATCTTTCTCATCACCATAACATCTGCTTGGCGTCTGAGTGAGCTACAGGCTCTTACTGTCAAGCTACTATCTACAACATTCTTCCCAGATAAGTTGGTTTTGAGAACCCAAGCTTCTTTTCTACCAGTAGTTACTTCATTTCATGCTGGGCAAGCTATCACCCTTCTGGTATTCTTCATTGTTAGAACCCCAAGAGGGCACTATGCTTTTATATTGATTGTACAAAAGAACCTCTGGTGGATGATCAGCTATTTGTGGGTTTCTCCTGGATAATGTAGCGCAAGAACGGACAATCCGCTGGTAAATTGTTCTTTACAGAAAGACCTCCTACAAAGTGGAGAAGAATCAGCCTCCAGAGGGCCAACAGGCTCATTGCACTAGAGCTAAGGCTGCGCACACTGCGCTAGCACATAGAGTACAGTGGAGTGGTGTGGCTCACTGGTTAGAGGCGGCAGACCGGGAAGCAGAGAACGCCCCCCCCCCCGGACCAGGGTTCAATTCCCGACGCGGCAGGGTCAGCGGACTCGATAATTCTCGCCTCGGTGCCTACTCTAACCAGGGATCACACTCTGCAACTCTGGGCATTAAGCTTGCCTCATCTCTACAACGGCCCCCCACAGACGCCGGGGATGCCTGGTTTCACCTTGGAGATACCCAGAAGGGACCATCTCACAGGGAAAGCCAGGACGGGTTCCCCAGCGGTCTTCAGCGCCGGGACGCTTACGGGCAGCTATGCGCTTTACAAGTCCCACACATTTGCATTTACATTTACATCACCGGAACATTTGCCAAGTGGCTAAGTGGGCGTCAGTACATACGTTTACGAAGCAGTATTTCCTAAACAGTCTGGTCCTTTTCAGAGGGGCCTTTTTCCAGCTCATTCCTCCAGACATTGTTGGTCTGACCCAGTTTACATGCCAGTTTGCCGATATGCTTTGCGTCTGAGGGCACGAATAACCTAAGAAAGTAACTGATGTGGGTGACGCTTATATGTGGCTACGCTCATCACTTTAGGAGTGTAACAACATCATCCTCGGTATGATACCAATTTGCGGTGTGCGGCATCCAGTCTGACTCCTGGGGAATATTGACAAAGTGAGGAATCAGGAGTCAGAGCTAAGTAACTTGTTCATTTCTCACAACAGAGCTCATGTTGTGGTTGGTTACTGTTCTTTTGTTTTTAAGATTTTGTTTTCTGTCAAAGATTTGACTTTTAGTAATAAGTGAATCTTTTTGATTTTTTTAATGTTTGTACTCCTCTAATTATTGCTTTTGTACTATTCTAACATAAAATGTCATCTAGGTCTAATGTCCTGATGAATAAAATTAAAGTAAGTTGTGGAAATTAACACTAAGCATTTTCTAATTAAAAAATAGAGGCTGAAATCCCCCTATAAATTGTTTGCTGTTATCAGTATTTGACATTAATAAGAAATAGCCACCTTCCTGTACATTTGATACTAATGTTTTTCACCTTTGTTTGCAGTGTAGCGTCTTGTGACTCTTAAGCTGCTGAATGGAAGATGAGCTTGGCACTGCATGAGGTGTTTAGTTGCTGTCGCCATCTTGAAACTGACAAAGCAACTGAAAGAAAGGTCAGAATAATATATCTTGTTTCACAGATGAATTGTAGAGAAAAGTAACCTAGCCGCAAGTTACTAAATATGTTCCTTTTAATATATTTTTGTTTTTTAGAAAGAAATAGAAAAGTTCAGGCGACTCTTGCGTGATCCTGAAACTGTTCAACATTTGGATCGCAATTCAGACTCTGGAAAGGGGAACCAGCTCAACTGGGATGCTTTGTTCAAGTACGTACAGTCCAAAAATCCAAGTTCATTTCTTTTGCAACTTGGCTATTTGTTAGTGTTCCCACTTCCTGTATTGTCCTCCCAGAAGAGAGGACATAAGAGCTCGTGATAATGTCTAGAAAAGCCAAAGTTATGTGATCTGCATGGTTGATTGAAGATGGCGTTAATGGTTTCTTTAAAACCAACCAAAGAAAGTCCAAACTTGTTAAAAGAAAAAAAAGATGGTTTCAGAACATACTTTTCTACAGGATCAGCATAGCTTTCATAATTGTAAGAAGTAAAATACATTTTTTTTGCATACAAGGCAAATTTAGAAGCAGGGAGTATGGTAAACTTGCGCAGTAATATTTTGTTTTGCGCCATAGATTTACCTCCTCCTTTTCGAGCCTTACTATTGAGCAGCATTGACGGATGCCATCAATGTAAAGTGAATATTTGGTCTTACTCTAGATCCTGCCATGAAGCAGCTTAAAACATTAAACTTGTCCTTTTAAAATCATATGGTGCCAATTAAGCGTCTGTGTGAAAAATGGAATAGAGGCAGGTTGTAACTATAGTAAAACATAATTCTATTTGAAGGAGAATTGGGACTATAGTAAACATAATTCTCGTTTTTACAAATTTGTTAACTTAAAAGCAAGTTCATGGTATTTGAAAAAGTATACTTTTCCAGCTAAAGCATTTTTTTTGTTTAAAGTTTGTCGACACAGAGTAGGCTGGTATTCATCTTCGAAAGGAATTAAATAACTGTTCCTCACTGTGCAAGTATAATCCCACCCCAGGAAGAGTAGCCTTTGTTAGAAAGGTTCCTTCGAAAGACAGATTAAAAGTTCAAGCTAAAATGTAATCTGTCTTTCGAAGGAACTCCCTGTCCCAGAGGTGTTTGGAACTCCCTGTCCCATCAGGTTTGTTTTACAAAGAGTACAGGCAGAGGCTTTCCAGTACGCCTTATAGATAGTCACTTCTTTCCCAGGCAAGAAATGATACCGAAGATTTCATTGGTAAGTAAGAAAGTCCTTAGGACATTTACATTACTTTCCATGTCAGGATGGTGGTCCTTTTCCCATTGATTGCTTTAGGACTATATGCAGTGCACTAATTAGAACTAGGCATAGTCACATGTACTGCAAAGCTGTGGATCATTTTCCTGAACAACTACTTTGGTGCTAGGACATCTGCGGTGTGATACAAATGATGAATATGTTTCTCAAAATGGGTGGTATGATGCACTCTGATTTATAAGAATGTGATTAAAATCTTTTCTCATTCACCTGATTCTACCCTTAGATCTCATGGAGAAATAGTTTACTAATGTTTTATTCTTTTTTGTTTCGGGTCAGTTTTGTAAATGAAACTTGAAAATGTAGAACCATTAAATAATCTTGCATGCAGTAACCTAGTGCCAGACTTACTCATTGCAATATTTGCTAAATTCCAGTTTACCAGTGTTGTACTCTACACCTAATGTGTTCCCCTCTGGGGATGAACGTTGTCTTTTCATCAATAGCTGTATTTGGGAGTATTTTGTACTACAGGCGAAGTTCCAGCATTGGGAGCTTGAAAACGCAGGCCAGCTAGTATAAGCTCCACAAGTTCCTTGTTAACCGTGACTGACATTCGCGAGTCAATCGAAGATTGATGAAAAGACAACATTGAAACGACTCGCGTTACCAATGCAGTGTTGTATTTCCTGTGATTAAATGTTACCCCCTGATGATGACCTCGCTATAAAAGCTCATGCATCCCCAGTTGGCATTATTTCTGCCAACCTGTTTAAGATCCCTCTCTACATATAAATCAAGTATACCACTTGTGGATATTCAATAGTGATATAAGTGACTGAAAAAGAAATACTTGGTCCGGTAGAATAAGACCAGGAATCCTAAAGATGCACCTTCATCCCCAGAGGGGGAACACATTCGGTGTAGTGAGTTGAAAACAATTTGGACATTCCACATACTCACAAACTTTACGAGATTTTGGATTTTGTCTAAAAAGTTGTCTTTATTTGTTATGATCTATCATAATTTTTCTTTCCTTCATCTATGTCTATGTAGTAGTGTTTTTTGTCAATTGGATTAAATGTATATATATATATTGTTAATGTTGTGTACTGCAAACAAACAGGTCAAGATAAAATGAACACATTTCGGATTAAAACAAGTGTATAAAATAAAATATTAGGTTAACTCTCAAATACACTGGATTCAAGTGGATGTTTTCTTAAGAATGCGGATGTGTATTGATGGCCACGTGGGGTCTATACATTTTGTGTTGTGTTGTGTAGATCCCTCCCTATATGCTGACCTAATTGGAACATACCCCTTTATTTTTTTGTTTGAATTTGTTTATTGAGTTTTGACATTTCCAGCACATTAAACCAGAATTTCTTTTTTCTAAATTACATATATATACAGACACTTGGAAGGGGGGCTTGAACGTCATGGGGGACCCAAGAAAGCCTTCAGACTGCGCTCTACCCCAGGCGTTTCCAACCGGCCACTCTGCACCTTTGGTTTCATTATCACTACCCATTTGGGTTGGACTTTGCTTGCTTCCCCACACCCAGTACTGACCTGGAAAAAAAGCTGTCTTCTGGGAACTGCAGTTCCTACCACTCTGCAGTCAGTATACGGTCATGTGATCAGGGGCAAGTTGCACTCCGACCAGTAGGAGTGGAGCAGGCCTTTTAAAGGAGCGGGTGGAGCAGCATCCTGTTGTATAGCGGCATCCGACGAAGGCTGTAAAGCCGAAATGCATTATGCCCAAGTTACCCAATAAAGGCTTCCCTTGGATTCCCCTGAGTGGCCTCATACTTTTCTTTACTGGAGGAGTCTGTGGTGATATATACATTTGCAGTGTTTCAGCAAGCAGTTATGTATTGGAATTTATACATAGTTGTTACATATCTGTATTACATTGCTGAAGTTACATGCCTATTGATTCAGTCCGTATTGATCATATGCTTCCCGCGATACACCTGTGGACATGTGCCCCTGGCTTGGGAGCTATGTCTGCCGTCGCTATTGTTGAGGGTTGTAATGTACCGGTGGAAGGGTTACGCTCCCTATCAAGTGGTACCAATGCTATATCTGTCGGGATGCATCCCTAACTCAGAACTTTTGTTATTTAACTAGGGTGATAATTAGGGGGTCAACAGGGGTTTGTGCAGGCGGGGGGGGGGGGGTCACCGTTTGATGGCTTGTGGCCATTAGGCAGTGTGGATCATACCCCCTTATGTGGAGATTATGTCTAAACTGATCATCACAATTTGATCAGGTGACCTACGATGTCCTCTTTTCGTTGGATTTTCCCAATTTAAAAGTGAACAGACACTCCTATTTGGCAAGGAACTTCTTTTAACAATTCATTCTTTTCGTTTTTGCATTGAGTGATGTGTCCTCTGATCTAAAATTCCAATACCAGTGGTATTGTATTAGAGTGGCAGTGTGCTTCATAGGCCGGATGAAGCATTTAACTCACATTTACAGATAGGTAGCACAGTAGTCTGTAGTAATGCTATGGTTGAAAAAGTGTCATGTGGCCTGCATGGATGGTGTTTTTGTCATGTGAGATACCCCTATCATGTTTTTCAGTGTATGTGTCTTCGAACTTGAATTAAAAAGAGTAAGAGATGGAATGCAAATTCTTTGGATTTTAGTGTATAAATTGACAGGAAATGTGTGGGTGCAGTCTGGCATTTTTTAAAGTGTTTTGTGGGTGAAACCTTTTTGCAGCATTAGTATAGCTATGCTTGCGTGAAAAGAAATTGTGAGAAAACACAGTCATGCATGTGGAACCTACCATTTTGGAGTATCTCTTTTCTGTCATTAGCCATTGCAACACTCAAACCTTTCTCCCATCTCTTTCTTTCTCTCCATATCGTATTGACAGCCAGCATATTACCTGTCATCAAGAAGTCAAGAGGCCTCCATTTAATTCCTGCAAGCACTGACCTATCTCCTATATTGCCATATTTAACCTCAAAGCTGTATGTTACTCTCTGCAGCGTGTTCATCGTGCAAGCAAAGTTAATGAAGAATATTCTCTAGGCCAGCTGTTCTTAACCTGTGGTCTGTGGACCTCTGTGCATCCATTGCGCCTACTCCGGGGGCTACAGATTTCTAGAAAACTAAGCTATAATTGCATATTAATAACATACATACATAGGAAATAAATAGTAACATTAAAAAGTTATGTGAAGGAATTTGAAATTGGAGGCTAAAAATTAAGTTGGTGTCCTCTGCTTGATTCATGGGAGCAGCGCAAGTACTGCAAACAGAATATAGTATGGGCGATAGGTTGGGCTATTTAAAGCACAGACAAAAAGAGGGTTTGCACTAGGAGCAAGAAAATATGTACATGCTAGATTCTAGCATAATTGCTTCATCTTATAGAATTAAACACCAAGTTTAGAAAAGCTCCAACCTTCCTACCCTGTTGATGTTTTTGTTTGTTAATAGAATAAACTATTTTTTATTTGTGTGTTTGCTTGATGTTTACTTGTTCCTGCTTCTTTGTGAATTTTTTGATGTTCAAATAGTAGATAGTAGAAAGTTTAAGAACCACTATTATGCTATGAGTATTTGGCTTTTTACTGTGAGCAACTTCTTTCCCTTCTGTGATGCTCTCCTTCTAGCTTATAGATGCTACTTTGACAAAGTCAATTCAAGGCAGGTACACGCCTATAAAGAAATAATGTTAAAAAATAAATAATTTGAGTTCGTTCAATTGCCTTTTTAGGGTATTAGGATTTATATGTGTGCTTTGGTAGGAAGTCCTCTTACTTGATTAGGTGTAGCTGGGTTCGGATTTGGTCACAGAAAATGTTTAATATAGTTTATGTGAGAGGCCTACTTGTTTGTAAGGAAATAACGGAAGTTAAGGGTCACACCATACAATTAGCTTGAATGATCGTGCTAAAGATTCCTCGGCATAGCTTTATACTCCCATTCTCTGAGTAGGTAACAAATGTTGGAGCCTGCTTTGATGCAAGTATGTGCTTCAGATCCCTGATAAAAGCAGTGTTCAGCATTTACTATCCTCAATGTAGCAAGCTAAGTTCCATTCTTCCACTCTTATCCCCACAGCATAAAGCCATTTCTGTTGAGGCAGCATGTCATCCCCATCTAGACTACTGCACCAGCTTTTATGTTGGCCTCCTAGCTTGCCAAATCCTATGGCTGCATAGGATGCAAAATGTGGCTGCCTGTTGATGTGTTTGGCAGGGAGAAGAGAACATGTGTCTCAAGGACATGGGACATTATTCCGGTTAGCAGACTGCAGCAGAATGGCTTTCTGATTCTGTAGATAGTATTCACATGTGTTAACATCCTTGGTCTAAACTACCTGGAGAGTAAAATCAGGGTACCACCTATTGAGGATGCCAAGAAGCTTATATTCGAGATTCCTTCCTATACCTTGCGGTAAACTGAAAGATAGACAAAGCAAATCTTTTATTGTTTCGGGACTCCTCAGCACCGCTATCCTAAATAACTTCCTTCAAGAGACAAATGTGAAAGTTACAAAGGTCATAATTTATTCATGATTGAGTGGCCCTTGAAAAAAGATATTGTTTTAACTGAAAATTAAAGTTATCTTGTATCTCCAAACATTGTTTGCTGGAGATTACTCTTGTAACACTGGGTATTACAATGTACTAGCACAGACAACTCAACAGCTAGAATACATAGGAGTATTCTCTATTGAACTAAGGAAACATGATTATTTTCATTGCTAATTGTAACCCCAAAATGTATGTATTGTTGTAGAATTTTTAGAAAGGAAACGTAGCGGAATGGAAAGGTAATACACACATTGCTTGTTTTTAACTAATAGTGAAATATTTGAACATGAATAAATTACATTTTCTTCTGAACATTGCTTTGTGTTCTTCTTACAGGTATCTGCAGAAATACATCCGCAAAGAAACGGATAATCTTAAAACAGCAAAACCAAATGTGTCAGTTGCCACTCAAACTACTCGTCAGAAAAAGCTGCAGGAGATCAGTAGCTTGGTCAAGTATTTCATCCGATGCGCCAATAAAAGTAAGTGTTTTTAAAATAAAGTTATCTGATGTCCTGACTAGTCAAGTCAAGTCAATAAAGCTTTATTCGATTTGTGTCATAAAATCATAAAAGCACAAATTTAAAAAATGAATGAACAATCAGTACAGAATTAAAAACGACATATAAAAATACAGATTATAAATTCATTAAATAGTAAAATTATAAAATTCATAAGGTCAGAAGTACCATACGGATGAGGGGACATTATGTATGGGTTAACTTGTTCGGATCGTGTATGGAGTGATAAATATGTACACTAAGAGATCTGTTCCAGGTAGAGAAAAACATGTTCAAACAATGAGAGACAGAACTTGATATGTTTTAACTAGTTGGTGCTCTTTACATGGTATTACGGTATTTTATAACTAACCTTAAAAAAGAAGATACTGCCTTAGTTACAATGTCAGTCTCTAATTGTTGACGTTTTAGAAATGCCACTCTACACTTATTTAACCCCCAGGTCTTAAGTATAGAATTTACAAAACAGGGTACAGTGAATATTGGACTGATAAGAAACATCACCACATGGGCAATTTGGTAGATCCCTAGACCAGTCGTTGCATTCTGGGAAAGTTATTAATCTATAAAACAAATCGGTGCGAAAACTTGTCAATAACATCCGAGTATAACAACTTGGTTCATGAAGCAAGTACGGTTGGACCCCCTCACAGATGGTCATCAGGTGGTTTTTCATCACTGTACGTTTCGTCTTTTCGACGAGCCACCTTTTGTTTTCTAGATGTTCCATGGCCGCCTTTTTAAAAGTATTTCTGGATACTAGTTCCATACTTGCAGGCATGTCAAAATATTCAGGGTGCCCAATCTCGCGCATCAAGTTTTTTACGTAGTGAATCCATTTAATATTGACCACTCCATCTAATTTAAGGCAATCTACGATGATGTCTCTATTCAAACCCATTTCTGCTGTAACCCATATCTTATGCCATAACAAAAGGGGAGCAATTTTGATGGTATCTGTGATATAAGTTCGACCCAATTCACTGTGGCAGCTGTAAGTCGCTGTGGATCTAGGCACTGCTAACAAGTAGCGGGTGAAGTGAATTTCACATCTTTGTATCTGTTCTGCCTTTTCAATCCCCCAGATACCTGCCCCATAAGTGCCAGTGGAGATACACTTAGATTTGTAGATCTGCAACAATACTGGGACGGGCCTCCCTCCCAGTTTCTTTGCAAAATTTGCCACGGCACCTAGGGCCCTAGAAAAGGCCAATTTTCTTGCGGTCACAGCATCCTGCCATGTCCCATTTTTATCAAAGTTGATGCCTAGGTAAGAAAATCTGTTGGAATTCTCAATCTTGTTTTTACCCAAGAAAATAGCATGTATATTCTTTATCCTGCTTCCACATATCATAGTATATGTTTTAGGCACGTTTATTTGTAACCCTTTTGCATTCATGTATGTTGTGAATTTTATTACTGTCCTCTGAAGACCAATCTTGGTCCGTGACATTATTACGGCATCATCTGCATACAAGAGGATAGGGATAGGGGTGTCTCCAACTCTTGGATAGTCATGTTGGAATTCGCTGAGATACGGTCCTGTACTGTTAATATAGAGGGTGAAGAGAAAGGGTGCTAAAATGCACCCTTGTCTCACACCTCTCTTTATTTCGAATTTAGAATTGCCAAACCAAACCCTAGCTCCCGCCCCCCGATACAATTCCTTAATGAATAGGAGGATCTGGGGGTCTACACCCATATCACTGAGTGTGCTCCATAAGTTTTCGTGCTCCATACAATCGAAAGCTGAGCTTTGATCAACGAACGTCAGGAAAAGATTCCCCTTCTTAGCCCCGGTGTATTTTGCAATTATCATGGCAAAGTTGAGACCCTGTTCTATGGTACCTCTCCCTGTCAGAAACCCATACTGTAAATTGGAAATGACTTCCTTCTCCTCTGCCCATTCTTGTAACCTATTTAAAATGATCCTACCGGCCATTAAGGCATCCAGTAAGGATATGGGACGATAACAAGTTGGATCATTTCTGTCCCGCTTTTTAAAAATAGGAACTACAATGGCTTACAACCAAGTTGATTAAATTTGTATCTATTAAACAGTTTAACACATTAGTTAAGCCCATAGGTCTATTTCAAATATATAGACGTCAATCGGGACGCCATCAGGCCCTGGCGGTTTTCCTGATGCACTTTCTTTACTAGCTCTGTGGACTTCCTTACACTCAAATACTATGCCCAAAGGAAACATACTGGATTGTCTATTATCATCAGATGTGTTAGTTAAAATATCCATATAACTTTCATCTGTTGTAACCTTATCATAAACACCATAGAAATGTTTGACCCAGATTTCTCCAGGTATAGCTAGGTCTATTATATCTGTCTCTTGGTTTGAGATGAAAGAAGCATTAACCACTTTCCAAAAGGATATATTATCATTCCTCACACATGCTTCATATAGCATCTGCCAGGCTTCCCTTTTTAATAGTTTTTTCCTTTTGGCAATTGTTACACGATACAGTTTTCTGGCATTTCGCACTAACTCATTCGATCTAGGTACTTCGTGTAAGGCACGTTTCAAATTAATATGTGCCTTTGTACAATCCTTATCAAACCACCTTTGGGTTTTATTAGAATTATTGCAATGATCCTTAGTTAACAATTTCCTTATTTCCTCCGCTATTTTAAGGAAAGAATGAAAAACAATTTAGTGATACTCAGTTTGTGAAGGGCACAATTCCATGTTATTAAAGGTCTGTTTAATAAGATTTTGGAGAAACATCTCAGGTTCAATATTAGCCCATTTAATGGAGTACTATTTGAACTCGCGAGGCTGATGGGAAGATTATATATCACATCTCCCTTCATGTGTTCATCCACGCCTTTCATTTTCAGAGCCAAAGAAATTGGATAGTGATCACTCAATAAGGTATCAATTATTTCCCATGAGGACACTTGTGCTGAATACCTGGATGATAGGAGTGCAAAATCGATAGTAGTGTTGCACCCTCTCCCATGAAAAGTAGTCTGAAATGATAACGGAGGTGAACATAATTCATTCACATGGGACAAATCAAAATGAAAAATCAGGTTATTCAGCAGTTCCCCTAGCTTCGAATGTGTAAAATGCGTGGGGCTGTCCTTATTATCTCCTAGACCACAAATTCCCAAGGCACTTCGTGGGCACAGGGGACAGTTAAAATCGCCCAACCATAGTATGGCAATGTCACCTAACGCATTTTGCTCTAGGCTAAGTAGGTTGCTACTGAGATTATTTAGGACATTCTCCTGCAGTAGTCTAGGTATGTTATTATAAAAATTTATTATGATCAAATGTTTACCTCCTCCCCGAGTGACTGTTAATATCTGATAGTTCTCTGTTGCCATGAATTTTACAACTGATACTCCTCCTAAGGTCGAGACATAAGTGCATAGCCCCCCTTTATTTCTCCAATGTGAAGAGATGCTAGCTGCTGTATTAAAGGTTTGGTACCCAATTATATGAATTTCTTGAACGGACCTAGTTTCTTGAAGACATATTACAGTGTAATCTTTTATTAAATCTAACCATTCGGGAAGACCTACTTTATCCAACAGGCCGGCGATATTCCAGCTCGGGCTTTTTGATTGTATAGGTTTTTCCCCGTTGGTGAAAGCGCTTTCTGGAGTCACCTCTTTTGGGGAAATAACATTCTCCAGTTCCCCTACTTTTCCCACTAGACTAGGCACAAGATCCTTGTTATGTCCACACCAGATGATCTTAGAGATTGATCTAAATCTCCACTCCCTATTGCCCTTACAATAATATGTTTTTCCAGAGTGATGGCCTGATCAATATCATTAGGGGTCAGTCAATCCACCAGGTCCAGTATACTGAATCTATTGCTAAGAGGTACTGCTGGCAATTGCTCACCATTCTCCCCATTTTCCCTGGTGGCCATCCTGACTGGCTGGCCCGTCCTACCCTTAGAGGGCTTGGCTCGTAGGTGCCCTGATTAAGCATAGAATCTGGAGGGATGTAAAAATAGTTTAGGGCCCTGGCCTGAATAGAAGATCGTGAGTTTGCCAGTGCGCCCCAGCAAGCATGCTCCACGGCCCTTGGGTCTTCAAAATGAACAACAATACAATCTCCTGGTATGTTTTTTAATCTGCATCCTACCCAGCTCACCCTTCTCACGAATACAATTTTAGACTGTGCCTCTCGGGTGAGTGGTCTATTGCTCTTTAGCCAGTGTATTGTCTTATTTCTTAATTGTTCATAAGATTTCAATTGACCTTGTTGGAGTTCTGGGACACCGATCAGAACAGCTACATAGGGGGAACACTCAGGGGTGAGATCTAAATGGTGATGTACATTTTTCACCTCGCTACCAATCCGATTCCTCCTCAGAACTGGGCCGGCTAACTGGGATCGTCCCTGTAATTCTCCGTGGGAGGTGCCACTACTACCCTGCGTCTCTACCGGCACTATAATTCCTCCACTAGTTGTTTCGGACCTCAACCTATTTTGGCCCTTTGGTCGGGCTACCAGCCCCACGGTTGTTGTTACATTAGTACCTGTAAATACCGCAGGCTCCCCTCCTCCTCCCTCCCTCGCCAGATCTTTACCTTGGCCACAGCCCACTGTTTTGTCCTTGGTACCTCTCACAGTAGTAATTTTTGAGGATTCAAGTGTCTCAAGCCTGTTCTCAATCGGCAAGAGTCTCATTAATATGGGTTCCAAAGACCATGTCATATGGGTACCTATTTTTGACCAGTATTCATCATCAGTCTGTGGCAGTCCCGTAACAGTTTCCTCCGTACTACCGCCATTTGCTACTGGCAATATTTGGTGGGGGACATCAGTTGTTGTAGGGCCCACCTTTGGGCTCTCTCCCAGTTTACTCAACTTGGATACCTTGGGGTTCTTCCCCTTCTGTTGTGTTCCTCCTCGCTTCCTCTTTAAAATTGCCCCCTGTGCGTGTTCCTGGGGTTTAGTGGGCTCTTTATGGGCCACTGCAACACATGTGGTATGTTTTTTGATGGATTTTGCAGTGCTTCCCCTAAAAGTAGCGCAGGATGTGAAAAATCTCCATCAATAATATTAGCTGGATTTTCATCTTGCTGCAGACTTGGACTCAACGTGTGAGAATCAATAGAAGGAAGAGACTGGGGGTTTCTCTCAGGTGAACGAGCATTCATTATCCCCCCCAGTGACGACCGTTTAGAAAATATGGAGTTCATAGAGAGTCTGCGGTCAGTGATGGCTATCTTGTGTGCTATCACAGATGTAGCCCTTATAATAAACTGGTCCAAAGTTCCCGCAACATAGCCAGCTCCGGCTGCTTTCCTTCCTCGTCCCTCGCGGGTTGCCATTACTTAAATTAGTTTAATAGCAGTCACAGTATATCCAGATACTAAGCCAATGTCCACTTACTTGCGGGACAGGATGTCCGTTGGTGATGAAGATCTTAGAGAGAGGGCCCAGCTCAGCCTCTCTCAGTCTCGAACGGGCTCAAACGGGCCCACCCGCACACGTCCCGCGCAGCGGGTGCCGCGAGACGCTATGAACTGGCTGGGGGAGGGGCTGATGCGCCTCAGCTGGCGAGGCGTGGCCCGATGTCTGCTGGATTCAGTAGTCCTCAAAAACAGCAAGCCCTCTATCAACTTGCACCTCCTGCGACACGGAGATCTCAGCACTCAGAACAGCACTGTACGTCTCTGCATGGTGACTCACGTAACACGAGCAGTCCTCCTCCGGTCCATAGACTGTGCTGTGATCAAAGTGGAAGAAATAACCTTCTCAACCCACAACTTGCGTAGGCGTAATTGCACTTGCGGTTTACTTCTGTTGGTATTACTGGAGTGCTGTGTAATGTATGTAAAAGGTTATCCAAAAATAGATGAAGAGTAGATTCAGGTGATATTCCAAATGATAGTTTATTTCCAAGAATTCCAGCATCAACACGGGAGCACCACTGTTTCTCAGTCAGTCAACAGCTTACTGAAGGACAGAACCGCTGAGGCTCTAAACCGGAGATCATCCTCGAGAGATGCATCTTCAAACATAAACATATGTTTGAAGATACACTCTCTCTCGAGGATGCAAACAGTCGAACGTGCATAACATGGAACACCATTACATAACAATAGCATCACATAAGAATTGAGCTCGAAGAAAGACTATACCTTACATCATCTCCCTTCCTATAATAAACAAAGAAATGAATAGCGCCATACAAGAGTTAACCTGGAAGAAAAACTATACCTTACATCATCTTCCTTCCTATAATAAAAAATTGGAAAAATAAAAATAATCCTTAAGCCTTGTTGGAATGAAACAAATATAAATTGGCCTAACAGGTTCATACATTTCACTTGTATTAGAAGACATTTGAGAAAACATTGGTGTAAAATGCAAATCCGTACCTGCTGACGAAGTGGGAGGTAAAACAGGAAAAGAAAGTAAGTTATGAGGATGATCAGAAAGTGTACTTAAAGAAAAAATTAGAACATACATCATAGGGGAAATCAGATTTGTAACAAAGAATTCTTTTAGCTATAACCATGAAAATGTTTGAACCGTGAACATTTTTATAAAACCCCCTATCACACCACTACCCCTTCTTTTCAATAAAAACCAGACCCTTTGAAGTCTTCAGAGTCCTTCATAGAAAATTGAAAAGAATTAGAAGAAACATCAAAATTACTTATTTTGCAAGTTCCTGAAATAATACGCTTTAAGCTTAACAAATCCTAAATAAACTCCATGCACACATTCTACTGATGCCATGTGGGAAGCTATACATCAAAATATTACTTACAATGAAAAGTTCTTGCAAAACCTTTAGCATAAATTTTGTGGACACCCAATAAGAAAAAATGTGTGTTCCAAATAAAACCCTTAGGTTTCTAATGTTTCTATAGTTGAACAATTTCTCCCTGCAGAGACTCATTTGAAACTGAAGGTAATTCTAATGTGTTAATACTAACATATTGCATATCAGATTCTAAGGGAACCACATCAAACCCTGAAAAAACATCATGTTGATCATGTTGATCAGCATTCTCAAGTGTTGACACTGACCTAACATGTACAGTGGGCCTAGCCCTGCACACATTACTAAAATGACCAAACTTCTGACAGTTTGTACACTTTTTCCCTAGAGCATTGCACATGGGATTGTTACTTAGATGTGTTCTTGATCCACACCTGAAACAAAATGTGTTATTACCTCTCTGCTGAGGTTTACCAATACTATTATTAAATGAAACAGCATTAACAGAAACATCATTCTGCACAAGGTTAAAAGGGGAAACATTCTCAAGCATAATACTCTTTGAAGAAACAATGCTCCTTTCGATACTTTTAGCCATATCAACCACCTCAGCCAATGTTGGATCCCTGCAACTCAAGATTCATTCTTGAATTTTTTATGGCAACAACCATAAACAAATTTGATCCCTGATGTAAATGTCTAGATCAGCCCCAAAGTTGCAGTCAGCTGACATGTTCCTTAAAACTGAAATGAAGTCTTCTACGCTTTCCTCTTGGTTTTGTTTTCTCTTTCTAAAATTAAAACGCTCCAGAATGACATTCGGAAGTTCCAAAAATGTCCTATTAAGTCTTTGAATTGCATCTCTATAAATATTCCAGCCTTCGCCTCTTCCTGAAGGTGGAATTGAAAGGGGTAAGTTATCGTAAACTTCTCTGCCAGCCCTCCCCAAGTGACTATAAAGGATAGCAAGCTTCCTTTTAGGAGCATAATCCTCTGCATCAATTGCCACTAAATAATTCTCGAAGCTCCTAAACCAAGTTTTCCACGGTTCCACAGGTTTTCCATTAACAGGTAAAAATTTGTTCAGAATAATTACCTGTTGATTATTAGCCATTTTTTTTTAAATATTTAAATAAATTACCCTGACAATAAGATAATTTGTAAATATGCTAAAATATACTATTCAGAAAATTTAAATAACTTTTGTACTCTTCCTTTTAGCTTTTAACTGCAGATTTGAAAATGTTAAATGTCTTTAAAATGCTGAATGTCTTTTAAAATGCTGTATGACTTTAAAATGTTAAATGTCTTTAAAATGCTGGATGCCTTTTAAAATGCTCAAGAAGATGTTTCCAATCTCCTTAACAACAAAGTGCTTCACAACGTTTTTGCAGGAGCCAAAGAAGTGCAAGCAGTCTTTTAAAATTCCAGTCTTTAAAATGCTGAAAACAACATTCCAAAATCACTCGTGAAATGTCAATTACAAACTTGCATGTAATGCCAAATGTTTTTTTTTTTTAAATGTCAAATGTTTTTAAAATGCTAAATGTCTTTAAAATGCCCAAGAAGATATTCCCAATATCCTTACCGGAAATGTACTTCACTTTTCATACGTAAACGAAAACTTGCACATACCATTTCATTTTTAGTAATGAAGTATTTTAAGCAGCTCCGTTTTATTTGAACGCTAGCGCAACGACTTTCAATTGAAATATTAATTTAAACTAAAATTAGTCGTGCACGTAGCGTCTCTCCTTTCAGATTCGGCTTACGAATTGATTTCTTCTGTCGCGTGATGATGTCATCACGTTCAAGTCTCGCGTTGTTTACCGGTTCTGTGGAGTCGTCTTTAATCACGAAAAGCCACAAAAATAAATATCCGGATGACTGTAACTCGTATTCATTTCATTCAAAAAGGTACGTGAAATCCACTTGTTTTCTTAATAAAACAGCAAGGTGGGGCAAGTTGATCCTTAAAAGTCAATCCTTCCGGACCAGTATACGCTTCTAAGGATTTAGTGAAGATGCCGAAAATATCCAATCCTGTCGCCAAATGTAATGTATGTAAAAGGTTATCCAAAAATAGATGAAGAGTAGATTCAGGTGATATTCCAAATGATAGTTTATTTCCAAGAATTCCAGCATCAACACGGGAGCACCACTGTTTCTCAGTCAGTCAACAGCTTACTGAAGGACAGAACCGCTGAGGCTCTAAACCGGAGATCATCCTCGAGAGATGCATCTTCAAACATAAACATATGTTTGAAGATACACTCTCTCTCTCGAGGATGCAAACAGTCGAACGTGCATAACATGGAACACCATTACATAACAATAGCATCACATAAGAATTGAGCTCGAAGAAAGACTATACCTTACATGCTGCTTTTTTAAACTGGGCACGGTTGTGCTCTTTAAGCGGGGAATAGGGCTTTTCCAACAGGGAGCAGGCAAAAGGGAGGCAAGTGGGGCACACAGGACAGGGTCACAGGCAGCACCTGATCTAATCGGGCCACCTCCGCAACGCCGCTAAGGGCTCGCTCTCACGGTGGCCGCCTGCTAATGGTGGCCGCGCTTGCCGCGGAGGCTGCCTGCCTGCGACGAGACTCTTCCGTTAAGCGGGGGGCCTTGGAGCTGGTACTAGTACTGCAGCTGCTGGGCTTTGCGGCACCCGTTACGGAGCAAAGAGCTCGCCGCTCGCTACTCCTGCTTCTGCTCCGGTTTCTGCTCTACTCACTGAAAGCCTGTGACTATGTTGTGGTCAAATTAAGTGCATAAATATTTCAGTAGATAATGCATTGCCTTTTGACTGGTGTATTGTGTTGACTAGCCTTGCTGTAACCTTTTTTCCAGTCAGTCAAATAGCTTTATTCTGTTTAAAAATATGAACCATAAAGGACAATCAATAAAATATTTACAGGGCACTTGAAATCAAATGCTTTCCATAAATTGATTGAAATATGCACTTGCAGTTAATCCTCCTTCAAACAAATACGGGCAACATAGATATAGATCGTTGAAGAAAGGTCTGATCTTCCTTGATTGCTAAACACATTTGCTACTGAAGTGCAATTAAAAATAGTGTGAAGTTGTTGCAAATATAAAAAAAGTTAATTGCTTCCACAGCGAAATGATATAACCGGTCCTAGAAATAGTATAAAAACCACAAAAGAATAACTACTTAAGGTACTTTGTTTGGAAATTACATCACAAGGACAAACAGGTAGGGTACTCTTCAGGTCATGCTCTAAAGTAAGGCGACTAATAAAGTATTTAGATAGAATCTTGTTAAAACAAATCTATGTTGTGGTTTAGTGGCTATTGTAATATATTGCTAGATGCCACAGTGGGTTAACAGGGGGCATGTCTGATATTGGTCACTTAGTTTAGGTCAGTTGACTCCCTAACATTCATTGGTTGATTGTTTAGTAGTAATTTTAAATCTCTTTTCTTATTCCCTGTAGGGTTTCAGGTTCTTCAAATTACTTTGGTATTCCCATCTCATTGCACATATTACTAATGTAGGCAAGCCATGGTATTTTGTCTGCTGAATCGAACTTTAGACAATCGCATACAATGCCTCCGTTTAGAGCAGCAGCCGCCTTTGACCAAATAGAATGCCATAGCAAAAAAGACAAAAGTTTAATTTGGTCTTCTATATATAAACCTCCTCCAATACCAGCTTTATTTTCCATTTCCATAATACAAAAAGTCACAGCATTCACATATGTAGTACACTGCCACACCGCAGTAGGTAACTCCACATTGAATCATACAATGAACATTGAAAGCATTGAATGCATTCGCTGAGATTGTCTCCCCCACCCTCCAACCGGCTTGGCATCAGTAACTGCCTATCTATGTAAACAGAACACCCAGACCATGCTTTCCAACCCCACAGAAATCATCTGTAATCTGAGAAGGTCGATTTGCCCCCCTCCAACTCCCCCAAGATGAAATGTACATAAGAGGTGGAAGAGCTTGACCGAACCGCTAACATTCTTTTGAGGCAACAATTTTCTACAATCCGTAGTATATTAGCATTTAAAGTAGCCAAATATTCCTGTTCCCTAACAAGCTGCTGACACCATTTTGCTAAATATTAGCTGTCGTCTACTCCAGGGTCTCCATGTCAAGCCTCGCTTTAAAACTATACACTGCTGAAGTTGATTTCATGCGGTATAACCTCCTAATTTCTCTGAGATGGCACCAATTGTTCCAATGATATCAGTAGTTATTATCTTTCTCTCATTTAGAAACTGGGGGCTGGATCTTGCCTTTGGTGGGCCTAGTATCATAGTGAATGTTTTACTGCTATTAACGGTCCGCTCTAGATTAACCATAAAAATCCCAAAATTATCCAAGAAACATTGCAGTCCGGTCCCTGTACGAGCCATCAGAACTGAATGATCCTACCTCGGGGAAGATCTCTAGCCTTTGTCTATAGGAATGTTTTGATTATATATATATATATATATATATATATACTAGCACCCCATCCCGTCGTTGTCCGGGTATGAAATAGAATGTGTGTAATGTGTGTATTTGGCAAGGGCAATTTATTTTAAAATGTCGCGGTAGACAAAAATTTTTGTTTCATTAGAATAGGGACGGAGAAGGCCCAGCTGCAGCCCTGGTTGATGTTAGCAGGCGCGTGTAATTGGTGTAGTGATCCGCCGCCTGAGCCCGGCTACAGCTCTGGTTGTTGTTAGCAGGCACGTGTAATGTCGTTGAATGAGAGAGTTATCAGCCGCGGGTAAATCCGTTTAATGAGAGAGTTGAGTGACAGCGAGTAGGAGAGGCTGCAGTAATTGTCCCCGCAGACACGCTCATTTGCATGTTCCCCCGCTTGAGTCCCAGATGCAGGCCTGTTTGATGTTAGCAGGCGCATGTTCTCCCGCTTGAGGCCCAGCTGCAGCCCTGGTTGATGTTATCAGGCGCGTGTAATTAGTGTTCTGATCTGCCGCCTGAGCCCGGCTAGAGCCCTGGTTGATGGTAGCAGGCGCGTGTAATTTCGTTAAATGAGAGAGTTCAGTAAAAGCGCGCAGGAGAGGCTGCAGTAACGTTACTTACCAGGCCTCCAGGTGAACGCGTTTGTCACGGCCCCACAACACGGCCACAGCAGACGATCTTCTGATTAATGTAGGAACCACATGGCATGAAGGGCTGAACGTACTACACGCCCCCAGCGTTCCTCACGCCCCCAGCGGGCCCCTTGATGCGGCGCAATTGCGTTCACATGGCATGAAGGCCGGACACACACGCCCCCCAGCGTTTCTCACGTCCCCAGCGTGCCCCTTGATGCTGCGCAGCAACGTAATTGGCGCGTGTATGTACGACTCACATGGCATGAAGGGCGTTTGTCACGCCCCCAGCACACGCCCACAGCCCACGATGTGATGGCCGTACTACAAGCCCCCAGCATTAGTCACGCCCCCAGCCCACGCCCACAGCACAACGCAGACACGCCCACAAGGGACTACTTTGCTGGCACGGTTCTTTTACCTTTTAAATGTATAGAGGAGTTGGCCTAACGGCTAAGGCGCTCGACCTCGGACCTGGGGATCTGGGTTTGAATCTTGGTAACGACGCCAAACATCCTGTGATTCTGTGCAAATCACTTAATCTCCCCGTGCCTAACAAAAATGAATGTGTGTCCTTATGTAACGTAACTGGTGCTATGTAAAGCTCTCTGATACCTGATTCAGTTCGGGTCATATTCGCGCTATATAAAACTCTGCAAAAAAAAAATATATGGTGGCCGTCTGCATAGCCTATGTCCTACTGCTGCAACTGCCCTTTCCAACGCTGTAATGGGTGTTGTGATTGGTGCTGTGGTTACTGAGATTACCCGCCTCAAAGGTTTGGGCTCTCTCTTTATAATATTAGTATGGATGGATATATATATATATATATATATATATATATATATATATATATATATATATATATATATATATATATATATATTTGTATAGTTTTTTATATATATTTATAGTTAGTTATATTTATATATATATATATTTGAATTTGTATTTGACATTAACATCGCATCAATTTAACTGACAAGTTCATGTACAATGCATATTTCAATATTTAATATGTAATATTAACAGGTACTTAACCGTGATTCATTACTGAGCTTTATATTTCAACTCCTAATTGAAAAGATTATCTTTTATACACTATGATGAAAGGGAGTGATTTGGTCGATTGAAAAGGCGATATGAACCTTGGGGAAACATCAGTACTAGTAGTTTTTTCACTATGTCTATACTTAACCCTAACATGTGACCTGATTTACGTCAAACACTGGCACTTTAAAAGAACGTATCAGCAATGTGAACACTGTCATGTGAACAAGGCTCCTCGGAGCCGAAACGTCATGCGGCTAACTTGCACTAAATAAAGAAAACAGCACCTTAATCTGGTCCGTGCCTGCTTGGTCTGTGGCGTGGAGGATTCCTGGTACACGGAAAAGAAACGCTGAATCTTGGATATATATATATATATATATATATATATATATATATTAACCCCTATTTCGCCAATGAGATCCTAGAGAGTAGCACTACTTATACAATCAAAGGCACTCCATAGATCCATGAATGGCAAGCATATAGATCCTTTTTTAGCCACAGAGTACTTTAAGTTTAAACATTGTGACTTGGTACCAAAAGCCATATTGAACATCACATATGATATTTTTGTCTTCAGCCCACTTTTCTAAGAGTGACAACAGAATTCTCCCGGCAATCTTTAACCGCATCGATGCGGCACATTTTCCCGCTTTGCGCTAACGCTAAACGGGATCCTATGCGTTCATGACGAGCTCAGCTCGTCATGAGTGTATGAGAGGTGTACCTCATGACGAGCTGAGCTCGTCATGAGCGTCGAAGGTGTTAACACTTAATCAAGTAGGAACTAGTTTCTGATCTTGTTTCCTTTTTAAAAAAATGTAGAGCTACAACTGATTGGCTCCAGGTGGACAGCAGGCCCTTACTCCTCACACCATTGAGACCGAAGAAGGGAGTCCACAAATCTAAATTTTATGTTAACATATCTAGAGGAACCCCATCTGGGCCTATTGCTTTCCCTTTTCTGTTGCTTTTAATAGCATTGGTAACTTCCACTAGCTGAAACTCCATGAGGTCTGATCTTACCAAATGGTCACAACGTTCCATCTTCGAGAGCGTGTAGTATTCTACTCTTTGTAGAGGGTGACTAAATAGAGGGAAAATGAGGAACCCATTCTGTTAGAGGAATTACGGTTTGAAAAATGTGGGCTAGACTGAAAAAGGGAGCTTTGATGACTCTCAAACGCTGTATTATTCCTATGTTTGCTACCGTCTGGTAACGCCTCCCAAGCCTTGTCTCTAATAGCTTTTTCCTGTTTAATGAGAGCATTTCTATAGAAAAGCCTACAGCTTTTCCCAAATTCAGCATTTCACAGAGTATTAGTAAGTGCATTTTTAAGCGCACAATGCCCCTTTGTGTAGGCCCTGTCAAACTACTTGTGTTTTTGATTGGCCTTTAGATGTATGTCTTATAAGTAAGTGTTGCTTGAATTTTATTTGAAACTAAACCATAGGAGTGTATTATTAGATCAATTTCTGCTCTTTCATCTAGGCAGTTGCCCTAAAGTGCCTTATTTTCATTTATAATAGCCTCTAGGAATTATTCGGTAGTTATTTACATTTTACTGCAAGGCCTGTTTCACATCCCAACCTCTATGCCTGACTCTTGACTTAACTTTAGTATCTTCTCCCTCCCACAGGCTGTAACGATTGTGGTCACTCCTACACCTTGGGTGAAACAGAAAGTCACATATGTTCATCTTAAAATGTTCAGTTACAAGAATGTAATTAATGACACTAGTTGTGCATTTTCCCACAAATGCAGAGGATAGGATGTCCTCATAAACATTGCGAATAAAGAGAGTCGGATATTTCCCCTCTGCATTTGTCAGACCATAGACCTCCTTCGCTAGTAATTTGCATGTGTGCATTTTTAAATTCCCTAACCAGACAATATAAACATCTCCCCACCTCCCCCCAAGAAGATGTATGACAAAATTCAAAACTTTTTCTAGGGCCAAACTACATTCATTCTAGTGTAGTCAAATAAGTTGTTGGAATAATTGATAATTAAGAGCTTCCAACCTCAAATAACATGAACTAATAAAACTGAGCGGACAAATGTTTATTTGTAAGAATCCCTGGAAGGGTAGTGGATATCATGATGGCTAAACCTCCCTTCACCTTCGGTTGTCTAGTTGGAATTCAGTTTGTGCAATATGATGAATAATCATCCACATAGAAGAGGCTCAAGGCCCATGGTTCTTGAAGGCATAAGGTTGGTATAATTCTGGGTGCAACCTACCCAATCAGGCTTACAGAGTTTAGACCACAAACCAGCAACATTCCAACACACAAACCTTTCCATTTTCCTCCTTAACTACTGTACTGCCAGTGCAAGGTGTGACTACATCAGTTACCCGAAGGGTGGATTTACTACCTATGGGGCTGGATAAAGAATAATTGCGATTTTCTGTTAGAATTTCTACAAGTAGTCTTTTTTAAAATACATTTTATGTTGAAATTGACTGACCCATTACATTTCTTCATTTGCAATTAATCCTGTAGTTGTTTGAACTTCGCTAGGTATGTGATCTGTCATTTCCATGATTGTTTATCATTTATGACTTTATCAGGCACAAGATTTCCTTTTTAGATTACATTATATCAGAATTGAAAACTTGTATCATGGTGCGAAAAAGGTCCATCAGGATGTGCCATGAAAATCTGTCCCAAGTTCGATATTATGGAGAGCTTAGCCTCTGTATGTACACAAAAAGTGGGGTGGAGTGCCAATTTATTGTTTTCAGGTTCAGGGTTAAAACGTACTGGACAGTAAGGGATTACATAATAATGTTAGTATCAAAGATTAGGCTGAAGTGTATTGCTCAAGTGGGCTGATACCTGCAGATGGAATAAAAATGGAGGCAGACCACACACATAGAGCAAGAGTAAGTGAACCTTTTATCACTAGGAGAGCACAAGAAACGAGAAGAGCAGAGGGAAATGAGCGCATAGTACTTAGTTGTGTGAGTAGGACATGTGGATAAAAGAGTGGAAAAGCATATTAGATAAACTACTGTTGTGTAACTCTTTTCTGTGTACTCATGGCTTGCGGGGAAGACATCAAAAGTTACATCATGTTGGTTTTCTTTTACTGAGTAACCCACCATCTTTATGTAAAAGGGAAGGATATTTGATCTCTGTTTTAGCTCCTATGCCGTGGCTCCAGTACTTAAGTGCTGGCTTGTTTGAGTCCCTTTCACTCACTCACACCATGCCAGATGATGGTGCATGGTTATAAAGCAGTGCATGAGAGAGAACAAATAGAAAACTTATAAAGAAGAGTGAGGGATAGTGGCAAGAGATTTAGGAAAGGGTTTTAACAGACTCTGGTTCATGGTGAAGATCATTGGAAAACAAATTGTGGCCTGGAGATAGAGGCCAGAAAGGACAATCTCAGGACTGTATGTCATACTAAAAGTAAACTAAGTAAATATAACATTTACTAAATTACAAATTGGAACAAACTCAGGAAGCTGATAGCTTAGCTATATAAACTAAAGAAGACCAATTAAATCTTCATTTCACGTTCAGTATCAATACATTAACTCATAGTTTGAGAAACAAATGTAAGTACTGGCTGAACAGTACAGCACGGTAACTGTTACACTTCAGGTCAGAAGATTTTCAGCTGTAGGGACACTCTGAGGTGAAACAGCTGCACACCAAATAGGTGGATGAAGTACGGAAACAGCAGACTCACTACTGTTGTTTAGTTTGTTGCTCTGTGACTAAGGCTTAGATGAAGAGAGCACAGCCAGGAAGTCATGTTGCGTCTGCTCTTGTCGATTCAGAGAAAGTAAGTCATCTTAATTTGCATCGGTTGATTAAAATTATTACAAAAGAGAAAAAAAAAGAGAAAAAAATTTCTCAGTTTCTTATATTGATAAGAGTTAAGAAATGTTTTAGCATGTAACTTGACAAATGCATTATCAGTTTCGCTTAGCCCTATTAATTAATTTAAACACTTATGTATCTGATCTGATTGAGTGTATAGACACAAGGTTCGAATTAATCAGTTCTTGTAGATTGGCTAAAGATTATCGTGTGCTCTCATCTATAATAGATTTCTATCCCTCATTTGAAACGTTAGCCAAAATTCAGAGACATCCAATAAAATACACGTTCAACTTCAATATTCAGTATTTGTAATTCAGATTCGATAGGAGAATTACAAATTCTAAAAATACATCACATTCAAACACATTGTGGAACTTAATAGCTAAATAGTGATCTCTTTGTCAATTAAGTTCAATAATACTCTTCATATCCACTAACACCCTGAGCATTAATAGTCCATGTCCTCATTTTCTGCTTACAGGGGTTCATCATTCGACTGCTTAACTGCCTCCCGCATATATTGCAACAATGACTGACTGAACTCCACAGAATCGACAAGAGCGTTCCTTTGTGCCTTTTGTACGCTCAAAACAGTGCTCTTTTAGTGGAATCGGGCCGCACGTTAGATGAAATCAATTCTGCGTCATTGGCATTTTCCAGGGCAGATCCAAAATCCTTGAGACTCCAGTATTATTATATTGAGGGAGAAGGAGTCTTAATCGTACTATGGCTGAGACCGCTTCAGTATTCATTAATCTAGAATTTATTCTAGTTTGCTTTGATAAAACTCTCAACATGAATTTTGCTGACCTATTCATGTCCCAGATTTCTTCTGCTGGTAAAATGTTTACGGCAGATGTAAGATATTGATGCTACTTCCGGTGATTTCTTGAAACTGACTGCCAAATCAGATGGTTCATTGTACCGATTTGAGCGTTCCTTGCCTTTGCACAATAGGCTAAAGTGAGATAACTTTGTCAAGGCGAGTCAAGTTCAAGGTTCGAAATGCTGATGGTGCACAGATGGGGAGCGAGAATTCTGAGCGATAACACCTGTTCTGGCCCGATCAAGTCAAACCTCTAGTTGATCTTTAAAGATGAACGTCCCATATATGGGAGTGGGCATTTAATTTTGGAGTTTGTCATGATGCAGAATTCCAGTGCCTGTTGTTCGTTCATGCTGTGGTTCAGTTTACAAAATGTAACTGTTAGGGCTAGACCAGCTTGCTTCGGGAGGCTAAATGATCTTTATGGTTACCATAATCATTAAGGTCTACACCCAAGTATTTGATGGATGATTTTGATTTTTGTAGGAAAGTACCCTTCTTGACAAGGTCACCCCCACTTTGTGGCTTGTATTTAATGTGATTTCGACTGGAAGTGCACCGGGTTTCTGCTAACCAGCCCTCCAGTGCCAGATCTCTTTCCCAAAACTGAACAATTGTTTTCCCCAATTGGCAATAACTTTAGTACCCTCCGAAAGCCCTTAATAAATGGTACCCCTGGTACCTAGGAACTAAAGAGTCCTCATGGCGGCAGCACAAAGTGTGCCACCCTAAGGGCCCCATCACCAAACTCATGCAAACTGCCATTGCAGGCAGTGTGTCTTCGGTCAGACGAGTGAGAACACGACAGGCACATGTGTGCCATGCATGCCTACACCAAAGGCAGGGTGCACTATATTGCACTATATTGCATGTGAGGGCATAACTAGATGGACTGGTATTCCCCTGTGCTGGTCAGTTCCATTGCTACCAATACAAGTGATCAGGGAAGCATTTTAAAAGCATGTGCTGGACACTGGTAGAAATGAGTTGCCCAACTACATGATGGCTTCACTAACTATAGGTCCGTTTGGTATCAAACATCTCGCATTACTAATGAAGCACTATGATGCAAATGTTGGATTAAGGGATACGTGTGCAGAGAGGTGCCCCCTGAAAAACTACCAGACATTGGTGGTGCCAACTACAGCCTTCCACCACAGACAAGTTTCTGACCCCCAACCTCATTTCCTTTCTACTGTTAAAAGTAAAGATATGCCACTTTCCAGAAACTGGCCCCCTCAGCGCCATGAGAATTGACCTGCAATCAAAATGTAACATTGGACTATTTCGCCCCCCCCAACATGTGATCATTCATATTGTTTCTTGCAAAGCCTACTGTTTATTTTTCTATGATATTATTGAACTTAATAAAAAAAGCAGCGAAAGAGAATTTTTGTTTGGGTTGTCCCTCTGCAACATTCTTCTTCAATGAACGCCTGAAGAACATCATAAAAACCTAAGCAAAATTTGCAAGTGCCAAGAGAACGTCCTAAAGAGGCACAAAACACAAACAAATTTGCTGATTAAAAATCGAGCCAAAGAACCTCCGTATCAAATTGGAGATTGTGATTAGTTGGCAACCAAACACTTAACCATTCTTGGAAGCTGAAAGGTAACACCTGTTTTGGGGACCCTTTCCTCTGTGATATGCTGAATCCAGTCACAGTACCACTACAGCTCCCGCTCCAAACGTGGATCCATCTTGTGTGCCCTGTGTCCCTCCTCAAATTCAGAAAATGTACAGGAGGATTGACTGACTGCATCTTTTGATAGAAGGTTGTGAAACAAAATTTCAACTATAAAATGGGCAAGAAGTTGAAAATGAGAGAATACACAGAATAAATTACAAAACACGAAACCCTTGGTTCTATAGAGTGAAGTGCAGTGTTCGGAAAAGGCCAGACAATATACTGGAAAAAAATGTCATATATAAACTAGTCAAAAATGTCACTCAAACCCCTTCCCAAGGAGTGTGTGTCTAAGAAAAAAAACAAGTTCCTTTCTGTCTTGACAAAGGGTTGTTTAATTTGGTGAAAGACATGGGAAAGTAGTTTGTAATGAGTAAGCAATAGTGCAGGGAGGACATGTCTGCTGGAACCAAGCTTAGAAAAAACACATGGCTTATTTTTTATTTTTAAGTCCATGTATTCTCAAAGTTTTAAAGGGAAAGCCATTCAATCCCCCTTTTGTAGGTTAGTGTAGTGTTTGACATTAAACGTTTTTTCTAGCTCACATCTGCCCGCTCACAGTATGGTTTCATCCACATTACAAAAGCATATGCTCCTTCTGTTGAGGCAGTTGTGTTTAACAGAAAGAAGTTATTTTTGTCTGCACAAAGTTCCATTTTTGCAGTTAGAAATCCAGGGTCTATAAATGAAAATCCATTTTAGTATTTACTGCTTAATTCTATGCTTCAAATTCTTTCTCGGAGGGAAAGTGTCAGGTATATGAAACTAAAGAGAAATCTAAAAGTGCCATCCAGAATGACACAAATGTATTGTCCATCTTACTTATGTCCATTAATCCTCCTCACTTCAAATTACCAAACAGACTGTACCTTCTCTAGAATACAGTCCAGATTCTTCAGCAGAACCAGGCACCCTTCAGCTTTGCAGTGTGACTCCTGAAATCATACTTTGTAGTCCTTTAAACAACTGCCTTGTCTTTCATTTGTCCGTTATTGCAGCTGTTCTTAAAAGCTATTATTCACTATTCCTGTGATGCCCGATTTTGTAGATGGATTAAAGTGGATATTCTTCTTTGTAGGTTTGTCAGTTTAATGTCCTGTTCATCCTGTTTATTGTGATTAATTTGAAAACGTCCATCTAGGAAGGTGCATTGCCTACTCAATATTACTTTAACACATAGAGCTAATGCAGTTCTACCTTTTCGGGATGTGAAATCTTACTTTTTTTAAATTTGGATATTAATGATCTCGTTGTAATTTAATTTAGCATTTTCTAGCTTGATTTTCCATCCATGAACCATCATGCCCACTAATTACTTTATGGGTCTTCAGTGGGCCATGAGCTGATGTCTCGAAAACCAAGCTGACATCGTGAAGCAAAGGAATACTATGGAATGCTTATTTTGGGTGATAGTGATGCAAGACCAGGTTAAGAGAACTTTGTTCTCTTTCCTTGTCCCCTTTAAGGCAATTCTTTGCGGCTTACAGAATGATAATTACATGGTAAGCTGTATCCATCTTGGGAGTCTGGTTAGATTGCCAGGTGACCCGCTCAAAGGTCCCCATTTTTGGGGATGGCGATTTTGACATTTGTCAGTATTCAGCTAAATTAATCTGTATGTCCACATTAGTAATGGGGAACTTCCACTCTAGTGGTGATTGCAATTTTAAAAAGGGACAATCCCGGCTGACACCTGAATATTCCTTAAATGTTTTTTAAGACACTTTGTATTGGTTTGAACTGAACAATAGCAAGAAAAAGATACACAATAGCCATCTGTAACCTTTTGACAAAAATGTGCAAAAATACAGTTTGTGCCATACATAAACACAGGCGCATTACACCCAAATTAACCCCCTCACTTTGGAAGGGGTGGTCATCGATCCGTATCAGTGGAGCTGACATTCTCAGCGGACGACAACACCTGAGAACCCCCAGGGTCTACAAATCTCACACGTAGTTCTGCCCATATCCCAAAGTCTTCCTCTGCCCTTTCATCTTTTCTATATTTGTTCAAGCGCACCTCCTCAGTTACTGCCCATTCAGCCACATCGCTCCACACTAGGGCCAATCTGACCCATCCAGGTAATTGCAACTCGTCGCTTTGCCGGGCGCAACAAGTGCTGACTTAATCAGCGTTCTTACCACGCTATCCACTTGTGCGCTAACGGTCATCCAGAATGCATGCTCTACTGGGAAGTTCCATGCCAAATGTAAAAAAGTCGCAACAGGAGTCTAGCATCTGGGGCATCTATGGGACTTTATGGGATCCATTTTGTGTACCCGTGTCACGTACTTGCAATGTAGGTAATTAAATTGAGTAAGTTTAACTGGGCATTACAGGAGATAGATTGCACTAATGCACAACTTCTATCCCATTGTACTTTCTCCAGTAGGTCCCCAAGTCACCGTCCCAAACCACCCAGGCATGGTAAGAAACACGTTACGGTCAGCTGTTATGACTGTAAAAATTGCAGACCATGTGGCGGCCCACACCCAACTCCAACAGAGCCCGGAAAGTGAGCTATGTGGCTGGAGACACAGAGAAGCAGTCCATGAATCTCTGGCTATGACTGCTATACTAGCATTGAGGAGGAATTTCCCAGGCCCCACTCTATAACAATCTTGTGCCGACTCAAAAGGAAGAAACTCTTCATTGGGGTACAAGTGTCCCAGGGTCTCACACCCACCCCCCCTTCCACAGTCACTTCCATCATGTTGGCAAGAACTCTGAACGCTGGTCGGTCCCAGAAAGTTAATTCCTTGGCAAAGGAGACCATCTGCAGCACCACCCTGACAGTTCTCTCTCCGCAAGGAACCCGTGTGTCTGACAAGATATGGCACCAGCGCCACGTCCCATCCCCTCTCAACATACTTAATATTCCTTTAATGTTTAGGATCCTCCCTGATGGCAAATAATGTTTCTGTAGATTGTGACTAGAATAAGAATTCAGATATTGCACTATTATTAACTGATAAAAAATTTTTTTGCTTTGTTCTATGGCAGAAAAGATAGATTAATATTTTTCTTTTCATTTTTCAAAAAGTATTAATTTGAAAAGTTGCAAACTTGTAATTTTAAAATCCAACCAGGATCCCATCTTTTAATATATTGATTGCAGCATACTGATTTGAATATAAAATGAAAGTATGTGGAAGTCTCAAAGTTAAATAATGTTGTGATTAGGGTTTCCTTTGTGTACGTTTTTGTATTTACTAAGCAGGAAAAGATTGTGGTAATTAGTTATGATGTCCGCTAATGACATCCATAATGGTAGCATCAATTATTAATCTCTCTAACTTATTTCTTCCTGAAGCTGGTTGATTGTCTTTTCATTTAATTTGCCTGTTTCTCTGGTTATTCTGTTTGCAGGACAGCCCAGGTTGAAATGCCAAGACCTTCTGCATCATGTTATGGAGACAATACAAAATCCATTGAGTTGCTCAGCCTTTGGAGCAGACTATAGCAGTATTCTTTTGAAGGACATCCTTTCTGTCCGGAAGTACTGGTCTGAGATTTCACCGTCACAGTGGTCAGGTATACTCCACAAATACATAGTAATATTTTGCCATTCTTATTGAAGATGCCTCTTGCTTTGCTCCTGTTTCCCTTTATTGTGTTTAGCATAACTTATCTGTTGTATTTGCTGTTCTGTTCTCAAATCAAGATATGTATTAGAGGCAAGTCTTTCACAGCTCCAAGGTGCGCCTAAAGTAGAAGTTTCATATGGATAGAAGATTTCCCCTATACTCTTAATCCCGAATCAAGCTGCATGTACCAAACATTCCCAAAAACATTAGAACACCCACTCTAAATATATATATATATATATAATATTTATTTACAGATGCCTATGCACATGTTGTATTGTAACTTGCAGAAACAGTACTGCACAGTCAAGTCACGAACAATCTAATAATTTACTATTCATATGGCAAAAAATTGAAATAACAGCCCGAACACTCCAAGTGTATCGTGTTCTTATGGTTTAATGAGGATCGATTGCCCAGCCAACACCTGTTTCGTCAGGGTGTGAACCCATGACTTCTTCAGGGCTAGACGATGTACAATAACAAGGTTTCAAAAAACTAAAACATGTATTGCAGTTTAGGCAACAAGTGACTTTAGTGTAATTACACCCTGGGTGACAACCCAAAATCCTGCATAACACTAATACTGATGTGTCTGTCCTATCTGACTAGCAAACTGACAACAAGCAAGACCCTGTCTACAGCTGCTATGCTTTTCGGTGAAAAAAATCACACTCCTCGAGGATACCCTTGTTAATGTCCCTGAATTCCTTATTGTGAGGATTGTGTATGGCTTGATTGTTCAACCTTACAGTGTAATATACTCGCAAAACTGTCTTGGATCCAGGCAGGTACGTTTGTAAAACCTTTAGCTCAACCTTGGGTAGCTGTGGCTTTGAGCTTCAAGGCTTAAACAAAGGAACTAGTGTAAAGCATTTACAAGCACCAAAAAACGAAATAAGAAAGTCATGCAATATGAAATGTAAATGTAAATGTAAATGTATTTCGATTTATATAGCGCACGAATCACCCAGGGGTCTCAAGGCGCTTGCTTAGGGAACCCGTCCTGGTATTCCCCTGTGAGATACCCCGGCAGGGTATTCACAAGGTGAAAGCCAGGCATCCCGCCGCGAGGGGCCGTAGTGGAGATTAAGCAAGCTATTGCCCAGAGTCGCAGAGTGTGACCCCGTAAGTCGAGTAGGCACCGGAGCGAGGATTGTCGAGTCCGTGGAATTTTTGAGCCCGAGACCCGCCGAGGCGGGGAATCGAACCCTGGTCCACGGCTGATCTCAGCTTCCGGGTCTGCCGCCTCTAACCACTGAGCCACGCTTCTCCACATTGAAAGAAATCTGACGCCAATTCATAAAAGTTGATTATAGTTTTATGACTTTTTATGCTTTTACAATTTTTTTTATAAATGTTTAGCAAACATATTCCCTCCCAATAAGTTTGTGATGCCACAGGGAGGCTTTAACTTGGTCTTGACTTTTCTCATGTGTACTCCTTTTGAGCCAATGCAAAGATGCGGTTTGGTTATCTATCCCTGAATGCCGTTTCTCATTGTGATCACTTCAGCTCCTCCCTTGAGTGAACTCCAGGCTCTCAGGGCCCCCTCCTTGCACCACTGTTTTGCTGAAGACTGGAGCCTACTTCTTGCTGAAAGTCGTGACTTGGTTCTACTTTGGGAAATCCATCACTTTCCGAACATTCTCTGCCCTATCTCACCCCTCGAAAGTGGAGTAGAGGCTTACATCTGTTCTTCCAAAGAGCATTGGATGGATAATCAGTTTTTTGTAGGGTTCTGTGGGACTAAGAAAGGAATGGCGGTTCAGAAGGGACTCCATCTAGTTGAATAGTCCTCTGCATTAAGGTTTGCTACACACTGGCCCAAAATCAGTCTCCAGGAATTCTGGTAGCCAATTCCAGCTGGCCTAAGGCTGTTACCATTACCCAAGTTCCGACTTTTGTTTTGTTTTCTGAGGGCATCAAAAGAGTCAAGAAAGAACTGACCACATGCTTATATATGGCTCGGCACAGACGGTATACAACCTTTACCACGCAACTTTTACAACGACCTACCATTACCACGCAATTTTTACAACGCAGGATCCATTACAACGAAGTACCATTACAACGCATGTATTTACAACGCAGGTACCTTTACAACGCATACCATTACAACGTAAGTATTGGTAAGTATATAATTTTATCAAAAATATTATAAGTTTGGGTTTTTGGGTAAAGGGGTATTTTTAGGGTTCAGGGTCAGTTTTGGGTTTTTGGGTAAAGGGGTATTTTTAGGGTTCAGGGTCAGTTTTGGGTTTTTGGGTAAAGGGGTATTTTTAGGGTTCAGGGTCAGTTTTGGGTTTTTGGATAAAGGGGTATTTTTAGGGTTCAGGGTCAGTTTTGGGTTTTTGGGTAAAGGGGTATTTTTAGGGTTCAGGGTCAGTTTTGGGTTTTTGGGTAAAGGGGTATTTTTAGGGTTCAGGGTCAGTTTTGGGTTTTTGGGTAAAGGGGTATTTTTAGGGTTCAGGGTCAGTTTTGGGTTTTTGGGTAAAGGGGTATTTTTAGGGTTCAGGGACAGTTTTTGATTTTTGGGTAAAGGGGTATTTTTAGGGTTCAGGGTCAGTTTTGGGTTTTTGGGTAAAGGGGTATTTTTAGGGTTCAGGGTCAGTTTTGAGTTTTTGGGTAAAGGGGTATTTTTAGGGTTCAGGTTCAGTTTTGGGTTTTTGGGTAAAGGGGTACAAGGTAAAAATTAAATACAATTAAATTTAAATTACATTAAATTAAATTGATTAAATTAAATTAAATTATTTAAATTAAATTAAATTATATTAATTTTAATTAATTTACATTAAAAAAATATTATAAACTTACCAATACTTACGTTGTAATGGTATGCGTTGTAAAGGTATCTGCGTTGTAAATACATGCGTTGTAATGGTACTTCGTTGTAATGGATCCTGCGTTGTAAAAATTGTGTGGTAATGGTAGGCGTTGTAAAAGTATGCGTTGTAACGTCATACATCCGGCACAGACGCTTCCTGGGCTGAACGATTTCTAAGGGGAGGTGCATGACGCCACCCAGTGGCATGCAGGAAGTCTGCTGTGGGGGCGTTTCCGGATCCGATTTGGCACCATGGGAGTATTCTAGGGTTGAGGAATCTGCAGTTGGAGTGTTCACTTGAAAGAAAGTTCTTCTCTCCTCAATTCCCAGTCTGTGTGCGAGCATCGGCACATGTATGTCTGACCTGTATTTTTAGTGCCAGGATGTCTGGCACTTTTTTTATAAACCGTTTTATTGGACTTTATCATGTTACAAGTCAAACAGTAATCAAACTTGACCGCTTTGGTGTTACAAATTAACATCATTATGACCAAGGGCAGCGTAGTAATTAATCACATAAGTGATTAGTTGATGAAGGGAGAACATCCCTCCTATCATCTCCGCCGGAGATGCCGGGAGGCATTGAGGAAGTGGTCGGTGGTAGGATTACCGCAGTTCTCCGACCTGTATAACTGTCTCTAGTCCATAGCCCCCTGTGAAGGGTGTCGTTAATAGATAATACAATTTCCAAACTAAACTTGGGGGAGTGTAACTCTGGAAATGTGGGGTCGGGGGGAGGGGAGGGGCCTGGGGTCACAGAAGGCGGAGTCAGTGGAGAGGAGCCCCATGTCGTTCTGTTAGCGTCATGCACTTTACCCACTCTTGTCTGATGGTGTGATTCCTGGAGGGTGACCCGGGGGGAGCTGGTGTCACGCGGAGGAGGAGGTGGGAAATAGGACGCACGGGTGGTCTAGGATGCACTGGTGCCGGTTGGGAGTCTTGCGTGTGTTCTGCGCCGTTCGTGTGTGTTTGCTTAAAGTCCGGTAGGAGTAGCGCCCATTTTTATGAGATAGGACGCCGATGTATGCCACGGGCCTCCTCTTGCCGAATAAGATCTTCCTCGGCTGCTGCCACTTCTTTACCGCCCCCCACCATGCAGCTATTGGGGGCCCTTCTTGATGTCTGGAACTTAATAGGAGGGAATTATTCATGGAGAGGCCAAGAATGTATATGGCATTGATATGCCATGCCCTTCACTCCTTTCCCACTTCAGATTTGATTTACTGGGCAGACTAAATATTGAGTGCATCTTACCTTGCACCAAATGTGTCTGTCAACTTGATTTTTGCCTGCATGTGACGTTGGGTGGCCAGTGCATACGTTTATCCATATGTATTTTTGGGCACTGGCATGTTTATTTTCTTTTATGCATAAGTGTTTGAGTGTTACTCAATGTGCAAAGTTACATATTTCATACCACTATGATCCGCAAAATAACCCTTTCTAGACTCTTTCCCTCATGTACCCCTCCTTGAATCTTCTCATACCTCTTTTACTATTCAGAACTCCCAAATAAGCCTTTCTAGACCCTTATCTTTCCCCTCAATTTTACTCATCCAAAACCCCCTCCTACTGATATCTAAAAAAGATTCTGGATCCTTTCCAACTTCTATCCCTCCACTATTCCTTTTCAATCCAAATAACAGACTAACATGTCCACCACTTAAATTAATTACATATTTCCCTATGCTAATTACCACTAATCCAGTTTTGGGTTCCGGCGTAGCGTGCTACTCATCAAAAGCGCTTCAACACCTCATCAGAGGTAGCAAGCGCTATATAATGCAAACCTTTTCCCTCTTCTATCCCTCCACTAACTATCTTTCTCAATCCAAGTTACTGGCTAACATATTCACCGCTCAAATTACTTTCATATTTCACTATACTAATGCACAACTTATCCTTTATGGGTTCTGGAGTAGCCTGTTACTCGCTAAAAAAGTGTGTTTGCCTCAGGGGTAGTAAGCGCTATATAAATGCTATTACAATACAATAGTATATACCCCATCTACTCCACTCCAGTCTTCCCACTCCAATATACCCCACCACACTACCCCACTGCAATCCAACCCACTCCAATCAAGTCTCCCCCACCCCCAATCTACCCCACCCCCAATCTACCCCACCCCAATCTACCCCACCTTCAATCTACCCCACCTCAAACTCTGACACCTAGTGAATCATGAATGGCAGTTACCCAGAAGTGGTGCAGGGTGTTTTCCAACATTGGGGAGAACACTGGCTTGATTTTTAAAAAAAGTTCTTCTTTTTTTTGCTACTGCAGAGAAGATGCAATGTCCGCATTTTTGAACACTGGAGTTCCCAAAAAGGCTTTCTTTTGGAGACTCATTCTGCCTTGATACCTGTATGCCTTATAACCTTTACCATCCTGGCTCGAGTTCTGAAGAATATATCATTTAGTGGCTCTATATTAGGCCAGGAGGGAGCGTCACTTGCCATTGTTGACCCACTTCAAGCTAAATTGTCTGAAGTCTTGTTTTTGTTGTTGGCCTAGCAAGGGCTTGCGTTGTGCACTGCTAAAAGCCATTTGTCAGCTCTTTTTTGGATTTTTGGAGATTGCAGAAATCTCATCATAACAAGTGATTTAAACACAGACGTATGATCCAGCAAAGATTACAACATATGTTTCTGCCGCAATCCTTCCTTGTGTCACCACAGTGGGACTTGAATTGGGTTCTCACTTTCCTAATATGCACCCCATTTGAGCCAATGCACTGCATCTCCTGACCCTGAAATGTCTTTGTTCTTTCAACTCGTCGTGTGAGTGAGCTGCATGCAATCGGCCCAGCTGTCCAACACAGCATTTTTTTCAACACAAACTGGTGTTCAGAACTGGAGCTGCATTTCGGCCGAAAGTACTAAAACCTTGTCCTGTCTACCACATGCCACCCAAATCTACCCCACTCCAGTCCACTCTATCCCACTCCACCACAGTCTAACCCACTCCACCCCAATCTAACCCACTCCACCCCAGTCTAACCCACACTAATCCACTCCACCCCATTTCATCCCACTCCAATCTGCCCAACTCCACCCCTAACTACCCTACTCCAATCTACCCCATCAATCCGCCCCTCTCCAATCTTCTCCATCCCATCCTAATCTACCACACACCAATATATCCAGCTCCTCTCCAGTCTACCCCAACCTACCCCACTTCAAAGTGCCCAACTCCTATCTCACTCCAGTCTACCCCACTCCACTCCAACCTCCCTGGGCAACCCCACTCCAATCGACACCTCTCAATCAATCAATCAATCAAAGCATTTGTATAGCGCGCTACTCACCCGGAGGGTCTCAAGGCGCTTGGGGAGGGGGGGTCCGCTACTGCTCGAACAGCCAGGTCTTGAGCTGCTTCCTGAAGGCGAGGTGGTCCTGGGTCAGGCGGAGGTGGGTCGGGAGGGAGTTCCAGGTCTTGGCGGCGAGGTAGGAGAAGGACCTTCCCCCTGTGGTGACTCTTCGGATGCGGGGGACGGCGGCGAGAGCGTGGCCGGTCGACCGGAGCTGGCGCTTGGGAGCGTAGAAATTGAGGCGGCTGTTGAGGTATCCTGGTCCTTGGTTGTGCAGGGCTTTGTGTGCGTGGGTGAGGAGACGGAAGGTGATTCTCTTGTTGACCGGGAGCCAGTGCAGGTCTCGCAGGTGTCCGGAGATGTGGTTGCGACGGGGGATGTCCAGGATGAGCCTTGCTGAGGCGTTCTGGATCCGCTGGAGTCTCTTCTGGAGTTTGGCGGTGGTTCCGGCGTAGAGGGCGTTGCCGTAGTCCACGAGGGCCTGAGTGACCGTCTTCCTGGTCTCGGTGGGGATCCACCGGAAGATCTTGCGTAGCATGCGTAGGATGTTGAAGCATGAAGAGGAGACGGCGTTGACTTGTCTGGTCATGGAGAGGGATGAGTCCAGGATGAAGCCCAGGTTGCGTGCGTGGTCTGTTGGTTTGGGTGCGCTGCCCAGGGCGGGGGGCCACCAGGAGTCGTCCCAGGCGGAGGGTGAGGATCCCAGGATGAGGACTTCCGTCTTGTCCGAGTTCAGTTTCAGGCGGCTGTTCTTCATCCATTCGGCTACCTCCTTCATCCCTTCGTGTAGGTTGGCTCTGGCGGTGGCGGGGTCGTTGATGAGGGAGAGGATCAGCTGGGTGTCGTCGGCGTAGGAGATGATGTTGAGGTTGTGCTGTCGTGCGATGGCTGCGAGGGGACTCATGTAGACGTTGAAGAGGGTTGGGCTGAGCGAGGAGCCTTGAGGAACGCCGCAGATGACTTCGGTGGCTTCTGATCTGAACGGTGGGAGGCGGACTCTCTGTGTCCTTCCGGCGAGGAAGGAGATGGTCCACTGCAGCGCCTTCTCCCGGATTCCGACGTTGCTGAGGCGCTGTACTAGGGTACGGTGGCAGACGGTGTCGAAGCCGCGGAGAGGTCTAGGAGGATGAGGGCCGCTGTTTCTCCGTTGTCGAGCAGGGCTCGGATGTCATCGGTGGCTGCGATCAGGGCGGTCTCGGTGCTGTGGTTGGTCCTGAAGCCAGACTGCGAGAGGTCGAGGGATCCGTTCGTCTCGAGGAAGGCGGCCAGCTGCTTGTTGACTGTCTTCTCGATGACTTTTGCGGGGAACGGGAGCAGCGAGATGGGTCGGTAGTTCTTGAGGTCGGAGGGGTCGGCTGATGGCTTCTTTAGTAGGGCGCTGAGTTCGGCGTGCTTCCAGCTCTCCGGGAAGGTAGCGGTGTCGAAGGAGGTGTTGATGATGTCCCGCAGGTGGGGTGCGATGACAGCGTCGGCCTTGTTGAAGACGTGGTGAGGGCAGGGGTCTGTCGGAGATCCGGAGTGGATGGTGTTCATCGTGCGCATGGTGTCTTCGGTGCTGATCGGGGTCCAGGCGCGGAGGGTGGTGGTGGGGGGCGGTGGTTCGGTCGTGGCGAGCGTCGGTTGAGTGCTGAAGCTGTTGTGTATGGCCGTGATCTTGTCGTGGAAGTATGAGGCGAGGGAGTTTCAGAGGTCTTGCGAAGGGGTGATGTCGTTGTTTCCGGCGTTGGGTTGGAGAGCTCTTTGACGATGTTGAAGAGTTCCTTGCTGTTGTGTGCGTTGTTGTCCAGTCGTTCCTTGAATGCAGTTTTCTTGGTGGTGTGGATCAGTTGGTGGTGTTTTCGGGTGGCGAGCTTGAGGGTAGTCATGTTGTCCGATGTTGGTTCTCTGCGCCAGGCTTTCTCAAGGGCTCTGCAGTTCTTCTTCGAGTTCTTGAGTTCGTCGGTGAATCATGGGGCTTTTTTGCTGCCGGGTCTGTTAGGCGGGGTCCTCAGAGGGGCGAGGTCGTCTGCGCAGTCGCTGATCCACATCGTGAGGTTGGTGGCCGCTTGGCTGGGGTTCGCTGCGCTGGTGGGTGGGTTCCTGCTCAGGGAAGTTGCGAGTTGATCGGCTGTGATCTAGTTCCAGCTTCTGCGTGCAACCTGTTGCTGGTGGTGGTGGATCGTGGTCCTTTTGAAGCTGAAGTGGACGCAGCTGTGGTCCGTCCAGTGGAGTCCGGTGGCGTGGCTGAAGGCGATGTCCTTGCTGGAGGAGAAGACAGGGTCGAGAGTGTGTCCGGCGTAGTGGGTGGGGGTGGTCACCAGTTGCTTGAGTCCGAGGTTGGCGAGGTTGTCCAGCAGGGTGGTGGTGTTGCGGTCGTTGTTGTTCTCCAGGTGGAAGTTGAGGTCCCCGAGGAGGATGTAGTCGGCGGAGGGGAGGGCATGCGGGCTGACGAAGTCGGCGATGTCCTCGCTGAATTGTGTGCGTGGTCCCGGGGGTCTGTAGATGAGGGTGCCTCTGAGGGTGGTCCTGGGGTTGATGTGGATCTGGAAGTGCAAGTGCTCGGCGGGTGCGAGGGTGTCGTCGGTGTTGGTCGTGATGCGGATGGAGTTCCTGTGGATGATGGCAATGCCTCCTCCAGTCTGGTTGACGCGGTCCCTCCGGATGATCTTGTAGCCGTCCGGGATGGCGATATCGGGCGCTGAGGAGGCGTTCATCCAGGTTTCCGTGAGGAAGGCGACGTCTGGGGCTGTGGTGTCGAGCAGGTTCCAGAGCTCGACGGCGTGTCTGTGGACCGAGCGGGTGTTGAGCAGGATGCAATTCAGGTGGCTGTTGCTGATGTTCGTCGAGGTCTTGGGCACTGCTGGAGTGGTGCAGGTCCGGATGCAGGCGAACTTGCAGGCGTTGCAGCAGAAGGGTCCGCGGGTGCGTCTCGGGGTGGCTCGGTAGCAGCCCGGGAGTCTGCCGGCGTTGAGTGCGTAGAGGTGGGTGGCGGCGTAGGTCCGGCGGGAGGGCTGGTGGCTGCGGGGGCCAGGGGTCCTGGCACTGGGCACGGTCCAGGCGCGGACGGGCGCAGACGGGCTTACCTTTGGCGCACCTTCGACGCTCATTCGGTGCTCCCGCTGCGCGCGTCCGCTGCGCGGTCGCTCTGGGGGCGTCATAAGAAGGGTGCCGGTAGGGAGGGTCTGCGGGGAGGCGGGAGCGGGTTAGCCAATCGGCTGGCGGGGGGGCGGGGCCGCGGGCTGGCAGCGGCGGGAAAAACGGGTGCGGGCGGCCCTGCGGCGGCTGGGGCGCGGGAGGAGGGAGCAGGCGGCGGCGGCGGCAGGTAGGCACAGGAGCAGGTAGGTGCTGGAGCGGGAGGCAGGAAGAGCGTGGGGGCGACCAGGCCGGTAGAGGCGCTGTGGTCGCTCCCTAGGTGGAGTTTGGGTCCCCTTAAGAAGGGTGCCGGTAGGGAGGGTCTGCGGGGAGGCGGGAGCGGGTTAGCCAATCGGCTGGCGGGGGGGCGGGGCCGCGGGCTGGCAGCGGCGGGAAAAACAGGTGCGGGCGGCCCTGCGGCGGCTGGGGCGCTGGAGGAGGGAGGAGGGAGCAGGCGGCGTCGGCGGCGGCGGCAGGTAGGCACAGGAGCAGGTAGGTGCTGGAGCGGGAGGCAGGAAGAGCGTGGGGGCGACCAGGCCGGTAGAGGCGCTGTGGTCGCTCCCTAGGTGGAGTTTGGGTCCACTTAAGAAGGGTGCCGGTAGGGAGGGTCTGCGGGGAGGCGGGAGCGGGTTAGCCAATCGGCTGGCGGGGGGGCGGGGCCGCGGGCTGACAGCGGCGGGAAAAACGGGTGCGGGCGGCCCTGCGGCGGCTGGGGCGCTGGAGGAGGGAGGAGGGAGCAGGCGGCATCGGCGGCGGCGGCAGGTAGGCACAGGAGCAGGTAGGTGCTGGAGCGGGAGGCAGGAAGAGCGTGGGGGCGACCAGGCCGGTAGAGGCGCTGTGGTCGCTCTCCAATCTACCCCACTTCACTTCAGTCTACTCTACTATAATCCTCCCAATCTACCCCACTGCAATCTACTGCACTCTATTCTAAACCACTCCACTCTAACCCAACCCACTCCACCTCACTCCTGTCTACCTCACTCCACTTGAATCTACCCTGCTCCACTCCAGTCTACCCCACCCCACCCCTCTCTACTCCAGTTCTATCCCGCCCCACCCCACTCCAGTTCTACCCCCAATCTACTGCACCTCACTCTTCCCTACTCCACTCCAATATATCACACTTCACTCTATCCCGATCTATCCCCTTCCAGTCTGCTCCACTCCAATCTCCCCAATCCAGTCTACCCCACTTTACTCCTACACCAATCTACCCCACCCCAAACCAACTACCCCACTCCAATATACCCCAGCCCACCCCATTCCATGCCACTAACTTTTAGTCATGCTGAACTGCAGCCACACTGGAGTACGTAATGGTTAAAACACCTTGCCAAAGCCAATAGCTCTTGCATAGGCAAAACCTAAAGGGTTGTTTTCTCTTTTTTTTCATTAAACAAACCTCATTAGTAATTTTGTTTTTCAGAATGGGAAACCTTTAAAGCAGAGCAGAAGAATATTTGTGTCTTTTCTTTGCTTGGTGATTCATCTGGCATACAGTTTTCGCAATGACTATAATAGTTGCTAAAAGCTAAAAAAGAAAGTAGGTGGAACTGTTATTTACAAAGAATTATATGGCATGCCCACAAGTGGAGAGGAGCTTCCTGAAGTAGGTAGAATTTGCTGTAATCTAAATTATATAATGTGCAGTTGAGGGTAAGTCTCCATACATGTCACAGAACCGAGAATTCTGAGGCGGGCAGCGGTGCTTAATTTGAGCCGGTGGGGCCCACCGGTACTAATTTTTGGGGACTGGCACTTTTTTTTCCCTCTTCAGACATTTCCAGAGAGCAAGAGAGGGACAAACCCACCAGGGGCAAATAAGGAGGAACGAGAAAGACGGAAAAAGTTGCCAAGGGAGAGAACAGGAATGTGCAAGAGAAAGATGAGAGGTCAGGGAGTGTCTGGCAGTGGATTAAAAAGACCTAGGGTGGATTCAAGACTATGTAGTCTTGCTATTCAATGCACCGTTATTAATTAGTCATTCGGTAGATCTCCTTATGTCTCAATGTTCTTGTGTAATCATTTTACTGAAGTCTCCACTGGTCTTATGGACCTTTGGTAGCAGACTGAAAGCGAATGAAAGGAGCTAGCACCTACAACAAATTTCAATCACAGTGAAACTACTGTGGCTTCACCAAAACGACGGAGAATGTAGTCCAAACCATGAATGTTTATTAACCAATTTAGTAAAAGGTTACAAATCAAATGATCAGTTGCTCATTGTATCCAAAGAACATACATATGAAAATAATCTGTCAAACTGAACTTTAATATTATATAGAAGAAGATGCAAAATAGAAAAAAGTACAAAATGGCAAGTAGATAAATTCCATAAAGTACCTTCCCTAATCAAATTAGATCTTCGAGAGTGTTACAGGTAAATCAAAGAGGAAGGTGTTAGCATCTGAAGAAACATATTTAAGGTTCTGGAAGTTCCATCCCACCAACTCCCTCTGAAAGGTACAATTAGAAGACAATGTTCTCTGGGAGCAAGTAGACTCCCCAGGGTCCAAGCTTTAAACAAAGAATGCGCAGATGCATGGCCTTCAAGTTAGAAACAGTTCGGTCTGCCTGGTACAGCAGGCTCTTTCCCGTCCTTGCACTCTACACATCTATGTCCACATTCCAATTATACTAACTAATCTAATGTTTCCAAGTCCCTATTGTATATACCTCATAAATGCTTCTTGATACTGCTCCTGCAGAGGACAGAGAAACATGGAACGTGCAATGCATGTATTTAAGATTCGCTGAGGTCTAAGCATAAGTCAGGTTAATGTTATGAAGAAAAAGATGGTGACTAGATGGGTCCAGTTAGCATGATTAAATATATTGGTTATAATACGGTTATATGTGTGACTCTTCCTTCAGGTAAATATAGCTGTCTCCTATTATTCCATTAATATGATGCTGCCAGATTAAAAGGGTTATGCATGCATAAAGAGCTGCTCCAATAGCGCTGTTTTTGAACTTCTGAGCACTGCTTTAGGCATTGGCACTCATTATTTTACAAATTAGGCACCGAATGGTTGTGAGGGATCATGGGAGCTGGGGAGTCTTCGTCCAGTTAGGGGCCGCTTTGGCTGCTGGTAGCGGCGATTAGGGAATCTAATTTCTAAAATGAAAAGTGAAGCAGAGGAAAGCGACAGGAGGCTGCCAGTTCCATACAGTATGCAATTTATGAAAGAAGGTGCAAGATTGGTGCGCCTGCTGTATTGGCTGCTAAAAACAAGGGGTAGAGTTTAAAAAAAACAAAAAAAAAACAATCTTTATTAGTATAATGAGTAACAGCATAGTTGGCAGCAGTTAGTACATTCATGCATTTGAACTGTTCAGCTGAAATCAGTGTATGCATTGAAGGGGTTACATTGAATGTAGACCATAATCATTTCTACAATATACTTGTTTTCAAACCATTACGGCATCGGTGATAATCACAATCGATAAAACAGAACTCGAAATAACCTGAAAACAGTTCAAACTCCTAAAATATTCATGTGACTACTCAAAACATCGATGCAGTATGTCAGGTGGAGCAGGAAAGAGGGAAAGAGAGCAACCCCCCTAGGAAACACTGCCGAGTGTACGCTGTCTCGGGGGACAGGAAGAATCTGGTGGGTGGGGAGGGTACAGGGGGCTGCTCAGTCGTGTATCCCTGAGCCAAGGGAGGACGGCCAGCAGACTTGGTCTGTACTATCTCTAATTATCTCTGCCAATTTTGGGGGTTAGATGAGGATGGGTGCCCTATACCTGCATTGTGCAGTGCTTCCTGCTCTACCATGATGCCAGTGTGCACATCAGAAGGCCACAGTCTAATGGGGCTGGGGGCTACAGCTAATTCCCAGCACATTGTTTATCTGCGCTTAGCCAAAACCAATGTTTCCAATAAATTTGTGGATGGCTTTACGCACTGCCCACTGGGAGGTGACCTCTAAGAGATAATGGTGGCCTTCCGTACAGAGTGGGGTGTACAAGACCTCGGAGAGAATTTCAGTTATCTTGTCCCAGTAGGGAACAAGCTGGGGACATGACCAAACCATATGGATGAAGTTGGCTGTAGTGTCTCAACAGCAGGGGAAGGAATCCGAAGTCCCTGGATACATATGTGCCAGTCCCTTGGGGGTGAAGTAAGTGTGGTGGAGATAATTAAACTGCTTGTATTTGAGTCTGGCATTCGTGGAGATGCACTTTGGGACCCCAAGACACTGTGTTCCCTGCTTATCTGTAGGTGTAATCTCAGCGCCTCATCCCAGTAGGCACGGAAAGAATAGAGCAGCGTCCCCCGATCCACATGTAGGGAACCATACAATTGTGCAACAGTGTGGTGTCGGCACCACCCGGAGGAGTTTCTGCATTTCTGGTTCATCGTGCATTCTATGTCAGACCATGTGCAAATGCCTAGTTAACGAGGCATAGAGGAAGAAAGATCCCGGCTGCCTACCATAATCCTCCACCAAACTCTCGAACATGCAAAGGATTTTTTCATTAAATACGTCACCCCATGTTGTAAGACCGTATTCTGTCCATGCGGCCGCCTACGGTCTGGAGCCAGTCCAATACAGCCTGGCATTGCCCAGAGAGATAATTCAGGGGCATACGGGGGATGAGGTCACTAATTAATCAGGTAGGTGTTCCAGCACGAACGGATCGTGCACTTGAAAATGTTTCTAGCCCCTCTGGGTGTGGAAAAGTAAATTTTGCCATGTTATATGTGCCTACGTGTTCCCCATGTTATGTCATATGTGCATGATCGATATGCATGTACTCCCCTCTGATCAATTAAAGACGCAATTACAGTTGTGTCCATCTCTAGTATGTCAGTTTCCAGTTCTCGTGAAAGCTACGAGTATCAAGCTTATGTAAAGTTATGTTGCCACGTTTCACAGTGTGCACGTTAATTCAGTAAAAGTCCCCGTTTCTAGGCCTCAAAAGGGCCCGGACACCAGATTCAGCTCCTGTCTCCTGAACCCTCGCTGAGGAGCGATACAGCCCCCACCTGTATCCCTGACCCTTCACTTACTTCCTGCCTCACAGTGCTCGGCTCGGCCTGGCTCTGCCTGCCAGTCTGCCAAAAGTATGTTATGATTCTAGTTATCAGTCCAGCCCTCCTTCTCTGCATTCCTAAGCTACTGAATCACATCAATAGTTTCAGTCATGGTCTAGCCTTTACGTCTCCATGTAAGAGAAATACTGTATTAATGGTCATTTAATATTCCTCAGCACGCACTACATGTAGAATAATGCATGCACCAGTCTTAGAGTCTGTTAGCCTTTGCCCTGATAACTTTTGGATTCTATCAACATGTTCTCTAAACACTAGATACTAGATAGGCTTTAGGTACATGTCGCCCTGACACTCCAGACTTTTCGTCTCTTCTTCTAGTGCAGAAGTCATAGCCCCCCAGTTCTTCCTAGTAACACGTCATTGCCAGCTTGCGCGCACCACTAGGTCAGAGGTCCCGGCTCCTTAGGTAGCCCCATCCATGTTTCCGCCCCATTTATGACATATTCTGTTAAGTTTACATCACATGTCTATGTACACGCCTCTTGTTACACCCACTTCAGCCTTATCTTTCGCGACTGCTACGAACTCCGCCCACTGCTACGCCTACTGTATTAACTGTAATGCAATTGTTCTAGTATATATATACTTGTGCACTGTTATTAAAAGTTACCCTTATGCTCCCAGATCCTGCCCCCGGCAGCTGCCATCCTATTCCCGTGCAGGTTGTCCTGTTGCTGTCCTTTATGCCGTATTAAAACCTGCAAACTCAAGATACCTCGAATCTTGACTCTTATTTATTGAGCTATCTGTTATTGTATATCTAGTCAAAAATAGAACAGGTATTTAATTATTTATTTACCACATAATGGCGCCCGAATAGAGACTTGCCCTTTCCCCACGCGCCGGAGAAGCCACGCAAGCCCCCTGATCCTCTGCAGTCGTGACGGAACCATCCTGCGCAGTGGCAGATATTTCTGCTTCCAGTATCCCTCAGGCCCACGGAGGAGACGGAGGTTGCGGTCCAGCATCCAGACGAGGCGGTGGAGGAACGCGGCGAGTCCCGACCAGAGCCCAAGCCGAGAGTCCAAGGTCCGAGGTATCCGGAGGCCCACCTGTAACTGAAGTTCGAAGTTCGTCGTCCGTCGTCGTAGTCAGTCCAGTCCAGTCCGAGGCCTTCCGTTCTTGCTGCCCGGTGAGTACCGTTGCTGGGGTAGTATCTAGACAGGGTCAATTAATTTGTCTCTGGTCCGTGGGTTTGGGTACGCAAATCCAACACGAAGTGTCCACCTAGGTGGATGCGGGTCCTGACGTGTCTCTTTATGAGACCGGTATGTTTCGTACTGTTTCAGCAGTGCATCTAGTAATTCTAGTAAGTTCTGTTCTCGAGAAATTCATGTGTTTTTGTTTTCAAGTATTCCAGGTAATGTTTCTGTCCGAACTGTTATTTTAAATGTCATTTCAATGTGTTTTCAATGTCGTGGTATGAATGAGTTGTTTCCCCAGTCATTATTGTGTTCATCGTGTATTGTATTGTGTCTAGATTCCAGTCAAAGTCATGCCTCTGTTCTCAAGATTACGTCAGTTAAGAACTAGGAAAGGTCTGCTCGAGGAAGCAGTTTCTGTCCCGCCTAGGGACAGTCCAGGTCATTTTATGTATCATAAGCATGGCATAAGTGCCATATTATATCTAGACTTATGGGTCGAGTATACTAAAGATCTAGAAGAGAAATATAGATGGCCTGTATCAGGCACATGGGATGCCGAGTGCATCATGCGAGTAGAAGAAGCATTATGGAAAAAGAAAGCCAGACAGTCACAGAAAGATGCCATCGAGTTATGGCGAAAAGAATCTCATAAAAGAACGGAAAAAGAAATCAGAAAGTCAGAATTAAGTAGAGAATCCTCAGAAAGAGCCCAAGAAAGGGAATTAATCGAAATAGGTGAACGAGTTAAAACCGAACAGTCAGACAGACAGAGGAATGCCCTTATTAAGGGTATGTACCCTCTTCTTGCCGAGGGCTTGCCAAAAGCAACCCCGGAGGCATCCAGTAATTTTCCGCCACCCTTAGTTCCGACCAAGCTACGTCACAAACCGACCGCAGCTGATATTTTTCTCTCGTCCTATTTGGACGACACAGTCCCAGAATATGCAAACCCTGTTCCGCCAGCTCCTGTAAATAATGTAATTCCTGCTCTTCCAGTCACCGGGGCACCTGTTACAGCACCTGTTACGGTACCCCCGGTCCAGCCTACGTTACAAGTACCCGCTACATTGATCACTCTGCCAGCACGAAGAGTATCAGTCGACGATTCCAGTTTAGGGGCCGCGGGGGGAGGTGCTCCTGGTACCCCGCCGCCACAGAAACGTGTAATATTAGCCGAGTTACATGAACGTGCGTTACAGCGTACGCCCAAACATCAGTCCGTTGCAGATATCAGGCGAGCTCCTACCGAATGCCGTTATGATCCAGTCCCAGGTGATGATAGTATGGTTATATATTCATTGCGTGTAAGACGGGTGACCGAGTATTTGGACACCCTACCAAATATGAAAGAAGATCTAGATAGAATATATCGTTTCATTCGTACAGGAACAGACCCAGAAAGTATTGGCGAAGTCATGTCTCTAAGAAAAGCTGAGATTCAGTTCATGCTATTAAAATTCCTAATAAATTGTTTAATAAGGGAACAAGATTATCCGACTAAAGATCCGACCGAAATGAAAGTCCTGACAAGGTGGAGTGATCATATAGCCGAGGGAAGACACAAGACACTCAGTAGTATAGAGAGTATGTACAAGAAGATACGTAAAGAAATAATAAGGTTACACGAGAAACGCAAAGCAGCACAAGTAAGCGAGAAAGAAGACGACTCTCCTACCGAAGAGGTAGACTACGAGAATCCTTCCAGAATAGCGTATGTAGGTAGAACTAGACTTTCCGACCGACATTCACGTCTAGACTACAAGAAAACTGTTCCTCCTTCAGCACCAGAACAAGGTTCTCTAGAGCAAGTATTTCAAGTTACCGATCACATTCTGAAATCACGAATCGGTTATAGTGAACTTAGTACCATGCATGAACAAGAACTAGCCCGATCAGCAGTCCGATGGGCTACTGATTCTACCACTTTTCCAGACGAAATAGTGGCACAAATGTTTCTGAAACTGCCCCCAGCCGAGCAGCGACTGGTGGGTATGTATATGATCCAACACCTCATTACACTGTATGAGGGTCAGCATTCTGATCCAGGTCCGTTACATGATGTTCTGAACGAGTTACTCCAGTATAAATGGAAAGGTTTAGGTACCGATTTAATTAGTGTCATTCTAGAACAGCGCCACAAATATAGAACGTTTCTGAACCCGCATTTTGTTCACGTCTCACCCCCGGAAAGTAAACCATTTTACATAGACAGACAACATCCGTTACGAGAAGTACACCCAGTTAGGACACCGGATGGTGAAATGCAACGAGTATTTGTTTACACCCCGATTACGAAGATGGAACTTTTAGAGATGAAAAAGTTAATTCCCTGTCACGACAAAGATCCAGCAGGGTTCCACCGTGAATTAAAAGACATGCTCCGTATGGGAGAATACACGTATCCAGATATAATTAAAATGTTAAAGGTCCTGTTGCCTGCGGGCATATATGAAAAACTCAAAGAAAAAGAATGGGAGGTGGGAGAGAAAAAGATAGATTGGGCAGCTCTAGAAGCTGAAGAAAATACACGTGTACCAGGTACCGGTCTAGGAGAAAAATGTAAAGAATTGCCCGAACTGTTAATACAAGTTTTGCCAAGATTACTAGCCACGAAAAAGGAAGACTGGGATGCAATCTCAGCCTGTAAACAGAAACCAGACGAAGATACTAGTGATTTTAATTCTAGATTCGAGAAATGTTTTAGTATTAACAGTGGTTTGAAGACGAGTAGCGAGTCATACCCTCATCTTTTTGTTACTAAACTAGTCGAGAATTCAAGTCCACAAGTTAAAAATCGAGTTTTGAAAGTCGAAAGTACCTGGCAAGCTAATACTCCGTCCCAAATGCTTCAGATGCTCCAGTATCACCAGAATAGAATCAGAGAAGAGCAAGATCATGAAAGGAAACGTATGAAAGACACAAAAATGAAAGTATTAGTTGCACAATCTGTTCCTCAAGACAGTCAGAAGAGGGGTACGAATCAAGCCAGTCATCCTGCAGTTCCTGTTAAAGGGACCTGCAATTATTGTAAACAGCCAGGTCATTTTATAAACGAGTGTGCAGTTCTGAAACACAACATAGCTACCGGTAAGACTAAAGAAAGACCACGTCCGCCTAGACAAGAGCAAGTTTCACAGACTTCTCAGCCACAGAATGCACAACAGACAGTTTCAGCACCGCAGCCTATAGCTGCAACACAGCATGTTACACAGCAGATGTACCAGTATGCCCAGTCCGAGTATCCAGAGTACCAGCCGTATTCATGAAACAGCCTAGAGAGGGAGGTAGGCTTGCCTCTCATCGAGATACCTGTAGATCAAGAGGGTCCCTATGTTCACAGTCAAGTATTAGGGAAAGACAGAAAGTTTCTGATTGGTTCCGCACATGTAGGACATAGTAAATGTACTACTACTGTCGAGTATAGTGACAGTGGGAAATCTATTTTCAAAGCCTCACGTCATTCTTATTTTGTTTGTGGTCAGACCGCATATGTTCGTCTGCCCCTCGATTGGGATGGAACATGTTACATTGCCTTCCTACTGCCACCAGTTTTCCTAGCCCCATCCGATTATCATAGAAACACACATCTAGTACACATTAGACATAGAAGGGAGATCGAGTCCCCGATTGTCGATCAAACTGAAACTGCTCTAGAACAGTATACAGACTTTAATAAAGGATTCTTCTTCTTTATAGGCCCTGTCCAGAATAGTAAGTTAATCCGTAGGTTAACCAGAACCCTTGAAGCAGTAGTGAATGAGACTACTTCTGCTCTAGGTAACTTAACCGAAGAGCAATCTGCTATGAGATTTGCCGTGCTCCAAAATCGTCTCGTTCTTGACGTCATACTGGCCGATAGAGGAGGAGCATGTAGAGTCATCGGATCTAGTTGCTGCATTTTCATTCCTAATAACGCGCCGTCTGTTTATTCAGCTATAACCAGACTTCATAAAATTGCCCATCAGTTACACCAGAATCCAGGCACCTGGACATGGTCCAGTTGGCTCTGGAGTATAATTTCTGCCTGGGGATGGAAAGTATTGTCATTCCTAGGTATAGCAGTAATGATCATTTTCAGTTGCTGCCTCTGTATACAATGTGGCCCTGCGATTTGCGGCATTTGTGCTACATCCTGTATTCCAAGTCCTAGTCCAAAGTCCCGTTCCAAGCCAATTCGAGACGAGCAAATGATGCTATATGAAATGATAGATGGTATCATGAATATAGATGTTTCCTGATGGAAACGTAGGGCACAAGGAGGGAATGTGGAAAAGTAAATTTTGCCATGTTATATGTGCCTACGTGTTCCCCATGTTATGTCATATGTGCATGATCGATATGCATGTACTCCCCTCTGATCAATTAAAGACGCAATTACAGTTGTGTCCATCTCTAGTATGTCAGTTTCCAGTTCTCGTGAAAGCTACGAGTATCAAGCTTATGTAAAGTTATGTTGCCACGTTTCACAGTGTGCACGTTAATTCAGTAAAAGTCCCCGTTTCTAGGCCTCAAAAGGGCCCGGACACCAGATTCAGCTCCTGTCTCCTGAACCCTCGCTGAGGAGCGATACAGCCCCCACCTGTATCCCTGACCCTTCACTTACTTCCTGCCTCACAGTGCTCGGCTCGGCCTGGCTCTGCCTGCCAGTCTGCCAAAAGTATGTTATGATTCTAGTTATCAGTCCAGCCCTCCTTCTCTGCATTCCTAAGCTACTGAATCACATCAATAGTTTCAGTCATGGTCTAGCCTTTACGTCTCCATGTAAGAGAAATACTGTATTAATGGTCATTTAATATTCCTCAGCACGCACTACATGTAGAATAATGCATGCACCAGTCTTAGAGTCTTGTTAGCCTTTGCCCTGATAACTTTTGGATTCTATCAACATGTTCTCTAAACACTAGATACTAGATAGGCTTTAGGTACATGTCGCCCTGACACTCCAGACTTTTCGTCTCTTCTTCTAGTGCAGAAGTCATAGCCCCCCAGTTCTTCCTAGTAACACGTCATTGCCAGCTTGCGCGCACCACTAGGTCAGAGGTCCCGGCTCCTTAGGTAGCCCCCTCCATGTTTCCGCCCCATTTATGACATATTCTGTTACGTTTACATCACATGTCTATGTAAACGCCTCTTGTTACACCCACTTCAGCCTTATCTTTCGCGACTGCTACGAACTCCGCCCACTGCTACGCCTACTGTATTAACTGTAATGCAATTGTTCTAGTATATATATACTTGTGCACTGTTATTAAAAGTTACCCTTATGCTCCCAGATCCTGCCCCCGGCAGCTGCCATCCTATTCCCGTGCAGGTTGTCCTGTTGCTGTCCTTTATGCTGTATTAAAACCTGCAAACTCAAGATACCTCGAATCTTGACTCTTATTTATTGAGCTATCTGTTATTGTATATCTAGTCAAAAATAGAACAGGTATTTAATTATTTATTTACCACATGGGGACCATGCCTCTGAACCCAGCAATGGTTATTCCAGTACCATAAGTGGATGCATTCTATCTGACTAGTGCCCCAATTCTGATATGTTTTGTGTAGCCAACCAACGGGTAGGCCATTGCAATTGTGTGGCCCATAACAGTGGCCCATAACAATATTCGTAGTCCGGGGCACCCAGGCTGCCCTACCCCAGCGCGCCATACAGCTTCTGGATCGCCACTCGCCTCCTACCATTACCCCAAATTAATGTGGTCAAGAGTGTTTGTAATTCCTTAAAAAACATCTGAGGCAGTATGATAGAGCAGAGAAAAAATTTAACACCCTCGGGAGAAGAAGCATCTTTGAGATAGCTACGAGTCCCATAGGGTAGAGGGGTAATGCAGTCCAGAATGGAAGGGAGGATGTTGCACCATTGAGGTCTCTGCTGAGTTTGGAGTTCATCAGATCTCTGTCAGAGTGATAAGACATGGATCCCCAAATATATTCATTTTTAAAATCTTTTTTATTGTAAAAATCAACATAAAAACAATACAAACCAAAGAAAGTGCAGTGTAGTGCAGTCTTCAATACTTTCGGTAATCGCGTTACATTGGTACAGTAAATGTCAAATCTTCACACAGGGTCAACAATTTAATCACATGTTTCCCAGTTCCTATTGTATACAAAACATCATAAAGCATCAATATCAGTGGATAATGGGGGAAGTATCGCTGAAAGGGTTACATAGCAAACCTCTACTCACATTCCAGGGGCCCCAGATATTCGTCCATTTACGTGGGCATCCCCTGCTCTCGTAGATGACCCTCTCCGCTTGCATACACCAATCCATGTCTGATTCCCAGTCAGTAAACCGTGGCTTGGCTACTCCTTTCCATGTTCTGGCTATATTGTGCTTCACTACCATACCACCCAATGAGACCCACAGCCTCGCAGTTCTTGACAAGTCTGTAGCCTCCCAGATATTAAGAAGACAAAGCCGGGAAAGACGTCGATGGGACAAGGCATATACAACCTTCCCCCAGTACTTCTGGAGGATAGGGCATTCCCACCATTGGTGTATGTAGGTGCCAGTGTAGCCGCATCCTCTGGGACAGGCCGGGGAACCCAGAACCCCCATCTTAACAATCACTGAGCTAGTGTAGTAGGCTCCGTGTAGTCATTTAAGTTGGATGAGTTTGAAACGAGTGCAGATCGCCACCTCATGGGGAGAAGCCAGGGCCTCCCGCCAGTCTTCGTCATTTATGTCCTCTACATCGTCTACCCATTTGGCACAAGTTCTATCCTGGGTATCCGGTGTGTTATTAAGTATTTTGCGGTAGGTCAATGAAATGGCTTTTTCATGCAGGTATTCGTCTAATAGCCTGTCCTCTAGGGGCGAAGCGACCGGTAGTTCAGTTCCTTAGGTATTGCTTTATGTAAAGCGCTGCGGGTCTGGAGGTAGTCAAAAGTGTCTCCCCCTTGCAATTGGTAATCTTTTTGTAGGTCACTGAACGGGATCTCTTTACTCTCCACCCACTTGTCACTGACTCTCGAGAGGCCAATCAGGTCCCATTTATGGAACCCAGGCTGCTTTGATAGCATACCCAATTGACGAGCTTCGAGCAGAGGAGTGACCAGTGTAATTTTTTCTTTCCATCCAAGGGCAGCTGTTGCCTTGCTCCATAAGGTAATTGTGGTGGAAGTTGGTGTGCGCTTGGGCACATATTTTGCCCCACCATAGAGCGCCCTTGAGTAATTACCGGGAAGCATGTTGTGTCTGTCCATCCTATAAGCCAGATCACAGGTCTATGCACCCAGTGATTAAGAACTACTAACTGCGACGCCCAGTAATAGGATCTAATAGCGGACAAGGCGATACCACCATCGTACCAGCTTTTTGTGAGCTTAGCAAGAGCAATTCTGGTTGTACCGTTATTACAAAGCAAGGCACGTACCTCATTCAGTGGAGTGAGTGACTGGAGCCCTTTCGAGCATTGCGGAGTTTTGCAGCCCTTTCCAATTGCAGCTGAACTGCCCCTGAACTGCCCCTGCATCCCGCAGCCCCGCTCCCACTGTCATCTGGGGAGCCGGCTGCCGAGTGGAGTGCAGGAGGACTACACCTCCCAGCAGACAACGCAACCCGCGTGGTCACTCGTCAGCGCCAGGAGGCGTACTAAAACAGAGGCACACCTGCAGAGCGGGGGGAACGCTTTGAAAATTACCTACTTGCCGCCGCTGTTGGTATTGAACTCTTCTGAGTGACTGGAGCCCTTTCGAGCATTGCAGAGTTTTGCAGCCCTTTCCAATTGCAGCTGAACTGCCCCTGAACTGCCCCTGCATCCCGCAGCCCCGCTCCCACTGTCATCTGGGGAGCCGGCTGACGAGTGGAGTGCAGGAGGACTACACCTCCCAGCAGACCACGCAACCCGCGTGGTCACTCGTCAGCGCCAGGAGGCGTACTAAAACAGAGGCACACCTGCAGAGCGGGGGGAACGCTTTGAAAATTACCTACTTGCCGCCGCTGTTGGTATTGAACTCTTCTGAGTAACTTGAGCCCTTTCGAGCATTGCAGAGTTTTGCAGCCCTTTCCAATTGCAGCTGAACTGCCCCTGAACTGCCCCTGCATCCCGCAGCCCCGCTCCCACTGTCATCTGGGGAGCCGGCTGCCGAGTGGAGTGCAGGAGGACTACACCTCCCAGCAGACCACGCAACCCGCGTGGTCACTCGTCAGCGCCAGGAGGCGTACTAAAACAGAGGCACACCTGCAGAGCGGGGGGAACGCTTTGAAAATTACCTACTTGCCGCCGCTGTTGGTATTGAACTCTTCTGAGTGACTGGAGCCCTTTCGAGCATTGCGGAGTTTTGCAGCCCTTTCCAATTGCAGCTGAACTGCCCCTGAACTGCCCCTGCATCCCGCAGCCCCGCTCCCACTGTCATCTGGGGAGCCGGCTGCCGAGTGGAGTGCAGGAGGACTACACCTCCCAGCAGACCACGCAACCCGCGTGGTCACTCGTCAGCGCCAGGAGGCGTACTAAAACAGAGGCACACCTGCAGAGCGGGGGGAACGCTTTGAAAATTACCTACTTGCCGCCGCTGTTGGTATTGAACTCTTCTGAGTGACTGGAGCCCTTTCGAGCATTGCGGAGTTTTGCAGCCCTTTCCAATTGCAGCTGAACTGCCCCTGAACTGCCCCTGCATCCCGCAGCCCCGCTCCCACTGTCATCTGGGGAGCCGGCTGCCGAGTGGAGTGCAGGAGGACTACTCCTCCCAGCAGACCACGCAACCCGCGTGGTCACTCGTCAGCGCCAGGAGGCGTACTAAAACAGAGGCACACCTGCAGAGCGGGGGGAACGCTTTGAAAATTACCTACTTGCCGCCGCTGTTGGTATTGAACTCTTCTGAGTGACTGGAGCCCTTTCGAGCATTGCGGAGTTTTGCAGCCCTTTCCAATTGCAGCTGAACTGCCCCTGAACTGCCCCTGCATCCCGCAGCCCCGCTCCCACTGTCATCTGGGGAGCCGGCTGCCGAGTGGAGTGCAGGAGGACTACACCTCCCAGCAGACCACGCAACCCGCGTGGTCACTCGTCAGCGCCAGGAGGCGTACTAAAACAGAGGCACACCTGCAGAGCGGGGGGAACGCTTTGAAAATTACCTACGTGCCGCCGCTGTTGGTATTGAACTCTTCTGAGTGACTGGAGCCCTTTCGAGCATTGCGGAGTTTTGCAGCCCTTTCCAATTGCAGCTGAACTGCCCCTGAACTGCCCCTGCATCCCGCAGCCCCGCTCCCACTGTCATCTGGGGAGCCGGCTGCCGAGTGGAGTGCAGGAGGACTACACCTCCCAGCAGACCACGCAACCCGCGTGGTCACTCGTCAGCGCCAGGAGGCGTACTAAAACAGAGGCACACCTGCAGAGCGGGGGGAACGCTTTGAAAATTACCTACTTGCCGCCGCTGTTGGTATTGAACTCTTCTGAGTGACTGGAGCCCTTTCGAGCATTGCGGAGTTTTGCAGCCCTTTCCAATTGCAGCTGAACTGCCCCTGAACTGCCCCTGCATCCCGCAGCCCCGCTCCCACTGTCATCTGGGGAGCCGGCTGCCGAGTGGAGTGCAGGAGGACTACACCTCCCAGCAGACCACGCAACCCGCGTGGTCACTCGTCAGCGCCAGGAGGCGTACTAAAACAGAGGCACACCTGCAGAGCGAGGGGGAACGCTTTGAAAATTACCTACTTGCCGCCGCTGTTGGTATTGAACTCTTCTGAGTGACTGGAGCCCTTTCGAGCATTGCGGAGTTTTGCAGCCCTTTCCAATTGCAGCTGAACTGCCCCTGCATCCCGCAGCCCCGCTCCCACTGTCATCTGGGGAGCCGGCTGCCGAGTGGAGTGCAGGAGGACTACACCTCCCAGCAGACCACGCAACCCGCGTGGTCACTCGTCAGCGCCAGGAGGCGTACTAAAACAGAGGCACACCTGCAGAGCGGGGGGAACGCTTTGAAAATTACCTACTTGCCGCCGCTGTTAGTATTGAACTCTTCTGAGTGACTGGAGCCCTTTCGAGCATTGCGGAGTTTTGCAGCCCTTTCCAATTGCAGCTGAACTGCCCCTGAACTGCCCCTGCATCCCGCAGCCCCGCTCCCACTGTCATCTGGGGAGCCGGCTGCCGAGTGGAGTGCAGGAGGACTACACCTCCCAGCAGACCACGCAACCCGCGTGGTCACTCGTCAGCGCCAGGAGGCGTACTAAAACAGAGGCACACCTGCAGAGCGGGGGGAACGCTTTGAAAATTACCTACTTGCCGCCGCTGTTGGTATTGAACTCTTCTGAGTGACTGGAGCCCTTTCGAGCATTGCGGAGTTTTGCAGCACTTTCCAATTGCAGCTGAACTGCCCCTGAACTGCCCCTGCATCCCGCAGCCCCGCTCCCACTGTCATCTGGGGAGCCGGCTGCCGAGTGGAGTGCAGGAGGACTACACCTCCCAGCAGACCACGCAACCCGCGTGGTCACTCGTCAGCGCCAGGAGGCGTACTAAAACAGAGGCACACCTGCAGAGCGGGGGGAACGCTTTGAAAATTACCTACTTGCCGCCGCTGTTGGTATTGAACTCTTCTGAGTGACTGGAGCCCTTTCGAGCATTGCGGAGTTTTGCAGCCCTTTCCAATTGCAGCTGAACTGCCCCTGAACTGCCCCTGCATCCCGCAGCCCCGCTCCCACTGTCATCTGGGGAGCCGGCTGCCGAGTGGAGTGCAGGAGGACTACACCTCCCAGCAGACCACGCAACCCGCGTGGTCACTCGTCAGCGCCAGGAGGCGTACTAAAACAGAGGCACACCTGCAGAGCGGGGGGAACGCTTTGAAAATTACCTACTTGCCGCCGCTGTTAGTATTGAACTCTTCTGAGTGACTGGAGCCCTTTCGAGCATTGCGGAGTTTTGCAGCCCTTTCCAATTGCAGCTGAACTGCCCCTGAACTGCCCCTGCATCCCGCAGCCCCGCTCCCACTGTCATCTGGGGAGCCGGCTGCCGAGTGGAGTGCAGGAGGACTACACCTCCCAGCAGACCACGCAACCCGCGTGGTCACTCGTCAGCGCCAGGAGGCGTACTAAAACAGAGGCACACCTGCAGAGCGGGGGGAACGCTTTGAAAATTACCTACTTGCCGCCGCTGTTGGTATTGAACTCTTCTGAGTGACTGGAGCCCTTTCGAGCATTGCGGAGTTTTGCAGCACTTTCCAATTGCAGCTGAACTGCCCCTGAACTGCCCCTGCATCCCGCAGCCCCGCTCCCACTGTCATCTGGGGAGCCGGCTGCCGAGTGGAGTGCAGGAGGACTACACCTCCCAGCAGACCACGCAACCCGCGTGGTCACTCGTCAGCGCCAGGAGGCGTACTAAAACAGAGGCACACCTGCAGAGCGGGGGGAACGCTTTGAAAATTACCTACTTGCCGCCGCTGTTGGTATTGAACTCTTCTGAGTGACTGGAGCCCTTTCGAGCATTGCGGAGTTTTGCAGCCCTTTCCAATTGCAGCTGAACTGCCCCTGAACTGCCCCTGCATCCCGCAGCCCCGCTCCCACTGTCATCTGGGGAGCCGGCTGCCGAGTGAAGTGCAGGAGGACTACACCTCCCAGCAGACCACGCAACCCGCGTGGTCACTCGTCAGCGCCAGGAGGCGTACTAAAACAGAGGCACACCTGCAGAGCGGGGGGAACGCTTTGAAAATTACCTACTTGCCGTCGCTGTTGGTATTGAACTCTTCTGAGTGACTGGAGCCCTTTCGAGCATTGCGGAGTTTTGCAGCCCTTTCCAATTGCAGCTGAACTGCCCCTGAACTGCCCCTGCATCCCGCAGCCCCGCTCCCACTGTCATCTGGGGAGCCGGCTGCCGAGTGGAGTGCAGGAGGACTACACCTCTCAGCAGACCACGCAACCCGCGTGGTCACTCGTCAGCGCCAGGAGGCGTACTAAAACAGAGGCACACCTGCAGAGCGGGGGGAACGCTTTGAAAATTACCTACTTGCCGCCGCTGTTGGTATTGAACTCTTCTGAGTGACTGGAGCCCTTTCGAGCATTGCGGAGTTTTGCAGCCCTTTCCAATTGCAGCTGAACTGCCCCTGAACTGCCCCTGCATCCCGCAGCCCCGCTCCCACTGTCATCTGGGGAGCCGGCTGCCGAGTGGAGTGCAGGAGGACTACACCTCCCAGCAGACCACGCAACCCGCGTGGTCACTCGTCAGCGCCAGGAGGCGTACTAAAACAGAGGCACACCTCCCTCGCGGGACGCGCGCGGGCGGCGCCGGGCTAAGCCCGGGCTAAGCCCGGGCAAAGGGCGGGCCCTCTGTGGCCCTCAGTGGCCGAGGTATGCCGGGCTGGGCCCCGGTATTTTCATTTCCCTTCTTAATCTTGTTTGTGTTCATCTTAGTATACGCTTGATTGAAAACACGCAGATTGGTTTTTCCGCCTGAAATACGCTATCTGCTTGTACAAGCGTAATCCTCTCTCCCTGTGGATCCATATTTGTTTTTTAATTGTGTGTTTATAGTTGGGACTGTGAATCCTGCTGAAAGGCTAGTGTATTCCCAGGCATTATGTCGATAAAAACATTACGCTCTGGGAAAGTCTTAGGGGAAAAGTCATGTATTACATCTGGATCCATTCCCCCGAGGAAAAAGTTTGAAAATAGCGCACTATTGAAAGGTCAGATGCAGTTGGTACAAATTTGGGAAAAATCTGTAAATAAATCTCTAGAAGTCCCAACAATGTTTGATGTTGATACATTACCACAATCGCAACTGCAATCTAATGTGGAGATAGATTTAAACTCTGACCTAATGATGGAAATAAATAAGCCTCCTCAGACTCAGTTAAATGAAGTAATTCTCTCAACACATACATTAAACGGAGATGACTCTGTCCCCATGTTAATAAATCCGCAAGTATTTCATCATAACACTCCTAATGGAAGAGAAAATGCGGAGGAAGACATGGGTGATGCATCTACTTCAACCAGTATTGATCTTGAACTCTGTGGTCGCTATATGGACAAGAAATCTTTGACCCAGCTTGCGGACAGTAAAACACCAATTAGAGCAACGCCATCAGGACTGCTGCTATATAGCAGCACTCCTTCAATCAAATCCAATGACAATCTCTCAATGCAGAGTGATTTGAAATCTCCACAATTCAACCTATCGGGGATTTGCTCTTTTGCTCCATCCAGCTATCCAAAAAATGAGAAACCAATTTCTGAGTCTCTGATAGCTCTTGAACAAATTCTGTCCTCGATATTACTTTTACTTGGTAAACTTGCTGTGAGTTCTGATTGTATTCTGACTTCAGTGACTGAGATATTGAAGGAACTGTTGGCTAAAAATGTTGCGAATGTGACTATTCTACTACTGAACCTGTTGCTCAAAAAGTCGTAGATAATATTGATCTTCTGGAGGTTAATACACCATTGAGAATGTCCATAAAGGCTGACATTCATAAGCCCCTTGAGAGCCCTACCCCATCTCCCTTTATACAGAGAATAGATTTAGAGCCTATTGTAAAGGAAGATAGTTTGGAAGAGGTAGTACAAACGGTTGGAAATGAACTCTTCTCCATCTTTACTCAAGAAAAAAAAAAAAAAGATCCAGAAGGAGCGCTGACGGCTAATAAAACTACAAAAGTAACATCTAAAGGGAAAAACAGGAAGTTGCTACGCAAATATAAAAAGAAAAGACCAAGGCAAATCATTTTCCAAAAACATATAATAGCTGAAGTGCCTGATGTTATAGAAAGTGGAGTTAACTCACTGTCGGATATCCCCATTAAAGAGGTAGTGGAGGGTATCGCTAACAATGTATTGGTGGGTACCTCTGTTGAGGCTATCATGAATGAGGTAATTCCATGTCCTGTGATAAATGTGCTTGAACCCCTAGCATTGATGGTTGAAGATACGGGAAACACGCCGATAGTGGCAAAGGTGCTTAATCCATCTGCGCCTACTTTCCGGCCTCGGCCTGATATAGCTGGGAGTTCAATTATTCAGCCAGTAAAAAGCCCTATAATATACGTGGATACGTTGACATTGGACTTTTTTCCTCTGTTTGATCAAGATCTAAAATTGAATAGATCTTGGCTGCTTAACTGCTTTAAAGAGATTGAAAGCTTAAAACTAATTTTATCAAATGACATTGATTTAGTCTTACCGATAAGATCAGTAAATGGGCAACGAACAAGGGTAACATTTTACTCTAAAATAATTACTAATCTTGTTCTTCAACAGGCGGAATTTTTCCAATGTAGAGGAATTGACGTGTTACCCTATGTTAATAGTGCTCTATGTATTTCCTCTAGAGAAAGAAATATAAAGCCGGTTTCTAAATGGGATGATTATTCTACCTGTAATAAAGACTTAAAAATCTGGGTCTCTAGAGGTAAACGAATGGTATCTCAGGTACTTCCATTACCTGACAACATAGATGTTCCTCTAACAGAAGACAATCAGATGTGGAACTGGTTACCAGGGGTCTTATCAAACAATATTACGAATAACCCACGACTATTCCAACATCTTTAACATTCATTTAAAAATTGTCTCTTGGAATGCCGCCGGCCTGTGTTGAAAGTTGGGCTGAAACCGTCAACATTATCGGCGCCTTCTTGCTCTCCTTAAACCTTTTGTGCGCGTAAACAGCCGCCATTTTGGACGCCATGGCTTCCCTACTCTCGCCGAGAGCCAGCGCGCCTCTCTCCCCCTCCTAGCTTCGCTGGCATCCCCCGCATGCTGACAACCCCCCCCTGCCTGCACCTGCCTTGAATCATAAACCCCTCTTCAGCGCTGCTCTGCCCCAGGCCCTCGTCCTGTTCCCAGCGCAACACCTCCCTTCTTCCCTTTCATGATCCCCGGCCCTTTGATGCAAACCCCCTTTTTTCCATGTGCCCGTTTGTCTTCCTCGTTCCCAGGCCGACACCCAGCTCTGCCGATACTGTTCCTTGCCCCTCCCCGTACAATAGAAAGCTTCCCCCATCAAGGGATCCCCGGGTTGATCAAAGCCCCCCCCGCCCTACGAGATCCGATCGAACCCCACACACTCCGTGAATCGGCGGAATATCCAGCTGCGCGATGATCATCACCTGTTGTGAACGGGGCGGGGACTTCCACTGTAACCTTGTGTGGGAACGGGCTTGAAAGGGGGGATTCTGAGGATGTCTTTCCGTACATCAAAGTATCGACGAGAATGTGTTACATGCAATAAAGAGATAAACTTGTGTATAAGAGGCCAGGCCTCAGGGATGCAGTTAGAGCACCTCAGAACGATACCTGCTGTCCGTTTTGCTGTGTTCTCCTCCGGAGAGAATAAAAACCTTGTTTCCTGCCTTCCAGTCTCCAGCGCCTGCCTCTTCAATAGTTAACTTCTTTGTGGGTTCAAGAGGCGACACCGCCGGGCAATACTTAAGGATCTTATATTCTGGTTGGTAGCGTCACCCCCTTTTAACAATTGGCGTCCCAAGCGTGGGGCCCATCAGCGACCCGTGGATCCAGTGGGAGAGGTCCTGACGACAGAGTGAACGACTGCAACGATCGGGAACGCGTCTGTCCGATAGACCCTCGTCTGACAGCCGATCATCCGAACTTCACTGGTTCCGAACAGACCTCTCTCGAGTGATCTACGGTCCTGACTGGGAACCATCAGGAGTGCCGCGAGGATAACGGAGAAGAGAGGACGATCGGGCGCTGGATTCGGAAGACAAGAAACTGTCCATGCGGTCCGGGTAAGGTCGTGTAATCACGCCAAGTTGCGAAATGATTGCTTGATTGCTTGATTGTTTAAAAAAATACTAGTATTGCTCTTTTTATTTATTTGGAGATTCACTGTCTGCAAACGGAGAAACAACGGGCTCTCTCTTTGCAAGCAGTGGAGGATAGGTAGGGCAGCAGCCGTGCTTATTTTTTCTCCCCCACTCAATAATTACTTGAAACTGAACTGTTGTTCGCAAAACTATTGTTTTCTGGAGATTCTCTGTCTGCAAACAGGGAAGAGACCACCCTTTTTGCAGATAGTGAAAAGGGTAGGTAACGCAGATCTTTGCGGACCTACTCATTCTCCCCATTGAATATTTATTGGTCTTTTTGTTATTTTGATCCATGAGGTATTCACTGCCTGCAAACAACGTAGAATAGAAATATTCTGTCCAGTCTTTGCACCTAGTGATAAGATAGGCAGTGCTGACTTTTTAGTCCCTCGTTACGAGCCGTCATGTCTGTCTTCTCCCCACTGATTAGTAGCCTGTTTAGCCCGGACCGCTTATTAGAGATGGACCATCCAGCCCCGCTGGAAGGCACCCCTAATAAGGACATGTTCATGAAGCATGGATTGACCGCTATAGCCTATAGTAAACTATGGCATAAATACACGAAAAAGGGTCAAGAAAGTCAGTGGCCCCTGATAGGATCCTTCGATGATGATAAAATAAAAACGCTAGAAACTGCCCTGGGTAAAAACAAGACAACACCCACTATGCTTGACAGTTTCGGCATGTGGCGAAAAGAAACTGAACAACGTAAAAAGAAAACTGAGAGTAGGTTGGAAAAAGAGCTGCGAAAAGCAGCCCACCTAGCTGCCCAGAAACTAGAAAAAGAGATAAAAGAAAGAGAGAAAGCTAAACAGAAACTAGAAATGGAAACACCAAGCCAGTGTCCGGTTAGAACTCCCTCCATGCTCTACCCTGATTTACCCTCGAAACAACGAGCCAACGAGGATCTGCTGTTAGGTCCTCCTATCATCTACATGCCCCCTCCATATGCCCCTTCCCAACCCTTGGCGCAGCACGCGCCACCCCCAGGTACAAACGAAGGTACCGCCACAGCTTCGGCCCCAATGGCCTCTGTGCCAGCCGAACCCCTTGTATTAAAAACCACATCAACAACAACGTTAGACGACCATGAGACTCGAGGGGCTGGCCCTGCAAGAACAAGCAGACTAAGCAAAGATGAGCGAGCGGGGATCGACAAAATAGCAAGGACACTGGTAGAAAGGAAGGATGATGAAGAGTACATCACAGATATGTTCAGCTCGTATACAGGGAGTCACAGACGACATTTTACCGTACGACTGTGTTATCATGTCTTGAACGCATACGAGGACCGATATCGAGACAAAGGTCCCGAGAGCCTAACGACTCTGTACCGGAAGGTCGATATCGGGGATGAGGGCGAGTGTGATGTGTCGGACCTCCTTACGCGTACGCTTGAGGTTTTCCGCCACCTCACTGAACGAGAGCCGGGAGCTAAATCCGCGACCTCCGTAGTGACCAAACCACCAACCGAGCAATCTAACACCATGATGCCGATACGAGAGGCTGCCCCTTACTGGGTTCCTCCCCGAGGTACAGGGACTCACGATGATGCAAACAACCAAGATGCGAAAGGAAGGGTAGTGTACAACTGGGTCTACCAGCCATGGGACCGGCAAGAGATACTGACATTCCGAAAATCTCTACCCGACCTACGTAAAAACCCCACTGCCTTCTATACTGAATTGGGTACAGCCCTGGGCTCAACGATTATGACCCTGGCTGACATCGACTTGTTCTTCGGGTTATGTCTACCAGCTGATGTGTGGAAGCAAATCCGGAAAGTCGACCACCTTGAGCTGTTTGGACATACCTGGTCACAACTCGATGACCTGGATAAACAACGGGGACCAGGACAAAAGCCTTTGAAATCCATTCTAGACCTTCCAGATAAAATCGTAGAGAAATTAAAAACCCTGATCCCAGAAAAGAAAGTGGACTGGTCGATAGTAACAGCCTGTCGCCAGAAACGCCAGGAGGATGTATCAGAATACTTCTCCCGGTTTGAAACAGTGTTCTCCGATTACAGCGGCCAGGACATGACCACTGCAACCGGACACCATCTGTTTGTCCAGAATTATGTTAAGGGCCTGTCATCGGAGATCTCCCAGAAACTACAGGCCAGCGAGAGTAGTTGGGCAGCCTCCAAACCTACAGCGATTCTCCAAATGGCCCAATATTATGAACATCAGAAAAATGAAAACGATAGGGCAACAGAGAAAAAGAAGAAGGACTTGAAAGAGAGAGTGATGATTGCCAAACTACAAGGGGTGACTATAGGACGAGACCAATACCGGGGAAACTACCAGACGAACGTCCCCAAGACTACATTTCCCCAAGACCGCACTCTGACTTCCTACAGTGGACGCACAGACCTTAGAGAGAACCAGTGCGCTTTCTGCAAAGGGACTGGCCATTGGAAATCCCAGTGCCCAGTTCTTCTGGAAATGATCAGAAACAAAGACCCCAGGGACGTAGCAAACGGACCGAGACCTAAGGGACAACAGCGAGGGCCCCCAAATGACGCGACTAACGACAGATCAGGCAGACCAAATACGTTCGATCGACCCAGGCAGAACCAATATCAACAATCTGACTATGAAGACACCCACAACTTCGCATAGGACAGCCAAGGGCAAGGGAGGGATCCAGTCGAGCTCTATGTTGACCAGCAGGGCCCTTACGTCACTGCTAAGGTCCTGGGTACCAAGTCACCATTTCTGGTAGACACTGGCGCAACACGTAGTGCGTTATCTAAACGACTGATTCCAAGGGCTCCCTTGTCTGGCTCACTCATAACATCGACAGGTTTCGATGGAACGCCCTCCACCAACCCTTTGTCTGCCCCGATTCTCTTTGACGTAGAAAACAACACCACTGACACCACGTTTTTGCTCTCCTCCAATAGCCCTGACGCCATTATGGGACTTGACTTACTGAAACACTTCCGAGCGACGATCAGATGTTCTCAAGATGGAGTTCGAGTGTTTCTTTACGACAACCCCATTCTGCTTAGACATTGCTCTCCCCAACACATGTTTTCCATCACCGACGCTGACACATCCCTGCTTGACACTCTGCCTCCGTATCTGTGGGCAAAAGCGGATTCGGACGTAGGGCGTATGTTGATTGACCCAGTGCACATTACTGTCAGACCAGACGCAACACTCCCAAAACTTCCACAATATCGGATATCGCCCGAGGGCGAGAAGGCATTGGTAAAGATTATCCAGTCACTGATAGACGCAGGAGTGGTAGAGGAAGTGGTTAGCAACATTTGCAACAGCCCTATCTTGCCCATCATCAAGAAACAGGGAGAGGGAGATGAGAAAGCATACCGTTTTATCATCGACCTCCGAGAGATCAACAAAGTGGTGGTACCCCAGTACCCTGTGGTCTCAGACATCACCACCATCCTGACTTTGATTCCTTCTACTGCCACCACCTTCACCGTCATCGACCTCAAAAATGCATTCTTTTCCATCCCCATCCACCCAGACAGCCGATATCTCTTCGGCTTTACCCTAAAAGCCCGCTCATATAGGTTTTGCCGAGCACCCCAGGGCTACACAGAAAGCCCTAGCATCTACAGCCAGGCCCTCAAAAGACAACTGGATCAAGTCCAGTTACCCGATGGAGTGGTGTTGGTACAATATGTCGATGACATCCTTTTGGCAGCCGACACCACCCCTCTAGCGGTTACCGCCACCATTCAACTCTTGCACTTCCTTGCGGAAAATGGCCACAAGGTCTCCAAGAAGAAGTTGCAATTCTGCCTACCCCAGGTCACTTACCTAGGCCACCTTTTGTCCAAAGATGGAAGAAAACTCACTCCTGATCGAATCCAAACCATTCTAGATACCCCTGTCCCTAAGACCCAGAAGCAGGTTCGCTCCCTATTAGGCCTCACCTCCTTCTGCCGACAATGGTTACCAAACTTCAGCCTCGTTGTAAAACCACTGCTTTCTCTGCTAAACAAAGACGTCCCTTTCCCACTCCCGTGGACCCCTGAGTGTCAAACTTCCTTCACGGAACTGCGAGATGCCCTTTGCTCAGCCCCTGTCCTAGGTACCCCTGATTACAAAAAGCCCTTCTCCCTTTACACTCACGAAAGGGAGGGGTGCGCTTTATCTGTCCTGACCCAGGCCATCGGCCCTAAGCAACGACCGTGCGCTTACTTCTCTGCAACTCTTGACCCTGTCGCCAGAGCCTTGCCTGCCTGCCTTCGAGCTGTAGCTGCTGCTGCAATCTCTATCCGACAGAGTGAGGGGATTGTACTCTCGAATTCCCTCACGGTACTGGTACCCCATGCAGTCGACACCCTCCTGAACCAAACCAAGACGCAACACCTGACGAGTGCACGACTGACTGGATACGAACTGACCTTGCTTGCCACCCATATCACCCTGAAAAGATGCACCACACTGAACCCGGCAACTCTGTTACCCTTGCCAGAGAACGATCCCAATGTGCACCCCGTGCATGACTGCGTGACTCTTACGGACGAACAGACCAGGAGTAGGGTCGATCTCAGAGACACGGCTTTCCCTGAACCCGACGGGGAGCTGTGGGTGGACGGTTCTTGCATCAAACTCTCCGATGGTACCACTTCCGCTGCCTATGCAGTCACCACGGCTCGAACCGTAGTAGAAACAGCCCGCATCACCCAGCGATCTGCCCAGGCAGCGGAACTGATTGCTTTGACACGAGCCTGCATCCTGGCAACAGGAACCACAGCGAACATTTACACCGACAGCCAGTATGCCTTCGGGGTGGTTCACCATTTTGGGCTCCTTTGGAGGGAAAGGGGATTCTTGACCTCACACGGCACACCCATTTTGCACGGGGATCTAGTCTCCGCCTTAATCGGAGCTGTCCTCCTCCCCAACAAACTTGCCGTCATCAAATGCCAGGCACACAAGAAGGTGACAGACATTATTGGACAGGGAAATGCACTAGCCGACATCACCGCCCGAACGACAGCTGAAAATAGGACGACAACACATATGTACGTGACCAGATCACAAGCGGAAAAATGGACTGACGTTGGAGACACTATCAGGGACATTCAAACGGCTAGCACACAACACGAGTTGACTGAATGGACACGGGTGGGATTGAAAGACGATGAAGGCTGCTGGCGGACAAAAGACACGAACAAATGGTTGCTACCTGATTCATACTTGATTCCCATATTGACCATGGCACACTCCCCTGCCCACATAGGATCAGCCCCCATGATCGAACTTGTCTCCAGGGTTTGGCACAATGATAAGATCCCAGATTCCGCCAAACGCCTGGTCAAACAATGCTTAATATGCCTGCAACACAACCCCGGGAAAGGAACTGTAGTACCCCGGGGGGGATTTGGGGTCCCAAACCACCCGTTTGAAGTCCTGCAGATGGACTACATCCAGCTAGACAGATGCCAAGGCCTGAAATATGTACTTGTTGTGGTGTGCGCATTTAGCAAGTGGGTGGAAGCATATCCAACCCGTGACAACACCGCTGTGGCCACTGCAAAGGTTCTGTTAAAGGAGTTTTTCCCCCGTTATGGCCTCTGTCGTGTTTTATGGAGTGATAATGGCCCCCACTTCATAGCCAAAGTTATCCAGCTCATCCTAAATGGGTTTGGTATTAAACAGAAATTCCACGCAGTCTTCCACCCCCAATCTGCTGGACTTGTCGAACGACACAATGCCACACTAAAGCTTAAACTGGCCAAAATAGTGGCTACCACGGGCCTGAAATGGCCAGACGCCCTTCCACTGGCATTGCTATCGATGCGCTCTACCCCCACCCGACATCACTTAACTCCTTATGAAGTTGTCTTCGGTCGACCCATGAGCGTCTGGTCTGCCCCGAAACCAACTTCCATTCATGACGTTCCGGACGTCCTAATGTCTGATTATCTGTATAAATTGACTGAAACTCTGTCTGTCATTCATCAGCAGGTGCAGCAGGCCATCCCCGATGCTTCTAGGGGTCCGGGTCACGCCATCCAGCCGGGGGACTTCGTGCTGATCCGAAATTTTCAGCGATCAAAGAGTTTGGAACCCCGGTGGACGGGCCCCTGGCAAGTGCTGATCACCACTCGGACCGCACTTCGAGTGGAGGGGAAGAAGCACTGGCTGCACGCCCATCACTGCAAAAAGGTCTCCCCAGCCCTGGCCACGACAGACACCGTCAACACCCAAGAAGAGCTCCTGAACCAGGACCGACCATCGTTGAATTGCTATCCTGACACAGAGACACTTGAACTTTCAAAACATCCTGACCCCACTGTACCATCTCGAGAAGGGTATTTCCTGCGTCGAAAGGAGGGAGCTTCGGCTAAGTAGGCCACGGACTAGGTTAAAGGATCTCAGAACGGTGACCCAAACTACCAAGGGTTACCTGGAGAGAAGCTAAACTAAGTCTGTGGTCCTGCCCACTACCGAGCACCTTGAAAACGAAGATGATGGAAGCGCCAGATAAGAAGATGATGGAAGCGCCAAATAAGAAGCCGACGGAGACAGCAGGAAATACCCACTACAGAAATCCGAGAACAGACAGACTTCATCGCTCAAAGACAATTGCACTCTTCATCACAATCCTCTTCTGTTTTCTCCTCATGACCACGCTCTGGATTATGGAAGAACATGCACCTGCTCGCGAAACATTCCTAACCACTGCTCAGCCTACCACCATGAAGGAACATTATCTAATTTCGCTCTCTCCTCAACTAAGAGAGAGGCGAAAGGAATTTTGGAATAACTCTTTTGTGCAGCTGCTTCACCAACACAATCTTGCCACCAATGCCACCAACTGCTGGATCTGTGGGTTGCTACCCCATGCCACTGGACATTCAATACCATTCATCCCTTCACCCTTCTCTGTTCACGGCTCCTGCCTTGCTTGGCTGATCCTCCTGCAAGAAAGCTATAAGGACAATGCCACCTCCGGCGGAACCGTAACGCATTTCTCCCACGGGGTCCGGCGAAACAAAACGAAGATACACTTCTGCCCGCTGACCTCCAACGATTCAATCCAAATGGACATCCCGGCTAAAGAACGGATCGAAATGCAGGTGTTCAACAATCCAACCAGACCCACCTTCTCCTATCTGCGGAAACGAACGGCTGCCACTCTGACTGTGGCCTTGTCGGTTATCAACGTCACAGGCCACATGTGTGTAGAAGGACTTGGGACACAGCTGGTGGGTCGCAGCGCTTGCCGCTTTACCAGAACTTTGGATTCCACGGATCCACCTTCCTTTGTGTCATCCCCAAACATGTATTTCGTCTGCGGCACCAAGGCCTACACCTGGCTCCCCAAAGGCTGGGGGGGCACTTGTTTCATCTCCTTCATCCTTCCTCCGACTTATGTGGCCCCAGCGAATCACCATAGACAAAAACGAGCCAAAGACATTGAGCAAGCCGACTCAACAGGAGCACAGTTCCTCGATGCTATGAAGGGACTCGTCCCCCTCTGGGGCCCGATGGCAAACAGCCGTGCCATCCGACACCTGACTCAGGCAGTTGAGACAACCATGAACATCACAGCTGGTATCTTTGCTAACAACACTGCCGAGCTCCAAGCGGTCCGTCTGGTGGCTCTCCAGAACCGCCTCGTTCTAGATGTGGTTCTGGCGGACCGTGGAGGAGCATGCCGCATTATTGGGTCCAGCTGTTGTACATACATACCGGACAACTCACCCTCAGTGTACAAAGCCATCGAACATCTTCACAGACTCTCTTCAGAAGTCCGCCAAGAACAAGAGGAATGGTCACTCGGTGGTTGGTTCTGGGACACCGTTAAGAACTGGGGCTGGAGACTGCTCACCATTATCCTGGTTCCTGTAGTTGTAATATGTGGTTTATGCTTAGGAATTCAATGTCTGCCACCTCTGTGTTCTTTATGTGCGAGTTGTATTTTTCCCAAAACTGTGGACTTTGGAAGCGAACACATGAGAGCATTGTATGATACCGAAGTTAGGAATTTGATGAAAATTGACATTGAGTAAGCAAGTTGGCTAGATATGTTGAAAAGGGGGGACTGTTGAAAGTTGGGCTGAAACCGTCAACATTATCGGCGCCTTCTTGCTCTCCTTAAACCTTTTGTGCGCGTAAACAGCCGCCATTTTGGACGCCATGGCTTCCCTGCTCTCGCCGAGAGCCAGCGCGCCTCTCTCCCCCTCCTAGCTTCGCTGGCATCCCCCGCATGCTGACAACCCCCCCCTGCCTGCACCTGCCTTGAATCATAAACCCCTCTTCAGCGCTGCTCTGCCCCAGGCCCTCGTCCTGTTCCCAGCGCAACACCTCCCTTCTTCCCTTTCATGATCCCCGGCCCTTTGATGCAAACCCCCTTTTTTCCATGTGCCCGTTTGTCTTCCTCGTTCCCAGGCCGACACCCAGCTCTGCCGATACTGTTCCTTGCCCCTCCCCGTACAATAGAAAGCTTCCCCCATCAAGGGATCCCCGGGTTGATCAAAGCCCCCCCCGCCCTACGAGATCCGATCGAACCCCACACACTCCGTGAATCGGCGGAATATCCAGCTGCGCGATGATCATCACCTGTTGTGAACGGGGCGGGGACTTCCACTGTAACCTTGTGTGGGAACGGGCTTGAAAGGGGGGATTCTGAGGATGTCTTTCCGTACATCAAAGTATCGACGAGAATGTGTTACATGCAATAAAGAGATAAACTTGTGTATAAGAGGCCAGGCCTCAGGGATGCAGTTAGAGCACCTCAGAACGATACCTGCTGTCCGTTTTGCTGTGTTCTCCTCCGGAGAGAATAAAAACCTTGTTTCCTGCCTTCCAGTCTCCAGCGCCTGCCTCTTCAATAGTTAACTTCTTTGTGGGTTCAAGAGGCGACACCGCCGGGCAATACTTAAGGATCTTATATTCTGGTTGGTAGCGTCACCCCCTTTTAACACCTGTATAACTGTCCAGAGAAGTTTGACTTTTTACTCTCTTTAAATGCAGATGTGTTATGTCTCCAGGAAACATGGTGTAAAAATCTCCCTTATGGAGGGAAAGATTATTTTGTCCTGGAGGCTCCCGCAAAACCTTCTAAAAAAGGCCATGCAAAAGGTGGAATTGCCTGCCTGCTATCCAATTCTCTACAATGGCAATTCTCCCACTACACGGACATTAGCAATCTTTTCCAATCTATAACTATTACTAATCTAGCCACAGTGGGTAGTCGGTCCTCGTTTGTAATTTTAAATGCATATATTCCTCCTGAACACATTTTTAACCCAGTTCTAAAGCGAATGTTCTCCTATGTCAAACAACTACTAGAGGTAGAACACCCCCCCTATATATTATTGGTAGGTGACTTAAATAGCAAAGTGTCCAATTTTGCTTTAGACATGTTTAGAAATAAATCTAAGGAAGAAGCATATAATATTACCCAAGCGCTCTGGCCTACTAAAATAAAAACTAATAAAAGAGGTAAGATTCTCCTGGAGGAACTTAGTCTCTTAGAGGGGTTCATTATAAATGGCAGGATGCCGTCAGATACTCCTGCAAATTACACACATGGATCATTTAGGGGTGAGTCCATTTTGGATTACGCAATTACGGACTATGATACGTTCTCTTTTATTAAAGATATGGTGATCTCTCACTCTCCATTGAGTGACCATAAAATGATTAACATAACTGTCTCATTAATCCCCCCAGAAACCAATTCCTGGTCCCTAAAGAATAGAGATCTTTCTATTGATTGTAAGTCAGGTAGATGTTTTTGGGGATTTATCAATATGAAGGATGTACAACATTTCCTTGCCCAAACTTTACTTGAACTTGATCAGTGGAAGGGTATGGAATTTTTACAACTTGAAAACTTCATTAAAAAAGTCACCGGGTTAGCTAAGAAAATGGGAAAACCTAAGAGATTATATTTTTCTCCTAGCTCATTATTATTATTGAATAAGGAGATAAATAAACTTATTAGGAAACAATATCTTAATAGATCTGCGGAAAATGAGCGTCAGTTAACATTACTAAAACGAAGGAGAGTTAGATTGAGATCAAAGTTAAAAAGAGAAAAAGAAGATTCTCTCTGGATTAAGTTAAGAGAGGCTTTGACCCATAATAAATCCAGAGAATTCTGGTCCATAATAAGGAAAGGATGTGGCTCAATAACAACTCCCACTCCAATCTCTATTGCGGAAGATGTCTGGACTCTATTTGTGACTACATTATATGCTCCTAATGGTGCAATGGGGGATATATGGAATCTAGCCCCAAATAGTGAGCAAAAAATAGTATTCCCAACTGAGAAATCCATAGCTACCGTGATAATGAGTATGCGCTCTTCCGGAGCTATGGGTCCAGATGAACTCCCCATGTCAATAATTAAGCAGGATGTTACTACTTGGAGTAGGATTCTTCTTCCAGTATTTCAAGCATGTTTTATATCAAGAACAGTCCCCGAATCTTGGAGGGGAAGTATATTAATCCCGATATTTAAAAAGGGTGACCGGGAGAAGCCATCTAATTATCGTCTAATAGCTTTATTAGACTCAATAGGAAAAATTTTCGCTAAATGCCTTTTAATGTTAATAATGGAATGGGCAGGAATAAATAAGATTTTACCCATGGAACAAACAGGATTCCGTGAAGAGCATGGAACGTTAGACAACTTGACATTATTGCAGGTGATTACTGACAAATATGTACGTGTTCGAGGTGGTGGCATATACGTAGCATTTATAGATTTCTCCACGGCGTTTGACAAGGTAGATCGTCCAACGCTGTGGAGAAAGCTGGCTGTATTGGGTATGCCAGGATACCTACTCGAATTAGTTAGGTCCCTACACTCGAACACATGGTGTAAGGTGCTACAAGGTGGTGAAAGGGGTCTTACTCAATCTATCCCCTCCCTGAATGGGCTTAAACAAGGGTGCATACTGGCGCCTATATTGTTTTCTTTATATACGGCCGACCTACCAACCTCTATTACATCTTGTGAGGGACTAGCTCCGGTAATTGGAGGGTCAGCTATATCGGTCCTAATGTATGCAGACGATATACTTGTTTTAGATCTGACCCCGAAGGGTTTATCTAATCGTCTACATGCATTGAACCTATTTGCTGAAGCACATTATATGAAAATTAATACATCAAAAAGTAAAATCATGTGCATTTTTGGTAAGAAAAAATGTAAGTCAGGAAGTTATAATTGGTCTATTGGCGGACAAAAACTCGAGGTGGTCAAAACCTATACCTTTTTAGGTAAAATAATATCAGCAAATCTTAGTGAGAACCCTCACATCGAACATAACTCACGCAAAGCGCTGGCCCATGGTATGGGGTTATGTTCTTTGTACAATGCTACCGGGAAGAGACACTTTTCTCTCTTTCTGGATGTATTTAGAGCAAAAGTTCCCGCAACTCTACTATATGGAACTGAATTAGTGGAGTTGAAACAATGGGGATTTCTGCAAAAAATGGAAGGAAAGGTATTGAGAAAAATCTCATCTTTTAACAATGCTTGTTCTACATCCTCATGCAGGTTGGAATTCGGACTCCGAAGTTGTTGGGCACAGGGGTTGGTTGCTCTCGTAAGATGGGTAGCCTGTTTGGCCAGAGGTAAATCTGGTACCCTAAGAGAAACTATTAAAAAGGAACTTCTGGGCAATTTTAACGAGTTCTCATCATTAGTAAAAAAACTTTAGAAAAGCAGTAGTTCTGTTAGAGTTGGATGAAAGTACTTTATTCTTACTTTCACCCTCAGAACTAAAGTCTAAACTAAAATTTGCATCATGGGAACTCTGTTATAAGTTGGATATACTTGCCCAACCTAGATTGAAAGAAAGGGAATCACTTGTAAAAACATATATCCCAAAGCAGACCCAACAATATCTCATTTGGAATATTCCCCACGGAGTCCGTAGATTATGGTACCTTTTACGACATGACTTGCTTCCACTTAATTTACTTTTAGCAAAATGGTATGGGGTATCTCCAATATGTAATTTTTGTAATAATGCTGTACAGGATCGTAATCACGTCTTGTTTATTTGTCCTGCATTGCGCCCATTGCGCCAGAAATGGTTAAAACCAATTTGTTTACAATTGGGAATTGTAAACGCAAAAATGTTCTTCCATGCACTTTACTGCCCTCCAAATGAAATGTTTTGTTCCAGAATTTTTAAATTTTTTCAAGGGTTCTTAGATATTTATTAATGATGTACAGGGAGATGTTGATGATTGCTTTACTCGCAGATAATGTAGTGTTTTCTTTTTGTTGTATGTTGTTATTCATTTACTATTTTAATTGTATAATGGAGTGTTTAATTTTATGTGGCCCTCATTTGAGAGCCAAAACATAATAAACTTTTGACTTTGGAGTGAAAGCAATGTTGGTGGACCAAATAGGGCGTATTTTGCAGGGGTTAGAGAAAGCGGGGAAGCGCCATCATCTTATAGAGGAGGACTCTGCCTAATAATGTAAAGGGTAGTGGGATCCCCAAATATTTAAGCGTATCACAGGCCCACAGGAGACAGGTGTTTGGATGCACCTGTTGTTTATCTGTGGAAAGGAACGTCGGTGGGAACAGCTGGGATTTATCCAAGTTTACCTTTTTGTCCAGAGGTGGCCTGAACTGCGTTGCTCCGTGAAACTTGGGAGCACTACGCCATCGTCCCGAAGATGCACCAGAGCGTTGACTGCATAAATGGATATCATTTGCCAATGATTGTCGACCTGAATCCCCCAACTCGTAGCTTGCTTATGGAGAGTGCAAGCAAGCAATTCCATAGTGCGAAAATAATTGGGACAGGGAGCAACCCTGGCGGGTGCTACATCCACTGGTGAAGGAATCTGAGAAGGTGGACCCAGTTTTCATGCAAGCCGTGGACGAATTATAAAATAATATCCACCTAAGGAATTTGGGGCCTATCCCGAACCTACCAAGGACCTAAATCCAGTAATCCCGGGTAGAGAGTTCTTATTGAACCCAGGGGTTTGAAAGCCTTCCAAAGGGTGTCCCAGGCTCTAGCTGTGGGGTGTTTACAAAGGCCTATGGCTACTTCGCTGTGCAGTGCTTGGCTCTCTGCCTCAGCCAATTAGATTCCTGGTAGTTCGAAGAGCAGAAACGCATGTTCCCCCAAAAAGAGCTCAGAAATCTCTATGGAAAGCCAAAAGGTATGTCACTTCACTGAGGGTTGGTCTGAGTACCACTGACTGATAAAGGATAGTTGCTCCCTATTCGTCCTGTACATGCCTGTTGTTGTCTGTCTTGAGGTTTGGGGTAATACGACGTGGACTTTCAAACTGGAAACTTGGTTTCAGTAAATTAAACAAAATCACATTAGCCCTCCATGTACTAATGCTGCTTTACTGTCTCTACCAGTAATTGTCCTGGTCAGATCTGGATTGCCAAACTTCCTAATTTTTTATTGGGAAAATAATGAAATATAAAGTTAAATTTGGTTTTTAAATTGTATGAGCAGTAAACCACCTTCTTTTTTGAAGACTGATTGGTGACATTGTGTTGAATGATGATTTTGGAACTAGTTATGATGTCCCGGGTCTTGAAGAACATTTAATGCCCGGGTCCTGCTTTGTTGCTGGCTTGGGGGTTAATGCCTTGGAATGTTTAATGCAGAGCAAATAATATAATAGTATAGCACACAAAGATCTTTTCAGAGACGCACCCTCCGCAAAGCTAGGGGAATGCCACATGTCAAGTTCTAGCTGGCAAAGGAACAAACCTAAACAAACATAAATCTCAGGTAGTGGTCTTGTAAACAGAAATCAGGTCTTCAGACTTAAGGTCAAAGGCTACTCCAGGAGTTGCAAATTTAACATGGTCAATTTTGTCTGGAAGGCTAAAGGTGACTGTATGGAGCTCTTTATGTACTGCCTGTCGTATACCCTGGTTTCCCAGAATGAACCATTATCCTTCACGGTTTCAAAATAGCGCAGAATAACTACCACATGAGAAGCCTCTCAAGAGTCATGGTGCATGCAAGTTGGGAATGTCTCAAAATTGATTTAAATGAGATGGTTGAGATTCCTATTGAATGTTACTTTCAAAACATGGAGCTGTGCATTTGGGCTGATCAGTCACTGAAATATAAAATGCTACTGTGCAATATTGGACTCACTGTAACCAGATAGAATATTGCACAATTATGGGGAGGAAAATAAGTACCCACATTTCTTAACTGTCTTTTGACTGTAGATTGGTGTAGTGCTGCACAACAGGTCTTATACGAATAGAGGGTGCTCATACAAAATTCATAAGATTGGGGGATAAATAGGCTGAAATACATGATTTGGACTGATTTACATCTGTATGGATGTTGTGGGGTGGAGCATATGTTGGAATGCAACTATACAGCAATATGGTGTACATCTAACGTGGTATACGCATGTGAGCTAAAGCGGGTTTATGTGGTATGTGTCTGACGTTTGATACATGTCAAGATGGCATTATGCACATTTATGTCCTGATGTAGTGTGAAACCAAGATGTGATGTTACCAATCTGATTCCCACCAATAAACTGTCCTTTATTGTATTGAGTGGCTTATTTGTACTAGAATACAATTAAAAACCAAGGATAGTGACCAATGTTAAGTGGCATGCAGAAAAGCAAATAACTTGATGAATAATATGGATTTCTCTGTGCTAGAGTTACACCAAGGAAGGTTAAAAGCAGGACTAAAAGGTGTGAGCTATGAACATGAACTATTTACTGATATACCTGTTTAACACTGAATAATGCACGAAGCCAGGCTCTTGCCGATGTTTTATTATGACTGCCACTGGCTAGACGGGCAAATGCTGCAAACAACGTGTGGCATTAGGAAACCAGACCAGACGGAAAAAAGAATGACCAAGGTGCAAGAAAGAAGTTATGATTAGGAAAGATAAAGAAGGTCGAGCCACTTGAAAAAGGTTTTGGTTGCGGAAAGTGGATCTTTGAGGACTTGTGTTCATACTCACCAAATGATGTAGCATCCAAATCTAGTGAATTACTGCATTGCGTCGTGGAGGACTGAGTGTAGATTAGACCGGGATCACCACATGGGAGTGTACTGTTAGGTAACTTAAATCTTGTGTGTTTGTTAGGAAGAGGCGAGATGAGACCATCTGACTAGGTAGGATGGCAGGATGTTAAATAATGGAGCCGCAACCGTTGCCACAACTCCCACGCAGTCCAGACAAGAGACACACACCCACACTCGATCAAGGAGCACCTTTAGGACCTGTGCAAGGAATGCGGGAGGTCTCCCCGCACCACTTCCCGCCACGCCAATAGCAGAGCCGGTGTCCCTCAGTGCAGAAGAAGGGGGGGGGGGGCTCATATATCCCAAAGGCGATCAGGAGAACCCACCAGTGCTGGCAGAACGCACCACACCCCTGGCAAATGGTAGGAGCACCCAATTAGTCCAATGCGTGGCCCGATCCTCGGGTCGCAAAGGCAAATCAGTAGGCTCCACAAACAGAGGGGGGTGGGCCGCCACACAGCTGCCCTGACAGGCGTCGTCGTTCGGGAGAAGCCAGTTGCTCCGCTCCTCCACTGATAGCCACAGCTCCCTCCGTGCCGCCACACCGCCTCAAAGCTCTAGACCAGAGCCCTCAGAATAGCTGCCTTCTCACTGGTCTTCGGGGTCTGCATCAGAGTCCTGAGGTAGTTTACGCCAAATCAGTGACCGTCGCCTCAAACCCGCAGCCGCCACCGCCAGTATTCTAACCAACTCTCCTAGACGGTGCACACATGATGTAGGTCTATGGCAGCGCAAGGCCAAGACAAACTCCGGTCGTATCGTCTATCGCGACCCCCACTTCCGGGCGGACCGGAAGTTGCATTGTGTCGGGCCGAAGTGATGACTGTGGGCCCCGGGTCAGAGGCCCAGACACTGCCCTCTTCAATCCACCTCCAAAAGACGCCTCCAAAAACAGCAAACAAGTCCGGAACGGTCGGACCAGGTTCAGCAACACCTCCGACTCCGGTGGCGGTTATCAGGACAGCAGGATGGGCATTGAGGATAGACTCTTGGGCTTACTGAGCACGGAGCTCAGACACTACGCAGCCATTCTGGATCGTGCCTGGCCACGCCCCTCCCCCTGTGGCTGTTTTAAGTTGGGAGATTAAGTCCCCTTGAATCCTGAGGGTCCTTAGGGGCAAATTAGCCCACTAGGTATCTCCAGTAAGCGCCATTGCAGAGAGCAACGCAGCCCAGTGGCGCTTACTGTATGCACCTGGTGGGCTAGTTGGCCCCCAGGGTTTCTCAGGATTGAAGGGGAATTTTTTCCCCTACTTAAAACGCGCTACAGGAGGTGTTTGCAAGCATCACCTCAGGCCCCTTCCCCTCTTCACCAATGTGTAAACACGCCCTGTGGCTGTTCTAAGTTGGGAGATTAAGTCCCCTTGAATCCCGACGGTCCCTAGGGTCAAACTAGCCCACTAGGTACCTCTAATAAGCGCCACAGAGCTGTGTTGCAGAGAGGCGTGTAAAGGGGCGTGGCCTCTGAACACCTGTCTGAAACGCAGCTCCCTGGCGCATACTGGAGATACCTGTTGGGCTGTTTGGCCCTCAGGGACCCTCAGTATTGAAAGAGAATTATTCCCCAACTTAAAACGCGCCACAGGCGCTTTTGCACAGTGGTGAAGGAAGGGGCGTGGCCTGAGGTGACATGTCTGCAAACACGCCCTGTTGCGCGTTTTAAGTTAGAGAATTAATTCCTCCTCAATTCTGTGAATCCCTGGGGGCCAACTAGCCCACCAGGTACCTCCAGTATGCGCCAGGGGGCTGCGTTGCAGAGAGGTGTTAGGAGGCCACGCCCCTTTTTACAACACTCTGCAACGCAGCTCTGTGGCGCTTACTGGAGGTACCTGGTGGGCTAGTTGGCCTCCAGGGGCCCTCCGGATTGACAAGGAATTAATTCCCCAACTTAAACCGCGCCACAGGGTGTGTTTGCACACATGTGAACTCTGGCCCCGCCCCCTCCCTTCACCACTGTGTAAACACGCCCCGTGGCGCGTTTTAAGTTGGGGGATTAACTCCCCTTGAATACTGAGGGTCCCTGGGGTGCAACTAGCCCACCAGCTACCTCCAGTAAGCTCCACAGAGCTGCGTTGCTGAGAAGTATAAAAATGGGCGTGGCCTCAGAACACCTCTGGCACATATTTAAGGTTCCTAGTGGGTTAGTTGGCCGCCCAGGGACCCCCAGTATTCAAGGGGATTTTTTTCCCCATCTGCAAACACACCAGGGGGCGCGTTTGCAGAGTGATGCAGGGGGCGCGTTTGCAGAGTGATGCTGGTAGTGGGCGGGGCCTCCAGCACGATGCCTGTCTTTTTTTTTTCCTTTTTTGTTTTTAAGAAAATGGGGGCTATGTGGCCCCCTTCTTTTCCAATTTTAATGGCCCTGGGGACCCCATCCTCCAGGGCTTCACCCCTATTTTTTTTTATATAATATAAATTTGGAAGGGGGCCGCGTGGCCCCCCTCCCAAGGCCATAGATATATATGTGACATCTGGCCCCCCATTCACATAAAAACATTGCCCCTGGGACTTGGCCCCCCCGGGGGCTAATTAACAACGAAGCACGGGAGCCCGCGCTTCGTTTTCGTGACTAGGGGGTCAGGGTGATTCTACCCTGCCCCCTTTTTGGGTTTTGTGAGGTTTTTTTTCTGCTTTCTTGTGTCTCGGTTCTACCGAGGCACAAGATGGCTGCCAACACTTCCTGGTTTGGAGTGTTGACAGCCAATTGGCATACAGCTCATGCTCGGCAGGGTGCGTGGATCCTGAGCGGCCATAGATATATATGTGATTTTACTTTTGATTTTCTCAGCAACTACTAAACGGATTTACACCATTTAACAAAAAGGCACAACTCTGAACAAAGGGCTACCTCTTAGCCAAATTTGGTGTAATTCCGTTCAGCAGTTCGGGCTGTAGCTGCGATTAAAGATTCCTATGGGAAATTGCATGGGGAAAACACGTTTTGGACCCCCCTTTTTTCTCGGCCTCCACTTGACGAATCACCCTGAGACTTTCAGGATAGGAGCGGACCAGAGCGGGCCATAAGTTTTGAAATTTTCACGAAGATTCGTCAATGTTATTTCTAATAGAATGTTGCGGATTTCCTATGGAAAATAGGTCCGAACTATAAGTACCTACCGGCAAACGCCATTAGGTTATTATATATTTATATATATATATATAAATAACCTAATGGCGTTTGCCAGTAGGTACTTATAGTTCGGACCTATTTTCCAGAGGAAATCCTCAACATTCTATTAGAAATAACATTGGCGCCGGTTGAGAACCAGCATGCTCATAACGCTGATTAACCCGTTTTGAGGAGACCACCAGGGGGCGAGCAGCTATTGGGAGCAATAATATGGCGAGTAAGTGTTTGGCTGCGCAGATGCAGAGGTGACTTTCCCCGAAGAAGGTCAAGGTTTTGACCGAAATGCATCGGAACACACAGCGCCGAACTGCAAACAGAAAATTAAATGTTTTAAAATTGCCAGCAAGAGTGCGACTCATCCTTGCCTCCGTGTGAGACATCCTGTGATTTTATATATATATATATATATATATATGTATATATGTATATATATATATATATATATATATATATATATATATAATGACTGTAAATACAATGAATTAATGTGTAATTTGTTGTTGTAGATTATGTAGACCTCTGTAGGAGTTCCGTACCATAGTAAAGTAAATTGCGTTGAAACGAAGCACACAAACTGAATAGTGGGGGTAATACTGCACATGCGCGTGATAATTGGCCAAGACAGCAATCTAACATAGGAGGAGGGAGAGTGAGGAAGGAGTGAAGGGGCAATACCAGCCCCAAGGTATACCTGCCTGAGCCAGTGAAGCATCCGCGTCTTTAACCTGTAGTGTGTCGTTTTTGGTTTCCGTTGTGTTTAAAAGTACTTTCTTTTAACAAGGAAAACTCTCGGACAATCCGTTAATGAGCTGCTGGGTGATTGTTGAGTCCTTAGCTCGAAGCACTATCACACGAGAAGCCTGTGACTGGTTGCCATTGCGATCACTGAGAGTCAAGAGCTAGAGGGGTTTTACTTGACCCAGTTTGCAGAACCATAGTAGGACGGACCCTGAGACTTCCAACACCCCGAGCCACCACAGCTTAGGACCAGAGCCTCTGCTCCCCCCCCCCCGAAGCCCCACCCGTACAGGTACTGGCTAGTGGGTATCAGCATTTGTAAATAAATTTACAAGGGAAAGGGTGCCTCACTACAGGTGTGCACCAGACCGCAAATGTAAAGATTTTGAGCATGTGTCCTTGTACACAGCTTATAAATAAAGTTTATGGTGGTTGTTTAACATGTTTAAACAATGTGGACTGGCCCACTATGTGATAGTAATTAGTCTAGTCACTGTTTTTGTGGCCTGGAAATAGGACCCAATAGGTGCTATTAACAGACCCCTCACACACCAACCTAGTTGGTGTCATGCTTCATCATCGGGGTCCCAACCAAGCGGCCGAGTGCAACCTGGTTGTGCTGCGACGCCTGATTACAGCGGAGCGGGTGTTGGTGCAGCAGTGTGATGCGATGTTAGTGATAGTTAAAAATACCTCTGGGAATCCTTGCCTTTGTATTTTAATGTTGGCGGCCCAGGGTATCAATTGAAATATGTGTGGTGCAACTCCTGAAGGAGTAATATTCCTATGAGTTGACTATGTGTGGCGGTCTACATGTTTCAGCCCCCTTTGTGATTGCTGGGGCTTTCTTCAGGACCAGAGTGGTGAAAAAATGAGTGGCAAAGTGGGTAGTGCCACGTGAGGAAAAATAGTGTAATCCCTACACGCGCTAAGGTGTGTGGAAAAGAAACGGAATGGCGTACTCACTGGTACTTTAGAGTAGCAAAAAAATCCTGTGGGAAAAAGAAGACAATACAGAACACATATATATACATGCAATCTTAGGCATAATTATCATCGTTATGCAACTGTCATCTATGCCGGCCTTGTAGAGTGACTGTGAGCGGACTCATGCGAGAGGGCATGCATGGATACTGTGCACTTGCCTACTCGCGCATCAACCATACATTTTTTTTTGTAAAAACAATTTTTATTGGCAATCAAGTTAGACAAAGATTAGTACAGTCGGCAAAGTAATGCAGCGAAAAGAAAAAAAATGACATTCCAGGACGATAATACTTGTCATACATGAAGCCATTTATATATAACAATCCCCGAAACAGTTCCCGCTTTGTGTCCCACCCCCCCTGTCAGTGTGCCTTATGTCCTACCTCAGTGAGCTTCTAACCAACAGAAAGTCTCCTCCTTGCCAAGAATAAAAAAGAAAAAGGAAAGTAGTCCGTGTCAGTGGGGGAACCGATCTCTCAGAACCCCTGTCGTGCGTGTAGTAATTGTGTGCTTCGTCGGAAGTGGGGTACCCACTAAGATACCATTTCTACGGTGCCGCCGCTTCCTCATCCTCACTCAGTTCGCTCTCAGGCAGTTGGAGTGCTATCACCAAGGCCTCCCACGCTCTAGCTACCTCTAAGGCCTTGTCGTTGTCTAGGCACCTGGCCTGCTGCAACCGCAAAGCGCTCTCCGCCCTCGCCCATCGCAACAGAGCGGCCCTACAACGCAAGTAGCTGGGACCCTGGCTAGATTTCCAGTGCATGGCGATCTCTCTTTTGGCTAGAATCAGGCCCAAATCATAAAACTTACTAGTAACGCGAGTACGGGGGGAACCATAACAATAAGCAAGCGCCCATATCTGCGTCTATCTGCCGGTCCGTGACAGCATTCAGGCAGGCCATCACCGCTTCCCAGTAGCCAGTCAGTTCACCACAGGACCAAAACATGTGTGCGAAATCCGCTCCCGCCGTCCCACAGCGAGGACAGAGCGAGGATGCGCCCTCAAAATAGTGCGAGATCTTAACCGGTGTTAGGTATGCACGGTGTAAAGTAAAGAACTGGATCAATTGGAACCTGGCGTTCCTAGTGCCCTTCCACGCTCGTCGCACTAGCTGCGGCCACGTTGACTCAGGAATCGGTCGCCCAACATCACATTCCCACATGGCTCTCAGCCCATCCATGGGCTGTAGGGCTTCAGTCGACAGCCTCCGGTAGAGGCAGGTGACGGCCTTGTAAGTACCAGCCGCCATGACCACATATTGGCAGCACTCGGATGTCGGTAGCTCGGTGAGCCCCCCCCTCCAGTGTTTCCGAATACCGTCCACCAGCGCAGCGTGTAGCAGGTAGTCACCTCTTGGGAGGTCGTAAGCGTCTCGCAGCTCTTGGAATGTGAGCAGCGTACCATCCTTGTAAAGATCACCGAGCACCTGCAGCCCGAGCTCCTCCCAGGTTGCCAACGCAGACCAGTCACCTCCATGCGGGAAGGCCGTGCACATCCCCAGTGGAATCTCGGGGGCATTTGGGCGAGCGGTACCGGAGCACCTATGGCAACGAAGCCAACAGCTACGAAGTGTACGTTCTTCCAGAGTGAGCTGGGCTAGGTCCAGCTTCTGGCCCAGGATTATAAAAGAGATGACATGCCTGGGAAACAGTTTGCCCTGCACCCCCTCTGGGCCCCGGTACTCTAAGGCCACTGCCTGGGTAAGCCACTGCAGCTGCGCCGCCAGGTAATACCACTCAAAATCCGGGACCGCAAGCCCTCCATCTGCCCTGGGACGCATCAACGTGGCCAGCGCAACGCGCCGTCTACCCGATCCCCAGATGAACCCGGAGATTAGGGAGCGGAGTCTGCTAAAAACCGACGCCGGGATCCATATTGGTAGAGTGCGGAACAGATCTAACAGATGGGGAAGTGCTACCATTTTCAGTAACGCCACTTGCCCCGCGACCGACAGAGGCAGTGTCTGCCAGAATCCCATGGAGCCTCGCAGATTCCGGATCGCTCTGTCAATGTTACTGTAAGAACTCCAAATGAAATGACAAGACGCCTGATAAGTTGTGACTTGTTTATTAGCCATCCACTCTCCTCACTGACATGAGCACCAACATTCTACTGTCAGCTTCGCTAGGGAAATACCACTTAGGGCAAAAGGGGCAGGGGTGGACGGAAGATACTACTTTTATAACTAAGTTGCAACACATCTCCCTTACATAGGGGTAAACAAGGAAACCTCCAAACCCAAGTTCATGGGAATACAGATACTATAGAAAAGACCTAGGAAAAGGTAAATAAAAACAGAACTACACATGTGCATTTACAATATTATCAAAACTCCACCATTGACCATTTTCAAGTTGGACCACATTTTTCAACACTTTGACAATTTTGCAAGGTGAATAATATTTACTTTGGGTGGCCCCCCTTTTACTGCTCTTCCTGGCTTGTACCATGTCACCTACATCCCATTTGCCACATTTCACCCCATGTTTTTTGTCATACCACTGCTTGTAGTTGTCTTGGTGTTGCTTGGTCTTTTCTCCTGCTTCCTCCCTATCCACTTCTCTAGCCTCGCCCCCGCTTAACCAACTGGGATTAAATTTTGTGATAGGTTCCCTACCACGCAATGCCACAAAAGGTGAAATGCCCGTGACCTTACTAGGTGTGGTATGGTATGCCCACAGACATTTCTTCAGTGAACCTCCTATGTCATGTCCATTGGTGGCAGCTAGCTGGATATTTTCCTTGATGATCCTGTTAGCGCGTTCCACTAAGCCATTTGCCTTCGGGCAATACAAAGCCGTGGTTTCATGCTTTATGTTCATTTTCTTGAGGAAGTCTCGCATTTCTTCTGAGGTGAACTGTACCCCGTTGTCGGTCACAAGGGTCGCAGGTATTCCCTCTTCACAGAACACATCATCCAAAAACTCTATTACCAATTTGGTGGTGACACTGTGAACGAACTTCTGCTTGATCCAATGTGAGGTGTAGTCAATCAGGACTATCATGAATCTTCTCCTTTCTCCTAAATCCTGCATTGGTCCAATGATGTCCATGGCCAACTTGCACCATGGTTTAGTCGGCACATTTACAGGACATAAGGGTGCTTTTTGCACTGTCCTTGATTTGTCGCTCCTGGCGCACGCTCCACATTCCTTTACAAGTTGTTCAGCCATGGCATCCATTCTTGGGAACCAGAAACTTGTCCTTAACCTGGCTTTGGTAGTGCTACGCCCCAGATGGCCTTCATGTGCCAAATCAATGACCTTCATCCTGAGGTCCTTGGGTGGTACCACCCTGTTGTTGCGATAGATTCTTCCTCCAATGACGCTTAATTCATTCCTGACTTCCCAGTAATCCTCAATGCTGGCTTCAAGTTCTTTCTTCTTATTCGGCCATCCTTTTTCCATGTAGTCTCTTAGGGTAATAAGCTCCTTGTCTTTCTTCATATTCTCCTCCCATTCCTTCTCCGTGATCGCAGGTATCTCCATCATCAATATCGGACTGTCAAGAGCTTCTTCTGTAGTCTCTACTCCTGGCAATGGTGACCTCGATAGGAAATCCGCAATTTTATTCTCCTTGCCCGGAACATATTCCACTTTGAAATTGTAATGTTTCAGTCCCAGAATCCACCTGCTGATACGAGGAGTGCAATTTTCTAGACCCTTCACTGCAAATACGAAGGTAAGGGGTTTATGATCTGTTCGGATGGTGAATCTTAAACCCCACAGAAAAAACTTGAAGTGTCTCACGGCCCAGAAACAGGCCAAGGCCTCTCCTTCTATTACCGAGTAATTCTTCTCGGGGTTTGTGAGACTCCTGGATGCAAAGGCAATGATCTTCTCATCCTTCCCATCCTTCTGAATCAAGGTTGCCCCCAGACCATTGTTGGAAGCATCTGTAGCCAGTATGGTCTTCTTGAGTGCGTCAAAAGTACCTAGCGCCGGTGAGTTTATCAACTCATTCTTTAATGAGTTCGCCACCACATCATGTTCCTTATTCCATATAAAATCGCTGTTCCTCTTCAAGAGCTCTCTCATTGGTTCACACTTGGCAGCAAAATTGTCGACGTACTTGGACATATACTCCATCAGTCCTAAGAAGGACTTTAATGCCTCTGTATTCTTGGGACTAGGAGCCTCCTTCACCGCCTGGATTAAACTGCTCTTCGGTCTGAACCCATCTTCTGATATCGAATGTCCCAAGTACTCTACTTCTTTTACTTTTATTTTGCATTTCTCTTTTTTCACAGTTAGTCCTGCATCCATGAGTCTTCCGAAAACTAGTCTTTTTTTTTTTTTTTTTTTTTTGGTTAAAAACTTTTATTGAGCAATCACATAAAATTACATAGGTGGGCCCACAACCACACGGGCTGGCCGCTAAGTCGCATAGTACGACACACGAAATAAACAATCATTTCCTAGGTCAGGCCAAATCGTAGAACGAAATTGCTCCAGACATAGAACAGGATACAACAATTTTCTATATAAAACATGAAAATAACCAACACAAACATAGGCGAGTGCAATAATCAAGTCAGCCCAAATAGCAGAGGGGGAGGCCACGAAACAGGAGAGCAAAAATACATCAATGAGAGTCGGTAAGGCCGAGAGGGGGGGGGGGAGCAGGGAGGACAGGAAAATCCTAGAACAGAGCGAAAAATGTCGGGAACGTCAGCCTAAGGAGACAGGGTAACATCGGAGGTGGCAACCAAGGGAGGGGTACAAATTTCTCCACGGTATGCATTCCATTGACCCGAGATTTTCGTCCACGCCCCCGGCCTGCCCCTAGCCACGTAGACTGTCTTCTCACGGAACATGGACCAGTCCATGTTGTCCTCCCACACTGAAACGTCAGGAGGTCGGGATGCGCCCCAGAGTTGCGCAATGTCACGCTTCGCGACCATGTAACCCAGGGTCGCCCATCTAGTCTGGGCCACAGAGTAATCGGAGGGTTCCCACACATTCAGCAGACATCGACGGGCCTCAGGCCGCAGGTCAACACCCGTCACCACAGTCATCAACGCAAGCACATCCACCCAATAAGCTGCCACAGCAGGACACTCCCAGAGTATGTGCATAAAGGTAGCGCTCATCCCACAGCCACGCCTACAAAAGCCATCCGGGGAAAAACCCATCACGACCAGACGCGGACCAGTCACATACACCCGGTGGAGAATCTTAAGTTGCACCAAACGAAGACGGGCGGGAATGGCGACCTCCTTCGGGGAGGAGAGCGCCGACTGCCAGTCCTCGTCATCTAGTTCCAGTCCATCACCTACCCACATCTCTCGGAGTCGGACCAACAAATCAGCGCGATTATGAATCAGTTTCTTGTAGATGAGAGAGATGGTGCTGTCGGGCAAGTGTCCATCCAGTATACGATCTTCAAGGGGGGAAGACTCGGGCAGGGCCACATCAGGAGTCAGAACCGAGGCCAAGGCATGTCGGACTTGCAGATACCGGAAAAACTCTCTATCACTCAAGTCGTATTCTGCCTTAAGGGCCTGGAATGATTTCACGCGACCATTCACACAAACGTCACCCACTTTACAAATCCCAATTACATCCCAGCAGTCAAAGCCCTTAGAAGACCAGAGACAACCCAAACGTTCAGAAGCATAAAGCGGAGTCGCCAGCGTCAGCCGATTCTCCCATCCCAAACTCACATTCGCGGCGTGCCACACGTTGACCGCTGCCCTGGTCGGGCCCACAAGATGGCGCCCGGCCGATCTGGAATATAGCGCTCTATTAAAGTCCCCTCCCGGCAACTGGAGCTTATCCATCTCAAACGCCGGATCGCGACCCGGCGAGTACATCGCATGGTTAATGGCCGATAGCTGGGCCGCCCAGTAGTACCTCTTGATGTCGGGGAGTGCCATGCCCCCGTCGTACCAAGGGATAGTAAGTTTCGCAAGGGCTATACGTGGACGCCCATCCCAAATCAATTGTCTTTGCAGACTCTCGATTTCTCTGAAATAAGTAGCAGGAATATCATCGAAAGAGTTCTGAAGGGCGTAGAGGAACCGCGGCAAAGACATCATTTTGAAGAGAGCAGCCCTACCCAGAGGAGACAGGGGCAGCTTACGCCAACGGGCCACATCCAGTCGCAATCTAAGAAGCGGGGGGAGGAGATTACGCTCAAACCGGAGGGAGGAATCCCGGGTAATAAAAATCCCTAAATACTTGAAGCCAGACTGGACCACCTGGATAGGGAATCTGGCCGGCAAAGAGGGCAAAACACCCGAGAGAACATACACACAGGACTTAGCCCAGTTAATAACAAGGCCTGAGTTAGCACCGAACCAAGTAAGAACATCAAATAAGACGTTCAAAGATTTACGCGGGGATGTCAGATAAAGAAGAATGTCGTCCGCGTAAAGAGAGACGCGGTCTTCAAAGTCCGGTGACCAACGGATCCCTTTGAGGGAAGGTTCCCATCGAAGCCACGCAGCTAACGGTTCCAAGGCCAGCGCGAAAAGCAATGGAGACAGGGGGCAACCCTGACGGGTCCCTCTACCAAGGCTAAATTGGACAGAAACTCTACCGTTCACCACCACTTGCGCTAAGGGTTCCACATACAACAACTTCACCCAACCAATAAATTCAGGTCCAAAACCAAATTTTTCGAGAGCTGCCCAAAGATAGGGCCACTCAACCGTGTCAAAAGCCATCGAGGCGTCTAACGAGGCCAAAATGGCCGGCTCCGTCAGAAGCCCCGCCCTCGCAACAGCGCCGTGAAGACGATGTAGGTTAAGAGCCGTGTTGCGATGTGGGATAAATCCGGACTGGTCCGGATGAACCAAGTCGCTAATGACCGTCAGCAGGCGAGTTGCCAGGAGCTTAGCCAGGACCTTAGGCTCAACATTTAACAGGGAAATGGGCCTATAAGACGAACAAAGGTCCCGCGGTTTCCCGTCCTTGGGAATTACGACTATCGTAGCAAGACGCTGGTCATATGGGAGAATACCCCGTTCCCGGGACTCCAAAAACATGGCACGAAGATAGGGCGCTACCTTGTCAGGGCGTAGCTTGTACAGCTCAATTGGCAACCCATTCGGGCCCAAGGCCTTGCCCGAATGGAGCGAACGAATGGCAGTCGCTATTTCATCCGTAGTAAAAGGGGACTCCAACGAGACACGGTCCAGATCGGAAACACTGGGCAAAGCTATATCGCGCAACAAAAGGCGAGAGTCAGCCACATCTCGTCCAGACACAGGGGTATACACCACACGAAAATACTCAGCAAAACATTCAACTATTCCAACCGGGTCTGTAACTCCGACACCATTCGACGACTGAATCACAGGCACCACACGATTCGCTCTCTCTTTCTTATCCAACCATGCCAACAATTTACCCGCTTTGTCCCCCACATCATACAGACGACCCTGCTGTTCCCGGAACATCAGTCTAGCCGCATCCGTGACCAAGGATTTATAAGCAAATTGTTTCAGACCCAGGGCGTGGAGTTTATCAGAGGTGATCTCAGACTCTAAGTCGGCCTCCCTCTCAGCAATCTCTATCTCAAGGTCCACCACCTCCCGATTCCTAGCCTTCTTGGATTCAGCAATTAGAGAAAGGGCCTGCCCACGAATCACTGTTTTAAAGGCCTCCCACAGGGATACCGCCGAGGAAACCGACCCCTCGTTATCCAAAAAGTAAGCATCTAAAGACTTAGTCAAAAGGTTTCGGGTCTCCGGGGAGGCAATATACCAGGGGTTAATTGGAGCCACTCGGCCCACCGCCTCCACCCCTAACTCAAAACAAAGCCAGAGCGGAGAATGATCGGAGATGCCCCGGGGGAGGTGTCTGATCTCACGCACCGCTGGCGTCTGCGCCGCGGGCATCAGGAAATAATCCAGTCTAGACAGACTCCCATGGGCCCCCGAATGGAAAGTGTATTGAAGCTGGGTAGGATGCAGGAGCCTCCAGCAATCCACCAAACCAAACGTATCCAAAAACCCACCTAACCACTGTTGGGCTAAAGGAGTATCCCTAGGGGGGTAGCGATCCTGTAGACCGGAGATCACAGAATTAAAATCGTCTGCAAGAAAAAGAGTACTATCAGGAAGGTCCAACAACACACGGCCCAAATCGGTAAAGGTAGAAGTCTGTAGGCCGGGGGGCACATAAACAGTAAACAAGGAGAGGGTACGACCTTCATAGCGACCCACTAGGACAGCATAACGCCCCCGATCATCAAGGATCACATCATCAATAGCTAGGGGGAGGGAAGCCCGAACAAGGATACCCACCCCCCTGGAACCCGTGGTAAACCCCGAATGTGCAGCAAGGCGATACCCCCACCTATTCATCACACGACAAGTATTGCCCACCAAATGAGTTTCCTGCAAGAAAACAATATCGGGAGATAAACGGCGTAGACATTTTAACACCACACTCCGCTTAATGCGATCTCCCAGACCATTAACATTCCACGAAACAAGCCTCAACCCGCTACCCCCCATTCCACACAGCCACCCCGAAACCCCCCCGCAATGAGCATGACATAAAAAGGAGCAGAAGCCAGATTGATTCGCCTTGAAAACATAACACAAAAACATCAAATATCCCAACCACCCACCCCCCAACAATCCAGAAAACACCCCCCACCCTGCACCCCTGCAAAATGCTAAATAGCCACCCCAACATGCAGTGTGCCTGTCGCCCAAGAACCCCCATTCTACAAAAAGAACCCCGGAGGAGGAAAGGCTCCGGCCCACCCGCCACCCCGAGTAAGACAGATAATGAGGAGAATACACAAACAGCAGAGGCACTGAGGCATTAAATCCCTGAAGAGTTTACTCTATTCGAGGGCCCAGGCGTAGGCGGATTGTTCAGCTCTCCACACCACCCTCAGCACCACCCGGGTGGGCGGCGGACTCAGTCTCAGGAGATCGATCAGGCAGAGAGTCCATCCAGTCATTTACCGAAGCAGGCCGATCAAAGAAGAAGGTTCGGTCGTTGTACTCAACGCGCAGCCTGGTCGGAAAAAGCATGGCGTAGCGAAGCCCCATGTCTCGGAGACGTTTCTTGACATCAAGGAAGCCCATACGCTGTCTCTGGACCTGTTGAGAAAAGTCCGGATAGAAGTTCACCGTGGCGTTCTCAAAGGCCACCGGGCCCTTCACACGCGATGCTTGCAGGATAGCGTCCCGATCCCTATAATGAAAGAGTTTCGCAACAATAGGCCTCGGCGGGGCACCTGGCTTACCCTTGCCCCCCGGAACACGATGGGCACGTTCCACAGCGAAAAACTTCGTCAGACCAGACGGAGAGAGGTGGTTCTGGATCAAGTCCTCAACAAGGAGATCAACAGAGTGAGGTTCTGGATTCTCCGGAACTCCGACCACGCGCACATTACAGCGACGTGCCCTGTTCTCAAAGTCCTCCAAGCGCCGGGTCATGAAGTCGTTCACCTTACGAAGGTTGCCGACCTCCGTCTGTATCTCCGAAACGTCCTCCGTGAGACTGGATGACTTAAGATCCAGTGACTTCACCTTCTCATTGGTTTTCGACAGGTCGGCACGAATCAAGTTTACATCAATGGCCACGGTGTCGATTTTGTGGGCCAAAGCTTCATATTGTTGGCCTATCGTCTCCTTCATAGCAGAAATGGCGCCCATGATGTCCTGCAAAGAAGGCTCCGTTGACGCTTCCACAGTGAGATCAGCATTACTGGCTCCGGGCAGGGCGGCTCCGGAGGATCCCTTGGAATGGGTGTAGCGGTCCATCACGTTAGACTGGACCGGGCCCCCACGCAGGGGCGTCTTGGTCTTCCGAGTCTCTCGGTCCCCTCTGCCCGCCATATCAAAACTGCGTCACCAGGTGATTAACCAGGCTGGATGGAATGGCCACAGGAAAGTAGGGCCTCGGGACCAAAGAACCGCAGCTAGGGTACCACCAGTAGGAGGGCCAACAGATAGGAGAATAAGCTAGCCAAAGGCCCGATAGCCGTTCCGTGCCCCGACAGCAGCCCAGGCCAGGCTCCTCTGCCGGATTTCTCAGTCTGAGGCAGAAACGAAACCGAAACTTAAGAGGGGGACCCACAGGTCGAATCCCCCTGCCGTTGTTGTTCAACCTCAAGACGGCCACTGAGCCTCACCCAGTCCCGGGCGTACCTCGAGGGCGGAGCCCGAAAGTCCGAATCGATGTAACTCCGGCACCCCGGGTCCAAATCAAATTTCAAAAAGTCCAGGGCAATCAGCCCAGTGTCCTCTACACAAATCCTCGTAAAAAGTCAGGATAAGTTCAGGATATCATGCCGGGAGTGGCGGGGGTCCGGGGAGCACTGTGCTCACGCGGCCATCTCGGATGCCCGCCAAGCTCCTCCCCTCCCGAAAACTAGTCTTATTACTCTGTCATGTTCCTCCTCGGTTTGACCATAAACCAATATGTCATCTTGGAAACACATGGTGCGTTCAACTCCTTCTAAGATCTTCTGCATAGCTTTTTGAAATATGGCCGCTGCAGACGCCAGTCCAAAAGGCATCCTTTTAAACATGAATGCCCCTACAGGGGTGATAAACGCCGTGAGTGGTCTCGACTCTGGGTGAAGTTCAATCTGGTGATATGCCATGGAAAGATCTATCACGCTAAAGTATTTTGCAGGACCCATGGTACTTAGCATTTCATTTATTATAGGCAAAGGATGACGTTCTACCCATATATTGTCGTTGAGACTGCGCAAATCCACACAGAGACGAATTCCATCCCCACTTGATTTGACTGCGATAACAATTGGGGCCAACCATTCGGAACAGCTGATAGGTTGAATAATGTCTAGGTCGCATAGCTTGCGCAACTCTTCTTCCAAAGGAGTTTTTAGCTTATGTGGTACAGGGCGTAATTTATGTACAACTGGTTTTGCATTGTATTTCAACTTGATCCTATGTTGAAACTTGTGCAAACACCCCAGCTCCTCTTTGAATAGTTGACTGAACTCATCACAAATATTTTCACCTTTTATGGACCTATCTGTGAACAAAACTTGTTCTACGCTATTAGGGTCTAAGATGATACCGAGCTCTTTCTGGTGGACCCACCCCAGAAGATTGGACCCTGATTTCACCACATACACTGTTCCATAAGTCTCCCTGTCCTTAAAACGCAACTGTACATTTTTCATGCCTAACAAGGGTATAAGTCCTTTGTTGTATCCTGTAGGAGAAATATTAGGCATTTTCAGTTCACTAACATTGCAAATCCCCATAGACACAATCATCTTTGTTCAATAAAGTGAAGGGTGAACATGAATCAGCGTACATTTCTACACACCTTCCGTCGATGAACACATCACACCTTGGGTATATGGAGTTTATGGTACCATTAAGATCTTTTACTTGCAAGATTATCTTACTGCTTCTCTGCTCTATGTACTTAATTTCCTTATTAGTGCTCCTCTCCATGTTCCTCTCCTGATCTCTGCTGTGCAGTTCACCATCTCTACATACTCTCGCGAAATGCCCTCTCCTATTACATTTTTTACAGGTAACATACCTGGCAGGGCATTGAAAAAATGTGGCAAAGTGATTATTGCTGCCACATCTGTAACATTTAGGTCCCTTTTCTTTGCTCTCTACTCTGATGTTACTATTCTCTTTTAACTTCACCTTGTACACCTCACTCCGGTCCTCCTCATCATTTATAGAAGCCACCACTTCGCTACTAGGTTTCATTTCTCTGACACATCTAGCAGTATGTTCCACTGATTTGGCTATTTCAATGGCTTCCCTTAACCCAGGATTTTTTGCCAGTAATTTCTCTTGTATGCGTGAGTTGTTAGTGCACCTCACAAGTTGGTCCCTTATGAGGGAATCAGTTAAATTACCAAACTCACATAGTTGAGTAAGACCCCACAGTGATGCAATGTAATTCTGCACAGATTCTTGTTTTCCCTGGCATCTTTTAAAAAACTTGTGGCGTTCTAATACCACATTCACCCTTTCGCCAAAATGTTTTTCCAGTTTGCTCATGGTTTGCTCATAAACATCTATTTCTCCTTCCAACTCCCCCTCCTGTTCTTGCATAGGCAGTGTCTCATACACTTTGCGCCCCTGTATTCCCAAATTATGCAGTAATATGTGTTTTTTCCTTTCTGCTTTGTATTTCTCACCCCCCACCGCTATAAGGTAGGATTCAAACCATTTTACCCACTCTTTCCAGCTGATTTCTGGTTCACCTATGTCATTTAAAAACGGCGGGGGTTGGCTCATGCTTGCTGCTGCCATGGTTATGTGGAAGGGTGCTAAAAAGGCGAGGGCAAACTGAAATGGCTTCAGATAACAGGCTGAGTATGACAGTATAACAGTAAAGATTCACTTATCCATTGTATTCCTTTTTTTCCCCCTTGTTTTACACACTACCAGAAATATGGAACATGAAAATTACAACCCCACACACTTCCAACATGAATAAATTCTTATGCAGGTCCCCTGAAACATTGAAGTTCCTTGCCCAGGACAGTTCGCCACCAGACTTCCCCAGTGGGGTCTCCTGCAGTTCACTCACCACCTACTGTGTATCTGAAGACACAAACCATACAGTCTGGGCGATAACTGTTTCTAAAACGGCATCAGCTTCCTTGCGCCGTCTGACTTTCACACAGAAGAATGGTTCCTGAATGGTTCCGTGACCCTCTGCTTCTTGGTTGACACGCCGGCTCTAGGGTGGCTGGTGCGCCGGGAACGCCTGAGATCCGGTTAGTCAGCTGACTTTACCAACATCCGGGCTGACAAGACTGAGAGAAACGCCGCAGTCGCTGACAGGATTCTCCTCAAACACCGCCGGCCTGCATGACCTCCTTGAATGCCAGGGATACCACAGCTCCTCGTACCAGTGACGTCGTCGACAGGGGCCAGCCACTCGATGCTGACTCGAGAAACTGATCACGGAGAGTCACCTCACAACACACTTCCCGACAGCCAGGACACCGGATGGCTGCTCTTGCAATTGGCACCTTCCTCAACAAGGTACTTTAATCCAGCAGGGTCGGATAAACGTGGCGCTATAGAAATATAGCCGTTCTGGTATCACACTTCCTTTTGCTCATAAAACCTCACAATAGACGCACTGCGCCTCACTGCTCAAGACTAGGGCAGGTCTCCGCAAATTACTGTGCACAGCCCATCAGCTTAAAACACGACGCTGTGTTATTTTCATAGAGATGAGTAAATTTGTTTTTTTTTCTTAAACAGTCATAAAGCTCCCTTCCAGCTCCTAACACGCAGGGTGATAGTGTTTACAACACTGCTGTCTATTTACTTTTCCAAGGCTTCCGCATGTCTTCTATGACTCACTTCCAAAGACTGCCATGCATGCCACAGTACCTCCTCATCTTTTATTCTCCTTCTTTCTCTTCCTTCAAACGTCCTTTTATTTGTGTGGAGAGAGCACACAAAGGGGAGATGGCTAAGGCTGCCCCCTGCACAGATCCGTCGCCAGTGTAAGAACTCCAAATGAAATGACAAGACGCCTGATAAGTTGTGACTCGTTTATTAGCCATCCACTCTCCTCACTGACATGAGCACCAACATTCTACTGTCAGCTTCGCTAGGGAAATACCACTTAGGGCAAAAGGGGCAGGGGTGGACGGAAGATACTACTTTTATAACTAAGTTGCAACAGTTACCCTCTAGGAGGGCCAGCGAAGAATGATAGACATGTGTACCTAGGTAGGGGAGGCAATGGTACTCCCAGCGCAGTTCGCCCTCCGGTTGGGAGTCATCCGTCCGTAGTGCCAGCGGGAAGAGACAAGATTTCCTCCAGTTGACTCGTAGTCCCGAAAGGTGGCCAAAATCTAAGAGCAAGCGTTCGGCCCCGTGCAGGGAATCGCCGGTGTCCGCTAAATACATCAAACAGTCGTCCGCATAGAGGGAGATGTAATGGGTATCACCTCAGTGATAGACCTTCATACGCTCGGCCCATACGGGCGTGAGCTGCCAGAGGCTCTATAGCGAGCGCGAACAGTAGAGGGGACAAGGAGCACCCCTGTCGCGTCCCCCGACCAACCTTGTACGCGGCGGAGATGGTAGTGCCCGTCTTGACTCGAGCAGTGGCCGCAGCATAAAGCAAGGCAGTCCACGTCACAAACCGCTCACCCAGTCCAAAGGCCTCCAGCACCCGGAGCAGGTATGGCCACTCAACGCTGTCAAAGGCCTTCTCGATGTCAATCGAAAGGACAGCGGCATCAGGGAGGCCGTCAACATTGCTACCCATGACCCGAAGCAGCCGACGCACACAGGTGGCGGTGGTGCGCTGGGGAATAAAGCCCGCCTGGTTGGGGTGCACCAAAGTGCGCATGTGAGCAAGAAGCCGCGTCGCGAGAACCCTGCTCAGAATCTTGTAGTCCGTCGTGAGCATGGATAGTGGGCGGTAGGCCGAGCGAGAGCCGGCATCGCCGCCACGCTTCAGTAATGGTATCACCAAGGCCTCGCGAGTGGTCGCGGGTAAAGCCCCGGCGTCCCAGGCCTCCCGGTAAACCGTCTGTAACCGTGGGATCAGCACATCCGCGTAGGCTGCGTAAAATTCAATCGGTAGACCAACCGCGCCAGGGGTCTTGCGGCGAGCCATGTGCTTAATAGCTACTCGTATCACCCCTTCGGTGATATCCCCGCCCAAGCTATCCACGTGATCCGGGTCAAGCCGGGGAAGCCGAGCTCCACAGGCGCACTTGACATCTCGCTCCTATAAAGGTGCGCATAATATGCCAAGAATTGGGCGTTGATCTCCGATTGAGTGTAAACCATGGGCCCCTCCGGGGTAGCCAAAGCCACAATCGGAGTGCCTCGAGTCCCAGAGTTAGCCAGCCAGGCCAGCAGGGAGCCCACCTTGTCACGTTCAGCATGAGCTCTAAGAAGAAACTCCTTATAGTCAAAGCAGCGGAGCTTCTCCATCTGCGACGCAACTTATTCTCGGGCAGCTGAGCCTCCGGAATCGTGTGACTACGTCGCTCCTCCGCACGCAAGCGATCCTCGCTTAGCGCGACGTCCTGCAGGAGGGTCTTACGGACTCCCGCGGTAGCCGAAATGCAGACTCCCGAACCACCGCCTTAAAGGAGTCCCACTCCATCGCCCTACTCGATGCCGTGCCCTCATTAGCAGCGAAATAGCCTTCCACTCCAGTTCTTACATCAGTCTTAAACGCCACGTCCTCCAGCGCCAATGGGTTCAACCGCCACGTCGGGATAGCCTGGCGTTGTCGTGTCCATTGGACCACTACCAAGCAAGGGTTATGATCGAAAATCGTTTTAGCCAAGTATTCGCTGTGGCGGACCAAACACTGAGCGTCTGGCGAGCAGAGAATGCTGTCAAGGCATGTGGGGGGGAGTAACAGGAAAAATCCCTCTCAGTAGGGTGTTGAGTACGCCATGCATCGACCAGGCCCCAGCTACTTTGCCACTCTCTCCTACCCTTCGCTAGCCTGTGAGCTGCTGCTTGCGCCAGTGGTGGGTGAGACCTGTCTAATTCCACATCCAGCACAGAGTTAAACCCCTCGCCCAGTAGGACCGTATTAGTCAGGACTGTTGCCAGTTTCCCGGATAATTGTGTGAAAAAGGCAGGCTGCTCCACATTCGGGGCGTAGACACTGCAGAGCGCCACGTCCCTCCCATCCAGTCGGCCCTGTACAGCCACAAACCTCCCCTCAGGATCTACCACTGTCATCAAGGGTTGGAAGGGAACCCCTGCTCTCACCCAGATCAAAACTCCCCTTGCAAAGGCCGAGTACACAGTGTAAAACAGCTGTCCCCGCCACCTGCGCTGCAAGCCCGCCCTCTGTCTGGTCAATATGTGTTTCCTGCAGGAAGGCTACCTGGATCCCCCTGCGAACAAGATAGGCATGCACCTTGTGACGTTTCAGCATGGAATTCAGTCCCCGCACATTCCAGGTTACACACTTCAGCTCAGGTAAGGTCCCCATTCACAATAGCAAGTACAGTTCTGAGTAAAGAAAAAACTCCAGGCACACTGACAACACCCCAAAAGCCTGAACCCTAAGACCACCCAACAAACCTGTGTCCCACCCATCCCCAGAATAGGCCCCCAACTGTAGAAACTCATCCAAAGCAAAAAATCCCAAGAAGAACAGTCTCTGGTAACTACCAGAGTCTCACAATAGGTGTGAGATAGGGGGGGGGGGGGGTTCGGCACCACTCCCAACAGACCGTGAGCTACACATGCCGCCCGACCGGCCTCCCCCAGTATGGCCTGGTTGTCCCACATCCCCACCTCGTCAATGACAGGAGCCATGAAGCATACGAGGCAGCCGCCCAACATCTCCCTGCCCACCCGGAATACATGCCACCTCCTCAAACACAGATCAGGAACACATCAACATATACAATACCACTTCGGGGGGGGCATTAGGGTCATTCGTCCAGCAAGTCATCTGCAGTCCCAGGAGTGACATGGGGTGGCACGGGGCCGCCACCGCCCGAACCCTCCGACGCCCCATCCTCAGAGCCCCTATGGGAGCCCGACTCCATCGCTGATGCTGACTCCACCGTCTGAGAGATGGTAGAGACCGCCCGGAGGGCCTCTTTGCGTTCCATCTCAGTCTGTGATATGGAGGGGGTCCGAGCATTCGGTGGTCGTCTCCTGGGTCTCCTGTGCCGTCTAGGTTTCGGTGCGGCGCGCCGCGGCTCCCCAGATGTCAGATGAGCATTCGCACCGGCCCTGTACAGTTCCATCCAGTCCCACACTTCGTCAGGAGAATTGTAGAAGGAGGATTTGCCCTCCATCATGATCTGCAGGAGGGCCGGGAACAAGAGAGAGTAACGGATACCCTCCTCACGAAGAGCCTTCTTAACTGCCAGGAAGGTTGAGCGCAGCCTCTGAACCTCAAGAGAATAATCCGACGAGATGGAAACATGGGCATTGTCCACTTGATAGGGCCCCAGTGCTTGTGCCTTTTGTAGGATAATATCTCGGTCCCTGTAGTGCAACAGGCGTGCCACCACCGGTCGAGGAGGTCGACCAGCAGCAGGAGGCGCTCCAGGGTGTAAATTGGTGACAGACCCTCCGGGACCACCACGTCACGCAGCCAAGTTTCAAGATAGCCCAACATGTCAGAACCTTCAATTTTTTCAGGCAGGCCAAACACGCGTATATTATTGCGGCGGTTGCGTCCCTCCGCATCCTCCGCCCTCTGCTCCAGCAGGTGCACCCGTTGTCGCAGCTCACCCAGAGAAGCCTCAGATGCCTTGACCGTGGGTTCCAGTGCGTCCAGCCGAACTTCAGCCTGTTTGACCTGGTCTGCCAGTTTGCCGTGGTCTGCCCGCAGGAGCCCCAAATTCGTGGATACCTGTGCTATGTCGTGGTGCAAGGCCTCTCTGGTGTCAGTGACGGCTTTCAAGATCTGATTCAGTTGGCTCTGCGGTAGGCCCGCCATCGACCCACCGGCTAGAGTAGAGTCCTGACCGCTCGCCGACTCCTCCGCAGGGTCAGGAGGAGGTTTCAGGCGCTTCCCCATGGCGGCAGCCGGTCCTAGCCCTAGGTCAGCAGGTGCTGGGTGCTCCCTCAGTCAGATCCACCAGGAGTCTACGCTGTGCTGGCAGGTCAGAACACAATCCTGCAATCCCAAGGGTCACTCCCCTGGTCGCGCACGTGGCAGCGCCGCTGTGGGCGCCCAGGTCCAGCACCTCACTCCCAGCACCGGGCGGACGTGCCGCGCAGCTCAGGGCAGATGTCGTCAGCAGGCCCCGAGGTCGAGCCGCCCCCTCGGACCCAGGAACAGGAGATTAGGTGCGCGGCAGCCAGTGCGTCCGCCGTGGCGCGGCGAAGTCAACGGTAGGTAGGTCCGGCCCCAGCCAGGGGGGGTCAATGTCTCTGCACGCTGGAAAAGAACCGCTCCCGGGACCAGGCCCCGCTAGGCTCCCAGGCCCCTCGTTCGGGCCCCAGCTCCCTACACCAGCAGCCACCGGCAAGGCACCACAAGACTTGGCCGCTTCAGGGGCCCGCAGCGCCGACCCCTCAGGCCCCCCGCAGTCGGCAGGGCACACCAGCCCCACAGGACAATTGCCCAGTACTAGCAGAGCACTCTCGGCGAGTCACCGCAGGTTCAGGGCCGCCCAACGTCCCCAGAGCTCGAGCATGGAGTCCCCCTGGTCCCGCGTCCGGCAGGCCTCCGCAGCCACGGGGGGCGCTCAGTCCTCTCACCTGCGGGCACCCCATATCGGGCCCTGCCTCAGGTCCACTCTGGGGCGGCCCATCCACCGCCGCCGTCGACCGGCCGTGAAGTCGAAGTCCCGACCCTCGTGGCAGCCGGCGGCCGGCCGGCCCTCACCGCAAGTCGGCCGCCTGTGTAATTGAGGCCGGGGATGAAGCAGGGCGCACAGGCCGCAAAAGATGGCCGGCGCTGTCCGTAAGAGCTCGGGTGCGGCGCGTCTCCGCACCGCCGCCGGGTCGGCCTCACCCCCCTAGACCAAGCCTCAACGTCTGCGGGTGGGGATGTGGTCAATCCCAAGGATAACCAGGGAAGGCCGGTACGGAGCTCAGAGCTCACGCGTCCATTTTCGCCGGCGGCGAAGCTACGCCGCGCATCAACCATACATAATGGATAATGCACATGAAATGACAAATACCTAGGTGACCTGAAAGATACCCATGTCACAAGGATTATTCGATGAACATATTCATCTTCCTGATTACCACTTTCCTCCAGTGGTGCAGGAAAAAATATAGACCAAAACTCAAAAGGATGCAAGTTTGCTCTCAATTGAAATTGTGTACCCCACGAGCAGATACACATGATTTTCCCTTGGACCAAGGACTGCTGGGCTAGGGCTTTGCTTTGATCTATGGTAATTAGGTAGCTGCTCCATGAACACTCAAACACCGAGATCACAGCTACAAGATGCCCAAACTCGCTACTGTGTCCCTTCTTACAACAATACCTCTACCTTACATGCAATGCTTCTGACCCCAGCTTCACCGTGTGCAGTTGAGGACTCTAATGGAGCATTGGCCTCTACCTAAAAGGGCTGGAATGATATGGTGTAACATTATGGGGAAAATTGCTAACAATACTATTGTGATCTGCTCCTGTGTATTTAATTTTTGCCAATAAAAACAGAATTGAAAAAAAAAGAAAAAAGGATGCGAGTTGTCAGCTACTCCACCACAGCAAGAGAATTGTGGGACCTGATACACCAGCAAAACTAAGCTAGATACATACATAACCACCCACAATTATACACATGGCATCATGCTGTTGTGTGTCATCCTGAAGGTGCACACAGTGGTCTTCCAGGTACTTTAGTCAATCATATACCAACACGCACATAATTGTCATATTGAATCTTTAGATTAGATAGTTACACAGTCACTCAATAAACAGTCTTAATTCCTCACTGCTCTAGTTTGAATTTGTCTTCCTTTACGTTGTCTTTTATTTATTGAGGTCTTTTGTAAAGTCCCTCAAGCCACCACTGGTTCCCCTCCAGGCTTTTAGGTCATACAAAACACAGAGGGAGACATGAGTCAGGACTAATGATTGTATTCCATTCCAAAAATGCTGTAACAGAAAAAATTAATTGGACATTTTTGCCTTTTAATTAAGTTTTCCAGCAGTAGGCAGGATGAATTAAGTAGACGTGAATCAGTGACTTCCTAATTGGAGATAGGTTGTTTCGGCTTCCCTGAGAAAGGCTAGTTTTTCTATTTTACTCACTCTTACATTTCGGATCATCTTCTCTTTAATGTGTTATGGAAACCCTTCTCCGCTTCGGTCCGGATTATAGGAAAATCTGAATTTTGACTGTAAAACCTTCCTTTCAAGGATTTTGTAAATAATGTGTATTTCTTTTATTTGTTTCAGAGCTACTGAGCTTGTATTTCAAACTGTACGTTCAACCATCCAAAGACATTAACAGAGTTTTAGTTGCCCGGATTATTAATACTCTGACCAGGGGTTGCTGCTCCCAGACTGACGGTTTACAATCTAAATTTTTCAGTTTCTTTACAAAAGCAATTCTTTGTGTGAGGTAAACTTATTTAATTACATTATTTTCTATAATTCTTGGGATATGCTCTTCTGCTATGTGGTATAGGGGTTGACAAATGTATATTTTTTTGTGACCAAGACTTTCAACAAAATGCATGGAAAACGTTAAACAGCCTTACCTTGTAACGTAGGAATGCGATTGTCCCCTTATATTTAAATGATATGTACGTATGTGTGTGTGTGTGTTTGTATGTGTGTGGGTGTATATATGTATGTATATGTATGTGTGTGTGTATATGTATGTGTATATATGTGTGTGTGTATATGTGTGTGTGTATGTACATATCTATAAAGTTAACCGCTGTTCATGCCCAAGAGTTATTAACCAGACTGAGAATCTGCTGCCCCTTTGTCTACAACTGTGGTGTTTTGCAGTGCTTTAAGAGACACCCCTCATTATGTTTATTGAATTGGTCCTAGTCCAATAACTACATATGACTAAGAGTGAGTAATTTATCATTATTAAACTAGCTATAATCAGTAGTAGCATTAGCACCTCTATGAACTTTAATGGTGTGTATTTTCTTGGGGTATTGATCAAAGTGTATAATGATGGACATTGTGGAACATAGTATTTACATTTAATCTGTATATCCTTCTGTGAATTGTCTACTCGGTTTTCCTTTTAGGCAAGACAGAATCTCTGCCGGCCTGGATCAGATCTTTGCTGCGCTTAATTTTTTCCTGGGCATGTTTGCTGTAAATTATCGAATGAGGATTTGTAAATTAGGTGAAGAGGTCCTTCTTACAGTGCTGTACATATGGTCACAGTTCAAGTCAAATAATTCTCTGAAGGAGGAGATAATAGAATTTCTCTGCATGCAGCTACGAGTTCATCACCCCAAAGGAGCAAAAACCAAGGAGGAAGGTAACGTATATTAAAATGTCAGTCTTGGGAATGTCATTCTTATTTTCTCTACCCTTTGGTGCATGAAATGCTTGATTATGCAACAACTGTGTAATTTTCTGTGACTCACTGCTGGCTAGGTGAAATCTTCTGGGAAAACATTTGCAGGTTCTGATAGCAAACTGTATTGCTGTTTGTTGAACATGAGTTTGGAGTCCATAAAGCAAATGCTCATGCAGTATGTGAGTACCATGGGATTAACTAATGCTTAGACACTATGCATGATTAGCTGTCTAATTTAATTTTCATTAGATAATGTAATCAAATGTTTCTGTTTAAAAAATGAAAACCGCTACTTACAGAAATATCTAATTTACCGCTTAACTAAATCTTCGTCAATATTGAACTGTTGGAGCATGCTCTATCCATACACCTTGTTGAGTATATTACCCCACCATACCCATCTGAAGCTTAGCATTTCACCTTACTGGTCATTTATTAGAGACTACTAAGCACAGATTCCTTGACTTATGAATACGCCTAGACTCAAGACTGAACCTGGAAAAGTTTTACAATTTTCGACGTGGATTCAGAGCTCTCTTGGATCCTGTTAGTTTGACATAATTTTTTCTTCAGTGAAAAATGTTCCATTGCGCGAAGGACATTTTTTTTCCACGTAAAGCTACAGGGTTTAAACTGTGCATGGACTGCTATCAACAAATGTTGGTGATGAACACCCACGATGTCTATCTTTGGTTTCTGGGCTCCATGCATGTCTTGGTGTTGTGTGATTGATGTGCGAAGATGAATGGCAAGGCTATCTTCGACTGTGAAGCCAAACCCTATGTCACAGAACTCCAGTGGTCCAAGAAAGCCTAGTCCCAGTCGGGGGCACAGTCATACTTTCGCTCTCAAGGCCATCTGCGGCTCTAAGAATCAGAGGTGGCCCCCAATTGGTTTACTGCTGGCAGATCTATCACCTACTGTGCCACTCAAGCCTAACTAGATGCCGGCTCATATTCTAGCTCAGCTCCACTAGCATCAGCACCACAGCCAATGCCCCCCTTTTTGCCACAACCAACACCACCAGCCCGAGCCTTATCGCCTACACCAACATCACTGATACCAGAAACAGAACAGGTATTGTACTCCGAAAGATATCCTTAAACCCCTCTGAGGTCACAACCATAATGCCTCTACCCACATGTAGATCCTCAGATGCACGGTTGGCACTAATCTGTATTGTAGGGATCAATGGTGAACATTTGTTTCTATATCTACAGGATGCCAGTGGCCGGACACTTGTACTGATCTTACCCTTTACTCTCCTAACCCTGCCACAGCAACAGATGAATCCTCCTTCGCCATTGTGAATAAGAGGGCAGCTGAAGTCTTGGACCTCATTTCGACGTTGACAGAGTTCAAAACTAATGTTTTAACCCATGTTCTACACCCTTCACAGAGAAGCCAAGAAACTCTCCTCCCTTTAAAATGAGGCTTTGTCGGATCTTCTGATGGGCACTTGGGCAAAGCGGATATTGCCCACAAGTCAATAAGAAAAATAGCCAAGAGCCATATGCCTGTTCCAAAGGATCCAGATTTCCTGGTATAACATCCTACCCATGAAAGTCTTGTGGTTTAGGGGTCTGCAAGTAAAATACACCGTAATGAGCTTTCGACCAACCCACTAGAGAAATAGAGGGAATCAAATCGAATGTATTTGTTTGCTGAGTATATGTTTTCATCTTTCTGCCCTGCTGTTAGGTCAGTTAAACAGCTGCCTCCTGGGGAGAAACACTTGCATGCATTATGGGACATGGCGCAGGCCATCTTGTCAGTTGTCCCATATGACATCTAGCTTAGCTTACAGCATCTCATTCAGGATGGCTAGGACACAGCAAATAGATCCATACGCCTAGGCCTAGAGACTACCCAGTGTTTGGAAGGGGCAGACTCAACCCTTGTGGTGCTTAGGCACCACTCTTGGGTTCCCTTCACTGGCTTCTCCAGTGATGTACAACAGCCCCTCATGGACGTGCACTATGATGGCTCTAGACTCTTTGGAGCCAAGGCGTATTTGCCCCTGAAACTGTTTAAGGAGAGCAAACCTACGGCCTGCTTTCTAGGTCTAGCTCTGACTATTTGGCAGTGTCCCCCCCCTCCCCCCCCCCAACCAGTTTTGCCCCTTTCAAGACCTCAGAAAAGGGGTTCCAACAGAGGGAAGGTCAAACATTTCCTTAACAAGCCTCTCAAGCTTTTTGAAGTAGAGACGGCTTCCAGGCCCACTGTAGAACTCACTATCCAAATAGCAGCCCCACTCCAACAAAACTGCTTTAAGTCACCCTCAACAGCACACAATCGCCTGATGATGAGGTCCCATCACCTTTCAGCTCCCCGGGTGGTGGAGCATCTCCTCTGACCAGTGGATTCTGGAAATTGTAGAACACTGTTCTTCTTACCCTTCCTGTGACATTTCCTGGATATGCCACCACCATCACAACACCTTCCAGGAGGATTACTTGTCTATACTCCTAGGAGAAGCTCAAGCTCTCTTGGCTAGGGGAGCAATAGAGATGATGGAGACATTAGAGATCAGGACTGGCTGTTACTTCTGCCATTTCCTGGTGCTGAAAAAGAACAGAGGCCGTAACCCTCTGAACCTCTTCTTCCGAAAGGACAAGTTCAAGATGCTCACCCTGGCTCTGGTTTTCTCTGCCCTGGTTGTTGGAGATTGAATGGTGGAATTGGATCTTTAGGACCCCTACTTGCACATTCCTGTTCTGCAGTCCCACAGACACTACCTGTGGTTTCAGGTCGGCCAAGAGAACTGTCAGTCTTGTGTGCACCTTGGGTATTCACCAAAGGGATTGTGGTGGTTGCAGTCTATCTATGTAGGTCGGATTTACTAATCTTTCCATACCTTCATGACTGGCTCCTGAAGGTGGGCTTGCCCCATGCAGTCGCAAACCACCTCCAAATGAATGCTGACTTGTTGGCATTATTTCTGCATCAAGGTGTCTTTATAATGGCTCCCCTTCGTCTGAGTTATCCTGAATACGGTGCCTTTCAAAGCCTACCCTCTGCCTTAATAATCCAGGACATGCAGGCTATGATCCAGATGTTTCAAACTTTGACTGTAGTCTCAGTGAGAGCTGCTCTGATGGTTCTTGGACTCCTGCATCCTATGCTCAGACCCAAGGGAGCATTTTGGTTTCCATCTAGGTGTTGGAGGAGATGGCGAAAGACCTGCGGCTGTGTGCATTCCCAAAGCGGGGTTCCCCACTGAGATGCCTTAAATCTGGACTGGGACTCAGTTCTCTTGTATGCCTTTCCTACCTTTCCGCCCAGAGTGCTAAAAAAGATCAGGAAAGGCTGGGTCCAAGTCATCCTAATGGCTCCGGACTGGGCAAGGAGAGTGTGCTACTCTGAACTTCTGGCAGTGAACATCTGTCCTCCAATTCAGCTACCCCTTCAAGAGAAACTCCTGTTGCAGGAGCTGGGTCCAACCCTACACCTGAGCCTGCATAACCTACACCTCCATGCATGTAGAGTGAATGGGGCCTGTTGATGGCTTTCGATCTTTCTCCTGAAGTAATTGGTGTTTTCTTGGCAGCCATGTGTTCCTGCACCAAAACTGTATACACTGGACACTGGGAGGAGTTTGTTGTCTGGTGCTCCATCTGTGAAATTCAGCTTTTATTTTGTTTTTCTTCAGATTGGCAAGGTGCTGCTGTGGCACCAGTTACAGATGATCTTTCTGCATTTTCAACCTTTCTGAGTTTGCTTGAACGCCGTTCCTTTTCAAATTACCTGTGACATGTTTCTTAAAGGGACTTATCCACATCTTCCCTATCCTTTTGTGATGCCACAGTAGGAGCTTAGTTTGGTGTGTTACCTCACTGATGTGCACTCTGTTTGAGCCGATGTGCTGCTGCTCTCTACGTTTACAGACCATAAAAAGTGTTTCTCACTAACATTACATCTGTCCAGCTAGTAAGTTAACTCCAGACCTTGTCCGTTCAACAACCACGTGCATCCTTCTATCTGGACAAACTGGATGCTCCAGACTAAAGCGGCATTGCTGCCCAAGGTCGGCAGGCCTTTTCCCATAGAGTAATCCGTTTCGTACTGGCGTTCTATGCTTCAACTCACCCCTCTAAAAGGAGGGCTTTAACGTCTTGACTCTAAGCGGACATTTTGTTTTTACATCGATCGCACCAGAGACCTCGATTGAACGATCAACTTTTTTGTGGTCTTCTCAGGAGAAAAGCAGTAAGTGGTGTAAAAGAAAACCATTTCTTGACGGATTTTTTATGCATGAACGTGTGCTACGGGCTTGCCAAAATGTGGTCCGCAGAAGGCTTGTGCGCTCATTCCACCAGAGTAAAGGCTGCTACCACTTTGCTGATTGGCAGTGTGCCAATCTTGGACGTCTGCCAGATTGCTACGTTGGCTTCCCTCCACACATTCACAAAACACTACCGCCTGAATGACTGTTGGACAGGCCGCATGGTCGGGCTGTCCCCCCTCCCCGCAACGGGACCCGGACCCTGGCTCTCCCTGAATCCCCAGCCAGAGTCCCCGGCGACCACCCGAAGTAACCTGCAATCCCTCCACCACAAGACACCAGCTCCGGACCCAGCTGGCCCGGGTCATCATCCGCACCCCGGCCTCGGCCCAGCCGCCATTTTGGGGTACTACAGCACGAGGCCGCGTGGCCTCAACTCGACCCTAACCCTGGGCCCGGCCGGCCCCGACATCGAGGCACCAACCTCCTCCCAGGAGGCAGAGTGACCACTTGGCGAGTCAATGGGAGAAGGAATCGTCAACGGCTCTCCTCCGCCAGGTGTCGATCACCCCAGGCCGCCCTGGGCGCTGGCTCCACCCCCCTGCTGGGTGTCTGGACTCCCTCATCCCGGACCTCCCGGCCCCCAGGCGCGAGGGTCCGGACATCAAAGGGGACCAGACCTATAACTGGGGCAGGGCCAGACCAGGAAGGCAGTTGTATCCTGGAGTCGAGAGACCCGAGAAGAACTCATCCGCGACTGGCCTGCTGGCGCTGCCGCGGCCCTTTGCCTCGTGAAACCATCGTCTTGGCCTGCTGGCGCTGCCGCGGCCCTCTGCCTCGTGAAACCATCGTCTTGGCCTGCTGGCGCTGCCGCGGCCCTCTGCCTCGTGAAACCATCGTCTTGGCCTGCTGGCGCTGCCGCGGCCCTCTGCCTCGTGAAACCATCGTCTTGGCCTGCTGGCGCTGCCGCGGCCCTCTGCCTCGTGAAACCATCGTCTTGGCCTGCTGGCGCTGCCGCGGCCCGACTTGCAGACTCGCCAGCTCGAGGATTGTGAGCTCACCTCTTGCCACCTCCTGTACCGACCCGGTACCAAGACTGTCCCGCTACCCCCTTTTCCCTACAGAGACTAGAAGTGAGAGGACCCTCGGGTCCGAGATATCCTGTATCGCCAATATCCGTGCTCTACAAACCTTATATAAAAGTATTGAACTCAACCTGGTGTGGTGGCTGTTTGTGGGGAGGGAGGTGACATATCTGTACAATCGCCGGAGGTGGTCCTCATCGGGGACCTCTCCCTCAGTAGACGGCCGACCCTCAGGGTCCCCGTCTAACATTGGTGGCCAGCGGCGCGATCCGAACCTACGCATAATAGTACAGAGAGTCACTCTCCCCACGACACACAACCACCATGACAACAGAGAGCGGAACAACGGAAAAATTCCAGATGGAAAAATTGGAAGACTACAACCACCGGGAACTGAAGCAATATTGCATAGAACTTGGCCTTCCAACCACAGGTCTGAGCACAAAGGAAGACTTCAAACGAGCCCTAGAAGCTTGGGCAGAAACGGGTACGGCCGTACCCCGAACACGAACAACCGAGACGGGCCGCGCACCAATTGAAGAAAGAAGAGCGGGTCTCTCCCTGGAAGAGATCCAAGAAAGAGAAAAAAGCAGACTCCACGAATTAGAACTGGCCCGACTTCGCTTGGATGGAGAGCTCAAACTGGCGGAACAAAAAATAACTCTGGAACACTTACGGCTCCGAGAGGAGCGAGAAGAGAAGCAAAAACAGAGAGAGCTAGAGGAAAAGAAACTAGCGTACGAACATGAGCGCAATCTCAAGGAACTGGAAATCCAGAAACAGAATAAAGAACTCGGGTTCCCCGAACGACCGACCCTGCCTGCCTCTACCGAGCCCAAGGTTCACATCCCCAAAGATGTCATCCGGGAATACCACAAGAACGATGATATACAGCAGTGGTTTAAAGCCTATGAGGTGGCCATGACCTCCCACCGGATTCCACGGAGCGACTGGGGAGCCGGGTTATGGGGGAGGTTTGTCAACGAAGGGCGGGACGCCCTGCTGCAACTCCCGGACCATCTGATGACATCCTACGACCACATGAAGGCCGCCCTCCTCACTCGATACGGGCTCACACCCGAGATGTACCGCCAGCGGTTCCGCGACTGCAAACGGATTCCGGGTACGACTTGGGTGGAGTACGTGAACTTCTTTAGTCGAGCCTTCGAAGGGTGGATCAAGGGCAACAAAGTGACCACCTACGAACAACTTTTCGACCTTATCGTATGGGAGCACCTGTCTAACAACTGCTTCGTGGAACTCCGGCAACACCTCTTGGACAGTAAACTAACCGAACCTCGACAACTCGCCGCCGAAGCCGACCGGTGGGAAAGCACCCGAGTTAGCCGGAACGGACCCAGCGAATCATCCAGACCGTACCCAGGGCCCCATCGCCCCCGGGGAGGAGGAGGAGGGGGCCAGGGTCGGGGGAGAGACCCCGGCCCCTTGTCGCCCACAAGCAGCCCCTCGACCCCGGCCGGCCGAGGGAGCCCGGCCATCCGGGCCGGTTTCCGGGCCAACGTTATGTGCCACAGATGCCAGCAACCCGGCCACTACGCCAGTGATCCCAACTGCCCAAAGAATCCGAACACTACCCCCCGCCAGGTCGCAGCGGCCGCCCTAGGGGAAGAACTAATCCCGGACGACCAAGAAGAGTACGAGACCGACCCCTCTGAGTGGGCACCAGCCGCCATGGCGCTGGTCTGCTTGGGGGAGAGAGAGATGATTCCGCGGGCCCCCCTTCCCGCCAACACGCAGAAGTACAGCCAGTGGGTCAACATTAATGGCCGCCGGGCGGAAGCCCTCCGCGACACCGGGGCCAGTGTAACGGCGGTCCGACGCCACCTTGTCACTCCAGACCAAATCCTGCCGAACATTCTTTGCCCTGTCCGATCAGCAGACAACTCCGAAAGTCTGTGTCGCATGGCCTGCGTCCCCTTCGAGTGGGGAGGAGTAACAGGGATGTTAAAGGTAACTGTCCGCGATGATGCCCCCGTGGATTGCCTCCTAGGAAACTACCTCGAAAGCTCTCCCTGGGCAGCCGTCGAACGGAGAGAACACCTGGGGATGCTCGGCCTCCCCGAATGGGTCTGCGTCACGACCCGGTCCATGACCGCCCGCGCGGTCCCCAGTCTAGAAGAGCCCGAGTGGCCGGAACCTCCTCCCGCGCTCGTCCCAGAGGAGGCCGCCCCAGAAACCAGTCCCTCGACCCAAACAGAGGAAGGATCCGACCAGCTTCGGGATGTCCCTGACCTGGCACAATGGCGTCAGGAGGGAGGCCCCACTCAGGAACAATTCCGGGCCGAACAGAAAACATGTCCCTCTCTCGAAGGACTCCGGCAGCAAGCCCTGGCCCAGAGCACAGGGGATACCTCGGGGGCCCACTGGATCTACTGGGACCAAGACCTGCTCTACAGCGAGCAGAAAATTGCAGAACTAGGAGCCAGTCGGGTGCTGGTGGTGCCCCTTCGCTTCCGAGACTTTCTCCTGAACTTAGCCCACGATGTCCCCCTTGCCGGACACCTGGGACAGGATAAAACCTACGACCGCCTGGTGACCCATTTTTTCTGGCCCCAAATGCGAAAGTATGTCACCAACCACTGCAGGGCCTGCCCCACCTGCCAGGCCAGCGGAAAAAGTGGCCGAAAAATCAAAGCACCTTTACAACCCTTTCCTGTCGTCACCATCCCGTTCGAACGAGTGGGAATAGACATTGTGGGGCCCCTCGACCCCCGAACAGCCCAAGGACACCGGTTCATCCTGGTCCTAGTAGACCACGCCACCCGCTATCCCGAGGCCATCCCTCTTCGGACTGTGACGGCCCCCGTGGTGGGCCGAGCCCTGATGGGGATCTTCTCCCGGGTGGGGTTCCCCCGGGAGGTCGTCAGCGACAGGGGCACAAACTTTATCTCCAGATATATGAAGTCTCTCTGGCAACAATGCGGGGTCACCTACAAATTCACGACCCCCTATCACCCGCAAGGAAACGGACTGGTCGAGAGGTTCAACCGCACCCTCAAGGGAATGATTATGGGCCTAGAGGAACCCCTTCGACGCCAGTGGGACGTGCTACTTCCATGCCTCCTGTTTGCCTATCGGGAGGTCCCGCAGAAATCCCTCGGCTTGAGCCCATTTGAACTCCTGTACGGGCACCCCGTCCGGGGCCCCCTCAGCCTAGTCAAGGAAGGTTGGGAGCAGCCTCCCCAGAAAACTCCCCCAGACATCTACAGGTATCTCCTGGCTCTTCGCAACCAGACCCGGCAGTTCCGAGAAACCGCCAAAGCCAATCTCGAGGCCAGTCAGGAGGACATGAAGAGATGGTACGATCAGCACGCATCCTCCATTGAGTTCGAACCGGGACAACGGGTCTTGGTGATGTCCCCGGTTGAACCCTGTGCACTCCAAGACAAATGGTCCGGACCCTTCAAGGTGATCGAACGCAAGGGGCCCGTCACCTATTTAATCGACATGGAGACTGCCCGGAACCCCCTACGGGTCCTCCATGCCAACAGGCTCAAACCCCATTTTGTGCGATCCGAACTCAGCCTCCTGATGGCTACCGATAACGGGACGGAAGAAGACTCCGAACCCCTTCCGGACTTACTGAGGACCCTCGAGCGGGATGGCTCAGTGGAAGGGGTCCAGCTCTCCGAGGCCCTGTCCCCGGAGCAACGCCAAGACTGTCAAGCCCTCCTGAGGCGGTTCGCCTCCCTGTTCTCCCTCACACCCGGAGTCACCCCCTGGTGCCTTCACGATGTGGACACCGGGGACAGCCCTCCTATTCGACACCGGGCGTACCGCGTACCAGACCGGGTGCGAGCCTGCATCCAGACCGAGGTGTCCAAAATGCTGGCCCTAGGAGGGATCGAACCCTCAGACAGCCCCTGGGCAAGCCCAGTCGTCCTGGTTCCCAAGGCGGCCGCCCCGGGCGTTGCCCCTGAGCTCCGGTTCTGCGTGGACTATCGGGGGCTGAATGCAGTTACCAGGACCGACGCTCACCCCATCCCCCGGGCAGATGAGCTAATTGACCGGATGGGGGCCGCCCGCTACCTGAGCATCTTCGACCTAACGGCGGGCTACTGGCAGATCGCCCTCACCCCTAGGGCCCAAGAACGTTCCGCCTTCTCTACCCCGGACGGGCACTACCACTTTAAAGTAATGCCCTTCGGCATGAAAAACGCTCCGGCAACGTTCCAACGGCTGGTGAACCAGGTACTGGCGGGCCTGGAAGACTTCAGCGCCGCCTACCTGGACGACATTGCTGTGTACAGCCATCATTGGACCGACCACCTCCGCCACCTGCGGGAGGTTCTACACGCCCTCCAGCAAGCCGGGCTCACCATCAAGGCCAGCAAGTGCCAGGTTGGCCAAGGGTCCGTGACCTACCTGGGACACCAAGTGGGAAGCGGGCTGGTGGCCCCCCTCCAGCTCAAGATTGCTGCCATCCAGGCCTGGCAACCCCCTACGACCCAAACGGAGGTCCGGGCCTTCCTGGGGCTCACCGGATACTACCGGCGGTTCGTGAAGGACTATGGCAGCATCGAGGGGCCCCTCACAGAGCTCACCTCCAAGAAGAGCCCCAAGACAGTCAACTGGACCCCGGACTGCCAATCGGCCTTCGAGAAATTGAAGACCGCCATGTGCACGGCCCCCGTGCTCCAGGCTCCCGACTACAGCCGGGAATTCATTGTGCAGACGGACGCCTCCGATCATGGTGTGGGGGCCGTCCTCTCCCAACTCAACCCCGAAGGGGTCGACCAACCAGTGGCCTTCATCAGCAGACGCCTACTGCCCCGAGAACAGCGCTGGAGCACCATTGAGAGGGAGGCCTTCGCCGTAGTCTGGGCACTCAAGAAGCTCCGGCCCTACCTCTTCGGCACCCACTTCCGGGTGCAAACAGACCACCGACCCCTGCAATGGCTGATGCAAATGCGGGGGGAGAACCCGAAGCTGTTGCGCTGGTCCATCTCCCTACAGGGGATGGACTTCACGGTGGAACATCGTCCAGGCCAGGACCACGCCAACGCAGACGGCCTGTCACGCTTTTTCCGCCTCAGCGAGGAGAGTCCCCAGCAAGATGGCTGACTCTCCCCGCCTTCAGCTGGGGGGGACGCATGTTGGACAGGCCGCATGGTCGGGATGTCCCCCCTCCCCGCAACGGGACCCGGACCCTGGCTCTCCCTGAATCCCCAGCCAGAGTCCCCGGCGACCACCCGAAGTAACCTGCAATCCCTCCACCACAAGACACCAGCTCCGGACCCAGCTGGCCCGGGTCATCATCCGCACCCCGGCCTCGGCCCAGCCGCCATTTTGGGGTACTACAGCACGAGGCCGCGTGGCCTCAACTCGACCCTAACCCTGGGCCCGGCCGGCCCCGACATCGAGGCACCAACCTCCTCCCAGGAGGCAGAGTGACCACTTGGCGAGTCAATCGGAGAAGGAATCGTCAACGGCTCTCCTCCGCCAGGTGTCGATCACCCCAGGCCGCCCTGGGCGCTGGCTCCACCCCCCTGCTGGGTGTCTGGACTCCCTCATCCCGGACCTCCCGGCCCCCAGGCGCGAGGGTCCAGACATCAAAGGGGACCAGACCTATAACTGGGGCAGGGCCAGACCAGGAAGGCAGTTGTATCCTGGAGTCGAGAGACCCGAGAAGAACTCATCCGCGACTGGCCTGCTGGCGCTGCCGCGGCCCTCTGCCTCGTGAAACCATCGTCTTGGCCTGCTGGCGCTGCCGCGGCCCTCTGCCTCGTGAAACCATCGTCTTGGCCTGCTGGCGCTGCCGCGGCCCGACTTGCAGACTCGCCAGCTCGAGGATTGTGAGCTCACCTCTTGCCACCTCCTGTACCGACCCGGTACCAAGACTGTCCCGCTACCCCCTTTTCCCTACAGAGACTAGAAGTGAGAGGACCCTCGGGTCCGAGATATCCTGTATCGCCAATATCCGTGCTCTACAAACCTTATATAAAAGTATTGAACTCAACCTGGTGTGGTGGCTGTTTGTGGGGAGGGAGGTGACATATCTGTACAATCGCCGGAGGTGGTCCTCATCGGGGACCTCTCCCTCAGTAGACGGCCGACCCTCAGGGTCCCCGTCTAACAATGACCATGTCTGGCTTGATGGGCACTCTGCACGCTCTGTCTTGCAGGATTTTCTGATCTGAGCCATTTCACAGACCCACCATCTGTAGTGGTACTGCTTTGGTATCTATTCACAAGGTTAACAATCTGCGGTTAGAAGTCTCTATCAGAAGAATAGGTTACTTACCTTCGGTAACACCTTTTCTGGTAGAGACACTATGTAATAACAGCAGATTCCTCACTGATCCACACTGCTCCCTGTTCTGTGGAATGAACTAATTCATTCCATGAATTATATTCCAAACTAGAGAACTAAGAGACACTATATAATAACAGAAGATTCCTCGCTGATCTACACTCCTCCCTGTTCCGTGAAATGCACTAATTCATTCCATTAATTATATTCCAAACTAGAGATCTACACAGTGGCATATTTCGATTTCTATCTACTCTGCGTCTGATGGCACAGGCGAATATCAAAAAGAATCTGCTGTGCGGAGGTGGATATAGTGGTAGGACATCACATCGAGTTGGAACAGATCTAAAACAGAGGATCATGAGTTCACCTATAAACGTGCTCGACAATTGCTATTCTCTGGGCCCTGTCTGACACCAGGTGGTATTCACAAGATGAAGAATCTGCAGTTAGATTCTCGAACAAAAAGGGTGGTTTTGAAAGTAGGTAACTTGATCTTTTTGAGCTTGCGAATGAATAAATGTGGGCTATTGCCCATTTGTAAAATCCGGGCATGAAAGCTTACTGTTTTTGTCCTTAACAAAGAAAACCAGATTACCTCAATGTTCAGGGTTTTATTCTGCTTAAATCCATTAATAGTTTATAGATTAAGGGTTGTGATTTTATCCAGTATTGTAATTTACATGTATTCTACTTTTCCAGGCTTAGGATGCAACTAAAATCTTGTAATTTATTTAAGTTCAGTAATTAAGGTAGCCGTTTACTCACTTACTGCTCCTTAGATCATTGTTAGTTGATTTTTTGACAATAAAATGGCTGTTTATTTAGCTCCAAAAGGTTTACTCTAACCTGTTTTTTCACCAATGTTGAAGCATATTACTGATCCAGCCTGATCTCTCATTACATATTGAGTGGTACTGATACTGTCATGTATGAGGCTCCTTCTGAGGCTGCAGTATGCTTTTGTTGTATCAAATAATTTTTCAAGGTTGTCAGACACTTTTTTAAGGATCGCAGCAGGTAGATAACTGAGCTTCTGAAGATGGTATTCCATTATTGCGTGGAGGCTCAGCTGAAAAGTCTCGGAACTGAAAAGGACCTTCTAGAAAAAACTTGAATCTAACAAGCCACTATCCCCTGTAGGGTGAACCACAAAATGTCACTAAATTAACCTGTACTTAAACCTGGGTAGCTTGACACAAAAAACAACCAGGCTTAACTTACAGGCAATATGTAAAGTTTGTATGCAGCACACAGACAGTAATAAAGTGAAGGCACAAGAAATATCAGACACCGTTGTAGAAAATAGAGTACATTTTAGCAAGTTATTTGACACTAAAACAACAATCCAATCAGTAGAACCAGACTGATAAATGTTGAAATATTTTAGTAAAATCAAGTACCTAACAGGTAAAAGCACCAACTGCGGACATCTAGTCTTGCACGGCCCAGTCAAAGTCGAAAAATATGACGGACCGCAATGGAGAGATACAAGAAATGGATTGGGTCCGGTCAGCCCTTACCTTCAGACTGAAAAGAAATTTTGAGAAAAATGTTCTGAAAAGGGAAAGTTCATGGGGCAAGGCTGCAGGTGGTGTCTGAGGTGGTAGAGTTGTCGGGGAGCCATGAGTCAAAGCTGCAGTGAAGATTTCTACGTTCTGACTTATCCTCTTTTTTTAAATCCTAAAATCTCGATAGAGCTGTAGCCGAAGACAGTTCCAAAAAGCCAGATACCCCTTTGGTGAAGGCCCGCCAAACAGGATTTGCTGCTGCAGAGAAGCATGTAGCAGCAGAAGCCTGATTGGTGACACAACTTGAGCAGATTGGTGAACAGGCTGGTCACTGGCCCCTCCTGGTTCTCAGAGCAGTTTTTGTCCAAAATGTCTGTTTGGGGATTTTGCCATCGGGGTGCCTTAAGCACCACAACAAGGGGTCCTGGACTGGTGGTACACCACTCGGGGGTTCAGGACTCACTCAGGCTGGGTCCAGGTGTGGGTTCATGATGGTGGGAGCCTTTTGGGTCCCTGTTGCTCTGAACAGGAGGCCAGCAAACTAGCTCTTGGAGTCACTCTGGTATTCCTGTGTTCAGGTGAAGATGCCGGGCTCAGCAGCTAGGCTGGCTTCTGAGGGTTCAAGACCGGCTCCAGGCTTTCTCTGGAAGGTGTAAGAAGCATCTAGAAAGTTCTTTGAAGTGCATGGAATTTCCTGGCTCCCCTGCCCTGGCTCCAATCTGGCTGCAGTGACAAATGTAGAGGTGCTAGGCCATTTGTGTGTAGGCAGATAACACCCTATTCAGTTGTAAGTGGAACTTTGCTCTACCCCCATCTTGCCAGAAGATGTCCTATTCAGGCACACCTAATACCTCTGTTCTGTGACTGGCTAGGAGGAATTCACCAAATCTTTCAGTTACACCCAGTCAGGTGACCCAAGACAGGCTGCAGGCACAAAGGGGCTGGTGCAGGAAAATGCCAACTTTCTAAAAGTGTCATTTTCAAAGTTGTTGTTAAAATGTAACTTTACCATTAAAGAGGGTTTACATTACAATTCCATGGATACCAAACATGAACTAGTTACCTGGTCCCAATCAAATTAGTACTTATTAAATGTAATAAGGTAATCCAATATTATCCTATGGGACAGGTAGGCCTCACAGTAGTGACAAACTAATGTAGGAGTGTTTCACTACCAGGACATGTAATACCTAAACGTACTTGTCCAACCTTTTAATTGCAATGCACCCTGCCCTATGAACTACCTAGGTCCTGCCATAGGGTTGAAATATATGCAATAAAAGGGAAATGTAAGGCTTGCCAAGAGGGTTCAATAGCCAAGTCGAATTGGCAGTTCAAAACTGCATTCAGGTTGCAATGGCAGACCTGGGACATGTTTTAAGGTGCTATTTAAGTGGGTGGCACAATTTAAGTGCTGCAGCCTCACTAGTAGCATTTAATTTACAGGCCCTGGGTTTATGGTATACCACTCTTCAAGGGGCGTATAAGTGAATTAATTACGGCAATTAGGTGTCGGGCAAATCAAGCCATGTTAAGGGGAATAAGCACAAGCACTTTAGCACTGACTAGGAGTGGTAACGTGCTCCGATTCCTAAGGCCAACAAAAATGAATTTCAGTACATAAAGGGAGGTAGGTAAGCAAAAGGTTTAGGGGAAGACCCACCCTAAGGCAGACCGGTCTAACAGTTGGGATGTTACATAGAAACTGCAGTTCTCACTAAAGTTGATGATGCAGTACATGTTCCAGACAGAGGCTACAAATGCCCCATCTACCTGGATCTGTTGGCACTCTTTGCCACGATAATTGACGGCACTCTTCTGAGAATTTCTACGGGTAGAATGTGAATGAATAGTGTAGATTTGTTGTTGTTACTTGAAAAAAAAAATTCAAGACTGAAAAGTAGCACATTCACTCTCTACCAACTCATTTCCCTACCAAAGTATTCCTCAGAGGTCCTTTGTCTCTCCCCCACCACCTTCACAGTGAGCAACAAGCCTCTCTCAAATACTCACTTGTGTTTTATCACTTCTACGTCAACAATACCCTGTTTTATCTGTTAATCTCCCATGAGGGAATGGAAATCATAGTCCATTTTGGCTGAAATCTTGGCCAGGAGGTTGATTCATCATCTCAAGTTCAACACAGTGAAAGCAGAGGCCTCGTAATCTGTCATATCCTTCTCCCCCTCAAATTTTCACACATTTACCGAAGCCCAGTTCAGCTCTCTGACAATTTTGAACTGACATCATGCCATTGTCAGATGATCCGATTCTTTAATATCCTTTTTTTGAACAAGAATCTCAACCTACACATCAGTTCACCTATCAAAAAACAGAAGAGCTGAAAAAACTGTTGTTCCCCTGCCAGTTAGAAGGTTTAAAGACAGTAGAATCTATCCAATGAATTTGGTGATTAAGATCGATTTCCTTATACGCAATAGTTATGTCATAAAGATATTTTTTACACCTATGTTTATATCGGTTGTTCTATCTTTTTTACTTATATTGGAATTACATGTAATGGTCACTACAGTCTAGGCGCAACAACAAACTTGCTTTCATTGGTTGAAATTATTTAACCATAATGTCTACCTTGCAAAATGCATTGTTCAGGGGCTACTCTAGTAACCTGTAACAATAATTTGGACACTGTTTTGAATGCTCATTTATCCACTGTACTTGGTCCTTGCTGTATGAAACTCCTAATAAATAAATGAATGGCATGGTTTACGTAAAGGATTGTTACGTGTTTAATAGTTGCATTGATAAATGGTTACATTTCATAAGTAGTGTAGCGTGCTGCACTTTAATGCAGTGTGTAACTCACAAGAAGAGAATGGTGAAATGTTGTTGTATGTTTAAGGAGGAAGTACAGTTGGCCATGAAAGGGATGAGCAGGAGGAAACATTGCCTTTATTCAAATCACTTCATTCTGTGACAAGCAAAATCACTGTGAGCAGTTAAAATGTCAGAAGGCAGTGTTCTGTATTAAATGGGAAGTGTGGCAGGGAAGTTAGCACACTGGATAGGGATATGATCTGGAGAACGATGTAAGAAGCACAATCCCAAAGCAAGGCAACATAAATTTCATAGTGCCCGGGAGAAGCAGTTGTGTGTGGGAGTGTTTGTGATGTTATGGGTGCCTGGGTTTGCTACAAAAGGCTAGTCCTGTTTCAGTGGCCCACTGTTATTGGTGATTACGCTGCAGAATAGTTGTACAGTTACTGAAAATAGTAAGTTTTGAAATTGTAGGAGGATGTGGCATGGCCTGTGCAAAGATCGAGCTGGTGGGAAACAGCTAGAATAGGGAGCGGTGTTCTAAAATAATTGTAGGGTAACCACGAAGAACATCCCCCAGTCCATTCCTCCCCCTAAAGCCAACTGCATAGATTCTTTGAATACACGGTTGAGCTACTGTACCTGCCCTTTGGCCTCAAGTTGGTACGCTACAATTGTTTTGTGAATTACTGCAAACTTCTTCAATATGCAGCAAAGTTGGCACTTGTGAATCATGGGCTATTGTCCAAAACTAATGCCTCCGGCTCACATTCCTTATAATACACCTCTTCAAGGAAATCCGTGATTATCTCTGTGGCAACACCTTTGGGCATTTAGAAAAAGAATCCACGACACCAGCAAATACTTTTTCTCATGGGTGCGCAAAAGTGATCCTTCATGTCAAGCCCCAGTTTCTTCCACACTCTATCCAGCAAAGTTACTGGTGCTGCAGCACACGCCTTTGTCACCTTATCACCTCTAGAGCAACACTCACGAGCATTACTGCCATATCGACCATCTCATCTAATCTTGGTCTCCAATGGACTCCTCTCATTGGCAGACAATCTCCAAATAATCATCACAGCGATCACCTTACTCCGCTCTTTATCACCCCTCACCTAGTCTCTCTCCTCCCTTGGCAGTTCCCCCTGTACTTTTTCAGATGATTTAAGTTTGCCAGATGACTTATATTCATCTTGGCAATCTGATTGTGAATGCACCTTGACCTTCAAGAAAACAGGATCACACCAAGATGCTTCCACCCAAGCTTACTCTTTGTAAACATCCCTCAAACTCAGTGCTCTCTCTTCTAGTCACCATCCTTGGAGTCCCACACTGGCAAATTTTTGTAAACCTTTTTTTATTAAATTATAATCATAAACAACAAACTGCAGGCTGTACTGTGATTGAAGGTTGCATTGCAACATCAGTGTAGACAAAACACAGTACGTATCATGTTGACAGATACAGTGACCAAGCAAACCAGGTGAGGTAAAAGTTACAGGTGAGTGTTGATTCAACCAGTTGCCATGGAGTCCTCATCTGAGGAGTCTCCTTCCGGGACCAAGAACTTATTACACAGTACGCCCCAAGCTTCCCAACCAACAGATAATTTAGGATCGGAGCGGCTGTGATGCCTCTGCTTTTCCTCGCTCCTGCTGTCACCGCCCACTCAGATACATCTTGAACCCAGTGCTCTTCATTGGGGGCCTGGGTCCCCATCCATGTGATTGCCACCCGCTTTCTTGCCAACACCAGGGCAAACTATAGGAAACAGTATGTAATGTTCCATTTTTGGGGGGTTGAACAAGATTGCCCAGCAAACAAAACTGAGGAGTGGCTGAGAAAGCCAATGTAGTAGTCTAACTCAACTTACAATTCTCCCCCATAACTTACTCACTTGTGGACAAACCCAACCCATGTGCATAAAGTCTACTTCCCAACCCCACAAATGGGACACCCGGAATTGCGCTCTAGAATAATTCTGTGTAAAGCTCACTGCCCCTGTATGTATGAAGTAAAAAGTTGAAATGAATTAATTTGAAGCAGGCTTTGCTGGACACTGACTTCACCAGCTCCCAGTCCACATCTGAAAACGGAACTCCAGCATCTATTTCCCAGACCTACCTTACTGTCAGTGGCCCAACGTTCATGTCTGCCTGTAGCACCTTCTAAATCAATGAAATAAGATGATGTCCAGACCCTAGCACCAGCAGTGCCCCCAGCATAGCAGACACAAGTGGTGCAACAGGAAAAGACGTCCAAACAGTTCTGGCTATGTCTTTTATACCGCATTGGTGTAAAAACGGTCCGAGACCCAGTTGGAACTTAATGCGCTCGTCCTGAAAGGATATAAATATGTCATTAGGATACAGGTCACCCACCAGCCCTCAGCCTCCCTTAGGCCAAGATTGAAATGACATAACCTCCTCCATCTGTCGGAATGGAGCTAATACCCACAGTGGCAATGCTCTTGGATCACCACTGTAACCAATCTTTGCCACACCACCACAGTCTGACACACCACATAGGGTACTGTAGGGGACACGCTCGATCCAGCTATCAAAAAACACCGGAGCTCACTCCACCATTCCCGACTGCAAAGCCTTCTCTCAGTTAGTGCCCTCCACCATCCATTTTACTGTGTGTTGCATGTTTGAGGTATAATCATAAGGAGGAGAGGGTGCCAACTCAGGAGCTGTGGATCCTGGCTAGTGTCTCGCGGTCTGCGATTCTGGGCAAATCACTTAATCTCTCTGTGCCATGGACAGAACATGGATACCCTCACGGGTGATAAGCCCCACTATCTAGATCTACAAACAAAAACCCCCCAATAATATTCCAGATTCTGGACCCCCGGCCTACCATCCGTATATCTCCTCATGTCCTAACCACTCTACTGCATTTCCACACCCAAATAAGTGAGGTGAGTGTATTCAGCTGGTAGAACACACTGCACAGAGTGGGCACAAGGAATTCTGGATCATATAGGCAGCAGGGCAGGAACACCAGCTCGGGCACCTTTATTCTGCCCATAAATGATAGCGGGAGGGTGTTCCAAAACTGCACCGAAACCTTAGTATTGTACTGTAACTGCTTTTTTCATGTATGCACCACTATAATTCTCAGGTAGCGAAAATGATTGTTCTCCCTTCACAGGCCTGGCTCCGGTAACCGCTTCTCAGGCACCCTAATCAAAGCCGGCAATGGGAACAATAATGACGTTGGTGGGGTAATTTTAAGACCTGACTCCTCAACAAATTCCCCCCGCAGTTCCAATAATACTGCATAGGACGTCCTGGAAGCCCTAAGGTAAAATAATGCGCCATCTGCGTATTGAGAGATGGCATGTCGGGTTGGACCCAACTCTATTCACTATTCATGCATAACCCAACGCATCTGTATTGCCAGCGGTTTCACAGCCTCTTCCTGGTATCGCATATAGCTTGGAAGATCTGTTCTGGAGTGATGCGTCTTTTAACTGATTCAGCAGGACCTGTCCCTGCCACGTAATGCTGCTCTTCCACCGTAGATTCAATCAATTCATATATCTTAGTTTGCCGTGGAGTTGTTGTGGCCTGTGGTTCCCCAATTGTAGTGTATGCATGTGTGCACTTGAAGAAGCAGTGGTGCAGTCATGCAGTGCGGGTAATTTACCATTTCGCCCCACTGTGCAGCGCAACAATGGGACAACAGGGCCAGTCGTTATGGCCAGTGTTTATACCCGACCAGGCAGGTCTCACAAATGGATGAGTTTGGGAAGGATATAATATAGATCAACAGATTTTAGGGGGTTCAGTCAGTGATGTCTTCTCCAAGGCCAGGTCGGTCAGAATGGGCCCTGAGCCATGCAACCAGTGCTTGCCCCCTGCCAGTGGTCAAAAGTCAATGCAGATAAAAGGGGGTAAGTACCACCATGTTGCAGGCCCCAGAGTCCCTTTTGTTAGGATAAATTAAACTAAATTGAGTTAAGATATGAACCCGTAAATTGTGTGAATATTATGCTTAAATGCTTATTTTGATTATTTACTGTTATTCATAGTACATTTCAATGTGTTTATTTAAAAGAGAAAGCTAGTAACAACTGAAAATACCTTTTGAACTCGCCTTAAGACTTACTCCAACTCTACCACTAATGATCATAAATTAAATTTGATTTTAAAACCTGGGAATTCCTCCACAATGCTTTTCAGTTACTAAATTAATGAAATTGAATATATTAAAGTAAATTCAGCTAAAATGTGTTTTTTTAAATTTAGAATATGCTCATTGTATAGGAAACCAGTTTCTTTGCACATCCCTTTCATTTGAAAAAGTGTGTAACATGGACTATTAGGAGTTTTTCTTTTGTTTTGCTTGTGTTGATACCAACTAATCTTTTAGTGTGGACATACTTTGTCAGTTTGTGAGTTGTATGTCATAATGTTTCTGTCAGCAATCTGTAGTAATTACTCTTTATTTTTTATAGGTGCCTATGCATATGATTTAGCAAAATGGCAAAGCATATTGTACAATCTATATGACGCTCTGGTTAATGAGATAAACCAGATTGGTAGCAGGGGCAGGTATTCTTCAGGCTCACGCCATAAAGCTGTGAAAGAGAACCTGATTTTATTGATATCCGACATTTGTCATCAGGTAAGAGACTGTAGTGAATCTGTGTGTTTTATGGGTTAAATCATCATTTATTAAGAGAACAATCCACAGATCTGTTTCACCTAAAATGGAGTTAACATTCAATATAAGTAACTTAGCTAACAGGAAGTGTCAACCTTAATAATACTCTGATGGGTAATTAATGACATGAAATTGGTTTGTGGTTAGGTGTTCCTAATGCGATCACAGATAAAATATACATCCCCTCACATGGAGAAATTTAGCAGTACGCCTTCCATCCTCTGAGTTTGCATTGGGTAGAGGGCAGTTAGTTTGGTAACATTAATGGAAGTGTGGGATCGGGACTGGGGGTATGGTGGCTGAGCTGCTAGGAAAACTGACATCTTAATTTTGAAGATGAAATGTGCTTAAAGGCAGAGTGGATGTCTGAGTGGATGACTTGGTGGCGAGAGAAAGTTGTTGGTAATGGAAGTCTAAAGAGGTGATTAGATCTTGAAACTGGAGAGTTAGCCTTGTTTAGTGCACACATTTTGTAGGTGAAGGCTAATTTGGAGCTACCTGGGTGTTCAGTAGCTTTAGAGTGTCACTATTTGTGGAAGGGCACCCACATTTTTGATTTCACAGAACGAATAGTAGAAGAGTACTGTGAGAAATGGGGTGCAAGCAATTAGTACAAGATTAATATGTTGCCATAATGTGTAAAATAAATGTCTCTATTGTGACATTTTCTATGTATTTCTTCACATATTGTTCTTGTTCTAACTGGACAACAAAGGACAGACAGTAGGTTCAAACACTACCAAATATATTCCTATTTCATGTAACAAATATTTATATAGTTTATACATGTACATGCATATTTGTGTTTCCATGATTACTCAAAGTGTTTTCAACAATTTAAAAATGAAAGGCATTAGGTTTTACAGATCAGAATATACTTCACAAGGGTAGAAATGTAATGTTCCTATTCTACTTCTTTTATAAGGGGATGGGAGGTGGCACCGTATCAAATGCATTATATCAGGTGGTTAACTGGAATTAATTTCAATGTCTGTAATAGAATTCCTTATTTTAGGCAATATATTTCTGTATTATAGGCTATTTTGAATGTGCTTTGGTCCTTTAGAACAGAGCCTTCTTTAGGAAATGGTAGTACATAATGATAAAAAAAATACATATTGAACTTTGTATAGATATACATTCAAGATTATTTAAGTCAGAACTATCATCAGCTAATGAATATGTGTGTGCTCATCAAATGTGGAGTATACTCTTACTACTTATATTACACTGTATTCTATATATTACATACATGTCCTACTTCTCTCAAGTTATCCTAAGGGAAGGCATTTCTTTTTCTTAACATTCATGTGCTGCGTTTTAAACCAACTCCTTACATTTCTAATAGGAACCTCATGTCATACCAACATCCTTTATTTGTAAAGTGTAAACTTTGTTGTCTCTTAACTAACTTTTAGCATTATGTTAGCATTTGGTTATGCCTAGGTGTTAATACTGGATACCTGGGTTCTAATTCAGCCGTAACTGGAGCAACATAAAGGACCTTTGCCCTCCGATCCAATCATCCAACCCTCACTGACAACCTAATGACAGACCTACCCACATTCGACAACTGGATCGCAGACTGTGCCAACATCCTGGTCCCATGAAAAAATTCATAGTCTCCAAATGCCACTGCAAGCAGCTTCAAAGAAGATTGTGGACCAGCTGAGACTACACTTCCGGAGAGACCTAAAAATCCACACTTGGACGATAGCACACACAGATCAAAGAAGCTAGGAGAGCGGCCCTCATGATCAAGCTCTAATCCTGCTCAAAACAGCCGAAAAAAGTGTCAACATCGTCAAGCAATACGCCAACCCAATGGCCTCTGCCAACACAATCGCACCCTTCGCGGCAATCTCTCAAACTTCTTCCACGACAAAATCCTCAAGATCTACTCCAACTTCACAACCCAGCCCACCATTGAGGAGATCACCAGGCAACCTTCCCCCACCACCTGAGGCACCCACCTACTAACAAGTTAGAGTCCACTCACTGCAGAAGACACCACCAGAATTATGCAGTCCATCCACTCAGGATCTCCCTTGAACCCCTACCCTCATCCCATGTACAACCTGGGAGGCTCACTGATCAGTGCCAACCTTCCCATCACCTGCAACTTGTCCATCCCCAGAAGATACTTTCCAGACGGATGGAAATGAGTAGAGGTCACCACTCTGCTGACGAAACCCTCGGCCAGTCCCAATGATCTCAGCAATTACAGGCCCATCTTGCTCCTTCCCTTCCTAGCCAAAGTCCCGGAGAAAGAGATCAACAAGCAACTCTCCACCCATCTTGAAGAGCACCACCTTCTAGACTCCACCCCTTCATGAGTCCACAGCAACCACAGCACTGAGACCACCTTCCTAGCAGCCACAGATGGCATTCGCCTAATCATGGAAAGAGGAGAAACCGCTCCACTTGAGCTTCTTGGCAGCGTTCAACACTGTCTCTCACAGAACTCTCATCGCCAGACTTCAGATGTTCCAAGGACTCTCGCCCTCAGTTGAATCTCCTCCATCCTCGCCAACAGAATGCAATGGGTCAGACTCAACTTTTTCCACTGCGCTCAGGAAACTTATCAACAGAATGCAATGGGTCAGACTCTCAACTTTCACATCTGCACTCAGGAAATTTATCTGTGGAGTCCCGCCACGGCTCCTCCCTCAGCCCAACACTGTTCAACGTTTAAATGGCACCTTTCGCCTGTATCATAAGACACCACACATTAACATTGTCTCCTACACTAATGACACTCAGCTCATCCTCTCCCTCACTGAAAAGAACAACACCAGGAGCAGTTCCACTGCCTGTATGACCAGCGTAGCAAACTGGATGTGAGAGAACTGCCTTAAACTCAGCACAGATAAAACAGAAGTCCTGATCTATGGAAGTAAGAACTCCCCATCAGACTCCTCTTGGTGGCCACCCGAATTGGGTACTACACCCACCTCACAGACCATGCCAGGAACTTCGGTATCATCCTTGACAGCAAGCTCACGATGAACAAATAAGTCAACTCTGTGACAAAATCCTGTTGCGCCATCCTCAGTGTGCTCTTCAAAACCTTCAAATGGCTCCCCACGCACTTCAGACTGACAGTCACCCAAGCCCGAGTTACCAGCTGACTAGACTACGGCAATGCACTATATGCTGGCATCTCTAGACACCTCACTCAAAGACTCCAAACTATCCAAAACACCACTACCAGTCTCATCCTAGACATCCTGAGAAGGGCACACATCATGTCTCACCACGCAAAACTGCACTGGCTACCTGTCCATTAATGCTGCCTATTCAAGCTCCTCACCCATGCCTACAAAGCTCTCCCCAATGCAGGATCAATTTACCTCAACAACAAACTACAACTCTACCAAACCTCCAGACACATATGCTCCACTTCTCTCTGCCTTGCACGAATCCCCCACATCCACAGAAGCAAGACAGAAGGGTTGCGCTTTTTCATCATTGCGGCCAAAAGCTGGAAGGAATTCCCTGCTACATATCTGGACCACGTCTCCACTCCTCAACTTCTACAAGAAGCTGAAAACCTGGATGTTCAACTAGGAGCACCTCCAGAGCTACACTCCTGCGCTGGTGCCTGGATACCTTCAGGGGTGATAAGCTGCATCCTACAAATCTCAATAACATTATGTGACTAAAGGATCAGGTGCACATTGCTATCTCCCTGTGTTTCATTTTGCCTCCCTTCTGAATTTGTAAGCACTAATAAATGGCTTTATAATAGTATAAACCATAGCGTTCTGAGCTATGCAAGAGCTTGATTCGTGTTTGTATATTTTATAGTTTAGATTTAAATAATTTGTATTGAACTATCAAGGAGCAGAACAAATCCAGCACTAAATTCCAGATATAACACAACAAAACATGAGTTGCTTTAAGTCCCTGACCAAATCCCGGCCAGTAACACAGACCCAGCCCTTACACAGACATCGTTCCTCAAGTGGTAAATATTTCACTTTATGGATAAATGAGGGAGGGAAACAGGACAAAAAAGAATGGTTGGGGAGCAGTGATCTAAAGGAGGTGCAGGGAAAGGAAATTGGGAACTAGGGGTAAACATAGGAGACAATTAGGGTAAAGTCTGCAACTTCTAGGTATCTTCAGCTCAACACAACATTTAAGTTCTCTACTGCCCCTTGACTCCCAATGGCTTTAGAAATGTTTAGGTTGGAGTCACACTCACACCTTCACAAACATGTCCTAGAACATTATTCATCAGGTGATGCATCCGAGAGTGCTCCCCGAGTTCAGAAAAGATTGCACTGATATCGCCCTGTGTCAAAACACAGGCTTGCACTTTCTCATCACTTTCAGGTGTGGAGGCTGAGACAAAGAAGCTGATGTGCGCACTTCATGTCTTTTCGTCTTGCCTGAGTTGCAGAACTCAGATCTGGAAATAAGAGAACATGCCATTCATCTACTTACGGTCCTGCTTGAGGAGCTCCACCTTCTTCAGAAATGGGTCTTTGATGTCAGGGTCATGGAAAACCTCAGTGATTGTCCACGCACCTCCCACTGTCCAAGGATATGTTGCTCTGGTGGTTTTTCAATATGCTGTTTTAATTAGGGGAAGTGACACATTATGTCTTAGCCAATTGTATTCCAACGGGGATCCTAAGACAAGAGACTAATGTGGCAATGATTTTTAGCTCCGGGTTGCAGACCTTTATCAAGTCGCACAACTTTTACACTGGGCCTGTATTCCCATGGTGAGGCTAGGAGGGAAGCAGGAGACGACGGGTATTGAGGATATAATGGCTGATGGAGATATGCGTTGGTCTGTCTCACGATTGTACTGTGTCTTAAATAGGCCTGTTGCTATTACATATATGTCTTATGTGGGACATTGGTCCCAATACCTGTCCCTCATGCTGACAGTCGGACTAGCTATTGATATGCGAGATGGCAGCAAAGTCCTCCCTCTGTCTGCAATACAAGTTCAATTCCTTCAAGCTTATGTTACTGTGGTACCTCACCCCAGTCCATCTAAAAGCGATATGTGGCACGTCTGATGAATGCTGGAGGGGATGTATTACCAGGGGAACGTACATGTATATGTGGTGGGAATTCCCGAAGGTATGGTCTTTTTGGGATCGGGTGTTTGAGTGCATACAGAACATTACCAACATCAGCATTCTTTGGTCGCTTCAGGAGGCTGTTTTAGGCCACATGGGCACCAATGACTTTCCTTCCCCTTCCGGGCAGAGCAAAAGTTGATTATGCCTCTTCCAATGGTGGCATGCCATGTGATAGCTCTAGACCAGTGGTGGGTGAAGGCCTGGTCTATTTATGCAGTGGAAAGATTGACAACTATCCAGAGGGACTCTGTATGCAGGTTTGAAAACATATAGACACCATTTATGACATATGTGAAATGAGCCAGAGAATTGACCCATCCCCTTTTTTTGCTGCAGGAAGCTGGGGATGAGGCTCTGTTGTTGGGATGAGAGGGATATAGATGTCTGTTCGAACTGACTGGAAATTTCTATTTGGGATTATGCTCTGTTGTAACATTAGATCCAGTGGGAAAGCTAATGAATTATTGCCTTTACTCTATTCCCCCCTCTGCTGTAATAACATACTGGTTTAAAAATGTATAAATAAAGATATTTTTTAAAAAGTTGCTGGATTTGTGGGTGATGGAGTCGGGGTGATGGCAGAAGGCATCATGGAAAATGGGACTTTGAGTAATTTACAGAAGGGGTTCTTATTGTATGTTACTGGATGCCTGGTATTTTGTTTTAAAGTATAGTCGGGAACAGCCATACACTTGAGCCTAATAACTACTTTTGGCGGTACGCTACTTCTACACTCCTGCACCGCCAACAGTCACCACCGCCGCCCGCCAGATTGTAAATGTTAAGTGGCCTGGCGAGCAGGCGGCATGGCAGTCCCGTGGCGGGGCCTTAGAAAACACGAACCACAATGGGACTGCACAACAAGGTTCCTGCACGGCATGGACTTGAAAGTCCATGATAATCTGGACCTGCATGCACACAAGGGGGCATATAATGTGCCACCCTGCATGCATCCCCATGCAGAGGAACCCTGTAGGTCCCCCTTTGTTTCCTCTCCGCCACGATGTTCATGGAGTAGGAACCTCCATGACACTGCCAGCAAAGAGGAAACTCATAATATAATTGGTGGGACGCAGCGGCGGTCTGACCGCCCCACTCGTACTGGGGCGATCGGAGCGGCGATGGCTGGACCGCCACTGCTGCTCCACCACGAGTCTGGCGGTCCTAAGATAACCAGACTCTGTATCAGGCCCTTACTCTTTTAACTTGTTTTGATTAAACAGATTATAGCAACTACAGTTGACACACCAAATATAGAGGTACACTTTCAAATTAATCTCACTTAATGTCACAGGGTTGGACTCTTCCACCAAGAGGTACAATTCTGAAGTTACAAAAAGTGACTTGACTCCAACCTCATTTTTCTTCAGCATACCCATTTATTGTGTAAGGACCTCTTTAGAATGGAAAATGGAGAGTACCCTGTGAAATATTGGATAGTGACACCCTCTATGCCAGCAGGAGTGGCAATCCTGGACAAATGTAGTATGGAAGGGAGAAGGAAACCATAACAAGAGACCCCGAGGGACTCTCCCTTATGGTGCCTACACAGAGAGACCACTCTTCCACCACATACATAAATATCTATCTATTACAAACACCAGCCAAGGTGTTATGGAAGGAGTGCAGATTGAAGTAATTGGGAGAGGGGACTTTCACCTAGCTTGAGACCCACATTTGGATAGAGTTAGTTCCAGGGGCCATTTGATGGGAGTCTCTTACAAAAGCCTGATCAGGCTTCTAACAGAGTGAGGGTTGGAAGTCACCTGGTGAAAATTACACCAAGAAGCCAGAGTCTCTTGTTTTACTTCAACAGAGCATATTTTTGGATAGATTGTTTTCGTTCACAGGTATTGCTGTGCAGATTAATATCTGCAGACACTTTGCTGCCAGATAATAGAGATGTCTTATGTTTCTTGAGATAACAACCCACAAGTTCTCCCATGAACCAATTGTTGAATTTCCGCAGATTTGCTTCAAGAACTGTGAAGACTTGAAAATTAGACAGCGGGTAATCCCAAGTAGTCAATTGAATATTAAGCGAATTAATAAAGTAGAACAGACACTACTGAAATTAGGCCGCACCTTTTAGAAAACTTTTTTGAAACAATAGCGATCAACAAACATCAGTCAGGAAAAGCCCTTGGCACTAACAGTATCCCAATAGAATGGTTTAAACGTGGCGCGACAACACTCGCACCTTATCCTGTAGCAATGTTTGAGGCCAGTCTGGAGGTGAAGGAGCTACCAGGGGACCGAAGAACAGCAACCATAGAGGCCATCCACAAACCTGGTAAGCAACGGGAGTGCGCCTCATATGGGCCCATATCGCTAATAAATGCAGAAGCCAAAATATTGGCCAAAACCCTGCCCAGTAGACTTACGCCTTAACTAGCTAAATTACTACACCCAGACCAATCGGGATTGATGCCGGGGAGAAATAAGGCCCTACATTTGAGACGCCTCCATAGTGTCCTAGGGCACAAACATACTATACAAGAAGACGCCATTGTGCTCTCCTTGGATGCGAGACTGGCCTTTGATACGGTTGAGTGGCTCTTCTTGTTTGCCGTTCTCAAGAAACTGGGCTTTGGTCCAACGTTCTACTCCTGGATACAACTACTCTATACTAATCCCCTGGCGCATGTAGTAGCAAATGTGCACCTCTCCAGGGAATTTCCGTCACATCAGGGCCCACAACAAGGCTGCCCGTTATCACCACTGCTCTTTGCCCTAATACTAGAGCCCCTGGCAACCTGAGTGCAACAAGACTCATTATTTGCGGGCTCCGCTGGACTGCCGATTGTGAGGACCGTGTATCTCTGTACGCAGATGATATCCTCCTATACCTGGCCTCTCCTAGACAATCTCTGTCTTGTCTCTTGGACATTTGTGAATCTTACAGTAGATACTCCGGATACACGATAAGTTGGGGAAAATCTGTGCTATATGTCTTGCATTGACCACCGCCTCGATTGCCAACTGGGTGCAACGTGATGATAGTGACGGATCATTTTAAATACTTAGGGATCCACATCACGCACGATCCAGAGGTTTATACGAATCTAAATCTCCAAGCCCCCCTACAACAGCTCCAAAGAGACACCAAACAGTGGTAGTCGCTACCGCTGACACCCTTGGGAAGGGCAGCGCTCTTCAAAATGATGGCGCTACCACGCTTCCTTTACTCCCTTCAAAATACACCCTTCCAGGTTCCCCAGTCCTACTTTCTAGCCATAGAGGCTGAGGTCACCAAGCTCCTCTGGAATAGCAAGCCAGCCCGTAGAGCGATGGGAACTGGACCGAACATGGTATGATGGTGGAATAGCTCTCCCAAGTGTCCAGACATACTACTGGGCGTCCCAACTAACTATGATTAATCACTGGCTGCACGTCCCTCACACAGACCCAGCTTACAGTCTGGACAGGGTGTAACTGGGAGACGGGGACCCGTACTGTGCACTATACAACAAACCGGGGTCCCTGCTAGGCTCACAACGAACCACACGCTCCAGATATGGCATATATTACGTAGAAAACTGGGATGGCAAAACACAGTCACAAAAGCAACGCCGCTTTGGGTCACGGAAATATTGGCCAGGTTGGGCAAGATTAAGGGCTTTCAGCGCTGGGATGCTATAGGCATATCCAAAGTCTGGGATCTCTGGGTACGGAGGAAGATGCTTACATTTGCACAACTCCAATCACACTATAAGTTGGCACCAGCAGAAGAATTCCATTACTACCAAATAAAACACGCCTTAGAGGCAGCAATCCCCCCTGACACTAACCTGCCTGAGGCCTCACCACTAGAAGACAGACTGCTCACAGAACATACGGCTAACAAAACAATCTCCTTGATGTATCGAAAATTATTAATAACATGCCAGACCCCATGCAAAAGCTCAGAGACAAATGGAGCGAGGAGTTGGGAGAATTTAACGACACTGGCAGGACGTACTGGCTTCACCTAGAGAGGTGGCAATCCCATCCAGACTCCGCCTGATACAACTTAAGATCTTGCATAGAATTTATTACACAAGGCCAGCTCTTTACAGAATAGGGAAAACTGATAACCAACTTTGCCGGAGGGGATTTGGGGTGACCAGCACTTTCTTCCACACTATCTGGGACTGCCCTGCGGTAACAATATATTGGACATCAGTGATGGACACGATCAAATGACTGAGTGGAAGCCCAGTCACGCCAGAGCCCAAACTCTGTTTATTAAACATATGGGAAGCCGCAGACCTTAACTCCACTAGGCAAACATGGGCAACCCTAGGAATGATGTTAGCTAACAGAAATATCACCAAGCGTTAGGGTGCTGCCGCCGCCCCCACACTCACGGAGTGGTGTAAAGATATGGACATGGCTATGGTGGCGGAAAAGACTGTGTATGTACGTAGGGGATGCCCGAAGAAATGGATACGACTGTGGGCGGGATGGAACACCTATAGGGGAGGACTATGTACCTTGCCAACAATACCCCAAGATCAAGAAGTACTGTAAAGAGATTGTTAATAGCGCTGTACTGTGATAAACCCACACTGCTGTACTGCATGAGCATTAATGTAAGGTTGGGAAAGAAAGCCTCACCTATAGCTCTGACAAACCAACTGATTGTAAAGATGCCTATTTGATCAATGTGCAATTTGTTTGTGATAAAATAAAAAATAATAAAAAAAATAATAATTTAAATGCTACTCTGTCTGCCCAGTGGGGAGAGAGACTAGATCAGCGTATTGAAGCCTTTGAAGTAAAAAATGCAGTCATGAAGATAAGTTTGAGTAAATCCCCGGGGCTGCATGGCTTTACAGTCTTATTTTATAAAACCCATTGCTCTTACCTTGTGGCGCCCTTGACTGTGCGCTGTAATTCTTTCAATCAACAGTCAGGAATCGGCCCTTGTATGCATGGAGCTGACACTTCTCATATACATTAGGTGGGAAAAGCATGTAGAATAATTACACTTCTTAAAGCTGACCTACAAATGTTTACCAAAATTTGGTAAACAGGTAGGCACCATTTATGCTCAGTCCAATGAATGCAGACCAAGGAGGGTTTGTGAACAACAGAAAAAAAGCAACAATGTTTGAAGAATTACCACATGGTTGAGAAGGCGGCCCATTTCCCTCCTACCACACATTGGGAAGATGACTGAGAAGCACATTAATACCCACCTTTCAAACTATATCGAGGCAACGGATGGCCTGGACCAATCTCAATCTGGGTTCAGGCCAAACCACAGCACCGAATCAGCCCTCCAAGCAGTGACCAATAACATCAGGATGACACTGGATGAAGGGGGGTCTATGATTCTGGTGCTGCTGGATCTATCCGCTGCCTTTGATACGGTGTCTCATGAAGTGCTTCTCGGTCGTCTAAAGGAGGTGGGATTGGGGGGTACAGCGCTGTCCTGGATGGAGATTTTTCTCTCTGGCCGCTCTCAGGAAGTCAGGCTGGGCTCCCATAAATCCATCTCTAGGGAGCTCACCAGGGGAGTGCCACAGGGCTCATGCCTAAGCCCAACATTATTTAATGTGTACGTGGCCCCCCTGGCCGACTTGGTGAGGTCCTTTGGGTTCACCCCGGTGTCATACGCCGATGACACTCAACTCCTGTTCCCTTTCAAAACCTTTACACCTGCCTTAAAACAATCTTTTGCAGATGGAATGAGGGCAGTATCAGAGTGGATGGCTAAGAACTGCCTCCAATGTAATGTGGGCAAAACTGAAGTGTTGCTGTTTGGGGATGCGGGGAAACTATGGTCTGATGAGTGGTGGCCTTTAGAACTAGGACCTGTTCCTATTCCGAAACAGACCGTGAAAAACTTGGGGGTATTATTCGATCAATCCCTAACATTTAAAGATCATGTTAACCAAGTTGCCGGTACATGTTTCCGGGCCATTGGACTTCTGAGAAGAGTGTTCCCATACCTCCCAGACACGCACAGAAAGACCCTAGTTCAGGCATTAGTCATAAGCAGATTGGACTACTGCAATGGCCTTCTCCTATCATCCAATGAAGCCCAATTCACCAAACTGCAAGTAGTCCAAAATACGGCGGCGAGGTTAGTTCTAAATGCTCCACCTAGAACTCCCTCCCGACCTCTGCTTATAGAACTACATTGGCTCCCTGTGCGGCAACGCGCTCAGTTTAAAACTCTTTGTTCCATTCACAAATGCCTGATAGGATTGGGGCCAAAATACCTGACTAAAATCTTTCAACCCTATGTCCCCGGGCGATCATTACGCTCAAGTAACCTCCAGCTGCTGCAAGTGCCCAGAATAAAAAAATCTAGACAGGGAGGCCGAGCCCTGGCACACACAGGTCCAGCTCTCTGGAACTCTCTCCCCCAGACATTGAAACAAATCACTAACCATCTGACCTTCCGGAAAACTCTTAAAACCCATCTTTTCACCAATGGTTAATTCTTATCACTCCCACTCAGTCACTCTTGAGCTCGTATCTGCACATTCCATGTTCTTCCACCAGACAAAAGCGCGGAGATACCCCTTCGGGGGTCTATTCAGGCGCGATATAAGACCATAAAATAAAATAAAATAAAATAAATAAATGCTACCCAAAAAAACATCCCAGCACTCGTGCTCAATCTAGATGATGAGAAGGCCTTGGACAGAGTTAGTTGGAAATATCTTAAGCCACTTGTGACCCAAATGGGCTACGGCTAGAAGATGTTGGGTGGGATTTTGGCTAACTATAAGAACCCAGAGGCAAATATTAGATTAAATGCTTCAGACAGGCAGGATGCAGTTCTTCCACAGGCTCACCGTCTTTTTGACCTGGCAGTTAAACCCCATGCAAATTCATCGAGGAAGGTGGAAAGGGTATAGGTGGTAATATTTGGAGGGCTGCAGAACTAAGTCTGTATATTTGCAGGTGACATTAATTCTCTCAGGTCATAGAGATTCCTTGCTGGCAGTAGCATCCATTCTGAGTGGCTTTGAAGACATATCTGGCTTTAAAATTATTCACCGAAAGTCTGAACTATTGAGCCTAATGTGTTGAGGGAGGAATTGGACCAAGTGGCTGTGGATTGTCCCTTTAGGTGGACTTATAAATTAATAAGGTGCTTAGGCCCGAATAGTACAGAAAATAGAGACTTGATATAGGGATAATTGGCCCGAACTGAAAAGACAAATTAAATCTGACCTTAATAAATGGAAATCTCTTTTTGTGTTCTGGATAGGCAGAATATCCTTCCCCAATTATTGTATTTGTTCCAGACCCTTTCAGTGCCCACTCTGAAGGAGAACTTAGATAGATTTGACACATATTGTTTCTGCAGGTAAGAGAGCTAGGGTAAGTGGCAGGCTAATTATGTCTTCACAGAAGAGAGGAGGGCTAGAACATCCAGAAATTGTAACTTCCTACAGAACAACTCCACTAAGAGTGACTGTGGATTGAACCACTGTAGAAAAAGAAACTAAATAATAGTTTATGGATAGGGTGGTGGTGGGTTCATCTCTTTTGGACCTCCCATGGAAAGACTGTGAATGCTTACCTATCCACTCCAATTAAAGTACGGTTAGAGATAAGGGACAAAGTTTCAAGGGAGGGAAGGAAAGCATTGTTTCCATGCTCTAATCTCCAATTCACGCCAATCCGCAATTTTCCCCAGGTTTGCAAGGTGACATGTTCAAATGTTGGATGGAGGGCGAATGTCTAGTTATTTCCGATCTATTTCAGTGAGTAAAGTCCGTTAATCGATACAGAAAAGATCACAATACTTTCAAATATGCAAATGGGTGCGACTCCTCTCACTTAGGCAGGCAACTATTAGAGCGATAACCTCACTGGAAACATTCGTAAGAACCCATCAGGGGATCATCTTGTGTATTTATAAAGCCCTACAAAATATCCCGAACGGGGACCATTGGAAATTTCATGAGGGGTGGTTCACAATCTCAATAGAGAGATCTCTGATAAAAACTGTGGAAAGTTACCGACAGCCATTTGTAAGGCATACTGAAGTGTACCTCACAGAGAGGCAGTTTGCAAAGATCTGCACCAATGGTAGTTAACTCTGGTGTGACTTCACCAACTCTTACGCAGAGTTTACTGGAGACCTGTTGGGGATGCAGTGCAAGAAAAGGATTCATGATCCATATTTGGTAGGACTATCCAAACATGTTTCCTTACTGGAATGAGGTTCGGAGTAACATTGAAGGTGTTTTGGGGTGTTATATCCAAGCTGATCCAGGCTTGAGTCTTTTGGCCCTCCTGTGAGACCGAATTTAAATGCCTAGTTGGAACAAAATACAGTTTCTGTGGCAAATGTGGGCCTGCTAGAATGATGATAGTGGCAACTTGAAAAAAGAAATCTCCACCTAGCTTGGCACAGTGGTTAGGGAAAAATTGGCAACTGTTCGCATTTGAGAAGTTAACTCTTGACTTCGACAACACCGAGAAGAAATTCACAAAACTCTTAAAATATTTCTGCAGCTGAAGCATCAGCATTTTGAGCCCCCTAGACTGAAAGCCCTGCAACTGTTCATATGATATTTATCAAAGCATCTATTTGAAATTTTCAGGGCGAGTCACCTGTATTTGAGAAGTGTATGAAAGTGATATTAAATAGTTTGATGGTGGAGGGGCGTGGCCAAGCAACATGTACAATGGGACCCCCTCAAAAGAACAAGATGTGGCCAAGGAACAGAGGGGAACAGAAACACATGTAATGTAAAGAGTTGTTCCTTCGGTGGCCATATATTTCAATTATGTGTATACATCTATAAATATCAAAAGTGGGTGACAAAAAAGATTTATTCTAAACAAGAATTATTCAAAAAAATATATATTTTATTTTTCTTTTTTTAAAATTCATATAGATACTGTTTTAAATCAGAGATTACATAAAAAATACATCTATTTATTTCAAGAAGTCAGAAATAACACAAATAGGTCATAAAGATACACAACAAGAAAAATACCCCTTGGTAACAACCATACTAATCAACATACTCGCGTGCTAACAATCATACCACAATCAAACCACATACTCAGATGGAAAAAAGGAACTGGGTTGTAATAAGTAAGATCACAATGCTATTGTTGTAGTTAGGGCCCCAAGATGTAATTTTCGGCCCTTGTAGCAGGTCTACGCGCGTTTCGGCGGCTCTAGGCCACCTTCGTCAGGACCTTATTCATCATGTTAGTGCAAATACCAGGGGATAATGCAACTCAAGGATATCCTATCGCCTGTGATTATGTCGGTGAAATCAAGGGTAGGATAAAAGCAGACTCGCAGCATCAATAACACTGCTCACGGTGGAAACAGAAAACGTCAGAACTTCAAAGCTTCATATCTAAAGTTGGCAAGCACTGTATCTCTTCTAGGTGGCGAGGTAGTAGTTGGATATCCGTTTTACTAAATCTTCAGGGTTTACAACTTAGTATCTGGTGTCGAGATATTGAGACTCAGATATGTACGGCCGGCGAGGGGACTGAATTCCGTTACTTTCATAATTTCTATAGGCGACGACAGTCCAATTCATAGATAGTAGGTATTTCAAAATCCAGCGATCCTTGTAGTTCGTAATGACACGACGTCGACCCTCACCGTTGACGAAAACCCCGACAAAAACCTTGGCGTGGCCAAGCAACATGGCCGACAGGACGTGAGCTCCACCAGCTCCGTCCCAAAGACCCACAAATCCTGTTCATTTCTCCTACCTGGGCTGTCCTACCCCGTGGATTTCACGTCGGAATCCCACCGGACTGGATTGCGACCCCTGGCCTCGAGAAGAAACTTGGAGCTCCGCCGTGAGAGGAGATGACGGCGCTCCCGACGTTCATGACGCCGCCCTAACCTACGCGAGACCGCGGTCTGGGCCTGAGGCGGAGATTCAGCTACGGGCGCTCCGCCCACAAGAGACACACGAGGGGTTCTGAGCCGGGCGCCGGGGGCGTGTGCCCTTGCACTGCGGGTTTGAGGTGCCCTGCGACTGGCGATCGGACCCTGGGGGTGCCCGCAGACTGGACCGAGGAGTTTGCGGTGGCAAGCGGCGGAGATCCGGGTAAGACCCCCCCGGTGTACGGCGGACTGACCTGGAGCACTGGGGGTCCGGTGCAGCTGTGAGTGCCCGACCCCCGACCCCTCCTGCCACCACGTACTGACCGCGGCGTCTCCTATCCTGCTGGAGCGCCCGGCCTCCTCTCTCCCTTGGATTTGCAGCGTGGGGCCTACAGCATTGCTTTCACCGGGCCCGCTCTATTGTTGGCTTGCTCCCCCTGCTGGACACCACCGGCTGAGGACGTGGGACGGGACGCCTTACGAGCGGCGTCGCCACTGTGGGCCGACCAGCGCCTGTCTGCCCTCTTTCCATGCTGCTTTTATGCTGCTTTCTATGCTGCTTTCTATGAGTGGGGCTTCTGCACTCCACGTATAGGGGGAACCCTGTTACGATTTATCCTGTGAATTGGTGCTTGCCCGCAGCGCTGTCCCTGGGGCCCTGGTGACCTGCCTATTCCCTACCGGAGGTAGGGGGCTCCATAGAGTTGTGCACATTGGGGGTCGGCTGACACTTACCTGCCTTATTGACAGAGATCGGGCTTTGCCCGTTACCGGACTCTCCCCGCTGCGTGGAAGTGGGGATTCCGCTCCCATTGTACCGGCCTCGCTGTGGGATCGGCTGGTTTGCCCTGGGCGCTCCCCTTCATCTGTTGTTGCTTTGCCACTGCCTGCTCCTGACTTTGACCTCTACGCATTTGGCTTGTTAGATCTTCAGGGCCCCTTGGCAGGCGCTAACTGCGGACATTATCTACCTCGCAAGATGGCGGCTCGTGGCGGCCGCTCTTCGAAGGGCACCCAACCAAACACTATTACGCAGTATACCACCCCGCGCAGGGGCGTAGCTAGAGCTTGTGGCGCCCGGGGCTCTCCTTCGTATTGCCGCCCCACCCCTCGGGGTGCTGGGGAAAAAGGACGGCGAGCACCTGAAAGAGGTCCGAGGGACACGTAGTATCGTCGCTAATAGTTACCTCGATCATCCAAGTTACATGCACATACATGACACAGTCCAGGGCTAGACAGACCCCGTCCCCAAAATAGTGCCGCCTGGGACGGACCGCCCCCACCTAGCTACGCCGTTGAAGGAAAAGCAGAAGGAAACCCCCTTAGGCAGGCCACCTGGGCTCGGTACCCTCACAGCCATCCTCCTCACACAGCAAACTCGTGCAGTTTGGGCAGCTAACTACCAAGCGACTCACCCTGTCCTCCTCTTTCCCTTTTCTCCTCTCCCACTTTTGTTTCCTTTCCTCGAGGGCAATGCTCAGTTCCGCCTTTGACAGCATACGCCAAGACCGTGATTGCCTAGCGACTTTTGTACGTACCACCATTATGTCAATGAGAGGCCTATTGTAACCCCACCGGCGCACTATGACACCAGTACTGCCTTCACTATATCTGTATTGTATAGCTGTACTGTACATAAAAAAATTCCTAATAAAATCTTTTAAAATAAAAAAATAAAAATGCTTTGTGTAGTCTTCTTGCAATGTAGTGTCCGAAGGACTATTTTGTATGCTGACTCTCCTGAGAGCTTGCCATGCGCTCTCTGCCTTTCTTGCCTCTGCTGTCTCTCTTCCTGCCTTGCATTCTGCCCATCTGAGGGTTCCCTGGCCCTTATTCCTGTTCTTTATTATTTATTGTACACTGCTACCAGGCCAATTGCTTCAATGAATTTAAACGGCATACCATGCATAATTCATTTAATAATCTGCTGCTCAAAAATGGTCAGTACCCATGCTGGCTTTGTAAATTAGCATTGGGAAGAGGTGTGGCACAGTAGCCAGGGAGGCTGACTGGTACACTGGGGCTTACCGGTTCGAACGCTGGCTGCAGGTTAGCCCAGCACCATGTGCCTCTGGGCAATAGCTCGCTAAATCTCCCAGACAGCCACCAGCGCCTTGACACCCTCTGGTAATTGTTTGTGCTTTACAAATACTGGTATCTATTCATTATTTATTTAAATTAATAAGCAGGAAACACACATATATTTGAAGATGGCTGTTCATATCCATTTGGAACACTTTTTATTTAGGTGAAAAACCATTCCAAGTAGATCTCCTACGCTTTCAAGATGGCTGCCTGTTTGTGCAGAGATACTGATACTCCAGTGGCTAAGTTGGACATTTTTTGCCAGTTAAAAATGCCTAATACGTAATGAATGCCTCCTTCCCTCGTAATGAGACAGAATGTGTGCATCGTGTGCCTTTTAATCAGATATTTTTATTTCCTTACCAAGTAATTGGTGCATAATATAGATTTTCCCCTGACACTTAACGTGTTCTTCCCTGACTGCAAAACTCCTTTGACACCCTATATCTAGCCATGCCTCGGCAGGTCACTGAGGCCAGAAGTGACCCTGATTTCATTGCATGGAGATGCAGGCTGGAGGGGAGGGGGAGTCGCAGGCCTCGAGGCATGGCCGGGAACCTATAGCTAACTCTGCTTTCGGCGGAGTCGGACTGGAGGCATTAACAGTGATCTCCAGAGGTGACTTCTTTCAGTGGGGGGGCAGGCCAGCAACCCCTCATTTTCCACACGGAAAAGCTTGAGGCGTCGCTGTCTATAGGGCGCAGCGGCGCGGAGAGAGACCTAAATGTGACCACGCTTCCTCTATAGGGCGGAGGCTGAGGGTGGTGGTATAGGGCACGGACGGATGTTTTTCGGTACAGAGTGCAGAGCGGGTTTTCCTCTGGCGCTCAGCTGTTTAGTGTCAGGTTTGCGTTGCTGCTGCGAGGTTTATCTGCTCGCAGAGGCCCAAGCTATTTGCCTCAACTTTCTCCTCACATCTCTGACACCCGGGATAACTGTCCCTCTGTCCGCGTGACTTAGCGCTGCAATTAAGTGCATTATGCATAGCATAAAAAATAAATAACAGTGTCACACACTTACTTACTACTTACTAGTAAGTGACTTGCTCAAATGCTGCCCACCGCCAGCCACGATGTGCAACACTGCTGGTGGCCACTCTGACGAGTCTGCCAGCTGTGCCTGTGCTGCTTCATCCAGGCTGCTCCCCAGACGCGGCCCGACCGACGGTGGACACTTAACTCGACTCCTCGACCGCCGCTGGGCGGCCCCGGGGCCCCCGACACCCCCGAGCCACGCTCGCAGTCCTCCGACCTCGGCCTGGCAGCACCGGAAGTCGTGGGCTGCACGTCAGGAGGTGCACGCGGTGGAACTTCAGCCGGCGGGCGGAGGCCGCTCTGCACTGGCCCCTTGCGGTGGCCTTTATAATTTATTTGGGGACACTGAGTATCCCCAAATAAATTCTAAAGGCCGCCGCAAGGTGCCAGTGCCGCGCGGCTGCCGCCCTGAACATTGTGCCGCCTGGGGCGGACCGCCCCCCTTGCCCCCCCCTAGCTACGCGGGTGACCCCGCGCCTACTGTCGCAGAGGATCACGCGTCAGACGGGGCCTGAAGACGACGGCGAGAACCCGACGGAGCCGTCCAGAGCCGAACTCCTGAAGGCCGTTCAGGGTTCCCATTCTGCTCTGGAACGTCAGATAGAGACTGTCCATAGATGTGAATCTCCTCAGGACCGATCTTCACAAAGTGGCGGACAAGGTCTCGAATGCAGAGGGGAATATTACGCAATTGCAGAGTGAGGTGGCCTCCCTACAAAAATCTGTTGCACAACTTACATCTACTACCCGCGCATTGGAGAGACTGGCCGAGGACGCGGAAGGGAGAGCCCTCCGGAGCAACATTCGGGTCCTGGGAGTGCCGGAGCGATTGGAGGCGGGGAACCCTGAACGCTTCCTTGAGACTTGGATTCGCACACGCTTGTGCCCATCAGGATTGTCCAACGTATTTGTTGTGGAGCGAGCGCATAGAGCCCTTGTGCCCCCTCCGCGCCCAGGGGAAGCTCCTAGAGCCCTCATAGCGAAGATCCTGAACTATAAGGACCGTGACTGTATTTTGAGAGCTGCGAGGGAATCGGAGTCCCCCCTCCTGATTGAAAATAGGCGAGTGTCAATTTACCCTGATTACACCCAACAAGTGCAGGAGCAGAGGAAATCATATGTGGGAGTCAAACAAAAACTCCGCGAGATGAAACTTCAATATATGCTTCTATACCCAGCCAAACTCAAGGTACTATCCCAGGGCCGTGCGCACTTCTTTGATTCACCGGCGGAGGTGTGGGAGTGGCTCGAGATCAGAGGGGATGACCTCCCTCCGGGGGAACGGGGTGGCCCGCGTGACACTTGGGGGACCAGACCACACAAGAAGCATCGGAGTAGACGAAGCCGCTCTGGGTCTCGGGGATCTCCCACGCCTCGGCCTACAGTAGGGGCGGATGGAGCTATCCTTATGGAAACATTACCGGCGAGAGCGAATGTGAGTTCGACTGCTGCCCCTGACCCTGGTGACATCCTGGTACCGGACACCTTGCAGGACCTCTCGCTAGATGCGAACTCTACGGCCCCGGTGGTCCCGGAGACGGCCCTCACTGAACCAAGGTTGGAGTGAACTGTTGTCTGGTGTTGATTTGCCCTGTTTGCATGGATACTCTTGGGGTGGAGGCACCCGTATTGACGCACTGCTGGGTTCCCCTAGCTAGTTCCTGCCTCTAGGGGGTGGGTCCCTTTTGGATACTGGATCATGTTTGAACACTTGCGCCCTTATAGCCTGTCGTATGAGGGAGATGGGTGGGGCTAATTTGCGCCTTGTGTCACCTCTGGCCGATCTTACTAACGAAGGGGTGGAGACGTGCCCAGGTATTGTACTGACATTGCTGGGTCTTTTCGGGGAGCTGGGAGGTGGGGTGGGTGGGGTTGTTCTGTTGTGTGTGAGTGAGTGTTGAATGAGTTGTGTGGGGTGGCTGTGTACGTCCTGGCACTGGCAGGGGAAGGGCGGGGTGGCGTTTCTTGTTGTTGCTATCCTTTGGCTCGTGGGTGGTGGGGGGAACCAGTTTTTGTGAAAACTCGTTGTTTCGGAGTTGTTGGGGGGTGGGTTACAAGTTGTGGAGAACATATGTTTAGCATCACATGCACATTGACACCGATTTGGGGACAGCTTACTGACCAAGCTACCCCAGCAGATTCTACTATGGTGGGGGTCGAGGGGCGACAGGTTATGTTGTCTCTATTCTATAACTTAATTGAGCGTTATCATGGGCCATGGGTTTCAAATTTTTAACGTGGAATGTACGTGGCTTGGGTACTTGCACCAAGAGGCACAGAGTCCCCACCTTCCTTAAACGTCATGGGGTCTCGATCGCTTGTCTGCAAGAGACCCATCTGGATGACGACGGCGCACAACGGCTGTCCAGAAAGTAGAGAGGTCAGATTTTTCATTCCTCCTTCTCTACATATGCTAGGGGGGGTCCTTATATGGGTGGCCCCTGGGATTCCTTGTGCGGTTCAATATGTTGAAGCAGATGTGAACGGCAGATACTTATTGGTGCGACTTCGGTTAGATGACAAGGAGCTCCTACTCCTTAATACGTATGCCCCAAACACTGATGACCCTGATTTCTTTTCGCAAGGCCAGGACCTTGTGGCTTCGGGTTTGGATGCACCCCTCCTTTGGTTTGGGGACTTCAATTGTGTGCTGCACCCTGAGTTGGATCGACATCCATCCCGATCGGGCACTAAGCCCCGCATGACGGCCCGTCTGCGCGACGTGATGCACAATCTAGGTGCTGTGGACGTGTGGCGGTCCTGCCACCCTGCTCAGAAAATTTACACATGTTACACCCCAACGCATGGTACCCATAGCAGATTGGACCGCGTGCTTGCGGCTAACCTTACTCCGTCCCTGACCTTGACAGTTACGCATCAAGCCCGATACCTATCAGACCATGCCCCGGTGACATGCGTGGCGCAGTGGCCGGATCGAGCGGCACGTCCACGCACGTGGAGAATGCCCGCTGACCTCCTCCTAGACCAGGTGGGCAGAGACCGCGTAGCGGAGTCGCTGTCGGAATATTTGGAGCTCAACTGGGGGGGAGATGATCTGCCCTACTCTACTAAATGGGACGCCTTGAAGGCAGTTGTACGTGGCGCCTGTATGGGCCTCACATATGGGGTCCGCAGACAGTTGTTGTCTGACTTGCAGAAGGAGGAGGCTGCGCTTCAACGCGCCCAATCTGACTCTAACCCAGAGGCAGCGGATCAACGCACAGAGTCTGCTGCCCTGGTCTCGATCCATGACATACTTACCCGACTTGACAAGTTTACATTGGGCCAATATAGACAGCGCCTCCACCGCGAAGGAGACAAATCTGGCCGGTTGTTGGCGTGGATTCTTCGCCGAGAGTTCGCGCCTGAGAAGATAATTGCCTTGCGCGACTCGGGTGGAACTGTGGTCCACTCTGAATCCGATATCCTCGAGGTTCTCCGCTGCCATCTGCAAACCGTATATAGGGCTGACCCGTCCATTATGGAAGATGCCTATCACTCATACCTTGAGGGCCTGGACCTCCAGACTCGGTCGGAAGCGGCAGTAAAAGACCTGGATGCGCACCTCACACTAGGCGAGATTCATGCTGCGATAGCCGCCCTCCCATGTGCGAAGACCCCCGGTGGTGACGGTTACCCAGCTGAATTCTATCGTTCCTTCGGGCACGTTTTAGCTCCCCCTCTGTTGCAGGTTTATAACGAGGCTCTGCATACTGGCGCCCTCCCGCCCTCCATGAACCAAGGAGAGGTGTGCATGATTTTGAAGCCGGGAGGGGACGGTCTCGATCCCGCGGCGTACCGCCCTATCACCCTGATTAATACGGATGCCAAACTCCTCACTAAGATCCTGGCCACTCGTCTTGCCCCATACATGACCCGACTGATCCACTCCGACCAATGCGGATTTATCCCGGGTCGTAACACGGCGATGAACTTGCGCCGCTTGAATCATGTCCTCCATGAAATTCGGGACAGAGAGGGTCCTCAGGTCTTGGTCTCAGTCAATTTGGCTAAAGCCTTTGACACAGTGCATTGGGGATACTTACTGCAGGTGCTAAGAACTATGGGGTTTGGGCCTGGTTTTTGCAATTGGATCAAGATACTCTACGGGGCGCCCCGAGCTAGGGTCCGATTGGGTTCAGCCCGCTCGGAGGAGTGGACATTGGGGAGAGGCACCCGACAGGGTTGCCCCCTGTCCCCTCTCCTGTTTGCCCTTGCAATTGAGCCTCTGGCAATAGCCGCTCGCATGGAGCTGCGGCAGTGGGGGATAGTGGTCGGTGAGACCACCAACATTGTCTCCCTTTATGCAGATGATGCGCTTTTGTATCTGACCTCCCCCTCTGAGGCCCTCCCGGTCTTACTACGACTCCTGGACCGGTTTGGTGCAGCCTCTGGGTTGCGTGTTAACCTCGCCAAATCCCTGGTTTTCCAGCTGACGGGCTGTGTTCCGGACCCGAGCGCAGACTTGCCCTATGCGGGTTTCCGCTGTGAACAAGAAGCATTCAGATACCTTGGCATCCAGGTGGCTACGTCAGAAGAGACTCTACTGGCCTACAATGTCGACAGAGTACTCTCAGCCCTCCACAAATCTGTTACCTCTTGGAACACGCTTCCCCTTTCTCTGATGGGACGATTGGCCATTGCCAAAATGGTGATGCTCCCTAGGATTCTCTATACCTTGCAGAACACCCTGTGTCCGTTGCCGCCCCGAGTATTTCGGACCTTGAACTCGCTCCTTACCTCCCTGCTCTTGGCGGGTGGACGCAGCAGAGTGGCTTTACGTACGGTGACGCGGAGTTGGGACGAGGGTGGCCTTGAGGCCCCAAGGTTTGACCTCTACTACTACGCAGCACAGCTTCTCCCAGCAGCTCGGTGGTTTGCTGACGCTGAGAATTGGGAACTGGCGCTACTGGCTGGTACGGCTGATGAAAAGACTCTGCAGGAGGCCCTGATGCAGGGTCGCGGCGCTAGTGGCGCTCTACCCTACGTGGTCCGCCACACAGCTGAAATTTGGCAACGGTTCGTGGAAAGAGTGTTGCAGCGGGCGCCGTTTCATAGAGAGCTCCCGCTTTGGATATTAGCCCCGATACTCCGTTTAGAGGAGAATATGTCCTTCATGGAGTGGCGCTCTGGCGGATGCGAGACTCTAGCGGACCTCTACCCGGACGACTCTTTTGTGTCCTTTGAACGCGCCTTGGAGTCCTTTGACCTCCACGAGGGACAGTATCTCCACTACGGAGCCCTCCAGGACGTGGCCAGGATCACGTGGCCCCAATTCCCGGAGGCACCTCCGACTACTAACGCCCTAGACATCATTTTATCCTGTGGGAGAGGCAGGCGCTTGATCTCCCTTCTCTACTCGGCCATGCGCCGGGACTCGTCCCCTCCGCTGGCACCGTCTTGGGCAGCGTGGGAGGCAGATTTGGGACTGGAACTGGACCCGGACCGACGGAGACGGATCGGGCTTTTGACCCGCAAAGTCTCCTGCAACGCACGTTTTAAACTTATTCATTTCAATTTTGTCCACCGTACCTATATGACGCCTGTCTCCCTGCATCGCATATCGACGGACAGACGGCATCATTGCCCTAGGTGTGGGGCGCGGAGGGCGGGCTTCCTCCACTTAGCGTGGGACTGCCCCCTGGTTCAAGACTTTTGGCGGAAAGTGGTAGCCCATATTGCTCGGGCCACGCGGATTACAATTCTTTTATAGCCCCTCCACTGTCTCTTAGCGCTGGTGCAGAAGCCCAGAAAGAAAAAGTTATCTTATAAATTCCTACAACTATTGCTGGTCCTGGCGCGGCGACGAGTGGCTATTACATGGATGGGTCAAAGGGCGCCGGAGTTCACTCTATGGCTGAAAGATGCGAGAGAATGGACCTTAGCAGAAGAGACTCACATGCAGCGCACCCGCAAAGATGGGAAACTACAGGATGATTTACTAGCTTGGAGGATGCTGTGTATGGAGGGACTAGAGGAGGATGATTCTGATGCCACCAGCGCGGAGTTGTTCTGCCCTGCCGATTCGGATTCTGATTGTACTGGGGGGGAGTGACTGTGGGAGATTTGGGTCTGGTGTGGGAGCACTACATAGCCACTCTGCCATTCCTTGATATGTACATGTCTAGACATAACTGTGTCTCCCGTGAGCCTGTGCGGTACTGCACTGCCTGTGCCTCTCCTAACACTCACATAAATATCCTACTATACTCGGTTCTGTGCTACTGATGCAATTTAGGGGGTATCTGTTTGTTGTTTAATTGGTTCATTTTGAAATGTGTAAGCAACGTAATAAAACTAGCGAATACAATGATATGTTCATATCCCTAGCCCACAAAGACGGATTGTATGTTCTGCTCTAACGCCGCCCAGCCCCCGGGATGTGGGCTGTACTTGGCTGTGTATGCTCCCTACAGCTTACTGTCACTATTATCTTATTATGAGCGACCTTCTTGATTATGTACTTTGTGCCTCTACTATGTATTCGCAACAAAAACATATTTAAAAAAAAAAAAAATAGTTTGATGGTGAAATATATTATATGGAGGATCATGGTGTGAGGGTTAGTAATAATTGTCCTTAAAGTATTCATTATGCTTTTTTATTATCCTTTTTGATAATAAAAATTGATTATAAAAAAAAAATAAAGATTTGTCTAAAAATGAACACTACATTATGGCACAGGAACAGTCCACTCTCCGAACCCAGCTTCCACTCCACTTTGACTATATTTTTCTATTTTACCCTTTACTGCACTTTGCTATCTTATTTTATTTATTTATTTTATTTATTTTTTTACACTTGTAATGCGCACAGATACCCACAAAGGGTTTCCCGGCGCCATGGCTAAGAGACTTTTTAGTTAGGTTTGTGCAGTATAAATACCACATACATAAATACATTCAAAAAGATCTCTAGAAGTTGCTGGTGAATTATATCCTCCCTCACAACTTTAAGTTGGTGAATAATGCCCTTTTGTGGTATATAGGGCTGAGCAATGAACTTGTGTGGTATATAAGGCTGTACTACTGTGCAAGGATCCATCGGATTAGTTTCTCCGCTCCTTTATCCCTATCCTCTCCTTACCGTTTATTTGGTCGGCTAAGGAATGGTAAACCTTACAGGTGAATTGTCTCGCTCGTGGATGAAGAGTACGATCACCGAAAGCTACATTGTTTGGGTAACACAGAGCCTCGCATATCGCTATCCATTGAGGGATTAAACATTATTTGAATCTCTGTTTAGAAACACAAAACAAGGTCTAGGTTAATCTGCATTAGTATGGTTTGCAGGATTGTGAATGCTAATGAGGTATAGTGCAAAAAGATGAATTCCATGTGTTTTTGGCTAAGTGTTATTAGGATGGTGTCAGTGGATGAAATTCCTGTCTAGGAGGGTCCTGTTAAAGGCCCCTAAGCTGATGACCGTTGTGGAATATAGGTAGTTAAAGATTATACAACTATGATAGGTTTGTACTGCCTATGGGGCCCGTTGGGCAATAAATGTTCGTAGGACTGTCCTGGTTAAGTACAACTGCTCTCGGACTGTAGAGTTTTTTTGCAGGTGTTAATTTCTGTTGGATTTCAAGGCAGCTTTCACATGTAAAAAAAAGTATAAAATGTATTTTCTATTTTTTTTGTAATTGGCTTTTTAGCTGTTTACAGAAGACATCCGTTTCCTTGATATAACACAACCTTCATATGTTGCTGCACAAAGGGAACTGTCAAATGGAGAAGCACCGAACAAGCGAAAAAGAATTGAGCTGGGTTGGATAGTGATTTATGGAGCAAACTCAAAAGATGGGGCCTACCAAATGTACTCTGCCATCATAAACATGTACACCGACACCTGGACAAGAGTCAAGTTGGGAAATGGGTTGAGCACCACCAGAAGTATTCTTACACAAAGTGGTCTTAAGCAAGGCTGTGTCTTGGCCCCAAGCCCTTTTAATCTGTACTTATCGGATATTGCCAGACACTTTGAAAACCCAGACTGCCACCCCCCGAAACTGGCAAACGAGCCCGTCCCAATCCTCCAATACGCAGACGATATAGTCTTGCTAAGCCAAACCCCAGTGGGGCTACAAAGATCAATAAATAAACTGGCATCCTACTTGAACTCGGAACAGCTAGAGATAAACAAAGACAAAACAAAAGTCGTCCGCTTGGCTGACAGTAGGAAATTAAAGTTTAAATGGAGGGTTAACGGGGCCCACGTGGAAGAAAAAAACGTATACAAATATCTAGGCGTAATAATCGGGCAGGGCAGAAGTCACCAAGAGCACAAACTGGCCCTCAGAGCAAAGACCCAGTCCTTGATCTATGCTTACAGATCCTTGCGCAGAAAACTGGACTGCCCAAACTATTCGCATCTGTTAAAAGTTATGGCCGCCCAAATTCAACCAAGTGTGTCCTACGGCCTCATCTCCTGGTGTGGAAAAGATTCGTATTTTCAGAACGAATTGCAGTCAAAAATCTACAAATCGTTTTTTGATTTGCCAAAATGCGCCTCGCCTGTCCAGGTAAGACTGGAATTTGGGCTCCAGGATCTTAAATACAGGGCAATGAGCAACTTCATTAAATTCTGCCACACTCTCTGGCTATCCGAAGTAGACACTCTAAACAGACTTTGCTGGGACGAAGTTAGGTCACAGAACGAGCAAGAAATTCCAAACTCTTGGGGGAGTTTCCCGAGTACATCTCTGGCCACTGTGAATGTCGCGAGCAAAAAAAAATCTTTACTGGAAGATAAATCGGTGCTCACAAAGAGGCGGCACGGATGGACAGTTATGAAATCTTATAGGACTACAAAGCCACAAGCCTACTTATCCGCCCACTTTAGTTTCCACTTAAAGATGTGCTTCTTAAAGTTCAGGATGGGGGTGCACGTCTCCAAAGATTTATCCCCCTCTTGGGCGATAGGTTTTAAGTCAGAAGGTTGTCGCTTATGCGGATTCCAAAAGGAAACCCTGACCCATTTGTTGTGCGCCTGTCCAGCCATGTTAAGCCAAAGGAGACAGTACCTAAAGGCGATTTTAATCAACCTGAACATTCGCTCTAGCAGACAAGCAGTGATAAGCTGGTTGGAGGGTTCGTCATGCCTTCTGGCTTTCCGAGGAGTCAAGTATATGAAATTGGTAAACAGCTGCCTATCGCAAGCGGACGATGTCTAAACTTAAATGTATGTAACACCTCCCCACACTCCTACTTGGAGGTCCATGAAATTTTATTTCTTTTCTGTAACTTGATCTTAATACAGTTTTAGTACGATTTTATAATAATAGAATTTTATACACTCGGAATGTATGGCAGACAGAGCACGGACATAATACGATCGCTCACATAATGACAATCCTAGCAGCCCGTGTAGATGCAATTCATTTATTTTATGTAGGGGGGGTTGTGATGATTTAAATTAATCAAGCAATAAACAATAAACTTGAAACTTGACTGTCCTGGTTAAGTACAACTGCTCTCGGATTGTAGAGTTTTTTTGAAGGTGTTAATTTCTGTTGGATTTCAAGGCCGCTTTCACATGTAAAAAAAAGTATAAAATGTATTTTCTATTTTTTTTTGTAATTGGCTTTTTAGCTGTTTACAGAAGACATCCGTTTCCTTGATATAACACAACCTTCATATGTTGCTGCACAAAGGGAACTGTCAAATGGAGAAGCACCGAACAAGCGAAGAAGAATTGAGCTGGGTTGGGTAGTGATTCGAGACAATCTTCAAAAATCACACAAGGATTTTGACATCATACCCTGGTAAGTCCAGTCCACCTTTGTATTTCTATATTGGCTTTCCACTGGATCATATGTCTATAACTCTCAAATGTTATATGGAACTCCTGTTTGTACCACTAGATTGTTACATTGAATAGTTTTTTCCAAGAGTAACTATCACTTGCTAGTGTTCTAAGTGTTCTAATGTATAAAATGTAAATACCCATTTAGGGTGCCAGACTTCAATGTAGGTCCTGAGATTTCCCCAACCTCTAGGTGATTGGCATTACTTAAATGCCTTCGGTGCTAATAAACTGCTGAGGACCGATAACAGGAAGTGCTGTATTTCTTGTGCTGTGCTAACTTTCACCCTCGGAATATTTAGCAGCACATTACCAATTGTAAAGTAGCACAATTACTTCTCCACTGTTTCCGGTGGACAGTGCTGCATTGTGGTAGCAAAAACCAGTTTCCAGATTTTGTCTCAAACCGACACCGCCTGTGTAATTTCTGTAATCCATTCCATAAACTTAAATTCATGGTACTGCTTAACAATTTCTGGGTCATTAAAAAATGTACTTCACTAACCAGTGATGGTCAAGGTGCGTTTTTTGGTTTGATGCAGTAGGTCCCTAGTTCTACATTTCACATGTTCCACAACTGAAAGCTCCTAGTAAGGTCTACAGTATGCATTCATTATAGGCCATAGTTTAAAAATATGTTTTTGTTCAAGGCAACATGCGCATAAATACCAGAGAAATGGGGATTTTGGTTTAATACAAGAAACGTGTACAACATTGAGTTCTGACAAATATGTGCTCTATTCTGAGATGTTCTTTATTCACTATAAGCACAAGATATCTTCCCTGTTCTGCAAGATCCCAGAAACGATCGTTTGAAATGGAACCCATATTTTTTAACATTGCATGTGCCTTCAGCACAGTAGCATCACACCTCTGGAATGAGTTACCCCAGAACATCAGACAAGCTAACTCTCTGCTATGTTTTAGAAAGAGACCGAAGACCTGGCTCTTTCCCCAGGATTGAGAGTAATGCCCCCACTAACAAATCAGGCCCGTTTCTTTTGAATCTATCTGCCTAGGTTGCAGCACTAGGATACCTGTAGGGTGACAGTTCGTGCTATATAAGTATGAAATGCAATGCAATACAATACAATACAATACAACAATGTCATTTTTCGTCTTTCATCTTCTCCAAATAGACTTAAAAAGAGACTGTTTTTAAAATTCACTTTCACTGGCATTTAAAATAATTTTACATGTCTACCCCAAAGAAATGCTTATGGACCAGAGTCTAAGTTACATTCTTGCTTTCATGTTCATATAGGTCCTAATGGTTTTGATTCTTATCAGTGTGCATGTGTGGTTGGGTATGTCTGCCCGTGCCGTTCAGGGTGTTTCCTACCCATTGCAATACAGGAAAACATTAAACCATTAAACCTTGCTCATTCTCTGCCTCCACAGTAGACCTGTGGTTGTTTATTCACTACTTACTATTACGGTATACGGTACAGTAGGAGAAAGAGGAGTTCTTCATTGTGATTTCTTTATTAATATTCATGCACAATTGCCTTATGTGCTCAGTAAACATTTTTACAGTTGAGACATTCCCTCCAATTATAATAAAAAGTTGTTCATCAGAAGGCAAAAAGTTCTTGTTTTGTATATTTTAAAAAACCCACACAATAATATAAATTCATACGAAAACTAAACATGAAGCTGCATTTCTGACTGAACCTATTTGAATTCCCACTTTTTATTTCAACGTCTGTTTTATTAAGGCCCCAGTCGGGGATGCGCAAAGACAAGGGTGACATTTACACAGCGATAAGCCTACAACCCTCAAGGGGCCGGCCGCGGCTTATAACTTGCTGCTCAGTTTCTTCTCGTGTGTGCATGATCTATTAGTCTAGCAGACTTACATTCAGTGTTCAGTCTATAACCCCATCGGGTCGCTCACGTGAAAGGACAGGACATGCAGCCCACCACGCCCGGTTGTCACCCCGCTTTAGACTCAACCTCGTAGATTGAGCAGCAACCAGTGGGTCCAACGGAAACGAACATCGGACCATATTGGTCCAACACATAACCAGGAGCCTAAAAAGAAGGCAACAGAAAAGGTAGAGACAGTATCTAGAGGGAGCAGAGAGGAAGAGAAGAAGGGAAGAAAGAGAAAGCCAGGGCAGTGGGGATGAGAGGATCCTGGCGGGAGGGAGCAGCCAGTAAGGCACATTTCGGAGGTTCCATGCCGATATCATAGAACATTATCCCAGGGCGCTGCGGGGGGTAAAGGGGATTATCGCATCATCCACTAGATGTAGCGCTCGCAGCTTGGGGGGCATATTCCTAGCATATTAGCTTCTGCACAGATAAGTCACTAGAGGTCGCCAAACTTTCTCAAAGCGTGTTACGCGGGACTGCAGCCTTGCTGAAAGCATCTCCATGGTGAGGACCTGCCAGAGTCTGCCAAACCATATAGCTAGGGGGGGAGCCTCCACCTTCTTCCAATACAGGGCAATAAGCTGTTTGGCAGCACCCAGCATTTGCAGCGATATAGTCCATTCATTTCGAGTCAGGGCAAGCAAGTTGGCAGGTTTAATTCCCAGCAACACTGTACTAGCGGCATCAGGCAGAGGAAATCCAAGCACCCCCCTTATGTGGCTCAATACCTCCTTCCAAAAGATAGCGATCACGGGGCAAGTCCACCAGATGTGGAGGAAGTCCCCAGGCGCATGGTGGCATCTCCAGCAACCGGGAGACGTAGAGGGGAACATCCTGTGCAAGCGTTGCGGTGTGTAGTACCATTGCATCATTACTTTGTACGCGTTCTCTTGCTGTGGTATGCTGCGGTATACTTTAGGGACATCCCCCCAGAGGCGAGCCCATTGTGCCGGAGCAATCTCTGTATCCAGCATTCCATGCCATTTTTGCTGGTACGGATGTGAGGGGGGAGTGTGGGGATGCTGTAAAATTTGATAGATCTTAGAGATTAGGCCCGTCGTGCCCGTGCCGGAGCGGGCCAAACGCTCAAACGGGGTGAAGGCCCGGGTGGCCCCTGGGTACATCGCGTACGATAAGGCCCAATGACGCAATTGGAGAAATTGCCACTCGGCCTCCGGTGGAAGACGAAATTCGTCTCGACAATGGGCAAAGGTCTTAAAGGTGCCGCCGTCAAAGAGATCCGTAAGAACTTTGCAGTCTCCCTGTGTCCATTTACGAAAGGCAGTAGTGTGGCTAGCTGGTGGAAACCACGGATTGTCTTCAATGGGGGTGTGCGGCGAGGGGAAAGTCGTAAGGCCCTTTCGCACCGCTATCCTGTCCCACACATTCAGGACTGTTCTCGTGGGTGTCGCCAAGTATGCACCAGGGGACCGCCCCGCCTTATGAGTCCAGGCCAAATTCCAAATGGTGCGTCCCGTGACCGCCCGATCCATATGGAGCCACCCCTTCTCGCTCCGCCTGATGCCCCATTCAATCACAAAACGCAAGTGGGCGGCCCAATAATAATTCCCACTCTTTAAAAGAAGAAAATTAATGGAAATGATTTACTGATTTCTACAGCCTCACAAAGTGGAATAAAATGGGTATTGCTTTAAATAAATCAAGGTGTTCCAGAGTCCCATGCCGCTGTGTGGCATTTGGTTTATCTGATTATTTTTCTGCAAGTAGAATCCTTAAACAAAGTGCTCTACCCTACAGCTATATTATGAAACATTTTGCCACGTCAGGTCCTATGATGTGATTTGCACTTTCTTTTTTGAATGTCTTTTTTTTAAAGAAAAACAAAGCTTGTGGGTGGTGTACTGAGTTTGTTATATGGTCTGTATCTCAGCAGCTCGAGCCTCTGACAGCCAGAGTGAGAGAGTCAGTGAAGAATGATATGTTTTGCTGAGTTTGTAACTTCAGTTGATTTTTCGTGTGTAGAATAGGTATTTTTCTTTGTGGAGTTAGAGCAATTAAAGAAAAAGCTTTTTAGCCACTGCTGGTCTAGTAGTTCAAAACCACTTCAAAAGATATTCTTTTCCAACCCAACATTTTTGGTAAACCAGTGTGGCAGTGGGGTCATGGAAGGTATTTACCCCTCCCCCAAGAACTTTGTTTTATTTTTTATTTCCATTTTTAGTCGTGGAAAACTTTAAATAACAAAAATAAAGTTAAACCATTCACCATTAGGCGTATTGCACATGCACTTCTCACCATGTAATTGCATTAATAAAACACAAAATATACTTTAACTTAATTCTCGCACTAATGTTTCCAGTACTACTCTCTGCCATACATGAATCTGTTTATTAATCCACCATTAGTTTAAGCCCTACCCACCACCTTGATATTGACCATTTTCATGTGTTTTCTGGTGTTTCTTGTGACAGCCACTGGCCTTGTAGACTGGAAGTTCTGGGTGCTATTTGTGTCGAGACCTGCTTTCAGTTTTTCCATAAGGTGTCTCTCTTGACGATTTATCCAAACCTTAGAAAGGCCTGTTCGGCTCTTGTGTAACCCTCATATTCTAGGATGCTAATTTAGGAATAAAATCTACTGTACGACCAACGATGTCCTGTAATATATTAAACAGAGTTTCGCAATAAAGGTGACTGGTTGTACAGCACTATATCCTATGGAAAAATGCCTTTAATCGGTTTAGCTTCTAAGATAGGTTGGGCCAGAACAGCGCTGCCTTTGCCAATGTTGTTGCTCGGTTAAGTAAATCATGTATAGCTATTTAAATTGTGTTATGTTTTATATGGTGGGTATCACAGGGCGCCATCAGGACCAATATTCATACCTGGTTTGCATGGAGCTTCCGGGAACCTCCTGCCCTTCTGAAGAAATTCTGAAGTCACACTCTGTTACCTTGATAGTTAAAGAATGCCTCACTGTGGAAAGAGGCCTATAGCATTAAAGGGAAGACCTTGACTTTGAAGGAGACACATAACCTCAACTTTTGATGTTGAAGGAGGCTCTGTATAACCTGAGCAGAAAGCCCATGACCTTGAAAGATCTTGAATTTGAGACTCTTGACTTCAATGGGCCATAACATCAAAAGGAATTTTGCCAGTGACCATAGATTTGAAGTTCTTGCACCAGAGATTTTTGAGGCCGGGAAACTAGACAACCTCCACGTTAGGCGAGATATGCGGACACTTAAGTGCCATAATGGCAAAATACACTTAAAACATATCTAGTCTGTACTCCATTAGGCATATACTCGAAGTATGGTTTCAGTTGTATGGGGAATACATCCACCTGCATCGAGCTTTATGGAAAATCTATTGAGCAGATAAGGGGATGTTTCCTCTCCTGATGCGCAGTACAAAGATCCATTTCTGGAGTTGAGGTCTTAATCAAACTCGGAGTAGCCTGCTGACACATCCCCATCTCACATTCTGAGTTTCCACTGGTTGAGCTGCCAAGAGACCCGTTAGTTTGCCTGTGGCCCAGTGCACACTTGCATCACCTTTTTTGTAAATCTAAACCATGAAAACAATATTAGTCATCAGAAGCTCAGCTTGAGCTCTTGTGGTGAGACAAAGAAAAGCCCCAGGGCTAGGAGAACATCTTTACTGCCAAAATATTTGTGTTAAAACCTCACTCCTCAGGGCTTTGTCGACTTTTGATTTATTTGCCTCCAGATGAACCACATACCAAAAGAGATGCATATCACCCAGAAATTTTCTACCACTCAAGTACCAACATGAGGGGCTATTCAATATCAGTACTATTCAATAAAAAAGACTAATCACATTGTGGTGAGGCAAAATCAACATAGCTTATTTATCTACTGCCTTCAAAAATGAGAAAATGAGGTACACTTAAAGGGTATAAATCCGTAACTTGAAGGTCCAAGCAGACAATGTACTTTGACTTCCCTCAACGCGTTCACATGTTGATGTTCTGTTATTAGAGCATGTGTCCCTTGTCTGAGTGTAACCCACCTTGTTTTCATTTCCTATGTTGCGGCCATGTCCCAGTACACACGCCCTACTGGTAATGGCACTGGGCACAGCATGGAAAAAATAATTCCCCCTGCCCCTCTCCCCCAGTGGTTTGAAGGAACCTTGTATCTCTTGATAACTGCATAGTCAATGTTTGCCTCTGGCAGAGTTAGTTCAAACCGCGGATGGCGGTGTTGAATTTCATTATGAGAAACTCCTCCTTTTGGGACAGATGTAAAGCCGGGTCCCCACCGCGGGCAGAAGGTTTTATCACTGTCAGTACTGTCCATTTGAAATCATGTTGCTTGTGATTCATTTCAGGGGAATGGTCCACCAATGGTGCAAAGGCTGTCTTATTCTTTACTCTGGACCGGTGTTGTACTATCCTGTGGCGTACCTCTTGACTAGTCTTGCCAATATACACTTTATCGCATGGACAGATAATTCCATCCACCACGTTTTTCGATTTACAGTTTGTAAATTCGTTGTCGCCAAAATTTCTTGCCATCCGAAAAAAGGGTTCCTTCAATTCATATTTGTAACCGTACAGGCATGCATTTAATTTCTCTGTATTTCATTAATTCAACACCCTTCTCTTTGTCACATACATTCATGTGATCTTCATTACACATTCCAATTATTTCTTAGGACTTTTATTTAGTTATAACACCTGTTATAGCACACTTTGCTTTTTGAGTGATCTTTGTCTTTAGTTAGCCCCGTTGTCCTGAGTTTGCTGGTATTACCTGATATGTTCTTTTCTTCTTGAGTCTATCCCTAGCGCCGGGAAACCCACTGCGGGTAGCTGTTGCGCGTTACACGTTAAATAAATAAATAAATAAATAACAAACTGAAAGAACACAATTATGTTTTTCTATTAATCATATTTAGATGTCACAATATAATTATTTGTACTTGATGGCCATATTGAAATGATGAAAAGAATCTGCCATCTATAATTTAATAGCTGTGCATTCCTAGATAACCTGTAGATGTTATTGAAGACAAATAAGTAGGTCTCATTAGTCCTAGCTTTGTGACACAAGTTGGAGTTTTTTAGTGGGGTAAACCAGCCTCATTTGTTGTTAACATAATCTTTATATTCTGATAGTGAAAGGTAATAATGCAAACAGTTCTTTGCAATTTTTCTTTTCTTTTTTTCGATTCACAGTAAAGCTTTTGTCCACATTATTTTCCTTACTGCTTCTTATCGTCATGGTTATAGACTTGAAAGCTTCTTGAATTGATGATTAATTTGTAACACAACTGGATATTTGATTACTGTCATTTTAAATTCTAGGTTACAAATTACCTCTTGCCTTATCTCGAAGTATCCACTTAGCCTGCCCAACAGCGAGCTGACTGCAATGCTGGCTGTCCTGCATCAGCTACTTTCTCAACAGCGACGGGGCGAACGAGCTCAGTATGTGATTCAGTGCCTTACAGAGGTTGCCTCGTGCCAAAGTCAGAAACAGGACATCAGAGCTTCGCAGAAAGTAGACCTGCAGAAAGTGTGGATGAAAGTGTGGGCAAATGTCCTGCGCAGTATAAGCTCCCAGCAGCTTGAAAATGAAAGTTTTGGATTGCTAGGCGCTATCGTTCAGGGAGCCCTGATTCCTCTAGACCAGGAACTCTGGAGAATATTTTCTGGGACTGCTTGCAAGCCTTCAAGGTAAGATGTATGTCAGGAAAATGTTTTAAAAGGTCTGCATCTAGATCAGGGCAAGCAACTTAAATAATGGCATTCCAGTAGAGAACCCTACCAATGCTGTTCATCTTGGACTTTGTGCATTATTTATTGTTTGACTGCCAGGGACTTTATCTGCCGCATAATAAGCACAATTGAATATAAGGCACCTCAAAGGGGACCTGTACTACGTTTGTGATGGAGCACCCTGTTCACCAGCCTCTTAATGAGGCCCTTTGGTGTTTCTGTAAACCAGGGATAGCAGTGTCTAGGAAGCCTGAATTAAACCAGATCAGTAAACCATAGATTCTGTGGTTGCCTTGCATCTTTGTTTTGTGCTTAGAATGTTGAGCGTTTTGCATTTCTAAAAACTTCTGTTAAATTCTTTAAAGTGTGTGTCCATTTGTTTGACTTGTGCTTTAACTTATGAAATATAGTCATGGCCTGTTTTTGCTTGTCCTAGCCCTTGTTTAACACTGGCTCTATAATTTCTGAGCCTATGGGTTCCTCTGTTCTAGTTGCAGGAAAGGGGAGTGCAGGACCAGATTTCAAAAGTGATAAAGTTCCATAATATAGAAGTGGTAAGAGGTCAAGTTCTGGACATTGAATTAAAATATTTAATATTAAAGACCTCAGGGGAATCTGCAAAAAATAGATTATCTGCCCAAAAACCAGAGACCTTTATTTATGTGCGGGATGTTGAAGGAAGTAACTGCACCAGATGTTCTCGCAAGTTCATTTGCTTTATATATGGGCATCTTTAAGTCTATAGTTTACAGCATGGATGTGGATTTTTCGGATATCACGAGTGAAAGTCTGAATTTTGTTAGTCTGTTATGGAAGGGGGGAGTAAGGTGGCTCCCATATGAAAGGTCACAGGAACTGACTGCTCAAAGCATGCCGCTTTCTTGAAGGATGAAGGGAATAGGTAATGATGGGTTATCTATGCACGGACACTAGACCATTTTGGTTGTATTGCAGGATTTATTTTTCTTAATCCCTCCAACATGGATGTTAATAGAGATTTCTTTTCTTCTTCAGCCACTCCATGTTTTTTTAACAGTAGTAAAAGGAAGAAATACTTCTTAATGTTTGCTTCCCTCTTTATTCAGATTGGGTTATAAATGTGAGGAAGACAATTCATGTGGTATGGTTTGTGCCTCCTTAATTGTCTTACAGTGTTTGCTTTATTTTGTTACAGCGCTGCAGTTCGTTGTTTGGCATTAGCATTGACCAATTGTGTGCTGCCAAATACTATTGAAAAGAGAATCGAGCAAGGTGCTTGCGATGGACAATCTGGACTCTCTGTTAAAGAAGCCATAATGAAGTGGCTCCTGTTCTGTCATCTAGATGAAGAAATGGAAGATCACTCTGAGGAATCGCCTGTTATAAGCAGGTATTTTACCACAATTAAAATAACCTAGTTCACTGCAAAGGTGAAATATTGACAACTGTTAGTATTGGTCTCTTTGCCGCCTGTCAGTTAATTTTATTTTTGAAACTGTTTTTTTATAACCAGATTTTATTGATTTTAATTTAGTAACCGTTTTTTTTTCTGGCACAGTACAGTGAACACATGAGGATACAATCGCTCCAAAGTGAGACACCCCAATTGCAGCCCTGTTAGCCACCCATCCAAGCAGTTAGGCAAGTGTTCCCTAACTCTTTTCCGAAAGGGTACCTGCCTTTATTCACCACTAAGGGCTCTCTAAGGAAGGGTAGCACTACCTCTAGAGTCACTTTGTCCCCCAGGGTTCCCAGGTCGGTTCCCATCTACCTCTGAGGTTCTAGAGGTCGTCCAGTGTATGAATAATAATGCAGTAGAGCTGGACACCAGCTTTTGTGTGATTTCGCCCATGAGCACCTAGTTTTCCAGTGAGCTTTGCTCTGGCATATCCTTCTCTTGAATCCCCTGTGACCTGAGGGCATGTGTTGATTGAAAGTATTTAAATCTTGGCTAGGCGCAAGCTTATATTCCTGATGTACTACCTCATACGCTTCCCCCTTCCAGTAATTCTCCCAATGATTCTATCCTGATCTGGTCCTTTGTTTTAAGCCAGAGAGTTGCCGACTTCTTTTAGTACTGTCCTCTTCCGTAATGATGTAGCTCAATGTGATTTACCCATGCCAACCTAAGGCTTTGGTGGCATCGTCCCACGCTGTCAGGGTTCTGAGTAGGTAGGCGTTTGCTAGCTTATCTCTCATATATATAATTTATGTAAGTAGCCAATATCATCTTCGTACTCTTCAGTCTTGTTTTTGTCTTGCTGTTCGGGGAAGTCATTAATGATGTGGAGTTGCGTGGCACTGCAATATGCGCTTATGTCTGGGAGTGCGAGATCCCCATTGTAGGCCGATTGATAGTGTTTGCAAAGTTATTCTTGAGATGCCCCCATCCTGAGCAATGTTCACATTGTTTAGCTAGCTGTTCGAAGTAAATGTCCAGTACTGCGAAAGGGGTGTTCTGTAGGTCATACAATAGTTTAGGAAGTATAATCATTTTAAAGTTAGAGGCCCTCCCCATAAGCGATAGTGGGAGTTATACCACTGTTAAATGTCTTTTTGGAAATCTCCTTGTACCCAGTCAAGGTTTAGCTCGAAAAGCCGTTCTTTTTGCATCGCTGTCTTGATTCTCAGGTACCTAAAGTTTGTAGTTGATACGCGAAAGGCCCCTGCAAACCTGTCTCTAGTCCCCCCCCCCCATCTGGTAGAGTGTGTATTTCTCCCAATGGTAACCTGAATATGTTTCACAGCTATGTAAGGTCGACATCTCTGGACCCATAAGATAAATCAACGCATCATCATCGTAGAGCGATATCTTTTCTAGTTCATTCGTCACCATAAAGAATCTCTGTATGTCATCCCCATGATGTACCCAATATGCCAGCAGTTCCAAGCATAGTGCAAATAACGGGGGTTACTCCGTGCACCCCTACCTCCTGCCCCTCCCCAATGTAAATGTTTAGAACACAACTCTGTTCTATCTAACCACCGCAGTGGATGCCTTATATAATAGGGCCACCCATGCATGGAATTGGGGCGCAAATGCCAAATTGCCTCAGGGTCAGGTGTAGGTACCGCCAATCAATGGAGTCAAATGTTTTTTCAACATCCACTGCCAGTATGGATCCTTTCTTTTGCCCTTCCACGCAAGGAGACTGCCCACCTTGTCTCTGGTGTCATGCAGCTTCCTTTGTATCCCAAGGTGGAGCTGCTTGGCTGCATTTTGAGTGAGGTTACAATATTGTTCCCTAATCAGCCCTAACTGTAAGGATAAGGTTCCGGGTTTGTATCCAGGCTTCTAGATCTTGGAGATGCTTTTCCAGTTAGCATACCTTGCGTTTCTGATGTTTCTTTTTCTGACAATTATGATTTGGGCCTTGTCCCTGATCACTTACTTGGAGGCCTCCCAAAGAGTGATTAAGGAGGGCACGATTCCTTGTATCCTTTAAAAGGCTGTTGGGAGATGACATGTAGAGCCTTAACAATTTTCAGATCTTTTATAACCCACACATCCAATTTCCACATTGGGACCCTATTTTGATTATCATTCCCATTGTGAAGTGCAGGGCCGAGTGATCTGATATGCTGCATGCCAAGTTCTTTGCACCCCTCACTCACCCGACTTCGCCTGCTGGGACGAACATTAGAACAGAAATAAATAGTCCAGGTGTGACTGGGATCCATAGACCCCCAACAGGAATGAGTATTGTCTGTCTGATGTGTTGTGCAGCCTTCAGACGTCTACTGGGTCCATCGCATGGGTAAGGTGCACCAACCCTGAGGGTGTTCCCATCAGGGCAGGTAGCGAATAGTGGTCAAAGTCCCAATTCATACATTTGTTGAAGTCCATTCAGGTCCATTTCTATCCGGATAGGACCTAGCTTGTCTAGGACCCCACTATGCAACTTTGGAGGCGCATAGACATTTGCAACTAGGATATTCCTCCTATTTCACCATCCATTTACCGCAACATAGAAGCCATCAGAATCCACCCATTGCTTTTAAACCCTGCATGAGCCAGCAGCATGTTTCCGCCTTTTTGTTGGCATTTGAATTTGTTCCCCAGCAGGAGGGTTTGTTGTAGCAACACGAAATTGGGGGAGTTGCGGCAGATATGTTGTGCCACTGCCCCTCCCTTAATCTTCTCATTCAGTTCACATTCAGCAAGCGGAATGATCAGACGTTCAAAAATGTGGTGAACCATGATTGTTCCATTTCGCTATGTGCATGAGGGTCTTGTTTGTAGCATTAGGAACCCCCCTAGTTCCCGGTGTCTGCCTATTTCAAATTCCCCTGTGATGTGTACTGTGCCCTTCTGCTAGTAATAAATGTGAACTTGTGCCCCTGAATGTATCCCCTCTCCACTTTTCCTCATCTGGGTTCTGAACTAGCCACCTCCCCAACTTTGGAAATGTCTAACACCCAGTCTGTCCCTCCCTCATGATGTCAACAAGACTAGCACACACTCCCTCCCCCCAACTATCTACATTATACATTAAATACGCACCAATGAAGCAATATCTCTTAAAACGCTGACTAGTCTTTCGTGGGTCCCATCGCGCCTCTGCGGCTTGTTACCTATTCCTTGACATAAGACAGTGTCTCAAATGTGACTCCAATAGGTACTGGGTCCTATTTTTTGGTGTCCTGGCCATAATCTTTCTCATCAGCCCCAGCAGTCACACTGACCTCCTTCTCTCATATCTCTGGATGTTGGGTCCCAATTCTAGGTACTTGTGGGGCAGCTCCTTAGCCTACTCGTCCCTTGTTTAGATGGTCAAAGATTAGTGTGTTGGCCTGAAGGATCACCCCCAGTTTGAGTGGGTAGAGCAGCATGTATTTTATTTCCATGGCTTGCAGCTTCTTTACAAATGGATTTTCTGTGCCTCTGCACCAGTCTTGTGTAGTCTAGAAAGATCAACACCCGCCTAGAATAGTGATTGGCTACTCCCATAACCCAAACCTTGCGATACACCGTATCTCTGTCCCTGTAGTTCAGGAACAAAGGTATTACTGGCCTGTGGGTCACCCCAGGGGGGCCTTATTGGCAGGTCACAGTTAAATTGCTCAAGGAGGAAGCTGGTCCAGGTTTTGTGGAAATATTCTGGACGATAACCTTCCATGCCCTCTGGGAATCTCAGGAAGCAGAGATTATTGTGCCTAGCCCGGCAGTCAGTGTCATCTGTCTCTGCCGCTAATGGTTGGACTAAGTTATTTTACCATGCCTTCCAGTGCTGCTATGCGGAGTTCTACATTCATTACCGGGCTCTTGGTTTTACGTAGGTTTTGCCGGAGCAGCGCTGTGCCGGCTTCTACCTTCCCGATTTTGGTTTCCAGGGTGTGTTGCGAGGATTCATTGGCCCGCTGGATCACGATGATGCTGGGATGAATTGGCTTCTCGGCCTCTTCATTCTGTACCGCGCTGAGCCCTACTAATGTTTTGCTCCGTGTAGTCTGTACCAATGGCTTAGCAAATTTGTCCGGCATCCACTGTTTGGGGGGGGCTTTGTCTTTGGCCATAGTGGCATGTCTCCATGAGACCCAGCTTGGGAACCAGTGGGTATAGTCTGGTCAACTATCCCTCTCCTTTGATCGCTGGGAATGGCGGCATAAGCAGCCTGACTCTGTTCCTATTCCCAGTCTGACAGTCTCTGCAGGCTTTACACCGCACTACTGATACCTGCCTCAGCCCCATCTCCAAGGTCAAGCAAGGCTGGGTCACTGTCCAATGGAGTATCTCTGACTCCTGGGTCTCACTACTGGTTCCCTGCACCCCTTGTCTGACTCTCCCCTGCAGTGGCCCTGTTTTTGAAGCGCTTTCCTGCATATTGGCCCGACAGGCCTCCCTCCGGAGTCGGATGTGGGGTCCAGCTGGATCAGTTGGTCCATCTGTCCCCTGCCTTGATCACCGGGGAGGGTGGCAGAAATAGACAGATTTTTATGCCCTCAGCCTGGACAGATGGGGACGGTCCTCCACCCAAACCTGTCCAACCTCCACCTCCTTGCATGGAGATTGAGCGGCGACTGTTGACCGCTTTTGCCTTCCTCCCGAAGCCTGTCATGTCATCTTGGCAGCCAGGAGTCCCGCTACTAAAACAGTATAAGCCTGTAGATGGAACAAATTTGTGGCACGGTGCACAGCAAATGCTGTGGATCCCCTTTCTGCCCCTCTGTCTGAGGTTCTCCTCTTCTTATTTTCTTTGGCCCAGTAGGGCTCTGCTCGGGGCACCCTTAAAGGCTATCTTTCAGCCATTTCGGCCTTTCTTTACCGCCCTGATCAGCCTTCTCTTTTCACGTCCTGTATTGTAAATAGGATTCTTAAGGGCATTACTCACCTTTTTCCTCCTATTCCTTTTTGTAATGCCCCGTTGGGACTTGAATCTTGTCTTAACTTACCTTATGTGCGCTCCCTTCGAGCCACTACATAATTGTCCTCTCAGACTCTTGATCTTCAAGACTGCTTTTCTGGTTGCCATCACCTCTGCTCGCAGGGTGAGTGAGCTGTAGGCCCTATTTTCGAAACCTCCTTTCCTTGCTGTCCATCCGGACAAGGTTGTCCTTCGAACTAGGCCTTCTCTTCTACCCAAAGTGGTCATCTCTTTCCACATAGGACAGAACATCACTTTGCTCACCTTATTCCCGCCCCTGTAACCTTCCAGGGAGGAGGAAAGACTCCACCGTCTGGATCCAAAACTTGCGTTATCAGGATCACACGCAACAATTCCGGTGGACGATCAACTCATTGTTGGCTATGTGGGTGCCAAGAAAGGTCGGGCCGTGCAAAAACGATGAGTCGATGGGTCGTCCTATGCATTACGATCTGTTATTCCTTGGCAAAGAAGTCTAACGTCTGCAGGTAATTCTAAGGTAAGGAATCTATAACTAATATACGTCTCTTACAGATATATTTTTAGGTTTTTATTGAGCATATGCAATTTACAAAGACATTATCAATGAGCACTTATAATTGAATAACCCACTTAACAACACGTGGCTTTGGAATATGTACCAATCAGTTGCGATATATAAAAAAGAAACTCCATAGTATAACAGAGTATCACGCTTATTAGCAGATGAATTGTACATTCAAGATTTAGCGTTACCTGGGGACTCAACCTGCTCGACAGTTCGCAGGTATTGTAGCAGCAGTCCCCTATGTCATTAGGTCTAGAAGTGGTGGGCAGTTCTTCCGCATAGCAGGGGTTCGGAAGGGGATTCCTGGGATGGAGCCGCACCCTCTCAATGAACCCCACAGCAAGAGTGAGGACGGGCCAGGTTATTTCAGACAGGTTGGATATCTGTAGGGGTATGAGACAGAGGTGTCCACTGTCCCCTCCACCCCCTTCTGTTTGTCCTGGCTCTGGAAACCCTAGCCTGTCGCCTCCGTCTACGGGCAGGAAAAATGGGGCGTCTGGGAGTCAGATGTACACCACATTATATCACTCTATGCTGATGACGCCTTAATTTACGTTCGGAACGTAGATGTGTCGCTCCCGGGTCTCATTCAAATACTGGACACTTTAAGTGAGATATCTGGACTGCGCGTAAATTGGCACAAGTGCTGCGTGTTTCCTATGGTACGGAGGCCACTGTCGAACCGGGCAGACCCCCGGGGACCCGCCTCCGATGGTGCTATGACACCCTTAAATATCTAGGTATACAAAGCTATCATGCTGAGAAAGACCTTAAGGAAGGATATCTAGATAAGGCTGTTTGCTCCATATGTTGATCCCTATCTGTTTGGTGCTCGCTCCCTCTCTTTCCACTAGGCCGGGTGGCAATATCCAAAATGTTGGTTCTCCCCCTTCTGTTGCACTTCTTCATTTCCCTACCACTTGTGCTCCCCAGGAGCTTCTTTCGGTAACTGATGCTCGAATTGATATGGGGCTCTGGACATCGCCGGGTTGCTTTGAAAACAATACAACGCCCACTCACTGAGGGATGTATGGGAGTATTCCAATATGAATTATGCTATGCTGCTGCACAGCTGCAAGGGCCGATGACGTGGTTATGTAACTGAAACTCCCCCAAAACTATATTGGTGCGAGCACTTCTAAAGGACATGAGCATTTACACCTGGCAGAACGATTCAGCACTTTGCGCTCGCCACAAGTTTAGACAGATGGAGGTTACATGCGCCTGTTGGCACAGATACGTACATCCCAAGGGTGCCATGCTTCCACACTTCCCGGCTATCGGTATCTGGGACTTGACATCACTGCGCTGGGCGGCACATTGCCCTGACCCAGCTCCTTGGCCGAGAAATGGAGATCACACTGTTGATCCGGTCGTCGACGCAGGCCGTTGGGCCTTTTCGACGCCATGTGGGCCTGCTGCCGATGGAAAGGACCTCTTTTAAAAAGTGCCCACAATGTCACTCCAAGTTCCCACATACTGATAAACATACAGTATGCAACAAGTGCCTATCACCCGAGCACAACGAGGAAAACTACAGCCTGTGCTCAGTTCCGGTCGAAGAAAACTATCCGGAACCGAAGAGCCGCGAGACAAGAAATGCAGCGGCAGGCACCGGAACCGGAGAACATCTTCGAAGACGAACATGACCTCCCAGAAGCGGCAGACTGCGATCTAGAAATTGTCACCGTGGAGGACCAGTCGGACTCCGATGACCAGATCCCACCGGGGCAAACTGTGAGTACCAAGCCCCCAACCCTGCTTCTAACCCAAGACAAGGCTCCGGTCGAAGCATCGCCTAAAGGCCTTAGCCGAGATCGACAAACTCCTTCAGAGGCCCCGCCTTCCGGCTCGGCCCCGAAGACAAAAGCCAAGCCTTCCGATATCCCGGGAACCAGTAAAACTATTCCCGAAAAGGCGGTACAACCTAAATCAGTTGTCGAGCCCAAGACAGTCGACCCGAAAGAGACCGTCCAGCCTAAAAAAAACTGTCGAGCCGAAAAAACACGTTGATACGGAAAAGGTCGACCCGAAAACACCAGTCGATCCGAGGAAGGTCGCTCTGAAAAAACTGGTCGATCCGAAAAAACAGGTCGATCCAAAGGTCGTCGAACCAAAAAAGGCAAAACAGCCAACAATGGACGTCGAACTAAACAAAGTCGCCCAACCTAAAAAGGTCACCGAGCCAAAAGCAGCGGCTGAGCCGAAAACAGCTCCACAGCTGAAGGCCCTTCACCCCAAAGAAGTGACTAGACCAAAAGCTTCGGCGACAAAACCGAGGACAGTTGAGGCAGAACCTTTCCATCCTGATCCAGTCAGCGCTGAACAATCTAAACTGTATATCGATGCTGAAACTGGACACGTAACAGTTTACAAGAGAAAGAAAAGACCGCTAGACACTGATACTTTTCCACCTGTTCCTACAAAGAAAATAGACTTTGGCACGTCTCCTTCAAGGCCTTTCACTTCACCTCCTTTCTTTCCTAACATGCCTTTTGTACCTTACTCTCCTACACCTTCAGGTTATGATGACACTGAAAACATAGGGGGTGATCCTCAGGATGAGTTTGCCGAACCTGTGGATCAGGATGTACAGGATGACACATGGGAGGACCAAAATGATCCTTATGATAACTATGACCCACAACCCATCCCCGATACCTCTACATATCCTATAAAACCGTTGCCTACAGACGACACCATTGTATTTAACCAATTAGTGGATAGGGCAGCTAAATTTCACGGCGTAGACATGCACACCGATCCTATAGAAGAGGACTTCCTTTTTGACACTTTTCCTACATCGGAAAAAAGTGTACGTACACTTCAGATGTTGAAAGGGGTACTAAAACACGCACCTGACATATTTAAAGATCCGGCCAGAGCGCGTGTCCTCAATCCTAGGATAGAGAAAAAATATAAATCTGCCCCTGCAGACCCTACTTATATTAGGTCACAATTGCCACTGGACTCACTAGTAGTATCAAACGCTCGAAAGCGAGCTAATTCACAAACAACGGGAGATGCTCCGCCCTCCTGACAAACAGTCCAAGATATTAGAAGCTTCAGGCAAAAGAGTAGCCTCCCAGGCAGCAAACTCCTGGAGAATTGCAAACACACAAGCCCTATTAGCACGCTATGATAGAGCACATTACAACCTAGCTAAAGCTAATGACCTCATACAAGAAGGAAAATTTATCACAAATGCTTCCATTAACTGTGCACTTGACTCAGCTGACACAGCAGCTGGGTCCATCAACACAAGCGTCTTAATACGCCGGCATGCGTGGCTCCTCATTTCCGGCTTCAAAAATGAATTGCAATCAACCATCCTAAACCAACCAGTTAACCAAGATTTCTTGTTTGGCCCTGCAGTAGATACAATCTTGGAAAAAAATGAAAAAAGACACAGAAACTGCTAAGTCTATGGGCGCACTTCAGTTTCAGCAATCCAGAAGTTCCTTTCGTCGCTCCTCCTTCAGGGGCTCAGGGAGAGGCAACACTTCCCAAACGTCCTCTACTTTGGAAAGGAACACCCAGAGCACTTTTAATAAAGGCTCCAACAGAGGAGGTTATAGAGGAAATAATAACAAGGGCAGAGGACGGGGCAGCAACAACACCAGAGCCTCAGCCGCCAACAAACAGTGACTTGTTCACGCTCCCTCCAGACCACTTAACACCGGTCGGAGGCAGACTAACACAATTCCTACCAGTCTTGAACAACATTACCACAGACAGGTGGGTGAGACAAATTATCCAGTATGGTCACTACCTGGAACTCACTTCTACTCCACCCAACATACCACCCAGACACCGTCCAATGTCCAAGGAGCACATCACGCTGTTACAACAGGAGGTCACATCCAGGCTAGAAAAAGGAGCCATAGAACCAGTCCCTTTTCAACACCAGGGGACAGGAGTATACTCTCTTTACTTCCTAATCCCTAAAAAAGACGAATCCCTCAGACCAATACTGGATCTAAGACCTCTAAACCAATACATACTCTCAGAGCATTTCCATGTGGTCACTCTACAACAGGTACTTCCGTTACTCCAGCAAGGCGACTTCCTTGCTGCATTAGACCTAAAAGATGCATTCTTTCACATACCTATACAACCAGCTCACAGAAAATATCTGAGGTTCACAATAGAAGGTCAACACTACCAATTCAAAGTTCTCCCCTTCGGGGTAAGTACAGCACCAAGGGTTTTTACAAAATTCCTAGCAGTAGTAGCAGCACACCTCAGAAGGCAACACATACATGTGTTTCCATACCTGGACGATTGGCTCATAAAAGCCAAATCATACACACAGTGTGCAAACCATACCTCTCAGACAATTCAGTTACTGAACAGTCTAGGATTCTCTATCAATTACCCAAAATCACACCTGCAACCCTCCCACATAAAACAATCTCTGGGAGCAACATTAAATACACTGATGGCAAAGGCATATCCAAATCCAGCCAGAATTGCCAGCATGCAGACGCTCATTCAAAGATTTCAACCACAACACTCCCTGCCAGCTCGAGTGTTCATGCAGCTTATAGGCATGATGGCCTCCTGCATATTCATTGTCCCTCATACCCGGCTTCACATGCGTCCATTACAAGAATGCTTAGCGCAACAGTGGAAACAAGCTCAAGGACAACTGAAAGACCTAGTGTTGGTCGACAGTCGCACTTACAACTCTCTGCAGTGGTGGAACCCACAAAACCTTTCCAAGGGGCGACTGTTCCATGAGCCAGTTCCACAAGTAATATTAACAGCGGACGCATCACTCACAGGTTGGGGAGCCCACCTACTTCAATACACAGTCCAAGGGCTCTGGACACTCAAGCAAAAGACACTGCATATAAACCACTTAGAATTGCTAGCAATATTTCTAGCAATAAAAGCTTTCCAAAAATACTTGAACAACAAGGCTGTGTTGATCCGGACGGACAACATGACAGCCATGTACTACATCCAGAAACAAGGAGGGACACACTCCCCACAGCTGTCTCACCTAGCACAGAGCATATGCAGGTGGGCAATCCCAAAAAACATCTTTCTCCTAGCAGAACACCTAACAGGGAAAGACAATCAAATTGCAGGTCTGCTAAGCAGACACAGCCAACAGATACACGAATGGGAGATTCACCCTCAAGTCCTCCAACCATTCTTCCAAAAGTGGGGACATCCAGAAATAGATCTGTTCGCCACAAAAGAAAACTCAAAATGACAGTCCTTTGCCGCCCGGTTCCCACACCCGTTGTCACAAGGCAATGCGATATGGATGAACTGGTCAGGCAGATTTGCGTACGCTTTTCCGCCAACGCCACTGACTCCATTAGTGGCACGCAAACTAAGGCAACAATCTCTCACAATGATCCTGGTTGCTCCCACATGGGCAAGACAACCATGGTACACAACACTCCTAGAACTCCCAGTAGTTCCCCATCAAAGACTGCGCCTATCGCCACAGCTACTAACTCAGAACCATGGCGAAATCAGGCACCCAGATCCCAATAAGATGAACCTAGCGATCTGGCTCCTGAGGTCTTAGAATTCGGATATCTTAACTTGCCTCCAGACTGCATGAACATTATCAAGGAAGCAAGACGCCCAACTACTAGAGCCTGCTACGCAGCTAAATGGAAAAGATTTGTAATTTATTGCAATAACAACTAAATCAATCCATTAGATGCCTATATCCAAAACATAATCTGTTACTTACTACATCTTCAAAGATGCAATCTCGCATACTCTTCCATAAGGCTACACCTTGCTGCTATAGCAGCATATCTCCAGAACAGACAACACGTGTCTCTGTTCAGGATACCACCTATCAAAGTTTTTATGGAAGGTCTAAAAAGAATCATCCCTCCAAAACATCCACCTTCGCCAGTCTGGTACTCAAATGTTGTACTTACCAGTCTCATGGGGCCACCTTTCGAACCACTCCATTCGTGTGAATTACAATTCTTAACATGGAAGGTGGCATTTCTAATTGCCATTACCTCTCTCAGGAGAGTGTGTGAGCTACAGGTATTAACCATTCAAGAACCTTTCATGCAAATACACAACAATAAGGTAGTGCTTCGTACTAACCCTAAGTTTATGCCAAAAGTTATATCCACTTTCCATATCAATCAGTCACTAGAATTGCCCGTTTTCTTCTAAAACCCGCAGTCAGTGGCTGAGAGAGCCCTACACACACTAGATGTAAAAAGGGCTCTGCTATATTACGTTCACAGAACCAAATCCTTCAGAAAAACAAAGCAACTATTTGTTGCTTTATCTCCTCCACATAACGGAAATCCCATTTCAAAAGCAGGAATAGCCAGATGGATAGTTAAATGCATTCAAATATGCTATCAAAAAGCTAAACGCACTCTAACAATTCCCCCAAAAGCACACTCAACGCGTTAAATGGGGGCATCCATGGCATTCCTAGGAAACATTCCACTTGAAGACATATGTAAGGCAGCTACATGGTCTACAATACACACTTTCACCAAACACTACTGTGTAGACGTGCAAGCAAAGCAGCAAGCTGCTGTAGGCCAGGCTGTCCTTAAAACTCTTATTCAAACTGCTGCAGCTGGTTCAGGTGACCACCACTAGAGGAGATACTGCTACACAGTCTATGCACAAGATATGAATTCAGCAGCCCACATGCCTCGAACGGAATATGCTACTTACCAGTATGCATCTGTTCTTGGCATGTAGGGCGGCTGACATTCATATTGTCCACCCTCCTCCCCGGTGCCTATCACAGCTGCAGTACTTTTCTACATACATTTACAAGGCCATCTCTTACTTTTCTATACTCCATCTTTGCCACAATGGCGAAAAACAATCTGAGGATGGAGAAGATGCCCATGCGCACTGTAGTCCAGGGGAGGAGTCACCTATCTCGTGATACTTCGAAGACTCTTCCAGGACAACAAGGTGCAATCATCCGGACCCAACACTAGGCGGCGATCTATGCACAAGATATGCACAAGATATGAATGTCAGCAGCCCTACATGCCAAGAACAGATGCATTCTGGTAAGTAGCATATTCCTTATTCTGTTTAGGAGCAGGTTGTCAAAGGGTGGTGTCTGAAACATGAATCCCAGTAAGAGTCCAGTACAAATCAGTATAGAAAAAGGGCTCACCATGTAGTTGGTATACAGACAACCAGCCATATATTAGGCATTGAACATACAGCAGTTAGAGAAGTGTATAACCTTATTTGTTATTGAGCAGTTTACCACATGTTAATTTTATTCATGTACTTTTCCTTAAAGGGATTTCCCACCTCTGGACCTGCAGAAAATTCTTGTTAGTCTCACAATGAAAGACTGCAGCACAGCAATCAATTTTTTCCAAAGGACAAAGTGGTAACTATTCTTATTCTTAAGCATTGTCTTCTTAAAATAAATTGGAAAAAATAATTGACCTGCAAAAGCTGGAATTTAGCTCACAAGCATATTAGCTTTAAACCAGTGGAAATTATTGAACAATTGCGAGTGGTTAGTTTACAGGCCTATGTATGGCATAGCTAACGTTAGTGTTTCAAATGCCTATCTAGTTCATACTTGATTTTAGTGTGTTTATATACATTTTAATAAATATTTTGCAGGTTTGAAATTGGGGGTATGCTCTTTAACTAGGCATTTCATTGTATATAATCTGTACACTGTGGTTAGATTTGTAAATAGTTGTCACTCATTGACTGATTCAGTTGTAGATTTAAAAAGACTTTAAATGACATTAGTACCTATAAAAAACGTGGTTCTTCGATTCAGATCAGTGTAGAGTGCCATCCCTAGGCTTATAGTAACGAAAGAGACGGTTGTGAATCACACAATATGTAACGTGATCGTGCCAGCTACTTACAACAACAAGAAAAGAAAGCAAATAGAAACTATTAATATGTAACTCAAAATGTGAGTCATAAGCATATGCCGGTACTTGGAACTAAAAGGACCATTGTGGTACAGTTACATACTCCAATCCTCCTAAAGATTAGACAGAAAGCCTTTACAGTGGTTCGGTCTTCTGAAGGTTCATATCAAGTTTGTTCAATAATGGTCTACCCATGCAGGTAGATTTAGAAATATTTAAGGAGGTATTGTCTTCACTATTTGTAAATAGTAACCAGGTACTCAATGGTATGAGTTGGCAAATTTCTGGGATGTTTCCGCTGAGACTAAACCACTTTCATTACAATTAGCATCATACGGTCAATAAGGAGAATACCCATTTCAGTTAGTCAGGGAATGGGATCATCAGTTTAGAGCAACAGGTGGCAGTGACAAAATGTAGTGTTAGTTGTATCTGGAAAACCTTTTCAATCTAAGAAAACATCTCTCCCCACACTGGTGAAACAAATTTACAACAGAATAGCATGTGTTTTATGCCTCCTGTACAAAACCAGCATTTATTATCAGTCAAGATACTCAATTTTTGGAGCCTTGAGGATGTCCAGTATCTACATTGCGACAGTGCTGGTTTGAATTTTGGAAGTTGTAGTTTGGCGCATAGCTGTCAGTTAGGATCTCTGCACTCCATTTATTGCATAGGAGGTTGAGAAGTCTAGAATCAGCTTTTTTTCGAATGAGTGAGCAATGTAGAAGTTTGTGCCAGGCGACTTAGTGAGAGTGATGCTATTGATTGCCTAATATATTTCTTCTCTCTTAGTTAGTCTAGTCAGCCTTATTTTATTTTGGTAAAGTCAAGTGCTCTAGCTCATTCAGTTAAAATGTGCATGTCTCATGAGATCATGATGTTTGAGTGAAAAAATGCAGAATTGGTCCATACTATTTTTAAAATTTCTTTGCACATGCATACATGTCCTTAGAGGGTGGATCTAATGGGTGCCCTGTAGCATGTGTGAAGCCTGGGCTTTCTTTTGGTGCTATTATTCTTAAAGTGTGTTTGTTTCTCTGTGTAATTGCATCAATTTAGTGTGCATGGGGGCCTGATTTGGAGTGCAGTCAATGCTATTGTATTGGCTCGGATAGTGTTGGTGTTTGGAAATTAAATCTAATCTTAGTTTGTGTAATGGCTGTGGTGCAGGATGAAAGATTTTATAGTACACTGTGGTTTCCGAGTGATGAATTTAGTCAGTTCTCCTACATGTAGTTGCAGTGGGAAGGGGTGGGCATTGGAGGCTAACTTGGTTTCATCTAGTGTAACCATGTTAGAGGATTAGGGTTAAGGATGTCACACTCCTCTTCAGATACACAAAAGGTGATGGGAGGAATGCTTACAATAAGTCAAACCACTGGCAATCGCTGTGGGTACTATTCCAACCCATGTTTTTTGTGCACCATGCCACTTCAGTTTGGACCCGGCCATATGTAAATCAGTGTGGACCCTACTCAATTAGGAACAATCCACCTGAACTGCCAGATCCTCCCTGAAACAAAAGACATGTAACCCAAGACTGGTTTCGCCCTGATTGGGGTTCTTCAGGCAGGTGTAGCTTGGTTCCAGTGGCACAGTGAGCACCGGACTCATGTTTGGGCATATCCTTGCCACTTAGAGGGTACATCAAACACATAAAAGGTGTTGGGAGGGAAAGCTTGCTGTTTAAGGGTAATATAATATATAAGGCTTGTAAGAGTCTTGATTCAGAGCTTTTGGATATATTTGGTATAAAATGTTGATATAGTTTTGATACCACAGCAGTGTTTATATAAACCTAACACATTATCAATTATTAGGATTGTCTGACGTACCTACTGCTAGTATGAACATTTTGTTGGCTTATTATCTTTCTTGAAGTGCTCATCACAAAATTGACAAAAAAGATGGAGCTTTTTTTGAGATTGAGGATCTTTATCTCCAAACTGCATTTGATGAGATGACCATGTGTACCAGTATAGCGGTGAACAATTCAACCAGAAATAATGCAGCTCCAGTCTTTGTAGTTTGCCAGCCTCTGAGGGAGAAGCTTGAACATCATCTACTGGCACTTTCTGAAGGCCTCCTTAATAGCTACTCTTCAGAGGTAAGAAAGGCAAATTTACCAATGCTTTAAAATGTAGCTTTTTTTCCTTTTTTTAAAGGTGCGTATCATCAAACCTTCTTGCATTAAATTTCAACTGAAATGGGTATTAGTCTTTGAGCCTGAAGTTGAGCTTTATCACATTTACCTGTCCATTTCTACCCTATATTCCAGTGTCAGGAGCTTAGGTGCAAGTGTGGGGCCAGAAACGACAACAAAAGCTGTTACTCCAATTTACATAAATGCGTACTTCTCATGTGCAAAAATACACTCTCTCCCATGTGTTTTGCTTGGCTTCCCATAGTTATTTGAGTCGGTTTTTCCAGAAAGTGAATCTTTTCAGGCCAGAAGCGTTGGGCTTTTGTATTTATGATTTTTGATACTTTTGACTTTATCAGTTGTTGTCTCTGACCTCTTCTGCAAACCACCATTTTTAATATGTTTTATTTTGGTAGAGGACCAGAGGTTACTTATCAGGGGCCCAGTAAAATTGAAAGATGCGCTGTGCATCGCAAATATGTTAATACCATGGCATTTTTCCCAATATGTATTTGTTTTTTAAAATACGTTACATTTCTGCAGTAAAGTGAAACCACATTAAAGAGGCCTAGTGAGTGTAGATATAATTGTAAAGCAGTATATGTGAGACAGTAAACACTGTTTTCCTCATTCCAATGATGCAGTACTATTGTAATAAACTTGAATTTAACCTTTGCACTAAGTAATAAATGTATCTTTGTGTGTTTATTAGTACAGTTGCTCTTAAAATGTATCAATGCTTCACAGTTGTGGAGTGTGTCCATATATTCAGACAAAGGGGAAGAAAGTCATTTTTGTGGTGAACCTTAGCCTTTGTTCCACAAACACAGCTTACCTTCTGGCCTTTACTCCTTTGCTAGCTGGAAAAGGGTGCAAACTGTCATTTGAGCCTCTCTGGCCATCTTTGTGACCATGTTGGAGAGGAGTTGTGTGATGGGCAAAAAGTGGCCAATCGCATCTATGGGCTATTCTTTGGCCATTCGCCGTCATGCCTGGATGGGTTTTACCAGGTCTTTGGGCCAACCATATGATCACACTGTCAGTGGCGGCTAGTGAACTTTTAAAGTAGTGGGGCGTAAATTCCTTCTTCAAATGGAGCAAGTAAACTAGTGAAGTGAGCGAATCTAAAGTCCTTGTATAATGTTTGGGGGTGAGGGTGGTTCCGTACTGATAATATTGGAAAACAAACATGACAAAATAGGGCATTTACAACACAATTTACACATACATTTGTTAAAAAAGCAGAAATTCTGAAGGGACACCTTCTAGCTGTGCCAAGCAAGCTTTACCTTGACTAAGGGGTCTTGAAACTCCCCCAGAAAATCGTCACAAAATGGAGGCAAAACAGTGAAGTTTGTAACGTAATTTCCACAAAAAGCCAGTTTCAACATACAGGCAGTAAAGAAAAACAGGGTGTGCAAACTTACTCTGGCCTATCTATTACCGCTCTGTTACAAAGTCATTCCAGGATCAGACATCAGATAGATTACATCATTCTTAGATACTCATGGCTCAGAGAGTACTGCTGATCACACAATACAACGTTTATCAATAAAGATAATAAAATGTCTCTACTCCAAAATTTTACAAATAGGCTCCAAAGGTGAGTCTAATTACCAGTGATCAAACACATACAAACACGAGCACATTCAGTCACACTTATATATTTGCAAACAGAGGTTTACACTTAACCAATCAATCAATCAATCAGAATACTTGTAAATCGCGCTACTCACCCGTGAGGGTCTCAGGGCGCTGAGGGGAGGGGGGTGCCGCTACTGCTCGAAGAGCCAGGTCTTGAGGAGTCTTCTGAAGGCGGTGAGGTCTTGGGTCTGCCGTAGGTGGGCAGGGAGGGTGTTCCAGGTCTTGGCGGTAAGGTAGGAGAAGAATCTGCCGCCGGAAGTAGTATGTTGGATGTGGGGGACAGCGGTGAGGGCGAGGCTGGAGGAGCGGAGCTGGCGGGTGGGAGTCTAGAAGCTGAGTCTGCTGTTCAGGTAGGTTGGTCCGGTGTTGTGGAGTGCTTTGTGTGCGTGGGTGAGGAGCTTGAAGGTGATCCTCTTGTTGACGAGGAGCCAGTGTAGGTCTCTCAGGTGGGGGTGGTGTGGCGGGGGATGTTGAGGATCAGTCGGGCGGAGGCGTTTTGGATGCGTTGTAGTCATCGTAGGTTTTTGGCTGAGATTCCTGCGTAGAGTGTGTTGCCGTAGTCCAGTCTGCTGCTGACGAGGGCCTGTGTCACCGTTCTTCTTGTTTCGGTCGGGATTCACTTGTAGATCCTGCGCAGCATGCGGAGGGTGTTGTAGCAGGAGGAGGAGACGGCATTGACCTGTTTGGACATGGAGAGGGAGGAGTCGAGGATGAATCCTAGGTTGCGTACATGGCCGGTGGGTGCCGGTGCTGGTCCCAGTGTGGTTGGCCACCAGGAGTCTTCCCAGGCTCAGGGGGTGGGTCCGATGATGAGGACCTCCGTCTTGTCCGAGTTCAGTTTCAGACGGCTGCTTCTCATCCAGTTGGCGACAGCCTTCATTCCCTCATGGAGAGTGGTTTTGGCTGTGTGTGGGTCCTTGGTGAGGGAGAGGATGAGCTGGGTGTCGTTGGCGTAGGAGATGATGTTGAGGTCGTGGTGGCGGGCTACTTGTGCGAGGGGGGCCATTTAGACGTTGAACAGCGTTGGGCTGAGGGATGAGCCGTGGGGGACGCCGCAGATAATGTTGGTGGCTTTGGATCGGAAGGGTGGGAGGCGGACGCTCTGGGTTCTGCCGGAGAGGAAGTACATGGTCCAGTTGAGGGCCTTCTCTTTGATTCCGGCTTCTTGGAAGCGTGTCTTTAGGGGGCAATGGCAGAACGTGTTAAAGGCGGCTGACAGGTCCAGGAGGATGAAGGCTGATGTTTTGCCATTGTCTAGTTGGCGCCTGATGTCGTCTGTGGCGGCGATGAGGGCTGTCTCGGTGCTGTAGTTTCGTCTGAATCCGGACTGGGACGGGTCCAAGATGTTGTTGTCTTCGAGGTGGCGAGCCAATTATATGTTGACTATTTTCTCGATGACCTTCGCCAGGAATGGGAGCAGGGAGATGGGCCAGAAGTTCTTGAGGTCCTTGGGGTCTGCCTTGGGTTTCTTTAGGAGGGCGTAGATGTCGGCGTGCTTCCAGCTTTCCGGGAATGTCGCGGTTTCGAAGGAGATGTTGATGACCTTCCGTAGTTGGGGTGCGATGGCTGAGTCTGCTTTGTTAAATACGTGGTGTGTGCACAGGTCTGACGAAGATCCTGAGTGGATGGAATTCATGACCTTGCGTGTCTCGGCGTCGTTGACGTTGGACCAGGAGGTCAGGCAGTTGGTGCTGGTGGTGTTCGCAGGGGAGGTGGAGTCTGGTGTAGTTGGGGCGGTCGTGGTGTTGAAGCTGTCGTGGATGTCAGCGATCTTGCGGTGGAAGAAGGTGGCCAGTGAGTCGCACAGTTCTTGTGAGGGCGGAATGCCGTTGGCGTTGGTGCTGGGGTTGGAGAGTTCCTTTACGATGCTGAAGAGCTCTTTGCTGTCATGTGCGTTGTTATCTAGGCGGTCTTTGAAGGAGGATCTCCTGGCTATTCTAATGAGGTGGTGATGTCTGCAGGTGGCGTCTTTGTGGGCTACGTGGCTGTCCGGTGTTTGTTTGTGGAGCCATTTCTTCTCCAGTTTCCGGCATGCATGTTTGGAGCTCGTTGGTGAACCAGGTAGCTCTCTCGCTGGCGTGGTTGTTGGAGGGTTTCTTTAGCAGGCGAGGGTGTTGGCGCAGTCGTCGATCCACTGTCTGAGGTTGCAGGCTGCGGCCTATGGGTTGGTGGGGTCGGTGGGTGGGTTCTGGGCAAAGGTGGTGATCAGCTGGTCTTCGGTGACTTTGCTGCAGCAGCGGCGAGGCAGCTGTTGGGTGCGGTGGTGCGTGGTTTGTTTTATGAAGGTGAAATGGATGCAGCGGTGGTCGTTCCAGTGGAGTTTGGTGGTGTGGTTGAAGGCGACGTGGGTGCTTGTGGAGAAGATGGGGTCCAGCGTGTGGCCGGCGTGGGTGGGTGCGGTGAGTTGTCTGAGGCCGAGGTTGGCGAGGTTGTCGATCAGGGTTGCGGAGTTGGTGTCGTTGTTGTTCTCGAGGTGGAAGTTCAGGTCCCCGAGGAGGATGTAGTCCGTGGAGGCAAGTGCGTGAGTGCTGGCGAGGTCGGCGATGGAGTCGCTGAACTGAGCCTGGGGTCCGGGGGGTCTGTAGACGAGTGTTCCTCTGAGGGTGGTGTTGGGGTTGGTGTGGATCCGGAAGTGCAGGTGTTAGGAGGTGTTGAGGGTGTCGTCTGCATGGGTGGCGACCTTGAGGGTGGACTTGTTGATGATGGCTATTCCTTCTCCGATTCCGTTGGCACGATCCCTGCGGGTGATCTTGTAGCCGTCCGGGAAGGCTATGGCGAGTTTGAACATAATGAAAATCATATGGCTAGTAAACTAAATAACTTGGGTCCTGGCGAATCAGAATAGGCTATTATTCTACTCCATGGAAGGCAGTTGCCTCAGAAATATTACAAGGTTGAGCACAGTCTACTGGCATTCCAAGCTTCGCAGTGCACACAGTTCTCTGCAGCAAAAACACAGTCACTTAGCTACCTTATTGTTACCTATTCCACAGACTCATTTAGTTTCTTCCTGTTTATTGTACTTTGACTACAAGCTCCAAACAAACCGTTGTATGTTACAATATCACCCACAAATTGTTTATCAGTCAGCTATCCAAATAATTGACTTTAATTCAAAGAACCTGCAAGCTGCCAGAGCCCTTTCATGCAGAGATGCATAACTGAGGTCTGGAATGCAACTGTCAAAAATTGGCACTATAACTTCAAAAGAAATTAATGCACCGAGAGCTTTGCACTCCCACACTTTGCACTCACACTTAAACATCTTTCTCGCGAAGCGCACATGCGTTGTGAATTGTGAGTTGTGAATGGATACAGATAGGAACACTGACATGATTCTGAAAGGTCTAAGTTCATTCTAAGAACTTCTTTCCATATTGCAGTTTCTTTGGTCTTCTCAAAATCAATGCATTCAATGCAGGCAATCGAGCACCAAGGCACAAACCTCAAAGGAAGTGAGTGAGCTCAGCAAGCTAAGGCCACTGTCAACAAGTGCACTAATCCACCCACGCACCTGGTCACAAAGGCCATTAGGTTTATTGCTTGAAAAGGAAGGAGAGCGGGTGTGTGCTCAAAACGAATGGCCGCGCCAGCCACAGAAAGTCACTTACTAGACATTTTCAGGCACCCTACCAGAGCTGAAAAAAGACGCTTCTGACTGAAAAAACTGCATGTGAGTGAGCTCGGGTTTCGGGGCCGCAACACTTATTTTTGATGAAGTAAAATAATGTCTTTACAGAGTGTGCTAACATGGATATTTTCTGCATAACCCTCAGTAATAATAGGAAAACGATTAAACGATCTATACTGAGTTGTGACAAGGAAACCCTAGCTAACATTTATGATGACTTTTAACTATATCCTCAAACCTCTCTAAAGAACATCCCTGTGCCACGATCCTACCATAATATCATTGCGCCTTACTTGCTGCCCTGAAGTTGCACTGCACAAAGGCCCTAAGGGGAAAAAGGCCCCCTCCCTGCAGCCACCTACTTTGTACACAAACAAGTGTCATACGGCAAAGGGGCTGGGCTGGTTTATCGAGACTGTTAAAGAAGGCATTCATGAGGAAATCTGTGCCGCCCATACAAATAATAAACGGTCCTCCTATTTCTTATGCCATTGTGTGTATCTCCGGTAAAGAAATGTCACATTACTGAATTTCAGGCAAAATTTGAAACCCACAGATTCTGGTGGATCTAGGTTTGGAAACAGTATTTGTATGCCAAACACAGGACTGAGCGCTGTGGAAATGGAGCGCCAGCAGTCGGAAACTCAGGGAGAGACTATCAGCGGCCCAAATGCTCGTGGGAGGGGGTGAGGGGGTGAGGGTCGCGGGGGGGAATACAAAAATAAATAAAAAAACATACCTTACTGCCCAGTCGTGGCTCGCCGGGGGATGGATGTCGCCCGTGGGGGGGGGGGATTAAATATAAAACAAAACTTACCTCAGCGCCGGTCCGGGTCTGCGCCACCTCTGCTCCCATTGGTGCCTTCATGGAATGGCACTGGACCGGCAGCCCCTCTCAGCGCAGCACCAGGATTGGCTTGGGACACAGGTTACTCTTCGCTTGCAGCACGCCCATCAGGAGACCGAAGGGCTCCTAATGGGCATGCGCAAAAAAGTGCAAACACAAGTGCGCATGCGTGGGCACGGGTAAAAAATTCACCCTCCGTCCCCACTAATGCGCACTTGTGTTGCTGCCTGTTGCTCTGGTGACAATCCAGTCAATCAACATGACGCCATACCGCCCACCCCCTTCAGACTCTCAAGGGGGTGGGCTGTCTGACGTAATGATGACTGACATGATTGTCAGTTCTCCCGCCTTGGCGTTTTTGAACTTAAGTAAACTGATTCAGTTTACTTAAGTTCAGAAACGCGAGGGAGTTGCGGGCGGCTGCAGGTGGGGGGGCTTCGCCCCCACACCCCAATGGACCACCTGATGGAGGTTGCCTCTTTGGTGGGAAGGGTGAATCAGCACTTGAACAATTCAAACCAGGTTGTCTATGGCTTAGTTCTTGGGACTGTCTGCCTGCGCTCCCCAGTATCATTAACAGAACTGCAAATTCAGGGGTATTTCTTCAGTCAAGCCTCCATTTTGTGTGGGCCCAACACAGGGGAGTCCTATTGGGCAGCATTTGGACAGCATTTGGATTTCCCCTGAAGCAGCTCCAGCCTTGTGGTGGGTGCTTGTGATTGACCGCTTTGACTGCAGGATGCATTTCTACCCCCACCAACAGTTCAGTAACTTGTCCCTGGGTAATAACTTACTGACCCAGAACACAGAGGCTTGTCGGAGTCCCTGGAACAAACGCATGCTTATGTTAGTCTTTCTATCCTCCCCACACACAGAAATTCCTGGAGGATCACTGCGGAATCCCAGCACTGACAGCTCATGGTCTTTCCATTTGGATTGATGACTCCACCTTGTGTTCTTACAAAAGTGCTGGTTGTTGTGGTGGCTACACTGCAACTTTTTTGAGTCCGTGTATTTCTGTACTTGGGCATCTGTCTACTAAAAACTGAATCCATTGTGCTATTCGAGGAACGCCTTAAGTGTATGATGACTCTTCACAATGAGGGATTCACCAATAGCACCAAAAAGTGTCTCCTCACTGTAATGCAAACTTTAACCTTCATAAGAGTGATATTGGACACAATCTCCATGAAAGTATTTTCCTCCTTCTCAGAACATTGTGGCTAGTCAGGTAATGATTATAAGATTTCTAACTATGACACAACTTCCAATTCTGCAGTCTTACATCTTTTGGACCTCATGCATCCTGTTGGTGCTTCATGCAGGGTGTAGGAAAGTGCCCCTTTTTGCATGGTTGCTCCCCCACTTGTTGGCTGATATTGATGCTCTTTGACTAAGTGTGCCCTGGGTTCTTGCCAATCAGGTACCCAGGGGCTATGTCCTTTCCCTAAAACTGTACTGTGTACTCCCAAATTGGCACATCTCTAGCCACATGCAAGTTCCTTGTAAAAGGTAACCTAGGTACCAACGGCCTTGTGACCAGAGAAGGCCTCTAAGGGTTGCAGCACTTATTGTGCCACCCTTAGGGGTCCTGTACCTTAACACACACACATTGCCATTGAAGGCTGAGTGTTTTGATGCAGCGAAAAGTCAAGAGTCGACATGGCACACACCCCTGTGTGCCATGCCTTACAACCCACTGCATATGGCATAGGTCAGCCACCCTTCTAGCTGGGTACAATGTGCCACTAGTGAAGGTACATGTGCAGGAGTCTTATACCCTACAGTCCATTTTTTGGCGTTGTTAGTGCAGTAAAGCCATAAAGAGTATATGGTCTGGGAGTCTGTCATTACGAACTCCAGAGCACCATAATGGTTTTCCTGAAATCTGGGAAGTTTTGTATCAAACTTCTCAGCACATTAAATCAAATTTAATTTAATGAAAAGTTCTCTCCGAGGGCATCTTAGAGATGTCCCCTGAAAAATGACCTAACTCTAGTGTCCTGCCTGACTTGCTGCTCACTAGCTCCCACCCCCAGAGATGTTTCTGGACCCCTGGGTTGAAAGCCTCCAGCTCGTAGGGTTTGGAAACAAATCACATCCTGGGCAGATGTTCCAAGCCTCCCCCCCCATGATGGGCAGGGTCCACCAAGGGGAAGCTTCAAAGGCTTGCTACCTTTATGAACTGACCCAGCCATTTGCTGTTCCTAGAAACTTTCCCCCACTGGTTCTGACCCCCACTTTGGGCTGGAGAATTAGTGGTAAAACCAAGCTAGGAGGAGAGGTGTGCTCACATTAGCCAACCCCACCCCTCTGGTGGTGGAGGCAAGTTGAAGCCAACTCTCCTCGCCATCTTGAAGATGGCGGGGGACCCAGCCAACCAGAGTGAGGCATTCGCCCCACTACCACTGGAGGGTGGCATAATAGGGGTTTACCTTCCCCAAGAAAGGGACCCTTTGGACCCTACCTTTACCTACCTGAAACGCCCCTGGATCTAGTATTTAGGGGCGACCCCGAACCTTTCCTCCTCAGACAGGAAGAGAGAAAAAGAAGGACAAAGAGCCGTGCTGAAGTAAGAAGAGGAGGACACCAACTGACTTGACTTGGCCCAACTACCGGTCTGTCCCGACCGCGACCTGCTATAGCGAATCCCGGCATGTCCTGCAGCCAGCATCCCCCCAGAACCCGGTGGACCTGTTCTGCCTTCACTGAACAGACTTTGTCTCCCGTGAGCACTGGATTTGCTCTCCAACAGACTCTGGTTAAGGCCAAATCCACGAGTCTGCACCACTCTGCACCTGTTGCCCATGGCCCGAGCTTGAGTGGTCCAACACCATGAGGAGGTCTCCCCGTCAATCCTGCCCTGGGATCTGGTGATCTCTGACCTGCTACAAGTCTCCCAACGACGCCTGCAGCCCCTTTCTGGAGGATCCCTGCGACCTGAACAAATAAGGAAAACCCGACTCCAAAACACACCCTGCACCCGACGCTCCACAGCTTTGGGTGACCCAACCGATGGTGTCCTGGCATCCCCGACATCCCAACTTACCTTTCCAACACGTGGTCTCCTCCAGTATATCACCGTCCCCGGGCCTGCAGTGTTTGTTGAAACCAGAGAATCCCCTTGAAAAACAAGGCACCTGACGCCAAAACATCACCCTGCACCCAGCTGCCCAAGTGCCGCTGTGGTTGCACCTTGTGTGCTATCTTGAACCCCCCTTTGCCCTCAGCTCAACCCCAGGAGCTTTGCTCCCTCAACCTTGTTGCCTGCTCGTGAGCAGCCACAAACCGGAGGCCCCCATCTCCCATTGAACAACACTCAGCACATGGCTGCCCTAGTGCCGCTGCGGGTGCTCTTGGAGTGCATTCTTGACCCTGGGGAAACCCTTATTCTAACCCCAGAAACCCAACTCCCAAATACCAAGTACTTACCTGTAAACCAATAACTTCATTTCCTCCCATAAGATTGTATTGACTGCTTTTCTGTGAAAGTGTGGAGTTGGAAATTCTATGAAAAGTCACGCAAGTGTGTTTTGATAACACATTTTACTTACCTTTATCCAGGAAATTTCCCAGTGTGGTATCTAGGTGTACGACACTGTGTAAGAAAAGTAATCTGAAAAGTAATCCAGCAAACTACTGACAAAGTAATTACCAAGTAACTCTATAGTAATGTCAACTGTTTATGAACATTTTACTTACCTGTAACCAAACCAATTGCATTCAACTGCATTTCAAATGTATTCAACTGAATTATTCCTGCAAAGTACTATTACACTTGCCTGCGCCAGGCCTAGCTTGGTTCTAGAAATAAAATACAACTAAAATACAAAATACAATTACACAAACTAAATTGGTCAGAGTTCAGTCTTTGAGTGTGTGAAATAATTTCTTACCTGAGTGTGTACGATAACACTTCCTTAACACTACCCTCTGATAAAGCCTTACTGCTCGCCCACACTCCCACAAATAGAGAGTCCCGTATTATCGACTTTTACCTCTGTAAGCCTTTGGGGATACACTGGACTCTGTACACACTATACCTTACTTTGGTATAGTATATACAGAGGCAGCTTTCTACACCGGGTAACTAATAAGAGCCCTCCAGTGGTGCCAGCAGTAGTGGTAGCCTGAATTCAGATACAGATCTTCCCATTAGTTCATCCACATCTGCACTTTTAGAAGGATCCCACCAAACCTTTAATGTACCACATTTTCATACCTTGCAAGCTACACTGGTCACGTACACCTTCTCACTGGATTGGGGTGCCCATTTGAGCGACATGATTGTGCAGGTCTTTCACAGCAGCATCTGAACTTAAACTGTGACTTTGGGTGATGCAAATTTCTGTGAAGGTACTTCTTGCTTTCATCTGAACCTATTGGACAGCACTGCCAGTATCCATTTAATCAAAAAAAGCAGGATTGGGTGTATGGAATCTGTGTGTGGGCGCAATGTTAGGAATGTTCCTGGTTGAGGTTCATCTTGCAGGTTCCCTCATTGTGAGGGAGGATAGCAGCCACCTCAGGCTGGAGGACCACACTTGGAAATTACAACCAAAATTGACAAAGGTGATCTTCTCAAACTAGGACTTTCCATACTTGGATTTTGTTTCCATTACCCTGATCAGGAACCATCCTTAGTTTTGTGTCTTACATTTTACCCTGAATGGTTCCCTGGGCTATGCCTTCCTCCAATTAGCTACAATTATCAGAAACAATGTCAGGAGCCACCTAGGAGCTATTGAGCCAAAGGACCCCGGTACTGTGCAATATTTCCTTTCTCAGACCCTCATGAAGGCACATGCCAGAGCTTTCCTAATCAGTGGCAGCTCCACAGAAACTGTAGAGGTTACCGATAATTAGCTAAGTGTCTCCTGCATCTCTGTCACAACTGACATTGTTTCTGGGGATGTGTTTTTGGACACCTTGACTCCTTAGAAGATTTCTAATTACTCGCCTCCTATACCCCCTGTCTTTAAGAACCATTCCAGACTACACTGCGGCTGCCTTACACGAGTTTGAGCTGCTCACTGACAGACATCCTTCTGCTTGAATCACAATTACTCAGACTTATATTAAGCTTTTCCTGATGATGACCCTACCATTTTAAAGGAATGAAACGTTGTTGTGAATGTATACAGTCCCAGTTTCAATTGATATAGTCTGTATTTTATGGGGTTGTATGTTTGCTAATGGAACTGTGATGCACATTGGACTGAGCACTTTACTTTTTCCCCCGTATTTCACTTCATGCTTTTCTACATCCCACTGAATGTTTTTGTAGTTCTACTTGTTTTTGTAGTTTCAATCGTTTTAGGAGTGCTACATATTGAAATAATAAAATATGGTTTTGATTTCATTACATCGGATATTCTGTATTGTTCATGCTTTCCTAGGGACCATTTTTATTTTTAAAACATTCCTTGGTTAAAAGACAAACCCACCTCCCTGGCAGTTAGTGATTTGAGGCTTATGAATAAGGTAAGGAATTTCTGTAAAGATGTTTCCATCAGTATAAAAAGTTAATTACTTTTGGTAAGAAGATTTTTGGTGGATACATAATCTTTCCGTCTATCCCTTACTCCTTTCTATTCTCTTTGATGAGTTAGTCCTTCAAGTAATAAGCTTCTAAGGTATGCAGACCCAATCATTGGTATAGCACGTACCTATCAGGTGGTTTCACCCAGGAACCACCTAGTGTAAGTAAGTTTTTTGAAAATGTGATAGGTTTGTGCCAAAGGTTAATATGTAGAATCATAGGGTAAGACAATCCTAAAGTCTGGTATTACCCTGTGGATACATGAAGTTCCATACTATGTTTTTAGTTTATTCTTCTTTATTCGAATGCAAGTGAACAGGCCAGCGGGCTAAGGACTTTTTCAAGGCTGATTGGAAAAGGTGAGCATAAATACAACTTGAAATAACAAGAGTAAGACCGTGTATGCAAATAAATAAGCGATACACATATAATCGCATGAAGTCCAATGTCAAGCGGAAGCCCAAAGGGAATAGTGTGAGGTGAAAGTAAGGTGAAGAGATAAGCAGCAACCATGACCTGAGGATTAAGGAAAGGGGAACATATCCCATCATGACAAAAGAAAGGAAAAGGTAGGAAGGAAGAAAATGATAGGGAAGGGGAAGAGGTATAGGAAGAGTGGGGTGGGGGCGGGGATTAGGGTCAGTGTGGTTCGAGTGGGAATGCTGGATAGTCCGGTGTGATTAGAAGTAAAGATTAAGTATACAGAGATGAAGATCGAGTAGTTTACACCAGAGAAAGCAGATTTGAAACACAGATCAGGAGAGTAAAACAATATGAGGAAGAGAGAACAGGTAACTGAGTTAGTATACATGTAAATCACAATAGTAACACTTAATTTTCCAAAGTCATCACAGTATTGAATAGTTAGTATACATATGGTGCATGTTATAATCCTAAGTAAACAGAATTATTGTCTTTAACACTGATGTTGGGGACTAATATTCATAGGCTCTCAATGCATACTGAGACATATATCGAACAAATGTCAGCATGCCAGAGTATGTTGAGCGAGAAAACTGTTCGTATTAAAGTGCATTGAAACCGCAAGCAGGTATGGATCTTTATTTTTAATAAAGCAAACTGGTTCGCCTGGTAGGCACATAACATAACAAGAACATAATCACTCATGATATTTTGTGGTAATGAACTAGTTTTGTGGCTAAAAATATGTATATTGATAGCAGTTATGAAGGAACTGAATTGCAACTTTCCAAGCTGTGAGAGCTTCTGAATGGAACTTGCATTGGAATAAAGAAGAACATACTAAGAACATAGTATTGAACTTCCTGTAACCACAACGTAATGCCAGACTTTGGGAATCATTTTACACTATAATTCTAGATATTTACCCTTGGCACAAACCTATCACAATTTCAAAAAATGTTATGTACTACTGTTTGTTTCTGTCATTGATACATTCTTGGGCCCTTTCTGCAGGCATTGATGAGTTTTGGGAAAAGGCAGGCATTGATGAGTTTTGGGAAAAGTACCAGGAACTGACTTCAAAGCCACCAGTTGGCGTTTCATATTCTCCAATGTTGTCTTGTCCAGTGGGCAGCATTGAGGCTGAAACTGCAGATCGCCATTTGGTAGCCATGAAGAACCAATACTGGTGAACAGTTTTTTGGATCAGTCTAAAGCCTGGATGGATAGTCATAAGGTGAGGAATCTGCATTAAGGTTATGTATCCAACAGAAATATTGTTGTGATCGATATTCCTAACTGCAGATTTTTCGTGTGTGTCTCCTTGCTGGATCCACATCACCCCAGACGTGACAGAGCAGTGCTTCATATATGTGCTACCCCTACGCGCTGATGTCGCAACCCTTCTTTCCACACCTTCCGACACGGATCAGGAGCCCTGTTCCAGTTTTGTTCAGTTTTCTGTTGACTTCTAAATGATCTGGCAGTGTGCTAGGAAACGATGTCCCCACCGAACACAATCAGGTTTCAAGCTATGCTGTGACAGCATGAGACGGAGACGGATGTTGCTCACAGACTCACACAATGAATTTTAAGTGTATGAGCTTGGTACAAGTTGCTAAGTTGTGTGATACCTGTGCTGTCATGCAACGGAAAGTGTTCTGAGACTGGTAGATGAAGTTGCATGTCACCAAATATAAGAAAAAGTTAGTCTTTGCTTAATTCCCAGTCATGCTCTGAACTTGGACCCTGTCCTGATGCCACTCCCACAACACTTCAACTTAGCGCTCAAAGTAATCAGAGTAGTCCAAGTCCAAACGCAATCTTGAGAAAACAAAGCAGGACTAAACCCAAATCTGCCACTCTGACTCCAAAGAGAAGGAGGAAGAGTGTTGCAGTATTATTCACACTCCTTAGACAAATCTGGCCAAATAATTGATTCCTCGGTTGGTCCCAACGCACACCAAGGTTCCAGGGCTAGAAGCCTCCAAAGAGGCGATCCTGCATATTTTTTGTATTCTTACGGTTTCCTTTGGCACACCTTCTCACCCCTCAGAACCGTAAGGGCATCCACTTTGGTTTCCGCCGGCAGGCCCCTCTCCTGCGTGGTCTCTTCCTCTGGTTCCCCTTACTGGGTCTGTACTAATGCCGGTACAGATTTCTGCTCTGGCTATGAGATTGATGCGAGTCACAAAAGTCTCCATTATCCTTTTGTTTATGACTCTGATCCTATGCTAGAGCAGGGGCCACCTCAGGATGTTATTGATGATAGCTTATTAAACTGATAATACCTTATAAATTGATTTTCAGATTGCCAGTGTGCTTGATACCTGTCCTTAGGCAATGCTGGACTCTCCACTTTGGTCACTAGTTAAAGAGAGCACATCATTTGAGGCATTAGATTACAGGTACCCTCCATTGGGACCAAAATTTATGTTCTGACAGAAATTCTTCAGCCAGAGACGTCTGAGCCCTTACTTTCTTTTAATGAGGTCTTCACAGGTACTTTAGTGGCGACTTGGTCAAAACCATATTCTTGACAGGTGGCTAGGCCTCACAGACTGGTGCCTGGTGACCTGTATTTTTTTCACCAATATTCTCACACCAGAGAGTCTTATTGTACTGTCCTCGCCTAGTAAAGTCAATCGGAACTCATTTGCAGCCACTCCTCCGGATAGGAAATCAAGGCTGATTGATGCTTTGGGCAAGTACAGGTTTCCTTCCACCAGTCTAGTACTGTCGTCCGTAAATATAGTTGTCTGTTTGGACTACTCCACAAATGCCAGAAAGATCTTGCAAGCGTTTCTGGGCTATTTTGGGGCCTCTTTGGCCCAGATGATACGTGATGCATGATGGACAAGATGTGGCCAAATATGTTACCCAGAGGCCTTGATACTATGGATTGCCTATGTATTGGGGTCGGTACCAGTGTTGCCCTTAGTAGACTTGTGTGAACGTGAACCACAGGATTTCTTATTTATTTAGACAGTTTTATAAAGCTTGAACATGACCCAAGGGCATCCTCTGGCAATCTGCAGGCCTCCCTAAAAGTCATGCCCTCTTAAAGGGTCCCACCTTTTCGGAAAGAAGACTGACTCAGAGTTGGAACGCTTTGAAAACAGCCGAGCTACATTGCACTCTTTGGGTTTACTGACTCCTGCCAGACAGTTTCTGCGTAAGTTCCAAAAGTGTAGAGACTATTCCAGAGGACTGGTGTATAGGCTGAGAGAGCCTTCCCAACCATTCTTACATCAGACATTTATAGGCTGTGGTCTTGTATGCAGCATGCAGGCATCAGTCTTTTAATTCCTCCTCCTCTGCTACAGCAACCAACAAAATATTTTAGTTTAGGGGCAGGGTTCAACATTTCCACCCCGGGTGGCAATTCATCATGTCCGGCAGATGAGTCTTCACATGGCTATGCCTTACAATTCTTCCCCACTCCTCCACCTTACTATTCCCCCTAATCCTCGATGAATTTTTGATGAGCAACAGTGTTACAGGAGGTGTGCCTGTTGTACTCCAAGAGTGCTATTGAGAATGTACCAGACTCGTAAAGAGGCTAGGGTTGACTCATGTTATTTCCTCATTCTGAAAAACCACAAGAGCCTCTGCCCTGCCACTGGGCAACTGGATGATGTCCTTGGACTTACAGGATGGGTGTCTTTGAAAATGTTGCTGGCCTACTCTGTACCAGTTTGCCGCGCTCCCTTTCGACCTCACCAGTGCCCCTCGGGTGTCCAAAAAAAGTGATGGCATGATCACTGCTTCGCTTCAGAGGCTGGCCATATCTGTTCCATGATGACTGGATGCTGAAGACAGGCTCACTGCAATCAGTCATGGTCTACCTCTGGACAATGGTGGATCATTTTACATTGTTGGAGTTAATTATACACTAGCCAAGGTCCCACCTAATTCCATTCATTGGGGTGAACCTGTACACAGTGGAGATCAGGGTTTTTCCTGCCCCACAATGAGTCCAGACCATTCTTGGTCCTGTATCACTGTGAGAGCGCAGTGAGCCTTCTTGGCCTGTTAGCCTAATGTATCATTCTCGTCAAGTGTGCCAAGTGGCACCTGCCTGCTCTGCAATGGAACTTGAGGTTCCAGTGGGCCGAGCATCAAAACAATCTTGCTCACACCATCCAGGCCTCGGAGGAGGTGGCTCGAGATTTGTAATGCTGGCTGCTAGAACACTATTAATCCGGGGGCAGGTCCCTCTCCTTTTTCCTGCTCAGAGCAGACAGTGGTGATGGACACATCAATGCCTGGCTGGGGAGGTCATTTGGGAACAATTTAGACCACGGAATTCTGGTTTTTGGTGGAGGTGCGGGCCATATGCCTGACTAAAGGCCATCCATCGAAGGAAGGTTGGTGCATATTTTCAAGGACTAACCACTACCATATGGTACTGCTAGAAGTAGGGTTGAGTGGGGCCTTTAGCCCTGTGATAGAAGGCTTTGCATCTCCGATAGTGGCGGCTCCAGGGCATATTCCTGATCACAGACCACCACGTAGGGGACCTTAAGCCCAAACCGGATAAACTGAGGGGGTGGCGTCTGACAGATCTTGAGTGGTTTCTATATCTGGAGTTGGGGCAGGCATCTTTCAACAGTGGGGAGAATGCTGGCTAGATCTTTTCGCCACCGTGGAGGACGTGCAGTGTTGAAAATATTGTGCATTGGTGTTCAAGCAAGAGCATTAGTTAGGAAATGTATTTCAGCTGATATGGAACACTGAACTCCTGTGCCACTTTCTGCTTCTCTTCTCCAGTTCTGAATATCAAAAACGACCAGACCCAAGTCAACCTAATGGCTCTTGATTGGGCTAGGAAAGTGTGGTACCTGGAACTTCTGGGCATGAGCATCTGTCCTCTGATCAGGCTGCAGGTTCAGGAGGATGTCTTGTCTCAACAACAGTGCAGGGCCCTCCTCTCCTGATTATATGCAATAGGCACCTAAATCCAATTGACTGTAATTAATTTGGTGCCTGAATTTGTGTAGGCCATCCTTGCTGTTAGGCACCTTATCTCCAAATCCATTTATGTCCTTCCATGTTAGGCCATATATCACTTTCAGTGTTCTTTGCTCCTCCTCTCTCCTCGAAAGATGAAATACTTCATTGGTTGAACGTCAAAAGGGCTCTACGCTTTTACATAGATGTACTAAGGGTCATCATATGGACAGTCAGCTTTTTGTGGAATTTTCTGTAGGGAGGAACAGGCAGATGCTGCAGAAGTTTAACTTGTTTCGGTGAAAAGTTCTCTGCATTAAGATCTGCTATACCAAGAAACCGCCTCTGAAAGGTTTCAGAGTCCATCCAAGTAGGGCTAAGGCTGCTACTACTGCATTGGCACGTGCCTGTCTTTTACATCTGCCAGGCTGCAACATGGGCCTCATTAAATACATACATGAAGTACTCCTGCCTTGGCAGCTACGTCTGATGGTAATGAGTTTGCTCCAGGTTTGTCCTTCACGATTTATTTTTTCTGAGCCCACTCCACATACCCTCCATCTTGGGGAGATACTGATTTGGTATTGATTCAAAGGTGAGGAATCAGTAGTCCGAAGAACCCACCAGAAGCTAAAAGAAATTTCAAACACAGGCTGATAAGACAACCCCAGGAAACACTATTTGCCGATATATATACCACAGCTCCTCCAAAGGCCAGCAGAAAATGGATCTAATTTTCCACATCCAGGGCCCTGCGAAATGGAACACCATTCTAAGAACCCACCTACACATATTCCAAAACAACTAGCACCTCTCTCGGCTTCAATCTGACGTTTGCAATCTCAAACCGCCCTACACGCAACAGCAACACCTTTGTGACAATATACAGCAATGACACAATCCTGATCCAAGCCAACAATGACAACCTTAACTCATTCGACTCAATCTTCTTCATCCTACCCAACGCCTTCACTCATTTACACTACTCCCACTCGAGCAACGCCCTACCCTCTAACCGATCGACCCCCCGGAAAAACTCTCAAAACAACCCCAATACACAGGCGCACTCCACCAACTAATACCCCTCCGGCGCCACCTCCCCATCTTTGCCACCTCCCCCGACTCGCACAACTCATCCAGGACAAACCCGAGGTACATCCTGGATGAGTCTCTACAGACTCCATAGGCTCTGACCGGCCTCCACCTCTCCCCCTCCTCCCCATGATACCCCCTCCTATACAATACTATTCCCATCCAACCACAAGTGAAAACGACCCGCAGGCAATAGCCCCTAACTCTCTCCATTCACCGAAAGTCAAGAACGCTGCTTAATTCACAACATAATCTTTCACACCACATGCCCACGGCTATCCTCAAGGGCAACATAGGCAACATCAACACTGTGAGCCACACTCTCATTGACAAGCTCTCTTCTTCCATAGACTGCCCCGCTCTGGACATCCTGATCCCAAACTCCCCTACACCTTCCTCTATGAATACGACTCAGAGACTTACTCGGATGGAAAACCAGCTAGAAACCATAATACAGGGCATCACATCAACAAAATCTTATCAAACCTCACCACACCTCTGGAGCCTACCCAATGCCCTCTCCCCACACCCACAACTAATAACAATAAACACACAAGTCCCCTCAAGGCCAAATGGCACAGCTGGAACACATCCCCTTTCAGGAACCAGCGTCAGAGACTCAAAAGAACAAGCGCCGCAATGTCCATGAGTGAGGCGATCCCCAGCTCCAAGATCCAGGTTATCACTGGATTTGGAAGAGACATTATCGTACCGATAACTTTGAGGCCTCCAGCCTCCCTCACTAATATCCCTTTGGCTCCACTAAGGGAGAAACACAACAACAAGGGGGCGACCAACTGCATGCTCATTAACTGCAGATCTGATACCAAACATGCAACAGAACTAACAGAAACCCTCATCACCCATGACATAGACATCACGTTCATCACAGAAACCTGGTTGAATGAATCCTCACCACCTATAATACACGCTTGTGCCCCCGGGGTTCTCAATCATCAATCAGGACAGAAAAAACCATTGAGGCATCTACAAGAGTAACATCTCCATAACGGAAACGGACTCCTTCAAATATAACTCATTTGACTCCCTAACCTCCACCATTAAGACGACTGACAACAAAATGCTATACTGCCATCTCCTCTACCATCCGCCAGGCAACACCCCTTCATTTGGAGAACACCTTTCCGACCTGATAACACACTGCTCACTCTCGGACTCGAACAACATAATACTAGGTGACCTCAACATACATTGGAATGATGAAAATAATTCTCTGATCCAATCCATGAATGAACTTCTTCGCAATAACAATCTTATCCAACACTGCACAGAGCAAACCCATAACAGAGGCTCAATCCTGGATGCCATCATAGCATACGAAGACACAATCACTATTGACCACATTCTCCCTGTCGACTGGTCAGACCACCACATCATTCTATTTCACATCAACCTGCAGAAAGACTCTGGAGAAAAAACCCGTCCACAAACCACCTGGATCAATTCAAAACTGAACACGGGAAATATAAACAAAAACACATCAAAAATGAAAACAACTCCTTCTTTTCTGTTGCACTAAACAACGCCAAAAATCGTCCCATAGAACTCGTTAATCTCTTTAGACAACAAACATCCAAGCCCCCCGCTACCGCAGTGCAGGCTTCCAAAGACCTTTGTGAGAACTTTGCCAACTTCTTTAACAATAAAATCACCAAGATTGAGCTCTCCCTGGATGACCACCTCTGCCCACCCAGCAAAAGCCCGCCACACTGCAAAGAAGACAACAACCTACCCAGGCACTCCCCCCAACAACTGGAAATCGTTCAAACCCATCTCCGAAACCGAAATCATTGAATTGATTACCGGATCGAATCCCTCGTCACACATGGAGGACCAAATCCCTGCCCAACTGGCCAAAAAGCTCAAACTCACCCTAGCCCCTTTCTGGACAAAGATTATAAACCGCTCCCTGAAAACCGGAATCATGCCATACTGTCACAAAATCGGACAAGTCACACCATTACTGAAAAAAACCGTGCTCTGATCCAAACTATCTCAACTTCAGACCTGTCTCCAATCCTTAGCCAAAACACTAGAAAAATGTGTTCTCCTTCAACTTACCCATCACATGGACAGCTACATCCTTCTAGACCCTCATCAATGGGGTTTCAGAAAAGGTTTCAGCACAGACAGCGATCCTGAATGTCATAGATGATGTCTACAAATCACTCGATAAGGACCGATGCTGTCTACTCATACTCCTGGACCTATCAGCAGCCTTCGACACGGTAGACCACAAATTGCTTATCAATGTACTCTGAGAAAGGGTTGGAGCAGAAGAGTTGTCCCTACAGTGGTTTACCTCCTTTCTGTTTAACTCCTCCCAAAGAATAAAAATCAAAAACTTCACGTCTGATCTACTCCCCATAATCAGAGGCGGTCCACAAGGATCAGTTTTCTCACCCTCACTGTTCAACATCTACATGGAGCCCCTCACCACCATACTCAAAAAAGCCAACATCCCCTTTCACCTCCATGCAGACGACACCCAGATATACCTTGAAACTGCCTCCATTGGTGACATTCAAAGACTTAATGACACTCTAAGAGAAGTCCAATACTGGCTATCCCACAACCACCTGAAACTCAACCAAGATAAAACGGAAATCCTTCTCATATCCAACAAAGAGCAGACCCCCCAAATCACAGAATGGCTAAAAACCATTGATGCTCTCAACTGCAATCACATCCTGGCTGACAGTAAAATCACTGGGAATCACTCTGGACCCTAACCTAGACATGATCAAACATATCAAGACCACCCCAAAGAGTGCTTTCTTCAAACTAAAACTATTGAACAAAATAAAACCCTTCATCCCTCCCAATGACCTTAAACAAGCCACACAATCCCTGGTTCTGTCCCTATTGGATTACGGGAACGCTACCCTCACAGGCACGGCAAAATCTCACCTAGCTCCCCTCAGATTAACTCTAAATGCAGCAGCCAGAATGGTCACTGGAGTATAGAAATACGAACACATCTCCCCGCTCTCAAAGAATTCAAATGGCTCCCAATCGAAATGCATGCCAGCTTCAGAACTGTTTGTCGGCGAGCGGGCAATGCTGGTCATTAAATATCTGTGGCTGGCGCTGAGTTATCTGGGATTGTCCCGTCTTTTTCTCTAAGCCAGGTTGTGAAGGGTTCCCAAATATCTGTCAGGCGTGATGCCATTGGCATAAGTTCCCAGAATCCAGCTAGTTACTCTTGACAATATGCAATGTCCTGCACCCAGGTATCTATTTGGGGGTTCTAGGGGTGCCCCAGTGTATGGCCAGTCTACGTTTTGCAAGTAGTAACAACATTGCTATGAGTCGACGTTTCTCAGGTGGGGCCTCTTTGACGTAATCTAGCAGGGCTACCAGCGGCGTGCATTCCAGTGATATCCCTGTGACCACTTGTATAGTTGCATACACCTACTCCCAGAATCCGGCTATGGATGGGCATTCACATGCAACGTGCAGAAAGGTTGCATTATCTTGCTTGCACTTCCAGCATCTTGAGTCTGGACGTAACCCTAATTTGTGTCATTGCAAGGGGGTACAATACACCCAATGTATACATTTAAAATGAATAAGTCTTAACTTGTAGTTTGGGGATAGCTAGGAGCAACAGAATGACCAGTGTTTATCAGTGGGCAGTTCATTCAGGTCTTCCCTCCACTGAGTCAGAGCCATCAGGCGACAAATGGGGTGTTTGACTTCGTGAGGTTGCATAGCCTGGTGATCAGTTTTCGAGGAGATGGGGCGACTAGTAAGTGCTCCAGTGGTGTCATAGTAGCAGGAGATGATTGGAAGGAAGGGTGCAGTGTTTTGCAGGCCTCTCTGAGCTGGTGGTATAGAAGTAATTCCAAGATTACTTTTGTGATGTTTATCGCTGACTAGATGAAGGTCAAGGTATTGTGTGTTCCTTGAAATAGATAATCCGCCCTTTTAATGCCACGTAGCCAACTAATCAGTTGGCTTGTGAAGTATTGTTTGACTGCATATTGAACATGGAGTTGCATGTCATGGCTGTGTTCAGAAAAGAGTTTTATTACCTGTACATTCTCTGCGTGTGTGGACTATGGCAGCACTGAACACTCATCCAGGTTCACTCACGTATACAAAGGGCTGCACCAAGCAGAGCCCCCTGAATAGTGGGGTCCTTGCACTGCAGGCGCCTAAATGATGCTCTTGGAGTGGGTTTTAGGATTCTACCAGACTCCACACCTATCCACCATTTTACAGCGTTGTAATCCGTAGGATCAGCACGATTTGCCAAATCCTTTTGTTACATCTTGAAAGTTTAAGTCTGAAATGCGCGTAGTATCCAGAATGTGTGCTTCTCATTTTTAAATTATAATAATTGTGAGAACATCAGAACAAAAGGATCACATTAGCAATGTTGTTGCTTATGCTGTACCATTGATTGTATAATTATACATCAATATGCACTTCTTACTACATGATGGGAGGCGTAAGTTTCATTAAGTTTTGATGTACAACCTTACACATATTCTTTCCATTAAATCGATTACATGAAAGTTCCTTCCAATGCTTTAAGCAATGATTCCTCTTAAGATGCTTTGTGCTTTTAATCAGAGGTCACTTAGAGTATCAAGTTTTATATCATTTTGTTTATTTAAACAAAGCCTGCAAGCACAGCTCAGTGGTACAGGTGAAAGGCAGGCGACAAATAATTTTTCTTTCTAGTCAACAGAATTTTGACACAGACACAGACTTTTGGTGATAACTGAGCTAAAGTCGATACCAGATAATGTACACCAGGTAGCAAAAGTAATTTGAGAACGGTGAACGCATGCGGCCTCTGCAGCTTTGATCTTCAGAACTGTACTACAATGTTGATGATGGGGGGGCAATTATTCACCAGGACAGTATTCTAACCTGTACTGATGCCTGGACCCTATATTGTACTGTACTTTACAGAAATGTTAATAAAAATAATTAAAAAAAGAAAGGTGATTCCATGAAAGATATTGCATTCAGCCTTTCAATGTGAGAGAGGTCTATATTTCCCTAAACAGTTTGACTAAGTTAAATACGTTTCTTTCTAACTAAGCGCATTCTAGTTGTAATCAGCGCCCACTAAAAAGATCATGCACAATTAATACCCAGCTTCCTATGTTTTGTTTCTTAAACATGTCTTTGTAAAACGTAATTCAGAGGGCATGGGAGAGTGATGGGTATGAGATGACTACCGTTCTGGCTTTTAAACAACCATTGCAGTAACCAGTAACCATGAAAGCGTGAAAGCTCATTCTTGGTCGTTGTTGTCAATTACCCCCACCCCACCCTCACCCTTCCTATTTCCCTTACTCTTTCTTTACTCTTCTCCTCTCTTAAGCTGTGTTGTAAACCTCACAGAATATTGGAAGTTTTTCATGCACTTATTTTTGCGTGTGATTTAAAAAAAATGTATATTCATTCAGCTTAGCTACAACCATGGGTGTGATCTTCGAAGTGTTTTGCTTCAGGCATTGGCTTACATTATGTAAATACGTTTTCTTTCTTCTAAATTGGTTAATACTATATTGTCTGTACTTTTTATTTTTAGACCCCTCCAGAGAGCCTCGTTCGATGTGCCAGTCTTCTAACTGGAGTGCTTGGGTACTTTTGTTATGCCGGAATATTATCTGAAGAAGATGCCTGTAAAGCGGAGCTCTTCGTTAAGGCAAAGGTATAGCTGTAAAGTTGACTTGGTTTCCTTTCATGTAGGTTCACTTTTTTTTAATGTTGGATTTTTTCATGTTTTTATTTTTGCCAAAATAAAATCTTATTAAGGTGTTCAAATTTTATGACAATAGATTATTTTAGTCGTGAAATGCATTTAACACAAAATCTACATTTCAAGCACTGGCTATAGATACAGGATTTGGTGTCCGATTTAGAAAATGTCATGTTTGCGGTTTTTTTCTTACCACATTTGCTAATAGTTCTATTGCCATCTCCTGTTTCTGTGTCAAGGTTGATCAGGCTTGCTACCCTTGCTCACTACAAGAGACAAACTCTGTTGGGTGAGGAGGAAGCTTCAGAACACATTTTCTATGTCAAAGGGTGGGAAACGTAGCACAGTTTTTAGGCAGCTGAGAGATGGTGGCTTGGTCCCATAAACTGCATAGTGCATTGCGCTCACGCAACTCCAGGGAAGACTTGTATTTGTGACCAAACTACCTAACAAGTCCTTCTCTCCTGGCTACTTTTTTTGGAACAGTTTTTATTAACACAGATATAGTAAATACATTTAGAAACTCGAATTGCTTGAAAAATGCATGGCATTGGGAAGTCAAAAAGACATTGAAACTGTGCACCGGTAGTACAGATAAAGGTTACAACTGGTTTGGCCATCCTTGGGCCTTATTCAATTTTATACATGTCTACATGGTAAGGGAGAGGGGGAAAAAGGGGGAAACATCTCTTAGCATCTCTCGTTCCTCAACCCCCGCCGTGCTGGATTGGGGGTGCCTTCCTCTTCTCCCGCCTCAAGTCTGTAATATTTAAACCAGGGGGGTCCAGATCTTAATGAATGTTTGTGGGCACTCTCTAGCCTTGTACGTCACTCATTTTGCTACCATGTATAGATCCATACTTGCCCTCCATTTGGTAAGTGTGGTAGTGTCACAAAGCAAGGCAGATTGACTAACCTTGCAATCCAGATACAGCAGGAGCGATGTCGTTGCTCTATTCGTCCCTCCCTTGGAGAGGTACCTCTAGTGAGTATAAGTACCAACACTCCCCTATGAGGACCTCACCCAGGGAAGGGGAAAAGTGGAGAAAGAAAATATAAAGGCTGGCAGCCAGAAACCATCTACAGCAATTGATGACCAAATAGGCACCCTCCGTAGTTCTGTGTGTTAGGTTCCTGCAGAAAAGACATAAGCGATAACATAAATACAACCCACCCCTTCTCGTTTGGCTATCTGTCTATATATATATATATATATATATATATATATCAGAAACAAAAAGGCACGCGGCACACTTCTTGGCAAGTAGAACTCAGTTTTAATCACTCAAGTCAGGTCTGCAGCAAAACTCCTACGCGTTTCGAACTAACGTTCTTGGTCACGGCAGAACACTGCCGTGACCAAGAACGTTAGTTCGAAACGCGTAGGAGTTTTGCTGCAGACCTGACTTGAGTGATTAAAACTGAGTTCTACTTGCCAAGAAGTGTGCCGCGTGCCTTTTTGTTTCTGAAATAAAATTGAGACACGCTCCCGGTCTCAAACGCGGGCACCAACATCAGCGTTCCCTCTGTGACGGGGACATTTGCGAGGATATATATATATATATATATATGTATAGACTCACTTACTTAAGAAGACTGCCACAAACATCCAAGAAAAAGATCATAAAAAGAAAAGTAAAAATAAAGCAAAGTAAAAAGAATCAAAGGTTTCCCATGAATTATAGTACTGTTGGGTTATTGGTTGTATCCATCACAGGTAACTAGTCATTCAAGGATTTAGCCACTTAGCTTAGGAAATGTCTTTCTTCCTGCTAGCAACACAGTGTCTGGTTTGTTCTTTTATGAGGTACAAAATCAATCGCTCTTGCTTTGTGACAAACTCGTAAAATATATGAACAGAGTCACGTAACGGCTCTCAATAGAAAATAATACAAATTGGAACCTCCGTCCCAATTTTGAATGAAATGTCCAAGTTCGAACGAGCACTTACGTGCAGGAGAAAGCGTCTCCCACACGCTTCCACCTACTTGATTCCAAACGGTAAATCCAAAGCGCATCAAACGCTACCAACACAGAGAGCTTCTTCGCGGCTCTCGCCAGCTCCTTTCCAGCGCGGATTCAGCGCGGCTCCAGGATACGGGTCAAAGTTCACGGAACGTCGTGAACACAGGAATCGGCTCCAATAATCTCCAACGCGGCAAACAAAGACCAGAACTAGCAGCAAACTCTCCTGAGGCAAGACACGGGAAGTTCAAGGTAACACCACAGGTGACAAGCACCGGTTGCTAACAGGAAGCAGTAATTATAGAACACAGAGATCAGGAGAATGAGAAAAGAGAGGACAGACCACAGAAACGAGCATTCTGGGAAACTTAGTCTCCAGTCTAATGTGCCTAAATCATGACAGGTAGGGTCCGTGGCTCCCCAATATTGAGCTATGTCCCTCTTGGGCAACACCAACCCTAAGTTACATAATAAGAGTTTACTGCGGGAAGTCTACTTTGGTGGGGATACCTAACTAGATATATTTGGCCTCCAAGGAGAGCTGTGCTCCTTGTATTCCATTCAGTTCCCCCAGTATCTGGGACCAATAGGATTTTATATAGTGGCATTCCCAAAGTGTGTAGATATATGTTCCATGTCTTACAACATAAGCAATCAGGTGTTTCTGCTCTATCCATGGTGTGTAGGCGTGCCCTATCCAAATACACTCTGTGCAGAATCTCAAACTGTATTAGGCTCAACCGCTCTCTAGTGGACACCTCTCTTGGGTGCATCAGGACTGCTTTCCAGTCAATATCTTCTAGCGGTCCAGTCATGCTTTCCCATTTGGTCCAAAGGGGTTCCAGCTTATCTGGAATGTTATTATTGAAGGTTTTGTATGTTCATGAAATGGCTTTACGGGGTATTTCTTCCTGCAATTGTCTGCCTTATAGGGGTGCGAATTCGAGGAAATTTGCGGTGTCTATCTTCTTCGCCCTCCATGCGTGTTTCAGACAGAGATAGGTGTATCTTCGGGTGTCATTTAACTTTTATGTAGTTTGAAGTGTGACAAAGGAGGCCAAGGTGTCTCTTTCTAAAATATCCCCCAGTTTTGAAATCCTGACCATGTCCCACTGTCTGAAGGCCTAGAGTTTACCGATCTCTGGCAGTCTCAATCCCTCCCAGAGTGGAGTCTCTTGTTTCATTTAATTTGTTTCTCTGCTCCTCTTCAGGCCTCTATCGCCTTCTGGGTAAGTAATGAAGGTGCGTGCTGTGTCGGAATTGGAACCGCTCCAGGGCATAGGTGGGGTGCTCTCCTGCAATGTGCCCCTATTCATTAATTACTACTAGGTGGGCAGCCCTATAGTAGGATCTTATGTCAGGTACTGCGATTCCCAATTATACTGCCTGTGCTAGAGTTGTTGTAATGCCACTCTCGGGTGGGCCCCATTCCACAAGACTGTACATAGTTCGATTTTTATTGTTGTGAAGATCGCCTCAGTATCTTGCACTGTGTATTTTGCAATTTCGTAAATTAATTTTGTGAGCATAATCATTTTGTACATGGCGGCTCTGCCCATTATCGTTAATGGGAGCCGCCTACATCGTCCCACATCATCGTGGAATTCCGTCCGATCCTGTCTAATGTTATGGCTCACCATGTCATCGGTGAAGACATAAAGACTTAAGTTACGGAACCCTTCTTGGCCCATGTGAAAATACCCCGGGAGTTCTCAAGTGTCAAGGGTTGCCCCTCCAAATAGAGGCTGGATTTGTCCCAGTTTATGTTGTACCTTGTGTGTCGATCATATTATTGAAATGTTTGTAGGATCGCAGCAAGTGACTTGTCAGGATTAGTGACATACAAAAAGATGTTATTGGCCTGAAGCGAAATTCGCTTGTCAGCAAGGGCCTTTCCGTCATCCTTGAAGCTGCTCATTTCTGGGTGTGCCCTAATCACGCAAGCCAGTGGCTCCAATACCAGAGCAAAGAGTAAAGGCGACAGTGGGCAACCCTGTTTGGTACCCCTGCGCACTGGAAAGTCCACCAAGATCGTCCCATTGACTCAAACTCTAGCCCTAGAATTAGTGTATAATAACTCTACCCAGGCTATAAAAACTGGACCAAATTCGAACCTTAACATGGTTTGTCGCATAAATGGCCAGTGGACTGCGTTGAATGCCTTCTCAGTGACCAGGGAGAGAAATGCATGCAGGCTGGACCCGTTTTTCTCCTATCCAACCAGTTGGACAGGCGGCGGAGGTTGAAGCGCGCGGTCCGTTTTGGCATAAAGCCAGAGTGGTCGCAGTGAATGAGAGATGTGATCACCGGCAGAAGGCGTGTAGCCAGTATGGTGGCCAAAATCTGTGTCTCTAGTTTGAGTAGCGATATAGGTCGATGGGACCCACAATCAGTCTGGAATTTCCCTGATTTATGAATCACTACCACTGTTTTGTTACGAAGATCTGGTGGGAGTGTCCTCTCTTTCTGTACTGCTAGGTACATGTTCAAGAGAGGTGGGCCTTGTAAGCTAGCATTACTCTTAAAAGAATTCCGCGGGCAGTCTGTTCAGACCCGGGGTTTTCAAAGCTTTCTGCCTACCAACGGAAGTACTACAACAGGCTAACATTTCCTGCCACATGTATGCAGACGGCCCTCAGCTGTACATGAAGATTACATCATTGGAAGAGATCATCATAATGAACCAAGCATTTCAGAAGACTGTTCAATGGCTTTTGGCTAATCAATTTAAGCTTAACCACCAAAAAACAGAATTCCTTTTGAGCTCCCTCCCAAAAGTGCCATCAGGATTAAGGAATGGACCAAGATGATTACTGCGCTAAACGGCTCCCAGATTATAGTAGAGTCAACTAAGTCTCCAGGAATCATGCCTGATAAGCGTGGCTCAAAACCACCTGAGCAAACTTACCTCACTCAGATATCATTCCCATAAAATAAGCCAGCCAGACAGTGGAGAAGAATTAGAAAACATTTATTAGGCCATTAGTTTCTCTATAGAGAGGCCCCGTCAGGACTTCACTCCAAGGAGTGCGCCGAGATGACTGCCGGTTCTCAAAACGACAATACATTATAACACGTTACAGCAACATTAGTCACACCCCTAAAGGAAAAGTACAGGACTGAAGAAATGGTGAACAATGAGCGCACACATGATGCCGCTGCACCTGCGGGAGGATGGCTCTGTTATCACACTCAAGGCCACGGAGCCGAGACTCCGCTCCTCCCGTGCATGGTAACATTACTGATAGGAAAGAAACACATTTCGTTGTTAGTTTTCTGCGACTACTAACTCAAGACGAGAACCGCTGAAACCAGTGATTTTCCGCTCATAAGGGAGGGGGCATTGCAGTCAGGTCGCAGAGACATGTTCCCAAGATGGCGGCACAGAAGCTAAGCTAAGAAATTGCTAAGTGGAACACGAAAATAACCAATTAGTCCTAAATACATATGCAACACATCATTCGGTTAGACACACTATGCTAACTTATAAGTCATCATGTTGAGTGAATTGAGGGGCGGGAAATGCAAAACTTATCAGACCCTCCTTTTAGCATTGTGTGGCTAACATGAGCGCAGCCTTTATTGGCCAAAGGAGTGCCTTTACAATGACTATGGGAAAAGCAACTGGCTAATAATATCCTCAATCCTCATGATGCTCTCATCAATAGCCATAAGTGATTGAATCTCTTTGTGTATCACATTATTCAAAACTGGATATTGTCGAGATTGATATTTTGAGGAGGTCATAGTACTGGCGCAAAGCGAGCAACAAGGAGGAATAAACACAAAAACAGCAAATCAAGATAATCCCCAAAGCTCCCACTACCCCCATGAAGATCTTCCAACCCCAAGAAGTGAAAGCACCCCAGAGACATCCACTCAATGACCAGGTGCCAGTGTCCTGATGTAACTCAGCAGCCAATCGATGAAGTTTTAGTACAGCCAAATTAACAGTGGGAGCGGAATCAGGTATATAAACACAACAGGAGGTCCCAATGAGGCGGCAGGCTCCACCCCTATCAGCCAGGATGACGTCAAGAACCATCCGATTTTGTAAAGTGAAAAGTCTCATAGCCTGCATCTCAACGGTCATGTTGGTCACAATGTCAGCTTCTGTATTGACCACCTTCTCCATAACCCTAGATAGTCTCCTAATAGCCCTACTATTGAACATGGGACCCCAAAATGGTAACAACCCCCGGGTAATGTCCGTCCATTGTTGTAATGAAGTATCAGTCTGATCAACGTCATCTGCTTGAAGTTCCCTCCTTCTCCTCTGTCCGGGAACCACTGGGGACCAACGATGGGTCTTATGGTAATTAGAAGGAGCCAAATAAACAGGGCTGATGGACAATTGGATTGAAGAGGTCACATTACAGGAACTGTTACCAACCTTTATAGGTCCCCTTCCTAGAATGCAATAGGGACTAAGAGATGTCTGCTGCTATTCCCCGGGGGAGGACGTCTGAAAATAAAAGAAGAATTCAATTGCCGAAAACTCCCTCTAATGAGATCTGTGTCATTCAGTGCAGTATACCGTCTCACCTTTCTGTAACATGTATCTACAAAAGTCTGGTCAAAACGTCCATCATTAACCCCTTGGGCGCGGCCGCAATTCTGCGCCTGTGCGGCAGACTCGCGAGTGGGCGCATTTATGACGGCCCCCAGCCATCATCAGCACACGAGCCCCGTGATGCATGACGGCTGGGGGCCGTCATCAGCATCGAAGGGGTTAAGAAACGGTCCAAAAGGGGATTGGTGTATAGGGCTTACTCGCATTGTCCGGGTGGATCCACTATTTGTGATTCGGGCTGCAAGAAATCAGGTTGCTGGAAAAATTTCACCAAACTGATCAGGGTGTACCATCCCACATAACTATTCACATAAGATAATGGAAGCGCCAGCAACCTATTCTTTTTGTGTACCTCTGAAGGCAATAACGCACAAACCCAACAGTCAGTAACATTGTATACAGCATGAGCATGATGTAATGTCTTAATGAAAACATTATCCTGGTAGCCCTTACGCAATGATTCTTCTCGATAGTCTAAAGTAACCACATTATGTGCAGGTGTCGAGGTAGTAGTAGGAATGAATTGGTGAACCGGGTACTTTTCATCAAGGAAAAATAAAATCCCAAGAACTATTATGAATACAATGATGATCACCACTATAACAACAATTTTTGCGTTCCTGGATAATGATGACCAAGGTGAATCATGTTCAGCTCTGCGAGGAGCCGCAAAGGGCTGCTCCTCGGGAATGGGACGGCCGAAAGGGTACATATTCACCTAGCTATAAGTCCAATAATAACCTAAAAGAGAGGATCAATTCACACTGAGGCCAACCAGAGGGCATCTTCTCCCTGTGTCCGTTAGAGCCTCACAGGCAGGCTCCTATTGTTCATGCCCTAACTCCCATGTCGGAGTTGCACAGCTTCACAACTCAGAGGAGCACTTAATCTGGGCCCGGACACGCCCTAATGTTCTCGGAACAATGTCTCGGCTAGTGCACCAGGGCTCAATCTGTAGTCCTTACCTACTTCTCTCACTTTAGTGCTTCCCTATTTCCCTCGCTCAGCCCCTCTTCCAGTGCACTGTTCTCCTTTTCTGTGCCGCAGATTATAGCGAGTGCTCCCTCGCACCTCTGGATCTGTGAACAAAATGGGGGGGTCAACGGCAAGGGACTTATCCGCTGATGTCGAATCACTTCGATCTCAAGAGGCTTTGTCTCTCTCAACTGAGGTCAGCCTCTCTTCGTTCTCAACTAGCTCCTCTCCCCTCAACTGAGCATCAGAGAGGGGCACATACCAAGGAACGGTTTCACTTTCCTGATCAGCGACGCCCTCCCTCATCCACGCATCATAGGGCAATGGAAGTGGAACCTTCTTCGCGTGACTGACATGCGTCCACGACTTGTTGTCCTGGTTCCTGAGTGCGGTACGCGTTGCCAACAACACCAACCGAGACTCGCTCCACCTCGGCTCCAAGCAGGATTTCCGTTGATATCGGCGAACCAATACCCAGTCACCGGGTTAGATGGAATGTCCAGGCCCCTCCGGTTGCGGCTTCAGTGTGTCTGCTACCTGCTGGTGAAGGGAACGGAGATCTTTAGTCAAAGCATACAAATAGTCTGTCAACAGAGGATATTCAATATCAGCAAAACATTTAGGCCTCGGGACATCCCATCCAATAGCTGGGCGACCAAAGACCACCTCATACGGGGAGATACCTGTCGTGGAGTTCATTGTCACCCGAGTAGAAAGCAGAGCTAAAGGGAGTGCGTCTGGCCATCGCAGCCCTGTACTCTTTTGGATCTTAGCCAACTTTAATTTCAAAGTCCCATTATATCTCTCTACCAGTCCTACAGATTGGGGATGTCGTGCTGCATGACATTTCTGCTAAATTTGCAGTCCCTTACATATCAGTTTCATCAATCTGGCATTAAAGTGTGTCCCGTTGTCACTCCAGATCACCCGAGGTAATCCGTATCTAGAAAAATATTCCTTAATCAACACCTTTGCTGTTGCCATAGCTGTGCATTCTTTCGTTGGGAAAGCCTCCACCCATCTACTAAAAGAACACACCACCACCAAGATATACTTGAGATTGTTGACCCTTTCCATCTCAATGTAATCCATTTGGATCACCTCAAAAGGGTAAGAAGGGGGTGCAAAATTACCGGGGAGAACAGGTGTCCCCCTCCCAGGATTGTATCGCAAACAGACCATGCAACGTTGTACTAACTGTGTCGCCACTCTAGAGATATTATCATTACGCCATACCGGGTCCAGTAATTTACAAATCCCCTTTGCACTAACATGTGCCGGTCCATGAGCCGTTGTGACCACAGGAAGAACATATGCGTCAGGAAGCAACCACCTTCGTTTGTCTGATAAGTCTGTCCAACAATCATCAGTCCAGTCGCCCCACACTCTCCCTCCATATCTTCAACTCGTCCTCTGTTGCCCCCGTCTGAATATCCCGCACACTCTCCACAGTACTCATAAATGTCATTGTCTGGTACCCACCTAGCCGGTCCTGCCACAAACATACGTGGGAGTTTTGTCTTAGCAGTTTCCTTAGCTGTCTGATCTGCAAATGCATTACCCCAGCCGACATCGTCCACCACTGCTTTGTGTGCACTACATTTGATTATGGCCAGTCTTTTGGGAAGTGTTAATGCTGTTAACAATCATAGTATCAATGGGCCATGCTGTATCTTCTGTCCATGCGATGTCAAAAACCCCTTTCTGCCCACAGTCGCCCATAACTATGAGCCACGCCGAAGGCGTATTGGCTGTCAGTATAAATATTCACATCCAGTCCCTCACTCAATTCACACTCTCGTAACAAGGCTACCAACTCTGCAGCTTGTGCTGACTGATAAGGGACCCTAGATGTCTCCACAACCTTCTGCAATGTTGTTATGGCATAGGCTGCAGTCGTAGTGTCATCTGGAAGTTTAAAACACGAGCCTTCGACATACAATTCCCCTTGGGGTTCAATTAGGGAAGTGTCTGTCAAATCTATCCATCCCTTCGTTTCTTCCTCAGTCCAAAACAAACAATCATGGACGTCATTGTCCTTTTCGTCCGAAGGGAGGGGTAGTAACGTGGCTGGATTAAGAGTGGCACATCTTTTAATTGTAATATGAGGGGCAAACAACGTCAACTCATAGCCCGTGAGACGAGCACTAGTTAAATGCTTTGTCTGTATCTTATTCAATAGGGTGTCCACAGCGTGTGGTACCATCACTGTGAGATCAGTGCCAAGGACGAGCCCCGCTGATTGTCTAATCGACACTGCAGCAGCCGCTGGGGCTATAAGACTGCTCGGCAACGCTCTTGCCACATTGTCAAGTGTAGCGGAAAAATACGCACAGGGTCCCTGCTTCCCCCCAAAACACTGGGTTAACACCGAGAGCGCGCAACCGTCCGCCTCATGCACATAAAGTACAAAAGGCTTCTGGTAATCAGGGGTGCCAAGTACAGGTGCAGAACACAGAGCAGTTTTCAACAACTCAAAAGCTTCCTGGCATGTGGGGGTCCAAGGCAAGGGCTCCTGCACCTCCTTGGTAGTCAAATGAAGAAGGGGCTTGGTTAGTAAAGCATAGTTAGGTATCCACTGGCGACAATACGATGTTATGTCCAAGAACGCGCACACCTCTCGTTGGGTCTTGGGAACAGACATAATAGTTATTGCCGTAACACGCTCCGGCGTCATCCTCCTCCCCTCCTTCGATAGGAGATGACCTAGGTGGGTAACCTCCTGTCGACAATACTGAAACTTAGAGAGTGACACCTTATGCCCATTACGTGCCAAATGATGAAAAAGTCAGACAGTGGCCTCCTTACAACCTTCCGCCGTGTCAGACGAAATCAACAAGTCATCTACATATTGCAACAACACATTACCCGCAGGGAGTTCCAAATCATCCAATTGCGTTTTCAATGCTGGACTGTAAATATTAGGGCTCTCAGTATAGCCCTGGGGAATTCTACAAAATCTGAAACTGCGGCCAGATAACGAGAATCCGAAAAGATGGCGGCTATCAGGATGAAGAGGGATACTGAAAAATGCATTCTTAAAGTCCAAAACGGAAAAATACTTGGCCGTGGGAGGAATCATTCTCAAAATTGTAGTTATATCAGAAACCAACGGGTATTGGGGCTCAACTACTTTATTAATCTGTCGTAAATCAATTACAAATCGATAAACATCTTGTTGATCACAACTAGCATCAGCAGAAGGCTTCTTAAGAATCGGAAGAATAGGACTATAGCACACATTGGAAGCCGTCTCCTCCACCACTCCAGATTGTATCAAATCGTGATTGATCTGTAAGAGAGCCTTTTCACCCTCCTGAGAAATCTTATACTAGGGAATACGCGGTAAACAAGCTTCCTGCTTGACCTTAATGGAGACGGGTGCAATATCCAATTTACCCACCTCAGTGTCACTAATTGCCCACAAAGCTTCTGGCACCTCCTTAAGCTCCAGTGGGAGAGGTTCGTCCTTGGAAAAGCATTGCTGAGCCCGTGCAACAGAGGGGCCCTAGGTAACATAAACACCATCCGGCGAATAGTAAATCGTAGCATGCAATCTCTTCAACAAATCTAGACCTAAGAGATTTTCACCACAATGGGACGTGAGAAGGAACAGAGAATCAACAGTAAAAGGACCAATCGTAAGAGTGAGTGGTTTAGAAATGGGGCTGATCACCGGTGTACCTGAAAACCCAACGGAGATGTTATTCTGGCCAGACAGAGACGCCCCAGGTAACAGGAAACGTGCCACGGAACTCTTAATAGCTCCCGTATCCACTAAGAACTTCTTGGTGGACCCCAGCAAGTCTGTAGTGACATAGGGCCCTCGCTGATCTACCTGCAATGACACTGGTCCCTTACTCTGTCCTACGCTGTCCTAATTGTGAGAAAAACCTGTCACTTCGTCTACATCATAGTCATCTTGATAATACGGTCTGCCCCGCACCCCATCACAATCTCCTCGGTAATGCTGTCTGTCCCTGTCACCATCAAAGTAGTTCCCACCTGTCCGCCGACCCTCACTATGTTGCCAGTCATCCCTACGTACTTCCCCGCGACCTCTACCTCTGCCCCGTCCTCTGTATCCATCCCGCGGCTCCGGACACTCCCGCCACCAGTGACCCTTCTTCTTACAATTAGCACACTGATTTTCCCCTAATGCCAAACTCTGCCTTCCCCCACGTCCATATCCAACTCCACCTTGCCCGGCTGCAGTGGGCGGGGCCCCACGTCCCCGTCCTCTGGCTACTTGCCGCAACAACACTCGCGTTTTCAGGTCCATTGCTTTCTTCTCCACTTTATATTTACTCTCATTCCCCCTATGCTCATAGTACTGAGCCATACTCAAAATGCCAGAAGGGGTGGACGTCGTCCACGTACTCTCAGAAGCCTGCAACCGGGCCGATATTTCCTGTAACAAATTATGCACAAATCTGTTCACAAAAAGCCGCACGCCGCCAACCTGCGACAAATCCTGACCACTGAAATCCAGGAATGCCTCCTCAAAGCGAGTAAAGAAGTCACACACCCTCCTCTTTCTTCTGACGACATGCAGTCAACTTATCCCAATCCACTTTCTTCGGTGGGAGAAAGGAATGCATGTACATAATGATACTTCCAGGCAGGGCTAAAATCTCCTGTCTTGGTTTTTACCCCGGCTTCCTTTCTTTATCCCAATCCTTAAACTCCTGCCATGTGCCCCCAGCTGATCTGCATGATCAGTACCACTCGCTTGTCTCCATACATCCACTGGAACCAATAATCCAAAGAATAACACTGTCAGCAAATGTCATGACCGTTGAAGTAGCCGCCTCAGTCAATTCCTTATAATAGGCAGTCGGATTCTTTCTAGAGTCAGGTAAATGTCCCTTCAGTGCCAACACCTCACTCCTCTTCCAGGGGACATAAACCCATTGCTCTTGAAACCGAGCCTCTACCCGCGCCCTTGTCCCTGTGTTTGTCACTGGATCCAACAATTCAGGTATTTCAGGGTGAAAGACGGGGTGGGCCTCACGCATGGGATGTGCCCCAAACGTAGAGGGACCCATAGACTGTAATTCTTTTCTGTAGCCGACCAATGTACGCATATTTCCATAAACCTCTCCCAAACTAGTATCGGCCCTGTAAGCTTTGTCTCTAATATCATAGATAATCTTGGGCGCCAGGTCCCCGTGGCACTGCTCCCACAACCCTATCAACGTCGCTGACAGATGCCACAAAGCATGCTGCTGCATCAAAGGTTCATAATCTTTCATCGTAGACCAAATATCCTCCATTGTATGAATGGCATTCCGAGCCCATTGACATGCTTGATTGGCCACAACCTGTTTCTCTTCCATACCCACATTAGAACGCGTAAGTAATTTACGTACATGGTCAAATATCATACGCCCATCCAACCCCCCTCGACCCGAGTCGGAGTCTGAGGTATAGTTTGAGGGGTAACACTCGCCGAAGCCGTAGGTAACGCAGATGCAGATAGCGGTGTAGCCACAAGGGGGGCAGACGGGATTGAAGTTCCCGTCTGCAATAGTTCCCGCCGGCAATAGAGAAACGAGGGGCGAGAAGTCAATGCAGCTTCAACACCCTTCAAAACACTGGAAGTAGAGGCTAGTATAGCAGAAGGGTCAGAGGAAGAGGGTGCCTGTGAAGAGTCAGAAGCAGACAGAACAGTCGGAGAAGTAGATAGCACGGGATATATCGATTGCGGCGCATAAGGGGGCGGGGGTCGGGCATCCAAAAGGTCCTCTATCTCATCCTTCTCCTCCGCTCTTACCACATAACTCTTATCTGTTTTCAACCTATGAAGCCTATCTGCGTGCTCAATCCCTGCCTCTGTCTCCGCTTTATTATGGGCTCTCACTTTCTGTACAATCAACTGGGTAGCTTTCTTCTGGGCCATCTTCTCATTTGTCTTTGCCGAACCTCTTTTTGCCACATCCTTAGGGAATCAAACATGCTCTTGCGACTGCCCCTAGCAAACAATCTCTTCTGCAAGTAATCTATCTTATCTGCATCGAATGAACCGGTCAACGGCCATGGCAAATCCACATTACTCTTGGTGTACCGATGCCACAAAGTATTAAACAAAATCGGGGTAAGTCCATATTTCACATACATCTCAAAGTTGGGAGAGCCTTCTAGAGGAGCAGGCTGACTCTCGGCCAATCTGGCATCAGTTGAACGACAACAACACCCAAAACATCGCAACTTACTGAAACGCGGCATCTTGCTCACACAATCAGACACCGCCAAGGAACTCACATGCACCCAGACACAAAAAGGACAAAACAGCTATCCCCACAAACAACTACTCATGTCCTTACACACACATATTTCCTATGGGCATACATCGAATCACCATGCCAAACACGTGTTACCAAAATGGGACAAGGCCCGTCGACCAAGTCCTGGGGAACCAGACCCTACCGCAGACTTAATAAACACTGAACAGTGCAGAAACTGTTCCGGAGGCCGGAGGACAGGTCAGCCACACGGGCGGTACTACGGACCACTGTACGGATTCACCCCGGGAGACCTGGGACCCTTCCAGCACACCCCCCTTCCGGGTTAGGTTTGGGTCCTTTCCCAGTGTTCCACCAAGATCAACCGCGACTCCGTCCGAGTACCGTCCGGCCAGATGTTCCACAACATAGGAACATCAGGCGTCCCCCCGAACCTCCACCAAACCGCAAACAGTCTGTCAGAGCGTCTCATGCACTCTGAGTTTCCCGGGGCACCCTAGCCCCTCTTCCAATCACCAAAAGCATGCCTAGGGACACACTAGCCCCTCGGAGCACCCTAGTTCCTTCAATCATCAGTCGGACCACTCACCTCCTGTTCGCGGAACCTGACATCCACTGTTCTTCACTGCCGGCTGCTTAGACCAACACGGTCAGCTCCCAAAGGTCCGCCTTCTGGACCCCGGCGCAGGATCATAAGCCGGGACCTCTCCCAATCAGCAGGGTGGGGCAGGGAACCAAGCCCGGCATCAAATGGGTACCCAGACCCACCGTCCCGACCAGACGGTCCCCGGCCTTCTACAACCCACCTACGGGCGAGAAAGATCCTTATTGCGGGGTCCCTGTTCGGGCGCCATCTGATAAGCGTGGCTCAAAACCACCTGAGCAAACTTACCTCACTCAGATATCATTCCCATAAAATAAGCCAGCCAGACAGTGGAGAAGAGTTAGAAAACATTGATTAGGCCATTAGTTTCTCTATAGAGAGGCCCCGTCAGGACTTCACTCCAAGGAGTGCGCCGAGATGACTACCGGTTCTCAAAACAACAATACATTATAACACGTTACAGCAACATTAGTCACGCCCCTAATGGAAAAGTACAGGACTGAAGAAATGGTAAACAATGAGCGCACACATGATGCCGCTGCACCTGCGGGAGGATGGCTCTGTTATCACCCTCAAGGCCATGGAGCCAAGACTCCGCTCCTCCCGGGCATGGGAACATTACTGATAGGAAAGAAACACATTTCGTTGTTAGTTTTCTGCAACTACTAACTCAAGACGAGAAACGCTGAGACCAGTGATTTTCTGCTCATAAGGGAGGGGGCATTGCAGTCAGGTCGCGGAGACATGTTCCCAAGATGGCGGCACAGAAGCTAAGCTAAGAAATTGCTAACTGGAACACGAAAATAACCAATTAGTCCTAAATACATATGCAACACATCAGTCGGTTAGATACACTATGCTAACTTATACGTCATCATGTTGAGTGAATTGAGGGGCTGGAAATGCAAAACCTATCATGCCGGATAAGGAGTCAAACATGCATACCCACATCAACACAATGGCAAAAAATGCCAGCTTCCATCTGAGCTACTGTAGATAGTTGCACCTGTTCATGGACTCAAAGGTCTTGAAAATGTCTGCCCAGGCGTTAGTCATTTTTAGAATTGAGTACGGTTGCTCAGCTTTATCGGGTCGTCCTAAGATTTCATCTGCTCCCATTAAAGCTTGTCTCAATGCGGCAGCAAGACTTATATCTTGATCCAAAAGATTTGACCAATTCACTCCTCACCTGAAAGTTCTCAATGGGTTACCGTTCGATGCGAGAATACAGCTAAAGATTGCATGTATAACACACAAGGCTATCCACCACTCAACTCCTCGTTACCTGGCCCTGAAAATTACATTGTCTGGCGGTAGTAGATCCTCTAGGGGGGCGGGAGATTTTTTACTGAAACCAACTTTCTTCCGGAAGAAGAGATCATATTTTAGAGCGTTCACAGGAGTTACACCTAGGATTTGGAACTCACTACCGCCGAATATCAGAAGGATTACCCACGCTACTCGGGTTCAAAAAGGAGACTAAATCCTTTTTGATGAATAAATTCCTCCCATAACAATGGAGCGGTATAACGTCTATTCATAGGACTTACGTCTGGTTCCTTGACCAATCCATTGTCGTTCTGGTCTTCTACTGTACTTGTCATACAATGCTTCACCATTGTGTATTCCTAGTAATGCTCAGTATTCGTTTTGGCTTGTAAATAAGGGTAATGCGATTTGTATTACGGTTGTCTATTACTATCAAGTGTGTTATTGTTACTTTTAGAACGCGCAACGGGGTTAAGTCTCATATTCCCGGTAGTAGGTGTAAAAAAAAAAAAAAAAAGTGGGGATTTTATCTGAAAGTGTAGTGTGCTCTACTGTTAAACGCTGTAAGTGTATAGTAATGGGTAAAGGCGCCCACTATATTTAGGGCTGTAGTGTGGGTCTCGTCTGTTTCACGTATAGAGGCCCTCCATCTCGTCTCTCTCACTTTCCTACCCAGCCAGGCCAACAACTTCCCTGCTCTATCACCCATTTTGTATAGGCGGTGTTGTGTGGCCCGGAGCTGGTCCTTCCCTTCCCGATTCACTAAGGTCCTATATTTCCTGCGTATTACTGTGGCTCGGCGGAGAGTATGTTTGTCAACACTTGGGTCTACGTGTATTTCCAGCTCTAGGACCCTGTGTTCCAAAGTCTCAATCTCGTGGGTCTCCACTCTCTTTTTGTAGGCTATTATGTTTTGTGCCCTATCTTGTATCGGTCTTGTAAGCCTCCCATAAGGTAACCGACGAGGACACTGAGCCCTCATTTTCACGGAAATCTAGCTTTGAGTCAGTTTAACTCTCTCTGGCGATCGTCCTGTCTTTTAGGGTCCAGGCGCCTCCATTTCTTTCGGTTTCTGCACGTTCCCCCCCCACTGTCAGCCAGAGAGGGTAGTGGTCGGATATACCTCTTGCCAAGTACTCCACATTTTCCACTGTCTCCACCTCTCCTGCCAGGGCAAAGAGGTAGTCTAGTCTAGAAAATAACTTATGATCTCCTGGCTACTTTTTGACAGAATTTGAAGACTTAGAGTGGAATTTATTAGTTTCCTTGGTGTTTCTTGTCTCTGCCAGGAGAGGGAGCTGAGAAAGGCACACCACTTAAGAAAGCACAACTCTTCTCCCTGAATTAGCACGACACCTGAGAAAACTCTATGCATCCTTCATGGGCTTCTCTGAACAGCCGCATCTACAACTCCTTTAAAGCCTTGCGGGTACAATTGGTAACTTAGGAGAAAGGTTGGTGTTGTCAATTATTTAAACAGCCGACCAACCAGTGTTCTTGGTCCCACAGCAATACATCCATATTAGCGGAACGTTTAGTATGCTTCGTTGAGCTCATGGTTTGCTGACATATTGTCCTGCTTCTAGTTGCAAGTGGTGTGCTTAAACACTTCACAGTAGATTTCCTTTTGGGATTACAGAGCTGCACCTTGTTGGAAGTTTTTAAGTAATTAGCATTTGGATTTGATTTTTTTTCATTATTGTCCTACGTGTTGCCAGTAGGGTATAGTTCTCATTCAGGATTAATACTGTTATAGATACTTTTCATTGCCAACCCATTGAGGCCTATCACAGCAATTACCAAGACAGTGCATACACTCCCCATTTTCCCTTATACCTGGGACATAGAAAATAATTCTGATGTATTCCTGCCATGAGAAAGTGATCCGATATCGCTGCTATGTCTTTGATATTGTCCACTCACGTTGCACACAAAATTTGGTTGTGGGCTGGTGAAATTCATCCCCAAAAATGTGTGTGCTTTTACTTGTGTTTAGTGATTTATTGGAAGAATACCTTGGTGCTGCATAATTGAATCATTATCAGAACTCTTATATTTAGGTCCTATGTAATGCCAGCTTTTTAAAGAGCATTGAAGGGCACTAATTTGGTTGAAACCCTGTGTACAATCGACCCTTAAAGCATTTCACACTTGCTGCATTCCTATTTATATTTTGCCGTATTTATATCAGCACAGCCAGGTGTAACAACATCAGGGGCGGGGGGTAGGGGAGAGGGAGGTTGGGGGGGGGGGTGGCAGGCGTACATCTGAGCAGATGATAGTTCAAAAAGTACACATGGAATGGCTGATGTGGGTGGGAGGACTGTGTGCAGGAGAGCTAATTGTTGATTGATTTTAATATAATGTGTCATCAAAACTGATGTGATAGACACTCATCTCGGTTGTCTGTGGCTGGAATACATCAAAAGTAACCAGCAAGGTATCTTAGGGCCACCTATGGTGTAGATGGTTTAGATAGAAGGTTTAGATTAATGCCCATCTCTCCTCAAATTTATTAATGCCATGTTTGGCTATTCCATATCTCTCAATCATTCTTGCCTTAGCTCTATTGAGTACAGACTCTATACCACAACCATGTTGTTTGTTCTGTAACACGAACAGTGCTGACCACCGGATATCATCCTCTATGTGCTTATGTTCTAAGTAATGTTGGACTAGTGGGGCTATGCATCTTATTCTGGATTTGTGTTGTTGATTTTGGACTGTACATTTTATTCTGGATCTGTGTTGTAAAACTCTTGATTTAACTCTTTGGGTAGTCTTCCCAATGTAGAACCTTTCGCACAGGCATTGTACACAATAAATTACATTTTTGGTGTTACAATTGGAGAACTTGATTTGTAGGTGTTTTTTGCTTCTAATTTGAATGTGCTTAGTGTCTTTCGGGAATTGACAGGCTGCACAGTTGTTACGCTTATAATGTCCTGTGGCCGCTGGGAGCCCCAACCTTCTCAGGTCCTGTCTTGTTTATGATGGGTGTACTGCTTTCACTAGGTCTTTTCTAAGATTTTTGGCTCTTCGAAATGAAAAGATAGGTTTAGGAAAATTTAAATGGTCTAGAATTCTCCAATTACATTATATTATATTTTTAACTTTATTTGCTTTGGGGCTATATGTCAGAACTCACACATAGGTGGATTCGTTTCAGAGTGTGTATTGGGGGTAAGCAATGTTTCACTGGGTGTGAACCACGCTCATTTCAATCCTGCTTTCGCCAGTTTTTCAGGGTAACCTCTATTAGTTCCAAATAACATAGCCACCATGCTGGTGCTCCCCAACAGTAGATAAACCATGCATGATATTAAGACATCTTCTGTGATTGCACATCAGATTCAAGAACACTACTTATATTGGGACAAACCAGTTGAAACTAAACCAATCCCATCCTACCCTTCTTGCTCAACTCTAATCATAGGTAATCCGGACTTATAGCCAGGCATGACCAACAGAGGGTTTACATAATAGCCAAGGGGGATAATACCCCCAACTCAGTGACCTATGTGAAGGATGTGCAGCCAAAAATAGAGAACAGTGCACACATGAATTTTTAGGTTGAAAAGTCATTTTCAGAATGACAGAACCTCTACACTGGGCACTCCCATCTACAAGTCAAAGAGGGGGAAACTGAAAGCACTGGATCCCCCTACATTGACCAAAATCTGGAACTTAAACAAGATGAAAACATAATGGAGATTAAATGCCACAAGTCTACAATGGAACGGATCCCTCCACCAAATTTGTTTCATGAAGCAGGTATAGTTCCAACCCCATATTGAAACTGGTACTAACACCCAATAGACTGAGAATCTAAATGATATTACAGTATCAATACTGACATTTTTTGATTAAACTCAAGAGGATAGTGGCTGCTGTTGTTCCTCCAGCTGATATTCACCTTCTTAAATTAATAGAATGAAATGCACTGAAAAAATCATATGCCAAAATCTTTCATGGACAGGTGCCTCCTGCCTGGAAGTGGTCACTTGTAAATAATATCAAAACCAAATTCCCGAAGGGGATGGAGCACTCGCAGGATCCAATTATCAAAACTTTATTAGCATACACGTTTCAGCACACTAGTGCCTTTCTCAATGCTCAGTTCGTGAAAGAAATATTAACCACAAGGCTTTTAAATAGATGTCTCTCATGCTCTGATTGGGCAGTGTAACATGGCTGTTCATTGAAGGGAGGACCATGATTGGTCAATTTAAAACCATTGTGACAGTCCTTGTTCGTTCCACTGGTTATGAATACACACTCCTTTTTAGGTCTCGCTGGTGTTAGCAGCACGAAGCGCTGCGTCCAGCGAAAGACCTTATGTTGTTCACTTGCCAGGAATGTTGGACAGGGGAAGGGTACGCGCTTTCCCTCGGCGATTTCCTCTCTAGGACACGCTTCTGCTCGCGGGCTTTCATCACGTGTGCAGAATCTCTCATGCATATCTACTCTCTCGGGCGCTGCTGGTGTTGTGAGCGTGCCTAATGACTTCCGTGTCTCGCTTTGTTTAGGTCTAGCACCCCCCCCTCACCGGGCACAAGCGGGGCTTACATACGCCCCCCCACACTCACCGAGTTTACATACACACCCCACTCCACTCACCGGGCACACGCGGGGCTTACATACACCCCCCCACCCCACTCACCGGGCACATGCGGGGCTTCCCTCTCTGTGGGGGGGGGGGCACCGGCAATGTGCCCTGAGGCCCCCCCCTCACCGGGTCTGTCGGACTCCTCTCGTCCCGCGGTAGTGGCGGCTGCACGGGCTTCGTAGGTGGCTTGCTCCCTTCTCTTCACAGGAGTATGGGGTAGGCTCTGGTCTGCTTCCTGTCTGTTTCCTGTCTGTGCTGGTGGCCCCGCCCTCAAGCAGGCAGTCCTGGGCAGTCCCGCCTTGCTTCCTGTGTCTCACCCGTGCAGAGAGGACTCCGAATTTCGTGGTTGAAACTAGGTACTTCCCCAGCTCTGCTGCTTGTTTTTGTCTGTGGTCTTTTTAATTTACACCGCCCCATGGCACCACCACCTCGCAACGTCGCGTGACACAAGAGAAGGCTAGGCCCCAACTGTTGTCCTCTCCTAGCAAGGAGCACTGGGTACGGTCAGAGGGCGACTAGAGTGACTAATTAGCATTGGCCCTCTCTACCAAGTGGGGATGGCTCCTCGTGAGCAGGGCTCCAAAGAAAACTGAGTAGATTGAAGATAACCTCCTCGCGAGATGCACCCCTTTCCGTGTTCAGCTCTCTATGCCTGTTTCGGACATGAACGAGAAAATATCCCCTTTGACCCATCTAATTCCAGTGCCCTAGCCACAGGTATTCAGACGGCAGATGCCATTTCAGCCATCTGCAAAAGGTGAAAGTCTCCGTGACGGCAATGCAAGAGAGGGCGCCTCGAGCCGAAAGGGGTTCTGTGACAACAATGGCTCTGCAGGCAACAGTCATAACATTGGATGCTCCTGCGTCTCCTATCAGGATTCTTCTGTGCTCCCGGAACACGACCAATATGCAGTCCATGCTCATATACCCAGACCATCAATTGTTGGTGTGCAAAGTGTGAGTACTCGAGTGTTGAAACTATTCCTGCATGATTGCCAGTCAAGGCCTAACCCTCCCCACCACCAAGCATCACACTCAGAAACGCACTGCGCACATCATACCAGTTAAACATTTTGCTACAGTATCTAGGAACAAAGAACAACTCCACAGAAGATGTGAATGAAGCATCTGCTTAAATGACAACTCGGATGAAATGTGTGAATGAAACGCATGCAATGTATAACAGTGTCACTAAGTGTTAGACTGAACTGTACCAGGCCAAATATCTGGTAAATTCTTATAAATAATATATACTGTTAATATTAGTGATAAAATAGTTGTACCTCTGTAAGTTCTGTGCACTAAGGTCCAGTCAGAATTCAGATAAACATCTACACCTATTACGTGAACCAACTGGACAGTCAACAGTTATAGACTGTTTTGAATAAGAAACATTCCTGTGTGTGCATTCATGTAAACACTTCTGTAAAAAATTGCTGATAGGGAACGTTGGAAAAGAGACACATTTTGTGCACTTAGGTAAGCTTTAGATTCTTCATGGATCAAAGAGAATTGAAATTTGTAAAGATTACGTGATGCGATTACATGATTTTCTATTCAGCAGAACTATCTTAACTGTTGCTATGCCTAATTGTTCAAGTAAGGTCCTGTGTTGTTTATACATTTGGATAAATGGATACAGAAATGGGATTAACATACGGCTAAAATAGTTAGAATGGCCTGAGTTGGTTTCTGTGCGTTTGTGTGTGTCTGTTAATGTGTATGTATGTGTGTCTGCTTGCGTGCACGTATGCATGTGAATGTGTGTGTGTTGAGGGAGTTAGAGGAGGGTAGTCCACAGTGAAGTTTCAATGGTCTTATAGTATTGATGAGTGCAAACTACAGATTGGGACTTGTAGGGTGTTGAAAGCACTACACGGAATAAGCAATATTGGTTGAAACTCAGTCTGCTTGGAATATCTTCGTATCACAGCATCTCCATCAGCGCAGCTAAGGAGGTGTGATGAGTGTCTGTGGTGTACTGTATCACAAGGGCCCAGTCTGGAATAGCCGAGCTCAATCAATAACAGGCCAATATAATAATAATATTAATTATCCATATTTGTAAAGCATGAACATATCACCCCTTAAGGTTTCAAGGCGCTGGGGTCCGGGAGAGTATGTGAGCTATTTCCCAGAGTCTCATGATACTGAGCTGAGCTGCCACCAGTGATCGAACTGTGTGCCCCTGCGCTTTGGAGTCAGTCGCTCTGACAGCTGTGCCAGACCTCTCCCCACTATTTGTGATTGAAAAGAGCCACTGATCATTAATTGACAATGGAAAAAAAAGTGAGTTAGTGTGCACTTCCAAGCATTGGTTGGTGCTCATGGTTAGTCATCTCATTGCAAGAGCTTTCAAGCAACATTTCAAAATCTGCAGCCTTTCATCTATGTAGAACCACATGCTTCATTCAGTCGAGTAGTACAAGAGCTGGGACTAGCCTACTTCAGCAGAGGGAAAGCCTGTCTCTGTTGTCTTTGGAACAGAATAGTGACCCAGTAAAAAGCAATTCCTATAGGTGCAGTATGCTGGATCACAAAGTGAGGAAACCTAAGCATATCACTCCCCTTCTACACTATCTCCATTGCCCACCCACGCTCATCTTGAGGCGCATTACATTTAATCTCTTCGGCATTGTATAACAAGCATTTGCAATTATGTAAGTTTGAGCAATTGGCATTATTAATGCCAATGCATTTTATTTATGTTTTGGTTTTTTAAACATAAATAAAAGGCATTGTCTTTTACAATGCCAATAGCTTAAACTTGTGTAAGTGCGAGACCTATTGCATTGCAAATGCTTGTTCTTTATACTAACATTTCTCCCCTCTTTGGTTGTGAGCAGTAATACATACCATGTTCTGTCCTTTTTTGTATCAATGATCCTCCTGCCACTGTAGCCAAAGGTGAGTAACATTTCAAAAGTTAAATTCTGTATCCTTCGTCCAGCCGTACACACGATTTAACTGCAGGTTGCTGTTGGTATCGGGACTTGTGGATGTCACATGTGGTGTTAAGCAGCACACCAGCGGGTCTTGTGGTTACTCTTCTTCGGGGATCGCATTCGTTATTCCTGACATTGTAGAACAGGCGGGAGAATATACTAGTTGTCACTGATGTAGTACCCGCTCGATTCTTTAGGAATTCCTGTTTTCCCCATGAGAGCGCCTTTTAAGTGTTGACTGAATATCGATGTCCAGCCCTGACTCGATCGTGTGATGTTGTTACCTTGCACCCTTGTCCTGATGAGGCACAAATGATGGGGCTGGAACGTGTCAACTGCATTGAATAGAGGAGTCCAATGGATTAGTACCTGTTAAGAAATTTAATACAAACACTGTGGATTTACTCAGAGGTCGTATTTTTACCTCGTGTGTATTCGACTACCTCGTAAGCAGATTGCTTATAATTATGTAGCAACCACTTGGTTGCTACATAATTGGGGTAGGAAGGAATGTATAATGTATAATCAAATGTATTTTATTATTTTTTTGTTAATGTTTGTGTATTTGGTTTAATCTTTCCTTGTTTTGTCTTGATGTATTTTATTTGTTGATAAGAATAAGAGAACAATTAAAAGAATTTATGAATTGTTCCGATTGGAATCGGAGGTGGTATGTGTAATAATGTTAGCAAGTCAATATGAAGGGACTATGTACCAAAGAGTAGGATTTTATTTGTATGCGTCCAATTGAAATTTGTGCTGTATCGATTTCTCCGCATCATTTTAGTCAATTTAGTGTATAGTTTGGTAATATATATCCCACACTGGTACTAAAACATAAATCTGAAAGAGACACGTTAGTATTAGATTCCTTACCTTAGAATATCCCCAGGCGTCAGACTGGATCCGGAAACTTTTGCGTAGCAGTACCCTTGCGCGTCGGTAGGCGTCGTCTGCGGCTCCGCGTCCGTCGTCAGCGTCGTGGGCGCCGTGATGACGTCGTCGGAGTACTTAGACGCCGCCTCCGCGTGCTGACGTCAGTTCTTCTTTTTTCCGCGCCAGCAAGCGCAGATCTGGAAAAAGCAGTAACCCTAGTCAATTTTGACTAAACTTTTTGATCCTTTTTGATTACTATTTCGAAGTCTCTCGACTCCGAAACGGTGCCGATAGGGATGCTCGGCTTCAAGCATTGTGATGATTGCGACCGGCTGATGTCGGTCACGGATCCTCACCGTGTGTGTTTGTCGTGTTTGGGCGTCGACCACGACGACAAGGCCTGCTCCGACTGCCGGGCCTTCTCTTCGAAAGCCAGGCGGGAGCGGTCCCGTAGGCGCCTCGAACTCCGGCAGTCGGCCCCGCGCCGTGAGAGGTCCCGATCCCATGGGAGGTCGAGGGACAGGTCGCGGGCCCGGAGCCACCACAGCTCCGAGAGTAGGCCGCACTCCTCCGGGTCGAAGTCGTCGTCAGGTAAGCGGCACAAGAAGTCCAAGCGGCGTCATCGCTCCTCGGACTCCCCCCGACGCTCGCGTGATGCGGCCGGGGGTTCGGGTGACACCGCCCACGTGGCTCCGTCGGAGTCACGGGCGCCGCGTCCAGCCCCATACCCTACGGTCCCTGGGCTCAACGCGAAGCCGGAGGAGGTCGAGCGCTTCCTCATGGCCATGAGGAAACTCTCTCCTCCGACGGGCTCCGCGGCGCCTCCGGGCCCAGCGGACCCGTCTGGGAGCCCTAGCGGGTCGGCGGCTCTGGCCCGACGCCGTCGGGTGCTTTGGCCCCGACGCCGCCGATGCCTTTGGGCCCGGCGCCGCAGGTCCCTGTTATCCCGACGCCGCCGGCGCCTTCGGGCCCGGCGCCGAGGGGTCCAGTTGTTCCGACGCCTTCGGGCCCGGCGCCGCAGGACGCCGCTGGTCCTCCTTCGGGATCTGGTTCGTCGCCGGTTGATCTGACGGCCTCCCCGGCGTCGGACCCTCAGGTGTCGCCTCCGGCGCCGTCCTCGGGCGGCGCCCACCCCGGTCCTCCTTCCGTTCCTGTTCGGCCATCGGGACGGCGCCGCTCCAGACGCCGTTGGGTGAATTTCTCTTTTATGAACAGGCCCCATTGGTTGAGGACCCTGAATTTCAGGAGATGGGTGAAGGAGAGGACTGGGAGGGGTCTGAGGACCCTCTGACCAGGGAGTGTCAGTCTCATGAGGACTGGACAGGAGACCTTGGGGAGGCCAGTGGCCTGGACACCTCTCCAGACACTGGGTTTGTCTCCCCTCCTACCGTGGCTTCGGAGGAGGGGGCAACATATAGTGTGGTGCTGATGAGGGCTGCCAAGGCCTTGGGCCTTGAGCTCCCCGTCGCGGCCGTGAGGACTAACCTCCTCACTGAGGTCCTTAAACCGCAGTCAAGCTCGGTCGAGCCTCTGCTGCCCTTTAATGAGGCCTTGACTGACGTTCTTCTGGGCACTTGGTCCAAGCCCGCTACGGGTTCGCCCGTAGATAGGAACGTGGCCAGACGCCACCGCCCAGCCCCGGGCGACCCATGTTTTCTGTCCTCCCACCCTACCCCTGAGAGCCTGGTCATCCAGGCCTCCAATTCCCAAACCGCATTCCCGTCGGCCCCGCCGGATCGGGAATCCAAGAGGTATGACCAGTATGGGAAGAAGATCTTCTCATCCATTAGTTTGGGCCTGCGGTCTTCCAACACCGCCTGCCTCTTGGGACGTTACACCCACTCTGTGTGGGATAAGGTCGCGGAAGTGCTGCCAGAGTGTCCGTTGGAGGTACGGGCCAAACTCGGCCAAGCCCTTGTGGAGGGCCGGGATGCAGCCAAGTATTCCATCCGGTGTGGGCTTGATACCACTGACTCGCTGGGTAGAGCGATGGCAACGACGGTGGCGGTCAGACGCCACGCCTGGCTGAGGTCCGCCAACTTCTCGGCGGATGTCCAGAGCACGCTCATGGACATGCCGTTCGATGGCCGTCGCCTCTTTGGCGACAAGGCAGACCATGCGCTTGAGCGTTTTAAGGACTCCAGGGCTACGGCCAAGTCCTTAGGCCTCTCGGGCCAACGCCAGCAATCGGCTGCCTATCACTCCTTTCGTGGCCACGGAAGGGGTGCGCCCACACGTGCCGCCAGCCACGCACCGCAGGGCAATACCCAACGCGGTGGCGGCCGTGGGAACCGCCGTCCAGGCGGTCGGGGGCAGCGGCGAGGTCAGTCCACACCTTCCCCCACAGCATCCGCCTCAAAACCCTCCTAGTCCGTGCTTTCAGGCCCATGTGACGCCAGTGGGGGGCAGGGTTCGCCATCACCACCTCCACTGGCGCACTGTCACGTCGGACAGGTGGGTGCTGCAGATCGTCCGAAGGGGCTACTCCCTCCCCTTCGAGGCGACTCCTCCAGCCATGCCACCGCAGAACCACCGTGTATCGGGGGATCACTTGCGACTTCTGCAGGAGGAAGTTACGGCCCTCTTGGCCAAAGGGGCCATCGAGCGAGTTCCTGGGCCAGAAGTAGGGTGTGGTTGCTACTCCCACTACTTCCTGGTACCCAAGAAGGGCAAAGGGGGCCTTCGCCCTATCTTGGACCTACGGAACGTCAATGGCTTCCTCCGGAAGGAGAAGTTCAAGATGCTGACACTGGCTCAGGTCTTAGCTGCCCTGGATCCAGGAGACTGGATGGTAGCGTTGGACTTGCAGGACGCTTATTTCCACATCCCCGTCCTGCCGGCCCACCGGCGCTACCTGCGGTTCACGGTTGGCCACGAGCACTTTCAGTTTACCGTGCTCCCCTTCGGCCTTACCAGCGCCCCACGGGTGTTCACAAAGGTGATGGCGGTGGTCGCAGCTCATCTGCGCAGGTTGGGGGTTTCAGTCTTCCCCTACCTCGACGACTGGCTGTTGAAGGCGGGCTCGCCCCAGACAGTCGTCAGCCACCTCCAGACTACGGCAGACCTCCTGCATCAGCTGGGGTTCTCGATCAATGTGCCAAAGTCTCAGAAGCTCCTCTTCATCGGAGCGGTTCTAGACTCGGCGCAGTTTCGGGTTTATCCACCCGAGCAGCGGGTCCGGGATATTCAGGCTCTGATTCCCATCTTTCAGCCGTTATCCCGGGTTTCGGTCAGGTTGACGCTGCGGCTTCTGGGGCTGATGGCCTCCTGCATCCTACTGGTGCATCACGCCAGGTGGCGGATGCGGGATCTGCAGTGGGACCTGAAGTTTCAGTGGGCCCAGCATCAAGGCAACCTATCCGACCATGTCCTGATCTCGGAGGGCACTGCGAGACAGTTGCAGTGGTGGCTCACGGACCGTGATTGGGTCTGCGGCAGATCCCTCTCCCTTCCCCAACCGGAGCACGTAGTTGTGACGGACGCGTCCCTCCAGGGCTGGGGAGGCCACATGGGAGAGGTGGAGATCAGAGGCCTCTGGTCTCCGGCGGAGACTCAACTCCACATCAACATGTTGGAGCTTCGGGCGATTCGTCTCGCACTGAAGGCATTCCTCCCCTCTGTCCGGGGGAGTGTAGTGCAGGTGTTCACGGACAACACCACCGCCATGTGGTACTGCAACAAACAGGGCGGGGTGGGGTCGTGGACCCTTTGCCAGGAGGCTCTGCGCATTTGGCAATGGCTGGAACATCAGGGCGTGACTCTGGTGGTTCAACACCTGGCAGGTTCTCTGAACGCCAGGGCGGACGAACTCAGCCGCCGGTGCATGATGGATCACGAATGGCGTCTGAACTCGGACGTGGCGCAAGGCCTCTTTCAGCAATGGGGATAGCCTCGGTTAGATCTATTCGCCACCGAAGAGAACGCGCAATGTCATCAGTTCTGCGCGTTGGAATTTCCAAGGCGGCACTCGCTCGGAGACGCTTTTCGTCGCGAGTGGAGGTGCGGTCTGTTGTACGCCTTTCCGCCTATACCACTTCTGCCCAGAGTGCTGAAGAAGATCAGGCGCGACCGGGCCCAAGTCATCCTTGTGGCTCCGGACTGGGCTCGAAGGTACTGGTATCCCGAGCTACTCAGTATGTCAGTCGATCCCCCGGTTCGTCTGCCTCTTCAGGAGGACCTTCTGTCGCAGCAGCAGGGGACGGTCCTCCACCCGAACCTGTCCAGTCTCCACCTCCATGCTTGGAGATTGAGCGGCGACAGTTGAGGCCATTTGACTTGCTTCCTGAAGTCTGTAACGTCATTCTGGCAGCCAGGCGTCCCTCCACAAAGTCGGTATACGCCTGCAGGTGGAACAGATTTGTGCCATAGTGCACAGCAAAGGCTGTGGATCCTCTTGCTGCCCCTCTTTCAGAGGTTCTTCTCTTCCTTCTTTCTCTTGCCCAGCAGGGCTCTGCTCTGGGCACTACCAAGGGCTACCTTTCTGCCCTTTCAGCCTTTCTCAGGCTACCTGATCAGCCTTCTTTGTTCAAGTCCCCTATTGTGAACAGATTTCTTAAGGGCATCACTCACACTTTTCCTCCTGTTCCGTTTGTGATGCCTCAGTGGGACTTGAACCTGGTTCTGACTTTTCTGATGTGCGCTCCCTTTGAGCCACTTCACAATTGCCCTCTTCGCCTTCTGACTTTGAAGACTGCTTTCCTGGTTGCCATCACCTCTGCCAGGAGAGTGAGTGAGCTCCAGGCTCTTTCTTGTACTCCACCTTTCCTTTCTGTCCATCCGGACAAAGTGGTGCTTCGTACCAAACCATCTTTCCTGCCCAAGGTTGTCACGGCCTTCCACATTGGGCAGTCTATCACCTTGCCTACCTTCTTTCCGCCACCGCATCCCTCTAAAGAGGAAGAGCGGCTCCATCGTCTGGACCCAAAACGTGCGCTCTCGTTTTATCTGGATCGCACACGCCAGTTCCGGGTGGATGACCAACTCTTTGTTGGTTACGTGGGCGCTAAGAAGGGGAAAGGGGTGCACAAGAGGACCATCTCCCGGTGGATCATCTTGTGTATCCAGGCATGCTACTCCTTGGCTAGGAAGGAGCCCCCTGCTGGATTGCGGGCTCATTCTACCCGAGCCACGGCGACTACCACTGCCCTGGGCAGGGGTGTGCCCTTACAAGACATCTGTCAGGCAGCTACGTGGGCATCGCTGCACACGTTTGCAAGACACTACTGCCTGGACAGCCAAGTCCGGAGGGATGGCTTCTTTGGCCGTTCCGTCCTCCAGGACTTTCTGGTGTGATTATTGGTTCGCAGACCCACCACCGGGGTTGGTATTGCTGGGGTATCTATTCTAAGGTAAGGAATCTAATACTAACGTGTCTCTTTCAGATGCACAAGTTACTACTTGTGTAACGATATATCTGTAGGAGACATTAGTTAGTATTAGATTCCTTACCGACCCACCCATCCTCCCCGTTCTGCGAACCAATATCTAGGGTTAGGGTTGTCCCCTTCAGGGCCCTAGTTTCAATGGCACCAGTGTTGGTTTTTAACATGGCTCTGCGTTTCTGGCGCGGAAAAGCTGTGTCTAAGAACTGACGTCAGCACGCGGAGGCGGCGTCTAAGTACTCCGACGACGTCATCACGGCGCCCACGACGCCGACGACGGACGCGGAGCCGCAGACGACGCCTACCGACGCGCAAGGGTACTGCTACGCAAAAGTTCGCCTGGGGATATTCTAAGGTAAGGAATCTAATCCTAACTAATGTCTCTTACAGATATATCGTTACACAAGTAGTAACTTGTGCATACATTTGTGAAAAAGTGTGTATTGTTTGGATGGAACAGGTGTGAGTTAACTTAAACCCCTTGATTAGTGCTTGTGCTGAATGTTCTTTAGATTTTGTAGACCTTAGAATAATAAGTCAGTATAGTTGTTATCGACATTATCTTTAGAGCCATTGATATAGAAGAGTTTAGCTGTATTCTTCATTATTACTGTCTCTGAAGATAATATTGTATTTGTGTGCCTCAAGTCTGTCTGCTCAAAAAGGAGACAACTTGTTAAGCTGCATGTTAGAAGAGGTGGCAAATCTAGTGACTAAACATTGTTTCACTTCTCCCAAGCTATCGGATCCCCATCCATTTTGATATGTAATAAAATTGCTATCTTCTTTTCTCTATTTCAGTCTTTAATGCAGTGTGTTGGAGAAAGTGTTTCTCAGTTTAAACTCAAGTCAACTGAGGAACCCAAGATTGCTGCTTTCAAGACTTTGATAACACAGTTACTTACCTGTTTATGTAACTGCCCAAAGGTAAGTGTTGTCTAATATTTTAATGCATTTTTTACCTATGAAATCTTTTGTCTGGACACCGTGACTCTAGTCTTAAAGTTTTTTGTTGTTCTTCACAGAACACCCCAAGCAAAGTTACATCAGATTTGTTTCTCCGACTGCTAACATCAAGACTGTTGAATGACCTTACCGATATCTGCAAGCATTTGGTGAGTATATGGTAGCCCCTTGTTCCAGTGGGATGTCCAAGCATGTTTTGAAATGTATACATGTATGTCAAAGAGGAAGACATATGTTGGTTGTCAAGTGTTAACTTTCGACTTTTAAAATGGGAAGAAAGTGACAGAAGGTACATTGAAATGTTATATTGTGGGCCGCAGCTGATGCCCAAAAAGCATTAGAATCCATTTAATTTCCTGGTGTACATATACATTTTGTTACGTTTTTTTCGCTGCCTAATTCATATAGAAAATCAAGAGTTTGCTGTTTAGTACGTTTAAATCATCCATGCCATCAACAGATCCTCTAAAATAGTAAAATACTACAGCTTTGCAAAAAGAGACTTAGTGTTTTTAAGTTCCAAGCTTTAGCAAGATCCACATATAAAACACCAAAACATTCTTTGCCACTGTCAGATCTCTGGATTATTCGTTCATGACTTGATGAGATTTTGAATTGTACTTGTTACGTTTATTTAGCAACGTTACATCCCGAGTAAGTGTTTTTCTTTTGTTTTATCAACATGGCAGTCCAAGCAAACAATCTCAAACTGGAGAGTTTCTGACAATTTCCAATTCCTTATTCATTATGATTTTCGCATGGTAGGTCAATGTTGAGTGAGCACATTATTTTCTCTTTCTTTCCAAGTTGGCTATCTTTTGGAACCAGGAGTCTTCCTCTTCAAAGGTTTCTCCTTCAGAGTTATGATGCTTTGGCTTTAGTCAGCATTATTTTTGTGCTGATGTCTTCTGCTTCTTTTAAGCCACAGTTAATGGTGGGAAAGGCTAACCTATGGCCCTTCATCTGTAGCATACATCATATGGATGCAAGAGCTTTGCATTTAGAGTAGGATGTAGCCGGGTATAAGCCTATAAACATTTTGCATTTCAGACTTTGCTAGATCCCCCTGCTGCTGCTTGCTTCATCTGTATTTGGAGGTAGCTCCACATTACCTTTGTGCCTCTGGCATTGACACTCTTTTAAGGTATTGTTTCAAGCTTTCATTGACCTTATATTAAGATGCTGTTACCCAGCAACACAAATGCTAGTTATTTCAGTGCCAAGAAAGTGTCTGCAATATCTAGATGAAGAAAACACAAATGGGACTGGTGAAAGCTTTCAGTAGTCTCCGCACCTGGCAATCACTCGGGGGTGCATTCCAGACCATTGTTTCTGCCCACTATTACACTTGAGACTAGCCACATGCAATTTAGGCTTCATCCTGTTCTATTAAAAGCAGTATAGCCTGAAATGCTAAACCAGGTCCCTCTGTTTGGGTACACAAGCTACTCTACACTATTTTGGTGTACTTAGAGCTTATCAGTGATGTAAAATGTTACTTTTGTGGAGAGTGAGCATGGTACTCACATTTGGGCATCCCTGTCAAACTGATTTGCATGTGTCTGAATTAGTAGAACAGTGGGGTGAAAATGATGGACAGAAATGCTTTGTAGTGGTCAGTAGTGATCGATTTTTAATTTTTTTGTGTACCTTTCATTACTTTGTTGTTGCAGTAGATGCCGTAAATGAAACAATGTGCCCATCGTGGGTCCCATGTCTATTGTGCTACAGGTCTTAAGCTGTACCTGATTAGGCACAAATAAGCAGAAACTGGTTTTGGTTTGTTTGTTTTCTGTCTGGAGGGGGATCTGGCCTTCCAATTATGGCTGGTGTTCTCAAAGAGGGATAGGGTCAGACTAGTTTACATTAGGTTGGTCTTTGTCTAGAGTGTCACAGTGGGTAAAAAACAGAAATAGAATGGGCTAGAATGTGGACGGAGTGATAACTTGTGGATGAGATGAATTTATGTATTCTTTACTTCACTGTTTGTTGTTATATCAACTGCAGGCTATTATTTTCACCCAGAATCCTTGCTAGAATGAGAGTTGATATTTTCTACAGTGTGGAGGTTATACTAATTGTTGCGGAAACACCCTCAGGGTTAGGGCACAATACACCCAGCATGAAAATTGCCCAATAATTAGCATCGATCACTACAGCAAAATGCAAATTGTCATCTGGAAGTTTGTTGTGTTTGTATATGATTTGTGTAGCATGAAGCTAGGTACAAAGCATCAGAGTAATGTACAAGAAAAGAAGTTTGTTACAGAGTTGTAAGACTGAACCATGATTATGTAGCCTGGCATAGTTTAGTCCTGTTTTTGTCCCTAGAAGTTAGTGGGAGTTTAGCACCTAAATTGTTGGCTAGGGAGCACTGTTATTTATGAGGGCTGAAGCTGACGGAGATGTGGCAGCTAGCAACCTGTGGACACTGGGTGGTAAGGTCTTTGTTCCTACTTCAGATCTGGTTATCTGAATCTTATGACATAACAAGAGTATGTTCTTTTGTAATATTTAGATGTGGAAGCATACTGTACATCTATAGATAGATTCTGCATCCGTCTTTGTTAAAAGTGCACTATCCATCCAGAAATATTATGGCCCAATAGACTTTATTTTTTTGTTGAAACTTACCCAGTGATTTAAGTCACTACAACCGTGTTTATACACCAACAAATAGTAAATACATTACTTACATTTGTTTGTCAATGTTGTGAAATATGTAGTTTTTGTAAGCAGTGAGCTGTGGTTGAGTTTGCTGAGTTAAAGCTCATGAAATGGTACTTGTTTTGACAGTAATATTGGCTTTTAGGCTTGATCTTCAGTGTGAAAAAAGAGTACAACGCATATGGTAGGAGTGATCAGGTCTGAAAGCATATTTTTAGGTGGAGGTTCAGCATTCAACATAGAAAGATTCTTGTGGTTAATAACCCCAGAACGCCTAAACCACTGCCTCTCAGACTTACAACCTACTTACTGCCTGCCCCACATTCTGATGACCTGCCCAGCATTTCTCTGTCTTTACATGGATCAGCAAACTACATAAGTGCACTTCCAGGGATTAATAGAAGTTCTAGGCTGCCATGTCTTTTTCTTCTATAGCAAAGTAATCCTTGCCAAATTTCCAGCTCGATTTCATAACCTACTCTGTATTTAGGGTGACCATCACCCTCCAGCTCGTTATGGACACTGTTTCAAATCCTTGAATTATGTTTAATACTTATGTTTAATAGGTTAAAGCATTCTGGGTGTTGAAGTCTTGTTTTGCTTCCATTGATATGATTCGACTAACTTACCTGAAATCATTGATTTGTAGATGAAAGTTTCCGGACTGAAGACCAGTTCCTTATTGACCAGGAGTGACTGGTCTCAGTGTCCATAGTCATTATCCTGGGCATATGACCCTAATAGGCTAAGATATTCAAAGAACACACCTAATTCAAGTTACTAAAAAATTAAAAACCAATAAAGTTCTTTCAGCGTTGATTGCTCCTAGCCAGTGACCTATGTCTAGTAAAAACAAACCTGCATTCAGACAATTCAATTTAATTTTATTGTTTGAGTATTTAAAATCATACAGTATGTAAAGTTCCTTCGTACGTTCTAATTAAACTAAACTGTTGGATCTCTGTAAAAATATATTGCAATATTTTTTAGTTTTTATTTTGATTAACCATGGCTTTATTCGATTCGTCTTTTCTAAAGGTAACCTGCCCTGGAAGTCTGAATGAATCCTCAGTAGATGTGATGGAAGATGATTTTGAAGAAAGCAGAATTCAGACAGAGGAACAAGCAGCCATAGACCTATTTGATGATCACAGTACTCATGAGGTGGCTGATGCAAGTGAACCAGGGGAGCTGCATAATGTAACAGGTAAGTTGAAGCGGCATATGCATTGTAGCAATTTTGTTGTTGTTGATTGAATGCCATCTTATTCAATTGTTTTTAATAAACTTATAAAAATGCACAATTTCATTCAAGTTGCTAAATACCTAAAAAAGCATTCCAGGACACTGGTAGCAGACTAATATCATTTGTGTATAATGTAACATCTTGGAAATGTGTGGCTAAAAGGGACCATATTTTTTCCGTAAACATCTTTAGAGGTATTTTCAAAAGACATCAGTGAGGCAGCAGATGGGAAAAACTTAATTAGCACATGGTCCAAAGAATTAAGCAATCATATAGAAACGCAGAACATCCAAAGGAGTCAGAAAACCTGTCATTAGCATGTACTATATACATTAATTAATTTTTAAATGTGGTGTTGATTTTTCACCATGAACTGTCAAATGAGTATGTATAATCACCTTGCATCTCATGCATACTGTCTTGTGTCATTGAGAATTTTATGGATGTTGAGACTGGCATGTCCCCTACATGGTAGATGGATATGCCTCTCTGCCTTTGTTTACCCAACTGTGAGTGAAACTTGTATCCTGACTTTCTTTTAGGTCCAGCTCTCACTGAATCCTACATGTGAACGGAGGTCTAGTCCCAAACGTGAATGGGAGACCCAGAGCGTGACTGTGGAAAAACTCTAAAATCATAAGCCGTAACTCACATGAGACTACTGTCAGTGAGCCTCGGATATATATATATATATGAGGAGAGACCCTGGACAATACAATATGGCCTGGGCCTTGGCCGAGAGGGACGCACCCCCAACGAAAGCGCGCCGGATTCTGCCCAAAACGGGACCAATTTGAAGACGGTGAAAACCAGAGCTGGGCAGCGGTAGCCACCAGGGACTGTACCTTGGAATGGGCCCCAGAACACTCGAAAATGGTATTCAAGGGGACACAGGCATCACCTCATTGCAATTAACGCTTATGACATCACCCACTGGAGGAGCAAAATCATGAGGCCAAAGGACGCACTGGAAAGACCAGCATGCTCTAAACTACAGCCTAATTGGGCACCCACCTGAGGGCAATTATTGGACGGGAGCAATAGCAGGGTCTGTGTGTGTTCGGAAGGCCATTGGATGTCGGAACCCCACAGCTCTCTAGGCCTTGCCTGACCCCGGCCCCAGCGAAACTTAGGCTCCAGACGCGCCATGCCCAGCCGGGGGGTAAAGGGCTCCCTGAGTGAGATAAGACAAGGAGTTTCGATTGCACCTCCGGCCTCCCCTGGGAGACTGGTTTCTCTCACACCTCTCGCCTTCCCCTGTGAGCCGGTTTCGACCGCACCTCTGGCCTCCCCGAGAACTGGCTCCAGACCCTGCTGTGCGTCTGGGAATTCCCGGGCGCATCTTCAAAGGGATCAAAGGACCAACCGACGGAGCACTCCGACGACCAGCCCCCGAGGCCTGAGACCTCCGCCTGCGAGGGTCCGGACATCAAAAGGGCCACTGCACTATATCAAGGCCCGCCCAAGAGATAGCGGGCAGTTGTATCCTGGACAAGAGAGCCCTGCTGATCGGATCGTGGCTCACCCCTTGGGGAGAAGACTGAAACTTGGAACTTATCAAGCCCTGCTGACGCTGTCGCGGCTTATCCTTGTGAAGAAGGAACTGGAACCTCGGAGCCCTGCTGACCTCGTCGCGGCTCATCCTTGAACTCTACGGACATTCGTTGAACACCCTGAGCCCTGCTGACATGGTCGTGGCTCCTCAAGAACTGACAGACACTCTGTTCACCCCTGATCGAGCCCTGCTGACCTCGTCGCGGCTCGAGGAGTACTCTGGTCCGGCGGGACCATCGACGCTACCAACATGACCTGGCTCAAGAAGAAGTGAGAGGAGCAACCAGTACGATCGCCATCCTCCTTATCCCCTGGCGCGAGGATTGAGAGCTGTGCGCAGGGTACGCCCCCGTACTGGCCTAATACTGAGACTTTCCCGCTTCCCTCCTCCTTACCATTGGGACTTTACGATCCCTCGATCGCTTGTAAATACGTGTTCATTTGGCCTAAATCTCTACTGTTTGATAAAGAACTTGCTTACTGAAATCCATGGTGTGGTGTCCGTTCATAAGTGTGGTGTGCGCTCAGTGTGTACGATCCTAGACTCGAAGTCCCCCCCGACGAGGACCTCACGTTAAGACTCTGCATTATTTGTGGGAGAGGTGGGTCACGGAGTGCTCGGAGAGCATAGCCTGGCCCTCTGGGATCGCCCCTTCTAACATTGGTGGCAAGCGACGGGATAAGAGCCTACGTATAGAGATCGTGCAGTAAAACGACTGACACACTACCTGAACGAAGAACAACTATGAGTTCCACCGGAACGAGCGAGAAACCCACATTCCAAAATGACAGTGTGGAAGAGTATACCCACAAAGAACTAAAACAATTCTGCAAGGAACTTCACATCGCTACCACTGGTTTAAGCACCAAAGAAGACTTCCAAAAAGCCCTGACGGCCTGGGTAGAGTCCGGGGCCTCCCTACCCCCACCAGAAGGAGACGGCTGAGAGGGAGGGCCGCAGACCGAAACCAGCGCCCAGGAAGGTGAGAGAACAGACTCCCTGACACGGAGTCCCAGTACGGAAAGGGGTCTGTCACAAGAGGAGATGACAGACCGAGAACGAACCCCAATCCACGAGCTGGAGCTAGCACGCCTTAAAATAGGAGAGCTCAAGTTGACCGAGAAGAAACTGGCCGTAGAACAATTACGGTTACAAGGAGAACTAGAAGAAAAGAATCTCCAGAGGGAGCATGAGGAAAAGAAACTCCAGCTCAAACATGAGCGCAGCTTAAAAGAACTTGAACTAAAAGCCAGAAGCGAAGACACCCGACCCCCGGGGAACCGAGAAACCCCTTCCCCGGTGGAAGCCAAAGTACACATCCCCAAGGATGTAGTAAAAGAGTACTACAAGGGGGACAACATCCAGCAGTGGTTCAAAGCGTACGAGGTCGCCATGACCTCCCACCGAGTGCCCGAGAAGGATTGGGGGGCCGGATTGTGGGGCCGCTTCCTCAGTGAGGGAAGAGACACCATGCTGGACCTGCCCTCCACAGTCATGAATTCCTACACCCATATGAAGGACGCCCTGCTATCCCGATATGAGCTCACCCCGGAGATGTATCGGCAGCGGTTCCGAGACTGCAAAAAGATCCCCGGCACCACATGGGTAGAATATGTAAATTTCTACAGCCGGGCCTTGGAAGGGTGGCTCAAGGGCAGCAAGGTGACCACCTTTGAAGGACGATTCGACCTCATAGCGTATGAACACCTCTCCATGAACTGCTTTGTGGAACTGAGACAGCACCTTCTGGACAGCAAATTGGCAGACCCCCGGAAGCTTGCTGTCGAAGCAGATCGCTGGGTGAGTACCCGAGTCCCAAGGGGGCCCGTGGGAGACTATGGCCGAAACGAACAAGGGTTTTTCCGCCAGAGAGGAGGGGGAGGTCAAGGTAGACAGCGGGGGTCCCAGTCCGGCCCCAGCGTAGCCCCCCCCGAAACCATCCTGGAAGCTCTCCTCCCGTAACTAGAGCAGGGCCCCCCTCAGGTAGACAGGGACCCAGAGCCAGCATTGGCTGCTACAGATGTCAGCAACCCGGGCATTATGCCAGTGACCCCCAATGCCCCCTGCTCAAGAAATCCGCTGCTGCGAGCCCCCCGCGCGCCAGCTAGCCACAGTGGCCCTAGAAGAGGAAGAGATAGGGGACACCGAGGGGTGGGAACCAGCCGCCATGTCATTAGTCTCCCTTGGGGATAGAGAAATGGTTCCAGGAGCCCCCCTGCCCGACAACACTGAAAAGTACAGGCAACAGGTGACCGTCAACGGGCACCACATAGGGGCCCTCCGAGATACAGGAGCCAGCATCACCGCAGTGCGCGGTCACCTGGCCACAGAAGACCAAATTATACCCCACGCCTCCTGCAGGGTGATCTCAGCCGACAATTCCGTCCGCACCTGCCGAATAGCTCAGGTCCCGTTTGGATGGTAAGGAGTCTCCGGGGACTTGCGAGTAGCGGTCCGCACCGACATGCCCGTGGACTGTCTACTGGGCAATGATCTGGAGAGCTCCCTGTGGAAGCAGGTAGAGCGAAGGACTCACCTAGAAATGGTGGGCCTGCCCGAATGGGCCTGAGTGAGCACACGATCCATGACCGCCCGAGTGTCCACCCCCGGGGGGGTGGAACCCGAGACCCCTCGGTCGGTCTCTGACGACCCAGGAGCAGCGAGCGACCCGAGGTCCCCGAGCTACCCACCGGGGAAGAAATTGACCCCGACGCAGGTCCCCTCAGCCCTCCCGTCGAACCGACCTTGGACCACCTCCCTGAGTTAGCCCAGTGGCGCCAGGTAGAGGGACCTTCCCGAGAGGAGTTCTGCCTGGAACAGACCTCTTGTCCTTCTCTAGTTGGGCCGCGGCAGCAGGCCGCCACCCAGGCTGCCGGTGACCAGTCCGGCTCCCACTTTGGAAAATGGCCTCTTATATAGTAAACAGAAGTCCGCCGAACTAGGGTCAGCCCGGGTGCTGGTGGTACCCCTACGTTTCCTAAGCTTCCTCCTGAACCTGGCCCATGATGTACCCCTGGCGGGACACCTAGGACAGGACAAAACCTATCACCGTCTGGTCACTAATTTTTACTGGCCCCGTATGCGCGCCGATGTGGAGACCCACTGCAAGTCCTGCTCCACGTGCCAGGCCAGCGGGAAGAGCGGAGGGAGACGCAAGGCTCCCCTCCAACCCTTCCCCGTCGTCAGTACCCCCTTTGAACGGGTGGGAATAGACATCGTGGGGCCCCTCGACCCCCGGACCTCCTTAGGCCACCGGTTCATCCTCGTCCTGGTAGACCATGCCACCCGGTACCCTGAGGCCATTCCCCTCTGAACGGTGACGGCCCCCGTAGTGGGGCGGGCCCTCATAGGGATCTTCTCCCGGGTGGGATTCCCGCGAGAAGTGGTGAGCGACCGAGGAACGAACTTTATCTCCAAGTACATGAAGTCCCTGTGGCAACAGTGCGGGGTGACGTACAAGTTCACCACCCCATACCACCCCCAAGGTAACGGCCTGGTTGAGCGCTTCAACCGTACCCTCAAGGGGATGATCATGGGTCTCGAAGAGCCCCTGAGGCGCAAGTGGGACGTCCTCCTACCCTGCCTCCTGTTCGCCTACCGGGAAGTCCCCAGGAAAAAAATTGGGGTTTAGCCCCTTCGAGCTGCTCTACGGGCACCCCGTCCGGGGGCCTCTCAGCCTGGTCAAGGAAGGTTGGGAAGCGGCACCCCAGGATCCGCCCCCAGATGTGTTCCGATACATCCTGGCCCTCCGAAACCAGACGCTGAGGTTCCGGGAGCTTGCCGAGGCCAACCTCTAGGCAAGCCAAGAAGAAATGAAACGTTGGTATGACCAGAATGCCACTCAGGTCGAGTTTCAGCCCGGCCAGCAGGTTTGGGTGATGGCCCCGGTGGAACCTTGTGCCCTTCAGGACAAGTGGACCGGGCCCTTTAAAGTGGTGGAACGCAAGAGCCAAGTGACCTACCTCATAGATGTGCAGTCCCCCAGGAACCCCTTGAGGGTCCTCCATGTAAACCGCCTCAAACCCCACTACGTACGGTCTGAGTTGAGTCTGCTCCTCGCCACCGATGACTGAGCCGAAGAGGACACGGAGCCTCTCCCCGATCTCCTGTGTGCGAAGGAAAAAGATGGCTCCGTGGAGGGAGTGAGTCTCTCCTCCTCCCTCACCCCCGAGCAACGCGAGGACTGTCGCCAGCTATTGGGACAGTTCTCTTATCTTTTTTCCCTCGTCCCCGGCGTCACCGGTTGATGCGTCCACGATGTGGACACCGGGGACAGTCCTCCGGTATGGCACCGAGCCTACCGCGTCCCTGACAGAGTCCGGGCCTGCATCAAGGCCGAATTCTCCAAGATGCTAGCCCTGGGAGTGGTCGAGGCCTCTGACAGCCCATGGGCCAGCCCCGTGGTCCTGGTTCCGAAGGCGGCCGCCCTCGGCGCTGTTCCCGAGCTGAGGTTCTGTGTGGACTACCGTGGGCTCAACGCAGTCACCATAACCGACGCACACCCCATTCCCCGAGCAGATGAGATCATTGACCGCCTAGGGTCTGCTCGCTATCTCAGCACCTTCGACTTGACCTGCGGGTACTGGCAAATCGCCCTCACGGAGGGGGCCAGAGAGAGATCCGACTTCTCCACCCCGGATGGCCACTACCATTTCCGGGTGATGCCCTTCGGAATGAAAAATGCCCCCGCCACCTTCCAGAGGCTGGTTAACCAGGTACTGGCTGGGTTGGAAGGATTCAGCGCCGCGTATCTAGATGATAATGCGGTATTCAGCTCCCACTGGACCGAACACCTCCAACACCTCTGGGAGGTGTTGGTGGCCCTGCGTCGAGCGGGTCTCACCATCAAAGCAAGTAAATGCCAGATCGGTCAAGGGTCAGTGGTCTACCTGGGACACCAGGTCGGGAGCAGCCTAGTGGCCCCCCTCCAACCCAAGATCGATGCGATCGTTGCCTGGGAGGCCCCCACGACCCTGACGGAAGTGCGGGCTTTCCTGGGGCTCACGGGGTACTACCGAAGATTCATAAAGGGGTATGGCAGCATCGTAGTCCCCCTCACAGAACTGACCTCCAAAAAGCAGCCGAAGAGAGTTAGCTGGACCCCCGCCTGTCAGGAGGCGTTTGAAGCATTGAAAGTCACCATGTGCACTGCCCCCGTACTGCAGGCCCCCGACTACTCCCGAGAGTTTGTGGTCCAAACGGACGCGTCCGAGCATGGCATCGGAGCAGTCCTGTCTCATATGAATGAAAAGGGCCTAGACCAGCCAGTGGCATTCATTAGCCGGAGGTTACTCCCTCGAGAGCAAAGGTGGAGCACCATTGAGCGGGAGGCCTTCGCTGTGGTTTGGGCCCTGAAGAAGCTGAGGCCCTACCTGTTCGGTACTCACTTCTGGGTCCAAACCGACCATCGACCCCTCCGGTGGCTAATGCAAATGAGAGGAGAGAACCCCAAACTGTTGCGATGGTCCATCTCCCTCCAGGGGATGGATTTCACTGTTGAGCACCGGCCTGGTGCTGACCACGCCAACGCGGACGGCCTGTCCCGGTTCTTCCGCCTCAGTGAAGAGAACCCCCAAGGGAATGGGTAGTTCTCTCTGCCTTTCAGCTCGGGGGGCCTCGTGGCGTGGTTCCCCCCGTTCCTCAGCACCCCGTTAGCCTAGCTCTGCACCCAGAAACCCCTGGTCGTCCCGTTCCCTGTCCGCCCCGCTCCCTACACGACCCCACCAACCAACGACCAGCCCTGCATTCCCCCATCCTCCTTCCCGGTACCGGGCGCCCCGAACATGCATCATCCCACAGGGCCCCCGGCCGCCATTACCCTTCCCGAGGTCCTTGACTCCCTAGGCCTTGCCTGACCCCGGCCCCAGCTAAACTTAGGCTCCAGACACGCCATGCCCGGCCGGGGAGTAAAGGGCTCCCTGAGTGAGATAAGACAAGGAGTTTCGATTGCACCTCCGGCCTCCACTGGGAGACTGGTTTCTCTCACACCTCTGGCCTTCCCCTGTGAGCCGGTTTCGATCGCACCTCTGGCCTCCCCGAGAGCTGGCTCCAGGCCCTGCTGTGCGTCTGGGAATTCCCGGACGCATCTTCAAAGGGATCAAAGGACCAACCGACGGAGCACTCCGACGACCAGCCCCCGAGGCCTGAGACCGCCGTCTGCGAGGGTCCCGACATCAAAAGGGCCACTGCACTATATCAAGGCCCACCCAAGAGCTAGCGGGCAGTTGTATCCTGGACAAGAGAGCCCTGCTGATCGGATCGCGGCTCACCCCTTGGGGAGAAGATTGAAACTTGGAACTTATCAAGCCCTGCTGACGCTGTCGCGGCTTATCCTCGTGAAGAAGGAACTGGAACCTCGGAGCCCTGCTGACCTCGTCGCGGCTCATCCTTGAACTCTAAGGACATTTGTTGAACACCCTGAGCCCTGCTGATGTGGTCGCGGCTCCTCAAGAACTGACAGGCACTCTGTTCACCCCGGATCGAGCCCTGCTGACCTAGTTGCGGCTCGAGGAGTACTCTGGTCCGGCGGGACCATCGACGCTACCAACACGACCTGGCTCGAGAAGAAGTGAGTGGAGCAACCTGTACGATCCCCGTCCTCCGTATCCCCCGGCTCGAGGATTGAGAGCTGTGCGCAGGGTACGCCCCCGTACTGGTCTAATACTGAGACTGTCCCGCTTCCCTCCTCTTTACCATTGGGACTTTACGATCCCTCGATCGCTTGTAAATACATGTTCATTTTGCCTAAATCTCTACTGTTTGATAAAGAACTTGCTTACTGAAATCCAAGGTGTGGTGTCCGTTCATAAGTGTGGTGTGCACTCAGTGTGTACGATCCTAGATTCTAAGTCCTCCCCGGCGAGGACCTCACGTTAAGACTCGGCATTATTTGTGGGAGAGGTGGGTCACGGAGTGGTCGGAGAGCATAGCCTGGCCCTCTGGGATCGCCCCTTCTAACAGCGTCTGACGGCAAAAATAAATTAAAGACCTGCTACAAACCACAAAACTTTGGTGTCCGTTTTCCATTTTTTTCGGCATTTCCGGTTGGAGTGCAGGAGAGTGACTGGGATAACACGAATATATATATATCTATATATATCTCTCAGAGGTGTGGAATTTAATAATATATCTACTTGTCCATGAGACAGGTAGCTTCTTAGCTCTACTTGTCCTGTAACAAAATCCAATTGTCCCTTTGACCTGTAGTGCGGTGACAAATGATGGCAGCAATCTCATTATATATGAGGTCTGATATAGCCTCTCTGATTATGCCAGAGCTCATACAATAGTAGTGTTGCCACGTTTCCCCAGATCTACATACTTGGGCTGAAGGTAGTGGTAAGAAATAGTTCCTTTTGAGTCTGTGCAAACCTACTCACTTGCATGTTTTAAGGGTTTTCAACAACTCTTCTCCTATACTGAGAAATGTTGGAACTCTACTCCCAACAATGGTAGATGTAATTTTCTTCCAGAGTTGGGGAAAAAAGTGGTTGGAGGGAAAGTAAACTTGCAAACACGCAGATTTTTGCATGAGCAAATCTACACATGTACATTTGCTCATACTAAAATGCAGATCACAAATATTTTTCTAGGAGTAATATTTCTTGTCCCACTTGTAATTCTTGGGAATTCACGAAAGCCGCATAGGTGCACTTAATGCAAGGATATATACCATGGGTGCACTTTTGAGACTTTCTTTAATAATTAGGCCCCTAATTTGGTCTGCCGTTGACCATGACCTGTTGTGTTTATTAAAATTCCGTCTCTCTCTTTGTATCGGCTGGCTTCACTGTGAGTAACATCATTCTGCTCTTTCACAAGGAGCATATTGGCATACAAAGTGGTTTTCTTCAGTGCCAGTAACTACTGTGGCAGTGCGTGCTTTTTGGGGGTCAGAGCTACGGACACGGTCCTTACGCCTTGAAGTGCAAGCGGAGGACGCAGAAGGGCGCTCCAAGAGGAATAACATCCGCCTCGTAGGGTTTCCTGAGAAGGCAGAAGGTCAATCTTTGGAGCTCTTGTAAGAAGATTGGATTGTGAACACTCTATGGCCCAAAAGACTCTAAATTTTTTACAATTGAGCGGGCACACAGGGCTTTGCCTCCCTCCACCTAGACCGGGTGCTCCTCCCCACACAATCATAGCACAACTGTTTAATTTCAGATCCCGAGCTGCGATTTTACAGCACGCTAGGGTGCATGAAGCACACAAATTCAATGGTTAGAACAGCATTATTTTTCCGGAGTGTACACGCAAAGTACAGGACCTACTGAAGGATTTTTGGACAAAGAAGAAACTGCTCCGAGATAGCAACATGCGGTATAGCCTCATGTTCCCCGCAAAACTCAGAGTCCAACTCAATGGGATTGCATAGTTCTTCACGAGCCCTGCAGAGGCCAACGACGGGCTGGATGCTTTGGGTGGCAGATCGTGGCAGAACACTCAGGATCGTGCTTAAAAAAGAACTCTGATGCCAGGTGAGGGCCCCGGGCGCGGCAGCACTCCGCAGACTTTCTAATGGACTCCGGTGTTGACCACACGGATAGCCCTCTTGTCTGCCTGAATGACACCCATGCGGACTCCAACTGCACCCTGGGTACTCCTGAGTCCTTCACGTTCCCCAGAAACGCCAGGGAGTACAGGAGTGATGCCTCTGACCAAGACGGTGGGTAATGTTGAAGTGAATGCATGGCACAGGCACTGTTGAACTCTGTAGACTGGATGCTCGTTTTCGGGTGCTTTATCGTTATTTATGCCAATGTAAGCCCATTGTAGCAGTTCTGAACTGTTCAAGGGATGTGATGAGGGGTTTCATGTGCGGGGTAGGTGAGATGTGGTGGCAACTTAACTCGTTGTGCCTAGGAAATTATTCTGCGATAGGTGCTACGAATATGATGTTGGAGAGGGTTCACTACGGGCCACAGTTCTCCTTGGCCGGTTGAGTGCCTACGCCTGGCCAGTTTGGTGGGGTGACTGTTCCTATGCAAGATGCGCTTATAGCTGAGGAGGCTGTTGCCTCTTCGGGGGTTAGTACCTGGTGTACACAGTCTTCTATGTTAAGTAGAAACAGACATGTTGAGCCAATTCTGTCTAATACCTCAAGGCTGTTTACAATACTTAGTATGTAGTACGTAGAATCATTGCCCTGCTGGAAATGTTTTCTGCAGTACCAAAAACATCTGTGGAACAAAATTGAACACAAGTGGTCCGCTGTCATCTGCACACACAGTTACTCTTCAATACAAAGATTTTTAAAGTGTTCAATACATCTACACACATAAGGTGCTTTAGGAGACATGCGTTTTTTAACAACTTACAACAATTAGCTGGGCACAGGCTGTACATAATTAGGTAGAAAAGTAAAATGGTAGTTACCCGCCACTATGTAAACTATAAAACAAACTGACACACTTATGAGATGATGTCATCAGTAATTACATCAAATATGTAATATGAGATGTCATCAGTGATGTCATAAATTAGGTCCTAGAACGTCATCGGAGATGTAATATGTGAGCCCGTAAGCAGTGCATGGTGGAGGCGCAAGTTATAGTTAACTCCGCTAACTAGGACTGCTGAATTTCACTGGTTTTGTATGAGCTAAACCTGAGACTAACTATAACGTCCCCGTAACCTTTGTTTTTTTCAGTGAATCGCTAAGGTTTTTCAAATGCAAATTCGTAACTATAATGCCCCTGCAACCTTTGGGTTTTTCAGTAAATTTCCATGTTTTTTTAAGTAGTAATGGCGTTTGCAGAGTTGTGGACAAAGGGGATGGGCCTCTGACCAGCTCCCAGGAATCCCGCTTTTTAGGACTTACTGGAGGCACAGAAGGGCTTCTTGGCCCCAGAGTCCCTCAGAAGTAAAGTGGACTTCATCCCCCAACTAGTAGTGCACTAGGAGGCACGTTTGCAGAGTGGTGGAGAAAGGGAGTGTGGCTTCAGAGGACCTCTTAGCAATCCTGCTGTGTGGGACTTAATGGAGGTAACAGGAGGGGTAGTTGGCTCTCTGTATATAGCGCAGAGAAGTAGGCATTAGGGTGTTACATTTTAAATGACATTTAAAATAATACTTGTAATTATCATTTTATTCTCGTTGTTCATAACGGGCCTTTTTGCTGTTTTTATAATGCGTGTAGTTTTAGGGATGCTGCGGAACAAATTATTCCTGGAGTTATAAATACTTTTAACTTAAGAATGTATGTTCTTCTTAGTACGTTGTGTGTGTGAGGTCCTCCTGCCAGCTCACCCTGCGACGGTTCTTTTGTCCAGCCCGCCTGCAGTCCACTACCCTTTACTTCCTGTCTTAACTGCTGCAGTCTATTTTTGCTTCCTCTGCTCATTTGTTGCTCTGTTTTACCTTTTCTGCTTGTTTTTCTACCCTCTGTTTTATTTTTTTCTGCTCGTGTTACAGCCCTATGTTTTGCCTTTTCTTATTTTTTAAAATGTTTTTATTAACAAAACAAGTAGGGCAATGAGATATACAGACGAAATAATGTACATTGTGTGGATCGTGAGAGCAAAGCAACCCTGTTCATTATCCAAGTTACACATGAAGAATATACATATTGACACATCAGTATTATTAATCTCTACATGCCCAATCTATGTCATTCTGAGGCACTTTTATCGTCTTCAAGGTTCGGAGGCTCACAAATATTACCCCGAAACGTATTCCAAGCCCCCCAAATTTTCTCCCATTTCTTGGGGCACCCCGATGTATAAACACCGACTTCTCTGCCACCATCATTTCATCCATATCCTTGCACCACTTACGGAGAGTAGGTAGCGCTTCTGAGCCCCACAGTAAGGCAATGTTACGTTTTGCCACCATCATGCCCAACATTACCCAATCTTGTTGGCGGTGATTTAAGTCATTTGGCTCCCATATGTTCAATAAACAACAACGGGGTTCTGGCACCAGGGAAACAGCTATAGTTTGGGAAATTGTACGCATAACTGCCGTCCAATATGTCGCCATGTGTTTACAGTCCCAGATGGTATGATAGAATGTCCCCTCGTCTCCACAGTGTCTTAAGTAATATTTATGGGAGGTTGATCCTATATTGAATAACGTTGTTCTAGTGTAATATGTACGATGTAATATTTTAAGTTGAACCAGTTTTAACCTGGAGGGTATTGCTGTTTCTCGGGGGGACGAGAGAGCCTCTTGCCATTCAGACTCATCAAAGTTGCCCAAATCTCTAAGACCAGTACTGTCTTAGTGTGGACGTCAAGTCTGGAAGGTTGTTGATCAATTTCCGGTAGGAATTTCCGGTAGGTCAAAGAAGTGGCCCTATCTGGCATAAATTCTGTCGGAAGCCTATCTTCTAGAGGAGAAGATTCTTGTAATTCGGTACCTGCAGGTATGACCGACTGGGGTGCATGTCTGATTTGGAGGTATCTGAACTTCTCTTTCTGTGTCATTTCGTAATGTGTTTGGAGGTGAGAGAAATCTACTACCTTTCCTCCCTTCCAGAGGTCACCTATCACTGAGATGCCTATATTATCCAAGTTCTGGAACCCTGTACTGTTACGAAGGAAGCCTAACCTGTAGGAGTCCCACAGCGGTGTCATTTGTGTGATCGTCCCAGAGCTTTTAAGACGCCTATTCGCTTTATACCAAAGTTGTACAGAATGTCGCGTGGGCCCGAGTAGGTCTGAGGGCATGCGACGGCTATACAGATTTCCCAACAGCCCTCTGCCCTCCAAGCACTGTCTGTCAGCTAGGTATGCCGGTTCGGTCTGCGGGGCATGCAACCAGTAATTTATCTGTTTAAAATGGGCCGCCCAGTAATATAATTCTACATTTGGAAGCGCTATTCCCCCATCATACCAACTCTTTGTTAACTTAGCTTGTGCTATGCGTGGTGGCCTCCCATCCCACAAAAGATTGGAAACAGTTGTAGCTATAGTTCTGAAATAAGAGTCAGGAACCAGAAACGGCGTATTCTCAAGTACATATAGAAATCGCGGGAGCGCCATCATTTTATATAACGCCGACTTACCCAAAAGTGTAAGCGGGAGAGTTCACCATACCTTAATGTCTCGCTTAAACCGCTCTAGATGGGGACTAAGATTTAAAGCATAAAATTCGTTTGGGTCTGACGTAATATAGATACCCAGGTATTTGAATGCCGTCGCAGTAGTTCGCAGGGGGCAACTTACGGGTAAAATGGGGGGGGGGGTGGCCAAGACATGGAGAACGGACTTGGACCAATTTATTCTGTAACCTGACACTCTACCAAACTTCTCACAGACGTTCAGCAATTCTAGAATGGATTTCTTGGGGGAGGTGAGGTATAGCAAGATGTCATCCGCATACAGGGATATGCGGTCCTCCCACGTATTGGTCCAAGAAAGTCTCTTGATAGAGGGTTCCCATCTGATCTAGATTGCAAGTGGCTCCAGAATCAGCGCAAAAAGCAGCGGGGACAAGGGACATCCCTGTCTTGTACCCTGACAAAGTGGGAAGTCTTGAGAGATGTGTCCATTGGCCGCAACGTGTGCCAAGGGCTTGTTGTAGAGGAGGCGAATCCAGGCACAGAATTTCGGACTGAAGCCCATGTGGCAGAGCACTGCGAACAAGTAAGGCCATTCCACGGTTGTTTTGCCTTTTCTGCTAATCTTTTTGCCCCCTGTTTTGCCTTTCTGCTCTTTTTTCTGCCCTCAGTTTTGCCCTCTTCTTCTCCGTTTAGCATTTTCTGTGCTCTGTTTTGCCCTTTTCTGCTAGATTTTCTGCCCTCTATGTTGTCCTTTCTGCTCGCTCGTTTTCCGGCCATCTTTTACCTTTTTCTGCTTGTTCTTCCCTCTTCCCGCCATTCCTCAAGACCTTGCTCTTTGACAGAGACCTTGCATTCCAGCACCCAGATACCCACAGGGGTGACAGTGCTCTACAACTGTTGATTGATTGATGTGATTCTGTGAATAGCAAAATAAAGTTTGTGACTTGTACCACAATGCCTATGCTCCCTTTAAAGGATTATTAGTAACCCAAAAGCAATACTTCTATGCCAATTACTCCTTAAATAGTCTCTGGCGGGGCTTCAATAAACTGTCTTTTACATTCATTGTTGGTGCATATGAACCAAGTTCACCCGTGTCAACCGTAGGTGGAAAAGTACAACTTGTACAGTTAAACCAAAGTTGTAACTCACGGAACTCCCACAAGTCTATTCCACCAGAACTTCCTTGGCTATGGTAGAGATTTCTATTTCATCACCGCCAGACACCTCCCTAAGTCCAGAAGGCTTTTTGTGGTCCGTAATTCTCAGAGACAGCCTTCAGAACAGCAGGGACAATGTGCAGCTCAGTCCCCGCCCATGCAGCAGCCGCAAAACCCCTTTAGTGTGTTCTTGCCAGCACACAGCCATCCTTTCGGAGTCTGGAATCTATATTTCCTCCACGTGTGACAGACAATCATTTCAGACAAGTGGCCCTCCAAATTATCAATGGGGGCAATGCTTTCCTGTTTCTTTCTACCCCGCTGAACCTTTCACCGCCATCAAGGTGGCTGGCAGAGGACAACATGTCTCACAGCAAGAAGGGCAGGCCCTTTTGGCCAAAGGGGTCATAGAGCGGATTCCAGCTTCGGAAGTAGGAACTGGGAGTTAATCCAGCTATTTCGCTGTGCCGCAGACAATCTTTGCCCTCTCAGCAACTTGCTGCGGAAGTACAAATTTAAGATGCTCATTCTATCCGAGGTCCTGTCTGCCCTAGATCCCCGAGACTGGATAGTGGTGTTGGGCCAACAGGATGCTTATTTTCATATTTGCATTCCACAGGCCTGCAGGCTCTACTTGCGGTAATTTTTGTTGTATTTTCAGTTGTCAGACACCCCTATTTAAATAAAGTTATGTACAAGAAAAAAACAAATATAAGAGAAGTCCTTTTCCTCAGGGTGCAGTTGATTCTGTAGCTTGTTCATAGTCCTGGGATGTCTGGCCGGGGCTGAATAACTCCGGGGGGGGCGATCAGGATGTAGAAAAAAAAAAGGAAACAGAAAGAAAGAGGGTCTTTAGACACCTGTCTTCTTTATACCGAGAAGGGAAATAGGGCTGTGCACACCACCAGTGACCCTAGCTGTGCAGTGCCTGGCATGAGGGCTATTTAAATGTGTTCAGCTGGCTGTGGCCCTCCGACCCGCCCACCACTCTCTAAACGAAAATGGTTGTGTTGAGGCCACTCGCCTGTGTCCACGACCCTCCAGGGCCGTGGTATGGGGAGAACCCGCCTCCTTATCTTCTCCTGGAGAGCCGGTCTCTTTCGTTTTTATGGGGAACTCTTCTCAGCAGAGGCACCCCCCACATGGTCGCACCACCCGAATCCCAATAACATCAGACCACACAAGTTTCTGTTTTATGGAAGAATTGAGGCCACAGTTTATTAGGCATTTTCAACTTACAAGCAATCCTTTACACACCATTATTTTTTGTCTGGCGAGCCTGTGTCCTTACCCCATCAACTCTGCACTGTGCCCTACATCCAATGCAGCTATCTTCGCCAAGGTGTCCTATCACCGTCCTTAACCCCCCATTTGCTCTGCACTGTGCCCTACATCCAGTGCAGCTATCTTCGCCAAGGTGACCTATCACCATCCTTAACCCCCATTTGCTCTGCACTGTGCCCTACATTCAGTGCAGCTATCTTTGCCCAGGTAACCCATCACCTGTGGACGCACCCTTTCCTTTCACTCTGGGCAAGCTTCTGCTTCCAGCCCGACCGGGTAACCTTTTACCTCCGGTTGCCACGCACTACTTGGGTAAGCGTCTGCTTTAACCCAACCGGACGGCCCTTTTGCTTCCGGTGTCCACTCACTCCCAGGTAACCATAGGGTTCCCACCCGGCCGGGTGACCTTTCACTTCCGGAGTCCACACATTTCCTTCCGGGTAAGCGTTCCCACCCCCGCCCGGTTCCTCTTCACTTCCGGTGTGTACCCTCTTTGTTACCTGGGCAAGCCGATGTGCTTCCCGCCCGTCAAACCTGATTTCCTGTTCCCCCACCCATCTCTGCGAGGTGACCCAGTAACCGGTATCCCAACTTCCTCCATGCCACAGGCTCTGCCCTCTGTTGCGTAATTAATTGTTTACTTCCGGTTTACCTGAACCCAGGGGGACTCGGGGAGCTTGCCACTGACCCCCTGGGTCCTGACTGCCCCATTTGCGGGCTGTGCCCGCTTCGCAACCTGCTTTTGTATTCCTCTTGGATCGCTTTGTACGTACCGCCTGCTGTTCCTTCCTCCGACCAAAGGACCCCTTGAAAGTCCACTATGCCTCTGCGACAAATCTAACCACCTTGTCCAGCCCTCCCCCCAACCCGCCCCCTGAAATCTTGTTCCTCTGCGGGTGGGTGGGCGTTACTTCTCCTGACACAATTCCCCGGAGAAAGAAGGCCTTGTGCCCGGTGCCCACCTTTAAATACCCCTACCCCCTGCCACATTCCTAACCCTAGATTTACAGCTGAGCTGGCCCAGCCCCATTCTCTGGTGGGCCCGCTCTTTCTCCTTCCTTATCTCCAGCCAATCCTCTATTGGTGCTCGGGCTCTGCTTCCCGGGGGAGGCCTCCACTGAGACCCCCGGTCCAGCCACTGTCCCCCTCCCCCTGGGGAGTGGGGGGCTGAACCAAGGGGCATTTTACTCCGTTCTGTCCGTCTGGCTGCCTTCTTCCTCTTCCTCCTGTGCGATGTCCTTGCTTCTGTAGTGCACTTCGGTGTTCCTCTCAGCTCGCTCCTCCTGTCGGACGCCTCCTCGAGGGATCGCGGGCTTTTTTCTATCTCTTGTCCGGCATCGGGAAATGTAACCGCTAGACCGTCACTCCTACTTCCAGTTGCGGGTGACTCAGTGGCCATATTGGATTTCTCTGCGTTATCATCACAGTCTGTATGCATGTACGTAGGGGAAGAGATCAAGAACGAAGAGTAAAGCTTCCTTCTTGCTATATTGAGTATTGGGTATTGTAATTCAATCCAGAGCAATATGTACATACGGTTAACTAAAATGATGTGGGGCATAATCTTGTCTGAAATATTTCAGGCATGCTGAACTATAAAAATATCAATAAATGTGTTACTATCAAAGAAACAGCATTCCGATTTTGTCAGATATCACTAGTGCTTTACATGCAGGGAGAAGGCAAGAGGGACGGGGAAAGGGCCTCCTGTAAGTCAAAAAGGTATGCAGTTTCTGACAGGAGAAGAGGAGGCCGTGAGAAGCCTGAAGCATCAGAATGGGGGATTTGGTCCCTCAGGAGCAAGGACCCTCACACACCCTAAGGTATTCACTGCTGACTGACCTCGCCAGATGAGCCTCCGCCTTCTGTGCCCTTAAATCTTCAGACGCTGCCCAACTACGTGAGCAGACCCAGGACCTCACCGCGACCAGCTACCGGCGCACAGTTCCCCCGAATGCCACAAGCCACGCATCCCTGCTTGGCTCCCTCACTGTACTTATCGACAACCCCGTCCTGATGACGATCCCGACCAAAGGGGATCGAAACGCCGTCGACCACACAGCTTGAATTAAAAGACGCATATGACACATTCAGCTCTTACAAGAAACTAACCCTTTCCAAGTGACTGTAACTTGTACTGTAATTGAAGCTGTAATTGATGTATACAATATACTCTATGCGCCACCAAATGCTGTTTTTTAAGCACTTGCACTTTTTTATTTCACTTTAAACTGTATATAGCACCTTGCACCAAGTGCCACTGGGTTGTCACAAGATCTAATCTTTACAGTGCTGTTCCAAACTGTAAATGTACATCTAATACCCCTTGTCCTTGGTGAATAATACCACCTTTCTTCAAAATCCAATTTGACTCCTTGTCTCTGTTCTCAGTAATGTCTTTAAGCATACATAATTGAAATTGTCTCTCAATAATACCTGTTGGGAATTGTTTTTTGTTTACATAACATACCCATCCCAACGTGGTTTATGGGTTTCCTCCTGTTCTTCCTATAACTGCTTCATCATCAGGCAGCTCCTCATTGGGCCGGCACTGCAATCACCAGCGGGCACCTCTCTGGGGGGGGGCTCTTTGCCAGAGTTTTTGTTTTGGCAATGTGAAGACTGAGGTGCTATGTCTGTGTCATAATGTGACTAGACTGGTGAAATGTGAGGTTAAAAATAACTAAGGGATACCCAAAGCAATTTTAATATATGGGCCCCCTTGTTATTGTAAAAAATAATGGCTGGTTAGGAGTGGATACAATGGTCCAAATGAGCACAAAAGGTGATACTTAAAAGAAAGCAACATGTTTCTTGCCTATTTACCGTCAAGGACCCATGAAAAGAACACCTGCGAAACATAGGCATTGGGGCAGCCCACTGTAATATAAGCTCTACCGGGGCGTGGTCAGAAAGTGGTATGGCATGGAATTTGGTCTCTATAATGGAGTGTTCCAGTGGTTGACTTACAATTGTATAATCTATGGGGGAATATGTACTATATGATTGTGAATAGAGAGTAGAATCCCGAGTTGTAGGGTGAGTGGTTCTCCAGTCAGCTATCAAACCTTCTGCTAGGGTAGCTTGTTTTAGAGCCTTAGGAAAATGCCCAGTAAGTGAATTAAGTGAGTGGGTGCTACCTAACTCCGAGTCCCTATGTAAGATTGAAATGCCCTATTAAGATGATCTCTCCCTCTGCGAAACCTCCTAGAAGACTGAGAAATGAGTGAGAAAAGGCAGCCTGAGTGGTATTGAAGGTGTAGACCAAGGCTATTGTACACATCCGGCCAGTTATGTTTCAAGTTACCATCATTGTTCTCTCCTCCTTGTCAGATTTGCAGCCCACTTTAAAGAGGAGTGAAAAAAGGAGGGCTACCCTATTGTGTTATGTAGGGGCAGAGGATCTGTAGATCAGGGGTTTATGATTTATGGCGAAGTCTGTGGTCATCACTGTGTTTAAAGTGTGTTACTTTATCGTGTCTCCAGTCCGGAATGTATTCAAAAAGTTTGACGTTTGGCCAGAGAGTTTAGTCCTTTAACATTTCCATGGCAATGTAGTCAATACCATGGTGTCACCATGTGGATAATCTAACTCAAGGACCCTAGTACTGGCCTAATGTCAGTCTCCCTCCTGCCCTCAATCAATCAATCAGGGATTGATAGAGCTCACTACTCAGCCACGAGGGTCTCAAAGCACTGGGGGGAGGGGTGGGGGTTTGGGCAGCTCCGTGGTCATCTGAAGAGCCAGGTCTTGAGATCTTTAACCACATGAGCGCTAGCGAAATTCTGCCCCTGTGCTTGTTTTTTAAAAAACCCATTATTCATGACGAGCTGGGCTCGTCATGAGCGTGCGAGGAGGCTACCTCATGACGAGCCCAGCTCGTCATGAGCGTCGAAGGGGTTAATAAGTAGGTGCAGTGTCAGCTTTGTCTGATTCGGAGGGGAGCTTATTCAAGGTCCTGGCCACGATGTAGGAGAAGCATCTGCCACCCGTTCTAGCCCTGTCAATGCTGGGGACTCTGGCTTGGGCTAGGTCCGCGGAGCAGAGGTTTCTCTTGGAATGGAATGGAATGGAATGGAAGGAGTTCTTGTATAGCGCAGACTGTCACCCTACGGGTATCCTGGCGCTTCGACCGAAAAAGAAAGACCATTCAGCAACTGACTTCAGGCACTCTTAAAAGAAGAAGGATCAGAACCGGCGGAAGAGCCATGTTTTAATGCTCTTCCTGAACTCAGACAAGGAGTCTATCTGTCTAATATTCAGAGGAAGTTTGTTCCAGAGGAGGGCAGCGGTCACACTGAAGGCCCTTCCTCCCATCCTAGATCGTTTGAATGTGGGAGTTACCAACAAGCTGGCATTTGAGGAGCGAAGCTGTCTTTTGGGATGGTACCAGGAAAATGTTTCTTGCAGGGGGATAGGCCCAAGTCATGTACCGCTCTGTGAACCAGGCACAATGCCTTAAATTAATTTGACCCTTTCCTTAATAGGCAGCCAGTGAAGTTCCCTCAAAGCTTGTGTAGATGAGGCGCTGCGCTGCCTGTTTAATGCTATTTTTGCTGCTGCAGACTGGACTCTGCAACCCCTGGAAAATATATTGTACAGCTCCCAGATATAGGGAGTTGCAGTAGTCCAGCCTGCTAAGCACCGTGCTTCTCACCACCATTGGACGCAATTCTTCCGGTATTAGTGGGAGCAGCTGACGCAGCAGACGCAGCACCGAAAAGCACACCCTAGCAGTCTGCTTGGCATGAGATTCCATTTGGAGATTCTCATCAATCAGGACCTCCAGATTGCGTACTGGGCTAACTGGTGTCAATGGTTCCTCCTCCGGGGTTAGTCTCAACTCAAAAGGAATATAGTTGGACGGCGTAGCAGAGGAGCAGTATACTACCTCAGTTTTGCTAATGTTAAACTGTAGAGATTTTTCTCTGAGCCAGCTGGCGGTGCTACGCATACACTGTTGGAAAGTTTCCATAGATACTACATGTTTACCTTCCAAGGAGAAGGCCAACTAAGTGTCGTCGGCATAGAATTAAATCGACTCCAAATGATTTAATAATAGGAAACAGCGGCTGAAGGTAGACATTAAAAAGTATGGGGCTAATCGCTGAGCCTTGCGGTACCCCGTAGGCTACTGGGGTTTTACTAGAAGTCAACGGAGCCATGGACACCGTCTGATGTCTCCCAGTTAAATAAGACCGCAGCCACTGCAGGGCCTGCCCTGTCACCCCTAACCTTTCCAGTCTCTTCAATAGGATAGGGTGGCTTACCGTATCGAAAGCTGCCGACATATCGAGAAGCACTAGGATAGAGGCATTCCCGTTGTCGGCCCGCATGCGCAGATTGTCCTGCATAGTTACCAAGGCCGTTTCAGTCCCATGCCCTGGGCGGAACCCAAATTGGTCCCTGTCCAGGATTTGATTATCCTCCAAAAAGTTGGATAGTATCTTACTTACTGCTTTCTCCATGATTTTGATCGGGTAGGGCAGAAGAGAGATGGGTCTGAAACTGGCCGGTTTCATTGAGTCCAGGGAGGGTTTCTTAATCAGGGGAGTCACCACCGCCTGTTTCCACTTCTCCGGGACTGTCCCAGTCTCCAGAGATTGGTTGCAAATTTGTCGCAGCCAGGGAAAAGATCCTTGTCCAGATGTTTTCCAAATTTTATGGGGCAAGGGGTCTGTAGGGGTGCCAACGATTTTTACTATTTTTTCATCAAAATAGGAGGCAATCTCGTCACACAATCTTTGTGAGGCCACCACATTATTATTGAGGCAGGTTGGTGAAGAGAGCTCCTTAACTATCTTGAACAGGGCTTTTGTCCCGTTTGACGCCTGGACAATAGAGGTGGCGTAGAAATCTGCTTTGGACCTAGTAATGAGTTCCTTATATTTCAGTTGTATTATTTTCAGCTCATTTTTATCTGATGACAGATATTTCTTCCTCCATTTCCTATGCGCCTGCTTGCAGGAGAGGCGTAGCTGTTTTAAGGCTTCGCTATACCATGGGGCTGAGACTCTCTTCCTGTTCTTTAATTTCTTTATTGGTACTGCCTGGTCCAGGATGTTAGTTATATAAGTACAGTAGGTATTGTAATTTTCCTCAACTGTATCAGTGGGGTTAAAATAGGTTACACCCGGGGGGACCTCAGGAGTCTTAACTCTCTAAAGTTTGGGCCATTCTCTCCCTCTCCGATAGATAGCTGGAGGGTTAATTTTGTCCTCAAGACAGAATTGTTTAATCTTATAAAGGATTAAATAGTGATCAGTCCAGTTTTGTGGGGCTATATTGAGTACTTCAGTCTCATCTTGATTGGCAAATATAAGATCAAGCATATGGCCTCCCTGATGGATAAGATGATTTATCAGCTGCTGTAGGTTGAGGTTTGCACAGGTGTGTTTCAAATCCCTAAGATGGTTACCCAGTCTCCCATCATCTCTCAGATTGAAATCGCCCAAGATTATCATTTTAGAATGAGAGAGCGTTAAATTCGTGATAGTGTCAAATAATTTTTGAAAGTGCGTGTTATCTCCTGGGGGCCTGTAGCATATCAGTCCTGTCAATATGCTACCGCTGGTTTCTTGCAATGTGAACCCCATGAGCTCTATCCCTTCAATTACATCTGTCTTCAGGGCCACAAAGTTCATTTCTTCCCGAAATATCATCCCTACCCCTCCCCCTCTGCCCACTGGTCTTAGTTTGTGCTGAGTTTTATGACCGGCTGGACAAGCCAGGGACAGTTCCACCGCAGACTCGGCCTTCGTCCATGTTTCCGTTAAGAATAAGGCATCCATTTTCCAATCTTCAATCATCATTGATACCTCTGTGTGATGTTTGACTAGGGAGCGGCTATTGATTAGTCCACATATAAGTTGCTTCCCCTCATTGGCCACAGAGGTTGACAGTGGCTTGCATTCCCCACTGTCTCTCTTACCTAGGCTTAGCAGCGTTTCTCTGGAGTATGTCTTGCTCCCCTGTTTACTGTTTAGACAGGCAGCATGGCTGGCGCTGTGCGCAACCAGCGCCTCCGGCGCGCCCACTGCGTGCGTGCGCTGCGCGCCTGCATTGCTCAGTTTAAGTAGGCAAGCACGTGCAGGACAGCCCAACACTAGAACACTTCCCAATATGGCGCTCTCAATTGGCCAGAGATCACCCTCACTCAAGATGGCGTCCGCAATTGAAGAAAAGAATATCTGAGCCTCGCTCAAATAGCGAATGAAATGAAGTATTTTTTTAATGTACGGGTAAGCGGGTTTTAAAAAATCACTTTGTCAGTGCAGATAAGCAAGCAGCAACAGTATATCACAGTGTGTCACAACTAATTGAAATCTTGGTCAAGAAGCGGCGCATTAAAAAGAGCGATCTAGAATAATACAAGTTACAAAAATAGCAGCGAGAAAAGCGAGGATGGTATTTGGTGTCTCAATTCAGTCTAAGTTACCTGCGCGCTTGCCGTGCTCAGTTTAAGTAGGCAAGCACGTGCAGGACAGCCCAACACTAGAACACCTCCTAATATGTCGCTCTCCATTGGCCAGAAATCACCCTCACTCAAGATGGCGTCCGCAATTGAAGAAAAGAATATCTGAGCCTCGCTCAAATAGCGAGTGAAATTAAGTATTTTTTTAATGTGCGGGTAAGCGGGTTTTAGAAAATCACTTTGTCAGTGCAGATAAGCAAGCAGCAACAGTATATCACAGTGTGTCACAACTAATTAAAATCTTGAGGGGCATGGAAGGAGAATCTTTTGTTGCGGTATTGGGGTACGGTGTTATGGAGATGTTTGTAGGCGTTTGTGAGCAGTTTGAAGGTCATTATTTTTTCGACTGGGAGCCAGTGGAGGTCATGGAGGTGATGGGTGGAGTGGTCTTGTTGTGGGACGCTGAGGACAAGTCTGGCTTCAGCGTTCTGGACGGTCTGGAGCTTTCGGAGGACTGTTTTGTTGTTTCCGGAGTAGAGCGTGTTTCCATAGTCCAGTCTACTGGCGATAAATGCGTGGGTGATGGTGTTCCTGGAGTTGAGGGGGGATCCATTTGAAGGTCTTGCGGAGCATGCAGAGGGTGTTGTAGCATGTGGAGGACAGGGCGTTGATCTAGCGATTCATGGTGAGTGAGGAGTCGAGTAGGATACCAAGGTTGCAGGCGTGGTCTGTAGGGGTGGGAGAGTTTCCATGGGAGAGGTGCAACCAGGTGTTGTCCCATGCAGAGGGGGTTGGACCCGAGGATGAGGACTTCTGTTTTCTCCTAGTTGAGCTTCAGGCAACTGCTGCTCATCCAGGATGCAACGTCCTTCATTCCTTCTTGGAAACTGCCTGGTGAGGGAGAGGATGATCTGGGTGTTGTCGGTGTATGAGACTATGTTGAGTCCGTTGTTGCGAGGGGGCAAAAGACACACAATTGACGGACAGAATGCAGAACAAGTCAAAACATTCACCCAAGTCAAGAGATTTGGGTTAAATTCATTTAGACTTGGCCATATGCACACCAGTCTTGATCATGTGCCTCATGGGAACAGTCCAGCCCAAACTGCCAAGCCAGGTCCTCCCTAAACTGGCAACAAGCATCCTAGGACCCGTTTCGGGTTTTCACCCCTCATCAGCCAGGATAGCGTGAATCCAGTGGCATAGTGAGCCTGAGACCCACATTTGGGCATACCCGGCGCACTTAGGGCGCGAAAGCAAAAGACACACAATTGATGGACGGAATGCAGAATAAATAAAATCATTCACACCCAGTCAAGAGATCTGGATTAAATCCATCATTCTTTTGCTCACCATGCCACCCCTGCGAGGGGGGCCATGTAGCGCATGAGGCTGAGGGAGGATCCTTGGGGTACTCCGCAACTAATCTCTGTGGGTTCGGAGAGGAAGAGCAGGAGCCTTATTGTTTGTGTTCCTCTGAAAGCAAAGATCAAATCCACTCTAAGGCAGTTCCCTGGATGCCAGTGCCATGGAATCTGGCAGCTAGTGTGTGTTGGGAGACTCAAAACATTTAAGCTTTTGAGCGCTGGCCCAGGTGTGAAGACGTAGTCGCAAAATTCAGCATTGGCCTCAACATTTTCCCTGCAGTTTAACTCGTCACTGTGAGAGCCATTGCTCTCTGTCTGTGCCTGTCGCAGAGCTCGTGGACGGTCCCTCCAGGTGCCCCTCAGGGTCACATCGCTCAGGAGCCGACCCCTTCCTGCAGTGTTGCCTCTTCAGTCAGATCCGTGAAGTGGTGTGTCTTGTTATGGTACTCGGAGAGGCCAAATGAATTAGTCCACCTGTACTTGACACACAGTTTCTCTTCCAGGGGATCCTCATCAATAGTCATAAGCATTAGAATATTCCCGCCCATGTGCGGGACCCCGGAAACACTATATTATATGTGCCCCACATATATATATACTCCTATATATATATATAAATACATATATATATAACATGCAATAGCAGCCAATAGAAACAGAGCTGAAATATGCTGTGTAGAATTTCCACCATACATGTAATAATAATAAGCATTAGAAACATGAGAAACAACAAAATAATTTGTTTAGAAACTGTTTTAATGCTCAGAAAGCAGTAGAAATTCTTATAACTCACTGGAAGCATAGAAAGCTCCCAGGCTGCATTGCAAACACACAGTCTAAAAAGACTGAAAAGCTAACCTGTAGCTGCATAGCAATAAACTGACACCGTGCCTTTAAGGCACTCATGACCCCCAGTATCCCATCATGCCTCAGGGGTGACAGTTAGGTCAGTTGTTCTTTCCGGCTCCTTCAGAGAAAGACCCTGGTTACACAGCTCCACTAATTTTCCTGTTTTTTGACAGAAAAACTCTTCACTTTTGACAATTTTTTGTTCTTACTCGACATTTAACATCTAGTCAAGTAAGATACTGTCTTTTTCAGTCAATTTGGTGTGCATTTTCTCCTGAAAATGCCTTCACTCTTTGACAAATGCCCTTCTTGTGGCAACAAGAAGGCCAAGTCAGACAACCACGACGTCTGTATCCTGTGTCTGCCTGAAGAACATGATCCAGGCACCTGTCCTCATTGTGAACACCTGTCAGGAAGAACTTTAAAGGACAGGGAGAGGATTCGCATTTATGGCCTAGCTCATAGGTCATCAAGAGGAAGATCTCCGGTGAGGAAGGGCTCCAAGAAGACTCGTACATCTTCCAGAAAGAAGTCTTCACACCCTTCACCCTCAGCGTCGGGCTCGGCGCTGAGAAAAGAACCACCGGTGGATCATTCATCGTCTAAACTACCGTCGACGGCGAGCTCGCCGTCAAAGAGAAGACCAGGTACGTCGACGACGTCGAAGGATCCAGTTCCATCGTCGAAATCCCCTCCGCCGGCGTCAACCGGGCGACGTCCGACGTCGAGGAAGGGAACTCCGCCGCCGTCAACCGGGCGACGGTCGGCGTCGAGATCCAAGACCCCTCCGCCGTCGTCAACCAGGCGACGACTGGCGTCGAGGGAGGTCACTCCTCCGCCGTCGTCATCCAGACGTCGACCGGCGTCGAGAAGTGTGACTCCTCCGCCGTTGTCGAAGAAGCGACGTTCGGCGTCGAGGAAAAAGACCCCTCCGCCGTCGACAGGGAAAAGTCGATCGGCGTCGAGGAGGCAGTCTCCGTTGGTGTCTCGTCAGCTCTCGGCGTCGAGGAGATCGGCATGGTTGCGCCTGACAGGCCTGAAGCCGGATGCTCAGCATCGCATCCTCAATCTCCCCTTTTCGGGTTCCGCTCTCTTCGGGGAGCATGCTGACGAAGAAATGACCCGAATGAAGACGGAACTGGACACAGTGAAAGCGGTGGGCTTGGAGAAGAAGAAAGAGTTCAAGCACCGTTTCAAGCCCAACAGGGGGAGAGGGGCTCAACAGAGGGAGAGGGGCTCAACAGAGGGTTCAAACCCCTCAGTGGTCCCAAAATAAGAACCAAGGGAAACCCCAGTTTCGAGGTAAACCTGGCCGAGGTAGAGGAGGTCATCAGCAGTCCTCTAACACCACGAGAGGAGGAAAGGCCTGAACAGTGGCTTCCTCTGGCGCCGTTGCCCACTCCAGTGGGAGGAAGTGCTTCACAACACCTGGCAGAGTGGGTCAGCATCACCAAGGATCAGTGGGTGCTGAATATACTGCGCAATGGATACAAGCTACGTTTCCGTGCTCCTCCGAAGAACATTCCTCCAAAGAGCGCTTACCCTCACCAACTAAGCTTGCTCCGAAGAGAGGTAAAAATCCTACTACAAAAAAGAGCGATAGAGGAGGTTCCTCTCGCTCAAAGAGGAAAGGGAGTTTACTCCAGGTACTTTCTTGTCCCCAAAAAAGATCAGGAGGACAAGTTCAGGCCAATTCTCGATCTACGACTTCTAAACAAGGTCATCATCAGAGAAAAGTTCCGCATGTTGGCGCTTCACCAAATATGCCCACATCTTCAAGTCGGGAATTGGATGTGTTCGGTGGACCTGCAAGATGCGTACTTTCACATCCCTATTGCTCTACAACATCGCAGGTACTTAAGGTTTGTCGTAGGGAACAAACACTATCAGTACACAGTGCTACCCTTCGGTCTCAAGTCCGCTCCACGAGTCTTCACCAAATGCATGGCAGTGGTGGCGGCTTTTCTTCACAAGAAGGGTCTCTTCATCTACCCATACCTGGACGACTGGCTCCTGAAAGGTCCATCTCCAGTACAAGTAAAGCACGATCTACATCTGTGTCTACTCCAGCTGCACAGGCTCAGCCTCCATGTGAATCTGGAGAAGTCAGTCCAGCTGCCTACGCAGTCAATTCACTACCTAGGCTCCGTTCTGGATACAAAAGTGGGAAAAGCGTTTCCTTCGGAGGAGAGACTTTTTTCTATGAGCCAGAAATGTGGAATCCTGCTGGACTCTCGGCTTCCAACAGCCCGTCAAGTAGCATCCCTGCTGGGTTCCATGGCGTCCTGCATCTTTCTCATCCCAAACGCCAGGCTGAGAATGCGTCCTCTACAGCAGGCTCTGGAGGATCAATGGGACCAAGCGACAGGTCGTTGGGAGGATCGCATCAATCTCTCCCAAGTGACGAAAGATGCCATCAAATGGTGGACACGGAGAAAGAATTTGCTGGTGGGGGTTCAGTTTCACCAGCCTCTTCCAACCCAGTCGATAGTGACGGATGCCTCTCTGCAAGGTTGGGGAGCGCACATGGGTCCGCTTCAAATTCAAGGCCAGTGGTCTGCGCAGGAGCAGACCTACCACATCAATATGCTGGAACTCAGAGCGGTCTTCCTAGCTCTCAAAGCTTTTTTCCCAGCGATAGAGTCCAACTCAGTCCTAGTTCAGACGGACAATACGACCACCATGTTCTATCTGAACAAACAAGGAGGCACAAGGTCTCGCCCTCTGTCTCGAGAGGCTCAGGCAATCTGGCATTGGCTCCTCTCTCGAGGCCTCACGATAGTGGCAGTGCACCTTCCAGGCGAGTTGAACGTAAAAGCAGACGCACTCAGCAGGCACTTCGACGATCAGCCAGACTGGGTGCTAAACGACGAAGTAGTAGAAGAGCTTTTTCGTTGCTGGGGTCGTCCAAACATAGATTTGTTTGCAGACGACGAAAACTCCAAATGCCACGCCTTCGCGTCCAGGTTCCACCGGCCAGGGACTCAGGGGAATGCTCTGCTGATGGATTGGTCAGGGACATTCGCTTACGCGTTTCCTCCCCTGGCTTTGATTCCGAGAGTAGTTTCCAAGATCTGCAGGTCGAACATGGAACTGATCCTGATAGCTCCGGATTGGCCACGGCAGTGGTGGTACCCGGACCTTCTACATCTGTCTGTGTGTCCACACAGACGGCTTCCTTGCAGGCCGGACCTATTGAGCAAGATGAACGGGAGGATAATGCATCCCAACCTCCCATCACTGAACCTAACAGCATGGCTCCTGAGGTCCTGCAATACGGACATTTGAACTTGCCTCCTGAATGCATGAACATTTTAAAAGAGGCTAAGAGACCTTCCACGAGAGCGTCCTATGCGTTCAAGTGAAAGAGGTTTTTCTTATGGTGTAGGGATCATCACCTTGATCCGACTAAAGGTCAGGAGGACGTCATCTTACCATACCTCCTTTCCCTAGCGACTGCTGGTTTAAAATACGCTTCGATCAGGGTGCATTTGTCGGCTATAGTAGCATACAGAAAGTCACCTGATCAGGTTTCTTTCTTTCAGGTTCCAGTGGTTAAGGACTTCCTCCAGGGGTTGAAGAAGGTGTATCCCCCTGTGCGAAATCCTTCTCCTCCATGGGAATTGAACCTGGTTCTGTCCAGGTTAATGTCACCGCCTTTTGAGCCCATCCACAAGGCCTCTTTGCAACATCTCTCTTGGAAGGCGGCCTTTTTGGTTACCTCTGCTCGCAGAGTCAGCGAGATTCAAGCTCTCTGTGCGAAAGAACCATATACTATCTTTCATCACAATAGGGTAGTCCTGAGGGCTCATCCAGCTTTCTTACCTAAAGTCATCTCTGATTTTCATATAAATCAGTCCATTTCCCTCCCTTCGTTTTTTCCAAATCCTACGACCCCGGCCGAGCGGTCACTTCACTCTTTAGATCTTAAAAGAGTGCTCAAGTTTTATTTGGAAATGACCAAAGGGATTAGGAAAACGGATCAACTGTTTGTGAACTATGGTTCAATGCGAACAGGTTTTCCAGCGGCCAAGAGGTCCATCGCGACATGGATTGTCTCTTGCATTAAATTGACTTATCAGCTTGCAGGCAAGCCTTTGTTGCAGTCACCCAAAGCGCATTCCACTAGAGGGAAGGCCGCTACAGTAGCCTTCTTGCACGACATTCCAATGTCAGAGATATGCAAGGCTGCGACTTGGAAATCAGTTCATACCTTTACGAGACATTACTGTCTCGAGTCTGATTCCAGGGCCGATACTCAAGTAGGGCAAGCCTCTTTGAGGAATCTATTTGGGTAGCCTACGGCCTGTACAAGCTTAGTGGTTACTAGGCTTCATATGGTTTATTACTGTATTGTTACTCCTTTGCCCGCAGGGAGATGAGGTGAGGCTCGCTATTCTATTCTAATGCTTATGACTATTGATGAGGATCCCCTGGAAGAGAAGGATTAGTTACTTACCTGTAATCCTAGTTCTCTTACAGGGGTATCCTCATCAAAGTCATAAGCAACCCTCCCGCCTCCCCGGGCAAAGGACATTCTTTAATAAGGAGATATGGTTAACCTATTTGTTATTGGGTTTATTTTCAGTCTCCGAAAAGAACAACTGACCTAACTGTCACCCCTGAGGCATGATGGGATACTGGGGGTCATGAGTGCCTTAAAGGCACGGTGTCAGTTTATTGCTATGCAGCTACAGGTTAGCTTTTCAGTCTTTTTAGACTGTGAGTTTGCAATGCAGCCTGGGAGCTTTCTATGCTTCCAGTGAGTTATAAGAATTTCTACTGCTTTCTGAGCATTAAAACAGTTTCTAAACAAATTTTTTTGTTGTTTCTCATGTTTCTAATGCTTATTATTATTACATGTATGGTGGAAATTCTACACAGCATATTTCAGCTCTGTTTCTATTGGCTGCTATTGCATGTTATATATATATGTATTTATATATATATGAGTATATATATATGTGGGGCACATATAATATAGTGTTTCCGGGGTCCCGCACATGGGCGGGAATATTCTAATGCTTATGACTTTGATGAGGATACCCCTGGAAGAGAACTAGGATTACAGGTAAGTAACTAATCCTTATCAGTAACTGGCCGACATTGTCTTTGTTGGGTCAGTGTGGCAGGAGCAATGTCTTGAAAAACGGAGGACGTAGCACCTTGAAACGAAATCTACTTCACCTTCCAAACTGCCTGTAATATCTCCTATTTCACCTTAAAAGAATGTAGTTTAGCACTCCCCTCGCCTAGTATCAGCGGACCAAATCCATTGACACGATCCAGTTTGATCTTGGCCTGTTCATCCCCTTGGAGCTTGGAGAACATGCCCACTACAAACGCCTCTATGTCTGGACTTTCCACTCCTTCTTCCAGTTTATGCAGTCTAATGTTAGCTGCCTGTGAACGGTTCTCCAAATCTTCGCATTTCAGAAGGGTAGCCTGTAAGTGATTCCTGAGCCAGTCCGAGGAGTCTTCCGGCCAGTTAACTTGCAGTTTTTTAGAGTGTTGCAAGGAGGAAATAGGTCTCTTTGGTTAGGGCCATATTGTCCTCCTGGGCGGTGGGTGGATGTGAGCCTCTTGTCTCTGCCGGTTGAAAGTAGCTTGCCACCCTATTTGATTGGAGCTTCTTCGGAGGCATATAGACTGCAGCTGGGTACCAGGGTAGGGAACTCAAGAGTAGGGGCGTCGAAGCATGTCCTCTGGTAGGGTTCCTTGCCGCTAACTAACCCTCTCGCAGAGAGAGCAGCGCTGGGAGGTAAGTAGACTGAGACCAAGCATAGTTCCATCTTCACTGGAGCTCACTTTTGAGCCCAGTGTTATGCTCTGCTGCTGCCTGTAGCGTAGGCTCCTGTGTGCGGGATATCCAGGTAAGTTCTTTGGACCACCAGAAGCTTGGCCTTAATGGTCCTCGGTAGCCCCTCTGTGGCATCAGACCCAGCCCCCACTTTCATCTTCGGGAATTAGGGGCACATTGCCGTCTGAAATGTCCGTACCCAATGTAGCTCTAGGGAGCGTGGGGTGTCATGGCAGGAAGCGAAGAGCACCAGGGGGAAAAATGCTCTCACCTGTTTAATGGAGGAAATCTTCCATGCTGCTATCCGATCTTGCAGCACCCGGGCTCGGTTCTGTACCGCAGAGGGAGGTGTTTCTGCATTAGTACTCCTCCATGTGTAGCCTGTCCCGCTCCTCCGCTTGTGCGATTTGCGGCATGGCTGCTATGTTGGAATCAGGAAGTCAGGCTTCCATCATCATCTACCCCAGCTCGTGCCCATATTAAAGGCTTGCAGTAGTTCCGCATGTAGAGCACGAGTCACGGGCTCATCGGTCACTGTGATGCTGCATGCAAGTCGTGACTCGCCGTTAGGTGCTGCAGGCCTGAGCCGGCGTTGCTGCTGTCGAACTACTACGGTAGATACACGGTACCTTATTCGGTGCCCCCATCCCCACTGGCCATAGTCAGTGGAGAGGCTTTGGCATGATAAGGGTACCAGCCGCTTTGGTTTATAAGAAGAATGCAGTGGAGTCCTGGTGGATCATGTCCACTGGCCATGATGATTGGCCATGCCCTATCTAACCATGCTATTATTGATCAGTAATCTTCAATCAATGTCTTTTTCAGCAATGTGCCCTTACAGTTTAAAAAAATTGCAGAATAAAAGCTATTTGGGTGCCAAGTAAAAACTCACACTATTCATGCAATGGGCAGTTCGCCCTAAATTTGTAGTAAAGATGGGGAAGCACTTGCCGGTGCGAGTCCAGAAGTGCAAAGCTCTGTAAAGTACTGATTTTGTGCAAAATGGCAAAGTCCATAATTCCTCATCATTTAAGATAATAGATAATTATTTGCCTGTACTAATTCAAGAGTGCAAAGGTCAATGAAGTGTTGGTATTTATGCAAAGTATTAAGATCCATAAATTCCAATAATGTCCAAGGCAGTTTTCATTGAGGTATAGCTGCTTGGCAGGATAATAAAAACCATGTTCACTCATCATGCTATCATTAAAATAGATTAAATATGGAGACAGTTATTTTAATCGGATGTACCGAACAATTCAGTCTTGCCCAGTATTCAAACAAAAACAAGAAATACTGACAAATCCAATGTGCAAAGAGCGCAGTAAAGTGCAATTCAGAATACATAATTACTTCATATCCCAAAAGGTTTTTACAAAATAAAGTAGCTACTATTCAGGTAGAAATGGCATCTGTCATCTATGACTATGGTACTGTAATGATTATTTATAGTTATCTGTCTATTTCTGACTAGTGGCCATACAGCCCACAAATACTACTTATATGATCGAAAGATCAGCTCATTCTGTATATTAATATGGTGTAGGATGGATGCTTGCAAGACTTTCTACTTCATTTTATAAAATTCAGCATCATGTCAATATGATATTTACGAGTACTTGATGTTGACCTAGAGTTTGTAATTAGCTGCAACCACAATAACCATATTTCAAATATCAGAGAATGGAACAAATCCAATGTATCACTGCTATCATCAGGCGCATTAAGAATGACGCCTCCAAATGTTTCTAAAATCTCATTAGAAGGAGAATTTCAGCTTGATATTTTCTGTTATTCCATCTTAGGTCTCTCCTACTGTTAGCCAGAATGCAAGATGGTAATCCATCCAGGTATTCCTGCTGGAGTCTGTTTGTCCCCTATTGAGACATGATATTAATTATAAGGGGATCGTGATCACTCAACTCTCCTTTCAATAACCATATCATTAACGTCTTTCCGGATTGATTATAAGATATTCAATCAATGAGGGATTTTTTTCATTACCATAGGTCTGTTGAGTTGGAACAGTCAGAAGTAGTTCAACCATTCCAAAAGCCAAGCCTCTGCTTTAAAAGAAATGTGAAGATGGCCCTTGCTTTCTTATTCTCTTTTGGACAGCTCACATCATGTTTCTGAATAACTTGACAATAGTCCTCAGCGAAAACCTCTTCATTGTCAAAATCTTTGGAAGGATAAAAATTTAAAGGCCTGGGAAATTAACAGCAAGTTGCTCACCTCATGCTCATTCCTCTATCTGGTATAGTTGAAATGTTCCCCTCTAATAAGTTTATCATATTATGCAATATTGCTCCAAATTGCCTGGGCCTTCGAAGTCCACCCTGTGGGAATGTATACATTTTCAATGTTGATGATATCAATTTCCCTACGTCGTTTGTGAGTCTCACATGTAATGAATCGGGAGAGAGGCGTGCTTTACATTGCAATCTAACTTTTACGGCACCCATATTGAAAGCCCCCCCCCCCCCCCCCCCCCCGATCTACCTTTTTTGAAATGTTATGCAAGTTCCATTAATTCATTAACCACATCGCTGCTTGAGAGATTCCTCTCCTGTGCTGGGCCCTAATAGAACTGGGTGTGGTCATGACGAGCTCAGCTCGTCATGAGCACAGGAGCACTGTGCTGCATGACGAGCTGAGCTCGTCATGAGCATGGAAGTGGTTAAAACCAGTTACACCATTTTTGGACAGTGACCATGTTACCTTAGAGCAGCAATTTACATGATTAATCATTTTTAAGCATTCACTGTCCCCAATTTGCTATTTAACCTAGCAATATTTGGAATAGACTTTTTATGAGGTCCTCATTAGCATAACTTTTTTTTCCAATAGGGACCAACATACATCCACCTAACATTTCCTAATTGACAACTGTTGTATAATAGCCAGTCAAACCCATCTAAGGCCCTATTCCTGTTTTAGCTTGCCAGGGCTGTGGCCTGCCATGCCCAGTCTTGGCCGCCATCCTTGCCAGCTCCTCGTTCTTTGGAGTTCACTCTAGAGTTGGGTAGCTTAACCATTCTTAGGTGATTTCCTGTTGTAATACATAAATTATCGAAACCAACCTCATTGGTTACCAACACCTTGTTAAATTCTGTTCTCTTTAATTGCAGTTGTACAGCCCATGGCTTTTCCACGTCTCTGCTCATTGACTGATTACCCATTAATTAAGTAGTGTTCTATGATGATAATGGATGACTTGCCAGAACATCTATACCCATAATATGCAAGTCCTGCTGATGTCTTAGGATCAACCTGTTTGTACTAGGGGATGTGATCTTCACTTTTATTGTTTGTACTATCCACTTTGGCTTGGTACTTTTCAAAGCTTACTCTTTTTATGTCCTGTGATGTCATTAATCTCAATGTGGCACTGCATAAAAGACGGCTAGGAGGCGAGATCTATTCAGAGGGTTAGAGTTACCAACATTAGTGAATACATTGATGAACTCATGAACTCATGACAAGTAGCAAAAGTAAAATCACTTTTTAATTTTTTCTGTGCTGCTCTCAATGTTCTCGCTTTTATTCGCCCTCTGATCTCCATAGGAAAAGCTGTTGCTAGTGGGTTTAAAGTTTGTATTGGAGCTTCCAATTTTAATGGAGATGGGAGACATTTACTCTGGGAGGTTACATCATCATTGGGTTTCTCTCTACTCAGTTGGTGTTATCTTCTCCTTCATTGATGGCATCATATTTTTTCCTCCTTTTTATAGAGCCGTTTATTCTAACCTCACCCTGTTCCTTCTAGGATAAAATACTTGTTTCCTCTTGTTCCGGGTGGGCTTTTTTCCAGCTTTTCTAACTACTTTTGCTTCACAAGTGGGCTAGTTAAGGACAATTCACAATTCATCGTCCTTTCTTTTCCTTCCTTGTCCTTCCCATGTCTGTAGTTGCTGCAGGCTTGGAATCAGCAGCGGAATCCTTAGGCTTGATGTTATCTATCTTTCTTGGGCCCTATTTGCTCTGGCATAATATAGTAACTTCTTTTTTTTTTCAGAACTAGATTTTATTGACATTTCAGATATGATTGCAAGACATCCACAGCACTCCGAACACCGGAGGGGCTGTGAGCATATAATCAAGAGGTACTGCAAAGCAATCAATACTGCAAACAGGATAAGACAGTAACATTAAATTACCCGAACCCCCCCAACCCCATAGAACCACCCCCTCCCGGGTCCCACCCTAGCCCTGTTCACGATGGTTACCTGGATCTTTGCAAATCCGTCTACACAATAATGGTAATGCACTCACGCCCTCACCCCGGTTCACAGGACAATTGGTCTTCAGTTGCCACCTGCCGCGGCATAGTAACTTCTTTTTACCCTTTCCACTTTTACTACATACTTGAGCACTATCTACCTTCAGCTCGCTAGACTGATTTTGAGCAGTTGAGTCAGTTGAGTCAGTTGGGGGTCATCTTCCATGTTATTAGCCCATAATACTATTGTATTTGCATAGATAAGTGGCTCTTTGATGTCGAACATGTTTATTATAGCATCTGTCTGTAGGGCTATATCCCTTACTAAATCACTTTTATCCCTGGTACTTGTTAATAGTTGAAGAATCATTGTCGGGTGAGATGCAATGTGGTCCATTCCAACATAGGATTTCTCCTTTAACATAAGTATAGAGAACTCTATATAGGGCATAAAATGCCTCTGAAATGTTTACATCTTGCTGATTTTTATTTCTAGGAGCAAGTGATATGGACTGGTTGTAGCCAGGCATATTCAGGAACATTGAGTTTCCTGATTGTAGCCCCATACTACTATCAGCAATTACTCTTGGACAGCACTTATAGGTTCACTGTGCTCTAGAACTTCAACCATTTGTTTTCTGCATATTAATCATCGCTTCACCTTGAGTGACTAACACATTAGGAAGAGTAAAATCTAGTCCAACAGGGGAGCAAGCCAGTGGGAGAATTTCACTTAGTAACTTCTTCATTGAATCTTCTTTCATGTCAGTTTGCAACAACGCCCATATGGAGAGTTCTAGTACACAGCTCTAGCTGACCCTGATGATAGTCTGGTCTTCCTTGTTCGGCTAGCAGGATGGATTTCTCACTATTTAACTGCACATTTATTCCTGTTACTTGTGACTACTCCAACTCCGTCAAATGTTTAAACTTGCTTGTTTTATTAATTTTGTTGGCTGGCTTTCTACATTTAGTCTTATCATTTAATTGAGTCAGACTGTCAAGAAGTGACCTACACAGTTATTTGCTTCTGCCAAAAATGTGACTAGATTTGGCCCAGGTTTTAATGCCACAGGAGGCTCATCAATTGGCTTTAGTTGGGGTGACAATACTAATGCTGATCTTAGCGTCAATTTGTTTCCCGGGGGCGTGGTTTGGACATTGGCGAAGATGACGGCATGAGCTTTCACCTCCTCCCATGGTGTAGCTTCTAATCGCCTTTTTGTGCCCTGTTTGAGGGAAGCGACACTACTATTACTAAGGGAAAGGTGGCGGAATGCGGGGTGCACCCGCAGTTTCCATTTAAAAGAAATCCCTCTCCTCCCAGAGGGCATCACCAAGCGCAAAACAGCCCGGCCTCTGACCTGATTGCTTCCGACCATGCCGGAGCTCAGCTGCAGAAGTGGCGATCGCTGGCGTGACCTTTTCAAATTCTCACGCCGATGCATTGAGGCTGGAAAGATATCGGAATGCAGCTGAATGCAGTTGAATTGATCTGAAAACCGACGGGATCGCTCAGGGCCACTCGGAGACACTCAACTAATCCCCAGTATGTTGTGCGCATTCGCGTCTAAAATGGCAGGCATACTCGGCACCGCGTAAGGCATTCTACCGCATTTACCTCAGGCGTTCCCTTTTAGCGCAGCCGTGGAATCAGCTGCACTAACTCATCCACAGGCCTGTTAGCTCGCACTGAATCTCGGCGGCTGCACCCAGCGAACAATCAATGAAGCAGTATTTTGTTGCTGCTGTAAATGGCTGTCAGCGCTGACAGGCAGTACATTAAACAGCAATTTGGTTGACACCTGGTAAACAAAACAATTCAATTAACAGCAAATTGGCGTAATCGGTGGAATTGGCATATTCGGCCATGAGCTGGCAGCATGATATATATTTAAATAATTAAATCGTCAGTCAAGGAAATTGTACAGGAAACAAGCTAATAAAAGCAGCAGCAAACTGCTCAGCACAGACCTCTGCTGCCCTTTGATTGTCACATGGCTGACAAGTGTGACCCAGCTAAGGTCCTATCGCTTATGTGAGATGCTGATGATACTTGTGGAATAACTTTATTTTATAATCTTATTCTCATGATGCCTGTCTTCAAAATGGCTGCCACCTAAGGATGCTTATCTGTAACCTCGATTCAGAAAAGGGGGTGGTGATGGACAGAGCATCTGAATTAAACAGAACACTCATACACAGTCAAAATGTCAGGGCTTGATCCATCACCGTTTTTTAGCTCACTGCACCATCCCAGTTCAGAACCTGGCTATATGCAAATTAGTCTGTCCCTGGCCCAGTGCATCATGGGAACAGGGCAGACCAAACTACCAAGCCAATTCTTTACTGGAAAGGAAACAAGCTTCCGGGGACCGGTTTCTGGCATTGCAGCCGTCTTCGGCCCGGCTTGCTTGAATCCTGATGGTGCAGTGAGCAAGGGACTCATGTCTGAGCATACCCTGCCACTCCTATAGTGGCCAAAACGATTCAGAAAAGGGGGTGGTGATGGCAGAGCATCTGAATTAAACAGAACACTCATACCCAGTCAAAAGATCAGGGCTTGATCCATCACCGTTTTTTAGCTCACTGCACCATCCCAGTTCAGAACCTGGCTATATGCAAATTAGTCTGTCCCTGGCCCAGTGCATCATGGGAACAGGGCAGACCAAACTACCAAGCCAATTCTTTACTGGAAAGGAAACAAGCTTCCGGGGACCGGTTTCTGGCATTGCAGCCGTCTTCGGCCCGGCTTGCTTGAATCCTGATGGTGCAGTGAGCAAGGGACTCATGTCTGAGCATACCCTGCCACTCCTATAGTGGCCAAAACGATTCAGAAAAGGGGGTGGTGATGGACAGAGCATCTGAATTAAACAGAACACTCATACTGTCATGCACGCACCTGTTATGTCTCGGAAGTGCCCTGGATCCACGATGCTATTCACCCTGTTTTCCCCCTGTCACCCTCCGGGTGCCAGGAATTAACACTAACACCCAAAAAGTAACTAAGAGGAACACAGGGGAACAAAACAAGGGTAGGAGGGGTAAGAAAAGACAGACACTCCACAGTCTTCTTCCACGCTGGGGTATATGGTATCTTCTGTGTAACACTGCAAGGATATATAAGCAACAGTTATGAGAAGAAACCCCTCCCTATGTCTTTCTTGTAAAGGCAAGTAATGCGTGTCTAATGTACCTTGTGGACTGTGTAATGCTCTACGACTCCAAAGGAATATATATTTAACGAAAGAAACTCTGGTGAAGACTGGAACGGACTGTGTACGAAATGTCTGTACCCTTAAACACAACAATACTTGTTACATGTCAGTTTTCTCTATTTTAACCAATAAACTTCTTGACAGAAAGTGTATAGACACTCACCCTGCACACCTTCAAGGTGCGCCTCAAAACTGTCACGAAATGCCCTCCACAGAGGGATCTAACCATGCACGCTGCACCGAGCGTGAATACTAAACGTAAACCCTCTATACTTTGAGTCAAATAGACCTGATACAACTGAAAGATAATACCGCACACCGCGGTAAACAAAAGACAAAAGGATAAGGCAAAACAAAGACACTTCCGCAAGCAAACCGCTATACGTAAGAACAAGTGAACAAACGAGTACTTGCACGCCTTGCACGCCGACCTTCTCCTAGCTCCTCGGACGCCGAAGTGAAACCCGGAACGGAATCAACACTCTCTACCTGAACGCGAAGCACTTCCTGTATGTCGGGGCGGGCTTATCACTTGAATACTACTCAGTTGCGCATGCGTGGTGTTAACGCATGCGCACTCTCCTCTCCAACGCTTCTTGCCAACCAAGCCAACCAACAATAACCTGCCTGAACCACGGAACTGTTCTACTGCGCCTCGCCACTCGTATTGCAGGCATGACACATACCCAGTCAAAAGATCATGGCTTGATCCATCACCGTTTTTTAGCTCACTGCACCATCCCAGTTCAGAACCTGGCTATATGCAAATTAGTCTGTCCCTGGCCCAGTGCATCATGGGAACAGGGCAGACCAAACTACCAAGCCAATTCTTTACTGGAAAGGAAACAAGCTTCCGGGGACCGGTTTCTGGCATTGCAGCCGTCTTCGGCCCGGCTTGCTTGAATCCTGATGGTGCAGTGAGCAAGGGACTCATGTCTGAGCATACCCTGCCACTCCTATAGTGGCCAAAACGATTCAGAAAAGGGGGTGGTGATGGACAGAGCATCTGAGTTAAACAGAACACTCAAACCCAGTCAAAAGATCAGGGCTTGATCCATCACCGTTTCTTAGCTCACTGCACCATCCCAGTTCAGAACCTGGCTATATGCAAATTAGTCTGTCCCTGGCCCAGTGCATCATGGGAACAGGGCAGACCAAACTACCAAGCCAATTCTTTACTGGAAAGGAAACAAGCTTCCGGGGACCGGTTTCTGGCATTGCAGCGGTCTTCGGCCCGGCTTGCTTGAATCCTGATGGTGCAGTGAGCAAGGGACTCATGTCTGAGCATACCCTGCCACTCCTATAGTGGCCAAAACGATTCAGAAAAGGGGGTGGTGATGGACAGAGCATCTGAATTAAACAGAACACTCATACCCAGTCAAAAGATCAGGGCTTGATCCATCACCGTTTTTTAGCTCACTGCACCATCCCAGTTCAGAACCTGGCTATATGCAAAGTAGTCTGTCCCTGGCCCAGTGCATCATGGGAACAGGGCAGACCAAACTACCAAGCCAATTCTTTACTGGAAAGGAAACAAGCTTCCGGGGACCGGTTTCTGGCATTGCAGCCGTCTTCGGCCCGGCTTGCTTGAATCCTGATGGTGCAGTGAGCAAGGGACTCATGTCTGAGCATACCCTGCCACTCCTATAGTGGCCAAAACGATTCAGAAAAGGGGGTGGTGATGGACAGAGCATCTGAATTAAACAGAACACTCATACCCAGTCAAAAGATCAGGGCTTGATCCATCACCGTTTTTTAGCTCACTGCACCATCCCAGTTCAGAACCTGGCTATATGCAAATTAGTCTGTCCCTGGCCCAGTGCATCATGGGAACAGGGCAGACCAAACTACCAAGCCAATTCTTTACTGGAAAGGAAACAAGCTTCCGGGGACCGGTTTCTGGCATTGCAGCCGTCTTCGGCCCAGCTTGCTTGAATCCTGATGGTGCAGTGAGCAAGGGACTCATGTCTGAGCATACCCTGCCACTCCTATAGTGGCCAAAACGATTCAGAAAAGGGGGTGGTGATGGACAGAGCATCTGAATTAAACAGAACACTCATACCCAGTCAAAAGATCAGGGCTTGATCCATCACCGTTTTTTAGCTCACTGCACTATCCCAGTTCAGAACCTGGCTATATGCAAATTAGTCTGTCCCTGGCCCAGTGCATCATGGGAACAGGGCAGACCAAACTACCAAGCTAATTCTTTACTGGAAAGGAAACAAGCTTCCGGGGACCGGTTTCTGGCATTGCAGCCGTCTTCGACCCGGCTTGCTTGAATCCTGATGGTGCAGTGAGCAAGGGACTCCTGTCTGAACATACCCTGCTAATCCTATAGTGGCCAAAACGATTCAGAAAATGGGGTGGTGATGGACAGAGCATCTGAATTAAACAGAACACTCATACCCAGTCAAAAGATCAGGGCTTGATCCATCACCGTTTTTTAGCTCACTGCACCATCCCAGTTCAGAACCTGGCTATATGCAAATTAGTCTGTCCCTGGCCCAGTGCATCATGGGAACAGGGCAGACCAAACTACCAAGCCAATTCTTTACTGGAAAGGAAACAAGCTTCTGGGGACCGGTTTCTGGCATTGCTCAGATGTGAGTCCCTTGCTCACTGCACCATCAGGATTCAAGCAAGCCGGGCCGAAGACGGCTGTAATGCCAGAAACCGGTCCCCGGAAGCTTGTTTCCTTTCCAGTAAAGAATTGGCTTGGTAGTTTGGTCTGCCCTGTTCCATGATGCACTGGGCCAGGGTCAGACTAATTTGCATATAGCCAGGTTCTGAACTGGGATGGTGAAGTGAGCTAAAAAACGTTGATGGATCAAGCCCTGATCTTTTGACTGGGTATGAGTGTTCTGTTTAACTCAGATGCTCTGTCCATCACCACCCCCTTTCTGAATCGTTTTGGCCACTATAGGAGTGGCAGGGTATGCTCAGATGTGAGTCCCTTGCTCACTGCACCATCAGGATTCAAGCAAGCCGGGCCGAAGACGGCTGTAATGCCAGAAACCGGTCCCCGGAAGCTTGTTTCCTTTCCAGTAAAGAATTGGCTTGGTAGTTTGGTCTGCCCTGTTCCCATGATGCACTGGGCCAGGGTCAGACTAATTTGCATATAGCCAGGTTCTGAACTGGGGTGGTGAAGTGAGCTAAAAAACGGTGATGGATCAAGCCCTGATCTTTTGACTGGGTATGAGTGTTCTGTTTAACTCAGATGCTCTGTCCATCACCACCCCCTTTCTGAATCGTTTTGGCCACTATAGGAGTGGCAGGGTATGCTCAGATGTGAGTCCCTTGCTCACTGCACCATCAGGATTCAAGCAAGCCGGGCCGAAGACGGCTGTAATGCCAGAAACCGGTCCCCGGAAGCTTGTTTCCTTTCCAGTAAAGAATTGGCTTGGTAGTTTGGTCTGCCCTGTTCCCATGATGCACTGGGCCAGGGTCAGACTAATTTGCATATAGCCAGGTTCTGAACTGGGATGGTGAAGTGAGCTAAAAAACGGTGATGGATCAAGCCCTGATCTTTTGACTGGGTATGAGTGTTCTGTTTAACTCAGATGCTCTGTCCATCACCACCCCCTTTCTGAATCTTATCTGTAACCTCAGCTTTGTCTGCCCCTAAGATGGCCGCAATTGTGGAAACTTCTTAACATTCCTGACTTACTACGAATCCTGCTGCTGTATATTGACACGCCTTGCTACACTATTATATCAACCCTTCTCAATACTATAGTGCTGCATTAGCCTATTATCATTCTACCCTCAATCTACCACTAAGAGACTAACAGCCATACAATATCTAATAACTAACAGCCATACAATATCTTCCCTGCGGGGACACTACCTACAGGCCACAGTGAGAACAGGTTACCAGCTCCTCTACAAGACCCACAAAGGAAAAGAAAGTCAACTTCCTACTACCTACTGCGCGCAAAATACAGTTTCTTGCCTACAGCCTGTAGCCTACAAACTACATAAGTATTACGACTATCACGTCTGTGAAACATGGGAGAAAAAGAAGCCAAGAACCTCAAGAGACTCAAGGCCGACCCTCCGAATCCTGACTCTCCTACTAAAGGTAAATGCGACAATGGACACAATATTGAATAAACTGGCAGAGGTTCACGGTTTGGAAAAATCAACGAAAGAAGAAATGTCTGCAATCAGACAGGACATCAGATACTCCAATGTCAGGCTATCCGAAACGGAGAACAGAATCGGCCAATTGGAAGACACAGAGACAAAAGTCTGTAAATCTCTCAAAAATATGTCGACCACAACGGACTCTGACAAAAAGACTGTCTGAACTCGAAGATAGAAATCGATGAGGGAACCTGCGTATTTTTGGAATTCCAGAGGGAGAAGAGGATCCCTCTGGTTCATGCATCTCCTTCCTACAATCCTGGTTCACACAAGCACCTAACCTGTCCTTCAGCAAACCTTTAGAGTTTGATCGGGCCCACAGGGCCCGATCAAATTACACCAAGAATTACACCAAGAATTACACCAAGCCAAAAAGGACCAAGGCCAATTGTATGCAAACCCCTCCGCTACCAACATGTTGAGCAGATCCTGGCCTTCATGCGTAAGAAGAATCATATTCAATGGAAAACCCAAAAAATCTTTATCTTCCAATATTACAGTAAAGAGACGGATGTTTAGAAAGGTTTCCTTGCCCTTCGCCCTAGGCTACGCTTTCTGAACTACCAGTTTGGTTTTGCAGGCCCAGCAAGATTTTGTGTAGTGATTCAAGGGGTCTCTCAAGTCTTCACGGACCCCCTACAACTGAAAAGATTCCTCGACGGCACAGATGATCTCTCAGTGGACACTGCAATGCCGGGATCCTCCAGAGCAGGCACCTGAATACCTCTCTAAGCAATCTAAGTAATTGTCTACTGGTCTAATGGTTTGTAATGTGTTCATATCACTGTTTAATTGCGTCAGTTTCATAATGCACGATGCAGCTCGTTAGAGGTTTCAATAAGATGTTTATCTGCAAATGTACCTGTTCGGCTTAATCATATTCAGTATTCTATTTAGATCTCCGTATACTTGTTCAATTCGCTAGCGGGTTAATACTAACTATTGGCCACGGTGCTCACTGATGGCTACTGGCCCATTACTAGCTCATTTCTAGCTCTCTGCTTTCAGTCTAATACTTTAGTTAACGCTTCAATGCCTTATGTCTTGTTAATGTTCATATTAACGCTCAACTGGGAAAGTCTTAGAAGATAGCACAATAGAGACTGTACAATACGGTTCTCCCAAATTGCTCCTAAGACAAATTCAATTCTTGTCAAGCATTTAAATGTAGCTCTAGTTAATGTAGTTAGAGTTCTCTGTTCTCGGAATAAGAATTGGTTTCATATGTTCAACATGACTATGTTAGCTACCATGTCACCATGTCTACTAAGTACTTTAAGGGTGGGGTGGGAGGACTGGGAAGAGGGTGGGTAGGGATGGGGCTTTGATCCTGATTTCTCTGTTTTTCTTACTTCTTATTGTATGTTGCTTGATTTTTTCTGTGTATTAATGTTTTCCATGCTCAAGTGCCAGATTCCAATTTTAGAAAAAAACATTTTTATTGAGCAGTATACCAGAGTGTAACACAGCTTGGCTGCCTACATCCACCGGCCGGCAGAGCACATTCCAACAATATTTGAACACAGCCTTTGGGCCTACACCCCGGGGGGCGACCCGGCGAAGCCATATGCCTAGCCAGGAGGAACAGCCATAACCTTTAGCGTTCACTGCATTTTACAGAGAAAAAAACAAACCAGTAAAATAACACAAACCCCTCCCGCCACCCCATTCCCGACCTCCCCCCCCACCCCTACCCCCCTCCCACCTCCCACCTCCTGTCTCCGCATCAGCCCCACTGAGTACCCTAACTCACGCAACGTCCCTCTCGACTCATAGTGTGCCCCAGACCTTCTTCTCCTATTTGACTGTACCCTGGGGGGCCAGCGGGATAAGGTGCAGGATTTGTAAGTACTTGGGACATGTGATCTCGCGCAGATCTCGGGATAGAAGGTGAAAAAATGGTTCTCACAGCTCAGCGTACACCTCACCTTTACCATCCACACACAACGAAAGCCTCTCCATGGCCAACAAATGCCACAGCCGTCGAATCCAATCCCTTGGGTCGGGAGGAGCAGGGGATCGCCATTGTGTAAGTATAACTAAGCGGGTTGCGAGCAAGGCTAGAGCTATCTGTCTGCCCCTCATGGAACGCAAAGGGAATGCTTTAGGATGCAGGAGCCCTAGCAGCACATGTTCTGGGGCCCGGGGGACTGTGATGTGAAAGGCCTCATCTATATCATCAAGGACCGCCTTCCAATAAAGCTCCAGTTTCGGGCAGTGCCAGAGCAAATGCGCCAGCGTGCCCGGCACCCCACAGCCCCACCAGCAAAGACCTGAGCACTTCGGGTCCCACGAGTGAATCCGCGCTGGGGTATGGTACCAATATGACACTACTTTGTAGTCCGATTCAGCCCCTGCGACGTTGGCCGCCGTGTGCTGTGCGCGATAAAACACTTTTCCCCATTCCTTTTGTGACAGCGGGCGGCCCAGCTCTGTCTCCCACCGAACCTGCGCTTTGGTACGCGGGGCTTTAGGACGCACAACAATCAGGGCATATAGGTCAGATATAAGTTTGCGGTCATCTTTTTTACATATCACCCACCGTTCCAGGGCCGTTAGTGGGTGGGACATATCGACCATGTTCGGAGATTGCGTCACCCAGTGTGCTACTTGCGAATAGGAGAAGGCATCAAATTCTGGGAGGTCAAGGTGGTCCCGGGGTTGTGAGGCAACAAGATCAAGCCATCGAGGTCAAAGAGGTGGCCTACCCTCTTGCAGCCTACCTCCCTCCAGCGTTGGAAGACCGGCGATGAGCAGCCTGTTATCGACGATGGGCGACATGGGCGACGGAAAAGTGGTCCAGCCCTTACGCTTTGCCAAGCGATCCCACGCCTTCATCGTTGGTGATGTCTCTGGCGACGAATATAAGCCCCACGCCCTATGTTTACGAGGGAGCCACAATTCACGTCAAATATTGCGGCCTGCCACTGCCTGATCCATGAAGAGCCAGTGTTTGCTGGAGAGCGGTCTGTTCTACTCAAGAATAAAGCGCAAACAAGCCGCCTGATAGTACGTAACAATGGAGGGAAAGCCCAGGCCACCACTAGCCCACGGGACAGTAATTCACGAGGATGCAAGCCGCGGACGTTTGTGGGTCCACAGAAGCTTAGTAAGCAGCCCCTGAAGCTTCTGCAAGGTACCCGGTGGAGGGCTCAAGGGCAACATTTGGAAGAGGTAAAGAATGCACTGGAGGATCGTCATTTTGACCGCTGCTAGGCGACCAAACTACACGAGCTGTAATCGGGACCAGTCAGATAGTGACTTGGTCGTTTGTTCGACTAAGATCTTGTAATTGAGAGCGACTGTCTGCGCTACAGTAGGAGCCAAGCGAATCCCCAGGTATGGGATGTCGGAGTGGACCCACGAAAAGGCAAAGTGCTTCTATAGGTCTTGCACGTCAGCCGCCGGGACCGAGAGGTTAAGGATCTGGCATTTGGAGAAGTTTACCCTGAAGCCGGCCGCGTCACCAAAGTCCCTCAGTTCCTTTGACAAGTATCGCAGGGAGGTGTGGGGGCAGGTAAGTGAGAGAATCACATCGTCGGCATAGAGGCTTATCTTGTGCTCATCAGAGCCAAAACGGATCCCCTTTATGGCCGCGGTGTCCTGCATCCGCTGAGCAAAGGGCTCCATGTAGAGCGCGAAGAGCAACGGCGACAGGGGGCACCCCTGTCGCGTCCCACACGTGATAGGGAAAGGGGCAGATTTGCAACCATTGACCCGGACCGCTACTCGCGGTGCGTTGTAGAGACAGCGCACCCACCTCACAAAGTTGTCTCCCAGTCCAAAAGCCCTCAGGACCGTGAACAAGTATGACCAGTCGACACGGTCGAAAGCCTTCTCAGCGTCTATTGATAGAAACATAGCCTGCTTGCGAGAACGGTGCACTGAGTCCATGAGGTGCAAAAGCCTTTTCGTGTTCTCCCCCCCTTGTCGCGTTGGGATAAACCCGACCTGATCCGGCTCAATAATGCCATCCATGAATGGGCTGAGACGGGCAGCCAGGACACCAGCAAAAAGTTTCATGTCGATGTTGAGGAGGGAGATAGGCCGGTACGAGCTGCACTCCGTGGGGTCCTTCCCTGCCTTGGGGATAACCGTGATCACCGCCTCTGACATAGAAGGAGTTATGTCTCCAGGAAGGAATTAAAGAGGCGGGACAAAAAGGGCGCTAACTCCCTACAATTTTTTTTATAGAATATGGCCGAAAAGCCATCCGGACCTGGGGACTTGGCCAGCTTCAAGCGCGAAATCGCAGAAATGACTTCTTCAATGCGTATTTCAGCATCAAGAGCTGCTGCCGATGCCTGCGCAAGCGGCGTCACTCCACAGGACGCTAGATATGCCTGTACCCGTTCTGGGTCTGACAGTTCCTGGCGATAGAGCGTGTGGTAGAACCGCCGGAAGGAGTCCGCGATACGGGCATCAGCCGTCTGCTCCACTGCGTCCATGTCCTGGACAGCCTAGACGGCTACCTGCTGCGTGCGAGCTCGTAGCCTGTGCGCCAGCATCCACCCCCCCCCCCCCCGTCCCCACTGAAATAGAATTTGTGGCGCAAGCGCAAGAGGACGTACTCCGCTCGGTCGAGGTCGAGATGTTTAAGCATGCGTCTCTTCGTTTCGAACTCCCTCCTGACGTGAGGAGCCCCAGTCCGCTTATGGATCACCTCCAAGCCTCCCACCTCCCTCTCCAGTTCCTCGCACTTCTCCCTGCGTAGTTTAGCCAGTGACGCAGAAATCGCAATAAATTCACCTCGAGCTACTAGCTTGAGGGCTTCCCATATCGATCCCAGCGACATACCATCTTTGTCGTTCTCCGCTAAATAGTGAGTAAGGGTGGCTCGTATGCGGTCAACTACGAATCCGAATAAGGAGGGAATGTTTGAGGCGCCACCCCGACGACGACGGCCGCTGTTCGGTGCAGGCGACCCGTACGGAAATGAGAGCATGGTCGGATAGGGCGCACGGGGAGATCTCTGCGGCAGAGAGGTGGGGCATAAGAGACGTAGTAGCGAGGAAATGGTCTAGACGCACATAGGTTTTGTAGGCCACAGATTAGTAGGTGTAATCGCGCTCTAGGGGGTGATGCGCACGCCATACATCATGGAGCCCCCCCTCCTGTAGCCACTGCTTCCCTCCCTGGGAGATGGCCCCCGCCTGAGGCCTGCGCGCAGCTGACCGATCCAGCGTCGGATCCATAACCACATTCAGATCTCCCCCTACCAGCACACACACATCCGGGGAAGCTAAAACCTCCGCAAGCGCTGACTTCAGATAGGGTTCTTGTTGGACATTTGGGGCGTACAGGGAGCCCACTGTGTGTAGTGTAGCTCCCCATTGGATCCTGACCGCCAAGAAGCACCTCTTAATATCAACGAAGTGGGACAGGACCTTACAGGTGAGCCTTGGCGCTGATCAGGATAGCCACCCCCTGTTTCTTCGCAGCGCCAGAGGACCACACCTGTATTGGGAAACGCCTAGTATCTTTGGAGAGGAGGTGCGTCTTCTGCAATAATACACATCCCCCTCTGCACCTTCCAACAGGGACAAAATGGCGGCGCGCTTAACCGGGATGTTGAGGCCACGCACATGCAAGCTAACAATCTTCAAATCTTTCCCCATCCTTGTTCTAAATGGAGAGAAGCAGTAAATGGAACTCTTGAGGTCTTGCCCGCCTTGGACCGCTGGGCCCCTGCAGCAACAACAAATTCGCAGCCCATTGCACAGACGTGGTGAGACCCTTCACATTGGGGTTCCTTACAAGCAGCGACCTGGGCATTCGGCAAGTGTTCATGATAACACGCAGACCCCCAATATTGTAACCAGAACAGCATTGCCTGACAAGCACTACATAGGCCTCCCAAGACTCCCGCGCGACGCCATGCACACGAAGGAAGGGCAATCAACAGCCTACGCACAACAACCCGGAATTGATGCTGAGCCCCCCCACCCCTCTGCCCCTCCCTGTCCCCACCGCCCCACCCCCCACAACATAGAAACCCCCAAAGAACATAACCCCCAACAATGTGACCTGAAACCCCAGCAAGACAAAAATAAAAAGTGAACGATAGTCCGTCAGACAGGCCCTAAGAGCAGGGGAACATGGCATGAACCCACTCGTCATACAGGTCCTGATACAGGACATCCCCCATAGTAAGGACATTGAAACATTACCCATCTGGACCTTGTAGACAGTCTCCTCCGGCACCAGCTGTCAGCCTGCAGGGCCCAAGCAAAAGGTTCAGTCCTCAAGAGTCCACTGGGGCCTCCGTCACCCGAGCCACGGATGCCACTGCCGCTCCTCTTTCTCCCAGGCTTCCAGTGAATGGCGCCGTTGTCGAGTAGGGGAGTCGCCGGTGTCTGCCGGGGTAGTGGGCTGCTCCAGCCCCAGGATTTCACGGGCCGCCTCCAACGACCGAACCTGGATCAGCTTGGCCTTCCACTTAAAAATAAGTCTGAACGGGTGCCCCCGCGAGTAGGGGACCCCCTGCTCCCTCAGAAAGTTGGTGACCGGCCGTAAATCTCTCCGCTTGGCCAGTGTAGAGGCCGCCAGGTCTTGATACAGCACTGGCCGGTGATCTCGGAATTCCAGGGGGGTGTGATCACGTGCCCTCCTCAAAATTCTCTCCTTAAGGTGAAAATCGTGGACACATACCAAGATGTCTGGTGGAGGGGCCTCGGGTCCTCATGGGAGGCCAACTCTATGCACTCTGTCCATTTGGATCTCCTGTAGGTCTTCCTCGTTCAAGACGTGCCGAAAGAGAGCCTCGACATATTCGCGTAGGTCTGCCCCCTCTCCCTTCCACGGCACTGCTCTGATCCGTATATTATTGCAACGGGATCTGTTCTCTAAATCCTCAGTGTGTGCTTGCAGATCTAGGTTTTGCTCTGTGAGGCGTAATACATCCTGCTGGAGCCGGTGCACATCCTCCGCCATCCCCAAATCATGCTCCTCTAGCGTTGCCACCCGTTCGCCCACTGCATCCACGTCCCGCCGCACCTCTTTCAGATCCGATGCCAGCTGGGAGCGCAGTTCCATGATGTCTTCCTTTATCGGCGCAAACAGATACATCATGAAGGCTTTGGTGGCTGGTGCCTCGCCGTCGTCGCGGCTTGGAGACTTGTCCGCCACCGGCGAAGTCGTTTGCGGCGCTTTTCTGGGCGCCGTCCTTCGGCAGTTTATCTTTCTTAGGCCTGTTCGCCACAATCTTGTCACCTGCTCTCCGCAGTGGGGGCCTGGCGTCCACAGCTTGGTCCCCCTTGCCTGCAGAACTGACTCCCCAAGCACTCCAAACCAGACGCCAGGAAAGGGCAACGCGGGACCTGTGCAAAGTCCGGAGGCCACCCACAGAGCGCGGTAGATAACCTCACGCCTCACTCGAATCGCTGTGGCCTGCCAGGCTGTCGCTGTTCTCCGCTGTCAGAGGCCGATGCGGGGTAGAGAGGGACAATCCCCGTTAGCCAGGTCCACAGTACCACCAAAGGCTGTCCGGGGCAGTGAAATTAGTCCACACCCGTATAGGTCCGGTCGCAGTTGCCGCCTAATCCCCGGCACCCCCAGGCCTTGTCTCTCTCAGAGCACTGGGACCGTCATAGGCCTCGCCGACTCTCTCTTGGCGCCAAACATTGCTTCACAGATGGCCAGGGGCGGGCACCGTGCCTCAGCACCACCCCCAGGCCTCCTCTTGCCGCTCTAAGGCTGGGCGCCACCCGGTCACGTCCCTGCTGCGCTAGGGGCTTTAGGACCCCACGCCGGGCCCTGAGGGAGCTGCTGGCCCCAGCGTGGGTCCACCGCAGGCGCGGTGCTGTCTGCCGAGCTGCGGATCGAAGAGCAGGGCCCCCACACGCTTCCTGCCACCCTCTCACCTGCCAGGTGCCCAGTTGCCACCGGTACTGCCTTGCTGGAGGCCGCCGAGCGTTGGCGGGTACTCTCGTCGATCGCCTGCTCCACCGGGCCTCTCTGTACTGTTGATGCTGCGGGGTCCCAGCGGAGTGATTAACTTTTACAATAACATATTTAACTCCACCTGTCACAGCATAGTCACTGGATTAAGACAGGAATTGGATAACATCGATGATATAAATACCACTAATGTGAATATTATATGGTTGGGGGACTTTAATTTGCCTATCTGTCCATTGTCGATGACGAAAGCGTGTGGGCTTCAATGTGATGAAGTTTATGACTATTTACATTTTTCCCATACCACCTATGGTAACACCCTTAATGCAGTTATGATAGAATTTGATCTGGATATCCTGCAATGTGCGAAAGATGAGAATGGGAAGGTGACCCCGACTTTTACAGGAAGGTCATCTGTGAGCAATATAGACCATGTCATCGTCTCTGCTAATATAACGAACCTATGCACCATCCCCCAGATAGTTGAATTACCCATGAGCGACCATAACCCGATAAAAACAGAATTATATCTATGGGGGAATAAGATTGATGAGTCATGTACTGTTGTAAATAATATTGAGCCGATACGCCCAAATGGCACTAGAATTAAAGGGAAGGGAGCCAACTCAGCCGAATTATCAAATAAAATTGTATTAGCTTATGGTCGTGAAATAAGGGATAATTTATCGGAAAGTATTGAACCTATTGAGACCCTTGCCAATTTTTCCATGATTAATGAGCGAATATCCAAACTATTCACCAAAGCTACCTCTAAGAAACTAAAACAGGAAAGGGGGTGGTTTGACCATTCCTGTACGGTTTCCCTGAATACATTGAAATTAGCACTATCGACCAAGCCTAGGGATAGTACAGTAGTCCATGGCCTTAGAATTGAATATAATTCTAACATAAAACGACGGAAAAGGGAATTACAGCAGGAGGCAAGGGATAACCTCACTCTTGCTGCGACAACCTCGAACAATAAATTGTTCTGGGACACGGTGAATAGCAAATTTCTCAGAAACGAAACAGCCGCTGAACTTTTGGCCCATGTGAGTTGCGTAGAATGGGTGGAACACTTTTCTAGCATCTTTAACCCTAGTGACCCCCCACCCTTAGAAACATTAACGCAAAGAATTTGGCCAATTATCCACCTAGATATTACCCTAGACGAGGTAATGACAGGTATAACCAAAAGTAAGGGGGGAAAAGCACCAGGGGCAGATGGTGTACCCATAGATGTCTATAAATCTATACCTGAATTATGGGGGCCAATACTCACTAGGGTTTTTAGACGCCGCAGTAACTGAGGGCTGTCCCTCCACATGGAGGGAATTTGTCATTATCCCTATCCATAAAAAGGGAGGAAAATCAGAGGCAAAAAATTACAGACCCATCTCCTTACTTGATTCCTCGGTCAAAATAATGAGCAGACTCTTACTGATAAGATTGGAGGAGTGGGTTTCGGACAATAACATTTTAGCACAATCGCAATATGGCTTTAGAAAAGGACTGGGTACATTGGAACAGAGTATTAACCTGGAACTTTTAATAGGGAAATACACTAAAGCCAAACAGGGCCGCCTTTTTTTATGCTTTGTTGATTTAAGCAGCGCATTTGATTTGGTGAATCATGGTGTTCTATGGCCTGTTTTACTTAATCTTGGTGCACCTAAAGCAATTATTTATTTCTTAGCTAGGCTGTGCGATAATGTAACCACAAAAGTGCGGTACGGCCATCAGGGAGAGTGCACCCCCAATTTTAAAGTAAAACGTTGTGTTGGCCCCATTGCTTTTTACTTTATTTATTAACGAAGTGGATGCAGCTCTTAAAATGATCCCGGCTGACTCCCCCTTAGTGGAAGGCAAAGAGACACCAGTTCTGCTTTATGCAGACGATGCCGTGCTGTTATATAGAACACCGGTGAGGGCTTCAGAAGCTAATTGAAGGGTTCGCCACCTTTATAAAAAAAGGATGTTATTGATAAATAAAACTAAAACATTCACCATGGTGTGCGGCCCAAAATATAAGAGCTTGAAACCTTTCATAATTGAAGGTAACAAAATCATAAATGTGGATTCTTTCTGTTATCTAGGTATTTCATTTTCTTCAGATGGGGAATGGAACTATGAGAAGACAAAGATCCGGGCTAAAATAAGAAAGAGTATATACAGCATTTTTAAATTCGCCACTAACTTAGGGGACCGACGGATTAAGGCTATGATAGATATTTCTAAAGCCAGATGCACTTCAGTAGCATTGTATGGGGCCGGGATATGGGGTAACCAACCAAGTGGTATTTTACAATCAGAAGAGAATATTTTTTTAAAGAAGCTTTTATGCCTCCCAGCCTCAGCATCCACAGAACTTATTCATAGCGAAGTAGGCCTTAATTATTTGTTGGATCTAATTGCTATGAGACCATTGCAGTTATGGAGATCCATCTGGTCAAAGGAGGAGACCACTTTTACTAAGGCTATTATAAATGACTGTCTGAGGTTGAATAACGGAACAAGGATACCCTGGCTTAACTATTTAATTAAATCCTATGGTGATATTTTTGACATATTGATTTCGGGGAACCTCAATGATTTTCATCCAATGTCAAAACAGGAACTCAAAAACACCTTCCTGGCCCATAGGATCGAAAAAAGAAATGGATCCGTTAGGAAGCAGAACACATATTTATTTTATCATATGTATACTGCCTTAATGAGTTTCCAGGGGTATCTAACATCTGTCACTAGATCCTCCCACCGTTTCGTTTTAACTAGAATGAGGCTTGGCTTAGTGCACCATTTGGTTGCGTTCCCCATAACAAAAAAGCATTCGTCCTCCCCATGCCCCTGTGATGGGACCACAAAACAGAGTACCATGCACTTTATACTTCTATGTGATCTGTATTTGGCTCTTAGACTTATGTATCTTAAACCACTTTTTTGAAAATATGAGGCCAAAACCACCAAAGCTGCTATGTCACTACTTATGGCCCTGGAAGAACCTGGGACCTTTTTCTTCACTGCTACATTTATTCTCAGTTCTATTAAGGCCAGGAAGAGTATGGTATTTTAAATGTATTTTATCTTTTTATCCTTTTATGAAGTCAGTCGTGGCTGAGATGCTTGAGCACACTGCACTTTATAGCACACGTATTGTTGTTTGTTAGTACTGTAACCCTCTTGCTGCTAAGTGTCATCTGTTTACATTCAAGCACTTTGCACTTTATATATCTGTATTACTTGATTCTTCTTACTGTTCTCCCACAGCCGCTTAATGTCAATTGTATTTATCGAGCGATATGTACTGGAATTAACAAGAGGGATATGAACTGTTAATGAATTGTTTTTTTTAAAAATTCATTATAAATTCATTATGTATAATGTGTGCGCTTTTATGGTTGTTTGCTTCAACCGAATAAAGCTAAAAAAAAAAGGTGTTCACAAGAATACCACTAAATTGACATGACCAGGGAGTCAATTGGTCAATTTAAGTAATCTAGTGTCTTAAATGCTATTGAGATGTAAATGGATAGAGTGCTGTGGTTTGCCAAAACAACCTGACATTCAGTGTTTAGGCTGACTTTCTGCTGCCAATCGTTTATGGATAATGGAACTACTAAATCACTGGGGAAATGTTTAAATGCTCTGAAATTGGAGTTGATTTTCATGTCTGTGCCCTTTTAAAATGACCAGACTGATTTGTGGCTGAACCTAGATACTTGATTCTGAATGGGTTGTGCATTTTTTGTGTTGAACGAGTAAATACTCTTAAGGACTTATCACATAAATTGTAACAACCAAACTGTTATTTCCAGGTGCTGTGAGCCCATTGGCAGAAGAAAACCTGACAAAACATGACCTACTCCTGCTTGATGCATTGAAATTCCTGTGTCTGTGTGTAACAGCAGCCCAAGCACATTCTGTGTCTTTTCGCACCCCAGACATAAGAAGGAAATTGCTATCTCTAGTGGACTTAAACACACAGGACTCTAGCAAGTCCCTGCATCTCCACCTGGTCAGTATTGTGTGGCTAGGGACTGAGCTTATACTCTTAATAAGTATCATTTGGTCAATAGAAAATATATTTTTCTTTTTTAATGCAGTACTTAATCCTTCTAAAAGAGCTTCCAGTTGAAGAAAATCAGTTGCCAATAGAGGATGTCTTGATGCTTTTAAAACCCCTTCCGTAAGAAAACAATTATTATCCAAACGATTTCATTCATTCTGAGAGTGCTAACTGTTCTTTAAAGTGTTTTGTCTCTATTGCAGTGAAGTGTGCTCTTTGTATCGCCGGGACCAAGAAGTGTGTGCAGCCATTTTAAATCATCTCCTACCATCCGTTGCTGCATTGGGTCAAACCCAGGATGAACTGGAAGATATGGAAGATGCCCAAGGACAGTTTCTCAAAGTCATTTATGCCTTTTGGTATGCATTGTTCTATTACACATGCTTCATATGAAATCAATTAAGCAATTTAGTCATATGTTAGCAATTGCAGAAGTTTGCAGATTTCCTATTGCCAAAAGTCGAGGCTGAAAAAACTCATTTTTCTATGGTTTTCTGTGAATAAAGTTTAAATGATGTTTCATACTTCAATTCCAATCCAATCCAAAAATTCTTTATTTCGGCCATAAGACCATAAAAGATGCAATAAAATACAATACATATATTAAAAAAACAATGTTAATACATACAGAAAGTCTCTTCTCGACCAGCGAGGAGTAGAGGATGCAAGACAGTACCATAGTTCAGAGGGCTATTTTCTTCCTGATTATCCATGCTGCCATTAAAAATTTGGATATGGCAAACACAACATGACCCAGAGTACTAGTTTTCATAACTCTGTATGCCTGTAAGCACTTCCTGAACCCCAGGTTTCTACAAAGCGGTGCTATCCAATATTTCCTGGGTCTATAATATGCGGGACATACGAACATGATATGTCAGTCATCTTCCTCGTGGGTGTTGCAGCATGGACACAACTTATCACCCCCTTTGGTCCATTTGCAAGTGAAGGTTTTAGTAGGAAGTGTGCCAAACCTCCATTGCACAAACAATTTCCTCGCCAGTACAGGAAAAATAAAATCCATAAAAGGTTCAAAAACATAAGAATTTTTGGATTCCATAAAACGCGCAGTAAGGGTGCCGCTATTGTGAGCACTAACCATAAGTGCCAGGCTCTTGTCCTTATACAGTTGGGTCAAGGCTTTGCGTGAAATCCTTTGGCAACCTCGAGTAGGATCATCCCACAGTTCTGATAAGTTCATACTAAGCAGTTCGTTCTTTACGAAAGCAAGCCAGGGGATTTTGCTGTTACGATTCAGGCTCATGACATGGATTAGGTCCTGTCTGTAATGATGTAATTCGTCAGTGGACCAGAGTCGGTGCCAGAACTTCACTGGCTTTGACACAAGCTCTTCAGCAATGGAGGGGAGACCCATGTCTAGTCTTAGTGGCAGAAGTGGCGTACCTTGCGGAAGACCAAGTAGGCGCCTTAAAAAACTGTTTTCTACTCCTGCCAAGTCTTTCCCTGCTTTGTGCCCCCATAACTCACTACCGTACATGGCTGCTGCCTTAGCTTGAGTCCTATATGTTTCAAGGGCCGGGCTTAACGGCTTGAAAGTGGAAGCATTTGCCACCTTCAAAATAGCACCCGATAGCTGGGATAATTTGACCCTTGATCTGGCTATCTGGCAGTCCCATGAAAGGTTTTCCTGGAGTGTTACCCCCAGATATATGAAGGTAGAAACCCTCTCGAGGCTAACGGTTCCCAAGGTGGGGTTGGGTCTGGCTTTATTGGGAGGGTTGAAAATCATGAACTTGGTCTTCTCTGTGTTCACCTCCAACCCGTGTTGGCGACAGAAAAGACCAAATCCGTTCACGATCCTCTGGATCCCCATGGGGGATTTCGAAAGCAGGAGGGTATCATCAGCAAACATGATTGCCGGAACCCTCCTGCCTGCCAGAAGTGGGGCGTCATTGTCCTTAACGTTATCTAGGTGTAATATAACGCTATTAATAAAAAGACAAAACAGTGTCGGTGCCAGGACACAGCCCTGCCTGACTCCTCGGCGGACTGGAAACCTGGACGAAAGCTTACCATCCCTCCCACACCTCACCTGAGCGTAGTTATTCTCATGCAGCCTGGTTATGATGCTGAGTAGTTGAGGGGGTACTCCTAACTTTTCCAAAACCTCCCACAATTTGCTACGCGGGACTAGGTCAAAGGCTGACCTCAGATCCACGAAGACCATGTACAGCCTTCCCCCCTCTAACGTCACCGTCTTCCAGTAGAGGAGGACGAGGCGGAAAATCTGGTCCATGGTCGACGTGTTCTTCCTGAAGCCAGCCTGCAGGGGGCTCATAATGTCGTTGTCCTCCACCCAGTCCAGCAAATGTTTGAGAATGAGGCGCGCAAAAAGCTTTTGGGGTACATCTATCAGGCTAATCGGCCTGTAGTTGGCTGGGAGCAGAGGAGACCCCTTCTTATGAATCGGTACAATCTCCGCCCCCAGCCAAGAGCCGGGGACCGACATACCTCCTAAGATGGCATTAAAGAGAATAAGGAGGTACGGGCCCCAGATGTCTGGGTGATGCCTAAAGAGATCCCCCGGTAGCTTATCCAGCCCCGGCGCCTTCCCCAGCGCTAAGCGCTCCAGAGCAGTCATCACTTCCCCTAGAGAGAATTCCAGGGCCGTGTCCGAGGTGCTTGTGGGCATTACCACCACTCCATCTGGCCATAGAGGAGTGTCTTGATAAAGTGCCCCAAAGTGGGCCTCCCACAGCGAGGGGGCGATGTTAGGTTCAATTGCTGTTTTAAGTTCCCCCATCCCATTATTGACCAAGGCCCAGAATTTTCTAGAATCTCTGGCTTTTAGAGCTTCAGACAATTCATGCCAGTGATTCCAGTCCCACTCTGCCCTTGCATTGGCCATTGCTGCTTTATACTCCCTTCTAAGGTCTCGAACCTTACCCTTATTTGACCCCTCCCTGATTGTGGCAATTAGCTCAGATTTAATTGCCCTACAGGAAGAGGTGTACCAAGTGGGGGCACGAGTCTTTTTCCTTCGAATTGGTACCACCGGATTGAACACCTCCAAGTGCCCTTACTAATTCCTGGTGAATGCTCGCTAATTTCTCGTTATAGACCAGGGATCTTGGTTCATTTATAAGCGCATCCACCTCCCTAAATCTAGGAAGTGCCAGGCCGTAAAGCTTATTAATGGCATCCTCTGTGCTCAGAACCTTTGCCCATTTAACCCGACGCCTGTTTGTGGTGAGGAGCATATCCCCCTGGTCCTCTCCACCGGGATTAGTGGGCGAGCCTGCTAGGGACAGAGGATGCTGGATGTCTAAACGGAGAGCATTGTGGTCGCTATCCGACCTTGGTAACACCCTAAAATCAAGGACTCTTGGCCACAATGTGATATCCAGCATTATGTAATCCAACCTCGACTCATGGCCCTTTCTATTGAAAGTACACACTGAGGGGGTATCGGAGGAGGTACGACCATTACATGCCCTCAGTGCAAAGTTCAAGGTAAGGGACATGAGTTGCACTGCTAGTGGGGACCAGGCTTAAGGATGGGGCGAAGACGAGGGTGGGACCCCCCAGTAATCATCCTCGGCAGTGAGGGCACCCTCTTTTAGTCCTTGTAGGGGTTCGAAGTGACAATTAAAGTCCCCTCCCAGCACTATCTTATGGTCACCTGGCAATTGGCCTAGGAAGGAGGAGAGCTCATTTAAGGTAGGGGATTCGTTTGGCGCGGCTACTGGACGCGAGTAAACGTTAACAATGGCCCAAGATGTTTTGCCAGGCCACGTAAGCGACACGCACTGAATGTCCTGCGAAAACGTGTGCATCTTTTCCGCCTGGCACCCAATGTGACTCGCTATCCAAATTGCCAGTCCTCCCGATGGCCTCCCCCTCCCGCTCCACTTTGCTGGGATTCCAAAAATTTCGAACCCTGTTCTAGTTTGTGGTTCCCTCGCCCATGTCTCCTGAAAAAGGAGGATATCACTAACGCTTAACAGGAGATCCCATTCCGGTGTACCTTCCTTATTTGCGATCCCTGCCACATTCCAGGAGAGAATTCTCAACCCTGGACCTTGTGGTGATGATCCTGACCCTCCAATGGAAAATGGAGCAATGGCTATGGGGGGGTCAGAATCTTGCGGGCCAGTAATAGTAGCCGGAGTGATAGGTGATGCAGCCACCTCCGGTACTTGCAAACTGCAGCCAATCCGAGTACTAAATAATGGCCCTTCTTGAGCCGGATTGCCTTCCGGGGTACCCCTTCGTTCTTTGGCAGTATCCTGTGGCTCATAATCAGTTACAGGTACAGCACTCACTCCCCCCCTGCTTAAGACCCCACAAACTAGCTTCCCCGGACTCGGAGGAGTGTCCCCCTTTTGTGGTCAGTCCACCTGATCAAGGCAGGAAAATCTATTATGGTGGATGAAATTGGCAGGAGCGGGAGGTATAAAATGCTTGGGCCTGTAACGTGAGCCATCTACGGCAAAGCCTACTCTAGTCCACCCCTGCTCCCTCCCCACCTCCGTGTTACAAGCATTTGGATAGAAGTGCGAGAGAGGCACTAGTTCAATGGTGGACTTATCAGGCCTAACAAGCCAGTTACAAATATAGGTGGCAACCTGTGGGCTTTTAAAACTGACAATAATACAATCCCCCGCCCTGTTCTTTGGGGTAAAACCAATCCATGAAATCCTCCTGACCATCAGCACCTCACCTTTCAAGTTCGGAGGGAGAGGCCTGTTGATGTTGAGCCAGCTTATTACCTTGTTACGTAAAGAGTCCTGCGGCTCCTTTGTATCACCGGTAAGCTCAGGCACTCCCACCATAATCGCTGTATAAGGTACTGCTTCGGGGGGCAGATTAATCACCCTGCGCCTAGCATGGGGGCTAGTAGTGTGGCCAGTAGGCCCATTGGCAGAGTTCTCATCTCTCATCGGTTGTGACGATGCAAGTTGCCTGGATCTCCTGGGAGCAGGAACAGGAGGCCTTGATGTTTGGGATGGCAGTGGGTGCCTTTGTGGGGCTAAAGCACCGTTTTTGCTATGCAAGGCCCCTGACTGGACTGGTATCACATTGGAGGCCTGGGAGGTCATAGCAGAAGTCGAGGGACTATTCCCAGTCGACTCCCGGGGAGCTCTTGGAGTATTTGGAGCATTTGGGCCCGGCCCAGGATTGTTCCTTTTATGAATGCTTTCTATGGCCAGCAATCTAGCCTCTATGGCATCCAGTTTAGCAGACAGGGGGTTCAGCAAGTTCTTAAAAATGTCTGTAAGTGAACTGATAAGCGTGTCTGTGATGCTGAGAGGTGCCCCACCAAATATAAATGGGCCTGAATGCACTGGTAAGGCCGTAGCTAAAGGAGGGCCGGAATAATCCGACCTAGACCCTGGGGAAATGACCTCAGGGGAGGCTGAGATGTCTGTGCTGCCATCCAGAATTTGCTCGATTGTGTCGACTTTGGCCCTCTTTGCCCTTTTTGATTTCCTCGTCCGTTTCCTTTTCGGTGGTTGTTCCATTCCACTACTTGCAGGATCTGTAAGAAGTACAGCCTGGCCCACTTCCTGCGACTCAGTTCCCGTGCAATTCACATTAAAAGAGGGAACAGCGATCCCAGATGGCCGTGGTGAGTCTCTATCCCTCTGAGGGTTTGATGGGGTTCTTAGTTGCTGCAGGACGGACTCGATGGTCTGGTCGATACTGTCCAAGAGTGACAGGTGGGTGGCGTTCACAGGTAATGGGGTACTAACATCAATTAAAGAGTCCGTGGAGTCCAATGACACATTTTCTGAGCCCATCTCGAGATGATTGTCCAGCACTGGCGGGCATTTGTTTGCTAGAGCACTGGCTTTGGGGAATTTTTTTTCCAATGTACTAGAACACTGTAGTACAGTTTTACTCCTGGAGACCCTAGTTGCCATTTCTAGGTCGGCACAAAGAGGCCGTGGAAGCAGGACGTCAGAGGGGTGGCCCGGTCCGGTCTCTGCCGGCCTCTAACGGCCTAGAACGGCCCGCCCTTTGCCCGGGCTTCGCCCGCGCGCGTCCCGCGATGCGCGTCCTAGAGCGTGATGTTATAGCTGATGACCTCTGGGGGCGTGGCGAACGGGAAGAGTCTCCAGGTGCGGCTCGTGTGCACGCCGCTTGTGACCCTGGGACTCGCAGTCCCGCAGCTTCGCCGGTGTCTCTCCGCACTTCCTGGAATCCTGGCAGCCCCTTTCAATCAGGTGTGTCCCAGCTTCAAAGCCCAGCAAACTACACGCAACTCCGAGCGGCACCCGCAGAGCGGGGGCCGCGAGTCACGGTTTTATTCAGCTAGAGCGGGGGGGGCGCGGCCAACGGGAAGAGTCTCCAGGTGCGGCTCGTGTGCACGCCGCTTGTGACCCTGGGACTCGCAGTCCCGCAGCTTCGCCGGTGTCTCTCCGCACTTCCTGGAATCCTGGCAGCCCCTTTCAATCAGGTGTGTCCCAGCTTCAAAGCCCAGCAAACTACACGCAACTCCGAGCGGCACCCGCAGAGCGGGGGCCGCGAGTCACGGTTTTATTCAGCTAGAGCGGGGGGGGCGCGGCCAACGGGAAGAGTCTCCAGGTGCGGCTCGTGTGCACGCCGCTTGTGACCCTGGGACTCGCAGTCCCGCAGCTTCGCCGGTGTCTCTCTGCACTTCCTGGAATCCTGGCAGCCCCTTTCAATCAGGTGTGTCCCAGCTTCAAAGCCCAGCAAACTACACGCAACTCCGAGCGGCACCAATTCAAAAAACAATAAATTATCTGCAAGTTAATGCCTTATTTTGCTTTCCCTAGAAACTGGCCCTACAGGGACTGGTGAAGCAATATTTGAATGGGAGAAATAATTTCAGTGGCTGTTCGTTTCCTGTCGCTCAACTTTAGTTTCTGTTTTAATTGATTACATTCTTAAGTGGAAACAGCAAAGTGAAACTAAATATAGCCTGCTCTTTTAGCTAATAGCTGAGAAATGCCTTCCTCTGAGATCCTTGCTAGCAAAATAACAAAAATTACACTAGTTACATTTTGGAACACAGTAGATTCACATTGATATCATATTAGAGCAAATATCTGATGTAAAAAATTGGATTATTATTTGTAGTGGGTGACTATTCTACTTTTGTCCACCCCTGGAACCGGTACTTCAACATCGGCAACCTTCATAAAAATGTTTGGGTGGTTTTGCGCTTGGCATATTTAGTGGGTTTACCACCAGACACTTTGCTTTTTGGCCTCCTGTTTTTGACCTGCTTTCGTTGGCTATAGGACTGTGGGCATTTTATCACTGCTATTTCATGCTAAAGTACATGTGCTTTCCATGTAAATTGTGTTACTGATTAGTGCATGTAAGAAAGTGGATCTATATATACTGGACCAAAGTAAGGTACAGTGTGTATAGAGTCCACAATCTCCAGAGGTATAACAGGTTAAAGTCAGATCTGACCTTACTCTCTAAAGTGGTAGTTTGGTCGAGCAGTAAGGCAGTATCAGAGGACAGTGTAAATCATTTGTTGTACACACTCAGTCAGCAAAAGGTTTCACACACTCAAGAACTGAACTCCAGGCCAATTGTTTTTATATCAAAAGATATAGTTTTATTTTTAGAACCAACAGGTATAAAAATATACTTTTCTCAATATGAGTGACTTCAGGTAGTTACTTTGCAGAAAGGCAATAAACTTTGTAAGCACAATAGTTACAGTGGTTGCAAACAGGCAACACAATTCTAAACACAATTTAACATTGAGCTCAATGGGTTTTTCTACATAAATGCTGTGGATTACTTTCAGGATTACTTTTCTAACCACAGGACTGGATCCTGGATTTAGTCCCGGGACCTAATCTGTAAACAGTTAAGTAAAAGCGTTTGGGTTACAGTTGTGATTTTTAAAGAATATAAATGTACTTTCAAAGTTGACACTTAAAAACTTTTCAGTGAAAAACTAGCAATGTTATCCTCTGGAAGGAAATTCAAGTCACAGGTAAAGTAGGTTCTCGTTACTTTTGTAATCCAGTACTGGACTCCTAGGTTCAGCACTGGGGTCTCTACCTAAGACAGGTAAGTAATTACGTTTTAGTAGTTTGTATGATTTTTAAGGAATATTTGTAGTTTGCAAAAATAGACAGAGAAGAAATTTCACAGAAAAACAGTCAGTGGTTTCCTATTAAAGGAAATTTAGGTTACTAGTAAACACGGTTATGATTACTTTTGCGGTTCAGTACTGGGCTAAAAGGTACCGTATTGGCTTCTCTCCTGATCACAGGTGAGTACTTCGGAATTTGTTATTTGGCTGATTTTAGATGAATATTTTAAAATTTCAAAACTTCACATTTAGAAGATTTTTCGAGTCAAACCAGTCAATGTTATCCTATGGAATGAAAGTGAGTTATCGGTTTTCAAGTGAGTACTCGACTGGTGAAGTTAAGGTTCTGGGCATAGACTCAGGGGTCCCCCAGGGTCAGGTAGGTACAGTTGGTACACCCTCAGCCGCACAGGGGCAGCCAGGTGCAGAGGTAGTTAGGCCCAATGTTATCCAATAAGAGGCAGGCCTGGCTAGCAGGCCACGCGACTGTGGGAGCTGGGCTCCTGGCCACTTGGTCAGGGCAAATGAGGAAGTAGTATGGGACAAAGTTTGCACTGCCAGAGGCCCTCGGCGGCTGGATGCAGGGTGCTTTTGAGCCGTCTGGCGCTTAATGTTATTCAATGGAGATCTTGGAAAGGGAACAATGGCTGCAGGCTCAGGGACAGAGGATCTTCTGGAGCGACCAACACTTCGAAGGGTAAGTTGGGATCTTGGAGGATAGGTAGGCACCCAGGAGTTGGGCACAGGGAGGGGTGTCTTTTGAGGTTGGGAAATCTTACCTCTGCTGGTCGCTGTCGGAGGGGTCCTTGGTCCTGAGGCTGCAGGCGTCGTCGGGGTCGTTGAGGAGGGACCTTGGGCACTGAATTCCAGGTCAGAATCGCCGGGGGGATTTTCTGAAGGTCTTGATTCCCTCCAGCACAGGCCAGGCTTGGCGTAGTGCAGAGTGTGCAGGGCTCGCGGTTCCGGGCTGATGCCAGGGCTTGTGTCTTGCTTTGAGCAGTACCACTGCTCGTGGGAGACCCAGGTAGTCAGAGTCACAAGGCAGTCAGGTCCTCTGGGGTTTTTGAGGTTACTGACCACTGGAGACGCCGAGTTTAGTAGGAGCAGGTCCGAGGGTCGACAGGCCGGTAGGGCTGGGGCCAAATCAGTTGGTGTCTTCCTCCTTTTTAGCAGCTGCACAGCAGTTCTTCTTGTTCCTTGTTCTTCTTTCTTGTTTAGGAATCTGGATCTAAGGAAGGAAGGTTCGGGGTGCCCCCAAATACGAAATTTAGGGGCGTTACAGGTAGGGCAAGGGCAGGGACCAATGGGTCCCTGTCCTGGGGTGGGTACACCCCCTAGCCTGCTCCTCTCTTTCGGAAGGGGGGCAGGAGCCTAGCTGTGCTTGGGCAGGGCTCCCCATCTTCAAGATGGCTGGAGCCCGGGGTCGTGCTTCACCTCGCCTCTCCCACCTGAGGGCTGGAGTTGGCACAGGCTGGCACCCTCCCCCCCCCATCCTGACGTATTGTTTCCCGCCAATCTTCCCGCCAGAGTGGGGGTCAGAACTGGTGGGGACCAGTTGCTGAGTACAGCAAGTGGTCTGGAGAAGCTCACAAAGGCGGAATGCCTTTAAAGCTTCCCCTGCCCATCCTGGGGAAGGAGGCTTGGCACCTCCTCCCAGGATGTGCATTGTTGCAGGCCCAGGAGAGCGGGGCTCTCCACCCAGGTGTCCAGCAACATGTCTGCTGTGTGGCAGCCTAGGCAGCCTCTCAGACAAGACGTGGATTGTAGGTTAGGTGTCAGAGGGCATCTCTAAGATGTCCTCTGTAGTGCATTTTACATTAAATCCCACACTGGCATCAGTGTGGGTTTAATGTGCTGAGTAGTTTGATATCAAACTTGTCAGTCTTCAGTGTAGCCATTATGGTGCTGTGGAGTTCGTAATGACAACCTCCCAGCACCATATACTCTTAATGGCATCACTGCACTTACAGTGCCCAGGAATGGCCCTGGGTACTGTAGGGGCACAGGGCTCATGCACTTGTACCCACACCAATGGCATAGGGCACCCAGCTAGCGGGGTGGCTGATGTATACCAGGGCAATGGGTTTGTGGGCATGGCACACAGGGATGTGTGCCATGTCGACTCTTTGTTTAGATCTGCACCAGGACACTCAGCCTGCAAATGCAGTGTTTGTGTGTCAGGGTACAGGGCCCCTAGGCGTGGCACGATAAGTTCTGCAGCCTTTAGGGGTCTTCTCTGGTCACAATGCCCTGTGTACCTAGGGTACCATTTACTAGGGGCTGACATGTGACCAGAGATGCCAATTGGGTTTAGGCCCTGGGTATCTGATTGGCAGGGACCCAGGGCGCACCAAAGAAATGTGCATCAGGTATCAGGCAAAAAGTGGGGCGGGGGTACTGCAACAGAAACTCACTTTCTTACAGTGCATACATGATTGCCATATTTGATTTACTATAAAGTCCCTAGTGATGTGCTTATGTGTGCCCAGGGTCAGTAAATCAAATGCTACTAGTGGGCCAGCAGCACTGTTTGTGCCACCCACACAAGTAGCTCTTCCAGTGTGTCTCAGACCGGCCCCTGCAGTTTTAAACTGATATGTCGACCTGGCAAGTGCACCCACTTTACTAGGCCCAAACCTACCTTTTTATTACATGTAAGTCACCCCTAAGGTTGCTCCAAGGCAACCCCATGGTCAGGGTGCGGTGTATGTGAAAGGTAGGACATGTCCTGGTGCGTTGTACCTCTCCTGATAGTGAAATACTGTGCATTCTGTTTTTCACTATTGCACGGTGATCTCTTCCATAGGTTAACATGGGGTCTAGCTAGAAACACCTTTCCAGTGCAGACTACCATTGGAAGATGATAAAAAGTTGGAGTTTGAGATGTCTAAAGTGGCCATTTTCTTGCTTAACCATTCTGTGCCTGCTGGGGGAATATACGTCTGTGTAGCTGACAGCTGGGGCCTCCTGCATACACTCTACACAGTCACACAAAGGGAGCTTAGGCGTGCCCTGTATATCCCGATGACTCATCACCAGGCAGATGGGTCTTCCTGTGCTAAGAGTAGTGGTAGTAGTTGTCACTGGCACCTGAATAGGACTAGGCCTGTCCTGCACAAAAAAGACTCCACCTCCTGGAGACTCTCTGCGACAGAGCAGGAAAGAACTGGATCTTGTGAGCAAGAAGGACTTTTCTTTGAAGTTTGGCAACTTCTAAAACAAGTACTGGTATAAGTATTGGGCCCCTGACACCAGAACGGTGGAACTCTTTTGGACTGAGGAGCCTACCAAGAAGAAGAGCTTGAGAAGCTGTCAGGAGAGACTTCCACTTTGCTTTATGCTTTGCAGCGTTGGCCTGCTGCTTGCTGCTTCTGTCTTGTGCAGTGAAAGGACTGGACTGAACTTTCTACAACTTAGTGCCTGAGTTTCTCGATGGGCTTGAAGTAGAGATTGCCTTCTGTTGGAATTCTCAGGAACATCCAACACTTAAAGTTAATCTGCCAACAACACTGGTAACTGAGTGTTTTGTGCTGCAACAGAAGAGAAACCACTACAATGCTGTCAACGATGCCGCAGCCAACTCCGTGACCTGAAGGCACAGTCTGTAGCATTGCCCCACTTCACATTGCAATTCCTAGATACCACATGATTCTATCTCCGACGCCGCTGCTTGCTCCGTGACCTATGAGCACTGTAAGTCGCATTGCCTCACTTAACTCCACCGCCTGGCCTTACTGACAATGACGCTCCATGCCAACATCAACACCGCTGTCTGCACCCTGGCCTCTGGACATCGCTTGTAAGGTACGCAAAGCATTGTCCCGTCCCACTGACCTCAGCGGCATTGACTCCAGCATCGTCAACCGATGCCGCTGCTTGCACTGCAACCTTTGGGCACCATAAAAAGTATCGCTGCGCTTCGCATCGCAACCTTGGGTCTACTGATGACAGCCCTTCAGCAGAGCTGCCGACCCTGCCTGTACCGTGTCCTGTTGACCCCACATGTTCCGTCGCGCCACTTCACACCGCAGCCCTGGTCTCACCGACAACGGCGTAATTAAGCCTCTGACTGCACCATGACTTGTGTGCACCGCACATCGCATCTTCCCACTTCGCATCGGAGCCCCGACACCATCACCGCCAGTGTTCCTGATTTAAACCTCACAGAGTTCGAACCACAACGCGTGAGACTTCAAGAGCCTGACGCTGGCAACGCCGCCTCTTTGGAGCTTGTCGCAAGTTCCACAATGCTCCGCATTTCCAAGGTACTGGTTGATGGGCTTCACAACACTGGAGCTAGCCCGCGAACTCGTGGTCGGCCTGAACTGTTGGATTTGTTTGTTCACGATACCGTGATAGCCTCGGATGGAGCTTTCGACGTCAGGAAACTGTATTTTAAGCTTATTCTTGCAAAATTCGTATCTTGAGTACTGCATATTGGATTTTTATAGTTTTCGTCTTGTTTTACACAGATCAATATTGGTTATTTTTCTAAAACTGCTGTGGTGTCATTTCGTAGTGTTCCCAGCTTGGGCAGGGTACAAACCTGCCAACTAGAGACCCCCCTTTCTGACAGGCGGATACTCTTTGTATCCCTGCTCTCAATGATATCACATGTACTATGTTTTTATGGTTGTTCCTTTTTTTGTTTGCTGTTATAGCCTGCACTCAGCCAGTTTTCTGTATTTAGGTTGGGGCTGGCCCTGTTGTCTGGGTGTTGACAGGATTCTACCCATCCAAATGCTATCACAATGACTGACACTAATATCAGAACATGGAATGCCCGGGGATGCACACCCCTTCCTGTCTATATGATGTGTATTCATACTTGCACCGCAGAAAGATGCACATAGCTTTCCTGCATGAATTCTACCGTACTCGGGTAGATGCTTGCGGTTACAGAAGAGATGGAGGTGGCAAGTATATTCCACTAACTTCTCTACTTAGGACCAGGGGGCATTGGTATGGATTAAGGAGGGGTCTCCTTCTCTGCAGACAACACAGTCATAGACCCGAAGAGTAGATCCATTTTAATGGAGGGAGGATTACACAGCCACCAGGTGCTTCTTGGTGCGATTTATGCACGTAATACTGAGCAGGCAATGTTTCAGAATACACTGACTGTGGTCCTGGCAAGGTGGAGCGGGCTCTCCTGGCTATTTGGCGGAGACTTGAATAGTATCCCCAATGTGGCTTTAGACCGCTCCTTTTCACCCCTCCCACACACCACTGCCACTTCGAATGCTCACACCTTGACCACACGGGTGCAACATTGGGACCTGTTGGCCACCTGGCACCAGTGCAACACCATCACGCTAGTGTATTCATTCTATTCACTTGCCCACAGTTTACATGTCCTAATAGAGTTATTTGTCAGCACTTCAGACATAGTCACACACATAGAATACATTGGTAGCACACACTCCAATAACAACCCATTGCGTTTGTGACTGTGCTGGGAGCATGCCCCCTACACCCCCAATCCCAATGTGATGACCACAGCTGTCGGCACTAGATGACCTTCCACTTAGGGCCTCCATCAGCGGTAGTATCACAGAGAATTTTGATATAATCACTGACACTGCTATCTCCACGCTGATAGAATGGAACGCCTTCAAGGTGGCAATTTGAGGACACTTACTGGGCAACACACTGAGCATGCGCTGTCAGATTGACTACGAGATCTCCCGAGTGTAAAAGCAGTTGCTTAAACATGATGGGCAGGCTCAGTTCTCTGAAGCAGGCTGTGCACGTCTATTCAAGGTTCGACGTGACCACGCTACACTATTGGAGAGGTTGTGTTGATGACTCAATTACACAGCTCACACTGCTAAAACTCATGCTGAGCCTGACAAACAGGGAACACTGTTAGGGTTGTTACTGCGCCAGGCTCAACTGCGGTGGCCTGTAATGTCCATTTGTTCAGACATGGGATCCTATTGCGCATGTAAATGGAGATATATGTTGCATTCACATGCCATTATGCTTCATTATATACTCAGCGGCTGCGATGACGGGAATTCTGGTTGACGCTTTTTTTAAATTCCTCTCCATCTGAGGGCCCATTCCTCCATCATAGTGTAGTTCATCAAACAATCAGTGGGTTTATAGAGCGCAGCTACTCACCCGGAAGGGTCTCAAGGTGCTGAGGGGTGGGGGTGGGAGGGGGGGGGGCACAGCTCCTGGGCACTCAGTGTTTTCGTCGAAGGCAAAGTAGGTCCTGAGGTCTTACAGGGTCCACCCGGAAGTGTAGGTCATGGAGGACAGTTGCGTAAACCACTTTGAGGTCACGCAGAGAGCAATTTCATTTACCTACAGTTTCGAGTCATGAGCTTCATTTTTCTGCATTTCTTTGCATCAGAAAGTTTTCTTTAACACCTCTTTAAAAAAAATTTTTTTTTGAATTCATTACTTTCATTATTTTCCCTCTTCAAATAGACAATGGTTGTGGTGAGATAAACAACAAATACATTTATCAGACACCATGTCAGAAACCTATCATGAGCACCTGCTTCTTTTTTTACTTTTTTAAAGACCCTCATTGTTTAAAGCCAATGAAAGAAAGACGCAACAACAACAATAAATGGACAGAATGCAGAACAATGTCATACATTCACCCCAGTACAGAGATCTGGGCCTAAATCCATCGTTATTTTTGCACTCCACACCACCCCAGGTCAGACATGGCCATATGCAAATCAGCCTTGACCTTGTGCCTCATGGGAACAGTCGAGCCTGAACTGCCAAGCCATGTCTTTCCTGGACCGGAATCAAGCATCCAAGGACCGGTTTCTGGCTATCAGCTTTCATCAGCCTGGATAGCTTGACTCCAGTGGTGTGGAGAGCATGGGACTCACGTCTGAGCATACCCATCCCACTCGGGGTGAAAAATGCAAAAACAACAATAGATGGACAGAATGCAGAACAATGTCATACATTCACCCAAGTACAGAGATCTGGGCCTAAATCCATCGTTTTTTTGCACTCCACACCACCCCAGGTCGGACATGGCCATATGCAAATCAGCCTTGACCCTGTGCCTCATGGGAACCGTCCAGCCCGAACTGCCAAGCCATGTCTTTCCTGGACCGGAATGAAGCATCCAAGGACCGGTTTCTGGCTATCAGCCTTCATCAGCCTGGATAGCTTGACTCCAGTGGTGTGGAGAGCATGGGACTCACGTCTGAGCATACCCATCCCACTCGGGGTGACAAATGCAAAAACAACAATAGATGGACAGAATGCAGAACAATGTCATACATTCCCCCCAGTACAGAGATCTGAAATAAAGATAGCAGATCTAGTTTGCCCATTTTAGTAAAATGCTATTTTTAAGCTGGACTCCCTTCAAGTGGGTTATGGACCTTCTGTAACTTTAAGTGAGCCTTTGAAGAAACCACGGTGAAGCTTTTCTCAAGGAAACGTTTTTGTTGTGCCAGAAGAAAATGTTAACCAAGACCTCTGGAGCAGACTTCTGCAGTCAAAAGTAATTTGAATGACTACAGTAAAAGCATCAGTTTTTATAAATGTTATTATTCAATGCTAAATTATTAGAGCATATCAGTTGAAGTAACATTTAATATGTTGGTGTTTTCTGTTTCAGGCATTTAACAAATGATGGAAAATGCACAGCACTTGTAAGAGTTGCCCTTGTCAACTGCATGAAAGCATTGCTAGAGGTAAGTTGGGCCAAATCTGGGGGAATCTCATCTTTATTGAAGGCATAAGTGAACCAAAGCTTCTAATGGATAGTTCTGACCGCAGATTCCTTACCCTTAGAATATCTATCCTCAGATTCCAGACAGGATCTGTATGTTTAAACACCATATGCTCCTTGACACTGGTAGGTGGGGCTGTGTGTCTTCCGTTTGACTTTGTTGTACCCCAGAAGTTACTATTGAGCCGCATATAAGCACCACACCTGTGCTGTTATACGGTTCTTACAAATTTAGTAGGCCTGTATTGGATCAACAAAAACCTTATTATACAAGGACTGAAGCTTCTCAAATCATCAGTAAATGTTTTTCCCGCGAGCTCACAATACGGCATCTAAACTCCTAAACCTCTAGACCTATAGATAGTGTTGGCAACTACGAACATGATCACTCTTCCCAAGGAATTAGTGGAAACCATCTAACCCGGTCGTTTGTCTCTTTTGTATGCCCAAACTTTTACAAAGAAGAGAGACAATAATACATTTTCAAATGTTTATTGAAAAGAGCTAGGAGCACATGCATCAAGCTAAATACCGGTCGCAAAGGGTGCGATTCGCAGAGTCTGCCCCTTTGCGACCGGTAATTAGCCTTTTGGGAAGCATCAAGCTCAAAGCCATTTGCAAAATAGATAATTACAAAATTTGCGATTACCTCTTTTGCGAATGCAGTTAGGGAATCGCAATTTGCGATTCCCTAAATGCAATGCAAGAAGCATTCTCAGAAAGCTACTTTGCATTAAGGAATCGCACATTACCATCAACTTCAAGTTGATGGTAATTTGCAATTCCTCAGAAAAAAAGCCCAAATTTGCATTTTTCTAAGTGCCATGTGGCGCACAAACATGCCCTTGGGGCATGTGTGTGCGCCTCATGTAGACGCATGCCAATTTTTGGCATGCATCAGGGTGGCCTTTTGGCCCCTTAGCACCATTAAAATTGCATTCGCAATTTACGATTACCTATTTGGTATCGCAAATTGCGAATGGTTTCCCATTCATTCCTATTGGCCTCTAGGCCCATAGGAATGAATGGGAAGTCATTCCCTATTAGCGAGTCTCAATTTGCAATTCGCTAATAGGGAATGTGTAGAAATCTCAATTTATTCAGCGCTTCCTACATGCCTAAGGAATTGCGATTCCTAAATAGCTATTCCTTAAAAATCGCTAATAAGGAATCACAATTCCTTATGTTGATTCATGTGCCCACTAATCCTTGTAAGTAAAGCATGCACTGCAACAATTAGACACATGAGACACATCATTGTTATAAGCATTATCAGAATGGTGAAAAACACATATAATTCAACCATGTTAATTGTCCCTAATATTACGCTTATCACTATTACTCCTACACTAACAAGAGCATGATGGGAGTACCCTTCTGCCAGACCCAGTTGGGATGATCTAACGTCATACCTTTGTGTAATGTATAAAGAAGCCAGCCTCAGTGCATTAACTAATGCACTCCGTTTCAGTGTGCAAGCCTAAACACATCTCTGCTTGCACAGCTATCTTCCTTATAATGAATGTTGGGGCCTGCAAAGCTGTATCTCATTCACAGCTTTCTGCAGCATTCATGATAAGTCCACTGAGAAGTGTCTTTCATTGAATTCAAAACAGATGCGCTTTAAATTGTACTGTAATTGCATTGTATTGTAATTGCATTTATATATCGCTTACTACCCCTGTCGAGGTGTTGAATCGCTTTTTCGGTGAGTAGCGCGATGCTCCGGAACCCATAAAGGATTAGTGTTGAATTAGTATAGTGAAATATTAAAGTAATTTGAGTAGTGGCTAGGTTAGTCAGTTATTTGGTTTCAGAAGGATAGCGGAGGGATAGAAGAGGGAAAAGGTTTGCATTTATATAGTGCTTGTAACCCCTGATGGGGTGTTGAAGCGTTTTTTTTCGGTGAGTAGCACACTACTCCGGAAGCCATAAAGGATTAGTGGTGAATTAGTATTGTCAAATATGAAAGTAAATTGAGTGGTGGATATTAGTTAGTTATTTGAATTGAAAAGTATAGGGGAGGGATAGAAGAGGGAAAAAAGGTTTGCATTTATATAGCACTTGTTACCCCTAATGGGATGTTGAAGCACTTTCTTGGCGAGTAGCACGCTACTCGGGAACCTATAAAGGATTAGTGGTGTATTTGTATATTGAAATATGAAAGTAATTGGATTGGTGGATATTAGTCAGTTATTTGGATTGAGAAGGATAGCGGATAAAGGGATAAAAGGTTTGCAATGATATAGTGCTTGTTACCCCTAATGAGGTGTTAAAGTGCTTTTTTCACCAAGTAGCGTCCTACTCTTAAACCTATAAAGGATTAGTGGTGAATTAGTATAGTGAAATATGAAATTTGAGAAGTTGACATGTTAGTCTGTTAGTTTGATTGAAAAGGATAGTGGAGGGATAGAAGAGTGAAGGATTAAGACTTTTTTTTAGGTCATAGCAGTGGTGGGAGATTTGGGATGAGTAAAAAGGGATGTGGCGGGGAAGAGTCAGAGGGAAGCGTTTAGAAAGGCTTGTTTTTGGGATCAGTATCTTAACCCCTTCCATGCTCATGACGAGCTCAGCTCCTCATGCAGTACACTGCTTGTGTGCTGATGACGAGCTGAGCTCGTCATGAACAATGGTAAATATGCATCTGCAGCACAGAGCATGAATTGCTGTAGCATTCATGTGGTTAAATGAGGTGTCGGATGATGCAAGGAGGGGTAGAGTAGGGGAGAATCTAGTAAAGGCTATTTTGGGATCATAGTAGTGGTATGGTGTTTGAAAGGAATGAGAGAGTGGATGTAGAGGATATATTGATGGAGGTAGAAGATATATTGAGCAAGGGATAGGCTGATAAATATGGTAGTGCATTGGATATGCTGAATTGGAAGAAAGTAATAAATATATAGATCCATAAGTACATGGAAAGGTTATAGATGCATAAAGGATAAGTATATGTAGATTAAAGATTTTGAGGTATAGGGTGAGAAATAGGGTAGTGCATTAAATATGCTTTTTTCCCTTTTTTGGGGAGGAGGATAGTAATAAATATATAGATCCAAGTACATGGAAGGTACATAGATGCATAGATGCATGAAGGAAGTGAGTATAAGTAGATTTAAGATGCATTCGATAAACTCTGGTTTTCAAGTGTTGTACTTAAAAAAAAAATAATAATTTTTAAAGCATAATTGTTCTACATGTTTATACAAAGCAATACACATATATAGGTACATATCTATAGGTCAAATAAATGCTTATATACAGAGAGATATGCTGTATATTTCTGTTTGCGTGTGGTGCTTATGTGGGGAATTTTTGGGTAGTTTTCTGAAGATAAGGTGGTTGTTTGTGGATCATATGTTGGGGGGTAAAGAGTTCCATATTTTGGCTGCTTGAACAGAGAAGGATGTGCCACCTGTGGTCATTTTCTTGTATTTTGAGGCGAGGTGCCGCTCTAGAATGGAGTTTCCTATGATGAATGTGTTTGGTGATTAGTTGGGGGGTAAAGAGTTCCATATTTTGGCTGCTTGAATAGAGAAGGATGTGCCACCCATGGTTATTTTCTTGTATCTTGGGATGTGAAGGTGAGGTGCCACTCTAGAGCAGAGGTTCCTATGATGAATGTGTTTGGTGATTTTTTTCCAGATGAAGAGCGGTCTCATTCCATGTATCGCTTTGAGGGTGATAAAAGCAGCTTGAACATGGATCTTCTGGCAACCTTTAACCAATGCAGGGCTTTCAAGGCAGGGGAGATGTGATCTCGTGGTTTGATATGTAAGAGGAGTCTGGCAGCCAAGTTCTGATTCTGTTGTAGTCTTTTCATAGTCATTAAAGGTGATCCGTGGTAGAGGGTACTGGTGTAATCAAGTTTGGACAGAACAAGGGAGATGGTAGCTTGGAACTGGTGTGGGAATCCCCAATGGGGGAAGATTCGTCCCAGATCCAGAGGGGGAGAGGTAGGATTCCAGCCCAGGAAATATGGACTGGCTGTTATTCCTGCAATTTCCTCATGCCATAAATGGATGGAGGTATTTGTCCTACTTGAAATCTATGCTTCTAAGCGCCTTCTTGTGGAAGGACAAATCCTAAATGGTCATGGTGACCCATGTGCTGTATGCAGGTGACTAGATGGTGGCTTTGAACTTGCAGGATGATATTTACGTGTCCTGTCTTGAAGTCACACAGACTTGATTGTGGTTTAAGGTGGGCCAGGAGCATTTTCAATTTGCCGTTCTCCACTGGGGTCTGTCCTGTGCTGCTTGCGTGTTCACGAAAATGATGGTGGTAGTCGCAGCACACCTGCTGAGGTTGGGGATTCCATTTTTCCCCTACCTCAATGACTGGTTGTTAAAGGCAGGGTTCCCACAGTCAGCCGTAGACCACCTCCAGACTACAGTAAACCTCCTGCCTTCATTGGGGTTCACTGTCAACCTGTCAAAGTCACACCTGACTCCTTCACAAAGGCTAATTTTCATCAGGCCATTCTGTATATGGTTCAGCTTTCATGCCTTTCTTCCTTCAGAATGAGTCCAGGCAATTTAGGCTACGATTCTGATGTTGTGATCTCAGTGAGAATAACACGGATATATCTTGGTCGCCTTCAGCTTTCCCATTGACCATGACACATGTCATATGCGGGCTTTGCAGTAGGACCTGAAGTCTGTGGGCCCAGCACATGACGTACCTGTCTGATTCCATCCAGGTTCTGGAGGAGACTGCAAAATATCTACTGTGTGCCTGATTGACCGAGTTGGACTTGTGGCAGACACTTCTCTCTTTCCCACTCAGAGCTGATGTTGGTGACGGATGCATCATTGCTGAGATGGGAGGTCAGAAGACTCTGGTCTCCAGCAGAGACCAGTCTCCTCATTAAACTGTTGAAGTTGTTGACTGCTGACCGGGTGCCAGATGCTTTGCTTTTGTCCATCAAGGAGAGGCTGGTTCAGGTACTCAAGAGCAACACCACCACAATGTGGTGCTGCAGCAAGCGGGGCGAAATCTGATCCTGAGTCCTGTGCCAAGAGGCTGTGTGTTCAGTAGATGTCCTGGCATCATGACATCTCCCTGATTGTGAATCACCTTGCAGGAATTTTGAAATCCAGGGCAGGCAAACTCAGCAGTGGCATCCTGAGGATAACGAAAGGCAGTTACATCCTGAGGTGGGTCAGGAGATCTTCTAGCAATTCAAACAACATGGCTAACCATTTCCACCATCATAGAGAATGCGTAGGGTGAAAATGTTTGAGTGCTGGAGTTTACAACAAAGCTCGCTCTCTGAGACCCATTCCTGATTGGAACATGACTCACCTGTTTACCTTTCCGGACTCTCCTGCCCCATGTTCTGAAGATCAGGCATGATCGGCCCAAGTCATCTTATTGGCTCCTGATTGGATAAGGAGAATGTAAAACCCAGACCTTCTGGCCCATAGCATTAATCCTGCAACCAGGCAACTGCTTCAGAATGATCTCCCGTCGCAGCAGCAGGGTAGAGTCCTGCACCCACACCTGCTAAATCTGGACATCCGTGTATGGAGATTAGGTGACAGCAGTTGACTGTATTCAGTCTTCTTCCTGAAGTTGTGGATGTCAGTCTTGCTGCTAGTTGTTCCTCAATCAAGTCAGTCTATACCAGGTGCAGGGACGAGTTTGTAGCCTAGTGTATCCCCCACAATACAGACCTGGTGCTAGTCAAACTGTCAGATGTTTTGTTATTAATTTTATCTCTGTCCTAGCAGAAACTTGCATTATGTACCTTTAAAGTTTATTTGCGAAGCTTTCTGGAATTCGATCCCTTGGCTGATTGTCGTTGCACTACAAAGCTTGGGTAAGTCAAGGAAAAAACATAAAAGAATCCAAGTAGGACTCTGCCTCTACCTGTCACTCTCGTACTCCTGAGACGGTGCATGGGCATCACCATACCTCTCGATCTTGCTCCCAATCCGTTTACATCGGAGCCAATCTAACAACTTCTTCTGGCGCACCCCAAGTTTCTAGAGCCATCTGTGATACCAAGGCAAATCCAAGATTCTGCAAGGCCACTCTTCTTCTGATTGCCTCTGGCGTGCCATCCGGACCCTTTGGAGCCGAGATGCACTCCTTCTGGGATACCGCCAACAGGTTTTCCCTGATAGCCAGTTAGACCCTCCAAACCCACCACTGTGCCTCCCCTGGCTCCTATACCAACTCTGCCTCTGGTTCTATGATTCACGCCAGTACCCAGAGCATTGATGCAGACTCCATCTATGCCAAAGCCTGAGATGCCCTCCAAATCAGGCGCTACTACACCTCGACCAAAGTTACTCTGTTTCCATCAAACCACAACCTGACCTGATTAACGTCCCACCTCCACAAGGCAGATCTCATACCTTGCATTCCTTGATTGGGATGGATTCTGACAAATACTACGAAGCAGGTGGTGAGATTAGTCAACCCTACCATGAAGCAAACTGGTATGATTACCTCAAAGAGCTCAGTTGCTTTGCCACTTCTCCTGATTTATGACAATCGGCCACCCCCTATGTCCTGCTGCTGCAGAAATTGTTTTTTTTCTGGTGGTCATGTGAATGGTGGCCTAAGTTCTTGATCTCCAGCTCTCCACATTAGAAGTCAAAACCAATGTCCTGACCAAAGTTCTCCATCTGGTGTAAACCACTACTGATACCCTCCTAATGTTTACCCTCTTAGGGGCCTGCACCAACTTTGCCCTGCGAGTCACCACCGACCTGCCACTAGCGACCCTGCCTTTTTATCTCAACACCCGTCTTCTGAGAGTTTGGTAGTGCAAGCTTCTACTAGTTAAACAATCCCAATTTCCCAACTACTCCCCATGATAGGGAGTCCAGGCAAAGGGAGACCTTTGGAAAGCAGGTATTTCTTCCACTAGTCTGGCCCTCCGGTCTGTCAATTCCAGCTGCCTGCTAGGTGGCTATACCCATGCTCTCTGAAATTTGATTGCTCAAGTTCTCCCAGATGTCCTGGAAGACCTTTGACCTGTCTTTACCCTGTTATTCAGGACATCCATGTAACTGATGAATTTACTATTCGCTGTGGCCTGGATACCACAGATCCCATATGGTGTGCCATTTGGCATGGCACAGGTGTTGCCATTCGTGGCCATGTCTGGTTGTTGTCAACAGGCTTTTCGAGCAATGTACAGTCCTCTCTCATGCATATGCCCTTTGATGGGGCTTGCCTCTGGCGTCAAGACAGATTCTGCTTTGGAGCAGTTCTAAGAGAGCATGGCCATGACATGCTCCCGGGGCTTATCTGCCCTTCCACCTCACCAAATGCATAAACCCTACCGTTCCTTTAGTGGTTTCAACAGATGCCTCATTCCAACAGCCAATACAACCTCAATAGAACACCCACCAACCCCTTGGTTAGGGACAATGCGTCATTCAGTCTACTGCCCAAACCTTATTATTGGCTTGTGCTTCAATGCCTAATTTACAGCAGATTAGGTTATTGATGTTCAGGGATTTTGATAGTTAAAATTACCTTAAGGTTTCCCTATCCCAAAGGGGAATTTCTAGTACTGAGAACCTTAGGCAAGGTAAAAATCAAGAGTTGATGTGAGCGAGAGTATTACGAACTCCCCAATCTATGGTCTACATGTTTCAGCCTAAGTCGCTGTTGCTCATAGGGGTCACAGGTCTTTCTTCTGGACCGAGTGACCCCTAATCTCATGTGCCTATTCCCTATTGGTGCGCACTACTACTCATGAAGTTGTGCTATATTCGTAACTTACAATTTGCGTTTATGCTTCAGTACAGGTAAGTATCCTGTGAAAGTATCTGTAACGAAGAAGGTTTGAGAACATTATAAAACAGGATATACAATAGGAATACAATGGTATTTCGATTCATAATATGCACTGTGATAAACCACATTCAAGGTCATGCAGTTTTCCTCTAGCATGCCATAAATGCAGGAACTGATTGGTGTCCTTATTTTAATAATACATTTTACAAAGTGGGATACAGATTTATGTATCCTCATTCTTTTAGCAATAATATTTGGCAGTGAGATACATGCGTTACATGCACTTATATATAAAATTATGGCTAACACATAAATTGGATATTCTTGTCCTTAGCTTCTTAGGCATGTGGACCCTGTAGTCCCACACTGAGAAGGCTCAGTGGGGGAGGGGATTGTTCGAAGTTAAAGACATGTATATGATAGCTCAATGTATCGTCGCAATGAGAGCCTCCCTCCCAAGCACTTACTTCATGAATGAAATGAATGAATGAATGAATGAAATTATATTTATATAGCGCGTTTCTACCCTAAGGCCTCGTAGCGCTTGTGGACTGCTTAGGACGACAAATCAAATTAGGGCATATTACAGAATAGGTGAGTTTTGAGGAGCTTGCGGAAAGCCAGAATGTTTGGTTCGCTGTGCAAAGAGGGGGACAGGGAGTTCCATAGGTTCGAGGCGTTCAAGGAGAAAGAGCGACCACCCCACTTGGCATAACGGACTTTCCTGGTGGTGGCAAGGAAGGCAGAGCTGGACCGGAGGTTTCTAGAGGGTTGATAGGGCGTGATCAGGGAGTGTGAAATGGCTGGACCAGTTTTCCACGTGGCTCTGTGAGCCAGGCACATGGATTTAAACTGGATTCTCCAGTATTAGGGGTGTCTTTCATAGATTCACATGCCTGAATCATTCCCCGTCGTCGGAGTAGGAGTCCCACGGTACATGAAAAAGCAATAATATGCCATAAACACATAGTAAATACCAATAAAAACAAACCAGGAAGTAAAGTAGCCAAAGCTACAGTAGAAAAAACTTCCACACCTATGACTATCCTAGTCATTTTGTATAGTCCAAACTACATCCAATCAGGTGCCAGCACCCACCAGAAGGTTCTCCCCAGAGGCTCAGGCTCTCAGATTTTCTACCGCACGTCGTGTGAAGGGAGTCTCCCTGAGCTCAGCTCAGTTTTCTTCTCTTTCTTCCTTTTGGGTCTGTCTTTTCTTCAAGGATGTCTTCAAAGAAATTTCTGTTTAGAGCCTGTGATTCTTGTGGTAAGGTTCGGCTTTTTAAGAGGACCCCCACAAAAAAATGTATCTATTTCCTGTACCCAGATCACCAAGTCAAGGACTGTAAGATCTGCAGAACTTTTCCTCAGAAGACTCTTAGGGACAGAGAGGGTCGGTTTCTTTTGTGGCTACAAAAGCTTAAGGATTCTGATAATCCTGTGTCTGAGGTTGGCAGTATTGCCTCTGGTTCCACTTCAGCGTCTAGAAAGAGGCCTGCGTCTGAGGTATTGCCATCTCCTGGAGCTAAGGTAGTTAAAAAACATCAACCTTCTAAGGGATCTGACAAGCCTTCCACTTCTAAGGCTATCCCCACAGGCAAGGATATGGAGGGTTTTTCTGCACCTTAAAAACGGTCCACCAAAAGATTGCCTCAGGCAGTTGACAAAGTTTTACCTCAGGCTGCTTCTTTATCGTCGACGACGCCATCTTCTGTCTCATCGTCGACGAAGACCTCCGTCGACTCTACATCTACGTCGACATTCTCATCTCCCAAGCCCCAGATGATCATGTCGACGGCAGCTTCTTCTCCAACTATGGTCTATGTATCTGTTAGACCTCTATCGTCGACGACGGCCGTCGTCGACGCCTCGTCGTCGACTCCTCATCGTCGACTCCTCTGAAGGCTCTACCGTCGACGAAGAAGATACCGTTGACGGGCTCGTCGGCGAGTTCCGCACCGTCGACGAAGTTCCCACCGTCGACAAAGGCATCGTCGAAAATGATACCGTCGACGACGATCCTACCGTCGACGAAGCCCAATCCGTCGACAACTGCCATACCGTTGACAAAGCCTGTCCCGTCGACGAAGCCTGTACCGTCGACGAAGCCCATTTCGTCGACGAAGTCCATACCCTTGACGAAGTCCATACCCTTGACGAAGTCCATACCGTCGACGAAGCCTGTGCCGTCGACGAAGCCTGTCTAGTCGTCTAAGTCTATGCCGTCGACGACGGAACCATTGATGTCTGCTTCATCGGCAACGGTGGACACACCGTCGACGCCGCATTTGTCATCTTGCACTGCGTTGCAAGTCTGGTCACCGTCTACGATGTTCTTGACACCAAAGCAGTCTTTAATTCAAAGGCGTGAACCAGCTTTCCAGCTCTCACCCCAACATATTTCACCTCAGAAGTCGCCGTCGCAGGTTCCTGACAAGCTTTTAGACTCTGACAGTGAGGATGAAGTGGTTCAAAGGACATTCGGAGCAGCCACTAGTCCTTCTGAGTTAAATATAAAGTTTCAAGAAGAGGAACAGGAGGATATACAATCACCTGTACGAATGGCGTCCCCTGTAGACAGTGTCCCTGTCTCGCAGGTGCCAATTGCTTTACTTACCAACCTACAGTATATGTTGGATGATTAATATAGAAGGTTTCCGCCATCTGAATCTACAGGCTCGGTGCCTGTTACTCCGGCTACTGAAGCGTCTTTGCCAGTTTTTCAACCAGCAAATCCTTCTTCACCTCCACCGCTCAATCAGCCTGTGGATATTCAGTCTTCGGATGAAGATGATCAAAGAGGAGAAGGAGAGGTACAGGATGAGTCGGAGTGGAATGAATACCAGGTGCAAACTCCTTCTCCTTCAACTCAGACTGTCTCAATTTCACCGCCGGTGGACTTGGGCAGTTTCCACCTCTTGATGGAGCGTGCAACTAAACACTTTCATATTCATATGGAACACATGGAACAAGGCTGTTTTCTATATGACTTTAAAGATCAGCCCAGAAAACAGATCAAGTCTATACCCATCATTGACTTTATTTGGCAGGAGGGGATAAAGGTCATGGCAACCCCGGCATCCATTCCTCCAGTCCTGCCACGGATGGAGAAAAAGTACAGAGCACCAGACAAATCATCTGTGTGTCTCATTGGACAGCCTAAGCTTGACTCTGTAATTGTCCAAGCAGCACAAAAGAGGGCTAGAAACCCTTCCTTTCCTGTTATAGTCCCGCCGGACAGAGATGGCAAACGCCTAGATTCTATTGGGAAGTGCGTCTCCACCATGGCGGCTACGACTGTTCGAACGGCTAATTCATTGGCCATCTTAGGAAGATATGACCGACAGATGTGGACTGACATCGCACCGTTCATTGACCTCCTTCCTGAGCCTTCCAAGGCTGAGGCGCTGAAGATCCTACAAGAAGGCCAAAGAATCTCAGAAGAGATTATTGATTCAGCAGTTGATGTAGCCTCAACTGGCTTTCGACAACTAGCGGGCGCTGCGGTCCTTCGTAGGCAGGGGTGGCTACGTTCCACTTCCTTCAGACAAGAGGTCCAGAATAAGGTATTGGACATGCCATATGATGGTGAATATCTATTTGGCCCCCGAGTGGAGGGAGCCTTACAGACGATTAAGAAGGATACGGAAACAGCGAAATCCTTGGGCACCCTTCAATTCCGCAAGCAGCCCTTTCGAGGAGCGAGAGGACGGGAATCGTCCTCCAACAGAGGTGGATACAACCAACAATCCTTCTACAGACAAGGCAATCAGCGCTATCACACCCAGCGCTACCAATCTTACCGCCAGAGAAAGTCTACTTATACCCAGAACAGGTGAAAGACAAATTACCGCGGAAAGGATAAGTGCCAATGAGACATTTCACCTGCCACCGCCACTGCCCCACTCTCGAGAAAAAATTGGAGGACGAATATCAAAATTTTACTCAAATTGGCTATCGAAAACGTCAGACAAATGGGTCCTAGAGATCGTGGCCAGGGGCCATTCCCTAGAATTCGAGCAATTTCCTCCAAATGTCCCAACGAAAGGACCACCTCCAGCTCACCTGAAGGAGCTGTTTGCCCAAATCAAACTGATGATACAAAAAGGAGCGATCGAGAGCGTACCTCAGAAAATGAGGCGAATGGGGTTATACTCCAGATTTTTCCTAATAAAGAAGAAAAACGGAGAGTGGCGCCCGATCCTAGATCTTTGCGCTCTAAACAAGTATTTAAAGAAGTTAACATTCAGGATGTTATCGCTTCAGGAAATATTACATCTTTTGGCAGCGGGAGATTACATGGTCACCTTAGATGTCCAAGCTGCATATTTCCATATCCCCATTCTACCTCGCCACAGGAAATTCCTGCGCTTCAGGGTGGCTGGCAGGGATTACCAATTCAAAGTCCTACCATTCGGACTACGGTCAGCGCCAAGAGTATTTACGAAAGTTTTGGCCCCAGTGGCGGCGCACCTCCGGCTGGAGGGAATTCAAATTTTCCCATATTTAGACGACTGCCTTATAAAGGCCAGTTCTCGCGAGGTTGCACATTATCATCTACAACAGTGTCTACACCTGTTTCAATCTCTGGGCCTGTCCGTCAACCTCGGCAAATCCCAATTGAAACCTTCTCAAAGACGAGCTTTCTTACGAGCAACATTGGACACCCGAAAGCTTCAAGCCTTTGTCTCGGAGGAGAGGCAAATGAAGATAAAACACATGGCGCAGAATCTTCTATCAAGAAGGTTAGTTTCAGTTCGACTGTACAAGTCTTTTCCGAGGATGATATCATCTTGCATCCCATTAATACCAAACTGCCGCCTTAGGATGAGACCTCTTCAGGAAGAACTGAGCTTGCAGTGGCTACAGGTCTCCGGCACCTTCGAAGATCTCATCAGGATCACACCGCTCATGCGGAATTCTCTCCTCTGGTGGACACAAAAGCGGCATCTCCAGCAGGGGTGCGCATTCCTTCAAGATGCACCAAGCCTTACCATCACTACAGATGCGTCTCTCGAGGGCTGGGGAGCGCATCTTCAAGGCCTCACAATCGGCGGCAAGTGGACTGCTCAACAAAGGCGGTGGCACATCAACCGTCTGGAACTGAGAGCCATTTTTCTTGCACTCAAGGCATTTTGTGCAATCATTCAGGATGCCAATGTGTTGGTGAGAACAGACAACACAACAAGCATGCACTATGTCAACAAGCAGGGAGGAACACGATCACTTCTCTTGTCCCAAGAACCCCAAGAATTATGGGCATGGGCTTTAAAGCACAACATAAATCTTCAAGCAGTGCATGTTCCGGGAACAGAGAACGTCCTGGCAGACACACTCAGCAGGACGACGGTCTCCACTCACGAGTGGGAACTTCATCAGCAGACAGTGGAGCGCATTTTTCACCTGTGGGGTCGACCAGACCTAGACCTATTTCGACGAAGACCAACAGCAAATGCCAATTCTTCGCAAGCTGGCATCCCCCAAGGACTCTCAGGGGAATGCGTTTTCGATGATTGGTCTCTGACATATGCGTACGCTTTTCCACCGATTCCACTAGTCCCCAAGGTCCTGCGGAAAATGAAGAGGGAACCGTGCCGACTGATTCTAATTGCTCCCAGATGGCCACGCCAGTATTGGTTTACAGAGCTCCTTCTTCTGTCGGAGTGCGAACCGATTCAGTTGAATCCAATCCCGAACTTACTCAGCATTCAGAACGGACAGGTTTACCATCCGGATCCAACATCATTGAGATTAGCGGCCTGGCGCCTGAGTACCGTGAGTTTGCCCACCTGAACATCCCGGAAGACTGCAAAGAGGTTCTGGCCAAGGCAAGGGCGCCCGCTACCATAAAGACTTACAGTCTTAAATGGAAGTGTTTTTGCATCTGGTGTTGCTCAACCGGGGTTCACCCTTTTTCAGCAAAGCCGGAGGAGATTGTACCCTTCTTCCTGCAATTAGCAAGATCAGGCCTGTCTCACGCAACCTTGAAGGTCTTTCTGGCTGCGATCTCAAGGTATCGACAGGATGGGACCAATTCCCTTAACTCTGCGAGAATTATACAACAATTCTTTAAAGGCCTCTTTAGAATGTTCCCTCCAGTACGCCGTCCACCTCCTGCGTGGCATCTAAATGTGGTCCTGGCACAACTCATGCGTCACCCATTCGAACCCATACACAAGGCAGACCTGAAATATCTCTTGTGGAAGGTATCACTGCTGCTGGCTTTAACATCCTCCAGGAGAGTCAGTGATATCCAGGCTTTCACTGTTCACCATCCTTTCCTGCATTTTACAAGTGACTCTGTAATGCTCCGCACTAATCCGAAGTATATCCCTAAAGTACCTTTGGATTTTCACCTCAACGAACCTATAATTCTAAAGTCATTCTTTCCTAACCCGCAAACACCGGCGGAAAGAGCGTTGCATACGCTGGACGTTAAAAGGTGTCTTAAATTTTATCTGCAGAGAACACCTGCTTTGCTCAGTTCTGACCAACTGTTTATCACCTACGGTTCAATTCATAGGGGGCAGGCAGTTTCTAAACAGACTATTGCGAGATGGATATCTACTGCCATTGCCTTTTGCCATACACAAGCAGGATGACCGTTGCAAGCAGCTCCTAGAGCGCATTCTACAAGAGCAATGTAATCATCTACGGCCTTATTTGCTGGAGTTCCCCTTCAGCAGATCTGCAGGGCGGCTACTTGGACCAGTCGCCATACATTTACCAGACATTATTGTCTGGAAGCAACCAGCGAGGCTGATACTTCTGTGGGCCGAGCAGTTCTACGGAATCTTTTCAACTAAGGTGAGCCTCTGTTTCCCACCTCCTTTTATTGCTGTCAGACGCTTCCTATGTTCTATTTGTTACACATGCTTGCATGATTGCATTCTGCTATGCTTATAATGATATGTGTATTTTCAGTTTGCACTGATATATAACTTATATGCTGAGAAGCTTGACTACCATTGGGGTCTGCCTAGCACGGATATGTACTGCTAGCTACTCTGATTCAGGCATGTGAATGTATGAAAGACACCCCTAATACTGGAGAAGAACAATAGTTACTTACCTTTAATCTGTGGTTCTCCAGTATTGGTGTCTTTCATAGATTCACATGCAACCCACCCACCTCCCCTCAGAGGCTTTTGGGCTATCTTGGTTTACCTTCACTCCTTGCGAGAAAATCTGAGAGCCTGAGCCTCTGGGGAGAACCTTCTGGTGGGTGCTGGCGCCTGATTGGCTGTAGTTTGTACTATACAAAATGACTAAGATAGTCATAGGTGTAGGAGTTTTTTCTACTGTAGCTTTGGCTACTTTACTTCCTGGTTTGTTTTTATTGGTATTTACTATGTGTTTATGGCATATTATTGCTTTTTTATGTACCGTGGGACTCCCACTCCGACGACGGGGAATGATTCAGGCATGTCAATCTATGAAAGACACCAATACTGTAGAACCACAGATTACAGGTAAGTAACTATTGTTCTTCTGGCCCGGATAAGGAGCCAGTGCAGCGTCCTTAGGGTGGGTTTTGCCGATTGTCTCTGGGGGATTTGGAGCACCTGGAGTCTTTGTAGGGTTGCCTGTGGGGCGCCCAAGTACAGTGCGCTCCCGTAGTCGAGGCGTGAAAGAATTAAGGCCTGTAGCATGATCCTTCTGGCCTTGAAGGGAAGCAGGGGGAGAACTTTCCCAAGCATCCTCAGCAGGCCAAAGCTGGCAGCCGCAAGCTTAGTGGCCTGATGGCCAAAGCACAGAGAGCTGTCAAGCCACATTCCGAGGCTCTTAATCTGCTGTTTTGGAGCGGGCATATCGTTGAAGCAGGTAGGCCATAGATGTGCAGACAGGGGGGATGGCAGTTTACCCAAGAACATGAGCTCAGTCTTGTTGCCATTTAGTTTGAGGTGGGAGAGTTTCATCCAGTCGGCTACAGCCGCTAGGCAGCTGCCGAGGGAGCAAGATGAGCCCTCTGGGTGGTTCAGTGATACCACCAACTGGGTATCTATCGTCAGCGTATGTTATGATTTGTATGCCGAATGGGAGAACTACTTCAGCTAAGGGTGCCATATAAATATTAAAAAGTGTGGGGCTCAGGGAGGAGCCCTGGGGGACCCCACAACTGAGCGGCCAGCAATCGGAGGAGGCATTACCTTTGAAGACCTGAAAGAGAGAGCAGAATGGGTCACTCCTAGACTTTTTAGCCGGCTCAGCAGGATCGAAGGCGGCGCTAAGGTCTAACAGGATGATAGCTGCTGAGCCTCCCTGGTCCATGAGTCTTCGAGCCTCTTCGGTTACGGCCAAAAGGGCCGTCTCCGTCCTTAGTCGGGGGCGGAAGCCTGTTTGTGATACATGGAGCAGATTGTTAAGCTCTAGGTACTGTACTAGGACGGAGTTTAAGTGTCTCTCGGTTAGCTTACTTAACCAGGGGAGAAGGGATATAGGTCGGTAGTTGGCCAGGTTAGAGGGATCCAGGCTGGGGTTTTTCAAGAGGGCCTTTACCTGGGCGCACTTCCAGGCACGGGGGACCGTGCCTGCTGAAATGGAGGCATTTATAATAGCCACAATGACTGGGCATATGATATTGGCGACTAGGGGTCCCAAAGGCGAGACCTATTGGCTATGCCACTGCTTGTATAATGTGCATTGGTGCTATACACTTCTAGGCATTATTTTGGTCCAGGAATTTTTTTTCATGGTGGTAAAATAAATACCTTTCCCAACACACACGTGAAACATAACGGTGAAGTAGTTATTGTCGTGTGAAATCTTATGGGGCTTGTGTCTTTTTTTATCAGGAGCATGTTTCATTCTGGGACTTGTAGTTCTACTTTCAATTTTGGATTAGGATTAAAAATTGCAGCCTTCAGAGTCTGGTTGGCAGAAATGGCATGCTGCAGGCATCACACTTGCAGCACCCTGGCAGCTGTGATTAAACCTGGGACTTTGGTTTAGTAAACACTTGCACCACAGTTTTTCTTATGAGCTAAATATTCATGTGCAAATTATTAGAAAAAAATGCTGGGAAAAAGTGTACACACAAAACGGTTTTATCTTTGGGAGATTTCCCAGCAGTCTCAGTAGCTGCTCCAAACAAACTGCATTTGGATAAAAAACGTAACTGGCTGAAAGTATCACACGTGACGTGGGGCAAGATTGCATCTTTGCTCAAGATCCTTTGAACTGTCAGCTGCTCTTGCCTTACCGTATTTCAGTGACTTGGCTTTTAAATCTGTGCCTAGTGGGTCCTGAAAGAACAGCCAGGTCAGGGAAAGTTGCAACCGAAGTGGGTCAAAAGGTTAATGGTCTTAAAATGATTTAATTGAAAAGCTCAGTCATGGGAGAATGTGAGCGAGCAATGCTGTTCTGGTTTTTCCAGCCTCGTTACACTAGTGACGAGCATGAGAGCTGGAATTCAGTTCAGTGCAGGGTGTTATTGGGTTTTCGTAACCTGTTTGCCTTGGTTAATCAGAGCTTCAGTCGGTCTGTGTTTGCGGGCGTGTAAGGTTACCTCTATCATTATATGGTGTAGGCGCATTCGATGGTTGGCTACATTCAAGTTTATCTGAAGGACAGAATGTCATCGAATCACATTGTGGTGTTGCTTATTAGTCAGGGCCACTGGAATGATGCGGCAAGTGAGGACAGAGTTATGCGGCGGGGATCCCCACATTATGTGGCGTAACGAAGCATATTTAGTGGCAAATTACTTCGTTATTTTCTCATTTGTTTTCACATCTTAACACTGTTCAGGAAAAGGTGTTCCCTCTTTAGTATCAGTTAAACATCTACATACAGCAACTGAAGGTGAGCAGAAATTTTTGGTTATGACCTACTGCTGCGTGGCAGCATGGTTAACAAGTGGGAGGGGTGGGGGGAGTGCGTCCGAGAGCACACACAGCGTTTCCCTTGCGGGAGCGAGCATGGGCACCATCTGTTTACAAGTTAATTACAAACAGATGTCGCCAAAGCTTGCTCCCGCAAGGGAATCGTTAAACGTGCACGCGTTCTATTGAAAGTAATGCAATGCGTGCACGTTTTTGGCCTAAAAAGCGAATCAAATCCAAGAGGTCTCCTCCTATGCAACGCATGCGTGCTGCCTAGGCGAGACCTAAAAACCTAGGCATCTGGTTTGATGTCAAGTTATCGTTTGATGCTCAGATCACCATCCTTGCTGGGAAATGTTTTAGGCTATTGAGATCTCTGAGGAAAATCCCCCATTTCCTACCAGAGGCTGCCCAGAAAACTGTGATCCAATCACTGGTGATCTCTAGGATGGATTAGTGCAACATCCTCTTCCTGGGTGTAGCTCAGACCCATTTTAAGAGATTGCAATGGGTCCAGAATGTGCCGACTTGGGCAATGTTGAGGCTTCCCAGCGGGGCTTCTATGAGACCAGCGTTGTGGAAATTACATTGGCTCCCAATAAAACATAGAGTCCTTTTCAAAGCCCTTTGTTGTTGCTTTAAGGTATTTTCTTCTAATGGTCCCCACTACCTTTTCTATGGTGAATTTATCTGTGCTCACCAGAAACCTGAGATCAGTGACAGCCTGTCCCTAAATTTCAAAGGTTATTATTTTTCCTATTTGGTTCCTAAGGCATAGAATGCCCCACCTATGGAAATTCGGCAGGCGTATTTCGAACTTCACTTCCGAAAGAAACTAAAAAACCTGGTTCTTCTGTTAAGAGTAAGCTCCCTATTAAACTGGGTTATCTAGTGCCTATTGTGTCAGCTCCCAAGCGCTGGGACACTACGTTCTGGAGTAGCCATGTGCTTTAAAAATGTTCACTATTATTACTTATACAACATTTCATCTGGGAAAACTTGCCACACCAAAGAACTCAACACTAGCAACAGAACAATCAGAAAAGTAGTAAACATCAAACTCCTAATTCACTTCAAATCTTACAAAACAAATAAAAATATACAATGACCTAATTTTTCTCACCAAAGTCAACTGTTGTCAAAAGATGAATGAGGTATTTTACCATCCAAAGACCCTCTCCAAAAGCATCAAACATTGCATTAACCCAACTCAGAAATCGAAAACCATAGGTTCAACTACCAAATCAACAAATATCACTAGATTGTTTTTGAAAATATACTAAATATACAACATGACCTCATACAAAATTCTTACAGTTTAACACGGATAGAAACATACTCTAGTCAAAATGCAAGGAACTTGACAATGACTCATTCTTACAAACTACAGCCACAATGAAACCCTAATAATATACATATTATCCATCTCAGCAAACCTAATGACATCTCGTGCCCTAGACATAGTCCCACTATTCATTAGTACCATCAACTCATCAATACAAAAAGGCGCATTTTTCCTCTTCAAAGAAATCTAGAAAGATCAATGACTTTTAAAAAAAAATCAATCACAATGACTTCCAAAACTGACATTATTCTCTAAATACACCTTCCTTGGGGAATATTTAGAGAAAGCTACTTATCTACAACTTCTTTCCAACAGACTGAACGACGACCTGCTAACCCCTTTCCAATGTGGATTCCAAACAAATGTTGCATAGAAGAAGCTACCCTCCATATACTTGATGAAACCTTATTCTTACTGGCTCTAGGAGATATCTGCCTTTTAGTGATTGGCATCAAAGAAACTTATGACCATATTAGGTGGCTCACTCTCCAGAAGAAAGAACAGCTAGGATGGTGGGGCGCTAAAGGGAAATCATGCCCACACTTCAGTGGTTCCAGTCTCCGCTTGATCGCTACTGTGACTGTGGAGGACTCTGATGTTTGGGGGGCACATTTGAGCTTTGGGCCAGAAGAAAACCTGGTAATAGGACTGCTCTCCTCCCGAACAGCGAGAGCAAAGGTGGCCTCTGGTACCTGTTCCTAAGCTGCCTCTCCTTCCTCGTTCTGGAATCGCGGCCCAGTAAAGCACCACACCTCTGAAAGGACATCACAGCAAACAGCAGGGCTTGCACCACATACAGTATTCGCCAAATCCGTGCCTTTATCGCTGAATGTTGCTTTGACTGTGGAGTGGGGAGGCTGATAACAGATAAAACAAGCGTGCCTCGTGCTGAAAGTTTTTTTATAAAAGGCGTGCAGGCTGCAGCAGTAGGGACGTCAGAGATGGAGAGAGAGGCGAAGAGGTGCGCCCGCGAGTGGTGCGCGCGCGCTTGGGAGAGCAGTCTGCTAATTTTCAAGCACTGCACTCGTGCTTGTAGCGCGCCCTTGTTCGCTCCCGTAAGATGGATGCGGCCACAAGCATGAGTGTGTGCTTGAAAATGAGCAGAGCGATGGCCAAAGGCATGCGCACTGCGTAGGCGAGACCTAAACAAATCTTGGTTAAAGCTAGCCGTGCACAGTCATGTATGAAGGATATTGTAGTCCTGTGATCCCATTTTCCTTGTTTCAGAGTTTCTTGCATGACTCCGAAGACTGGTCTACAGACCTTTAATACATTCTTACTTGGGTCAAACTGTATCTCTTGTAACAAGTTAATAAATCTTTAGTAGTCTTCAAATATGAAGATGTACCTTGAACTCAAGGTGTTAGAAAAAAGTCACAGAAGTGGGACAAGGGTTCTAATAGTGAGCCAATCCCAGAAACAATCAGACTTCCTGGAAGGGAGTCATGTTCTTATGTTTTTTCTGGAAGGGTGTAAAAATACTGAGTTATAGGATTGTTTGTGTAAAGGAACTCGGCTTCCTTTTTAGAGATTATCCTATTGGATTCAGCTCCATGTATCATCTCCATGATCAATAGTTTTGAGTTTTGGTGTAGAATCAGTCGTGAGGGTTCTATAGTTTTTTTGATCCTGCAAAAGGCACTTACACTATACGTTATAGTCCTTCACATCCTGTATAACGATCCCTCCCATCTTGTAGGCTGGTTTTATATTCATTCTCCTGTTAGTCTTTTAATTCATACCAAGCTATTTTTTCTTCTCTTGACATATTACGGAAGACTCTGGTGTTTCCCTCTTGTAGAGTGTCTGCTTCATTATAAACTGCTTGCTCAAAAGTTAGGATCTCAACTGGGACAATGGTGGGCAAGGGTCAAAAAGTAGATTTTTTTTCTTCAAACCTGTGTGCCCCATTTGTTCTGTGTCAATTGGAATCTGTTTTTTCAGAAAAAGCTGTCTACATTTCCTGATAAAATTCTGATAGCTCACAGTGAAGGCATAGTTAGTCAAAATGGGCCGTTGGTACAAAGCGTAACCCTTTATTCCGTACCTGAAGTTGTGTGTCAGTTAATGCCACTGAGGATAGATTAGCCTCCGCAAAACAATGGATCTCCTGCCGATAGAGGCACGAAAGACGCTGGTACATGCCCTTATTACATCTCTTATGGATTATGGCAACATACTCGATTTGGGTGCCACTTCTAAATGTTTTAATAGACTGCAGATCATGCAGAATGCTGCTGCATGACTTGTTCTCATGCAGCAGCCAAGGAGGGCTGCTTCTAAAAGAGCCCTCGATATCCTGCACTGGCTGCCAATAAGGAAAAGAGTAATGTTTAAAGCACTCTGCACCTGCCACCACATCACCAAGGGATCTGGTCCTGCCTACTTGAGGGATCTCGTTACTAGCTATGTACCAGGGAGATCCCTGAGATCAAGTGGGACCGGTCTGTTAACAGTTCCAAGGGTAAAGAAAGTCAGAATGAGGGGCAGATCCTTCCGGGTTCTGGCAGCCCAGAATTGGAATAAACTCCCTCTAAAACTCTGGATGGTGACCTCTGAAGCTAAGTTCAGAAAGGGACTTCAAACCCACTTATTCGCTAGCTAAATCCCGCAGCCGCCGTGCAATGCAGGCTGGGTTGCCTCCTCCTCTCTCACTACAGCGCGGGGACACGCCGAGATGGCGTTACCAGGCGCTTTACAAAATTAACTATTATTATTATTATTATTATTATTAGTTACTATGTTGGGTTCCTGCTGGTTCCTGGTTGTGCTTCCCTCGACATGCTCGTCATGTTTACCCCCATCTGGTTGTCCTCTCAATTTACCAGGGTGCCTCTCTATTTCTTTCCTCTTGCTCACCCTCCCCTCCCTTAAAAAGGTAAATTCTTGGTAGGGAGGGAACCTTTGTGGTGGTCTCTGATGGGATGGGGTTCCTTAGCCAAAAATTGAGGTGGTTGTGGCTGTTGGAAAAACTGTTGGTGGGATATTGCATTTTGATAGGGGGTAAACGCCTGCCATGTTTGTGCTCAAGGTCTGTTTCTGGACCTGCCTTTTTGATAAGTAAGCAGGTAGCTGTTTAAAGAAACCAACTTTTCGAGACATGTGATCTTTAATTCACATGCATTGCATAAGCCTGCCATCTAGTGTTGGGTCCGGATGTTTGCATTTTGTTTTTCTTCAAAGAAGTCTTTTCCAGTCACGAGGTAGGTGACTCCTCCTTTCGGTGATAGTGCGCCTGAGCATCGACTCCATTGTTAGATTGTTTTTTTCCCCCCATTGGGTTCGGGCGTGAATCGCTGCACTCATGTTCGACACAGTTTCTCGTGTTCCCCTCGGCGTGAAATCCACTACCCTCGACGGTATTGTTTTTCGATCCCGTTTCCCATTCTCCACGTATCGTTTACATTCAGCGTCTTCAATCGGAAGATTCGTGGAGGGCCGTCGGGCCTACCCATATCGGGCCTGCTAGTAGTCGATGGAACGGACTCCATTTAAATTCTGTCCCGGGTGTCGCGATAAGTTTGCAACTTGTGTCTATGCTCGGAACACAACGAACAGGACTGCGACGCGTGCCGATCTTTTCGTTCTAAGAAGACGCTCCGTGACCTTCGGCTCGACGTCACGAAATGCATCAACAAAACTGCTCTGCACAGGACATCTTCGGAGAAGATTCTGACCAGGATGAATTCCACGCACAAGGAGCCAAAGAAGGGGAGGGACACATCTCTGTGTCCGAAGCCGACTCCGACATGGAAGAGCAAGTAACACCGGTACAGCGCACAGTGAGTACTGACACCACCTTGCTCCAACACTTACCAAAGAAAAAGGCTCTGGTCCTTCCTCTGCCCTTGAGTCAAGGTCGGCACCAAGAAAATGTTTTGAATTCCCCGCCCTCCGGCACGGCACTGAAACGTACAGCAAAGCCTTCTGGCTCTGGATCGAGTTGGCCTCGTATGGGCACCGATCCGAAAACTTTGGCATCGGAATTGAAGCATGTACTAGTGACCATTCATTCTGCACCAAAAATGAAACCTTCGCATCTAAAACCTTCGGAGCCGAAACCTTCGACAATTCCCACACCAAAAACCAAACTGCTTCCTCTTCAATCTAAGGAGCCTTGTTTCGCCGTTCCGCCTTCGAACACGGACTTGAAACAAAAGTAACTGGTCATCAATCCAGACACTGGACATATTCAATTACAACAGGACTACCACATTCCACTTATAAGAAAGAACGTGGGTACTAATCCTTCTCCTCCTCCTATTACACCTACTTCACCCATTGACTCAAATGTATTGATTACACCCACAAATTCCCCATAACCCCAGTCACCTGATAACCAAGATGATGGGGATGGTGATATACCTCAGGACGTTATTCTTGATCCATGGGAGGATTACAATACAGATCCTAATATTGATAACAAACCGGATCTATACCTTTCCAAACCCTCCCCACTAGATGTCAATATAGGATACATAGAGCTACTCAATAGGGTGCTGAAAATCATGGGGTACAACTTCAAAAGGAGGCCCTTGAATAGGATTTTCTCTTTGAGACTTTAAGTTCCTCTCAAAGAGCATCACAAACACTACCAATGCTTGATAATGTTTAAAGACGCAGACGAGATTTTTAAAGACCTTGTGCGTGCAATGATGGTCATACTGAGAGTAGACCAGAAGTATAAGGCGGCACCTACCGACCATATCTACATCAAGGGCCAAGTTCCATTAGACTCCATGGTAGTCTCTAACGCTCCCAAAAGAGCAAACTCACAGACCATAGGAGATGCCCCATCTCCTGATAAGGAGTCCAAACTCATAGATGCCTCTGGCAAAAGAGTAGCTGCGCAAGCAGCCAATCACTGGTGAATTGCAAATACCCAAGCTCTTTTAGCTCGCTATGACAGGGCTCATTATGACGAGCTAGAAAAACTAATACAATTTTTGCCAGATGAACATAGGAGTAAAGCTAGTGACCTAATTCAAGAAGGGAAATGAATTTCCATCACATCCATTAGGTGTGCCTTAGACGCAGCTCGCGCAGTGAACACTAGCGTTCTGTTACGGAGACACGCTTGGCTTAGAATTTCTGGGTTTAAACCTGAGGTCCAAGCCTCTATTTTAAATCAGCCCTTTGATAAGGAGCACCTCTTCGGCCTACAGTAAATACTTCTTTAGAGAAGATGAAGAAGGTTACAGGAGTCGCAAAATCCATGGGGGCTTTGCAGCTTTCTTCCATTCGGGGCTCCTTTCGCTGCTCCTTTTACAGGGGTTGGGGGCTCAAAGAACATATCATCAGAAAATCTCTCCTCTTACAAAGGCAATAATTAGTCACCCTCTTCAAAAGGTTACTTTAGAGGAGGATTTAGAAGTAATAACGGCAAGGGATCATTCCACTCCTGTCGGGGGACGTCTCTCCTAATTTCTACTCGTCTGGAATACAATAACCTCAGACAGATGTTTTCTACAAGTTATCCAATATGGTTATTGCCTGGAACTTACTGCCACTCCCCCAAACATTCCTCCAAGATCACACAACATGTCCCAAGAGCATCTCAACTTTCTTAAACAAGAAGTTCTCCCTTTATTGGGAAAAACAGCTATAGAGCCACTTCCACTACAGTATCAAGGGGCTGGTGTATACTCCCTATACTTTCTAATACCCAAAAAGGACGGCTCTCTCAGGCCGATACTAGACCTGAGAGACCTAAATCTGCACATCAAGTCAGACCATTTTCAGATGGTAACACTCCAGCAAGTGCTCCTGCTCCTTAAGCAAGGCGACTTTATCTACTTTAGACTTAAAGGACGCCTACTTCCATAATTCCAATACATCCCGCTCATCGCAAATACCTCAGTTTTGTGGTAGCAGGACAACATTACCAGCTCAAAGTGCTTCCATTCTGAGTCACCACTGCTCCCAGAGTATTCACTAAATTCCTGGCAGTAGTCGTAGCTCATTTGTGAAGACAACACATTCACATCTTCCTAAACTTAGATGACTGGCTCATCAAAGCCAGCTCGCAAGCAAACTGTCTCCAACACACTCACAGAACAGTACAGCTGCTCCACTATCTCAGATTCGCAGTAAATCTGTCCAAGTCCCATCTCCAACCATCCAACACGCACACATACTTGGGAGCCACTCTCAATATACAAAAAGCTCTAGCCTGTCCTAATCCAGCCAGAATCTGCAACATTCAGACTCTAATTTGCCAGTTCCAGCCTCACCACTCATGCCAGCTCGGGTATTCATGCAGTTACTGGGAATGATGGCGTCTTGCATCTCTATAGTTCCCTATGCAAGACTTCAAATGCGTCCCCTTCAGGAATGCTGAGCATGTCATTGGAATCAGTCTCAGGGTCAGTTATCAGATCTAGTGTTGTTGGACGGCCGGACTCATCGCTCTTTGCAGCGGTGGAATCCACAAAACCTTTTCAAGGGGCGGCCCATCATCGCTCACTGGTTGGGGAGCTCACCTCCAAACTCACACAGTTTAGGGCATGTGAAGTCAACAACAAAAGCAGCTCCACATCAATCACCTAGAGCTACTAGCAGTATTTCTAGCGCTCAAAGCCTTTCGAGTTCACCTTGTAGGCAAAGCTGTCCTGATATGTACAGGCAACATGACAGCCATGTATTATATACAGAAACGGGGGGACACATTCTCTCCAGCTGTCACAATTTGCACAGAACATTTGGAGGTGGGCCATATGTCGCAAAATCTATCTCCTCGCAGAACACCTTCTGAGTGTAGACAATCAAATGGCAGACCTGCTAAGCAGGCAAAGACAACAGATTCATGTGTGGTAACCTCACCCTCAAGTACTCTTCCCATTCTTTCAGATGTGGGGCTTCCCAGACATAGATCTGTTCACCACACACCAAAACGCAAAATACCCAAGCTTCGCCTCCAGGGATCAACTGGTCAGGGATATTTGCCTACTCTTTTTCGCCTCTCCCACTCATTCCACTAGTGGTTCAGAAGCTCAGGCTAACGTCCCCTCACACTAATCCTAATAGCTCCCACATGGGCCTGTCAACCTTGGTTCATCGCCCTGTTGGAGCTCTCAGTAGTTCCTCATCAAACACTACATCTCACATCCAATCTTCTCACACAGAACCGTGGAGAGATCAGACACCCAGATCCCAGACAACTCAACCTAGCGATCTGGCACCTGAATTCAAAGAGTTTGGCTATCTCAATCTTCTGCCAGACTGTATGAACATTATTAAAAAGGCTGGGCGTCCTACTACAAGAGTTTGCTATGCAGGAAATTGGAAGCAATTTGTTATTTACTGTAATCACCATATCAACCCGCTTGACGCTTCCGTTCAAAACAGAATTTGATATTAACTGCATTTACAGCGCTAAAATTTAGCGTACACATCCATACGCACACATCTTGCTGCTATAGCCGCATACCTTTAAAACAGACAACATCTGTCTCTTTTCAGAGTGCCTGTTATTAATGCTTTTATGGAAGGACTCAAAATAATTATTCCCCTAAGACTTCCACCTGCCCCAGTGTGGAATCTTAATATTGTTTTCACCAGATTGATGGGTCCACCCTTTGAACCATTGCTTAAATGTGAATTGCAATTTCTCACTTGGAAATTTGCTTTCCTCATTGCTATTACATCACTTAGGAGAGTGGGTGAGCTTCAGGCACTAACCATAGAAGAACCATTTTTACAAATACCCCACAACATGGTGTGATTCTTCATAATATCCCAAAATTCTTACCCAAAGTGCTATCTGCTTTCCACATCAAACAATCTGTTGAGTTGCCTGTGTTCTTTCCTCAACCAGATTCAATGGCAGAACGAGCCTTACACACATTAGATGTGAAGAGATTGCACTATTACAAAGAAAGGACAAAACCTTTTCGTAAGGGTAAACTCTTTGTTGCTTTTGCTCCACCACATAAAGGCAATCCCATTTCAAAATCAGGTATAGCAAGGTGCATAGTCAAATGTATTCAGACATGCTATGCAAAAGCAAAAAGAACTTAAACAATTCTCCCTAGAGGGCATTCCACTCGCAAACTGGGTGCTTCTATGACTTTCTTAGGAAACATTCCCATAGCTGACATCTGCAAAGCCGCAACATGGTCTACACCTCACACATTCAGAAAACATTATTGTGTAGATGTGTTAGCAAGACAACAAGCTAATGTAGGCCAGGCAGTTCTACGTACACTCTTTCAAACCCCTGCAACAGCTACAGGTTAGCCACCGATTTCGGATATTACTGCTGTATAGTCTTTGCAAAGCATGTGATCTACAGCTCACCTGCTTCGAACGGAAAATGCTACTTACCCAGTATGCATCTGTTCTTGGCATTTAGAGCTGTAGATTCACATGCGCCTGCCCGCCTCCCAGGGAGCCTCTACCTGCTGCAGTAATATCTTACCTAGATATATACACATGGACATCTCTAATCTGCTCTTACTAACTCCCTTCTCACCCTCTGCGGGAAAACAATCTAACAATGGGGTTGATGCCCATGCACACTATCACAGACAGGAGGAGTCACAAACTGCAAACATCCGGACCCAATACTAGATGGCAGGCTTATGCAAAGCATGTGAAACTACAGCTCTACATGCCAAGAACAGATGCATACTGGGTAAGTAGCATTTTCCTTTTTCATTGCACACAGTGCACAACTTAAGCATTTATTTTAAAAATGGGTGTGAATTATTGTGTCTGGTCCAAATTATTTTCACCTAATCGATCTCATTAAAAGTAGCAATTTCTGAAAAAGTTAAATGGATGTCTTAATTTCTAACCAAAACTTAAAATTAACTGAATTTCCAGTTTCTTTTACCTGCTTAAAACCATGCTTCCCGTCCATCGTGTGTAAACTACCTGTTGGAGTTTGTCCTCTTCTGCACAGTTTTGCCTTTAAATGTGGCAAACAAAGCTGGGAAAAAGCTGGTAATCGACGTGGTAATCTTTGGTACTCCCAAAATGTTGTATGGTTCCTACTAAGCAAAGTAAGACTGTGCTTTTGGACAACATGTCCATCAAAATATGGGGACTTAGTTCACACATATCATCAGAATATGTTGTCTCAATAACTAGCTAGCTCACAGTGTGCCACCTAGACCCCTAAACCTTACAGGGTACCAGAGGGTGTCTGCAACCTTAGAGCATGACCACTCTGACTCCCCCAAGGAAATCATTGAAACACCCTAGGCATGCCCAGGGGACGACACAAGAAATACGCAAATTTGCATTTCAAACATTTATTGAATCAATTGGATTCTTGTGTAAAATACATGAGCTGCAATTAGCAGTAGAAGGAAGCAAAGCATTGTTACCATCATTAGAAGAATGGTGAAGAAGAATTCCACCATTATAACATTGCAATAAATATATGAATATATATCATTATAAAAGCCCTACCTACACTGACTTTTTCTCTAGAGAGCGTAAGAAGTGCATTCTGCCAGATTTCTTGGAGCAGCTTAACTCCCCATCTACCTGTATGTGTGATGTATCCGGAAGCCAGTCTGTGGTAGAACAGTCCGCTGTCTTTTTCAGGATAGTGATGGAAGTCAGCAGGGCTGGCAAACAGTCACAGGTGAACGTCCAGGATAATCCATGGAAGTGCTCCCTTTACGAACCCGAGCTCACAAGTAGCTTATATAATAAAACCGGATTCGTTTGCACTGTATCTGAGGTCCTGTGCTAAGTCATTGTTTGTATTTCTAATTCAGAGCTGTCTCCCAACGGACAACAACGTACAAGGGTAGCAAGCTTAGTATAGTTTACCCTTTAGTGTACAGTGTTGTGATAAATCTTTTACGTAGAAATGTCTTGCAAGCAAGAAAAGTTTCTGACTATGTAATCATGTATGTGTAAAATATGTAAAATGTCATCAATCTAAAAAATGTTTTACGTTTAAACGTGAACTTGTAAAATGTAAACTTTTGTGCATGGGCCCAGTTGAAACCCACAACAAAAATAGAAGCTCAGAGTGTGCTGTGAGTCGAGGCGATGCAACCACTTCTTCTGGATATGATTGGAGGAGGTGTCCGCAACTGTGTAGTTTTTATTATTATTATTGTTTTCATTATCCTTTTTACATAAAAAGACAAACAAAGTGAAGTCGTACAACATGGCAACTATCCACCTGTGCCCAAATAGAGAGTTATTGTTGTACATTGCTTGTACTAAGAACACAGGGTGGGCTATCAACTCTTCAATGGAGCAAAGAAAGGAATGGCAATGCAGAAAAGGACTATCTGAAGATCAAACATATTCTGCATTAAAATCACCTATACACTGGCCAAGAAGCAACCCCCTAGGAGATTGCGTGCTCATCCCACCATAGCCAAGGCTGCAACCACCACTTTATCTCGCAATGTCCATGTCCATGTCCTGGACTTCTGTCAGGCTGCAACGTGGCATCCCTAAACACGTTTACCAAGAACTAATGCCTAGACAATCTGGCCTGTCATGACAGCACTTTGCCTCTTTCATCCTCCAGGACTTCCTGGCTAGCATTCTCTATCAGATAAACAAGATGCATATCTTCGGTGGTAATGACTTATCTGGTGGAGACTCTATCTGGATGCAGATTTCTTACTGACCCTCGCATCCTCCAAGCTCTGTGAATGGATATCTCCACATAGGGCAACCCCTATGAGGTACTTAATATCTGCACACGTTGCCCCATGCTACTGGCGAGAAAATTCCTTTAAAGTAACGGGTCAGCACACTGGCAATGACGCCTTTATAGTCCCTTTCGGCATGGATGATGCAGATCAACGCCACCTACTGGCGTGTAGAGGTACTGCTTTAAAAGTTTCCAGATTCAGTCTGGCGCTTGGGCAATATTCTAAGGTAAGTAATCTGCTGCTAGATAGTCTTTACCAGATAAAGCGTTACCGAAGGTAAGTAATTTGTTCATTTGTGATCAGGAGTATTGAAACCACGGGACATCATCCACAAACGTATTGACTTGTGAAACACTGTAAAACATTCAAAAAAGCATTATATTGAAGTGGCTTACCCAAGATGAAGCATCAGAAACATTTGCTCCCATGGTTAATAATTACAATCATAAGAGCTCCACATCTTCTACAAGGAACTCCCCTTAATGTGACATCCAGATACTTGAAATTTCCCTAGTACAAAACGAAATCAAAGGATGTACAAGGTGCAAAACAGAAGAATCTAGATTACTAAGATTCTGACCATTATTTTGTATTGTGAATTTCATAAAGCATTGAAAGTCTCCTTTTGATTTCTTCAGTGCGCTGAGACAACTCCCAAGCATGTGTAGCCGTTTCCTTGCTTTCTCAGTCCAGTGCCTGGCTCTGTGGTTACAATGCAAAATCACTCAATACGAAGATATCAACCAAGAAAATATAATCTGTATTCTGAGACACCTGCCTTCCTAAGGGTTTTTACTGCTGTCCCACTATAGCGGCTCTTGCACATTGCTGGAACAGAGACTAGGGCTGTTGGCATCCTACCAAATGGGCATCCCCATATCCACTGTTTTTCTTTTGCAGTCTGTGAACAGCTAGGAGTTCCTTTAAAAGTCAGAATAGTTCAGTCTTATAAAAACTTCCTGAGATGTTGATGGTTTGGTTCATATCTCTGGGAGGGATTTTAGTTCTGAAAGCAGGTCCTACGCCTTCCTACAACCAGCATTAGATTAATTGCCAATAGAGAGGACCATATCAAGTTACTGACCAATCTCAACAGAATTATCCGCATACATATATTCTGTACATCAGTCTCATTGTGAAATGGCTGACCCAAGACAAACACTCAGCTGTGGCTATGACTCTCAAGGACCCTTCATGGGAAGAGATCTGTTTCATAGATTGCACTCTTACTGAAGATCTGGGCATTTTCTCCAGGCCACCCATATTAATGGGATCAGAGATCCGAAACGGGGGATCATACTTTTAAATCTACCACATCAGAGTTGTCACCGTACTGAGACACCAACTTGACAAATTGTATATTGTGAATTATCAAGAGGTTTAAAAATTACATTTGATTTCTCCACAGATTTACTGACAAAATGAGATGCGTCCATGTTTTTCATACACTTCAGGTTCCCAAATGCCACATAGAAACTTGAAGCTTAGGTTTTGCCCTTTGTGAACAGTCTCATTTAAACCTAGATGTCTTCTCTATATGTGATACACAACGTAAATTACCCTGCATGAATAATCTGAGGGTGGAGGTTATGTGTATGAATTGGATGCAAGCAGTTACCGGTTTCTGTGGCAGTCACCTGGCTGTAGATGGCTGTTAATTGTTATGGCCGGCATTTTATGGCAGGCATCTCAGATTTCTAGAGTGGCTGGATACAGTCTTTGTAATAACTTGCTTATTCCAGCAAACAGCTTATTATATTTTCCTTTCCCTATCTGCTTACACCAAAGCAGTCTCTATTAGTACTCATTCTGGTCCTAAACAAGAGTTGAGGCTGTCTCTGGGGAGGTCAGGTAGACTATAGTGTGGTCAGGAAAAAGACTTCCAGAGAAAGAAACCAATACCTTTGAGTAGTTAGAGATGCGATCCAGTAGTTCTGCTGATACATCTGCCTTTGGATTCCTCACCTTTTGATACCTCACCTTTTGAATTACCCTTGCGCCAGCATTCCACAGAAGCTTTTTCCTAGCTCTCCCACGAGGACGTCACAATGACACGGCTCCGCTCACGACTCCGTATGACTTAATCGAAGCCATAAGAAGACCTCATCGGCGTGCTGACGTTGGTTCCCTTTTTTCCACACCGTTGGCGATTATCGTTTTTTCTGGGACTCTCTATTTTCTTCGTTATTACTTTGTTTCTACTTTCTCCCTTGGTGTAGCAGTGCGATGGCTAGACTGAAGAAGTCAGGATTCAAGCCTTGTAGATAATGTGGGGGCCATATGTGCATCACGGACCAACACAACGATGGTCTCTAGTGCCTGCCGTCAGACCATGACGTTGAGGATGTTCGTCCTGTAGGAAGATGAATCCCAAGGCACTGAAGGAGCGCAGGGTGAAGCTTTTTATTGGCATGGGCAAATAAGGAGAAGAGGGGTCCCTAGAGGGGCCGCAAGAGGTCCAAGTCGAAGCCGTCGACCTTGCACACCTCGAAGTCGAGGAAACAAATGAAGAAGCACCGACATGGGTCTTTGCATCGATCTTCAAAGGGCAAGGCTTCGAGGTCGGCTTCTCCTGTTCAGCGGTTACATGCTAAAGATTTCATCTCGCTGTCGCCTTCTTCTCTGCAAGTGACTCCGGCCCACTCTCCAAGGGATTCGCTGGCGCCCAGGCATTCACCAGCGCCCACGGAGTCTTCTCCTGCTCCTGTGGCTTCGCCTGTAATTGGTCCGGTTTCCCTAGTGCCGCAGCCACAGCGTGCCAAACGGCCAAGGTCAGATCCAGATCCAGTGGTTCCAAATCCTTATCCACCCTTTGTGGGTCCAGAAGCAGATCCTTCGCAGTTCCTGAATGCAATGTTTGGCATATTTGCCAAGGCAACTTAACCTACCGGTTTGCTGTCTGGCCCCGTGGGTCTGATTGCTTATAATTTGGGTATCCCTCAGCAATATGCCCAGGCGTCTTACATGCCCTACATGCAGACAGCTCCGTCATGGCAGTTCCCAACGCCTAGATTTTTGATGCCGATACCACAGTCTCCAGCGCCGTCTGGTGTTGGGCCGAAGCCTTCCCGGCTTCGAGCTGTGCCGCTTCTCAGGGTCCTCCTTCGGAACCGCACCTGGCGCCTTTAATGACGAGCTCGAAGTTGCGCTCTAGGAGGGAGGCCCAGAGGCTGCTGAAGGAGGAGTACCAGCAGGATCAGGCTGAAAAGGGGGAAATCCTCGACTCGTTGGATGTTAATGTTATTGGGATTTATAGAGAGCACGTTTAGCTGGAGGTGCCTTGGCGCTATGGACAGTGGGGAAGTGTTCTTGCCTCTACTTCTGAAACAACCAGGTTTTAAGGCCCTTTCTGAAAGAAATGAGGGGAGGGGCACTCCTAAGTTCCAGGGGCAAGGAATTCCAGAGCTTGGCCGTGTGATAGTGGAAACTACGGCCGCCCCATTGTAAGGTGCGGATTTTTGGCACCTTAAGGAGTTTGGTGCCAGAGGATCGTAGCTCTCTGATGGGCACATACCAGGTAAGCAGATTCTGTAGAAAAGCCGGGCCACTTTGGTTTAAGGCTTTATAGGCGAGTGATAGAACCTTGAACTTGATCCGCTGCTCCACCGGGAGCCAGTTCAGTTTGCGAATTTCTGCTGAAATCGAGTTGTGCCTGGGGATGTTAGCTGGTAAACGTGCTGCTGAGTTTTGTACGCTTTGTAGTTTCTTCAGACATTGTTTCTGTACATTACCCAGGAGGACTGTTGCAATAGTCAAGTTTGGACTGTATTAGGGATGTTACTACGTTTTTTTAGTGTCTGCCGGAAGGTATGGGAGAATCTTCCTTATTTTCTTTATGAGGATGACTTTAAGGGCCTTCAGGAGGCGCGTTGCTTGGACACTTCCCCGGAGTGTTTTTTCTTTCCCGAAAGCCTTGCCTTCACTGGACGTTGTTCTATGCCATTCCATCATCAGGAAGGCTGCTGACCTATTGGATCTACAATTGCCCAAGGCTGAGATAAAGTCAAATATCCTGACTGAGGTGTTACATTCCCCTTCTTTTGTTGTTGAGCCTTTGCTGCCTTTGACAAAGCCAAGTTCGAGGCATGTGGGCTGCTGAATTCATATCTATAGCATAGATCGCCGCCTAGTGTTGGGTCCGGATGATTGCACATTGTTGTCCTGGAAGAGTCTTCGAAGTATCACGAGATAGGTGGCTCCTCCCCTGGACTACAGTGCGCATGGGCATCGACTCCATCCCCAGATTGTTTTTTTCCGCCATTGGGTTTGGATGCATATTTGATCTCTCAAGTTCGGAATCGATAGAAACTTTCTTTTCGGCCCTATGGCCTTTCCTATAGCGTTGGTATTGTCTTGCGTTCAGTGCCCAGCTCTGTTCCGGCTCAGTTCCCGAGTCGGATATCCAGAGGAGTCGCGTGGCTCTTCGGTGCTCGAGGCCCAGTCAACGCAACCAGACTTATTCGACGACACATCATGGAACGAAGCCCGTTCAAAAGATGCCCTGTGTGCAACTCGAAGTATCCCCACATCGATGTCCACCCGGTGTGCAACAAGTGCCTGTTGCCGGATCACGATGAAGCCAACTGTATGGCTTGTTCTCGTTTTCGCTCCAAGAAGACGATTCGACTTCGGCGAGTGGCGCGCCAGGAGGCCCAGCCCGGTGAACATTTTCGAGGGGGAAGAAGCAGACGAGCAGGAAGATCGAGAGCTGATTTCAACTCCAGCGGCGGAGATCGACTCCAACTACGACGCAGACGTCGAAATGCTCGATACAGAAGACGTCGTCGACGAGGTAGGAGACGACAATGAGGCCTATGGGGCCACGGAAGATAGCTCAGGTGAAGAGCTATGCCCCGTTCGAACAATAACTAAGGCTCAGGTCGAGGGATCGCCACATGGCCTTACCCAAGATCTTGCACCTGGATCCACTGTCTCGCCTCTGGGCCCGGACGTTTCTACGGAGCCACCATTAGTCAAATCGAAACCGAAAGTGAAAGCTTCGGTCTCGACGAAACCGAAAGTGATAGAGGCGCCGTCGAAGCAGAAAGCGCCTGTCGCCTTGGTCGGCTCCACGTCTTCGGACCTGTCGGCGCAGATGAAGCCAAAGAAGGTTGTCGAACTGGTGAAGTCGCTCAAGGGCGTCGAGCCGAAGACTGGGGCCCCAAAACCGCTTGTCAAGGCCGCCGACCCGAAACCGTCGGCGCCGAAGGCCGTCGACACAAACAGAGGACTCGGAGCTCTGAAAGCTGTCGATCCTGCACGTCGGACGGAAAAGGCCAAAAGTACTGTCGCCCTCGAGTCTGCACATGGTAGTGGATCGAGAGCACCTGTCGGGTCGACGAAACCGTACGCATCCTTCACGAAGCATGTGTCCGACTCGTTGCAACGCATCAAGGACAAGGCTTCCGCGGTCAATCCGAAGGACACTTCCACCCCGAAGCCTGCCGCCAAACCGCAGAAGTCAACGGCGCCGATTCAGTTCACGCTGCCGCCAAAAGTGGCGCCGAAGGCGTTCGCGCCCAAGACGGTCGTCGAGGCGTCCATGAAGGTGTCCATGGGGCCGAAGCCGACCCCTGCAGTTGTAGGCACAAAGCATCGACAACCCCTACTGGAGGAGCAGTTGGAACAATTTATCGACGCCGACACCGGTAAACTTTCCATCTACAAGCGAAAGATCACACCGGCACAGCCTATGGAGTCCTACACAATTCCTTTGAAGAGGAAAAAGGCTTCTACGGATTCCCCAGTTCTTGTGGAACTAATTACTCCACGTGCTCAGGACACTGCTCCAATCTCGCCCACTTACTCAGATGTGGAGGCTGGGGAAGGGGACGATGAGGAGTACAACTACCCTGCCGACACTGATCCTGAGGATCACCATGACACATGGGCAGATGCTGGGGACCCAGGGGATCCGCAAACTGCCCCGGACACTCAAGTATATACTGTCAAAACCTCCCCTACTGAGGATTCTGCGGCATTTAATGCACTAATTGAGAGGGCAGCTAAGAATCACGACGTCCAGCTCCATGCTGACCCTGTTGAAGTGGACTTTCTGTTTGATACCTTTTCCACCTCTGAAAAGACTGTCAAGACTCTGCCAATGCTCAAGGGTGTCTTGAAACATGCTGCAGACATTTTAAAAGAACCCACACGTGCCAGGGTTATAAACCCCAGAATTGAAAAAAAGTACAAGCCGGCACCTGGCGACCCTACCTACATCAAGGGCCAGTTGCCGTTGGCCTCCCTGGTTGTTTCTAATGCCCGGAAGAGGGCAAATTCACAAACTACTGGTGATGCTCCTCCCCCTGACAAGGAATCTAAGGTGGTAGAAGCATCAGGGAAGAGGGTGGCGGCTCAAGCGGCCAATATCTGGCGTATTTCTAACACGCAGGCGCTCTTGGCCAGATATGACAGGGCACACTATGATACACTTGAAACCCTGTTACACACTTGCCAGATGAGTATAAGGAGGCAGCACAGATGCTCATTCAAGAAGGCAAACTCATCTCAAATGCTTCTATTAAGTGTGCACTGGACGCAGCAGACACCGCGGCAAGGGCCATTAACACAAGTGTGATGTTGAGGCGTCAAGCCTGGCTCAGAATCTCTGGGTTCAAACCGGAGATACAAACCACCATCCTCAATCAGCCTGTAAACCCTGAACACTTATTTGGACCTGAGGTGGACACCACCCTGGAAAAAATCAAAAAAGACACCGAGACTGCAAAGTCTATGGGGGCTCTCAAGTCCCAGCAGTTCAGGGGTAGTACTTTTCGTCGCTCAAGCAATAGAGGTGTTTCCAGAGGCCAGATGTCCCAGCAAACACAGTACACTAAAAGTGGTGCACAAACCTCTTACAACAAACAGAGTAGAGGCGGCTATCGCGGCAACAGCACCAAGGGCAGAGGTCGTGGAAACAACAACTCCCGATCCTCCGCCGCCAACAAACAGTGACGCCTTGTCACTGCCCCCCGACCATACAACACCTGTCGGGGGGAGACTCCAACAGTTCCTGCCAGTCTGGAAATCCATCACCACAGACAGGTGGGTCAGAAAGCTTATCCAGTACGGTTATTGTCTGGAGTTATCATCCACTCCACCCAACATCCCCCCAAAGCACCGTCCTATGTCAACAGAGCATTTGCACTTATTGCTGCAAGAGGTGCTCGTCATGCTGCAAAAAGGGGCAATCGAGCTCGTGCCAGTGGAACAAAGAGGCACAGGAGTGTACTCCCTGTACTTCTTGATCCCAAAGAAAGACGGGTCCCTACGACCCATACTGGACCTCAGGCCCCTAAACCAGTACATTCTCTCAGAACACTTTCATATGCTCACGTTGCAGCAGGTTCTTCCGTTGCTCAATCAAGGGGATTTCCTCGCAACGTTAGATCTAAAAGACGCATATTTTCACATTCCACTACATCCGTCACACAGAAAATACCTCAGATTCACCATTCAGAATCAGCATTACCAATTCAAGGTCCTCCCTTTCGGAGTGACCACAGCGCCCAGGGTGTTCACAAAATGCCTGGCGACAGTGGCTGTGCACCTCAGGAGACAAAACGTTCACGTCTACCCTTATCTGGACGACTGGCTTGTCCAAGCAAAGTCGTCCCAGCAGTGCGCTGCCTCCATGTCCCACACCATTCACCTTCTTCACGATCTGGGATTCTCACTGAATTATCCAAAGTCGCACCTTCAGCCAGCCCATGTGCGGCAGTATCTGGGCGCGACGATAGATACTCTGGCGGCCACAGCGCAGCCAAATTCTGTGAGGATCAACAGCATTCAATTGCTAATACAGAAATTCAGACCGCAACACTCGCTTCCAGCACGAGTGTTCATGCAGTTAATAGGCATGATGGCCTCCTGCATCTTCATAGTCCCGCACGCGAGACTACATATGCGTCCGCTTCAAGAGTGCTTGGCATGTCAGTGGAAACAGGCTCACGGACAGTTAAAAGACCTAGTGTTGGTGACCGGTCGGGCATACAACTCTCTGCATTGGTGGAATCCACACAACCTTTGCAAGGGCCGACCGTTCCAGGAGCCTGTTCCACAGATCATCCTAACAACGGACGCATCTCTCCAGGGATGGGGAGCTCATGTACTCCACTACACAGTGCAGGGACTATGGACAACGCAGCAAAAGATGATGCACATCAACCTCCTAGAGCTGATGGTAATCTTCATGGCAATGAAGGCATTCAGGGTACATCTGTGCAACCAGGTTGTGTTGATCCATACGGACAACATGACAGCAATGTACTACATTCAGAAGCAGGGAGGTACACACTCTCCACAGTTGTCTCATCTGGCTCAGAGCATGTGGAAGTGGGCCATTCAGAGGAACATCTTCCTCATGGCGGAACACCTCCCAGGCAAAGACAATCGGATGGCGGATCTGCTCAGCAGGTACAGCCACCAGATGCACAAATGGGAGATACACCCATCAGTACTCCACCCGTACTTCCAGCAGTGGGGTCATCCAGAGATAGACTTGTTCGCCACAAGGGAAAACGCCAAATGCCAAAGCTTTGCCGCCAGGTTCCCGCACCCACAGTCGCAGGGCAATGCGATATGGATGAACTGGTCAGGCAGATTTGCGTACGCTTTTCCCCCAGCACCTCTGATACCGCTGGTGGCACGAAAGCTAAAGCAACACTCGATGACGCTCATGCTGGTTGCTCCAACGTGGGCCCGCCAACCATGGTACACCACGTTTCTAGAACTTTCCGTGGTACCGCATCAAAGGCTGCACCTCACACCCAGACTTTTGACGCAGAGCCATGGCGACATTCAGCACCCAGATCCGCAACAGCTCAACCTGGCGATCTGGCTCCTGAGGTCTTAGAGTTTGGCTCCTGAGGTCTTAGAGTTTGGCTATCTCAACTTGCCCCCTGACTGCATGGCTATCATACGGGAGGCAAGAAAGCCCACCACCAGAGCATGCTACGCAGCAAAATGGAAGCGGTTTGTCATTTATTGCGTGGACCACGGCATTGACCCGCTTGACGCGTCCACGCACAACATCATTTGTTATCTGTTGCATCTTTACAAATGCAATCTGGCATATGCTTCCATTCGAATACATTTATCCGCCATAGCGGCTTATCTCCAGAACAGGCAGCATCTCTCCCTTTTCAGAGTGCCTGCCATTAAAGCTTTTCTAGAGGGGCTCAAACGAGTCATTCCTCCCAGGACCCCACCTGCTCCTGAATGGAATCTTAATGTGGTACTCACCCGACTGATGGGTCCACCTTTTGAGCCTCTACATTCATGCGAGATTCAGTTCTTGACATGGAAAGTGGCTTTCCTGATAGCCATTACGTCACTGCGACGTGTTAGTGAGCTCCAGGCGCTCACTGTACAAGAGCCATTCATACAAATTCACTCCAACCGGGTGGTGCTGCTCACTAACCCTAAATTTCTTCCAAAGGTGGTTTCACAGTTCCATGTCAATCAGACTATTGAACTGCCTGTGTTCTTCCAAAATCCTGAGACAGTGGCAGAAAGAATGCTCCACACTCTTGACGTCAAAAGGGCTTTGATGTACTACATTGATAGGACCAAAGATTTTAGGAAGACAAAACAACTCTTTGTTGCCTTTTCCGCACAACACAAGGGCAACCCCATTTCCAAAGCAGGTATAGCCAGGTGGATCGTTAAGTGTATTCAAATTTGCTATCAAAAGGCTAAGCGCACTTTAACGATCCCCCCAAGAGCCCACTCCACCCGCAAGTTGGGGGCCTTCATGGCTTTCCTTGGAAATATCCCTTTAGAAGACATTTGTAGAGCAGCCACATGGTCTACCCCACACACATTTACAAAACACTACTTTGTAGATGTGCACTCCAAACAGCAAGCAGCTGTAGGGCAGGCTGTTCTAAAAACACTTTTTCAAACGTCTGCAGCTGGCACGGGCGGCCTCCGCTAATGGAGAGACTGCTATATATTCTATGCTATAGATATGAATTCAGCAGCCCACATGCCTCGAACTGAATATGCTACTTACCAGTATGCATCTGTTCTTGGCATGTAGGGCTGCTGACATTCATATCGCCCACCCTCCTCCCCGGCGCCTGTAGCGGCTGCAGAATTTACACTTACTCTTAGCATGGCCATCGCTCACACTGTTACACTCCATCTTCGCCACAATGGCTAAAAACAATCTGGGGATGGAGTCGATGCCCATGCGCACTGTAGTCCAGGGGAGGAGCCACCTATCTCGTGATACTTCGAAGACTCTTCCAGGACAACAATGTGCAATCATCCGGACCCAACACTAGGCGGCGATCTATGCTATAGATATGAATGTCAGCATCCCTACATGCCAAGAACAGATGCATACTGGTAAGTAGCATATTAATTTTGGAGGTGTGACAGAACTCCTTATCTGCCCCTGCTGTATCAAGGACAGTGGCGAGACGATAAAAGCCTGCACTGGGTGATCCGGCTATCCTTACTGCCCACCCTTCGCCATAGAGTATGGTGGTTCAGGCTTCTTGTTCTACTAAGCAGTTGGCTGGGTCTTTCCCCACCACTCTGGTGGATAGGGACTCAAAGAAGCAGGAGCAGTCTGCCAGGACAGTTTTCTCCTCGGTGAGCATGGCCTTAAAATCAACTAATGCCACGTGTTTATTGTGGAGGTATAGCTATGCCTTAATGTATTCTGCTAAAGAGGTGGCTCCTAAACTGCATGAGGGTGATCGTGGTCACTTTTTGGAAGTGTTAGCAGACACACAGGCTGCAGCCCGTCAGGTGATTCATTCGGGGCTGGATATGGCGGACTCAGTCGCCAGGGTGATGGGCTCCTCTGTAGCTACCAGAAGGCATGCGTGGCTCAGGTCTTCGGGGTTCTCTCTGGATGTGCAGGCTACTCTGCCTAATCTACCTTTTGATGGGTCCAGACTTTTGGTATGAAAATACAATCTGCTCTGCAACTCTTCAAGGACAGTAGGGCTACTGCAAGATCATTGAGCTTTAGTCCCAGCCTAGGGGCTATGGATTCAGTAGGTTTCGAGGTTTTGGGACGGCGGCTTCCTTTCAAGGCCGTCAGCAGCTACAACAGCAGCAGCAGCAGCAGCAGTAGCAGAACCATCTGTACAAGTCGTACAGAGGAAAGGGTAGAGGCTGTCTGCTTGGGGCCTCCCGGCAACAGTCCTCCTCCTACTCCTCCTCCCCTGTCCCTACCACTGGTACCACAGGAAAGCAGCTATACACCCACCATCTTAGAGCATGTTGGTCCTGTAGGGGACAAAATTCTACAAAATTGGAAATCTGTTACAACAGATCTTTGGGTTTTGAATCTTGTAGAAAATGTGTACGCCCTACTTTTCCTAGAGTTTCCACCTCCTTACCCTCCTTGTCAGGGCTGGTGTTCAGAGGACCATCTGCTGCTCCTGCTACTCCTGCAGCAAGTGGTTCATGCCTTACTGCAAAAAGTTGGGATAGAGGTGGTTCCAGTGCAGGAACGGGGTCAGGGGTGCTACTCCCGGTATGTCCTGATCCCCAAGGAGGACGGTCATTTGAGGCCGATTCCAGACCTCATGATCCTGAACTTCTACCGCAGGCAGAAAAAGTTGAAGATGTTGACCCTGGCTCAAGTTCTTCTGGTGCTGCAGCAGGAAGACTGGCTGGTGTTGATCGATTTGCTGAATGCATATTTTCATCTTCCCATCCTGAAGTCGCATTGGAAGTATCTCCCCTTTATTGTGGGATCTGAACACTCCAGTTTGCTATCCTTTAGGTCGGGCTTACGTCCTCACCATGGGTCTTCACGAAGGTGATGGCGGTGGTACAGCTCACCTCAGAAGGTCAGGTTTCCTGTTTTCACCTATCTGGACGACTGGCTGCTCAAAGCAAAGTGACCAGAGATGCTGCTGCATCATCTGTAGTAACAACACAGTTGTTGTCCGACTTGGGTTTCCTGATAAATATACCCAAATCCCACCTGCTGTTTTTTCAGCAAAACCTTTTCATAGGGGCAGTACTGGACACTACTGTGTGTCGAGCTTTCCCGCTTCCGCAGAGGATTCTCGACATTCAGGAAATTATTCCTTTGTTTCACAATGGAGCGGGTGTTCCAGTCCAGAAGGACCTACGCCTGCTCGGTCTGTTCGTTTCCTGCATACTGTTCGTCAACCATGCATGCTGGCACATGAGGGCACTCCAGTGGTGCCTCCGCAAGCAGTTGTATCAGCACAATGGGGATCTCGGGGGATGTCAGAATTTCCAGAGACACTGCAGCTGAACTGTCTTGATGGAGTGTTTTGGGCAACCTGTCTCAAGGTGTCAGGATTCAGAAGTCTCTGGATAATTCAGTCTGCACAATGTTAACACTGAACCCTAAAAAAGGAAGTCTAAAAACTAGAACTGTTCTGTGGAGTGAATCCTGGTTCAAGTGGAATGTGCAGTCCAGTTGTTCATCTAAAAAGTCGTTTTAGAACCTTAGGTGAAACGCGCGCCTGCTGAGCTCTGCGCACTTCACTGAAGTACTGTGAGCCCTGCTCACCTCTTGTTGCAGGGTTTCTGTACTCACACAGAACTGTGCACAGAGGAGTGGAACCTCGGCAAATTAGGGTGTCCCAAAACTTACCTTAGCAACCAACTCACCCCTTACCAAGCTAGCTACAGTGTCTCATTGGACATATCAAACTCCCAATGTTTAGACAAACCAGAACATGAACTTACAGTACCTCAGGGTACGTGGAACTCATGAACACTCTTTTGTTATATTATCATTACAAACCAGAACATGGAGTAAAGAAGACACATGTGCATTTGAAATGTTTATTTACTAATGCCGTCTTCTCAGGCGCAGTATCTTAGATAATACAAGTATACTTATTATCAGTATCAAAATTATCAGCATAGTTACTAAGACATAAAAAGCGAATGGTGACAGCATGTTAACATGCTGTAATGAATAAGAGTTAACAACACTTATATCTCACCCTCCCTAACACATATATCATATTATATTATTAGCTAAGAAGGTCTCTTTGGGTTGTTTTAGGGCGGGCCCATACCTTAGTGTCCTAGCATGAAGGAATCACATCAGCATACACCAGCTCTCTCTGCATGTGCACCGCATCAAGTGTGTTAACTATTCTCCTGCAAAGCAATATCAATCCCGCCTCAAGCCCAAGTTGGCAAAGGCTGCACTTGTGTTATGACTATGAAGGCGTGGAGATCAGACCTCATAACAATTCCATATCGTGTTGCTCCTGAAACTTCAGCACTCTCCGTGCAGACATGGTTTATTAAACAAAACTGATATCAGAGCAATAACATATTATTCTCACATACACCACGGCAAACCACTAGGTTGAAAGCTAAGTCAACAATTAAGGGTCGTGTGCAGAAGTTGCAAGAAAGGAAAAATGGCGTTTAAATCTCAAATATACCTATGCTAACTTACACGATATAAGGATATATAGGAGCTATACAACACCCCCCCATGATCCGAGAACGGACTAAATAAGATAACAGAAGTGCCATCACATGAGAGCAGAATCCAATTATAAACGAGCATGAATAAAAATTCAATTATAAAAACTAATGCTAAAAAATAGCCCACAAGTATAATGTGGCTCAAGCCAATAGGCAAGCAAAAATAAAATGTCCCGACCAAAAGTCAATAAAATCAAGGAAATGCTATCAATCAGCATGTCAATTCGAGGCAGTGTCTATGACAAGACTGTATATGAAAAGTAAGCTGCAACAGCCTCCAGGAGGAAGTCACTGTCCTCATCCGAAAACAGTTCAGCCATCCAATTTAAAAGATGAAAGGAACATACGTGATCTTCCAGCACCGGATCCTCTATAACCATCAGAGGACAGCTCGGTGGGTTTTCAAGAAAACTTCGTTCCAAGAAATTTTGCGCTGCCGACAACACATCCCAGGGACCCATTAGTCCATGTGCCACCGCCAAGGCCATAATCCTTTCGTCAGAACAAACCAACTCGTGAGCAATGATAGGACTCATCAGTTGATCAAAATCGACGTCAGAAGATATTGGTCCGCAGAGACACAAATCAATGGCCCAAAGGAAATCACAGGTCAGGCAGCGAAATACAGGCTGGACACAGGTGAAATAGGAGAACCGAAAAGATAATCCAAACGCCGTGCTTAGAGTCGCCAACGGCAGTGTGCCATAATAATCAAGCATGCGGTTGCGAAACCGCGTCAGTAGCAGCTGAGCGTGGCCTTGCACAGGAAGGGCATCCATATTTAAAAAGGCAGAAAACCACCAATGCGCCAGCCGCTAATGCAAGTAAAAACGGGAACCCTCCAAATAAGGATGAAAAAATAGAATGGAAGAAGGCAGGGATGACTCCAAAAATCTTCTCAAAGGAAGTCACGAGACCACCGCTAACAACTTTAAAAAAATGTGCTAGGCCCGTTGTGGAGGATGCGTTAAAGATAGAACGGACCATGGCTCCGAAATGCAAAGGCAAATCAGTATTTAAAAGAGCCTGAACCTCCGTACGGGTGTTAGCAATGTGAAGCACGAAAGTTTCACGGGCCGAGCTCAAGGCCACCTCTTTCTGGGACAATAGAGCTCTTATTCTAGCCATGCCGCTGAATTCTGCTCCCAAGGTCGGTATCTGTGGCCAAATGGAAGACTCCCTATGTTCACGTGTGGGAGGATAAAGAACATTTCTGCAGCAAATAACTCGCTCACTAACTGTTACTATGAAAGCTATACCTTTAATTAAACCACAACAGTTTTCATTATTTAGCATTAAATAACTACCATTCTCTAACAATTTAAACGTGGGGATGATAGCAGGAACTGGCGTGCCCTGTAAAACGCAAGCCATATTCGGTCGGTCCTTGTTACATGAACCGTGTAACTGTATGTGTCTGCACATTAAAGAATGATCTGGCGTCTCAGTACACTCATCCCCTGTTAGATAAACTTCTTGTTCATCCTTGAAACATCTGTATGTGTATGGGAGTGACCAGACCTCATGAAGAAAACCGCTACCTAAAGGTTCAAAACGACCTATTGGCACATATTTCATACAATTTGAAAACTTATATAAAGCAAAAGGCAGTGTTATTAAACCGTGGATAAGCCACGTAGCAGCAGTGGCTTCTGCCACAGAAAAAGGTAAAGATTCCAACCTTTCAATATGTAGCATAGAAAATGAAGCATCACGCATTGAAAGCAAGCGTTGTTTGTCTGTCAAATTAAACGGTGCAAATAAAGAGGAAACGTTCATGTATCCCCAGGGAACTTTACCCATTTTCAGAGTCTGAAGTGTCCATGCAAACTGCATGATTGACCGTAATTGATTTTGACCATGGTATAATACTGACACTTCATCATGTACAATATCAACAACAGACGACACAATATTATCTAATGTGTAAATTCTAGAGGAAAGCACGTTAATGCTATTGTCAACAACTGCAAGCACTTTCTCAAGATTCGCCTGATCAATAGCCCTAAGGCGTGAAGCAGCCTCAATCTGTGACAGTTTCCACATTTCATTGTAAACCCCATATAACCACCTTTTCGACCTGCCACTAGCTGGGCCTTTAATGAAATCATTCAAATCCACGTCTGCATTCAGTTTGGAAAGGTGATACTTAACCGCAGGTAAAGTTGAATGTTTCAGCCAAGCTTGACACAACTTGCCCACAGAGTAAGAGGTGACAGTATGACTCAAATCAAACCGGGGATCAGATCTAACAGTCCTAAAACCGTCAGTTATATTTAAAAATCTTTTTTGGCAAGAATCAGCACTACGGTGCCAAAGCAGCCAACCCTTAGGATTCATACTGGAAATGTTAAAGGAGGAATTAAGAAGCAGAGCCTGTATATCTTTAATGGACAATTGGGTAAAATTACTCCAATCCTCATATTCCTCCAACTCCGGGAAAGACGGGGTGTTTAACCTTTTAGATGTAGCCAATCCAAAGCATGTGGTCTGGGAAATGGTTTCATTTAAAAACAACATATGATTCGGGATGAGACATGCACGGTGCAAAGCCTCAGTTCCTCGTACCTGCCAGGCCCTTGAACCCCAAACCGATTTAAGGTCTATAGTTTCCTTCCATAACTCATAGCCCCCAGTAACCAATTGATCTAGGAAGGCCTTTGAATACAACAATTTTGTATCGGTAAGTCTAACCTTGGACAGTGGCTGTTTGTGAAATTTAAAATAAAAAGACTCGGGATTGGACTGGTTAAAGTCAGTGAAATAAGTATACTTTTTAAGGAATGTTTCTGAACTCCCTTGTGTAGGAGCTGGGCAATGTTCCCACTTAGTAAAATTAACAGCATCCCTTCGGGAAGATGTTTTGTGTAAGAAGTGATTGCCATAATGTTGGTAACAGAACAATTCACCATAATTAGCAGATTCTAAATATAAATCCTCAGCATCAAAAGCAGCATAGTATATCAAATCAGAAAACAAACTTTCCACAGCATTAACATCCCAATCATCAGAACGAATGTTTTGTTTCACCACATCCCCCATATTAACTCTTAGTACATTAGGAACATTAACGACTTCCGTTGGGCCATGAATCTGAAAACGAACTGCATCCCACGCGATTCCATCCAGAACAGGCCATGCTGTGATGTTAACCAAAGTCAAGTCTCTTCTTAATCTGTGTGTAGAATGTGAAGAGGAAAGTGGGGCCAATGTTCCATTTAAATGAGTAATGCAAGTTCTCTCCTCGACATAGTGTCCATTCATAATCCGAAAAAAATAAAACACAAAACCAATTGACATAAAAAGGTAAACCGAAAAAAGGACCAGCCAAATGTATATCCAAGGAGGAATCAAAAAATGTTTTTTAAACAGGCTAGCATATACCGCAATTTGAGAGGGTTTTTTCGAGGCAAGGGAAGCAGAGTCAAATGAAAATCTGGATTCCGTGGCTAAACGAGCTTGCAGGTCAGGCATGGACAAATCAGTGGGGTATGTATAGTCTGTCTCATCAATGTTAGTTCCGGGTAAATTAATTAATAATGGACTGGAAACAGCAGGTAATTCGATGGCCACCTCAGGTTCATTATTAGAAGCAGTGGGCATAATTGAATTTCTCACAATGGAAGGACAGGAAACAGCTGGTGTCATGCTAAGAAGAATCGGCCACTCTGTGTATCTTGACATTGTCAATAGAAATAAACCTGTTTTCCTTACGACCTGGAAGTGGTGGTAAAATGACTGTTCTCGTGCCCTTCACTCCAAGCACTGGGACCGGAGCTCGATAGGAGGGACCAAACTCTTTCTTGTTGTCGATCTTCTCTCGAACCAGTTCTCCAACTTGGGGTAGCCAGCCAACTACCGGGATCTGCAACGCATCATCCGATGTGGAGGGCAAATGTTCCTTTGCAAGACTGTCTCTGGTCTTTTGTAGATTCTGTAAAACATTGCAATGTTCATCTGCGTCAAAGGAAGTGGCGCGAACCACAGAGTCTAGACCGTCAAGGTCAGGGACGTACATCTTGATGCCAAAGAGCATTTCGTATGGGGTCCGCCCACCCAGAGACCTTCTAGGGAGATTATTAAGAGCACGCTGCACGCCATAGAGGTGAGCCAGCCAGTTTCTGCCAGTGCCTATAACTCGGGCTGTCAAAGATTGCTTTAAATCACGGTTCATTCGTTCAACTACACTATTACCCTCAGGTCTGTAGGGTGACGAAAACTTGACTTGGACCCCCATCGAAGTCATGGCATCCTTATACGCCTTAGAGGCGAAAGCCGGACCCTGATCCGAATGGAAGGTACCACAGGCAAAAATCCCTATAAAGATACGCAAATCTCTAATGACAGTCCGTGAATCAGCGCTGCGATGTGGCCATACCCACACAAAGCGTGTGCATGAGTCAACTGCTACTAAGATGTACTTATACGCAGTATCAGATGAAAAAGGACCGCAGTGATCTAAATAAACACAGCCTAGTGGTTTATTCGAAATGTACAACTGAGTCTGTGGCGGACGCGTAGCAGTTGAAGGTTTAATCTGCTGGCATATGTCACAAAGAAGGACATAATCACGCATCTGTTTGTACAGTCCCCGCCACCAGAAACGTTGTTGTAGTTGCGTTACAGTGGCTGAGACGCCCGCATGCGCAGACGCCACACCTTCATGAGCCGCTGTAATCAAGTCTGTTCTGCGATCCGAGTTGGGAATCAGCCGTTCCCCAACATCAGGAATTGACACAAAAGGAACCTTTTCGGGACTTAAGTGGTATTTATACTTTGAAGGGAATCCCGCAGGATGTTTACTTCCCTTCTCAGAGGCAGCAATCGCTGCCAAGATGTCGCTATCAATCTTGGTTTTAGACCTAGTAACTGCTGCAACTAAGTATGTAGATACTGCTGATTTCGCTGCTTCATCAGCAAGCGAGTTGCCAACAGCGTGAACTCCTACGCGCTGATGACCGAGAGTATGAATCACATAAACGAGTGGCAACATAGCCTTAAGCTCTGCCACTCGAACCCAGATCATTTTATGTTTTATTGTGCTACCCTTGGAATCATGAAAATCATTTTGAATCCAAAAGAACAAGTTTTCATTGTAAGACTGGACACAGTAGTAAGAATCACTTACAATTAGAGTAGTAACACTTGGATCTGCGTACTCCAAAGCTAGTAAGAGAGCACGAAGCTCTGCCAATTGTGCGGTGCAATCGCCCAGGGGCAACGTGTGCACTTCCCTGGAAACGAACGCATCATTCAACATAGCACCGACCACAATGGCGCATGCGGAAACGTAGGCATGTTTAGAGCCATGCGCAACCTGCGCCGACCCATCAGTGTAAATGATGCAATGGAAGTCCTCCAAAGGTCGCATAGCCAGAGGAGCAGGATGAACGAATTCATACTGCAAGTACTCCTGCGACCGTAAGGAAGCGTCAAAAATAAACATGACATCCGTGGATGACAATGACGCTGCCCACTGAATCCACCGAGGGTGCAAAGCCTTTGAATTCGGTACACTGGCTTTCGTGACTGCCTCCAAGTGAGGACAGGGTGTTACCACTAGCATGCGTTTCCCCTGAGACAGTGCTCGTTCCTTTAGAATAGCCATCTGTACAGCAGTTAAAACCTTTTCCACTGTGGGAAACCGCATCTCAGCCGAAGTGTACAAGTGTGACTTGTAAGCAATAGGTACTGTGTCACCTTCATTAAAAGTGAGGTATGTGAAACCCACCGTCCCAGGAATTATTCTTATTACCAGGTTGGTGTGGTTATCACGAGTGAGTAAATATTTAGAAGCGAGCAGATCAGCCTGCAAGGATTGCAAAATGGCTGAATGCTCAGGCAGCCAGCATGATTTTGAGAAAGTTGGTTGTATCAAAGCATACAAAGGCTTGATACGCTGGGCATAATCCGGAATGTAAGTTCTGCCGAAATTCAAAAAGCCCAGTAAAGATTGTAATTTTTTCAGTGTTGTTGGAGCGCGCAATTGTGCGCACTTCTCTAAGAAGTGAGGAGCCAAACCTCTACCTTCATTGTTGAGCTCATAGCCCAAAAACAACACTGTGTGTTCTGCAATGTGCGATTTTGCAAAATTAAATTTGTAACCCATGTCTGCAAAGGTACAAATTATGGAATTCACTCGACACAGATGCATCCAAATTTCGTCGTCTGTGAGATAAATATCATCCACATAAGAACATGCATCCGGATCGATTCCCTCCAATAGTGTGACTATTCTGGAGGTGAAGACCCCAGGACTATTTTTGTAGCCCATTGGGAGTCGCCGGAAGCATTTTTGCACACCAGCGGACGTAAAACTTGTCCATTGGGAGCTAAAGCCATCCAGTCTGTGGGCATAAAAACCATTGGAAATGTCAAGCGTTGTCTTGAAACGCTTACGCACTAGACTATCCACCAGGGCAGAGCCGTGAGTATTCTGTACTGCACAGTTACGGCAATGCGAGTTCAAATGCCGGTAATCCAATACCAAACGATATGATCCGTCAGGTTTGGTCACAGTAAAAAGGGGATTATTCATTGGTGACACACACGTTTCAATAACTCCCTGATATTCCAATTGTTCAAGGATTTCTGCGACGGCCGCTTTAGCTTCACGCCGTATGGGATATTGAGGCTGAGGCTGCGGCTCAGACCGCAAAGGAATTTCGTGGCATGGGGACAATTTGTCCCAACCACATTGGTTGCGGTAGAGAGCCGGTGCAAGAGCCCGAGCCCACTCTTCTGCAAAATGCTGCGCATGCTCAGTCGAGACAGTGTGCGCGAAACTGGGAAGGATTACCTCCTCCCCTCGCGGCGCTGCGAGCACAAAAGGTGGGGGCCAGTCAGCCTCGGAAAGCAAAATGTCGTACGTAGACGAAAGGTTCTCCCAAAATACCCCTCTGACAGTACGCTGTATGTCACCTTCAATTAACAGGACAATTTCAAAAAGTCTTTCAGGGGGAGCCAATCTCGTATCGGCTGTTTCTATAACAACAAAAACTTCAGTCGCTGTCACCCTCAGTAGTGGACGGAGCGCCTCTCTGACTATGGTAATCTCCGCCGCGCTGTCCAGCAAGGTCAGAGCCCACGTCAGATTCCGAAGCCGCGTTCTCACTATCTGTGGCATATCTATGCGCTGTTAAGGCCGCGACTTTCTTCTTCGCAAACTGCGGACGCTTAGGCGTAGAATCCTCCTGCTTCACTGCGCCGTCTGTCTGGCGGGACTGACCACGTCCTTGCTGGCCACCACGTCCACGTCCACCCCCTCCTCCACCACCGGTCTTCTGGGCCGATGTTTCCTGAAAGGAACGAGGAGAGCGTTGATCAGAACCCTGAAAACGATCAGGTGATTTAATCATCGCGCGATCGCGCAAATCATAAACTCTGTCTGCCGGCGCAGGAGCTTGTATTGCAGGAACAGAATCCTGAGTTTGCCTAGTCTGCTTCCCCTGTGTCTGTTTTTTAGGCCAATTCTGTTTTGTGGACTTGGGCTGGACATCTGTCACTGCAGATTGTCCCTGAGGTTGTTTTTTATCCTTCACTGGAAAATATTTCAGACCTCTACTTGTGCGGCCAATTGTCTTATAAGCGGCCACCACAATCTTTGCTAACTGGCGGGGTTTGTCGGCATCGGGCAGAGCAGCCAAAGCATTCGACACCTGAAAGTTAACTGCATCTCCTTTAACATTGGAGAGAATGAGATCACTTACAATCTCAAAAGAACCACACAGGCGCATACCCAATTCAACCGCTGCCTCTGGACCGTGATCATTCTGAACACGTCTAATGATTTCAGGCAGAGCATTCATAGACGGGGTGCCGAAGCACCTCGTATAAACTGCCGCAAACGTTTTTCCCCAGCTTTCACAGTCAGCAAGTTCAGGAGTAATATCCTTCGGTAGAGTAATCGTTAACATTCTATGTTTATCAGCAGGAGTAGAATTCGGAAAAACCGCCTCCAGTTGATCAAACTTCTCTGCTAGCCAGAATGGGAAGTCATCGTTGTCAACAGGACGCGCACCAAAAACCGAATTAACCATCACTGGATTGAGACGCATTCCGCCTCGTTCCATGGGAGCGGCCGCACCCCCCTGGGGACCACCAGGAAGATGTCGACCGATGTATTGCACTAAAGCACGAATCACGGAAATGGAAACAACATGTAGCCTGCGAATTTCTGCCAGGGTACAAGCCCCGTGATTCGGGTGCGGGGTAAAGCCACCCAACGCAGGCCAATTTGTACCTGGAATTGAGAGTGGACCTAACCTCGCAGCGGACAAAGAGTGGGGGAGGGCGCCATCAAACCAAACTCAATGCTGCCAATGATCAATAGGTATTTCCAATGCCCTGTACGGCGTATATTCAGCCGGGACATCCGAGGCGGTGTAGGAGTGGAACAAACCAGAATTAGCGTCCACAGCCGGAAACGTAACCCAAGAGTAAAACAACTCGTAAGGAAATGCCGGATCTGCACATACCACGAAAATCACAGCCATCCCATCTACTGGGACTTGGTACGTCTGAAGATGATTGCGTACCGCTACGCGACTATGCTGCGCAATAGCCACCGCCGCCATGTCAACACTGGAAACAAGAACACACAAAGAATACTTTGTAGCACAACTGGGTAGTAATTCAAAGAAACCGTTTGAGAAAGAATCAAGCTTGAATAAAGACCTATTTCAAAAAATAGGTAGGTTTCACCGACACCCCGTTTTCCGGAAACGGATGTGAAGGGGTTAAGGCATGAACGATAAACTACTCGAGTGTCATGATATAAGACCACCGAAAACGTTGGGCGCCATGTTGCAGGGTTTCTGTACTCACACAGAACTGTGCACAGAGGAGTGGAACCTCGGCAAATTAGGGTGTCCCAAAACTTACCTTAGCAACCAACTCACCCCTTACCAAGCTAGCTACAGTGTCTCATTGGACATATCAAACTCCCAATGTTTAGACAAACCAGAACATGAACTTACAGTACCTCAGGGTACGTGGAACTCATGAACACTCTTTTGTTATATTATCATTACAAACCAGAACATGGAGTAAAGAAGACACATGTGCATTTGAAATGTTTATTTACTAATGCCGTCTTCTCAGGCGCAGTATCTTAGATAATACAAGTATACTTATTATCAGTATCAAAATTATCAGCATAGTTACTAAGACATAAAAAGCGAATGGTGACAGCATGTTAACATGCTGTAATGAATAAGAGTTAACAACACTTATATCTCACCCTCCCTAACACATATATTATATTATTAGCTAAGAAGGTCTCTTTGGGTTGTTTTAGGGCGGGCCCATACCTTAGTGTCCTAGCATGAAGGAATCACATCAGCATACACCAGCTCTCTCTGCATGTGCACCGCATCAAGTGTGTTAACTATTCTCCTGCAAAGCAATATCAATCCCGCCTCAAGCCCAAGTTGGCAAAGGCTGCACTTGTGTTATGACTATGAAGGCGTGGAGATCAGACCTCATAACAATTCCATATCGTGTTGCTCCTGAAACTTCAGCACTCTCCGTGCAGACATGGTTTATTAAACAAAACTGATATCAGAGCAATAACATATTATTCTCACATACACCACGGCAAACCACTAGGTTGAAAGCTAAGTCAACAATTAAGGGTCGTGTGCAGAAGTTGCAAGAAAGGAAAAATGGCGTTTAAATCTCAAATATACCTATGCTAACTTACACGATATAAGGATATATAGGAGCTATACAACAGCGCACTTCACTGAAGTACTGTGAGCCCTGCTCACCTCTATTCTGAAGCTCATTTGTCAGTTTGGTAGTTTGTGTCTCAGCCATCAGTTTTACTGTGCGTCGCACAGTCAGAACCTCTGTCTACCTCCCGTCTGGTCCTCACATGTCTCTTCCCTACATAGGGGCTTAGTCACTCGGTCTGCGACTGCGCATAGTTTGTCTTCCGCGCATGTCTAAACTGAGTAAAGATAGTGAACCCTTTTCCTAGCGTCTTTCCCGAGTTTTCCATAAGTGAAGTCAGTATCCTGTTTCCAGTCCAGCGGAAGAATTAAAAGTCTCATTTCCTTCTTTAGTCTCCCGCTCTCGGTGGGAAAAGACGCTGACAGAATTCTTCTGGAGAATAATAACCTAAGTGTTATAGTGTTTTGAGCAATGCCTATAACTTTATCATTATCTTAAAAATTACTAAGCACTATAAAAGAAACAAGTGGATTAACTTATCTTTTTCATTTCTCTTTTCTGAAGTTGTAACCTGTAATTAGAGAAAAAGGCATATTATATTTTATTTCTACAATACAGTTATTACTTTAAATTGCAGAAACCTTTTCAGAAGTATATTTACAAAGAAAAGGCATATAGAAGAGGAGCTAAAGTCAAGGAAGTAGGGGTAGGTAGCAAGTTAGAAAGTTCCAAAAAATTAAGAGAAGAACTAAAAAAATTGAGTGTAAGTTAAAGTGTGATATTTTTATTTTCAGTTATTCCTTGATCTCTCTTACAACAACTCACGTTAAGCGAACGTAAGGAAAAGACTGAGAGTGTACAGGAAGGAATTCGAGAGCCTTGACAACCTCTTTTTCAGTTTATTATTTTGTCTCATCCCCTTTGGAGTCTGCTGGATAACTAGTATAATTCTATCGGGTGTCTGGAGATTTGTTTTGGGAAAATTTAGAACCAGCTGCATTCTGCTCCTGCGCAAGTAAAGTGGAAGTGCTCATGACACAGGGGAAGCTTTTTCAACCTCCTCCACTGGTGTCCACAGTGATCATGGATGCCTCCACTCGAGGGTGGGGAGAACATCTGGGGCATCTGGAGATCAAAGGTCTTTGGTTTCCACATCAACCTTCTGGAATTGCAGACAATATGTTTGGCTCTCAAGGCCTTCCTCCTCTCCCTTTGCAGTCAGTCAGTTCAAGTCCTGATGGACAACACTACCATGATGTGGTATATCAACAAGCAGGGAGGAGTAGGGTTGTAAAGTCCCTGCAGAGAGGCTCTGGTCCTTAGTTCAGGATCACCAGATTTGTGTAATTGCAAATCATTTGGCTGGGGTGTTGAACATGCGTGCGGACAGTCTCAGTCAGCAGTACTCAGTGGACCACGAGTGGAGGCTTCACCCGGAGGTTGTAGGGGTCTCCTCAGGTAGACTTGTTTGCCACTCATGAGATTGTGCACTGGCCGTTGTTCTGCAGTCTCCAGTATCCGATGCGGGGAGCATTGGGGGACGCGTTTCAACTGTATTGGAGCTTTCGGCTTCTTTACGCGTTTCCTCCTATACCCTTGTTTTCTCGGGTCCTGAGGAAGATTTGCCAAGACCGGGCCCAAGTTATATTGGTTGCCCCGGATTGGCCAAGAAGGGTGTGGTACACAGATCTTCTTCACCTCTCATCGCCCCCTCCGCTCTATTTCCCTCTCAGGCTAGACCTCCTTTCGCAGTCGAAGGGGCAGGTTGTACACCCTCACCTCCGGAGCCTGCACCTTCAGGCCTGGAGATTTAACTGGGCAACGTAAGCTCTTTCTCTCTCCCACCGGATGTGGTGGATGTTATTGTATCATACAGGAGACACTCTTCAAATCTGTTTATTCCTCTAGATGGGCCAGGTTTGCGAAGTGGTGTAGAGAGAGATCCATTGATCCTTTGAAGGCTTATTTATAAGATGTATTTGGTGTTTTACTTTCCTTGGCCCACCAAGGTTGTGCTGTGGCTACAGTTAAAGGTTACTTGTTGGACTTCCTTTGCTGGACCAGCTGTCTTTATTTAAGTTCTCCATTGTCATGAGGTTCATTAAGGGCCTCACCAATAGGTGTTCTCCCACTCCCTTCATAATGCTTCAGTGGGATTTGAATTTAGTACTTACATTTCTGTTGGGGTCTCCTTTTGAGCCTCTTTATAGTTGCCCTTTGAGGCTGCTTTTAAGACTATTTTTCTGGTGGCTATCACCTCGGCCAGGAGGGTGAGTGAGCTGCAGGCTCTTAGGTCTAAGCCTACTTTTACTACTATCCATGCAGACAAGATGGCTCTTAGGGCCAGGGCTGCTTTCCGTCCCAAGGTGGTTTCTCCTTTCCACCTGGGACAATCTATCACATTGCCTACCTTCTATCCTCACCCTTCCAAGGAGGAAGAGAGACTTCACCGCCTGGACCCTCGGAGGGCGACCAGCTCATCGTTGGTTACGTGGGAAAGATGAAGGGCAAAGCCATACACAAGAGAACGCTGTCCAGGTGGATCATCTTGTGTATCAAGATATGCTACGCCCTGGCCAAGAAGGAGCCGCCTGAAGGTATCAGAGCTCATTCTACTAGAGCGAAGTGATCCACATTTGGAACATGGGCCTCCCTCTACACTTTTGCGAAGAATTATTGCTTGGATTCAGAGAAGAGGAGGGGAGCCATTTTGCACGTTCTGCGATGCAGGACTTTTTCGTATGAGTTGGTGGACGCCCTCCTCCGGAGTGGGACTGCTGTGGGATTCAATTCAAGAGGTGAGGCATCCACAGGCAGATGTATCCATCAGAAGAACAAGTTAGTTACCTTCGGTAACGCTTTTTCTGGTGGTTACAGTATCTGCCTGTGAATTCCTCACTGACCCACCCTCCTCCCCATTGTCCACCTATATATACCGAAAAAGTTTTATTGTTTGAAATTGTTGGTTTCCTATGTCATTTGCTTGCCAAACTGTTTTTTATTAGGAAACGCTTTGGTTTTTAGCTTTTCCTCTTTATCTAGGTACTGTGTGTATTTGTGTATATATATCGTATACTGTGTATTCTTGCATTATATTGTCAGTCCGCCTCCAAAGCAGGGAAAAAATGAGTGGAACTGACGTCCGCACGCCGATGAGGTCTTCTTATATCTTCGATAACGTCATACCGACTTACGAGCGGAGCCTTGTCATTTTGACGTCCTCGTCGACGTGGGAGACCCAGGAAAAGTTTCTGTGGAATACTGTCGCAAGGGTAATTCAAAAGGTGAGGAATCAAAAGGTGAGGAATCCACTGGCCGATACTGTATCCACCAGAAAAAAGTGTTACCGAAGGTAAGTAACCCATTTGTCTAACCTATTAGAAAGAAAGCAAGGAGAAGGCCACCTCACATTGGAGTATTTTGGGCCATTATATAAAAGATTAGGTAGCATACTTGGGGATTGGACACAGGAAGCTGTTAGTAACTGCAGTTTATCCCTGTTTTGACCTGTATGGCCCTCACATTTAAAGCTCCTACTCATTTCAAAGTAATTTAATACATGAAAGCTTCTGTACTGCTTAATAAACTAGCATCTGTTGTTGTCAAGCTTTAAATGAAGATGTTTAATTGAATAGGATGGGTTCTTAGATTACTTGTTGCTCCTTCCTTAAGATTTAATTTTCTTTTATACTCTTTGTTTTTGATTATGGTTTTTATGTATTTAGAAATGTACAATGATTTTTCTTAGTTCAGTTTTTTCTTTGCCTCTGTGGTGCATGGACGTAGGACAGAGCTAAAGACAGGGTCATTAACACTTTCGGTGAAAAGTCACATTCTTCTTTGCTCCGAGAGTTGCTCTGTTGCTACTAGCAGCCCAGGTTCCTGGGGTTATTTCTAGAGGAGTGATTAGCAGAAAGATCAAGTGTCTGCCAAAGAAACACTTACTAAAAGTAAGTTACTTGTTCTGTAACTGCAGTTGTTCACATTTATATTTGTTTGTTCTCTTTCACGTGGACACAAAAAATTGTTTATTTGGTAGATTAACGCTAATCAAATAATTATCAACAGGTCGATCCATATTGTACCTGGGCTGTGCTTAATCTGCCAGATGTGGAACTGCCTGTGAGTGAAGCATTACCACATTTCCTTGCTGATGGCCACCATCAAGTTAGAATGCTTACTGCAAAGTCAGTGAACAGGTACATATTTAAAATGGTGCCCTTATATTGAAGATTGAATGGTTAGAAATCTGTATATCTCAGATTACATGTTGAAAATGTGTTTATTTTCTCTTCGACAAATTACTGTATTCAAAGCTTTGCATATTCAAAATGTTCCTCATTTTTTTCATCACATGACCATACAGTCTACATACTGCTGGAGACAGATTCAGTCCTGTATATGGCAAGTATTGGTAGTTCAATAAATACTCCAGTAATGCAACAGTCATGAGACTAGCCCCTCTGGTTCCCCTCCTGGTGCACCATGACCAGAACGGCTTTGTTCCGGCGCTGCACACCTCTTACAATATCCGTCACCTGTTCCGGGTACAGGAATATGCTGTTCGACACTGGCCGCGAGCGGGGTGCCTGGTGCTGGACCTCGAGAAGGCGTTCGACTCTGTTGAGTGGCCATATCTGAAGGCGGTAATGGAGAAATACAAACTAGGTGAAGGCTATGAGACTATGGTCAATCTGCTGTATTGCAGGCCTATGGTCCGAGTCCACACCGGTCAATTACTATCTGACGCCATCCGCGTGCGGAGGGGTACGAGACAGGGCTGCCCCCTGTCTCCCCTGCTGTTTTCATTGGCCATGGAGCCCCTGGCCACGATCCTCAGGGCCCAAGGACAGGAGTGGGGAATCCCAATGACAGATGGACTCCATGTGATCTCGCTGTACGCAGATGACCTGCTATTATATGTCAAAGATCTGACCAATGTCCCGGAATCTCTCACGGATATTTTCCGGACCTTCGAAGACATGTCGGGACTGCGGGTCAATTGGTCCAAGTCGGGAGCCTATTCCTTCAGCCCGGACACGCCCGAAAGTGACATCAGCATAGGCGGGGAGAGGCTGCAGTGGTACCCCACCACGTTCCGTTATCTGGGAATCCATATTTACCGGGCCCCGGCGGACGTCCTAGAGGGGAACCTGCTACGGGCGATTGCCTCTATCCATGCCCAAATTGGCTTCTGGAAGACCCTGCCCCTGAATGTGCCTAGTCGGGTGGCGCTGACCAAAATGATAGTTCTGCCGAGGCTACTGTACTACTTCGCCAACATTCCGACATACGTACCTAACAAAGTGTTCCGGGAGCTGGAGGTCCTGCTTCGTGGCCTTGTCTGGAATGCGGGCCGACCCCGAGTGGCGCTGACTAAACTGTACATGACCACTGAATCGAGAGGCCTGGCAGTTCCCAACATGGAGCTATACTACCTAGCGGCGCAGTTGCAATGGGTGTCGGGATGGCTCTGCGGCAAGAACCTGGGGGACACTGCCTCGGAAACAACTATCTGGACCCAGACGCAAATATACACAATATTTCACCCTATGACCCGCACCCCCTGTCCTTCACAATTACACCTAGCTGTGGCACGCAGATGCTTTCTGCGTTGCCTGCGGCTTACCCGTGCCACGAAGCCGTATGCCCCGATACTCCCACTTCTGGGTACTCCCGGAACGGCGGGAACACTGACAGAGGCCCTCTTGGCTAGCTGGGCACACGCTGGGGTGGAAACACTGGGCGATCTCTATGCGGATGTCGCGCTGCTTTCTTTTGCGGATCTCGCCACTAACACGGACCTCCCTGCTGGACAGTTTCTATTACACGCATCCCTTATCCGCACACTAACCACCTCATGGGGCGATGTATCAGAGGAATTGCCGATGCACCATTTTATGCAGTATTTGCATGTCATGGGCAACGGCTCACATGTCATACATTGGCTAGCGCAGGCCCTACTATTACACACGCAGCCTTCCACACTGCCGCTCAGAGAGAAATGGGCGATCGACAGATGGAGGGATTGGACTGACAAAGAGTGGGCGATGATACTAATCGGGCCAACTAATATCCCACGCAACCCCTGTTTCAAACTTATCCAATTCTACATTTTACACCAAGCCTATCTCACGCCCAACAAAATAAACAGATACCTCTCGGCCACTGACACTGCCTGCCAACGATGTTCTTTCATAGGGGCGGATCTCCTACACATGCTCTGGCACTGTCCTGCCATACAAACATACTGGGATGAGGTCACAACGCTACTCACACAGTGCACTGATGAACAAGTACCGAGGACGTGGGAAGCCTGTATTTTAGGGCTTTACAAGCGCACAAAGCTCAACAAAAGTGCGAACGAGATTCTGGGATATGGGTCTAATTACAGCTAAGCGCTTACTTACCAAGCATTGGAAGGCCAATACCCCCCCACCCCCATACCCGACATTGGCACACATCCTTCAGCAATTGGGCACGGGCAGAGGGTACGGTGCTCCTCCGAGAGGAAACGGCTGGACTTCGGAAATTCCCCATTGCGCAGCTCTGGGACGATCTCCTTACGTTCTTCCAGCAAGCCTGTCAGGAACAGGGAATAACTTGAGCTGACGGGACCCTGATCTACTCTCGCTCCTACCCGCTCACACGCCATGACAATGTCGCGGAATGACATATACCTGTAGACACATTACACCTCGGTTGCCATGACAGCCCACAACATACCACGCACATGGGATGCGGGTCATACCCGGGATAACTGCCCTCTGACACCGGGCGAATGAACCTACACGTAGACCCCCGCCACTGACATCCATACATAGGTCGCAGGCGCTGGAGGGTCCAACTTACATTAGGCCAACAGACGCTACGGCGGCCGTAACCTGGCGTCGTCGACCATATGCGCCTAATACTTTGCATTAGTGAGCTATACCACTATACACCTGTCCACGGCATGATGGCATCGCAAGCACAGGATCCCCGGTACCTCTATTCCGAGTCCACATATTACCTGGTAGCTGCTGCCGCCTTTTGATTGCATTGTGGACTTGGACTACAGCTCATATGGTGCAGATGCCAGAAATGCAACGATGTGTTTAAACGAGAAAACATAAAATCAAAACCTACAGGCCTGATTGTTATTGAGCAGTGTATTGAATGATGTTTCCGTGTTTTTCCTGAACTACGCCGCCGGACCCCAGGGTTGCCGGCTAATCGGCTGTGTTAACTTGCCAGTATTTCTTTTGTATGCTCTCTTTTGATACCAGCCCCTGCGGATCGCAGGCTATGCGCCATATGCAAATGTGTTTCTTTTTTTTTTTAACAATAAAGGTTTAAAAAAAAAAAAAGTAATGCAACAGTCATCAGGTTCACATACCTATTATAAACTTTCTATAGTAGGAACAAATACTTCTGCGATAACTCCTCCCCCTCCCCCCGCCCCCATCCATTCCCACCACCCCTAAGCTTCTATCTGGACATCAGCCACCAGATATACAATCACAGAAGAGCTGGATGGTCAACCGGCGCTATTGCATATCCTGTGGGATAAGCCTCAGGGTATCTCAGATTACTTGTATCTTTCTCCTCCCTGTATAAGCAATGTCACCCACTACTTTTTATATTACAAGTTGATTTTTAAAACCCTTTCCTTGGAACTTTGTAGATGTAGTTGCTCGCAGGTTGAGTGAGATTATGGCTTTTTTATATCAAATCATCAAATGTTTTACTACTTGTTCTTTGCCCTACACATTCATTTTCTCACTTTTGTAAGTGATTTGATAAGTATGATTCGATGAGTGGGATGAAATGCTGTATTATTTTATATTCTTTATTATGTACCTGTTAATGTGCATCTGCAGCTATGAATCTTAAAGAAAAATTGCGCATGGGGTAGGAACTAGTTTAGTGATAATTTGTGTGTGTGTGTGTGTGTGTGTGTATATATATATATATATATATATATATATATATATATATATATATATATATATATATATACTTGATACATTGCAGTGCTGTGTGACAACTTTTGGGTTGTAGAAGTAGTATTGTTCCTTAACTCACTTGCTGAAACCTCTTTTCATGAAACTCAGTATTTCATGCTCTCCATTAAATATACATCCAGCTACTGCAGCGGAAAATCTCAAGTCAAACCCAAATGTTAGTGTGGTTTGCATTATGTGGCAGTTGGCACTCCTTGGAAGTCCCGCCCCAGAAGTGGCATCACTTGTGCTCCATCTGATCAGAAGGTGGCATCACCCATGAGGCCTGATCCAGAAGTCTTGCTTTTTTTCAGACCAGGCCCATTTTGCAGGGTCATCCTCAGCTTTTTGCCTTCTGTTGCTAAATCACTTTTTGTTGCACTATTTCCCTGATAACCAGAGAAAGGGTTTGTGGTCCTTGTCTAACATGTGGTATAAATGACCTACACCTGATTGGTACATTTAATTTACTTGTAAGCTTCTAGTAATTGGTACTACATGTAAACTTGAATGCTACTAGTGGACAGCAACACTCACTGTTCCACCCACTAAAAATAGCCTTTTAAAACATGTCTTAGACTTGCCCCTGTAGTGCAGTTTTAAACTGCTATTTCAACCGGCAAAATAAAGTCAGAGCTTCAAAATGATTTTGGGGTTAGCCTGGTGCCTTCAACTTCAGGAAGTAACTTTAATTTCTTATTTTATTCTACGTTTTCATTAAAATATTGTACGAGTCAAATAAACCTTATTTCAATTCTGAAGGAATATCTTCATTCAGTCCATTTCTTTTTCAAATATGCAACCAGTCAATATATGTTTCAAGCGACATGACCTCTTCCTCAGTGCTGTAAATAATATAAAACTAAACCACAGATATTAAAATCAGACTACTCCATATATTATGTACATTACAAATACACACATTTTACAATTTAAACATATCATACATATTACATATACTCTTTAAAATGCATGAAATATATATTAATTCCATCGCAATGCTACATTGAATAGGTACCCATCCGATCTGATTATTATCTTAATCCATTTGTTGAACAAGAGAAAGCAGAAGTGAAAAGAAGAAAGTGGGGAAAAAGGAAGAGAAACAAGAAAGAAAGAAAAAGTAGTAAGAAAAAGAAGAACAAGTCAAGAAAAAGCCAAATAGCTCCTGAGTTTTGAATATTTTCAAGGGAAGACACAACGAAAAATGATTAGAGACGAAATCATCAAAGCGATCAAACACGCATGAAAATGACCCTAATGATGCATTTTAAAGTCCAATGTTTTCCCAAATTTCAAACCCATAATAACAGATTATACTTTGAAAATAATTCACTGATTTACATTCATTTAATAAAACACACCATATTATACATGAGTACAAAAATGTTTTCTATTATCTTTCTTACATAAACATCAATCAATTCAAATCAACTTTAATCAGATTAATCAAGTTAGTCATTTTGATCATATTCCTAAATAGTGGAACAAAGGAGAAAAACAAAAGAAAAGGTTATGAGAAAACACTACTTGTGGATATTCTAAATTATTCTCTGTACAATTGGATAAAATTAAAGCTTTTTGTCTGGCCTAAACCTTCATTTTTAATACTTATGGATCATTCCTAAGGTACGGTCTAAAGGCTTATAGGGCAGGGTTCATTGTATTTAAAGAGTAAGGCATATGTGTTTGTTTTACGCTGTTGTAAGGCCTTACTCCTTCCTTTGACTGACTCTAGGTTACCATAATACATTTATTAAGTAATAACTTTAGATTGGGAGCAGATAGAGATATGCTGTTTTCACTCTAATGAATTGTAATTTAAAATCCTCTTTAATGGTGAAGTTGGATTTTAAGTTAAGATTTTGAAAAGGACACTTTTAGAATGTTGCCATTTTCTTGTCCTAACTAACTGCCCTGGTTCACATGACTGTGAATGGCTCTGCTGTTGGGGGTTGTGTTTTGCTTTTACTATTGCTATCACTAAGGTTTCAGTGTGCAGAGAATTAGTCATCCTAGTGGGATGACTTTGGAGGGGCTACACGCATCCACTCTTATATTTCAAAGGGCTTTGCCTCATGCACACACAATGACCTGACAACAGACCTTTTATCACCCCCAGACAGTCTGGAGCCATGACAGGGGAAGGGGAAAAGCTTTCAAGAACCAGATGTGAGGGAAGGACAGGGAGTTCCTTGAACAGAGACACACACAATGGATGGCACCAGGTATCAATATTGGACCTACAGAACCACTCCTCAGAACTGGACCCGTGGAAGTTACAGAAGAAGGGTTGCCCTGCTGCCAGAGGGCAGCTCTGCTCTTTAAAGAAACATTAAGACCCAACAGACTCCCTTGCTGTCTGAGAAGGAAGATTGGGCCTACTTGCCTTCATGCCATGCTACACAGAATTACTCCGAGGGTCAGTTGGCTGACTGCCCGGGTAGGCAACAGGGACACAACAAGCTACAGAGGCCTGCAACTGCCTAACTGACCACCTGCAACTAGACCTTGCTGAATCTAGCTCATGCCCTCAGTTGGTTCCTGATCCCCAAGAGGTGCCCCTCAGGTCAAAGTGTACTCTACCCTTCAAGAAAAGATGAAAATCCTGAGGTTTGTGCATCTCGCAACCAGAAACGGGGCTGTTAATGCCTAGGCTGTGCCACCAATGCGAAGCTCTATTGAAACCTGCTCTCTGTGCTGACAGCGACTGGCCACAGCAACCAAAAATACGATACCTGCACTTCGCGTTACGAAGACGATAGCCGGTGGTGACCACTAAGACGGAGCTACAGCGATGTCTGTGATGCCCCAACAGCTCTTCGCGCTTCAGCGATGACCATCCGTGATGCCCGATCTGCCCTTTGCACGACTGATCGTGACGCTCAGCTTCCTCCTCATGTCCCCCTCCATAATGACTGAACTCTTCATGCTGGACTTAAAAGGTAACTTTTGCAGCAAAACCTAACCTCGTCCCTGTATCAGAACCACAGTCTATCGCTATTCACCTGCACTTGTTTACTCTTTATTACTGTTCGTGTGCTTCATAATACTTTACAGTTTTCCTCTTAGTTAACCCTGACTGCTTTGTGCCAAGCTACCATAGTATAAGCCCAGGTTAATTTAGTGACTGTGGTTCACACTGGCATGTATTGTCATTGTTGCCTGAGTTGTTTATTACACCCTGGAAATTACATCACCCATGATCCCTGATCTGGACGTAATAGCACCCTCACTCCCTTCCCCAGAAGTGATATCACACAAGTAACCTTGACTTAGAAGTGGAATCACTCATGAAACCAGACTGGAAGTTCCAGTTTGAAGGTGATCTTTGTACGTTGAGTCCAGATTGACATTGGGTTAAAGTCTTTGGCATTGCGGTAAAGTCTACCTACTTGCCCCATCAGGCTTTCTCTGCTTTTGTGTCGTGTGCTGCGAAGAGGAGGCCAGTCATCTGGCCCTTGGAGTCTCTCTGCTGTGGCTGGGCCCTGGGACGACTTCTCCCTGGGCAGGACCCGGTAGACACAGTCCCTCTCCTTTGCTAACCACCAGGTGCAGCATGTGCAGTCCACAACGGTGCAGCCTCTGTTTGCCAGTTCTGCAGTGCAGCAAGGCAGTCCTTTCTTGGTCCTCCTTCCAATCCAGTCGAGATCTGAGTTTGGGGTCTCTAGGGGGCCCTTCTATACCTCAGAAAATGCCCTCGGGGTAGGATGCTGTCGGTAGCCAGTGGTCTAATAGGTGCTCTCCCACCTGATGACCACTTCGCAGTGGGCATCACAAGATCCATAATTTTACCCACTTCTGATATGGCAGTACTGCGCTCCCGGCGTGTGGAGCTCTCTAGCTCAACCCAGAGATGTGACCACCAAGGTGGATACACAGCTCTGGAAAACTGCTTTGGCAACTGATTTCCTCTCTCCTATCCTTAGGTCCAGCCTGTGTGACTGAACAGTGGAGCAGCCCCTCTCCCAAGTGTTACCCATTTGGCCTTCAAAGGAGGCTTCTCCTTTGAAGCTCTCCTTTTTGGCCAACACCTTTGTAGCTTCCCGCTGGTGGGAGGTGAACACCTCCTTCCAGAGCAGGCCCCTATTGTATTCATTCTTGGGAGTCTATATATGTCTCCCCAAGAGGGCAGAAAGCTGCCTTGACGACAGGACCTCATGTTCAATTGCTATGGTCACAGGGGACTACAGCACCAAAGTGCACACTGCAACTTGTTACCTTAATTTCGATCTGGGAATCCAGTTGGGCGTAATGTAACGAGTTGTCTGATATCTTGTATGACCCACTTTGGTCGCACTGTTCCAGAGTTATCACAGCTGAGGGAATCAGCCTGTAACTCTGTGCTTGCCAATTGGGCAACCAAGATTTTCCACAGTAAAAACAACAGTTTTGTGTTTTTACTATCAGAACATGTAAAATTGAATGTTTTGCCCCTGGAATCTGTTGCATCCTGTCTTAGAGCTTGATAGGCCTGCCATAGAGGTGATACCATACATCCAGTGGAAGTCTGACAGCAAAGTCAGGCCAACAATTCCAACTGCTTTTTTAGCTTGCAGTGGCAGGCTGGGAGTCTCGTTTTAATCATGTCATGTCCTGGTTGGCACAACTAGTACTGCATGCCCTGGAGTGACCCGCTAACTTTTTAAAGTTCTAAAAATTTACTCTACCTTCTCAACTGCAGCCACAACCCCGGATGCAATTAATCCCCCCCCCCCCTAGACCACTTCTTCACCCAGACCAGCCTTCCCTCGAGCACTTCCCCCCTCTGGACCTCGATACTTTAAGCAAGGTGGCACGACAAGTCAAGTCGGGCTCTCCTTGTGACCCTGCTCCCCCGGAAATCCTGATGCAGGCAAGCGAAGCCACCCTGCCTGTAATCCTGGATCTTCTAAACACATCCATATCCACGTGCTCAGTCCCCACAGCTTGGAAGCAGGCCATGGTACGGGCGCTGTTGAAGAAACCCAGCCTGGACCCAAATGACCACTCCAGCTACCGCCCCATCTCACTTCTCCCTTGGGCGAGCAAGGTGTTAGAGAAGTATATAAACGCGCAGCTGGTCCAGTTCCTGGAGGACCACTCTCTATTACATACATCCCAGACAGGCTTCAGACCGAAGCATGGTACGGAAACCGCCCTGTTAGCGGTCACCGAAGAAACTAGAAGGATACTGGACCAGGGAGGATCAGTGGCAGTGATCCTCCTTGATCTGAGTGCCGCCTTCGATACGGTCAGCTACACCATCTTGCTGGACCGTCTCTGTAACATCGGAGTTTCTGGTGACGCTTTAAGGTGGTTTGACTCCTTTCTGTCTGGGAGGTCGTTTCAGATCTTCGACGGAGAGATGATGTCCTCGAGCAAACCCCTGAGCTGCGGAGTGCCACAGGGCTCCTCCCTGAGCCCTGTATTGTTCAACGTGTACATGGGGCCGCTGGCGGGTGTTGTCGAACCATATGGCATTAAAATCGTGTCATATGCCGACGACACCCAGCTTGTGGTCTCGCTGGCCACGGAGAACAACAGGCACTCCCCAGCCGACCTGCTGAAATGCCTAGAGGACGTTAAGGGTTGGATGACCAACTCCTCCCTAAAACTAAATGGAGAAAAGACGGAGCTCATGCTCCTAGGCCCAACCTCTCCTATGCCTTTCACCTCCTTGTGGCCCAGTACACTAGGCCCCCCCCCACCCCTAAGGAAAGTGTTAAGAGCCTGGGAGTGTGGCTGGACAATAAACTCTCCTTCTCCACCCAGGCCACAAAACTGTCCGCCACTTGTTTTGGCCTACTTAGAATCTTGAGGAAGGTTCTCCCGCTACTTCCCCTAGAGGCCAAAAAGGTGGCGATACAGGGTCTCATCCAGTCTCGCCTGGACTCGAACAATGCCCTATACGTGGGGGCACCTGAGATGACCCTCCGAAAACTGCAGGTTGTTCAAAACTGTGCAGCACGCACCCTGCTGAAAATTCCACGCACCCAGTCAGCCAGACCTGCTCTAAAAGGTCTTCACTGGTTGCCAGTGAGGCAGAGAGTGGCCTTCAAGGCGCTATGCTTGGCGCACCGCGCCTTCTGGAAATCGGGTCCAGCCATTAACACCGACCTTGTCACCCCCTACCACCCCAACAGGAACCTTCGGTCGACGGAGGCGTTCCTCGCCGTTGTCCCCAGAGTGAAGCGAGCCAGGTCTGGAGGTAGGCTGTTCTCTTTGAACACCGCCAGGCTCTGGAATGCTCTCCCCATCTCACTCCGGTCCAACCCAGACCTCCTCTCATTCCGAAAAAACTTAAAGACACTGCTGTTTGCAAAATCCTATGTACCCTAGCCTCCCGTCTCCTCCCTGCTTCAACCCAGCGCTTGGACGCCTACGGGCAGCAACCGCGCTTAACAAATATTTTTACAATTACAATTACAACTTACATGCCTTGGATACCTTTGACTAGGGACTTAAGGGCAAATTGGCCTAGCCAATTGGGTATGAGCCTATTCGACATACCAGTTTACGGGGAAGGGCACAGGCACTGAGGTCGGGTTAGTAGGCCTCAGTGCACTCTGATTCGAAAAACCAGCACCATTAGTGCTAAAAACTTGGGGGTTGCCATACAAAAAGAGGCATTTACTTAAACTATCTAATTTTATCCCTCAAGGTTTTCCGGATGTCTGTATTGCAGCCCATTATTACAGGTCTTATCATGAAAACAGAATGCAAATCAGTTGTCATAATTTAACTTATTTCAATGTCTAGTAGGTACAATTCAACTTCTATTAAAAAGGAGGGAGCGATAATTCCGAGGTGCCTTACATATGGAGGACATATATAATTCCACACATTTTTGCAAGAAACAGTGTTACTTGTTAGCTTTTTATTTTCTCACATTAATCTCTCTATCCTTTAAAGCATTTAACTGATGTTGTGTTTTCTGTTTAAAAAGACAATTTGCAAAGTACAGGGCAATAAATGTTACTGGTTTTCAGATACTCTTGTAAAGTGGCTGAGAAAGCTTTAGATTTCCACTGTCACAAATGGCCTGCCCCCATTTTCAGTAGATGTTGATATGAATAATTCTTTAGAAAATACTGTATTCAGCATATCAGTCTTGCTTAGTGCCAATTAAAAGAAAAGGCACCTCATTTAATACAGAAGTTTAATTATTTAATAATAGGGAGATTTGTTATTTGCTTTTGTGATGAGTTCCCTGGGAAGGATATGTCTGGAGTATGGAAACACTGAAGTAAAACAGTATTACCTTCAGTAGTCAAACAAATTCAGTGGCTTCTATTGCTGCATTAAGTGCCTAGTTCTTTAAATGATAGACGGAAGTTTATGTTAAATAAAATATTGGATCTAATTTCCAATTGATGCATGGTAAAACGTGAACAGATATGTATCTGAAAGAAACGGTTAGTTATAGATTCCTTACTATAGAATTTCTCCCAGACATCAGACTGGATCCGGAAAGTTTTTTGTCAGCAGTACCCCTGCGCGTCGGAAGGTGGTGTTGGTCAACTCCATGTTTGTTGCTGGCGTCGTGGTTGCCAGGATGATGTTGCAGTAGCTACATAGACGCTGCTCTTGCGCGCTGACGTCAGTTCTTTCTTTTTCTACGCCAGCAAGCGCGGATAGGGAGAGAGCGGTACCTACAGTCACTTATTGACTGACTTTTTCTCGACTTTTGTCAACTTTCTTTTTGAGTCCATTGACTCCTGGTGCACGACGGATGCCCGGCTTCAAGGCCTGCGGTTCCTGTAACAGACTGATGTCGGTGATGGATCTGCACCGCGTGTGCCTCCACTGCCTGGAGTGCGACCATGACCCCAAGTCGTGCTCCAACTGCCGAACCATGGCCCCAAAGTCTGTGTGGGAGCAGTCCTGAAAGGTACTCGAGGCCCGACAGTCTTCTCCGTGTCACTCGAAGTCCCGGTAGCGGGAGAGGTAGAGGGACCGATCGTGGAGCCATCATCAGTCCTCTTCCAAGTCTGCGCACTCTGGGTTAGATAAGTTAAAGCATAAGAAGAAGTCAAAGAAGCATCGTCGCTCTTCGACTTCCCCTCGTCCGTCGGCCGATGCGACGATGGGTGCGTGTGGTGCCTCTCCCGCAGCTCCGCATGCAGATCCTAAAGGGCCGACTCCGGCCTTCCCATGACCGGGAGCGATTCCTGCCCAGCTTCGTCAGTTCTACGAAGCGATGCATGCCATCTTTGGGCAGCCAGACTCCGCCGGCCTGCCTTCGGGCCCCTCGGACTCAGCTGGGGGCCCAGCCCTTCGACGCCAGCGGCTTCGACCTTGGCACCGCAGGGCCCGCATGGATCCAGGCCTGGATCCGGATCGGTTCAAGTCGACCTCGTGACACCTGCACTGGTGCCGATTCTACCAGCGTACCATCCATAGCTGGCGCCGGCTGGACCCCCAGCCGGCATCGACCCTGCCTTCCGCCCTGATGTGGACACGGAGCTGGACTGGCATTGACCGTCTCCGGCGCCAATGGCTACTCTTGTGCCTGTGTTCCACGCTTGCCCTTTTCAGCCAGATTGGCAGCCAGAGGAGGGTGAGAAAGACTGGGATGGGTCTGGAAACCCTTTGACCGACCAGTTGTATTATGCTCCGGACTGGAGAGAGGGACTGGGGGATGCCAGTGGTCTGGATACCCCCCCAGACCTTGGCATTTTGTCTGCTCCTACCGTGGCTAAGGAGGAGGGAGCGTCATATGCAGTGGTGTTGCGTAGGGCGACCGAGGCTCTCCACCTCAAGTTACCTACGGTGGCAGTCAGGACTAACCTCCTGAGAGAGGTGCTCAGCCGGCAGCGAGCTCTTCGGAGCCCCTGCTGCCATTCAATGAAGCCCTAACCAACATCCTTTTGGGCACCTGGTCCAGGCCCAACACAGGGGCTCCTGTGAATGAGATGATAGCCAGACGCCACCGCCCGGCCCCGGGCCACCCCACTTTCCTCTCCCAACACCCCACCCCTGAGAGCTTGGTGGTCCAAGCCTCGACATCCAAAGGCGCATTCCCTAACGCTCCACCTGTTAGGGAATCCAAAAAAATGGACCATCTTGGGAAGAAGATATTTTCTTCCTCCAGCTTGAGACTGTAGTCGGTATACACAGCATGTCTGTTTGGCCGGTATTCCCACTCTGGGTGGGATATGGTGGCGCAAGTGCTGCCCCAGTGTCCGGAGGAAGCCCGGACCGTGCAGTTGCCGAGGGGAGAGACGCAGTGAAGTTTACCATCCGCTGTGGACTGGACACCGCCGACTCGCTGGGTAGGACGATTCCAACGTAGGTAGCCCTTCCGACGCTACGCCTGGCTGAGGTCGACTGGCTTTTCTGGGGATGAACATGCTCTTTGATGGCCGTTACCTGTTGGGCGACAAAGCAGACTGTGAACTAGAGCGCTTCACGGACTCTCTGGCTACGGCCAAGTCCATGGGCCTCTCCTCCATCGAACAAGTTCCTGCTCCTGAAGTAGGTCGTGGTTGCTATTCCCACTACCTTTTGGTGCCAAAGAAGGACGAGGGCCAGCGTCCTATCTTGGATCACAGGAACGTCAACCGCTTCCCCTGGAAGGAGGAGTTCAAAATGTTGACCCTGGCTCTAGTCCTGTCTGCCCTCGACCCTGAAGACTGGATGGTAGCGTTGGACTTGCAGGACGCTTATTTTTACAATCCTGTCCTGCCGGCCCTACATCCTTACCTGCGGTTCACGGTAAGCCACAAGCATTTTTAGTTTACTGTGCAGCCCTTTGGCCTTACCAGCGCCCCTCGGATGTTCACGAAAGTGATGGCGGTGGTCGCAGCTCATCAGCGCAAATCAGGGGTTCCAGTCTTCTCCTATCTTGACGACTGGTTGTTGAAGGCGAGCTCGCCCCAGGCAGTCGTCTCCCACCTCCAGACTACGGTCGGCCTCCTGCATTCGCTGGGGTTCTCCATCAACATGCCAAAGTCACACTTGTCTCCCTCTCAGAAGCTCCTTTTCAGCGGAGCGGTTCTGGGCACGACGCAGTTTCGGTTCTATCCTCCTGAACAGCGAGTCCTGGATATTCGGGCTATGATTCCGATTTTTCAGCCTCTATACCTGTTTCGGTCAGGGTGACCCTCCGTCTACTGGGCCTGATGGCCTCCTGCATCCTGCTGGGAACCTGTCCAATTGCGTCCAGATCTCGGAGGGCACTGCATGCCAACTGCAGTGGTGGCTCACGAACCAGGATTGGGTCGACGGCTGACCCCTCTCCCTACCTCACCCAGAGTTCACATTGGTGACCGATGCATCACTTCTGAGATGGGGCGGCCACATGGGGGAAGCGGAGATCAGAGGCCACTGGTCTCCGGCGGAGTCCTTTCTCCATACCATCCTTCTGGAGCTTCGGGCAAATCGTCTTGCACTAAAAGCATTCCTTCCCTCTGTCCGGGGAAGAGTTGTGCGGGTGTTCACGGACAACACCACCGCCATGTGGTACTGCAACAAACAGGGCGGTGTGGGGTCGTGGACCTTATGTCAATAGGCACTCTGTCTCTGGACATGGCTGGAAAATCAGGACATATCCCTGGTGGTTCAACACCTGGGAGGCTCTCTGAGCGCTAGAGCTGACGAACTCAGCCGCAGGTGCATGATGGGTCACGAATGGCGTCTTCACTCGGAGCTGGCGCAAGGTCTCTTTCAACAGTGGGGAGAGCCTTGGTTAGATATATTCACCACTGAAGAGAGTGTGGAATGTCAGCAATTCCGTGTGTTGGAATTTCCAAGGCGGCACTCGACAGGCAGCGCTTTTCGTCGTAAGTGGAGTTGTGGTCTTATATACGCCTTTCCGCCTATACCACTTCTGCCCAGAGTGCTGAAGAAGATCAAGTGCGACCAGGCCCAAGTCATTCTTGTGGCTCCGGATTGGGCACGAAGATTCTGGTATCTCGAGCTGCTCAACATGGCCATCGATCCTCCAATCCGACTGCCTCTTCGGGGGTATCTTCTGTCCCAGCAGCAGGGGACGGTTCTGCACCCGAACTTACACAGCCACCACCTTTTTGCCTGGAGATTGAGCAGTGGCAGTTGACGTCATTTGACCTGCATCCTGAAGTCTGCCATGTTATCTTGGCAGCCAGGCGTCCCTCCACTAAGATGGTATACGCCTGCAGATGGAACAATTCTGTGTTATGGTGCACAGCAAAGGCTGTGGATCCCCTTTCCGTCCCTCTTTCCAAGGTTCTCTTGTGACTCATTTCTTTGGCCGAGCAGGGCTCTGCTCTGGGCACGCTTAAGGGCTTCCTCTTGGCCATTTCAGCCTTCCTTAGGCTTCCTGATCAGCCTTCTCTTTTCAAGTCCCCTGTTGTAAATAGATTTCTTAAGGGCATTACTCACCTTTTTCACCTGTTCCCTTTGTAATGCTGTTGTAATACACACTTGGTACACCCCGCCTCCCCTTTTCCTCTTGGTATGTGCCAGGCAAGAATGCACGAACATTCCACAGCTGACTCCAGCTGACTGGAACCTGTGATGGTGTTGAGACGTAATAAAGAAGACTCTTCTGACTGCCGTGTGTCTCATCTTTGTAACACTGGCAACGAATATCTTACCGTCATGAAGTACTCCTGAGCCGCATACGAAATGTCCACAGAACTTGAGGAGCAACGCTCTATTCAATTGGAAAAAACAAAGTCCAGTCTCAGCTAATCTGTGGGGGAGCTGTCGGCCTCGTCAGAAAAGCTGGCACAGTTGTCAACGTGAAGGGCTGAGGAAATCAGTGACGGAACAGCGCTGCGGACTGGCATGTGGTGCCGAAGTTTGGTGTCACTGTGTGTGGTCCGAACCAAGGACTGACCGGGACTCCTTCCGAAAGCCACAGCCCAACAGGTCAGTTAGTGTGGCGAGTGGGCAGATGTAAGGCACAACCAGAAGGGTAGTGGCAAGTCCATGTGGAGGTGAGCTTTCTCCCTGTCACACGTTCCAGCTGTGAGAGGATCGAGTGTGTCGATACGGAGATGGCGTCCGTGTGAGGGTGTTATAGCTCCGGGAGTTCCTCACAGGGGTGCGCCACTATGATGAAGTCGTACCCTCAGAGTTCATCTACCTCTGGAAGTGTCCTGTAAGCGTGTGTCGTTTTTGTGAGAAGTAGCAGTGGGCTGCCATCGTGAAGAAAGGCTCAGGCTCAGTTGAAGCTCTGCTGCTACCGCGTATGCGCGCCGCTGTTGTGAGGCGAGGCAGCGGATGATTTTGGGTGAGGAAGTTTATCCCTTTGCCTCCCGCACCTGTGCCCCCCGTTGTGAGGTGGAACAGCGAGTGTCTTTGGTGAGGAGGTGTAACCCTTTGCCTCCCGCACCTCTTCTAGTCAGAAGCGGATGACTTTACCCTTGCATTTTCCTGCATATTTTACGAGAGTTGCTCTCCAAGCTGACAGGCACAGCTGTCTAGAAGTTGTTTAAACTCTCAGCCTGTCTCACTTTTCCACGCATACAGGCACAGCTGTCTAGGAAGTTGATTCTTCTCACCACGCCTGTCACCATCTTGTCACGCTGACAGTCACGGCTGAACTTCCTGTCATTTTGGTTTTAACCGAAGCTCCGTTACCCACGTGTTTTAACTATCTGAGTGGGGGCACACTTCAACGGGGAGTGGGGAGCGCCTACCCATAGTTAGCATCCTCAGCACTGGGGGTTCACTAGGCATACCACATACGACATGGCAAGCACAAACATGTTGCAACCACACCCCCTTTCCTAAACGAAGTGGGGGAACTACAGCTACCGTGGAAGCAATGGTTTGGGCTGCTCGAGTCCTGCCTAATAGCAATAGGAAGATAAACATTTTCAGCCTTGCGGAAGTTACATACTTTGCTTCATCACCTAGGAATTAAAGGGCGCTAAACATATGACAATATTTCAGAAGAAGCAGAGGAGGACAGTGACGATGATGAGAATGTGTACCTAGCGGCAGTTAATAGACTTAAAAAGCATTTTGGTAAAACTATAAATGTGGTGTTGGAAAGGCACAAATTCTTTTCGAGGGTACAGGGTAAGAATGAGAAAGACAAAACATACATTGCAGCCCTTAAAGGCTAATACATGCGAATTCGAGGCCTTGCAAGACTCACTCATTAGAGATCAGTTGGTAAGGTGCACCAACAACACCAAGATACAAGAAAGGCTATTAGTCGCTAATCCTGACCTGAAACAAGCAATAGACATAGCAGTAGGTATTGAGCACCCTGCTGATTGTATGGTAGCAATGAAAGGGGACGAAGACAAGAATGCAGAAGTAAACGCAATAAGCAAACAAGAGGTCACTAAGGAGAGCAGGAACAAAGGTCCCAGTGTTCTTCCTACAGGCACCAAACTCAAATGTTATAGGTGCGGTAACCCTACTCATCTAGCTAATTTTACAGGGTGTCAAGCCAGATCGGTTACCTGTCATAAGTGCGGAAGAAGGGGTCACTTGACCAGGATGTGTAAGGATCACCAAACAAAATCTGTTTTTGGCATAGAACAAGAACCTCCCCAAGAAAAGAATCTATTTTTCTAACTAAAAAACAGCAAAAAGACGAATGACTTTCCGTCTTGAACTATCACCTTGGACAAAAGAGAGGTGATGGTCTTTGCCGATTCTTGCTCACTATATAAATTAGTGGAAGCTGAGGCATTTACTAAGTTGTTCCCCTCACGGCAACAGGGCATACAACCTCCAGACATACATCCAGTTACAATACCCTTGATAGGCATGACAACCATGTACATAGGGTTTAAAGGGAGGAGTACCGTGGGCAAAATCTATATCACACAGAAGGGATCCAATTTGTTGGGGTGGAAACACCAGAGGGAGCTGGGCATCAAATTAGACCCCAATAGCCCTGACCAGGCCCTCCTAGTAGACCCGTCTGTGGGGGGGGGACAGATATTTGCAATGATTTTTCTGAGGTCTTTATCGACAAACTAGGTCTACTGAGAAACTATCAACACTCCATTAAGCTCAAAGCAAATGCAAGACCAGTGGCCCACAAGGTTAGCCCCATACCATACATGATGCAAACACCCCTCCGGGCAGAATTAGACAAACTCCTGTCACAAGGGATCATTGAGCCAATAGAAAGCTTGCAGTTCGCTGAAAGATAGGGTTCCTAAAACCAGACTCTCTCCTCCCCTAAAAAGACAGAACACCTGTGCTGTGAATCGTGACGAGATTAGGGAACAAGTTGCCAGTATTCAAGCCAAGTACAAGGTCAGGTATGAAGCAACTAAATACATGAAGTCTCGCATGGTCAGTGAATGGCATTGGGTCGGTGTAGATCTTCCAAAACAACGTAGAAAGGAGACCACACGAATCCCAAAACACATGAAGGTAATCGAGGTGGGAAGAAATGTAGTTCAGCTTACCATTGGGCAAACTTGGAGCATGGATAGAATTGTTCCTTACAGAGAGGTACCGATCCCCCAAGTCAATGCTCCAAGGGGGGGAATGCTTGTGTGGTTCATAGGAGATTATTAAGACCTACGACTGCGCCTAGGTGGGCAAGAGATTATTGTTTCACATAAATTCATCACATGTTGGTACTGCAAAATACAAGGTTGGAGTTCCCCGGGGTATCTAAGTGGTCCTTGTGACCCCCACCGCATGTATCTTGTTGCATCCTGAATGTAGCTTTGTTTTCACCTCACCCCTCCTACCTGCCGTCCCTTTTCCTTTCCCCATGTAAGGATATGTGTTGTAATCCACACTTGGTACGCCCCGCCTCCCCCATTCCCTCTTTCCCCTTGGTATGTGCCAGGCAAGAATGCACAAACATTCCACAGCTGACTCCAGCTGACTGGAACCTCTGTTGGTGTTGAGACATAATAAAGAAGACTCTTCTGACTGCCGTGTATGTCTCATCTTTGTAACAAATGCCTCAGAAGGACTTAATCTTGGTTCTTACCTATCTTGCGTTCGCTTCCTTTGAGCCGCTACATAACTGTCTTCTCAGTCTTCCCACTCTGAAAACTGCCTTTCTGGTTGCCATCACCTCTGCACGCAGGGTGAGTAAGCTACAAGCTCTTTCTTCCAAGCCTCCCTTTCTGGCTGTCCATCCGGACAAGGTCGTCCTTAGTACTAGGCCTTCCTTTCTTCCCAAGGTGGTTACTTCTTTCTACATTGTCCAAACCATCACTTAGCCCACCTTCTTTCTGTCTCTGCATCCTTCGAAGGAGGAAGAGAGGCTCTACCATCTGGATCCAAAACGTGCGCTTTCCTTCTACTTGGATCGCACCAAACAATTCCGGGTGGATGACCAGCTCTTGGTAAGGGGGCACTAAGAAAGGTCGGGCCATGCACAAACAGACCATCTCCAGGTGGGTCGTTCTGTGCATCAAAGCCTGCTATTCTTTGGCAAAGAAGGAGCCTCCAGTGGGGTGTGCGCCCATTCCACCAGGGCGACGGCAGCTACTACTGCTTTGGGACGAGGAGTCCCCCTAAATGACATCTGTCAGGCAGCTTCGTGGGCATCGCTGCACACGTTCACCAAACACAACTGCCTGGACAGTCAAGTCCCGAGAGACGGCTTCTTTGGCCGTTCTGTTCTCCAGGACTTTTCTGGTGTGAACTTGGTTCACAGAACCACCTCCGGGGTTGGTATTGCTGGGGTATTTATTCTAAAGTAAAGCATCTATAATTAACTGCTTCTTTCAGATGAATAAGTTACCTTCGGATCTGTAAGATCATAAGTTAGTTATAGATTCTTTACCGCCCCGCCCATCCTCCCTGTTCTGCAAACTGATTTCTATGGTTAAGGTATTCTTTTCAGGGCCCTAGTTTTGTGCACCAGTGGTCAGTGTCTTGCATGGCTTTGCACTTCTGGTGTGGAAAGTCGTGTACAGAACTGACATCAGCATGTCATCCCGGCGACCCCGACACCGACAACGAACGCGGAGATGACCGACGCCACCTTCTGTCGCGCAGGGGTACTGCTGACGAAAAACTTTCCGGATCCAGTGTGACGCCTGGTGGTAATTCTATCGTAAGGAATCTGTAACTAACCTATATTTTTTACAGATATATCGTTACCGAAGGTAGGTAACTTGTTCTTCAATCCGTGCTAACTTGCATTTGGGAGAAATTTTGGAGACTTGTTTCATATAGTATTTGAAGTCAAGTGGCTGTACTGTCATGGTTAATGCATTAACTGCAACATGTATTTGCAAACAAAGCATTGTAGATTACATTTATCCAGCCAAGCTGCAGAGAAGGGAAGTCATGCTTCTCATTTCTAATGCTAAGCGATATTGTTGAAACTGCTTAAATAAATTTGAAAATGTGTCCAGGATGTGACAATAAGCTGAGATAGCAGATCCCTATATACCTTCATTTTGTGTGCCACATTAAAAAATGTACACTTTGCATCTATATGTTGAACAACAGCCATTGTTTTATTATTGTGTTTATGCATACACATATTGTGACTGATTATAAAGATGAGCATGAATAAAACGTTTTTTACTTCAAACAACAAAATGGAGATACATGATTTTGTTAATTTTCCAGCCTTCAAATGAGGAATGGAGCAAAACAAATGTTGGTCCTTTTGCCAAATGAGGAGGATCAAACTAAGTCTGTGGCAGACTTCTTTGCTTTGTTCCCTAATATTCAGGAAACAAATAGGGTGCTGAAGTAATCTACTCCAGATGCAGAATTCTGTGTTCTCTGGGCTCGTATCTGAATGTAAATGTAAATGTATGTGTCTTGTAAAGCGCACTGCTGCCCTGAGGCGTCGTGGCGCTGTAGACCGCTGGGGAACCCGTCCTGGCTATCCCTGTGAGATGGTCCCTACTGGGTATCTCCAAGGTGAAACCAGGCATCCCCGGCGAATGTGGGGGGCCGTTGTAGAGATGAGGCAAGCTAATGCCCAGAGTTGCCGAGTGTGATCCCTGGTTAGAGTAGGCACCGAGGCGAGAATTATCGAGTCCGCTGACCCTGGTCCACGACCCTGCCGCGTCGGGAATTGAACCCTGGTCCTGGGCCGTTCTCTGCTTCCGGGTCTGCCGCCTCTAACCAGTGAGCCACACCACTCCACTATGAATGATGTTAAGAATTAGTAATGATCTACAACAATTGCTTTTCACCTTTTTGGCATTAACATTTTTACTATTGCCATGGAGGGGTATGGTAGGTGTGGGAGGCGACTTGCATATCCTGGGTCCCGAGTGTCAAAGAGAACGCAACCAGTAATCTCCCATTGTGGATAAGGAGCACAAAGAGACTGCCTTACAGTGCTTGCAGGTTGTGGTGGGTAGTGTAGAACGAACAGACTGGAAACAACGAGGACTGTGTGAAACAATGTATGAGGATTTTTTAAAAGTCTGCCATGAAATGGAACCTTAGCTGTAATTTAAGGCCTGATTTAGATCTCGTCTGATGGGTTACCCAGTCTCAACAGTGACAGTTCTCCTTCCGGACGAAATATAAATCCCATTATATCCAATAGGATCTATATTTTTGCGGACGGGATATCCGTCACAGTTGTGACAGAGTTACCCGTTAGCCCATATCTAAATCAGGCCCTTAATATTGATAATTAGCTGTCAATTATTTCCTCAAGCTGGTTAAAAACGTTTAAACATAAATAACCGACACACAACAATTGGAGAAATAATTAGTCTTAACAAAGATTCACAGTATATTATAGTTCAGTCTATGGCGAGACGAGGAAATCTTAAGAAAGGTTTGATAAATATGTGAAATGACCAGCAAGGAACTAGGGTTTGTGGATTCATAGTCACTGAAGCAATGTTTGTGATATTTAACCCCTTTATATGGTTGCTTTTCATTACCCTTTGCCTGTTAGTTTGTCTTCTGTTCTTTGGGGGAGGAAGTTGTTTGCCACAATTTAATTTGTAGATTGCGTATCTGTTTTCCAGGTTGTTTCAGGATACAAGATGTCGTGATTCTTCCGGTATGCTGAAATCTCTAGCCGTGAAGCTTCAGCAAAAGGCATTTGATAATGTTTACCTCAAAGTTCAGGAAGGAATGAGATATATGGTAAGAGATTCTTTATTTTCAGGAAAATGTCAAGAAACTCTGGTTACCTTGTTATTTTCTGGTGCCTCAGTAGGCTAAGCAAATAGCAGATATTAGGGAACCAGGGATATGACTTTGAAGACAGAAAGTCTTGTCCTCTTTCTTCCCTATCCATGTCTTAAGGTAGTTTAGTTCCAGAACAAGTCGCTAAGGAGTTGTATATTTATATAGAGATGGTTTCCATTCACCTAGCTCGTATTAAAAAGGCTAGGTTTTTTATTAACTCCCTAACAAGTAAATGTCAAAATGTCTAGAGGGGCAGAGGTGACCCTGCAGGAGAGCATAAGTGACTGAAAAGCAGCGGAAGGGGTTCTGCTTTGAGTTGCTAGTCCTCAGTGAAATATTTACATTGATGGCATGTGTCATACGATGCCTGATTTATTTTTTTATTTTTATTTTTACTTTATTTTTTTACATTCCCTGCATCTTATATTGTATAAAGTGATTAGGACGAGGTAAATGGCAACTTTATAGAGATAGTAGCTTCTTTAGAGTAGCAGTTAAAAAGAGGGAGGTTGTACAGATGTAGGATTGATGTTGCTGAGTATGGTTAGGGGATTGCACTCCTCTCCCCTTGTTGGAGCAGGATCCAGCATGTATGTCCTGGAGTCTCAGCGACCCACCTAAGAGAGTCCACCGTGACAAGGGAATCCCACCAAATGGAAGACTGGGAATGATCCCTTTACCGCAGGGAGCCGCCTCCCACCCAACTGGACATCAGACACAGTTAATTCCTCATCTCCTCGCTGTGTCTTCTACCCCCCCACCCTTCCCTCCTTCATTCTTTGCTTGCCTCCCCATTCCTTTCCTCTCTCCCCTGAATCTCTCTCCCCCTACTTGTATTGTTTTTCCTTTTGCCAATTCTCTGCTTAATTTCCCTCACCGTCGCACTTTTACATTACCCCCTTACCCTCTACACGCCTTGAACCAACAGATGTAACTTGTAATTGACGTACCTTCTGTAACAATGTGTTACTTGTAACCTATGTAACTCGCCTCATGTAAAGCGCTCTGATACCTCCGGGTCTAGCCAGTACTATATAAAACTCAAGTAAAATAAAAAAATACAAAATAAAATTGTTGTAAGTGATGGGTTTTTCTTGTACTTTAATGGTGGAGGTGTCTGGCTCCACATATAGCATTTTTTCCCTGGAGTTCTCTCACAGTGCCAGGAATTGTTTTACTGACTTTAGGTTTTAAAATCTCGTCTTTATTTTAGTTACTTTTCATTTATTTTCAGTAAATATTTCTAGGAATGAAGATTCTTGTCCAGTTGTTTTAAAAAAAAAAATGTTGTCCACTTTTTGCTGGTTAGCATGTTTTGTTCAGCACTCCAGTCTCTTTTGTAGCTAAGCCCCCTGGCTAATGCAAAATAATTTGAGTGCTGGTATGTGTTCACCATAAAAAGGATGTATCTACAGAAGCTTTCTCTGTTGATGGAAACTTTATCTCCCATGGCACACTTCGTGTTGCTCCTTGTACTTTTGTGCCGGAGGTGCGTGGCTCCACATACAGCGCTCTTTACCCCACAGTGCTGTCACACCAGCAAGGCTTATTTTGCATAAAGTTTATGTTTTAAAATACTTTTCTACCTCTATTTAAGTTACATTTAATTTCTCAGTAGATCTTGCCAGGAAGGGAACCACTCTGAGCTGGAGAGAGCATTTTGGCATGTGCTTCACTTTGTTTTGTAAATAAAAAGTACACAGCACTCTCTCTCCACATTATAACCAAATTGCTCTATTTATTCTCAAAATAGGTGTAAAGTAGCATATACAATTAAAAAAGTTCAGACTGCGCAGTGCTCAATGGTGCAGTGATGTGCTACAGTAACAATGATACATATACACAATCGGTATGTCTCACAAATTTCATATAAATCAGCAGTTCAATATGTATTCCTTGATTACTTCCTTCAACTGTTCGACTAGTCTACAATCTCTATTAGAATTTCATTGTTTCAACCCTTTATTCAATTTACGTGGGTCTCTTCAGGACATAAGTGTGCTGATACAGGTGTGTGAGCTTCCAGCACTGCAGAAGGTCTTTTGAGGAAAGATTGGGATTTAATAACTCCCACGTTATTCACAAAAACAAATTGGGATCCAGAGCACAACTATCTGTGACCACCCCCAGCACATGAACTATGTACACTGCTTGAAGGTGTTGTCCCAGTTCGACTCCTCTTTTTTGGGGAATTTCTAGCACCTCACCCTCGCAATTTCTACAGTTTTATTGATAAAGGAGAGTCAAGCCCAATGACGCTGCTGCCTCTTTGTTGATGCCCAGGCACCCTTAGTTTAAATCATCATGTAATAAACTTACCGACATCCGTTTGGACCAGTCCGGTTTCGTTCTTAAACCTTAGCTCAACCCTGGGTAGCTGGGGCTCTGAGCAGACATGCTTACATAAAAGAACAAGCATAAAGCATTTGAACAGCACCAAAACAATTGAAGGGGGAAAAAAAACGAGACCTTCAAAAGTCCGACACCAATTTATGTACTTTTAAACAGGAAAATGGAAAAGATCCACCGGAAGGTTCTTGAGATAAAGAATTTACAAGGTATGATGGAAATCACAACGTTTTACTTTACCACGAAGAGGCGTTAACAAATTCACCTAATTTGACACCTAGAAATTTTTCTAGAACAACATGGGTATCTATAAGGTTACTTAGAGTTACTTTAGGCAGGGAGTCAATCATGGGCCCAGCAAGGTCCACAGAAATGGTTACCTCATCACGCAAAGCAGTTTCCATTCCAGTTCCAGTGGTCCCTTGCCATTGAGTTCTATTGGACTGATATTAATATAAGGGAAACACGATACTGAAGATGCTGTGTGGTCGACGGGGTATCTCTGTGGCTACTCCTCCATTCACAGGCTTGGCAAGGCTATCTTAGCAACAGGATTTGACGTCCCTCAAAGTTCACTTGTGCCCAGCAGAATTCCAGCCTCCACTGGGCTACCAACCGTCTGGTACAGCGGTTCCAGTAATTCCCTTCTTTCGGTGTTACCTTGCCCTCTGAGCGGCCAATCTGCACTCCGATGCGTCTCCCAGGACCTACAGAGTCTGTGGCTATTTTTGAGCGTCAACCCCCTGTCCTTTAGGCTGCACGAGGGCAAGAAGTGATGATCCAAAGATTTTGGCTACTAACTCACCAGGCAGGCTACCATTAGCTTTTTATGGCCCTGTGCTACGAACAGGTCGTCATCCAACTGGCCCTTGGACTCTCTTGCTTCTGGATGGGCTCCGGAGTCGACTTCTCCATGAGCAGGACACAGTGCGCACCATCCATTCCTGTGCTAGCCCATGGTGCAGCAGGTGCAGTCCAACTTCAGGGCAGCCTCTCTTCTCCTGGTTTTTGGTTCAGCAGGGAAGTCTTTCTTCGGTCCTGTTCTACAGTCCAACCAGATCTGAGTTCTCTGCTCCTGTGGTGCCCTTTTTATGCCCAGAAAATGCCCTCCTGGATGGCCGCGGCCAGTAGCCAAAGTGTTGCCAGGATCCCTCCCTCCTGATGACTACTTCTGTGAAGGGTGGCATCTAGCTTTTCCAGAAGGCTCCATTCTGCCCATTTCCAACATAGCAGACCCCTCTTTGTGTGCAGAGCTCCTTAGCCCAACCCAGAGGTGTGGCTACCAGGGGGAGGGGGGGCTACATGCCCCTAAAAAACTGTTTGCCAATGGTTGTTCCACTTATTTCCCAAGTGCCATCCTGTCTACCTAAACAATAGAGCAACCCCTCTCCCAAGTGCTTCCTCTTTGAAGCTGACCTTTTGGGCCATCACTCATTGTGGATTTCCACCGGGAGAGGTAACACCTTTCCCCTTGTACGCTTGTGTTGTGTACTTTTGTGGGCGTTGTTTACATATTGCCTAAGGAGGGCAGAAAGCAGTATTGGGGACCAAACCCGTGTACAACAATCAACAGGCACAGGAGACTTTGAGCAACAAAGTGGCAACTTTGTAAAAGTTGCTCACAGCGACAAGTTTAAATTAAATTCGACTTGGGCATAAAGTTGGGCTTAATGTAATGAGTTGTTTGTTACCTTGGAGCATCAACTTTGGTCGCCCCTCCCAGGAATTAGGATAGCTGAGAGGTCAGTGTGTAACCCTGTAGTCGCCAATGCAGCTACCAGTTCCTTTCACAGTTTCGTGTTTCTACTGACAGAATATGTAACACACATGTTCTGACTTGCATGTACTAAAAAGGAGGTTGAGTTTTCCATGGTTTTAAATGGCATAGTCAAGTTAGCAATGAACATTTCTCTTCCAGTTTGCACTGCCAGGCTGGTAGACTTGTTTTCCCTTGTCACACCCTGAGTGGCACAACTTGTGCTGCAGCCCGTGGGGTGACCCTCTAACTTACAGGCTCTGATTACCATAGACTAGGAACTTACAAGTAAGTTAGCTTAGGCCAATCCACATACACATATCTGAAAGAGACACGTTAGTGATAGACTCCTTACCTTAGAATATCTCCAGGCGTCAGGCTGGATACGGATTTTTTTTTCCTGCTTAGCATTACCTCTGCACGCCAGTAGGTGGCGTCCTGCAGCCCCGCGTCCGTCACTGGCGTCGAAGGCGCCGAGATGACGTCACGGAGAGTACTTAGGCGCCACCCATGTGCGCTGACGTCCGTTCTTTCGTTTTCCGCGCGGAAAGCGCTGATCCGGATTGAGCACGTACCTCAGTCATTTTTTGACAACTTTTTTGAGACCTTTGTCTCCGTTTCTTGTCACTTGGTGCACGCAGGGATGCCCTGCTTTAAGTCTAGGGGGTTTTGCCACCGTAATATGTTGGTTGCGGACCCCCATTATGTCTGCCTCTACTGCCTGGAGCATGACCATGACTCCCAGGATTGTCGGGACTGCCGTGCCATTACCCTGAAGGCCTTGCAGGACCGGCGTCGGAAGTTGCTGGAGGTCCGGCATTCCTCTCACCGCCGCTCCAGGTCCAGGGGCCGTTCGCGGGACCGGAACCGTGGCTCCTCGGAGTCTAAGTCTTCCCCTTCAGATTCTGGTAAGCGACGCCATAAAAAGAAGTCGAAGAGGCACGTTCTCTTTCCGACGTCCCCCCGTCGCTCCCTGGAGGCGGACGTGGTGGACAGGGGCTCTGCTCTGCCCCTGTGGCTCCTCCGGAGCCTGGGAGTCCTGCGGCCTTCCCGCTATACCCGGGTCCGTCAGTGACTCCCGAACAGGTGCAAGAGTTCCTTGCTGCCTTGGACCGCCTTTACAGGCCCGGGCTCCCGCTGGCACGCCTTCGGGCCCCGCGGTCCTGTGTCCAGATCCTGTTGGCCCGGCAGCACCGCCTCTGGCGCCAGCCCCGAAGCCACTGGATCCAGCACCCTCGGCTCCGGCGCCACAAGGTGCAGCGCCGCTGGCTCCAGCCCCGCCCTTGGTTCCGGCCCCAGCGCCGCCACAGGTGCCGCACTGGATGCCGTTTCTCCTGCCCCGGTTCCCGGACCATTTTGTCCCGGCCTGGGATCCATGTTGGGATGCGGCTCCGGCGCGGCCCCGGCTGGCGCCGCTCCAGGCCCCGCCGCTGGCCCCGTCTCCGGGTCCGGCCTTGACGCCACTGTTGTATAACATTTTAGGACCCTATTGTAATTTTCCCGATTCATGCCCTTATAAAGGTATAAATCACCATATCCTTATATATGCATAGAAATCATAACCATATTTAGTCTTAGCTCATGCAGTCCAAATACGGCAGGGCTACTTCCACTAGTTCTGAAAATCCACAACGATTTCTTGGAAAACTCGGCTTCAGCAGCTAGGGACTTCCCCTTGCTTGAATACTGACTTGTCCAAGAACTCATGGAGTTTTGAAAGAACTGAGACTCTTTGATGACGTTATTGTGTCCACCTTTAAGTCAAACTCGGTACCTTCAAGGTATAAATATGCCCATACTTGCCATAACAAACACACAGTGGTTTGGAGCAGTTTGACTATCTACTTGCCCGACGCACCCTGCTACAGCAAGTGCCGAAGGAAGCCGACCCGCCAGCAGATGCACTGGGAGAGACGCTGTCTTTTCTCCTGCCGAGAAATCTAGCTCCAGTGTTTCCAAGCTACCCTTGCGGGTTGTTGGGAAATCGAGTCCGGAGATTTACCTTCTTCATTCTAACCCAAGGTACGTAGCTGATTAGAAACTAAGAGAAATCTTGGATAGATTCTTGGCAAAAAATACTAAATTTATGCTACACCTCACTTACTTCTTCCCTCGTACTAAGCTTAGGTTAGGTACGTCGGGGTAGACGTATTGTAGAAGCACCAGTTGAGTACTTTTTAGCCTCTGTTATTTATGTATTTATTTATCTATGGTCTAGGAACCATACAATGCTCTTACAGTATTATTTTATTCTACTCTTTTTACTGTATGCGCTATATTTTGCAACCAGTTTTACGATTGTAGCAGTTCATTTCTTATGCTTGAGAAAGAAGACTGTTCAATAAATCATTTTATTGAAAACGCCCGTCTATTTCTCTGCACCTCTAGTGAAAAGAAGCATGCACGAATGACTGAGTAAAATATCTTCTCTATTGTTTCCACGACTCTGAAGATCAGTGTTATCTTGGGAAACAAAGTTGTCATGTTTATGCGGTTGTCAGAAACTAAATCCCTTCTTGTGAACTCGAGAAAGTTTCTAGTGACCTCTGAGCTAGCTGGCACTCACAATAAAGTCTAATATATTTCGATAGAGACCTAGTTGACATAAGTCCTACGTCACATCTATAGGATATATTATTCTAATGAATGCGCAGAGCCTATCGGGAATATAGGAACTACACTACATGGCGCCCAACGTTTGGTAAGGCACTAATTTAACGCTAGATACTAGAGTAATTCAGTCGTGCTTTTCACAGAGACCCCTTTATCCCGTGAAATACTCCAATAGATGTCTGGAGTGTGTTAAAGGATAAAAATCCGCCTTAAACTGAGTAGGACGAAGAATCCTATTTATTAGTTTTTAGCTTTGTTCAACGTTGAAGGATATAGTGTTCCAAAATATTGTGCACCTTATCTTTATTTTTCCTTGAAACTTGCTCTGCAAAACTTTCAACAAAATGTCAAATAGTGACGGAGAAAACAGTAGAGATACAGTAAATGCAAACCAACCAGGTTTTGACATTACAGGTTTCCGACATGACGACCCGGATGCTATAAAAATCCCGGAAAATGTGCGGAAAACAATAGCTATAAAGCTTATAGAAAATGGCCTATCAGCAAACCCCCCGTGTCCGAAGAGCCAAATGGGGTGGCAGGGCTTTTTCCACGCTAGCCCCCAAATGGTGGAACGATCTCCCTCTTGATTTAAGATCTCTTCCATCTTTACAGAAATTCCGCACGGCCCTAAAAACTCGCCTCTTTCAACAAGCCTATATGTAAGGACGCCTGTTTCAAATTTTGATTGTATTGTTAGGCGCCTTGATACCTGCGGGTTATTGTTTGCGCACTATAAATTTTCTTCAATTCAATTCAATTCAGCAAGAGTTGGTAGGGTAATTGTTGTCATAATGGCACATGAATATCGGCAGACAGAGGTATTCTATTCATGGATTATCTTTCCACAAGCAAATCCAAGAACACATGTGTTCCACGTCTATAAGATAGAGGAACCTCCAGCGGAATACGTTCCTTTCGTGGACATTGAAATTCCACTAACTTACCAAGAGCATCAGCTCTGGTTTAAAGGTGCCCTACAACATCAAAATCACATTACCAGTCACGGTCCACTAGGTAGACCAGGAGCGACATGGCCGGTACTAGCCAGCTATACACCACATCCTGCCATTGAACAAATGACAGGTCCAGAACTGTTAGCTCGGCTAAAACAATTAATTAAAATCCATAGACAATTAGTACAATAGGTCATGCGGACGTTAACAGTCCAACCTGCTATAACAATTCCACAGCACACCCCTCATCAGGGGAACACAAACAAAATTACACCTCAGACTATACAGTCATTCAGTAAATTACCCACAAAAAGGGAACAAATTTCATTCTGTTTAGCTCAGAATAATTACTCAGATCGAGGCAGTATTTCCCTATAGTACACCTCATTAGAAACACAGGATTCTTACAATCTGTTTACCAATGGGGATCACACCACACCTGGAGGACTGTGACACTTGGGGTACAGTCTTTGCTGCAATCTACACAAAAACACATGGGGTTCCGTCCATGGCGGTAAAACCAGACGTCCTGAAACAGATTCAAAATTAATACGGGGCAGAGCCTGCTTTAAATCTCGGTATGAAGTTACTGAAGGATTTTAAACAGCTCTCAGCTATTATATTAGCTAATATAAAGGTGAAGCAGCATCCGTGGCAATCCGCCAAAAACTCAAAGAACTTGATGTAACTGAGCAACCATATAAACTTGCCAGAATAATAGAAAAATCCTATGAAGAACTAGGAAGAGATAGTTTGGGAGGGAAACCAGTAAAGCCCGAAGTAACAGAAAATCCTGAAAAAGTTTTTATTAAAAACACACTCACAACTCCTAAAAAGAAGTGGGAAAATACTAGACAAACACTTCCTAAAGAGAAGCGTTCTCAATCCAGAGGTAGGTCTCCTCAAAAGGAGCCCTCTGAAAAGAGGCATAACCTCAGAAACAGGGATAATTTGAGAAAACCTGATAGATATCAAGATACTGATACACGTTCCTATCGTACCTTTCAGACTTCCTCACAGAAATCCGAAAGAAGGACACAATCAGAACACAAGGAAGAACGCGTGAAGTCCAAAGACGATCAACACGTTCCGAAAAATAAGAAAACTCAATTCACCAAAAAGAAGGTAGCAAGTCTTAAAATCAGACATGCCGAGGATCTTGAGGACAAAACTCAAGAATGGGGAGTGGGCCCAGACAATGCTGGACAGAGCAGCAGATGTTACCATAGCTCGCGAGATCCTGAAGGATCATCTGGAGACAGTGGACCTGAATGAATGCATTCAGGTTGAAACTGCAGATACCAGGGTTAGTGTACCACATAAGTTATATGAAGTAACACTCCGGATAGAGGGGGACATAACTAGAAAAATAAAAACACTCTTTTGGGAGAAGCTATCAAAGGGTTATGACATTCTTCTAGCTGAAAAAGACTGCCCACCTGAATTTGTCAGAGAGTGCCCACATGTCGAAGAGATCATTATGCCAGCCTTCTCAAATCATATTCCTATTCATAAAAAATACACCTATGCCAGAAAATGGGCTGTGGCCCAGGCACCAGCATTATATAAAAATCATGTGGGATGGGATGAGGATTCTCCTCACCATAAAATCCAGTTAAAAAATCAACCAACTGCTCAGAAGCAGTATCCAGTTATACACGAATCTAAAAAAACAGGTCAGTGAGATCCTAGATCAACTTGAATACCAAGGGGTGATTGAAACTTGTACCTCGTCCATAAACAATCCTTTGTTTCCTGTCTCCAAACCAGACAATACATATCGTCTAGTTTTGGACTAAAGACATTTAAACTCTTGTTGCAAAACGTTTGCAGTACAAAATGCACACAGTGCAGCACTGATGAATAACATTGTGCGCAAAATATATAAAACCACATTAGATATTTCAAACGGTTTCTTCTGTCAAAACATTGCACCTGAAAGCAGGTATTTGACGGCTTTCTCGATAATGGGGACGCAACGACACTTTTGTCGTCTCCCCCAGGGATTCAAGAATAATCCAGGATTATTTTCAGCCAGAGTAACAGAGTTACTACAAACGTATGATGATGAGGAATTATCTTATGTCAATGTCATCTATCTTACAGACAATGATTTGGACAGGTACTTGACCAGGGTGAACACCATAATACTTGGATTCGCCTCTGAAGGGTACAAATTCAACTTTAAAAAATCAAGAATTGCCCACCTCGCTGTCCTATTCTTAGGATACAAACTTTCAAGTTAATGTAAAAGCCTGGCAGCAAACTTTTTAGAAAAATGTGCTCTGCTGCAACCTCCAAAACACTGAAAAACTTAGTTCTAGGATTCCTGAATTTCGGAAGAACTTACATTCTAAACTACGCAGAAATGGTTAAACCTCTCTACGAATTAATCAAACCTGATTTCAAACCTACTAATTGGACTAAAAAACACACACAAATTTTGTGTTCAGTGCAAACAGACATGTTAGCAACAACACATTTACAAACATGCGTAAACGAACGAAACCTTGTAATCCGAATCATCCCATGGAGATTCAGATTCTCATACCTAACCTTTAATGTAGGTGAAAAGGTACCAATAGCTTACAAATCACACTTGTACACACAAGCAGAAATGAAATTCACTTCAACAGAAAAAATTCTGACAGCAGTTCAAACTGCAGTAGCAAAAGAGAGAGCCCTCGCAGAGGGAAAACACATAAAAGTTGTTACTCCCATACCTTCCTTAGAGGCAGTGACAAAGGCAAGCATTCCAAATACAAAAGCTCTACATCCAAGATGGATACAATGGGTTAATTCTCTTGCTGCGACAGACGTTGAATACGTTTTTGACCCCTACTTGAAGACACAAGAATTTCTCCAATACGAATAAGAATGTCCTCTGCCCACTGAAATTCTGCCTCTAGAACATTACGGCTGTATAATATATATAGACGGGTCAGCACAGCCCGCAATTGGGCGAAAACAAGCTTATAGTGCTGCTTGCGTGATTGTTAAAGGTCGCTGGCGCAATGGTAAATTCAGACCTATGGTCACTAAAACTCAATCTCTCGGAGACTGTACAGCTCAGCGAGCTGAACTACAGGCTTTCAAGATGGCGCTTGAAAATACAGATCGCGAATTCCCCACACTCATAGTGTGTTATTTGCATTACTGTATTCAGTCTTATAATGAATATCTGCAGAACTGGGTTCAAAATGGTTTAAAGGCGCAAAAGGTGGCACAATCAAGCATAAAATGCTTTGGGAACAAGTAATTCTTTTGCAGAAAGAACTGCAAAAGACTCACGTGATCCATACACTGAGTCATCAGCATGATGGCGTTCACGTTGAAGGGAATTCATTAGCTGACGAAGCCGCGAAGGCAGCTGTGCAAGCGGCTTCTGTAGCTGCAATCACTCGTGCAAAAACAAAAATAGCCTTTGAAACCATGCTCGCTGTCAATGCCACAAGCAAAGGCAGCGGAGCTGCGTTACCTCTAAACTATCCACTCCAGTATACTTACATAATGTATGCAAACTCCGTTCCTTTTGCTCGAATCCCTGGAGTGGGGGATAGGGTAATCCCAAACAGGAATCTGAGTGGTGTTTTGATTCAAGAATCCCATATGGGAGAGGGTCTGATACATCAAGGGATCTCTAAATGTCTACTAGAATTACAAGAGATGTACTGGTGGCCAGGGAGGAATGCCCACATTTACAAATTTGGAATTAATTGCGATGACTGTTACAGAGATCACAACTTGGAGCGCCACCAGATTCCTGACTATAGTTTAGCCAGCCCGGTACAGACACTAATGTTAGATAGCATCAGACTATCCACACTCAGACGTCCCTATGGACAAAAGCGGTCCCAAAGGTAGTAGGACAAGTTTCATTTGGAAATCATTTGGATGTGGCCTCAGCGCTTGGCTGACGCCCAAACTGTTGATTTGCGAGTTATTATCGGCACAGACGCAATTGGCACACTACATTCTGACCAGGGTCCTGCGTTTAGCTCTCGAGCTTACAAGGAAGCCATGGCTAGCTTGGGCGTTGCATTGCGGTACTCAAGTCCATTTCATCCTGAGGGAAATTCGGTTGTGGAAAGAAAAAACAGTGACATAAAGCAATCTATAACAGCAACATCATACAAAAGCCAACGACCACTGAAGAAAAACCACCTGTCCCATCAAGACCTGTCTGGATTCCAAAGATTGGGAATCTGGTCAGAGAGAAAATAGCGGATAAGAAGGAATTTGGGCCTTCTTTCAGAAAACCAGTACCTGTACTATCAGTTCACGGATCAAGAACAGTGTTACTGCCGCCCCTCTGGAAGAAAGGAGAACCGGTTTGTATCAATTGACCTGGTAAAACCACATCATGTGGCCGGTAATAAGTAGTAGGCCCAGTGGACTCCAAAGATGTAGCAGACGACCAAATCTTGCTACCATCCAAAAGGTTCAAACTGAAAGACTCCTCACCTTTGAAGAATCTGCAGTGAGAAAAGAAGGACTATGCAACAAAGCCAGGGAACTTGTGCCTCTTGAAACCCAAATAACAGTTCGTCAAGAAACTCCCGTCTACAATGAAGTAGCATCTGACTATACTAACATGTCAAGGGAACAAGCAGCTCCAGCGATTTCGAACAATCCGGATGCGATACCAACTATTGACAGAACTGCCTCTGGCTATTTCATCAACTTTGATACCTTTTCTGAGGATCCCAGTGAGCCGGAAACAACGCCAACAAACAAAACTTTCAAGGAACAATTATCGGAACTTGGTCACCAGCTTGCAAATACATATCTGGCTTCACCATGGGTTGAATTTTGGATTGGGTTAGGTGTACTTTTTCTCCTACTATGGCTCATTCTTGTTTTAAGTTTGGGAAAGCGGATAGATGGAAAATATAGTAAAATGGACACAGCAAGTAAGAACATCAACTTGCTCCTGAAACCACACAAATCATCTCATTGTGAACAAAGAGACCTGTCATCAGTAAACATCACAGCTGTTCATCTACCAGGTGGTATAGCCTGGGATAAAACTGATTATGACATTTATGGCCCTGTCGAGCTGCTGAAGATTCCACACCAATTTAAGGTTTCCATGAGCGATTTTGTTTCACTGAGTACTTCTTCTGATGATTGGGATTTTGAGACTGTTAATAACATGATGGCAGACTTAGAAATGTCAGCAACATTTGCAAAACATGATTACTTAGAAGGTTCATCAAATTATGAAGAAATTTATTATTTTAATCATTTTGGTCATCATTATTTGCACAAATCTGCGAATCCTAGAAATGTTTTAACTTCTAATCAATAGGAACATTGTCCAACACCTCCAAAAGGTAGCTCTAAAACATTCTATAGGAAATGTCCATACTTTACAGGTTTTAATGTCACAAATCCAGAAAGCTTTTACTTTAAAAAGGTTAATAAGACAGACATGAAAAGTATGTTAACAAATACTAAACAAATTTATTCTGCGGCCTTTTATACTCACTTGTCCACATTAGGCTTTGACTTTTGGAAAGACAACATTGAAACAAACACTGTTTGGGGCACAAAAGACTGGCAGGTACAAGGTTTAGAAGCATTTTTCAGAGCCTGCATCATCCCAGAACAAATACTGTTCTTAAATTAAACTGTTCAACAGACATCTTGTCTTGGCCTGGCTAAGATAAAAGATTTAAACAAATCGTCCATACCTAAGCCCACACTTGATAGTAATAGAACTATAGATGAGGAGGTAGACGTAAATTATATTTTACAACAAAACAGAACTAATCCTGAATAGAAACAATGGTTAATCTGGCCCACAGACACGAATAACTGTCAAGATAGGTTCCTGAACAAGACACAAGGGTTAACAGTAACTCGGCCCGATCCAAGATATGTCCAGAAACAACATCCAGGGATAATAACAACATACAGTGTAGGAAAACTGTGCCTTGAGCGGCTACAAAAATCTACACTCCCACAAATAAAACAACACTGAATTTTACAAAAAAAATGACATTGATTTGAGAGAATTCTTACTTGGACCTCATAAACCACGTCATAAACGTTTCATATACGCCGGTATTTACGCTGCTTACAATGAAGCATCGAAAGTCACACAAATGGAAATTGCAGAACGAATACGGGAAATTGATCATATTAATTTAGAGAAAGCTCTCTGTAGTTGACAATGGGTTAACAACTCTGTCGTCCAGAATTTATTCTTTGGGCAGCATCGTATCCTCTGCCATAGACATAATGGAACAGGACTTGCTTTTGCTACAACATGGCCAGTCTCAATTACGTTCTATAATGCTGCTAGGGTGGAGGTTAAAAAACCTTTGTTCTGGCTATGTGCCTTGGCGTCTAATCAACACCACGTCATTTTTACTGTATTTAACCTTACAGATAAACAAATCTCTTTGGCACAGAGGGGACTGAAGATATTACCATTGACCATTTCTGAGAAACCAGCCGTTGAATGGATAATACATGGCTCCATCACGATACCAGTGACGATTTCCAGTTTCAGTGTTGCTTAAAACACATACCAGGAGGCCTGTATGAAAGGTTGGGTAAAGAGTACATAAAGTCGACCTGGGATGTACCGTACACACACAATTGTTAGAGTGGGGAAAAGGAGGTATTTCTTAGTGGTAGAAATTGCAAAACCACATTAAGCGATACACTTCTATATCAAGGCATTAATTTACTTGGAGCCTGTGAGGGTTCTTCAAACAACTTATCATGCCACCTGCAGGGTTCCCCGGCAGCAGTGATAGATCCAATTTTTAGGCAGCTTTCCAATGGAAGCTACATAATGCTGAATGATCAGAGCTGTTGTGAAATGAAGCCAGGGACAGCCTATCTCGTTAGTGTGTCAGCCAGGGTCACTTGTTTTATGCAAGTATTGTTTACTAAGACAGATGGGGAGTCGCTACCATGGCCTTCACTGAACATCTCTTCTATACGAATTGATACTTTAAGCAGAATGAAAGCCATTCTTTTACAAAAAACTGTGCCACTGACCTCATCCAGATAGACGTATGATCTACAAGTTGCAAGGTCCTCTGTGGAGATACATGCATTAATATCAACAAACTGCCCCATACATTTCGCAGAAATGTTAGGTCGTATCTTAAACATGTCTGATATCATCGGTATTGTACATGTATTTAAGGTGATTTTTTCGGGACTGTTAGCACCCATTGAAGCAGTCCTGGGCATTTTTCCTAACTTCGTGCACTCTGTGTTCGGCGGCCTGCCTCTCATCTTGTGATTCGTAGCAGGGATACTATTTTTATTCCTCCTGCTCCGTTATGGCAAGTCCAGGCACCAGCGATACCCAAATTACCATGGAGAATGCTCTTCAGGCAATGCAGTATCGTTAACGCATAACAAAGATCCTTGGCTTGGCTTGTTTGAGAGATCTGAATACCACATGGTTCCTGTCATTCAGACCAATCTGGCAAGATTGCATTTTACCTACGATGCCTGCTTTGTGGAGAGGAATGCTTGTTAGATATCTGTCTAACACTTCCATCGGCAATGCCAACGGATGTCGACGCATTACTGGGTCCAGTAATGGCTCATGTATTGTGTTGCCCCCAAAGGCTACCAATCCTGACGACGGCATTCATGGAGATCTCACTGGCAATTCCAGCTGAAGATGTGATATGCGGACCAACAGGCACACAGGTACCATCTACTGCGAACATTGCTAATGCGACTGGCGCTGATGCTTCTCATCTGTGTACGATTGATCTACTTAATGAAATGGTTAAACTTTCATCTACTGTGGTAGACGATTTCTTTGCCAGCCTTGACAAATTAATGTTTTCTCCTGACACTGAGAATAACTTTTGAAGTTAGCACACAGCGTTTTTTCGACTCTGAAATTCGACCATAACTTTTTTCAAAACAAAAGCTTCTAACTTTGGTACCCTTTCCTTTTTTTACGAATTGATTTGGCCTTTTTCCAAACACAATGAACTTTGGCAAAAGCAATCTGCTTGAAGTAGAACTATTCTTAGAGAACACAAATTCTTTGAATACTTCCTAGAAACAATATTGACCTAATCCACAAACCAAAACAGTTTGTATATTCTGCTATGGGATGGTCTCGACTTTTTGTCTGTAACTAAGAGCCATTTCATAAATGTAATTTTGTGATTCATTCGGTTAGCATTGCCAATGTCATATTATATGCTTACAATGAAATCATTGCTTTTAAATACGTTCAGTACAAATGCTAATTTTTCGTGTGCAACCATTTCAATAGCATTTTGTATGTATTGTGGGGTGGGATTATAAACACATGCTCTAGATGATCTATTTTAGTGCTTGAACTTAAGTTGAACATGTTAGCGTGGAGTGGGTGTTGTATAACATTTTAGGACCCTATTGTAATTTCCCCGATTCATGCCCTTATATAGGTATAAATCACCATATCCTTATATAGGCATAGAAATCATAACCATATTTAGCCATAGCTCATGCAGTCCAAATACGGCAGGGCTACTTCCACTAGTTTACCCCGGAGCCAGACAAGTGGGACGGCTCTGAGGACTACCTTGCGCGGCAGTGTGACTCCGAGCAGGATTGGGTGGATGACCTTCAAAATGGGGGTGAACTTGATGTGTCTTATGACCCGGGGTTTGCTTCGCCTCCACCTACTATGGAGGAAGGCGCTTCTTACACTATGGTGCTGCGGTGCGCCATGGAGGCCCACCATCTCGACCTCCCTATGGTGGCCCTTAAGACCAACCTCCTTACGGAGGTGATCCTGACGGCGTCCCTGTCGTCGGAGCCGCTGCTTCCTTTCAATGAGGCCCTTACGGAAGTCCTCTTGGGTACTTGGTTGCGGCCGACCTTGGGGGCACCAGTTGATAAGAACGTCGCTAGGCTTCATCATCGGGGCCTGGAGATCCTACCTTCTTGACCACTCACCCCACGCCTGAGAGTCTGGTCATTCCCATCACAGAGTGCCTTTCCCTCGGCTCTGCCGGATAAGGAATCTAAGAGGCTGGACCAATATGGCAAGAGTTTGTTCTCCTCAGCCAGTTTGGGGTTCAGATCGGTTAATACCGCCTGCTTATTGGGCCGTTACTCCCAGGCTGTGTGGGACACCGTGGTGGAGGTTCTGCCTCAGTGCTCTGAGGAGGTCCAGGCTGTCCTTTCCCAGGCGATTGCGGAGGGTAAGGATGCGGCGAAGTTTGCCATCAGGTGTGGTTTGGACACCGCTGATTCGTTGGGCAGGGCGATTTCCACGACGACGGCGTTGCGGCCCCACGCCTGGTTACGTTCCACTGGGTTCTCACCCTATGTCCAGAGCTCGCTCCTGGACATGCCCTTTCATGGCTCCCGTCTTTTTGGTGACAAGGCGGACAGTGCCCTAGAGCACTTTAAAGACTCGCGCACCATGACCAAGTCTTTGGGTCTTTCTACGAAGAGCCCTGCCACGTCTGAGTTTTGTTTCTTTTGTGGTCAGGGTAAGGGCCCCCAAGTACGCTCCTCCACCAAGCCTGTGCAGAACCAGTCCCAGCATGGCCGCGCCCATGGCTTCCGCAGGGGCGGGTCTGGTAACCCGCGAGCGGGTCAGTCCACCTCCACCCCCGCTGTTTCCGCCTTTAAGCCTTCCTAATCCGGGCTTCAGGGAGCACCCCACGCCAGTGGGTGGCAGGATACATCACCACCTCCACCACTGGCGCAAAATTACCTTGGACAAGTAGTGCTGCAGATAATCTGTCTCGGTTACTGGCTCCCCCTTCTGCCCTTCCCTCCGGCCATGCCACCTCGGTGCCACCACATGTCGGGGGATCATTTGGCTCTTCTACGTCAGGAAGTCAGGCCCTCTTGGCCAAGGGGGCCATTGAGCGCGTTCCCGATCAGGAAGTAGGGCGTGGTTGTTATTCCCACTACTTCCTGGTCCCCAAGAAGGACAAAGAGGGCCTACGCCCCACCCTGGACCGCCGGGACATTAATCGCTTCCTCCAGAAAGAGATGTTCAAGATGCTAACTCTGGCTCAGGTCCTGGCTACCCAGGACCCGGGAGACTGGATGGTGGCGTTGGATTTGCAGGACACCTATTTCCACATCCCCGTCATGCCGGCCCACCGGCGCTAACTGCGGTTTTCAGTAGGCCAGGAGCATTTTCAGTTTACTGTGGTCCCCTTCGGCCTTACCAGTGCCCCTCGGGTGTTCACGAAGGTGATGGCGGTGGTCGCAGCTCATCTGCGCAGGGCAGGGGTGGCAGTCTTCCCCTACCTCGACGACTGGCTGCTGAAGGGGGGCTCGCCCCAGGCAGTTGTCACCCACCTCCAGACTACGGCCGACCTCCTGCACTTGCTGGGGTTCTCCATCAATGTGATGGAGTCGCACCTGAGTCCCTGTCAGAAGCTCCCCTTCATCGGAGCGGTTCTGGATTCAACACTGTTTCGGGTTTATCCTCCCGAGCAGCGAGTCCGGGATATTCAGGCTATGATTCCGCTCTTTCAGCCTCTATCAGTTTCAGTCAGGATGACCCTTCGGCTTCTGGGCCTGATGGCCTCCTGCATCCTCCTGGTGACACTTGCCAGATGGCATATGCGGGCTCTGCAGTGGGACCTGATGTTCCAGTGGGCACAGCATCAGGGCAACCTGTCAGATCATGTCCAGAACTCAGAGGGCGCTGCACGACAGGTGCAGTGGTGGCTCACGAATCTTGATTGGATCAGTGGCAGATCCCTCTCCCTTCCCCAACCAGAGCACACAGTGGTGACGGATGCGTCCCTCCTGGGATTGGGAGGCCACATGGGAGAATCGGAGCTGCGGGCGATCCGGCTTGTACTGAAGGCATTCCTTCCCTCTGTCCGGGGAAGTGTAGTGCAGGTGTTCACGGACAACACCACCGCCATGTGGTATTGCAACAAGCAGGGCGGGGTGGACCCTATGTCAGGAGCCTCTTCGCCTCTGAACATGGCTGGAACATCAAGGCATTACCATGGTGGTTCAACACCTGGCAGGTTCTCTGAACGCCAGGGTGGATGAACTCAGCCGCCGGTGCTTGATGGATCATGAATGGCGTCTGTACTCTGACGTGATGCAAGGTCTCTTTCAGCAGTGGGAAGAGCCTTGGTTAGATCTATTCGCCACAGAAGAGAACGCGCAATGTCATCAGTTCTGCATGTTGGAATTTCCAAGGCGGCACTCGCTCGGCTTGTTGTACGCCTTTCCACCTATACCACTTCTGCCCAGAGTGCTGAAGAAGATCAGGCGCGACCGGGCCCAAGTCATTCTTGTGGCTTCGGACTGGGCTCAAAGAGTTTGGTATCCCGAGCTACTCAATATGAGCATCGATCCCCCGATCCGTCTGCCACTTCGGAAGGATCTTCTGTCGTAGCAGCAGGGGACGGTCCTCCACCCGAACCTGTCCTGCCTCCACCTCCATGCTTGGAGATTGAGCGGCGACAATTGACACCTTTCGATCTTCCTCCCGAAGTCTGTGATGTCATTCTGGCAGCCAGGCGTCCCTCTACCAAAATGGTATACGCCTGCAGATGGAACAAGTTTGTGGCACGGTGCACAGTGAAGGCTGTGGATCCCTTTTCTGCCCCTCTTTCTGAAGTTCTTCTATTCCTTCTCTCTTTGGCCCAGCAGGGCTCTGCTCTGGGCACTATCAAAGGTTATCTTCCGGCCATCTCTGCCTTTCTACGGCTTCCAGATCAGCCTTCTCTTTTTAAGTCCCCAGTTGTTAACAGTTTTCTTAAAGGTCTTCATAATGCCTCAGTAGGACTTAAATCTTGTCTTGACTTTTCTGATGTGCGCTCCCTTTGAGCACCTTCATAACTGTCCCCTACGTCTTCTTACTCTCAAGACAGCCTTCCTGGTGGCTATCACCTCTGCCAGGAGAGTGAGTGAGCTCCAGGCTCTTTCTTCTAAACCTCCTTTCCTTTCTGTTCATCCGGACAGGTGGTTCTCAGGACCTGTCCTTCTTTTTTGCCAAAGGTTGTCACGCCCTTCCACATCGGGCAGACCAGCACTTTGCTCACCTTCTTTCCGCCTCCGCATCTTTCAAGGGAAGAGGAGAGGCTCCACCATCTGGACCCAAAACGTGCGCTCGCATTCTATCTGCAGCGTACAAAGCAGTTCCGGGTAGATTATCAACTCTTTGTTGGCTACGTGGGCGCCAAAGAGGTCGGGCGGTGCACAAACGGACCATCTCCCGGTGGGTCATTCTATGCATCTAAACACGTGACTTTCTGGTGTGATCCTGTTTGCAGACCCACCACCGGGGTTGGTATTGCTGGGCTATCTATTCCAAGGTAAGGAATCTATCACTATCGTGTCTCTTTCAGATGCACAAGTTACTTACTTGTGTAACGATATATCTGTAAGAGACATTAGTTAGTGATAGATTCCTTACCGCCCCGCCCATCCTCCCCGTTCTGCGAACTGATTACTAGGGTTAAGGTCATCCCCTTTTAGGGCCCTAGTTTTATACACCAATTGTCAGTCTCTTGCATGGGTCTGCGTTTCGGCGCGGAATAGTTGTGTACAGAACGGTGTGGATGTCAGCGCGCATGGGTGGCGCCTAAGTACTCTCCATGACGTCATCTTGGCGCCTACGACGCCAGTGATGGATGCAGAGCCACAGGACGCCACCTACTGGCGCGCAGAGGTACTGTTAAGCAGAATTTTGTTTTCCGGATCCAGCCTGACTCCTTGGGATATTCTAAGGTAAGGAATCTATCACTAACTAATGTCTCTTACAGATATATCGTTACACAAGTAAGTAACTTGTGCATTAAGTTTGTTCTCTGCACTGGGGTATAGCTAGTAGGCCTCAATGCACTCTGAGTCAAAAAACCATCAGCATTTGTCAAGAATATTTGGGGGTGACCATGAAAAAAGAGGCACTTTCTTACGTTACCACTATTCGAGAACTAGTACTCCGGTTCCAACCCAATGGAGGCGAACTTGAGCTGTCATTGGTGCAAAGTCACAAAAGCCAGTCTCCCCATAGTACTCAGGGTAGTTTTATCTTACTCTCCAATGATCCTACCACCTTTGCTAATTCGTGCACCTCTTTACTGTCAATAAAATAGGTTCTTATAAATTGGCTTGCTCTCACCACACCAAGGCCACTGCCCCAGTGATTCCTATTGATCATTGTTGTCTCGCCCTGTACCGTATACAGCTCTGTATTGTTACTATATGTTGAAATAACAATAAAAACATTCAAAAAAAAAACCAAAAAAAAAAAAAAAAAACCAAGGCCACTGCCCCTTGGTACAACGAGGATGTGCGCAATGTCAGAAGTAACTGTAAAAGATTAAAGCATCTAGAGCATCTTTGACAGAACTCATACTACACTGAAGCCAAGATTGCCTACTCTGATACCGTCAAAAATGACCATGAGCTTGATAGAGTTACTATTTATTAAACATTTCTACAGCTGTCAGCTCGTGAGTGAATGTTTTCCAGTGTAAAAAGGGTTCTTCATTCTGTAGCACTTTGTCACAGTATTGCACAATCCCCAGAGCTCTGTGATGATCTTTCCTATTTTTTCATGACAAAAGCGCTGTAATTAGATCCAGCTTCACAGCTCAGCCTTCAATCTGTTTCGTAACCTACTTTGAAGATCAGTCTTTTTCCACTCAGGGCTCCACTCGTCTTGAGTTTTATCCTATCAAGACCAAGCCGTCTCTACTGTTCTGTCTTCTGTTAACATGGGTTCCCTTCTGGACATTTTCTCATGTGCAGATGATACACAAATCATTCTTCCATCAATTATTCATATAGTGAACTGTAGTCTGTTCTGTGTAAACAATAAGCTTTCCCAATTTAGAGAGAGGATGTAGCCTTACCACTAAAGCGGTCAACCTCGGAGCTGGGGAACAGGGTTCGAGTCTCGCTCAACATCCTGTGATTCTGGGCAAATCACTTAATCTCCCTGTACCTAACAAAAACAAGCATTTACAATGCAATAGGTCTCGCAGCATTAAAGTTTGAGTTACTGGCATTGTAAATGACAATGCTTTGCATGAATTTTTAAAATTTGCAATTGGTATATAAACATTGTTTGTGAATGGTTAGCTGTTGCTTAAGCTAAGCAAAGTTGGCAGTAATCTAGAGTGCTAGTCTTGCTTGTTATAAGCATGCTGATTTAAAGCACTCTGATAACCTGCGGGGAAAGTTTGCGCTATATGAAAGTGAAAACTATTAAATAAATTAAAAAAAGCCTACCTGTACCACGTCCGTTCTTATTCTTTGATGCCACATATCTTTGGGTCCCTGTATTTATTAACTGTACCCGGCTGTGGGAAACCTCCACGGCAGGAACAACGTGTTGCGGGGCAGACACGGGCAATGTAGCCACTGTCCTGTGGCTGCACCGCGGGGTAACAGTGTAGGGGCAGGAAGGCAGGCAGTTGGTAGTTCTCTGTGTATGCTGGGTATGGGGGTTGCTGTTGGCTGACAAGAAGTGGTGAGGAGGTGCCGGTTCGGTATGCCTGCTTCCTGATCTTGGGCAGGCGACAGTTAAAAAACAAGCACTGACATCACTGTACCAGGCTTCGAAGGGTTGCAAAAACCACAGTGAAGCAAGGAGGTAGTAGGGTGAGATTCCAGGAGGAAGAATGTTTAGTTCTAAATATAAAGAGAACTTTTTGACCATTTGGAATTAAATTGGTCCTGCTCTGTTTTACCCAGGCACTCCTCGCCAGTGCTTAGATAGTAATTACGCAAAAAAATTACATGAAAAGTTGGGCATTAGCGCACACACAAAATGGGGGCGCAAACATTTGTGCACATGACACCTTAATTTCCGGCAGCCTGTAAATTGGATTCCAAAGACACACTCAGTGACGGAGGCTAAAATTTGGGCCAAAGTATTCTGTGCCCAAATGTACACCTAAAGAATGAATAAATGTAATGATCTGTGAATGGTAAAGGGCTGGCTGGGTGGGCCTTGACAGGATTTGCAGGTCACAGCTGATGTCCGCAACGAACACTTAGCCTACCGCTCCGTCGTGCAGTACATATATAACATTGTTTTTTTCACAAATTAGTCTCAGGACTACAAAAGTGGGAGAAAAGTGCAAAAAGTGCAAAAAGGGGGAGTAAAGTGCAAATAGAGTGTAAAATGTTAATTATGGGGTGGTTGTACACAGATAACCACCTTCCAATGAACTACTTGCTGTCACGTGCTCTGGGTTTCAGGGAGGCTGCGTGGGTTTTGCTGGGCTGTGCAATGTAACAAAAGGGGGCATGCATAAAACAAACCTGCACAGTCTCTCCTGCCTTTCACATCCCTCATCCTTGCCTTGTGCAAAGTCACGAGGGCAAAAGTTCCCTCAGGGCCACCGTATTCATCCAGACCCCCCTTCACCAGCCTAGTCAAGGGACAATCACTCCTGCCTCTCTGTTGCCCCAGTAGAGCATAACGCATTAGTCATTGTCTGTGATGGGCCTTAACCGCTTCTGTGCGGCGCCGATTCCGCCCCTGTGCTGGACATTCCAGAACAGGGTGCGGTCGTGACGGAACCGTTCCGTCATCAGCACAGCTCAGCCGTGACTGATGACGGAACGGTTCCATCACCAGCATCGAAGGGGTTAATAAAATCACTTGTAAACAAAATAGGTCTGTATGTTAAGGCCTGGGAAGCATATACCTGCTTTGCGACTATAGGGAACAAGAAAACAGCGTGAAAGAAGGGGTCAGATTTGTGACAAACTCACTATAGACGCAAATCACATACGTCAAATTCGGATAACTAATACAGTTATGGTCTAGAATAAAGATATATGATAACGTTTCGGTAGCTATACCTACAAAGACACAATGCACGCAACAATGCTACCTGTGCAAATTGGTGACTGTGATGCTTAGGTGAACAAAAGGAAAAGGGCAGTTGGTACGGAAGACTAGCTTTCAGTGCCACAAGGGTTCCTTCTTCAAAGGTTATTACCGTTCAGCTTGAGGCTTATGCCTTTCCGACAGCTGACAAGCGTACTTCTATCACCTCACGAACAAAAATTACCCTGGAGGCAATAGCCCCAAAGTGGGAGTTGGTGGTAGAGAAAACTGGCAAAAAAAAGTGCATTATTGTCGAGTCGCCAAATTGGGGCATTTGAGGGATTATCCCTAAGGCATCTAGAGACAGAGAGGACAGCAGGTGTCTGCGAAAGGGACCACCTTCGGTTGACGAAACCCCGTAGACCCCCGCCCCGCCCCCCAATAAAAGTGTACTTAACTTTCTTATAAAAAGGCCCCCCCTCCACCCCCCCCTCCTCTAGCGTGCATCTTTTAAAGATAGTACAAACTATTCCAATATTCTAAAATGCGGAATAATGTAACGTTTGGGTGAAATCGCATCTAATAAGACTGTATAAAATAAATGCATTGAACAGAATAGTGACGCCTGAAATGTGTTTGAATGAACCCGCTCTCCCTGCAAAATATAAGAACTTTAAGAGCTGGGGTGCATGTGGGGTGCGAGGGACGCAAAACGGAAATTGCCATTTACATGACCAGTTGTGACTACGGGATCAGCCATAACATCATCGTCCCTGTGTGTCTCAGGCCCCGAGACCCGCCGGCGGCCGGGAGCGTCTTATACAAATAGAAGAAACCGGTTCTCCAGGGAGGAAAGAAGGGCTGAGAACAGACGAGAGAGGAGAGGGAGTGGAGGGCAGAGGGACTCTGTAGCGAGAGAGCCGAGAGAAGGGGGCTGAACTGGAGGGCTGAGGGACACTGCAGATGGAGGGTGTTCAACTACATCCCCGTACTTTACAGAACAGACGAGAGGCCGGAAGCCGGCGGGGCTCCGCTGGTGCACGGCCTGGTAATCCTTGCCTCCAGGCTGCGGCGGGTCAAGGACGTCGCCCTGGCAGGCAATGAGACACTTAATTCTGGGAGGAGGCTCACAGCCTATCCAGCTCGGCACCAGCCTCGCGCTGCCGGGATTGATGGCCTGTACCAGTGCTTCTGTCTGCCCGTGCCTGTGCCGTGAAATGGATCCAAAACAACAACAAGCAGCACGCTATTGTTAACAAGACGTGAGCGAAACTGAAACCTATCGTGGGGCGGGACTTCCGTCTTCTGAAGCCCGCGCCCACGGACTGGCTGGAACAGAGAGGAGCACTGGTGACGCGGGGCTCCCATGCCCGAGGGAGAGCCCCGCGGAGGCTGCAGCAGTCCGGGGTGGCGGTAAGTGGGGCTTAGTTGTAGGGGGGAGGGGGTTGGCAGGAGGGGGGTCAGTGCGCTTGTGTGTGTGTGCACGCGTGTGTGTATGTGTGTGGCGGCGGGGGGTTGTCTCTGTATGTGTGCGGCGTGTATGTGCGCTCGTGTGTGTGTCTCTGTGTGTGCACATGCGTAAGCAGGGGGAGGTGTGCCTGTGTATGTTTGCACTTCCCAGGAGACAGGAGATGGCCACAGTGAGCGCGTTCGCGCGCGAGTGGCCCGCTCCGATCCCATGCGCGTGGCCAGCTCTTGTCTCCTGGGAAGCTGAGCCGCTGACAATAGGTCTCTGGCGAGACCGGGCTATCGCGCGGTTAACGCCACGCGACCTAATGAATGTGTCTATCTGTAATAAAACTGGTCCTCATGTTAAGTGGTCTGATACCGATACCTTCGGGTCTGGTTTGCGCTATATAAAACTCTTTTTAAAAAAATATAAAAAAAAATATATATATATATATATATATATATATATATATATATATATATATATATATATATATATATATATATATATATCTTCATGCTTCAGCAAACTCCTCTACCACCGTCGCTGCTTTCAGAGCTAGCATGTTTTCTTTTTCTGGTTAGATTACATAAAAGTTTCTTAGGTTGAATATCAAGAAAACTTACATCATTCTGTTTGGCAAACCGACTTCTCCTTGGTTCTCATTTTGGTGGCCCACTGAGTTGGACAACCACCTTGCCCAGTCCCACTGGCCAGAAACTTCAATCACAAGCATTATCCTTATTCTCATCCTCTCAAATTAATCAAGTTGCAGGAGTCTGCTTCTATCCAATCAAAATGCTAAAGAAGATCTTTGAATTTCTCTCATTAGACAACCGGATTTCATCGACTCATGCTCTAGTCACTTTTACACTTTATTGTTGTAATTATCCATAATTGGACAACTCTGCTCATCTCATTCTGTGCCTTTAAATGGTTCAAAACTCCACAACTTGCACCATTCTGTGTCTTTCCCTATGTGCATTTGTGTCCTCCCGTTTTGAGGAACTCGGTTGGCTTCTTATAGCCAAAAATCCATCTAGCCCATCTTATCTTCCTGATAAACTTATCTTCTATCAACTATCACCACCTCTGTGTTCATCTTCTCTTAATCTCTTGGTTGTTCATTGTATATGTGGCAGCCGTTCTGGTGGATGTGCCTGCACCTTCTTAAAAAGTTAATCCTGGAATGCTGTTCCCCGTAACATTAAAAACACATTTGTTTCTGATAGACTTCTAACCACAGATTCCTCACCTTTTCAATACTTCTCCAGGCATCAGAATGGATTGGCGAGTCTTCAACAATACTTCTGTGTGCCAGTAGGTGACTCCAGCAGCTCCATGTCAATGTCGCTTCACGCCGAATATGACCTGTTTAAGCCCATGAGTGCTAATATCAATTCCTTTATTTCTATGCTAACCAACCTGGTTCTGGAACTACCCCTCATCTCAGAATGTAGGTGACTCATCTCAGTGAGTCACCTACATTCTTCTGAATTCTCAGTGTACTAGGAATATAGTGTCACTTCCCAAATCTAAAGGGTTTAAGACCTGAGGGGAATGTCAACAACAGGAGTCTGTGAATGTCCCATATGTTGTTTGCTTCTGGTGCCTTGGAGTCGGATCATGACTCCAAGGCCTACTGTTATTGCTCCTTGAATCACCCCCAGGCCATTTGAGACCAGGAAGCAAAGGTATTTGTGGAAAAGTAGTGACCCTGCACCGGGATCAGTTGGGTTCTAAAGGTGGGTTGTGGTTGTACTGCCAAGGTAGTTTCCATACTCGGTCTTCTTTTCTCTCTAAGCCCCAAAATCCAAGACTAAGTGCAAGAAGTCCAATCAGGCATCAGCCCTGTCCTACCAATCTTGGTCCTCCAAGAAGGTGGGTCATCGTGCCTCAAGGTTGCTGTACCTGGGCTTTGATTCTGACCCTGGTTGCAGGACAACCGGAATTTTTGGGCCTGTCCGAGATCTGTTGCAAATTGAGGACTTTGTGATGCCATGCTGCACCTTATTTGTGACGTTTCAGGCTTCCTCTAGCGCGCCTGCAAGCTCTAAGGAGCCAGGAGGCCTCCTAGCTGGGCTTCTGCCAGCTGGTTCGCCCTCAGTGTCAGTTGGGACCTTTGGCCTCTGGATTGACTTTGGTCCAGGTTCCCTCTTTGGTGCCACTAACCGCTCCAGAACCCTATTCAAAACTGGTGCCAAGGACATAGGATGATGATGACCAATCCATAGTGCTGTCTAATGCAGAGACTGCACTGCCCCAACCTTGACCAGGGCCGCATGTTCCTTTTTCTGAGCTGCAACCTCTTATCCACCATTCTGATACAGATACAGTACCTCTACCTTCTGGAAGGGCTCATGTTTTTCATGAGATTCCGATAAAGGGGGTCTATGATGCTGAGGATGAGATCTCCCAGACTTACTAAGGGGAATACTGGTATGAGGATCTCCCGGATGCCAGTGGTATAGATTCTTCTCCAGACACTGGTCTAGTTTCTCTCATAGGAACTACCATGGAAGAGAGTGCCTCATGCGCTTTAGCTATGAGAAAAACGCTGGAGATCCTTAATCTTCATCTTCCCAATCAGGAGGTTAAAACCAATGTTCTGACAAAGGTGTTGCAGCCTGGTCAGTTGAGTTCTGAGACGCTACCCCCATTCAATGCGTCTTACGAATACTCTGTTGGTCCACATGTGCATCGCTAGGTGTCATTGCCCTGCTCTGGGCAACCCAGCTTTCCTCACCTACCACCCCACGCCTGAAAGCCTTGTGGTGCAGGCTTCGGCCAGCAGAATGAACCCAAACTCATTTCCCACTGCTCCACCTGACAGGGAACTGAAGAAGAAAAGGACCTTTAGTAAGAGGAGTTTCTTCTCTACATGTTTAGCCCTTCGCTCAGTGAATGTCAGCTGGCTTTAAAATCGCTATTCTCGCGCCTTGTGGGACTCTGTGGTCCAATTGTTGCCCATGGTTCCGGAAGATGTCCCAGTCTTTCTCAGGCCATGCAGGATGGTAAAGATGCGACCAAGTTCACCCTCCTCTGTGGACTGTACCACTGACTTCCTCCTCAAGGCTATTGCACAGACACACATGGATCCCCAGAATACCTGACTGAGGACCATCTGCCTCTCTTGCAGCAGGAAGTGCTTGCTCTTTTGGCCAAAGGACCCATAGAGAGGGTCATGGTACCAGAAGTAAATTGTGCTTGTTATACCTGCTACTTCGTGGTGCTGAAAAAGGACAGGGACCACAGTCCCATATTAGGCTTTTGCTCTCTCAGTGCCTTTGTGAATAAAGACAAGTTTAAGATGCTCATCCTGTCCTGGGTCTTGTTTCCTTCTACCCTGGAGATTGGACGGTAGCAATGGACCTGCAGGATTCTTATTTTCATATCCCCGTCTTGTAGGCCCACAGGCTTTATCTGTGGTTCACTGTAGGTCTCAATGTGTTTCAGTTTGCTGTGCTCCTCTTTGGCCTTACGAGCACCCCTCGGTTCACGAAAGTTGGGGTGGTAATTTTAGTACATCTTCAGTGGTCAGGAGTCCCAATTTTCCACTACCTTGTCTACTGGCTGTCAAATGCTGGTTTGTCACAGATAGTTGTCACCCACCTCTAGATTACGCCAAACCTCTTATCGTCGTTAGGATACACAATCATTGTGCTGATTTCACCTTTGACTCCATTTTAGACACTCCCCTTCATTGGAGCCAATCTGGACACAGTCTGGTGTTGTGCTTATCCTCTGGAGAGGAGAGTCCAGGACATTTGGGCTATAAACCCAATGTTTTATCCTCTGTCTTGGATCTCAGTAAGGATGACTCTGAGGCTGTAAGGACTGATGGCCTTCTGTATCCTGCTGGTCATGCATGTCAAGTGGCATATGCAGGCTCAAAATTCGGAGGAGGCTGCAGAAGTTTACCAGTGGTGGCTTTAGGTCGATGGTTGAGTCAGCAGCAGACCCCTCTTTTTCTCCTCCTAGCACTCACATGGGTCACTGGTGCATCACATTTGGATTGGTAGGCCATCTGGGAGAGATTGAGATCAAAGGCATTTGGTCTCTGGCAGAGGCCCGGCTCCAAATCGCCCTGCCGGAGCGGAGAGCCATCTTCTTGGTATTTCAAAACCTATTTGCCCTCCATCAAAGGGAAACTGGTGCAGATGCTCATGGACCACACCACCAACATGTGGTACTGCACAACAGAGCGGGTGAGGTCGTGGACCCTGTGCCAGAATGCCTTGTCACTCTGGGCTCAGGTGGACCGCCAAGAAATGTTTCTGGTGATACACCACATGGCGGGCTCCCTGGAGTCCATAGTGCACAAGCTAAACTGTCAACGCCTTGCGGATCATAAATATCAGTTACAGATGGAGTGGGCTCAGGGTCTTTTCTGTGACTGGGGAGAAACCTGGCTGGATATTTGCCAGCACAGAAAATGCTCAATGTCAGAATTTCTGTATTTTGGAGTTTCCAAGGCTTTTCTCGCTCTGAGATGTGTTCCATGTCATTTGAACTTAAAATTCCTATATGCCATTCTGCCAATACCTCCCCTTCATGACTGACCTGGCCCAAGTCATCTTAGTGGCTTTAGATTGGCCATGGAGAGTATGGTATCCTGAACGCCTGGGTCGGAGCATCTGTTCTCCGATCAGACTGCCCCTTGGGGAGGAACTCCTGGTGCAGCTGCTGAGCAGGGTCCTGTATCCGGTCCTGTGCAACCTCCACCTCTGTGCTTGGAGAACAGCGACAGAGTATTTTCCACCTTCTTCCTGGGGGCATCCTTTAACCAAATCTGTATACGCTTGTCATCGTGATACGTTTGTGACCTGGTGCACTTCTAAGCAGATTAACTCATTCCATCCCATGATTTGTTGTTTATGTTCTCTCTTGCCTAGCAAGTCCTTGCTTTGGGCACTGTTAAAGAGTATCTATCAGCTCTTTAGGGCGTTTTACTGTGGCTGGAATGGCCATCATTATTTGTTTCCTGTTCGGCATTTCCTCAAAGGGTTACAACATATATTTCCTCCTTCTGTTATGCATTTATTGGACTTAAACTTGGTCCCTGCATTTCATGTGTGTGCCTTTTGATCCCCACCACAGTTCACCATTGCAACTGGTCAACAAGTTACAGGCCCTTGAATGTGAATTTACCTTGAAAAAAAACAAAGACAATAGGCGTTAGTCAAAACAGGAACAGTTGGTTTAATCAAACATTTTGGCCTCAAGAACAATTACAGAGTCGAGGTCTGAGGACTGTCTCGAAGCACAATCAATTTGAGCACCATTATATACATTTCTTGGAGCATAATAAAACACTCCATGGATCCTTTTCAGGAAGAGGAATGTTGGCCTAGTCACAGTCATAAACTACTCCCATCTGATAAAAAATGCAGGTGGGTCTCAACCTTGCGTGGACACAATGAGGGCCTGTGGGTAACGTGTCCAGATGTCCGGCATGGGGAGGGCGGGATCACTGTGTGTGCTGTGTCCTGATTGGCTGAGTGTTCCTAACTTCATGCGGCATCTAACTTTATGGTGTTTTGGGAATGCACGCCCCTCCAGTAATGTGCACTTTATTGGGGTCAGTCTTCTCAGACCATTGTGGTTAAGCCTGGGCAGAGTTAAAAAAACAAAAAACTCAGCCACGCTACGTGGAGCTTCGCAATTGGTGGAGTGTGTTAAATAAATGCTTCCTTTCTGCTGCTCAAGTAGATTTTTACTTGAGCGCAGCTTTCTCAACATGAACTGACATTTTCTCATCGTGAGGGTTTGCGAGCAAACGCGATCACTTGCAATGAGAAATCTGACCGCCTGCGTTGAGAAATCTTGCTGGGGGTTGATTTTCCACACTCGCGCTCGCAAACTTGATGTTGACGATCGTGAACGAGGAAAAATCTCACCGGTAGGTGGATTAACCTTGCTTGCGCTCGCCAACTTGACGTTGATGAACGCGAGCGAGGGAAAAAAAACTCATAACGCGGAGTGCGGAAAACTCAGAGAGCGGTGCGGAGTTCACTGTCCAGACTTAATTGTGGTGTAACTGCCTATCTGTAGGATTAATCTGTTATCGACTGTTTGTTCTGCTGGTTATGAGCCACCCCACCTGTGATCTGTCAATTAGTTGCCATAGGCCTAGGTTGCAGGGCCTGCTTGACCATGTATTTCTAGATCGGGGTTAATGGAGAGGTTGAATTGGGTGATTTTATGTTTAAATTTGTTTTTATTGTTGCAACAGTGAAAGTATGAAGCAGATTATACATTCTGCCGGTGCAGCGTTAATATTCAGCCACAGCCAGGTTCTTGGCAACTTTTGAATGAACTCCCCGCAGACCTCCTCCCCTTAAATAATCCTCCCCCCCCCCCCTAAAATAATCCCCCCACCTATCAACTTCCCCAGGTGCCCATCCAAACTACTATCTCAACATAGGTTGTGACGTATATATCTCCCCGGAGGCAGACCCTGGGTGAAGTTACACTGTTGGCTCGGTCAGGCATAGCAATTTTAAATATCTAGGGTGGGTCCGTTTCGTGAATTCCTCAGAGAGGAGTGTAATGAACAGCTGCCAGATCTCCCAGAATGTGTTCCCCTGTTACATAAATGTCTGAGAGCCTCTCCAGTGGTTCGGTGCAGCCAATTTTGTATAGATGGCACCCTACCTGTGCCCCAGAAGGCCTAGATGGATTGGTGTACTGCCCCTAATGCTAAAGCAATCTGTCCATCCCTTGTGGATTTGAGTGGGTAGGTCAGAGGTTTGGGAAGACCCAGCGCTACGTAAGAGGGAAATCAGGGAAGTTGGGTATTAAAATGCGTGGTTATGTCAGACAAAATCTCTTCCCAGAACTGTGTCAGTTTTGGGCATCCTCATAAAATATGCATCCGTGTCCCCAGAGAGTCGCAGCGCCTCCAGTATCTATTCCCTCGTTCCAGATTCCCCTTTTGTAGGCAGACGGAGTTAAATACCAATATGTTGTGTTTTTTGTTGCTGTTTCTATACTAGAAGCATTCGAGGCTGTATGACATGCCCAGTAAAAGATGTCCCGCCAGTCCCCAGGAGACAGTTGCCGCCCCAACTCCCATTCCCATCGCAGTTGAGCATGGGTTTTGAGTCAAACTTCCTGTCCCCCAACGTCCCATACAACTCAGAAACAAGACACCTGTTGGATTCCAACAAGCCACCTCTCAGACTTAGGTGCCGCTGCGCTGCCCCATGCACCGACGGCTGTATCAAGCAGTGCTGTATCTGAGTATAGCGGAATCGTGCTCCCTCTGGAATTGCATACTCGCCCTTCAAAGTCTCAAACAGGATTGGGCCCTCTCCGTCGAAGAAATGGGCAATCGACCTACATCCAGTTTTTTGCCACACTCCAAACGTGGCACAATCCAGACCTGGGGCGAAGTTTCATTTCTCTACCACCCGGGTGAGTGGGGAGGGGAACGATGAGAGGACCCCTGGAGTCGCCACTACATCCCAGACCCTCAGGGTAGGCGCAGTGATCGAAGATAAGTTGAGATTAGCGGGGCATTGAGGTTGGACCAAGAAAAGAATCTTCCATAGGGCTGTTCATATTGGGTGATTTTGACAACAGTGAGTCGATTTTGTTTTTATGCATACATATATCATTGCATACATGAACCTTTTCAGTATTAACACTTCCTTACAATGTGTTCTACCCGGACAAGCTTGTCTGACGGGCATGACCTTCCTTTCTTCCATCCAAAGATGGTTAGTCCATTTCCTTTTGGTCAGAACATCACTTTTCCCACATTCTTTGCTCTGCCTCACCAGTCCAAGGAGGAGAGGGTTCACTGGTTGGATACGAAAAGAGACCTCAGCTTCTATATCTATCATACCAAAGTCCAACTGGGAGGACAGTCGGCTTTTTGTCGTGTTCACTGGAGTGAAGAAAGGCAAGGCTGTGCAAAAAAGGACCATCTCACTCTGGTTGGTACTCTCCATTAAGATTTGTTATACACTGGACAAAAAATTGCCCCCTCAGTGCTTGGAGGCTCATTTCACTAGAGCCAAGGCGGCTACCACTGCATTGGCTCTCGGGGTGCTGATTCTGGACATTTGTCATACTGCTACATGGGTGTACCTCCATACATTCATAAGGCACTATTGTCTGGACACTCCGGTCCGCTGGTAGGGACACTTTGCCTGCTCGGTCTTTTATGACATTTTCGTTTGAGTGAGTTCACGTCTCGCCACCTAGGAGGTATTAATTGGGTATCTATTTGAAAGGTAAGAAATCTGCGGTTAGAAGTCTCTATCAGAACAAGTTACATACCTTCAGTAAGATGCTTTCTGGTAAAGACTGTATCATACTTGCAGATTTCTCACCTTCCCTCTAACCCACTCTTCACTCCCAAGTTACTTGAACTGATCTCTTCACATAAAAAGATCCCAGTTTAGCGATCTGCACACTGATCATGACCAATGTGATTGCTCTGCGTCTGCAGGCACAGAAGTGTCGAGGCTTCATGTAATGAAGGAGATTGGAGAAGTGGTTATTAAGCCCCTCCCCTTCTCTTTATTGGTTTGCGTCATTGTGCATGCTAAACGCTAAGTTTCTATTGTAAAGGAGGCTTCTTAGTCCCTCCGTGTTACCGCCCTGTATCTTTTTGGCCCGCCCACCCAGACTGGATCTTTTACTCTCGGCGTTAGACGGGTTCTTTTAATTCCTGGGTGAGCACTTTTTTTTTGTTCATTTGCGCGATGGTGTGGCGACAGCTTGTTCCGATTAGTATCTGTGCGCTCACTTGTTTCCCTTAACTGCCTTGGATGATCTTCAGCTCTAGAATTGTACTTGCACCGGTTTTACTCGATCTCACCCTTTGAACCTTCGCTATGGCTTACCCTTCTTTTTACCTCCAGTGTTCGATATGTTTTTCACCCCTTTTTAGCCCGGTTCTCGAGCACCAGTGCGTTACAGACAAACACATTTATTTTATTAGGCACTGAGAGATTAAGTGATTTGCCCAGAATCACAGGATGTTGAGCGTCCTTGGTGAGATTCGAACCCGGGTTCCCAGCTTCGAGTCCACCGCTCTATCCGCATTGCCTTGTCCTATTTGATATCAGCTATGACCTGTGCTCTTTTCTCATTCGACAGTGATTAAGTGGTCCTCCGTCGTCTTGTTCTCAATCACCTTGTCTCTTCCCTCCCCTAGGGATGGTAAGTTGTGTTTTTTCGGCTTTGGCATGCGCGAGGCATCAAGAGACTCTCCCCCCCATTACCCCTCTTTCTCTTTTGGACCAGCCAGATGAAGCTCATTAGAGTTGCCATGCTTACGGCGGGTCACATGGCTTCTGCTGCATGGATCTGTAACTATCAGCTGCCAGGATCACCGGCTGGCTGCACAATAAAACAAATTAAGCTTCTTCTTAATTGGGAAGAATTTCGGAATATTGTACTTTGCGGGTCCTCACCCCGCTGGCTGCATTCCTTCTGGTCTGTGCTGTGGGTGGTGGCTCGGTCAATGGGTAAGAATAGGGGGTTCAGCGCATCTCGACAAGCTAAAGTGGTTCATTATCTGTGTGATCAGAGCCGCTTTTTGTCTGCTTTCATTTCATGGAGCGATGCCAAACTGTGGCTCTTGTGACATACTTTTGTGCCTTCTGGCATGCGCATTTCTGTTAATTACCTGGGCACAGTTAACGTGGGTGTTCGTTTGCTAATTCGAGTGTTTTTACCAGCATATTTGTTCTCAATATTAGCTAATTTGCAAGGTTTTCTGTTGTACAGTTTGTATGTTTGGGTACTAATGCTGGTAATTGTATATTTGTGTACCTTTGTTGTGCGGTATTATGTTATATGTCACATGTCTGCATCATGTATTAGTGTGTTGGCAGCTCCAAGGAGTCTGGAAGTGTGTGCTTATGTCTGATGTGTGGGACTTTCTGGCTATAGGTGTGGGAGTGGGTGGATATGTGAATGTGTTACGTTTGTTTCACATGAGAGCTAGGTCTGTGTGTGTCATTGAAAGGACAACCAACATTATTGAAGTTATACACAAATTCAAAGACGCGCACACACATCTGTTAAAGGAAGGTCTGTGTTTGCGGTTTGTGTCCTTTTTAGGTCTTGCTGGAGTTAGTGCATGCGCTGTTCTTGCGAGAAATTTAGTAGGTGGTTTAAAAGTGCTACCCAGGCCGGCCACCAGCTTGCTTTTATGCGAACAAGCGCGTGTGACGTGCACAGCACTTTTTTCCATTGCGCGCGTGCGCTCAACTCGTGTAACCACTCGCTTTTTTTATTTTTTATTATATTTCGCGCCCGCTTGGCGTTACTTTTACGGCTGCGCGGCCAATGCTTGTGTTTCAGAAGCAGGCATGTGCTTTTCAGACTGACCCCAGCAGGGCCCTACTCCACCTCCCCATACGCCTCCAATTCTCTCTCCCGCTCCCCCTTCCTTCAACAGGGACCAGGCCGGAAACATTCTTTTCCTCACAGTCTGTGATGCGCCCTGTAATGTCACAAATGTCACCCTGGAGATAGGATGATTAGCCGCCAGCCGCAGCAGGTACTGCAATTACTGGATTTGGGGTAAAGTCTGCATCTTAAGGCGACAGTCACACCGCGCCCGCAGGGGGTTCGGAAGGTGCGTGGGACACTGAGTATATCTATTGAGTTAAATACATAGCGCTTTAAGCAACGGGTTAGTGTTCTTCCGCACAGCATCGACGCCTTCCTTACAATACAGAGACTATTTTGCAAGTAGCGCTGCTACGAGGCGCTTTGGATTAAATTAATCATATCAGGTGATGCACTGAGGGTGCTGGGGACTATATCGCCATGATAGCGCCAGTTGCTCACATTCCTTTCCAGTCAGAGCCTCACACTTGTTCCCTCTCCAAGCTTTTCACACGTCCCACGTGCCCCAAGGGCCTCATCCTAGTCGCATGACACAAGCTCGCTGAGCTGTACCTAAGTGGCCCTGTAACCTCACACAGGCTGCCCAGTGCACCTCTTCTGTGTACAATATTCCCACACTATATTGGCCCCACTTACTGACGTGTATAATGCCCCAGACTCCCCAGACTATCCATGTGGCACCAGGGCTTCATTCTGTCCGTACTCCACAAAACCCCCTCGCTGACTGTGTGTCCCAAGCCACTCTCTAACTTGCAGTATACCCAAAGGTTGTCACACCCCCAATGTGCCCCAAGCTCTTCATCTGTCCACGTGCCCAAAGTTTGTCACATTGAAAAAACGTGTCCCATATTCCTTGCAGTTTGTCTGCCCAAAGCAGGGCTCACTGGAGGCTTGGGAGAATGGGGGTTCCTCTGCAGGGTTGGACTGGGATCAAAAGTCGGACAGGGCACACCAAAAAAAAAGCATTGGCATAGCCAGTAGGTCTCGCATTCTGGACCTTATAAGTGTTTAGCCATGCAACAGTTGATGTTGTTGCACCAAGAATATTGTGCTGGATAACTAAACACTTATAAGGTTCCTAAGGCGAGACCTATTGGCTATGCCAAAGCTTGTTTAAACTTACATGCATGTGTAATGTACAAATACCCTTTTCTGCTCATGCTGTGTTTATCAGCTATGTGACACAGGCGACAGAAGGTGCGCAATCTTTTCAAGAGCTTTTTGTGGTCTCGCCCTGCATAGATCCTGGAGGGTAGACAGCACTTTTTTCACTCCTAATGAAGCACTTTGTTGCAAGAAAAGCCATCACAACTGTAACCACAAAGGTTAATTAGTTGAAGTTACTTTTATACCGCTTAACTCAATAGCATGGCTTGAAGGTTCCGTGGAGGAGCCATAGGCATTTTGGACAATTTGTACAAGTCTATAAAACCTATCTAAAAGAGACATGTTAGTGATAGATTCCTTACTCTAGAATATCCCTAGGTGTCAGACTGGATCCTCGGAGGCGGACGAGGGGTGTGACTCTTCTGGAGCCTGGGCGTCCCGCGGCCTACCTGCCATACCCGGGTCCGTCGGTGACTCCCGAACAGGTGGAAGAGTTTCTTGCTGCCATGGACCACCTTTTTAGGCCTCGGGCTCCTGCCGGCACGCCTTTGGGCCCTGGGGTCCCTTGTCCAGATCCTGTTGGCCCGGCGCTCTTCCACCGGCGCTAGCCCCGGCACCACAGGATCCTATGCTCTGGGTGCGGCGTTGCCGGCTCCGGCCTAGCGCCGCCCTCGGTGCCGCACTGGATGCCGTTTATCCCTCCCTTGCCCCGGTTCCAGGACCATTTTGTTCTGGCCTGGGATCCGCCTAGGGAGTTGGCGCCGGACAGGCCCCAGCCGGCACAGTTCCAGACGCCGTTCGTTCCTTCTCCCGCCCTGCCGCTGCAATCAGCCTCCTCTACACTGGAGGTGGACGAGGACTGGGAAGGGTCCGAGGACCCTCTTGCCTAGCAATGTGACTCCGAGCAAGATTGTGTGGATGACTTGGTAGATGTTGGCGACCTCGATGTCTCCTCTGATCCGGGGTTCGCCTCTCCTCTGCCTACGATGGAGGAAGGTGCCTCCTACACGATGGTACTCCGTAGGGCTGCGGAGGCCCTCAATCTCGACCTCCCTATGGTGCTCCTGAAGACCAACCTCCTCACCGAGATGCTCCAGACGGTGTCTAGTTCGTCTGAGCCGTTGCTTCCTTTCAATGACGCCCTAACGGAGGTCCTCTTGGGCACTTGGTCGAGTGGATAAAAATGTTGCCAGATGCCACCGTCCGGCGCCCGGTGACCCTCCCTTCTTGACCACTCACCCTACGCCTGAGAGCCTGGTCATTCAGGCCTCAACATCGCAGAGTGCCTTTCTCTAAAAGGCTAGACCAATTTGGGAAGCGGTTGTTCTCTTCGGTCAGCTTGGGGCTGGGGTCGGTGAACACCGCCTGCTTGTTGGGCCACTACAGCCACTCCTGGTTTTCGTTCCTTTCGTGGCCAAGGTAGAGGCACCCAGGCACGCCGGTCCACCAAGCTTGTACCGAACCAGCCTCAGCGCGGCCGTGGTTGCGGTTTCTGCAGGAGCGGGTCGGGGAACCAGCGTGCGGGCCCGTCCACCACCACCCCCGCTGCTTCTGCCTCCAAACCTTCCTAATCTGAGCTTCGGGGAACACCCCACACCAGTGGGTGGCAGGATCTTCCATTCAGCTGGTCTTCGATATTAACTCTTCGGACCAATCCATTGATAACTTTCAATCCACTCTCTGTCACATCAGTGACTGGATGGGGGTGAATCACCTGAAACTCAACCCCGACAAGACAGAGTTGGTGCTTGTCGGGGGGGCTGCCAATCCTTGGAAATTCATCTTTTGGCCCACGAGGTTGGGTCTTCCCCCCAATCATGTCAACTCAGTAAAAAGCCTTGGGATCATTATCAGTAATGACCTCCCGATGAAGCCCCAGATCAACGCGGTAGTCTCTTCCAGTTTTTTCCAGTTAAGAAAGATCCGAAAGATTGCCCGTTTCTTGACCACCGAGGCTCTCACCCTGGTCCTGTTGGCTTTAGTCATCTCTAGGATAGACTATGCCGACTCCCTTTACGTTGGTATACCGGCATACCAACTGAAGAGGTTACAACTTGTACAAAACCAGGCTGCACGGCTTATCCACCATCAGCCCAGTCACCAACATGTCCGTCCTCTGTTAAAATCCCTCCACTGGCTCCCTGTTTCTGAGCGCTGCAAGTGCAAACTGGGCTGCATTATTTTTAAGTCCCTTGCAGGTACAGGCCCCTCTTTTATTTCTTCACTACTGCACTAATATGTTCCCTCCCGCAATCTCCGTTCCTCCCATCTGGCCTTACTTCGGGCCCCGACCTTTAAACGCAAAAAACTGGGGGGACTAAGGTTCTCATTCCTTGCCCCGGCTTTCTGGAATGCTCTCCCGTTAGGTCTAAGACTAGCCTCCCCCTATACCCATTTTAGGTCCCTTCTTAAAACCCACTTGTTTTGTAATGCCTACAACTAATGCTTCTCGTCCCACGGACTGTCTGTTTTCCTTTTGCTTTAGCGCCAAGAAACCGCTGGGTGTAAGTTGCGCTTTATAAATTCTTTTTACATTACATTACATTACACCTTCCCCACTGGCGCGAAATGACATCAGACAAGTGGGTGCTGCAGATAATCTAACAGGGTTACTCACTTCCTTTCAGTCCTCCCCTCCAGCCCCGCTACCTCGGTACCACGCATGTTGGGGGATCATTTGGGTCTTCTCCTGGACCCTATGTCAGGCGCTCTGCCCCTCTGGACGTGTCTGGAACATCAAGGCATTACATTGGTGGTTCAACACCTGGCAGGTTCTCTGAACGCCAGGGCGGGCGAACTCAGCCGTCGGTGCATGATGGATCACAAATGGCGTCTGAACTCGGACGTGGTGCAAGGTCTCTTTCTGCAGTGGGGAGAGCCCTGGTTAGATCTATTCACCACCGAAGCGAATGCGCCATGTCATCAGTTCTGCGCGTTGGAATTTCCAAGGCGGCACTCGTTCGGAGATGCTTTTAGTCTGTTGTACGCCTCGCTGCGGTCTGTTGTACGCCTCTCCGCCTGTACCACTTCTGCCCAGAGTGCTGAAGAAGATCAGGCGCGACTGGGCCCAAGTCATTCTTGTGGCTCCAGACTGGGCTTGAAGAGTATGGTATCTCGAGCTACTAAGTATGAGCGTCGATCCCCCGATCCGTCTGCCTCTTCGGGAGGATCTTCTTTCGCAGCAGCAGGGGACGGTCCTCAACCCGAACCTGTCCAGCCTCCACCTCCACGCGTGGAGATTGAGCAGCGACAGTTGACGGCTTTTGACCTTCCTCCTGAGGTCTGTAATGTTATTCTCGCAGCAAGGCATTCCTACACTAAAACAGTATACATCTGCCGATGGAACAAATTTGTGGCATGGTGCACAGCAGAGGCTGTCGATCCCCTTTCTGCGCCTCTTTCTGAGGTTCTTCTGTTTCTCTTGTCTTTGGCTCAGCAGGGCTCTGCTCTTGGCACTCTCAAAGGTTATCTTTCTGCCATCTCTGCCTTTCTGCGGCTTCCTGATCAGCCTTCCCTTTTGAAGTCCCCGGTTGTTAACCGTTTCCTCAAAGGTATTACACACACGTTTCCTCCCGTGCCTTTCATAATGCCTCAGTGGGACTTGAATCTTGTTTTGACTTATTTGATGTGCGCTCCCTTTGAGCCCCTTCAAAACTGTCCCTTACGTCTTCTCACTTTAAAGACGGCTTTCCTGGTAGCTATCACCTCTGCCAGAAGAGTGAGTGAGCTCCAGGCTCTTTCTTCCAAACCTCCTTTCCTTTCAATTCATCCGGACAAGGTGGTTCTCAGGACCCGTCCTTCTTTCTTGCCAAAGGTTGTCACGCCCTTCCACATCGGGCAGACAACGCTTTGCCCACCTTCTGTCCGCCTCTTCATCCTTCCAGAGAGGAGGAGAGACTCCACCGTCTGGACCCAAAACGTGTACTCACATTCTATCTTCAGCGTACACAGCAGTTCTGGGTGGATGATCAGCTCATTGTTGGCTATATGATCGCCCAAAAATGTCGGGCCGTGCACAAACTGACCATCTCCTGGTGGGTCATTCTGTGCATCAAAGTATGTTACTCCTTGGCCAAGAAGGAGCCTCCTGTGTGACTGCGCGCCCATTCCACCAGGCCAACGGTAGCCAGTACTGCCTTGGGACGCGGCGTTCCCTTGCAGGACATTTGTCAGGCAGCTATGTGGGCCTCGCTGCACACATTTACCAAGCACTACTGCCTTGACAATCAAGTCCGGAGGGACGGCTTCTTTGGCCGTTCTGTGCTCCGTAACTTTCTGGTTTAATCTTGTTCGCAGACCCACCACCGGGGTTGGTATTGCTGGGGTATCTATTTTAAGGTAAGGAATCTATCACTAACGTGTCTCTTTCAGATGCACAAGTTACTACTTGTGTAACGATATATCTGTAAGAGACATTAGTTAGTGATAGATTCCTTACCGCCCCACCCATCCTCCCCGTTCTGTGAACTGATTACTAGGGTTAAGGTCAACTCTCTCAGGGCCCTAGTTGTATGCACCAATGTTCAGTGTCTTGCATGGATGTGCGTTACTGGTGCGGAGCGGTGTGTACAGAACTGACGTAAGCGCGCATGGGTGGCACCTAAGTACCATCTCAGCGCTGACGATGACAGTGACGGACGCAGAGCCGCAGGATGCCACTTACTGACACGCAGGGGTACTGCTAAGCAAAACTTTCCGGATCCAGTATGATGCCTGGGGATATTATAAGGTAAGGAATCTATCACTAACTGGTAATGTCTCTTACAGATATATCGTTACACAAGTTGTAACTTGTGCATTAACACCTAATGTAACAAGCATCATACATGATCTTCTAGAGAATAGAGGTATGAAGCGTGGAGCTTAGTACATGAATCTGTTAAAACAGAACTCACACGTAAAATGCACCTGCCGTCATGGTTATGGGCATTCCAGAAATGACACTTTGTGATGGTTGCTGAAGCTGGTGAAAAGAGAAATTTTGTTAGGATGGCAAAAGCATTGCACAGCGTGGTCAAACTCTGATCACTAGGGTATAAGCCTGCCGCTACACGGTGAATGGTTTTGTCCAGCCTTTTCTTTAATAAGAGCTACTTATGTTCAATGAAAATCATCCAGAGCTACTAAAATCATTAATGTTGTAACAGCGAGCACATCACACAAAATTATATCAGTGGCCACCCAATGCAATATTACTAGAAGTGGTAAATACAGTTCCTAGACATAGTTGCCAGTAGTGATGTAAAAAAGGTTTTATCGATCTAGAAAGCCTCTGCATGGCTAAAAGTTGACAGCCTTCCTTGGAATACCCCTGGCACCAATGTAATATACGCAATAAGGCTCTACCATCCTGCATTAGTTATCACTCAAATATCCGCTTTAAATACATTTTGGAAATTCAAACATTTTTCTCCAAGCATCACCTTATGAGCTTGAAAATACACACATTTCCATCTCGACTGCACGTTTTTCAGTTTTGGAATACATATATTGATTCAACAAAATAAAAGCTTCAAATTTTAACAGGGTGAGCTGCACACATGCAAGCTACTTATAGGTAGCTAGAGAGCTACCAGTAGCTCACGAGCCACTCCTTGGAGAAGCCTGGTTTAGAATATTCACCAAAACAGTAATGATTTGGAAAGATGGCAGTTCCCTCTTTATGCATTAAGCCAATATTTTATTGTATTTTCCCCCTTTCAAGTCAAAATTACATCATTATTGCCAGCTGCAAAGTGCTGTCCTTTTTAAGTCGAGCTTGGCATAGAAGTTCCGTCTATTTCCAGCCCATCTTTTCAATTGGCTCTTGTTACTGTCCTTTCAAAATCGTTGCTTTTCATTTGTGAATAGGCTTAGTAGTCCCTCCTTGGTACCGCCTTGTCTGCATTTGTAACGTCCCATAACGACTGGACTTTTACTTGTGTTGTCACACAGTCTGCTTTATCTAGTCGGAGAGCACTTTTTTCTTTAATGATCTTCCCTATTCCCCCCATGACGTCTCAGAACACCGCCACCTTTTATATTGTTATTAGTCATGTATATTTTTCCAGCACGTCTACTTTAACTATAGTGGCCATGCTTATTTAATGATTTAATTTACGGCACGGTCCGCTTTCACTTTAGTTGCCGCACTTATTTATTTAATTTACAGCGCGGGCGCTTTCACTTCAGCAGCTACACTTGTTTATTTATTTAACTTACAGCGCCACCACTTTTACTCCATCAAAACCAAAGGGGATGATTGGCGGAGTGTTGAACATTGCAAGCATTCACCCCCAGTCAACTGATCTGGGTTTAATCCATCATTATTCTTTAGCTCACTCAGCCACCCCGGTTCAGACATGGCCATATACAAATCAGTCTGACCCTGTGCCTCATGGGAACAGTCCAGCCCGAACTGTCAAGCCATGTCTTCGCTGGACCGGAAACAAGCATCCTGGGACCGATTTCTGGCTAACTAGCCGTCATCAGCCAGGCTAGCTTGAATCCAGTGGCAAAGTGAGCAAGGGACCCACGTCTGGGCATACCCTGCCAACTTAGGGCGAACAAAGCAAAACCAAAGGGGATGGTGGACGGAGTGTTGAATATTGCAAGCACTCACCCCCAGTCAACTGATCTGAGTTTAATCAATCATCATCCTTTAGCTCACTCTGCCACCCTAGTTCAGACATGGCCATATGCTAATCAGTCTGACCCTGTGCCTCATGGGAACAGTCCAGCCCAAACTGCCAAGCCATGTCTTCCCTGGACCGGAAACAAGCATCCTGGGACCGGTTTCTGGCTATCAGCCGTCATCACTCTAGCAGCCGTGCTACAAAAGCTTTCTTTCTTTATTTATTTTTACACTTTGTGTAAAAGCGCACCATACGCGCTTTCACTTTAATGTTGGCTGTGCCCCTTTCTTTAGATGCTGCTCACTGTAACCTGAATAAACGAGCAGCGTCTAAAAAAAGGGGCGCAGCCACCATTAAGGTGGTCTCACATTTGCAAGAGTTTGAGATATTAGCATTAGAATTGACAATGCCTTTTATATAAATGTATCTAAGAAAAACACATAAATGAAATGCATTATCATTTACAATGCCAATAGCTTAAAATCTTGCAATTGCGAGACCTATTAAATTGAAAATGCTTGTTTAAGCTTAGTTTTTCACCCATAGTCTAAGCCTCAGATAAGAAGTGAATTGCAACTTGTGGAAGTTCGTTTAACCAGAGTCAGAGTCTATAGTAAAAGTTGTGATGGGTTTTAAATGATTATTCTAAAGAAAAGGAGGAGTATGAACAACGAAAGTCGTTGATATTGACATCCAAGATGCTGGAAGATGCCCATGAAGGAAACTTACCCAGCAGTGAAGCGGATGGCACAAGCTTTTTCCACATAGATTACTTTCAGTGGGCTGCATATTCATTTTTCCATCATCTGCTGACATTCACATTTCAGGCTGCAACCCAGAGTAGTTTGGCAGGCATCATTCTTTACTCACAATGATGCATCCCATCTTTTCACCCAAAACAGGTGAACCGTGCATGTAGACAGATAAGAATTGTTAAAATATGTAAACCCATTTAATGAATTAAATTAATAATTACTAAAATAATATATGCAACATTTAAAACTAAAAGTGATTAACAGTGAGACATAATTATTTCTTAAAGTTACAGACACTTCAGGTTGTATGGAAGGCTGGAGAAGGTTTCTAACCTGATAACAGTAATGGAGTGCAATTTAACGAAGTAACAAGGGGATACCAGTACTGAGATCTGGAACAGATTATAGCAGGCAGCTGTATGGTGAACAGAAGACCGCGATCTCAATAGAGTGTGAGAGAATGACCAAAAAAGGGGTAACCGTGAGGAAATAACTGCATGGTGCTAAAGAGGAAGAATTACCACATAGTTTTGGGTAGAATGACTCCACAAAAGTATACATCAAAAGGAAACATAGGGTGATGACCAAAGGGCAGAGACTGAACAAAAAAATGATGTATATAGAATTGCCACAAGTGACCGGACAGAATGGCTAAAAAGAAGAGGTTGCAAATGACTGCTGTGTGTTGGCATAAATATCCACTGCCTTAATAGTATGTCAATACATGGGTGATAAGTGATTACGTAAAAGAGTAGGGTTAATCATTACCTCAGCTGAAGATGCCTGCATTGCCTGGGGCCTACAATGGGTCAATAAGTACTTCTTGCAGGAAAAGAGCCTAGAATAAGGACTGGCAGTTGCAATATGATCTTGAAGTAGATGGGGTACATCTCTGAAGAAAGATAAGTAAAGGACACAAGTCTGACATGCTGCTGCTTAGCTCATTACAGCAATGTGTTTTACAGTCTACATCTATAGCCATTAGAGTTGTACACCGTGCCTGATTCAGGAGTCCCATTTAAAACTCTTTGCCTTATACATTCATCTATAAGGAGGCATTTCCCTCAACATGAAAGAACTTCAAGACCTGCCAGCCCTGGTTTCTTGATAAGGCTATAGTGCATGAAGAGAAGGGACTGTAACAGGTAAATATTTCAAAATGGAGATAAAGGTGTGCCTGGTGCAAGCAGATCTGAGAGTAAATTATATTATCCATTGGAAAGGGCTTTGCAGATGAAGGGGATGTGTGATGTATATGGAACATGCCTCATTCCATGATGTTAGGATAACTGCTAGATTAAGTCTTGGCGCAAACAGTACACCCTGTTTCTTTACTGCCACTTTTGGGTCATTCTGGCATTATAATCGTATGAAAAGTCCTACTAAAGCGATGATAACCTGAATCCAACAGGACTGTCTTAAGGTACTTACTTTTTAGTTAGAAATGATACAAGGAAGAGATTAAACCTGGTTGCTTATTTATTCTGTGCATTTGCAAGCCTTTTTCGAATTTCATGAAATGTTCTGTTGACATTGTTACATTTGTATTTTCTTCTTTTTTGAAGAAGTCTCAAGGCGGTGCAATTTCGGAGGATTTCCCAGATGAAGAGTGCAATAGAAAAGCTACATTGTTGATGTTGGTATCTGTGATTATGTGTTGCAGTCCCATTTGTGAAAAGCAGGCCCTGTTTGCTATTTGTCAGTCAGTCAAGGAAAACGGACTCGACACTCAACTCATCAAAAAGGCAAGTATATTTTCGTTATGCAGTTTGCTGCGCTGTGTTTTGATGTAGGAGTTACAAAATGTATGCTGATTCCCGTTTTATATCCACTGTTTTGAAAATTATACAGAGGTAAGAAAAATATTGTATGTCTTGCTGTGAACGGCTGACAAATTAGGCATTCATAAAACAAGCTACAGAAATTCTTAAGCCCTTTAGGTTGAGGGCTCCTTTTTCATGAGGCTTGCTTCCATGCACATACAAACACTATCACTTCTGGTAAGAGTAAGGCAGACACATTTTGATTTACAATATGATTCAGTAATCATTTGGCTGATTACATGTAATTGGCAATTTGGTGGAATAGTGTTCCACCTAATGCTGGAACTGGATGAATTGTATGAGTAGCATGAAGTCAGCTAGGCCATAAAATCAGCATATAGAATGTTGCTCAGATCTGTCTGTTTCTGCCCCCAATATCGGCCATTGAACCTGATCCTTAGTTGTTTTTAGTCATTATATTTCCCTTGTTTATGTATGTAGGAAATGCCTCTAGTTCCCTGAATTAAATTACATTAACACACTTTTGTTATTGCTGTATCACTGGGCTTTAGCTTATGATTTTTTTTTTACATTTGTTAAATCTACTGTGCTCAGTACATTTCCCAGGTAAGCCTCAGTCTGCACATTAGTCTGCAGCAACTTCCAAGGCCAGCTTTCATCACCCTCCCTCAATGACAATGAAAAGCTATAACTGGGGCCTTCCACCACGCTGCTCCAGGTCAAAAAGTTCCACATAGCTATCCTCCGACTCTGGCAGATTGTCAGGAGGAATCGAAGAACAGGACTCCTGGATTTTTAATAACAACCTTGTCCTGCTAACACCGGTACAAGACGGATCTGGCCCCTTTAATTTACCTCACGGGGAGGAATACGCCGGCGTGACGTCAGGCTCGGAGAGCCTATCAGGAGGCTCTGGAACTTTGAAAGAGAAACCAACTATTCGGAGCGGCGTCCGGCAGTACGAAGAGGAAGATGCGGAGACGACGGAGAAACGCCAAACGAGCTCGCGTCTGGAAGGAGACGCTGCAGAGACGACGTCGACCCGACGGACCCGCATCTCGAAGCAGTTCCAAAAGAAAGCCTCTGAGAAGCCCGACAACGCGCAACGGCCTGCCACACTCCAGGAGAAGGAGGGTGGCTAGTACAGGTACGTCAGCGCCTCCCTGAGTTTTGTTGTACCACGGGGTGGGCAGACTAAATAGGGGGAGGAAACCGCTTTGTGACTGTGTGCTCCACATCTCTGGTTCGGATCGGTGAAAGTCCCCTCACTTGGCCCCCCCTGCCCCAAAGACTCGGAACTCGGCAATAACGACTGACAAATCCTTCCTTTTCTTTTTCTTTTGGTTTCTCCCGAGCTAACTCTGGATTCCTGGAACCGGTATCTCGACCATTGGAGGAGACGAGTCCAAACTCAGAAACCAACAAAAGACTGAAGGACTGTGTTCCATTGGTTGTATATGTGTTGATATATTGGTGTTCCTTGCGTGAACCAAATAAATACTTGACCAGTCAATCACTGGTGTCTCCCGAGTTGTTTGAACCCCCCCCCCTTTTTTCCCTCTAACTTATACACATCTTCTGACTCAACAGAGCCAAGAGGCCCTCCATCTGTGTAGTTCACATCTCCACATGATTCTGGAGCTCTCCTACCACCTTTTGCTATGTTTTTACCAATTTCACAAAAGTATTTTATTTCCTTGATTGTGAACAGGGATGTTTCTCCCTAGAGCTACAGGGTTTAGGTACTGCTATGCATTGTAGGAAGCAGATGTCAGTTTCAAAAATGCTGTCTCTTAATGTCTAGGATCTAAACAATACTCAAAGGCCTTCAACACATCCGAATGTGATCAGGAAGCTCAAAGCCAAGCAATAAGTTGCTGAGCATAGGAAGCTGAGCTGGTCCTGTTTGAGGTCTCAAGTCTGTTCGTACAGCTGATACTGATAGGCAAAATTCAAAAGATGAGTCTCAGTGAAAGCATAAGACAGCCAGCCATCCATGTGGGGCTTGAAACCCTTTTATTTCATTTCCACACCCTTTTATGTCATTTCCACACCAGGGAGAAGACAGCACTCAAAGGATAAGATGTCACCCGATGTCAATGCGCCTTGAATTTCCAAGGCCATTGTTGACTTTGTAGCAGATTGTTGCCTTTAGGGAGTAATTATTGCAATTATTATGGACAGTTCCTTGTTCCCTCTGTCCTCAAAAACCTATAGGGTACCTCAAATGGACTTCTGCCAGTAGATCCTTTCCCCAGGTTCCGTTCAGTCTAACTTAGCACCAGGCTTCACCTTGAAACCTTTGCTGCAGGCTCTGCCAATATTGTTGTACTCAATGCCACCCTCTGCTCTAGCCTCTGCTCCATTGGTGCTGGTGCTGGATGTTGTACTGTGAACAGACTTCTGCCAGATCTCAGCTTGTTCTGCTTTATGTGATAACTAAAGCAAAACCTGCAACTGCTGGCTTATTGCATGCTGTTGGTCGCACAAGCATGCAGGCATGTGTGGGCTCTCCAATGAGCCCTCCTTCTGCAGTGGTTTCAACATAGGTGTGATCAGACAGATGTTATCAAGCTCCCCCCTGGCACTACAACAGATTCCCTGTCGCGGTCAGCAGAGGAGAACCTGTCTTTTGGGAAGTTCTTTTGGCCACTGTTAGCAGTGGCATTGGTAGTGATGGATTGTTATCCCTTAGTGTGGGGCTGCTACCCTTAGGAGCTTGAATTCAGAGGCCTCCGGTCTACTGAGGAGCAAAGATTATGCATCAACTTGCTCCAACTGTGGGTGATTTTTCTGACCCTCAAGGACTTCAACCTCCTTTTGCCGTTAATCTGTTCAGAGCTTGAAGGACAGCATTACTCAAATATGGTATGTGAACAGCAGGGAGGTGTTGCCTCTCAGAATTTTTGTCTGAAAGCTCTGTGGCTGTGGGCCTGTGCTTAGACACAAAAGCTCTGGCTGGTCACCAACCATCTGGCATGCTCCCAGAACATGAGGGGTAATATTCATCTTGCCAACTGAGAGTAGTGCCTCCACCTAAAGGTGGAAGAGATCATCTTTGTCCTCTGATCCCACACCCCTAGTAAATCTCTTTGCTACACAAGTAAATGCCTATTACTCCTAGTTCTGTGTCCTCCAGGTTCAGTTGCAGGAAGCCCAGGGTATTTTCCACTGCACTAAGCATTTCTCTCAATACCTTTGATTCGTTGATGGCTGAAGTAGCTACGCCTAGACCGCACTCAAGTCATTCTTATTGCCTCAGATTGGCTGAGAAGGGTATGCAGACTTTCTGCGACTATCTCCGTTTTCCCCCATTCATCTGCCACTTAGAACGGAACTCCTCTCCCAGTCAAAGGGACAGGTACTTCATCCCAACGCCCAGAGTCTCCACCTTCTTGCCTGGAGATTGAGCAGGAGCACCAGAGCTCATTTAATCTCCTGTTGGAGATGGTAGATGTTCTCTTTTTGGCATGGCTGTCCTTTGTGAAGTCTGTTTACGTTGGATGGCGGAACAGATTTGGAATGCAGGGATGTATTGATCTCATGATGACACATATTTCGGATGTGCTTTTGTTGGCCAAGCAAGGTTGTGCAGTAGGCACAGTTATGTTGCAGCTGTATCAGCGTGCATTTGATTGTCGGACCAAAACTCTCTGTTAAAGTTCCTAGTATTTTATAGGTTTTTTGAATAGGCTGTCTTATATGTTTTCACCTTCCCCTTTTAGTAATTACAGTCTTTACAGAAGAGGACTGGACCTGCTGTGTGTGGCCTAAGAAGAGTCTGAAGGACTTGATCTGCTCCCTATTGCACCAGGGACAACGAAGTGGACTTCAAGAGTTAAAAGGCTGCCCAACGGTTTAGGCTAGTGGGGTACAACAAGCTACAAGAGTACTTTTCCTGGAAATACCCAGCTGAACGGTGGCAACTGGACCTGAACTTGACCCTGCTGTTTGCCTCTCCTTGACATGGAGTCTATAAGTTACTCCCCTGAGATGCTGGGGGTCTTTAGAAGTATACTCCTTTGGTGGATTGGGACCTAAAAGACTAAGTCAGAAGGCAACATATTGTCCAAGACGAACCTGGTTGATGTATCTGACCCATGCTCCATCTCGGTCAGCCTCAAATTGAGCCCATCACGACCATTGACTATCATCAGTGCTTTCTGTTTTTTGCCTCTTATCTACTAAAAACCTCTAAAAAAAATCATATTCCTGGTTCTCCATATTGGAATGTTGTCATTTTGTTTTACATTTGTTTGTAATTCCCTTTGGGATTTTTATTGATTCATGTTTTGACTTAACTATAGCGGTGCTACTTAAATACTACACATTGCCCTAAGTTAAGCCTCTCTTCTCTTTGCCATAGCTACTAGGGAGTTGAGCTCAGGTTATTTGAGGTGAGTTGTCAACCACCCCCACTAATATTCCAATTTTTTAGAAAACGCCATTAACATATCAGAATTCAGGTTTCTCGTCTTCCCACCCCTACCCTGCACATGAGCAAACCAACCCTATCTAATCAGTCCAATAAAACACTGACGCACATCTGGGACAATTGAGACTATTTAGACCAGATAGAATGAAACAGAAGACAACGTGACTGTCTAGAAAAGGAATTAAAGTGAAAAGATTTTCTGGGAATGTTTATGTAGGATGCAACAACAGGTCAAAGTGGGGATGCTGAAAATACATATTTTCTGCAAATCTTCTGTTGCAAACATTGTGTGTTTTTAAGGATGGCATGGAATTTAGTTAAAGCCTGCTGCAGCAGCAAGTTTCACCATCGTATGAAACAAAAGGGTTAACATACACATGGAAACATGGGCCTTCGTGAGTGAATACAGCAGAGTTTCTAGACGATATAGAGAATGATTTCAAGGTGTGGGTGGTCAGAATGATTGGTGGGGCCCTTTTGTTAAAAGCCAGTTTCCACTTGGGAAAAGGATTCACCATTTGACTTAATTGTGAAGATGCACTGAATAACGGTCAAGGTATTTTGAAGAGATTAAATATATGGATTCATTGTGGGAGTTAATAGGCCTGTCTAGTGAGAGCCATAGAATTTTTGCAGAGCTAACGTCTTTCTGACAACCATGGGGGGACTTTTTAGCCAGGCAGTGTGTGTTGTGTTAAGGTCATTCCCATAAACCACTTGCCATTTTGAGTATGGGGATGTCCAGTAGGGGTTATCTCGCAGGGAAAAGCCAGGACGGGTTCCCAAAGCAAGCGCTAAGAGACCTGTCGGTGATTCGGCGCTATATAAATCGAAATTAACATAACATAACATAACATATGGTCACTCTGTGAGTCTGATTTCTGGTGAGGTTGGTGAAGGGCATATAACTTTAAATATTAGTGTTTACATGTTATTTTTGCGCTTTTAAGTCATGCATTACATGTGTTACAGGGAATAAAGCAGAATCATACCGAGGTGTAAACTGGAAGCTATTTTTGCCATTAAACTGTTGTAATGCCACACAAAGTGTACAGACAGCCCTGGTTGTGGCCATTGTGGTTCTGACTAGCCTACCAAAGCTATCTGTGGTTTAGTTAAAACTACCTTGGTTGTTTGCAATTTCTACCAGATTATATAGTTTATACCCTATATAGTTAAAACTACAGTTTAAATTTGGTCGTATCACCTATATCAAATATTACACCTATGTGTGCCTTCCTTGTTAACATAACATGTTAAGTGCTGCTTCTACATGAGTGAATCAGTACTGAGCACTATGTTTTACAAAGGTCAAATTGTACTGCAGTCCTTCAGTGACATGACAACTTCATTTTGGTTTTACTTGCTAAATTAGATGAGAAATAGCATTTGAAAGAACACCTTTTTTAAGGTTTACTTAATTTATGCAAAGTTATTTTCTTTAATTCTTTATGAAGATTTGTAGTGAACAAAAACACATGAAGTATCCATTGAAAGGCATGGTTTCAGATCTTCCAACTTTATGCATCATTAGTCATAAATTCAACTCAAACGGTAATATCAGGTATAACGTGTTCACATAACATCTACAATAAATGTAACAGCATGCGAGTTTGACCAAACAGTTTGTTTCGCAGTTCTCTTTGACGCCCTTTCCTAGGGTTTGATAGCCCTCTTACATTGCAAGACAGACATCTGAACTGCAAGCCTGCGCTCCACGTATTAGGAGAGGTCATGTATGTGGCACGGTTCAAACCATAACATAATGCAGCTGTGTAAGTCTCGCTGCTCTATCTAAGTGAAGAGGCATCACACTGGGCCAAAAATATACATAACTGGTAATAACCCACAATAGGGACACATACAAAAAAGGACCCGGTGAATCCCATTGAGAACCTTGCAAGAAAAGCAACAAAAAAGCAAAGATGGGGGGGCGAAACAGGAGGAAAGATCTTCCAAAGGGGGTAGGAAACACTCCTGAGGTACCGTCTATGTAAAATAAACATGACATCTAACTACAATCCCTCCTCATTCAAGGCAATTTCACGGTTGCTAATGTTCTTTGTTGCATAAATGTTCATAGTTTATTCGTAGCTCACAAATTTGCGCCGCCGTTTCGTAGATTCGGTCCCAGTTGAAGCATAAAAATGCCATTTGTGGGCAGCAGGGTGCAAGGGCAATCGTGACAACATTGAACCCAAGGGCTGCTAGGATCTAGAGACTCTCCATTCTCCCCACGTTTCTGAAGGGCATTTGTGTTTTGATGATGTTTCCAGAATTTCCCCACCTCATCTGGAGTCTCAAAAACGTGACTTTTGCCGCCCAACTGAACACGCAGTATCGCCAGATACAGAATTGCGTACTTGACATTTGCCTTCTGCAAAGTGCATTTATTGTTTATATACTTGTGTTGCACCTCTTGCACCATTGCCATGAAGTCTGGAAAGAGTGCTGTATCTGATCCTTCGTTCGCGGGCCAGTCTCAGCACCGCATCGTGATCTTGATAGTTAAGGACTTTGGCTATGATCATTCTTTGGTGAGCCCCCAGCACCGGGCCCGATCCCAGTGTTTGGTGCGCTCTCTCAACTGCAAAGGTACTTGAAAAGGCCTCCTTGCCAAAGAGGTCTATCAGAACTGTTTCCACAAACTTAGCTATAGGGCCGGTATTCTTAGATTCGCCTATTCCTGCGATGCAGCGATTATTGCGGCACGAGTGCACCTCCAAATCTTATGCCTTGGCGGCCCACGTTTTGAGAAGGGCCTCAGTTCTTTCCAGTCGCTTGTGGATATTCAGCTGCGCATCTTCTGTGGCTGATATGCTGTGCTCGGCCTCTCCACTCTGAGTATCTTGAGTCTCCAGGCGCCTGTGAATGTCATCTAGTCGAGATGTAAGGGGGTTGAGGCGAGTATCTATGGCCCGGAATTCAGCCATCAGTTTTACCATAATGGCGGCTGTACGCTCCAATGGTGGGGCCTCAGCCTCAGAGGGGCACTCAGTCTCCTCATGCCTGGGAGTCTTCGTGGCGTCGAAGCTCAATTGGCACTGTTTGGGATCCGTTCGCCTCATCGTATGTGATTGTCCTCAACAAGGCATGTGGAATGGAGATGCCAGAGCTCCCGCAAGTAGATTGCTCTTGTGTAGAACTCCACCACAGCAGCCACTGTCTGCAAGGCCAAGTAAGCGCAGCCGCAACCCCCACACCGCGTGTCACACTGCCAGGGGGAGCTAGTGTAGAAGGTATGGCGCCGGGGAGCCCGGACTGGAGGGGCCGCCCAGCACAATTGGGTGGGTGAGAGGAGGCTACCTGAAGCGTTTCTACGCCACAGCTGGTATCGTGGTCAGCCGAATCTCACCCTAACTATGCCGGGGCTAGCAGGCATCAACAGAGGTGCCCACACATTATCCAGGGCACCGTGTAGGTAGTCCCCGGGCCAGGCCGGTCATAAACCTCCAGCGTTGAACCCCACTTCTTTATGCGCACTGACTTGTGGGCCACAGATTGTTGAGGGTGTGGTTCAGTACTGCACCTTCCATCTGCCAGACGATCCCCATACTGCTCCGTCGATGCCGGAACGTCGTACTTCCTGGGTCCTGCCCTCGGGCTCACCGAGACCCCTGTCGCCTCGGGGCCTCAAAGGGCATCCGACAGACAGATACTTCTAGAATCCACAACACATGCTTTTGGGATTACTTGATCTCTGCAACAACAGGCTCTAGCACAGGCTGAAGTTTATTTTGGGATAAATAAAAAAAACACTGTCAAGTATCATATCTTAGTCATATCCTGCTATACATGAAGAAACAGGATCGGTCGCTGTCACGGAAAATGACTTAGAAAATGTTTTAGAAAGCCTTGAGGAAGTCACTGGATTTGACGAAACAGGTGCCAGCTGTTCTCGCGCATCTTGATCAAAACTGTATCATTTTGAATCCTCCTTTCAAAAATTTCTCAATCTACATGTTTTTTGTAATAGGGTATCTCACAGTCTTGTATGAAATTGTGATGTTTCAAAATATTTATTCTAAGTAAAAGGAACATTTTTTTTATTTTTTTTTATTTATTTTTTTAAAACTTTGTTTATTGATGGTTTTGTAACAGAAACAGAACCAGACAAAACACACAATGCGACACTACGGTGGCTGGATTACAGAGCTCATGGAACATCACGTAATGCAAATCAGGAAGAGAGGCACAGCATAGTATATCAAGGCGTCTAGAGCATCAACAGTGCAATAGCGGGCAACTTCAATGTCCTGAGCAGAGGCGGAACAGTGGCATCCTGACACAAGGGATAGGTAAGTGGGTAAAGTACATTACAGCAAGGGATCGACAGGGACATGAAGATAATCATGAGCAAACCAGCAATGCAGTAGCAATGTGAGTGTGGAGCAGAGTGACCCCTGTATACATAAGGCAGTACAGTAACAATATTAGCATAGGCAATACAGAATCAATTGGCGAATGAGGTACACTAAGCCAGGCTACTCCCACCATCCCCAGCGGGATCCCCCTCAGGTCCAGCATCTCGAGTCTCCTGGACCTGGAGATAGGCAACCAGAGGCTGCCAGATGTCTCTCGGTTTGCTAGATATTGGGAGCAGGTCAGCAAATGTCGTGTGTTGTTCCTGACTGTGCGTCATATCAGCAAGCCATTCCTTGAATTTGGGAGCCCTGCCACGTCCCCATCTGCATGCTATGCGCCTTTTTGCCAGGAGGAGCGCAACATCTACAAACCTTCTGTACTGGGAGGGAATCTGTGGTGTGTGTCCTAGCAACATCAGTAGTGGGTCCGGTGATATGTATGATCCAATCATAGATGTCAGGGCAGCGTGTACTTGTTGCCAATAGGTCTGTATGGAGGGGCAGTCCCAGGCAAGATGCAGAAAATCCGCGTGCTCCGCATGGCAGCGGTCGCAGCGGTCTGTGTCAGATAGGTGAAACCTAAATTTTTTAACGGGGGTATAGTACAAGCGCTGTAGGTATTTATAATGAATTATTTTGAGCCTGCTGCTCGCAGATATGTGAGATGTAAGGGTACAGCAGTACGTCCATTGTTCATCAGTGATGTCGACAGCCAGCTCAGCAGCCCAGCGCGTCCTCGCAGACGCTGCCGGCGTCAGGTAAGATGCTCGTATATGGCGATTCATTCCCGAGACCAGGTGGGAGCCATCTCGCGAGTTCAGCAGAAAATGAAGCGGGGGCGTAATAGTAGGCTCTGTAGGGTAATCGGGAAGTATAGCGCGCATACCCTGACGGAGTCGTAAGTAGTAAAATACCTCAAGGGGGGTACGGGCATGCTCTTTAAAGAATGCCTCAGCCGACTTAAAGTGACCTGCTGTGAAGAGGTCGCCCCAGCAGGAAATCTTAAGTGCTGCACAAAGGTTCCGGAAGCCTTTCTCCTGCAGGAGTGCAAGCTCGGGGTGATATGTCAATGGCAATAGGGGAGAATACAATAAGTCGCAGTTCATTTTCTTGGCCAGTCGTCACCATGCATCAATCGTACAAGTGACCGACGTATGAGGCGTCGTTATGACCGAAGGCTGACACTGTAGTAGGCCCTGTATGGGTAAAGGATCAGCAATCCAATCCTCTACTGCCAACTGAGGCATAAAGGGTGTAGGATGGAACCAGTGGTATGCAAAGTGCGCCTGCGCGCAGAGATAATAGACCTCGAAGTCCGGGAGGTCAAACCCCCCTTTATCATACGGTAAGATCAACGTTGACCATTTAAGCCGCGGGCCTTTGCCTCCCCAGAAAAGGCGGCAAAGCTCTGACCTCAGTGTCTTGAAGAAGTGGGCTCCCGGGTAGAAGGGAATATTGAGAAAAAGATAGAGAAAGCGTGGGTGCACCACCATTTTTATGAGGGATGCTCTCCCCGCCATAGAAATGGGTAGGGAGATCCAGCGGTCAACTTGGGCGGTAAGTTTGGTCACAGCCACGCCATAATTTGAACGAAGTATCTCGTCCTTGTCGCGAGATATCTGTATGCCCAAATACCGAAGGTCAGTCCTGCACCACTCCAGAGGGTAATCCAGGGAAAAGTCAGGGACGGCCGGTGTAAGCGGAAAAAACTGGGATTTCGTCCAGTTAATCTGTACCCCCGATATTCTTCCAAAGACCAAAAATTCCCTGAGCAGGGGGTTCAGGTTGTGTATCGGGTTCTTGACAAACAGAGTCATATCGTCTGCATATAAGGACACATCGATCTGGCGCAGAAGGCAACGAATCGCCCCTTCACTATGGAGCTGACGAAGCCGACACGCAAGGGGTTCAACCGCAATTGCAAATAGCAGGGGTGACAGTGGGCACCCCAGGCGGGTGCCTCTCGAGACGTCGAGCGACGTGGATAGATGTCCGTTGATCAAGACTCTCGCAGTGGGTCGAGTATATAGTAATCGGACCCAGGAAATGAATATGGCGGGGAACCCCATGCGGGTCAGGATGGCGAACAAATATGGCCATTCAACAGAGTCAAACGCCTTCGAGGCGTCTAGAAAGATCGCCGCGACAGGGATGTCAGGGTGTATCGTATGCAGCAGGGAGAAAAGGGTGCGTAAATTATGTGAAGTGGAGCGGCCAGAAACAAAGCCCGATTGGTCGGGTAGCACTATCCGGGTCATAAGGAGTGATAACCTGGTGGCGAGGACTTTGGCCAGAATTTTGACATCACAATTTAAGAGTGATAGAGGGCGGTATGAATCACAGGATGTGGGAGTTTTGCCCGGTTTCAGTAAAGAGGTGATGACGACTTCGCGCATGGAGCAGGGGAGGACACCGTCCTCAAAGGATTCAGTGAACACTTCTCGGAGGACCGGGGCCATGACATCTATATATGTCTTGTAGAATTCGGCAGGAAGACCGTCCAGCCCGGGCGCCTTCCCGCTGCGTAGTGACATAATGGCATCCCTAATTTCATCTACTTCGAAAGGCGCAGCAAGGAACTGCCTGTCTACATCACTCAGCCAGCAAAGGGCCAGGTCACTTAGGAAGTCGTCATACTGAATATCAGGAGTAGAAACTGAGGTGTATAGTGTGCGATAGTGGGTAACAAAGGCATCTAATAATGCATCAGAATCCCTGACAGTGTGACCTTGATGATTAACCACTTCAATGACAGTATTATCTACGCGCGGCGAACCCGTCAATATAGCTAGCGCCTTACCGGGCCTATCTCCCTCACAATATTTCCTTGCCTGCCAGTATTTGTTCCTAAACCTAGTCTCCCTATGTGCTTCTTCTTCATAGTGTGTAAGCTTATCCCTGAACTCAGCGTGTGCAGCAGAGTCATCCCCCACAACCATCCGAGCCTCCAATGCCCTCAGCTCGTCTTCGAGCTTCCGGATCGTGCGCTGTATGTCGCGTAGTACCCCAAAGCTCTTAGACATGCAGAGGCCCCTGACAGTGACTTTGAATGCCTCCCAAATAATTTCTACAGATGCAACGGAGCCCTTGTTCCTCGGAAAGAAAGCTGTGATCTCATCCTCTAGCTCAACACGGAAGACCTCGTCTAGCAAGGCCGCCGGTTGTAAGCGCCAACGTGGTCTAGGGTGATCCCAGCCGGGCATCTGCAAAGTCAGCAGAACCGGACTGTGATCCGAATACGTTTTTGGTAGGTGTGTCACCTTGGTCACCCCAGGCATCGCTTCTCTGGTCAGGAAGAAATAATCTAAGCTCGCCCAGGTACCAGTCTGTGATGTGAAATGAGTGCCTTCCATGCGGCCAGGGTGTAGCGTTCGCCAGGTGTCCAATAGGCCCCCCTCGGAAAGCACGCCCTCCAACGCCTCCCTAGATCTAGGTTTGTAAATGATCACGCCGTCAGCCCTATCTAACCTAGGCACTAACGCTATGTTGAAGTCCCCCCCCAGATGATATGGCGTGAACCTACATCCAAAATCTTACCCCACAGTGTTGTAAAAAAGCATGGCACGTCAAGGTTGGGGGCATAACTGTTAACTAGGGTGACAGAATCGTTATCTAGCCGCCCCCAGAGTAACACAAAGCGGCCATCTTTGTCTGTCAATTCACCACACACCTGAAAAGGAACATTGCGTTTAACAAGTATGACAACACCTCTGGCGTATGTGGAGTACGACGAGAATGACCGAGTAGAGGCCCACTTACAACCAAAAGTAGGGCGCCCTTGTGGAGCCAAGTGTGATTCCTGTAGCATAGCAATTTGCACCTGATGGCGATCTAAATAAGCTATAACATTTCTGCATTTTTTGGCATTATTTAGCCCTCGGACGTTCCAAGATAAGCAATTTAACAATACAGTAGGTTCTAAACTAGCCATAACCTAGACATGACCTGAATGAAATATTGCGCCACCTCAGAATCCAGAGTTGCAGCTCCTCCTGTATGAGATCAGAGAGCGCTGCCACCAGCCAGCAAAATGCCGTCTTGAAACAACCAACCATCCCCGTAACATTTCCCACCCGCCCACCCACTACTGCATCCCAATCATGCCAGCAGCCAGTCAATCCCTCGCCCGCCCACCACCCCTTTTCCAGAAACTCCCACAACTTGACCAGAACATCGGGGTATTCCCGTAGGGGGAACAGCAGCAAAGGCGCACAGCCACCCCCCTTCCCAATAGCCTCAAGTTCGATACCGTCCATGGTCGAGGCAGGGATAGTGGGGGCGGTTCCTACACATCTTGCACCGTCATGGGTCTCCGGCAGGTCTAATTCCCAGTATCTACTGCAGTGCCCACTGAGGCTACAAGTGTAAGTGAATATTAGTCAGATAGTTCAAAATACAGATACTTGCGGGGAGGACAATGGTCCATCAAACTTCATTGAGCACCGGGGGCACTTCTTCCTCGGGGTCTTCGGGACCCTCTCGCCGATCTCTCTGTGCCCTGCGATGCTGCCGTGAAGAACCGTTGTTTACCCTGATGCGTCACTCTCAGCCTCGCTGGGTATAGCAGCGCATAATCCATCTGGGCCTCTCTTAGCTTTTTCTTGACTGTAAGGAACTTCCGTCTTTCCTCCTGCACGATGGGAGTGAAATCGGGGTAGAGAGAAAAGGCGACGCCACTGTAGTGCAGTGTACGTTTGGTTCTGGCGGCTCTTAAGGCGACATCTCGGTCACGGTAATTCAAAAGTCGGGCAATGATAGGCCTCGGTGGTAGCCCGGGCTGTGGCACAGGAGCCAGGGATCTATGTGCTCTCTCCACGATGAACTGGGGCGAGAAGGCATCCTCACCTATGGACGTCCGGAGAAGCGCTTCGATGTATAGTTCCATTCTACCAGTGGCTGTGGACTCCGGAATTCCCGTGACGCGGATGTTGTTGCGTCGGCTACGGGCCTCCAAGTCCTCATTCTTGGCCGCTATGACTCTTAACAGGTTGTCCATACGTGCAAGTTGGGAGATGTGGGTAGCAGTGAGGTCCTCGCCGTCCGATATTCGTTGCTCCGTCGCGGTTATTCTCTCCTTATGTTGGTCTACTTTGTGGACCAGTGCATCCAGTCTGGAGGATATCCTGTCCACCTTCTCCACCACCGTGGCGAATCCTTGTCGCATTTCTTGGAACAGACCCTGCAGATCAGATGAAGCCGGGGTGGAGGGCGCAGTAGCAGGGTCCGCGCCACTCGGGCCAGGACTCACCGTAGTCATCTTTGTTCCTTTCTTGGCGCTCTCAAAGCTGAGCTTCGCTTGTCGGTGCTCCGGGCGCACCATCGTGCCCCTGCGTCTCTCGTGAGCCACCTTTATAAGATCTGGCAGGTTTGTAGAAGGGCCGCTATACGACCAGACAGTGAAGTGAGTCCCTCTGCCCGCAGGCTATGCAAGGTACAAAACAGTGTGTAGCGGGGTAGGATAGCCCAAACCCCGAGAACCCTATGCCACCGTGATGGGCCAGCCGGGCTAGTTCCACCAGCTCGATAATGCGATAGGGAGGTAGGGAAGAGTAGTGTCAGTAGTGCAAGTTAGCTACTCCCAAGCCGGACAGCGGCGGACCAACCAATGCAACTCCAGTCCCCCAGGCGATGTATGGGCATATATAGCAGCAGCCCCCCAGCCCGACCCGGGTAATGCAGTCGGGTGAGGCAGTTCACCGTGGACGCTGGTCTCCAGCAAATGGCAGCGGGAATGAAACGGTACACTTCCCGGCGAGGTTCGCTACCACCACCCTATGTAAGTCTATGATGAATGGTGAAGTCCGCTATGGACCGATTGAGGCAACAGGGTAATGCCCCCAGCGTATTCCAGTACTCACTGCGCAGCGCCGACGGTCAGATAGCTAGCAGGATCTCAGCAGGGGCAGGCCTCTTCACTTGTGCTGTAGCCGGCGGCCGCCATTAACGCCGATGTTCAAGCCCGTCACCGAGCTCCCTTGCCGCCACTCCCCCAGCCAGCCCCCGCAGCACGGCAGCGTGCAGGAAGGCAGATGCGTGCAAATCCGCGATGGCATCAGCTGTACTCAATGGCAGGGACGGGGGCTCCGTCCGCCTGACGAAACGCGGCTGGCTATAGTGGCAAGTTCTCCGCCAGGGGCCCTCCGCCTCGCGGTCTGCACCGGCCTCGCGTGAGCGCCAGAAGCCGAGCTGCCCACCTCCACGGGGTCTGAGAGTGTGTCGGTGAAATGTGCCGGCGCCGATAACTGTGCGTAGGAGGCTCCTAGCGACCCACAACTTGGAGCGAGTGTAGAGGACGCCAACAGCTGCCGGTTCTGCCGTTTCAGGTGGAGACAGCCCTCCAGACGGTAAGGATTAATGAAGGAGCATTACCGTAGGAAACGGGAGCCGGGCAGCTAAGCGGCCATTCCGTTTGCGCGCCAAGCCACGCCCAAGTAAAAGGAACATCTTTTGTATAAACTTATCTCTTTTGTTTGCCTGTGATATATTGATGACAAAACTTTGTGAAGTTAATATATATATAAAAGTCATACAGGAGATGAGATATTATGTTTATAGTGCCGGGGTATTCTCATGCTACACCAACTCATTCAGTTTCTCCCACAAGGGATCCAATCAAAGTCACCTTTGCCATAATTGAAAAAATATACCTGTGTCAAGTTGAATGGCTCATATGAAATCTCTCACAGTTGTGATTAGCAACTGTGTTCCTGAATGTGCACTTTCCCATTGCAGCTGTAATGAGGTTCTAGAAAGTGGTGCAAGGAATGTGCAAACTCACTGCGCCTTGCTTTACACAATCTTGGATGTTCACCACAGCCATGCCATACTGGCCGCATAACAACTCGTCATCAAAATGAAAAAGGTACAGAGTCCTAAACTAATATATCTGCACAGTTAAACTTAGGAGCTCTATTCTACCCTCTGTCCTCACCATTCTTGCTTTTGCACATTCAAGATGTGAGCTAAACCTACTTTTTCCCTCTAGGGTTGACCTGAACACCGTTCTGCTACCAGGCTGGAACACTCCATTTCTTTTGCCCTTTTTTTTAATACATTTTTTATTTTATTTTCAGTGTCAGGAGTTTACATACATGATGAAACAACAATCATCTCCATTAGTAACGAGTCAATGTTGTACACACTTTGGCGTATTTAAATCAAAAGTTATCAGTACATTCTAGGCGCGTATCATAGACATCATTCCCATATAACACCCCTCCCTCCCCTCCATGCGTGATCGGTGCAAATGTGACAGTGGGTCTCTCTGAATGCTATGGACTGTCTTCAGGGTGAGATGATTTATCAGGCGGTTCACAGATGTTCCCTCGGGATTATTCCATTTCCCCCATATTCTGGACCACTTTTTGGGGCATCCCCGGTGCGTGTAGACTGCTTTCTCAGCGACCATCGCTGTGTCCATATCATTCTCCCATTGCGCTTGCGTGGGCACCTCCCCGGATCCCCAGTTCCTGACTATATTTCTTTTTGCCGTTGCCAACCTAAGTGTAGCCCAAGTTCGTAGTCCCAGATTTAGGTCCGTTGGTCGCCATATATTTAATAGGCAGCACCTAGGATCTCGCTGAACCTCCACCCCACTTGCCTCCGAAACCGCTATTAGGACGTGTTCCCAGTAAAGTTGTATTTTTGGACAGTCCCATTTTATATGGAAATATGTTCCTATCTGACCGCATCCCCTAAGGCAAAGTGGGTCAGCCGTGTTCCCGAGCTTGTGTATCATGGTGTGGGGGTAGTATATATGATGCAACACCTTAAGTTGCACTAGCTTTAAGCGAGATGAGATCGCTGCCTCCCTGGCTGATGCCAGCGCGTCCATCCAATCTGAGTCTTCTATGTCTCCCAACTCTACCTCCCATTTGCTGCGTAAAACGACCATCGGGTCCGGGCGATTATTAACTAACTTACGGTATGTTTGAGATATGGCCTTTTTATCCATGTGGTCTGTAAGGATCCCGTCTTCGAGGGGTGATGATTCAACTAGTGTGGTGCCTAGGGGGATGGCACTTTGAAGGGCATGTTTGATTTGGGCGTAGCGGTAGGCCTCAGTGTCTGCCAGCCCGTATTTCTCTTTAAGAGCTGCAAATGTAATGATTTCTCCCTTCACCCACAGATCGCCAATTTTTGTAATACCTATGAGGTCCCATTACCTGAATCCCTTGGTGTTCACTAGGGTGCCTAAGCCTTGTGTTTCCCATAGCGGAGTGGCCAGTGTTAGTACCCCCTCCATCCCAGGGTCCTCCGTGCAGTGTGCCACATTTTTACCGTGTGAGCAGTGGGGTCTGTTAATGCGTGCCATCGTTTGTTTGTATCAAGGGCCTTCATCACAGGTTCCACCGGTAGCACACTCCGGTCCAGTCTATAGGCCGGTTCGTCTTGCGGGGTGTGGAGCCATTGATTAATGATCGCCAGGTGCGCCAACCAGTAGTATAATTGAACACTGGACAAGGCTATCCCCCCGTCATACCAGCTACGTATCAATTTAGATTGTGCTATGCGTGCAGGTTTTCCGTCCCATAGCAAGGAGGTAATTTCTGCTTCGATGGCCTTAAAATAGGAAGTAGGGACCGGGAAAGGGGTATTCTGGAGCGCATAGAGAAACCTAGGAACCGCAAGCATTTTAAAGAGAGCTGCTCTTCCCAGAAGTGTCAGTGGGAGGGCTCTCCAGTGTGTAATGTCAGATTTTAGTCGCTTTAGGGGTTTCAGCAGGTTTTCTTCCAGAAATACGTTAGCTTGTGGGGTAATGTAGATTCCTAAGTATTTAAACCCCCTGGTCACTATTTGTAAGGGACAGTCAGGGGGGAGCGTAGTCACTAGGCCGTGCAGCAAATATAGCAACGCCTTTGCCCAATTTATGGTGTATCCGGACATCGTACCATATGTCGTGAGGATGTCTAGCAGGGCAGTCAGGGACTCTGTCGGGGACGTTAGATATATCAGCACGTCATCCGCATAAAGGGATTATCCGGTCCTCCCAATCTGCTTCCCATGTTATCCCTCGGAGTAACGGCGTCGTGCGTATCCACGTTGTTAGTTGGGCGATCCACCTATCTGCCCTTTCCTTCCTTTCCATCCACGCGAGCATTATTCCTGTCTTGTCCCCCAGTTCGTATATCTTGTGCAGAGTGTCTGTGTGCCTAGTCTTTGCCATGTCCTCCGCATATGCACGGTATTCCTGAGCTGTTAGTGTCATCGTGTGCGCTGTAGTAGGGTTGGGAGTCATGGCGTGTACCATTTCCGCCTGCTGTGCTGCCGCTTCTAGGGTGTCAATGGCCTGCCTGTGTTCCCGCTTAGGTTGGGTAATAGTCGAGATGGCCTGTCCCCTAATTACAGATTTATATGCCTCCCAGAGAATGGACGGTGAGTCTACTGTCGATACATTTTCAGTAAAATAGTGTTCCGTAGTGGTTATTAACGTCTTGGCAATCTTACAGTTCTTTAATTTCAAATGTGTTTTGTTGATTTTAGGATAAAAAACAGGCATTACAGTGCGATGGAAGGGCAGTAGGCATATATTGCTAGCGAGACAGACAGACACGTCTTCTCTGTAAATCGAACAGTAGGCGAGGTACATATGCCAGAGCAGAGGTATAATGCCGAGGCAACGAATAGTAGGCGTTGTAAGAGAGTAAAACTGTTGGAGCAGAAACCAGGAACCCACCCCCTCCCCTGACCAACCTCCTCCCCCCCTCCCTCCCACCCCAACCAGTGTGCCGTGCATGGGAAACAATCCCAGAAACAATCAGGTAGTGTGTACGGCAATGATACATGAGATCACGGAGGGTCATGCGTAGCTTCGGTAAGTCGCAGAATGCGGAGGTATTTGGGGCATGTGATCTCATTAAACTCTTTGGACAAGAGGGATAGAAACGGGAGCCAGACCTTCTGAAATGCAGCTGTGGTGTGTGTAAGTGTAGCCTGGATGCGTTCCATCCCCAAAGTGAACCAGAGTTTGTGTAGCCATCCCGTGTGTGTAGGCCTGGTAGTCGAGCCCCAGAGCGATAGGACATATTGCGTAGCCGCTTGCATGGTGATCCCCATTTGGCGACCCCAGGTAGATTTCAGGGTAAAGGTGATTGTGTTAGGTAGGCCCAAGATGGTATAGGCTGAAAATCTTGGGATTTCGGTGTCGAAGGTAGAGTCAATGTCGTCTAGGACCGTCTCCCAATAGCCCCGAACTTCACAGCAGTCCCAGAGGAGATGGGTCACGGTACCCCGTTCCCCACATCCCCTCCAGCACAGTGCGCTATGGGTCGGGTTTCCTTTATGGAGCCGGGGCGGAGTGAGATGCCAATACATGGCCAGCTTCACCGCTGTTTCCCTGCCTGCAGTGTTGTGTGGTGTGTGAGGCCCTATAGTATATATAGCTCCATTCTCTGGGTGTCAGAGCCCTGCCAAGTTCCGCTTCCCAACGTTTCTGACCCGCTGTTTTGCCTGGAGTGGCTGGGGGCGTGAGCATTTTGTAGATGTCTGAGATAAGATGTCTATCCGAGTCTTTTGTCATCAGCCATTTCTCAAAGACTGTCATCGGTCGACCAACTTGTGGGGCGTAGACCGGGTTTGTGAGCCAGTGCCGGAGTTGAAAGTATTGGAAAAGGTGAGGATTTGTTATGTCATATCCCTGCCTGATGTCCAAGAGGGGGAGAAAGCCCCGTAAATCGAAAAGGTCGCCGGCAGAACGGCAGTTGGTACCGCGCCATTGCGAGAAGGCGTCGGGGTCATTGCCCGGCGGGAACTCCGGGTTATCCAGGATGGGGGTGAATGGGGAGGGGAAGGTTGTTAAACTTCTTTTAACAGCGACCGTGTCCCAAACCCGCATGATGGTTCGAGTGATAGGTGACTTCAAGAGGTAACGGGGCCGGTGCTGCCGGAGGAGGAAAGGAACCCTCCAAAGGGGCGTCTGGGCCATCGCCCTGTCCTGAAATAGCCACCGTTTCTCGGATTCGGGCCTATACCATTCCACCAAATAGCGGAGTTGGGAGGCCTGGAAATATTGCAAAAGGTTGGGGACTCCGAGACCTCCCTCATCTATGCTCCGGTATGCCAGCCGTTTATGTAAGCGCGACCGCTTCCCCTCCCAGATGAAATGGTGGAGAGCGGCTTGTAGGTCCGCAAGGACGCCAGCGGGGGGCAGGACCGGGAGGGATTGAAAGAGGTATAAGATCTTAGGTAGAACTGACATCTTTACCGCTGCGACACGCCCCAATAGGGAGAGGGGTTGCTTGGACCAGCGCGTAAGGTCGGTCCGGATCTGGGAGGTGAGGGTTTTGTAGTTGAGAGCTATCGTCGACTCCGTCGAGGAAGTGAGAGTTACACCCAGGTATGGGAGTTGTGTGGTCAGCTGTAAGTCGCCCCATTATGCGGATGTATTCCTGCCAGGGTGGGATTTCCGCCTATTGATTTTGAAGCCTGAGACAGCACCAAAAGATTCCAGCTCCTCCAAAAAAGCGGGTACAGAGCGGTCTGGATGGTCGAGAGCAGTTATAATGTTGTCGGTGTAAAGGCCAACTGTGTGAGGTTCTCCGCCGAAGGTGATGCCTTGGATAGCAGGGTTATTCCGGATCTTCTGCGCCAGGGGCTCTATGTGCAAGGCAAACAGGAGGGGTGAGAGGGGACACCCCTGCCTCATGCCGCGCTGGATCTCAAAAGGGCTCGAACGGAGGCCACCCAAGCGGACCCGAGCTTGGGGGCGGTGGTAACAACTTGCGATCCAGGACTGAAAGCTGTCTCCTAGCCGGAAGTGCGTCAAAACTCGCTGTAGGTAGGTCCAGTCGACTCGATCGAACGCCTTTTCAGCGTCGATGGCCAACAGCGCAGAGTCCGAGTCCTGGAAGTGGGCCTTGTCAACCAAATGGAGTACCCGTTTGGTGTTATCGCTGCATTGGCGATTAGGAACAAAGCCCGACTGGTCAGGCTCCAAGATCCCAGGCAGGCATGGACCAAGACGCGCTGCAAAAATTCCGGTAAAGAGCTTCAGGTCCAGGTTAAGTAACGAAATAGGGCGGAAAGCGGAGCAGTGCGTAGGTTTCTTACCCGGTTTAGGTAGCACAACTATTTCGGCCGCCAGCATGTCCGGGGGGATGGAGCTTGGGCCTTCAAAGGAGTTGAAAAGCCGGGGGAGAACAGGAGCTAGCAGCTGACTAAAGGTTTTGTAAAAACTGGCCGAGAAGCCGTCCGGTCCTCGGGATTTGAGCGGGTGAAGGCGGGATATAGCGGCCAGCACTTCATCCAAACGGATGGGGGCTTCCAGAGCGTCTGCGTTTGCCTGAGACAGCTTGTGATCGCCGCCGAATCCAAATAAGCATCAACGTCCTTGAGGGACACCGCGTCGGCCCTGTATAAAGAGGCGTAGAAGGTCCGAAACGCCTCCGCAACCTGAGTCTCCTCAGTGAGGACTGCGCCCGAGTTATCTGTAATGCCGGAGATTTTTTAACGGTGGGTTTTAGCTTTCAGGGCGCTAGCAAGTAAGCGGCCAGTTTTGTTACCCCCAACGTAATACGTATGGCGGAGACGGAGAGCAGCAAATTCCGCCCTGTCAGTGTCTAGGCTGGCTAACTGGGTCCTGGCTGCCTTCAATTGTCTCCAGACCCGTGGAGTCTCTTTTCGCCCTACGGACCTTGGCCTCTGCCGCGGCTATCACGATAAGTTCACAGCGGGCCACTGATTTCAGGGCTCCCCACAGAGCCGACAACGCTGTCTCCGAAGTATCATTAATGGCTAAATATTCAACGATACATTTATGAAGCTGCTTGGTGACGTCCGGTCACTGCAGGAGGGTTTCACGCAGTCGCCATGACCCATGGGGGCGGAGGGGCGGAGGGATCTTGAGCGACAGCTCCACCGCGTCATGATCCGAGAGGGCCGCAGGCACTATGCAAACATCGCCGAGGATCGCGAGTAGCTCAGAGGAGCCCAAGTAATGGTCTAACTGGGCATACGTGTGGTGCACGCGGGAATAAAAGGTGAACTGCGTCGTGTTAGGGTACTTGGTCCTCCAGAGGTCCACCAGGCCTCTCTCCGTAACCACTCTGTACTGGTGGCTGTAATAGCGCCTGAATCCCCATAGCGATGCCCTGATCTGTCTTTATTCGTGTCCATAACTAGATTGAGGTCCCCCCCCCATGAGGAAGAGAGAATTAGAGGGTTGAAGTGACTCCGAAACTGCACCTTTTAAAAAAGCCTCCTGTCCAGTGTTCGGGGCATAGATGGAGCCTATCGTCAAGCGTCGGTCTCCTATTAGAAAGGTGTAAGCCAAGGGACGACCCTTGATCTCCCCCGCCCTGTCCCCCACCTTTCCCTGGAAGCGCCTAGATACCAGAATGGCCACCCCAGCCCTCTTCGTTGGGAGAGACGAAAAGAACTGCTGGGGGAAGGCACAGGAGCGCATCCTGTGCCAGTCCTTGGGCAAAAGGTGAGTTTCTTGTAATAAACAAATCTCAGCCCCAGAGTTCTCCAGGTATGAAATCACAGCCCTCCTCATGACAGGATTGTTCAACCCTTTCACATTAAGGGTCAGTACCTTCAAACTAGAGTCTGCCATATTAAGGAGGTGTGTGTAATGTCACGTGATCGGAATCACGCTGCTGCGGCAAATGGAGATGTAGTGAGCGATTTAGCACTGTAAGACCCCTCGGCACCCTGGATCCTAAAGTAAGTGTACATGGAGCGCCGCGTGTGGAGAAAGACACATCTAAAGGTGGACGAAGAGAAGGCTCTAGCCGAGGAGGCAAGCAAGGCAACCGAAGACAAATGTGGATTATAGCAATTCCATTTCCGGCAATCCCCCTTTGGCACACTGGTTCCCACCTGCAGTCCCACCCGTTACCCCAAACCAACCCTAACTGAAACCATGCCCCACCATCCCCACCCTCATTCCCACCCCGGGAGCTCAAATCCTTCATCCCCAACATCAACTGGAACCCCAACTTCACCATAGTCCTGGGCCTATCCGAGCACAGTTCAGGCCCACAGAGTCTTCACGTGGAGGAGTGTGTGGCAACGGCGATCCCGTTGCCCCCCCGTCCCTCCCTGACCTGCTGATCCTGAAGCAGATGGACCCCCGTACACATTCCAGCCGAATCTGATGCACCAGGGCACTGTACGTAGTACCCACGGCTATTCCGATGTCGCTGTGTCTCTGGATACCTCCTGGATGGCTGCTGCCTGTTCCAGCGCCATCAGTTGTGGGTCCGGTTTCAGGGACCTCTTGGGCCCATTCCGACGCCTAACTCGTTGCCAGCCATCGTCAGAGGTTCATGGCGAAGACTTGAGCGAAGGTTGCTCCGAGAGATCATCCTTCTTGGAGTCCTCGTCAAGATTTATTCCCAGTAATGCGCATGTGTCTCTCAGGGATCGGAGCTGTTGCAGGGCCCCATTCCATTTGAAGATGATCCGAAAGGGATTGCCCCACCAGTAGGGAATGCCTTTTTCCCGCAAGAAGGTAGTGGCTGGTTTAAAAGCTTTTCTCTTCTGAAGAGTGATGGCCGAAAGATCTTGGAACAGTGCCACAGGGTGGTTTTGGTGGCGGAGGGGTTGCTGCTTACGGGCCTCCTGCAGTATACGCTCCTTTAAGGGAAAGTCTGGAAGGAACGCCAGGATATCCGGGGGGGAGCAGGCGCTCGGCGCGCCAGGCCTACTCTGTGTGCCCTGTCGATGCATATATCGAAATCTTCTCCTTCCCCCAGAATGTCTCTAAATAGGCCCTGCAAGAAGAGAGTAATATCTGTCCCTTCTGTTTTGAGTGGTACGCCCCGGACCCTTATATTATTTCTTCGGGATCGATTTTCAAGGTCCTCCGCATGCGCTTGTAAGTCTACCTGTTGTTCCTTGAGGGGCACCACCTCCTGCTGCAACTGCTCCACCTCCTCACTTCTAGACTGGTCGGACTCCTCCACCGCGGCCACCCGCTCTCCCAGGCCATCCACGTCTCTGCGCAGCTCTCTGAACTCCCCGGCCATATCCTGTTTCAGTGTCTGGAAGTCCTCTCGCAGGGTATTAAAAAGAGCCTCCGGGAAGGGTCCCGTGGCACTCTTTGGCGCTGCCGAGGGTGTAGAGCTTTTTTCTTCCTTAAGGGCGCTCTTCCCTAACATGTCCGTTATCGTGCGCCCCGTTCTGCGCTGCCCAGTCGCCATGATGCCGGTGTGCGCCATCCGCAGAGAGCCTCAGGTCGGCCCCCGCTCCAGAGGGAACAGAGCCCGTGCGGTGTGCCCCAGTGGCACCTGTGGTTGGGCCCCGGCCTTCGGGCCTGGATTCAAGGATGGGCGCAGGCCGCTCCCCGCGCCTCTCTCGTTGGTGCCCCGGCCCAAGGCCCGCAGCGTGACGCCGAGCGGGGTCTCCCGCCCTATCCACGGGCTTCCTCAGCCAGTCTCTCCCAGGGCCCCGGGCGCCGCCCGCTCCGCACCCTGGAGAGGCACCTCAGATGTCCCCGGCTCCGGTCCCCGCTACGGTGCTGCGGGTGTCTGCCGCCTTTAACTCCCGGGCCCCGGCGCAGTCCCTCCAAACCTGGGGCTCGGCGCCTTCGCTCCTCGCTGCCAAATATGTCCTCCCGCCCTGTCCGTGGGCGCGCTCACTGGGCTTCAGCCGCTATCCTTAGGGGCACCGGGCACCAGCGCTCCCACCTCCGCTGTCCCAGATGCTGAGTACACCCTGCCCTCGGTGCACAGTGAGGGGCGTGCACTTCCTTGTGTTCCCGGGCCCTAACGTCAGGCCCACAAGCCGGGGACGCGAGTCGCGCAGATCATGCGGCCAGGCGCGACCTCCAGCTCCTTTCAGTGCGCACTCACCGGGATGTCTGCACCAGTCTCTGCCGTGATTTGTACTGCCTACCCAGCCGCTTCCCACACCGGGCCAGTAGTACGTTGCTGGGGGCGAGAGCCGCCGTCCGTGAGCGGGCCCCGGCACCAGGCCCCAAAGCCAGGGTTTTGATTTTCGCGCTAGTCCGGTGGCGATACCTGCCACTCGCGATCACCCTCCTTGGTGCCAGATGAGCTCCCGGCGGCCGGGTCCCTCGCCGCTGCCCGTTAGCTTCACCCGAGCAGTCGCCCACTGGTGTCCTGTATTCCCCGCTATCAGGGAACCACGGGTACTCTCTGGCGGCGGCCGCCCTTTCCGTCCAGCAAATGGCGGGTCCCGACTCCGCCGAGGAGGGGATTCTGCTCGGAGCCGCTTTCCGGTCTCTGCCGGCGACAGGAGGTAGCGGGTGTTGACCTCTGGAGCTCCAGGCGGCAATCGCCCTCGTTCTGGGGGTTGCTCTGGGGGATTAAGGGCTAGTGCGTGGTCAGGACGGGGGACTAGGTCGGGAGCCTCACACGCCGACGTCCATCCCGGTCGCCATCTTGGCCACGCCCCCCAATCTTACAGTTCTTTAAGTAACCAGGGTGCAGCGGGAAGATTCTCTGTCTTCGGGGAAGTTGTGTAGTGTAGGTAAATTGAATCGGGGAGTGGTCGGAGATTCCCCGTGGTAGGTGGTCTATCACGGTGACCTGCTCTGGAGCCATCGCTAATGTCAATATATAGTCTATCCTGGATAGACTGTTCTGAGCCCCCGAATGCAAGGTGTATTGGTACTCAGTCGGGTGTTTAAGCCTCCACATGTCGGTCAGTCCCATGGCATCTATAAATTCCCTAAGGGTCTGATTGGATCTGGCATCACCTCGGAGTGGTTTACGGTCGAGTGTTGCGTTGGCCACTATATTAAGATCTCCCCCTATGATTAGTTCCCCTTCGGGTAAGTCGAGCAGCAGTTTCCCAAGGTCATGGAAGGCTGTCTGTTGAAGCGTCGGGGGATATATACACTGATCATATTGTATACGCGCCCCTCCCATTGGCAAGTGTTTGCTGAGAATTGCCCTTGGTCATCCGTCCAAGTTTTCTTGATCACCAGCGGAGAGCTCCTATGTATCAGTATACCCACCCCCCGGGATCCTGTGGTGAACTCCGCATGTGCGGCCATTTTAAACCCCCAGCGGTTTAGTGCTTTGCAGGCCATTCCAGTCAGGTGCGTTTCTTGTAGTAGCACCACTGTGGGGGCCTTCCTCTTCAAGTATTGCAGGACTAGACCGCTTTTAATCTTGTGGCCCAACCCGTTAACGTTCCAGGAAATGACATTCAAGGAGGGGGCGACCATTTGCTGTGTCTGTGCGTCAGTGTCTTGCACCTCGCTACCTAGCATTGCGTGTGTGGTGTGGTGTGAATTGTTCTACTGTGGTTCCCTCCCTAACCAGTATCAGGGGCACAACCTGCGCAGGTGGGTCCCCCACTGCTATGCAACATCGTTCGTAATTGGACATCCATTGCCCGTACAGTTTGTACACCATCCTATGGAGAGATTGTGAAACTTTAACATTCAAACATAACCAAATAAACAGTGTGATGCTGTAACCCCATCCTCCCCACCCTGCCTCCCTGCCCGGTGGATCTGAAACCGTCCACCTCCCAAACTGAGCGCTTACTATCCCTCGTAACTTGCATAACTTGGGAGGGCGAGTCCTTAGCGACATTATGACCCCTCTCCTAGAAGATCGTCACGATAGCGCAGCATAGGTTCGATATCTCCTACCTGTTGGAGTCCTCAGTTTCGTGTCAGCAGTATCAGCCGTATGCCACGGTAGACCCCATTTTCAGCCATGCACCCCCCCACGCGCAGTCTGGCAGGAAAAATCATGGTTGGAGTTGATTTTGAATGAGATCCTCCACGAAGAGGTCAAGCGCTGGCCCCCCGGCCGTCTCCGGCACTCCGACCAGGCGTACGTTATTGCGCCGGGATCTACCTTCCTGCTCGTCCAGCTTGGTCTTCAACAGGATGTTGTCTTCCTCTAATTTGCGCACTTTGGTTTGTAGGTCCGCCGTGTCAGCAGTTAGTCCTGCTGTCGTTTTCTCCACATCTCCCACACGGTCTGACATTTTGGCGAGGTCTGCGTGGATGAGTGAGACGTCAGTGGAGATCGTGCCCATGGAGGATTGCATTGTCTTTAGTGCCGCCATAACATCGCGGAGTGTGATCTCCTCTGAAGCGCCAGGGCTGTCCGTTGGGCGGGCAGCCGTGTCCGGCCCGCTGCCTTTGGTAGTGTCCGCGACATCTTTATTATAAGCAAATTTGTCGAGCCGTGGCACTTGCTGCCCTCTGGATCCTCTTCCACTCATCGCTCTTGGTTGTGGTGTAGCGTAGGGAAGTCCGCGGGGGTCACCGGTGTGATATTGCTGAGGTGGGGTCTCAGATCAGCTGTACTGCGATCCCGTCAAGATTATATGCTGCGCAATTCACGGGCCCCACTCTTCTATGCAGGGTCCCGGTCCGGTGATGACGACGTAGGGGGGCCGTGCAAGGCCCAACTCCGGCCTCCTGTTGGTTCTGGGCGCCCGAATCCGGCACCTGGTCCGCTTGCGTGGCAGCCCCCCCCCCAATTCCGAGGATCAGCCAGCCGTGTGGGCTTGTGTACTAACAACTGCCAGGCACAGGGTTATGTATGGGCTGCCACCGTCTCCCATGTTGGTGTAGGGCCCAGTGTCACTCTGGCCCGGGCTGCTCCCCTTGCCGTCTCCACCTGCTTTTTCCACCGCTACCGGAGGAGGGGGGGCGCTCGTCCTGCTCTAGCTGTAGGTGTTCGATTTTTGTCTGACAAATGCTTACAATATTACTTTGCTTTATTTGTAAGGTGCTCAGTCGCCAAAGGCTGTATAAACCACTAAAAATAAATAACCAAAGCATGATACAGGGAGTGGTGCAGTCTTAAAACAGACTTTCAAAAGCATGGAAATATAGGACTACATCTCTCAGAAATGGAACTGACCAGCACAGGACTCCTTCATGAAAATCACAGCGCATCGAACCACAACGCAGCCTACTATAGGTTTGAAATGTGCCTCAATGTTCAGTGACTCTTGTCTTTACTTAAAAGAGAACATGTACAGTGCAGCGCAAAGGACTACAAATCCCAGCCTAACTCAGTATGACGGCGCACTTAGCACACGCTTACTGTGGGATTTGAATTATTAAAAAAGCCCAGAATACATCGTTGCACGAACGAGTCTCGCTGATGGCAGCCCCTGATGACGGGAGTGATTCCCAGAAACGCGTCGGGCATTTTTAATGATTTGCAAAGTGGGGTGACGCGCTGCATGTGAAGCCGGGAAAGGCGGAGACCTGTCGTGTGCCTCCTAAATGCTATGGGCAATTTGGTGAACAATATATATACATATATACAGCATTAATCAAATTCCACCCTACACAGTAATACTTTCCAAATTTGGTGGAGAAAAGAGACAAACATACAAAGTCACATTGGAACACGTTATAGAACATACTAAACCCATTTACCAAAAGGTTGATGTCAAGGCGTATCTTTATATATATATACATATTCACACCCTATCAATTTTTCAAACCTATAACTGTGGAGAGGAAGATAAATATATCTAAATTATTTAAAAGAGAGAACAGAAGAAAGAGTGCAAGCTGAAAAGGGTGCTGGCGTCGTATCGAAGGCGGTCTTCGTGGTTGGTGAGGGGGCCAGGGGTTCTGATGCTGGGCACGGTCCAGGAGCGGACGGGCCAAGACGGGCAAAAGTTACAGATGCCATGGTTGTAAAACCGAAATGTTTGACTACTTCTAACCGCAGATTCTCCACCTCATGAATATTCTCCCAAGCATCAGACTACATTCTGAAATTGTAGAGCAGCACAGCTGTGTTTTATGCGAAGTCCCGAAAGCCATCATATGCTGATGGCATGAGGAGTGCAACCTGGAAGTTAATGAAAACCAGAAACAGAGAACATGTGATCACAGTGTAGTAGCAAGTTAGGCAGATGAGTACATGCAGAGAAAACATGTGCCCCCAAAAGAAACAGTTGGAACAGATGACAAGAAATGTATTTAGATGTTTATGTGTTATTATATTCTGCTTTAAACGGAGTCATCATAACCTGAAAGTAAAGGAATCCTGGCAGTGACAAGTGTAAAATAAACTGACAATTCCACTTTTTCCAGTTTTGCTAACACCAGACCCCTCCACCAGCCCAGCAGGCCTTTTAGCCTTTCGTGGCCAAGGTGGCAGTTCTCAATGAGATTGCCCAAGTCTTCAGGGACACGTTAAGCTCAGCCCCGTCCCTCCTCCTTTGACAGTCGCAAAACTGCTTTAGTTAGTCTCTGCCGGCACACAGTCACTTTGTCCGAGGCAGGATCTCTGATATTTCCTTCAAAAGTGGCAGGCCATCACTTCAGACAAGTGGGTCCTTCAAGTTACATCAGGGTTTCTCCCTTCCAATTCTATCTACCCCCTCCCACCTTCCAACATCATCAGGTCAGCTGACTGAGGACCACCTCTGTATCTTGCAGTGGAAAGTGAAAGGGGCCATAGAAAAGATTTTGGCCATGCAAGTAGGAACTGGCTGTCACTCCTACTACTTCTGTGTGTGGAACAAGGGTGGAGGCATTACCCCTCTTTTAGATCTCTGCCTTCACAGAGCTTTCCTGTGGAAGGACAAATTGAAGATGCAAATCCATGTCATGTCTGCTTTAGACCAGAAAACTGGATGGTGACATAGGACCTGCAAGACACTTATTTTCATATTCACACCCTGCAGGTCCTCAGGCACTACCTGCATTTCATAGGGTGTTCATGAAAGTGATGGCGATGATCGCAGCACACATTCGCAGGACAGGGGGTACCAGTCTTCCCCTACCTTGAAGACTGACTGTTGAAGTCATGCTCATTCCCAGGCAGTCTACCACCTCCATACAATGTCACATCTCCTAACATCTTTGGGGTTCACTATCAACATGCCAAAGTCATACCAAACTCCTTTAGAGTCACTCCTGTTCATCGGAGTTGGGCTGAATTTGTTATGGTTCACGCCTTTCCCCTGGATGTGAGAGTCTAGGACGTTCTGGCTATGATCCCATGTTTCAGCCTGTGATCTCAGTGTGTAATGCTCTGAGGGTTTTGGCATTGTTGGCCTCCTGCATCCTGCTGGCCAAACCTACCAAGTGGCCTATGCAGGCTCTGCATTGGGACCACATGTCTCAGAGGTCACAGCACCCGGGAAATATGTCGGATTGTATCCAGTTTTCGGAGGAGACTGCAAAAGACCTGTAGTGGTGAAAGCTGGTTCACAATTGGGTCAGTGGCAGAACTCATTCCTCTCCCCAGCCAGATGTGACAATGTCGACGAATGCACCCCTTCTGGGTTGGGATGGCCATCTGGGTAAGGTGGAGATCAGGCATCTTGGGTCTCTGGCCGAAACTCATCTCTACATCAGTTTGTTGGAGTTGAAGGTGATCCACTTGGAGTTCATGGCCTTCTTGCTAGCTCTTAAAGGAAGGCTGGTTGGCCATGGATCTTGTACGAGGTGGCTCCTACGCCTCTGGAAGTGGCTGGATTGCAAGGTATTTCTCTGATGTTGAACCACTTGGCAGAATCTTTAAATGCCAGGGCGGACAAGGTCTGCCACTGACAGCAGATCACAAATGGCAGTAGCACCCAGAGGTCATGCAGCACATCTTCCAGAAATGGGGAGAACCCTGGCTTAGTCTTTTCACCACTGCCCTGAGCATGCAATGTCAACATGTTTGTAATTGGAATTTCTAAGGTGGCTGTTTTTCAGAGAAGCTTTCTGTCTAAGTGAATCTCGGGACTCCTGTATGTCTTTCTCCTGCTCCCTTTCATGCCCCAAGTTATGAATAAGATCAGGAAAGACCAGACCCAATTTATCCTAGTGGCACCATATTGGGACAGGAGTGTTTGATACCTGGAACACCTGTGAATTGTCATCTGTTTTACGATCAAGCTGCCACTACAGGAAGACCACTTGCTGCAGGAGCAGGCAGTGTACTTGCCCCAGGCCTGTACAGTTTGCATCTCCATGCTTGGAGAATGAGCTGCGACAGTTTACCTCCTTTGACTTTCTCCCTGAGGTTGTTGCTGTTGTCTTGATAGCAAGCCACCCCTCCACAAAATTGGTGAATGACAGTCATTGAGACACATTTGTGAATTGATGCGACAGCCACTACAAACCAAGCTGTCTTAAGATTTCTTGTTTGTTTTTTCCCTCGTCAAACAAGGACATGCTTTGGGCCCTGTTAAAGGGTGTTGTCGGCTCTTTTGCAGGTTCTGAATCGGGCCTCTTTATTTAAATAACCTGTACGCACCAGAAAGATTGTTACTGAAGGTAAGTAACTTGTTTGTTCGTTCACCAGCATCCTATCTTTCATAGCTTCAGATGCTTACATTTTCCATTTTAGGCTATGAATACTTGACAGTCAATGTTAATGCAGTAGTGTACAAGTACACTAAAGTAAAGTTAAAACAAACATAAGCTTCAGTGATTTGAACAATGAGGTAGGGAGACGTAAAGCTCCACATCCCCACAGAGACTCCAAAAGGTACATTGTCTATGGCATATAAACCTGTGATTACAACCTCTTGTTCAGTTTTCTCACTATGGTCTTTTCTCACTCCAAGCTCTTCTGTGCTTGGGTTTTTGAGCCTCATTATCATTGTGGCTCAGTCGCCATCCCACCCAAAGCCTCTCTTCAGGCATTTTGCCTCATGCGGGGTGAGGAAGATTGCTAAGCATTCGTTCACCGCACACGATGCATCTACTGCCTCTTTTGGATGAAATCCTTTTATGTATGCACAACCCAGTAACAGGCTATGATATAGCCCTCCTTTTAGACAACTTGCCAGATGACTGCAGAGAACAGCCATCTTCAAAGAAGAATTTGCAACTTCAGGCTTTATCAACACTTTTTTTAATGCTTCCAGTGCTGGGTTCTGGCATATTTCTACGGGAGCAGACCTGCATAGGTTAGGCTGTGTTCAGAGCACTTCCTTCGGGCGGGAGGTTAAATCTTGGACCTTGATATGTTTTTGATGGCATAGTTTATTTGTGAAGAATGTTGATGACGACCTACAGGCAATAAAGATAGATATTGACATAGAAGGGTCACGCTCTGTCTTTCTGTTCAAACAAAAGCTTTCAATCCTGTAAATTCCAAACCTATGGCTAAGGACTCTACTAATCAGGCTACGTCTTAAAGCAATTTTTGCCCATACCCCTAAGTTACTAGTCACAGTTACAATCATCAGCACAGTTTGGAAAATGTCAGTCTGGACAGCATAACAAGCATAGAGGTAGATGGCTAACATTCCAGAAGTGGGCCAAAGTTATGGCCAACTCACATGACTCCTCATACCAGCTGCCATTTCTCATCCCAGTGGGAAAAAGGTATGGGCTTTCTTTTTATCCTGGTAAATCAGACCACTGGGTACTAGATATTATCCAATATGGCCATTCAAGATCATTGTTTTTCCAGGCCACTTTCTCAGCCTCAAAACGATGAATGCCATCTCAATTTGAAGCATTTGCAAATAGAAATCCTTTAACCACTATTCAGTTTCTAATGTAGCATTGGCTGTCTCTCAATGAGAAAAAAATGGTTTATAATCCTTCTCAACAAGCTCTGTTTGTAGGAGCCTGCGTATGCACAAGCACTTTGAAAGTTATCCCTCTCAATAACAGGGTAAAAAAAACTTTGAACAAATAAATGGATCATGGTACTGAAATAGAAGTTGCTCTTGGGGATAAAGTTGGATAATGTCATCTTGCAGTCTCCTGGTTATCACCATGTCCCTTGAGAATGAGGCCACTTCTTAAACAATCAGATTTACAGTGTGGGACAAACTACAGCTTCTTTCTGTTGGGATCTCAAACAAAACATTTAGACAGCACAAGATCAACATGCAGTAGAGCCCAGTTCCTTATCACAATGTATTGGATGGGGCCCTCATCTACAAGACCTTTCAACAAGTGGTCTCAGTATGTGTCAGAGTTGTTATGCTGTCATTAAGAGCCTTCTTACCATGCATCTACCATCAAGAGTTATCGATTAGGACTGACAATATAACTACTCATCATTATATCAGAAAGCAGAGTCACACCAACTTACCAGGGCTCCAAAGGGAAGCATATTGGCTATCGCATCAGATCCTACATAGTAAAATACACTGACTGGGGACTCCATTTTAGGACTCACTAACTTGTCTGATTGCCGCAGATGGAAGCGAGATTAAAGACCACTTCAGCTGATCTGTCAAATGTGAGGTATGCCTCCACTGGATATCTTTGCAGCTCTGTAGATCTCAAAATGTCAGTGGTATCCCTGGACTGAACGTGAAGTACTTTTGATTCCATAGTGAGTAATCTTTGCATACTCTTCCACCAATTCCCCTGCATCCCGAAATTCACTACATGCTAAAGAAAGAGCCATGCAGATTCATCCTTATTGCACTACAGTGTGTTAGGCAGATTTGGTAATGAGTGTCTGTGATCTCTTGGTGATCACATCAGTAAAGTTCAACTGAGACTCCTGTCTTCTCACAAGGAATGAAGGTCAGGTCCTACACTAAAATACATCATTCCTACACCTGACTTGACTCCCTGGATGCTTTAGATATAGAGAATGACTCTTCTTTATCTGGGCTGCTTGACATCACATCAACCCACTTACAGTGTGTCCTCCTGAGAAACAGCCTGACTTTCTGCTGGGTCTAACCTTGAGTAATTTTTATTACAAGTGCCACTGACATCTAAACAAGGACTATTTTACACATTTCCTTCTCAGGCAAAACATCCACTTATTTGGGTGGTCAATACTGTTCTGTGTGCCCTCATTAAGAATCCTTTTGTTGGGCCCACTCACAAAGCCTCACTTCAGGTGCTCTCATTGAATAGACTTTTCTCTTGGCTAGAACTTGGCTGTAGCAAGAAGCTTTGGAGAGCTTCAATCCATTCAACTACCCTAACTCAAGTCAAGTTTGATAAAACCAAGGTGACTCTCTTTACCAGTCCTCGATTCATGCCTAAAGTGCTATTATACACTTGCAGACCTTTGTTCCTCAAACATTGACTACTGCAGAAAGGGCCCAATGCATTTTGGAGGGTTAAAGTCCAAAGCATTTTGCAGGTCTGATCAAAGTATAATTTCCTATACTAACTCCAACAGGGTTTGTCCTCTCTTGAAGTAAGTAGATCACAGCTCGCAACTCCAGCCATGCTAATTCCTCTCGGACACAAAGTACTCACTCATTCCGCCAGAGTAGTAGCTAAACGCACAAGGTGATGGACGGAATGTTGCACATCGGCAAAACATTCACCCCCAGTCACCGATCTGGGTTTAATCCATCGTTATTTTTCTCACCACGCCACCCCAGTTCAGACAATTCCATATGCAAATCAAGTCTTGACCCTGTGCCTCATGGGAACAGTCCAGCCCGAACTGCCAAGCCATGTCTTCCCTGGACCGGAATCAAGCATCCTAGGACTGGTATCTGGCTATCAGCCGTCATCAGCCAGGATAGCTTTACTCCAGTGGTGTTGTGAGCACAGGCCTTCCACTCACCAAACAAAGTATTTCCCGCTGGATTTCGGCAGCTATTTCATTTTGTCATGAACAAGCAGGGCAACCCCTACAATGTAAAGTGAGAGCCCACTCTACCAGGGCAATATCTACATCCATGGCGCTTTTTGCAGGAGTGCCGGTTATAGACATTTGTAGAGCGGCAACATGGAAGTCGCAACATACCTTCACTAGGCATTACTGCCTGGATACAGAACTCATGAAGGATGCCGCGGTGGGACAAGCAGTACATCGTCATATATTTCAGCAGAGGTGAGCCTTCTTTTCATCCCTCCATCCTTCTCATGTATGCACATTTCTCTGTTGTATAATTTGGTGGTATTTCTTGCTTACGAATGCATGTTTCTATTAGTCGTTTGATATGTTGTTATCTAATGACTTATATATCCTATACCATCCGAAATGTGCTTTGTTCATTGCTTGATACTCTGATTCATGCATGTGAATCTATGAAAGACACCCCTAATACTGGATAAGAAATGCGTTACTTACCTGTAACTGCAGTTATCCAGTATTAGTGTCTTTCATAGATTCACATGCAACCCTCCCGCCACCCCTGGAAGGGCTCACCTACTTCTCTCAGTAACACACCTACTTAGCTTTGTGCGTATGAAAATCTGAGGGACTGAGGCTCCTTCCAGGAGGGTTCTAGCGGGAGGTGACAGCTGATTGGTCTATGGGACATTACTTTATTTATATACCAGGGACTCCCATTCGGACGACGGGGAATGATTTAGGCATGTGAATCTATGAAAGATACCAATACTGGATAACTGCAGTTACAGGTAAGTAACGCATTTCGTCTGGACAGCATAACAAGCATAGAGGTAGAGGCTTAACATTCCATCAGTGGGCCAACGTTATGACCACGCATGACTCCTAATACCAGCTGCCATTTCTCATCCCAGTGGGAAAAAGGTATGGGCTTTCTTTCTATCCTGGTAAATCAGACCACTGGGTACTAGATATTATCTAATTTGGCCATGCAAGATCATTGTTTTTCCAGGCCACATTCTCAGCCTCAAAGGGATTAATACCATCTCAATTTGAAGCATTTGCAAATAGAAATCCTTTAACCACTATTCAGTTTCTAATGTAGAATTGGCTGTCTCTCAATGAGAAAAAAATGGTTTATAATCCTTCTCAACAAGCTCTGTTTGTAGGAGCCTGCCTATGCACAAGCACTTTGAAAGTTATCCCTCTCAAGAACAGGGTAAAAAAAACCTTTAGAACAAATAAATGGATCATGGTACTGAAATATAAGTTCCTCTTGGGGATAAAGTTGGATAATGTCATCTTGCAGTTCCCTGGTTATCACCATGTCCCTTAAGAATGAGGCCACTTCTAAAACAATCAGACCTACAGTGTGGGACAAACTACAGCTTCTTTTTGTTGGGATCTCAAACAAAACATTTAGACAGCACAAGACCGACATGCAGTAGAGCCCAGTTCCTTATCGCTATGTATTGGATGGGGCCCTCATCTACAAGACCTTTCAACAAGTGGTCTCAGTATGTGTCAGAGTTGTCATGCTGTCATTAAGAGCCTTCTTACCATGCATCTACTATCACGAGTTATCGATTAGGACTGACAATATAACTACTCATCATTATATCAGAAAGCAGAGTCACACCAACTTACCAGGGCTCCAAAGGGAAGCATATTGGCTATCGCATCAGATCCTACATAGTAAAATACACTGACTGGGGACTCCATTTTAGGACTCACTAACGTGTCTGATTGCCGCAGATAGAAGCTAGATAAAAGACAACTTCAGCTGATCTGTCAAATGTGAGGTATGCCTCCACTGGATATCTTTGCAGCTATGTAGATCTCAAAATGTTAGTGTTATCCCTGGACTGAAGGTGAAGTACTTTTGATTCCATAGTAAGTAATCTTTGCATACTCTTCCGCCAATTCCCCTGCATCCCGAAATTCACTACATGCTAAAGAAAGAGCCATGCAGATTGATCCTTATTGCACTACAGTTTGTTAGGCAGATTTGGTAATGAGTCTCTGTGATCTATTGGTGATCACATCAGTAAAGTTCAACTGAGACTCCTGTCTTCTCACAAGGAATGAAGGTCAGGTCCTACACTAAAATCCATCATTCCTACACCTGACTTGACTGCCTGGATGCTTTAGACAGAGAATGACTCTTCTTTATCTGGGCTGCTTCACATCACATCCACCCACTTACAGTGTGTCAAAGTACGCACTCATTCCGCCAGAGTAGTAGCTAAACGCACAAGGTGATGGACGGAATGTTGCACATCGGCAAAACATTCACCCCCAGTCACAGATCTGAGTTTAATCCATCGTTATTTTGCTCACCACGCCACCCCAGTATGCAAATCAAGTCTTGACCCTGTGCCTCATGGGAACAGTCCAGCCCGAACTGCCAAGCCGTGTCTTCCCTGGACCGGAATCAAGCATCCTAGGACCGGTTTCTGGCTATCAGCCGTCATCAGCAGGATACTTTTATTCCAGTGGTGTAGTGAGCACGGGACCCACATCTGGGCATACCCTTCCCACATAGGGCGAACAGCAAAACGCACAAGACGATGGTCGGAATGTTGCACATTGCAAAACATTCACCCCCAGTCACAGATCTGGGTTTAATCCATCATTATTTTGCTCACCACGCCACCCCAGTTCAGACATGGCCATATGCAAATCAGTCTTGACCCTGTGCCTCATGGGAACAGTCCAGCCCGAACTGCCAAGCCATATCTTCCCTGAACCGGAATCAAGTATCATAGGACCGGTTTCTGGCTATCAGCCGTCATCCGGCAGGATAGCTTGACTCCAGTGGCGTAGTGAGCACAGGAACCATGTCTGGGCATACCCTTCCCACATAGGGCGAACAGCAAAACACACAAGATGATGGACGGAATGTTGCACATTGGCAAAACATTCACCCCCAGTCACAGATCTGGGTTCAATCCATCGTTATTTTTCTCACCACGCTAACCCAGTTCAGACATGGCCATATGCAAATCTGTCTTGACAGTAGTAGCTGCGCTGTTGCACTTATCACTGGAGTGCCACTGAAGGACATTTTGAAGGTGGTGACACAGGCTTCAACATAAATGTAATATCCAGGATAAGTGGTGTGTGCTCTCTTTTTCACTAAGTTGAGCCTCCTTAACACCTATTAATTATGGTACTACCTTGATATTCTTAATACAAGCATGTGACTATCAATAATCCAATGCTGCAGAAGAAAGTTAATTACCAATAACTAGAGTTCTAGAAGAGTGATATCTGTCACAGGTGCACATGCAACCTGCCATCTTCCTTGGTCATGAGGAGATTAGGGTTACACCAGTTTCCTTAGCCCTTCCTTCCTCATCAGTGCCATCCAGTACTTAATTTCCCCAACCCTTCTTCCATGTTTTTTTTTTCTGGGGCTTATATCTGATTTTTTTTATCGATTAGGTATGCACATATTTTACAAGCACTCTTGGTGTCTTATTCCAGATTTCCGGGCGAGATTTAGTTTGGGGGCAAGATCTTGTGAGCATCCAAGATCTTGATGCTCAGTTTGGGTATGTTTTTTTTATTTAAACTAAAAGAACTGTTTCACTTTGTCTCAAAGTCTTCACTTTGCGAGGTTGCACCCTCCGGTTAGAGCCCTTCTGCCAAGCTGTGGACGAACTTGATGTCATCACATAGGCACATAGTGCTAACGTATAAAAAATCAAAGTGAGGGACATAGAGATTCTTACTTGAAACCTTTAACAGAGACCTGTTGAATACAGCAAAGATGTGATTTTGAAGGGCACTTCTTCTGAACTTTTCTTTTGAGGGGAAAGATTCCTACTGAGTCATTCGATTTAGGCTGCAAGTGCCATTTAAACAATAATTCATAGTGAGGAGGGATAACACAAAACTATGTACGGACAATTAAAACTGGCAGAACTGAAGGGGCAAGTCAACCCTACGCAATCAGTTCATTTAGCGAATCAAAGTCCAGAACAATCCACACAGCAAGGGAAGAAAATTCCCATTTGCTGTAAGTAAAGCTAAAAAGAAATGAAAGGCAGGACTCAATCAAAAGCACTTGAGTGGTAAAGGTTCTATTGATGAGCAATATATTAGTCAATACTAATTACCTATATGGCTTTTGTACATGTTGTGCATGGCTTCTTTGTTACATCTTTGACTATTGCAATAACCTTCCTGGATATCGCTCTTTATAAGCAACTTAGGCAATAAACCAATGTCCATATCTAAACAAAACAATAGTGAAAAAGAGAACAGTGATCGTTGAGCGTGCTAGTTTGAAGGGGCAAAAAAAAAGCCTGGAAGCAACGGAGAGTAACAGAACACCCACACTGAGATGTAATTGACCTTTGTGTTTTCTTACAGCCATCTCCAAGGGTCATAACCAGTACGAGTGCAAATTCACATTTTTCACCTTTCCTTCTCTTGTCCTGGTTTGTTCCTGGTCCTCTCCAGAACCCTGGGAAAGTGAAGTTGGGTGTGAGATATGGGGATCTACATCACGTATATAAGAAATGTAAAGCATCTTTCTGGTTAGTGAAAACGGCATTTTGATAAGCCTTGAACATCTGGCAGTTGGAGCTCTTACGTTTTTTCCACCTCATTGGCCAGAGTTTGTGTCATAACATTAGGTTGATAGGCTACAAAAAGTCGGTGGCTGTTTGACTGTTATTTTAGTGCTTATGTACAGCGCCACGTAAATATTTTCTACAGAGTGTTCCCAGCCAGGTGACTATCTATGGAAGATATTTATTTTGAAGAACTGTAGGAACAGGTAAACAACTTTCCCTCATCTATCCTCTTTTTAGGGATATTTGAGAGTCATGAAACTGCCTGAATGTTTGAACATAACCAGTGATGCTGGAGATCTTCTCCTCATTAGCAGGTTTTGAGCCCCAAGCATAACACAATTTCTTCTTCAAGTATTAGAATGTAGAAAAGGCTTCAGGATTCATCCGGTTAGACTTAAGCCCGTCGGCCACTTATCATCACTGTTATTGTTCATTCAAATTGAACACTGGTAGCATGCATTGTATGCCTTGCTGGAGGATCCCGCCTGTTTTTCGATCCGTCTTCATTTTGTTGGTTTCTGATTACTTTCCATTTTCATACACCATAGGTTTTGCAGAGCGTTGCCACAACCCTGGGTTATAAGAGTGTTGAAGACTTCATGATGTCTCACCTGGATTACCTAATTCTTGAGTGGCTGCGACTAAAAGAGCCTGGCTACAGCTTGTCTGCCTTTCCCTTCACATTATTAAATGTTTCCAGTGTAGAGGAGTTTTACAGGTACATCTGTTTATGCTGAGATTACAGTCTTTTTTGCTGTCTTAAGGTTATGCACAAAGGTTTTTGCATTTCGCCGTTTTATCATTCCTTGTCTACATGTTCTGAGCATAATTTTTGTTGAGCAATATAGGTTCATAAGTCAATGAACAAAACCCTAAGATTTGAAAAACACATTATCTATAAAGATATATAGCGAGAAACAGAACAGTTTGATGTTGCCTGCGCCTACTAAAGAGTACCTCTTGCAACTATGTTTAGAAAATATACGTCTCTTCTTCGTTATTGCCATGCTCATAAATTTTCCAAACAGTGTTCAAAGACAATGACCTTTGCAGAAAAAGGACTCTTTCTTTTCTTTCAATTTGTACTGGTATGAGTTGCTTGGTATATGTCAATTTAAAGGGAAACAGGATAAGACATGTAAGGACACCGGTTTGTTCAGAAAAAAGCCTACTCCTGCCTGTCATAGGGTTCTTTTGCTAGTCTCTAGCTTCTCTTTTAAAGTTGCGTAGGGCCTCCCTAGCTGAGTCATTACGTAGGACCCTGGTGCAGGGCCCAGAAAAGGCCTAATCCATACTTAATTTAATTTTTTTATAACACATTTTTCTTTTTTAGATGCAATATAGAACGATAACATACAACACATGCAGGAGAAAACCCTCCAGATAAATGACACAGAAAAAAATGAGCTCTTTCCTCCCACCGTTTTCCACCCTCACTTTCAGAGAATTGGCCCCACCTACAAAGTGAAAAAGAAAACCCTCACCTTCTGGACTTGAGTTATTTATGGGATCCCGCAGAGGTTTTACTCTGGTTTTAACAAATGTTGAAAAGCCCCAGAGTATGATGGGTTCCGGATCATGTTTTCCATTCTCAACGGGACGGACTCCTCTGGCTGTCTTAATTTGAATCTAGAGAAATAATTGGCAGGTGTTTCTGTATTGAGTGTGTAAGGTAGGGAGTAATTCTGTTTCCAAAAGGTAGAAGTCGATGTTGTTGCTGCATCTTGCAAGTGGAACAAAAATATGTTACCAGCCCTGGACAAATGTTCTCCCACTTCTTTTCTCTCGCTTAGGATTACCACTCCTGAGTCAAGAGCATTAAGGTAACCCATAATACATTTAATGTGGCTATTTCCTGGAGGGTTGGACATCAGGCATTTAATTTTAAGCATCCCCACCCCACATCTCTAACTGACATCATTCCTGGTCTGCTACATTATTTTTAGACCATGGAGATAAAATAGCCTAGAAATGAACTTCTTGGAGTCCTTGTTCTTGAAGTCAATCATCTGCCAATAGGCTGTAGCTTTGTTGGTGGGATATATTTCCCTCCCAATGACTTCTGGAGGTTTCTATAATATTTTTGTACTTTCAGTTGAAAGTCCTTTATACATTGCTGAAGTGACGTGACGAACAGGGCAGCCATTGCATAAGTTCACCATTCCAAAAAGATCTTACAAGTTAAAAATCTAACATTTCTCGTAAGTAATGGCAGCAAAAACTCATTGAAAATTGTATGTTTAAATTACAGCTTAATATCAACTACTGAGTCTTTACAGTCACTGTTGAGCTGTCAATTGTTGATGATAATAGCAGTTGGAATAATTATCACCTCATGGAATGAATTTTGTGATTTTACCAAACAATTTATCTTAGACTTGGTATTAAAGCGTTACGATGGAAACTCCAGCCGTGTTATGTACATCGATGTTAAGAGTGCTCAACGAAAACAAATAACCAAATATATTGCCACAGGACGTTTAACTCCACCAGCCACTGCCCCCAATTTCATGCATTACAGCACTAGTATTATAGCACATAGCATTTCCTCATATGGAAAATCATACACAAACTAAATTGAATGAGTTTGAGTGTACCTATCCGATATAGTGAAGATGAAGCTCCAAGGAGCACCATTCAAAATTATTACTATTATTTTTTTATTTATTTGTTTATTGGCATTTAGAAAGGTACAGAGAATCAGTAGATAAGTATAAGTTGCCAAATATTACAGAGATAAGATGACATTTGTAACATAACCAATGAAAACATAACCAAAGCAGAAGCTGCGCATTTGACTGTATAGTTAAGTGAGACTCAACATAGTACATCAACAGTCGGGGCACAAAGTAACAGATGTGGGTTGCATAGCAGTAGTTAGGAGGAGGCATTATGAAAATAACACGTAATAACAGAGGATAAATCAAGGAACCGTAAGCTGATCGTTAGTTTGCTGTTAGGTGGGATTCAGTGGCAGGCACAAGATCCTGGGTAGTATCCAAACTCCCTGCTGCCAACTAGGCTAGAAACGGACTCGAGACGTCTTTTGGCCTAGATGCTTGTGGTAATAGTTCCCAATATATGTTCAACTGCTCCTGGCAGAATGTGGTATCTAGAACCCAGGCTTTGGTGTCGGACGGTTTACGCTTACCCCAATGCATCGCAATTCTGATAGATACATCTGCCGTGTGGATTCCTCACCTTGTGAATATCCCCTTGCGTCAGCAACATTCGGAAATTCTTTTGTAGCTTCGCGCCGACGTGGATCCGGACGTCACAGAGGCACGGCATCGCACGCGACTCCGCTGACATCACCGACGCCTATAATAGGCCCACGCCGGCGTGATGACATCAGTTCCCTTTTTTCCGCGTCGTCGACGCTAACGGTTTTCAGGGATCGTACTGTAGCTTACAGTAACTTTGTTACTATTTTCATTGTATTGTGTCTATCTTCATACTTTTCGAGATGTCGTCGAAGAAGACTGGGTTTAAAGCTTGTGGCGAGTGTGGCAAGACTATGTCTATCACCGATCCTCACGAATGCTGTGTCTGGTGTTTAAGCTCCGACCATGATGTCGAGGACTGTCTTTGCTGCAAGAAGATGACGCCGAAAGCTTTGAGAGAGAGAGAGGCGAAACTCCTCGTGGCAAAGCTTAAAAGTAAGAAGGTTAAGAAATCTTCGAAGTCTCGATCTCGTCGGTTGAGGTCGAGATCGAGGTCTCGTTCGAGGTCGCACTCGGAGTCGTCTTCAGCTCACGCTTCGAAGTCTTCGAGGAAGAAACACAAGAAGAAGAGCCATGAGTCGCGTCATCATTCTGGGAAGGACTCTAGTTCAAGACCGAAGTCCCAGGTCAAGCTTCTGAGTAAAGAAGTGGAGATTTCAGAATCGGAACATGATGGGGCTTCGCATCCGGGTTCACCCGAATCTCAGAAACAGGTCCATTCTCCGTGTCCATCCAATCCTTCTGGTCAGGAGGATGAAGGTGAGGAGCAGGGGGCTGGTGGAGCCGAAGTTCCATTACCTGAGGGTTCGTCGACTCCGGTTCCGGCACCCGATGAAGAGGTCGCCGTCGTATCGACTCCGCCTCCTCAGGAACTGCCACGAGGTCCATATCCTGAGTTTCCGACTCGAGGTCAGGATCCTTCTCAGTTCCTGAACGCCATGTTTGGTGTCTATTCCAGGGCAATGTTCCCGTCTGGTGCACCTGTTGGTCCCACGGGTCCTATGGCCTTTAACTTAGGTGTTCCTCAGGCTTACGCCCCTGCACCTTTCATGACTTTTATGCCGGCTCTACCACCGCATTGGCATTTTCCGACACCGCCGGTGTCGTCGACGCCGAAGCGCACGACGCCGGTGCCATCGACGCCGATCCCATCGACGCCGATACCTGCGACTCCGAGGCAGGATTCTGCCTGACCTCGTATGGATAGACCCCGTCCGACTTCGGGTTCGACGCCGGCACCGACCCCGTCGGAGTCGATTCCGGATCCATTGGCTTCGGTGGTGAAGGAAAGATCTCGGAGAAAGGCCCAGAGACTTCTGGAAGAAGAGAAAAATGGGTATTCAGATACTGAAGAAGGAGAGTTGCAGGATTCTGAGGATCCGTTTGAGGATTTGTGTGAAGCCAGTGGGCTTGAACTATCACCTGAATGGGAATTGGCTTCTGTGTCAAATGTTCCATCAAAGGATGTGATACCTTATCACACTGTCATTAAGAAAGCAGCGAGTCTATTGAATATTACTCTGCCCACTGCTGATTATAAGCCTAATATTTTGACTGAGGTGCTTCATTCACCCTCATCTATCATTGAACCTATGTTGTCCTTGAACGAGGCCTTGTCTGAGCCTATTTATGAGGTCTGGAAGAAACCATTATCTGCTCCGGCAGTTTCTAGAACAGTGGCCAGGAGATATAGAGCTGCACCAGAGGACCCTGCATTTTTATCTTCACATCCTCTTCCTGAGAGTTTGGTGATACAGGCTGCTTGCTCAAAGAAATCTGCTGGTGCTTTTCCACAAGTTCCTGGAGATAAGGAATCCAGGAAGCAAGACCAAAGTGCCAAGAAGGTTTTCTCATCAGCCAGTATGGCATTAAAGTCAACCAATGCTACGTGTCTGATGGGAAGGTATATCCATGCTTTGATGGATTCTGTCAAGCAGTTGATTCCGAAAGTCCCTGAGGATGACAGGAAGGATTTTCAGGAAGTGGTATTGGACACTCAAGCAGCTGCGAGACAGGTCATTCAGAGTGGTCTGGACACTGCTGATTCAGTGGCAAGGGTCATGGGTTCCTCCGTGGCCACTAGGAGGGCTGCCTGGCTCAAATCTTCAGAATTCTCTGCAGACGTCCAATCTGCCTTGATGGACTTGCCTTTTGATGGATCAGGGTTGTTTGGTAAGAAGGCTGATACTGCCTTGGAGCGTTTTAAGGACAGTAGGGCCACTGCAAAATCTTTGGGTCTTCAGTCCAGGGGTACTACCGGAAGACGTTTCAGGGGATTTGGTCGATCTTCCTTTCGGTCTTACAGATCATCCCAGCAGCAGCCTCAGCAGCAGCAGAATACACTGTACAAGTCGTACAGGGGCAGACAAAGATCCCGCCCTAGAGGTTGTCAAGCTTCCTCCTCCTCCTCCTCCTCTCCTTCCCAACCCCCTGCCAACGCAGCAGAGCAGCCCTAGATCCGCCATTCCGGATCATGTGGGCCCAGTGGGGGGTCGGCTTACACATTTTCTACAAGATTGGGAATTAATAACATCGGATCTTTGGGTTCTCAATCTTGTAGAGAATGGGTATGCACTTCCTTTCCAGGAATTCCCTCCTAATTACCCTCCTTGCCAGGGTTATTGTTCGGAAGACCACCTGCTTCTCCTGCAGGAAGAAGTCCTGGCACTGTTCAGAAAAGGTGCGATAGAGGTGGTTCCAGAGCAGGAAAGGGGTCAGGGGTGCTACTCACGGTATTTCCTGATCCCCAAGAAAGATGGCAGGCTTCGGCCAATCCTGGACCTCAGGATTTTGAACCTTTACCTGAGGCAGGAAAAGTTCAAAATGCTCACTCTTGCACAGGTTCTTCAAGCGCTGCTGGAAGAAGACTGGATGGTGTCGATCGACTTGCAGGATGCGTATTTTCATATTCCCATCTTGAAGTCGCACAGAAAGTATCTCCGTTTCACGGTTGGGTCACAGCACTACCAGTTTGTGGTCCTTCCGTTTGGTCTTACTACTGCACCTCGAGTCTTCACCAAGGTGATGGCAGTGGTGGCAGCTCATCTCAGGAGATCGGGGATTCATGTGTTTCCGTATCTAGACGACTGGCTGATCAAAGCGGAGTCGCCAGAGAAGGTGCTCCATCATCTGCAGGAGACAACTCTGTTGTTGCACAGGTTGGGTTTTTCGATAAATGTACCCAAGTCTCACCTGGTGCCCTCACAGCGCAACCTGTTCATAGGTGCGGTACTGGACACTACTGTGTGTCGCGCATTCCCTCCTCCTCAAAGGATTCGCGACATATAGGAGATGATTCCTTTATTTTTCAATGGAGCGGTCGTTCCAGTCCTGAAGGTTCTTCGCCTGCTCGGTCTGATGGCTTCATGCATTCTGTTGGTCAACCATGCACGCTGGCACATGAGGGCACTCCAGTGGTGCCTCCGCAGGCAGTGGTTTCAACACAACGGAGATCTCAGGGAGTCAGTGAAGATCTCCAGAGAAACTGCGGCGGATCTATCTTGGTGGAGCGTGGAAGGCAATCTGTCTCAAGGGAAGCCTTTCCAACTGCCTCCATCGGTGGCCACAGTGATATCGGATGCATCCACCCTAGGGTGGGGTGCTCATCTGGGGGATCTGGAGGTCAAAGGTCTTTGGTCTCCAGAGGAAAGGTTGCTTCACATCAACCTTCTAGAATTGCGGGCGATACGTTTGGCGCTCAAGGCCTTCCTCCCTTCCCTTCGCGGTCAGTCAGTCCAGGTCCTGACGGACAACACGACCGCGATGTGGTACGTCAACAAGCAGGGAGGAGTAGGGTCGCAGTGTCTCTGCAAGGAGGCTCTGCGCCTCTGGTCCTGGGTTCAGGACCATCGGATTTGTCTGATGGCAAGTCATCTGGCCGGGGTTCTGAACGTTCGTGCAGACAGTCTCAGTCGGCAGTTCTCTGCCGATCACGAGTGGAGGCTTCACCCAGAGGTAGTTCACGACATCTTTCGGATGTGGGGGACTCCTCGGCTGGACCTGTTCGCCACTCGCGAGAAGGCTCACTGCCTGTCGTTCTGCAGTCTCCAGTATCCGTTGCAAGGAGCCTTGGGGGACGCGTTTCAGTTGAGTTGGGGAAATCAACTCCTTTACGCGTTTCCTCCCATACCCTTGATTCCTCGGGTTCTGAGGAAGATTCGCCAAGACCGGGCCCAAGTCATATTGATCGCCCCGGATTGGCCAAGAAGGGTGTGGTATTCAGACCTTCTCCACCTCTCCTCTCACCCGCCGCTCCGTCTCCCTCACAGGTCAGATCTCCTCTCTCAGATGGAGGTGCAGGTTCTACACCCCCACCTCCAGACCTTACACCTTCATGCCTGGAGATTGAGCGGGGCAACCTGATTTCTTTTTCTCTCCCTCACGATGTGGTGGATGTCATTTTGTCAGCCAGGCGTGACTCCACTAAGTCCATCTATTCTTATAGGTGGTCTAAATGTGTTGCTTGGTGCAGGGAGAAATCTATAGACCCTTTGAGGTCCCATTTATCTGATGTGCTCCAGTTTGCCCTTTCTCTGGCTCAGCAGGGGCTTGCTGTTGCCACGGTGAAGGGTTATCTTTCTGTGCTGTCGGCTTTTATCTGTTTGCCTGACCAGCCTTCTCTTTTTAAGTCTCCCATTGTTTTAAGGTTTTTGAAGGGCCTCACTAATAGGTTCCCTCCTACACATTTTATTGTGCCTCAGTGGGATTTGAATCTAGTTTTGACATTTTTAATGGGTGCTCCTTTTGAGCCTCTTCACAAATGTCACATGAGGCTTCTGACTTTCAAAACGGTTTTTCTCGTTGCAATCACCTCGGCAAGGAGGGTAAGTGAGCTTCAAGCTCTTAGTTCCAAGCCCCCATTCCTGACCATTCATGCTGAACGAATGGTTCTTAGGACCAGGGCTGCTTTTCTGCCAAAGGTGGTGACTCCTTTCCACCTTGGTCAATCCATTACCCTTCCTACTTTTTATTCTCCCCCTCACCCATCCAAGGAGGAGGAGAGATTACACCGTCTTGACCCCAAGAGGGCGGTGTCTTTTTACTTGGACAGGACTAAAGACTGTCGAGTGGACGACCAGCTCTTCGTTGGCTTTGCTGGCTGCAAGAAAGGAAGAGCGGTCCATAAGAGGACTTTGTCGAGATGGATCGTCCTCTGCATTAAGATCTGCTACTCTTTGGCCGGTAAGGACCCACCAGAGGGTATAAGGGCTCATTCAACTAGAGCTAAGTCTTCGACCTCAGCATTGGCTAGAGGTGTGCCTGTTGAGGATATTTGTAGAGCGGCAACTTGGTCTTCCCTCCACACTTTCGCGAAGCATTACTGCTTGGATTCCGAAGTGAGGAGGGAGGGTCACTTTGCGCGCTCTGTCCTTCAGGATTTCCTGGTTTAGAAGAGTGGACACCCTCCTCCGGGAGTGGGGACTGCTGTGGGACTCTATTCACAAGGTGAGGAATCCACACGGCAGATGTATCTATCAGAAGAACAAGGTACTTACCTTCGGTAACGCTTTTTCTGGTAGTTACTATATCTGCCTGTGGATTCCTCACTGACCCACCCGCCTCCCCGTTGTCCACACTTCTATGCCAGTGGTTTATATGATGTATTATTTTATGGTCAAGGATTTGTCTATTTCAAATGTTTTATTGCATTTGCTTCACACTGTGTGTGTTACCTTGATTTCTATACTGCGTATACTGTGTATATGTCTACTGTCATCGGTCCGTCTGTGTGCCTCGAAGGCACGGAAAAAAGGGCGGAACTGATGTCATCACGCCGGCGTGGGCCTATTATAGGCGTCGGTGACGTCAGCGGAGTCGCGTGCGATGCCGTGCCTCTGTGACGTCCGGATCCACGTCGGCGCGAAGCTACAAAAGAATTTCCGAATGTTGCTGACGCAAGGGGATATTCACAAGGTGAGGAATCCACAGGCAGATATAGTATCTACCAGAAAAAGCGTTACCGAAGGTAAGTAACTTGTTCTTCTGCGCTTAGCTAGTAGTAGAAGCATAGCAAGTAGCCTAGGATGTCCCATTGGGGCCTCTTTAACATATCCTAATAAGCACATTTTAGGGAAGGGAGTTAGGTTAGTCTCAAGGATCTCGTTGATCGAATCCAGTACCTCTTTCCAGAAGTATTCTATGCTGGGACAACTCCAGGCCATGTGTAGAAACAAAGTATCCGGAGACTTGCATCTCCAGCAGTTCGCCTGAGAAAGAATACCCATGCATTTGAGCTGTAAAGGGGTTCTGTAGATTCGATGCAGATTAAAATGTATAAGACATTTATAATTGGGTGATTGCATCACTAATTGCCTTCATCAAAATTGCCATTGATCCTCTGATGAAGGATCATCTAGTTAATCATTCCAGTTCGCCAAGGCTTTTGGGTGTGTGTGACCGGGGATGAACGTTGCATGCCTCTGTTCAGCCAAGTGATGAACTTAGTAGGAGATGAGTTTATGAGTAGTGATTCCAGGGCCGGGAGAGTTGGTGGGGAAGAAGGGAATTGTGTAGTTTGCAGCATGTTCCTCTGATGGGGTAATATAGTAATAGATTGGAGAATTTAGAAGTGTCGCCAGGTGCAGATGCTGGGGGGGGATATAAAGTTGTTGTTAGGGTATAGATCGGCAAATGTGTCCCATCCCATACTGTGTGCACAGACTGAATTTCCTTTGTCTGTCAGTATTGGCAGCTCTGGGTTATGTGCAGGTGTAATAGAAGGTGCATGTAATACCGAGTGTCCCGCACGAATGCAGAGCTTATCCCAAGCCCATCGTAATGTGTCTGTTGTGCTCAGGGTGGTGTGCTGACGTTTGTAGGGTGGTATAGAGCCGCTGTTAAAGGTAACAGAGCTACTCTTTCAGCTTCAACTGCAACAAGAGGATGAAAGGAGGTGGGGAATATCCAGTGATGTAGGAACTGCACCTGTGCGCAGAAAGTATATAATGCTAGATCTGGTGCACCTAACCCACCTTGTGTCAGTGGGAGCGTAAACACTTCCCATGCTCTACGAGGTTGTTTCCCGGCCGATACCAGTGAGATCATCAAATATCTGAGAGTTTTTAAAAAGAATTGCGTAAGTTGCAGTTGGAGGTTAGTAAATAAATATAAAAGTTTGGGCAGAACTATCATTTTAGCAATAGAGATTCGGCCAGCTAATGAAATGGGGAGTTTCGACCAGATGACCAGTTTCTAGTTCCAGCGATCCAAGTGTGTGACCGAAGTTCATGTCCCAGAGGTCTTGAGTGTCAGTGCTTAACAATATACCCAAATAGTGAACCGGACCTATTGCCCATTGAATAGGATAATCTGGCTCTAAAGTGGCCAGATCGTTGGTGAGTGGGAGCAGAGTTGATTTGGCCTAATTAATGTGAATCCAGAAAGGCTGCCAGATGTGGTGAGTTCATGAAGGACAGGATTTAAATTGTCTAGTGGATCTCTAAGATACAATGTGATATTGTCAGCATATAACAATATAATGACATAGCTGGTGAGGAAATCAAGTCCATTTGTTTTATGGTTTTGTCGAATCCTTGCGGCGAGGGGTTACATGGCGATGGCAAACAGGAGAGGCGACAAAGGGCACCCCTGCCTGGTGCCATGCGTAATGTCAAATGGGGCCGAGATCAAACCATTTGCAAATAGCCTGGCAATTGGCTTAGAATAAAGTAGCCTAATCTGACTGATGAGCAAAGGAATGAGGCCTAACCTGGCAAGAACAGTGAAAAGATATGGCCATTCAAGTGAATCGAAGGCCTTGATGGCATGAAGGAAAGCCTCCAGGGCAGGTGTCTGTGGGTCTATTTGATGCAAGATGGAGAAGAAGGTTCTTAAATTGTGGGATGTGGAACACCCAGGTATGAACCCGGATTGATCAGTGGTAATAAGGGCTGCAGCCTGTTAGCGAGGAGTTTCGCGTAAAGTTTGTTATCAATGTTTATGAGGGAAAGGGGTCTGTACGAATTGCATTTGTTTGGGGTTTGCCTGGTTTGAGTAGTGTAGAGATGATGGCTTTCCTAGTCGTTGGGGGGGGGGGGGCGTACCATTTTGTAGGGATTCAAAGTACACTTCCAGGAGATGGGGCGCTAATAGTGTAGCATAAGTCTTCTAGAAGGCGGTCGTTAGACCTTCGAGACCGGATGCTCTGTCCGGGAGGAGACCGTTAATCACCTGCATTATGTTGTCTATTGTATAGGGCTCATCTAAATAGTATCAGTGAGCGTTACTTACCATAATAGCTCCAATGTGTCCTAGTAAGTGGTGAGTTCATAGTGTATTTGTGGGGTTGTGGAAGTATATAGTGAGGAGTAGAATTTAGTGAGGTGATCACGTATCTCTCTAGGTCCCCTGATGAATGCATCATCGTCATCTAGGAGTTCTGTAATATAGGGAGTTTAACAAGAGGGTTTGAGTAGGTTTGCAAGCATTTTACCAGGACGATCTCCTTTACCGTACCGTGTGGCAGTGGCATGTTTCCCAAGAAATGTTAATTCTCTTGTGGCTTCTTCATTAAATTTGGAAATTGTCTGACGGATTGATGCTAAGAGTGAAGCGTCATTATTATCAAAGTATTGGAGCTCAAGGATCCTGAGTTCAGGTTCTAATTGCTCTAGTGTGCCGCGAATAGCTTTCAGTACTCCTACTTGGCGAGCTATACATTTCCCCCTTATAACAACCTTTAAGGCTTCCCATATCACGAATGGTGAGAATACAGATCCCAGGTTTAAAGAGAAATATTCAATAATGTTGCTTCTAATTTCTGCTTTTGAATCAAGCAAGGCATGGGGAGGAAGCCTCCACGTGAACTCAGGTTCGATGGATGTGGGGAAGGTCACTCTAAAGGTACCGGGGGAATGATGGGATAGAGTTCTCTGTAAATGCTGCGCATCTACTATCCACGTCGCCACGTCTCTTGAAACCAACCAACGATCTAGCCTAGACAAGGAGTTATATTTTAATGAGACCTATGTACCCTCCCGCTTGTGTTGGTTCAAGCACCTCCATATGTCAACTAGATGACTGTCAGAAATAATCGAATTCAGCGTGTGACTAGAACGGGGGTGTAGTACACGTGTTGAGCACAATCTGTCAGACTCCGCACCGCTCTTCGGGATCCGGGTGATGCCTATAGGGTCCACCTCCAGACCTCCCCAAGCTTGGTTCTGTACCGTACCCCAAGCTTAGAGGTGGGCTGGCGAGGGAAAAAATTATAGAGCCGGGATGGTGCGTCCCGAGAGGAATCAACCTGCAAAAACAAGAAAAAGGCTTGTTACTACCGCTCTAGGGCACCTCGCTATATATAGGTCTCGTAGAGGTCTAGGCGTACATTGGTAGGATTACCGGCGTGGAATCACCAATGCGGTCACCAGACACTCTTCTCATGTGTTACTCCGTGAGAGACCCCTATAATAATACAAGCACAGATTATTCTCCTGCTGCTCTCTGCTAGACGTCTCTGTTCTGTTTGTCTCCCTCACTATATACGTACCAGAGTTCCACCCCCTTGATAATTATCCAAGTTTGATAGGCCTCGCCCTTCACCGGTAAATCCAGCAAAAGTCCCACTAGAAATCCTATTCTCGATATTCTGTTACGTCACAGAAGCTAATCGGGATATCCAAATGCACCAGAGCCCAATTGTAAAACAAAAGAAATAATAGAAAAAAACGGTACCCAAAAGGAAGGAACAAAACCCAAGGAGGGACAGGGTGCTGGAGAGCTGCAAATCCTACCGCCAACCGTACATGGAGTCAACAGAATAACTGGGCTCCCTCGTGGTCAATAGCCGGCGTCTCGTCCATCCCTCGTAGTGAAGATCTCTAAGGGCTTCCTTTCCGCTCCAGTCTAGGGAGAGCACGAACCAGCGTCCGTATCTTCGCGTTTCAAATCAGCGAAGCACCACAGCGCCGCAGAGCGCGTTAGCCGACACGCTCCCTTTGTATCCAGTAAACGGAATGAAACTGGTTGTGTCTTCGCGCAGCCCAGCTGTGCGAAGCACCACAACAAACCGAAAAGAGACCTTGTCCTCTTGGCTCCTCTATCAAACGATGACAAACACCCGACCCAGCCGGGTCAAACACTCAGGAGTCTGTGACTTCGCGCTGATCAAGCGAGGCACCACAGACCTGTATCCGAAGACGGGCAGCCGCACCGTCAGTCCAAATCACGAACTCCGAATCCGATACAACCCGACTTCCGGGTTCTGTCCCCATATGTAGGTTCCGCCCTTTCTCACCGGGGCACCTGGGACTTGTAGTTTTCCCAATCTCGGTAGGCGCCAAGGTCCGGGTCTCAGGCCCTGACACAATCTGTCCAGTTCGTCACATAAAATGGCATTAAATCTCAACCAGATGGAAGGGTGGCCAAGCTAACAGAGAACTGCTAAAGGGAGTTTATCTCTCTATGGTCTTAGGCATAATCTGGATTCTAGTGAGGTCAAGCCTAGGGGGCTTTTGACTAACTTGATACCTTGCTATTGATCATATAAGCAGGGACATCAGTCAACATGTATAGAATGTTACGTTACGTTCATCAATCATTGTCACTGAGAGTAGCGTTGGAGACGGTGCAGTTTTTTGAAGTTTGACTCTTGTGTTGAGATTGACTGATATGTTTTGCAAATTTCAATGCTGACTTCGCATCAGTAAAGTAGTGTGGCACTCCCTCATGCGTGACTTTCAATTTTGCTTGGTAAAAGAGTGCATATGACGTGCCAGATTTCTGGAGGAGGCGTTTGGCAGGCCCAAACTTGCGTCTAGCAGCTTGGACAGTGGGCTTAAAGTCTGATAAGAATGATAAGTGGTTACCTTGATTGGTAATTGTCCCTTTTTCCTTAGATTTCCGTAGAATCACATCCCTGGCCCTGTAGTTTAACAGGCGAGCTATGATGGGTCTAGGGGTAGCTTCGACTGCAGGTCTAGGGGCCGAAGTGCAGTGCACTCTTTCCAATATGAAAATAGAGGAAAAGTCGTGGCCAACTAGATCCCGCAGAAGATCTTCAATGAATGTTTCCATTTTTGTAATTGCGGTTGTCTCAGGAATACCAAGAAGGCGACTGTTGTTTCTTCTAGAGCGTGCTTCAAGATCTTTGTTCTTTATTTTTATTACATCCAACTCATCCTCCATGTGTAGTAGTTGTTCTTTTGACCCTATCTGGCAGTCGTGTGCCTCTGATGCTTTATTCTCGAGTAGATCTAAGCGAACTTCATGGGTGTCTACCCAGTTTCGGACTTGGTCAAATTGGGAAGGGAGTTTGTCAAGCTTGTTGTCTGTTGCCTTGAGGCTGGATTTAACATCCAGTAAAATACTGCTTAAATCTTCTTCTGGTTGATCTGGGGAATTACTCACAGATGATTCCATGTCATGATTATTTTCAGTGTCAGTGGTTCGGGCATTCTGTCTGCTGTCAAACGATATTTTTGTTTCTTTAGCGTCGGCTTTCCCCATCTTCGTCTGCAGCGGGAAATGAAAGGGGATATACAGATATATATAACGTAGCTGTTTTTTGTTACTGCGAGCAGTGGCCTGTTTGCAATAGAGAACTTGAGTGGCTCAGTCTCACTGGAGCGCAAATGAAAGGTCAATATCAAGTAATGGAGGAGAAGCTTTTGTGAGCAGCATTAGTGGTGTTACTTGCTACAAAGTACTCCCGGTCTCTCAGATTTTCAGCATCCATATATGTCTCGTCAGGTAGGAGCGGCAAGACCGAAGGCCGCATCAGGGTTTGCTTGTTGCCGTATCTTTATATGAAGTGGTATGCTTTGCGCACGTAGGGGTTTGTAGCCCATTATATTTAGGCAGTTAGGTAGATTGATGTGTGGCTAGTGTTTGGAGGGTTGAAAATTGAGCTGCCAGTGCTCGGAATGAGTGCGAGCGGTTAGATGTAGAGACAGCGCTGCGTAGTCGCTTATGGGTTTTTCTCAGGAGGATGCAGGTGGACATGTTGCGTTGGAGTCCCTAGCGTAGTGGCAGCAGGGAGCAGAGTTTGCTTCTAGAGGCAGGTGTGCGAGTGGGGCATGAAGTTTAGCGGGTAAAGGGTATGGCACCAACCATCATTTGGCGTGGGCGCTTCCCGGGTGGAATCCTCGAGCTCTGCTGCTGCCGTTCCGACGATGTTTTCGTGGACCTCCACAGGACCCGCGAATGGTGGTTAGGGTCTCCAAGCCTCTCAGCCACAGTTCGGTGAGCAGAGGGCCTCCGCGACTCAGGCGCACCCAGCTCTAGCGCCATTGTTCTAGCACATAGAAAAACTGGACAATTCCTGATCCGGTGGAGTCGTATCCCATTCACTAGAGTGTAACCCAAAGCCAGAAGGTTGGCTGACAACAATATAGCGAGTGGTTGATTTCATTTTACTGTGAACAGAAAGCCAGGCTGCACCTATAAAGCAATAAAGAGTTCATTGATTACATTGCTGAGACTGTCATCATAATAGGAGGCCTTCAGGGTTACCCTGTGACAGAGCAGGGTAGTGTAGATTGGCAGTGTTCTGTAGCAGACAAACAATATGCACTAGCAAATACGTTTCTGGTGACTGGCATTAGAACAAGGCAATCAGATTACATCATAGAAATATGTCCACATTGAGTAAATCATTGTTTGCCAGTGACTTGCAGGTGGTAGCAGCAAGGAAACAGTTGGTGAGGTAACAGCAAAACTTTAAAGGAAGAGTGGCGCAACAATCAACAAGAGAGAAAGTTAGATATCAAACACTAAATTTGGCGATAGTGTTTCAATAGTTGAATAGCTGAGACACTGAATGGCAAGGAGCAAGGCAATAACATCAGGGTGACAGACAACTTTAATTTAAAGGGCAAATGCACGCAACAAACATCAAATGTAGAGGGGTAGTATCAAATCACCACAGAGGGAGAGTCTGCAGTAAACTGGAGATATAAAGGCATCAATAAAACACCAACAATAGATCAGCAGTAGCAAACAGTAGCACAATGCAGGCAGTTTTAGACCTCTGCAAAAGTGAAGCTGCACAAGTAGCTGCATCACAGTGAGTGTGCCATTGATAGAATATTACAACAAGAGACACATCAGAAAAATAATCAAAGGGAGGGGGCAGCTAAACATATTTAGAGTCCATCGAATAACAAAAAAATGAAAAAACAGTATAATAACAAAATGGAAATAAACAGCAATAAAATGCCAGATTTAAAGAGTTGACAGCAAAACTCTGGAAAGGAAGATAAAATAACAAAGCGATTTGAAGCAAAGAAAGGATAAATAGTGAGAGATAGAAAACAAGGAAAACAGGGACCACTAAACCAACTGAGTGAAAGAGCAGCAGAAAACATATTTTATTTATTTTATTTATTTAAAACACTTGTATGGCGCAGCTGTCACCTTGCAGGTATCCTGGCGCTGTAAAAAATAACTCCTGAGGTGGAGGTCAGTGGGGAACAGCAGATAAAGGTAACCAAAGTTTAACATTTAGGGAAAAGCCAGGTTTTAATCCGCTTTCTGAAAGGGAGGAGTTCAGTTGTTTGGCGAATGTCAAGGGGCAGGCTGTTCCAAAGTTTTGCGGCTGCAACTCTGAAGGATCTTCCCCCTGTCCTGACCTTGTAGAATCTTGGTACCGTGACAAGACAGGCTGTGGAGGAGCGGAGGGCTCTGGTAGGGGTGTACCAAGTGAACATGGATTGCAGGGATCTGGGCCCAACTCCGTGTAATGACTTAAAAACAAGACAAAGTGATTTAAAAGCCACTCGCTGTCTCATGGGAAGCCAATGCAGCTCGGCCATAGCCGCAGTAGCCGAAGATCTCCTTGTCCAGCCAAGGGCCAGTTTGGCAGCAGCAGATTGAGCTCTTTGGAGTCGGTCTAGCAATACAGCTGGGGCGTCTAGCAGCATCGCATTACAGTAGTCAAGGCGACTAAGAATAGTACACCTGACTATTAACGCCCGGGCCTGTGAGGGAAGAAGTGGCATGATCTTGCGTAGGGAGCGCAAGAGGGCCGAGCAAGTGGACACTGTTTTCGCAACCTGAGTTTCCATGCTGAGTTTGTCGTCCATCATGACACCTATATTGCGGACGGTGGTGACCGGCTGAGGCTTTTCCGGGGCTTCAGGGGGCCAAAAATCGGTTGGGAACAGGCGAGGGATCCGACTTCCGGCACAGTACAGGACCTCGGTTTTAGAGGAGTTGAATTGCAGGGAGTTTTTGTGCAGCCAACCAGCTGTGTCTCTCAGACAGTCGTGAAATGATTCCAGGGGGATCGATTCTTCACCCTCCCAAGAGAGGATGAACTGAGTGTCATCAGCATAGTTTATGGCTTTTAGTTTATGGGATTTTATTAACGTGATCAAAGGTTTAAGGTAGACGTTAAATAAAATAGGGCTGATGGACGAGCCTTGAGGCACCCCATGGGGAACTGGGGAGAAGGCAGATTGAAACGGGGGAAGGGACACAGCCTGCTTCCTATCCCGCAGGAAGGAGTGAAACCAGAGCAGGGCGGTGCCGTCAACCCCTGCCTCCCTCAGCCTTTCCAGTAGAATCACATGATTGACCGTATCGAATGCGGCAGACAGGTCCAGCAGGATCAGGGCTACTGCCTGGCCCCTGTCTGCACGCATACGGAGGTCCTCCATGGCAGTGAGAACAGCAGTTTCAGTGCCATGGGCCGGACGAAAACCAAATTGAATTTCGTCCAGGATGTGATTCTGCTCCAGTTGTTTGGAAAGACAAGAGCTCACCCAACGCTCGGCGATTTTCGCCGGGAATGGTAATAGGGAGATAGGCCGATAGTTTAATAAGCACTCGGGGTTCAAGGAGGGTTTCTTCAGCAGTGGTGTAATGAGAGCCTGCTTCCAAGGAGCCGGAACAAATCCGCAACGCAGGGATTGATTACAGATCCTGCAAAGAGTGCAGAAGAGTTCCACTCCGAAAGCTTTCCAGGTGTTGGGGGGCAGAGGGTCGAGAGGGGAACCCGAAGAGATCCCGCGAGCCAAACTATCGAAATCCGCCTCCGAAATGGGGGGGAAATCCCGCAAGCAGTCTATGGGAAGGCACCCTGGGCTTACCTTGTTGTAATCAGTAGTGTCAGCTCCAGGGCTGTTAAGATGGCCTAGTGAGCGGGAGGTGCTCAGGTTATGGATGATGGTCTCAATTTTGTCCTTGAAAAACAGTGCGAGATTGTCGCAGAGTGCTTGTGTGGGAGGGATAGTTTTTTTGGCACATTCAGGGTGGGTGAGGCTGTTAAGGATCTTGAAAATGCTTTTGGAGCTGTTGGCGGCTGTAGCTATAGTGGAGCAAAAGTAGGTGGATTTACATTTAATGATTGCAGATTTATATTCCAGGAGTTTGTTTTTCCAGATCCGCTTGTTAGAGTCGGAGTATCCTTGCCTCCATTTCCTCTCAGCCTGTTTGCAGGCTAATTTAAGGGCCTTCAGGGAGTCATCGAACCAAGGGGCTGATGCTCTGCCCTTAGTTTTGCATCTTTTTAGGGGGACAAGGGAGTCAGTAGTTGAGGATATCCTGGTACATACAAGGAGACAAGCTGCAAAGTAACAGCTCGCAGAAAAAGACAGTATCAGATAACCATAAGACAGCAGAATAGCAGATTTATAGTTTGTTTTTTAGACACCAGGTAAGAAGAAGCAACAAAGAGACTGCACTTAAGCGGAGAGACAGAGACAGGAAATCAACACAGGTGACAGAGAGGCTGCATTTAAGTACTAGAGGAAGGGATAATGTGTGAAAACACTAGACAGAAGCAGACAATAGCGAGCCACATAGATCAAGATAGCACCAAAACAGGGGGCAAGGACATTAGGAAACCTCATAGAAACAAAGGTTTCAGCAGTCTACAGTGAGAGAAAATCAGCTACAATATGGAACAGAGCAGGAACCTCCAATCTGCAAATAGAGAAAGAACAATGAAAACAAAAGTGAAATTGAGATTGAAGCAATATCCCAAAATGAAAGGAGAGACTTTTTTTTTAGTAGAGCAGATATAGCACAAAATGACATAGAAAGTGCGCAAAACACCTGCTGGACTGATGCAACCGCATAATGGATAGTTATATGCAACAAGAAATTAACTGATGGGGGAGGCTGGAGGGTAACACCAGGTAGAGAGAGGTAGCAGCAGAATGCTAGAAGAGTGACACTAGATGCTGAAGCAAAACAAACACTAGACTAAAGGCACAGAAGATTTACTCCAGAGGAACTAACTGAAGAAGCAGCAAAACAGCAGGGAAACAGATGCACAAAACAGTCCTCCTAGCCTCATTGATTAATGATAAAACTATGAATCAGGGTTATCGTATGTTAATCTTCGTTTTAAAGTCTGAAAGCAACTCATGATTCAAATACATTTAGTGGTAACCTATGCGAAAATAAACTATTTGGGCTTATTTAAATAATACTTATTATGTTCCTAAATATTTTTAATCAATACAATCATACATTTGAAGTAGAGTGACTTTTAAAGTAAATATATAGCTACCTTGTCCAACGAGCATCAGAATAACACTACCTCCATATTGCGGAACATCAAAGTATAATATACTTCTAGCCCTAATTATTTTCTATACTTAAATTTTTATCTGACTTAATAATACAGCTGTCCTCCACGTAGCAACACATTAAAAGACAGTATGAACAGCAGCCAAAATTAGAGTGAGGGACGAAAAGAAAAAAATGGTTGGGAACTTAAAATCTATAACTCTACTCTCCATACATGTCATTAAAATGGCAAATCCATTCAGAATTGTATTGTAAGCCAATTATTTTTTTAATAATAATCTTTCTCTTTGCAAAGAAGAGACATTTCTAAAATGCAACTTTCAGCTGTAGGATCCACATCTGCCTGCCATCTGCAAAATTCATAATATTCGTTTTTTAGCCACAATAATGGCATATAGTTCGCAAAAAGTGTCCACATGAAAATCTGCTTTTAGTAGCACAGTAGAGCTGTCATCAAAAGAGATGTATCTAGCTTTTTACTAACCGTCAACTCCATATGTTTTTCTTCATGGATCCAAATTGGAACTATTTATCAAAAGCTAGGACTTCAAGAACCAGAAGCCATATTGCAGTTTAAAGAATTCTCTAATAAACATACCTTACTCTTTTAATTGGCAATCTGTATAGCTTATAAAGAATTTTCTGTATCTATTTTAATCTTAAATCAAGTTTGGGTGTAGTTGATTTTTGTATGCATATATATCTTTTCTACCACACCTGATTACCAATTAGTAGGCCTATATCTTCAATCCACGCATTTCTTTGTTTTTCAGATGTATTCCCAATATGTACATCCTCTGAAAGTCATGTAATCAAAAGGGGGAAAAGATCTGATTTAAACTATGTGCTTGAAGAAGAATGTATATCTTGAATCCATCTAGCGACCACTAGTGAAAATGTAATTACCACTTTCACAAGTTTGTTAAATTTATGTAACTGAATATTTGGTAACATGTATAGACTTTTTAATTTCTATTTTAATTTTCATTCATACAAATAGCAGCACCCTTATGAAAAATGAATACATCTCCTTTTATAAAGTGCTCTTGCCTTCAGTCTATTTCACTGCAATTTTTTTTTTAATACTTTACATCAAACAGTAGGGAATAAGAATTCCATTAAAAAAAACTTAAAGTACTTAGTGTTTAAAACATGAAATAGAAAATTATTTTTTTATATGTACTTTTAAACAAAATGTTGTGAAGCAGCATTATCATTTGGGGCAGACCAACGTTGCAAAGTAAGCCTTGTGTCCTGAGTATTCCGAATCCTTTACTTAATGTTATAAAAGCACTATATTCCTCTACATGGTGTCATGTCCTGCTAGCGGGCGATCATGGACTTTCCTCAAAAATTTCAACTGAAAATGGCTAAATGCAGGGTTGTCTATTAGCTTCCTGCTTTTTTTCCTTATATATTTATGATTAGCCAAATTTGTTAAAGGAAGGAGGAGGGGCTGCTCTAAAGTTGGGCACTGGCCACACAGCTTCGCGTCTGTTTGCAAATAATATTGTGATTTTAGATCTTACTCCAAAGGGCCTGGAAAATTGTTTAGATGCCTCCCGAAAATATGCATGTATCCATTCCTTGAAAATCAATACACAAAAAAGGAAAGTACTGACTTTCCGAAGTAATAAACAGAAAAAGATTAGGAACTATAAATGTTTTGTAGGGAATCAAGAGATGGAAGTAGTTCACACATACCTCTATTTAGGGATTTTGTTTCTGTATACACATTTCAGCTATTTGAAGTCAGGCACAGGGTCTTGGGACTGCACTGTTATCACTTTATTGGGCCAAAGGGCATCAATACTATGCTAATTTACTTATGGCTTGTCGGATACAAATTTCACCTACATTTATATGCTATTGAAATAATAGACACAAAATATTGAAATTTTATCCATAAAACCAAGGGTAAACTTTTCAGGAAAAATTGTAGTTTAAATACTCGAGCACCAATTGAAGGGTTACGTTTTGAGATGGGCTCGCCACACTCTTATGTAATGGGGTTGGCTGCTATCTTGCTTTTTACTTTGAGGTTATTTACATTCTGGTCTTCAGTCAGAAAAAAATGTGAACACTCTCCTCAAACTTTTTAAACAAACCCTTATGAACTTTAATCTAAGAGAGGTTGATTTGATGGAGCTGTCTTGTGCCCAACCTAAGCAATGTTTTGAAAATGCCGGTTAAAAGTAATTCTTGAGCTTAAATATGTTAGCCTGTAGGGGAAAGATGATGATGAATTTTGTTGTTTCCTTACACACTGAAGCTCAGCCGAAAGCATGTTTAGCTTGAAATGTAAATGACGAAATCTGCCGTTTTTGTTGGTTGATGCGTATGAACATTTCACCCTTAAAAATGGTTACTAGTGCATAGGTTGGTTTACACTATGAAGAGAGATTATGTGATTTATGTGAGTAATAGATGCAAAAACTGGATCATGTTTTATTTACTTGCACTACTCTGCACTTTAGCTGACTTCTTTTTCTGAAACCTCTATTTTTTTAATATGGCATACGTACGACAAATAGGTGACTTCTGTGTTATTTAAACCTGTTAGTGCATTGATGTGTTTTAAAATGTTTAAATATTTTAATAGTTTCTAAAATAAGTATTAAATATTTGTGATTGTATATTTTTTAGTGGATCGAATTGTAGATCCGAATCTTAACAAATTTAATAAATCCTGTAAATGATTAGTTACCTTTATTTTTATGATTGTATAAATTCCTTTCCCTTCTATTCTAAAATTTGCAGGTCATTTTATAAAGTTCTGATCCCACACCTGGTGATCAGAAATGAATTTGAAGAAGTGAAATCACTTGCTAGTCAGATAGCAAAGGACTGGCGGCTTCTGCTTGCAGATTGCTTTCCAAGGGTCCTTGTGAATATTCTGCCTTACTTTGCCTATGAAGGCTCAGGGGACAGTGACATGGCACAACAGAGAGTGACTGCATCTGATGTCTATGATATCCTGAAAGAAGAAGACTGCTTGGGAAAACAGGTATATGTCCTAGTAGCACTCCTCCAATGTGTACTGGTCATAAATGCTGTAATGGAGTGATCATTAGACACAAGTAGTTGTCGTCTTCTGAGCCATGAGACTTTGATCACTTAATAAGAATGATCTTTTTTTTACACTGATAGTACTATATGTGAGGACAAATGTGATGAGGGGTTCTCTATTTCTTGTGGATTTTTTCTGCTTTCTTGTTGTCTATATTAGCATATGAGATTAGGTTTAAGCACATTTTTCCAATTTCAAATGCTGCAAGATGCTATGTTTACAAAGAACATTTTAAAATGCATCTTTGTGTTCTAAAGATGCAAAGACATATTGAAAATATGCATTAATAAAAATGTTATCACTGTTTTACTCCCTCTTCACCACCTGCAAAAAGAACAATTGATGGACCGAATGCAGAACAATGTCATACATTCACCCCAGTACAGAGATCTGGTCCTACCTAAATCCATCGTTTTTTTGTTCACCGTGCCATTCCAGTTTGAACCCAGCCATATGCAAAACAGTCTTGAGCCTGGGCCTCATGGGAATAATCCAGCCCGAACTACCAGGCCATGTCCTCCCCTGACTGGAAACAAGCATTCTAGGACTGGCTTCTGGGTTTCACCCCTCATCAGCCAGGATAGCTTGACTCCAGTGGCATGGAGAGCAAGGGACCCAGGCCTGGGCATACCCATCCCACTCTGGGTGACAAATGTAAAAAGAACAATTGATGGACCGAATGCAGAACAATGTCATACCTTCAACCCAGTACAGAGATCTGGGCCTAAATCCATCATTTTTTTTGCTCACCATGCCATTCCAGTTTGAACCCAGCCATATGCAAATCACCACCATCTTTGTTCATCCCCCCTTCCTGACCCGCTGATCTGGCCAGTACTACAGTATGATGCAGCCCCATTTATATATTTCCTATTTACAGATGACTCCGATTTTAAGTAGTCACCAGGCATCAAACTGGATCTAGAAACTTTTTTCGCAGTACCTCTGTGCACCGATAGGTGGCGCTGTGTGGCTCCACACTGACACCGTTATGCTCCAGAAGTGATTTTTGGAGCCTATACAGTTGCCACTCCCGCGAGCTGACATCAGTTCCCTTCTTTCTGCACCCCCAGACGTAGGTCCGGAGCTACCTTATCTCTTTGAGACCCTTTACTTCAACTAAATCCACTGTGTGCAAGAGACATGTCACCATCCATAAAACTGGCTTTAAATCCTGTAAGGATGACCAGTGACAGATCCTGACCAGGTTTGCCTGTAGGGCTTGGGGTCTAGTCACAATTCTAAGGCTTGCAGTGATTGCACGTCGATGAACCCAAAGCCCACCCGGGACTACGAAGCGAAACACTACATCGCCAAGCACCGGAAAACTCTGGGACGTGACTGGTCCAACTCAAAGGATTGGTCCCGGTCCAATTCTAGGTCCAGAAGTCTTTCCCAAGATTAAGAAATCTGAGCAGGGCTCAGCCCCTTCCTGCCACTCTCATACTCCAGAGAAGGTGCATGGACATCGCTGTACTTCTTGATCGTGCTCCCAAAGTGGATCGACGTCAGAGCCTTCGAGGTCCGAGCCTTTCCCCGCAACTTGCACTGGCACAATTCGAATTTCAGGTGCAGTTTATGAAACCCAGAAGAGATGTCAGCGACCCTTGAGGACATGCTCTGGGTCTTCGGATCCTTACCAACTCCTTCTGGTGCATCTTCAGGTTCCAAGAAGCCAAGAGGCCCTCTATCGCTAATACCGCTGGTGGCTTCACCCATGGCACCATTGGACCCTCCGAGTCCCTCACGGACACTCCTCCCTACTCCAGTTCTGAATCTGCTCCCGGCACTGCGCTCCACGCCAACTCCATTGGTGCTAGAAGACGAGGTACCTATTGTGCTCTTTGAATTTGAGTTGGCACTGCTGCAACCTTGACCGAAGTTACGCTCGACTGCTGTTGAGGCTCCACTTTCACCACTCAGTTTGCCACCTCCACAAGGGAGAATTCACACATTGCATTCCGTCTTTGGCATGGATTCGGCCAATGATTATGATGCAGGTGACAAAATTGGCCTGCCATACTACAAGAAGAATTCGTGTTATGACATTCAAGAGGCCAGTGACTTCGATACCTCCCCTGAGTTGTGTCTCTTCTCACCCCCTGGTCCTGCCGCTCAAGCGAGCGCTTCTTGTGCATAGTTATACATAGGGCAACCAAAGTTCTTGACCTCCAGAGGTCAAAACCATTGTCCTAACGTAAGTTCTTCAGCGCAAACATTCACTGAGCCCATCTTGCCTTTTAATGAGGCATTTACAAACACCTTAATGGGGCCCTTGACCAATCCTTGCTCTGGCCCATAGTCAACCGCCAGTTCACTAGATGGCGTTGACCTGGGCCACCCTGCATTTTTACCTCCACACCCCTCCACTGAAAGCTTGGTTGTGCAGGCTACTATATGTTAGAGGAACCTGAACACATTTCAGACTACTCTCCTTAATAGGGAGTCAAAATGGGTTGAGACTTTTGGGAAGAGAGTTTTCTCTTCTTTTGCTCGGCCATCGGATCAGTGAATGCCAGCTGGCTCCCGGGGTGCTATTCCCATACCCTTTGGGATTTAGTGCCTCAAGTCTACCCATGTGTCCCAGAAGATCTCCAGCCTGTCCTAGCCTAAGCTATTCTGGACGATTCTGTTTGTGACTTGACACCACTGATTGCTTTGTGCGGGACATTGGCCTTAGCGTTGCCATGCGCTGCCACTCCAGGCTGCGGGTGATAGAACTCTCCTCTTTGTGGGCAAAGAGAGATTCTGCTCGGGAGCGTTCCAAGGAGAGCAGAGACTCCGCACCCTTCCTAGGCTTATCTGTCCCACCTCGCCAGCTGCCTCAGCCCTATCATTACTTTCATGGTTTAAGGCAGAGGTAGCCCGTATGGCCAGCCTATCCAACCTCAGCAAGGCACCCAGCAGTTCAGCTTTTGAGGCCATGGTGCCCAAGATCCCCGTGGTGAAGGTCAGCGGGCCTCTCAGTCCACTGCCCGCCATCCTCCCTGCCGCCGCACCTGCCAAATCCATTTTGCCTGCCCGTCCTGGAGCACAGTAACCCAATGGAAAGCAGAATCTAATGGTTCTTTCCGGGATGGCAGGTGCAACATCAGACAGGTGGGTCCTCCAGTTGTTTGGAAGGGGTATGCCTTGCTCTCCCTTTCCACTCGCTGCACCTTTGCCCCTTCTCACAACTACAGACAGAGCACCATCTGTCTGTTTTGCGTCAGGAAGGCTTTTGACCACTGGGGCTGTCGAGTGGGTGCCTGTACCAGTAGTAGGATGTATTTGTTATTCCTGCTACCTTTTGGTGCCCAAGAAGGATGGATACCTGTGCCATATCAACGTCTTCTTCCACAAGCACAAATTCAAAAAGGTTTTGTCTGCACTCAACCCTGGAGACCTGCATATTTCCATATACCCATACGCTAGGTCCATCCGCGCTTCCTGTGGTTCATGTGAAGACAGTAGCATTTCCATTTCACTTTGCTTCCCTTTGCCCTCACCAGTGCCCCTCGGGTGTTCACATAAGTGATGGCGGTGGTATCAGCATGCCTTTTGAGTTCAGGGTGCCAGCCTTCCATTAGCTCGAAGACTGGCTGTTGGAGGCAACCTCACTCCAGGCAGTCATATACCTCCAGACTACAGCGAACCTCCTGTCATCGTTCACTACCAATGTATTGAAGGCATACCTGACTCCTTCTCAGATGCTCCCCTTCATCGTAGCCAACCGCAACACAGTACGATTTCATGTTTTTCGCTCTGAAAAAAGAATCCAGGGCATTCAGGCTATAATCCTGAGCTTTCAACCTCTGTCCTGGATTTCAGTGAGGTTGACTCTGTGGCTGCTGGGACTGATGGCCTCCTGCATCCTACTGGTGATCACGCCAGGTGGCATATGCAGGCTCAGCAGTGAAATCTGAAGTCCTGTTGTGCCCAACAACAAGGGGGTCTCTACGATCACATTCAGATTTTGGAGGAGATTGTGAAAGATCTGCATAGGTGGCTACTGGACTGTGATTGGGTTTGCGGCAGACTCCTATTGCTTCCCCACCCAGAGCAAACAGTTGTGAACAATGCGTCACTTTTGGGCTGGGACAACATACTGGGAGAGGTGGAGATCAGAGTTCTGTGGTCTCCAGCAGAGTCCCAGCTCCATGTCAACTTTCTGGAGCAGAGTGCTATCTGCTTGGCATTGAAAGCCTTCCTGCTTTTCCATCAAGGGGAGGGTGGTACAGGTGCTCAAGGACTACACCACTTCCATGTGGTACTGCAACAAACACTGTGAGGTTGGGGTACGGTCCCTGTGCCAGGAGGGCTAGCACCTCTGGAAATGGCTGAACCACCTAGTGGACTCATTGAATGCCAGGGCGGCAAACTCATCTGTCTGTATCTAGCAGATTCAAGTGGTGTTACACCTGAAGGTGGCCCAGGGTCTCTTCCACTAATAGAAAGAATCTTAGCTCATTCTGTTTGCCATTGCCGAGAATGCAGTGTCAGCACATTTGCATGTTGGAGTTTCCAAGGTGTCTTTCGCTCAGAGATGCCTTTCCACCTGTGTGCCTTTCTGCCGAGACCATTCCTGCCCGAGTTCTCAAGAAGATAAGGACGACTGGGCACAAAGTCATCCTAGTGGCGGATTGGCCATATAAAGTATGTTTTCCAGAACTCCTATGCTTGAGCATCTGCTCTTTGATCATTGCCAGAGAAGCCGCTTCTGAAAATGTTGTAAACAGTATACTATAAAATGTGATGGATGAAATTCTTGAATTGAGCTCAACCATTAGTAATTATTTGGGCCGCATCCCAATCCATTGTTATCTTGCACACCATTCCATCTCGGTTTGGACCCAGCTATATGGAAATCAGTCTTGTCCCTGCTCCAGTGGAACTGTTCAGCATATTCCACCAGGGCTAAAGCTGGTACCACTGCATTGGCACTCGGAGTTCCGGTCCTAGACATCAGCCAGGCATCTATGTGGGCATCCTTCCATATGTTCATGTAGCACTATTGTGTGGACAGCCTAGTTCGCTGACAAGGCACTGTGACTGCTCGTATAAACTTTCTGGTTTGAGTCCATTCACAGCCTGCCTCCTTTTAGGTACTGCTTTAGTATCTATTCTAAAGATGAGGAAACTGCAGCTCGAAGTCTCTATCAGAAGAACAAGTTACTTATGTTTAGTAACACTCTTTCTGGTAGAGACTCTATCTAGCCATAGATTCCTCACTGACCCAATCATCCTCCCAGTTCTTGGACTCGTGATTGGCTTTTTCGACCCCGTTCTTGGACTCATGATTGGACTCTACCTGTTATAAAGATCTGAATTTTAGGCACCAACACACTGGTCTATCAGTTTGCTTTAGGGACTCCACATATGGAAATTGTGACAGTCTTGAAAGCAACTGACCTCAGTGCACAGGAGTGGTGCAGTGTCAGTGCAGAACCGCATGGGGCACCTTATGTGGTGCAGAGGTACTATGGTAAACATTTCCAGATCCACCCTGACGCATGGGAATATTTAAACACTGCAGCCCACAATTGAGGATTTGGGCAGTGATGTTTTAAGAATTCAAGATGCTGCACGTCCAGACTGCTCAGCAATGTCAGTTAATATTAGTGCACAATAATGCAGGTACTTCGTGTGTGTAGGCATCAGCTGATTAATTTAACTTTTTGTTTCTGGAGGGTAGGTTTTTAATCTTGTACTTTTTCCACCGAGGCTCTTTTCACCTGATTGTTTTTTAATGACAAGGATGGCTCTTTGATGGCACGAAGTCTTAGTATTCCGAATGGATTGATTGTTTTGTGTTATAAATGGGAGTAAGACCTTGACCCTCGGTCACTGGTCTGCTCTCTCCCCAGCAACTCCGCGATATTGACACAGCTGCTGAGCACCCTGCCTAAGTGTTCGAGGCTGCGGTCTGCCCTTTGGCTGCCCGTGGCTGCCGCTGCCGGTCCCAGCCCCCGCGTCTGTTTGCATTTTTGGGTACTTATATTGGATAATTCTCTTTTGGGGGGTTATTGCACTGCTGATTTGGGCTTGTACTTTCATGTAGTTGTTTTGATTTGTTGGCCTTTGGTAATTGGTTTGGGCTTCGCCGAGCCCGCGCTTTCCTGCTGCCCTGTATTGCCCCTGTCCCCGCCCCTTCCTGCCTCCCAGCTGATTCGTCCCTCCCCCCTCCCCTACATAATGGCAGCCGCCACGCGGTCGCGCCTAAGACAAACCCGTCTGTGCCCGTCCCCGACTGCGGCCAGAGCCAGGAACCCTGGACCTCCAAAACCACGCTGATACAACTCCACCGCCCTCCACGCATTCAACCCCGGAAGGCACAACAACTGCCAAAGATCCACACCGAACACCACCCATGAACAGTTCTGCAGACACTGCTGACGATCCCTCACCCTCAACAGCTCCCCCATGCCTGCCGAAGGCTCACTGGACGTCCACACCACCGAAGCCCTGACGTGCATTCTACTCAACATCCGCTCCCTACAGACCCGCTGTCAAGATCTGGGACCTGCTCTACACCCTCTCATACGACGTCGCCTTCCTAATGGAAACCTGGACTAACACCACTTCCAGCCCCGACATCGCGACCGCCATCCCCGACGGATACAAAATCTCGCAGAACGACTGGCCCCACCTTCCAGAGGATGACTCGCCATCGCACACAAAACCCTCCTCCGACTCTCCACCTCCAGCACGCGCGACCCCCCACTCCAACACAGAACACCTCCACTTCCAGATCCAGACCAGCCCCAGGACCACGTTGCGCGGCACCCTCACCTATAGACCCCCCGGACTAGCACCCAGTTCGCAACCTCCATGGCCAACCTCTTAGCACCCTACGCCATCACCTTGACGGACTACATGCTACTCGGAGACCTGAACTTCCACCTCGACAACGGCAGCGAACCTGACTCCATCACCTTACAGGACAACCTCTCTAACCTCGGAATGAAGCGGCTAGTCAACACCCCCACTCACAGAGCAGGACACACAGTCGACCCCATCTTCGCAGGAGGGACCAACTTCCACTTCAGCCGCACCTCGCAGCCCCTCTGGACGGACCACCACTGCGTACACTTCACTTCAACACCACCACTGCACCCAAACCCTTCGCACGCCCGCCACTAAGTAACTGGAGCAAGATTACAGAGGAACACCTCAAAACCACCCTACTCATAGCCCCTCCCCCTGTACCACAACCGACGCCAACTCCGCAGCCAAAGAACTCCACCGCTGGATCTCCAGCTATGCCAACAAGCTTGCACAGCTCCGCCACCCGGTCAAACAATGCCCCCTGAAGGCCGCCTGGTTCACCACCAAACACCAAAAAGCCAGGCAATCCTGCAGAAGCCTCTAGAAAACCTGGCGAAACCGGAAAACCCTGGATGACCTGAACAGCTACAGGAGCGCCCTGAAGGAATACCACACGTGCATAAGAGACACCAAGCGGACTTTTATCAAGAACAAGATCCACACCAACGCAACCAATGCCAAGCAACTGTTCAATGCCATACAGCAATTCACCAAACCCTCCCCATTGAAACCACGGACGTCAGGCCATCCCAGGAACTCTGCAACAAGCTTATCTCCTAATTCCATCTGAGAATCAAGGCACTCTACGAAAACTTCAGTGAACAGAAGCCGGACACCACCGCCCCCATCACCACTGACAACAAGCTGACCATCACAACCTGGAATCCCGCCACCGTCGAACATATTACCACGATAATGAAAAACACCCACTTGGGAGCCCCCACGGACCCCTGCCCATCACACATCTAACATAGGACTGCTGCCGCCATTGCACCTGAACTAGGATGGACTATCAATGCCGGCATCTTCCCAGATGACTGGAAGCGGCAGAGGTTAAACCCCACTTCAAGAAGCCCATGGCCGACCTGACTGACCTGAAAAACTACTGGCCCATCTCTCTCCTCCCCTTTGCTGCCAAAGTCACTGAGAGACTCGTAAACCCTCATCTGACCGCCTTCATTGAATAGAACTCAATCCTAGACCCCTCCCAGTCTGGATTCAGCAGCAACCATAGCACCGAGACCACCATCCTAGCCGCCACCGATGACATCTGCATGCTTCTCAACCAGGGCCACTCTGCAGCCCTCATCCTACTAGACCTCTCCGCAGCCTTTGACACCATCTGACATTGCACTATCGCAGCCAGACTCCACGATGTGGGGGTACGAGGAACCGCCCTCAACTGGATCCAGTCCTTTCTCTCAGGCAGAACACAGAGGATCAGACTCCCTCCGTTCCTCTCCGAACCCATAGAGACCAACTGCGGAGTGCCCCAAGGATCATCACTAAGCCCCACACTCTTCAACCTCTACATGCCCCCCTCGCTGCCACCGTCCGACAACATGAGCTCAGTATAGTATCATACGCCGACCACACCAGGCTCATCCTCTACCTCACAAAGAACCCCCAAAACACTAGACTCTGCTTCCAGGAAGGAATGAAGGATGTTGCAGCCTGGATGAAAGATAGCTGCCTGAAGCTCAACTCAGAGAAGACTGAGGTCCTCATCCGCAGACCCTCCACCTGGGACAACACCTGGTGGCCCTCAGCTCCGGGAATCCTCCCACCCCTACAGACCATGCCCAGAACCTCTGCCTCGTCCTTGACTCCTCCCTCACCCTGACCCGCCATATCCACTCCGTCGCCTCCACCAATTTAAACTGCCTTCGCATCCTCTGCAAGACCTTCAAATGGATATCCACGGAATGCAGGAAAACAGTCACCCACACACTCATAACCAGCAGGCTGGACTACGGCAACGACCTCTATGCCAGAATCAACAGAACCCTCCTACACAACCTCCAAATGATCCAGAACGCAGCCAAACTCGTCCTTGGGACCCCACAACACGAACACATGACCCAACACCTGCGAGACCTCCATTGGCTCCCCGTCTAGAAGAAAATAACCTTCAAACTGCTCACCCACGCCTACAAATCCCTCCACAACATCAGACCCAAATACCTCAACGAGAGAGTCTCCTTCCACGTACCCAAAAGGGACCTCCGCTCTGCTGACCTCACATGGCAGAAACCCCCCCCATCCGCAGAAACAGAACAAGCGGAAGAGCTTTGTAATACGTTGCAGCCAAGGCCTGGAACAAGCTCCCTGTCAACATCAGACGCTCCCCTACCCTGCACACATTCAGGAAAGCCTCAAGACCTGGCTCTTCGACTGACCGGAGCAGCAGCCCCCCTCTCCTACCCAGCGCCTTCAGACCCTCACGGGTGAGTAGCGTGCTTTATAAAACCCTGATTGATTGATTGATAAATTCCCACCTTGGGAATTGTTAAGCTTTCTACGAAAATAATAGTACTTTTTGCTACCACAGCAAAAGCTCCAATGCAAATTATTATTTTGTCTCGGACCATGGTTGATCCTAATCTCACATGGAGAGGTGTCTTAGAGGAATGTCACTGTTGCCGCCATTCCTACTCTGGATAGATGTTTAGACATTTGTATGTAAAGACTGATGTATTGGGACTTGCTTTCTAATGGAATTCTTTGGCGATCAAAAGTTGCAAATGAAGAACACGAAAAACGGTTGATGCCATCTGATTATACTCCCAACTGCCCTTACTTGTTATTTTCTAAATGTTTTTGGCATTGTCAGTTCTCGTTTTTGTCACGGTTTTTACAAAACTTGCTAAGGAAGCTGCTGCACCTTTGTCGCTCAAAAAAGAAAAAAAACATTGGCTTAAAACAAAAATATTTTGTCTCAAAAATGCACATTTTCATAGTAGTCCCTGGTACTGAAGAACAAGTTACTTACCTTCGGTAATGATATGTCTGTGAGAGACATATATTAGTTATAGATTCCTTACCTTAGAATTATACACAGGCGTCGGTCTGGATCCGGAGAATTTGTTTTCAGCAGTACCCTGGCGTTGGTCGACTCTGCGTTCTTTTACACAACATTCTACGCCAGAAGCGCAGAGCCATGCAAGATACTGACCACTGGTGCACAAAACTAGGTCCCTGAAAGGGAGTCCCATTCCGTAGAAGTCAGTTTGCAGAACGGGGAGGATGGGTGGGGCAGTAAGGAATCTATAACTAATATATGTCTCTTACAGATATATTGTTACCGAAGGTAAGTAACTTGTTCATCCGAAAGAGACTATTAATTATAGATTCCTTTCCGTAGAATAGATACCCCAGCAATACCAATCCCAGAGGTGGGACCGCGAACTGAGTTCACACCAGAAAGTCCTGGAGAACTGAGCATCCAAGAAAGCCACCTCTCCGGACTTGACTATCCAGGCAGTAATGTTTAGTAAACATGTGATGCCCATGTGACTGCCTGGCTGATGTCACTGAGGGGGACTCCAAATGAGGTTTTGAAGATAGAGCCTGAAGCTCACTCACTCTGTAAGCAGAGGTGATGACAACCAGAAAAGCAGTTTTTAAAGTCAAGAGTCTGAGAGGATTATTATGTAGTGGCTCGAAAGGAGCGCACATAAGATAAGTTAAGACCTGATTCATAGCTGCCAAGGTTTCAGATTGCTATGTGTGACATTTTCATAATTTCTGTGTAATTATGAGTGACATTTCAACATATATGAGTGACATTTTTTTGCGACCAAAATCAAACAATGAAGATGAGGGAAACACATAAATATCAAAAATTATGGAAATGTCACACATAGCAATCTGAAACCTTGGCAGCTATGTATTAAAACTTGAACTCTGTCAGTGCGTGCATCTGTGTGTGACAAGAGAAAACACACAACACAACAGATTAGGCCGCCGTAAGAGAAAGAATTACGACATAGTAGTCCTTACTGTTGAGAACAGACTTCAACTTCTGCTACTAGTCTCAGACAGAGTCGAGTCCAGTGACTGCTGCAGCTGGCACTGGCACTCCACTGGCTAGCCTGTGGTAAGCACTCAGTCCTGGCTGTCTCAGAGCCGAGCGGGGGTCAGTAACGGAGCGGCGAGCCCAGACTCAAGCCGCTGAGCCGCACAGGGGGTCTGTTCTTCAGAGGCCGCACAGCAGCAGTGGTTTCTCCCCGCACATGCAGCGCCCAATGCAGCCCAGGCCTCTCATGACGAGCTGTGCCACGATATTCCCTCTGTGAGACTCTGAGTCTCACCGTCCATATTGACAGTCAGTCTGTGCCGTCCCGGCCCCGCCGGTGTCCAACGCCGGGCGAGTAAAATAATTTACAGCGCACCTAGTTTCAGTCTCTGGGACGGCCGACGGGGACATCGTATCAACACTGAGCAGCACAACTCTCCAGTCCGTCGAGTCCCCCGCCGCTTCTCAGACATCCTCACTGTCTGTCACGTGGTTAGCGCCAGGCGGGGATTAATGCAGGCAGAGGCAGCAGTCTGCCCTGGCATGACAGTTTTTGCAACATTGTAGGAACCATTGGGCAAGCACTCTCAGAGCAGCACGATCATATCAATGACAGTCTCCTGGAGTAAGTCGGCGGGGAGCGAGCACTCAGCAGAGCAGCCGGAGCATACAGTTGTCAGAGACCCCTGCGAGCGCGATAGCACCCTGGCGTTCTGGTAGCCAGTTTCAGCTGTCAGCAAAGTGCAGCCAGTCTCAGTGGGCAAAATGCGTGACAATGCATTCCAGTGCGGTGTTGCGGAAGACCACACTGAAATGCGTTAGAGTCACGCCTGATGCGTGATACTTGGCAGTAGTACTGATTCAAGCCCCACTGGGGCATTACGAAAGGAGTAGGAAGAATGAGGTGAGTAATGCCCTTAAGAAACCTATTTACAATAGGGGACTTGAAAAGAGAAGGCTTATCGGTAAGGCAAAGAAAGACCGAAAAGGCCGAAAGATTGCCTTTAAGGGTTCCCAGATTAGAGCCCTGCTGGGCCAAAGAAAGTATGAAGAGGAGAACCTCAGAAAGAGGGGCAGAAAGGGGATTCACAGCCTTTGCTGTACACAATGCCACAAATGTGTTCCATCTACAGGCATATACTGTCTTAGTAGAGGATGCTTGGCTGCCAAGATGACATTCCAGACTTCGGGAGAAAGGTCAAAAACTGTCGATGTCACAGCTCAATCTCCACGCAAGGAGGTGGAGGCTGGACAGGTTTCGGTGGAGGACCGTCACCTGCTGCTGCGACAGAAGATCCACCTGAAGAGGCAGTCTGATCGGATAATCAATGGTCATGTTCCAGACCTCGGGATACTAGACGCTTTGTGCCCAGTTCGGAGCCACAAGAATGACATGGGCCCTGTCGTCCTTGATCTTCTTCAGCACCCTGGGTAGAAGTGGTATAGACAGAAAGGCGTATAGAAGACCGCAATTCCACTCGGGTCGAAAAGCTTTGCAGAGTGAGTGCTGCCTTGGAAATTTCAACGGGCAGAACTGCTGACATTGCGCGCTCTCTTCAGTGGCGAACAGATCTAACCAAGGCTCTCCCTACTGCTGAAAGAGACCTTGCACTACCTCCGAGTGAAGACTCCATTCGTGATCCATCATGCACCGGCGGCTGAGTTTATCCGTCCTGCCAGGTGATGAACCACCAGGGACATGCCCTGATGTTCCAGCCACGTCCAAAGGCGAAGAGCCTCTTGACCTAGGATCCACGACCCCACCCCGCCTTGTTTGTTGCAGTACCACATGGCGGTGGTACTGTCCGTGAACAGTTGCACTACCCTTCCTCTGACAGAAAGAAGGAATATCCTCAGTGCAAGACTAATCACCTGGAGCTCCAGAAGGTTGATGTGGAACCCGGACTCGACCGGAGGCCTCTCACATGTGGCCGCCCCATTCCAGAAGTGACTCGTATGTCACCACTCTGAACTCTGGTTGGGGAAGGGAGAGGATCTGCCGCAGACCCAATCCTGGTCCGTTAGCCACCACTGCAATTGGTGCGCAGTGCCCTCTGAGATCTGGCTGCGCCCACTGGAACTTCAGGGCCCACAGCACAGCCCACATATGCCACCTGCCATGATACACCAGCAGGATACAGGAGGCCATGAGGCCCAGCAGCCTCAGGGTCATTCTCACCGAAACCCGGGATAGAGGCTGAAACATCAGTATCATAGCCCGAATATCCGGGACTCGCTGCTCTGGAGGATAAGCCCGAAACTGTGCTGTATCCAGAACTGCTCTTATGAAAAGGAGCTTCAGAGAGGGACTCAGGTGTGACTAGGGCACGTTGATAGTGAACCCCAGCGCTGTGGTCTGGAGGTGGGAGATGACGGCCTGGGGCGAGCTCACCTTCAACAGCCAGTCATCGAGTTAGGGGAAGACTGGAACCCCTGATCTGCGTAGATGAGCTTCGACCACCGCCATCACTTTCGTGAACGCCCGAGGGGCGCTGGTAAGGCCAAATGGGGAGCACAGTAAACTAAAATGCTCATGGCCTACCATGAACTGTAGGTAATGCCTGTGGGCAGGTAGGACCGGGATGTGGAAATAAGTGTCATGCAACTCCAATGGTACCATCCAGTCTCCAGGGTCGAGCGCGGACAGGACCTGAGCTAATGTCAAAAATGTTGAACTTCTCCTTCCAGAGGAAGCCGTTGACGGCCTTGAGATCCAAAATAGGACGCAGATCTTTCTCTCTCTTGGGTACCTGGAAGTAGTGTGACCTACTTCTGGCTCAGGGACTCGCTTCATAGCTCCCTTGGCCAAGAGAGCTGTAACTTCCTGATGGAGAAGAGCCAAGTGATCCTCCGACATGCGATGGAGTGTTGGTGGCTTGGAGGGATGGCTAGTCTCGAAGGGGAGGGAGTAGCCCCTTCGAACTATCTGCAAAACCCACCTGTCCGAAGTGATGTTGTGCTAGTAGGGGAGGTGATGGTGGACCTGCCGCCCACTGGCTTCTGGTGGCCCTGAAAAGCTAGACTAGGAAGGTTTGGAGGCGGCTGCAGGGGGCATTGGTGGACTGACCACCCTCAGGCCCCCGGACCCACGACACTGGGTCCCACGTTCCCGGCCACGCCAAGGCTGGATGGCTTGTGCGGCCCTGTGTCTCTGGATGGGACATTCTTCCGTGGCCAAGGGACGAAAGGCAGACTGCATGGGGCGAGAAGGTGCTGCAAGGACCTGACCGTAGCCCCAGAGTCCTGGAAGCAGTCAAGCGCGTTGTCCACCTTGTCGCCAAACAGGCAACAGCCATCAAAGGGCATTTCCAAAAGTGTCGATTGGACATCCCCAGAGAAGCCAGAGGTGCTCAACCAGACGTAGCGCCTCAGGGCTACCGACGTGGAAATCGTCCTACTCAGCAAGTCGGGGGTATCCAGCCCACACCGGATGGTGAACTTTCCTGCGTCTCGACCCTCAGCATCAGTGCCGGCGAGCACGGCCCGGGCCTCCTCCGGGCACTGTGGCAGCACTTGCGCAACCGTCTTCTTCCCAAGATGGTCCAGCTTCTTAGATTCCCCATCTTGAGGAGCTGTAGGGAAAGCGCTTACTTTCGAGGATGAGGCTTGGACCACCAAGCTATCAGGGGTAGGGTTATGGTATAGGAAAAGTGGCTTGCCCGGGGCCGGGCGGTGGCATTGAGCAATCATCCTATCATCAGGAGCCCATGTGCTGGGCTTTGACCAGGAGCCTTGAAGGACGTCAGTAAGGGCCTTATTGAAATGCAACAGGGGCTCCGAAGAGGCTGCTGCCTGCTGAAGCACCTCAGTCAGGAGGTTAGTCCTGATCGCCACCATAGGATAGTTAAAGGCCCAAGGCCTCAGCCGCACTACGCAACACCACTGCGTAGAAAGCGCCCTTCTTCGTAGCCACGGTAGGGGGAGAAAGACTATCAAGTTCTCGGGAGGTATCTGGACCACTGGCATCACCCAACTCCTCTCTCCAGTCCGGCTCTTCAAGCTGGTCTGCTAGATGGTCAACAGACCCCTCCCACTCCTCCTCATCCTCTTCTGGCTGCCAATCAGGGCGACCAGGAACTCCAGGGAAGAACAGCGATACAAAAGTACTCTCCGGCACCCGTACTGGCGGCGCCGAGGCTGGAGCCACCAGCATCGAAGGCCTAGATCCCGCAGCTGAGTCTGCGTGGCACGAAGGTGTGCCCAGTTTTTCACATAAGTAATAAATCATTGTCCTAATCGCGCACACTTGCTTTTTTCATGCTTGTTTATGTGGGACTGTTTACTTTATGCAAATCAGATTTTAACCCTGTACGCCTACGACAATTTAATAGCCGTCAAGTTTAATTTTCCATCCATCCCTGTATTGCTTTCTCTGTGATTTGATAGACAACATGCTTTATTTACAAATACAAAGAAAATGATGTATGCATTCTGCAAAATGATTCATTTCTATCAGCTGATAACATCCAGGCACATAGTACACCATATTTTTTCATCTTTATGTGATTGGTAAGGGACTGGGCACTTTGAATGGGACTTGTTATCTTTATTTTGTGTACGATAAAGTTCGGAGTTACTATCATATACTATCATATAATACATTGCTGTTTCTTTTTCAATTTTAGCAAATTGATCATTTATTCCTCAGCAATTTGCCTGAAATTGTGGTAGAGTTGCTTATGACCCTACATGAGATTCCAAGTACAGAATTGGCTGAAGGAAGAGGAGAGCTATCAAAATTTGTTCGGTAAGCAACACTTTATCAAACGTCCGGGGATTTGCAAGGGTAATTTTGACTGGTGAGACAAAATTATTCCGTATGTTGTGTTTGCTTTACATTTTATGGTGCCTCCCTTCAGTCCTCCTCCATACTGTTTTGGCCTAAATACTGTTCATCATTCATACAAACGGAAACAAAAAACACAGAAACGGCTCACAGATTAGGAGCTAGAATTTAACAATTTTCTGATTGGTTTCTGCCAACGAAATCTTTAACTGCAAATCGTTTTTAAAAGATTATAGTAATCAATTCCTATAGCAGTCCATACAGCCTATGCACTTCATTGATTGGGTCTTCTATACAGCCAGTGCGATGGGTATGCTCAACGCCACTCTTTGCAGGCCATCATCACATTTTCTACTGTGTGTCATGTGACATTTACCCTGCATTCCATGTTTGAAACAGATTTGGAGGATGATTACAATGCTGATGATGAGATAATTCAACCATACCACAAAGAGAACTGGTATGATGACCTACAAAAAGCTAGAGGCCTTGATACCTCCTGAGGCGGGGCTCCTTTCGTCCTCTTGATTCTGCCACTAACGAACGCGCTTCTTATGCCATAGTGATGATTCTTTGGCCGAAGTCCTTGACCGCCACTTCCTCACTTTGAAGGTACTTTGTTGGGGGGCACGGGCCACACCTTTCTCTGGATAGGGGCCTTGGACCTACAGATGCCTATTTCCATTTTCCTATCCTTCAGTCCCATTGGCTTTACCTTCGGTTCGTGTTGAGGCAGGAGCATTTCGATGCTTCCCAGACGGGCTTTCGCCCAAAACATGGGACAGAGACTGCTCTACTGGCTGTGACTGAGGAGGCGAGACGGATCTTGGATCGGGGGGGATCAGTGGCAGTGATCCTCCTCGATCTGAGTGCCGCTTTTGATACGGTTCATCATAAAATTCTGTTGAACCGTCTCGCCGACCTAGGAGTGTCTGGAGAAGCCCTGGTTTGGTTCAAGTCTTTTCTATCTGACAGAACCTTCCAGGTCTTTGATGGCACATCCGTCTCAGCAAGCAGGCCTCTGGGGTGTGGAGTTCCTCAAGGCTCATCATTGAGCCCTACGCTCTTCAACGCATACATGAGGCCGCTGGCTGGGATTGTTCGTCCGCATGGTATTAACATCATTACCTATGCGGACAACACCCAGCTGGTGGTCTCCCTTGTGCAGAAGAGCGGCCTCCAATCACCGCCCAACCTAGCAGTGTGTTTGGAGGAGGTGAGGAGCTGGATGATGAGCTCATGTCGGAAGCTCAACGACGATAAGACCGAGCTCATGCTACTGGGCCCGGCGGCCCCTTCCACTTTGGAGCTGCTATGCCCGCGAGCATGGGGGCGGTCCCTGCCCCGAGAGACAACATCAAAAGCCTGGGGGTATGGCTAGATAAGTCACTGGGCTTCAACACTCAGGCCACCAAGGTGGCGGCCACCTGCTTTGGCCTCCTTAGGGTGATAAAAAAAATCCTTCCCCTTCTTCCATTTGAGGCCAAGCAGATAATCATACAGGGCCTCGTCCAATCCCGTCTGGATTTTAACAACGCCCTTTATCTTGGAGCACCGGACTACACCCTAAAAAAACTTCAGCTCGCTCAAAATTGTGCTGCCCGTGCGCTACTTGGAGTCCCACGAAGAACATCTACAAAAGCTGGGTTAAGAACGTTGCACTGGCTGCCTGTCAAGGACAGAGTGAAGTTTAAATCTCTGTGTATCGCACATCAGGCTTTTTGGAAAATGGGACCAGAAATCAACCACTCTTTGATTTCTCCTTATCTTACCAACAAGGCGCTTCGCTCCTCATCTGCATCTCTGGCTAAGACTTCTAGAATCTTTAAAGCCAGAGCAGGAGGACGTTCCTTCTCGTATGATGTATCAGGATTATGGAACACCCTCCCCCTGCACATGAGAAGCAATTCCAACTTAACCAGTTTTCGGAAGCAACTTAAAACTTTTTTGTTTCAGTAACCAGAATCCTTGTTTTTTAGTCTGAGGGCAATTCTGTTTAGTCACAGCGCCTGGACGTCTCAGGGCAACTGTAGCGCTTTACAAATGTCATTTTCATTTCATTTCATTTCATTTCCTGTTCACGGTGCTACTCTTTCTCCTCATTAATGACCCTTAAATGATAACCAAAGTAATCGCAGTAGTGACAGCATACATTCGGAGGTCAGGGGTCACAGTTTTCTCCTACTTTAATGACTGGCTGTTGAGGGCGGGTTCGCCCCGCTAATCATCTACTACCTCCCGACTACGGTGACCTCCTTTCATCTTTGGGGTTCACTATCCACATGCTGAAGTCACACCTAGCTCCATCTTAGACACTCCCCTTCATCAGAGCCATTCTGCACAAGGTTCGGTTTTGTGTCTTTTCCCAAGATAAGAGAGCCCAGGACATTCAGGCTATGATTCTGATCTTTCAGCCTCAGTCCTGGATTTCAGTAAGGTTGAATCTGAAGGTGCTGGGTCTGATGGCCTCCTGCTGATCAAGCATGCCAGGTGACAAATGGGCTCTGCAGTAGGATCTGAAGTCTGTGAGCCCAACATCAAGGTGCACTGTCAGACCACGTTCAGATTTCAGAGGAGACTGCAAAAGATCTGCAGTTTTTGTTGAGGTGAATCACCTGGCAGGATTGTTGAATGCCAGTGGAGATAAGTTCAGCCATCAGTGCCAAGCAGCTCAGAAGTGGGAGTTGCACCTGTAGGTGGCGCATGGTCACTTCCATGAATGGGGGAGCCTTAACTCAGTCTGTTCACCGCTGTGGAAAAAGCGCAATGTCCGCACTTCTGCACATTACAGTTTCCAAGGCATCTGTCGCTTGGAGACCTGCCCGGCCTTGAGTGGAACTCTAAACTTCTGTATGCCTTTCTGCCAATAGCACGTCAGCCCTGAGTTCTCAAGAATATCAGAATGGACCAGGTATAAGTCCTTTTAGTGGCTCCGGATTGGGCAAGGAGAGTATGGTATCTAGATCTACTGGGTTTGAGCATCTGCCCACTTCCGAATCAGTGAACATCATGTCTGTCCTTAATATTGCCAGGCGCAGATGAAACCTAACATACTGGCTCTCAACTAAAAAACTAATTACCTGCCCCAATTACAGCCTTCATCTCTCTTAAGACACTTGGTCAGATACAATTGTCCCGCTTCAAAGAACAAAAACATTGTTTATTTCATTAACTAAAACATTTAGCATACGCACTTATTAGAAGGAGGCAAAGTTAACTTCACTTGCTGGGTGTGTTTCCACATGGAGCACCAAAGCAAGCTCTTCTGAATACCCTGCTATATGACTCCTGGAGATTGGGACAACACACTAGAGGCCATCTATATCTATCTTAGTGTAAAGATCAGAAGACCAGTTGCATCATGGCCTCAGAGATCAACTTCTAAGATATTAGTGGTTGTTCTCTTTTTTCAGAAGGCCCTGCTGCATGGCTGCTGTTTAATCATCAGATTTTCTGATGTGTCATAAATCTAATTTGTTCGCCTAGTTCTATTATTGGAGCACAGAGCTCCATGAGTGGGGCTCTGTCATTTGTATGATATAGAAATGTACGCATTTTTTCACACATTCTCACAGGATGGCTATAACGCAGAGTTTAGAAAGAACTTTGGCATGAGATACATACTGTTTTAGAGATGCACTTTCCAACTGATCCTTCAACAGTTTTCACCCAAAGTTGGTTGCAACAGACAGGTACTTGCTGAGGCTTATGATGGTAGTGACTATTGCAAATGTCACATTAAAGTTGTTCAGTGTTAGTTACTCCCAAATTGTGATTATATATAAGGATAAAATGTAATATTGAACGCCATTAATTTTCAGTTAAACACAAAGATGAATGAAAGAAAAGACTAACACTGTTTGGTTCTTGTAATGGTGCAGCAACATTTTTGCTCAAAATATGCTTGAGTCAGCACTGCAAATTTCAAATTCTGATATTTTCAGAACACTCACATTGATAGTGATGCTACACCCCTAGTTCTATTTCCTAGCTCTAATGGAAATAGCGGAAAATATGCAACATGAAGAAATAAAAAAATACAATTTTGATTTCTCATTTATCTTCTGAGCAAGGCTGAGCTGAAATAACAATAAGGCACTTGGCCGACTGAGCGAAAAAAAAGAAAAGCAAAATGAAGAAAGCAGACAGGCATGGTATGTTGTGAAAGCAAAAAGGAGTCTAGAGGGAAAGACAAAACTAGGGCGCCCTCCACTCAATAAGTCATTACACAACCAATGCCCTAGTTTATAAGGCAGTTCTCATTTACTGATCTGTAGACATTACTGTTTAAACCACAGATACACCAGGAAGTCTCTAATCTTAGAGATTTTCAAGCTGTCTCAGTCTGATGCCTTAATAAAATTAGCCCCGCTCTGATCTACATACATTGAAACAGCACAAGACCCACAAACATTTTACGAGATGACAAAAAAAGGTGGGGAAGGCGAGATGGCACCTCACGGGCGCACCACCAATGGGACCCCTGGCTGGTACTCACCAGGATGGCCCTGTTATCATCATTGGTGCCATCAAGCCTTAACGGGAACGTGTCTTAACCCAAGGTGAAGAGACAGTGAGTGGTGCAGTGGACACAACTTATATGTGACAAAACTTACGACATTAGACATATAACATATAACATATAAGCTACTGCGCAACCAGGACCAAACAACCTTTACTCGTGTCCCCTTCTTTGTTGCAAACAGTATACATTTAAACATAAAAAGGGAGGCTGTGAATACTACCCATCGATTCACACCCTACTTACAGCCGACATGTTTCATTGCCTTGGTGTTTATCAGGCAATTTCCTCAGGGCAAACCAATTAGATGCCACTGCAAAAGACACTGACCATTGTGTGCCTTTAGTTAGCCATGCCTCTTATACCAGCCAAGAGGAATCTTAAAACAGGGATGCAGCCCCCTTTGGTGAGCGTGCTCCAATCTCCCTTCGGTTTCTGATACGGTGGAGAATACTCGTCCGGCGTCTTCTCAGCACTCGAACCAAGGCATGGTATGTTAACAAACAATTCAAAACCCTGAAACATCTCAAAACATGTTGTTTTGGAGCATGGTGTAAGAAAGAAATGCATTCAAGATAGAATAAAAAAACAAAAAAGTCCAAAGTGAAATATTTTTGAATGTCTGGTGTAACAAAGGTGCAGGATTGTTAATAACTATGTATTTCATGAGTGATCTAATTCTTAAATTATGTAACTGCATTAGTACCTTTTTTAATATCCCTACCTTTAAATTGATATATATGGACTGCATAGTCCAACTTATTTACAAGAAACCATTTCAGACTACACTGCTTGAGTGCCATTATCACTTTCAGGAAGGTTTATATGCACAATAACCTTTATATATTCAATGATATATTATGTTTGCATCATGTCTTCAAATTATTACACACTCTCTGGAGCAGCCGTCTATATTGAAAGTGCAACAGTTTTGAACAGAATTGTTCATCAATTGGCTTTCTGATATGGAATGGCATTGTATCACTTTACTATTGGGTTATAATGGAGATTTGGTGCTAAATGTACTAACATTAGGAATACAGATTTCCTACTTGTGAATCTCTCTGAATCGCAATAAAAAATTCGGTGTTCCTAATGCATGAAACTCTTATGAGTTTCCTTAGCGATTCCTAGTGGTTCGCAATTAGACCTACCTCATGCAGATTAATGAGGTAGGTCGCAATTTGCGACCCATTAGGAATTGTAGCTATCACAGGGATGGTGGCCTGCTGAGGTCAGCAGACCACCATGTCTATGATTGCTTTTTGATTAATTAATCTGGTTTTTTTTGTAAATACAGCCCACTTTTCTTAAAGGAAAATGGGATGCATTCAAAAAGAAAAATGAAAGTTTGCAGTTTGGACCAGTGGCTTCTCTTAAAAAATATTTTTATTTACATCCTCAAAGGGGAAGGGGTACCCATGGGACACCTTCCCCATTTCGAATGGGTTACCACCCGTTTTAAACGGGGGTCAAGTATCACTCGTTTGCGACTGGAATATGGTTGCAAAACAGTAATACATACCATACCGATTGGGTATTTGGAAGGGATGCCCAAACACGCCCCTTCCAAATACCTTGCCGCTAATGCAAAATGCGATTCGGTGACAAGTTACGAATCACATTTTGTACAAATTCAAAAAAGCATTTTTCCTGTTGCAAACGGTTTGATTTGGCATTGTATCACTTTACTATTGGGTTATAATGGAGATTTGGTGCTAAATGTACTAACATTAGGAATACAGATTTCCTACTTGTGAATCTCTCTGAATCGCAATTAAAAATTCGGTGTTCCTAATGCATGAAACTCTTATGAGTTTCCTTAGCGATTCCTAGTGGTTCGCAATTAGACCTACCTCATGCAGATTAATGAGGTAGGTCGCAATTTGCGACCCATTAGGAATTGTAGCTATCACAGGGATGGTGGCCTGCTGAGGTCAGCAGACCACCATGTCTATGATTGCTTTTTGATTAATTAATCTCGTTTTTTTTGTAAATACAGCCCACTTTTCTTAAAGGAAAATGGGATGCATTCAAAAAGAAAAAATGAAAGTTTGCAGTTTGGACCAGTGGCTTCTCTTAAAAAATATTTTTATTTACATCCTCAAAGGGGAAGGGGTACCCATGGGTCACCTTCCCCATTTCGAATGGGTTACCACCCGTTTTAAACGGGGGTCAAGTATCACTCGTTTGCGACTGGAATATGGTTGCAAAACAGTAATACATACCATACCGATTGGGTATTTGGAAGGGATGCCCAAACACGCCCCTTCCAAATACCTTGCCGCTAATGCAAAATGCGATTCGTTGACAAGTTACGAATCACATTTTGTACAAATTCAAAAAAGCATTTTTCCTGTTGCAAACGGTTTGATTTGGGCCGTTTGCGGTCAGAAAAATGCTTTGTACATCTGATCCTTGGTCACTTTAGGGGTCTCCGTTTTACATTGTTGGTCCTTGTTTGAAATTAAAGATGGTCGCTGTTCACTTGAACTTTCCAAACAGATGTGATTGCTAAGTACGTTCACTGATAAACACATTAATCTTGATGTTCACTGTACTATATTGAGTGTCTGTGTGTAAGGTGTATATATTGTTTTATTTAATTTTAGTTCTTTATTTCATTTGCAAACGTTATGTTTTTAATGCAGGGAGCTGGATCCCGCACCAAATCCTCCACATTTCCCATCATTTGTGATTAAGGCCACTTTGGATTATATAAGCAGCTGTCATAAAAGCAAGCTGAAAAGCATTGTAGCCATTTTAGCCAAGAACCCTGTGAGTAATGTGATGCTGTGATAATTATGTGTTAGGGGCAGAACGTTAAGTTTTCTATATTATTTGGTTTGTGTTTCAGATGATATCATTGTTTTAAATTACCATTTGTTCTTTGAAAATTATATGCATCATTTATTTCTGATTTTAACAGTGCAAATGGGTGATTTTATAATGCATAATGAATTACTCTACGAATAGCCACAATTACACCTCGAGTACTCAGAACCAAAGAGGGGAACAGTTCTTTACAATTATGACCACCAGAATTCCCCCATTTACACAGCATATGCTCATAACTCAGATTAACATGCATTCACAGACAGGCCCTCCACCTCATATCCAAAATAAAGGATATGTGATTATGCATTCAATTGGGGGTTATTGGGGACCGGGGCAGAGTTGCGGTGGATGTTGTAGTGGATTTGGATGTGGCTAGAGTGAAACGCATACTGTATTTTGTGGTTTTCAAATCTGCAGGTAACTACTTATAATTGTTTCAGCTGTACACTTAACTGATAGTTAAACATGTGTTTATTTGTATACTGAATAAGGTAAAGGTTTTTCCAATGTAAACACATCTGCTATTTCTAATCTCCATACACCGAATCAATGCCTTCATGGGAGGGAACAGCGATTGGAACTATTTACTTGCTGGTCATACTCGAATCTCTGCAATAGGTGGTTTAAACCATTGAGCCTTCTCATTGGGATCAGAATCTCTGGCCTGCTTGACAAATACAGATCTCAGCAGGTGCTCCGCAGTAGGTGTATTTACTGAGATTAAAATTGATGGGCTGCAAACTACACATCCTAAAAGATGTCTCTCTCTCTGCACTTTCTCTGTCCCTGCACAGTTATGCTTCTGTGGCTGTCCTCTCTCTCTTACTTCTCCTCATCTTTCTCTGTCTGCCTAGTTCAGAGACTCAGATTGAGGCACTCAAAGGGGCAGGCAAAGAGATCTTGGCTTTCAGGGCCTAGTTTAGGTTTAGGAGCATTTTCACTGCCGTGCTCCTGGGAGAGCACTTGCACCTCACTCTATAAAGTTGTACAGTTTCCTTATGTTTGGTAAGCTCAGAGCACCTCTCCTCTGTTCTAAGTTGCCTACCTCTGTTGTCTTGTAGTCATTGGCTCAACAGAATAACCATTGTAGAATAATTTGAAAGTCATATTTTTCAAAAGCCTTTACAATAAAAAAAATGCGTATTCCAGTTTTCAAGTAAACAGCTCTACATTGCCAAACCGAGAAAAGCAGGTGTGCACAGTCAGGGAAATGATTATCGACTTATATGCCATTTATAGAGGAAAGAAATGAAAAAGGATGCAGAGAGGGCGAAGTGAGAGCATTGAGTTACGGCTGACCCAACAGCTCCCCGTTTTGTATCGGCACAGAGGCGTAGAGCTGGTGGCAGGCCCTCAGGCAGTTCAGCAGCACCCATTTCATTGTCATTAGCAAACCGAGTGAATTACCACTCAACCAGGTCCTCACTAATGTTGGCACCAGCCGCTCGGACAGGGCACAACAGAGGCACATCAGCTTCCGGTGAGGGTACCGTAGAAACCGCCTTCTCAGCTAAAATTTGCCCCAGGGCATCTATTCTAGAGCAAGCCAACAAAATTGCCTCCCAGGCATGTAAAATCGGAACCCCACACACTTCCCTAGCTACCTCCCTCCTAAGTGCTTCCCAATGACAATCCGCCTATCTAGACAACTCCCTTCCCCATCTTGACAACTCCTTTCCCGATCTACACAAGTCTGGACCATTGGCAGATTTCCAGCTCATCATCAATTGCCGTCGGGCCAGAACAAGTGCCAAATCCTCAAACCTGTCTGTCGCGTTTCTGAGATACACTTTGAGCATGGAGGTCCAGGAAACACAGCTGCGGGCAATCAACGTGTCTATATGAGGCCCCATGGTTAGCTTGCAATTCAGTACGTCTCCAGCACTAGGCTAGTCCAGCACTTATAATTGAACCCCACATCAGCCGCAAGGCAGTGAGAACCTGCCGACTACGAACCAGGAAACATTCTGTGTAAACTCTGAGGGGTGATGAACGCCCAGTGTACGCCCCGTGTGGAAGTGAAACTGAATTTATATCTGGCATTTCGAGGCACCTTGGGCATGAATCCAGAGTTTTTTATCTAGACAGACTACTGAGATGGTTCCCAGGTGTATCGTCCAGCGTTGGTGCAGCTAAGAAAGGTCCATCTGCATCCCTTTTAACAGTGCCCTTTAAAGCAGAGTGACCGCTTTTGCTGTCCCCGTGATGAGGAAGAGATAACAAAGGCAATCATGTTCCGGAGGCTCAGCGGAACCGGTCCTCCACCATGCGTCTCCCTGAAGAAAAAGGAAGGAGCTAACCTCATCCCCTGCTAAATAGGATTTCCTTGCCTACGCAGAACCAGAACAGGGGGAAGAGCCTTCTCCTACATCGCGGGCAAGACCTGGAACAAGCTGCTGATCGACATCAGACGCGCCCCCTCCCTGAACACCTTCAGGAAGGCCCTGAAGACCTGGCTCTTCGACTGAACGGAGTTGCACAGGCCTGGGCCAGGTTGCAGTGAGTAGGCGCAGGACTTACATCAGTTAACATCTAGGCCAGAGAGTCGCCTGAAGGCTGACAGGGCTGCCACTGCTCCCCCCAAATCTGAAGGCTCGCCACGCATATACAGCAGCATGAAATATAAGCAATCACACTATAACTGCAGCCCCCTAAATTGTCCACCCTGTCGTACTGTCAATGCGCAGGGCTCTAGAGCCAGTGCAAATAACAAGAGGGGACAAGGGGCAGCCCTGCCGGGTGCCCCTCTCCACTGAGCATGCATCTGATAGTACTGACCCAGTCCGAACCCTTGCCATCAGCTGAGTATATAACATCCTAGTCTATTTAGCGAAGGTAAGCCCTGAGTGAAGTAGCATACAAGAACTCCCAGTGCAAGGAATCAAATGCTTAAAAAATGTCAACAGGCAATGCCAGGGAGTCCGACAGGAGGGTTTCCTGCAAGCCCAGGAAATGACTCCGCTAGCGATTATTCTACGGTCAAGTATAAATCCTGTCTGATCAAGATGCAATATGTAAAGAATTTGCAACACACACAGTGTAGACACCGCAAAAGTACTCCACACCATTTTAGAAAAATAGCCAATAATAATCTGAGTAAAACAAGACTAAAACCGCAAAAATCCAACATACACAAGTCAAGATATGAATTTGTAAAGATTAAATAATGTTTAGCGCTTAGTATACAATAACTCCAAAGGAGCTATCTGGTCAAGTTCGACCAGTAAGAATCTACAAGTTGACTCCTACCTTGATGGAGCGAGGACCGGTGTCAGGAGTCACACAGACCCTGGCACAGTACCTTGTAAATGTTGGAAATCAAAGCCGATGCAAGACGCAGGGGAGTATGAGATGTCGTAGAGGGAAACATGGAGTTTGTTCCTTACTGCTATGCAGGTCTTTGGCACGTCGGAGCTGAATGAGAGTGTGGTGTGCAAAAGAGGTGAAGCGTCACTAAAACAAGTGAGGCATTGGTTCCTGGAGGCAGTACAGATTTGTGGAGTTGCGGACGCCTGGGGACGATGCGGGTGCAGGGGAGGTGATGCGGCGGTTGCAGGTGCGATACCTCGGTTCCTTGCTAATGTGCTGTGTCAATGACGAAGTGAGTGCCCAGAGATGAGGCTTTGGGCATGGGAGGTAAGGTATCACTTTCGATATGGTGTTGGTTCCGATGACGGTGCGGGATCATTTGTTAAGCCATGGGACATCTATTCTGCAGTATCGATGGCAAACTACTAGACCACAGGCACTGCATCAGAGCAGTGCGTCACAGACTTCTGTGACACGGTGCTCGAGGCTCACACTGTGGCGATTCGCTGGAGGCACTGCGGCGCAGTTATAGCTTGCGTTGTAAGTCGCAGTTGTTGTGTCAAGCGGGGACCACAGGTTCGGTGCAGGCAGCATTGCAGTGAGGTGCCAGTTTAGAAGCGATCGTCAGTGTTGATGCGTTGGGTTCTTCTTTTTAGCACCAAAAACTCACTTCTAAGAGCCCAGGAACTGGATTTGGCACCACTTGGCAAATAGGGCTCTCACCAAAGGAGGCCAGGTGCTACAGGTGAAGTCTTTGATAGCCCTAAGACTTCCAACAGGAGGTAAGCTCAACTCCAGCCCATGGAGAAAATTTAGAAAGAAGGCTGTAGAGAGCAAAGTCCAGTCCTCTCACTCTCAGGACAGAAGCAGCAGGCCAGCAAAGCAAACAGCAATGTGGCAGATGGATACTCCAACGAAAGACCAAGAAACATCATGTAAGAAGATGAGGTTTACTCGTAGCACAACCTGCAAGACCCAGCTGCAACTGTCAGTCCTGGAGTGCTGTCAGCCTCACATTCTAAGCATGAGCATAAAGAACACAGAGAGCATGGGAGCTCCAACCAAGGTAAGAATACATCACAACAGGGTCCATCCTGGCACCAGCTCTTCTTCCTGGCAGAATGTCCTCAGTCCAGAAGTGTTCTGAGTATATGGTGACAGAGGTCCAGTACTATTACCCATTTTAGTCTTTGAAGTAGAGTGACTTCAAAGAAAGGTCTTTGAGTGCACAATACCCTGCCCTCCCTGGCCCTGGCTCAAAGAACACATTTCTGGGGGGTATGCTGCTCCTTGTGTGGGGACAGGCACAGCCCTATTTAAGTGCAAGTGTCCGCTCCTCCATCATTCAAGCTCAGGAAGGCTCTTCAGCCTGGTGATGGGCTATCAGGATATGCAGGGCACACCTTGGCTCCTTTTGTGTGTGACTGGCTAGAGAGAATTCACAGAGCTGAACTGTCATCCAACCCAGTCGTGTATTTTAGAGGTAGGCACAGAATGGTTACGTAAGAAAATACCAAATTTCTAAAAGTGACATTTTCAGACCTGCAATTTAAAAAACCAACTTCACTAAAAGTTGTGTTTTTAAATTGTGAGTCCAGAGACACCAAACTACAATTTCCTAGCTGCTCCCAATTGGAGGATACACTTGTATATGTTACAAGTCGGCTCCAATGTTACACTTGGGGCTAGGCCTTGCTGTGGTGAAAAACAAATGTTCACTACCAGGTAACATAAAACTCACAAGTACATGTCCCACCTTTTAAATAATTGCATCCTGCCCCTCGGCTCCCTGGGGCCTACCTTAGTGGTGCCTTACATGTAATCAATGTTAAATCTGCCCCGCAATTGAAATCTTCCCCCACTATCCTTAAATAGGGCAGCAATACCGACAGGAGGGGCGTCAAGCTTTTCGGAAACGAAGGTTGTTCGTTGTTTGGAGCGTAAAACTTACGCAAGATGATAGCTTTGCTATCCATCTACCAGCATGTATCTGCCCTCCGGGTCGATTACTAACTTCTGCATTTGGAAGGGGAACCCAGGTCTAATCCAGATAAGGGTCCCCCATGCAAATGTGGAGTAAGCAGTGCAGTACAGTTGCCCCTGCCATCTCTTGTGGAGTGTTCTTCACTCAGGATCCGATACTACTGTAGTAGTGGTGAGGGGGGTGCAAAGTAGGTGGGAAGAGCCAAGGTCACCCTCAGAAGGAAGACCGGGTGGGTGACCACCTGCCCCACCACCCAACAAATGGTACAGGAGTCCGGGCCCCCACTGGCAATATGGGCAATCAAGCAAAAAAAAACACACATGATGAATGGAATGCAGAACAAACCAAACATTCACACCCAGTCACAGATCTGAGTTAACACATCATTCTTTTGCTCTCCATGCCACCCCAGTTTGGACCCAGCCATTTTCTCTCCACGCCACCCCGGTTTGGACCCAGCAATATGCAAATCAGTCTTCACCCAGTTCCTCCCCCTTACCACCCGCCACAGGAACAGTCCAGCCCGGACTGCCAGGACAGGTCAACAAGCACCCTGGGACTCTTTTCGGGTATCACCCCTTATCAGCTAGGCTCGCTTGAATCCAGTGGTATAGTGAGCACAGGACCCACTTTGGGCATACTTTTCCCACTTAGGGCGACAAATCAAGCATTCATCCCCAATTCGAGCCAGGATGCTTGTTTCTTGTCCGTGGAGGACCTGACCTGGCAGTTTGGGCTGGATTATTCTCATGGGGAGCAGGGTGAAGACTGATTTGCTGGGCCCAAACTGGAATGGCATGATGAGCAAAAGAACAATAGATTTAGGCACAAATCTCTGTATTAGGGGTGAATGTTTGACATTGTTCCGCATTCCGTTCATCAATTGTTCTCTTTGCAATAGGGGCGATCCGCAGCCGACAAACTTCCCAGGATCCAGCTAGGGCTTTGAAGACACGCGAACCATTATCCAAAGTAGGAGTAGGGGAGAGCGAATCACCACAAGCTGGGCTAGGGTAGCAGCAGTCAAAGCAAAGCAGGCAGCAATTCACCTCAGGGGTAGGATAAAATGGCACCCAGCAGGGGCTCCAGCCCTCCATGGGGCACACAACAATAGGGGTAGAAGTCAGTAGTGGGGTCCCAGCCAGCCCAACCACTTCCCCAGAAGCCAGCAGCAGGGAGAAGTAGTGGTCCCAAGGCTGGAGGTCTGATGTCACCAGCGCACCCTGCTATTCCTAGAGCCAGCAATCTGAAAGATCGTGGGCGAGAAGGCCACCCACCCAGCCGCTATACTCCTCACCTGGCATCCCAGAGGGGCGCTCTAAGTGGTCCGAATGGTGTTGCGTTGCTCTTGTGTCCCTGCAGGCCGCCACTGACACAAAGCCCTTACCAGAGTGCTACAAGTGGCAGTCCGGGCCCTCGCCGCCGAGCCAATCACTGAGCGTATCGGGGGTGCAGGCATAGTGTGGGGAGAGAATCTACTGCAGGTGCTGAAACTGATCCTGCTTCGCGATCCGTCACGGGTTTAGCGGTCTAGATACTGCATAATTCATGACCTCAGACTCCCGGCCCACACAATGTATCACTGTCCGGCCAGGCGTGGCCAGAGAGCTTAAATAAACGGGCAGAGGTCGCTCGTGACTTCCGGCCCAACCCATAGCAGAGAGGGGCTGTGTGTCTGATAACGCTCCCACATCTAGGCTGCACCTGCGACGCACAGCAACGCGACACTGGCGACGAGGGTGGGAGCTCCTCTCAGCCCAAACCCTCCTAGTGCAGTCTCCTCACCCCTTCCCATTGACACCCTGATTGAAGAGCTCGACCCGGAGAAGAGTGGCGCCAGCACCGGCAGTCCCGCTGGCCACACGCCGCTGTCCCAGTTGCCCTGCAGATGGGACTGCGAGTTGCACCTCAGCAGAAGGTGTCTTGGCCGCATAACAGCACTTCACCTGAAAAGGTACTGCAGAGTTGTCCGCACCTCCGCTGGCCCTCGAACCTCCACTGCTGCCAGCCTGCAAGGGGAAGATTCCCGGTGAGAGCCTGCATGCCCTACGCGTACATGTGCGGCCCGCCCCCTGCCAGTCCCTTACTGGGCAAGCCCTGGGTGAAGAAAGGACACAGCACAAGCGTTAACACCTAAAGAGAAGGGAAAAGACAACATAACACAAACATTAGCACTCAAAATCAGCATCTCTGAAGCTATAAAAGCAGGGAGTCGCAACAACAACAGGATTGCCAGATATCCACAGCCATGACAAATCAGGTGGCACAAGCAGCACAACAAAACATACCGCCAGGTCAACAAGCCGGGCCACAGGTCGTGCAACCTACGTCACAGCATTCCGAAATCAACGGGCTGCCCCCGCGAATGAATAGACCCAGCAACTGCATCCCGATGGTGGACCATCTGGATTGGCAGACTAGACTACTATTTCACGGGAACGTGAGAAACAGACGGCACAGTCAAGAAGTTTCTACTGTTTGCGGGGCAGGAAATATACAAACTATTTGCTCACTTACCAAACATGGGGGCATCCAACTATTACAATGCGGAGGTCAGGGCTCTGAACGTGTATTTCGATCCGCAACTTAGGCCCAATTACGAAAGCTTCAAACTTCGCCAAGTGCGACAAAGAGTAGGGGAATCAATGGACGTGTCCCGTGCGCGGCTAAGGGGGTTGGCCACACAAACAAAGGATGGATGGAATGCTGAATAAATCATACATTCACCCCAATCAAGAGATCTGGGTTAAATCCATTGTTCTTTTGCTCACCATACCATCCCAGTTAGACCCAGCCATATGCAAATCAGCCTTGACCCTGTGCCTCATGGGAACAGTTAAGACCGAACTGCTAAGCCAGGTCCTCCCTGGACCAGAAACAAGCATCCTGGGACCGGTTTCTGGATATTACTCTTCATCAGCCAGGCTAGCTTGATTCCAGTAGCAGAGTGAGCAAAGGACCCACGTCTGTGCATACCTATCCCACTTAGGGTGTAAAGTGCTAAGGGAGTTGGCCAGCACATGCACGGCCGATGACCAGAACAAGGAGGTAAGAGCCCAGGTCATCCAAGGCTACCGAAACAAAAGCCTTTGGACCCTTATTCTGCAGCAACCTGGGATCACTCTCGAAGACATCCTCATAATGACCCAGTCGTATGGCCTATCAGACGCCAGGGCAACAGCAATGGACATTGCGATAACCCAACAGGCGGAGAAGCCGGTGGCCGTCAAGACTGAAAGGGCAGCAGCAGTGAGCACACAAGGCAGAACACGCACGGGTCATGCTGCGGATACTGCGGACAAGAAGAGCAACCCCAGGAAGAATGTCCTGCACAGGGATGGACGTGCTCTAAGTGTGGAATCCCCAACCACTTTGCAAGTGCGTGCAGAGGAGGACCACGGAATCAAGGAACTCGCGGATGAAGGCCACCGTCAAAGGCAGTAAAGCACATGCCGCTCGAAGAGCACGAAAACACAAAAACACCCAAAACGTCAACGAGGCAAAGGCAGTACCTGGAAGACTCATCCACAGAAGAGGAAGGCGAGTGCTACCTCATATCCTTTGCCAGTGACCTCAAGCGGAGACTGCGCCCGCAACCCACATGTGCTCTGGAAATTGCCAGATCACAAGTCACCGCGCTGATCGACACAGGAGCCTCTGTCAATGTGTTGGGTGCCAAAAATACAAGCGACTGAATCCACTGACCCCGTTGCATGTTAGGATTCTCACGTATGGCAGTCAGACCCCTCAAAGGAAAATGACAGTACAAGTAAAATCAGAGAGTCACAAAATCACCACATCCTTACGCGTGGTGACAGAGAAGCCGATATTCTAGTGTGGAGCCATGCAGCAGAAGATCTCGGCCTGATCACATTTGCCAATGTGGTCAGAACCCTACAGACGGAGGTTCTAGAACTCTTCCCACAACTGTTCACAGGACTCGGGAGTATAAAGAGGCTGCCAATAAAGCTACATATTGATAAGGCAGTGATACCAGTTGCCTTCTGGCACCAATGTATACCCTTCCATCTTAGCCCACTTGTCGAGCAAGAGCTTCACAGTCACAGCAAGGGGTCATAGAAAAAGACACTGGGCTTACACTGTGGGTCTCCCCCATGGTAATAGCAAAGAAGCCAAAACAGCCAGGAAAAATCAGGCTGTGCATCGATATGCGCCTATTAAATCAGGCGATCAAACGAGAAAGGCATTTGACACCAACATTCAACGACATCCTGGCTGATTTAAACGGGTCCCGCTCGTTCTTCAAGCTAGACCTCAACTCCGGATACCACCAGTTGAGGCTAGCCGAGGATAGCTGGTACATCACAACCTTCTCAACCCACCTAGGACCAAACCACTACAAGAGGCTGAATTTTGGAATTTCATCGGCCATCCGAGAAGTGTTATCGGGATTCCAAGAAGTACTAAACGTCAGTGATAATATTTTGATACACTCTGCATCCATAGAGGAACATCACCATCATCTCCGAGCCACTCTCCAGCATCTCACTGAACATGGAGTAATCTTCCACTGGGACAAATGTCTGTTTTTTCAAAAATCAATCGAATTCTTCGGCTAGGTGTTCAGCCAAGATGGATTCAGAGTTGATCCCCGGAAGTCACAGGCCATACAGCAGGACCCTGCCACGACCGCATCAGAAACCCGTAGTTTCCTCGGAATGGCCACCTACTGCGGGCAGTTCATAGCGAACCTCGCCACAATAGCTGAACCACTGCACGCTCTGATAGAGAAAGATGCTACCTGGAGGTAGGGCACAGAAGAAGAGGCCTTTCAAAAGATCAAAATGGCACTCCTAGGAACGACCAGCATGGCGTACTTCTGTACCACACAGATGACAGAGCTTCTGGTGGATGCCAGCCCTGTTGTGCTTGGGGCGCTTCTAACTTAAGAGACAGAGCCAGGGAGGTGGGCTCCACTCACTTTCGCATGCAAGACCCTCAGGCTAACTGAAGCACGTTATTCTCAAATTGAAAGCGAGGCACAAGCTATTAAGCTTTTAAGTGCGCCTGCAACCACTTCCGTCTGTATGTCAGTGGGCCTCCTTCAGAGTTGTGACTGACCCATCAGTCGCTAGTACTGCTGTTCAGAGGCTCCGCCCCGCCCTCCAAGGATTGAGCACTGTCAGATACAACTTCAACACTATGAGATGGAACTAGTCTATCGTTCGGGGACAAAGAACCCCGCAGACTTTCTGTAATGACACCCAACAGATATGGTAGAAGAAGGTACTGATCAAGAACGGCCAACAGAAGAATACATTAACATGTTGTCTCAATGGGCGTGCCTGCGAGCTCGCACCATAGACGAAATCAAGACAGAAACCAGCGTGGACGCAGTGCTCATGAAAGTGATGAACTCCCTACAAAAAGGCTCCTGGGAAGACTTCCTTCATGGCGCCAACGGGTAGAACGAGACAGACAGAGACCGGGTAGGAAAATTCTGAAAGGTACGAGACGAGCTAAGCGCCGCTGCAGATGGCGTAGTACTAAGGAGCGCCCGGATCTTCATTCCTGCAAGTCTCCAGGAACGAGCCACGATGCTGGTTCCCAAGGACACCAGAGGACCGTGAGGATGAAAATGCAGATGAGTGAGAAAGTATGGTTCCCTGGACTTGAGGCAGCCGTGGACGCCCTTGTGAGGCTCTGCAGATCCTACCAACCATCCAGCAGCCAAGAGCCTCTCGCATCCGTAATAAAGGAAGACCCTGCGCCATCCCCGTGGTCACAGGTGAGTCTGGACTTCAGGAGTTTTCCAGACTGACGAGTGACAGCTGTGTTGATCGACAGCAACACGAAATGTAGTGTAGTTCCTATATTTCCAATAGGCACTGCACATTGGAATAATATACACTATAGATTTGACATAGGACTGAGGTCAGTATCTCTCAATCGAGTATACTAAACTTAATTGTGTGCGCCAGCTAAATCAGAGGTCACTAGAAACTTTCTTGTGTAAACAAGAAAGGATTAGTTTCTTACAACCGCATAAACATGACAACTTTGTTTCCCCTAGAACCGGTACAATAGCTTCAGAGGCGTGGAAACAATAGATAACTCAGTCAATCGTGCATGCTTCGTTTCTACAGAGTTTGCACAGAAATAGAGAGAGAGGCGTTTCAATAAAAAGTGGTTTATTGAACAGTCTTCTTTCTCATGCAAGAGAGGTGAACTGCTACAACCGTTAGACAGAATGTAAAGTATAATGCGTACAGCGTAAACAGTAATCTGTTGCTATGACCTATATAAAATTACATACATAAATAACACAGGCTAAAATACTCAACTGGTGCTTCTAAAAATACAGAGAAAAACCAAAGGAAATGATGGACGGAGCGTTGACAATACAAGCACTCACCCCCAGTCAACTGATCTGGGTTTAATCCATCACCATTCTTTAGCCCACTCTGCCACCCCAGTTCAGACATGGCCATATGCAAATCAGTCTGACCCTGTGCCTCATGGGAACAGTCCAGCTCGAACTGCCAAGCCATGCCTTCCCTGGACCGGAAACAAGCTACACCTTTGGTTTTGCTTCTAAAAATACGCCTACCCCAGTGTACATAACCTAGGTCCAGTACGAGGGAAGGAGTAGGTGTTTGTCTTTAGCATAGGTTTAGTTTTGCCAAGAATTGCCAAAGGTTTCTCTAGGTTCTAATCAGCTCCATACCTTAGAATGAGAGAAGTTGGTATCTCTGTCTCAGGACTCGATTTTCCAACACCCCGCATGGGGAGTCAGAAACCCTAGAGCTAGATTTCTCGGCAGGAGGATGACCGCTTCTGGTCAGTGTGTCAGCTGGAGAGTTGGCTTCCTTCGGCACTCACTGTAGCGAGCTGCGTCGTGCAAGTAGGTAGTCGAACTGCACCAAACCACACCGTGCTTTGCCATAGCAAGTGAAGGTATATTTATACCTTGAAGGTGTTTAGAAATGCCAATATTGATGTAAAGTCAGGCATATGAACGTCATAAATGAACCCCATAGGAATAGATGTTCATGCATAATAAATAAGTTCTTGGAGACATCAATATTCAAACAAGGGGAAGACCCTAACGGCTTAAGAGTCTGGTTTTCCAAGTAATCGTTGTGACTTAGATGAACGGATGGAAGTAGCCATACCTATATTTGGGTAACATGGGCTATGTCTAAATAAGGGCTGGATTTCTATGCCTATATAAGGGCAATGCGAATTGTACCTATATAAGGGCATGAATCGGGAAATTCATTCTGAATCTAAATTCGAACACAACACCCACTCCACTTTATGTACGACGTTACTAAATTCTAAACATGTTTAACATATCTAAAACATATCTACACATGAAGTGTGAAAACCAACCTGAAATACATCAAAAATGCATTTGAACTGGTTGTACACATAAAGGAGGCATTGGTGCTGCACGCATTTAAGCAATGTTCCATTCTAAACATATATTCACATTTGAGTGCTAAACAAATGAATCATTAAAAGATACATTTTAGAAATGGCTCGTAAATACAGAAGAAAATGTGCTGAAACCATTTCCTGTCAGATTACATAAAACTGTTTGTATGTGGACAAGGTCATATATTGTCACTGGAAGTTTTTCAAATAATTATTTTTCTCCATGAATAGTTCTACTTTAAGCAGATTACTTGTGCCAAAAAATACAAATTTGGAAGAAAAAAATTAATTCTAGAAAAATGAGTTCCAAAGTTAGAACTTTGTTTTGAAAAATGAAGGTCAAATTCAAAGTCTCTCAGAACACTGTGTGCCAAAATCAAAAGTCAGTGTTAGGGCTTGGAGAAAACATGAAATCTTCTATGTCTGTTGACAAAAAGTTGTCTACCATTGTTGGTGAAAGTTGGATTACCTCGTTCAGGAGATTAACCGCACATAGATGTCAAGCATCACCGTCCGCTTTGGTCGCATTAGCAATGTTCGTACTGGATAGTACCTGCGCGCCTGTTTCCTCTCGTACCTCAGCAGTTGGAATTTGTGTCTGTGAGATCTCAATGAATGCCGTCATCAGAACTGGTAGCCGCTGGGGACAACACAGAGCATGGTCCATTACCTGTTAAAGCAAAGTATCAACATCCGTTGGCATGACTGATGGGAGTGAGACATGTGTCTAACGCATTCTTCTCCGCATAGCAGGCAGCGTAGAACAGGTAAGATGCAATCTTGCCAGATTGGTCTGAATGACAGAAACCATGTGGTATTTAAATCTCGTAGACGGGGTAGTCCCAAAATGTGGACGATGGGCTCACAACACTTCATCGCCAGTAGAGTTGTCTCCATGGAGAACTGGGTGTCTCTGGTGAATTGGCTTGCCATATCGCAGCAGAAGGAGTAAAAATAATATCCCTGCAACGAGTCTCAAAAGTAGGGGCAGTCCGCCAAACACAGAGTGCACGATGTTCGGAAATATTCCTAGGACCGCTTCAAAAGGTGCTAACAGTCCAGAAAATATGGTCTTAAATACATGTACAATACCGCTCGTATCAGACATGTTTAAGATATGACTAAATATTTCTGAGAAATGTATAGGGCAGTTTGTAGTTAAGAGGACATGTATCTCGGCAGAAGTCCTTGCGACTTGTAGACCATAAGTTTCTTTGGCCGAGGTCAGTGGCACAGTTTTTTGCAAAGGAATGGCTTTCATTCTGCTTAAAGTATCAGTTTGTGTAGAAGAGATGTCCAGTGAAGGCCATAAAGGCGACTCCCTGTCTGTCTTGGTTTTTGGAAACAATACTTGCATACAGCAAGTGACCCTGGCTGAAACAGTGAATAGATATGGTATACCTGAACACATGCCACAACAGCTGTGATCGTTCAACATGAGGTAACTTCCATTTCAAAGTTGTCCAAAAATTAGATCTATCACCGCAGCTGGTGAACCTTGCAGGTGGCAGGATAAATTGTTAGAGGAATCATCACAGGCCCCGTGTAAGTGTATACCCTGACAACGGAGAGAAACGCTTAGTGCTTTTTCACAGCTTTTACCTCTAAGGAACACTTCACGTCCCCCACTCTAACATCTGTGTGTATGGTATTTCCCAGGATGTCTTGATGTATTCTTACCCAACCTTTCATATGTGCCTGCTGGTATGTGTTTTAAGCAATACTGAAAATGGAAAATTGTGACAGGCAGAGTGATTGTTCCATGTATAAGTCATTCAATAGCTGGTTTCTCTGCTACTGTACATGGCAATCTTTCCAGTTTTTCAATGCTCAGCACCGTATGTTCTGCTCTCCGTTGTGCCAGTTTGATCTGTTCATCAGTGAGATTGAATTCTGAAAACAGTAACGTAGTATTGATTTAACGCCAAGGCTCATAGCCTGAACGAAGGTTTTGCAACGTCCAGCCTAATAGCATGATAGAATGTAATTGCGACATGACCATGTTGCAACATGACCAGGTCTTGTTCCATAATGTCTATGGCATTAGACAATATGCTGTCCAATGAATATATCCTGGACGACATAGTTGTTTGAACCTCTTGGATAGTAGCTAGAGGAGTGTGTCTGCTACTTGGTCGGAGTCCAATTGGCCTACTGCTTAGTATCGGCCACATAGTGTGGTTTAATCATGTCGATGGACAGAAACCTGTTCTCCTTTTTACCAGCAAGTAAAGGCAGTAAAATTGTTCTTGATCCGTGGATTGCTAGGACAGGTACTGGTTGTCTGTAAGAAGACCCAAATTCCTTGTTGTCCGCGATCTTTTCTCTGACTAGATCACCAAGCTTTGGGATCCAGACAGGCCTTGCTGGGATGGTCGGTTTTTCCTCAGTGGTGGTTGGCTTCAGGAACACGTTGCTTTGTTTCGTTCTTAGTTCATTTAAGTCCTGTAAAACAGCCAAACGATCTTTGATATCACATTTTTTCTGGTCCACCACTTATGTCTGCCAATAAAGTTCCCCGACCAACATTCTTGTCCCAAAAAGGACCTCATATGGAGTGATACTTCCTAGAGAACTTATTGGCAAGTTGTTAAGACTACGTTGGACACTTATTCGATGTTTGACCCACCTGTCACACGAACCTAATACCCTAGCTGTTATAGATTGCTTTATGTCCCGTTTTTTTCTCTCCACAGCCGAATTTCCCTCAGGATGGAATGGACTAGAGTACCGCAATGCAACGCCCAAATTAGCCATGGCCTCCTTGTAAGCTTGAGAGCTAAATGCAGGACCCTGGTCATAATGCAGCGTGCCGATGGCGTATGTGCCGATAAAGACTTGCAAATCTTGTATAACAGTTCTAGCGTCAGCCGAGCGCTGAGGCCACATCCAAATGAACCTTGAACACAAATCCACTGCGACCATGATATATTTATAGTTACCATCCCTTTGTAAGGGACCGCAGTGGTCCAGGTAAACGCAAGCCAATGCTTTATCTGCAATTAACAGGGGCGTCTGCGCAGGACGTTTCACTGTAGACACCTTCATCTTTTGGCATATTTCACAATCCAAAACGTAGTCCCTGGTTTGTTTCCTCATGCGTGGCCACCAATATCTCTGTTTTAATATTGATACCGTGGTGGAAACACCTGCATGTGCAGAGGCGAGCCCTTCATGTGCTGCTAGGATTAATCCTAATCTGTGTTCCATTTTTGGAATTACTCTATCCCCCACTCCAGGAATTCGAGCAAACTGAACATTGTTTGCATCAGTTATATATGAGTATTTGAGTGGAAACCCTTTGGGTAATGTTTTACCGCTGTCTTTGCAGGTAGCATTGCCAGCCAGCAATATTTCACTCTGTAGTTTTGTTTTTGAACGAGTGATTGCAGCTACGGAAGCCGTTTGTACAGCTGCCTTCGCGGCTTCATCAGCCAGTGAAAGCCATCACGTTTATTACTCAGCGTGTGTATCACGTGAGTGTTTTGTAGTCCTTCTCGTAACTGAACTACTTGTTCCCAAAACGTTTTTTGCTTAATTGTGCCACCTTTTGCATCTTGAAACCATTTTGAAGCCAGGTTTGCAAGTATTCATTGTAAGATTGAACGTAATAATATGAATTGCACACTATGAGTGTAGGGAATTTGCGATCTGTATTCTCAAGTGCCATCTTGAATGCTTGTAGTTCAGCTCGCTGAGCTGTACAATCTCCTAAGGATTGAGAATTACTGACCATTGGTCTGAATTTGCCATCGCGTCAATGACCTTTAATGATCGCGCACGCCGCATTATAGGCTTGTTTACCCGCCGTAGCGGGTTGAGCTGATCCGTCAGTACAAATTATACATTCATAATGATCAAGAGGGAGAATTTCAGTAGGCAGAGGACATTCTTGTTCGTATTGTAGAAATGCTTGTGTTTTTAAATAAGGATCAAAAACGTATTCAACGTCTGTTGCAGTAAGATAATTAACTCATTGTATCCTTCTCAGATGTAAAGCTTTAGCATTAGGAATGCTCACTTTCATCACTGCTTCTAAGGCAGGTACAGGTGTCACGACCATAATGCGTTTTCCCTGTGCGAGAGCTATTTCTTTTGCTACAGCACTTTGAACAGCTGTCAGGATTTTTTCTGTAGAAGTGAATTTCATTTCTGCTCGTGTGTACAAATGTGATTTGTAAGCTATTGGTACTTTTCACCTTTGCTAAAAGTTAAGTACGTGAATCCGCATTGACACGGAATTATTTGGATCACGAAGTTGCGTATGTTTACGAATGTTTGCAAATGTTTTGTTGCCAACATGTCTGTTCGCAATGAACGCAAAATTTCTGTGTGTTTTTGTGTCCAATTTTCTGTTTTAAAATCAAGTTTGATTAAGTCGTAGAGAGGTTTAACCCTTTCTGCGTAATTTAGAATGTATGTTCTTCAGAAGTTCAGGAAACCTAGGATATACTGCAAGTTATTCAGTGTTTTTGGAGGTTGGAGCAGCGCACACTTTTCTAAAAAGTTGGCTGCCAGGTTTTTGCCTTCACTTGATACCTCATATCCTATAAAAAGTACGTTGAGGTGGGCAATTCTTGATTTCTTAAAATTTAATTTGTAGCCTTCAGAGGCACCTTTCCGGTGGCGGCTCGCAGCAAATATGGCAAAAATCAAGGCCCGTGATCTGCGTGGTAAGAAGAAGGAAGATCTTCTAAAGCAGCTTGATGACCTCAAGGTCGAATTGTCGCAGCTCCGGGTTGCTAAAGTGACTGGTGGAGCTGCATCCAAGCTGTCCAAGAGCCGGGTTGTCCGAAAATCCATTGCCAGAGTCCTCACAGTCATCAACCAGACACAGAAGGAAACCCTAAGAAAATTTTACAAAGGCAAGAAGTACAAGCCCCTTGATTTGAGGCCCAGGAAGACACGTGCTTTGCGCCGTATACTCAACAAATACGAAGAGGGTTTGAAGACCAAAAAACAAGTCCGAAAAGAACTTCTATACCCATTGCGCAAATTTGCTGTGAAAGCTTAAATATGTTGTACAAAATAAAGGCTATATGGTTGAGTAAAAAAACAAAAAACCCTTCAGAGGCGAAGCCGAGTATTATGGTGTTCACTCTGTTCAAGTGCCTGTCCAAGTCCTTGTCTGTCAGATAGATATCATTGACATATGACAATGCCTCGTCATCATAGATTTGTAGTAACTCTGTTACCCTTGCTGAAAATAACCCAGCACTATTCTTGAATCCCTGAGGGAGACGACAGAAGTGACGTTGTATCCCCATTATTGAGAAAGCGGTCAAATACCTATTTTCTGGTGCAATGTTTTGACAGAAGAAACCGTTAGAAATATCTAATGTTGTTTTATATTTTTTACACAAATCGTTATTCATTAATGCCGTACGGTGTGCATTCTGCACAGCAAATGTCTTGCAACAAGAGTTTAGATGTCTGTAATCCAAAACTAGACGATATGTATTGTCTGGTTTAAAGACAGGAAACAAAGGACTTTTCATTGATAGGTGCACGTTTCAATCAACCCCGGTATTCAAGTTGATCTAAGAGCTCCCTGACCTGTTTTTTAGATTCTTGCTTGACTGAGTACTGCCTTTGTGCAGTAGGTTGATTTTTTTATTTGGATTTTATGGTGAGGAGAGTCCTCATCCCATCCTACATGATTTTTGCATAATGCTGGAGGTTGGGCTACTGCCCATTTCCTGGCATAGGTATATTTTAAATGAATTGGAATATGGTTGGAGAAGGTTGGCATAATGATGTCCTCGCCATGTGGGCACTCCCTGACAAAGTCGCTCCCAAAAGAGTGCTTTCACTTTTCGTGATATGTCTCCCTCCATCCGGAGTGTTATTTCATATAACGTATGTGTAGAACTAACCCTGGTGTCCGCAGTTTCAACTTGAATGTATTCATTCAAGTCCACTGTCTCCTGAAGATCCTTCAGGTTCTGGCGAGCTATTGTGACTTTTGCTGCGCAGTCCAACATTGTCTGAGCCCATTCTCCTTCCTTGAGTTGCGTCCTCAAGATCCTCGGCATGTCTGATTTTTAGACCTGCTACCTTCCTTTTGGTGAATTGAGGTTTCTTGTTTTTCTGAACGTGTTGATTGTCTTTGGACTTCACGCGTTCTTCCTTGTTTTCTGACAGTCCTCTTCTTTCTGATTTCTGTGACGAAGTATGAAAGGTACGAAAGGAACGTGTATCAGTATCTTGATATCTATCATGTTTTCTCAAATTATCCCTGCTCTTGAGGTTATACCTCCTTTCAGAGGGCTCCTTTTGAGGAGACCTACCTCAGGAATGAGAACGCTTCTCTTTAGAAATTTGTTTAGTGTTTTCCCTCATCTTTTTAGAAGAAGTAGGAGTGTTTTTAGTAAATACCTTTAACTATATAATTCTATTAAATTTTGTATGTTACTAAGTAAGTCTTCGTCCGACATTGATTCAATGTCAGGGTCAGGTGTGTAGCCGGCTAGAGCCGACCATATAGCTCCTGGTCTACCTAGTGGACCGAGTCTGGTAATGTGATTTAAATGTTTTAGGGCGCCCTTAAACCAGAGCTCATGCTCCTGGTATTTGAGTGGGATTGCAATATCCTCGACAGGAATGTCTTCCTCTGGTGGATCATGTTCTTTGTAGAAGTGAAACACATGTTATTGGATTTGCTTTAGGGAAGACTATCCATGAATAGAATACCTCTATCTGGTGATATTCATGTGCCTCTATTACAAAAACTGCCCTACCACCTCTTGATGTGTGAAAAGTAAGATGATAAATATGAACATTGCCGTTGCCATCTTGTGTAATGAAGGCCCTTACGAGCACGTAGGAGGCAACCATTTTAGTCACTGCAGCCATTTCCCACATTGCTGGTCACCTGCACATCACCCCAGCTGCCCTCATCCGCCCCCGCGCTCTGACTGAACCCGAGCACACATACCGGGGTCATAAACCCTGTCAGCATGACAATACCCTAGAGCCACTTCCCACACCAAACCCACTTGTCCTTTCATCCTCTGCGCGCAATCAGGCCCCCTTGATAACCTCCTCCACTGCACCTGGCTACTCAATCCGGCCCCAGGCGCTAACCGACCACTGCAGACTTAGTTTATTGCCCATGTAACGACCGAACTTGCCTCACCAACAAAGGGGCCGGAATTTAATCAGTGACCCAACCCCTTTGATCTGACCAATCCCACATGTTTTAGGTCCTGTCAGAATGTCCAGCTGCGAGATATCGATCATCTGTAAGATCCGGGTGGAGGAACATTTGCTACTGGACTTGTGTGAGAACTAGCTTAAGGCGGGGATTCCAAGGATGTTTCACTATGTAATACAGTAACGCCAGGAATGTTTGACCATGCAATAAAGTGACAAAAGAAACATATAAAAGGCCAGGCCTCAGAGGTGCAGTTAGAGCAACTCCTGACGATAGCCCCAGTGTCTGATGCGATGTACTCTCCTCTAGAGCAATAAACTTGTTCTTCGCCTTCCAACCTCTAGCGCCTGCCTCGTTATTTTGATCGCTATTCTTAAGGTGAATTAGAGGTGGTTTGCACCAAGCAGCATCGAAAGTATTGGGAGTCTCGCTGCTTTTCATCAATTGGCGCACCAACGTCAGGCCCATCAGCGACACGTGGGTCCAGTGAGAGAGGTCCTAACGACGGAGTGAAAATCTAAACGATCGGAAAGTGCACCTGCCTGAAAGAGACCCTCGTCTGGCGGCTGATCAACTGAACTTCACCGGTTCCGAACGGATCTCTCTCGAGTGACCTGCGGTCCTGACTGGGATCTTACAGGAACACCGCATTGTTGGAGTGAGAGGACAAATGGGCGCTGGAAGGGGACGACGAAGAAACTGTCCATAATGGTCCGGGTAAGGTCATAATATACGACAAAACTGATTGTTTGATTGTATTGAAATTGTTTGCCCGAATACTAGTATTATGTTCTTTGAAGTTATTGGTAGTAATGGAGGTATTCCCTGCTTGCAAACAAGCGTAGAATAGGAATATTCCCTCTTTGCAGGCAGCGAAGGACAGGTAGTGCGGACCTTTGTCCACGACCTATTCGTATTGACCGCTTGTACGTCATGCCTGTCTTCTCAAAATTGCTAGATTGTTTTGGACCGGACCGTTTGTTAGAGGTCAGTCATCCAGCACCGCCGGAAGGCACCCCTAACAAGGACATGTATGTCAAACATTGAGTTGCCACCGTTGCTTACAGCAAACTATGGCACAAATATACTAGAAAGGACTGGGTAAATCAGTGGCCACTGACGGGATCTTTCGATCTCGCTAAATTAGAAATCTTAGAAACAGCGCTCTTTAACAAGAAAACCACGCAAGCCATGCTTAACAACTTCGGCGTCTGGCGAAGGGAAGCAATGCAACGAAAGAAAAGAGATGAAGCCAGGCAGGATAAAGAAACACGAAAGTCTGCTTACCTGAACTATAAAAAGTTAGAAGAGGATATCAAAGAAAGAGAGAAAGATAAAAGAGAACAAGAAGCTAAATTATCGGGCCAGTGCCCTGTTAGAACGCCTTCAACTCTGTACCCAGAGTTACCGGCTAAACAAAGAATAAACGATGGCTTCTTATTGGGTCCCCCAATTATCCACATGCCACCTCCTTATGCCCCTAACCACCCCATAGTACAGCAACAAGAATAGCAAGATATCAGCGGAGACGCCACAATCGATTCCGCTCCAGTCGAGCCACTTGTACCAAGTGCCTCATCCACGAACGCATTAGTGGTAGTAGGACCAGTAGAAAAGGGTTACCCAGGATTCCGCGATTAAGTACACACGAGCGGGCAAATATTGATAAGATAGTCAAAACCCTTGTAAATAGAAGAGAAACAGAAGAGTATGTGACAGACATATGCAATTCTTATGACGCGAGCCACAAGCGATACTTCATTGCGCGCTTCTGCTACTATGCGCTCACTGCCTATGAAGAGAAATACCAAGATGTAGGACCAGCGAGGCTAATGGCACTTTATAGAAAAGTGGACATAGGAGACGAGAATGACAGCGAGGTAGAGGAACTCTTCTGGTCCACGTTAGAAGTATTCCTCCACCTCGTAGAACAAAGGCGGATAGATACAGACAGAGCATCGAAGCCAGTGACTCCCCCAATGGAGAAACTGGATAACATGATGCCGATTAAAGAGGCTGCCCCGTATTGGGTCCCCCCTAGAGGACAAGGGACTCATGACGACATAAATCACCAGGTCGCTAAAGGAATGGTAGTGTACAAATGGGTGTATCAGCCATGGGACAGACAGGACATCCTGACATTCCGTAAATCTCTTCCAGATTTATGGAAGAATCCCACCGCCTTTTACACCGAACTAGGTACCGCTTTGGGTTCCACGATAATGACACTTGCCGACATTGACTTGTTCTTCGGGTTATGTTTGCCGGCCGATGTGTGGAAGCAGATCAGGAAGATAAACCACACAGAATTGTTCGGTCATACCTGGGAACAACTCGACACATTAGACAAGCAACGGAATCCTGGCCAAAAACCAGTTAAAGCTATATTGGACCTCCCCGATAAAATAGTGCAGAAAGTAAAAACATTGATACCAGAGAAAAAGATAGACTGGTCCATAGTGCCAGCGTGCCGCCAGAAACCACAAGAGGATGTTTCCGAGTATTTCTTGCGATTCGAAACAGTGTTCTCCGACTACAGTGGACAGGACATTTCCACTGCGACTGGACACCACTTGTTCGTGCAGAATTATGTAAAAGGACTACTACCGGAGGTATCCCAAAAATTACAGACCAGCGAAAGTAGTTGGGCAGTCTCTAAGCCAGCGGCTATTCTCCAAATGGCTCAGTACTATGAACATCAGATAAACGAAAATGAAAGGGCCACAGAAAAGAAAAAGAAAGACTTAAAGGAAAGAGTAATTGATAGCCCAGCTCCAAGGGGTGAATACGGGACGGGAACCATATAAAGGACGTTACCAATAGAATATCCCTAGAGTACAGCCTCCTAGAAATGACTCTGTGACACCGTATGTACGACGACAGGACAAGACCAATGTGCATTCTGCAAGGAATACGGGCACTGGAAGTCTCAGTGCCCAGCCTTATTAGGAGCTAGTAGAGGCAGAGGGATGAGAGAAATGCCACATGAACAGGGAGGAATAGGACGTGGAAGAGGGTATGCGAGCGAAGCTAGCGAAGGAAGGCCAGGAAGAGTGAACACATTTGACCGCCCTAGACATAACCAGTGCCAGCAGACAGATTACAACAATATGTTTGACTTTGCATAGGATAGCCAGGGGCAAGGGAGGGATCCAGTCGAGCTCTATGTTGACCAGCAAGGCCCTTATGTCACCGCAAAGGTCCTGGGCACAGAGTCACCATTTTTGGTAGACACAGGAGCAACACGTAGTGCACTATCCAAACGACTGATTCCACGGGCACCCTTGTCTGGCTCACACATAACCTCTATAGGATTTGACGGTACGCCCTCCACCAACCCTTTGTCCAGACCAAGCCCCTTCAAACTGGAAAACAATGTTATTGACACAACGTTCCTTCTCTCCTCCAACACCCCAGACGCCATTATGGGTCTCGACCTACTGAAACATTTCCGTGTGACTATCAGGTTTTCGCCGGACGGAGTACGAGTCATCTTATATGACAATCACCAGCTCTGGAGAGACAACCCCTCCCAACACATGTACCCCATCTCTGAAACAGACACATCCCTACTAGATACTTTACCCTCTCATCTATGGGCTAAGGCTGATTCCGACGTAGGACGAATGATGATTGACCCAGTACATGTGACTATACAGCCCAACGCAACCTTACCGAAAATACCCCAGTACAAGATATCGCCAGAGGGCGAGAAAGCCTTGACCGAAATCATACAGTCACTCGTAGAGGCGGGAGTGGTGGAAGAGGTAGTGAGCAATGTTTGTAATAGTCACATTCTACCAATCATAAAGAGACTTGGAGAGGGAGATGGAAAGGCCTACTGCTTAGTCATTGACCTGCGGGAGGTAAACAAAATAGTAGTACCACAGTATCCTGTAGTTTCTGACATCACCACCAACCTAACCCTGATTCCGTCAACTGCTACCACTTTCACTGTTATTGATCTTAAAAATGCTTTCGTCTCCATACCCATTCACCAAGACAGTCGCTATCTCTTCGGATTCACTCTAAGATCCCGCTCATGTAGATTTTGTCGAGCACCCCAGGGGTACACAGAGAGCCCGAGCATCTATAGCCAGGCGGTCAAGAGACAGTTAGATGCAGTTCAATTGCCGGACGGAGTGGTGTTGATACAGTATGTGGACGATATCCTTCTAGCAGCAGACACCACTCCACTAGCTGTCAGAGCCACCATCCAACTCCTACACTTCCTTGCGGACAATGGCCACAAAGTTTCTCGAAAGAAACTGCAGTTCTGCCAGCCACAAGTGACCTATTTAGGCCACCTCTTATCGAATGAAGGAAGAAAACTCACGCCCGACAGAATCCAGATAATCCTAGACACTCCCATTCCCAAGAATTAGAAGCAGGTCTGCTCTCTGATAGGCCTCACCTCATTCTGCCGACAGTGCTTACCAAACTTTAGTCTCACTGTGAAACCCCTTCTCTCCCTCCTAGCCAAAGACACCTCGTCACCTTTCCCCTGGACACCCGAATGTCAGTCAGCATTCAAAGAATTGCGATATGCCCTCTGTTCAGCCCCTGTTCTAGGTACCCCAACCTACTCCAAACCATTCTTCCTCTACACTCATGAAAGGGAGGGATGTGCATTGTCCGTCTTAACAGAGTCGATTGGTCACAAACATCGCCCATGTGCATACTTCTCTGCCACCCTCGACCCAGTAGCTAGAGCGTTGCCAGCGTGATTGCGCGCTGTGGCAGCTGCAGCAGTATCCATACGCCAGAGCGAGGGAATAGTGCTCTCCAACCCAATCACGTGTTAGTACCACATGCAGTCGACACACTATTGAACCAGACCAAGACCCAACATCTGACTAGCGCACGACTGACAGGTTACGAGTTGACCCTGCTAGCACCTCACATCACCCTGAAGCGATGTACCACTCTCAATCCAGCCACACTGTTACCTCTACCTGAGAATGACCCTGGTGTGACTCCACTGCACGATTGCGTGACCCTCACTGACGAACAGGCAAAGAGTAGAGTAGATCTCCGAGACACTGCCTTCCCAGAACCAGACGGGGAACTATGGGTAGACGGCTCGTGCCTCAAACTTCCCGATGGCACCACCTCATCAGCATATGCCGAAACCACAACCGGAACCATCCGAGAGACAGCCCGCATTGCCCAGCGATCCGCCCAAGCAGCAGAACTCATTGCCCTTACACGAGCATGTATTTTAGCGGCTGGCACGACTGTCAACATATACACTGATAGCCAGTATGCCTTTGGGGTGGTTCATCATTTTGGGCTCCTTTGGAGAGAAAGAGGGTTCCTGACGTCACACGGCACACCCATCCTACACGGAGATCTAGTCTCAGCATTGACGGAAGCAGTCCTCTTCCCCAAGCAGCTAGCAGTGATTAAATGCCAAGCACATAAGAAAGTGACTGACCTCATTGGCCAGGGGAAAGCACTAGCTGACATTACTGCCCGAACCACAGCCCAAGACAGAACCACGACACGGATGTACGTGACCAGGTCACAAGCAGAACAATGGACTGACGCTAGGGCGACTGTTAGGGACATACAAACGGCAGGCACACAAGACGAACTGACTGAATGGGCTCGGGTGGGACTAAAAGACGAGGAAGGCTGCTGGAGAACGAGTGACGGGGACAAATGGCTATTACCAAATGACTACCTAAACCCAATATTAGCCATGGTACATTTACCAGCACACATAGTATCTGCCCCCATGACCGAATTGATCACCAGAGTATGGCATAACAGCAAAATATCAGAATCAGCAAAACGCCTAGTACAACAATGCCTAGTATGTCTGCAACACAATCCAGGGAAGGGGACTATAGTACCACGGGGAGGGTTTGGAGTCCCCGACCATCCCTTTGAAGTCCTCCAAATGGACTACATCCAACTAGAAAGGTGCTGCGGTCTTAAATACGTATTGGTGATCGTGTGTGCTTTTAGCAAATGGGTGGAGGCTTACCCCACCAGCGACAACACCACCCTAACCACAGCGAAGGTGTTACTAAAGGAATTCATCCCCCGATATGGCCTTTGCAGAGTTTTATGGAGCGACAATGGACCCCACTTCGTAGCCGAAGTGATACAAAACATATTGAAGGGGTTGGGGGTAAAACAAAGGTTCCACGCTGTTTTCCACCCCCAATCAGCGGGCTTGGTAGAGAGACACAACGCCACACTCAAACTAAAGCTAGCAAAAATAGTCGCCACAACTGGGTTAAAATGGCCAGATGCTCTCCCCCTGGCATTGCTATCAATGCGCTCTACCCCAACAAAACACCGACTAACCCCCTATGAAGTGGTCTTTGGCAGACCTATGAACATTTGGGCGGCACCAAAGCCAACTTCCATCCATGATGTCCCGGACATACTAATGTCTGATTACCTGTACAAATTGACGACTGTGACGTGGGTAGAGTGAGGGACTAAAAGCGTTTCTTGGTTAAAGTAACCTATATTTCCATCATTGTTTTAGAAACAAACTTGATGGTGTCGTCGCACGAGTGAACCCGCCGCATCCCGGCAGTTTCTAAATTACAAGGTACGCTTCCTTTGGCCCCGAGTTGCGAACTCAAACTCGATAATTTGATATATGAGTCAGTTTAATTCACCCACTTTAAAAATCTTTGCAGGCATCTCAATCTGGCCTCCATAGAAACTAGCAACAGGACCTTTCCAAGATTGATCATGAAGTCCTCCTATAACCAAAATAGGTATGTAGCCTAGAATTACTTATAGCCACGGGTAGATTATAAGGAATTCATATGCCTGGTCAAGTAAAACATTGTCTTTGCATCCTGCAGATACAAAGAATCTACAGCCCTGATGAAAGGCTAGTGACTTTTCACCTAGCCTTGAAACGCGTCGGCAGTGTTGTTTGGGGTGGAATAAACTGCTATCTTTAAGATACTAGGACCGGCTGGGCCAGTATTCAAGTACTTATAAGTGGATTAAGTTACTTATATTCCCCCTTAAACTTATCTTTCTCATTCTTTGATTGTAACAATTGGTGTTTGTGATATTATCAACTTTTTGTAAGTTTTTTTGAAATGTCTGATGCAGAAATATCTTTCTAATGTGTAAATAATGTTTGGTTTGAACATATGTACAAAGTGTATTTAGTCTTGTAAATATATTGGAATCTATTTGTTTCTTTTTCTGTTGTAAATGTTTGAATTAAAAAAAACAGTATAAAATAATGGACACTAAGTGACGTTGTCTAAGGGAAGTTACAATAAATTGGTTTCTTACCCCTTTATAATCAGTTTTTGAGTAATTGTCGTTCAGGCATTTTTCTGTTTATATATTCATTATACGGTCTAGCCCCACCACGTATTCACGGACCTATCCCCTTTTGTTCATCATATCTTTTTTTAGCTGGTTAGTTAAGGGGCTGGAAACTTCAGCGAATCTGTCTATAACATTCTGTAGTAGCCTATTAAGCCTTGGAACGCCCTTAACTCTCTCTTTGTCGTTGGGAAAGGGGTGTGTAGGATAGCTCTCACTTTTTCTTCTTGGGGGGGCTATGACTCCTTCGCCTAACATGAATCCGAGGTATTTCACCTTGGGATAGGCTGCTCTGGACTTTTTGGCATTTACATGAAGGCCTGCTGCCTGGAGTGCCATTAGGATTTACCGTAGGTGTACTAGATGTTGTTCCCAAGTTTGACTAAATATAACGATGTCGTCTAGGTCCACCGAGCAGTAGTCCTTATGAGACTCCAGGACATTGTTCATTAATCTCTGGAAAGTTGCTGGGGCCCCGTGGAGTCCAAAAGGGAGGACTTTAAATTCAAACAGCCCCTCTTCTGTGGCGAAGGCTGTCTTTCGTTTATCCTCCTCCCTCAGGGGAACCTGCCAGTAGCCTTTGGTCAGGTCTAAGGTGGTTATATAGCGAGATTCCCCTATCCTTTCCACTAGTTCATCCACTCGTGGGATAGGGTAGGCATCGAATGCAGAAATTGCGTTCAGTGCCCGGAAGTCCATGCAAAATCTTGTTGAACCATCCGGTTTCGGCACCATCACGATAGGCGAGGACCAATTGCTACGTGAAGGCCGAATTACTCCTAGTCTAAGCATATCATGTACTTCACGTTTGACATCCTGCCTCCGGGAAGCAGGTATACGATACGCTTTCTGTTTTACTATCTTCCCTTCTTCAGTGTCTATTCTATGCTCTGTTATATGGGTTAAACCCGGTGAATCTGAGAACATTTGTGCAAAGGGCTGTAGGGTAGCTAGGAGTTCCTTTTTTCCCCCTCTAGTAGGTCGGGATTTATGGGCAACTGTTCTAGAGTGGACTGGGTCCCTGCTACTGGTAGCCCTAAATGGGAGGCATGAGGTGGAGGACCTATCCATTTTTTTAGTAAGTTGATACGGAAGCTCTGATGGTGTGATCTGCACTTTATATGTTGTCTGTCCTATGTTATCAATTATTGGATAAGGTCCTAGCCATTCGCTTTTGAACTTCTGAGTAGAAGAGGGAAGTAGTACCAAGGCCCAATCCCCTTTTTCCAATTTCCTCTACTTTTTTCCCTTGTCATAGTAATGTTTTTGTTTCTGTTGGCTTCGTTCCAGATTGGAATAGGCCAAGTCTTTTAGTTTCCCTATCTTTGATTTTAACTGCTGGGTATATTCCAACAAAGACCTCTGCTCTTCCGACTCCTCCTGCTTCCACGCTTCTTTCGTTATTTCCAAAAGGGAGCGTGGTTGTCTGCCATAAAGCATTTCAAATGCAGAACACCCTAGGCTGCTCTGCACTCGGGCCCTGAGTATATAGAGGGCCAGGGGTAACAGTCTGACCCACTCTTTGTTCTCAACTGTTAACATTTTCTTAAGAGTGGCCTTTAGAGAGCGGTTATATCTCTCAACAAGACCGTCTGTTTGAGGATGATAGGCTGATGTTTTTATTTGGTGTAAGTCTAGCATCTTACATACTTCCTTCATCATCCAAGAAACAAAGGGGGTCCCCTGATTGGTTAGGATTTCTCTGGGGAATCCTACTCTGGAGAACAACTCTAACAGTTTATCTGCCACGTTTTTGGTGGTGGGTGAGCGCAAAGCAAATGCTTCTGGGAACCGTGTGTTGTAATCTACGATTACCAGGGCATACGTGTGTCCTCTTGAAGTACGGGGTAGGGGACCAATGAGGTCCATCCCGACCCGTTCAAAAGGGTTGCCTATGACGGGTAGGGGCTGAAGGGGCACTGCCGGGGGTTTGTACATGTTTTTCCTTTGACAAACCTCACACTGTTTACAGTATAGTTCAGCGTCCTTGCCTGGCCAATAGAAGTGTTTGGTTATGTTTTGGGTCGTTTTTTCTATTCCTGAGTGTCCTGCTGTGAAATGAGAGTGGGCGAAGAATAGAATCTGCTCTCTAAAGTCTTTAGGGACCACTAATTGTGGGGAGTCATCGGCTTTTCCCTCTCTGTAGAGGAGATCTCTCTTAATTATGAACCTAGGATGTATCACTGTAGGTACAGATTGAGCCACATGGGCTGCTTCCCAAGCATTGAGAAGTGAGGCATCATTAGCTTGGGCGAATTTAAAACTCCTATCCAAGATCCAGGGTTCTGTGGTTAACAGAGACGGGCATGCCTGAGGTGTGAAATCTTTTTTTCTGGGCAGTTCAGTTTGGAATAGGGACATGAAGTCCGGGTTATCAACCCCAATAATCAAGTCTTCAGGGAGAGTCTCCACTACTCCTACCTTGACAGGAAATGGGGGTCTACCTTCAACCCTAAGGAGGACCTGGGCCACGGGATAAGGTTTCACATCCCTGTGCACACATCTGATATGTACCAGGGTGTTGGGAAGGACCTGGTTGGGCTACGCCAATCTCTTTTGGATCCCCGACTGCCGGCACCCTGAATCTAAGAGGGCTTTGATACCCTTTCCGTTTACTTGTATAAGTACATAAAAGGAGGGGCCCATCTCCGCAGTGTACATGACTGCTTTGGGGATGTACCCCACCTCCATCGGTTCCTCTTGGGGTTTTGTTCGGGGACACAACCGTGCTATGTGTCCCAATTCACCGCACTCGAAGCACTGGGGTCCTTTTAGTGGGGTCACGTCGAACCTCGTCGAATCATGGCTTCAGGGATTATTTTCTTTTTCTCCGATTTCACTGGAATACTGGTCTTGGTATTTTTGTCCACGTCCCACGGAAAGGAACGGGGCTGAGCCTGTGAATAATTGGAGGCCATTTCAATGGCTTGAGCCGCTGTCAACCCCGAATGTTGCTTTAACCACCTTTGAGTTCCATAAGGCAAAGCTTCCATGAACTTTTCAAGATATATGCTGGTCATTATTTTGTCCTTACTCCTCTGTTCGGGTCGTAACCACTTATCAGCAGCCATCTTCAACCGCAGGAATAACGTTTTCGGGTTTTCCCCAGCGATTCCCTTTTCCTTATGGAACCGCACTCGATAGGCCTCAGCGTCCAAGCCTAGGTGGTCAAGAATGACCGTTTTAATCTCAGTGTATGGGGTATTTCCTGCATGGTTGGCCACCTGGTAGGCCGCTTGCGCTTCCCCAGATAACAACGGGGCCAGAAAAAAGGGCCACTTCTCCTCAGGCCATCCGCAAGTCTGTGCTGCCCTTTCAAAATTTGACAAGAAGGCGTCTGGGTCTTCCCCTTGTACATACTTTTGTAATGATACCCCTGCAGGATGTGGCATGTGCGCTCTTCTCTCGGGGACCGAACCACTGCTTGAGGGTGCACAACTTTTTGTAGTCCTTCTATCTGGGCACTGATGGTGTTTTTAAACAATTCACGATCAGCATCGGCAGTGGTTATTTGATGCTTAATTGCCCATTCTAGCTTCTCTTGTCCCTCTATTAAAGGCTGGATTACTTGCTCCATCAGGGGTTGCTGGTGGGCACTGCCAGATCCCACTTCTGACACCAAATGTGACGTGGGTAGAGTGAGGGACTGAAAGCGTTTCTTGGTTAAAGAGGGCTTTATTTTTAACAAAGGATTCCTATTGCGGAAAGTAAGTCTCTCTCGTGCAAACTTTGCGGGGTCCGTCTTTATTCTGGTCTTTGGGTGTAGTCTTGCTCTTCTTCTGTTTGCTCAAGGGGACGTAGGTTGTTGGTTTGGTACATCCACCCTCCTCGTTTGTTGGTCAGGAAGCATGAGCAAAGAAAGAACAAAAGAGGACCATTAGGGCTCAGGTCTCCTGTGATACGTCCCCAAGGTAACCCGGTAGTGAGGGATCTCCGCTGGTAACAACTGTGCTGTATACTTGGACCGTGAAGGGTATGTGGTAGGAAAAGGTGTAGGGAAAGGGAAGTGGAAGTGGAAGTTGAGGTGTAGGATCAATGGTTACGGACAAAAAGGGATGACGGCTCTCTGATGCTTTACGAAGGGGAAGTACCCCGCTTTCCCACCCAGCTAGTAATACGCCGCCGTACCTGTTGCAGCCACACTCCTCCCTCGGGAGTGTGGCACGGCGAAGCACCGGATCGTTGGCCCCCCGGCTCGTCTTCTTCTTTTCTTTCGGTCTTCCCTTCACTGCTCTTCGTCCTGACGGTTCCTCTCGCGCCTCCTTCTCCTTCCACGATGGTGTCGTCACACGCCGTTTCGGTGTCTTCCGGGATTTTCACCATTGAGGCGCATCCGATGTCACAGATGGGCGTATCTGCATACTCTGTGTAAGCCCAGTTAAAGGCGCCGCTCTCTTTCTCCTCGGTGTCGGCCATCAGCTTCCAGGATACGTCACCCTCCTGAAGTGAAGGAGTGGAGGGATCATTGACCCACCAGTTCTTAAAAGGGTCGTGTTCTTCCACCCCTTGCCCCACCTCGTTACAACGACATAACTAACTCTTATTCACCAACAGGTGCTGCATGCCATTCCAGACGTGTCCAGGGGCCCAGGACATGATATCAAACCTGGGGACTTCGTGCTAACCCGTAATTTCCAGAGGTCGAAGAGTCTAGAACCCAGATGGACGGGCCCCTGGCAGGTCTTGATTACCACGCGAACCGCCCTTCGTGTAGAAGGAAAGAAAAACTGGGTGCATGCGCACCACTGCAAGAGGATACCTCCAACACTGACGGCCCCCGGAGAAGTGAACAGCCAGGAAGAGCTCCTGAACAAAGACCGACCAGCCCTGAGTTGCTATCCACAAACAGAGACACTTGAATTGGCAGAGTTTACTGACCCCATGGTACCATCCAAGGAGGGGTACAAATAGAGATCAACGAAAGGAGAGTGCTCCGGCAAGCAGGCCACTAACTGAATCAAAAGTCTCAGATCGGTAGCTAACACTACAAGGCTACCGGGAGATTCGCTGGACGAAGGTATGTGGTCCTGCCAGTCGTCGAGTCTCTTGAAGGTGATGGAAGATCTCGGAAGACCGAAGAACCACCGCGACGACTCCAAACTTGCCAAGCTGCACAGTGCGAAGACAATAACTCTCGTGGCAGCACCTCTCACCTGCCTCTTGCTGATTGTTGCCATCTGGTACCTTGAAGAAAATGCTCCTGCTTACAGGACAATGTCACCCACCGTGCAACCTACCACCGAGAGGGAACACTATCTGGTGTCACTGTCCCCACGCCTCCGAGAACGGCGCAAAGAGTTCTGGAACAATTCTTTCATAGTTATTTCACCAACACAATCTTGCCTCAAATGCCACGAACTGTTGATTCTGTGGGTTGCTACCTCATGCCACTGAACATTCCATCCCGTTCATCCCTTCACCCTTCTTTGTTTATGGGTCCTGCCTCGCCTGGTTAATGCTCCTGCAAGAGAGCTACAAAGACAATGCCACCTCCGATGGAACCATCAAACAGTTTTACAATCTGCAGACGTCAAGCCTGCTGATTTCGCCGGCTGTATGTCGGCAGTCATGCAGTGGATGAACTCTATTTTTTTAAAACTGAATACAGAGAAGACAGAAGTCCTAGAATTTAGACAGAAAGCCTCCATCTGGAACCACAACTGGTGGCCTACGACGGCCGGAGCCTGTCCGGTACCAGTGGTGAAAGCAAGGAACCTTGGGTTCATTTTTTTAATTTTTTTTTTAAACCTTTATTCGTGTCAAAAGGATATACAAATGTAGGCCTACAACCAAATCGGCCGGCCACAATGCGAAAAGCAGTAAAAAGTTCCAGGGCAAGCAGTATAGAATCAATCATCAAGGAGCATAAGCAATACAATCTCAGAAAGGGAAAAACCCAGACGGCCAATAAACAGGAGCAGAGAAGGTTAATTTTATAATATGGGGATAAGGAGTACGACAGGCTCAGTTTCAATATAGAGGAGTCCGAATTCCCAAAACCAACCCTCAGCAACAATAAGGGGGTACAGGGCCGCAATACAGGAGAGGCAACACAGTACACATAGGTAGAAAGGGATACAGTAGACATAATCGATACGCGGTCACTATCAACTTTGCATGCCCACCACCCAATAGCACAGCTAAGCCAGAACAAAGGGATCGGATAAACATCACATCAGGACTAACCCGTCATAATGACCTCGGGTAAAAAGGATGGGAAGGAAAGGGGGGGGAGAAGGAGGAGGACAAGGTGGGAAAAGGAAAAAAAAAAAAAAAGGGGAAATTAAAAAACAGAAACAAAAGAACGAACACCATGCCGAAGCAGGCGTCCCGCGGCGGGGATTACAGGAGAGAGCAGGAGTAGTAGCAACAAGGAGGGCACGGTAGTCGATATGGAAAACAGCAGAACCATAAGAGGAGGATCAACGATGCTACAGACTCCACCCCAATCATACCACAGAAGGCCAGGACAGACGCGGCATTCCTACAAAGAGATACAAAAGGGCCATAGAACTGAAAAAAAAGAAACAGCAAATAGAACCCAACCCACCCACCCCACCCTGCACCCCTGTAGAAGGCTATGGCCTACCCTTCAGACAGCGTGCCTGTCGCCCTAAACCAGAACCCGAAATGCAGTAGGAGAAAGAAAGAAAGAACAACGAGACAAAAAGAACATAAACATATAGGAAAATATGGGAGGGAGGAGCATGAGGGTAGAAACAAATACGGTCGGCCGCAGCCCTCCGCCCAACCAGACAATCGCAGCATAAACAGACCAGGACGGCACGATCTCAAGCGCCATAAAACTTACAGAAGAGGGACCCTCCCACCGCGCTATGAATACAAGCAACTGAACCACGAATTCGTACACCAATAATCCACCGGGAGTTGTGCACATCACCCCAATCCCTTCCGAACCACAAATCCCACCCACCACATGACAATGTGAAATGAGCTACTCGATGCAAGGCAAGCACACAATTGAAAGAAATTATGATAACGATGTAGACAAGGGGGGTCAGTCGGTCCGCAGGTGAGCAAAAGTTCAAGTAGAGAGTTTAAATGTATCAGCAACAACAGCACGGGTGATGAAAAACAGGAGTTCAATTTCGCCGTTTGGAAACGCGGGAGGTTCCCTGCAATATAAAAATGCGAAGCCATCAATGAAGAAGTAGGCAGCAGTCCACCATTATTCCTAAGCATCCAAGCCGAACAGGGCCCCGGCACAATGTCCAAGTCTCCGGACTCAAAACTTCGAGAAGCAGGAAGTTCCAAAGCCACTGGCCCACAGAACGGTCGACGAATAGCGGTAGCAACACTTGCAACAGTCGAGGGGGGCGAGGCAATGGAGTCTCTGGGACAGGAGGGGAGCAGGAAGAAGCGTCCGCCCAAGATGGCGGCGGACCGTGGCGAGCGTACAGGGGCATCGGGGGCCAGGGATGCGCGCAGGGATCTCAGGGCATCAAGGATATCTCCGACTGTAGGCTCACGCACACAAGTCCGGGCCCCCGCGCAGTCCGGCAACACAAGTCCGCCGCCGTGAGGCGATCCACGTTCCAGAGGGTTGGCAGCCATTTCGTGAAGTCGGCCCTGTCGCCACCCCCCGCGACTCTCAAAACAGTTCAAAAATGTAGGACTTTACAGAGCTCCGGGGGGTTCCCAGCAATGGCAGCCTTGGTGCAGAAAGGATGTCCGCCCAGAGCGGGTCTCCGCTTATATGAACACCGGCGCCCCTCACAAGCAGAGTCCGGGCGCGAGGGTCCAGGGTCGCCGGACGCAGCTGCGGCGGGGGAGAACCCCTTCACACAATCAGTCCCCGGTGCATCTCACCCCGCATCAGCCTCACGGCCACCAGGGCAGGCCCGGCTCAGGATCACCGGGATGTTCGCACAACGGCTCTCACCATTGGTTCACTCTCTCGACCGGGGCCGACAGTCACAACGACACCAGGGCGGATCCCACAGGCTAGGTCCCGGTCCAGGTTCCTCGGAGGCCCCGGTCTTTCGGGGGGCACAACTTCGGAACCGCTGCGCGTCGGAGCCTACGGGCCAAACGGTGAGTACAAGCGAAGTATTATGTTCCCAATTCTTCGATAATGTGTCGTTTCCGGGCAGGATACATTACAGGATATACGATCAGGCCGGAGGGCCGACGGAGCCGAGCTAAAAGGCGACCATTACGCTCTCGAGCTTGGCTCCTCCCCCCTTGGGTTCATTTTTGACAAAGATCTGGCTTGGAAGTCCCAGGTGAACCAGGTAGTGTCTGCATGTTTCTTTGTGCTTAAAGGGCTGAGAAAGATCTTGCCGTTTATCCCTTACCATCTTAGGAAAGCGGTTTTAATTGCCACTATCTTTTCAAGGATAGATTATGGCAATGCCCTCTATCTGGGAGCAGGATGTGCACAACTGGCCAAACTCCAGTCTATCCAGAATGCCTCTGCCAGATTGCTACTCGGTCTGCCCAAACACCATTCTACTGCACAGGCCATTAGGCAGCTACACTGGCCTCCAGTCCAGAGTAGGATTGACTTCAAAGCGCTGTGTTTAGTGCACAAAGCATTGGCGGGAGGGGGGCCTCCGATCTCCAACATCTGTTTTCAAGGTACACGCCAACCCGTCCGCTGAAGTCTGCCCCTCGCGGGCTGGTTGTGGTGTCTAAGATTAACAGACAACGTTGGGGAGGGAAGAGCTTCTCACATCTGGCCTTGAAGCTTTGGAATGCATTACCTCAACAGCTAAGGCAAATCCCCAATCATTTGCGGTTCAGGAAGGAAATTAAACATGGCTCTTTATTAAATAGGATGGTGGCAAGTTCTTCAGCATGTTACCCTACACAGCGCCAAGACGCCTCGGCATTAGTGCGCTTTACAAATACCAGCACTCACTCACTCACAATGAGTTCTGGTTGAACAAAACAGCGAGAACCTCTGCTCCCTTCTGCCCTCTGACATCAAATGCAACCTTTCCTATGAACATTCCCGCCAAAGAAAGAATTGAAATGCAAGTGTACCACAACCCAGCAAGACTAACCTTTTCCTATCTGAAGAAATTAACTGCTGCAACTCTGACAGTGGCCCTATCTGTGGTGAACGTCTCAGGCCTTGTCTGCATCAAAGGCCACGGGACTAAGATCGTAGGTCACAGCTTTTGCCAAATAACAAGGACTCTGAACACTGCCGAACCCCCTTCATTTGTTGCATCACCCAACATGTACTTTATCTGTGGTACCAAAGCCTACACCTGGCGCTCAAAGGGCTGGGGGGGCACTTGCTACATTGCCTTTGTTCTACCACCAACCTACACAGCATCTGCCCCCCATCACAGAAAGGCGGTTCAAAGACACAGAGCAAGCAGACTCCGCCGCATCCCAGTTCCTTGATGCAGCAAAAGGACTCGTCCCGCTATGGGGCCCGATGGCAAACAGCCGAGCCATCCGACACCTATCACTAGCAGTAGAAACAGCCTTCAGGCGGTCCGCTTGGTAGCTTTACAGAACCGTCTTGTTCTAGAGGTGGTACTAGCAGACCGTGGAGGAGCATGCCACATCATCGGTGCCAGCTTCTGCACTTTTGTTCCTGACAGCTCGCCTTCAGTCTACAAGGCAATTGAACATCTCCACAGGCTGGCATCAGAGATCCACCAAGAACCAGAGACTTGGACACTGGGAAACTGGTTTTGGGGCATATTAAAAGAATGGGGTTGGAAGATATTGATGGTCCTCTTAGTTCCGATTTTAATAATACGTAGCTGTTGTCTGGGGATACATTGCATTCCACTCCTGTGTTCTCTTTGTTTACATTCTCTGTGCTCTAAGACTTTGGACACTCGATGCGAAAACATGAAAGCAATGTATGACAGAGAGGTACAGGACATTATGGACATTGACGTGAACTGACAAGCTGGCCCCTATATGTTCAAAGGGGTGACTGTGAAAAGTAAGACGATAAATATGAACATTGCCGGCGCCATCTTGTGTAATGAAGGCCCCTACGAGCGCGTAAGCGGCAACCATTTTAGTCACTGCAGCCATTTCCCACATTGCTGGTCACCTGCACATCACCCCAGCTGCCCTCATCCGCCTCGCGCTCTGACTGAACCCGAGCACACATACCGGGGTCGTAAAACCATGTCAGCATGACAATACCCTAGAGCCACTTCCCACATCAAACCCACTTGTCCTTTCATCCTCTGCGCACAATCAGGCCCCCCTGATAACCTGCACTTCACCTGGCTACTCAATCCAGCCCCAGGCGCTAACCGACCCCTGCAGACTTAGTTTATTGCCCATGTAACAGAACTTGCCTCACCAACAAAGGGGCCGGAATTTAATCAGTGAACCGACCCCTTTGACCTGACCGATCCTACATGTTTTAGGTCCTGTCAGAATGTCCAGCTGCGAGATATCGATCATCTGTAAGATCCGGGTGGAGGAACATTTGCTACTGGACCTATGTGAGAACTAGCTTAAGGCGGGGATTCCAAGTATGTTTCACTATGTAATACCAGGAATGTTTGACCATGCAATAAAGTGACGAAAGAAACATATAAAAGGCCAGGCCTCAGAGATGCAGTTAGAGCACCTCCTGACGATAGTCCCGGTGTCGGATGCGATGTACTCTCCTCTAGAGCAATAAACTTGTCCTTCGCCTTCCAACCTCTAGCGCCTGCCTCGTTATTTTGATTGCTATTCTTAAGGTAAATTAGAAGTGGTTTGCACCAAGCAGCATCGAAAGTCTTGGGAGTCTCGCTGCTTTTCATCAGATGTTTATTTATAGTGATGGCTTTCCTTAAATGTAGAGGAATGGATATAGCATCTTTGTCGGTTTCTTGGAAACCTGTAAAGTTAAAAGCTGCATCGACCGGATCAGCCGTAGCTCCACCGATTTCAGTGTTGTTGCCGTTATTCGACATTGTTTAATGAAATTATGCAGAGCAACTTTCAAGGAAACAAAGATATGGTGCACAATATTTTGGAACACTGTATCCTTCAACTTTGAACAAACCAAAAAGCTAATACATAGGATTTTTCGTCCTACTCAGCTATGTCGGATATTATCCCTTACCCACTCCAGATGTCTATTGGAGTTTTACGGAAAAAGGGATCTCGAGAAAAGCATGACTGAGTTACTTCAGTATCTGGCGTTAAATTAGTGCCTTACCAAACCGTTGGGCGCCATGTAATGTAGTTCCTATATTCCCAATAGGCTCTGCGCATTGGAATATTATTCACTTTAGATTTGACATAGGACTGAGGTCAGTATGTCTCAATCGAGTGTACTAAACTTAATTGTGTGTGCTAGCTAACTCATAGTTCTCTAGAAACTTTCTTGAGTAAACAAAAAGGGATTCGTTTCTGACAACCCCATGAACATGACAACTTTGTTTCCCCTAGAACCGGAACAATATCTTCAGAGTTGTGGAAACAATGGATAACTATTCCACTCAGTCAGTCGTGCATGCTTAGTTTCTACAGAGTTTGCACAGAAATAGAGAGACGGGTGTTTAAATAAAAAGGGGTTTATTGAACAGTCTTCTTTCTCATGCAAGAGAGGTGAACTGCTACAATTGTTAGACAGAATGCGAAGTATAATGCGTACAGCTTAAACAGTAATATAAAATAATACTGTAATAGCATTGTCTGTTGCTATGACATATATAAAATTACATACATAAATAACACAGGCTAAAATACTCAACTGGTGCTTCTTAAAATATGCCTACCCCAGTGTACCTAACCTAGGTCTAGTACGAGGGAAGAAGTAGGTGTTTGTCTTTTGCATAGGTTTAGTTTTGCCAAGAATTGCCAAAGTGTTCTCTAGGTTCTAATCCACTCCATACCTTAGAATGAGAGAGATTAGTATCTCTGTCTCGGGACTCGATTTCCCAACACCCTGCAAGCGGAGTCCGAAACACTGGGGCTGGATTTCTCGGCAGGAGGATGACAGCTTCTGGTCAGTGCGTCAGCTGGTGAGTTGGCTTCTTTAGGCACTGGCTGTAGCGAGCTGCGTCGTGCAAGTAGGTAGTCAAACGGCACTGAACCACACCGTGCTTTGCCATAGCAAGTGAAGGTATATTTATACCTTGAAGGTGTTTGGAAATGCCAGTATTGGCATAAAGTCGGGCATATGAACGTCATGAATGAACTCCTAAGGAATAGATGTTCATGCATAATGAATGAGTTCTTGGAGAAATCAATATTCAAGCGAGGGGAAGTCCCTAACGGGTTAAAGAGTCTGGTTTTCCAAGTAATCGTATTGACCTTGACCCTGTCACCAGGTAGTTCACCCCCTCAGCCACCACACGGTCCTCCTGTGTGACGCTACCCCTGCTGCTGCCACTCGCTGTGCCCTGGTTCGTACTGGGTGCCCCCCGCGTTAACTTCATTTCTGCTCATTTTTGTTTTTCTTTTTGTTAACTGTGTGCCCATTGTTATTGCCTGTCTTTTGCCTGCCCCGCCGTATCTTGTGCCCGTATTTTTGTCCTTTTTCCTTCTGTGCAACCCCCCCTCGCTCTCTCCCGCCGCTGTGTCCCCTGTGGCCCCGCCCCCCTGGATCCCCATTCGCCGCCCCGCTCCCACCTCCCAGCTGCTCCTCCCTCCCTCTTCCCCTCATATGGAGGCCGCGCAGCTGGCGCGTCAAAGGCGCACCAGAGGCAAGCCCGACTGCGCCCGTCCGCGCCTGGACCGCGCCCAGCGCCAGGACCCCTGGCCCCCGCTGAAGCCAGGAATCCCGACTTAGATACAACACCGCCGCCCTCCACGCACTCAACACCGACCGACCATCCGCTTGCTACCGAGCCACCCCTAAGCGCACACACGGACCCTTCACCTGCCAAGCCTGCAAATTCACCGGCCGACCATCCACTTGCTACCGAGCCACCCCGAAGCGCACCCATGGACACTTCACCTGCCAAGCCTGCAAATTCACCTGCCTCCAAACATGCACCCCACCCTCAGGACCAAGCAGCAACAACAACCACCTCAGGTGCATCCTACTCAACACCCGCTCCGTCCAAAAGCACGCCGTAGAACTCTGGGACCTCCTTGACACAACCGCACCGGACATCGCCTTCATCACGGAAACCTGGATGAACGCCTCCTCAGCCCCCGACATCGCCATAGCCATCCCGGACGCTACAAGATCACCCGTAAGGACCGGGTCAACCAAACCGGAGGAGGAATCGCCATCATCTACAGGAACACCATCAGCGTCACGACCAACACCCGAAGACACCCTCACCACCGCCGAACACCTACACTTCCAGATCCACACCGACCCTAAGACCACCCTCAGAGGAACCCTCCTCTACAGAGCCTCGGGCCCGCGCACACACTTCAGCGAAACCATCGCCGACTTCATCAGCCCGCATGCCCTCACCACATCAGAATACATCCTCCTAGGGGACCTGAATTTCCACCTGGAGAACAATAACGACAACAACACCACCACCCTGCTCGACAACCTCGCCAACCTCGGACAGAAGCAACTGGTGAACACCCCACCCACTACGCCAGCCACACGCTCGACCCCATCTTCTCCGCCAGCAACCACGTCTCCTTCAGCCACTCCACCGGGCTACACTGGACCGACCACAGCTGCATCCATTTCACCTTAAAGAAGACTACATCCCATCACCGCCCGCAACAGATCCCCTGCAGAAGCTGGAGCAAAGTCACCACAGACCAGCTAACCACATCACTGAGCCAGAACCCACCAACCGACACCTTTGACACCAACGACGCAGCCCGCAACCTTGCACAGTGGATCACCGACTGCGCCGACGCCCTTGCTCCACTGAAGAACCCCCCAGGCAAGACCGGCAACAGGAAAACCACATGGTTCACCGACGCCCTCAAAGAATCAAAGAAATCCTGCCGAACTCTCGAGAAATCCTGGCGCCACGAACGAACAACAGAAAACATGACAGCTCTCAAGAACGCCACTCGCAAACACCACCAGCTGACCCACACCACCAAAAGGACATCGTTCAAAGAGCGGCTGGACAAAAACACTCACAACAGCAAAGAACTCTTCATTATCGTAAAAGAGCTCTCCAACCCCAGCGCCAGCAACAATGACATCACACCGTCGCAAGACCTCTGCAACTCCCTCGCCACGTTCTTCTACAGCAAAATCGCGGATATACACGACAGCTTCGGCGCCCAAACTCCGCCGCCACTCACCAAACCAACGCCCCCCACCATCACCCTCAGCGCCTGGACCCCCATCAGCACTGAAGACACCACCCAAGTCATGAACACCATCCACTCTGGCTCTCCCTTGGACCCATGCCCTCAACACATCTTCAACAAAGCCGACACCATCATCGCACCCCACATCCGGAACGTCATAAACAACTCCTTCACGTCTGCCACCTTCCCAGAGAGCTGGAAGCACGCAGAGATCAACGCCCTTCTAAAGAAACCCACAGCGGACCCTAAAGACCTCAAGAACTTCCGCCCCATCTCTCTCCTTCCCTTCCTGGCAAAAGTCATCGAGAAGACCGTCAATAAACAGCTGACTACATTCCTCGAGGCAAACAACTCCCTCGATCCATCTCAGTCCGGATTTCGAGCCAACCACAGAACAGAGACCGCCCTCATCGCAGCCACAGACGACATCAGGACCCTTCTGGACAACGGGGAAACAACCGCTCTCATCCACCTAGACCTCTCAGCCGCCTTTGACACCGTCTGCCACCACACCCTAATAACCCGCCTCCACGACACTGGGATCCAAGGAAAAGCCCTGGACTGGATCTCATCGTTCCTCTCCAACAGAACCCAGAGAGTCCGCCTCCCTCCCTTCAGCGGCCACCGAGATCATCTGCGGCGTACCCCAAGGCTCCTCACTCAGCCCAACCCTCTTCAATATCTGCATGAGCCCCCTCGACGCCATCGCACGCAAACAGAACATCAACATCATCTCCTACGCCGACGACACCCAGCTGATACTCTCCCTCACCAAGGACCCAGCCACCGCCAAAACCAACCTCCAGGAAGGAATGAAAGCGTTGCGGAATGGATGAAGCTCAGTCGTCTGAAACTGAACTCAGACAAGACGGAGGTCCTCATCCTCGGACAATGCCCATCCGCCTGGGACGACTCCTGGTGGCCCACAGCGTTGGGCACCGCACCGACACCCACGGACCACGCTCGCAACCTAGGATTCATCTTGGACTCCTCACTCTCGATGACCAAACAAGTCAACGCCATCTCATCCTCATGCTTCAACACCCTGCGCATGCTCCGAAAAATCTTCCGGTGGATCACCACCGAAACCAGAAATACGGTCACCCAGGCCCTCGACACCAGCCGACTGGACTACGGGAACGCCCTATCCGCAGGAACCACAACCAAACTTCAGAAACGACTTCAGCACATACAGAACGCCTCCGCACGACTCATCCTCGACATCCCTCGCCACAGCCACATATCTGCCCACCTGAGAAACCTGCACTGGCTCCCCGTCAGCAAAAGGATCACGTTCAGGCTCCTCACCCACGCACACAAAGCGCTCCACGACATGGGCCCTGAATACCTCAACAACCGCCTCACCTTCTACACTCCGACCCACCAGCTCCGCTCCACCAGCCTCCCCCTCGCCACCGTCCCACGGATTCGCAGAACCACCATCGGAGAAAGATCGTTCTCCTATCTGGCCTCCAAGACATGGACCTCCCTCCCCGCCCACATACGTATGACCCAGGACCACCTCACCTTCAGGAAACACTTCAAAACCTGGCTATTCGAGCAGTAACAGCACCCCCCCCTTTCAGCGCCTTGAGACCCTCACGGATGAGTAGCGCGCTCTATAAATGCATTGATTGATTGATTGACGTACATGAACTGATGGAAGTAGCCATACCTGTATTTGGGTAGCATGGGTTATGCCTAAATAAGGACTGGGTCTCTATGCCTATATAAGGGCAATGCGAATTATACCTATATAAGGGCATGAATTGGGAAATTGATTCGGAATCTACAATCGAACACAACAGAAATACCCTATAGTCGAAGTGATCACGTTCACATCCTTTGCCCACCTACAACCTGTCCTGGAAAAGACATTTGCGCTCTTTGGGCTGCCCCATGAAATCAAGATGGACAATGGACCTCCATTTCAAGGAGGAGAGTTCAGAAATCTGTTAGCGCTTCTCGGAGTCCACCACCATCGCATCCCCCTGCAATGGCCTCAGGCAAACGGTGAGGCCGAACGTTTCATGCGATCCCTCAATAAGATCCTCCGAATAGCAGTCGCGGAGTAGTCTGATGCTGTAATGGCGCCTCAAAGGTTCTTACGGGAGTATCACAGCAGCCCACACCGCATGACACAGAGGTCTCCGTGGTCCTTGATGCTTGCGGGACCCCGTCGAGACACAATCCCCGTAGCAGATAATTGGGTCCAAAGACATATGACCCTACCAGCACTCAAGCTCGGCGAGCAGCAAACCACGAGCCGTCCGGTGGGAAACGAAGAGCGAAAACCTTTGTCATTGCACCGGGATCTACTGTCCTAGTACAGAAGCGTCACAGTGGTGGAAAGTTCCGCATGGTGTACAAACCAGGGCTGTGGACCGTGATGAAGATCAGCG